>NC_091247.1:161272500-166272500 GCF_042477335.2 Ovis canadensis | reverse complement strand
ACAATAAAATCAAATAACATGAAGGTTTCAAAGTATTACCTTCATTTGCATAAGTGCTGAAAATTCTTGTAAAGAAATAATGATGGGCGAGCTTTGTAAAGTTCATGGAAGTATAAAGTAAGGTTTCTCATCACTTGAAATTCCAGATATTAAATATTTACAATGGGTGATGCAAACATTTTATATACTTGTCTTGGTCTAACAAAATACTGGGTGGTGTAGTACCAAACATTTATATCTCAATCTAGAGGCTGAAATGTTTAAGCTGAAGATGCTGGCAAATTTGGTGTCTGGTGAGGCCCTTTTTCCTGGTTTATAGATGGCCATCTTCTGACTGTGTCCTTTCAGGGCAGAAGGAGCTAGGGAGTTCTGGGGGTCTCTTTTATGAGGATACTAATACCATTCATAAAGATTCCATGCCCATGACCTAGTCACCTCCCAAATGTCTTACCTCCAAATGCCATCACACTGAGGGTTAGATTTCAACATATGAGTTTTAAGAGAAGACAAGCATTAGTTGATAGCAATATTATAATATGCAGAATTGTAAAATGAGTACAAACAAGAATAAAGGCATTGGTTTGCTAAAGAGAGATAAGTACTTTCAAAGCAAAGTAATTTTGTAGAAGCCGGAAGTGGTTTTGTTTTGTTGATTAAGATAAAGAGAATAATAAAAATCATAACATCCTGATATTATGTTATATGTTACACTTATCTTTGATCTCAGAATGTATTGGCAGATATTGTCTTAATCACTCCTTTTTTTCCCTGTCATGACAGTCATATCATCAATGCTTTAAAGTCATAAAATGCATAAAGATATTTTTTTGTGTTAATGTATTCAATTATGCAAATGTTAATTGGACACCTATGTGCAAGGCCCTGTGTTAGAAATGGCAAAGATGTTTAACAATTCAGTTGGGACATAAGTTCAAACACAACTAGCTCTAATAAATAACACACTTTAATAAATGATTCAATGAAGGACAATAAAATAGAAACAAATTAATTTCTATTACAAAAAAAGGTCTTGTGAAACAGAGCATTTTGAGGAAGGCAATGAGGCTAACTTTTCATAAATGGAGACAAGTAAGTTACAAAATTACTGGAAATATGTTTTAGCATATTTCTATTTTTGTTTTTCACCCACTATTCTTCCTAGTAATTTTCAAGTATTATAAGGCAACATTATTAAACACCACAAAGAAAAGTTTCCTGGTTTCACTTTATATATATATTTCCCAGATTTGTAGATGATTGCTGTTACTTTCAATCTAGACAGTAGGATGAAAAGTCCATGTTCATAAATTCATCTGTGTTTGTCTTCTGGTCTCCTGTCTCCCTCTATTAAGAAGCAGCAGAGAGCTGGTGTTCAACGTCTGGTGTCAAAAGAGCCTTTTCCATTATTACGATGGGCAAGTTAGGTAACTAAATTGAAAAAAAATGAGATAGAGAAAGATTTTCCAGGCAAATATGAGCCATGTGCTTAAGATAAAACAAAGTTTCCAAAGGGACAAAAAGGAACAATCGATGAGGAATTTGTAGAGACCATGAATATAATTCTTTGGAAGATAAATTGAAAGCAAAGACAAAAAATAGAGTGCTGCTCATGTAGGAGAGAAAGGAAGAGGACTGGGAATAGTACTTGAAGGAAGAAACAATATAAATCAGAAGAATGTGCCTAATTGATGATGATATATGCCATGCCTAATTCTATCCAGATGATATTCAAAAGAAGATAAGTAAAAGGAAGGTGATGGAGATGGGTTCCATGAAAGACATACAATTAGAAGACTATGGGGGTGATTAGGGAGTTCTTGAATAGTCATGAAATTTGTGTCTTTTTTGACCTGATGTTTTGATGAAAAGATATCCTAATAACTATTTAAAGAAATTATCAGAACTAATCAATAAGAGCAAGGACTTTGTCACCAAACAGTCTTGGTTGAAATCTTGACTGTATCTCGTATTATATATGTGATCTTGGAGAAGCTAGTTAATCTAAGCTTTATTTTCTTTTTTTTTAAGTGGCACCAAAGAGCTATATTGTAGGGATGATATGAAGATGAAATGAAACAAATAATATGAAGATAAAATGAAATAATACTTAATAATACCTTCAAGAAGGGAGTATGCTTGGGACATTTTCAGAGCTCCTTTGTTTTTCTGACAATATCTGTTGTTTTTATATCCATTTCACTGCATATGGAATTTGGAATCAGTCTTGCCATTTTCCCACTCTTTTAGGAATTCACAGTTGCAGAGAAGGCTGAGAGATACCATATTTATGTCCACTGTAGGACACCTGTTTTCTCACTTTGGATTAGTTTTGTAATATTTTCTAGGTCTGCATTCCAAAACTTTGCTGATATGTATGTAAGTATGGGTACTTTTATCGGTGGTTTAATCTGGAACATGTGTGGCCTTTCAGTCTACATATGGAGTGCTTTCTTCAACTCAGAAAATAGTTTATTATACTTTTGATTGTTGCTTTGGTTCCATTTTATTGCAGTTTTAAGTTCCAACATACTATTGTTACTCCTTCCAAATATTCTATGAGCAAGGAGTATACAGTCTGATGTGTACACATATGGGTGTGCATGTATGCATATGTGTATCTGTATGAAATCAACCTTGTTAATTATATTATCACTTACATTTATGGTTTTTTTTTTTGACTCTTCGAGGCTTGCCTTTTGAAATTTTAATTAGTTTTTTCTAAATTCAATAATTCCTTTCTTTTCTAAAAAACAATTTTCCTACTTTGGCTTCAATTTCTAAAGCAAATGTTGAATTCACTGTGGTGTGTTGAAAGATAAATTTAATGCTTCTGAATTTTGATCTGTTCAAGAACAGCTGTCAATGCTAACAATAGTGATTTTTCCCATTTCTCCCATATTTCACAATATTTAGTGAAACAATTTAGGGCATACAAGTATGTCACTTATCCATGTATATTGTAAATCTACCCTTTATCTTGTTAAAATTTCACTCTTCTAAATTATTTGATTTTTATCTCTTTTTTCTGTTGTTAATTTATTTTGCAATTACATAATTTGCATTTGTTCTTCCTTTTCAGATATTTACAATACTTTATTTTAGGTGTATTTCTTATAAAGAGCTAGTTGGAGTTTTTTGATTCAAGTAAGTCTTTTTTTATTTATTTAAAAAAATATTTATGTATTTACTTATTTGACTGCAGCAGGTATTATTTGCAACACTTGGGATCTTTAGTTTCAGCCTGTGGGATCTAGTTCCTTGACCAGGGATTGAACCCAAAACCCCTGCCCTGGGAGCAGGGAGTCTTGGCCACTGGACTACCAGAGAGGTCCCTAAAGTCTTTTTAAAACAGACTGATTATCCATTTAATGCTTGCAAATTTGAATTAATATTCTTGTTATATTTTCCTTTGCTTTCTACTTTTCTATATTCCCTCACTGATGTTCCTTTAAACTTTATGTCTTAAAAATTAAAAAACAATAATTCATCTTTTTTCCCTGTATGCACTACTTTGTTTATATATCCTCCACCTATTGGGAAGGTATAATTTTTGCAAAATGGTTTCCTTTAAATTATCCAGAGTTATGTTTAATTTCTATTCAGCTCTTTTTCAACATTGAGTAAAATGCTAAAATACTATATTTGAATGTTCCTATTTGATGAATGGTATTTAATTTTAATTTACTCTCTTTTATCTTTTTTTCCCCACCTCCTTTTTAAGATAACATAGGATTTTAGATGCAGGTATTTTATAATACTGCAGACTTTTTACATTACATATTTTTTCATGAACAGAGTTATTTTATTTTTAAAGCCTAAAGCTCAGGTATTTCACCCTCCCAATTCCACCCTACTTTAATAAAGTTTCTGATTTCCCTATCTGTACTCAGTCACTCCTTCTCTGAATCTAGTAGGTGTGCTTTCTGGTCTGTTCCCCATAGGTATCATAATTATTAGTTTAGATGTGTCTCTTCAGTCAGCAGTGAGCTTTTTTGCTGATAACAACCATCTCTTTAATTCTCAATTCACAGGACATAAGGTCATGTGAGCTTAGTCATGTCTGACTCTTTGTGACCTTATGGATTGTAGTCTGCTAGGCTCCTCTGTCCATGGGATTTTCCAGGCAAGAATATTGGAGTGAGTTTCCATTTCCTCCCTTTAGGGCTCTTCCCCACCCAGGGATTGAACCCACATCTCCTGCATCTGCTGCACAGCAGGCGGATTCTTTACCACTGAGCCGCCAGGGAAGCCCCATTCACAGGACATAGTATTGAAATATAATGTGCAATGTTTAACAGAAGCTCGGTAATATTTGGTAAACAAATGGAGGTGTGAATGAATATTAAATGTCTTAATGAAATATGTAGCTTTATTTTGGGAACTCTATATGGATTTTGTTATTTTAAAAGTAATATGAATGGATTATGAAATGAAGTTTTTATGTGACTTTTTCTTAGCTTCTAGAAAATCTTCAGTGACTGTCATCTTACTAACGATAGTAAAGGTCAAGGGCCTGAAAGCTACAGTCCTTGCTCTTAAAGGGTATTCACTCACTGAATATTCAGTATGTTCAACATTTAGTAAGTACCTACAGCATGCCAGGCACTGGTACTAATCTACCTTCTCAGAAAGGATTCTGAGATGTTATTATAAACCTTGAAGATTGCTGTAAGTCTGACCAGTTTTAACGTTGTTAAGTTCATTAAGGTCCAGAGGGAAACTCTCTTAAAAATATTGAGAGAGATACCTGTACCCCAATGTTCATTGCAACACTGTTTACAGTAGCTAGGACACAGAAGCAACCTAGATGTCCATCAGCAGATGAATGGATAAAAAGTTGTGCTCTCATATACACAATGGAATATTATTCAGCTATTAAAAAGAGCACATTTGAATCAGTTCTAACAAGGTGGATGAAACTGGAGCCTATTATACAGAATGAATTAAGTCAGAAAGAAAAACACCAATACAGTATTTTAACACATATATATGGAATTTAGAAAGATGATAATGACGACCCTACATATGAGACAGCAAAAGAGATACAGATATAAAGAACAGACATTTGGACTCTGTGGGAGAAGGCAAGGGTGTGATGATTTGAGAGAATAGCATTGAAACATGTATATTACCATATGGGAAACAGATCGCCTGTCCAAGTTCAGTGCATGAAACAGGGCACTCAAAGCTGGTTCCCTGGTACAACCCAGAGGGATGGGATGGGGAGGGAGGTGGGAGGGGTGTTCAGGATGGGGGACACATGTACACCTGTGGCTGATTCATGTCAATGTAAGGCAAAAATCACCACAATATTGTAAAGTAATTAGCCTCCAATTAAAATAAATAAATTAATTTTAAAAATAAAATAAAACCCTTATTTTCTAATTTAAAAATATTTAACTAACTTACATAATTTCTTTAATTCTCTAATCCCCAGCTTTGGGATTTGTTCAATAAAAAAATATCAATATCATCCACCATTTGGTTATGAATACATTTTGCCTAAAATAATTTGGTTATGCCTCCTAGGTATAAGACTTAATGGTAGGCACTATGGAGGAGATCTATTAATGTAAACTGCTTTCAAAAGTTTTATATTATTGAATACAGATCACGTAACCTACTCCCTGGTTAATATTGATCTTACATGAATTCTTAATAACTACTTATCCTGAATGTACTATTTTTCTCTTAGATGGGAGATGAGGTATGGATGGAAGGGATTTCAGATGATTCAGATTTCAGTTGAATGTGTTAAATTCATTGTCTTATGATTATACAGTGGAAGTGAGAAATAGATTTAAGGGCCTAGATCCGATAGATAGAGTTCCTGATGAACTATGGACTGAGGTTCATGACATTGTACAGGAAACAGGGATCAAGACCATCCCCATGGAAAAGAAATGCAAAAAAGCAAAATGGCTGTCTGGGGAGGCCTTACAAATAGCTGTGAAAAGAAGAGAAGAGAAAAGCAAAGGAGAAAAGGAAAGATATAAGCATCTGAATGCAGAGTTTCAAAGAATAGCAAGAAGAGAAAGAAAGCCTTCTTCAGCGATCAATGCAAAGAAATAGAGGAAAATAACAGAATGGGAAAGACAAGAGATCTCTTCAAGAAAATTAGAGATACCAAGGGAGCATTTCATGCAAAGATGGGCTCGATAAAGGACAGAAATGGTATGGACCTAACAGAAGCAGAAGATATTAAGAAGAGGTGGCAAGAATACACAGAAGAACTGCACAAAAAAGATCTTCATGACCCAAATAATCATGATGATGTGATCACTAATCTAGAGCCAGACATCTTGGAAAGTGAAGTCAAGTGGGCCTTAGAAAGCATCACTACAAACAAAGCTAGTGGAGGTGATGGAATTCCAGCTGAGCTATTTCAAATTGTGAAAGATGATGCTATGAAAGTGCTGCACTCAATATGCCAGCAAATTTGGAAAACTCAGCAGTGGCCACAGGACTGGAAAAGGTCAGTTTTCATTCCAATTCCAAAGAAAGGAAATGCCAAAGAATGCTCAAAATACCGCACAATTGCACTCATCTCACATGCTAGTAAAGTAATCCTCAAAATTCTCCAAGCCAGGCTTCAGCAATACATGAACTGTGAACTCCCTGATGTTCAACCTGGTTTTAGAAAAGGCAGAGGAACCAAAGATCAAATTGCCAACATCTGCTGGATCATGGAAAAAGCAAGAGAGTTCCAGAAAAACATCTATTTCTGCTTTATTGACTATGCCAAAGCCTTTTACTGTGTGGATCACAATGAACTGTGGAAAATTCTGAAAGAGATGGGAATACCAGACCACCTAACCTGCCTCTTGAGAAATCTGTATGCAGGTCAGGAAGCAACAGCTAGAACTGGACATGGAACAACAGACTGGTTCGAAATAGGAAAAGGAGTACGTCAAGGCTGTATATTGTCACCCTGCTTATTTAACTTATATGCAGAGTACATCATGAGATATGCTGGAGTGGAAGAAACACAAGGTGGAATCAAGATTGCCGGGAGAAATATCAATAAATTCAGATATGCAGATGACACCACCCTGATGGCAGAAAGTGAAAAGGAACCAAAAAGCCCCTTGATGAAGGTGAAAGAGAAGAGTGAAAAAGTTGGCTTAAAGCTCAACATTCAGAAAACGAAGATCATGGCCTCTGGTCCCATCACTTCATGGGAAATAGATGGGGAAACAGTAGAAACAGTGTCAGACTTTATTTTTTTGGGCTCCACAATCAGTGCAGATGGTGATTGCAGCCATGAAATTAAAAGACACTTACTCATTGGAAGAAAAGTTATGACCAACCTAGAGAGTATATTCAAAAGCAGAGAAATTACTTTGCCAACTAAGGTCCGCCTAGTCAAGGCTATGGTTTTTCCTGTGGTCATGTATGGATGTGAGAGTTGGACTGTGAAGAAGGCTGAGCTCCGAAGAATTGACGCTTTTGAACTGTGGTGTTGGAGAAGACTCTTGAGAGTCCCTTGGACTGCAAGGAGATCCAACCCGTCCATTCTGAAGGAGCTCAACCCTGGGATTTCTTTGGAAGGAATGATGCTAAAGCTGAAACTCCAGTACTTTGGCCACCTCATGCGAAGAGTTGACTCATTGGAAAAGACTCTGATGCTGGGAGGGATTGGGGGCAGGAGGAGAAGGGTACGACCGAGGATGAGATGGCTGGATGGCATCACTGACTCGATGGACATGAGTCTGAGTGAACTCCGGGAGATGGTGATGAACAGGGAGGCCTGGCATGCTGCGATTCATGGCGTTGCAAAGAGTTGGACACGACTGAGCGACTGAACTGAACTGAATAGAGCTGCTAAGCAAATGAGATGTTTTCTAAGCAAATCAAGCATGACACTGTGTCCTTCAATATCCTGTGCTCTGGTTTCAAACGCAGCTGCTGCTGCCCCATTCTTGGGTGCAAGCCTTCCTCCCTAAAGTTGTTATGATTACTGGTACAATCTATGATTCCAGACACACCTCTTATTGATAATGCCCTGTTTTACTCTTAAAAAAAACTAAACTCATTGACTTCTAGGATGTATTTGAATGATGTCACAAAGTTTCAAACTAATGTTTGTCAAAATTCATAGGATATTTTCATAAAAATAATCTCATTTGAAGTGTGAAAAATATATCAGATTATTGTAATTCCAAGTATTGGATTGAAATATTGGTAATAATTTAAACATGTGTATGCACATACACATATGTATTTGTATGTACGTATATAATAATAACAATGAATCATTAGCCTGCATCCTCTTACTTATTATACAAGTTACTGGTAATATCTTAGAACACAAACAATGAAACATCATGATAAAAAAGAAAGAACGAAAAGAAGAAATACAGGGAAAAACAGTGGATGGCGAGTTTTCTCATCCATACCTTCCCAAATCTCCAATTAACTTTACTGGTGTCAGTTGACTCCTGTCCCCTCCCAACTCCTCCCTACCGAATTATAAGGCTTTGAAATTCTATTCTCCCGAAGGAAAGAGGTGATACCCTTTGCTTACGTTCTTCCTTAGCTAGGTGAGACGGGTTTCTCTTTCTTTCTTTTGTTCACATATTGAATCTTGAAAATACAGGGAGACACTAGAGTTTTCACAGTCATTTGCTTTGTTTAAAATGTTCTAAGTACACTTTTTCATGTCAAGTTTTTTTTTATGCTAAAAATATGTGAGAAACTTTCAAATGACAAGACAGATGGTGTGTTAAATGTGGAAAATTCCTTTAATTTTCTTCTTCCTAAGAGAATGCCCTAGGGGTATAAAAAAATCTTGTTGATAGGAAATAGTTAAAACTGTGCTTTAATATGTTCTTTAGGAGATTAATTTTTTTGTTCTCCTGAATTCAAAGGATAGGGCCCCATAGGGAGGGGCCAGTTTGTCTGGTCTTGTTCTCTTGAATCTCTTGAATCTTTAGTGAAGAACTTAGCTTAAGAAGGCTGAGTACTTGCTGAATGGACAATTCTTTTCACAGCTTCATTAAAGAACAATGTGGTTGGGTGTATAAAACAAATAAGCAATAAAAATCTTTTGTACAGCACAGGGAAATAATTGTCATTGTTTTGTAATGACTTTTAATGGAGTTTAATCTATAAAAATATTGAATCAGTATGCTGTACACCTGGAACTAATATAATATTGTAAGTCAGTTATACTTCCATTAAAAAAAATAATGAAATAATTGGGGAGGGATATCAGATAATTTTATAGTGGGTTCCTTGCATATGAATGAGTTAAGTACGTTTCCCTAAAAGAAACGGTTTTCATACCTAGAGATAGTATACATCCCTGTGCATAAAAAGATATCTGAGTTCAGAAATTCATATGTATAACTTAAAAAACAAGTTTGAACACTTTAACAATTACATATACTTTTACAACTTCTGCTTCCAACTAAAATGGAGTTACAGGAGCTGGACTTACCCTTCTATGTGCAATAACTAGAAAAAAGATGAACTATGTGAGAAATATCGAGTGTCAGACACTGTTGGATGATAATGCTAGAGAGATGGAAAACTCCTGGGGTGAGAGTGGTGAACTGCCTCTGTTCATCACCTTGAGAGAATTTTCCCGCCACAGTACAGGCAGAGGGAACTCGGGCAGAGCTTGGTGTACTGTCTGAGTAGGAGAGAGGGAGCTAGGGTATGAGGGAATCAAAAAAGCAAGAGTTCAGGGCACAGAGTGCGAGAGGAGAGAGGGAAGCATGGAGAAGAGTTTAGAGATCTGAGGAGGAGTTCCATTTAAATATTCAAAAGAGTACTGTTAGGCACATGAGTTTGAGGAAAATGTTTGATGGTGAGGAAGTATCACTTGAGTGTCAGAGAAGCGTGACTAGCACTGACACAGGAATGTAGGTGGGACCTACCAGTTAGGCTGGAGAGCTCATTCTCCATAAGGCATTGGATAGAAAACTCGGGAGGGGTTTGCCTCATTCAGTTCAGTTCAGTTCAGTCGCTCAGTTGTCTCCAACTGTTTGCGACGCCATGAATCGCAGCACGCCAGGCCTCCCTGTCCATCACCAACTCCCAGAGTTCACTCAGACTCACGTCCATCGAGTCTGTGATGTCATCCAGCCATCTCATCCTCTGCCGTCCCCTTCTCCTCCTGCCCCCAATCCCTCCCAGAATCAGGGTTTTTTCCAATGAGTCAGCTCTTCGTATTAGGTGGGCAAAGTATTGGAGTCTCAGTTTCAACATCAGTCCTTCCAATGAACACCGAGGACTGATCTCCTTTAGGATGGACTAGTTGGATCTCCTTGCTGTCCAAAGGACTTTCAAGAGTCTTCTTCAACACCACAGTTCAAAAGCATCAATTCTTCTGTGCTCAGCTTTCTTTATAGTCCAACTCTTATATCCATACACGACCACTGGAAAAGTCATAGCCTTGACTAGACAGAGCTTTGTTGACAAAGTAATGTCTCTGCTTTTTAATATGCTGTCTAGGTTGGTCATAACTTTCTTTCCAAGTTTGCCTCATTACTGAGGAATAATTAACCTTAGATTAAATGTTGTTCTGATACTACTCAGCATACCTTAAAAGTAAGAACTTGATTGGATCAAATTGTTTCCAAGTAACATAACTGCATCCCAGAATAAAGTTTACTACTTGTAGAAAAACATGCTTGGCATGATAAAATGTATGTCTTACACCAATCAAAGATTATCAGGCAGGCAAAGAAACAGAAAATGATACAAATAGTGAGGAGAAAATCAATTGGTTAAAAAATTATGCAGAATTAGTAGGTAATGATGGAAATATAGTTGACAACATTGTGTTCCATAGATTGAAAAAGTTCAGTAGAGACTTGTGAGATACAAAATTAAAATCAAATTCCTGAGGGAGAAAACCAAAATTTCTAAGAAGAAAAAGCAAGTGGATAAATTAACTTGAAGATTAGATATTGCAGAGGGAAGATTAGTGAACTTGAAAATATAGCAATAGAAACTATCCAAAATGAAACACTGGGATAAACAAACAAAAAATAATTGAATAGTGTGGCATTGACCTATGGAGCAACTTCAGGCAGCTTAATGAAGGGGAAAGTCAGAGTGAATATCTAAAGAAATAATGGCTGGAAAGTTTCCAAATTTGATGAAAGCTATAAGTACGTAGATCCATAAAGCATAGCACATCCTAAGTACAAAAATACAGGTAAAACTATACCAACACATCAAAATGAAATTGCTCAACACTAATGATGGAGAGAAATCCTAAAATCAGGCAAGGAAGAGGAAAAAGACATATTACATAGAAAGAATGGAAAGGATGACAGAGAAAAAAAAGATGTGTTATACTAAAAGGAAAAATGATAAGGATGACCAGAAAATTTCTCTGATAACATTACAAAACAGTGGAGCAACTGAAAGAGCTGCAGGTGAAAGACAAATCCACAATTATACATGAAGATTTAAATGTCTTTGCTCAACATTTGGTATAGAAAGTCAGCAAGAACATGGAAGACTTGAAAAATACTATCAACCAATTTTACTTAGTTGACAGTTCTAGAACACTCTACCAAAACATTCTTTTCAAGTGCACAGAGAACATTTACCAAATTGACCATATTTGGGGCCACAAAACAAGTCTCACAAAACAGGCTTTAATAGTACATGAGCTGAGAACTTCCAGATGTTCGAGCTGGATTTAGAAAAGCCAGAGGAACCAGAGATCAAATTGCCAACATCTGTTGAATCATCAAAAAAGCAAGAGAGTTCCAGAAAAGCATCTACTTCTGCTTTATTGACTATGCTAAAGTCTTTGACTGTGTGGATAACAACAAACTGGAAACTTCTTAAAGAGATGGGAATACCAGACCACCTGACCTGCCTCCTGAGAAATCTGTATGCAGACCAGGAAGCAACAGTTAGAATTGGACATGGAACAACAGACTGGTTCCAAACCAGGAAAGGAGTACATCAAGGCTGTATATTGTCACCCCACTTATTTAACTTATATGCAGACTACATCATGCAAAATGCCAGGTTGGATGAAGCACAAGCTAGAATCAAGATTGGTGGGAGAAATATCAATAACCCCAGATATGCAGATGACACCACCCTTATGGCAAAAAGTGAAGAACTAAAGACCCTCTTGATGAAAGAGAAAGAGGAGAGTGAAAAAGTTGGCTTAAAACTCAACATTCAGAAAACTAAGATCATGGCATCTGGTCCCATCACTTCATGGCAAATAGATGGGGAAACAATGGAAACAGTGAGAAACTTTATTTTTTGGACTCCCAAATCACTGCAGATGGTGACTGCAGCCATGAAATTAAACGATGCTTGCTCCTTGGAAGAAAAGCTATGACCAACCTAGATAGCATATTAAAAAGCAGAGACATTACTTTGCCATCAAAGGTCTGCCTAGTCAAAGTTATGGTTTTTCCAGTAGTCATGTATGGATGTGAGAGTTGGACTATAAAGAAAGCTGAGTGCCAAAGAATTGATGCTTTTGAACTGTGGTGTTGGAGAAGACTCTTGAGAGTCCCTTGGACTGCAAGGAGGTCCAACTAGTCAATCTAAAGGAAATCAGCACTGAATATTCTTTGAAAGGACTGATGCTGAAGCTGAAACTCTAATACTTTGGCCATCTGATGTGAAGAACTCACTCATTGGAAAGACCCTGTTGCTGGGAAAGATTGAAGGCAGGAGGAGAAGGGGATGACGAAGGATGAGATGGTCAGATGGCATCACTGACTCAATGGACAGAAGTTTGAGTAAGCTCTAGGAGTTGGCAATGGACAGCGAAGCCTGGCGTGCTGCAGTCCATGGGATCTCAAAGAGTTGGACACGACTGAGCACCTGAACTGAACTGAAACAAGTCTCAATACATTTAGAAAGTTGCATGGAAAATTCCCAAATATATGGAAATGAAATAATAGACTTGTAAACAATTCAAGGGTCAAAGAAAAATGTTGAAGCTAGAAATTATTTTGAATGTAATAAAAATGAAAGTAGAATATATCAAAATTAAATTCTAGTACTTAAGAAAAGAGAAAAAATTAAGAGAAAACTTAAGCCCAAAGTAAGCAGAAGAAAGAAAATAATATAGGTCAGAAGGAGTTCCACTGAAACAGGAAACAGAATAATAATAGAGAAAAGTAAACGGAAATAAAACCAGTTCTTTGAAAAGACTAATCAAATAGATAAATTTCTTGTTCAAGTGATTAACACAAAAGGGGAGAAGACACAAATGACCTATATACAGAATAAGAGAGATAAGGTGGCTACAGATTCCACAACTATCAAAAGGATAACTTTATAGGAGTAAATTCAGGTGAAATGGACAAATTCATTGTTAGACATAAACTGCCAAAGTTCACTCAAGAAGAAGTACATAAGCTGAATAGCCCTATATCTATTAAAGAAGTTTAATGAGTAGTTAAAAACTTTTCCTCCGCAACTGTGCCAGCATGCCTCAACTATTGAAGCCTGTGTGCCTAGAGCTGGTGCTCTGCAATAACAGAAGCCACTGCAATGAAAAGCCCATATACCTCAACAAAGAGGAGCCCCCACTCGCCGCAGCTAGAGAAAGTGTGCAAATCAGTGAAGACCCAGCACAGCCAAAAATAAAAGTAAAACAAAACAAAACAAAAACCTTAAAACTCTTTAAAAGAATAAAAATTGCCAATAATAAAAAGAATAAGATATGAAATACTTAGACATAAATCTGACAATAATGTGCAAGTTCTGTACATTGAAAACTACATACTAATGATGAAAGAAGGGAAAAAAAAGATGTAAACAGAGATATACCATGTCAGTGGGGCAGAAGACTCACCATTTTCCAGAGATACCATGAAAGCTCAATCAAAACTTCAGCAGCCTGTTTTTTTTTTCAAGATATTGATAAACTGATTCTAAAATTTAAATGAAAATGGAAAGGATCTAAACTGCTCAGACAAATTTGAAAGAGAAGAACATCAGTGGATTTACTTGATTTCAAAACGTATCAGTTCAGTTCAGTTCAGCCACTCAGTCGTGTCCGACTCTTTGTGACCCCATGAATCGCAGCACGCCAGGCCTCCCTGTCCATCACCAACTCCCGGAGTTCACTCAGATGCATGTCCATCGAGTTGGTGATGCCATCCAGCCTCTGTTGTCCCCTTCTCCTCCTGCCCCCAATCCCTCCCAACATCAGAGTCTTTTCCAATGAGTCAGCTCTTCGCATGAGGTGGCCAAAGTACTGGAGTTTCAGCTTTAGCATCATTCCTTCCAAAGAAAACCCAGGACTGATCTCCTTCAGAATGGACTGGTTGGATCTCCTTGCAGTCCAAGGAACTCTCAAGAGTCTTCTCTAATACCACAGTTCAAAAGCATCAATTCTATGGTGCTCAGCCTTATTCACAGTCCAACTCTCACATCCATACATGACCACTGGGAAAAGCATAGCCTTGACTAGATGCACCATTGTTGGCAAAGTAATGTCTCTGCTTTTCAATATGCTATCTAAGTTGGTCATAACTTTTCTTCCAATGAGTAAGTGTCTTTTAATTTCATGGCTGCAATCACCACCACAGTGATTTTGGGGTCCAAAAAAATAAAGTCTGACACTGTTTTCACTGTTTCCTCATCTATTTCCCATGAAGTGATGGGACCAGATGCTATGAGCTTAGTTTTCCTAATGTTGAAATAAAACTTATTATAAAGGTATGGCAATCACGACAGTGTGACATTGGTATCAAGATAGACAAAGATCAGTGGAACAGAATAGAGTCCAGAAATATACCCACACATACATGGTCTATTAATTTTCAATAAAGGTATAAAGGCAAACCAGTGGAGAAAGGAGAATCTTTTTAAACAATATGTTCGAACAATTGGATGGGTATATGTCCTGGTGGCTCAGATGGTAAAGAGTTTGCCTGCAATGTGGAAGACCTGGGTTCAATCCCTGGGTTAGGAAGATACCCTGGATAAGGAAATGGCTACCAACTCCAGTATTCTTGCCTGGAAAATCCCATGGACAGAGGAGCGGAGCAGAATTACAGTCCATGGGGTCGCAAAGAGTAGGACATGACTGAGCGACTTCACTTTCACATGCCAAAAAATAGACTTTGGCACACCTATGGTACCACATAAAAAACTCTGAGTAGGAGCTGACATGGATTATAGTTCTAAACATAAAATGTATTGTCTCTAAAAAATATAGGAAGAAAATTTTGTGAGTTTGAATTAGGCAAAGATTTCTTAGGTATGGTAGTTTCAAGCAGAAGCTATAAAAGAAAACACTGAGAAATTTGGACTTCATTAAAATTAAAAATTCCTGGTCTTTGAAAGACAGTTAAGAAAATGAATGAAAAGATAATTCATGGACTGGGATAATGTATTTACCAAGCATATTTCTGATAAAGGGTTTTGATTCAGAATATGTAAAAAATAAAACCCCTCAATATTCAATAATAAAAAGCCAAAGAATCCAATAAAAAAGAACAAATAGTGCCGGGGTCCAGCCCCGGTGGATCCAGGGTGATTCGAAGGTGGGGATGGAGTCAGCGTCCTTGGAAAAATACATATTTAATTACAGATATAGAGAGAGATTAGAAACGGATAGTGTAATAGGAAAATTAGTGGAGAAAAAGAGGCTGAATAAGTTGGTTTACATGGAATAGCATCCATGCTCCAGATAGGAATTCAGCCAGAAAAACGGGGAGCAAGAAAGAACGACATGGGGGTATCACTCTTTCCGGAAACTGATCCCATTTTCTTTATTTTTAGGTTTGCTTATATACCTTTTGTTACACATAGGGATGAATACAGAGTCACGCGGGGGTCAGCAGTCCTGACCTTTATCAAAATCAGGTGCTTTACATAAAAAAAGGTCTTAGGGATTTTACATCATCTTCTGGCCAGGAGACCGGCTGACATTTTACGACCCTTTCTCTCTGATAACCAAAAAACTTATTTTTTCCAAGGGTGTTTTTTCTTAAACCAGGCACCACCTTCCAAATGAAGTTGCATTCTTATAGGGTGAGGGTGTAGTGAGTTACAATCAAGAGAGGAATTTATTTAACCCAAGGTTAACATGATTAATCTTAAAGGTTAATACTTATTTCTCCTATATGCTTAAAGGTTAATACTTATTTCTCCTATATGTTAGTTATATTCATTATAAGGACAGGGAATATGGAGATTTAGCAGCAAACATCAGCCCAACAAATGAAAATCCTTTCACCAATGTTCCCCTTAAGATCTATTTAGTCTTAAGATAGTGATAGAGTTACATTTTTACATAGCAAGGACACAGTGATTTATAACAAAGTACAGTGATCTATTACAAGAGAAAATTCATTAACTCAAAAAGTCTAGTATTGCTAACCTTAAAAACTACAATATTTCCTTTTCTATATTCCAAATACATTGATTAATATATTCCCAGGTGCCTAAGGATATGGAGGCCTGGCGGCAGTCATTGACTCAACAATGAGAAAAGCCCTATGCTAATTAAGATTTTCAAAATACTCCAAAACTCTCCGTGCTGTTTATGGTTAAGAGGTAGTAAACAATCAGTGGCAGGAGTATGGATAATCCTGTCATACAAGCTAGTCTGTCAGCAGAGAGGTTTGACCTGAGACATCTGGGTGTCCCACCCAGAGCAGGGAATTAGCAGCAATTATCGACACAACAAATGAAAAACCCTTCACCAATATAATTCCTAACCAACCCACTATACTAATAATTTCCAGCTCCCTGAGAGAATTTGCCTTTAGTAAGTCTAAAACATCTCGTGCCTCTCAGGTTGGGAGGCTGTAAACAATCCATGTGGCTGGATGAACCTATACAGGCGGGCTAGAAAACCTTCAGAGGAGTCCGTAAGCTGAACCACTCTTGTCACGCCCAGGAATTTTTATTGCCTTGGAGCTGCACGTTTACTCCTCCGAGAGAAATGGTTATGGGGGAGAGCCCCTCGTAAAGTCAGAGGTGTAGGTGAGACCATAAAACAGACTCTGGTTTTGGGGTTAGATGGTCGGGAACAGGGGGTTTCCTGAGGCTTGATCATGCCTTTGCGTATGCCAAGCCTCCTTCCTCATGACCTTTCCATGGGCAGAGTTCCTCACGCTGGCCCCAGGCAAAATAGTTGAGCAGATACTTCACCAAAGAAGATAATACAGATGACGAATAGGGACTTGAAAAGATGCTTGATATCATTAGTCATTTGAGAAATGCAAGTTAAAATCACAATACATATAGGCCTATTAGAATGGCTAATACTAAGACTGATCATACCAAGTATTGATCTGGATATGGTGAAAATGCACTCTGGAAAACAGTTTGGCAGTTTCTTAAAAAGAAAATTTATTACTGTCATATAGTAGCCATTCCACCTCTTAGAAATTTTTATCACAGAAAAGAAAGCATATATTCAAATAGCTACATGAGTATTTATTTTATAAATTTTATTTGTAACAGGCAAAAACTAGAAACAACCTAAATGTCCATCACTAGATACATGGATCACCAAACTGTATTATACTCATGTAACAGAACACTTCTTAGTAATAAAATGATATGAACAATTGATAAACACAAGAACAGGAAAGAATCTTGAAATAATTGTGCTGAGTTTAATGAAGCCACACAAGAAAGAGTAGGTACTGTATATACTGTATACACTGTACCGTATGATTCCACTTATATAAACTTCTAGAATTAAAGTTAGCAAGTTAAATACTATTTTTAATGCACAATTTAGAATATATATTACCTATTTTTATTCTAGATATTGGGGATATTTCCCAGTATCTAATGACATAAGAGAGTGAAACAGTTGGCTTAAAACTCAATATTCAGAAAACTAAGATGTCATCTGGTCCCATCACATCATGGCAAATCGATGGGGAAACAGTGGAAACAGTAACAGACTTTATTATGAGGGGCTCCCAAATCACTGCAGATGGTGACTGCAGCCATGAAATTAAAAGATGCTTGCTCCTTGGAAGAAAAGTTTTGACTAACTTAGCATATTAAAAAGCAGAGACATTATTTTCCCAACAAAGGTCCATGTAGTCAAAGCTATGGTTTTTCCAGTAGTCATGTAAGGATGTGAGAGTTTGGACTATAAAGGAAGCTGAGCACCAAAGAATTGATGCTTTCAAACTGTGGTGTTGGAGAAGACTCTTGAGAGTCCCTTGGACTGCAAGGAGATCGAACCAGTCCATCCTAAAGGAAATCAGTCCCGAATATTCATTGGAAGGACTAATGGTGAAGCTGAAACTCTAATACTTAGGCCAGCTGATGAGAAGAACTGACTCATTTGAAAAGACCCTGATGCTGGAAAAGATTGAAGGCTGGCGGAGAAGGGGACGACAGAGGATGAAATGCTTGGATGGCATCACTGACTCAATGGACGTGAGTTTGAGTAAACTCCAGGAGTTGGTAATGGACAGGGAGACCTGGGGCGCTGCAGTCCCTGGAGTCGCAAAGAGTCAGACATGACTGGGCGAATGAACTGAACTGAACTGAACTGGGGATATTTCCTATTACTCCTTAGGAAAGGAAATCATTATATTAATCTTGAATCTTAATATTATAAGATAAAATTATTAGAGATTCAGAAGCATTCAAAGAGTGTTAAATCTTTTGAGAATCTTTGACTGAAGTTAAGAAATATGAAGTTTGAAATAGATTTCTCTTTTTAACTTGTGATGATTGTTTATACCTCTGGCTTAAATTGGATGGATGGCATAAAATATTTGGTACAGTTTATATAGAAAACTGTATGAGATATGAATTTAGAGAGCTATAATGAATTCAACACATTTTGTTCTTTTTTCATTCATGTCTACTTGAGAAATAACATTGTAATATATTTAAAGTGCAAAATGTGATGATATATGCATACATTTTTAAAGGATTCCCTCTCTTCAGTTAGCACATCCATCACCTCTTATATTTACCTTTTTTTTATTAGTAGTAAGAACACTTAAGTTCTCGTTAAGCCAGTTTCAGTTTACTATAATCAGTTTTAGTCATCAGACCTTATTTACCGTAAAGCTGCAAGTTTATACCCTTTTTACCACCCTCTGCTCCCTCCTCTGTCACTCTAACTCTTGGTATCTACCATTCTAGTTTCTAATTTTGAGTTTGACTTTTTTTTTTTTTTGGATTCCACATAGAAGTGATACCAAGCAGTATTTGTCTTTCTCTGGCTTATTGCACTTAGCATAATGTCCTGCAGTTTCTTTGATATTCTTGCAAATGGAAGAATTTTTCTTCTTTTTATGGCTAAATAATATTTCATTGTGTGTGTGTGTGTGTTTGTATACCACTGTATGGGATAAGTCACTTATCTCTGTTTTACTTAGACTGGTTTCTGGAGATGTTATCTTTGTTCTTTTGTTTGGAACATATTTCCCTGTTTCTTCATTTTCCTTGACCTTATGTTGGTCTCTGTGCAGGTAAATGCAGGAGATGAACCTCTTCCATCAGCCTGGCCCAGACTTCTTGCTGCTTCTCAAATCTTTGTGTTTATCCAAGCCATTGTCTTTGTATTTAGTGATTCTTTGTAATATAAAGAGTGTGCCAACACCCACCTGTGTTTCACAAGGGACAGTCATAGTCAGCACATAGATAAGGGCGGATTAGCAACTTGACCTTCAGGCAGCAACTAGGAAAGTGTGAAAACGCCTTCTGGGAAGAAACTGGGATGCGGGCATTTCTGCCTGCTTCCTCTGTTCAAGGCACAGGTGAATAGCTGCATGAGTTGCTCCAGCACCTTTGGAAAAATTGCTTCTTTTCCTGCTATAATTATATCGGACTTGTGAATGTCAGCCCTGTTGACTCTCAGACCTCAGTAATTAGGGGACACTCCCCTTAGGTGGCAGCCTGAAAGGTTGGGATGCTGGATGTATCAGCTTCTTCACTCCTCAGGAAGAAGCTGAGAGTTAAGGGTACTGTGCTGGAGGTGGGGCTTATCGTGATTCTGTGTCTCAGACTTCCACGCACATTTTAATGCAACTGATTTCTGTGCTGGTGGATGTGTCAGAGTTACTCAACTGGTTTTTGGATTTTCCTCAAAGGAAACTACTCTCTGTGCAGTAGTTGTGTATGAAGTGTCTGTCAGAGGAGGAGGAGGAAAATTCAGGAACCTCCTATGTCATCACCTTGGTCCAGAGTCTATCTTTTTTTTTTTTTTTTCTGACCTATTTTTGTGAAGGAAGCACCATGAGTAAAATGCAACTTCCATGGTTCCATCATGTGTGAGCAAACCTGAATTGAAAATGTGCTATAGATGAATTTGTCAGTTCTTCAGAACTATAGGGATGTGTCTAAGTAGGGAGCATGTTCTAACAATGTAGACTTCTCCTAGGGATGTTTGCAAAGTTGATCTTCATTTTGGCATTAGCCTTTCACAGTTTCTAAAATATTTTAAGCCATATTTTTCTTTAATCTTTAAATGAAGAGTAACTGGGAAAAATATATGTGTTATACACACACGCATATATGTATGTGTGTTTGTGTGTGTGTGTATATATCAGGGTGAATCCATTCATGAGTCCTACAACAGATTCCAATACCTGATACCTGAAACCTCAAAGAGGATATCTTGGCATGCATTCTTATAGTAGTATCTGTGTTTTCTAGCAAAATCATTGCTCATGTGGATTCTTCTTGAAATGTGAGATCATAAGGAGGAGCTCACCATGGTGTATATCCTCTTTGTACACTCTGTGCTGTCTCATTGTGAAATTTTTCAAATTTTGAATTTGTCAATAAATTTGCTAGTGGTGTACCTTGGCTTTATATGTTTTGGTATTGTGCTGTCATCGTTGTTTTAGTTGCTAAGTTGTGTCCGACTCTTTTGTGACCCCATGGATTCTAGCCCACAAGGCTCCTCTGTCCCTGGGATTTCCCAGGCAAAAGCACTGGAGTGGGTTGCCATTCCCTTCTCCAGGGGATCTTCCCAGCCAGAGATCTCTTGCATTGGCAGGAGGATTCTTTACCACTGAGCCACATGAGGAGCCCATTTTATTTACTTTAAACTAATAGATGGTGCCAAAAACATCTGAGGAAGGACTAAACCTGAAGGAAGATGTGTAAGCATTGACAGTTAAGTTAAATAAAATCCAAAATGCTCTTGAAAACAATCTCTAATGGTGAGGTGAATTTAGAAAAACTTTAGACAATTAATACAGACAGGCTGGTTTTATCAGCATACATATACACGTGCTCTGTCATCTATGGGATGTGCAGATGCAGCAGCCAATTCAAAAGGATGTCTAGTTACAGTATTCAATTCCAAAACTGATCTCAATCTAAAAATAAAAGGACAAGTTTAGGAATAATTAAGCTGATTCTAGCCAAAAAATTTTTAAAGGCTTTCAGTCTGACTTTGTGTATCATGTTTTTAACAACAAAGGTTTCCTGAGTTTGTAGTTAAGGAACAAATTACCAACAGTTCTTTTTGATACACTGGAAAAATAGATGACCTAAATTGAATATGATAATACCTAATGGGCTAGATTTGGTTAAACAATCCTGGTGACAACCAGGCCTTCTTGAGCCAGCAATATCAGTGAAAGTCTCACTTACCAATTGTATCCATGAGATCCTTTCCTTTAAACCTGTTAAACAGAAAGAAAAAAGATGGATGATATTCACACAAAGGGTGTTTTCCTCTTTTTTTTTTTACAAGTTTCAATTTTGTTGAATTAGAGCAGTATGTGTAACTGTCTGTTTAGCCATTCACCTGAATAAACTTCCACAATTGTACATTGAGATCATAGAACACATCTTCAAAGCTAATTAAATCAACATGATAGGTTCCTACAGCTGCTTACTTTTTGTCTTGCTTTTTGCTTTCCAGTGTGTAAACCAAATGTGTTTTGATGGGATAATAAGCCTCTTGCTCTTTCTACCACCATAACTCTCTCCCTCTACAGCTTTTTATATATTTACCATCAAACACAATTTCATATATTGTATATTATCATCTACATTTAACACATTTTGAAGAATGTGGTTTAGTAAGACAATCACTTTTTTCCTGAGCACTTTTTTTTAAAAATCCATTTTGCTACAATAATGGTTTAATTCTCATAGAGAAAACAGAATGAGCCTTTTCTGCTGAAAAATAAAGCCTGAAGAAAGGATATAATTTCTACATTGTTAATATTTAAAGGCGTTTTATGTCAGTTATCAATAGCCAATTACAAATACTTAATATCATTTATTAATTATTTTTATTTTCATAATAATCCTATGTGGCATTGTTATCTTCAATTATCAAAAAAAGAGAAGACTAAGGTAAAAAAAGGCAGAATGATGTGGGGGCCAAGAGAGCTAAGAGTAACATTCAGTTCTTTTGATTTCCAATTTAGCTTTCTTTGCATTCAGGCAGAATATTAGCTTTGGAAAATAATTAGGATCTTTCCATTGAGGGAATGGACTACATTCTGGCTGTAAATAGTTTTTTTCTATATTTAGTGGCTAACTATATTCTGTGAGCAACTTATGGTCAAGTTCTTCTTCTTTTTTGTTTTTTTTTTTTTCAGTAACAAGTTGCATTTTCTACAGCAACAATAAAAAATGAAGTTAGACTCACGTTGGCTTATTTCTTTCAGTTATGCACAACATTCTTCAGTTATGCACAAGGTGACGCTTGATTTCTTCACTCTTACCCTTGAAAGTAGGGCAATCAGAACACCCCATGTAATTAAAGGGAGAGAAATTTACTTGTGATAAGTAGAAGATAAATTCTTATAAGTTTTTATGCTTTTAAAGGAGTATTACACTGCAGCCATGCGCTTATAACACGTTACATACACATGTGCATACACAGAAATTTGTAAAAAATGAAGCTGGGGTAAAAGTACTTGCCTCAAGTTTCATGGAAGTGTTTTCTATTTCAGACCAGGGAAGTCTCATCCTTCTCAACCACCTGGCTTATATTATTGCAGGTTCTGCTGTCAGTGTCTCCTTAAACAGTGAGAGGCTATGCCTATGTCACCCTCGAGAGGATCATTTATTAGTGACTGATTTGGTTTAAGGCTTTATTTATCTATTATGACAAAATGGTAATACAAATAAATGCTTTCTGAGCTAGAGATGTTGCATTTCCAGAGTTTAATCACATTCACATAAATATAGCTTCATGGTTCATTCCTGTCACAGTCTTTATAAATGGAATCCCTCTTACTAGACTGTCAGATCAGCATAAGTAGGCATTTGGTATTGACATGAGTACTGGAAAATTTAACTCTTTAAAAGTTTTTGTCCAGAGTCTCTATTTTGTCATAGTCGATATGTTTGATAAGTCCATTTCTGTTGTTAGAAGATATAGTATGGTGTGGTAATTAAAACCTGGACTCTGAAAATAGACGACTTGGATCTGAATCCTATCTCTGTCGCTTACCCATGGTGTGATTTTGAACAAGCACTTTACCTGTCTGTACCTTAGGATCCTCATCTGTAAAATGGAAATTTTAGTAAGATCTAATTTGTATATAGCTGAAAAGAGTAAATAAGTTAATACATGCTTAATGTTTAGATAACATCTGGGACATTGTGTTAGTTGCTATTTTATTATGAGGAAGTATGTAAAAATGGTTTGGATATTCTCTTTGAAATGTCTTTAGTAATATTTCACCAAAGGAAATTTTAGCATATCAATAATCATTGTTAGAGTTACAAAGGATTTTCCACCTATGTTTTTAAAAAATAAAAGTAATGCAAATTCTTTTTTAAGGCAATTCGAGTAATTGGATATTTTGAGACCAAGAAAGAAGTAAAGTTACTTTATAACTAGACCCATTGGGGTTATATATAAATTCATTTCAAATTCTTTCGGAAAATTCTATTTCCTCTCTTTTAGTTATTCTTCTTACTGTGAAGAGAATATTCCTTCAGGGGGTGGAGAGAAGAACTTTAATCGCCATATTCTCTGTTTCCTTGCCCTAATTTTATTTGGTCAGATGAAATCTCCTGGGAATCCCAGTCAGTTTCTTTCTCCCTCTCTCTCTCTCCCCTCCTTTTCCTGCCCTGTTTCTCCCACTCTCTGTTCTCCCTCCCTCAGATGCCTACATAAACTCTCGGTCTTCATTTTCTTTAGTAACTCTTACTCATTTACTCATTCTTTAAGACTCAGATCAATTTTCACCTCCCACACAAAATCTCTCACTAATCTTCAAGAAACTGTTGTTTTTTCACTTCTCTATGCCCTCATTGGACTCTGCTCATTGAGACATATTATCTTCTAATTATCATTTAATATGTTGGTTTACAGTGTTGAACTGTGACTTCCAGATACCAGCAACATCCTATTGGTCTTTGTATTGTCAGTATTTAGCTCTGTGTACTATGAAATGGTATGGACCTAGCAGAAGCAGAAGATATTCGGAAGAGAACTACACAGTAGAACTATACAAAAAAGATCTCCATGACCCAGATAACCATGAGGAGGTGATCACTCACCTGAGCCAGACATCCTGGAATGCAAAATCAAGTGGGCCTTAGGAAGCATCTCTATGAACAAAGCTAGTGGAGGCAATGGAATTCCATTTGAGCTATTTCAAATCCTAAAAGATGATGCTGTGAAAGTGCTGCACTCAATATGCCAGTAAATTTGGAAAACTCACCAGTAGCCACAGGACTGGAAAAGGTCAGTTTTCATTCCAATCCCAAAGAAAGGCAATGCCAAAGAATGCTCAAACTACTGAACAATTGCACTCATCTCACACACTAGCAAAGTAATGCTCAAAATTATTCAAGCCAGGCTTCAGCAGTACATGAACCATGAAATTTCAGATGTTCAAGCTGGATTTAGAAAAAGCAGTGGAACCAGAGATCAAAATGCCAACATCCGCTAGATCATCAAAAAAGCAAGAGAGTTCCAGAAAAATATCTTCTGTTTTATTAACTAAGCCAAAGCCTTTGATTGTGCAATTGCAACAAATTGTGGAAGCTTCTTAAAGAGATGGGAATACCAGACCACCTTACCCGACTCTTGAGAAATCTGTATGCAGGTCAAGTAGCAACAGTTAGAGCTAGACATGGAACAACAGACTGGTTCCAAATTGGGAAAAGAGTACGTCAAAGCTGTATAATGTCACCCTGCTTATTTAACTTATATGCAGAGTACATCATGCAAACTACCAGGCTGGATGAAGCACAAGTTGGAATCAAGATTGCTGGGAGAAATATCAATAACCTCAGATATGCAGATGACACCACCCTTATGGCAGAAAGCGAAGAAGAACTAAAGAGCCTCTTGAGGAAAGTGAAAGAGGAGAGTGAAAAAGTTGGCTTAAAGCTCAACATTCAGAAAACTAAGATCGTGGCATTTGGTCCCATCATCTCATGGCAAATAGATGGGGAAACAATGGAAACAGTAAGATACTTTACTTTCTTGGGCTTGAAAATCACTGCAGATAGTGACTACAGCCATGAAATTAAAAGACACTTACTCCTTGGAAGAAAAGCTATGACCAATCTAGAGAGCATATTAAAAAGCAAAGACAATACTTTACCAACAAAGGTCTGCCTAGTCAAAGCTATGGTTTTTCCTGTAGTCATGTATGGATGTGAGATTTGGACTATAAAGAAAGCTGAGTGCCAAAGAATTGATACTTTTGAACTATGATGTTGGAGAAGACTCTTGAGAGTCCCTTGGACAGCAAGGAGTTCCAACCAGTCCCATCCTAAATGAAATCAGCCCTGAATATTCATTGGAAGGACTGATGCTGAAACTCCAATACTTTGGCCACCTGATGTGAAGAACTGACTCATTGGAAAAGACCCTGGTGCTCGGAAGGATTGAAGGCAGGAGGAGAATGGGACAATAGAGGATGAGATGGTTGGATGGTATCACCAGCTGGATGGACATGAGTTTGAGCAAGCTCCAGGAGTTGGTGATGGACAGGGAAGCCTGGCATGCTGAAGTCCAAGGGTTCGCAAAGAGTCGGACATGACTGAGCAACTGAACTGAACTGAACTGAGTGCTGTGTACACTATACATTAGGTTTGTTGTTTAGTCACTAAGTTTTGACTGATTCTTTTGTGACCCCATGGACTGTAGCCCAACAGGCTACTCTGTCCATGGAATTTCCTAGACAAGAATACTGGAGTGGGTTGCCATTTCCTTCTCCAGGAGATCTTCCTGACCCAGGAATCGAACCCACGTCTTCTGCATTAGCAGGTAGATTCTTTAACAATGAGCTACCTGGGAAGCCCAGGAGTGGAAGCACAGAGTCTTAACCACTGGACCACGAGGGAAGTCCCTGGCAATATATGTTAGGTAGTCGATACATGTTTAATGTCTAGATGAACTGCATGGAGCAGGTGCATCAGGATTTGAGCTGAGTTTCTCCTAGATGTAACAGGAGAGGGTGTCTGCCCAGTAAATATTATTTGTAGGATACCAATCAACCCAGTACTGCATTTTGGACTCTTTTGTTGACTATGATGACTACTCCATTTCTTCTAAGGGATTCCTGCCCACAGTAGTAGATATAATGGTCATCTGAGTTAAATTCACCCATTCCAGTCCATTTTAGTTCACTGATTCCTAGAATGTTGACGTTCACTCTTACCATCTCCTGTTTGACCACTTCCAATTTGCCTTGATTCATGGACCTAACATTCCAGGTTCCTATGCAATATTGCTCTTTACTGCATCAGACCTTGCTTCTATCACCAGTCCCATCCACAACTGGGTGTTGTTTTTGCTTTGGCTCCATCCCTTCACTCTTTCTGGAGTTATTTCTCCCTGATCTCCAGTAGCATATTGGGCACCTACTGACCTGGGGAGTTCATTTTTCAATGTCCTATCTTTTTGCCTTTGCATACTGTTCATGGCGTTTTCAAGGCAAGAATAATGAAGCAGTTTGCCGTTCGCTTCTCCAGTGGACCAATTCTGTCAGACCTCTCCACCATGACCCATCCATCTTGCAGTCTCAAAAATAACAGAATGATCTCTGTTCAAGGCAAAACATTCAGTATCATGGTAATCCAAGTCTATGCCAGTAATTCTGGAGACCTGTAATTCTGAAGAAGCTGAAGTTGAATGGTTCTATGAAGACCTACAAGACCTTTTAAAACTAACACCCTCAAAAGATGTCCTTTTCATTATGGGGGACTGGAATGCAAAAGTAAGAAGTCAAGAAACACCTGGAGTAACAGGTAAATTTGGCCTTGGAATACAGAATGAAGCACGGCAAAGGCCAATAGAGTTTTGCCAAGAAAACGCGCTGGTCATTCCAAACACTCTCTTCCAACAACACAAGAGAAGACTCTACACATGGACATCACCAGATGGCCAACACTGAAATCAGATTGATTATATTCTTTGAAGCCGAAGATGGAGAAGCTCTATCGAAAACAAGACTGGGAGCTGACTGTGGCTCAGATCATGAACTCCTTATTGCCAAATTCAGGCTTACATTGAAGAAAGTGGGGAAAACCACTAGACCATTCAGGTATGACCTAAGTCAAATCCCTTATGATTATACAGTGGAAGTGAGAAATAGATATAAGGGACTAGATATAATAGACAGATTGCCTGATGAATTATGGACTGAGGTTCGTGACATTATACAGGAGACAGGGATCAAGACCATCCCCAGGAAAAAGAAATGCAAAAATGCAAAATGATTGTCTGAGGAGGCCTTAGAAATAACTGTGAAAAGAAGAGAAGTGAAAAGCAAAGGAGAAAAGGAAAGATATACCTATTTAAATGCAGAATTCCAAACAATAGCAAGGAGAGATAAAGCCTTCCTCAGTGATCAGTGCAAAGAAATAGAGGAAAAAAATAGAATGGGAAAGACTAGAGATGTCTTCAAGAAAATTAGAGATAAGAAGGGAACATTTTATGTAAAGATGGGCTCAATAAAGGACAGAAATGGTATGGACTAACAGAAGCAGAAGATATTAAGAAGAGGTGGTAAGAATACACAGAACAGCTACACAAAAAAGATCTTCATGACCCAGATAATCACGATGATGTGATCATTCACCTAGAGCCAGACATCCTGAAATGTGAAGTCAAGTGGGCCTTAGGAAGCATCACAACGAACAAAGCTAGTGGAGGTGATGGAATTCCAGTTGAGCTATTTCAAATCCTAAAAGATGATGCTGTGAAAGCGCTGCACTCAATATGCCACCGAATTTGGAAAACTCAGCAGTGGCCACAGGACTGGAAAAGGTCAGTTTTCATTCCAATCCCAAAGAAAGGAAATGCCAAAGGATGCTCAGACTGCCACACAGTTGCATTCATCTCACATGCTAGTAAAGTAATGCTCAAGATTCTCCAAGGCAGGCTTCAGCAATATGTGAACCATGAACTTCCAGATGTCCAGATGTTCTGGTTTTAGAAAAGGCAGAGGAACCAGAGATTACATTGCCAACATCCGCTGGATAATTTAAAAATCAAGAGTTCTAGAAAAACTTCTATTTCTGCTTTATTGACTTGGAAAGACTTTGACTGTGTGGATCACAACAAACTGTGGAAAATTCTAAAAAAGATGGGAATACCAGACTACCTGACCTGCCTCTTGAGAAACCTGTATGCAGGTCAGGAAGCAACAGTTGGAACTGAACATGGAACAACAGACTGGTTCCAAATAGGAAAAGGAGTATATCAAGGCTGTATATTGTCACCCTGCTTATTTAACTTATATACAGAGTGCATCATGAGAAACGCTGGGCTGGATGAAGCACAAGCTGGAATCAAGATTACTGGGAGAAATATCAATAACCTCAGATATGCAGATGACACCATCCTTATGGCAGAAAGTGAAGAGGAACTAAAGAGCCTCTTGAAAGTGAAAGTGAAGTCGCTCAGTCGTGTCCGACTCTTTGCAACCCCATGGACTGTAGCCTGCCAGGCTCCTCCGTCCGTGGGATTTTCCAGGCAAGAATACTGGAGTGGGTTGCCATTTCCTTCTCCAGGAGATCTTCCCCACCCAGGGATTGAACCTGGGTCTCCCACATTGTAGGCAGACGTTTTACCATAATAAAAGTGAAAGAGCAGAGTGAAAAAGTTGGCTTAAATCTCAACATTCAGAAAACTAAGATCATGGCATCTGGTCCCATCATTTCATGGCAAATAGATGGGGAAACAGTGGAAACAGTGGCTGACTTTATTTTTGGGGGCTCCAAAATCACTGCAGATGGTGATTGCAGCCATGAAATTAAAAGATGCTTACTCCTTGGATGGAAAGTGATGACCAACCTAGACAGCTGATTAAAAAAGCAGAGACATTACTTTGTCAATAAAGGTCCATCTAGTCCAGGCTGTGGTTTTTCCAGTAGTCATGTGTGGATGTGAGAGTTGGACTATAAAGAAAGCTGAGTTCTGAAGAATTGATGCTTTTGAATTGTGGTGTTGGAGAAGACTGTTGAGAGTCCCTTGGCCTGCAAGGAGATCCAACCAGTCCATCCTAAAGGAGACCAGTCCTGGGTGTTCATTGGAAGGACTGATGTTGAAGCTGAAACTCCAGTACTTTGTCCACCTGATGCAAAGAGCTGACCATTTGAAAAAACCCTGATGCTGGGAAAAATTGAGGGCAAGAGGAGAAGGGGACGACTGAGGATGAATGGTTCGATGGCATCACCAACTAAATGGAGATGAGTTTGGGTGAACTCTGGGAGTTGGTGATGGAATGGGAAGCCTGGCATGCTGTGGTTCTTGGGGTTGCAAAGAGTCGGACATGACTGAGGGACTGAACTGAACTGAACCAACCCAGTCTCCTTAATTTGTCTTTACAACTGGCTGACATCTGTAATTCCCTGTTAGTGATCACTTCAAGGTCTTGGTACACATTAACCCAGTTAGACATTATCTTGTCTAGGATTAGTAGAAAATAACAAAGTAACAAGCTTGTTAGCAATGATTAGCTTATCTAAGAGTGTAGAGATTGGTGGACAGAAATGGTAAATTTTGATATCAGAAGGGTTTTGTGTGTGGGTTATTAGAGGGTGCATTGATCAGTGAGAATGACCTGGGGCACTGGAAACTGTGTGTAGCAGCTGGCGTGAAAGGGAGGCCGAATGCTGAAAACAATATCCTGAAAGTCAACTTAGCTTATGTTACTATTCAGCTGAGATCTTGCCTGACTGAGTCATAACATTTAGGAAAGGGGAAGCTCCAGGTGGACTGTTTGCTTGAGCCTAAGTGCAGCTCTCCTCAGTTACAAAAGTGGGAAACCAATCTCCTCGTGCCAGAGATTGCTGGGTTCCTTGCAGTTTTGCAGGACAGTGCAGTGCCTACCCTCAGTAAAATAAATAAGGTTCAATTAAAAACAATTCCATAATTCAATCCAGAGCAGATCTTTGCCTTGTCTTTTTCTGAATTCTTGTTCAGTAGAGTTGCTGAGAAAGTTAATCTATCCACACGCAATTCATCACATGTGTTTATATTTCTAAAAGTTGCAGAGACGGAAATTATTGGCCTTACAAACCCTGTCTGTCTCACTATTAAATCATTTGCAGACTGTTAAGCAGGGCTCATTTTGGAGGGTTGGAAGGTCCCAGAGCTGCACTGCCCACGTTTCCTCCACTGGAAAAAATCTGTTGATGTATGAAAAATAGGTATTTAAATAAGCTATCTGAATTTTCAGAAATGACTCCAGGCATTTTCAGTCATTTGAGCAGTTAGGTAGAGACTCTCATACACAACTTTGGAGCCAGATTTACACAGTGTTTAAAATAGCTCTTTTTAGAATTTAGCCACTTTTGGAAATTCTATGAACAGTTTTGAATGAGTACTCTATTATTCCATGGCCAATTTTAATAGCATTATCTGCAGCATCTTCTGATTTACTCCCTTTTCATCTGTTTCCACAGATACAAACAACAGTACCCAAACTGCCTGTACCTCTCCAGGATTTGATATATTACAGCAAGAATTCATTTTCTTTCACTGCCATTTTGATTATTTCATTTCTTTTATTTTTATATACATGCAATGGCTCCTCCTTTATATTAAGTCCCATTTTAATTTTGTGGTTCACGCCTGGGTGTCAGTATGTTAGACTACCCTCTGAGCCACATCCTGTCTCATCCTCTCCCACCCACCCAAAAGGCAGCTACTTCATACTCCCCATATGGGCTTCCCTGGTGGCTCAGCTGGTGAAGAATCTGCCTGCAGTGCAGGAAACCTGGGTTCAACCCCTGGGTTGGGAAGATCCCCTGGAGAAGGGAATGGCCACTCAACTCCAGTATTCTTGCGTAGAGAATTCCATGGACAGAGGAGCTTGTTGGGCTACTGTCCAAGGGGTCTCAAAGAGTTGGACAGAGCTGAGTGACTAACACTTTCACTTTTCCTTTGTACTCCCCATATCTCACTTCCCCTGGAATTAGCTTATTGTGAACCTTTGTGTCCCATTCTCATATCTAGAAATTCTAGTCTCTTCATGTCAGCTGACAGTTCCTTCTTTCCTGTAAAACTTCTCTGGTTCAAGGATCAGCATAACCTGTGGCTCTTCAGCATTTAATTTGTTTATAAATAATTAAATCAATTAATTGTTTATTGATCATGATGTTTATGTACTGTGGTAAGCATTGCAAATATTATAAAATAATTATAAAAGATAGTTCTTTGCCTTCAATTGTGATAGAATTATGACTTAAAGCATACTGTTAACATAAAATACTAAATACTGTGATGTGAACACAGACAAAATATGATATGACTCAGTGGTTAAAGAGCAGTGCTCTAAATCCTAAGGAAATTTAGTCTCTCAAGCATTTCTTTCCCTTAGACAGTTGGTATTCTTCCCTTAGATAACCTCTCCAGGGCCAACCCTACCTGGTTCTAGTTTTCTGAGCTGTGCAATATGGTAGCCATTGGTAACATGTGGCTACAAAGCAGTTGAAGTGTTGCCAATGTAACTGAGGAATAAAATTTTAATTTCATTTATTTCTACTTGATATAAATTTAGACTTAAAAATTAATATTCATTTCAACCGTTGGAAAACTTTTATACACATTTGGAACAGCTTGGGTTTGTAAGGTTACTTTTTCAAATGTACACTTTTATTAATAAAATCTAAATATAGATCAAATGTTACAAGTGAAAATTTAACATGTGAATTGAGATGCGCTATAAGTATAAAATACACCATGGATTGTGAAGATAAAGTGTAAAAATATATATAAAATATCTCATTTATTTTTAATAATTTCATGTATTTATTTTTGGCTGTGTTGGGTCTTCGTTGCTTTCCTCTAGTTGTGTGAGCCGGGCTGCTCTCTAGCTGTGGTGCATGGTCTTCTCATTGTGGTGGCTTCTCTCGTTGCGGAACATGGACTCTAGGGTGCGAGGGCTCAGTAGTTGGGGCTCCCGGGCTCCCAGGCTCAGTAGTTGTGGTGCACAAGCATAGTTGCCCCATGGCCTGTGAGATCTTCCTGCATCAAGGATCAAACCCATGTCTCCTGCATTGGCAGGCAGATTCCTTACCAGTGAGCCATCAAGGAAGCCCTCAGTAATTTAAAAAAAAGTTGAATACATGTTGAAATAATATTCTGAATGTGTTGGGTTAAATAAATACATTCTTAGAATTTCTTTCCTTTTTCTTTTTTTAACTTTTCAAAATGTGAGTACTAGAAAATCTTATATTACTTATATGACACATGTGAATTGCAGTGCCATCTTTTGGATGGCATTGCTTTAGATAAACCAGATCTATGCTAGATTCCCATATGTACATGGACCTCAGGGCCAATTACTCCAGTGATGTTTATTGGTTGTCTAGAACTCTGGTGCATTTTGGCCTTCCACTGATCCTACCATATCAACTTCAGGTTGCATTTAAAAACATAATCTTGGACTGTCATGTGCTGTTGGAGATCTCAGTTTCTCCATTCATTTGACCCTTTATGAATGGATATACCTTAAAATTTCGTTTTGGTATTTGTCTCTTTATGTGAATAACCACATTCTTTCCTGTCCACTCCTTTGTGTTTTGGCTACAATTACTTTACTGCCTATTCTAGACTCTCTCTTTTTTTTTTTTATCAATCTTGTGTGAGAAAATTTGCTCATTTTGGGCTGTAGCTTCTTGCAATCTTTACATTCTGGGAAAACCTGATTTTGGTTTTTGACTTTGAGCCCTTCTTCCTTGCGCCCCCTCCCTACTTTCTTCCAGGTAAACTAGAGGATAGTAGAAGCTCTGGGGGAAGCCACTCAGATTCCACGTGCATAAATCCATGCAAAACAGTGTGTACTCATGACACTTGGAGTGCATGAGACTCTGCGGCCCTCTCCTTTTAAATTCTTATTTTCTGAAGTCTTTTGTATCTGGTTTTTAAAAGTCTTTGTCTGCTTCACCAACTGATTATTCATCATGCGTCAGATACAGGTCCAGTGTAGCAATTTCCCTAGGCAATTCCTCTCTTCTTTGGGAGATGAAGTCTAAAATATTTGTCTTATTTAACATTCTGCACAATTTAACCCTGATTGCATGTCCACTTTTACCTCCAGCAAGTAACTCTAAACCATCCTGGTCTCTGTCTTTCATGGCTCTCCTAGCATTAACTCTTTATATCACAGGCTACTGATGCTCTTCCTGATTTTTGAAGAAGAGATAACAGTATTTAGCATGAATGAGAGTCGTGAAACTGTAATAATAATAATAATTGACATTCATATAATGCTCAACATGTGCTAGGCACTGTTCTAAACAGTTTATATGTATCTTCTTTTATTTCCTCTAATAGTTATGATCTCATTTCATGAGGGAGAGATTGAGGTATAGAGAAATTAAACACCTTGTCCAAGGCCACACAGCTAATTAGTCAAAGCTTTAGCATAACCAGTGAAGCCGAAGTAGATGTTTTTTTTTGTGAAATTCTCTTGCCTCTATGGTCTAACAAATGTTGGCAATTTCATCTCTGGTTCCTTTGCCTTTTCTAAATCCAGCTTGTACATCTAGAAGTTCTTGGTTCATGTACTGTCGAAGCCTAGTTTGAAGGATTACCTGTTTTATGCTGAATACAGTGTTGGGTAGCATTGGTTATTTTTTAATCATTATTAAAAGATGCAAGTAATGGCAATGCTAAAGTCATATAGACCTATCTTCTTTATTGTTATTGAAACTAATAATAAATTACACAAGTGCTGCCATGTGCTGGCCCTCATACTAAGTGTTTAGCACTCATGATCTAATCATTCCAGCTACTGTATGAATTCAGTCCTATTATTGTCATTTTGCAATATATACTTTGAAATGTGTCCTTTGCAATAGATATTTTATACTAATAGAGGAAAAAGGAGTTAACCCATTTGTACATAATAGTATATAAATAGTGTTAATTGATGAGTTTATTTTTTTAAGTGAGTTATAGTGCTATGTATTTGAAAGTGTTAGGATTTTTTTAAAACTATGTGATATATCTAGAAAACACAGTGTATCATGAATAAAGGATTACTTTTGGACACTAGAAGTTGTCTTTTTCATATCAGAAAACTGAGACTTGTAAGATGAAATGGAAATCTTTGTGGGTCATTAATTCATTCACTACTTAGCATTTATTTATTGAATACTTACTACAGTCCGTTTCTTCCTCATAAACAGAGAAGTAAATGTATTATTAAACAAGCAAGTGAGGATTATGAAAAGAATTTCAAGCAGCATGGACAGAGTGGTGATATAAACAGTGTTAGAGAGAGCCTACAGAGAAGGCAATGGCAACCCACTCCAATACTCTTGCCTGGAAAATCCCATGGATAGAGGAGCCTGGTAGGCTGCAGTCCATGAAGTTGCTGGGAGTTGGACACGACTGAGTGACTTCACTTTCACTTTTCACTTTTATGCATTGGAGAAGAAAATGGTAACCTACTGCAGTGTTCTTGCCTAGAGAATCCCAGGGACGGCGGAGCCTGGTGGGCTGCCGTCTCTGGGGTCACACAGAGTCGGACATGACTGAAGTGACTTAGCAGCAGCAGCAGCAGCAGAGAGATCCTATAGGTTGGTCAGGGGAGATTCTGCTGAGAGAATTTAAGCTTTGAGTTTAAGAACGAAAAAAAGCCAGCCACATGCAAGGATGTGGGAGGGAGTGGCACAGGCAGATAGGAGGAACAGCATCTTTAAGACTGAGGAGAGTCTGATGGTTAAGAATCTGCCTGCCAATGCAGGGGATATGGGTTTGATCCCTGGTCCAGGAAAATCCCAAATGCTGCAAGGCAACCTTAAGCCCATATGTCATAACTACTGAGTCGTGTGCCTGGAGCTTGTGCTTTGCAGCGAGAGAAGCTGCCTTAATGAGAAGACAACATATAGCAACTAGAAAAAGCCCACGCAGCAATGAAGACCCAGTACAGCCAAAAAATAATTAAAAAAAAAAAAACAAACTATGAGGAGAGAGCTAGAGTTTAAACTCAGTGATTGTGTGATTTTTCTCCTCTCCAGGAAAGTTCTGTGATCTGCTCACTTCTGCCAGTCCCTACTAGCAAAACCACACACGCATTAAAATATTTTCATTATCATAATAATTAGCAGTTATTGTAGCTGCATTTAAAGATAAGCTACAATATTGATATTAACTAGTAGAAAATGCTTTTTTAAAAAACCCCAAGCCTTTGGAGTAATGTGAATACATGGAGTACTGTCAGCAGATTCTGGAGGGCTGAGCATGGGACCACCATGGTGCACCTGCTGTTCTCTTTGCTCTTGAGATAGCCCTCAGTTCAGTCACTTGTCAGCTCTGTGAGTTTAGGCAATTTAAGTAAACTCTGAGGCTTAGTTTATTTGTTAGCATAATGGGGAGGGGATATGTACTTTAATATTACTATGAAAATTAATTAAAATATTTTAAAGCAGCTAGCACTACACTCGACATGCAGTAGGGCTTAAAACATTAATTATAATAGGACATATTTTATATATGTTCCTATAGCAGTCATTCATTTTTATTTAGAACTATTAAATATCAGGTGCTCTTCAAGAAGTCTCAGTGTTCTTCACGTTTTGTACTTGCAACAAGCTTATGGAATGGAAGCAGTTTTTGGATATTTTTAATTTTTTAATTGAAGTATAGTTGATTTGCAGTGTTGTACTAATTACTGCTGTACAGCTGTACATATATATGCGTGTAACTAATTCTATTATGATTTATCATAAGATATTGAATGGAGTTCTCTGTGCTGTACAGAGAATGTTTATCCATTCTCTACATAAAAGCTTTACCTATCTCCCTATTTCACATCTGAGAAACTGAAAGCACAGAGAATTATCCATCTTGCCCCAAATCACAAAGCCAGTAAATGGCAGAAAATGAGAGTGAAAGTATTGTCACTTAGTTTGACTCTTTTGCAGGACTGTAGCCCGCCAGGCTCCTCTAGATAAGAATACTGGAGTGGGTAGCCATTCCCTTCTCCAGGGGATCTCTCCAGCCCAGGGATCAAACCCAGGTCTCCTGCATTGCAGGCAGATTCTTTACTGTCTAAGAGCTAGGATTCAAACCAGGTGATCTGGCTTTGGCACTTGTGCCCTTAAATGTGTTTCTCATTTAGTAATTAATCATCGATATCTGAAACTTGTCAGTTTCTCAGGTAAGTGGTTCAATGCAATAAATACTTTCGGGAGAAATCTGAAGCTAAAACAACTTGCTTGTTTCACACGGAATCTATGCACTCGATTTATAAGCGACCTTTGTAGAATATTAAGGCCAGTTTTCAGAAGCAACTCCCCTCCCTCCAAAAAAATAAAAATGACAGATTAGTCATTAAGATATATAGATTGTTATTATAAAGGGCCCTGCATGTGTATCACATAAAGGATTTACCCAGCAATTTATTGTCAAGAAGATAACAGCATGTAAATTTCCAAGAACCAACTTGGCATCACTGGAAAATCACACTCTGGAGACCCAGGCACTAGACAGTTCCACAGCAGCTGAATCATAAAGACTTTTACAGATCAATAACCCTCAACTTTGCTGCATGAAAAACCATCTTCATCAACAGAGAGTTTCAGGGAGCTACAAAAGCCAATGAGATATTAGCACAGGTGGGCTTTTGCATGCATGCATGTATGTGATTTTCACAAGGTCACTGTTGGCATTTAGTTTTGATATTCCAATATTATATAGTAAAATGATACCATATCCCCAACACATGATAATGTATTCTCTATTCATATACTATTAATGATACTTAATAATTTTTTAAAAAGTTTCATTAGATAGATGTATGAATATACTTGTTTATGTTGGATAATATACGGGGAGGGAGGTGAGGAGGGGTTCAGGATGGGGAACACGTGTACACCCGTGGCAGATTCATGCTGATGTATGGCAAAACCAATACAATATTGTAAAGTAATTAGCCCCCAATTAAAATAAATAAGTTTATATTTAAAAAAGAAATTAAAAAATTATTAAGTATCATTGAATGAGTATCATCTATTAATTGCTGGTTATATGGGGACAGTTAATATTTGAAATATTCTTTGTTGTTTGGTTCCTAAGTTTTATCCCACTGTCTGCAACCCATGGACTGTAGCCTGTCAGGCTCCTCTGCCCATGAGATTTCCCAGGCAGGTATACTGGAGTGAGTTGCCATTTCCTCCTCCAGGGGATTTTCTCTGCCCAGGGATCAAACCCATGTTTCCTGTAATGGCAGGTGGATTCTCTACCACTGAACTATCAGAGAAGTCCCCCATTAAATATTTTACAAGATGTTTAAAAGACTTATGAACTGAGGATAAGTTTTAGGTTGTTTCCATCTCATTGTTGGCTATTGATTAAAAAGCTATTAAAGAAGGAAATTAATCATATGGCAGATGTTTTACATACATTGAATTCATACAAGTTTTATGATAATTATAATGGCATTTTTATCCCCATAATACAGATGAGTTTATTGAGACTCAGAATAATATTAACTTGCTGAAGTTAACAAAAGCATTAATTAAGCAGCAGAATAGAGATTGGAACCTTGGCTTGTGTGGATTCCAAAGTTCTCTTAGCATACCTTTACTGCCTCTCTCTTTTATTGTCTTGAAATGATCTAGACATAATCTAATTGCTTGAATAATAATCAGCTATTCTAAGGATTTCATAATCTGGCACGTGTGTAACTTGATTATGATGTGGTTGAGTTCATCCAGTATATACACATTCAGATGTCTATTTTTAAGACAGTAAAACCACAGATACTTTCACTGATTTGACTGCTTAATATTGCAAAAAAAGCAAAACAAAACAGCCCTTTAGTGAAGTTTACAACTGAGTTTACCAGTCAAATTCAATTAAAATATTAGACTTGGATGATGTGTGTGTAACCAGACTAAATATTTATACTTAGATAATAATATTGAAGTACTAAATTTTATGTACTCCATTCGGTAAAATACAGCTGATAAATTTACTAGCAAACTATAATTTTAAAGGATTGCATTATAATGGCAATAGAGATTATATAAAATCAATTAGATATATATATTGAAATATTTATGCATAATATAGCATGGTGTCTGGGGTTTGCTATAAAGCGCTACAAGCAAAAGACCCCTAAAAACAAACAAACCAAAAAACCCCTAAAATCAAACAAACCAAAAAATCAGTAGGTTGAATGGAAGAAACAAGATTGGTGAAAATTTGTTAAAGTTGAGAGTATATGGGAATTCATCTTTTGTATATATTGTAATCTCTTTATACAATAGAGTTTAAAAAAGCAATCAGCTGGTCATCCATTAGGTTGAGACTAGAAATCAGAAAGTTTGATTGTTCCAATTGAATATATGTTCAGAGTTTTGGCCGTATTTTGGTGGTTAAAAATTTGTATTTCAAATGTTAGCATAATCATCCAGCATCCAGAATGTATATCTTCAATAAGCCCTGATCTCATTAAGTATATTTTGATAAGATATAACAATGATATAAAGGTATGAATCTCAGACATATATAATACTGATAGCCTGTGTTCTTGACAAAAAGAGACCTGGCTTTTTGATCATATTTAAATTCAAATTTTTATTCCTCTGAAGATAGCACTATGATATGGCTTTAATACAAATCTTACATATTTTCATTGAATTTTAATTAAAATCATACTTCCACTCAAAAATAGATCCTAAAGAATGATGGCATATTGCTTCTTTTATGCTACTAGTATGTGATTATTTTTCTTTTGTTATTAATTTAAACTATGTCATCAAACGGAGAAGGCAATGGCACCCCACTCCAGTATTCTTGCCTGGAAAATCCCATGGGCGGAGGAGCCTGGTCGGCTGCAGTCCATAGGATCACTGAGGGTCGGACACGACTGAGCAACTTCACTTTCACTTTTCACTTTCATGCATTGGAGAAGGAAATGGCAACCCACTCCAGTGTTCTTGCCTGGAGACTCCCAGGGCCGGGGCAGCCTGGTGGGCTGCCGTCTATGGGGTCGCCCAGAGTTGGACACGACTGAAGTGACTTAGCAGCAGCAGCAGCATGTCATCAAAGCAATTATGCCTACATTCTGCAAAATCTCATGTAAGTAAAGACATCTTATTAAAAGGATACTTGCTATGCAACTTTATTTTACTATATAACAAGAAACAAACTCTTTAGTTTTATGCTTTTAAAGTATGCAAATAAATGAGAAATTCTCTCCTCTATTGCTAGAAGAACAGTTTAGTTGCTCACTTTTTCCAATCATTTACAAAATTTATCTATTTTTCAATTTGTTTTTTTAATTGGAGGGGAATTGCTTTACAATGTTGTGTTGGTTTTTGCCGTAAAACACGAATCAGTCATAATTATATATGTATATGTATATACCCCCTTCCTCTTGAACCTCTCCCCTCTGCCCCCATCCCACTTCTCTAGGTCATCACAAAATGCCAGGCTTGGCTCCCTGTTATATAGTAGCTTCCTACCAATTATATATTTTACACATGATGGTGTATATATGTAAATGTTACTTTCGCAATTCATCTTTTAATAGTATTTTTTCTAAATCAGGTTATTACAATTATTACGCATCATTCTTTGGCCCTAGGCAAATCGTGAAGTCAGACTTTGTTTCTCTTTGGGCTTCTCTGGGGCTCAGACAGAAAGCAAGAGACCTGGGTTCAATCCCTGGGTTGGGAAGATCCCCTGGAAGAGGGCATGGCAACCCACTCCAGTATTCTTGCCTGAGGAATCCCATGCACAGAGCAGCCTGGAAGGCTACTGTCCATAGGGTCGCAAAGGGTCAGACATGACTGAGTGACTAAGCACAGCACAGTAAGCTTTCCTTCCAGCCACATACTTCTTTCTTGTGGCATCATTTTCCTTCCAGATCTACAATCTCATTGTAGCAGCAATGCATCCCTGGAGTTGAGGCACTTTAATGCTCATTGCTGATCCCGTCTTCATAGCATTGTGCTGATGACCATTCATGGTTTAAAGGTAAGCATGCCTTGGTAGGGCTTCAAGGAGTGCTAGAAGTGCCAAGCCACACTATTTTCATGTGCTGGCTTTTTTGTTTGTCTTTTTACATTTTATTTTTTTAATTAATTTATTTTAATTGGAGGCTAGTTACTTTACAATGTTGTGGTGATTTTTGCCATACATTGACATGAATCAGCCACGGGTGTACATGTGTCCCCCATTCCAAATCCTCCCACCTCCCTCCCCATCCCATCCCTCTGGGTTGTCCCAGGGCACCAGCCCTTAGTGCCCTGTTTCATGCATCGAACTTGGACTGGTGATCTATTTACATATGATAATATACATGTTTCAATGCTATTCTCTCAAATCATCACACCCTTGCCTTCTCCCACAGAGTCCAAAAGTCTTTCCTTTATATTTGTATCTCTTTTGCTGTCTTGCACATAGGGTCATCATTACCATCTTTCTAAATTCCATATATATGTGTTAATATACTGCATTGGTGTTTTTCTTTCTGACTTACTTCACTCTGTTTAATGGGCTCCAGTTTCATCCACTTCATTAGAACTGATTCAAATGTGTTCTTTTTAATGGCTGAGTAATACTCCATTGTGTATATGTACCACAGCTTTCTTATCCATTCATCTGCTGATGGAAATCTAGGTTGCCTCCATGTCCTGGCTATTGTTAACAGTGCTGTGATGAACATTGGAGTACACGTGTCTCTTTCAATTCTGGTTTCCTCAGTGTGTATGCCCAGCAGTGGGATTGCTGGGTCATAAGGCAGTTCTATTTCCAGTTTTTAAGGAATCTCCACACTGTTCTCCATAATGGCTGTACTAGTTTGCATTCCCCCCAACAGTGTAAGAGGCTTCCCTTTTCTCCACACTCTCTCCAGCATTTATTGTTTGTAGACTTTTGGATAGCAGCCATTCTGACCAGTGTGAAATGGTACCTCATTGTGGTTTTGATTTGCATTTCTCTGATAATGAGTGATGTTGAGCATCTATTCATGTGTTTGTTAGCCATCTGTCTTCTTTGGAGAAATGTCTGTTTAGTTCTTTGGCCCATTTTTTGATTGAGTTGTTTATTTTTCTAGTATTGAATACTTGTATATTTTGAGTTTTTATCCAGAAAAATACTTTAACTTTTTATTTTTAGTTTGTTAAAAACTTTTTATTTTGTATTGGGATATAGCTGATTAACAGACAACGTTGTGATAGTTTCAGATGAACAGCGATGGCATTCAGCCATACATACACATGTAACCATTCTCCCCCAGACTCCCCTCCCAAGAAATACATTAGGCAACAGTAGGCACAATCTGCATGCATTTTAAAGCTATATCACAAGATTTCAAAGACATTCAAGTTTGAAAGTAGGTTGTTTTGGGAGCTGACCTCCAGCTCCGCGGTATATATTCACCCTTCAGTCTCCTTCTCATCAGTGATGCCTCAGCAGAAAAAAGTGAGCAGGGCCAGAACATGACCTCTCTTATGCATGTTTATGTTCCAATTTGATTTGAATAACATGGCCCATGGCATTCTATGAAGTTTTGGGAACAGAGATACTTTGGAAAGGGGTGATTTTACTATTACTATTACTTTTACTATTTTCAAATTGCTCCTTTGCAAATAGTTACCTTCATTTATAGAGATTCTGGAACATTGCAGAATATGAATTTTGTTTAATATAAAGAGGCTTGGCCATTGTCTTTAAGACATATACAAATAATAAAGGAAATCACAATACGAAAGCAAAAATCTGTTGGTAAAACAGCGTATAGGATAAAGAGGTAGTATAAGTCTCCAAATTCTTATTTCAATTAGAGGAAAGATGTGCTTCAGTTTAAATAACATCTTTCCCCTTTTCCACTTCCTATATCAAGTACATTAAAAAATGTCCCTGGTTCTAGAGTTCGCTTTTCTTTTAATTAGATGTAAAAAGTAATATCTGAAATGTAAAACACTGGTAATGTAACATAATAGTCTGAAATGTAAAATATATCAGAAATTTAAATGTCAAGTTATTTCCTTGTTAATCTAAGAGAATTTTGTCCCAAAATTTGGACTTGGAAATTATCACAACAATGAATGGCAATGTAGGATAAAATATGCTAATGGAGCTTTTCAGCATGTCTGCCAGTGGTTAAAAATGAGGAGCTCTGAGTTTGGGTTTTACTTTAGTCCTTTGTATCATAGTTAACATGAAAAGAAAAAAAATAGAGGGCAGCAGGAGAGGATCCTTGCTGGCAAATTGAGCTCCTTGGGGAAAAAGCAAAAGAGGGAGGCCAATTTCTTCAAGGGAAATTATAATACACCAATCATGATGATTGAGCTGATGTGAGCAGAAGACACATGGAAACAATTTAAATGTTGTCCATAAAACTACTGCTTTCAGGCTTAGTGGCATTTTCTTTATCGGGATCACTGCTTTGGGGGCACTGTAGAGATTCTATCATTCCAGGAAAGAATAAGAGGTTTGGTGCATTCTTCCTTGCTACTCAGTTTGGAAAATGTGGAAAACGGGGAGCAATTGGTACTTTTTCCTTGTTTCCTCTAATAATGAGACTTTTCCTCAGAAGCTCTTGCCAATGCTCAATTCGGATACCCTATATTAGTGAATTCTGAAGAGTTTAGAAAAGGTATTTTATTTAGTATCCCATCTCCCACCTTTTATTCTTTTTGTTTAGCTGACTCAGTTTCCATCTAGAATGTAGGAATTCATTGAGATGGGCTGTCTTTGTAAAACTAAAGCAAAGATCATAATCACCATTAGTGGATATTACATGGGCTTTCCCGGTGGTGGCTCAGTGGTAAAGAGTCTGCCTGCCAACATAGGAGACAGGTGTTGGATCCCTGGGTTGGGAAGATCCTCACTCCCCTGTTCTTGCCTGGGAAATCCCATGGACAGAGGAGCCTGGCAGGCTACAGTCCCTGGGGTCGCAGAGAGTCGGACATGACTTAGCAACTGAGCACACATGTTAGGGTTTTACATAGAAAAACTGCCTCCATTTTGAAATATGACTCTTTCTTGGAGTTAATTTAAGACAAGATAAGACAGCATACCTGCATATCTGCATATTTTTCTTCTTACATGTATAGAAGAAAAGTAAAACCATTGCAAAGTAGTGACATTTTCAAGAAAATTCTTCTTATGATCAGTAGCTTGCTTTCATTTAAGGTAGATTTTCTCCCAATGATGGTGTTTTGTTTTTGAGGGGAAAAACATAATGATTTTTGATGACAGTCTTTAGTAAAGGGATTATCTGATCTTTCAAGGTTATCTGGGACCTCTGGGCTCTGGCAGAAATTTTTCACTATTATGCTATACCGATTCTGATTGTGAGGACTGTCAGAAACCTGCCACTGATTGAAAGGATGGGAAGCGTTCCTCTGAGCTGCTAGTAGAATAAGATGATTATTTTCGGCTGATTTACATTTTCTTAACAAAAACAATAAAATTGGTTATTTGAATAATTCAACTTATTTAGAAGCCCTTATATATATCATTTATCTAGAGCACATGAATGGATCCTTTTCTTGAGTTTTGTATTTAGTGTTTGAATTCTGATTTCCCCACATATTATCTTTGTGACCTGACATCACTAAACTTTAGTTTTCTTGCCTGTAAAATAAGAATGATAATACCACTTACCTCATAATGTTGTTGTGTTATTTATATTAGATAATCTATTATCACAGTACCTAGCACAATAAACACTAGCTAGTATTATTCAGGTTCAAAATAATATACCTGGATTTCTTTTCACCTTTTAGGAACAAAGTAAAAATTCATAACTGCTTGTGGTAAAAGAGAGAGACAAAGACATTCTGCTGTCATAAATTGAGAAGCTTGGGCATAAGGGCCTCAGGAACACAAATTGCCAATTATGTGTCTCCTGTTTCCCTTTTGTTCCCCATCATGTACATTTCTCCAGCATTGACCTTGCCAACATCTCTCCTCTTTGTCTGTTTTCCATTCTTCCCTGTTGCTTGCTATTCCCTGAAAACACCAAATATTTTCCTTCTCTGGCCTTTGAAAATGTTATTTTCTCTGACTGAGATTCTCTTACCCTACAATCTCTCTAAAATCCATTGAATTTTAAGCTGTTATTCAAACTTGCATATTCTTACTTCTATACATTATCTTCCGATTCACTAACTGAGTGTTCTTTCCTCTCCTCTGAGTACTATGGTGCTCTGAGCCTCTCTTAAACTGATTTTCTAACTGCGTGATAATAGTCTTATGTGGTTGGCTCTATATGCCCACGAAATTGCATATCCTGAGGGATGACCTACAGGAAGTGATAGGCTGTAGAGAGGGCTTCCAGGTGGCGCTACTGGTAAAGATCCTGCCAGTCAATGCAAGAGACAGAAGAGACACAGGTTCCATCTCTGTGTGGGGTCGATCCCATGGAGGAGGGCATGGTAAGTCACTCTAGTATTTTTGCCTGGAGGATCCCATGGATAGAGGAGTCTATAGGCTACACCCACAGGTTTGCAAAGGGTTGGACACAACACACACTCAGGCCATAGAGAAGGATCCCTCAGTCAGTCAGTTCAGTGGCTCAGTTGTGTCTGACTCTTTGCAACTCCATCGACTGCAGAGCTCCAGGCCTCCCTGGCCATCAACTCCCTGAGTTTATTCAAACTCATGTCCATTGAGTCAGTGATGTAATCCACCATCTCATCCTCTGTCATCCCCTTCTCCTCCTGCCTTCAATCTTTCCCAGCATCAGGGTCTTTTCAAATAAGTCAGTTTTTTTTTTTTTTTTGCATCAGGTGGCCAAAGTATTGGAGTTTTAGCTTCAGCATCAGTCCTTCCAATGAATATTTAGGGCTGATTTTCTTTAGGACAGGCTGGATGGATATCCTTACAATCCAAGGGACTCTCAAGAATTTTTTCCAACACCGCGGTTCAAAAGCATCAGTTCTTTGGCACTTAGCTTTCTTTATAGTCCAACTCTCACATCCATACATGACTACTGGAAAGACCATAGCTTTCACTAGACAGACCTCTTTTGGCAAAGTAATGTCTCTACTTTTTAATATGATGTCTAGGTTGGTCATAACTTTTCTTCCAAGAGCAAGTGTCTTTTAATTTCATGGCTGCAGTCACCATCTGCAGTGATTTGGGAGTCCAAAAAATAAAGTCTCTCACTGTTTTCACTGTTTCCCCATCTATTTGCCATGAAGTGATTGGACCAGATGCCATGATCTTAGTTTTCTGAATGTTGAGTTTTAAGCCAACTTTTTCACTCTCCTCTTTCACTTTCATCAAGAGGCTCTTTAGTTCTTCTTTACTATCTGCCATAAGGGTGGTGTCATCAGCATATCTGAGGTTAATGATATTTCTCCCAGCAATCTTCATACCAGCTTGTGCTTCATCCAGCCCAGCATTTCTCATGATATATTCTGCATATAAGTTAAATAAGCAGGGTGATATTATACAGCCTTGATATACACCTTGTCTGATTTGGAAGCAATCTGTTTTCCATGTCCAGTTCTAACTATTGCTTCCTGACTTGCATACAGATTTTTCAAGAGGCAGGTTAGGTGTTCTGGTATTCCCATCTCTTGAAGAATTTTCCAGAGTTCGTTGTGCTTCATACAATCAAAGGCTTTGGCATAGTCAATAAAACAGAAGTAGATGTTTTTCTGGGACTCTCTTGCTTTTTTGATGATCCACCAGATGTTGACCTCTGGTAAACAATTTGACCTCTGGTTCCTCTGCCTTTTCTAAATCCAGCTTGAGCATCTGGAAGTTCACAGTTCATGTTCTGTTGGAGCCTGGCTTAAAGAAGTTTGAGCATTAGTTTATTACCTTGTGAGATGAGTGCAATTGTGTGGTAGTTTGAACATTCTTTGGCATTGCCTTTCTTTGGGATTGGAATGAAAACTGACCTTTTCCAGTCCTGTGGCCACTGCTGAGTTTTCCAAATTTGGTGGCATATTGAGTGCAGCACTTTCACAGCATCATCTTTTAGGATTTGAAATAGCTCAACTGGAATTCCATCACCTCCACTAGCTTTGTTCGTAGTGATGCTTCTTAAGGCCCACTTGACTTCACATTCCAGGATGTCTGACTCTAGGTGTGTTATCATACCATCATGATTATCTTGGTCATGAAGATTTATTTATTTATTTATTTATTTTATTTTACTTTACAATATTATATTGGTTTTGCCATACATCAATATAAATCCACCACGGGTATACACGTGTTCCCAACCCTGAACCCCCCTCCCACCTTCCTCCCCATACCATCTCTCTGGGTCATCCCAGTGCACCAGCCCCAAGCATCCAGTGTCGTGCATCGAACCTAGACTGGCGATTCATTTCTTCTATGATATTATACATGTTTCAATGCCGTTCTCCCAAATCATCCCACCCTCTCCCTCTCCCACAGAGTCCAAAAGACTGTTCTATACATCTGTGTCTCTTTTGCTGTCTCGCATACAGGGTTATCATTTCCATCTTTCTAAATTCCATATATATGCGTTAGTATACTGTATTGGTGTTTTTCTTTCTGGCTTACTTCACTCTGTATAATTGGCTCCAGTTTCATTCACCTCTTTTTTTGTATAGTTCTTCTGTGTGTTTTTACCACCTCTTCTTAATATCTTCTGCTTCTGTTAGGTCCATATCATTTCTGTCCTTTATTTTGCTCGTCTTTAAATGAAATATTCCCTTGGTTGCTCTAATTTTCTCGAAGAGATCTCTAGACTTTCCCATTGATTGCTGAGGAAGGCTTTCTTATCTCTCCTTGCTTTTCTTTGGAACTGTGATCTCTCAGATAACCATTTTAACTCTTCAGGGATTAAACATCTTACAGCACTTGACTTCCTGTGTTCTATCACATCTTCTATAACCATGACTTCTATACCTGCCCATCAGCGCTCCCCACCCGCCCCCCCCCCCACGCCCCCCGTCCAAACCCTTGATTTCAGTGGCCTCTCTTAACCATATAACAGACCTGAATTCCTCCCAGGGATAATCTCTCACCTGGAAAAAGATGGGGATATGCTATATGCAGCCTCAAAATCTATGACTCTCCAGCTGCATCTTGTTACCCACCCTGTCCTCCACTAAATGGCATCCTTGGCCATGGCACATGTGGATTCTTCCATGATGCAGACAGTGAATGGATAACACATTGCTTCCTGAGATCTTGGTTAAATAAGCAGGAAGCTAAGAGTGGAATGCATTCTCTTGCCACTCTAAGTCTTAAGTCTTAGTTGACACTTAAGGTATTCCATATGATAACGTAATATGGCAGGTTTTATCCTACAACTTAACTGTTGCACAAAAATCTGTTCACCAGCATCCAGAGTGGGAAACCATACCTTTATCCTCCCACCACCCTCTCGCCTCCCCTGTGGTGTTCAGCGTACCTCCTTCTATCTATCCCATACCCTTGTTCATACCTGTGCCAGCTGTCTCTCTAAACTGAGTCATCTCCACACTCCCATCTACCCTTCTAACTAAGGTGGAAATTCTCTAAGATCCAAATGTTATATGCCATATGTCACTGCCAACAGCTCTGACTTTATGACAGGGTTATAATATAACCTCTTTTACAATCTGCAAGATTGTGTTTTCCTATCATCATCCTCCTAAGATCCTCTCTAAGATTCAAGGTTGTATTTTCCTATCATCCTCCTCCTAAGATCCTCTCTAAGATTCTGATATTCTAAGAGTCCCTTTGTTTGACCACACAGCCATACTCATCGTTCCCCCAACACTGTCTCTCTTTTCATACCTCTCAACATTTTCATAACTTGTGACCTTCCGGGAATGCCGTGAAGTCGCTTCTTTTTTACCTGAAAATTCAAGTAAAAGTGTTAGTTGCTCAATCGTGTCCAGCTCTTTGCCACCCCATGGACTGTTCCCCGCTAGGCTCCTCTGTCCATGGAATTATCCAGGTGAGATCCATTCCTTTCTCCAGGGGATCTTCCTGACCCAGGGACGAATCCTGTATTCCCTGCATTGGCAAGTGGATTCTTACTCGCTGAGCCACCTGGGAATCCCTCTGTTTCACTCAGTTGTTACTTATTCTTTTACACTGGGTTCAAATGAAATCTTCCCCTTCGTAATTCTGTGTACTTACAGCATTTGGCATTTATCCATTACTAAGTCTCTCACATTAACTTCTAGCTATTGCGTAATTAATTCTCACTAGAAGGTGAATGCTTCGTTTTTATAATCTCACCTTCCAGTGTATTTCAACAATTCTTTTTCTGACACCTAGTAGTAATCTATTCTTTACTAGATGCTCAATTTAATAAAAAACTAAGTGAATAAGTGAAATGATTACAATTTAAATGCAGTATTTAAATATTTCAAATGATCAAATTAATTTTAGCATAGAAGTACTCCCAATGCTATTAATGTGAATGCAAAATGATCAGTTCATCTAATAACATTTGCTATAATAATCACAATGCCTTGATGAGTAGGTGGACCCTCAGTATTATAGGAAAGAACCTTTTGTGTTCTATTACAAGTTAATCCCTAAAGGGATGTTGCCTGTAAGTTTAAATTATACATAAAACCCATCTCTGGGAACCCTGCTTCCAAGGTAATGAACTGTAAACTAAAATTCCTTTGTTTAGCTTACAGGAAGCATCCTGACCAGGCTCACCTGTGAGTGACTTCAGGGAGGAAGAATTTAGCCCTTCTCCTCTGGAGGCTGCTGGGAACCAGGAAGTGTTAGACTTTACTACGTCCCCTTTTACTATAAAAGGAGCTTGCATTCTAACTCAGGCAAGAGAATTTTTTGGGGCCAGAACCTACCATTTTCTCCATTTGCAGGCTTTACAAATAAAGCTGTTACTTCTAGCACCAACAATTTGTTTCTTGATTATTGGCCTGAACTGCAGTGAGCAGTATGAGCTTAGACTCAGCAATATCAGTATATTTTTTGTTTGTGGGGGGTGGGGGGTGGTGGTGGCAAAAACAACCCTCCAAAACCCTGTTGTTTTACTGAAATAAACTGTCTAAATAAGAGCAGGTAATTTTTCTTTCTTTTTAAATTATGGAACTGAAGTCCTCAAACTGAAAAACAGATTATATCAGCAATCATATATAAAGCAAAATTTTAAAAGTGCAAAGTTCATAGATTAATAAAGGCGATCCATTGACCTTTGCTAATGTTCTAGTTAGTGAACTAGACTTTGTAGTTTAATTATAATGGTCCTCCTTTTTTTTTTAAACCCAACCCCTTCAGTGTCTCTTCGGTGCTCACTGATAATGTATGAGTTGTTAAGAAAACATGCACACACTGTAACAGTTGGTTAACCTTTGAGTCTCAAGTTTTCATTTTTAGTCGCATCTTAAACATGATACAGACTGCAGTGTCCTGCTTCTATTTTCAAGTGTTAATGGGAAAGAAACTTCAAAGACCTAGATCCTTTAGTTAAAAAAAAAAAATAATAATACTTACTGGGAAGTTCTCATAGTTATTTGTGGTTTATCTGGTTTAACTGAAATTATTTGAGTTGTACTCTTATTGATTTTTCCCCCCCTCTCTTTTGGGCAACATTAGCCATTCCAAGCTAGAACTCCTTGATATCCAATTTTAGTGCCTCATCTTTCCTCTAAGTGCAGAAAGGACTTTAAAAGATGCTGGTTGAGCATTTTTACTTTTCTGAAGATAGTTTTCTGAATATCTAGTATTAGTTTTTCACTGTTCTGTCTTTGGGCAAAAATTATATGAAGAAAACTGCTGAAGAAGAGTTAAATGATCAACATTTTCTGAGCCAAAGAAAGGACCTCCAAGTTTGGGTGAGATCAAGTATCAGCAAAACATTTTCTAATTTGTGTCATTTTAAGAGGGTTCTTTTTAGTACGTTGTGAGGAATGTGAGGTTTGGCCTCCTTTTTCACACAGGAATTGCTGAAAGGAGCACTTTATGTCTTTTATGACTGTATGTTTCACAAAGAATTTTTAACGTTGGTGCAGTATAGGACTAAAGTGGTATTTATTAGCTTTTAGCGCTGCATAGGTGTGCACACCCATAGCCAGAAGCACCACTTCTCCTGTCTCCAGGTATTCATACCCTCCATCTTATCTCCTCTATGCCCTGCATCTGACCAGCTGCCCCTACCATGGATTTTCCCATTTGAAATGCTTCTAAAACACATCCCTTCATCTCATTCATCTTCCCACCTTTTAGTCCTCATGCCAGGTACTCACTGCTTCACTCCATTCTTCATGGAGCCCTCACTCAGCCTGGCTCTCCTTCTCCAAAGCTCCCCTCTTTACTATATCAAATGGGAATCATTTTGCCTGACCTCCAAAACGCTCTTCAGTTTGCTCTTACCTTCTATACCTGATCTTATGTTTTTGCTGGTCTTTCCAACATACTCACAAGTTTCCTGTTTCTCAGAGCAGGGACTTAGAGCACATGCTTCAGGATGGGAGCTGTTCAGGAAACAACGTAAAGTGTTGCTTTCAGACTTTCTCTTCCCAACCTGGGAATCTGCATTTTAAGGGGGTTTCCTCCAGGTGGTTCTATGTGTTTAAAACAGAGAGTCTACATACTTGCCTCTTCTGTCCTCGCTGACCCAGTGTTTCTGTAAGGTCTATAAAACATATCCCTTCTGCATGGGATGCAGTGTTCAATACATGTTAACATAACTGCTTTCTGATTACATTTCCCTGCCTAGAGTATGAGCCCCCCAGGACAGAGGTCACGTTTATATTACAGAGTAAGGCAGAAAGACCACTGGTTGGGAGTTGGCAGGTTTACTTCTGTCATAAGTTCTAGCTGTAGGGAAAAACATGGGCTTGTACAGCCTCAGTTTGCTCATTGGCAGGAGTGAGAAACAGCAGAGGTGATGCCTAAACTCTTCTATTTTAAAAGCCTACGGTGTCATTGTCATAGGAAGGTTAAGAGCTTCACTCTCACACCCGGGTTTAAACCTTAGCTCTGCCATTAGCTTTGTAATTATAAGTGAAGGATAATTTCTCTGAGTCTGTATCAGTGGGGTAATAATATATACCTCCTGAGGTAGCTATGAAGGTGACATAGTTAAAGTGCTTAACACAGTAGATCTTATATGAAGGTTTTGGCATATTGCTATTAATCTGTGTTCTCCCTTACTTCTCATAATGAGGGACAAAGACATATTCTTTCCTGAACACTACATTCCAGCAGAGCTTCTTCTCTGTAGACAGTTTAGTTTAATAATAAAATATAAAATTGGTTGGGTTCAAACTTGTCTCCACTACTTAATAACTCAATTACCCTATGCATATTATTAATACTTTATATTTTTTGAAGTAGAGATCCTAATAATATTATCTTTATCATAAAGTTGTTGTGAGGCTTAAGTGAGGTAACACATGTAAATGCCCAGCCAATGCCTCATCCAGAGCAAATGTTAGCTATTATTAATCCTTCCGCCTGGGGTTAGCCTGAACCAAATGAAAATGTATTGTCTGAGAGTCAAGAGACCTAACTTAAGAGTTCTGGAACAAATCTTGGGTGGGTTACATCATCTACCTCTTACTTCAGTTTCCTGTTCTACAAAATGGTACTGATAATAACTCATTCCATGGGGCACCACAAGGATTAGATAAGGAAATACATGGGAAAATACATTCAAAAGACAAGGAACTATACCAGGCATGACTTATATTTATTGTTATTATTTTCTTTGTATCCATTAAGTGAAGGAATTAACCCACATAATAGCCAGTGTTTATTTAAAATTTATTGTGTTATAGGCATTTGATCCTCTGATTTAATCCTCTCAAAATCCACTGCATTTTATTGTAGAATTTCTCTTTCATAGCATGTGAAAATTGAGGTTCAGAGAAGCCAAGTAACTTGCTCAAGAACTCACACCCTGTAAGTTGCATAATTGGAACATATTGAAAAAGCAAACATTTAACCACTTTCAAAAGACTTCTAAAATCCCTCTGGCCAAGTCTCTTGGTTATAGCTTTATCTATGAAGAGACTGGATGTGACGTTGGAAAAATAAGATGGAGGCTTTCAAAGTGAGTGGGAAGATCCCTAGAGTTTAAAATCAGAAGTAAAAAGCTATTATATGCCTGAACTTGGCTTTCACTAGAAACTCTGGATTCTTCACGGTTGGAAATGGAACCTACATTGGTCCTGTAGCCTTTCTCTTCATCTTCATGTAATAAAGGGGGCTGAAGTATTTAGTTTCTTCATAGAAAGGCAATCACTCCAGTATTCTTGCCGGGAAAATCCCATGGAGGGAGGAGCCTGGCAGGCTATATACCATGGGATTGCAGAGTCAGACATGACTGACTTCACTTCACTTTCTCCTTAATTTTCTCTATATCTTAGATCACAACAACACTGTGAGGTATTATTACCTCCGTTTTGTAGGTAAGGAAACTGAGATTCAAGAATGGTTTAAGAGCTCTGGTCTGCAAAGGTAAAACTGTTGGAACTTGAATATATGTCTCTGGATGGTATTCTTTTCATTATACTCTTCTAGGTATGTTTTTGTCTCTAACTGGTCTAACTTGAAAAATATGATTTACATAAATTTTGTAGAAACATCGTACATTGATATCAAACCATATAATACATTCATACCTTATTTGTCCTCACAACCCTTGAGTAAAGCTTTTACCGATGAGGAAACGAAGATGCAAGTAGTATAAATGACTTGCCGAAGTACACAAAACTAATCAGAAGTATAATATATTGTATTCCTTCATGTTTTGTATACTCTAGTAGACCACTCATAGTGACTTGGATACATTAATAAAATACATTAATCATCATTCATTTTACAGAAAAAGTGAGCAAACCAATGAATAATATCAAGAACCTAAGTGACCAGAAAAATCACATTTGAAATTGTGTTTTTCCTTCTAAAGTAATTGAAGGAATTCTTTTAAAGCTCTTTTTTAAAATTTAAGAATAATGATGGGGATTTCAGTTGATTAAAAAGAAGTCAGTCCTTTATCTTTTGTGCAATGGGAGAATTTCTCTTTTATAATACTCGCAAGATAACACAAAAGAGGCTTTTGGTTTTGATTGGGATCTTAGTTAAGCAAATGAGTAAAGGCATCTGAAATGTATATTCTTTCACTAATTAATTAACTCTTTCATTCATTATTCAGCAGTTGCATTGTGCCAAATGCTATGCAACATTTTCTGTACTAATGATTACAAAAGAAAATTTGAGATACATTTATAAACAAGCCAGAATCAAAAGCAGAATTAAGTAGTTTGGTTTCCATGCATAGAGGATTAGACTTTATATCATTCGTTTACTCTTTCATGGAAATGACAATGTAGATTAACATCACTCCAGCTTCATTTCATCTAAGCCAAGAGGGGAAAAGAAAAAGTGTTCAGTTTGTAGCTGAATAGTCCTTATTCTTCTGTTTTGCAGGCTTTCTTTTTTTCTTTTCCAAAGTTGTTCTAATTTGGCGCTTATTTTCATTTAAAAAAATCTACATTTTACTTATAAGGATAAAGATAAACTTCAGTGAAATAGCATTTAAAACATTAAGTCCATGTTGTTGCTTTAGATATTTAGAATTTATTTTTCAAGAGCATTAGAATTTGATTTATTGAGGGAATGGAAATGGGTGTTTGGCCTCACACTATATTCCAGTCTAAGCATGTGGAAAAAAAAGCTATACTAATACAAGTAAACACAAAGAGCCTGACAATGTATGTGATGGTGTTAAGACTGGCCCTATCGGAAGTCAGGCTGTGCCATCAGTCAGGTTCTGCTAGCCTTCTACTTTCTCATCCAAGTTCTGTCCTGATCCTGCCTCTTAGAAGCAGGCCACAGTCCAGTGCAAGAGCCTAGTCCATCATCACACAATTTAAATGAGAGACAAACAAAAACCCTAAACAAGTCTTCATTTGTCTAATTTAGGAAAAATCATCTCTGAGGTTCCATATGCACGAGGCCAGAGAGACAATTCTCCATTTCTACCTTGTTTCTTTATTTCTGTATGTATGTATGTGCTGTGAGTGCTAAATCGCTTCAGTCATGTCTGATTCTTGGCGACCATATGGACTGTAGCCCGCCACACTCCTCTGTTCATGGAATTCTCCAGGCACGAATACTGGAATGGGTTGCCACGCCCTCCTCCAGAGGATCTTCCTGACTCAGGGATCAAACGTGAGTTTCCTTCGGCTCCTGCATTGCAGGCGGGTTCTTTACTGTTGAGCCGCCAAGGAAGTCCATGTATATAGGCACTTAAAGTTTACTTCCTCACTCATACTAGCCACATTTCTTTTTTCCTTTCTTTTTAAGACATATTTATTTTTATTTATTTATTTATTTGGCTGTGCTAGGTCTTCATTGCGGCACATGAGATCTTTCCACAATGTGGAAAGGCATAGTTGCTACACAGATAGACTCCATTCTGAAGAGAACTGTGACTTCCAGGATCTACTCTACCTATGGAAATACTTGTATAGCAGTATTTATTTATTTATATGGTTGTGCCAAGTCTTAGTTGCAACACTCAGGATCTTCACTGCAGCATGCAGGATCTTTAGTTGTGGCATGTGGGATCTAGTTCCCTGACCAGGAATTGAACCTGGGTCCTTGGCATTAGAGGCACAGAGTCTTAGCCATTGGACCACCAGGAAAGTCTCTCACCATTTCTATTTTATGCCAATCATTTTTGCTCCACGTTTGAATGTGGAATGTAGTAGAATTTCGGTTGGCTTGATATTCTAACAATTTTTGCACAACTACATTGGGGTTTTCTGTAAGAAGTTTTACCTGTGGAAATGGAATACTCCTGAGTTCTCACACATTGTAGTTAATTCATGAGCCTTTGTATGGTAATCCTGAAGACTCCTAATAATCAAAAGCTGTTTCTTTATTCAGAATCAAGAGAAAACGTCCATGACTTCAGAACAACTTTCTTTTTTATGACAGAATATTTCTCTTTTGACTATAACTTTAATTAAGCTCTATTAACTTTAATTTAATTTAAGCTATTTAAATAGTTCAAATGCTATTAAACTCAAAGAGCACATTTTTTAAAAAAAAGGTATTTAGTTCCTGGGCATTTTTCCTCGATCTCACACAGCCTTAATTACTATCCACTTATTGTTAAGTATATCATAAAATAAAATATACTGTATAAATTGCATTAATCTCCATAAAAGTAAACTTGAAGCAGAGCCATAAACTAACCAGAGGTACTAAAATCAGAGGTACAATAAAAAGACAAAGTACATAAAACATCTTCTAACATTGGACCTCCATGGATGGTGAACAAATTTTATTGCATTCTTCTATTATTTCAGTGGAAATGAGAACAGGCATTTTCATGTATGGAGTATTATTACATAATATTTCCACCTATTATGTGATTTTCTTTCTTTTCTCTGTACCCTATTTTAATGTCTTTCCCCCAAAGTAGAGCTTCTCTACATCTATAATAATTGCAATAGATTTGCCAAGGCAGTTTTCTAAAAGGAATAAAGTGAATTTGATTTTGAAGGAATACATTTTCCTTTCATAATTACTCATATAATTACGACAACCTGGCACATACTAGTAAGTAGGGTAAGAGGCCTATTTAATTATATCCTAATGAACATTTGCAATTATACAATTTTTTAAAATCCATATGAAATTTTTCAAAATGCTTCCGTCAGACAGAATATTTCTTGAATTTTATTTTCAAGACCGTGTGCATGCATGCTAAGTCGCTGTAGTCATGTCCAACTCTATGCAACCCTATGGACTGCAGACAGCAGTCCTCTGTCCATGGGATTCTCTAGGCAAGAACACTGGAGTGGGTTGCCATGCTCTCCTCTAGGGGATCTTAGACCACTACCCTTTAAATCACTCAGAGTAAAAGTTTTCATTATCAGAGAACTATAGATGTTAACTTCAGAAGATAGAATCATTGATTTAGAAGCAACTTTGGATGTCTTCACATCCTAGTCTTCCATGGCCTCGCTCACAGATGCACTACTAAACACTTTCTAATTTTCAGTACACAATTGTTAATGAGACGTCACTTAAATACCCCCAGGAGTGTACTGTGTATCATTAGAGAGGGGAGTTTTTTCCAAGGCCAGCAGTGCTAACCAGGCAGTATCTCTTGGGCACCTAATATGTGCAAGATACTCTTCTAGACATTACACAGGATGTAAATTTGAGTCAGATTTTACTTTTGTACATAGAATACTTACACTCAAGTTGAGGATATAATATGTTTACATGAGAAAGTGACACTGTAAGAGCGGAGCTGTGTTCACTTGCCCGTTTGGATTTTATATGCTCTGAAAAGACTCTGTTGCTGGGAGGGATTGGGGGCAGAAGGAGAAAGGGACGAGAGGATGAGATGGCTGGATGGCAACACTGACTCATTGGACGTGAGTCTGAGTGAAGTCCGGGAGTTGGTGATGGACAGGGAGGCCTGGCGTGCTGCGATTCATGGGGTTGCAAAGAGTCGGACACGACTGAGTGACTGAACTGAACTGAACTGAACTGACCTCCACTAGAGATTTGAGACACATATCTGCTTACCAGGACCTCTGCTTTGAATATTGTCTTTCCTGGTTCCCCTAAGCTGCATCTTCCTAAATTTGTACCTGAACTTTCCCTTCCTGACCAACAACTTTTATTTGTTAACACATTTGCGTAAACATCTGGGAATTTGATAGGCGCTTCCTAGAGGCTCTTTGCCTGATTACATTTTCAGTTCCTGTTTCACAATTCAAGGACAAGTAATCCCCACCCTCACATCCAGTGTAAGATTCCAGAACACTTAGCCACATACAGGTTCTGGCCCAAGCTCAGCATGCGGCGAAATAGAATGTTACCCTTTGAAACGGTCCATCAGAAATTCCATCAGGAATTGGAAAGCCCTTATGGTGAATGCAGAAACTATTCCCCTTTTCAAATATGGAGTCACTTTTAACATTTAAAAATCTCATGTCCTATCATCTGATCCAGTTAACACTCTTAGTCTCTACTGATAAAGAAAATAACAATTTCTGAATTCAAAATACTTTAGATTATTTCTCATGGTATCAATTCTAACATTTCAAAAGTAATGGCGCTTATGTATGTGAGACATATTATTTACTCCAGCTGTCAGCAGTGCTTGGTGTATACGTAACTTTCTGATGTCCTGGTCAGAATTCCATAGGCACTCAGGGATACATTGTCAGACTGTGAACCATAACAGATGTAGAGAACAAATGGATATAAAGTGGGGAAAAGAGGGCGGGAGGAATTGGGAGATTAGGATTGACATATATACACTACTATTTGTAAAACAGATAACTAATGAGAACCTGCTGTATCGCACAGAGAACTCTACTCAGTGATGTGTGGTGACCTAAATGGGAAAGAAATCCAGAAGGAAGGGGATATATGTATAGGTATGGCTGATTCATTTTGCTGTATAGTAGAAACTAACATACCATGGTAAAGCAACTATACGCCAATAAAAATTAATTTAAAATGAAATGTATAATTATAGAATCTGAGCAAAACAGATTACGCAAGTTATCTCTTTTAGTCCTCAAAACTACACTATGGGGGTCTGCATTGCTAAATTTTATTTTATGGGTGGGGAAACCAAGGCTTCCAGAGAATGAGTAACTGGCCCCAGACATGGAGCTAGAGGTGACAAAGCTGAGATTTGACCCAGGCTTGTCTGCTCTGAGAGCCTGACTCTATGATTTTACCATCAGGCACTAGGAAGGGGGTTTCAAAATAAGGTGAGAGACTCTGAAGTGGATGAGAACAAGAAGTGCATTCAGAAATGCCATTATGCTAAACCTTCCTCTTCTGTTGTTAGTTATATATCAGCCATTCTCTGAAACTAATTGAAACTTGACAGTGAAGGTAATATACACACAACAAAGGGATTTTGTTTCAGTTTCCTAGAACAGCCACTGAGTTAATGTTAAAATTTGACTCTTGGTTGATTGGTGGCACTAGTGGTAAAGGACCTGCCTGACAATACAGAAGACACCAGAGATACCTCTTTGATCTCTGGGTTGGGAGGATCCCCTGGAGAAGGAGATGGCAACCCACTCCAATATTCTTGTCTGGAGAATTCCATGGACAGAGGAACATGGGCTACAGTTTACAGGGTTTCAGAGTCAGACACGACTGAAGCAACTTGGCAGCCAGCCAGTCGATTTCACCGATCCATGCAACTTTGTTTTCTTAGTGCTTTCCAGGTGCATTTCTGCAGTATGATAAACCACCTAGGTCAGCTGAACACATTTCTCAATTTTACATCTAACCAAAGCAAGCTAATTGTATGATTATTCATCTGGGTCCTCCAAGTGAGCACAAGGACAATCAAAAGTTTCAATTATGATAAAATACAGCAAGTGTCATGGATAATAAAGAGAAGAAGCAAATAAAATACAGTTGAAGTTAAGAGGAAGGAGGCATTATTTTGACCTTATTAGGTTGGAGAAGGCTTTATGGAAAAGTAAGTTGGCATTCCTGAATGTTGAGTAATAGTGAAGCTTTGGCAATTTAAAGTTGCTGAGGGGATGGAACTCTAGAAAGAAGGACCATTCCTTTGTTATCTAAATCAGGACATATTAGCGAGTAAAAATGGCACGCTTCTAGTCATTGTACTTAAGCAACAGACCAAAATGAGACTGTTCCAGAAAACTGCATGTGTGGTCACTCCAAGTTCAGGGGAAAGGGTAGAGAAATTCTCCGCATTTGAATGGAGCAAGAGAAGAGAGTAGTAAAAAGTCAGATTTGAAAGTGCATCAGGACCATATCATGAAGGACCTTGAGTGCCAAGAAATATTTTGCAGACAGTCTAGTCATGGAAAGTTTGTGAATAGGTGGATATGTGATGTAAACGAAACTGTCTTTCACAAAGATTCATTTGACAGTAGAGAGGAAGATGGATGACAGAGGGCAGACGGGAATATTTACTTGACGTGTCTGTGATTTCTTTTCTCTCTCCAGGTCTTAGAGAATTTGCCTTGTCACAAGGTAAGTAAGGCTAGCCCTAAGTCCCATGGATCCTTATTTTTCTTGTGATCATCTAACACAACCAGGAGTAGACATATGGATTTGCTGGTTCAGTGAGATAGTTTACTCTTAGAAATTTAAAGTTGAGACCAGAAACCAACTTTTTAAACTACAGGAATTCATCCTTTGGGAATACATGAGGTAGACCATGAACAGGAATGCATTTCACAGAGAACTGATGTGCTGTGCAGAGAGACAGAAACACTGATGCTGTGCAAAATGGTGCAGATATGAAAGGCCATGTGCTCATGTGAGAGACGAGAAGAGAGAGAGAGAGAAAGAGAGACACAGAGAGAAACAGAGACACAGATGGACAGAGGTGAAGCATGAGAAGAAAAGAGTGGGGAGGAGAAGGAAGGGAAGGGGAGAAAGAGATGCTGCCTGATGGCTCTGAGGTTCTGTGTTACCTGCTGTACCTCAGACTCCATGATATTACTGTGTTCTCCTCATTAGCTAAGTTAATCCTAGAACAGTGTGGGAGTCAGGGGCACTGACCTTCTAGGCTGTTCAAAGTCTGTATAATCTACTTGTAATTTATAGTTGGCCCTTTGTATATGTTCCTCCATAGAAGCGGTTCCTTTGTACCTGTGGTTCTGCAACCTCAGATTTAAACAATATTGGAACCTGTAGCACTATAGAATTTGCTATTGAAAAAAAAAATCTGTTAATCTGTAAAAATACTGAATCACTGTGTTGCACACCTGAAATTAATATAATATTGTAAATCAGTTAGACTTGGCAACAATAAAGATCTGCATGTAAGTGGACCTGGGCAGTTCAAACACATGTTGTTCAAAGGTTAATATTTGATCAGGTTTATTTTCTTGAAAACAAATGTGCTCTAACTAAGGTAAAGTAAGAAATGTTCCCCGGTAAGAACCACCCATTGATTCTGGATCTGTCTTTTTGGACAGCACAAAAGAAGTCTCCTTCTTCTCATAATAGCTCTGCAAATATTTTAAGACAGGCATTGTTATTTTATAGTTTCCTGTTCTTCAGGCTGAATATTTCTCTCTTCAGCAAGAGAGAAGTTATGTGTCATCTGTTTCTTATTAAAGATGATACTCAAATTTGAGCACCTTATTTTAGATATGTTTAGACCACTACAAAAACTAGTCAGCCTCTTGCTTCACAACCTTCTGTTCTCCTGTATTTTCTTTCAAGGCAAAAAAAAATTAAGCACTCAATGTCCCTGACTTTCTTTCAGTTATGGGGAGATGGAAAGGACTTGAAGAATATTCTTAGGTAGTGACATGTAATGACATGTAGGTAGAAGTCTTATTACCAAGCCAAATTTGCGTCTGCTCACCTGTGTGCAGTAGAGCCAATTCACTGACATCAGGTTGTGGGAAAGGAAACTGCAGCATTTATTGCAAGAGCCAGGCAGGGAGTCCAGGAAGCTAATGCTCAAAAGGCCTGAATTCCTTGATGGCTTTCAGGAAAAGGATTTTAAAACAGAGTGAGGGAGAGGGTTTATGGAGTGTGTGATCAGCTTCTGATTGGTTGGCAGTGAAGTTACAGAGTGGTATTTCAGGAGTCAACATCATCAACCTTCTGGCTTCAACTGGTTTGGGGTCTACTTGCTTTTGGTTAATACACAGTTAACTTCCTCCATCTAGGGAGGTTTGGCATCTGAAAAACAGCTTAAGGATATAGCTCAGAATATTATCTATAGCCCTTGAGAAGGCACTAAATTCTCTGACTTTGTTTAATGGCGAAGCTGTTATTATTTTGTCTTGTTGACTGTTTTCCTTGGTTTTGTGTTTTCTCACTTCTCTGATTAAATTTGTAAGTCAGGGAAGGCCTAGGAGGCTAAACATTTTCTACAAAGAAAAGGCTTGTGGGGACTTCCCTGGTTATCAGTCCAGTGGTTAAGAATCTGCCTTGCAGTGCAGGGGACTTTGGTTCAATCCCTGGTTGGGGAACCAAGAGCCCACAAGCCACAGGGCAACTAAGCCTATGCGTACCAACCAGAGAGTCCGTGCACTGCAGCAAAGATCCCATGTGCTGCAACTAAGACCGGATGCAGCCAATAGATAGACAAACAAATCAACAACAACAAAATAGAGGCAAGAGGGAGATATGGGAGTGTGCCTGTCCTGGGAAGGCCCCAGAGGGTTCTGCTCAGTTGCAATCTAGGAAGAACCATTTTTTCCTGAATAAAAATGTGAATATTTTCTAGGGGGAGAATCCTTTATCCTTTTTTTTGTTTAGGATGAAGAAAAGATGCCTGAAAGTGTAGCATCCCTGATGCAACTATGAAGAGGTAACAAGGATGCTGATGTTGGAGAATAAAAACACCTGGTTCCTAGTTTCTATCCCTGAGCTGGCATATCCTCCATGGACTGCCATCACAATACTGCTTGTTGCATGAGACAATAAGAGCCATTTTGTACAAAACTATGTAGTGCATTTTTTTGTAACCAGCATACAAATAATAACTGATAAACCTTCTCAGGCTTGGATATGATACTTTTGTAAATATGATGTAAGGCTTTTAAATCCCACATATAATGTAAACCTTGTAATTCATTCAGGTTAGTGAAATTTCTTCTAATTTTCAAATTGGTCTTCTGTGGTAAATAGTCACAATTCCTAGCTGTAAAGCATAGAAAGAATTTAACTCCATTTTCTTAATCCTGCTGTCTTTGAGAAATCAACATCTAATAGATTGATTGGATAATATGCAGATGATTTGCAAATTTCTAAGGCTAATTTATAGAGTAGCATAAGGAGAAGAGTAAATTTGAACACAGGTTTCTTCTAGTAGGGAGAATAAAGCATAGTCTCAAATAAGTAAACATAAAGGAGAATGAGTGGAGTAATCAGATAATTTTCATGTCTATGAATTTTTGCTGCTCTGCAACTCTTATCCCACAGTGATGTGGAACAAATCCAATAGAGCAGAAATGATTGTGTTGTGTGTGTGTGTGTGTGTGTGTGTGTGTTCAGTCTATAGAGTCCTTGAGATGGAACCCCTCCCACCTCTAGTTGCCTGCAGCCTGCAGCCCATATGTGCCATGGGGAGATGCAGAAATGCCCAGTTTCAGGAAGGGGAACCAAGGAGAACTAATGTCAGGGCTGCACAAGGTCAAATGGGCAATGTTAAAGGGTCAGGATCCATGGTGGGCACTGTGGGCCTCAGTAGCAGATGCATCTAGGCCAAGTGAGTGCCATGAGACGCAGAGGGGAAAGAGGACTTCATCCAATGGTCAGGTGAGGTGACGTGGCTCAGTGAGGAGGGAGAACTGCACAAGTGGCTCTCCCATCCCTGCTGCCATGCTGTTTCCTTGCAATCTCTTGTTGCTCAGAAGATCTGAGGGGAGAAAGGAGAAGATATAGTGGTATGAGATGACCGTGAAAACATGTACCCCAAATAGACCTAGTTAAATTGCAAGAGAATAGCCTTAAACAAAAATTGACTCTCTTACCCAGATTAGGTATTTTTTCCATTGTTATTCAGAGACTTAGAGGCTTGTGATGAGGTTGTATTTCTTTACATATGACTTATAGTGTGTAAATTTTGAAGTCACTTCAAGTACAGGATATTTGATTTAAGAAAGGTGTGTGTAATGTTATAGGAGAGTTTCAAATGAAGATCTTACACCTAGTCAATGAATTAAAAGGTGATAGTTAAACAAACCTATAAAGGATGCTCATGGCTTTTAATGGGGTAGAAGAGGGAGAGTAAAGATGGGTATTTGAGTCAGGACACTGGGGCAGAGGAACAGACCTGTGTGGGAAAAGCAGGATGTCTGTTAGCTGGAGTACATCTTATCGACTGAATCTCAATGTTTCAGAAGTCGAAAGGAAAGGATTTTAGACATGAATATGTTTTTAATCTGATCCTCTCATTTACAAGTGAGGTGACTGAGGTACAGGGGTGGTGAATAGCTCTGTCACCCTTGCATTAGCAGTGGGGGCCAGTCTTGAACCCTGGTCTCCACACTCAGGGGAAGACTCTGTTCTCTACAACATTTTGCCTGGATTGCCAACGACCCTGATATGGGCTGTTTCATTGGCTATGGGAATTCACAGACTGCTTTTGATAAGAGAATTTTAAGAAAAGTAATCTGGCTATAAAGCTATAGGCTAGATTAAAGGGGAGGAATAGGATAGATATAGATCTGGGGGAGAAGGAAAGGGACCCGGGAAGGATTTTGGCATATGTTTAGGGAAGAGGTAAAGGAGTTAGGGCGTAGCACTGTAATAATTATAATTGGGAAGTTATAACTATAATTGTTCATTAGTAATTTCCTAAGGGTCTCTGGTTTGCTACTGCCAAAGCCTTTGACTGTGTGGATCACAATGAACTGTGGAAAATTCTGAGAGAGATGGGAATACCAGACTACCTGACCTGCCTCCTGAGAAATATGTATGCAGACCAGGAAGCAACAGTTAGAACTGGACATGGAACAACAGACTGGTTCCAAATAGGAAAAGGAGTACGTCAAGGCTGTATATTGTCACCCTGCTTATTTAACTTCTATGCAGAGTACATCATGAGAAACGCTGGACTGGAAGAAACACCAGCTGGAATCAAGATTGCCGGGAGAAATATCAATAACCTCAGATATGCAGATGACACCACCATTATGGCAGAAAGTGAAGAGGAGCTAAAAAGCCTCTTGATGAAAGTAAAAGAGGAGAGTGAAAAAGTTGGCTTAAAGCTCAACATTCAGAAAACTAAGATCATGGCATCTGGTCCCATCACTTCATGGGAAATAGATGGGGAAACAGTAGAAACAGTGTCAGACTTTATTTTTTTGGACTCCAAAATCACTGCAGATGGTGACTGCAGCCATGAAATTAAAAGATGCTTATTCCTTGGAAGAAATGTTATGACCAACCTAGACAGTATATTCAAAAGCAGAGACATTACTTTGCCGACTAAGGTCTGTCTAGTCTAGGCTATGGTTTTTCCTGTGGTCATGTATGGATGTGAGTTGGACTGTGAAGAAGGCTGAGTGCCAAAGAATTGATGCTTTTGAACTGTGGTGTTGGAGAAGACTCTTGAGGGTCCTTTGGACTGCAAGGAGATCCAACCAGTCCATTCTGAAAGAGATCAGCCCTGGAATTTCTTTGGAAGGAATGATGCTAAAGCTGAAGCTCCAGTACTTTGGCCACCTCATGCGAAGAGTTGACTCATTGGAAAAGACTCTGATGCTGGGAGGGATTGGGGGCAGGAGGAGAAGGGGACGACTGAGGATGAGATGGCTGGATAGCATCACTGACTCGATGGACATGAGTCTGAGTGAACTCCGGGAGATGGTGATGGACAGGGAGGCCTGGCATGCTGCGATTCATGGGGTCGCAAAGAGTCGGACACAACTGAGCGACTGAACTGAACTGAAAGAGCTATTGAATGAATGAGTCAACAAATGAAAGTTAGAAACTGTAGAGATGCAGAAGGAGGTTTTCCTGAAAGGAAGTTGGGTTTTTTTTTTTTTTTTGAGGCTCAAGACATAAATTGGAGAATTTTGGAGAAATGTTGATTTGATTTGAACCTATGGAGTTTGATGTAGAGAAGTGGACTCCACACGGATTTTGCAATCAGGTAATTAGAAAGTGAGCCTGGAGCTCTGAGAAAGTTTAGGGCTGCAAATGAAAAATCTGGGGAAACAGAAATATGGTGCTAGTGATTAAAAGGCTCTACTCAGGGCACTTTACAGAATGAGAAAAATGAAAACTTGGTTCCATTCTCCTCTCAACAGAGTAGGCAGTCCCTTCCAGTGAAAAGGGAAAAATTAGAACTTTCCCTTGCATGTGCTGATCAGTCTCTGGTGTGGTGTGTGTGTGCGTGTTTAGCACTTTTATAGCACACATATGAAAGTTGAGTGGTCTCTGAATTCAGCAGTTACAGTCAGCTGAATTCTGAACCTGAATAATATATGGGCGTGGCACTGTTTACTGGGAGCAAGTGATTTGTTTTATTGCTTACATGTCAAATTCTTTCATATATTTCCCAAGAAGTTTTTGGGCTCCAAAATCACTGCAGATGGTGATTGCAGCTATGAAATGGAAAGACGCTTACTCCTTGGAAGAAAAGTTATGACCAACCTAGATAACATATTCAAAAACAGAGACATTACTTTGCCGACTAAGGTCCATCTAGTCAAGGCTATGGTTTTTCCAGTAGTCATGTATGGATGTGAGAGTTGGACTGTGAAGAAGGCTGAGCACCGAAGAATTGATGCTTTTGAACTGTGGTGTTGGAGAAGACTCTTGAGAGTCCCTTGGACTGCAAGGAGATTCAACCAGTCCATTCTGAAGGAGATCAGCCCCGGGTGTTTTTTGGAAGGAATGATGCTAAAGCTGAAACTCCAGTACTTTGGCCACCTCATGTGAAGAGTTGACTCATTGGAAAAGACCTTGATGCTGGGAGGGATTGGGGGCAGGAGACGAAGGGGACGACTGAGGATGAGATGGCTGGATGGCATCATTGACTCGACGGACGTGAGTTTGAATGAACTCCGGGAGTTGTTGATGGACAGGGAGGCCTGGAGTGCTGCGATTCATGGGGTCACAAAAGAGCTGGATATGACTGAGTGACTGAACTGAACTGAATTTGATTTGGAAAATTATTAGAAAAATATGACCAGAGCACAAGAATGAAACCAATGTCAGTTGATGTGAATTATTAATTGTATCTGTTTTTCTAGAGTATTTTTAGTAGTAAAAAAAAATCAGTGTCTCTCATTTCACACTAAAATATTGAATAAAGATTTGAATTATTAGTTTGAAGATGTGCCAGGATTGCAGCCTGTGTGTCTCAGTCCTGTTCTTGATGGGGAACAAAAAGGAAGGAAGGAGGGAAGGAAAGAAGGGGAAAGGAGTGAAACTGATTATTAGGATAGCAGCCCAAGAAGAAGGGTTCAGCGAGAGGACTGTTTTATGTTTTTCTAAAGACAGGAGTCCTCACACCAGTGACCGCATTTCAGCTATTGTCACAACCCAGACGTTCATTATATAGAATTGATAGCGAGTGCAGATGTTTCTGACTTCATAGCCCCCAGCCTGTGAATGAGCTGGGAGCCTTCACAGATCCTTTGAGAACCAGCACTCCAATGGCATCCACACTGACCTTGATGTCAGGGGACTCGCATTCTTGTTACGGCTCTGTCTGTGGCTAACCATGTGTCCTGGGGAAAGTCATTTAGCGTCTGCTTTGGTTTCCTGTCTGAATACCTGACCCTTCCTGCTTTATGGGGATGCTGCAAAATGAATTAGAGAAGGTATGAGAGAATGCTTTGTATTCTCTTAAGAAAGGTCCTCTGTGATTCTAAAGGATTACTATTAATTCACCCAGAATGAAGACTATGAACCAAGCTGAACAATAAATAGATTTGATGGGAGTGCTCACAGTTTCCTGCTTTGCAGAACAAACTTCTGCCTTGGCTGCTATTAGCACCGAATGACCCCAGCTACTTGTTCCAAAAGTTTAATCCATTATTTATGTGATTGCTCATTTGGTAACATTTTAAAGAATGTGCATAACGATGAAAATAATATTATCTGGAGATAGATTGATCCAAAGTTAGGATTTTTATAATTAAGAACAGTATTTTACACATTACCACTGCAATAAGCACCCAAATAACTGTTTAAACAATGGCATAGAAACCAAGTGCCACTTGATGTTAGATTGTTGAGATAAAGATTAATCCCATAAATAGCCGGCAATAGAATTTTAGCCTACAAAGGACTGAGGTATCTGTGGCGAGTCTTTAATTTGTGGCTAATGACTAAATCTATCTCATGTACTTTTTAAATCAAGAAATCTGAGAAAATAAATATAAGAGAGATTGAAGACCTGAAAATAAAAGCTATGCAACTTAAGCCATCAGCAGTTACATTTACATTTAACAGTGATTAAGTACTGGGATCATCTAAGGGGCTGTAATTTCATCAGGGGACATGTTCATTTTTAACTGAACAAAGCAGATTTAGTGCTTTCCTACAAAAGGACAAAGAAATTGAACTGTTGCTGCTGCTGCTACTGCTGCTAAGTCGCGTCAGTCATGTCTGACTGTGCGACCCCATACTGTTAGCACACCACAAATAATTCTAGCTGACTTATGGTAGGGTAAATAGAAACTAATTTTTGAAGCAGTCAATAAAAATTATCTTTATTTGGGTAGTTTCTATAATGTCCCTGAGTCTATATAAGTTTATGATTTGTAGATCAGCTATCCATAGAATGTAAACGGGAACATTTTCTCTCTGTATCTACTCCATTAAGGAGTTAAGAGGAAAATAATATTTGTCTGACTCCTGTCTTCCAGTTTAACCTCGTCTCCTGCAGCTGCTCCATAGAAGCCTAGCCATCAAGCCAACTGGGACAAGGTCTCAGAAACAGCTATGTCTCTCTTGGGGTGGAGGTGGGGTTGTCTCTCCCTGGCATGTTCTTTTCTTCCTGCATCTGGTTAACTCCTGCTCATTCTTAAATCACATCACCATCCTTCCTTCTGTTAATTCCTCCACAAACCCACTCTCCCCATCTCTGCTGCACCACAGATGAGACCCCCTGCTCACCCTCTCTGTTCTCAGGGTTTTGTGCATTTGCCTTTTATATTATCCTGCTTTGACTTTCTGAAACTTGCTTAGCCTCCTTCCCCATCTAAAGCCAAATCAATGGGCCACATTTTCATTTTTGGAGCAGCTGCTTTCTCTTTGTAGTATCATACAGAATTCTCTCTTTCAGCCCTGACTTCATTCTAGGTCCACCCAGTAGTGCAGGCTTTGGACTTCTTGCCGCCACATTAGCATTTTGCCTCTGAAGTGGACCTTTCTGCTTAATTTCATCTCTACTATAGTAATTTCCTGGCATTGAGCTCTCGATGACCCAAATTCCATCCCAGGTCCACTGGACCAGAATCCTAGTAAGGTGCAGGTGAAGGCATAAGAGGCAGTTAAGGCATTCACATTATTGTTTCATGACAGCTGGTTTACTTGTCTGTCCTCTCCAATTAACTGCAAGTTTCTCGAGGGCAGGATTTTTATTATCTGTATTTTGGCATGTGAGGACCTGACATAGTACTTTGTACATAGTAAATGATTAATTCATAAATAACGTATCAGTTCATTCAGTTCAGTTGCTCAGTTGTGTCCAACTCTTTGTGACCCCATGGACTGCAGGAGGCCAGGCTTCCCTGTCGATCACCAGCTCCCAGAGTTTACTCAAACTCATGTCCATTGTGTCGGTGATGTCATCTAACTATCTTATCCTCTGTCATCCCCTTCTCCTCCTGCCTTCAATCTTTCCCAGCATCAGAGTCTTTTCAGATGAGTCAGTTCTTCACATCAGGTGAACAAATTATTGGAGTTTCAGCTTCAGCATTAGTCCTTCCAATGAATATTCAGAGCTGATTCCCTTCCGGATGGACTGGTTGGATCTCCTTTCAGTTCAAGGAACAGCCAAGATTCTTCTGCAACACCACCTTTCAAAAGCATCAATTTTTCTTTCACGCTCAGCTTTATTTATAGTCCAATTCTCACATCCATACATGACTACTGGAAAAACCATAGCTTTGACTAAACAGACCTTTGTTGGCAAAGTAATGTCTCTACTTTTTAATATGCTGTCTAGGTTGGTCAAACTTTTCTTCCAAGGAGCAAGCATCTTTTAATTTCATGGCTGCAGTCACCATCTGCAGTGATTTTGGAGCCCCCCCAAAATAAAGTCTCTCACTGTTTCCATTGTTTCCCCATCTTCCATTTGCCATGAAGTGGTGGGACCAGAAGCCATGATCTTCGTTTTCTGAATGTTGAGCTTTAAGCCAACTTTTTCACTCTCCTCTTTCACTTTCATCAAGAGGTTCTTTAGTTCTTCTTCACTTTCTGCCATAAGGGTGGTGTCATCTGCATATCTGAGGTTATTGATATTTCTCCCAGCAATCTTGATTCCAGCATGCGCTTCATCTAGCTCAGTGTTTCTCATGATGTACTCTAGGTTAAAGCATCTGTCTGCAATGTGGGAGACCTGGGTTCAATCCCTGAGTTGGGAAGATCCTCTGGAGAAGGAAATGGCAACCCACTCCAGTATTCTTGCCTGGAGAATCCCATGGACGGAGGAGCCTGGAGGGCTACAGTCCACGGGGTCGCAAAGAGTTGGACATGACTGAGCGACTTCACTTTCACTTTCTTTCACTCTGCATATAAGTTAAATAAGCAGGATGACAATATACAGCCTTGACATACTCCTTTCCCGGTTTGGAACCAATCTATTGTTCCATGTCCAATTCTAACTGTTGCTTTTTGACCTGCATACAGATTTCTCAAGAGGCAGGTCAGGTGGTCTGGTATTCCCATCTCTTTCAGAATTTTCCACAGTTTATTGTGAGCCACACAATCAAAGGCTTTAGCGTAGTCAGTAAAGCAGAAGTAGATGTTTGTGAATGGTCAACTTAGGGCATATTCTTTTTATATCTTAATCCCTACATGAGACAGTTTATTCTTCAACCAGGACAAAATAGATTTGTTGACAAGGAGACCAAATGGAATCAAACTTAGGGCATATTCTTTTTATATCTTAATCCCTACATGAGACAGTTTATTCTTCAACCAGGACAAAATAGATTTGTTGACAAGGAGACCAAATGGAATCACATAAGTTCATGGGACAAAATAAAGATTTTTCCTTTTGCCTCTTTGCCTGTGCAAAGGTATTGGATGGTTCTGTAAAACCTACTTAGAAAAATATATGTCTACAGACTCTGATTTTCATATTTCCTAGGTACTTATTTGTAAGCTCTCACTGTTTAGAATGGGGACCTCTCATCTGAAAGGTGGCCTCTACTTCTCCTGCTAAGGAGAACTAGCTTTTGGCCCAAGAAGCTAGATCCCTCGCTGATTTCCTGTCACCTGTGACTTCCCAGATGGCTCTGTCAGATTGAGCCCTTAAACCCACCACATCAAGCACAGCATCTGTAACATAGTAGATGCCCAATGTGTATTTGTTGAAAGACTGAATGATGGCCTCCAGCGTTCTTGCCTGCTAACTATCTCCAGCCCCAGATCTTGTGCCATAGGTGATGACCACCCACTGGGAAGTCAGTCTACCGCTTGGCAGACATTGTGTCCTGCCCAGCTCTAAACACCATTTCTGAACTTTGTGTTCTGTGTCTGGTGCATTTGGCTGTGCTTTCCGAGCCCACTTCTTTTTCTTTAAAACTTGGTATTTTATATTGGAGTATAGTTGATTAACAATGTTGTGATAACTTCAGGTGGACAGCAGAGGGACTCAGCCATATACATATATCCATTCTCCCCACCCCTCAACTCCTCTCCCATCTAGGCTGCCACTTAACACTGAGCGGAGTTCCCTGTGTTCCCAGCAGTACCTTGTTGGTTACCCATTTTAAATATAAGAGTGTGTACATGTCCATCCCAAACTCTAACTGTCCCTTCCCCTCATTCTTCCCTTGCTGATAACCTTAAGCTCTGAGCCCATTTCTTTAAAGAAGTCACTGCTCTTAGCATTGGTTCCCCTCTCATACTCTGGATTTCAAGTCAAAGACCAGCTGTGTCTTTTCTTTTCACCTCCTCCAAGCTCAGAGTGGCACATTCACATCTTTTGTCTGTGATGCTTGTGATGTCTTGCAACTCTTAGCTCCCACTATCGCTTGCCCCCAGATATTGGCTGAATTGAGTTGAATTTGAATTTCCATGGCTGGGGGCCCCCTTCCCTGGCTTCTCCTGTGCCACACACAGTGCGACTCTGAGAATAGGTGAGGAGAACCTGGTGAGGACTGGGGACCAGGCCCTTGAGTGCCTCTCTGCATAAGCTTTGGAATAGAACACTTACATAGGAACTCATGTTCTTAATAAGAGTGTATCCATTTTTACTGGGGCTTCCCAGGTGGCTCAATGGTAAGGAATCCACCTGCCAAAGCAGGAGATGCTGGTTTGATCCCTGATTCAAGGAGATTCCCTGGAGAAGAAAATGGCCAATCCACTCCAGTATTCTTGCCTGGAAAGTTCCATGGACAGAGAAGCCTGACAAGCTACAGTCCATGGGGTTGCAAAAAGTTGGACACAACTTAGTGACTGATCATGTATGCATGTATTTTGCTGAGGTTAAGGTTAAAAAAATAATAAAATCAAGTCAGATTTTCTCCTTAATTATCATTCTGGTGTGAGGCAAGTTCTTAGAAGTGGGGCAAAATCGTCTTAGTGATTTTATTCACACTCTGGAGAGCCAGAATTGCCAGAGACTCAGCTCTCATCTTCTTTTGTCCCATCCAAGTTATGCCCTGCTGCAGTGTCGTGATGAGATATATTTTATTGTCTGTTTTGATATAATTTTTAGATCTCTTCTTTCTAAGTTCATTAAAGCCTTTTCTTTCCTCCCCTATAAGTGTGCATTGTTAGCCCTTGGGGTTCTGGCCAAATTCCAATTTGAGCAATTAATTACATTTCAATGCTCAGCCCTTCCTGCAGTTTCAGATGGAAAAGATGTGTTCTTTGTCTTCCTTGGCAAGGAACTGCCGAGGGTGAAGCAGCTGTTGCTGCCTCCCTAGAGGAGAGTCGTTTGAGAAGTGGTGAGAAAGCTTCTTGCTTCTTTGAGGGAGCTGCCTGCTAAGTGTGTTGGGACAAAAGGCCTCCCTGTGAACGTGGGGCGTTTTTACGACAGTGACAACAGTCTCTGAGCCATCCATCACTCCTCTTTTGAACCACCGGCTGAGCCCAAAACAAAATGGGAAGTGATTGTGCTTTTTTTTTTTTTTCCCAAAGAGCTGTTCCTGAATGTGATGGCCTCCTTTGAAGCCCTGTCAAAGGGATGTTTTTATTTTGCTTTTGTTTTTCTGAAATCCCTTCAGTTTGCCGCACCTCCTGCGAGACCTCACACCACAGCCTGACATCATGTTCGATACCTAAGTGGCTGCCTTCACAGCTAACAAAAGACAAAGAATGAACAGATGCAGGTTGTTCTAATGGAATAAGTCAAATAAATGAAAGGTGTTCTCCTTTTAACTTCAAATAGCAAAAGCAATTAATATTCTTTGGAAACCTCAGGTGATAACACAACATCCAAACTCACTCGCCGAGGTTCCCTGTGACATGATCTAACAAGTCAGAAATGCAGTAAGTGTAGTTATATCCTGCAAGTTATTTTGAAAAGGTATGGAGAATAACCTTTTCTAGATGTGTACTCAGTGTTTTCCTTGGCCCAGGCAACAGGGCTTGATGGAATGATAATTGGATGTTGATGAAAAACATCAATCATCATTGCATTGTGACTTGAGGTGTATTTGTTTAATGTTAAACTTTAAGTTGTGAAATAAACCATTCTAGTTGGGGAATGATGATTGCATTTCTAAAACTTCATTCTTTCACTTATTTGGCAAGAGTGAGTCATTCCTTATATCAACAGGGCTTATTGAAAATTCCAGGATTATTCACACAGGTTTGAAGTATTTGTCCTGTTTTAGACAAATCTTTTTCAGGCTGTTGTCTTTAAACTGGCCTTCCTAACTTGGGTTTTGGTGCAGGTCTATGGCTAAGATTCTTGCTGCCCTGGCAAGCTGCATTCATTCTACGTTTTCCAAAGCAGGTCATCTCTGTTGTTCTGGGATCAACTACCTTAGAATTCCTTTTTCAGCGGCTGACCTCAGTGTCACAGATATGGCTCTACATGAAAACAGCTGGTTGCACTCAGTCTCCTCACATATTTAGCCACTTCACAGGGAAAACCACATCTCCTCTCTGCTCTTTCATTCTTTCCCTTCATTGCTCATCCCCTCGTGGGGCCCAGGAACAAGTCCTCTCTCCCTGGTTTACACTAAGCACAGCTCAGTTGACATTTCATCATAGGTAAACACTGCCTGTGTAAGTTAGTCCCTGATTCCCTACCCTGACACTCCTCCTTTTCCATCATTTTTGTTCCTTTCCCATTATCCAGGGAAATCATTGTATCTATCATGGAAATCCTTGTCACCATCACTCCACTCATTACATCTTCAGGGACCTTATCTCAGCCTCAAATTGTGCATTTGTTCCTAAATATCTCCCTCACTAGTTTGTAAGCAACAAGGAGACAGTTTCCTTATTTTTATTTTTTCACTGTTTTTTGTGTTTTTTTTTTTTTGTGTGTGTGTGTGTGCACGCGCCCGCGTGTGTAGTTGTTTTGTTTTTTCCCTATTTCCAGTGGCCAGCAAAATGCCTGGGAAAGGAGATGCTTGTTAGATATATAAACAAAAAAATCACTTTTGTTACTAAATGGATTTTTTTCAACTGCCAATAATCAAGATATTTAGATTGCAGGGAAGAGAACAAATTTAATTCCTCATTTAAAAGAATTTCCTATGTTTCATTAACTAGGAATGTGGCAACAATGTTTTCTATTAATTAATTATTTTAATGAGACAGATACATTTCTGTTATGTAGTGTAGCTATCTAGTTTTTTGCTAGCAACTTGGAACATAATCACTCTCTCTAACATTTTCATGTTGAAAGGGAATTTATTGAGTCAGGCATCATACTAAGTACTTTCACATATTTAAATCTATTCAGTCTTCAGAGATATGTGAGATTGGTTTTTATACTATCATTTTATGGAAAAAGAAATTGCGATCAGAGAGGCTAACTGGCTTCCCAAGGTCACACAGCTAGTTAATAAAGTTATCAGGAAGATCTGTATAACCTAAAGCCCATGCTTAACCTGCTGTTCTAACTGACTTATAAGTAGATATTTTCAAACCAAGAGAAGAAAGCTTCCCAGTTTATTTCTATTTTGGATTATTTGGGATCAACCTTCTGCTGAAACCAATAACAAAACCTGGACAAATAAGTCAATAATGGACCTGAAACTTTTGTTCACCAGGTTGACACTCAGTTTGCACTGACAAAATCAAATTAGTAGTTTGGGCATGGGTGTAACTTCAGGCTTTGTTTAACCAAGTATCAGACATGACAATCTGCTTCAAGTTTATTTATCAATGAAAACCAAAATTGTGAGCCTGCTGATGTGCAAGGTCAAAAGCTGGGACCAAAGCTGGTAGGCAGGTATGGAGTCTCCACCATGCAGAGAAGGTAGGACAGAGCTCCCCTGTTAAATACCATCCACTGAATACCCTGAGTGTTAGGGGTTGAGAAACCTGTCAAAAACTGTGGAACTCTTATGAAGGCAACTCAGCCACTCCAGCTGAATTGCATCATTTCTTTAGAGGGGTATATTTGGTGGACCACTAGCTATGTGATGGCTCTCATCTCATAATATATTAAAAGTGCTTCCTGTTGTGCTCCCATGAACAGGGAAATGCCTTTCTGTATCTCCGTGCAGTCTAAATTTCACTACTTTAAAAAGCAAACTCATAGATGAAATCAGCAAGAAAAATTCCTCTTATTTTTGCCTGAGGTTGTGTGATACAGGATGTTAATAATCAAGTTGATTGGAGTTTCCCATTTTCTGTCGGTCTTTTCTGCATTATGCACTCAAAAGTATAAGCAGAATGAATTTGGATTAGAGAAAACAGCTTACAAAGATTCATCTCTTACTTAGGCTTCCCATATCTAGGAACATTTCTGAATGGCCAGACGAAGACTTCATTTACATACTTATATATAATTTTCTTTCATCTTGGCAATTCAAAGAGCTTTACAATGTTGCTTTTTGAGTTGATTAAACCTCACAACTTCACTAAACACTCTATTATGATATTACAGAGGAAGGAGCAAGATTTCAGCTCCTTTGGTACATTTTCCTTGTGTTTGAAATTATTTAATGAGAATGATACCACATATGAAAGTTTCATTTTTTTTAATAAAATATTTATTTTGGAATAATTTTAGGTTTACAGGAAAGTTGCAAATATAATGCTGAATTTCTATACTCTTTGCTCAGATTCTAATGGTAACACCTTATAGAACTGGGGCACACTTACAAAAAGGAAGAAATTAGCATTGGTGTATTACTGTTAAATAATTTACAGATTATCAGGATTATTGGGATTTCACCAGCTTTTCCATTAATGTCCTTTTTACATTCCTGTTTCTAATCCAAGACACCATGTTGCATTTGGTTGTCATATCTTCTCAGTATTCTCTGGATTGTGACAAATTTCTCTACCTCTCCTTGTTTTCATGACCTTGGCCGTTTTGAAGAATATTTATTAGTCCAGCATTTTGAAAAGCATCCCTCATATTTTTTTCATGGTCAGAACCACCATGGTGTTCTGATTTTTGTCATGAACCACAGATGTGATGTGTCCTTCTCATCACATCAGGGGACCTGTGATATCAGTGTGATGACTTAATCACTGGTGAGATTGACTTTGATCACTTGGTTAAGGTAGGGTGTCTCAGGTTTCCCTACTGTAACATTACTGTTTTACCCCTTTCCCCACTATATTCTTTGTAAAGGAGTCAGTAAGTCCTAAACCCAACCCACACCCAAGACAGGAGGGAGGATGAAACAGTGGGAGGCAGAATATCCACATAAATTACCTGGAGTTCTTTCATAATGAAGATCTGTCCCTTCTCCTCCTTTCATTTATTTACTCAGTCATTATTTCAGTATAGATGTGCCTATTTTATCTTTGGTTTATCATCCAATATCACATTATTTTATGGCTCAGATTGTTCTATATTTGACTTCAGAGAGTTCTTTCAGATTAGCTCTTATATAAAGGCTTGTCCTTAAATTATTCTTTAAAAAAGTATATTTTTAATCAGTCGTACATTTCACCAGTATTTCGAAGGTTTTTCAGTACCGAAGATACTATGCCCAAAAATGTTACCCGTATTTATTGAACTCCTGTTTCCTGCCAGTGCTTATAGACATTACCTTGTTTGATTTTTAAAAGTGTTTCTAGAAGGTTCGGCTGCTCCCCTGTAAGGGATGAAATAACTGAAGTTCACTGACTCTAACCTAGATTCTCCAAATTAGTAAGTAGCAGAGAATTGCAAAAGTGTTATATCCTTTGTAGATGATAACTAGCATTTCTGATGGGAGACAATACTTTTCAAAGATTTAAGGATATGATAATTGCCAGCAAATATAGTGGGAAAGCAGATCTTGACCTCAAGCAAATCTAGGTCTTTCCAGTTTTCAGGAACTTCCAGTTCTCCACCCATCACCGCACCCCGCCCCCCCGCCCCCCACACGCGCACTCGCAAATGATTCCTGGTATACGTTCCTCAGTTCAGTTCAGTTCAGTCACTCAGTTGTGTCCGACTCTTTGCGACCACAAAAATCGCAGCATGCCAGGCCTCCCTGTCCATCACCAACTCCCGGACTTCACTCAGACTCACGTCCATCGAGTCGGTGATGCCATCCAGCCATCTTATCGTCTGTCCTCCCCTTCTCCTCCTGCCCCCAATCCCTCCCAGCATCAGAGTCTTTTCCAATAAGTCAACTTTTTGCATGAGGTGGCCAAAGTACTGGAGTTTCAGATTTAGCATCATTCCTTCTAAAGAACATCCGGGGCTCTCCTTTAGAATGGACTGGTTGTATCTCCTTGCAGTCCAAGGGACTCTCAAGAGTCTTCTCCAACACCACAGTTCAAAAGCATCAATTCTTCTGCACTCAGCCTTCTTCACAGTCCAACTCTCACATCCATACATGACCACTGGAGAAACCATAGCCTAGACTAGACAGACCTTTGTTGGCAAAGTCATGTCTCTGCTTTTCGATATGCTATCTAGGTTGGTCATAACTTTTCTTCCAAGGAGTAAGCGTCTTTTAATTTCATGGCTGCAGTCACCATCTGCAGTGATTTTGGAGCCCCCCAAAATAAAGTCTGACACTGTTTCCACTGTTTCCTTATCTATTTCCCATGAAGTGATGGGACCAGATGCCATGATCTTAGTTTTCTGAATGTTGAGCTTTAAGCTAGTTTTTTCACTCTCCTCTTTCACTTTCATCAAGAGGCTTTTTAGTTCCTCCTTACTTTCTACCATAAGGGTGGTGTCATTTGCATATCTGAGGTTATTGATATTTCTCCCTGCAATCTTGATTCTAGCTTGTGCTTCTTCCAGTCCAGCATTTCTCATGATGTACTCTGCATATAATTTAAATAAGCAGGGTGACACTATACAGCCTTGATGTACTACTTTTCCTATTTGGAACCAGTCTGTAGATGGGAATACCAGACCACCTGATCTGCCTCTTGAGAAGCCTATGTGCAGGTCAGGAAGCAACAGTTAGAACTGGATATGGAACAACAGACTGGTTCCAAATAGGAAAAGGGGTACGTCAAGGCTGTATACGTTCCTAGCATCCAGCAATAGTAAATACAAAAAACCAAAATCAGTTGCTCATATTTCTTTGGTTTATAGTTCAGTAAATTGCTGTTAAACTTGTAGGAATTTTTGTCTAATTTTTGTTTTGTAACCCCTGTTTTTTTTTTTTTTAACTGTTTTAGCTGCTGGTTTTCATAACAGTTTACTAGAAGGCACTGTGATTTGTTAGCATCCTCTTCTTTGTTTCTAAGAACAGTCTTTGCTTACCCTAGGCATGGAACAATGATGATTCACTCACGGGTTTCTTGAGTAGAATTAGATAATAATCAATTTGCTGTCTCCATTTAAGACAGCCGTCCCTACTACACACATACACAGACACACACATACAATTGCAATTGAATCTATTTTTTGGTAATCACAGATGGCAGAGTTATGAAGGGAAGGTCAAACTCTAGAAGTGAAAATTGATAGTTAAAGAGTATTATGCATTAATAGGGATGATATATCAACATTTCATTTTTCAGAAATAGGTGAAAAAACAGTTTATGTTAAAGAATTTCCAATTGGATATAAATAAAGAAGAAGCTCTTACAAAACAAGGAAACTAGAATGTAAAGCCCTCGTAGTAAGAAGATAAAATAGCCTTGGTGAGGTGTCATTAAGGACATCATTTTTTTAAGAATTGCCAAACTCGAATAGATACACATCACCAGCCATTATGTGACAGACCTTTTTCTGGGACTTTGGAAATCAGCTGGAGAATAGTTTTTGTTCTTAAGGACTCATGAAAGTATTTAGCAGAATCACAATCGTATAGAAAATGGACACACACACACATACAATTTTAACCTGATTCTGAATATCTGCATATATTTCTCAATCAGCATGAGCTCATGGTAATATTCAGTAATTATAATGAAAGTAAGTGAAGTGAGAAGAGCACTTTCAATATTTTAATTTCAAAGCATGCTGGAGATTCAAGTACCCATTGATATTACATTTCTGAAAACTAGGTGGGTATTAGGGTTTCCATATGGGGTGGGGACCAAATGATAGAGAACTGATACCTAACTACCAACTCTGTTTTCCAGCTGTAAGAGAAATACGTACTGACACACTTGTGGCTGGAGTGATGTCACCATTGAGAGACAGTGTAACATTAGCAACTGGCTTATGTGTTAAATTTTTTTTTTTAGGTTCAGAGCCCTTCTCTGGCATGTGTTTTGTGTTGCAGGGGATTTTTGTCACTTATATGGACATTCAGTTACCTGAAAATGGGGAATTCTGCAAGTTGACTGCTTGGAGACCCTTTTCATTCTCTAATTTTAGAATTTTAAATTCATTTTTATTCTATTCCTATTTCATAAGTTTGTAACATTATGGTTTTTTTATTTTAAAATTAAAAGAGTTAGAAAGAATGTTTCTGGTCTATAGTGATTTTCAATAAATAGGGGAGGTAGATAGGTACATAATAAAATATAACATGGAAAAATTATGATTTGAGGAACAGTTATGCAGACTGTTTGGTAGAAGTATAAAAGATCCTAGAGGATGCCCTTACAAAAACGATTTCATTCTGTAGACCAAATGTCTTGCTTCCAGAATTGTCAGTCTCCTAATTAGGTCCTAGGTAGAACCCCTAAGTAGTTCAATCACTTACTTGATTACTTGGGATAGAACAGTTCTTCAGAAGAGAAAACAGACAGAATTATCTGATTTAGTTCAGACTGTACTCTCCTGGATTTCTTCCAGAAACAGTTAGATGGCATCTTTGCAGGCATGCATATTCTTGCTGCCTTGTTTCCTATTTACCTTTTCCAAGCTGAAAGTATATTCAATTAAGTTATGTTACACCATCGAATCATTAGCAGTTAGATCCTGGATGGTGTGTAGTTTGTTTTAACAACCGGTGTTAGAGGCCAGACCATTACACCAGGCCAGCACAGACATGCTTCTCATTAGCCCATCTGTTTTAAAAAGAAACACACGGGATGCTGAGCGAACTAAATTTCCACTCACTGGTTTCAGCAAAAGCTGCCTGAAAATGGCCTCGAGGGGACCTCACTTCAGATTTTATTAAAGTTCATCAACTACATATTATGCAGATACATAAAAATAGATTAGCAATCGTAAAAGAATGACTCATGTTTATTACCTTGAAGAGTAATTGCCTAGGACTCAAAAAAACGAAACATTGCTAAAACTCAATAAAGTTGAGAACTCCTTCTGTCAAGCACAGCACAAATAAATTTGGGAGAGAATGCCACATTGTATCTATTAGCTAAGCTATTATCATATAAAATTTTGTCTCATTTAAGGAAATGAGAGTCAAAATTAAATCCAGAAAACTGATTATAATTATAGAAGTTTTTGTCATCTGTGGCCAAAAACCACTTGACATGTGTTAATGGTCTTGTGGAAAATGCACAGGTATTTATGGACAGTGGTTCAGTCCAATAGGACAAAAAGACAAAAGACCAAATTTTTATGTCCGGTGTAGATGTTATGGGCAGAATTGTGTCCTCCCCAAAAATTCATATGTTAAAGTCATAACCCCTAGTACCTTAGAATGTGTGTGTGTGTGCGTGTGTGCTTAGTTGCTCAGTCATGTCTGAGTCTTTGCAACCCTATGGACTGGTGCCCTCCAGCCTCCTCTGTCCATGAGATTTCCCAGGCAAGAATACTGGAGTGGGTTGCCATTTCCTACTCCAGGGGATCTTCCCGACCTAGAGACTGAACCGGAGTCTCTTACGTTTCCTGCATTAGCAGGCAGGTTCTTTACCACTCAGCCATCTGGGAAGCCCAGTACCTCTGAATGTGACTGTATTTGGAGATAAGGTCTTTATAGAGATACTTGAATTAAAATGAAGCTTTTAGGGTGAGCCCTGAGCAGTGTAATTAGTCATAATCCAATCAGAACAGGAGATTTGGACACAGACACCTATGGGGAAGATGATGTAAAGACACAGGAAAAGATGGCCATCTACATGCCCAGGAAAAAGGCCTGAGGCAGGTCCTTCCTTCACAGCCCTTAGAAGAAATCAACCCTGCTGATAGATACTGATCTTGGAGTTTTAGCCTCCAGAAAGTGAAGTCGCTCAGTCTTGTCAGACTGTTTGCAACTCCATGGACTATAGCTTACCATGCTCCTTCATCCATGGGATTTTCCAGGCAAGAGTACTGGAGTGGGTTGCCATTTCCTTCTCCAGAGGATCTTCCCGACCCAGGGATCAAACCTGGGTCTCCCACATTGCAGGCAGAGACGCTTTACTGTCTGAGCCACCAAGGAAGTCCTTAGTCTCCAGAACTGTGAGACAGTTTCTTTTGTTTAAGCCCATTCTGTACTACTTTTTTTTTTTTCCGCAAACGTAGAAAATGAAAACAATAGTAGTAATTGAAAATTAGCCGTCCACTGGCCAGTCACCCATTCTATGTATTTTGAAAGCAAGTGCGGGTCCTGCCCACTGCTGAGGTTGTAGGGCCAGAAAACAGAGAACAGGGGCCCACAGATCACTGAAGAAAGTGAAAATACTAATTAATTAATCAAATCATTCTCTCATACAACATGAGTGAAATAGATTGTTGCAAAATAAAATATTTTCCCCTGTAATTTAAATATTTAACAATCATGAATCAAGCTATCAAACTATTTAATACAAATGTTTTCTCCTTTTGTGTTGACATAGTTTTATAATTATAATAATTTAAAAGTATGTTTCATGTATAGTTTTAATATGATTGAAAGTAGCCAAAATGTCAGACACATAAATTTAATTATTATTGTGCAGACATGGATATTCTGTTGATGAGCTGGCAAAGTTTGGGATAATAAAATAGAGACATACATAATTTGTAAATTATTGTCTATTTATTGTATCAAATTTATTTTTGTCTTCATTTCAACACAACCACTAATTACTTAACTATAATCAACATTTTTTTTCTGATTTATGTTCCGTTGTAATTAATTTTACAGTGCACATAATTTGAATATATCTTCATCAGAATATGAATTAAAGTGTAATTATTTTCAAAATATATATTATTTGAATGCATTAGCTTCAGAAAGGAGAAGGAAATGGCAACCCACTCCAGTGTTCTTGCCTGGAGAATCCCAGGGACAGGGGAGCCTGGTGGGCTGCCGTCTTTGGGATCACACAGAGTCGGACACGACTGAAGTGACTTAGTAGCAGCAGCTTCAGAAATATAAACTGAATAGGTTGTAAAATATTAAAATTATTTTTCATGGGACTCTTCCCTAAAATACACAATATTATCTTATAAAATTAAAATATAGACTTCAAGTTAAAATTATAAAAAATAAAAAAGCTGAATCTAAAATAATTATATAAGCTAACATTTAAAAATTTGATTAATTAAATACAAGATAAAACTCTTCACCATTATCATGTTTAGTGACCACCTAGTTGACAAAGTAAAGAGTATTGTACTTCAATGCATATCAGATTTTGACATAGATAGGTATATAGATAATAGTTCTAAATAGGTATGCAAGTTTAAGTGAGATGTTAGTATTTTAATATTACAGAATGTTTCTCAGCTGTCAAGTAAAACTCTGGTGAATACTGCACTGATTCGTACACATTTTGGATCACAAATTGTGGGTTGCCATTCCCTTCTCCAGAGGATCTTCCTGACCCAGGGATCGAACCTGGGTTTCCCGCATTGCAGGCAGATTCTTTACCATCTGAGCCAACAGGGAAACCTTGCTACTATTACAGAATATTTCTTAGCTGCCAAGTAAAACTATGTTGCACAGATTCATATATATTTTGGATCACAAATTGGATCCACAGATTAGAGCAGGGAGAGAAAAAAATTAATGGACATTCAGCACTCTGGGGAATAATAGTTATGCAATAATCTGTTTCATTCATGCTATTTGAGAGGAAATATTTAGCAAATGGATTAGTTTTCTCTCTTTCTGAAGTGCTTCTACCACTTGCATTTTCTTATACCTGGAAGCACTGCTATCCATCCACATATTCATGATATTCATCTGTAGATAGATGCTTTTTATTCTAAGGGAACACAGGTTAAACAAGGAGAAGTACTTCCAGGGGCTTGATTTGTGTTAGCCACAGAGGAGATGTCTAGGCTTACAGGTCGGGCTGTGGTGGTGCTGATGGCCAGACTTCAAGTTACAGAGACACACCTGTATTGTTTAATAAACGTATTTTTCCATGTGTCTGTGGTACATGTGGCCATCCTTTTTAATTTGTCATATGTGAAGCCCTCTGAAGACTGAGAGCCAGGGTAGGGGCCCACCTTTCCTGCTCATGTGAGAGTCTGCTATGAGTTGAATAGTGAGCCCACCTCCCAATAATCAAGTCCACCCTGAATCTTAGAGTGTAACATTATTTGGAAATAGAGTATTTGCAAATGTAATTAAAGGATCTTGAGATGAAATCATTCTGTATTTAGAATAGGCCCTAAATCCTGTGAGTGGTGCCCTACATAGGGAGGAAGGCCTCCTGAAGATAGGGACAGAGATTGGAATTAATGTTGCCAAAAGCCAAGGAGTATCTGAGACTACCACAAGCTGAAAGAGGCAAGAAAGGACTCTTCTCTAGAGTGTTCAGGAGTAAGGTCCTGCTGGCACCTTGATTTTGAACTTCAAGCCTCCAGAACTGTGAGAGAAAACATCTCTGTTGTTATCAGGCACCTTGTTGTGGTACTTGTCCTCACGGGCCTGCTTGTGATAGATAGACTCTGGGCACTGATTCTTGTCTTTCTACAACCAGTAAGAATAACCCAAGAAATGTTAGCTCTCCATGTATTCTAGTAGTTATTATATCAGTGTGATGGAATCCCATTATGGATTCATTTGACTTAGATTCAACTTTTCAAAAGTAAAGAGGAAAACGATCAACAGTGTTGGCAAGGGATATGAGCATGTGTCCTTTCAGTGTGAACTTTGCATCTGAACTTTGAATCTGTGGGCTATCAGTCTCATTTTCCCCATGCTTCACATTGCATTAGCATCTACCTACCTATCTATGTATCTATGTATTTACTCATCTTTATTTCTATCTAATAAAGCGTAAGTCCTAAATAAAAGCAAATTAATACAGCTTTTCTCGACTACAGAGACAGTGATCTGTTCCAGTAGCAGGGGAAAAATCCATGCTACGCTGTATTTAGTCACTGTTATGTAATCTAGGGCTTCCCTGGTGGCTTAGACAGTAAATAATTTGCCTGCAATGCAGGAGACCTGGTTTGATCCCTGGATTGGGAAGATCCCCTGGAGGAGGGCATGGCAACCCACTCCAGTATTCTTGCCTGGAGAATCCAATGGACAGAGGAGCCTGGTGGGCTACTGTCCATGGAGTCTCAAAGAGTCAGACACAACTGAGTGACTAAGCACACAACATATAATCTGGGAGGGCTTCCTTGATGGCTCAGAGGTAAAGAATCCACCTGCCAATATAGGAGATGCGAGTTCCATACCTGGGTCAGGAAGATCCCATGGAAAAGGGAATGGCAATCCACTCCAGTATTCATGCCTGGGAAATATCATGGACAAAGGGGACTACAGTCCACGGGGTCACAATTTAGCAAATAAACAATAATTTGTAATCTGGAAACAGACTGTTTTAACTCTGTCGTTCACATTGTATTCTTGTCCCACTCTGTGAACATTCAAACACTTATTTCCAAACTGACTAAAATGATATAATCCTAGAGATCCAGGGCATTCTTGACCCTGCCATTGAATTTGGTCAAGTTAGTTAACAGTTATTTCCATATTCTCACAGTATTGTGAGAATAAATGAAATAGATAGGTGTGGATCTCAAAAGTTTCCTTCTTTAAACTATTCTTAGGCCACAATGTGTAAAGGGAAAAAAATTATGAGGAAAAGGAAAAAGCACTCATAAATGGCTGAAAAATCTTGCACCATATAAAACTTTATAAAACTGCCTTGTAACATGCAACCTATGTTTTAACTACATTTCATTTTGAAAGTGGGAGAGGAAATGCTCTTTGAAGAAATCTTTATGATGGACTGGTGAAGCTAACTGGCAAGATTATGGTTTTTGAGCAGTTCTTTGCCTTTTAAGTTCAGTAAACACACTTTGAAGAATTAGATAAGTGCAGATATGGGAACCACAAGATGGAGGAGAAGGGAACCTTTCCTCATGTTTTTGGCAGAGTCATCATTTAAGTAAAGATACTTAAACCAGTATCTTTAATAGGTTTTTTTAAAGGTTATTTGACATTAAAATAGTGTATTATTTTATTAATCTCTGAAATGTAAGTAATGTTGGGCTTTAAGATCAGAGTTTGAAATCTAAGAACTGTAAATCTGAATATGTTCCAAAGCCTACTGGATGCTCGATGTTGGGAAACATTTAATATCTTGGAGTTTCAGGTTCATCACTTATAAAAATGGGCAAAATAACAGTTGCTCATGAAATTCTCACAAGGACTAATAAGAGAGCTTCTATAAAGTTACTAATATACTACCTAATGCAGAATAGCCAGAAATCAAATGGAACCTACTGTTCTTTATCTTATTTCACAGAAACTTGCATATATATATTACTTTAATTAAAATTTTAAAATGAGAATTATCCATTAGTAACAAGTATATTTTGAAATGATTCTCTGTCTGAATGATTTTGTTTGGTGCTGGTGATGGCTGCTTCTCCTTTCTGACAATTTTGTTACATTTACCATATTTGGGGGACACAGAGGAAAATCAGTCAAATGGACTCATTCCTTGTCACTAGTACTTTATGATTTCTCCTGAATGACCAAGATGTAAGTCCATGGGAAACATAACCCAATGAGAGAGGCTGCTGTGGACACCCCTGCTGGCTGTACATGCCCCGCTCTTCCTCTTGAATGCAGTCTATGTGAGTTCACCCACAGTGGAGAGCTTAAATATTATGCTGTCTCAAGAGAGGCAAAATGGAGTGTGTGTGCAGTAAGGCCAACTGTATGATAGATTCTCATCTATATTTTTTACTTTTCATTAATGATCACCACCGCTTGCTGATTGTCCCTCCCATCTTGGCCAGGATAGGATGAATTTTATAGATTGTGTTGGGAGAGCCGTCTCATCATGTTCTCTTGTGAGGAGGCAGCCACAGTGTTTAGAAGGCTTACAGCAAATTATTTTCCACTTAGTAGTCCTAATATTTAGCGTTCAGAAAACCAATTAATACAATTTACTGGTAAAGAAAGGGAATTAGGCTGGATTAGGATACAAATTCAGTGCAATTTTCTCTCTTCTGCTGGTGGTGAGAAAAAATTTTCGAAATAAAGTCAAAGCTTACACTGTGGCCACTGATGTACCCACAGCCCATCCACATATTACATCAATATTCTATTTTTCTGAGGTGTTAAAGATCTAGTGAATATTATGACATGGTTAATAGTCTATTGGTTTTACTGAGAAGTCAAACTAGGATATGTTAATATTTTTGTTTCTTTTTTTTTCTTTTTATTTAAGTAAGCCCTGTTGGTCTTTAATGTTTCTGAGGACTACATCTTTTAAGGACTTTAAATGATATTTTACCTTGATCTCTTTTATATTACTAAATTCATATTTCACAAAAAGTAGGAATTACTAAGAATATAGGGTTTCCCAGATCGCTTAGTGGTAAAGAATGTACCTGCCCATTCGGAAGACCTGGGTTGGATCCCTGGGTTGCAAAGATCCCCTGGAGGAGGAAATGGCAACCCACTTCAGTCTTCTTGCCTGGAGAATCCCATGAGTAGGGAAGCCTGGCAAACTACAGTCCATGGGGTTGCAAAGAACTGGACATGACTAAGAATATGAAAACTAAAAGCCAGATTATTTTATCTTTATTGATTTCCAAATCAAGTGACTGAAAAATAGGCATGCTTTTTCATGACACAATTTGAGGGCTGTGACACACACCAGGACCTATGTGTACATGGTGAAACTGAAATTCTAGCATGTCATCCCTGCCTTCTGCTGCTTCTGAAAACCGCATGTGCAAACGTGTCACACAGGCATCCCAGGGAGGAGAGAGCAGGGTTGAGAGGATAGCCGTGGTACTTTGTCAGCTCAGTCTTGTCTCCAGCAGCCTAGGTGCCCTTTCTCTTTTATAAAATAATACCTTTGCTCCCTGAATGACTTATCATTTATATAGCATACTCTTTATTTTATTTTTTTCCTTTATTTTACTTTACAATACTGTATTGGTTTCGTGTGATAAAATATTGCAAATATCTAGCTCATTTCTCTTAAGTGCTTTAGTCATTTCAGGCACCCAGTACAGAAAACATACACAGCAGGGCAACAGGTGCTTAAAAGTGCCTTGAGGGAAGTACATCCATCATGTCATTCTATGTTTTCTACACATAATTTATTTTTCCTTCCTGGTCCTGAGGTAGAGAAAGCATCTGCAACCCACAGCAGTGCGTTTGTATAGAATGCTTTCACATTCTTGGTGGTTTGTTCATCAAAGCATCAAAACTTTGGGGCTGTTTCCTTCTTTATATATGCCATATACAGTATACTCCTCAGCTAGTATGAACTAAAGCAATAGCACTACAGAAATTCACTTTCTTCACTACTTCCCCCACACCCAAACACCCATTCAGAAAGAATATCCCTATGTCCTGGAATATGCCTTCCCCACTGCTGCTTGTAACTTTCTGTCTCCCTAGTACCAGGTTGGAACACCACCTACTACATTCTTTTTCAATGCAACATAATTACAGAAAGACCTGTGCCATGTAACTTTATGCAAGTTTTCCTTGTGATAAAAATTCAATGTGCTAACAGCCCTTAAAATGTCTCATTTCCTCCATCAAATATAACGGTTTGTGATTTTACACAGGGGGCTGCAGCATAAAGAAGGTAAGACCATTCTGAATGGTTTATAAAATAATTCTCTATGGTAACTAAAATCCATATGATTCTTTCTTTCCTCGTAATGAGACTTCTTGTGTGTGAACACTTATGAAAAAGATGCTGTCGCATAGTGATGTTCTTTTGCTTTAGTGTGAGAGCTGAGAGAATTTTTTTTTCAGGAAGCAAATTTGATAAGGGGGATCATGGAGGCAAAAACTGTTGTGTGCTGGTGATGCGGGCCCCAGAGATAAATCTCTGTGTTTCCATTTCCTTCTACATGATGTACTTGGACTTATTCTATTTTATTACCAGTAAGGAAATACCAGTAAGTATTCAGCAAAGGTGAATGCATATCTGTACCAGCACAGTTTGGCTCTAAACGATGTTCTTATTAGATCACCAGTGTGCTGGGCCATGGAGTAGGCTGATGAAAGAGTACAGAGGAAGTGGTCAGTAGTCTTGAGAAGCAGTCAATGATTGTATTGACCAGAATTTTTTTTTCCCAATCGCTGATATCAAAAACTTCAACCTGGGTCTTCCCTGGTGGTCTAATGGTTAAGAATCCACCTTCCAATGCAAGGGACATGAGTTTGATCCTTGGTTTGAGAACAATGCTAGGGGGCAACTAAGCCTATGCACCACAACTGCTGAGCGAGCCTGCACGCTCTGGAGTCCACCTATCACAATGAAGATCCCACATGCTGCAACTAAGACTCAATAAAGCCAAATAAATAAGTAAATAAATTTTAAGATAAGAATAATCTTCAAAAAAAAAAAAGCCTAACTCAAATTGGCATGAGGATCTAACAGGTCTATTGGTTCTTATAATGTGCATACCATTAAGAATAGGCATGGAGCTGGCCTTAGGAATGATGGGGACCATCGCTTCTGAGACTCCCTGCCTCTCTGTGTGGACTGGATTTATTTTTTACTGATGCAGGCCGATTTCCTCCACATGTGGTAGGAACTCCAGACTTGCATTCCTTCAGCTTCATAATCTGAGAAGAAAGTAGCTCCTACTCTTCCAGATCTAGTTACTCAATTCTCTGATGCTGGAAGTTTATGGAGTCAGTTACTCATACTTCCTATATTCCTGGGTTCTAAATGATAAAGAACAAACAGGACAACGTGGATTAGTACCTAAAGCTAACCACCCCAAAACACTAGATTAACTAGGGAATAGGTTTACTCCTATTTTCAACTCTAATTCTTGTATGCTGCCACAGAGTCAACTCAGCCCACAAATCTGACCAACTTCACAGAGGACGGGAGGCCAACCTCAGACATTCTTTGGCTGTCAGAAATGGGAGACACTGTGGTCAGACTTGTCTCAGAAAAAAAAAAAAAGAAAGTAGATCTATGGACCCCAACTCTGCATGGCAGCAAGAAGTAAAAGAGACCGTTATGTTTCTTTGGGATCAGTTGAACAGGCAGCATGATGAGGTGGGTGAATCTATTCCTGGTTTTTAAGAGTAGTCATCACACCACAAGGCCAATGACTGTCTAGCTCTGACCAATTAGATTAGCCATGCCTCCTGTGGTGTGTTTAACATGGTTTCACTTCCCCCTTCTCCACTGCCTTCTTATGGGGAGTGTTAATAGATGTTCTGTCTCCTTTAGACATCTGAGGAGGGGGAGAAACATTTCTCTTTTCCCTCCTACAAGGAAGACCCTGAATGTTTCAGGTCAGGTCACATGCTGATCCCTCAGTCACATGTTGAAACCAGGGGAATCAGGTATCTTGATGGTCCCAATCTTGGACAGATGTCCACACTAGTGGCTGAATGTGGCCTCAGAAATTTTACCAGAAAGAGAATGGACAGGAGTTTTACAGTTCACACATGATCATCAAGGACTTCTCTGATGGTACAGTGGTTAAGAATCCATCTTCCAGTGCAGGAGACATGGGTTTAATCCCTTGTCAGGGAACTAAGATCCCACATGCTGCAGAGCTACTAAGCCTGTATGCCTTAACAAAAATTCCATGTGCAGCAACTAAGAGTCAACACAGCGAAGTAAATAAATAAACAAACTTAGTAATCATTTTCAGCCAGACAGCCTTGATAATGAGGATAAAAGGATAGAGTGGAGTGTTAATATGGATATTTTTAATAGGATAGTCAAGATATCAGATACCAAAGTGAGAGAGACAGATTGTATATAAAATTGTCAACGAAAATTGCCAAGAACTGGTTCCACAATTTTAAATCCTCTCAAATGCTTTAAGAGTACAAACGTCTAGACAAAGTAGAAAGACAAGGACAATTTGTGAAAAGATTTTGGGGAGAGCTATTGCCTCATTGTAAATCTGTACCTCCCACCTGAAGGTGGGAATATGAACCTGAATATGTGACTCCTGAAGTTGTGGGATATTTGTGCCACCAGCTTCCTGGTGAGCTGTGCCGGTATAAGGATACATTGAAGAGAATGTGGCTGCTATTTTGGAAATTAATGCTGGTCCTCTAGGATGGCTAGTTAAAGGTCCATGAAATCCAAGGGACAGATACAGAGTACATGATAGGAATTTATGCCTGGAGATGTTTCTGCCATAGGATGAAAGGCCACAAAAGACGGAGCATGTGTGGGATAAGCATCAGGTAATCAGAAGTGTAGGGAGGATTGGGGATGCCTTGCTGAAGACCTGCCCCCATAGCATGGGAGTTGATGCCAGACCAGGTGATGGTCTATAGTTCTCTTCTCCCATATTCAGTGCCTCCTCTTGAAGGAGGATTATAAATCTCTGCCCTAAAATATTTTGTTTGTGTTCCGGCCCTAATGAACTCAATGTGACCAATGAAGGTAACTAGACATATCATGCATCTCTTATGGACAGACATGAAGAGACAGCACTTGCTCCCTGTGCTCTTTCCTCTGATGCCTTAATCTTAGAAGAATGTGCTGTGATATGGAGCCTCATTAACTTAAGTTTCTGAATGTACTACAGTAAATAGGGTCTGCTTGCCCACCTACTCTTGAGGCACATGGTAAGCGAGCAGAAACTAAACTTTGTTGTCTTGGGCCAATGATTGTGGGGGGTTAGCTGTTGACATAGCATCATCAATTCTGTTTTAACTGACACAAGGGACCTAGTATGGGAGCCTCCAAAGAGTTCTGGGAATAACTTCTGAGAACCAGCTTTACCATCTCACCAATTCCAGAGAGTGAGTCAGGTACTAGCCAAGTAAGAACTCTCTCCTATTGCTTCATTGCCCCACCTCTACTCACACCTTTGTAAATCCTGGCTGGAAAGAGGGAGATGATGGACATCTAATGATGTCCATATTTTATTTTATTTTTTAAAATGTATTTATTTATTTGTTTTTGACTGTGCTGGGTCTTTGTTGCTGTGCCTGGATTTTCTCTAGTTGTAGTGATTGGGGACTACTCTCTAGCTGTGTTGTGGGGGCTTCTTATTACGGTGGCTTCACTTGTTGCAGGGTACAGGCTCTAGGGCACTCGAGCTCAATAGTTGTAGTGCTCTAGCTTAGTTGCCTCGTGGTATATGGGATCTTCCCAGATCAAAGACTGAACTCATGTCCCCTGCATTGGCAGGTGGATTCTTAACCCCTGGACCACCAGGGAAGTCCCATATTTTAGAGTATTGTCTAGGACTGCATGACCTAATAACTGAACTGAGATGGTGTTGGCATCTTAATGTCTTCAGAGGGCTGTCTATTGCCTGAAAGTGACCAAAAAAGAAGTGACCTTGGTAGAATGTTGATCTACTAACAAGGCAAAAACTTTTCCTTACCCCACCCTCACCCATTAAAAAAAAAAATAAGGTAAAATCAAAACAAAATAAAGCCAGACAAAACTTTCCTCTGGAGAACAAAATTACAGTAGAATAGTAGACTATTTTTTAAAAATTAGAACTTAAACATATCTTATGCATTTTGCTTGTTTAACATACCAGCTACATAAATAAATCAAGAGTGCTGATTTTAAAGTTTTAAATTTTCTTCAGAACTAAAATGTATTTTTAAATGCAAATGAATGGCTGGCACTTATATCTTACATATATATATATATAAACAAAATTAGATATTAACATTTAAACATTAATGTGTGGGTTTGTTTGTTTTTGTTACAGTGTGTATCGAGTAGTGGAAAGAAGCTGAAATATAGAAAGAAATTTGTGGTGAGATGAATTGACTCAGTCAGATTTAAGCACAGCACTGAGTCTGACCTCCTTTTGCAGTTTTGTCTTTCTCTGATGTGCCTTATGATATTGTACAATTCATTTAACTTTCTGTATTATGGATTCCTTATTTATAAATTGAAGATGAGAGCTGATTTCTCAGGTTTCTGTGAGGAGTATCTAATTAATGCCTGTAAGATTTTGAAAATATAAAGTGCTCTGTAAATATTAAAAGGAACTAGGTGTACATCTGCTCAGTGAAGATTATAGGATTGCTGAAAGATCTTCATTGCTCCAAAATGGGAAGGACCATACTTTAAGAAGAGAATCTCAGAATATTTTTCAAAAATATGCTTTGAAAGCTGAAAACTTGGTTTCACAGTCACATAGATGATTTCTCAGATATTTAGTCAATTCAAAATAAAAACATGCTGTGCATATTTGTAATAATACTGGTATATATTTCAAAGAGCTTACATATTCATTACTTTAATTGAAGCACATAATTGTAGGTTAGGAAGAAATCTTAGCCAACATCTAGTGCGTTTCCTTGCTTCTTTTTTCCCAAATTTGTGATCTGAGGTCATGAGAGACTCAACAACTTTATTAGTTATCACACAGCTAATTTATCAGATAACCCCATCAGTCAGTTCAGTTCAGTTCAGCCGCTCAGTCATATCTGATTCTTTGCAACCCCATGAATCACAGCACGTCAGGCCTCCCTCTCCATCATAACTCACGGAGTTCGCTCAAACTCATGTCCATCGAGTCGGTGATGCCATCCAGCCATCTCATCCTCTGTCGTCCTGCCCCCAATCCCTACCAGCATCAGAGTCTTTTCCAATGAGTCAACTCTTTGCACGAGGTGGCCAAAGTATTGGAGTTTCAGCTTCAGCATCAGTCCTTCCAATGAACACCCAGGACTGATCTCCTTCAGAATGGACTGGTTGGAACTCCTTGCAGTCCAAGAGACTCTTAAGAGTCTGCTCCAACACGGTTTTTCAGTTCAAAACCATCGATTCTTCAGTGCTCAGCTTTCTTCACAGTCCAGCTCTCACATCCATACATGACTACTAGAAAAACCATAGCCTTGACTAGATGGATCATTGGTGGCAAAGTAATGTCTCTGCTTTTCAATGTACTATCTAGATTGGTCATAGCTTTCCTTCCAAGGAGTAAGCGTCTTTTAATTTCATGGCTGTAATCACCATCTGCAGTGATTTCGGAGCCCTCCCACCCCGCCCCCCCCCCAAAATAAAGTCTGACACTGTTTCGCTTGTTTCCCCATCTATTTCCCATGAAGTGATGGGACCAGATGCCATGATCTTAGTTTTCTGAATGTTGAGCTTTAAGCCAACTTTTTCACTCTCCTCTTTCACTTTCATCAAGAGGCTTTTTAGTTCCTCTTCACTTTCTACCCTAAGGGTGTTGTCATCTGCATATCTGAGGTTATTGATATTTCTCCCCGCAATCTTGATTCTAGCTTGTGTTTCTTCCAGTCCAGCGTTTCTCATGATGTACTCTGCATAAAAGTTAAAAAAGCAGGGTGACAATATACAGCCTTGATGTACTCTTTTTCCTATTTGGAACCAATCTGTTTTTCCACGTCCAGTTCTAACTGTTGCTTCCTGACCTTCATATAAGTTTCTCAAGAGGCAGGTCAGGTGGTCCGGTATTCCCATCTCTTTCAGAATTTTCCACAGTTTATTGTGATCCACACAGTCAAAGGCTTTGGCATAGTCAATAAAGCAGAAATAGATGTTTTTTCTGAAACTCTTGATTTTTTCAATGATCCAGCAGATGTTGGCAATTTGATCTCTGGTTCCTCTGCCTTTTCTAAAACCAGCTTGAACATTTGGAAGTTCACAGTTTACGTACTGCTCAAGCCTGGTTTGCAGAATTTTGAGTATTACTTTACTAGCGTGTGAGATGAGTGCAATTGTGCAGTAGTTTAAGCGTTCTTTGGCATTGCCTTTCATTGAGATTGGAGTGAAAACTGACCTTTCCCAGTCCTGTGGCCACTGCTGAGTTTTCCAAATTTTCTGGCATATTGAGTGCAGCACTTTCACAGCATCATCTTTCACAATTTGAAATAGCTCAACTGGAATTCCATCCCCTGTTCATAGTGATGCTTTCTAAAGCCCACTTGACTTCACATTCCAGGATGTCTGGCTCTAGGTGAGTGATCGTACCATTGTGATTATCTGGGTCATGAAGATCTTTTTTTCTACAGTTATTCTATGTATTGTTGCCACCTCTTAGTATCTTCTGCTTCTGTTAGGTCCATACAATTTCTGTCCTTTATTGAGCCCATCTTTGCATGAAATGTTCCCTTGGTATCTCTAATTTTCTTGAAGATCTTTAGTCTTTCCCATTCTGTTGTTTTCCTCTATTTCTTTGCATTGATCACTGAGGAAGGCTTTCTTGTCTCTCCTTGCTATTCTTTGGAACTCTGCATTCACATGCTTATATGTTTCCTTTTCTCCTTTGTTTTTCGCTTCTCCTCCATTCACGGCTATTTGTAAGGCCTCCTCAGACAGCCATTTTGCTTTTTTGCATTTCTTTTCCATGGGGATGGTCTTGATCCCTGTCTCCTGTACAATGTCACGAACCTCAGTCCATAGTTCATCAGGCACTCTATCAGATCTAGGCCCTTAAATCTATTTCTCACTTCCACTGTATAATCATAAGGGATTTGATTTAGGTCCTACCTGAATGGTCTAGTGGTTTTCCCCACTTTCTTCAATTTAAGTCTGAATTTGGCAATAAGGAGCTCATGATCTGAGCCACAGTCAGCTCCTGGTCTTGTTTTGGCTGACTGTATAGAGCTTCTCCATCTTTGGCTGCAAAGAATATAATCAATCTGATTTCGATGTTGACCATCTGGTGATGTCCATGTGTAGAGTCTTCTCTTGTGTTGTTGGAAGAGGCTGTTTGCTATGACCAGTGCGTTCTCTTGGCAAAACTCTATTAGCCTTTGCCCTGCTTCATTTCGTACTCCATGGCCAAATTTGCCTGTTATTCCAGGTATTTCTGACACGACTGAGCGACTTCACTCTCACTTTTCACTTTCATGAATTGGAGAAGGAAATGGCACCCCACTCCAGTGTTCTTGCCTGGAGAATCCCAGGGATGGGGGAGCCTGGTGGTCTGCCGTCTATGGGGTCACACAGAGTCGGACACGACTGAAGTGACTTAGCAGCAGCAGTAGCAGCCAGGTATTTCTTGACTTCCTACTTTTGCATTCCAGTCCCCTATGATGAAAAGGACATCTTTTTTGAGTGTTAGTTCTAAAAGGTCTTGTAGGTCTTCGTAGAACCATTCAACTTCAGCTTCTTCAGCATTACTGGTTGGGGCAAAGGCTTGGATTACCATGATATTGAATGGTTTGCTTTGGAAAGGAACAGAGATCATTCTGTGGTTTTTGAGATTGCATCCAAGTACTGCATTTCAGATTCTTTTGTTCACCATGATGGCTACTCCATTTCTTCTAAGGGATTCCTGTCCTCAGTAGTAGATATAATAGTCATCTGAGTTAAATTCACTCATTCTAGTTCATTTTAGTTCTCTGACTCCTAGAGTGTCGATGTTCACTCTTGCCATCTCCTGTCTGACCACTTCCAATTTGCCTTGATTCATGGACCTGACATTTCAGATTCCTATGCAATATTGCTCTTTACAGCATCAGACTTTACTTCTATCACCAGTCACATCCACAGCTGGGTATTGTTTTTGCTTTGGCTTCATCCCTTCATTCTTTCTGTAGTCTCCACTGATCTCCAGTAACATATTGGGCACCTACTGACCCAGGGAGTTCCTCTTTCAGTATCCTATCATTTTGCCTTTTCATACTGTTCATGGGGTTCTCAAGGCAAGAAAACTGAAGTGGTTTGCCATTCCCTTCTCTAGTGGACAAAATTCTGTCAGACGTCTCCACCATGATCCGCTCATCTTGGGTGGCCCCACATGGCATGGCTTAGTTTCATTGAGTTAGACAAGGCTGTGGTCCATGTGATTAGACTGGCTAGTTTTCTGTGATTATGGTTTCAGTGTGTCTGCCCTCTGATGCCCTCTTGTAACACCTACTCTCTTATTTGGGTTTCTCTTACTTTGGTCGTGGAGTATCTCTTCATGGCTGCTCCAGCAAAGTGCAGCTGATGCTCCTTAACTTGGATGAGGGGTGTCTCCTCACAGCCACCCCTCCTGATCTTGAACATAGAGTAGCTCCTCTTGGCCCTCCTGCACCCGCACAGCAGCCGCTGCTTGGCAGGGCGAGGGGGTGGAGGCAAGAATAATGGAGTGGGTTGCCATTCCCTTCTCTAGGCTGTCTTCCTGACCCAGAGATTGAACCCGGATCTCCCACATTGTAAGCAGACACTTTATCGTCTGAGCCACCAGCAAAGTTAGATACTCCCATAAATTGGTTTAAATAAGTAGGGAATTTTATTTATCTTCATTTTCTAAATAATTTATCTGATTTTAAAATATTTTGGAGGTTTCTAGAGATAAGTTTCAGTTTTGGATTAAAACACATTGACAGTGAGGTGAATAGGCTTGAATGTAGGTTATGGACAGAATTGGCAGGGGAGACTGGAGCGTTCTGAGTTTTAATTCTGTTGTTTTTTTCCACTCCATCTGGGTACAGTTAATCCTCCCTGTTAGATTAGGCTACCAAATGAAGGTCTAAACTGTGTAACCCACAGTTTAGTTTTCTATCACATATCTTAGGGCTGGTAGAGTTTAATTGAAAAGCAAATGACTAACTTTGTCTTAGCACTGGAAGAGGAGGATTCCTCAGCTGTTGAGGAATGCCTGGCAGTTTTCAACTGTAGAGTGATATTGAGTGCAGTAGTTTGATGGGAAGAATATCGGAACAATTGGATACTCGGAGGTGGTGCTGAGAGTTTCTGGCCGTGTTCTCTTTGACACTGTGTCTGACACCTAAAGGGAAGAAGCTGAGAGAAATTGATCTCAACAGCAACAATAGTCGTCAGGTCATGATTTCTCTGTCAAAAAGACAGTAAGTCGTGTCCTACTCTTTGCGACCCCATAGACTTTAGCCGATCAGGCTCCTCTGTCCATGGGATTTCACAGGCAAGAATACTGGAGCGGTTGCCATTTCCTTCTCCAATCTTCTTGACCAGGGATTAAACCCTAGTCTCCTGCATTGGCAGGCAGATTCTTTATCACTGTGCCACCAGGGAAGTTGAACAGGACAGTTGGGTAGAGCCTAAATCTGGTATATCCAAGTGTGCTTCTTTCTGCTCTCTTACATGCTGAACATGTTGGAAAGAAAAGTTGGTAGGTCAGAATGGAAAAGAGAGAAGCATTTTTGTGGAGATTGGTGGATTATTCAAATGCTGATAGTGACTTGCCTGTATTCCCCACACTACTGGGTACTAAGAATCACAGATGGAATCCATAGCAACTGGGATGCAAGGAGATCATGGGGGAAAATAGGTAATGGAAGTTTGTGGAATATGATGGTGGCCACTCCCCAGCCCCCCACTTACTCCCACTTTGATGCAAAAAGAGAGGTCTTGAAGGACTGTGATCCTAATGATTTAGCTAGGGGAAGGAATCCACAGAATTGCAGCTTCTCACTGTTGGCACAGCAGCAGAGTACTGGAAACGTCATCATACCTCTAGTGATGTTAATGTGAATGGTGTGTTGATGCTGATAATGGTGATGAAAGGATTTTTATTCTCACATACCAGTAGAAATTTAGTATGACCTAAAATTGTTTTGAAAAGAAGGAGGAAAAAAAAAAGAACCAAAATCCTAGCCATTGTGTTATCTCTCCTACCATATTGTGAGCTTGCCTAAAGAGGAACACTGGGGATGTGAAGGTGATTTGTTTTCTGGACAGTCTATAGAGACCCTTCCATTAACAGGCAGTCTTACTTTGTTGATAGCACTTTTTTTTTTTCCAGTGATACTCTTTGTTTCTTGAACCATCCATACCTTCCTGTGTGAGGGCTATTGAGATGGGTGGTCTAAATTTACAGTTAAGAATAAATGGTAAGGGTAAGGAATGGATGTTAAAGACTAGAGCATAGAAAGGTGAACTAGTTGTCCTAAAGATGAGCTGCTTAGTGATATAGCATAATGGTCCAACACTGAAGGAAGCAGATAGACATAGGCTCACTAATTTTATTTGTTCAGGGCATTTCCAGATTATTTAGTCTTTGTTCTCTCCAAATAAAAGTAGAAAACAAAATAATCTCACTTGTAAGTTTACAAGTTTGCTGCCTTAATATTATACTCTTCACTTCTAGTCACTTCTTTGACCTAACTGTCTTCAAAAAACATGTTGAAAGCTATAACTGGCTCATTGTTTTCAATATCATATAAACATTTAATATCATTCTATTAAGAAACATAATTCATTATAATTCTCCTTTTTGTACCATTATAATCTGAATATATCATGAGCTTTATTAAGCGACTAATTAGTGGTCAATTACTTTTTAAATAAAATGTAATTGTATTTTTATATCATATAGATATATTTTCATGTATTTATATTCATGTTTACACTCCTTGGAAGAAAAGTTATGACCAACCTAGATAGCATATTCAAAAGCAGAGACATTACTTTGCCAACTAAGGTCCGTCTAGTCAAGGCTATGGTTTTTCCAGTGGTCATGTATGGATGTGAGAGTTGGACTGTGAAGAAAGCTGAGTAGCAAAGAATTGATGCTTTTGAACTGTGGTGTTGGAGAAGACTCTTGAGAGTCCCTTGGACTGCAAGGAGATCCAACCAGTCCATTCTGAAGGAGATCAGCTCTGGGATTTCTTTGGAAGGAATGATGCTAAAGCTGAAACTCCAGTACTTTGGCCACCTCATGCAAAGAGTTGACTCATTGGAAAAGACTTTGATGCTGAGAGGGATTGGAGACAGGAGAAGAAGGGGACGACCGAAGATGAGATGGCTAGATGGCATCACTGACTCGATGGACGTGAGTCTGAGTGAACTCCGGGAGTTGGTGATGGACAGGGAGGCCTGGTGTGCTGCGATTCAGGGGGTCGCAAAGAGTTGGACACGATTGAGCAACTGAACTGAACTGAACTGAACTTACATATAGAATCATACAACTATCACTCTAAATATGGATAAGAGTTACTTTATGCATACTTTTAAAAATCTCTTTGTGTGTAGAAGCCATGCTGCTAAAACAAATATATTCTCAAGTGTTCTATAACCCATTAAAGCCCTACACAACCATTAAATACCAAACGTGCACTATTGTCACCTGGAGGCATTAGAAGATTGTTTAAATTAAGCTTGTTTCTTACTACTTGGAGGGAAAAATAGCACAAATCTAAATCAGATGGGTCATTGTGCATTTTAATGTAAAGCTTTTTTTTAATGTGAAAATAATTCTAGCAAAATATCCTGAATACTGCTGTGATAAATATCCTACAGGGACCCTCAAAGAATCTGGAGTTCTACTCTGTGCCCACCAACCAAAGAATAGGTACCTCACATTTAAAGACTTGTGGATTATACCATGAGATATGGTTTGACACATCTTTTAGCTGGATCCATGCCATCACACAGTGCTTTTAACTGTCTTTTATCTTGCATGCTTCTCAGTTGCAAATAATTCTGCCATACCTGGATTCGAATACTTCCAGACCTGACCCAATCCAACAACCTCAGGGACCTCCCAGGCTCTAAAATGTCTCTCTCCCTGGCTGTCACATTACCTGAGATTTCCATTATTAAATAGAAAGGGGAACTAATTAACTTATTAAATTCATAATCAATATGGGATTATACTATGGTATGGGCATCCTCCACTCATTCCTTCCCCCGCCCCTACACACTCCAATTTCACAAAACCTAAGAAGAAACTCTGCTTCTGGTATTGCTGCCTTTTACTGCTTCTTGATAATTTCCACCCGAAGTCTAGGAGACATGCACACATAAAAGGAAGCAGCTTCCATTAGCCTGTTCCTTTTAGGGAGACCCGGCCTCACAAAACCACTTAAATAGGGAGCAATGATTAAAACTGACTGTTGACAAGAGGAAGAAGAGAGCCCACAGGGAAGTTTTAGGTCATCTTAGGGAGGATAAGCCCAGATTGGGTGCTAGAGAATGGACCTGCAAATTGCTGTGTGGACAGCATGGAGATGCTTAATGCTGGAAAAAGTCATGAGTGGATGGAACAAGAAGAGTGAGTGCTGAAGACAAACCAGATGGGATCTGCTTTCTACTTTTTTAGCTTTCTTCTAGTAGATGCCAGAGACAGAACAGAACTAGGTGGAGGAAGGAGACAAGGGAATTTCAAATATTTATGGGTGTGATAAGATTTGAAGGGTTTAAAGCAGGCGGGAGAGACATGTGAGGGTAGATGGAGGGAGGGGAAGGATATGTATACAAGACGGGGGTCTTCATAACTTTTTTGAGACAGGGGTAATGTCAGTGGCGCAGGTGTGGAGGCAAATAAGACACCCAGTTCTGGTGGGCAAGTGTGTATTTTCTTTTTCCACGCCTGGGTTAAATTACTTCCCCTAGGTCATCCAATTAATCACTTGGAGAGCAAGGAAGAGAACTGAGCTCTCAAAGCTCTCATTTCACATCTGGAGCAGGCAAACTCGGCTTCTCCTTCCCCAAACACCCTCTTCTTTTAAAAAGACAATCTTTTTGCAAATCCATGAAGTTTTGAACTCTTCTACAGAAAATTTTCTATATCCTCTTACTACTTGTGTGATTTAAAGCTTGAGGCTGTGTTAGTACGAAGAAACACTATAAATTGCTTTCTGCTTTATCTTTCATTGAAAAATTTTAAATATCTATCAAAATTACTTTGATCCCTACCCTGCCCCAGAGTCAAGCTATTATTCTGAGGAGCTGCAAAAAAAAAAGAAAAAAAAAGAAAAAAAATGAGTTACAGATCTGAGAAAGCAGTGTGTGTGGAGCTTAACTGCTGCATGACTGATGGTGTGATATATTGCTCTTTTCACTAACAACCACAAAGCAGGTAGAGGCATGGCAGACTAATTTGGTTTATATGTCCAGCTGTAAGGCTAGACACTGCATCATTCTTTTCAGAAACCGGTGACTTTAGGCATGTGGAACTCGTCGTCATGACAACAATAAACCAGCTTTGAGTCTGAGTTTCAGCTCAGAAACTGCCTTGTCTCCATTACTTCCTGCTCATGACCTGACTTTTCTTACTCTCTGGGGCTGGGGGCTGGGGATTTATGAAAGATCTATTGAACAGAGCTTCAGTATATGTTTAATGCTTGAAATGTCTGGCTTGAAAATTTTGCTTGCACAGATGGCTAAAGGCTGCAAGGGGGATAGATCAATCATTATTATAGTTAATGACACAGTTATAAGGGTGTACATAAAGGTGAGCTGATTTGGAAAATGGGAATAGGCAATGTGAAAAGAGTGACTTGGAAGCATTTCTTTGAATCACATAAGCATCGTTATCACAAATAAAATGGTCTTTTAAATACAGAGGGAAGTTGTACCATGATTCTGAGAGGACCTAGCCAAAGGTACAGTGGAGAGTAATCAAACAAAATTAGTATACAAAGTTGAATGTGTTTGTATATGTGTGTGTGTGTGTGTGTGTGTAGTCTTTTTTTAATCTGAAGAAACAATTAGCAGATGCTTATGGCAAAATCTCCATGTGATCATTTTTGTGTCCCGTGTGCTTAATGGATTGAATAGCGACCACAGTGAGAGACAGCATGGCTAGGTGACAAGAGTATGAGAGCACTGGGTTCAACAGCCTCCATGTAAAATCAGCTGCAGTATTGGAAAGCCATCTAACTATCTCTCTCTCTCTATATATGTATATATATACAACTATATATATATAGTTATCTAACTATATCTGGATATTCAGTTGAAAGAGAAATGATAGGATTTGTACTGTTGGTAGTTGAGAGGTAAAATGTGATAATGGAGGGGAAGCGCTTAGCTTAGTGCCTGGGACACTGTCAACACTCAGCGATGGGGAGATGTCAGTGTTGGTGCTGTTGGTGTCACTGTCAGCACGATTTGCGTAGTGATTGAAACCCGTCTTTCACGTGATTAAAGTGGTTCAACTATTCGCTGTTACAGAGAGATCATCATGAAGACTGGATGACTTTTTTTTTCTTTCTAGAGAGGTGTTTTCTGGCTTCGTTATGTTCTCCAAGTGTTCTTGACTTTAAGGAGGGTAGAGAATTAATGGCTAGAGAAGGCAGGAAGGGCAGGGTGTGAACTGCCAACATAAAAGATGACAGGTCTGGAGACTTGTGTCCCTTTTTCCTGCACAGGTTTATCCGCCTACCGCCCTCCCCTCCCCACCCCACAGGAGGTGAGAAATTTTAGCAACCCTTTTGTTTCTTATTCCTTTAGTACACTGATCAACTTCTATCTATATAATTGCCTTTTTTTAAGCCCCCATTTTCCAGGAAGTTGATATCGCAGGCCAATAGGCAGAGAAATAGACACTGATCAAATCCTAGAGAAAAGCCAAATGCTTCCTTTGTTTTCTGTGTACTGTAAATTGAATGATTTGTTTTCCCTAGAGATCAGCTTCATGATTTCATGATCATGTGGTTAAACTTCTTAATAAATGAGATACTGCCCAGAGGCCGTTATTCTCCATGACCTTGTAGAATGTCGATCACTATGTAGAAATCTGATAAAGTACATTCAGTTATTAAGTTATAATTTGAGAAATCATGAACCACAAACTGATTATGTTTCTTATTATAAGAATTTAATGTGGTTGCAAATAATTGAATTTCTCCTTGCATTGTCCCCCAACTGGCAGTTACAATTTATAGCAATGTGAGATTACTTCTGAGACACACAATTAGGTCACATTTTTATCTTACAAAGTGTATGACAGAAATATAGTTTTGTATGTTTCTTATTAGCATGCAAGAGTTAATACACCTCCAGAAAATGAGAAATACATTATTTTTCTCTAACAATATTAATTTTTATATGTTTTCAATTGATTAAAACAATGGGCTGATTAATGTGAGAGAAATTTAAACATTAGCAAATTAGACATTTGGAAGTGTAAAATAAAAGTATATAATTACTGCATTGCAGAAAAGAAATGATTCCGTGAATAACTTTTCTGGACCTCATAAACATTATTGAAAAATATAACTCCATATCCTCAAAATAGTACTACTATAAAAACAGTATTTCTTCCATCTAAAATGGATCTGTGTTGATAATTTTTCACCATCTTTTAATTAAATTCAGGTACAAATGTAGCCAAAGTTTGGAAGATTTTCCTATTCTTTCACAAGATCTCATAATTTCATAAATATTGGTCTTAATGTTTCCAAGCTTTGAAGGGGATTCTGAAAAGCACAGACCATTTTTTTTTTTTCACCAAGTTAGAATGTTTAGTCTATGCAAAAGATAAACCTTTTGAAGATTCAAAGTCTACAACATGCCCAGAGGAAACAATTGTCTTTTTAGAAGTTTTTTCCTGGAATATTTCTGTCTCTCCAGAATTGGTATGTTTTTGTTATTGCTCACAAATGTTGCTGATAAAGACACTTCAAGTAAGGGAATTGAAATAATGGAAAAATAAATCTATTCTTTAATATGTAACATAAGGCTGATTCATTAAATATGAATTAATGTTTATGATGTGCTTAATAGCAGAAAGCGTCAGTTTTTCTGGTGGACTTTTTTAGGAATATTAACAACAAAAGGCTAGATTCTTCCCCCTTGAATTCCCTGTGGACCTCTCTCTCAGCAGCAGGGCAGAAGTGGAATCCAGGAGTACAAATACAGACTTAGTCAAAGCAAGCCTCTACTCCACATGGAATATTTGTTCCATGTTTATATATATATATCCCACATTTTTTACTAATAAGTACAATAAGTCAATTAATCCAAGTTACTGAATTCAGCAGCCAATTTTCCTAAGTTGGGATGGAACTAAAAATACATTATCTAGTTTGCGACAAACTTTCTGGAAAAGTAAGGTTACTGATTGCAAAAATTCATCATCATTCATTGCCAAGAGTTGATAAACAATAGCTGGCTGATTTATTTGTAGTTTATAATGCATAAATAATGAGTCTCTGGTAAAAGGTGAATGAACATTAAATGATATCATATGATGATGATGCTGCTGCTCTAAAACTTTCATGTGATTCTGTTGGTTTTGTTGTTTGTCTAGTGTTACCCCATTCAACAGAGTGTTTTTCCCTCTCCTTTCTTTCTCACTGACCTTATCTTTTACATATTCTGATTATTCTTGAACCAGTAGCTTAAGGAGAGATGCAAAAGTGATGAGAGTTTGATTTAGCTTCAGCTTTTATTATCGGATACCCACAAGGAAATAAAGCTTTGATCTACTTCCTTGGAAAGTTAATCCCAATGATTATGTGGAGATGTGTGCAGTGGTAGCTACAGGGATATACATCTTTAATCTCTTGGTGTTGAATACTTAATCCAGCTTGGATTCTTGGCAAGGAGATTTAAAGAAAGAACAAAATAATTACACTCTTCATGGGCTTTGTTTTCTGGAATGAATATTTGGTAGCTCTGCTTGTTCTTTTATAGTTTAATAGGCTTGCTTAGGAAAATAGACTTAGGTTTACTTAGAGTGATGCAAAAATTGATGATTTTTGCGGTCCTCATTAGGTAAATTTAAAGTACACCTATTGACAATAGGGCAGTTCGTGTGTGGTTTTTATTATTCAAGTTTGTTTATCTGGGTATAGTGAAGGCTGAATAGACAATACTTTATTTCCAGGGGAATACTTTAAAAATTATTCTAGAACTAGATAACTCTTATTAAAAAGTCCTCATCTTTTCTAATAAATAAAAACAATATGCTGGTGTAGGCCACAAACTGGCCACTAAATTCAAATATAATGCCTCTTCTTTGGAAAATGCCTTTAAGCCAAACACATTTTTCTAAAATTGCTACTCCACTTTAGTGAGAAAATATAAGCTGGGCTAAAATATGTTCTAGCCAGTTTGACTGGTTAATCCATTTGTTAACATAAAATATATTATCTTTTAATTTATATCATATATTACATAATTTATAAATTACATGTCAAAAAAGAAAATGGAAAATAATGAAAAATCTCATCAATCTTACATGTGCATTTAGCATTCGTGATGTTTGGTGTAATAGACACACAATTACTTTTTCCAGGTAACTTTATTTATGAAGTTTTTTCCCACTATCTTATTGTGCACAAGTATGATCTTATATAAAATGCCATTAAGTATATTAGCATAATTTACTCAACTACTCCTCCAGTTTTCTTTCTCTATTATGAATAATGCTGGAACTTTTTTTGTATCGAAACCTGAGATGTTGGCAAAAAGAAATAATAGTATTTTGTTACTTACCCTAAATCCTCATTCTTAATTTAAACAGGTTGTAAATAGACCTGTTACAAATTAATTCTGATATCAGAACAAGGATAAGTGAAATTTTGTAACCTACTCACTCATTTCCAATCTAATGATTCATAGTTTTAAACACATTTATATGTAAAACAAATATTTAAATAATGAGTTTCCCTCTGGCTATGGGTACATTATATTAGCAGTTTTGATAGTAATTCAAATTCAGTCCTGTGTTAATTCATTACAAACAGAAGTGGCCTCTCTTCTTCCTCCCTTCCTTAAATAGCATAGCTCTTGTTTCTTCTGTGATTGAGGCCTCTGAATTTTGTGACATTTTAATTATCTAGTAAAAGTACATATTCCAAATGAGGTAAAATTTAATCTTCAGAATTTGTCTTGGGAATGTACAGAACAGGAACCGAGCAATAGTTGAACAAAAGTTTCTGTGTCATTTGGAGGAAGACATAATCAATTTTACATTGTATCACATGTATTTTTTAAGAATTCCTCAAACACTCCCTAAAATGTATGCCATAGTTTAAATGGATCCAAACAAAGTCTTCATATAATTCCCAAAGGTATTTAGCATGGGCACATAGATTTAAGAATTTTCATAGACTCCTCCAGGGGAAGAATTTAATCAGGTGTCTACATTATACAAATTTTGTTTTGTGTTTGATTTGAACTGATAGAATGTTCTGGCACGGTAGACAAAGGATAAAGTCTATTTGCAATCAGTTCTAAGTATTCCTTTTCTTATATACCGTTACGTCCTGTGCTTGACCTACCCTGCTCAATGGCAGTTTATAAAGGTGAGCGACCTTGCTCCTCTATTTATTATTCAGGAATTTCCCCCCAAAGCTAGAGAGAATAAAATCCTCATGCAGAATCTTTCATTTGGCATAAAACCTTCTCTTTTACTTCCTTTTTGAAATTCATCTTAAAATTGTAAGTGACATCTGACTGAGGCAAAATTGTTCCCTCTTTCTCCTGATGGCATGCCCCTGGCTAATGGCACACAACCCGTGTCAAAGTGTGTGGCAGTGGCAAAGGAAAAGAGGGAGCTGGTGGGGAGTGGAGTCTTCATGTATGAAAAGAAGCAAGTTGCCAGGTAAAGGAAGATGAACCTCATTCCTAGACCATGGGTTTCCTTAGCACAAAAGGAAAATCAGGTTAACGTCACTTGACACTAAACCTTCTAGTGTCACAATTTATTGTGTGATTATTTGAGTATTTTTTCCTTTGTCATTTAGATACTGCAAAATCTTTAGTGTACTCAGATTTCCAGGTCAGCTCTGTACGAATTTATATCAATGTCAGTCAATATGGGGACCAAGGATTCGTGCGGATCCTAGACGTGTTTGTTACTGACTTGAGATGAGGTAAGAAGTTGGAGCCAGAATGTCAATCAACTAAGTTGCTAAGCACACCATTTAAGTCACCTGATTTTTTTTAATTGTTTTTTTCAATGTAACAGGACTTTCTTGACTATTCATGGAATGCTGGTAATAAACAGTTCAAAGATAGGCAACTTTGAGTAGCAGTCATAGAGATCTTTCTTTCAAACTTTGTATTAATGTGAAATATGTGGAAACACATAAGTACATAAGTACTTGATATAAAAAGTAAGTATTTATTGATAAAAATATTGGATAGCAGTTTGAGGTTGGGGATTAGGGACAGAGAACTTGGGTCTTTATTTAGACACTGTCACTTAACTGTTGTGTGATATGAAATGAATTATTTAACCACGGTGAGTTTCAATTTTTCTCATTTGCAAATGACCTGGAATTGTTCTGCATTAAATATTTAATGAAATGTAAGAAATAGAAAGGAACTGAGCACACTGATGCAACGCATTCTCATATCTAGACCTTTGTTGTTCACCTATGAAAATGGATGCTAGATGCCTTAGTTTTAAAATTTAAGTTGGACAGGTGCTAAAAAGCTTTAGTTTTAAAATTTAAGTTAGATACCCCTACAACTCTCATCTTTTGAATATTTCTCAGCTCTACACACACAACTTTAGTGTTTGAAAAAATTTTCTTCTCTGGCCGTAAATGTGTTTTCATTGCTTATAATAGTGTTCTGGAATTCAACCTGTCACTTGAAAAATATCCTTCTGCCCAAAACCTCATTTATTTTCATGTCACCCTCATGAGGAACCATGACAACATCCATTTCCTCTTTTGCATAAAGTCACAATTCCTAGCAGCTTGACTCTATGGGACAGTGAAAGTTGTCAACATTTTCTGTGTGGATCCTTATGGCAAAAGCTTACTCCTTCTTACTCATTATAAAAACATTATGAATAGGTATTGCAGATATTTTAATGATAGTACAGACTCTGTTCCATGAGAAGAGTAAAAGCAAATGCAAAGTATGAAAAAAATAAGAAAAGATATTTTTCTGGAAATGGAAATGCCATTAAAGGAGAATTTGGGGGGGGGTGGGGGGGGAGCGGATATCTTGCAATATTATCCAAAAAGTAGCATGTTAATTTTCTCCTTATTAAACAAAGCTTATCATTCAGTAAGCTAATCAACTCATATCATTCCAATTTTCAGAGTGTGGGGAGAGTTTCCTATTGTGTGTGTGTGTGGCCGTTATTGTCCTTCAGCTTTCATTCTTCTCAGTCACCATCTTCTGGGTTTACTTCTTTGGTGACTGTCTTTAAACATCTCATCTGTGATATCGCCACAATATTGTGGTACCTATTCACTTCCCAACTCTCTCTCACTCTCCTCCGTGACATACAGCATCCTATAAATCAACATAGACCTTGATCCCAGATCACTTCTCTTATATCATATCCCTTTCCTTTGCTCTTATCTTTCCATTAGAACCTTTTGTTTAAAATGCCCTATTACTTTTTCTTAGTTCAAATTTGGCATTTATAACTTGGAAGATGCACAAGCTGGAATCAAGATTGCTAGGAGAAATATCAATAACCTCAGATATGCAGATGACACCACCATTGTGGCAGAAAGTGAAGAGGAACTAAAAACCCTCTTGATGAAAGTGAAAGAGGAGAGTGAAAATGTTGGCTTAAAGCTCAACATTCAGAAAACGAAGATCATGGCATCTGGTCTCATCACTTCATGGGAAATAGATGGGGAAGCAGTGGAAACAGTGTCAGACTTTATTTTTTGGGGCTCCAAAATCACTGCAGATGGTGATTGCAGCCATGAAATTAAAAGACGCTTACTCTTTGGAAAGAAAGTTATGACCAACCTAGATAGCATATTCAAAAGCAGAGACATGACTTTGCCAACAAAGGTCCATCTAGTCAAGGCTATTGTTTTTCCAGTGGTCATGTATGGATGTGAGAGTTGGACTGTGAAGAAGGCTGAGCACCAAAGAATTGATGCTTTTGAACTGGGGCATTGGAGAAGACTCTTGCGAGTCCCTTGGACTGCAAGGAGATCCAACCAGTCCATTCTGAAAGAGATCAGTCCTGGGTGTTCTTTGGAAGGACTGATGATGAAGCTGAAACTCCAATACTTGGCCACCTCATGTGAACAGTTGACTCATTGGAAAAGACTTTGATGCTGGGAGGGATTGGGGGCAGAAGGAGAAGGGTACGACCAAGGATGAGATTGCTGGATGGCATCACTGACTTGATGGACATGAGTTTGGGTGAACTCCGGGAGTTGGTGATGGACAGGGAGGCCTGGCATGCTTCAGTTCATGGGGTCTCAGAGTCGTACACAGCTGAATGACTGAACTGAACTGAACAATTATGTTCACTGCTCTATTTGGATATGTTCAGTTCAGTTCAGTTGCTCAGTCATGTCCGACTCTGCGACCCCATGAATCCCAGCACTCCTTTTCCTATTTGGAACCAGTCTGGTGTTCCATGTCCAGTTCTAACTGGTGCTTCCTGACCTGCATACAGATTTCTCAAGAGGCAGGTCAGGTGGTCTGGTATTCCCATCTCTTTCAGAATTTTCCACAGTTTATTGTGATCCACATAGTCAAAGGCTTTGGCGTAGTCAATAAAGTAGAAATAGATGTTTTTCTGGAACTCTCTTGCTTTTTCCATGATCCAGCGGATGTTGGCAATTTGATCTCTGGTTCCTCTGCCTTTTCCAAAACCAGCTTGAACATCAGGAAGTTCACAGTTCACGTATTGCTGAAGCCTGGCTTGGAGAATTTTGAGCATTACTTTACTAGCATGTGAGATGAGTGCAATTGTGCAGTATTTTGAGCATTCTTTGGCATTGCCTTTCTTTGGGATTGGAATGAAAACTGACCTTTTCCAGTCCTGTGGCCACTGCTGAGTTTTCCAAATTTGCTGGCATATTGAGTGCAGCACTTTCACAGCATTATCTTTCAGGATTTGAAATAGCTCCACTGGAATTCCATCACCTCCACCAGCTTTGTTTGTAGCTCAAATAAATATTTGTTGAATTGAGTTATTGAAGTACAGTCTGCCTGGAGCTGGGTCCATTGCTTCTAATATAAAGAATAGTTGTTTTTTAACAGTTTAGTTAGTTGTGATTGCTATCTCTTTTGGGCTCCCAAAGCACTTTCTTTGAACCCATCTTATGACATTTATCACTTAGTATCACGTGAAAACTTAGGCTTTGTTGTCAGACAGACAGAAGTTCAAACCCTGCTTCCTACCTAGGTGTATAATCGTGAGCAAATTGTTTCATTTCTCAAGAACCCATAGGTTTTCTGTCAAGTGAAGATGATCATGGCTATTACATTACAGTTTTGTGAAGATTACGTGGCGTAATATGTGCAAAATACTTTGCTTTTAGTAAGTGTTTAATACGAAGAAGAACCAAACTTTATATATTACTATCCAGACACTGTTTTAAACTCTTTACATTTATTAACCCTTGTGTTCCTTTTACATTGGTTAACATTGCAATAGAGCAGGCACCATCTCCCTGTTTTGTAGATGAGACAAGTAAGGCACAAAAAGGGTTAACTCCCTTTTCAAGGACACAGAGTTGGACTACACCAGGGTGGTGCACATGCAAGTGGTGAAGAACCTGCCTGCCAGTGCAGAAGGCATAAGAGACGTGTTCGATCCCTGCATCAGGAAGATCCCCTGGCGGAGGGCATGGCAGCCAACTCCAGTATCGTTGCTTGGAGAATCCCGCAGACAGAGGAGCCTCTCAGGCTCTGTATAGTCCATAGGGTTGCCAAGAGTTGGACATGACTGAGTGACTTATCACAAGCACGTCTGGCTTTTGCTTTGACCACTTCATTGTGTAGCCTTCTGTACTTCTGTATTGTTCTCCCCTGATTGTTAAGAAGAGCAGAATGTGAATGAAGGAGTCATAAAACCTGAGTACCAGTCTTAGATTGTCAGCAGCTGTTTACTCACTTACTCTCTTTGATCTGAATTCAGTATTCTTAGGAAGAAGGCAATGGCACCCCACTCCAACACCCTTGCCTGGAAAATCCCATGAACAGTGGAGCCTGGTGGGATGCAGTCCATGGAGTCTCTGAGAGTCGGACACAACTGAACGACTTCACTTTCAGTTTTCACTTTCATGCATTGGAGAAGGAAATGGCAACCCACTCCAGTGTTCTTGCCTGGAGAATCCCAGGGACGGCGGAGCCTGGTGGGCTGCCATGTATGGGATCACACAGAGTTGGACACAACTGAAGAGACTTAGCGGCAGCAGCAGCAGTATTCTTATTTACAAGACACAAGAACGGGATAGCAGACAGCCTCTTTTTACCTTCCCAGACTCCTTTTATTTTGAGAATTGTCCCTCTCCCAGTCTATTCCAGAAAGACTGTCGGTCGGTCACATGGCCACCAGCTTTGCCACTGCAGAGTCTCCAGAGTTTTTCATATCCTTAGGCAGAGTAATTGCTCCAGGGCTGAACACAAAGACTAAGCAGGGTTAGAAAATTATGTGTGTGTGTGTCTGTGTCTGTGTCTGTGTGTGGGTATTTAAACTGCATGGAATCAGGGGAAATAGATCCCTTTTTAATTTCCAAAATATATAAGCTGAAAAAATCATAACAGCGTAAAGCTGCCAGAGACTGTCTCTTCTACCAGGTGGAGAGAATCTGCTTAAGACTGAACGCAACTCAAAGAAAGAAGAACTATGAAATTAGGGTTTGGAGAGAGAGAGAGAATAAATGGCAAGAGTGATTATTACGATAAATATTTTGGTGTCTCAGTTCAGTTCAGTTGCTTAGTCATGTCCAACTCTTTGGGACCCCATGGACTGCAGCACACCAGGCTTCCCTGTCCATCACCAACTCCCGGAGCTTACTCAAAGTCATGTCCATCAAGCCGGTGATGCCATCATCCCATCGTCTCATCTTCTGTCATCCCCTTCTCCTCTTGCCTTCAATCTTTCCCAGGATCAGAGTTTTTTCCAATGAGTCTGGATTTTGGTGTCTGGATTCAGCTATATCTGAAGTCAGTCCACGTCTGTATGTTTCAGTTTCATGATTCAGTGAAATACTTTTCCCCTTTATATAGTTTGAGTTGGTTTTCTGTCAGTTATTAGAAAAAAAATTCCTATTCAAGATTTAAAAGGATAATGTCCCTTCTAGCCATAACATTCTGTAACCATAACCATTCATTATATGCTTGCAGTCCTAAAGGAATATATTTTTGAACAAAGCAGGTATTAAATAAATATTTTTGAAATAAATGGAATTGTTCAACCTGCAATCCAGGATAAAATAGGTATACCTGGGATCAGAAGCATATATTTCAAGTGACTTTTATAGGTTTTTGGCAATTGACTATTTTGATAATGATTGAAGAGCTTCCAAGATGGCTCAGTGGGTAATAAATCCACCTGTAATGCAGGGGACCCAGGAGACACGTCCCTGGGTTGAAGAGATCCCCTGGAGGAGGGCATAGCAACCCATTCCAGCATAGTTTCCTGGAGAATCCCATGGACAGAGGAGCCTGGTGGGTTATAGTCCATAGGGTCATAAAGAGTTGAACAAAACTGACTTGACTGAACACACATACATAATAATCTAAAATAATTAAAACCAGTTTTCCATTGGCTTAGAGACTGTTCCCGAATGAGCTGACTTCTGGATCTTGTTTGGAAAGTTGTCTCTTAACTAGTGGATGGATGCAAAGGAAAGGGTGGTTTGCTGAGCACAAAGATGAATCTTTCCTGAAATTAACAAGCAAAACAAAGGATAGAACTGTTGAAGGAGAAATAGGATATAAAAGGAACTACCAACCATTGTCTCTATACAATAATATAAGGACAGAAAATTTAAAGGGGCTCCTGGAAGGAAAGAACAGAATGACCGTCATTTGGGATTATATCCACTCTACAGTAGATCCAATTATCCTCACACAGTCATACCCACAACACAATCTCATATTCACAAAGATGAAGAGATAGATGCTCAGATGGCATGTGTGAGCAACACACAAAGATGTTAAGCAGTTGCTTTCAGTTGATAAGTGTGTATGCATGTATACCTACTGCTTATGTCCAAATGTCTTCATATATTTATAACTATAGAGTACTCCTCTCTGTGGTCATCTACACTTGAATCCTTCAAAAAGAACACATATTCTCTTAAATCAGTTCCATGTGCCAGGAAGTATGCTGAACACTCTGTACATCATCTCATGGTCTTCTCATCACCACCCCCCCTCCGCCCCCGCTTTTTATAGATGAGGAAATTGAGATCCAGTTAGTTTAAATAACTTGTGCAAAGTCTCACACCTAGTAAGTCGTGCAAGTCTTTCCTGCTTTAAATGCTCTCCTTTCATCACCATGCTCTGCTACCCCTCCCAGATTTAATTAGTTTTAATGATAAAAAATACAGAGATATCGCCTGCCCTGCAAAAGAGGGAGTGAAGAATTGAGTTGATACAGTGTAGTCTTGTGGAGAAGAGAGAGAAGGAGTAGGTATATGGTACATGGGAAAAGAATCAAGTTATAAACATTTAGAGAGCTAATATTGGGGAAAAAATAAAACTAAGACATACAGTTCCTTCCCAAGTGATAAATCTTTTCCATTTACTGCGACTCGGTTCATTTCATGTAAATTCTATGTTTAACATGAACTCATAGTTTCATCGCTCAAAGCTGCTTGGCTGCTAGCATCCTCCTTAGGGCTCTGCCAACAAGAAAGTGCATGATACTGCCAGCAACAGCAAGGCAGTGCATGCTGCAGCCTGCCAGGCTAACTGCTGAAACCTCGCAGCAGATTTAGTGTTTCCTGTAGAGGCTTTCTGAGACAGAAAAGTTCCCAGCTTGTTTGTATATGACTAGCTTATGTTTCCATGATGCCCTGAACCATGGCTTTTTAGGGGTCATTTCGTTTCATAAACATTGTTCTGACTCTATAGGGAATCAGCTGCATTCACACAGCCAGTGCTTATGGAAACAATGACATTTGATTTTTAAGTGGAAAATAGATTGTTTATTATTAGCTTACAAAAAGGACTTTTCAGAGTCATGCAAAAGATTAGGGCAGTGTTTGGTGTAATGGTCATCCATTTATGGAGGTGATGGAGACAAGGTAACAAGATAAAGCTTTAAAAGCTTTAGAAATGTGGGAGGTCTCTATAGAAATGGGTAAGGAATGCTGTTGAACAGAACACTCATGATATTAGCTGCTCACATCTCTCAAGCAGAAATAGTGATGGAGTCTCTTAGAGCTAGGAAGTCATTCTTGATGGCCTTCCTCCAAAGAGTTCTATATACCTTGAGAAATAGCTTCAGTACAGTTACACATGGGGTTCCTTTTAGTGACATCAGTTGAAGAGCTGATTCAACATTACTGAACCTTGGGTTTGGGGCTCAATCATTTCCTTTAAAGGTCAGATGATGCACCATTTCTTCATACCAATCTTAATTCATTACTCAAGCTTCTATAACAAATGGGGTTCTGTGAAAAATACTTCACACCTTTATCTGACATGTGTCTTGATAGGATGAGATATTATACATACATTTTTATAGTAACATTTGATGAAAACTTTCTATATATTAGACATAGGATATATTTTACTCTATACTTGACATGCAGAACCTTTTTCAAAATTTTAATGTTTATTTTATATTGAAGTGTGGTTGATTCACAATGTAGTGTTAATTTCAGGGATACAGCAAAGTGATTTAGTTATACATACAAATATATCCATTCTTTTTCAGATGCGTTTCCCATATAAGTTATTATAGATTATTAAGTATTAGAGTTCCCTGTATATTTTACATACTATCTCCATATAAAATAATCTATAAGGACTGTACAGTGAGTTTATTTTATATATAGAAGTGTGTGTATGTTACCCAAACTCCTCATTTATCCCTTCCCCCAAATTTTCCCCTTGGTAATGGTAACCATAAGTCTGCTTTCCAAGTCTCTGAGTGTGTTAACATTCAGTACCCTTTCTTTCTTTGTTTTGCTAATCACTATCTCCCTTTACTAGAATGTAAGCATCCCAGGGGAAGGGAGTTTTGTCTGTTTCATCCACTGCTGTGTCTGAAGCACCTAAAGTCATGCCTGCCTCAGCGAGGTTTTCAACAAGTATATTTCATACAAATGAACAGGGACTATGCTGATCGTTTTATAGGCATATCTTTTTGAATCACCCTGTTCAAGCATTAAACCATTAAAGCATGTTATGCTTCCATTTCCATTTTACTGATGAGGAAAATGAGACTTTGAGAATTTAAATACATTTTTCAAGGCCATAGAGCAGATAAATTACACAGCCTGGTTCAAGTATAAACTCTATCTCCAAACATCATGTTCCTCATATCTGGTTCAAACTTTTCTCCTGAGCATTTCCATTTAAAGTCTGAGTCCACGTGAATAAAATATCAGGCCCTTTTCTGGGTAAAGGAAGTCCCTGTCAGGACGGGTGGGGTTAGGTGCCTCAGATTCCAGTCGTGTCTATCTCAAGACAAAGTCATGCTTTTGGGCTTTCATAGAGCTCCTGGGATGCCTCACTTTCTTGGCCGCATGTCCACCTGTCTGAAATCTGTGAGAGGGGTGAACTTTCTGGAGTTCCCCTCTTCACACCCTTGATGGGTAGGGAAGCACCTGCATAGAAGAAAGCAGCAGACTATTGTGAAGCATTGTGAAACCTTCCATAGCGTAATCTCTCCAATTTTTCAAATGCCTGGGTGTGTCTTGTACTCTAGAAATGCACAGGTTTAGGCAGGGTGTGTTTGTGGTTTGGGTTTAAAGAGGACAAAGAAAGGAGTAGAGGGGCTGAAGGAACAAACAAAGTACATAAAGACTACGAGTGTCTCCAGGACTAAAGAAGAATAAAGCTTTAAAAACAAACACTAAAATGGACTTATCCATGATGATTAGTCTCTGTCTAGAACAGGAGAAAGGCTCACTACAACGCTGACAGCAGAAAGTATGGTTGGATCTTCCTAGAACTTAGGGTCCTGGCCTTGTCCCGGCTTGTCACTGCCATTTTGACCTCCCTCTGCCCCCCACATTGCTATGTCCTCTTGATCATTCTCCTTAACCCCTTAGCCTTTGGTTCATAGTTTTGCATCTTTTGTAGGGCAAGCTTGAGAGATGGTTCAGACATACATAAGGCACTTAGTTGGGGAAACAGTGGAAACAGTGTCAGATTTTATTCTGGGGGCTCCAAAATCACTGCAGATGGTGACTGCAGCCATGAAATTAAAAGATGCTTACTCCTTGGAAGAAAAGCTATGACCAACCTAGATAGCATATTCAAAAGCAGAGACATTACTTTGCCCACTAAGGTCCATCTAGTCAAGGCTATGGTTTTTCCTGTGGTCATGTATGGATATGAAAGTTGGACTGTGAAGAAGGCTGAGTGCCGAAGAATTGATGCTTTTGAACTGTGGTGTTGGCGAAGACTCTTGAGAGTCCCTTGGACTGCAAGGAGATCCAACCAGTCAATTCTAAAGGAGATCAGCCCTGGGATTTCTTTGGAAGAAATGATGCTGAAGCTGAAACTCCAGTACTTTGGCTACCTCATGTGAAGAGTTGACTCATTGGAACAGACTCTGATGCTGGGAGGGATTGGGGGCAGGAGGAGAAGGGGATAACAGAGGATGAGATGGCTGGATGGCATCACGGACTCAATGGACGTGAGTCTGAGTGAACTCCAGGAGATAGTGATGAACAACGAGGCCTGGCGCGCTGCGATTCATGGGGTCGCAAAGAGTCGGACACGACTGAGCGACTGAACTGAACTGAACTGAAGATAAAAAAAATGTATGTAGCTCCTAACCACTTTTCCTGTACAGAAGAAAGTTTGCCTAGGATTCTGCACTGAAAAATACTGAAGAAACTTCATCAACAATGTATTGGTTCCTAGTACCCTGGTCTTCTCTATGAAGACTTCTCTTTGAATATTTAGCTTGAATATTATCTGTGACCTTGAAGTCTATTCAATCTAAACCTGATAGTTAAAACTTTTCTGTTGAGAACAGTGATCTGAAAATGAGGTGTGTGTTTGGGGGTGGGTGTGGATGAAAAAAGTGAACATAAGGTTATATTTTATTTTCAAATTCTCTTCTTAGAGATTCATTATACTTTGGGTGGTAGTATATGGTACACTACTGTCACAAGGACTGCCCATTTTAATTACGCAGGGAAATTTTAAAAATATATACTTGGTCCCAGCCCAAACCAATTAAATTAGAATCTCTAGGAGGGAGGCTGGAGGACTGAAATTTTTGTAAAAGCTCTCCAGATGATTCTAACATGCAGCTAGGACTGAGAGTTCCTAGCATAGGACATGGACTGTAGGTGGAGTCTGCCAGGTCTGTGTTGTAATTCCAAATATGCCACTTTTTGTGCCGTGTGACATTGGGAAAGTTTTTGAAGCTTCCTAAACTCATGTACCTATCTTGTAAAATGGAGACAGCGTGCCTTCATCAGAGGATTGTTTTAAAGATAAAGTGAGAGAATGTATGTGTTGTAGCTAGTACAGTGCCTTGCATATAATTGGTGTCTAATAAATTAGGGTTATTATCACTATTATCATCATTATTAGGCTTAGAAAAGACCATTATGTCTATATGTAAACATTGCTTAGTCATAGGGAAGAGCAGACACCCACTGGAGACCAGTGCAGCCATCTGCTCTTTGTCAGATGGAATATTATTATAGTATGATTATTTCTCCTCCTTGACCCAATCTAATTTTGAACCCCATTGCTACAATGATTAAAACTATTCTGACAGATTTCTGCTAAAGGGTAAATGGTACTCGATGTTAAGATACTTCCTCCAACATTTAGTTTTATTCGTTTTAATGCTGGTTCTACTATTCTTTCAGTTGTATCCTTCCAATATGCTGAAAATTTAAAGCATTTGACTTGTTTTATTTTAGATGGCCCTTCATCTCCCATTGCAGGATCGAAAATCAAATTTTCACAGTACTCCCTTCAAAAAAGATAAGAAACCATATCATGTTTTTGGTCTTTGAATAATTGCATCTTAAATCCATTGCCACAGATTCTACCTTTCTTTATGAAAAAGACATTGTATTAGCCATAGAGTTGCAGACTGGATTAAAGAGACTTCCCTGGTGGCTCAGATGGTAAAGCGTCTGTCTACAATGCAGGAGACCCCGGTTCGAGCCCTGGGTTGGGAAGATCCCCTGGAGAAGGAAATGGCAATTCACTCCAGTACTATTGCCTGGAAAATCCCATGGACAGAGGAGCCTGGTAGGCCCCAGTCTATGGGGTCGCAAAGAGTCGGACATGACTGAGCGACTTCACTAAAGCTAGTAAAAATACAAGGACACAGAGTTTAGCATGGATGAGACTCAATTTATAATTGTCTTACACACAATAAATGTTCATGTCACCGTTCAATTGAAAGGCAATACTCTGCTGTTCAACAAAGCAAAATGATTTTCCTAACAATGATTTGTCTATTTAAACATCTGCAGATGTTTAAGGAGAAGGGTTACAGCCCATTTTCCATATTCCAGTAAGTCCAATACACTACGTCTATGACAGACGATACCAGCCTTCTCACAGGCTGCTTTTTGGACTCATTCATGAAGTGTGGCCAATAAACCCAATGGCTGGGCTATGTAGGATCTACCTCTGAACTAGCTCTCTAGTGTTTTTCTTTTTTGAGTTCTGGCTTGGTTCTTGTCTTCATTACTCTTGCCCCCGTATCTTTAGCCTCTGCCCCTGACAATGCATCCCCTACAAGAATCCAGATAACCCTCTTTGACTTCCCCATCACAAACCTGTGACAACTTCCTGCATCTCTAACAAAGCCCAAATCATGTGGGGGAAAATGGAGAGAGCTCAGTTTGCTTGAATTTGGAGGCTGGCAGATATGGGGTTCAACTTGGCTTTGTGGCATTTTAGCTTTTAGCTGTGTGATTGTGGCTGTGTATTTTTCTTCTCTAAACCTGTTTTGTCATCTGTAAAATGAGGACTAAAAATAACTACCTTAGGGTTTGAAAGTGAAAGTGTTACTCAGTTGTGTCCAACTCTTTGTGACTCCATCAGCCTCCTCTGCCCATGGAATTCTTCCAGCAAGAATACTGGAGTGGGTTGCCATTCCCTTCTCCAAGGGATCTTCCTGACCCAGGGATCGAACCCAGGTCTCTTGCATTACAGGCAGATTCTTTTACCATCTGAACCACCAGGGAAGTCTCTACCTTAGAGTTTAATGGGCATTAAATGAAATAACTTCTGCACATTACCTAGTACAATATCTGACTTCCAGTTTAAGCTCAACTAATATTAGTAACCTCCTGTGATCTTCTGAGGGCTTCCCAGGTGGCCCAATGGTAAAGAATCCGTCTGCCAGTGCAAGAGACATAGGAGATGCAGGTTTAGTCCCTAAATCAGGAAGATCCCCCGGAGGAGGACATAGCAACCCTTTCTGGTATTCTTGTCTGGAAAATCCCATGGACAGAGGAGGAGGATGGGTTACATCTGTGAGGTCACAAAGAGTCGGACACAACTGAGCCTGAGCACAGATTCTGATGCTCCAATTCTAGACCTGGCCTACTTTTCCAGTCACAGTGCTGTTCCTCTGTCTTTTACATGCCCTGGTTTCTTTTTCCTTCTCTACCATTAAGGTACGCATATATCTCCATTCCCTTGCTTCTGTGACTTTATTCATATGTATACTCATGTGGCCCTCTTTGCCATAAATACCTTTTGCATAGTGTCTAACCAGCTCTTTTGTTTTTCCCCAAGATTGCTCGTCAAAATTATCCGCCAACTTCCTACTCACAGTCTCTGTCCTACCTTCTCAGTGATCTTTCCATCCTGCCTTGGGGTCCATCCCATGTTAGTTTTTGCATCCACCTTCTCCAACTGCTTATGAGCCCCTTGAGGGCAGGAGAAGGGTCCTTCTTATCTTTGCCTGTAACTGCCTATCTCTACCACACATTTCTGAGAACCTAATAGGGTTTCTTAAAAAGAAAATGCTGAAAATGAATGTATTATTTAACAAATTCATTGTATTGCTAAAACTGTATTTTTAATATAGAAATCATTTTTATATAATATAAACATAAAACATTGTACTTATATATATAAAATATTTATATATATGATTATTCTATTATTATTTATCACATAACTAGAAACATTAATCAAGTCTACTAAGTGTAATTAACTTCCCAGAGTAATACTGTCAATAAAACTTATCATGTCTTGGGAGTTTTTATAAAAGCTCTAAACAGACCCTGGGAACTAACGTATACCTAGCAAGCTCATGGCAATAATACTGACTCAGAAACACTAAGATTAAGGCAGCAGAAGGAAAGACAAAAGGCAGACTGATGAGATGCAGACTAAAGTGACCAGGACTCAGGACTCAATGTCTGATTTTCGGCTGAAACTTCAGGCATGTTTATTCTGCAGGACGGAAGCCTGTAGGACAATATTCTCTTCCTTAGCACTGCTTCTATTGGCCAGGAGAGAACTAGAATAAAGAAGAGCTTCACACAAGTCAATCTGCCTCTACAGTTTATATTAATCAAGTCTTTTTCTTATTCGTAGAAGTAGCAATAAGTGTTGGTCACTCAGTCGTGTCCGACTCTTTGCAACCCCATGAACTGTAGCCCTCCAGGCTTCTCTGTCTATGGGATTCTCCAGGCAGGAATACTGGAGTGCATTGCCATTTCCTTCTCCAGGGGATCTTTCCAACCCAGGGATTGAACCCGGGTCTCCTGAATTGCTGGCAGATTCTTTGTTGTTTGAGCTACAGGGAAATCTTTTTTCTTCTTCTTATTTTTACATATTTCATGTGGAACGCTAAGTTGCTTCAGTCGTGTTAGACTCTGTGTGACCCCATAGATGGCAGCCCACCAGGCTCCCCCATCCCTGGGATTCTCTAGGCAAGAACACTGGAGTGGGTTGCCATTTCCTTCTCCAATGCATGAAAGTGAAAAGTGAAAGTGAAGTCGCTCAGTCGTGTCTGACTCTTAGCAACCCCATGGACTGCAGCCCACCAGGCTCTTCTGTCCATGGGATTCTCCAGGCAAGAGTACTGGAGTGGGGTGCCATTGCCTTCTCTGTTCTATGTGAAATAAATCTATGCAAAATATGTATACTGAATAGTACATTTCTCTGCCATATTTTAATTCATTTAATGACTTCTTTTGGTTTCTCTGTTTAATGAAAGCATTTTAATTATTCAATGTTTCCACAATCAAGCACAGTTTTTTTTCCTGTATTATCTGATTGGGTGACCAGCCAGCCTAGCTTGCCAGGGGACTGAGCAGTTTCCTGGGACATGGGTCTTTCAATGTTGAAATTGGGATAGTTTGGGGAAACTGGAAAATTTAGCACCATGCTAAACAATCTTCCAGTTTTTCAGAGAAAAATGTCAGGTATTGTTCTTTTCCACAAGGTGTTTGTAATTGACTGGGGAAATGGGATGCAGGAAACCAAATCTGGGACAATTGAAGAGAGAAAGAAACAAAGCTTAAGTGTGTGTGGTGCAGCATATAAACTATGTAAGGTTTGAGAGCTGGCAGTGGAAGGATGGTGATGGAGAGACACCTTCTTTGCAAAAGTGAGCCTAGCGTACAAAAGCTCAGACTGGATAGAAGCTTAGGAACTCTGGAGGAGGTGAGGCGAGCCTTCAGTGGAGAAAGACAGTGTGAACAGGAAACAGAACGCAGAAGCCCGGCCTGGGGCTGGAGAGGGTGAGCCAGGGTGGTGCAGGTCCTGAATACAAGCTGAAGTAAAGTCTGACAAGGGTGTGCCATTTGCAGTAACTTTCAGCTGGCCTTCCAACATTTGCTCGAATAATTGAGACTTGGCTGCAATTACAGTTTACATTTGGTGGCTCCACTTCCTCAAAAGGAGAATTTATGTGTCTCGTGGAATAAACCAATGTACGTGTTAACTGAGGGCTCGTCCAGTATTTCAATGAGATGGTCGTTATGAAGTAAGTCAGGGAGAGACAGCATCTATCATGAAATGTTTTGTGTGGTGAAATACTCTATGGCAAGACCAAAATGCTAGATTCAAGAAGATTTTGCAAAGAAAATAAATAACTGCTCTTTTCACATAGAATTTGCCCTTTATCCAATATTGGCAGCCCTGAGTGTTTGGCTCACAGAAAGCACCTTTGCCATTTGTTTTATTGCTTCTCTGCAAGTTATTTGCCTCCAGTTTTAGCAGCTGAATTATTTTCCTAATCCTTCTCAATTAACATGTCTTCTGCATCATCGAGGAACCAAAATGAAAGAGGAAGTTACATGGGAACGACATTCCATCTTTCCTGGAGAACAATTTTCCTGTCAAAAATTCGAGAGCAAGAATGTGAGAATGTTTTTTTTTCTTCGTTTGTTGCCAGTGTCTACTTAAAATTCAGATGAACTGCATTTTCTCTGACTAGTTTTGCTTCCATATGAACTCTAAAATATTCCATTTTCTTCTCACCACCCCTTCCCTCTCCTCAAAAACAAGCACTTTTATAAACAGGGAAAGAGCTCTGGTTCTCAAGAGTAAACAACCCCTGCTGAGCAGAGCCAGGGGCCCCTGGAAAGCCCACCCCTTCAGAAGGAAATCAGATCCCTGGGCAAAATAAGTGAAGAAAAAAGGGGCAGCTGTTAAAACATTTAGTCTGTTTTTCTCCTCCACCCCTGCCGGTCCCCTTGTTTCCCAGCCCCCACTTCCACGTGATCCTTTCCATCCTAGGTTTCTGTGCTGGAAAAGCAGTACCTCAGCTCAGAGCGTGTGTAAGAAGGAGGTTCCCCGCCGGCCTCCGCACCCTCACAGTCATCTTTTCGCCTCTCCGCCCTCGCCCTCCGCGCCACATTCCTGGAGGATAGTCGAAAAATTGATGGGATGATTTTTTGGCAGCTCTTTACAGAGCCTGCAGCCACAGCTTGGTTTAATTAGGGAATCAGCGTTTCTTTTATGTAGGTCACATCAGGTTTTGATTCCAGATCTCATATAGCTCTAACCTTTCTAAAAAGTCAGAAATGCATGTGCCATGGGAAGAAGATTTTTTTTAAAAAAAGGTTTTATAATTCTCACCAGAGTCACTGATGCTAATATAGCCGTGGTCTCTCTCTTTTTGCCTAATTTATCAGGATCAGGGCGGCATTTTCCATCCTGCCTTTTCTTCCATGAGGCTCCTGGTGTCTGAAGCATACATACTCTTATTGTAAAATTATTAGCAGTGATCTGGGGATGGGGAAAGGTTTGGTGGTCTTTTCCTTGTTTCTCTGTGCATCTGTGCCCTAAAGGTTTAATGGGTTCTTTTTCTATGAAATCTGATACTAAAAAATCTCTTTGGAGATGAGTATAAAAATATTTATCCAGTAATCTTTGAGATGAAATTAGAAGTAAATATAAGGTAGTAAGGGAGAAGGCAATGGCACTCCACTCCAGTACTTTTGCCTGGAAAATCCTGTGGACGGAGGAGCCTGGTAGGCTGCAGTCCATGGGGTGGCTAAGAGTTGAACACGACTGAGCGACTTCACTTTCTTTTCACTTTCATGCTTGGAGAAGGAAATGGCAACCCACTCCAGAGTTCTTGCCTGGAGAATCCCAGGGACCGGGGAGCCTGGTGGGTTGCTGTCTATGGGGTCGCACAGAGTCGGACATGACTGAAGTGACTTAGCAGCAGCAGCAGCATAAGGCAGTAAGAGAAACTGGGTATTATAATGACAGTTAATAAGCTGAAACCCCATAATAAATATTCTCATATCATACACAGCCCTTAGGAAACCTGTCTAAAAAATTTATAAAGAACAAAGAATATCCCTTGGCAGGTATCATGCAAGAACCATTGATGATTTAGGAAGTCTGAATGATGAACATGGATCCTGACACTGCCTTTGGAAAATTCTAACCTAATAGTATCATTTGCCTTTCAGAAATTTGTGACAATTAGTCCATGATTCTGATTTACATTGTTCTTTGGGTACCACATTTTGTTTACTTTTGCTTGTAGAAAGTTTGAAATTTTATCAGCCAAATAAAACATAAATGCAAAACATCCAAACATTAAACAGAAAGCTACCTTAACCTCCACCTCCAAAAAAAGAATATATCACATTTTCAGAGTATGCGTCAATACAAGCAATGCATACTTAAGTGACTAATATGACTGCATGTAATCTGCCATGCACAGGTAATTAATTAGGCTACTCAGTGAGTGTCATGTAAATAGGTGAACATTACTTGCTCTCAGGAGTGTGAAGCAGTGTCCTGTTTACATTTCTTGGATGACTAGGTGAAGAGCAGTGCCAAACGTTGAAATGAAACACTGTGAGCTTCCAAATTGTGCACCTCTCCTAATGTTAAAAGGGGCTATTTTTCCTCAAAAGCTGCCAGTCCAATCTATTTCATATTGTTAAAAGCAGCTGGAAGGGCATATCCATCAATGAAGGAGGTGTCTCATTTGTTGGAGAAACTCACAGACTCTTGGGCTCCTTATTTTCAGAGTGAGAAGGGAACTACAGCTGTCCATTCTGATACATTTGATTAAACTGCTCAACCAAGGGTCAGAGAGGTTGAGGAAACTTCGGTTGAGTTTCCTAGCCAATGTTTTCGGTGCGTATATTGACTTTCCAAACTTTGCATTGAGCATGATGTATCACAATAACAGGACCTGCCATAAGATCTCTGGAATATTCATTGTTGAAACCACACCATTGAAACCGCCTGTCTCTGGATATTTTGCTCTTGTCCTCCTCGCCTGTGACTCTCACCCCAAGAAGAATAAAATGAAATAATTATGGTTTCAAATTGCCTGAGGCAGAAACTATACCCTCACCTTTCAGAGGCAGAGTGAGCACTGGTACCAAATACACAGAAATGATGGAGTTTGTATACCGCCAAATCAAATTTCAGTCACCCAAGTTCTGTTGGCTGTAGTCTTAAATCCTTTAAGAAAAGATGTCTTGATTCTAGCTTTTGAATAGCATATAGAGTTTCATATTTTTGTTATGGCTGGAGTTAAACCACAGCCCTCTCAAATTTGTAATTGGTGATAGCTCTGTGCATCTAAATTAAAAAAAAAAAAAATCCATGGTGCTGCAATGCCCTCTCCTGTCTGCTCTGCCTGGGGTAGAGAAACTCACCTGGGTTTATGGGAGTCGACTTGACAAGTGAAAACTGTGTCTATCTTTTCTCCATCACCATTCTATACAACTGAAGGGCTGTAAAAGCCAGATCTCCTAGCAGTGAAACTGATCATGCAAATTTTATTCCATTTCCTCACTTGGTCTGCTATAATCTACAGAGAATAAATTCATAACACTAAAGGTTGCTGCCATTTTTATTAAATTACTCAGTTATGTCCAGTTATCTTTGTGACCAGGAAGATGGGTTAGTAATATCCAGATTACTCTGACATACAAGTAATTTTAACATACTATTGATATATACCATAATAGCATCATATCTTTTTCAACCACTAGAATCTTGATGGAAATGACTGACTGGAGTTGCCTGACCTCTGAATCTATCTTCAATAAGACTTTATATATTCTTAATCTTATAAAGCCCATGCAATAATTTATAAAACATATTCAGTGTAGATCATGTCATAACTCCTAATAACTTCTCAAAAGGGAATTGGCAAGACCATTAAGCAGGACTGACAAAGCGGAAAAAGTGTCCCTGCTTTGGTCTGTATTGTCTTCACCATCAGTGTGGTTGGCCTTTTCTTGTCTGATTTTCTGTCTTCCCTATCATTCATGCCCCCATGAGGTATATATGCAGCAGTTGTTTCCCTGGGCAAGATTTTAATAAATATTGTAGAAGATTCTTAGGAACTATCATTGCATTTATTCAAAGTTCAGATTTTCCATGGACTCTTTTATAAGTATATTCTAAAAGCAGGTTTTCATGTTTCTAATGTATTCTGAAAACTAGCTCATGTTCTTATTATATAAATGGAGTATGGTGCATCTTCTCTTGTGAACGGCAGATGTGTGTGTGTGTGTGTGTGTGTGTGTGTGTGTGCGCATATACATGGGTATATGTGTGAATGTGGTATGCCTGTGTGTGAATGTGAATTGTGTGTCCATGACAGAAAGAGTTTATAGGCTTTGTGTTGGGAAGACAAAAGGTTTTTCCGTGAGGCATAACCTAAAAAAAATTCTTCTCCTTGACCTAAGAATGAAAGTGAGAGTGTTAGTCACTTAGTCGTGTCTGACTGTTTGTGACCCCCTGGACTGCAGCCCACCAGGCTCCTCTGTCCGTGGAATTCTCCAGGCAAGAATACCGGAATGGCTGGCCATTCCTTTCCCCAGGAGATCTTCCTGACCCAGGAATAGAAACCCTTTCTCCTGCATTGCAGGCAGATTCTGTACCATCTGAGCCATCAGGCCTAAGAATGATGAATGGTGAAACTCCCTGACTACCAGTATTAATTTCTCCTTACATTTTACTTGCCTTTGATTATGTTGATGACAATAATTATAGGATTGAACCACTTTTAAAAATGAGCCACTAGGTTCTTTTACAGATTGTTTTCAAATAAAGTTGAGCTTGGAGTCTCCAAATCCTAGCCTCAGTTACCAGGGAGTTTGCCTTAAAGCTCTGCTCTGGTACAGAAAAAGCATGCTATGTGTAGGTCAGAGCACAGGAGGTCAGGCATGCTTTTTAGTTTCCTTGGACTTCCCTGGTGGCTCAGATGGTAAAGAATCTGCCTACAATGCAGGAGACCTGGGTTTGATCCCTGGGTCGGAAAGATCTCCTGGAGAAGGGAATGACTACCCACTCCAGTATTCTTACCTGGAGAATCCCATGGACAGAGGAGCCAGGTGGGCTGTCGTCCATAGGGTCGCAAGAGTTGGACATGACACTTTCACTACTTTCTCACCTGTTTTTAGGCCTCTGTAATATTAGTGAATCTTCGTGTCACCTGGCAGATAGCAGAGAATCAATGGAAAAGTTTGCAGATGGGAAGAGATGACTATTGATACCATCTTTTCTTAATTTCACTCTTTATGAAAGTCACTGAAATGATTATAACCTAGACATCAAGTAGTAAACACTCTTCTTTGGCTCAATCCTTATGCTTAAAAGACCTTTGGTGCATAGGGCTTTAGGAGGAAGCTTTAATACTGAGATGTCTGAGTTCTGATCTCTCTGATGAGTCAGCTGTCTCTCTAGCTGCTACAAGATCCTTGGAAAATACATTAATTCTTGTCAAATTTTCCCTCTGGGTCTTCCAACTAGTGTTCAATCAGAAACAATGACCTTTTTTTTTTTTTTTTTAATTTTAGCATCTAGTGGTAGAATAGCTTAAGATGCCACAGTATCTGAATGTTAGCCCCAAAAGTTACAACTTTTCATGACTCACGATGAAGCTGAACCCAAATTTGAAATTCTAAGTGGGAGAGGTTGATAAATATTTAAATCTCAATTTGACTTCATGAGAATGTTGTCTTTAGAAGAAAGAAAACTTTAGCTTGCCCTAGTTTTATAGTGTTCCTAATGGTGAAAGTTAGACAAGTACAGTCTCTCCCACACCATGTCTACTCCTTGGCAGTGGCTCTCAGGCAATCGAATTTGAAATACTTCAGGTGCAAAGTAGGAAAAGTGAATGGACAGTGTACCAGTGAATATACCACTCTATCATATATAAGATCTTTGTCACTGGAGATCCATTAGGAAAGTTTTGCATACAGAAAGGGATGAAATAGCTCAAGAGGAAAACTAGAAAAGAAAGAGTTCAAGTGCAAATTATACACCCTATAATCAAAGTCAAAAGTCTGACGCAGGATGCAGCATGCTTGGGGCTGGTGCATGGGGATGACCCAGAAAGATGTTATGGGGAGGGAGGTGGGAGGGGGGTTCATGTTTGGGAATGCATGTAAGAATTAAAGATTTTAAAATTTAAAAAATAAAAAACTAAAAAAAAAAAAATAATTATTATAAAAACAAAAAAAAAATAAGCTGTTCCCACAGGAAAAACAATAGAATATTTACTTTTAAGGTATTTGTCCTTCTTCAGAATACATTTGCACTTCTGATTAACTGCTTTTCAAAAATTGCATGTGATTAAGATATTATCCCCTCCTCCTTGACATTTGGAATTTTAATTTCTGAAATGAAGAATCCAAAAATATTGTAAGTATGTGCCAGAACAGTGAAAACTGAATGTTTTATAATAATTACTGGGTCATGGGAAGTATGCTAAGAGCTTTCCAAGTGTTCATGTATCCAATCCTCACAACTCTCTAAGGAGGTAGGTGCTGCTATTTTATTAGATATGAGACACTGAACCAAAAAGATGGGGAACTTAGATTTGAATATGTGTGTCCAGTGGAAGAGATCAAAGTCTTAATTCACAGGCTTTGCTGCCATGGAAATCATTTGTTGATATGATGCATCAGATTCAAATAAAGTGAGTTTCTAACTTTCATGATGTCATCATTCAGTGTACATAAAAAAAAAAAAAAGATCGTTATTTGTTTTGAATTCTTTGTTGAACCAACCAGTAACTTCCAGTTATTGCATTGTAGATTCTTGGTCATTCAGCTAGTCAGCTACACTTGTTGGCAATCCACTTTTTTCTTTCTTGAGTTTTTACATTTCTCCCATAGTCTTGTTGAAGCAAATGGAAGCCTAGTGATATTAGTCATCTTACGGCATTTTTCACGAGCACAATAAATTCATTTTGCCCACTTTGGGGGCAATTCAGGGAGGTGGAAATGTAATGATATTCCACAAGTGTGGCTTCACTTAGTGAATTCTTTCCAAAGAGAATAGTATGGAAAGGGAGGGAGAAAAAGTAGCTTTGCAGTGCAGGAAGCTGACAGACACCACCTCGGACAGATGATCAAGGTCAACAGCCACAGTGATAAGTCATGTTGATGGTATGAAACCCTTGATGTGGTGTGAGGAAAATAGCATGTTACCTCTGTGGTTCCCTTCTAAAAAACACGTCACCCTAGTCTAATCATGAGAAATACATCAGAAAAATCCCAACTAAAAGACATTTTACAGATACTTAACTAGTCAGTAATCCTCAAAACTGTCAAGGATCAACTGAAAAACTGTCATAGCCACAAGGAGCCTACAGAGCCACAGACAAGACAAAATGTAATGTTTTATCATAGATGGGATCCTGGGATGCTAAAAGGACATTAGGTACAAACTAAGGAAATCTGAATAAAGTATAGACTTTAGTTAATAACATATCAATATTGGTTCATTAATTGTGACAAAAGGATCACACTAATGTAAGACGTTAATAACAGGAGAAACTGGGTTTGGAATACATAGGAAATCTCTCTGCAACCTTTGCATTTTTCTGTAAAAACCTAAAACTGTTCTAAATAAAAAGTTTATTTAAAAAGTGCTGGGAAAAAATCCTCAGTTCAGTTTAGTTGCTCAGTCGTGTCCGACTCTTTGCAACCCCATGAATCGCCGCACGCCAGGCCTCTCTGTCCATCAGCAACTCCCGGAGTTCACTCAGACTCACGTCCATCCTAGCACTCATTTAAGCATCTGTTGATTTGTATCCTGTATTGTTACATATTTCTTTGATTTCTTTCTCTAATGTGATAACTTCATTAGACAGTCGGAGAGGGAAAGTTGCTTATTTGTTTAATCTTTTAACAAGCATATGTTTAATAGTAATAATAATAGCTAACTTTGTTAAGTATTATTTGACAGATAGTGTGCTAAAAACTTGACTTCATTATCTTACACAGTTCTTACATCAATGTTTTGAGCTAGTTATTGTTACCACCCTTACTTTGCAGGTGAGGAAACTGAAGCTTGAAGAAGTAAATAGATTGTCAAGTGTTATTAGACTAACTTCTTTCAAATATTTACTTATTTGACTGCTTTGGTTTAGTTGCAGCACGTGGGATCTTTTGTTGCAGCATCCAAACTCTCTAGGTGCAGCTCGCAGCCTTAGTTGCTTCAAAACATGTGTGATCTTAGTTTCCTGGCCAGGGATCAGATGTGTACCCTACCTTGCCAGATGGAGTCTTAACCATAGAGTAGGCTGTGTTTGGCTAAATTGCAGAACCAGGATGTGACACTAGCAGACTGCCCATGGTCTGTTTGCTCTTAGACAGTTTATCAGGAAAGGTTGCATTCATCTGCATATAACAGAAGTTCAACTACAAATGCTGGAGTTTCTTTTCCTCGAGTAAGAAAGATCAGGCTTGTGTGGCTGATCCAAGATATAACCAAGGGCTCCAACTACTGGATTTCTCCTCCTTCATCTTGAGTGTATGGCTCTCCCTCTTATAATCCAGCCTCATGGATTATTCTAGGATAAAGGAAGGAAGTCCTATAAAATAAAGGGTGACACAAATATCAGGAAAGCAAAACTTCTCTCAAATTGCTAGCAATCTTCTGTGAATGTTATTGTCAGCGTGCTGTCATCTAGCTACAAGAGGGACTGGAAAGTTAGTTCTTTTTTTTTTTTTTAAATTTAAAATGAGAAGTTTAAGGCAGAAATTCCTATTCAGAACAAAACAGGATTGGATTTGTAAGGAGAAACAGGAGGCTGTCTAGCACAGAGGTGGTGAATGAATTAAAGATGGATATTGGGGAGCAGCTGGGATGTCTGCCGCAGTCATTGAGCTCTGCTGAGCCCCAGATCCACTCCAAACACTGTTCCTACTCTTACCTGACTTATGATTAGAGGAGACGATCTTATAGGCCATGTGGAATTGTAGAGACACTCACAGGGAGAAAGGAGTGGCACTGAAACTCAGCCTGAAGTGAAGAGGGCTTCCTGGAGGAAGGGGCATTTGAACATAGAATAAAAGGGTGAATAAAAAGGATGAAAGGAAGGGAAAGTTTATGTCAGGCATTCAGGTGAAAACACATGGTGCATATTAGGGACCAAAAACAACTTAACATTGAGGAAACTCTGTTAGTTTCCCCTGATGCACCTCTCCAAACTGTACTGGTCTCTGTCTTCCTGTCTCTCACCTCCTCATCTCTTAAGTCTCAGTGTAAATAAATGCCTTCTCAGGGAGTCTTCCTCTTGGCCCCACCTGTTAATCTCTAACTTAGTTTTGGTCCTCTTCATCTTAATATTTACTCTGTACCAAGCACACCATAAATAATCAACACATATTTGTAGAATGGCAGAAATTATAGTTATTTAATTTACATTTAGAGGTATGAATCTCAAATTATTTTCTTCTGCAGGCATGCCCATCAGATATGTATTAATAATCTTTGATTCTCTGTGAACAGTAGTCTTACAGTTTTCTTCTTTCACTCCTGAGATGTCTTTTACAGTTTGATTGATCAAGAACTAAAGGCACTGTAGGGATCGTGTCTAATAGGTCTCTGGAATCTTCAAAGGATTTGATATATTTACTTATGGTGGTGGTAGTAGTACTGAAAGTCGTTCAGTCATGTCCGACTCTTTGCAACCCCATGGACTATATAGTTCATGGAATTCTCCAGGCCAGAATACTGGAGTGGGTAGCTGTTCTCTTCTCCAGGGGATCTTCCCAACCCAGGGATCAAACCCAGGTCTCCCACATTGCAGGTGGATTCTTCACCAGCTGAGACACCAGGGAAGCCCTTACTTATGGTAGAAGAACAATATTTATTGTTACTGAGTGTGCATGTAATATAAAACCAGAGACTCATGAAAATGTATTAAATGTAACTGTTTCTATTGTGAAAGCAACTGGGAAGTTCATTTCTACCATCATTTAAAAAGATTCTGGTTCTATTTATCAGTACATCAGTTGAAGGCAATGGCAACCCACTCCAGTACTCTTGCCTGGAAAATCCCATGGGCAGAGGAGCCCGGTAGGCTGTCGTCAATGGGGTCGCTAAGAGTTGGACACGACTGAGTGACTTCACTTTCACTTTTCACTTTGATGCATTGGAGAAGGAAATGGCAACCCACTCCAGTGTTCTTGCCTGGAGAATCCCAGGGATGGGGGAGCCTGGTGGGCTGCCATCTGTGGGGTCGCACAGAGTCGGACACGACTGAAGCGACTTAGCAGCAGCAACAGTTGATATATTTGCAGGTTAAAAAAAAATTTAGCTACTGTTGAGTGCTATAACACAGTAGACTAGAATTCATGACTTTATTTTATGATTCAGATTTCTACATGATTGCAGAGAGATGTTTTTGTATATAGTTTCTCTGCCTGCTGAGGACCCATCAACTGCAAAGAAGTATAGTAATAAGAAAAATAAATTTGTTTTTCAGAAATTCTGAAACAATTGAATGCAATCTGTAGAAATTTGTTCTCATTGGATACTCCTGATTTACACTGGCATAGCAAGTTTCCCAGTAGTCTTATTCTTTATTTATGATGCATTTTCTTCTTTTGCCTCATGTGGTGTCACAGCAAGTAATCTTGTTTTAAAATGACAAGAAACCATGAGACCAATCTTCCAGAGTGGAGTTCAAGACTCCCTTGAGAGCTTCAGGACCTCATGTAAAGTTATCAAAGTATTATCTGGGGGAGAAAGGTTAAGGGAAGATTGGGAACATTGTCCAGGAGGGAATGTTGGCGGTGAGTGGAGGAGAACAAAACTATAGATCATGGGCCAAAAGGAAACAATCAGAGACCCAGAGAAAGAGCTATATGTAAGTAAGCTTTGTCATCAGATTCAGAAAATGATGACTGTCCTTGACAGCTGGGCAGCTTTATTCACTGAGGCTTTAGGATTATCACAAAAGTATAGAATTAACCTCACAAATCAGAGTAGTCAGACATTGTAATGGGGAGGGTTGCAGATGGAGATTCTGCATCAGAACCCCATAGAGAACATATCTGGGTCAAACAGATCATGACCTGATGCTCTTTCTCCGAGATTCTCCCTGATTCTGTCCAAGGTCATTTCCTAAGGTCTCCCTAGGCCAGACAGGCCATGACACGTTTCTTCAGGTCTGTTTCATGCGTATGTGCTCATTCAGCAGTGTCCTACTCTTTGTGACCCCGTGGACTGCAGCCCGCCAGGTTCCTCTGTCCATGTGATTTCCAAGGCAAGAATACTGGAGTGGGTTGCTGTTTCCTATTCCAGAGGATCTTCCCAACCCAGGGACTGAACCCATGTCTCTTGTGTCTTCTGCATTGACATGTGGATTCTTTCTTCAGGTCTGTTACATAGAACTGATAAAAGTCCTATGACTCAAAATATCTTCTGTTTCAAGTATCACCCTTTCCTATCGTGGGTTCCCACTGCCTCCATTTTTTCTCCCTCAGTGATGTGCAATTGTAGGTTTGAGGGGAAATTCTGGGCTACCTTCTTCACATAAAGAGGCAGCACTGGTAGCTTTAAATGGAAAAACTATCTCAGGGATCCAAAGCACAGATTTTGACATCTTTTCTGCATGACAACTCAGAATTAGCAGGCTTATCCCCAATTTATAGTGCATAATGCATTATATAGGATTGCCACTTAAATGGGAATATTGTTAAGTAGTATCCTCCAAAAATGGGAAACTCTTAATAATGGTTGGAAACTAGGTCCTTTAGATTTCTATGAGGTTTTTACCAAGAGAAATTGACATAATGGTTGAAGCATGCTTGCTCTTATGGGTGTTAGCTGCTAGCAGCATTTAGTCTCACCCAGGGAATGGGAACAAGTTGAAGATTAAATTCATTGATGATGATATTTCAGGAACATTGAAGGTACCTGGGGACTTTAAGGACTTTACAACATAGGTATACAGGTGTTACTTCTGGAGAAGCAGTATTTGGAGAAAAAGATATTTATACTGGAGTCTGAAATGATAGCTCAGATGGTAAAGAATCTGCCTTCAGTGCAGGGTTCGATTCCTAGGTTGGGAAGATACCCTGGAGAAGGGAATGGCAACCCACCCCAGCATTCTTGCCTAGAGAATTCCACGGACAGACCATGGGGTTGCAAAGAGTCGGACACAACTGAGTGACTAACACGCACATGCGCAACCAGAGTAAAGGGAAGGTGGGGAATTTGAGGTGGTAGAGAGGAGCATTCCAGGCAGAGGCAAGAGAGTGTTCACAGCTTGAGAGTCTGTGGCATGTTTGGGAGAACTAACTGACCACTGAGGGAGAAGCACAAAGATGAGGTTTGGGACGTGAGCAAGGTGAGGCTGTGAACAACCCATGAAATGATTCAGAGTTATGGTGAGTGTGCAAGTTCATTTTGAAAGCAGTGGGGACCCCCGAAGACTGTTAACCAAGGCAGTTATATAATCAGAGACAGTTTGTAAAGATTCTTCTGTCTTATAGAGAGGAGGACAGAAACCAACAAAGGACAGGGGGAGTGGGTGGGAAGATCTTGGAGAAAAAGATGGGTGACCTGAACTTGATCAGTGTCTTGGTTACACTTTGTTGCATAACAATTCTCCCTCCTTCCACTAGAAATAACTTAGTGGATAAAACACCAACTATTCTATTATAATTTTGGTGAGTAAGGATTTGCATGGGGCATGGATTGTCTCTGCTGCTTAATGACTGGACTCTCAGTGAGGGATGGATAAATGTCTGCACAGGCCCTTCTCTCTGGAATCTTGTTTTATCTGCTAGGGAAGCAATGTCCAGGATGGCTCCTTACTTGCCTTCTTCATAGTTACATGCATAAGGAAGAATGAATATCTCCTTTAATCTGGGTTCCCATAAATATTTTATACATCTTTTTATTATAAACTCATCACATTGATTGTATTTTATGAATAGAATGATATATGTACAGCATTTCCCCTTTTATCATTTTCAGTCTGAAACCAAGAAGCTACTCAGTATATATTTTACCACAATTGAATTTAAAATTACAAAATAAAAGAATATTTATGTAAACATTTCAGACTCCAACAATTAAATTGGCATCAGTTTTTAATTAGGATACTAGTGTAGCAAACAGCAGAAGTAAAAAACTCAGTCTTTTCACATGTAAAAATTAATGTTCTTTTGTTAACTAATGATAAGAAAAGATTGTTAAACATCAATGTGCAGCTCAAATGTTATGCTTAATCATCAAAGCAGCTAAATTGGCCCCTTTTAATACATGCTGTTTCTTCTTTTAATCGCCTTGATCCTGCCTTTTATGTATCTTAATAAACTATATGGTAAATATACCCTAACCCTTCTATCTTTTGAAAAGAGTTGGGCTAGAAAAAGTAAATACATGAATAGATGCAGATAAATGTTTATATCATCAACCAGAGAGATATTTATGCCTTTTAACATCAAAAAGTTGATTATTTTAGTTGGTTAATTAATGGAATACTATTTATATTTGCCTCCCACATATTTGTCTCCGTTTAATGGTCTGGAAAAGAGAGATAGTAATAAAGCAATGAAAATTTTAATGATATTAAACGTGGTGGCTTGGCAAGCAACTATAGGAATAGAGGAACTATATGAATGAGCCTTAAGAATTCAGAAAATCTGAGCAGAAGGGAAAAGTAGGCTCAAGCAGGAATTAAATGCAGATTAAGACATCTGGAGAGAGGCATTAAATGAAAACGTTCAGGAGGCAGGTAAAATTGTAAAGGCTGTGAGAAAGCGGTACTGAGGTTATAGAACATTAGCTATTTGATTAAGTAGAGGCAACATACTGAAAAATTCACTTTTGGGTCTCTAATTTTGAATCCCTCTACAGAAAAGTGATAGATTATGTATCTCTTGAAAGAACTTTAGAGTTTCAGAAGCTTCGATGGAAGTGCTGTATAATTACCAGAATGAGGCAACTGCCTAGTATTTTATTACAGGATCCCCACCTGCTCCTCCCATTTCTTTCACACTGAAAAAGGAAGCATACAAAACTCTCTATCAAGGGAACCACTAACGTGAGGAATAAGAAAAGCACTCATATACAGAGTCCTCCAGAACGCAACATCCTTTATTAATTGTGAGGTTCTCATCCCCCACTTATTTAAAAATGGTTTTATGCAAAGAGCAGCCCCCTCTGTGGCTCAGCTGGTAAAGAATCCGCTTGCAATGTGGGAGACTTGGGTTTGATCCCTGGCTTGGGAAGATTCCCCTGGAGAAGGGAAAGGCTACCCACTCCAGTATTCTGGCCTGGAGAATTCCATTTACTGTACAGTCCATGGGGTCACAAAGAAACAGACATGACTGAGCGACTTCCACGTCCACTTCACTTTATGCAAATGTAACGCTGCAAGGCAAGTATTGGTGTCCAGTGTCTGTGTCATACATCTGACTGTAAAAGGAGGACTGACTGTCCCATATTCACTTTATTAAAGTTGTTACTGACGGCAATTCAAAAGGTAAAAACGTTCAGTTGTGAGATGATGAGTACCAGGGAGGTAATGTACAACAAAATCAGTATAATTAACACTGCTGTATGTTACATATGAAAGCTGTTGAGAGATTTACTCCTGAGTCCTTATCACAAGAAAAAGTTTGTTTTCTGTTTCTCTGATTTTGTATATATATGAGATGATGGATGTTCACTAAATTATTGTAATAATCATTTCAAGATGTTATGTAATTCAAATCATTATATTGTGCACATATACAGTGCTTTATGGCAATTATATCTCAATAAAACTGGAAGAAAAAATAAATACAAAAATCTTCCAAGGAGAAAACGTGTGTTATTACTGAGGAAAGTTTAAAACATAAAAACATAGAAAATTAGTTTGGAGGATTCCCGAGTACAAATTCCAGCTTATCAACTCATGTCCAATCTTCTTTCTTCTATACACCCTTATGCCCATGCAGTCACCTCAAAGTCTAGGTTGTGTTAAAGCATATCCCACCCATCTAGATAGTGTATATATCTAAAAGATAAGTATATGTGGGGCTTCCCAGGTGGCTGATTGGTAAAGGATCCACCCCAATGCAGGAGATGCAGGTTCTATTCTTGGGTCAGGAAGATCCCCTGGAGAAGGAAATGGAAACCCACTCCTGCATTATTGCCTGGGAAATCCCTTGGACAGAAGAGCCTTGTGGGCTACAGTCCATGGGGTTGCAAAGAGTTGGACACACTGAGCATGCAGACACACACACACACACACACACACACACATACCTATCAGCATTATAAATGTGTCATTACAGTTTGTAGAACATTGTTGATACTTCCTTAATAACTTCATATTCACTTTTATATCTTGAAGGCTCAGCCGAGTCCCCCCAGAGTAGTAATCATTAAGTATATGAATGAACGAGTGAATACTTCTTCCCACTTATTATTTATTCAAGAACACAATATCACTGCTTGCAGATTATTTCTGCTCCTTTTTGTCTCTCAAAACCCATCCAGAAGACCTCTTTTCTGTGAAGATGTCCACAGTATTCTTAAATAAAGCTAATTGCTTCAAATTTTATCCCACTGTTATAAATCCTGAATGTTTTTGAGCACTGACAGTGTGCTGGGAACCATGCTAAACACAGCATGGATCCATATGTTTCGGATTCAGTTTGATTCTAGAGTCTATGCTTGTCACCATTTTTATTTGTCTTTGTACTTCATGTACCACCAAAGTGTCTGATACATCATAGAAACTTAAAAAAAAAGAATTATTGAGGGAAGAAAGAATGGAAAGAAGGAAGGAAGGGAGATAGAGAGATGGAGAGGAAAAGGAGAGAAAGGGAAGGAAGATGGGAGATGAAAAAGAGAGGGAGCGGGAAGGAAGGAAGGGAGGGAGGAAACTACTGGGACTACTTGCGAATGAGAAAAAAGACAGTTATATAGCACTATACAGTTTCAACTATACAGTGTTTTCATTTATCTTATGTACTTTTCTTCATAAGCTAACAGATAGATATTAAGCCATTTGAAGATCTGACTCCGCAGTCTGTTCTGTTCAGAATCTAAAAAGTCAGTGATATTTGTCTTTTGATATGTCTGGAATCCCAACAGAAAGAGCTCAGTGGCCCCTGCCTGGAATACAGGACTCTGGATCAGGGGTCTGCAGTGTTCCTGAAGAGGAGCAGAATGTGGAGCACTCGAACCTTGGAATGATGAAGACTGATGATCTGGCAGAGGGTCGGAGGGGAGTGTCTAGAGTCAGGGAAACCAGAAGTGTGATGTGGAGGAGGGTGTGGGTGAGGGATGGTGACAAGGCAGCATTGAGCCGCCTGTCTCCCCATTGCGTGCTGTAAGCTGGCGAAAATCATGGCCCTGGAGTCCACCTGGACCACCCGCAAAGAACTGCCTCTTACAAGGTGGTCTCAGTGGCAAGGTGGCTCCATGTGGTAATTTATTATGTCTAAGCTCCAGCTAATCTGAACTAACCCCTCAGCTTCACCCTGTAAATCTCTCACAGAACTCTCATTGAGTTTTTATAGTTTTTGTCACACTCTGTACTTCAATATTAAAAAAAAAATTTCCATTAATTGTCACCATAACTACATTATAAACTCTATGGTGGCAAGAGCAATGTCTGTTTTGTCACCAAATATAAGACCAAGAATAGTTCTTGAAACATAACAGTCAATTGCCTAGTAAATACATGATGAATAAATAGGTGAATTAATGAATGAATAAAGCATATGTCAGGTTTTTTTTGTAACTTAGAGTGTTAATACCATTTTCACAAAGTGTGGGATGTGATTTTGCAAATGTGATGTACTTACAGTTTCCAGTTTTAATTGAATGACTTTATTGAGTGTTGCCTTTGTGCACAAAATATTTTATATTTACACTTAGGTATAAGTTGATATAAGTGTAAATAATAATTAAGGGAAAAAAAGACAAATATAAAACCCCAAGGGACAATTACACATAGCAGTGTAGGTATCTGTTTAGTTATAAAACTTACAAATGGATCTTACTTAAATAATCCAGTCCCCTTTCCTCCGTCATTTTAGAAATTAAGCTAAGAGTTTTACACAAGATCATAGTTAATTAATAGTGAAACTGGGACCAGGTTGAAGGCCTTTTTCTTTTAACCCTGTCATTTTTTCTTAATTCATCCTACCTCACACTGTCATAATAAATTCACCTTTAAAATTTCTTGGTTTATGGTAGCTAAATCTGAAAAGTTAGCAATGTATTTCAAGTGTGAAAGAGATGATTTGAAAAATCCAGTGGGCTAAATTGTGAACAGCTTTGTTTGCCAAACCAAAAGATTGGAAGCTTTCTTCAATAACCAACGGAAACAAGAGTTTTGAGGAAGAAACCGAAAGCTTAAAAACAATTTGAGAGTGAAGTGATCAGCTTTATTTTCTAAATTCATAAAATAAATAAAGTTTTCTCTGGAAGCAACTTGGGAAATGTAAGAGGAAAAAAATCAGGCGATGATTCAGCAGTTCTGGGAGACTTGGTGCAGTGGCAGCAAATGTCAAAAAAGAATAGAATTTTCAAGTCACTTCTGAGACATGACTTAGATTTGGTATCCATCTGGATAAGATGGTAGTGAGAAAGATAAGTGAATGGAGCCTGTTTAGGCTTCTCAGTGTGAAGCTTGGTGGAGAGTTATGGTTTCTAGGAAACTAAAGTTTTTGAAGAAATTAACATTTGAGACATCTGTCTTCATCCGTGCGTGCTGTGTGGTTGGATGTGCCTCCTTGTGGGTCCATGGGAAGGTTCCTGGTGGTTCACTGGACAGGCCCTTAGTTGGGCAAGATTGGCTCCAGGCTACAGCTGGGAAGGGCTAGAACCAAGTCACAGGGCCGCTTCAGAATCTATAGCTGACAGTGGTCAGAAGGCCGACATTCAGAGGCACAGATCTCTGAATCTCCCATCAGGTTGCTGGGTAGTCTGGACTGCTCCTGGGCTGCAGCTGAGAGGGGCTTATACTGTGTCATGGGGCCACTTCAGTGGTGGGACACCTTGGAGGCACCCATGAGCATGGCTCTCTCCAGGTCCCTGGGTGGCTAGATTGCTTCTGGACCAAGGCTTTGAGTGCTGAAGTCAGGTTACAGAGTTGCTCCAAGATCCAAAGTCAGAGCAAGATCCAAAGTAAGTCAATGAACTTACTTTAGGGGCAGAAATGGCCTGGGCTGGACATGTGTCACTCTGGGTTCCTGGGCAGTTAGGACTGACAGCTCTGAGGGACAGGGCAGGGTCACATACCACTTCAGGACCACAGCTGGCACTGAGTTCAGTAGGCACAGGTAGATATGACTCCTCCTGGGTGCCTTGGTGGACGGTGCATATGAACAAGTTTGTGGTAGAGTCCAGAGTGGTCTGCGGTCAGAAACACAGTTGAGTCTACCACCTGGGCCGAGATCTGCTTTCTCAAAATGAACTTCCTTGGTCTTGGGATTCATCAGCGTTCCACAGTCTCCTACCTGTATCCTGTACATCCACAGAGGCACTTCTGTCTGTGGATGGTTACCAAATCATTGTTGCTGAGTAGAGATGCAAGAGGGAGGCCTCCTATTTCACTGTGTTGCTGACGTCACTCACCCTCACACTTCTCTTTGATTAATATGTCACAGTTATCTACTTTATTTATTACACTTCATATAGAAACAGGACTTTTCGACCATTTACTAATTTATGGACGACGGCTGGGGCATATTGAATTTTGCTATTATGCTGTTCAATCACAGTTTCCATTGCAATTTTATATTTGTCTCCTCTGACCTAGAAAACTAAGATCATGGCATCCGGTCCCATCACTTCATGGCAAATAGATGGGGAAGCAGTGGAAACAGTGTCAGACTTTATTTTTGGGGGCTCCAAAATCACTACAGATGGTGATTGCAGCCATGAAATTAAAAGACACTTACTTCTTGGAAGGAAAGTTATGACCAACCTAGATAGCATATTCAAAAGCAGAGACATGACTTTGCCAACAAAGGTCCGTCTAGTCAAGGCTATGATTTTTCCAGTGGTCATGTATGGATGTGAGAGTTGGACTGTGAAGAAAGCTGAGCGCCAAAGAATTGATGCTTTTGAACTGTGGTGTTGGAGAAGACTCTTGAGAGTCCCTTGGACTGCAAGGAGATCCAACCAGTCCATTCTGAAGGAGATCATTCCTGGGTGTTCACTGGAAGGACTGATGCTGAAGCTGAAATTCCAGTATGTTGGCCACCTCATGTGAAGAATTGACTTATTGGAAGAGACCCTGATGCTGGGAGGGATTGGGGGCAGGAGGAGAAGGGGACAACAGAGGATGAGATGGCTGGATGGCATCACCGACTCCATGGACATGAGTTTGAGTAAACTCCAGGAGTTGGTGATGGACAGGAGGGCCTGGCGTGCTGTGATTCATGGGGTAGCAAAGAGTCAGACACGACCTGGCAACTGAACTGAACTGAGCTGTGTTTCTTTAGTAGTAGATGTAAAGAGATGACCATATTAGACTTGCTTGTCACTTGTTTTGAAGTTGTATGAAAATGCTGTTTGATAAATTATTAAGGATAAAATATGCACATTTAAAAACATCAGTCTGTGATTATTTTACCCTGAATACCTCTGTTAGAGAAGAATGCATCTTTGAAAAGAAAAACTATTCCAAATTTCCTTCTAAAGTATCTATAATATTCCTTAAACTCATAACATCTTTAATTAGGCATTGTGAGCTATTAGAAGCTCTACTAGTTATGTATTATTTCTAACAATTTGGTTTAGAAAATAGAGATAAAACCATCATTACATAGTAACATCTGAAGCAATATGTTGTTGAGTTAGTTTTGAAAGATTAACCACTGATTAACAGTGACACAATTATTGTTCATTTTTGGAGTTAAGAAGTAGGAAATTGCAGAAATTAGGAATTTTGCTCTCAGGGCATAAGTTAGAATCTTCTGCATATACACATGTACGCGTGGTACAGTATCCCAGGATATCTATCATGGTACCTGGAGTAGTGCTGTTGATTGGCGTTGGCTGCAAGAATGCCTACAGCAACTTCAGTCCTAACCCCTTCCAGATATTCTGCTTCAGGCAACTCATGGAATAGCATGGGGACTTGTGGGAACACCAAACATAAGAAGAAACCCATCACAGACATTGGGATTTTTAATCGAGGAGCAAAATGGTTACTAAAGTTAAAATTTTTGTGAAATCTCAAATGGGCATTTTTTTTCCATCTGTATGATTTTGTAGAACTAAAAAAAGATCAGTTAAGTCTGTAATACTGATAGAACTGAATGTGGGTTCATGTAATAAATGTACAGCTCAAATATATATATATGACAATAAATGCATATCATCATTTATTTAATGTTTAAGCTCTTGTACTAGATTTTTACAAGCTGCTGAACACTGACAAATTATTTCTCCCACAGAACTATAACCACTTGTTCCCAGACAGTATAAATATATGGTTGAGCTAATGTTAATACCCATCACCATTTTATCAATTACATAATAAAACAAATTGTCAAGTATCCAAATATTAAGTTACACAGCTCAAAAGGTATATAAAATATTAAATGTCTGCTCAATTCATTAGCAGAAACCCACTTATTTTTGCAAGAGAGGCTGGGAATCACACTTCAAACAAAACTAAGTCGGTAAACAACTTCAGGTAAGTATGAAAAAAAATTACAAGAATTTCAGAAATTTTGATTAAGAATTGTTTTAGTTGCAGTAACAAAGTATTTCTACCTTTTAAAAATATTTACTAAATTAAAGTGCATATTCTACATGTTCTGCACAAGTCAAAGGCAACATTTTACTAAAAATACTTAATAGCCCCCTCCCATTCTTTTTTCAGGCCCTCCCTGTAAGTTGCACCCCAAAGTGCAAACATTAAAATGAACTGTAAGGCTTTTGTCTGGAGACATTAAAGACATGTGTTTCTGTACAATGTAGATTTTCAAAATGGAGGCCTTCTACAACATAAAATGAGATTTATAGAAAGATATTTAAAAATCACTGTAAGACTCGGTTAATTAAAAAGGGAGCAAATCTGATGTATACTGGTATGAGTGTGGGAGATGTAAATATATTGTGAGCAAACTTCATAGGCCCTAGTTTCTGTGTTTGAAATGATGCAAGGAATAAACCACGTAAGGTCTAGAGTGTTCATAGTTCCTGGGATTTGTTCTATATGATACTAAAAATATACAAGTATTGTGCTGGGTATTTTGGCACCTAGTCTTTCTAAATTTCTTACATATTGGTAAGATTCTGGCATGGAAACAGATTTAATGACATGACACAATACGGCATGATTTCAGGGAAGGTCAGTTGGTACAAATTATAAGCACATATTCAATGCTGAGCAGCAAGAATTCTTTACTAGCATCCAAATAGGTTGATCATAACCTGAACAGGGACTACAATTCTGCCAGGCCTATGGCCTGGTGAAACTGCTTTTCACCACTCCTATGGAAGCTTCGTCAGACTTATTCACCAAGTCAACTGGGCTATCTGCTATGCACGACAAATTCCATCCTTTCTCAGGTTCCATTTCCAATCAATGGCACCATGCACCCTGGTTTTATTGAATGCAGCAGTTGTTTCTATGCCCATTGGAGTCTTTGAAGCACAGCTGCATGTTAGGATGATACTTCTCCAAATACAAAAGTTGCTTGCTGTTAAAAGCTCCTCGCCGCTTTTATGAACTGTACTGCATCTTCATATTTCATTCCACCTTCAATTAATGCTAGGGCAACAAGCACTGGAGTTCTGCCAAGCCTGCAACACAATCAACAGCAATACAACAACTAGGGTCTTCACGAAACTTAATTTTCACAAGACTTAACCAGTCATCAACAATCTGGTTAGATGGTGGTGCACCATCATCAAAAGGCCATTCGAGAACATGGATGCCTTCTTTCTCCACAAGAGTAGTGTTATAAGTTGCTTCACATACTCTTACGATTGTGGTAACCCCATACTTCTTAAGTTCCTCTATAAATTTGCTTAACGTTGCATTAGTTCAGTTCTGTGTAATAAATCTTATGCTCCTGTATGTAACTTCCACAGGAGCTGGGCGGTTCATTCGAGCCATGTTAATTTAGTTAAAAAACACTCAATAGGTATATGAAAGAATTTAAAAAACTGAATACAGAAATGATGCAAAGAAACACAGTCAACTTTAATATACTCCACTTGAAATTCTCAGTGCTTCAAGTATGAAGTTGGGAGTAATGAATGAATGAACCTCTTAACAAGAAGCAGCAATTCTTCAATCCAATAGTACTGAGGCAATAGAAAGGAAGTGCATTGAGGTTTACCCCATCCAGATCAGAACTTTTGTATAAAAATGCTCTATGGATTTCAATTCAACACTTCTGAGTCCAGGTTAATCAGTCTTATGGGGGCTTCTTGGTTGAGCAGTAATGAATTTCTGCAATTCACTTGTCTGCATAGAAGTCGTGCTGCGCCTGGCAGTAATCTCCACTGCTCTTCAGAAACTCCATAAATGTGTGACTGAGAACAGCACAGAACTGAGGAATATGTCTACTCATTGAAGATTGTGGCCTAACCATAAAGCCGGTCCAGAGGCGGCAGCGGCTGCGGTGGCTTCGCGGGCGGCGGGGACAAGGGAGTCTTCAAATAATTTTTATAATTGGCTTCCAATCCTATTTGCAGGTCAGAATCATCTGTGAAGTATTATGCACTTTAAATATATACAGTTTCATTTGCCAGTTACACGCTGGTGGCTCATGTAGTAAAGAATCTGCCAGCAATGCCGGAGGCATGGGTTTGATCCTTGAGTTGAGAAGATCACCTGGAGAAGGAATTGGCAACCCACTCCAATATTCTTGCCTGGAGATTCCATAGACAGAGGAGCCTGGCAGGCTACAGTCCATGGGTTCACAAAGAGTCAGACACAGCTGAGCAACTAACACTTTCACACATTACACTCCGATAAAGCTAGAGAAATGAATCATCTATGAAGATTCAGTTCAGTTCAGTTCAGTTCAGTCGCTCAGTCGTGTCTGACTCTGCAACCCCATGAATCGCAGCACTCCAGGCCCCCCTGTCCATCACCAACTCCTGGAGTTTACTCAAACTCGTGTCCATGGAGTCAGTGATGCCATCCAGTCATCTCATCCTCTGTCATCTCCTTCTCCTCCTGCCCTAAATCCCTCCCAGCATCAGGGTCTTTTCCAATGAGTCAATTCTTCACATGAGGTGGCCAAAGTACTGGAATTTCAGCTTTAGCATCAGTCCTTCCAATGAACACCCAGGACTGATCTCCTTTAGAATGGACTAGTTGGATCTTCTTGCAGTCCAAGGGACTCTCAAGAGTATGCTCCAAAACTGCAGTTCAAAAGCATCAACTCTTTGGCGTTCAGCTTTCTTCAGTCCAACTCTCACATCCATACATGGCCACTGGAAAAACTATAGCCTTGACTAGACGGACCTTTGTTGGCAAAGTAATGTGTGATTATTAAAGCTTAGATAGTTCAGTTCCATGTATCTCTGCCCCTTACATTTGGGCAAGTCATCTAACTTCTCTGTGTCTCGGTTAGCTCATCTGTCAAATAGGGATAAAAAATAGCGATGCTGTGAGGATTAAATGAGTCCAGTTCAGTTCAGTTCAGTTCATTTCAGTTGCTCAGTCATGTCCGACTCTTTGCGACCCCATGAATCGCAGCACGCCAGGCCTCCCTGTCCATCACCATCTCCCGGAGTTCACTCAGACTCATGTCCATCGAGTCAGTGATGCTATCCAGCCATCTCATCGTCAGTCGTCCCCTTCTCCTCCTGCTCCCAATCCCTCCCAGCATCAGAGTCTTTTCCAATGAGTCAGCTCTTCGCATGAGGTGACCAAAGTACTGGAGCTTCAGCTTTACCATCATTCCTTCCAAAGAAATAGCAGGGTTGATCTCCTTTAGAATTGACTGGTTGGATCTCCTTGCAGTCCAAGGGACTCTCAAGAGTCTTTGCTAACACCACAGTTCAAAAGCATCAATTCTTCGGCACTCAGCCTTCTTCACAGTCCAACTCTCATACCCATACATGATGACCACAAGAAAAACCATAGCCTTGACTAGACGGACCTTAGTTGGCAAAGTAAAGTCTCTGTTTTTGAATATACTATCTAGGTTGGTCGTAACTTTTCTTCCAAGGAGTAAGTGTCTTTTAATTTCATGGCTGCAATCACCATCTGCACTGATTTTGGATCCTCCAAAAATAAAGTCTGACACTGTTTCCACTGTTTCCCCATCTATTTCCCATGAAGTGATGGGACCAGATGCCATGATCTTCGTTTTCTGAACGTTGAGCTTTAAGCCAAAGTTTTCACTCTCCTCTTTCACTTTCATCAAGAGGCTTTTTAGTTCCTCTTCACTTTCTGCCATAAGGGTGGTGTCATCTGCATATCTGAGGTTATTGATATTTCTCCCAGCAATCTTGATTCCAGCTTGTTTTTCTTCCAGTCCAGCATTTCTCATGATGTACTCTGCGTATAAGTTAAATAAGCAGGGTGACAATATACAGCCTTGACGTACTACTTTTCCTATTTGGAACCAGTCTATTGTTCCATGTCCAGTTCTAACTGTTGCTTCCTGACCTGCATACAGGTTTCTCAAGAGGCAGGTTAGGTGGTCTCGTATTCCCATTTCTTTCAGAATTTTCCACATTTTATTGTGATCCACACAGTCAAAGGCTTTGGCATAGTCAATACAGCAGAAATAGATGTTTTTCTGGAACTCTCTTGCTTTTGCCATGATCCAGTGGATTTGGCCATTTGATCTCTGGTTACTCTGCCTTTTCTAAAACCAGCTCGAACATCAGGAAATTCATGGTTTACATATTGCTGAAACCTGGCTTGGAGAATTTTGAGCATTACTTTACTAGCATGTGAGATGAGTACAATTGTGCGGTAGTTTGTGCATTCTTTGGCATTGCCTTTCTTTGGGACTGGAATGAAAACCTACCTTTTCCAGTCCTTTGGCCACTGCTGAGTTTTCCAAATTTGCTGGCATATTGAGTGTGGCACTTTCACAGCATCATCTTTCACAATTTGAAATAGCTCAACTGGAATTCCATCACCTCCACTAGCTTTGTTTGTAGTGATGCTTTCTAAGGCCCACTTGACTTCACATTCCAAGATGTCTGGCTCTAGATTAGTGATCACATCATCATGATTATCTGGGTCGTGAAGATCCTGTTTGTACAGTTCTTCTGTGTATTCTTGCCACCTCTTCTTAATATCTTTTGCTTCTGTTAGGTCCATACCATTTCTGTCCTTTATCGAGCCCATCTTTGCATGAAACGTTCCCTTGGTATCTCTAATTTTCTTAAAGAGATCTCTAGTCTTTCCCATTCTGTTTTTTTCCTCTATTTCTTTGCATTGATCACTGAAGAAGGCTTTCTTATCTCTTCTTGCTATTCTTTGGAACTCTGCATTCAGATGCTTATATCTTTCCTTTTCTCCTTTGCTTTTCGCCTGTCTTCTTTTCACAGCTATTTGTAAGGCCTCCCCAGACAGCCATTTTGCTTTTTTGCATTTCTTTTCCATGGGGATGATCTTGATCCCTGTCTCCTGCACAATGTCATGAACTTCCTTCCATAGTTCATCAGGCACTCTATCTATCAGATCTAGGTCATTAAATCTATTTCTCACTTCCACTGTATAATCATAAGGGATTTGATTTAGGTTATACCTGGATGGTCAGGTATGAGTTAGTGTTTGTAAACCCTTAGGACAGTGCCTGGCACATAGAAAGCAAGCCCCCATATAGTGCTTGCTACCCAATATCCCATGTACAAATAACTTGGTTCTTTGTTTCTAGAGAGTCTGGTTTGATGCTCAATATGGGTTTCTTTCTAGAGGGAGCTCAGTTTACCTACTCTGGCCCTGTGAATATAGGGCTAACTGGAGAGGAAGAGGCATGCATGGTGCAGCAGCTATTAGAGCAGTACTCTTATTGGTTGTGTGTTGGGGGAGGAGGGATGGCTGTGGAAGAGCGGGAAAGGGAAAGCAAGCAGAGGCCATATTGGGGCCTAGAAGCAGCTAATCCAGCACCCTAATGATTCCAGAATAAGATTTAGCCACACCATTTCCCCCAAGTCCATAGTCTACTGAAATGTGTTTATTTTTGAAAATGAATGTAGGTATGTTTATGCAAAAGAATCTCATTCTATAAAGTTTGTTTACATTTATTTAAAGCGTAGATCCAAAACTTCAAATTTATAACAAAATGTAGAACCAATCCTGACTGCAGTGGAGAAGGTTTGGCAAAGACACTGGCTCAGATGGTAAAGAATCTGCCTGCGACGTGGGAGACCTGGGTTCAATCCCTAGGTTAGGAAGATCCCATGGAGGATGGCGTGGCAACCCACTCCAGTATTCTTGCCTGCAGAATCTCCATGGACAGAGGAGCCTGGCAAGTCCACAGGTCGCAAAGAGTCAGACACGACAGAGTGACTAACACTTTATTAGAGGAAAAACAGGAGTTCTAGCTAAGAGAATATAATCGGGAAAGTGTTCTACACCTGGCTTCATCTCTGGAAGAGTAGTCAATCCTTGTGCCAATTAGATCCTGGAATTTATGGTGTTTTATAAGGCAAAGTGGTCAACTTTGTTCAAATGAAAGCTACAGCCAAATTTATAGGAATACGTGTCATATAGGCTTTCCAAGTACATATCAGAAAACAAAACTAGTTGAATGAAAGGTTAGTCACTCAGTCCTGTCCGATTCTTTGCAACTCCATGGACTGTAATCCACCAGACTCCTCTGTCCATGGGATTTTCCAGGCAAGAATACTGGAGTGGGTTGCCATTTCCTTCTCCAGGGGATCTTCCCGACCTAGGCATCAAACCCATGTCTCCTGCATTGCAGGCAAATTCTTTACAATGAGTCACCTGAGAAGCCCTATTCTTTAGAATAGAGGTCAGCAACTTCAACTGGCTGTTGGTTTTTGTAAGCAGAGATTTATCCAAACACAGCTACACGTTTCTATTTTGTCTCGGGCTCCTTTGATGCTGCCACAGCAGAGCTGAATGCTGGATGGAACAGAGATCTAAAATCTTTGCTGGTTTGCAAAGCCTAAAATATTTACTATCTGGCTGTTTAACAGAAAAGTTTGCTGGACTCCTGCCTTAGGTTCTCTGTTCTTCTGTATAGTTATTCCATTGTCACTGTTAATAATTCTTTATGGTAAGTGTCCTTGTTCAAATTACCATGTGGTTTCCATCTCCTAATTAGACATTTCTGATATATGTACTGCATATCTGTACACCCCTAGGGACTACAACCCATGGGATTGGTACTGGTTCAATTTGGGAACGAAGCTGCTATTACTTTACTCGCAACCAACAAGAACCCCAAGGCATGGAAATACTATGGATCTGGCTACTCCTTGCAAAGTGGGAAAGGAAAATTTTGGGGAGAACAATCATAAGATAATTATATCGATAAGTTGCCTCACCACTTCCATACCTTATTCATTTGTTACACTTAAAACCAATCCAGATGCCTAGCACATAGTAAGAATTTACTAAATGATTTTGAATGAATGAATGGAGCACATGAATGATATAAGGAAAACCAAAAACACGCCATAGGCAGTATTTTCCTTTTGATTCAAAAAAATGACAAATAACAAAGTGTTGATAAAAGACAGGCAATTTTCCCCCCAGTATTTACTCTGATTGTATGAGAATGATGGGAAATATACAATGAAAGAAGATGTGACTATGAATACATTATCTTAAGCTATATAGGCAAATGAAGTCGAAACACAGGAAAAATAACTCTCGCCTGAAACAGTCTGATGATTGAGACAACCACTGCATTTTTGGTCTGAATTAGCTGAACTGAACCAGTTATTCATTTGACTTTGCTGGTGAGGCTGCATCCATAGAGAGGTTCATAGTGGGTTCACTTCAATAAACAGCTGTAGGCTGGGGTCAATTCTTATTTTATTTGGCATTATTCATTCATTCAGATTCCATATTCCTCTAATGATTTGCAGGAACAGTACACATTAAGAAGAATCACTCAGTTACATGGAGGAAGGCTACAGTCTGCTCTTTTGCTTTCATCTCCCCTCCTTCCTTCTTTTATTTGGAGTAACATGCAGCACAACAATCAAATCAAAGCATGTTACATTCTGATTTTTGTTTCCCAAACATTCAAACCTTTTTGTTAGTTGAATTAGCCTTTGCCAGGTAATTCAAGGAAAAATTTACATTTGATTTTACCCTCTTCAAGTCAGTGTTTTGCCATGTTTATTGTCTCTCCCTAGCTGCTCACTTTGCAGAAGTTCACTCTCCCTTCTCTTTAGCTGATTACTGAGCAGTCAGTGGAGAGCTTCAGATGCTGGTGATATTTTCTCTACTGTTAACAAAAGTAGAAAAGAATTTCACACTTTTTTGAGCACTGCAGCTGTCTCAGTACCTTTAAATGCCACTTATAAGCCATTCTAAACACACCGGCCTGCCTAACAGGAAACCAAAATACCCGTTAGCACTTTCTTTCCATGAAGGATGAAGAGTTGTCTTTAATGCACCAAATGAATTCAGGGAAGTCATGTTCTTTCTAGAGATGACAGAAAGAAATGTAGCCAGTTCAACATTAAAAAGATAAAAGTAGTTTGTACTGTTATCATCTGTAGGAACTTGAGAGAATGGGAGAGAGGTGATTCTTCCCTAATAGCAATCTTATAAAAAAATGTATGTAACGTTAATTATCCTGTCATTTTGTTTAAACCAACCCTGGTTCTCAAACCTGTTTGCACACTGTAGCCACCTGTGTGCGTCATGCTGCCTGCATGCTCGGTCACTTCAGTTTGCGACGCTATGGGCTGTAGCCTGCCCAGCTCCCCTCTCCATGGGATTCTCCAGGCAAGAACACTGGGGTGGGTTGCTATGCCCTCCTCCAGAGGATCTTACAGATCCAGGGATCAAACCTATGTCTCCTACCTCTCCTTCATTGCAGGCAGCTTCTTTACCCACTGAGCCACCTGGAAGCCTATCATAATGGCCTGTAGAAACTTCAAATAATAGTAATAATAATGAGGAGGAGGAGGCACAGAAGACAAGGAGGAGGAGGTTGGCATCCATCCCCAGAGACTGTGATGTAATTGGTCTGGGGTGTGGCCTGAGCTTTGAAATTTGACTTCGGAAGTTTCCAAGTTTGGGAACCATTGCCCTTTAAATTACAGGATTATTGTAGTGCTGTTCAATAAGACTTTCTGAGATGATACAGATAATAACTTCATGGAGTATTAACTACCCTGAGAGCAGGAGGAACAAAAGGAAGAGGTTGGTGTTTTCACAATGAGAAAGCTTGTAAGACGATCCTAAAGAACTGAGATTCAGACCTCTAAGAAAAGGGTATTGCTTTCTTCTTGTTGATACCACTGGGTGGAATGCATCATTTTGGGAGTGAGTGGAAAGAAGATAGAATCAGCTGCTGTTAGAAATCACTATTGCTACCAGAGAGAAGAGCTAATGCTAGAAAGATGGGAAAAGATGAACAAGAAAGGTCTTTTGACATTTTCTCTTGCTTGGCAGCCTCATTCTGATACCCACCAGTCACGGGGCCTATCAAGGAAAGAAGTGGCCAAAGGGAAAAAATTTGCTGTCCCAGCCCTAATCAATGTCTCCAAGCCAGGTCTGGAAGAGTGACCTTGAAGCCCAGAAGAAATATTTAATGCCCAACATCACTGTAACCAACGAAGTGCACATTACAAATATTTTCACATATCCAATTAACAGAGATCTGTAAAACAGTTATTATTACAGATTCAGTAATGCATTCTTATATACTACTGGTGGATGAGTAAATTAACATCTGGGAAAGCAAGTTACAAATCCTAAAGTGTTTATAAATTTTCAATCAATAGTTTTGCTTTCAGAAATTTATCCTCAAAGACACAATGAAAATTATAATGTAAGATTTATGTGAAAAATATTTACTAGGATGTTGTTCATACTAATAAAAATCTTAATAACCCAAATAAGAAATGGTTAAATACATTAAGGAGTATATAAATGATTTAATTTTATGCAATAGTTTAAATTAGATTTACAATGTAATTTATGGACAACACACACTTATGGTATAATGATTGAGATATCACCTTTTAATTTAATAACTTTACCACAAGCATTGTTGTTGCTTTTTATTTTCCTTTTATTTTCTCTTCTCTATTGCTATATAGTCTCTTTCTTGTATTCTATTATTAATAAAATAACAAAAATAGATCTATTATTTTAACAGCATTAACACAAAGTGTTTTATGCAAACAAAATACATGAGTGAAAACAATACTTTGGGAAAAATCTGCAGCAAATATACTTTTTTTTTGTCTTTAATAAGTAATGAGTACATATAGATTTGACACGCCAAGGGGGCTTTAATGTCCGTCATAGATGTCACGTGAGTGTATGTTCCTTGGTTCTTTGTCTCGTCACAGATTCATAAGAAAAACATTAAAACTGCCCAAATAACAAAGGAATGATCAAAATTATTTGCAAAAGGAAAAATACATGTGATTAATGAACTCATATTGAAAATGTTGACTATCAAACTAGCAAGAATCATAGAATATGACAAGAAGATTATGCTGGGTATAGTATAAAAATCATGGAGCCATTTTGGCAAAAAGGAGACTATTTTGTAATAATTAAAATGCATCTTGAACCTGTAGCAGTTTTTAGAATATATCCTGATTATTATTTGAAACTCAGGAAAAACTTTATTTCCCCAAATGTTGAAACTTTATTATTAAAAATTTCAAAACTTTTGGAAATAAGCTAATGTCTAAACATGTAAGGATATTTTAAAAGCCTTAACATTAACATTGTTTAAATTATATTGAATTTAATCTTGTGCATTTAATATTTTAATCACTATAAAATTATGTTTGTAAAGATTTTGTAAATAATGGAATAATGTTTAAGTTTTAATATTGTGTGACATTCAAGTTGCATAATTAAATAATCAGAATTATTTCAGCTAGACAGGGTTACGCACAGAACAAAACTGGAATGAACACTAAGTAGTTAATTATTGTTGCATCTCTTTAATATTAATACAATTAAGCATGATTTTTCATTTCTTTACATCTCTGTCAGTATTCAAAATTCATAAAATGTAAATATATTTTTTCATAATTTCAAAAATGAGCATTGTTGTTGTTCAGTCACTAAGTCATATCCAACTCTTTGTGACCCCACGCACTGCAGCACACCAGGCTTCCCTGTTTTATACTATCTGCCGGAGTTTGCTCAAACTCATGAAAATCAGTGATGCCATTCAACCGTCTCATCCTCTGTCGTCCCCTTCCTGCCATCAATCTTTCCTGGCATCAAGGTCTTTTCCAATGGGTCAGCTTTTTGCCTCAGGTGACCAAATATTGGACACTGAGGTTTAGCATCAGTTCTTCTAGTGAATATTCAGGGTTCATTTCTTTTAGGATTGAACGGTTTGATCTCTTTCTGTCCAAGGGACTCTCAAGAGTCTTTTCCAGCACCACAGTTTAAAAGCATCAATTCTTCAACACTCAGCCCTCTTTATGGTCCAACTCTCACATCCATACATAACTACTAGAAAAAAAACCATACCTTTGACTAGACAGACCTTTGTCGGCCAAGTTATGTCTCTACTTTTTAATATGCTGTCTAGGTTTGTCATTGCTTTCCTTGCAAGGAGCAAGCTTCTTTTAATTTCAAGGCTGTAATCACCATCTGCAGTGATTTCAACCGAAAAAATAAAATTATCACTGCTTCCACTTTTTCCCTTTCTATTTGCTATGAAGCAATGGGACTGGATGCCATGATCTCAGTTTTAGTGTACTTGGGTAGAGAATTTTGTTTGGAAATTGATAATAAATATGCTATAAATTTGCAGTGGAGAAATATTGTCAGAGACATTAAACAAATGACAGAGAAGTTTATATGTGATGGAATAGGCAGCAAAGAGCTTGTACAAAATCACATTGAAAATATTGATTTATCAAAATCTGTCTTATAGTCAGTTAAAACCCTTAGAATTTGAAAAACTTATTTTCACTGCCTACTATATGCCTATTATGTACCAAACACTGTGCTTGGTAGTTATTTATTTTTTTCCTCTGGCTTCTTATTTTATGTTTTTATGTTAACAAAGAGTCTAAGTTAGTCCATTTACAGGTTGTTCTTAACTTGGATATGTCTATTTCTTCATGATTATATTTAGGCAACTTATTTTTGGCAAGCATACTACATAGGTGATGATGTGTGTTTCTAACACAAACTTTAAAGTTTTTAAATTTTTATTTTATTAATTTTTATTTGAGTATGGTTGCTTTACATTGTTATATTAGTTTCTGCTGTACAGCAAAGTATACAGCATATAATACATATAATTCCCTCTTTTTTAGATTTCCTTCCCATTTAGGTTACCACTGAGCACTGAGTAGAGTTCCCTGTACTATACAGTAGTCATATTTACACAGGTGGAAAGTTAGACATAGAGGGGGTTGAAAATTTGAATAAGGTATTGTCCTTTCTCTCAGTAGAAGACAGGTAATTTTACAGCTGTTATACAAGCTATACTTTAATAAGTGCTATAACAAACGTAAAAGAAGTAAAAGAGTATAAATGACAGAGATTCATTACTATTAAGAGGATCAAGGCAGTTACAAATAGACTTGCTAATAAATTACTCATAATGGGCAAAAACAGGAAAGAATCAAAAATGATGTCAAAGCTTTTAGTCCAGAAGACTGGAATAATGGTGCTGGCACTGACAGAAATAGAGACTTAGAAATAATGATAATATTAAATTTGCATCAATTTCATAATTGATATGCATCATTTTGAATCAACTATACTTTTTTAATTCAGTTCTAAATTATTTCTGTGGCATGGTTATAAAACATAGCACATTTGTTTTTAAGAGTTAACCTCATTGAATTCAAGATTTTTAATAATAAGGCTGGTATTTAAATGAGTGACAAATAAGGAACTGTATCCCCATTTGTTTTTTTAAGACATACATGTGTACTGAAAAAAATCCAAATAAATGCTTAGCCTTGATAAAATATATATTATATTACAGTCTATCTGTAGTTTCCTAAGTTCCTATTAATCAAGACATACATAGAAATATAAGCGTATGAAAAGAGGAACTTCATATTGTACTACAACAGAATTTCAGCAAACATAAGCTTTGGACTAAGGAAAGAAAAACCTAAGCCAATTCCATAAAGACTTGGAAAATATGTACAAAGACATTGCCAGAAACATTACATTCCAATCAGTAACACATGCTTTTCATGAGGTTAAAATTACTATTTTAAATAAGTCAGCAAAGACAGTAAAACTTCTGCAGATGCTTTTACTTTTATTTAAGCTTCCTGTTAATGCTCTAAGTCAAATTCGCTTCCCTGATCTAAAATGCTCTGGTCTAGAAGCTCTACAATGCTATTTCTCCAGAGATGACCAGGCATTTTATCTCTCAGGACTTCAGTTTCCTTATGTTAGGAACAAGAGCACTAAGACTTGACTTCCTCTCTCCCTCCCTTCTTCCCAACCATTCTTTCCCCTTTTCTCCTTTCTTTCTTCCATGAAGTTTTATTGAGTACCTCCTTTGTGTCCCTGTTTTGACTCTTCTGTTTTACCCAGAATACTACAATCCCTTACAAATTTTTCTACCTTCAGTATTGTCCCTTCACAGTCATTCTCAGAAAATGGCCTGGTTAATGAATTTAAAATTCCAGTGTGACTATGTCTCTTCTTAGTCTGCTGTAGATAACTCCACCTGAAGTGGCTCCCATTGACCTTTTCATGGTTTCATCTCAGTTTTTTCCTTGCATTCTCTCATCCCCTAGTTACTACAATGTTCTCTGGATTTAGAGAGAGCCCTCTATAAACTCTGTCCAAGCAAATTCCTCATTCTTCAAACTCTTATCAGATGTCCCTTCCTCTGCAACACCTTCAGGAAGAGTTAATCTTTTTCTTCTCCTTAGTCACCGTGCTTGATATATGCCTTTATTGTAGCACTTATTTCATTGTGTTAGACTTAATTTTGTTGTATGTCTGTCTCTTTCAGCCCCAGGCACAGTGCTTTGCACATAATGGGTAGTCACTAACTATTGTGTTGAGCTGCAAGACTTTCAGTGATATTCACTTAGAGTTGCACGTTAGTGTCCTCAGTTTTCAACTTCTTTTTGGTAAATCTAGAAGTCATTAAAAATTAAAGGAGCAGGAAAATATGATTTAAATATTTCTTAGTTTAAGAAATTATATCTGAGATGTGATTCTTTATCAATTTTTGTGTATTGATAACTAAATAAAAGAGGAAAGTGTGTGATCATTCCAAGGTTTAGAGACACATCTGTTCTTCTTATTCTATGTGTTGAGAAGCATTGATCAGTTGTTCATATTATGGATACTTGAACTATTTCTTCACCAACTGTCCAAAAAAGCAACACATCTGTTTCCTGAGAAACATTTGTTTCCAGAAAAAAATTTTGCTCATCTATAACTTGTCCTTAGGGGCTTCCCTGGTAGCTCAGATGGTAAAAGTCTGCCTGCAATGCAGGTGACCCAGGTTCAATCCTTGGGTCAGAAAGATCCCCTGGAGAAAGAAATGGCAACACACTCCAGTATTCCTGCCTGTAGAATTCTATGGACGGAGGAGCCAGGTGAGTTACAGTCCATGGGATCACAAAGAGCTGGACACGACTGAGTGACTAACCTTTCATTCAACTTGTCATTATGTTATATTTTCTGATATGTACTTGGAAAGTCTATATGACACATTTGCCTATAAATTTAGCTGTACCTTTCTTTTGCACCAACTTGTCCACTTTGCCTTATAAAAATACCATAAATTCCAGGATCTAATTGGCACAAGGACTGATTTCTCTTCCAGAGATGAAGCCAGATGTAGAGCAGTTTCCCAGTTATATTCTCTTAGCTAGAACTTTTACTGCTTTTCCTCTAATAAAGTGTTAGTCACTCAGTCATGTCCAACTCTTTGCGATCCAATGGACAAAGCCCACCAAGCTCCTCTATCTGTTGGGGAAGCACACTGATTGAAACCTCCCACCCTGGCCAGGCACCATAGTAACCATTTGCATGAGTTTTTTTATGACAGGTATCCTGATAAGGAATATGGAACTAATAAGCCACCACCAACAGAAGAGTTCAGGAAAGCTTGAAAGGAGACACCGCGTGTCTGTCCACTTCCCAGAATCCCTCTTGCTAGCATCCATCTTGGCTGAGCGATGTGTGCTCCACCAGGAAAGTCTCTGAATTAGAGTGATTGGCCAAAGACCACCTGGAAACTAATCCCATCACCATAAAACCCGAGACTGCGAGCCACATGGCAGAGCAGTTCTCCTGGGTTCCCTTACCCTACTGCTCTCCCCCCGGGTGCCCTTTCTCAATAAAATCTCTTGCTTTGTCAGCACATGTGTCTCCTTGGACAATTCATTTCTGAGTGTTAGACAAGAGCTCAGTTTCGGGCCCTGGAAGGGGTCCCCCTTCCTGAAACATATCCATGGGATTCTCCAGGCAAGAATACTGGAGTGGGTTGCCATGCCCGTCTCTGAGAGCATCTCTTTAAATAATATCAGAAAATTGAGCAGAAAAAAGTATTTTCAAGGTGTAGTTGAGCAATAATTTGGACAAATACACAGAAATGTTATGCTTACTTTTTACAACCTCTGGCTGATTTTTTCAGCACAAATGAAAATTTTACAAAAATTCTACTTTTAAAATGCAGGTTAGTGCCTATTGCTTACTTGACACAGCTTTAAGTATTTAAGTATCCTATTTCAGAATTTTAAATCTTATATAGTCATTTAAATAATAATCTTTTAGAAAAGGTAGTTTGCATGTCGTGGATTGAAACTCCTTTGCTAATTCTGAATAAACTCAATTTGACTAGCTAAACTGTTTAACTTTTTGTTTTAAAGGTTGGGAGACCGTGGTTCAATTCCTGGGTCAGGGAGATCCACTGGAGAAGGGATAAGCTACCCACTCCAGTATTCTTGGGCTTCCCTGGTAGCTCAGCTGGTAAAGAATTTGCCCACAAAGCAGGAGACCTGGGTTTGACCCCTGGGATGGGAAGATCTCCTGGAGAAGGGAAAGTCTACCCACTCCAGTATTCTGGCCTGGAGAATTCCATGGGCTATATTCCATGGGGTCACAAAGAGTTGGATATGACTGAGTGACTTTCACTATTTTTAATAAGGCACATCGACAAGTTATTGAAAGTAGTGAATGACAATCAGAAAATGACACCTGGACCTTTTGCAAATGTAAATATTTTAAAATAAATTCTTATTTCCTCAAAAATAAGGAATATTCATTCAGTATGAATAGTCCTGACTTTGAACATCAGTTCTGAGTCCAGACTCTAAGAGGTACTTAAACAAAGAATGATTTTCAGAAGAGTTTTCACCAAAAGGCATTCTTGTTCCAGCCTTACAGATAATTGCCAGCTCACTTAATCATCTAGTCACTGGAAGGACTGATGCTGAAGCTGAAGCTCCAATACTTTGGCCACCTGATGCGAAGAGCCAACTCATTGGAAAATACCCTCTATGCTGGGAAACATTGAAGGCAGGAAGAGAAGGGGCAGCAAAGGATGAGCTGGTTAGATAGTATCACTGACTGATTCACACTGACATGAATTTGAGCAAATTCTTGGAGATAGTTGAGGACAGAGGACCCTGGCTTATGTGTCCATGGGTCACAAAGAGTCAGACATAACTGAATGACAGTGGCTGAACAACAACACTTAATCTGCACCTGGCCAGTGCCACAAGACTCTAGTATGTATGAAGTTCCTTCCTCATGCATAACTGAATAAAATATTCACATTACCTCATGCACTCCAAGGATACTTTTCTAGAACTAGAAAATTTGAAAGATCTTTCAACAATGAATCTTTTCCTCTCTTTACTTTTTGTCAACACTAAGGGTGTTAATATGCTTTTTTTCCTAGAATAAGCCAGACTTCTTTGTGATATAGTATTGTATTTCAATGCTACATAAATTCAAAGTATTAATTTTTATGATACTAATTATGACAGAGATATGCATTTAATTCCTTATTTTCCTAGATGAAAAATATTAAGGGCAGAATGTGATTATATGCTTTCCTTAAAGAGGCAATGTTAGAGTTCATCTCAAAATTCAAGAATCCTTAAGTGATCAGATCATTAATAACACTCTGTCTTGATAAAGGAGAAATCATTTTATAGATGGAACCAGGGACCAGTGCATGAATTTTATGGTGCAAAAATTCTACCAACTTTACAAAAATCATGCATAAGAACTTGATCTGAATTGTTAGTTCAAATAGTTCTAATATTTTATGTAATAGTATTTGCTTAGCTTGCTTAAAGTGTTTTTAAGTAACTTCCATAACTTAATCCTAACAAATTATCCATGTAGAATGAGAAATAATATAATTAATTTTTTGTAGTTAAAAAATAAAGCCTGGTAAAGCTCATCACATATTTGTTAGGCAGAAAAGCTTCAGGTCTACCAACTTTTAAACCATCAGATTTTAGTTTTCCAAGCATTTCTTATTTTACTTTGAAGTAAAACTTTGACATATACTCTTAATGTTGATATGCAAGGACAAGCAATTATTACTATAATCTCTTGTCCATACACTACTTAACTTTAAAGGTCTTGGAATTATTGACAGATTTACTTCTCACACTCTCTCTGCAATGTCGTTTAAATGAAAGAACAAACCTCTTTTTAAAATCTGGTGAGTCAAGTATAAGGAGGTGATTTGAGGCTAAGATTAGACTTGGTTTAGGATTAAGAGTGAGGTTTGAAATTGCAGCCTCTGCAGCAGTAACTGGGACTGTGCGTTTGGGACTGTGCTTAGAGTAGTGTGGCCATTAGGTGATAAACCACTGTTAAGATCCCTATGCCAACAACACAAGGTGGTCCATATAACCCCTTTAAGGAATAGTTAGTTTAACTTTGGTCTCTAACTTAGTGAAATTGAAACAACACTTTATACTTGTCGTTTTTAAATCACTTACTCTTCTAGTTGGATTCCTGAGATAAGGAAATTTTTAAAGATTTCCTCTACTTTAGTAAGAGTAGGAATAATTTTTACTATGATCTAGAGAGCAAACTGATATAATTTTTTAAAAAACATATCCAACAATACAAAACTGGTATCAAAATGAACAAAATATTTTATTAATCTGAATTAGATATGAGAAGTTAACGTGTATTTAAAAACAGTCAACTGAGTAAAATTTTAAAGATCTTATTGGCTTTATTCAGTGATTCACCAATCAGCAGGATCCAATTTGCAGGTAGATGGGTGCTCCGAAGGGAAGAGATGGCAACCCATTCCAGTATTCTTGCCTGGAAAATCCCATGGACAGAGAAGCCTGGCCGGTTACAGTCCATGGGATACAAAGAGTCTGATACAAGTGAGTCACTGAGCATGCAAGGGAGCTCCAAAGAGCTATGCAAGGCAAGAGATTTTGTAAGCAGAAGGAAACAGAAGCAAAGAAATTGTACTTGGCAAAAAACCAAATGGGTTGGCTACTGCAAGATTACTGTCTTTTCATGGGATGCCAAGGATCTATCAGGGAGACTACCTAACAAGGACTGATCAGGTGATTCTTGATTAAATGGTTTAAAAATTCCATGTCTGTGAGAGCTAAAACTGTAATGACGCCTCCATCTAGTGATGTGGGGTTTTGCATAAGTGACTATTTTGGGTTCTTTTCTTGTTTTTAACATATGTCATGATTTCAGATTATTTTTTCCCCTTTGGAGTATTTTTTGTCTCTGAGGTTTCAGCAGTATGGAGGAGAAAGTTACATGAACATGTAATCTTTCTATTACATTTTTAAAATGACGTCTCTTAGTTTACATGTGTTGTGTTTAGTTGGGAAATGGGTAGGTGCAAAAGTAGCTGGCTTAGTTTGGCCTAATTTGATATTGCAGATATAACCTTTGAATTTAGATTTAGGAAATTAAGAAAGCTTCAGAGGAAAGAACTAGCCCAGAAAAAGCAGTCTACTTTTCATTTTTATTGTAAGCAGTTATATTTTAACATAAACTAAAATGGTAGTATTTCAGATTTTAGGGGAGAGTCCCACCATTTCCATGTTTAAGGATCAACTTGTTATTAGACAATTAAATGTTTCTTAAGATATAGTGGAAGATAGGAAGGAGTTAGAGGAGAAAAAGATTGAAGAGTTGATGCTATGCACAGAACAGTTGTTCAACTATCAGAGGAATATCTGTCCATGGAGGCTGCACCAAAGATACTAAAGTCTATGAATCTGGAGAAGGAAATGGCAACCCACTCCAGTATTTTTGCCTGGAGAATCTCATGGGCAGAGGAACCTGGCAGGCTACAGTCCATGAGGTCGCAAGAATTGGAACGATTTAGCACTATCTTTCTTCCTTTCTTCCAGTTTATATGTAAAAAATGATATTTGTCCCTGGAACTGTAATTTTCATTCATAAGGATAAACTTTCTAACATAAAATGACTAGATTAAAATGTTGTCTCCCTGAAGTGTGTGTATACATGGTTTGTACATGCCTCTGGATCTTTCTGGAGAAGAAAATGGCAACCCACTCTAGTATTCTTGCCTAGAGAATCCCATGGAGAGAGGAGCCTGGTGGGCTGCTATGCATAGGGTTGCACAGAGTCAGACACAACTGAAGTGACTTAGCAGGCATGCATGCATGCATTGGAGAAGGAAATGGCAACCCACTCCAGTATTCTTGCCTGGAGAATCCCAGGGACAGAGGAGCCTGGTGGGCTGCTGTCTATGTGGTCACACAGAGTTGGACATGACTGAAGCGACTTAGCAGCAGCAGCAGCAGTGGGATCCTTCTAAGACTGAACTGCTGGTAGGAATGGGCTTTTTCTCTCTACTCTCACATTTTAAAACAAAACAGGCAGGGACTGCAGCCTTCTTGGTTTATAATTCTCTCTTTGTGCTGGTGGTGTTAGAGGCAGCAAGAGAAAACCCACCATGGGAAAACAATAGGCTTTCTCATCTTATCATTCTACCTAGACTAGAAGAAAGAGAGAGAAAAGATACACACACACACACACACACACACACACACACATATATATTCACACTATATATTTATGTATACATGTACATATACATGTATACATATACATATATATGTATATATGGGGGGAGAGAGAAAGAGAGAATGGGGAGAGATAGAAATGATAACTTTCCATGTAACTTTTAGTACCTGAGAAAACACCTATTGAAGTGAAATTATTTTCATCCCTCTGGCAAACGTGCACTTGGCTTTGTTTGGCCTCTGTTTGGCCTCTCTTAAGATGGAGTTTTATTCATCTCTGCTCTCCTGCCACCTCAGCTGAGACAATGTGAAACTAGGCCACTAAGTATAATTCAAAGTATGTGTAAAAAACAAATGGAGGCGATTACACTGAAGGAAGAGACATTTAGTAAAAAAGACAAGACATAGCTTTCTTGAATAAAATGACATTTCTATTTATTTTTTATGTCTTGAACTATTTCCCCTGAGGCACCTTTTGGCTCTCCAGTGAAGAGGAGCTGAGGGAATCCAAACATCCCCAGAGGTCTCTGTTGATTCTCCAGATGTGGTTTTTCCAAGTGGTTTGTTGCTCACAGGAAGAGGGAACAACTTAATTACTCAATAACTCTTAACGTTTTACCCAAACTATGGGTCAGGTTTTCCCCATAGTTTGTTTCCCCCTTTAACTGTATATAGCCTTCATTTGACTGTAAATTCTATTAAGAATTGATTGCTCAACCTCAGGTTTAATTTTAAGATTTGGATAGCTGGCTCCTTCACTCACTGCATTGCATTCTTTGTCTCTTGTTTACTCCATGCACTGACTGGTTATGCTGAAAGAATATGCATGAGCCCACTTTGTCTTAAGGCGCCCTAATATTTATGCCTATAGGGATCCATACCCTAATTACTTTGGCTACAAACCTGTCATGAAATATAAACTCCAGACATGTAAATATGGCAGTTTTGCCCTCAAAGTCGGATTTGTACCTTCAGTCTACCATGGAATTCATAGTTCAAATAGATGCCTTTTTCAGTTGTTTGTTTTAAAATAAGAAATTGTAGTCTCCTGAGTTCTAGTTTCTATAAGAACAACAGAAGGAACACTCAGCTAATGTTTAGTATCCATATGCTTCCTTAAAGTGACCAGATGGCCTGCATTTGTCAAGAGGGATGGGGATTGTTCTTGGTTTTGTTTTGTTTTTCTCTCTTTTCTAATTCTTTGCTTCAAAAAGTCTGTCATGGATATGTTTTGTGCCTTCGCTGGCCCTCCATGCCATTCTTCATGTTCTGCTCTAAGAACATCATAGCTGATAACCTACTTCTTTTGTACTTGGGATTCTAGGGGGAGGGGGGAGCTTGCTGTTCTTTTGCAATTCTGTAGTTCATTGTGGAAAAACTTAATATCAAGATCCTCATCCTGCCTATGTTTAAATTTGTAGTTTAAAGTAGACACAATCTTGTTTTTTTCAGGGCCTCCTCTGGCACACATTTTAAATCTTAAGTACTGAATTTAAATAATAAAATGTGATCTTTGATATAGTAAGCACTGTAAGGAAAAATCGCCCAAGATTTAGAAATTGGAGGAGATTAGTGGACATCCTTTAGATAAAACACTGTGTTGTCTGTCAGATTCTTCAGTATTATTCATATCTTAGGATATGGGCATCTGAGTAATTTTCTATTGATTAGGTCAGGTGTTGAAAATATGATAGTCTCAGAATTCTATTATATTCTTAAAAATGGACCACCAAATTTTTGTTTACATGGATTTTATCTATTTCTATTTGCTATATTGTAAATTAAAGCTAAGAAATGAAAGTACACATTTGTTAATTTATTTTAAATGAGTAACAAATGCAAAGATTCAGAGAATTGCAAGGAGAGATAAGAAGGACTTCTTAAATGAACAGTGCAAAGAAATATAGGAAAACAATAGAATGTGAAAAACTAGAGATCTATTTAAGAAAATCAGAGATATCAAGGGAACATATCTTGCAAGGCTGGGCACAGTAAAGGACCGAAACAATAAGTGTCTAACAGGAGCAGAAGAGATTAAAAATAGGTGGCAAGAATACACAGAACTATACAAAAAAAGGTGTTAATAACCCAGGTAACCAGATGAGTGACAGTGTGATCACTCATCTAGAGCCAGACTTTCTGGAGAGTAAAGTCAAGTAGGCCTTAGAAAGCATTACTGCACACAAAGCTAGCGGAGGTGATGGAATTCCAGTTGAGCTATGTCAAATCCTAAAAGATGATGCTGTTAAGTTTTGCACTCAGTATGTCAGCAAGTTTGGAAAACTCAGCAGTGGCCACAGGACTGGAAAAGGTCAGTTTTTATTCCAGTCCCAAAGAAGGGCAATGTCAAAGAATGTTCAAACTACCAGACAGTTGGCCTCATTTTGCATGCTAGTAAGGTTATGCTCAAAATCCTTCAAGCCAGGCTTCAGCAGTATATGAACTGAGAAATTCCAGATGTTCAAGCTGAATTTAGAAAAGTCAGAGGAACCACAGATCAAATTGCCAATGTTCATTGGATCATGGAGAAAACAATAGAGTTCCAGAAAAACATCTATTCTTGCTTCATTGACTATGCTAAAGCCTTTGACTGTATGGATCACAACAAACTGTGGAAAATTCTGAAAGGGATGGGAATACCAGACCACCCGACCTGCCTCCTGAGAAACCTATATGCAGGTCAAGAATCAACAGAACCTTACATGGAATAACTGACTGGTTTAAAATTGGAAAGGGAGTATGTCAAGACTGTATATTGTTATTTTGTTTATTTAACTTATATTCAGAGTACATCATGTGAAATGTCAGGCTGGAATCAAGTTTTCTGGGAGAAATATCAACAATATCAGATATACAGATGCTACCACTCTAATGGAAGAAAGTGATGAAGAACCAAAGAACCTCTTGATGTGGGTGAAACAAGAGAGTTTAAAAAATTGGCTTAAAACTCCAGCTTTCAAAAAACTAAGATCATGGCATCCAACCCCATCACTTCATGGAAAATAGAAGGGGGAAAAGTGGAAGCAGTGACAGAGTTTATTTTCCTGGGCTCCAAAATCACTGTAGATGGTGACTGCAGTGAAACTAAAAGATGACTGATCCTTGGAAGGAAAGTGAAAGTGAGAGTCAGTTGGGTCCAACTCTTTGCAACCCAGGCCAGAATACTGGAGTGGGTAGCTGTTCTCTTCTCCAGGGGATCTTCCCATCCCAGGGATTGAACCTAGGTCTCTTGCATTGCAGGCGGATTCTTTACCAGCTGAGCCACCAGGGAAGCCCAAGAATGCCATGACAAATCTAGACAGTATATTAAAAAGTAGAGACATCACTTTGCCAACCAAGTTCTGTGTATTCAAATCTATGGTTTTTCCAGTAGTCATGTATGGATGTGAGAGTTGGGCCATAAAGAAGACTGAGTGCCAAAGAATGGATGATTTCAAATTGTGGTGCTGGAGATGACTTTTGAAAATCCCTTGGACTGCAAGGAAATCAAACCAGTCAATCCTGAAGGAAATCAACCCTAAATATTCATTGGAAGGACTGATGCCAAAGCTGAAGCTCCCGTACTGGGGTGCCCAGATGCAAAAAAAAAAAAAAAAAAAGCCAACTTGTGGAAAAGACCCTGATGCTAGGAAAGACTGAAATGAAAAGAAGAAGAGGGCAGCAGAGGATGAGATGGTTGGATGGCTTCACTGACTCAATGGACATGCATTTGAGCAAACTCTGGGAGATGGTGAAGGACAGAGCAGCCTGGCATGCTGTATTACATGGGGTCACAAAGAGTTGGACATGATTTAGTGACTGAAACAACAAATCCATCACCTGTTGCTGTAAAACCAGCTTATTTATATGACAAATAATTATATTTTCCAAAATAACATGCTTAGGGGAAGAGCTACGGTGTTTTACAGTTTTTGCAAACGCCTTTAATGTCTGGCTTGATAGAAGACAAGCATATTCTCATGTTTGCTTCTGCTGTCAATTGACTGCAGTGTGGTTTTGGTTGAAATATATGAATTAAAAAAAATAGCCCCACACAGATATGTAGTTAGGAAAAGGAGGAGACTTTTAAGAGCCCTTTCATATAATTTTTGATGTTCTTTGATATTACACCAACAGTTCACAAGTGATAGTTTCTTAAAGGTTAGTTGCAGTGTGAGAGCTGAAGCCATACTAATAAACTTTTCAAATGTTCCTTAATTAATTATCCTATCTTGCACTTTCAATAGATAATTTATCTTTTTTCTGATGACATAACATCATACCTTAGTTTTTTGGAAAATATTGGTATGTGGTTATATGCAGATTTTCTAAATGTTGGTACATTTGATATCTACTATTTAAAAAATCAAATTTGTTCATATTACTCCCAATCACATTGGCCATTTTTGCAAAAGGATGGTCTAAAGGAAGTACACATTCATTGTGACTTGGAGGGTAACTTTCAAATGCTATTAGACCCCATAGAGCCCTCTAAAAATACATTTTCTTGAAGGAATAATTACATAAGTATGTATAAACTATATAAAACTATAAGCTCAAAGGTATTTGTGACAGCATTGTTTATAGTAAAGATCGAAAATAACCTTAGATTTTTCTTAGTAGATAACCTGATAATGAAGTGTAGGAATATAAAAACTGATTATTTTGCTTATTAAAATTTTATGTATATATATACGCTTCCTTGGTGGCTCAGACAGTAAAGAATCTGCCTGAACTGCTGGAGACCAAGGTTCAATCCCTCACTCAGGAAAGTCCCCTGGAGAAGGGAATAGCAACCCACTCTAGTATTCTTGCCTGGAGAATTCCATGGATAGAAGACCGTGGTGGGCTACAGTCTATGGGCTTGCAAAAAGTCAGACATGATTAAATGACTAACACTTTCACACACACACACACACAAACACACAGAGGCATGAAAAGATGCATTGGGTTGGCCAAAACATTCATTCAAGTTTTTCCATAACATCATTTGGAAAACCTGAACAAACTTTTTGAGCAACCCAATACATGCTCTATTGTACAGTGAAAATTTTTTAAATAAAATGGCATTATAATACGATCACATTCATAGAATTTTTGTGTACATGTATTGACATAGATGGATAGAAAAAGTTTTGGAGGAGATTCTCCAAAATCTTAATTATAAATATCTCTCGGTTGAGAGGTTTGGGGACTTTTGATTCTCTTTGTAGTATTTTGATTGCTTGACTTTTCTTGATAGAAACATGTAGCAGTTTTTATAATCAGAGTTATTACATTATTCTGTTTTTGGAAAAGGAAACTTTTGTTCCTTAAATTAGAAAATATACATGTGTTTTCATTTTGACAGTCAATGTTGGCCAGAGTTCAAAACAAGGTGCTGCTTATGTGCCACTAGTATTAGTGAAGTCTTACTGACAAGCAATTTGGCTTAACATTCTTAAAATGTTTATATCTGATAATCCAGCTAGTTTACCTCAATTAATTAATCCTATAGAAATACTCAGAGACTTGTATAAAATATAAATGCCAAACAATAGGAAATGATTTGAATTTATTATAGATATCTATTTGATAGGCTACCATGCAGAGGATGTTATGAATGACCCTTAGAGTTTTGCCTGTTTGAATGTGTATGCTTCCTTCCTTCAGGTAAGAGGAAGTTGAGAGATGGGGATCATAAGCTGTCTTCCCCTCTTGGCAGGTCTGTGAGATCACTTGCCTTTTTATTCCTTCCCATCCTTACTCCTATTTTGACCTCTAGTCTCCACTATTCTTGTTGTCTGGTTGCCACTACCCTAAAGGAGATCAGTCCTGGGTGTTCATTGGAAGGACTGATGTTGAAGCTGAAATTCTAATACTTTGGCCACCTGATGTGAAGAGCTGACTCACTGGAAAAGACCCTGATGCTGAGAAAGATTGAGGGCAGGAGGAGAAGGGGATGAGAGAGGATGAGATGGTTGGGTGGCATCACCAAAGCAATGGACATGGGTTTGGGTAGACTCTGGCAGTTAGTGATGGACAGGGAGGCTTGGTGTGCTGCAGTCCATGGGGTCACAAAGAGTTGGATATGACTGAGCGATTGAACTGAACTGAACTGAACTGATTGTTATTGGCCCATGATTCTAGGTGTTACTTAGAATTACAGGTCCACACCTTTCTGATAATGTTTTATTTTTTAGATTCAGAACTACTATTTCAAAAATATTGAAAACAGGAAAGACTAATTTTAATCCAATTTATTACAATATCCATTTCCCCTGGACACAGAGATTGGTTTAAAGATGAGCCCATGACTCAGCTGCTGCTCAAATGGAAAATCTATTTTTAGCCTTTCAAGTAACACTGCTGCTGCTGCTGCTAAGTTGCTTCAGTCATGTCCAACTCTGTGCGACCCCATAGATGGCAGCCCACCAGGCTCCCCCGTCCCTGGGATTCTCCAGGCAAGAACACTGGAGTGGGTTGCCATGCCCTCTTCCAGGGGATCTTCCCGATTCAGGATCAAACCCATGTCTCTGAGGTCCCCTGCACTGGCACCCTAGTTCTTTACCACTAGTGCCAATCCCTGGGAAGCCCTTATTACAATATAAAGAAGTATAAAAATGAGTATGAGGATGCCAGATGTTTTCATAGATACCAGAATAGATATCCAGGCTCATAGATAGCATTTTACTTTGAGAAAATAGAAAGAATTAATTGTTCTATGTCTTTTTAAGTGATGTGAAAGTCACTCAGTCATGTCCAACTCTTTGGGACCCCATAGGCTATACAGTCCATGGAATTCTCCAGGCCAGTACACTGGAGTGGGTAGCCTTTCCCTTCTCCAGAGGATCTTTGCAATCCAGGGATCAAGCTCAGATCTTCTTCATTGCAGGCAGTTTCTTTACCAACTGAACTGTGAGGGAAGCCCATGTCTTTTTAAAGGATGATATAAATATAAATTTTCTTCTCTTGTAAAACTATTGAAAATTATTTAAAAAATATATTTTTAAGTACATCTAAGTCATTTTTTGGACAGTTTTAAAAAAAATATATCCGATTTAAGTTTCTGTGCACTCAAGAGCAACCATAATAGAACCTAAAGACAACTAAACTCATGATACAGCAGACATGGGTTTTCAAAGCTATCAGCTAGAAAAATTTCTCATGAGTAAAATAAAATTGCTGATCTGCAGAATCTCTGAGTCTTTCTCTAATATCATAATAAAAGGGAAATTCTCATTCTATTCAAAGGAGTACCTTTCTTTTTCTTTTTTTTAAAAAAGTAAAATTCTATAATTCCAGGTTAAGGTAGAATAGTATGTATATTTTTAGTAACAAGTATATGAGGTTTTATTTTTAATAAACAAGGGGTCTATATTGAATTTCTAATACAAAATTGTCAGTTTTAATATTAGAATGTATTTTTGAAGTCAAGCCCAGCTTTGAAGATAGGTTTTATTAATACATTCATAGAAGTTATAGTTTTTTATTTGGCTATGGGGGAAATGGCAACCCACTCCAGTGTTCTTGCCTGGAGAATCCCAGGGATGGCGGAGCCTGGTGGGCTGCCATCTATGGGATCGCACAGAGTTGGACACGACTGACGTGACTTAGCAGCAGCAGCAGCATCATGCCAATATAAGAGGAAAAACAATAGACTTATAACATTTAAAAAGCCAAGTAGAAAATTTGTTTCATCATAACTGTAACTTTTTTATCTTAATCTTAAATAATCTTTCATAATTTTTAATTATAAAATCTTTACTATCCAAAAATATTCCTATACTTCAGTTATTAAAAGACAGTTTTAGTACTTCTGGATAATGTTAGGATTATTTTTCACGTATCCCATTTCATTACCATGTTTAGTGGTTAAATCTAAAGAAAATTTAAATAAAAATTTAAACATCACAAAAAGCATCAGTAGCAGCAACTAAGTATAACAGTAACAAAAAAACACTGTCTCCCTCTCACTAAAGGAACTAGTAAAAATTTCTGTTTTAGTTTCAAGTTTCTTGAAAACTCTGATTATGTATTTGTTGTTGTTTAAGTCATATGATTCTTGGAGGTTTCAAAGTAGTGTAAATTTAGGAGGAAATTTCAAAGAGTTTGGAGTTTTGGTTCATATGGATTCACCCACTCTAGTTATATTTGAGTTAGGTTTCAGATGAAACCAAATTTCCAAACAAGACCTGCTATCACTGCCAATATTTTCATATGTTATAGTAAAAAATATTATCCCCAATGATAAAAAAGCAAGCAGTATGCACATAAAATCCTAATGACATTTTCAACTTTTGAAAGAGCTGCTTTTATTTAAGTGTACTTAACTAAAAGGTCAGTTTTATAATATTTTAGCATCAGTAAAATGGAAACAAACCTAATTTAGTTCCATTGAAAATATAAGGTCACTTATTATGGATCAATGAAAAATTATACATTATTATCAAAAAGTGTGAAATCATACATGTATCACCCACCTAAAGATAATTTGAATACTGTTGAGGATTTTTCCAAAAAGCACTTTGTTTTGTATTAATGCATAATGTACATTGGAGCTTTTTTTTTTCTCTCCAATATGTTTGTTTTTATATATTAATATCAAAATACTTTACTTTCAGCCATATCTTTTATAATATCTTACTAAAAAAGTTCATGCAAACCTGTACAAAGCATGATGGGATGACAAGAGAGGGAGTATTCACAATAAATTCACTAATTTACAAAATATTTTATATTTACAAAATTATTTACATACAGTGTCTCATAGCTTATCAAGACAACCCAATTGTGCAAATATTATCTACAGTGATCAGATGATAACACTATGTCCCAGAGAGATTAACAGTTGCTAATTCAATGACGAATTTGAAAAAAGCATACAGCACTCCTTGACCTCTTATTGAATGTTCTTTTCACTACACACTCAGGGACGAGATCATTAACTCAGATACTGGAAGCTATCACAGTGACATGAATCCTTGATCATAATTGACCCAAATTATTCTGATCTACAGCTGTTTAAATTAAAATTCAGCAAATAATCGCTCAGCTTCATTTTCTGCTGACTGCAAAGATCTGGCCTTGGAGGGCCTGAAAAGGGAATCTATTACTCAGAAAATAAGGAAAAACTTTTATCGAATTGAATTAAAGTGATTCATTTCTTTTTTCTTCTTTAAAGATCTTTTCATTGATTGTTATTTTTTAAAATCCCTTACGAAATTCTTTATAAATGAATAGAGTTGATTTTGCTACTTGCTTTTTTCCTCCCTTGGAGTGCTTAGAACTTTCTCCCTCTTCGTGTGTACTTCCACTTCCTCTGCACACCTGTTCTCCGTTTCTTTTGCTCATTCTTTCCACTTTATAATGTCTTTTGTGCTCACTTAAGATAGGCTTACTGCAAAAATAATTTCAGTCTTAGGGTGGGGTATTTAAAAGCCAAAGTTTAAAGAATAGAGTAGTGTATTAATATAACAATCTTCCAGTATTAATTCTGCCTTTATAAGCATATATTGAGCTGAGAAAATTATTTTAGTGAAACTTTAAGTCAGTTTTTCATGTTCTTGACCAAAATCTTTTGAGATTTTACCAAGTGTAAAGGTCTATCCAATTCTGGGATTTAAAAGATGATACAAGATCTAGACCTTGATCTTGAGAAACGTTGAATTGAATAAAATCTTCCCGTTGAGTATACTGGCATGTTTATTTATGTTAATTTTTAATAAGTCTTTGATTTCACCATCACTCTGTGACTGTGACAGTCCATATGATGGAATTTCATTGGTTACATTAAATTGGAAAGGAAAGGATGAGTTAGGTAGTAGATCACTAAGCCTTCTTGAGCAATAAAAATGAGCTTAAAGAATTAATTGCTTGCACTGATGCAGTTTTGTCAAAGTTTGGAGAGCCATAATTAACTATGTATTAAAGAAAAATCGCAACTCAATTTTCTGACATTCTGTCTGATTGGGTTAAACTCTTGTCTTTTCTTTCTTCAAAATTAGTTTGAATTTCCCAGCCACTATCAATGCAAAACCTATCTCAGTTCATAAGGATAATATTTTGAAGAGATTTATATAAAGCATTCATACACATATTGGTATTTAGGATTTTCTTCATAAGCATTTTTTTAGGTTAGCTGATTAAATATTAAAAATTTGCCAAGCTATATAGTAGGATTTTTTCCCAAGATTTCCAAAGCATGGTTACTGAAAACAGTGAAACCGTATATTTCATTGGCAAAAAACTCTAAGGATTTAAACCTTTAATCAAGACTTTCTAAATGCTTAAGTTTATAAATTGTTTATGACTTTACCAGGACTCTCCACCCAAATCTGTTCTGCTTGAGTGTAAAGGCTGGTTTTCTGCTTACAGTATCCTAGACAGTACAGGCTTCTATGGTTCACAAAGGACTGAAGCCAAGATGAGACGGGAGTGGTCTGATCATGTATAGAAATGCTGAAACATTATTGGCATGAATCCACTCGAAGGGACTGGATTTTTACTTGAGAAGGAGTCTGGAAATGTGTTTTCAATGACATTCTATCTTCTCTTCTGCTTGTCTCTTAAAACCTTGCCTGTCTCCCATAGCCGATTAACATATACACTCTTCCAGGACAGGCAGAAAAGCACAAGGTTTGATTCACCGCCAGCTTTGTTCCAACACAGTTGCATGAGAGCTGCATTCATGAAGCTGATGCCCCTTTTCTGGCCCTGCTGCAGAATTCCAAGTGTTCTTTCCCGATGACTGTGCAGCCTCAGCCCCACCAACAGGCTGGAATCTTTATCCACCCAACAAAAGAGATGTCTGCTTTACTCTGGAATGTTAGCATGGCATTTCTAATTAGGACAATACCAAAATTCATGCAACTGGATATATCTAGGCAGAAGACAATATTGTTAGGTAAATAGTGGTTATGAATGCATTTTTGTTGGCCACACATTCTAAGCAATGATATATAGCTGTATCTTATCTTTAACATCAGAATAATACATTCTTTCATTTAACCATTCAATCAGTTATTTAAAAAAAGAGTTCATTTGCTGAGCACCATTCACTGTGTTTGTCTCTGTGGTCGGTGCAGGAGACACGGAAACAAATAAGACATGTTTCATTTCTATAGGCCATAGACCCATAAATGATTATTGATGAGAGAGACGAGGGAGGTAAGTCTAAAGATAATAAAAGAGTCAAAAGTAAACAACATTGCTCTGCAGAGAGAAAACTGTGGAAGCAGGAAAGGCTTCACAAAGGAAGGGGATTTGAGTGGAGCATGTGGGGTTTGTTTATTTGTTCCTGTTTCTTATTGTCTCCTAAGATGAAGGAAATTTTCCTTACTCAATTTAACGTTCATAGTTTTAATTTTACATCAATGATGTCTTTTTAATTCCCATGGCAAATGCCATGGTGTGTGTGTTATTCCTTTTTGCTCACAAGAAAGTTTAGCTTCAGAGGTTGACTTACTCATGGTCACATAACTGGTAACTGGAGAAACTGGAGCTAAAAATACTCCCATGGCACCAATTCTCCTGCTTTTTTCCACCAACACACTGCCTCTGTTTGATGGTATTTTGGCTTCATAGACATAATACTTTGTGACTTAAAGTCAGTTCATACCTGGTTATCAATTTGATTTTGGTTGACCCAGATGCTGAGGAATTTGCTTTTGCTTTTGATTCCAAGTATTACAGGAACAAAAAAAAAATTACACAAGGCAGGACATTTGTACTCGAGTGATTTAATTCACAAAACATCTTAAGATGCAGCTACTTTGTTTGCATTTTACAGATAAGCAAACTGAAGTTTGCAAACTTGGAGTTTTGAAGTAATTTACCCCAAATTTAATAGTTACCATATAGAAGAGCTTAGATTTAGTCTTGGTAGTCTGGTTCTAGAGTTCACCACAGTGTTCTAAATCTGCTGAGTCACAAGTTGAGTCCACCCCATGGTTGTTCAAGAATTAATGAAAGAGATGATTCAAATTATCTGGCAACCTTTTCCAGACTTTTAAAAATATAAAATAATTCTACTTTATAAGCCTGAAGAGAAAGTAGAAAAGATACTGGAACACCTACACTCTGCTTTTTTCCAACTTACCACTTTATATCTGTTCTTTTAAAAAACATGAGATGATGTAATAATTTCATATTTATGCATAATACATTTCATATTAATGATAGTTTTCCAGACATCAAAGCAAGTGTATACGGGGTGTTAGGTGCCCTTACATCCCTTTTGCTCAAACTCTCAGAGAAGTGATTTCCCTTCAGTATAGTAATGCCTTGTCTCTATCTGTTTGGTTCATCTCCTCGATTTGGCTAGGAACTAGGAGAATCTATCAGACAGATTCAAATTTGTTTTTATTTCTCTATCCCAGAAGGGCTTCTGGATTTTTCTCTCAAAAGCATTTAGGAAAAAGAAGAGAAAAGGTGAGAGAAAGGAGACAAGTAAGAGAGAACATGAATTCCAAGAGTCTGAGAGTAAGTATGCCCATTTTGGGATTGATGGCTCAGAACTGAGTTCCATGAAGTGCTAACTTAGAGTGTGGTCATCTGGCTGAATCACAAATGACTGAATCCCCAGAGGAACATTATGATTGGTGTGATATATCACATAATCCTAAAAGTTAGTGATGAGAAGAATTTCTGTAGAGAAGTCAGCTATTTAGCACAGCAGAGGCTCTGGTTCTTATTAACTGCTGCTGCTTCTAAGTCACCTCAGTTGTGTCTGACTGTGCGACTCCATAGACGGCAGCCCACCAGACTCCCCCGTCCCTGGGATTCTCCAGGCAAGAACACTGGAGTGGGTTGCCATTTCCTTCTCCAATGCATGAAAGGAAAAGTGAAAGTGAAGTTGCTTAGTCGTGTCTGACTCTAGTGACCCCATGGACTACAGCCCACCAGGCTCCTCCATCCATGGGATTTTCCAGGTGAGAGTACTCGAGTGGGTTGCCATTGTCTTCTCCATCTTATTCACTATTTCAAATGAAAAAACAACATATAAACACCCCTATGACATTTAGAATGGACTTTCAGGATATATTTTAAGATTACTTTTAGAATATATATGTAATCTAAAATCTTAATTTCCTTAGTGTCATGCTTCAATAAAATATTCATGGACAGTTACAGGAGAAGGGTAAGCAATCCAGATATGCCATGGAGAGCCTTGTTTCTCTTTATTCATGTGATGAAGATTAAGGATCTAAGGCTATCTAAAAAATGAAAGAGGCACTGGTTGTCCCAGTTGAAAAGCCAGATTTCATGGCAATTATAGTTCATGGATTAAGTAGAATTGAAGAGTAAGGGAAACATCAAGAAGTCCATACGCCTGTTACAGATGGATACGGCAGCCTGAGGGTGGGTGAAGTTACATCAATCAGGAACGAAGAACGAAACTTTCTAAAAAGAAAGAACACCATCAGTGGCCTGTGCTTGATTTAATCAGATATCTTGTACTGAGGGTATATATTGTGTTGAAAAGAAATTATTTAAGCAGCTCTGATATGAGGTATACGGTTCAGACAAGGATCTTCTGAATATTAAAGTCCTTTTCTGAAGATTTATTTCCCATCCCAATGGTCAAACTAATAGTGATTAGTTTACTAACTAGGTAATTCAGGATAGTCAGATTAGTGTAAAACGAACATGCCTCACAAGTTTACTTGATAGTGATAAAATGTCCACGTTCTTAACCTCTTATTAGAAAATTAATTCTAAAAAATTTAGTTGTATTCCCATGTGCTGCAGGATATAGCATAAATCAAATAAAATGTGGGAGTACTATTAATGCAACTTCTTTTTCTCATCTTCTGAATTGGTTGAGCGCTTCATTTTGTAGGGTTGGTTGGCTCTTGGAGAATGCTTTCAGCAAAGTGCATAGAATAAAACAATGTACCTGGCTCCCCTAAAACAAAAATGCATGTATATATTTAAAATGAACCTAAACAGCTGGCAAAATAGCTACTTAGAAGTGTTTTATTTTAATATGACTAAGGCAAAATACAACATGAGAATAACTGCACTATTAATAACTGAATTACTATTGGTTTCAGCTTGGTGCTTTTAGAATTGCAGAATTTTATTTTTACTGCCATTATATCAGAATCACTTTGGAAGTGTTATCTTGATATTGAAATATGTATTTTAAGTGCTAGTGCCAGATGAAAAGAAGAGTGTTTTTTAACATTACCAGAGGGAGGGGGCAGGTGAGAGAGGCTGTGATTGGGGAGGAAAAGAGATTGACAATTAGATAAATGTGATAAGCAAGGGAAACCTTTAATACAGAATCCAATTAATGAATTACAGTGCTGTGCTCTTCCACCGGGACTGGAAGTACTATGTCGCATGAAATTACTAGAATAATACATTCTCTGGATCAGGTGGTAAAGAATTTGCCTGCAAGGCAGGAGACCCAGGTTTGATCCCTTGGTCAGGGAGGTCCCCTGGAAAAGGGAATGGCAACCTACTCCAGTATTCTTGCCTGGAGAATTCCATGGATGAAGGAGTGTGGCCAGTTACAGTCCGTGGGGCTGCAAAGAGTTGGGCATGACTGAGTGACTAACACACATGTACATTTTTGAAGGAAGATTATATTGAATCTGGTTGAAGAATAATGTGGTGAATGAAGCAGGAGATCAGCAAAGACTACAACTGCCTTTGATTGTCCTTCATTGGCACCTCTGATTCTAAGGTTATTAGTTACTCATTTATAGTGAGGAATCTCATCTATGTCAGCTGCTTTGTTAAAATCCCACAAGAATCCATACTGCTTCCCAGAGCACTAACATAACACAAAGATTGACATCAAGTGGTCACTCAAGTTGTGTACCAGAAAAATAATACATCTACCAAAAGTGAAGTCATATACATCTTCTGTCACTAGGCTTAATTAGATAGTTAAGTGACTTTAAGTTTTCTTGATGTATCTCAAGTTAAACTTGTGAATCCCCCTACTTGGAATGAGATGGTACAAGATAAGCTTTACATAGAACATAATTTATGAATCACTTATAGAATCCTTTCTCTTTCTTCAAATACTGCTGCTATCAGGTTCAGTCTGGTTTCTCTTGCCTTATCTTAAAGTAGAATTTCAGTTATCCTGTGGTGGTTTAGTTTCTAAGTTGTGTCTAACTCTGGCAACAGCATGGACTGTAGCCTGCAAGGCTCCTCTGTCCATGGGATTCTCCAGGCAAGAATACTGGAGTGGGTTGCCATTTCCTTTGCCAGGGGATCTTCCCAACCCAGGGATCGAGCCCGGGTCTCCTATTCTTTGCCAACTGAGCTACGAGGGAAGCCCATCAATTATGCTGATGATATCATAATTCATATGATGATGACATTCATAACTCATAATTTCTCCACATTCCCCACAGTCAGAACATATACACCAAGGTCATTCCTGTGGCAATTAGCCATTACAGATTCAAGCCATAACAATACCACCAACAACAATAAATCCACATCATTAAGCTCATAACCAGGTGCTGCCACATGATATCAAAAGCACTAATGACAAATACTCAGTTAAAAAGTTCTGAGGAAAAGTAAAAAAAATACTGAGGTATCAATGGACTCTTGGAAACTATCTCCAAATTGAATTTTTTCTGAGTTCAATTTTTTTTAATGTGATGGAGTTTCTGTTCTTTTTTTTTTTTTTTAGTGTTGGCCAGAAAAACATCTTATACCTTAAAATATCAACTTAGTGATGTACAAATAAGGACAAATTCGTGGAATTTAAAAGTGAAAAAGGAAACTTAGTCATCATAAAGCCCAATGCATATAATGACAAATCATTAGAATTGCCTAGAATTGCACACACATGTACATTTTGCATATATAATATAAATGCAAATATAATGTCTACATATTAATATTTAAGGTATACATATATGTTTATATGTTGTTGAACTCCATTTCTGGATATTCAGTTCTTATTTAGTAGGTTCCTCAGTGGCTCAGCAGTAAAGAATCCACCTATATTGCAGGAGACACAGGAGACTGGTTCTATCTCTGTGTCAGGAAAGGCAACCCACTCCAGTGTGCTTGCTGAGAAAATCCCATGGACAGAGGAGCCTGGTAGGCTACAGTCCATGGGGTCACAGAGTCAGACCCAACTGAAGCTACTGAGCAGGAGCACCAGAGACTAGCAAAGCAAGCTTTCTGATGACAAGTCAGATTTAGAAGTCATTTATGTTACAACTTCTATAACTTTGCATATGAGGCAACTGAACTGCTAAGTGGATTGGCCAACCTACCAGTTGTCATACAGCCAATGGAAAGGCGTCAAGAATGAAACCCAGGCTTCCTGATTGTTGTCCTTTCCCATTAACCTAGGTTTCTTCTTCAAGATGTTTTGTGAGAAATGGCTAATCCTGTCTGTCACCTCACTTATAGTCTTTCTTTAGTTTTTGTTTAATAAAGAATTACTTATGTTGCTGATTAACTACTTGGCCTCTAAAGGTAACTTGATATTGTGTTTGCACACAAAAATAAAGCTGTTAATGCTTGATGCCTTTGTTTGGAAATGGTTTTCGTGTTTTTTTCATTTCCTTTTCTTTAAGATTTATCTTCTTTTTTAAAATATAAATTTATTTATTTTAATTGGAGGCTAATTACTTTCACAATATTGTATTGGTTCTGCCCTATATCAACATGAATCTGCCACGGGTGTACACGTGTTCCCCATCCTGAACACCCCTCCCACCTCTCTCCCCGTACCATCCCTCTGGGTTGTCACAGTGCACCAGCCCCAAGAATCCTGTCTTCTAACTGGTGGTTTTTTCACTTCAAAGTTAAACTATTTAAATCTAAGAAAAAGTGAATTGTTTATTAAACTTATTTGCTTAATGGTGTTGCCAATGGAATGTTTATTGGGAAGATTGTGTTCTTCCCTCTTTCCTTCTTTCTATCTTCTCTTTCCTCTTACAACTATGAAAGGAAATGGCAGATGGTAACAGCTGAAATGTAATGTAATATACCAATTTCTTTGCCTGGTGTATGCATGACTGCCCTCTGTTGGATGAAATTAGATCTGCTCTAATATGTTAGACTGTCTTGCCCTCTAGTGGTTTGTATAGAAGATAGTGATGAAGACACCGGAAAACACTGTGTGAAGGATCAATTATTTTCTTCCCAAATAATTGATATATTCACAAATTTCAACCAAAAACTTGATTTAATAATACTTATAATTTAAGATGTAAGAACTCACCCTGAGTGTGCCTCACATTTCTTTTATGGATATATCAATGGGGTAATTAAGTTAAATGAATGTGTTTTATAAGGAATGTGAAATTTATGGTTACTTTTGACCGCATAACTCAATTTATCATGTCTTTAACTGAAAATGTCTAATAAGCCACTTTTTGAAAATGAAATTTCCTGAACTGGAATGAATTGCATTTGCTATGACTGAGATTCTATCAACGGAAGCAGAGACAAGCAGCAAATCTTAAATATCTCTGCAATTTTTAACTTTGGAAAACATCCTCAATTTTGAAGAAAAAAAAAATATTTGTGACATAAAATATGAAAACCAAGTTGCCTATTGTGACTTTACTACCCTTTAAACTTAGCTGAAACATAAACTTCCTAACTTCTCAGTTAATTAATTCCTTCAAAGTCAATTGAGCGTAACCTATTTTTCCAGCTCTCAGGTGAGAGTTGGAAATAACATTCTCGCTCTTTTGTAGCCTACAGTAATCAAATTTGAAGATTCCAATAGGGTTGAGTTTTGTTTCAAAGAATAGACTAATTTTTTCTGTTTATTCTATCACTCAAAATTTACCACTCTCACTGGGCTTCCCTTGTGGGTCAACTGGTTAAGAATCCGCCTGCAATGCAGGAGACCTGTGTTCAGTCCCTGGGTTGGAAAGATTCCCTGGAGAAGGGAACAGCTACACACTCCAATATTCTGGCCTGGAGAATGCATGGACTTTATAGGCCATGGGGTCGCAAAGAGTCGGGCATGACTGAGCGACTTAAAGTGTCTGACTCTTTGTGACCCCATGGACTGTAGCCCACCAGGCTCCTCTGTCCATGGGGATTCTCTAGGCAAGAGTACTGGAGTGGTTCGCCATGCCCTCCTGCAGGGGTTCTTCCCAGCCCAGGAATCGAACCCAGGTCTCCTGCATTGTGGGTGGATTCTTTATCATCTGAGCCACCAGAAAAGCCCTACCGCTCTCACGGCTCTTACTTATCAGTTTAGTAATTCATCTCTGAATCTACAGGGTAGGGTATAGTACTAGAACCATGGAGGACCTTTAATAAATCTTTGTTTCTAGCACCTTTTCTAACCCTCTTCTTTTGCCTCCTCTGGTGTCCATGAAACCCTGCAACCCTATTATCAAAACTTCCATTGAAAGGTACATCAGGCATGCATGGCGCATGCTAGTTGCTCATTCATGTCTGACTCTTTGCGACCCTATGAACTCTTTAGGACCCTATGGACTCTTTGCTACACTATGGACTGTAGCCCACCAGGCACCTCTGTCCATGGAAATTTCCAGGCAGGAATACCGGAGTGGGTTGCCATTTCCTCCTCCAGGGGATCTTCCCAATCCAGGGATAGAACCTGCGTCTCTTATGTCTCCTGCATTGGCAGGGGGTTCTTTACCACTAGTGCCACTTGGGAAGCCCTAAATCAGGCCTCCATTGCCTTAAAATAAAGTCAGTTACTTCTTAGCCTACGAGTAAAAATATACAAAGCCTTTTCTTGAGTTTAAAATTGAGGACTTACAGGTGTATAGACACATAGATAGAGGATAGATTCTAGAGGAGAAAGGGTGGCTATTTATAGACCAGTGAAAGAGATTAGAGATTACCGTGTAAGAATTTATGTTCCTTCTTTAAAATAATATTTGGTGTTGTCAGTTTATAAGACTGTATTCCTTAAAAAGCAAAGCTACCTCATCTGTTTTTTTTTTTTAATCTAAAGTTCATTCTTTTATTTTCCCCAGATCATATTTGCTCATTTTTAAAACTGTGGTTTGGACACCAAACAGCTGAAATTGGAAATAACTGAAGCAAGGAACTTGCCCTTCCTTGTATGTACCAGCAGGAGTGACATCGGCAAGGTAAGTCATACTAATTGTGTAGAGCTGGTGGCTGTCCTAGTTGATTGCTGTGTGTGTTCTGATGAGCTGGTGCTTATTACATGTTTTAATGATCACCATAGAGCAGCAGGGAGTTTTCATTTGTTCACACCAGAACCTTGCATGTACTGCTCTTTCTTTCTACTCAATTTTACTTCCTCTAATACTGAATTCTCAGACATATTCATCCTAGTTCTCTTCATATATGTTATTTAGTGGCTTCTAAAAACTCCAGAATACAGTTGATCATGACTTCATTTGTGTTTTTACTTTACAAAGTAAACAACCTTATTCAAGTGCTTACCAATGTCTAGCATAATTCTTTTATTATTATTATTATTAATTTTTTGTTTTTACTTTATTTTACTTTACAATACTGTATTGGTTTTGCCATACATTGACATGAATCCACCACAGGTGTACATGCGATCCCAAACATGAACCCCCCTCCCACCTCCCTCCCCACAAGCACTGGGAACTTTAGCTACAAACTTTTTTTTTAATTGAAAAATAATTGTTAAGCTTGCCTTGCATTTTACGATTTTTACCTTTTTGTTCTTTTGGCAATTATATTTTATTCAGATGTTATAGATTTTAACTAGGATCTTTTGTATTTTATTTCTTGTCTACCTTTCTATGTATCCTAGATTTTTAAAAATATTGTTTCATCTTTCAATTAATGAAATTCTTCCAACTTTTTTCAATTTCTAGAAGCTATTTTTTGTTCATGGATTTTTTTCCCACCACATGCAAATCTTGTTTTCAGTGTATTACAACTTATTTATTCTCTCTGAAAAAAATAATTGATTTTAAACAAATTCTCATCATCATGGTATACAAATTATGTATTTCTACTGATTTTCCTCTGTCATGTTGCAGATATCTTCCAATCTGTGTTGAAGACTGGTTTTAAGCTCACATTTAAGAAGGGGGAAAAAATAGCAAGGTCTGTGTGTAGAAAAAGTTCAGCAGACTTCATATTACAGGAGTGAATGTGAGAAACCATTAAAGTAGAAAAACTCTCTAAATGCCAGAATAAGAAGAGTTTTATTCTATAGTTTTTAAAAGTTGTGCTTATGATCCAGAGATATATGATGCCATTTTTCTAGAGAGATGAAATGTGCTTTCTGTCCGTTGCTGAGTCTGGTAACAGGGGTACTACAGGTGGTGGTGGGAGACTTCTACTGTCTACTAGCCTCAGGGTCTCTGGGTCAACTTCTCTTAAGAGTCTCCTAGAGCAAGTTAAATCTCTTCTTAATGCTGTTGCCTACAGAGTTCTTTCCACTCATCCCAATCTATAGCTTCCTGCCATTCCTCATCCTTTTCCCTTTTGTCATCTTCTAAAATACATGAGTTTTTTGTCTGTTGATTGCATCTTCATCCATTTCTTCAGAGCTGTGAAGTGTATGTACCTTTTCATTTTCGAAACTGTCAATTTAGGAGGTTGTAGGGATGAAAAGAGATATGTGCTTATGGTCAGACCACCATTCTGAAACAGAAATCCTAAGAAGGACCGAGAGAGAGAACACCAAGCACTTGTACTGCCCTGGTGATGAGAGAATAAAGAGTGGCAGGGAGCAGTGCCGCAGGACATGTGTTAAGTCATGTTCTTGTGCTTCGTGCTCAGGCGTGTCCGACTCTCTGCAACACCATGGACTATAGCCCGCCAGGCTCCTCTGCCCATGGGATTTTCCAGGCAAGAATATTGGAGTGGGTAGCCATTCTCTTTTCCAGGGGATCTTCCCGACCCAGGGATGAAAACTGCATCTCCTGTGTCTCCTGCATTGCAGGCGAATTCTTTACCAGCTGAGTCATGTCATGTACTTAAAGCCTATCTATTGGCTTAAATACACTAACCTTATTTAAATCTCATAAAATTAAACTACTGTCTGGGGTCATCTTGCCAAACTTCAGTTTGGAGGTTGGAATTCCTTCTATGCTATTTCAGCCAATGTGCTTCCCAAATATACTTAGCCATCCTTACTGAGTGCCTAATGAAGCAATGCACATTGTTGGAAACTTCTACTTTGCTAGAAAATTCTTCTAATAAAGAAATGAATTCAGCTTCTCTTCTTGTTTCACCCACTAATTCTAATCTATCCATTAAAACCATGTGCTTCAGGGAACTCTGTGAACACTTGATATTGTATATAAAAATAAGTTTTAAATGTGCCTAAGAACACTTTTCTGGGAAGAGGGTCCATTGGTTTCATTATGTTCTCAACTTAACCTACAAACAAACAAAAGACCAAAAGTCACTGGTCTCAAAACAGTCCAGACAAAGTTGGCTTCCTTTAGTTTCTGGCAGCTCTTCAAATATCCAAGAATAACTGTAATCCATTTTTATTTTTGGTATTTATACAATGAAAGCTTCAAAGTCATTTAAATAGCATTATACTGCAGCTAAATAGGATTCAGATTTTAAGGAGCTCAATTTAAGGTTATTATAAACCTGTTCATGTCCATACTTATAAATAAAAAGAGAAGTCAGCTAGTAAAACAAAGCAATAAATGCGGTATACTCTAAATGGTGGGAACTAGAGGTTTGTTGTCTTTAAGAAGTAGGATGAAAAAAATAATTCAGGGAATTCTCTCTATGCTCCTGTGTTTAATCACTGCACCTGCAAGCTTTTCAATAACAAAGGATAAGATCATATCAATGGGATTTTTGCCTTTGCTGACAAATAAATATATCAGCATTATTTGTTAAAACAGTTGTAAAATCATTAGCGATTTTAAAAAAGCATATGATTTTGCTTTGTTATTAGTGCGGCTTTATGAGAAGTATCACAATTATCAGAACTTCATAAGAACTTGAAATTTCACTAAAAAATTTCATTTTTATAGGATATAATTTTTCTTTGTTAAATTATTAAAATAAAAAAATGATACTTTTAGGCATAAATTAAAAAAAAAAAACTAGATAAAACTAAAATTACATGAACTATCAATACCCAGTATGTCAATGCTAAGATTTTGGTGTATATACTTAAAGAATAAAATCCCATCTTCCTTGACATCTTTATTTATCAATATATTATGAATGTCCTTTCACAAGAGTGAATATAGATCTGCCTTTTAATTTTAATTATAACATATTATTCATTGCTTATATGTATTACAGTTTACTTATAACTGTTTAAAGAAACATTTTGTTTCCATTTTTTGATTTTATAAGCAGCAGTATAATATAAATGTTATGTATATATATTGAGTATTGTACACATTACCAAATTTCCTGAGACCAATTTATACTTCTACCCACAGGAAATTAGAATCTTCCCTCCTTTTGCACACTCAGGCTAAATCTGTTAGGCAAACTGTGATATTTCTTTGTTTTATGATGCTTTCTTTGGGGGGAGTGCTTCAGTGCAAAGGACCACTGTTTCTATCTAGTGGTAATAACAGGGTCAATGTGAGTTCTCCTGGTTTTTGAGGCTTCTGATTCTATGAATAATAAGGGTTATTGTAAGAAGTCTGCAAAGAGCCTATGGTTTTGGAATAGCCTTTGCTTGATAATTCAAAAAAATGAATTCAATCCATCTCAATAAAGAGAAAATATATCCTCATACTCTTATAAGGATGGAAGATGCTGTATAAACATCAATATCTATTATAGTAAATTCCCAATTTGAGAGCTATGAGGATGAAAAAAAAAAGGAAAAGACTGCAGAGAAAGAAAGGATGGATGGCTGAATTCATAGATAATCCAAAAGCTTCATTTTGGCCAATAGCTTATATGAATATCTCATACCTGATATCTCCCTCCAAACTACTAACAATGAATTATTTAAAATAAAAGAAAAAAAAGAAAATAAAGTTTAAATTAAAATTAAGTGGTATAACATAGATCTTTTTTATAACACTAGCTTGAAATAGTTACTCATAAGCAGAAAGTATTTAAAAGAGGATAGAAAGAACAAGGAGACCTAAGTTTAGATAAATTGACAATGAGTCATTTCCTAAAAATTACATTGTCATACTTATTCAATTATTCAATAATTATTTAGAAATTATTCTATTTTATTTATATTGTATCACTTATAAAAACCCAGAAAATGGAGCTAATGGCATTTAAAGTTGTTTAAAAAAAGTACAATATTTTTCTTTATTGTATTTTAAACACAATAACCAACACAGTATATTAGAAACTGAAAGGAAGTTATGATTATATATATATTATATCTTGAGACTCAACAGAACTTACATGTAGTTTATGGGATTTTAAAGCTGAAATTTAACAAAAAAAAAGCAATTATGTACCTGAAATATGATAGAATTAACCTAATTTGGATTAATATTTTCAGAATAATATTAAATCCATTTTTTCTATTTTTTTATAGTGTATATTTCACAAGGTTGTTTGTGATGTTAAGTGAGATACCATATTCATTTATTTATTGTAGTTTTTAATTTATTATTTGAATGGCAAGCGGGATCTTAATTCCCCAACTACAGATCAAGACCATGCTCCTTGCAGTGGCAGCTGCTGCTAAGTCACTTCAGTCGTGTCTGACTCTGTGCGATCCCATAGACAGCAGCCCACCAGGCTCCCCTGTCCCTGTAATTCTCCAGGCAAGAACACTGGAGTGTTGCCATCTCCTTCTCCAATGCATCAAAGTGAAAAGTGAAAGTGAAGTCGTTCAGTCGTGTCCGACTTTTAGTGGCCCCATGGACTGCAGCCCACCAGGCTCCTCCGTCCATAGGATGTTCCAGGCAAGAGCACTGGAGTGGGGTGCCATTGCCTTCTCCTGCAGTGGCAGCAGGGAGCCCTAACTACTGGACTACTAGGGAATTCCCTTTTCTAAAAATTTTCTACTTTTATCTAGTCATGTTTATAATATAGATTGCATAACTTGACACTCAGTGCTTTAGAATATATGCCACTCCCAAACATCCAAATGACAGAGAACATTTTACCTAGGGCTTAAACAGAGATCACTATGATGTCAATGCCAGAATCTGTTTTGATCCCACCTGTGCTGTCTGCATCACATAAATTGTACCTTTCTGGAAGCCCTGGTTGGTCATTTGCATCCTGGCTGATCAAATCATCACTATGCACTGGGTACAGCACCAGGTTAATTTCATCTTTGGCCTGTCTGAACTGATGGCTCTGCAGCCTGCTATAGCACTGCGCTTCTTGGCACTGGTCTTCAGTAGCATGCCCTTAGGTTTTAGTACATTCTCTTGGCATTTCTCCTCTGTTGAATGTCCCACCCAATATTTTTGGAGCTCATGCTTTCTTCCTTCCTGGATTGATCCCTTGTTTTGTTGGAGCCAACATCCTCCCTTAGCTTCCTGAGAAGCAGATTTTGAAAACTATGTTTTCTATTCTTTGCATGTTTGAAATCTTTTTTCCTGTCCTCATTTGTGATTGAATTGTGCCAGGGTATGCACTCTGGACTTAGAAATAATTCTTCTTCAGATTTTAAAAATCATTATACCATTGTCTCCTAATCGCCAGTGTTTATACTGTGAAGTCCTAAACCTTTCTGATTCCTGGCACCACATGCCTGACACCCTTGACCCTTATTTCTTTTAACTCTCCAGAAACATGTAAGATCTTTTCGTTTATCTACTTTTGAAATTTCATGATGATGTCCCTTGAAAAACGATTCACTTTTTCACCACTATTTTGCAGGACAAAGGCTGTGTTTCTTAACATAGCCATTAAGTTCTGATAAATTTTATTTTATTATTTCTTTTTTAACATTTTCCTTACATTTTCTCTCTCTCTTTCTTTATCTCTTTCCAAGAGCTTCTATTAGCCACATTTGAACCTGGTTCTTTAAAATATGAACATTTAAATATTTCTTGTCCCTTGTTCTACTTCTAGATGTTTTTCGTAGCAATTTTGATGTTTAAAATGCATCAGCATTTTAACACTAATAATTATGTCTTATACTCTGATCATTACTTTTTTAAAAAAGAATCCTGTTCTTAATTTATAGTTGTAAATTTTTCTCTTATCCAAAAGTGATAACATAGTATAATCATCTGATCCCTATAGATAATATTCACATAACTAAGTTATCTTGATTAGCCTTGAAGTTGTAGTTTTGAAAATATCTTTTGTCTACCCCCCTGCCTTTTTCGAGAGTTTATTTCTTCTGAGTTTCATTTTCATCTATTTGTGTTGGTCTGCTCGCTCATGTTGGATGCCTTTTTTTAGCTTATCTGGAGATGCTTGATTTTCCAGTAATTTCTGAGAATGAAGCTCTAAGAAATGGAGAATGAGCTTTGTTGGCTTATGGACTCCTGCTGGGCTTTACATTATAGTTTCTGGGATAAGAACCTGACCCGGAGACCCCAAATATCAAAGTCCGGAGATCTTTTCTCTTGGGTCAGGTGGTACATGCAAAGAAGCCCTTGAGTTCTGAGCTGGTGTGCAACCTCCAAGACTCAACACTGGGTATCCAAGCACTTAAAATCCTGGGAAGACACTGTAGGTCTCTCTGTTGAGCACGAAGACATTCACTTACTCAGTCTCTAAGGATAGGCCTTACACTGCCCTCTTCCTTGCTTAAATTTGGAGACTTTGGTTCAGTTTCTCCAAAGTAAAGCTTTCTCTTTTGTAACTAGGGAAGGAGGCTATTTAAGTTGTGAAAGAGGGAACCGGGGCTCTGTCTACTCCTGGGCACGCTTCTTCTGATTCTTTTGTTTCTGTCTCATCCTCAGTAACTATCATTATAAACTGACCTAATACAATTTGGTTATGCACAATTCTTAAGTCTTTTATGGTGAATAATAAATGCCCATTAAAAATTTATTTGAGGTCAGTGACTCTAGCTACTCCATTCATTACCAGGTGGTACTCTAACCTTGCTGCCAGATTATAAAAAAGGTTTTTCTTAAACCAAATGTCTCCCCCATCTACAGACACAAAAGAAATATTTCGTTATGATCTTTCCTGTTAAATCAAGAATCCCTAGGTCTTTGTTCTTTTAGTTGTTTTTTATTACCACTTTCTGAAGTGGTAGATTTGGCAAATGTCAAAGTTTCAGAGTAGAATTCTGTAAACCATATAGTTGGAATTCTGCAAAAACTCCAGGGTTCATGAAGCTGTGAACCTCAACATAGGAATTCCACTTAGTGATTCAGCACAAGGCATTTTTCAAGTAAAGAAAATAGACCTAGCTGGCTTCTTATACCTGGGTACACAAGCATGGGAGAGTCTCTAAAATATTTTTATGCAATGACCCTATTTTGAATAATTTAATAATTTTCATTTTACTAATGAGAATTCATATCCAATATTCATCCAATGAGGCAACATATTTTACCAACATTTAGTAATATTAACCAGCCAGCTTTGGATGCTAATTAAGATAGGGATAACAGAAAAATAGATTAGCCATGATGGGAGTAGGGCCTTCCCTAAAATGTTGCCTGACTACAACTCAATTGTACATTATTAATTAGTACTTTAACTGACCAACCCTAGCTTGGACATTCTTGAGTAATAACAGCTACAGCCTAAGCTAAGTAACACATATACTGTATCACACTGCCTGTCATCTACTTTTTTATAAGTACATTAAGATTGCAACATTTTTTTCTAAGGAAATTGTGCTTCTAAGAACCAATTCAGAACTCTTTAGGACTTAGTGGTTTCCTTACAAAAGGATACCTTGGAGATTTGGCAAGTTTAGTTGCAAATAAAGTAAATGCAATAAAGTAAGTGACATGAAGTTTTTTGTTCCCCAGTAAATATAAAAAGTACGTTTATACTATACTGTAGTCTATTAAATGTGCATAGCACTGTGTCTAAAAAGCCAATGTATGCACCTTAATTTAAAAACACTTTATTGCTAAAATATGTTGACCACTCTCTGAGCCATCACTGAGTCATAATCTTTTTTCTGGTGGATGCTTCAATGTTCATGGCTGCTGGCTGACCAGGGTGGTGGTTACTAAAGACTAGGGTGGATGTAGCAATTTCTTAATATAACATAGCAATGAAGTTTACCACATTGGTTGACTCTTCTTTTCACAAAAAAGTTTCTCTGCAGCAGGTAGTATTGTTTGATAGCATTTTACCCACAGTAAAACTTCTTTCAAAATTGGAGTCAGTTTTCTCAAACACTGTCGCTTCTTTATCAACTAAGTTTATATAATATTCTAAATCCATCGTTGTCATTTCAACCATCTTCACAGCATCTTTCCCAGGGATAGATTCCATCCCAAGAAACCACTTTTTTTTTTTTTTCTCATCCAGGAGAAGCAACTCCTCATTCATTCAAGTTTTTATCATGAGATTGCAGCAATTCAATCACAGCCTAAGGCTTCACTTCTAATTCTCTTGCTGTTTCTACCACATCTGCAATTATTTCCTCTGCTGAAGTCTTGAGCCCCTGAAAGTCATCTCTGGCTGGAATTAGCTTCTTTGAAACTCCTGTTAATTTTGACATTTTGACCTCATCCTGTGAACAATGAATGTTCTTAACGACACCTAGAATGGTGAATCCTTTCCAGAAGGTTTTCAATTTACATATTCCAGATCAATCAGCAGAATCACTATAAGGCAGCTATAGCCTTACAAAAATGTATTTCTTAAAGAATAAGACTTGAAAGTTGAAATTACTCCTTGATCCATGGGCTACAGAATGGATGCTGTACTTCCAGGTATGAAAATACATTAATTTTCATCAGAGCTCTTGGATGACCAAGTGCATTGTCAATGAGCAAAAATATTTTGAAAGGAATATTTTTTTTTTTTCTGAGCAGTAGGTCTCAACAGTGGGCTTAAAATATTCAGGAAATCATATTGTAAACAGATGCACTATCTATCTTCCAGGCTTTGTTGTTCCATTGATAATGCAGAGTAGATTTAGCATAATTCTTAAGAATCCTAGAATTTGGGGAATGGTAAATGAGCATTGGCTTCAACTTCAAGGTATCAGCTCCATTAGCCTTTAACAAGAGAGTCAGTCTGTCCTTTGAAGCTTTGAAGCCAGGCACTGACTTCTCATCTGTAGCTATGAAAGTCCTAGATGGCATTTGCTTCCAATATAATGCTGTTTTGCCTACACTGAAAACCTGTTGTTTAGGTAGCCACCATCACTCATTATCTTAGCTAAATCTTCTGAATAACTTGCTGCTTCTGCATCAGCATTTGCTATTTCACCTTACACTTTTATGTTATGAAGATGGCTTCTTTTCCCAAATCTCATGAACCAACCTCTGCTAGTTTCAAATATTTCTTCTGTAATGGTCACACCTCTAAAACTTCATAGCACTGAAGAAAACCAGGGCCTTATTAGGTTGGGATTAGGTTTTGGCTTAAGGAAATTGTGTGGCTGGTTTGATCTTCTGTCTAGAAGATCCATATTGGCAATAAAACTGTTTCATTTTCTTATCATTTGGGCCTTCACTGGAGTAGCACTTTTCATTTCCTCCAAGCGCTTTTCCTTTGTGTTAAGAACTTGGCTAAGTGTTGGTGCAAGAGGCCTGGCTTTCAGCGTGTCTCAGCTTTTGACATGCCCTCTCACTAAGCTTAATCTTTTCTAGCTTTTGATTTAAAGTGAGAGACGTGTGACTGTTCCTTTCACTGGAACACCTACAGGCCATTGTAGGATTATTAAGTGGTCTAATTTCAATGTTGTTGTGTCTCAGGGAGTAAGGAGGCTCAGGAAGAGGAAGAGAGATGGCAAAATGGCCAGCTGGTGGAGCAGCTAAAACATATTGATTAGGTTTGCTATCTTAAATGGATGTAGTTCAAGATATGTCAAAACAATTGTAAGAGTAACATCAAAGATCACTGATCACATATAACAACAAATATATTAAGAATGAAAAATTTGAAATACTGTGATAATTATTAGAATGTGACCCAGAGACAGGAAATGAGCAAGTGCTGTTGGAAAAATGGTGTCAATAGATTTTATCAAGGTGGGGTTGCCGCAAACATTCAATTGAAAGAACATGCACAATACCTGCCAAGTGCGATAAAGGGAAGCCTAATAAAATGAGGTCTGCCTGTTATGGTCTTAAGTTTTCTAAGTTTCCTCCATCCCACTAAAGCATCCCTTTCTCATTGACAAAAGATTGCTGACAAATGTTATCACCTTCTACTGTTAAATATTATATCATTTTCCTTGTCCTTCTGGATTTATACTCTTTTAAAAATACATTTACTTTTATATTAGTTGGATTATAGAAAGAATAAAGATAAATCATTTAAGCCTCATCTCTTAACCAACACTGTATTACACTTATTTTCCTTAACATGAAAATATTTTCTTATCAGATCATTTATTCAGAAGTGGGTAAAAATATATATATTTCCAGCCAATATTTTCTATAAAACTGATATTGAACTGATATTTCTTAACATCATCTTTATTCTTATGCTGGAAGTGGGAATTCTTCACAAGCAAAAGCAATCAGTTAGAATAAATAATAGGAACAATTCACAAGCTTGACTGGCTTAGTTTCAGATCTTTTCTATTATTTAAAATATTGTTCAGCTGATCTCCAAATATTTAATCAAAATAAAATATAAGTAATACAATCTCTCAATTACCCCTTTAACTGTGCTCTAAGTAATTAACACAGTTACTGCAAAATATATAGCTATTGTTTTGATATTGATAAGGAGATTGTTGAAGATGTCATCATGTCTGGAAAAGTGACTAGAGAGGTTGCTGGGGGCTGCATAACTAGCTGTGAGGGTTGATTATGGAGGAAAGTCTTAGAAAAAGTGTCTGTGATAGTATTGAGACTTGCCTTAACTACTAAAAAGTAACATTTTGTGTTACAGTTTTCTATAAACACACCTTTTTACTTGAAATAGCACTAGGTTGAGTTTTAAAATCTAATCTATATGGCAATATCATAATAGTTGGGATTGTTTCTGCTGTCTTTTGCCTCAGTTGGGTCACACAGGCTTAAACAAAGATTGAAGTCTATTTCTGCCTATTATAATTAAAACCCTAAAATGCAAACCACACTGTAAATTAGATTTTCAATGCACTACACTTTATAATTGTGAATATTAGAAAATGAAGCCATCCTTTTCACAATTGGTATATTTACTCTGTCTGAGCTACTCGATTGCCTTGTGAACATAGGTGGTAACAGTGATGGTAAAGAGTCTGTCTGCAATGTGAGAGACCCAAGTTCTATCCCTGGGTCGGGAAGATCCCCTGGAGGAGGAAATGGCAACCCACCTCCGCATCTTGCCTGGAAAACCCCATGGACGGAGAAGCTTGGCAGACTACAGTCCATGGGGTCGCAAAGTGTTGGACATGACTGAGTGAGTTCACTTAAACTTACAGAAAGGCAATTTTAAGGTTAAAGCAGACAGATTAATTCTATTATCAGTGAAAACTTAGACATACAATAACAATCAGAAAGGTAGTTTGTTCTCTAACTCATAATAAAATCCATTTTTTATGACCATTTAGGTTTAGAAAGCAGCTGTATTAATAAAAATTTTATCTGAACTTCTAACTTACTGCATAATTTGGGAACTTGTTCTGGAATCATGAAATGTCTTACAGAGTATGGCTATTTATTTATATAATAGACTAGATTCCTGTTTACTTTGTCTGCTTTCTTCTTTTGGCAACCACTTGGGGCCGGTAAATGAACAAAGAGAACATGAGGTATGATAAATTTAATAGCAAGCATACATACACTTGTTTGATTTTTTTAAATGTTGTAGGGTTGGGCTATAAAAAAATTTAGGAACATAAGGTCTTGTTATACTGGAAAATTTGAGAGTTAATAAAACAAACACTAGGAATGTCATCACTGATGTATGCAAATAAATTCTATATGTTATGAGAATAATGTCAGAAGGTCATAAACTTAAAGAAAAATGAATTAATTTGATTTAATTAATTTATTGTTTTGCTTAACCATTAAATAAATGTTGCATGAATTCCTACCATGTGTTAGTCTTGTGCTAGGCCTTGCAGAAAGAATAAAGATGAATAAAACATGTCTCTTGCCTGGGGGCACTCACAGTCATGGTCTAGTGAATGATAATAAAAAACTAAGTACACGAAGAGAAGGATTTGTGTGATCAATGTGTTGGGAATTAAAGTCTGGTAGGCCGTCTATCCCCAATGGTTGATTTATTGATTTTTATCTTACCTTATTCCAGAAAGAATGTTTTAAGAATGAGATAGACACAAGAAAACAAATATGAAAGCTGGGGTGTTAAAGAAAAAAGAAAACATAACCCTTACAAAGGTAGAAATAAATATACATCTCTTTTTCCAAAGGATAAACTAAAACCCAACCAAGGCTGAAGTAGGTATAAACGAAGAAACTACTGAGAAAGGAGAAGAGTGGAATGTTAACTTCTTTCAGATTGGAAGAATAGAACAAAACGCAAGTATTTCAAGTATTGTTAAAGTTACTTGCTAATACTTTGAAAAATTGAATATCATCTCTCAGTATGAGACAAATGTGCTTTAAATACTTCAAGAGGCAATTTGTGGCAGTTAATCTTTGTTGCTTTTTATTTCTTTATATTATATATTTACCATTGCTATTCTTATTATCAAATCTCTATGGCATTAAAAAGGAAAAAAAGCTTATATCACATTTTCTTACAACTTCAATAGAAATTTGATGAAAAAATGTATACTTTGGTGTCATCTTGATTCTTGAACTTACTCCCAGCTCAGCTACAAATTTGTCCTATGGCCTGAGGCATTGAAACACCACAGGGTCCTGCAATAATTTCCTGACAGATCAGACAACCCAGTTATTCCATGTCCCCAGGTGTCCCAATGACCTAGATTATTGTCAACAACAAAGGTTGCTTTAGCTTTAAGTTTCAAATATCTGCTGGGTTTGCAAACTTAGATTCATTTTACCATTTAGCTGAAAATGCATTTTAGGGTGCTGGAGTTTGCTCTCATTCACTCATCCATCCTTACTTAGTTCTTAGTGCAAAAGAAAGAGTGCCACCTACTGGATGTGGGATAGGAAGAGAATATTAAAAAATGGATTCTTATGAAAGGCGGATTCAAAGTAAATGTGAGAGGAAAAATGTCAAAGAATGTCTCACTTCCCTAATAATAATTACATAAATTTGCTTACATGCTTTTATTGTCAATACATACTGAATGAACATTATCCTAGAATTTCCCTCTAAATATTTCGAAAAAAACATTCCTCTTATTTTCTTATACCTTATTTTTACAGAATTTTTTAAAAATTTAGAGCAGTTTTAAGATTCACTGCAAAATTATGAGGAAGGTACAAAAATTTCTAGTTTAATCTGCCCTTCCTAAGCACACATATATGGGCATAACTCCCATTATCAACATCACTTACCAGAGTGGTACATTTGTTACAACTCATGAATCTACATCTACAAATTGCAATAAACTAAAGTACACAGTTTACATTAGGGTTCGTTCTTGGTGCTGTACATTTCATAGGTTTAGGACAAGCGTATAATGCTAATGTATCCATAATTATAATATTATATAGGCTATTTTTACAGCCCTAAAGTTTCTCTGTGCTCCATCTATTCATCCTGCTCTCCTTCCCTTGAGGCAACTTTCTTTTTACTGTCCCCATATTTTACCTTTTCCAAAATGTAATATAATTGAAAACATACAGTATGTAGCCTTTTCAGATTGGCTTCTTACACTTAGTATTTGTTTCCTCTTTTTCATGACTCCACAGCTCCTTTATTCTTAGCAATGTATAATATTCCGTCATCTGAATGTGCAGGTTTATTTATCCATTTACCTATTGACAGATATCTTGGTTGCTTCCAGGTTTCGGCAATTCTGAATCAAGACGCTATAGACATCTGTATGTAGATTTTGTGTGGATACAGTTTTCAACTTCTCTGGATAAATACCAAGGAGTCTGATTGCTGGATTGTATGGTAAGAGTATATTAGTTTTATAGAATTTGCCAAATTACCTTCAAAAGTGAAAGTATTTATACTTAGGTATAAATCTAATGAAACATAAACAAGATCTATATGAGGTAAACTACAGATCTCTGATTAACAAAACTTTAAAAGAGCTAAATAAATGGAGAGATTCCATGTTCATGGATGGGAAGACTCAATATTGTTAAGATGTCAGTTCTTCCGAAGTTGCTCTATTGATTGAGTGCAATCCCAGTCAAAATCCCAGCAAGTTATTTTGTTTAAATTGACAATTTGATTATGAAGTATATTGGAGAGATAAAAGACCAAGGATAGCCAACACAGCATTGAATAAGCAGTATGAAGTTGGAGGATTAACACTATACTGTCCATCTTCAAGACTTAGTTTAAAGCTACAGTAATCAAGTGAAATGAAATGAAAGTCACTCAGTCATGTTCTACTCTTTGTGATCCCATGGACTATACAGTCCATGGAATTTTCCAGGCCAGAATACTAGAGTGGGTAGCCTTTCCCTTCTCCGGGGGAATCTTCCCAACCCAGGGGTTGAACCCAGGTCTCCTGCATTGCAGGCAGATTCTTTACCATCTGAGCCACAAGGGAAGTTCAAGAATACTGGAATGGGTAGCCTATCCCTTCTCCAGGGAATCTTCCTGATCCAGGAATCGAATGGGGGTCTCCTGCAATGCAGGCAGATTCTTTACCAACTGAGCTATCAGGGAGTTCAGTTCAGTTCAGTCATTCAGTTGTGTCCAACTCTTTGCAACCCCATGAACTGCAGCATGTCAGGCCTCCCTGTCCATCATCAATTCCTGGAGTCTACCCAAACCCATGTCCATTGTGTTGGTGATGCTAGCCAACCATCTCATCCTTTGGTGTCCCCTTCTCCTCCAGCCCTCAATCTTTCCCCGCATCAGGGTCTTTTCAAATGAGTCAGCTCTCTGCATCAGGTGGCCAAAGTATTGGACTTTCAGCTTCAACATCAGTCCCTTCAATGAACACCCAGGACTAATCTCCTTAAGGATGGACTGGTTGGACCTCTTTGCAGCCCAAGGGACTCTCAAGAGTCTTCTCCAACACCACAGTTCAAAAGCATCAATTCTTTGGTGCTCAGCTTTCTTTATAGTCCAACTCTCACATCCATACATGACTCCTGGAAAAACCATAGCCTTGACTAGACAGACCTTTGTTTGCAAAGTAATGTCTCTGCTTTTTAATATGCTATCTAGGTTGGCCATAACTTTCCTTCCAAGGAGTAAGCATCTTTTAATTTTATGGCTGCAATCACCATCTGCAGTGATTTTGGAGCCCAGAAAAATAAAGTCAGCCACTGTTTCCACTGTTTCCTTATCTATTTGCCATGAAATGTTGGGACCAGATGCCATGATCTTAGTTTTCTGAATGTTGAGCTTTAAGCCGACTTTTTCACTCTCCTCTTTCACTTTCATCAAGAGGCTCTAAGTTCTTCTTTGCTTTCTGCCATAAGGGTGGTGTCCTCTGCATATCTGAGGTTATTGCTGTTTCTCCCAGCAATCTTGATTCCAGCTTGTGCTTCCTCTAGCCCAGCATTTCTCATGATGTACTCTGCATATCAGGGGAGCTCTACAGTAATCCTTGGTGGCTTCCCTGGTGGCTCAGAGGTTAAAGCGTCTGCCTCCAATGTGGGAAACCCAGGTTCAATCCCTGGGTTGGGAAGATTCCCTGGAGAAGGAAATGGCAACCCACTCCAGCATTCTTGCCTGGAGAATCCCATGGACAGAGGAGCTTGGTAGGCTACAGTCCACGGGGTCACAAAGAGTCGGACACGACTGAGTGACTTCACTTTCACTTTCTACAGTAATCAAGACACTGTGCTATTAGGAAAATAATAGACAAGTAGATGGATGTAACAGAATAGAGAGCTACAGGAGAAAAAACTAGGGGAATCTGGGTGTGTCCCTGTTTACCTCTGATAATTTTCCTTGCTTCAAAGACTGCTTGTCTATAATTAATATAGCTACTCTTGTTTTATTTTGATCGGTGTCAGTATGGTATGTTTTCTCCAGCCACTTACTTTTAATTTTTATGGTTCTAGAATTGATGCTTTCAAACTGTGGTTCTGGAGAAGACTCTTGAGAGTCCCTTGGACAGCAAGGAGATTAAACCACTCAATCCTAAAGGAAACTAACCCTGAATATTCATTGGAAGGACTGATGCTGAAGCTGAAGATCCAATACTTTGACCACTTGATGTGAAAAGCCGACTCACTGGAAAAGATCCTGATCCTGGGAAAGGCTGAAGGAAAGAGAAGGGGGTGGTAGAGGATGAGACGGTTGGATGGCATCACATACTCAATGAATGTGAGTGTGATAGTGAAGGACAGGGGAGGCTGGTGTGCTACAGTTCATGGGATCCCAAAGAGTTGGACATGACTTAGCAACTGAACAGCAAAATTTAAAGTGAGTTTCTTGTGGACAACATGTACTTGGGTCCCGTCTTTTGATCCATTCTGGCAATCTCTGTCTTTTGACTGGCACATGTAGACCACTGACATTCAAAGTGATTATTGCTACATTTGGATGAATATCTACCATATTTGTTGCCCTTTTTGCACTTATTTTATCCTCTACTCTTTTTCTGCCTTTGTGGTTTTAATTGAGCATTTTAAATGATTCAGTTTTCTCTTATTTTTAGCTCATCAGTTATATTCTATTCTGTAATATTTTAGTGGTTATTCTAGAGTTTATAATACACATTTACAATGAATACAAGTCTACTTCTAAATACTACAATACCACTTCACTGACAGTGTGAGTACCTTATAACAAAATATTCCTAATTCCTCCTTCTTATCCCTTGTGTCAGTGTTGCCATTTATTTCATTAATATATAAGCATACATAGCATAAATGTGTGTGTGTGTGTATATATATATACACAAGCTGCTGCTGCTAAGTCGTTTCAGTCATGTCCGACTCTGTGCGACCCCCTAGACAGCAACCCACCAGGCTCCCCTGTCCCTGGGATTCTCCAGGGAAGAACACTGGAGTAGGTTGCCATTTCCTTCGCCAATGCATGAAAGTGAAAAGTGAAAGTGAATTCGCTCAGTTGTGTCCAACTCTGCATTGATTATCAAATCCATTGTTACTATTATTATTTTGAAAAAACTGTTATCTGTTAGATGAATTAGGGCTGGTGCACTGGGATGACCAGATGAGTTCAGGATTGGGAAATCATGTACACCCTTGGCAGATTCATGTTGATGTATGGCAAAACCAATACAATATTGTAAAGTAAAATAAATACTATGGAAAAGAAAGAAAAAGAAAAGTTTGATTTAATTTTCACTTAGTCCTTTGATGCCCTTTCTTTCTTTATGTAGATTGAGTTTCTGACATATTAATTTCTTCTTTCTAAAGAACTTTCAATTTTTTGCAAGGCAGGTCTACTGGCAACACATTTTCTCAATTTTCGTTTGCCTGAGAAAGTGTTTCTCTTTCACATTGAGGTTATTTGAAGAATAACTTCATTGAGTAGAGGATTTTAGTTGGTGATCTTTTTCTCTCAGTACTTTAAATATTTGACTACATTCTCTTCTTTTTTGCATGGTTTCTGAAAAGAATCTGGATGTAACTCTTACCTTTGTTGCTATACTAATATGTTTTCCCCCTCCTCTGGCTTCTTTTAAGAAATTTTCATCTTCAATTTTTTTTTTTTTTTGTAATTTGAAAATGATATGCCTAGGTGTAGGGTTTTTTTCTCCCCCATTTATTCTGTTTGTTGTTTTTGGAAATTCCTGATCTATAGTTTGGTATCTGGCCTTAACTTGGGGGAAATTACCAGCCATTATTTTTCCAAATATTTTTTCTATTCTCTTCTTTCTCCATCTCATATACTCATTAAATGTATGTCACACCTCTTTAAATTTCCCCCACAGTGATTGGATACTAAGTTCTGTGATTTTCAGTCCTTTCTTCTCTTTGCTTTTCTGTTTTGGAGGTTTCTACTGAAGTGCCTTCAAGTTGAGTCTTTCCCCAGCTTATCTTATTTACTAGTAAGCCCAACCCTTGTAGCTCAACTGGTAAAGAATCCACCTGCATTATGGGAGAGCTGGGTTCGATCCCTGGGTTGGGAGGATACCCTGGAGAAGGGAATGGTTACTCCAGTATTCTGGCCTGGAGAATTTCATGGCCTATATAGTCCATGAGGTTGCAAAGAGTTGGACACGACTGAATAACTTTCACTTCAGTTCACTTCAATAAACCCAACAAAGGCGTTTTTCATTTCTGTTACAGTGTTGTTGTTGTCGTTTCCAATCTCTAGCATTTATTTTTGGTCTTTCTTAGGATTTCCATTTCTCAGCTTACATTGTCCATCCGTTCTTTTATGTTGTCTATTTTACCTACTAGAGTCCTTTACATATTAATCATAATTGTTTTAAATTCCTAGTCTGATAATTCCAACATCCTTACCATGTCTGATTTTGATGCTTGCTCAATATTTTCAAATTGTGTGTTTTGCTTTTTAGTATGTGTTGTAATTTTTTTAATAGTCAGACACGATGTACCAGGGAAAAGGAACTGCTGTAAATAGGCTTTTAGTAATGTGGCTGTGAGGTGGGGTCATGGGGGTCTCAGTCTTTCAGGGAGCCTATGCCACTGGACTGTGAATTTCACAGGTGTTTTTCATTTTTCTAGAATGTTACCCTTCTAAGTGAAAGAAGCTAGACAGAGTGGACTGGAGTTAAATGATACCTTTCTCCCAGGTGTGTAAGGCTCTGATAACCACCAGCAGGTTACTCTCTGGTTAAATTCGTTTCCTCTGAGTTCAGTCCTTCTTATAAAGAGCAGAATTCTCTGGTATGTTTCAAAATGGTTCCTTTCCTTTTCCTTCAGAAGCATGAGGGAATTTTCTCTAATATACTGTGGAAATTTGGTTGAGCTCCTGGATGGAAATCTCTCCAAACTGTATGTGCTCACCCATGACTGGATCCCCCTAGAGTTCTTATCTCCCAGAGTTGTCCAAACTGTGCTTTCATCAATTTGTCAATTACAGATCTGGTTTTCCTACCCTGGTACTGGTTCCTGTGGTCGTTTTAGCTCAAAAATCTCTGCTCCAGTGAGTTATTTTCCGTATTCACTTGTGTGTCTTTTTGATCATGTGAATTTACAATTTGCCCTGTATTCTCACCTCTCTTATGGGTCCTAGAAGGATTGTTGATTTTTCAGTATATTCAGCTTCTAACTTACTCTTTGGATAGAGTGGTAGCTTACAAGATCCTTACATTGGGAACTGGGAGTCTGTTTTATACATTTAAAATTTTTCATTTACTTTTAATCTAATAATATAGAACAATTACATATCCTCTTATATTGTCTATGTAAAGGAGATTAACTTTCTTGACAGTCTAATCCTATAATATGGAAAACTTGGGTTATTAAAAGACTAAAAACATTTTAAACTTGGATTCTAGTAATTAAAGGTGGTCAAAGTTGAGAAGAAAACTCTGGTCTAAATATGGTCAATGACTTTCATCAATATGAAGTCAGCACTTATGGTTTAAATGGCTGTTTCTTTAGCTTGTTGTATTACATTCTCTCTCTCTCTCTTTTTTTTTTTTGCATATATCAGTATTTTATTAACAACTGCAGAATATTCTGTTTAAAGTTCCACAAATTAAAGACTGACATCACAATCACATCAGAAGTAAATGTGATTAAGAAGACTAAGTACAATAAGGATAGTAATAGTTATAGTAACCACATGTATTGAGTACTTCTGTGTAATGCACTGTAACTTACATATTTTTTCTGCACAAAAACTGTCATAGATATTCTACTGTTCCCATTTCAAAGATGAAACTATTTAGAAAAATTAGACAACTTACCCTATATTAAGATGCTAAAAAGTAGTAGATTTGATATAATAAAATACCAATGATCTTGAGAAATATAATACATGCCATATTTGAAAGCCAATCATCTCCTCTTGAAAAATACAGTAATGTCTTTCCAACTGGGATGGCCAAGTGAGATTAAGGAAAAATCAACACAGTAGGCAAGTTTACAAATGAGAAATTTAAGTCCTCACAGAGAAAATGATAATAAGATTAAGAATTGGTCAAACTGCAAGTCCTTACCAAAAACAAAAAAGTCTTCATAAATACTTGCACAATCATCTAATACAATCATACCCATTTTGAACACTTACTATGTGCTAATTTGTAAATTACTTCATTTAATTTTCACAACAGGAGTTGTTGCCAAAAGGTGGCAGTATCAGGATGCAAGCCAGAAAAACTGATCTGTCCCCCTACAGCCTATGTAATTAGCCACCATGCTATGACCAGGAGCACTTTCACATCTTCAGGCTTCCTAATTTTCTTTTATTTTCTTTAAGTTAATTATTTTAATTGAGGCTAATTACAATATTGTAGTGGTTTTTGCCACACATTGACATGAATCAACCATCAGTGCACATGTGTCCCCCATCCTGAACCCCACTTCAACTTCCCTCCCCATTCCATCCCTCAGGGTCATCCCAGTGCACCGGCCCTAAGCGCCCTGTCTCATGCATCGGACCTGGATTGGTGATCTATTTCACATATTGGTAATATACATATTTCAGTGCTATTCTCTCAAATCATCCCACCCTGGCCTTTTCCCACAAAGTCCAAAACTCTGTTCTTTACATCTTTTGCTGTCTCACATATAGGGTCATTATTACCATCTTTCTAAATTCTATATATATGTGTTAATATACTGAATTGGTGTTTTTCTTTCTGACTTACTTCACTCTGTATAATAGGCTCCAGTTTCATCTTCCTCATTAGAACTGATTCAAATTCATTCCTTTTAATAGGTGAATAATATTTCATATTGTGTATATATACCACAACTTTCTTATCCATTCATCTGCTGATGGACATCTAGGTTACTTCCGTGTCCTAGCTATTGTAAACAGTGCTGCAATGAACATTGGGGTACACATGGTCTCTTTAAATTCTGGTTTCCTCAGTGTGTATGCCTAGCAGTGGGATTGCTGGGTCATATGGGAGTTCTATTTCCAAGTTTTTAAGGAATCTCCACACTGTTCTCCATAGTGGCTGTACTAGTTTACATTGCCACCAACAGTGTAAGAGGGTTCCCTTTCCTCTGAACTTTCTCCAGCATTTATTGTTTGTAGACTTTTTGATAGCAGCAATCTGGCTGGCGTGAGATGGTGCCTCACTGTGGTCTTTTTTTTTTTCTTTTTTTATTGTGGTGAAATACACATTACATAAAATTTTCCATATTCATGGGCTTTTTTAAGTGTACAGTTCAGTGGCATTAAGTACATTTATTTATTTTTTTAAAATTTAATTTAATTTTATTTTATTAAAAAAAATTTTTTTTTTCGGTTTTTTATTTTTTAAATTTTAATATCTTTAATTCTTACATGCGTTCCCAAACATGAACCCCCCTCCCACCGCCCTCCCCATAACATCTCTCTGGGTCATCCCCATGCACCAGCCCCAAGCATGCTGCATCCTGCATCAGACATAGACTGGCGATTCAATTCTTACATGATAGTATACATGTTAGAATGTCATTCTCCCAAATCATCCCACCCTCTCCCTCTCCCTCTGAGTCCAAAGGTCCGTTATACACATCTGTGACTCTTTCCCTGTCTTGCATACAGGGTTGTCATTGCCATCTTCCTAAATTCCATAAATATGTGTTAGTATACTGTATTGGTGTTTTTCTTTCTGGCTTACTTCACTCTGTATAATTGGCTCCAGTTTCATCCATCTCATTAGAACTGATTCAAATGTATTCTTTTTAATGGCTGAGTAATACTCCATTGTGTATATGTACCACAGCTTTCTTATCCATTCATCTGCTGATGGACATCTAGGTTGTTTCCATGTCCTGGCTATTATAAACAGTGCTGCGATGAACATTGGGGTACATGTGTCTCTTTCAATTCTGGTTTCCTCGGTGTGTATGCCCAGAAGTGGGATTGCTGGGTCATAAGGTAGTTCTATTTGCAATTTTTTAAGGAATCTCCACACTGTTCTCCATAGTGGCTGTACTAGTTTGCATTCCCACCAACAGTGTAGGAGGGTTCCCTTTTCTCCACACCCTCTCCAGCATTTATTGCTTGCAGATTTTTGGATCGCAGCCATTCTGACTGGTGTGAAGTGGTACCTCATTGTGGTTTTGATTTGCATTTCTCTAATAATGAGTGATGTTGAGCATCTTTTCATGTGTTTGTTAGCCATCCGTATGTCTTCTTTAGAGAAATGTCTATTTAGTTCTTTGGCCCATTTTTTGATTGGGTCGTTTATTTTTCTGGAATTGAGCTGCATAAGTTGCTTGTATATTTTTGAGATTAGTTGTTTGTCAGTTGCTTCATTTGCTATTATTTTCTCCCATTCAGAAGGCTGTCTTTTCACCTTGCTTATATTTTCCTTTGTTGTGCAGAAGCTTTTGATTTTAATTAGATCCCATTTGTTTATTTTTGCTTTTATTTCCAGAATTCTGGGAGGTGGATCATAGAGGATCCTGCTGTGATTTATGTCTGAGAGTGTTTTGCCTATGTTCTCCTCCAGGAGTTTTATAGTTTCTGATCTTACATTTAGATCTGTAATCCATTTTGAGTTTATTTTTGTGTGCGGTGTTAGAAAGTGATCTAGTTTCGTTCTTTTACAAGTGGTTGACCAGTTTTCCCAGCACCACTTGTTAAAGAGATTGTCTTTACTCCATTGTATATTCTTGCCTCCTTTGTCAAAGATAAGGTGTCCCTATGTGTGTAGATTTATCTCTGGGCTTTCTATTTTGTTCCATTGATCTATATGTCTGTCTTTGTGCCAGTACCATACTGTCTTGATGACTGTGGCTTTGTAGTAGAGCCTGAAGTCAGGCAAGTTGATTCCTCCAGTTCCATTCTTCTTTCTCAAGATTGCTTTGGCAATTCGAGGTTTTTTGTATTTCCATACAAATCTTGAAATTATTTGTTCTAGTTCTGTGAAAAATGTGGCTGGTAGCTTGATAGGGATTGCATTGATTTGTAAATTGCTTTGGGTAGTATACTCATTTTCACTATATTGATTCTTCTGATCCATGAACATGGTATATTTCTCCATCTATTAGTGTCCTCTTTGATTTCTTTCATCAGTGTTTTATAGTTTTCTATATATAGGTCTTTAGTTTCTTTCGGTAGATATATTCCTAAGTATTTTATTCTTTTCGTTGCAATGGTGAATGGAATTGTTTCCTTAATTTCTTTTTCTACTTTCTCATTATTCGTGTATAGGAATGCAAGGGATTTCTGTGTGTTGATTTTATATCCTGCAACTTTACTATATTCATTGATGAGCTCTAGTAATTTTCTGGTGGAGTCTTTAGGGTTTTCCTTGTAGAGGATCATGTCATCTGCAAACAGTGAGAGTTTTACTTCTTCTTTTCCAATTTGGATTCCTTTTATTTCTTTTTCTGTTCTAATTGCTGTGGCCAAAACTTCCAGAACTATGTTGAATAGTAGCAGTGAAAGTGGACACCCTTGTCTTGTTCCTGACTTTAGGGAAAATGCTTTCAATTTTGCACCATTGAGGATAATGTTTGCTGTGGGTTTCTCATAGATAGCTTTTATTATGTTGAGGTATGTTCCTTCTATTCCTGCTTTCTGGAGAGTTTTTATCATAAATGGATGTTGAATTTTGTCAAAGGCCTTCTCTGCATCTATTGAGAGAATCATATGGTTTTTATTTTTCAATTTGTTAATGTGGTGAATTACATTGATTGCTTTGCGGATATTGAAGAATCCTTGCATCCCTGGGATAAAGCCCACTTGGTCATGGTGTATGATCTTTTTAATGTGTTGTTGGATCCTGATTGCTAGAATTTTGTTGAGGATTTTTGCATCTATGTTCATCAGTGATATTGGCCTGTAGTTTTCTTTTTTTGTGACATCTTTGTCACGTTTTGGTATTAGGGTGATGGTGGCCTCACAGAATGAGTTTGGAAGTTTACCTTCCTCTGCAATTTTCTGGAAGAGTTTGAGGAGGATAGGTGTTAGCTCTTCTCGAAATTTTTGGTAGAATTCAGCTGTGAAGCCGTCTGGACCTGGGCTTTTGTTTGCTGGAAGATTTCTGATTACCGTTTCAATTTCCGTGCTTGTGATGGGTCTGTTAAGATTTTCTATTTCTTCCTGGTTCAGTTTTGGAAAATTGCACTTTTCTAAGAATTTGTCCATTTCTTCCACGTTGTCCATTTTATTGGCATACAACTGCTGATAGTAGTCTCTTATGATCCTTTGTATTTCTGTGTTGTCTGTTGTGATCTCTCCATTTTCATTTCTAATTTTATTGATTTGATTTTTCTCTCTTTGCTTCTTGATGAGTCTGGCTAATGGTTTGTCAATTTTATTTATCCTTTCAAAGAACCAGCTTTTGGCTTTGTTGATTTTTGCTATGGTCTCTTTTGTTTCTTTTGCATTTATTTCTGCCCTAATTTTTAAGATTTCTTTCCTTCTACTAACTCTGGGGTTCTCCAACTCTTCCTTTTCTAGTTGCTTTAGTTGTAGAGTTAGGTTATTTATTTGACTTTTTTCTTGTTTCTTGAGGTGTGCCTGTATTGCTATGAACTTTCCTCTTAGCACTGCTTTTATAGTGTCCCACAGGTTTTGGGTTGTTGTGTTTTCATTTTCATTAGTTTCTATGCATATTTTGATTTCTTTTTTGATTTCTTCTGTGATTTGTTGGTTATTCAGAAGTGTGTTGTTCATCCTCCATATGTTGGAATTTTTAATAGTTTTTCTCCTGTAATTGAGATCTCATCTTAATGCATTATGGTCAGAAAAGATGCTTGGAATGATTTCGATTTTTTTGAATTTATCAAGTTTAGATTTATGGCCCAGGATGTGATCTATCCTGGAGAAGGTTCCATGAGCACTTGAAAAAAAGGTGAAATTCATTGTTTTGGGGTGAAATGTCCTGTAGATATCAATTAGGTCTAACTGATCTAATGTATCATTTAAAGTTTGCGTTTCTTTGTTAATTTTCTGTTTAGTTGATCTGTCCATAGGTGTGAGTGGGGTATTAAAGTCTCCCACTATTATTGTGTTATTGCTGATTTCCCCTTTCATACTTGTTAGCATTTGTCTTACATATTGCGGTGCTCCTATATTGGGTGCATATATATTTATAATTGTTATATCTTCTTCTTGGATTGTTCCTTTGATCATTATGTAGTGGCCTTCTTTGTCTCTTTTTACAGCCTTTGTTTTAAAGTCTATTTTATCAGATATGAGTATTGCCACTCCTGCTTTCTTTTGGTCTCTATTTGCGTGGTATATCTTTTTCCAGTCCTTCACTTTCAGTCTGTATGTGTCCCTTGTTTTGAGGTGGGTCTCTTGTAAGCAGCATATAGAGGGGTCTTGTTTTTGTATCCATTCGGCCAGTCTTTGTCTTTTGGTTGGGGCGTTCAATCCATTTACGTTTAAGGTAATTATTGTTAAGTATGATCCCGTTACCATTTACTTTATTGTTTTGGGTTCGGGTTTATACACCCTTTTCATGTTTCCTATCTAGAGGATATCCTTTAGAATTTGTTGGAGAGCTGGTTTGGTGGTGCTGAATTCTCTCAGCTTTTGCTTGTCTGTAAAGCTTTTGATTTCTCCTTCGTATTTGAATGAGATCCTTGCTGGGTACAGTAATCTGGGCTGTAGGTTATTGTCTTTCATCACTTTAAGTATGTCTTGCCATTCCCTCCTGGCCTGAAGAGTTTCTATTGAAAGATCAGCTGTTATCCTTATGGGAATCCCCTTGTGTGTTATTTGTTGTTTTTCCCTTGCTGCTTTTAATATTTGTTCTTTGTGTTTGATCTTTGTTAATTTGATTAATATGTGTCTTGGGGTGTTTCGCCTTGGGTTTATCCTATTTGGAACTCTGTGTTTCTTGGACTTGGGTGATTATTTCCTTCCCCATTTTAGGGAAGTTTTCAACTATTATCTCCTCAAGGATTTTCTCATGATCTTTCTTTCTGTCTTCTTCTTTTGGGACTCCTATAATTAGAATGTTGGAGCGTTTCATATTGTCCTGGAGGTCTCTGAGATTGTCCTCGTTTCTTTTAATTCGTTTTTCTTGTTTCCTCTCTGATTCATTGATTTCTACCATTCTATCTTCTATTTCACTAATCCTATCTTCTGCCTCCGTTATTCTACTATTTGTTGCCTCCAGAGTGTTTCTGATCTTATTTATTGCGTTATTCATTATATTTTGACTCTTTTTTATTTCTCCTAGGTCCTTGTTAAACCTTTCTTGCATCTTCTCAATCCTGGTCTCTAGGCTATTTATCTGTGTTTCCATTTTGATTTCAAGATTTTGGATCATTTTCACTATCAATATTCGGAATTCCTTCTCCGGTAGATTCCCTACTTCTTCCTCTTTTGTTTGGTTTGGTGGGCAACTCTCCTGTTCCTTTGCCTGCTGAGTATTCCTCTGTCTCTTCATCTTGGTTATATTGCTGCGTTTGGGGTGGCCTTTTTATATTTTGGTAATTTGTGGAGTTCTCTTTATTATGGAGCTTCCTCACTTTGGGTGGGGTTCTATCAGTGGCTTGTCAAGGTTTCCTGGTTAGGGAGGCTTGTGTTGGAGTTTTGGTGGGTGGAGCTGGGTTTCTTCTCTCTGGAGTGCAGTGGAGTGACCCGTAATGGGTTATGAGACATCAAAGGTTTGGGGATAATTTTGAGCTGCCTGTATATTGAAGCTCAGGGGATTGTTCCTGTGTTGCTGGAGAATTTGCGTGGTATGTCTTGTTTTGGAACTTGTTGGCCCTTGGGTGGAGCTTGGTTTCGGTGTAGGTATGAAGGCATTTGATGAGCTCCTATTGCTTAATGTTCCCTGAATTCAAGAGTTCTCTAATGTTTTCAGGCTTTGGATTTAAGCTTCCTGCTTCTGGTTTTCAGTTTTATTTTTACAGTAGCCTCTAGACTTCACCATCTATACAGCACCGATGATAAAACATCTAGGTTAAAGATGAAAAGTTTCTCCACATTGAGGGACACTCAGAGAGGTTCACTGAGTTACAAGGAGAAGAGAAGATGGAGGGAGTAGTTAGAGGTAACTGGAATGAGATGTGGTGAGATCAAAAGAGGAGAGAGCAAGCTAGCCAGTAGTCACTTCCTTATGTGCGCTCTATAGTCTGGACCGCTCAGAGGTATTTACAGAGTTATACGGGGAAGAGGAGAGGGAGGAAGTAGACAGAGGTGACCAGGAGGATAAGAGAGAGGAATGAGTAGGAGAGAGACAAATCCTGCCAGTAACCAGTTCCTTAGGTGTTCTCTACCGTCTGGAACACACAGAGATTCACAGAGTTGGATAGAGAAGAGATGGGGGAGAAAAGAGACAGAGGCCACCTGGTGGAGAAAAAGAGTCCAGAGGAGGAGAGAGTGGTCAAGCCAGTAATCTCGCTCTCAGGTAAACTTGGGTAGTGAAGTTTGGGTTTTTAAATGTACAAAATTGACAACAAAAACCTAAGAGCAAAGATTAAAAATCTAGAGTAGAGGTTGGATTTTCAAAGATACAATATTAAAGAAAAGCAGAAGGAAAAAGGAAGAAAGAAAGAAAAATTATTAAAAAACAACAACAACAAAAGAAAAAAAAACAAAAAAAAACCCCACCAACAACCATCCAAAGAGTATATATGGTGTTTGCCTTAAAAAAAAAAAAGTCTTTTTTTTAAAAATAGTAATAATAGGTTATAGAAATAAAAATTAGAGGAGAAATAGAAGACTTAAGAATTTAAAAAAAGCTAGAAAAAAAAGAAAAAAAAACAAAAAAGCAAAAAGCAAAAAAAAAAAAAAAGGAATGATTTTAAAAATATAACTGACCCTTCTTTGATGTTATGGGCCATGTGGGCTCACTTCCAAGGTGGTTCCCTCTGTTTAACTTCTTCTGTTTGCTGGTTTTTTAGGCTCACTAGTTCAGTCGCGCTGTGGGGAGGGGGGATGCTGCAAACAAATAGCACTGTCCTGTGCACACAGTATCTCTGCTCCGCTTGACCTGTCCTTTCTCGCGGCGCACAAACCGTTCCGGCTCTAAGATGCTCAGCCGGGAACCGTCAGGGGCCAGCCCTAGGCTGCATGCACTTCCCCGGTTCAAGCCGCTCAGGTTCGGTGCTCAGGCAGCCCTCAGAGGCACAAATGCGGCTGGGACTGCGCTTTGTGCCCTTCCCAGGTCCGAGTAGCTCAGGAGTTTGGCGAGTGCGATCACCGCGGCTTGTCACCTTTTCTGCCGCTGCTGCTCAGCTTTCTGGGTGGACCGCTGGCGCACCCCGTGAAGCAGACTGTGACTGTCCAGCACCCCCAGAAGTCTTAGCAAAGGAGCCTGCTTGCAGTTAGGTACGTAAAGTCTCTCCGGGTCTGCAATTGCCCCTTTCCAGTCCTTTCGGCTCTGGCTGCCTGTCCCCGGCGGGGGATGGTCTGCAGCCGGCTTTTTCCGTTCCGTCCTTTGTTCTGTGCTCGGTCCTGGCGGTATCTTATGTTCGAGCATTTCGCGTGGTAGCTATCCCACAGTCTGGTTTGCTAGCCCAAGTTAGATCGTTCTGGTTGCGCGTGGGGCATTCCTGCCCGATTCTTGCAAAGCGCTGCAGCCCGTGCCTCCCGCGCGTCCCTGCCCTGCCCCCACTTCCCAATGGCGGATGCAGGCGTCTATGCTGCTTTTCCGCTGGGGGAGTTACTGTTGGGCTTGTAATCTGTTGGTTTTAATTATTTATCTATTTTTCCTTCCTGTTATGTTGCCCTCTGTGTTTCCAAGGCTCGCCACAGACTCGGCAGGGAGAGTGTTTCCTGGTGTTTGGAAACCTCTCTTCTTAAAATTCCCTTCCCGGGACGGAGCTCCCTCCCCACCTCCTTTGTCTCCTTTTTCGTCTTTTATATTTTTTCCTACCTGTTTTTGAAGACAATGGTCTGCTTTTCTGGTTGCCTGATGTCCTCTGCCAGCCTACAGAAGTTGTTTTGTGGAGTTTGCTCGGCGTTGAAATGTTCTTTTGAGGAATTTTTGAGGGAGAAAGTGATCTTCCCGTCCTATTCCTCCGCCATCTTTCCCTCCCCTCTCACTGCGGCCTTAATTTGCATTTCTCTGAAAATGAGTGGTGTTGAGCATCTTCTCATGTGTTTGTTAGCCATCTGTATGTCTTCTTTGGAGAAATGTCTGTTTAGTTATTTGGCCCATTTTTTGATTGGGTCATTTATTTTTCTGGAATTCAGCTGCATGAGCTGCTCGTATATTTTTGAGATTAATTCTTTGTCAGTTGCTTCATTTTCTATTATTTCCTCCCATTCTGCAGGCCGTCTTTTCACCTTGCCTATAGTTTCCTAGTTGTGCAAAATCTTGTAAGTTTAATTAGGTCCCATTTGTTTATTTTTGCTTTCATTTCCATTTCTCCAGGAGGTGGGTCATAGAGGATCCTGCTGTGATTTATGTCAGAGTGTTTTGCCTATGGTTTCCTCTAGGAGTTTTATAGTTTCTTGGTCTTACATTTACTTATTTTTTTTAAATTTAAATTTATTTATTTTAATTGGAAGCTAATTACTTTACAATATTGTATTGGTTCTGCCACACATCAACTTGAATCCACCATGGGCGTACACATGTTCCCCATCCTGAATCCCCCTCCCACCTCTCTCCCCATACCATCCCTCTGGGTCATCCCAGTGCACCAGCCCCAAGCATCCTGTATCAAACCTGGACTGGCAATTCACTTCTTATATGATATTATACATGTTTCAGTGCCATTCTCTAAAATCATCCCACCCTCTCCCTCTCCCACAGAGTCCAAAAGACTGTTCTATACATCTATGTCTCTTTTGCTGTCTTGCATACAGGGTTATCGTTACCATCTTTCTAAATTCCATATATATGCATTAGTATACGGTATTGGTGTTTTTCTTTCTGACTTACTTTGCTCTGTATAATAGGCTTCAGTTTCATTCTCCTCATTAGAACTGATTCAAATGTATTCTTTTTAATGGCTGAGTAATACTCCATTGTGTATATGTACCACAGCTTTCTTATCCATTCATCTGCTGATGGATATATAGGTTGCTTCCATGTCCTGGCTATTATAAACAGCACTGCGATGAACATTGGGGTACACGTGTCTCTTTCAATTCTGGTGTCCTCAGTGTGTATGCCCAGCAGTGGGATTGCTGGGTCATAAGGCAGTTCTATTTCCAGTTTTTTTAAAGAATTTGTTTATTTTTGCTTTTATTTTCAATATTCTGGGAGGTGGGTCATAGAGGATCCTGCTGTGATTTATGTCGGCGAGTGTTTTGCCTGTTTTATCTAGGAGTTTTATAGGTTCTGGTCTTACATTTAGATCTCTAACCCATTTTGAGTTTACTTTTGTGTGTGGTGTTAGAAAGTGTTCTAGTTTCATTGTTTTACAAGTGATTGACCAGTTTTCCCAGCACCACTTGTTAAAGAGATTGTCTTTTCTCTATTGTACACTCTCCCACCTTTGTCAAAGATAAGGTGTCCATAGGTGTGTGGATTTATCTCTGGGCTTGCTATTTTGTTCCATTGATCTATATTTCTGTCTTTGTGCCCAGTACCATACTGTTTTGATGACTGTGGCTTTGTAGTAGAGCCTGAAGTCAGACAGGTTGATTTCTCCAGTTCCATTCTTCTTTCTCAAGATTGCTTTGGCTATTCGAGGTCACTGTTTGCAGATGACACGATCCTCTACATAGAAAACCCTAAAGACTCCACCAGAAAATTACTAGAGCTAATCAATGAATATAGTAAAGTTGCAGGATATAAAATCAACATGCAGAAATCCCTTGCATTCTTATACACTAATATTGAGAAAATAGAGAAATTAAGGAAACAATTCCATCCACCATTGCAACAAAAGGAATAAAATACTTAGGAATATATCTACCTAAAGAAACTAAAGACCTATATATAGAAAACTATAAAACACTGGTGAAAGAAATCAAAGAGGAAACTAATAGATGGAGAAATATGCCATGTTAATGGATTGGAAGAATCAATATAGTGAAAATGAGCATACTACCCAAAGCAATCTTTAGATTCAATACAATCCCTATCAAGCTACCAATGGTATTTTTTCACAGAGCTAGAACAAATAATTTCACAATTTGTATGGAAATACAAAAAACCTCGAATAGCCAAAGCAATCTTGTGAAAGAAGAATGGAACTGGTCTTACATTTAGATCTTTTATTTTTGTGTATGGTGTTAGAAAGTGTTTGAGTTTCATTCTTTTACAAGTGGTTGACCAGTTTTCTCAGCACCACTTGTTAAAGAGATTGTCTTTTCTCCATTGTATATTCTCACCTCCTTTGTCAAAGATAAGGTGTCCATAGGTGTGTGGATTTATCTCTGGGCTGTTCCATTGATCTATATTTCTGTCTTTGTGCCAGTACCATACTCTCTTAATAACCGTAGCTTTGTAGTATAGCCTGAAGTTGGGTAGGTTGATTCCTCCAGTTCCATTCTTTTTTCTCGATTGCTTTGGCTGTTCGAGATTTTCTGTATTTCCATACAAATTTTGAAATTATTTGTTCTAGTTCTGTGAAAAATACCATTGGTAGCCTGATACGGATTGCATTGAATCTATAGATTGCTTTGGGTAGTATACTCATTTTCACTATATTGATTCTTCTGATCCAGGAACATGGTATATTTCTCAATCTATTTGTGTCATCTTTGATTTCTCTCATCAGTGTTTTATAGTTTTCTGTACGTAGGTCTTTTGTTTCTTTAGGTAGATTTATTCTTAAGTATTTTATTCTTTTCATTGCAATTGTGAATGGAATTGATTCCTTAATTTCTCTTTCTGTTTTCTCATTGTTAGTGTATAAGAATGCAAGAGATTTCTGCATGTTGATTTTATATCCTACAACTTTACTATATTCATTGATTAGCTCTGGTAATATTTGGTGGTGCTTTTAGGGTTTTCTATGTAAAGGATCATGTCATCTGCAAGCACTGAGAGTTTTACTTCTTTTCCAGTCTGGATTCCTTTTATTTCTTTTTATTTTCTGATTGCTGTGGCTAAAACTTCCAAAACTATGTAGAATAGTAGGGGTGAGAGTGGACACCCTTGTCTTGTTCCTGACTTTAGGGGAAATGCTTTCAATTTTTTTCACCATTGTGGCATTGAGGATAATGTTTGCTGTGGGTTTATCATATATGGCTTTTATTATTTTGAGGTATGTTCCTTCTATGCCTGCTTTCTGGAGGGTTTTTATCATAAATGGATGTTGCCTTTTGTCAAAGGTTTTCTCTGCATCTATTGAGATCATCATATAGTTTTTATCTTTCAATTTGTTAATGTGGTGTATCACATTGAATGAATTGTGAATATTGAAGAATCCTTGCATCCCTGGGATAAAGCCCACTTGATCATGAGGTATGATGTACATTCTTTAAAACTATATTATTTACTCTATAGAATCCTAGTTAGCTTAAAAAATAATATTAGTCCTTTTGCTTTCAGATGCTCTAATATTTGTGCCTATTGGGTCTCTATACCTAAATACCTTGGATTACCAACTTCTCATGAAATATAAATACTAGGTATATAAATATTGTAGGCTTTTCCTAAAAGTCACATTTACCTGAATCTATCATGGAATTTATATTATAAATCCCCCTTTTCCTTGTATGTGTTAAAAAAAAAGAGTTGTAGTCTCTTGTGTTCTAGAGTTTTGTAATCTATTTAGAATTTATTCATTTAACAAGTATTGTGTGTATTTTTTCAGGTGATAAGGAACAGTAATCAATACATAGAGTTATCTGTTCTAATGGAATTCACAGTTTAGTGACAAACTGTTAGGACTTATTCAATACTTATCACAATATATTGTATAGTCATATGCTGCTGCTGCTGCTGCTAAGTCGCTTCAGTTCTGTCCGACTCTTAGTGACCCATAGACTGCAGCCCACCAGTCTCCTCTGTCCATGGGATTTTCCAGGCAAGAATACTGGAGTGGGTTGCCATTGATATGCTATATAGTCATAATCTACAGTTCACATTTAGGGAGATAAAGCATGAGAGGCATATTTTTTAAATTGGCTCATACAGTATCCACTCATAACTCCTTTTAGACTTCCTTTTTTTAACTAGACAGTCTGAAAAGGTAAAATCTACATTTTAAATATTTTTAGACCTCATATTCCCCTAGAGAAGCTAGACTCCATATCGAGAAGCTCCCAAGAGCTACTAGAAAGGCAATCTGAAGTAACATCTGGTGAAATCATAGCTGTGACAGTAGTGATGCAAAGTCTACAGCATAATCTCCGGCAACATGGGAACTAAGCAGTGCACACTGATTGCAGTGGGCTTTCCACAGGAACATTCCTGTGGCGCAGTGTATATTTCTCCAAAATGTATGCCTCTTGCTTGGCTTTGTAGCAACAAAGCTTGGCTTCCTGGCCCTTGCAGAAATTCTTTATCTTAATACTTCTGAAATAATTCCTTTTCTTATTAATGCAGCTGAAGGAGACTGTTTACTATAACAAGGACCATGACAATAGAGTATGCTTTCTAAGTCTCCATTAAAAATCTCTCTTCAGGAGTTAGGCTTTGAATAATCCTAAATCTGAGATCATACGTGAATTCATGAACTTGTGGTGCCCATCACCCATAGTTGTATAACTCAAAATCTTTACTAATTTTGTGTTGAGAGCTGGAATTTGATTTCTGATAGGGATTTTTGTTATTGTTTTTACTTTTTTTAACTTAGACTCAAGACACCGTACCAACTGTAAACTGTTTTGAAGCCTATTCCACAAACTGGAAAGGTTTTTCAAACTGAGATTTATGAAGCTCCCCTGCCAAATATTGGATTTAAAATCCTAGTCTCCCACTCTTAAGATATCAAGATCTGAACTCTTAAGGTTTGCTCATTTATCACTATCTGTTTTTTTTTTTTTAATTCCTCCATTTCTATTAATAGCACACATGGCACTGTGGTGTTGGAGAAGACTCTTGAGAGTCCCTTGGACTACAAGAGATCCAACCAGTCCATTCTGAAGGAGATCAGCTCTGGGATTTCTTTGGAAGGAATGATGCTAAAGCTGAAACTCCAGTACTTTGGCCACCTCATGTGAAGAGTTGACTCATTGGAAAAGAGTCTGATGCTGGGAGGGATTGGGGGCAGGAGGAGAAGGGGATGACAGAGGATGAGAAGGCTGGATGGCATCACTGAGTCGATGGACATGAGTCTGAGTGAAATCCAGGAGTTGGTGATGGACAGGGAGGCCTGGCATGCTGCGATTCATGGGGTCACAAAGAGTCGGAAATGACTGAGCGACTGAATTGAACTGATGGCTCTTTCTTCATTTTGAGTTTATAAATTGTTAAAATACTTTTAAAATTTTGTGATTTATTAGTGAGGTCACAGTCAATGTCTATTCTTCTATATTGCAGTAAGCTTGTTTTAAAATGTCTACCAACAATCAAAAATGTTTAGCATGAATTTTCATTAGATTGTAACATTTATGAACTGACAATTTCTTACAAAAAGGACAGTGGTCGGTATGCAGTCATGGGGAAAAAATAAAGATATTGAAAGAGGAAAAAAAATTTATGTATTATCAGCACCATCATAAACTGTGGAAAATTCTGAAAGAGATTGAAATACCAGACCACCTGACCTGCCTCTTGAGAAACCTGTATGCAGGTCAGGAAGCAACAGCTAGAACTGGACATGGAACAACAGACTGGTTCCAAATAGGAAAAGGAGTACGTCAAGGCTGTATATTGTCACCCTGCTTATTTAACTTATATGCAGAGTACATCATGAGACATGCTGGACTGGAAGAAGCACAAACTGGAATCAGGATTGCTGAGAGAAATATCAATAACCTCAGATATGCAGATGACACCACACTTATGGCAGAAAGTGAAGAGGAACTAAAAAGCCTCTTGATGAAAGTGAAAGAGGAGAGTGAAAAAGTTGGCTTAAAGCTCAACGTTCAGAAAACAAAGATCATGGCATCTGGTCCCATTACTTCTTGGGAAATAGATGCACAAACAGTGGAAACAGTGTCAGACTTTATTTTTCTTGGCTCCAAAATCACTGCAGATGGTGACTGCAGCTATGAAATTAAAAGATGTTTGCTCCTTGGAAGAAAAGTTATGACCAACATAGATAGCATATTCAAAAGCAGAGACATTACTTTGCCAACAAAGGTCTGTCTAGGCAAGGCTATGGCTTTTCCAGTCAGTAGTCATTTAGGGATGTGAGAGTTGGACTGTGAAGAAAGCTGAGTGCTGAAGAATTGATGCTTTTGAACTGTGGTGTTGGAGAAGATGCTTGAGAGTCCCATGGACTGCACAGAGATCCAACCAGTCCATCCTAAAGGAGATCATTCCTGGGTGTTCTTTGGATGGAGTTATGCTAAAGCTGAAAGTCCAATACTTTGGCCACCTCACGTGAAGAGTTGACTCATTGGAAAACACTCTGATGCTTGGAGGGATTGGGGGCAGGAGGACAAGGGGATGACAGAGAATGAGATGGCTGGATGGCATCACCGACTCGATGGATGTGAGTCTGCGTGAACTCTGGGAGTTGGTGATGGACAGGGAGGCCTGGCATGCTGTGATTCATGGGGTTGCAAAAAGTCAGACATGACTGAGTGACTGAACTGAACTGAGCACCATCTCTGGTAGAAGCTAGTTTGTTTTGGAGCCTTAGAACTGAGTATCTAGAACTGTACTGTTGAATATGTTAGCTATTAGTCAGATTTCACTAGTGAAATTTAAACTAATTGCATTAAATGAATTTAAAAATTCAGTTCCACAGTTACATTAGCTACATTTCAAGAGCTCTGTAGCACATGTGCTAAAGGCTAATGTATTGGATACTTACTGTTGTGTCAGACACTGTTCTTATCATTGGCATTACTCAGGAATATAGCTCCTGTCCTAAGGAGCTGTCTCTAGTCAGGGAAAAGAGAAATTAAATATATAACCTAGTTAAACAAAAAAATTAGGAACATTTTAGGTATTGGTATGTAATCACAAATATAAAATAGGATAATATTACAGTGACTGGAGGGCTGCTTAATAGGTAGAACAATGAGTCAACTCTTCGCATGAGGTGTCCAAAGTACTGAAGCTTCAGCTTTAGCATCATTCCCTCCAAAGAAATCCCAGGGTTGATCTCCTTCAGAATGGACTGGTTGGATCTCCTTGCAGTCCAAGGGACCCTCAAGAGTCTTCTCCAACACCATAGTTCAAACGCATCAATTCTTCGGTGCTCAGCCTTCTTCACAGTCCAACTCTCACATCCATACATGATCACAGGAAAAACCATAGCCTGGACTAGACGGACCTTAGTCGGCAAAGTAATGTCTCTGCTTTTGAATATACTATTTAGGTTGGTCATAACTTTTCTTCCAAGGAGTAAGCGTCTTTTAATTTCATGGCAGCACTCACCATCTAAAGACTCTGATGCTGGGAGAGATTGGGGGCAGGAGGAGAAGGGGACAACCCAGGATGAGATGGCTGGATGGCATCATGGAGTTGATGGATGTGAGTCTGAGTGAACTCCGGGAGATGGTGATGGACAGGGAGGCCTGGCGTGCTGTGATTCATGGGGTCGCAAAGAGTCGGACACGACTGAGCGACTGAACTGAACTGATAAGTGAAGGTTGTTTTGATTACCAGTTAAATGGTAACAAAACAAAATGTAAGAATCTTAGTGTGTACAAAGCAGATACAATAATGGGCACAGAGGCTTAAGAGAGAAAACAATCTCAGCACATTTAAGGTACAGACAAAAGGCCAGTGTGACTGGAGATTAGTGAAAGGGAGGAGAGTAGAAGATGAAATTGAAGACTTTGGCCTAAGAGTTTGAATTTTCTTTTGGTTATAGCAGGTAGCTTTTGAAGAATTTTCAACAGAAGAGCAACATGATCTAATATATATTACCAAAATCATGAATAAAATGAGAGCAGGACAAATTTTTATAGAAGTGACTTACGAACTGAGTTTTGAAAGTATTGTTTCTTCATCATCATTTACTTTGCTCATTTCCAAGATAAGAGGAAAGGAAGTCCTGCCTTACAGTGTCTAGTAATAGACTGTTTTTTCAGTCCAGTTAGTGGAGTTTTTGGGGCAGAGATCTTGATGTACAGAGAGAGTGGACTGGGGACTGATGTGGTGAATTAAGAGTGGATGAGCAGGTTGTTTTTTAATATGCTATGCAAGTTGGTCATAACTTTTCTTTCAAGGAGTAAGCGTCTTTTAATTTCATGGCTTCAGTCACCATCTGAAGTAATTTTGGAGCCCCAAAATATAAAATCTGTCACTGTTTCCTTATCTATTTGCCATGAAGTGATGGGACCAGATGCCATGATCTTAGTTTTCTGAATGTTGAACTTTAAGCCAACTTTTTCACTCTCCTCTTTCATTTTCATCAACAGGGTCTCTAGTTCTTCGCTATCTGCCATAAGGGTGGTGTTATCTGCATATCTGAGGTTATTGATATTTCTCCTGGAAATCTTGATTCCAGCTTGTGTGTCCTTCAGCCCAGCATTTCTCATGATGTGTTCTGCATATAAGTTAAATAAGCAGGGTGACAAATGTACAGCCTTGACCAACCTAGACAGCATATCAAAAAGCAGAGACATTACTTTGCCAACAAAGGTCTTTCTAGTCAAGGCTATAGTTTTTCCAGTAGTCATGTATGGATGTGAGAGTTGGACTATAAAGAAAGCTGAGCACCAAAGAATTGATGCTTTTGAACTGTGGTGTTGGGCAAGACTCTTGAGAGTCCCTTGGACTGCAAGGAGATCCAACCAGTCCATCCTAAAGGAAATCAGTCCTGAATATTCATTGAAAGGACTGATGTTGAAGCTGAAACTCCAATACTTTTGGCCACCTGATGTGAAGAACTGGCTCATTTGAAAAGACCCTGATGCTGGAAAAGATGGAAGGTGGGAGGAGAAGGGGATGACAGAGGATGAGATGGTTGGATGTCATCACCAACTCAATGGACATGAGTTTGAGTAAACTCCCAGATTTGGTGATGGACAGGGAGGCCTGGGGTGCTACAATTCATGGGGTCACAAAGAGTCAGACATGACTGAGTGACTGAACTAAACTGAACTCTGTGTGTGAGTGTGTGTGTGTGTGTGTGTGTGTGTGTGTGAAGTCGCTTAGTCATGTCCAACTCTTTGCGACCCCATGGACTGTAGCCTACCAGGCTCCTCCCTCCATGGGATTCTCCAGGCAAGAGTATTGGAGTGGGTTGCCATTTCCTTCTTCAGGGAATCTTCCCAACCCAGGGATGGAACCCGGGTCTCCTGCATTCCAGGCAGATGCTTTAACCTGAACTGAGCAGGTTGCATTTACTGGGGGGAAACCAGGTATACCCATTTCACGAAAGTTGGAAAGAGAAAATAAAAATGATCACATGTAAAATTTCCTTCAGGTAAACATTCTGAAATTATTTATTATCCTATCTCACTAATATTATCAAAATTAAGGGTTGAAATATTCTTTTAAGGATATCAATTAGCTACCTGCCTGTGACTATTTTGAAGCCCCGTTAATGCAAATATAATGGGGCAGGTGCAAGTTTAAAGCACCTGAGGATAATTTTGAACTCTTTTGCATTGTTTAATGAGATTGTCCCATCTTATAAATTATCATGTTATTAACTTTAACAGGTTAGTGGAAGCACTATTCACATCTCCGTTGCCTAGTGTTAGTACTCTAGATAATAGCTGGGGACAGGGGGCATTAATCCCTACGTTATTGGCTCCTGAGAAAGTGATCTTCTTACACGTGAGGAATTTAGAAGGAAAATACATATATATGCATGAGAAAAAGAGGAAAAAAATATGAGAATTTAGATCAGAAAACTCTGAATTTTACACCTTCTCTTTATTTTCATGCAGGACATTAGTTAGATGGCTAATTTAAGTTTGTGTTTATAGATACCAGTTATTGTTCCATTTTGCTCATTTTCCTAGTCTTTGATGGTTTTATGGGTTTTAATTTTAGTGTAAGAGTAAGAAAAACAGTTTAATTCTGTGCTTCTCTATGTTTTACTTAGTCTCCTGGTGTATATTTTAACTTTCTTGATGGGATTACCAGTGAGCAAGTTACAATGTTGTATACTATCACTCTAGTGGTCCCAAACAGTTAATATCCTAGTGCCTTAATGATTAGTGTCTGTGTGCTTGGGTAATTTAAATTGTTCCTCCATAGCTCGGGATATTTTGAACTGAACTGACACTGATAATAGCTGAGCTGGTTAGGAATATGAGCAAAATTTGTGTTTTAGGGCCTAATTGACGTATCAAGAGAATGCAGCTGTCATAATTAAGAAGAAAAGACATTGAAGCCACCATAGACACAAAATACTGCTCTGATAAATTGAACCTACAAACTGTGAATTGGCCCAATTATACATATGCAATTTTCTTTCTCTTAATATCTCTTCTTGTTAGGGTGTGAATCTAGCCTTAGGCATTGGTCTGAGGAAGCATTATTACTTGGTTGCCAAATGGCCTAGATTTAAGATTCCCATCCACTCCTAAATTGGTGAGCTTTATCAAACAGGACATAATGAATAGGTAAGGAAACACTTTTTGCCTTTTCTCTTGACTGAATTAATTACATCTAAATGACAAAAGTTCTGTTTCTGAGTCACACTTATCATTGAACTGTTCTGCTAGTTAAAATCGTGGATTTTCTGCCTATCTTCTAAAAAATGCTAATTTCTATACCTTTACTGGAATCAGAAAAAAATGGCACGTAAAGTAAAATACAGATCAAGATTAATAAGGTAGTTTTCCAATTTTTGCCCAGTGAACCAATCTGGGCAATTTTGTGCTATGAATTCTTGTCTATGCTAATTGGAATAAGAAGGGAAAGCAAGGTTTCCTGCCCTTTTGTTCCTCCTGGATTTAAAATCAATTGAACAGAGGCAGTGATATAAACCTGCATTTAAGTCTCTTATATTTTTCTTTATAGACACAATTGTGAATTGTATTCTTCCTGCTTTTGTAATTAGAGGGTGAAACAGATGGCAAAGTTTCAGTGTAAAGAGACTTCCATTAAAATAAATTATGCTACCAAGAGGGGAACTCAATTGGCTCCACGTGAAAGAAAGAAGTTGCACATAGACATTTTGAAGAAACTTTGTTATGCAGGGCAAAGTAACTCAGATATTTTAGCTGTCATGTGAGGCAGCATGATATAGTGGTTAAGAACAAGGATTCTGGAGTCAGCCCTCCTGGGTTTTGAATTTCATCTGTTGTCAACTCTGAATGACGTTGGGGAAATTGTATAACAATTCTATACTATAGTTCCTTCCTGTGTCAAGTTGGAATAAGTAAAAATGCAAATCTCAATGGTGACCAGAATTTAATATCATCCCTATATTTTATGCTTATTTACTCTTTTTTTAAACAAAAAACTTTAATAAATCATCTATTTCCAAAAGAGGCAACTACAGTTTTTCTGCCAAAAAAGTAGAAGTGTTTTTTAAGTTTAAAATTTAATTAATATGCCTAAAATTTAAGACAGATTTGTATTTAACTGCAAGTCTCAGATTCTCAACTTGAAAAAAATTCCTTGCCTGGTGCTTACATTTTTGACTGATTTCCTGTCTACGCAGAGCTGGAGAACTTAAAATCTGAAACTGTTATCAACATGAAACTTAACAGAAAGAAACTTTCAAGAAAGAAACAATGCTGTTATTTTATTAGCTCATTATGTGAGACACCTCAATTTGAGTGACATGAAACATGTATATTTCCCTATCAATCAATATAAAATATTTTTGATGCTTTTATATTTGAACTATCGGAGAAGGTGATGGCACCCCACTCCAGTACTCTTGCCTGGAAAATCCCATGGGCAGAGGAGCCTGGTAGGCTGCGGTCCATGGGGTAGCGAAGAGTTGGACACGACTGAGTGACTTCCCTTTCAATTTTCACTTTCATGCATTGGAGAAGGAAATGGCAACCCACTCCAGTGTTCTTGCCTGGAGAATCCCAGGGACGGGGGAGCCTGGTGGCTGCCATCTATGGGGTCACACAGAGTCGGACACCACTGAAGTGACTTAGCAGCAGCAGCAGCAGCATATTTGCACTATACTGGGCACTGCATTTTGAGAATGACTCAGATTCTGTTCACAGGGAGCTTGTTTTTATAGGATGAACACCTGTCTTTTCAATCCTGTTCTCCCTACAACAAACATAAGAAAGGATAAAAAGGTCCAGAAAACTCTGGGACCATCAGAGATTATTAGAACCTGCAAACCCCAGGGTTTACTCAGTCTGTAGAATTACAACCAGAATTTGAATATTTGTGTCAACTTCATGTGTAAACTTAGTTTACACATCAAACCTTCTTGATCAAACCTTCTTGAAAGTAAGATTGCAGCTCTTGGAACTGTTAAGCAGAATAATTAAATTGATCTAGTTCAGTTTCTGGAATATATTTGAAATTCAATAAGCAGATGGAGTAACATTCTCCCTTTTCTTTTAGATTACACCCCAAATAACTTGGTATTGAGCATTTACATTAATGCACTCAAGCACTTCCTCTTTGAGTTAGAAGGATTTCATAAAGTCAAGAACAAGAGAAACATTGTATCTTATAATATTTGACTCAAGATCTTAGACTCTACAATATGAACAATAAAAAATGAAAAATAAATAATGGAGGGAAAAATATAAAATATATTTCTATGTGGTCAGTATATTGTCTGCTACAAAGGAAAATTTAATGCAACCAACTGACAAATTATGAGAAATAGTAAAATAGATTAAAGTGATTTTACATAAAGTCAAAATACAAAAATAATTTTTTTACAAATAAATGTGTGTGCTCAGTTGCTCAGTCATGTCCAACTCTGTGGCAGCATGGACTGTAGCCCACCAGGCTCCTCTGCCCAAGGGATTTTTCCACCAGGAATACTGGAGAGGGTTGCCATGCCCTCCTCCAGGGGATCTCCCCAACCCAGGGATCAAACCTGTGTTTCTTGTGTCTCCTACATTAGTAGGCAAATTCTTTACCACTAGCAACACCTGGGAAGCCCTTAAAAATAAATAGCAATTGATTAAAAATGTGAAAGGAAATAGTTCCATTACAAATAAGAATATAAGTTATAAAGTAATAAACATAAGCCTTGTACAATGTGTACAGCCTTTCTGTTGAAAATATAAAACTTTAAAGCTGGACCTAAAAAAAAAAATCTGAATAAATGAAGAAATATATCATGTTTGTGGATGTAAAACCCCAGTATTCTGAAATAATCCTTAAGTTTGAATAGTCATGATGTTTCTAGCAGAGATTTTGAATATGAAGGCCAACTCTAAAATTCATTTGGAATAGAAAATACAGAATATTAAAAACAACTGACACATGTCCTATCTGATATCACAACATAATTGAAAAATGTAGTAAAAAACAAGTTGAGATATTTAATATGACAGAATCCAGAAATGGATACATAGAGTTTTCACATGCCAAAAATGTCTTTTCAGGTCCTTTAATAAAATATGGAGTATAATAAAATGAAGTTGGGATAATTTTCTATCCACCAGAAAAATAATTCTTTGATTTCTATCTTGAAAGACTCTTAAAGATATATCTCAGATAGAGCAAAGGCCAATATGTAAAAATAAAAACAACAGAAATAAAAAATACATGAATATTTTACAAGAAAAATAGGAAAATGTCTCTGTGACTTTAGAGCAAGATACTCTTTTTAAAAATTATTAGAAGAAGACACAAATAGGGACTTTGCTCGTGGTCCAGTGGTTAAGAGTCTACTTTGCAATGCAGAGGACAAGGGTTCAATCCCTGGTAGGGGAACTAAGATCTCATATGTCATGGAGCAGCTAAGCCCCTATACCACAACTACTGAGCCCTTGTGCTCCAGAGCCCGCGAGGAAAACTTGAGAGCCTGGATGCCACAATTAAGACTCAACCCAGCCAAATAAATTACTTTTTAAAAAGAAAACACAAAAATTGATAAATTTTGTCACGTCAAAATATTTCCAAAGACAAAAAAACACCACAAAGTCAGAATAAGAGACACGCTGGTAGAAAACATTACAGCATGCAACCTATAAAGAAATTCAGCATATATCCAAGGGGAAAAAACTAAAGCACATAAACAGTCAAAAGTCAGATAAGAGGAATAAAACAATAGGGAGATGAAAAGATCAATTCCACTTACTTGCAAGTAGGCGAATATACTTTGAGAGAGTTTTCACTCATCAGACTAGCAACAATTTAAGTGCCAAGTATAAACAATTATTGGGGAACAAGTATTCTATATTGACAGTAAGCTTATAAAAGTATGGTAATTTTGAGGGTACTTGGATAGTTTCTATTAAAAAATTCAGTTCAGTTCAGTTCAGTCACTCAGTCATGTCCAGCTCTTTGCAACCCCATGAATCACAGCATGGCAGGCCTCCCTGTCCATCACCAACTCCCGGAGTTCAACCAAACCCACATCCATTGAGTCGGTGATGCCATCCAGCTGTCTCATCCTCTGTGATCCCCTTTTCATCCTGCCCCCAATACCTCCCATCATCAGACTCTTTTCCAATGAGTCAACTCTTTGCATGAGGTGGCCAAAGTACTGGAGTTTCAGCTCCTGCATCATTCCTTCCAAAGAACACCCAGGACTGATCTCCTTTAGAATGGACTGGCTGGATCTCCTTGAAGTCCAAGGGACTCTCAAGTGTCTTCTCCAACACCACAGTTCAAAAGCATCAATTCTTCAGTGCTCAGCTTTCTTCAAAGTCCAAATCTCACATCCATACATGACTACTGGAAAAACCATAGCCTTGACTAGATGGACTTTTGTTGGAAAAGTAATGTCTCTGCTTTTGAATGTGCTATCTAGGTTGGTCATATCTTTCCTTCTAAGGAGTAAGTGTCTTTTAATTTCATGGCTGCAATCACCATCTGCAGTGATTTTGGAGACCCCAAAAATAAAGTCTGACACTGTTTTCCCATCTATTTCCCATGAAGTGATGGGACCAGATACCACGATCTTCGTTTTCTGAATGTTGAGCTTTAAGCCAACTTTTTAATTTCTTATAATTACACTTCTAATTATTCTGGAGAAATTCCTACACGTGTCCAAGATGGCATGACCAGGAATGTTCACAGGATTATCTAAAATGCAATACTAAAAGGATAATAGAAATAACCAAGGAAAATAGAAATAACCTAAATAACTACCAAAAGAAAACCAGTAATTAAGTTATATAAATTATGGCACATTCATACCATGAAATACTTTGGGGCAGTTTTTAAAAAAGAGGTGAAATTTGTGGACTGCTGTGGAAAAATATATGACATACTTTTGGGTGAAGAGTTCAAGTTTCCAACTGATCTTTTCAGTGTAATACAATTAATGTAAAACATATGCTCATATTCAGAAAATAATGCTGTATATCTAATGCAGAAATGGATAAAGTACTGGAGAAATTTGTACTCAACTGTTATTTGGTGAGATCCAGAGTGTTCACAGACTGGATATGGTTTTTAGAAGGTGGCTTTAAGCTTTCTTGTAATACTTTAATATTTTCAAGGTACATATTTGCATATATGTATGCATTCTATGTAACATATCTGTTTTACTCATATAACATCTATTTTAAATATATTTAGATTTACACGTGGGTTCCCCTTGTGGCTCAGCTGGTAAAGAATCTGCCTGCAATGTGGGAGACCTGGGTTCGATCCCAGGGTTGCTAAGATCCCTTGGAGAGGGAAAGCTACCCACTCCAGTCTTCTGGCCTGGAGAAATACCATGGACTGTATAGTCCACGGGGTCACAAAGAGTCAGACAAGACTGAGTGACTGTCACTTTCACTTTTCATATTTATACATCTAAATACATCTATATCTACATATATCCATCTATATAAAACTTGCAGTTTTATAAGATTGGAAATTCTCTCAGAAGTACAAATTCTCTTTAGTTGTAATAATTATCTTTAATTAAGAATGGATAAAATGCATCATTCCAGCTATCAGAGATTAGAGGTTATCTATAAGCAAAGTGAAAGCATCAGTCAGTCAGTCATGTCCAACTCTTTGGCACTCCCTGAACAGTAGCCTGCCAGTCTCCTCTATCCATGGGATTTCCTAGGCAAGAATACTGGAGTAGGTAGCCATTCCCTTCTTTTCCTTCTCCAGAGGATCTTCTCAACCCAGGGATCAAACCCAGGACTCCTGAATTACAGGTGGATTCTTTACCACCTGAGACACCAAATTTAAAGGTTAAAAATTAATTTGGGCAGAAATCATGCAATTGAGAAATACAAGTCAAGTCCTTATTAACAAGGTTGTTCAGCATTTTGATAGTACACATTTCATCTTGAGTAACTAAAGTGAGAATGAGAGACCACTAAAACTGACTATGTTGTATTTTTGTTCACTTCATATTGAATTGTCATTAAAGTACAGCAATTTTCAGCCCATCAAGGTATCTTAAAGTAGTAATTTGGAAACAACCTAGAATATAATGGTCGTGCATGTGCTAAGACAGCAATAGATATTTTATAGCTTCATCAAATAGATTTTTATTAGAAACACTCTTATTGTGATATTTTTTCTTGTGCTCTGCATTTCAGTCTTAAATCTAGTTGAGTTTATTTGTTATCACCTCAGTTTGATATTGAAATAGCTATAAAAATAAGATTATATAATGTTCTTTACATTGCAAATATTAAGACAGTTTAGAGAGGAAATTCATAATCAATCCTATTGTCTCTGTTAGTGGTTCAAATATTTCTCAAAATCTAATCATAGCTTAGAAAATTGTCACATGAATATAAACTCTTTTTTTTTTTGGCTTTAAACAACAGAAATTTATTCTCACATTCCATAATAGAAGTCTGAAAGCAAAGTGTTGGCAGGACTACATTTCCTTTGAAAACTCTAAGGAAGAATCTTTCATATAAACATTTTTTTAAAATGACATTTCTAGTAAAATTTAAAATTCTGTTGTAAAAGTCCTCTTATGAGTTTGGCAATCTTAAGGCTGTGACAAAATTATTTTGTTAAGATATAAAGGTATTTAAATTGGGTAGTAATTTTTTCCATAGAGAATACTATAAGGAAGTTTAGACTTTACTAAAATAATATCAAAACGGATTGAAAATATATTATATCTTAAAAAAAAAAAAAGAAAAAACAACAACAATCTTCCTCAACAGTGCTCTGGCATCTTAGATTCACCTGAACATTAAGTTGTGTTTTAATGTTGGGTTAGCCCTGGGAATCAACACTAAATGACGCAGCGGCTCCCAGTGCAGGATGACTTGGAAGCTCAAGATCTGATACCATAGAGGGTTACACAAAGAGTGTGAGAAGCATTGGTAAATAATGCTTGAGGAAAGAAGCATCTTCGAGACTTTAAAACTTTTTCTTTTAAAATAGAAAGATCTTTACCCAAAACCTTCTTAGAAAAATATGTTGATGAATTGGCTAATGGCAAGAACTTTGCCAGGCAAATCTCCGTAGAACTCTCACTATGTTTACTAGCTGTGTGATCAAAGACACTTTCCTTTAATTCTTTAAACCAGACCTGTAAAAGGGTGATAACAATATCCACCTAAACATTACTATGAGAATTAGTAAATGAGATATGCATGTAAACCACTTGGCATCGGGTACATAATCTATTCACAAAATAGTGTATTCCATCCAATCTAAGATACCAGCATCATAATATGTACCATTTTAATGGACTACAGTTAAAGAAGGAGACTGAAAACTGTGATAGAATTGAGAGCCATCTCCATTTCAGAAACATTAATGTGTAAAAATACGTGTATTAGAGTACATGGAATACAGTGATGGCTTGAAGTCAAAGCCTGTAGAAGGATGCTTTTGGGAAAATGACCCTCCTCACTTCATCTAGTCTTTATTACACCAATTATTTGCATGTGTTAAGCTAGGTCATGTATAGCCAGAGACTCCAGAAAAAAAATCAGGCAGGAGTCAAGGGCCAGAAAGATATTTAACATCTCCATCCCCTCTCTCCAGGAGAAAGGCAATAAGAGCTTTCAAAACATAGCAGAATCCTCATTTTGTACAGGTTTTTTATCCAAAGTTACACATCACCATAACTTAGGGAAATCCGGAAACACATACCTCTATCCAGTAGAGTACTGTGTTATTTCTTGCTTTCTATAACCACTTCTTTGACTTTCCCTTATGTTTTATGATTATATAAACTTAACATACTAAAAAAAACCACATAAACAAAACAAAATTGAAATATAATGATGACCTCCTTCATCAGACTCTTCTACCTGCCAAATGTAACCATTGTAATGTACACTTGTCTAGTCTTTAATAGGTATTAATTTTTTAAACACTCTTTGTGTGGGAATTTATAAAAGTAAGGAGATCTCTTCTTTTCTTTAGAAATAATATATAATGTATTTGCTGAGACACGTGTACACTGGTCATAAGGTAATTCAGGCTTCCGAAGCACGAATAGCTTCTATAACCTCTTTGATGGAGAGTCATCTCACCTGTGGTTGGATACCTTCTGTGGTGTGACAACCTTGAGTCAATAACCCAGTCCTGTCTTTCCATTTCTGGATAAACCTAGTTTTTACAGTGTTGTTTCTCCTTTTCTTAGAGTGAATCTGTGTCTCCAAAAGATCACACGTGATCCTAGTTCTTTCCTTAGTCACACATATTATCTAACTGTCCTACATTCTGGTCAGACACAAATTAGATGACAGCTATTTTGTCTGATTTCTCTTCAAAGCTTGTCTCTTCTTTGCCTAGTATTAAAAATATTTTGAGAGCTAAATATATGCTAGACAGTGCTCTATGTGGTAGAAGTGGTTTCCTTCGTGTAACCTTTCAGTGATCTTTCATGTCTAACAACTACTATTGACATCTTAGTCTTAAAGCAGAAGAAACGGCTACAGAGAAGTCAGTAGCCCTCCTCAGCTTTCCGCTGTGATAGGAAATGGAGCCAGGATTCAGCCCCTGGCCTTGAGGAAACATTATTTACTAGACTGGTGTGCTGTCTTTTTTTTTTTTTAAATAGTATCACTCCCTCAGAGGTTTCTTACAATTGGTATTACATTCCTTAGGATATATTATACTTAATAAATGTCCTCCCTAAAGTATAAAATTTCCAAAAGAAAACAGCTCTTCAGAAGTGGCCGGATGCTATGTGGGTGAAGGAAGCCTATCCCCAGCCTCAGTAGTTAGGTAGTAGCACAGTTTGTGACCCCACTTTCTATTTGCTTCTTAAGCACATCCAGCATACAAGAAGGCTCTTTGTGAAAAGGGTGTTTCAAGTGAAAACCTTAAGGTCTTATTCTATAAGCATTTGTCAAAATTCATACCTTCCATTTTAAGTTCATGTCATTGTTTGATCATTTTTTTAATCAATGTAGAAATTGGCATTTGTGTTTATTAAGGTTTATGGTGCATGTGAGGAGCTGAGAAATTTTAAAATTCCCCAGTGTGTTAGTTATTCTTCCTGGGAATAGTTAATATGTAAGGCTTAATAGTTCAGTTATTTTTATGATTATATATGTATTCATTATAAGAAGTTAGGACATCTTCAAAAATAACTCAGCCTCTGAGGCACCAGTACTCAGTGTGGATAAATGTAAATCTGCTATATACTATCTGCATGTCTCTGCTTTTCTAGGTCAGAAAGCCAAGTGCCCATTGGTAGGAGGAAACCATTTGTGATACCTGATGTATTATTATTGTTATGAAGACTAGATGATCCTTGCAATTAGTGGGAAAGATTCTGACCCTCCCTAGAGACTAATGATAATCTTTATGTGTGTGTGTGCTCAGCTGCTCAGTTGAATCTAACTCTTTGTGACCCTGTGTATTCTCTGTCCAGGTAGAAATACTGGAGTGGTTAGCCACTTACTCCTTCATGAGATCTTCCCAACCCAGGGATGAAATCCACAGCCCCTGTGTCTCCTGCAGTGTAGGGAGGTTGTTTACCCTCTGAGCCATTGAGGAAGGCCAATCTTTATATCATACCTTTTCTAAACTTCTGGCTTAAATAATTTTTTATGATTATGACCATTTAAAGTAGAAACATCATATATTTGATGTTAAAAGTGCTACCCTAATGGATACTTTCCTAAGATCTGAGACTTGATCAAAATTTATCTTCTGCAAAGTAATATACTTTGAGATTTTATAGATATAATTATATTACTCAGTTTTCGTTCTTTACACTGAAAATTTATCCATCCCTCTGATAACTTAGAGTTTACTTTCTGAATATATAAACTAGATTATGCTAAGAAGTGGGAGAACAATCTCAAGAAGTCAACACAGGGGTCTGTGGAGGATTTCCCTTTAAGGATGTGACATTTCTTGCATCTTTCTTTTTTGTTTTCCTTCTTGATGAAACCTAATGTTTGGTTTTTATGCTTTATTTCATAAGTACATTTGTCTCATATCTTCAGAGGATAGTTTACAATGAATTTTCACTTTGAAACATAACTGGTACAAAAGCAGTCCTTCTAATAGTTTGGATCTATTTGCCGAAAAAAATATTATTTTATCTTTGCCTAAACTGACACTTACATGCAGTCTTGGCTTCCTGAATTTTCTGCCACTTATTCACATTTTACAATTTAAAGGGCTTCACATGAATCTGAAAACACATACATTTCTCCATGTATTTCCTTTTTAGATCATTTAAAAGGTTAAATAATTTTTTGTCATTGAAATTCTCATCATTAACTTTTCTCTGTTCAGAAAAGTATCTATTTCTTTCAATTTTTCAGATATAAACAAATGTCATTTTTCAGATATAAATCTTTTACCCAAGAATATACATATTTTTCCTCCAAATAGAGTTAGTTGATCTTACAACCTTAGAAGTCATTTGTTTCTCTATCTGATCAATGATTGGATTATGCTGGAATTTTGATGTAAGGAAACCTTAAGGATTTCCTCTCAGGAAAGCCATTTTACTTTTAGACAGTATTGTCTGTTAGTTGACATTAACAAAGAAGACATTACCAAAGAGTTCACCACATATTTTCTTTCTTTTTTTCCATATTTTCTTTAAATAGTTAAATTTTCTCATATGTTAAGTGAAACTCACACAGTTATGTTCGACTCTTTGAGACCCCATGGACTATATAGTCTATGGAATTCTTCAGGCAAGAATACTGGAGTGGGTGCCTGTTCCCTTCTCCAGGCGACCTGCCCAACCCAAAAATTGAACCAGGGTCTCCTGCATGCAGGCAGATTCATTACCAGCTGAGCTACCGGGAAGCCTGGTATGTTGGGGGTGCATAAAAATTAACATTAAAATAACAGTCTCATATGTTGGGGGTACATTAAAATCAAATTTTCATATATTTGCATGAGTCTAAAATAATGTTATATATTGCCATGTGATGTGTGGGAAAAATCATTTCTTTGCAGGTATATGACTTATTTCTATTCAGGAATCTTATGTCCAAATTATTCTTAATAAAGGTCTACTCTTCTCTACTGAGCTAAAGCAGTATGATAGGATATAAAGAGGAAAGGCACAGGAAAAACTAAATTTTATATCAAATTTTTGCTATGCCAACTCTGGACACTGAATTAACCACTCTGAGTCTCAGTCTATCCTTCTGTAAATTGTTAGAATAATAACATTAATATATATTTTGTCCAAGTCTCAGGTTAATTGTATAGCTTTTGTATGTGAAAATTCTTCAGAAATGAAATGTGAAAAGCATAGTTTATTACATTTAATAAAGAAACACCAATCTATTTTTAAAGTGTGTTCTGTGGGACTGATTCACAGGAGGCCAAGCAGCTTATGTAGTCAGAATGCCCTGAGTCTTTCAGATTTTATATGAGATTGTTATAGCTCATTTAAAAATTGATATTGTTTATTTTTAAAGATCAAGGATAACCTCAGTAAGCTAGCTATGCTATAAATCATGATATATGAGAAATTAAAAGCTACTCTCTAGTCTGGCACTATTTTCCTAGGAGTTCAGTTTGGAAAGTACAGTGACTAGACAATAGCCAATTACTGAACTGTCAGTTGGTTTTGCTCTCATAGGAAGTGCAAGAGAGAGAGGGATTGGTCATTTTAGGAAAAGAGTAAATGTCACAATTTCCAAGATAAGCAAATGGGAACACATGTGGACAGTTACTTAAAGAGATCTGTCCCAGGCTAAGTTCCTTAGAAATAGAGTTTATTACAGGGCATGTTATCCAGGGAAGCAAAGCGAGGGAAAATGGAAATGAGAAAGGAAAGACGGGAAAACAAAGCCCAGTGGGACGTTGCCAAGCGGGTCACAGTCACCCAAGAAAAGAGGGGTGATTCCTGGGTCATGTGAAGTCTCAGGAGAAGCCCGAGTCACATGAACGTGCTGGCTTTGCCTCCTTTCCGTCTCCTGTGCCTCGTTTGTCAGTCTGATCTGCAGAATGTTAAAGCCTCTTCACAGCGAGGTTATTTTGCATGGATCTCAGAGCAGCTGTTGGGAAATGAGAGACTGTGAGATGCAGGTGATAGGATCTCATCCCTGAGGAGGCTGAGGCTGTAGTGTTGTCAGGAGATGAAGTGATTGTGGTGAACAGGGCTCATGACCACCAGAACAGCTTGAGCGGTTCCTGGAGCCAACCAGGAAGCAAGATACCCGCAGAGCCCTGGATGGGAGATGGACATGTATACTGGATTTGGTATCTCACACACACGCACACACACACACAGAGGCAACTAAAAATAATTACATAATTGGCCTTATTAAGTAGGAAAATACATGAAATTTTGATGCAAGGAACTTTGAAACCCATAGGACTACTAAGTCTGATCTACTTAAAAGAATTATAACCTAAGGAAGAAGTACCTTTTGACTCCTTACCAACTCCATGCCATACTTACAAAAAAAATCATTTATATAAACGACTCTGCATGTTGTAAATGACCAAGATCATTATCATCTAATTGCAACCGTCATCATTATCTAATGATACTTCTGAAGGGGACCACCTGCCCATTTCAAAGCAGATGCACCAAGTGATGGATTGATAAGTAGACCATTACATTAGGGTATATTTAAATAGGTTAAGAATTTAATTTGGAATTAGACCAAGATAAGCTTGCCACTACTTTCCTGAATAGAAAATATATTTACAGGGAGAGTGTTTTTTGTTTGTTAGAGTTGTTAGAATTCTTAAATAGTTTTTATTTTTTGTTTAAATCTTTGAGAGGATAGAAGAAAATATATTACAATAAAAAACTATATATATTAATTCTGAATGGGGAAAATAGTACATAGAGAGATTGAGATGATAAAGAAAAAGAGCCTATTAGCAAATACAACATAGACAGCATATTAAAAAGCGGAGACAATACTTTGTCAACAAATGTCTGTCTAGTCAAAGCTATGGTTTTTCCAGTAGTCATGTATGGATGTGAGAGACAGACTATAAAGAAAGCTGAGCACCGAAGAATTGATACTTTTGAACTGTATGTTGGAGAAGACTCTTGAGAGTCTCTTGGACTGCAAGGAGATCAAACCAGCCAACCCTAAAGGAAATCAACCCTGACTATTCATTGGAAGGACTGATGCTGAAACTGAAGCTCCAATACCTTGGCTACCTGATGCGAAGATCTGAATCATTTGAAAAGACCCTGATGCTGGGGAAGATTGAAGGTGGGAGGAGAAGGGGACAACAAAGGATGAGATGGTTGGATGGCATCACCAACTCAATGCCCATGAGTTTGAGCAAGCTCCTTGAGATGGTGAAGGACAGGGAATCCTGCAGGGAATCCTGGCCTGCTGCAGTGCATGGGGAGGCAAAGAATCGGGCATGACTAAGCGACTGAACTGAACTGAGCAAATACACTGAAAGTGAAAATTTACTCTTTGAAAATAGTTGCTATTAACATTGTCTCCTGAAACAGATAAAGATACACTAAATTGAAAGGCAATGAAAGATAAAGATTGTCTAGCTGGGTTATTATTGGAAAGTCAACAAACCAAGCATTCAGTGGCCAGCTTAGTGATATAACTGCTGACTTGAGGAAAATTAATCCTTCCTTAAAATATTTGATTAAATTGTACAAATGGGATTCCAGCTTAATCAAATCCAATAAAGTCTTTCTTGAGCAGCATAAACTATGCTTTGCCTACCTTGGTACATAAAGTTCTCAGGCTGTAGACTGTCATTGTAAAGAAGAGTACTACATTTAACTGCTTATATCATACCCAGTGGAAAATGTAGTGAACAAGATGGCTATTCCATTGAATTTGGACAGCGTTTAGTAACATTAATAGACTCTTTATTTTTCAAATATGCTTAATGATATAATGAATATAATTCCCTCTGCAAATCAACATGACCTTTTTATAACAAAAGAGGAACTGAAGGATCTTTACAGAAACACTCATCTGTGGCAGATGCTCCATCAAATTCTATCCTTAGCATTTTGTAAACACCATAGACTGTGAGATGACAAAGTACTTTTCTCTCTCACACATATTAATTTAAAACGATATTGTGAAGACTAGATGATCCAAACAACTTTAGTGACAGATAGTTCCATGATAAAAACTTCTAACTCCATATATTTAGAAAACATGGTAGTGAGTCATTTAACATATTTTTCAGCATTAGTTTTATTAGTAATTTTTAAATAAAACTAACATTAATATAAATTACTAATTTATTTATACTCTATGGTGAGAGAATTGCCTGTTACAATATACTGGGTAATCAAGAAGCATAGGTAGACAAACTGAAGAGATTTTTCATTAAAAAATTTAAACATCTCAATAAAATGCTTGCAGATAATTAAATGGAAAGTTATGCATATCAAAAGAATACACATCACTTAACATAAATTTGCATGTGAGAAAATACTCAGATACCTAATATAACAAATGACCACAGTGTACAAGGACAATATTGCAATGTTGTGTAAAGCAAAAGGTCAACACTATAAAAACAGATTATGCTATAAATAAAGGATTTGGAATATCAAATAAAAAGATTCTCTGGTCCAAATAAAAGTTAACAATAACGATTTCTTGGATTAAGAAGAAATCTTCATGCTATTGCTTTTGGCATTGCTACCTATTCCATCCCTTCCCTGATTTTTTTCATTTCAATACCCTGAACCATACTGGGCTTTAAATAATCTTTTCATTTTAGTGATTTAGTCTTTTCTGAGAGGCAAATCTGCCAAATTTGCTCTCATATATACAGAGAGTAATCTTTCTCCTGGAAAGCAAACATATATTATGATCTTAGAAAAAAGAGGAGGAAAAAGAAAGGGAAAAAAGCAGGTGAATAAAACTGATTAAGATAATGCATGTGAAGAAATGAGCACTTTGCAGAACATTGAAATCCTTGAAAATATGAGATATTATTATTCATGATTAGATGAAATGAATTCATACTTAGGAACACATTAACTTGTGTTCTAAGAGGCCATTTAAAAAGCATTGAAATAATATTAAATTAGATCTTATGAATATTTATTAGAGAAATTTGTACATTTGAGTGTGCATATTTGAATTAAGATGCTTTCAGTAATTCACTTTTAGTTTTTACAGTGTTCTCAGAGTTACACTGAGAACTCACCATGGAAGTCCTGCTCCAAATACATCATGTATTCCTCCTGAGGTGTTAACATCCTCCATATCATTTTAGTGTCTATTGACAGGAAGAATATTGCTATAATGTTTGATTTTTTTTTCTGTTGAACCTAAAGTTAAAAAGATACTGAAAACAAAAAATACCTTCAATCTGCCTGCAATTCAGGAGACCCCAGTTTGATTCCTGGGTTGGAAAGGTCTCCTGGAGAAGGGATAGGCTACCCATGCCAGTATTCTTGGGCTTTCCTAGTGGCTCAGTTGGTAAAGAATCCTCCTGCAATGCAGAGACCTGTGTTTGGTCCCTGGGTTGGGAAGATCCCCTGGAGAAGGGAGTGGCTACCCACTACAGTATTCTTGCCTGGAGAATTCCATGGACAGAGCAGCCTGGCAGGCTATAGTTCATGGGACAACAAAGAGTCAGACACGATTGAGCGACTTTCAATTAAAAAGAAAAATGAGTATGGAAATCAGAATGGCTTCTATTTTAACAAAGGTATACATACGTCAATGCATATGTGTGTGACAGAGAAGAAAATCTATTCCTAAGCCATTAAAGAACAATAACAAAATTAACTATAAGCGTGTAAAGAAGTATCTGTGTGTGTGTGTGTGTGTGTGTTGGCAGATGAAAATGGAATTGGAGAATATTGTACAGGGGTGTGTGATCAGACTTATCATAACACATAAAATAAAGAGTCAGCCATTTTTTTACCAAACCAAGCACATATGCAAGTACCATAGTTATTTGACTGTCTCAAAATGCAAACTGATTTGATAAAATACACAGAATAAATTTCATTTAAGTATAATTTATCTACAAGTGTTAATTTCTATTAGAGCATGGTAACAAAATTTCATCTTTCCATTTGAAAAATTAATTTAAAAAACTTAAAGTGTCGATTCATTCTAAATGCCTGTTAACTTCAAAATACAGAGGTAGGTAGGAAAAGGTTTTTTAGATACAAATTTTCTAAGAGAAATTGTTTCCACAGGTTCAGCTATTCACATGGTAACAATGTCAAGTTGAGATTGTCAGTGTTTTGGGAAGGTCATTTTGCAAGTGAGGCTGCTCTAGTTCCTTCCCTTGTCATAGCTGATATGGTAGACGGACAGATTTTAGCATTTGCTTAAGAATGTGTTAGACAAATCCTCAATGTGATGGGCTGATATAACCCTAGCTCAAGAGCTTGAGTGTTCTCATTCTTTATTGTTTCTTATCTTTGTCTTTGTGAACATTTTCTATTTCCTCAAAGACCAAAGTGACTTTTCTTTTGCTTCCCTCACCTTCTTTACAGCATAAAACTGTTAGCATGCAATGTATTTCAAGGACACTGCTTCTAGCCTCAATGATATTTTGTCTGCCTGTGTATATATGTATGCTTGCTGGCGTGGAAGAGAGGGTGGAAAAGGAGTCAGTGTGTGTAGTTTATTCTGAAATGAGTTATAATTCATGAGAGTTTTCAAATATGTGGGAAATTAGGTAACTTGAAAACTAAATGTCCAGCTTAATCCACACTATAGCTGTCATCTGAACACATGAGGAGAGGGATTTAAACAGATAAAATCTTTCTGACTCTAGAGGAGCAAAAATCTGTAAGGCATACAGTAAACAGCTGACTGACAGTGTCCTCCGTGACTTCTGTCTGGCTGTGTGTTAGTCGATCGGTTGTGTCTGACTTTTTGCGACCCCATGGACTGTAGCCTACCAGGTTCTTCTGTCCATGGGATTTTCAAGGCAAGCAATACTGGAGTGGGTTGTTATTCCCTTCTCCACTGTCTGAATAAATAAAGTTTATTTTCCTCAGTCGAGCTAAAAGCATATTTTCAAATGCTGGAAAAACAAACAGCAAAACCCAACTCTATTTTGTGCCATCCTCAAAGGCACCAGGATTAAAGTGTCAGAGTTGTTTGTTAATAAAATTACAGTAGATAGTATGTCTTTAAATGACTGAGCAATGTTTGGAAGTGAAGTCATACAAAAGGTTACATTTTTTGTTTGAATGACTTGAGAATTTCAGAACAGGATAGATTTTTTTTGGTCATTAACAATAATTTCATAAGGCCAAATTGCAAGACTTTAGTCAACTCTTTTCTATGCCAGTGAGGTTCTGTAAAATAAGATTTGGGATACTCTGTATTTGTCTTATTTGGATTCATTTAGAAGGCATAATTGAAACAAAAAGTTGCATACCCTATGATATAAAGACAGTGCAATCCTGGAAATATTAACAGCCAATTCTGAGACTTGAATCCAGTAAGAATTTACAAGTGATTTGTGAGCCTTGCAAATGTGTTTTTCAACCCAAATTCCAATTTTTTCTTACAATGTACATCCATATCTCCTGAAAGTTTATTTAAAGGAAATTTCTATTTTAAAAGTGTAGCTTGAAATAACTTATACCTGAACAAATGCCCTCTATTATTTTAAACACACAAAGACATGACTTGGCTTGCCCTCATTCAGCTAGTGTACTGTTCAATCGCTGAAAAGAAGTAGGATAAAACATAAAATAAAAAGGAAATTCTTGCCTAGGTTTATTTGGGAACAGAGGAGTGGAGAAAGGGGAATAATCAATGCTGAACAGAAAGGAAGGATAGAGAATAGGAAGGAAAAACATTTTGCTTTTCAATTTTAGGCTTAATTATAAATAGAACACTATAGTTCAAATCAGGACTCTCTACTATCCCTGTGCAGAAGGTGCAGGACTGGCTAGGTAACTAAAAATACATGTGATGAAAATACCTGCTTATTTCAACCTCGCCTTATTCTTCCATCTCTCTTCATTCATTAAACATGGAAGAAGAATTAGATAGAGAAGCTATGAGGTCACCCGAGTCTTGCAACAAACTTGGCACAGATTGGGGTTTGGGGAAGGTTAAGTAGTAAAATGGGAGAAAGTTAACTTGTCAGGGTAAGGCTCTGAGGCCGGCTGGCATAGATTGTTAGGGCCGTTTGTTTGGATGCTGCAGACTGGCTCAGAGGTGTGCCAGACTGGGAGGAGGTCACACCCTCTGAGGCTGAATGACAATCAGCTGATTCAGCTACAGGCCCAGGGTCAGCCTAGTTTCCCTAAGTAGGTTCAATCCAAATTAGGAGTTGTCCAACAAGGTGTGTATAGGAGGATAAATTCCAGTCAAATGCATCCCAGAAACAAATTCTTTTTCTGTTATTTTAACTGAAATAGACCAGGGGCATGTGTTTAAATAGACAATGTGTAATGAAACACAACAAACTGCTTGCTACAGAATAGTCCTATGAACAAGTAAATTATGTCTGTTTTTAATATAGGATACTGAATTTCCTTCAGTTAAGATGGTAACTTATTTTCATATTTGATATTTAAAGGTGTCTTTGCATAAGACAAAAATACCTATCAAATTGGCAAAAATGCAAGATTTTGACTGCATTCTGTTTTGTAAATGCTGTGGGAAATGAGCAGTTTCATGTATTACTCGTCTGAAAGCAAAACGTTTTATGTGACATCATCAATGGAAGGGGATTTGGCACCACCCAGAAAAATTACATATGGATGTAACCTTTCATTTCCAGATACCTATCTTTAAAAAACACTGACAAACAAGCAAACAAAAAGGCATAATCATCAGGCTATTCACTGCACGTCAAATTTTGTGATAGTAAAAAACTGCAAACAGCCCAATGTCTTCAGTGGGGTTTCAGATAAAGAAACAAAGCTGCAGTCAGACAAATGGGGAGGCAGCTGTAAAAGAAAGGGAGAAATATTGTTATATAGTGCTATCCAATGATCTCTGAATTTGTTACTAAGTGAAAAAGAGGGAGAAAGTATGTATTATGTACATCTAATATGTCAGTAATCTACCATGTTAGAGAAAGCCCAGGCCATGTGAAGTGAACATGGGTAAGCATTATAGCTGACAGACCCATGTGAGATCCCAGTGGTTAGCCATCTTTAACCACTATACAGGTGAGTAAGGATGTGCTTTTGTTACAAATTAGATGTTAAGAACTCCCACGTAGGCTCTTGCCAGGCAGGGAAGGTTCTTCTGTTTGGATTCAGGGATGCAAAAACAAAACTAAAGTTAAAATTGAAGTGGCACAAGTTTTATTCAATGACCAGAGAATGGAAAAATAAAAATTTAGTTCACAAATCACTTTCTCAACCAATGGGATGATTAAGGTTTTAAGGGCAAGGTTAATGAGGGGGAAGCATGCGTATTGGTCACCAAATGATCTGATTTTTTTTTCCTTCATAATTTTAGTTGGAGTACAGTTGCTTTACAATGTTGCGTTCGTTTCTGCTGTACAGAAAAGTGTACAGCACTACAGCAATCCATTCTATGTAGCTATAAACTGTGGAAAATTCTGAAAGAGATTGAAATACCAGACCACCTGACCTGCCTCTTGAGAAACCTGTATGCAGGTCAGGAAGCAACAGTTACAACTGGACATGGAACAACAGAGTGGTTCCAAATAGGGAAAGGAGTACGTCCAGGCTGTATATTGTCACCCTGCTTATTTAACTTCTATGCAGAGTACATCATGAGAAACGCTGGGCTGGAGGAAGCACAAGCTGGAATCAAGATTTCTGGGAGAAATATCAATAACATCAGATATGCAGATGACACCACCCTTATGGCAGAAAGTGAAGAACTAAAGAGCTTCTTGATGAAAGTGGGAGAGTGAAAAAGTTGGTTTAAAGCTCAACATTCAGAAAACTAAGATGATGGCATCTGGTCCCATCACTTCATGGGAAATAGATGGGGAAACAGTGGAAACAGTGGCTGACTTTATTTTGGGGGGCTCCAAGATCACTGCAGATGGCGATTGCAGCCATGAAATTAAAAGACGCTTAGTCCTTGGAAGGAAAGTTATGACCAACCTAGACAGCATATTCAAAAGCAGAGACATTACTTTGCCAACAAAGGTCTGTCTAGTCAAGGCTATGGTTTTTGCAGTGGTCGTTTATGGATGTTAAAGTTGGACTATAAAGAAAGCTGAGTGCTGAAGAATTGATGCTTTTGAACTGTGGTGTTGGATAAGATGCTTGAGAGTCCCTTGGACTGCAAGGAGATCCAACCTGTCTGTCCTAAAGGAGACCAGTCCTGGGTGTTCACTGGAAGGACTGATGTTGAAGCTGAAAGTCCAATACTTTGGCCATATGATGTGAAGAGCTGACTCATTGGAAGAGACCCTGATGCTGGGAAGGATTGAGGGCAGGAAGGGACAACAGAGAATGAGATGGCTAAATGGCATCATTGTTTCGATGGACATGGGCTTGGGTGGACTCCGGGAGTTGGTGATGGACAGGGAGGCCTGGCGTGTTGTGGTTCATGGGGTCGCAAAGAGTCAGACACGACAGCGAATGAACTGAACTGATATCTATATCTATATATATATCCCCTCTTTTATAGTTTTTTCCCCACTTAGGTCACCACAGAGCACTGGTAGAGTTGCTTGTGCTATACAGTAGGTTCTCATTTGTTATCTATTTTATACATTGTTTATTGTTGTTCTTCAGTTGCTAAGTCCAGCACTTTCTGACCCCATAGATTGCAGCATGCCAGGCTCTTCATCTCTTTAAGAATTTTCCAGTTTGCTGTGTTTACACAGTCAAAGGCTTTACTATAACTGTTGAAGATGTTTTTTCCAGAACTCCCTTGCTTCCTCCATGATCCAATGAATGTTAGCAATTTGATTTCTGATTCTTCTGACTCTTTGAAACCCAGCTTGTACATCTAGAAGTTCTTAGTTAATGTACTGCTGAAGCCCAGCTTGAAGAATTTTAAGCATTAAATTACTATCATGTGAAACGAGCACAGTTGTGTGGTAGTTTGAACATTCTCTGGCATTGTCATTCTTTGGGACTGAAATATTTTATACGTAGTAGTATACAGATGTCTATCCTGCCTCCCAATTTATCCCACTCTTTCTTTCCCCTTTTAATCCATAGGCTTGTTCTCTGCATCCATGCCTCTATTTCTGCTTTGCAAATAAGTTTATCTGTATAATTTTTCTAGATTCCACATACAAGTGATATTAGTTCTGACTTGCTTCACTCTGTATGACAGTCTATCCATGTTTCTGCAAATGGAACTATTTTGTTCCTTTTTTGGCTAATATTCCATTATATAGATGTACCATATCTTCTTTATTCATTCCTCTGTTCATGGCCATTTAGGTTCCATCTATATCCTGGCTATTATGAATAGTGCTTCCTACCTGGCTCAGTGGTAAAGTCTCTGCCTGCCAATGCCAGAGACATATGTTTGATCCCAGAGTCAGGGAGATCTCTGGAGAAAAAAATAGCAACCCACTCCACTATTCTTGCCTGGAGAATCCCAAGGGCAGAGGTGCCTGGCAGGCAAAAGTCCATAGGGTTGCAAAAAGTTGTACACAACTTAGGGATTGAGCACACACTCACAAATATTGGGGTACATGTATCTCTTTAAATTATGGTTTTCTCCAGATATATGTGCAGGAGTGGGTTTTCTGTGTCATCAGTTCAGTTCAGTCACTCAGTCATTTATGACTCTTTGTGACCCTATGGACTACAGCATGCCAGGCTTCCCTGTCGATCACCAAATCCCAGAGTTTACTCAAACTCACGTCCATTGAGTCCATGATACCATCCAACCACCTCATCCTCTGTCGTTCCCTTCTCCTCCTACCTTCAATCTTTCCCAGCATCAGAATCTTTTCATATAGGTCAGTTCTTTGCATCAGGTGGCCAAAGTATTGGAGTTTCAGCTTCAGCATCAGTCCTTCCAGAGAATACTCAGGACTGATTTCCTTTAGGATGGACTGGTTGGATCTCCTTGCAGTCCAAGGGACTCTCAAGAGTCTTCTCCAATGCCACAGTTCAAAAGCATCAATTCTTCAGTGCTCAACTTTCTTTATAGTCCAACTCTCACATATATATATGACTACTGGAAAAACCATAGCTTTGACTACACGGACCTTTGTTGGCAAGGCAATGACTCTGCTTTATAATATGCTATCTATGTTGGCCATAACTTTTCTTCTAAAGAACAAACATCTTTTAATTTCATGGCTGCAGTTGCAGTCTAGAGTGATTTTGGAGCCCCCCAAAATAAAGTCTGACACTGTTTCCACTGTTTCCCCATTTATATGCCATGGGACCGGATGCCATGATCTTAGTTTTCTGAATATTGAGTTTTAAGCCAACTTTTTCACTCTCCTCTTTCACTTTCATCAAGAGGCTCTTTAGTTGTTCTTTGCTTTCTGCCCTAAGGGTGGTGTCATCTGCATATATGAGATTATGATGTTTCTCCCAGCAATCTTGATTCCAGCTTGTGCTTCATCCAGTCCAACATTTCTCATGATGTACTCTGCATATAAGTAAAATAAGCAGGGTGACAGTATACAGTCTTGATGCATTCCTTTCTTATTTGGAACCAGTCTGTTGTTCCATGTCCAGTTCTAACTGTTGCTTCTTGACCTGCATACAGATTTCTCAGGAGGCAGGTCAGATAGTCTGCTATTCCCATCTCTTGAATAATTTTTCATAGTTTGTTGTGACCCACACAGTCAAAAGCTTTGGCATAGTCAATAAAGCAGAAGTAGATGTTTTTCTGGAACTCTCTTGGTTTTTCGATGATTCAGCAGATACTGGCAATTTGGTCTCTGGTTCCTTTGCCTTTTCTAAATCCAGCTTGAACATCTGGAAGTTCATGGTCCATGTATCATTGAAGCTCAGCTTTGAGAATTTTGAGCATTACTTTGCTAGGCTGTGAGATGAATCCAATTCTGTGGTAGGCTGAGTATTCTTTGCCATTGCCTTTCTTTGGGATTGGAATGAAAACTGCCCATTTCCAGTCCTGTGACCACTGCCGAGTTTTCCAAGTTTGCCGGCATATTGATTGCAGCACTTTCACAGTATGGTAGTTCTATTTTTATTTTATTTTATTTTATTTTTTGAGAACCTCCATTGAGGAATTCTCCATAGTGGCTACATGAATTTACATTCCAACCAAGAAATACCTAGGAATAAACCTAACTAAGGGCTTCCCTGGTGACTCAGTAGTAAAGAATCCACCTGATAGTGCAAGAGACATGTGTTTGACCCCTGGGTCAGGAAGATCCACTGGAGAAGGAAATGGTAACCCACTCCAGTATTCTTCCTGGGAAATCCCATGGACAGAGGAGCCTGGCGGGCTAGAGTCTGTGGGATTGCAAAGATTCACACATGACTCAGAGACCAAACTACCACCACAATGTAGAACAAGGCATAAATAAAATAAAATTGGCCAGGTGTTGCTAATAGTATCTACTGAGTGATGGGAATATGAGTTCTTTATATTATTCTCCTTTTGTACATGTTTGAACTTTTCTATTGTAAAGATTTTTAAAATGTGTTTGAACTGAATGTTAATCTTTGGGTCTATCATCTCTTGGGCATTTATCTTGTTTTTCTATATTATTCTTGTTCAGTTGCTAAGTCATGTCCGACTCTTTGCAACTGCATGGCCTGCAGCATATCAGGCTTCCCTGTCTTTCACCGTCTCCTGGAGTTGGCTCAAACTCATATCAATTGTGTTAATGATGCCATCCAACCATCTCATCCTCCCCATTTTCCTCCTGCCCTTGATCTTTCCCAACATAAAGAGGCTTTTCCAATGAGTCGTCTCTTTGCATCAGGTGGCTAAATTATTTGAGCTTCAGCATCAATCCTTCCATGAATATTCACTGTGGTGCTCCCAGTTGGAAAATCAAAGGTTAAATCTGGCTATGAAAATTTCTAAGTGGATTTCCTACATGGGGATGAGAAAAATGAATTTTGTAGTTTTTTTTTTTTTTTAGAAAAAGTGTTCATATATATATATTTGTCCTTCCTCTACTGGTTTCTATCATAAAAGTAAGTTAACATGAAAAATCTAGGCATAAAAACAAAGTAAAGCTGACAGCAAATAAATGGAAACCTTGTATCAGAACTGAGTGTATTATCAGAGGCTGCATCAGACAGTACAGTCTCTCAGTAGTGTCTGACTCTTTGCGACCCCATGGACTGTAGTATGCCAGGCTTCCCTGTCCATCACCAACTCCTGGAGCTTGCTCAAGCTCATGTCCATCGAGTCTGTGATGTCATCCAACCATCTTCTCCTCTGTCATCCCCTTATCCTCCTGCCTTCAATCTTTCCAGCATCAGGTTCATTTCCAATGAGTCAGTTCTTCACGTCAGGTGGCCAAAATATTGGAGTTTCAGCTTCAACATCAGTCCTTTCAGTGAATATTCACGACTGATTTCCTTTTGGATTGACTGGTTGGATCTCCTTGCAGTCCAAGGGACTCTCAAGAGTCTTCTCCAACACTACAATTCAAAAGTATCCATTCTTTGGTGCTCAGCTTTCTTTATGGTCCAACTTTCACATTCATACATGTCTACTGGAAAAACCATAGCTTTGACTAGAGAGAGATTTGTTGGCAAAGTAATGTCTCTGTGTTTCAATATACTGTCTAGGTTGGTCATAGCTGTTCTTCCAAGGAGCAAGTATCTTTTAATTTCATGGCTGCAGTCACCATCTGCAGTGATTTTGGAGCCCAAGAAAATAAAGTCTGTCACTGTTTCCATTGTTTCCCCATCCATTTGCCACGATGTGATGGGACCAGATGCCATGATCTTAGAATACTGGAGTGGGTAGCTGTTCCCTTCTCCAACGGATCTTTCCAACCCAGGGATCAAACCCAGGTCTCCCACATTGCAGGCAGATTCTTTACCAGGTGAGCCATAGGGAATCCCAGAGGTTACATAGGAGGGAAGCATTTGTTGCTGAGGTCAGTAAACCCAGATTCCTTCTCCTTGTCTTTCACTAATAAAGGGAGTGAGTGACCTTAGGCACATACGTAATCCTGTGGCTTCTTTCAGCTTATCTGGTCAGGGAGGCCATCTTGTGGCACCATCTCCCTGGAATCCAATCTAATTCAATTCAACCCCAATTCAGTTCAATTCAGTTTGGTTCTAGTCTATTTCTTTCTACCAACTATTTGCTTAAAAATGCAAATTACAATAAACAGATGAATCTGTGTTGCCTAGAAATTCCATTTTCTGGCAGGAGTGGAGAAAAGATTCTCTTTCCTAAAAAATATCTCATTTACTATGTCAACAATTAGGCTAAGAACTCATTTGTTACTTTAATATATTCTCCCCTGTAATTAGATTAGTTGTGAAGGGATACATCAGTCTTTCAGTCCCTTCTATGAAAATTAAAAAAAAAAAGCATTAAAAAGATATTCACATTGACATTATATCTCCTTTTATTTGAGGTGATTGAAAACTTGTAATCTATTCTTAGGACAGCCAGGTAGTTTTCACAGGATGATAAGTCTCAATCTTCTAGTACTAGTTTCAAACATCCATATGGAGTTGTCTTAAAAATTATTTATTTGATGTCGTCAGTGTCTATATATCATTTTGAAGGTGACATTTACCCTTCATTCTTGTTTCTAAGTGAAAAAAATTTCCTTACAGTAACACTTCCATCCCTAGTGCCCCTTTCCCCTGTCACTCACTGCTCCTGAGAGTAATGAGTCTCTTCCTTAACTGCTGAGTTCACAAGAAGGAGATGGACATGCACGGCTGGTCCCTTCCTCCCTAGTCTGTTCCATCAGACCCCACAGAGTCAACTCTGAGCTGCACTCATCCTCCATAGGAGGGCCTGCATGTGACCAACTCTACCTGAGGCCAGATGAATTTGTCTTTCTCTATTTGCAGTGATGCTTTTGCAGGCCTATTTGTTCATAGGTCCAAAATTGTGTCAAGTTTGCTGCTGCTGCTGCTAAGTCACTTCAGTCGTGTCCAACTCTGTGTGACCCCAGAGACAGCAGCTCACCAGGCTCTGCCGTCCCTGGGATTCTCCAGGCAAGAACACTGGAGTGGGTTGCCATTTCCTTCTCCAATGCGTGAAAGTGAAGTCACTCAGTGGTGTCCGACTCCTAGCGACCCCATGGACGGCAGCCCACCAGGCTCCTCTGTCCATGGGATTTGCCAGGCAAGTGTCATGTTTAGTAATCCTATAAATTTCACTTACTATTCACTACCCATGCAGTAAAGTGGATTTTAGATTTATAGATGAGTGGACTAGGTTTCACAGACATGGCCAGATCACATTACTAGCAAATTACTTCCTTTGTAACTCAGTTGGTAAAGAATCCACCTCCAATGCAGGAGACCCCTGTTCGATTCCTGAGTTAGGAAGATCCCCTGGAGAAGGAAATGGCAACTGACTCCTGTACTCTTGCTTAGGAAATCCCGTGGATGGAGGAGCGTGGTTGGTTATAGTCCATGGTGTCGCAAGAGTCAGATACGACTTAGCAACTAAACTACCACCATATATTTACTAAAGCATTACTAGCAAATTATGGGTGTCAGTCCCAGTTCTGCTGGGAGTCTTCAAGAGGGTCCATTAAAGAGTATGTTACCCTTTCCCTGAACCCAGTTCTAGAAAATTTAGAAATCAGTCAAAAAGTGGCAGATAGAGGTCAAGAATCACCAGCATTTATATGAAGAATTAAGTTGGAGCTCAAGTGATTTGTAAAACCAACTCCCAGAATCAGAAAGATTTGCCCACGTAGGACAAGAACATACCTCCTGCCCCTACTCCTCTTGACTCCCTTTCTTCCTTTCTCTCCCAAATCCCCAACAAGGGTACAGCCTAACTCTTAACTAGAGGAACAAAGGAGAAAACTGGCCTCCCTACAGGTAGCTCACACTCAGAGTTTGAATCCCAGAGAGGGGATGAGCCCACAAAGTTTAGTCTTGTCCAGTTTTCTGATTAGTTGTTCGGCTTCCCTGAGGGTGGAGTAAGTAAAAGGTGAGAGGCTATAGGGTAAATCTCATAATTAGAAGAAGGAAACATCAGGAGTGGGAAATAAACATTCACCCCCAAATTCCTTAGATTAAATTTTCTTTTAACCCATTACATTCAAATAGTAATATCATGCTTAGTCCTCAGAAGAGGAAATATACAAGCCATCAGTTTCACTCTTACATCCAAATTCCAACTGCCTGTCTTTTTGGATTCTCCTGGGATCCTTCTGCCACTGTAAAATTTGCCTCTAGAATGTCCTGAAATGGATATATATATTTCATTAAGTATGTCAACTTTAATTAATTTACAATGTTGTATTAGTTTCTGCTGTACAGCAAAGTGAATCGGCTATGTGTATATATATACCCTTCCCTCTTGACCCTCAACATTTGTAAAACAATTCTACTCAAATAATAAAATTAAATATATATATATATATGTGTGTGTTTTTTTTAAAGAAGATTTAAATAGGGACATCCTTATGGGAGTGAAGTTTTAAATAAGTGACCTTTGAAATTTTGAAATAAATCATTTTAATTTAAAAATGTAAAACACAAAGCAAGGAGATTCAACCAGTCCATCCTAAAGGAGATCAGTCCTGGGAGTTCATTGGAAGGAATGATGCTGAAGCTGAAACTCCAGTACTTTGGCCACCTCATGTGAAGAGTTGACTCATTGGAAAAGACCCTGATGCTGGGAGGGATTGGAGCAGGAGGAGAAGGGGATGACAGAGAATGAGATGGCTGGATGGCATCACTGACTCAATGGACATGAGTTTGGGTAAACTCCAGGAGTTGGTGATAGACAGGGTGGCCTGGTGTGCTGCAATTCATGGGGTCGCAGAGTCGGACACGACTGGGCGACTGAACTGAACTGAGCTGAAAATACGAAAAGAAGTATATCAATTTTAAACCCAATCTCAATCCAAAGCTGAAAGTTCATTCTCTATTCCTTCTATTTCAAATTATGTCCGGTCACATTTTCCCATAGCATGTCAGAGTTCTTCAATGAGATTTAATGCCAACCAAAAGATAGAAAGTATAAAGTTTCTTCCAATAAGGAGATGACAGCATCATAGAAATACCCCAAATCTGAATATAAAGACCCCCACTACTTTAAAGTCCCAGGGCAAAACTGAAGTTCAAAGATTAAATCTTCTTTCAAGTTCAAGTCAAAATATATTAAAGTCCAAATGAATTAGAGTCTGATATCAAGTTATTTTCCCCTGTGGAATCACATGTTTGAAGTTTAAAATTTCTAAGTTATAATTAAGACCCAGACTATCCTTCCAAATTTATTATTCAGCTCAGTCTCAGCAGAGGGGTACTAAGATGCCTGAGTAGATTTGGTCTTCTTTCAACAGCTGCCTTCTGAGACACATCTCAGAGGAAAAGGTGTAGTTCCTTCGTTGAGGGCTTCAGAATGTGTTATGTCAAGTCTCTGATACACCTCATTTTAAAGAATCCTAAGGCATAACAAGAAACAAGATTTATTATAGCATTGGCTCCACACCCACCACATTTAGAAAACAAGCTGATTTCTCGTCCTTGAGTTACCATCCCGTATAAAATTACATTGCCAGAGGCCAGTGGTCCCAACGAGCACCACAGACACTCAGTGCTCTCTGAGAGAAGGGTCGGAGGACCCTGGTTATTTCCTGCCGGTTGTCTGCACTCCGCTACCAAAAACTGAAACTCCCCTGGGAGAAATCTTTCAAGGACAGGCAAACAAATTCGGCACCAATTTGCAAATCTGGGGGTAGAGAGGAGCCTCCTCTGTGTACTGCTTCCTCTCTTGGAGAGTGACAAAAAGCCATTGCTGTCTGTATGCAAAGTTGAGAAATTTGCACTGTTAACAATGTTTACATCTGGACTTGACTAAGGTGCCTTTCTAACCACTTAGTAGTATATCAAAACCTCCTGCTTTCTACTGCTTCCAGTACTGAGTATGGACTCTTATCTAGTGCCATAGCATCTTACTTTTGTGAGCAGACATTAGTTTCTAAGTGCTGCCGTGCCTTTTTATTTAAAGCCATATTGGGGCTCCCCAAAATTGATTCCCTGATATTGTTATTGTGATTACAATTAACCTGAATAGAACCAAAATGAGTTTGTGCTGAGCCTCATAAATCCAAGGCTAACATCAACCCTGAAGATAATTCACAGCATGCAAAAAATGATAATTTGGGAAGATGATTCAGACTGGTCATGGAAAATTTAAAGCCAGAACCTCATCAGTGCTCTCTATAATGCTAAAACTCAACTCACATTCACTCTGAAGCAGCAGATACCATTTGTATAACAAGGCCTCTGAGACCTGTAACATTGGAATAGTGGTCAGCTATGACTACTTTGGAAAAGTTTTGCCCACTTTTTATGGTGAACTGGGTCTCCAGTGGGTCTCTCTTGCTAGGCCCTAGGCTGCCAGAGATCTGGCTGAGGCCAGAATTTTCCCAAGGTCACCACTCTTTGCTTAAGTCTCAGTCTCTTCAAACAAATAAACAATCATTACAAACAAACAAAACTTCCATAACCTGTTTTCATCCACCCAGGTCAAAATACAATGTTCCCGATGTCTTAACATTTCTTCCTTGCATGCCTAGTTGCTTTGGTTGTGTCCAACTCTTTGTGACCCAATGGACAGTAGCCTACCAGGCTCCTCTGTCCATGGGATTCTTCAGGCAAAATACTGGAGTGGGTTGCCATGCCCTGCACCACGGGATCTTCTCCACCAGGGCTCAAACCTACATCTCCTACATCTCCTGCATTGCAGGTATATTTTTAACCACTGAGTCACTGGGGAGGCCCCAGTGTTTCTTCCTTTTGTCCCAGCAATTAAAATCTAGCTCCAATACATCTCTAAAAATAGAAAGAAAGAAAGGAAAGAAAACTACAAGTTCAAAGCACCTAGCTGAAACAGTAAAGCCCAAGCCTATCATCCTATGTCTTGGTCCTTCCCAAAACCTACCACACATATACTTGGTCTCCCATTTCACTCTTACATTTCATTTCTCAGGGATCCTAGCCCAGGCAGGAAATGCTGGGAATCTTTGAGGGAGAGGGATAAACCTCTTCATTCCTCTTCCATAACTAGGTTCTGAACAAATCTAGAAATAAAGCAGATATACAGATGGAACTTATTTTTGGTAAACTCCAGGTTGGAGTACATGGCTTATGAAAAGGTAAGTTTCCTAATATTGCATCTCAGTGTTAGAACTAGCCATGTGGACAGGTGGCCCTGAAATGTGGCCTCCTGCCACAAGCTGTCAGAATGACTGTTGACGCTTGCTTCCAGCTCCCAAGAAGAAGTAGGGCAGAGCTCACCTGAAAACGCCTAATTATTCTTTACAGTTTCAGCAATCATGCAAGTCTTTCCCTCTCCCCAGGGACAAGTGAGAAAGGGACTGAAAAGTGTTATGCTAATGAGTTCTGTGTTCAAAGAAGGAAACCATTTAGGGAGTAATTCCACCCTAGTTTTTAATGCCCCTTAACAGATCCAAAAGTTTGTAGCTCCTCATTTTTCTATTAGGGAGAGCCCATTTTCCTACTAGTAAAGTTTCTGTTTGCGCTACTGTTCATATACATATCTAATACATATATATATATATATATATATATACACACACAGAGAGAGAGATAGAGAGAGGCAGTTTTCTTTATTTTTTCTGGTTTTATTGAGATACAATTGACATTAACATTGTGTGGAGTTTAAGATGTACAGAAGGTTGATTTGAACACTAATATATTGTAAAATAATCACCATCATAGCATTAGCTAACACCTCCATCACATCACATGATTATCATTCTTCTTCGGCAGTTATCTTTAAACAGATGACCATCTCTTCTACTCTATGATGGACTAAATGTATGTAAAATTATCTCTGAGCCTGGCAACATATTCCCTGTCATTAGACTCAGTGTGGCCATGGAGGTGGTAGTGAAATGAGACAAAATTAAACTGGTCTTTGGCAACGTGCCTTTACTTCAGCCCCAGGAAGCCAAGGTGTTAATATAACCTCAGGGACTGGCAATATTATTCCTTTTCTCGTCCCACTGCCTCTGGAATTAGAATAGAAAACAAAGTCAATGAGAGGTCATGCTTGTGAAAGACACTGCCATACAGTTAAGGCTCAGTATATCCTAATTTTCCCTCTCCTTTCCTGTGAAGAGACATATTCTTAATGCATTTGAGAATGGAAACAAATGAGTGGAAGTGTATTCTTTATGCTGAAATGATATTATTTATTAAACACTTGATGACACTTGATGGGGCATAATAATTACAGTTAGAGCTGGGAATAAACCATTTTCAACTTTTCTTCTCTGTTTCCTAACAGAAGAAGAAATTATGGGAAATTCATTAGAATGAGGCAAGCAATCTTCATTTGACTATGCCTGTTGGTTCTGATTTGGATCATAGAAATTCTCTTCCTTGTTGTTTGAGCTCTGTTGTTTATAAGAGAAAATGTACATGTTGAAATTATTAGCATTGAGGAGTTGGAGAGCAAATAATGCTAATGGAATAAATAATACATCATTTATTGGAAGTGCTCTTTAGGGGTTTATACCAAATCACTTTACTAGCCTCAACAGCATAATATTTAGCAACCTCTAACAAGTTTCAGGGAGAGATATTACTTTGTGACTCAACAAGTATCCTTGATATACTGCCTAAATTAGACAGCCTATTAAAAATTAATGGCAGGCCAATTTCCTGCAATTATACTTTTACCTAGGGAGCAGTCTGCCTGGTTTGTATTATATTAGGAACTTTTGGCTGTGCGTCTTCTTTACAATTCAGCCAAGTTTGTCAATGAAGCTTATTTCACATGATCTTATTGATAAGCAGACATGTTTAAATGGGTATGGAGCATAGGATATAAAGAGTTTAGAATGAATTGATCTGCCAATTGTAGTAATTTAAGAAGGCAGCTGTGTGGTGGATGTTGGGATGTGCTGCCCTGATTTCCTTTTAGGAAGGAAGGACTAATTCCACAGCTGCAGAGAGATGCTGTAATTCAGTCCTTAGCTGCCAATCCTTTAGCGGATTGCCCTTCAAGAAGAAAATCGCCTCACCTGACGTCACATCTCCTTCCAGAGGCAGCCCACATCTAACGGCTCATCAATGCAGAATATAATGACCAAATCCCAGGTCCCCGTGTCAGAATAGCTTTTCAGGGCCATCCTAGCTCCAGAACCCCTGAAGCGCCCAACTGAGAATCTGATTGATCTGAATCACAGGTCAGTTGACTCCTTTGCCCAGTCCCTGTTTCGCATGCTATTGGCTGAATCAGTTTCTGCTTAGCAGGGGATCTGACCTGACAACTGACAGGTTTTCAATACAAAATTATACTCTGAATCAAATTTCGACACACACGCACACACATTCAACCACTATTCTTTTACATTCACTTGTTGGCTGAAGAGGAAGATAATACAGATGTAGCCTTCTCTTTCTCCACCTAAATTATGGTAACTGTGAGCAAGAATAGTGTTGCTATAGATTATCAACGACAGGAATATTTTACAGGACATGATCCCAGGGACTATAGGCTAATGAATTTGACAACTTGAAGTTGTTAAAAGATACAGAATATCAAATTTTGCAGAAAAATAAGGTGGAAAGCTGAATAAGCCTATACTTATTAAAGATACTAAATTCTTAATTGAAAACTTCTCCACAGAGGAAATCTAGGTCCAGATGGCTTTCCAGTAAAATCTACCAAATATTTAAGAACAAAATTATTCCAAACCTACTCAAAATCTTTGGAAAAGTAATTGAGGAAAGAACATTTACTAATACATTTTAGGATGTTAGCATTATTATGGTAGTAAAATTATACAGCATTATAAGAAGACAGAGCTACCAAAAAAAGGTACAAAAAATACTCTCAGAAAAAGTAGGCTGGTTTTCTGTGATGACCTAGAGGGTTGGGATTGGGGAGGTGGGAGGGAGGCTTAAGGGGGAGGGGACATATGTATACTTATGGCTGATTCATGTTGTACAGTAGAAACAAACAGCATTATACGGCAATGATCCTCCAATTAAAAATTTAAAAAAAAATTAAGCACACACACACACAGAAATCTTGGTCCCAAAATTTTCATCTAAATATGAGAAAATAAAATGTATATGTGTAGATATATATATATATGCATATCATATATATTTAATAAAACAAAATATATAAATATATGTATATTTTTAAAATTACCAAATAATTCATCATAACTAAGTGTCTTTATTCCAGGGTTGCAAGATCTGTTTAACATTGGAAAATCAATCAAAATATTCACCATATTAACAGAATAAAGGAGAAATATAAGTGATTATGTCAGTAGATTAACTCATTCTTGATTAAATTGCAATAAAATAAAATAGCTTCTCAAATTAATTAAGGGCATCAACAAATATCCAACAGTTAATCTCATATTGAATGCTTTCCCACTAAGATTGGGAACCAAACTGAAGTGCTCTGACCACTTTTATTCAGCATTGTTCTGGGTCTACTTTACAGAGCTGTTTGGCAACAAAGAAAAACAAATAAAAGGCATAGGCATTTCTAAAAAGAAATATTTTACTTTTCAAGCAATCTGAAAAATTTGCCTTGTGTTATTGTTTAAATAGGTTTGTTGTTTGGTTTTTAACCCAAGTCCTCATGTTATGCAGTATTTGAATCTGTTTTGCCTGACTTTCATTCCACCATTTTTTTTTCTCCTGTGATTTTTTTACTTCATTTTTTATCTAATTTTTATTTTGTTGTTTTCAAGCCATTCTTAAATTCCTCTTATTACATTATAAAATTTTTAGTTGAATCTAGTACACCATGTAATTAGGCACTTATAATTTAGTTTTCACAAAATTGTTTCATCTTCATGTTCTTTCTGAGTTTGGTCAAAATATTTTTTTAAAATGGTTCTTCTGTGATTTTGCTTATTTCTGTTCAGCGTTTTTGATTTTCTGATTTAGATGATTTGTTAAACATCTATGAATACTTGTATATTTAATCCAGACTGGAGGGCTGTTATATAATTTTCTTCTGCTTCATTGTTGTTTTTCTTTAAAGGAGGAGAAGATTTTTCATTAACTGGATTGCTTGGATTTTAGTTTTCTGTTTCCTTTTTAGAGAAGATTCTGTGTTAAGTAGACTGAATTTTTCCTGTTTATAACCTGGGTCTACAATAATAATTTATGTATACACCAATAAAGGGTTTGGGAAACATACAGCAATAAATGTTTTTTGGGGGAAGTAGATCAGCGTGTCTTTGGATTATGTTCCTGCAAGATTCTCAGATTCTCTTCTTACTTTCTTATTTAATCACCAAACCTGTAAAAGATGCCCTACCCATCCTATTTGTTTCATTCTTTTCCAGAAGAAAGTGTGTTTTGAATTTGTCTCTTCAGATCCTGGCTACCTTTCTGTAGCCAGAGTTCAGGTCTGCCAGGTTTCAGACCGTTGCAGAAGTTCCATGCTGTGACTGAGCCTTGCCACTCTGGATCTTATTTGCTCCATTATCCTTCTACCCAGTCTCTTCAGGCACCACTTTGTTTCCACATGGGCTTATGGGGTGAGGTCACATTGATGTCTGTTGGAATTTGGTCTTCATTTTTTTTCCTTATATTTAGCGCAAGTACTGTGGCACTCTCAATATCCAGGTGATGCCAAAGAGGGCAGTTTTTTGTGGTTTCATTTGCTCTTCTTTTGTTGATCAGTTTGCTTTTGGTAGGGAATACCGAGAGATTTTAGTCTAAGAACCTGACATTATCCTAGGGAAACCCAGAAGTCCATGCCACTGATTTAGCAAATAATTTCCCATTATTTATACTGGAGTGATTGTTATCTACTTAAAATAAGAGTATATGAAATTGCCATAGGAAGCAAAAATCTATATGTGGATAAAGTAGATCTGTGGTTGCCAAGAGCCAAGGAGGGATGCGGGGCTACAGCATGGGGGCCTTCCATTGACATAGAGTATCCTTTTCTTTTCTAATATAATTCATTTTTAAAATCAGTATCAGTTTCACAGAAAAGTTGAGTGAAAGATATAGAGATTTCCTATACACTCTTTGCCTCCACACATGTACAGCCTGCCCCACTATCAACAATCAGTTCAGTTCAGTTGCTCAGTCGTGTCTGACTCTTTGTGACCCCTTGGACTGCAGCATGCCAGGCCTCCCTGTCCATCACCAAATCCTGGAATTTACTCAAACTCACATCCATTGAGTTGGTGATGCCATCCAACCATCTCTTCCTATGTCGTCTCCTTCCCCTCTTGCCTTCAATCTTTCTCAGCATCAGGGTCTTTTCAAATGAGTCATTTCTTCACCTCAGAAGTAGTAGTGGCCAAAGTATTGGAGTTTCAGCTTCAGCATCAGTCTTTCCAGTGAATATTCAGGACTGATTTCCTTTAGGATGGACTGGTTGGATCTCCTTGCAGTCCAAGGGACTCTCAAAGTCTTCTCTTGAAGACTATCAACATTGATGAACCACACTGACACATCATCACCCACAGTCCATAGTTTACATTGGGGTTCTCTCTTAGTGTTCTACAGTTTATGGGTCTGACAATTCTCCGACATGTACCCACCATTACAGTCTCACACAGAGCAGTTTCACTACCCTGAAAATCCTCTGCACTCTGCCTATTGGGTTTCTTTATGAGATGAACAAAATGATGGAAATTAGATTGTGCTGGTGTCTGAACATTTGCCAGTATATTAATACTAAAAAATATTGAGTTGTATGCTAATGAGTAAATATGATATGTAAGCTACATATTTATCAAGTTGTTATTCAGAGTTTCGCGGTTTGGATGTTTTCATTGTTCAGATTTTTCTTAAATGGTAAAGAATCTGCCTGCAATGTAGGAGCCTGGGGTTTGATCCCTGGGTCAGGAAGATCCTCTGGAAAAGGGAAGATGCCCTGGAAAAGGGAATGGCCACTCACTCCAATATTCTTGCTTGGAGAATTCCATGGACAGAGGAGACTGGTGGGCTACTGTCCATGGGGTCACAAAGAGTTGGACATGATTGAGCAAACTAACACTTTCATTTTCATATCCATGGAGTCTGGAAACCTGTAAATTACTGATACTAGAATATTTCTAACATTTCTCTTTTCCTTCATAGTAAATGAGTTCTTGCTTTGCTTGCAATTTTGTTCCCTTCACCTCCTCCTCTGAGGATTAACTTCTGAGAAAAATTCTTTTTCTTTTATCCCTCATGCTGGTTTTGAAAAGAAAAGGAAATACTATAAAAAATAAGACATGCATGGTCTAAAGTTTCAGTGGGAATTTTTCAGATAATTTGTAGACAGGCACTTATGTTACTATATGAAATGGATGGAAAAGGGTTATTATTAAGCACTGCTGTAATCTAAGCATCATTTTCATATTACTTGAGAAACCTAAGTGCACATTTGCTTATTTTCAAGGTATATTTTGGTTGTGAAACTGTATCCTTAATGATGACTGTACCATGTGGATCATGGCTTAAATTATTTATAATTTTGGGGAGTGGGTATAAGGTTTGACTCTCAGTTAAGTTTTTTTTCCCCATTTTTAACAGACAGTTGGAATGGGAATCCTAAAGAATAGGTGATTGGGGAGGTAGAGCTGAGAAATATCAGAATATTATCAGAAAAGAAGAGACATGTTTGAGACCATGCTAATCTCAAAAGGGAAAATGGTAGGAACATTTGCTTTTCTAGATTGGATGTGCCAGTTTGAGAACCATATCATATAATGCTTTGTGAGCCACTCTAAAGTGAGAAATTGAAAAGCAAAACAAAATTAAAACACCCTTTGTAAGCAGCAAGCTGGGAATTGCTTTTTATTCCAAAATCTGTTGACATCAACTTTTCTTAGATGCCTACAGGTGGTTAATGCTAGCTATGAAAGCTGCATGTGAATTCTATGATCTTAAACAATTCTTAATCTCACCAAGCCTTGGGGTTTCTGTTTGTAACATGAAATTATTCTAGAAATGTCATGCAGTTGTTGAAAGATTTAAATGGGCTAGTATATAAAAAGTATCTGGCACATAATACTTGCTAAATAAATGCTAACTTCCTTTGCTCCCTTCTCCTTTACTCTTCATGCAGAATTTCTATTAATATCAAAAGAAGCCATATATTTTCGTGTAGATCTTCTTTGGTTGAAAACCACAGGGAAAGATAATTAAGTTTAATCGATGAACAGATATAAACTCACATTAACAGATGCCCCATATTATAGTGGCAAAGGCTGACTGCTTTTCAAATGCTTGTTATAAAACATGACATTAATCAGGAAGACTAATTTTGGTGCTGATGTGATTTTAAGTGCTTTCACTCAAACTCCACCTAGGGAAAGTAATATATTCACAAAGGAAGCAACTGGGGCAAATCCCTGTGGCTAATCTTACTGATATTAGCTTTTCTGCCAATGGGAATATGATTCATTTTGAAGTGTAACATGAAGAATAGGATGCATGGAGAACTTCTTTAATTTAATTTCTTGATTAGTTAATGTTTCAGCTCTTAGGATTTTACTTTTATTCAAGTCATTTCCCAAATTACTCTTTTAAATGATCTGATCTGGGATGTTCAAATATAGGAAAGTGGATGCTGCTGCTGCTATTGCTAAGTCGCTTCAGTCGTGTCCGACTCTGTGCGACCCCATGGACAGCAGCCCACCAGGCTCCCCTGTCCCCAGGATTCTCCAGGCAAGAACACTGGAGTGGGTTGCCATTTCCTTCTCCAATGCATCAAAGTGAAAAGTGAAAGTGAAGTCGCTCAGTCGTGTCCGACTCTTAGCGACCCCATGGACTGCATAGACATCATATTTTCAGCACTGCTGCTGCTAAGTCGCTTCAGTCGTGTCTGACTCTGTGTGACCCCATAGACGGTAGCCCACCAGGCTCCCCCGTCCCTGGGATTCTCCAGGCAAGAACACTGGAGTGGGTTGCCATTTCCTTCTCCAATGCAGGAAAGTGAAAAGTGAAAGTGAAGTTGCTCAGTCGTGTCCAACTCTTAGCGATCCCATGGACTGCAGCCTACCAGGCTCCTCCGTCCATGGATTTTCCAGGCAAGAGTACTGGAGTGGGATGCTATTGTCTTCAGCACATATTCCATTAATTCATCTGACAGTGAAATTTAATTTTATTGTAAAACTTGTTTAGTTGTTAAGCTGTGTCCAACTCTTTGCAACTCCATGGACTGTTGCCTGCCTGGGTCCTCTGTCAATGGGATTTCCCAAGCAAGAGTACTGGAGTGCATTGCCATTTCCTTCTCCAGGGCATCTTCCTGAGCCAGGAATCCAACCTGAGTCTCCTGTATTGTCAGGCAGATTCCACTGTAACACTTACCACATCATGTTGTGTTTGGATATTTACTTGTATGTCTTGACATCCAGGCAAATTCCAAGAGGAGACAATATGTTTGGCTTGCTTAGTGTTGTCTCCTTGATTTTTAGAATCATGCTTGGTATATATGAGTGGCATATATGGAACTATAATTTTTAATATGGCATAAACTGGGCTATGGTTGCTCAATAACATTGTTTGGAAAAATTTCTTAAAGTTTTATATTGATTTATACCATAAATACGTTAAGTGCTATGGACTGAAGTAAGCATCAGTTCAGTTGCTCAGTCATGTCCGACTCTTTGCGACCCCATGGACTGCAGCACACCAGGCCTCCCTGTCCATCACCAACTCCCGGGGTTTACTCAAACTCATGTCCATTGAGTCAGTGATGCCATCCAAGCATCTCATCCTCTGTCGTCCCCTTCTCCTCACACCTTCAATCTTTCCCAACATCAGGGTCTTTTCAAATGAGTCAGTTCTTCGCATCAGGTGGCCAAAGTATTGGAGTTTCAGTTTCAACATCAGTCCTTCCAATGAACACCCAGGACTGATCTCTTTTAGGATGGACTGGTTGGATCTCCTTGCTGTCCAAGGGACTCTCAATAGTCTTCTCCAAGACCACAGTTCAACAGCATCAGTTCTTCAGCATTCAGCTTTCTTTATAGTCCAACTCTCATACATGACCACAGGAAAAACCATAGCCTTGACTAGACGGACCTTAGTCGGCAAAGTAATGTCTCTGCTTTTTAGTATGCTGTCTAGATTGGTCATAACTTTCCTTCCAAGGAGTAAGCATTTTTAATTTCATGGCTGCAATCACCATCTGCAGTGATTTTGGAGCCACCAAAAGTAAAGTCTCTCACTGTTTCCACTGTTTCCCCATCTATTTGCCATGAAGTGATGGGACCGGATGCCATAATCTTAGTTTTCTGAATGTGAAGCTTTAAGCCAACTTTTTCACTTTCCTCTTTCACTTTCATCAGGAGGCTCTTTAGTTCTTCTTGACTTTCTGCCATAAGGGTGGTGTCATCTGCATAAGCATAGGGACCTCAATAAATAAGAGAGATTCAGGCATGGAGGATGCACCCTAACTGTGCAGAGAGCAAAAGTGAAGTCGCTCAGGCATGTCTGACTCTTTGCGACCCCGTGGACTGTAGCCTACCAGGATCCTCCATCCATGGGATTCTCCAGGCAGGAATACTGGAGTGGGTTGCCATTTAGAGCATAATTCAATGTTAACAGCATAGACTCCAGAGCCAGCCTGCCTGGATTACAAACCTACTTCTTCTATTTTACAGCTCTGTCATCTTGGTCAGGTTATCCAGCCTCTTCATGCCTTGATTTTCCTCATTTGAATACTACACATAAGAATCGTATCCTCCTAAAATCATGGGACAGTGGATAATATATAATGCGTGTTAAACTATCACTTGCTAATTATAGTGAGAAGAAACAAACAACCACAATCTTAACTATGGATGATAGAAGCGGGTATGAAGTCTAGTAGATGGAGTTTTATCCTCAGTGATCCTAATCCTTGTCTTCTCCTCTTCAGCTTAGATGGAGTCTGTGAATATGATGAGATATGATTCTTCTTGTGATCATGTTATGTGAAAAGGAATTTTTATATATTTAATTAAGTTTGGTTGGTTTGGAGTTAATTAAAAGGTAGAGGATCTGATAGGCCCCATCTAATCATGTAGGCTCTTTAAAACAGCAGTCCCCAAGACAATTTTTCCATGCACGTGGGGGTGGGGAATGGTTCCAGGATGTTTCAAGTGCATTACATTTATTGTGCACTTTAGTTCTATTATTATTATTATTATTACATCAGCTTCACCTCAGACCATAAGACATTAGATCCTGGAGGTTGGGGACCCCTGCTTTAAAAGCAGAGAGTTTTCTCTGGCTGTGGCATCAGGTGAATGTGGAGACATTGTAAACATTTGCTGTACCATAAGACCACAAAGCCATAAAGCGTGGTGCCCGGTTGATAGAAAGAAAACAGGGGCTTTAGTCTCAAAAGCACAAAAACTGCATTCTGCCAACAACCTGAATAAATCCAGAAGCTGATTCTCCCCCAGAGTCTCCAGAGAAGAGTCCAGAAGGTTGGCCAACAACTTGGCTCAGCCTTCTGAGTCCCTGAACAGAGAACACAATCAAGCCTGCTCAGATTTCTGCCCCATAGACTGTGAGATAATCAATGACTGTTGTTTTAAGTTACTAACTTTGTGGCAGTGGTTTTATATTAATAAAAAAGAATACAAGGCCCTATGGAAGTATATAGCAGGCTCATCCAATTTAGTCTTGAAGGCTCCTTGCGCATGCTAAGTTGCCTCAGTCATGTCCAGCTCTTTGCAACTCTATGGACTGTAGCTCACCAGGCTCCTCTGTCCATGGGATTCTCCAAGCAAGAATACTGGAATAGGTTGCCCTGTCCTCCTCCAGGGGATCTTTCCCACCCAGGGATCGAACCCACATCTCTTATGTCTCCTGCATTACCTCCGGCTGGCAGGCTCTTTACAGTAGCGCCACCTAGGAAGCCTTTAAGGCTTCTTAGAGACAATGAAATGAAATTGAGACCTGAAATGGTGAGTAAGAGCAAGGAAAAGTCAGTGGGAAGGAGGCGCTCAGGTTGAGAGAGATATAGAGGACGTTAAAGAGAAAAATGAAGGCATTTGGAATGGAAATAAGATCAGATGACTACCAGGGTGAAAAGAGTGACAGATGAACATGCATAATTAGCAAAATTGAAACAACCAGGCCAGGATAGGTCTTTTAAGCCAAATTTGAGCATTTATGTATTATTGTTTATGTGTATGTTGTCACATACCCACATCACAGACACACATGAACACATATACATCTTTGGGAAATTTTAAAGGATTTAAAGTAGCAGGAGAGTAATATGGGTAGAATTTCCTCACCTTCTTTCCCTTTCTATGGATATTCTATTCATATTTCAAATGCATCTTCTATTGTGAAGGCTTTTTGTTATCCCCAAGGCTAACTTAATGACTTCCTCCACTATTCTCTCATATGTCTAAATTTTTCCATTCACTAAGCAGAGATTCTTTCAGGCACAGTTCTAAACACATTATACTTATTAACTCAAGTATTCATTATTCCAACCCATGAAATAGTCATATATACTTATCATTATTTTACTTATAAGACGGGCTGAGTGCAGTAGATATTAGGGGTCGTGGAAGTCTTACAGCCACCAATGGTCATTCGGTAGGTAATAGCTACTTCATTTATCTACACTTAAGACAGATCAACCAATAAGTATTTATTGAATGCTACTTCATTGCTTATCCAAGGTAAATTTTAGGAAGGTTTTGAAGAGGTAATCTGAAAAGAATTGTTAGTTAGTATGTGTTGTAAGTACATAAATTTGATTTTAAAGAAGATAAAGATTAATCTTTTTAATTTTAGTTATGGTACTGAACAAATGTGCATTTTAGCTCAACCCTTTTCCCAAATGAACCATAACCTTCCCATTGGAAGACATATTAGCTTATTATTATTTAGCTTATTATTTTAGAGTTTCATTTACTTTCAAACATTCCCTGAAGCTCTTTTGTTTGCTATTCCTGTTGTGAGAATATTGGAGAGTTCCATTAGGTGTTATAGACTGTTCTAATCAAGGCTTCATTGTGCACAGTATATACTCAGAAAAATCTGCACCTGAGCATGCCACGGCAAGTTGAGTGTTGTTTTTCATTTCACTCAGTTATGACATTTTTATTAGGTCCCAGATTGCTTACTTTGCCTTAGACATTTCCTGTGTTAATTAAACTGATGATGGTTCCACTGTTAGTTTTTCCTTTTTAAAGGGTTGAATGAAAGGCAGAATTCCTTTGAGTATTTTTGAAACTTTTGTGTTTAAACGGCAATGTGAATATATAATCTCATTCTTCCTTCTTAAAACCGTTGAAATTCCACAGAGATAAATATTTGTAGCCCAATTTATAAACTCTTGATTGATAATTGGAAAATTACTCTTTGTCAAATAAAAAAGCATTTCTTTAAATGTCAACAAAATTAAGCATGATGTACAAACTTTTCTTTAAAATGTTTCAAAATGAAAGAAAATTATGTTAAAAATAAAAGCTAGTGTGATGTTTTGTCATAACGCTGTCAAAAAATTTCATATTTATCGGTAGTTAGAGTGGAATTTTAGACTCTGCAGAAGTTTTTCTACGTTTGAAAGTGAACCCTGATGATATTAAAAAAAAAATTTCAAAACCTTAAAATCCTTGACACCAATTATAAAATTATTTCTTTTAGATAATATGCTATGTGAGATTAGGGGTAAAGAGTTGACGATGGTACTAGTTGGACTCCCCTGATGGCTCATATGGTTAAAGAATCTGCCTACAATGCGGGAGATCTGGGTTTGATCCCTGGGTCAGGAAGATCCCCTGGAGAAGGGAATGGCAACCAACTCCAGTATTCTTGCCTGGGGAATTCCATGGACAGAGGAGCCTGGACAGTTATAGTCTGTGGTGTCACAAAGAGTCAGACACGACTGAGTGACTAACACACACACACACACACACACACACACACACACAGGGTACTAGTTATGACAACTACAGGCATTATCGCTCGCTTAAAAGGGATGGAGCTGATCGCCCCTTCACAGATCCGGGGATGTTTCTTCCCCTTTGGCTACAATTCTCTTGAAGCGCCTGTGTGCTCTGTTGCTCAGTTCTTCTGACTCTTTCCAGCCCATAGACTGTAGCGCGCCAGGCTCCTCTGTCCATGGAATTTTTCAGGCAAGAATACTGAAGTGGGTGGTCATTTCCTACTCAAGGGGATCTTCCCTGACCTAGGGATTGAATTTACATCTCCTACATTGGCAGGCAGATTCTTTACCACTCTGTCACCTGGGAAGCCCTTTTCATGCAGTATTAGGATTAAAATAACACCCAAGTGCCTTGACTCCATATTTGCAAATATAGAACCAGAATCATTACATGACTCTTGGATTAATAATTTTTTGAAACAAAGCTGGTTCTCCAAATGTAAAGAATGAGACTGAATGCTTGCTAGTCTTAAGCACAATTTCTAAGTCAATCTTAGATTCGTATCTGTGTTAGACCAGCCCATAGAATTTGTCCCATGAAGGCATTTGGTGAAACTGTCCATAATATGCAGCTGTCTCTTAAGGACTGTCTCTGTAAATTAACAGTTGTTTGGTGTTTTCAAAGTTTAAGCACTATGTAAGAATTGATTGTTATCCACTCCTTTCTCCTGCTCATTTTTGCTCTGCTGAAGTATTTGAACAACTGAATGCTTTTGTTTACCTGAAGTTGCTTGCAGATTTCTCCCTTTCTTTCATCTCCCAAAATAGAGCCTCTTGGCTTTAAAAGCAGACCTCCCTATTACAAGAAATAAATACCTTTTTTATAAGAAAAATAAGTAGGGTGTAGGAAGGATGTTTACAGTTTCTGAGGCTACAGAAGAAAAGATTTTCTTGTTCACTGAGTATTGTCTTTAAAAATCATCTTTTAAATGAGTCTCAGTGAATGGAAATTCTGTTTGACTTTGGTAGCGAATATATAAACAAGCAGTGTTTGGTTATATGTTAAAAAAATAACTGAAAATAACAAAATTTCTGCAAAATGACTCAGAATGAAGAACAGTTTTCCATCACAGCCTTTATTATTCATCAAATCTACCAAATTCTTACTTTACTTTTAAAAACAGCAAATAGGATTAGATATCACAGGAATATACTTTTAGAAACTGGGCATTAAAAGATAGTCTAAAATTCCATTTGTGTGCATGGCAAGGATTAAAACCTTACTTTTGTGTGAAGTTGGTATTAATTTTATTAAACCATTTACTGAATATAATTAGGAACTCAGGAGCTTGGAAACATTATATTGAGAGCTTCCACATATAAGGAGTTTGGACTCTATGTTAGTTATCTGGTGCTGTGTAGCGACTTACACACACTTAGTGGCTGGAAGCAACATGCATTTATAATAACCTCAGTTTCTGAGGGTCAGGAGTCTGGGAAGAACTTAACCTGGGTCCTCTGTTTAGAGTCTTTCACAGGTCAGAATCAAGGTGTCAGCCAGGGCAGGGTTCTCATCTGAAGACCAAACTAAGGAAGGAGCTGCTTCCAAATTCACATGATATTGGCAGCATTCAGTTCCCTGGAAATTATCAGGTCGAGGGAGTCTGTTTCTTTTTGGTTATAATCCAGAGGCAACCATCAGTTCTTTGTCATGTGGAATTCTCCAACATGTCCAATTTCTCTATAAAGATTTCTTATTTAGAGCTAAATAAACTTTAATTTTAATTTTACTTTTCATGGTTATCTCTCTTACACATACATACACACCCTTCTTTTTACTTTTGTTTCTGATAAACTGTGTCTTTCCTAAATTCTCCATGACCTATCAATTCAGTTCAGTCACTCAGTTGTGTCTGACATTTTGTGCCCCAGGGACTATAGCACACCATGCTTCCCTGTCCATCACCAACTCCCAGAGCTTGCTCAAACTCATGTCCATCGAGTCAGTGATGCCATCCAACCATCTCATCCTCTGTTGCCCCCTTCTCCTCCTGCCATCAATCTTTCCCAGCATCAGGATCTTTTCAAATAAGTCAGTTCTCTGCATCAGGTGGCCAAAATTTTGGAGTTTCAGCTTCAGCATCAGTCCTTCCAATGAATATTCAGGGTTGATTTCCTTTAGGATGGACTGGTTTGATCTCCTTGTGTTCGAAGCGACTCTCAAGAGTCTTCTCCAACACCACAGTTCAAAAGCATCAATTCTTCAGTGCTCAGCTTTCTTTATGGTCCAACTCTATTGCCTATAGCATCTTACATTTGGGTTTGCAAGTATTTTCTAACTAATTTTATGTATCTATATCTTTACTCTCACAAAGAAAAGAAATAGCTAATGGAAAGTAATGGCAAAATATGGGAACTTAAAGGAAATCTCCTAGTTTTACTAGTTGTCTTACAGTGTTGTCTATTAGCTTTAGGTCATGAAATCCTAGAACTTAGTGCCATGCATCATGTTTTATTTTCATTTCTATTTCAATCTCTAAGTGTTCACCATAGATACTCAGTTCAGTTCAGTTCAGTCACTAAGTCGTGTCCGACTCTTTGTGACCCCATGAATCGCAGCACACCAGGCCTCCCTGTCCATCACCATCTCCCGGAGTTCACTCAGACTCACGTCCATTGAGTCCGTGATGCCATCCAGCCATCTCATCCTGGGTCGTCCCCTTCTCCTCCTGCCCCCAATCTCTCCCAGCATCAGAGTCTTTTCCAATGAGTCAACTCTTCACATGAGGTGGCCAAAGTACTGGAGCTTCAGCTTTAGCCTCATTCCTTCCAAAGAAATCCCAGGGTTGATCTCCTTCAGAATGGACTGGTTGGATCTCCTTGCAGTCCAAGGGACTCTCAAGAGTCTTCTCCAACACCACAGTTCAAACGCATCAATTCTTCGGTGCTCAGCCTTCTTCACAGTCCAACTCTCACATCCATACATGACCCCAGGAAAAACCATAACCTTGACTAGATGGACCTTTGTCGGCAAAGTAATGTCTCTGCTTTTGAATATACTATCTAGGTTGGTCATAACTTTTCTTCCAAGGCCACAAGAGAAGATACTCAGTAAGTGCTGGTTTTCATGCATATGTGGGACTTAACTGATGATGAGATACTCTCCCTGATTTTTCAACAAGTGAAGACCTCCGTTCACTGGAATGAGTCTTGGAATGCCTGAGCGTATTATGACAGCAGAGAAAAGAACTCAAAGCCTTGTTAAAAAACAAAATCCTCAATGTGCCCTTTGGCTAGCTGGCATTGGTTTGTGTTAGTTATGGAGGTGCTTTTTTACTTTCTAACTTACATTATCCTACAAATACAAACAACATTTCCTGTTGAATAAAGTGAGTTGAACACAATCATTACTAAGAAATGATTGATGAATAGAGTTGTGCCTGCTAATAATTGTGCACAATTGGCATAATTACCTTTATTTTATTAATGATCAATTTGGTATCTGATGAATCTGAACATGTTCCTTCAAGCCAATCATAATAATAATTTTTCCCACAATGGACTACTTTATTTTTCTGTCACACCAACATCTGGATATAACACGGACATGTTTTAAAAAATCTACATGATGCCCAAAACCTGCACAATAAAAATATTTAATTAGTAGTTCAGATATTTAGCTAACATGATACCAAACATCTGGACACTTGGAAACTTCCAGATGGCAGAAGTGTTCATTTTTTACTCATATATCTTGCTAATATGGATTCACTTTCTTCTCAGCCTATAAATTTAGTCCTTCTGTCCTAAAGGAGAACTTAAAGATTGGGTGAAAAAAACTAAACAATTTTTTTTCAACATATATTGAACAACATGAGAAATACTAAAATTTAACAGCATGTGATTTCCAGCATAGTGAATGGGCCTAGCTTTGGAAAAGTATTTGACTATCTTTAACCTGATTCCCTGAACACATGGTTCCTCTACATTTTCAAAAGCATCATGAACCTGCTGTAATTTATTAACCCTGGCTGTCCTACACAGAAGTACATTCCTGTGAGGGTCGTACAGGAAGGGAGATCTAATAATGAAGAAAGTAAACAAAATAAATACTTTTTCAGGTTTTATATATATTTTACATGATGTGTAAATCTCTTAAGGGCAGTAGGAAAATATGAATTTTTCCCAAACTATCTAAGAGTTACTGTGTTTGAGAGCCACAGTTTTATCCATTCAATCGTATTTCAGCACTGGATTGTATATATTTGTGGTTTCAGGGACATAATTCATTATTGTTTCCTTACATTGCAGAGGTAAAACAAAAGACCAGTTGATCATCACAATAACAACTTAAGCAACTAAATATATCCAGAAAGATTCATGTACCCCAATGTTCATTGCCACATATTAATTTTTGCAAAGAAGATAAATAAATGCCCAACATGTATATGAAAAAGTGCTCAGTATCACTAACCATAAAGGAAATGCAAATCACAATGAGATATTACTTCATACTTTTAGGATGGCATAGGCCAGAATAAATATTTTAAACATTTTCCTTTTACAACTGACGGCAAATCAGTATATGATGTCTTTTGAACACCAGCATAAAGATGTTCTGTGAACCATTGAGAATAATGAGTGAGGTCTTACTGGAGAAATAAGTTTTTGAATCATTCACAGTGAGTCTGGATGAAACAACCTAGGTGAATGTGTATACTGAGAAAATCAAATAGATGGAGGGCTTCCACATTTATGAATTTGGACAAACTCTGGGAGATGGTGAGGGACAGTCAGGCCTGTCATGCTGTGATCCATGTGGTTGCAAAGAGTTGGACATGACTGGGTGACTCAACAGCAACAATAACATAGTGAAGAGGACAGGAAAGGGAACTTGATCTTCAGCAGTATTCGAAACAATCTGTCAAATATATGAATGAAGAAGTTAAAAGGTTTTCACAGAGAAACTGTAATTTCACAGAAAAGAAAATTATATCTGATATCAAGAAAGACAAAAATTTCTAATCAATAGTTTAAAAGTTGAAGAGAGATCAATTAAGGTAAAACAAAAGTATATCCACTATTTTAGACAAAGTGGAAGCCATTGGTATCCTTAGGGGGAAAAATCATTTCATTTAGGTAGTGGAGGTGGAGACCAGGTTGTACTAGAGAAAATCAAATAGATGGAGGGCTTCCACATTTATGAATTTGGACAAACTCTGGGAGATGGTGAGGGACAGTCAGGCCTGTCATGCTGTGATCCATGTGGTTGCAAAGAGTTGGACATGACTGGGTGACTCAACAGCAACAATAACATAGTGAAGAGGACAGGAAAGGGAACTTGATCTTCAGCAGTATTCGAAACAATCTGTCAAATATATGAATGAAGAAGTTAAAAGGTTTTCACAGAGAAACTGTAATTTCACAGAAAAGAAAATTATATCTGATATCAAGAAAGACAAAAATTTCTAAGAAGGAGTATCAATAGTTTAAAAGTTGAAGAGAGATCAATTAAGGTAAAACAAAAGTATATCCACTATTTTAGACAAAGTGGAAGCCATTGGTATCCTTAGGGGGAAAAATCATTTCATTTAGGTAGTGGAGGTGGAAACCAGGTTGTACTAGATTGAAGAGGAAATGAAAAATTAAAATTCAAAGACTGTGAGTTAGACATATTTTTTAATAAATTGCTGTGAAGGGAAAAATAAGGATAAAGTAGTAACCTGTCAGGCCTTTGGGCATAGGTATGCCTTCTTTGGCTCTTCCCTGGTGGCTCAGACGGTAAAAGCCTCTGCCTACAATGCAGGAGACCTAGGTTCAATCCCTGGGTCAGGAAGATCCCCTGGAGAAGGAAATGACAACCCGCTCTGCCGGGGTCCAGCCCCAGTGGATCCAGGGAATTCAAAGGATGTACGGAGTAGGAGAGGAAAAACTTACTTATTTAGAAATATAAAGAGAGATTAGGAAAGAATAGTGTAGTAGGAAAATTTGGTGGAGAAAAGAGGCTAAATAACTTGGTTTACGTGGAGAGCTAATAAAACCTCGAGACAAGAGATTTGCACCATATACGTTAGGCCACCGGGGCCCGCTTGAATAGCAGAGGGTGCCCTGCCTTGGGCTCCCTCTCGCGTGGGTCTTAAAAGCCAGGGCAAGTAAGTAGACTTGGAGAGCCTCCACACCCCAGATGGGAATTCAGCCTGAAAAGGAGAGGGAGGGAGAGGGAGAAAAAGAGAGAGAGAGAGAGAGAGAGATTTGACATGTGGGGAGCCAGATTTCCCAGAAACCAGTTTAAGAAGCTGGTCTGAGAAAGTGGTCCATCCTTTATTGCTCAGGAAAGCTTTTTATACTTTTGGTTGTACAAAGAGATCAATGGATAATACAAAATTATGCAGTGTCAGCAGCCCTGACTCTTATCAAGACCAGGCTTTCTTTCTGCAAATCTTTCTGTATACAAAGGGTCTCAGGTGATTTACATTATCTTCTGGCCAGAAGGCCAATTAACATTTTATAGCCCTTTTCTGATAAGGGTAATAGTGTTGTTCTTCCCAAAGTCTGGGGCCACTCTCAGAAAGCACTAAATAATGTTACATTCTTACATAGCAAGGACACAACAATTTATAACAAAGAAAGAGGAGTACAGTGATTTATAACAAAGAGAAAATTCATTAACTCAAAAGTCTAGTATTGCTAACATCAAAACTACTATATTCCTATTTCTGCATCCCATTTACATTGATTAGTATCCTCCCAGGTGCCTAAAAGATAAAGGATATGGAGGCCTGGTGGTAAACATTAACTCAACAATGAAATCCTTCACCAAACTAATTCTTAGCTCTAAAAGGCTCTATATCTTTAAGATGTTTTAAGCCTCTCGTGGTTGGGGGCTGTAAACAATCACAAGTTGTAAAAGTCTCCAACTGTCAGGCAAGTTAGAGAGCCATCAGAGGGATTTGAGTTGAAACATTCCTTTCATATGCAGGAGACAGTTGGAGCTCTAAGTTAACTTTTTCCAGAGAAAGGTGGTCGGGGATAACCCCCCTGTAATGTCAGAAGAGTATAGTATAGCAGATAGTAAACAGACAGATTTTGGTTTCGGGGTAGATGCTCAGGCAGAGGACCCCTTGAGACCTGACTCGCCTTGCCCATCAGGTCTCTCCACATGACCTTGTCATGGGTGGGATCTCCCGTGCTGGCTCCCGGCACCACTCCAGTATTCTTGCCTGGAAAATCCCATGGATGGAGGAGCTTGATAGGCTACAGTTCATGGGGTCACAAAGAGTTGGACACGACTGAGCAACTTCATTCACTTTATGCTTTCTTTAAGACTCACAGGGTTAAACTTGAGTCAGCTGAAGAGGAGTATATGTGAGTGTGTGTGTCTCATTAATTTTTGTTGGAGTATAGTTACTGTACAATGTTGTGCCTGTTTTTACTGTACAGCAAAGTGAATCAACTATACGTATAGATGCTCTGCTATGCTCAGTCATGTCCTGTTGTTTGCTACCCCATGGACTGTAGCCCACCAGACTCCTCTGTCCTTGGGATTTTCCAGGCAAGAATAATGAAGTGAGTTACCATTTCCTACTCCAGAGGCTCTTCCCCACTCAGGGTTCAAACCTGTGTGTTTTGGATCTCCTGCATTGGCAGGAAGATTCTCTACCTACTAGGGGCCACCTGGGAAGCCCCTGTGTGTGCACCTAGTAGAGTTCCCTGAAGTAGACAATAGATTCTCATTAGTTATCTATTTTATACATAGTGTGAGTATGTCAATCCCAGCCTCCCAATTCATCCCACCCCACCAACATATCCTCCCTCGGTGTTCCTAGGTTTATTCTCTATGTCTGTTTTTCTATTTCTGTTTTGAAAATAAGATCATCTACACCATTTTTCTGGAGAAGGCAATGGCACCCCACTCCAGTACTCTTGCCTGGAAAATCCCATGGACAGAAGAGCCTGGTAGGCTACAGTCCATGGGGTCTCGAAGAGTCGGACACAACTGAGCGACTTCACTTTCCCTTTTCACTTTCATGCATTGGAGAAGGAAATGGCACCCCACTCCAGTGTTCTTGCCTGGAGAATCCCAGGGATGGGGGAGCCTGGTAGGCTGCCATCTATGGGGCCGCATAGAGGTGGACACGACTGAAGCGACTTAGCAGCAGGAGCAGCAGCATACCATTTTTCTAGACTCCACATGTATGTGCTAATATCTGACTTTGTCTGACTTAATTCACTCTGTATGACAGTCTTTAGGTCCATCCACATCTCTACGAATGGCGCAGTTTCATTCCTTTATATGGCTGAGTAATAGCCCATTGTGTGTATGCACCACATCTTGGTTATCCGTTTCTCTGTCAATGGACTTTTAGGCTGCTTTATGTCCTGGCTATTGTAAATAGCACTACAATGAACACTGGGGTGTAAATGTCTTTTTGAACTATGGTTTTCTCTGGATATATGCCCAGGAGTGGGATTGCTGGGTCATATGGTGATTCACTTTTTAGTTTTTTAACAAATTTCCATTCTGTTCTCCATAGTGGTTATATCAATTTACATTCCCATCAATAGAGTAAGAGGTTCCCTTTTCTCCACATCCTCTCCAGCATTTCTTGTTTGTAGATTTCATTAAAAAAGATTCAAGAAACAAATAGATTTTAATGAAAACTACAAACAATAATTCTGGAGTGTGTTCTGAGATAACGTCTGAAAAAGAAAGGAAACCTAATAACAACTTAAGACTATATCTCTAAGACCATAAAAAGAGAAAAGGTAGAAACAAATCAGGATTCTCATATTTAAATATTAATGATGAACCATTTAAATAATAGGATGTTATTTTTTTCTCTTAAAAGTTATCTGCTTGCATGTCACCTTCAAGTGTAAAGTTTGTTAATACCACTTATGCTTAAACAATTCATGGAGACAATTTTTAAATAAAGAATGGAAAACTCACAATTTTATGCCCAATAAGACATATTTTCATGCAGGAAACATCATCTAAACATCATAATGTAATCGTTCAGAAAGATAGCTAAATTGCAAGGAAAAGTTTCAGTGAGTTTATAATTTTCTTGAAAGTTTAAAAGGCAAACCAAATTTATCAAGTGACAAATCCTTGCTCAATGAAGCTTTTAGCTAACCTTCGAATTTCCTTATTCCAAATAAACTATAAGTGCCTGAGATTCAAAGAAAACATATGATTGTTTTATATTTATTATCTTATGCTTAGAGCAGTGGACTTGGAACAAGTCAGAAGAAATGTATACTGGAGGAATCTGGACTTTAAATTTTACCATACTAGCTCCATTCTCATGAGAAGTGATTTTATGTCCAAAAAAATGGAAGGATTTGAGGTCAATTGTAGTGCATGGAAGGCAAAGCACACTAAGAACATATTTTGTAAACGCTTTCTGTCACTGAAGCCCATGTGCCCATGTTCAACTGTTAGCTGAACTCATCTTTCCCTCACATCTAAAAAAATGCAAACGAGAGCAATGTTTCTGCTGGTAACAGTATGAGGTCATGTTGGATCAGATGATTTATGGAATTATTAGTAACCCCACATGATTAGGATTGGAGCTACCTTTTTCTTCTGCCTTTTGTGCTTTCTTCATTTATTCTTCCACACATGAAAAGTAGATTAAAGAAGATTTTTCTAGCACCAGAAAAATCAGAGAACTTATATCAATAACAAATAGAATTTTCTGTTTTTAATTAATATGATTTATTTAGTTTGACACTAGATAAACAACTCCTGCTGGAGTTTCCATGTGGTTTTCCATGAGAAAACGTTTTAACTTATCAAATACCTCTACTGTACTCTTCTAGTTAATTTTGATACACTTTCCAACAATTCTAAAGCCTGTTTTTGTTTGTTAGAGTTCCTTTTTAGTTCCTTTTTTTTTTTTTTACAATACCTAGCTTCTTTATGTCCTATATAAAGGTGATCAGGTAAGATAGAGAAATATATTAAAAATGATTACATCAAACAATCAAAATTCTATTTATAAACCATCATTAAATGGCAAACCACTCCAGTATTTCTTGCCTGGAAAATTCCATGAATAGAGGAGCCTGGTGGGCTATAGTCCGTGGGGTTGCAGAAGAGTGGGACGTGACTGAGTGCACACACACACACACACATTAAAAATGCAGGTGAGAAAGAACATTGCTAGATTTTTATTTCCCTTAAATAATTTCAAGAGGCAAAATGTTTCTTTTGAGATAACTTTAACAGTTCCTAGTTTTACTAAATGGATAATGATATCAGTCCTAACCTTATTGGTAAAAATGCATCTTTCTCCAAAATGATGAGATAAAATTAAACTTGTATCTTAATCTTAACCCGCCTAGTTCTAACATTTCATTTAATACCTCCATATGATGAGATCTGTTATTGACAGTTGCATAGTACAAATTAAAAATGACATTGTCTATTTGACTCTATTTTTATAGACACTATTATATAATATTTATGCAGATGTTGTCAAGATCAAAATTTGGTTAGTTTTCACTTTCTCTTAAAGTCAAGCTCAAAGCCAACTCTTTTAGCCCCATATTGATTTTCCTACTTCTGGTTATGTTTGGATGTGAGAGTTGGACTATAAAGAAAGCTGAGCACTGAAGAATTGAAGCTTTTGAACTGTGGTGTTGGAGAAGACTCTTGAGAGTCCCTTGGACTGCAAGGAGATCCAACCAGTCCATCCTAAAGGAAATCAGTCCTGAATATTTATCGGAAGGACTGAATGCTGAAGCTGAAACTCCAAGTATATTCCAGGCAATATATACATGGCTGAAGAAATTTCTAGCAAGGGTGATTAGATTTTTCAATGATAGAAAAGTGATCTGCTATGAAATAGTCAATCATATTTCTACTACAGGGGGTTTTCATATGCTTTTTTCTTCTATTTATCCTTTTGAAATCTCTCCCCAACTTCTTTGCAACAGAATTGAAACATAACATGGTATAGGTTTAAGGTGTATAGTATGCTCATTTGATACATTTATATATTGCAATTTGATTGCAACTATCACATTCGCTAACCCTCCATCATCTCATGTAATTACTGTTTCTTTTTTTGTGGTGAGAACATTTATAGTCTACTCTATTTGTTCTTATTTATTCAGGTGATTACAATTACTGGATTTCATCCCTAAAATACTGAAGGTTATTAACAAGTTTTAAATATTGAAGGTCATTAATAAGTCACTATTTTATGTTACCACCAAGCTATACCTAATAGGAAAGTATTCTTATAGCGCTTTGATAAATATCTAGGAAATTTTAAAAAAAACTTCACTTATTTATTGTTTTAAACTTCTGCCTTATTGACTAAGTCAAAGCCTTTGACTGTGTGGATCACAACAAATTGAGGAAAATACTTCAAGAGATGGGAATATGAGACTACCCGACCTGCCTCCTGAGAAATCTGTATGCAGGTCAAGAAACAACAGTTAGAACTGGACATGGAATAACAGACTGGTTCCAACTCGGGAAAGGAGTACATTAAGGCTGTATATTGTCACCCTGCTTATTTAACTTATATGCAGAGTACATCATGCAAAGCCAGGCTGGATGAAGCACAAGCTGGAATCAAGATTGCCAGGAGAAATATCAATAACCTCAAATATGCAGATGACACCATCCTTATGGCAGAAAGTGAAGAAGAACTAAAGAGCCTCTCGATGAAAGTGAAAGAGGAGGGTGAAAAAGTTGGCTTAAAACTCAACATGCAGAAAATGAAGATCATGGCATCTGGTCCCATCACTTCATGGGGAATAGATGGGGAAACAGCAGTAACAGTGGTTGACTTTATTTTGCTGGGCTCCAAAATCACTGCAGATGGTGACTGCAAACATGAAATTAAAAGACATTTGTTCCTTGGAAGAAAAGTGATGACCAACCTAGACAGCATATTAAAAAGCTGAGACATTACTTTGCCAACAAAGGTCCATCTAGTCAAAGCCGTGGTTTTTCCAGTAGTCATGTATGAATGTGAGAGTTGGGCTATAAAAAAAGCTGAGCACCGAAGAATCGATGCTTTTGAACTGTGGTGTTGGAGAAGACTCTTGAGGGTCCCTTGGATCACAAGGAGATCCAACCAGTTTATCCTAAAGGAAATCAGTCCTGAATATTCATTGAAAGGACCTATGCTGAAGCTGAAACTCCTATACTTTGGCCACCTGATGCGAATAACTGACTCATTGGAAAAGACCCTGATGCTGGGAAAGATTGAAGGTGGGAGGAGTGGGGGACGACAGAGGGTGAGGTGGTTGGATTGCATCTCTGACTCAATGGACATGAGTTGAGTAAACTCCAGGAGTTGGTGATGCACAGGGAATCCTGGCTGGCTGCAGTCCATGGGGTCGCAAAGAGTCAGACACTATTGAGAGACTGAACTGAACTTACTGTTTTAAAAAGGCTAAGTGAAAAAAAAGGGGGGGAGGAGAAAGGTTCTATGTGGAAAAAATATTGATTTATTTGTTTATAATGTGTATGTATCCTTAGAGTGTATTTTTGTATTTTTTGTACCTTGTAACTTGTCTTAGATTTACATTCAGTTTGGTACATGAAGGGACTTCCTCCTGTGACAGCGGTAAAGAATCCACATGCAATGCAGGAGGCACAGAATGTGGGTTTGATCCCTGGATCGGGAAGATCCCCTGGAGGGAGGGCATAGCAACTCACTCCAGTATTCTTGCCTAGAAAATCCCGTGGACAGAGGAGCTTGGCAGGTTACAGTCCATAAGGTTGCAAAGAATTGTACCCCACTGAAGTGCCTGAGCACAGTGAACACTGGTACTTGAGCACCAACCACCCCAACTTAGAAACAATCATTTCATGTGTTGAAATATGTCATGAGCTTATCCAAAAGCATAGTTGGTTGTTTTCAAGAAAAAACTGTATTTTTGTCTCTGATGGCAAATTTTTGTTCTTTTCAAGTTAAGAAATAAAGAACTGAGGCCTTTTTATTTTTCTTTCTTTTCCACCAAGCTCATTTCTGGTATTCATTTAATGTAAAATCGGTAAAGGGGTAGTTATTATACTTCTATGCACACAATGATTATAATGAAATTTACACAGTTGCCAAAATGAATAAAATCAAACAGAAGCAAAGTGATCCATCAAATGTTTTAAGTTTTTTCCTAAGATGGAGTTGCATGCTGAGAGAAATTGTTTCAGTAAGATATACTAGCTTCAGCTTCACAATAATTGAAAATTTCTGATAATACTAGAAGCTCATCAAATATACACACAAACACATTCACTGGCAATCATAAAACCTAAGAAAGAAAAATTATAGAGTTTTTCTTTCATTGCTTAGATTATTATTTAGCTGTCACATAAATATTTGGCAGAGCATTGCTTCCCTGGTGGCTCAGATGGTAAAGAATCTGCCTGCAATATAGGAGACCTGGGTTTGATCCCTGGATCAGGAAGATCTCCTGGAGAATGGAATGACTACCCGCTATAGTATTCTTGTCTGGAGAATTCTATGGACAGAGGAACCTGGCAGCCTGGTTGCAAAGAGTGAGACAAGACTGAGCTACTAACACTTTCACTTTCACCATTTTAATAATATACAGTATACAGTGCAAGAAGCATGTTTTCTTTTAAGCTCACTGTTGGGAAAATTTTTTTTGTTTCATTTATTTTGTAATTCATTTATGAAATAGCCTTGAACAAAGCACTTTCCTAGGCACCATGGGGCAGAATAAGAACTAATTCCTAGTATTCTGATTATATTACTTGCAAAGCTAATATTTCTCTCTTCTGAAATCTTTCAGTATGCAATAAATGGATCGTAAAAGTGTAGTAGTCCTATAAAGACAGAGACTGGGAAAGGAAAACACAGTAGATAAGAGATGTAGATCAGCTTTCTGTTATTCTGTTTTGCTAAGGGCTGGGGGGAAGGAAAATCAGCAAAAGTCAAAATGCAGCACTCAGTTGAGGTTTAGGGCATGAAGGATCCATATGTCGAGGTGTGGTGTGGAATGGTAGAAAGTATTGTGACAAGTTGTTAAAATGGGACCAATTTTTTACTAAGGTCTCAAAAGACTGAGAAAAACCATAAGATAGAAAGAATTCTTACCTTCCAAAAGACAAAACAGTAACAGTGATGACAACAACAGAGTTTTAGCAAAACACGCATTTAATAGATACATGCTGCTGCTGCTAAGTCGCTTCAGTCGTGTCCGATTCTGTGCGACCCCATAGACGGCAGCCCACCAGGCTCCGCCGTCCCTGGGATTCTCCAGGCAAGAAAACTGGAGTGGGTCACCATTTCCTTCTCCAAAATATGAAAGTGAAAAGTGAAAGGGAAGTCGCTCAGTAAGTGTCCGACTCTTAGCAACCCCATGGACTGCAGCCTACCAGGCTCTTCCAGCCACAGGATTATCCAGGCAAGAGCACTGGAGTGGGTTGCCATTGCCCTCTCCAAATAGATACATGAGTATTAACCATAAAGGGACTGGGACATGAAGGGTGTTGCAAGAACTTTGGAGAGAGTGCTGTTATATTTCTCCCTTCTACGCTAGCCCTCCATGGGGCTGAATTTTAATTCAGAACTTGAGCTTAGTCCCAGAGGCACATGCGCTGAAATCGGGCTAACTCTGGAGAACTCTAACACTTGCTGCACTGGAGTAATGGGGACAGGAGCTCCTTTCCTGCGGTGCAGATATGGGCCTCCTGGGAGAGCAAGATTCAGGTGGATCATTGAATTGGGAACCTCCATCAGGATTGTTTCTTGCAATAAGCAGTACAACAAAGAGATTGCTCTGGTACCCATGGAGGCAGAAGCTGAAGATTATATTTTCATCATCTTCAATTTGAATGTTTTTTTTTTTTTTTTAATGTCCAGCCACAGGAAAGGCATTGCCCCATTGAGGCAGATGCAGTCAGATGTCCCCACTGGGCGATCTCACAGGAATTAACTTCAGGAGGAAAAGAGTCAACTTTCAGCATGCCGAGTTACACGAAAACCTGATGGTGACAGTACCTGTTAAATAACACCTTTATTTTCCCTCCTCACTCATTTCTCTATTGTCCCCAACACTAGAGGAAGAAAGAGCAAGGGGCAGGCAGCCAGCAGAAGGGTACAGAAGGAGATGGGCAAGCCTGAGATATACAGAAGGTCAGGAACTCCCTCTTTTCCATATGAGGTAGTTGGAGATTCCTATTGAAGGGCTCAGAATTGGGAAAAGAAGACTAAACTTTCAAGTCAGACAAAAATCTCTGATTTTTAAGGTTAATGAACATGCTCATTACTGAATTAAGACAGTTCTTTGCTCTACAGGTGACTGAACAATACGCTTTTCAATTGTGAAATATCCTACATATACCAAAAGTATACAAACTTTGTATGTGACATACATCGTGTATATGAAGTTAAATAATGATTATAAAGCAACACTATGTAACCGCTACCAAGTTAAGAAATATAACATTTTCAGAACTTAGAAGCCATCCTCTTAATGTGTGTCATTTCTATCATCAATCTGTCTCCTATATCAGCCTCTTTGACTTTTGTGACAATAATTTTTCTAATTTTCTATTTAGCTTGACTTATTTAACCATGACTTGACCATGACTTATTTAACCTTTTACTCTTGATAAATATTTGTTTCCAGCTTTTTTTCTTTTAGAATTGATGCTGCTGTGAACAATTTTGTAGGCATCTCTTGTGCATCTCTTAATGGACATGTACATTTATTTCTAGGGATTTTGTTTAGTATAGAAACTCAGAGTTATAACATATGCATTTCTTTACTAGAAGTTTACAAATTTAGACACAATCCCTATAGCGCATGAAATTTCCTATTGTTTCATGTGCTCACCAACACTGGTTATTATCTGACTTTTTTAATTTTTGCCAATTAGTTGATACAAAATAGTATTATAGTTTAAAAAAACTGCTCTTTCTTTATCAGTGAAATTGATCACCTTTCCCTATGTTTATTAACCTTTTGGATTTCCGCTTTTCTGATATGGCTGTTCAGATATTTTGTCCATCTTTAGTTTCAGTTATCTTTTCCTGGTTGTTGTTGTTCAGTCGCTCAGTTGTGTCTGACTCTTTGCCTCCCCATGAGCTGCAGCAGGCCAGGATTCCCTGTCCTTCACTATCTCAAGGAGCTTGCTCAAACTCATGTCCATTGAGTTGGTGATGCCATCCAACCATCTCCTCCTCTGCTGCCCTTTCTCCTCCTGCCGTCTATCTTTCCCAGCATCAGGGTCTTTTCTAATGAGCTCTGTCCTGTCGGCTGTTCACATCAGGTGGCCAAATATTGGAGCTACAGCTTTAGCATCAGTCCTTCCAGTGAATATTCAGGACTGATTTCCTTTAGGATGTACTGGTTTTATCTCCTTGCAGTCCAAGGGACTCTTAAGAGTCTTCTCTAAATCAAAAATATCAGTTCTTTCATGCTCAGCCTTCTTTATGGTCCAGCTCTCACATCCATACATGACAAGTGGAAAGACCATAGCTTTGACTAGATGGACCCTTGTTGGCAATGTCTCTGCCTTTTAATATGCTGTCTAGGTTGGTCATAGCTTTTCTTCCAAGGAGCAAGCATCTTTTAATTTCATGGCTGCAGTCATGTAGCCTGTGTTAAAATAGGATTTATTTAAAATAGTTTAAAAAACAAATTTAAAAGGTTGGCTTTCAGCACATATCCAGGCCACTGTAATGGTCTTCAGAAATATTAAAATCGTAAACATCAATGAGCACTCCAAGTCTTCTTTAAATATAATATGACAAGTTCTAGTCTAGTACTCGTTAAGGCAAAATTGTGTCAGTTCTCACAATTTTGATATTTTGTATTTTTTATAATTTAAGAGATCAATGTAACATTCCCCCCAAAAGCTGTTGTAAGCATCATCCTTACTTCAAAATTGTAGGTAATACTGTGTGCCAAGAAGAGAGATTACAGAGGAGGTTTGTCAATTCTGCATTGCATAGAAATAAAACTCTACTAAATAAAAACTAAAAACTCTACTAAAAGCCCTTCATTAAAAAAAAGTAACAATCTTCTGCATTAGTTCCCAAGAAGCCAGGAAACTGATCTCAAAATTTGAAGCCTTACAACACAATGCCTCAAATTCTAGGGTACTTTTTTGATTTATACCAATTTTGCCTGAGGCTGATTGTCCCATTTTAAGAATGCTCTGAGTATTGTGATTTTCTTCTCTTTTAAATATTCAACATGAAAATCCCTGGGCAAGGCCTTACCAATCAGAATTTTAACATTGAAGGGTGTAACATTTAAAACAGTATTATTGAAGCATAAAATTCCCTTTATCCATGAAGCTTTAAGTCCCTAACTTTCACAACAAAACCTCTCATTGCAGTGGGGTAAATTGAGAGCTGCATGGTGGATTTTATTTCCCACCTTATAAAACTAGACTTCTTCAGATCTTGTAGCTCTATTCTATCAGTGTAGTCTCAGTCGTAAACACTTTCTATTATAGTTTTCCGATAATTTTTTAAATGGAATTGATACAGAGCCTAATACAAAACAGTTGACAGGAGAAAATTTCAGTCGTTTGCACAGAGATTGTAGGACTGTATTATTGTTGAAAGTTCTGTCTCAAGTGTGAATCAATTAGCAGTGAGACTTGGGGTCCTTTAAAGTCCATGGGAGATAAAATAACTTGCAAACTTAGCTAAGGATACGCAGCCTCCCATCAGTGATGCTCATGAGGCCATGCTGTTATCGCGTCTGCCAGGGTTCCTTCACGGGGAAGACAAACAGGACTCAAAAGCTCTGAAGGGCTGGGAAGGAAGGTGTCCTCAGAGCTTTGACAGCTAGGGATTCTCTGGGTTCTGAATATTTGCTTTTCCCTCAGCTCATTTTATGGGTCTCCTTGGTGGCTCAGACACTCAAGGATCCACCTCCAATGCAGGAAACCCAGGTTCAATCCCTCGGTTGGGAAAATCCCCTGAAGAAGGGTAAGGCTAACCACTCCAGTATCCTTGCCTGGAGAACTCCATAGACAGAGGAGCCTGGCAGGCTACAGTCCATGGGGTCACAAAGAGTCAGATAGGACAGTGACTAACGCATTCAAGCTCATTTTACCATAAACTGCTCCCCTGAACATTCTCTGGCACTGTGAATTCAGGGTCAAGATCCATCAGTCTGATGTTCTACAGAGTGATGGCAAAGGAGCATTCATCTGGGGCCCAGAATTCTTGGACACCAACCTGGAGGAGGAAATGCATCACACTTCAGTATTCTTGCTTAGAAAATCTCATGGACAGAGGAGCCTGGTGGGCTACAGTCCAAAGGGTCACAAAGAGTCAGATATGACTGATCAACTGAGTATGCACCTCAGTGGAAGATTGGGAGACGGTTATGTGAAACTTACTGGATCTTGAGTTTGAGAGAAAACTGAGAATAAAAAGCAAAGAAGAGGAATGGAAGAAAAAAGAAGGAAAAGAGGAATTACAGTGATTGAAAAAAAGTAAAAGAGAAACAAGGGTATAAATGGAAGAGGGAATAAGAGGAAAAAGACTTAGAGAAAAGAATGAAGCATCTTTTGAGTCATTATTAGTATCTCTACTTTCTTTTTTATTTTTTAAAGTTTTTTTTTCTTTTTTTTTGATGTGAATCATTTTAAAAATCTTTATTAAACTCATTACAATATTTCTCCTGTTTCACATTTTGGCTTTTAGGCCATGAGGCATATGGGATCTTAGCTCCTCAACCAGGGATTAAACTCACGTCCCCTGCATTGGAAGGCAAAGTCTTAACCAATGGACTGCCAAGGAAGTCCCAATATCTCTACTTTAAAGATAAAGAAAATGATTTGCTCAAGATTAAATAACTCATAAGTAACAGAACTGCAATTTGATTGTACAGACCAAATCCTGGACTCCTAATCCTGAAACCTACCTTCTTCTCATAACACCATGCTGTCTCCTCCCTGCTCCTTTTACGCTAACTATCCTTGAAATCTTAGGGTCAAATTCACTAAAACCAGCTGTATTGCACATTTATACCTGAAGACCCTTGCATATCTTTCCCCATTCTGGATTGCAGACTACAATCTTTGGTTTATTTTCTTTGCTTTCTAGTCATTATCAGAACTTTACATTTTTCCTGTTCAGTTTTGTTAAGTTCAACACATTGACACGTTACAGACTGTCAAAATACTTTTAAAGCCACATTCTGATTTCTATCTAATTCACTGTCTTTGAGTTTTATGCCATTAGCAATTTTTATAATTGCCCCTTTTATATTTTATTCCTGGTTACTGATAAAAGCACTGAATAGAAAAGGATCAAGAAAAGATAATTTTAAATTTCCCTCCAAGTTATTCTCATATCTTTAATTAGCACTGTGTGAGTAGAGTTTTAGCTAGCTACTAATCCACCAAATTATATGCAACCATCCCAACAGTATTTCTTCAACTTTTTACAAGTAAAATAAAAAAGCCTCTGTTATATATTTTATGGAAATATCTTCTCATTATATGCACTGCATTTGGCTTATCCTTCCATCTAGAACCTAATTTCAAGTACCAAACTGAGAATATACCATGAACCTCATATGGTCTTATATGCGGATTTCTTTATTATCCTTCCTAAATGTTAATAAGAAATGCTTTTCACTGATATATTTAAAGTCATTAAATGTGATATTAAACACACTTCTTTGGTGGTGTCACCTGCCAATGCAGGAGACTTACATAAGAGATGCGGGTTCAGTCATTTGGTGGTGAAGATGTCCTGGAGAAGAAAATGGCAACCCACTCCAGTATTCTTGCCTGGAGAATCCCATGAACACAGAAGCCTGGCGGGTTATAGTCCATAAGGTTGCAAAGAGTCAGACACGACTAAAGTGACTTAGCATGCACAGCATGCATGCAAATTTGATAGTAAACATAGGTTTAGTTAAATCATAGCAATAGCTCAGCCATCTGTTTTGAATATGGTATCCTAATAATTTTAGAGACTTCAAAGATTGTTTTATACACTTGCATACTTAACTATCTTCTTAAAGAACATGGGCCTTGTGGTTAAGACTGGGAGGAAAAAGAGCTAGACTCTAATCCCAATTCTTCCAGTAGCTTCCTTGGTGATGGTATTATGTCATTACTAATGTAAGTTTCATTTGATTTATTTATAGTTAAAAGGGTTTATCATATTAGTATTTATTTCTCAAAGCATTCTTAAAATTGTAAGAATGCCATGTCTCAGTAGACATCCCTGAAAATATGATGTCTATGGTAAAACAGCTTTGGGCAATGTCAAAAGAGTTCCTTACCATAGGATTATCAGAGTCTTTAAAAATGTTTTCTTCAACAAAGAGCTATGTTAGTTTTTCCCAATTTATTAAGATATACAACACTTCTACAAGGTTTATTCCCAGTGGTTACTGTTCCCTGTACACTGGAAAGTATAAAAACACACTTGAAGATCTAAATGTCACTTCTACTCCAGAAGGTTCTATAATTACAATATATTCTACACCCACACAAAGTATAAGAGCTAAAGTTTTCATTAGAAAGGCCAAATCTAGGCAAACTGAATAATAATGGTGTCAGTAGATTTGAATAGAATTATAACTAAATTTCTGGGGTCGATATTGATTTTGTGTTGTTGTTGTGGGGTTAAAATTATGTTAAAAGAGAATAGAAACATAAATTTAAGGTAGAGTTAGTGAAAATTGTACATAAAAAGAAGGATGTAGAAAATAGCTTATAGAAATATACAGTCAACTAGAAAGAAAGCTAATAAAATGTAATATTTGAATTAAATATTCTGACAGATGGCACTGGCCTGTTGAACAGAGTGTTAACATAACGGAACTCTAATTTTTGTTTTGTTTTGTTTTGTTTTTCTGTAGATTTCTCATATACTTAAGTTTCTATTGAATATTGTGTTAAGAGAAAAAAATAAGCTGGAAGGCACATGAGATGAATATGATTTAGTAAAAGACCTAATTATTTGTTATACACTAATAACTGATTGCCCTCAAAGTGTTATCTAAGGAAGCTGTTGTATCTGTTCCCTCTGTGCACATCTGGGCTCAGGAAAGTACAAACCCAGATGTTGTTCTCCATATATCGTTTGTAACAAACACCAAGTTCCTTAAAGGTGGTTTTTATACAACTCCATATTCTTCAATATTTCTATTTTAGGACTTTCCCATATCAAATGCTCAATAAATATTCATTGAGGAAACTGCACTAGAAATTGTATGAGGTGCTAGAGATACAAAGAGGCCTGAATGACACATACACACTACTATGTACAAGATAGATAACTAATGAGAACCTGCTGTATGGCACAGGGACTACACTCAGTGCTCTGTGACGACCTAAATGGGAAGGAAATCTGAAAAAGAAGGGCTATATGTGTAGGTATGGATGATGAACTTTGTTGTACAACAGAAACTAACACGACATTGTATAGCAAGTATTCGCCAATGAAAACAAAACAAAAACCAAAGCATCATGTTATTCAACTCCTTCCCTTGACATTAATGCTCTAGTCTGGCCTTACAGCACAGAAAGTGCTGTGCAAGTTACACACAGCCTGGGGAATGAACACAAGCAGAGCACCTAACCCAGCTGAGGAGGAAACCTCAACTGATTGTTCAAGGATGAATCAGGTTAAAGACTCAGGAGGGATGTTCCCAATAGAAGCAACAGAGTATGCAATAGCAAGAGATGAGAGAGAGCATGACAGAGAGAAGAGATCAAAATGCCTAAATTATTGCTTGTGGAGAGAGTTCAGGACCCTAGCCAGCTTCCCCTTGCACCACCACTCTCTCTTTGTGATCAGCTGAGTGTTTTTAGTGGTTCAAATGCACTATCTTCCATCTGGCTTAATTGAGCGTACATGTTTTCTCTAACTGAAATTTACCTTCCCCGCTTTGTATAATTAAAACTCATAGAAATCTTGGAAATCTCAACTCATATATCATCTCTTTGCAGGAGGCTTTTCCAGACCCTGAGACTGTGTTTGTGCTTTAGTCGCTAAGTCGTGTCCAACTCTTGCGACCCCATGGACTGTAACCTGCCAGGCTGCTCTGTCCTTGGGATTTTCCAGGCAAGAATACTGGAGTGGGTTGCCATTTCCTTCTCCAGGGGATCTTCCCAACCCAGGGATCAAACTCGGTCTCCTGCATTGTGGGCAGATTCTTTACCAACTGAGCTACAAGGGAAGCTGAACTAATATATTCTCACACCATTCTCTATCTTTCCTCCTCAGCAGCCATCATTGCTTGTCAATATACATTATCTGCATGATTTTAAAAATTAATGTCTATACATCCTAACCTAGGCTATATATTCCATGAAACCATAGATTCTGCCTGTTTTATTCAACATTTACTACCAGTACCTAGTAAAGAACTTTTCATATAGAAAGTGTTCTCTAAATACTTGTTGACTGAATGCAAAGAATTAGAAAAATTATTGAGTCCAAACAAGGCAAGTATTTTATGCTACACTGAGATTTACTCTTTATCCTGAAGTCTATGGGGAGGAATTTAATATTAAGTAGAGAAGTGAACAGATACGCATTTTGTAAATAAGACTCTGACTATAATGTCAAAAATTGTTCAGAAATGGGCTAAGACTATAGGTAAAGAGTCTAATTAGAAGTTCACTGTGATAACACAGGTAAGAAGTTATGGTTACTTGAACTAGGTACTGGATCATGAGATAGATGGGAGTATGATATTTGAGAGATATTATGAAAGTGGAAAAAAATAGGACTTAGTACCTGTTTTGTGGTGGGAACGAGGAAGGAGGAAAATGTGTCACAGTTGATTGTTAGCTTTCTAGTTTGGGCAAATACGTGGATGGTGTCTCTGCCTAATGGGAAAGTGAAATGAAAGGAGGAACTAATACATACGTCTTGCAATGTTGAGTCATTAGGGATTTCCAATGGATACGTAGATCAAACCTGAGGACCAGAGAAAGAAGACAACTAGACAATGAGCTTTTGAAAAATACTAATGAAATACACACAAAATAAAATTTATCATCTGAATCATTTTGAGTGTACAGTTCAGTGGTATTAAGTATACTCATATGATTGTGACACCATTGTCACCATCCAACTCCAGGACAGAAATTTTGTATCCATTAAATAATAACTTTCCATTCCTCCTCTTAACCAGCCCTTGGCAACCACCATTTTAACTTTGGTCTCTATGAATTTGACTACTTAGGTATCTGATTTAAGCAGAATCATATGATATTTGTTCCTTTATGATGTTGTTTATTTCATGAAGCGTAATGTTTATCCATTAAATATAATAAGGTTTATCCATGTTATAACGTGTATGAGAATTCCTTTCCCTTTTTTTATTTTAACACTCATCTGTTATCTTAAAGTAAAGATCTTTAAGGAAAAAGTGGCATCAGTTCAGTTCAGTTCAGTTCAGTTGCTCAGTCATGTCCGACTCTGTGACCCCATGAATTGCAGCACCCCAGGCCTCCCTGTCCATCACCAACTCCCGAAGTTTATGCAAACTCCTGTCCATCGAGGCAGTGATGCCATCCCGCCATCTCATCCTCTGACCTCCCCTTCTCCTCCTGCCCCCAATCCCTCCCAGCATCAGAGTCTTTTCCATTGAGTCAGCTCTTCGCATGAGGTGGCCAAAGTATTGGAGTTTCAGCTTTAGCATCAGTCCTTCCAATAAACACCCAGGACTTATCTCCTTCAGAATGGATTGGTTGGATCTCCTTGCAGTCCAAGGGATTCTCAAGAGTCTTCTCCAACACCACCATTCAAAAGCATCAATTCTTCAGTGCTCAGCTTTCTTCACAGTCCAACTCTCACATCCATACATGACTACTGGAAAAACCATAGCCTTGACTAGACAGACCTTTGTTGGCAAAGTAATGTCTCTGCTATTCAGTATGCTATCTAGGTTGGTCATAACTTTCCTTCCAAAGAGGAAACGTCTTTTAATTTCATGGCTGCAATCACCATCTAAGGTGATTTTGGAGCCCCCCAAAATAAAGGCTGACACTGTTTCCACTGTTTTCCCATGTATTTCTCACGAAGTGATGGGACTGGATGCCATGATCTTGGTTTTCTGAATGTTGAGCTTTAAGCCAACTTTTTCACTTTCCTCTTTCACTTGCATCAAGAGGCTCTTTAGTTTCTCACTTTCTGCCATAAGGGTGGTGTCATCTGCATATCTGAGGTTATTGATATTTCTCCTGGCAATCTTGACTCCAGCTGTGCTTCCTCCAGCCCCGTGTTTCTCATGATGTACTCTGCATAGAAGTTAAATAAGCAGGGCGACATTATACAGGCTTGACGTACTCCTTTTCCTATTTGGAACCAGTCTATCGTTCCATGTCCAGTTCTAACTGTTGCTTCCTGACCTGCATATAGGTTTCTCAAGAGGTAGGTTAGGTGGTCTGGGATTCCCATCTCTTTCAGAATTTTCCACAGTTTATTGTGATCCACACAGTCAAAGGCTTTGGCATAGTCAATAAAGCAGAAATAGATATTTTCCTGGAACTCTCTTGCTTTTCCATGATCCAGTGGATGTTGGCAATTTGATCTCTGGTTCCTCTGCCTTTTCTAAAACCAGCTTGAACATTTGGAAGTTCACAGTTCATGTATTGCTTAAGCCTGGCTTGGAGAATTTTGAGCATTACTTTACTAGAGTGTGAGATGAGTGCAATTGTGTGGGTGTTTGAGCATTCTTTGGCATTGCCTTTCTTTGGGATTGGAATGAAAACTGACCTTTTCCAGTCCTGTGGCCACTGCTGAGTTTTCCAAATTTGCTAGCATATTGAGTGCAGCACTTTCACAGCATCATCTTTCACAGTTTGAAATAGCTCAACTGGAATTCCTTCACCTTCACTAGCTTTGTTCAAAGTGATGCTTTCTAACGCCCACTTGACTTCACATTCCAGGATGTCTGGCTCTAGGTGAGTGATCACACCATTGTGATTATCTGATTCGTGAAGATCTTTTTTGTACAGTTCTTCTGTGTATTCTTTCACCTCTTCTTAATATCTTCTGCTTCTGTTACATCCAGACCATTTCTGTCCTTTATTGAGCCCATCTTAGCATGAAATGTTCCCTTGGTAACTCTAATTTTCTTGAAGAGATCTCTAGTCCTTCCCATTCTGTTGTTTTCCTCTATTTCTTTGCCTTGATTGCTGAGGAAGGGTTTCTTACTTCTCCTTGCTATTCTTTAGACTCTGCATTCAAATGGGTGTATCTTTCCTTTTCTCCTTTGCTTTTCACTGCTCCTCTTTTCACAACTATTTGTAAGGCTTCTTGAGACAGCCATTTTGCTTTTTTGCATTTCTTTTCCACGGGGATGGTCTTGATCCCTGTCTCCTGTACAATGTCACGAATCTCAGTCCATAGTTCATCAGGCACTCTATCAGATCTAGGCCCTTAAATCTATTTCTCACTTCCACTGTATAACCATAAGGGATTTGATTTAGGTCATTCCTGAATTATGGCAGAATGTGAAGAGGAACTAAAAAGCCTCATGATGAAAGTGAAAGAGGAAAGTGAAAAAGTTGGCTTAAAGCTCAACATTCAGAAAACCAAGATCATGGCATCTGGTCCCATCACTTCATGGGAAATGGATGGGGAAATAGTGGAAACAGTGTCAGACTTTATCTTTCTGGGCTCCAAAATCACTGCAGATGGTGACTGCAGCCATAAAATTAAATGACGCTTACTCCTTGGAAGAAAAGTTATGACCAACCTAGATAGCATATTGAAAAGCAGAGTCATTACTTTGCCAACAAAGGTCCATTTAGTTAAGGCTATGGTTTTTCCAGTGGTCGTGTATGGCTGTGAGAGTTGGACTGTGAAGAAAGTTGAGCACCAAAGAATTGATGCTTTTGAACTGTGTGTGTTGGAGAAGACTCTTGAGAGTCCCTTGGACTGCAAGGAGATCCAACCAGCCCATTCTAAAGGAGATCGGTCCTGGGTGTTTTTTGGAAGGAATGATGCTAAAGCTGAAACTCCAATACTTTGGCCACCTCATGCGAAGAGTTGACTCATTGGAAAAGACTCTGATGCTGGAGGGAATGGGGGCAGGAGGAAAAGGGGATGAAAGAAGATGAGATGCCTTGATGGCATCACCGACTCTATGGACGTGAGTCTGAATGAACTCTGGGAGATGGTGATGGACAGGGAGTCCTGGCATGCTGTGATTCATGGGGTCACAAAGAGTTGGACATGACTGAGCGACTGAACTGAACTGAACTGAATGGTCTATTGGGTTTCCTTACTTTCTTCAATTCAAGTCTGAATTTGGCAATAAGAAGTTCATGATCTGAGCCACAGTCAGCTCCCTTTCTTGTTTTTGCTGACTGTATAGGGCTTCTCCATCTTTGCCTGCAAAGAATATAATCAATCTGATTTTGGTGTTGACCATCTGGTGATGTTCATGTGTAGAGTCTTCTCTTGTGTTGTTGGAAGAGGGTGTTTGCTATTACCAGTGTGTTCTCTTGACAAAACTCTATGAGCCTTTGCCCTGCTTCATTCCGTATTCCAAGGTCAAATTTTCCTGTACCCCAGGTGTTTTTGACTTCCTGCTTTTGCATTCTAATCCCGTATAATGAAGAGGACATCTTTTTTGGGTGTTAGTTCTGAAAGTTTTTGTAGGTCTTCATAGAACCATTCAACATATGTAATATGGCATATGTATGTAGTATGGCACAGTAAGTAATATCTTCCCTTCAAAGATAATTCCTGAGATATGCTTTAAGAAGTGGAGGCATTTTTTATAGCATAAATTATTTCTCAATTTCAGGGTGGGGCATTATTTAACTCTTTTAAAACTTAAATTCATCTTTTTCTTCCTTTTTCCCCCCAACTAGGCTATATGTAGGTACTGAATTTCATTTTTAAAATCCAGTAATTATTTATTAATCACCTGTGCACATCTGGCTACAATGTTAAACATCAAAAATAAATAACTCCCTGATGACTTTTTAAAACATTCATGCATCTTCCAAAATTCTCATGGAGGGAAACAGATTGCCTATCACTTAAATTTACATATTTATAATATATACATTATTAGCCTCTGAAATAGATCTAGGCAGATGCCTATAATTAATCTACTTTAAAGGAAATATTTGTTTCTACATTATTTTCAGAAAGTTTTGATATTTCTATGGTATCACCAACCTATGTCTGCCCAAAATGTGATCCAGAGAAGGCATGTGATTTGTGAGGATTCCAGTGTGTTGCACAGGCAAATCTTTTCTGGTATTAATCACAAAATAACCCCAACAGCTTAATTTTTATCTTTGATACAGATCCATATTTGCCTTCTCATAATCCATTGGCAATTTATTAAACCCATTTGGTAAGGAAACATTTGGCCTTCCCTGGTGGCTCAGATGGTAAAGAATTTTCCCGCAGAGAATTGATCCCTGGGTTGGGAAAATTCCCTGGAGAAGGGCAAGGAAACTCACTCAAGTATCCTTGCCTGGAGAATTCCATGGACAGAGGAGCCTGGTGGGATACAGTCCATGGGGTCGCAAAGATTTGGACGTGACTGAGTGACTAAGTACACAAAAAAACATTAAACAGGGTCAAAGCCAGACTTCTATCCTACATTTACTATTTATCACCTGTGTGACGTAACTCAAGCCACTTTTTCTTATGGGCATTAGTTTGTTCAGTTTAAAAATGAAGCTGAGTGGTGGGTGATAAGGGTGAGATGGCAATTTTAAGAATGATTGCAGATATTAAAAGAATAGATGAATGCCAAATTCCTCTGTAAGTTAAAAAAAATCCCTACATATTATTGTTATTCATATATACCAATAGGCTATTTTTTGGCTACCAGTAATGAATGTCAGGTAATTAGTAGAAATTTTTGATAACTGAAGCATGCAAACCACAAACTTAAACAGAATTTTATAGGCATTCTTTCCTTACTTGTTTCATGAATTAATTTACCCTTATACTGATTTCCTATGTAATATCCTAGTGGCATTTTGAGTTGTCACCATATTTTGGTTTCCTTTCTAAACTGAAGGACACGAGAACAATTTATATCTGTGAATTATCACCTAAGCTCAGGCAACATATTACTGTAAAAGGTCACATATAAATGTCCACTTTCTTCAGAACTGAAGAAACATTTTGAACTCAATACACCCTGAAATTTTGAATTGCATCTTAACACAGTGGGTCATTTCATTCAGAAGTAATGCTTTTCATACAATTTAATGGAGCAGCATTCAGAGCTTTCAAAACCTTTTCTTAATCTCTTTTCCATTTCTATAATGTACTCTTCTTCAATGTACAGGCCACTGTTTGGTTGTGGACATTTCTCCACCGATACGTCTTAAGCTTTTATCCATCTAGTCAAGAAATGTGTGAAATATTCCTGATGATTACTTTTATTTTTTTCCTGATACCTGTGTAAAAATTGATTCAAAGGTAAACTTTACCATGAAAACTCAGACAAAAGTCCACTAGACTTCAACAGTTTATAAAGTCTACTGGGAATATTTTCTAACTTAAAAAAAAAATCCACCTTTATTGGCAATGTACTTGATCAGCTTTCCTTCAGTATCACAGAGTTAATGTAGTAGGCTATTGATGGGGTTTCATTTGCATCTCACAATGCTTTCTAATTAGTCTCTTTATATAAACTTCTATTTTTCATAAACTTTTTAAACAAAGTAATTATATATTTTAAAAATCTAGTTAACTGTTTAAATTCAAAATTTGATATGTTTTATTCTTGGTGCCTCTCTGGAAGTTCAGTGTAAAGAATTGGCTTGCTAATGCAGGAGCCACAGGTTCAGTCCCTGGGTTGGGAATATTCCCTGGATAAGGAAATGGCAACCCAGTCCAGTATTCTTGTCTGGAGAATTCCATGAACAGAGGAGCCTGTAGGCTACAGTCATGGGTTGCAAAAGAGTTGGACATGACTTAGTGACTAAACAACAACAATGGTCTTGGTGCACAATAAAATTTACATTGGTTGATTTGTTTCAGATCTTGGGAAGTACTACAATATTCATCCATTTATATTATCAACAAACATTTTAGAGTACCTGTTCTCTGTTGGAAGATATAATCCGTGCATTCATGGAACTCAGATCAATAGAAATAGAATATGTACATGTGTATATACATATGTCTGTATATGTATTATACATGCAGAAATTCAAGTAGACAAATTGAGAAAGTGTAATGAAACAAAACAAATGTGATTCAAGGTGGTTCAAGGGTTACACAGACAAAAATTCAGGTAAAATTCTTTGGAGGACATATTTTGCTCAAGGTTTTTAAAAAGTTAGTGGTTCCAGAAGTAGAAGATTCCATCATGAAAATAAAATAAATGCAGTTCCTTTGGGGAATTCTTAGCAGAAAAGCAGCAGCTGGGTGGTATATAATGAGTAAGGAAAAGATTGGATGAAATGAGGCTGGAGAAGCAAAACAGGGCCCTGATAAGGAATTAGAACCTTATTCTAAGAGAATCAGAGACACAAAAGGGGGAAGTAGATAGTTTTATATAGATTATTTTCCATCACTCTGTGTGACACTTTATATTCTCACTTATCCTTCATGATAACATTTTGAGAAATTTGTTATTAGCCTAAAATCATATGTTAGAAAAAATATGATTTACCTGCTTGACAGTTAATAAAGGGAAAAGCTAATTTCAGATCTGAGTGTGTTTGTTTACAAACATATTATTCAATTTTACTGTAGCCCACTACTTAACAGAGAATATCAATACTGAGCTTGGCCATGAAATACCACAAATTACAAATGCTGGAGAGGGTGTGGAGAAAAAGGAACCTTCCTATATTGTTGGTGGGAATGTAAACTGGTACAGCCTTATGGAGAGCAGTATGGAGGTTCCTTAAAAAAGTAAAGATAGAGTTACCATATGATCAGGTGAGACTACTCCTGGGCATATATCCAGAAAAAACTCTCGTTCAAAAAGATACATGCACCCCAATATTCATAGAGGCACTGTTTACAATAGCCCAAACATGGAAACAACCTAAATACCATTGACAGAAACATGGAAAAATATGTGTAAATATGTAACATTACTCAGCCATAAAAAAGAAAATGAAATAATGCCATTTGGAGCAATCTGGATGGACCTAGAGATTCCATACTAAATGAAGTTAGGCAGAGAAAGACAAATATCATATATCACTTATAAGTGAAATAAAAAAATTTATATAAATGCACTCTTTTACAGAAACAGACTCACAGACTTCAAAAGCAAAATATGGTTACCTAAGGGGAGGAGAGGAAGAGAGATAAATTGGGAGTTTTGGACTAACATACACATAGCGCTATATATATAATAGATAACCAACAAGGACCTACTGTATATCACAGGGAACATACTCTCAATATTTTGTAATAACGTATAACAGAAAAGAATCACAATTAGAGCAGGTTCTTGAAAATATTTGGTGATCAACAAATAGTAACAATGAAGGAATGAATGACTTAGATTAGCTAATGAATAAACGAAAAGTAAGATATTCTCTAGGTAAGAGTGTAATACAAAACTTTTTCATAGTGTCAATTACTTTAAGGCACTCAGTGCTCTTTACCTATTCAAAGTAACTTGATACCATGATATTATGTGCCTGAGTTTTTAATACTACTTAAAAAGGCAGTATGGTGTGGAGTATTAGTTTTCAAAGATTAGTGTATATGAGACCCAATGTTTTTTCAGAGTTCTTCAAGTGATTTGCGTTTGTCTACTAATCTAAGATAATTTTGAAAAATTACCTTTCACATATTCAACTTGGTATCTAAATATTTCCATCATAATTTTAAATAGTTATAAAGAGTGTAATCTCCAGAGTACTATAAATATAAGCATTCTAAGAAAATATATTTAGTCATTCTTTTTGACATAGCCAATGGAATAAAAATAGCATAGTTCTTTTGATACCCAGCATTTTAAAAAAATAATGAAAAGCTTTCATTCAGTAGCTGAAAAGGTAACACTACTCATTTTTTCTCTTTTGTCTCATCTGTCCATTTTATTTTCAGCAGAGAATTTAATCTTAATTTAAATATCTTATCAAGAATTTTAATGACTACATTATTAGATTTCTATGATAATTTTTAAACTAATTTTAAAAATAGTCTGTGTCTATAAAGTTCTATGTCTTAAGTTTTTCCTTCAAGATTGAAGTCATCAAGTCATCGTTGTGACTAGTATTAATACATGGTTTACTAAAAGACTGAAAATACATTTCAAAATTTGATAATGAAGATATAAAATGAAAGTAAAATTTCACTGGAAATTAATCCTTTAATGAGATGCAAAATACTCTCTTTCAGTTCAGATCATGTATCTAAGGGTCAATACCATTTTTTGGCTACAGTGATAAACGTTTCAACACCAATCAATTCCTGATTTTTTAAAAATAATAATCACTGATGAACTTTGTTCAACTAAAAAAAGTAGATGAATTTGGAAGGAGTTTCACAATAACAGTATAACATGACTCCTTGAACTCATTTTGTGTTACATGGCCCAAATTGCAGTAATCCATTATTAAAAATTATGTTTAATGATCTATAAGCTGACAACTCAATTTGATTCTCTTACTTTTGTTGAAAGGAAGTAATTAGAAACCACTGTACTTGCAGAAAGATTTATTTTATAGTCATTACTGACATTTACCTTCTCAACATCAACATCAATATTTTAAATTATCTCTGTGTTTAACATTCCGAGGGATTGCACATGATGGTGATGCTATGCCGTTGTTGGATAAGGTCTAGTTTTGTGAAATGAGCTTCCCAAGTGGTTCAGTGGTAAATAATCCACCTGCAAATGCAAGAGATATGGGTTTGATCCCTGGGTTGGAAAGATCCCCTGGAGAAGGAAATGGCAACCCTCTCCAGTATTCTTGCATAGGAAATCCCACGGACAGAAGAGCCTGGCAGGCTACAGACCATGGGGTGGCAAAAAAGTTGGACACAACTTAGAGACTAAGCAGCAACAAGTTATGTGAACTAGAGGACCCGGTACAAGAGGAAGCGTGGTTAAAAACAAAACAAAACAAAACAATGCTAACCCAAGTACATTCTCAGGGAGATTAGATTTAGGAATAGCACTTGTGGAAACTGAGAATTCTGAAACTGATTCTCTTAGAACTATTTGAACCCCTACATTTCTTTGGCAATTTTTATGTGCATATATATATATATATGCATGCATGCTAAATCACTTTAGTTGTGTCCAGCTCTGTGAGACCCTGTGAACTGTAGTCCAGCCCACCAGGCTCCTCTGTCCATGGGATTCTCCAGTCAAGAATACTGGAGGGGGCTGCCGTGCCCTCCTTCAGGAGATCTTCCTGACCGGGGCGAACCTGAGTCTATGTCTCCTACACCAGCAAATGTGTTCTTTACCGCTAGCACCACCTGAGACTAGGTTTTTAACCATGTTCCTTTTTAGCTACTATCCTAGGAAAACTGGTAATCTAGAATGCTAGCTAAAAAGGAATATGGCTAAAATCCTGGCCCCAGAGACTGTAATTCTATAGGTCTACTATGCGGCCAGGTATCTGTTTTTTTTTTTTGGTTTGCTTTTTTAGCAAACTGATCCCAGATGATTCTGATGAAGGTTATCCACAGACTGTTTCCCAAAAAATATTGTGTGAAGAAAGTAAATGCTTAAATAAGAACAGTGAAGTGAAGTGAAGAACAGTAGATAATGTTATCTATGGCTTTGTCCCAAGAACTGTCGTGTGTTATATGTTATAGATATTTACTCATAAAATCCTTTCAACACTGATGGAAGCATTACTATTTTTCCATTTTAAATTTGGATAAATTGAGTTAATGAGAAAATTAAGTCACTTGTGTGAATACACAACATGAAATGGAATGAACATGAGTTAACAAGAGGCTAGTGAAGATTCAGGGCACAGAATCTAGAATTCCAAGCTGAGCAGTAACAATGTTGTTGGAAAACAATGCAAATATATGGAAGCATTTTATATAAGTAGTGATATACTCAGCCTAGATAAGGGGGCAGAATGCTGGAAAATGCCAATATTTAAGGAAAAGATAAAGGAAGAAAAACCTGGATAGATACAGAAAGGACTGATTAGAGACAGAGAATAATATAGCCAAAGCAAGCCCTCCAAAAGAATGAAATAAGCCATTAATGTCACATGGTAGAGACTAAGAAATGGTAGAGCATAAAATTGTCCACTGAATTTAGTAAAAAGAGATCACTGCTGAAAAACATCTAATTGGTGTCATAGAGATAGAAATTAGATGGCAGTAGTTTGAAAAATAAATGGAAAAAGAAAAGTAAAGAATGTATATAACTCTTTCAGGGCTTCCCTGGTGGCTCAGATGGTAAAGTGTCTGCCTGCAATGCAGGAGACCTGGGTTCGATCCCTGGGTCAGGAAGATCCCCTGGAGAAGGAAATGGTAACCCACTCCAGTATTCTTGCCTGGAGAATCCCATGGACAGAGGAGCCTGGTGGGCTACAGTCCATGGGGTCACAAAGAGTCGGACATAACTGAGCGACTTCACTTTATGCAACTCTTTCAGGAGACTTAACTGTAAAGAAGAAAAAGATTTGTTGCTACTGCAAGGCTGAGGTCGAAAGAGTAGTTTTATATTTTGAGAAAAAAAAATAGGAGGAAATTAATGATTAGGAGCTGATAAATAAGTAATTCAAAAAAATAGAAAGTTTGGAACTCCAGGGTTCAGAAGGAAGCTAACCGTACAACTACTGAATTAGTATAGGTTAGAGATAAGAGTTGGGTTAAAGGAAAAGATGGTTGGTACTAAAAAATTTTACTCAATAGGTAAGTGTCTGCAGGTCAGTAGATGACAGTGATTAAGAGAAATAGGAGGTAATGTTTCAGATCATCCTCAAAAGATCAGGGATTTTTACAACTGTGTTCAAAGAGCATGCTTGAAAAGTGGCATTGAGGAGCTATGATAACAATGTTAGATCTATTAGAAATAAATGAATTAGAAATTATTCTTTGAGTCAGCCATGTAACATGTCACTTGAGTGCTTACTTTTATATACTAAGGACTCAAGTGATAAATAAGGTTATTTCAGCGCTTCTCAACCAATGATATTACTCAAGGGAAGGGTGTTTATAAAAATTGCTAAGGAATTTACAGACAGCTTACAGCTTATAATCATATGGGAGAAGGCAATGGCACCCCACTCCAGTACTCTTGCCTGGAAAATCCCATGGACGGAGGAGCCTGGTAGGCTGCAGTCCATGGGGTTGCTAGGAGTCGGACGGGACTGAGCGACTTCACTTTCACTTTTCACTTTCATGCATTGGAGAAGGAAATGGCAACCCACTCCAGTGTTCTTGCCTGGAGAGTCTCAGGGATTGAGGGAGCCTGGTGGGCTGCCGTCTCTGGGGTTGCACAGAGTCGGACACGATTGAAGCGACTTAGCAGCAGTAGCAGTATAATCATATGTGTGTGTCCTTTTTAGGAAAAATAAAGCACTTTTTGTTGTTTTCATTTTGATAGCATGAGATATCTTTGTGCAAGTGATTAGTGGTAATTAGCTATGAAATTTTGGAACAAAGCATGATCCGTCTGATACATGCGTAGGATACCATATCATAAAATAACTACAATAGATAAAAATTTCTAACAGAAACATATAAAAACACTACGGGAACAGAAAGTGGGTGTGTTCACGATGCCTAAATCATCCAGTGTAATTTCTAGGTTTAGAAAAGGGGAGCAGGTCACGTAGGTAACTGTGAAAGTCATGAAATCATAAAAATTGCCTGAATCTATATTTAGGAAGATATTGCATGGATGTTATTTGTTCTTATCGGTACAAGTTGTTCTGGGAGGTGGGGGTGGAAATGCTAAACAGATGTTAAACAAAGAAACAAATGAAATCAAGAAGTTCACCACTGGACTTGAAAACCTCTACAGCAGTGTGAAGGATTGGTTTCTGAGACGAAGCTGGAGTGAAGAACACATGTTAATAGGTTACTGAAATTATTTAGAGTAGAGCTGAAAAAAAAAGACAAAACAGAGCAGAGGCTATGGGCATGGAGAGGGATGCAAGCATTTGGGAATGACTTCGGATATATAATGTAGCTGTTCTGAGTAGGGAATGAGTCAAGGACTCCATGAGCCCTAACTAAATAAGAAGGTGGTCACACTGACCAAGGTAAGAAAATCCAAAAAAGAAATAAATTCTTCAAGGCCAGGGTACCACACTGCCAAATCAAACCACATTATAAAGTAAAATAATCCCAATAGAAGAAATTATATATATATAGGCTACACCTGAGACAATTGATTACTCCACATAAAAGTTAAGGCCGTATGTCTGACTTGCTGACAACGCATGCTTCTGTTTTTGAGTTTTCAAAGAAGCCAAGCTGCAAAGGAAGTGAGCCATTCCCTAGCTCTCTTCCCACACAACATAAATCAGAAAATGCACAGCCTGTCAGTGGAGTTCTGGAAAATATGGATGTAAAGGGACTCCTCCGTCTTCCTCCTTCCCTCTCCACCTGTGTCTGCCTAAGGCATGAAGATTGATCAGACATTTACAGAAGCAACTGCCAAAGTCTTACTCACTGTGGTGCGAGGGTGTGAGATTGCCACACTGCTCCAACAAAAGCAAAATGGCAGTATTTAAATGAACTGACACATTAGATCTCCTCAGCTGTTCTTTACAAGCAATACATTAATCGGGGGATAAACAAGGTATTGTCTTCCTGACAAAATTTTAGAGGACTGCATCAGAGAAAACTCCTGATATTATTCCTCTTGAATACAAACCAGGGCCTGACATTTCCCAAAAAGGACAATGATTTCAGAAACCGTTCTTTTTAAGTCTTTCGATAGAAGAACGCGTTCTTAATTAGTGATCTGATTCTATAGAATGTTGAGTCTCATCCAGTGCATTTTCTAGATTTATAATCAGGGAGCAGGCCCGCTTATAAATGGGGTATTAGGCAATATCTGAAGGCATTTTCCCCCTAACGGTGATTTTTATGTTGGTGAATTTTTAGAGCATTCTTTAAACACATTCCTTCCTTTTTCTTTCACCGCTTTTTTATTATGAGTCCTCATCGTGTTCTGCCTAAGTTATAGTTTACTAAATGGTTACCTTGATTCCGATGCTTTCCTTCCTTCCTCCTTTCCTGCACAATATGGCCACTAAATTTTGTGTCAGTTGACCATCCAAGAACCTTAAGACGACTCTACCTTTCTCTAGTGCATATCCTTACTCATCTTTGTTTGCTCTCAAGAGTCTCTAAAATAGATTACTAAGCTGGCTCACAAGCTTTGTCATCCACCGCTAGCCACAGGTGTCCTCTCCTCTACTAATGGAGTACTTAGTGCCTTCCCATGTCTACATTTTCAGTTTTTATCCTTTTTCTTTCTTTTCTTTTTTTTTTTGCAGTGAAACAAGTGTTTGTTAGGAGATAAAACAGTATGTATGGATCGACATTCAGGAAGGCTCAGAGAAAGAGTTGTGCCTTCGTGATAGTTTGAATCACTTATATGGGACATTTATTTTGGGTTTCCTTTGGCCAATCATCTTGCTTTGCCTGGTTCTGAATCTGTATTTGGTTTAACTAAGGGCCCTTTTCGGAGAAGGCAATGGCACGCCACTCCAGTACTCTTGCCTAGCAAATCCCATGGACAGAGGAGCCTGGTAGGCTATGGTCCCATGGGGTTGCTAGCAGTCAGACATGACTGAGTGACTTCACTTTCACTGTTCACTTTCATGCATTGGAGAAGGAAATGGCAACCCACTCCAGTGTTCTTGCCTGGAGAATCCCAGGGACGGGGGAGCCTGGTGGGCTGCCGTCTCTGGGGTCGCACAGAGTTGGACACGACTGAAGCGACTTAGCAGCAGCAGCAAGGGTCCTTTTTAAAAATTCAATTCAGTTGTTATCTCTTTGATGAATCTGTTCCCATTATTTTTCTGAAATTACTTCTGCCTTTCAGTGTTATTTCTAAGGTATATATTTCATTTTATTTGTAAAATAAGTGTATTTCTTGTTCAAATCCCTTTTAGTAGTCCATATTGTCCACTTATTAGTAGTCCATAGTAGTCCACTTATTTCCATATGGAAATAAGTATGTTGAGGGTGGACTTAATATATATATTTTCAGAGGCAGAAGGGGTAATTATAAAAGGGAGGGCTTAACAGATTAAGTGTGGTTTGTATCTGACCTCCAAGACAAAGGAGAACTTCAAGAAGAGTTCCTTGTAAGCTTGGAGTGTGCCAGAAATCTGATGCTCATTTTTATTAAGTATCTCCCTCTGTTTCAACTATCTCCACAATTTGTCTGCATTTCAATTTTCTTCTCTGACTTTCGCCTAGTGGAGGCACCTCCTATGACTCAGATACCTCTGGTTGCATTTTGGTGAGCTAGAGATAAATTGAACTTTTTATAAATTGCTATTATAAGGAAAGATAGGAATAAAAAAACAAATGTGAGCTAATCAACATATATCTGCCAATAGTGCCAGATTCTTAGGACCCAATATAATTATTTTGGACTGCAGCTCCCTAAGGTTGCAAGAATTATCCAGGATATGGTCAGAAATGAGATCCTACCTCAGGCCTTATGAATTAGGTCCTTGTCAGCGTAGTAAGACCAGGAGGAAAAATTAAGATTGCAAGTAAAGAAATATATTTTCTTTATTCACATATATTATTGTTACTCTAGGACACTGTAAAAAATTTTTTAGATCAATAGTTAACATTTAACAAGAGAGAATAGTAAGACTTATTGATACAAGCTTAAATACTGAGATCAATTTTATTTTTCTATATAAACAGAAAATGAAATGTCTAAGTATATGTTATTTACATTAACATCAAAAATAGGAAGTGCCCATGAATCTACTTTCTCTCTGTGGACAATACTGAGCACTATTATCTTAGTCTGCTTGGTCTGCCTAACAATATACCACAGACTGGGTGGCTTAAACAATAGATACGTATTCCCTCCAGTTCTGGAGCTGGGGGTTTATGACTCTCTTTTCTTCTTTATATAAGGACCCCAATGCTACTTGATTAGGGTTCCACTGTTATTACTTCATTTAAACTTAATTACCTCCTAAAGGCCCTATCTCCAAAAAAAGTCACACCAAGAGTTAGAATTTTAACATATTTGAGGGAACACAATTCAACTTATAGCAAATTTTGAAACAGATGTATATAAAAATGAGAGAAGTGCCCTGTTGGAAGACAATAATGTAAAATATAATTTTTCTCTAAATTGATCAGTGGATCACCAGAAATACAAATAAAAATCCCAATGGGATTGCTCTTGAATTGGAAGAATTAATATTGTTAAAACGGCTATACTACTCAAGCAATCTACAGACCTAATGTGGTCTCTCTCAAATTACCAATGACAATTTTCCACAAAACTAGAACAAATAACTCTAAAATTTTTATGAAACCATAAAAGACCCAGAATTGCCAAAGCAAACCTGAGAAAAAATAAGCCAGACACATAATCCTTCCAGAGTTCAGACAAACAAAACTACAGTAATGAAAACAGCATTGTATTGGCACAAAAACAGACATGAATCAATGAAACAGAATAGAGCTCAGAAATAAACCCACACACCTACAGTCACTCTCTGACAAAGGAGGCAGGAATAGAAAATGGGAAACGATAGTCTCTTTAGCAAGTGGTGCTGGGAAAGCTGGATAGTGACATGTAAATTAATGAATTAGAACACACTCTCATACCATGCACAAAAATAAACTCAAAATGGCTTAAAGGAGTAAACATAAGACATGACACCATAAAACTCCTAGAAGAGAACATAGGAAAAACATTCTCAGATATAAATAGTACCAATATTTTCTTAGGTCAATCTCCCAAGGCAATAGAAAAAAAAGCAAAAATAAACAAATTGGACCTAATAAAACTTACAAGCTCTTGCATAGCAGAGAAAACCATGAACAAGATGAAACAACTACCTACAGAGTAGAAGAAAATATTTGCAAACAATGCAACTGACAGGGGCTTAATTTTCAAAATATACAAACATCTCATACAACTTAACAACAACAAAAACAACCCAATATAAAATGGGAAGCAGACCAAATAGACATTTCTCCAAAGAAGACATACCTTTGGGCAACAGGCATATGAAAAGATGCTCAACATCTCTAATTATGAGAGAAGTAAAATAAAAACTACAATGAGGTACCATCTCACACCCATCAGAATGGCCATCATTAAAAGTCTACAAATAACAGATGCTAGGGAGGGTCTGGAGAAAAGGGAACTTCCTACGTTGTTGGTAGGAGTGTAAACTGATACAGCCATAATGGAAAACAATAAGGAGGTTCCTTAAAACCTAAAAATAGAGCTCCAATTTGATTCAGCAATCACACTCCTGGGCATATATCCAGATAAAGCTATAGTTTAAGATATATGTACCCTATATTCAAAGAAGCACTATTTATAACAGCCAAGACATGGGAAAAACCTAAATGTCTATGGACAGATGAATGGATAAAGATGTGGTACATATATAAAATGGAATACTACTCAACCTTAAAAAAGAATGAAATAATGCCATTTTCAGCAACATAGATGGACCTAGAGATTATCCTACTAGGTGAAATATTAATAAGAAATACAAATGCCACATGATATCACTTATATGTGGAATCTAAAATATGACACAAATGAACTTATTTACAAATCAGACTGAGAAGGAAATAGCAAGCCACTCCAGTATTCTTGCCTGTAAAATCCCATGGACAGAGGAGCCTGGCGGGCTACAGTCCATGGGGCCGCAAGAGTTGGACACGACTTAGTGAATAAACTACCACAAATCAGAAACACAGACTTAGAGTACAGAGTTTCATTTGCCAAGGGGGAGGGGCCCAAGGAAAGGAAATACTGGGAGTTTGGTGTTAGCAGATGAAACCTATTACATTACATAGAATGGATAAACAACAAGGTCTTACTGTATAGCACAGGGAAATACATTCAATATCCTGTGATAAACCATAATGGAAAAGAATATATGTATAACTGAATCATTTTACTGTACAGCAGAAACTAACACAACATTATAAATCAACTATAATTCAATTAAAAAAATCTCTCAATGAGTTTTTACATATGCTTTCATGTGGATTTGAAAAACTGATCCTATAATTCTACAGGTTATAGAATATGTGCTTAGTCACTCAGTTATATTCAACTCTTTGCAACCCCATGGACTGTATCCCACCAGGCTCCTTTATCCATGGGGATTCTCCAGGCAAGAATACTGGTGAGGGTTGCCATTTCCTCCTCCACTATATTTCTTATACTATATAGTTATATAATTCTATCATTTATTTGAAAACAGAAAAGGCCAAGAATATTCTTGATAATATTGATGAACAACAATCTTCAGAATTCAAGCATATATAAAACTATATTCTTTGAGCAGTATATTATACGCTAAGTCACTTCAGTCGTGTCCGACTCTGTGCAACCCCATAGATGGGGGCCCACTGTCTCTGGGATTCTCCAGGCAAGAACACTGGGGTGGGTTGCCATTTCCTTCTCCAATGCATGAAAGTGAAAAGTGAAAGGGAAGTCGCTCAGTCGTGCCTGACTCTTAGAGACCCCATGGACTGCAGCCTACCAGGCTCCTCTGTCTGTGGGATTTTCCAGGCAAGAGTACTGGAGTGGGGTGCCATTGCCTTCTCCGAGTATATTATGTGCTGCTGCTGCTAAGTCGCTTCAGTTGTGTCCAACTCTGTGTGACCCCACAGACAGCAGCCCACCAGGCTCCCCCGTCCCTGGGATTCTCCAGGCAAGAACACTGGAGTGGGTTGCCATTTCCTTCTCCAATGCATGAAAGTGAAAAGTAAAAGTGAAGTCGCTCAGTCGTGTCTGACTCTTAGCGACGCCATGGACTGCATCCTACCAGGGTCCTCCATCCATGGGATTTGCCAGGCAAGAGTACTGGAGTGGGGTGCCATTACCTTCTCTGGAGTATATTATATAGGGATGCTCAAATAGACCAATGAAATAGAATAAATGGCCCAGAAATAGATCTAGCAAAATGGATGTTTTTTATAAAAGTAAAATGATTATACATGTCAACAGAGAAAAGAGGACCTTTTCATTAAATGGTCCCAGGACAACTGGGTAGCCATAAGGGGAAAAAAATAGAAAGAAAAAGGATCTTATCTAAAAAAATAAACAAAATTCATTTCAATGGGATTAAAGATCTAAGTGTGAAAAGAAAATTTCTAAAAAATTTAGAAGATAAGAATATATCTTCATTATCTTTATAAGAAAAGAATACCTTAAAACATAGAAAGCACTTATTAAAAAGGAAAAAGTTATAAATCAAGTGCATTAAATTGAATTGTTCCTGTAATTCAAATGTATTTAATTGAAAATTTTTGCTTCATCAAAAGTAGGAGAGAATAAAGACAAATTAAGTGGTGGGATAATTTTTCATAGATACAGTTAACAAAGGACTAGTATTTAGAATAAATATTTTTATTTTTTAAATAAATATTTCAATGTAAACTGCTTTGGAACTAGTTGAATGGATATTCAGTAACATGTTAGATTATATTATGCTGTTAATTATTAATTAATAATCTTTGTTAGAGTAAAATACGTTCTAACATTAAAATATTGTTACATTTCTGGATAAAATTAGCTGTGAGGTTATGGGTGCATCTGCGTGTAGACTTGTTAGCTGTGATTTTTTTTTTTTTGCTCTATATTTACATATGTATTTTTGTAAGTCAGAATGCTCACAGGTTTTCTTTTAAGTTCAATAGTATTTATATTTTGGTAATAGGTTAACTAATAGAGTTCTGCCAAGAGAAGGCACTGGTCATAGCAAACAGCCTCTTCCAACAACACAAGAGAAGACTCTACACATGGACATCACCAGATGGTCAACACTGAAACCAGATTGATTATATTCTTTGCAGCCAAAGATGGAGAAGCCCTATACAGTCAGCAAAAACAAGAACGGGAGCTGACTGTGGCTCAGATCATGAACTCCTTATTGCCAAATTCAGGCTGAAATTGAAGAAAGTAGGGAAAACCACTAGACCATCGAGGTATGAGCTAAATCAAATCCTTAATGACTACAAAGTGGAAGTGAGAAATAGATACAAGGGACTAGATCTGATAGACAGAGTGCCTGATGAACTATGGATGGAGGTATGTGACATTGTACAGGAGAGAGGAATCAAGAACATCCCCAAGAAAAAGAAATGCAAAAAAGCAAAATGGCTGTCTGAGGAGGCCTTATAAATAGCTGTGAAAAGAAGGGAAGAGAAAAGCAAAGGAGAAAAGGAAAAATATATTGATTTGAATGCAGAATTCCAAAGACTAGCAAGGAGAGATAAGAAAGCCTTCCTCAGTGATCAGTACAAAGAAATAGAGGAAAACAATAGAATGGGAAAGACTAGAGATCTCTTCAAGAAAATTAGAGATACCAAGGGAACATTTCACACAAAGATGGGCTCGATAAAGGACAGAAATGTTATGGACCTAACAGAAGCAGAAGATATTAAGAAAAGGTGGCAAGAATACACGGAAGAACTGTACAAAAAGATCTTCACAACCCAGACAATCACGATGGTGTGATCACTCACTTAGAGCCAGACATCCTGGAATGTGAAGTCAAGTGGACCTTAGGAAGCATCACTACAAACAAAGCTAGTTGAGGTGACAGAATTCCAGTCGAGCTATTTCAAATCCTGAAAGATGACGCTGTGAAAGTGCTGCACTCAATATGCCAGCAAATTTGGAAAACTCAGCAGTGGCCACAGGACTGGAAAAGGTCAGTTTTCATTCCAATCCCAAAGAAAGGCAATGCCAAAGAATGCTCAAACTATGGCACAGTTGCACTCATCTCACACGCTAGTAAAGTAATGCTCAAAATTCTCCAAGCCAGGCTTCAGCAATACATGAACCGTGAACTTCCAGATGTTCAAGCTGGTTTAAGAAAAGGCAGAGGAACCAGAGGTCAAATTGCCCACATCTTCTGGGTCATGGAAAAAGCAAGAGAGTTCCAGAAAAATATCTATTTCTGCTTTATTGACTATGCCAAAGCCTTTGACTGTGTGGATCACAATAAACTGTGGAAAATTCTGAAAGAGATGGGAATACCAGACCACCTGACCTGCCTCTTGAGAAACCTGTATGCAGGAAGGAACAGTTACAACTGGACATGGAACAACATACTGGTTCCAAATAGGAAAAAGAGTACATCAAGGCTGTATATTGTCACCCTGCTTATTTAACTTCTAAGCAGAGTACATCATGAGAAATGCTGGGCTGGAGGAAGCACAAGATGGAATCAAGATTGCTGGGAGAAATATAAATAACCTCAGATATGCAGATGATACTATCCTTATGGCATAAAGAGAAGAACTAAAGAGCCTCTTGATAAAAATGAAAGAGGAAGAGTGAAAAAGTTGGCCTAAAGCTCAACATTCAGATAACTAACATCATGGCATATGGTCCCATCACTTCGTGGGAAATAGATGGAGAAACAGTGGAAACAATGGCTGACTTTATTTTTCTGGGCTCCAAAATCACCTTAGATGGTGATTGCAGCCATGAAATTAAAAGACGTTTAGTCCTTGGAAGGAAAGTTATGACAACCTAGATAGCATATTAAAAAGCAGAGACATTACTTAGCCAACAAAGGTCCATCTAGTCAAGGCTATGGTTTTTCCTGTGGTCATGTATGGACGTGAAGGTTGGACTATAAAGAAAGCTGAGCACCAAAGAATTGATGCTTTTGAACTGTGGTGTTGGAGAAGATTCTTGAGAGTCCCTTGGACTGCAAGGAGATCCAACCAGTCCATCCTAAAGGAGATCAGTCCTGGGTGTTCATTGGAAGGACCAATGTTGAAGCTGAAACTCCAATATTTTGGCCACCTGATGTGAAGAACTGACTCATTGGTAAAGACCCTGATGCTGGGAAAGATTGAGGGCAGAAGGAGAAGGGGACGACAGAGGATGAAATGGCTGGATGGCATCATCGACTTGATGGACATGGGTTTAGGTGAACTCCAGGACTTGGTGATGGACAGGGAGGCCTGATATGCTGCAGTTCATGGGGTCACAAAGAGTCAGACATGGCTGAGCAACTGAACTAAACTCAACTGAAATGAATAGGTTACACTAGTCCTGCAAAATGAATTATGGCATTTTTAGATTTTTCTAAATTCTGTGGTAGATTGTATTGGACATATATGTTCTTTTGAAAGTTTTAGAAATAATCATGCAGAAAAATTCTGGCCCCAGAAGAATTGCTGGTTATAAATCTTTGAAAATTTGTCTGATTCTATTGGTCTGTTTAGATCTGCTATTCCTTTTCAGATATATTTTTTTAATATACATAAATGGATGATTTTCCATTACAATTATTATTTGCCAATTTGTTGCCAAGAGTTGTGTGCAGTGCTCTTAACAATCTCTATCATGGTTTTAATCCCACTTATTCTTCCAGTTAGTTTTTATTTATTTTGAATATTTCTATAGATTCATTCATTGAGTATTCTTTCAATTAGAATCTGACTCATGTCCATGCTGTTTTACATTATGGCCCCAGAATCTAGATTATTATTGAAATATGATAGACAATAACTCTACATTTAATGCATTATTTATTTTTTCTTAAATAATCCATTTGGGCCTAATATTTATCTTTGATTATAGCTTTTACCACATCTTATAACATTTTATATAAAATATTTTTAAAGTTAAAGTGAAACAACAGTACTAATAATATTTATTTGATTCAGTTTTTAGATTTTCTTTTTGAATTTTCAAGTAGTTGTGTTCTATTCTGCTGTAATTATAGATCTCCATTTTTATCACTTCTGGTTCAAGAATGCACCAATTCTTTTAATTATCATTTCTTTTGCTCAACATGCATTGAAATCTGCTTGATGGCCTGTTATTGATCAATTCTTATACTTGAGATTGAGTAAAACTGTATTATATTTTTTACAGAAAGTTAAGTAGGATTCAAAGACCTATTAACCTAAGTAATTTTAGCTTTCAAATACAATATACTCTCATTTTTATCTTTACCATATACCAAGAGTTAACAAAATTTATTGAAATTCAGGTTACTTTCCATACTCTTTAAATGTGTAATAAATTTTGATATGCATATTTTGATGTTGGTACCTTGCACGTAAATGTACATTATTGTAACTTTCACTTCCAGTCAAGATAAAGTAACTTGAACCAGATTTACCCTCTCACCTGAGATAACCAGAGCATGGACATAATATGTGAGGGCAGCAGTTTTCACAATCCTGATTATCAGGAAATGAAAGTCATCAATCTCTGAGAAATGAGAGACAAATTAGGTGAACCCCTCAATTTCTCCAGTCTAGTGTCTTAAGACAATTTAGTAGGAAAGATTTTCACAGAGGAACCCAGGTAGAGCATGGCAGACTCCCTGAGTTATGAAGACAGTAGTGAGAGTTGGAGAGAGACCAAGGCAGCTGAAGTTTCTAGGACAAAGCATGAGGGAGGAGATGGTTACAGAGAGAGCAAGGAAGGGAGAGAACTGCCGAGGGTTTCCCTTGAGTAATTAGTTGAGTACTGATCAGCCATGACAGACATTGTTCTCATTGTCTTCTTTGTACTTATCAATACATATTCAAGTTTTGTTTAGTATTCCTCGTAAACTATAGCATCAGGTTTACAATATTTCAGATTTTCACAGCTAGACAGCGAATAGTAGAATTATTACCTCTCATCATTTTTGTTCTCTCTCTATATATGTTCTATATATATCATATCATATATATATGATATATATATGATTCAAGCTATTTCTAGAGCAACTTAATAGCACAGTTGTTCATCTTGAAGCGGTGACGAACAAAACTTTTCTTACATATTTTCACATAAGCTGCTTTTCAGCAACAGTGAAAATTCAAATTGGAATATATTATTTTGTTCTTTAGATCTGTCACTTAATAATGGTGAATTCTTGGAAAGATTCTCAATCTACTGAAAATTCACTTTTCCATCTACAAAATCTGGATACTAATAATGGTTACCATGGAGATATATTGGAAGAATCAAGGATAAATAAGTGAAGAATTTTGAGAATTGTGAAGTTCTATGAGCATATACTATAAAATATCAAATTATTTTTATTCTGAATAAATTACTTCTTGAACCTTCGCTAAAGGTTTTACATCAGTGCTTTTTAATTTCATTTTGCTTGTTTGGGTAAATATTTCCTTTCTTTTAATTTTAACTGAAATATAGTTGATTTGCAATGCTAGTTTCAGGTCCACAGCAAAGTGATTCAGTTATACCTTTATACACAAATTTATATATTATTTTTTACATTCTGTTTTTCCCATTCTCTTATTACAAGCCACTGAGTATAGTTCCCTGTGCCATATAGCAGGTCTTTGTTGGTTATCTATATATAGCAGTATGTATATTTTAATCCCAAACTCCTTATTTATTGCTCTTCCCCTCCTCTCCTTAGGTAACTGTAATGTTATTTTCTATGTCTGTGAGTTTATTTCTGTTTTGTAAATAAGTTCATGTGGTTCCCTGGTGGCTCAGATAGTAAAGAATCTGCCTGCAATACAGGAGTCCTGGGTTCAGTCCTAGGGTTGGGAAGATCCCCTAGAGCAGGGCATGGCTACCCACTCCAGTATTTTTGCCAGGACAATTCCACGGACAGAGAAGCCTGTCAGGCTACAGTCCATGGGGTTGCAAAGAATCGGACATGACTAGGCACCTTGCACCTTCAGTGGCTCCACATGTAAGTGATACCATATGACATTGGTCTTTATCTGGCTCACTTCGCTTGGTATGATCATCTCTAGGTTCATTCATGTTGCTGTGAATGGTATTGTTTCACGATTTTTATTTCTGAGTTATATTCCATTGTATATATGTACCACATCTTTTTTATTCATTCCTCTGTCATTGGTCTTTGAAGTAAATATTTTCTTAAAAGGTTTTAAATCTTTGTTCTATGACCTAGTCTTGCTGCTGCTGCTGCTGCTAAGTCGCTTCAGTCGTGTCCGACTCTGTGCGACCCCATAGACGGCAGCCCACCAGGCTCCTCCGTCCCTGGGATTCTCCAGGCGAGAACACTGGAGTGGGTTGCCATTTCCTTCTCCAATGCAGGAAAGTGAAAAGTGAAAGTGAAGTCGCTCAGTCGTGTCCGACTCTTAGTTGACCCCATGGACTGCAGCCCACCAGGCTCCTCTGCCCATGGGGTTTTCCAGGCAAGAGTACTGGAGTGGGTTGCCATTGCCTTCTCCGACCTAGTCTTAAAACTGTTTTTTAAAAGGAATGGAATTTTTTCCCTTATTTAAAATGTTGTTAAGCTCTTATTGCCATACATCATGTTATGAAGAATACATGTATTTGGTAGATATGTCTTTTTTTCACAGAACCTATAGTATGAGGGGAAGAGTAGCAGAGGATTAGAATATGTTTAAAATAATGTTTTAGGGCTGATATATGTGCTATGTGATCATGGAGGAAAGAGTGCCTCATGCTACCTTGGAACACTTTTGACAGTTTTATAGAGTAAATGACAGTAGACCTGAGTCTGGAAGGATGTTCAGAAATTATCTAGTTTATTATCTTAGTTTGGGTTTTCTAAAAGCAGGTTGCCAGATGAGGATTCTTGAGAAGCTGGTTTATTGCAGGAGTGTTCTCATAAGAAGGAGAAGGAGGGAACTAGGATAGGGAAGAAAAGAAAGAAAGATTGCACGTTAAGCTGGAGATTGGCCTCACATTGGTCCCACGGGAAGTTCTGAAGCAGGAATTGCACTGTTTGGTCTGCCTTGCAGCAAAAGGGCAATCTACTGTGCCCCTGTATCATTTACTAATAGGTTATCATTTCAGGCAGTTCAGGTTGTCACTTCAGGAGGTGTGGTTAATTTCCCAGCCAAGGAAAATCCTGGTCAGCAGTTCTCTCTCTGGAGAAGTGGATGGCTGTTACCCAATAGCACTGGAGTTAGAAGTTCTGTCCACTGACTCTTTAAAAAGGATCTAGACAGAACACTAATAGCCTCAACTATTAACATATAGACAAAAATGGAAAGGATATTCAAGGCAAAGAAAACAGCATGCAGAAAACATGAGCATGCACTACAGGCCATAATTTAGATTCTTTTAGCATTTTATCATATAAATGAATACATGATGATATGTAAAATATTCATAATACAATTATATATACACAATATAGACAATACATATAATATATGCATACATACACATGCACACACCATGAGAAATATGGTTGAAATAAATATCACCAATGGCCTTGAAAAATGAACAAAGTTCAGACTTTAACCTCTAGGTAGTAGAAACCTACTTTTCTCTTTCATATCCATGACGGGAATAGGTAAAAATATTGACTAGGACAGTGTTATGGCATGCCTCTAAAACTCTTCTGATGTTTGACTCTGATTCATGAACCAGCTATCTTGGGAATTATGTTGTTTAATAGTCCATATTACCTAAATGTCCTCATATTCTCCATGGAAATAACATAAAAGACTTTCTGAAATAATATTTGCTATTATCTTTATAAAAAAAAACTGTCTCTTTCAAGAATTTTGTAAGCTACAGAGAACCAAAATTTCTACTTAACTATTTTAAAGAATCAGAAAAATATACTAATGTAATAAAAAGACCATGGAGACAAGCACCTCCAGGATTGATGGATTCAGCTCTGGCATGATGTTATCAAGGACCCTACTTTTTATTTACCTGCCCCATCACCCCATGTGTCACTGATCTTTCAATATCATAATACATGTATCTTAGTACTATTTATAATAGTCCAATAATACATTCAGTGGGAAAAGAATGTATTTTCTTCTTTATTTCACTTTTTATTTCTGGGAAGAAACATCTTTTACAAAATAACCTCAATAAGTCTATTCCCTCATATTTTATTTATTAAAATGATTTTGCCTCCATGCCCAAACCAATCACTAACAAGAGACATAACATCACTGTGATTGACTTCAGCTAATCATGTTTCTGTCTCTATTTAGACATGGTTTCAATCTATATTAAGCATTGTTCTGTGAATAAAATCAGGACTCTATTAAGAAGATAAGAGAAAATGTTGGTTGAGTATGCAACTAACAATCCTAATATGACAGAAAAATTTATAACAAAAATACCACCCCCAAAAATGAGATTAGGTTGGTATGACATTAAAATGAACATATTACTTTCTAATAAAAGTACATGTTAGTCGCTCAATCATCCCCGGCTCTTTGTGATCCCATGGACTGCAGCCCATGAGGCTCCTTTGTCCATGAGATTTTCCAGGCAAGGATGCTGGAATGGGTTGCCATTTCCTTCTCCAGAGGATCTTCCCAACCCAGGGATCAAACCCAGGTCTCCTGCACTACAGGCAGATTCTTTACCAAATGAGCTACAAGGGAAGCCCAATAGTCATGGCATTCTATTCTAAACCATCTCAAAGTATCTCTGTTTGGAGCAGAAACAAGTATAGCCAAAGTGATTATACCATAAACAGTGAATTGAATGACATCAGAAAACAAGAAGTTTTCTGTACTAGATCTGCTCCTCATTATTGATGTGCAGTGAAGAGACTCTTAACCTTAACAAATGGTCAACAGTCTGACAGGCATTGCCATTATACAGCCCATCTTCTAAGAATATAATTTTTTCCTGGTATCTGCAGTGATTAAATAAAAATTCATCCTAACCATATGTTACAGAAACTCCCCTTCTAAATACTGAATCTTTCATGGAATCATGGCACACTGGTGCCATTGCAGAAATATGGTAAGATGTCTGTGAGTAATAATGTCCAGGGTCTGAATCCCAAATTAAGGAGGGGCAAGCAGTCCAATCAAAGCACTTAATGGGAAGGGCCAGGCCAAAAAACAGGATCTATGCAATAAAAAAGAGCTAACATTTACAGGGTGCTGGCAAAGTGCTAGTATCACTTCTAAGTGCTTTTTACCATTTGTAAATAGGATTTTAATCTTTACCTATTACCTAAGTGCAATTTCCATGCCCATTTAGCAGAGGAGGAAATTGAAATGCTGACAGGTTAAATAATGTTTTCTAACTCATACAGCCAGGAAGTGTCAGAGGCATGAGTTAAACCTAACAACTGGATTTCAGGGTCCAAGGCCTTGACTGCAGTACTATTTATCTGCCAGTAACAAACCTTATGGGACTTCCCTGGTGGCTCAGTTGAAGAAGCAGGGTGAGAAAGGATGAATAAGTAGGGCACAGAGGGTGTTTACGCAGTGAAATTATCCTGTAAGGTTCTGTAATGGTGGATTCATGTCATTATACATTGACCAAAGCCTGGGGAATGCACACCAAGATTGGATACTAATGTAAACTATGGGTTTTTGGCTGATTATGGTGCATCAGTGTAGGCTCATTGATTGTAACAAATATGCCACTCCAGTGCTGGCTTTTGAAAGTGGGAGAGCCTATTCATATGTATCTGTAGGGATGTATGGGGAATTCCTGAAACTTTCTCTCAATTTTGCTGTGACTTCCAAACTGCTGTAAAAAATAATGTCTATTAATTAAAACCAAAACAAAATAAACATCCAGTTGCTCCTCTGGGCAGCTCCCCAGTTTAGATAAATTCACTTCTTGTGGTATTCAGAATTTAGACGCCCACAGTTATGAACAATAATTGGTAATATTTATTGACCATTCACTCTGTGCCAAGTTCTAAGTTCTTTTGTAGTATTAAAAGGAAAAAGAAGTACCTTAAAAGAGATAACATTAAAAATATATATATATATTTTTTACTCACAGGTCTGGTCAGGAGGCTGTTTTGAGAGTTGCCTTGTACCCTGGATTCAGGAGAGTGTGCATCATCTTACAACAGCAAATTGTAAAGCAGATCTGAGCTCCAGAGTAACCCACTTTGTAAATGAAAATGGTGAGGGTGGTGTATTGACAGACTGCGACTCTGTGCTGTCTTTAATTATGTCTCCTTCAGAACTTTGTTGCTTCTGGTATAATAAAGTATGGAAGAATGTTACTTTTACTCTAGGGCCCGGGAGAACTTCTTCCTCTCCTAGAGTAGCTTGTAACTGTACATGTAGAGGGGAGCAGGTGTGATGGACAACACAGGAAGCCACGCTGAGCACCCCTGGAAGTGACTGTCCTTCACATCACAGGCATAACACTGAACAACCTAGAGATGCACAAACAGTGGAATTTAGAAGTAGCAGTACTGGCTTTATGTAATAAAGGAAGCATTTTTAACTTAAAAAATATATATTTTTTGATGATTTGATATTTTTCTCATTTTATTTTTTCCTTCTTTATTGTTCAACACAATACAATACATGAGAAAGGAAAAGGTCAGTTTTCATTCTAATTGCAAAGAAAGGCAATGACAAAGAATGCTCAAACTACCACACAATTGCACTCATCTCACACGCTAGCACAGTAATGCTTAAAATTCTCCAAGCCAGGCTTAAACAGTATGTGAGCTGTGAAATTCCAGATGTTCAAGTTGGATTTAGAAATAGCAGAGGAACCAGAGATCATATTGCCAACATTCACCGGATCATCGAAAAAGTGAGAGAGTTCCAGAAAAACATCTACTTATGTTTTATTGACTATACCAAAGCCTTTGGCTGTGTGGATCACAACAAACTATGGAAAATTCTTGAAGAGATGGGAATACCAGACCACCTGACCTGCCTCCTGAGAAATCTGTATGCAGGTCAAGAAGCAACAGTTTGAACTGGACATGGAACAACAGACTGGTTCCAAATTGGGAAAGGAGTACATCAAGACTGTATATTGTCACCTTGCTTATTTAACTTATATGCAGAATACATTAACAGAAATGCTGGACTGGATAAAGCACAAACTGGAATCAAGATTTTTAGGAGAAATCTCAATAACCTCAGATATGCAGATGACACTACCCTTATGGCAGAAAGCAAAGAAGAACTAAGGAGCCTCTTGATGAAAGTAAAAGAGGAGAGTGAAAAAGTTGACTTAAAGCTCAACATTCAGAAAATGAATATCATGGCATCTGGTCCCATCTCTTCAAGGCAAAAATATGGGGAAACAATGGAAACAATGATAGATTTTATTTTGGGGGGCTCCAAAATCCCTGCAGATGGTGACTGCAGCCATGAAATTAAAAGATGCTTGCTCTTTGGAAGAAAAGTCATGACCAACCTAGACAGCCTATTAAAAAGCAGAGACATTACTTTGCCCACAAAGGTCTGTCTAGTTAAAGCTGTGGTTCTTCCAGTAGTCATGTATGGATGGTAGAGTTGGACTATAAAGAAAGCTGAGCACCAAAGAATTGATGCTTTTGAACTGTGGTGTTGGAGAAGACTCTTGAAAGGCTCTTGGACTGCAAGGAGATCCAACCAGTCCATCCTAAAGGAAATCAGTCCTGAATAGTCACTGGAAGGTCTGATGCTGAAGCTGAAGCTCCAAAACTTTGGCCACCTGATTCAAAGAACTAACTCCTTTGAAAAGACCCTGATGCTGGGAAAGATTGAAGGCAGGAGGAGAAGGGGACGACAGAGGATGAGCTGGTTGGATTGCATCACTGACACAATGGACATGAGTAAACTCTGGGAATTGATGATGGACAGGGAAGCCTGGCGAGCTGCAGTCCATGGGGTCGCAAAGGGTTGGACATGACTGAGTGACTGAACTGAACTGATTATTCAATTAATTTAAAAAAGTATAATTTTAATGCCCTGCATGGGAAGAATGAATAGACATTCTTAGTACATAGAGTTAAGATATATCTCCAGTTTTGCTCTGCTTTTCTGACATTGTTTTAGCTGTTCAGTCTTTTGTGGTTCCATACGAAATTTAGAGCTGTTTTTTTTCTATCTATAAAAATATTAGTGGAACTTTCATAGAGATTGCATTGAATCTGTAGATGATTATGAGTAGCATGGACATTTTAACATTTATTCTTCTGATTCATAGACATTGATTCTTCTGATTGATCAAATCTGTTGAAGCTTTCTATTGAATTTTTTTCAGTTTAGTCATTGCATTCTCCAACATTTTAAAACAGTTTTTATTTTGTCATTGAACTACTCATTTTGTGCATCCATTGTTTTCCTACTTTTGTTTAGAGGTCTGTCTGTCTCTTCTTGTGGTTGACAACTTCTTAAGAGGATTATTCTGAATTCTCTCTCAGTTCACTGTACTCCATTTCTTTAGGTCAGTTATTAGAGCTTTTTGAGTTCCCATCAGAGGTGTCATGTTTACCTGATTCTTTGTAATCTTTGTGTTGGTATCTACACATTTGAGTAAGCAGTCTCTTCTAGACTTTATAGGTTTACTTTGTCAAGGAAAGACATTTTCCAGTCACCTCAGCTTGAGGTACTGGATATATCAGTTTGTAGTGTCCATGGGTAGGCTGCCTTGCTATCCGGCCCTCTGGTTAGGGGGTCAGTGCCTGTGCTCTGAGATAGAGAGTGAGGTGACCCCATGCTTGGGTGGGCCTGATGGCTGAGCTCCACATTCAAGTAGGGCCACTGCTCAGGGAGGGCTGCTGGTTGTACTCCACCATTAGGTGGGGCCAATAGCTGGGCTCTGCAATCACCCATGGTCAAGTGGGGCTTCAGGCTTGCTCCCCAGCTCCAGTAGTGCCTCTGGCTGACTTCACCTTGATGCAGAGCCACTAACCAACTCTGCATTCAGGCAGAGCCACAGTCCAGGCTTTGCGTTAAGATGGGGCTTCACAGGCTTCACTATCAATCAGACCACTCTCTGTGCTCTTCTGTTGGAAAGGTTGCTGGCTGGGCTCTCTGGTCAAGTGAGTTCAAACTATGCCCCCAAGTTAGATGAGACTGGAGACTGTTTCCCAGTTCTACAAAGTTGCCCTTTGTGTTTTCTGGTCCTCAGGGGCTTCAGGCTGTATTCCGCCATTGGTTGGGGTCACGTTTTCTAACTGCATAAGGCTGCAGGCTATGTTCAGCATTAGGGAAGGATCATAGATTGAACTCCACTACTGCGTAGGGTTGTAGGCTGGACTCCATTGGTGGGCAATTCTGTGGCTGGTTTCCGGGGTTGCTAAGGGTTTCTATTCGGGCCCCCTAGTTATGAGGGTTCAATGCCTAATGGTTCAGCGACTACTGGCTTGACTCCCTCTTGAGCAGGGCTATAGAACCCAGGTAGAATCATAGCCAGGCTTTGCTTTGAAGCAGGACTGGAAACACTGTTTAGAAGTTGGACAGGGCAACTTTGCTGCAATTATGTTTTTCCTTGCCCTGGTAAGATGTTCAAGAGGAAAACGTCAGTAGAGGGGAAATTTCTTAATCTATATGTAGTCACGCTTTCCAAAATTATTAAAAATTTAAGGACCGTTGCAAACAGAAAAATAGCTATGAGTATTGCAGGATGTCCATGTGAGAATGTTCATCATCATATTTTATAATATAAAAATTTAGAAATCATCTAAAGAGCCATTAATAGGAAATTGGTTGGACACATTGTTTCATCAACCCCGAAAGTGGAGTACTACTTTTTGTCATTTTAATAAATAAAGTAAATTTGTTTACAAAAAATAGTTATGTAGCAATAATAATTACATTAATAGCTAGAATACACTGATTGCTTTCTAATTGCTGGGCAATGTGTTAAGTGCTTACTGAATCATATAGAATCCATACAGTAACCCTATGAGAGAGATACTATCCTTATTTTGCAGCTTCTTCTCGTTGTTTAGTTCCTAAGTCATGTCCGACCCTTTGGGACCCCATGAACTATAGCCCACCAGGCTCCTCTGTCCATGGGATTTCCCAGGCAAGGATTCTAAAGTGGGTTGCCATTTACTCCTCCAGGGGATCTTCCCGACCCAGGAATTAAACCTGGGTCTCCTGCATTGCAAGCAGATTCTTTACTGACTGTCATGAGGGAAGCCCAAATAGGCAAGGAAAAAGTTAAGTAATTGGCCCGTTAATCCAGTGAGAGTGGAGAACACAGTATGTATGTCCAGGTAATTTAATTACAAATCTCATGTGCATGGTTGGTACTGATTAGGTGCCACATATTAATTTTAGAAAGCAGCAAATTAAAAAACTATTCTGTGTATTGTGATTCTACTTCGGAAAAAGTTTGTGTGTTTTAAAAGATAGACGTATATATTAAACAGGGGATGGAAATGGGAAGGGAAATTCAAATTACTGAATAATACATACCTAACAATACTAGTGGAGAAGGCAATGGCGCCCCACTCCAGTATTCTTGCCTGGAAAACCCCATGGATGGAGGAGCCTGGTAGGCTGCAGTCCATGGGGTTGCAAAGAGTTAGACAGGACTGAGCGACTTTACTTTCACTTTTCACTTTCACGCATTGGAGAAGGAAATGGCAACCCACTCCAGTGTTCTTGCCTGGAGAATCCCAGGGACAGGGGAGCTTGGTGGGCTGCTGTCTATGGGGTCGCACAGTCAGATATGACTGAAGCGACTGCAGCAGCAGCAGCAGCAACAATGCCAGAAGCCTTTCAAATTATAGGATAGAAATATGATTTAATACTCTTTTGCCATAAAAAAAAGGTGCTCTCAGAAGTGACAAGAGAGCTTAAAGACGTGTTTGATTTGCATTTCTTTGATAATGAGTGATATTGAGCATCTTTTCATGTGTTGTTAGCAAACTAGTACAGCCACTATGGAGAACAGTGTGGAGATTCCTTAAAAAACTGGAAATAGAACTGCCTTATGATGCAGCAATCCCACTGCTGGGCATACACACTGAGGAAACCAGAATTGAAAGAGACACGTGTACTCCAATGTTCATCGCAGCAATGTTTATAATAGCCAGGACATGGAAGCAACCTAGATGTCCATCAGCAGATGAATGGATAAGAAAGCTGTGGTACATATACACAATGGAGTATTACTCAGCCATAAAAAAGAATACATTTGACTCAGTTCTAATGAGGTGGACGAAACTGGAGCCAATTATACAGAGTGAAGTAAGCCAGAAAGAAAAACACCAATACAGCATATTAACACATATATATGGAATTTAGAAAGATGGTAATAATAACCCTGTATGCAAGCCAGCAAAAGAGACACAGATGTATAGGACAGTCTTTTGGACTCTGTGGGAGAGGGAGAGGGTGGGATGATTTGGGAGAATGGCATTGAAACATGTATAATATATAAGAAATGAATCGCCAGTCTAGATTCGAAGCAGGGTGCAGGATGCTTGGGGCTGGTGCACTGGGATGACCTGGAGGGATGGTGTGGCGGGGGGGGGGGGTGGGGTGGGGAGGGGGTTGGGATTGTGAACACGTGTACACCTGTGGTGGATTCATGTTGGTGTGTGGCAAAACCAATACAATATTGTAAAGTAAAATAAGAAAGAAAATAAATAAATAAAAACACATTTGAGGTAAAGAGTTTACCTGTGCACAGCACAGGTTTCTGCTCTCCAGTCCTGGAAGGGCCTCCCCAATCTGATCATCTCGGTGCATGACGGATCTGCTGTCACATTTACTTCTAGAAAAGTTACATTGGTTTCTGAACAGGAGGCAGAGAGAGACATTGAGATGGCAGAATCAGAATCGGTAATGGCAAGTTTAGAAGGACTTAGGAGATTTCTTTGATCTCCCAGGAGAAAGAATGGTGGGGTGGGGAGCAAGGAAGCTTGTTCCTTCTCTGTCTCTAATATCGATGTAAGGTGGGTGGGGAGAGACTTGGAGGGATTTATGGTCCTGGCCTCATGGAGAAAATGGTATTCACAGCTCAAAATTCTCATTAAACTGCTGAAGCCTGGTGGCTCCTCACAGGAGGAGGCGGCAGGATTCTGACAATAACAGTCGGTGGATGGATGTAACTATTCAGCTACTGGGAAGCAACTGAATCTTTGAAAAAAGGTTCATGATTAGAGCCCAGCAGTTTTGACACAGTGCAATCAAGCTGTTAAGAAACATGGGATAGTAGGCAATAAGCTTGTCAAAAGAATAAAACCCGCATACATTCAGGTAAAGCTGAGATACAGGCTTTTGGAAAGAGGAAAGTAAATTAACCAAACAAATTTCAGGCAGCATTGTTTTCATTTGATTCAACTAATTAAGATGAATAAATGTTCGTATCTTAGAAAGGTTAAAAAAATTAAAAAAAAAAAAAAAAAAAAACTGTTCATAGGCATTAAATACCCCCAAAGAAAAGCAATTCCAAATTGGAGACAAGGAAGTAAATCCTTCTCTGAAAATGGAAGTGATGAAATATTCAAAAGTGAATTTTTGTTATTCTGAGTAGTCGGTCGTGTTGTTTAAGATATTTGTTGTCCAGTGGTTCAATTCAAAATCTTTTCTTTGTTGAAAAGGAAAAACATATTTCTAACTATGAAAATAAAGTTGTTTGTATATAGCTGAGCTGTTACAATTAACACCAACTCATAATAGTCATTAAAGCTTATTGGATGTTTATAATGTGGCAAGCAATAATCTAAGCATTTTATTCACATCTATTCATTTAGTCCTCACAAAAAACCTAAAAGGTAAGAACCAGCATTAGGTCCTGTTTGAAGAGGAAACACTGAGGCACATGTTAGTTAAGTAACTTACACTTAATCACACAGAGAGTATTTATTAAAGCCAAGCCTTTGACCTGGGAAATCTGGCCCCCAAATCTCAGTTCTGAGCTATGCTAGTCTCTCTATAATAGCCTAATACTGGAAACAGCTCTAAAATAACTAACTATGCTAGTTTAAAATATGCCTACGAATTCTATGTTCCTCTTCCTTTTCAAGAGGTGGATCCTAATCACATACTCCAGAGTGCAGACTAGAATTAGTGGTTCCCTTTGTTTTTTTAGATTGTTTTCTTTTTGATGTGGGCCATTTTTAAAGTATTTCTTTTTTAATGTGTTAAAATATTGCTTTTTGGGTTTTTGGCCTTGTGGCTTTTATCTCCCTGACCAAGGACTGAATCCTCACCCCATGCATAGAAAGTCAAAGTGTTAACCTCAGGACTGCCAGGGAAGTCCTAGTGATTCACTTTAATGAAAGGATAAGAAAGAGAAAATGACCATGTGAGACTTCCAAGACTAGGCCATCAAAGCCAGGGTGGTCCCAACCTTCCTCTCTCCTGAATCACTCAGAGAGAGCCAGATAACACATCTTGAGGACATTTCAGCAGGGTATGGAAAGGCTCATGTATTCTTGGAAACCTTTTCTACAGTCTTAATTAATCCTTTGGATGACCCAAGCTCCTGCCAACATCCTGACTGCAGTATAATGTAACCCGCCCTGCTAGTCTGCTTTTGAATCCCTGAACCATAGTAACTGTGAATTAATGAATGCATATGGTTTTCAGCCATTATGTTTTTAGGATAAATTGCTATGCTTTTGATAACTAATATAATACTTCTGAAAAAGTATTTTAAACTCATTTGACATTATTTAGTTACAAAATGCATAGTGAAATAAGTTAGATGCTACCTGTTCATAAACTAAAATCTGTGAATTCAGATATTTTACTTACAAAATAAATCAGAGAGCTCTGAAAATTAAAGAATACATTTTGCAGAAAGAGGCATTGCCAGTCTTATTTGATTAAAAGATCACTCTGTGAAAATTACTTAGAAAAGAATTTTGAAGAGATATTCTGATATACTTCTATTTTTTATGTAGATTTTAAATTTTTTTGCTTAAAAGAGTAAGCTGATGTTTTAAGTTTTATCTGTCATACATGACTTTAATGAAGATTCAATGCATTAATTCATAGCAATCTAGATGGTAGGTGTCTAGCTTGATTCATTATTTACATAGTTTATACTCACCTGCATGTGTTTTTCTGACATGTTCTATTGGGAGCTGCTTGCTTATTGTTATTTACTTTGTTTTCTTCTCTCAGGAAATAAAGTACTGAGCAAATGTTGAACTCCCTCACAGCTGCCTTTCACTCTCCCCTTAAGGGGCAGTTTTATTAATCCCCAGTTTGGAACTAAAGGTTGGCTCACTGAGGAAATATACGCTCAAGATGAGACAATTTAGCTCTTCGCGTTTCCACAAGACACTTGGTTGTCTGCATATAAATAAACAGCCTTAAGCTTTTCATTCCTGGATGGAGACCAGGTGCCTGAATCTTAGCATTTGGAATGTTTGTCATCTGATAGACAACTCCAGGAGTTAGCACTTGACCTTTCAATGCATTACTTCTTTGTTTTCTCACAATCCTATGAGAAAAGCTTCTGTTACTGTATCAATTTTTAAAGTGAGGAAAATGAGTCACAGAGAAGTTATTTTGCCGAAGGATGTATATCTAGTAAGTGGAAGATTACAGAATTAAAGAGACATTTCCTTGTCAAAATTCACCATGACTTCCACTATACCTATCTGGAAAATCATTCTTTTTGAAGAATTTTTTGCATTAAGAGAACTAGTTTCAAAGAGTTCTTATACATTTTTAAATGTCCAGGGATGTTTGTGTATTCTATTGCTCAAGAAGAGAACCCCATGGAGTCAGAACCACTTGCTATACTAAAAAGGAGAAGGGCCTCCAGGCTCTAATCACCCCCAACCTCCCACACTGACTTCCTAAGAGACTCTACACACTTATTCTCGCATCTCCATTTTCTTTACCTGTAAAATTACAGTATTAATAGGCACTGAACTTCCTTATAGGGTTGCTAAAAGGGACTATGGATAAAATGTCTTGAGAATTTTTACAAACTTGGCCTCCAATGTAAATTTTAAACTACAGCTTCTTATTAAATATTTTTGTTCTTTGCCTAATATGGTTGTAGTCCACAGGGTTTTGGATATTAAAAAAAAAAGATGAGTTTCTTTTCAAAGAAATGCTTTCTTATACTTTTACCAATTATTGCTGCTGCTGTTGTTCAGTTGCTAAATTGTGTACGACTCTGCATCCATGGACTGCAGTGTGCCAGACTTCCTTGTCCTTCACTATCTTCTAGAGTTCGCTCAACTCATTTACCAATTATGGAGCATGACAATTTAACAGACGCGTAAAGCAAGACTGCATTTAAATATCATCATAGGAAATAGTATGACATTAAGACACAAGCTTGTTTCTCTGAGTTTTGGGGCGTTGATTTTATTAAGATGCTTGTTCAATAGGTGTCAATTTAACCCATATCTAGGCCATTGCTATGATAACAAGGTGCTGTGCTGTGAATGCAGAATAACAAGTTATAATCTTTTACTAATTACTTCTAAGGATTATATAGCTACCCTGGGGCCAAAGTATCTTTCACATTTATCCTAGTTGGCAAATCGCTTATCTGTTGTGCTAGGAATGCTAGGAAAGTTCACCTTCTGGTGAGCCTGGGGAGACCTTAATTAAAATCAATTGAGCTTGTGTGTCTGTCTTTGATACTAAAGGAGACATACTGATGAGTTCCCTTTGGAGACTGTCTCTGTGCTGTTTCACTGCCAGGTCAGTATTGACTTTTCCTTGATTTTCAAGGAAGCCATCTTTAGGAGGCCTGTCCATAGTAATTTTTCTTTCAATAACTAAGAAGTTCAAGGAATTTGGAGAGAAAGAACTAAATGGACATAAGCTGTCTTTGGAGGCCTCTTCTTAAGCTGTGCTTTATTTTGTCATTGTCTTTTCTGCTTTCCTTTGAAACATGACAAAAGGCTAGTCCCAGATGTGGCTACCCTGTGGAGTGTGCATTTTAGCAGGGACAAGGAGGTGAGGAGACCAGTGAGGAGGCTCTGAAAGTCATCTGGATGAAACTGGGAGGAAGCTCATCCTGCCGAGGATGTCCTCAAGCTGTGCGTTTTGTTTCATGTTCACTATTTACAACATCTGAGCAAATTTTCAAGATGTTTTATCTTCCTAAAATGAAAGTTAAAAAATGGCATTTATTAATTTTTGTGTTGAATACATACTTTATTAATTCATCTAACAAATATTTATTAGGGACTTAACGGCTAGTGTGCTTATTGCTGGGGATATAGTGGTGAACAAAGCAAGCTTTCCTTGCCTTCATGGAGCTTATACTCTATTGTGGGAGTCAGATATAAACAATTAAACCAATGAATGTAAAGTTTGTAGTTGTGAGAAGTTATCTATGCCATTTGAAATGAACACAGAGAGTGAGAAGGAGCAGTCCAGAGAAGGAAATAGAATATGCAGAAGTTGGACAATGGGAAAGAGTTCAATGCATTAGAGAAAGAATGTCATGTGTCTCGAGCAGATTGAATTCAGGGAAATACAAGGAAGAAGGGTAGAGAGTCAAACAAGACTCAGATGTTAACAGGCACTTGTGGAGTATGGTAAGGGATTTATATTTTATCAGAAAGTTTTTTATATGATCCTATTTGCGTTCTAAGAACATCACTCTGGTTACTCTTTGGAGAATGGATTTTTGCAGGAGAAGAGTGAGAATGCTATAGATGGGCCTGGATAAGACCTGATGGATGACAAGTACTAGAGTCATGGGAGTGGCCACAGACAGAAGAGGAAGTTCATATTTTGGAATTCAAATTATCTGTACTTGGTATCCTAAGTATATGCATATTAGATTTCCCCAGTGGCTCAGCGGTAAAGAATTTACCTGCAATGCAGGAGCTGCAGGAAATGCAGGTTCAATCCCTGGGTCAGGAAGATCCCCTGGAGAAGGAAATGGCAACCCCCTCCAATATTCTTGCCTGGAAAATCCCAACGGCAGAGAAGCCTGGCAGGCTACAGACCATAGGGTAGCAAAGAATTGGACATGACCGAAGCGACTTTACACACACACATATATTAGATTTCAGGCTTAAAATATTGTATATTCTGGCTATAAGAATACTGGAAGATTGGAGAGGAGCTATTGTGTATTGGAAGGGAAATTAAGGACTAAATGTTTAGTTTTGCACATTTAGGTATGTGATGCTTTTGTTACTAAGCTCACATTGCTCACCACATGACAGGTTAATAGTCAAGAGATGAGTCGTTGGGGCAAGGAATAGAGATTTTATTCAGAAATTTGGAAAACTGAGAAGATGATGGGGTCCTGCCCTTAAGAACTCTCTTGCCTGAGTTAGAATTCAGGCTCCTTTTGTAATAAAAGGGGAGGGAGTAAAGTCAAACACTTCCTTGTTCCCATCAGCCTCCAGAGGAGATGTGTTAATTTCTTCCTCCCTTCAGTCATTCACAATAGGGCTTGGTCAGAATGCTTCCTGTGAGCTAAATAAAGATATTTTAACTTAATGCTTTTACTTGGGAATCAAGGTTCCCAGAGATGGGCCATTAGGTGTAATTTCAGTTTATAGGCAGCATTCCTTTAGTGATTAACTTGTAATAGAATACAAAAGGTTCTTCCCTGTTATACTGTTGGGGCATCTACATGGAAATTTCAAAGACATATTTGGTATACAAGTTGGGAACTCGAATAAGAGATTGACTGCAGATGTAAATGTGGGAGTCACCTCATAGAGGCGCTTTGAAACCCCACACAAAGTAATAACATTATAAGGGATTTAACACAGAGAGCTAAGTGATGCAGGAAATAGCTCTGAGTAAGTCAAGATGTGGATCCTAGTAAGAGAATGAAAACTAACACAGGAAGCTGAGAAGGAGCAAAGAGAAGGCAGCAAACAAGGAGAGTATGGTGACATGTAATCTAGACAACAATATGTAACAAATTGTGTCAAATCCTAAGGAGAGAGGCAGCAAAGATAACCATTAAAATAGTGCTCTAGATTTGTCAAAACAGTGGTTCTCTTTGTCTTTGGCCAGATCTCTAACAGTGGATTTGTAGGGACAGAAGCCATCATGGAAGGTAAAGGAAGGGAGAAAGCAGTGTCAGACCCCTCAATTATGTCTCTAATAATGTCTTAGTCACCCAAAGCACCATTGTGTCTATCATAAGTCATTTCAATGTGCAAATGACCCCTATTCTCTCTCCTTCGCTTCTCCACCTGGATATGCCTAAGATATCAGAGTCCTTTTCTTCCTCTGTTTACTTTTGTTGCAGGAATCTTTTTGCTCAGTTTTCATTTTTTTCTCCTCAGGTAAGGGTTGGGAAGCAAGAAGCTAGAGAGACAATGCTTTGTCACAGGGCGTATGTGTGACATGTTTTGTCACAGGCATGTATGCATGGGGAACACAGAGGGAGAGGGAGAGGGAGAGGGTGGGATGATTTGGGAGAATGACAGTCTAACATGTATACTATCATGTAAGAATCGAATCACCAGTCTATGTCTGACGCAGGATGCAGCAAGCTTGGGGCTGGTGCATGGGGATGACCCAGAGAGATGTTATGGGGAGGGAGGTGGGAGGGGGGTTCATGTTTGGGAACGCATGTAATAATTAAATATTTTAAAATTTAAAAAATAAAAAACTAAAAAAAAAAAAAAAAGGACTTGCTCCTCAAAAGGAAGTTTGGTCATTGGAAGACTAGCTCTCAGTAGCTCAAGATATGTCTCACTCTAGAAAACTGCCTCAATCGAGACCACACCTTCAACTAGTAACTGAGATGGGGATGTAAAGACTAGGTCATTTTTGCCCTAGAGCAGGCTTTCCTTATGGGCAATTTTTGTTTTAGAACTTTCCACAGAGTTGGCTAGGATTGTTGAACTTGCACTGAAGCTTGTATTATTCCTCCCAATCTTGCGTTTCCACCCCTCTCCTTCCTTTCACATCTGTTTACCCATTATAAATATCTCTCACCCGAGATTTTTTTTTTAAAAAGCTTAATATAGATTAATAAAGCTTAATAAAGCTTAATTTGTTTCCTCACATGAATTAAAATATACTGAAAATTTAAAAAACAAAATAATAATCTTTTGGATATTGGGGGTATTTCTATTTGATCTTTTTTTTCTTTACACATTGTTTTTGTGGATTTGAGATTATATTGGACATGTATGTATATATGATTTAATATTCTCTAAATTGTCATTTATCTATTATTATCTAAATTATCATTTATCACCTAAAATCATAACATAAATGCTAAACACATTTATTACACTTGAATGTAAAAGTGTTAATTGTGGAAGCTTCTAGGTGCTGAATACAATTTTATTTAACACTTTATAATCTAGAGGAAGGAATACAAAGTGAAATATAAAGCTACACGATAGAGCCCTTCTTCAAATAGACATAATGCATTAGTGGATTTCAAATAGATAAGTGCCAGGGAGAAAAAGTGAGAAAAGAATTGCAGTGAGACAAATATAAAGTGATGCACCTGGAAATAATTGCTTCCAATCTCTCAACCCAGCAGCCAAAGTGATCTAGTTAAAATGTAAATCAGATCATACCGTTTAGCTGCAATAAGTTTTCTAGCTTATTGAACCAATTCAATCAGAAAAAATGGTAATATCCTTATATAATTGCTTAAAAGCCCGACCATCATATGACTTCTTATTTACTCCCAAGGTCTGATCTCTTTTTACTCCTCCCTTCACACATTGCACCATATTCACTGACTGAAGATTGTCAAACATGTATGCATGTTTCCATTGTGGCCCTTTGCACCAGCTTTTTCCTCTGTGTGCTGAGTTTTTTCTCCGTATATCTACATGGCTCATGACCATACCTCTTTCAAATCTCATATTACTGAGCCTTTATCTAATAATTTGCATTTTTTTTTTCTTTTTTGACTGTCTAGCACAGTTGTTGGATCTTAATTCCCTGACCAGGGATTGAACCTGGGGCCAGGCAGTGAAAGTCCTAAGTCCTTAACCAATGGATCACCAGGGAATTTCAAACAATTCTATTTAAAATTGCAACTCCCATCCCTGCATTTCCCCATTCTATTTCCTCTAGATTTTTTCACTGCCATGCACTAACCTATTTTAGTTATTTTGATTTTTTTTTCTATCTCTAACACTAGAATATGAGAGCAGACAATTTTGTCTGTTTTGTTAACTACTGTATCCCCTCACCTAACGCAATATCTAATGCATGTTAGGTAGTCAATCAATATATTTTGGATGACTGAATAAATTACACTGTTAGTTTAAAAAATGTGAGCATTACACTTTTATCTATAGAAGTTTTAAATAGGAACAGTCTGAATTCCCACAGTTGAGCATGTGTCTATGTGAAGGAAGAATTCTGGTCAAAAGTATTCGATTTCTAGATAGGTATCTGTATACGATTTATAGAGGCAATCTACAGAGTATCTACTTTTAGAATTTTGATAATAAAGCATTTTTTATATAAAATACGGAAATATGAACCATGTTTCTTACAAGCATTCACATTTTTCTAAGAAAATCTGTATAACTAAATTCATTAAAACTTTCATTTAAAGGAATTTTGTCAATAGGTCTTGATTGAAGAGAGGATGCAAAACAGTTTTCTAGGAAGTATCTTTATTTTACATGTGGGGCCTACCTTTGTAACTTCTCAGGAAAGGAGAAGGATCTTTAATCAGGAATTCAATCTTGTCAAGCTTCTTAATTTTCATCAGAGATAGGAGTATTATATCTAGGTTGGTTGTCTTTAAAGCTTATGAACCTGTATTTAACTGATAATCCCAAATAGTAGATGCATTCTAGATTAATACATTCTCCACTATGATGTGTCTCTCTACCACCAGGTATTCGTCAAGTCTGAGCTAAGCAAAGAACCCCTTGAAGAACAGACTATCCATTTGTTTAAATATTCAAAAATGTATTCTTTTTTAAAAAACTGAAGTATAGTTGATTTACTATGTTGTGTTAATCTCTGATGTACAGCAAAGTGACTCACTGATACATATGATGTTGGTAGGTGCTAAGTTGCCTCAATTGTGTCTGACTCTGTGACGCTATGGACTGTAGTCCATCAAGCTCTTCTGTCCATGGGGATTCTCTAGGCAAGAATACTGGAGTGGGTTTCCATGCCCTCCTCCAGGGTATCTTCCTGACCCAGGGATAGAACCTGTGTCTCCTGTGGCTCCTGCATTGCAGGCTGATTCTTTACCATAGAGCCACTGGGGAAGTCACCAGGGAAAATAAATATATATATACATTTTTTACAATATTATTTTTCATTATGATTTATCATAGGATACTGAATACAGTTCTATAGTTCTCTGTGCTATACAGTAGGACCTTGTTGTTTATCCAATCTATATTTAATAGCTTACATTTGCTAACCACAACCTCTCACTCCATCCCTTCCCCAGTACCCTCCCTCTTGGTAACCAAAAGTCTGTTCTCTAAGTCCATGAGTCTATTTCTGTTTCATAGATATGTTCATTTGTGCCATATTTTAGATTCTAAACATAAGTGATATCATATGGAATTTATCTTTCTGACTTATTGCATTTGGTATGATAATATCTAGGTCCATCCATGTTGCTGGAAAACTTGGTCAATTTCAGTCATCTCTGCTGCCTCCAGTCTTAGCTGATTCCCAAGGTAGATGATTCTCCAAACCTAGTCTTCTGCCCCCATGACTACTTGTAGTTGTCTCCAGAGAATATTAAGGTATCTCCTCCTCTTCCACCTTTCAAATTTTATATAAGCAGAACCCCACAGGGAAAGGCACAGTGGTGAGGCACAGTGGACAGGGAACACAAAACACCTAATTGCAAGCTCTAGGCTATTACTTATAAATTTAGTGGTTTATGAAAATGCATGGCGAGAAATGCCACTGGAATGATTATACAACTTAGATGTTAAGAACTTTCTGACAGCACTGTCTGCCTACCTCCCTTCAGGATTAAACAGTTCATCACAGTTATTCTCCTGAGACAAGTGAATTGCTGAAGAGCTTAATGGAAACTTAGAGAAGAAGTTATCAGCACATTTGGATGACCTAATCGCTTCTATATTTATTTTTTAAGGTGCATTTTTTATTCTGCTCGTGCTTGACTAACATTTTTGCACATAGTCCAGAGCTGTGGCTTAACCTTAAAATTTTAACCCTTTCCAACTTCAGTACTTATACAAATTGAACGTGGCAGAGCAATATTTTTAGTCATCTAGTACAGGGACCCTAAAGTCCAGGATCTAATGCCTGATGATCTGAGGTGGAGCTGATGTAAAATAATAGAAATAAAGTGCATAATAAATGTAATGCATTTGAATCCTCCGGAAAATATCCCCACCCACCCACTGCCAGTCTATGGAAAAATTTTCTTCCACAGAACTTGTTCTTGATGCCAAAATGGTTGGGGACCACTGATATACAAAAGGCATGCCCCAAAAGGCATTTTCCCCAAATAAGTATTATTGTATATCCTCCAGGCTGCAATGTTCTTTAGTGATTTATCATAAAACTACAGGACATTGGACTAGGGGGAAAAAAAGTTTTGATAGCCGCCTCTCCAGTGAAAACCTTTGACCAAATTTGTGATGGATGCATAGCAAAGATATCCATTCTCTTATTCTCTTGATAATTTTACAACTCTATTCTTTTGTTTCTAAAATTAATCTGTGCTTTATTATCTCATTTAGATAGCATTGTGTATTCTTCCTGGGATAAAAATATTAAATGTACAAATAAAAACAAACATTTCATTTACTGGCAAATTACAAAGGGTCAAGCAGGAGATGACAAAAATGAATGTCGACATTCTAAGAATCAGAGAACTAAAATGGACTAGAATGGATGAACTTAACTCAGATGACCATTATATATACTACTGCAAGCAGGAATCCCTGAGAAGAAATGGCGTAGCCATCATGGTCAACAAAAGAGTCCGAAATGCAGTACTTGGATGGAGTCTCAAAAACGACAGAGTGATCTCTGTTTGTCTCCAAGGCAAACCATTCAATATCACAGTTATCCAAGTCTATGCCCCAACCAGTAATGCTGAAGAAACTGAAGTTGAATGGTTTTATGGAGATCTACAAGACCTTTGAGAACTAACACCCCAAAAAGATGTCCTTTTCATTATAGGGGACTGGAATGCAAAAAAAAGGAAGTCAAGAAACACCTGGAGTAACAGGCAAATTTGGCCTTGGAATGTGGAATGAAGCAGGGCAAAGACTAATAGAGTTTTGCCAAGAAAATGCACTGGTCATAGTAAACACCCTCTTCCAACAACACAAGAGAAGACTCTACACATGGACATCACCAGATGGTCAACACTGAAATCAGATTGATTATATTCTTTGCAGCCAAAGATGGAGAAGCTCTATACAGTCAACAAAAACAAGACCAGGAGCTGACTGGCTCAGATCATGAACCCCTTATTACCAAATTCAGACTCAAATTGAAGAAAGTAGGGAAAACCACTAGACCATTCAGGTATGACCTAAATCAAATCCCTTATGATTATACATTGGAAGTGAGAAATAGATTTAAGGAACTAGATCTGATAGATAGAGTGCCTGATGAACTATGGAATGAGGTTTGTGACATTGTACAGGAGACAGGGATCAAGACCATACCCATGGAAAAGAAATGCAAAAAAGCAAAATGGCTGTGAAAAGAAGAGAGGCAAAAAGCAAAGGAGAAAATAAGCATCTGAATGCAGAGTTCCAAAGAATAGCAAGAAGAGAGAAGAAAGCCTTCTTCAGCTATCAATGCAAAGAAATAGAGGAAAACAACAGGATGGGAAAGACCAGAGATCTCTTCAAAAAAATTAGAGATACCAAGGGAATATTTCATGCAAAGATGGGCTCGATAAAGGACAGAAATGGTATGGACCTAAAGGAAGCAGAAGATATTAAGAAAACGTGGCAAGAATACACAGAAGAACTGTACAAAAAGATCTTCATGACCCAGATAATCATGATGATGGGATCACTAATCTAGAGCCAGACATCTTGGAATGTGAAGTCAAGTGGGCCTTAGAAAGCATCACTATGAAGAAAGGTAGTGGAGGTGATGGAATTCCAGTTGAGCTGTTTCAAATCCTGAAAGATGATGCTGTGAAAGTGCTGCACTCAATATGCCAGCAAATTTGGAAAACTCAGCAGTGGCCACAGGACTGGAAAAGGTCCCTTTTCATTCCAATCCCAAAGAAAGGCAATGCAAAAGAATTCTCAAACTATGGCACAGTTGCACTCATCTCACATGCTAGTAAAGTAATGCTCAAAATTCTCCAAGCCAGGCTTCAGCAATACATGAACCGTGAACTCCCTGATGTTCAAGCTGGTTTAAGAAAAGGCAAAGGAACCAGAGATCAAATTGCCAACATCCGCTGGATCATGGAAAAAGCAAGAGAGTTCCAGAAAAACATCTATTTCTGCTTAATTGACTATGCCAAAGCCTTTGACTGTGTAGATCACCATAAACTGTGGAAAATTCTGAAAGAGATGGGAATACCAGACCACCTAACCTACCTCTTGAGGAATCTGTATGCAGGCCAGGAAGCAACAGTTAGAACTGGACATGGAACAACAGACTGGTTCCAAATAGGAAAAGAAGTACATCAAGGCTGTATATTGTCACCCTGCTTATTTAACTTCATGCAGAGTATATCATGAGAAACGCTGGACTGGAAGAAACACAAGCTGGACTCAAGATTTCCGGGAGAAATATCAATAACCTCAGATATGCAGATGACACCACCCTTATAGCAGAAAGTGAAGAGGAGCTAAAAAGCCTCTTGATGCAAGTGAAAGAGGAGAGTGAAAAATTTGGCTTAAAGCTCAACATTCAGAAAATGAAGATCATGCCATCCGGTCCCATTACTTCATGGGAAATAGATGGGGAAACAGTAGAAACAGTGTCAGACTATTTTTTTGGGGGGGGGGAGGGGTGGGCTCCAAAATCACTTTATATGGTGACTGCAGCCATGAAATTAAAAGACGCTTACTCCTTGGAAGAAAAGTTATGACCAACCTAGATGGTATATTCAAAAGCAGAGACATTACTTTGCCGACTAAGGTCCGTCTAGTCAAGGCTATGGTTTTTCCTGTGGTCACGTATGGATGTGAGAGTTGGACTGTGAAGAAGGCTGAGTGCTGAAGAACTGATACTTTTGAACTGTGGAGTTGGAGAAGACTCTTGAGAGTCCCTTGGACTGCAAGGAGATCCAACCAGTCCATTCTGAAGGATCAACCCTGGGATTTCTTGATGCTAAAGCTGAAATTCCAGTACTTTGGCAACCTCATGTGAAGAGTTGAAACATTGGAAAAGACTCTTTTTGCTGGGAGGGATTGAGGGCAGGAGGAGAAGTGAACGACCGAGGATGAGACAGCTGGATGGCATCACAGACTTGATGGATGTGAGTCTGAGTGAGCTCTGGGAGATGGTGATGGACAGGGAGGTCTGGCGTGCTGTGATTCATGGGGTCACAAAGAGTTGGACACGACTGAGTGAGTGACTGAACTGAACTGAACTGAACCCCTATAATGAAAAGGACATCTTTTTTGATGTTAGTTCTAAAAGGTCTTGTCGGTCTTCATAGAAGCGTTCAACTTCAGCTTCTTTTATTTATCATTTGAATTTTTTAAAGAAGTAAATGGTGTGTTGACATTGTCTTAAGTGCTGAGGACTGTGGATTGTGCTGATAGATCCTGTTTTATGGGGATATTTGGAAAGGGTGGAATCTGCCCTGGAGGAAAACTGAATATTATCTCAGAGAGCTGGCAGTATATTCCTTGAGGCAGCCAGGTCATGGAAAGATTACAGAGCAAGGAATCAGGAATCCTAGTTACAAGGTTTTGTCTGGAGTAATCCAATCTCATTTGTAAATGATTTAGTTGTAATAAACCCAATCCTGTAAAGAGATTATAGTTCTATGTTGGTGTTGTTCAGTCACTAAGTCATGTCCCACTCTTTGTGACCCCATAGACTGTAGCCCACCAGGCTCCTCTGTCCCAGGCAAGAATACTGGAGTGGGTTGCCATTTTCTTCTCCAGGGGACTTTTCCCACCCAGGGATGGAATCTGCATCTCCTGCATTGGTAGGTAGATTCTTGACCAGGGAAGCCCGGAACTTCCTAACTAAAAGAATTTTGGACAGCATGAAACATATGGTGGAAAGAATGAATAATGGTGGAGGCAGGAGAAACTATTTTGAATTCTCACATTTTCCTTCATTAATTGTGACCTTTTGTTCAGTTCAGATACTCAATTTTGTCCAACTCTTTGCGACCCCATGGACTGCAGCACACCAGACTTCCCTGTCCATCACCAACACCCGGAGCCTACTCAAAATCATGTCCATCATGTGGACGGACACATGGTTGGATGCCATCCAACCATCTCATCCTCTGTCGTCCCCTTCTCCTCCCACCTTCAACCTTTCCCAGCATCAGGGTCTTTTCCAATGAGTCGATTCTTCATATCAGGTGGCCAAAGTATTGGAGTTTCAGCTTCAGCATCAGTCCTTCCAGTGAATATCCATGACTGATCTCCTTTAGGATAGACAGGTCGGATATCCTTGCTGTCCAAGGGACTGTCAAGAGTCTTCTCCAAAACCATAGGTCAAAAGCATCAATTCTTTGGTGCTCAGCTTTCATTATAGTTCAATTCTCACATCCATACATGACTACTGGAAAAACCACAGCCCTGACTAGACAGATCTTTGTTGCTATTGTCTCTGCTTTTTTATACGCTGTCTAGGTTGCTCATAGCTTTTCTTCCAAGGAGCAAGCATCTTTTAATTTCATAGCTGCAGTCACCATCTACAGGGATTTGGAGCCACAAAAAAATAAAGTCTGTCACTGTTTACATTGTCTCCCCATCTATTTGCCATAAAATGAGAGGACCAGATGCCATGATGTTAGTTTTCTGAATGTTGAGCTTCAAGCCAACTTTTTCATTCTCCTCTTTCACTTTCATCAAGAGGCTCCTTAGTTCTTCTTTCCTTTCTGCCATATGTGTGGTGTCATCTGCATATCTGAGGTTATTGAGATTTCTCCTAAAAATCTTGATTCCAGCTTGTGCTATATCCAGTCCAGCATTTCTCTTAATGTGTTCTGTATATAAGTTAAACATGCAGGGTGACAATATAAAGCCTTGATATACTCCTTTCCCGATTTGGAACCAGTCTGTTGTTCCATGTCCAGCCAGTTCTAACTGTTGCTTCTTCACCTGCATACAGATTTCTCAGGAGACAGTTTAGGTGGTCTGGTATTCCCATCTCAGGAAGAATTTTCCATAGTTTGTTGTGACCCACACAGTCAAAGGCTTTGGCATAGTCAATAAAGCAAAAGTAAATGTTTTTCTGGAACTCTTTTTTTTTTATGATCCAATGGATGCTGGCAATTTGATCTCTGGTTCCTCTGCCTTTTCTAATTACAGCTTGAACATCTGGAAGTTCATGGTTCACATACTGTTGAAGCCTGGCTTGGAGAATTTTGAGCATTACTCTGCTAGCATGTGAGATGAGTACAGTTGTGTAGTACTTTGTACATTCTTTGGCATTGCCTTTCTTTTGGGATTGGAATGAAAACCGACCTTTTCCAGTCCTGTGGCCACTGCTGAGTTTTACAAATTTGCTGGCATATTGAGGGCAGCACTTTCACAGCATCATCTTTCAGGATTTGAAATAGCTCAACTGGAATTCCATCACCTCCACTAGCTTTGTTCATAGAGATGCTTCCTAAGGCCCACTTGACTTCACATTCCAGGATGTCTTGCTCTAGGTGAATGATCACACCATTGTGGTTACCTGGGTCATGAAGATCTTTTTTGTATAGTTCTTCTGTGTATTCTTGCCACATCATCTTAATATCTTCCGCTTCTATTAGGTCCATTCCATTTCTGTCCTTTATTGTGCTCATTTTCACATGAAAAGTTCCCTTGGTGTATCTAATTTTCTTGAAGAGATCTCTAGTCTTTCCCATTCTATTGTTTTCCTCTATTTCTTTGCATTGATTCCTGAGGAAGACTTTCTTATCTCTCCTTGCTATTCTTTGGAACTCTGCATTCAATGGGTATATCTGTCTTTTCTCCTTTGCCTGTCCCTTCTCTTCTTTTCATAGATGTTTGGAAGGCCTCCTCAGACAACCATTTTGCCTTTTTGCATTTCTTTTTCTAATTTGTCTAATTGTGACATTAAACAAAAATTAGCCTTGGGGAACCAACCATCCTTTCTAAAACTAACTTGGTTTCATTTGCAAGTTAAATAAAGTGTAAGCCAAACCTCCTAAAATAGTTATGAGAATTAAATGAGATAATACATTGAAAGTGCTATGAAAACTATATACTTTAAAGACATTTTTACTTCAGCTCATTAAGTAGTCAGGCAGGCAGAGAGAAATGTAGATCCTTTGTTAGGCAAAATCTTTGAAACTATTGGCATACTAACTGAATTCACTAAGTGGGGAGAGAGACCCTTACAGATTAATTCTGAAAGTGCAATACAATCAAAATAGATACCAATGCTTTGGTGCCACCTACCAAAGTGAAGCTGAGCCCAGCAGGCCACCAATTAGATTTCATTAGTATGCTCATGCTCTTCCTAAATTGTTGGATTGGGTTGACAAGTTCTTGAGTATACAGGCATATTAAATTGAATTTTATTACTTTATTGTCTATGAATAGTTCACAAAGGAATCATTTGCCATTCTGATTATAAAGACTCTATATTCCCAGTGTTAATAAAAATTAGAATGTATGATTTTCTAAGATATGTGTTATGTGTTTATTTAGATGGATAGATAGAGTATATAGTTTTTTCAATTTGGAATTCTAATGTGCAGATATTACCAGGGGCCAGAAATTTCTACTCATCTTCATACATGGAAGATTGTACTGTTCAACCCTCTTATAGCCAAAGAAATGTCATTTTAAAGTAGGGACAGTGAAATGCTTAAGATTCTTTAGTGTCCCATGCATCATTTGGTAGGAGAGACCTGGTTTAAGTGACCTAACCTGGAACACTGAGATGTGGCATAGAGGTCATATGGCCTGGAAAATTGCCAAGGCCCATAGTGGGCTTTGTAGGAACAAGCCGTACATTTAGGTTACACCAGGTCAATAAAATTTTAGAGTTATTACCACAATGTAGTGTATCCCACATGGACTGATTGATAATGTATATAATTTATCAAAAGGTAATTAGAATATTTTTTGTAATTAGAATATTTTAATTTTGTTTTCACTTAAGATAAATATGATAACAATGTTTTCTGGGTACTTAAATACTTTGTTAGTATAAGTCAAATGCAAAATTTAGTCAGTAAATTTCTCAATGTCTTCAATAAATCCTGTATAGTTAATTGATCAATTTTGAAAATTGCCAACATCCTCTGGATCATGGAAAAAGCAAGAGAATTCCAGGAAAACATCTATTTCTGCTTTATTGACCATGCCAAAGCCTTTGACTGTGTGGATCACCACAAACGGTGGAAAATTCTGAAAGAGATGGGAATCCCAGACCACCTAACCTGCCTCTTGAGGAATCTGTATGCAGGTCAGGAAGCAACAGTTAGAACTGGACATGGAACAACAGCCTGGTTCCAAATAGGAAAAGGAATATGTCAAGGCTGTATATTGTCACCCTGCTTATTTAACTTATACACAGAGTACATCATGAGAAACGCTGGGCTGGAGGAAGCACAGCTGGAATCAAAATTGCCAGGAGAAATGTCAATAACCTCAGGTATGCAGATGACACCATCCTTATGGCAGAAAGTGAAGAGGAACTAAAAAGCCTCTTGATGCAAGTGAAAGAGGAGAGTGAAAAAGTTGGCTTAAAGCTCAACATTCAGAAAACAAAGATCATGGCATCCAGTCCCATCACTTCCTGGGAAATAGATGGGGAAACAGTGGAAACAGTGTCAGACTTTTTTTGGGGGGGGCTCCAAAATCCCTGAAGATGGTGACTGCAATCATGAAATTAAAAGATGCTTGCTCCTTGGAAGAAAAGTTATGAGCAACCTAGATGGTATATTCAAAAGCAGAGACGTTGCTTTGCTGACTAAGTTCCGTCTAGACAAGGCTATGGTTTTTCCTGTGGTCACGTATGGATGTGAGAGTTGGACTGTGAAGAAGGCTGAGTGCCGAAGAATTGATGCTTTTCAATTGTAGTGTTGGAGAAGACTCTTGTGAGTCCCTTGGACTGCAAGGAGATCCAACCAGTCCATTCTAAAGGAGATCAGCTCTGGGATTTCTTTGGAAGGAATGAGGCTAAAGCTGAAACACCAGTACTTTGGCCACCTCATGTGAAGAGTTGACTCATTGGAAAAGACTCTGATGCTGGGAAGGATTGAGGGCAGGAGGAGAAGGGGACGACAGAGGATGAGATGGCTGGATGGCATCACTGACTCGATGAACGTGAGTCTGAGTGAACTCCGGGAGATGGTGATGGGCAAGGAGGCCTGGCGTGCTGCGATTCATGGGGTGGCAAAGAGTCGGACACGACTGAACGACTGAACTGACTGACTGAACTCAACTTAGTTATTTGTATAGTTCCTTAACTATATCTTTAAATAAAATTCAAACATGTACAATTATAATTGTGGTGATTTCTAGTGCAACCATCAACATAAGAGAATTTCTTTTTGCATTCTTACCAGACCTGTGTATAACGAACTTTTTTCCAGTTATTAGCTTAACATTTAAGATTGCTTTAGTTTATATTTTATTAATTGAAAGTAACTTAGAACGTTAAATAATGTTTTTCACCCATTTCTATATCTTATTAGTAAAATTCTTGTCAACTCTGTTCATCTTTATTTCTGCTTTATTGACTATGCCAAAGACTTTGACTGTGTGGATCACGAAACACTGTGGAAAATTCTGAAGGTGATGGGAATATCAGACCACCTGACCTGCCTCCTGAGAAATCTATATGCAGATCAAGAAGCAACAGTTAAAACTGGACATGGAACAACAGACTGGTTCCATATCAGGAAAGAGGTACATCAAGGCTGTATATTGTCACCCTGCTTATTTAACTTATATGCAGAATGCATCATGAGAAATCCTGGACTGGGTGAAGCACAAGCTGAAATCAAGATTGCCAGGAGAAATATCAATAACCTCAAATATGCAGATGACATCACTTTTATGGCAGAAAGCAAAGAAGAACTTAGAGCCTCCTAATGAAAGTGAAAGAGAAGAGTGAAAAAGTTGGCTTAAAGCTCAACATTCAGAAAACTAATATCACGACATCTGGTCCCATCACTTCATGACAAATAGATGGGGAAACAATGTAAACTGTAACAGACTTTATTTTTGGGGGGGCTTCAAAATCCCTGCAGATGGTGACTACAGCCATGAAATTAAAAGACACTTACTCCTTGGAAGAAAAGTTATGACCAACCTAGACAGCATATTCAAAAACAGAGACATTACTTTGCCAGCAAGGGTCCATATTGTCAAAGCTATGGTTTTTCCAGTAGTCATGTATGGATGTCAGAGTTGGACGATAGAGAAAGCTGAGCACCAAAGAATTGATGTTTTTGAACTGCAGTGTTGGAGAAGACACATAAGAGACCTTTGGATGGCAAGGAGATCCAACCCATCTATCCTAAAGGAGATCAGTCCTAAATATTCATTGGAAGGACTGATGTTTGTTGAAGCTGAAACTCCAATACTTTGGCCACCTGATGCAAAGAACTGACTCATTTGAATAAACCCTGATGCTGAGAAAGATTGAAGGTGGGAGGAGAAGGGGATGACAGAGGATGAGATGGTTGGATGGCATCACCAACGTGATGGAGATGAGTTTGAATAAACTCCAGTATTTGGAGATGGATGAGGAGGCTTGGTGTGCTGCAGTCCATGGGGTCACAAAGAGTCAGACATGACTAAGTGACTAAACTGAACTGATACCTGGGTTTTCAATGAGTTGCAAAAGTATTTATATTAAAATTTTTTATCTATCCATCCATAATCTTTGAAAGATTTTTTTTTTTTTGCCTTTAGACCTTGTTTATCTGTATTTTAAGATCCTAGTGATAGTGAAAGGTGTCTAAGATACCTTAATGAAAGGCTGGGGATCAGGACAGTCTTTGGAGTGTTCTGAATTCTCTCTGAACACTCGCGTCTAGAGGGATCCAGGCCTGGTGGCGAATATTCTTAGTCTGATTTCTTGAGGCTCCCTCATGACCTTCTGGATGTCTAGAAATGAGGGTTCTTACCTTTTCTCACTGTGTACCTTCCCTGTTGGGGTCAAACTTATTCAGAGAGCATGGAGTACACTCTTTATACTTGAGTTCTTGATACTTTAATCTTATCAGCTAAAATTTCTATTCCCAGGATGCTATAATAAATTTTGAGTTGGTTAGTTACTGGGTATGCAAATAGAATATGAAATAAATATGAAAAAATATGCAAGTATAATGACAGATGTATCCTTTTACAGTTCTTGAATGTTTGATAGAATGGGCAGGAAAAAAAAAGTTTGAACAATACAGTTAATGAGAATGATTTGTTAAACTAAAATAGGATCCTTTGCCCAACAATTAGAAAACATACTTTTCTTGAGAATATAGGGAATATTTCTGCAAATTATTGTAAATGTAAACTATCTCAACAAATTATAAAGAAATTAATCTCCAAAATGTACAAATAATTCATGCAGCTCACTACTGGGAAAAATGAATAAATAAATAACCAAATAAAAAAAATGGGCTGATGACCAAATTGACATTTCTCCAAAGAAGACAAACAGACGGACAACAAACAGATGAAAAGATGCTCAACATCACTAATTATTAAAGAAATACAAATCAAAACTATGAGGCATCATCTCACACTAGTCAGAACGGCCATCATCAAAAAATCTACTAACAGTAAGTGCTGGAGAGGTTTTTGAGGAAAGGGAGCCCTCCTACATTGGTGATGGGAATGCAAATTGGTACAGCCACTATGGAAAATAATAAGAAGGGTCCTTCAAAAAGAAAAAAAAAATAGAGCTACTATATGAGCCAGCAATCCTACTTCTGGGCATATATCTAAAAAAAACCACATAATTTGAAAAAATACATGCACGCCAGTGTTGATTGCAGCACTGTTTATAATAGCTAGGATGTGGAAACAATGTAAATGTCCATCAATAGAAGAATGGAAAAAGAAGTGGTACATATATAAATGGAATATTACTGAATCATAAAAACGAACAAATAGTGCCATTTATAGAAGACATGGATGGACCTCAACATTGTCATACAGGGTAAATAAGTTAGAAAGAGAAAAACAAATATTATACCTAGGTATAATGTCACATGTCTAATCTAGAAAAATGGTAGAGATGAATTTATTTGCAAAGCAGAAATAGAGTAACAGAGTAATAGATGTAGAGAACAAATGTGTGGTTGCCAAGGGGGGAATGAGAAGTGAGATGAATTGAGAGATTAGGACTGACATATACACACTACTATGCGTAAAATATACAGATAACTAATGAGAACCTATTGTTTAGCACAGAGAACTCTGCTCAATGTTCTGCGGTGACCTAAATGGGAAGAAAATCTAAAAAAGACTGGATACACACACACACCCACACACACACATACACACACACACACGACTGATTCACTTTGCTATACAGCAAGGAACTAACATAACATTGTAAAGTAACTATTCTCCAATAAAAATTTAAAAATTTTTAAATATTTGGTAGTAATATTCTCTAATCATAACATAATTAGCTTAGAAATCAAGGACAAAAATGATAACAAAAGAGGGGAACATGCATTTAGAATTGTTTTTAAACCCAAACTGCTAAATAATCAGAGAAGCAAAGAAAAATTTTAATGCAATTAGAGAACAGTTATTGGAGTTATGGTGAATACATGTTAGATAGAAATGTATAATATCACATGCTTATTGTAGAAAGGAAAAAATGCTGAAGGTCAGTGAACTTAAAGTTCAGTTTAAGAAGTAAAACAGTGACAGAACAAATCCAAAGAAACTCAACAAATAGCAATAATAAGCATATAAAATAATGGAATAGGAAAAAGATACAATAAGTAGGGTTAATAAGGTCAAAAATAGGTTCTTTGACACTAATAAAGCGAATCATATATTGATCAAAAGAGGATAGAAAAAATTATAAAATGAATAACAAAGTGGGACATGACTAAGATGCAGCTGAGATTTTGAAAACAATATCAAAGGTTATACTAATTTATTTAATGGACTAGATCTCGTTTGGATATATGTGGAAATGAACTTCACTTTTTCTTAAACTTCCCATGCAAAAATATAGTGACAAGTATTCTATCTAGCCATTGAAAAAAATCTCTGGCAAAATAATTTTTCTGATCTTTTAGATCATAATTTTTCTGATCTCTTAGAAACTATAAAGGTCTTTATTTTTAGTTAAAAAGTCCAAACCAGGTTAATATCAATGCTCTGAGCATGAAAGATTTCCTTCCTTTTCTGATCAGGGTTCAGTAAATGGTGGAAGTGAGGAGGATGATTGTTTTTCTCTCTTCCCTTGTCTAGTTTCTGTGGTTTTACTCCTTTGGGGAAGACGCTAAGGGTAAAGGGGACTAAGAGAAAAAAGTGTTTCGGTGGCTAACACAGTTCACCTCTATGTATGCCAGATGCATTCATATTTGGTGTTGATTTCTTGAGCACTTGTGTGTGTTCCCCAGACATCCCACACTGGGGATCTCCAAGAAAGGACACCCCTGCTGTCTGGCCAGTTATAACCTTTCCTCACCCTTGTGTTTCTAGCTGGTCACATTGTTCTCCTAGATGACCCTCTTGGATTGCCTTCCTTTTAAGATGACTCTTGGCTGATTCCCTTCCATACACACTCACATCTTTTCTGTTCTCTTGGAGGAAGAGGGTTTGGTTTGAGTAAAGCCTTTTGTTTCATTGCTTTTTAACTTCAAACCATCTCTTGTGAGTTCCTTTGTCTCTGTGAAAATTGATCACCAATTTCTATACTGTCTCAACTCCAAGGGGCCAGCATGAATTTCTCTGCTAATTCTCTATAAGTCCTCTTTTTTCAACTTACTAAGGCAAGAGGAAAGGAAACTGCCTCTGTTCCACAGAGAAGGAGAAGGATACTAAGAGCACATTGACATGTTCCTTCCAAGCATTAAACCCTTATTCTTTCTACCATAATAGCGAGTGAAGAAAAAATGCCTGCAATCTTGTAAGTGGTAACTTGCTTTAAGAAAACACACTTGAGGGACTTCCTGACAAGTCTGATGGTTAAGATTTTGCCTTCCAATGCAGAAGATGTGGGTTCAATCTTTGGTCAGGGAGCTAAGATCCACGTGGCTTGCAGCCAAACAACCAAAAATAAAACAGAAGCAATATTGTAATAAGTTCAATAATGAGTTTTTAAATGATCCACATAAAAAAGAAATCTTAAAAAAAAAGATGTTCTTGATAACTATCATGTTGTTAGTCTTGGAGTTTCAGCTAAGGCTGAGACAGAAGAGCCTCATTTTAACAGGTTGTTGTATCACAAGTAACTATATGTCAATTAACTTGAAAGCTTAAAATAACCAGAATTTTTTTGGAAAAATAGAACTTACTAGAGAAAATTTAAGAAAAAGAAAAACTGAGTAGACCTAATTATCAGAGAAATTAAATGAATATTACAGATTTAACCCACTGTCTTAAAGGCAAAACAGTCAAAGGAAGTGGGAAAGAACCCTATATTTCACCATGTGAAAATTTTAATAGAGATTCTAATGAAGAAGTAAGACAATAAAAAAGAAAACGTTTGAATATTCAAAAATAAGAGACAGAGTTATGATTATTTGAAAACAATTTGTCTGTCCTAGATAGGAAACCCCAGAATATGTGTAGAAAAATTATTAGCATTTATGAATCTAGCAATATACAGAAAGAAGTCATATTTCTATGTATTAATACAAAAGTTAAAAAATAATTTAAAAATAGAGGGTTAATATGGCTAAAAGTAAATCTATCAAAAAATATGGAAGACCTTTATAAAGGATTTTGCCAACTTCTGTTGAAACATATTATAGAAGAGCTAAGAAATTAGAGAGATATATCAGAATTATTGTGTATCAGAAGAGTTGCTGTTATCAAGATGTCAATTATTTTGTATACTATCAGGACAATTACGAATGAATTTACATAGAAGCTTCAGTTCAGTTCAGCTTATGATATGGAAATTTTTACCTTAAAATTACCGGTATTTGTGTTCCATTGGAAAGATTTTGCATGCCATCAAGGAGAAACATAATACTGTTTCAAGACTATTGCCTTAAAGAAATTCGGTTCAGTTCAGTTCAGTCGCTCAGTCGTGTCCGACTCTTTGTGACCCCATGAATTGCAGCATGCTGTCCATCACCAACTCCCGGAGTTTACCCAAACCCATGTCCATCGAGTCGGTGATGCCATCTAGCCATCTCATCCTCTGTCATCCCCTTCTCCTCCTGCCCTCAATCCCTCCCAGCATCAGGGTATTTTCCAATGAGTCAATTCTTCGCATGAGGTGGCCAAAGTATTGGAGTTTCAGCTTTAGCATCAGTACTTCCAATAAACACCCAGGACTGATCTCCTTTAGAATGGACTGGTTGGATTTCCTTGCAGTCCAAGGGACTCTCGAGTATTCTCCAACACCACAGTTCAAAAGCATCAATTCTTCGGTGGCTTTCTTCACAGTCCAACTTTCACATCCATACATGACCAATGGAAAACCATAGCCTAGACTAGACGGACCTTTGTTGGCAAAGTAATGTCTCTGCTTTTTAATATGCTCTCTAGGTTGGTCATAACTTTATTATATCTGTACAAAGGAATACTTATAGAAGAATTATTGTAGCAACATTCTTTCTAATGACAAATAAATGTGAATGACTAAGCATTCATCAGTAGTGAAATAAGTAAGTTGAGTTATACACATAATAGTTCCATGTTTCAATGCGTGGATAAATCTCAGGAAAAACGATGGGTCAAAAAAGACAAATCGTAGAGAGTAGCTTGTGATTATTCATATGAAAACAATAATTTTACATGTGTGTACATATATAAAAATATATGTACATATACTTTAAAACAGAAAACAAGCATAGTAAAGATAAATATCAAGTATTGGATAGAACTGGGTTGGTCAAAAAGTTTGCTTTGGTTTTTCTAGAATATTGTACGAATAAAAATTTGGCCAATCCAATAATTGTTTTCAGTGTTGGGCAGGGTGGGAAGGGTGAAAAATGTGACTTATATAATTTCTCAAAAACAATGTCAATAAAATATAATAGAAGTTTTAGCTTGTTTTAAGACAGTAGGATATCTCATTTTCCCTCCTTTTGTAAAATAGTAAATCCTCTTTATGACGTGCTCTTTTCAGGTGGAAATAAATCTTATTATTTATTGTACACATTTAGTACATCTCTTAATTTTATGTTTATATTTCTCTTTTGAAAGCAAGAAAAAACAAAATATTTGTACTCTATATAGCATAGCAAAAGACTACAAATTTAGGAAAGAAAAACTGTTTTCTACCCTATTCAGTGAATAGACTTAAACATTTTCTTTTTAAAGATTCATCAAAAAAGTCATCTGTTAAATATCAATAGAACCATTCCTTATTCTGTGGCCTCAGTATTAGGCCATTTATTTTCTTTAATTGGCCTCCATCTCTACCATGATTAAATGAACCATATGACACAAGTAACAGAAGGATGGATTTAGAAGATTCCCAACCTCCTATTACAAATAAAATAGAAGAAAGCATTGACAAAACACAGACAGCCATCTCAGAAGTAGCAGATGAAGGGAATTTTTTTCTAGTTATCAATCACCTATTTAAAAGTACCCCCTGAAGGGAAGCCTGACATCATCCTCTTGTCATGATTAGTATTTCCTGAATGTTTTCTTTCCTTCACACCTTGAATTTTAATGCTTCACTAAAGAATAATGGAAAAATCATTTGATGAAGCAAACGATTGCATTTAATTCTAGTGTGTGTTAATTGGCTTTATTAGAAATTAGCATTTTTGAATTTGTAATTCTCTTTCTAATTTATGAAATGTCACTCATTTTCTCATGTATCATATTGTAATTAAATTTGCATGGTAGTAAATTTTATTTATCTCTATTGCTGAAACACTGAACATTTGTCTGAACAACAAATGCACGATATTTCTTTATTTGTGTTTTGAATAAATAAAATATTCATTAATTTTAAACATGGCAGCAGCAGTACACATGCTGCAATTATAATTACCACTGCTTAGTAACGGCCTGTCTCTGAGTGACAATAGGAATTAGCTGAATATTTATTAACATGTGCTTCTGCTTGCAATATTTTCTCAATGTAGTTCTGATCCCTAGGTAGAAGTTGCCAGTTTAGGTGAAGACATTTGGTCCAAATACTGATTCTGCTCTATAAAACCATCAATGTAATCAGTCTAAGACCAAAAGCAGTCCACAATTAATCACATAATAATTGGATCCTTCCTTCAATGTCAATACATTAGAAGCTGCATGCAAAGCATTAGGGAAAATTGTTTACTAGACTTAAATTTCTCTAGAGAAATCAAGCACTGTACAATTAACAGGGAAAAATGAATTGTTCATTCTCCAGTTTAATTAGAAATGCACCACCTCTGAACTACCCATTGCTGGCTTCTTTTATTGCTTAATTCTGCTGTTTTTCAGAGTTCTCTTGCAGCCAAGTAGATTTTACATCAGACCTTCACCGGGATCAATAAGAAATAAGGAGACAATCTTCTCTCACCCCTTGGATGTTATTTATTGTAGAGGTTATAGCTAATAAAGCAAATTCACTATTGAAAATATGTGGGGTCATTTTCATTTTCTCTCCAGAATCTGATGTTTACTGTGCACTTTAATACTTTTTTTCTACTTATACGGTTGACACTTGGATAGAGTAATTATTTTTTCTATCACAAAACCTGAGATCTGAAGAGCTATTTTATGATTTACTAAGCACAAGTAAATTGAATTCACATGTGGCCCTTGGGATTCTTTGTATAGCATAGGTTGACACGGGGCTTTCCCCATGGTCTAAGTTCTCTTCAGTTCTAGTGTTGGGCCTTTTCCTTTCACCCTATCATTGCTCCTTTTGGAATCAAAAGACACACCTCTACTTGGCAGGGGACAGGGGGAGTAGATGTTACAAGTGTCCTGGTCTCATGTGCCATGGCTGTGCCTGTAAGATCTGTTTCATGGGCACTCTTTCTTGGGGCAACGGTGATCAACCTTCTCTGAATAAGCCATGAGTAAAGAGCAAGCAACTTGTACAAGGCCAATTACAAACAAGGATGGAGACCGACAGACATATCTCCCCCAGAATGTAAAAAGATTGAAGTGCTTAGGGAAAAATATCTCAAAACATGGAAATAAGGCCAAAAAAATGTGTATGTCCTTGTAGTGTCAAATTGAGCATTGTCTGACAAATCTGCCTAGCAGCCATCTGACTATTTAGGGACTTGTAACTTTCTTTGGCTTACTATTATATATTGATTAGGACTCAGTTCAGTTCAGTTCATTTCAGTTGCTCAGTCGTGTCTGACTGTTTGCGACCCCATGAATCGCAGCACGCCAGGTCTCCCTGTCCATCACCATCTCCCGGAGTTTACTCAGACTCACATCCATCAAGTCCGTGATGCCATCCAGCCATCTCATCCTCGGTCATCCCCTTCTCCTCCTGCCCCCAACCCCTCCCAGCATCAGAGTCTTTTCCAATGAGACAACTCTTCACATGAGGTGGCCAAAGTACTGCAGCTTCAGCTTTAGCATCATTCCTTCCCAAGAAATCCCAGGGCTGATCTCCTTCAGAATGGACTGGTTGGATCTCCTTGCAGTCCAAGTGACTCTCAAGAGTCTTCTCCAACACCACAGTTCAAAAGCATCAATTCTTCAGTGCTCAGCCTTCTTCACAGTCCAACTCTCACATCCATATATGACCACAGGAAAAACCATAGCCTTGACTAGACGGACCTTAGTCGGCAAAGTAATGTCTCTGCTTTTGAATATACCATCTAGGTTGGTCATAACTTTTCTTCCAAGGAGTAAGCGTCATTAAATTTCATGGCTTCAGTCACCATATGCAGGGATTTTGGAGCCCCAAAAAATAACGTTTGACACTGTTTCCACTGTTTCCCCATCTATTTCCCATGAAGTGATGGGACCAGATGCCATGACCTTTGTTTTCCGAATGTTGAGCTTTAAGCCAACTTTTTCGCTCTCCTCTTTCACTTTCATCAAGAGGCTTTTTAGCTCCTCTTCACTTTCTGCCATAAGGATGGTGTCATCTGCATATATGAGGTTATTGAGATTTCTCCCGGCAATCTTGAGTCCACCTTGTGCTTCTTCCAGCCCAGCGTTTCTCATGATGTACTCTGCATAGAAGTTAAATGAGCAGGGTGACAATATACAGCCTTGACATACTCCTATTCCTATTTGGAACCAGTCTGTTGTTCCATGTCCAGTTCTAACTGTTGCTTCCTGACCTGCACACAGATTTCTCACGAAGCAGGTTAGGTGGTCTGGTATTTCCATCTCTTTCAGAATTTTCCACAGTGTTTTGTGATCCACACAGTCAAAGGCCTTGGCATAGGCAATAAAGCAGAAATAGATGTTTTTCTGGAACTCTCTTGCTTTTTCCATGATCCAGCAGATGTTGGCAATTTGATCTCTGGTTCCTCTGCCTTTTCTAAAACCAGCTTGAACATCAGGGAGTTCACGGTTCATGTATTGCTGAAGCCTGGCTTGGAGAATTTTGAGCATTACTTCACTAGCATGTGAGATGAGTGCAATTGTGCAGCAGTTTGAGCATTCTTTTGCATTGCCTTTCTTTGGGATTGGAATGAAAGCTGACCTTTTCCAGTCCTGTGGCCACTGCTGGGTTTTCCAAATTTGCTGGCATATTGAGTGTGGCACTTTCACAGCATCATCTTTCAGAATTTGAAACAGCTCAAGTGGAATTCCATCACCTCCACTGGCTTTGTTTGTACTGATGTTTTCTAAGGCCCGCTTGACTTCACATTCCAAGATGTCTGGCTCTAGATTATTGATCACATCATCATGATTATCTGGGTCGTGAAGATCTTTTTTGTACAGTTCTGTGTATTCTTGCCACCTCTTCTTAATATCTTCTGCTTCTGTTAGGTCATAACATTTCTGTCCTTTATCAAGCCCATCTTTGCATGAAATGTTCCCTTGGTATCTCTAATTTTTTTGAAGAGATCTCTAGTCTTTCCCATTCTGTTCTTTTCCTCTGTTTCTTTACACTGAATACTGAAGAATGCTTTCTTACCTCTTCTTGCTATTCTTTGGAACTCTGCATTCAGATGCTTATATCTTTCCTTTTCTCCTTTGCTTTTTGCCTCTCTTCTTTTCACAGCTATTTGTAAGACCTCCCCAGACAGCCAAGCCACTTCAGTATTCTTGCCTTGAGAACCCTATGAACAGTATGAAAAGGCAAAATGATAGGATACCAAAAGAGGAACTCCCCAGGTCAGTAGGTGCCCAATATGCTAATGGAGATCAGTGGAGAAATAACTCCAGAAAGAATGAAGGGATGGAGCCAAAGCAAAAACAATACCCAGTTGTGGATGTGACTGGTGATAGAAGTAAGATCTGATGCTGTAAAGAGCAATATTGCATAGGAACCTGGAATGTCAGGTCCATGAATCAAGGCAAATTGGAAGTGGTCGAACAAGAGATGGCAAGTGTGAACGTCGACATTCTAGGAATCAACGAACTAAAATGGACTGGAATGGGTGAATTTAACGCAGATGACCATTATATCTACTACTGCAAGCAGGAATCCCTCAGAAGAAATGGAGTAGCCATCATGGTCAACAAAAGAGTCCACAATGCAGTACTTGGATGGAATCTCAAAAACGACAGAATGATCTCTGTTCGTCTCCAAGGCAAACCATTCAATATCACAGTTATCCAAGTCTATGCCCCAACCAGTAACGCTGAAGAAACTGGAGTTGAACGGTTTTATGAAGACCTACAAGACCTTTTAGAACTAACACCCCCAAAAGATGTCCTTTTCATTATAGGGGACTGGAATGCAAAAGTAGGAAGTCAGGAAACACCTGGAGAAACAGGCAAATTTGGCCTTCAATGCATAATTGAAGCAGGGCAAAGACTAATAGAGTTTTGCCAAGAAAATGCACTGGTCATAGCAAACAGCCTCTTCCAACAACACAAGAGAAGACTCTACACATGGACATCACCAGATGGTCAACACCGAAATCAGATTGATTATATTCTTTGCAGCCAAAGATGGAAAAGCTTTATACAGTCAACAAAAACAAGACCAGGAGCTGACTGTGGCTCAGATCATGAACTCTTTATTACCAAATTCAGACTCAAATTGAAGAAAGTAGAGAAAACCGCTAGACCATTCAGGTATGACCTAAATCAAATCCCTTATGATTATACAGTGGAAGTGAGAAATAGATTTAAGGGACTAGATCTGATAGATAGAGTGCCTAATGAACTATGGAATGAGGTTTGTGACATTGTACTGGAGACAGGGATCAAGACTATCCCCATGGAAAAGATTAGGACTCAGAGCCTGTAAAAGTTAGATGTCATCTTGGAAAAAAGAAATTGCAGTTAACTTTTGTGCAGTAAAGATGCAAATATATATATATATATATATATATGCTCAGTCACTCAGTCATGTCCTGCTCTGTGCAGCTCCATGGATTTTAGCCTGCTAGATATGGACTATAGCCTGTCCATGGCATTTTCTAGGTAAGATTACTTGTTGCCACTTCCTACTCCAGGGAATTTTCCTGACCCAGGGATCAAACCTACATCCCTTGCAACTCCTGGATTGGCAGGCAAATTCTTTACAACTAGCACCACCTGGGAAGCCCCATATAAATGCATGCATCTGTGTGTATATATATACACACAGCATCCAGTTTTTTGTTGATTTTTTAAGTTTCTTTCATAGCCTCTAGAACCAGATTTGTCATCTTGCTAGTACTGTCATTAATAAATCAAATAATTCTCTGGCATAAGCTCACATTTTATATATAATATATATAGTGTTTGTTGTGTTAGCTTCAGGTATACAGAAAAGTGATTCAGTTATACATATACATACATCCACTCTTTTTTAGATTATTCTCTCATATAGGCCTTCACAGAGTATTGAGTAGAGTTCCTTGTACTATACAGTAGGTCTTTATTAGTCATTTATTTTGTGTATACTAGTGTGTATATCTGGAGAAGGCAATGGCACCCCATCCAGTACTCTTGCCTGGAAAATCCCATGGATGAAGAAGCCTGGTAGGCTGCAGTCCATGGGGTCACTAAGAGTGACACGACTGAGCGGCTTCACTTTCACTTTTCACTTTCATGCATTGGAGAAGGAAATGGCAACCCACTCCAGTATTTTTGCCTAGAGAATCCCAGGGATGGAGGAGCCTGGTGGGCTGCCGTCTATGGGGTCATGCAGAGTCGAACATGACTGAAGTGACTTAGCAGCAGTGGCAGTGTGTATATCGGAGAATGCAATGGCATCCCACTCCAGTACTCTTGCCTGGAAAATCCCATGGATGGAGGAGCCTGGTAGGCTGCAGTCCATGCTAAGGGTCAGACACAGCTGAGTGACTTCACTTTCACTTTTCACTTCCATGCATTGGAGAAGGAAATGGCAACCCACCCCAGTGTTCTTGCCTGGAGAACTCCAGGGATGGGGGAGCCTGGTGGGCTGCTGTCTATGGGGTCACACAGAGTTGGACACGAGTGAAGTGACTTAGCAGCAGTGTGTATATAGAAACTCCACTTTATCCCTCTCCCTGCCCAATAACCCCGGTAACCCTAAGTTTATTTTCTACATCTGTAACTCTATTTCTCTTTTTAGGTAAGTCCATTTGTAACTTTTTTTTTTTTAAGATTTCACATATAAGTGATATCATATTATATTTGTCTTTGTCTGACTTACTTCACGCAGTATGACAATCTCTAGGTCCATCCATGTTGTTGCAAATGACATTATTTCACTCTTTTTTAATGGTTGAGTAATATCCCATTGTATACACGTACCACATCTTCTTTATCAATTCCTCTGTTGATGGACATTTAGGTTGCTTCCATGTCCTAGCTATTTAAAATAATGCTGGAATAAACATTGGGGTGCATGAATCTTTTTGAATTACGGTTTTCTCTGAATATATGCCCAGGAGTGGGATTGCTTGATCATATATGGTAGGTCTAGTTTTAGTTTTTTTAAGAAACCTCCATACTGTTCTCCATAGTGGCTATAACAGTTCACATTCCCTCCAACAGTGTAGGAGGTTTTCCTTTTCTCCACACCTTCTCCAGCATGTATTGCTTATATATTTTTTGTTGGTGGCCATTCTGACTGGTGTGAGGTGATAGCTCATTGTAGTTTTGATTTGCATTTCTTTAATCATTAGTGATGTTGAACATCTTTTCATGTGCTTCTTGGCCATCTGTGTGTCTTTGGAGAAATGTCTATTTAGGTCTCCCATCCATTTTTTCATCGTGTTGCTTGTTTTTTTGAGATTGAGACGCATAACCTGTTGTACATTTTGGAGATAAATCCCTTGTCAGTTGCATCACTTGCAAATAATCCCTCCCATTCTGAGGGTTGTCTTCTTGTTTCATTTATGGTATCCTTTGCTGTGCAAAAGTTTTTAAGTTTAATTAGATCTCATTTTTGTTGTAAATTTTATTGTTCTAGGGGTGGATTAAAACAGACCTTTCTGTGATTTACATCAAAGTGTGTGCTGCCTGTGTTTTTCTCTAAGAGTTTTATACTATCCTGCCTATATTTAGATCTTTAATCCACTTTGAGTTTATTTTTGTGTATGGTGTTAGAGTGTTCTAATTTCATTCTTTTACATGTAGATGTTCAATTCTCCCAGAACCACTTATCGAAGAGAATGTCTTTTCTTTATTGCATATTCTTGCATCTTTTGTCATAGATTAGGTGACCATGGTGCATGGGTTTATCTCTGAACTTTCTATCCTGTCCCATTAATCTATGTTTCTGTTTTTGTGCCAGTAGCATACTGTCTTGATAACTGCAGCTTTGTAATATAGTAGTCTGATTCCTCCAGCTGTGTTTCTTTGACTACTTGGGGTCTTTTGGGTTTCCATACAAATTGTAAAATGTTTTGTTTTATTCTGTGAAATATGCCATTGGTGACTTGATAGGGATTGCATTAAATCTGTAGATTGCCAAGCTCACTATATATTTCTGTTAGAATTAGATGTTTTCCAAAATTATATTTTGAGATAATTTTAAGCTCAGAGAGATGCTGGAAGAATTCCAAAGTTCCCATTAACCTTCACCTGGATTCTCTCAGTGATGACATCTTGTATAACCATAGTACAATTGTCAAAACCAGGAAAATAATATTAACATAAAATATTATTAACTTCAGACCATATTTAGGTTTAATTAGTTCTTATAGGCAGCCTTTTGTGTATATATAATTCTATGAAATTATATCATACATACACATTTAAGTAACCAGTACCATTATCAGAATCAAAAATATTGTGTCATCCTAAAGAAACTGCTTCATGCTATCCCTTTGTATTCACAGCCTTCATGCAAACCTAATATCCAAAAGTGATGGCGATGTTCCCCATCAGTATCATTTAGTTATTTTAAGAATGTGGTATAAATGGAATTATTCCCATATGTATTCAGATTGGCTTTTTTTTTTTTCATTTAGCATAATTCCCTTGGAATTCATCCAAGTTGAAGTAGGCATCAGTAGTATTTTTTTTTAATGTTGAGTAGTATTCTATTCAGAGAGTGAAATATGGCTTATTCATTCCTTCATTCATGAAAGGATATTGTTTTTTTTCCCAGTTTTTTACTGTTACAAATAAACCAACTGAGCTATTTGGAACCCTAAAGCTGTTATAAATATCCATGTATTCATGTACAGGAATTTCCACAAATATAAACTCTTCTTTCTCCATGTTAAATACTCAGGAGTTGGATGGCTGAGTCATATGATAAATGTATGTTTAACTTTATAAGAGACTGCCAAAATGTTTTCCAGGGGATTTGTACTGTTCTACATTCCACAAGCAATTCCTGCTCTTCATCCTCACCAGCACTTGTAATAGCGTTCTGTGTCTTAGCAATTCTAATGGCTGTAAAGCCATATTCAGTTGTGGGTTTAAGTTGCATCTAATTAATGGTTAATGATATTGGATATCTTCTTGTGTATTTATTTCCTCTGTATATCCAGTTTGGATAAGTACCTCAGTAAGTCTGCTTTTAACTTTAAAAAGTTAGGTTGTTTTTGTTCTTATTCAAGTATTTATTGAAGCCTGTCTAATACGTTTTTAACATTTCACTTATTGTGTTTTTCAATTCTGAAGTTTTCATTTGGCTCTTTATATCTTCTGCTTCTTTACTAAGACAGCTTTCTAATTGTTTCAGAGGAATTCATGATTTCTTACTAGAGCATTTTTATAGTATCTGCTTTAAATTTGTGCCTCTGTGCTCAGTCGCTTCAGTCCTGTCCAACTCTTTGCATCCCTATGGACTGTAGCCGGCCAGGCTTCTCTGTCCATGGGCTTCTCGAGGTAAGAATACCAGAGTGTCCAAGAATACGAGTTGCCATGTCCACCTCTAGGGGATCTTCCCAATCCAGGATTGAACCCGGGTCTCCTGTATTGCAGGTGGACTCTTTACCCTGGAGCCACCAGGAAGGCCCCCTACTTTAAAGTTCTTGAGAGATAATTCTAATATCTGTGTTTTCTTAGCATTGTCATCTCCTATCTCTTCTTATTTGACTTGAGATTTTCCTAGTTCTTGCTATGCTGAATAATTTTAAAGTGTATCATGGATATTTTGAATATTATTCTCCGTGCCTCTGGTTGCTGTTTAAATCTTTCATATGAGCTGGAGTGTTTGGTTTCAGAATCCCTCTTCCATGGCTTGTGGTTCAAATGGCAGTTTAGAGAACAAGGCTTTTTATGCGCTCCTTTGGTCAGCCTCACCTGTGTATTAGAGAGAAGTCAGTTTGAATCCTGGGTGGTATTCCATACCGCAGCTCATCTCTCAAAGTTTTGCTCTTTTGATTATGCTTGGTTTTATGAGTGAACCACTTGGGGATGAGCCTAAGCTTCATACACAGATTTAAAGGATTCCTTTCTCTAGCTCCCTCCTTTATGTAATTCTCCCTTGCACTCTAGATGAAAGGAGAAAGAATACCAATTTCTGCTGTCATTTCCTTACTGTGGGGCAGAGATTGTCAACAGGGACCCTCCACAAGGTCCCTATGTTCCCTTATCTACAAGATTTTCTCTTTTTATTCCTTTTGGCAGGATCTTAGTTCTCTGACCAGGTGTTGAACCTGGGCCAAGGCAGTGACAGTGCTGAGTCCTAACTCCTGGATGGCCAAGGAGTTCCCTCCCTTTTTATTCTAAACTGCATAGTTGATATTTTGAAACACTGAATATCAATGGTGTCTTTCTCTCTCTGTCTAGTAATATTCTTTTCTCTCAATGCCACAGGGGCGTTTCTGAGTGCTTAAAGGCAGTTTCAAGATACATAAAGGGGAGAGAGAACAATACAAATTCATGTTTTATAATTTTATCATATTTCTACAAAGTTCTTAATGTTGAATGGCAATTAGTTATGGAAATGTGTTTTTTTTTTTCAAATTACTCCAAAGAGCATCAGCTTTCTGTTTACATTGCTACTGACATAGCACCCTCGATGTGCTAAGTATAAACTTGCTACTTTCACACTAATGCTGTCTCTGGAGCTATTTTGTGAAGTGTATGTACATACTGTAAAGTGTATGGTCATAAAGTTTTAGTATTTTTACATAGAAACAATAATGCAATGGAGGATTGCATTCAGGTTTAATATTTGGAGACAAATAAGTCACAGATGGGATTAATAAAAGACTGTTTTAGTAGAAGCCACAAGGAATTAGAAGTTAAGCAACCCTATTTTCAACTTTTAGCTCTACAATATAAACGCGAGGAAGTCTACTACTCTTCAAAAGCCAATTTCTTCATTTAGGATGAGAGGGGACCACGACAAAGGAAGGGTTGTGAAACCTGTATAACATTTTATAGAGAGAGACCATCCAGGATACAGCCTGGCACAATGACTGACAATTCACTTCTCTAATAGGCATAAAAAGCAGAAAAAAAAAAAGACTATAAGATTTGGTAGTAAAGTAAAATATCAATCTAAAACTTAAAAATTACAATTTTAGCTAGAAAATCATTTCAAATCAAAAAGGCCTCTCTTAGGGGGGTAGTAGGAGAGCAGGACTGGGAGTTCTGGATTCAGTTCAGTTCAGTACCTCAGTCGTGTCCTACTCTTTGCGATCCCGTGAATCGCAGCACACCAGGCCTCCCTGTCCATCACCATCTTCTGGAGTTCACTCAGACTCACGTTCATCGAGTCAGTGATGCCATCCAGTCATCTCATCCTCGGTCGTCCGCTTCTCCTCCTGCCCCAATTCCCTCCCAGCATCAGAGTCTTTTCCAATGAGTCAACTCTTCGCATGAGGTGGCAAAAGTACTGGAGCTTCAGCTTTAGCATCATTCCTTCCAAAGAAATCCCTGGGTTGATCTCCTTCAGAATGGACTGGTTGAATCTCCTTGCAGGCCAAGGGACTCTCAAGAGTCTTCTCCAACACCACAGTTCAAAAGCATCAATTCTTCGGTGCTCAGCCTTCTTTACAGTCCCACTCTCACATCCGTACATGACCACAGGAAAAACCATAGCCTTGACTAGACGGACCTTAGTCGGCAAAGTAATGTCTCTGCTTTTGAATATACTATCTAGGTTGCTCATAACGTTTCTTCCAAGGAGTAAGCGTCTTTTAATTTCATGGCTGCAGTCACCATCTGCAGGGATTTTGGAGCTCAAAAAAAAAAAAATAAAGTCTGACACTGTTTCCACTGTTTCCCCATCTATTTCCCATGAAGTGATGGGACCGGATGCCATGATCTTCGTTTTCTGAATGTTGAGCTTTAAGCCAACTTTTTCACTCTCCTCTTTTACTTTCATCAAGAGGCTTTTTAGCTCCTCTTCACTTTCTGCCATAAGGGTGGTGTCATCTGCATATCTGAGGTTATTGAGATTTCTCCTGGCAATCTTGAGTCCAGCTTGTGCTTCTTCCAGCCCAGCGTTTCTCATGATGTACTCTGCATAGAAGTTAAATAAGCAGGGTGACAGCATATAGCCTTGACATACTCCTTTTCCTATTTGGAACCAGTCTGTTGTTCCATGTCCAGTTCTAACTGTTGCTTCCTGGCCTGCATACAGATTTCTCAAGAGGCAGGTTAGGTGGTCTGGTATTCCCATCTCTTTCAGAATTTTCCACAGTTTATTGTGATCCACACAGTCAAAGGCTTTGGCATAGTCAATCAAGCAGAAATAGATGTTTTTCTGGAACTCTCTTGCTTTTTCCATGATCCAGCAGATGTTGGCAATTTGATCTCTGGTTCCTCTGCCTTTTCTTAAACCAGCTGGAACATCAGGGAGTTCACGGTTCACATATTGCTGAAGCCTGGTTTGGAGAATTTTGAGCATTACTTTACTAGCGTGTGAGATGAGTGCCATTGTGCTGTAGTTTGAGAATTCTTTTGCATTGTCTTTTTTTGGAATTGGAATGAAAAGGGACCTTTTCCAGTCCTGTGGCCACTGCTGAGTTTTCCAAATTTGCTGGCATATTGAGTGCAGCACTTTCACAGCATCATCTTTCAGGATTTGAAACAGCTCAACTGGAATTCCATCACCTCCACTAGCTTTGTTCGTAGTGATGCTTCCTAAGGCCCACTTGATTTTACATTTCAAGATGTCTGGTTCTAGATTAGTGATCACATCATCATGATTATCTGGGTCATGAAGATCTTTTTTGTACAGTTCTTCCATGTATTCTTGCCACCTCTTCTTAATATCTTCTGCTTCTGTTAGGTCCATACAATTTCTGTCCTTTATCGAGCTCATCTTTGCATGAAATGTTCCCTTGGTATCTCTAATTTTTTTGAAGAGATCTCTAGTCTTTCCCATTCTGTTGTTTTCCTCTATTTCTTTGCATTGATTGCTGAAGAAGGCTTTCTTCTCTCTTCTTGCTATTCTTTGGAACTCTGCATTCAGATGCTTATATCTTTCCTTTTCTCCTTTGCTTTTCATCTCTCTTCTTTTCACAGCTATTTGTAAGGACTCCCTAGACAGCCATTTTGCTTTTTTGCATTTCTTTTCCATGGGGATGGTCTTGATCCCTGTCTCCTGTACAGTGTCACGAACCTCATTCCATAGTTCATCAGGCACTCTATCTATCAGATCTAGTTCCTTAAATCTATCTATCAGATCTAGTTCCTTAAATCTATTTCTCACTTCCAATGTATAATCATAAGGGATTTGATTTAGGTCATACCTGAATGGTCTAGCAGTTTTCCCTACTTTCTTCAATTTGAGTCTGAATTTGGTAATAAAGAGTTCATGATCTGAGCCACAGTCAGCTCCTGGTCTTGTTTTTGTTGACTGTATAGGGCTTCTCCATCTTTGGCTGCAAAGAATATAATCAATCTGATTTCAGTGTTGACCATCTGGTGATGTCCATGTGTAGAGTCTTCTCTTGTGTTGTTGGAAGAGGCTGTTTGCTATGACCAGTGCATTTTCTTGGCAAAACTGTATTAGTCTTTGCCCTGCTTCAATTCTGCATTTCAAGGCCAAATTTGCCTGCTACTCCACGTGTTTCTTGACTTCCTACTTTTGCATTCCAATCCCCTATAATGAAAAGGACATCTTTTGGGGGTGTTAGTTCTAAAAGGTCTTGGAGGTCTTCATAAAACCGTTCAACTTCAGTTTCTTCAGCGTTACTGGTTGGGGCATAGACTTGGATACCTGTGATATTGAATGGTCTGCCTTGGAGATGAACAGAGATCATTCTGTTGTTTTTGAGATTGCATCCAAATACTGCATTTTGGACTCTTTTGTTGACCATGATGGCTACTCCATTTCTTCTGAGGGATTCCTGCCCGCAGTAGTATATATAATGGTCATTTGAGTTAAATTCACCCATTCTAGTCCATTTTAGTTCGCTGAATCCTAGAATGCCGACGTTCACCCTTGCCATCTCTTGTTTGACCACTTCCAATTTGCCTTGATTCATGGACCTGACATTCTAGGTTCCTATGTAATATTGCTCTTTACAGCATCAGATCTTACTTCTATCACCAGTCACATCCATAACTGGGTATTGTTTTTGCTTTGGCTCCATCCCTTCATTCTTTCTGGAGTTATTTCTCCACTGATCTCCAGTAGCATATTGGGCACCCACTGACCTGGGGAGTTCCTCTTTTGGTATCCTATCATTTTGCCTTTTCATACTGTTCATGGGGTTCTCAAGGCAAGAATACTGTAGTGGCTTGCCATTCCCTTCTCCAGTGGACCACATTCTGTCAGACCTCTCCACCATGACCCACCCATCTTGGGTTGCCCCGCAGGCATGGCTTGGTTTCATTGAGTTAGACAAGGCTGTGGTCCTAGTGTGATTAGATTGACTAGTTCTGGATTAGGAGATTCAAACTATCTTATATAGGACAGATAAACAACAAAGTCCTGCTATATAGCACCGGGACCTATATTCAATATCCTGTGATAAACCAAAATGGAAAAGAATATGGAAAGAATATGTATAACGGAGTCACCTCTTGTACAGCAGAAATTAAATGCAATGCTATAAATCGACTGTACCTCAATAATACTTGTTTTTTTTCAAAATGTGAAACAAAGGGACTCTCTGATGCAACTCCACATTTTACAGATAGCAAAATCAGACTGCAAAGGGTTAAGTGACCCTGCATGTGTATTTCTTGTATCCAGGAGCAAATCTGAGACCAGAACTCTGATTTCCCAATCAATAGACCTTTGCACAAACATCCCATATGAAAACCTCTAAAATGCAGTACATTATACTTGTGATCTTTACACCAGGCCCCAACATACTGTAAGATGTGCACATGGCATATAAACTACAACTGTATCATATCATAAACTACTATCATTAATTCATATGCTAATTGCAACAAACATAAACTTTTAATTAAAAAATTCTACTTGCTTTAGAAAAATGGAACTCTTGGGATGATATAGAAGATACAGGTCATTTTAAAAGGTTATCATGAGAAATTTAAAAATATAATTTTTATATTTGTAGACACATATTCTTATAGAAAAGAAACATTAAAAATTATTCCATTGAATATTTCTTTACAAACATGGTTACTGTCCTTGGAACATTTCAAAACATCCTTAGGACGTTGGGAGAACCCAGAAAGAGATAGTTTTACAGAATATGGTTCTGCACTAGTTTAAAATTTTATGGAAAAGTTTTTTCAGCTTCTACTATCTCACACCTTATCTGATACCTAGAACAACAACAACAACAACAACAACAAACCAGTGAGATGTTTATTTTATTCTGTAGACAAAAAAGGAAAAGATACCATATCTATCATTCTTTTTGTTCATTCTCCCATCCATATCATGAGAACAAACATTTTCAATTTGTTGGTATTTTGTTTTCAGGATGTGTGTAGCCTTTGGCTTGCATTGTGCTAAAGCCACCCCCTAGACTATGACTCAGTGTGGGTGACTAGCTCTTGCCCTGAAACTAGAGGATGCTGGAGCTGATGCTGTGTGGCTTATTTATACATGATAATTAAATGGCCAAAAGTGCAGTTCCTGTCTGTCTCCAGCTCTCTGACTTGCATTACTCTTGAACTCCTACCCAAATCATTTTCTATTAATCAGAGCAGATCCAGAATTTCCTAGTCCCTACTCTCCATGGCTGTCACTTTGCTTATAGGAAGATTGTTTCCCATTGGGGTTTTTCCTCCTAGGATGTAGGCAGAAGAGAAAAATAAAATTTCTATATGCTCTCATTGTTATCTCTATTAAATCAGAATTTTTTAACCTATATTATATTGACCAATACAATTCTCTTTAATTCATTATCCATATTTAAAGCAAAACATCCTCTTGCAACTCTGACATTAGTGAGACTTTCAATTCTGTTTTTCAAAGGGAAGAAAAATCAAAATAATATGTTTCAGAAAATAACTTTTTCTCCCTCTTTTTATTCTCCAACATTAGATAATCACAAATAGAACTTTAGCTACTAATCCAAGTAAGGAACACCTTGAGTATGATTTTACATCCATTCTTTTCATTTCCCATATCACTAAGTGCTCTAAAAAACAGTTGATCATTCCAGTCTTAGTCCCAGACTACTCTGGCGTGATATATGTCACATGGAAGCAATTATTTGAGTGCTGTTTATAAAAAAATCCCACTTTGAACCTTTCCTGTGTTCAGCCTAGTATTGAAGAATGCTTGGATATGTCTAGCATTCTTGAAGGTTGACCATTCAGGAGACATATTTATACGAAAACCAAAAAATCTTATATTCTACAAGATTCTACAAGTAAAAGTGTGCTAGTCTGATTCAAAAGCAGTAGATTCCTGCTAGAGGGCAAATTTGAATGTAGCTTGATGCCTGTCCCTCACGTTGTTCTGTATCCAACCCTTACAAATTTATATCTTGATCCTTAAGTAAGAAATCTGTAATAAAAGAGCAAGTGAAAACTAAAATGTCACTTTCTTAAAGCCTCCTCGAAGTATTAAGGGCATGGAGCATCAGAACTGTTGCTGTCAGCACTTATAAAGGCAAAGAGTGGCAATGCCATCATCTGGGCCAGAATGAGAGATGATGCCAGAAGCACAGGCAGAAGGGACCATTGTATCTCTCAGTGACTGCTGCAGCGTAGAGCTTCACTGGCACTGGCCCCAGTGGCTATCTCCCAGTGGCTAGCTGCAGCGGAGTCCATGAGAGCCATAAAGTGAGCAGAGCATACAGCATGGTATACTCAGGAAGTAAGGGCTTCGGGCACAGGCAGCCCTGATGCATGCCCGGGATGACAGGCAGCAGCAGCAGTGAATTCTGTGTGCTTTGGCTTTATAGTTCAAATTTCTTTTCTAGAGAATAACAGAGACATTGTTTTAGTCAGGGTTCTCCAGGGAAACAGAACCGTGACTATAGAGGCTGAAAAGTCTCAGGATCTGCCTGCAGGCTAGAGACCTAAAAGCAGATGGTGTCATTCAGTTCAAGTCTGAAGGCCTGTCCTCCAGGGGAGCCAATGGTGTGATCCCAGTTCAAAGTTGGAAGATGAGATGAGACATCCTAGCTTAGAGAGTAAGGCAGGAAATAGGGGTGAATTCCTTATTTCTCTGGCTTCTACTCTGTTCAAGCCCTCAATAGACTGGATGAGGTCCACCACACTGGGGAGGGCAGTGGTGCTTTACTGAGCAAAGCACTTTACTCATTGCTTTACTGAGCCCACAGACTCAAATGCTAGCCACATCTGGACACAGCTTCACCCACCAGGCACCCCGAGATATGTTTAATCTGGGCACTGTGTAGCCAGCCAAATTAATACATTAAACTAACCCCCATATCATCAAAATTAGTTAAGCTGGAAGAGAAGTCAAAATGGTAGCCTGGAAGGTTGATTTGTGGCATGTCATTATGCACCTCTTGGGAAATCTCAACTATACGGCAGAGTTTGAAGAAAACTGGTTTTAATGATGAGATAGGAAAACTCTAGGAAAATAATGGTTTGGGGACCTCTTATCTCTCTGCAGGCTGGTGTATCCAGGGAGGAGATCACATTTTCTTAAAGAATTATATAACTCTGTTATCCTCAAAGGGAGCTTTAGAGAGAGATAAAGATAGGAAAGGCCACTTGAGAGACATGTAATTTGGGGAGATAAAGAATGGTCCTTCTTTTTTGATTTGCTGCTGTTGAGATAATTTCAGACCATTCAACGATACTGGCTGGTAAAGAATCCTAATTCTTTTTTCTGAAGATACTGTTAAATGGGTATATAAATGGATTGAGGTGTCTGAACTGTGACTTGAGTCCTGTACACCAAAGGCACATATATAGGAAAATTATATTTTATTGTCCTTCCTTAAAGTCCAAATAACTACCTCTTCTACTTTACAAGAGAGTATGCACCAGAGAGTCTAATTTGCATGGCAAAAATTGTGAATGTGCTTTTCCTTATGTAATAAATTCCCCTTAGATAGTTTAAATGTTTACCACCTTAGGGCAGAAACAAATTCAGAATGAAACAGGTGACACACTGAAAATAAAGCAATTTAATTTGGAAACATATACTGCCAACAGACTTAGTCATTTTTAACTTTTATCATGAGAGTTGAACAATATCTTTGTGAATTTCTCTCCTCTCTGTCCTCCAGAGAGCATTAGCAGATCCTGTCTGCTAAAGATCAAACATGAGACTAAAACATCTCTGAAGCAATGAAATTGAGGAATAAAGGTTTGATTTACAGTTCAAATTCAACTTTCCTCCTCTAGGTGAGGTCTTCCCACCTGCATTATATCCTGCAGGGCTTGTTAACTGTTCCTTTAAACTAAGACATGTTAAAAGTCTGTGTCTGTTTAGCTATATGTTTACTGGATACAAATATAGTAGTTTTCTTGGATTGTGTGAGTGTTCTAACCAGATTAGTCGAACTTCTAAAACCATGATGGTAACCAAGCTTGCAGGAATTTTGTGGGGGGAGAAAAAAATCTCTTCATAGCTGTCTGGATATATAGAAAAGTCTAGGAAAACACACATACACACACACACTGTATATATACAGACATGTATAAATGTATGGACAGATAGGCAAATGCAAGTAAATAGACGAGATGAGACACTCTGAGATAAATAAATACACACCTAAAAATGCATAAAGATTAGGGACTGAAAATTTATATAACTCAGATTGCTGTACCAAAATATACCAAATTGCTGTACTAAAATATACCAAACTATCTGCTTGCAATCAAAGAAATATTTTTGTGTATATTTAAGAGGACCTAGCAAATGCACACCACTTTCCTATCTGAGTTCCCTTGGTAAGAGATAAGAATGAAGCCAATAGATAGAAAAACACCATTCCCTTAACATCAAAAGAGATGGATGAGGCTCTTCCTCAAAAGAGGAAGATGAGATGGATGTAAAGTTCCCCTGTAATCCTTAAAAATTAACCATACTGTTGGATTGTTTTTTATACAGCTACAAGCAATTCTGTGCACTTCAGGCCTCCCAAGGGAGACCTCTTGGAACCAAGAGAAAGGTTCTTTCATAGTATAAATGTGTGTAACTATATTGACTTGAAAGTTTCCTATACACCAGAGCCTCTGCTAAGCACTATTTATAAAGCAACTGCTTCATAAAATTAGCAGTGGATACTGATAATCTTTACTGATTATATTTAATGATGAAAAAACTCTGGTATTGAAAAGTTCAGTATCTGGTCTAAATTCAGGGAGTGATTATAAATAAGTAAAGTGAGAGTGAAATTTGCTCAGTCATGTCTGACTCTTTGCGAAGCCATGGACTATACAGTCCGTGGAATTCTCCAGGCCAGAATACTGGAGTGGGTAGCTGTTCCCTTCTCTAGGGGATCTTCCCAACCCATGGATCGAACCCAGGTCTCCGGCATGGCAGGTGGATTCTTTACCAGCTGATCCACCAGGGACGCTCATAGATAAACAAACTAAGGCTTAAAGTTTAAGGAACTTGCTCAAGGTCAGGAAGCTCAAGATCAAATGTTAGACTGCTATACTCAAAAACCCAATCAGTTTCATTACATGACATTACCTTGTGAAGAAACTCAACAGGGCATCCCTAGTGGCTCAGAGTGTAAAGAATCTGCCTGCAATGCAGAAAACTCAGGTTCAATCCCTAGGTCAGGAAGATCCCCTGGAGAAGGAAATGGCTACCCATTCCAGTATTCTTGCCTGGAGAATCCCATGGACAGAGAAGCCTGGTGGACTACAGTCCATGGGGTCACAAAGAGTCAGACACGACTGAACCACTGTAATCAAGAACCCAGTCTGTTTCATTGCATGACATTGCCTTTGTGAAGAAATGCAATATGCTTAATTTAAATTCTTACCTGCCCAAAGCTCCATGGAAAACTGTAACTTATCTGAGCCTTCTGAAGGGCAGCAGGTATACTTTTTTTTATCACAAGTCCCCATACCAAAGGTTAACTGGATGAGGAGTGGCCCCTGACACAATGGGGACCATCCATTAACTGCCTGGTTAACTATGATGTATAAGGCTTGGGTCAAGGGAGACGAAATCAGTTAACTGGAGTTCTCTGAAGAAATGAAACAAACAAACTGAGAGACTAAAATTTAGGTGTGGTGGGTTATTATTATTGGCTTCTCAGGTGGCACTGGTGGTAAAGAATCCCCTTGCCACTGCAGGAGACACAAGAGATGCGGATTTGATCCCTGGGTCATGAAGATTCCCTGGAGGAGGAAATGGCAGCCCACTCCAGTATTCTTGCCTATAAAATTCCATGGACAGTGAACGCTGCTGGGCTACAGTCTATGGAGCTTCAAAGAATCAGACATGACATTATTTAAAGGATCTCTAGTGTTGAGAAAAGCTCCTGAGGCCAGATAATTACCAAGAAACTTCAAAAGAGAAGGTGAACTTCAGAAAAACCCACATGTGGTGCTATTTTCTGTATACACATTGAATTCAAACATAGAGCTTTTATGTTCACTAGGAAAAGTTGTATTTTACAGCAAATACATTAGGAAGTGAATGAATATAATACCAAAAAATGTAAGTAAAATTGATATTTTAAAAGTTAGATTTAAAATTTTACCTTATAGTTAATTATATGATTTAATAAACTAATATTAAAAGTCTACCATTCTTTAATGGCCATGAAAATTTGTTAATACATGTCTTTTAAATATGTTTAAAATGTAAAGAAGAAAAATTACCTCATTTTTTTTTTCTCCCTGAAAGTATAGGGGTTACTTAACAAGCATTGTTAAGGAATCAGGTGCAAACTAGAATAATTTCACATCTTTTTAAGGCACTGAATTGCCCTTTAAAAATCATAATTGCCAAGTTCAATAAAAATTCATATGAGCTTGCCCTTTACATGGCTGTCTCTCAATATTTGTCAGATTCTTATATAATGAGATGATCTTGGCATTTCTCTAGCATTTTCACATACCAATGATTGTCAAAATTTAGTAACTACCTTAGTGTCTCAGATCATAAGGAATCTGCCTGCAGTGTGGGAGACCTGGGTTCAATCCCTGGGTTGGGAAGATTCCCTGGAGGACTCCAGTATCCTTGCCTGGAGAATCCCCATGGATGGAGGAGCCTGGCGGTATACAATACATGGGGTAGCAAAGAGTTGGACACACCGAGCGACTTTCATTCACTCACTCATTTTTTACATAGAGATTCTTTTAAATAAAAAATATTTACTTGAATAACCATCATTATCAATGATAATAGGAGAAAGGAAAGCAAAAGAAGAAATTATGTCAGAACTCAGTAAATAAGCCAATAATGATATTCAGATAACGGGGTGAGCAAATTAGAATTTATGTATGAAAATTTAGGGACAATACATATGATGATAACTTGGATGTTGAGAACATTCTATAAATACTCATCAATTTTCATAGGCATATTTTTCAGAAACTCTCTGAAGTTCATACCTCAACAGTTGAAATTTTTTGTTTATAAATGAAAGTACTTTATATGTTTGCCACAATTTTATTGACTATGAGCTGTTAGAAGAGCTTTTAGATACCAAGGATGTCTGGCTACCTTGGTTTACATGTGAAGCTTTTATTTTTCTGTATGTTGCTTCAAAAATAGCCATTTAGCTCTCTCTCCTTTTTGTGTAGTGGACATCAAGCAAAGATACTCAGAGTTCTACCTAATGCTTTTATAACAATTTCCTGAAAATGCACTTACCGAAAGCAACAAGAATATGAGACATCCACAAATGAAACATTTTGTCTTTAGGTATTTTAGGTGTAGAAAAATATTTTATTAATGCATTATATTGGCTATTTTAGAAAAAGATAAATCTGTATTTTATAATTAAAGGCTCTTTAAAAAAAATATGGTTTTCAAGGAGTTGGTAAAATAGGACAATAGATCTAACTTTGATCAAAATTCTGTATTATTTTTGTCATGGTCTGATTTTTAGTCTGATCTTGTTCAATTTGATTTCTGATATTGAATTTATAATCACTAGAGAGTGGGGACTAGGCGCACATTTAGAATACCTCCAATGGTACTATTAGGCTTCCTTGGTGGCTCAGAAGGTAAAGAATCTGCCTGCAATGTGGGAGATCTGGGTTTGATCCTGGGTCAGAAAGAGTCCCTGGAGAAGGGAATGGCTACCCACTCCAGTATTCTGGCCTGGAGAACTCCATGGTAAGAGGAGTTGATGGGGCTATAGTCCATGGGGTTGCAAAGAGTAGGACACACTCTTTGCAAAAACACTTTCACACTTTATAATCACTTGAGAGTGTGGAGTAGGTGAATATTTAGAATACCTCCAGTAAGGTATTATTAGAACACTGAAGTAAAGTATAATTTACACATTCATGTTTTTCCTTCTACAAACTAAAAAATCCCAACTCCTAATAATCAAAAGATAACTCATATAACCGAGAATGATATTTGAAATTGTCACAGTAATAGGATGTCATGGATAATGCCTTATGATATTTAGTATAATTGAACTGGTAAAACACTCAGTGTTAAAAAAAGCCCTAAGGACTTTAACTTCATTCAGGTTAAGGAATAAACTCCTTGTAGAAGATACATTGGAAATACTGTCTGGTTTGGTGGACTGTTTAAGTAACTGTCTGGTATCTATTTTTATAAGTAAGTGACAAAGTGACAAGTTTGAGTTAGACAGCTCCTTGCTTAGAACTGCTGTACACCTGCACACTAGGGAGTACTGTCTGCTTTACCTAAACAGATGTTTTGATTGACTTGAATAGGATAATTAAGTACTCACACATTAAATATTTGTGAGGTTCAAACATGTACTAATTGTTAGACTCCAATTAAATAAATGAACAAATCATAGAAGGTATCATGTGTATAGATTTTAGCCTAGTAAATATGTTCCAATTAGGCAAATCCTTCAATTGAAGGATGTAAATCCTTCGATCTTGGTTTTCACTTAAAAATCAACCAAACAAACAGCCTTAAAGCACAGTAACAATTCTTGGTACCCTCATTTCACATGACTGATAAAATGAACTATCAGACAAATAGAATGCATTCTTTTTATGAGGAAAATTGGACAATTATATTACCAATGGATACCAGACAAATGAAGCCCAGAAGGATAATTAGGAATAAGTCACTTAAAGCACATTGGATTGGTTCCCTGGAATGAGATTTTTATCAGTGTGGATGCATTTTTGTCTCATATCTTGCTCTCTGGTTTCATTGTATCCAGTACTTTACACAATAACACATGATGTTTATTGTATGGTCCTAGTACTCTTGCCTGGAAAATCCCATGGATGGAGGAGCCTGGTAGGCTGCAGTCCATGGGGTTGCTAAGAGTTGAACACAACTGAGCGACTTCACTTTTACTTTTCACTTTCATGCATTGGAGAAGGAGTGGCAACCCACTCCAGTGTTCTTGCCTGGAGAATCCCAGGGACGGGGGAGCCTGGTGGGCTGCCGTCTCTGGGGTCGCACAGAGTCGGACACGACTGAAGCGACTTAGCAGCAGCAGCACATACAACCAATGGCATATCCAGGCAGGGCTCTGCTTTCTGTGCTCCAGCTTCTTCCTGTGCATATGACTGCGTAATGCAGGCATTTAGTGAAAGAGGGTTATCTTTAATCAAGGGACTTCCCAGGTGGCACTAATGGTAAAGAGTCCACCTGCCAATGAAGGAGACATGTGAAACTTTTCAATCCCTGGGTCAGGAATATCCCCTGTAGTAGGAAATAGCAACCCACTCCAGTATTCTTGCTGGCAAATTCCACGGACAGAGGAGCCTGGTGGGCCACATGTCATGGGATTGCAAAGAGTCAGACACAACTGAACATTTATGCATGCACTCAAGAGCAGAAAGAACACCAACCATTTAAAAGTCCCAATTTTGGGCAATGATAAATAAAGCTGCTATAGATAGTCAAGTGCAGACTTTTATGTAGAGATAAGTTTTCATATATGACTGCTGGATCATATAGTAAGACTGTGGTTGGCATTGCAAACCACAGAGAGATGTATCTAAGCTACTAGCTCTGACATAAGTCCTTCATGGGGAAGTGAAATATTTTTGAGAGTGATAAAGTAAACCTATGACTATTATGTCTGCTTTATTTTGTAATTAATTTTTAATTGGAGGATAATTGTTTTATAATATTTTGTTGCTTTCTACCATAGAGCAACATGAATCAGCCATAGGTATACATATGTCCCCCATCTGGAACTTCCCTTCTGCCCCATCCCACCTCACTAGGTTATCATAGAGCTCTGAATTTGAGCTCCCTACTTCATACAGTAAATTTCCACTGGCTGTCTAGTTTTACATATGGTAATGTGTATATTTCAATGTTACTCTCATCATTTGTCCCAACCTCTCCTTCCTGCTTGTGTCCTCTGTTCTCTTTGTCTGCATTATCCTTAAAATAGCTCTTTCTGGCTAGCTTTTGTTTGTTCAGTTGCCAAGTCATGTCCAACTCTTTGTGACCCAATGGACTGCAGTATGCCAGGCTTCCTTGTCCCTCACCATCTCCCGGAGTTTGCCCAAGTTCGTGTCTGTTGAATTGGTGATTCCATCCAATCATCTGATCCTTTGTTGCCCTCTTCTTCCTCTGTCTTCAACCTCTCCCAGCATCAGGGTCTTTTCCAATGAGTCAGCTGTTTGCATCAGATGGCCAAAGTATTGGAACTTCAGCTTCAGCATCAGTCCTTTCAATGAGTATTCAGGGTTGATTTCTTTTAAGTTTGACTGGTTTGATCTCCTTGCTGTCTCAGAGACTCTTAAAAGCCTTCACCAGCACCACAGTTGGTAATTTAATTCTAGCTTGTAAGTTTGTATTATTTATTGATTACTGAAACTCAGTTATCACTCTGTCCTTTGCAGTTGAAAAAGATGTTTTGATTGTCCCAACCTATGTTCTGTCACTATTCTAAGGCCCTACTCAGGATTTCTGTTAATTTCTCAGGCCTTCTCATTTTCAGAATTAATACTGCTTCAGAATTTCTGCTACATTTGAACCCTCCATTTCACTTGTACCTCACAGTGCTTGGCTATCATTCTCCCTCTATTCTTACATAAACATGGAATTCAATCTCTTTATAAGATGACACACCCCTGACACACACACAGGCACACACACATACAAACATACGGAAAGGAACTTCAAACAAAGCACTTATGAGAAGAGCATGTTTCACTCAAGGTTTGAGGGAAAATGGACTCAGTTGGTAAAGAATTTGCCGGCAATGAGGGAGAACTGAGTTTGATCCCTGGGTTGGGAAGATCCCCTGGAGGACTCCAGTATTCTTGCCTGGAGAATACCCATGGACGGAGGAGCCTGGTAGGCTACAGTCCATGGGGTCTCAAAGAGTCAGACAGGACTGAGCGACTGAGCACGACACAGCACAACACTGAGATAAACAGTAGTTTCCTTTCTCGGAGTTTCTCATACTCTTCCTCTCAAGATTCTAAGAACCCAATTTTTCCTCTTCATTAACCACCACCCTTAGGTTCCTTCACAGATACTCAAATCACCTTGTCATGCAAAACAAGTCAGTTCTCTAAAATATGCGTGGCAGGACTCCAGGCTTAATTTTACATCTCCAAAGCCTCTAAGCCTTTGCGAAAACAATGGTTTTTTTATGCCCATTCTTCCCTTTCAGTAACAGGGAAAAGCTGGCAGAAGCTTTGACAGTTCACTTTTTTTCTATTCTCTCATCATTGTCAATCTCAGAATAAAAAGGAGTAGTGTAGAGATCTATTTTCCCTTCACCGTGAAATACCTTATTTCTCTGAGCTTCCCTGGTAGTTCAGCAGTAAAGAATCTGCCTGCAATGCAGGAGACTCAAGACTATGTTGGTTCGATCTCTGGGCTGGGAAGATACCCATGAGATTTTCCATGCAAGTATTCTTGCCTGGGAAATCCCACGGACAGAGGAGCCTAGTGGGCTGCAGTCCATGGGGTGGAAAAGAGCTGGACATGACAGAGTACACACAAACACACGTTATTCCTTTAGAGAGATTATTGTCGTTTAGTCACTAAACTGTGTCCCACTCTTTTGTGACCCCAGGGACTGTAGCTCACCAGGCTCCTCTGTCCATGGGATTCACCAGACAAAAATACTGGAATGGATGGTGTGGGGAGGAAGGTGAGAGGGGGGTTCAGGAGGGGAACACATGTACACCCATGGTGGATTCATGTTGATGTATGGCAAAACCAATACAATATCATAAAGTAATTAGCCTCCAATTACAATAAATAAATTTAAATAAAAAAAAAATTGGAATGGGTTGCCATTTCCTTCTTCAGGGGATCTTCCCTACCCAATTGAACCTGCATCTCCCATATTGGCAGGCAGATTCTTTATGCCTGAACCACCAAGGAAACCCTTGGTGATACTTAACAGTGATAATTAGCTTAATTTTTATGTATATTTTTCTATTATCTAAATACCTGAAGAATTTTTCAAATGGCTTTCTATAATTTTAGCCAAATTTTTTGCCAGTGTTTACAAACTTTGAGTTCAGTTCAGTTCAGTAGCTCAGTCACTTTGCAATCCCATGAATTGCAGCACATCAGGCCTCCCTGTCCATCACCATCTCCCGGAGTTCACTCAAACTCACATCCATCGAGTAGGTGATGCCATCCAGCCATCTCATCCTCGGTCATCCCCTTCTCCTCCTGCCCCCAATCCCTCCCAGCATCAGAGTCTTTTCCAATGAGTCAACTCTTCGCATGAGGTGGCCAAAGTACTGGAGTTTCACCTTTAGCATCATTCCTTACAAAGAACACCCAGGACTTATCTCCTTTAGATTGGACTGATTGGATCTCCTTGCAGTCCAAGGGACTCTCAAGAGTCTTCTCCAACACCACAGTTCAAAAGCATCAATTCTTCAGTGCTCAGCTTTCTTCACAGTCCAACTCTCACATCCAGACATGACAACTGGAAAAACCATAGCCTTGACTAGACAGACCTTTGTTGGCAAAGTAATGTCTCTGCTTTTGAATATATTATCTAGGTTGGTCATAACTTTTCTTCCAAGAAGTAAGCGTCTTTTAATTTCATGGCTGCAGTCACCATCTGCAGGGATTTTGGAGCCCCAGAAATAAAGTCTGACACTGTTTCCACTGTTTCCCCATCTATTTCCCATGAAGTGATGGGACCAGATGCCATCATCTTAGTTTTCTGAATGTTGAGCTTTAAGCCAACTTTTTCACTCTCCTCTTTTACTTTCATCAAGAGGCTTTTTAGTTTCTCTTCACTTTCTGCCATAAGGGTAATGTCATCTGAATATCTGAGGTTATTGATATTTCTCCCGGCAATCTTGATTCCAGCTTGTGCTTCTTCCAGCCCAGCATTTCTCATGATGTATTCTGCATAGAAGTTAAATAAGCAGGGTGACAATATACAGCCTTGACGTACTCCTTTTCCTATTTGGAACCAGTCTGTTGTTCCATGTCCAGTTCTAACTGTTGCTTCCTGACCTGCATATAGGTTTCTTAAGAGGCAGGTCAGGTGGTCTGATATTCCCATCTCTTTCAGAACTTTCCACAGTGTTTTGTGATCCACACAATCAAAGGCTTTGGCATAGTCAATAAAGCAGATATAGATGTTTTTCTGGAACTCTCTTGCTTTTTCCATGATCCAGCGGATGTTGGCAATTTAATCTCTGGTTCCTTTGCCTTTTCTAAAACCAGTTTGAACATCTGGAAGTTCATGGTTCACATATTGCTGAAGCCTGGCGTGGAGAATTTTGAGCATTACTTCACTAGCATGTGAGATGAGTGCAATTGTGTGGTAGTTTGAGCATTCTTTGGCATTGCCTTTCTTTGGGATTGGAATGAAAACTGACCTTTTCCAGTCCTGTGGCTACTGTTGAGTTTTCCAAATTTGCTAGCATATTGAGTGCAGCACTTTCACAGCATCATCTTTCAGGATTTGAAATAGCTCTACTGGAATTCCATCACCTCCACTAGCTTTGTTCGTAGTGATGCTTTCTAAGCCCCACTTGACTTCACATTCCAATATGTCTGGCTCTAGGTAAGTGATCATACCATCATGATTATCTTGGTCGTGAAGCTCTGTTTTTACTATAGGTGAAAATTTATTCCAAACTATAGTCTATTAAGTTAAGTAAGGGGATACAATGTGGGCTGTATTAATGACTCTTGTTCTAGGATTGATACACTTTCCTTTTCTGAAACCCACTACACACACAGACATACATACTCCATAGGAAAATTTCATAGGACTTTCAAACTACTTTAAAAAAGACTATTTGTGTGATTTTTCATTACAATTATCAATGGGGTCATTGGTTTTCATTAGTATGCTGCTACTGCTACTGCTAAGTCACTTCAGTCGTGTCCGACTCTATGTGACCCCATAGACAGCAGCCCACCAGGCTCCCTCGTCCCTGGGATTCTCCAGGCAAGAACACTGGAGTGGGTTGCCATTTCCTTCTCCAATGTATAAAAGTGAAAAGTGAAAGTGAAGTCGCTCAGTCGTGTCCGACCGTTAGCGACCCCATGGACTGCAGTCTCCTGCAGGCTCCTCCATCCATGGGATTTTCCAGGCAAGAGTACTGGAGTGGGGTGCCATTGCCTTCTCTGATTAGTATGCTAACTAATAACTAAGAAAACCACTACACACACGTATCTGTGATGGGGAATTTACAGGGGAGAACTAGCCTAAAAAAGCAGAAAGAACCTTTTGGGCATCATAGGAGTATGGAAGGTGTGAAGAACAGAAATGAGCTTCATACATGACAAGAGGATGTGCTGGGCGCTCAGCCTGCTCTAATTTACATTCATCTTCTTGTTTAGCCACCTCACTAACTTGATCTTATATCATGTATCTTCCCTGCTGTACTTCCTTTTCTCAAGCATGTTCTGCTAATTCCCACCACACGATCTTCGCACATGCTAATCTTTCTGGTTCACTCAATTACTACCTCAGTCATTCCTGCTCCCACATTTCACCCCATACTTCCAAGGACTTTTACCTTTTATTTCAATCCCTGTTTAATTAAATCTTACTCAGAGATCTATTCCTTCCTTTCTGTCAAAATTAGATATTTCTACCATCTTGTATTGGAGAGTATTTCTTTTTTAGAAAATCTTATTTCCCTCATATCACTTGGGAAAATTAATTTATTAATAATATTAATTATAAAATAATCATGATAATATTTTTTATAGATTTTAAAAATTTACTTGTTTCATGCTATCTTTCTCACTATGCACTAAGATCCATGGAAGCTGAGACCATGATTACCATTGTTGTGATCTGTCCTACCACATTAATTGTCTATGGAAATAGTTATTGAATAATTGAACACAGATGGAAAAGAACACGAGAACAGGCTACAAATGATAATATGCATTGTGCAGGCTTAGGCATTATATTACATTTGCATATTGTTAAATAAGCCTCCTTAAGCTGAACTAAGCAATACATTATATTTGTTAAGAGGGATTTGAATTCAGTGGTTAAACTACACATGTAAGAGAAGGCTTGCTAAAGATAAGATAGTTGTCCATTATTCTGGAAAATATCAAATTTGGGCTTATTTATAGCTGCAAAGAAGTTCACTCTACTCCTGCATGGTGGTCAGAATGTGCCATTCTGATTGTGCCCTGGATGTGAAGGTTCTTGATGAGACTCATATGTGGGGAGGGAGGTGGGAGGGGGGTTCATGTTTGGGAATGCATGTACACCCATGGTGGATTCATGTCGATGTATGGCAAAACCAATACAGTATTGTAAAGTAAAATAAAGTAAAAATAAAAATTTAAAACAAAACAAAACAAAACATCAGTTCACGCCCTTCAATAATTGTGACTGGCAACCTCTGCTGGGGGAACAGGTGAGCAGATATTTTTGCAGCATTCCTCAAAAAGTGAATCTTGAGGCTGTGTTGATGAGGAATGTTATAAGGAAAAAAGTCTTCATGTAAAAGAAAGATGTTAATTTACTTTAAATGGAGTTGTTACTCAAAAATAATTGTTTTGTATGAAGCATTAAAGTACTAACAGAAGCTTTGCACATATTGACTATGTGTCATCGTCTGTCTTGTTAGCATTTTAAACACAACATTTATAATTTGACAGTGTTATAAACATTATTTTAAGTAAGATGATGAGAATGTATACAGTTGTAAAGATTCTTTTGGTGATATTATGCTTACTTGATGCAACAACAACTAAATTATTCTCATTTATAATACATTGATTTTCTGTCTTTGGGGAACTCTAATTGCCTTCAAGATAAGACACAGGCAGCCTTACTTCCATGCTGAATGCACACCTCTTCACAGTCTATGCTGCTTTCAAATGGTGCCTCTTAAACTAATATCTTCATTTTAACTGTGGGGAATTTAAGTTACACATCAAGCTATTATAGTTACCTCCATAAAGTAGCCACATTTTGAAGTCTGGGCAACAAGTCACTCTGAATAAAGAAATTCAGTGGAAACATAGCAAATAAAAGGAAGGGACCCTGAAGTTTGATATTTATTTTCTTTCCAGAAGTAATTTTTTAATTAAAAAATTTTTTCCAGTGACAGAAAAAGCCATCTCATTTGTAATCCTCTTATTGCACTAACTCTTCCAATCTCTTTGCCTTGCAGGTTTTTAACTCCTAAATTTCAAAATCCTCCACCCACTCTTGCATTAACAGGAATGTTCACACATTGAAAGAACTCAGTGAAACTGCCATCTTCTGATCTCAACTTCTATACTTCCCTCTCTGACTTAATTACTATATTTAAACCATCCCCTTCGCCTCACTGAACTTTTATTTCCTCAGTCCCTGCCTGTTTCCGGTCCCATCAGTCCCCTCTGGATTTATCTGCTTGGCTCACTTGTCTAGACGCAATAGTCCATCTTGACTATGGAGAGTTCTGACAAAACGTGGTCCACTGAAGAAGGGAATGGCAAACCACTTCAGTATTCTTGTCTTGAGAATCCCATGAACAGTGCGAAAAGGCAAAACTATAGGACATTGAAAGAGGAACTCCCCAGGTTGGTAGGTGCCCAATATGCTACTGGAGATCAGTGGAGAAATAACTCCAGAAAGAATGAAGAGGCAAAGCCAGAGCAAAATCAGTACCCAGTTGTGGATGTGACTGGTGATGGAAGTCAAATGCTGTAAACAGCAATATTGATAGAAACCTGGAATGTTAGGTCCATGAATCAAGGCAAAGTGGAAGTGGTCAAACAGGAGATGGCAAGGGTAAACATCGATATTTAGGAATGAGAGAATTAAAATGGACTAGAATGGCTAATTTAACTCAGATGATCATTATATCTACTACTGTGGGAAAAAAATCCCTTAGGAGAAATGGAGTAGCCATCACAGTTAACAAAAATGTCCAAAATGCAGTATTTGGATGCAATCTCAAAAATGATTAGTTTGTTTCCAAGGCAAACCATTCAATACCACAGTAATCCAAGTCTAAGCCCTGACCAATAATGCTGAAGAAGCTGAAGTTGAGTGGTTCTAACCTACAAGACCTTCTAGAAATAACACCCCCAAAAATATGTCCTTTACATTATAGGGCCTGGAATGCAAAAGTAGGAAGTCAAGAAATACTTGGAGTAACAGGCAAATTTGGCCTTGGAATACAGAATGAAACAGGGCAAAGGCTAACAGAATTTTGCCAAGATAACACACTGGTCATAGCGAACACCCTTTTCCAACAACACAAGAGAAGACTCTACGCATGGACATCACCAAAATTAGATTGATTGTATTCTTTGCACCCAAAGATGAAGAAGCTGTATATAGTCAGCAAAAACAAGACGAGGAGCTGACTATGGCTCAGATCATGAACTCCTTATTGCCAAATTCAGATTTAAGTTGAAGAAAGTAGGGAAAACCACTAGACCATCCAGGTATGAACTAAATCAAATCCCTTATGACTATACAGTGCAAGTGACAAAGAGATTCAACGGATTAGATCTGATAGACACAGTGCCTAAGAATTATGGACTCAGGTTCATGACATTGCACAGGAGGCAGTGATCAATACCATCCCCAAGAAAAAGAAATGCAAAAAGGCAAAATGGTTGTCTGAGGAGTCCTTCTAAACAGCTATGAAAAGAAGAGAAGCAAAAGGCAAAAGAGAAAAGGAAAGATATGCCCATTTGAATGCAGAGTTCAAAAGAATAGCAAGGAGAAATAAAGCCTTTCTTAGTGATCAATGCAAAGAAATGGAAGAATGCAAAGAATGGGAAAGACTAAAGACCTCTTCAAGAAAATTAGAGATAACAAGGGAACTTTTCATGAAAAGATGGGCACAATAAAGGACAGAAATAACCTAACAGAAAGAGAAGATATTAAGATGTGGAAAGAATACACAGAGGAACTATACAAAAGAGATGTTCATGATGCAGATAATCACGATGGTGTGATCATTCACCTAGAGTCAGACATCCTGGGATGCAAAGTCAAGTGGGCCTTAGGAAGCATCACTGTGAACAAAGCTAGTGGAGGTGATGGAATTCCAGTTGAGTGGTTTCAAATCCTGAAAGATGATGCTGTGAAAGTGCTGTACTCAGTATGCCAGCAAATCTGGAAAACTCATCAGGGGCCACAAGAGTGGAAAAGGTCAGTTTTCATTCCAATCCCAAAGAAAGGCTATGCCAAAGAATGCTCAAACTACCGCACAATTGCACTCATCTCACACGCTAGTAAAGTAATGCTCAAAATTCTCCACGCCAGGCTTCAACAGTACATGAACCATGAAATTTCAGAAATCCAAGCTGGTTTTAGAAAAGGCAGAGGAACCAGACATCAAATTGTCAACATCCATTCGATCATCAAAAAAGCAAGAGAGTTCCAGAAAAAACATCATCTACTTTTGCTTTATTGACTATGCCAAAGTCTTTGTGTGGATCACAAAAATCTGTGGAATAATCTGAAAGAGATGGCAATACCAGACCACCTGACTTGTCTCCTAAGAAATCCGTATGCAGGTCAAGAAGCAACAGCTAGAACTGGAGGTGGAACAAAAGACTGGTTCCAAATTGGGATAGGAGTACGTCAAGGCTGTGCATTGTCACCTTGCTTATTTAACTTATATGCAGAGTACATCATGAGAAATGCTAGACTGGATGAAGCATAAGCTGGAATCAAGTTTGCCAGGAGAAATATCAATAATCTCAGATATGCAGAAAGTGAAGAACTAAAGAGCCTCTTGATGAAAGTGAAAAAGGAGACTGAAAAAGTTGGCTTAAAACTCCACATTCAGAAAACGAAGATCATGGTACCTGGTCCCATCACTTCATGGCAAATAGATGGGGAAACAATGGAAACAGTGAGAAAATTTATTTTAGGGGCTCCAAAATTACTGCAGATGGTGATTGCAGCCATGAAATTAAAAGATGCTTGCTCCTTGGAAGAAAAGTTATGACCTACCTAGACAGCTTATTAAAAATCAGAGACATTGCTAACAAAGGTCCCATCTAGTCAAAGCTATTGTTTTTCTAGTAGTCATGTATGGATGTTAGAGTTGGACTATAAAGAAAGCTGAGCACTGACAAATTGATGCTTTTGAACTGTGGTGTTGGAGAAGACTCTTGAGAGTCCCTTGGACTGCAAGGAAATCCAATCAGTCCATTCTAAAGGAAATCAGTCCTGAATATTCATTGGAAGGACTGATGCTGCAGCTGAAACTCCAATACTTGGCCGCTTGATGTGAACTGACTCATTTGAAAAGACCTTGATCCTGGGAAAGATTGAAGGTGGGAGGAGAAGGGGATGACAGAGGATGAGATGGTTGGATGGCATCACGGACTCGATGGACATGTGTTTGAGTAAACTCCGGGAGTTGGTGATGGACAGGGAGGCCTGGCATGCTCCAGTCCATGGGGTTGCAAAGAGTTGGACGTGACTGAGCTACTGAAACGAACTGAATTTTTGGAACCTCAGTACTTCTGCCTTCATCCCAGCTCCAGCTTTGTGCAATTGTAACTTAAAAACTCTGGCCCATATATTTTCTACTTGAGTTTTGCAACTTGAGAAAATTATAAACTTCCAATAGTTCTAGAGAGATTCACTCCATCTTAACACAGTTGCTTCATACTCATTTTCTGTTGAATCTTCTATAATTTATTTTCCTGATTACACTCTTTAACATGTAAACCGTAACTATGGTTACAGTTTAACTGTAAACCTACAGTTTAACTTTAAACTATCTTCCCCTTTATTTATAGGACTATTTTGACTATTTGATCAACAGAATTCACATATCTGTGAAGGAAAGTACTTTTATCTCAACAAAATAATTTTCCTACACTTTTCCTACTTCCTCCTTTGCATCAGAAGAAAGTATACTGGCCTCCTTAAGATTTATCTTTTCAATGGTCTTTCTTTACATCATTTCTTATCTCCTCTGAAACCTTGCTTATTTGATCCTACCCTCCCTCTTGAACATTGAATATTTTTCCACTGTTTTATTCCTTGTATCTTAAATCAAGTTTCTTAAATGACTTACAAAAAGAAAAAAAAAAAAAGGTCAAAGTCCTCCGTGGACCTCACAATCATGTCCAGCTCTTCACTCTCTTGTTTTAGCCAGATCTCTTAAAGATATCACATTTCATATTTTTGTATTAGATTATTTAAACAACCGATGACCTATCTTTTAATTGATGAGCTTAATCCATTTTATTTATTATAATATATAAATTGTAATAAATTATTGTAACAGCTGTTACATTCAAAATTATTTCTGCCCTCTTGTATTTTCAAATACGTTATTTCCTTTATTGATTTTGATTTTAATTTTTCCAGCTTTCCTTCAGATAAAAATCTTTCCTAGAAAGACAAATGTTTTATTTCCTACGTTCTCCTGTTCTGTTGATTACCTTTTGTCTGTTTTATCTTTTTCTTGACAACTTTTTTAAGCAGCAGTAGATTTCTCCCCCAAAACTGAGCACAATAGTCTACCTGTCTTTTGTAACATTCACTTAACCCATTTTGTACAGAAGTACATCCTCCAAAAATTTACCAATGTGGGTTCTTAGATGACACATTGCCTTGTAATGGATTTCTGTCTTTATTATGCCCTCATAATTGAATGACTTTCACTGAATAAACACTCTAAGTTTTAAATTTTTACTTTTATTAATACTCTAAAGTTACTTCATCTTCCTGGACTCTATATTGCTGTAGAGCAGTGTGCAATCAAGCTACACATCATTTCTCTCCCCTTTCATATTCTAAAAACTTTTTCAGCCTGTGACTTTTGTTTTTCTTGAATTCTGTTACCTGTAAAAGCATAATCTATTCTTTTTTCTTGATTCAGATTCATGACTTCATTTAATCATAGCCTATATTCATGAAACCTTATGATCATTTGCCTATGCCTGGTCTTCCTTTTCATTTGTGTATTTAATAATTTAATGAGCAACTATGAATACAGAATCCTTTTCAATATTTAAAATATTTCTGAATAACATATCCCCACATGTGCCCTTTCTCTGGCTTACATAATTTGAACCCTGTCTGTCCCTCCACAACAAACCAGGTAACCAATATTTTAAATGTTGTATTTATACATACTTCCTTTTATATGTATCAGAGATGATTTATAAAAATTATTTTCATAGTATATATGGCCATGTATGTTATTTATTTTTGTTATAGTTTATTAATTTAGGCATCTTTTAAATATAGTTTATGAATATAAAGGAGTTATTTATTCATTCTGTTATTAATGAGTAATTTGGATTGTTTTCTACTTATTTGTTGCTATAAACAGTGGTTCTTGGAACATTCTGATCCATTTCCTAGAACACATACAAGAATTTCTCTTAAGTATATGGATAGTTATAGAATTGATGGCTTGTAGAGTATGAGCATGTTAAACTTTTAAACTTGTAAAATTGTTACAAGATAATTCCAAATTGTTTTCCAAAGAGGCTGGACTAACTGATAGTTCTTTTAAAATATATAGGCTTGTATTTGATGCAGTATCTATTCTAAATCTTGAGATTTAAATTTTTACAATCAACACCTATAAAATGAACAGATCAAGGTCTTGATTTTCATGTCCCTGATTATTGATGATGTACCATATGCTTCTTATGTTTACTGGTCATATAAATTTACTTTTGTATGAAATGCCTATTCATGTTTTGCTCAGTTTTCTGTTTTATTTTTTTTTTAATACTTTTACATTGCCTTTTTCACTTTCTTTAAGGTGATTTTTGGTAACTAAAAGTTTAGTGAAGTAAAATTTATTATTTTTATTTTGTGATTGACAATTACATGTCTTATTTAAAAAATCACTTCCTATTGCAGACTGAGAAATATACTACTATACTTTCTTCTAAAAGTTTAAAATTTATGCCTTTGAAATATGACCTTCTGGTTCATTTAGTTAATTTTTGTGATGGTGTGAAATGGCAATTTATTTTCTTTTTCTTTTCTGTATGGATAACAATTAATTCAAACTCATTAGTTTAATAATCCCACCCCTAAATTGTACCTTGCTACATCCCCCTCTGTTATCTGATGAAATTCCAGATAGGCATAATATACTTCTATTTCAGTTGTCAGTTTGTCCGTCTCTGTATCAATAGCACATGCTTTTAAGAGCCATCACTTTGTGTGTCTATTTTGTAGGGCAACCCCTTTCTCCTATTTCCTCCTCATCCTTCTTCACAAAAGTCTTGGCCAATTTTAGCACCTTGGTCTTTAATATCAACTTTTAAAAATATTTATTTATTTATTTATGGCCGCACTGGGTCTTTTTTGCTGCATATAGGCTTTCTCTTAGTTCAGTTCAGTTCAGTTCAGTTGTTCAGTCGTGTTTGACTCTTTGCGACCCCATGGACTGCAGCATGCCAGGCTTCCCTGTCCGTCACCAACTCCTGGAGCTTGCTCAAAAATATGTCTATCTAGTCGGTGATGCCATCCAACCATCTCATCCTCTGTCGTTCCCTTCCCCTCCTGTCTTTAATCTTTGCCAGCATCAGGGTCTTGACCAATGAGTCAGTTCTTTGCATCAGTCTTTCCCTAGTGTGGCAAACAGGGGCTACTCTTCACTGCGGTGTGTGGGCTTCTCATTGCAGTGGCTTCTTTTGTTGTGGAACATGGGCTGTAGGTGCACAAGCTTCAGTAGTTGTAGCATGTAGGCTCAGTAATTGTGGTGCTTAATTGCTTTGCGTCATGTGGAATCTCCCCCAATCAGGGATCAAACCCATGTCTCATGCATTGGCAGGTGGATTCTTATCCACTGCGCCACCAGGGAAGTCCTTTAATATGAATCTAAAATCAACTTATCAAGTCCTGTGACTAACTCTACTAGAACTTAGATTAACATTTTATCAGTGTAATAGATAAACTTGAGAGAAGTGGCATCTTTAAACTATCCTCTCCTTCTTTGTAAATGTGGCCTGCCTCTCCATGTATTTAAGGTCCTTCAGTAAAAGAATTTCAGTTTGTCTTTAAGTAGTAAGAGCTTCCTTTGCAGCTCAGCTGGAAAAGAATCTGCTGCACTGTGGGAGACCTGAGCTGATCCCTGGGTTGGAAAGATACCCTGGAGAAGGGAATGCCTACCCACTCAGTATTCTGGCCTAGAGAATTTCATGGACTGAATAGTCCTTGGGGTTGCAAAGAGTCGGACATGACTGAGTCACTTTCATTCTTCACTTTAAGCAGTAAAGGGACCCAAATATTCAATCAGTTGGTATAGAACTCACCCACTAGGAAAACACTTTGACCCTGTGATCAAATAAAACAGCCGGAGATTTTAAAGTTGTACTTAAAGGGCGAAAGCAAACTTCATTTTTGGATGTTTATGAGCACTGCTTATTCTTTTTCAAGGGAAGTCTGATTTGGGAACATAAATGTAGATCTTAAAATAGCTCTCATCTATCCACTGTAAAGCAGGAAGTTTACAACTTTAATAATTAACATATACAGATATGTATATGGACTCTTTAACTCATGGAGCTCACATAAAGCTATTTTTGATATGGAAATATAATCCTGGAGTTCCAGAAAGAGTCACAGATGCAACATTCTGCTGTCAGATGCAACATTGTACCACTTAACATTATCCATAAACAATTACTGAAGATCATTATTTCCTATCACCTTCTGTACCGGAACATTTACCAGAGCTAACAAATAGCAAAACTGACTACAGTGAAATTATCCTTCTGTTCCTCTCCTACCCTTCTTGATTGGAAAGAATTAAGCAGTCTAAATATAGGCAGGAAGAAAAAGGAAATGATTATGTTTATGTTGTAAAGCCACTAGATAACTATTTGGTTAAAGTTTTCTTAACTGAACCACCTCAAAAAATCAGTAATTTAAGCAATGGATTCCATAATTTCCCCCAAATGTGTAGGGATATTTTGTAAACTGTAGTAAAACTGTATTCCCTCTTTATTCATGGAGAATAAAATTCCAATTATCTAATCAATACCTCCATATATGAGATACAATTTACTTCCATAAAATTTATCTTTCTAAATTTCTACATCTAGATTCAACTCAACCTTCAAGGTCCAACTAAATGCAATATTACATTTCTCTAGTCAACCACAACCACAAAAAATGTGATATATTTTCTCCCCTAATCCTCATGCCACCTCATACCTATTATGTCACCAGTAACATTTTACTTGTCCCTATAATAATTTTTAGATTGTCTCTTTTCACACATCAACTGTTAAAGGCAGAGAAACTATCAGTAATATTACTTTTAATGGCAATTTAATAGGCACAACCAATAAAATGTAGACTCTGTTTCACAGCATAACACTCAACAAATAGTCTATCAGCCTATTAAATACTATTATACCATGAGACAGCAATCAGTTGGCTTTCTCAAGTGACCAAATATGATCATTTGCATACCTACATCTAATATTTGGATCACTAGAATATGAATTATTGGCACAAATGGGAAAGAAAAAACTAGGATTATCGTTGAATGCTGAAGGACAGTTGGAGCTAGACACAGCTACAATAATCTCATTCTAGTTATGGTGACTTGATACTGCCAGTTTCGAAGAGTGGCAGGCAGCCATCCAACTCTAATTCTCATGGCATAGAAGCCAATACTTCTAATTTAAAATATTGTATATTGTGAAACTTCATCAATAGCATTGGGGTGTTTTTGTCCAAATGTGGAAAAGATATCTGAAATAACAGTGGAGAGCTAATGTATAACAAAAGATTGGACGCGATTTAGGATATAAGTGATTCTTTGAAAAAAATTAAATTTCATTGCATTTCTGACTAAAAACAAACATTTAGATATAATAGCCAGAAACCGACCTATTGTTGTTATAGGAAAAACAGGTGCCCAGGATATTCAGCCCGTTTTTGTAAATCTGATGAATCAGTATATATGTGAGCTCTATCAATTCCCTTTGACTTGTGTGCTGAGTCATTTCAGTCATGTCTGACTCTGTGTGACTCTATGTACTGTAGCCCACCAGGCTTCTCTGTCCAGTGGGATTCTCCAGGCAAGAATTCAGGCATGGGTTGCCATGCCCTCCTCCAGGGGATCTTCCCAACTCAGGGATCAAACCTAGGTCTCCCACATTGCAGGTGTGCCCTGCCCACCAGGGAAGCCCAGACCCCTCCTGGTCCTCCTTAAAATGCACTGACCACAATCATCACCAATTACATTTCATATGCATATTTAGATTACAAATTCATCCTTTCAACAAAAATGCCTCCTTGTGCTAGGTACTTTGGTGTCATATTTTAAGAAGAGGAAATTAATTATAACTCCCATTCATGAATCTCAAATTCGGGGTAACAAGAAAAAGGAACATTCCACTAATATAAGCTCAAACCCAGGATTCAGTCAGAAATATTCCATTTTTTAGTGTAACAATCATACATTTTTTAAAAATTTTCTGACCATTAGGTGCCTCAGAATGTATCTAATTATAAACAATTGGCGTTTGATACAGTCATAAATGATACAGTCATCATTTACAATTTGCTCCCTATTTAATGATGACTTCATGAAACTAAAGGAAATAAAGATCAGCAACCTAAGCAATTGTTTGAATAGACGAGCAGTTAATGGAGCTACCTAGCTCTTCACTTAAAAATATACTAGCAGATTTGTTTTACTTTCCCAACATTACCCTTGTATTACCCCTTATATCAGACCGCCAAATACAACCCACAGATTAATAGCATCAACTTACAGATGAATGAGGTAAATGCAACTTTCTTTACTGATGATTTAAATTTGGAGATGAAATTATCAACCTGCCAAGAGGACTGGGCTTTTAGAAATTGTATGTTCATCGCAGCACTGTTTATAATAGCCAGGACATGGAAACAACCTAGATGTCCATCAGCAGATGAATGGATAAGAAAGCTGTGGTACATATACACAATGGAGTATTACTCAGCCGTTAAAAAGAATTCATTTGAATCAGTTCTAACGAGATGGATGAAACTGGAGCTGATTATACAGAGTGAAGTAAGCCAGAAAGAAAAACACCAATACAGTATACTAACACATATTTATGGAATTTAGAAAGATGGCAATGATGACCCTGTATGCAAGAGAGCAAAAGAGACACAGATGTGTAGATTGGACTTTTGGACTCAGAGGGAGAGGGAGAGGGTGGGATGATTTGGGAGAATGGCATTGAAACATGTATAATATCATGTAAGAAATGAATCGCCAGTCTATGTCCGATGTAGGATACAGCATGCTTGGGGCTGGTGCACGGGGATGACCCAGAGAGATGTTATGGGGAGGGAGGTGGGGGGGGGTCATGTTTGGGAATGCATGTACACCCATTCATGTCAATGTATGGCAAAACCAATACAGAATTGTAAAGTAAAATAAAGTAAAAATAAAAATTAAAAAAAATAATTTAAAAAATTGTATTAGAGACTGGTAAAAGGACTAGACTAGTTATCATATATTTGCATTAAAATAAAACTCTTAATGCAAATAAATACTTTTAAATTAAGTGAATTATTATATTACCAAACTTTGATAAATTTGGGGTTTGGGATTTGAGGAGTGATCAAGCCTGCATTTATTATTTATGCATAAAATAGCCTCACAAAATGAGACTACTGCGACTGATGGGTACCTAAAATTGTTACTGTTGTCTCTAATGTTTTCAATCTATATGACAGATTACTAGTCACATTTGATTCAGTATCATTTATTTGTATCACAAACTCTTATTTTATTTTTATCAAATTCCTAAATCTAGTTATGACACTATTTCCTGGTCCCTGTTTTTTTGAAATCTAGAATAAGACAGCTTGTCTAATTATATGTTTCCCTTCTCTGATTCAAGTAAAAGTTCGTTTCTAAAGGAAATAGATCTATTTACTTTCTGGAAAAATTACAGTGGCTACTTTGAATATTGGATCATAGAACATTAAAAACAATTCAGAAAAGAAATAATGTCATCATGGACAAAGGTGGAAAAGTAGAAGGAAATGGAGAGACATGTATAAAATAGAGCTATATCTTGGCTACAACCTATGCAGTTTTCTGTTGGAGTGGTATTATATAAAGACGAAATTATCGATGACTTAATTTCTGTGGTGTTTCTTTGTATTTTACCTAGCATCTAATTGGGCTTCCCAGCTGGTACTAGTGCTAAAGAACCCACCTGCCAATGCAGGAGACATAAGATATGTGGGTTTGATCCCTGGGTGGGAAGATCCCCTGGAGGGTGGCATGGCAACCTACTCCAGTATTCTTGCCTGGAGAATCCCATGGACAGAGAAGCCTGGCAGGCTATGATCCATAGGGTCGCAAAGAGCTGGACATGACTAAAATGACTTAGCATGTATGCACCCATGTAACTGATAAGCCCATTCATGAAGCTGGATAAAGAGTTAGGGGGAAAAAGATCCCTTTGAGAGGAAAGGAGTTTGGGAGAAATCAATGACTGTTGACATGGTACATCTTAGATATCAATTAAATAAACATGTGGAATGAAAAGCAGAAAATTAGAAAAAAAAAAGTAATTTCTCAAAAGTGAAAAGTTATCAAAGTTTGGAGGAAGACTATTTCCTGATATTGTTCTTTTTTGTATGAAAGAGAATTGTCAGAGTATCTAGCCTCCAGAACTCTCTCTTCTAGTCATTTATCCACTTAAATGGAGGCAGGTGTAGAATAGTGGTGACTTTTGTTTCTGGATTTTTTGGGTCCTCTAAGCCTAGAAACAAATTAGAGAACAATGTTATGAGTCTGTGGAGGAGGTAATGAATACGAATTATGTCTATAAAATTTACCTCCAACAGTGGAAAAAGTATAAGATTTGGAGCTAGACAGATCTAAATCTGCCACTTGCTGCCTGGGATACTTTATGAGCTTTATTAATGTACCTATGAGTATAGAAATTAAGTAGAAAAATAGTAATTGAATTTATCCTGAAAGATGTTGGAAAGGAAGAGGAAGCAAAATGGAGAAGTTGATATATAACCTGAATTTACTATCTGTCATGTCTTGTGTGCCTTTAGGGACAGTAAACTCTCAAAGCAAAATTTTAAAATTTTTTTCAAGAGGAAATTGTGTAGAAAGGAAATGAACACATAATGTTTTTATGGAGCTATAACTAGTTTTTAAAAATCAGTGTGACTGGGTATATAGACTATAAGATGAAAAAAATATGTAAAAATGAATATATAGAAATTGAAATGAGCAAAATCACCTTGGATGAAAAATTTAAGAAGTGTTAACATTATTTTTTAGGCAATAAGGATAGTGTTAGGATATTTCATATTCTTTAATTTAGCATCATCTAGGAATAGATCCTTTCTCTGAACACAAAAGAGATCAATTTTTTCAAATGGTCTGACTTATTAAACAGTTGGCTCCTTTGATCATGAAGTTATTCAGAGCATATGACACAGGGGATAATGTACCAGTGTTAAAGGTTGTGACTTCTATTCCTGTTGCTGTACATTCCAAGGAATCGTCTAAATGAATGTATCTTAGAAAACACCCAATAGACTTCCTTCTGGAGATTTAGGATCTCCATCTTAACTTGATGCCGCCATTAACACTCTTAATAGTGAGAGAGGAACACAACTTCATGTAAAGTATTAGTGACGACATTTAAAGTACATTCCCTGGAGAAGGGCATGGCAACTCACTCCAGTGTTTTTGCCTGGAGAATCCCATGAACAGAGTAGCCTTTCAGACTACAGTCCTTGAAGTTGAAACGAATCAGATGCAACTGAATGACTAACACTTTAAAGTTTCATCTGACACGTCAGGTTTACACCCCGTTCCTTAAAGGAATTCTCTGTCTTGTCTTTCAGACAACGGCATGCTTGGTCCTCATCTGGCTTTTTTGACTCTCTCAATCTCCTTTGCTGGATAGGCTTCCTCTTCCCCATCTCTCTCTCTATACTGGAAGGACTCAGGACTATAGCACATTTCTCTTCTCCCTAAATTCACTTCTAGGTGACTTAACAGTTCAGTTCAGTTCAGTCGCTCAGCCGTGTCCGACTCTTTGCGACCCCATGAGTCGCAGCACGCCAGGCCTCCCTGTCCATCACCAACTCCCAGAGTTCACTCAGACTCATGTCCATCGAGTCAGTGATGCCATCCAGCCATTTCGTCCTCTGTCATCCCCTTCTCCTCCTGCCCCCAATCCCTCCCAGCATCAGAGTCTTTTCCAATGAGTTAACTCTTCTCATGAGGTGGCCAAAGTATTGGAGTTTCAGCTTTAGCATCATTCCTTTCAAAGAAATCCCAGGGCTGATCTCCTTTAGAATGGACTGGTTGGATCTCCTTGAAGCCCAAGGGACTCTCAAGAGTCTTTTCCAACACCACAGTTCAAAAGCATCAATTCTTTGGTGCTCAGCCTTCTTCACAGTCCAACTCTCACATCCATACATGACTACTGGAAAAACCATAGCCTTGACTAGATGGACTTTAGTCGGCAAAGTAATGTCTCTGCTTTGAATATACTATCTATGTTGGTCATAACTTTTCTTCCAAGGAGTAAGCGTCTTTTAATTTCTTGGCTGCAGGCACCATCTGTAGTGATTTTGGAGCCAAAAAAAAAAAAAAAAATAAAGTCTGACATTGTTTCCACTGATTCTCCATCTATTTCCCATGGAGTGATGGGACCGGATGCCATGATCTTCATTTTCTGAATGTTGAGCTTTAAGCCAACTTTTTCACTTTCCTCTTTTACTTCCATCAAGAGGCTCTTTAATTCCTCTTCACTTTCTGCCATAAGGGTGTTGTCATCTGCATATCTGAGGTTATTGAGATTTCTCCCGGCAATCTTGATTGCAGCTTGTGTTTCTTCCAGTCCAGCGTTTCTCTGATGTACTCTGCATAGAAGTTGAATAAGCAGGGTGACAATATACAGCCTTGATGTACTCCTTTTCCTATTTGGAACCAGTCTGTTGTTCCATGTCCAGTTCTAACTGTTGTTTCCTGACCTGCATACAGATTTCTCAAGAGGCAGGTTAGGTGGTCTGGGATTCCCATCTCTTTCAGAGTTTTCCACAGTTTATTGTGATCTACACACTCAAAGGCTTTGGCATAGTCAATCAAGCAGAAATAGATCTTTTTCTGGAACTCTCTTGCTTTTTCCATGATCCAGCAGATGTTGGCAATTTGATCTCTGGTTCCTCTGCTTTTTCTAAAACTGTTGGGACCTTACAAACGCCATGATAGGCTTCAGGGACTAAGGTAGGACTCACGGGAAAGGCTGAATCATTGCCCAGTGAGGTCATCCCTGCAGATGCCAGGACTTATCTAATCAGCATACTCCCCATAACCTGGTTTGAGTTTATCAGGACGTAAAAGACATCCCCCTGCAGCCAATAGCCAGTTAGTAAATACCAGGAAACCCCTGCAGCCAATAAAGATTAGCCAATTATTAAATACTAGGAAACTCCTGCAGCCAATCAGCCCTTGCCAATGCTCTGTTCTAAAACCTATAAATACTGCTGTAAATCTGGGCTCGGGGCTCCTTGCTCCACTCCACTGAGTTGGATGTGGCAGGAGCCCTAGCTCGAACTAGAAATAAAACCCCTTCATGCTTTTGCATTGCTGTGGAAGTCTTATTCTCTCAGTTTTGGGGACTCGGACTCTGGGCATAACAAAAACTAGCTTGAACATCAGGAAGTTCACAGTTCATGTATTGCTGGAGCCTAGCTTGGAGAATTTTGAGCATTACTTTACTAGCATATGAGATGAGTGCAACTGTGCGGTAGTTTGAGCATTCTTTGGCATTGCCTTTCTTTGGGATTGGAATGAAAACTGACATTTTCCAGTCCTGTGGCCACTGCTGAGTTTTCCAGATTTGCTGGCATATTGAGTGCAGCACTTTCACAACATCATCTTTCAGGATTTGAAATAGCTCTACTGGAATTCTATCACCTCTAATAGCTTTGTTCGTAATGATGCTTTCTAAGGCCCACTTGACTTCACATTCCAAGATGTCTCGTTCTAGATGAATGATCACACCATTGTGATTATCCGGGTCATGAAGATCCTTTTTGTACAGTTCTTCTGTGTATTCTTACCATCTCTTCTTAATATCTTCTGCTTCTGTTAGGTCCATACCATTTCTGTCCTTTATCGAGCCCATCTTTGCATGAAATGTTCCCTTGGTATCTCTAATTTTCTTGAAGAGATTTCTAGTCTTTCCCATTCTGTTGTTTTCCTCTATTTATTTGCACTGATCACTGAGGAAGGCTTTCTTATAGGCATCAGTGAATGTAAGTGCTGGAGATAAAGAGAGAGGCTGATGCCAATGAATAAATATTATTATTTGCAATAGATAGAAGTGTAGTACAGGAAAATGTAAGAAAATTAGTTGGTAATCGGAAGAAATTTCATTTATTATAAAGGCTGTATTTCAAATCAGTGGAGGAAATATTTCAATATATTGTCTTGGGTCCACTTGGAGAGATATTTGAGGGAAAGAAACCGGAACTGAATGCTTGCTTTACCCTGTATAAGAGCAAATTCTAGCTGGGGCAAAGGTTTAAATGTCAAGAAAAATAGCAAAAAAAAAACAAAAAACAAAAAACAAAAAACAAAAAACCAGTAACCATAATAAACACACATGTATAAAAATTCATATACACACATAATCATAAATGTAGTAAAAACAGATATGTCCTCATAATCATGTGTAAATAATATTGTTAAAACCTGAAAGAGTAGCTTATTATCATAGATATAAGGAAGAGTGCCATGAGTTAACTCAGTTGGAGGATTCTAGAGTCAGATTTTTCTTCTCACCCATCAACTTTATGCAAATTATTATTTTTTCTTTTGTGTCTCTTTTTCTTGTAGGTACTCACAAGACTCTTTTGAAATTCTGAAGATAAAATAGTTAATAATGCAGAGTGTACAGAACTGTGGTTGGCATATCAGTTCAGTTCAGTCGCTCAGTCATGTCCGACCCTTTGCAACCCCATAGACTATCACACCAGGCTTAACTGTCCATCACTAACTCCCAGAGTTTGCTCAAATCATGTCCATCTAGTCAGTGATGCCATCCAACCATCTTATCCCCTGTTGTCCCCTTCTCCTCCTACCTTCAATCTTTCCCAGCATCAGGGTCTTTTCCACTGAGTCAGTTCTTTGCATGAGATGGCCAAAGTATTGGAGTTTCCATTTCAGCGTGTCTTTCCAATGAATATTCAGGACTGATTTCCTTTATGATTGACTGGTTTGGTCTCCTTGCAGTTCAAGGGACTATCAAGAATCTTCTCCAACACCACAATTCAAAAGCATCAGTTCTTTGGCGCTCATCTTTCTTTGTGGTCCAACTCTCACATCTATACATGATTACTGGAAAAACCATACCTTTGGCTTGTAGGAGATTTCTGGAGATTATGAGTGAAATGACATAAAACATACAAGACATACAAAAGACAGACAGGACACCACTCTGGCCAGAGGAACAACTGGGCAAACCAATTGCCGTTTATTATTATAAAGCCCTCCTTAGGCAGAATTCCAGACTGTAAGAATAAGCCTTTTCAGTACAGTGCAGGTGCATACATGTTATCGTACAGCAAAGGGGAGTGAAATCTCTGTCTACTGCAGAGTCTGCACAAAGCCCTCATCTCCTTCTTATCTCAAGAAGGGAATGCTCCCTCGTTTGCAAGGGACCATTAAAGTCAAGGCTGTGTCCAGACTCTTTGGCAGAACGCCTCGTATGCAAGGACGCTCAGCCTGAGCAGAGAGACCCGTTTGCAGGCACATCTCTGCTACCCTATTAACCCTTCAGGCTAGACAGACCTTTGTTGGCAAAGGTAATGTCTCTGCTTTTTAATATGCTGTCTAGGTTGGTCATAGTTTTTCTTCCAGGGAGCAAGCATCTTTTAATTTCATGGCTACAGTCACCATCTGCAGTCATTTTGGAGCCCAATAAAATAAAGTCTGTCACTGTTTCCACTGTTTCCCCATCTATATGCTATGACGTGATGGGACTGGATGCCATGATCTTAGTTTTCTGAATGTTGAGTTTTAAGCCAGGTTTTTCACTCTCCTCTTTCACTTTCAAGAGGCTCCTTATTTCTTCTTTGCTTTCTGCCATAAGAGTGGTGTCATCTGCATATCTGAGGTTATTGAGATTTCTCCTGGCAATCTTGATTCCAGCTTAGGCTTCATGCAGTCCAGCATTTTGCACGATGTACTCTGCATATAGGTTAAATAAGCAGGGTGACAGTATACAGCCTTGACGTACTCCTTTCCCCATTTGTTCTATGTCTGTTGTTCTATGTCCAGTTCTAACTGTTGCTTCCTGACCTGCATACAGATTTCTCAGGAGGCAGGTAAGGCAGGTAAAGTGGTCTGGTATTCCCATTTCTTGAAGAATTTTCCAGTTTGTTGTGATCCATACAGTCAAATGCTTCAGCATAGTCAATAAAGCAGAAGTAGAATTTTTTTGAACTCCCTTGCTTTTTCTATGATCCAACAGTTATTGATATCTTGAGCAATTATTGAGCAACAGTATACAACCAGTCCGTTGTTCCCTGTCCAGTTCTAACTGTTGCTTCTTGACCTGCATAGATTTCTCAGGAGGCAGATAAGGTGGTCTTGGGTTTCCATCTCTTTAAGAGTTTTCCACAGTTTGTTGTGGTCCACATAGTCAAAGTGTTTAGTGTAGTCCTTAAAACCTCTCAAAAATCACTATTTATATCTTTGAGATGTCCCTCCACCAAAGTTCCACAAAGCAAATTTTTATCTGCTAGATAACTCCGAATACACTGTAACAATTTATTGTAGCCAGTATTCCATGATGGGTCATCAGATAAATGGGGACAGGGACAGACAGATACATATATGACATATATGTAATTTTTTTCAACCAAAGTTTTGTGCTGTTTCCCATCTCATACATCTTTTTTCCCCCATAAATCAGGGGAGTTTGTGCTATAGTTTACCTTTTATGCCAAAGTACACACTGAATTTCGGTGGGGAAAACCAGATACAATTTATGAAGTTAGCCCAAATAAGAGAGCCAAGAGAGAGGGTCAGGCAGTTATTCTGATTTAGCTTGTTTTCATCATCTCTATTTTCTCAGGAAGAACATCACAAGTTTTTGTTTGTTTGTTTGTTTCCATTCAAACTCAGGGTGACATTAAGCTGTAGGATATTGTATTTTTATCTCCAAATCAGAAGCATAAATCCAACACTCTCCAAAAAAAAAAAAAAAACAACTATGTACAATATTTAAGGAACTGATAAGAAAGCTTATGCTCAGATGAAGCTGAAAAATTTCAACAGAATTTGGTTTCAGTTTGCTAAAATATATGTACATGCACATAAAAATTGCAACAGAAATGTACTTTTTCCTACAAAAATGTTTATTTATTTACTAGTTTACTCTTACAAGGAACAAGTTCTAATTTCAAAACTATCAATAGTATTTTTCACTTGAATAGATTCACACCATACTCAGATTAATTTTTAAACTTTTTTTCTGCTATTGTAGATAGCTACTGATGACCTGGTTTTAGTATTGAATTAGTATTAAATTTAGTATTAAACTCTTCAAAAAAGAGCAAAAAACCTCATATTTAAAAATACAAAATTCCTAAAATTCCATTTAAAAAATGAATGAGTCACAGGGATAAAAATATACAGTGTGAATATAGTCAGTAATAATATATTTTTGAATTATGATGGTCAAAAGATGGTCAAAAGGTAAAACTTTCCAGGTACAAGATAACTATAATGTACAACGTGATCAATATAATTAATGCTTTTGTGTGTTATATATAAAGTTGTTAAGAGAATAAATTCTAAGAGTTCACATCACAAAGAGAAAACATTTTCTTTACCTTTTATTTTGTATTTATATCAGAGATGGATGTTCACTAAGTTTTTGTGGCAATCATTTCATGATGTATGCAAGTTAAATCATTATTCCATATGCATTAAATTTATAGAGCTGTGCATCAGTTGTATCTCAATAAAACTGGAAAGAAAAACATAATTCCTCAATAGGGTACCAAAGATGTTTATATGGAACCATGTAATTTATTACCACCCAGACAGAAATCTCTTAATATAAACCGAATCACCAACAGTGTATTCCATTGTGACATTATCGAGGCATGCAACATAGGGCATCCCACTCACAGAGGAGACCGTATGCCAATTTATATACCAAATGTTAACATATAATAGTTTGGTAAAAACAGGTTGATATGGAGCAAACTTCAAACAGTTCGTTTAAAAGAAGCTAATGGAGAGGAAGAAATGAAGCCACAAAACCTGATAATTCTTCATCAGGCAATTTAATGTGATAACAAGAATTGATATTCTTTTTTGAAAAAAAAATTCCTATAAGAAGAAATAATTGTGGAAGCATAAGAATTTACTTCAATAAGCTGAACAAAATGCTTAAAATTCAAAATGCAATTCACCCTAAAGAGCTTGAGATTAAAAATGAAATATAACTCAGAATATACATATTTACACTTATCTCTTGTAGAGCATATGTTCCCTTCCAAGCTATGCAAGAATTTACCATTTGCCATGTTTTCGTGGATTAAATATTGTTAGATGCTCCAAGGCACTGTTCATAGCTACTTTCAAGATTAAAACTAACCAAAAAAAAAAAAATCTGTTTTAAATACAAGCTTGTTATTTGACACTTTAGTGCCTCTAAATCACATAAAGACAGCCTATTTTATTCCTCTGTAATTTAATACTGCAAATGTAAGCATATTGAATATTGATATGATCAATAGAAAAACATCTAAAACAGTTGTATTTCTTTTTAATTCTATAACGTAATATACTGGATACTTTTTACAAGGCTGGGAGGGCTGTCAAGTCTTGAATATTCACTTACTTTGCTTTTTCTATGTGCAACTATGTGTTTATGTTTTTATCACTTTTTTCTTTTTTCCACAAGCACTTGTAAGAACAAACAATAATTATTTAGTATACAGGGCACCTTTTATGTAACTTCAATCTTTCCTCTTGTCTCTCAATAGCAGAGCCACTACATTTTGAATTTGGAGGTATAATGTCTTAAGTGTCATTTCTGTTGAAGGGGAGCAGAATATGAAACCCCTAAATGTGCCACTTTGACATGAGGATTATTATAAGCAGCAGAAGGCACGTAAGACCCAGCAGATTCAGGAAATACATTTACCTTTCCCTAAAACCTCTAAGAATTTAAATAAGGAGCCTAGTCCTGAAAGAGAACAACTGCCAGAGACGACCTTTTTTTTAATCTGAAGAATTATCTGCCTGGAAGGGCAAACATCTAATTAGCAAACATCTGTGCTTCTTAACTTCCTGTGAATTGTCCTCCACTTTAAAGCCTCTACTCCATTTCTTACTTCAGGATATAATATATTTTATTAACATGCTATATTAATACTACAGCACATTGAAGACTCTAAGAAGTTCTTAAGTAGAGACACTTGGTTTGCTTAACTTTATTTCAACATTTGCTTGTCTTATTGGAACCTGTTAACATTCCAGTGTTTATTTAGATAACATGAGTCTTTAACAGCTCTCCTGCCTGCTTGTCCATTTGATTTGGCCCTCTTTAGAGGGGTGTGTCTCCAGTACTCTTGCCTGGAAAATCCCATGGACGGAGGAGCCTGGTAGGCTGCAGTCCATGGGGTCGCTAAGAGTCGGGCACGACTGAGCGACTTCACTTTCGCTTTTCACTTTCATGCATAGGAGAAGGAAATGGCAACCCACTCCAGTGTTCTTGCCTGGAGAATCCCAGGGATGGGGGAGCCTAGTAGGATGCCGTCCGTGGGGTCACACAGAGTTGGACACGACTGAAGCGACTTAGCAGCAGCAGCAGCAGCAGCAGAGGGGTGTGTGTGTGTGTGTGTGTGTGTGTGTGTGCGCACGAGTGCACATGTGTGTGTATAAATTGCTATTTGCCACTAGCCAAGCTGAAGCATATTTTGTAAAATAATTATATGAAACTTTCTGCTTCAGTATTGAGGAGTTTGACTTGGTGATACTGCCCCCTAAATCACACAGTGTTCTCTTCAGAGGAATCCTCTGCAGAAAGTATTTTATACCTCAGGACCAGCAAAAGCAATAGTCATGCTATGATTTTTAAAATTAATTTTTAATGGATTACAAAGTTAAAGTCAATCTAATTTCAGTGTTGACCATCTGGTGATGTCCATGTGTAGAGTCTTCTCTTGTGTTGTTGGAAGAGGGTGTTTGCTATGACCAGTGCATTCTCTTGGCAGAACTTTATTAGCCTTTGCCCTGCTTCATTCCATATTCCAGGGGCAAATCTGCCTGTTACTCAAGGTGTTTCTTGACTTCCTACTTTTGCATTCCAGTCCCCTATAATGAAAAGGACATCTTTTTTGGGTGTTAGTTCTAGAAGGTCTTGTAGGTCTTCATAGAACCAATCAACTTCAGTTTCTTCAGCGTTACTGGTCAGGGCATATACTTGGATTATTGTGATATTGAATGGCTTGCCTTGGAAACGAACAGAGATCATTCTGTCGTTTTTGAGATTGCATCTAAGTACTGTATTTCAGACTCTTTTGTTGACTATGATGGCTACTTCATTTCATCTAAGGGATTCCTGCCCACAGTAGTAGATAAAATGGTCATCTGAGTTAAACTCACCCATTCCAGTCCATCTTGGTTCACTGATTCCTAGAATGTTGACGTTCACTCTTGTCATCTCCTATTTGACTACTTCCAATTTGTCTTGATTTATGAACCTAACATTCCAGGTTTCTATGCAATATTGCTCTTTACAGCATCAAACCCTGCTTCCATCACCAGTTCCATTCACAACTGGGTGTTGTTTTTGCTTTGGCTCCATCCCTTCATTCTTTCTGGAGTTATTTCTCCACTGATCTCCAGTAGCATACTGGGCACCTACCGACCTGGGGAGTTCATCTTTCAGTGTCCTATCTTTTTGCCTTTTCATACTGTTCATGGGGTTCTCAAGGCAAGAATCTGAAGTGGTTTGCCATTCCCTTCTCCACTGGACCACATTCTGTTAGACCTCTTCACCATGACCCTCCTGTCTTGGGTGGCCCCACAGGGCATGGCTTAGTTTCATTGAGTTGGACAAGGCTGTGGTCTCTGTGATCAGATTGGCTAGTTGTCTGTGATTGTAGTTTCAGTCTACAGAGTTTCTGCCCTCTGATCCCCTCTCTCAGTGCCTACCATCTTGCTTCTGTTTCTCTTACCTTGGACCTGGGGTCTCTCTTCACGGCTGCTCCAGCAAAGCACAGCCTCTGCTCCTTACCTCTGATGCAGTGTAGCTCCTCTCAGCCACCGCCCCTGCCCTTGGGCGCAGGGTAGTTCCTCTCAGCTGTGCTAGGGCGTCTTAGCAGCTGCCACATTCATGCGCCGTCACAGAAATACATGAACCATGAACTTCCAGATGTTCAAGCTGGTTTTAGAAAAGACAGAGGAACCAGAGATCAAATTGCCAACATCTGCTGGATCACTGAAAAAGTAAGAGAGTTCCAGAAAAACATCTATTTCTGTTTTATTGACTATGCCAAAGACTTTGACTGTGTGGATCACAATAAACTGTGGAAAATTCTGAAAGAGATGGGAATGCAAGACCACCTGACCTGTCTCTTGAGAAACCTGTATGCAGGTCAGGAAGCAACAGTTAGAACTGGAAGTAGAACAACAGACTAGTTCCAAATAGGAAAAAGAGTACGTCAAGGCTGTATATTGTCACCCTGCTTATTTAACTTCTATGCAGAGTACATCATGAGAAACGCTGGGCTGGAGGAAGCACAAGCTGGAATCAGATTTCCAGAAGAAATATCAATAACCTCAGATATGCAGATGACACCACCCTTATGGCAGAAAATGAAGAGGAACTAAAAAGCCTCTTGATGAAAGTGAAAGAGGAGAATGAAAAAGTTGGCTTAAAGCTCAACATTCAGAAAATGAAGATGATGGCATCTGGTCCCATCACTTCATGGGAAATAGATGGGGAAACAGTGGAAACAGTGTCAGACTTTATTTTGGGGGGCTCCAAAATCACTTCAGATGGTGATTGCAGCCATGAAATTAAAAGATGCTTACTCCTTGGAAGAAAAGTTATGACCAACCTAGATAGCATATTGAAAAGCAGATACATTACTTTGCCGACTAAGGTCTGTCTAGTCAAGGCTATGGTTCCAGTGGTCATGTATGTATACGCGAGTTGGACTATAAAGAAAGCTGAGTACCAAAGAACTGATGTGTTTGAACTGTGGTGTTGGAGAAGACTCTTGAGAGTTCCTTGAACTGCAAGGAGATCCAACCAGTCCATCCTAAAGGAGATCAGTCCTGGGTGTTCATTGGAAGGACTGATGTTGAAGCTGGAACTCCAATGCTTTGGCCACCTGATGCAAAGAGCTGACTCATTTGAAAAGACCCTGATGCTGTGAAAGATTGAGGGCAGGAGAAGAAGAGGACGACAGAGGATGGGATGGTTGGATGGCATCACCGGCTCAATGGACATGGGTTTGAGTGAACTCCAGAAGTTGGTGATGGACAGCAAGGCCTGGTGTGCTGCAGTTCATGATGTCACAAAGAGTTGGACACGACTGAGTGACTGAACTGAACCGAACCGAAAGTTAAAATCATTTAGAGTCTAAGTAGCAAATTATATTATAAAGATAACTTTAACATCTACACACTCAGAATTGAAAGAACATTTTATTCCTAGTTTCTAGCAGAGTCTTGACAAATAGTAGGAAAGCAGTAAATACTTTTCTAATGTCTATCACTATTTCATTTAGACAATTATTTTCACACTTATGATGCAAACCATCCTGGAAAGTTATTTATATTATGTAAAAGCAGCACATGGTATTATATAACACACACTTGCTGTGTCCTATGAAAATTCATTCTCTCCATCTTACCCCTCTCCATCCTGCGACCTCTACCCAAAAGGCTTGATTTTGTTCAGATTTCCATCCTCTCTTCCAGTTGGAGAGTCTGACCCATCTCTAGTAAAAGCAAGTAAATCCTAGTTTGTCTCAGCTAATCATGATAGTAATTCTAGCGAATGGTGTGTGAAGAAACTTACTAAGGAAACACTTAGGAATGATTTGTTCACCCTTTGAAATGAAGATACAGAGTTTCTCTCTTGTGATGATGGCCATCATTACCATGGCTGGGTGTGATGTCTTGGAAATGTGGATAAACCAAAAAGCCAAGCCCATAAACATGGGGACTGGGGATTAGAGGCAGAGATATGGGAATAAACGAAGTCATTAATATTCTTATGTCACTGAATAAACCAACACTGGAGTTGTCCTTTCCTGTCTTTCTCTGAATTCTTGATAAGTGAGAATCTTATTAAGTAAATGAGTAAATTTTCAAAATTTACAAAGTCGAATTAAGGCTATTCAAATGGGAATTTTCTGTTACTTGCAGTCAACACATCCTAACTGTCATACTCATCTAACTTCTAATACTTTTACTCAGATTTTAATCATCAAATCTAGTTTTTGTAGTTTAAATTTGTGAGCTCTAAGAATTTCATATCACCAGACTTTTATTTTCCTCTTATTTTTACTAAGATTATAGGTGCTAGATTATCCTTCACTCAGGTTCAATGGCATTGTATCCTTAAAAAATTAAGTTTGTTTATTTTGGGAAGTATCAACATGAATAGAAATGATTCATCTTTAAACATAAACACATTAAGTTTAAGCTTCCAAAATAAATATATTGAAACTTTATGTCAACACTTTTTCTGATAAATTTTCAACTATTTCTCATTCACAGTGATTTTTTTCATAAACATATATTCAAAATGGTGAACATTTGCACCCTCTACTTTAATAAGACTTAAAAATCCCAGGCTTGACTGACTGAAATTGAGAACTTCTATGTTAATATCTTTAATGGCACATCTTAAAACTAGGTCTTTCTAGCTGAAATTTTCCAACCTTACAGTGGTATTTCTGTTGAGAGGATTTATCATGTGGAATTTAGTACAGTGGACATGGCCCTTGCACCACTCTCTATTTCTCAGTATTTTTATTTGAATGGAACATCCTGCTGGAATCTGCTCTTACTTTTCTGTTTGTGAAACATAATAAATTATAAAAATAGTTTATTTCTCTAGATGAAAAAATAACCAAAGGACAGTAAATCCTGTCATTATGTTAATACATGTCTCTCCCATGAAGACAAATCCAACATATCAAATATTGAAGAGAATGGCACCTAAAATATTTTTTTACTAGTTAAGTTCAGGACTTTAAAAGAAAATGAAAAAAATCACCCAACAGAAAATTTTAAATTGGTAGCATTTTCATTCAGTTGTGAAATGATTATTTTTTAAATCCATGTTGACATCTTCTTTTCAACATTTTCTGTTATGTGAATCAGATGAGTATAGATGGACAATGAAACATATTCATATGATCTCCTTTAATTACCAAACTCACTCACTGAAGCAGTTGATGAAAACAGCTGGTTATAAAGCAGAGAAATTGTCTTCAAATCAAGGAAGATAAAAACTGTTTTACTTAGCCCATGCTAACTAAATATTATAATCTGGTACTTAAACAACAGACATATATCTCTCAGTCTGGGTGGCTGGGTACTCAGAGATCAGGGTGACAGTATGACTGAGATCTGGTGAGGACTTGCACATGTCACACTTCTTCATTAGCTCCTAGCTTCATTTTAGAGATCTCTCAGCAATACTGATGCCATTTTGGTTTCCTTTCATAAATTATAAATGAAAACACAGTACACACTGTCCTAGTATGTTAGGATAAAGAGTGCAAGTCAGTAAGTCAGGGAATCCATATATATATATATGGATTCTATATATGCAAATATACATATATTTCTATGAATATTAATATATATTTGACAGATAAAGTATCAGAAATACTCTCTGGAGCTGACATATGAATTTTCGAATCCTCTGCATATAAAGGATCATTGAACGCTTGCTTTTGGTGTGAGGGAGATAGTGTGCAGAAGAGTGAGGGCAGAAAGGTCTGGGAAGAAACCTGGAGAGACTCCAGCATTGAGGGAGGAGAAGACAGGTTCATTCATGGTAGGAGTTTGGGCAGATGTGGTCAACTGAAAATTAAGGAAAAGAAGTTTCATTTTGCAAGAGCATGACTGTGATGATGTTCCATGAAATCAAAGTAGGAAAGGAGCAAAGGAACCACCACAATAGTTAATCTCTTTTTGTTGAAAAACCAAAGTAAATAGGCAAGTGGAAAAGAGGGTAGGTGGCATTCTGAATGAAATGTCTAATTATTAGTTTTATAGCTGTTATACATGTTGACAAGAACCAACGTGATGGGGAGAGTAGCTAAAACAGAGGAATGGCTATCACTGAAGGTGAATGACTTGAATCACTGGGAAGCTGTTAGGTTAAATGAGCCATTCATGGTGACATTTAAGTCACCATGGCAACAGCTTAGGAATGAGGCATGTAGGGATACAGAGGAATTCTGTAAGCCAAGCTATGAAATTGCTAACAATGAAAGGGGGTGATGTGAAAGTTGCTAAAAACAGTGATGAGAAGGAAGTACTATTGCTGAATACCACACACCTGAAAGAGAATTCCTTTTCTTTAAGAAGATAGAGAAGTAAATTTTGGCAGAGTTATTGGTGATGAGAGGAGAGCAAAGATCATACATCTCAGCCCCAAGGTTACTGCGGAATAGGAACATCAGCAGCTTGAGAAAATTCTACAGAAAATGGAATGTCGGGGAAGAACTAGTTTCACTTAAGTCAAGAAGTCAGGGAAATATAGGAATTGTCTCCTTGGAGTTAAGACATTTCTAAAGGTCACAATTTGAGGGGTGGTTTGGGAGGCCTGGGTTGAGTTAATGAAGTACTGGAGTTTAGGAACTACTGTGTTGGAAAGGTACATGAGCAAGGGGAACACATGAGGGGTGGAGAAGTTAAGAGCTTGTGATCCAGATGTTGACTGATGAGAACTGGAACGTGGGCAGGATGGATTCGGTCTCTACAGTTACTTTAAAGAGAGAATCCTGCTTACAGCAACTACATGAACATTTATTAGCTCAGCTGATGAATCTTCATAAACTGATTGAGAGGATTAAATAAGATTATACAGATGCTTTATAGAATGGAATAAAAAGAGTCCATTATTATTGAAATGCCTGAGTCAAATTTAATAAAATAATTAGGTATCAATCAAGGTATTCTTTCCTCTTCTAAACTTATAAGCATTTTTCCTACTGTCACTACAGGTATTGATATAATACTGAAGAGAATATGATGACATAATGACAGATCTAAATTTGATCAAATTCTATTTTTTTAAGATGAAGTCTCATCATTATTCTAGATTCTTCACTATGTGGTTCAAACTTTTAAGGCACCTGGTTGCCAAGTTTCCTTCTTCCAATTTCTCTTGATTTTATTTTTTGCTAATCCTGTTTACAGCATCATTTGGCATTTTTACTTTGAATAGGGAAAACAATAAACCATATGGCAAGACTATTTTAAATGTTGAATCAAGCATGTTTCTAGAGCCAGGAATAATCCCCAAACATATATTACTTAAAGGCTTCCTTCAAATATTGACCTTTTATTCATTGTGTATACACAATATCATCTGTTAATTTTTTCCTATATGCTAGATGTTTTACATGTATTATTTCTAATCGACATAACAAGCTACAGAAGTGGATTTTCTAAATTTTATTTTCCCAGTGAGAAAATGAAGACTTGGAAAGATTAGATCTGTCCAAAGTCTCCACCTTATAAGTAATGAGAATCTTGGATCCAAACTTGAACCTGTCTGATTCCAAAACACATGATCTTTAATATTGTATTACCTCTACTGATTGTAATCACATTTTCTAATAGGATATGATTTGAAGGATGCAGGAAAGAGTCTAGTTCTCTGGACATTTCTTTACTGGCTTAATGACATTCTGAATTTCAAATGATTACAGAGTCAATCATTTGGGGTACCACTTTGTATTTTCTGTCAAATAACTTCCAGAAATTTTAAAATATAGGCTGGAAATCACATGCATTATTACAAATATGTTCATAAGCACTCTTTCCTTTAGAAATGGTGTTCAGAGATCATGTGTGTTTGGCGTATGAAACTATTTGGGTCAAAAAAAGTAACTTAGACTTCATCTTCCCATGTGGGATTGTCCCTTGGCGGGAAAGCACGTGGAGAATCCTGGGTTATGCCTAAGTTCTGGGTATTGAAGAGTACAAGACTTTGGAGTGAGATTCAGAAATTATATATCAAAATACCTTATAAACAAAGCACTTTCTTTGTAACTTCATTCACAATTAGACTTACTTTACAAATGCTTTTATTTTTTTAAAATTTTACTTTATTTTACTTTACAATACTGTATTGGTTTTGCCATACATTAAGATGAATCCACCACGGGTGTACACGTGTTCCCAATCCTGAACCTCCTTCCCACCTCCCTCCCCATACCATCTCTCTGGGTCATCCCAATGCACCAGCCCCAAGCATCCTGTATCCCGCATCGAACCTAGACTGGCGATTCATTTATTATATGATATTATACATGTTTCAATGCTTTTAAATCAAAATAAGATGCACAGCCAATGATGAACATTTTTCCTGCCTGCAAGAGGTGATCAAAATCCTGCAAATGGGTGGGAGGGGGGTTCATATTTGGGAACGCATGTACACCCGTGGTAGATTCATGTCAATGTATGGCAAAACCAATACAGTATTGTAAAGTAAAATAAAGTAAAAATAAAAATTAAAAAAAAATGAAAAATAAAAAAAATACTGCAAATGCTATTTGATTTTTGATATACTGAAGATAACAAATGGCTTTTCCATTGATTCTCTTTCAACCTATTATTTCAATTAATCTTCATTATCATGTGCACATTTTAAATAGCTGGTTTTTTAAATATAGGGAATAATTTTTCAATCTTTTGCAAGTATTAACATGGCAAAATGGCTTTTACTTTTTTCATTTCCCTGTCACTGCTTCATCTGTATATTCTCTTTGGATGTGAACTAACTGCTAAATATGTAAACACATAAAACTAGATGCTATCAGGGCCAACATGGTTTATATTAATTTATGAAGAGAAAAGTAAGATGAATGATTTCAGGAATATTTTCATTAAGTCACAAAAGATTACTACTTATTTCCCACACATTTGTGAGAATAATAGTTTGTAGAAATGAAATCTCTTGCCTAAGTACAATACCTGTATCATAATGTTACAAATATGAAATGGGAACCCACTGTGGTATTCTTGTCTGGAAAAATTTGTCCATTCTTGTCATAGACAGAGTGAGCCTGATGGGCTACACTCCATGAGGTCACAAAAGGGTCAGACATGATTGAACCACTCAGCATATACGCACACGTGCGTGTATATGTGTATGTGACATTTATAAAATAATATTATACAAATCACATTACAAACCAGAAATAATGCCTTTACCTGTTGAAAAGGTTGAAAGTTGAAGGTGAAGTGTTCAGTTGTGTCAGATGTTTTACAACCCCATGGGCTTTAGCCTACCAGGCTTCTCTGTCCATGGGATTATCCAGGCAAGAATATTGGAGTGGATTGCCATTTCCTTCTCCAGGGGATCTTCCCGGCCCCAGGATCAAACCTGGGTCTCCTGCATTGTAGGCAGACACTATCACTGAGAGAAATTATCCTCTGCTTATAATCTTGAGCTGCTTCACTGAAATTTGTGAAAAATCTTATACACATTAATATAGAAATATTTAAGTAAATAATTATTGATTTTCTTTCTGATTATGTCATGAAAACCCAAGATATTTTAAAATCCACCTTTTAAAATGAGATTAATTTGGTTTAATGTTAAATGAGGAAAGTAAATCACAGATTAGTACAGACAGCACACCTACTATACCCTGGTTTTGACTGTTTTCCTTTTATTATCCTTAAGTAATAAGTATGTGAGTGGACTTTTACCTTAATTCTTCAAGAAATAAAATTTGGAGCTCTTACAAGAAAAGTGATAGTCATCTGTATAGTAGAATATAAACAATTAGCATTTCATAATATTCTGAAAAATTGTTTTATGCTCCTAAATTATCTAATTTAGATACTGATTTATTTGCTTATTTATTGTAATTTCTGGTGCCATCTGTAGACTCATAAATACCAGCTAAATTTATTTTTTGAAAAAAATAGTGTGGATCCTTATTTATATTTTGTTTTAAAAAGAAGTGAGGCTTTTTCATGAAGATGGTGCCGAAGGCAAAGAAGGAAGCCCCTGCCCCTCCTAAAGCTGAAGCCAAAGCAAAAGCTTTGAAGGCCAAGAAAGCAGTGTTGAAAGGTGTCCACAGCCACAAGAAAAAGAAGATCCGGACGTCACCCACCTTCCGGCGGCCCAAAACGCTGCGGCTCAGGAGGCAGCCCAAATATCCTCGGAAGAGCGCCCCTAGGAGAAACAAACTTGACCACTATGCTATCATCAAATTCCCCCTCACCACCGAGTCAGCCATGAAGAAAATAGAAGACAACAACACACTGGTGTTCATTGTGGATGTCAAGGCCAACAAACACCAAATCAAACAGGCTGTGAAGAAGCTCTATGACATTGACGTGGCTAAGGTCAATACTCTGATCAGGCCTGATGGAGAGAAGAAGGCATATGTTCCACTGGCTCCTGACTACGATGCTTTGGATGTTGCCAACAAAATTGGGATCATCTAAACTGAGTCCAGCTGGCTAATTTCAAATATAAAAGTTTTCACTATAAAAAAAAAAAAAGAAGTGAGGATTTTTAGAACATAAGAAACCCACTATACTTTACTCTATCATTGGTAAACCAGTGTTTCAGATGCTTTAGGTTCAAAGTTTAATCTTGAAAGTGACTTGCTTTGATCATGACACTTGAGAAAGTTTCTTTCTACCAGTTTCCTCATTTGAAAAACAGGGAAGATAATGTTGACTTCATGGAATTCTCAGATGGAAAAGCCAGTGAAAGCTGGAGCTATTCTCAACTGCGGCGACAATGATCTTAAGTGTTTAAGATCAGAACATCTAGGTCATCATCTGGATGATCTGTTAATGCCAGACAACCATGCGGTATATTCAGAAACTTTTTTCTAACCTAATAGAAAACCTAATATTTCCATGAACTGTGAATGAGAGGATACAACCTGTTTAAACAACCTATGGAAATACAGGAAATGAAAATGACATTTTATGTCATAGGGGAATTTTACTAAGCTTTGGCCATATCTTTCATTTACAGTAATTATTAATTTTTTATTCAAGGCCCTTGCATGAAGTATATGACTTCGTTTCGCTGTAACATGGAAAAACAGAAGAGTGATTTATTATATCTGTTACAGTTCATTGCCCAACATCTTTCAGGCCAGTATCATAATTGATTTATACTGTATTATTCAGTTCAGTTCAGTTCAGTTGCTCAGTCATGTCCAACTCTTTGTTGGACCCCATGGACCACAGCATGCCAGGCCTCCCTGTCCATCACCAACTCCCAAAGTCTACCCAAACTCATGTCCATTGAGTCAGTGATGCCATTCAACCATCTCATCCTCTGTCCTCCCCTTCTCCTCCTGCTTTCAGTCTTTCCCAGCATCAGGGTCTTTTCAAAAAAGTCAGCTCTTCATATCAGGTGGCCAAAGTATTAGAGTTTCAGCTTCAACATCAGTCCTTCCAATGAACACTTAGGACTATTCTCCTTTAGGATGGACTGGTTGTCTCTCCTTGGAGTAAGTATACTGTATTATTAGTAATCAGTTAATTTTGTGAGGTATAGTGACAAGAAATAAACAAAGGCAATTAAGATATTGTGAGAATTTTAATTGGCTAACAACAGAACAAATTTTTTCTATTGAGGTAGCATTCATTTACAATATTATGTAAATTTCAGGTGTGCAGTGTAATGATTCACAATTTTAAGCATTATACTCCATTTATTATTATTACAAATATTGGCCACATTCCCTATGCTGTACAAATTATCCTTTAGCCTATTAATTTTGTACATAGTATTTTGCACTTAATCCCCTACCCCATCTTGCCTCTCACCACTGATGATCAACAGTAGAATCACTCTATAACTGTGAGTCTGTTCTTTTTTTTAAATAGTCATTAGTTTATTTTTTTGATTTTACATATAAGTACATATGTACATAAGTACACATATCATACAAAATCTTTCTTTCTCCATCTGACCTTGCAATCCATCCGTGTTGTTGCCAATGGCAAAATTTCATTTTATGACTGAGTAGTATTCCATTGTATATATACTGCATCTTCTTTTTCCAGTTATCCGTTGATGGACACTTAGGTTGCTTTCATATCTTGACTACTGTAAACAATGCTGCTATGAACACTGGGATGCATATATCTTTTCAAATTATTATTTTCTTCAGATGTATACCCAGAAGTGTAATTGCTGGATCATATAATATTTTTTATTTTTAAGTTTTGAGGAACCTCCATCCTGTTTTCCATAGTGGCTGCGTAAATTTACATTCCCATGAATAGTGTACAAGGGTTCCTTTTTCTCCACAACCTTGCCAGCATTTGTCATTTATGGTCACACTGATGATAGCCATTCTAATAGGGGTGAGGTAGTATCTCATTTTGGTTTTTATTTGCATTTCTTTGACTAGTGATGTTGACATCTTGTCACATCCCTATGTATGTCTTCTTTGGAAAAAATGTCTATTCAGGTCTTCTACCATTTTTAATGGGATTTTTTTTTCTGATATAAAGTTTCATGAGCTGTTTATATATTTTGTTTTTGATAAACGTTTTTCTTTGTCACTCATTACTCTTTAAGAGAATAAGGGACAATATAATTTTAAGTGGGATAGCTACACCTGTCTAATTCTCAAATAATAGAATAAAACCTGAAACTGAAAACAGTAGCTAAATGAAATTATCATAAAGGAATATTCCTGTCTTTTCCACTTTCCTAGCTTTCAGAAGCTTGTCCTTGGACAAGCTACTTTGCTTTTATCTTTTTATTATTAAGGTATCTGGTGAGAATTACGTTAGATAATCTATCATCTATTAAATTATCTAACATGTTGTAAATATTTTAATGTATCATTTTTGGTAACATTTTATCACAGATAATGTAGAAATGATGTGAGCCACATGTATTTTCAGTATAAAAATATTCAATAAATGGTGCTCTATAATTTTTAAAGTCAACATGTGTTTCACTTAAAAGGGTGGGGACAAAAAGATCTCAAAGAAATCAAATAAAAGGTACACTAAAATGTATTACCTAAGACGGCAATGTCTGATATATGAAATATTATCATGTTCATTTGATGACATTAATTGACTCAGGCCACACATATTTTTCAACCCTGTTTCTGTTTCTGGAATTCATTTCTTCTATACAGCTTAGGGATTTTGCCCCAGCTTATATTACAGTTCTTCTATTCCGGAATGGTTTCTTTTTCTTAATGATTTCTTCCATTTGCAATGCAGCCCTATGTGTGTAGCTGTTCCTAAGCAGCTTAAATACCCTGGTCATGACCTTTGCTTCTCAGATGGGTCATTCCAACCACTGATTTTTACATGACCACCACCTAGTCTTTCCCTAAAATGGTAGCATCTAACACAATGGTTCAGAACCTTACTTGAGGTTTCACTAGCCATTCTCCGGTCTGTTTGAACTTGACAACTTCTTGAGTCCAGCTTCTGCTCTAAATGAGCAGTTATATCCAGGCACGCTTTCTTGAGCAGTCTCTCCTTGGCTGTTGCTATATGTGTATGTTTTCCATACTGTATTCTACTGAATAGTAGCTCTGGAAAAAAATCAATAGTCCTCTTCCTAAAGGGGCTCCTGTGGTCAAATTGTTTCAAAAATGCTAGCCTGCAATCATTCCTCTCAGAGATTCACAGGCTAGCTTGGCATGCCAGAAAAAGACCTAGAAAAGTCTTGCAACAAAGACACCTGATTAACCATGACTCACTGAAGTCTATGGCTGAAGAACACACTAAACTCAATAGTTGCTTCTTATGCTGCTGCTGCTGCTGCTAAGTCGCTTCAGTCTTGTCCGACTCTGTGACCCCATAGACGGCAGCCACCAGGCTCCCCTGTCCCTGGGATTCTCCAGGCAAGAACACTGGAGTGGGTTGCTACTTCCTTCTCCAATGCATGAAAGTGAAAAGTGAAAGTGAAGTCACTCAGTCATGTCTGACTCTTCACGACCCCATGGACTGCAGCCCACCAAGCTCTTCCATCCATGGGATTTTCCAGGCAAGAGTCCTGGAGTGGGGTGCCATTGCCTTCTCCGAGTTGCCTCTTATAGTCCTCCATTAAAACATATTTCTACTATTTCTCTCTAATGTTATACGTATAAGAATAACAAATAAATAAGGCAATACTCTTTGCTTCCTATGGCCTAATGTGCATGGAAATAGCTCTTTTTTGGTAATTAATAAAGATGGGAGTCATAAAAGGCCCCTCCAGAACTCAGAGCCTCAAGGACCACATGCAGCAGGAAACCAGAAAAGAATAATTCTCAGTCCAGGGCTCTGGGGTGAGCTTATTTAAGTGCAGATCTTAGCCCAACCCAATTTCTACTAAATCTCTTGTCTGAGAATGGGGTCCAGTAATCTAGGTCAATAATCTAATTGTTGGAACTCACCAGCCAGAGTCTATCTGAAAACAGCAGGAGAATGAGAAAAATTCTCGCTGAAAGAATACCTGTGTGAAAAAATACCTGTGAACACAGGGTATTCTATAAAATTGTAAAATTCTACAAGGATAAGCTCTCCTAAAAGGAGACCATTGATAGAGTAATGGTAAGGGTTAAAACGCAGATTTCTTTTTTTTTTTTTTTTCCCAATCGTAAACAGCTTAGTACATCTTCTTTGGATATTAGGTGCCTGTCTGTGGCCTTGGACATTGACCTATATCTTTTTCTACTCTGCTGCTTCTGACCCAATCTTGAGCTGATCAGAACATTTTGTATTTTGTATGTAACCTCTTTCTGTCTCTTCTGAACTTGTGTATATTTTCTAATGGACTACTACTCATATCCATCTAATTGAACCTTCAGTTCAGTTCAGTTCAGTTCAGTTCAGTTGTGTCTGACTCTTTGTGACCCCATGAATTAGCCTTACATAATTTTGTCCATGAGTTCTTACATAATTTGGATATTATTTACTTGAATCAGCTCTGGTCATAATTTGCTAGAAAGTTATGGCTGCTTCCTGCTTCACAATGTATATACTGACACACCATTGGCTCAAACCCTGACAACTCCTGCATCTATAAGGCTTCTTTATACCATTAACCTATTTCAGTCATCCTGCTTCATTTGAAAATCTAATAAATATTTAAGTAGGCATATCAGAAATAAAGATATTTCATGGGTCCTATCTTTCCTTTTGTCTCATTTTTGGTTAAAAAATCTAAATACTGTCTTCAGCTTTTCATTCATAGGCTCATCAGCTTTCTGTTTTGCCAAGAAAATAGAGGGCTTGAGAAATATGCAGAAATTGTGAAAGTTGTTTGCATTCCACTGAAATATTTCTTTAGCTGAAGGGTATCAAATCAATAAAATATGATGAAACCATATGCTCATTATTTCAAAGGAGAGCAGCTGCTTCAGGGAATATTGGGAGATTTATTAATTCTACCACTACCTCTCATTAGGGCTAGATATCTTCAAACCTGATTTCCTAAATAAAATGCACCTCAGTAGGAAAAGCATACTTGTAGAATTTGTGCTAATATTCTATTTGATGTATTTTCCATGGTTACTTTTATGGTAGAGATAGCATTGTACAATGAAATTATTAAGCAAAAAAAAAAAATCCATTATACAGAAAAGGTTTATAGCATAGCCATGGTTTGGAAATGCCACAGAGAAATCAGTCTTGGCAAAGATGAATGCTTACTGCTATGGGCCATATGTGCATATAATTGAGTTCGCAACTTTCCAGGCAAGATGCCAAATGAATAGTCTGCCTTCTGGTAAGAGAGGTGATGTGTTCTGTCTTCTTGTTCTCACCAATTTTAGATGTACAAGAAGATTCAGATTTGCTCCTTGAAAGACTTCTGTCCAAGTACAAAGTCAAATAGATGAGCAGACCATGTGAAAGAACCAATGCATTTAAGTATTTAACTAACTGGGTTTAAACTTATGTCCACATACTCAAAGGAGTTCAGTCATGAAAATTCATTGCTCAATTAGTTAATCCCAATTATAAAATTTAAAATAAATAACAGAAAGGAGATGTTAATCTAACCACCTGTATCCTATTAAAAACAACAACAACAAAGCCTAAAAGGCAAAACAAATAAACAAAAACAAAAAGCAAAATCCCTAGTAGGAAGTTATAGAATCTCTCCCTGGTGGCTCAACTAGTAAAGAATTCATGTGCAATGTGGGTCCAGTATTCAGGTCAGGAGCATTTCAAGGATTGTATAGTTCATGGAGTTGCAAAAAGTCAGACACAACTGAGCTGCTTTAAGTAAATAAATAATGAAATTTAACAGAGTTTTAAACAGTGCATATCATTACAATATACTCTCTCACATAACTAGAAGTTAAGATAAATTATCTAAAAACATTAAGAAAAACTGTATATTTCTCATTGAGGTATAATTGACATACAATAAACTACATATACTTAAAAGGTTATTTTGATAAATTCAGATATCAAGATAATGAATTTATCTATTATCCCCAAAGTTTCCTAACACCTATTGGAATCCCTCCTCCCCTCCCCTTACCCTGGAAAAGGAAATGGCAACCCAGTCCAGTACTCTTGCCTGGAAAGTCCCATGGATGGAGGGAGGAGCCTGGTAGGCTACAGTCCATAGGGTCATGAAGAGTCAGAAACGACTGTGCGACTTCACTTTCTCTTTTCACTTTCATGCTTTGAAGAAGGAAATGGCAACCCACTCCAGTGTTCTGGCCTGGAGAATCCCAGGGACAGGGAAGCCTGGTGGGCTGCCGTCTATGGGGTCGCACAGAGTCGGACACGACTGAAGCGACTTAGCAGCAGCAGCTACCCCTTCCCAGCACCCCCGCCCCCAGGTAGTCATTAATTTTTTTTTTTGTCACTATAGTGGGTTTGGTTTTTTTTTTCCCGCAATTTTATTCATATAGATTTCTAGAATGGGCCCTTTTTTGCTTTACTTCTTTTATACAGAGTGATCATTCCGGGAATGATCAGTGAAGTTTCAATTGTAACAGAAGTTCAGTCTTATTTTATTGTTGAGTAATATCTCATTGTCAGACTATACCACAATTTTTTATGCACTCACCTATTGTTGGACATCTGTGTTGCTTACAGTTTTTGACTAGTACGAATAAAACCCTTAGGAAAATCTGTGGACAAGTCTCATTGTGAATGACTACTTTTATTTCTCTAGTGTAAATTCCATGAGTGATAAGGCTGAGTCATAGAGCAGGTATAGGCTTAACTATTTAAGAAACAACCAAGCTATTGTTTTGTGTTTTTTTTTTTTTTAATCCAAAGTGGTGTTGTATTTTTCATTCCTGTCAGTAGTGTATGAGAGTTTCCAATTGCTCCAAATCCTCACCAGCTCTTGGTATTTTCAGCCTTTCATTTTACCCATTCTATTTACTGTGTGGTATCTCTTTGTGATTTTAATATGCATTTCCCTGATAATCAATGATGTTGAATTTATGATGTAAAGGTCCTTAATGATTTTCTCTTGTTTTATTCAAGATTTTGGAGTTTTAGCTCTTATATTTAGGTCTATAATACATTGTAAGTAATGATTTTTATGTGGCATGATATCAGGACTGAGATTCATTTTCTTTGCCTATGAGAACCTATAAGTCCAAGATGCATTAATTAAAAAGTTCATCTTTCCTTCATTGAATTGCCTTATAACACTTGCTAAAAATCAGGTGACTGCACATTCGTTGGTCTATTTGTTTATTTTCTATCCAGTTCTGATTTATTAGTCTATCTTTATATTAATGCCAAAATGTTTTATTTACTAAAACTCCATATTTCTTATATCATATAGTTTATGTCCCCTCAGCCTTAAGTATTCAAGTTTGTTTTGGCTGTTCTAGTTCTTTACATTTTCATATAAATTTTATAATAAGTTTTCAATTCTTAAAAAATGTCTGTTTAAGACTTGTGGACACAGCAGGGGAAGGAGAGGGGGGATGAATTGAGAGGGTAGAACTGAGACATACATATTACCATATGTAAAATAGCAAGTTAGTAGAAAGCTGTTGTATGGGCATAAGGGGCTCAACCTGGTGCTCTGCGACAACCTAGAGGGTTGGGATGGAGGTTTAAGAGGGAGGGGACATATGCATCCTAATGGCTGATTCACACTGTTGGATGGCAAAAACTAACACATCATTATAAAGCAATTATCCTCCAATTAAAAAAAAAAAGCTGTTGGGGAAGAAAATGTCTTCAGATTTTTATTATATTGGATTTATTTATAAATTTGGGGAGTACTGGTGAAGATATGGAACAACTACAATATTCATATATTCCAGTAAAAATACAAAAATACAGTCACTTTGGAAACAACTTAGGTGCATTATAAAGTTAAACATACACTTACTATATGACTTGGCAATCCAGTTCTGACTGTTTACCCAAGAGAAATGAAAGCATATGTTTAAACCAGTAGTTTTACTGGACTGTTTATATAAGCTTTATTCAAAAAAGCCATAAAATGGAAATACATTCAAATTTTTATCAGCTAGTGAATGAATAGAAAATTGTGTTATGTATTATATTCATATAATGAAGTATTAGTCATAAAAAAGAACTCTTGATACATGCAATAATATAGATGAATCTCAAATACAATATGCCAAATGAAAGAAATCAAACAGAAAAGATTATATTTTGTGTATTTTAAATTCTATTTATATGAAATTCTAGAAAAAGAAAACTATAATGACAGAAAATAGATCACTGGTTGTCAAGAGATGGAATGGCAGAGAGAGAAATTTTGGAACACTCAGGAAATTTTTAGGGTGATAGAAGCATTCTACAAAGTGTTCCATAACATGATGGTGATGGAGATTACATGGCTATATATATATTGTTAAAATTCCTGTAATTATACATTTATAATTACTAGATTATATTGTATATAAGATATATAAATATAAAATATATATTGTATATATACTATGTATATATAGTACATCAATATATATACAATATATATAATGTATGTAAACTGCATATAAAAAGCTCTAAAAACTGTCCAAAAATGCACAAAACTGCAAATATCTGGAGTATCTTTGGATATAATCAAAGTTGAGAAAATTCCATGTGATTCTGCCCATACAGTTTAAGGTGCATTACTTTTTGGTAGTATGCTTTTTATATAAAACATCTTAGCTGTTTAACATAATTCAAACACTAGTAAGAATTAAAGATATTAAAATTTAAAAAATAAAAAATTTTAAAAAAATAAAAATTAAAAAAAAAAAAGAAATTCACTTACCAATGAAAATTACAGGTGCAATTTAGGTAACTGGGAACCATTAATATATCCTATAATCTAGCACAAACATATGTTCAAGAATAAAACTTTTCTGTCACAACTGAAATGGTTTCAATGAAGACTGATAATTCAGATCAGTTGCTCAGTCGTGTACAACTCTCTGCGATCCCATGGACTGCAGCACACCAGGCCTCCCTGTCCATCACCAACTTCTGTAGTTTACTCAAACTCATGTCCATTGAGGCAGTGGTGCCATCTAACCATCTCATCCTCTGTCATCCCCTTCTCCTCCTGCCTTCAATCTTTCCCAACATCAGGGTCTTTTCCAATGAGTCAGCTCTTCGCATCAGGTGGCCAAAATATTGTAGTTTCAGCTTCATTATCAGTCCTTCCAATGAACACCTAGGACTGATTTCCTTTAGGATGGACTGGTTGGATCTCCTTGCAGTCATCTAAAATCATATTTTATGACCTTGAAGCTTAAGGACATAACAGCTTTAACTTACAGTGGTCTCACCTGATTTTAGCTGACTCAGTGGAATCTAGTGCCTAAGTGCATTTCCTTTCTACAATATTTTTTTCCTCCCTGTTATAAAAGTGCTCCTCTATTTAAGAATGCTTAACATTTGGAGTGTTGTCATGTAGCCTTTATTATGTAGCATCAACATTTGGTAATGAGTCCAAAAATACTTTTGAAATGTTTTACTTTGAGTTTTGTATTAAATGTTGTGCATCAAGCAACCATATGGTCAGGCATTTTATAACTGTTTTCAACTGGTGTAATGGCAAAATTACTACACTGAATGTAACTGAGAATATATAAAGTCTTACTAAAATTTAAATGTTCAAACAAGAGACACATTGAGTAAGTGATACTACCAGAATACAATAAAAGCTCACTTATTCAATGTGTATTTTCTCTCACAAAAAGCCAAGTTTTTTCTTGATTTACATCAAGCTACTAGAGGCAAACATACTTAAAGTTGATATAAATCAAGAAAAAAAAAGGAAATAGAGTTTTTCTTGTTAACACAAAGGCAGAATTAATATTTAGATTCCCAGTATCTCCTGTAGGATATAGATGAGAACACTATTTTACCTTTTACTCTCAGTTAATTTTCAAACTGTTAAAAGTAAATAGGCAGGTCCTATTTCTAAAGCTGTCTATATTTTAAAATTTATTGACAGTCTAACTTTAGTGTGTACCTTTAGGGCCAATGACAACAATTATTGTCAAGGGATATTACAAATGAAACACTAATCATAGAGCTGGCACCAACATAGTGGTGACGTGGATAGAAAATCATACAGAGAAAATGGCAAAAAATCAAATCAAATCTTTGTTCTTATCTTTCTAATAACAGGAAAACAAATGAACAGAAAATATTAGACGTGGGTGGAAGGAGGAAGTGTTGAACATGCTATAGCTGTTTTCATATATAATACCCAAGCAAATTTTGAAAACTCCAGTGTGATATTCAGATATTTTCTGAAATCCAAAATTGTATCAGTTCAGTAAAGTTCAGTCACGCACTCGTGTCCAGCTCTTTGCAACCCTATGGACTGTAGCACCCCAGGCTTCTCTGTCCATCACCAACTCCCAGAGTTTACTCAAACTCATGTCCATTGTGTTGGTGATGCCATCCAACCATCTCATCCTTTGTAGTCCCCTTCTCCTCCCACCTTCAATCTTTCCCAGCATCAGAGTCTTTTCCAATGAGTCAGCTCTTCGCATCAGGTGGCTAAAGTATTGGAGTTTCAGCTTCAGCATCAGTCCTTCCAGTGAATATTCAGGACTGATTTCCTTTAGGATGGACTGGTTGGATCTCCTTGCAGTCCAAGGGACTATCAAGTCTTCTTCTACAATAATGGTTAAAAGGCATCAATACTTTGGTGCTCAGCTTTCTTTATAGCTCAACTCACCCACCCATACATAACTACTGGAAAAACCATAGATTTGACTAGATGGACATTTGTTGGCAAAGTAATGTCCTTGATTTTTAATGTGCTGCCTAGGTTGATCATGACTTATCTTCCAAGGAGTAAGCACCTTTTAATTTCATGGCTACAGTAACCACTTGCAGTGATTTTGGAGCCCCCCAAAATAAAATCTCTCACTGTTTCCCCATATATTTGCCATGAAGTGATGGGACCAGATGCTTATCTTAGTTTTCTGAACGTTGAGTTTTAAGCCAACTTTTTCACTCTCCTCTTTCTCTTTCATCAAGAGGCTATTCAGTTCTTCTTTACTTTCTGCCATAAGGGTGATGTCATCTGCTCATCTGAGATTATTGATATTTCCCCTGGCACTCATGATTCTAGCTTGTGCTTCATCCAGTTCAGCATTTCTCCTGATGTACTATAAGTTAAATAAGCAGGGTGACAGTATACAGCCTTGATGTACTCCTTTCCCAATTTGGAACCAGTCTGTTGTTCCATGTCCAGTTCTGACTGTTGTTTCTTGGCCTGCATACAGATTTCTCAGGAGGCAGGTCAGGTGGTCTGGTATTCCCATCTCTTAAAGAATTTTCCACAGTTTGTGGTGATTCACACAGTAAAAGGCGTTGGCATAGTCAATAAAGCAGAAGTAGACGTTTTGATAGAATTCTCTTGCTTTCTTGATGATCCACTGGATGTTGGCAATTTGATCTCTGGTTCCTCTGGCTTTCCTAACTTCAGGTTGAACATCTGGAATTTCACAGCTCATATACTATTGAAGCCTGGCTTGGGGAATTTTGAGCATTACTTTGCTAGCATGTGAGATGAGTGCAATTGTATGGGAGTTTGAGCATTTTTTGGCATTGCCTTTCTTTGGGATTGGTATAAAAACTGACCTTTTCCAATACTGTGGCCACTGCTGAGCTTTCCAAATTATATATTATATATAAAATTATACAGTTTATCTATGTATTAAATAGGTATGTAAACACATAGGCATATAAACATTTTGACACACTGATATTACATAAATTTGTCTATTTAACAATCACTTCTTGAACATTTATCACATACATTGTTTAGTAGAAACTCAGAGATGAATATGTTTAATCATTAAGAAAGGGAAGAAATGATTATTTTATATATGTGCTTAATCACTCAGCTGTGTATGCCCCTTTGTAAGCCCATGCACTGTAGCCCACTGGGCTCCTCTGTCCATGGGGATTCTTCAGGCAAGAATACTGGAGTGGGTGGCCATGCCCTCCTCTACTACATATATATGTATATACATATCAGATAGAATTGGAAACACAGAGGATGGGGTTTCCAAACTTTACTCTGAATGGTAAATTGGATGGCTTGGAAAGCAAAGGTAGACAAATAAGAAAGGGGATTCTTGGCACAGGAATAAGCTTATGCAAATAGAAAATAGACATTGTATAGTTTTATACCAAAATATAAAATTTTCATATTTTGAAGGGTGGCACAGTGTAGATATAAACAGGGCTGGCAAAATATCAATTCAGATAGTTAAGGATTTATCAGGAAAGCTGGGGGAGTTAATTAATGGGGAAAAAAGCCATTGCTGAATTTTTTTCCAGAGATACACCATAATCAGATTTTCATATATGAAAGATCTCTTGATATTTAAGGGGGACAAAATATTCTACCCACAAATATGCTATTTGAGCATATTATTTTTTAATTAAAGCTGCTTATTCATGGGGTCACAAAGAGTTGGACACGACTGAGCGACTGAACTGATCTAACAAGTACACTGTATCTTCCTTTGCTGCTGAAAGCAGAAAATAACCACCTCCTATGAAATTCACCCTCCCTCTACCAGGAGGGTTAGAAGCATCCATAACACCAAAGACAGAAAATTGAGGATCAAGAAGGCTGTATAAATAAACATTGTCACTTCTTTACCAATTTGCCACCCCAAGCGTGCACTCAAGTGTCTTGTCAATTCTTCACAAATGTATTGTTTCCTTGCCTAAAAGGTATAGAATCTACCTGGTTTTTTTTTTTTTCATTGCTTTGAGTCTCATATTTTTATGGGATCCCATACATGTGAAGAGAGTTCCAGAAAAACATCTACTTCTGCTTTATTGACTATGCTAAAGCCTTTGACTGTGTAGATCACAAAAAACTGGAAAATTGTTAAAACACTGGGAACAACAGACCACCTTACTTACCTTCTGAGAAATCTGTATGCCCATCAGGAGGCAATAGCTAGAACTGAACATGGAACAAGAGACTGGTTCCAAATCGGGAAAGGAGTACATCAAGGCTGTATACTGTCACCCTGCTTATTTAATCTATATGCAGAGTACATCATGTGAAAAGCTGGGCTGGATGAAGCACAAGCTGGAATCAAGATTACCAGGAGAAATATCAATAACCTCAGATAAGCAGATGGCACCACCCTTATGGCAGAAGTAAAGAACTAAAGAGCCTCTTGGTTGAAAGTGAAAGAGGAGAGTGCAAATGTTGGCTTAAAACTCAACATTCAGAAAAATAAGATCATGGCATCTGGTCCCATCACTTCATGCAAATAGATGGGGAAACAATGGAAACAGTGAGAGATTTTATTTTGGGGGGCTCCAAAATCACTGCAGGTGGTGACTACAGCCATGAAATTAAAAGATGCTTGTTCCTTGGAAGAAAAGTTATGACCAACCTAGACAGCATATTGCAAAGCAGAGACATTACTTTGCTGATAAAGGTCCATCTAGTCAAAGTTATGATTTTTCCAGTAGTCATGAGTGGATGTGAGAGTTGGACTATAAAGCTGAGCACCAAAGAATTGATGCTTTTGAACCATAGTGTTGGAGAAGACTCTTGAGAGTCCCTTGGACTGCAAGGAGATCAAAGCAGTCAATCCTAAAGGAAATCAGTCCTGAATATTCATTGGAAGGACTGACGCTGACGCTGAAACTTTGGAGTTTCAATACTTTGGCCAACTGATGCAAAGAACTGATCATTTGAAAAGACCCTATATGTGAGACAGCAAAAGAGATACAAATGTAAAGAACAGAATTTTTTTTAATTAAATTTTATTTTTTTCATTTGTTTCTATTTTTTTTAATTTTTAAAATCTTTAATTCTTACATGTGTTCCCAAACATGAACCCCCCTTCCACCTCCCTCCCCATAACATCTCTGTGGGTCATCCCCATGCACCAGCCCCAAGCATGCTGTATCCTGCATCAGACATAGACTGGCAATTCAATTCTTACATGATAGTATACATGTTAGAATGCCATTCTCCCAAATCATCCCACCCTCTCCCTCTCCCTCTGAGTCCAAAAGTCCGTTATACACATCTGTGTCTTTTTTCCTGTCTTGCATACAGGGTCGTCATTGCCATCTTTCTAAATTCCATATATATGTGTTAGTATACTGTATTGGTGTTTTTCTTTCTGGCTTACTTCACTCTGTATAATCGGCTCCAGTTTCATCCATCTCATCAGAACGGATTCAAATGAATTCTTTTTAATGGCTGAGTAATACTCCATTGTGTATATGTACCACAGCTTTCTTATCCATTCATCTGCTGATGGACATCTAGGTTGTTTCCATGTCCTGGCTATTATAAACAGTGTTGCGATGAACATTGGGGTACATGTGTCTCTTTCCATTCTGGTTTCCTTGGTGTGTATGCCCAGCAGTGGGATTGCTGGGTCATAAGGTAGTTCTATTTGCAATTTTTTAAGGAACCTCCACACTGTTCTCCACACATATGGACACCTTATCTTTGACAAAGGAGGCAAGAATATACAATGGAGTAAAGACAATCTATTTAACAAGTGGTGCTGGGAAAACTGGTCAACCACTTGTAAAAGAATGAAACTAGATCACTTTGTAACACCACACACAAAAATAAACTCAAAGTGGATTAAAGATCTAAATGTAAGACCAGAAACTATAAAACTCCTAAGGGGGAACATAGGCAAAACACTGCCCAACATAAATCACAGCAGGATCCTCTATGATCCACCTCCCAGAATTCTGGAAATAAAAGCAAAAATAAACAAATGGGATCTAATTAAAATTAACAGCTTCTGCACAACAAAGGAAAATATAAGCAAGGTGAAAAGACAGCCTTCTGAATGGGAGAAAATAATAGCAAATGAAGCAACTGACAAACAACTAATCTCAAAAATATACAAGCAACTTCTGCAGCTCAATTCCAGAAAAATAAACGACCCAATCAAAAAATGGGCCAAAGAACTAAATAGACATTTCTCCAAAGAAGACATACGGATGGCTAACAAACACATGAAAAGATGCTCAACATCACTCATTATCAGAGAAATGCAAATCAAAACCACAATGAGGTACCACTTCACACCAGTCAGAATGGCTGCGATCCAAAAATCTGCAAGCAATAAATGCTGGAGAGGGTGTGGAGAAAAGGGAACCCTCCTACACTGTTGGTGGGAATGCAAACTAGTACAGCCACTATGGAGAACAGTGTGGAGAACAGAATTTTGGACTCAGTGGGAGAAGTCGAGGGTGGGATGATTTGAAAGAATAGCATTGAAACATGTATATGACCATATATGAAATAGATCGCCAGTCCAGGTTCAATGCATGAGACAGGGTGCTCAGTGCCAGTGCACTGGGATGACCCTGAGGGATGGGTTTGGGAGGGTGGTGGGAGGGATGTTCAGGATGGGGAACACATGTACACCCATGGCTGATTCATGTCAATGTATGGCAAAAACCACTACAATATTGTAAAGTAATTAGCCTCCAATTAAAAAAATACATTTTTTAAAAAGAAAGGAAAAAAAAAAAGAGAAAAGACCCTGATGCTGGGAAAGCTTGAAGGTAGGAGGAGAAGGGGATGACAGAGGATGAGATGGTTGGATGGCATCACTGACTCAATGGACATGAGTTTGAGCAAGCTTCGGGGGTTGGTGATGGACAGGGAAGCCTGGCATGCTGCAGTCCATGGGGTTGCAAAGAGTCAGACACAACTGAGTGACTGAACTGAAACCTGTGAAATTAAATTTGTTTTCTCCTGTTAACCTGCCTTATGTCAACTTACTTATTAAGCTAGCCAAAGAGCCAGGAAGAGGAGGGAAAAGTTTCCTCTCCTACCCAGTCTTAAACTGTTCTGACTTGCATTTTTTAAAAGCTATCTTAAGAACAATGATCACCCCTTTGCAAGCTGACATGTCTATCTGGAGAACTTATTTACATTCAGTAGATGTTTGTGACAGATCTCTGAACCTTGTAGACAGAAGAGATACACCTGACCCTTGAACAACACAGGTTTGAACTATACAGGTCCACTTAGAGGCAGATTTTTTTCAATAGTGAATGCCGTAGTATTACATAACCATTGGTTGAATCCATGGATGCCCAAGCACTGATATGGAGGAAGAGCATGTATGGAAGACTGATTATAAGTTATAAGCTGATTTTCTGATTGCACAGAGCATCAGTCCTCGTAATGCCAACATTGTTCAGCGGTAAACTATATTTTTACTGTTTAGACTAAATAGTATTATAATTATTTTCATATATAAGCTATTGGAAGTATAAATCATTTTGTTCAGCTTTACATCTACAAAAGTATCTCTTCAATCAATAGTTGAAGATCTAAGTACAAATGAGCCAAAGGGAATGACTGCTAATGGAGAGGATGAAGACAAACTAGATATAAGAGTTCATTTGGGTAAACAGAAATAGTGAACCATCTGGCAAAGTACAGGTGTTGATGAATGACTATTGTTTTGATGAAAAATTTTCATGTCAGGTAAGTATTTTGAATCTTAAAATCCTATCATCCTTTTGTGCTAAATATTGTTATGTTAGATAGGTTAGCTAATAAGCATGAAATTTGAGGAGATAAAAAGGTAAATAACCCTTATATCTGCAAAGTCTAGTCCCAAGGAATGTCATAATTAGTTTTACATTAACTGAAATACTTAAAATATTAGCTACTAACCAGGATTTTACCCACTCGAGTGTTCTTGCCTGGAGAATCCCAGGGACAGAGGAGCCTGGTGGGCTTCCGTCTATGGGGTCGCTCAGAGTCAGACACGACTGACGCGACTTAGCAGCAGCAGCAACCAGGATTTTGAATATGCAAACTTCTTTGAGACTCATAATAGGAAAATGATTTTTTTGAAAGCAGGAAAAAAAGGTATGCACCTTATTGAGTACTCCCAGAAAAAAATTACATGCTGTAAATTACTCAATGGAAAGAGTAATCCGTTAAGATGACCAAAACATAAAATGGAAAGTGAATGATGCTAACAAAGTTACGTAGCAAGAATAGATAATACAACAGGTTAAAACAAACCATCAGTTTGTTTTTCCAAAATAAGATTGTAAGAGGAATTTAACCAAGAATGGTAACTACCTGGTAATTTTAAAAGTTAATTATTGTGATTTACCTGTCCAGAGGCATTGTATAAGAATATTACTTTGAATTTCAATAGTATCTCAGAAAATGGTTTTGCTCAACTACAAGGTGCTGGGGATTTCTTGAAATAAGAAATCTTTTTAAAAATTGCTTTCTTTTCTGGAGAATACAATGACTAGTGAAAAAATGGCACATTAACAATTATTTATCCTGTGGCAAAGAATATAGCATTATAGAAGCATAGCATTATAAAGTACTATGAACACAATGAGAAAAAAAAATTTTTCTGTCCAAATATAAGAAGTAGCTCCTGAGCTGGGCGTTGTTGTAGGAAAAGAACGAATGAGCAATTTGTTAATATAGGTTGTTTTTTTTCTTAATTCTCTCATTATGGTGGAAGCGGTCTATTCAATTAAAAATGTGAGAAAGGAAATAGCAGCAATGAAAATTAAATATAATGTAGTATGAGACAAAATACAGAGTATAATCACTCTCACACTTGTATTTACTAGTTATTTTTGGAAAACCTCTTCAGAATGCAGCAATTCAGTGAGTATTGAGCTGTTCATGTCCCAAACATATCCCCTATATACCAGGTACTCCTCTAAGAACTAGTCTAGAGGCGCAGAGGTACAAAGAGCCTTTACTGTCAGGCAGCTGGCATTGCAGTGAGGGAGACAAACAATACAAGAGATGAAATTTGCTCAGACAAGTGAATGATGAGCAGTCATCGTCCACGTGACGGCTGGAGCAACTGGGCTTGTCTAGTGGGATTCCCTGGACAAAAATAGAGATCTTGAATTTTAGGAAATCTTGATGTGTGTAAAGGGAGGGAAAGCCGTATTTTTTTCTGGATATAAAAATTTCCAGTGATTTTTTTTTTAAAGAAAACTGTACTTTTGTATTATGGGAAGTAACTTTGAATGTACCTTTAATTTATATAAGTACCTTTCCATGTTTTTAGAAAACAAAACCAGTATCAGGATGTAAATGTTTATGTTAAGAACAATGCTATTCTGGGAGGTAGAGAGGTAGAGGACAACACTCTGTGTAATTTTTTAGCATGTCTCCAAAACTATTGCCCGTTTGGAAGAAATGTTTCTTTTTTAATATAAATTTATTTATTTTAATTTGAGGTTAATGTTTCTTGATCTTGTAAGAATTTGCTGTTCACTGATCTGTAAACTGATCTTATTTAAAGTCTTATGTGTATTGATTTTCAAGTATTTGTGGATGAAGCTGATACTGCTGGGGAAAAAAAAAATCTATAGGTGTGAGTTTCTTGCTACACAAGACAGGCTGTAAATCAGGATTTGACTAGTTTTTTTTTTTTAATAGTTTGCATATGTTTTTATTCAAATGAATGAACTGGAAATGCCAGTCTTGGACTATTATGTTTCAACTGATCAGGCTGTGGTGGCTGGAAGATTGTTCCATATCTTTGGGAAGATAATCTGGAATTTTCACTAAATGGTGAGGCATTTAGAAGCATTTTAAGAGGGGCTTTACTGGAGACAAAAAAATAAAATATGAGATACAGGCTTAAAATAGGGACTTCTCTGTAACTTAAGGCAATTTGATTTTCAATTTGGAGTCAAAGATATGCATAGAACACTCCCAGTAGTTTCTCAGATGTTTGAGTGTGTTTTTATGTGCATGTGTGTGTGTGTGTGTGTGTGTGTGTGTGTGTGCTTTGAGTAGGAATTGGCATTGTCCACAAGTTAGATAGGCAAATAGATGCTCAGGATGGCCCTGGACCTGCAGACCCTGAGAGCAGGTATAATTAGGAGCTGGTTTTACATTACTCTTTGGAGCTGTATTTCTGTATTCTTGTCTTCACACCTTTCAATAAAATATTAGTAAAATGATCAGCATCATCAGAGTTTTATAGCAGTGAATTATGAGACAGGATTGCTCCATGTTAAGATGGGGTGACACTGGAGAGGATAGAAAGGCTGTCCTTCTAAGAACTTTAGCAAGGGATGATCACAAGGACAGGGTGACTTCACCCTGCAGAGTGGTTCTCTACCTGATGCGTTATTATCACCACGAACACTAATGAATTAATGAAGACAATAAAGTGGAAAACTGAAGAACTTATTCCTGAGTACTCATGAAACAGCTTCTTGGAGGGCTCTCAGAAATAACTAGAAGACCTTGTATAAAGGAATTCAATGTTAACTTGAATTGGGATGCTTAATGAGAATATGAATTAATTTTACCTACTGTCATACGAGGCCAGGATTGGTTGGTAACTTGCAAGATATCAATAAGAAGGGTTGAGTCAACACTGAGAGAAGGGCAAGAGTCTGATGCCAAACTCTTTGAAAATGAAAAATCAGCAGCTCTAAAATGAAGCCAGAGTAGCCACAAAACAGGGCAAGTTTCATCTCCTGAGGCTTCAGAAGACGTGACATTACTTGCTTGTAGGAAGCTACTTTATTCTAACCAAAGTGTCAAATTATGAACTTTCAAAGGAATTGCATTTGTCTTATTTATCTCTGCATTTGCAACTTCTAGCAGAATATTCTACTTAATTGGAAACTTTTTTTAAAGTTGGTAAATATATAGATTTTCCCATTAAATAAAATCCAAGTTATTAATTTTTAAAATTGGTCTCAGTTCAGTTCAGTCACTCAATCATGTCAGACTCTTTGTGATCCCATGAACTGCAGAACACCAGGCCTCCCTGTCCATTCCGAACTCCCGGAGTCTACCCAAACCCATGTCCATTGTGTCAGTGATGCCATCCAACCATCTCATCCTCTGTCATCCCCTTCTCCTCCTGCCCTCAATCTTTCCCAGCATCAGGGGCTTTTCAAATGAGTCAGCTCTTCCCATCAGGGGGCCAAAGTACTGGAGTTTCAGCTTCAACATCAGTCCTTCCAGTGAACACCCAGGACTGATCTCCTTTAGGATGGACTGGTTGGATCTCCTTGCAGTCCAAGGGACTCTCAAGAGTCTTCTCCAACACCACAGTTCAAAAGCATCAATTCTTCGGCACTCAGCTTTCTTTATAGTCCATCTCTCACATCCATACATGACTACTGGAAAAACTATAGCCTTGACTAGATGGACCTTTGCTGGCAAAGTAATGTCTCTGCTTTTTAATATACTGTCTAGCTTGGTCATAACTTTCCTTCCAAGGAGCAAAATTGGTCTACTCCATTGCTAAAGAAATAAGTCACAAACTCCAGAACACACCCGGATTCAATCTACTTAAATAATATCAGCTCCCAACGTTTCTCTATATAAATCTATAATCATATTAACCCTCAGCCTTTCATCAATCTCAGTTTATGTAATCATGTTGTCTTATTCTTGCTCAACTCTTCCCTTAAGTAAAAATTTATTTCTCCCAATCTCAGTGTCCATCTATATTTTCCTGTTTGATTTTTGGACTTTGGAGGGGTGATAATTTTTGATAGGTTCTTTCGCTATTTCCACTTACGCCCTACGAGGTTTTTCTTAACATTAGCCAGAGACAGGTTTAATGGTTTGTTTGTTTGTTTGTTTAATGTAAATTAGGTCATATCACTCCATTGCTTAAATTTGCCTACTAGTTTGCCATCACACTTGAAACTCAAGCCTTCATCATGTCTCTCCATGACCACATTTCTCTAGCACATGTATTTCTCTTTGAAGTCATCAGCCCCTTACTTACTCCCCTCCACCCATATTGCTTCTTATTGTTTCTTGAGCCTACCAATTCCATTGCAGCTTCAGGGCCTTTTTAAAAAAAAAAAAATTACAAGTATAGTTCATTTGCAATGTATTAATTCCTACTGTACAGCGAAATGATTCAGTTATACATATATACACATTCTTTTTCATATTCTTTCCCATTATGGTTTATCATAGGGTATTGAATATAGTTCCGTGTGCTATACAGTAGGACTGTGATGTTTATATAGTTTACATCTGCTAATCTCAAACTCCCAATCCCTCCTTCCTCCATTCAGGCCTTTTAATTTGCCTTCTCCTGTGTCAGAAATATCTTTACCTAGCTCTTTTTGTGTGTCATTATTTTATCCTTATTTCTACTTAAATGTCACCTTCTGAGAGAAATGTTCTCTGACTTATCTAAACTAGCCCCAACTAAAATCTTTATTCTGCCCACATTCTACCCATTGATATGAAAGTATTTTACAATATATACTATAAATTCCAAAAGCCATTTAGTCAAAAGCTGATATATATATATATTTTTAACAAAACGGATTAGAAATAACTTGTTTATTAATGAAAACACTGAGAGTAATCTTACCCCCTAACCTGTGTTTAGCTATTTTGTTCAACAAATTGAACCTATAATAAGTCTCACTTTTGAGAGAGGAATGGAGTGAATTCTCTTTTGATCAGTAAACACTCATAACTATTGCTCTTGAATAATTACAGGATAATTACTAACTCAAATCCAGTCTCTCTTCAGTGAAACATATCAGGATGGAGTAAAAGTAAATCTAAATTTGTAAGTAAGTGGTTTTGACCATATGCTGATGTCTGGACAAAGTTGATTTACTCTGTAGAAAATCCTGGTCTAATCAACTAAAACTTGATTCTCTTTTTTACCCTTAAATTGCATAAGCCTTCTAACCTTGGTTAAACCTTGTTCAAAACCTTAGAAAGTATCTGCCCTTGACTTTTCAACCATGAAACTCCTTTCTGCACATAATACAAATTTAATTTACTCTGTTTCCCTGGATCTTCAGTTGCTCCTAAGTAGCTACTAGAAGTATGTGCCTAGTTTTAGTTGAAACTGAAAATTCTTAACTCCCTATTTGAGATGCCAATATATGCTTTGGGGAGTTCACTTAGTTTTCATTTCCTCAATAGGGTAAACAATTTCAATTTATATTAAGGACTTTGAAAATTATTTTGTGGTGCAAAATTATGTTAAATTTATGGTGAGATTTTTTTTTGTCACACCATAGAGTAGCAAACTATTATTTATGTATACTATTACTTCCATATTTTATCATTTAAAATAGTCAAATATTAATAGCATATAGGGGAAATATTTCATTTATGGATATCTACATATCATTTCACATTGGATCACGTTTAACCAATCTTGACCCAGAATTCAGTATTCTATTCACAGACAAAATAATTTCTGTCAACGTGATAGAGAGCACCAGGTTCTATGGCTTTGATAAAGAAAGAAGGGTCATAGTTTCAGACTCACAGTTTCTATCAATGTTGTGTCCCAAAGGTTCTACCAACTGAAAGACAACCAAATAACATACAATTTGTTGACTTTACCAGATCTCACACCATAAGTCACTTATCAAGTGATTTTGTCAGGAATTGAAAATGGAGTTTGAAGGTTTTGTTTTTCCTAAGAAGTCTGTAATCCTCCTTTATTTTTGGAGGATATATTTGCCAAGTAGAGAATTCTTGATTGACTGTTTTTCTTTCAACATTTTAAAGATGCTACAACAGTGCTCTTTGATTCACATGATTTCTGAAAAGTCTTCTGTGTATCTTATACTAATAATTGTCCTTTTGGATGAAAAGTGTCTTTTTCTGGTTGCATTCCAGATTTACTTTTTGCCTCTGATTGTCAGCAGTTTGAGTACAGTGTGTTTATGTGGGGATTTATTTGTTTATTTTTAATGTTTGTCTTTCTTAGGACTCTAAGTTTTTTAGATATATAATTTTTAATATTTTTGGAAAATAGCCACTATCTATTCAAATATTACTTCTCCATTTTCTCTCACCTATTTTCAAGAATTCCAATTACACACATTATATTGTTTTATAAATCCCATAAAATGTTCAGTTCTATTTTTTCTGCTAATGTATTCTTTCATGTTATAGTGTGAGTAATTCCTATTGATCACATGTCAAGGCCACTTACCCATTTCTTAGTTGTGTCATGTCTACTGCCAAGCCTATCAAAGGCTTTCTTCAACTATGTCACCATATTTTTCTAGAATTTTCATTTCATTTGTATCTCTTTTAAAATCTTAAAGAATACTATTCACCTTTTCCACTAGAATCTTTAACTTATTCATTACGGTCATTTTAAATTCCTTGTCTGAACTTGATTCTGTTAATGATTTTGACCCTTAAACCCTTAGGGGAGGATTTTGTCTCTTGATAATAGTCACCTGTCTCTTATTTTGTGTTTTATAATTTTTAGAAAATAAGAGACTGAGATAAATATTTTTGCCAGAAATTGGCATGTCTGTTTTTCTGTTATGCCTTAAGAATACTAGATTGAGTTAATCTAGTTAGGAGTTTAGCTAGGCTTGGGTTTTATTGTTTGCTTTTGTTTGAAGTTTGTTATATTATTATCCAAGAGTGAACTACAAACTTCAGAGTCCTCTAACATTACCTTATGCTTAACATAGGACTAGACTAAATATTTTTCTCAATGTTCCTGTTCCACCTTCAGCTTTAGGAGTTTCTTCTAAACCTGCACCTCAGAGAAGGATTTTCTTCATACTCTTGTTCATTCTCCAGTGGTAAAACCACTATAATTTTTTTAATTAATGCATATTTTTCTGGTGGGAAGTGGTATATATTCTTTGTTGTCATAATTACTCTTTTTTAATTAAGCTGCATATCTCTAGGTATTGGGAATGGGACTCATTCAACAATTTTGTCTCTTATAGCAACAGTAGGACACTTTTAAAGGTCTAAGCCTAGGATGGTCTCTATTTGAAGTTCAGGAGTAAAGAAAACTTTTCTTCTAACTTGCCCCAGCCATAATGGGCTTTCAGTGCATCCCTGCAGGTAACAGAATTTGCTTCCCTTACGACTATTGTGTAGTAGAACTTTGTTCCTTTTCTGCTTCCCTCTTTGGGCCTACACTTGAGAATGGTTTCCCCATTCTACACTCCGGCTTTCCATCTGTTTTTGTGAGAATTTGATGAAGTCCATTCAGAGAAACCTTTAACTGGCTGCAAATTCTCATACTAAGCCATATTTAGCCCTTCAGTTCAGTTCAGTTCAGTCGCTCAGTCATGTCCGACTCTTTGTGACCCCATGAATCGCAGCACGCCAGGCCTCTCTGTCCATCACCAACTCCCAGAATTCACTCAGACTCACATCCATCGAGTCCATGATGCCATCCAGCCATCTCATCCTCTGTCATCCCCTTCTCCTGCCCCCAATCCCTCCCAGCATCAGAGTCTTTTCCAATGAGTCAACTCTTCACATGAGGTGGCCAAAGAACTGGAGTTTCAGCTTTAGCATCATTCCTTCCAAAGAAATCCCAGGGCTGATCTCCTTCAGAATGGACTGGTTGGATCTCCTTGCAGTCTAAGGGACTCTCAAGAGTCTTCTCCAACACCACAGTTCAAAAGCATCAATTCTTTGGCAGTCTGCCTTCTTCACAGTCCAACTCTCACATCCATACCTTTACAAAGCAGTTAAATATTTTTAGCTGAATATTTTTTTCTGAAAAAAGAATTCTGAGGTATAAAGATAGACTTTGTTTTTGAAAAATGTTGCTTGTTTGTCTTCTCTCTTGTATAATGCAATAGCAGACACCTATCAGTCTTTTCTTTGCTCACCTGTAAAGTAACATGTATTATTCCTCAGATTTTTAAAAAAATGTTCTGTTCAATGATTTTTGGTAATTTAATTAAAATATGCCCTGTGTGGTTTTCTTTGTATTTGTACAGCTTTTGGTTTATTCATCTCTCTGGATATGTGGGTTTAGTTTTCATGAAATTTGGAAGCTTTTCAACCATTATTGTTTCAAATTTTACTTTTGATTTTTCCCGTTTTGGTAATTTATTTACAATGGAATTAAACAGTTTGGCTTTGGCCAGTATGTCCCCTGGAATTGTATGTTTCTTCAGAATATACAGAACTGTGCTTTATTTTTTATAATGTCTTAATCCATCTATAATGCAGGAGACCCAAGTTTGATCCCTGGGTTGGGAAGATCCTCTGGAGAAGGGAATGGGAATCCACTCCAGTATTTTTGCCTGGGAAATCCCATGGAAAGAGGAGCCTGGCAGGCTACAGTCCATGCAGTCACAAAGAGTCAGACATGACTGAGCGATAAAGCACGCATGCACAGAATCATAATGCTCACTGATGATTTTCTCCTGTATTATGTAACCTGCTGTTTATTCCATTTAATATTTTTTAAATATAAATTATGCTTTTCATCTTTAGACATTTGTATATTCCGTTTCTTATCTCATATTTTTATGTCTCACTTTATATCCTTGAGCATAGTTATAAAACGTATGAAAGTCTGTGTATTAACCCCATCAACTGGCAGTTCTGTAGCTGTTTCTACACACTGATCTTTCTCCTGGTTAATATGTTAGTTTTTTTCTGCTTTGCACATATCTATTAATTTTGGATTGGATGCTGGATATTTTTGAGTGTGAATTTTGGTTTCTTTAAGACTGTTGCAGGTTTTTTTGTTTTTTGTTTTTTTGGAAAGCAGTTAAATTATTTGGAGATCAGATTGATGCTCTTCAAAGCGTATTGCTAAGCATTGTTAGGACAACAATAAGGTAGCATTTATTCTATGTCTGGCTTAGCTCTACCCTGAAGACATTACCCTTCTAGAGTGTCTCCTGAATGTCCTGACTATTTAACAAAGTTTCTTGACTTTGATGTCCAGAATTCAAACATTCTCAGGCCTGTGTTAGCTTTGAGGATTACTCTTCTTATAATTCCCTGCCATGTGTTTCACTCTATGTATTTAGCTTATTTTTTAGCAACAGACTATAGGAAAGTTCTATGCAGATGTATGAAATTTTTTTCACTGCTCTCTCCTCTCTGGTACTCTGCCCCACAATCCCAGCTGCCTCTAACTCCTTCATTGCCAAGCTTTGTTTTCTCGATTAAGGAGGATTTCTGTGTTCTATAGGGGTCTTCTTCCCTCTACCATCACCTGAAAAGTTCCACCAGGCAGGAAACTTTCAATTGCAGGACTTATTTCATTTATCTTCTTTATGGATTCACTTTAAACAATTCAGTGTCTGAAAATAATGCTTGGATTTTTCTTTCGTTTTCTAGCTGTTTATGGTGAGAAGGCAAGTGTGGTCCTAGTTAATAATGGCTGCTATCAGTTTTTGAGCAATTTGTTTACATATTTAGAGATTTTTTTAGATTTCAGTTTATTTTATTTGTCCACCCGGTTACCTAAGGTTTGCTCCTAAAATGTCTCTATATATGCCATTTATTATCTATACAGATCAGGCATCCACCTCATGTCTAAAAGCAGCTTATGAACAATTTTTGCTTCTATAAAAGCTTGCTTCTCTTTGAGAATTTAGTTTATCAGAGTTTCTTTACATTCACCACTTTTCACTATCCCCACAGAACAGTATAATTTTTATTTTGACCTATATTTCTTCCTGTTACCAGGCAATTAAAATCTTTCACATCCATCTGTATCTAACCAGGAATGAAAGTTATGTGCTTTTGACAATATATTTTAGTAAATCTTACTAATATAACTTCCTTGACACACTCCATAAATTAATTGGTCTTTTAAAAAGCAGTGAAGTAAGCATTCAGATTTCTCGAAACATAAATCATCATAAAGCCTTTCTTCAATATAATTCTTTATGTCACAGGATCTAAAGCCTCTTTTTTTGCTCACCTTTGCTGAGCTGCAGCCTTTGGTAAAGAGAGAGAACTCACTTTACAAGTTGAGTTCTTCTGGGAATTCCACATAGGGATAAGAATATTAGTTCTTCATTCTAACATACCATCCCTTTCTGGGACTTCAACCCAGAGAAACCGAGTTAGGATGCATTATGAAACCTCTACTTGTCTCTAGAGAGGATTTTCCAACCTCTTCTCCTCTGGTATAAAGTTCATCTTTGTCCTTTCTAAATGCAGCCTCAAGTTATACTGGGGTTCACTCAAACTGTCTTACTCTAGGAAAAATTTGTAAAGCTTTTACAGATACTGACCTGACATGAGATTACCTGTGAAAAGCCTTGTTTTTTTTAAAAGCAAACATATACCAGAGATTAGAATCATAGATCACAGAATTAAAGTTTTAATGAAATCACACACACAAAAAATAAAGAATGCAGACTACTTACATACTATCTAATGCTTCTATCCTTTTTTATTCTGAAATGATCTTTTCCACAGTCAGTCCTTAGTGTTCATCATATGATAGCACTTGAAGCAAAAAGGATAATTAAAATGTTTGCCCTGTTTGTATTTCCCAGGATAAAAATTATGGTTCAGTTCAGTTCAATCACTCAGTCATGTCCGACTGTTTGTGACCCCACAAACCACAGCGCTCCAGGCCTCCCTATCCATTCCGAACTCCTGGAATCCACCCAAATCCATGTCCATTGAGTCAGTGATGCCATCCAACCATCTCATCCTCTGTCGTCCCCTTCTTCTCCTGCCCTCAATCTTTCACAGCATCAGCGTCTTTTCTAAGGTGTCAGCTGTTCGTATCAGGTGGCCAAAGTATTGGAGTTTCAGCTTCAATATCAGTCCTTCCAATGAACACCCAGGACTGATCTCCTTTAGGATGGACTGGTTGGATCTCCTTGCTGTCCAAAGGACTCTCAGGAGTCTTCTCCAACACCATATTACAGAAGCATCAATTTTTCGGTGCTCAGCTTTCTTTAGAGTCCAACTCTCACATTCATACACAACTACTGGAAAAACCATAGCCTTGACTAGATGGACCTTTGTTAACAAAGTAATATCTCTGCTTTTTAATATGCTGTCTAGGTTGGTCATAACTTTCCTTCCAAGGAGTAAGCGTCTTTTAATTTCATGGCTGCAATCACCATCTGCAGTGATTTTGGAGCCCAGAAAAATAAAGTCAGCCACTGTTTCCACTGTTTCCCCATCTATTTTCCATGAAGTGATGGGACCAGATGCCATGATCTTCGTTTTCTGAATGTTGAGCTTTAAGCCAACTTTTTCACTCCTCATTCACTTTCATCAAAAGGCTCTTAATTCTTCTTCACTTTCTTCCATAAGGGTGGTGTCATTGGCATATCTAAGGTTTTTGAGATTTCTCCCGGCAATCTTGATTCCAGCTTGTGCTTCTTCCAGCCCAGCATTTCTCATGATGTAGTCTGCATAGAAGTTAAATAAGCAGGGTGACAATATACAGCCTTGACGTGCTCCTTTTCCTATTTGGAACCAGTCTGTTGTTCCATGTCCAGTTCTAACTGTTCCTGACCTGCATACAGGTTTCTCAAGAGGCAGGTCAGGTGGTCTGGTATTCCCATCTCTTTCAGAATTTTCCAGTTTGTGGTGATTCACACAGTCAAGGGCTTTGGCATATTCAATAAAGCAGAAATATATGTTTTTCTGAAACTCTCTTGCTTTTTCAATGATCCAGCAGATGTTGGCAATTTGATCTCTGGTTCCTCTGCCTTTCCTAAAACCAGCTTGAACATTTGGAAGTTCACGGTTCACATATTGCTGAAGCCTGGCTTGGGGAATTTTGAGCATTACTTTACTAGCGTTTGAGATGAGTGCAATTGTGCAGTAGTTTGAGCATTCTTTGGCATTGCCTTTCTCTGGGATTGGAATGAAAATTGACCTTTCCCAGTCTTGTGGCCACTGCTGAGTTTTCCAAATTTGCTGGTATATTGAGTGCAGCACTTTCACAGCATCATCTTTCAGGATTATGGTTCAGTTCAGTTCAGTCACTCAGTCGTGTCTGACTCTTTGCTACCCCCACCACTAATATTTGGATATTTGCTTCATTGAATAAATTGGAGGGTAGGCAGACATAAAAGGGAAAAACTGATTTGGGGGAGTCAACTTCTTAGGAAATCCTTATTTTTTCTGAAGTCAAGTTAAGGATTGACAAGTTATATGTAAGAAAATACAGTTGTGAAAGAATACTGATAACAGGTGAAGATGTATGCAGAATATATGCACAATATTTTTGCTAATTATTAAGTAATCCATTAAACAAATTGTTTCAAAGGCCAATACTACACTGTCCAATACTGTAGCCGCGAAGTGCATGTGACTATTTACATTTAAATTAATCAAATAAAATACAATTGAAATTTAGCTCCTCAGTCTCACTAACCACATTTGAAGGACTCAGTAGTCACATATGTTTAGTGGCTGTCCTACTGAACTGTGTAAATAAAGAACATTTCCATCACTGCAGAAAATCTTATTGGACAGTTCTAGACTAAAACAGTCCATTGTGTCCTGGCCCTTGGTTATAGAAATATACAGACTCTCTTCCTACATGGGTTAAATATATTGCTATATTCAGACAATAAGCATGTAAACTAATATGAGCTCATGTTAAGAATAAAATAAAAAAGGATATTTGGAATCAAAGAGAAATTTCTGGGTTAAGGGGTAGGGGGGTTATTTTCTCTAGAATGTTTGGGAAGACTTCTTTGAAGACATGGCATAGAAGTCTACCATGCCAAGCCCTAAGATAAGCGCATTTGAATTAGAACAGAAAATACAAATATCCTGAGTTTTGTTAAGTTATCCTGAGACAGAAAATCAAAATAGACAGCAAGGCTGGAGCATAGTAGTCATCTGAGGAAAATGTTATGAGATGAGGTCAGAGTGGGAAGTAGTTAGTTCATATGAAATCAGTGTGGCAGAAAATGTGGGTCCACTCAGCACCTGTCCCACTTCTCTTTTTACTTTATGTGAAATAAAGGTAGTGAAAATCTTTTCCAGATTTTCCAGTCCATGGGGAGTCTCCAGGAAAAATACTGGAGTGGGTTGCCATACCCTGCAGGAGTTACAGGAGGATATTAGAGTGGCCATACATGTCTTAAAGGTCAGTTGCTTTTCACCCAGGTTTGGATTCCTTTGGACACACATGTCCGTCCATAGAGCTACACACCATGGAAGTCAATGCTATGACCATGGTCAGTTGTTTTTTTTTTTTCTTCCCCAAACTACTTTTTTAAAGGGCCAAAGTAATTAAAAAATATAGAGAGGGTATTTTTATGTCCCAGCACATTCGTAACAGTTACGAGTCAGCCTCACCTTAGAGTCCTCTAGAGGGCAGCATTGCTCAATTCCAGAAGTCATACCATTCTCATGGTCTTGGGTCTTCGAAAAAACATTGGTGTAATAACTGTTAAGATGAAATTCTCCCAGAAGTTTCCTTGGAAATAGAAATAATTCAACACAATTTTTAAGAAAGATGTTCTTGGAAAAATGTCTGTGAAAAGATAATATTCTTTAAATACACACAAGGATAAATTAGACCCATGTTTGGCTAGAGCCAATGAGGCATGGTCAGTCACTTTAGTCATGTCCGACTCTTTGTGACCCCATGGACTGTAGCCTGCCAGGCACCTCTGTCCATGAGATTCTCTAGGCAAGAATACTGGAGTGGGTTGCCATTGCCTCCTCCAGGGGCTTTTCCCAACCCAGGGATCAAACCTGGGTCTCCTACATTTCAGGCAGACTCTGGAGGGGGTGGGGGTGGATGTGTTAATTTCTTTGTGTAGCCATTCAAAGGTGGGCCTGGTCAGGATAGTTCCTGTGAGCTAAACAAAAGTATTTTAGCTTAAGCTCAGGAATGGGAGGCAAGTTTCCTGGAGTTAGGTCATTATGTATACTTTAAGCTATAGGCAACATCTCTTTAGTAATTGTAGCAAAAGCAATAAAATGCAAAGGTTAAATAAAGTAAAAGAAACATCCACTATGGAGTCATTTTGTTCTTCTCTCTTACAGTAAACGGGATTGCTTCCTTAATTTTTCTTTTTGAGAGTTTGTGGTTAGTAGACAGAAATGGAACAGATTTCTGTATATTTATTTTGTATACTGTAACTTTACTGAACTCATTGATGAGCTCTAGTAGTTTTCTGGTGGCATCTTTAAGATTTTCTGTGCATAGTATTAATATCATGTCATCTACAGACACTGGCAGTTTTAATTCCTGTTTTCCAGTTTGGCTTCCTTTCTACCAGATGTAATCTTAATCAACCAGTTAGTAATTTTCCAGTGAATATCTGTGAGGTAATCTGTCTCATGAACCCTTTCTGTCCCCCTCAGAGAAAGAAAAGCCAATCTGCATAATGAAAAGATTTTCTGGCCTAAGAATAATTATTTCTTTTCTTTTGCTAAGAGCTCACTTGCCCTACCCTTCTTTCTATAAAAACTTTCCTTTTTGTACAACCTCTCAGAGCACCCTTCTAATTGCTAGATGGGCTGCTGCCTGATTCCTGAATCGCCTATTAAAGTCAACGGAATCTTCAGATTTACTTGGGCTGAATTTTGTTTTCAAACACATCTATGATGGTGGTGCTATGTGAGATAATAAAATTATATTCCAATTTTAGACCCTGTCATATGAAATGATACTTTTTAAAAATTTGTTGTGCATATAAACCCCTTTAAGTATTTTCTCAATTAAAGTTAACCTAAATTTAAGGATTAAGGATTAACTCTTGCTCAGTCATGTCCGACTATTTGTGATCTCATGCACTGTAGCCCCCCAGGCTCCTCTATCCATGGGATTCTCCAAGCAAGAATACTGGAGGGGGTTGCCATTTCCTTCTCCAGGGGATTTTCCTGACTCAGGAAATGAACCCAGTTTTCCTGCATTGCAGGCAAACTTTTTCCCACCTGAGCCATGAGGAGAGCCCTAACCTAAGTTTGATTGCTTAGAAATTTAACTATTGCATAAAATTTGGATTCATCTCAAGGAAATGAGGCAGTTACTTCAACCATTATTTGAGTGAAGCAGGTAGTGAGTTCAGAAGAACAGACGTCTATACAGTCCAAATATTAGGATAAAATTCACAAAGTAATTATTCAAGTTGCAAATTTGCCTAAAAAATCATAGAAAAATACTACCAATTGGCACGTAGCTAAAATAGTTTTATATAATTTTCCCCTTTTTTGGCAAAAAAAAAAAAAGCTGTCTAAAATAATCTGTACTATGGGAGAACTGCCAACACTGGGTCCAGTTTTTGCCACTTGAATAAAATGAGCTTAAAAAGCACTCATGTTTAAGAAAAAGCTTCCTCTCCATATTGTCTTTATAAACTTTTAGAAGTTTCAGTATTTTTGAAGATTAAACACTAGTTTTACTGTAACAATACAAGATCCTCTTTGTTTTAATTCCTTTTTATTCATAAATATTTTCAGTCTTACCCCTATGTTCACCTAAATGTACCACATTATGTTCTATATTAAAATTCTGTATATGGGAAACATAAAGATATAATTCATAATTGAAGGAAAAGTCATTTTAATACTATTGGAAACAGAGACCCAGATTTCATAGACTCATTCCCATATCCATTGTCTTAACACATATTTACTAGACAAATCTTACATGTACTTCTTTTCTATTAATAAGTGTTATGTACTGCTCTCAGTACTCCTATGGCTAATATGCAGATCTAATAGCTTTAATAATTAAGTATATAATATAAGAAAATAACAATGTGACATAAAACTTTAAACAAGATAATGATTCCCTTTCCTGCAAGAAGAATTGCGGAACTTGGGGCGTGAGTAGAAAAATCACTTCCACTTTAAGACATTTTGAAAAATTTTGAAAGAAAAGCTGAATTTGAGATACACCTTATAAAAGAGAAGATTTCTTTAGGTAGAAATGGAAGAAGAGTGTGTTGGTTGGAGTGAATAGAAGAAACTAAAGTGGAAATGACATATAATGATAGCAGTCATTTAGTTAGTGCTTATTATTTGTCAAGTAATTTATAAACTTATCTCCTGTAATCCTCACAATGACCTTCAATCCTCATTCAGTAAATGAGGAAAGTCAAGATCAGAGATATTGAGCAATTTACTGAAGGTCACACAGGTCCTAAGTAACATGCTGAATTTGTTCTTCAGAGCTCTGACTCTTGATCTCAGTACAAGAATCACTCAGATTTGTTATTCCTGGATCACAATTCATGCTAAAGAGAACTCAATTTTAAGACTCAAGAAACTATTTTAGGGAAGCTCATAAATGAATAACCACATCTGCCAGTAGCTAAGCAATGCCTTATTTCAATGACACATGATATTTACAATGAAATTGACCTTTCTTTTATGTAAGAGAGTCAATGCAGGATTCCATTTACTATGGGAGGATATGAAGTTGACTCATGAGATTTGAACTTCCTGGTACTCACACGTTATGACTTAAAAAAAAAAAAATCCTGAAATTTACAATAAGTATCTTACAACTGGTAACCAAATGGGAGCCCTGGGAGAAGCACAGGGGGAACACAAGCATTTAGATAACTATTTATTACACTAGACTGTCTTCCTGTCTTAGTTCAAGGTCCTGATACTAGATTTCATAGGGGAAAAAAGTGAATTGCCATAACATCAGACAAAGTAGCATATTGTGAAAATTATTCATGGAATAGCCCATGAAATGAGATATTCCTCATCACTTAAACTAGAGTAGTACTAGAAGTATAAAGACTTCTCATAAAATATATACAGCACAGTCTAGCTAATGTAACTTTGATTATATTTTCATCAGTTTTGAATTAATTTGGAAGGTGAAATGTAAGTGTTATGCGTGCAAAACTCTGGATTTAACACTGCAGTGATTACAGTAGCCTAAAAAAATAGAGACCTTCAATTTAGAAAACGTTAGTTGTGGTTGAGGATTACAGAAGCAAAGGGAGTCCATTGCTTTATTCAGACTCACATTTTTAACACAGGAATCTTAGATGCATCGCATGCATACATACACACTTTCAAGTAACCTTTTTATTCTACTAAGTAGATGCATGCTGAAATTAATTACTATTGTCAGCACCACTGAACATTCTCAAATGTTACCTTCTCATCACACACACAAGACCTACAGTTTTTCACATGATCTTTTTGTAGATACGATGAAACATCATCTGTAGAGATGGCATTCATTGCAATATTAGGAAAAAATATTTCCCTTTTGGAGATAAACAGTGAGTTGACTTTTTTGAGTCTCACTGGATTTATACAGAACTAGCTAGGAAAAGAAAAGATAGTTAAAAATAAAAAGTAGAATATAAGAAGTTCAGAAAAGTGGTCCTTGAATTGACAGTTTGCTATGAAATTTCATGTCCTGAGTTCTTTTAATTTAACTAGAAATCTTTCAGTAAAGCTCACTGTATACTAAAATGGTTATATAATAGCAAAAACTAAAGATGTGATAGCTAAGAGATAATTTTTAAATTAATGTTGGAAAATTTTCTTGCATACTACAAAATATCATCATTAAATATAATTTAACTACTTCCTTAAAATGAAAACCAAATTTAGTTATAATGGCTTGTAGAACAGGAAGATATTTCTCTTGGATATGCATATATTTTGAGGCTTCCCTGACCTGGGTTTGATCTCTGGGTCGGGAAGATCCCCCAGAGGAGGAAATGGCAACCCACTCCAGTATTTTTGCCTGGAGAATTCTATGGACAGAGGAACCTGGCAGGTTGCAGTCCTGGGGTTGCAAAGAGTCAGACAGGACTCAGCGACTAACAATTTCACTTTGTTTCATGCATATATTTTAAATTGAATGAATTAAAAATATGTGTGTACCTGAAATTCTACATTAAAATGCAGGTACTTCTTTAAAAATAATGACTTTCTGGCATAATTCAGTTACTTAACATGTAAGCACCACAGATTTTTAAAACAAACCAGATGTATTAGAGTGATCAAAAAAAACAGGCATGGTTTGTGTTTTTCGGGGGATATTTAATCTCTTGCTTTACAGCCAAATTCAGGGCTTTACAGCTTTTAGTGAGCATCAGATTTTCTGTGTGTGCCAATCTAGAATTTGATTTTACCTTTTTTATAAGCTATTCTATTAATCTGTTACTTTTTCATGGATGCAGGTAGAAGATTTGAGACTCCAAGGTCAGGGATAAAGGGCTTGGTTACAGTGCAGCAAACAGTAAGTCAACATCAACAAGTGATTCATTTTCTTGCCTCCATGTTCAGAATTCTACAGTGTCCTGAAGGATGTGTGCATAGGACATGTTGCACGGAACTGCTGGAATCCAGGTGGCTGAATGCTTTAGTCTCCTAGCTTCCCTCTTATCCAAGCTGCCATCTGGAGGATGTACCCATCAGGCCTACCTGGGGTTACCTGTAGGAGAAAGGCACACATCATCCCCAGGGAAACATCTTGAATTTTCAAAACTGTCTTATACGTTTCCCCTCCCCATTCCTCTGATCATTACTCACGAGGAAGCTAAGAGATCAACCCATTCTGAGATGGCCACATTCAGTGATCAGAGTGTCTTGCCAGGAAGAGATAAGGTTGATAAAGTCAGAAATAATTTTCAGATGATTTTTTTTAAATGCCTTCTACCTCTCAGTGATGCCAGCAGCCTGAAGATGATAAGGACTGTGAGTGTACATCAAATAACATGATTATGTCTATTTTTTTTGGTGGCATTTAGTACAAAAAGTAAATTATTATCAGACTGTAGATGGTTTAGAAAGTAGAACCTGGCACAATTTAGACTTAACAGTCACAGTTCAATGGCCAAGATTTGCTTGAAGGACTCGAACGGCAGCATCATGATCAAAACGTGGTGACAGTCATGAAGCACCACAGATGGCTGCAAGGTAGAAATGAAAGATTCCATGTAGTCAGTTTGCCAAGAGGTAGGTGCAATGACTCCTCAATGTGTCATTCCACTTGAGAGTTAAACGGGTCAACTTTTGGCAAGAGTCACAAGTTTGGCATAAAGTAATGACTTCTACATCAGAAACATATAATTCTTTAGGTCCAGTCAATGAAATTGGAGGTGTTGCCATGTCCAGGACAATGATAAATTTAGGTCGTATGGTTGTCATCTGAACGGGCTTGATCAACAGCTTGATTCCAATTGGCCTCATTAGCGAGTGGGCCCTTACCATTGGCATCTACATGAGTAACTTTGATTGCTAGCTGAGATTTATTTCCATAGTTCCTGATTCAAAAAAGGGATGCATTTAATCTACCAATCTGAGCTTTTCCAAGTGGTAAATCAGATACCTGGGATATTGGCAGCAACCCAAGTGTCAGTAAAAATTTGAAAATATTTATCAAGGGTAGTATTGGTGAAGGTTACTAAGACGGCCTTGAGTTCTGTATACTGGGTGACCACATCCATCTTTGTTTACAAATAGCTGGCGCTAAGACTGAACAGCAGTAATGACCCAATGACCCAATGAATACAATTAGTGTTAATTTAGTTGAAAGTGAAGTCGCTCAGTCCTGTCCGACTCTTTGCGACCCCATGGACTGTAGCCCACCAGGCTCCTCCGTCCATGGGGTTCTCCAGGCAAGAATACTGGAGTGGGTTGCCATTTCCTTCTCCAGGGGATCTTCCCAACCCAGGAATCAAACCCATGTCTCCCTCATTGCAGACAGACGCTTTAACCTCTGAGCCACCAGAGCTATCAGTAAATCAGGCCGAGAAACTTAGAACAACTCTAAGTCAAAGACCCCATTGGGCCAGCAGTGTTACTTCATGAAAGCATTAGAATTGGAGATCATGCTTCCTCCAAAGGTGTGGTTGCCTCTTTCTTATGTAAAGACAAAATGCTGCCCCAACCAGTACAGCTGTGCTCTTGAATGTATTGTCTCCATTCAGCTAGTGAGGCTTGCTGGGTTCCTTCTTTGTCAATGAACCTGAACATTGTTTTATGTTTATTGGCTATTTCTACTTATTTTCTATGGATTGCTTGTATTATTTGCCCACTTTTCAGTTGTTCACATCTGTATTGCTTTGTTGAAGTTTTTTTATATTGTTTTCCAGTCTTTCATTGCTTGTCATTTACGGCATCTTTCACTATACAAAATTTGTAATACCTTCTATATTCAAGTCTATCATGGTATGTCTATAGGCCTTCTGGGTTTGGTGCATTACTTTGAAAACATTCTTCTACCTCAATATTATTAAAATATTTCTGTATGTTTTCTTCCAAATTATTTGTTGTTGTTCAGTTGCTCAGTTGTGTCCAACTCTTTGCACCCTCATGAATGGCTGCACACTAGGCTTCTCTGTCCTTCACTATCTCCTGGAGTCTGATCAAACACATGTCCATTGAGTCAGTGATGCCATGCAACCATCTCATCCTCTGTTGCCCCCTTCTCCTCCTACCCTCAATCTTTCCCACACTGCAGGCAGATTCTTTACTGTTTAAGCCACCAGAGAAGCCCTTCTAAAGATTACAATATTTGAATTTTCAGTCCATCTAGATTTCATTTTTATACATGATGATTAGTTTTCAAACTTTATTTTCTTCCAAATAGTCAATATCCTAACAGCATTCATATTTTTATTATTCTTCCATTCCTCACTGATTTAAAACACCTCCTTATTTTCATGCAGAAATTCCAAATATGCTGGGACATATATTCTAGATATATTTTGGACTGTTCACCAAGCCTAAAATATTAACATAAGACTGCGGATGGGACAGGAAAATAATTATGTGATATTATTTTGAAATGAAAAGTAATTTTTAAGGCTATTGCCTTATAGCTCATAATGTCATTGCATTTCTCAAATCATGCTTAAATGTGCATTTTAAAATTTTCTTTATAATGTTACAGGAGTATTATTAATAGAGCTTACATTACATTCAGGAAGAGACAGAATAAAATTTAGTTTTTGGAAGCAACTATTTAATAGCAACAATAGAGTTTATTTTAAAGCATCCCAATAACTCGAATCAGTAAGAAAAGCCACAGCTACATTCTGCATTCAAATTTACTCCAATGTCAGAAAACCAAAGATGTGACTGAGGCTAATTATTATTAAGGATATGTGTTTTCTTATTGTAAATTTTCTTTATTTTTGTGTCAAAATCAAAAACTACTGTAGTCTGTACAATTGACTTTTCTGTCTTAAGTGAAGGAAATATCCAATACTTATTACATTTATTTATGGATTACAAAGATTTCATCACCACCAAGGAGGTAACTTCTCTAACTCCTGATTCTTATATAAAATCCCTCAAATAAATCTTATATTATTTAGATTGTATTGCAAACTTCATTCCTGCTATTTGGTTCTTGGGTTCAGCATTTAATCATGTGTATAGAATGTAGTCATTGATAGTTTAACAATGGCTATCCTAACCATTCTAAGAAGATGGTGACTTGATCACTTTTAAGAGAGAAAGTATATGCCCAGCACTCTTTGCCTAATTACATCATTTAATTTTCACTATAATCTAGTAAATTAGATTTTATGATGTTCCCCTTGTGCACACCAGAACCCAGAGACTGTACAGAGACTGAGCCAGAACTGTGTCTGAGTGTCTCCTGTGGAGGTAAGGGTCAGCAGTGGCCTGCTGCAGGGGCAGGGGCTCTGGGTGCAGTAGACCAGGATATGGCATAAGCCTTCTTGGAGAAGGTCGCCATTAATCCCATAATAGAGCCACCAGTACTTACACAGGACTGGGAAACAGACTCTAAGAGGGCACAAACAAAACTTTGTATACACCAAGACCCAGGAGAAAGGAGCAGTGACCCCACAAGAGACTGACCCAGACTTGCCCTTGAGTGTCTAGGAGTCTCCAGCAGAGGTGTGGGTTAGTGGTGGCCTGCTGCAGGGTTGGGGGCACTGAGTGAAGCAATGCCTGCATGGGACCTTTTCAAGGAGGTTGCCATTATCTTCATTACCTCCACCATAGTTTGGCCTCAGGTCAAACAACAGGGAGGGAATACAGTCTCACTCATCAACAGAAAATTGGATTCAAGATTTGCTAAGCATGGCCCTACCCATCAGAACAAGACCCAGTTTCCCCACCTCCCCTGCCTCAGTCAGTCTCTCCCATCAGGAAGCTTCCATTAGCCTCTTAACCCTCTCCATCAGAGGGCAGACAGAAAGAAAACCACAATCACAGAAAACTAACCAATCTGATCACAAGGATCATAGCCTTGTCTAACTCAGTGAAACTATGAGCCATGCAGTGTAGGGCCACCCAAGATGGACAGGTCATGGTGGGGAGTTCTGATAAAACGTGGTCCACTGGAGAAGGCAATGGCAAACCACTTCAGTACTCTTGCCTTGGAAATCGCATGAACAGTATGAAAAGGCAAAAAGATGGAACACTGAAAGATGAACTTCCCAGGCGCCCAATATGCTACTGGAGAAGAGTGAAGAAATAACTCCAGAAAGAATGAAGAGACAGAGTCTAAGCAAAAACAACACCCAGTTGTGGATGTCACTGGTGATGGAAGTAAAGTCCGATGATGTAAAGAGCAATATTGCATAGGAACTTGGAATGTTAGGTCCATGAATCAAGGCAAATTACAAAGGGTCAAGCAGGAGATGACAAGAATGAATGTCAACATTTTAGGAATCAGAGAAATAAAATGGACTAGAATGGGTGAACTTAACTCAGATGACCATTATATCTACTACTGTGGGCAGGAATCCCTTAGAAAAAAATGGAGTAGCCATTATAGTCAACAAAAGAGTCCAAAATGAAGTACTAAGATACAATGTCAAAAATGACAGAATGATCTCTGTTCATATCAAAGGCAAACCATTCAATATCACAGTAATCCAAGTCTATGCTCCAACCAGTAATGCTGAAAAAGCAGAAGTTGAATGGTTCTATGAAGACCTATAAGACCTTCTAGAACTAACACCCAAACAAAGATGTCCTTTTCATTATCGAGGACTGGAATGCAAAAGCAGGAAGTCAAGAAACACCTGGAGGAACAGGCAAATTTGGCCTTGGTGTACAGAATGAATCAGGGCAAAGGCTGATAGAGTTTTGCCAACAGAATGCACTGGTCATAGCAAACACCCTCTTCCAATAACACAAGAGAGGACTCTATACATGGACAGCACCAGATGGTCAATGCCAAAATCAGATTGGTTATATTCTTTGTAGCCAAAGATGGAGAAGCTCTATACAGTCAGCAAAAACATGACCAGGGGATGACTATGGCTCAGATCATGAGTTCCTTATTTCTAAATTTAGACTTATATTGAAGAAAGTGGGAAAAGCCACTAGACCATTCAGGTATGACCTAAATTAAATCCCTTACAATTATACAGTGGAAGTGACAAGGGATTCAAGGGATTAGACCTGATAGACAGAATGCCTGAAGAACTATGGATGGAGGTTTGTGACACTGTATAGGAGACAGGGATCAAGACCATCCCCATGGAAAAGAAATGCAAAAAATCAAAATGGATGTCTGAGGAGGCCTTACAAATAGCTGTGAAAAGGAGAAGCAAAAAGCAAAGGAGAAAAGGAAAGATACAAGCATCTGAATGAAGAGTTCCAAAGAATAGCAAGGAGAGATAAGAAAGCCTTCCTCAGCGATCAATACAAAGAAATAGAGGAAAACAACAGAATGGGAAAGACTAGAAATCTCTTCAAGAAAATTAGAGATACCAAGCGAACGTTTCATACAGAGATGGGCTCGATAAAGGACAGAAATGGTATGGACCTAACAGAAGCAGAAGATATTAAGAAGAGGTGGCAAGAATACACAGGAGAACAGTACAGAAAAGAGCTTCATGACCAAGATAATCACGATGGTGTGATCACTCACCTACAGCCAGACATCCTGGAATGTGAAGTCAAGTTGGCCTTAGGAAGCATCACTACGAACAAAGCTAGTGGAGGTGATGGAATCCCAGTTGAGCTATTTCAAATCCTGAAAGATGATGTTGTGAAAGTGCTGCACTCAATATGCCAGAAAATTTGGAAAACTCAGCAGTGGCCACAGGACTGGAAAAGATCGGTTTTTATTCCAATCTCTAAGACAGACAATGGCAAAGAATGCTCAAACTACTGCACAATTGCACTCATTTCATATGCTAGCAAAGTAATGCTCAAAATTCTCCAACCCAGGCCTCAACAGCACATGAAATGTGAACTTTCAGATGTTCAACCTGGAATTAGAAAAGGCAGAGGAACCAGAGATTAAATTGCTAATGTCCATTGGATCATCCAAAAAGCAAGAGTTCCAGAAAAATATCTACTTCTGCTTTACTGACTACACTAAAGCCTTTGACTGTGTAAATACAACAAACTGTGGAAAATTCTGAAAGAGATGGGAATACCAGACCACCTGACCTGCCTCCTGAGAAATCTGTATGCAGGTCAAGAAGCAACAGTTAGAACTGGACATAGAACAATAGAGTGGTTCCAAATCAGGAAAGGTGTACATAAGGTTGCATATTGTCACCCTCCTTATTTAACTTATATGCAGAGTACATCATGAGAAATGCTGGACTGGATGAAGCACAATCTGAAATAAAGATTGCTGGAAGAAATATCAAGAATCTAAGATATGCAAATGACACCACACTTATGGCAAAAAGTGAAGAAGAACTAAAGAGCCTCTTGATGAAAGTGAAAGAGGAGAGTGAAAATGTTGGCTTAAAACTCAACATTCAGAAAACTAAGATCAAGGCATCCAGTCCCATCATTTTATGGCAAAACAGATGGGGAAACAATGGAAACAGTGACAGACTTTTTTGGGGGGGGGGACTCCAAAATCACTGGAGATGGTGATTGCAGCCATGAAATTAAAAGACGCTTACTCCTTGGAAGGAAAGTTATGACCAACCTAGATAGCATATTCAAAAGCAGAGACATTACTTTGCCAACAAAGGTCCATCTAGCCAAAACTATGGTTTTTCCAGTGGTCGTGTATGGATGTGAGAGTTGAACTATAAAGAAAACTGAGTGCCAAAGAATTGACGCCAAAGAATTTGGACTGTGGTGTTGGAGGAGACTCTTGAGAGTCCCTTGGACAGCAAGGAGATCCAACTAGTACATCCTAAAAGAAATCAGTCCTGAATATTCTTTGAAAGAACTGATGCTGAAGCTGAAATTCCAATACTTTTGCCACCTGATGCAAACAACTGACTTGTTTAAGAAGACCTTGATGCTGGGAAAGATTTAAGGTAGGAGGAGAAGGGGACGACAGAGAATGAGATGGTTGGGTGGTCCACTGATTCAGTGGACATGAGTTTGAGTCATCTGTGGGAGTTGATGATGGACAGAGAAGCCTGGTACGCTGCAGTCCATGGGGTTGCCAAGAGTTGGACACGACTGAGGAAGTGAACTAAACTGGTGTTCACTTTACTGATGGGGAAAAACAATTCTCATAGAGATTAAGTGATCTGCCCAATGCCAAGAGCTAAGAGAGAACAAATTTGAAATTTAAAAACATATCTGTATTGGTTACAGATATGTTTTAAATTTCAAACCAATACAATATGTAAAGTAATTAACCTCCAATTAAAATAAATAAATTTACATTAAAAAACTCAGCATTCAAAAAACTAAAATATATATATATATATATATATATATATATCTGTAGTTTTCTGAAGTCCATGATATCACTGTTGTATCATCATTCAAATTAAGCTTCAAAGGACTAGCTTATAGGGGTACATGGATAGCCCTGACGCTGTGGATTAAATGAATTGTAGCAGAAAGTTTATGAAGCCCAGAGACAGAGTCAAACTTCTGACCACAGACCTACTAAGAAGAGTCAGAGATTTGTCATTATTTTGTTTTCAAATTAAAAGCATGTGTTCAAACACATGTTCAAGAATTTCTTAGCTCATTTCTCCCCCACCCCTTTTTCTAGGAAACTTACATTGTTTACGGGAACACAGCTTGGCTCCTTTGTTTGTGTTTGTTTCCATTTATGAAGATGTAAAAATCTCACAGGGACTGTAACATCCTTCCCTTTTTCTATCCTGTTGCTTTCTACTCACTTTCTGTAGGTAAGCAGTTTCCTTAGTTCTGATTTATACTTTCACTTTCTTTTTGAAAAAGGAAAAGAAGCTAAAGCAGATATATGTATGTTTTCTTATTTCAAGTATTATCTGTTTAAAATATAAACTCAGTTGCTTAAAACCCTCCAGTGGCTATCCCTCACTCTTGTGATAAATCCAAACTCCTATGAGCTTCTAGAACCTACATTATCTGCTCTTGATTAACTCTCTGACTTCCCTTCCTAGCATTATACACTTTGTCTTTCCCCTAAGTTTACTTGAATACATTCATATTCATCATTCACTCCTTATCTTTGAGCTTGCTAAATCCTGCCTGCAATGCTCTTTACCATGCTCTCTTATATTATTGCATTATCTGCTCAAATGTCACCTCTAAAGGACCTCACAGGCAACTCCCTTATCATTCTCTATACTCTTTCTTTCTCATGATGTACTCTGCATATAAGTTAAATAAGCAGGGTGACAATATACAGCCTTGATGTACTCCTTTTCCTATTTGAAACAAGTCTGTTGTTCCATGTCCAATTCTAACTGTTGCTGCCTGACCTGCATACAGATCTCTCAAGAGGCAGGTCAGGTGGTCTAGTATTCCCATCTCTTTCAGAGTATTCCACAGTTTATTGTGATCCACACAGTCAAAGGCTTTGGCATAGTCAATCAAGCAGAAATAGATGTTTTTCTGGAACTCTCTTGCTTTTTCCATGATCCAGCAGATGTTGGCAATTTGATCTCTGGTTCCTCTGCCTTTTCTAAAACCAGCTTGAACATCAGGAAGTTCACAGTTCACGTATTGCTGAAGCCTGGCTTGGAGAATTTTGAGCATTACTTTACTAGCATGTGAGATGAGTGCAATTGTGTGGTAACACAAGCTGGAATCAAGATTGCCGGGAGAAATATCAATAACTTCAGATATGCAGATGATACCACCCTTATGGCAGAAAGTGAAGAGGAACTAAAAAGCCTCTTCATGGAAGTGAAAGCTGAGAGTGAAAAAGTTGGCTTAAAGCTCAACATTCAGAAAATGAAGATCATGGCATCCGGTCCCATCACTTCATGGGAAATAGCTGGAGAAACAGTGAAAACAGTGTCAGACGTTTTTTTTTGGGGGGGGGGGCTCCAGAATCACTGCAGATGGTGACTGCAGCCATGAAATTAAAAAATGCTTACTCCTTGGAAGAAGAGTTATGACTAACCTAGACAGCATATTCAAAAGCAGAGACATTACTTTGCTGACTAAGGTCCGTCTAGTCAAGGCTATGGTTTTTCCTGTGGTCATGTATGGATGTGAGAGTTGGACTGTGAAGAAGCCTGAGTGCTGAAGAATTGATGCTTTTGAACTGTGGTTTTGGAGAAGATTCTTGAGAGTCCCTTGGACTGCAAGGAGATCCAACCAGTCCATTCTGAAGGAGATCAGCCCTGGGATTTCTTTGGAAGGAATGATGCTAAAGCTGAAACTCCAGTACTTTGGCCACCGCATGAGAAGAGTTGACTCATTGGAAAAGACTCTGATGCTGGAAGGGATTGGGGGCAGGAGGAGAAGAGGACCACAGAGGATGAGATGGCTGGATGGCATCACTGACTCGATGGACGTGAGTCTGAGTGAACTCCAGGAGTTGGTGATGGACAGGGAGGCCTGGCGTGCTGCGATTCATGGGGTCGCAAAGAGTCTGACACGACTGAGCAACTAAACTGAACTGAACAGACTGATACTCTTTCCTTGCTTTGGTTGTTTTCATACCATTTGACACTACCAGACATTATATTTTGGGGGCTTCCCAGGTGGCGCTAGTGGTAAAGAACCTGACTATAAGAGACACAGGTTCGATCCCCAGGTTGAGAAGATCCCTGGAGGAGGACATGACAAACCATTCCAGTATTCTTGCCTGGAGAATCCCATGGACAGAGGAGCCTGGTGAGCTACAGTCCATAGGGTCGCAGAAAGTTAGACAAGACTGAAGCAACTTAGTACCCACACACAACCTTGTACTATATACATGTATTTGCTAGTTGATCATTGTAAGTACCACTTACTATAATTTAACCCCTATGAGGCAAGAACATATCCTGCTCACCATTCTGACACTTGTGCTTGCAACAGCACCTTCCAATAGCGGGTGATCAAGAAATATTTGTTTAATGGATTGATAGATTAAAGAATCAGTATTTCCTCCACGCCTCTCATTTTTCTTCGTTGTTAATCTCATGCTGCCTCCCTTTTGTCTGCGAGTTGTTAAAACAGAAACTCTATTAGAATTTCTATTTCACTGTTTCACTTGTCTTTAGTAGTCCCAGTGATTCTTGCTGCTTCTACTGCTTTTCAGAATTTTACAACCGTGTTTTCCTTTTCTGTGCAATTTTTTTTACCTGATATCATAATTTTCCCCTTTGAGCTTGTCTTCCTCCAGCAATGTCTTGTATCTTGTTGAAAAGAAAGATTTTTCTAACATCCTACCTTCTATATTGTATAAACATCATTTCAAAGAAGGATGGTTGTTTCTCATTCTTCAGGTTGATTCTCTTGAACCACTGAAGCATTCCTCACCCACTGATTGTTCTCTTTGTACATCTGTATGGAGGCAGATCTTTGCTCTCGCAGTACTATGCATTAGGATGAGTTCTCCAAACAGGCTTTGTGTATTTCTGGTAGAGTATCCCAGACCTGCTGCTGCTAAGTCACTTCAGTCGTGTATGACTCTGTGCGACCCCATAGACGGCAGCCCACAAGGCTCCCCCATCCCTGGGATTCTCCAGGCAAGAACACTGGAGTGGGTTGCCATTTTCTTCTCCAATGCATGAAAGGAAAAGTGAAAGTGAAGTCGCTCAGCCATGCCCAACTCTCAGTGACCCCATGGACTGCAGCCTACCAGGCTCCTCCGTCCATGGGATTTTCCAGGGGAGAGTACTGGAATGGGTTGCCATTGCCTTCTGCAGTATCCCAGATCAGGTGCAGTTAAAGAAAGCAAGTAATTTTTTGATTTACTATTATTTAACTTTGCCAGTTTGGACATTAAGGTGTCATAGGGAACAGAATATGGAAGGAGAAATTGTTCCCTTCTAGAGGCTTACTTACTATGCAGCAGCATGTCTTTGCTGAAGGAGGTCCTGGCAAGTTTGCTGGGGAGCAACTAGCTGTGTCACTTCCTCTCTAAGTTAAGTGGTCAGCAAGACTATAGTGAGGAATCTGCCTACCAATGCAGGAGACTTAAGAGAGGCAAGTTCGATCCGTGGGTTGGGAAGATCCCTGGGTTGGGAAGATCCCCCAGAGAAGGTCATGGCAACCCACTCCAGTATTCTTGCCTGGAAAGTCCCCTGGACAGAGGAACCTGGTGGGTTATAGTCCATAAGGTCACACAGAGTCAGACACAACTGAAGCGATTTGGTCCAGCCAAGCCAAACAGCTCCATAAGTATGTTGTGCATGGAGTAAACATAATTTTTTAAAAATCTGCTCTTATATTTGTAGCTTTCCCAAGGATATTGGGTAAAGTAAAACCTACTCTGTGATCCACTTTCACCACATATTTCTGAACTTCTAGCCAAGGAGGTAATACCTGTTGTCCATTTCAGACACTACAGGAGTTCCTTTCATGTTCTTTTTGCTTTTCTGGCTCACAAACTAAAATAGACTTCTTGATATTTATATATACCTTTCCCAAGTTCAGAGAAAATCTGGAGGAGAGGTAACAATTAAAGATTATTTTCAAATCACCACTGTTACTGAAAGTTAGTTGCCCAATTGCTTTTATTTAATGTTATATATTAAAAAAATGAATGGTATAATCAGACCTAGATACCCACCTCCCTGCCAGTTTATATATCAAATATAATTTACCTGATGATGGTATTTGTGTTCACATAATATGTTATTGATACAAGACAGAATTGTAAATCTGTTACCAACCAGGGCTCTTGGCCTCGTTAATGGATAGAAATTGATAAGACCAGACAAGAAACTCAGGTAAGGCTTTGCTGGTTCTCCTGGTGTAGTAGGAAGGAGCAAGAGAAATTTGCAGGTTCCCTTGCCTACTAGCTGCCCCAGGGGAGCAGTGAGCTAGTTCCTTTCATGGAGGAATAGGGATAGGTCCAAGAGTCAGGCCAGACATGTGGCTCAGGTGGTTTGCCCACCCCTTTGGTGGTGGTGTGTTCAGGGGCAGGCACAGTATGCTGCTTTGGCTCCCAACACATTTCTTTTGCTCCCAACTCTTCAGAAGTGACAGTTGGGTTTTTCTATCTCTTTGTGCCTATTGTCTATAATTTGCTCCAACTTTGCATGTATGCAGTTATCTTTAGTTCCTTATAGTTTCTTTGTATTTTATTGCTTGAGAAGACATTTGTCCAGGTCCAAGTGCTAGGTCCCAGGTCCCAGGCTGTCTCAGATCCACTTTCCTAGACCTTCTTTGTGTTAAGAATAACATGTTACCTGGATCTGGATTTGTTTTTCACTTGGCTCAGATGGTAAAGAATCTGCCTGCAAAGCAGGAAACCCAGGTTTGGTCCCTGCGTTGGGAAGATCCCCAGGAGAAGGGAATGGATACCCACTCCAGTATTCTTGCCTGGGAAATCCCATGGACAGAGGAGCCTTGCAGTCTACAGTCTATTGGGTTGCAAAGAGTCTGAAATGACTGAGTGACTAACAATTTCACTTTGATCCTGAACATGTTGGTATCTCAGAGCCAAAAGTTACCTTTATCAAACGAACTCTCCTAGAAAAAATTAAAAAGGAAGCAATTACTAATGAGAAGAGTATGTAAAGGATAGTAATTTTTAAAATGTTAGAGGAAATGAATTAAGTTGGTCCATTTCATCTGTTTTTCCTCTTGTCCTATGAAGACTGAGGAAAGAGAATGTAATAAACTCACAGGGGGAGATGGTCCTCAAGACCTGCTTTGTTACTTTAAATTGGCCCAATTTACCCACGACACAGTGACAAGGATTCATTACACAGTGTATAGATTTTACAGATCCTTTCTTGGTCATTCCACTGGGCTCCCATTACTTCTCTGCTATTTCATTTTCCAGTCCTGACTGATTCTTGTCCTTCTCCTCTCCTTTTAGGTTCTGGTCACATACTCTTGGCTCTCACAGTAAAATTGATTTCCTAGGTTTTGATCCCTCATGTTGTCTGAGCATTTCAGATGTCCTCATCCCCTGGCTCCTGGTACCAGATTTGAAGCTGCTTCAGTTAAGTGTTTATTTATGATTCAGACAGCAGGGCATAGTATTTAAGGACATAGAAGGAGCCAGAATGTCTGGGTTTGAAAACTGTCTTCACATTTAGTTAACAGAGGGTCCTGGGTCGGTAACTTTATACCCAGAAAATGGTGACTATAATAGTATGAACATTATAGGCTTGTTTCAAAACAGAAATAAGTTAACACTGGTAAAGTGTCCACAACAGTGGTAGATACAGGCTAATTGTTATAGTTATCTTATAAGTAAATTGAAAAATAAAATAGTACATTAACCCAGTCTGGCTCCTACAGGTTTTTTTAATTTCTATTTTGCAACAGTTATTAAGTCCTCGTTATTAAGGCAAAATCATTTTCTGCTTGAAGTGAAGTGACGTGAAGTCTCTGAGTTGTGTCCGACTCTTTGCGACTCCATGGATTGTAGCCTACCAGGCTCCTCCATCTATGGGATTTTCCAGGATAGAATACTGGAGTGGGTTGCCATTTCCTTCTCCAGGAGATCTTCCTGACCCAGGGATTGAACCCAGGTCTCCCACATTATAGGCAGGTGCTTTACTGTCTGAGCCACCCAGGAAGTCCTAAATGATTAAGGCAAAATCATTTCCTGCTTAGGATATATCATTTTCCAAACCGAAATCCTGGTCAGCTGCTTTTCTCTCTTTCATGCTTCTAGAAAGTCCCAAACTTGGCACTGACTGAATAGCAATGAAATTATTGTTTGCAGAGTATAAATCTCTAATTAATATAAATTGGCTTAAAGACTACAAGGAATTTGCAGTTAAAGGAAGATAAAATTTGCAGACAACAAACTGGACACTTCATAGAGTGTTTTCCTCAAGTGCACCTGAAAACCAGGGCAACAGGACTGTAAATCCCCTGTAAATGAATAAAATATGTGATTTCAAGCTGAAAGATGAATTCTACTCTTTAATATATCAGACATCTGCTTTATTCAAGAAAGTTATTTTCAGTGTTCATTTGATTCCCATGCCTCTTAGGTTTTATCAGATAGGAACATCGAAAACACTTTTCAATTTCCCATTTCATTCTCAATTAGCCTAATTCTTGACTGGATTTCAGTTTCTCTCAGTTTGGAATCTCTGATTATTTCTGAATTGTTGGAACCTTATGAGATCCAGATGATTTCATCTATTTCACCAAATTCCTGTTAGGGTCAAGTTAACATCTTATTTTTCTTCCAAGTTCAGATAGTGCCCTCAAATTGAAAATAGCGCTCCCTATTTAAAATTAGCTTAATTAACATTTATGTACACCTAATTCTCTTTGATTCCTTTTTAAATTCTCAAATATTTTAATTCAGATTTCTCTGGCAATCCACTGGTTAAGACTGCGTGCTTCCTACAGTGGTAGGGAGTGGGGATTTGATCACCAGTGGGGGAACTAAGAACCTGATTTTTGGCATGGCCAAAAATATTTTTTTAATTAAAATAATTTTTTAAAAATTCTGGAAACTTTCACTCTCACTTATCTTTGAGTCTCTCTTTCCAGTTGAGATTATTTAAATTTCTTATGGTTATCTCTTGAAATATATTGATTTGAGGAAAGAACATCTGTCTTTTATCATTAGTTTGTAAGGTATTATGCAAATGCAGGTTCTGTTTTCACAAAAAGGAAGAGAAAACAAGTGAATCAAAAGTTTCAGCAAGAGTTCTGTATAATGTAACTAGAGCCAGATGTTATGTCTTCTGAGTCAGTTACAGGAAAGAGAGGGTTGAAAGAATGAGGGACCCAAATCTGACCTGTTAGAAAGATCTTGTATCAGGATGAACTCCAAAATATAGAGAAATATTGGGGGCAGGAGGAGAAGGGGACGACAGAGGATGAGATGGCTGGATGGCATCACTGACTCGATGGACGTGAGTCTGAGTGAACTCCGGGAGTTGGTGATGGACAGGGAGGCCTGGTGTGCTGTGATTCATGGGGTTGCAAAGAGTCGGACACAACTGAGCGACTGAACTGAACTGAACTGAAATATAGTTAATCAAGGAACCAAGGTAATCATAACCAAGAACTTATGACATTTCAAGAAACTTGGAGCAACTCTCCTCACCTTTTAGCAACAAAATGAGACTGACAGAAATTGCAAAATGCCTTTCCAGAAATAAGACATGTGCAGCCACAGTTATGTTTCCTTTTCACTCGTCTCCTTGGTTTTCCTGCTGTAGGATTTTGGAGGATGGAGGTGAAGTGGTGGTTATAATGCGTTTGAAGGGTTCTATAATCTGCAGAGAGCTATATCGATATAGGGAGCTATTGTGAAAATAAAAGCCCAGGGCATCCCTCAATAGGCTTCTCTGTTGTCTGATGCTATTGCAGACTTTGTGCAGTCACTACTCCTGGCTATTTTATTTAACCCATAGGTCATCCCCTTTGAGCATAGTCTGTAGTCTCACTCCTTTTGCCTTGTACTGCCTTGTGGAGCTTTTAGCACAAAGCATACTGAGGCAGTTTTAGTGTTAAGCTCTATTTTTCTGAAATGTGAGAGGTTGAGTTTTGAATTCTATACAGATGAGTAAAACTCAGTTATTCTCCAGTAACAATATTTCCCACAGATGTATTTCCTGGCAGCTGGTAGGGCAAACAACCATTGTTGCTTCAATCTGATCAAGGCTTTTGAAGGGTACTGGTACCACCCAACTGTCTCCAGGCCTCTGAATCATGGTTTCCCAGGAAGACTTCCCATTGCTTACTCTAGGGCTTTCAGAAATAATTTCCTTAACAGCTTCAGATGGAACTAGAGGATCAAATCGAGCAGCAAAAGTTAGAGGGAACATGAACCTCTGCTGCACTGTTGGGGTAGGGAGGGTGATCAAGGAATATATTATCATCACCGCCAGAAGCAATCAAACTTATTGACTAGAAACTGGACTAATTTTAAGATGGAAGGAATACCCCTGCAACCTGTATAAGCAGGTCATTATGTAATGTTGACCCTAAACCCCTTAGATGCAGATAGAGGTTCTCTTCTGTCTGCATCTGTTAGTTCAGATCCAGAAAATGACCCTGCTCCTAGGTGAGGAGATGTAAGTCAAACCTTAACTCTGTGTTCCTAAATATAAGAGAGAAAATTTTAATATCTGGGGTAGATTTGGGTGATGTGAATAATTATATCTCCTGTTTCTAGATTTTGGCAAGACATCAAGGATTAGAGATCAAAAACATGTAGGAGCAGTTAAGGTTGATTTATCTTTAAATACTTTCTATAAAACATTCTCTGGGAAAAGGGGCTATTTTTCTCCTCTGAAAAGCTAAGGCAGTGTTCCTCAATGGTATTCCTCTCAGAGATGGCTCGTGACCTTTCATGGAGCCAGTTCAGGTGGATTTGCAGTATGACTAGTTGGGTGGCCTGCTATCCCATCGTCTAAATCTGAGAAAAGCAATAACTGTTTCGGAAATTGTTGGCTTCCTTATTGTCCATCATTTGACATAGGGTTTGAATGCAGGAGACCTGGGGATCGAACCCAGGTCTCCTGCACTGCAGGCAGATGCTTTACCATCTGAATCACCTGAGAAGCCCCATAATTTGAAGAGGAAATAAACTGATGCTTTTCTTTTTCTGCGGAAGCAGTAAATGGCTATTTGATAATATAACCTTATCTTGATAATGAAAGTGAAAGTCACTCAGTCGTCTCTGACACTTTGCTACCCCATGGACTATACAGTTCATGGAATTTTTCAGGCCAGAATACTGGAGTGGGTAGTCTTTTCCTTCTTCAATGAATCTTCCCAACTCCAGGATTGAACTCGGGTCTCCCGCATTGCAGGTGGATTCTTTACCAGCTGAGCCACAAGGGAAGCCCTTGATAATACTGAGGGAAACGCACTAGAACAAGTCAAAGGATAAACCTCAGATTCCAAAGTGACAAGGTGAGGTGTTGCTTTGATGCTGGGAAGCCGTTTTTTGAGATGTTCTATGTGCGTATCATTTTCTAGGCTAGTCTTGAATCTTAGAGACATAAAGGTAGAAATGAAGTAAGGAACAGTTTTCATTTGTCAGGAACAAATGAAATGGAAATTTAAAGTACCTGACGGGAAGGTTGTGGCATGGCACGACCTCTGTGCTTTGATGATAATGAGGACCAGTCTAGAACAGAGGCTTCTGACTCTATGCCACTGAGTGCTGTGGAATTTCTCTGATCAATAGTTTGAACTCCTATATCTCCATTCCCTTCTCATTTAAAACAAATTTCTTCCTAAATTAATCTTCATATTTATGCTTATCTCCTTCCCTCAGATCTCAGAGAAAGTGGTAGCATTAATTCCTCCTTTATAAAGAAAATCTTTTACGTGTGTTTTAATCCCATCCGTTCAGCCACATCCAGGGCCTTTGTTCTCATTATTCCCCATCTCCTCTACTTTCTTTTCATTTGTCTTTTTACTGGGGTAGGACATACAGTAAGACATCAACCTGATCGTGTGTACAATTTTATATTTATATCCATGTACTCAACATATTACATATATAAAACATATAGGCATACTGTATACATGTAACAGATACACATATACATATCCATGGAATCAACATTTCCAGCAGGCTTTCTCTTGCCCTAGTCAGCTTATATAATAGCCCAAGTGAAAGTGAAAGTGAAGTCACTCAGTCGTGTCCGACTCTTTGTGACCCCGTGGACTGTAGCCTACCAAGCTCCTCTGTCCACGGGATTCTCCAGGCAAGAATACTGGAGTGGGTTACCATTTCCTTCTCCAGGGGATCTTCCCGACCCAGGGATTGAACCCGGGTTTCCCACATTGGAGGCAGACGCTTTAACCTCTGAGCCACCTCAAAGGTAACTGATATTCTGATCTCTATCATCATAGGTTTTTTTTGCTTTCTCCTTAATTCCATAATTTAATTTCAACATAATAATATATACTCTTATACCTGCCTTCTTTTGCTTAGCTTGTTGCTGCTGCTGCTAAGTTGCATCAGTCGTGTCCGACTCTGTGCGACCCCATAGATGGCAGCCCACCAGGCTCCCCCGTCCCTGGGGATTCTCCAGGCAAGAACACTGGAGTGGGTGGCCATTTCCTTCTCCAGTGCATGAAAGTGAAAAGTGAAAGGGAAGTCGCTCAGTCATGTCTGACTCAGTGACCCCATGGACTGCAGCCTATCAGGCTCCTCCATCCATGGGATTTTCCAGGCAAGAGTACTGGAGTGGGGTGCCATTGCCTTCTCCGTTGCTTAGCTTATATCTGTATAAATCAACCATGTTTAGGTTGTGTAGGAGTAGCCCATTCCTTTTCATCGCTTTACATAACTGCCTTGAGTGGGTACTTTGTTACTTATTTGTCTAGCCTACTATTCATTAAGACTACTGTTGTGTTAAGTGTGAGGTTTCAGTACGAGGCTTACAGGTAATGTTGTCAGGAACATTCTAGTACAGTCTTCGGGTGAATGAATTCACTCATTTCTTTTGTAGATCTACTCAGAGTAGAATCAGATGTTCAAAGGTATAGATATAGGCCTGTAGATAGAGATACGCTGTGTGTGTGTGTGTGTGTGTCTTTGGTGCATACGACTACAAATTTTTTAGTGTTTTTGACATTTTTACTCCTACCAGCACTATATGGAACTTCTAATTGTTTTCCCATTCCACATGCTTGTCATCTCTTGGTTTTTACAATTCATTTTACCCATTGAGGTGAAATATAATGGCATTTCATTGTGGTTTTAATTTGTATTTCCTCGATGAATTTTTATGTTGAATTTCTTTTTATATACCTTTTGGCTCCCTGCATCCTTTTTAATGAAGTGCCTGTTCAGGTTTTGGATCATTAAAAAAAATCTGAATTATCACTGTGATTCTTGTAATAGTTTTTAATGTAATTTGAAATTAAGTTTGAGTCAGATATACATATCGGGAATATCTTCTCTCAATATGTAGCCTGCATTAATATGTTTTTAATTTTGTCTTTTTAGAAATAGAAGGTTCTTATTTTAAATGAAGTTCAGCTTACAAAACTTGTATAGATAGTACTTTTATGTCCCATTTAATCAATTTTCATCTACTTCTGATAATAAAGATATATCTAGAAGCTATATTATTTTACTCTTCTTCTTATCTAAGTTTGTATCTTTTAATATGTATATTATGTATTATGAAGTAGAGATCATGATTTAGTTTTAAATGTAGATATCTAATTGACCCAATAAATAAGTATCAAAAGACCATTTATTAGAAAAATGAGCTTCATGTTCCTGAGTTACCTTACTGTCCCAGTTTTTTATTGAGTGAACATGTAAACTTGGTCTGGTTCTGGAAACTCTATTCTTGTTCTATTAGTGCATTTGTTTATCTTTGAATCAATACCACCCTGCCTTTACTTCTTTAGCTTTCTAACAATTTGTGATATCTAGTAATGGAAATCTTCCAACATTGCTGTTCTTCAAGATTTCCTTGGGTATTCTAGGAATATGGTGATAGAGATCAGAATATCAGTTACCTTCGGGGTGGCTCAGAGCTTTAAGCATCTGCCTCCAACGTGGGAAATCCGGGTTCAATCCCTGACTATTGTCCTTTGATTTCTGCATAATTTTTAGAATCTGTATTTCAGTCTCACACTATTGCAATGAATATATCAAGCTGGAGAAAGCTGGGATTGTAAAGCCATTGAGTCTCTTCATATATGAATATGATACTTTTCCCATTTATTCAGGTCTTCATTTCCCTTAGCAATAACATGTAGTTTTCTAGTTGAGGTCATACACATATTTTGTTAAAGTCATTCCTGAACATTTGATGTCTTGATGTCTTATAAATATTGTTTTTAAGTTGAATTTTCAAATGATTTATGTCTAGTATCTAAAATACATTTCTGTTTTTATATTGGTCTTATATGTAGTAACAGTGCAAATTACCTTATTAATATATAGTTCTGGATTTTTTTAAAAGAAAAGTATACTTTTTCAGACATCCTTAAAAAATAGTTTTGCTTCTTCCTTTTTGATAACTATAGACTTATTTACTTTCTTTGTCTTACTGTGCTGGATAGAACCTCCACTAACACTTATCAAAGTTAGGCTTCCACCCTCCCACTGAGACTGGGGGACAGGGCCCCTATCTTCAGGGGTTGATTGTAACAAATAGAACATGCATTTGGCAGCTTTGAGCTTTCCCAGGCAGGCAGGCGTTTTGAAAGGGATAGCATCATGTTAGACATAAGACTCTAAACTTCTGGGAGCCATGCAAGAGTTTAGTCTTTGTCACTTCTTACAGGAATAATTCAGGATTTCCTTGGTGACTCAGATGGTAAAGAATAGACCTGCCAACGCAGGAGACCCAGGATCTATCCCTAGGTCAGGAAGATCTCCTGGAGGAGGAAATGGCAACCCACTCCAGTATTCTTGCCTGGAGAATTCCATTAACAGAGGAGCCTTGTGGGCTACAGTTCATGGGGTTGCAGAGCCAGACACAACTGAGCTACTAACACTTCCCTGGTGGTCCAGTGGCTAATACTCCATGTTCCCAGTGCAGGGGTCCCAGGTTTGATTCCTGGCCAGGGAGCTAGCTCCCATATGCCACAACTAGGAGTCTATATGCAGCAACTGAGTTTGCATGCTTCAACCAAGACCCAGGGCAGCCAAAAAAATATTAATAAAAAAAGAATAATTCATGCTTGCTTCTTCACTTTAGATTTTTTTCTCAACCAACTATAATATGGTTTGGTTTGGTTTCTCATTATCTATTCATTTCTCATTATCTATTTCATTTTTGTGGTTTTTAAAACAAAACAGATATATTTTTGCTTTACTCTTGTGACTGTTCTGCAGATCTTATCTCCTTTAGCTACCATTTCCTTCTTGAAGCTTTTTTTCTCCCTTGCCTATAGAGACATATTTGTCTTATAATTCTTCTAGCTTCTCAAATGTTTCTCCTTTTTTTTTTTTTTTTGGTTTGGTCAGGATTATACCTCTTAAAACCTAGTGTTTACTATGGTTTCATCCTTAGCACTTGCTGAGCTCCTTATCACTCTATGATAGCCTGGGCTTTCCCAGAACTTAAGCTTTAATCCCTCCCAAAGTCCAGACCTCTTTCCAGTCACCTGGTAGATAGCTCCTAGGTCAGTGGATCTCTGTAAGACTGTAGCAGGCAGCATCAAATTCTCACTGGTGCTGTGTCTTTGCAATTACTTTACCTGCTTCTTAGAAAATTTTTCTCTTTTCCTTAAACCAATTCATTCCAGAACTCAATGTTCAGCAATTCAGATTTAACTCAAATATTATCTCTTGTGGACTTCCCAGGTAAACAACCCACTTTCCCAGTTTAAGAACCCACCTGCCATTGAAGGAGACATTAGAGACACAGGTTCAATCCCTGTATGAGGAAGATCTTCTAGAGTAGAAAATGGCAACCGACTTCAGTATTCTTGCCTGGAAAATCCCACGGACAGAAGAGCCTGGTGAACTGCAGTCTATGGGGTCACAAAAGAATTGGACATAACTAAAATGATTTAGCATATTCTCTTGTGAAAAACCTTCCCCTACCCTCTAAGGTTGATTTAGATTTTTCCCTGTTTTGTCCTAGCATAATCCTTTGTTCATATTTCAATTATATGACTTTTACAGTTATTAAAATCATTGATTCATTTTTCCCCCAACAAAATATTTATGGTAGCTTACTTTTATTTAAAATCTCTTTTAAAACATCATTCAATCATTGGATATTGAGTTAGACTAAAATTTCCTTCCAATTCCTAGGGTGTTATAACTTTGTTAGTCCATCTTTCTATCCCAGCACCAAATGAACTGTCTTGCATTTGGAAAATGACCAATACAATATATTTTTTTTAATGAATGGCCACTAAGTGGCCTGTGAATAGGGGAAGGCATGCAAGATTCTTGTCTCTCACCACAATCTTACCTGAATTTTACGGTACTGAAATATAGAGAAACAAAAGAGGAACGTATAATATGGGAATCTTTAACCGCATTGAATAGGAAGACTCTCTTGATGAAGAGTTTATTAAGCAGAGACTGGCACTACTGAGATCCCTGAAAGATTCTGGTTTTCAGACAGGTGACTGCCACCTACTGGACAAGACAGGGAGTTTTGTTTATATTCAGAGAAAGTGAAGTCAAAGTGAAGTCGCTCAGTCGTGTCCAACTCTTTGCGACCCCATGGACTGTAGCCTATCAGGTTCCTCCGTCCATGGGATTTTCCAGACAAGAGTGTTGGAGTGGATTGCCATTTCCTTCTCCAGGGGATCTTCCCGGTACAGGAATCGAACCTGGGTCTCCTGAATTGCAGGCAGACGCTTTACCGTCTGAGCCACAAGGGAAGCCCATATTCAGAGAATCCGCACATTTTAAAGTCACCAATTTCAATATGTTTCAGCTTGTCCTTATTTAAATTGTCTCTTTTAGAATAGGACTCAAGCATTATATGTTGAATTAGATTATATGTTTCTTTTCAATTCTAAAACTTGCATTTCATTCATAGTGAAACTGTTAGCTACACAGTCATGTCTGACTCTTTGCAATCCCATGGACTGTAGCCCATCAGGCGCCTCTGTCCATGGAATGCTCCAGGCGAGAATACTGGAGTGTGTAGTCATTCCCTTCTAGATGCGATCTTCCTGACCCAAAGATTGAACCCAGGTGTCCCACTTTGCAGGCAGATACTTTACTGCCTAAGACAAGAGAGAAGCCCATTTCATTCATAAGACTATAGTAAATAAAATATATGCATTCATCTATGCATAGCTATTCATATCTATGAATGAGTCAACTAAAGAGTTATTCTCTGATTTTACTAATTTACAAATTTGCTCTTTTATCTTCAAGTTTCATCTTTACTTACAGGTGTAATAACACCTAAACTTTTATTTCTTTCAGAGACATTGTCAGAAACATGAAAATTTGAAGTTTGTTGTTGTTGTTGTTTTTGGGTTCTTAGGAATATTGTCCCCATATTTCTAGTACTTTTAGACAAAACTCAATTCTTCAAAGTCAAACATTTCATTTCCTGAACTTCTAGCTACTGTCTAGACCTCATCTCCGTTCTCAAATTAGTAACTAAACATTTTCTTTGTTCTTCATCATCCAACTTTCTCACATGGCTTTTACTACACTTTTTCTCTTTAAAATATTTTATGACTGACACGGCCTAAACATAAAATGCACTAATAAATCCTTCTTTTAATTTGGGTTCAATAATACTCTTTTCCAACCCATTTTGTTCTTTCTTGTTATCATTGTGTCCTATTCACTTAGCAAACTTATTAGCATGTTTAAGATCAATATTTATATTTTACAATAAAGGTATAGGAAAAAATTTGTGAAATAATGCCATTTTCTCTATAACAAATAAATTTGAAAAACAAAAAATACATACTTTAAATGTCAAATATTTTCCAAATATCTTACAATTTTGAGAGTAAGTTATTCATAAAGAAAAGCACAATATTATTACAGTATAGTATGAAATATCTATTAAGTGATCAAGATGTACCAGTCAGTTCAGTTCAGTTGCTCAGTTGTGTACAACTCTTTGTGACACTATGGATGGAAACATGTCAGGCTTCCCTGTCCATCACCAACTCCCAGAACTTACTCAAACTCATGTCCATCACATCAGTGATACCATCCAACCATCTCATCCTCTGTCATCCCCTTCTCCCACCTTCAATCTTTCCCAGCATCAGCGTTTTTCTAAGGAGTCACTTCTCTGCGTCAGGTGGCCAAAGTATTGGAGTTTCAGCTTCAGCATCCAGTGAATATTCAGGACTGATTTCCTTTAGGATGGAACGGCTGGATCTCCTTGCAGTCCAAGGGACTCTCAAGAGTCTTCTCCAACACCACAGTTCAAAAGCATCGATTCTTTGGCACTCAGCTTTCTTTACAGTCCAACTCTCGCATCCATACATGACTACTAGGAAAGCCAAAGCTTTGACTAGATGGACCTTTGCTGGCAAACTAATGTCTCTCTTTTTAATATGCTGTCTAGATTGGTCATAAATTTTCTTCCAAGGAGCAAGCATCTTTTAATTTCATGGCTGCAGTCACCATTTGCAGTGATTTTGGAACTCCCAAAAATAAAGTCTCTCACCATTTCCATTGTTTCCCTATCTATTTGCCATGAAGTGATGGGGCCAGATATCACAATCTTAGTTTTTTGAATTTTGAGTTTCAAGCCAACTCTTTCCCTCTCCCCTTTCACTTTCATCAAGAGGCTCTTTAGTTCTCTGCTTGCTGCCATAAGGCTGTTATCACCTGCATATCTGAGGTTCTTAATATTTCTTCCAGCAATTTTGATTTCAGTTTGCGCTTCATCCAACCTGGCATTTTGCCTGATGTATTCTGCATACAAGTTAAATAAGCAGGATGACAATAAACAGCCTTGATATATTCCTTTCCCGGTTTGGAACCAGTCTGTTTCATGTCCAGTTCTAACTGTTGCTTCCTGACCTACATACAGATTTCTCAGGAGGCAGATCAGGTGGTCTGGTATGCCCATCTCTTTCAGAATTTTCCAGTTTTTTTGTGATCCACACAGTCAAAGGCTTTGGTGTAGTCAATAAAGCAGAAGTAGATGTTTTTCTGGAACTCTCTTGATTTTTGATGATCCAGTGGATGTTGGCAATTTGATCTCTGGTTCCTCTGGCTTTTCTAAATCCAGCTTGAACATCTGGAATTTTACAGTTCATGTACTGTTGAAGCCTGGCTTGGAGAATTTTGAGCATTACTTTGATAGTGTGTGAGATGAGTGCAATTGTGCAGTAGTTTGAGCATTCTTTGGCATTGCCCTTCTTTGGGATTGGAATGAAAACCGACCTTTTCCAGTCCTGTGGCCACTGCTGCGTTTTTCAGGTTTGCTGGCATATTGAGTGCAGCACTTTCACAGTGTCATCTTTCAGGATTTGAAATAGCTCAACTGGAATTCCATCACCTCCACTAGCTTTATTTGTGGTTATGCTTCCTAAGGCCCACTTGATTTCGCATTCCAGGATGTCTGGCTCTAGGTGAGTGATCAACCTCGTGGTTATCTGGGTCATGAAGTTCTGTTTTGTATAGTTCTTCTGAGTATTCTTGCCACCTCTCCTAATATCTTCTACTTCTCTTAGGTCCATACCATTTCTGTCCTTTATTGTGCTCGTCTTTGCATGAAATATTCCCTTTGTATCTCTAATTTTCTTGAAGAGATCTTTAGTCTTTCCCATTCTATTGTTTTCATCTATTTCTTTGCATCAAAAGTCAAGATATGCCAAGTTTCTGTTAAATGCTCAATCGTTTCATTTCGTCTTAAAAACAACTTTATGAAGTTGGTACTTTTATTACTCCCATTTTTTAGATGAGGTTATGGAGGAATATGTTCAAGATTATGTAGCATGTAGGAAGGAAAGCTATATGCCTTGAAACTTGCTCATGATACTAGGCTTGTCCATTTTTCTGGAAAGTAAATGTGAAATTTAAACAGGTTATAGAAGGCCAGAGTAATACTAAATGAAGATAGAACTATTGCTAACAGATTTCAGTTTATCATTTTCCATTACTCAACTGTCATTTGAAATAAGGATGTCTTAGTATTTTCTAAACTAAATCCAGTCCCAAGTTTTCTATTTTTCCTTAGAAGACAGTGGACAGTCCATCAAATAGAGTGTCAGCAAAATGGCCTCAAGATATATACTCATCAAAAGAACAACCTGCCTCTTTAACAAGAAAATAATGGGCCCTCTTTAAAAAAAAAGGCCAGCTGGCAGTAGAGTATTTGAGCATTTAGGGAACAACTTCATGTGAAAGCAAAGGATTTTCATGCAATATACAATGACATTTTCACCCTGTGTAAATTTACCCTGTAGCATATCTTCTTTTATAAATCCACATGACTTGATTTACTCAGAAAACATTTCTGCTAATTTTTTCCATTTATTCCAAAATTAACTTTATTTTTAATCTTCCTGAAATTTCCTTGGAAATTCATTTTTATGTATTTTAACCGGGATGTTTTCTTCCATCTTTATCACAAGAATAAATATTAGCACATTTTTGCAAATTGAAACATATTTTCCAACTATACAAAATTTTCCCATGAAACTGATCAAATATTGTCCTTCAGAGATGAAAGTAGGATCAGGCTGGTTTAATTCCATGGCAATGAAATTAATGAGACTGTGTTTTGAACTGATATTCCATCTATTAGCCTGATCAAACCTTGTTTCAACTAATGCGATAGTTGATATGCAGTTTTAGGAAGATTCTGAAAAGGGTATAAGAATGAGGAAACTATACTCTGATATTATGGCAAAACTTGCTCTTGTCTGTTATCTGAGGAGGCAAGTCTTGATTTTTTTATCATGAAGCAATTCATGAGGATATGGTACCTAATGGTAATATGGAAAATCTTGATTGATTATCATGAAGTGATTCATGAGGGTACCTAATGGGTAAAGAGATCTCCCTGCTTTTGTATACACCGTTTCCCTTGTATTAAGATGTACATCCCTCTTTCCATCTGCTAAATTCTTACCTCTGACTAGATGCTAAACTGGTAATTGGTTCAGAAATATGCATGTGATCTCCACTCTCTGGTCTCTAATTCCTCTGAGGTTTCTGTGACCATTATTTTGAATTAGGGAGCTAAGCCTAAGTGAACTCAGAGACCACTAGCATTGTTTAACTCCAAAATTCTCTTATTTTTACTCTTTCTTTTGCACTTAGAGAGTTTCCTGTTATTTTTAAAACTACTCTGGAGTTGGTAAAAATTAGACCAGGCAGACCTAAAATTAGTCCAGTGTCTTCCAAAACACTGTCTTATACCTCAGCATGAATTTAGTGCCTGTTTCCCTCCCTGGTTCCAATGTGACAACTACTCCTCGGATCAGTGGATGCTTTATAGCCAGCTGTCCATATGGGAAAGGGCCTCGAGATCTAAGAAAGCGCAGTGCCATTTCCAAAATACTTCTCGTTCAGTTTGGTTGTTAGTACATGTTGATCTGATAACCATTTATTGACACATATTTTGAAGAGATAAGTTAATTACCAAGATGCTTCTCAAAGCTTTGGGCTAAACAGGGTTTTGGATAATAAGCTTTCACCTTCTCCTAAGACCACATTTACCCTCTACAAGACAGAGTTCATCGTATCTTTGACTTCTAATTTTATAGTCTCTATTTATGATCCAGCATAAACTACTTGACCATCTCAAATCCGAAGTAAGAAAGAGTAGAAAAAAGAACTATTGTTTCATCTTCTTTGGTGATCACACACTAGTCCAACTTGACTCTTTTCATTTTTTAAAAATCTTTTATGATCTCAGTGTATTTTCCAAATTACTTATTTTGCCTTATTGTTAGAGAAAAACAGTATAATATAAAAAGTAATAGTTAGTCATGAAACTTAAAATTTTCTGAGCACTTACAGTTTAAGTACTGTGCTAGTTGCCAAGGATTCGTTGGTAAGAAGGATCCAGTCCCTATATACATAAAACAAAGGCTAAAAAATGTTTTCAGAAAATCAATTTTGAATAACAACAACAACAAAAAAAAACCCAGCATGTCAGATATAAAAACATTTTGGATTATCTGCAGTTTTGGAATATCTTAATCAGTCAACTCATCTCTAAAAGGGTTCTTATTGACTGAAGTGGAAACAAACACAGAAGCCATGATATATTTTTCAGAGTTCTCCAGAGAAATGGAACCAATAGGATATACGTAGATATCTATAAGAGAAGATTTGGGCTTCCCAGGTGACACTGGTGATAAAGAACCTGCCTGCCAATTTAGAAGACATAAGTGATGTGGGTTTGATCCCTGGGTCAGGAAGATCCCCTGGAGGGGGACATGCCAACCCACTCTATTCTTGCCTGGGAAATCCCAGGGACAGTGGAGCCTAGCAGGCTCAGTCCAGAGGGCTGCAAAGAGTTGGACACAACTGAAGCAACTTAGCACACACACATGTACAAAAGATTTATTATGGGAATGGACTTATGTGGTTTATGGAGTCCAAGAAATCTCACAAAATGCCATAGGCAAGCTGGAGAGCTAGGACAGCCTGTGGTATAATTCAGTCTGTGTCCAAAGCCCCAAGAACTGGGAGAACTAAAAATGTAATTCCCAGTCCGAGGCTGAAGTCCTGAGAACCACAGGGCTGCTGGTGCAAGTCACTGAGTATGAAAGTTTGAGAACCAGGAACTCTGAAGTCAAAGAGCTGGAGAAGGTGATCTCAAGTCAAAAAGAGAGGGAAAATTCACCATTTCATTGCCTCTCTGTTCTATTCAAGCCCTCAACAGTGTTGAGGATGCCTGCCCACATTAGTGAGGGTGGATCATCTTTATTTAGTCCACTAATACAAGGCTTCCCTGGTGGCTCAGATGGTAAAGAATCCGCCTGGAATGCAGAAGCCTTGGGTTCAGTCCCTGGATTGGGAAATCCCCCTGGAGGAGGCCATGGCAACCCACTCTAGTATTCTTTCCTGGAGAATTCTATAGACTGGAGCATGGCAGGCTACAGTGCATAGATTGCAAAGAGTCGGACATGACTGAGTGACTAAGCACAGCACCGCACAATACAATGCTAATCTCTTCTAGAATCATCCTCACAGACACACCCAGAAATAATGTCTTACCAGTTATATGGGCATCCCTTGGCCCAGTCAAAATGACACATAAAATTAACCATTACCCATGAGAAGTATAACATATTAAATGGCAATGTAATTCTATATCAGATGTAATTGATGAAAGTCACAAAACAGACTTGGTAATGAAGAATCATCAATTCTTTGATGCCAAAGACCTGTTAAGCAAAACAGGGTTGTGGAACAGTGCTTGAAGGCATTGACTCTGGACTCTGAAGGATGCTTCAGATTGAATTCCTGTTTCACCACTATAATGATTCTGTAAAAGATTGTGTGACTTAATCTTTCTTAGCTGTTTCAGTTTCCTCATTTCTGTTTATCATTTTTGACTGTGGTGGGTCTTCATCGCTGCTTGGGTTTTCTCTAGTTGCAGTGTGTGGGTTTCTCATTGTAGTGTTTTCTCTTGTTACAGAGCACAGGCTCTAGGGTCTAGGTTGAATTTCCCAAGCTCTAGAGCACACGCTCGATGGTTACGGCAAACAGACTTAGTTGCCCCAAGGCATCATCCCAGATGAGGGACCAAATCCATGTCTCCTGCATTGGCAGGGGGATTCTTTACCACTGAGCCACCAGGGAAGCCCCTGTTCCTCATTTCTGAAATGAGGATAATGATAGTATTTATTTCATGACTTCCTACAAGAATTAACTAAGGTAATATAAGTAAAGTGCATAGCAAAGTAAGCACATACAATTTAGCCATGAACCATTATAAATATTACTGTACATTTGATAGTTATTTACTGAGTAGAAATGTCTAGCCAGGTTGTGAGATGTCAATGATACAGGAGACAAGTTCCCAGTATCAACGAGCTTACTTCCAGTGAGGATGGCGAGCATACAAACAACTATACTTCACGGTATGTAGATAACAAAGATGTGGGGATCACGTTATGGAGAGGAAGGACTAATATCCATGGGGCAGAACAGATAACGATGGGGACACTAAAACTGTTTATTTGAAACAAGATAGTTTTTGGTCCTCTTGAAACAGAAGCACTAAATGTTTCATGGAACTCCAACTTCAGTTTGTTTTTTTTTTTTTAGTTTTTTATTTTTTAAATTTTAAAATCTTTAATTCTTACATGCATTCCCAAACATGAACCCCCCTCCCACCTCCCTCCCCATAACATCTCTCTGGGTCATCCCCATGCACCAGCCCCAAGCATGCTGCATCCTGCGTCAGACATAGACTGGCGATTCAATTCACATGATAGTATACATGTTAGAATGTCATTCTCCCAAATCATCCCACCCTCTCCCTCTCCCTCTGAGTCCAAAAGTCCGTTATACACATCTGTGTCTCTTTCCCTGTCTTGCATACAGGGTCATCATTGCCATCTTCCTAAATTCCATATATATGTGTTGGTATACTGTATTGGTGTTTTTCTTTCTGGCTTACTTCACTCTGTATAATCGGCTCCAGTTTCATCCATCTCATCAGAACTGATTCAAATGAATTCTTTTTAACGGCTGAGTAATACTCCATTGTGTATATGTACCACAGCTTTCTTATCCATTCATCTGCTGATGGACATCTAGGTTGTTTCCATGTCCTGGCTATTATAAACAGTGCTGCGATGACAGAGTAAATTAAACGATGCTATAAAACCAAGTTTATTGGTATGTAATAGATTAGGAATGGAAATAGGAAACTCGAAACTTGGCAACAATATCTCATCCAGGATCAGGAGTTATGGAGAATATTATGAGACTATGTTTACTGAAAAAATATGTCTTCCAAATAGGACAAGACTTGCACACCTAAAAATCATAGGCAAAGAATGGTTCCAAAAACAACATTCATAGCAATTGTTTCCCCTCAAATATCAGTTTCATCTCAAGTTGATGACAGGTCTAAACACATGCATGCAATAGAAATGAAAAAAATCACTGACTTTTAGACTGAAGTCTCCAGCAGGCAATGAACAGTGTTTGATGCCATATGGAGGTAATTTAATGTGAATTTTGCAATACTTGGCATCACCAAATCTCATAAAAGGAGTTACTGATTTTGTTTCTTTCTACCATGATGATTTAGTCTTGCAATGGTACTATTACCAGATGAGATTAATCACAATAATGATGCGTCTTTTTGCTAAGGATATCATCATAAATCATTCAAAGACAGCCCAAGAGAAAAGGTTTCTAGTTAAACTTTCTAAATTTATAAAATAGTTATAAAGCATGAGTTCTTGGAAGTAGACATTATTTTTATTTCACTTGGGAGCATATGGCAAAATGATTATTCATTGATGTGAATTGATTTAGCAAATACACACATGCACAGACAGTTAAGTATCTTAAGCACACAGTATATTTAGAGAAATTGAAAATAATATTTGTGCTACAATACCAATTTCATGTGATTCCAATTACACATGTAAGATATGAGGTAACACTTGAAAACTGGGCCTCAGTTTCCATATCTATAAAATAATAATAATATCCATTTCATAGGATTTTTATGTGGCAATATCTTAAAAATGCTCTGAAACCTAAAAATGAGTCTTCTTTTTTCTCCTTTTCTTCTTCCTTCTTGCTCTTCTTCCCCTTTCACTGTTAACTAGTCACAGTTTTACCAGGTCAAATATATATAATATATACTTTACAAATGAACTTTGTAAGCTTATTTCAATATCAAAGACCTAAAGCTACACTCAGAGAAGTTTGTGCTGTGTTAAAGCTTAAGATTCCAGCTTATTCTATTTTCCTATGGTGAGATTATTTATCCTAAACATCTACATACCAGTCTTAACAATATAATCTCAAATTGGCCATACACTCTTAGTTGAGAGCTTAGCTCATACACTGTAATTTATCTTTTAATAATAACCAATTTGAAATTATTATACATAAAATGTGGTTTAAATATTCAGTTGGTCACTGACTGCAATCACCATATAGATAGCACCTACTTCACAACATTATTGTGGAAATTTTCAAAAATTGCAAAACTCATTTCACATTCTAGATACTATTGAAATGTTACATAATAAAAAAGCATTGAAAATATTCTTCTCAAATGTTATATTCCAAAATACTTTAGTTTTCTTTTTTTATTTTGCTTTTTTTTTTTTTTTTTTTTTACTTTACAATATTGTATTGGTTCTGCCACACATCAACATGAATCTGCCACGGGCATACACGTGTTCCCCATCCTGAACCTCCCTCCTACCTCCCTCCCTGTACCATCCCTCCTGGTCATCCCAGTGCACCAGCCCCAAGCATCCTGTATCAAACCTGGGCTGGTGATTTGTTTCATATATGATGTTATACATGTTTCAAAGCCATTCCTCCAAATCATCCTACCCTCTCCCTCTCCTACAGAATCCAAAAAACTGTTCTATACATCTGTGTCTTTTTTTCTGTCTCACATACAGGGTTATCGTTACCATCTTTCTAAATTCCATATATATGTGTTAGTATACTGTATTGGTGTTTTTCTTTCTGGCTTACTTCACTCTGTATCATAGGCTCCAGTTTCATCCACCTCATTAGAACTGATTCAAATGAATTCTTTTTAATGGCTGAGTAATACTCCATTGTGTATATGTACCACAGCACTCTTATCCATTCATCTGCTGATGGACATCTAGGTTGCTTCCATGTCCTGGCTATTATAAACAGTGATTTGAAACATTTTTTGACAATGTTTTTCAGTTGAATATTAATGGTAGGTATAAGGAATGCTTAATTTAGCAACACATAGTTGGAGAAGGCAATGGCACTCTACTCCAGTACTCTTGCCTGGAAAATCCCATGGACGGAGGGGCCTGGTAGGCTGCAGTCCATGGGGTCGCGAAGAGCCGGACACGACTGAGGGACTTCCCTTTCACTTTTCACTTTCATGCATTGGAGAAGGAAATGGCAACCCACTCCAGTGTTCGTGCCTGGAGGATCCCAGGGACGGGAGAGCCTGGTGGGCTGCTGTCTGTGGGGTCGCACAGAGTCAGACACAACTGAAGCAACTTAGCAGCAGCAGCAGCAGCAGTGGCTACTGGAAGGATGAGAAGAAAATGAGGTTGGCCTAAAATAAGAAAAAGATTAAGTTTGTAAACATTCCTTGGAAATACAGTATTTTAAAAATATTTTAAGAAAATGGCAGAATAGAAGGACGTGAGCTGCCCTGTTCTTATGGAAACGCTAAAATCACAACTAACTGATGAACAACCATCAACCAAAAAATGCTAGAACCTACCAAAAAAGATACGCCACATCCAAAGACAAAAAGCCACGAGGAGACAGCAAGAAGGGCGAAATCACAATACAATCCAATCTCATACATGCTATGTAGGCAACCCACAAACTGGAAATATTAATAATTATGCCACAGAAGTTCTCACTCAGGAATCAAAGTTCTAAGCCCCAGATCAGGCTCCCCAGCCTGGGGGCCTGGCAACAGGAGGAGGAGATCCAAAGAATCTGTCTCTGAAGGCCATCAGGAAAGCCACAGGACTGGGAGAAACTCCACTCGTGGAAGGCACACACAGGGTCTTATACACACCAGGACCACGGAAAAAAGCACTGAACTCACCAGAGATTGGGCCAGACCTACCTGCTAGTATCAGGAGATCTCCTGTGGAGGTGGGGGCTCTGTGAGGGGAAGCTGTAGCTCCCTACAGGGACAAAAGCACTGGTAGCGGTAGTTACAGTGAGTATTCATTGGTGTGAGCATCGGGCCCTTCAATAGGATAAAACCTTTCGAGGGTGATCAGATGTGATTACTTATTACCTGTAAGGGAAAGAGAAACACCAGTGTGCGTTTTATCCAGTTGTTTATTATTTCTGCACCTGTGTTCCCATCTATAAAATTGGTAATCATAATAGCTTCTACCTTCCTCATACAGGTGCTATAAAGAATACATAAGTTATAATATGTCAAAGTCTGCCAGAAACAAAAGTGAAGGTAAGCTGTAGTTGGAAGAGTGTTGCCAGGCAGAAAAAAAAACACACGAAAAACGTATTGTCTCTATATGACTTCATTTGTGTTTTAGTGTAAGCTTCTTCTCAGCTCCTTCACTCCATCTCTCATCCCTCCTCCTCTTCCTTTTCTTCTTTCCTTTCTTCTCCTTGTCCTCTGACACTCCTGTGGCTATGATCATTTAATTTTTCTCTCTCACTCTCTTACTGTCTGACTCTGAATTTCATACTCTCTGAATTTCCATCCACCTGTTCTCTTCTTCTCTCAATCTCTTTTAGTTTGAGCATTTTCATTTTCGATATTCAAAGATTAAAAATAAAGTTAAATTCTTGATCCACGGAATCTGTCACTGGCAGGGTTGATCTTGAAATATGTATGTTGACATGGAGGGTCCTCTAGAGAGGGAGCCTCTCCTATGTTGTGAGTAAAAGGGTCACGGTGAAGCCACCAGGGCCGCCCTATAACACAGGGCACCTGTGCATTCAGTAAACACTTTTATCCTGACTACATGAGGTGGTAAATAAGTCCAATGCCAGCTATTTTCCTTACTGATCTACTAAAAATGCCGTGCCCAGGAGCCAAAATACAAATGAGTTTGTGTCTTTCTCAATTGAACATCACAAAGCTGAATTGAAAGCTTTAGTCAGGTTGGGATCCAATTGTTTGATTCTGTCCCACTTGTTTTTTTTTTTCCTTCTTAAGAAATATCATGGAAAAAGAAAAGGAAAGAAAATCAGTTTCTTTTTTAACCAAATAGTTTGAATCTTATATAGCATTGGCTAAAATTTGTTAAATATATTCTCTGTGTACCAGACTCTATAATGAATATTTATTCAAAGTTTTTCATTAAAAAAATGTTTTATTTATTTATTTATTGGCTATGCTGGGAAATAGATGGGGAAACAGTGGAAACGGTGTCAGACTTTATTTTGGGGGGCTCCAAAATCACTCCAGATGGTGACTGCAGCCATGAAATTAAAAGACGCTTACGCCTTGGAAGAAAAGTTATGACCAACCTAGATAGCATATTCAAAAGCAGAGACATTACTTTGCCAACTAAGGTCCGTCTAGTCAAGGCTGTGGTTTTTCCTGTGGTCATGTATGGATGTGAGAGATGGACTGTGAAGAAGGCTGAGTGCTGAAGAATTGATGCTTTTGAACTGTGGTGTTGGAGAAGACTCTTGAGAGTCCCTTGGACTGCAAGGAGATCCAACCAGTCCATTCTAAAGGAGATCAACCCTGGGATTTCTTTGGAAGGAATGATGCTAAAGCTGAAACTCCAGTACTTTGGCCACCTCATGCGAAGAGTTGACTCATTGGAAAAGACTGATGCTGGGAGGGATTAGGGGCAGGAGAAGGGGACAACATAGGATGAGATGGCTGGATGGCATCAGGGACTCGATGGACTTGAGTCTGAGGGAACTCCAGGAGTTGGTGATGGACAGGGAGGCCTGGCGTGCTGTGATTCATGGGGTCGCAAAGAGTCGGACACGACTGAGCAACTGAACTGAACTGAATGCTGGATCTTCATTATTGTGTGTGGGCTTCTCATTGCAGGGGTTTCTCTTGATGCAGAGCACAGGTGTAGGCTTCCGGGCTTCAGTAGTTTTGGCACATGGGCTTAGTTGCCCCACAACATGTAGGACCTTAGTTCCCAGGCCTAGGATTGAACTCATCTCCCCTACATTGACGGGCAGATTCTTAACCACTGGCCAACCCGGGAAGTTCTATAACAAGCATTTCAATGGTACCATCATATGTGATTTTTCCATAGTTCTAAGAGGTATTATTTTTATCTTATACATAAAGAAACTGACACTCAGAAGAATTATGTAATTTCCCCAAATTTATACAGCAGATAAGTGTTAGAGGAATAATTTAAAACCAGGCTGTCTGGTTCCAAAGCTTAGATTCTTAATCATTATAGATTGATAGAGGGGACAGAATTTGTGTCGCTGCAGAGATGTGGTTCCCTGCAGGAGATAGAGTTGGATCTTCAATAGGTTTCCTGTTTTGTTAGAAAATGTAGAGATATTGATGTAAAATACTGAATAGCTCTATGACATACACTTTAAAATGCACAAACATTTGTGCATGTATCTTTCCTATTACTAAAAAACATTACTTCAACTAGATTCTTTCTTTTAATCTCTCTTAGTTTTCTTGCCTGTGTGGATGCTAAGTTGCTTCAGTCATGTCTGACCCTTTGAGACCCTATGGACTGTGGCCCGCCAGGCTCCTCTATCCATGCAATCTATCTCCACGCAAGAATACTGGAGTGGGTTGCCACGCCCTCCTCCCTTAGTTTTCTGATCTATTGGTAAACTGATCTCAGCATACGTACTTAGTTTCTGTCAGGATGTATATACAAATAGCACTTAAATAGCAATCCATTGATGAGAACTTCCATTACATTCTGAGCTGTATTAATTTTTAATGGTTTAGAGAAAAAGATGGCGGAGGAATAGGACGGGAAGATCACGTTCTCCCTCACAAATTCCTCAAAAGAACATTTCAACGCCGAGCAAACTCCACAAAACAACTTCTGTAGGCTGGCAGAGGACATCAGGCAACCAGAAAAGCAGACCACTGTCTTCAAAAACAGCATCCCCCCTCCCCACAGCGCGACTGAACTAGTGAGCCTAAAAACCAGCAAACAGAAGAAGTTAAACAGAGGGAACCACCTTGGAAGTGAGCCCACACGGCCCATAACATCAGAGAAGAGCCAGATATATTTTTAATTTTTTAATATTTTTAAAATCATTCTTTTTTTTTTTTTTGCCTTTTGCTTTTTTTTTTCTTTTTTTTCCGAGCTTTTTTTTAATTGTTAAGTCTTCTATTTCTCCTCTAATTTTTATTTCTATAACCTAGTATTACTATTTTTTAAAAAAAAAAAGACTTTTTTTTTTTTTTTAAGGCAAACACCATATATACTCTTTGGATGGTTGTTGGTGTTTTGTTTTGTTTTTTTTTGTTTGTTTGTTTGTTTTTTAATAATTCTTTTTTTTTCTTTCTTCCTTTTTCCTTCTGCTTTTCCTTAATATTGTATCTTTGAAAATCCAACCTCTACTCCAGATTTTTAATCTTTGTTGTCAATTTTGTACATTTAAAAACCCAAACTTCACTACCCAAGTTTACCTGAGAGCGAGATTACTGACTTGTCCACTCTCTCCTCCTCTGGCCTCTCCTCTTTCTCCACCAGGTGGCCTCTGTCTCTTTTCTCCCCCATCTCTTCTCTATCCAACTCTGTGAATCTCTGTGTGTTCCAGACGGTAGAGAACACCTAAGGAACTGGTTACTGGCAGGATTTGTCTCTCTCCTACTCATTCCTCTCTCTTATCCTCCTGGTCACCTCTGTCTACTTCCTCCCTCTCCTCTTCCCTGTATAACTCTGTAAATACCTCTGAGCGGTCCAGACTATAGAGCGCACATAAGGAAGTGACTACTGGCTAGCCTGCTCTCTCCTCTCTTGATCTCACCGCATCTCATTCCAGTTACCTCTAACTACCCCCTCCATCTTCTCTTCTCCTTGTAACTCAGTGAACCTCTCTGAGTGTCCCTCAAGGTGGAGAAACTTTTCATCTTTAACCTAGATGTTTTATCATCGGTGCTGTATAGATGGAGAAGTCTAGAGGCTACTGTGAAAATAAAACTGAAAACCAGAAGCAGGAAGCTTAAACCCAAAGCCTGAAAACATTAGAGAACTCTTGAATTCAGGGAACATTAAGCAATAGGAGCTCATCAAATGCCTTCATACCTACACTGAAACCAAGCTCCACCCAAGGGCCAACAAGTTCCAAAACAAGACATACCACGCAAATTCTCCAGCAACACAGGAACACTCCCCTGAGCCTCAATATACAGGCAGCTCAAAATTATCCCAAAACCTTTGATGTCTCATAACCCATTACGGGTCACTCCATTGCACTCCAGAGAGAAGAAACCCAGCTCCACCCACCAAAACTCCAACACAAGCCTCCCTAACCAGGAAACCTTGACAAGCCACTGATAGAACCCCACCCAAAGTGAGGAAGCTCCATAATAAAGAGAACTCCACAAATTATCAGAATATAAAAAGGCCACCCCAAACGCAGCAATATAACCAAGATGAAGAGACAGAGGAATACTCAGCAGGTAAAGGAACAGGAGAGTTGCCCACCAAACCAAACAAAAGAGGAAGAAGTAGGGAATCTACCGGAGAAGGAATTCCGAATATTGATAGTGAAAATGATCCAAAATCTTGAAATCAAAATGGAAACACAGATAAATAGCCTAGAGACAAGGATTGAGAAGATGCAAGAAAGGTTTAACAAGGACCTAGAAGAAATAAAAAAGAGTCAAAATATAACGAATAACACAATAAATGAGATCAGAAACACTCTGGAGGCAACAAATAGTAGAATAACGGAGGCAGAAGATAGGATTAGTGAAATAGAAGATAGAATGGTAGAAATAAATGAATCAGAGAGGAAACAAGAAAAACGAATTAAAAGAAACGAGGACAATCTCAGAGACCTCCAGGACAATATGAAACGCTCCAACATTCGAATTATAGGAGTCCCAGAAGAAGAAGACAGAAAGAAAGATCATGAGAAAATCCTTGAGGAGATAATAGTTGAAAACTTCCCTAAAATGGGGAAGGAAATAATCACCCAAGTCCAAGAAACACAGAGAGTCCCAAATAGGATAAACCCAAGGCGAAACACCCCAAGACACATATTAATCAAATTAACAAAGATCAAACACAAAGAACAAATATTAAAAGCAGCAAGGGAAAAACAACAAATAACACACAAGGGGATTCCCATAAGGATAACAGCTGATCTGTCAATAGAAACTCTTCAGGCCAGGAGGGAATGGCAAGACATACTTAAAGTGATGAAAGACAATAACCTACAGCCCAGATTACTGTACCCAGCAAGGATCTCATTCAAATACGAAGGAGAAATCAAAAGCTTTACAGACAAGCAAAAGCTGAGAGAATTCAGCACCACCAAACCAGCTCTCCAACAGATTCTAAAGGATATCCTCTAGACAGGAAACACGAAAAGGGTGTATAAACCCGAACCCAAAACAATAAAGTAAATGGCAACGGGAGCATACTTATCAATAATTACCTTAAACGTAAATGGGTTGAACGCCCCAACCAAAAGACAAAGACTGGCCGAATGGATACAAAAACAAGACCCCTCTATATGCTGCTTACAAGAGACCCACCTCAAAACAAGGGACACATACAGACTGAAAGTGAAGGGCTGGAAAAAGATATACCACGCGAATAGAGACCAAAAGAAAGCAGGAGTGGCAATACTCATATCCGATAAAATAGACTTTAAAACAAAGGCTGTGAAAAGAGACAAAGAAGGCCACTACATAATGATCAAAGGAACAATCCAAGAAGAAGATATAACAATTATAAATATATATGCACCCAATATAGGAGCACCGCAATATGTAAGACAAATGCTAACAAGTATGAAAGGGGAAATCAACAATAACACAATAATAGTGGGAGACTTTAATACCCCACTCACACCTATGGACAGATCAACTAAACAGAAAATTAACAAAGAAACGCAAACTTTAAATGATACATTAGATCAGTTAGACCTAATTGATATCTATAGGACATTTCACCCCAAAACAACGAATTTCACCTTTTTTTCAAGTGCTCATGGAACCTTCTCCAGGATAGATCACATCCTGGGCCATAAATCTAAACTTGATAAATTCAAAAAAATCGAAATCATTCCAAGCATCTTTTCTGACCATAATGCATTAAGATTAGATCTCAATTACAGGAGAAAAACTATTAAAAATTCTAACATATGGAGGTTGAACAACACACTTCTGAATAACCAACAAATCACAGAAGAAATCAAAAAAGAAATCAAAATATGCATAGAAACGAATGAAAATGAAAACACAACAACCCAAAACCTGTGGGACACTATAAAAGCAGTGCTAAGAGGAAAGTTCATAGCAATACAGGCATACCTCAAGAAACAAGAAAAAAGTCAAATAAATAACCTAACTCTACAACTAAAGCAACTAGAAAAGGAAGAGTTGGAGAACCCCAGAGTTAGTAGAAGGAAAGAAATCTTAAAAATTAGGGCAGAAATAAATGCAAAAGAAACAAAAGAGACCATAGCAAAAATCAACAAAGCCAAAAGCTGGTTCTTTGAAAGGATAAATAAAATTGACAAACCATTAGCCAGACTCATCAAGAAGCAAAGAGAGAAAAATCAAATCAATAAAATTAGAAATGAAAATGGAGAGATCACAACAGACAACACAGAAATACAAAGGATCATGAGACTACTATCAGCAGTTGTATGCCAATAAAATGGACAACGTGGAAGAAATGGACAAATTCTTAGAAAAGTACAATTTTCCAAAACTGAACCAGGAAGAAATAGAAAATCTTAACAGACCCATCACAAGCACGGAAATTGATACTGTAATCAGAAATCTTCCAGCAAACAAAAGCCCAGGTCCAGATGGCTTCACAGCTGAATTCTACCAAAAATTTCGAGAAGAGCTAACACCTATCCTACTCAAACTCTTCCAGAAAATTGCAGAGGAAGGTAAACTTCCAAACTCATTCTATGAGGCCACCATCACCCTAATACCAAAACCTGACAAAGATGTCACAAAAAAAGAAAACTACAGGCCAATATCTCTGATGAACATAGATGCAAAAATCCTCAACAAAATTCTAGCAATCAGAATCCAACAACACATTAAAAAGATCATACATCATGACCAAGTGGGCTTTATCCCAGGGATGCAAGGATTCTTCAATATCCGCAAATCAATCAATGTAATTCACCACATTAACAAATTGAAAAATAAAAACCATATGATTATCTCAATAGATGCAGAGAAGGCCTTTGACAAAATTCAACATCCATTTATGATAAAAACTCTCCAGAAAGCAGGAATAGAAGGAACATATCTCAACATAATAAAAGCTATCTATGACAAACCCACAGCAAACATTATCCTCAATGGTGAAAAATTGAAAGCATTTCCCCTAAAGTCAGGAACAAGACAAGGGTGTCCACTTTCACCGCTACTATTCAACATAGTTCTGGAAGTTTTGGCCACAGCAATCAGAGCAGAAAAAGAAATAAAAGGAATCCAAATTGGAAAAGAAGAAGTAAAACTCTCACTGTTTGCAGATGACATGATCCTCTACATGGAAAACCCTAAAGACTCCACCAGAAAATTACTAGAGCTCATCAATGAATATAGTAAAGTTGCAGGATATAAAATCAACACACAGAAATCCCTTGCATTCCTATACACGAATAATGAGAAAGTAGAAAAAGAAATTAAGGAAACAATTCCATTCACCATTGCAACGAAAAGAATAAAATACTTAGGAATATATCTACCTAAAGAAACTAAAGACCTATATATAGAAAACTATAAACCACTGATGAAAGAAATCAAAGAGGACACTAATAGATGGAGAAATATACCATGTTCATGGATTGGAAGAATCAATATAGTGAAAATGAGTATACTACCCAAAGCAATTTACAAATTCAATGCAATCCCTATCAAGCTACCAGCCACATTTTTCACAGAACTAGAACAAATAATTTCAAGCTTTGTATGGAAATACAAAAAACCTCGAATAGCCAAAGCAATCTTGAGAAAGAAGAATGGAGCTGGAGGAATCAACTTGCCTGACTTCAGGCTCTACTACAAAGCCACAGTCATCAAGACAGTATGGTACTGGCACAAAGACAGACATATAGATCAATGGAACAAAATAGAAAGCCCAGAGATAAATCCACACACATATGGACACCTTATCTTTGACAAAGGAGGCAAGAATATACAATGGAGTAAAGACAATCTCTTTAACAAGTGGTGCTGGGAAAACTGGTCAACCACTTGTAAAAGAATGAAACTAGATCACTTTCTAACACCGCACACAAAAATAAACTCAAAATGGATTAAAGATCTAAATGTAAGATCAGAAACTATAAAACTCCTAGAGGAGAACATAGGCAAAACACTCTCAGACATAAATCACAGCAGGATCCTCTATGATCCACCTCCCAGAATTCTGGAAATAAAAGCAAAAATAAACAAATGGGATCTAATTAAAATTAAAAGCTTCTGCACAACAAAGGAAACTATAAGCAAGGTGAAAAGACAGCCATCTGAATGGGAGAAAATAATAGCAAATGAAGCAACTGACAAACAACTAATCTCAAAAATATACAAGCAACTTCTGCAGCTCAACTCCAGAAAAATAAACGACCCTATCAAAAAATGGGCCAAAGAACTAAATAGACATTTCTCCAAAGAAGACATACGGATGGCTAACAAACACATGAAAAGATGCTCAACATCACTCATTATTAGAGAAATGCAAATCAAAACCACAATGAGGTACCACTTCACACCAGTCAGAATGGCTGCGATCCAAAACTCTGCAAGCAATAAATGCTGGAGAGGGTGTGGAGAAAAGGGAACCCTCCTACACTGTTGGTGGGAATGCAAACTAGTACAGCCACTGTGGAGAACAGTGTGGAGATTCCTTAAAAAATTGCAAATAGAACTACCTTATGACCCAGCAATCCCACTTCTGGGCATACACACTGAGGAAACCAGAATTGAAAGAGACACATGTACCCCAATGTTCATCGCAGCACTGTTTATAATAGCCAGGACATGGAAACAACCTAGATGTCCATCAGCAGATGAATGGATAAGCAAGCTGTGGTACATATACACAATGGAGTATTACTCAGCCGTTAAAAAGAATTCATTTGAATCAGTTCTGATGAGATGGATGAAACTGGAGCCGATTATACAGAGTGAAGTAAGCCAGAAAGAAAAACACCAATACAGTATACTAACACATATATATGGAATTTAGGAAGATGGCAATGATGACCCTGTATGCAAGACAGGGAAAGAGACACAGATGTGTATAATGGACTTTTGGACTCAGAGGGAGAGGGAGAGGGTGGGATGATTTGGGAGAATGACATTCTAACATGTATACTATCATGCGAATTGAATCGCCAGTCTATGTCTGACGCAGGATGCAGCATGCTTGGGGCTGGTGCATGGGGATGACCCAGAAAGATGTTCTGGGGAGGGAGGTGGGAGGGGGGTTCATGTTTGGGAATGCATGTAAGAATTAAAGATTTTAAAATTTAAAAAATAAAAAACTAAAAATTAAATTAAAAAAAAAAAAATTTTAATGGTTTAAATGCAGACAGGTTCCTGAACAATGCTGAATCATCTTACATCCTGAGATTCATCTCCAAGGATGCCATGATCTTACCAGACGGTAAACCAAGTCTCTGAAGAATGACCACTGTGGAGGGCCAATGTAACCATGACTAATGAAGTCATTATAGAAAAGGCAAGAGTTATTTTAGGAGAGAAAAGTGCTTTGCTTTTGTGTGCTTGTTTTGGGCTTTGATTTTTAAGGGTTCCGTTTATTTTTAAGCACAAAGTAGCACAATTTTATTCATATGTTATTTGAATATTGAGTAGACTGTAAGATCAAAAAGACCTCTGGTCACATTTGAAATTTCCTTCAAGGGGAAAAGAAAGTGGGAATTGGTTGCAACATTTCTAAGTTATAGACAAGAGTCAAGTACCTATACACCTTTTACAGTCATGTATGTATCTTGCACTGCCTTGCTAACCTGCTGAGGGAATCAGTGGGACTGACAATGCAAAATTCTCTTTTATCTTTTATCTTATATATGTGAAAGAAATCTGTAATAGAAGAGATACTGGGAAATGGGGCTCTATTTTAGCATAGACTTGAATTTACAGGAGTTAGCCCTTCAGATGCTGTGAGGATTTTATTTCTTTGGTAAAACTGGAGTCACCATAAAAATACAACAGAAAAATTGAGAAAACTGGCAAAAAGCTCACATAGTAAAGTAAACATTAAATTTTTTTTATATCTGACTTCAAATGTGTATTTTGCCTCATTCTAAAGCCTCATAAAGTTTTGTAATAGGTATCCAACAATTAATAAGGCAAAAATCTGTGAAAACATTCATTGTAGTGAAATTTTGCATAAGAATATAATATTAGAAACATATAAATACACATTCATGTGGATTGAAGATCAAAAAAGTAGAAATTTTAATAATTCAGTATACCATAAGAAAATTATATTATTTGTGGGTAATCATGACTAGCAACCTTCCTAGTATTTTTTCTCTCTCTCCCCACCTCTTCTTCCCTTTCTTTCTTCCTCTCCCTCTCTCCCTCCCCCCTCCATTAGAACATTTATAGATCATGAATGTCTGAGAGTACTCATGAGAAAAGGAAGAGAGAGTCAAATTTTAAAGGGGTGGCTTTACTTTTTCCCAGATTTAACTCTTCATTATTTAATTATCTGTGCTTGCAAAATTGAATGAGAAAACAAATTTTACCTGAAACTAATTAATTGCATGTCCTTTAATTTGAATGTTCAAATTATCTGATTCAATAATTATTATATGCATGTAAAAATGGAGCTTTAGAAAAAATGTTTCTAAGAATGTACTTCACAGTCTTTTCTGTTCATTTATGATCCTTACATGAAGAGAAAATACTAATAATTGAGCCATTTTTATGACATAAAATATATTCCTTTATGACAGAAAGATTAACATTGCCTTTATAAAAGCTACAAGACTTTTTGAAAATTAGTCATTATATAAAGAAATCATTACTTGTATTTTTTATTTTATATTTGACTTAAGTAAAATATTTTATGGTTGATAATAAATATAATCTTACTGTATACTTGTGAGTCCATAATATTAAAATATTTTTATTTCTATTGTTTATTATATATCAAATATATTATTTGAAATAATACATGAAATTTCAGAGGTACACTGGAATACTTATACCCCTTCAGACATTCAACTGGATGCGTTTTATCTTGAATGTGTGAAGCGTCTTCCTCCTTACCTTAAAGTAATGAATATCTCTTAACACTGAAACAACAAACTTAGCAGCCAATAGATGGCACTGGAGATATTCAAAACATACTCTTTATCTTTTCCATTCCATCGAATATGATTATTTCTGAGAATAAATGACAATTAATATCATTAAATTAAAAAACATTGGCATATTCAGAATGTCCATGGTGAAGAAACTCAAATATTTAGCTGTTGCCTTCCTGTTCAAAACTTTAGCACCCTAACAATATGAAACAAATTCTCTTTCTCAACCATGTTGTAAATTATCAGTGTGTCACTCAAAGATATTTTACCACCACCTGCTAGGATTTCTGGGGAAGTCAGAAGCTCACTCAGTATGTATGATATCCATAGAGATTTCATTTTGGTACTATTTGCCTGCTTAGGTGACCCTGGTGGGTTGAGGATTACTGAGAAACGTAATTAAGTCTTTCATTACTGGTCGTCACCTGGACCTTTCTAAAGCCAACTTCACAAGTAACCTTTTCATTCTCTATGGTAAACAAGTACACAAAATGTTCAATGAATCACACAGAGTAAAAGAGAAAATGTATGATAGCGCTTCAGCACAGACTGCAGTGAACAGAGTAATCCATTTATAGAATGGGGCTAATTTCCCTCTAAAATTGGCTGGCAATGGGCTTAACTATGTAGACTTGGTACAAAGAGATCCCACTTGGCGTTCAATGGAAATGCTGCATACACAGGCAGCCAAGCTAGCACTATACCTGTTTTGTTAAGTGAGATCCAGTGTCTATGCTCTGTTTGCTTTTTTTGTTCAGTTTCATAAAGTGTATTATGAAGCTAGGTGATACTCTCAGGAAAGTGTTACCAGCATGGTGCAGCATCACACATTACGGCTGTTCCACCTTCAGATTACATCCCACCGCTTGTCAAGCTCTGTCTTAAAACTGTTGAAGAAGCTATTGCTTTTAAGCTAAAACAAACATAAGTCACTGCTTTATGAAAATTCAACACCAAGTGAAACTTACACATAGTTGGAGAAAGATCACATTTCAATCTATTTGCTTATGCACAAAGCAATAAAATATTTATTGTTATTTAACGTGTTGATATTCTATTAATACTAATATAGTTGCTTTTATATAAGATATCACTGTGAAGTAATTTAATACATATATTTATATTCATATGTGTATTTCATGATGATTATGTATTTCATGTATAAGCGATGTATCTGGAGGGCCTAAAACAGTGCCTGGTTATTTTTATTTTAACTTTTGATATTATATTAAATTGTTAATAGCTGATTAACAATGTTGTGATAGTTTCAGATAAATAGCAAAGGGGCTCAGCCATATGTATCCATGTATTAATTTTCCCCTAGACTCCCCTCCCATCCAAGTGTCTGGTCATTTATAGAGTACCTATTAAAATCGGTTATAGGACAAACAGCTGAAATAGTATGTTACCAGAAAAATACCAAATATGTACTTTTACCAATAATATCTGTTCACCTACATTCAGTTTACTAAAACCATTCATCTTTAATATCTGGCTTTAAGAAATTCTCTCTATATTATTTCTCATAGGAGTATTTAGTGCCCTAGAAATCCTTGCTAAAATGTGGTCATATTCTCTAACTTCTTATAGCCACACTAGCTTTATATATTATACAAGGAGTAGGAGAAATTTTAATTCTTCCCAACAAGATTAGATGAATCTTCATGAGTTCTGGACATATGCAGTTGAACTAAGCAATTCTTTAATGTACCTAAGGATGTTTGAAGTTCTTATATAAAGTGAGGGACACATAAGGGAAGTGTCCACAGGTGATACTAAAAGACTTCTGGAATTCCACAAGGGGAAATTCCTATAGAGTCCTGCACTGTGGCCTGCAGATACTTTGATCTTTAATACAGCAGTGATTATGAGGCTCGGGGATCTAGATTGATAACATTCATCTTGATGTCTGCATTTTAATCTCAATGATATTTCCCTTTCTAAAATCACTAGCTTCACCTTTTCACTAAAGAAACAAGGAAGATCACAATTATGCTCTTCTTTTACAAATTAGGTTGAAGTATTAGAGCAAAAAGTGTGGAATTGTCTTAGAGTTTAACAGTGAATATTCAGCTATTACAGTATAGGTTTGTAAGTAAGATGTTTGTTGCATATGAATGAAAAAATGAATGAATGAACGCAGAGGGGCACTATATAACCCAAACGACTTTGTGCCAAATTTCGTAACAGGAAGTGACTCAAACTAAGAGGAAATAGGAAATTTGATTGGCAATTTTTAATTCAGTTTAGAACAACAAAATAAATGTCAAATAAAGCTACAAGCCATCCTCATATTCCAGGATAAAACAAATAAATCAGAGATGTTTTCCTGTCTGTGGTTTTAAACCTAATGTTTAATGAGCTCCTTGTTTAGTCAGGAAGCCAACAAATTATAAGGGGTGACTTTGTGTGAGTAAGTTATCTAAGTTCTGAAGCCCTCAGTCATCTTATTAGCATAATAATTTTACCTACCTCATAGGGATATTTTGAGAATTAGATTTAAAAATGCATGTACTCACTGCTATGTTTAAAATGGATATCCAACAAGGGCCTATTGCAGAGCCCATGGAACTCTGTTCAGTATTATATGTCAGCCCGGATGGGAGGAGTGTTTAGGGGAGAATGGATACATGTATATGTATGACTGAGTCCCTTAACTGATCATCTGAAACTATCACATTGTTTGTTAATCAGCTATACCCTGATACAAGATTAAAAGTTAAAAAATGCATGTCAGATGGTGTGACTACAATTAACAGTTTAGCAATATCTCAGTAAGTTAAACATACTTAGATATATGATTCAAAAATTCTACTCTTAAGAATCTACCACAAACAATTGAAAATAGTTGCTCAAATAAAAACTTGTATACAAGTGTTCATAACAGCATTGTTCACAATAATCCAAAGAATGGAAACAAGGCATACGTCCATCAACCAATGAATGAATAAATGAAGTATGACATATATATATATATATATACACACAAATGAATGTTATTAAGGCATAAAAAGAACTGAAGTATTAATACCTGCTATAACATAGAGGAACCTTGAAACTTGCTAAGTGAAAGAAACTAAGTCACATATTACATGAGTTCATATAGGGGAAATATCCGTAATAGGTAACCACTGTGCTGAAGAAGCTGAATGATTCTGTGAAGACCTACAAGACCTTCTAGAACTAACACACACACACACAAAAGATGTCCTTTTCATCATAGGGGTCCGAATGCAAAAGTAGAAGGTCAAGAAATACCTGGAGTAAATAGGCAAATTTGGCCTTAGAAATGAAGGAGAGCAAAGGCTAATAGAGGTTTTCCAAGAGAATGCACTGGGCATAGAAAACACCCTCTTCCAACAACACAAGAAATGACTCTACACATGGATATCACCAGATGATAAATACTGAAATTAGATTGATTATATTCTTTGCAGACAAAGAAGGAGAAGAAAAAGAAGGGGAGAAGGAGGAGTAAGAGAATAGGAGGAAGGAGAAAGAAAGGAAGGAAAAGGAGAAGAAGTATGTTTTTGGAGAAAACGTTTTGTTCATAATAGTTGCTCACCAGAAAAGTGGACTTTAAAGATCATGCATAGGACCCACTCACGCTTTGTTTACCTTCAACAGTTACTTTTCCGCAGTCTGTTAGAACTAAAGAGAACTTAAAGATAATTTATTTCAATTTTATTATTTTATTATTTCAATTTATTTCAACCATTTCAATTTTTAGATGAGAAAACCAAGACCCAGAATGGTCAAATAACTTACCTACGATCAGTGAATGGGGTATGTGACATTTTGATGCTACCAAGCACTTTTTATTGTCAAAAAATTTGTCACGTAACAGATATCTGCCTGACTATTCCTGATTCCCATCTACCCCTTTATTCAAATATATTTGTAGATAAAGATGCTGATTGGAGAGGTGTTATACACATATTACTTGGAAATATATTCCAATATTTTTGCATTTTGATGCCAAATACCCATGCTAAGATATTATGTTTTGCATTGATAATTAGTGGCAGATTGGATAAGAAAGAGCCTTATAATCAAAGTATGCTGTTCACACTTCTGTCTCTTGGTAACCCCACCACTACATCCCATGTTTAAGTGCTATCCACTCAGTGTTGTTCTTCTCAGAGCTGGCTTATTTGAAGAATGCTCTTGCTTTTTATCATGCCTTAATGGACAAACTTCTCAGCTAGCATCTCAAGGACAACCAGCCCTGGTTTTTACTACCCCTGGGCCATCAATAGAAAAGTCTAACACTGATTTAGGATCTACTCACTGATTGGCAGATATTAAAAATTAGATGATTCAATAATAACTATGGATTCTGTCCTTGTCATTACCAAAGACAATGACTACTCTCTGAATAAAACAGGTCATAGACTAAGGGTGTTCCCAAACCCCCAACCTTGTACCTCCTGCTGGCACTCTCCTTCATGCCTCATGGCTTACCTTGCACACAGCTGTCCCTCAGTAAAGGTTCAAATAATAGGCATTTGTACTCTGGGTAGAGAATCCCCCTCTGTGAAAATGTAGTTTCTAATCATATCTCTCATCTTAAAATTATATGCCGATTTCCAGTGTGTAACTAGTACTTAGAGTCAGAAGTGTGGGCAATTCTATCTTGAAAGATATTCCTTAGATACAGATTTAATAATAATGTGTCACTAATATCCATTCCAACCACTACCATATTCCTGAATGTATCTAGACTTTGAAAAAATTCTTGCTCATCTTTACCTTCTGACTGAAACTGTTGGCTTGATTTGACTTGATGTTTTCATTCTTTCCTAATAGAGGCTAGGCTAAGCACACTTCAGGTATGCACAGATTGATGCTTAGGGTAATGAATGATCATCCATTATTTCAGAAGTGATGTTCATGAATGTCTTTTCTAAATCATTTGGCATTAAAGGAAAATCTAAATATTTCCCGACTAGGTTAGAAAATTTTGACTATACCGTATGATTAGTGGATAATTCTTTTCTTGCTTTAATTTAATATCATAATTTACTTTTAAAATCAGCGGTGGAGTGGGGGGAAAGGTGAACAGAGATAAGGAAAAATGCATATGTACATGTCAGTCACTGGAGAAGGGAATGGCAAACTACTTCAGCATTCTTATTTTGAGAACTCCATGAACAGTTTGAAAAGGCATAGATATGACACTGAAAGATGAACCTAATATGTGTCTAATATGCTATTGGACAAGAGTGGAGAAATAGCTCCAGAAGGAATGAAGAGGCTGACCAAAGCAGAAATGATGCCCAGTTATGGATGTATCTGGTGGTGAAAGTAAAGTCTGATGCTGTAAAGAACAATACTGCATAGGAAACTGGACTGTGAGTTCCATGAATCTAGGTAGGTTCGGTTCAGTACAGTTCAGTTGCTCAGTCGTGTCCGACCCTTTGCGACCCCATGAATCGCAGCACACCAGGCCTCCCTGTCCATCACCAGCTCCCGGAGTTCACTCAGAGTCGCGTCCATCGAGTCAGTGATGCCATCCAGCCATCTCATCCTCTGTCATCCCCTTCTCCTCCTGCCCCATATCCCTCCCAGCATCAAAGTCTTCTCCAATGAGTCAACTCTTCTCTTGAGGTGGCCAAAGTACTGGAGTTTCAGCCTCAGCATCATTCCCTCCAAAGAAATCCCAGGGCTGATCTCCTTTAGAATGGACTGGTTGGATTTCTTTACAGTCCAAGGGACTCTCAAGAGTCTTCTCCAACTCCACAGTTCAAAAGCATCAATTCTTCAGTGCTCAGCCTTCTTCACAGTCCAACTTTCACATCCATACATGACCACTGGAAAAACCATAGCCTTGACTAGACGGACCTTAGTCGGCAAAGTAATGTCTCTGCTTTTGAATATGCTATCTAGGTTGGTCATAACTTTTCTTCCAAGGAGTAAGCATCTTTTAATTTCGTGGCTGCAATCACCATCTGCAGTGATTTTGGAGCCCAAAAAAATAAAGTCTGACACTGTTTCCACTGTTTCCCCATCTGTTTCCCACGGAGTGATGGGACCGGATGCCATGATCTTCGTTTTCTGAATGTTGAGCTTTAAGCCAACTTTTTCACTCTCCTCTTTCACTTTCATTAAGAGGCTTTTTACATTCCAGGATGTCTGGCTTTAGATGAGTAACCACACCATAGTGACTATACAGGTCATGAAGATCCTTTTTGTACAGTTCTTCTGTGTATTCTTGCCATCTCTTCTTAATATCTTCTGCTTCTGTTAGGTCCATACCATTTCTGTCCTTTATCGAGCCCATCTTTGCATGAAATATTCCCTTGGTATCTCTAGTTTTCTTGTAATTTTCTTGTAATTTCTTGTAAATTTCTGGGTAGGTTGGAAGTGGTCAAATAGCAGAGGGCAAGAGTGAATATTGACATTTTAGGAATCAATGAGCTAAAATGGATAGGAATGGGTGAATTTAAATCAGATGACCATTATATCTACTACTGTTGGGAAGAACTCCATAGAAGAAATGGAGTAGCCCTCATGGTCAACAAAAGAGTCTATCTCAAAAATGACAGAATGATCTCTGTTCATTTCCAAGGCAAACCATTCAGCATCACAATAATATAAGCATATGCCCCAACCAAAAATGCCAAAGAAGTTGAAGTTGAACGGTTCTATGATGACCTACAAGACCTTCTAGAACTAACACCAAAGAAAGATGTGCTTTTCATCATAGGGGGCTGGAATGCAAAAGTAGAAGTCAAAAGATAACTGGAGTAAGGGGCAGGTTTGCCCTTGGAGTACAAAATGAAGTAGGGCAAAGGCTAATACAGTTTTGCCAAGAGTAAACAATGGTCATAGCAAGCACCCAATTCCAACAATACAAAAGACAATTCTACATGTGGACATCAGCAGATAGTCAATAACAAAATCAGATTGATTGTATTCTTTACAGCCAAATATGGAGAAGTTCTAGACAGTCAGCAAAAACAAGACCAGAAACTGACTTTGGCTCAGATCACCAGCAAGCTACTGTAAAACTCAGACTTAAAGAAAGTAGGGAAAACCACTAGACCATTCAGGTATGACCCAAATCAAATCCCTTACAATTATGGAGTGGAAGTGACAAATAGATTCAAGAGATTAGACTTGATAGAGTGCCAGAAGAACTATAGATGGAGGTTCATACCATTGCACAGGAGGCAGTGATCAAAACTATCCCCAAGAAAAAGAAATGCAAAAAGGCAAAATGGTTGTCTGAGGAGGCCTTACAAATAGCTGTGAAAGAGGAGGAAGGATAAAAGGAAAAAAGGGAAAGCAAAAGAACAGGAAAGGATAAAGGAAAGATATATCCATCTGAATGCAGAGTTCCAAAGAAGCAAGGAAAAGTAAGAAAGGCTTCTTAATTGCATAATGCAAAGAAATAGAGGAAAACAATAGAATGGGAAAGACTAGAGATCTCTTCAGGAAAATTGGAGATACCAAGGCAACATTTCAGGCAAAATTGGGCACAATAAAGGACAGAAGTGCTATGGATTAGAAGTAGAAGAGATTAAGAAGAGGTGGCAAGAATACACAGAAGAACCATAAAAAACATCTTAATGACCCAGACAACCACAATGGTATGATCACTGACCTAGAACCAAATATCCAGTAGCATGAAGTCAAGTAGGCTCTAAGAGGCATTACTACAAATAAAGGTATAGAGGTAACAGAATTCCAGCAGAGCTATTTCAAATCCTAAAAGATAATGCTGTGAAAGTGCTGAACAGGACTGGAAAAGGTCAGTTTTCATTCCAATCCCAAAGAAAGGCAATGCCAAGGAATATTCAAGCTACCACACAGTTCCACTCATTTCACATGCTAGTAAATTAATGCTCAAAGTCCTTTAATCCACGCTTCCACAGTATGTGATCTGAGAACTTCCAAATAAACAAGATGGATTTAGAAAAGGCAGAGGAACCAGAGATCAAATTGCCCACATATGTTGGATCATAGAAAATGCAAGGGAATTCCAGAAAAAACATCTGCTTCATTGACTATGCCAAAGTCTTTTACTGTGTAGATCACAATAAACTGAGAAATTCTTAAAGAGATGGGAATGCCTGACCTCCTTACCTGCCTCCTGAGAAATCTGTATGCAGGTAAAGAAACAACAGTTAGAACTGGATGTGGAACAGACTGGTTCAAAATTTGGAAAGGAGTATATCAAGTGTGTATATTGTCACCCTGTTTATTTAACTTATATGCAGAGTATATCATGCAAAATGCCAGGCTGGATGACTCACAAGCTAGAATCAAGATTGCTGGGAGAAATATCAATAACCTCAGATATGCAGATGGCACCCAGCTAATGGCAGAAAGTGAAGAGGAACTAAAGAGCCTCTTGATGGAGAGGAGAGTAAAAAAGCTGGCTTAAAACTCAGCGTTCAAAACACTAAGATCATGGCATCCAGTCCCATCATTTCAAGGCAAATGGATGGAGAAAAAATGGAAATAGTGACAGACTTTATTTTCTTGGGCTCCAGAATCACTGTGGATATGACTGCAACCATGAAACTAAAAGATGCTTGCTGCTTGGAAGAAAAGCTATACAAACCTAGAGACAGTATTAAAAAGCAGAGAAATACTTTGCTGACAAAGGTCTGTATAGTCAAAATTGTGGTTTTTCCAGTAGTCATGCACAGATGTGAGATGGTCATTCTGAGTTGCAGCAGTACAAATAAAAAAAAAAAAAAAACAGAGGAGATAAGGATATAAAAATATTATCCATAATCTACCCAGAAGAAATACAAGTAGGAAGTTTGATGGAGGCCACCAATTTAAAATCCTTTCCACTGTGCAAATAGCAAAATCTTAGAGCCATGTGCCTCAAACCCCACCACTGAAACCTCTCAAGCTATTCCTGGACTCCGTAGGGGTGGGAGAAATAACCACTGAGAAAACTGTCAAATTAGAAACCAATTTGAAGAAATTAATGAAACTATTTTGGGATTAAAATCTCCAAGTGGATGTAGGCATGACAAAGTTGGTGGTAACAATTTTCTAGTGTGCATGCTTAAGAATGTGGGTTTTTCTTCCTGACCGCATTCAAGAGTCTACCTGAGAAATATATAGTTGCCTGGCTCTTGGAATCATTTAGGACCTTTCCCAGCAACTGGAAGGAAGAAGTAAGCGTAAATGTCCTTTTCACCCACAAATGTACTAATTTTCAACTGCCAGCTTCATTGCCCTCAATTCACTGGCAAGGGCATGTTTGAGCCTTATTTAAATATGTAATGACATTCTTTGTTATTTATTTCTTAGAGCTTTCAGGCTGGTGAGTAGCATGTGACTAAATGCTTGACCCTTGTCTGAGTTATCCAAACATTCCCAGTCCCTCCTGACCTTGTTTCTTATTCATTCATTCACTCACCAGATCTCTGTTAGGCACTGCCAATGTGCTAGGCACTAAGTTCAGTGTAAGGTATGTTGGTGAATAAAATAGACATTCTCCATGATTTTATAGAATTAAAAGTTCAAGGATAATTATTCCAGTCCTGTAGCTTTTCTGTTCTCGCTTCCCTAGTAGTATTTTCCATGGCACTTATTATTACTTGGCAAACAGTACATTTTTCAATAAATTGTGTTCAATCAAGGCAATCAAGTGGTCATAAAGGGCACTTGCAGCTCAGAAATTAAAGTTGCTAATGTTTAGTTCCTTCCTTTCCTTTTCCCCTTCCTCCCTTCCTCCTGCTATCATGACTGCAAGACTCCCAATAGAATGGTCATCTGCTTTTTACTAGGGATATTAATGTTGTTCTCCATTAGTGTAGAGAACTACGTGCTGATTCTGTTCTCACAGAGGGAAAACCAAACAGAAGAGAGCATGATTAGAAGTTACTAATTTACTATTAGGGCTCACCAGGTGGCACTTGTGATAAAGAATCTGCCTGCCAGTGCAGGAGACACAGAGATGTGGGTTTGATCCTTGGGTTGGGAAGATCCCCTGGAGTACAAAATGGAAACCACTCCAATATTTTTGCCTGGAAAATTCCATGGACGGAGGAGCCTGATGGGCTACAGTCCATGGGTTACAAAGAGTCAGATATGACTGAGCACACACACACAATTTACTATTAAGAGAAAATATTCTCATTATTGTGCTAGTTGACACATGTATCTGACAAGAAGAGTCCAAGTACCTATAATTTATTCTTCCAATGATCCTTAATATGACTTTGGGTTTGTTAATCTTTTTAATATTTATTGATTATATTTTACAACAAATTCATTTTAGTTATATAGATAACATTCACAAATATGAAAAATGCAGGATACAGATTTTATCAATGGAATATGTGTGGAATTATTTGGTCTTCGGAATGAATTAGACATTGTACTCAGTTCTAGAACAATTTTTTTAATTAAAAATAATTTAATTGGCTGTCTTTTGCTTAAAATCTTGCATGCTAGCCTTCAACATTATGCAAACCAAGAACTTCAGATGTCCAAGCTGGGTTTAGAAAAGGAAGAGGAACCAGAGATCAAATTGCCAACACTCGCTGGATCATAAAGAAAGCTAGGGAATTACTGAAAAATGCCTACCTCTGTTTCATTGACCACACCAAAGTCTTTGATTGTGTGGATCATAATAAACTGTTGAAACCTCTTAAAGAGATGGCAATACCAGACCATCTTACCTGTCTCCTAGGAAACCTGTATGCAGGTCAACAAGCAACAGTCAGAATCATGTGTGGAGCAACTGATTGGTTCAAGATTGAGAAAGGAATATAACAGGGCTGTCTGCTGTCACCCTGTTTGTTTAATCTGTATGCTGAGCACCTCATGAGAAATGCTATGCTGGATGAGTTACAAGCTGGAATCAAGATAGGCAGGAAAAACATCAACAACCTGACGTGCAGATGATATCACTCTGCAGGCAGAAAGAGAAAAGGATCTAAGGGCTTCTTGATGAGGGTAAAGGAGGAGAGTTAAACAGCCGACTTAAAATTAAATATTAAAAAAAACTAAGATCATGGCATCTGGCCCCATTACTTCATGGCAAATAGAAGGGGAAATGTGGAAGTAGTCACAGATTTCCTCTTCTTAGGCTCTAAAATCACTGCGGATGGTGACTGCAGCCATGAAATCAGAAGACATTTGCTTCTTGGCCTGAAAGCTACGACAAACATAGACAGCGTGTTGAAAAGCAGAGACATTACTCTGTGGACAAAGGTCCATATAATCAAGTCTATGGTCTTCCTAGTGGTCACATACAGTTGTGAAAGCTGGACCATAAAGAAGGTGGAGTGTGGAAGAATTGATGCCTCTGAACTGTGGTGCTGGAGAAGACTCCTGAGAGTCCCTTGGATAGCAAAGATATCAAACTAGTCAATCTTAAGGGAAATCATCTCTGAATATTCATTGGAAGGACTGATGCTGAAGCTGAAACTCCAGTATTTTGGTCATCTGATATAAACAGCTCACTCATTGGAAAAGTCCCTGATGCTGAGAAAGATTGAGGGCAGGAGAAGAGGGCCTCAGAAGATAAGATGACTGGATGACATTACCATTGCAATGGACATGAACTTGAGCAAACTTTGGGAGATGGTGAGGGACAGGGAAGCCTGGTGTGCTGCAGTCCATGGGGTTGCAAAGAGTCAGACATGACTGGGAAACTGAACAACATCTGAATACAAATAAATACTAAATGAGTTGATATCCATTTATGTTTATTAAGCTATCTGGTTTTGTTTTTAAAATACAGCTCATGTTACATTGAACCAGATGATACAATCTCCAAATGATGATGGATTTAAAAAATGAAGATGTGGAAAGGTAATAGAATGCTAAGAAAAACTGTGATACTGCACCCATGAACCTGCCCTGTGATTTTGCGGGCCATCCCTGCATGAACATGTATACCCTGTGTGGTTGTAGGGTGAAAGATTAGACCTGAAGGTGAGTCAAGTTCAGTTAAGCTTGGAAAAGAAGAGAGTATTCTCTGGAGAGTTTGAGAATATAAGGTAGTTTATTTACCATGTAAAAGTCCCAGACAAGCAGAGAAAAGAGTAGGAATAAATGGAAGCAGGGAAATAGAACAAATTAACTTGTAGATGAGGATTTGTGAAAGATTGAGGGATAAGGCAGCTTATACTTTCACAGAACTGAAAATGACTGGGGTGTGAGGCACAGTGGGACTATCAGTTTTAACTTTTCAAACAGAAGTCTGTCTCATATGAGGCCCTCTAAAAATATTCGCTTCATGAATGAATACTGTCAATTCAACTGTAATGTCAATCCAGGCAGTAGAAGACCAGAACTTTTGACTAATGGCCCAAATACACTGTAAGATGATGTATAAGGCTACGAACAGTGCTTGATATAGAGAGTTTTATATAACTGTGGGCTATTAGTATCATACCTATTTTTATTATCATTACTTGCATGACTAATATTTTTGATTGGTTTAGAAAAAGGTAACATTCTCTGGTGGGAAATATGGTCTTTTGAAAGGAGCATGGCTTGATCTTGATGAGTGGCATACAGATGGGAAGCTTGACTACTTTGGCAATATTAGCTAACGCTAAGAAACCTTACCTACATAGTAAAAACACACTAGATTGCCTCACTTAGGAAAACGAAACCTGATTTTTTCACCTATACAATGACCCTGTAAGATACTGGAAGGAGGTAGTTTCTATGCTGTTAACTCTTTCAGTTGCCACTTTGAGAAAAATAATATATATCAGTTCAAGAAATACAGTACTCTCTTACATTTATGTGTTCAAATAACAGTTCATGACAAGCTCACAAATATCTACATATAACTGAAGGTAGTAATTGTCCCTGTCTTAGAGATGGGTAAAACGAATCTCAGAGAGGTTAGAGATGCTGAGACTAACACCAAGATCCTTTGCTACCTAGTCTTTTCTTTTATTCTTAGTGAACAGTAAGTATTTAAGGAATCTTCTCTAGGGAATTTAATCTCATTTAAGAAATAGGGGTTCCCCCCTCCTTTTGCTCTGTTGACTCAGCAAGGTGAAGAGGGAAAGGCCCCAAAGAGGACAACACATTTGATAGAAATTAATTCTTTGACTATCCTAGTCCATTCAGGCTGCTACAACATAAATAGATTGGGTGGCTTATAAGCAACAAAAACAATTATTTTTCACAGTTCTGGAGGCTGGGAAGTCCAAGATCAAGGGGACAGCATATTCAGTATGTGATGACATCACTTCCTGGCCACTGGATAGCCCTCTTCTTCCTGATTACTGACAAGGTGGAAGGAACAAGGGAGCTCTGTCTTTGCCAATGTGTATGGCTTTTATTTTATTTCTATGCTTTATTGCATCAGCAAAGATTTTTAGTTCCACCTTGAAAAGGAGTGGTGAAAGGGAGCATCCTTGCCTTGTGCCTGATATCAGTGGGAAAGCCTGGAGTTCTTGCCGTTAAGTTTAGTATTAGCTGTAGGTTTCTTGTGCGTGTACACTTAGTCACTCAGTAATGTCCAACTCTTTGTGGCCCCATAGACCATGGCCTATACGGCTCCTCTGTTCATGGAATTTTCCAGGCAAGAATACTGGAGCAGGTTGTCATTTTCTACTCCAGGGCATCTTCCTCACCCAGGGATTGAACCCACACCTCTTCCATCTCCTTCACTGGCAGGCAGATTCTTTACCACTCTACCACCTAGTAAGCTGCACATTTTGTATAGTCTTTATTAAGTTGCAAAAGTCTTCTTCTATCAGCTTAGGTTTTTTTGAGCACTTAACTATACATTAGCCACCGAGTTCAGCACTTTATGTGTACTGTTTCACTTCAGTCCTATGCATTTGGTGATATTATCTAGTTTTATGTTTCGTGTGAGATGTTCAATCACTTTTCAAAGTATCAGTACTAAATTGATCTAACAAGCTAGCAAACAACACCTTCTACACATTATGGCAGTTACTGTGTCTGCTCTTACCTCATAGTTCTTTATTTTCTGTTTCCTTTTTCTGTGTCCTCCTACTGGAATATTAAAAAATATGATGGCAGAGACAGCTCCGTGTTTTTTCACTATATAATTCCCAGTGTCCAAAATGATGTCTGGTCCACAAACAGTTGCTAAATGAATACAGAAATTAGAAAACTGCATCTGAGTGCAGGTATTCTGGTGCCTAAGCTCCTAACTGGGCTTCCCTGGTATCCCAGCTGGTAAAGAATCAGCCTGCAGTACAAGAGACTCGGGTTCAATCCCTGGGTCAGGAAGATCCCCTGGAGAAGGAAATGGCAACCCACTCCAGTACCCTTGCCTGGAAAATCCCATGGACATAAGGGCCTGGCAGGTTGTAGTCTATGAAGTTGAAGAGTTGGGCATGACTTAATGACTTTCACTTTCACCTTTCAAGCTCTTATTAATTATTGTATACTACTTTTGACACAGAACCATGAAAGAATCTTACTGAATACCTTCACTTTATGGACCAAAATTGATCAGTATTTTCTCTTAAGTTTCTATGGCTAAAGGTATGGGTGAAAGATAGATGGGCTCCTACTGTGAAGCCACAATCCTGGGTTTGACAATATAATGGTGGTGGTGGTGGTTGAGTCGCTTAGTCGTGTCCGACTCTTGCGACTCCATGGACTGTAGCCCACCAGAAGATTACACCCAATAGTTGGTATCATTGATTAAATCAGACTGTAAGAACTGAAACACAGAAGAAAAAACAGAAATTAAAAAAAAATTCCTTATGTATTTACAAACTAGTTTAAACTGAAAAACAAAAGAGACTTCTGCCATTACTCTAAACTTGTTGGCTGCTGTATATCATTATTACTCTTGAGATCTTCCTATTATTTCAAAATTGTGAGCTATATGAAGTTAAAATTAGTAAGGGGATTTGAGTCTCTGTATTTCCCAGCTCGATTTTTTTTTAACCTGAATAATTTGCATGTACACACTCAGAGTTTTGATTCTGTAATTTTATTGCCAGTTATGAAACAGTCAGGTTACAACACTAAGTTAATAAGTAGAGACCACAAAAGTATTACAACAACAGGGCCTTTGTGGCATTCCAAAGAAATCAAAGGCAGAGGTAATATGTTTGCTTAGACTCAAGTTGTGTGGCTGTTTAGAATAAGTTCATTCTGCACTACTTGTCTAAGGTCAGTCCAGAAATCTCCCTGTCTGTTCCAGAATGTCACCGTACAATTATAATTAGTTATGTTCTACACTGTGCAACTGCTGATTTGTATAGATAACTTTGTTTAGAGTTGGTTCAATAGAAAAGAGATTCAAGAAATCATCTTTATTAGTTTTTCAAAGTAATACATGTACTGAAAGATATATGAGAGACAAAAAAAAGCATTACTAAAACTGGAAAATATACCTCATTTATATGTATCCCCAGACAGTTATCCATGGATACTGTTTGAAAAACTTACAATTTATGCTACTAAAAAAAAAAAAAAAAAAAAAACCCACAGCAACAACAACTCACTTTCTTCACTCAGTAAGCCAAAGAGGACATCCTTTTTATTTCCCACCATAGTACATGCCAATTACTAAAGACTTATTTGCCAATAATTTAGTTATATTATTTCTAATCCTTATCACAAGCATGCAAATAGCAATAATTTTGCCCATTCTTAACAGGAAGCTAATGTATTTGCCTAGAGTCAGATTACTAGGTTCAGAAGCCTGCTTTGTCTGACTCTAAGGTATATCAGTTCAGTTCAATTCAGTTCAATTGCTCAGTCGTGTCTGACTCTTTGTGACCCCATGAATTGCAGCACGCCAGGCCTCCCTCTCCATCACCAACTCCCGGAGTTCACTCAGACTCACGTCCAGTGAGTCGGTGATGCCATCCAGCCATCTCATCCTCTGTCATCCCCTTCTCCTACTGCCCCCAATTCCTCCCAGCATCAGTCTTTTCCAATGAGTCAAATCTTCGCATGAGGTGGCCAAAGTACTGGAGTTTCAGCTTTAGCATCATTCCTTCCAAAGAAATCCCAAGGCTGATCTCCTTTAGAATGGACTGGTTGGATCTCCTTATAGTCCAAGGGACTCTCAAGAGTCTTCTCCAACACCACAGATCAAAAGCCTCAATTCTTCGGTGCTCAGCTTTGTTCACAGTCCAACTCTCACATCCATACATGACCACTGGAAAAACCATAGCCTTGACTAACAGACACTCTAAAACGTATAGTGAATAGTTTGTGATTACTAAAGTATGTTTTTCATAAGGTCTGCTTCTGTATCACCTGGAAAGATCTGCTAATGAGTATTTTTTTTTATGATGACAAGCTTCATGTCTATCATTTGGGACTTTTTCTGAAGAGAAACATGCATTCTCTTTTTATGCTTGTTAAAAAGCATATATTTGTTAAGAGTCTCGTGGACTTTCAAGGAGACCAAACCAGTCAATTAAAAAAAAAAAATCAGCCACTATAGCTGAAGCTCCAATACTTTGGTCACCTGATGTGAAGAACTGACTCATTGGAAAAGACCCTGATGCTGGGAAAGATTAAAGGCAGGAGGAGAAGAGGGTGACAGAGGATGAGAAAGTTAGATAGCATCACTGACTCAATGCGCACAAATCTGATCAAACTCCAGGAGATAGTGAAGGATAAGGAAGCCTGGCATACTGCTATCCATGAGGTTGCTAAGAGTCAGACACAACCTAGCAACTGAACAACAACAACAACAAGCTATAAGTCTATATCTTTATTTTAATAGTCACATTAGGAGAGAATGAAGAAATCGAGATCATCTTTCACAAGAAGTAAAATACAACTATATCCAAACAGATGGCAGAGGGATTGTTGTGACTCCAGCAGGGCCTTTGCCCCAGGCCCCGGTAGGCACATTGACTGACAGCTGATGGCAGGTGAAGATTTACATGCTCAACGAGGACCAGCGGTGAGACAGCTAAGGCACCAGGCATATCGTCTGGCTACATGGAGCAGCTGAAGCGCATGTTCCTGCTAGTCACAGCCTTAGAAAATGTGGTTCACTGGAGAAAGGAATGGCAAACCACTTCAGTATTCTTGTCCTGAGAACCCCATGAACACAGTGGAGGGGGTATATAGACTTTTTTGTTGCTAGCACAGCCAGTTTTTCCCATTCATTCAGGATATCAAGTGTTTACTGTGAACCATTCTTTTCCGAGAAAGAATGTTGATAATCTAACATAAGCTATTTTATCAAGAGATCTCCATAACCTTAAAAGTAAATCTTTATGTTTTCAGGTAAAATTAGAGAAACAGTATTCACTTCAACATTTAACTAAATATCTATTATTTTGCAAAGTACAATGGCTTGGAATAGTAAAGCTTTGTCTTTGGAGCCAGACAGACATAAGATCCAATCTACCTGTTACTCTTTCTTTTGTCAGGTCAAGTGAGATAAACTGTTTAACTGCACTGTCTCCATAAATTCAGCTATAAAACTGAGATCATAAAACTTAACTGGTGTGATCATCAAATGAGATGGCATGTGAAAGGCATGTAATTGATTCTATCATTTTAGTAATTGATACAGAACCTTAAGCAAATTCTAGTTAAACTTTCTGATTTTTTGACAAAGAACCATGAGAACCAGAATTTCTCGGTGGTATTTCAAAGTTACAAAACAAGGCAGAGACATCATGGTCTACAGCCTACAACTCCTGATCTCTATTAATTCAATACTGAATTTTTGTGTTGTTGTTGTTTAGTCATGAAGCTGTGTCTGACACTTTTATGACCCCATGGACTGTAGCCCCACCAGGCTCCTCTGTCCATGGGATTTCCCAGGCAAGAATACTGTAGTGGGTTGCCATTTCCTTTTCCATGGGATCTTCCCAATCCAGGGATCAACTCTGCATCTCCTGCATTGGCAGGTGGATTCTTTACCATCAAGCCACCTGGGAAGCCCCTCAATGCTAAGTATTTTGTATTAAACCAAAATCTGATGAACATAAGTATTCCTTTAACTAGGGTTCGGTTCTGGTTTTTCTCTCCTTCCTCCTTTCCTGTCTTCCTCTGCCTCATCCCCCTAGCCTTCCTCTCCTTCCTCAGTGTTATTCAGCAAAACCCACTCCAGTATTTTTGCCTGGAGAATTCTGCGGACAGAAGAGCCTGGTGGGCTACAGTCCATGGGGTCACAGAGAGTCGGACACAACTGAGTGACTAACAGAGAATATATCAAGGGAGTGCTAGTACTAGAGTGATTTTTCACTTGGCAGACTAATGAATGGCTCACAGTTGAGGAAGTAGCTGGAATTAGCTGGCCTCAAAAGTTGGAAACTTCTGGCTTTTTAATCTGCCTTCTCGATCTTTTATTAACAAAAACACCATTAACCAGAGTGGTAATTCATAGCCACACGTTTTCATTTAGACCTTTCTTCTACTTTACAACCTGGGAATGGCAATCACCTGACATTAAAGGAGTCTGGATCATTTGGAAATATCTGTATAACCTTGATCTCTCCTGTCTCATGGAGATATTATCACTCCATTGTCCCTAAATAAACACTCAATTTCTGAGACAGTTTGACTCTTAGATGTGGGGAGGTCATTGCACTGGGGGAGTAATTCTTTCAGAACTAAAGCTTCTTATTCTCAGACTTTTTACTTCCATCATTAGGTCGCAGAAACCCGACTCTTCCACAACAGAGTCTATTTAGTGCAGCCATTTCTATAGATGTCATTAAATACATCCTTTCCTTTTGGGATTTCCTTTTAACAATCCTGCTTCATATCTTTTTTCATTGTAGTTATTCATAGCAAAGATTCAAGCCAGGCTCATCATGTCATAATACATTTTGTTGCAACATGATATGATCAGAAGTGATGTTCCAAAATTCTGAATCAATACACTGCATCCAGACTTGATTGTTAAAGTTGAATTGAATACAAAGGCTAATTTTTCATCTAAAATGATAATATAAATGGAGGCTCCAATGAATACTAATGTTGCCTGGGCAGAATCTATTTTTCTGTATATAATAATCCATTTTGATATTTATTTACTTATTTAAGACATATATCACGTTAAAACTAAAACTCATATTTCAGACGTGTGGAGGTCAGTTTATAATCTACTCATTTTAAGAGGAATATGATAGAGACATTAACATAGATTGCTTTATAGAGGTTATGATTATTGGGAGCAATTAAGTTAATTTTAATACACTTAGAAATTTTGGAAAAATACCAATGTTTAAAAGAAAAAAATTGGAGAGAAAGACTATTTTTAAGGAACTTATATTTAGATGAATGGCACACCATTATTACAAAGCAAAGATAATTCACTTTAGACCCACCCTAATACTTATGTATCAAGTGATTTGGCACCCCAAGGTAACCTACCTGCAAAATACATTTCTCCATTGTAACTGGAAGCTCTGTGCCATTTTATTTACTACAGAACTATAGAATTATTTCTTATGGAAATTCTTGAGTTTGAATTCAATAATACACAGAATTCAATAATACACAATAATTACTTTGTTATTAAGTCAAAATTAAAAATAAGTTCTATCTATTGACATAATAGAATGTTATAATGGAAGTAGCATAGCAAGTAGAAAACAGCCTGGGATTTGAAAACTCAATTCTGCCACTGAGATTGTGACAACCTGGGAAAAATCTCCTAACCACTTTCAATATCATTTCTCTTATCTTTAAAAATGAGAAAAATCAACAATTACTTTTATCTCAATGTATATTATACTGTATGCCTTTATGTTGTTCCATTAAGGAGAAAAAATTCAGTTTATTTCTCAGGATTTGTAGCAGATAAACTGAGGAATTCAGTAGCCATCCTTTGACCTTTAGCATGCAGGAGTCTCACATCCTCATTCTCTAAATTTAGCCCAGTATATAAAGAGCAGATGTAAGGGTCTGGGCAATGTGGCGCTGATTTACATCCTTAGCATGTCACCTGGTTTCATTATTGTTTTTTTCTTCTTCTTCTTCTCTTATTAGTACTATCTCTATTCAAAGATTTGTTTTATAGAAAAGAGAAATATAAAAGTAGTTAAAGGTCATTTATCTCATTGAGTAGGTCAGTTCAGTTCAGTTGCTCAGTCATGTCTGTTCATGACCCCAAGGACTGTAGCATGCCAGGCCTCCCTGTCCATTGCCAACTCATGGAGTTTACTCAAACTCATGTCCATTGAGTCGGTGATGCCATCCAACCATCTCATCCTCTGTCATCCCCTCCTCCTCCCACCTTTAATCTTTCCCATCAAATGAGTCTTTTCAAATGAGTCAGTTCTTTGCATCAGGTGGCTGAAGTGAAGAAGAACTAAAGAGCCTCTTGACAAAAGTGAAAGAGGGGAGTGAAAAAGCTGGCTTAAAACTCAACATTCAAGAACTAAGATCACGGCATCTTGTCCTATCACTTCATGGCAAATAGATGGGGAAACAATGGAAACGGTGACAGACTTTATTTTCTTGGGCTCCAAAATCACTACATATGGTGACTGGAGCCATGGAATTAAGACACTTGCTCCTTAGAAGAAAAGCTATGATGAACCTAGACAGCATATTAAAAAGCAGAGGCATTACTTTGCCAACAAACATCCACCTAGTCAAAGCTATGGTTTTTCCAGTAGTCATGTATGGATGTGAAAGTTGGACAATAAAGAAAGCTGAGCACTGAAGAACTGATGCTTTTGGATCGTGATATTGGAGAAGACTCTTGAAAGTCCCTTGGACTGAAAGGAAATCAAACAAGCCAATCTTAAAGGAAATCAGTCCTGAATATTCATTGGAAAGACTCATGCTAAAGCTGGAACTCCAATCCTTTGGCTACCTGATGTGAAGAACTGACTCCTTAGGAAAGACTCTGATGCTTGCAAAGATTGAAAGCAGGAGGAGAAGGGGTCACCAGATAATGAGATGATTGGGTGGTATCACTAACACGATGGACATGAGTTTGAGCATGTTCCAGGAGCTGGTGATGTACAGGGAAGCCTGGAATGCTGCAGTCCAGGGAATCACAAAGAATTGGACTCAACTGAGTGACCAAACTGTTCAGTTCAGTTCAGTCGCTCAGTCATGTCCGACTCTCTGCGACCTCATGAATCGCAGCACGCCAGGCCTCCCCCTCCATCACCAACTCCCAGAGTTCACTCAGACTCACATCCATCGAGTCAGTGATGCCATCCAGCCATCTCATCCTCTGTCGTCCCCTTCTCCTCCTGCCCCTAATCCCTCCCAGCCTCAGAGTCTTTTTCAATGAGTCAACTCTTCGCATGAGGTGGCCAAAGTATTGGAGTTTCAGCTTTAGCATCATTTCTTCCAAAGAAATCCCAGGGCTGATCTCCTTTAGAATGGACTGGTTGGATCTCCTTGCAGTCCAAGGGACTCTCAAGAGTCTTCTCCAACACCACAGTTCAAAAGCATCAATTCTTTGGTGCTCAGCCTTCTTCACAGTCCAACTCTCACATCCATACATGACCACAGGAAAAACCATAGCCTTGACTAGATGGCCCTTAGTCGGCAAAGTAATGTCTCATCTTTTGAATATGCTATCTAGGTTGGTCATAACTTTTCTTCCAAGGAGTAAGCGTAAGTAAGGACCAAACTGTACTGACACATTATAAAAAACAATAACAACAGCCTGTTCTCTCTAGCCACCAAAAAAAGGGAAACTTATCAAGACAGAAAACTTATCAACAATATCTGCTTTACTGCAGTCAAACAGAAAAAAAAAAAATCCTGTGGAAAAATCTATGACCACGTTTCCATCTATATCAGGAAAAAGATGAGTGTGGCACTTCCACCTGTAAGAAGGTGCCTTACTATCCCTGCTGAGATGATATCAAAGAAGGCCAAGTTAGAGTAAAGACTTCCATTCCCACTGGAGGGCAAGGAAGTCCATCACCAGAGGTGTTAGTGGAGATTGAACTTTTACATCTACTCGGACTTAACAGAGTCCCCTACGTACTCCACAATGGAGTCATGTCAAGAAAGCCTTGTGGGAATAACGTCTTTGACCCAGTAGTAATAAGGCCACCCCCACCAGCATCAGTGGCAATCACATGGGGAGATCTAGCAATAATATCTCACTCTCCTTGAGGGTCACTGGAGGCTGAGTAGAGAATCTGGGCTCTTGTCTCTACCTGGCAATAAAGAAACAGCCTTTCTTCTTCCACTACATGAGAAAGAAAGGCAGCTAACACAGAAGTTTTAAATAAGATCCAAAGTTTCATACATATTATGAACATGTTCTAATTTAAATAGAACTTTGCTCATGATCAAGAACCATGAAAATTTCAAGACAAGATCAAGATGGTAAAGTAGAAGGATATGTGCTCATCTTATCCTGCCAGAGCACCAAAATCACAACTAGCTGTTGAACAACCATCAACAGGAAGACACTGGAACCCTCAAAAAAAAAAAAAAAAGATAACCCACATCCAAGGACAAATGAGAAGCTACAACAAAACAGTAGGAGAGGAACAATTACTATAAAATCAAATGCTATACCTGCCAGGTGGGCAACTCAAAAACTGGAGAATAATAAGACAAAAGAAGTTCTCAAACTGTTGTGAAGGTTCTAGACCCCACATCAGGCTCCCCAGCCTGGAGATCTGGCCAAGGGACTGAGAATCCACAGGGAACCTAACTGTGAAGGCCAGGGGAATTTGATTACAGAGTTTCCATAGGACTGGGGGAAACAGAGACTCTTGGAGGGGACAAACAAAATCTTGTGTACGCCAGGACCCAGGGAAAAGGAGCAGTCACCCCACAGGAGATTGAGCCAGAACTACCTGTGAGTGTTTGAGGTTCTCCTGCAGAGGCATGAGTCAGCAGTGGCCTGCCACAGGGACAGGGTCACTGGCAGTAGCAGTTCTGGGAGATCTGTCTTGGCATAAGTTCTCTTGGAGGCCTACAATAGCCCTACTATAGAAGCCTATAGACTTCAGTACTGGGTTGTCTCAGACCAAACAACTAACAGGGAGGGAGCACAGCACCCCACTCCCCATCAGCAAAAAACTGGATTGAAGTTTTACTGAGCACAGCCCTGCCCACCAAAGCAAGACCCAATTTCCCCCAGAGCTAGTTCCTTGCATCAGAAAGCATGCACAAGCCTCTTATCCTCATCCACTAGAAGGCAGACAGAAGAAATAAGAACTACAGTCTCATCAGCCTCCAGAATTAATACCACAATCACAGAAAGCTATCCAAAAACATGGCCCCAAAGTATATATGCACCCCAGTGTTCATTGCAGCACTGTTGACAATAACCAAGACATGGAAACAACCTACATGACCATTGACAGATGAATGGATAAAGAAGATGTGGTACATATATTCAATGGAATATTACTCAGCCTTTAAAGAGAATGAATAAGGTCATTTGTAGCAACATGGATGGATCTAGAGAGTGTCATAATGAGTGAAGTAAGTCAGACAGTGAAGGTGAAATACATGATATCTCATATCTGGAATCTAAAAAGAAAAACGAATAAACTTATTTACAAAACAGAAAGAGACAGTCTTAGAAAATGAACTCATGATTATTAGGGAGAAGGGACAGTTAAGGACTTTGGGAAGGTCATGGATAACCAACAAAAACCTGTTGTATAGCAACATGGAACTCTACTCAATGTTATGCGCCAGCCTGGATGGGAGAGGGGTTTGGGGGAGAATGGATTCAAGTATATATGTGGCTGAATGCCTTCCTTGTTCACCTGAAACTATCACAATATTGTTAATCAGCAATATCCCCAATACAAAATGTTTTTGGTATTAAAAAACAGTAAAAATAAAATTTAAAAATAGAAGAGAAAGAGGAAGTACCCATTAAAAAGAAAAAAAATTAAAATATCAAACTTAATGGAAAAAAGATAATCACTAGATGCCAACCCCAAGAAAAAGGAGATGTTAGAATTATATTACAAGAATTTTAAAGCAGCCATGATATAAATACCTCCACAGACAATTGCAAACATTCTTGAAACAAATTAAAAATTAGAATGCCTCAAGAAAATAATACAAAGGACCAGTAAAGAAAGAAAAGATATAAAGAACCAAGTGGATATTTCACAAAAGAAAAATACAATAACCATAATTTTTAAAAAAGTTGATATGATCAGTGGCAAATGAAAACCAGAGAAAAAATCAGGAATTGGAGAATGAACAACAAAAATTACTCAGCCTGAAAAACAGAAAGAAAATAAATTAACCTAACAAACAAACAGTTAACAGAGCCTCTGAGATATGTTGAGACTATAACAAAAGTTCTAATATTCATATCATTGGAGTTCTGGAAGTAGAGGAGAAAGAAGACAGGGCTAAAAAAAAGTACTCAAAAAAGTAAAGGCTGAAAGTGTCTCAATTTTGGCAAATAAATAAATAAATAAAATAAAAAACAAACATAAAGGTTCAAGAAGCTGAACAACCCCAACAGGATAAGCCCAAAGAACTGCATGCTAAGATACATGTTAGTCAAACTCCTAAAATTTAAATTCAAAACTTTGAAAGCAGCCAGTGAAAAAGAACACCTTACTTACAGGGAAAAAACAATAAGAATGATAACAGAACACGTCCCAGAAATCCCGAAGGCCAGGAAAAGGTGGCACAACATCTTTTAATTCCTGAAAGAAAAACAAACAAACAAAAATATCAACTTAAACACCTATGCTGGCAAAAATATCCTTCATAAGTGAAGAGGGAATCAAAGCATTCTCAGATGAACGAAAACTAATAGAATTTGTCACCAGCTAACTTACCTTAAAGGAATGGCCAAAGGATGTCCTTCACAGAGAAAGGAAACAGAAGAAGAAACTTGAGACTAGGAAGGAAGAGGCAACATGGCAAGGAAAAATATGGGTAAGTAAATAGGCTTTCCTGCTGAATTTTTAAAATTACATTTGGCAGTTATGCAAAAATTATAGTGTTGTTATACTTATAAATATGTGTGAAGGAAATGTATAAAACACCTATATTATAAACATGGGAGGATAAAAAGACATAAATGGGAGGTAAGTTTTCTGTAACTCACTTGAATTAATATATACAAAAAGATATCACTAAAAATCTATATAAAACTATATACTCAAACACTGCAGACAGATCAAAATGGAATTCTGAAAGATATTCAAGTAAAATACAAGAAGGCAGGAAAAAGAAGACAGGGAGATGAAAAAATGGGAAGAACAAATGATAAATACAAAATAAAATTCTTAACAGTATTTGAAACAAATACAGGAAATTTACTTTCACATGGACATTAAGCAACATACTCTGAAATAACCAATTATATAAATTAGATGATATTGAAAAAATTCTAGAAAAACATAAACTACCAAAAATGACTCATGAAGAAATAGAAAATCTGAATAGATCAATAATAAGTACAGGTTGACTCAGTAATTTAAATTTTCCCACAAAGAGAAGCCCAGGCCCTGATGGCTTTCTGATGAATTCTACCAAACATTTAAAGAAAGCAACACCGATTTTTCACAAACTCTTCCAAAATAAAAGCGCATAAAACACATTTCAACTCATTCTGACTCCAATATTACTCTGATATCAAAGCAGACCAAAGCATTACAGAAAACTGCAGAGTTAATCTAACACCTATTTAAAATGAAAACACAACACTATGGAATAGAATGGAACTTTTGCAATGTGATATAGATTACCTACAAAAAAAGGCCACAACTAGTATCACACTCAGAGAAGGCAATGGCAACCCACTCCAATACTCTCGCCTAGAAAATCCCATGGATGGAGGAGCATGGTAGGCTGCAGTCCATGGGGTTGCTAAGAGTCGGACACGACTGAAGTGACTTAGCAGCAGCAGCAGCAGCAGCAGCAGTATCACACTTAATGGTGAGAAACTGAATGTTTTCCCTGCAATATCAGGAATGAGACAAGGATTTCTACCCGCATCACTTCTAGTTATCATTATTGTAGAGCTTCTTCTTCTTTGGGATTGTCAAGAGTCAGACACGACTGAGTGACTGAAAACAAGAGCTTCTAACCAAGTCAGTGAATCAAGGAAAAGAATTAAAGAATATAGATTTGAAAGGAAGAATTTAAACCCTATGTATATATCCAAGAGAGCTGAAAACATGTCCACACAAAAGCATGAACACCGATATTCATAGCTGCTGCTGCTGCTGCTAAGTTGCATCAGTTCAGTTCAGTTCAGTTGCTCAGTTGTGTCTGACTCTTTGCGACCCCATGAATCGCAGCATGCCAGGCCTCCCTGTCCATCACCAACTCCCTGAGTTCACCCAAACTCATATCCATCGAGTCGGTGATGCCATCCAGCCATCTCATCCTCGGTCATCCCCTTCTCCTCCTGCCCACAATCCCTCCCAGAATCAGAGTCTTTTCCAATGAGACAATTCTTCACATGAGGTAGCCAAAATACTGGAGTTTCAGCTTTAGCATCATTCCCTCCAAAGATATCCCAGGGCTGATCTTCTTCAGAATGGACTGGTTGGATCTCCTTGAAGTCCAAGGGACTCTCAAGAGTCTTCTCCAACACCACAGTTCAGAGCATCAATTCTTCGGCGCTCAGCCTTCTTCACAGTCCAACTCTCACATCCATATATTACTACTGGAAAAACCATAGCCTTGACTAGACGAACTTTTGTTGGCAAAGTAATGTCTCTGCTTTTGAATACGCTACCTAGGTTGGTTATAACTTTTCTTCCAAGGAGTAAGTGTCTTTTAATTTCATGGCTGCAGTCACCATCTGCAGTGATTTTGGAGCCCAAAAATATAAAGTCTGACACTGTTTCTACTGTTTCCCCATCTATTTCCCATGAAGATATGGGACCAGATGCCATGATCTTCATTTTCTGAATGTTGAGTTTTAAGCCAACTTTTTCTCTCTCCTCTTTCACTTTCATCAAGAGGTTTTTTTAGTTCCTCTTCACTTTCTGCCATAAGGGTGGTGTCATCTGCATATCTGAGGTTATTGATATTTCTCCTGGCAATCTTGATTCCAGCTTGTGTTTCTTCCAGTTCAGCGTTTCTCATGATGTACTCTGCAGAAAAGTTAAATAAGCAGGGTGACGATATACAGACTTGACGTACTTCTTTTCCTATTTGGAACCAGTCTGTTGTTCCATTCCAGTTCTAACTGCTGCTTCCTGACCTGCACATAGTTTTCTCAAGAGGCAGGTCAGGTGGTCTGGTATTCCCATCTCTTTCAGAATTTTCCACAGTTTATTGTGATCCACACAGTCAAAGGCTTTGGCATAGTCAATCAAGCAGAAATAGATATTTTTCTGGAACTCTCTTGATATGTTGATGATCCAGCGGATGTTGGAAATTTGATCTGATCTCTGGTTCCTCTGCCTTATCTAAAACCAGCTTGAACATCTGGAAGTTCACGGTTCACGTATTGTGGAATCCTGGCTTAGAGAATTTTGAGCATGACTTTACTAGCATGTGAGATGAGTGCAATTGTGTGGTAGTTTGAGCATTCTTTGGCATTGCCTTTCTTTGGGATTGGAATGAAAATTGACCTTTTCCAGCCCTGTGGGCACTGCTGAGTTTTCCAAATTTGCTGACATATTGAGTGTAGCACTTTCACAGCATCATCTTTCACAATTTGAAATAGCTCAACTGGAATGCCATCACCTCCACTAGCTTTGTTTGTAGTGATGGTTTCTAAGGCCCACTTGACTTCACATTCCAGGATGTCTGGCTCTAGATGAGTGATCACACCATTGTGATTATCTTGTTTGTAGTGATGGTTTCTAAGGCCCACTTGACTTCACATTCCAGGATGTCTGGCTCTAGATGAGTGATCACACCATTGTGATTATCTTGTTTGTAGTGATGGTTTCTAAGGCCCACTTGACTTCACATTCCAGGATGTCTGGCTCTAGATGAGTGATCACACCATTGTGATTATCTTGGTCGTGAAGATCTTTTTTGTTCTGTTCTTCTGTGTATTCTTGCCACCTCTTCTTAATATCTTCTGCTTCTGTTAGGTCCGTACCATTTCTGTCCTTTATCGAGCCCATCTTTGCATGAAATGTTCCCTTAGTATCTCTGATTTTCTTGAAGAGATCTTTAGTCTTTCCCATTCTGTTGTTTTCCTCTATTTCTTTGGACTGATCGCTGAAGAAGGCTTTTTTATCTCTTCTTGCTATTCTTTGGAACTCTGCATTCAGATGCTTATATCTTTCCTTTTCTCCTTTGCTTTTCGCTTCTCTTCTTTTCACAGCTATTTGTAAGACCTTCCCGACAGCCATTTTGCTTTTTTTGCATTTCTTTTCCATGGGGATGGTCTTGATCCCTGTCTCCTGTACAATGTCACGAACCTCATTCCATAGTTCATCAGGCACTCTATCTATCAGATCTAGTCCCTTAAATCTATTTCTCACTTCTACTGGATAATCATAAGGGATTTGATTTAGGTCATACCTGAATGGTCTAGTGATTTTCCCTACTTTCTTCAATATAAGTCTGAATTTGGCAATAAGGAGTTCATGATCTGAGCCACAGTCACCTCCTGGTCTTGTTTTTGTTGACTGTATAGAGCTTCTCCATCTTTGGCTGCTCGCGTCAGTCGTGTCTAACTCTGTATGACCCCGTAGAAGGCAGCCCACCAAGCTCCTCTGTCTCTGGGATTCTCCAGGCAAGAATACTGGAGTGGGTTGCCATTTCCTTCTCCAGTCATAGCAGAATTATTCAAATTAATCAAAATGTGAAAACAACCCAAATCGCCCTTCAGGTGATACATAGACATATTAAATGTGGCATATCCATACAACATAACATGATTCAGCTATAAATAAGGTACATGGATGAATCTTGGAAAAAAAAAAAAAAAGAAGCATGCTAAGTGAAAAAACTGACACAAAGGGCCAATCCATACTAACAGTATAGTTTATTAGTTCTTAGGAACAGGGACAGGTGTAAGGGGAGTGCCTGCTAATGAGTATCTTTTTGAGGTGATGAAATGGCTAATGGGTGTCTTTTTTTTTTCAAGGTTATAAAAATGCTTCAAAATTTGATATTAGTGGTGATTGTACAACTTTATGAATATAGTTTAAAATATCAAAGTATACTTTATATATACTTTATATATCCTGTACTTTTAAAAGGATGAACTTCATAATTATATCTCTATAAAGTTATCATTTTAAAAAATGCCTAGGCACAAATAACATCCTCCCAAGTCATGGCTCTTCATAAAACCACTTTACATACACCTCAGTATAGATCACCCAGGAAATGCAGTGGATTAGAAACATGAGCACAAATAGATAGAGCTTTTAATAAAACAGCCATTTTTTTTAAAGATGAGATATTAATAATACAAGTTCCACCTGTGCTTCCTACTAGTACAAAAATTTATTATTTGGCCAGCAATGTCAACAGAATGACAGCAGCCGTATCCTCAATAAACTTGTTAACTGATTCTGATGAATTTTAGTTAAATATTCTCCTGTACATGGCTAGTTTTATCTTCCTGTTTTGTGAATAATTATAACTCATGTAGTAATGCTTCTGACTAGTAGGACTCATATTTCCATCAATTTTTTTATTATTCCATTTATTGACATCTCACTATAATTCCACTGTTTCTTAACTCATGCTAATAGCTTACATTCAAAATTAGCTTTTGTTTGTAATGTATTTTATCAGAAGGTTAGTTGTGATTTATTTAGGAGAAAATGTAAGACATAAAGCCTCAAAACTCTATTACTATAATCCTAAACTCTCTTATTACTGCAATACTCTGTTTCTATTGCTTTTAAAATGTAAGTACTCTAAATCTTGGGAGAAAGAAAAACAATTTATTTCCAGCTTAAGCAAAACAAACAAAAAAAAACAACAATAACTATTTTCTTTTCTTACATAAAAGAAGTTCATGACTTGTATAGTGACCCCATAACGTATACTTCTAATCCTCATCATCCTATTCTTTCATTCAGTCACAATTTTACACACACTCATAGGTAGCTCAGATGGTAAAGAGCCTGCCTACAATGCAGGAAACCAGCTTTGATCCCTTGGTTGGGAAGATCCTCTGGAGAAGAAAATGGCAACCCACTCCAGTATTCTTGTCTAGAGAATCCCATGGACTGGGGATCCTGGCAGGCAACAGTCCATAGGGTCACAAAGAGTCAGACACAACCATGCAACTAAGGACTCACACACATAATTCTAAGAATAAATCATTTAAGAGCAAATCATATTGAAACAATTGTCATCCTCGATAAACACTGAAATAATTGTCCTCATTACCTATGCATGATATAAATATTATTACTTCTTAAAATTAATTTTAAATGAAAATATATCTACCCAAGTACATAAATCAATATTAATATGTTTGTTATACTAACAGTAAGAAAAATCCTGATATTAAAAATATTGTTTTCTGGCCTGTCCCTCCTTATTTACCAGATATTACTCAGGGGCAACCACTTTCAAGTCTTTAGCTGTTTCTTCTGATATTTACATGCATTTTTCTAAATAGAAAAACTTATACTACTTTTTAATTTAATCATTCTCTCATTATCTATTGCCTTCCCCTTATGGTAGTTGGAAGATATCTTACATTCTATTTCTTCCAATCTCACTTTTCCCCTTCCCTCAAAATAGTTGTATCAACTAGGATTTTTTTTTATTAAAGCAATACTGACAATTTGCATTATTAAGACAATGTATACAATGTATACTCTATATCACTCTATATATCTTCCTTCTTGTTTAGCGTTTTTTTGTTTCTGCTATAGCTATTCATTTTTCCATTGGCTTAGTTTTCTATGTAAGCCTTACATTTATTCCATGTTGCTGTGAATTTGTCAGATATCTATCAATAATTTTCTCCTAATATTCAAACACATTGAATAATCTATCATTTGTATATGCTTCCTAGAGTGTTCTCCTTTCCTCATGCAGCCTTCTGTTCTGATGTGCAGAGGTTGTTCCCTGGACTTAGGGAAGAGAGGCTTTCCAGGAGTTCCCTCTTGCTGATGTTTTCTCTAGGATTCCTTTTTTCTGCACTCTTGGCCTTACTTTCTTTCTTATTTCATCCCTCATTATACTGAATGAAGAACATCCTCTTGTTTGAGTTGTTGTTATTACTATTATTGAATGTCTAAAAATCTTTTAATTTTTACCCTTATACTTGATTTGGGACAGGGAGACTAGGTATAGAATACGACATTAAAAAAATACTGTGGTCTCCCCCTCCCCCCTCAGGCGTTTGAGGGCATTTCTTCTAGTATCTAGAGTTGTTGATTCAAAGTATGATGAAATTCTGAATCCCATATTTTGCTAATTGGTCTGTCCTTCACTTTGGAAGCTGCAGTGACTTCTCTTTAACCTGGTTTTCATCTTGACTTGGGGATCATTTTTTTTCATTCATTTTCCTGGGACGATCAAGTCATCCTTATACTTTCCTTGATGTATTCTATTGATAATTTTGTCCCTTCTTTTTTTTCTGCCTTTTTTTCTGGACTTTTACCTACTCTTAGTTAGATATTAGAATACTCATTTTATCTCCTCTGACTTATTTTCCATCTCTGTTCTTGTGTTTCCCTTTGAGTCATTACCTTGACTTATCTTCCCTGATTTTAATGTTTTATCCTAAAACCATCCTGTTTCTGTAGCTATTCCAAACTGTCTCTAGTTCTGTTTGAAAGGTATATTAGTCAGCCTTCTCTAGAGAACAGAGGCAATAGTCTGTATATTATATGACAGAGGGGTTTATTTTAAAGAATTGGCTTACACAATGGGGGTGGACTTTAAACCTGAAATTTACAAAGCAGGCAGCTTGCAGGATAATAATTCTAACAGGAATGGGGAGCCTTTTGCAAAGTGACCAACAAGGGATTAATTTCCAAAATACACAAACAGCTCATGCAGCTCAGTATCAAAGAAAACTACTCAATCAAAAACTAGGTAGAAGATCTAAATAGGCATTTCTTCAAAGAATATATACAGATGGCCAAAGGCACAAGAAAAGATGCTCAGTGTTGCTGATTATTAGAGAAATACAAATTAAAACTGGGATGAGGTATTACTTCACAGTGGACAGAATGGCTATCATCAAAATGTCTCACAAATAATAAATGCTGGAGAGGGTGTGGAGAAATAGAAACCATCCAACACTGTTGGTGGGATTGTAAATGGTGCAAACACCATAGAGAACAGTATGGAGGATCCTTAAAAAACTAAAAATATAGAGATACCATATGATCCTGTCATCCCACTCCTGGACATGTATCTGGAGAAAAGCATAATTTGAAAAGATACATGTACCCCAGTGCTCATTGCAGCACTATATACAAGAGCCAAGACATGGAATAACCTAAATGTTCACTTATAGATGAATGGATAAAGATGTGGTACATTCATACAGTGGAAAACTACTCAGCCATAAAAAGAATGACATTTTACCATTTGCAACAACATGGATAGACCTAGAGATTATCATACTAAGTGAAATAAGCCATACGGAGAAGGACAAATGTCACATGATATCATTCATATGTGGAACTTAAAAAATAAAAAGATGCAAGTGAATTTATACAGAAAACAAAAACCCACAGGCACAGAAAACAAATGTATGGTTACTGAAGGGGAAAGGTGGGGGAGGGATAAATTTGGAGTTTAAGATTAACATATACACGCTGCTGCTGCTGCTGCTGCTGCTAAGTCACTTCAGTCGTGTCTGACTCCGTGCGACCCCATAGACGGCAGCCCACCAGGCTCCTCCGTCCCTGGGATTCTCCAGGCAAGAACACTGGAGTGGGTTGCCACTTCCTTCTCCAATGCATGAAAGTGAAAAGTGAAAGTGAAGTCGCTCAGTCGTGTCTGACTCCTAGCGACCCCATGAACTGCAGCCCACCAGGCTCCTCCGTCCATGGGATTTTCCAGGCAAGAGTACTGGAGTGGGGTGCCACTGCCTTCTCCGATATACACGCTACTATATGTAAAATAACTAACCAACAAGGACCTACTGTATGGCACAGATAATTATTTTCAATGTTTTATAATAATGTACAAGGGAAAAGAATATAAATATATATATGTGTGTGTGTAACTGAATCACTTTGCTGTATACCTGAAACTAACACAACATTGTTAATCAACTATACTACAATACAAAAAAGAAGAAAATGAGAATTCTGTAAGTATAAAGCTTTCAATACCACTAATAACCTTTATTTCAGCTTTTCACATATTACTTCTGAGCTAAGAAGATAAAAAATGATATTAATCTTATCAGAAATTTCTACCTAAATTAATGCTGTGTCCTAAAAAATAGTCATCCTGAAAACCGACTTTTCTTCTTCAGTGATGCTGATTTTCTGTATTATTCCATTTGCAATGCCTCTTTTTGAAAAAACCTTTCAGTATATATTATAAACTACTTTAATCACATTGAAGTCATATCTTTACATTTTTCCTCACAAATATTATTTTCCAGTTTAATCACCATAATCACAAATCATTTGATCATCACCAACTCTCCATTAGATTTGAATCCAAGTGACAGTCAGTCATTCAAAAAATAAATTTATAAAATCTTCTCAGTAAAGGAGAGTTTGCTTATCTTGAAAATTATTTTGAGATAAAATACTCATTTGAACCACACAATATTGAAAGTCATTGGAAAAGGACTCATTTTCAAATAGTCAAACACTGAAACATATAAAATTAGCACTTCAAGTAAATAATGATATCACCAGAATGTTAAAAATATGCATATATTATTCTTGCAAGCCTAAAGGATGCTGATTGGGAGAATTAAATGTGGTTTTAGTATTTGAAACCGGAGACGGCAATAGCACTCCACTCCAGTACTCTTACCTGGAAAATTCCATGGACGGAGGAGCCTGGTGGGCTGCAGTCCATGGGGCTGCTAAGAGTCTGACACAACTGACTTCACTTTCACTTTTCACTTTCATGCATTGGAGACGGAAATGGCAACCCACTCCAGTGTTCTTGCCTGGAGAATCCCAAGGACGGGGGAGCCTGGTGGGCTGCCGTCTATGGGGTCGCACAGAGTCAGACACGACTGAAGTGACTTAGTAGCAGCAGCAGTATTTGAAACAAATATTAAATACATATGACAGGAATAATGCAATTGAAATTCTCCTACTTGGTTCCTTATTGAACACTCTCCCAGACTTTCCAGGAGCTGAGACGTTTTTTTACTCCTGCTTATATTTTTGGCCTGGATAGTTGAGACATGTTTTATCTCAGAACTTTTAATTTTATAACACACTACTTGTTTCTTGAAAAGATGGTGTAACAAGATGTGAAGTGGAATTATTTTAGTCTTCAGTTTAGTTCAGTTCAGTCGCTCAATCGTGTCCGACTCTTTGCGACCCCATGAATCGCAGTACACCAGGCCTCCCTGTTCATCACCATCTCTCGGAGTTCACTCAGACTCACGTCCATTGAGTCAGTGATGCCATCCAGCCATCTCTTCCTCTGTTGTCCCCTTCTCTTCCTGCCCCCAATCCCTCCCAGCATCAGAGTCTTTTCCAATGAGTCAACTCTTTGCATGAAGTGGTCAAAGTACTGGAATTTCAGCTTTAGCATCATTCCTTCCAAAGAAATCCCAGGGCTGATCTCCTTTAGAATGGACTGGTTGGATCTCCTTGCAGTCCAAGGGACTCTCAAGAGTCTTCTCCAACACCACAGTTCAAAAGCATCAATTCTTCAGCGCTCAGCCTTCTTCACAGTCCAACTCTCACATCCATACATGACCACAGGAAAAACCATAGCCTTTGATTAAATTCTGAAGTAAGAATTTCTACTTCCTCTTGCAATAAGACTGCTTGTGCACTACTTAGAAAGGAGATGGCAGAACATCAGTTCTTGACTTTTGGCTCCTCACTCCTTCAGAGTTTAAAGTACAGAAGCAAAAACCCTGTAGGTTAGATTTGTCCATAGAAAATTATCTGTGGGCTCTGAGTTCCATCCTACCTTCTGTAGAGGATGGTTAGGACATTTGAACCTCATTTTAAGCCTAGGAAATGGGGCTCCAAGAGACCACTTATGCAAGATGCAGTCTATCATGCTAGCCCATACCATGTAAAGCTACAGAGAAGGAAAAACATAGAAAAGCATATAAACAGTCAAGAAAAGAAGAAAGGCACAGAAAGACAGCCCTGCCATCACCTCTCTAACCCAATGTTCAGGTACCTTCTCCCTGACTCTCTTTACTCCACACACACTCACTCTCTTATAAGCAAGTCAAGCATGGCTCCACCTCAGAGATTTTGCATTGAGAGCCTTCTCTTCCTCCAAATATATAAAGGACTGATCCTCTCCTTTCCTCCTCTTGAAGGAGGCAATACCACCTCTTTGAGACCAGTACAAATCATCCTACTGAATCCTGTAATCTGTTCCACACTCTACAATTCTGATTCCTCTTGCCTGGAGCTGTTTTGTTTTTTCCATAGCTTTTATCACTTTCCAATGGTTACTTATTATGTTCATTATTTATTGTTTCACCCCTTCCCTAGAATGTGAAGTCCATTGGCGGTTAGGAAACCGTTGACTGAAACTGCCCAGCCTGGCCAGGAATGAGTTGTTTCATAAAAGTGAGTATTGATAAGGACACAGTGCTTCCGCCAAAACTAAGAATAATTTGGGAGGATCCAAAAGGAGATACCAGACCATAATATGTCCTGCCAACCTCTCCGAAACCTTCAGTCTAAAATCCATCTTGGCTGAGATGTGTATGCTGCCAGGAGGGATCCTGAGTCAGACCAAATATGGCAAGATGATTGGCCAGAGAAAACCCAGAAACAAACCCCATTACCATAAAACCTGAGACCACGAGTCATCTTGTGGAGCAGCTTACCTGGGTTCCCTTACCCTGCTGCTCTCTTCTCAGGTACCCCTTCCCAAAAAATTCTTGCTTTGTCACTATGTGTATCTCCTCGGACAATTCATTTTTCACTATCAGACAAGAGCCCACTCTTGGGCCCTGGAAAGGGTTTCCCTTCTGGTAATAAGGCCATGGATTTTTACCATTACTCTCTACCCTAAGGTTCCAAAAGATTACATGGTACACTTATAGGTAAGTACCATATATTGGGAAAATTAATTACTGAATACTAAGCACCACTGACTCGATGGACATGAGTTTGGGTAAACTCTGGGAGTTGGTAATGGACAGGGAGGCCTGGTGTGCTGCGATTCATGGTGTCCCAAAGAGTCAGACACAACTGAACAACTGAACTGAACTGAACTGAACTGAACTGAACTTATATCCCCTACAGGAATTATCACAACCACTTTGCTTTCCTGGCACCTTACTTTTAGTCCATTGTTTTGCTTTACTTGCTGGATTTCCAGTAATATTCTTGAAGGGTTCATTCTGAGGTTTACACTTTACCCTATCAGACCCGTTTGGGTTTCTGCTGTGAAGTCTCTTGATTTTGCTCATCTCAAAAGTCGAGTGACATGAAAAAGGTCTTAGTTTTCCTAACACTTAATACTGACAACAATTTTCCTAACACTTAATACTGACAACATATTTTAGATTTATAATTTACATCCACTGCTTTGGAGAGACAAGTGTAAATGTCAACAAAAATTACTAGTTTTCATCACAATACATTTTGGTATATGAGTAAATTCTAGTATTTACTAGGTCAGCTCTTTCTAAAATTTTACATTGATTTCTGATTTCACTTTATAATTAAAATATAGGCATGAGCAAACATTTACATGTTATATATGGTAGCTTAAACTTAGAAATATATGTATCTGAGATTGGAATAAAATAAATTTAAAATTGTCTATGGCAAACTGTCTATGGTAAAACTCATAATCTTTGATCCTACAATGAAAGATTTACAGAGAAACTGATCTATTCAAGACCATTCCCATGTGCATTCATTTAGTGAAACTTTACTTGCAAGAATCTGTAAAAATGCTAATAAACCACATTTCTCACTAGCTTAGGCCTAGCTTTTTATTTGTTTCTGGCTTTGAGATAACTTTGAATAGGCAATATAGTGTCACCATGGGTAATGAATGATGCATGCATGAAATAGTGACCTTAAAACAGCACATTTCTCTTAAAGGAATCAATTTGCACACCATGGCTGCTTAAATCGTACGAGCAATTATGTATCATGTCTTTACTATTCAAATGATAGAAAATCTATTTTAATCAACATAAAATTTCCATGAAATTGTAATTTTTCTAGTGTCCATTAACAAGGATAAAGCAGATATGGGAAATAGTTTTAAGAAAATAAAGAATTTAAGAGAAAACACAGCAAAACATGCAGCAAAGTGCACTTTTGCTTCAAAAGTTAAGTGATTCAGAAAAATACAGGACATCTCAGTAATATGCCTAAGGAATAAAATTACTAGCAATCCTAGAAGATTTTTTAATTTTTATTTTTACTTTATTTTACTTTACAATACTGTATTGGTTTTGCCATACATTGACATGAATCCACCACGGGTGTACATGCGTTCCCAAACATGAACCACCCCCCACCTCCCTCCCCATAACATCTCTCTGGGTCATCCCCATGCACCAGCCCCAAGCATGCTGTATCCTGCATCGGACATAGACTGGCAATTCGATTCTTACATGATAGTATACATGTTTCAATGTCATTCTCCCAAATCATCCCACCCTCTCCCTCTCCCTCTCCCTCTGAGTCCAAAAGTCCACTATGCACATCTGAGTCTTTTTTGCTGTCTTGCATAGAAGATTTTCCAAATGTAGGTATGTTCAGAACATACTTTTGCATATTAGAAGAACTTTACTTTCCCGGACAGAGCATATTGATATAATTAGTAACTAGCCATGTAGGAAAGCAGTCCCCAGCTTCACTGGGCTCAGGGACTGGTTTCCTAGAAGACAATTTTTCCACAGACAGGGGTTTGGGGAATAGTTTCAGGATGATTCAAGTGCATTATATTTATTGTGTACTTTATTTCTGTTGTGATTATATTAACTCTGCCTCAGATCATCAGGCATTAGATCCTGGGAGTTGGGACCCCTGGTGTAGGATATTTTTGTTTCCTCCCTTTAAATATTTTCTTTCTTCCACTTTTAATCTTACAGAATCAGAGTTTGATGCTGTTATTGCTGTTAAATGAGTTGCTTGTTTAATTCCTTGTACTCCAGTAACTCCTGGTAGAAATGCAGTAGACATGAATAAAATGTCTACTAGATATTTAGGTGTACACTCTTATTTTGCCATTCTTTGCAAATATTCTCAACTTCCTTGCCAAAACAAAATAAAAGCAAAACCACTTTACTTCTAATAAACCCAGCTATCCAACTTCCTTTCTTCTGCATTCATTCAGTATATTATAGAAGAGGTTCAATCACAAAATCAAGCAGACTAGTGTTCAGTTCATTTCAGTCACTCACTCGTGTCTGACTGTTTGTGACCCCATGTATCGCAGCACACCAGGCCTCCCTATCCATCACCAACTCCTGGAGTTCACTCAGAGTCAGTTCCATCGAGTCAGTGATGCCATCCAGCCATATCATCCTCTGTTGTCCCCTTCTCCTCCTGCCCCCAATCCCTCCCAGCATTAGAGTATTTTCCAATGAGTCAACTCTTCACATGAGGTGACCAAAGTACTGGAGTTTCAGTTTCAACATCATTCCTTCCAAAGAAATCCCAGGGCTGATCTTCTTTAGGATGGACTGGTTGGATCTCCTTGCAGTCCAAGGGACTCTCAAGAGTCTTCTCCAACACCACAGTTCAAAAGTATCAGTTCTTCAGTGCTCAGGTTTCTTCACAGTCCAACTCTCACATCCATACATGACCACTGGAAAAACCATAGCCTTGACTAGACGGACCTTTGTTGGCAAAGTAATGTCTCTGCTTTTCAATATACTATCTAGGTTGGTTATAACTTTCCTTCCAAGGAGTAAGCGTCTTTTAATTTCATGGCTGCAATCACCATCTGCAGTGATTTTGGAGCCCCCAAAAATAAAGCCTGTCACTGTTTCCCTGTTTCCCCATCTATTTGCCATGAAGTGATGGGACCAGATGCCATGATCTCCGTTTTCTGAATGTTGAGCTTTAAGCCGACTTTTTCACTCTCCACTTTCATTTTCATCAAGAGGCTTTTTAGTTCCTATTCACTTTCTGCCATAAGGGTGGTGTCATCTGCATATCTGAGGTTATTGATATTTCTCCCGGCAATCTTGATTTCAGCTTGTGCTTCTTCCAGCCCAGCGGTTCTCAAGGTGTATTGTACATATAAGTTAAATAAGCAGGGTGACAGTATACAGCCTTGACGTACTCCTTTTCCTATTTGGAACCAGTCTGTTTTTCCATGTCCACTTCTAACTGTTGCTTCCGGACCTGCATATAGTTTTCTCAACAGGCAGGTCAGGTGGTCTGGTATTCCCATCTCTTTCAGAATTTTCCACAGTTTATTGTGATCCACACAGTCAAAGGCTTTGGCATAGTCAATCAAGCAGAAATAGATGTTTTTCTGGAACTCTCTTGATATGTTGATGATCCAGTGGATGTTGGCAAAGTGATCTCTGGTTCCTCTGCCTTTTTAACCAGCTTGAACATCTGGGAGTTCACGGTTCATGTATTGCTGAAGCCTGGTTTGGGGAATTTTCAACATTATTTTACTAGCATGTGAGATGAGTGCAATTGTGCGGTAGTTTGAACATTCTTTGGCATTGCCTTTCTTTGGTATTGGAGTGAAAATTGACCTTTTCCAGCCCTGTGGGCACTGCTGAGTTTTCCAAATTTGCTGGCATATTGAGTGCAGCACTTTTACAGCATCATCTTTCAGGATTTGAAATAGCTCACCTGGAATTCCATCACCTCCACTAGCTTTGTTCGTAGTGATGCTTTCTAAGGCCCACTTGACTTCTCCAGGATGTCTGGCTCTAGATGAGTGATCACACCATTGTGATTATCTTAGTCATGAAGATCTTTTTTGTTCCATTCTTCTGTGTATTCTTGCCACCTCTCTTAATATCTTCTGCTTCTGTTAGGTCCAGACCATTTCTGCCCTTCATTGAGCCCATCTTTGCATGAAATGTTCCCTTGGTGTCTATGAAGAGATCTCTAGTCTTTCCCATTCTGTTCTTTTCCTCTGTTTCTTTGCATTGATCACTGAGGAAGGCTTTCTAATCTCTTCTTGCTATTCTTTGAAACTCTGCATTCAGATGCTTATATCTTTCCTTTCCTCCTTTGCTTTTCACTTCTCTTCTTTTCACAGCTATTTGTAAAGCCTCCTCAGACAGCCATTTTGCTTTTTTGCATTTCTTTTCCATGGGGATGGTCTTGATCCCTGTCTCCTGTACAATGTCACGAACCTCAGTCCATAGTTCATCAGGCACTCTATCTATCAGATCTAGGCCCTTAAATTTATTTCTCACTTCCACTGTATAATCATAAGGGATTTGATTTAGGTCATACCTGAATGGTCTAGTGATTTTCTCTACTTTCTTCAATTTAAGTCTGAATTTGGAAATAAGGAGTTCATGATTTGAGCCACAGTCAGCTCCTGGTCTTGTTTTTGTGGACTGTATAGAGCTTCTCCATCTTTGGCTGCAAAGAATATAATCAATCTGATTTTGGTGTTGACCATCTGGTGATGTCCATGTGTAGAGCCTTCTCTCGTGTTGTTGGAAGAGGCTGTTTGCTATGACCAGTGCATTTTCTTGGCAAAACTCTATTAGTCTTTGTCCTGCTTCATTCCGCATTCCAAGGCCAAATTTGCCTGTTCCTCCAGGTGTTTCTTGACTTCCTACTTTTGCATTCCAGTCCCCTATAATGAAAAGGACATCTATTTTGAGTGTTAGTTCTAAAAGGTCTTGTAGGTCTTCATAGAACCATTCAACTTCCGCTTCTTCAGCGTTACTGGTTGGGGCATAGGCTTGGATTACTGTGATATTAAATGGTTTGCCTTGGAAACAAACAGAGATCATTCTGTAGTTTTTGAGATTGCATCCCAGTACTGTATTTCGGACTCTCTTGTTGACCATGATGGCTACTCCATTTCTTCTAAGAGATTCCTGCCCACAGTAGTAGATATAATGGTCATCTGAGCTAAATTCACCCATTCTAGTCCATTTTAGTTCACTGATTCCTAGAATGCCGATGTTCACTCTTGCCATCTCCTGCTGACCACTTCCAATTTGCCTTGATTCATGGACCTGACATTCCAGGTTCCTATGCAATATTGCTCTTTACAGCATCGGACCTTGCTTCTGTCACCAGTCACATCCAGAGCTGGGTATTATTTTTGCTTTGGCTCCATCGCCTCATTCTTTTTGGAGTTATTTCTCCACTGATCTCCAGTAGCATATTGGCCACCTACTGACCTGGGGAGTTCCTCTTTCAGTATCCTATCATTTTGCCTTTTCATACTGTTCATGGGGTTCTCAAGGCAAAAATAGTGAAGTGGTTTGCCATTCCCTTCTCCGGTGGACCACATTGTGTCAGACCTCTTCACCATGACCCGCCCGTCTTGGGTGGCCCCACACGGCATGGCTTAATTTCATTGAGTTAGACAAGGCTGTGGTCCTAGTGTGCTCAGGCAGCTGTGTCAGCATGCAGAGCATGGCCAAGAGGAGCTACCCCACGTCCAAGGTCAGGGGCGGCAGCCAAGAGTGCCAGGCTGCGACAGTGCAGGAGCAGCAGACAGGAGCTACCTCTGCCCGAGGCCAGGGGCAGTGGCCAGGAGGAGCTGTCCCATGCCCGAGGCCAGGGGCAGCAGCTGGGAGGAGTGGCCCCATGTCCAAGGAGCAGTGGCTGCGCAGGCGCTGGAGGGCCTAGAGGAACTATTCCATGTTCAAGATTGGGAGGGGTGGCGGTGAGGAGATACCCCTCATCCAAGGTAAGGAACAGCGGCTGCACTTTGCTGGAGCAGCCAGTGAAGAGATACCCCACGTCCAGGGTAATAGAAACCCAAGTAAGACGGTAGGTCTTGCAAGAGGGCAGACACACTGAAACCATAATCACAGACTAGTGTTACTGTAAATTTATTCTCTCAAACTCAAATGAGTACTTACCACCACCTGAAAATCTCACCATGGTCCTATAAGTTTACCCTCCTATTGTTTTTATTTCCTGCATTTAATGATTTCCCTTTATCTCCTCATCGCTACCATCCTTGCATCCTTCAGTTGTTGACTTTGCTTTGTACATCATATAGGAAGATGTTTTTGGACAAGAAGGGACTCATCTTCCTCCCAGCTGGAAGGGCTGTCTTTCAAGAGGCACATGAAAAGATGCTCAGCATTGCTGATTATTAGAGAAAAGCAAAAGAAGTATCACTTCATACTGGTCAGAAAGGCCATCATCATAAAAGCTCAAACAATAAATGCTGGAGATGGTGTAGAGAAAAGAGAACCCTCCTACACTATTGGTGGAAATATAAATTGGGACAGACACTATAGAAAATATTATGGAGGTTTCTCAAAGAAATTAAAAATAGAATTGCCATATGATATGGCAGTCCTATACCTGGGCATATACCCACACAAACTATAAAAAGATACACAAACCCCTGTATTTATAGCAGTGCTATTTACAGTAACCAAGACATAGAAGCAACATAAATGTCCATCAACAAATGGATACAGATGATATGGTATATATACATAAAGGAATATTAGCTATAAAATTGAAATAACGGAAAAAAAAATTGAAATAACGCCATTTGTACCAACATGGATGGACCTAGAGATTATCATACTAAGTGAAGTAAGCCAGAAATAGAAAGACAAATACCATATAATATCACTTATATATGGAATCTGAATATGACACAAATGCATGTATCTATGAAACAAAAGCAGACTCACAGAGGACAGATTTGTGGTTGTGAAGTGGGTGGGCCAGTGGGAAGGATCTGGAGTTTGGGATTAGCAGCTATAAATTGTTACATATAGGATGAATAAACAAGATCCTACTGTATGGCACAAGGGGCTATATTCAATATCCTATAATAAAGCATAATGAAAAGAGTATAAAAAAGATTATATATGTATAACAGAATCACTTTGTTGTACATCAGAAATTAACACAACACTGTAAATTAACTATACTTCAATAAAATTATTTTTTTTAATTGCCAAGAAGAAAAAGTGTCCTTTCCTTTTCTAAAGGGGCTTCACAGGTGGCACTAGTGGTAAAGAACCTGCCTGCCAATGCAGGGGATGTAAGAGACACTGGTTTGATCCCTGGGTCAGGAAGATCCCCTGGAGAAAGGCATGGCAACTCACTCCAGTATTCTTGTCTGGACATGCCCGTGAACAGAGGAGCCTAGTGAGTTACAGTCCATATGGTTGCACAGAGTCAGACTCAACTGAAGCAGCTTAGCACACACGCTTCTGCTAATGGTCCTCCACATGTTTCCATCTTCTCAAAAACATATTTTTCCTTTGCCTGTTATTTTCCCAGATCATCAATCTCATTTTATGTACCCTTCCCATTATTATATGAGTAGTCTATATTATGTTCTGTCTAAAAGTGTCCTTTTCCAATTCCCGCCCTCCAAGTTTTACCGTTTCCTGTACACTTTTTATAAGTTTTTTTTTTTAATGAAAAGATAATTGCTTTACAGAATTTTTGTTCTTTTCTGTCAGTCATCAACAAGAATCAGCCACAGGTATACCCATGTCCCCTCCCTCTCAAACCTTCTTCCTATCTCTCTCCCTATCCCACTCTTCTAGATTGTTACAGAGCCCCTGTTTGAATTCCCTGAGTCATGCAACAAATTCCCATTGGCTATCTATTTTACATTACTGCCAAGATTTTCAGAATAGTGAGAGAGTCAATTCCTAGGCAGGGTTCTTGAGGAGGAGATAGGGGTCTGGAATTCTCAAGGAGGAGGAAAGGACAAACTTATTTTTCCTCTATGTTCCTTAGGATTATATAACAAAAATGTATCCTGCTTGAGGATAGTTTCTGGAAAAAAAAAAAAAAAACCCTTCTGGCTAATCCTATAATCTTACAATGTAAATTATGGGAGTAGGTCTAGTAAGGTCTTTACAACCTCCAGAAATTCTTTTGATTCATTGTAATAACTAATTTAAAAGTACATAACTTCATTGCTAACACTAGAGAGGGGGCACTCTTTCTGCCCTCTTCTGATGTCTATGTCAGAAGCTTTCTCTATCTCTTTTATACTTTAATAAAACTTTATTACACAAAAGATCTGAGCAATCAAGCCTCGTCTCTAGCCCCAGATTGAATTCTTCTCCTCTGGAGGCCAAGAATCCAGAAGTCTTTGTGCTTCAGCAACAACCTTTCAATAGAACAGACCTGAAAACTGTATATTGGATTTGACCATATGGAGAACATTTTATTCCCCATCTTGTCTGAAACCCCGGACAAAACATTCCATCCTATCATGGAAATTCTTTCCGTTCCTGGTTTCCATGACATCATCACACTTCTGACTTCTCTTCTGTCTTTCTGGCTTCTTCAGCTAAGGCTTACTTTCTCTCTCCTTTTCCTCTTAATTTTATTTCTCATTCTACATTGTCTCTTTAAGGGACCTCCTTGATTGCCATGGATTAAAACACCATCTTTGTGCTCATAAAGAACACATATACAGTAAGTCCCCTATACATAAACCTTCGAGTTGTACACTTTCAAAAGGCAAACCTGTGTTCACATATCCAGTCCTGTAAGTTAGTTCACATGTCTGGTGTACATCGTCATGTGTGTGCATCCCCTACAACCAGTTGTGCTTTTATGTAATTTACAATACAGTATTATATAGAATACAGTAGTGCGGTATTTTTATTTCAAGTCCAAGATGTCCAGAAGCAAGTGTAAAAGCAGGTGTGACGTAGTTGGTACTGTTAAGAGGCACCAGAAATTGGAGGCCCAGAGAAAGGGCAAAGAGAAACAAGACAAAGAAGAAGTCAGTGAAGAGCTGAAGAGATTCACAATGCAGGAAATGGCAAGAGGATTTTCTTTATTTGAGGAGACACTGACAGTCTCTGGTGGCTCAGACAGTTAAGAATCTGTCTGCAATGTGGGAGACCTGGGTTAGATCCCTGGTTTGGAAGATCCCCTGGAGGAGGGCATGGCAACCCATTCCAGTATTCTTGCCTAGAGGATCCCGTAGACAGAGGAGCCTGGCAGGCTACAGTCCATGGGGTTGCAAAGAGTCAGACACAACTGAGCAACTAAGCACAGCACAGCAGATAGCTGTAGAGGCACAGGACCTGAATGTAGACCGTATACAAAGGTTGTAGGAGTCATTCAGAATGTAACAGTGCTATCATGTCATCTATGATGAGAAAAAAGAGCTACTCCCAAATATCACTGGATCTTTTTTTTTTCTTTTTTTTTTTTTTTTTCAAAAAAGTACATACAATTGAACCCAACAATGAGCCAGAAGCTGTGCCAACAACATCAGGCAAGAGTGAAATTGCAGCTTATCCTCCATCTCTTATTGCTGACAATACTTCAGCTCTACTATCTCCCACCGCCCCTTCCTCCTCCAGTCAGTAACTTTCTTGCCTGCTCACTTGAGGTCAGCCCCTATGTGCCGGCTGTTGTACTATACTACTGTGCTTTTCAAGGTACTGTACTATAAGACTGAAATAAAATAATTTTGTGTATCCTTATTTTATTATGTATTATTTATGTGAAAACTATTAAAAAGCTATTACAGTACAGTACTACATAGTTTATTGTTTTAGTTGAATACCTAAGCTAACTTCGTTGGACTCACAAATAAAGAACTTAGGAACACATTCTGGGACCAGAACTTATTCGAATGTAGGAGATTTACTGTATACACTTTCTCATCCAAGCCCTCCCTTCTGTATTACTATCTACTCCCCTATAATGGTCCTTTTCTTATCATGTGGCCCTTTAGCCTCTCCTCATCCAGTTGCTAAAGAATTAGAAATCATTTCAACATAGCTTTGTCCTGACGTCCTCCTTCATCCAGTATGAAGTTCAGATGATTCTAAACCCAAATTTACTTTTTAAATTATTAGTACTCTCCATTTCTACGTCTCTGTTGCCACTCTCAATTAGTCTTACCCAAAAGTTTTCACTTGAACTACTCTATCACCAAGCTGGACTATCTATATCACACCCAGAATTGTCTTTTAAAATATAAATTATACTTTTTCCACCTCTGTTTTAACATTGAAAAATTGCCCCAAATCTTTAATTTTACCATCAAAGGCTTTCCTGGGGCTCAGATGGTATAGAATCTGCCTGCAATGCGGGAGACCCAGGTTTGATCCCAGGGTTGGAAGATACCCTGGAGAAGGAAATGGCAACCTACTCCAGTATTCTTGCCTGGAGAAATCCATGGAGAGAGGAATCTGGCAGGCTACCGTCTGTGGGATCACAAAGAGCTAGACACGACTGATTGACTAACACACACACATGCCTCTCCTCTAGGCCAGCCATACTGTCCTTTCTTCCATTCCTAAAAAGCCAATTATTATCTGCCTCATAGACTTTTTGCATGGTATTCCCTTCACCTGGAATGCTTTTCCTCTCACTTTGACTTTGCTAATCTTGCTAATATTTTACATCTTAACTCAAATATCATCTCTGGATAAGCCTTCTTTGAGTTCCAAGTCTGAATTACATTTCTCCTGTTATTTTTTTCTCTTGTAGCATTTAGCACAAATTATGGTATAGGTCAATTTATCTGTCTCTCAAACTAGTCTGTGAACTCCATGGGGACAGACCCAAGTCATGTTTTGTTCAACCTTATATCTAATCTTTTTGTAATCATTTAATATATAAACAAATATATATATGAATAACTGTATGTTTATAAGCAAGTTTCCTAACCTCTTTGTGTCTCATCTGTGAAGCTGGTGTAAGAATTTCTTATTTTATTAACCTATGCAAGTGTGCTAAGTCACTTCAGTCATGTCCAACTCTGCTACCCTATGGACTATTAACCTATAGAGCAAATCTTACTAGATAGCATAAGTTTGTTTCAAAAAAGTGTTACTACCTCCACCCTACCATCTGCCCCATCCAAGCCAGCAGCTGGACAGAGTAGAAATTTTCCTCATAATGAAAAGTTTAACATGCATGCGTGTGTATTCAGTTGCTTCAGCTGGGTCCGCCTGCTTGCGACCCTATGGACTGTAGCCCGCCAGGCTCCTCTGTTCATGGGACTCTCTAGGCAAGGATTCTGGAGTGGGTTGCCATGCCCTCCTCCAGGGGATCTTCCCCACTCAGGGAGTGAACCCGTGTCTCCTCCTTTGCAGGTGAATTCTTTACCACTGAGCCACCAGGGAAGCCCAAAGTTTAACACAACTAGATTTAATTTTTTTTATTTTCCTCTTATTACCTGTGTAATTCTGATAAAGTTATTTAACATGTTTAAACCTGTTCTCTCATCCAAAAAAAAAAAAAACCTGATAAAATAATACCTCTCTCCAAAAAGCTGTGGTTGGGATTATATTCAATGATATATACAAAGCATCAAGTATATAGGCACTTCGTAGATGTAAACGCCAGCTTCTACATTCCCAAGATACCATATATAATGTAATTTCCCAACATTTTCATCCTGATCCCCATCTGTTTTTCACATATTTAAGCTTAAGTGTTATTTTTAGAAGGCAAATATACCTGAGAAGTGTGTCAAGTCTCATATCTTCAGAGTCCACAGGAAGGACCTGGAGCTTAATCAAAATGCAGATTCCAGTGACCCTACACACTGACATCTGATGCACAAGACCTAAAGCGAACCCAGGAATCTGCACGTGGGTCAGAGTATTAACTTCATTCTGAAGACCAGTTTTAAAATGCAACTATGTCTGGGACCTAGAAATATTTTCAATCCTCTAAATGTTTGAGTTTGCTACAAGTGACAAATGAGCTGATGCTCTGCAAAGGGTATATTTATTTTTTTAAGAGTTGAGACTTTAATCATTCCTCTTTATGAAATGAACTTAATGTTAAACTTCGGAGAAAGAGAGCAATTTCTTTCCCAAAGGCACCATTCATCAGATTAGAAATAGGTCTCCTAAGTTGTAAATGAATCTTAGACCCTATACCTGCACTTACTTCTAGGAAGTCTACCTACAAATGAGAGGAGTGGTTTTTTAGATTTATATATGTTTCATAAATAATACATTTTTGAAAAAAATTCTATTAGTTCTCATAAGCCTGACATATAAGGTTATATTTTATAAGGACACACATCAGAATAAGGATTGCCACACAGTAATTAAGGGATATAAAGATACTAAGAATAAGTAGTGGGAGAGTGATGTAAATAAACATTTTTGTAATTAAAAAAAAATATCACAAACATCTCTTATAAATCAGTGCCAAACATATCACCTCATTTTTTTAAAGTCATTGATATTAAAGATTTAAAATCCCAAAGACCTCATATGTAAAAGTCATTTAGTTGTCTCTTTTTAAAAACAAAAATGAAAATAAAAATTGAATATCAAGTTACTACTGGCATAAAAACCAACTAAGACTATAAGAAATATACATTAGTTACCTTATGGATTTGACAAACATCCCAGAGCTTCTTTGACTTTTCTATAAATATATGATTGATTTTTGCTTACTCCATAAAACATTTTTAAAAGATGTTAAATGCATAAATGTATAATAGATTGATAAGTATAAATTTAGTCTGTAAAGTATGAAAGATGAAATTTATATCCTTCCATCTTGGAGAAGGTAATGGCAATCCACTCCAGTGTTATTGCCTGGAGAATTCCATGGACAGAGGAGCCTGGAGGGCTACAGTCCATGGGGTCACAAAGAGTTGGGCACAGCTAAGTGACTAACACGCATACACACACACATCTTGCTGTATAGGAATGTTTTTCTCTAGATGGATGAAAAGAATGTTCTGAGTTTTACATTTATAACTAAAATGACTCAAAGATACATTGTCTTTGGTTCTTGAAGTGTCAGGAAAAAATATTTTAACTTCTAGAGGCTATCTCAGATTCTTGCTGCTGAAACTAAGAAAAATTTTCTCTTACAAAATTTAGAGGAACTGAAAGGTAGAGCTGAAAAGAATCATGGTCCTTGAGGTGCCTGTTTCTTTCCACATCTGACTTTAGAAGTCTACCTATCCTTTACGGTCCAATATAGAGGCTCCCTCCTATGAGATCAACTCAGTCAAAAAGTGAAAGGTTTCTGAGGGCCTTTCACAATTTTTTTTAACACAATTACCAATGCAAAGCCCTAAATATTCTAAATCACCCTCACTGTATCACAGTTCATATCAAATTGCCCGTTGAGCCACAAATCTCAAAAAGATCTCATCGATCTATCCTCCGCTTACCATTCTCACTGTGTAATCTTTATATCAACCCTCTCTATTGACCTCCTGAAGTAATGTATTGTCTCTTATACAACCCTAGACTCTCATATTGTGTATTCTGCCTCCCACACTCCATAGTCACTTTAAAACTATACTAAAATATAAAAACAGCGACAAAATATAGTCTTCATCATCCAACCCATGCTTCATCCTTCTAATGGGCTCACATACACCAGTCTACCTTCTCATCGCACAAAGCTTCTTGCCCTTCCAGGACACTCACCCAAGATATTTTGTCTACTTTTAAAGAATAACTTTGCATATTTTATTTTCTTTCCCCAAAATGTCTTTATTTACTTTACTTATCATCTATCCCCCAACTCCCTTGGGAAGTTCCAGGAGAGCATGAAAAAAGACTCAAAAAATGAACGTAGTAAATTGATGTAGCAACTATGGAAAAGTACGGGGGTTCCTTAAAAACATAAAAATAGAAATATCATATGACCCAGCAATCCCACTCCCAGGCATATACCCTGAGAAGATCACAGTTCAAAAGGACACCTGCACACCAATGTTCGTTGCAGCACTATTTACAATACCCAGAACATGGAAGCAACCTAGATGTCCATCAACAGATAAATGGATAAAAATGATGTGGTACATATATGCAGTAGAATATTACTCAGCCATAAGAAGGAATGGAATTGGGTCATTTGTGGTTATGTGGATGGGCCTAGAGTCTATTATACAGAGTGAGGTAAGCCAGAAAGAGAACAAACATTGTATATTAACGTACATATGTGGAATCTAAAAAAATGGTACAGATAAACCTACTTGCAGGACAGAAATAGAAGCATAGACATAAAGAACAGATGTGTGGACATGAGGTGGGAAAAAAAAAAAAACTGGGAGACTGCCATATGTGCCCTGCCATATGTAAAATAGATAGCTAGTGGGAACGAAGTGACTTAGCAGCAGCAGCAGTGGGAACTTTATGTATAGTACAGGAAGCTTAGTTCAGTTCTCTGTGACGACCTAAATGGGTGGGATGGGAGTGGGAGAGTGGCTCAAGAGGCAAGGGATGTATGCATACGTATAGCTGATTCACTTTGTTGTATAACATGATAAAAACTATATCCCAATTTAAAAAAAAAAATGAACTTAGTATCTTCAGAGTTACCAAAAGAGGTGCTGAGGCTGAAATATAGTGAGAATGAGATGAGAAAAGGAGGAAGTATGGACCTGAAATAGTGTTTGAAAGGGTAACTGAGATTTTGGATGAAACGAGCCAATTATACAGAGTGAAGTAAGCCAGAATGAAAATATATACTTTTGGAGATCATTATTTTATTTTTCATTATGTGTAGAATGTTATTGTTATGCTAAGAAGCAAGGAGTTGGAGGGTTTATAGCAGGGGAGTGATGTTATCTGATATATATTTAACTATCACTTAAATTCTATGTGCAAAATAGATAGTAAGAAACATAGGGAGTGGTCAGCGAAGAAAAGGGAGAGATCAACAGATAATTATAATTTATGCTCTTCATTAATATCACATTGCAGAAAGACCTATGCAGACAGGAGTCAGTTATTCAGTGCAATGCTATTGAATGCCTACAATGAATTAGAGTCTGTACTTGGGAAAAAATGTTTAACTTGGAGTTGGACAAGTATGATTCACTCCTGGCTCCACCACTTACAAGCTTTGTGATTTTGGAAAATAATATAACCTCTGAAAACCTGAATGTCATCATCTACAAAATAGATGAAAATTCAATGAGGATTAAGTGAACAAATTTAGCACATTGCCTGGCACATGATAACAGTTCTGTTAACACTACTACTACATCAAATCTGTGGCAGTTGGACATCTTATCAAATTTTAGGAATGGTTCAAGATGAAACAAACTCAATGAAATTATTGACATTTAACATTTGACATTTAACATTCTTGGTTCTATAGACAAGATTGAGAATCATGACTGGCTCTTCATTTACATTTTCTTTGGGGATTTTTGTAGTTTGTTTTACTCTGACACATTAAAATAAAGGAAAGAAATTCTTTTGTTTTGTGTGGTTGAGGGTAAATATCTGCAAATAGAATGGAATTTGACATACCAAATTTCCACATAAATTAGACTTCAGTTTTACCATGAGACTTTTTCTGATTTCATAGAATTGGAGCATGGAGAAAAGAACTAATAACACACTGTAACTGCCACAAATGTCATTCTGTTATAATTTAATACAGCTCAATGGGAGAACTTGCTAAGAAAACTATATAATTTTTCATATAAAACATAACAGATAATTCTCAGAAAATTCCTTTTCTCTTGTTGATAAAAATTTACTTGAAATGAAAACATTTTAGAAGCATGAACTTTATTGCGGGATGTTGATTTTCCATATGAGTAGTTTTCATGTAATAAAAAGTTCTTTCTGGAAGAAAAAAAAGCATTTTCTCATAATTTTTGAAAAGAACTAATATCTATAAGTCAATGCCAAAATTTTAAGACCAAGAGACAGTTTGGTCATTATAGTAACTCTTGTTACAGGCTTTGCAAGAAATTAACTAAAAATGAAGGAAAGGGCATTGCTCCTCAGTCTGTCTCTAACCCTACCTCATGCCATGTGCATGGAAATGGGCACCAGGCACACACACTTTGTGTTCTGAGAGCCATGTTTCCACCTGGGCTGTAGGTAGGAGCAGTGATGACGAGGATGAGGGACAGATCAATTGTAAAATGAAACTATAAATGTTTGGACCCCTAAAGAAAATGAATCTGTGGATATTTGTGACCCTAGAAAGAAATGGGAAAGGAAAATATTCATTTATTAAGAAAAATGCAACTAGAAGAAATGACAAAAGTAATTTGTGGAATAGCTGAGAGAGATCTAAAGTGGCCAAATTCAGAAGAGGCGTAAGAGCACAGTGCAGACCAGAATGAAGGACTCAAAAATGAAGATTCTTTTGTCTCCATGGTAACTCAGCTGAAATGCATTCTGGGACTCCAAGAGACTTTGTGATCCATTAGTACAGTATGTCACTGTAAGGCAACGACAGAGATAATATTAATTATTCATTACCCCATGGCAGATATTGTGTGATGAGTACTTACAAATGTAATGCTCCCAATCAGTTTGTCCAAGAGGATATGCTTTCATTGCACAAGTATTTTTTCTGCCCTTATGCGAAAGCTGCTATAGGTAAGCAGTATCTTCAGTAGATAAGAAATATGACTCTAATTAATGCACTTGAAGAAATATTTTATTCCCAGCACTCCCAGAAATACTTCCTATCATGGGCCCAACATTATCTGCCATCAATGGTAAGGAAAAGAAGGTTAAAATACATCTTCCCAGTATATTTTGAGTTCAAGAAATAATGCAAAACATCTTGGCTTTCTACTTTGGCAGTAAAGCTCTGTCATCTGTTTTTCAACAAGTCCTACAGGTTATTTTGATGTTTTCTCAATGTGGACAGAAATCATTACCCACCATATTCAAAGGCCTCGATTTAGGTTTACAATAGAAAAGACTCTGAAAGATACATGATTCAGTGGTTTGTATGCTACCCCACACACTAAACTCAATATAGCTGAATCTTTTTCAGATTAGATTATGTTCTATATTCTATGGTTATTAAGACTTATCATATCGTATATCCCAAGATTTACAAATAGGTGCATCAGTTTGGGTCAGGCAGGTTTTGAGGGTTGCAATCCTATTTTAGATAATAAAGGAAGAGAACTGTGACTGACAAGAATTGAGGAGAATAGGTAGTTATCCATAAGTGTGACCAGGATTTAGAGTGAAATAATTCAGCATAGGATATCTTGATTAAAATTATGCATTGAAGTATAAGCTTTCTCTTTACTAGGCATATGGCATTAAATTTACTTCAATAATTTAAATTTACTTATAATTTCTGAACCTTTTAACTAACATCTGGGGAGGGAGGATTTACTGAGTTCTTTGATTGGATTTAAATTCTTGAATTAGGAAAAATGTAAGTCTTATTCATCACTATAGTTTCAACTTGCCCAAAGTTTAGCACAAAGTTCTTAAAATGGCCTATGAGTCTTAAATGAGTATTTCATCTTATCAACTATCCTCTCCCTCCTTTACCATGACCATATGGAATTGTTCCTTTTTCTCAAATATATTGAACGTACCACTACTTCAAAGTCTTTAATTTGCTGTTTCTTTCTCTTGAACTCTGTTCACCCAGATATCTAACTGATTTATTTCCTTATTTCCTTTTGACACTGTTCAAGTGACATAATTATCACAAGATTTCTTTGAAAACTGTTTAAAAAAATGTGCCTACCATATACATATCCTAACTCCTGTTCTTTACCCAGGTGTTTTTTTTTTTTTTAAAGCTTTAAAATACATGCTATATTATCTATATTTCTAGTTCATTTATTCACTATTTTCCACAGGAATATGATACACAGGCCAAGAATTTGTTAATTGATTTGTGTGCATTATCATTAGTAGATGGAAAAGCCAGGATTTAGAAGCAACAGTTAGAACTGGACAAGGAACAACAGACTGGTTCCTAATCGGGAAAAGAGTACATCAAGGTTGTATATTGTCATCCTGCTTATTTAACTTACATGCAGAGTACATCATGAGAAATGCTGAACTAGATGATGCACAAGCTGGATCAAGATCGCCGGGAGAAATATCAATATCCTTAGATATGCAGATGACACAACCCTTATGGCAGAAAGAGAAGAACTAAAGAGCCTCTTGATGAAAGGGAAAGAGGAGAGAGGAAAAAACTGGCTTAAAACTTAACATTCAGAAAACTAAGATCATGGCATCTTATCCCATCACTTCATGGCAAATACATGGGAAAACAATGGAAATGGTGAGAGAATTTATTTTGGGGGACTCCAAAATCACTTCAGATGGTAACTGCAGCCATGAAATTAAAAGACACTTGCTCCTTGGAAGAAAAGCTATGACCAACCTAGACAGCATGTTAAAAAGCAGAGACTTATTTTTCTAGCAAAGATCCATCTAGTCAAGGCTATGGTTTTCCCAGTAGTCATGTGTGGATGTGAGAGTTATACTATAAAGAAAGCTGAGCACTGAAGAATTGATGCTTTTGAACTGTAGTGTTGGAGAAGACTCTTGAGAGTCCCTGGGACAGCAAGGAGATCCAACCAGTCCATTCTAAAGGAAATCAGCATGCTTGGGGCTGGTGCATGGGGATGACCCAGAAAGATGTTATGGGGAGGGAGGTGGGAGGGGGGGTTCATGTTTGGGAATGCATGTAAAAAAATAAATAAATAAATAAATAAAAAAAAAGGAAATCAGTCCTGAATATTCACTGAAAGGACTGATGCTGAAGCTGAAACTCCCATACTTTGGCCACCTGATGCAAAGAACTGACTCATTGGAAAAGACCCTGATGCTGGGAAAAACTTAAGGCAAGAGGAGAAGGGGACAACAGAGGATAAGATGATTGGATGGCATCACCAACTCAATGGCCATGAGTTTGAGTAAGCTCCGGGAGTTGGTGATTAACAGGGAAGCCTGGTGTACTGCTGTCCATAGGGTCACAAAGAGTAAGACACAACTGAGTGACTGAACTGAACTGAAATACAGGAATGATTTAAAATGTGTCTGTGTGAATATGTTTTGAGATAATATCATTTCCCATAATTTCCGAGAGTGAAACATTTCCAATGCTTTTGTGCACTTATATCATGTTGTGACTATTTGAGCTAAAATATCGCTTCTTTTATATCTACACAGTAGTTAGAACAGCATCAAGTAACAGTTTGTATTTAGTAGTACATACTGTCTGAAGGAAACTAATAACTGATTTTGTTTTGTGTCTTTGGTATAGAAATAAATTATCATTATAGCAGAATATTTCTATTTTGTTATACTTCTATGTCTTAAAATCCACTCTCTTAAAATTTCTTAAATACTCAGGAGTGATTCTTGAGAAACAGAGACAGAGAGCTCCAGACATCTTCAAAGGGGCCTTTTGAGGCTTCAGCTGAATATTCATCATTGCATGAGTGTGAAGGATCTTCTGAAGCTGGTAAAAGAATGACTAGAAAAGATGTGAGAGACTAATTTCTGGATATCTCACAGGGCTAAGGAGAGTTCCTGTTCCCATCAGCCATAGTGGAAAATATCATGATTTGGAGGTGTTGGGCAAGTACTCAGCAGGGTTTTGCTTCAATAGTGGGAAAAATTGAGGCTTGTATGAAATATCATTCTCACCCTGCCTAGCAAAGTTTAAAATCAGCACCTGAAATTAATAATTAAACTCTTCTTGCTAGCTGAATTCCAGAAAATCGCTTACAACTTATTTTCAGGAAATTCCTTTACAGTAAGATAAAATTCACAATGTCTGATTGCTAGTAAAAAATTACCAGACATGCAAAGAAGCATGAAAATGTGGTGCATGTGAGGAGAAAAATCAGCCCATCAGAATCAACCCAGAAATGTTGCAGATAGCAGAATTAATGGAAAGGAACAATAAATCAGCTATTGATATTTAATTTTGTTTTATTGAATACACTAAATCTTTCGACTGTGTGGATCACAACAAACTGTGGAAAATTCTGAAAGAGGTGGAATACCAGATCACCTTACGTGCCTCCTGAGAAATCTGTATGCAGATGAAGAAGCAACAGTTAGAACCTGACTTGGAACAACAGACTGCTTCCAAACTGGGAAAGGAGTATATCAAGGCTGTATATCGTCACCCTGCTTATTTAATTTATATGTAGAGTATATCATGCAAAATGCCAGTCTGGATGAAGCAAAAGTTGGAATCAAGATTGCCAGGAGAATATCAATAATCTCAGATATGCAGATAACACCACACTTATGGCAGAAAGCAAAGAGGAACTAAAGAGCCTTTTGATGAAGGTGAAAGAGGAGAGTGAAAAAGCTGGCTTAAAACTTAACAATCAAAACCAAAGATCATGGCATCTGGTCCCATTACTTCATGGGAAATAGATGGGGAAACAATGGAAACAGTGACAGACTTTTTTTTTGGCTCCAAAATCACTTCAGATGGCGACTGCAGCCATGAAATTAAAAGACGCTTGCTCCTTGGAAGAAAAGATATGACCAACCTAGACTGCATATTAAAGAGCAGAGACATTATTTTGCCAACAAAGGTCCATCTAGTCAAAGCTATGGTTTTTCCAGTAGTTATGTATGGATGTGTGAATAGGACCATACAGAAAGCTGGGCACCAAAGAATTAATGCTTTTGAACTGTGGTGTTGGAAAAAACTCTTGAGAGTCCCTTGGACTGCAAGGAGATCCAAACAGTCCATCCTAGAGGAAATCCATCCTGAATATTCATTGGAAGGACTGATGCTGAAGCTCCAATACTTTGGCCACCTGATGTGAAGAACTGACTCCTTAGGAAAGACCCTGAAGCTGGGAAAGATTGAAAGCAGGAGGAGAAGGGGACAACAGAGGATGAGATGGTTAGATGGCATCACCGACTTGATGTACATGAGTTTGAGCAAGCTCTGGGATGGGTGATTGACAGGGAAGCCTGGCATGCTGCAGTCCACGGGTGCAAAGAATCGGACCTGACTGAGTGACAGAACTGAACTGATAATTGGAATACATATATTAACATTTTAAGTGAACAGATTCCAACTGTATCACCAGAAGACCTGTAGTACAAAACTATGAAGTAGAAAATCCCTCAGGCAGAAGGAAAATGGCAACAGTTACAAATCTCTATCTATACAAATAATGAGCACCAGAAGTGGTAACTACATGGGTAAATGTAAAAAAAATTCTTATCATTAGTTACCTCTATTTTAAAAATGTAATGTAGGACAAAATGGTATATGTAGAATTGAAATTTATAACATATCAACACGAAATATAGAATGCAAAAAATGAGAGTATAATTTTAAGGTTGTTATACTAAAAGAGAGGGGCTTCCCAGGTGATGCTAATGGTAAAGAATCTGCCTGCCAATGCAGAAGACTTAAGAATGTGGGTTTGATCCCTAGGTCGAGAAGATCCCCTAGAGTAGGAAATGGCACCACCCTCCAGTATTCTTGCCTGGAAAATTCCATGGACGGAGGAGCCTGGCGGGTTATAGTCCATGGGGCCGCAAAGAGTCAGACGTGACTGAGTGACTGAGCACATACTAAAGGGAAAAAATACAACTTGAATGTAGGCTGTAATAAGGCAAAGATGTGAACAGTGGCAGTGAAGCAACCACTGAGAGAACTACTAATCCAACCAAGGAGATTAAGTTAATTTACAAACAATACTCAGTCCAAAATAAGAGAAAAAAAAAAAGAAAATGGGAATTAAGAAAATTACAAATAAATAGAAAATAAACAGCAATGTATTATAATTAAACTCAATCTTATCACTAATCACATTAAATGTAAATATAAATCTAAACACACCAATTCATAGAGATTGTCAGAATGGATAAAAAAATTGAAGACCCTATTTCACACACCCTTCACAGGATCTGCTCTAAATATAAAGACACAACTAGGCTTAAAGTAGAGGAATGGGAAAACATGTTAACACTAATCAATAGAAATCTGGAGTACATACATTAATATTAGATGAAATGTATTTGAAAATGAAGTGTGAGTCAATTCATTCAGAGGACATGATTATTCTAAATAATAATGTATGTAATAAAACATAAAAAAACTTATAAAACTAGAATGAGAAATAAACATATCTATAATTTCAGTAAAAGTTTCATACTCTACTCACAATAATTGATAGAAAAAGAAGTCACAGAAATTGGTAAAGATATAGGATATTTGAACAACATTTCAACCATTTTAACTCATTTGATACTTACTGAATGTTCCACCTAGGAAAAAGTGGAATAAGCATTTGTAAGAAGTGTACCAACTAAGATCATATTCTGTGCCATAAAAAGACTAAGTAAATATAAAAGCCTTCATGTAAAGTTCAAATACATATCTACCATATGACACAGCCATTACACTCTAAGTATTTACCCAAGAGAAATGGAAATGTATTTCTGTACAAAGAATTGTACACAAATGCCCATAGCTATTTGGCTGTTACCAGCCCAAACTGGAAGCAACCTAAATATCAACAACAGGTAAATAGATAAATAAATTGCACTATATCCATATAGTGAAATTTTTTCAGCAATAAAAAGTAATGAATTATTGACACACACAAAATCATAGGTAAATCTCAAAATAATTATGCTGGGGGGGAAAAACAGACAAAGAGAATACATATTGTGTGATTCCTATTATATAAAATTTTAGAAAATATAAACTAATAGTAACAGAAAACAGATCAGTGATTGTTTAGAGAAAAGAAATAATGTCAGGAGGAAGAAATTACAGAGTCCCAAGAAACCTCTTGGGTATAATTAATATTTTATTGTCTTGATTATGGAGTTAGTCTTATGATTATAAACATACATCAAAATGCCAAACTATAAACTCTAAATATGTGTATGTGTTGCATGTCAAAACTTCAACAAGCTTTTAATAGTTATCTAAATGATTTCCTAAAAAATACCACTCAAGTATTTGAAATTTACACACAAAAATCTAAAGAATACTATGGTCAAAAGAAGTGGCCAACAAAATACAGGATTACTTATTTCCTAAAGTTGTTCCTTCATTAACTTATAAAGAACGGACAAAAATAATGGCAGGATTTTTGATCATAACACTTAAGAAATATTCCCTGAGAATATTTCAGGCTTATAGGAACATGCTTTTATGATTTAAACCTCTAGTGCCAGAAAGCGCACAGCAGAAGTAATTCATTTAATGGTTCCTCAGTGACCTAAAAGAATGAACACACCTGTTAAGGTTTCTAACCAAGTCTTATGCCAGAAGGAGGAAACTGACAAAAATAGAAAGCTTTTCCTTTAAAATTTTCATTAACCCGCACAAAACTGCAAAGGCATATCAACCTAGTATAATTCCAGATTTATATGGGTTACCTGCAGATTAACAGTGTTTACCTTTTCCCAAAGAATTCCAACATCAAATTACTTTTGTTTGGGAGTTGGATATAAATTTTGCATTTCTTATAATTAAAACATAAGTTTTCTTTCCTTAGATTACTAATGTACTTTGGATCTTTCATTGTTAATAAGCCACTGGGGACTTTTCCTTGTTCAGCTCTTCTATGCCAAATGCTGAATTCTCTAATGGAAAGATAATTAAAAGGGAAAAAATTTCTGATGGCATCAAGATTTCAAACAGGTTAATGATGTCATTCTACTAATATTCAGCATATCTTTTGCTAACAGAAGTAGCCCCTCCAACTCTTACACTTAAGGGCTTAACCCTACAGTTTCTGAGTGATAAACTGGTCTCAGAGTTGTATACTTTAAAAAGTATACAATAAATATGTCTGCAGTTTAACCCAAATCCTTAGTAAAACAAATTTTACATTTATTCTTATAAAAAGCTATTATTTACTTTTGTCTGGAAAGTGTATTTAAGAACCAAGTAGACTGAAGGTTCTTAGCACCTAAATGTATAAGACTTGATGTGATGACTACAGTGACACCTCCAGAAAAAGTTAATTGCTCCTAATCTGGTTGATAGTAATGAACGATCTGAAAATTGATTAGGCACAGTAATGGAAGTTCAGAGAAGTTTCTCAGGAAAAGCCACATATCTAGATAATTCCCAAGAAACTTGAGTTTCATTTAAAAATTACAATGAAGAGTTTTGGGAACTAATGGTATTTATTAAAAGAAAGCACATAAGCTCTATTTGTAGATCTGAAATTAAGATGGGAAACAGTGAAATCTGCCTCTGCTACAGAATCTTACAGTGTACTAATCAAACTATAGAAAATCTCAAGTCTGAGATTTAAATTTCTTATCTGTGTTCTAAAAAATACAAAGTTGTATGCTGCTGGGAAAAAGTGGACAAAATGTGAACCTTAGAAAAAGTATTGCACATATATGGAGAATAAATTTTATATTGTAAATTATAAATAATGTGGTTAATAAGTTAATTTGATATGATAGTTTTAAGTACATTTATCTTTATTATGGATCATATAAAATGATATACATCATTTTAATATAGGAAAATAATTTTTTATTTAAAGTTTGGTCATCCATCAAGGATTAAAATCTTTTTAAAAATCTATGTTTTGGGTACACAGTTATTTTTTTGATATCTATAGGTCAAAAACTATCAGGTATCTATAATTTTATATGCTTTAGTCCCCAAATATTAATCTAATGAATACAACTGCAAACACAATAGAAATAATTTAAGAATATATACAAATAAATTGCCCTTCAAGGAGGACAGACAAAACGAAAGTGTTGAGGCAGCTAAATTGAATAATTACAGAAAGCCAAAGGCCAAAATATGTTACACATGGCATTAAATTTATAATATACTTTTGATTATTGAAATCTTATAGTTAATAATATTTGTAAAAACTGAATTGTATAGCTGAACCTATGGATGGCATTTTTAAAAAGGAAGAACCTGTTAAAAATCAAATTTTCAGTATTTCCTCTGCTTAGGGATTTAGTCACAAAACTGTAAATACCATCATTAAGTTAGCATCAATGTGAAACATTTGCATTTTACATATTATGTTTTGAAGGGACTCATAGCAAATTTCTCAGTGATAATGGATTCCAAAGTGTCAGATATATTAAATATGTCAGATATACTTTTTCCTCATATATCATAGAACTTATTTGTAAAACTAAGTAAGAAAATTGTACCATGAACTGTATAAAAAATATGGCTAACCCATTGTTTATTGATCAAGTCATTCATAATATGAGAAAACAGAAATTGAATTACAAATAATAAATATGACATTTGGGGACTTTTTTATATACAATTTAAGAACATCTTTTAACTTTAAATGTACAGATTGTCTTTATCTTACATGTTTTAATTTAAGCTAGCAGCAAAGGGTCTCATTTAAAATGTCCTAGGAAAGATACTCTGTTTCATTTTCACTGTATTCAAGTTTTCCACAGGTTTTGCTCTCTTTTGTTTTTTTGCCATTCTATGAGAAGGAATCCCATTTCATAGCTACAGGAAGAAAGACAGGATGTGAGAGAGAGCGCAGAGTAGGAAGGAGACCTCCTGAAGTCAGGTCACTTTTCAAAATGTTCTTTACGTGCAGAGAGTTAGATGGGTAGTGCTTATCAAGTATCAAATATCAACGTGGCAAGCGACAGGCAAGGCATTGGACTGAGATACAAAACAAACTAAGGCAGATAAGTAGTTAGGTAAGTGATAGATAAAACAGATTTCTTCAAGAGCCTGTACTGGGACATAAAAGTTGGCTTGCCTACTTCCATGAATTAATTAATTCTATGCATTTCTATATACCACATGACTATTTGCAGTCACACACAGCTAACTTTTTATGTCGTGTTCTAACACTTTTGTTGTTGTTGTTTAGTCACTAAGTCATGTCCAACTCTTTGTGACCCCATGGACTGTAGCCTGTCAGGCTCCTCTGTCCATGGGATTCTCCAGGCAAAAATACTAGAGTGGGGAGCCATTCCCTTCCAACACTTTATACTTACATAAAAGTGTTATCTTCTGCCCCCCAAACTAGATTGCTCTTGGCATTAATAATTAACTAAAGCTATCTAACTCAAACACATAGCATAACCTAGTCTTCATAATTAAACATTGAATACAAAAAGGCTATATATAATGGTTTATAAAAGACTTTAAAATTTTCCATTCATGAAATTCATCACAAATATCTTAGAATATTTAAAAAGTTGTACCTTAAGAGGTTAACTTTAAAAATAAAATTGCAATTTTTACTGTAATAGATTAGAACAAGCAAAATATTATTTCACTCAGGAACATAGTGTTGGTTTCCCAAGCTTAAAAAATAATATAAGACTATTCTTTCAATATTTTTCACGTTTCATATATTTAATTTTTATTGTAGCATTTTTTGGGAATTTGATCTGTTACAAATCTTATTTGAGAATTTGAAAATACACACTAATTTGAAAAATCAAGTTCTCAATATATTTTACCATGACGCCCCACTTATCTTTAGAAAAGATATGTTATTTTCTTTCTAACATCTTATCTGATCTCAAAAAGAACATGTGCAAAAGACAAAAAAGCCTTTGCACTCTGACTCTCAAGGTGACATTTAAAACTGACATCCAGCTACCCGAAGAAGATCTCAAAATTTTTTCTTGTCCCATGAGGATAAGCAAATCATTAATATAAGGAGGTATCAGGCCATTAAGTGCTTTAAATGTCAACAATAAAACTTTAAAATCAATTCAAACCCTGACAGGAAGCCAATATGAAAACTGGAGGACAAAAGTGATGTACTTTGAACAGGTAAGTAGTGTCACACTGTGAATGAACTGAACCTTAGAGATTGATTTATCAAGAAATCGAAACCTCAAGGTGTTGAACTAGTCCAGGCTTGGTGATTATCACATTGCAGTAGTTTTAGCACCATTCACTCATCTTTACTCAAATGATGTGCTGTAGAAGATAACTAGTTATTAATAGAGCATCATTTTACCCTGAAACCAAAAAACAACTTAAATTAATACTAACACTAACCTTTATATAAGAGACTATAGTTCACAGTATTCTCTATCAAATAGAATTTTATAATCAAGGAACAAGGAGAGTCACAATTGAAAGAATATATTTACATGCTTACTTTTGTGTTGTTATTGTGATAATGGACTTGACATTGTTGAATACAAATGTTAAACATGAGAGTTATATGGCTTTGAAACTTACTCCTGGTGTGCAAAATCTCTATTTTATGGAGAATAGTTACAATTCCTTTTCAATATATTTTTGTCCATTTTATACTTTAGGTACACATAATAGAATCAATAATATTAAGAACACTAACAATAATGGCTAACACTAACTGATCACTTATTGTAAGACATGCATGGACTAACTTAATCACTAACTTAACCACAAACTGTTAACTGTCCACATTTTAAAGATGAGGAAACTGAGGCAGATAGACAACTTGAGGTGACTAAGATCTCACAACCTATAAATGTTAGAACTAGGATTCTGACCCAGAAACTACTATATCACATTTGGCCATATACATATATAGGTACATATATATATATATGTATATATACATATATATATATGTATATATACATATATATATATATGTATATATACATATATATATATATGTATATATACATATATATATATATGCTATTTTAGCATATATGCTGTCTATGGGGTTGCACAGAGTCGGACACGATTGAAGTGACTTAGCAGCAGCAGCAGCATATCTGTTTATTTGTGTTTAATTTGAAAAACCGTGCTATTAATATAATTGCCATATTGCAAATAGTAAAAAAGTAAAATGAGAGGTAAATATAGAGAAAAATATCACCCTTTTCTTAGTGAACAAATCTTTGGATGACAGTGTTCGTACACAAGTGACTAAAGCATCGTCCTATTCGGCTTCACTTTATTGTTCTCTCAGATATTGGTTTTGTTTTGTTTTTTGTGTTCTTCTTGTTTTCACAAATTTCAAGTTTGTGGCAACCCTGCTCCGATTAAGTCTATAGGCAGCATTTTTTCCAATAGCATTTTTTTCTGCGTTTGTGTCTCAGTGAGAGAGTCTATTCCTAGGCAGGCTGATAAGAAGTCTGGGGATCCCCAAGGAGAGAGAGGTCTCGAATTCTCAAGGAGGAGGAAAGGACAAACTTTTTTCCCTCTACATTCCTTAGGAATATATAACAATAATGTATCCTGCTTGAGGACAGCTTCTGGAAAAAAACCTTCTGGCTAATCCTGTAATCTTCAAAAGCAAATTATGGGAGTGGGTCTAGTAAGGTTTTTACAACTTCCAGACATTCTTTTGATTCATTGTAATAACTAATTAAAAAGTACATGACTCCATTGCTAACACTAGCGAGGGGGCACTCTTTCTGCCCCCTTCTGATGTCTATGTCAGAAGCTTTCTTTATCTCTTTTATATTTTAATAAAACTTTTTTACACAAAAGATCTGAGCAATCAAGCCTCGTCTCTGGCCCCGGATTAAATTCTTCTCCTCCAGAGGCCAAGAATCCCAGCATCTTTTGTGTTTCAGCAACAACTTTCATCTATCATATTTTGATAATTCTTGCAATATTTCAAACTTTTTCATTACTATTATATTTGCTATGAGGATCTGTGATCAATGATCTTCCATGTTTCAGTAGGAAAAAGATTGGGACTTACTGAAGGCTGAGATGATGCTTAGCATTTTTTAGTAATAAAGTAGTTTTAAATTGAGGTATGTAGGTTTTTTTTTTTTTAGACATAATACTACTTAGTAGGCTAGAACATAATGTAAACATAAATTTATACATACTGGGAAACCAAAGAATTTGTGTGACTTGTTTTGTTGCAGTGGTCTGAAACCAAACCTGCATTACCAAAGTGTAGGACTATATTTCAACTGTCAGTGATTGGAAAATAAGTTCTGTGGACTTTTCTTAAAAGAATCCTACAGAATGTGCTTGCATTGATTACATAGAATCAGATAACTGAAAAACACACAGAGCACTTCCAAGTATACTTCTATAAGCCTTTGTTGAAGTAAAGGATGTGGTACAAGAGAAGAAAGTGCAGGCAATCATCCAGGCCTTCTAGCCCCCAGGTTCTTTCTCAGTGACATAGAATGTACTTTGTTTTCAGGTTATAAACCGCCAAATTATGTACCAAGTACCCTGATTTAAGGTAGAAGTTTACTCAGGCTAGAAAGCAGGGTCTTTCATAATTTGCCACTCAGGTAAAATTAGAGCCAGCCTGCAGAACTAATTAATGCAGGTACAAAGCGTCAATAGAGATGTTTCTATACAATATACACAAGCTTGCACTAGGCATCTCCAGGGAAGTTTGAACTTTAAACATCACATTATGAATCACTAATTAATACATCTTATCCTTATCTTGGCCAAGGATCAGTTTCAGATTTCCAGGCATCAACAGATATATGTGTAGAGCTTTCTTAGTCTAGTTGTAATATCTCCAGATCTAACACAGTGCTCATTACTGAGTGAGACAATTTATTGATCAGGTGTGCAGTTAAGTACCAGAAGGCATTCTGGACACTTAACTAAAACAATACTTCTTTCTCTGCCAGTCCATATCCTGTTATTAATACATCAGCCTCCTCTGAAGGAGTGGTGGCAGAATGAAGAAGTTGGCATTTTCTATACAGCTAAAGGTGGGGGTTGGCCCCACAGTCGGAAAAAAAAAAAAAAAGAAGGACAAAGAGAAATCCCCTTACTAAGAGGGGGAAAGAGAGAAACGGAGAGAGCATTCCTACTTTGGTTGGGAGATGCAACCTCAGTGACCCCTTCTTTGCTTCTTTGTTGTGTTGATGTTCAGTCACCCAATCATGTCTGACTTGAAGCACTTCTGTCTAAGTGCTTCTTAGACAGATGCAAACACAAAACTGGAAGATGGATTTATCAGTAGGGGAAGACAAAAATTAGACAACTCATTTGAACAAGCTGGAAACTGATTACCCACCTATTGCTCAGAAATTTAACATATAATTCATGTGCTTCCAATGTGATTGGTGCCAACAGAAGTTGCAAATGGCAGCTCAGAAGCCTAATTTTCCCTAGACATGGAAGTCAGAATGTTGTTATGGTCACTTTTTTCTGTATTATATGTAATAAATCATGTTGCAACCACCACAATCCCTATCTTGCGAATCTTAGCATAAGTTACAAATCAAATCTACCTTATTTATTTATTGCTACTGTGGTAGCACTATCATGCATCTAAGGAATATTATAATATTGTTTTTATTTTAAAATGAATATTATAAGGTGAAACCCAAAGACCATAAGGCATTTTTTCTTACTGTTAGGCTGGCTGGGTTGTTCTATAAGCATTCAAGCATACTGTTCAAGTAGGTGGAGGGTAATGGGGCTGGTAGATACATGTAGGTGGTATACATGGAGATACTAAAATAGAGACATATGATCCTTTAAAAAGAGTGAAATATGGAGTCAGACTGTCATCTCTGTGACTTATGATTTATACCTTTTAGAGCATATCTTCCAATGAACTTGTTATACATCACAAAGGAAGCTGAAAGTATTAATATCAAGATCCACACTGACCAAGACAGCTATGATAGAAGCAGCAAATTGTCTTTCCTGCTATAAAATTTCCATATCCCCATTCATATCAAACCTGAAACAATAGGACATCAAATTACTTTTGCCTTCCTATAGCCACACTTCTGTAGTTTATGAAAAAATGTGAATACTGATCATGCTACAGGGAATGTGTAGAAATGAGTCTTCTAAAATCAGTAGGATAGATCTTTAACTATCATTTGCCCATGTTGATATCTTCTTGGTAAATAATTTTGTATTTTAACCCCTAGAGGAAACTGACTTTTTCCCACTGTTCCAGCTGTTGGAGTGTACACATTTCAATTCAAATGCAAACTTTTTCAATAGTCTTATACATGCTTTTCAATCAAAACTTGATGCTTATTAACAGAGAAGACCCCCAAATATTGATATTTTAGCAAAGATTATCAAGCTTACCAAGTTGCATAGCAAATGCATTTAATATTAAATTGGTTCACTCATGAATCTTTGACTTTGATAAGACAGTGATAGTCCTGTGAGATATTGCTGTTCATCAGCAGAAGTTAATCTTATTTGCTGACAACGGATAGTATGAACATAGTAGGTTCTCATTACAGAAAATCAAGGTTCTGTGTGATGGCCAAGCTAATTACAGCACAATTTCATAGCCATGAGTAAAGACCATTTCCCATATTTAGGAAAAGCACTCTTAACCCAAACAAAATATTTAGTAGTATAACATGTAAACAACAACAAAGGCAAAGACAAAAATTGCTTACAGTATATACTAGAAAGAAGGGGATCTCTGGCCTCCCTAGGATGTAGTTGTGTTGGCACCAAATCTTGGGATCTTTCCATGTGAAATGTGAAACTGGGCCCCCACACAGAATGATAAGTGTGAAAGTGAAAGCGTTAATCACTCAGTCGTGTCCAGCTTTACAACCTCATGGACGGTAGCCCGTCAGGCTCCTCTGTCCATGGGCTTTCCCAGGCCAGAATATTGGCATAGGTAGCCATTCTCTTCTCCAGGGGACCTTCCTAACCCAGGGATTGAACCAGGGTCTACTTCATTAGAAGTGAATTCTTTACCATCTGAGCCACTAGGGAAACCACATGGAGACACCATGGTGGTAAGGAGACACCAAAACATGGGGCAGACTGTTCAGGATTGGTAGGCGGCAGACTTGATAAGCAAGGGAATTTACATACAGGGCTTGTCTTGGGCAACCACAAGGAGTGTGATTCTCTACACCCATTGTCAGAATCTTAAAGGTTGTATAGAAACTTTAACTGGATTCATTCATGTGTACTGTCCAGATGGTCTCAACAGCACATCTCTCTCAAGGCTGTTATTCACTCAATCATATCCAACTCTGTGATCCTGCAGACTGCAGCACACCAGGCTTCCCTGTCCTTCATTGTCTCCCAAAGTTTGCTCAAACTCATGTACATGGAGTTGCCCTTGAAAATGATTCCCATCATGGAACAAAAGGAAGAATACTCTCTAAGAACAGGAGAGGGCACAAGGAGCCTCTGATTGCATGGGTCCAGCTAGAGGGTCAACAAGCAGTCCTCACAACTTCTCAAATGACCACCTCCAACAAGGTGTCTCAATCAACTGGTTATTTACATTTGCTCCTCACATGGGGTGGAAAGACTCTCATAACTTTTATTTGTTCACATTTGATTAGAACCGGATTGAATAACACACTCCTTTCAGGGATAAAGGCCAGTAACCAGATGCTGGGTTAGCAGCCAACCTTTGACCATCCAAGTAACACAAAGACCTAGATAATACAAAGTGGATTCTCAAAGAGCTTCCATTCTTAGGCAGAGAAAAGTGAGCCTGCATCTGCTAAGCCTGCCTTAGCTCATTTCTGCCCCACGGCCCTGCTGTAGTACGTTGGTCTTCTGCCGTCTTTCCAATGACACTGTTTCCACTGCAGTAAAGTCATACTTTCCTCAGCTTCATTGTAAGGGGTTCTTCTCTGGAGGATACTTCAAAAAATAGACCCTCTCATTTTCTACTCTGTTCAACCCAGGCTGACCACTACTCTGGCCCTTAATACTTTATTCTTTCCAGATGCTTTTCAGAAGCATCACTATGAACAAAATTAGTGGAGGTGATGGAATTCCAGTTGAGCAATTTCAAATCCTGAAAGATGATGCTGTGAAAGTACTACACTCAATATGCCAGCAAATTTGGAAAACTCAGCAGCGGCCACAGGACTGGAAAAGGTCAGTTTTCATTCTAATCCCAAAGAAAGGCAATGCCAAAGAATGTTCAAACTACTGCACAATTGCACTCATCTCACACACTAGCAAAGTAATGCTCAAAATTCTCCAAGCTAGGTTTCAACAGTATGTGAACTGAGAAATTCCAGATGTTCAAGCTGGATTTAGAAAAGCCAGAGGAACCAGAGGTCAAATTGCCAACATCTGCTGGATCATCGAAAAAGCAAGAGAATTCCAGAAAACCATCTACTTCTGCTTCATTGACTAAACTAAACCTTTTGACTGTATGGATCACATCAAACTGTGGAAAATTCTTCAAGAGATGGGAATATAAGACCATCTTACCTGACTCCTGGGAAATCTGTATGCAGGTCAAGAAGCAACAGTTAGAATTGGACATGGAACAAAAGACTGGCTCCAAATTGGGAAAGGAGTACGTCAAGGCTGAATATTATCACCCTGTTTATTTAACTTATATGCAGAGTACATCATGTGAAATTCTGGCCTGGATGAATCACAAGCTGGAATCAAGATTTCATGATATATCAATTATCAAGAGAAATATCAATTATCCCAGATATGCAGATGACAGTACCCTTATGGCAGAATATGAAGAGGAACAAAAGAGCCTCTTGATGAAAATGAAAAAGGAGAGTGCAAAATCTAGCTTAAAACTCAACATTCAAAAAACTAAGATTGTGGCATCTAATCCCATCACTTAATGGAAAATAAATTGGGAAACAATGGAAACTGAAAACTTCATTTTCTTGGGCTCCAAAATCACTGTAGATGGTAACTGCAGCCATGAAATTAAAAGACATTTGCTCCTTGGAAGAAAATCTATGACAAACTTAGACATCATATTAAAAAACAGAGACGTTGCTTTGCCAACAAAGGTCCATATAGTCAAAGCTATGGTTTTTCTAATAGTCATATATGGGTGTAAGAGTTGGACCATAAAAAAAGCTGAGCACCAAAGAATTGATGCTTTTGAACTGTGGTGTTGGAGAAGACTCTTGAGAATCCCTTGGACTTCAAGGAGATCAAAGCAGCTAATCATAAAGGAAATCAGTCCTAAATATTCTTTGGAAGGACTGATGCTGAAGCTGAAACTCCAATAGTTGGCCACCTGATGTAAAGAACTGACTCTTTAGAAAAGACCCTGATGCTGGGAAAGATTGGAAGCAGGAGGAGAAAGGATGACAGAGGATGAGATGGTTGGATGGCATCACCAACTTGATAGACATGAGTTTGAGCAAGCTCTGGGAGTTGGGGAAGTACAGGGAATCCTGGCATGCTGCAGTCCATATGGTCAGAAAGAGTTGGACATGACTGAGTGACAGAAATGAACTAAACTTCAATGCTCTCTCTCAATAGTCATTTTTCTCTGAAGTTTCACTGCTCAAGAGATTCTCTACCTAGGGGAAGCTGGTTCTAATAAAAACTTCAACTCTTCCTCTTACTTTGGGATACCCACCAAGATCTGCTTTATTTTCAATTTCTAAAACAGAATCCATTTTGCCCCTCTTTCTCCCACTCAGTAAATTATTCATAGGTGATGTTAACCCTTCTAGATAGCAAGGAAGATCTAGACCTTAAAATATGGACAATCCAATATACCTTGGAAGCGAGGGTCCTTCTGAGGTCCTTCTGAGGCTTTTTTCAAACACTCACTACTTTCCTCAAATACTCAGATAATAAATTAACACAAAATATAACTATTATACTCTGGTAATGAAAGTATTACAGTCAGTGCTTACACTAGTTAAAGACTTGAGATTGGAATAAGGCTGGTGAATTTTGTAACAATGAGAAAGTCAGGGTAGCTGGAGTAACGTGAGCAGAAGGGAAGTTAATAGGAGACAATGTTGGAGAAAAATGCATGAGCAGAGAAAAATCATGGGATGTCTAGCTACTTGCAAACAATTGACTTGATTCTTATCATGTTGCTCTAGACAGAAGGGTTAAGGGAAAGAAGAATGAAAACATTAAGCATTTCTAGCAGGATATTTAACAAGAAATCTATCTTTAATATAGAATATGGAATGTATACATTCAATGTAAAATTAGTAAGTATTAAAAACAATAAAAATGCCAATATTAATAAGTTCTTCATGTGTAACTCAAAATACTTAAAGGAAGGACAAAACAGACAGAAACTGTAGGACATCTTTCCAATTTAACCCACTCTGTTTCCCACAAATGCTTTCTTAGTAGTGTTCAGTTGAAGACTAAGAGGTTACAGACTTTGTCATGTTCTCCTAGCTTTCACTGAGTAACTGATGAAATAGACCAAACTCTTTATAAATAGAGTTAAGAGCCCTACAAGTGTAAACATCAGTGGAGGTCCAAACAGTAGAAAGTAGAAGAATGGGTAGAAAGTCATCCAGGAAATGGACATGAGGGTTATATATATTAGTAGGTAGTGGGCATCCACTCGCAAAAACTGGAGTAGGAGGCAGAAGGCATGACTTCTCAAAAAATATTCAAACACTTTGGAGAAAATACTGACCTCCTTTCCCAGGTGAGCAGGAATCAATTCCGTTTTTGTCATCAGGAACAAAATCTGAGCAAGAGAGTAGACGAGGCAAGTTTTTTGTTTTTGCTTTTAAATAGATTGGAGGAAAGATGCAATGAAGACATCATCCTTCCTGAGTCAGAGCGTTAACAGCAGAGATGGACTGATATTGTGTAGGATGAGAACAAAACTTAGATCTCACCTGAAGACTCTACAGTAGAACCAGATAAGTTAGAGTAAGGCTTTAGGAAGTAGAGTAGGGGTTTAATGAGGAAAATATAAGTTGGAATCTAGAGAAAGAGGACTTTATTAAGAACCTTGAACTGTAAAGAAATTGTGAATAGAGCTGAGAGTAGGGAAGACTGATGTCCCAAAGAAAGTGGAAAACTCATGGAGAGTTAACTTTGGGAGAGGAGGCAGTGATCTAGCTACTGGAAGTATGAAATAAACTGAGACTTTTTATATTATGCTAAAGTAAAAGATCCATTTAAAAAATATTATGTACAGTAATATTAAGAATAGGTAAAGCTAGTCGCTTATACTCTATTTAACGACTCTATGAAAAATTATTCCTATACTCTATGAAAAATAGCTTTTAAGTAGCTATTTCAAAACAAGAGGAATTCCTTCTAAGACAGAAATGTTACTCATTTCCAAAACTATACAGTCACACATTTTTAATATAGAAAGGATTTCTTAAAAATGAGATGAATGTCTCAGATATATCAGTCAGTCAGTTCAGTCACTCAGTGTGTCTGACCCTTTGCGACCCCATGGACTGCAGCACACCAGGCCTCCCTGTCTATCACCAACTCCCAAATTAACCCAAACTCATGTCCATTGAGTCGGTGATGACATCCAGCCATCTCATCCTCTGTCATTCCCTTCTACTCCCACCTTGAGTCATTCCTGGCATCAGGGTCTTTTCCAATGAGTCAGTTCTTCACATCAGGTGGCCAAAGTATTGGAGTTTCAGCTTCAGCATCAGTCCATCCAATGAATATTCAGAACTGATCTCCTTTAGGATGGACTGGTTGGATCAACTTGTTGTCCAAGGGACTCTCAAGAGTCTTCTCCAACACCACAGTTCAAAAACATCGATTTTTCAGCACTCAGCTTTCTTTACAGTCCAACTCTCACAGCCATACATGACTACTGGAAAAACCATAGCCTTGACTAGATGAACCTTTGTTGACAAAGTAATGTCTCTGCTTTTTAATGTGCTGTCTAAGTTGGTCATAACTTTCCTGCCAAGGAGCAAGTGTCTTTAAATTTCATGGCTGCAATCACCATCTGCAGTGATTTTGGAGCCCCAAAACATGAAGTCTGACACTGTTTCCACTGTTTCCCCATCTATTTGCCATGAAGTGATGGGACCAGATGCCATGATCTTAGTTTTTTAAATGTTGAGTTAAAGCCAACTTTTTAACTCTCCTTTTTCACTTTCATCAAGAGGCTCTTTAGTTCTTCTTCACTTTCTGCCATAAGGGTGATGTCATCTGCGTATCTGAGGTTATTGATATTTCTCCAGGCAATCTTGATTCCAGCTTGTGCTTCTTCCAGCCCAGCGTTTCTCATGATATACTCCGTGTATAAGTTAAATAAGCAGGGTGACAATATACAGCCTTCACATGCTCCTTTCCCACTTTGGAACCAGTCTGTTGTTCCATGTCCAGTTCTGTTACTTCCTGATCTGCATACAGATTTCTCAAGAAGCAGTTCAGGTGGTCTGGTATTCCCACCTCTTTCAGAATTTTCCACGGTTTATTGTGATCCACACAGTCAAGGCTTTGGCATAATCAATAAAGCAGAAATATATGTTTTTCTGGAACTCTTTTGCTTTTTCCATGATCCAGCAGATGTTGGCAATTTGATCTCTGGTTTATCTGCCTTTTCTAAAACCAGTTTGAACATCTGGAAGTTCACTGCTCATGTATTGCTGAAGCCTGGCTTAGAGAATTTTGAGCATTACTTTACTAGCATATGAGATGAGTGCAATTGTGTGGTAGTTTGAGCTTTCTTTGGCATTGCCTTTCTTTGGGATTGGAATGAAAACTGACCTTTTCCAGTCCTGTGGCCACTGCTGAGTTTTCCAAATTTGCTGGCATATTGAGTGTAGCACTTTCACAGCATCATCTTTTAGGATTTGAAATAGCTCAACTAGAATTTCATCACCTCCACCAGATTTGTTTGTAGTGATGCTTCCTAAGGCCCACTTGACTTCACATTCCAGCCAGGATGTCTGGCTCTGAGTGATCACACCATCGTGATAATCTGGGTTGTGAAGATGGTTTTTGTACAGTTCTTCTGTGTATTCTCCTCACTTCTTCCTGATATCTTCTGCTTCTGTTAGGTCCAAACCATTTATTGTCCTTTACTGAACCCATCTTTGCATGAAATATTCCCTTGGTATCTCTAATTTTCTTGAAGAGATCTCTAGTCTTTCCCATTATATTGTTTTCCTCTATTTCTTTGCACTGATCACTGAGGAAAGCTTTCTTATCTCTCCTTGCTATTCTTTGGAACTCTGCATTCACATGGGTATATCTTTCCTTTTCTCCTTTACTTTTCATGACCTGGGTTCAATCCCTGTGTTGGGAAGATCCCCTGGAGAAGGAAACGTCAGCCCACTCCAGTACTGTTGCCTGGAAAATCCTATGGATGGAGAATCCTGGTCAGCTAATGCCCATGGGGTTGCAAAGAGTTGGACACGACTGAGCAACTTCACTTTCTCTTTTCATAGCTATTTGTAAGACCTCCTCAGACAGCCATTTTGCTTTTTTGCATTTCTTTTTCTTGGAGATGGTCTTGATCTCTGTCTCCTGTACAATGTCAGAAACATCTGTCCATAGTTCATCAGCCTCCCTATCAGATCTAGTCTCTTAAATTTATTTCTCACTTCCACTGTATAATCATAAGGGATTTGATTTAGGTCATACCTGAATGGTCTAGTGGTTTTCCCTACTTTCTTCAATTTAAGTCTGAATTTGGCAATAAGGAGTTCAAGATCTCAGATATAGATACTTGTGTAATTTCTAAGTAGCATAATCGTATTTAGGAAATATGTTTGCCACAAGATTGAACATGAGAATGTCTATAATTATCTATAGTAGTATGGAAAAAAAAAATAAGAGACATACTCAGACTTGAAGAAGAGTTTGTATCTGTTTACATTGTCTTTTTTACCCTGGATTAAAATTGAATTGGGCTTCCCAGGTGGCTCTAATGATAAAGAACCCACCTGCCAATGCAGGAGTTGTAAGAGACTTGGGTTCAATTCCTGGGTTGGGAAGATCCCTGGAGGAGGGCATGGCAACCCACCCCAGTATCATTGCCTGGAAAATCCCATGGACAGAGGAAACTGGCAGGCTATAGTTCATAGGGTCACAAAGAGTCAGACACAACTGAAATGACTTAGCGTATACAGCATACAATATTGACATGGTACAGGTATTTTACCACTTTCAAAATTTTCCCTCAATTTAATGCCATTTTAACATAACTCCTTTTTCTTGTAAATATATGCCAAGCTTTAAATTGCAAAGCCAAACTATCAAAAAGACAAAAAGAAAGAAAGCCATAGGAGCCAAACTAACAAAAGAGCCATCTTTGCCAACTTGTACTTTTATTATTGAGAATGAGAAGATAGTGTGTAAAGATCTTCTGAGATGGAGCCATTAAAAAGGGATATTTAAGAGAAAGCATCTGAAATACATCTGGCAGTTCACTAAATACAGTTCACTAAATTCTGTTTTAAGTAATGACATATACATGATGCTCCAGAGTGGTGCTTGAGATTTGGTTATTCGAACTGAGGAAGTGAATTTTTATTTAATTTAAATTTAAATTGCTATCTGATAGTGTATGTCTAGAGAAAGTAAAAGTTTATATCTAAAGAAAGGAAACATGTTTTCCTCATGTAGCACTTCATTTGCGAGTTGAGAGAAAAAAATTGAAAAACATCTTTGCTGCTGCTGCTGCTAAGTAACTTCAGTTGTGTCCAACTCTGTGCAACCCCACAGATGGCAGCCCACCAGGCTCCCCTGCCCCTGGGATCCTCCAGGCAAGAACACTGGAGTGGGTTGCCATTTCCTTCTCCAATGCATGAAAGTGAAAAGTGAAAGGAAAGTCGCTCAATTGTGTCCAACTCTTCACGACCCCATGGACTGTAGCCCACCAGGCTCCTCAGTCCATGGGATTTTCCAGGCAAGAGTACTGAAGTGGGATGCCATTGCCTTCTCTGGAAAAACATCTTTAAGTGTGCTCAAATCTCTCAAACTGAAATTAGTGGAAACAGTGATTTGAGTCAAACATGCATGTCAAAAAGTGGGCACTTTGCCGTATACTCACATATATGGGATTATAGGAACATTTTTAAGAGAATTATCAGTCTATCAAAAGAGAGCATGAAAATTTAGAAAACATGAGAAATTGATATCAACACAATTTCATTTAGTTTGTAAACAGTTTTTGTGAACCACACATGCTGATCCTAGCTTTTTTATGAACTATTGGCGGCTCAGTTGGTAAAGAATCCACCTTCAATGTGGGAGACCTGAGTTGAGACCTGCAATGTTTGGTGAACTCCTGAAAAATGGCATCAATAATGAGAAAATGATATGCAAAGTGCTTGGGAGGGTTTGCAAGTTTTAACAGTAGGGGACATAACCGAGTGCTTAAAAAAAAGATAAATGGGAGTATAACAAACAAACAAAACCTGAGCCTTTCAAAGCCTCAAATGCACAGACACATATACTTCAGCATGAGCACAAACATCTATGAAAACTGTCCATCCTCAATTATTTATCTTTCTTTAACCTACCTTTGACATAAACCCAAAATGGTGAAATCTGATTGGAATTGACAGACACTGAAGTAAAAAATAGGGTGGGTTGTTATTGTTCCTTTATGTCTGTTCTCTTTTGTTTTGTTTTTCCACTTTAAGCACAAGTAGCTATGTTTATGTGTGACTGAAATGCCTTTCAAGGAGCTCTCTGCCTAACAGTCCTTATCGCTGAAACGTTGTCTCAGGTCCAAATAAAAAAACCCTGGTGACTCAGATAGTAAAGAATCCACCTGCAATGTGGGAGACCTGGGTTCAGTCCTTGGGTTGGGAAGATCCTCTGGAGGAGGGCACGGCAACCAACTCCAGTATTCTTGCCTGGAGAATCCCCATGGACAGAGGAGCCTGGTGGGCTACAGTCCATAGGGTCGCAAACAATTGGGCACAACTGAGTGATTAAGAACACCCAACACATATTATTAGCTTGAACCATTCAAAATTGCCATTACTCAATCATTTATCTACAAAAATGAGAGTTTCAAATATTCAAACTTATAGTACCAGGAAGTACAATTCAAAAAATATTGACTTTAATAATAACCATAAAATCAAAATAACATATACATTGTTTCAAACAGAAATTTGAAATAAAAGCAGCTCTTTTATTTTTGTATAGCAGACAATGTAAATTGTTACCATTTGCAAATTTTATTATTAACAATAGAAATATTCCAACATGTTCTCAATTTCTTGTCTAAGTCTGCTTTTATTTGTTTATCTTATAGTTTAACACTCCCTCCTTCACAAAAGAAAAACTTCAGTTTCCTAAAAAACAAAACTAACCAGCTTTTAAAAAATAAAAAAAAATGTATTTGGCTACCTCAGGTCTTAGCTGTAGCACTTGGGATCTGTGGGCTCTAGAGCATGTGGGCTTAGTTGCTCAGTGGCATGGGGGATATAAGCTTCCTGACCAGGAATTAAGCCCAGGTCCCCCGTGTTGCAAGGCAGATCCCTAACCACTGAACCACAGGGAAGTCCCATCCAGTTTCTTTGGAAATTCAGCTTTCTGCAACTTCAACCTTCTTAACTGGATCATCTACTCCTTAATAGTTTATTTTATTATTGCCATAGTATATTGTGAAATATTATCAAATATCAGCAATTTAATTTAATAACATAGAGAAAACCCTTTAGATTGAAAATAGAGTTAAGAATATTTAGAGTGGTAATGTATATGTTGGGCTTCCCTGGTGGTTCAGGTGGTAAAGAAATCTTCCTGCAACACGGGAGACCCGGGTTCGATCCCTGGATTGGGAAGATCCTCTGGAGAAGGGAATAACAACCCACTCCAGCATTCTTGCCTGGAGAATTCCATGGACAGAGGATCCTGGCTGGCTATAGTCCATGGGACCTCAAAGAGTTGGAACTGACTGAGCAACTAACAGACACACATAATATATATACATCACAAACATGAAAAGATCTTCAGGAAATATTAAATGATAAAATTAAAGCATAGAACAGGGTATAGTTAGCTATATATTGTGATAGAAAAAAGAGAAAATAAAGCTATATCTATAAAAATGCTAGTAGCATACACAATAAACTAGTAAATGTGATATAAAGGATGAAAGCAGGAATGGGAGGATGAACAATAACTGTATATCTTTTTATATTACTTTGATTTTTTGAACCATGAAATGTACTACCTACTCAAAAAATTAAATTAAACGTTAAAATATATAAAATTGGCACTGATTTGCCATTTTATTCTTTTCAAAAATAAGAGTGCAGCAGTTATGATGCCTGGGTTTAACTATAGCAATAATTTAGGAAAGAAATTCTCAAAAATGTTAGGTAAGACATAACTAATATATAGTACTGCAGTTCTTAAATTTTACTGTGCATGATATATCCCATATGCTTTGCTAAAAATTCCATAATCTTGTGACTTAACCCAGATTATAAATTATTAAGTTTCAGCTGGAGTTTAAGAATGTATATTTTAACAAACCCTAGGTAAGCATCATGCAGAGGTTAATTGACCCTACTCTGAGTAATCCTGTTTTAAAGTTAGGGTGTCTAATGTCTTAAAATGTTATGCTGTTTCAACATTAACAAATTCTCAAATATAGTAAAATACTATGTCTGAAAATAGCAATTTCCTAACATGCATTATTTTCCTTTTTAAATTTGATATAATTTTATTGTATTCACTAATTAATTTAAAAAGTTTAATATTTACAGACCCAAATTTTTCTTTATATTTAATATTAACTGGTAATTTTATACAATAAACCATAAGAAGATAATAAAGAACATTGTATCAATATGATTATCATTTTTTTAAAAGCCTCTATGTCACTTTTAGACTACATTTCAAACTTTTTTTAAAGTGGAGTAGTGGATATTTTTAACCTTTGTGTTCGTTCATCTTCTGAGCTTTACTTCCATTTGGCAAATTCTCCACTTTGTGAGTTTTGTTGACAAGCAGAAACTACCTTTCAATACAGAAGCTGAATGTTCTTTTCAAAACAGTGCCTAGCACTGCAACCAAACTTCACGAAAACAAGAAACTCCATTGACTCCACGGCCTCCAAGTCTAGTTCTCTGGCCCTACTAGAGACACTGTGAGCTACCCCAATCCTTTTAATAGATTCTTTTTCTGCTTACAAAATCACAAATGTATTGGTTCTGGGTTTTTTTTGTTGTTGTTGTTGTTGTTGTTGTTGTTGTTTAATGTCTAAGAACCTTGACTGATACATGTGAGCTTAGGTCTGAAAAAGCAACTGAAATATCACATAGAAGAAATAAGACTTAATAGCAGTTCAAGCAGGACTCCCCTGGTGGTCCGGTGGTTAAGTCTTTGCACTTCCACTGCAGGGGACATGGACTCAATTCCTGGTTGGAGAACTAAGAGTCCGCATGCCGTGTGGCACAGCCAAAAAACAGAAAAAGTAGAATTTTATGGAAAATAAATATAATTGATTCAAGTATACAATGCTGTGTGCTTGTCCCCAAATACCCATACAAACTTGGGGAGGGAGGCAGCATTGAAAGTATAGAGACCAGGACAAGAGAAAAAAATGGTACTCTGATGCTATAGGTCTATCTGGGCAGATTACATTTGGTGCAGTCTTAGGCTCTGGGCCCACATCTTAGAGAAACCTTTATAAATGTGTGTTTTCAGTGAAAGGCTTGAAAATTATATCATAACTGTCCATGCAAAGAGAAACAATACTTTAAAGACAAGATTTGATAATGAATATAAAAACATCATCTTTCAACAATTCAAAGATTTTCTAAAGAAATTAGAAATTTAAACTGCTACCAATGGCAGGTATTTTCACAGAATTTTATCTCATTGAGAATGGTAACGGACAGTTAAAGTTGCAGGAAGAAAGAGATAATAGTATTCAATTAAAGAACTTAATAGCAATAATAGAGGTCTAATGATAACATCTCAGCATGTTCAAAAGACATGTTTCCATGTAATGAAATTTACTTAATAAACCCCAAATCTAATTGTCCATTTACTTTGCCTACTTTAGATTGTCTGTTTCATCAGAAGATATAATTTCATACTTTTTACTCAAAGGCTCTTGCCACAACATTGAAAATGAAGAGTAAGTTTATAAGTCCATTCCATTATACCACTGCTGAGACCACAATCAACCATGTCATTACAAAGTGAAAAGTTAAGTTCACACAGACCATCCATCAGTTTTTAGGAGGAGGTAAAGGCATTGCAGGCAGACGCTTTACCCTCTGAGCCACCAGGGAAGCCCCAAAGGCATTATGTTATAGTCATGTAGAGTACAGTTCTGGAGCATCTATAAATGGTTGGTACATGAGACTTCATTGGGGGAGGCAGTGTCATTGCATATAAGGTGATGGGCAGGGCTTCAGTCAATGGAGAGGGCACTTGAAAGGTCATGGCTGGGTGATTCACAAAACAGAAAACTAAAAGTGGAAAATGTGAAATACAAAGAGAGCTGCAATTCAGCTGTTAACATTGGAAGCCAGAAGCCAGCACTGGGTGATCTACAAAATGGCGGGATTCACTTGTAAATAAAGAAGCTCCAAATGTCAGTGTTGAGATCCATGACCTAGGACCTGGGTTCTGTTATCTGAACCCATGAAAAATCCAAACTCGCGGGAAGATGAGAGATTCAGAACCAGGTTTTCTGTATTTTTAGATCTTTTTTCTTTTTTTAATGTGGACCATCCTTAACGGTTTTTGTCAGATTTGTTACAATATTGCTTCTGTGTAATGTTTTGGTTTTTGGATTGCAAGGTGTGTGGGATCTTATCTCCCTGACCAGGGATCCAACCAGCACCCCTGTACTGGAAGGTGAAGCCTTACCACTGGACCACCAGGAAAGTTCCCCTAATCACATTTAATTCTTATATGCTTAAGTCAAAGAGAGCTGATGAGCTAAAATCTCCAGTCAGGAACACTAATGGATTCAGGAATGAACCCCAAATTCTTATCATCACTAATACACTCCCTTGATGATCTCATCTAGCTCCACTATTTAAAAACTATCACTGTGTTTATAAATTTATCTGGAGGCCTTATGTGTCTTCTTAGCTCAAGGATATTAAATATGTATCTCAAATGCAACATGTCTAGAACTCCCAATTTTCATCCCTATAGTTCTATATACTAATTCAAATAGGAACAAGCTTTTCTTATAGAGAACTCCATATGACTTTCCATCAATCACAGTTCCAGAATTTCCATACTGGCATCCCTTTGTAATAATGATCTAACTGAAAAAGAGAGGTTGGCTAGGGAATTTGGAAAGATGTTTTAGAAACATTGGCATTGCAAGACATCTTTTACTCAATTTGCCTATTTATTTGCATGAAGAGAGCTGGCTCCCACCTGCAGCCCCCACTGGGCATACTTGAATGAATTCCCATTGAACTTAACATGAATGATGTATTGCATCTTTAGTTTCCCTGGGCACTACATGGTCTGGCTTCTGCCTCCATCTCTGATGTTATCTTGATCCACCATTCATCCCTACCCTCTGCTTCACCTTTGCCAGCCACATTCTAGCCACAGTACATGGCTCGCTCGCACTAAACCTGGAATTTTTCACCTTTTATTCTTTTGATGTGGACCATTTATCGAATTTATTACAACATTGCGTGTATTTTATGTTTTGGGTTTTGGCCTCAAGGCATGTGGAATCTAAGCTCCCCAACTAGAGATAGAAACTGCATCCCTTGAATTGGAAGGCAGAGTCATAACCACTGTATCATCAGGAAAGTCCCTCAGCTTTTTTAATATTCTAAACACATTCCTGATTCCGGACCTTTTCACAAGTTATTTTTTTCCTTTCACTTTTTGGATTACTTTTCCTTCCACTTTTTGAATAGTGGAACTATTCAAATAACTCTGCCTTGTTATTTAAGTCCATTTCATAGTCACCCTTTCCTCAGAAAATGTTTTCTAGCCGTCTAATCTAAACTATCTCTTCTGCCACATCTAATATTCAACCTTGCAATTTCTATCATGTTGCCTTTTTTCATCTTATCAGTTATTTATTTTTGTGTTAACTAGTGAATTTTTGTATTTCTCTGTTGGAATGTAATCTTCAAGGACAAGATGATGTATATCAGGCTTAACATGAGATGCCCTGAATTTAAAGCAGTCAATAGTAGATGTTGGAAAAACATGTTTAGAAAGAGTAGAAAAATCAAAAGTAGATAAATATGCAATGGGATTGGTAAAGCAAAATTTTAACATTAAAACTTATTACAGTGTTAATAACATTTTATTTTAAAAAGGGGTAATAATTGTAACATTGGACTATCATAAACACTTTGATCTGTGCTAAAGGTGATGGGTAACTCCTAATAGTTATTTACTTGGTGACATGGTATCCATTACTTGAACATCTTTTCAGCATAGCATTCGACATAGGGTAACAGCAATTTGGAAAACTCATCAGTGGCCACAGGACTGGGGAAAAGTCCATTTTCATTCCAATCCCAAAAAAAGGCCATACCAAAGAATGTTCAAATTACCATACAATTGCACTCATTTCACGTGCTAGCAAGATGATGCTCAAAATCCTTCAAGCCAGGCTTCAGCAGTATGTGAACCAAGAACTGCCAGATGTACAAGCTGGATTTAGAAAAAGCAGAGGAACCAGAGATCAAATTGCCAACATATGCTGCATCATAGAAAAAGCAAGGAAATTAAAAAAAAAAAATCTACCTCTGCTTCATTGACTATGGTAAAGTCTTTGATCACAACAAACTGTGGAATATTCTTAATGAGAGGGGAATGTCAGACCACATTACCTGCCTCCTGTGAAATCTGTATCCAGGACAAAAAGCAACAGTTAGAACTGGACATGGAATGTGCCTGTTAAATAAGCAGAGTGATAATATACAGCCTTAACGTACTCCTTTCCCAATTTTGAACCAGTCTGTTGTTCCATGTCCAGTTCTAACTGTTGCTTCTTGTCCTGAACACAGATATATGCAGAGTACATAGGGCTTCCGTGGTAGCCCAGATGGTAAAGAATCCACCTGCAATGCAAAAGACCTGGGTTAGATCCCTGGGTCGAATGCAGAGAGCCACAAAATTAAAAGACGCTTGCTCCTTGGAGGAATTGCTATGGCAAACCTAGACAGTGTAGAAAAAGCGGAGAAGCTACTTTGCTGACAAAGGTCCATATAGTCAAAGCTGTGCTCCCCTGACAGGCTCAGATGGTAAGGAGTTTGTCTGTAATGCAGGAGGCCTGGGGTCAATCCCTGGATCAGGAAGATCCCTGGAGAAGGGAATGGCAATCCGCTCCAGAATTCTTGCCTGGAAATCCCATGGACAGAGCAGCCTACAGGGCTACAGTCCATGGGGTCGCAAAGAGCTGGACATGACTAAGCAACTAATGCTACACTTCACATGGTTTTTCCAGTAGTCATGTGAGGATATGAGAGTTGGACCATTTAAAAGGCTGAGCACCAAAGAAGTGATGCTTCTAAACTCTCGTCCTGGAGAAGACTCTTGAGAGTCCCTTGGACAGCAAGGAGTTCCAACCAGTCCATCCTAAAGGAAATCAACCCTAAATATTCATTGGAAGACTGGTGTTGAACCTGAAACTCTAATACTTTGGCCACTTGAAGTGAAGAGCCAGCTCATTGTAAAAGACCCTGCTGGGAAAGACTGAAGGCAAGAGGAGAAGGGGGCAACAGAGGCATCACCAACTCAATGGACATGAGTTTGAACAAATTCAGGGAGATAGTGAAGGACAGGGAAGCCTGTCTTGCTATAGTTCGTGGCGTCGCAAAGAGTCAGACATGAGTCAGCAAATGAACAACTGTGAAGTATTTCCTGCAAATGGTTGCAGTTAAATGTTTGTATATTGAGTTATTTTCTCGTTATATACTTAAATTGACTTTTAATTTATAATTAATATCCTTTGACAGTAATTTTTAGTTACTGATATAAGGTTTTATCTCTACACCTTGTGAGGAAATTACATGAAACTATTTAAATATGCAATTGATACTCCTATTTTAGCATACTTTGCTTTAATATTTTTATTAAGTGAAATAGTAATTTCTCTGTGAAGAGAACTACGCTAGAATATTTCACAAATGCTATCATAAAAGTGTGTTTTATGTACTAAGTTTTCTCAAAGAACCATTGTTGTTCAGTTGCAAATTTATGTCTGACTCTGTACCCCACGAACTGCAGCACACCAGGCTTCCCTGTCCTTTACTATCTCCCTGAGTTTGCTCAAACTCATGTCCATTGAGTTGGTGATGTCATCCAACACTCTTGTCCTCTATTGTCCCCTTATCCTCTTGCCTTAGATCTTTCTTAGCATAAGGGTCTTTTCCAATGAGTTGGCTCTTTGCATTAGGTATTGGAGATTCAGCTTCAGCATCTGTGCTTCAGTGAATATTCAGGGTTGATATCCTTTAGGATTGACTAGTTTGATCTCCTTGCTGAAGAAGGAGTAATCATTACTTTATATTGCATTTTGAAAAATGAATATATCCAGGTGATCCCAGACAGCATGGATTGTAATATAATTACATAAAATATTACTGACTTAAAATTGTCCCAGGATTAGAAAAATAGGATTATTATTCCAGAAGGAATCCAATTCAATTGATTTCCAATGCAGGGCTTTCTTACTGTCTTCACATGAGCTATTGGAGAATTCTCACTGGGAAATAAGTAGACATTAACAGAGCCCAGATAATGGAAAAATCCATTTAGAACACTTTAAAATGTCATGGTAGATGTGATTAGACATTTATAAAGTGAAACATGTCACTCACTCAGGAGTTCAGATTTATTTATTTTGAATAACAAAAATACAACTTTCCATGAAAATTTGATGTAATATAAGAAATTACTCTGAAAACTCAGTTTCCATAATTTAAAAAATTCCAATTGAACTACACCTTCCAGCAGAAATATTCATAAAGTTGTTAGTTTGTGTAAGTTGCATGAGAAAGACGATTGAAGTTTCCAGAGAAGGCAAATTTAACATACCATTTATTATAACTTTTCTTAAAGCCATAGTCTAAATACCCTATTTCTCATATTCACATTTCTTAAAATTTAATCCTGACGAGATATGGGTTAATAAGAGTTATAACTATATATGTTTAATAAGTATAAAATTATTTTGATGAAATCTACTATATTAAAGCAACTACAGTTATTTTGCTATTGTTATATCACTAAATGGTGCCTGACTCTTTGTGACCCCAGGTACTGAAGAGCACCAAGCTCCTCTGTCCATGGGATTTCCTAGGCAAGAATATTGGAGTAGGTTGCCATTTCTTTCTCCAGGGAATCTTTCCAACCCAGGGATTGAACCTGCATTGCCTGTATTGTCAGGAAGATTCTTTACTGCTGACCCATCAGGGAAGCACTAGAGTTATTTTTACAAAATTCAAATTCCTTTCAAACTCCCTATCAAATGATAAAACACAGTCACTATACACGGACAGACAATGTCTTAGTTCAAAATTGTTTGTGAAAGTATTTAGAAATAATAATCTCCCTATTCTCTGCTGCTATGTAGAGGAAAATGTCAAAATTATCTAGAGAATAAAGGATTTACAAATGTTTTTCTACTGTCTACTCTCTTTGAAGGATCACAACATTCCTGGACTAGAATTAGAAAATCTGAATTCTAGTCCCAAATCATCTTTTACTAGATCACTCAGAATAAATAACTTTAGCTTTCTAACTTTCTTCCTTTTACATATAACATGGTGACAGCCACACTGTCCTTAACTCATAAACTCCTTTAGTGGCAAAATTATTTTCAGGGTCAAATCACAGTGTCTATGACCTATTAAAAGAGACATGGGCATAATCCATGAAAAATTTGCTGTTTCTTTCAATGATAAAGAGGAGAAAACATTATTTTGGATACTGATTCAATTTTTACCTACTTCTGTTAAAAGAGATGAGAATAATGGCATATGTGTATTTCCTGAGTGCGTATATGTTTAATGGCATAAAAGTAGATAGGTTTTAGTTCTATGCAATGCAAACTATGTATTTTGGACCACAACTTTCACATAAGACTATTTTAAAGCTAAATAAAATATTGACATATTTCCTTAGAACATCAGAGAGCAAACAAACAATAACTCTTATTGCTGAGCAGTAGCAGCAGACAGCTCTCTCTTCAATAGCAAAAAGGAAGTAAAAAGACAGGAATCATTTACCACAATGGCAATATCAAACATTTCCTATCTAAAAAACTTTTTTTACAATGAGATATGAAATACAGGTATTCTCACAAAAACCAAAACGCAAAGAATTCATTCCAGCAGATTAATGCTAAAAGAAATTCTATCAGATGATGCTAGTAATGTAGAAAAAAACAAAGAGCACAGAAACTAGTGAACATGTGAGAAAACATTGGTTTATAAGCTAATTATAGATACAATAAAAATAATGCTTTAAAGTGTCTAAAAGGGATACAGAAACAGATCAATATGACAGGATCTAGTAACAGATTCATCAATGTGTAGGCAATTTTTGTATGACAAAGATAGCTTTGCATAGCAATGCAGCAATAAATAGTCCCCAAATAACCGAGTATTCACATGGAAAAATAACATTGGACCCTATTTCATATGGCTAATGTTTATAGAATTAAATGCAGAAGAGGAAATAATAGATAATAAACAGTAGAAAAGACAACAATAGACATAATAAAGAAGAGTATCAACATGATATTAGGTCAGGGAAATATTTCTGAAACAGAACACAAAAATAATTGTAAAGAAAAGATCTACAAATTGGATTGCATTAAAGTTAAGAATGTCTATTTATCAACAGCACCATCAGGGCTATAAAAATAGAAATCACTATAGAGAATAGCTAAAAACATTTGTAACTGGCAAAAGGCTTGTATCCAGAACATAAAGAATATCTACAAATGAGTAAGAAAAAGACTACTCAATGGAAAAATGGGGAAAATGAGTGACTGAAATTTCACAAGAGAATGTGTAATTGGCCATTATATACATTAAATGGTACAACTTCATTACAAATCAGAGTAACTCAAATCTATAATGAAGTGAAAGTGAAAGTCACTCAGTCGTGTCCTACTCTTTGTATAGTCCATGGAATTCTCCAGGCCAGAATACTGAAGTGGGTAGCCTTTCCCTTCTCCAAGGGATCTTCCCAACCCAGGAACCAAACCCAGGTCTCCTGCATTGCAGGTGGATTCTTTACCAGCTGAGCCACAGTGGAAGCTCCTATAATGAAGTGTCATCAAGCAAACACCACAATGAATACAACGTAAAATGCCTGATGATACAAAGAGCTGGAAAGAATGTGGAGCAACAGGATTTCATGCAATGTTTCTAGGAATGTAAACAACTACTTTGGGAAAAAAAACCCGAAATTCCTGAAAATTATCTACTAAAGTTGAAAATATGCAAAGCCTAAGGCAAGCAAATCTGTTCCTATATATTTAGCCATGGAAATTGTGGGCATATGGTACATTAGGGAATCAGCATACAAAAAAGTCAATGGCAGCATTATAGGTATAAGCTAAAAGTCCATTAACGGCAAAATAAATGAATGTATTTTGATTTATTCATTCAATGGAATCAAGTAAAATGAAAAAAGTGAATGGAACTATAACATTATTGGTAAATTTATAACAATGCTGAGCAAGAGATGTCAAATACGGAAGAAATACAGACTATGATTTAATTTATGTAAAGTTTAAAAATAGCAAAAACTAAGTTATAGTGCTCAGGAATGCATTTTGAGGGTGTAGAAATTATACAGCAAAACAAGGAAGTGTTTACATAAAAGTCAAGAAGGGGAGGTGAAGAGTTGAAAGTAGCAAGTGAGGAACTTCTGGGAACTCATAATGTTTTCCTGACCTGGGTAGTTTAATTGCTGGTCACTTTTTCATAATTTGAAACTGTGTACATTTATGTTTTATGTACTTTTCTGTGGGCATAACTACCACATTTTAAAAAGATGAACATTGTAATAGAAACAGCTGCACTCTGGAAATGAAATGCTTACACAAAAAGCTGAAATTACATAAAGAATAAGAAAATAAGAGAAATCAAGAAATTATATGACATATATTTCAAAGGAGATTGATAGATCTAAAAAGGTAAATTAATATTTCGTTTGAATAAACATTTAAAATACCCTTAAGATATCAAAGAAAACTGGAAGACATGTTTTTCAAATCTCAACTTTCTAATTTATGCTTCTTAACTTCCCAGCAATAAATATATACAAAGAAGACTCTGCAGTCTCTGTGTGCATCCAAGAAAATTAACTGCCTTCCACAATGAAAAAGGATTACTGGGAAGTAGAATGAGAGAGGGAAATATAAAGAAGCTACAACTGGAGATAAAGGGTTTATGGCATTAATATTATTTTTAATGGTAAATGCAAATTAGGATAATAAAGAATCATGATTTTGTGATGAAGTAGTGTCTGGAGGAAAAATCTTATACCGTTAATGCACTATCTAAAACCGACCAGAAAAGGTAAAATACATTTAATAAGCAGAAATAATTATGTAAAAGGACAGAGGAAATTTGCATATTATATTTTTAAGAGCTAGTTATATGGAATTAACACAAAGTACATGTGGAATTTCTATGCATTTCTTCAGGAAGAAAATAATTATAAATATATATAATATTAAATTTCCTTTTATAATAAAAAGTATAAACATTAAATGAAATTGAAAGAGGAAATAATTAATAAAGTGAGCAGTGAAGTGAACTTTGCTCAGTCGTGTCTGACTCTTTGCAACCCCATGGACTATATAGTCCATGGAATTCTCCAGTCCAGAATACTGGAGTGGGTAGCCTTTCCCTTCTCCAGGGGATAACCAAGGGATCAAACCTAGGTCTCCAGCATTTCGGGTGGATTCTTTACCAGCTGAGTCACAAGGGAAGCCCAAGAATACTGGCATGGTAGCCTATCCCTTCTCCAGCGGATCTTCCCAACCCAGGAATGGAACCAGGGTCTCTTGCATTGCAAGTGGATTCTTCACCAGCTGAACCATTAGGGAAGACCAAAGTGAATAGAAAAGGACTTTTAATAAGAAAATGGACTCAAAACGGAGTCAAGTATGCTAAGCTCCACCTCACCAAACTGAGGCATAATTACAGTTTCTACACTCCCAAAAATAGACTGTTAAACTATCAGCAGCCACCAGATTAGCACAAGTTAGTTAATCTGCCTGATAGCCTCCTAGCCGTGCTTCAAAGGAAGGTAACTTTGCAATAAGCAACCCATTTTTTTTGCATAGTGTAACTTCCTTGTGTCTGCTCCCTTCTGCTTATAAAAGTCTTTCACTTTGTACAGCTCCTCAGAGCTCCTTTCTATTTGCAAGACTGGAATGTGCCCCAATTCATGAATCATCGAATAAGCCAATAACTCTAAAATTTACTCAGCTGATTTTAGCAGGTCCAAAGAAGAAACTTTTATCTTCCAAGGAATCAACCTCTATCTTTTCCTACCTTCGTTATTCCTAATTAAGGAAAGAATTCCGTATTCAAGGGGTTTCTGCTCCTCTGCTACTCTTTAAATGTACATATTTCCCATGCTGCCATCCTCAAGCCTCTTTTTCCTCTCTCTGTTTTCTGTGGTAACCTCATCCTTTCTAGTGATTAAAATTACTTACATATCATTGATTTCCCAAACACAGTCCTTATTTCTTTCTGTTATATTACTTTTCTGCTGGACATTCCCACCCAATGCCTCAATTTTCCATTTCCGAAAAGGAATACATAACTTTTTCTTGAAGTCAGAATTAAAGCCTACTTTTGGCAAATAGCAAGACTATCAATGCAGTAATCCAATTAGAAATTTTGAAAATTTCCTCAGCTCTTTATTTTCCTTTGGCAACATTTTCAGCCTTCTCCTCATGTGCATACCCAAAGATCATCATCATTACCACCATCATTGACACCATCATCATCCATCTCCAAACAATTCTGGTCTCTAGAATGCTGCCAAATTTTGCTTATTAAAAGCAAGCCTGAATATATAATATAGTTGCCCACGTAACAGTCTCTGCTGCTGCTGCTAAGCCGCTTCAGTCCTGTCTGACTCTGTGCAACCCCATAGACGGCAGCCCACCAGGTGCCCCCATCCCTGGGATTCTCCAGGCAAGAACACTGGAGTGGGTTGCCATTTCCTTCTCCAATGCATGAAAGTGAAAAGCGAAAGGGAAGTCTCTCAGAGACCCCATGGATTGCAGCCTTCCAGGCTCCTCCGTCCATGGGATTTTCCAGGCAAGAGTACTGGAGTGGGATGCCATTGCCTTCTCCTTAACAGTCTCTACTACTCCGTAATTCTTCCACTTGACACAGAAAATTTTTAATACAACACATATAAATCTAGCTTTATATCTAATTTTATTCTTTGTTCACATGTCTATCTCCATCAAATTACAAATTCTTAAAAAGCCAATCATAGGCCTCAATCCTTAGAGCAATTAATACCAAATGCAATAAATATTTATGGAATAAATGCTGCTCACTATAAATTCAGCATGCTTAAAAGCAGGAATTATTAACCAAAGGTCCTTGGATCCCCATGGGATACAGGAATATAATTTACGAGTCATCAAACTTGGATCAAAAGATATATACTAATTTTTTTAAAATATATACTTAATTTTCACTAGCCTGTGATGAAAGTGAGCATTGTCTTCAAAGCAAACTACAGTAGTATCTACAACTTTAATAGAGATTTACTCATATCAGATATGGTATTGTAGATATATTAAAATATCTTTAAGACGATAATGATTTTGGAATTTGGAAATTATTAGATCCAAGTTTTACAATCCTTTGTAATAGGTTAACAAACACATGTACATATATTAATGCATAGTAATTTTAAATATTTTGGTAAATGTTTTCTATAACATTTTCCTTGATAACCCCAGGCATTTAATTTTATTTATTTAAACCTGAGACAGAAGGGCTCCATGGGCTTCAACCGATACCCAAATGGTTAATGACACCAAAAATGTTAGGAAAACTTGTTTCAAAATGAAGTGAATATAACACACTACTAAAGAGTTTATTTTCATTCTTCTATTAGATAAGCAGTTCATATACTAGAAATCACTAACGGTGAACCAGCAAATCAGTTGAGAAAAAACAAACAAAACAGAAAAACAACTCAAAGACTATGTGAAGGCCAACAGCACAAGCAGAAAGGAACAGAATTAATATCAAAGACTGAACAAGGAGACAAATAGTCATGAATAAAAAGAATTTTAAAATATAGAACTTAAAATATAAGAATATAAGTAAGGACTGAAAACTCCTGTGTAATGAAAATAATTAGACATTGAGCTATTTGTTTAGAATAGCTAAGTCTGCTGGAAAATGCAAAAGACAGAAGTATTACCACAGAAATGGCTTACCAAGATGAAAATACAGTTTTGAAGCACTTATGAAGAATACAGGTGAAGACCAAGAAAAAAAAGTGACAAGTAAAATAAGACAAAACAAGTAAACATAGATATAGTCTGTAAGTTAGTGAACTGTGATAAATTCCATGCGGAAAAGAAACTGGTTGCAAACAACCTAGTTATAATTATATATACAGGAATAACATGTTTTACTGCGCTTTGCAAATATTGAGGTTTTGACTATTTTAAGCTTTATAGAAACCTTGAACTAAGCAAGTGTATCAACACCATTTTTCTAACAGTATTTGCTATTTTGTGTCTCTGTGTCACATTTTGGTAATTCTTTCAATATTTAAACTTTTTCACTATTATTATATTTGTTATGGTTATCACTGATCTTTGTTGTTACAGTTGTTTTGGGAGGTACAAACTGCCCACATAAGATGGCAAAAATCAGTAAATGTGAGTGCTCTTACTGATCCTTAAACTAGCTGTTCCCTTATCTTTTTCACTCTCTTCAGGCCTCGCTGTTCCCTGAGACACAATAACACTGAAATGAGGCCAATTAATAGCTTACAATGGCCTCTAAGTGTTCGTGTAAAATGAAGATCCTCGTGGCTCTCATATTCAACTAAAGCTAGAAATTATTAAGCTCATTGAGGAAACCTGAGAGAGGCTGAAAGTTGGACCTCTTGTTCCAAATAGCCAAGTTGTGAATACAAAGGAAAAGTTCTTAAAGGAAATTAAAAATGCCCCCACTGAACATACAAATGATAAGAAAGCAACATAACCTTATTGCTATATGGAGAAAGTTTAAGTGGTCTGGATAGAAGATTAAACACTTCAAACCATTTTCTTAAACCAAAACCTTACTCAGAGCAAGGCCTTAACTCTCTTCAATTCTATGAAGGTTGAGAAAAGTAAGGAAGCTGCAAAACAAAAGTGTAAAGCTAGCAGAACTTGGTTCCTGAGGTTTGAGGAAAGACACCACTTTCATAACATAAAAGTGCAAGGTGAAACAGCAGTTAACCATGTAGAAGCTGCCGCATGTTATCCAAGATATCTAGCTCAGGTAATTAATGAAAATAGCCACACTAACCAACATAGTTTCAACGTACACAAAGCAAACTTAACATTGCTTAAGACATCTGTCTTACGTTACAGACAGATACCATGTATGATTTTCATAGCAAGAGAGGAGAAGTAAGTGCCTGGCTTTAAAACTTCAAAGGACAGATTGACACTTCTGTTAGGGGCTAATGCAATTGGTGACTTGAAGTTGAAGCCAGTGCTCACTTACCATTCTGGAAGTCCCAGGGTCCTTGAGAATTACGCTAAACCTACTCTGTGCTCTATAAATGGAACAACAAAGCCTGGATAAGAGCCCATATGTTTATGACAGGATTTGGTGAATATTTTAAGCCCACTGTTGAGACATACTGCTTAGGGAAAAAAAAAAGGTTTCTAAATATTTCTGCTCACTGACAACACACCTGGTCATCCAAGAACTCTGATGGAGATGTACAATGAGATAAGCATTGTTTTCACAGCTGTTAGCACAACATCCATTCTGCAGTCCATGGGTCAAGTGATAATTTCAACTTTCAAGTAATATTATTTAAGAAATACATTTTGTAAGGCTATGACAAACATAGATAGCAATTCTTTTGATAGATCTGGGAAAAATTAATTGCAAACCTTTGGGAAAGGATGCAGCATTCTAGACACAATTAAAGACCTTAATGATTCATGGGAAGAGGTCAAAATATCAACATTTACAGGAGTTTGGAAGAAGTTGATTTCAACTCTCATGGATGACTTTGAGCAGCTCAAGGCTTCAGCAGAGGAAGTAACTGCATATTTAATGGAAACAGCTAAAGAACTAGGATTAGAAGTGGAATCTGAAGATGGACTGAATTGTTGCAATTTCATGATAAAATGAGCAGATGAGGAATTGCTTATTATGGATGAACAAGGAAAGTGGTTTCTTAAGATGTAAACTACTCCTGTATGGATGTGAGAGCTGGACTATAAAGAAAGCGGATCGCTGAAGAATTGATGCTTTTGAACTGTGGTGTTGGAGAAGACTCTTGAGAGTCCCTTGGACTGCAAGGAGATCCAATCAGTCCATCCTAAACGAGATCAGTCCTGGGTGTTCATTGGACTGATGTTGAAGCTGAAACTCCAATACATTGGCCATCTGATGGCAAAGAGCTGACTCATTTGAAAAGACCCTGATGCTGGGAAAGATTGATGGCAAGAAGAGAAGGGGATGACAGAAGATGAGATGGTTGGATGGCATCACCAACTCAATGAGCAGGCTCTGGGAGTTGGTGTTGAACCGGGAAGCCTGGCATGCTGCAGTCCATGGAGTCGCAAAGGTTGGATATGACTGAGTCACTGAACTGAACTGGACTGATCCCATCCTTCAGCAATCACCCCCCTGATCATCAGCAGTCATCAATGTTGAGGAGAGACCACACCAGGAAAGACTATGACCCACTGAAGACTAGAATGATTGTTAGCATTTTGTAGCAATGAAATAAATTCTAATTAAGGTACAAAAGTCCTTATAGTCAAAGATATGGTTTTTCCAATAGTCATGTATGGATGTGACAGTTGGACCATAGAGGCTATGTGCCGAAGAATTGATGCTTTTGAACTGCAATGTTGGAGAAGACTCTTGAGAGTCCCCTGGACAGCAAGGAGATCCAACCAGTCCATCCTAAAGGAAATAAGCCCTGAATAGTCATTGGAAGGGCTGATGCTGAAACTCCAATACTTAGCACCTGATGTGAAGAACCAACTCATAGGAAAAGTCCCTGATGTTTCAAAAGGTGGAAGGCAAAAGGAGAAGTGGGTAGCAGAGGATGAGATGGTTGGATGGCATCATCAACCCAATGGACACGAGTTTGAGTAAAGTCCAAGAGATAGTGAAGAACAGACGAACCTGGTATGTTACAACACATGAGGTCCCAGAGAGTCGGCCACAACTAAGTGACTGAATAACAACATAACTATAATCATAAGGGATTTGATTTGGGTCATACCTGAATGGCCTACTGGTTTTCCCTACTTACTTCAATTTAAGCTTGAGTTTTGCAATAAGGAGCTGATGAAAGAGGAGAGTGAAAAAGCTGGCTTAAAACTCAACATTCAAAAAACTAAGATCATGACATCCAGTCCCATCACTTCATGGCAAATAGATGAGTGAAAAGTGGAAACAGTGACAGACTTTATTTTCTTGTGCTCCAAAATCACTGCAGACTGTGACTGCAGCCATGAAATTTAAAGACACTTGCTCCTTGGAAGGAGAGCTATGACAAACCTAAAACAATGTATTTAAAAGCAGAAACAGTTTCCACTTTGCCAACAAAGGTGTGTACAGTCAAAGCTATGGTTTTTTCAGTAGCTATGTATGGATGAGTCAGTTGGACCATAAAGAAAGCTGCACACTGAAGAACTGATGCTTTTGAACTATGGTGTTGGAGAAGATTCTTGAGAGTCCCTTAGACAGCAAGGAGATCAATCCTAAATATTCATTGGAAGGACTGATGCTGAAGATGAAGTTCCAATACTTTGGGCACCTGATGCAAAGAGTCAGCTCATTGGAAAATACCCTGATGCTGGGAAAGACTGAGGGCAAAAGAAGGAGGCAACAGAGGATAAGATGGTTGGATGGCATCACCAACCCAATGGACATGAGTTTGAGCAAACTTCGGGAGATAGTGAGGAACAGGGAAGCCTGGTGAGCTGCCGTTCATGGAGTTGCACAGTCAGACACAGCTTAGTGACTGAACATCAACAACACATGGAGCGTAGACCTAAGGAGGGTAAGTGTAGATATGGAGAGATCAGCCAGGGGGCTTGAGCTGACATGATGTAGGAAAAGTACAAACCAGAGAAAATTCCACTGAGGACAGAGAAAGTGTGTAGATTAAAGAGTAAATATGGAGGTTGACCAAGGAACAGATATCAGAGAAAACTTAATTATTTGTGGTTTATAGAACTGAATGAATAGTATTACCATTTGAAGAAATACAGAACCTTGGAAGAGGCACAGATTAGAGGCTAACAAGTATAGGATTAGTTCTGGACATGTGAAGTTGGAAGTGCATTTGTGATATTTACATGGACATATCAGGTCAATTGCTGAATATATAGGCTTACAATAAATTGGGAAATCACTGGCATACAGACGATAAATAAAGTTGCAGATATTAGTAAGTTTACTGAAGAAGAGTATATACTATATAACATGAAAAGATGGGCTAGGGCCAAGCTATGAGCAACTCCAACATCTAATTGTAGAAGATGATGATCCTACAAGAAGACTGAACATATCTGGCAACAAAGCTGGAGGAAAAACAGGAGAGGGCAATATAATGGAAGCCAGTAGAAGAGAGTTTCAAGGAGAGAGTTTACAGGTGCCACATTCTAGTGAGTTCTCAAAACAACTGAATAATATCCACTGGAGTTAGAAAATAAAGGTTATCAAAATTTGCTTCAGGAAAGGGGAAGTGATAAGCAGTGCACACACTATCAAGGAATAATTAGAGGGAGTGAACAGGGGTGGGACAAATAACTTCTGCAAAGATTTGCATTGCAAAAAAGTTTAAGCACTGTGTAGAGAGAAGTAGGATCTGCTGAGTATTTTCCTTTGGCTCTTTTAAATGGTAGAGTTTAAGGCAAGTTTAGATGCTGCTGGGACAGGTTCTATTAACAAGTGGTTTATTGAATGAGGAAAATGTGATGGGACAAACTATGCATTATTTCATATTTCTCTTTTAAAATACAACATGTCAGATTTAGCTCTCCCTGTTAAGGACATCTCAGGAAGATCTCACGACTTCACCACCTCCCCCAAGAAATAAGAAGTCTGATTCTATTTTACATTAAACATCCAACTCAGTCAAGTTATAGTTTGTTCTCTTCCTTCAAGTTAAGCCTACCTTTTTTTCCTGGAGACCTTGTCTGACAAAGATGCAATTTATCTGGTTTTCCTTCACTTACTTTTCTGCTGTTTGCACTGTCAGGATCAGAGCAGTGATGGAAGGAAAGCAGACAAAAGTTTTACTTGATTAGTGCTGTTTAATCCAGCCTTGTGTGAACTATTTTCTGATGTGGGCAAATGCAAAGCGGACTTCTTGCTACATTTCTTCAGCTTCCATCTCCTGGAGGCATGTCAAAGAGTTTCTTAAGTGTGATCCTTTGAGACAGCTCAAGCCCAGGTGCATTCCCTGGCATCTGATTGACTTGTGATGACTTGTGAGGAATCTTATGTATCTCTGGTTTACCGAATGGTGGATATACAGCTTCAGAAATTAGCACTCTTTCTCTCTCTTCCAGAGAGAAAGTTGTCCCAGTTACTTCACCAGCTCCAGTTGTAGACATTTACAGGCAGGAAGTAAGTATGTGTTTCTTTGTTTCTATGTTTACATTCAATTCCAAATATTTGATAATACATGGGGCCCAGCCCTCCCCAAAATACTTCCCCAAACTATTATGAATTAAAAGGTCAGAAAAGGGAAAACAAGTGTCCTCTACATTTACACATTTTTCTATTAGCAAACTTCTATTTAAGTTTGTAGTGTTTCCTTTAAGCTATGTCACTGTGTCCATTCTGTCATTTTGCAGTGAGTTCTTCATAGATATATCCAGTCATTTTTTTCCAGAATTCTACTAGCATAATGGATCCCATCACATTAATAAAACCAGTCAAGAGGAGAGGTTGACTAGATAGCAGAAAGAGAGCGCAACAGATATATCGGACTGACAAGAAAGTTCTAAGTCCATGGAATGATTCACCTCAGAAAGCCAGGATCATTCATGAGGGATTAGACACAGATATTCCTTTGTGTTTTTTAAATGTGGATTGCATTCTATTTGTATCACAAGGCTTTTGAATACAAGACTTGTACATTGAAAGATTCAAATCTGTTCTTTAAAACAAAAATAAAACAGGGAAGGAGGGCTGTGTGGGGGAAGCGAGAGCAAATTAAGGGAATAATTTAAAGGAAGCAGAGAATGGTTATCCTTAATAAGGCAAAGACAGTTGGAAAAGAGAAGAGAAGGTAGATTCCGAAGAGGTCATGGAGTTACAAATGCCAGGTCCTAATGACCAGCGGAATAAGAGTAAAGAAATAGTCTTAACTAAAGGCAGTGGTAGGAATAGGGAACTTCAGAGTGAGTTCTGTGAATCATCTGAATGTTAAACATTATTTAATTGATACTGAAATAGAGTAAGCTTTACAATGTTGTAAAAGTTTCTGCTTACAACAAAGTGAATCAAGTTATATGTATACATATATTTGTCCTTTTTAAGATCCCTTTTCCATCTAGGTCACCACATGGCACAATAGTTTCCTGTGCTATACAGTAGGTTCTCATTAGTTACCTATTTTATATATAATAGTGTATATATGTCAATTCTAATCTCCCAGTTCATCCCACCTTGCCTTCCCCCTTTGGTAACCACAAGTTTGTTCTCTATATCTGCGACTCTGCTGCTGCTTTGCAAGTAACTTCATCTATACCATTTTTATGGATTGCACCTATAACAAATATTATATAATATTTATCTTTCTGACTTACCTCACTTTGCATGACAATGGCATTATTTCATTCCTTTTTTAAAATTATTTTTTCTTTTATTTTTAATTGGAGGACAATTGCTTTACAATATTGTGTTAGTTTATGCCAGAAAGAGAGCGCTAAGTCATGTCCGACTATTGCGATTCCATGAACCATAGCCCACCAGGATCCTCTGTCCATGGGATTCCCCAGGCAAGAATACTGGAGTGGATTGCCATTTCCTTCTCCAGGGGAACTTCCCGACCCAGGGATCGAACCCAGGTCTCCTGCATTGCAGGCAGATGCTTTACCAACTGAGCTTTGTGGGAAGCCCGTTTATGCCATACATCAACATAAATCAGCCACAGGTATACATATGTCTTCTCCTTCTTGAACTTCCCTCCTACCTCCCATCTCAACCCTCCAGGTTGTAACAGAGCACCAGGTTTGAACTCCCTACATCAAACAGCAAATTCCCACTGGCTATTTGTTTTACCTATGATAAGGTATATGTTTCAGTGTTACTCTTTCAACTCGTCACTCTCTCTCCTTTACCCACTGTGTACACAAGTCTGTTTGCTACGTCTGCATCTCTATTGCTGCCCTGCAAATAGGTCATCTGTACCAGCTTTATAGAGTCCATATATGTGTATTAATACATCTCATTCATTTTTATGGCTACCATATGATCCAGCAATCCCACTCCCAGGCATATATCAAGAGAAAACCATAATTCGAAAGGGTGCATGTACCCCAATGTTTATTGAAGCACTATTTACAATAGACAGTATATGGAAGCAACCGAAATGTCTATGGGCAGAGGAATGGATAAAGAAGATGTGATATATATAGACAATGGAATATTCCTTAGTCATAAAAAGGAACCAAATGTTATGAATTTAAACTGGTTTTGTCATACGCAAGCTATGAATTTAGCTGCAAATATTACCTTTCTGAGTCATAGAATCTTTAAAATTTAAATCACTTTCATAGTGACTTGAAGACTCTAAGTCCACACACACACACACAAAAATATATCTAATTCCTACCTCATTTCACTTTTCTCCATGTCAAAAGGCAATTTTCTTCCTGCTTTTAAAGGTCCTATTCAAAAGTTTTTTTAAGCAAATAGACAAATGGTATTTGCCAGGCATGATTCTACCTTGCAATAAAGCAATTGTTATCACCTATATATTGCAGATGAAGAAATCGAGCCCCTGAGATGCTCAAGATTATGCAGCTGATAAGTAACAGAGTTTAGATGTGAATCCAGTGTGTTTATGGTTATAATTAGGACACTGTACTCTGCTACTTTTCTCTCCTATAAGAAGCCATTCTTGATTCTTTCACTCACAAAAAATTGCTCCACTCACTCTAGTCTGAATTGCTATACCACTTAATCTGGGCTCCTATGCTAGCAGTTTCTTTCTACCTTGAGTTATAGCTATTAATATAAATGTTCTAACTAGATTATCTACTAAATTCTCTGAGGTAAGGACCACTTTTCATTCATCTTTGTACCTATGGCCTAAACGAGCACAGTATAATATAGTGTGCTGGGTAATATTATAAACCCTAGAATCAGACAGACTTGAGTAGAGTGGATATTACTGAGTTGCTGTGTGACTTGAGCACAGTCCTAAGATTCACACCTTTCAGTTTCCTTACTTGCAAAATTGAGAAAAGTCTTTCTTTTGTTTATGAAGATTAGATAGATAATGCATAGAAACATTTTAACATAGTTCTTGATACACAGTGAGCAACCATGAAATATCTATTGTTTCCATTTTTGTTGCACATAAAAGCTCAGCAGATTTTTATTGAATTCTGTTTTTGAGATTACATATGGAGCTGGCTGGTAAAAAAAGGCACAGAAGATGCCTCCCCTATTTAAAGTCACAGGAGAAGTGTCTTAAAATATAATTGCAATCAAATATTTCTACTTTCAGGTGTGCTGATTAGTCAGCATTCAAGCTTTAACTTGTCAAGAACAGCTGTCAACTATTACCCAGTAGTTTATTCTTATGAGAATAAAAATTATGTTCATAAGATTATAGCAGATAGGAAAGACACAGGGCAAGTTTTGTTTGAAAATTTACCCAGAATCTTGCAGCATTTCCATCTGTAAAAGAAATAATAAATCAAAACTCAAGATTAAGGCTAATTATTTTGTAATTTAGAAAATGAAAACAAATATTAAGCATAATTGTTCAAATTAAATCAACTGGGACTGAGAATGAATGGGCTTATGAGCTGTTTGTTGTTCTAAATGGCACCAAGAAAACCAGATGTTTTCTATGAAATAGTAGCTGATAATTATTTTCATCCAGCCCTGAATTACAGACTTTGTACATTGCCCTCTATGGATTCCTATGTGGAAACACTTAATGAAGGATATTATGACTCAATAAGGCAAATAGTACTGCATACTTGAATTTCTTTTCTCGACTATGAAAAGGTAGAGGAACATACGATTTCCCTAATCTCCAAATAACACTCTCCTATTATATTTATTTCTGACTGACTGGGAAAATATTATATGCACTACAAATTGTTGCTATAATGGAATTGCAGACATTGAATGTCTGTACTTTTTTCCTGAAAGGGCTTCCCAAAAGAAAAGCTTTTGTATTATCTTAGTGGAAAAGAAGGGCATTGCTTTAAGTGAACCTGAATACTATTTAAAATGTCACACAGGTGGTTTCTCCCTATTTCTAATCCTTCACTTTCATTGGAAGATTTTAACAGGAAGAAAGATGTTACTGATGCCTTTGTAAAGGATAAAATGCTGAGAGTGGAGTAATACTAGAGATAGGGCAATCATTTCAAAGAGCATGCAAGTATAGCTTGATGAAGTCTTGAATTAGGATCAGTTTCTATTATATACAAATAAACTTTTATCCTTTAATTTTTAGTTCAAGTCTAGTAGTAAAGGTTTCTCCTGTTAAATGGACTCACTGTTTAATGAAGCACTAAGCCATTTAAATCTAAAACTTATAGGAAGAAAGTAGGTGATATACTTAGAGCCAGTAGAGTTGAAACATAAACTCATTTGATTTCATGAGTCCTGAAGCCTCTAGGTGATTACTCAGTTCAAATGGAGAATCTCTGAGAACCTTAAAGCAATGAACTCTGAGAAAGAAGGAGCTAGCTTAACTGATTGCAAAAGGCAGAAGATAAAGCCCCAGAGCTAGGTAATACGGAAGCAGGATTAACACATCATGTCATGCAGCAGCAGAAATGCCCCTCGGGTAAGGATAAGATGTTCTAGAAAATGCAAGGAAGCCATTTGGGGTTTGCCCTGTTGTCCCTGAATTGCAATCAGCCTAAAATTTGAGGCATGATGGTGGAAGAGGATAAAGTGACAAGAGAAAGAAGAAAGGTTGCAGATTTTATCAACAAGGCAGCTGAGTAAAAGGAACTTGAGCTCACCTGCTCCGATGAACTCACTAAAATCACAACCAAATTCTGAAAAACCATCAATAACAAAAGACTGGAACCTACAAAAAAGATATTCCATATCTAAAGGTATAGGGAACAAACGCAAGGAGACAGGAGGGGGTGCATTTGTGATATACTCCAATCCCACACCACCCAGGCGACTGACCCACGCATTGGAGAACAATTTTTTCACAGAAGCTCTCCCACAGGAGTGAGAGTTCTGAGCCCCAGGTCAGCCTCCCCAGCATGGGGGTCTGACAGCGGGAGGAGGAGCCCTCCCACCCCCACCCCCAGAGCATTTGCTCTGAAGGCCTGCAGGTCCTAAGCGCAGAAGCTCCACAGGGCTGAGGGAAGCAGAGATGTCACTCTTGGAGCCTGCACACAAGGTCTCAGGGCAAAAGCAGTGACTTCGCAGGAGCCTGGGCCAGACCTACCTCCTGGTCTTGGAGGATCTCCTGGGGGGGGGCAGCAGACGGCTGTGGCTCACTGTGGGGATGAGGGCATGGTGGTGGAGGTACTGGGGGAATATTCATCAGCTTGAGCTCTCCTGGAGGTCCCTATTTTGGCAACAAGGCCTAACCTCGCCCTGGAGAGGATACAGTTCTGGGATGCCTCAAGGCAAACAACCAATTAGGAGAGAACTCGGGACTCATCAGTAGACTGGCTGCCTGAAAACTGAAGAGCCCACAGCTGCCTCTGGTCATGCCCATAGATATAACCCTGCCCATCAGAATATAATAAGAGCCAGCTTTAACCGCCAGCCTCTCCCTTGAGAAAGCCTGCCCAAGACTCTTAGACCAGCCTCACCCACCAGGGGGCAGGCACCAGAAGTGTGAATCCTACCCTCCCCTCCTGCAACCTGTGGAACCAGTCAGCAAGCCAGTGAGAACCTACCTTGGGACCAGGCTTCCCTGCTGGCTCAGATGGTAAAGCATCTGCCTGCAATGCAGGAGACCCAGGTTCTATCCTTGGGTCAGGAATATCCCTGGAGAAAGAAATGGCAACCCACTCCAGTATTCTTGCCTGGAAAATCCCATGGACAGAGGAGCATGGAGGGCTACATGGGGTTGCAAGAGTTGGACAGAACTTAGTGACTAAACCACCACCACCACGCTGGGTCCAGCTGGTCCCTGCCCCTTCATGACGAGAGGGGAGTATGCTACTGGGAGGCGCAGGATATTTCCCTACAGAAGGCCACTTCTCCAAGGTCAGGATACATAACTAACCCTCCCCTACATAAAAATACAAACAGAAATCTAGACTAAAGGAATATGTTTCAGATAAAGAAATAAGATAAAAGCCCAGAACAGCTTAAGTGATGTAAAGATAAGCAATCTGCCAAGAAAGACTCCAGAGTAATGATTAATCATAAAATGATCCAACAACTTGGGAGAAGAATGGGTGCGCAAAGTGAGGTTACAAGAATTAGGAAACATAAAGAACAACCAAACATACTTGAAAAGTTGCAGAGGAAAACAAAAAAGCAATTTTAAAAAGGATGGAACAAATCCAAATCAGTAGTTACCAAGGACCAGGAATGGAAGAAATGGATGGATGACTTGATCCTGGTGGGAGTTACAGGCTTACATGCATTTGTCAAAACTTGTAATACTATTTAGGCAAAAAGGATGACTTTTCCTGGAGGTAAATTATACTTCATTAAACTTGAAGAAAAAATGTTAGACAAACATGATTCACTTAGAAAGATGAGCGTGCTTAAAGAATTTTTTTTAAAAAGTGAGTGATTTAATTCACAACAATTAAAATTATAGCCTGTGGATTAAGAGAGGACCAGAGTTTAAAAAGGAGAAAGGGATGGGAAATTATATATTAACTTGACTTTTCAATTGATGGCTTGTGGAGTTTGTGTATTCTTTTTTTTTTCAAATATATATTTTTAAATTGCGGTGTAGTTGCTTTTGAGCTTCCCTGGTGGCTCAGAAGTAAAGAATCTGCCTGCCAGTGCAGGAGATGCGGATTTGATCCCTGGATTGGTAAGATCCCCTAGAGAAGGAAATGGCAGCCACTATAGTATTCTTGCCTGGAGAATCCCCTGGACAGAGGAGCCCGAAGCGCTACAGTCCATAGGGTCTCAAAAGAGTTGGACACGACTTAGTGAGAGTCGGACACGACTGAAGCGACTTAGCAGCAGCAGCAGTGACTGAAAAACAACAACAATACCGTTGCTTTATAAGGTGTTAGCTTCTGCTATGCAATAAAGTGAGTGAGCTATAAGTACACATATATCCCCTCCCTCTTGGACCTGCCTCCTGCCTCCCATTCTGCTCATCTAGGTCACCACAAAGCACCAACCTGAGCTCCTTTTACTATACAGTAGGTTCACACTAGAGAGCCATTTTGCACAAGGTAGTGTAACTATGAGACTGTATATATGAGACTGCGTATTGTTTATATGCAGGAACTTCACAGAGTTTTGTGTCTTGAATGTGGATCCTAAAGGTGGAGACAAAAGGCAATTGTGCCCAGTTTGCTTTTAAAAGCTGGTGTACCATTGGTTAGGTGCTCCAGAAGCAAATACAACCACTGCTGTTGGTGAGTAAGGTGTTTATTAGAAAAGGGGAGAGAGAATAAGCAAAATAAAGTAGCAAGAAATCCAACTGTAATGGACCCAATGAACCCTTGGCCAATTTAGTGTGGAGCTTCAGAAAGAACTCTGATGATCCCCAGGGACACTTTTGATTCTTCCTTAACCAATTGTGACAGTAAATGGGTAGGTCCATCAACCCCTGGTTGCCAAACACATCCAGTGGTGGGCCCAGTTGGCCAGGTCTTTCCACCCCTGACTTCTCAGTGTCTAGGCACAGGTGAGGCAGTTTGGTGCAGCTGGCACAGACTTTGAAGGAACTGAAACTGGAAGGCCATCTGGTGATGGCATCCCATAGCAAGTCTGTCTTTGAAGGGCATGTGGGTGGCATACCTTCACAGTTTCCCCTTTGTACCACTGGCACCTACTTCTCCTACATGCTCAAGTAGCAGCTCCTAGTAGAGCAGGATTCTGGTGGGTCTCTCCCCTGAGGCATCTCTTAGAAGTGGGAGGTCAGTGAGGCAAATGACAGCCCCTTTCATGGCAGTTGTGCTTGGAGCCACAACTGATATTCAGCCACAGTCTTCTCTTTACCTCAAAGACCAAGGATCCCACGTGGGAGATGCTCCAACTGTCCACTGTTAAAATCCTGGATCAGAAATGATGACTGAATGGGTCCGTTACCTCAGTGAACTCACTGTAAGTTGGATCTTGGCAAAACTCCATTTATTATCTGGAGACCATGTGTCCAAACTCTAGCAAGGGGCATGGTGATACCCTGTGTCTTTAGCTGCCAATGTCCACTCATTCACTCTGTCCTTCAGCCTGCATAATATCTAGGTTTCCCCCTTCCCCATGAAATAGCTGGAGATTCCTTTGGGCAGAGACCTGGGGAATCAATCAAATATAATTGCCATATTGTTGCAGGGTTATTTCTCTCAGGAACCAGCCACCTCTGAGTCAGACTGTTGCAGTTTTAAAAACTGGCTCAGGTCTGGAAATAGGGTGACTTGCGGTGTTTTTAATAGGGTATCTTCCCTCTACCTCCCCACCAAGTGATCCAGCTTTGATTTTTTTTCTGCTGGTTCAGATGAGCAGTGCCCTTGTCAGCTGTCCATCTGTTATGCCTTTTTGTATTTCCTGTTCTATGAGTCATCTTAATAGCTTTCCTTGGATAAGCCACCCACTAGGATGCCAGACCCGGCTTATTAGTCATTCCAACTGTCTCTGTATCTTGATTTTTGGTAGTTAAGCACTGCTATCTTGAATTACATTGTTTTGAGGTCTTAGCAGCCCCACTGTTATCAGTGAGCCAAGTTATGTAACAGCCTTGCCTGAACTACGGAGGAGAACTCTCAGAGGAGAGCTACCGCTGAACTGTCTAGTGATGCTGGTGTCTCTTGCACCAGGACATTCCCTATGGCCTTGTTAAATACTGTGCTGTATGGGCCTCCCTATAGAATAGAATAACTGGTGAGTCTTTTTTATTGTGCATAACACCTACATTCCTGCATAGTCACTTTCCTGAGCTTTCAGTGATTTCCTTCACCATCTGCCATGGAAATTCTTGCATTTCCTGGTTGCTCATTGTGATGGTTAATTCTTTTTTTTAATTTTTTTATTATTATTTTTTTATTTTTACTTTATTTTACTTTACAATACTGTATTGGTTTTGCCATACGTTGACATGAATCCACCACGGGTGTACATGCGATCCCAAGCATGAACCCCCCTCCCTTCTCCCTCCCCATCACATCTCTCTGGGTCATCCCCGTGCACCAGCCCCAAGCATGCTGTATCCTGCATCGGACATAGACTGGCGATTCGATTCTTACATGATAGTACACATGTTTCAATGCCATTCTCCCAAATCATCCCACCCTCTCCCTCTCCCTCTGGGTCCAAAAGTCCGCTATACACATCTGTGTCTTTTTTGCTGTCTTGCATACAGGGTCATCATTGCCATCTTTCTAAATTCCATTTATATGTGTTAGTATACTGTATTGGTGTTTTTCTTTTTGGCTTACTTCACTCTGTATAATCGGCTCCAGTTTCATCCTGTGATGGTTAATTCTATGTGTCAACTTGGCTGGGCTATGGTAGCCAATTGCTTGATCAAACACCAGTCTAGATGTTGCTATGAAAGTGTTTTTTAAAGGGCAAACAATTAAATCAATAGATTTCTTAAAACCATATCTATCTATATCTATAAAACTCATACTGCTTCTCTGGAGAACCTAACACATTCATTTGTGGGTTATTGCTTTTTCCATGTTTTTCTAGGAGCTCTTCTGGTAGAGGGCTCCCACCATCTTCTGTGCTTAGTTGCCAGTGTGTTAAATCCTATATCAGAAGTAAAGCATCACCAAGTTAATCAACTCTTTCCTATATAATTTTAAGTTTTGACCCCCTTGATTAAGAATCCTTAGGATCCAGTCACACAGTACTCTCCCAGCTCCCTGGCCAAGTCTTATAGCTGCTTTGGGGTATAGTCCTATAATCCTTAAGATACTATTTATTTCATACATCTAAATAGGTTGATACTTTGTTTTCACTAGTACATACCTTCTGTTGGTATGCCTCTGAACACCACTGAAAAGTTTTAATAAATAGACCACCACACTGTTCCAGAAGCTTGTCAGTGTTGGGGGTCCTCACTGCCAGCCAGGTGATGAATAATGCAGCTCTAAAAGTCTATAGTTAAACCTGTTTTGTTAGATGCTCCTCGGTTCCCACTTTCAAAGGTTGGATTACCTACAAGTAGATTCTGAGAAGTTCAGGGTGTAACATATTTACTAGGAATCAACACGTAAGAAGGGAAAGGGCAATTAGCATGACTGAGCAGAAGAGGAATCAAAATAACTGGGTTTTATTACATCTGCTACACTCCATCACTAGATGCAGGCTACCCAAAACAGGAGGAAACATTGGACAATGTGATTTCCTGCAGCCAAGGCAGAACTTGAAGCTGCTGACATTTGGAAGCTTCCTGCTAACCACACTCTCCACATCTGAGCTGCATCTGGGATCTAAGAAACACAACTGTGACTACCACATGGAATTTAATTTTCAAAGGCAGGATGCAGAACAACAACAAAAAAAAAGAAAAGAAAAAGAAACAAACAACAGACCACCTAGCTCTTTCTTTCTATATCAGACTTGATTCTCCTAAGGAAAACTGTCAGTCCATCAATTTACTGCTTCGTAATTTTCTACTAGATTCTTCCACTTGTTTCCAGTTGGAGAAAGTGATACAGAAAAAGAGCTAAGGAGGAAAGTATAGGAACTTGCATTTTCCAAAAATGGCTGCAACATCTTCCACCCTACATGATTTCTAAAAATGTATCTTTGTTATTCCGCCTCTGAAAAAGTGAAGTTGCTCAGTCGTGTCCGACTCTTTGAGAGTCGTGTCTGCCTCTGAAGGTGAAGTCTAATTCCTCTTTTCTTTTGTGGTAGCCAAAATGCCTTCCCAAAGATATTCACACTCTACCCTAGAGCCTGTGAATATATGTTGTTCACAGGGCAGAAGGATTTGCAGATGTAAATAAGGTGATGGGCCCTAAAATATGGAGATTATCCAAGGTGGCCCAACCTAATCACATGCATCCTTAAAAGCAGAGAACTTTTTCCAGCTGGTGCAGGAGAAGAGATGCGGTAAAGAGGAAGTCAGAGAGATTAAAACACATAAGAAAGACTCCAGAAACCATTGCCTTTTGAAGATGAAAGAACAATGTGATGAGGAATAGAGGTTACCTTCAGAAGCCACCATGGAAATGGGACCTCAGTCCTGCAACTGCAAGGATCTGAATTTTGCAATCAGCCTGGGTGAGCTTGGAAATAAAGTTTTCCCCCAGATTGTGAGACCCTGAGCAGAGGAACTAGTCAAAGTAACTCAGTCTTCTGAACTTGTACAATTGTGAGTTCATAAAGTTGTGTTGTTTTAGGCCACTAAATTTATGATGATCTATTACAGCAGCAATAGAAAGCTAATATTGACTTATGACTTGCTAGTTACTGTCAGGAAGCATTTAACAGGAGGCTTCCTGTGTGCTGTTTTGGATCTGTCAGGAATCCTCTGTTCCTTATTAATTCCTGGAATTAAGAGGAGAATTATTCAGGAATCATTCAGGAATTAAGAGGAGAGGCAAGCCTCTCCCTGGGCTGAGGGATCCAGGCATTTTCTTCTTTAGTTTTTCAATACAGTGATAAGTACCCTCTTCCTTCTTGTGAACCATACAGTAAAAGTGATTGTTAACAACTCTCTCTCTCTTTAATATGGATAGCCTATGTTTTGTAACCAGTCCATTCTGAAGGAGATCAACCCTGGGATTTCTTTGGAGGGAATGACGCTAAAGCTGAAACTCCAGTACTTTGGGCACCTTATGCAAAGAGTTGACTCATTGGAAAAGACTTTAATGCTGGGAGGGATTGGGGGCAGGAGGAGAAGGGGATGACAGAGGATGAGATGGCTGGATGGCATCACTGACTCGATGGACGTGAATCTGAGTGAACTCTGGGAGTTGGTGATGGACAGGGAGGCCTGGCGTGCAGGGATTCATGGGGTCGCAAAGAGTCAGACATGACTGAGCGACTGAACTGAACTGAACTGATGTTTTGTAAGTCCGGAATTTTAATCTTTATGGCAACCCACTCCACTATTCTTGCCTGGAGAATCCCATGGATGGAGGAGCCTGGTGGGCTACAGTCCACGGGGTCGCAAAGAGTTGGACAGGACTGAGCGACTTCACTTTCACTTAAGACAGTATATATGCCCACACTATGTTGATTAAAACACCTCTGCTCCATCAGAGCTTTGGTCCCTGTGTCTTGCTTTCTTTCTCTCTCTCTCTCTTTCAGGCTAATTCTCTGGAGTGCAGAGGCCCTCTGGATTCACTTTCCTGCCCAGGCTTCTAAGATCCTCTCGAGAAGGCGCTCTGCAGCTTCACCCCCCTTGAGAGTGTGCCTGAGGCCTTCGTGAACAGAGCAAGCCCTGTGTCAGGGACTTTATTGGTTTTCTGCATAAACCAAGGAATATCAGCCTCTTTCTGTCTCCCTTACTTTCTTATCATTGACTCCGGACCACCAGGTTCTGGTCGATTAAAGGACCTCAACAACTTACCAGTAGGACAGAATGGAAGAGACGCTAAGGAACTTTTGAGTTCACGTGAAACCCTACCTGGGCCTTGGAAGGCTAGTTCTCACTAGGCTGCCTTTAAGAGCACAGTCATCATACTGTAAGAATTCCAAACCATAAAGAGAAACCATGTCTTAGTGTTTCAATAAGGAGACCTTTGAGAACACAGTCCTTGAGTCATTCCAACCCAGAAACTCACACGTTTCGTTGAAGATGCACATTAACAGATTAGGGGCCTGTGTTCTAGTCTTTCCGGCTGAAGCCACAAACGTGGAGTAGAGGCAAGCCATGCATGTTCTGCAAACAGAATACATGAGCGTAGTAAAACTGTTGTTGGTTCATAACGCAATTTAAAAATTTCACACAAAAATAGTAACTGGCGCAGAAAGGAAGGGAGAAAATGCTCTCAAATAAAAAGAGGGATAGTTTTTTAAAATCCCATCAGTTCAGTTCAGTTCAGTCACTCAGTCATGTCCAACTCCTTGTGACCCCATGAATCGCAGCATGCCAGGCCTCCCTGTCCATCACCAACTCCTGGAGTTCACTCAAACTCACATTCATCGAGTTGGTGATGCCATCCAGCCATCTCAGCCTCTGTCATCCCCTTTTCCTCCTGCCCCCAATTCCTCCCAGCATCAGAGTCCTTTCCAGTGAGTCAACTCTTCGCATGAGGTGGCCAAAGGACTGGAGTTTCAGCTTTAGCATCACTCCTTCCAAAGAACACCCAGGGCTGATTTCCTTTAGAATGGACTGGCTGGATCTCCTTGCAGTCCAAGGGACTCTCAAGAGTCTTCTCCAACACCGCAGTTCAAAAGCATAAATTCCTCAGCACTCAGCTTTCTTCACAGTCCAACTCTTACATCCATACATGACTACTGGAAAAACCATAGCCTTGACTAGATGGACCTTTGTTGGCAAAGTAATGTCTCTGCTTTTGAATATGCTATCTAGGTTGTTCAAACTTTCCTTCCAAGGAGTAAGTGTCCTTTAATAAAATCCCGTACCTGGAGTGAAAAAAATGTATGAATCTGTCTAAAGCAGTTATGAGATAGAAGTTTTAATCTGGTTGAATGACAGAGGAAGAGAGTATCTTTTCATGCTCTACTCTACAAGGGGATCTGTATTGATAGCTCCCACCTGATAAATGATACTTCTTGCAGTTAATCTTAGCTAAATAGAAATTTATTTAAAGTAAGATGCCAGTGAAGTGATTAATTTTCTACATAAAAGTATTTCTCAGTTTTGCAACTGTCTAATTTGTTCTTTAAAAATTAAAGAGACAAACATAAATATCAAATATTTGAATTAATTTTTATTGAATGATTCTTTAAATTCTATAGTGCTTTATAATGTTCAAATTTTTAACACACATGATTTCATACAATCTCATAGTAACATTTCTTTCTCTCTATCCATATATTGCCCCTTCCTTCTTCCTTCTCCCCACTGGTAACCACTAGTTTGTTCTCTATATCTGTGAGTCTGCTTATTTTTTATTTATTTTTATTTTTAAATTTTTTCGTGACTTCTGTGTGACTTTACTGAGCATGAAACAAACACCACTTTATTTTTTATTCACTAGTTTTTTTGTATTTTTTAGATTTCACATGTAAGTGATATCATACAGTATTTGCCTTTCTTTGACTTATTTCACTTAGCATAATGAAAATATCAACTCTTAAGTAATATTACATTTTCCTTTCCTATTCAAAGTTAACGTCAGTTTGCTTTACTTAATTATGCAACTTAGTTTCTGAAATAATATTTCCTAAATATGTACATATTTTACATATAACACCATCTTTCATTTCTGTTAAGCTTTAAAATTGAGAAATCATTTCCATTTATTATATCTCCTGTTTGACTCGTCTTAATAATAATCAAATCAAGTTTTTATTACTTATGAAGAAAGTAAAATTTAAAGTCTGTGGCAAATGTAGTGTCTCTGCCAAAATAGTGCATTAGTAAAGTGCCTGACTTGACCTATATCCAATTATTCAGATGCCTAGTAACTGAACTGCACTGATTTTTTAACACATTTTAATTTGGTGGCTCAGATAGTAAAGAGTCTGCTTGCAATGCAGGAGACCTGGGTTCTATCCCTGGGTTGGGAAAACCCCTGGAGAAGGGAATGGCTACCCACTCCAATATTCTTGCCTGGAGAATTCCAGACAGAGGAGCCTGGTGGGCTATATACAGAACACAAACCACGGGCTGAATTTAAACCTACATCACATTTCATATAACAAATCTCACAGACAGTATTTCCTGGGAAGAATTTATAAATGATAATTCAGTTGTGGTGGGCACAACTGAGCAACTAACACTAATTGTTTTATTTAACACATTTTAAATTTTATATATTAAAAATCAAACTTTATATAACATGTGTCCACAAAAATATTTGTATTTAAAGATTGACAAAAGTAAATAATAAAATAATCCAAAATTAATCCAAATATCTTTAAATATATGAATTGATTAAAAAAATTGTGACATTTCCACTCAATAGAATACTATCTAATAAGGAAAGGAAAAACTACTGATGCTTACACACTACTACATGGATGAATTAAAGAAAAATGAAGAATAAAAGAAGACAAACAAAAAAGACTACATATAATGTCATTCTGTTTATATACCATTTTGGAATATGAAAAAGCAACTGGTCTATGATGATAAAAACCAGATTAGCAATGGCCTGGGCTTCAGAAAGGATTAAATAAAAATAGCATGAAGAAAGTTTTTGGGATGATGGAAATGCTTTATCTCTTGATTAGAGCGGTAAATAAATGGGCATATAAATTTGCCAAAATTCACCAAACTGTCCACTTGAAATGCATGCATTAATGTAAGTTATATATCAATAAATTTTATTTAAAATAGAATAAACCTGGTATATTGACAAACATATCCACAATTGTTGCTTGACATCTTTGGCATCATGAAATAAAGCTCATTCTCCTTTATAAAGGCTTCTGAGGAAAAAAACTCTACATGTCTTTTTTGAAACATGTTTCTGAAGCTCTGGATAACCCTTCAACTCAATAACTGGGATAGTCTATTCCAGTTCAGACTGAAAAACTTATAAACTAATACCCCAGTATTTACACTCTGATACATGCATACACAGTTATGGGGTGGGTGTAATCATAACATTAGGATCATAAGTCTGTCTGCCTGGGAGAACCACTACTTACATCCAAACAGCTTATTATAGTGCCTATCAAGTAATAGTTGTTTAATAAATATGTCCAATGAATAAAACTCATGAAGACGGAATTCCATGACTGAAGACCTGCATTCAGAAATGAAATTCTGATAAACCAAGGAAAAAAATACAAAATCAATAATCTTCAGGTGACCACCTATATTGCTAGACTCAAGCACAAACCACAGGCTGAATTTAAACCTACATCACATTTCATGTAACAAATCTCACACAGAGTATTTCCTGGGAAGAATTTATAAATGATAATTCAAGATCACCATCAATAACTCCGAGGGAAAAAAATAAGCCAACATTAAAAATCATTAGAATTATGTAACAAAACAGCACAAAACAAATAATGTAGTTTGGATCAATGCCTGGAAGATGGAAATCAGAAAAAGAGCCCCTGAGAGGCAAACATGTATGTAGGTCAAGAAGCAACAGTTAGACTGAACATGGAACAACAACAGATTGGTTCAAAATTGGGAAAGGAGTGAGTCAAGGCTGTGTATTGACACCCTGCTCATGTAACTTACATGCAGAGTACATCATGCAAAATGCCGAGCTGGATCAAGATTGCTGGAAAAATATCAGTAACCTCAGATATGCAGATGACACCATCGCTATGGCAGAAAGCAAAGAGGAACTAAAGAGTCTCTTGATGAATGTGAAACAGGAGAATGAAAAATCTGGCTTAAAACTCAACTTAAAAAAAACGAAGATCATGACATCCTGTCCCATCACTTCATGGCATAAAGATGGGGAAACAATGGAAACAGTGACAGATTTGATTTTCTTGTGCTCTAAAATCACTGCAGATGGTGAGTGCAGCCATGAAATTAAAAGACACTTGCTCCTTGGAAGAAAAGCTATGACAAACCTAGATAGCATATTAAAAAAAGCACAAACATTACTTTGCCAAGAAAGGTCCATAGCATCAAAGCTGTGGTTTTTCCAGTAATCATGTAAGGATGTGAGAGTTGGACCATAAAGAAGGCAGAGCGCTGAAGAATCCATACTTTTGAATTGTGGTCTTGGAGAAGACTCTTGAGAGCCCCTTGGACTGCAAGGAGATCAAACCAATCAATCCTCAAGGAAATCTTCCTGGATATTCATTGGAAGGACTGATGCAGAAGCTGAAGCTCCAATACTTTGGCCACCTGATGTGAAGAACCGACTCATTTGAAAAGACTCTGATGCTGGGAAAGATACAAGGCAAGAGGAGAAGGGGAAGACAGAGGATGGGATGGTTGGATGGCATCACTGACTCAATGGACATGAATTTGAGCAAGCTCTGGGAGATGGTGAAGGACTGGGAAGCAGTCCATGGGGTTGCAAAGAATTGGACATGACTGAGTGAGTGAACATCAGCAAAATGGCAAAAAAAAAAAAAAAAAAAGGCAAAATGTCTCTCACTTTAGGCAAATAAAACAAAGTAAGGCCAGTTGAAAATCTAGATTACTGAGAAGCAGGTAGCTGAGAGTATTTTAGCCTGAAGCTGTCTTGTGACCTATGAGGCATTATGTAAATGCAAACAATGACTAACCCTTCAAGGACAGTCCAGGCACAAAGCAAGTTACACAAGGCTAAGCAGGCAACTTTAAGCTTGCATTCTCATCCATCTTGACCAAAACTACTCTCCAAAATATTTAAAGTAAACAGTTAAGTTTAGTTAGGGGGAAAAAAAATCCTCGCCATATACAAATCTGTTCTTCCTCTTCTAAGAGTATGTAGAGTATGTATAATATCTGTGGATCTTTGCACCCTCAAAGTGCTTGAAAGTACCACAGAGTTCTAAAAAGTGCAGCTCAGGTTAAATTCACAACAGCCCCAGCTGCCCCCCCACCGCCCCCCCACCCCACCAAAACCACAAGTACAGGAAAAGGCACAGAAACCTAGCTTCCTTAGTTCCATGTGCAGTCAATCATCATTCATTCATTTAATAAAGTGCATTAAATATGAAATGCTTATAAAGCATTATTGACAAAATTCTTGCCAGGAAAGTTTCTATTACAAAAAATTTTAATCCAAGTTTTAAATTTTATATGCTTTCAGAATAATTAACATATTCATATGAAGACATCTATAATTAAGCTTATACTTAGAATCCACTAAAATTACTTTATACATAACATTAAATGAATTGTAAAATTACGGAAAAAAGGCCAATGCACAGGACTTTAGATGCAGGATCCACTGAGAGATTTTTGGAACCTCAAGAGTTGTTTCTTTTGACAAAAGACCTCTCTGGGCTCCTGTACAGTTATTGAAAGGCACCCCATACAACCATGTCCAATATTATTGTTTTTCCTTTTTTATTCTTTGTAAACTGAGACTAGGTTTGCTTTCTCCACAATTCTACGAAGCTTCCATAGAAGAGATTTCCAAAGTAGCCTATATAGAGGCACTCAAGATACAAATCTACAAGCAGTGGAGTGAGGTCTTTCATATTTTGTACATTGTATGAAACCAGGTCAGAGCAATCATATTCACAGCTGCTCGCCAGCTACAGTCTCTGTCACAGTAGGCTGCCACTGGATGGCAGGTACATGTTCACTTTCGCTTAGGCTGAGGGGAATACTGGGACATTTAGTCTTCTGTCTTTAGTTAAAACCACTCTATTGTGTGTAGTAAACACACATACACACATACCTGTTTTGGTGTCACAGAGTCTTGTCAAGAAAAGGCTGTTGTATATCTAGTTTGGAATCAAGATGAGATTGTGATTATATATATATATGTATATATATATACACACACACACACACACATAGAAAAAGAAAGAGAGAGAGCCTTGACTTAAGAACACATTAGAGCATTCTTGTAAGCTCAGTGTTTCATTGGGTCATTATGCCTTATGATTTATAATCTTATTAAATAATATCTTCCATTGGTCAGAATAGGCTTGACTCTGTTCTCATGACAAGTCCTGAAATCTCAATGGCTGAACACAACAACAGTTTCTTGTTCACACAGAGTCCAGTGCAAGTCAAGCAGCCTTTCTTTATCGTTAGTGACTCCATGTTGTAGTGAAACATGTCTATCTGAAACATGAGGCTATTTGAGCAGAGAAAGGCAGGGATGAAGGAGAATTACTGGTTCTTAATACTCTTTAGCCAGAAATTATGTAAGCTGCTTTCATTCATACTCTGTTAGATCTAATCCCAATAGAACTGTAAGAGAAACCAGGTTATGTAGTAACATGCAGATCATGGATACGATTAGTGCCAGGAGCCTCTAGCACATGTCTGTTCCAAAAACAGTCACACTATCATCCTTTTCCTCCATTGGGCGAACATTGTTGATTACCTTCTATCTGCAGGAATTTGTGCTGGATGTTAAAAGATTACAGAGAGGAATTAAACGTCATCGCTACTCTCCAGCAGCCTAAAAGACAGGTAGACAGAAAAAAATTACAATATGGCCAACTGTGTAGCAGAAAAAAACTGTCCCAAATAGAGGCATATGCCATGTTCCATGGGAAAGAGCACAGAGGAAGATGGGAATTCATTTTTAGCAGAAGAATCCTTGAAATGCTACAGGTGATGACTTATATGCTGGGCCTTGAAGGGGGAAAAAAAAAAAGGACTTAGACAAGTTTGATACAGGAAAGAGGGTAGGGAATGAGAAAAGACAGAAAAATTGGAGAAGACAACAGCATGACTGAGGAATGAAGGGGCATAGAATCTGGAATATGAGGTTGTGGGTGTGTAATATAAGTTTGGGCTTTATTAGTTTGCATGTTGTGTATATGTTTATTTGTTCTAGGAATATTTAGTCTATCGCTATCCCTTGTTTCTCCTATTGTTATTTCACCTACGAATAGAAATCAAGGCACAAATTTTACCAAAAATATTTCAAGTTCTGATCATAAGATTTGATTTCCCCCTAAGTTGTATTTTTTTCTTAATTTCTGAAGAATATTGAGATTGCAAGTCATAGGAGAAATTGACTGGATTTATTCCTACCTAATACTCTTGCCTGGAAAATCTCATGGACGGAGGAGCCTGGTGTGCTGCAGTCCATGGGGTCGCTGAGAGTTGGACACGACTCAGTGACTTCACTTTCACTTTTCACTTTCAAGCATTGGAGAAGGAAATGGCAACCCACTCCAGTGTTCTTGCCTGGAGAATCCCAGGGACGGGGGAGCCTGGTAGGCTGCCATCTATAGGGTCACACAGAGTCGGACACGACTGAAGCGACTTAGCAGCAGCAGCAGCAATACTCTTCACAGATTCCTCTCTAAGCCAACCAAATATTTACATAGCAGGCCTAGCCATAGCAACAAGGCAATTTAGAAATGAACACCCACATACTAACACTGGGGCATTAGATAAATTGGATCCAGGGTTTTAATTGTTGGAAAAACAAGACTTAAAAAGAAAATTTGCTACAGTTTTGATACAGTGCTTTGAGTAATGATGGTTAAGAGTTTGTAAATGGGTTAAATAGGCCAAGAATATGAGGCCATGAAAAGTACAGGGTGAAAAAGAAATATAGGACAATAAAAGAAAAATCAGAGAGAAGGAAAAGGGTGAATAGGATCTTTCTTTTTCCTTCTCTTCTTTGAAGTAAAATAAAAAGCATGAATGAACTAGAAAAATGTCAGTAGTGAACACTCAAGAAAATGACCTTGAAGTATGTATCTTAATGTTTCTTTTTAAAATTTAACATTCTTCCTTGTGAAAATGACGTGTACATTCCATCATTATCTAATGTCTATTATATCTTATCCAAGTGTCAGTTTGCAGATTTTTGTTTGTTTGAAATTAAAGTTCTTTCTTGAATTTCTGCCATAGTTATTTAGTTTCTAAACTACCCTTCTGTGAGCAATACTGTCTTCCCCACTTTTTGATGTTACTAATAACGTTATTTGGAGAAGGCAATGGCACCCCACTCCAGTACTCTTGCCTGGAAAATCCCATGGATGGAGGAGCCTGGTAGGCTGCAGTCCATGGGGTCGCGAAGAGTCGGACACAACTGAGAAACTTCACTTTGACTTTTCACTTTCATGCATTGGAGAAGGAAATGACAACCCATTCCAGTATTCTTGCCTAGAGAATCCCAGGGAAGGGGGAGCCTGGTGGGCTGCCGTCTATGGGGTCGCACAGAGTCGGACAGGACTGAAGTGACTTAGCAGCAGCAGCAGCAATAACGTTATTAACTCATCTTATATTATCTTCCATCAACTTCACATATATCATCTCACCTAAATCTTCCAATAGCAATAAAAAGTTGATTTTGTTACTATTTTGTAATAGTAATAAACTATTAGCAGAAAGTAAAATTCCAGCCTACAGACTAGCTGTGGTAGAAGCAAGGAAATGTGAATTTAGCCAACTACTTAGTTTCCACTTGTAAAATGTGAATAATCTGCCAGCTACAAATTGGCACTTGCCATCTATTGCTACAGGATTAAATCATGAGCTGCTGCAGCTGCTGACCTTCAACACCCCCTTAAAGGAGTTCGGAGTGGAGATCAGGAATGAGACGCTCTGTGCTCTGGAAAAAACTGGCAGAAAAGGCCTTTAGATAGTTAGATATTTTTCAGGAGAAGGTTTTACAAGTCTGATTCTGACATCTTCTCATATCTAGAAAAGAATTAAAACCCTTCATGGTGACCTCTACTCCTCAGTGACTAGCAGCAACCTTCTGCAAAAACATGTGCTGGTTTGCATGTAACCCCACCTCCACCAAAGTCACATAAATACCGACCTTCACCCTGGCTCTTGAGGGCTGTCTCTCAGAGCTATCTGAAATGCTGGCTTTCAGGCTGTAGACCTCATTTTGCCTCAAATTAAACAACTCACAACTCCTATGTGGTGTATTTTTTTCAGCCAACAAATCTAATAGTGTTATTGTATTAATTGGGATAATTCATGTAAGTACCTAGAACAGTGTCTGACAGTGATAAACATTTAATAAATAAGTAATTATCATAATTATTACCATAACATCATTTTGATTCTTTGTCCCTTGGGCTTCAAAACTGCAATTATTTCAATTAAATTATCTTGGCAGTTTAGAAATGATTTAACTCTAGAACAAACAAAAGCTTCTAGTAAGTTACATTTTTTACCTAAGATGAATGCAACATTTTTATATCTTTCATTTGGGGGGGGGGGGAGCAGGAAAGGGGGAGGGTCAGTAATTGATAGAAAAACTGGAAAATGATTTCTCAAATCCAAGACCCTGATTATCCTTCCAGATTCTTTCTTTTTCTTTAAGTAATACTTCAACCTTAAAAATATTAGAGGAAGCCAATGTAAATGTTCATTTCCAGCACTTCTTTTTTCCAACTTCCCCCAAAACATGTCTAGACAGGGGGAGGAAACAAAGGTATAAGAAATCAAACCAAGACTGATTTTACCATTATTCCTAGCAGTGTGAGTGTAAGCGAGAGCGTGTGTGTAGCAAATAACTAAGTCCTATTTTGAGGAATTAAATAATTTGAAGGACTTCCCTATCTGTCCAGTGATTAAGACTTCTGCTTCCACTGCACGGGGGGCGTGGTTCTGTCCGTGAGGGAACTAAGACCCCCACAGCCCATGTGGCCAATAAATAAATATATATAATTTGAGAAACTAAGACGAAATCATTTACAAATGACTTTCTCTCACTTCTTTCACATTTTCAAGTCCTTTTGTGCTACTCCTCCGCCCTCGGGGTAAAATTTATTTTTCCCTTAGAGTTAGTGAGTGGGTGGATGAACCGAATCTGCATGACTGCAGTGATCCCTCTTCTTGTGCCCCCCAAAAGACTTCAGTTGAAGAATGGCCCAACACTTTAACTGCGAGCTCACAAGGAGACTCAGAGTTCTGTCTCCGTGCCTTGGGCCAGGTTCTCTTTTCGTACGGCTTTCCCTGCCTATAGCTTGCCCTACTGCCCAGCGTACCTACACAAAGGTACCACACACCGGCTCCTAGGTTGTGAGCCAAGTACTTCGAGTAAAGCACGTCCCAACCGTTGTGGAACAACTGTTCGACCAGACTTGTGGCTTTCTCTCAGGGTCAAAAGTAGTCTGCAGTGCAGCGCTCCGAGCCATCGTGTCTTTGACAGTCGCCTGGAGCATGCTCAGTCGGCTTGGAGTCACTGGGCTGCAGCCGGCGCCCACCCGCGGCCGCGGGTTCCCGCAAAGCCCCGGGGGATCGCCGCCGCCCTCCCCGGCCACCTCCCCCTCACGGAGCCCTCGCCCTCCCCCTCCCCGTGCCCTCCCCCTCCCCGTGCCCTCCCCGTCCCTCCCCCGGTGTCGCGGCGCGCGCTCCTCGGCATCCACTAGGGTGCTCAGCCGCCGCGCCTCCCCTCCCCGCCGCCTCCTCCTCCACCTCCGGCGGCGGGCGAGGACTCGTCCAGGGACATAAATAAAAAAATAATTCCATGCACCCTTTGATAGCGAGGCGAACTGGCGGCAGACGGACCGCTGCAGCGCCCACCCAGGGCCGGAGACCAGGTCAAGTAAGTGACACCCGGGAGGAAACGAGGACTAGGAGGAGGAGGGGACGCTGGCGGAGAGGAAGGCGAGCGCGCGTGTCACCCGAGCTGCCCGGGGAACGGCACGCGCGTGTGAAACTAATGGCCAGTCTGTGACACGCGCGCCAAAGCCAAGTTTGCCCGCGAGCCCTTATATAGACAAAAATCCCCTGAGCGGCCGCCGGAGAGCTCGCGTCACCGAAGCGCGCGCACTGCAACGCGGGACCTGCGGGGGCGCAGTCGGGCGCGGGTTCCGGGCGCGCGCGCGTCGGGGAGGGGAGTCCCCAGGGGTCCAGCGCGGAGAGTGCTCCGCGCCGGCGCGCGCTCCCGGCCTCCAGTGCCCGCACCCGGAGCACTGGCACCGAGGCTCGCCCGGCGCCGTATCCCGCCCTCCCCGCCCCCGCCCCCTTTCTTGGACGTCTGAGTTTCCCTGGCAGGTTCCCACCTGGCGCTTCTCCGCAGCATCTCGCCCCGTGCCCGCCAGCACACCTGGTGGGCCGGGACTGCGAAGCTGGGTATTGGGCGGGAGTGGGGGTGGGGGTGAGCGTGTATAGGGAGCCTCTTCTTTTAGCAGATGGTCGCACTCAGAGAGGCTGGGAAGAAGGGACGATATACCGGGGTCGGGGTGGGGGTAAGAGTTTTTTTATGTTTTGGGTCCCAGGTAGCCTGGCGGGGGCGAGGCAGAAGGAAAGAAAGGTGTGTAAGGGAGAGACACACCCGGGGACAGAAAAGGAACGTTACTTAACGCGGGCGGAGGAGGGCCTGCGCCTCCCGGCTGTTTTTCCTGGCAGAGCTGTGGCGCCACGCTGGGGGTGCCAGGCCCAGCCAGGTAGCGAGGAGGCTAGTGAGGCGGCTCACGTGTGAACTGCCTCCTCTTTCGGGCGGATGCTGCTTGGGCGGCTACTGTTTCCACCCCATTTTTCTCCCTAACTTCCGCGAAATTGCAGACTGGTCTTGGCAGGGCGGGGTGGGGGAGGATTGTGACCAAGGCCACTTTCCTGGTAGGGCTGAGGAGGGAAATTTGTGATCTACGTCAGGGATGTTAAAATTACACACGCAACACACGCAGGAGAGAAAACGTGCGGTTTACTCTACAAGTACCTCTGGTAGTAGTAGTAAAGCTAGTCTGTCCTATCTTCTTTCTCGGGTCTGTTAAGGGGCATAGCAGGGGAGTAAAACCACGAGCAGTGATGAGGGTGGTGCGGAAAAGCGTGGGCGGAAGGAAACAGTGAGCACAAAATGCCCTTTCCTGGCACCCAGTGCGTTATGGTAAATCCAAACTGGGAACTCAGGAGGGTGCAGACTTTCAACGGACCCTTGGCTTGACTGTGCTGTGTCATTGGAATCTCAAGTACTAAGTGCATTTTTGGGGAACTTGGCTGAAAAATTAGAGCTGGGTTCTGGCAGCAGAGACTGATGAGGGTTGAATGAGGTGATCCTTTCATGGCCCTGGTGAGGCAATCTTAGCCCCACTCTCTGCTTCTGAGCACATTGCGTTTAAAGCAATCTAAGCCGGCAACCGAATGATCTCAGTAAAAGGGAAAGATTACTTAGGCAACTCAGTGTGTTGTGTAACAACTCATAAAGTCAGAAATTAGGTTGGTTTTTTTTTTTTTTTTTTTTTGCAAAATTCACATCAGCAGTTTGCAATTACGTACTCCCCTCCCCTTTGGCTGTTTCAATAATGGTAAGTGAAGGAACAAAGTAGTGCCCCTTGCTATAAATGTTCAGTTTATTTGTAGACATGCATTTAGTCTTTTATAATATTTAGCTGATATTTTTGGCCTTGAGCCCTCCTGAAGGGAAAAAGGGCAAAGAAACTTTAAGAAATATACTTTATGGAGAGTTATATTCTTGGGTCATGGATCAGAAGTAAAAGAAGTCTCCTGTGATTGCTTTTCATTATGTATTCATTTATCAAACTTTTTTTTTTGAGACATTCACATGGAAAAAGGTGATTAACTTTAGAGTTAGGCCTGGATTTCAAGCTCAATTCTTCACTTTTGTAAGACTAAGTAATTATTCAACAATCTTATCCTTAGTTTTTCTTACTCATACAATGAAATTAGTGGTATCTACCCTGAAGTGCTATTGTGAGGAATAAAGTGTACTGAAAACAGCTGAAAAATAAACTAGCCAAGGTGGTCCAGTGATAAAGAATCCGCCTTCCAATACAGGGGACACAGATTTGATCCCTGGTCTGGAAGATCCCGTATACCTCAGGGCACTGAGTCTGTGCACCACAACTGTTGAGCCCATGTGCTGCAACTACTGAAGCCCACTTGACCTAGAGCCCCTGCTCCTCAACAAGAGAACCCACTGCAATGAGAAGCCTGAACACCACACTGAAGAGTAGAGCCTGCTCCTGGCAACTACAGAGAGCACCAAAGACCCAGTGTTGCCAAAAGTAAAATATATAAAAATATATTCTGACAAAAATAAAGTAGCTATTTTTGAAACCCTAAAATCACTCCAGACACTGCACTGCGGTTACAAAGATAAATAAGGTTGGAATTCTGCTTTCAAAAATAAACAAAAACAAAAACATCTAGTCATCTGGGCTGATCTTTCTGTCCTCTTTGCTGCTTGTTTCCTTCTCAATGGAAGAAGCATGTTTCTCAAGGAATTTGAAAGGATGTAGCAGTTTTAAGAAATGTAAGATGTGCTAAGAGGCACATTTGAGTAGGGCACCTTGCTTCAGAAACCTGTGTGTCCAGCCCCATCCATTTGCCCGTTGACCCCGTATAAACAAGTAACAGAGGATTTTCTGTTGTTATGAAGGCAGGACATCCCTTCCCTGAAGAATGTCTTTGCTAATGGATTTCTTTCTTTTCTTTCTTTTTTTATTTTAAGGGATTGAGCAGCAAGTTTTTTTCTGCACGTTGGACAGTCTAATCCCCTCACCCTGAGAAGCCCAAGAGTATAGTCACTATAACATTTTCTCTATAATGCTCACCATGTTCTGGGCACTGTCTGTTAACTCCTTTTATCACTTTAACAATCCTCAGAGGAGGATCTATCGATACTCACATTTACAGAAGAGGTGCAAAGTTAAGAAACTTACTCAAAGTGCACAGCTAGCAAGCGGCTGAGTGGGGGGTGTGCCCCCAGGTAGGCTGTCTGACTTTAACCACTGAGTAGTATGGCTTCTGCTGCATGAAGCTGATTGAGGGCAGGGACTTCGTCTGTCGTGTTCTTCCTTCCTCGTGCAGTGTCTGGCAGGTGATAGTCCTGAACAACTGATTATAGAAAAAAATGAAGCAAGGAGGGAGGGAGAAACAAAGGAAGAGTGAGCATCCTTTCTTGCCTACAACTCTCAGTCTGGCAGGGAATTCCTCCTGGAACTCTGCCCTGGGGGCAGGATAGTTGAGGATCTTTTTATGATTCCTTTGTTACTTATACTGTGTGAGCACAAGCATAGAAATAACTCAGTATATGGTCTCTGATGAAGCCCCCACAACATTGTAAAGCAGTTATCCTCCAATAAAAAATAAATGTAAAAAATCCAAATCTTTCATATTTGCATTAACTCTTGTTTTAAAAGGTGCAGGGACTTCCCTGGTGGTCCAGTGGCTAAGACTCTGCACTCCCAACGCAGGGGTCTGGGTTCCATCCCTGATCAGGGAACCAGATCCCACGTGCCAGCCAAGTAAATAAATGTTTTATTTAAAAAAAACACATGGTAGCTAGTGTCAGGTATTAAATATCTGGCCTTAAGACTAATAGGTTTTTATAAGATTCACTGGCTTATTCTTCTTAACAGATTTTTGGGAAGCCTTTGAAAAGCAAAGTTTCTCAGGAGATGGCATGATAGTGCTGAATTGCAAAATAAACCTTGGAATGAACTCTCATTGAGAGGTCATCATTGTTGACTTTCTCAAAACTATTTGGATCAAAGTATGTGGGAAATGTGTTGAGAAACAACTGCAAACACTAAATCTCTGTGAGTAATAGAACTTTCTTTTAAAAACTTACAGAGAAAGCTTTATTTTCTCAATAGGTCCCTGAAATGGTGACTACAGGGTCCTAATCTACCTACGTGGAAGATTCACTTGTTTTTATTAACCTTTATTGAAATCCCAGATAAGTTCATGAAAATTTTACAAGGCATTTGGGTAACAACTACAAGATGCTGGTGTAAAGATATTTTTGTTAAAAGTTATGCACAGGTAAGATAGCCCCACAAGAAAATGACTTACTGTGGGGTTTAGTAGGGCTTCCCTGGTGGCTCAGTGGTAAAGTGGTAAAGACTCCATCTGCCAATGCAGGAGATGCGGGTTCATTCCCTAGGTTGGCGGGATGCCCTGGAGAAAGAAATGGCAACCCACTCCGGTGTTCTTGCCTGGGAAATCCCACAGACAGAGGAGCCTGGGGGGCTACAGACCATGGATTTGCCAAAGAGTCAGACACGACTTAGCAACTAAACAACAATAATTTGGTTTAGTTATCTGAACTGCTGATTAATTTTTGGTCATGTTTGGAATTAAAACATGGAATTTAATTAAAAAATTAAAAATTTCAATGAAAGTATCTAGTATGAATGGTAACAGAGAAATATTTGTTTAGATAAGTAAAGGTCTGTACAAAATACTGGTATTTTTTAAAAAGTGTTTACATTAAACGTTGGCTGTTTCATACCTAATAGCACAATGACATGTAGTATTATTAATCATCCACACTCCTACACAGTTTCTGATTAGAGCTAATGTATAGAAGAGTTATAAATTATAAGAAGCTGCTCTACTAAGTAATTTATTTGAAGACCTATTTCTTTGGGAACTAGATTAGACGTGAATAAACGGTAAAACCAAAAAGGCATGCATTCGCTTGAGAAGTTTCTAAGGGATGAACTGATTAATAATATTTGCCTGTGTTTGAAATTGATTCTCTAAAATGTCAGAAGCTGAAGTTCTGTCAGTTTTTCTCAAATATACAAAAGGATTCATTCAGTGATGGGCTTCCCTTGTAGCTCAGTTGGTAAAGAATCTGCCTGTAAGGCAAGAGACCCAGTTTTATTGCTGGGTTGGGAAGATACCCTGGAGAAGGAAATGGCAACCCACTCCAGTATTCTTGCCTGGAGAATCCCCTGGACAGAGGAGCCTGGCAGGCTCCACTCTATGGTGTTGCAAACAGTCAAACACAACTAAGTGACTAAACCACCACTACCACAACATTCAGTGATAAACAGTGTTTCTTGACAGGTAACAGTGTTAGCATTTTGGGCAGGGCTCTTTTGCATGGTGTAGGAACGCTGCTTTTATTGCAGGACACTTAGTGTCTGTGACCCCTGTCCCCCATATGCTGATAGTTTCCCCTTAGTCATAATTACCAAAAGTGTCCCCTGACATTGAATACACTTTTTGGAAGAAAGGTACTATACGTGATTGAAAATTACTGGCCTGTAAAATCAAATTGAAAATGTTTAAGGAAATTATCTTTGAAATCGGTCTATCTTCCAATAAGAAATTCTTTTGTGTTTTCCTCAAAGGATAAAAAGAGTGAGTTCTTCCTTGTAAGATATATTAAGTATTAACATTTTATAATCAGGTTATAACTGACCTCTGAGGCTCTAAATCTTCACTGACTTCACACTATCCACAGCCTTTGGCAATGTTGGCACCTGCTGCTTCTTAAACTCCTCTCGATTTCTACGTGCTCTTTGTGCTTCTCCTACTTCTCTGGTTGCTCGCTAGTGGCTTCCTCTTTGACTTTCCTTTCATTGCATAGCTCAGCTGGTAAAGAATCTGCCTGCAATGCAGGAGACAATCCCCGGTTTGAAATTCTTGGATTGGGAAGGCCCCCTGGAGAAGGGATAGGCTACTCACTCCACTTTTCTTAGGCTTCCCTTGTGGCTCAGATGATAAAATGCAGGAGAGCTGGATTCAACCTCTGGGTCAGGAAAATCCCCTGGAGAAGGGAATGGATACCTACTTCAATTTTCTTGCCTGGAGAATTCCATGGACAGAGGAGCCTGGTGGGCTCAAAGAGTCAGACGTGATTGAGCGACTGCACTTTCACCTACTCACTCAAGTATGTATTCCTCAATTTCTGTTTTGAATTCTTCTCTTGTCTAAATTTGATCCATTGACAAAGCTTGTCCTCTCTTGGACTGTGCTTTGACCTCAGTAGGAGTAACACTCAAGCCATTATCTTCAACCCTGACCTTCACATAGCTGTGGCCAGAACTTTCCAAATGCCTGCTGGACAGCTCCCCTCGTCTGTGCTGCTGACACCGCCAACACCCTTCTGAACACTCTTCTTTCCTTCTGTTGGCTCTGTTTCTTTTATTGGTGTTAGTATTCTAATCTAGAATGAGACTCTCAAGCCCCCCACCCCCTTCCCCAGCCTTGAATTTTACAGTCAGTTGCTAAGACATTCAAAATATTTCCTTCATCAGTGTCCTCTTTTCTGATGCTGCCAGAGTCTGGGCACTTTTGACATACTACTTAGACTCACAACCTAGTCTCTTAGCTGATCTCCTTACTAATAGTTTCCCACTGTACTAGTTAATTCTGTACGTGCCTCCAGATACTCGCACTGAAATACACCTCCCTTTCCTATATGTTAGTAACTCTTTGTGACTCCCATTACCTGGGTCTGAGGACCAACATTTCAATCTCTGTATTTCCAAAAATCTTTTCTAGGCTCACCTCCGACTGTCACCATCCTCAGGTCAAACTGAACTGTCCCTTGTGCCTCATTTATTTTCATTCGGTTTCCTGCCTCCACATTTTTGGCCATGCTGTTCTTTCATCTTAAGATGCTCTAACCTCCTGCTGTTTCCATGTCAAGTTTCAACCTTCAAAGCTGGGTGTAAACACCACATTCAAATTTTCTCTGAAGCCTCTGGATAGGTACAAGAAGCTCTTTTAAGATTTCAGTATGTATATTACAAACTCCAGGGGACAGCAGAGGACAGATGAGACTGGCATGCTGCAGTCCATGGGGTCAGAAAGAGTCAGACACAGCTTAGCCACTGAATAACAACAAATGTGTACTCAGGCAGCCTGTTCTTTTAAAGGCAGTTCCAGTTGTGACTGCATTCTTCTTACTTCTACCAAAGGTCCTTATCCTTAGCTTTCTGAAGCCACACAAAATAAATCTTTTTCTGGGTTGACTGACAGCCTGTACATTTGTGGTGACAGCTGATGTGTCTTATGTTTTCTCTATGAAGGTAACATATTCACTTTTCTATCTCTTCTTTATGTGACCTGGTTAAACTTGTTTTTAGGGCCGCTATGTTTCTGGAAGCATTCAAGTTTAGGAAAGTCCGTTTATCTACAAAACAGTTGAAGGATGAAAATGGTTGTTTATGAATATAAATTTTTGATCACTTGCTCATGATCCCACTGGCCATCGGTGTCATCTTTATTCAGATGAAATTAGAAGGTGGGAAATAAAGGCATTTAGAGAGATCTGCCTTTGGAAGGACCCACTGTTACCTCAGAGCTGAACATTTTCTTTCTGTGACCCATTACGCTGAGCATAATGAAGGAATACATGAATAAACACTGAAAGGGAAGAAAGAAGAAAACTCATTTTAAATTTTGTGTACAATTAGAAATTAGCCCCTCAGTAAAATTATTTGTCTTTGCAGATTAATGCCATAAGAGGTAAAGAACCTAACATGCTGTGTGTTTGTGTCTCTGTGTGTGTGTGTGTGTGTGTAATAAGTGAATTTAGAGACCAAAGATGTAGCTTTTACATAGAGCTATAGAGATTACTTTGAGTAAAAATAGCTTGCCTTTATCCAGGTCTTCTACATGCCAGGCATCATTTTACATATTCATCTTACACATTTTTGACTAATTTAATCCTCCAAGCCTTATGAGAAAACATTATTATGACCCTTATTTTACAGCTAAGGGAATTAGGGCCAGAGGTTAAGTATCTTGCCCAAGGTTGTACATCTTGTCAGTGGAGGGATCTGGTCCTGAATCTATTAACCACAATGTACCTTCTCAATATTAGTATTTTAAAATATGCTATTCTGCACTGGATTTTAAGACATTCTAGAGGGAGGAAGTTTGAGAAATGTTAAAAAAAAAAAAAGACTAGTCAAGGATAACGGCACTTGATCTGTTAAAACACAGAGTTGGAAGAATGATAAGACTTCCTTACTTTTTAAAGGAAATATCTGGAACCAAACAAAAAGGCTTCGAGAAAATAATGACCACTTATCACTTGTGGACTCAGGGAGGCTGGGGAGCCATTAGGGGCTGAATAAACACTAATTCCAGGATTCGATCCCTTTAGCACAGGTAGCAATATGATGGGGGGTGGGTAGGTGTGCATAGGGTGGCAGGCCTCCTGTGGATACGCCAGGCTGCGGGCAGCGGTGGATGCATGAACAGAGGGGCATCTGGAGAATTCTCATGGATATGTACATGTCACATCTGCTGTGAAATGGGATTTAGAATAAAGCCTCTGACATATTTCAAGCCAGAGAATGTAATCCTTTAATAACAACTATTTATTCCTCCACTGTGCTCCAGACACTGTTTTAGATGTTGGAGATGGCTGTGAATAAAACAGTAAGATCCTTTTAGTCTTGAGCCACACAAATAATGGAACCTATTTTCAAAGCAAGTTAAAGCAATTTATGTCTTTCCATCAGCTTTGTGTAGAGCTCCAGTGTCGTGTTCACTCTAGTCTGTCTTATCCTGTGGGTCTCTCTTTTCTCTTTCCCTTTTTTCTCCATCACTGTGTCACAGGTTGGATCAGAGTCTTTGTGGATAGATAGATAGACCTTGGTGGAATTTTGATTTAGCCACAACTCAGCTGTTTAACCAAAATCAAGCTATGTAAACCTTCAGAGCCTCAGTTGCCTCATTTTTAAAAATGGAAACAAGCCTATATCACAGGATTGCTGCTGGAGAGTAACTAAATAATGCAGGTAACATAAGTGGTAATCACAATTATTATTCTTTTATCTCTACTAATATTTTTGGTGCATTTTGAGGCAGAGTCTCTTTATTCTTGAAAAATCCTCTTCTGTGCAGTTATTTATGAATTATATTATTTTCACGGCCTGATTCAAGTAGGAAATTCAAACAACAACAACTCATTGACTTTATAGTAATTTGGGTATTTCCCATATAGACAAAACTCTGGGTTTTGACACATCAGTTCAGTTCAGTTGCTCAGTTGTGTCCGACTCTTTGTGACCCCATGAATCACAGCACGCCAGGCCTCCCTGTCCATCACCAACTCGTGGAGTTTACTTAAATTCATGTCCATTGAGTCGGTGATTCCATCCAGCCATCTCATCGTCTGTCGTCCCCTTTTCCTCCTGCCCCCAATCTCTCCCAGCATCAGAGTCTTTTCCGATGAGTCAACTCTTCACATGAGGTGGCCAAAGTACTGAAGTTTCAGCTTCAGCATTGTTCCCTCCAAAGAAATCCCAGGGCTGATCTCCTTCAGAATGGACTGGTTGGATCTCCTTGCAGTCCAAGGGACTCTCAAGAGTCTTCTTCAACACCACAGTTCAAAAGCATCAATTTTTTGGCCCTCAGCTTTCTTCACAGTCCAACTCTCACATCCATACATGACCACTGGAAAAACCATAGCCTTGACTAGTCGGACCTTTGTTGGCAAAGTAATGTCTCTGCTTTTCAATATGCTATCTAGGTTGGTAATAACTTTCCTTCCAAGGAGTAAATGTCTTTTAATTTCCTGGCTGTAGTCACCATCTGCAGTGATTTTGGGGCCCCCCAAAATAAAGCCTGATACTGTTTTCACTGTTTCCCCATTTATTTGCCATGAAGTGATGGGACCAGATGCCATCATCTTTGTTTTCTGAATGTTGAGCTTTAGGCCAACTTTTTCACTCTCCTCTTTCACTTTCATCAAGAGGCTCTTTAATGCCATTCTCCCAATTCATCCCACCCTCTCCCTCTCCCTCTGAGTCCATGTCAATGTATGGCAAAACCAATACAGTATTGTAAAGTAAAATAAAGTAAAAATAAAAATTAAAACATAAATAAATAAAATAAAATTAACACTAACAAATGTAAAAAAAAAAAAAAAGAGGCTCTTTAGTTCCTCTTCACTTTCTGCCATAAGGGTGGTGTCATCTGCATATCTGAGGTTATCGATATTTATCCCGGTAATCATGATTCCAGCTTGTGCCTCTTCCAGCCCAGCGTTTCTCATGAGGTACTCTACATAGAAGTTAAATAAGCAGGGTGACAATGTATAGCTTTGATGTACTCTTTTTTCTATTTGGAACCAGTCTGTTATTCCATGTCCAGTTCTGTTGCTTCCTGACTTGCATATAGGTTTCTCAAGAGGCAGGTCAGGTGGTCTAGTATTCCCATCTCTTGAATTTTCCACGGTTTATTGTGATCCACACAGTCAAAGGCTTTGACAAAATCAATAAAGCAGAAATAGATGTTTTTTTTTTGAACTCTCTTGCTTTTTCGATGATCTGGTGGATGTTGGCAATTTGATCTCTGGTTTCTCTGCCTATTCTAAAACCAGCTTGAACATCTGGGAGTTCACGGTTCAGGTATTGCTGAAGCCTGGCTTGGAGAATTTTGAAGATTAGTTTACTAGCATGTGAAATGAGTGCAATTGTGTGGTAGACTGAGCATTCTTTGGCATTGCCTTTCTTTGGGATTGGAACAAACATTGACCTTTTCCAGTCCTGTGGCCACTGCTGAGTTTTCCAAACTTGCTGGCATATTGAATGTAGCACTTTCACAGCATCATCTTTCAGGATTTGAAATAGCTCCCCTTGGATTCCATCACCTCCACTAGCTTTGTTCATAGTGATGCTTTCTAAGGCCCATTTGACTTCATATTCCAGGATGTCTGGCTGTGTGTGAGTGATCACACCATTGTGATTATCTGGGTTGTGAAGATCTTTTTTGTACAGTTCTTCTGTGTATTCTTGCCACCTCTTCTTAATATCTTCTGCTTCTGTTAGGTCCATACCATTTCTGTCCTTGAGCCCATCTTTGCATGAAATGTTCCCTTGGTATCTCTAATTTTCTTGAAGAGATCTCTAGTCTTTCCCATTCTGTTCTTTTCCTCTATTTCTTTGCATTGATGGCTGAGGAAGGCTTTCTTTTCTCTCCTTGCTATTCTTTGGAACTCTGCATTCAGATGCTTATATCTTTCCTTCTTTGCTTTTTGCTTCTCTTCTTTTCACAGCTGTTTGTAAGGCCTCCTCAGACAGCCATTTTGTTCTTTTGCATTTCCTTTCCATGGGGATGGTCTTGATCCCTGTCTCCTGTACAATGTCACGAACCTCAGTCCATAGTTCATCAGACACTCTGTCTATCAGATCTAGGCCCTTAAATCTATTTCTCACTTCCACTGTATAATCATAAGGGATTTGATTGAGGTCATACCTGAATGGTCTAGTGGTTTTCCCTACTTTCTTCAACTTAAGTCTGAACTTGGTTATAAGGAGTTCATGATCTGAACCACAGTCAGCTCCCGGTCTTGTTTTTGTTGACTGTATAGAGCTTCTCCATCTTTGGCTGCAAAGAATATGATCAATCTGATTTCGGTGTTGACCATCTGGTGATGTCCATGTGTAGAGTCTTCTCTTGTGTTGTTGGAAGAGGGTGTTTGCTATGACCAGTGCGTTCTCTGGCAAAACACATACTGGAAGACAATTCAACATTGATATTGATGATGCAAAAATATTTAAGTGCTGAATTTTTCACATAGACACAAAATTAGTAACATCAACTGGGAATATATCCCAAAGGAGTTTTAAGATGGAAATTACTGACTTTCAAATTAGAAGTAGTAGCACATATAAACACATTTAAAGACTGTGGCAAAGGGAAAAGCAATAGCGATTATGCTATCATGATTTAGAGATGTTTGGTCATACTAAGATACAAACCTATGTCAACATAACTATTGTTGTGCTTTTTTTAAAGCAACATTTAAGTGCTTCCTATGTATCTGATCTTTTAAAAATAGAATTTCTATTCTTCATTATTATCAAGTAAGACAAATGCAGGTAGAACAAAGACTCAGCAAGATGAGTTTGCCCATTAGAGAACTCCAAAGGTCAATGTCTCAGTAGATGTTTCGGTGCAGGCTGCTAATGGCAAGTAGATCTTGTTCGCATATGTTAAGTCAATTTAAATCAGTAAATAATTGAGCATTGCTCCATGAAATAATCTGCATAAAGACTCGAAAAGATTATGTCTAAGTCATTTTTCCTGATCTCCCCAAGGAGACTAATTTCAGACACATTCTCTGTGTGGGGAGTTACAGGAACAATCAAGTAGGACTGAGCGTCAAAATGATAGAGCAGTGATTTTCTACAACATTGGTAAATCAAGTATAAATAATCCTTGAGCCGCATCTGGCCTCCTTCCTGTTTATATAAATAAAAAGTTTTTTTTTTTCTGGAATATAGTCACACCCATTTGTTTCTGTGTTTTCTGTGGCAGATTGCCTGCTGCAGATTGAGTTCAATAGTTGTGATTAAATTTTCAGTTTAGAGAAAAATATCCTTCAGTTTAGAGAAAAATCTTTCAGTTTAGAGAATAGTATTTGTTGACTCCTGCTCTAGGATTCCAGAAAGAGACTTTGCTATGTAATGGAGTGATCAAAGAAAGCTTCAGTCAAAGAAGTGGGAACGTTTTAGAGCTGAGAGATCAATAGTCTAAGTAAAATGAGGTCCATAGCTCTTAACTCTGCCTCTTAAGATTCAGTTACTTGTAATGTCTTCCTTTTTCTGTAGTGCCCCTTCTTAGTACCATATGAATTCCAGGTATTTATTGTCTGGCGTCTTCAATGTAGCAATAAAATGCTTGAATGTGTTTTCCTAGAGCTATGGCCTCTTTCACGGAGAAGGCAATGGGACCCCACTCCAGTACTCTTGCCTGGAAAATCCCATGGACGGAGGAGCCTGGTGGGCTGCAGTCCATGGGGTCGTGAAGAGTCGGAAACGACTGAGCGACTTCACTTTCACTTTTCACTTTCATGCATTGGCGAAGGAAATGGCAACCCACTCCAGTGTCCTTGCCTGGAGAATCCCAGGGACAGTGGAGCCTGGTGGGCTGCCATCTATGGGGTTGAACAGTGTCAGACACGACTGAAGCAACTTAGCAGCATGGCCTCTTTCAGAAGAAAAACAATCAGTGTACCAGTTTCTTTTTCTGAACTTAAAAAGTGGCAGATACTGCAGGAATATTTGCATTATCACTAATGGATATGAGAGCATAATAAGTAGATAGGAAAAGGTGAACAATTCAAAAGAAACCTCAGGGGATATAAGACAATGTAAGCCCATCCCCCATGGACCATATTAGCATCTCTCTGGAGAGTCATCTGGCCACTGTGCCCTGGGGAGAACATTAATTACACACAGCTTGGCCTACTGCTGGAGGATTTAGTAATGTCAGATCTCAAGCTCATCTAAAAATTGTTTCCTTTTTTTATTGTTAATTTTCTTAGTAATGTGGTAATTTAAAGAAAAAACACTTCAATGAGGAAGCATGCAAAATTTATTGTTTTAAATTTATTTTTACCAATAACAGTTTTATTACTCTATTACCCTTTGTGGGCCCATTATCTACATTTGTTTTCAACCATTTCAAAAAAGGCTGTATACACTTATATAGCTGTATTACCAATTAAAAAATCTCATTCTAAATGCTTAGAAACCTAATTATTACTGTTCATTGGGATACTTCAGTATCAATGATCAAAATTAATATGCATATTTGATCTGTAACTTTCATTTAAGAGTAAATGTTCCCTCCAACTTTTTCAGGATATCAGTTCAGTTCAGTTCATCACTCAGTCGTGTCCGACTCTTTGCGACCCCATGAATCGCAGCACACCAGGCCTCCCTGTCCATCACCATCTCCTGGAGTTCACTCAAACTCACGTCCATCAGGTTGGTGATGCCATCCAGCCATCTCATCGTCTGTCGTCCCCTTTTCCTCCTGCCCCCAATCCCTCCCAGCATCAGAGTCTTTTCCAATGAGTCAGCTCTTAACGAGGTAGCCAAAGTACTGGAGTTTCAGCTTTAGCATCATTTCTTCCAAAGAACACCCAGGGCTGATCTCCTTTAGAATGGACTGGTTGGATCTAATCAGTTTTAAATCAGGCTTCTCCAGTGGCTCTACAATAAAGAATCTGCTTGCTAATGAAGGAGACAGAGGAGACACAGTTTCGATCCCAGGGTTGGGAAGATCCCCTGGAGAAGAAAATGGCAACCCACTCCAGTATTCTTGCCTGGGAAATCCCATGGACAGAGGAGCCTGGCAGGCTACAGTCCGTGGGGTCACAGCACTATTTTAAATTATTTCACATTTTATTAAACATCTTGTTTTACTAGTTTTTGTCTTAAAGCGGTACTACTAACATCTCCTCAGCTATACAGTGAGATACTGAGTTGTGGCCTATAAAATCTCAATTGAAAGATGTAATTGTTTGGTCTTCTCTTGGCATTCAAATGATTTACATACTTAGATTTTTGGAATTTGAAAAGAAAAAAGAGAAGACACATATTCAGAGATACAGCTGCAGGGGCTTACATATATCACCTCATATAATCCAGAAAGTTATTATCTGACAACATCAACAGCCCTGTTACATGGGTATCCTGTATCGTTTTCACTGATTTAGGAAGAAATGAAGCATCTGATGTGTCAGGTGGGTTAGCTCTATTTCCAAAATCCACAAAGCTCTATTTCCAAAATCCATATTTCCTCCTCTGTTCCATGTAATCATCCCAGGTAGAAGTAGAAATAGACTCCTCCCTCTCTGCACACACATTTTATAGAAAAGGGAAATTGTGGGGAAGGTAATAGAGAAACACTTAGAATTCTGTCCTTCTTGAATGTGCTGCTTTTTTAAAAGAGTCCTGCTTTTAAATATGAAAATCACACCTGTAAGTCTTTCACACAAAACAAACCAAAAATTAAGAGGACAAGAGAAATGTTGGCAAAATTCTATTTTGTCTCTCTTCCATATTGTCTTAGTCCATTTGGGTTGTTGTGACAAAATATCATAGACTGGGTAGCTTATAAACAGCACATTTATTTCTCAGGGTTCTAGAAGCTGGAAGTCAGAGATCAGGGTGCCAGTGTGGTTGGGTGAGGGTCTGCTTCTGGGTTTCAGACTTTCAGTTGTGTCCTGGCACTGTGGAAGGAATTCTGGAGCCCTGTGAGGTCTGTATCTGTGTGCTAAGAGGCTTCAGTCATGTCCAGCTCTTTGCAACTCCATGGACGGTGGCCTGCCAGGCTCCTCTGTCCATGTGATTCTCCAGGCAAGAATACTGGAGTGGGTTGCTGTGCCTTCCTCCAGGAGATCTTCCAGGGATTGAACCTGCTTCCCTTATGTCTCCTGCAGGTGGGTTCTTTACCACTAGTGCCACCTGCGAAGCCCTGTGAGGGTATATATCAGAGTACTAATTCCATTTATGAGGGTTCCATCCTCATGACCTAACCACCTCACAAAGGCCCTACCTCCTGAAATGATCACATTGGGCATAAAATTTGATCATGAGTTTGGAGGGCCACAAGCATTCAGACCGTAGCACGCATGAATAATCCTTCTTTCAAAAATGTCAGCTCTGTGAACTGTGCATGTTGGGATGGATGCTAGTACCAAGAAATTGAGTAGACATGGATAACACTATTTAATTAAGGCTATGTTTAAATAAATTGGGATCTGAATATTGTTCTAACCTTTTTTTTTTTTGAGTACTTGATTATGCTTTTTAAAATAGGTACATTCAGTTCCAATTATACCTTAATAAGAAAACTATTCAAGTCACATTTTAAAAAAAATCTTAGTAATAATTGGTTCATTTAAGTACCATAACTTCATTATACTTGAAATTCATTGCAAGAATTCATCTTATACAGAGTCCATTTCAAAAAGACTTAGGAAGTTTCCCACTATAAGCAATTTAGCTCTTTACATAGCCTTGTTATAGGAACAGGAGCATTCAACTGTAGCATGTTGAAGACGGTGCTGTAATGAAATTCCATCATCATTGTTTTAAAATGTATTTCTTTCATAGAAGAACAACTTCAAAATACATAATTGAGGTACTACATGTTTTAAAATGTGAGACAGTTGAATTGAATGCTATGTCTTGTTTATCCACTTACACACAATGTGAATGGGACTTTTCTTTGCCATTGACAATAGAATATAATTTGTGCATTGCAATTTAAATGTCCCTTCCTTGACCCACAAAAGATATCCAATCAAGGAAGGCTGGGAAAATTATAAGGTATTATTACCATGTACTTAGGACTTTCCTGCTGGTTCAGACAGTAAAGAATCCGCCTGCAATGCAGGAGACCTGGGTTCGGTCCCTGGGTTAGGACGTTCCCCTGGAGGAGGGCCCTGAAACCCACTCCAGTATTCTAGACTGGAGAATCCCTATGGACAGAGGAGCCTGGCAAGCTACAGTCGATGGGGTCGCAAAGAGTCGGATAGAATTGAGCAACTAAGCACATATACCTACCACCTACTGAATAGTATTTTTTAGCACAGAGTTGATGGGGAAAAAAGGAAATGCTCCCTTGTTAACGGAACACTTGTATGAATAGTCTAGGGACCTCCTGGGTGGCACAGTGGTAAAGAATCTGCCTGCCAGTGTAGGAGATGCAGGAGACACAGGAGATGCAGGTTCCTTCCCTGGGTCAGAAGATCCTCTGGACTAGGAAATGGTAACCCACTCCAGTATTCCTGCCTGGAAAATTTCATGGGCAGGGGAGCCTGGTTGGCTATCATCCTTGGAGTCAAAAGAGTTGGCCACAACTGAGAGACTGAGAACACACACACACAGATTCAAGTTGAAAACATATAGGATTATGATCAATAATCCTATTAAGGAGTATCAATTAATTCTGAAAACAAATATGATATGCCAAAATAATGTATTGGGGTGAGAAAACTTTCTACAAGGGCTGTTTTGATTCCTGAAATGGACCATCCATCTTTTGTAATCAAGTAATTAATGATAGCAAAGAAAGTGGTTCTGATATGTTCTTTATGTTATTAAAAGGCATCAGGATAATATAAGGTAGTTGAAGTGCCATGATATTTTTAAATTGAAGTATAGTTGACTTACAGTATTGTTAGTTTCAGCTATATAGCAAAGTGATTCAGTTTTATATGTATATATGTATACATATATGTATATATATATAGATTCTTTGTCAGGTTCTTTCTATTATACGTTATTACAACATATTAAATATAGTTCCCTGTGCTGTACAGTAGGTCCTTGTTGTTTATCTTTTTTATATATAGTAGTGTATATTTATTAATCTCAAACTCATAATTAACCCCCCCTTTCTCCTTTGGTAATCATAAATTTATTTTCTATGTATGTAAGTCTGTTTTTGTTTGTAGGTTCATTTGTATAACTTTTCAAGATTCCGCATATAAGTGATATCATGTATTTGTCTTTCTCTTACTTCACTTAGTATGATAATCTCTAGGCTCACTTTTTAACTTTATTTCAACAGAGAATCGAAGTTTGTTTAAAAAAAAATGTGTGTATTATTTGCCTATGCAGACATCCCCTTTATACATTCCTGGGAATTCTCTCAAATTCCTAGAAATCTGAAAATAAAAACACATATAACTCGTAACTGTTTTAGTTTTACAGCTTGATTTTTGTTTCCAGTATATTAGTGACCACTACTAAAAGCTTTTATTTTCCTTCACTTGACACTGACTTCTGCCTTTTTCTTTTTTTTCACATTTTCTTGTAGTAGTTTCCTGATAGGATTGAAAATGGGTATGTGGAGAGAAGTGTGTGCCAAGATTGGCAGACATTCAGATGCTGCATTTATTGCCTTTGTGAAACTAGTACACCATGTAGTCACACAGTTGTGCCAGTAGTAATAATACCAGCAAAGTGACCAGGCATTTGTATCTTTGGTGACTGTTCCAGTTCTCATAGTGTCATGGATGCTGTTGCCGTTACTCCAGAAATCCATCTTTGGCATGTTGCTGAACGGGTAGTGTCCTAAGCAACATGAAGACATTTATGCTCCTGGCATTTATGTTATATATGGCATTTATATATATATATACATTTATGCTCAGCATGTGGAATCCTCCCAGACTCATGTCCCCTGCATTGGCAGGTAGATTATTACCCACTACTCCACCAGGGAAGTCGTCATTCATCATTATTAATGTACTCATAAAACACCACTTGGCTTTGGACAAATTATAGTCCAAATTACAGTCTGTTTGGGTAATGCCTAACTTCAGAATTTTCCAAACTTGATTATAGATGCTGTTTTTGAAAAGAATTTCACTTGATGGAGCACCACTGAGGAAACAGTGCCTGGAGGAAAAACCTCTGTGTTTAATTAAACAAAATAGAATTTTGAAAATATTATTTATAAAGTCTGACATGTGCCTGAAGAGTAACTGAATTTGGATTTCATTTCCATAGTTCAAACATGTGATATATTCTAAGGTATTTTGCAATGCATAACAAAGTAGGTAGCCACTGTCTCTTTCCATAATAAAATTCAAAACATCAGGGTCATATGGATTACTAAAATTTTTATGTTGATATAATCATAATAAAAGCAAAATGATGTGGGGAGTTAATTTTTGAGACCTGTGGTCTGGCTTAATCTACTCAAAATATTGTAAATATAACTTCCATTATTAGAGAACTAAATGAACACATCTCATGTGAGGTCATTATGGTTATTTTGTTTATTATTCATAGACTAACTTTGATTTCCTAAACATTGAAGTTTTTAATCATTAGGAAAACATTTATTTTGCTGACATTTTGTCCTCTTATTTATATGAATTGCCACATTATACATAGAGGCATTCTAAAATTTTGAACTCCTTTGATAAAACTTCTTAATTACTAAACTATAGCTTTATTTTACTATTGTTAACTGACTGACCACATTTTATGTGATTGTGTGGGTTTTATGTGTTTTTCTTTTTTTTTTTTTTTGGTGGGAGGCAAAGACATTTTCTGTGTATTGCAAAAATATTAAGAAAAAAATATTGGAACCATTCCCTGACATCTGTAACCTAAAATTATCTTTCCTTTTACAGCTGTATAGCATTTATAGCTTGTGGCCATATCACTAAGTTGTATAATTATCAATACAATTTATATGCTTATCTGCTATACTTCATAGATTTCCTTAAACAGGCAACTCAGCATCCCTAGATCATTTTTCTCATCATATTCTAAAGCTTTATTGTTTATACCTCATACTCAAACATTTGTTAAACCACATGGCTGACCAATATAGATTTCTGTGTTATTATAGATTTAAAAATATAGATGCTTAGTATTTTTTTGCTAGTTGTGTTGCCAAATAAGCTCATTCCATACTTTCTAGCATGATTGAGACCAATGAAATTAAAAATATAGTTGTACTCAGTAATGCGGCTAATACACAATGGGATATTACTCAGCTATAAAAGGAATGAATTTGAGTTGGTTCTAATGAGGTGGACGAACCTAGAGCCTTTTATACAAAGCGAAGTAAGTCAGAAAGGGAAAGACAGATATTATGTATTAACACTTATATATATGGAATCTAGAAAGATGGTACTGATGAACCTATCTACAGGTCAGCAGTGGAGATGCAGACATAGAGAACAGACTTTTGAACACAGCTGGGGAGAGAGAAGCTGGGATGATTTCAGAGAATAGCATTGAAACATATGCATTACCATATGTAAAGTAGATAGCCAGTGGAAATTTGCTTTATGACACAGGGAACCCAAAGCCAGTGCTCTGTGACCACCAAGAGAGGTGGAATCGGGAGGGAGATGGGAGGGAGATTTTAGAGGGAGGGGACATTGTATACCTATGGCTGATTCATTTTGGTGTATGGCAGAAACCATCACAGTATTGTAAAATAATTATCCTCCAATTAAAAATAAAAAAAAAATAATAAGGAGGCTAAAAGATGAGTAAAAGTCACCTGCATTCAAGGCGCAGAACAAATTTCCTAAATGTTGACTAATGTTTGGAAGTCTACTAATCAGCACACTAGACTTTCCTTCCACATTTCCCGTACCCTTCAAGGCAATGAAAATAAAGATCATGCAAAAGCTAATTCTTTTAAAGTAGAATGTTCCCCTCCAAGTCCAAAATGCATGGAAGTTAACAGTACTAATTGTTCAGTAATGACACTCTTACTGTGTGTGATCTCTAATAACATGCGCATATTGAGGTCAAGAACGTCTAAAGAGAAAAGGTTGTGTCTTTTGACCGTTGACATCATCATTCCCCATCTTCCTACCTACATTTCACTTTTTCCTTGGTTTTGTGGGAATCGCCTATCTATCATTAAATTCTGGTGCAAAAAGTGATGTCTTTGACTTAGAAATACTGTTTTACTTGGATATTGGCTGTGTTTTCTATGCAGAATTTTTTTCCAATATAATTTTGTGATTTATATATATATTTTTTTACCTGTACCTATATGTTCCCATTTACAACACCTGATTATAAAGAAAATTTTCTGGTAAATTTTATTTTATAATTTTTTTAAACTTGTCAGCTACCCTAAAATATTTTACGTGTTGCTGCTGCTGCTGCTAAGTCACTTCAGTCGTGCCCGACTCTGTGCGATCCCATAGATGGCAGCCCACTAGGCTCCTCTGTCCCTGGGATTTTCCAGGCAAGAGTACTGGAGTGGAGGTGATTTTACATGTTCAGTTCAGTTCAGTTCAGTCGTTCAGTCGTGTCCGACTCTTTGCGACCCCATGAATAGCAGCATGCCAGGCCTCCCTGTCCATCACCAACTCCTGGAGTTCACTCAGACTCACGTCTATCAAATCAGTGATGTCATCCAGCCAGCTCATCCTCTGTCATCCCCTTCTCCTCCTATCCCCAATCCCTCCCAGCATCAGAGTCTTCCAATGAGTCAACTTTTCGCATGAGGTGGCCAAAGTACTGGAGTTTCAGCTTTAGCATCATGCCTTCCAAAGAAATCCCAGGGCTGATCTCCTTCAGAATGGACTGGTTGTATCTAAATGAACATTTAAAGTCTTTGAGTGACTTCTTACTTAAACTTGAAGATTTTACCAGATACTTTCTCTTGAAGTGGGCATTTAGTCTTTACCTAATCTGATGTGTGAGGTAAACCCTCTTCCTTTTTAGATTAGTATGATTTTAATGAAGGCAAATTTAAATTGTGGGCTTCCCAGGTGCAGGAGACACAAGAGACATGGGTTCCATCTCTGGGTCGAGAAGATCCTCTGGAGGAGGAAATGGCAACCTCTCCAGTATTCTTGCCTGGAGAATCCCACAGACAGGGGAGCCTGAGTTGGGCATGACTAAGTGACTGAGCACACACACATTTAAATTGCAGACTTTTATTGAAGACTTGCAATTTTACAGTCTCTGTAAATTGAATCATGCACTCAAAGGAACTTAGAGGTTATTTAAACCCAATATTTCACCCCATGTGTTAATCCTACTAAATCTGTTGAAAGTGATTATGTAGCTTCCGTTGATAGCTGTGCAGGCATACAGTGAACTTAGCATCTTACAAGTAGCTCATATTTCTCTTAGCCAGTTTCATTTGTTAGTTTATTTCAATATTGCCTAAGAGGGAAAACACCTGTGAATTTTATTAATCTGTGAATTGGAAACATTCATATCAGAAAGGCAGGTCTTTAACCTCTGCTGACAGATCCTAAGGAAATCTGCAGACCCAGTGAGGATAACCATGTGTACATCATGTGATGTGGGCTGAGGAAATCAGAAATCATGGGCACTGAAGTTGTAAGAAATTGGTAACTCTGATCTAGTGGCTGTTTGGCCTGGGCAAATAGAGGAAGCTGCCAGGCAGAGAGAGATGGAGCAAATGCTCAGGACAAGCGATTACAACTATGTTATCATAATGACTTTCATTTATTGAATGCATACTGTCTCAGACAGTATTCTAAGCACTTTATCTGTGGTATCTTGTCTAATACTGTAAGAATAGTGCTGCTACTGCTTTTCTTTTTTTAAAAAATAATTTATTTATTTTTGGCTATGCTGGGTCTTTGTAGCTATGCTCAGGCTTTCTCTCTCTGCGGTGTGCAGGATTCTCATTACAGTGGCTTCTCTTATTGCAGAGCACAGGTTCTAGGGTGCTAGGGCTTCAGTAGTTGTGGCACCCAGGCTTAGTTGCCCCAAGACACGTGGGATCTTGCTGGACCAGGGATGAACCTGTGTCCCCTGCCTTGACAGGCAGATTCTTAAACTGGCTCAGTGGTAAAGAATCTACCTGCCAATGCAGGAGATGCAGGAGACAGGGGTTCCATCCCTGGGTCAGGAAGATCCCCTGGAGAAGAGAATGGCAACCCACTCCAGTATTCTTGCCTGGAAATTCCCATGGACAGAGGAGTCCAGAAGGCTGCATTCCATGAGGTTGCAAAGAGTCGGACATGACTTAGCAACCAGGCACCCACACGAAGTTCACAAAGATCGTAAATAATGGAGATAATATTTGTGACTAGACATTCTAACCTGGGAGTTCTCATTTTATTTTTTAGCTTATACTCAGCATCTGAACCATTCAGGGCTCTATACACACAGAGAAGGCAGCTGCCTAACAACTTTGCAGCCGAGTGCTGTGTTGATCCTGTTTTTATTTTTCTTCCCCTTTTGCTAAAGCTGTCCCTGTGTTCATGCTAAGTCGCTTCAGTCATGTCCAACTCTTTGTGAACCTATGGACTATAGCCCGCCAGGCTCCTCTGTTCATGGGATTCTCCAGGCAAGAGTACAGGAGTGGGTTGTCATGCCCTCCTCCAGGGAATCTTCCTGATCCAGAAATGGAACTCCTCCTCCTGCATTGGCAGGCAATTCTTTACCACTAGCGCCACCTGGGAAGCCCTTTCTTTAAACTAAATTGAGTGAATTTTGATTTCTTGCAAACATAGATAACCTGCCCATGAGATCGATTTCATTATTCACTTTATTCCAGGTTTTGCCTACATGAAGAACTCTGAGTGTTATTATAGATTCATAGTTGGGACCCTAGATGCAAAGCACAACACATCAACTTGGAAATTATTTACTGCTTCATATGAAAACCCTTTCTTCTGAACAGGTCCAAGTAATTACTGAATTTATAATGAGATGTGTTTATAAAATATTGCATATGAAGACAGTACAGTGTGATCTGCATTGGAATTAATATTAAGGATGTAGGCATCAACTGAGTGTCTTACTTATGGATTTAGAACAGTTTTTGCTATGTGGTATTCAAGAAATTATAACATTTTTCTTGGTATTTTCATTAGCTAGGGAAGTTGATGATGAAGGTCCTTCTGATCACTTCCTGTTCTCGGTTTTGCAGAAAGAACAATATCTGTAATTTTACTACTATAAAAACAGTATTGAGTTAGACATGTGTGTCTTCTTTGAAGGGCAAGAAAAAAATTCACAAGAAAATGAATCAGGGCATGTGTAGCAGTGGAGGAAGTAGGAGGCAAACTTTTGTGAGGAAGAAAAATAAAATATACAATAAGAATACATCTCAGAAGGGAATCATATTGGGTTACTGATCAGAACATAAAATTATGTACAAAAGTTCACCCCTTCCAAACTGGGAGAAATATTTATAATATTTTATTATTATTCATAATATTACTTTAAAAAATTGTGCTTCACACCAGTGTCTGAGTCTACAGCCTTTCTTTGGCTTTCCTTAGCTATGCAGTTGGCCCACTGATTATATTTGCAAGCTCAACCCAAGTGTAATTTGGCTTTACAGATCAATCTGAATAGAGGCAGACTATGTAATTAAATAGTCCCTGCTCAGGATCCTCAGAAGCAGTGAGGCTAAGCTGGAATGGGGTGCCCCATTAAGCTAAAGGAGGGATTAGCTTTTAGCAGTATTTTTCAACAACATTTAAGACTTGGTCCACATGGTTGACCCATGGGTTTCCACTGTAGCTCCCTCAAGTCTAGACCTGTTTTCTTTCAATGTGACTTACCTGCCTGCATTCATGAACTTGCATCTCCCAACCTCGTGTTCTTCTGTTCTTAGGGCTGCTTTGTGCTTGGCTTCACATACTGATTGTAGAAATCTCTAGAACCCTAGTTCTCTGTGAATACTGGAATGCCACCATGCTGTTTACAGTCTTCTCTGGGTAGAGGAATCCTTGAAACAATCCATGAAATCAAACACTTCATCTGTTTCTCCCCAGTCCAAGTGTCCATTCTCCTGTTAAAATCTGGTTAAAAGCATGGACTGTGCCACACAGTCAGAGATCTGTCAAAAAACAAGGACTGTAGCCGAAATTTCAAATACTAGAGACTGAAGTCTATAGCCTTGCCTAAGGAAACACCTTGATCTTTGAATGTTTATTGTGTTGTTTTGTACAGGGCATTCTCTGTACTAGTTTTTTGTGGTTATAAAGCAACTAGCAAAAAACTTAAATTTGTATTTATTTTCTAATAAATAACTTTCTGATAAACACATTTATTTTCTAATAAATAAATTTCCTTGGCCCAGAAGCTGAAGCCCTGCTACTCTAGAGAAGATCACAATGGTGGTGGCTGCAACCTTACCTAGATTTAAGGTTATCACCCATCATGCATTTCCATCAGTGGGTCCATAATCCTGATTCATGGCATGAACTCTTCCTAATTATGACTAGTAATACTCATATGTCCTCTAATATTTAATCTGATTCAAATGTCCCATTTTTTTTTGAAGATGTCTAATGCTATTTAGATGTATCAGAATTGCCAAGCTGCCAATTGTTTTCTCTCATTCTTAAATTACAAGGACCTTGAGAGGTGAAATCACGTCATAGTTTCTTGAAATTTACCCACAGACTATTCTGCACTGTTTGTTTCTTTCTGGCAAACAGAGTCAACTTCTAGAATCATTGGCATGGACTCATACTGCCTTGGCTGTGTATGATCAATCACGTTACTGTTTGACATATTGTGATGCTAATTAATAGTTAGTTTAAACTTTTTTTGAAGTTGTTTAGTATTTTTGTTGTTTTTTAATATACCACAATAAAAGGCCCAAATTCCTTAATTGTTTCTTTTTTTGGTTAAAACTAAGACTTAGTTCAAATTAGACAACTTGGGTATGTGGTATGAGTATAGTTTTGTTTCAGTGTTTAAGGTATATAAACACAAGTTTTGTAAATTTGTTTTTTTAAAATATGAAACTTCTTTTTTCTATACAGAAGGTAGGAAAGTATGATTTTCATTTTTTTTATTCTCTCCATTGGGGCAAGGGTCAGGAAGTGGATGGTACACAAAGAAATACCTACTCATGTTAATTCAGGGATAGAAATTTGTCTTTGCATTGAGGAAATTGCATTTCAGTTGTATTTTCAGTATTTCCTGATATTTGCAACTTTATCTACATTTTCCATTCCACCCCCCAGTCACACACATCTTGTGTCCTCTGACTCTTTGGATTGAAACAAATATGAAATTAATTCCCTCATTACCACCACATTCTACACTGGCATAAATGTCCTATGTGCCTCTCAAGTGAGTGTGCTCAAGTAAGGTAAAGATAAATTGTTAACTAAGCTAGAGAACTGTCTTTTAATAAAGGATAAGCTAACATTAGAAATATCTATTTAATTACATGTTCAAACATTATTATCAGCCTACTTATATGTTGCTGTGATACTGTCCAAACCAGTGCAATCTTCCTTCTAGGCTGAAAAATATGTTGTCCCCCTCCTACTCTTGCTGATTTAAAACAGAACACAGAAATTTGTCAAACATTTCAGTCTAATCTATTTCATATATTGATAGGATAAATGAGACTGTATATATTTTGATCATCAAACAGAATGGAGTACCCGATATATTTTTTAATCAATTTTCTATACGATTATCTTTGTGTTGGTTAGGAAGAGTCTTTATATACCTCATGTATTCTTTATGTATACATATAAATACATTACATATGTATATGAATTTTATATATACCTTCCTTCAAGTTAAGGCTTTCTTTTTTATTTTCTATATAGCGTCTTTTGATGAATGAATTTTAATAGCTAAATTCAGCAGTTATTTTCACCTTTTTTTTTTGTTTGTTTAATTTGTTATTCCTTGCTTAATACATCCTTTCCTGGCCCCAAGGTTAAAGATACTATTGTAAATGTCTCTTGGTTCTGTCCAATAGACTTGTATGCAATGATGGAACTGTTTTATACTTGCCACTGCCCAATATGGTAGCCACTAACTACATGTTACAGCTGAGCAATTGACATGTGAATGGTGTGATTGAGGAGCTAAATTTTAAAATTTAATTTCAATTAATTTACATTTGAATTTAAATAGCCTCTTGTGGCAATTGTCTATTGTATTGGCTAGCTCAGCTGTGGCATTGTTTTATTAGGAAGGGTGATTATGTTTACCTTATGTTCATTTTTCTTCAGGATGTAAGGGGAAAACTTAGTCTCATATTTTCCCATATGGATGATGAGTTGGCCTAGAGCAACAGTTTTTTTTTTCCCCTACTGATTGATAACACTAGTTTTGAAATTAAAATAATTTGTGAGTGTGCGTGCGTTTCCTGACTTTCTGTTGTATTCCTTGATGAATTCATCTATCTTGGTACTAGCGCCTCTCACTGTCAGTCACCACAGCTTTATAATGAGCCTTGATATTTAGTCATGCACATACTACTCCTCTGGTTCTGTTTCACAAATAACTTTGCTATTCTTGGCCTTTGATCTTTCAATACATTTTAGACTCAGGTTTTCAGGTTAAAAAAATGGGATTTTTCATTACAGTTGAATCCATGCATCTACTTATGATATTGAAACTTTTAATTCAAGAGAGTGATTTATCTCTATTCATTCATGTCTTCTTTCATGGCCTCTATTTGCTTTTAATCTATGAAGGATTTGGTATAGCTTGTTATATTTTAAAGGAAGAACTATTCCTTGAGGATACTATGTATGTTGCTTTTTTAAAATAACATTCTATCTAACCTCTCAAACTGCTAGCATTAAGTATGATGTTACAGGTTTTTGTTTAGTTTTTTATTGTTATAGATACCAGATTAAGGCATTTTTCTTCAGTTTTTAATTTGGTAGAATTTTGAGATGATTTTAAAATTTTACTTTATTGTGATGAATTAGTTTAATTGTTTTTAAAATATATACTGATTTATTGTTTGTCTTTTGGCCGCAAGTATTCAGAACTGAATTAAAGACTAATCATAATCTTTAGGTTGTGACATGCTCTCATCATTCATAGCTATATTTAATTATGTTAATATAATTAAAACTAACAAACTCACCAACCAATTCAAGAATTAGAACATTAACAAATATCGAAACTTACTTATGTTCATCTTCCTGGTCTTATTCTTTGATTATTATCCCCTTGTTACTCCTCCCCTTCCCAGAGCTAACCACTATTGGAAGTTTTATATTTTTTTTATCCATTTGCTTTGCTTTGCTTTTGTTTGGTTTTAGTAAGTTATATTTTGGAAAATAATTTTTTTAATGTTTAGTTCTTATACAGTTCTTCATCATCCCTTACTCTTTAATTATATTTTAATCCTTTCCTATTTAAAATGTACTCAATTTATATGTTTAATTTAGCTATCTAATGTATTTATGGACCAGATTATACATCTGTAGTTTCTTCTAGTTTTTGCTTAATAATGGCTTGCAAATGAGTGTCACTTGGATGTTCATCATTTGAGAATTATTTGAAACTTTAACTAAGTTGGATTTCTAGTTGAGAGAATTTGCATTTCCTTTTTCCTGGGTCAGGGGCATTACCTAATATTATAAGCTGTTTTTAGATGTTTGAACCACCTTGGTAGTATGATATTAGAGGGCAAAGTCATGTGAGGGATTACTGTTGGTCACGAATCGTCAGGTGATATTTTTTGTTCCCTATCACCAGTGCCAAATTTAGAGGCAGACTGGTTCCTTTGCAGTTGCCAGCTGTGTTATGTGTGTATGTGGAGCATTGCAAGCTTGCAAACTTATTTCTGGTACAATGATGATAGTTTTATTGGGTCACAGGAGGGCATATCACCCTTTAGATTTTCCATCTCTGGCTGACCTTGGGTTGTGTGATCTATTGCAAACACCCAAAGGCTGTGAAATCTCAAGTCCAAGTCTACCTATTTCATCAAATGTCCCAAGAGGAAACCTGAATAAAGTAGTCTTAACCACTTGGTTTCCCCTTTCAGTTAGTTTCATTTACTGGATATTTCTTACTTTCTTTCTAGTTTTATGTACCAACAAAAGCTACTTTTATGTACATAAAACTTCTATTTTTTTATGTACATTTTTTAGTTGCTTTCAATGGAGGGATTTTTATACTGTGAAGGACAGAGACTTGTACAAATTAAGTAATAAACTCAGTAATTGGAAAACCAGGGGATTTTTCTTGGAGGCTAATTTCAGGAAGTCTGTTAGGTCTGGCTGGAATGGTAACACAGGCCTGATCTTCCCCATAGTCTTTTGATTTTCCTTTCTGTTGCAGTGCAAAATTACCTCACACTTTCAGTGTCCAGCACCGTCCCACTGACTCAGTCTCTCCATGTATCACTTCAGATTTTTGAGACAAGATAAACTTGTCTTCACCTCACCTATAGATGGTAATATGGTAGTATACTATTTAAGGAAAATATGCTGCAATGGTTAGATCAGTGGTTCTGCATGCAGAAGCAGCTAGACTGGCTGGATTTGAAGCTCAGCTCCAAATCTTTCTAGCCTTGTAATCCTAGGAAACTTTCTTCATGATTCTGTGACAGTTTCTTCATCAGTAAATGAGAATGATGATAATAGTCCCTACCTCATAGTTATGATGAGGGTTAAATGAGTGACTGCATATAAAGAGTAAAAAGCAAGAGTAGTGCTTTGGATATAGTGGCTACTCAATAAGTATTAGTTATTTCTTTCCTGTCCTCACTTGACGTAAGCCCAGGTCTAATTGGCTGTGGCCTGGGGTTAGGATCATGTGGTACCTAGGTATGTTGTAACTAGCAGGTCTACCTAGGTGTGTTCCTTCATCGTTGAGAAGCAGGTTGAAAGAAAGAAAGGCAATAGCAAATTTGCCTAATATAGATTGGTGAAATAGAAACAAAACAATTTGTCAGTTTGGGAAAAACATTTTTAATATTGTTTCTTTTATATAAAAATATAATTGAATCGTGGGGCTTCTCATTTGGCACTAGTGGTAAAGAACCTGCCTACCAGTGCTGGAGACAAAAAGGACAAGGGTTCAGTCCCTGGGTCAAGAAGATCCCTTGGAGGAGGGCATGGCAACCCACTCCAGTATTCTTGCCTGGAGAATCCCATGGACAGAGGGCCTGGTGGGCTACAGTCCATAGGGTTGCAAAGAGTCAGACATGACTGAAGCAACTTAGCATGAATGCAAGCATACTTGAATAGTAGAATTGTTACCTAAAAAGATAGATTAGAAAAAAATACATTGAGCTATATTATGTAGCATCTTATACCTGAAAATTTTCCTATAGCAATTAATCATATACTTATTTCATTTATTTATTTATTGGCTTCACTAGGTCTTTGTTACTGTGCGTGGGCTTTTTCTAGTTGAGGTGAGCTGGGCCTACTCTGTTTCGGTGCACAGGCTTTCACTGCTATGGCCTCTCTTGTGGAGCACAGGCTTTAGGCACATGGGCTTCGGTACTTGCAGCATCCAGGCTCAGTAGTTGCAGCACAGGAGCTCATTATTGTGACTCAAGTGTCCTAGAGTGAGTGGGCTCCAGTAGTTGTGGCACATGGGCTTAGTTGCCCCACAGAATGTGGCATCCTCCCGGACTAGAAATTGAACCTGTGTCCGCTGCATTGGCAGACAGATTCTTATCCACTGTACCACCAGAGAAGTCCAGTCATATACTTGTTGACAATCTGTTATATATGAAACCCTATTATATAGGAGGGGCAAAAATGAGGTAAAACAGAATATGTTAGTAGCTGTAATTGCAGATTATAGAAGTAGAATCATAAATATTTTATAGAAGAAAGTTTTATTCTTTGACTAAATAATTCTAGGAAATCCTAAAACATTTCAAGGAATCATTTTCTCCATCCTTTTAAATGCCTGAGGTTGTTTTTGGTTTTTGACTCTTTTTCTTTCTGGTGGTTTTGTTTGTTTTTTAAGACATAAACACGTGACATAAAAGTAAAGGTCTGGACTCAGCCTAATTCTCCACAAATTAGTATATACAGTTATGTTCTGAGCTATTTCTAGGACCTTGGTAACTTAAAAATGAGTATGTGATGTGTGAAAGTCACTCAGTCATGTCTGACTCTTTGCGACCCCATGGACAATATAGTCCATGGAATTCTCCAGGCCAGACTACTGGAGTGGGTAGCCTATCCCTTCTCCAGGGGATCTTCCCAACCCAGGGATCGAACCCAGGTCTCCTGCATTGCAGGTGGATTCTTTACCCACTGAACTATCAGGGAAGCCCTGAGCTATAAAGTGAAAATCCATTTCTTCTGTAAACTATGTTATGCAGAGCTAGATCAGTAATCATGCCTCTGAACATTCTACTCATTATATCTGAACTGACTTCTCAAACCTTCTCCGAACTGTGTGTGTTTCATGACTCAGTTCAATTCTCATTTCCTCTATGAAATCATGCCAGTCCCATATGAAGCATATATTGCTTTCATAAGAACTTAATCTACCCCTGTTGTAACTTTTAGCACATTTGACTATAATTGTCTACTTATATGTCTGTCTCCTCCATTAAGTAGTGAGGAAAAAACACATCATTTCTGTGTGTGTGTGTGTGTGTGTGTGTGTGTTTTAACCCACATCAGGGATTGAACCTGTGTCTCCTACATTGTCAGGCTGATTCTTCACTGCTTATAGCCACCAGGAAAGTCCCTTTGCATTTTTTATACACCACTAATCCTCCAACAGAATGGTGGCTCCCTGGGGTGGTCTCTTTCCTTGATGGGATACCTTTCCTCTTAGGGAAGCTCATAGTCCTTGCTTGGTGCTCAACATTAAGTGGCATATATTGGTTAACTAGTGAAACACTCAAACTGAACAGATTTTATGCCTTTCATTGATTAAAATGTAATATTGAACAGTATTTTATAGTTGGAAGATCATACTTCAGAAAACACTGTTTACTAATGTTATTAAAATTGGCACCTTGCAAACCTCTTTGAAATTGTTTCCTTACCTGCAAAAACCTGGTGGTGAAACCTCTCTTAGCAGGATTGTTACATAACAAGTGAAACACATATTGAGATTTCTCGGCTCAGACTGGGGTGCTCCAGATAAATCATCTCCTTTCTCCCAATTGATGGCTGTGGACTAAACAGTGAAAATGATTCTTACTAGCATAGAATCACATAGTACCATGAGAAAACCTAACAGAGTGACTTTGTGACTTAAAGTTTTGAAAGTTATTATGTTGATGGAATATGTATGCATTTAATCTTCAATAATTTTTTCACAATAACTGTTTCATAATAAACTTGTAAATTTAGACTTGTACCTTTCCAGGTGCTGAACATTAAGCTAATTCTCTCATAAAAGGATTAAATGATTAAAATCAGTAGTTTCTTGGTATCCAGTTTCTTGGTATCTTGGTATTCAGTTTCCTTTTTGTCAAGTCACATAAAAATGTAAAATATAATACATTTGTTTCGAGGACAAGTACCTGGAAGACTTGACTGTATGTTTACTGTATTCTTTTTAAACAGGAGATATTTATCACTATGTATTAAATACTTAGGTAGTCAGCTTACTTTTGATTAAAATTCAAACTTAGAAATTTTAAATTTAGACTAGTTTTAAGGTTGAGAGTGAGGTAGAGATTGATGGAAATGTGTTTTCCTGCTGCATCAGTTTGGATTCCTGAAGAGTTTGATATACTACAAGGCTATTTCTTCAACAGTTATTAAGCACTGGATTTATTTTCTTCCTGAGTTTAGGCTTATAGCTCAGGCAAAGACATAAGCTCTTCTGCTGCTAGAATAGGCCTTTGGGAAGAAAATACATTCCATTCTGAGCTTTTGTTTGTAGCAAAATGTCAAGTCAGTTACCTACTGAACATAAACCTCAAGAATTCTGGGAAATCAAACCTGAAATAGATGGAGACAGAGGCTTCCCTGGTGGCTTAGTGGTAAAGAATCTGCCTGCCACCGCAAGGAGACACTGATCCCTGATCTGGGAAGATCCCACATGCTACGAAACAACTAAGCCCGTGCACCACGACTACTTAGCCTGTGCTGTGGAGCCTGCACGCTGCAACTACTGAGCCCATGTGCTGCAACTTTTGATTGCAAGTTTTGATGCTGGCATGCCCTAGAGTCTGTGCTCTGCTACAGGAGAAACCACCACAATGAGAAGCCTAGGCAGCAGATCGAAGAGTAGCTCCCACTCGCTACAACTAAATAAAAGCTTGTGCAGCAATGAAGACCCAGCACAACCAAAAAAAATAAATACATAGATGGTGACATCTGCCAGGAGAAGAAAATTGGTATCGGATTTCATAAGGCCTAGTAATGCAGTTATAGTAGGATTCAGATAATCAACAGGAAATTTTATGGTTCATGCTGTATTATTATTATTGTATATAATATTATTATATATAAATTCCTCGCTAATTCATTTCAAACATACATTAAGTGCTCTACTCAAAGTACTCTACTACATAGAGGTTTTTGTGGATATATATATATATATAAAGAAAATCTGATTCATGATTGTAAGGTTAAATGAGTGTGTGTGTATGTTTGCATGTTTATATGTGTGTGTATGTGGGTTGGTGGGAGAGGTTGGGTCAGGGATAGGGAGAATTAAAAAAAACAAATAAATGACTATAGTGGAATATAAGTACAAAGAAAGATACACAAGAGAGAGAAACAGATCTGAGAAGGGAGGAGTCGCATGTTGATGGGAAGGTAGCTTTGCATCTGAGCCTTAGAGGTAAATGAGTTGAGTGAAAGATACACTAGCAGAGAGAAAACTGAGGCCTAAGTACACAGGCCAGGAACGAGAAGGTTGAATTAATTTACCTCCATTGTAGTTTATGTGGATTGGAGTAAAATTCAAGCATGCGTGCTGTTTCTCAGTTGTGTCCGACTCTTTGCGACTGCATGGATTGTAGCCTGCCAGGCTCCTCCTTCCAGAGGATTCTCTGGGCAGGAATACTAGAGTGGGTTGCCATGCCCTCCTCCAGGGGAATCTTCCCAACCCAGGGATGGAACCCATGTCTCAGGCATCAGCAGGTATTCTTTACCACCAGCACCACCTGGGGAAGCCCTGAGATTAAAACAGATTGAAGCTAAATATTAGAATTTGGTATTACTTCACTATTAGAGATGTTAGATTTAACAAAGTATGCATTTAAATTTGTAACTTACAGTGGAAAAGGGAGGGAATCCTGTTTCCAACCTTGATTTTCTTTAGATACTTTAAACTGATCTAGGTTTCTTGGTCTCAATATTATTGATATTTTTGACTGGATAATTCCTCTTCAGGGGATGTTTAGAGGCAGCCCTGGCCTCAACCCAGGGCTAAGATTAGAGGGAGGCAAGGGAGGCAGGTAGGCCATGGTGTTTAAGGAGGCAATCACTCTCGGGGTCATGTGAACTTTAATCTTGAGTGTGGATAACCCTAAGAGTGAGTAAGTGCCTCCTTAAATTTGGAGCTCTGGGAACCTCCCATGCCTGTCACAGTCCTGGCACTGCCTCTGTCCACTGGAAGCCAGTAGCACCCTCCCAGCTGTGACAGCCAAATAACTCTCCACATATTGCCAGACATCCTCGGGGAAACAAAACTACCCAGGTTAAGAACCACTGCAATTTTACTGGAATAACAGCATATTTGTTTTTCATTTGTAAAATGGCAAGAGGAGCAGCCAGCAGTGTGATGGAATTCAACTGAAAGGTAGCAACTAAATACAGATGGAATTTGGGCTGAGACACACTTGGGGAGTAAGATTTGAAGAGAGAACTGTGGGAAGAGGCTGCTGTGATTAATGGGCTGATAGGCATTGGCATTAGGAAGAGACAAGGGTTTGTATGAAAGTTACCTAAAGGTGAAGGATCCATCCTGCTGTTAATAATCTACCTTACTTCTAGGCCGCAGCTGCACTGAAGAATAATAACTTTGCTGTCAGTCTTGGGGTCGATATGATGAGACTTCCAACTATGTTTTCCTGGTCCTTGTACAAATGCTCAAAAAAAAAAAAATCTACAGAGTGCTTGTACTTTATTTTCTTTTTATAAAACTAGGCTGTCTTCTTGGTTAATACATCACTGTGCTTATATTTGCTATTATCAGTTCTACCCTACCCTGCTCTATTCTATTTTCCTGGGCTCTGGGGAAGCTGTGGCACTTGGGGATGTGCAGTTTGTGCAGTGTGGTTACTAAGGTTACAGATACTTAGACCCTAGCAGAGTACTAGCCTTATCAGTTAGTATGAGATCACAAAGGCATGTCATATTATATATGTTTTCATGGTAAAGGTTAGATATGGCTAATTAATGTTTAGCAATGGGGTTTGAAGCCTAAAATTCCAGGGGCCTCATATTCAATCATATTCAAGCACATAGCTCCATATACTTTTGTGACACTTACCACAAAAGTTGCTCTGTAGTGATAATAAATTAAACGAGTGTTGTAGCTCACTCACATCTGCCAGGCAGTGTCCTGTGTGTTTTATTTGCATTTATTGTTCCAGTAATCTTTGGTGGTGGTTCATATTATCTCCATTTCATGGATGTGGAAACTAAACTTAGCCAGTTTCTTTAACTTGCCCACAGTCACAGGGTTAGGATCACTTGATTTCAGATCTGCCAACTCTTGAGTGCATGTTCTTAACTGTTACTTCAGGGCTGCATGTAAATGACCTTGTAGGTTGTGCAGGGCACAACTCCAGGTATCCCAATACACACTGTACACGTTATGAGTGCTTCAAGAGTGTCTTGGTAGGTATACACACAAAGTGAATTCTAATGCTTTGAAATACCATTTCCTTTTAAATTTTTATTGAATGGTATACAGTGAAGGATGGGAATATGAGGAGTGATTCCCTTCCTTCCTCCCTCCTTCCATCCCTTCCTTCCTTCCTTCTTCCTTGTGAGGACAAGCCTAAATGTAAATTCCTTTGAGGAAAGGATGGGATTCAGCTGAAAGATTGTTCCTTACCTATTGTGATTTCCCAAATTCTGGTGTAGCTGATGCTCTTCAGGAATGAAACTACCTGTTTAGAACTCTCCTTTAGCTAGTGTTATTGAAAATCGTATAATACCACCCGAGTTCCCTATCTGAGGCCTGAGGCTAGAATATTCTCTCACTATTATTTATTATTGTCATGGATCCATTAGCTTTTGCCATTAGAAGCTATACTTATACTAAAGGTGTTACAGCTGGATGTATGTGCTCCAAATTCTCATTATAGGCTGCTGACCTCTCCCTATAAATCTCATCTTGGAGTTATCAGCTTTCTACTTGTTGGCTCTAATTGGAAAGTTCTCTGCTATATCCAGGTACAAAATGTACTATCAGAACTTGAATTTCTGCCCCTTATTAACATTGCCTTTGTGACTTATTTCCTCAATTCTCTTTCCACTGGCAATCCAGCTGAAACAAATTCCTTGGTTTTATATACAAAGTGAGCTTGTGGTAGAACACATTACAAATCATACAGTGCAATAAACGAGAGCACAGTCTAATACTTTTACCATTAGAGAATATTAAAATGTCCTTTGCTTTACTAATTAATTACTTGCACACCACTTTTTCACTTAATACTCTAGAAATAAATTCCTGCATTTTTCATCAGTTTGAAACTCATTTTACAGTTGCAAATCCAAGTATCAGATAAACAATAGAAAATTCTGTGAAGAGTTTGTGAGGAGTTGTGTTATAATTTCCTGAAACATACCTACACTTCAGATGGTGTCTAATTTTATGGATATGGAAACTAAAGACTGTGTAATCCAGAAATGGCAAAGGGAATGTTTGTGACTTCATTTTTCTTTCCATCAGAAATAAACATTTCCCTGAGCAAATCCTTTAGAATTTCCAGATATTTAAGCTGGTGAATTTCTCAGTGGTATATCACTATATCCTTTTTTTGAGATAGGAAGTATATATACCAAACTTAGAAACTCCTGAACTCTCAAACATTCCTGTTCTAAGATCTTTATATATGATAATAATGACATACCTGAAATCAGTGTTACTCAGAAAAATTTACCCTAAGTTCATACTTTATATCTTCAGTTTCAGTTCAGTTTAGTTGCTCAGTCGTGTCAGACTCTCTGCGACCCCATGGACTGCAGCACGCCAGGCCTCCCTGTCCATCACCAACTCTCGGAGTCTACCCAAACTCACGTCCATTGAGTCAGTGAGGCCATCCAACCATCTCATCCTCTGTTGGCCCCTTCTCTGTCTGCCCTCAATCTTTCCCAGCATCACGGTCTTTTCAAATGAGTCAGCTCTTTGCATCAGGTGGCCAAAGTATTGGAGTTTCAGCTTCAACATCTGTATATATTTAAATTTCTAAACAATTACTTCACAAATTTCAATCAAAAGGCACTTACTTTGAAACAATTGTGTAGAGTATGCTGAATGTGAGTTTTGTTTTTCTTAGGTTTTACTTTTTCCTGTTAAAAATTGATTAAGCAATTTTTAAATAAATGAAGCTCAAGCTTCATGAGGCCATGAGGTAAAATGATCAAAACTGTATAAAATCTAAATTAAGACCTATGTAGAAATATGTTATTTCCAAGAAATTAAACATGAATACATCTTTTTTCTTCAAATGAACTTATTTTCCCTAGCGTTAATATTGAGAAACAAAGAGGAAAAACTTAGAAAATCTTCATTATTGAAATATGAGGTTGATCATTTTCTTTTTGCTAATATTTGGAACGAAATTTTTCCAGGCCTCTTCTGATTAAGTTACTGTACAGAATATTTAGACTATGTGCATCTCTTATATTTGGTGACAAAGTATGTGTACAGTAAAGGAATTTATTGCAGGATATTGTTACCTTGGGGCTTCCTTGGTGGCTCAGGTGGTAAAGAATCTGCTTGGAATGCAGGAGACCCAGGTTTGATCCCTGGGTCAGGAAGATCCCCTGGAGAAGTGACTAGCTACCCACTCCTGTATTCTTGCCTAGAGAATTCCATGGACAGAGGATCCTGACCAGGTCCATGGGGTTGCAAAGAGTTGGACATGATTAAGTGACTAACACTTTCATTTTTTTTTTCATTGTTACCTTCAGAATTATAGGGGTGCTCAGGAGATTCAGCTGAAAATACAATAGGAAAGTTAAAAGATAAACTGAGACATATCAAAATTCTTAGGAATTTGAGCAAAAAAACTATTGGAATTAAAACCAAACCGGAAGTGGTTAAGACGGCTCCACCAAAAGGTACTTGGGGCGAAACTTTTATAGAGAAAAAGCAGAAGCAAAGTAAGGAAATTATCACCTGCTTACAGCTCAAAGCCTAGTTGGCAGTTTCTGATGGGCTGTCTTTGGTGTTTTGATTTTATAACTGTGAGGCACAGGCTTAGATTTTGGTGTGTCTACATAGATCTCCATAGCACATAGACCTCTACAGTCATGGTGTCCCTGCTTAATTAACTTAACAGATAGTACCCACTTTGGATATGTATTATACTATAAATTTGATTACATGGATATAAGAGAGATTTCAGCTTTGTGTAGCACCAGACACACTAGGTTAATCCAAATATTACTCCTTGGGTGCATAGACTTGATATATTGTTTTTCAGAGAATATGTAGACTATGAGAAAATAATTCCTGATTTCAAACAACTTAGAAAATTTTGTTCCTATTTCCAAAATGGGTCTATACAAGTCAAGTACCCCTGACCTCTTTGCTCATTACTTTATACAGAAAATGGAGACCATGGTTAGGAATAGTTAGCTTCCACCTTTTGAGTATTAAAGAAGAAACTATGACCAAGCCATACCACTCAACTGTAAATCTATTAATAATCTTTCCTGGTTTAGTATTAGTAGAAAGGTTATCTTTGTTTCAACCTCAGTTTGCCCTTAGTAAAGGAAGCAGTTCCCATTCTGCTGTTTTTGTGTGCACATTGGAAGACAAAGGAAGAAATGTGTCACAGAAATTGTTTAAAATGCATAAATTTAGGATACCATAAAATGTTAATCTGTAATCTGTAGAACCCTGCATAAACATCTCATGCTCAAAGGACGTTAACAGAATGCATTTGGGAACAAGAGGATTTTTTTCCACAAATACTTTGAATACAATAATAATCTGATATTTTATAGTGACTAGTCATTTCTTCCTCTTTGCCTTCCTGCTCTTTTATCATTCTCTTTCTCCATTTCCTCCTCCTTCTTTCTGTCTTAGCATTCCCCTATAAATAGAAATAGTCACTGCCTTTTTTTAAAGTTGCCATTATTTTCCAATCTTGTGATTTGTATTTTATAGGAACTACGATTCTAGACAGAGGAAGAATTTTTTTTTATGAGTAATGGTTTAAAAAATTTTTCTTTATCTATTGTCTATCTATCATCATCTATCTGTCTATTTATTGGCTACAGTGGGTCTTTGTTCCTGTGTGTGACCTTTCTCCGGTTGTGGTGAGCAGGGGCTACACTCTAGTTGTGGTGTGCAGGCTTTTCATTGTGGTGGCTTCTCTTGTGTGGTAGAAAACAGGAGTGTGGGTTCAGGAGGTGTTGCCCAGAGGCATGTGTACTAGCCCCCAACCAGAGATCGAGCCTGTGTACCCTGCATTGGCAGGCAGATTCTTAACCACTGGACCACCAGAGAAGACCCTGGAGGAAAAGTTTTTTAAAATATATACAAAGTTTTAAATAGTACTCTCTTTTTTGTTGTATTCCAGTGGGTTAATAATTTTTTTAAAAAAATTATTCATAATACTATGTGTTATCAAGTGCCAAGCTGTCTGCAAGTAGTATATTATTTTTATTTCAATGACCTATAACATATTTCCATTTTGGAAAATAAGAAAATTTGACTTTAAGAAAGTTAACTAAAATTTCCAAATTCACATAGCTTGTTAGTGATTAGCCCAAGAAAAGATAGATCCTGACTCTTAATTCTTAAAACATTCTATAAGTAATTCTTGGATGTCTTAGAATTAAACGCTACTAAATATTTTTTCAGTATGTCAAATATAAATATGAAAACCTCTTCCATGATAGTCTTTTATAAAAAGAGTTTATAGGTTTCTAAAATGTAGACTAGAATCTCTCTTAGCTGTGTTTGCTTATAATTAACATAGGAAACATAGTATTAAGTACTTGTATGAATATCAGATTATAACAACAGCAAAGATATTTTCATGATTTCTATAGCTTTTCTATTAACATGTGAGTTGCATTATTATACCTTAGTTGTTGACATAATCTGAATGAACATAGTTCTTATTTCAGCTTGAAATACTGATACTGTATTTCTTAATCCAATGCAGTTTTTATTAATATCTATCATTGCGAAGTATCAACTCAGTAAGACACACCTGACCAAATTTTATAATCCTTTTGGCTCATGGGCTTGGATTTTGAAGACTTTAAAAGCATGCTGATTTTGTTTTCTAAAGATTCTTTAGCAATTCTAAGACTTAGTCCAGGTTCATAATGCTCTTGCAGTTCCCACCATTTTTCTTTGATCTTATCATTCCCTATCCTGGAAATTAGTTTTTAGTTTGCTCTATTAGTTTTTGTTTGCTGCAATATATTGTTGTGCCCCTGTCTTATTCCTCTTCTTATAATGTTCTTACAGATATTATTGTCTATATGCAATAAAACAAAACACAAAGACAACCTAAAACTACAACACAAACTCTTTATGATATGATGTTGAACCTATGCTGTATAGCCAAAGTGATGTAGGAAAAGACAGAGTTGCCGACAAAGAATGGCAGTCATTGTCATTGGCTCATTCTCATCAGGGGCTCACAATTCATATACCTACTTAGAGCATCATCAACAGATGCTAACCCATTTTCAGCCTCATGTCAAATTTAAATGCTTATAAGGAAACTCAAGTGGCTCAAGTGGCAGAAATCTGCCAGTGCAGGAGCCCACAAGAGATACAGGCTCAGTCCCTGGGTTGGGAAGATCCTCTAGAGGAGGAAGGGGCAACTCACTTCTGTATTCTTGCCTGGAGAATCCCATGGACAGAGGAGCCTGGTGAGCTATAGTCCATGGGGTTGACTGAGCATACAAGTACATGAATGGAAACTCAGAAATACCACTAGAAACAAAAGAGGCATTAAACTTACAAAATGTGTAAGCAGACCACAAGGAAATTTGTGATTTAGTCTGCTTTTAATATTTGACTTTTGGGGGAGAGTGATTTCATGATTGCAATTGATACATTCCATTTAAATTTTGATGAATGTCTCTTTTTTGTCATTTTAATAATATATATTAACTTGAACTTTGCACACTGCAGAAAAAGAAATCTTAGAATTTCATTTTTGGAGTACTTCCCGGGTAGTACAATCACCAAGACTCCATGCTCCCAATGCAGGGGATCTGGGTTCAATTCCTGGTCAGGGAACTAGATCCCATATGCCTCAGCTAAGAGTTGGCATGCTGCAACTAAGACCCGGTGCAGCCAAAAAAAAAAAAAAAAAGTCTTGAGAATTTCATTTTTCCAAACATTGAGATTGTTCCTTTCATTTGCTACAAGAAATTAAATAACTGAAATTCTGAAAATAACATAGTGCTTTCTCTGAAATACTCTTGGGTTCTAACTACCCAAAACACATGAGGATCCATGCCACCATTGGCTACTAAAACCACTTATCATGCCAAATGTTTGCAATTGTGTAGGATTTATTTCAATGATTGTCTTTTCTTTTTTATCATTTGACTGACAGATATGAAAGTCATTGGCAGCCTCTATCAAACACAAGTGCTGCCATGTATTTAACAACTGAAAATACCCACCTTTCATCTTGGCAGCCTAATAAAGAGCCTGATGTTCTAAATGTCTTCTCAAAAAACATTTTTTTTAAAGAATATTTTGGTGCTTAATCATAGTCTCCTCAGAAATCTTTAAATTAATGTTGTACAGGTTTTTTTGTGAGGAGCTGTGTGTATGAAAAATGATTTACATTGGCAGATTGAGAAGTCTAAAATGAATTCTATTTGAATAAAACATTCAGGGCAAAATTTGTACAGAAATATTTTTAGTAATATCTATATAAACACAGTTGATTCTTGAATAATAGGTGTTTGAACTGCTCTAGACTTCACTTTCACCTTTCACATATTGGAGAAGGAAATGGCAACCCACTCCAGTGTTCTTGCCCAGAGAATTCCAGGGACGGAGGAGCCTGGTGGGCTGCCATCTATGGGGTTGCACAGAGTCGGACACGACTGAAGTGACTTAGCAGCAGCAGCAGCAGCAGTCCACTTATAGAGGGATTTTTTTTCAATAAATAACATACTAGAGCACTATACAATCTGGTTGGTTGACTCTGTGGATACAGAATCTCCAATACAGAGGAACTTGGGATACGGAGGCTGATAGGTTATACTGGGATTTTCATTCACACAAAGGCTCAGTGTACCTAACCCCTCCGCATTGTTTAAAGGTGGATTGATATACATACATTTTACTTGAAACAGTCTTGTATAAACTCATTAAGCTTTTTCTCTGCCTTTAAATTGGAACTGTGGTTGCCAGAATATGTTAATACCTTGAAATAGCAAATACAAAATATTAAGTGAATCTGTATACTAGTATATCTGTATACCTTTTCCATTGCAGAGGCCTTCCCTCTAATCACATTAGCTAAAGGAACCATTTCTCCCAACCCCTTATTCCTATGATACTTAAAAAAAAAATTGCTTCATACAAAGCAATACTTTTGTCTGCTTGTATCCCCTACTAGGGCAGAAACATTGTATGTTGATTTGCTGCCAAATTCTCCTGAGTCTAGTCTTCTACATAATATGCATTCATGCATTATTCATTCATTCAAAAATATTTCTTAAACGCATGTAAGAATTAAAGATTTTAAAATTAAAAAAATAAAAAACTAAAAAAAAAAGAAAAAAGAAAAGCATCCTGAAGGAAGGTAAAAAAAGCAAAAAATATATATATATATATATATTTCTTAGAACTTACTTGGCTTGAGATGGGGAAAATGTGATGAACAAAATGAAGTCCCTGCCCTAATGGGATGCAAAACTTGAATTAAAAAGGAATATTTTTGATAGTTCCAGATTTATTCTATAGCTGGGCAATAGTTTCTAGGGCTCATATTATATAGATGTGAGAACAAAGATAAAGTTAGTCTCCACCCCCACCAAACATTCCTTTTATGACTTTTCTATTTTTATTCCAGTGAGTCATTTTAGCATGGGTGCTTTTGATTTGGGGAGAGTCACTGAACATTATTGGTTATTGCTGGTCCTTACTTTGTCCATTTGTGAGAAGAGGGAGCCAATTCCAGTGCTTTTCTACAACTTAGGGCTTAATAAACCACTATCGATTGTGCCTTCCAGTGTGTGTCAGCTTCTCTTTATAGGGAGCCTTTCTGGCCTTTTCCTAGATGGCACTAATAAAGGCAGTCTGGAGTTTTGTTTGGTGGAAAGATCTGCACTAATGCTAACAGTTCACCGTTCTGGAGTATCAGTAGTCTCTCCAGGTGACCTGAAGTACTGAATAAAATCTAACCAAACAGATGTTTCCTATTATTACTTTAAATGGTGTAAAGAGAAAAAGTTTGAATTTACAGATCTTTTAAATTGTAACCGTAATTTATTTTAACTTAAACACAATCTAATATACAGCCTTTCCTATACATTTTAGTGCTGGAATCATACTTTATGAATTGATCTTACAAGAGTTACAAAATAAATTTGCTGTCTTAGTTTTCCTGTATGACTACACTGTTTAGTTACCATAAAGCCACACATGTTGTTATTTCTGTGTTTTCATAAAGCCAGGAGTATAGTATTTACCTTATTACAATTTTCATAATTATTTGTTTCTAGTTTTGCATCCCCTATTTAGTCTGTGAGCTCTTTGATACTAGACACTCTATTGTGCTTTGTTTTGTAACAGTCTAACCCAGCACAGTGTCTACCATGTAGATTAATGTCTACCATGTAGATGAGTGTCTACCATGTAGATTGCTGAAGATCCTTTGGGTGGCTATAACAAGATTACAGTTCTGGAGGCTGAAAGTCTGAGATTAGGGTGCAACATGGTCAGGTGAGGACCCTCTTTCAGACTGCTGATTCCTTGTATCCTCACATGTTGAAGGGGTGAGTTAGTTTTCCAGAGTCCCTTTTATAAGGACCTTAATCCCATTACTGGGGCTTTCCAGGTGGCACAGTTGGTAAAGAATACGCCTGCCAACGCAGGAGATGGAAGGGACGTAGGTTCGAACCCTGGATTGGGAAGATCCCCTGGAGTAGAAAATGGCAACTCACTCCAGTATTTTTGCTTGGAAAGTTCCATGGGGAGAGGAGCCTGTTGGGCTACAGTCCATGGGTGACAAAGAGTCGGACACAACTGGAGCATGCAGGCACATACGAATCCCATCCCTAATCACCTCCTAAAGACCCTATCTTGGAATACTATCACCTTATATGTTAGCTCTTCAACATAGAATAAATCATAGATCTATCATAGATGAGAATAGATCATGCTCAGTATACGCTCAAAAGAGATGAATAAAAATTAAAGATTTAGATTGGATCCAATTCTTTGTGCAGAGATTAGAGCCTTGAAGAGAGTATAGTCCAGAAGGGAGAATACACTTCAGCAATGATTACTTTTTTCACTGTGATAATGGTTGAAGTTATGAAATACAGGGACAATATAGGGCCAATAATGAAATGAAAGTTGCTTAGGGAAGAGTATTCAATCTAGGTGAGAGAATTGAACTGATGAATTCAGATTGTTGTTATGAAGACCAACAGAGAAGAATTCTTGAGTGATTGTGAAGGATTTGTAAGGAGTGTACAGAGTAAAGAATGATGAAATTTAATTGAGAATAACTTGTTTAAAATTGGAAAAATAGACATGAAAGTGTTGGAAAATTCATTTTATTATTGTAAATTATTGATGAGTTATCACTGCTAGCATATGCTAAAACTAGATTTCTGTTGTCAATTTTTAAAAGCCCTTGGATAATTTAGATTTATATAATTCACTTAAAAAGCTATATTAAATGTTAATAAGTGATAATACCCACCACATTAAGACTTTGCTCCATGCCATGACTGTGCTACATATTTTTGAATGCATTATCTTTAATATTTAATACACTGCAATTGTTCACATTTTACAGATGAGTAAACAGAAGGTTAGAGAGCTCATTTCACTTGTCTTTGATCACACAATTTATGAAATGCCAGATCTGAGATTAAATTCATTCCATTAAAATTTTTATTTGTTTTATTCTTCTATTCTATTCTTCTTCTTCTTCTTTTTTTTTTTTTGACTGTGCCAGGTCTTAGTTGTGGGGTCTTCATTATGGCACACAAGGTCTAGTTCCCTGACCAGGAACTGAACCTGGGCCTCATGCAGTGGGAGTGTGGGGGTCTTAACCACTAGACTACCAGGGAAGTCCCAAATCCATTCCATTTGAATTGAAAATTTGTGCTTTGTTGCACTACACTGTAATATATCCCAATGAGTCCCTAAAGTATGTATACACTTTCAGCATGAGTTTAAAATGTCAACCATAAATGTATATAATTCAGTTATCTCTTAAGTGATCACTCATTCATTCATTGATTCATCAAACATTCACTGACAGTCTAGGCACTGAGCAAAAAGTACTGTTTATACAACATGCTCAATGCCCTTTTGAAATTTATAGTGGAAGAGAAAGGCATTTAGAAATATAAATAACTATGTAATAACAATTTTGATAAATGCTGTGAAGAAAAATACAGTGCCTTTTGTTAAGTATATTATAGAGCAGGATTCACATGTACTTACTTTCCTGTGGGCAAATGTAATTAGATTTACAATATAGCTTAGTGTAACCCAAGAAGATGCTTAAAATAGCTCTAGATAAGTGGTACCACAGCAGTGTAATCAAACCGAACAGCCTGAAAACATTGGTGTTCCAGCAGCCTTTCCACGGCACAAAGGGAATTTTGGTGAATTCAAGAAAACTGCGATGGTATACCTAACAGGTTTTGAAACTTTACCAAATTTTACATGTGTATTTCAACTTCAGAAGGTGACTTTGGAGCTATCTCTTCAATGACCTACAACTGTTCACAAAAAATAATAAATATCCAAGAGTTGACTATTGCACTGCCCTTTAGAAAGCAGTATCTATCCTGCTGCAACTCCAAGCATGTGGGAAATTTTGAACTAGAAATATTGAGAAAGTATTTGTTAAGTTCGAATATTTGGCTTCATATATTACTAACATTTGGCATTAAATCTAAATAGCAGTAAAATAGGAAAATTTATATCTTTTAGCACCTAATAAAGCTGAATGGCCAAAATAAACAACCAAAAACAGTTTTAAAAGGCAAACAAATTTAAAAAAAATTGTGAAACTTAACTAGATGTTAATAACAACTTAGGTCCTGGCTTTATTGCAATTCAAAGGTTCAGTTCAGTTCAGTTGCTCAGTCGTGTGTGACTCTTTGTGACTTCATGAATTACAGCACACCAGGCCTCCCTGTCCATCACAAACTCCTGGAGTTCACTCAAACTCATGTCCATCGAGTCGGTGATGCCATCCAGCCATCTCATCCTCTGTTGTCCCCTTCTTCTCCTGCCCCCAATCCCTCCCAGCATCAGGGTCTTTTCCAATGAGTCAACTCTTCGCATGAGGTGGCCAAAGTATTGGAGTTTCAGCTTCAGCATCAGTCCATCCAATGAACACCCAGGACTGATATCCTTTAGGATGGACTGGTTGGATCCCCTTGCAGTGCAAGGGACCCTCAAGAGTCTTCTCCAACACCACAGTTCAAAAGCATCAATTCTTCAGTGCTCAGCTTTCTTCATAGTCCAACTCTCACATCCATACATGACTACTGGAAAAACCATAGCCTTGACTAGATGGACCTTTGTTGGCAAACTAATGTCTCTGCTTTTCAATATGCTATCTAGGTTGGTCATAACTTTCCTTCCAAGGAGTAAGTGACTTTTAATTTCATGGCTGCAATCACCATCTGTGTGATTTTGAAGCCCAAAAAACAGCCCCACTGTTTCCCAAATTATTTACAATGAAGTGATGGGACCAGATGCCATGATCTTAGTTTTCTGAATGTTGAGCTTTAAGCCAACTTTTTCACTCTCCGCTTTCACTGTCATCAACAGGCTTTTTAGTTCCTCTTCACTTTCTGCCATAAGGGTGGCATCATCTGCATATCTGAGGTTATTGATATTTCTCCCAACAATCTTGATTCCAGCTTGTGCTTCTTCAAGACCAGCATTTCTCATGATGTACTCTGCATAGAAGTTAAATAAGCAGGGTGACAATATACAGCCTTGACGTACTCCTTTTCCTATTTGGAACCAGTCTGTTGTTCCATGTCCAGTTCTAACTGTTGCTGCCTGACCTGCATATAGGTTTCTCAAGAGGCAGGTCAGGTGGTCTGGTATTCCTATCTCTTTCAGAATTTTCCACAATTTATTGTGATCCACATAGTCAAAAGCTTTGGCATAGTCAATAAAGCAGAAGTAGATGTTTTTCTGGAACTCTCTTGCTTTTTCCATGATCCAGCAGATGTTGGCAATTTGATCTCTGGTTCCTTTGCCTTTTCTAAAACCAGCTTGAACATCTGGAAGTTCATGGTTCAGGTATTGCTGAAGCCTGGCTTGGAGAATTTTGAGCATTACTTTACTAGCATATGAGATGCGTGCAATTGTGCGGTAGTTTGAACATTCTTTGGCATTGCCTTTCTTTGGGATTGGAACAAACATTGACCTTTTCCAGCCCTGTGGCCACTGCTGAGTTTTCCAAATTTGCTGGCATATTGAGTGCAGCACTTTCACAGCATCATCTTTCAGGATTTGAAATAGCCCCACTGGGATTCCATCACCTCCACTAGCTTTGTTCGTACTGATGCTTTCTGAGGCCACCTTGACTTCACATTCCAGGATGTCTGGCTGTGAGTGAGTGATCACACCATCATGATTATCTGGGTCATGAAGATCTTTTTTGTACAGTTCTTCTATGTATTCCTGCCACCTCTTCTTATTATCTTTTGCTTCTACTAGGACCATGCCATTTCTGTCCTTTATCGAGCCCATCTTTGCATGAAATGTTCCCTTGGTATCTCTAATTTTCTTGAAGAGATCACTTGTCTTTTCCATCCTGTTCTTTTCCTGTATTTCTTTGCATTGATCGCTGAGGAAGGCTTTCTTATCTCTCCTTGGTATTTTTTGGAACTCTGCATTCAGATGCTTATATCTTTCCTTTTCTCCTTTGCTTTCCCGTCTTTTCTTTTCACAGCTATTTGTAAGGCCTCCCCAGACAGTCATTTTGCTTTTTTGCATTTCTTTTCCATGGGGATGGTCTTGATCCCTGTCTCCTGTACAATGTCAGGAACCTCATTCCCTAGTTCATCAGGCACTCTATCTATCAGATCTAGTCCCTTAAATCTATTTCTTATTTCCACTGTATAATCATAAGGGATTTTATTTAGGTCATACCTGAATGGTTTAGTGGTTTTCCCCACTTTCTTCAATTTAAGTTTGAATTTGGCAATAAGGAGTTCATGATCTGAGCCACAGTCAGCTCCCAGTCTTGTTTTTGCTGACTGTATAAAGCTTCTCTATCTTTGGCTGCAAAGAATATAATCAATCTGATTTCAGTGTTGACCATCTGGTGATGTCCATGTGTAGAGTCTTCTCTTGTATTGTTGGAAGAGAGTGTTTGCTGTGACCAGTGTGTTCTCTTGGTGAAACTTTATTAGCCTTTGCCCTGCTTCATTCTGTACTCCCAGGCCAAATTTGTCTGTTACTCCATGTGTTTCTTGACTTCCTACTTTTGCATTCCAGTCCCCTGTAATGAAAAGGACATCTTTTTTAGGTGTTAGTTCTAAAAGGTCTTGTAGGTCTTCATAGAACCATTCAACTTCAGCTTTTCTTTTCTTTCTTTTTTTTTTTTTTTTGCCAGCCTCCCCCCCCCCCCCCCAACTTCAGCTTTTCATCATTACTGGTGGGGCATAGGCTTGGATTACTGTGATATTGAATGGTTTGCCTTGGAAATGAATAGAAATCATTCTGTCGTTTTTGAGATTGCATCCAAGTACTGTATTTCAGACTCTTTTATTGACCATGATGGCTACTCCATTTCTTCTAAGGGATTCCTGCCCAGAGTAGTAATTATAATGGTCACCTGAGTTAAATTCACCCGTTCCAGTCGGTTTTGTTCGCTGATTCCTAGAATGTCTACGTTTACTCTTGCCATCTCCTGTTTGACCACTTCCAGTTTGCCTTGATTCATGGACCTGACATTCCAGGTTCCTATGCAATATTGCTCTTTATAGCATTGGACCTTGCTTCTATCACCAGTCCCATCCACAACTGGGTATTGTTTTTGCTTTGGCTCCATCCCTTCATTCTTTCTGGAGTAATTTCTCCACAGATCTCCAGTAGCATATTGGGTTCCTACCGACTTGGGGAGTTCCTCTTTCAGTATCCTATCATTTTGCCTTTTCATACTGTTCATGGGGTTCTCAAGGCAAGAATACTGAAGTGGTTTGCCATTCCCTTCTCCAATGGACCACATTCTGTCAGACTTCTCCACCATGACCTCCCGTCTTGGGTGGTCCCACACAGCATGGGTTAATTTCATTGAGTTAGACAAGGCTGTGGTCCATGTGATCAGATTGGCTAGTTTTCTAAGATTATGGTTTCAGTGTGTCTGCCCTCTGATGCCCTCTTGCAACACCTACAGTACTACTTGGGTTTCTCTTATCTTGGACTTGGGGTATCTCTTCACGGCTGCTCCAGTAAAGCGCAGGCTGCTCCTTACCTTGGATGAGGGGTATCTCCTCACAGCAGCCTCCCCTGACCTCGGGAGTGGGGTAGCTCCTCTCCGCCAGCGCCCTGACCTCTGGCATGAGGTAGTTCTTCCCGCCTCCCTTGACCTGGGAGGTAGGGTAGCTCCTCTCGGCCAGCGCCCCTGACTTCGGGTGAGGTAGTTCGTCTTGGCTGCTGCCCCTGACCTCCGGGGTGGGATAGCTCGTCTTGGCCGCCGCCCCTGACCTCGGGAGTGAGGTAGTTCGTCCTGCCTCCCCTGATCTCAGATGTGGGGTAGCTCCTCTCGGCCGCCTCCCCTGACCTCTGGAGTGAGGTAGTTCATCTCGGCCGCCGCCCCTGACCTCGGGAATGAGGTAGTTCGTCCCGCCTCCCCTGACCTCGGATGTGGGGTAGCTCGTTTTGGCCGCCGCCCCTGACCTCGGGAGTGAGGTAGTTCATCCCGCCTCCCCTAACGTCGGACGTGGGGTAGCTCCTCTCCGCCGCTCCTGTGCCAATGCTGCCTGGCACTCTCGGTTGCCGTCCCTGACCTTAGGCAAGGGATAGCTCCTCTGGGCCACGCTTCTGCGTGGTCAGTTTCAGACGTTACCTTAGGATTGTATTATAATAATGTTATAAGAACCTGGTACTTAAGGAATTTGGGAAAATTGCAGAAAAATCAAAGTCAATGATTTCTGTTGTTTTTTTAAAAGTTTCTCACCAACAAATGTGTTTAGTTTGATTTTTCCTTCTGCCCTTTCCTTTCCAAGTCTATTCATAAACTGTTGGAAATCTGGTGATTTCCTGACAGCTGAGGATATTTTTCTAATTATCTGTAAAGTTGAAAGGCTAAGGACTCTGTTAGCTGTCAGAGAGCCACTGAAATGTTTTTCATGAAATAAGTGGAAATATGTGTTAAAGATAGAAGACAACAAGAAATCCGATATCATAATTAAAACTCATTATCATCTGTCAACTCTATTGTGAGCTATTGTGAGGCTTCCCTGTTACCACCTTTCCTGGGAGTTCCTTCTCCTGTCAGTACTTTTCAGTGTCCTCTCTCTTATCTTTCTTCCCTCCCCTCACAAAAAAGGAATTATAAAATTGGATCTTGAAGAATAAATAGGAACTTTGCTAATAGAAAAGTGAGAAAATGATTCCTTGATAGGCACTGGCAACTGCTAGGGCAGTAAAGACAGGAATATACGGAATAACATGCGTTGAGCTGAAAACGGAATTCAGTGTGGTTAGAATATATAGTGCAAGGGAAGAAATGACAGGAGAGGAGAACGAAGGGGTCAAATCAGATGGCAAAACCGTTCAGGGACAGGAAGAACATATCATACATTAGATGAGGGGCTATTCGGTGACCAGGAAGGGGCTTACCTCTACTACCAGGGCAGGAGGGAATGAATGAAGGACTCACAGGGGATACAGAAGTGTGCACAGATAAGAACACATTTATGGCATTTCATGCTTGTTCTGATGGTTTTCATTTTCTTTGCAAATAAGAAACTTAGTCAACCACAGATTGACAGATGACAGGGTGGTTGGGAAACTTGAGGAGAAAGGAAGAGTTTAGAGCCACATTGGAAAGGAGAGGAATGTGCCAAGAGATATGAAAAAAGCTTACGGGAAAGCCATTGAGAGTCCTGCTAACAAGTGAAATCTATGAATGTATCTTGGCATCAACTTGTGAGGTTAATTCATGTTTTTTAGAACTCTACTTAGTACTGTAATTGCAGTGCCCATTTTGAGTTTGGAAGTTCCAGGCTTCTTGTTGCCAGAAGACAAAGATGTGAGTGACTTGAGAACATTGATGATTAAAGGTGATGTTAATATTTATTGAGTACTTGATGTGCTAGAAATTGTGCTTAGTGCATTATAGACATTGCCACATTTGTCCCCTCCTTTCCTATGAAGTATTAAATTTTATGCTCATTTTTAAAAGACAGACAGAATCCTGTTAAGCAATATTCCCAAGATATTTTACCAATGAGTAGCAGAACTGGAATTTGAATGAAGATCAACATTGAAGCAGATTACAAAAGAAAAGAAGGTTAGAAAAGGGCTAATTTGGTGGTCCAGTAGCTAAGACTCTGAGCTCCTAATGCAGGGAGGTGGGGTTTGATCCCTGGTTGGGGAACTAGATTCCATGTGCCACAACTAAGAGTTCACATTCTGCAAGTAAAGATCAAAGATTCTGCGTGCCACAACTAAGACCCCGCACAGAGCCAAATAAATAAATACAAATAAATATTAAAAAATGAAGAATAGGGTCAGTAATTTGGGAGATGATGTAAGCCTGAAAACAGGGGAAACTTTCAAGGAAAGCCCAGGACAAAATTGACAGAAATAATGTTTTTAGTGTTGTCTGAAGGACAAATGATGGGGAATTGGAATGTCGATGTTTAAGACTTCAGTAGTAGAAGCATTAAGAGTGCCGATTAACTTCAAGCTGTAAGTGAGTAACTGAAAGGAGAGTAGATGTGGAGGTCACAGTTTCTCTGGCTAGGTTACTGATTGTCGTGCATGGTTATTGATTATGAATATTGATTATGGTATGACTTTGGAGTGAAGAGAAATGAATTTTGAAGGTATGGTCTGAAGGATATTAGGTCCTAGTTTTCTGGATGGTATAGTTTGGTGAAATGAACTTAAGAAAAATTTCCTTGTGTAAACTGAAAAGTAACAGTAAGATGTAGAGTAGAACTTGGTTTGTGCTGAGCCTCTGTTCTATGCCTAAAGATATGGAATTAGCAGGTATTCAAGAGGGCTCAATCTAAGTCAGGTCTTCAAGGAGAAAAGATCATAGAGAGAGTCCAATGTCTAGGTTAGGAATTAGGTAATTTATTTGAAAAAAAAATGGGAGCTATAGAGGATTCAGTGAAAAATATTAGGAAGGACATTAAGAGGAGTGTGGTAGAGTGGAGAGTATGAACCAAAAAGAAAAAATACATAGCACTGTAGTTGTGTGAGCAAGAGACTGAGAAAGAGGATTAGAGATTAGAGGAAACAGTTTATTAAGGCGTTGAGAGTATGAGAGACGGAGGCACTGTAGAATTTGATAGCTTCAAATTTGTAAATAGAGCTTGGTTTAAAGGCATTTCACTATTTTGATTCCAAAGAGTGTGGTGATCTGACTTCAACCACATTAATATTTGAGTAAGTGAGTGTGGCACTGTTGAAAGTTCTGTAGGTGTTGAATAACAGACATACCTTGTCAGTCAGTCAATTCAGTACAAGTTTTGGATTAAAAATAACTGGATTTATGCTTCTGATTCTGTCACCTGCTTAACAATATTTTACTCAAAAATATATTATTGTCTAAGATTTAGTATTTAGGTTTGTGTAGCATCATCTTTTGATTATTCGGACAGATTCTTTCTTAATGATGTTAATTTCCATTGCTGTATTTAAAAACAACATGGTCTTACCTAAGCAATGCAATAACTGTAATAGAAATCAAGAACTTTAAATGGGATCTGTAGATTCACTTGTTCTACACTGTACAAGAAAGAAAGGTGGCATATAGAAAATAAAAGAGATACGACATCATCAAGTGGATTTCCTCAAAAAATTCATCATAATTCAGCATTGGTAGTGGTTTTACACATCACATCGTCCTTCCACTCTTTAATGCAAGCATACAAAGTATTTTAATGAAAGATATATCTTCTAACTGTATGGTAGTTTGGAAAGCGTGAGCAAAATTGAGGTTGGAATCTTGGCCCCTGACCCTAACGTTGTGTAATCCTGAAAACTTGGCTTCTCCAAGCCTAGTGTTCCCTGTTCTATAAAATGGGAATGCTAGAGTAATCAAGAGGATTGTAGCAGCCCATTTAATTTTTAGACACCTCTATCAGAGGTTATATTTACCTGGGACAAAGCTCTACCTCTCTGTAGTTTTCTAAGGCATTTGTTGGAATTGTATTAGGAAGCCGAAAAATCGTTAAAACTAAGTTTCACACTGAGTTTAATTTTTTTCTATGTTTATGCAGCAATCTGGGCTTTGACATCTCAATAACAACAATGGTTTAATTTCCCCCCAAATAACTATTGAACAACCAATGTATACAAGGCAGTGCTATGTGGGAGCCCACCATTCCCCGCTCCCAGCCAAAGCTAGCTATTAGAGACATATATCCCTAGGACCATCTGCTTTCATGTCAGGTGTGGTCAGGTGCAGGCTGGGAGAAACCTATGGGAAGTGCGGATTCTATGCAAATCCAATAATGGGTGTTCATATCTCAGCAGCTTGTGCCCTTGTGGTCAGTTATACTCCATCTAGTTGGAGGTCTTTGAAGCACATTGTTTAAGGCACCATACATATTTGTCCATCCTAATCATATGTAAAAATAATGTTGCTAAAGGCTCTAGTGTACGCTTTGTTTCAGAGAATAACATATAAATGTAAATTTGGCTCTAGGGAAGACAGAGGCTAATAGGAACTGCTATATGTTTTGCTTTCTTCACATTTCCCCATGCTAGTCCACCTCATAGCCACCTCAACTTGCATTATAAAAATGTGGTGAACTAAGTACGGTGACACCAATAAGACAAGCTGATTCAGATATGGTTTTGCAATGTGTTTTGGCTTCAACCTTAGTCATGGTTAGTTTTCAGTATAGTACTTGAAGAAATTATATTTGTTTTTAATACAGGTTTTTCTCTCATCTTTGACTTCTCAATTAGGAGGGCAGGTGATTTACATCTCCATAATAAAGATATGTGAACAAGAATTGTGCCTTTAATATTTTTACTGAAGTTCTGCAATCACAAATTTCGGTTTTTCTGTTTTCTCACTTTTTGTTTATTCTAAGATGATTTAAGTCATTTCCTTGAATTCTACTTATGTAATTTTGTTGTGCTTGTTTATCGATTTTAGGTTATACTGCTTGTTAAGGAGCATGATAGAATTTCTTGAAGTTGGCCATGAAAATGACTATAGACAGTAGCTGTAAACAGTGTTTCTGTGGTTGTATGTTACAAGGCTTTGAAGAATCTGCCTCCTGTGACTTTCAGAGATCACCTTTGGTGGTTGTGTAAACTTAAAATAGTGGATTTGTTTTTGAGTATCTAAGAGTATGACGTGGAGTCTCATGCCTGTCACTTAACAGCAGAAGGACTGTTATTCTTTAGCTTTGTCCTAATGCCCTCGCATTCTTCAGCCTTGGGTCAGTCAGCCACTTATCAGCTGATGTGATTTTACATTTTTGCCTCAATCATTCTCTCTCACTTTAAGTTCTCCTTTTGTAGTATTTGCTATTTGCTTCCATTTTCTGCACTTGTGAGGAAAGGAAAGGAGAAAGAGATTTAAAAGAAAATAATAGGTGGGTTCTCAGTTATTTTTTGCTTTATTACTAATGCTAACTACTAGCATAAAGTATGGAATTATGATTGAGGTATTTATGAATAATTCATTCAAGGAACTTTTTCTTAAGCCATAATGAACACTGGATATTTACAAATATAATTGGGTGACGCTGCTAAGTTAAAGGAGAAAACACTCTCCTGGGAAAGTAGGTTTATCTGCTATTTTCTAAAATAGATTCTCTTGACCATTCTGTCAAATATATCAGTAAAATTATCTATTTTAGTTAATATAATTTTTTAACTTTTATCACTCAAGAGGGAATAACCAACCATGTATAAATATGAATAATATATTTTCTTCCTCTACATCACAAGTTCTTAGCCTCTTTAAAAAGAACTTTTATAAAAATATATTTTATTTGTATTAATTAAAATTTGCTAATGAGTTAGAAAAGATCATGAACCCTGAATAATGCATTTTAGTTGCAAAAAAAAGATTCAAATTTAAGTTAATTAATTATTAGATGACCATATTCTGGACATAGAACTTCATGATACCATGGAATATTAAAATACTGAAATAGCTGCTGTTTTTTTCTAAAAAGTATGGCCACTTAATCACCTAAATAATGGCCTCTGAAATTACAAAATTAAAAATTTTATTTTTCTACCTGATAATTGCAAAAAAGATTAGACATTAACACAACTTTCCAGGGACTTAGAAATTCCTATTATTTATTTATTTTTTAATATTTATTTGTCTGCACTGGGTCTTTCTTGGGGCACATGAGATCTAGTTCCCTGATCAGGGATTGAACCTGGGCACTCCTGCATTGGGAGTGGAGTCTTAGCCACTGGACCACCATTTCTTATTTGTGTTGATTTTCAGTATGATAAGTCAGAGAACTGTGCTTCCAATGCAGGAGTACCCAGGTTCAATCCCTGGTTGGGGAACTAGATCTCACATGCCCTGACTAAGTTGCTCAGTTACTGAGCAACTGAACTGAACTGAACTGGCTGCATTGGGTCTTAGTTGGGGCACATGGGTTTTACAGTAAGGGACCAATAATATAGTTTTTTGTTAGTAAGTAAAAACCTTTGTCCAACTTCTCTGTGATTTAGACATGCATGTTTCAGAAGGCCTCATATACTAACTTTTACACAAGGTGAAGGTTACTCAGAAGGTCAAAAAGCATGCCAAAACAAATAGAAAGCATTTTATTTCACTTTAACTACCCTCTTAAAAAATTGTTTATTTAATGGATATGATCATATGACTGTCAAATTAGTGATTTTTTTAAAACACATATCAGCTCACAAGCACTTACCTTTTAAGGCCTGTGGCCTGTTTCTGTTTTAAAAAAAATAATAAAATTATACATTAAAGCAAATGAGAAAACTTTTGTTGCCCCATTTTTTACAACAAAATCCTGTAAATTAAGATTATGCTGATATTCTAGAGTAAAATCAGGGAATTTCTAAACTCAAACCATTAAAAGAATTTTATAATTAAAATACAAAGGAAAGAAAAAAATCTTCCTTATTTCATTATTCTAAAATATTAGTAACATTATTGGGGCAGGGGATAAATAATGTAATTTGTGGACAAAAATGAATTATATAAAATTATACCAATATATCATCATGTCTACACATGAAATTAAATCCAAAGTGATGGATTTTCAGTGGTATTCACTGAAGCAAAAAATTAAGTTAATTGTAATAAGATGTTATGTTCCTAAACGTGTTAACTTTATTATATAAATTTTGCTTATTGTGGTATAACACCACCAGTAATTTTGTAAAATATATTTTAATATTGATTCTAAATTCAAATGAACTTAATTGTCACTATGAGGAGGTTCTTCATGTGTAGAATTGACAAATTTTCATGGGATAGTTACTAAATGAGACAGTTACATGTGCCTAATCTGCTTATTATAGTCCTGGAACTTCCACAGTAAGCAGATTGACTGCCAGCCTGAAATTCCTTCCATTTTAGACTACAATGTCGAAGTTCTCTGGTCAAACCAGGTAACATTGCAAGTGCTATCTCAATGACATTGTATTATCTCTGTTCTCTCCTCTTAGTCTTTACTTTTGTGAAATATTCAATAATCTTTGCATTACACCATGCTCTATTAAACAATTTGATTTTTCTGGATAATATCTGAAAGTTCCTTAATTATGTTTGTTAATAATATGACAAATAAGACATATATATGAATAAATCTCATATTTTTCAAGTCAGGAATAAACAAGGAACTAATATTTATTCATCTATATAAACTAATATTTTTTACCAACTTAACTGAAAACTATTAATAATAATAATTGTTCATAGTACATTCTTCTTTTCTTATTTAGTTGCAAATACTATGCTCTCTTCAGTTCAGTCCAGTCACTCAGTTGTGTCTGCCTCTTTGTGACTCATGAAACACAGCACGCCAGGCCTCCCTGTCCATTGCCAACTCCCGGAGTCCACCCAGACCCATGTGCAATGAGTCGGTGATGCCATCCAACCATCTTATCCTCTGTCGTCCCCTTCTCCTCCTGCCCTCAATCTTTCCCAGCATCAGGGTATTTTCCAAGGAGTCAACTCTTCGCATCAGTTGACCAAAGTATTGGAGTTTCAGCTTCAACATTAGACCTTCCAATGAACACCCAGGACTAATCTCCTTTAGGATGGACTGGTTGGATCTCCCTGCAGTCCAAGGGACTCTCAAGAGTCTTCTCCAACACCACAGTTCAAAAGCATCAATTATTTGCTGCTCAGCTTTCTTTATAGTCCAACTCTTACATCCATACATGACCACTGGAAAAACCATAATCTTGACTAGATGGACCTTTGTTGATATAGTGATGTCTCTGCTTTTTAATATGCTATCTAGGTTGGTCATAACTTTCCTTCCAAGGAGTAAGCATCTTTTAATTTCCTGGCTGCAGTCACCATTTGCATGATTTTGGAGCCCAGAAGAATGAAGTCAGCCACTCTTTTCACTGTTTCCCCATCTATTTGCCATGAAGTGGTGGGACCGGATTATCTTAATTTTCTGAAGCTTTAAGCCAACTTTTTCACTCTTCTCTTTCACTTTCATCAACAGGCTTTTTAGCTCCTCTTCACTTTCTGCCATAAGGGTGGTATCATCTGCATATCTGAGGTTATTGATATTTCTCCCGGCAATCTTGATTCCAGCTTGTGCTTCCTCCAGCCCAGCATTTCTCATGATGTACTCTGCATAGAAGTTAAATCAGCAGGGTGACAATATACAGCCTTGACATACTCCTTTTCCTATTTGGAACCTGTCTGTTGTTCCATGTCCAGTTCTAACTGTTGCTTCCTGACCCGCATACAGGTTTCTCAAAAGGCAGGTCAGGTGGTCTGGTATTCCTATCTCTCTCAGAATTTTCCACAGTTTATTATGATCCACATAGTCAAAGGCTTTGGCATAGTCATTAAAGCAGAAATAGATGTTTTTCTGGAACTCTCTTGCTTTTTCAATGATCCAGCAGATGTTGGCAATTTGATCTCTGGTTCCTCTGCCTTTTCTAAAACCAGCTTGAACATCTGGAAGTTCATGGTTCATGTATTGCTGAAGCCTGGCTTGGAGAATTTTAAGCATCATTTTACTAGTGTGTGAGATGAGTGCTAGCATTTTACAAATATTAACTGACTTAATTTAGTAATCATGCAGTAGTTAAATATTACTGCATCCTCTTTTATTTTTTACAATTAATGGGATTGGATGGAGAAGTAAAAAACTTGTCTTAAGGACTATATAATCAAAGAACATACACGAATTGATGGTAAAATTTTGATGATCTTTTACAAAATTTTCTGATTTATTGTTAGAGCTCAGAAATCTTACCGAAATTCTCCTTCAGTTTTTAAAAGAATAAATTTAATGGAAATAGTGTCAATGTATTTATGTAAAAATTTCAAGTTATTGTTTTATAAACATACACATACACACGCACTTTTTCATTAATCCTACTAAAAGTGGAAGGAAAAGTCTCAAAAAGTTAAAGACAAGCTATTGTTAGTTTTGAAGTCCCAAATACACTGGACTGAGGTGAATCTCTTTGATGTTTTTGCAGGAAAATGTAACGGCAGGCACATATAAAGGCAGGCATGGTAGTTGTAACGAGTTAGTGGTGATGTGAAGTAATTTAACGAGAAAACGTGTCCCTGTCTAAAAAAGGGTTTGAAATAAAGCCTTGGAGATTTAGAAAAGGCAAACAGTAATTTCACCCTGGACAACGGAAAGCTACATGCTATCCAGTCTTTCAGAGATATAATTGGATATTTTTTCATTTTTCTTTTTATCATGCATCTCAATATTTAAGTGATTATGCCATTCTCTGATTTTTTTTTTTTTAGGAGTTAATCTGAAGATGTGATGGTCACCTGGGCATCCTTAGACACAGGAATCTTAGAAACCAAAGGACTTTTGGACTCTGTGCTGATAGAGCTCCCTTGTGAGTACTCTCAATGTATAGTAACATTTTTTCTGAGTCATTCTAAATCATGCTGCCTGTGGAAGTGGTGGGGATCTTAAGGAACCCACCTGCCAATGCAGGAGATGTAGGAAATGTGGGTACAATCCATGGGTTGGGAAGATCCCCTGGTGGAGGGCATGGCAACTCACTCCAGTATTCTTGTCTGCAGAATCCCAAGGACAGAGGAGACTAGCAGGCTACAGTGTATGGGGTCGCAAAGAATTGTACATGACTAAAGCTACTTAGGATGCATACTCAGTGTGAATGGGAATATTGGCTTGGCTGGTATTCACATCCCTTTCAAAAATGAAACAGATTTTAAAGTTGACACTTTAAATCTTTAGTCCTTCTGTGACTCTATATTCTGTGTGATTTTAGTGAAGAGATTAAGCTTCAGTTTCTGTGTACATAAAATAGAGCTGAATATAAACCCTTCCTTCACTAAAAGGATATTATAAAGGTAGTAAATGATAAATTTCAATAATAATAACAATAGAATTATGTTTTGTTACTATCACTAATATAAATGTTGGTTTTAATATATATGTGGAGGCTTTAAGGTTTTTATTTTTTCTGATTGTCTTTGTCATTTGCACCCTTTAAAAAGTAACTGTATCTTGAACAAAAATGATTGTGTTGGGATTTCTCATTCATATTTTATTTGTATAAGGCTGTCCATGGGGCTGCACAGAGTCAAACACGACTGAAGTGACTTAGCGTGCATGCATGCATGCATGCATTGCAGAAGGAAATGGCAACCCGCTCCAGTATTCTTGAATGGAGAATCCCAGGGACAGAGGAGCCTGGTGGGCTGCCGTCTATGGGGTCAGAACACGACTGAAGTGACTTAGCAGCAGCAGTATGAGGTTCTCAAGGCAAGAATACTGAAGTGGTCTACCATTCCCTTCTCCAGTGTATCACGTTTTGTCAGAATACTCCACCATGACCCCTTAGTCTTGGGTGGCCCTACATGGCATGGCTCATAGTTTCAGTGATTTAGACAAGGCTGTACTTCATGGTGATCAGTTTGTTTAATAATCTATGATTGTGGTTTTCATTCTGTAAGAGGGTTATGGAAGCTTCCTGATGGGAGAGACTGACTGGAGGGGAATCTGGGTCTCCCTCTGATGGGCAGGGCCATGCTCAGTAAATCTTGGATCCAATTTTCTGTTGATGGGTGGGGCTGTGTTCCCTCCCTGTTGTTTGCCCTGAGGCCAAACTATGGTAGGCGTAATGACAGTAATAAGTAATAAGTCCTCCTTCAAAAGGACTTATGCCCGCACAGTTGCATTCAGTGCCCCTGACCCTGCAGCAGGGCACTATTGACCCACGCCTCCACTGGGGACTCTTAGACGCTCATCTAGACCCAGACATCCTGGAATGTGAAGTGCAGTGGGCCTTAAGAAGCATCACTGCAAACAAAATTAGTGGAGGTGATGGAATTCCTGTTGAGCTATTTCAAGTCCTAAAAGATGATGCTGTGAAAGTGCTGCACTCAATACCAGCAAATTTGGAAAACTCAGCAGTGGCTACAAGATTGGAAAATGTCAGTTTTCGTTCCAGTCCCAAAGAAAGGCAATGCCAAAGAATGTTCAAACTACTGCACAATTGCACTCATCTCATATGCTAGCAAAGTAATGCTTAAAATTCTCCAAATAAGGCTTCAATAGTATGTGAACTGAGAATGTTCAGATGTTCAAGCTGGATTTAGAAAAGACAGAGGAACCAGAGATCAAATTGCCAACATCTGTTGGATCATAGAAAAAGCAAGAGAGTTCTGGGAAAGCATGTACTTCTGGTTTATTGACTATGCCAAAGCCTTTGACAGTGTGAATCACCAAAAACTGTGGAAAATTCTTAAAGAGAGGGGAATATGAGAAATCTGTATACAGGTCAAGAAGCAACAGTTAGAACTGGACATGGAACAACAGACTGGTTCCAAATGGGGAAAGGAGTATGGTAAGGCTGTATGTTGTCACCCTGCTTATTTAACTTCTATGCAGAGTATATCATGCAAAATGCCAGGCTGGATGAAGCACAAGCTGGAATCAAGATTGCCAGATTGCCGGGAGAAATATCAGTAACCTCAGATATGCATAAGATTTCACCCTTATGGCAGAAAGTGAAGAGGAACTAAAGAGCCTCTTGATGAAAGCGAAAGAAAAGAGTGAAAAAGTTGGCTTAAAACTTAACATTGGGATAGGGAGAGGGTGGGATGATTTAGGAGAATGGTATTGAAACATGTATAATATCATATATGAAATGAATCGCCAGTCCAGGTTTGATGCATGATACTGGATGCTTGGGGTTGGTGCACTCAGATGACCCAGAGGGATGGTATGGGGAGGGAGGTGGGAGGGGGGGGTTCAGGATGGGGAACCTGTTTATGTGTGTATACCTGTGTATACTTGTGGTGGATTCATGCTGATGTATGGCAAAACCAATACAATATTGTAAAGTAATTAACCTCCAATTAAAATAAATAAATTTATATTTAAAAAAAAGAAAAAAAAATCAACATTCAGAAAACTAAGATCATGGCATCCAGTCCCATCACTTGATGGCAAACAGATGGAGAAACAATGGAAATAGTGACAGACTTTATTTTCTTGGGCTCCCAAATTACTGCAGATGGTGACTGCAGCCATGAAATTAAAAGACACCTGCTCCTTGGGAGAAAAGGTATGATCAACCTAGACAGTGCATTAAAAAGCAGAGACATTACTTTGCCGACAAACATCCATCTAGTCAAAGCTATGGTTTTTCCAGTAGTCATGCATGGATATGAGCTTTGGACCATAATGAAAGCTGAGTGCCAAAGAATTGATGCTTTTGAACTGTAGTGTTGGAGAAGACTCTTGAGAGTCCCTTGAACTGCAAAGAGATCCAACCAGTCCATCCTAAAGGAAATCAGTCCTGAATGTTCATTGGAAGCACTGATACTGGAGCTGAATCTCCAATACTTTGGCTACCTGATGCGAAGAATTGACTCATTGGAAAAGACCCTGATGCTGGGAAAGATTGAGGGTGAGGAGAAGGGGACGACAGAGGATGAGATGGTTGGATGGCATCACCGACTTGATGGCCATGAATTTGAGTACGCTTTCAGAGATGGTAATAGACAGCGAAGCCTGGCATGCTGCAGTCCATGGGGTCACAAATAATCAGACACGACTGAGTGACTGAACTGAACTGAACTGTGATGAGTTTACAAAATTGTTTCACCTGTTTATTAGAAACAGTTCCTAGAACAACTGTATGATTATATTCTGCGTTCAATCTAAATTTCATGAACACATCTTTGTATGTCCTGGTGGAGGGCAGAATAAGGGCAAAATGATGGCTCCCCACATCATAATCCCTTCGCCCTAGGAATGTTTTGTTACAAGGCAGGAGAGAAGTAAGGCTGCTCTTCAGATGACGTTATGATTATCCCTAATAATCTACAGGTGTCCACTGTACTCACCAGGGGTCTGATGAATGTAAGAGCAGCACAAAAAAGATTCAGCCCAATGTTGGTGGTATGAGGATGTAGGAATGTGGCCACAAGTCAAGAATTCGGGAGACTTTTAGGAACTAGAAAAAGCAAGGGAACAGATTCTTCCCTTGGCCTCTCACTGACACCTTGAGTTTAGCCCAGGGAGATTTCTAACCACCAGCACCATGATAATAAATTTGGGTTATTATAAGCCACTAAGTTTCTGATGGCTTATTACCGCAGCTGTAGAAAACTAACACAGCCTGACACTGTGAGATTAGGCAATGAAGCTTGAGAGCAGAGTGGTTTATGCCATGGTGACATGAGGTCAGTCACGGTGTTGAGGTAGGTTTAATATGTCATGTGATTCCTTTTGGCTACATGATTTCCTAGGGGAACTGACTTGTCCCTGCCTGTTCCTTTTTAGTTAAAAGCGTAGGCTATGGATCCTGAGTATATGAGTTCAGATCCTGCCTCTGATACTTACTTCAGGCATACTTCATTTTATTTGAGCTTTACTTTATAGAGATCCCCAAATATTGTGTATTTTACAAATTGAAGGTTTTGCAGAAACTCCACATGGAGCACCCTTTTTCCAACAGCATTTGCTCACTGTGTGATTCTGTGTCACATATTCGTAATTCTCGCAATATTTCAAACCCTCTACCAGAGAAAACGTTACAACTCACTAAAGGCTCAGATGATGATTTAGCATTTTTTAGCAATAAAGTATTTTTAAATTAAGGTGTGTACATTTTTTAGACATAATGCTGCTATTGCACCCTTAATAGAATATAGTATGGTGTAAGCTTAACTTTTGTGTGCACTGGTTATGTAACTTGCTTTATTTTGATACTTGCTTTATCATGGTGGCTGGAACTGAACTGCAGTATCAACAGGGAATGCCTGTAATTATAAACTTCCAGAGCATGCAGTTTTTCATCTGTGAAACAAAGACAGTAAAAGCATCTTCTTCATAGGGCTGCTGTGAGAACTAACTGTTAATTTGCATTTTAAGTACTTAAAATGGTATTTGGTATATAGTAGGAGAATCCCAGGTTATTGATATTTCTCCCGGCAATCTTGATTCCAGCTTGTGTTTCTTCAGTCCAGCGTTTCTCATGATGTACGCTGCATATAAGTTAAATAAGCAGGGTGACAATATACAGCCTTGACGTACTCCTTTTCCTATTTGGAACCAGTCTGTTGTTCCATGTCCAGTTCTAACTGTTGCTTCCTGACTTGCATACAGATTTCTCAAGAGGCAGGTCAGGTGGTCTGGTATTCCCATCTCTCTCAGAATTTTCCACAGTTTCTTGTGATCCACACAGTCAAAGGCTTTGGCATAGTCAATAAAGCAGAAATAGATGTTTTTCTGGAACTCTCTTGCTTTTTCCATTATCCAGTGGATGTTGGCAATTTGATCTCTAGTTCCTTTGCCTTTTCTAAAACCAGCTTGAACATCAGGAAGTTCACAGTTCACATATTGCTGAAGCCTGGCTTCGAGAATTTTGAGCATTACTTTACATAGCATGTGAGATGAGTGCAATTGTGTGGTAGTTTGAGCATTCTTTAGCATTGCCTTTCTTTGGGATTGGAATGAAAACTGACCTTTTCCAGCCCTGTGGGCACTGCTGAGTTTTCCAAATTTGCTGGCATATTGAGTGCAGCACTTTCACAGTATCATCTTTCAGGCTTTGAAATAGCTCAAGTGGAGTTCCATCACCTCCGCTAGCTTTGCTCGTAGTGATGCTTTCTAAGGCCCACTTGACTTCACATTCCAGGATGTCTGGCTCTAAGTGAGCGATCACACCATCGTGATTAACTTGGTCGTGAAGATCTTTTTTGCACAGTTCTTCTGTGTATTCTTGCCACCTCTTCTTAATATCTTCTGCTTCTGTTAGGTCCAGACCATTTCTGTCCTTTATCAAGCCCATCTTTGCATGAAATGTTCCCTTGGTATCTCTAATTTTCTTGAAGAGATCTCTAGTCTTTCCCATTCTGTTCTTTTCCTCTATTTCTTTGCATTGATCGCTGAAAAAGGCTTTTCTTATCTCTTCTTGCTATTCTTTGGAATTCGGCATTCAGATGCTTATGTCTTTCCTTTTCTCCTTTGCTTTTTGCTTCTCTTATTTTCACAGCTGTTTGTAAGGCCTCCTCAGACAGCCATTTTGCTTTTTTGCATTTCTTTTCCATGGGGATGGTCTTGATCCCTGTCTCCTGTACAGTGTCACGAACCTCATTCCCTAGTTCATCAGGCACTCTATCTATCAGATCTAGTCCCTTAAATCTATTTCTCACTTCTACTGTATAATCATAAGGGATTTGATTTAGGTCATACCTGATGGTCTAGCGTTTTTCCCTACTTTCTTCAATTTAAGTCTGATTTTGATAATAAGGAGTTCATGATCTGAGCCACAATCAGTTCTTGGTCTTGTTTTTGTTGACTGTATAGAGCTTCTCCATCTTTGGCTGCAAAGAATATAATCAGTCTGATTTCGGTGTTGACCATAGGGTGATGTCCATGTGTAGAGTCTTCTCTTGTGTTGTTGGAAGAGGGTGTTTGCTTTGACCCGTGCATTTTCTTGGCAAAACTCTATTAGTCTTTGCCCTGCTTCATTCCATATTCCAAGGCCAAATTTGCCTGCTACTCCAGGTGTTTCTTGACTTCCTACTTTTGCATTCCAGTCCCCTATAATGAAAAGGACATCTTTTTTAGGTGTTAGTTCTAAAAGGTCTTGTACATCTTCACAGAACCATTCAACTTCAGCTTCTTCAGCGTTACTGGTTGGGGCATAGACTTGGATAACTGTGATATACAATGGTTTGCCTTGGAGACGAACAGAGATCATTCTGTCATTTTTGAGATTGCATCCAAGTACTGCATTTCAGACTCTTTTGTTGACCATGATGGCTACTCTAAAAAGCCTGTTGATGACAGTGAAAGAGGAGAGTGAAAAAGTTGGCTTAAAGCTCAACATTCAGAAAACAAAGATCATGGTATCCGGTCCCATCACTTCATGGGAAATAGATGGGGAAACAGTGGAAACAGTGTCAGACTATTTTTTGGGGCTCCAAAATCACTGCAGGTGGTGACTGCAAGCCATGAAATTAAAAGATGCTTACTCCTTGGAAGGAAAGTTATGACCAACCTAGATAGTATATTCAAAAGCAGAGACATTACTTTGCTGACTAAGGTCCATCTAGTCAAGGCTATGGTTTTTCCAGTGGTCATGTATGGATGTGAGAGTTGTACTGTGAAGAAGGCTGAACGCCGAAGAATGGATGCTTTTGAACTGTGGTGTTGGAGAAGACTCTTGAGAGTCCCTTGGACTGCAAGGAGATCCAACCAGTCCATTCTGAAGGAGATCAATCCTGGGATTTCTTTGGAAAGAATGATGCTAAAGATGAAGCTCCAGTACTTTGGCCACCTCATGCGAAGAGTTGACTCATTGGAAAAGACTCTGATGCTGGGAGGGATTGTGGGCAGGAGGAGAAGAGGACGACTGAGGATGAGATGGCTGGATGGCATCACTGACTACATGGACGTGAGTCCGAGTGAACTCCGGGGGATGGTGATGGACAGGGAGGCCTGGCGTGCTGTGATTCATGGGGTCACAAAGAGTCGGAGACTGAGTGACTGAACTGAACTGAACTGAACTGAACTGCATTTCAGACTCTAGTTGATTATGATGGCTACTCCATTTCTTCTAAGGGATTCTTGCCCACAGTAGTAGATATAATGGTCATCTGAGTTAAATTCACCCATTGCATATCCTATTACAATTCAATTCCTTCAACTTGTTTGTGTTTCTGTTTTAGCCAATATTGTCAGTCTCTTGTTTTGATGTCACTGTTTAAGCACGCATATTTCTTGGTACCAGGAAAAGTATGCAACATTCTATTAAAAAAGTGTCTTAGATTAAAAAAAAAAAACTACTTTGCAAGTGAGAAAACCTGGTATGAATTTTCAGAGACATTCTGTGAAGAGGGAAGCCTCTGAACTGGATGGTTAGAAACTGCTACTCTGTCACTTCCACATTCACTGTGTTTGGCAGTGATGTGGTGCGTATTCCAAAGGCCTGGTAGGATGGTATATTTGATCCACTTTTTAGATTTTGCCCACAATAAGTATATTGTAAGGCACAATATATTAATTAATTTTGCCAACATATTTTGCTCAACTCCCAGTATCAATGAATAACTTATGTCTCTTCAAGTCTTTCCTGGGACAGTGGGGAAGAAACAATGATCCCAAAATATTAAAGCTTCCAGAAGTAGAGTCAGGCAGGGAGGAAGGATCTGTTTACTCTGTCTAGTGCCCTGCATTCAGAGGCCAGGAGCAACATGCCATGATTCCTTATATAGTTTCTTTTAATATTTTATTTTGTTTTATTTATTTGACTGTGCCAGGTCTTAGCTGTGACATGCTAGATCTTTAATTGTAGCATGCTGGATCTAGTTCCCTGACCAGGGATTGAACCCAGGCCCCCACTTTGGGAGCAAGGAGTCTTAGCCACAGGACCACCAGGAAAGTCCTTCTTTTATAGTTTTTAATCACACATTGTTAGAACTATTGGAATAGTTTGTGCTTGTTTTTTGATTCCCTAGGTTTTCTCTAGCAATTGGATACTTGCAAACTGTATCATGGCTCTACTGAATATGTGGTTTAGAAACACACCAAAGATCATGTTGTATGCTTTTAATTCAATGTTATTTCTATTTTCCTTCACATATACTTGGCATCTTTGTGGTGTCCTTTGGTCATTTTTTCCTACTTCTACTTTATACCCTCACTTCTCTAACACTTCACTAATTGGCATCTTATTTGCCTGGATGCAGTTAAAAAGTCACAGAAAGTTGGGAGGGGCTTTCCTCGTGGCACTTAACCATATGGAAGTATATAGATCACTGTGTAGCATCAGAAACTTTTGAACACTGAATGTACAAAGGATACCATTCTTTTCTATCTTTGCTTTAACTTTAATTTGAGACTTGACAGAAGAGTACTTGAAAAAAGAAGAGAAACTATTTGAATTAAAAAAGTTAGCTGGAATGAGTTAGTGGAAGGTTTCAAAAAAACTACATACCAAATTCTTTACCATATCTTCTTTACCTCTGTATGCCTTTTTACATTGAAATCACATCAAGAGATCAGTAGGGAGGTAAGCTGAGCACACTCAACAATATTTTCCCTATTAAAATTAATCCCACCCTTACTGTGTTCTCCTTTCTCTTACATAGACTGTGACTCCTGGGAGGTTGATGTCAATACTGAGAGAAAATAATTAGACTTTTTGTTTCAGGCTGAATTGACTAGATACATGTGCTTTTGGTGGTCTTTCTTTTTTTTTAAATTGGCCTATAGTTGCTTTATAATATTGTATTAGTTTCTGTTGTACAATAAAGTGAGTCAGCTATGTAGACTTGTGCTTAGTTGCTCAGTCTTGTCCAACTCTTTGTGACCCATTGGACTATAGCCCAACAGGCTCCTCTCTCCATGGACTTTTTCAGGCAAGAATACTGGAGTGGTTGCCATTTCCTTTTCCAGGGATCTTCTTGACCCAAGGATCGAACCCAGATCTCCTGTACTGGCAGGTGGATACTTTACCTGCTAAGTCTTAAGGGAAGCCCAATCAGCTATGTATATATATATACATATATCCCCTCCCTCTTGGACCTTCCTCTCTTCCCACCTCACCCACCTAGGTCAACACAGAGCACTGAGCTGAGCTCTCTGTGCTATACAGTATGTTTCCACTAGCTATCTATTTTACACAGTCTCTTTAACCTAGGAAACTTTGAAAATTAATTATTTTGTCTTCCCCATTCAAGTTATATTCAGGAAATAATGAATTGTGGATTCCTGTTAAGAGTAAATCAGTTACCTTCGCTAATGTGTCTATGAAAAATCTGAATAATAATGAATACATTGGTTTCAGATATAGGGTACTATTTCTTAGATCTCAAATTCTGATCATCAGATCCTAACATTGCTTAACAGCTTTATGATGCTATGGCAGATGACCTGAGCAGATAATTTTATGATTGCGGTTTTGTCTATAAAATATGTGAATGTATGTAGAAATGAGTTAAATCATACAAGATTCTGTAGTATATGACAACTCATAATACTTTATATTTTAGGTTTAATAGCTAAGCTTTGTTAACTGTATATGAATCTACTTTCCATCATTAGAGTGACTGAAAAAAGAAAACCTGTCTTACTTATCTTGACCTTCTTACTGTTCATAACATAATGACTTTTATATGCTAGCTACTTGGTAAATGTTGTTTAAATTGACTAATTAACACAAGGGAAAAATAGATTTGGCTAGTCCATTTGACTCATCTTTTTAATTCTTAAAATTGATGCTAACTAAAGAATGCGGCTTGGATATGTGGTCAAATGGAGTTTCTAATTGAATTTTTCTCCAAAATTTAGACTCCCCTTGTAGGAGCACAACCTGCCCTAGTATATTCATAGTATGGATCAGATTCGGCTTCCCTGGTAACTCAGCAGTAAAGAATTCACCTGCCAGTGTTGGAGACTTGGGTTTGAACCCTGGGTTGGGAAGATCCCCTGGAGAAGGAAATGGAAACCCACTCCAGTATTCTTGCCTGGGAAATCTCATAGATAGAGGAGTCTGGCAGGATGCAGTCCATGGGGTTGCAAAGAGTCAGACATGACTTAATGATAAAACAACAACAAATGAACCAGGCCAGAACCCAGCTCCTCTGTAGGAAGGCACATATCTAAAAGAGAGCTCCAGAAATGTCTGTCCTAAGCTTGCTTAGTTTTCTTTTTTCAAATTCAGCAATCATATGTGAAATATACTGAAGTATTATTTTACCAGCATTGTTTCTATAAAGAAACGTGAAGCCAGTAGGTAGGTGAGAAGCCTGAGACTCAGAGAGGTCAGGTACTTTGTTCAAGGTCAGAAGTAGAAGGTAGGTCCGAACCTGAGCTTTCTAACACTAAATCAAATACTTTTTTTAAAAAAAGAATCCTTTAGAATAGGGTGAAGAAGAACAGCAAGGAGTTGTTCTGCACCGTAGTAGGAAATAGCTGGTTCCCCAGCAGGAGGAAGCCGAGTAAGTAGACTGGGGCTCCTCACAGGGCCAGACAAAGGTGAAGACAGTCTGTGCGCTCTCTCTGCTACTAAGGAGGATGTCAAGAGAGTTGAGTCCACACAGGGAAACCAGAGACAAAATAATTGAAGCCATAGGATTTTTATCAAGTCCTAGGACATGGTTATGACTCCTATGCTGCTGCTGCTACTGCTAAATCACTTCAGTCGTGTCCGACTCTGTGTGACCCCATGGACGGCAGCCCACCAGGCTTCCCCGTCCCTGTTATTCTCCTCACAAGAACACTGGAGTGGGTTGCCATTTCCTTCTCCAGTGCATGAAAGTGAAAAGTGAAAGTGAAGTCGCTCAGTCATGTCTGACTCTTCGCGACCCCATGGACTGCTGCCCACCAGGCTCCTCCGTCCATGGGATTTTCCAGGCAAGAGTACTGGAGTGGGGTGCCATTGCGTTCTCCGATGACTCCTATAAACCTTGCTTTTGCTGTTATGTCTTTACATTCTTTTTTCAGTGCAGCCAAACTTTACTGGCAGGTGTTAAGAGTTAAAAATCCAGAGGGATGGGAAGGGAGGTGGGGCTTGGCTCTCCTTCCCTCCTTGAGGACTCTGTAACCAGGCTAGTAGAGTGGAATCACTTGACTACAACTACTTTGCACCCAGCACCCTCTAGAAAACAACTGCCAAGCATGAGGGCTCCTCCTGAAATGGGGGAAGGGAGCAGCACTCTGGCAGGGGCATGGACTGTGACCCACCTCAGGCTGCTTGGTTCCTGCCTACCACGCCCCTCAACAGCCTGGGGTAGGGGTATTAGGGGACTGAGCTAAACCTATCCCTTTCCAAATCTAGGTGTCTGCTTCATACCTCTGCCTCATTACTTTTTTTCCTACCTCTAGTGAGATGTACTAGATGACATATAATGTTATCTAAGTTTAAGGTATGCATGCATGCATACTAAGTCACTTCATTCATGTCTGACTCTTTGTGACCCTATGGACCATAGCCTACCAGGCTCCTCTGTCCATGGGATTTCCCAGGCAAGAATACTGGAGTGAGTTGCCATTTCCTTCTCTGGGGGATCTTCCCAACTCAGGGATCACACCTGCATCTCTTACGTCTCTTGCATTGGCAGGTGGGTTCTTTACCACTGGCGGCACCTGGGTATTTGATAAACACATATATATTATGAAGCTATTGTTACAATAAAGTTAGTTAACATCACCTTACATAATTATCATTTTGTTGGAGTTATGGTGGGAGCATTAACACTGTACTCTTCCTAGCAACTTTCAAGTATACCATATGATATTCTTAACTATAGTCACCATGCTGTACTGTAGATCCTCAGAACTTACTCAGCTTATAACTGAATCTTTGTACTCTCTGACCAACAACTCCCCATTTCCCCCACTCCTCAGCCCCTGGCAACTGCCACTCTCTTCTCTGTTTCTATTAGTTCAGTTCCACATATAAGTGAGATCACACCATATTTGTCTTTCTCTATCTAAATTATTTAACTTTTAGCATAATGGCCTCAAGGTCTATCTATGTTGTCACAAAAGGCAGAATTTTGTCTTTTTATGGCTAAATAATATTCCAGTTTATATATATATATACATTTGTGTGTGTGTGTGCACATGTGCACGCATGCACGTTTGCACATGTGTGTGGCACGTTTTCTTTATCCATTTGTTTGTGGTGGGCACTTAGGTTGTTTCTATATCTCAGTTAGTGTGACTGATACTGCAGTGATCTCAGGAGTGCAAATATCTCTTCCAGATATTAGTTAAATCTTCTTTGGTTATATACCCAGAAGTGGAATTGCTGGATCATTACAGCAGTTCTACTCTTAATTTTTTGAGGACCCTCCATACAGTTTTCCATAGGGCTGCAGCAGTTTACAGTGCCACCAACAGAGTGCCACCAGGGCTCCCTTTTCTCCACATCCTCACCAGCATTTGTTATCTCTGATCTTTTTGATAATAGCCACTATACTTTTAAAATTTTTATTTTGTGACATCAGCATTTGAAGATTTTATACTTTAAAGTAATTTAAAATGTTTCAAGGTTTTTGTTAATTTTTAATAAAGATGGAAATTCATTTTGAGGTGTAGAAGAATCTCATACTTGGTAAGATGTGACTCGGCCTAGATGTATTGTTACCTTGAGCTCTATTTACTCACATCTCATAGTAATGTCTAATGCCTTTGTAGAATTTTTTTAAAAAATGAGAAATGATGGCTTCTATGTTACTAACAGCAGTGCAAAGCCCATTAAAATTACCATTAATATTAAAGCTCCAATGTTAGTATTATTGATTAATAGTAGATGGAAAGTACAAATGATTGTATTATAACATGCGCTAAGTCGCTTCAGTCGTGTCCATCTCTTTGTGACCCTATGGACTGTAGCGTGCTAGGCTCCTATATCCATGGAATTCTCCAGGCAAAAATACTGGAGTGGGTTGCCATGCCCTCCTCCAAGAGATCTTCCAGATGCAGAGATCAAACCCACATCTCTTTAGGTTCCTGCATTGGCAGGTGGCTTCTTTACCACTAGTGCCACCTGGGAAAGCCCATCTTGTGACATATCCCACGGTATACTTGTCTGTGTGTGTCTGTGTGTCCACAGATGGCTGTGGGGTATGAGAGTAGGAAAGCAGCAGGGAGGAGTTACTGATCAGTATGCCATGGTCTGAGCTTCTATTAACTGACCAGTTTAGGCAAAGATACTGAGGTACTGGGGCTTTACTCAAATGGAGAAAGTGGATGCTGGCATAACAACTGGAAAGCTATCAACTTTACTGAAATAAAATTGAGCCTGTGGGAAAGAAGGGAAGGGGATGCATTTGAGTCCTTGTGGGAGTAGAATCTACCAGAACTGGCAATTTGATATGATTGTAGAGAAGGGGAGACAGAATTGCTGACTCTGGCTTTGAGCTGAGTCTCTGGCAGAGGCTGCTACATTTACTAGAAAGCTATGAAACTGCGTGCATGCTGAGGGTGATGGTGGGGAGCTAAGAGGAGTCAGAAGTTCTGAGCTAGAAGTTCTGAGTCAGTTCTCTCTCTGAATGTGTTTCCTGTATCGGCTGAATACAGGAAGATCTATTAACTGGACAACAGTCAAAGAAGGAAGTATCTGAAATGTTCCCTATACTCAAATCATGTTTCCAATAGTTCTGCTCTAGTATTATTGAGCTGCTGTCATCAGCAAAAGAGGAAATCTGTTGAAATGGCAGAATACCTCTGTATTTTGGGTTTAGGACCCCTTTGCTCCCATTATATTTTCCTGTGGTATTTTGAAAATTTGGAAGAATTAGCTTATGCAAGAAAATTTAACTAAGGACTTTTTTTCCTTCTATGCTTATCAAAGTTAAAAAGAGATTTCCTTTTTCATTATAACTCTGAGGGATAATTAACTCAGGGAATAAATTTGGGTTGTTATCTTCTATTATATGCTGATTTCAAACTCTATTATAATTCTAGAATTGTGAAAATAACAAGATCACAATTATGCTTAATGAATGTTAAGAGTATAGCACTCTTTCCAGGAAAAGAATAGGAAAAAACCAACAACCAGATGGAAAAAGCAACCCATTAAAAGATTTCCATTGTGTTTGTGAGGTATTTGATTAGGCTTTTGACTAGTTCACTGCTTTTCCTCACCCAAATATCTGTAACTGAGCTTTCCACTTTGCAGAATTTCTTACATTTTTTATGCAGATTAAAAACTTGCATCTTCCCTATTAGCTCAGTTTTTAGTCCTTAGTCATAATGTAGAAAACATCAAAATCTCACAGGGGAAATATGTGAATCCTGCATGGAACTTGGGAATAATGTTATAAACAAATTCGTGGCCAAGAACCCATTGTCATGTTTCAAATGCAGAATTAATAACCTGTTCCAATAGCACACATGCTATTTATCAAGGTTTTCCCCTGAGGCTACTTTCTGTCTTTCACTGTTTTGTCCCTGAATTATTGAAGAATTTTGGAAATTGGAAATTAAAAAAAAAAAAACTTACTCTACCGCATTTTTGGAATTACTCTTGAGTATTTATAACCTTGGCAAAGGTTAGTCACCTTCAGCCACTTTCTCCCCTGGGCTCTTGGTGAACGAGTCTGTTTTGCATTTGGCTTTTCTTTTCTCAAAGGTTTATGTAATAAACATGACTGTCTGTATTACTCAGAAAATAATTTTTTAAGGATTTAATGTTGTTGTAACAATAAGCAGAGTCATACAAAATAAGTACAAAATATATTGTTCATACTTCTGCCAATTCTAATTTTTATAGCTCTTATGTTATAGTTATTCTCTTGATAATATAATATTTATGTATTAAACATATTTTTGTATTTCTCTTTTTATTTAACTTTAGAACATTTTATAATACTAAGTAAAAATATTAATCACACATGAGACCTTTTCAAATTTAGCATTCTTGGTATAATTAATATGGTATGTTTGCTTAATAAAGTTAATAATAATTTATTTGCATAGAATTAGGTCTTGTCATTTGGCATTATATAAAAGTAATTGATAAAGCAAATGACTATTGAAATTTTATTCTTATGCATTTTGAAAAAATATTACTTGAAGTATGTCTATGGAATACATAATGAAGTTATTATTAATTGATTAATAACTTATGTTACATCAGGTAATTTTACCCTAAATCAATGTACTGAACACTTACTACCTACTAAGCACTTTTCTGTGTTGGGACAAAGGTATTTGAAGAGTTCTCAGTAAAGATGTCATATGCTTTTGATTTCTGTAAATACTACATTAATTCCAAAATCCATATTACAATTCATTTAGTGTTTTAAAACTTCAGTGTATGTCTAATATTGTACAAGACAAAATTTCCCAGTGCTTTTATTTTGTTTCATTTTTTTAACTTAAGATTTTAATAGAAGACGGAAAAACACCGAATGTCTTATTTTGTAAAAGCATCTGCATCATTTAGTTAAAAAAATTAGAAGAAATGTCAAGAGATTATTTATGTTACTTTCTGGTTATTGAAACCATTATATATGTACATTTAGAACGCAGCCTATTAACATCTTTGGAGATTGTATTTTACAAGTCGTTGCTTATTGCCTAAGTCTAAATAATGTCATCTTTCGTATGGGAAATCAAATTCTCATCTACTAACCATAGAAAGGCTGATCTGCCATTCAGTGGAGAAAAATGTGGGTCTTGGATCCAAATAACAAGAATAACCAGAATTGGAATCTAGGACCCAATATTTACTAACTATCCGACCTAAGTAACCAAATCTGAACCTCTGTGTCCTCATGCTTTAAACATGGATCATAATAGTCTTATCTTATAGGGTCCAGAGAATGAGGTCATGAATGTCAATTGTTCGGTAAAATAACCTACCTAGAATATGGGAAACACCCACTAAATGATGGCTCTTCATTTCTATAAAGCTTATTGTAAGTTCGTAAATACAAAGACTCACCATCAGATACCACATTACACTCTTAGGGGAGGACCCTTTGTGACAGAGGGCAGGCATTTACAGAATGGCTGGGCAAGTAAGCTGTATAGTGTGTGATGAGCAACAAGATGAAACTATCTGCCTCTCAAAGGGTTCAACACATGGCCTTGGCCTCTTTATTATTGTTCATAACTGATTGAGTAGTTAGTATACCAGGTGAAGATTCACTGACATTTCAATTTATATATTAGTTTTGCAGTATGTTCTATTCATGATGTTAAATCACACAATGGTCCATATACTTGAAAACGTGGTTGTAGCAACATCAGAGAAAGAGAATCAGAAGGTTAAATTTAGCAGTTTAAATTGCCAAACTTGGTTACCTTCATTGACCCAGGGTATAATTTAAGCCAAGTTAACTTTACATTGTAAAAAGTATGAACTAATGGTGCATATCAAAGCAAGTCCTTCAAGACGAGACAGTGCTACCTTTTCCCTGATTTGAGAGAAGCAAGAGTGGGAGGGCAGAGTAGAGAGTCTCTTGAGATACATATGCAAGTTTGCTTCCAGCTGAAAGTTAATGATCAGTTGCCTCGATTCTCATCTCTGAGCCCTGAGAAGTAGCACCCTCGTGTTCTCTTTCTATTCAGGTAACTTTTAAAGTATACAGCTTGTACCCATGTTAAGCTATACTTTAAATAATAGACTTTTTTTATTCCCTTAATATCAACTGCTTTCATGTTCTAAGTTTAATAAAAGAGAGTGAAAAAGTCTGCAATTGTTGGCTAATAGAAAAAGATTTTACTTTTGAGTGGTACTGGGTTAAGGGTAATGAGGTATTATTCTATGCTTGTATTATGTCAAAAGATTTTTAAAATGTTTTTATGAAACTAACTATTGTCATTCTTAAATCTCTTGGCTGAAAGATGTATTAATCACACTTACTTGATACAGTAAGTCAGCCAAGTTGTCATTAGTTAAGAAAATTTTAAACTTTACTTAACATTGGAATTTTGAAGGAACTCTGAATCTTTAAGTAGTAAAATTTCATTTTTACTTGATATTAGATAACAATATTGGAAGTGATCTTATTTTTCTTATTCTAAATCATAATGTTTATAAACATTTATGTATACTTTGCTATAAAACTGTAAAAATGAATTGGGTTTTATTATAGGGCTTAGGTAATTTATTCCCAAAATGTTTGGAACTATATTATGGAAAGATATAAAGTTATTGTGTATGATGCTTCTGTATATTTATATGTAATTAAAGACATTGACTATTAATTTTACAGTTTGAAGGCTGGTTTCTCAAAATAAAAATATCTACTGTATTCATTTACAGTGTAATCATATTCTGTACTGAGCTCTCAACATAAAGAGATACATTTCTTAAGCCACTGGAGCCGTAACTTAGATGAATGTATTTTCTGTTCTTTCTAAAGTGTCTGGCCATTGTTATCTTTATTCAGCAAATATCCAAGGTCAAAAAAACCTTTTGGTTGTATTTAGGCTCACATGATAAAGACAAGCAAACATCAAAAGCTAAGTGTAATTGTGGTACTACTTATGCAGTTTTCTATTTATATTTCTCTTGAACTGAAATTAAACGTCAGACAGTGATAAATGATTTTGCTATTGAAATTGGGAATTCATAGAAACCTTGAAGAACCATCACATTTTATATATGAGAAACTGAATCCAGGAAAGGAAAGTAAAAACAGCTATTGAAAGTTTTGGGACTGGTAACAAAAACTCTATTTGCTGGGTGACAAATAGAGTTAATGATTTCTTAGGCAATGTTCATGTTGTTTTTGAAAAGGAAATCATTTTTAGTCTTCAATACATTTCCATTTGGAGGAAGAGCTAAATAAATACTGGCCTTTAAGGTGTAGTTGTGCAGTGATATTTTCCAGATTTACCACAAGTGTGGCTGAAACTTTTGTTATCAATTTATTATAACTTATATAATCTGTGTCTGTATATGGATTTGCTTAGTTATGTTTATGTTCTCAAGGTTAGAGAAAATAGTTTTGTAACTTCTCCTTTTGTTACACACTAAAGCCATTCTGACAGGTTCATAATTTGTAAGTTAAATATTCATATCACTGAAGTTTCATTAATTAAGGAAATACTAAATAAGAGGAAAATCAGCATATGCAGATATATATGAGGCACCTTCATTTAAAGTTTGAAACAGTTTGCACGCAGTCTAAAGATAAAACAATTTTTTAATTATGATGATCAAAAAACCAAAGTTTGAGCTCTTAGCACATTTTTCAATTCATCTTTTATAATAATAAAATGTTTATATTCAGAACTTGGCTTGCACTTATTAATGTGTAGACAAGAGTCTAATTTACTGTGCCCATTGGATATTTACCTACTTCTCACTTTTCTACTGAGAGTATGCAAACCAAATTACCATAAAAAAGTTTGTCTCTGTTCCTTTAGTTCATTATCAGATCTACTCCAGGAACTGCTGAAAATGTCACCACCAAGGTCCTTTGACAGTTACCCATAAATATTAACACACAAATATATACAGACATACATGCACACACACATACAGACACGTAAGATCTATCTAGGGAGGAAAATAGAGCATTGATGCTTTCAATTCCATAAAGGATGTAGGTGTTAGAAAACTTTGCTTAAAATCCCTGCAACATAGTTAACTTGCTTTGCCCGTTATGGGCAAATCACATAACTTGTAAGAGCCTCTGTGAAGTAAGCTATAAATGGGGGTTATAGCTTAGGGCTTCTGTAAGGAAGCATAGGGCTTCCATCACTTGTTTAGTTTGAAAATCATGTGAACTTATATAAAAGTAGATTCTAAATCCTTATTGAGCGCTTCCTAAGCCTTCGGTTCAAACTAGGTGGCTTGAAATACAGAAATGTATTCTCCCTCAGTTTTGGAAATAAATAAGTCTGAAATAAAGCATTGGCAAGGCTTTCTTGGAATCTTGTGGAAAAGGATCCTTCATTTCCTCTCCTACCTTCTGATAGATGGAGGTGTGACAGCATATCCAATTTATGCATCTGTGTTCCTATGGCGTTCTCCTTGTGTTTGTCTTCATGTGGCCATCTTCTTATAAGGACATGTGTCTTATTGAATTAGAAGTCCATTATGCTTCAGTATGCAGGAGACGCAAGAGACATGGGTTCAATCCCTGGGTCAGGAACATCTGTTAGAGTAGGAAATGGCAACCCACTCCAGTATTCTTGCTTAGAGAATCCCGTGGACAGAGAAGCCTAGTGGTCTGTGGTCCATAGGGTCACAAAGAGTCGAACAAAACTGAAGTATCTTAGCACAGACACACACATGCATGCATACATACTTCAGGATGATCTTATCTTAAAAATAACATCTACTCTGGCCCTATTTCCAAATAAGGTCATGTTCTGAAATTTTGACGATTAGGACTTAAACATGTCTTTTTTGAGGGACACTGTTTAATCCATAACAGTTTGCGTTTTGATACTCCTCAAACTCATGTCCTTCCCATGTAAAAAATATGTTCACCCAATCCCAATATCCTCAAGGTCAATCATTGCAGTATCAACTCTAAGTACCAATTTTATCTAAATCAATTTTGGGTGAGGCTTGGCATATAGTCCAGCCAGGGAAAATTTCCTCTCTATCTGTGGACCTCTGAAGCCTGGAAAACAAGTATTCTTGTTTCCAAAATATAACAGTTAGAGAAATAGAGAATAGGCAGTCCACTTTATAAAGGGAAACATTGGAAGGAAAAAAGGACTGCTGGTCCAAACTCTAAAGCGGGTTTTCAACTTAGCTGGTCAAATTCCATTAGGTTTTAAGACTGGAGAACAGTTCTCTGTGGTCTGATGCTCTGTCCTCTAGACCTGCTGGGGTGGCCCCTCCCCTTAAGCCCTGCCTCTTAGAACAGGGGGTGGGGGCCCGCCCTCTGGAACTGAACTGGTCCTTAGCTGAGGCATCGCCCTCTGTGGTTCTTCCCTCAGAATCCTTCTTGCTTGACTTTATCCTATCTCTTTCAACAATGTTTCTGCTGTTGTAAAAATTTTTAAAAACATGGTCTGCCTTGTGCAATTCATGGGGTCCAAGCCATCAGACTAGAAGGTTCTCCACAGAGCTTTCCTGGATTCCTGCATCTCAGCCCCTGGCTTCTGAGGAGTTGCTTGATTGGATCCATGAGTCAAACACCTAATCCCTTTAGTAAATGGTTGTTCTGGACAGTTTCCAGAGCACACTATCTGGATAGGCTGAGGATTTTTCCAGTCATAAGTTCTAGTTCCTTCTTGCTTAACAATTTCTGCTTCACCTTTTGTCTAATCCCATTTTACTATCCAAGTCAAGGAGCTGGTTCCCAGGCCTTGCCTCCCAGTTGGTTGGAAGTGACAACTCCAGCTCTGTGTCCAGTTTTATTACTTAAAATTTTTACTTTCCACCCAAAAGAAGAATACGATTCAGTCAAGTTCTCTGCCACAAGGATCATCTTTCCTTTGGTGACCAATAACATATTTTTTTTTGTTTCTATCTGAAACCTCAGCAAAGACATCTGTTGATTCATATTTCCAATAATATTATGGTCAAGAAAATCTAAACTTTTACAGTCAAGATCCTCAGAATTATTCTAGCCTCTATCCATTACCCAATTCCAAAAGTGGAAAAAGTGAAAGTTACCCAGTCGTGTCCAACTCTTTGTGACCCCATGGGCTATATCCTGCCAGACTCCTCTGCCCATGGGATTCTCTAGGCAAGAATACTGGAGTGGGTTGCTATTCCCTTCTCCAAGGGATCTTCCCAATCCAGGTATCAAACCCAGGTCTCCTGCATTACAGGCTGAATCTTTACCATCTGAGCCACCAGGGAAGCCCACCCATTCCAAAGCTACTTCCAAATATTTAGGTATTTTTTATAGTAATATTTCATTTCATGGTACCCCCAAATTTTCAGCATTCTCCAGAGAGACAATCCCAAGAGATTCATTTCAAAGACTTGGCTCATACGATCATGGGGCCTGGCAATTCTGAAATCTGTAGGGTAGACTGGCAATCCATGTAAGAATTGATGTTGTAGTCTTGAGTCCAAAGTTCATAGGGCCAACCAGCAAGCTGGAAACAGGCAGGATTTCCATGTTACAATCTTGAGGCAGACTTCTTTCTTCAGGAAATCTCAGTTTTTGCTTGTATGGCCCTCAACGGATCAAATGAGGCCCACCCATATTGTGGGGGGTCATTTTCTTCACTGGAAGTCAATTGATTGTAAATGTTAATTATATCTACAAAATACTCTCACAACAATATCTCAACTAGTTTTTGACCAAACAGCTGGGCACCCTATAGCTTAGCTGAGTTGATATATCAAATTAACTGTTAGTGGTAGAGTGTAAAGGGGAAAAGATATGGAGAAGCATTTGATTTTTTTAAAGCAAAGTGCCTCTTTCTTCTTGTCACTTTTTTTTTTTTTTTCAGTTAAGAGTTGACTGGAAATTTTCTAGGAAAACTATAATTTACACTTTTTGTCTTTTGCCTCCTTGGTCTTCCTTCCTTCTTTTATGACTTATTCTCAGTGAGATATAGGCTGCTTAGAAGGTCTTGGAGGCTTGACTGTATCCGTGTGTGCTAAGTCACTTCAGTCATATCTGACTCTTTGCAACCCTATACACCATAGCCCTCCAGGTTCCTCTGTCCATGGGATTCTCCAGGCAAGAATATTGGAGTGGGTTGCCATGCCCTCCTGCAGGGGATCTTCCAAACCAGGGATTGAATCTTCATCTCTTATGTCTCCTGCATTGGCAGGCACGTTCTTTACCCCGGTGCCACCTGGGAAGCCCCTTGAATCTGTATAGTAGAGACCAAAATCCATGTATAATGCATTTGTCTATCTCCTATCCATTCAGGTAGTTCTGTTAAAATAACTTGAAGATCATAACTGTTCTTTGTAATATAACTTCATTGTCTACATGTGCCTCTACCTCTCTCTCAATTGAAATTGCAATGCACACTGCAGCCTCAGGGCCTTTGCATGTGTTCTCTCTTCCAGGATCTCTTCCGTCATTCAATTTTATATTGTATACTGACACTTAATTTTGATTATTTATTTAAAAGTCACTTTCTCAATGAGGTTAGCCCTATGAGGTGTTCTCTGACGAACAGATTTAAAATTGCAACTTCCTACTCCTACTTTTTCATTACTTCCTTTTGGGTTTCATTTTACTCCATAAAGGTTGTCATCATGAGAAATGCCTTTCATTTTACTTACTGTTTCTTCTTTTCCTTCACCTGTTTTTCTACTGGAAAGTAAAAAACCATGAGAGCAGCAGTTCCCATCTGTTTTGTTTATCACTTATTCACCGTGCCTGTAATAGTGCCAAGCACATGTACATAAAATAGTTCCTCATTGAATAATTAAATTTTGTCTTAGCTCAAGTACCAGTGTTTCGTAGATGCACTTCATAGATGGAGACCCATGCTTTTCTCTTTTATTGTTCCCCTTCTCTCCTTCCCCATGCCCTGTAATAAAAGCCTTTCTGGGACTTCCCTGGTGTTCCAATGGTGAAGACTTCACCTTCCAATGCAGTGGGTATAGGTTCCATCCCTGGTCAGGGAGCTAAGATCCTGTGTGCCTTGTGGCCAAAAGACCGAAACATAAAACAGAAGCAGTATTATAACAAATTCAATTAAGACTTTAAAAACAGTCCACATTAAAAAAAAAAAAAAAACTTAAACTTGAGATTTATCATTTCAATTCATGGTTTTATATTATTATTGTCTATAAATGTTTCATATATAATATTTTATGAAGTTTTTTATTAGTTATCAGACCTCATATTATTATTTTTTTATTTTTTAAATTTTATTTTTACTTTATTTTACTTTACAATACTGTATTGGTTTTGCCATACATTGACATGAATCCACCACGGGTGTATACGAGCTCCCAATCCTGAATCCCCCTCCCACCTCCCACAGACCTCATATTATTGATGTACTGAATTAGTCCTTTTACTACATGCTTTGTTTATTTGAGGTGGTTCACACGTATAAGTTGAGCTCATCCAGTTTAAATCTGTATAGTCCATTCTGTGAATATACATACTTTGTCATTCTCTTATTGATAGATATTTAAATTCTTTCTAATTTTTAAACTTTTATTTCCGTGCTACTATAAACATTGGTTTACATGTCCTCTTATGCACAAACATGCACATCTAAAAGAGAAATTGATGATTGTAAGATATGTATAGCTTCAACAAGCAGTTTTTTAAGTGTGGACAAGTAACCACTGCTCCACATTGTGTGCTTGTTTGGAAGCTATAGATACCTAAGGATGTAAGCCATGGAGTAGCTTCATTTGATTTTTTTTTTTTTTTTTTTTGTAAAGTTCTGCCTGTGTCCCTTCGGCTCCAATGTTAAAAAAAAAAAAATGTCTCAAGTGGTGATAGGCAACAGGTTTATTTTTCTTCCTCCATTAGAAGGGATTAAAGAGGGTACAGAAGACAGCCCAGACCAGCACCTGGCTTGCATCAATGAGTCAGAGTTTTATTTTAATTGCACTGCGTCTTCCTTGCTGTGTGTGGGCTTCTCTACTTGTGTGTGGGCTCTGGAGCATGCAGGCTCAGTAGTTGCTGAGCCTGCATGAACTGACCTGCCCCGCAGCATGTGGGATCTTATACCCCAAAGAGGCCTCGAACCTACACCTGCTGCATTGGAAGATGGATTCTTAACCACTGGAAAGTCCCCAAGCCAGGCTCTCATGTCTTCCCCTTTGCATGGAGCCCTTTGAGGCCCTTCTATCATGCAGAAGATGAACTTCTGCTTCAGTGACTGATTCTGTCCCCAGATTCCAGCAGCCTCACTGTTTCACCACACTGTGCTTCTGACAATGAAGATGTTTATTGTCACTGTTGTTACTGTTATTACCCTTTTGGTTAGTTATTTAATTTGGTTTTCTCTTTGAGATTTTATTTTTCATCACCATTATATCCAATGCAAAGTTACAGAAATAACTTGATCTAGGGGCTCACTTTTTACTAAAGTTGTTCAGTTAAGTTCAGTCACTCAGTTGTTTCTGACTCTTTGCGACCCCATGGACTGCAGCACACCAGATTCCCTGTCCATCACCAACTCCAGGAGTTTATTCAAACTCCTGTCCATTGAGTCAATGATGCCATCCAACTATCTAATCCTCTGTCTTCCCCTTCTCCTCCTACCTTCAATCTTTCCCAGCATTAAGGTCTTTTGAAATAAGTCAGTTCTTCGCATCAGGTGGCTGAAGTATTGGAGTTTCAGCTTCAGCATCAGTCTTTCCAATGATTATTCAGGACTGATTTCCTTTAGGATTGACTAGTTGGATCTCCTTGCAGTCCAAGGAACTCTCAAGAGGCTTCTGCAACACCACAGTCTAAAAGCATCAATTCTTTGGCACTCAGCTTTTTTTATAGTCCATAATTGAGACTAAAGGGGCTGGCATGTCCGTATTGTAACAAAATAGATCTGCTTTGTGTTCTAATTGTGTGGGTTGCAAAACTGACATTATTGTATGAAAATCAAAGAGCCTTACTTATATTCTTACCTAGATGGAAGGCTGTAACATCTCTGTAATAATATGGTTTTGTGGGATTAGTTTACAATAGTCCTAGGGCTTTAATTCAAAAGCATTTTAGGATCTAGTCTGGAGAAGGAAATGGCAACCCACTCCAGTACTGTTGCCTGGAAAATCCCATGGATGGAGGAGCCTGGCGGGCTACAGTTCACAAAGAGGCAGACACGACTGAGTAACTTCACTTTCTTTCTTTTGGATCTAGTCACATATTTGAACCAAAGCTTTAATAAAGCTGTGGAATTCTGCACTATAAAGCATAAAGAAGTTGGCTCTGACTTGGGATATTTTGTAAGCAAGAAGTTTCCATTTCTATTACTGCTTTCATAAAATAACTTAAAAGGCTCTTATATAATTTAGGAATTTTGAGCAGTGTAATAATCATGTCAGGATGATATCAGACATAATCCTCCCACATGTAATAAACTTAACCTGTTGGATAGAATTTTTAGCATTTTATATCTGAGTGTAGAAGAGCATGTTCAAGCTGGTTTTAGAAAATGCAGAGGAACCAGAGATCAAATTGCCAACATCCGCTGGATCATGGAAAAAGCAAGAGAGTTCCAGAAAAACATCTATTTCTGCTTGATTGACTATGCCAAAGCCTTTGACTGTGTGGATCACAATAAACTGTGGAAAATTCTGAAAGAGATGGGAATCCCAGACCACCTAACCTGCCTCTTGAGAAATCTGTCTGCAGGTCAGGAAGCAACAGTCAGGACTGGACATGGAACAACAGACTGGTTCCAAATAGGGGAAGGAGTATGTCAAGGCTGTATATTGTCACCCTGCTTATTTAACTTATATGTAGAGTACATCATGAGAAATGCTGGGCTGAATGAAGCACATGCTAGAATCAAGATTGCCGGGAGAAATATCAATAACCTCAGATATGCAGATGACACCACCCTTATGGCAAAAAGTGAAGAGGAGCTAAAAAGCCTCTTGATGAAAGTGAAAGAGGAGAGTGAAAAAGTTGGCTTAAAGCTCAACATTCAGAAAACGATCATGGCATCCGGTCCCATCACTTCATGGGAAATAGATGGGGAAACAGTGTCAGACTTTATTTTTTGGGCTCCAAAATCACTGCAGATGGTGACTGCAGCCATAAAATTAAAAGATGCTTACTCCTTGGAAGAAAAGTTATGACCAACCTAGATAGTATATTCAAAAGTAGAGACATTACTTTGCCGACTAAGGTCCATCTAGTCAAGGCTATGGTTTTTCCTGTGGTCATGTGTGGATGTGAGAGTTGGACTGTGAAGAAGGCTGAGTGACGAAGAATTGATGCTTTTGAACTGTGGTGTTGGAGAAGACTCTTGAGAGTCCTTTGGACTGCAAGGAGATCCAACCAGTCCATTCTGAAGGAGATCAACCCTGGGATTTCTTTGGAAAGAATGATGCTAAAGCTGAAGCTCCAGTACTTTGGCCACCTCATGAGAAGAGTTGACTCATTGGAAAAGACTCTGATGCTGGGAGTGATTGTGGGCAGGAGGAGAAGGGGACGACCGAGGATGAGATGGCTGGATGGCATCACTGATTCGATGGACATGAGTCTGAGTGAACTCCGGGAAATGGTGATGGACAGGGAGGCCTGGCGTGCTGCGATTCATGGGGTCGCAAAGAGTGGGACACGACTGAGCGACTGAACTGAACTGTAGAAGAGCAACAACCAAAAATAATGAGTTAGTTTGGGCATAATTAATATTGAGCTTTTCTTTCTGAGAGCAGTTGGTAAATAGATTCACTTTTTGTTGAGACTAATTCTGGAATATACCAGTAGGACCATGTCATTAACTTAGAATAAATGCTGAAAGTGAGACTTGTGATGTAGAACAAAATTAAATCTAACTCAGTAAAGAGATAGCTTGTGTTACTTTTAAACTAGACTAGTTGCCAGTGAATATGTGTATTTTTGGTCTGCTAGTGTCCTTATTAAATTTTTTTAGCAATAAAACATTTCATACTAATGCTTAATAAATACATTTTTTTCTCTTCAATGTAGGCTAAAATCATAGAAATGAATAGCTGTTTCATATAATTTAGGAGGATATTGGTAGCAATGAAGAAAATATCACAATATCCATTTCTCCCCCATAACACCGAAGTTAATGTTGAAAACACTTTGTAAAGATGAATATTTCATTTAGTGTATCAGTTCTTCAAATGACTTCAGTGTCTGTTGGACTCTGCTATGACATTTTCTGCAGCATCATTGGTTATCTAACAGAGTCAACTTTTTCTGTTAGCTGTCTAAATATACCAGCATCTCTTTTACTAGGAACCTTTGCAGAATATTGTTGTTGGGATCATTTTTCTCATTTCTTTTCACTTGACTAAATCATCTCATTATTCCAGACTAAACCAAAATATATTTATGATCTCCTCAGCCGGTTTAATTGTATTTCTAAGTACAATAGGTATTAGCATAGATAAGTTTTCCTCAACTAAAATTTGATGAAAATAATTAATTAATTAAAAAACCTTTGATGAGAAAATTAAAGCTAATGCCTTATGTCCTGGAATGGATTGAGATGCATAACATTTATGTAATATTATTAGAACTCAGAAAATGGTCACTCAAATCACTGTCTGTGTTTCAAATAACACCAGCTGAGAAAAGTTGCCACAGATTATTATAATTTTCCTTCTTATTGTTTGCTATATCCAAATAATTGTATATTCTGTGAAGTTATGGACCACATCTTGTTCCGTCATGGTAGCCCTAATGCTAACACTTTGAACTCCTTCCATGTAGGAGTTGCTTGATAAATATTTGTGAAATGAATGATAGAAAGAAGTTTCTTCTGGAAGAACTTTGATGAAATAAGGTAATTTATATCACAATATCCAAGGAGAGTTAATATGAACCCAGGTCATATATGAATTAGTGTTGATATTTGAAGGATCTAGTCAGGTGGGGAGAGTGGTTATAATCTATGGTTATAGTCCTGAGCTCTCAGGTTATTTTATTCATAAGTTAGCTAGTCTGGGTCAGCAAGGATGAAAATGAGTAAGGCCACATGTCTCATTATCCAGCAGGCTAGTGAAAGTTCCTTTCGGAGTAGTGATGACAAGGGTTCTAAGAACAGCAAGAGGAGAGGGGCTCAAATGGTATTCAAGTAACTACTAGTTTTATATTTGCAAGTGTTCCTTTAGCCACAGCATTATGGACTGAATATTTGTATCCTCTCCAATTCATATGTGAAAGTCTTAACCCCCAAGTAATGGTTTTAAGAGATGGGACCTTTGGCAGGTAATTAGGTTATGAGGTGGGAGATCTAGTGTGATGGAATTATTGCCCTTGTATGCAGAGGCACCAGAGACCTTGATCTGTCTTTACCTGTATCCATACACCATTGTTAGATAGCATCACTGACTCATGGTTAGATAGCCTCACTGATTCAATGAAATAGTGGAGGACAGAGAAGCTGGCATGCTGCAGTCTATAGGGTCAAAATAGTCAGACATGACTTAGTGACTAAATAAGAACAAATGCACCAAGAAAGGCAATGTAAACACACAGTGAAGAGGCAGTTTTCTGCAAATCAAGGAAAAGGCTTTCAGTGGAACCTGACCACACTGGCACCCTGATTGCAGCTTCTAGCCTCTAGAAGTGTGAGAAAATAAATTTCTGTTGTTTAAGCCATCCAATCTGCCACCCAATATATGATACTGTGTTACGGCAGCCCTCATAGACCAATACACACAGCAAGTCACATGGCCAAGCCCCGAGTAAATGTGAAGAACTATTTAAAGAGGTAGATACCATAGAAAGGGGGAATAATTTCTGGCCAATTTGTCTAATTTTGCAGTCTACCATAATTGCATCATAGTCTTTAAATAAATATGCATGTTTAGTTCAGTTCAGTTGCTCAGTCGTATCCGACTCTTCTGTATCGTAAATTAGTGAATTATGCTTCTTTTGGGTATAATTTTTTAAAAAAAAATGCTACTACTTTAGAATAAATGACCTGGAGCCAAGTATCCTGATGTTATTCAGTGCTTACACATTATGCATGTACTCTTTAAGGGCACTCCAGGACTATTATGTGTTTTACTAGTTTTGCAGATTAGTTCATATTTCCTAGTGGTTGTATACATGAGTCCAAATGACAATACAAGTGAAATACTGATTAAATCCGCCTTCACATAATCTGTTCAGAACTTAAATTTTCTATTATTTCATTGCCAATTGACCTTCAGGCAAATTGTCAAGAAATTTATGAGGGTAGCAGCATGAATATGTGTTCCCAAATGTCTCTTGGGTAAAATATGACTCATGGTTTTCTTGCTCCTGAAATGATTAAGCCTCAAACCTGAAGTTGACAGCAGAGTCATTGTACAGATTGATGTTCTCAATGACTAATATTTGACAGAGTTTGCTTCTGATTTATTATGCTGCTAGGTAAAAACAATCTACCTCATTTTTTAGTATTTTTACTTTGCTCTTTCACTAATTGGATGAAAAATTCAATTTCTTTTATATTGAGAGACATATGCATTTTTAATAAGTTAATCATTTTAAATTAAACTTTTATTCTTTAAAAGTATAATTTAAATGTTTTTTTAGTAGGCTGATATAGTTCTGCACTTCTTTTTTAATGTCATGTAGCTGCTGATTTTTTTCCTAACAGTAAGCCTAATACTTTTGTAAAATCTATTTAGTAATTATTGGATTTTTACTATCATTTATTTATTCAAGCACAGAAAATGTACTTGAAAAACAATAATTGACAATTAGGTCAGCCTTTACTAATAACTGAGCTTGAAATTCTAGAAAACAGAAAACTAAGAAATCACTTTTTTCTTACTCAGAATTACTTTTAGAGAATTATGTTACATTAAAAAAGGAAACAATGCAATAAATAAAAATAGAGGGAGAGGAGATAATATATAGTTCCTTCCTACAGTATTTTCATCTACTAAGCAGATACTAGAACATTGGTATTTATTATATAGCTTATATACCACAGGTATTTTTAATAAATGCAGATTTCAAGTAACATTTACATAAATTAGAACATTTCTTAAAACTGAAGTGAGTCTCTTATAGGCTGTATATAGCTGAGTCTTTGTTTTTGTCCATTTAGCCATTCTATACCAATTTGATCTGCTTACATTTAAAGTGATTATTGATGGGAGAGGATTTACTAACACCATCTTGCTAATTATTTTTTGGCTACTTTGTAGCTCCATTATTCCTTTTTATTCTTGCTGTCTTCTTTTACAAATTTATGATTTTCCTTAGTAGTGTGCCTTAATTTGACTTCCAGGTGGTGCAATGGTAAAGAATTGGCCTGCCAATGAAAGAGATGTTAAGAGACTTGGGTTCAATCCCTGGACTGGGAAGATCCCCTGGAGGAGGAAATGCCAGCCTATTCAAGTATTTTTACCTGGAAAATTCCATGGACAGAGGTGCTTGATGGGCTACAGTCCATGGGGTCGCAAAGAGTCCAACAGGACTGAGTAACTGAGCACACATACCCTGTGAGTGTTAAGTTGTTTCAGTCCTGTTTGACTCTTTGTGATCCCACGGACTGTAGCCCGCCAGGCTTCTCAGTCCATGGGATTCTCCAGGCAAAAGTACTGGAGTGTATTTCCATGCCAAGCAATCTTCCCTACCCAGGGATGGAACTGCATCTCTTATGTCTCATGCATTGGCAGTTGGATTCTTTACTAGTGCCCCCTCTTGATCTTTTGTGTATTTTCTGTAGGTTTTTGCTTTGTTTTGACCATGAGACTAACATTAAACATCGTATTGATGTTAACAGTCTATTTTATTATGATAATTTAACCTCTGTTGCATAACAAAATACCCTCTTTTCCACCCCCTACATTTTATGTTTGGGATGTCAAAATTTACCTCTTTTTATGTTGTGTGTCCATTAACAAAGTTTTATAGCTATTATTATTTTTAGTAAGTCTGCTCTTCTCTCTGTCCCTGTAGCTACTGCTTTGTGATGGCTTGTCTAGATTACTGCAATAGAATTTAACTACTCTGTTGATATATCCTCTGTCTTCCTTCAACCATCTTCTCTGACTTACCTCTAGGATTATTTTCCAAAATGCAAACTAACTAAATCATTCCCTTGCTCTAAACACAGAACATAAGCCCCAAAACTTTAAGATGAATAGGCTATTTGCTCCTCTACTTCTCCAATCATATCATGGTGTCATGTCTCTCATTTCTAGGACATACCAACTGGTATTTTGTGTGTGTGTGTCACCTATTACCACTCCCAATCTCAGTCTACTTCAATCCAGCCCAGAAGCTCCCATTCATCTTTCAAGACTCAGTTCCGCCAAATCAGTGTTATATCAGCTCTTCTGGAGACTGTTTCTTGACTATCACCGTATATTCTAGGTGATCCTCCTCTTAGTTTCATAGAAATCTGAATTTACCCATCTAATGATGTTTGCCATACCATAATGTTATCATCTATTTCATAACTTGCTTCCTGGATTGAGTAATTTTTTAGGCCTGGAACAGTGCCTTATATCTTAGTCATCTTTATGTTTCTAATGTCTGGCCCATTCTTTGGCATGAAATGAGATACCCAGTAAATGTAAAGTGAGTGAATGAATGAATGAATGCTGGAAACAAGATATGAAAAACAATGTTCTACTTTGATTTCATCATCAGGGCAGAATTAGAATAAAGGAAGAAGCTTGATAAGGCTTATCTCTAGGAATAAAAGCTCAGAATAGAAACTCATTTCCACTTTAATTTTAATCTGAGAGAGAGGCAGGATCTGTAATTGAGGACCAGCACAGTTAATACTTTATAAGCAGAGAATCTTATCCACTTTTATCATTTTTCCTCTTCCCACAGGGATGATTAGTAATAACCTGAAAAAGAAAGGAGTTTTGTGTTTAGAAGCATTGAGAAAAGGCAGGTTTAGGGAGACTCTCCCACTTTGATGTCATAATTGCAAGAGTAGAACTTTTTAAAGGACAGAGAGGCAATAGACAAGATGATAAGAAAACAGACTGAGTCCCTGGGACCCATAGCTAAGAAAACATGAAGCAGGGGAGAAGTGAATTTGTCCTGAGAGCTTTCAAGAGCCTTGTATATTACCATATGTAAAACAGATGACCAGTGCAAATTCTATGCATGAAGCAGGACACCCAAAGCTGGTGCTCTGGGACAACCCAGAGGGATGGGGTTGGGAGGGAGGTGGGAGAGGGGTTCAGAATGGTGGGACATATGTATATCCATGGCTGATTCATGTCAGTGTATGGTAAAAACCAACACAATATTGTAAAGTAATTAGCCTCCAATTAAAATAAAGAAATAATTTTTCTTTTTTAAAAAAGAGCCATGGGGCTCAGCATGGTAGAGCATGGGGGGCATTTTCCAGTACAGCATTTTCCAGTTAACCAAATTTGAAAAACGCCCTTGAGTTTTATAGGCATTACATTGGAGTGGGTTACCATTTCCTTCTCTCTGACCCAGGGATCAAACCCCTGTCTCCTGTATTGGAAGGTGCATTCTTAACTGCTGAGCCACCAAGGAAGCCCTACTCTTCAGAAGCAAATAAAACAAAAAAATCCTTCTCACTTTACTTTTATTGACTACATTTTTGTTTACCCCACCCCTGAATAAAGATTCTTTATCATAATACCCTATTTAATTTTGTTACATAGGGCATTGATCTGTAATTACCTTGTTTATATTTGTAACTTTCTTTTTGCCTCTCTCCTCCACTAAAACATACATCCATGGGCTGAGATTTGTTTTGTTCAGCACTGTAGCCACTGTTCTCGGAGAAGGCAATGGCAAGCTACTCTAGTACTCTTGCCTAGAAAATCCCATGGACGGAGGAGCCTGATAGGCTGCAGTCCATGGGGTTGCTACAAGTCGGACACAACTGAACAACTTCACTTTCACTTTTCATTTTCATGCACTGGAGAAGGAAATGGCAACCCACTCCAGTGTTCTTGCCTGAAGAATCCCAGGGACAGAGGAGCCTGGTGGGCTGCCATCTAGGGGTCGCACAGAGTTGGACACAACTGAAGTGACTTAGCAGCAGCAACAGCAGCCACTGTTCTAGGTACCTAGTAGGCTTTCAATTGATATTTGTTGAATGTTTACTGAATATGGAGTTCGGTTGCTATTAATAAACTCAGTTTTTCTGACTCTTTACCCTTCACTTGACTTTACAAGGACCTCAAATTCTCCAACAAGTCTACAGCCGACTATTTCTGGTAATCACATGAGATCAAAGAGATATCAAATGAGTTTTTCCACAACTGTTTCTCACCATTGCTAATACCCTCAGTGGAAACATTGCCTATATAAAGGATCTTGTCTCCTGATGCTTCCAAAGTAACGATTCTGCAGGACACAAAGCTTAGGTGTAGGCTATAATGGAAAAAATGCCCCTTGTCCATATGTTCACCAAATTTTCTCATCAGAATCTCAAATGTTTGCTGTGTACAAAGCTTCAGTCTCTCAGGAAAACAGTTACTTTAGCTTCTGTCTTGAAACTCTGTCCACTGGAACCTGCAGGCTGGACAGTATGGACATCATGCCATCCATCTTGTTTATTGTTTTACTCTCTTCTGAGTATCTATATATTCTGCTCTCTGCCTATAGCCACATGGCACAAGAAACAAAAGAAAACAGAGTTGTCAATTTGTGCAAATAGATTCCTGGAATCATCTTCAGTTCACTAGCTCTATAAGAATAGTTTAGAACCTCAGTTTTACCTGTATCAGAACAAACTCTCAGCATAAATAAATATACTGTTCTTCTCTGAATCTAGAAGCCTTCATGGCTCATCACAAGCAATTTTTAAAAATAGAACTGCTTCAAAAATTGTAGAAAAATTGTTGACAACATTGTTTCCTAACCGGATTATCTACTATAATAATCTCCCTGTTCATCAGGAGGAGCATACAAATTAGAACAAGGTATAATCATGGTGAAGATTGAAAAGGGATAAAGAGTAGTTCTCATTTTGCAAGCCCCTTTTTAAGGTCAAGTGTGACTGAACATAATATTTCAAATAGTGATTCAATCTACAGCATTTCATAATCTCTTAGATGTGAATGCAGATCACTCTGTTACTCAGCTGTGAGAATAACTGGAATCAATGACAGTCAGGTTATTTTCTTCTTAAGTCCTTGAAGAACATGGCTTAGTCAGTCCCAACTCCTCTCAGAACAGGGTTAGAATGAAAGATCTAATTACTTCCATCTCTTAGAAGGGCCTGTGTAGGACCATGAGACCCCAGGAGTCCATAAACACAGCTTCATTCCTCAAGGTCGGTGGTGATAAATTTTGTCTGTTTAAACTCAACTGAACTGGGTAAAATTAATCCTAGAAATTCCAAAATGTTTGGCAAGAACTCAGCTGGCCTTTCGCTTTTTGTGAGACCAAATTTTTTTTATCTGATTTTATTTAGTCCTTTGTGAATCCTGCACCCTATTTATTGAAATAAATTCAACCTTTTAGTCTAAATCCATTGAATAGATCTAAGCTTTATCATTATCTCTGGATAATGACTCTAGCACCAATGTCTATTTTAGGATTGCATGAGTAACAAACTATATGTTAGAGTTATTATGTTATTTTTAGGGGCTAGTTTATATAATTGAATGTTCGTGGATTTCTCTATCTTGAGAGCTAGAAGAAGTGAAATATTTTTGAAATAGTGTGAAATTTTGCATATCCTGCAATACTCGGCTGAAGTTTCTGGTATAGGCCTTAATAGAGAACATAACTTATTCATGGTTCACGGCCTCAAGATACTTATAGTCTCCAGTAGGAGAAAGACATGAGTAATTTCAAAATCAAAATATAGTATGCTATAATCAAATAGCTTTATTTGAGAATTTAGGCTGATTTTTCTTTCTTAGAAACAATTTTATTATTTTATTTTACAAGGCATTATTTATTTGTGTGGAAGGATGTGTGTGATTTCATCATGTGACAATGCAGGAGGTTTGGGTAAAGGTAGAGAAAGTGGATTTTTTGGCAAAAAGCTTCCTGTATGAAAGTTTGGGAGTTCTTCATTGTATAATTAAGCAAATTGAAATGCCTATTAGCATAGTGAATATGTTAATAAACACACTTGCAGAAATTGTGAAATAAATACATCATTTAGCAAAGAATTTCTCAAGTCTACCTGATCATTTACATGTAATTCTTACTTTTCTGATATAGTATTTTGCAATTTAAAACAAATAGAATGGTAAAAATGAGCAAGACAAATTTAATGTAGTCAACTTTTGTAATGCCTTGGATTCATGCTGTAGGATTCCATTGAAACTTTTGAGTGATAGAGTAACCCAGTCTGGGAAGTATTTTTTATAAATTCACTACTATTTTATTAATTTTCTTTAAATTATTTTTATTGAAGTGTACTTGATATTGTGTATGAAGAGTCCTTTAGAGAGATTAATTCTGAAGAGCAGCTGGATGAATGGAGAGGTGTGGGAGGCAAGGGGGGGAAATTAAGTTGAAAGAGGTCCTTAGGGGACTGTGTGAAGGGAAAAAAGGTGTGAACTAAGGTGGTCAAAAAGAGAAATGGAAAAAAAAGACACATTCAAGAGCTATTAAAGAAAAAAGAGGCATGAAAGAAAGGGGAAGAGAGGACTCAGGGTCTTTCAGCCTAGGGACCAGCTCTTATTAAGGTTAAAGAACTTGGGGCAGTTAACATTTCAGTAGGGCATCTTCTGAAAATCTCTAGGAAGCAGTAGGGTTTCCCATGTGGCGCTAGTGGTAAAGAAAGTGAAAGTTGCTCAGTCGTGTCCGACTCTTCGAGACCCCATGGACTGACCATACAGTCCATGGAATTCTCCAGGCCAGAAAACTGGAATGGGTAGCCTTTCCCTTCACTAGCAGATCTTCCCGACCCTGGAATTGAACCGGGGTTTCCTGCATTGCAGGAGGATTCTTAACCAACTGAGCCATCAGGGAAGCCCAGTGGTAAAGAACTCACCTGCCAATTCAGGAGACTTAAGAGCTGAGGGTTCGATCCCTGGGTCTGGAAGATCTCCTGTAGGAAGGTATGGCAACCCACTCCAGAAATCTTGCCTGGAGAATCCAATGGACAGAGGAGCCTGGCGGGCTACAGTCCACGGGGTTGCAAAGATTCAGACACGACTGAAGCAACTGAGCACACCCACAGTGAGCAGTAAGAAATGAAGAACTATAACTTAGGAAAAAGATTGATACAGAGGATTCTGGGAAAGAGTGAAGGCAAAAGGAGAGAAAGGCAACAGAGGATGAGACTGTTGGACAGCATCACAGACTCAATGGGCATGGACTTGAACAAACTCCGGTAGATAGTGGAGGACAGGGAGGCACGGTGTGCTGTGGTCTATGGCATGCTACAGTCTATGGTGTCACACAGAGTTGGACAGGACTTAGTGACTGAACAACAACAACATGGAAAATTGGAACACATCAAGGATAAAAATGTTAACTGAATTTGTAAAGGTAGAAAATACTATGAAGCATCTTTAAAGAAAGAAGAAAATCAACAAGATAATGTTTATGAGAACTTATGTTGGACCTGAAGAGGAAAAGTAGTTATGGAGGAGAGGGTCTAGGGATATAGTGCAATAGAAACCAGAGTCTCAAAGACAAGATCCAATGAAATAATTGCTAAATATTTTATACAGTTTTAATGAGATAATGCTCAGTGGCTTTGGAGATTAGGAAGTCGTTGCTCATCTTGAAGAGAAAATGTATTCAGTGACGTTTGCAAGAGAAGGACAGATTTTAGCAAGGAAATAGGATTAGGTGGTAAGAAAGAGAGGTTACAAAGAAAGGCAGCCCTTGTGTGAAGTTTTGAAGTGAAGATGAAAGAAATATAGGGACAGCACAAGAGAAAAAGAGGCTCTAGAGGGAAGATAAATGTTTTGTAGGCTAAAGAAAATGAGAAACAAGACATAAATTAAAAATAAAGTGTGAAAATGATTGGAGCCAAATCCCACAGACAGACAAGAGAGACTTCAGTGGGACCTTTCCTGACAGTCAAGTGGTTAAGATTTTGCCTTTCAGTGCAGGGGGTACCTACAGTACAGTTTCAATCCCTGGTCAGAGAGCTAATATCCCACATGTTTTGTAGCCAAAAAGCCAAAACATAAGAAACAGAAGCAAGATTGTAAGAAATTCAATAAAGACCTTTTTAAAAATGGTCCACATCAAAAATTTTTTTGAAAAAATGAGAGACTTCATTAACAATGATAAGTAAATGAATCACAGGAGAAAACAAGAAGTATGTCTTTCACCGAACTGGAAGTTCAAGTTTGTTTTTGATGGTTTCCCATGGCAGTCAAAGATGGGAATCCTCTTCCTGTAGTTTCCAGGTTTGGAATGTTGGCACTCTTGTGAACAGGGCAGAAAGCGTGGCAGCCTGTGGCTCCTATTTCACCTACTTTCCTTACGTTCCATCAGGCTGGGATGTGTGGGATTGGTCAACAAAAAATCCGAAAAGCCATCGAGTTCTTGTGGAGCAAGAAGGACTATAAAGGAGGCCTTAGGGCAAGGAAGTGAGAGCTCTTCATCCAATCTGCAGCGAAGAGTGAACCTGGAACAGAATGGTCCCTGATCAGGCAGGAGAATCTCTGGTCTGGGAGAATGGGTTGATGCTAGCATGTAAGGTGAAAGGGCCAGGTGGAAACAAAATTAAACCAATAAAACAATCTAAAGGTAGAGAAATTAAATTAGGATCAAGATGATGCTTGACGGCTTCGCTGGTGTCTCAGTGAAGAAGTTGCCTGCCAGTGCAAGAGACACGGGTTTGATCTCTGATCTGGGAAGATCCCCCCATGTTGCACAACTGGGCTGTTGACCCACAGTACTGAGCCTGTGTTCTGGAGCCCAGAAGCCACAACTTCTGAAGCCCGAACACCCTAGAGTCTGTGTTTTGCAACAGGAGAAGCCACTGCAATGAAAAGCCTGAACACCACAACTAGAGAGTAGTCCTCACTCGCCTCAACTAGAAAATACTCCAGGCAGCAATCAAGACTCAGTACAGCCAAAAACAAAACAAAACAAAAAAAAGTGATGCTTGCACTTATTGATATCTTCCTTGTCCAGCTGGCAGCCAAACCTGAAAGAAGGGAGCCTACAGGTGCTTAGGAGAAAGCTAACGGGGAGGAAGAAGAATGCAGTGTGCAAAGGTGAAATGTTTCCCGAATTTCATTCTTTACAATTTGGTATAGTACGAGTGTTTCATCACTTCTCAGAGGTCTGCTTTGGTTTGTGTATTTTTATGGTATTCACAGTCTTGACGAGTACAGTAAGGAAAGGAGGAAGAGAAAGGAGTTTTTCTCTGCATTTGGGATGATGCTTCTTTCTGGTGACCTTCTAGAAGTGACAAGTAGGATTGAACCAATTTATTTCTTTTCAGTAGCTTCAGAGGCTCTCATCTAAGTTATATTTAACTTTGGGTTCTTTTTTGTTCCAGTCAGCACCGCCTTCATTATCAGTGTTCAGGGAATATCAGATAACAAAAACATCCGATTTTATATACAAAGGCTTGAAATCGCGAATTCAGCAGAGCTTCACAGAGAGGCTTCCTTAGAGAGAATCTTCATGGCGAATCTTGACAGTGTCATAAAACGTTATGAGAAGGATTGCTTTCAGCTCTGCCTCCCATTTCAGCTAGATTTTTTTGATCTTTTATAAGAAATGACTGCACTTAACATCCCCACGATGTCAGTGTCATAAAATTTATATGTAAGCTTGACAAGAGGAATACCTTTTGGCATGTTTGTAAATAGTCAGTTCAGTTCAATTCAGTCGCTCAGTTGCGTTTGACTCTTTGCGACTCCATGAATCGCAGCACACCAGGCCTCCCTGTCCGTCACCACCTCCCGGAGCTCACCCAAACTCATGTGCATCGAGTTGGTGATGCCATCCAGCCATCTTATCCTCTGTCGTCCACTTCTCCTCCTGCCACCAATCCCTCCTAGCATCAGGGTCTTTTCCAGTGAGTCAGCTCTTCACATGAGGTGGCCAAAGTATTGGAGTTTCAGCCTCAGCATCAGTCCTTCCAATGAACACCCAGGACTGGTCTCCTTTAGGATGGACTGGTTGGATCTCCTTGCAGTCCAAAGGACTCACAAGAGTCTTCTCCAACACCACAGTTCAAAAGCATCAATTCTTCGGCACTCAGCTTTCTTCACAGTCCAACTCTCACATCCATACATGACCACTGAAAAACTATAGCCTTGACCAAACGGACCTTTGTTGGCAAAGTAATGTCTCTGCTTTTTTTAAAAAAAAATTTTATTTTTACTTTATTTTACTTTACAATACTGCATTGGTTTCGACATACATCGACATGAATCCACCACGGGTGTACATGCGATCCCAAACATGAACCCCCCTCCCACTTCCCCTCCCACAGCATCCCTCTGGGTCATCCCCATGCACCAGCCCCAAGCATGCTGTATCCTGCCTCAGACATAGACTGGTGATTTGATTCTTACATGATAGTATACATGTTTCAATGCCATTCTCCCAAATCATCCCACCCTCTCCCTCTCCCTCTGAGTCCCAAAGTCCACATTTGAATCAGTTCTGTTGAGATGGATGAAACTGGAGCCAATTATACAGAGTGAAGTAAGCCAGAAAGAAAAACATCAATACAGTATACTAACACATATATATGGAATTTAGAAAGATGGCAGTGATGACCCTGTATGCAAGACAGCAAAAAAGACACAGATGTGTCTCTGCTTTTGAATATGCTATCTAGGTTGGTCATAACTTTCCTTCCAAGGAGTAAGTGTCTTTTAATTTCTGGGCTGCAATCACCATCTGCAGTGATTTTGGAGCCCCCCAAAATAAAGTGACACTGTTTCCACTCATACATTATTAACAATATCTTTAGTGACAATTTAATATCTATTGAAATTTTATCTACCAATTTATGACTGACATTCCAAGTTGGTGGTTGTACACTTTATATATATTTTTTAATTTAAGGGCCTAAAAGTTGGCAAATATGGGAACCAAAATACATAGTGTGTGAACTGAAATATCACATCATTCTTTAAAACATTTTAAATATATAACATACAAGGTGCTGTTTTCATGATTTGCTGTTTTCAGCAAATCAAGTGATTTGCTGGCATCATTGAACCAAATTGCCCCACTTTTTATGGGAAGAATGTGAAAATATGCTTCAGTATTTTATCTTGATAAATGAAAAAGTATTTGGACATCTACCAGTTCCTCTGAGGATCTTGTACAATAACTTTTATAGGAACTCAACTACAATTTGGGAATTGAATGAAATTCTAAGCACACTTAAGGAGCTAATACATGGCCTCTAGTAGCCTCTGTGTTTAATTAGACATAAAACTGTGTCTGTGTATGTAATGGAATTTCTTCAGATGACTCTTTCAAAAGAACTTTTTTCATTCAGCCCATAGTTTTTAGAATCTTGGAAAACTTGCTCAAATAATGTCTATCTGTTCATTACTTATATTTTAACAGCAGTAGATTTTTTTTTCCCCCAGAGAAAGAAAGAAATTTGTAGTTTATGTGTTAAGAAAGTCTATAAAATAGAACTTTATCTTCTAGTATCTTAGAATCAAAAAATGAGCTGAAAGGGACCTCAGAGAACACTTAATCCTCTGGCTTTTTACAAATAAGCAAACTAAGAACCAGCATGAATGTCACTTGCTCATAGGGTTACAACACTTTCATGACTATTATATGTATTTATATTTTTCATAGTATTATATGTTGTATGTGACAAAGGCAAGTTATATATACTGGAGTTATTTTAATCACTTGGTCATTTGACATTTCCAACAGTCACTATTATTTTCTGTCCAAGCTGGTAGCACATTTTATAGTATAATCCTTTGAGGAATATTTTTCAAATTAGTTGATTTCAGTTAGTGCAAGTAATAGTACTCTTAGTTCTTTATGAGGCTCTAAATTTACTGAATTATAGGAAAAAAATTGAGATTATTAGAACTTGAGGGATCACACCATTGATCTCTTCTCTACACCCACTCCCAAATTTGTTACAAACTGAAAGAATTTATTGCTATTTAACTTAAGCAGGTAAGAGAGTCTAAGAAAAGATACTAAGACCATACTGTTGGTTTAGTCTTTTCCTTGCTTTAGTAACCTTTTGATATAGTCTTTGTCCTGAGTGAGTGTCTTCACTTGAAAATATTTTACCAAGCTAAAGTAAGGGAGAAATGTGTCTTTCAATCTTGCAAGTTCTATAATACATGGCTTAGTCCTTTTCCCTTTTTATCCCTTGTGAACAGATGACGCCTATCATGACTTCATTGCCTCTCCTCAGTTCAGTTCAGTTCAGTCACTCAGTCATGTCTGACTCTTTGTGACACCATGAACCGTAGCATGCCAGACCTCCCTGTCCATCGCCAACTCCCAGAGTCCACTCAAACCCATGTCCATTGAGTTGGTGATGCCATCCAACCATCTTATCCTCTGTCATCCCCTTCTCCTGCCCTCAGTCTTTCCTAGCATCAGGGTCTTTTCAAATGAGTCAGCTCTTTGCATGAGGTGGCCAAAGTATTGGAGTTTCAGCTTCAACATCAGACCTTCCAATGAACACCTAGGACTGATTTCTTACTGGTTGGATCTCCTTGCAGTCCAAGGGACTCTCAAGAGTCTTCAACACCACAGTTCAAAAGCATCAATTCTTCGATGCTCAGCTTTCTTTATAGTCCAACTCTCACATCCATACATGACGACTGGAAAAACGATAACCTTGACTAGATGGACCTTTGTTGGCAAAGTAATGTCTCTACTTTTTAATATGCTGTCTAGGTTGGTCATAACTTTCCTTCCAAGGAGTAAGCGTCTTTTAATTTCATGGCTGCAATCACCATCTGCAGTGATTTTGGAGCCCAGAAAAATAAAGTCTGACACTATTTCCACTGTTTCCCCATCTATTTGCCATGTTGTGATGGGACTGGATGCTGTGATCTTAGTTTTCTGAATGTTGAGCTTTAAGCCAACTTTTTCACTCTCCTCTTTCACTTTGATCAAGAGGCTCTTTAATTCCTCTTCACTTTTTGCCATAAGGGTGGTATCATCTGCATATCTGAGGTTATTGATATTTCTCCCAGCAATCTTGATTCCAGCTGTGCTTCTTCCAGCCCAGTGTTTCTCATGATGTACTCTGCATATAAGTGAAATAAGCAGGGTGACAGTATACAGCCTTGATGTACTCCTTTTCCTATTTGGAACCAGTCTGTTGTTCTATGTCCAGTTCCAACTGTTGCTTCCTGACCTGCAGACAGGTTTTTCAAGAGGCAGGTCAGGTGGTCTGGTATTCCCATCTCTTGAAGAATTTTCCACAGTTTATTGTGATCCACACAGTCAAAGGTTTTGGCATAGTCATTAAAGCAGAAATAGATGTTTTTCTGAAACTCTCTTGCTTTTTGGGTGATCCAGCGGATGTTGGCAGTTTGATCTCTGGTTCCTCTGCCTTTTCTAAAACCAGCTTGAACATCTGGAAGTTCACAGTTCACGTATTGCAGAAGCCTGGCTTGGAGAATTTTAAGCATTACTTTACTAGCGTGTGAGATGAGTGCAATTGTGCAGTAGTTTGAGCATTCTTTGGCATTGCCTTTCTTTGGGATTGGAATGAAAACTGACCTTTTCCAATCCTGTGGCCACTGCTGAGTTTTCCAAATTTGCTGGCATATTGAGTGCAGCACTTTCACAGCATCTTGTTTTAGGATTTGAAATAGCTCAACAGGAATTCCTTTGTCTCCACTAGGTTTTTTGGTAGTGATGCTTCCTAAGGCCCACTTCACATTCCAGGATATCTGGCTCTAGGTGAGTGATCACACTATCATCATTAACTGATTAATTTAGGACATTAACATTGTGATTAACTTAAAACAATGGGGGAAAGGAAATCTTCATTATAAAGATGCAAAGGACTCACTGGAATTGTGTTCATCTTGGAGTTCTGGAGTGGAACTGTGAGTAACGAAATTGGATATATAACTGAAGCTATTTCTAATCAAAGTGTTGAAGGAGTGTCCTTGGTTCCTCATAAAGCTTTAGAGTAAAGTGAGAGATGAGAGAAATGACAAAAAGCCAAAATTGCTAATCAGAACTTAAAGATGTGAAGAGCCCTCAACCCGTTCATATCGAAAAGAATGAGCATATAGGGTCAGAGGAGAGCTCTGAGTGTATGGATGATAAACCATTTGATAAGATTAGTCAGCCATCTCAATGGAAGCAGAAGCCATTGTGGAAGACAATGGAAGAATAACCCTGAAGTTATTCGGAAGTCAACAGGGCTACCCCTCCCATTACATGCCCAGAGTACAGCGGCCCGCAGGCAGAGTAAATTCAAAGGAGAGCTGCCTGAGTCTCTGAGACCTTGGGCTACGCTGCCGAGTGCTGCCTAACACCGTGGGCTCTGCTCTCTGCACTCTAGCACTGTGCTCTTTGGCTGCCCCAGCTGCAACTCCCATGGGCTCTGGTTTGGTACCATGGTGGCCACCCCTGTGGAGGACACAGGCAGCAAACTTTGGCAGTGTCCACACTCCCCCCCTCTTCACCCACCATCTCTGTCAGTGTACAGAGTGTAAGAGCTGTGGGGGTATGGCTGTGTCCACCTACGTTCTAAAAGCTGCTCTCACTCAGTAAGAACTGTGGGCCCAAGACCCCATCCTGCAGGAGCAGAGCCCAGGCACCAAACTCCTGCAAGGGTGGGGCTACTAGATAAAGCCCCTGCCAGGCTGATGCTCAGTGGTACCCAGGGGATGGAGCTATTCTTCAGAACCACCACAGAATGCAATTTCAAACCCAGGAGTATCTTAGCCACAGAACTCCCACCCGTGAGAGCTCATGGGTGAGACCACAGCTAATGGGTCCAGAAGGCCGAGTATCCAGTCAAAGATCATTCTTGATCCTTAAGGTCTAATGTTGAGATCTGAACTTACTTGGGACCTGTTACCCCTATAACCCCTTTCTACTTTCCCATCTTTTCCTTTCAGAATAGGAATGTCTACCCCATGTCTGTCTCACCATTATATTTTGGAAGATTTTATAGGTTCCCAGATGGAGAGGAATTTGTCTCAAAATGAATCATACCTTAAGTCTCACCCATGTCTGTTTTGGATGATATGAGACTTTGGATTTCAGAATTTGAGTTGACTCTAGAATGAGTTAAGACGTTTGAGACTATTTGGATGGAATGGATGTATTTTGGGTGAGCAAAGGGCATGGATTTTAGAAGGTCAGAAATGGAATGCTACAGACCCAAAAATGGTATTCCTCCATGCCCTGATTCATAAGCTGAGACATAATCCCCAGTGTCATCAGTTTTGAGGTGGGGCCTTTGGAAAGTGATTAGGTCGTGAGAGTGAAACCCTCATGAATGGGATTATTGCCCTTATGAATGAGGTCCGAGAGAGCTCCCTTTCCTCTTCTACCAAGTGAGAACATGTGAAGATGGCCACCCATGAACCGGGAAGCTGGTTCTCACCAGACACTGAATTTACTAGCACCTTAACCTTGGATTTTCAAGCCTCCAGAATGCCACCCAGTCTATGGCAAAAGAGGTGAATAAAGTAAGACTCTTGATAGAGAAGTTTATCCTGAATTATCCAGGTGGTCCCTAAATACAAAATTCTTGTCAGAGGCAAAGGGAGTTTAGAGACAGACTCACAGAAGGGAAAGCACAGAAAGAAAGCAGTGATATGAAAATGAGGCAGAGCAGAAAGTGATGTAAACAGAAGCCAGAGGCTGCTGATTGTCACCAGCAACTAGAAAAAGCGTGGAGCAAATTCTTCCCTAGAGCCTCTTTAAGGAGGGCAGTCCTGCTGACACCTTGTGAAGTGTGAGAATAAATAGCCATTTCCTTAAGTCACAAAATTTGAAGTGATTTGTTACACTTGCCCTAGAAAACTAAGCAGTAGAGATGACATCATTTATGAGAAGTCATGAACCCAGCAGTTCCAAAGATGTCTCTCTTATAAGCACTTGCATAGCTTTGCAAGGACACATGTACAACATGTCCAAGGCAGAATCATTTATAAACTGTGGCAAACTGAAAGTCACTACGAAAATGGGTAAATTGCTACACATTCGTAATAAAGTACTACACAAATGTAAAAACAATGAGGTAGATCCATATGTACTAACATAAAATACTGTTAAAAGTATAAAAAATGCAGTAACAATAAGCTGTAAGGCAAAACATATGATTACATTTATTTTAAAGTGTATACACATAACAACTTAGGTTTATATATATTTGTATTTTCATACAAATACAAATAATGAATACCTGAAAAACTATTAATAACAGGTGACTTTGGAAAGTGGCTGTATATTTTTGAAATGCTTAAATATTATATAGTGAATATATCTTATTTTTCTTTTAAAAACTTTACAAAAATGCTAAAACAGCTTTATTAAACAAATGTAAATATATCTGCCTGTTAACTTTGTTGTGAGTTGTAACAGGTACTTCTATTTCTATTTTATATAGGCTTTTCATATCTTTTTCTCCTAATGCTATTTTTTCCTGCTAGTTAAATTTTAATCAACTAAGATAGAAAAAGTTGGCTCCTGCTTATAAATCTTGCCTAGTAGTTCTCATAGTGTGGCCCCCGGTTGAGCAGCATAATCATAACCTGATATCTTGTTGAAAATGCAGATTCTAGATACCACCTCAGATTTACTGAATGAAGCTCTGGAAGTGAGACCCAGCACACTATAGATTAATAAGTCCTCTAAGTAATTCTGATGCCCACTAATGTTTGAAAATTACTGGTCTAGGCTTTTCCTCTAACACCTGCAAGTGTTGGTGCAATAAATGTAATTATCTGTAGTTCTTGAGCATCATGATGTTTTACTATTCCACATCCCACCTGCTCTTTCCTTCAGCTGAAGTGTCCTTCACCACTACCTTCCTCATCTGACTGATTCTTGTCTAGAATATAAGATGATGTGTGTGTGTATGCTTAGTCACTTAGTCATGTCTGACTCTTTGCAACCTCATGGACTATAGCCCACCAGGCTTTTCTATCCATGGGATTCTCCAGGCAAGAATTCTGGAGTGGGGAGCTATTCCCTTCTCCAGGGGATCTTCCTGACTCAGGGATCGAACCCAGGTCTCCTGCATTGCAGGCAGACTCTTTACAGTCTGAACCACCAGGGAAGCCCAGAATGTAAGATACATAGAAACATCAACTCCCCTATCCTTGAGGTCTGACATTGCTCCAATTCTAAATCCCTGTGCATGCCTTCACCATAACAAGCATATCACATAACACCACGTATATTAAATTTACTTGGCATGCTTCCTGTTCTTGAGGACAGAAGCTATATCTTATTTGACTTAATTCTCAGAATACAGTAAGGTATTCAATAAATATTCTTGAATGTACAAAAGTGAAAAAGAAATGAATGTCTTAGAAATAAGTATTTTTACCATTTTTGAATTAGCATGCAGCTGTGTAATACAGAGAAAAAAAATTAAATACTTTGTTTCTGCAATCAAAACTCTCTGAATTCAAGCCCTTATTCCACTACGTTCTAGATGTACCTTTTAAGTTTTTATATTCTTCCACTGTAAAATGAGAATTTTAACAGTGACTATCTTTCAAACTTGGTGATTAATTAAGCATTCAATAAGGATCTATACTAATATTAGCAGAATCATTATCCAATAGCATTAACAGTATGTAATTCATTCTGTCTGAATAAGAATAGTCTGCCTAAACTTTTCAATGTTTTTATGTTTAGAGGAAACTTTATTTGATCTTTTTTTAACCTTTTAGTATGCTTGTAGTCTTTTCTTATCTCCCTGAGCCATAACTTAGGAAAAATAATGTATGATACCACAGTCAATGAGGATGAAAATAAATGTGTGGTTTTATTTTGTTCCCTCCATCTCCTCACAGTTTTTAAAGCCACAGAAAACTTTCTAGAAACAAGATCTTACTCAGAATTCTAGTATCCAAGATCCTGACCTCTACCTAGTGCCATTCCCTGACTTCTTCCCTGAAATAATCCCTGAGATTCCTCTTAAAATGCGTAGAATTTCTTGGAGCACAGTTGGAAAGCCATTTATATTATCTTTCTCACCTCTTGTATTTAGTGACATTCTCTAGTTGAGATAAATGGAATTACATCTAAGAGATTTTGAGTATCACATATTGCATTTAGTCTTCAAAGATTTTCTGGTATTTTCTTTCTTCCCTCAAATTGAAAAGGTTATTAACTGGCATTAGGGAATGGAAATTGAAAAAATAAAAATAAAAAAGATCCTGAGTTTTTCTAAGAAGACTACAGGGCCAGAGAATGCCTTTCCCACTTTTCTATTAAAAAGCTCATTTAAAAAAAATTGAATAAGAAAAAAGAATCAAGAAAAAAAAAAGGGTCCATAAAATCACATTATACCAATGATAAGATGCAGAAGTACACTAGAATCCCCTAGAAGTTTCTATGAACTACAATACTGTTGGATTAGGATTAAGAAATAGCACTACAGCAAGGTGACTCAACCTGGCAAAGGCATCCAGTAACATGGGCTTGCATCGCACTACAGTAAGCCTCCATGGTCTATTGACTCCTCTGCCTACTGAATGGCTGAAGCTACCTGGGAATCATTGCTCTTTTGGGGAATCATAAACATATTCAGTTCCATCTATGACATATCATTTTGTCAATTGCAGTCTCATGTTTTTATGACCCCTGCCCCTTATGTCCCTTGAGTTATCACATTTATGGGAGCACTGAAGACAACCTAAGGCCCAGATCTGGCAAGTGGGTGAATGTATTATGGCCATGCACTTGATAGACAGAGAAGCCTGGTAGGCTACAGACCATGGGGTCACAAAGAGTCACATGTGACTTAGTGACAAAAGCAGCAGCATGTACTCGATAAACTGTTATACGTACATTAAGTAATAGTTTTGAAAATTATACCAATAAAATGGAAAATACTTATATAACCTTTAATGAAAAGCTCATGTTTCTGCAAAGTTCAAAATATGTGACAAAAGTGATACATAAACAAAAAATACACAGGCCGTAGTAGAAGGGTGAGGATTATAGAAAAAATTATATTTATTTAATTATTCAAATTTGGGATAATACTATTATACTATCTTGGTACATTAAATACTTTAAGTTAACATTGTACATTTCATTATTTGTCCTGGTTGGGGTTTTGTACCTACTTTGAAAAATATTTTAATTTTAACTAGTCTACAACCAATTCAAATATGTAAGATTATATAGTGAAATTGGAAGCTTCATTTTATTGAAAGATCTTAACTCCATTTTTAAAGTTTCTTTTTTGCTTGTTTTATGACGTTTCTTTAGTTATGCATAAATGAGATTATGAGGTTCTCATATAAGTTGCAAAGAGATACAAAGAGACGGTACCCACACATTTTATTTAGATATAAATTACGTTAGCTGATTACCAACTACCTATAACATTTACTGTACCTGGTTTTGTCACAAGTAAGCATCACTAAGACAATTGAAACTTTAAGCTAAAAATTCTCAGAATTTAGTTTAGTAGCTATTACATCCATTTTGCAGAAAATGAAACTGTAATTTCAACCATGTCAACTATCTTTTAAGTCCACCAGCAGCATTTGTTTTGAACTAGGCTTCTTACAGCAGAGAAGGCGATGGCACCCAACTCCAGCACTCTTGCTTGGAAAATCCCATGGACGGAGGAGCCTGGTAGGCTGTGGTCCACGGCGTCGCGAAGAGTCAAACAGGACTGAGTGACTTCCCTTTCACTTTTCACTTTCATGCATTGGAGAAGGAAATGGCCACCCACTCCAGTGTTCTTGCCTGGAGAATCCCAGGGACGGGGGAGCCTGGTGGGCTGCCGTCTATGGGGTCACACAGAGTCGGACACGATTGAAGTGACTTAGCAGTAGCAGTAGGCTCTTACAGAGTTAAGAGCTAGACACTCACTGCTGCTAAGTCACTTCAGTCATGTCCGACGCTGTGCGACCCCATAGATGGCAGCCCACCAGGCTCCCCCGTCCCTGGGATTCTCCAGGCAAGAACACTGGAGTGGGTGGCCATTTCCTTCTCCAATGCATGAAAGTGAAAAGTGAAAGGGAAGTCACTCAGTCATCCCCAACTCTTCACAACCCTGTAGACTGCAGGCTACCAGGCTCCTCCATCCATGGGATTTTCCAAGCAAGAGTACTGGAGTGGGGTGCCATTGACACTCACTACAGTCATATCAACACCCTCTCTCCACCCTCCTGTGCTGTATCTGTTCTAATACTTTCCTTGTTTGTTTTCACTTGCCTGAGTTTTCTGCCTTCCATTCATTCCAGCTGTGTGCTTCCCCAAAGACTTAAGAAGAAAGTTGTTAATTTGGTGGTTTTGCCAAAATAGGAAGAGGAAACAAAAGCTGGAGCCCACAGAAAAGTTACCATCCAGTAGATTGAAGACAATGATAGCCAGGATTTCAACTTCAAAAGGAAGGGCAATGAAACTCTTACGAAACTCATCATGAGTTGCTTCTTCAACTGTACACTTATGAGTGACTCAAATTGATAATTTTACTTTTTGATTACAATTATTATTTCCCTACACATCCTTGTCATGTTTCTCTGCAAGCAAAGTATGCTTTGTCCTCCCTGACTCTGGACTTGTTTTCTCAATGAAATATAAACCAGTGATGTCCAAGAGTGAACAAACACATGTCCAAAATGTCTTTGCATGTTTTGTCTTCATAGTCTTTACTTTCCAATCTGAGAACATGTCCCTATAGTTTGGATCCCTACAAATAAGGAGTATGTTTGAAGGTCAGCTAGGGCCTCTTGGGTGGCTCAGTGAGAAAAGATCTGCCTGCCAATGCAGGAGATGCAAGAGATGTGAGTTCAATCCATGTGTCAGGAAGATCCCTTCGAGTAGGAAATGACAACCCACTCCAGTATTCTTGCCTGGAAAATTTCATGGACAAAGGAGCCCAGCAAGCTACAGTCCATGGAGTCACAAGGAGTCAGTCATGACTTAGTGATTGAGCACATGGATTGAAGGTCAGCCAAAGCCACCACCAGAGACCAGCCACCAGAGCCACCAGAGTAATAGTTAATCCATACCTTCAAGTAGCATAAACAAGAAATAAATAAATAAATGTTTGTTTTTTTCAGCCCTAAGTTACTGGATTTGTCTGATAAAACCACAAAATCTGATGTCACGTATTTAATAAAACAAAATCTTAAAATATGTGACATTGGCTTTAAGGAAAGGCAGCAGGTGATGACAGAGAAGGCAATGGGACCTCACTCCAGTACTCTTGCCTGGAAAATGCCATGGACGGAGGTTCCTGGTGGGCTGCAGTCCATGGGGTCGCTAAGAGTTGGACATGACTGAGCGACTTCACTTTCACTTTATACTTTCATGCATTGGAGAATGAAATGGCATCCACTGCAGTGTTCTTGCCTGGAGAATCCCAGGGATGGGGGAGCCTATCTGTGTGACCCCTGTCTATGGGGTCACACAAAAGCAAACATGACTGAAGTGACTTAGCAGCAGCAGCAGCAGGTGGTGAGTATCCTTTTAGAAGAGGCTAGAAAAATGACAATTTCAGTTAGGCAGTGGCAAAATATTTGGTAAAACTTCTGCCTATGCTACCTTGAAAGAAAATACACACAATGCAGTTGAAGTTCTGGGACAAGAGATATGGAGAAAAAACACGAATAGATTAGTTGGTTGTTATTACTCTGTTTAATAAGTACTAGATGTTCAAGCTGATTTTAGAAAAGGCAGAGGAACCAGAGATCAAATTGCCAACATCCGTTGGATCGTACAAAAAGCAAGAGAGTTCTAGAAAAACATCTATTTCTGCTTTATTGACTATGCCAAAACCTTTGACTGTGTGGATCACAATAAACTGTGGAAAATTCTTCAAGAGATGGGAATACCAGACCACCTGACCTGCTTCTTGAGAAACCTGTCTGCAAGTCAGGAAGCAACAGTCAGAACTGGACATGGAACAACAGACTGGTTCCAAATAGGAAAAGGAGTACATCAAAGCTGTATATTGTCACCCTGCTTATTTCACTTATATGCAGAGTACATCAAGAGAAATGCTGGGCTGGAGGAAGCACAAGCTGGAATCAAGATTGCCGGGAGAAATATCAATAACCTCAGATATGCAGATGATACCACCCTTATGACAGAAAGTAAAGAGGAAAAAAGAGCCTCTGGGTGAAAGTGAAAGCGGAGAGTGAAAAAGTTGGCTTAAAACTCAACATTTGGAAAACTAAGATCATGGCGTCCAGTCCATCACTTCATGGCAAATAGATGGGAAAACAGTGGCTAACTTTTTTTTCTGGGTTCCAAAATCACTGCAGATGGTGATTGCAGCCATGAAATTAAAAGACACGTACTCCTTGGAAGGAAAGTTATGACCAACCTAGACAGCATATTAAAAAACAGAGATATTACTTTGCCAACAAAGGTCTGCCTAGTCAAGGCTATGGTTTTTCCAGTCGTCATGTATGGATATGAGAGTTGGACTATGAAGAATGCTGAGTGTCGAAGAATTGATGCTTTTGAACTGTGGTGTTGGAGAAGACTCTTGAGAGTCCCTTGGATTGCAAGGAAATCCAACCAGTCCATCCTAAAGGAGATCAGTCCTAGGTGTTCAATGGAGGGACTGATGTTGAAGCTGAAACTCCAGTACTTTGGCCACCTGATACAAAGAACTGACTCATTTGAAAAGGCCCTGATGCTGGGAAAGATTGAGGGCAGGAGGAGAAGGGGATGACAGAGGATGAAATTGTTGGATGGTATTACTGACTTGATGGACATGGGTTTGAGTGGACTCTGGGAGTTGGTGATGGACAGATAGGCCTGGCGTGCTGTGGTTCATGGAGGCCCAAAGAATCAGAGACAACTGAGTGACTGAACTGAACTGAATGGAAGATTATAGTCTAGGTGACTTATAAGTAATAAAATATGTTTCTCACAGTTTTGAAGACTGGGAAATCGAAAATCAAGATGCTAGCAGATTCAGTGACTGGTGGGGGTTCTCTTCCAGACTCATAGACAACCATCTTTCCATGTGTCTTCAGATGGTGGAAGGGGCAAGGGAGCTTTTTGGGGTCTTATATATAAGGGCACTGCTAAGTCACTTCAGTCGTGTCTGACTCTGTGTGACCCCATAGATGGCAGCCCACCAGACTCCCCCATCCCTGGGATTCTCCAGGCAAGAACATGAGTGGGTTGCCATTTCCTTCTCCAATGCATGAAAGTGAAGTCGCTCAGTCATGTCCAACTCTTAGCGACCCCATGGACTGCAGCCTACCAGGCTCCTCCATCCATGGGATTTTCCAGGCAAGCGTACTGGAGTGGGGTGCCATTGCCTTCTCCAATATATAAGGGCACTAATCCCATTCATAGGGCCTAATTGCCTCCGAAAGACCCCAGCTCCAATTTCCATTAGGTATCAGCATATGAATTTGGGGGAAATATAAACATTCGGTCTATAGGATCATATAAAATATATTGCAGAATCTGAAAATTAGGACATGGACATATCTTTTGGGGGACCACTATAACCTCAGATACACAGATGACACCACCCTTATGGGAGAAAGTGAAGAGGAACTAAAAAGCCTGTTGATGAAAGTGAAAGAGGCGAGTGAAAAAGTTGGCTTAAAGCTCAACATCAGAAAACAAAGATCATAGCGTCTGGTCCCATCACTTCATGGGAAATAGATGGGGAAACAGTGGAAACAGTGTCGGACTGTTATTTTTGGGGGCTCCAAAATCACTGCAGATGGTGACTGCAGCCATGAAATTAAAAGACACTTACTCCTTGGAAGGAAAGTTATGACCAACCTAGATAGCATATTGAAAAGCAGAGATATTACTTTGCCAACAAAGGTCCGTCTAGTCAAGGCTATGGTTTTTCCTGTGGTCATGTATGGATATGAGAGTTGGACTGTGAAGAAACTGAACGCCGAAGAATTGACGCTTTTGAACTGTGGTGTTGGAGAAGACTCTTGAGAGTCCCTTGGACTGCAAGGAGATCCAACCAGTCCATCCTAAAGGAGATCAATCCTGGGTGTTCATTGGAAGGACTGATGCTGAAGCTGAAACTCCAATACTTTGGCCACCTGATGTGAAGAACTGACTCACTGGAAAAAACTTTGATGCTGGGAGGGATTGAGGGCAGGAGGAGAATGGGACGACAGAAGATGAGATGGTTCTGTGGCATCACGGACTCAATGGACATGGGTTTGGGTCGACTCCAAGAGTTGGTAATGGACAGGGAGGCCTGGTGTGCTGTGATTCATGGGGTCTGAAAGAGTCGGACATGACTGAATGACTGAACTGACTGATGCATCTCACGATAACTGCTTTTGCACAGTTCTCAAAGTATAGTATCATAAATCAGAGGAATTATTTGATATTTCTAACTCATCATAAATATCTGCTGGTTTGTATTATTTTTTCTAATTTTCCCATTATAAAAACATCTGTAGTTAGTTTGACCCTTGATATCAATTGTTAGCATTCTCAGAGTCCCTTTAACTATAGTACTAGTTTGCATCTACAATAAGTTTTGTGTTACTGACATTTTGTGGCCCATGTTCTATTGATATCTCTGCTGTCTAGTTGTTTAAGTAAATCCGTCAGTGGTGGCCCACTTTGAAGAATAAAATAACCTCCCAGGATTAGACTCCAGTTTAAATTCAATTACATGTTGGAAAGGAAAAGATTTGATTCAGTTAAATTCCTGTTATAAAACTCAGTGAGTTGTCACCAAAACATAGACATTGTACGTTAATTTGACATTGCTGTATCCTCTGTATAAGCCAGAGGGAACTAAGTGCAAAAGACCAGTCCATTATTCTCTAAGGAAGATATTAATTCCTGTAGGTGAAAACACAGTTCACTGTATAGGTAGAATGTGAAGAACAACTCATACTTTATTTATAGGCTATCAAAAATAATTTATAGTGATGGCAATAGCCTCTGAACATCTATTGCTTTAATTTGTGACTCGGTTTGCTAAATATATTATTTCTGGGCTATTTTGAAACATTAACTACTGGATTGTGTAGACTGTTCATAAGGGTTCATGAAATTGACACATCATGGTTTAGATTGAGGAAGTTAAAGAATTATTATTTATAAAGTATATAAAGGATCATTCTGATGTAACTGAATGAAAAAGGCCTTAAATATAACACTAACATCTAACCATTGACCATCACTTTAATACATTACTTTTTTCTACACTTTCTTCTCCATCGGTTAATCAACCTATACTGATTTCTAGAAGGGAAGGTGCAATTCTTGGGCTTCAGACATCCTACCATATACATTTTTTAAAAAACACTTGAAGAAGCCAAATGTTTTCATTAATTCCCCTTTTGTTAACAACAATGTCATATTGTAGCCTATATACTAAAAAACATTATTGAAAGACATGTAAATAAGGTGGAATAATAGTGAATTTTCTAAAGACTAAGGATAGTTGGCAGTTAGTATTCCAGAGAACAAATATTTGAATTCTGATGGAGAAGACAGACAAGAATATGTGCAAGGATTGAAATCTGTAAGTTCACTAGAAATAAATAAATAAATACAAATAGAAATAAAACTGAAAGAGTCTATTTGGAAGCAGAAGAGCAGCCTCCAAGTTGGTGTGTTAAGATGGAATTGGTAACAATGAGCCTAACAGAAGGATGCTAGTCATGATATCAATGTGATCACTGACTGGACACTGCCCTTTGAAAAAATCACTTCATACCTCTGATTCCTTATGCTCTTATCTGCAAATGTGATTAAAAATACCTCTTCCTCTTAGTTCATGGGATTATGATAATTAATTGAAGTTTTAGAGAAAAGAAAGCTCTAAAGCATTTCTTAAGCTCCTTGTTTTAAGTAAAACCCATCATAAACATGTGACATATATGTAAATTGCTAAGAAATCAAATTAGCCAATACTACAGCATGGCTTCAGTATATATACTATAGTATATATAGCCTAGATACAGTAATCAGCACTGCTTTAAAAAAATTATTGGAGTATAGTTGCTTTACTATGTTGTGTTAGTTTCTACTGTATAGCTAATTGAATTAGCTCTGTGTATACATATATCCCCCTTTTTAAATTTCTTTCCCCTTTAGGTCTCCATAGAGCACTGAGTAGAGTCTCCTGTGCTATACAGTAGGTTTGGTTAGTTATCTATTGATGGCATGGCAACCAAGTATTCTTGCCTGGAAAATCCCATGGACAGAGGAGCCTGGTGGGCTACAGTTTAAATACTTAAAGAGCTGTACACGACTTAAACAACTTAGCCTCTACACAGTGTTTATATGTCAATCCCAATCTCCTAATTCATCATCCGTTTGCCCCCCTTAGTGTCCATACATTTTTTTCTATATCTATATCTGTGTCTATTTCTGCTTGGAAAATAGGTTCATCTGTACCATTTTTCTGAGCCTGGTGGGCTGCCGTCTATGGGGTCGCACAGCGTCGGACACGACTGAAGCGACTTAGCAGCAGCAGCAGTACCATTTTTCTAGATTCAACATATATGCATTAATATACAATATATGTTTTTCTCTTTCTGACTTTACTTTTGACAGTCTCTAGGTCCATCTACATCTCTACAAATGGCACAGTTTCATTCCTTTTCATCGCTGAGTAATAACACTGCTTTTATAGAGGAGAATAAACTTTAAGCTTGATGCCTACCTGAACGCAGCCTCCAGAATAGTTTCTTTCCTTCCATATTAAGGATTGTTTTTTCTTCTATTGGTTTTTTTAATCCAACACACAAATTTTATTTTTTTTTATTTTTTTATTTTTTTTAATTTTTAGTTTTTTATTTTTTAAATTTTAAAATCTTTAATTCTTACATGCATTCCCAAACATGAACCCCCCTCCCACCTCCCTCCCCAGAACATCTTTCTGGGTCATCCCCATGCACCAGCCCCAAGCATGCTGCATCCTGCGTCAGACATAGACTGGCGATTCAATTCACATGATAGTATACATGTTAGAATGTCATTCTCCCAAATCATCCCACCCTCTCCCTCTCCCTCTGAGTCCAAAAGTCCATTATACACATCTGTGTCTCTTTCCCTGTCTTGCATACAGGGTCATCATTGCCATCTTCCTAAATTCCATATATATGTGTTAGTATACTGTATTGGTGTTTTTCTTTCTGGCTTACTTCACTCTGTATAATCGGCTCCAGTTTCATCCATCTCATCAGAACTGATTCAAATGAATTCTTTTTAACGGCTGAGTAATACTCCATTGTGTATATGTACCACAGCTTTCTTATCCATTCATCTGCTGATGGACATCTAGGTTGTTTCCATGTCCTGGCTATTATAAACAGTGCAGCGATGAACATTGGGGTACATGTGTCTCTTTCAATTCTGGTTTCCTCGGTGTGTATGCCCAGAAGTGGGATTGCTGGGTCATAAGGTAGTTCTATTTGCAATTTTTTAAGGAATCTCCACACTGTTCTCCATAGTGGCTGTACTAGTTTGCATTCCCACCAACAGTGTAGGAGGGTTCCCTTTTCTCCACACCCTCTCCAGCATTTATTGCTTGCAGATTTTTGGATCGCAGCCATTCTGACTGGTGTGAAGTGGTACCTCATTGTGGTTTTGATTTGCATTTCTCTAATAATGAGTGATGTTGAGCATCTTTTCATGCAACACACAAATTTTAAAACACTGACTTCCATTCTTAAAACTAAAGATCAGTATGTGCACTGCATGATTTTATTTGCATAAATGTATGTAAAAATATGATAGCTTAATAGGTGTTGAGAAAGAGATATAAAATAGATGAATATAGTTATAGCTATCACAGAAATTTCCTCAGTTATTGGCTAATGTGTTGAAAAAACCCTGGATATGGGTTTGTCTTTCTGGAGGAAAATAGAACAGTCAGGTTAAAGCTCTGTGACAATTTTGTAGAAACGTTGTTAAGCATTTAAAATGTGGCCTTGTCATGTGCTCTTGTGCTGGCCCCTGTGTTGACCTTCATGAACCATGATGATAATTAAGCACAGATGGAGGGTCAGTGCTCATTTGTCAGGAATGCCTGAGGCTTTCCTCTGAGGCTTTGCCCTGAACTCCAGGCAACTCTCTCTGCCAGAGGAAACTGACTAAAAATGTTTTTCCTCCAAATATAAGAAGGGTTTTCTTAATTTAATGGGCTGGTTACTTGTGGTAGGGTAGAGTTGCCACCCTTGAATTACTCAGCTTAAAACAAGTCACAGAGGCTCCTGAGCCTCCTGGTAGGTCCAGAGCAGAGGTAGCTGCTTCTCCCTGCTGTTATTCCAGACATAGAAGATCCACTGAGTCTGGAACTCTCCATTCCTAGCCTAAGTTAAAACTAATTCCAACCTTATCCGTTTCTCAGATTTTATTTGTAGCTCATCTTAATTCTAATCCTAATCCTCCTTTTCTCACTGACTCAGCAACTAGATAATAGACTTTCCTCATGCTCTCAGACAAACCTCATTTGGTCTGATATTGATTCACTTTCATTTAACAATTTTGGATAGGTGGCCCTGTGTGCAAGGCAGGCAACTGATTATTTAATTGACAGAGTTGAGTTTTTCTTAACTTTCATCTAGGCAAAGGAATGTGTGACTCAAATAAAATAAACCCTAAGTACTAATTTCTGTATACTCAGTATCAGATTTAAGTTGAAATAAAGACATTTGATATATTAGGGCAATTTATTAGCTTATTCATCAATCACCCAGATCTGATTAGGGCATTTGATTTTTAAACCACAAGATTTCTAAATACTTTTGGTTTCATTTTTCATGACTCAGTGTGTCTCATTGTAAGGCGTGTATTATTGATTTGTTATTGTATAGTCACTAAATCATTTCCGACTCTTTGTGACCTCCTGACTGTAGCCCACCAGGTTCCTCTGTCCATGGGATTTCCCAGGCAAGAATACTGAGTGGATTGCGATATCTTTCTCCAGTATTGTTGATAGTATTTCTAATAATTATCTTTAAAATTTTCTATTTATTTTCATTGTCAATGGATATTTTACTTAATTGAATTTTAGAGCAAATTATTTAAATGAGTATAGGGAGTTATTGGATAGCTAATGAATACCAACAAATTTCCTTCTCAAATGGTAGATGGGTAATTTTAGTTCAGTTCAGTCACTCAGTCATGTCCGACTCTTTGCAGCCCCATGAATTGCAGCACACCAGGCCTCCCTGTCCATCACTAACTCCCAGAGTTCACTCAAACTCACGTCCATTGAGTCGGTGATCCCATCCAGCCATCTCATCCTGTCATCCCCTTCTCCTGCCCCCAGTACCTCCCAGCATCAGAGTCTTTTCCAATGAGTCAACTCTTCGCATGAGGTGGCCAGAGTACTGGAGTTTCAGCTTTAGCATCATTCCTTCCAAAGAACACCCAGGGCTGATCCCCTTTAGAATGGACTGGTTGGATCTTCTTGCAGTCCAAGGGACTCTCAAGAGTCTTCTCCAACACCACAGTTCAAAAGCATCAATTCTTCGGCGTTCAGTTTCTTCACAGTCCAACTCTCACATCCATACATGACCACTGAAAAAACCATACCCTTGACTAGATGGACCTTTGCTGGCAAAGTATACCTCTGCTTTTCAATATGCTATCTAGGTTGGTCATAACTTTCCTTCCAAGGAGTAGTGTCTTTTAATTTCATGGCTGCAATTACCATCTGCAGTGATTTTGGAGCCCCCCAAAATAAAGTCTGACACTGTTTCCACTGTTTCCCCATTTATTTCCCATGAAGTGATGGGACCAGATGCCATGATCTTCGTTTTTTGAATGTTGAGCTTTAAGCCAACTTTTTCACTTACCTCTTTCACTTTAATCAACAAGCTCTTTAGTTCCTCTTCACTTTCTGCCATAAGGGTGGTGTCATCTGCATATCTGAGGTTATTGATATTTCTCCCGGCCATCTTGATTCCAGCTTGTGCTTCCTCCAGCCCAGCGTTTCTCATGATGTACTCTGCATATAAGTTAAATAAGCAGGGTGACAATATGTAATTTACCATTACTTAAAAACAATCGTTCTTCATTTCATACTTTTAATTTTTTTCTCTTGCACCCATTTCATCAATTTGTTCATATCTAATTAATTGGCAATGAACTGACAAATATATATGCACAAATATATTTATGTATATATATTCAGTTTTGTTAATTATTAAAACATGGTCACAATTTACTGGATGAATTAAAGGTAGTGACTCTAATGAGACTCGTGAAACTCAATTATACATGTAACCTGTGTTTTTCCATTTCTTTAGAAAATCCAGAGTATGCACTACCCTCTCTTCCTTTGTATTGCCTTCAAATACCACACTTCAAGCAATAGTAATGAGGTTTAACAATATCACACAGAATCCAAAGAAGTCTATTCAAGTGAACATCTGTGAACTGTGTTTTTTTCTACTGTTTTTCTTGATTATGCCTACAAATAAAAGGAACAAGACACAGTAGCCATAAGTTGTATAAAATATAGAATTGTGCACAGAAAAATAACCTGAGCCTAATGAGTGTGTATGAATTTGGTCTGAACTATTGGTCAAGTCAAGACTTGTTAATAATAAATAGATAATAATCTTGAAAGTGGAATTTTTTTATCCCTTCATTGATTTTGGTCTAATTTGCAATGATTCAGCTCAGAGACCCTAAGATGTCAATTTAAGTAGAAGAAACAAAACAGGTTGGAGATAAGGAAGTGAAGAAGTATCTGAGTAGTGACTTGCAATGAGATAGATGTGATTATAATTAAAGTCAAGTAAAATATGCTGGGGAAAGAGTAGAAAAGATAATATCCTGAGGTAAACTGGTGAGCTATGAAAAAATAACAATACAAAAGTCAAAGTACTGGGGAAAAAAATAACTATACCATATAATGCTTCTTAAAAAGGCCTTTTCACTTTTCTGTGAGCATAGATTTCAATGGAAATCCTAACATCAACCTTGCTCATTGGTAAATTTCAATATTAATCATAATATTATTTGCATGTTAGTATATTTAAATATTTATATTGATATAATGATTTTAAAGTAATGGACAAGATAATTAAGAAATGTTATTTATGACCTGTTAAATGACTGAAAAATAAATCATCCTGTTGTATTTCTGTGTTTACTCTAGCTTATAGATGTCATAAATGCTACTGTAGTTTAAAATCATGAATTGATAATGAAAGATGTTTTAAATTCCTTTATGGAAGCAGGGAAATTGCAGAATGAGGACTTTAAACCTCATGATAGTTTATACACTCTGATAATATAACAAAAAGTAGTTTACCACATATAAATGCCCTTTGATAGTTCCTTAGTATTCTTCTAGAATTATTTGCTTTCCAAGCATTAAGAAATTTGATTACTTTAATAATGACAAAATTCAATAATATATAAATTCAGATTATTTAGACAATTTTCAAAGACTGAGTGCTATTTTCAGCTGATTTAACCACCACTTACAATCTGTCTCTTTCCTTTCTGTCTTATTTAATGTTATACTTTTTATAAGATGCTATTTCCAGTGCTCATATGCTGTCAATCCATCATGTTGGATTAACTGATGACCAAAGAGAAATGAAATTAAATAGCTATATAGACAAATTTTTATTGTTTCCAAGAAACCAAAGATGATTACAAAAGCAGACTGTAAACATTCTGAAGACATACAAATCTTTTCAAAACCATTCTTTGACAAGGTATAATATTTTCTATCAATTTGAACAATTTGCAATGTGGGATATTAATAAACTTACAGAAGTGTCCCTGCTAGGATGTGTCCATTTTTCAATAGAATCTACATTCTGTGCATTATTTGTGGTGAAAGTTTTTCATTTAACCTTAATGCTGTAGTTTTCCTGACATTTCAGGTAGGTTTCTAACATACAAATGTATCTATGGAGAGAACTTTTACAGTTATTTTCTTAAAGTCTTGGAACATTAGATGTCTTTGACTATTTTGATCCATAAGAATATTTTAGATATGCACAGATGACATAATAAAAGACTACTTATGTTTCTTTTATGCTTGTTTCCTCTTCTAAATACATTAAGCAAGAGTCTTATTTCTAATTTTACTTATGTAATTTTCAGAGTCACCAGTGATTAGTGAAATCTAGTCCGTGACATTATTGTTTCACTTGGGTTTAGTTTCTAATATTTCCTGAGCTTTAGTCTTATTTAAAAGATAGGAACAATATCTTATAGGGCTTTTGTGAAAATTTAGCTGAGTAAATAAATACTTGATAAGAACTTAGCATAAGTACTCAATATTTGAGTCAGAGATCCCTTTATTCATTTTTGTATACTTATGACTTAAGTTATAGACTAATTAGATTATACTACCTTTAACTCAGTAAATTCATCAGAAATGTATGAATATAGGAAAACAATAAAAATACATGCAAAATTATTAATAATATTGTGTTAGAATAGTGTGATTATGTAGTTTCTTTATTTTCTTGGTTTTTAAATAGTATTCTATTACAGGGATCAGCAAACTATAGGCTTAGTCTAAATTGTAAACAAAAGTTTATTGGAATATCCACAGTCATTTTTTTTTAGTATTGTCTGTGACTGACTTTGCACTAAAACTACTAAGATATGAGTAGTTATGAGAGAGACCATACAGCCTGCAGAACCTTAAATATTTATTATCTAGCCCATTACAGGTGGCAACCCACTCCTATATTCTTGCCTGTAGAATCCCAGGGACAGAGGAGCCTAGTGCGCTGCCGTCTATGGGGTCGCACAGAGTTGTACACGACTGAAGCGACTTAGCAGCAGCAGCAGCAGCAGCAGCCCATTACAGGAAATGTTTGCTGATTCCTGCTTTATAACTATCAATGTTATAAAATAAATAAAATAAAATGTAATTGTTGATCTAATTGAAAAAATAGAATATTCACCACAATTATCCAAAAGGGGAAATATCAGAAGGTGATAGAAAATGCCAGTAGATATGTCTAAAGCTCATGCAAGAATCATTCCATTCCTTGCTTCAGCATCAAACTGGAAGGGAAATCCAGGGCTATATCAGTTAATGAGATCAGGATGAACATATGGTGATTAAGTACTTAAAATCCTAGTCAAAGAAATTAGGTAAGAAAAAAAAAATATCAAGACATCAAATTTGAATGGAAGCAGTAAAAAATTGTCTGTTTGCAGATGACTTGACCTTATAGAAACCCTATACTCCATCCAAAAAAAAAAAAAAAACCTGTTAGAGCTATCAACAAATTTGTAAAGTTGCAGGATACAAAAATTAGTACACAAAAATTAATTGTTTCTATGCACTAATAATGAATTATTGGAGAGAGGAATAATAAATTGTTGTAAGCAAAAAAATCATTTATAATAGCACCAGAAAGAATAAAATTCTTAAAAATACATGTAACCAAGGAGGTAAAAGATGTATACATTGAAAACTATAACACTGATGAAAGAAATTAAAGAAGACACAGATAAATGGGAAGCTATTCCGTGTTCATTGATTGGAAATATTAGTATTGTTAAAATGTTCATATAACCCAAAGCAATCTACAGATTCAGTGCAGTCCTTAACAAAATTTCAATGCCATTTTTTGTTGAAATAGAACAATCAATCCTCAATTTTGTATGGAACCACAAAAGAGCCTGAGCAGTCTTAAAAAAGATCAGGAGGTATTACACTTCCTAATTTCTATGACCTAATTTCTAATTCTATAGAAATAGATTTCTAATTCTATTACCTGATTTCTAAGTCTGTTATTTCTAATTCTTAGTCATAGAATTAAACAATACCACATTGTAGTATTGTCTAAAAACAGACACATAGATCAGGAAAACAGAGTAGAGAGCCCAGAAATAAATGCATGTATTCTGTCAATTTGTTTTTGACAAAGGTGCCAAGAATATACAATGGGGAAAAGATAGTGTCTTAAATGGGTGCTGGGAAAACTGGATATCCACATGCAAAAGAGTGAAACTGAACCCCCGTTTTACACCATTAATAAAAATCAACTCAATATGAATGAAAGGCTTGAACATGACCTGAAACCATAAAATTCCTAGAAGAAATACAGGGGTAAGCTCCTTGACATTGGTCTTTGTGATGATTTTTTTGGGGATTCAACATCAAAAGGCAACAGAAACAAAAGTAAACAATTGAGACTATTAAACTAAAACTAAACTAAAAAGTTTCTTCACAAAAAAGAAAACTATCAACAAAATGAAAAGGCAGCCTATGAAATGGGTGAAAATACTTGTAAGTCACATATCCAATAAGAGGTTAATATCTAAAACATAGAAGGAACTCATACAACTCAATTACAAAGAGCACAAATAATCCAATTTTAAAATGGGCAGAGGACCTCAATAGGTATTTTTCTAAGGGAGACATAAAAGGCCAACAGGCACATGAAAACCGTGCTTAACATCACTAATCATTAAGGAAATGAAAATCAAACCACAATGAGATTTTACCTCATACTTATTAGAATGGCTATTATCAAAAGAACACGTAATACTGGCAATTATTTGGGACAAATACTGGCAAGAATGTGGAGAAAATGGAAAACTTTCATGCTTTTGGTTGGAGTGTAAACTGTTTTCAGCCTCTATGGAAAAAAGTATGGAGGTTCTTCAAAAACTTAAATGTAGAACTACTACCATATGATTTGGCAGTTCTACTTCTGGATATATATGCAAAAGAAGTTCAGTTCAGTTCAGTCACTCGGTCATGTCCAACTCTTTGCAAGCCAATGGACTAGAGCACACCAGGCTTCCCTGTCCATCACCAACTCCCAGAGCCTACTCAAACTCCTGTCAATTGCGTTGGTGATGCCATCCAACCATCTCATCCTCTGTCATCCCCTTCTCTCCTGCCTTCAGTCTTTCCCAGCATAAGGGTCCTTTCCAGTGAGTCGGTTCTTTGCATCAGGTGGCCAAAGTGTTGGAGTTTCAGCTTTAGCATCAGTCATTCCAATGAATATTCAGGACCGATTTCCTTTATGATTGGCTGGTTGGATCTCCTTGCAGTCCAAGGAACTCTCAAGAGTCTTCTCCAACACCACAGTTCAAAAGAATTAATTCTTTGGTGCTCAGCTTTCTTTACAGCCCAACTCTCACATCCATACAATACTACTGGGAAAACCATAGCTTGGATTATATGGATATTTGTTGGTAAAGTAATGTTTCTGCTTTTAATATGCTGTCTAGGTTGGTCATAGCTTTTTTTCCAAGGAGCAAGCGTCTTTTAATTTCATGGCTACAGTCACCATCTTCAGTGATTTTGGAGCCAAAAACATAGTCTCTCACTATTTTCATTGGTTCCCCATCTATTTGCCATGATTGATGCAACCGGCTGCCATGATCTTAGTTTTCTGAATGTTGAGTTTCAAGCCAATATTTTTCACTCTCCTCTTTCACTTTCATTAAGAGGCTCTTTCGTTCCTCTTTGCTTTCTGCCATAAGGGTGGTGTCATCTGTGTATCTGAGGTTCTTGATATTTCTCCTGGCAATCTTGATTCCAGCTTGTGCTTCATCCAGCCTGGCATTTCGCATTATGTATTCTGCATAGAAGTTAAATAAGCAGGGTGACAATATACAGCCTTGACGTACTCCTTTCCTGATTTGGAACCAGCCTATTGTTCCATGTCTGGTTCTAGCTGTTGCTTCTTGACCTGATTACAGATTTCTCAGGAGGAAGGTAAGAAGATCTGGTATTCCTATCTTTTTAAGAATTTTCCACAGTTTGTTGTCAACAGAAAATTGGATCAAAGATTTTCTGAACATGGCCCCACCCATCAGAACAAGACCCTGTTTCCCTCTCAGTCAGTCTCTCCCATCAGGAAGCTTCTATAAGCCTCTTATCCTTATCCATCAGAGGGCAAACGGAATGAAAACCATAGTCACAGAAAACTAACCGAACTGATCACATGAACCACACCCTTGTCTAGCTCAATGAAACTATGAGCCATGCCATGTAGGACCACCCAAGATGGATGGGTCATGGCAGAGAGTTCTGACAAAACTGGAGAAGGAAATAGCAAACCACTTTATTATTCTTGCCTTGAGAAACCCATGAACAGTATGAAAAGGCAAAAAGGTATGACACTGAAAGATGAACTCCCCAGGTCTGTAGGTGCCCAATATACTGCTGGAGAAGAGTGGAGAAATAACTCTAGAAAGAATGAAAAGATGGAGCCAAAGCAAAACCAACACCCAGTTGGGGATGTGATAAGTGATGGAGTTAAAGTCCAATGCTGTAATGAGCAATATTGCATAGAACTTGGAATGTTAGGTACATGAATAAAGGGGAATTGGAAGTAGTCAAATAGGAGATGGTAAGAGTGAACATTGACATTTTAGGAATCAATGAACTAAAGTGAAATGGAATGAGTGAATTTCTCAGATGACCATTATGTCTACTACTGTGGGCAAGAATCCCTTAGAAGAAATGGGGTAGCCCTCATAGTCAACAAAAGAGTCTGAAATGCAGTTCTTGGATACAATCTCAAAAATGACAGAATGATCTCTGTTCATTTTCAAGGCAAACCATTCAATATCACAGTAATTCAAGTCAATGTCCTGACCAGTAATGCTGAAGTAGCTGAAGTTGAGTGGTTCTATGAAGACCTACAAGACCTTCTAGAACTAACACCAAAGAAAGATGTCCTTTTCATTATAGGGGACTGGAATGCAAAAGTAGGGAGTCAAGAAATACCTGGAGTAACAGGCAAATTTGGCCTTGGAATACAAAACAAAGAAGATCAAAGGCTAACAGAATTTTGTGAAGAGACCATGCTCATCATAGCAAACACCCTCTTCCAGCAACACAAGAGAAGACTCTACACATGGACATCACTGGATGTTCAACACCGAAATCAGATTGATTATGTTCTTTGAAGCCAAAGATGGAGAAGCTCTGCTGCTGCTGCTGCTAAGTCGCTTCAGTCGTGTCCGACTATGTGTGACCCCATAGACGGCAGCCCACCAGACTCCTCCGTCCCTGGGATTCTCCAGGCAAGAACACTGGGATGGGTTGCCATTTCCTTCTCCAGTGCATGAAAGTGAAAAGTGAAAGTGAAGTCGCTCAGTGGTGTCCAACTCAGCGACCCCATGGACTGCAGCCTTCCAGGCTCCTCCATCCATGGGATTTTCCAGGCAAGAGTGCTGGAGTGGGGTGCCATTGCCTTCTCCAGAAGCCCTATACAGTTAGTAAAAACAAGACTGGGAGTTGACTGTGGCTCAGATCATGACCTCCTTATTGCTAAATTCAGACTGAAATTGAAGAAAGTAGAGAAAATCACTAGACCATTCAAGTATTACCTAAATCAAATCCCTTACGATTATACACTGGAAGTGACAAATAGATTCAAGGGATTCGATATGATAGACAGAGTGCCTGAAGAAGTATGGATGGAGATTTGTGACATTATAAAGGAGGCAGTGATCAAGACCATCCCCAAGGGGGAAAAAAAAAAGAAACACAAGGGAAAGGCAATCATTATCTTGAAGAGATATCTGTATTTCCATGTCCACTGTAGCATTACTTACAATAGTCAAGATATGGAAACAAGCTATGTGTCCACTGACAGATGAATGGATAAACAAAATGTATACACAAACGGGACTTCACCTTCAAGTGCAGGGCATGAAGGTTCAATCCTTGGTCAGAGAGCTAAGATCCACAGGCCTCGTAGCCGAAAACTAAAACAGAAACGGAAACAATATTCTAGCAAATTCGATAAAGACTTTGAAAATAGTCCCCATCAAAATGTATATAATATACACACACACTTACAATCACTCATATACACAATGAAATATTATTCAGCTTTAAAAAATAATGAAATCTTTCCATTTGGGACAACATGGATAAACCTGGAGAGCATTATGCTAAGTGAAATAAGCCAAGCCAGATGGAGAAAAATAAATTCTGCATCATGACATTTAGATGTGGAGTTTAAAAAAAATCATACTTGTAGAAACAAAGAGTAGATGGTAGTTGCCAGAGGCTAGGGGATGTAGAAATGTGGAGAGGATGATGAAAAGGTATAAACTTTTAGTAATTATGTGAATAAGTTCTCAGGATCTAATGTATAATAAGGTGATGACAGCTGATAAAATTGTGTGGTATAATTGAAATTTGCTACTCTAGTAGAACAAAGTGTTCACACCAAAAAACGTAAATATGTGAGGTGACAGTTGTATTGATTAATTCAATTGTGGGAATCCTTTCATAATGTTTATCAAATCAGCTTGCACATTTTAGATATATTTTACCTTTATTTGTCAATTATAACTCAATAGAGCTGAAAAAACTCAAAGAGGTTATTACAGTTGAATGTGTGAGAACTTCCTTGCAGATATGCCTGACTCACAAAAAGTAAAATAAGTCTTTTAATCTGTAGCCTGTTATCTGTTAATTGCAGATTATACCAATTTCTCTCCATATTTGAAATGCTGTAAAATATTATGTTAAAAAATCTTAAGTATATTTGTGAAAATTAACATTAAATTAAAAAAGAGTAAAAGTGATAGTTTTCCACACTGTTACTTCCATTCTACTACTCATCACTGTAGTATTTATTCCAGGGAAGCAGTACTCTACCTACTTTAAATTTCATTTTTATCACTTTGCCTGTATGTGTTTCTGAAGGTAAAGTCCTTGGATAGAACTATGGACAAATTAGAATACTTTAAAGAATATTTTCACAAAATCTGGAAGGTGATATAGAGGGTCACTGAAAATATCTTAGATATAATTTGACATCAGACAAAAATTAAACCTTTGTTTCTCTTCGTAGATACTGTTTTAGTTTTTTTTTTTTTTTGATAGTTTTCCCGGATTAGTGGCAGATTTAGCTTTTATTTGCATATTTTCAAACTTGTCTTGCCAATGGACAAGTGTTTCCTTTTTCCTCTGTATTTCAACTGAAAAATATTTGGAAATGGAATGAGAGTAGTAAAAAGAAGATACTGAGAAGTATTGGCAATTACAGCTAAAAGCCAAGTAAGCAACATCATTCTACAAAGAATATTGATGCTAGGGAACCATGGTTTTTTAAAATTTAATTTCAGTTGTATTAAGCTATATGTGATCATTCCTTCCACAAGAGAGTGGGTACTCTATACCATAAAGCTAGCAGTTAAGTGTTCCTGTTGTTGTTCAGTTGCTCAGTCGTGTCCGACACTTTGCAACCCTATGGACTCTAGCCCCCCAGGCTCCTCTGTCCATGGGATTCTCCAGGCAAGAATACTGGAGTGGGTTGCCATTCCCTTCTCTTTAAATGTTCCTAGGCATATCCAATGGAGAAGGCAATGGCACCCCACTCCAGTACTCTTGTCTGGAAAATCCCATGGACGGAGGAGCCTGGAAAGCTGAAGTCCATGGGTCGCTAGGAGTTGGACACGACTGAGCAACTTCATTTTCACTTTTCACTTTCACGCATTGGAGAAGAAAATGGCAACCCACTCCAGTGTTCTTGCCTGGAGAATCCCAGGGATGGAGGAGCCTGGTGGGCTGCCATCTCTGGGGTTGCACGGAGTCAGACATGACTGAAGCGACTTAGCAGCAGCAGCAGCAGCAGGCATATCCGAAAAGAAAGTCTGAATAAAAATAACATACAATCTGTTTGATTGGGAACATTTCACTGCTATGAAGAATTCATAAAATGATAGGTAGAACCAGTTTTGGAAGTGCATTAAAATTAATTTATTAGAATCATACAATTTCTAATCTTATAATTTTAGGAAATATTAATAGATCTCTGCTGAAATATTTTAAAATATTCTCAATTACTAAAAGTGGAAAAATTATAAAATATGCCTACTATTTAATTCTCTAAAATTCATCAAATGTAATATAAGATCCTTTTAACCTTGGTATAGAAAATATTAAATGTTTGGATTAAGAAATCATTCTGTTTTAAGGGATGACAGCTCCATTTATCTTAGAAATCAGAGTGAGATAGCATTTGTTTCTTTGTTGGTACTTTAGTATAGATCTGAATTCAACTTTCTCTTTGGGTGCTTTTTGTTTCCATGAACAAAATGCTTTCAGTTTTTAGCTCATAACAGAGTTACATACCTCAGTCAAATTTTTTGGTAAATTTGCTGATAACTTTCTGAATAGCAGAGTATTAAAAATATTTATGAAAATTATACAGTTGTAGTTAATGTAATAAAAAATATAATACTATTTTGGTAACTCAAGAGTGACATGAAAATGCAAGTATGGCCTAAACTATTATTTCCTTTTTTTAAATACAGGTTACTTGAATTTCAAATAAAGAAGCAGAAATGCCACCACCAGGAGGCACCCCACCACTACATCCACCTCCTGATGGAGGATGGGGCTGGGTAGTGGTTGGAGCAGCTTTTATCTCCATTGGATTTTCATATGCATTTCCCAAAGCTGTCACAGTATTCTTCAAAGAAATCCAGCTCCTATTCAACACTACCTACAGTGAAATAGCATGGATATCATCCACTATGCTGGCTGTTATGTATGCAGGAGGTAAGCTTCTTTGGACTAAATTGATTTCTGGTTTAAGGAAACAATTGCTTCATGCCACAGTATTTTACATGTAGTATCTTGGTACATTAAAATCCTGTTTTCATTACCCTCACTTAAAACCAACCAGAAGGATAATTAGGACTGAATTTTTAGTGATTTTTAGTGATTCAGCATCTAGAACTATTCACTTCATTCTGAGTCTTACTAGAGTATTTATTTGAATGAGGATGTCTTTGCACAAACTAAGCTTTACTAAATTATGGAATTTTTAAGGGTGGCAAATTTCCATTTAATTTGGAATAGAGACTATACTGTAATGTTAGTATCATTTCATAATATTCCTGCAATTGGTAGACATGCTTTTTTATGAATGGGAAAGAAACTCAAGTTGCTGGCAACCTATTTTCTAAGCCTAGGAAGTAATTCACTTTAAGCTGAAAAAATGGAGTGTTATCATGTACATTCTGGGTCCATTCAAATTTGTGTGAATAAAATCATTCTTTACCTCTATAGCTTATTAAATTTGTAGTTATTTAATATAAATTAAATATTAAATATATCTGTAGCTTACTTAAATATTTTAACATTTAAGTGGTTGCTTGACAGTTTTCTTGTTACATTCCATGTTCAAATGAGGGTGTGATTCATGAGGGATAGTGAATAAATTGGTACCATATTAGTGTGTTAGCCAAAAAGTTCATTTGATGTTTTTTTTTCTGTAAGATGGCTCTAGTAGTGCTTAGTTGTCTTTAAATTCACTTGAAACAATTTTGTTGAATTGTATTATGACAGATGTTATAGTGTGCATTTAAAAAAAGCTTATTAAAGTTGGTGCGTTTTTGTGTAGCCATTTTAATATTGAAGATGGAAGAAAACATTTTTGGCATATTATGCTTTATCATTTCAAGAAAGGTGAACATGCAACTGAAACACAGAAAGATTTGTACAATGTATGGACAAGGTGGTGTGACTGATCAAAAGTGTCAAAAGTGGTTTACAAAGTTTCATTCTGGAGTTTTCTCTCTGGACAATGTTGTACCATTGGGTAGATCAGTTGTAGTTTATAGGGATCAAATCAGGACATTTATTGAGAACAATCAATGTAATACTATGTGGGAAGAAGCTGACATACTCAAAGTATCCAAGAGTTGAAAAGCATTTGCACCAGCTTGGGTGTGTCAGTCACTTTGATGTTTGAGTTCCCCCATAAATTAAGCAGAAATAAAACCTTCTTGGCTATATTTCTACATGTGATTCTCCACTTAAATATAATGAAATGTTGTTTTTAAAACACATTGTGATGATGAAAACTGGATGCTATACTATAATGTGGAGTAGAAGAGATTGTGGGGCAAGTGAAATGAACTATCATGAATCACACCAAAGTCCAGTCTTCATCCAAAGAAAATGATGTGTGTATGGTGGGATTAGATGGGAGTCCTCTATTATGAGCTCCTTCCTAAAAACCAAACAATTCATTCCAACAAGTACTGCTGCCAGTTAGAACAATTGAAAGCAGCACCTGAGGAAAAGCCTCAGAATGAGTAAACAGAAAGTATGTAACTTCCCATCAGAATAATCCAAGACCACACATTTGTTTGATGACCCGGCAAAGATTGTTACAGTGTGGCTTGAAAGTTCTGATTCATCCATTACATTCACCAGGCATTGCAGCTTCAGATTTCTGCTTATTTTGATCTTTTTAAAACTCTCCTAATGGAAAAAAATTCAATTCCTTGGAAGACTGTAAAAGGCACCTAGAACAGTTCTCTGCTCAAAAAAAGACAAAAAAGATTGGGAAGATCAAATTATGAAGTTGCCTGGAAAATGGCAGAAGGCAGTGAAACAAAATGGTGACTGCATTATTCAATAAAATTCATGGTGAAATGAAAAATATCTTCTATTTTTATTTAAAAACTGAAGGAACTTTTTAGCCAACCTAATACTACTGACTATTAAAAACTACTGGATTATTAGTGCATTTTTGTGTCACCTATCAGCTTTAAATTAATCCCAACATCAGACAAGATTGTCTACAGATTTTTTAGTCATTACTTAAAATATTTAAATTTTAGGATTTTCATTTTTCAACTGGATATTTGACTTTAAGGTACAGATATAGACTCAGAATATAAGCACTTAAAAGTGTATGTTAATTGCTTAGCCATGTATGACTTTTTGTGACCCCATGGACTGTAGCCCACCAGAGTCCTCTGCCCATGGAATTTTCCAGTCTAGAATGCTGGAATGGGTAGCCATTCCCTTCTCCAGGGAATCTTCCCGACCCAGGGGTTGAACACGGGTCTCTGGCTTTGCAGGCAGATTCTTTACCATCTGAGCCACCAGGGAAGCCCAAGCACTTAAAGAAGTTATACAAATCATCTTTCAATGTCTTCCTTTATAGGTGAGGATAATATGGTTCATAGTGATTGTGATATAACATTAGGAATAATATCCAAAACGTGTTCACATTTATTTTCAGCTCAGGCTTCTCTAAATGCTTGGTGTGTGTCATATGACTTAATCCTCTTAACATTCTGTAAAATAAGAATTACTGCTCTCCATTCTATAGCCAAGGAAATAGATAAAATACTTTTCCTAGTTCAAGGAACTCATTAGGGACATAGAAATTGAGACCCCCCCCCCCCACACACACACACATCTAGTCAAGGCTATTGTTTATCCTGTGGTCATGTATGGATGTGAGAGTTGGGCTGTGAAGAAGGCTGAGCACCGAAGAATTGATGCTTTTGAACTGTGGTGTTGGAGAAGACTCTTGAGAGTCCCTTGGACTGCAAGTAAATCCAACCGGTCCATTCTAAAGGAGATCAGTCCTGGGTGTTCTTTGGAAGGAATGATGCTAAAGCTGAAACTCCAGTCCTCTGGCCACCTCATGCAAAGAATTGACTCACTGGAAAAGACTGATGCTGGAAGGGATTGGGGGCAGGAGGAGAAGGGGACTGAGCAACTGAACTGACTGACTGACACATGTAATCACTATGGTCTTCTGCCTTTCTCTTCCCTTTGTAAAATGGCAGAGCTATATCTGTTCAAGGCCTTCCACAAACCTGATTCAGGTGCTACCCCACCAAGATTTTTGCTTTAGTGACATAATAATTATTCTATTTGCTGTTTTTGTTGAGTCACTCAGTTGTGTCCAATTCTTTGCAACCCCATGGATTGCAGCACGCCTAACTTCCCTGTCCTTCACCATCTTCTGGAGCTTGCTCAAACTCATGTCCATTGAGTCAGTGATGCCATCCAACCATCTCATCCTCTGTCGTCCCCTTCTCCTCCTCCTTTCAATCTTTCCCAGCATCAGGGGCTTTTCCAATGAGTTGGCTCTTCACAGAAGATAACCCAAGTATTGGAGTACTGAATTCTTCAGGGTATAGTCTTTTTTCTGTACTACAAAGGTAAAAATTTGATCCCCCAATAATCCTTTGTGTGTATGTGTATGTGTGTGTGTGTGTGTGTGTGTGTGTGCGTGTGCGCGTGCACGTGTGCACTGGTGGGTATTTTCTACTTTCCGTAAGTCAGTGATTTTACATTAATCCAATATACGTCTCCATTACCCTTTTGGTTACGTTAAATTGATGCATTTCTGTTCCAGTACCAAAAGGTATGTCAATGGACAATTCTGCTTTTAAAACACTTTGAGATTCTGCTAGACAGTTGCTCTAAGGGTTGTCCTGTGTTGTCTCTGATGACTGTAGAAACAGTAGATACTGTGCACTCAGTCCAGTTCATCTACCCTATGGGTCAGGTGTTCCTTAATAATGTTTTGCTAAAGCAACACTGGTAACTGTTTTGTCCTGAGTTCTGAAACATGCTAATGTTAAGATATGTAGTTTCCTGCTTCTTAAATACAATTGAAATGGATTCCTCTAGAGAATTTGTGTAAGTCTACTTAAATTTGGACTTTGGGTTTCATGCAGTCATAATTTTCAGTTGAGTTGATCATTGACTAACTTACAAGCAACACAAAAATGTATGTAACCTTTTTGAAAGTGAAAGTTGCTCAGTTGTGTCTGAGTCCTTGCAACCCCATGGACTATATAGTCCATGGAATTCTCCAGCCCATAACACTGGAGTGGGTAGCTGTTCCCTTTTCCAGGGTATCTTCCAAATCCAGGGATCAAACCCAGGTTTCCCACATTACAGGTGGATTCTTTACCAGCTGAGCCACAAGAAAAGCCCAAGAATACTGGAGTGGGTAGCTTATCCCTTCTCCAGGGGATCTTCCCAACCCAGGAATCGAACCAGAGTCTCATGCATTACAAGTGGATTCTTTACCAGTTGAGCTATCAGGGAAGCCCAAAGCCTTTTGGTCTTCCCTTAATAAACTTCATCCAGATAGACAGAGAATTAACAAAGAAACCATGGAAGATCATATGGAATATTTTGAGGGCCAGGCTTGGAAGGGTTAAAAGACATTTCTGCACACCTTCCCTTGGTCAGCACGTTTATACTGCCCTACCTAAAGGCTTCCCAGGTGCTGCTAGTGGTAAAATCCCGCTTGTCATTGCAAGAGAACATAAGAGATGTGGGTTTGATCCCTGCATTGGGAAGATCCACTGGGGATGGGCATGGCAACCCAGTTCAGTATTCTTGCCTGGAGAATCCCATGGACAGAGGAGTCTGGCAGGCTGCAGTGAATAGGGCCATAAAGAGTTGGACACTACTGAAGGGGCTTAGCATGCATGCAGACCTAGAAGCAAGGGAAGGGTTTCTGGAAATTCAGGGTTTCTAGAGGAAGAAACAAAATAGGATAACATGGAGCAAGTCTCAGATAGAGCTTGATATCCCAATAATCACTCTCTACCCAATGAAAGCAGGATGTATTTATAGACTTAACCATGATCATATGACAGCCTTCCACTCCCTGGCTGGCTCTGAAAGAATGCTTAGAATGAAGAACAGTCTAGTTACTTTTCTCAAACCAATAAATCTCAGCATCAGATTATAAATAAGTAAATAATATAAATGGAGGTTCCCAGGTGGTGCTGGTGGTAAATTTGAAGACCATAAGGCAAAAGGCATATAGAACAATGAGTCTCTATACCAAGTAACTGAAATATTGTGTTCAACATAATGCTAATTGCTTTAGCCTAGAGAACATCTAAGATCTGACACTCATTAGGGCTTAGCACTCAACCTATTAATCACCATGATGGGGTCACGGGGTAAGATGGAGTGTGTTCAGAAGCTTGGCCTATCATGTCTGGGCTGGAGTCTCTTGTAGCAATTAGTTGGCATCTGGGCCTTGGTAGCAAGGTATTATCTTCCCTTCTGATGTCTGAATTAAAAATGAAACTAATAAAAGGAATGCAGGAAGGATGGCAAAGAATGCAAATTATGTTTATCCCTTACTTCATCCTTAGAATAATAGCATTAAATTACAGCAACCCATCTGGCCATCCATATGGTCTCCTGGAGTTCTAACGAGTTTTAGCAAATAGGTCAAGCAGAGTGGTCACCCCATTAATAAAGCACTAATTAGAAGTAGAAAACATATTACAAGTTAAACTTTCCACATTGTTTGGACAGATATAAGGATTTATTTTGTAAACAGTAATTATGTAGGATTATCTTTTAGTGCAATGCATGTCTTTGTTACTATATCAAAAGATGATGTGAACACAGTTAGCTACACAATTGTAGAACACAGATTTGGGGCTGCCAGTCTCTGTGAGAACCTCATGTTATTTTTCTGGTATATCTGTTATGACTTGGAATAATCAGCCATTCTAAAGAGGAGAGTTGGCTTTGTCTCCATGGCAACTTACACTTCTGTTTTATGTGAACATTGACTGCCAATTGTGCTAAAGTAAGGGTGATGGTTTTAAGATGGATTACTTTACACAAGGGACCAAGCATCAGACCACTGAGCTTATTTCACTAGAGGCAAACAAGCAAATGGTTTTAGGCATAGGAGGTTGGTGACCATGGTATATAATGTGTATTTATCTAATCTTTAAAGTCAAAATAAGTTCACTATATTATTTTACTTTGTGTTCTGAATATGTTTGCAGACTGGAGACTATTAAAATAAGTCATATAGTGCTGTATCTTAGCAGCAGTTAAAAAAGGAAAAGTTCATTCTAACCCTGTGATTGTGATACCTAGGACTTTCAGCTTCAGCTTAACTTCACAGAACCCAGGAAATACCAGGTAAACTTGGACAGCCCTGCGCAAGAAGTTTATGTCCTTCTTACACCTATGCCATAAGTACCTGTGCTCAGTCATGTCCCACTCTTTGTGGCCCCATGGTCTGTAGCCTGCCAGGCTCCTCTGTCCATGGAATTTTCCAAGCAAGAATACTGGAGCAGGTCGCCATTTCCTTCTCCAGGGAGTCTTCCCAACCCAGGGATTGAACCTGCCTCTCTTACATCTCCTGCATTGGCAGGCAGGTTCTTTACCACTAGTGCCACCTAGGAAGCCCCATACTTATGCCATGGTTGGTAATTTTTTTCATCTATGAGTGTATGTATTGCTGATTGTCCTAGGAAATTTGGTACAATGTGGCAGAAGTCATTTTGCTCACCAAACTTCCATATGCCCTTGAATATTTCCCAGCTTCTCTACACTCAGGTTGAGGCCAAGTGACTAGTTCAGTCCAATGAATTGTGAGTAGAAGGATGTTTCTCATCCCTGGACACCTGGGCAAGGCAGTTCTAGCTGATGCAATGTCTTCCTTTTGCCCACAACCTTCTTGCATATGATGTTGCTACAAGGGGGATATTCTTGGCCCACTTAATATTGATACTTTGGATGAGTAAGAAAGGACTTTCTATTAAGCTTCTGCAGTTTTGTCATGTGGAATAAAACCTAGATTATACTAATCAGTACAGACATCAAGACTTATATTGTCATGTAACTATAAATTATATAAATTTTAAGATTAGAACAGACTACAGGATGTCCTTAGTCATTGAGTTTATAGTATGTCATAAGGTTTGTATATGTGCTACTTTTTCAGTTCTCTGTTAGAGAAGAGTAAGCCTTCAGTATCACAAATGAAAAAGGAGTCATATGTGGAAATCAGCATTGTCAATTTTCAAGGGAATAAAAGTGAGAGGCAGACACTTCAAGACACAGAAATAGGGGTCAAATAATGCCCATGGAGCTTTCTTTGTCCCTCTCAAGACAAGGATGGAGGAGGCAGGAGTCAAGGGCAGATCTTAAGTATGCTTAGGCCTTTGAAACTATTCAGGGAGATACTTTCTTATAGAAGGCTGCTAATCCAGTCCACATAGTATTGGATTATTACTAAGGTTTATTTTCAAAAGAGAGAATTTAAGAAACTTTACTCAATCCCCTTTTGATATGTATGCTTTAGACAATGAACATTTTACTTACTGACTTATGGAAAGAACCTACTTATTAATTTACTCCTTGGCAAGAAGAAGAATATCATTCCTGATTTGGGGCTTAAAATTTCTCTAAAATATGCTGTTCTCTCATAGTTTATGCAGATGTGTTTTGGCTGCAAATGACAGAAACCTTATTCAAATCCCCTAAGGCTTAAAGAGAAAACATCCTGCATGAAGATCAAAAAGGGGCTCAGGTAACAGAGTCTTCCAGGTCAGCTAATGCAGATGACTGCTATCTGTCCATCATATTGCTGTGTCCCCTCTAGTCTCTGGTGGAATATCTTTGTCTGTTTACTTTAGTAGCCTCCTGCTGACACAAGGAAGATGATTAACAGCCTCTACGTCTTATATTTCAGTCTCAAATTTGACATAGGGGAGACTGCTTCTCTTTCCTAAGTTGTATGTATCCAACTGGGGAAGACTGCTAGAACCTGGCCTACTTTTCATCTGCCCCTGCAGGCAGTGAATGGATGAGAAGCTAACATTGGCAGCCTAAGTGGAGCTGTGTATTTGGTGTAGGACATGGGCAGTTCCCTAAAAGAAGGGTAACAGTCTTCCCTGAGGAAGGAAGGCTCTTGAAGAGAAAGCAATGTGTCCATGACTCTTTTTAAAGGAGAATCCTCAGTGGCTCAGTGGGAAAGAATCTGCCTGTAATGCAGGCGATGCAGGAGACCCAGGTTCAATTCCTGGGTCGGGAAGATCCCCTGGAGAAGGAAATAACAACCAACTCCAGTATTCTTGCCTGGAAAATCCCATGGAGAGAAGATCCTAGCAGGCTGTGGTCCATGGGGTCCCAAAGAGTTGGACCCGACCGAGTGACTGAACATAGCACTTTTTAAAATAGACTAATATATGATTTCCCAGGAATAAAACCATATGCCACCTTTTTACTAATCACTCATGAGTAACTTTGTATCACTATAGCTAAGTAGTGATCTAGGTGTATATCAAAATGCCTGTACTGTATGTAGACACTGGGCTGCCTAATGGAATATAATACTTAATAGCCAACCAGAGGACTCAATTGTATCTGACAAAAGTTGGCCCCTTGAGTGGAGCTTCAATCTACAAAGTCCTAGCATCTCAGGATTGTTTGTTAATGGCTTAATATTCCTGTGAGATGCAGAAGTGTATTGCCGTTAAAATAATGAGATCCAAGATAACAAATATGAAATGTGGACTTGGCCACTTTGTTGTTTGTGCCACAGTTTTGACCTTGGATCCTCATTTTCCCTATCTGTAAAATCACAAAAGAAAATAATGTTTGTATAGGTACCATATGGTATCCACTGGTCAGGGTCATTGCCCAGGAATAAATCATTATAATGTAGAGAAAGCACTGTGTTTCATGCTTAGGAATTTTTACTGTTTGATTTGTGGTGGTTCTTCCTGTTGCTGGTGTTGGTCTTGATATTAGCCATTAAGAATGAAACTTCTGATTAGGTTCAAGCAAGATAGTAAATCTTACTAGAGCAACCTGTGCCAATAAAGTGTGGAAACAGAGGATAGAGCAAGAAATTAATAGGTCGATAATCAGTTCAAAAGAAGTATAGCATTTATTCATATTTGCTGTGGCATTTACCCTATGCCTCCTACTTTTCAGGTGGTAAAGTGGACATAGCTCATTCTTTGGGGCCATCATATGTGTATTCACGTGACCTTAGTCACGTCCGACTCTTTGTGACCCCATGGACTGTAGCCCACCAAGCTCCTCTGTCCATGGTATCTCCAGGCAAGAATACTGGAGTGGGTTGCCATTTCCTTCTCCAGGGGATCTTCCCGACTCAGGGAATTGGGCCATTCATATATATCTGAAAATCCTTCCTAAGTTTAGAGAAATCCAAACTTCGTAATTCTCTGCCTCCCCATGAGGGTAAAAAGTCAGAACTTACTTTCATAAAATTCCTTGCCCCTAGGGCCTCCAGGCCCCACTAACCCAGTACTGTAGCAAGGCTGTGATGTTGGAGAAGGCTCTTGAGAGTCCCCTGGACTGCAAGTAAATCCAACCGGTCCATTCTAAAGGAGATCAGTCCTGGGTGTTCTTTGGAAGGAATGATGCTGAAGCTGAAACTCCAGTCTTTGGCCACCTCATGTGAAGAGTTGACTCATTGGAAAAGACTCTGATGCTGGGAGGGATTGGGGACAGGAGGAGAAGGGAACAACAGAGGATGAGATGGCTGGATGGCATCACTGACTCGATGGACGTGAGTTTGAGTGAACTCCAGGAGTTGGTGATGAACAGGTAGGCCTGGCGTACTGCAATTCATGGGGTCGCAAAGAGTCAGACATGACTGAGCAACTGAACTCAACTAAACTGAACTGTAGCAAGGCCAGATTTATTTCAGAAACCACTGATATGAAGAAACATACTACTGAGTTTCATGCTTAGGAAATTTTAGTGTTTGATTTGTGGTGGTTGCTCCTTTTGCCAATGTAGGTCTTGATATTAGCCATAGTTAAGAATGAAACTTAAGATCAGGTTCAAGCAAGATAATAAATCTGACTAGAGCAACCTGAAGAACACATTCAGATGAGATGGTTACAGAAATTCCATGACCCGGAGCAACACAAAAGTGGTGTCATGTTCAGAGCCAGTGGGATTTGTGTTACAGGATGAGGGTATGTGTACATTGGTGGCAGCCATAATATGCCTACTGGAGCAGTCAGTTTTGCAGTATGGTTTAGGCTGTGCTATAGACTGAATTGGGCTTCCTTGGTGGCTCAGACAGTAAAGAATCTGCCTTCATTGTGGTAGACCTGGGTATGATCCCTGGCTTGAGTAGATCCCCTGGAGAAGGGAATGGAAAGCCACACCAGTAATCTTGCCTGGAGAATTCCACTGACAGAGGAGCCTGGCAAGCTACAGTCCATGGATTCACAGAGAGTTGGACACAACTGAGTGACTAACACATGCACACACACACACAGACTGGTTAGAACTGCATAGACAGATGTGTATTCCATGGATCTGATTCAACGATGAGGTTCCCAACTGTGGCAGAAATGCTGGTTCTGCCCAATTATGTGCAGTATTTGTGATCATCAGAGATGGGGATGTGTGGGTAATCTAGTGTCATAATTAGGAACTAGGCATCCATGCTTAGTCATGTCTGACTGTTTGTGATCCCATGGAGTATAACCTGCCAGGTCCTGTTGTCCAGGGAATTTTCCAGGCAAGTATACTCGAGTGGGTTGCCATTCCCTACTGCAGAATTAGGGACTAAACCTTATATAATTTCATTCATTCATTTATTCTACATGTGTACATTGAACATCTACAATGTACAAACTAGTGGCTTGGCACAAAGCTATCAGACACAGGAGGTGCTTACAGAATATGAAATAGATACTTTCACTTTTCTTTATTTAATATCAGCTATGATATATATGAGTAAAGAAACATAATAGTTGGTATGAAACTGCATAGAAAGGAAACATATCTCAAAAATGTGATCAGGAATTGTTTCTTGAGCTGAACTTGAAGGTTGAGGATATATACATCTAAGGAAGGGAAATATCTGAAGCAGAAGAAATATTTGTGGGGAAGAGTTGTAGAGAGTTATAGTAACAAAGGAGAGGGATGTGATTAATACTTGAGGGCAAGATGGAGAGAGGTATAGTTGATGGCATAAAATCCACTGAAATGGATGGCATAAAATCCAGAATGTATTAAGATACAGTTGATTCTCCTTATGTGAATTAGTTATTTATGTTCTATGAAAGTGACATAAACATTGAAGTATTGACTACTGAGCTCTCCTGCTCCTAAGGGAAATACAAGATTAAGTTCCTACAAGCTGCTGGTCACGTTTTCATCAGCTGATCAATAGATAACTTTATTTTATGTGTGTTTCTAGTTAAAGACACCTTATTTAATATATATCATCAATTCATTAACATGAAACTCATGGCAAACAGCACTGTTACTTGTGGCTGAAAGAAAAATGTTTGACACGTATATTTCTCTTTTGAGGCTCATCACAGTCTTCTTGTGCTTAGAGCACTAGGTTTGAAAGCCATTTCAGGCAGCATAATCACCAGCAGAAAGTGATTTGGGAAATATAGGGACTAGGTAGAGAGACTCTTATTTTTGATTGAGAGCTGAAACAAGAAGGCAGAGTGTCATCTTGTTTGACACCTCAGTTGGGAACATGCATGGCAACTGGTTCCAGTTTGTTTCCACTTTGCACATCTCCATGATGACAGAGAAATTACTGCAAATATTGATTTGATGGTTACAAATGCATTTTAGGGAGCAGACAGGTTCGAAAATGCAGAATCCAAGGGTAATGAAGATCAACCTTACCTATAGAATTTATGTGAGAGAATTACTGTTTCCTGTGCTGTACAAGAAAGGTTTGGAGTAACCCGGTTTTATTATAGTTGTTTTATCTATTGTTTTTAAGAATGAGATAAGCCTGCACAATCAAAAAGTTAATTTACATTAACATTTATGATTGCACTGATGCAATTGATTATCACCTTCGATTTTACTGAAGTTCTTATTAGTGGAATACAAATTTCTCAAGCTATTAAAGAAATAATAATGATACTTAGAATCTTTCTAGTCACTAAGAAGGCATTAAGTGGAAAGCTTTGGGAAGCTTCTGTGGGAGCTATGATAAATTTTTGAAGTGATACTCAGTAGCCTTACATTGTTCTCATTAGAATGTGCTCTGCACTCCCTAGGAATGTTTTCCGGTTATAGTGTGTTGTTGGTTCAGGCCATTCTTCTTTGGCCTCACCTCCCATGCAATCAATGATTGGATTAAATGTAAATCCAAGGGACCAAATGGAAGCAACCTATATATTTTCTCAGCACCCTAGTAATGAGTGTGTATTTCTGACTGAAAAGGAATAAATCCAATAGAACTTTGGTCTACTTCAGATTCATGTGTTCTTTTCAGATGATGAGTGAAAAAAATTTGTGAATAAGAACATGCGTGAAACGCAGATAATGAATAAGGAAGAACAAAAGGATAAACACTGTGTGTGTATTAGTGATTTGGAGTTTCTTTTAATTTTTCCAAACTCTCAGTGTTCAGGTCCACAACTTACATTGACGAAGAAAAATCATCTAGAGACCAAAAGCATTTACAGTATCCTCTTAGTCCTATAATTAGGAGAAAAAAAAATCAGAGTAAGATCAAAGTATTTGAGATTTTATCTCAATTGTTGTAAGCTGTTTGAATGTTAGTGGAAAGATGAAATGTTATGTGCTGTGGAAATGATTGTTGTGAAATCCATGTGGCAGAAATAACAGACAGTTGCTTATTTGACTTTTGGGCTACAGAAACTATTTTTGAAACAGATCTTTCTCAATGTTGCAGATTTCTGTCATCTTCCAAAGAACAGACATGGATCTAGAGATGGAGAAACTTTTCAAAGCCGCCCTGTTTTCTTTTATCTTATTGTCTGGGATAAACTACCCCCCCACACACACACACACAATATCAGAAATATGCAAAGGATTAAATTTTAATAACCTCATTTAGAATGTCTTTGAACGCTTTAGAGGTTGTCATCAACCTTCCAAATACTTCTTGGTTATGAAGAGTATTTCACAATTAAAGTATATATAAAATATCTAAGTAGAGTTAATTTTCCCTTTTCAGATAAAGAAAAGCAAGTTTAATGAGATGACTAAGATGAAATGAACTATAAGCTTTTCTCATGAGCACTGAAGCTATCAAGAAATATTAAGTACCTTTATGTTGTGGCAAAGATATTACTTAGAGGTGTTCGTTAAATCAAACATGATATGTTTTAGAAGCTGGATAAAACTTTACAAGGGCAGGATAACCTCTGCTCCTTAAAGTTGGCTCTCATGTTAGTTCATATGCAACTGAATAGAAGTTTAAGGCAATTTATGAGTTTTCCTGACAAAATAGTGTGGCCCCTATGTACTACAAACATCCCAAAATATGCACGTGAGAGAAAACAAGGAAAACGTTTTTACCCACCTTGTATTTAAGTTCATATTTGTTACCTCTTATTCTTTTCAACTGATATTAATCTCATAGGTTTAATGAATGATATAGCAGTTAATATTGAATAATCAGCAGATAAAGATTTTTTTCTATCTACTGATAAAGAAAGAAAATTGAAAACAGAAATGGTTTATTTCTGTATTTTCTGTAGCCATTCCTTCTCCCTTGGAGGGCCAGTAGTAGTGGCAGAAAAACATATCTCACCAGGAAACCTGAATTTCTTTTTGGTTTCAGACATTTTTGTTGCTTTAGCTAAGTCACAAATATTTACCATAGAATGAATTTAATAAGTCCCTAATTAAATTAGTTAAATATTTGAATATTAGTTTTATCTTCAATGATACTTATATAATATTCATGATCTTTCAACTGTCACTGTTTGTTATTTCATTTTTTTTTCTAAGAAATGATTCTTTTTCCACTGACAGACTGTTTCAATTTCTTGGTAGTGTTTAATTGTTGATTTTTAATGCATAATTCAAATATATAAAAACTTTCAAATATTAATAACTGATTTTTAACTAAATTCCCAAACAAAAAGAGGTCTTTTTTTTGCCACTTCCCCCACCTTGTTTTTTTTTAAAGAGACAGTATGCATGCATGCTAAGTTGCTGTAGTTGTGTCTGACTCTGCGATCAATCATATGACAGTAGCCCACCAGACTCCTCTGTCCATGGGGATTTTCGAGGCCAGAATACTGGAGTGGGTTGCCATCCCTCCTCCAGGGGATCTTCCTGAACCAGGGATCAAACCCATGTCTCTGTTTCCTGCATTGGCAGGTGGGTTCTTTACCACTAAGTGCCACCTATAACATAGTGCAGATAGTGGTTTAGGGTATAGACTTGGATTTGACTGCCCAGATTCCAGGCCTGCCACTAACTAGTGGAGTAGTTCTAACAAGTTACTAGATAGCTCTCTACTTCAGTTTCTTATAAATAAAATGTCTTTGCTTCTTTTCATGAATATATATTTCTGAACTCTCATTCAAATAGTTTGATCCCCCTAATTAAACATGATACAAAAGAACAAGGTGGTTATTGGGGCAAACATACTTGCCATGTAAACCTGTGTATGTGATGTTACTCTAATGCTCTAATCACTTAACTGCAAATACATGGGCAAAAAGTAGAAGCAGTGACATATCTCCTTTCTTGGGCATGAAAACACTGCAGATGGTGACCACAACCATGAAATTAAAAGATGCTTGCTTTTTGGGAGAAAAGCCATGAAAAACTTGCTGCTGCTAAGTCGCTTCATTCATGTCCGACTCTGTGTGACCCCATAGATGGCAGCCCACCAGGCTCCCCCATCCTGGGATTCTCCAGGCAAGAACACTGGAGTGGGTTGCCATTTCCTTCTCCAATGCATGAAAGTGAAAAGTGAAAGTGAAGTCGCTCAGTCCTGTCCGACTCCTAGCAACCCCATGGACTGCAGCCTACCAGGCTCCTCCGTCCATGGGACCCTCCAAGCAAGAGTACTGGAGTGGGTTGCCATTGCCTTCTCCCATGACAAACCTAAACAACGTATTAAAGAGCAGAGACCACTTTGCCAACAAAGGTGCGTTTAGTCAAAGCTATGGTTTTTCTAGTTGTCATATAGAGAGGTGAATATTCAACCATAAAAAAAGGCTGAAGAACTGATGCTTTCTGACTGTGGTGTTGGAGAAGACTCTTGAGAGTTCCTTGAACTACAAGGAGATCAAACCAGTCAATCCTAAAGGAAATCAACTCTGAGTGTTCATTGAAGGACTGATTCTGAAACTAAAGCTCCAATAATTTGGTCACCTGATGTGAAGAGCTGACTCATTGGAAAAGACCCTGATGATGAGAAAGATTGACTGCAGAAGGAGAAGAGGGCAGCAGAGGATGAGATGTTTGGATGACCTCATCGACTCAATGGACATGAATTTGAATAAACTCCAGGAGATAGTGAAGGACAAGGGAGCCTGGCATGCTGCAGTCTATGGGGTTGCAAAGAGTCGGACATGACTGAGCAACTGAACAACAATAAGAACAAATAACATTGAGCTTATTTAAGTTGTTTCAAAAAATCGAAATTATCCAAAGGCCTGCACAGCATCTACAGTGTAGAAACTGGGGAAAATGGATTAAGGAGAGAAAGTATCAAATGATAATGTTAAATTTGCCTTTGATTTCAAATTAAAAGAAGTATATAAATAAGGTGAAAAGCTCATCTTTCTATTACTATGATCTTGTTTTGCCTATCTTTCTTCTATAAAAAATGTCAAATTAACTTTAAAATTTTAGTCCCAGCTTAATGTTCTGTATTCTAGGTTTCTTTCCTTTCATTTCTAGTCTTTTTTCATGCAATAATCTGAGAAAAGCTATCTGATGTGGGATACATGCGGTGCCAAATCCATCATAATTTCAGAGAAGCCATTGAGTCATCATCTTTTGCTGTGAATGGCTGCATATTGTCTGAACAGATTTTAACACAATATGTATGCAAAGTGAGCACCATACAGGGTAACATAATGCAGCCAGAGAAAATTCAAAACAGAGAAGCTAAAAGGATCAGAAACACATAGGTGATTTGTGTTTATTTTTGAAGTAGAGGATAGCTCTTCTATCAAGACAGACAAATCACATTTTGTCTTTATAGTGTAGAAATATCAAGTCCAAGAAGAGAGATAATAAAAGAATATAAAGTTCTGAAGGGTATGGATTATGTGAATAGATGTAACTAAATTCCACAATATTGGAATTTCAGTGAGAGAGAAGGAAATGTAGGACCCAAGACAGCCTTAAAAAGACTAATTTTATAAGAGAATCATAATCCAATAAAATGTGTGATCCCAATAAAAAATGAATTAGACCAAAATTTTAAAAGAATCAAAGTTTAGATAAACTCCTGAATGGTAGATCTAGATATAAATGACAACGAAGGTGTTTAATTATATTCCTTATCAGTTCACCCTTATTGAGGTTGTTGAATTGTGAATTTACTAAGAATAAGATAGCATGCTAATCTTTCAAGGAAATATTGGGAAAGAGACTCATAACTTTGGTCTGTCTGACTTTAAAGTTCATATTTCTGTTTACTTTCTGTTTTAGTGAAAAAAGAACCTTATCCCTCAATTAAAAAATAAATTAAAAAAAATCTTTAAAAGACCCTTATCCTTTTCTTTCTTAATTTCCAGGTTGGGATAATATGCATCAGTCACATATTCCATCCATTATGGCATCACTATCAAAAGAATATAAAATTGGAAGGAGAGTATATTTGTCCTAGTTTGGAATTTTCTTATATTACTGTTAAATTTGTATATGTATAGTTGACTAAAATTTCTTGATATCACTTTTTTTCTTATGAATTTGATGTTTTCTTAAATAAAATATAAATTTCTGAAGGCATAACTAGTTCTCATGCCAATAGAAATGTATCTTTCTGTTACTGAAAAGTACCAGTCATAGTCGTATGAACTTCCTGTGTCACTAAAATAACACAGAGAAGAAGTACAACTTTGAAGTCAGATAGGCCTAGGAATGCCATGTTTCTAATATCTCCTAAAATATGCTATCTAAAGAAAATATCTTATATCTACTAAAAGTGTGTTATCTAAAGAAAGCTTTAGTGCTTTCTTTACAAAATGAGAGAGGATTATGGATTCCAACATAGAGAGTTTGTTTTTAAGAGAACAAGTAGTTCAGGAAGTAGTAGTTACCATCAATCTATCATCATCATTCAGTCTCTTTCGAGTGAGAACCTAACTCCATATTAACATCCTTAAACTTGCCATTACCAATGACTTTTAAACCTTTCACATTCTCAGTTTTCTAGTATTTCTCCACTACTGGATTCTGTCTTTGTCCATTTCCTCCAGTACCCAACTCTAGTAATCCTTCAGGTGACTGGTACTATCCAGATATGTATTGATACTGACCCACTTGTCAGTGTACTAGCTTTACCTGCCTTACCTAGCTAAAGATCAAATTCGATGATGATCACTTCTTTGCATACATTCTCAACTTGCCTGCCTCCCTACCCACTCATTTCCCTGCATCCCTTGATGAAACCAGAATTGCCTCAAGTTGGCTCTTCACCAGGTCTGTGCCTGCATTTGCACAGCTCAATGAAACTGTAGAAAAATAGGCTGCAGGATGTCAGTTCAGTTCAGTTCAGTTGCTCAGTTGTGGCCGACTCTGCGACCCCATGAACCACAGCATGCCAGGCCTCCCTGTTCATCACCAACTCCTGGAGTTTACCCAAACTCATGTCCATTGAGTCGGTGATGCCATCCAACCATCTCATCCTCTGTCATCCCCTTCTCCTCCTGCCCTCAATCGTTCCCAGAATCAGGATCTTTTCAAATGACTCAGCTCTTCACATCAGGTGACCAAAGTATTGGAGTTTCAGCTTCAACATCAGTCCAGTGAACACCCAGGACTGATCTCCTTTAGGATGGACTGGTTGGATCTCCTTGCAGTCCAAGGGACTCAAAGTCTTCCCCAACACCACAGTTCAAAAGCATCAATTCTTTGGCACTCAGCTTTCTTTATAGTCCAACTCTCATAACCATACATGACTACTGCAGGATGTACTGGTATCTTAATTATTATCATATTAGGTAGCCATACTCTGTATTCTGTTACTCTAATCCAGTCTCTCTCCCATTCCATGAGATGATTATTTTTCACTGAATTTTCGTTCTTAAAGTCATAGTTTCTTGTGCTATACAATAAGTCCTTGTTGGTTATCTATTTTATATATTGTAGAGTGTATATGTTAATCACAAATTCCTAATTTACCCCTCCCCCCTCCTCTTTCATTTTTTTAAAATATTTGTTTGGCCATGTCAGGTCTTAGTTGTAGCATGCGGGATCTTTGATCTTTTTTGTGGCGTGCAGGATTTTTAGTTGTGGCCCGCAAACACTTAGTTGAGGCTTGTGGGATCTAATTCCCTGACCAGGGACTGAAACCAGGCCCCCTGCATTGGGAGTGTGGAATCTTAGCCATTGGGCAACCAATGAAGTCCCATCTCCCTCCTTCATTCTTTATCCCAGGTGATAACTTTGATTCTTACTTCATTAAGAAAGTTTAAGTAATCAGAAGAATTGTCATGCTTTACTACCACATTTTCCCAACTGTGTACATCTAAATCTATGTAGTTTACCTTCGTAGCTATACTGTCTACATCCCAGCTAATGCCAACCCCTTTACTCCTGCACTTCCTCTTTTATCTCTCACTTGTTGAAGATCACTACAGATGAACTACTTCTGCCTCCTTCATTGGCAGTAGTGTCTGTTACAACAGGACCATTCCCATAACACAGAAACATGATATTTCATCTTCCAACGTGGGGGAAAAAAATGGAACAAATGTAAAACATTCTCTAGACACATATTTTCTGTCAACCACACTCTATTTATTTCCTTCCCTTTAAGTAAAACTTCTTAAAATGTTGCTGTATTTAGTATCTCTAATTTCTCTCTTCCTAAACTCTTTGCCCTCACTCTCATCAGTTATTATTCTCACCACTCATCTGAAGTTGCTACTTTGGAGATCAATCATCATGCCGACGTTATCTGTTTAGTGATTGTATTTCAGTTCTCATCACACTGGACTTTTCAGCAGTATTTGATATTGTAGTGATTGGTCTTTTATTAAAATTTCTTAATTTTACTTGTAAAAGACCATGCTAGTGTTTTTTCTGTTGCTGCCACAAATGGCAGTTCAGTGTTTATTTCCTTAAACTCTCAACATTGGAAAGGTTGCCTCTTGAATCTTATTTTCTACATATATACTTGCTATGTAGGTGACTCACACTTTTTCATGACTAGAGCTATTATTTATGTTAATACCTCCCAAATTTATATTTCTAGTCCCAATCTCTCCTGAACTTTAGATCTGTATAGAAAGATTCAACATTTCCACGCAAAAGCCTCATAGGCATTCTCACTTAACCTATCTAAATTTGATCTGAAATTCTCCCCCGAACATATTGTTCATGCCAAAATGTTTAGAACCATCCTTGAGTTCTCTGTTTATTTTTTTCTTAATCCCAGTTAGCACATCTTTTGTTCTGCCTTCTAAACAAGTCCTACATTTGATCACCTTTCACTCCCTCTTCTGCCATTACCTGGTCCAAGGTATGATTATTGATGGTTTAGGTTATTATTGTAGCCTGTGATTTGGTGTCCCTGTTTCTGAATATAGTTGCTGGTGAAATCCTGTTGTAACCTAAGTCCAATCTTGTCTCTCCTCTCTGCAGACTTACCCTAAGCTTCCCCAGTTTCCTACCTCCCTCTGAATATCCTCTCTTCTATGTTACTTCCCTGACCTCATCATTCTCCCTTTTGCTCACTCTGCTCTGGTACCCTGGTCCATTTGCTATTCCTAGGATATGTCAGCCTCATAGGAACCTGCTTTCACTGCACATATTCAGTCACTCAGTCATGACCGACTCTTTGCGACCCCATGGACTATAGCCCACCAGGCTCCTCTGTCCATGGAACTTTTCAGTCAAGAATACTGGAATGGGTTGCCATTTCCTCCTCCAGGGGGTCTTCCCGCCCCAAGGATCAAACCAGCATTTCCTACATTAGCAGATTTCGGTTTCTTTACCATTGTGCCACCTGGGAAGCCCCCATACTACACTTGATCTTAGCCAAAAGGCTGAGAAGTGACTTACACCTCTTCTGTAATAAACACCTATTCACCTCAGGGATTTACATCTATTCTGCCCTTTGCCTGGAATTGCATTTTCTTGATGAATATCATTTAAGTGTTGCTACACCCCTGCCTCCGCTTCATTCAGGTCTTTACTCAAAATTCACCTTCCCAGAGAGGTCATCATCTAGAGCTGTCCTAGCTAAAATTTCAACTCCACATCCACACAATTTTGTCCTCCGTTTTTGCATTTTTTTTTTGCTTCTGTAACAATTGTCACATTCATTTAGTTTTTTTTAATCAGAAAGCTTTCTGTTATGATACAAATGTCCTTTAAATATGATTATCCAATATATGTTATCTATTAACCACATGTGACCATTGAACATTTGATATGAAGTTAGTTTGAGAAATGAACTGCATTTTTATTGTTTTTTATTTTAACTAAAATTTTAAAAAGCCTTAGTTGACTAATGGCTATGTGCTGGAACCCGCTCCCCTCCCCCCCAACCGAACTAGAATATGAACCTCATAAGAGCAGGGATTTTTTGTGTGTGTTTTGTTCACTGTTATAGCCCCACTAGGTAGATAATGTCCTGGAACATAGTAGGTGCTTAATATTTTGAAAGAATGAACAAATGGATCATTGCCAAAATTATTGAAAATCACAAACTTAACCATGAGAAAATGAATTCTCTTCCTGGCTATGGTACTCAATAATGGTGTGATTTTACATTCTCAAAACCCAAATTTCTTCGTTCATGTTTGTTTTTTTCCTTCATTTAATTAATATGTATTGAACTAGTCTGTGTGCCAGAAATTGTTGCTGTCCCCAAATGAAAAAGACACAGTCTTTTAAGCAATTTGTTATATGGTAGAAAGTGTAATACACTTTCCATAATTAATCTAATTTACTGTTATGTCATAAAGTAAAAATGTTCATTCAGTTAAGACAAAAAAGAAGTAAAGCTTATTAAATCTATGTGATACTTCTAATGACAGAAATATGAACTACTGTGAGTTCAGAGAAAAGACATAAAAGACAGTCTTAATGGTCAAAGAATAGTTGGTATAAAGGGAAAAGCAAGATTTCCTGGAGGATAAAATGGATTTGAAATGTTTAGAAAGAATTGGCATTTTAGTATAATGGCAACAGAGAAATGTGGAAATGTGAGATATCTGAGTGTAAGGCATTGCATCCTATGGCTTTCTGTGCTATTATGAGGTCATGATATAAACACACAGAAAATACTTATAAATTCTGCAAATCCTCTGGTACTTTCTATTACAAAATTCTAAAATAATAGTTTTTTTCAACTGTTGTTCCCTGTTTGCATTGATTTTAAAATAATGTCCATTGCCTTTCTTTATATAGAAGTGTTTTCCTACTTATAGTTAGTGAATATTTTACAAATCCTTCTTTTTTTCATTCCTAAACAGGCATACAGGTTATAAAAACTAACAATGAAAGTTGTAATTGTGGTGATAAAGAGATATATATATATAATATCTATGTCATGGGATATCCATCTATATGATTTTAATGCACAGATGCCTCCTCAGCTTTGTGAGCAGTTGTATACACTTTCCAAGAAAATTTTAAAGCAGAAAAACCCGGAAGACTATAGAAGTGCAAAGCAACTTCTCTTATAGTTTTATTTTTTTTTTTTAGTTTTTTATTTTTTAAATTTTAAAATCTTTAATTCTTACATGCATTCTTTTGTGTCCATCTCGTGTTAGTCCTGAGGATTAGGTGACAGTGAAAGAAAAAGTACAGTTAACATGGCAAAGCAGGATGCTGTTTCCCCTTTCACACCAGCCAGAGAGGATATCAGGTGTCTCCCTGGAGGATGTTTATTGTCATAGTTCAATATCAGCTTTCAAGCATGTACATATACAAGGAGAGAAGGAAATACGATTATCAAACAAGCATAATGTTAATATTGACAATATGTTTAAAAACCACATTTCAAATCTTTCTTGAGGTTAGTCTGTAGGCTTTAATAACAATGAAAAATACTTTAAAGAGAATTGCTAATCTATTATTTCATACTTCCCAGGGAAATATATGTTGTTTTATATGATAGAATTTATAGTAGACTTGCTGGAACTAGTTGGGTGCTTATATCTGTGAGATTTTTAAGTGGAAAATAAATAAATAAAAATAAATAAATGGGACTGGAATTTAAGACATAAATGGACTCTACACATCTGTGTCTCTTTCCCTGTCTTGCATACAGGGTCGTCATTGCCATCTTCCTAAATTCCATATATATGTGGTAGTATACTGTATTGGTGTTTTTCTTTCTGGCTTACTTCACTCTGTATAATCGGCTCCGGACTTTTGGACTCAGAGGGCGAGGGAGAGGGTGGGATGATTTGGGAGAATGACATTCTAACATGTATACTATCATGTGAATTGAATCGCCAGTCTAATGTCTGACGCAGGATGCAGCATGCTTGGGGCTGGTGCATGGGGATGACCCAGAAAGATGTTATGGGGAGGGAGGTGGGAGGGGGGGTTCATGTTTGGGAATGCATGTAAGAATTAAAGATTTTAAAATTTAAAAAATAAAAAACTAAAAAAAAAAAAAAAGACATAAATGGACTCTAATTTAATTATATGGATCATTATAAGCAGTTAATTATATCATTAGAATATTTTATTAAAAGTCTATTTAAAGAGATGTTGAAGGGTTTTTTTTGTTTTGTCTTTTAGGGATAATTTCTTTAAAATTGAGTCATAGGTGAATTTTCTGCGTGTGAGTAAAACAATGACAAAATTCTACATAAGATTTTTAGTTGTAAAATAAAGATGATAATAGAACAGTTTTAGTTTATGATAATATCAGTAAATTGGATAAAGTATGGAAAGTGTAATATACTTCCTACTACATAACAAGTTGCTTTAAAATGATATCTATTGAAATTCCATGGCCGAAGGACAATAATATATCCCTCAAAATATTGTTGAATAAATGCTTTCCCTCAAAAACACCTCCGTATTTAATCACAGAGATATAGGGAATAATTATTTGCTCATAGTTATAACTAAATAAACCTCTTCCCTGGTGGCTCTGGTGGTAAAGAATCTGCCTGCAGTGCAGGAGATCTGGGTTCGATCCCTGGGTTGGGACGATCCCCTGGAGAAGGGAATTGCAAACCACTCCAGTGTTCTTGCCTGGAAAATTCCATGCACAGAGGAGCCTGGTGAACTACAGTCCATGGGGTCCCAAAGAGTCAGACACACCACTGAGCAACTAACACTACTACTACTATTACTACTATAACTAAACAAGTAGAATGTTGCTGTTTAGTTCTTAAGGTCATATTATCAGTATAGTTTATCATTAAACTAGTAAACTTTAAACACCTAAAATCCACTTCCAACTCCATGTAATTTAATGTTATTTCAAGACGCATTACATGAGTTCGTAGACTTTTACAAAGTGACAGAAAATTTTCTTCACTCTAATGTTGACTTACCTTACAAATAAAAAGCAGATGAAGAAATTTATGTGTTTTCTAAAAGCTACCCAGAGAATAACAGTGCGGGGCTGAGGACACCTGCTACAGAATTCCAGGCTTTTGTGGTGCCATCGTTCATTCTTCAAGGATTACTTCTCTTTGTTAGGTCAGACTCTATCTTTCCTATGAAAAATGGAAATAACATTCTTCCATTAGAAATAACTTCTCTTGGTCAAATTATTTTCGTCACCAAAAAAGTCTTATGGATTTAAAATAATTTCTGTACTGCTTAATTATATTCAATGATATGTCAGATGTATTTTGAAAAGTATGCTAAGGTGTCAGCTATATAGTGATTATTATTATTATCCTACTTGGTGAATAATAAATGCTTTTACTTTTCAATATGTTTAAGTCTTTCAAAAAGAATATGAGCTGTTATTCCATCACCTTCCTTAGTATTATTTGATCAAGCTACTCATTTTTTGTTCTCTTCATCATCTCTCATAAATCAGTGCCTCAGCCTTTTAGACATTTCACTTGTTTCTCCCTGAACTGCCTCCTACCTGTTCTTATTATTGTAATTTATTTCTTGAGTGTTGACAGTTTATTTGGCACTGTTCAGAACAAAACATCTTTCTTTTTAGAGAGATGACTCAAATTGCCACATTGTCTTTAGTGTGGTCTCAGCAGACCACAGAAAGAATGTGGACTGAACCATCCCAATAAAGTTCCAGTTAAGAGAAAAGGATCAAAGCCATTAGTTAATGCGTAGAGTTCAGAAGCATTTTTCACCTCAGTCTAATCTTTCCCCTGACTATGTTTAAAGTTATCTCGGTTATAGTGAGAAATGAGTACACGTGGCTGATTTGGGTTGCCTTGGACCTACAGATTGCTGCTGCCACTTGTTGCTTCAGTCGTGTCCAAATCTGTGTGACCCCATAGATGGCAGCCCACCAGGCTCCCCCTGGGATTCTACAGGCAAGAACACTGGAGTAGGTTGCCATTTCCTTCTCCAGTGCATGAAAATGAAAAGTGAAACCAGAATCTGATTCCGCTAGGATTCATGTAGCAAATACAAGCAACTTGAAACTTCCAGGAAGGCCTTCGGAATATAAAGAATAGCTATTTTCAATTGGCCAAAGTATGAGTTTTAATCAGTATTTTCAACTGTCTTGAAAGGAGAATATTTAAAGTTTTTAGGTATAGATTGAGAGGCATATTAAATATATGGTTTTTATTAATAAGTGGATGTTCCAGTTCAAAAGATAGAAAGGAGAAAAAGGTAGAGAAAAAAGGAAGGAAAGGAAATATACTGATTTCAGAAATTATGCTTGTTCTCACTAATCTCTGCTTTTCAGTTTGATATTGAATTATATGGTCTAAATCTTATTAGCCAATTTCTGATCCACCAAATTCTAACAACCCTCTTAATAGTGAGCAGTTAGTAAACAACATTGAAAATTAAAAGCAGACTGAATTGGGCACCAGGAAACCTGAATTCTAGTCTAGTATCTTCCATCTTCAGGCTCTCAGGGTAGCTTGCTGTGATGGCACAGGTTGTACTCTATCTCATTTATCCTAAGACCTAGTACCCTCAGTTCAACTCCTCTCCAAACTCACCACTCAATAAGCATTACTTACATTTCTTAAAAAAAAAAATTAAAAAAAAATGGAGAACTTCATGCGATATAGTATTTAGAAGTAAGATTATCCAGAGATTTATATTTTATGGCCAATGCATAAATGGATCAAAATAGAGATGTGCAGGGTCACCTTAAATAATAAAAAAGAACCTCTAGGCTGCAGTAGTAATCACACTAAATTCTTTTGTTCATCTAGATAAGAACAATACTCCAAAGGAGTAGTCATGAGGCAGAACTTGCTAATACCCATCCAAACACTGTCCAATGGTGAGGGAACTTTAACCAGGTGATTCTGAGTATTACACTTTTGTTAGCAAGATTATTGAAAATGTGAGGTGGATATACATGTGTTGAGAAGGAATAGGAGTGCAAATTTGAGTAGAGTTGGGTGTTTACACATGGAAAGATGAATTAATCCCTGTGATGACTTCTCTGGTCTCCACTGGCTGACTGTGGAGAGGTGGGTACCGACAGAGAAAGTGGTATGTGAAATCCTCCATGCTCAGTTGTTCAGTCATATCTGACTCTTTGTGACCCCCATGGACTGTAGTACACCAGGCTCCTCTGTCCATGGGTTTTTCCTGGCAAGAATATTGGAGTGGGTTGCCATTTCCTCCTCCAAAGTATCTTCCCAACCCAGGGACTGAACCCTTGTCTCCTATGGTTCCACCATATTGACCATCATTGGCAGGGGGATTCTTTACCACTGAGCCACCTGGTAAGCCCAAAGCTGGATCATTAGAAAAGTATAGAGCAGCACTGGGACACTATTGAGATTACATTTGCAGTTTGAGATCACGAAACTTAAAAGCACCAACCCATATAGTTTTATGATTTTTCTACACCAGTTTTCAGGTCTTTAGTAAAATAAGTATGGGAAAGGGAATCTTCCTGAGTTCATTCTGAGTTAGGTATTTTCCAGATAAGCATTATGGAGGAAGGAGTAAATGAGCCAAGGATGTTTTGAAGGAGTTTTTCTAAGAATTAACCATCCAATTTAAATTCCACAAGGAAAAGAAGTGTAGGAGAACTTGATAAATGTTGGAGATTGGAGACGGAAGCAATAGCATCTATGGACTGGAACCTTTATGAGACTGGAAATTGTTGATAGTAAGAGGAAGAGCAAGTAAAATGAAAGGTCCAAGTTGTTGAAAGTGATGTTTATACTGGAACTAGAGGGAAGGTGGTGTCTTGTTGATTGATGGTCTTTCAGTTTATGACCATTCATTGCATCACTGAGGTAGAATTCAACCCCAAAAGAGAAACAAAGCCAAAAGGTCAGGGGAAATAAATAAAAAGGTCAAGAAAATGCATCAGTTCAGTTGAGTTCAGTCGCTCAGTCATGTCTGACTCTTTGCGACCCCATGAATTGCAGCATGCCAGGCCTCCCTGTCCATCACCAACTCCCGGAGTTCACTCAGACTCACGTCCAGCGAATCAGTAATGCCATCCAGCCATCTCATCCTCTGTCGTCCCCTTCTCCTCCTGCCCCCAATCCCTCCCAGCATCAGAGCCTTTTCCAATGAGTCAACTCTTCGCATGAGGTGGCCAAAGTACTGGAGTTTCAGCTTTAGCATCACTACTTACAAAGAACACCCAGGACTGATCTCCTTCAGAATGGACTGGTTGGATCTCCTTGCAGTACAGGGGAACTCTCAAGAGTCTTCTCCAACACCACAGTTTAAAAGCATCAATTCTTTGGCGCTCACCCTTCTTCACAGTCCAACTCTCACATCCATACATGACCACAGGAAAAACCATAGCCTTGACTAGACGGACCTTAGTTGGCAAAGTAATGTCTCTGCTTTTCAATATGCTATCTAGGTTGGTCATAACTTTTCTTCCAAGGAGTAGCATCTTTTAATTTCATGGCTGCAATCAATGCATAGCTACATGTATATTGATGTTCCTAAGAAAGGTGATGGCAGTGAAGTAAAGCTTGACTGTTAGCCAGGAGCCAGCCATGAATGTGAGAGGGAGAGACCCAGGTGCCAATAGATAATAGCAAGAAAGAGTTTGGAGAGCATGCTATAACTTTATGGAAATTGCTTCAAAGAAGCCCAGAGATTTATAAAAGAAAGAGCAAAGGTGGATAGGGAGTTTAAAAGTTGATAGAAAACTGGGAGAACACGTATGCCACCTCCTGGCCCTAAGTACTTGGGTGGGAGATAAAATATTTTCCGATTGAAAGGGCATCTAGGGAAATAGTTTCTTAATGGAACAGCCATGACACTGAAAAAAGACAAAACAAGAAAAATCAAACCATAGAATATGAGTTCCATAGTGCACAGTAGAAAGGTAGAGAAAAGAGAGTATCGTGTGATAGATTTGATGGAGCAGCAGGGCTATGAAAGATCACTTCTCGGGTGACTAGAATGAACAGGATTTGATGCGAATGGGACTAGGGCCAGCTAGAAGAGTAATGGCATTACTCAAGTCTAGTTCTCTGTTCCTAAATATTTCCTTCTATGACATGAAAGCATCAACTGTATATTCTCCTCTTAGCAATGCACACAAAGTGTCCCTGATGGCTATGAACTGGTATTTATGCAGCATTCATCAGTCTATCAAAATAAGTGCTAATAGCTTGAACTGGCAGGGCAAACAGTCAGTATGAGTTTGTCCACAGGTGATGAGTATACTCTTAAGTTACTGATGAAAATAGTATTTGACTCTATAAGACACAGAACATATCCTTGAACAATGTTCTAGATTATGAATGCCACACTGTGAAACCTATGGGATGATATTCAGCCATGTTCCCCCTGAAGGGACCCATACTTCTATATATTGTATTATACTTTATACAGGAAAGTAAAAACCTATAAATTCTGAAAAGGTACCAACCTCAGAAATAAGGAAATATTAAATAAGTGTATGTTCTGCTTAGATATTTGTCTGAGATTGTTTTTCCAGTTTGTCTAAACTGTTGGCTTATAGTTTGTTTTTGTAACTTAAAAACTGTGGAGTACTTTTCCACTTCAGATTGTTAGTGGTGCCATTAAGTTGGGTAAAAGTCATGCCCCATATATATCATCAGTTCAGTTCAGTTCACTACTTAACATATTCTCATTAATCATGCCTGTGTGTGGTTTGGATAATTAAGTTCATGATTATCCAGTTTTCCCCTTGAAGTCATTTTGTCTCTAGTGTTGAGCTTCCTGTTAAAATCTACACAATTTCAGTATACCCATAGGAGATGAGGTTACCTGTTGGCATTATAACTCATATGTTGATTACTAGACAGATCAACTGGGTTCTTCCTTCCCTTTTTCTGTCATCTCTTTCTGACTTCTTACTTCGTGTGAGTCTTCTGTGACAATAAATAAATAATTGTCTGGAAAAATGGTGTCTTCATTCTCTTTCTCTCTCTCACATGTCTTTTTATTAAATGTAATTTTCTGATTCCCATATCATTATTCGCTCACCATTTTCCTTCCTCACTTTTGACTGTAATTTTATAGCCTTCATTCTTTAATTATCTGTAAAAATTAAAACATTTATGACTCATCTTTCTCTACAAAAAGCCCAGATTTTTCCTTTTTCTTCATCTATATGTGACAGAGTTTTATAGTTAGATGGTTTTACTAATCACATGTCTTTATGGTTTTTAAAATGATCAGGCAAAAAAGTGATGAGTCCTCACTTTGTTAACCAATTTGTTTCATTCATTTTTCATGTAAACCAAGTTGTTATTTCTCATTTAAACTTGGCCAGATCAAAGTAGGCCTCTGAAGACAGAATGACAGTTTAGGAGAAGCTAAACACAGCTTTCAAATAGCAAATAAGATAGCTGACTTTGATACCTGGATAGTGCTATCCTGTTGTCTACTTCTGTGAAGTGAAGTGAAGTGAAAGTCACTCAGTCGTGTCTGACTCTTTGCAACCCCATGGACTAAGTCCATGGAATACTCTAGGCCAGAATACTGGAACGGGATCTTCCCAATCCAGGGATCGAACCTAGGTCCTCCTGCATTGTGAGCAGATTCTTCAGCAGCTGAGCCACAAGGGAAGTCCTACTTCTGTGGATACAATTAAAAGTAGGTCTGGGAATTGATTCATTCTTCTTCTTTTTTTTTTTTTTTTTTTTTGAGAATTCATTTGTCTTTATTTTTTTTTCTTTTTTTTTTAATTTTAGTTTTTTATTTTTTAAATTTTAAAATCTTTAATTCTTACATGCATTCCCAAACATGAACCCCCCTCCCACCTCCCTCCCCATAACAACTTTCTGGGTCATCCCCATGCACCAGCCCCAAGCATGCTGCATCCTGCGTCAGACATAGACTGGCGATTCAATTCACATGATAGTATACATGTTAGAATGTCATTCTCCCAAATCATCCCACCCTCTCCCTCTCCCTCTGAGTCCAAAAGTCCGTTATACACATCTGTGTCTCTTTCCCTGTCTTGCATACAGGGTCGTCATTGCCATCTTCCTAAATTCCATATATATGTGTTAGTATACTGTATTGGTGTTTTTCTTTCTGGCTTACTTCACTCTGTATAATCGGCTCCAGTTTCATCCATCTCATCAGAACTGATTCAAATGAATTCTTTTTAACGGCTGAGTAATACTCCATTGTGTATATGTACCACAGCTTTCTTATCCATTCATCTGCTGATGGACATCTAGGTTGTTTCCATGTCCTGGCTATTATAAACAGTGCTGCAATGAACATTGGGGTACATGTGTCTCTTTCAATTCTGGTTTCCTCGGTGTGTATGCCCAGAAGTGGGATTGCTGGGTCATAAGGTAGTTCTATTTGCAATTTTTTAAGGAATCTCCACACCGTTCTCCATAGTGGCTGTACTAGTTTGCATTCCCACCAACAGTGTAGGAGGGTTCCCTTTTCTCCACACCCTCTCCAGCATTTATTGCTTGCAGATTTTTGGATCGCAGCCATTCTGACTGGTGTGAAGTGGTACCTCATTGTGGTTTTGATTTGCATTTCTCTAATAATGAGTGATGTTGAGCATCTTTTCATGTGTTTGTTAGCCATCCGTATGTCTTCTTTGGAGAAATGTCTATTTAGTTCTTTGGCCCATTTTTTGATTGGGTCGTTTATTTTTCTGGAATTGAGCTGCAGAAGTTGCTTGTATATTTTTGAGATTAGTTGTTTGTCAGTTGCTTCATTTGCTATTATTTTCTCCCATTCAGAAGGCTGTCTTTTCACCTTGCTTATAGTTTCCTTTGTTGTGCAGAAGCTTTTAATTTTAATTAGATCCCATTTGTTTATTTTTGCTTTTATTTCCAGCATTCTGGGAGGTGGATCATAGAGGATCCTGCTGTGATTTATGTCTGAGAGTGTTTTGCCTATGTTCTCCTCTAGGAGTTTTATAGTTTCTGATCTTACATTTAGATCTTTAATCCATTTTGAGTTTATTTTTGTGTGCGGTGTTAGAAAGTGATCTAGTTTCATTCTTTTACAAGTGGTTGACCAGTTTTCCCAGCACCACTTGTTAAACAGATTGTCTTTACTCCATTGTATATTCTTGCCTCCTTTGTCAAAGATAAGGTGTCCATATGTGTGTGGATTTATCTCTGGGCTTTCTATTTTGTTCCATTGATCTATATGTCTGTCTTTGTGCCAGTACCATACTGTCTTGATGACTGTGGCTTTGTAGTAGAGCCTGAAGTCAGGCAAGTTGATTCCTCCAGTTCCATTCTTCTTTCTCAAGATTGCTTTGGCTATTCGAGGTTTTTTGTATTTCCATACAAATCTTGAAATTATTTGTTCTAGTTCTGTGAAAAATGTGGCTGGTAGCTTGATAGGGATTGCATTGAATTTGTAAATTGCTTTGGGTAGTATACTCATTTTCACTATATTGATTCTTCCAATCCATGAACATGGTATATTTCTCCATCTATTAGTGTCCTCTTTGATTTCTTTCATCAGTGTTTTATAGTTTTCTATATACAGGTCTTTAGTTTCTTTAGGTAGATATATTCCTAAGTATTTTATTCTTTTCGTTGCAATGGTGAATGGAATTGTTTCCTTAATTTCTTTTTCTACTTTCTCATTATTCGTGTATAGGAATGCAAGGGATTTCTGTGTGTTGATTTTATATCCTGCAACTTTACTATATTCATTGATTAGCTCTAGTAAATTTCTGGTGGAGTCTTTAGGGTTTTCCATGTAGAGGATCATGTCATCTGCAAACAGTGAGAGTTTTACTTCTTCTTTTCCGATTTGGATTCCTTTTATTTCTTTTTCTGCTCTGATTGCTGTGGCCAAAACTTCCAGAACTATGTTGAATAGTAGCGGTGAAAGTGGACACCCTTGTCTTGTTCCTGACTTTAGGGGAAATGCTTTCAATTTTTCACCATTGAGGATAATGTTTGCTGTGGGTTTGTCATAGATAGCTTTTATTATGTTGAGGTATGTTCCTTCTATTCCTGCTTTCTGGAGAGTTTTTATCATAAATGGATGTTGAATTTTGTCAAAGGCCTTCTCTGCATCTATTGAGATAATCATATGGTTTTTATTTTTCAATTTGTTAATGTGGTGAATTACATTGATTGATTTGCGGATATTGAAGAATCCTTGCATCCCTGGGATAAAGCCCACTTGGTCATGGTGTATATAAATTTATTTATTTTAATTGGAGGTTAATTACTTTACAATATTGTGTTGGTTTTGCCATACATAAACATGAAACTGAAGCCTATTATACAGAGTCAAGTAAGCCAGAAAGAAAAACTCCAATACAGTATACTAACACATATATATGGAGTGTAGAAAGATGGTAACGATAACCCTGTATGCGAGACAGCAGAAGAGGCATAGATGTATAGAACAGGCTTTTGGACTCTGTGGGAGAGGGTGAGGCTGGGATTATTTGGGAGAATGGCATTGAAACATGTATAATATCATATATGAAACAAGTCACTAGTCCAGGTTCAATGCATGATCCTGGATGCTTGGGTCTGGTGCACTGATTCATTCTTTAAAGTTATTGGTAATCATTGAGGGTCTACTTTTGTTGTAGTAGGTGAACTGCAAGTTCTCACATTTGCAAGTAAACTCTGCAGTGTCCACACAGAGGTCAGTTGTGACCCAACTACTTGTGGGAATCTAGACTGATTTTTTAGAATGGAGATTCTCAACCATTAGTTCCACATTTACCAGGAATGATCGAAGTCTTACTCTGCAGGATACACATAACTTATTGTTACCACAGTTCAGTTCAGTCACTCAGTCACGTATGACTCTTTGCGACCCCGTAGACTGTAGCACGCCAGGCTTCCCTGTCCATCACCAACTCCCAGAGTTTACCCAAACTCATGTCCATTGAGTCAGTGATGTCATCCAACCATCTCATCCTCTGTCATCCCCTTCTTCTCCTGCCTTCAATCTTTCCCAGCGTCAGGGTCTTTTCAATGAGTCAGCTCTTCGCATTAGGTGGTCAAAGTATTGGAGTTTCAGCTTCAACATCAGTCCTTCCAATGAAAACCCAGGACTGATCTCTTTTAGGATGGACTGGCTGGATCTCCTTGCAGTCCAAGGGACTCTCAAGAGTCTTCTCCAACACCACAGTTCAAAAGTATCAATTCTTTGGTGCTCAGCTTTCTTTAAAGTCCAACTCTCACATCCATACATGACCACTGGAAAAACCATAGCCTTGACTAGACAGACCTTTGTTGGCAAAGTAATGTCTCTGCTTTTTAATATGCTGTCTAGGTTGAACATAATTTTCTTTCCAAGGAGTAAGCATCTTTTAATTTCATGGCTGCAGTCCCCATCTGCAGTGATTTTGGAGCCCCAAAAAATAAAGTCAGCCACTGTTTCCACTGTTTCCCCATCTATTTGCCATGAAGTGATGGGACCGGATGCCGTGATCTTCGTTTTCTGAATGATGAGCTTTAAGCTCAACTGGGCTAAAACGTTGGGCTCTGTAAAATTGGAAATACCTGAGAAAGACAGGTCCAAAAATGATAATTTTTTTTCTCTATTTTCTATGCTAGTAGTGCTGCTGCTGCTAAGTCACTTCAGTCGTGTCTGACTCTGTGTGACTCCATAGGTGGCAGCATACCAGGCTCCACCATCCTTGGGATTCTCCAGGCAAGAACACTGGAGTGGGTTGCCATTTCCTTCTCCAATGCATGAAAGTGAAAAGTGAAAGTGAAGTCGCTCAGTCGTGTCCAACTCTTAGAGACCCCATGGACTGCAGCCCACCAGGCTCCTCTGTCCATAGGATTTTCCAGGCAAGAGGACTGGAGTGGGATGCCATTGCCTTCTCCCATGCTAGTATATAAATATAGTTAAATGTGAGAATTGAGTGTGTTAGCTTATATATGTATATATTGGACTCACTGTTATGTAGTTGCAACTGAATAAAATATTGGTAGGGCTTCCTAGGTGGCTCAGTGGTAAAGAATCTGCCTGCCAATGCAGGAGTTGCAGTTTCAGTCCCTGCATTGGGAAGATAGTCTGGAGGAGGAAATGACAACACACTCCAGTATTCTTGCCTGGAGAATCCCACAGACAGAGGAGTCTGGCGGGTTACAATCCATGGGGTCACAAATGAGTTGGACAAACTTAGCAACTAAACAGCAGCAAAACATCGGTAAAGCAAAAAGCACTATTATTTAATAAACCAAGTAAGTCACAAAAAAGCACAAAGAATGACTTTACTAGGGAGCATTTTGTTTTTCCTGAGTATCTGGACCAAGTCCATATATTTTACTCTTTCTTGTATTAATTTATTAAGAGATGTATTCAGATTCCAGGTGGCATTTTTGAGCTCAGCAACTCGCTCTTGAATTGCATGCTTCTCAGAATGGAAAATCCCATGGATGGAGGAGACTGGTAGGCTGCAGTCCATGGGATTGCGAAGAGTCGGACACTTTCACTTTTTCACTTTCACTTTTCCTTTCATGCATTGGAGAAGGAAATGGCAACCCACTCCATTGTTCTTGCCTGGAGAATCCCAGGGACGGGGGAGCCTGGTGGGCTGCTGTCTATGGCGTTGCACAGAGTCAGACACAACTGAAGCAACTTAGCAGCAGCAGCAGCTGCAGCAGCAGCAGAATGGAAAGGATTAGTAGTCTTCTATTTCACTGAAATATGATTCTGTTAATAGAGCCAAGGAGTTTTCAAACTCTGACATCTCTTTACCACTTATGCTTATCTACAACAATGTTTATCCATCCGGCCTTCCTACACAGAGTCCAAGACCCATAGAGAGCTTTTAATAGATTATAAACAAAAGGGGAGGAAAATCTATCACTGCACAAAATAAAAAGCAGAGACTTTTTTTTTTTTTTGCTGACAAAGGCCCATACAATCAAAGCTATGGTCTTTCCAGTAGTCATGTATGGATGTGAGAGTTGAACCATAAAGAAGGCTGAGTGCTGATGAATTGATGCCTTTGAACTGTGGTGTTGGAGAAGACTCTTGAGAGTCCCTTGAACTGCAAGGAGATCAAAGCAGTCAATCCTAAAGGAAATCAACTCAGAATATTCATTGGAATGACTGATGCTGAAACTGAAGCTCCAATAATTTAGCCACCTGATGGGAAAAGCCAACTCACTCGAAAAGACACTGATGCTGGGAAAGATTGAAGGCAGGAGAAGGGGATGACAGGGGACAAGATGGTTGAATAGCATAATTGACACAATGAGCATGAATTGAGCAAGCTCTGGGAGATGCTAACGGACAGAAAAGTTGGCATGCTGCAGTCCATGGGGATTGCAAAGAGCTGGACATGACTAAGCAACTGAACAACAACACCAAAAAATTTAAAAAATATGAAAGTGTAATCTAAAAGAAATAAGCTGATTAAATTTCTGCTGAACAGGTCCTTTATTTCTTTATCCCTTATGTCTTTGAGGGAGAAGGGGAACTAATCTAATTGTTTTAATATAATAGTTAATAACACATTCACGCCTGCTGCATGCTAAGTTGCTCAGTCATGTCCGACTCTTTGGAACCCTATGGGCTGTAGACAGCCAGATTTGTCCATCCAATGGGATTCTCCAGGCAAGAATACTGGAATGGTTTGCCATGCCCTCCTCCAGGGAATCTTCCTGACCCAAGGATTGAACCCGTATCTCTTGATTCTCCTGCATTGGCCGGCAAATTCTTGACCACTAATGTCACCTGGAAGCCCTAATAATGCATATTGTGAGTTAAATGTGAAATTATCCAAGCTCAAGAGTGTTTAGAATTTTATTCTTATGTATGTTCAAGACTTATGAGGCAAATAAGAACCTACCCTTAAGACTTTTTCAGAAAACTTCAAATTAAGTGACAAAAACTGTAATATTTTATATTTGTGTGACATTTTAAAATTTCTAACATTCTTTAATATGCATTACCTCATTTGAATTTTGAACAACTTTTAAGTTTGGGGAAGGATATGATCATCATTTTCTAGGTTACTGAACTGAAGTTTAAAAGGTTAAATGACTGTCCAAAGATCAGAAGACTAGTCATAGGAACACAAGCCTCATAGCCCCAAGCTTCGTGCTTTGAAGTCTTTGGCATCAGGATAAGAATCCCAGATATATCTCATTAACTTTTATCTCAACTTTTTCCAATCCTTGAGTTCATTGGCTATCTAAGCATTTTAGATTTTTTTAAAAACTACATTTTTGTCTTTACTCCACTATTGGTTAGCCATGTGACCCTCATGCCAGGCACCTAAACTCTCTGAGCCTGACTTATTATTCTGTCCATTGTCCACATGCATACTCAGTCATGTCCAACTTTTTGCAACCCTATGGACAGTAGCCTGCAAGTGTCCTCTGTCTATAGGATTTTCCTGTTTTCATCCAATATCCAGTTATATTTACACATTACAGATTGTTGTGAGAAGTCAAATGGAACAAACAAAGACTAAAGGTCTTCATACACTGAAAAGGTGCTGCTATGCAAATATACATATATTAGAGAAAGGCCTTAGCAGCATGTAGTATACTTTAAAATGTTACTTATTTGTGTTCCTATGTTGCAATGTAAGGGTTCTTGAATTTTTATGGGTTCCTAAGGAAATAAGCCAAAGCAGGTATATGAAAGGGTGCTATGCAGAAGAGGAGGACCGTCTATTACTAAAGTCTGTTGTTTGGTTTTTTAACTGGCTTGTCTTCTTACTCTTGCCTTTCTAAGGGAGCTTCAACCTCTTCCTTTCTTTATTAATTTTCTCAAATACTCAAGGTTCTTATTTTTCCACTGCTTTATAAGGGACTTACTAAAAGTCGAACAGATATTCCATACTGATTCCTCCCTTTATAATTCATCAGCCCATTCACTCCATTGAAGTGACTGCATGCTTGAGCAAGAGCCAGTTAGACTCCTAGCCTGGTTAGCTCTAGGCCTCCTTAACCCCTCCTGCCAATATGTACTTTGCAAAAGAGAGGGTGTTAGATGAAGAGTTGATTTCTGGAACAGTTGAGATTTTTTTTTTAATGGCTTTGTTGAAAAAGTATGCAATTTATTTATTTATTTATTGGCTGTACTAGACTGCTGCCTGTGGACTTTCTTTAGTTGCATTGAGCAGAGGCTACTGTTTGTTGTAGTGTGCCAGTTGTCATTGCCATGGCTTCTCTTGTCACACAGCATGGGCTCTAGGTATGCAGTCTCAGTAGTTGTGGGACACTGGCTTAGTTGCTCCATGGCACACAGGATCTCTCTGGACCAGGAATCAAACCTGTGTCCCCTGCACTGGCAGGCAGATTCTTAACCACTAGACCACTAGGGAAGTCCCAAAGTATGCAGTTTATTCTCACTAGAATATGAAAGATATCTCTGAGATTGTCCACACAAGGGAAACACAAGAAGAGAACTAGGAGATGAGCAAACATCTTACACCCTTAATGTGCAAATGCTGTGGATCATCTCAATTCTAACCTGACTTTCTGGCTAGAGAGGGAATTCACACAATAACCTGAGAGATTCAGGTAAGAATCACAGATATTCCTAAAATTTCCTTAAGTTGATGATGTGAAGGTGGAAACTTTGACAGTTCAGATTGTTGTAGCTATTTATGTGATTAGATGTTGTTCAAAAGTTATATTTGAAAGAAAAATTAACAGATGAAAAAAGTTGTTTCCTCAATTCCATTCACCATTGCAACGAAAATAATAAAATACTTAGGAATATATCTACCTAAAGAAACTAAAGACCTATATATAGAAAACTATAAAACACTGGTGAAAGAAATCAAAGAGGACACTAATACATAGAGAAATATACCATATTCATGGATTGGATGAGTTAATATAGTGAAAATGAGTATACTACCCAAAGCAATTTATAGATTCAATGCAATCCCTATCAAGCTACCAAAAGTATTTTTCACAGAGCTAGAACAAATAATTTCACAATTTGTATGGAAATACAAAAAACCTCGAATAGCCAAAGCAATCTTGAGAAAGAAGAATGGAACTGGAGGAATCAACCTGCCTGACTTCAGGCTCTACTACAAAGCCACAGTCATCAAGACTGTATGGTACTGGCACAAAGACAGAAATATAGATCAATGGAACAAAATAGAAAGCCCAGAGATAAATCCACACACCTATGGACACCTCATCTTTGACAAAGGAGGCAAGAATGTACAATGAATTAAAGACAATCTCTTTAACAAGTGGTGCTGGGAAAACTGATCAACCACTTGTAAAAGAATGAAACTAAAATGCTTTCTAATACCATACACAAAAATAAACTCAAAATGGATTAAAGATCTAAACGTAACACCAGAAACTGTAAAACTCCTAGAGGAGAACATAGGCAAAACACTCTCTGACATACATCACAGCAGGATCCTCTATGACCCACCCCCCAGAATATTGGAAATAAAAGCAAAAATAAACAAATGGGACCTAATTAAACATAAAAGCTTCTGCACAACAAAGGAAACTATAAACAAGGTGAAAAGACAGCCTTCAGAATGGGAGAAAATAATCACAAATGAAGCAACTGACAAACAACTAATCTCAAAAATATACAAGCAACTCCTGCAGCTCAATTCCAGAAAAATAAATGACCCATTCAAAAAATGGGCCAAAGAACTAAATAGACATTTCTCCAAAGAAGACATGCAGATGGCTAACAAACACATGAAAAGATGCTCAACATCACTCATTATCAGAGAAATGCAAATCAAAACCACAATGAGGTACCATTTCACTCCAGTCAGAATGGCTGCGACCCAAAAGTCTATAAGCAATAAATGCTGGAGAGGGTGTGGAGAAAAGGGAACCCTCTTACACTGTTGGTACAAATGCAAACTATTATAGCCACTATGGAGAACAGTGTGGAGATTCCTTAAAAAACTGGAAATGGAACTGCCTTATGACCCAGCAATCCCACTTCTGGGCATACACACCGAGGAAACCAGAACTAAAGGAGACATGTGTACCCCAATGTTCATCACAGCACTGTTTATAATAGCCAGGACGTGGAAGCAACCTAGATGTCCATCAGCAGATGAATGGATAAGAAAGCTCTGGTATGTATGCACAATGGAATATTACTCAGCCATTAAAAAGAATATATTTGAATCAGTTCTAATGTGGTGGATGAAACTGGAGCCTATTATACAGAGTGAAGTAAGCCAGAAAGAAAAACACCAATACTGCATACTAACGCATATATATGGAATTTAGAAAGATGGTAACAATAACCCTGTATGCGAGACAGCAAAAGAGACACAGATGTATAGAAGTCTTTTGGACTCTGTCGGAGAGGGAGAGGGTGGGATGATTTGGAAGAATGGCACTGAAACATGTATAATATCATATATGAAACAAATCGCCAGTCCAGGTTCGATGCATGACACTGGATGCTTGGGACTGGTGCACTGAGACGGCCCAGAGGATGGGGAACACGTGTATACCTGTGGCAGATTCTGTTGATGTATGGCAAAACCAATACAATATTGTAAAGTAATTAACCTCCAATTAAAATAAATTTCTATTAAAAAAAAGAAATGTTGTTTCCTGAGATTTATAGCCATATTTTTTAATCCTCACATATTGCTATAAATTCATGCATTCCTTTCTAGTTTCTTAAAATTCAGCTAGAAGTTTATTTTTCTAGGATACCAATAATAAAACCCAATACATTTCCTGTATAATTAAATCATCTTGAAAAGAATTTAAAACATGATATAAAAGTGAAAGCAAAATTGTCTTTTATAGCTCATGAATATATTTTGAATGGTCTCTGTGTGCTTTGTGATTTAAGTGCAAACAGCTAAGGTATAAATAGTATACCACTACAAGGTTCCTGAAAAGTCATTTTTATCTGAAACATATTTAATTTCTACCTCAGAAACATAATTTTTATAGTGGAAGAAATATTTTTGCTACTAAGAAACCTAAATAATATTCTCATCACAAGCCTAACATGCTATATCCTTCTTGAAGTTGGCGTATTTCATTGGATCATTTTCATGTGCTCTGGCTGAAGAATATCAATATCTTTCTTCAGCTGAAAGGGGGTTCCAGTAATGTCTGATGTCTAAGCATCATTTGTAATACAAATGATGGGGAGCCTGTGTTTTAATGGCCACTAATTTATTTTGAATTTATGATGCATTGCGGCCATTAAAAGTAAGTTGCTTTACATCAGTTCATGGGGATTAAGAGTTCTCTTTGTGGTGGGTTTTATTTCTTGATGTCACATAGGAAAATATGCCCATTTTAAAATGAAAAAAAAAAAAAGGAACACATTTGCAATAAAGTGGGATTAAGTGAGAAGTATACCAGCTCCATGTAATGGTTCTCATATATCATGCACATCACTGTGCATTATCATAGGTAACCATGACAGTATTTTTAAAGAAGATACTGTGTGGCCCTACTGGTTTTCCATTATATTCAAACATAAATTTAACATGAAATTTCCACTGGAGTTTTTAAGTGCCATTTCTTCGTATTTATTTATCACAGAATATTTCAGAGTAAGTAAAATATTAATTTCATGTAATAGAGGTTGCTGCTGCTAAGTCGCTTCAGTCGTGTCCGACTCTGTGCATCCCCATAGACATCAGCCTACCAGGCTCCCCCATCCCTGGGATTCTCTAGGCAAAAACACTGGAGTGGGTTGCCATTTCCTTCTCCAATGCATGAAAGTGAAAAGTGAAAGGGAGGTCGCTCAGTCCTGTCCAACTCTTCGTGACCCCATGGACTGCAGCCTACCAGGCTCCTCCGCCCATGAGATTTTCCAGGCAAGAGTACTAGAGTGGGGTGCCATTGCCTTCTCTGGTAATAGAGATTACCATATATTTAAATACATACCAACATTAGAGTAAAATTAAACTCTCAAGTAACACTTATCAAGTATAAATACTACCCTATGCTTGGTACTATAGGAAAAGAGAAGCAAATGCATACATTTGACCTTCAAAGAGATTATCATCTATAGGAAATAACAAGATTTGGGTAGGAAAATATATTTTAAGGCATTATTTTAGTTAAGAACTCATGGAAAAAGGCGGTCATATTTGTTCCTACATTTGACAATAGATAGTGTCAGTGGTTGGAAACATGAGAGCAAGGCTCCAAGGACAGACCATCACAGACATGGTGGGGTTTGAGTCTTTAAAGGAAGAGCAAAATATGAGTAGAAATTAGTGGTGAGAGAAGAATAAGAAGCAGACAGTGAATCATGAAAGAATGTAAAAAGCAAAGTGGGAAATTGTGAAGTTGAAGACAGGTAACATGATGAATGAGCCATATCTCATTTTTAGGTATTTAGCTTTTATTCTGAAGCTGATAAGCAGTCAGTTAACAGTTTTAAGAAGAAAGCCCATGATCAATAATAAGCTTTTTGGAAAATGACTTCTGGTCAAATGATTAATATACTTGCCATTCTAAATCTAAGCTCATATTTCTATATGTTTACAGTTACTCCTTTGTTTTTTTATATTATTTTCTACTTTATGTCTAGGATTTTTTAAAAAAAATCTTTACAAGTTAAAATATACTGCAAATACCTTTCTATTTTCTTGGAGTATTGTGATGTTTGCTTCTGAAAACCAGTGTTCACATCTCATATATCCATTCAGTTCTCTTTTTTGTGGCTCTTCACTGCAGGTATTGTTGCTACAAGTTGTGTACAATAGTTTCTGGAACTTGTTGACTTCTCATTCAGAACATACACCATTTATTTGTTAAAGGATTTTATTCATTCATTTATTTACATTTGCTTTGTGAACACTAATATAGCTGGATCCATTCATAGAGATTCTGTGTATGTGTGTGTTGGACGCTCAGTTGTGTCTGACTCTTTGTGATCCCATGGACTGTGGGTTGGCAGGTTCCTCTGTCCATGGGATTCTTCAGGCTAAGAATACTGGAGTAGGTTGCCTTTCCCTTCTGCAGGGGATCTTCCCGACACAGGAATTGAACCCGAGTCTCCTGCATTGCAGGCAGATTCTTTACTGTCTGGGCCATCAGGGAAGTCCCATAGAGGTTCTAGATAGCACCAAAACATAAAATGTCTCAACGTAGGGTTTTTTGGATAGTATTGTCTCCTAGATTAACAGCAATGTTACACAGATTAGAAAGTATATGCCATACAATTAATTATAAGTAATGAGATTTAAAACTATTCTTACACTTAAAAATTGTATTGTGAATTAATAAGTGTGTGTGAGAGTCTGTGTGTGTGTGTGTGTGTGTAAATGATAGTTTGTATAAAGAGGTTAAATATAATTCAAATACAAAGACATGTCTAGACAATGTCATACATTATCTAAATTTCCATGAAGCTTGGAACAGCAATAAACCCTTGTCAACTGAAAGTTCTCATTTAATTTATGAATGCATGTAATGCAATAAATTTGCATGCCACTTATTTCAGGAAACCTGTAAAACAAGATATTAAACAAAATATCCAATTCTTCAAAATAAAATTGAATAACAGCTTCTCAATCAGACAAGTGATTGAATCAAATATTTTTGTTATAATTACTTTTGGTATTTCCAAAACTGTCCTATATTATACCATAATATTTAAGAAAAAAATAATCTATTTTCCTACAGGTTTATCTGCTGGAATGCTTTCAGCATAAACACTCAATAGGCTTCCACACTACCTAAATGGGTTTCCCCAGTGGCTCAGTGGTAAAGAACCTGCTTGCAATGCACTCCTGTGGGTTCAAAGCCTGGGTCAGGAAGATCCCCTGGAGGAAGGCATGGCAACCCACTCCAGTATTCTTGCCTGGAGAATGCCATGGACAGAGGAGCTTGGCAGGCTATGGTCCATAAGGTCTCAGAGTTTGAAGTGACTGAGCAGGCATGCACACACACACTACCTAAACATATCACTTCATTCATAAGAATTTTGAAACATAGAATGAATAGAGAATGGCATCATTAGGGCTCCAAGTTTACTGTGATGCTCTTGAAACTGATAGCTTCTGTGTTTCGGACTCAAGCCAGCTCTCTTTCTGTTCACAAGAAGGCTGTTGTGGTTCAAGGAAACATATGTAAATGAGACAACATTTAGGGATTTCTTGGTAACTGTTTATAAGCAGAGGAAAATCGTGCCCAGAAATTCCTAATAGGTTTCCACTCTTTGGCCAGAATTGTGTCATAGCACATTCAATGGGGAAGGGAATGAGATTACCATGACTGGCTCTTTTAGTAAATCTCACCACAGTATAGAGTTTATTTCTCTGAGCACGTGCCTGCACAGCGAAAAACAGATTCTTGCAAGGAATCCATGTTCTCTCAAGAGAGGAGTAGGAGAAAATAGAAGTACAATCAGTAACTAATAGTGTTAACCAAGGGAGGACTCAATTAAATATTAGTTATAATTTCTCTGGTGATGACTGTATACTCTGGAATAAGTAGATGATACTAATTATTATTACTTGGTGTTTCTTTTATAGTATGCCAGAACTTACATAAAATATGCACAAAGACTACTAGGGGCACACTCTCATGGTACTATGTACCTTGGATCGATGACACAAATACATCTATATCTGTAGTAGCCAATGATAAGGCCATAGGAGCAGGTGGTTCTCATACCTTTAGTTAGGACTTTTTTGATTGCTTAAAACTAATCGTTACTCATACACAAAAGCACTTTTAAAGAGAAGAGTTAGATGAATCGTGATGATACATCTCTAAAATACCTTTAATCTGGCATATGTGTTGTATTTTTGTTTCCTATATGATTTAGGTAAGACAAGAAATAAACCCAATAGTTAAATATCCTGTTTAAAATCTTGTCTGCTATGTTAAATCCTGAGATCATACCAATGTAGTGATGGTGGCATCATATGAAGATCCTAGGTACTTCCCTGTTGGTCCAGTGGTTAAAACAATGCTTCTAATGCAGTGGCACAGGTTCAATCCCTAGCCAGAGAAGATCCCACGTGCTGCACAGTGAGGCCAAAAAGGAAGAAAGAAAGAAAGAAAATCCTCGATGAACTTAGAAAACAATTTCTAATTAAATTAAACATTACTATCTACTATATGAAATATATTTATCCTATGCCTAAATAAATTATAAATATAATATTACACCACTGGCCTCCAAGAGCTGAAATTCTACTGATTAAAACAAATATGCAAATAAATATGTCACAAAGTAGAATATTAATACTATCTTTTAAGAGGGATAGGAACAAAGTAGTATAGTAATTAAAACTTTATGGCTTACATTATACAGATATGTTCATGAAATGCATTCTGGCAGTGTTATTTAAAACTAATTTTTAAGAATAGAGGGAAGGAAAGAAAGACTTCGCATACTATCCTACACACAATTAGAATTATAAGGGAAAAATATCCATGAGCAGAAATGTATTTTAGTATCCTTTGGAAATGGCCATACTGTTTATCAGTTGCTTGAAACACAGAAATCTTCAATATACAAATTGAATATTCCTGACAGGCTAGTGGAAATATATACATGTATACTTTTTAAGATACATTCTGAATTGCATATTCATATTTAAAAATCCTATTGAGTTAGACTATTCTAACTTTAGTTAAGTTTAAAAAATTGGAAATATGTCAGTATCACTTTAAAAGTTCTATAGTTAGATCGCACTGAGATAATTCTTCAAATGAAGTAAACTTTCAATTTAGAGGAAAAGAAAGTATTTAGTAGATGTTAATACTTTTTTATGAGATGATATTCATGGATTTTATAAAAATTTTAATAGGAATTGAATTTTTCTATCATTGAATTAGTTGATATATCTTCAGTTCACTTCCATTCAGTCACTCAGTTGTGTCTGACTCTTTGAGACCCCATGAACCGCAGCACACCAGGCATCCCTGTCCATCACCAACTCCCAGAGTTTACTTAAACTCATGCCCATTGAGTCAGTGATGCCATCCAAACACCTCATCCTCTGTCGTCCTGTTGTCCTCCTGCCTTCAATCTTTCCCAGCATCAGGGTCTTTTCAAATGAGTCAGCTCTTTGCATCAGGTGGTGGGATATCTTAGACTGCAAATATGGAAAAAGTCAATATCAGTTTATGTAGAAAGTGGCTTAGAGTTGAAATTCTTTAATGAGTCAACTCTACACATCAGGAGACCAAAGTATTGGAACTTCAGCTTCAGCATCAGTCCTTCCAATAAATATTCAAGGTTGATTTCCTTTAGGATTGACTGGTTTGATCCCTTTGCAGTCCAAGGGACTCTCAAGAGTCTTCTCCAACACCAGAAAATATGTACAATGTTATGAACTTCATCCATAGTTCTTTAAGCACTCTGTCTACCAGTTCTAATCCCTTGAATTTGTTACCTCCACTTTATAATCATAAGGGATTTGATTTAGGGCATACATGAGTGGTCTAGTGGTTTTCTCTACTTTCTTCAATTTAAGCCTGAATTTTGCAATAACAAGCTCATAATCTGAGCCACAGTCAGCTCCAGGTTTTGTTCTTATTGCCTATTTAGAGCTTCTCTGTCTTTGGCTGCAAAGTCAGGACAGAGGAGCAAAACATAGGAGTGTGCCCTTCCCTTTAAGGGGACCAGATAAATTCCTTGTATCACTTCTGCTCTTGACTAGAACTTAGTCAGGTGGCCATAGCTACCAGAAAGACAGAGCAATAGTCTTTTAAGATGGAGGGCACTGTCAATCAACTATGCTCCCTTATAAAATTTGAAAAAAAAAATATGGAGGATAGAGTAGCCAGCCAACAAATCAGGGTTCTTACTTAGGAATAAGAGGAAACTAGATATTGGGGGAAATCATAATACATGGGCCTTGTTAATTCTTCTAAGTGCTGAGGCAGTAGGTTTGGGTTGAAACTGAGCCTTCTTTTATTTATTGATTTACTGATTTATTTAGCTGCACTGGGTCTTAGTTGTAGCATGCAGAATCTTCCTTTTTCCTAGGAACATACAGGTTCTTTAGTCACATGTGAGATCTAGTTCCCTGAACAAGTATCGAACCCCACCCCCTCTATTAGGAGCATGGAGTCTTAGCCCTGAAACCGGGCCCTCTGATTAAAAACCAAACCAACCCTATAGCTGCTCCATGTGTACTGTTCATGATGGAGAATCTCAACTCTAAGCCACCAACCCCCTTTTTGGTTTCTGTTGCTGCTGCTGCTAAGTCGCTTCAGTCGTGTCCAACTCTGGGCAACACCATAGACGGCAGCCCACCAGGCTCCGCCATCCCTGGGATTCTCCAGGTAAGAACATTGGAGTGGGTTGCCATTTCCTTCTCCAATGCATGAAAGTAAAAAATGAAAGTGAAGTCGCTCAGTCATGCCTGACTCTTAGCAACCCAATGGACTGCAGCCTACCAGGCTCCTCCATCCATGGGATTTTCCAGGCAAGAGTACTGGAGTGAGGTGCCATTTTTGGTTTCTGTGGCTACTCCAACCATTCTTTCAAAACTTTTGTGTACCATCTTATGGGTTTTCTTGATGGGTTTGGTAGTAAAGAATCTGCCTGCAATGCAGGAGAATGGGGTTTGATTGCTAGGTTGAGGAGATCCACTAGAGAAAGGAGTGGCTACCCACTACTGTATTCTTGTCTGGAGAATTCCATGGACAGAAGAGCCTGGTGGTCTAAAAATACTAGTTGAGTGCTGTGTGAATACATAATGACTCTCTTCAGCTGATGTAAGATTCATCTTCTGTAGAACTAGCTGAACTCTATTTAGTCAAACTAAGATAGTTATCATTGAGCAATTTGCTCCTTGAAGATGATTTACATGTGTGACGTTTTTATCTTCATCCTTCATAAAAGCAAATGCAATAGCTGCTTCGATCAGCCCTGAGTGTTCTTTGGAAGGAATGATGCTAAAGCTGAAACTCCAGTACTTTGGCCACCTCATGCAGAGAGTTGGCTCATTGGAAAAGACTCTGATGCTGGGAGGGATTGGGGGCAGGAGGAGAAGGGGACGACAGAGGACGAGACGGCTGGATGGCATCACCGACTCGATGGGCATGAGTTTGAGTGAACTCCAGGAGTTGGTGATGGACAGGGAGGCCTGGCGTGCTGCAATTCATGGGGTTGCAAAGAGTCGGACACAACTGAGCGACTGAACTGAACTGAACTGAATTATTAGGAACTCTTTCCTCATGTTTTTTCACTGACCCCAAATGAAAGGAGATCACATAGAGAGAGAAACCAGGTGGACTTTCAGTCCCAATTTCAGTGCAGGAATAAACCTCAGGCATATTAATAAGTAGTGAATGAAGAAGCTCTTACCCTCTGCTCAAATGAAAATAGCAGCAATTTTATATTTCAAAAAGTTCCTTTGAAAAATCTTTCAAATTTAGAAAACCTCCATTAGTAAGAAAAATACTGTCATAGTAAACACAGATAAATTTCTGTAATTGCAAACAACTTTCTCCTAGTCCTGCACTAGTGCTTTTTGTCATTTGACTTGACAGGATACCACATATACAAATTTGAAATAAAGCAAATGAAAAATAAATTATAGCAGTTTATCATTTCTTCTGTTAGTGTTTATGCTATGCATAAAAATTTTATAGAACTCAAATTGATAGTCAATCCCAATTCATGGTTTTAGATTGATAAAATATATTTTATGAAATGTTCCACACATAACATACTCTCCAAATTGTCTCACATTTATCATGTACTCATGCAACATTCAAAAGAAATAAAAATAAGCACTATGAGTTCATGTTTACAGAAGAGAATAACAATATACCAAAGAATATACCAGTTCACATATTCATGTTTGTATGTCACATACTTTAAAAATATGTAACAAAAATCTGTGTTTAAAACAATATACAAAATTTGAAGTTAACAGTAGGAGAGATATAGTAGTTTTATTGAGTCTATAAGAACACTTTTGATGATTAGCTAGAAAGATTTGAAGGACTTTAAAATGCCATTTTAATTAAAATAGAAAACTTTTTATTTTGTATTGAGATATAGCTGGTTAACAATGTTGTGATAATTTCAGATGGACAGCAGAGGGACTCAGCCATATATATACATGTATCCATTCTCCCCTAAACTCCCTTCTCATCCAGGCTGCCACATAACACTGAGGAGAGTTCCATGTGTTATACAGTAGGTCCTTGTTGGTTATCCACTTTAAATATAGCAGCGTGTACACGTCCATCCCAAACTCTCAGTCTCTTTCTCCCATCCTTCCCCCATCCCCTACAACCATAAATTTGTTCTCTGAGTCTATGAGTCTGTTGCTGTTTTGTAAGTTCATGTGTATCATTTTTTAGATTCCATATATAAGGTATGTCACAATGATATTTCTCCTTCTCTGTCTGACTTACTTCACTCAGTATGACCTTCCCTAGGTACATCCATGTTGCTGCAAATGGCAACATTTCATTCTTTTTAATGTTTGAGTAATATTCCCTTGCATATATGTATCAAATTATCTTTATCCATTTCTCTGTTGATGGGCATTTTGGTTGCTTCCATGTTTCGACTATTGTAAATAGTGGTGCCAGGAGTATAAGGGTGCATGTTTCCTTTTGAACCATGTTTTTCTCTGGATATATGCTCAGGAGTGGGATTGCAGGGTCAGGTGGTAGCTCTTTTTTTTTAGTTTTTTAGTTTGGTCATACTGTTCTTCTTTATAGTGGCTATAGCAATAAACATTCCCATCAACAGTGCAGGAGTGGTCCCTTTCTATACCCTCTCCACCGTTTATTGTTTGTGGATTTTTTTTGATGATAACCATTTTGACTGGTGTGAGGTGATATCTCATTGTAGTTTTGGTTTGCATTTCTGTAACTGAGCTTCCCTGGTGACTCAATGGTAAAAGGCCCACCTATAATGTGGGAGTTGCATGTTTGATCCCTGAGTTGGGAAGATCACCTGGAGAAGGAAATGGCCACCCACTTCAGTATTCTTGCCTGGAAAGTCCAATGAATAGAGGAGCCTGGCAGGTTACAGTCCATGGTGTCACAAAAGAGTTGGACACAACTTAGCGACTAAACAACAAAAATAATTAGTGATTCAACATTGTCTTTTTCATGACTGCTATTTACTAAAATGAAAGGAAGTAAAATGAGAAAATAACCAGAGAAAAGTATGGTGTACCAAGAATGGAGGAAATGAGGTCCACATTTCCAAGAGTCCTCTCCCTATAAAATCACAAAGGACGGGTTTAATTCCTTCAGCAACGAGTTGTGACAACACATGTGAAGTGAGGTCTACAGAAACTTCATTAGAGACTCAATGCTTAAGATTTCTACTGGGTTGTTGTTCAACTGACATTGCCCATCTGGCATGTACCAAAATTTCAGACTCCCAGAAGGAAAGCAGGCATACCACATAAATTGCATAGTTTGTAAAAACAAGGCAGGTATAGTGAGCCACTCTCATTTGTTAGGGAGTGGTGGGAACATTTCTGAAATCCAAGTTCCCAGATGCCAGCCAGGAGCCAATCTTGAAAGCAGGCTTTCGTAAGGATGGCATCCTTAGCTCTGCTATTTCTGCACAATAGTTAAAAGCACAAGTTTTATAATCAGATGATCCTGGGCTCATATCCACATCCTACCATGAATATTGATGTTGACCTTGAAAAAGTAATCTGAACACTGCATATCTCAGTTTTATCAACTGTTAATAGCTTTAATTAGGCAATTAGTTATTTAGGCCATGAAAATCATATGCAATAATGCATGTAGAATTCTCAGCATGTTTCCTACAAAGAGTAATAATTTGATAAATGTTGATGAATAACAATAGTACCCTGGGTCAGGAAGATTCCCTGGAGAAGGGAATGGCTACCCACTCCGGTATTCTTGCCTGGAGAATTCCATGGACAGAGGAGCCTGGTGGACTACAGTCCGTGGGATCTCAAAGAGTCAGACACGACTGAGCGAGTAACACTACTATTACCATATGGCAGTTACCTTAGGACAGATTGTATGAAGAAGACTCAAACCAATAAAATGGACAGCAAATGTTTTTGTTCATCTGTGTGTTACCAACTCCAAGTCGAGCAGAAATTCTAAGAATAGGCAAATGCTGTAATTTATAAGAACCCACAAAAACTTCCTTGCTAGAATTAATATTCTTTTGCTGAGTGTTATGGAGCCACATCCATAAAAGTCAGAAGTAGCTTTTAGAAGACAAACAAGTAGCTGAACAATGGGGATAATATTTTGATCCTTACTTTGCTCTCTGATGAAGTCCTCCTTTACCACTTCATAGCTAGCATGAAAGTGGCCATTGCATGTGACACTAAAATTCTGAGATAGATTGGAAAGCTGGATCAGAAGATAAGTGGCTAGATGAGTCTGATTTAGTATACTCTGATATTTTTGTGTATGTTTTTGGGTGGCTCAGACTAAGCGTCCACCTACAATGCGGGAGACCCAGGTTCAATCCCTGGCTCAGAAAGATCCCTTAGAGAAGGAAATGGCAACCCACTCCAGTATTCTTGCCTGGAAAATCCCATGGACGGAGGAGCTTGGTAGACTACAGTCAGTCTCTGGGGTTGCAAAGAGTCGGACATGACTGAGCGACCTCACTTCACTTTGGAACAAAGATATTATTATTCTTGCATACTATTTCTTTTAACTGCTTGACAAGTAGAATAAAGCATTCTGATGAGCAATACCTTTACTCTACCAACATATAGGCTCAGATATAACTCTCTCAGCAGGTAGATTTTCCTTTTTTGACATAACTAATGATTAAGGTCTATGATTAGTTAAAAAACACATTCTGAGTAAAAACTTTCGGAATGATTGAATTAATAAGTGAATGAGTGAATGTACTCAGAATATAATTAGGCCTAAGATTCCTCAACAAGGGATACCTGTGAAGCTAGTTCATGTTTAACAAAAATCATATACAATCAGAATTTATTTTCTTGAAACTTTTTTCTTGTTATTGTAATAAACCAAGTTGTTTATAAGGTTGGAGAGAGATGTTGGATGGTTTTGTGTTTTTATATCTAATATTAGAGGTCTCCTTAGGCTAATATTAAGTATTTAGAGATAGCTTATAAAATAAGCATATTTTATTCTATATCATAATTTTAATTTTTTATCCATAACCTTTACAAGATAAAATAATTTATGACATAAGCATTTACTGTTGAGGGATAAGGAATGTTGATTATTTCTCAGTAAATCACTTATAAAGTATATCTTTTTGTGCTAGAAAAAAAAATATAATTGTGTGAGCATATTCTTTACAGGATATCATTTAACTAAGGTATCTAATTTAACGTTATTTGTTAACATTAGAACACTCATTGCATCTTGATGGATGCCACTATAGAATTTATCAAAGCCTGCCCCCCCAAAAAGTGCTGACACTTCTAAATATTTTCTTTAGTGGCTACCTTTAATCAGTCACAGTAATGGGAAATAGTCTTCATATGGTTAACCCCCTCTATAGATCTAATTATTTCCCATATGTTGCAAATGAGGTTTTGACTCATAGATTGTTTTAAAATTTAAATTTATCCTATTTAGGCAAACATATTTATAAAACATAGTAATCAGTTAACCCATTTGTTAGTTATCGAGGCATCACATATAAAACAGAATATGTAATATCAGTGAAACTGGGAAGAAATCATTGTTATTAGTCCAAGTATTGATAAGTACCTCTGATAATCTAGTATCTATCAAAGCATCCATCACAGTTCTTAAAATAACTTGTTGATTATTTCTTCCTCTGGAACATAATGCATTGAGGATTATAGTTGTGTTTTGCTACTTTATCTTTGGTGTCTGTCAAGTGACTTTATACTAGGAGCTCAGGAAATGCTGCACTGAACTGATATGAGTTGAATTGAATTGAACTGAACTGATATTTTAAAAAAGGAATCTACACCTAGATTTGGTTATTAATCAAGTTAATCAATTGATTCTGACTCTCTCCTTCTCATAAAGGCTATTTGAATTTAACTTTATGTTTTTACTTAAAACATTCATTTCCTAACCACTATATATGTTATAATAAATAATCATATTTTATATATAATATATATAAAATTTCTTCAGATGAGTTTTTCCATAATAGGGACAGAATTCTATTCTTTTCACATTATCTTGTACAATTTTCATTGATTTTTTTTGCCCCCTCCAACCCTTTTGCTCTTACTGTTGTTGTTTAGTCGCTAAGTTGTCCAGCTCTTTTGCAACCCCATGGACTGTAGCCCACCAGGCTTCTCTGTCCATGAGATTTCCTAGGCAAGAATTCTGGAGTGGGTAGCCATTTCCCTCTGCAGGAACTCTTCCCAACCCAGAAATCGAATCCAATGCAGGAGTCTGCATTGCAGGCAGATTCTTTACTGCTAAGCCAGCAGGGGAGCCCATTGATCTTGTAGAGCTATCTTACATATGGCCTTTTTCAGTTTTATTTTGTTTGGTATTAAACGCAAAATGTGGTATTCTGTTTTTGAGTTCTTTTTATAGAATTATGTGTTATTACCAATATCCATTCAAAAGATATTGTGGAGTAATATTTAATACTATTTTGCCGTGAGTATTTTTATTTATGCATAAGAATAAAAATACTAAGTATAGCTGTGTGATAGAGTGAATAAGATAAGGTATGTGTGTGTGTACTCGTGTCCAACTCCTTGCAACCCCATAGACTGTAACCCACCAGGCCCCTCTGTCCATGGGATTCTCCAGGCATGAACACCAGAGTGGATTGTCATCTCCCTTTCCAAAAGGAAATATAGAAAGAAAGAAAGTGAAGTTGCTCAGTCATGTCTGACTCTTTGCGACCCCATGGACTGTAGCCTACCATGCTCCTCCATCCATGGAATTTTCGACTAAGGCTCTACTGATAATGGAATCTCAGTGTGTTTTAAATACCATCCATGTAGAAGTTCTCAAATATAATGCAAATTTTTAAAGTTTTAGTATTAACTAAAAATCATTTAGTTTTTTCTAGCCTGTATATTGGGCTGAGAATTCTGACCTAATATAATGTTTTTCCTCAAAACAGAACAGTTAGTTTCAGATGAAATATAATTTTAAGCTAAAAAGAAATGTCAAAGCAAATGATTTACATTTGGACAGGTCTTATAAAGAGGTATGGACTTTCACTGAATCTAGGATTGTTAAGTTGTATCACTATTTTATAAAGCACCACTAAAGAAAGAAATTCTGCATATTAAAATAAGACCCAACTCTTCTAATATTTAGAATTTTTATTTCCAAAGTAGTTTTTTAGACATAAACATAAATTATTTTAATCATTTTGATCACTCCTAAATATTTTATATGCGCACACATACACATACATCAGAAAATGTTCATAAAATAGATTGCATAAGTCACTCCTAAAACATCATCCTATTCAGTATCCAGCTCTTCAAAACTGAGTTTTGAGTCAGAGTGTTCGATGTGCCTGTTTCCCACACTAAGATTGTTCCTTTTTCGTGAGGTGCCTGTCTTAATAGAGAGAGCCTCTGTTTTCTCTGGTTGTTCCATCTAAACTGCTGCACCCATTCTAAAAGTTTTGATGGTGGTACTTTCTTGACGTTACCAGAAAGTATCAACAGAAGCTTTTTCAGACAGCAATCAGGATTCATATTACTTTTTCAAATGGTCTGGTTGAAAATTGGGCAATTGTCATTGTCTAAACAAGCCACAGAAATAACCTAATAATTTCAGTTGAGCTATTTCAAATCTTAAAAAAAAAAAAAATGATGCTGTTAAAGTGCTGCAATCTGTATGCCAACAAATTTGGAAAACTCAGCAGTGGCCACAGGACTGGAAAACGTCAGTTTTCAATCCAATCCCAAAGAAAGGCAACGCCAAAGAATGCTCAAACTACAGCACAATTGCACTCATCTCACACGCTAGCAAAGTAATGCCCCAAATTCTGCAAGCCAGGCTTCAACAGTACGTGAACCGTGAACTTCCAGATATTCAAGCTGGATTTAGAAAAGGCAGAGGAACCAGAGATCAGATTGCCAACATCCGTTGGATCATTAAAACAAAAAGAATTCCAGAAAAACATCTACTACTACTTTATTGACTATGCCAAAGCCTTTGACTGTGTGGATCACAATAAACTGTGGAAAATTCAAGAGATGGGGATACCAGACCACATTTCCTGCTTCCTAAGAAATCTGTATGCAGGTTAAGAAGCAACAGTTAGAACTGGACATGGAACAACAGACTGGTTCCAAATTGGGAAAGGAGTATGTCAAGGCTATATGTTGTCACCCTGTTTATTTAACTTACATGCAGAGTATATCATGCAAAATGCCAGACTGGATGAAGCACAAGCTGGAAACAAGATTGCCGGGAGATATATCAATAACCGCAAATATGCAGATGACACCACCCTTATGGCAGACAGCAAAGAGGAACTAAAGAGCCTATCAATGAAAATGAGAGAAGAGAGTGAAAAAGTTGGCTTTAAGCTCAACATTCAGAAAACTAAGATCATGGCATCTGGTCTCATCACTTCGTGGCAAATAGATGAGGAAACAAAGGAAACAGTGGCAGACTTTATTTCCTTGGGCTCCAAAATCACTGCAGATGGTGAGTGCAGCCATGAAATGAAAAGACATTTACTCCTTGGAAGAAAAGCTATGACCAACCTAGATAGCATATTAAAAAGCAGAGACATTACTTTGTCAACAAAGGTCTATCTAGTCAAAGTTATAGTTTTTCCAGTAGTCATGTAAGGATGTGAGATTTGGACCATAAAGAAAGCTGAGTGCCAAAGAATTGATGCTTTTGAACTCTGGTGTTGGAGAAGACTCTTGAGAGTCCTGGGAATGCAAGGAGATCAAACCAGTCAATCGTAAAGGAAATCAGTCCTGAATATTCATTGGAAGGACTGATGTTGAAGCTGAAACTCCAATACTTTGGCCACCTGATGCGCAGAATTGACTCATTTGAAAAGACCCTGATGCTGAGAAAGACTGAAGGTGAGAGAAGGGGATGACAGAGGATGAGATGGTTGGATGGCATCACCGACTCGATGGCCATGAGTTTGAGTAAGCTCCAGGAGTTGGTGATGGACAGGGAAGCCTGGCATGCTGCAGTCCATGGGGTCGCAAAGAGTCAGATATGACTGAGTGGCCAAACTGAAATGAATTCAAACATACCTAACGCATGGAAGCAACATTACTACCCTTGGTGGCCCCTGATGAACAGGGATTGTTAAGAGACTGTCAGTATAAAAATCCTCATTTCTAATATAATGAGATATGTAAACAGTTGGGATCTTAAAATAAAAAATATGGTATTAAAAAGTCACAGTGGGGTATAATAAAAAGAAAAATAAGTCAGCTTCAATTAAAGGGATATATCTGTGTGCCTAAACACACATTATTCCAAAAAGTAAAATTCTAAGAGATAGATCATTTATATAATCCTTAAATTTTTATTAAATAAATTTATCTGCATTTATTAAGATATTTAGGGCTTCCCCAATGGCTCAGCATTAAAGAATCTGCCTGCCAATACAGAAGACATGGGTTTGACCCCTGGGTCAGGAAAATCTCCTGGAGAAGGAAATGGCACTCCCCTCCAACGTTCTTGTTTGGGAAATCCCATGGACAGTGGAGCCTGGTGTGATACAGTCTATAGGGGACACAAAAGAGTCAGATATGACTTAGAGATTAACAACAAGTTTAGCTATGTCTCATTAAAAAGCTTTTCTGTCAGAAGTTGAATTATTATGGTCCTACCAAACTTGATATTAAATAATTCAATGGATTATTTTATGTGCTTGTAGATATATGGGTAAAGACAACCAGTCAAATGGATTGGAAAGTATTGAAAAGTTTTCATGTTGTTCCATATAAACTAATACTTTTCTTTGATCGTTAAAATGTGTTTTCTCAACTTTCAAAATTAACATATGTTATAAATAAATAAATAACCCAGGAACTGAATATTTCTTAACTTCTTCTCTACCTCAGGTCCTATAAGTAGCGTTTTGGTGAATAAATATGGTAGCCGGCCAGTGGTGATGGTAGGAGGTTTGTTATGCTGTTTGGGTATGGTCTCGGCCTCTTATAGTACCAACGTAGTAGAGCTTTACTTCACAATGGGATTAATTTGCGGTAAGTGGAGATTTGTTTTCAGCTCATTTTCTTCTTAACACTTCTACTGTTTGCAAAGTTCTGTCAGAAGCATGAGCAACAAAACATTCTTATTTTCTTTGATTTTTTTTAAAATATCAGATGCTATATACTTTAAAGTATTGTCATCTGGTATGTTAAACTCCTGGCTATAGGCTGACCAATCAAACTAATTTCTAGAAATGGAAAAAGCAAGTTATCAGACATGTTGTGTCTATGATATAAATGTCAAAAAGAAAACTTCTTTGGTTTGTTTTTACTGTTTCAACATTTAATCTTCAAGCCATGAAGACTGACATGGCCACACAGACTCTGGCATATGAATAGCTTCATTAAAAAAAAAAATGCTTTCACTACTTATTACTATTAGTGTCTGACTGATCACTCATAATAGGTTAAAAATGGTGTCAAAAAGATGTTTCCTGGATTCATTGATTTAGCTTTAACATAGAATTGTTGCTCGTGTTCTGATTAGTGATAGAGCTCTGCATTAGCCTCCCTACCTTTTCTTACTAAAGGATTCTATTTAAAAATTTGAAAGACACATTTGTCACTGAACACAAATATTTTAAAATAAGTTCCTGTCATTTGGTTATAGTTGTTTCTTAAGCATGTCTGTAGACTCTAGCTACCTGAATATGCACATTTGGAAAATATGATCTTTATTAGCTTCAACGACTTCCCTGGTGGCTCAGATGGTAAAGCGTCTGTCTACGATGCAGGAGACCCGGGTTCAATCTCTGGGTTGGGAAGATCCCTTGGAGAAGGAAATGGCAATCCACTCCAGTACTATTGCCTGGAAAATCCCATGGACAGAGGAGCCTGGTAGGCTACAGTCCATGGGGACTCGCAAAGAGTCGGACACGACTGAGCGACTTCACGTTCACATTCACATTAGCTTCAACAGCAAATTGCACTACACAAATTTACACTCCCAAGTTTTAGAAAAATTAGACTTCAGTATATAAAGAAATTTAATTATTTCCTTTTGTTCACAGATAAAAAGGTAAATATATCTTTTATGACTTTAAGTCAGTCTGACTTTGGATTAATGCATCATCTGATTGAAAAATTAGATGTATTAAAGCCTACAGTAATAGTGATGTTAAAATCCACTCTTTACAACCTATGGACAACTCTTCTTTTTTGACTTTGTAAAACATCTTTGACATTCTAAATGAGAATCTTCTTATATCTAAGAATTGTCATGGTGGAGAGAATAGTGTTTCCTTTGTGAAGAAATACTAGGTACAGCTGACCTTGAACAACATGGATTTGAACTGCAGGGGTCTGCCCTACTACTCAGTCCATAGTTGGTTGAATCCTAAGGCGAGCTGGCTATAAATGATACATAGATTTTTCAGCTATGTAGAGGGTGAGCCTTAAACCCCACATTGTTCAAGGGTCAGCCATATTTCATTTGGCCATAGAATTCAGTCTGGGCCCACAAAGTCATGTATTAGGAAAAAGGTGGTTTTGATGTTACTGTATCATAAATATCAATTGTATTTTATGTTATTCTAACTTCAGTTCCATTTATTTGAGTCTCAAAGGCTCTGGTGCTTCTAGTCAACCGTTAAATATAACTATAAGAGATTTATCTTAAGTCATTATCAGCCAATATTTCTTGGTATTTGAAATCATTCAGGTCTAGCTTTTAAACCTAAGTCAGCACATATTAGCTGTGTGATTGTGGATAAATACCCCTCCTTATGCCTCCATCTCTTTGTCTTTAAAATGGAAAAATGATAGCTCTTTCCTTTGGAAGGAAAAGGAAATATGTAGGAGGAACCATATATTCATTTGTAAAAATAGACTATATATTCATTTGAACCATATGTTCAATGAACTATATATTAATTCATTTGTTAAAAAAATGAATATATGATACTTTACAGAGTATCCAGCATTTTGTCACTTTTAAATAAATACTAACATATAATAATCATCATCACAACAACATTATACATCATCTTGGAGACGTAGACCTCACTTGATTTTAGCAAAACCCTTTTATGTTCTTGTTGAAAGAACTGGAATTTAAGAAATCTTAAGTATTTTGCCCAGTAGTACATATAAGTAAGTAGCTGAGACAGACTTAGATCTTTTCATTTCAAATGCCATGCTCCTTTTACCATGCCAAGTAGGAAATAGATGACCACAAACTCCTAAGGAGAACTTGCATTAACATGTGAAAGCAAAATTCCAGGTGACAGAATAGGGGCACAGGGAGGAAGATGGCTTAGGTAAAGAAATTTGAACCTCAAAGCACAATTCCTGGGAATTTGAGTCCTTCCTCTTACAAGCTGCTGACAATAGTTTCATTACTTAGACCCTGGATCTATTGATAATTACACTCATTCTGCATATCTCACAAGTATGGCTAAGGTAGAATCAGAGAGCATACTGCCCTGTCATTCACCAAAACTGGTTCCTTCATATCAGTTTTTTGGAACACTGTTCAGTTCAGTTCAGTTCAGTTGCTCAGTTGTGTCTGACTCTTTGCAACCCCATGAACTGCAGCATGCCAGGCCTCCCTGTCCATCATCAACTCCCACAGCCTACTGAAATTCATGTCCATTGAGGCGGCAATGCCATCCAACCATCTCATACTCTGTCGTCCCCTTCTCTTCTTGCCCTCAATCATTCCCAGCATCAGGGTCTTTTCAAATGAGTCAGCTGTTCACCTCAGGTGGCCAAAGTATTGGAGTTCAGCTTCAACATCAGTCCTTCCAATGAATACCCAGGACTGCTCTCCTTTAGGATGGACTGGTTGGATCTCCTTGCAGTCCAAGGGACTCTCAAGAGTCTTCTCCAACACCACAGTTCAAAAGCATCAGTTCTTCCACACTCAGCTTTCTTTATACGCCAACTCTCACATCCATACATGACCACTGGAAAAACGATAGCCTTGACTAGACAGACCTTTGTTAGCAAAGTAATGTCTTTGCTTTTTAATATGCTGTCTAGGTTGGTGATAACATTCCTTCTAAGGAGTTAGCGTCTTTTAATTTCATGGCTGCAGTCACTATCTGCTATGATTTTGGAGTCCAAAAAACTAAAGTCTGCTGCTGTTTCTCTTGTTTCCCCATCTATTGGCCATAAAGTGATGGAACTGGATGCCATGATGTTAGTTTTCTGAATGTTGAGCTTTAAGCCAACTTTTTCACTCTCCTCTTTCACTTTCATCAAGAGGCTCTTTAGTTCTTCTTCATTTTTTGCCATAAGGGTGGTGTCATCTGCATATCTAAGGTTATTGATATTTCTCCCAGCAACCTTGACTTCAGCTTGTGCTTCTTCTAGCCCAGCATTTCTCATCATGTACTCTGCATGTAAGTTAAATATACAGCCTTGATATACTCCTTTTGCTATTTGGAACCAGTCTGTTGTTCCATGTCCAGTTCCAACTGTTGCTTCCTGACCTGCATATAGGTTTCTCAAGAGGCAAGTCAGGTGGTCTGGTATTCCCATCTCTTTCAGACTTTTCCACAGTTTGTTGTGGTCCACACAGCCAAAGGGTTTGGCATAGTCAATAAAGCAGAAGTAGATCTTTTTCTAGAACTCTCTTGCTTTTTGTATGATCCAACGGATGTTGGCAATTTGATCCCTGGTTCCTCTGCCTTTTCTAAAACCAGCTTGAACGTCTGGAAGTTCACGGTTCACATATTGCTGAAGCCTGGCTTGGAGAATTTTGAGCATTACTTTCCTAGCGTGTGAGATGAGTGCAATTGTGCAATAGTTTGAGCATTCTTGTCATTGCCTTTCTTTGGGACTGGAATGAAAACTGACATTTTCCAATCCTGTGGCCACTGCTGAGTTTTCCAAATTTGCTGGCATATTGAGTGTAGCACTTTCACAACATCATCTTTCAGGACTTGAAATAGCTCAATTGGAATTCCATCACCTCCATTAGCTTTGTTCGTAGTGATGCTTCCTAAGGCCCATTTGAATTCACACTCCAGGATGTCTGGCTCTAGGTGAGTGATCATACCATTGTGACTATCTGGGTCATGAAGACCTTTTTTGTACAGTTCTCCTGTGTATTCTTGCCACCTCTTCTTAATATCTTCTGCTCCTGTTAGTTCCATACCATTTCTGCCCTTTAGTGAGCCCATCTTTGCATGAAATGTTCCCTTGGTATTTTAACTTTCTTGAAGAACTCTCTAGTCTTTCCTATTCTGTTCTTTTTCTCTATTTATTTGCATTGATCACGGAAGAAGGCTTTCTTATCTCTCCTTGCTATTCTTTGAAACTCTGCATTCAAATAGGTATATCTTTCCTTTTCTCCTTTGCTTTTCACTTCGCTTCTTTTCACAGCTATTTGTAAGTCCTCCTCAGACAGCCATTTTGCTTTTTTGCATTTCTTTTCCATGGGGATGGTCTTGATCCCTGTCTCCTGTACAATGTCATGACCCTTCATCCATAGTTCATCAGGCACTCTATCTATCAGATCTAGTCCCTTAAATCTATTTCTCACTTCCACTGTATAATCATAAGGGATTTGATTTAGGTCATACCTGAATGGTCTAGTGGTTTTCCCCAGTTTCTTCAATTTAAATCTGAATTTGGCAATAGGGAGGGAGTTCATGATCTAAGCCACAGTCAGCTGCTGGTTGGTCTTGTTTTTGCTGACTCTATAGAGCTTCTCCATCTTTGGCTGCAAATAATATAATCAATCTGAATACTATTACAAATATTAAATACAAATATTTGTATTAGAGATTTGCATTAAGTATTTGTTCAGAACCCAGTATCCTGGAATCTAAATACTTAACCAATTTGCAATACTGTCTCAAATTTGCATAAATTGGTAAATGCCAAAGAATTCTTACTTCTATAGATCCTAAATAATACAAAATCATGTCTAGGCTAAAGGGTAAAGAGAGGTAGTTTGTATAAATCACTTGTATTTACTTTTTAAACAAACATTCATTTTTGTTGCCGAATAGTATCTTGATGAGCTAACTCAACACTGTCAAGGTGTCCCTAGACAGTGGAAACTTTTGACCCATATAAACAATCAGCTTAAAATTATTTTTTAGTTAATACACATTTACCTCTATAGTCATGAAATGTGGAATGTGAGGGATGAAGAACATGAAATTAATGGCATGAACTGATTACTCGTTTTTAGTATTTGCATAGCTTTGAAAGAAATACCTACAGGAGATCTAAGATTATTTATAAACAACAACCTTTTTAATCTGTTTCATCTATTCTGTACTGAAAAGAAAGTATTCATGTTTTAAACACACTCTTGCCTTCAAGGAAGATATCTATTCTCTGCATGTGTATATAAAGAGAGAGATTAGAGAGATTAATTTATTTATGGAATTAAGTGATTATGACTAAGAACTAATAAACTGTGTTCCAATTTCAACCTATTCTCTGATTGTTGCAACATTAGGAGAAGTTCTTGGCTTTATTTTTGTGTTTTAAAAGGAAAGGGCTATGAAACAGTCTTGCATCTCAGATGTCTAGTTATGAGAACCTTTTTGTTTATATGCTATCTTATTGATAATATGTAATCTTTTTAATTCTTAAATTTTTTATTTACTGTGTGCTGTTGCCTTTTCATTCTACCATCTCCACTTGAATGTACATTTTGACAAGTGATTTCTTTTGTGAGTGGCATAATATGTTTTTTTCTTCCTTTTGTTTTGTTCTTTTTAGGTTTAGGTCTAGCCTTCAACCTGCAACCTGCCTTAACAATCATTGGCAAATACTTCTATAAGAAACGACCTGTAGCGAATGGCCTTGCAATGGCAGGAAGTCCTGTTTTCTTAAGTACATTGGCTCCTTTCAATCAGTACCTCCTTAATACTTACGGCTGGAAGGGAAGTTTCATGATTTTGGGAGGTTTACTATTGAACTGCTGTGTGGCTGGGTCCCTTATGAGACCTGTTGAACCCAAAGCAAGTACTGAGTCTAAAAATAAGGTTAGTGTAAGCGAAACTGATTCCAGTGTGAAGAAAAGACAGAAGAAGTTATCAGTATGGGAAGAAACTAATAAATATTTAGATTTCTCCCTTTTTAAGCACAGGGGATTTCTGATATACTTATCTGGAAATGTCATTATGTTTCTGGGGTTCTTCGCCCCCGTTATATTCTTGGCTCCATATGCTAAAGACAAAGGAATTGATGAGTATTCTGCAGCTTTCTTGCTCTCTGTTATGGCTTTTGTTGATATGTTTGCCAGACCTACTGTAGGACTTATTGCCAACTCCAAATTAATCCGACCCCGAATCCAGTACTTCTTCAGTTTCGCAGTGATGTTCACTGGAATCTGTCATCTCTTATGCGCATTGGCTGAGGACTACACAAGCCTGGTGGTGTATGCTGTATTTTTTGGCCTTGGATTTGGGAGTGTTAGCAGTGTCCTCTTTGAAACTCTCATGGACCTTGTTGGTGCTCAAAGATTTTCCAGTGCTGTGGGACTCGTCACAGTTGTGGAGTGTTGTCCTGTCCTCCTTGGTCCTCCTCTTGCTGGTAAGAATATTTATCATCAAAGAAAGCAAATAGCATAAAATTAATATCCATTAGCTGAGACTTTCTTTGTAGTGTAAATGTGGTTTGTAATAATAGATAATAATACCCTAAAAGACTGTAGATGTGTTAGTTTTAGCCTTATTATATCTTTTCAGTTTCCTAATTAGTCTATTTTAGACAAAAATTTCATTTATAGCCTTGTATTATGAACTTGAGAATTTAAATTAGACTGATAATTAGCATGACTTGCAGATTTTTACCTATATCAACTTGTATTGTTAAAAATAAATCATATAAATAAAATATCATTTATCATTGGTAAACAGATTTCTCTTGTTTTTTTAAAAACAAGTCAAAAATTTAAAGTAGTGCTCTCAAAAGGTTAAGATCTATTTTCTTATTGGAGTATAATGGTTATATTAATATAGAACTTGTTACATGCTTAAGGAAGGAATATGTTTATAATATCACTGATCGGAATATATCAATAGGAATGCAAGAATGAAGAAAAGTTCAGTCAAAGTCATTTTCTTGATCAAATACTTATATCCCATATTTGTAACCTTTATCTTTAGATTTAAAGATCTAAAATACTGTCAGAGATGACTATAAATGTATCTGCGCTAAATTATCAAGTAAAGAGACTGAGTAAAGACACGTGTACATTACTTTTTGAAGTGAAGACTTCGTTTAGTCTTAGACGTACATGTAATAAATATGAAATACTTTTTCTTGGTATATCTTTTCTAGTAATCACTGTATAAGTTCAGTTCATTTCAGTTCAGTTCAGTCGCTCAGTCGTGTCCGACTCTTTGCGACCCCATGAATCTCAGCACGCCAGGCCTCCCTGTGCATCACCATCTCCGGGAGTTCACTCAGACTCACGTCCATTGAGTCCATGATGCCATCCAGCCATCTCATCCTCGGTTGTCCCCTTCTCCTCCTGCCCCCAATCCCTCGCAGCATCAGAGTCTTTTCCAATGAGTCAACTCTTCTCATGAGGTGGCCAAAGTACTGGAGTTTCAGCTTTAGCATCATTCCTTTCAAAGAAATCCCAGGGTTGATCTCCTTCAGAATGGGCTGGTTGGATCTCCTTGCAGTCCAAGGAACTCTCAAGAGTCTTCTCCAACACCACAGTTCAAAAGCATCAATTCTTCGGCGCTCAGCCTTCTTCACAGTCCAACTCTCACATCCATACATGACCACAGGAAAAACCATAGCCTTGACTAGGCGGCCCTTAGTCGGCAAAGTAAGGTCTCTGCTTTTGAATATACTATCTATGTTGGTCATAACTTTTCTTCCAAGGAGTAAGCGTCTTTTAATTTCATGGCTGCACTCACCATCTGCAGTGATTCTGGAGCCCCAAAAAAGAAAGTCTGACTGTTTCCACTGTTTCCCCATCTATTTCCCATGAAGTGATGGGACCGGATGCCATGATTTTCATTTTCTGAATGTTGAGCTTTAAGCCAACTTTTTCATTCTCCTCTTTCACTTTCATCAAGAGGATTTTTAGCTCAGCATTGCTTTAAATAATGCTAAATGTAGGTATTTACTTAGACCTCTTGGCCTGCCCCTAATTGTCACAATAACTGCCAGCCATTCATGAATTTCTTTCATGTATATATGGTCAGTGTTTAAACTCTTCCTATATGTAGTATGGAATGAAGCAGGGCAAAGGCTAATAGAGTTTTGCCAAGAGAAAGCATTGGTCATAACAGACACCCTCTTCAAACAACATGAGAGAAGACTCTACAAATGGACATCACCAGATGGTCAACACCGAAATCAGATTGATTATATTATTTGCAGCCAAAGATGGAGAAGCTCTATGCAGTCAGCAAAAACAAGACCAGAAGTTGACTGTGGCTCAGATCATGAACTCCTTATTGCCAAATTCAGACTTAAATTGAAGAAAGTGGGGAAAACCACTAGACCATTCAGGCATGACCTAAATCAAATCCCTTATGATTATACAGTGGAAGTGAGAAATAGATTTAAGGGACTAGATCTGATAGATAGAGTGCCTGATGAACTATGGATGAAGGGTCATGACATTGTACAGGAGACAGGGATCAAGACCATCTCCATGGAAAAGAAATGCAAAAAAGCAAAATGGCTGTCTGAGGAGGGCTTACAAATAGCTGTGAAAAGAAGAGAAGCGAAAAGAAAACGAGGAAAGGCAAGATATAAGCATCTGAATGCGGAGTTTCAAAGAATAGCAAGGAGAGATAAGAAAGCTTTCTTCAGCGATCAATGCAAAGAAATAGAGGAAAACAACAGAATGGGAAAGACTAGATCTCTTCAAGAAAAATTAGAGATACCAAGGGGACATTTCATGCAAAGATAGGGTCACTAAAGGCCAGAAATGGTATGAACCTAACAGAAGCAGAAGATATTAAGAAGAGGTGGCAAGCATATACAGAAGGACTATACAAAAAAAGGTCTTCACGACCCAGATAATCACAATGGTATGATCACTCATCTAGAGCCAGACATCCTAGAATGTGAAGTTAAGTGGGCTTTAGGAAGCTACACTACAAACAAAGCTAATAGAGGTGATGGAATCCCAGTTGACCTATTTCAAATCCTAAAAGATGATGCTGTGAAAGTGCTCCACTCAATATGCCAGCAAATTTGGAAAACTCAGCAGTGGCCACAGGGCTGGAAAAGGTCAGTTTTCACTCCAATCCCAAAGAAAGGCAATACCAAAGAATGCTCTGACTATCACACAATTGCACTCATCTCAAACGCTAGGAAAGTAATGCTCAAAATTCCCCAAGCCAGGCTTCAGCAATACGCGAACTGTGAACTTTCAGATGTTCAAGCTGGCTTTAGAAAAGGCAGAGGAACCAGAGATGAAATTGCCAGTATCTATTGGATCATCGAAAAAGCAAGAGAGTTCCAGAAAGACATCTATGTCTGGTTGATTGACTATCCCAAAGCCGTTGACTGTGTGGATCACAACAAACTGTGGAAAAGTCTGAAAGAGATAGGAATACCAGACCACCTGACTTGCCTCTTGAGAAACCTATATGCAGGTCAGGAAGCAACAGTTGGAACTGGACATGGAACAACAGACTGGTTCCACATAGGAAAAGGAGTACGTCAAGGCTGTATATTGTCACCCTGCTCATTTAACTTATATGCAGAGTACATCACAAGAAACACTGGGCTGGAAGAAGCAAAAGCTGGAATCAAGATTGCTGGGAGAAATATCAATAACCTTAGATATGCAGATGACACCACCATCATGGCACAAAGTGAAGAGGAACTGAATACCCTCTTGATGAAAGAGAAGAGTGAAAAAGCAGGCTTAAAATTCAACATTCAAAAAATGAAAATCATGGCATCCAGTTCCATCACTTCATGGCAAATAGATGGTGAAACAATGGAAACAGTGAAAGACTTTTGGTGGGGGGAGGCGCTCCAAAATCACTGCAGATGGTGAATACAGGCTTGAAATTAAAAGATGGTGGCTCCTTGGAAGAAAAGCTATGACCAACCTAGACAGTATATTAAATAGCAGAGACATTACTTTGTCAAGAAAGGTCTGTATGGTCAAAGCTCCGGTTTTTCCAGTAGTCATACATGGATGTGAGAGTTGGACCATAAAGAAAGCTGAGCGCTGAAGAATTGATGCTTTTGAGCTGCGGTGTTGGAGAAAACTCTTGAGAGTCCCTTGGACTGCAAAGAGATCCAACCAATCCATCATAAAGGAAATCAGTGTTGAATATTCATTGGAAGGACGGATGCTGAAGCTAAAGCTCCAATACTCTGGTCACCCGATGAGAAGAACTGACTCATTGGAAAAGACAGTGATGCTGGGAAAGATTGAAAGGCAGGAGAAGAAGGGGATGACAGAGGATGAGATGGTTGGATGGCCTCACTGACTGGATGTACATGAGTTTGAGCAAGCTCTGGGAGTTGGTGATGGGCAGGGAAGGCTCGCATGCTGTGGTCTGTGGAGTCACAAAGAGGTGGACACTGCTGAGTGACTGAACTGAACTAAATTCTAGACAGAATGTTGGAAACTCTGACTAAACAAATAGGTCTGTTTCAGAATCAGCTGAATATGCATATGAAAAATAATTTGGGTTTGTGCCTACAAAATTTTGCCAGTAATAACTATTGTTAAGAATTAAATGTTTGCATAAGCATGAGGCAAAACTAAATATAAACAATATAAGCTGTAGCTTGTTTAAAAGTCAATAAACCTTCCAATTATTTGGTACCAGGCTAGTTTTTCAATGTTCTCAATAATCAAATGGAGCAAAAACTTTCTCCCTGACTAGTTTGGCCTTAATAATTTAGATTTAGATAAAGTAAAAAACTATGATTAGTCCAAAAAGTGACACGACACTTAACCAAGAGGTTTGCTGGAGCCATTTTACGGAGTAGTTAAGAATATGAGATGCAAACAGACTTTGGTAAGATCGTAGTTTCTGCCACATTTGCTATGTAATCATGTTTGAAATATGTCATAGTGATTTTTTTAAGGATTAAATGCAAAATTACAAATAAAGTGTTTAGCCTAGTGCTAGGCATAGAGAAGTCATTTAGTAAATATTATGACCCATTAGGAATCTCATCAAAGCCTTTGACTTTCCCTAAAGAATGTAATGTATACTCTTTATAGAAAAGATAGGAAATATGGAAAGGATGAAGCAATCTCAATATATATGCTATAAATATATCCATATATATGTTTACATATGTAAATATGTATATATGTTTCTACATATGGAAGTTTAAAATGTATGTCATGTAAATGAAAATAAAGACAAATACAGATATGCCTTGGAGAAGGAAATGGCAACCCACTCCAGTACTCTTGCCTGGAGAATCCCATGGAGGGAGGAGCCTGGTAGGCTATAGTCCATTGGGTCGCAAAGAGTCGGACACGACTGAGCGACTTCACTTTCACTTTCACTTTCACAGATATACCTAGTTTGTCTTGGTAGCACACTTTTATTGAAGGCAACAACTTTCAATGCATTTCATATACTGGTAGTACAATGTAGTATGTGCCTCTAGCATGCCTTTACTATGTATATGTGGAAGTCATAATCTAGAATATTTTTTTCTTTATTTAACTCTCATTTAGTATTAAAGAAGAAATAGGTACACAGTGTGGAATGAATTTATTTGAAACTGTTATCATTTTATGGCTGATTTATAATCCTGTCTTATAAAACACTCTATGTCTCTTAGGTAAATTGGTGGATGAAACTGGACAATATAAATACATGTATTTGGCCTGTGGAGCTGTTGTGGTCCTAGCCAGCGTGTGGCTGCTCATCGGTAATGCTATCAACTACAGATTGCTTGCAAGGGAAAAGAAGAATGTACATACCAAGGAATCTCAAGAAACTGAACCTTTGAAGACATCTCAAAGTCCCAGTGTTAATATCGAAAGTGGCAAAACTGAAAAGTGGGAAGGAGCAGAGGTTAATCCCTCAGAAAGAGAAACGAATATTTAACAAGAAGCATATCTCGGATTTCAGTGTTCCTAACTTTCTTAGGAGTATGTTTTTTCAACATATTGGAAGATTTTTAGTTGAAGAGTCATAGTTAAGGATGGAGATGAGATATTCCTTAATGACAAATTTTAAATGTTTGTCTTTAAAAACTTATCTGGGTAGTTAAATTTTGAGATTAAGCATATAAAGAATTCATGCATTGGGTTTATGTCCATACATGAGTCTGGTTGTGGTGGTTAAATGATTTTAAAGTCTTCCAGTGACTTCTAGTCTTGGTTACAGAGATCTGAATTTCAAAATGCTGGTTTAAGTAGTTAGAAAGAGTATGTTTAATCCTATAAGAATACCCTCTCCACATTTCATTTTTTATTCAATATTGGTGAAATGGAATTGAAGGAAATTAATTTTTTTCCTAAACATCCTCATACACACCAACTTTCATACTCTTAAGAATGAGCAGACAAGATATCTGGAGAAAAAAGACAAGTTTATAAAGAATATTATCACTGTATATATATATTTAAATCCATGGAGAAAAAAAAAATGCATTATATCTGCTTAGTACCTTATAATGTGGATGTTAGAGATAAGAACATGGGTGAAAATGAGGGTGTTCTTAATTTGAAAATGTAATTAACTGCTGTAAAACAAAAGCAATTGCATATATGAAATAAATTTGAAAAAAAAGTAAAAACTCTATTTTTTAAATAATTATTTCTGAGCCATGTCCAATTTAATCCATGCATGCACATGATTTCTTTGAGGGGGGCCATCTGTACCTGGTGCTAGTGAATAGAACCCTCAAATAATCAGGATTTACTAATAAGTAAATCAAATTAAAGATGTAAATAACTCCTAGCAATGAGCTATATCTTTTGATTTGAAAATCCAGAAAGTAATAAATAGAAACTTCTTTTAACCAAACTTAGTCCAGAATAGCTGTCTTACTAAGACACCAAAGTGGAATCAGCTGAAATCTTGGTTGACAGACTGACAAACAGGCAGAAATTTCATTTTTCCCAACAGATAGTGGTGATAAGAGGGTTACTATTATGATTATTCCATCTGAATAAAGATAAGAGTGGAAGGTACTCACAATGAGTCCTCCAAGCTCACTCATTTCCCTCCATTCACCAACATGCAAAGGCAGAAAACAGAAATCCAAACAGGCTTTTCACTCAGCCACCGAAAATGTCTCATATTATAGGAAAGGAAGCAATAGAAATCCCACCCTCTACTAACTAGACTTCCTGCTGCCTGTAAACGTAACTAAACCAGGACACTTATAAAAGGCTTCTAGACCTGGAGGTTGTGTATGACTTTATATACACTTTTGAAGTGGAGATTTAGTTTATAACTTGATAGAAAGAAGATTGCAATATGGGAACCCAGGTTAATTTAGCAGTTCCTCATTTTCATAACCATGTGAAAAATCTGGGACTGAATTGCTCTTGAATATAGAGGCATATGATAGATTTGTGAGTTCAGAACTAATAAATACCATTTTGAGTGATAAAGTACTTTTAAACAAGAAACAATGTATGCATTAGGTATAAAGGTATAAACATTCACCTTTATAAATCTGAAGTTTAAGATCGTGATTAATAAAAAACATTTAGCCTTTGATTATTGAATGTTATTCCTAAGGTGTCGAAAGGATTTTGGCATTCTTTCTTCTTACCATTGCAGTAGAGACAGATGAATAAGGAAATAAGTATTCTTATTTCCTTTAAGATTGTGCTTAGATACCAAGCTTTTGTGATAATTAACACTAGGGATTTGATTTGTAAACTTTACGTACTGTTTGAACATGTAGTTTGTGTTTATCAAGCTGTATACAATTCCATATTTCATTTCACATGCACTTTTCTGCATGGAAATAAGTATTTGTATTTTTAAAATATTAACCAAAACAATATGTGCCAATACCATAGCTAAATAAATCAGGGAAATTGTGACAGTATATAGTTGGTTTTAATTTAGCTTCATTCAATCTTGAATCTTGAATGAGCTGTTTCATATTATTAGTATGTTTGTATTCAGCTCTGACTAGTCATAAGAAATGTGACATCATAAATTGTGCAGTAGCTTTCCAATCTTAAACGTTTCCAAAAAATGTCTTGAATTCTCTGAAGATACATATTTAAATTAATACAGATAATAGATCCCTGGGGCAAGTAATGATCATGGGGTTTTAAAGGGCTAATTTATCACCTACCAGTGGATGCATTCCAGTGGTTTTCTCCATGGAAGGAGGTTTATTTACTTGCTGATGAGGTTCTTGTCAAGACAAAACCGATTTTTATTTGTTCTATTGCACTTTTATCATCTTCTTTAATTTCACTTCTAACATTGATTACATTAAATTGTTAAAAAAAAAAACAAAAAACAAAAAGGAAATTGAAATTGCACATTCAAAGCACATAATGTGAGGTATACAGTCATGCCTGCCAGTCATACTGCACAAAGTTACAAGTATGCATGCAGCTTAATTCTCATCCATAAATGTTGAAAATTAGAACATACTTGAACAGTGATATAAACACACTCAGGATTCAGAATTGTTCCAAGATAAAATAAATGTTTCAAGTTGTTTACTCTCTCAAATAAGTTAAACTTGTTAGAATATTTGCTGCTTGAACAGAACCTTTCAGAGACAGAAAAGAGAATGCCAACCTAGAACATTTATTATTACAAAGCTGCCTAAATGGAGTGGGAAATACAGTTGGCTTCTGTGTCTGCAGCAATGAGTGATTAGTGCAGAACACACTTCTTCCCCGAGGGAATGACAGGTTTTAGATGTTCAAGCTATCACGAAACAAAGTCAGAAACCACTAAAATCCCTTTTAGTCCATTTTCCTATTATAGAATTGTGCAGAAAGAAGGTTATCATAAACATGGGTACCAGAATAATTCATTATCACTGGCTAGATTAAGACACCCAGTATTAGTCACTGTTTAATCTTAAATATGTCTTCATTAATTTGTGAGTGGAATACAGGGTATAGACATTTCTTGACACATGCCAAACCTCTTTTCTGGCTCTTTTTGGACCCAGTAAACACATATTTAAGAGACAGTGGGTCAGGCTCTAGTGTGCTTCACATTGGAAGACATGATATTTTCTCAGTGTGAATTGACTTGGCTCATAAATTTCACTTCATTAGTATTAATATGTTAGTTGCTCAGTCAAGTCAGACTCTGCGACCCCGTGGACTGTAGCCTGTTAGGCTCCTCCGTCCATGGAATTCTCCAGGCAAGAATACTGGAGTGGGTAGCCATTCTCTTCTCCAGGGGATCTTCCCGACCCAGGAATTAAACCCAGATGTCCCGCATTGCAGGCAGATTCCTTACCACTGAGCTACCAGGAAAGTGTTAATACCAAATTGTAACCACTTTATTTCATGGAGTCTCTCCTAGACACTAGAAAATACATAAAGTAATTTGGTTTGATATATTTGAATGTGCACTTTAAAAATTTAGGTATTTTTACTCATCCATCTCTGGCTGTACATGATAGTTTAGGATATAGGGGGAAAAAAGACCATAAGATGTACGTTGTAAATGTAAGTTTTTACATTGGTGTTATAAAATGTAGAGAGTTACTTAAACAGTTAATTGAAACTTATTTTCTATCCAAAAATACCTTCTAAAAACAACTTTACATGGACAGTGTTGCAAGCTCTTGCTATAAATAATCATGATAATTTAGGTTCAAATGGGGAAAAGAATGTAAAGTGGAAAGAGAACAGATATTTATATTTCCTGCATTATTCCTATTAAAACCTTTTAGTATTCAAATCAAATCATAGATATTGTCATGATGTAATAGATGAGTGAAACAAAACAAAAAGAGACATACCTAGAAGCTCAACAAATTACCTAAAGTTAAAAAGTAGTATGTGACAGAAACAGAACTAACACTCAGGTTTACATAAAAGCAGAAAGAGTCCCTAGAGTGTTCACTGCCATACTGCCTGCCCATAGTAGCTATAGATACAAAAAGATTAAACACTATATGGTAAAACAGAGAGACTCTGCTGCAATTTGTGTTATGATTTAATTAGTGTTTATTAAAGACTGCATTTGCCATAACCTGAATATATGATTTCAAGTTGCCTACTTCTCTAGCCAATGCAAATTATCCCAAATAATGATAATGATTATATAATGGCCATAATTGCTTCAATGTGACATTTTTTGGAAAAAATAATGAAACATTTATAGTACTCAGGTATAATATATTTTCCCTGAGGTTGGGTTTAGAAGAAAAATGCTATTTTCTTTATGGATAAGTAATTCTCATATTAGTTGCTACTTTCTATGACTCAAAAGTAAAAGTACTTACTATGAAACATTATGTTCAGAATTATAAGTGATTCTTATAAGTGAGAATCACTTATAAGATTATCTTACTGGTGAAAGTCTCTCAGTTGTGTCTGACTCTTTGCAACCCCATAGACTGCAGCCCACCAGGCTCCTCTGTCCATGGAATTCTCCAGGCTGGAATACTGGAGTAGGTAACCATTCCCTTCTCCAGGGGATTTTCCCAACCCAGGAACCCAGGTCTCCAGCATTGCAGGTGAATTCTTTACCATCTGAGACACCAGGAAAGTCCAAGATTATCTTAAGCCAACAAAAATTTGTAAAAAGCTTCTGAGATACATAGATTTGGTTCATCTACACAGAATTATATTTATTTACACCACTTAATGCAACTGCCCCATACCGTAACTAATTTGTCAAGTTTTCCTGAACATCTGTATTGTTATTCTCCTTTCTGTCCCTTTCTTCTAAAGACAGAACAAATGCCATTACTTTTGTCTTCTTCTAAACCTTTGGCATCCTTAGAACATTCTCTTTATCTCTGTTACAGATTGTTGCCATTTAGTCGCTAACTTATATTTGGCTCTTAGTGCACATATCGCGCTTCTAATGTCTTAGATCTTTCACAGTCACTCATGCTACATCTGGTCTTACTTGGTTTGCAGGAATGACTGTATTCCTGAAGTCAGCAGTGACACTTGAGGCTAAAACCAGTCATTTTCACCAATAAGGGAACTCATGTGAGTGTAGTCTTCAGGTTTCCTGGATGAGGAATATATTTTGTTGTTATGAAACTTCCTTATATATGATAAATAGATCATTAAACATGACTTTTAAGAATCTAGAAAAATAGATCATCCTGTCCTTGACATTTACTATTCTGGATGCTTCCAACTTTCTTAAAGTGCCTGAAATTTTGAGAAACAGCTTACCATCACAATATAGCATTAATATATGTCACCCTGTAGGCTCATGGGTACCTCATAACAACTAGATTCTCACCATGACAATTCACAATGCCAAAGAGCATCAAAATCATTGAGATAAAAATTGAAATGATAATATATTCATTTTGCTTGATTTTAGGTTTTGATTTCTACATATTTCTCAAGTGCATGATCTCATGTTTGAGAAATGCACTTAAAACCTGAAAAGTTCAATTAATAATTAGTAATTAGTAAGAATTAGTAATTATAGTGCATATATAATCAAAATCATAAACTATCTTTATTGGTGATTTTTTTAAATGAATAATTTTCTGATTTCACATCCTTCTTCATAGTTCTGATTTTCTCTTCATTGTTATCAAATTGTACAGTTTAGGTCTGAATGCTTCTTGAGGTCCTATGATCTTGTCTGTCTTAGTCTTATGCTTTGCTTTCATTCTATCTCACATATGTGCAGTTCATGAAAGAATTCTTATACCCATGGGAATCACAATTTTAGGTCTCTACCTTAGGAGGAAAAGGAGTATTGCAAAAATAAATTCTTTAGTGGAGCATATGAAAAAATTTTTAGACCAAATATTGCTCCCAACCCCATTCTGTATATCTTCCTCCCTTTTTTTCCTATGATTATTTTTTAAATAATTTTTAAAAATTATTATTCTTTCATCAATTTTTGTAATTTCTAGGCCAAATTCTCTAGCATTTTTATCTGATTATGGGCATTTTTAATATAGCATTTTTGTTTCTTTGGTGGGTTTAGTTATACTTACCTTACTTATATGATCTTCCCATTTTTCAGTCTTTATGTGTACTTGTTAATAAGATGAGTAAAATTTAGGAGTATTTCAGTAGGCAGTGAGTCTGTGATCCCAAATTCATTACCATATCAGCAAATACTTTTCTTCACATGGTAAAAAAAAAAAAAAAATTGTTTCATTGTTTTAAATTCAAATATGGCAAAATAAGCTAGCCAGCTCTGTATGAAAACATTGGTATTCAACATTATGTTAAGACATATATATGTGTGTGTATATATATATATATATATATATCAGAAAAAGGTTCTGTTCAGATGAACAAAAGAATGGGATTCTTATCCCATATGAAATTCAGGGTGAAATTTTGAAACGTTCTTATGACTAAGAGTTTTATTTTGAGTTGTTAGTTGTTTTTTTATATGATCTAAAAAATGTTTTTAAATTAGACTCAGTTTATATAATTTGTTCATTGAAGTACAAGTTTCTGATGTATTATTTAATGGACTTTATTTTTCTGCCACATGCTACTTCTAACTAAAGATGAAATTTCTGGATTTGGTGAGAAAGGGTATGTAAACTAAAATGTTTATTTTCTAAGCATTAGATGCAATTATGTTTTGATTTTTGCTGTATTTTGATTTTGATATATTAAAGGTAGGTTTGTTAGATATCAGCATTTTGACAGAATAAGACTAGAACAGATAAGGTCTTTGCCTAAATGTATATTTGTCCTCTGAGTAAATGCAGACTTGGAAATAAAACCAGGTCTTTTAACTTCTAATTCACTTTTTTTTCCCCATTGGTCACCCTATTTGTAATAGTGAATTTTGTAGCCTGAACACATATTTTCTTTGAAACACATATTCTAACCTTACTTGATAAGTTTTGTATTTCCAAAATGAATACATTTCTCCTAATTGAATTCTTCTTTGCAAAATGATGTTTATAAATTTAATTTGAAAAATATTTGCTGTTTCCCACAGCAGAGAAGTCTGAGTGAATTGGACATAACCACTAGGATGAATGATTTTGCACAATATCTATTGTTACAGAAATATGTGAGTCATTAAAATAATACTCACCATAACTTGTTTATAGAATCCATGTGTCAATATTCCATTAATTCTTTTTATTTTGCTTATATTCATGGTTTGTTTTAGAAGCATCATCTGCTTACTTGTTTCTCAAAGTATAACACCAGAGCATAGAATGTGCAACATAAATTTGTTAAATTATTAATTTAAGAGAAATTTTTGCTATTTTATATAACCTTGAGGAGAAGGAGCACCCCAGCAGTATTTGTTGATCTAAGAATCTGAAGATGAGCTAATGAAATTCATAGAATAAGATTTATCTAAAAAATTCTTGCTTTTTAAATGGTGATTTCACCTATTTAAACAATACTAAAATTTATAACAGATGTCTGGCAACAATAAGACTAGAGTTTGTTTTTAGAGATAGAGTCTACCTGCAGCCTCTTCTTATCTAGGTATTTCTAGACTTTTCCCTTTTGATTTCATTCCAGAAAAAAACAAAAAAGTACTTCTGAATACAAAATCCCTGGTGAAGGGAAAGAGAGTGGTTGCTTTTAGGAATTCACTCAAAGTGTAAAAACAGTACTCTTGGTATTTGTTTGCTTATTTCATTAAGAATATTTACTCTAAGAACATAATTCAGTAAAAGTTTTGATAAACTGATGTGTCACAATAAAATTTTTCATAAACAAGGCCTTAAATACATTTGCTGTATCTGTGACATGTTTGGGTGTTCTTGGTTAGATTCAACTAAACTGACATCATAGTCAGTGACATGTTTGGATCTGTTTGCTTAGATACAGCTAACCTGATATCCAGATACTAAATGTTCATTGTCATTGTGTCATGGTGTGGTGGTGGTGTCTGCAGCTACAGTGAGTATGTCAGTGTAATATAAGGTCCTTTCTTTGTAATGATAAAAATGATGTCACACATTACTAATGTATTAGCCACAGAAATTCCTTTGTTGAAGATGGAAGAGCAGGATCTTTTCAGGTATTTACTAAACTTTACATTTGACTTCAAGCTTTTTATTTAAAAGCACATTCCTCCAAATATTTTAAACTAGCATGTTGATTTATATTTCAATAATTCCCCATTTTAAAAGAATTTTTGAAAACATTCTATTTACTATTTACATTTCTTCAACCCATGTTTTTTCTTATCCCATTATTACCTTTGAGCAAATATTAAAAGTAAAACTACTGGGTTGAAAGTTATACCTAATGATGTTTCTTATAAGACAGACAAAGGCATTTCTTGGCAATAGCTTCATCTAGCTAAATTTTGCAAGTATTCTTCAGAGATTGGATTTAAGGGTTAATTTATAGAATTATTTTTTAAATATCAATTATATTTTAGGCTGTATTTTTATGATATTTAAGTAATAAAATTTAAATGTAGTTGGTTCTGTAGGCATCCTCAAGACCACTATCATACTGTCACATGGTCTATCAACTGTAATTACTATTTTAGTGAATTAAGGAGAAAGATAGCTTTGCTTGACACCAAAGGTTATCCAGTCAGTTGTTTCGACATGACTGAAATCATAATTGTATATTTGATTTTCTTTAAAAAATTCAATAAAATATAATTAATGTAAGTGCCTGTCAATGTTTAAAGGTAGAACCCTCTTCTCTCTGCCTTCTTAAAGATGAATGTACTTAAAGTGACTGTGATTTGACCATGGAATATATATTTATGTCTGTAATTTTTGTATATGTAGTACTGAACTATGCAAATAAAATATGTGGGAAAAAATTAACCAAAAGTGAAAGAGCTTGGAATTTTCATACAACTATGTATTTTGTTTTTAATCTAAACAGTGTTGTAGTTGCTGTTGTTCAGTTGCTGAGTCATGTCTAATTCTTTGCAATGATTTATTTAAATCAGGAATATATTATATTGTTGATCATTTTTAAAGTATACTTAGTTCAATATGTTCCAACTTCATTTTTAGGCAAGCTTGTTTGACTACTGAATCATTTGCTGCCTTTTATCATTTATACTATGATATCATATGGACAGATATTTTAGAGAAATCTCTATTGTGGTTTCTAAGTTTCATTGTATAACTAACTTGGAACTAGGTGTTGATTACTCAGTGGGAGCACATATTTTGCTAGCAGTTTTGGATATATTTTCAAATTTATCTCTTTCCTACTAGTCTGTGAGCTCCTTGTGGACAAGGATATTATCTTAGTTATAATAACAACTTTAATGCCTAGCAAGGTACCAGGCACAAAATAATTCTTTAATTGAAATGAATTGATGGACCCAGATCATTGAATGAATAGTACAGTATTCTATGATGCCGGCTGAATGTATCTTAGAAATTTTCTGACTAATTTTTAAAAACTCAATGTATACCAAATGAATTTTCTGGCTAGTTTTTAAAGATTGGGAAAACAAACACACAGCATTTTCCTTATCTTAAAATTGAGACTCTGTTGTGAAGATTTATCTTTATTTTATGAGTAAACAGTCTATGCAAATGCTGAAATATGCAACAGCTAAACTTCATGGTACATAGTAGCTAGTTTTATTTTCTTTACAAAATCAGAAATGCTCAAGGTAGACTTCCTGGAAATAGACATTGAAAATAATTAATAAAAGGTGCTACTTATTTTCCAGTATTTACCTTGATTATAAATGCCCCTGTCTGCCTGAGCTTTATTTCTTCCATTTCGGGGGGAGTTGTAGGGGAAGGAGTGCAAAAAAGAATTCATCTTTTTTGTCTGAATTATGAAATTTTGCACTGAATATTTTCCTCTGTACTCTATTATTATTGTATTTTGATTATTTCTTAACTGCTCACTAATTTTTGTTTCAGCCTATGCTATTTCTTAGAAGGTATATGCATATATATTTATATAATATGTAAGAAAAAACCTGCATTGCATTGCTTATTAAATTAAAATGATGAATAAATGTTTATGTTAAATTTTGAAATGAAATCTGCACTGCTTTTTTTAAAGGATTATTAAATGCTATGCTAAACTATGCTAATCAAAACATAATTTCCCACATCATCTTCTCAATTTTTAGGGCACTTCTTTTCTCTGAATGTACATGACTGATTAATGTCAGTGGAAACAGGCACAGCCAAAATGCAAGCCATTCATTAGGGCAGAAATGAGTGTCTGTTGTTTTTATGTGTAGACAGTTTACTAGATTTATGCAGAGGAGGCACATTTGTTCAAGAAGAGAACATTACCTATATGGTAGAAGTTTCATCCCAGCCTACTCTTCCTCCTTTAACTTTTTCTTTAATAGGCTGCTTTTTACAGCAGTTTTAAGTTCACAGCAAAATGGAATAGAAGGCACAGAGGTTTCTCAATATATGCCCTGTCCTACCAGTGTGCAGATTTCTCATAATCAATACCCACCTCTCAGAGTGGTACATTTGTTACAACTAATGAGCCTCCACTAATGCATCAACACCCAAAACCCATAGTTCACATCAGGATTCAGACTAGGTGCTATACATTCCATCAGTTTGGGCACATTTATAATGACATATATCCACTTTCATAAAATCATATAGAGTAGCTTCACTGCTGTAAAAATACTCTCTACTCTGCTTCCCTTCCAGGAAAATGTAGATAAGGTGGTATTTGCATAAAAACCTGAGGAGGTGAAGGAAGCAGACATGCAGATTTATGAATAAGGAATGTCCCAAGGGAAGGCAACAGTGAGTGTGAAAGGTCTGAGCCAGGTCCCTGTGTGACAAATTCAAGAAAGGGCAAAATGTTCAGCCTCGCTGGAATTAAGAGAATAAAGGGGAGATGCAGCAGATGAGATCAGAGAAGGGACTAGGGGTTGATTTTAGAGACTTACTGGTCAGAGGATTTTGACTTGTACAATGCAGGAAAATAACATTTTTAAAACAATCATTTTCCATGAAAATAGAAGACAGAAATAAGAAAAATAATGCAACTGTAGAAGAAACCTACAACCAAATCAGTCGCATTCTATCAATTCCATCTCCCTGAACACTATGGCACTTTACCTGTGGTCTCTGTTCTATTTACATAGTCTTTGCATGGCTGTGTGCTCAGTCCCTTCAGTCATGTCCCATTCTTTGCAACCCTATAGACTGTAGCCCACCAGGCTCCTCTGTCCATGAGATTCTCTAGGCAAGAATACTGGAGCGGGTTGCCATGCTCTCCTCCAGGGGATCTTCCCAACCCAAGGATTGAACCCATATCTCCTGAGTCTCCTGCATTGCAGGTGAATTCTTTATCCACTGAGCCACCTGGGGAAGCCCACATAGGTTTTTACCAGTCTTATTTTTAGTATCTAATTTCCTAATCCATTTTTTGCCAATATCTCTAGTCCTCCAATCCATTTCCCCTCATATTTATTCACATTCTAGCTAGATTTGTATCAAATCATGGTCATCCTCATGATATTCAATGAACTCTCCATTTTGTGCAGGAAAAAGATTAAAGTCCTGTGCATGGTATTAAAATCCTCATTATTCTACCACCACTTACCTTTCCAGACTTATTTCTTGGTAAATTTTTTTATAATTACTAAAATACAGTCACATGGGTCTCTTTTATTTTCATAAATCTGGCAATTTTTCTGCCTCATGCTATTTCATAAGTCTATATTTTTTTTCCTCATTCATTGACCTGGTGAATTACTACTTATAAGGTCCAGTAAATGTTTTTCAGTTACTGACATTTACTATAAAACTTATTTATTAGACTTCAACTCAGATGTAGGCTTGAATATACTCATCCAGTTCCATCCATTCTATTCTCAATAAAATTATCAATACACTAAGAAAAATAATCTACACTTGCATTTGAAATAGGGAAAAAGTATATAAACATGGAAAAATCTTAAATTTCTCCTAGATAATGTACAGAATGGCTATAAGAAGTCACAGTAACATTTGTGATGTTTGCTCTCATTAATGTCCCTTACTCTTCTTAACAAACTCCTACCTCACTCATTCCTTAGCACAGATACTGAGCTCAAATTTTTCATAAACCTTTGTCTCTTGGATAAAACCTTCTCTGGTTTTAGTCCTTTGTTAAATCACTATTTCCAGACTCTGACTTTTTTTCTCAGCCTTGATATATACTCGATTAAAAAAAGTATATACTTAAGGCACACGATGTAATATTTTGATATACATTATGAAATGATTGAATTTCCCTGGTAGTTCAGCTGGTAAACAATCTGCCTGCAGTGCACAAGAGCCTAGTTTGATTTCTGGGTTGGGACAGTCCCCTGGAGACGGGATAGGCTACCCATTCCAGTATTGTTGGGCTTCTCTGGTGGCTGAGATGATAAGAATCCACCTGCAATATTGGTGACCTGGGTTTGGTCCCTGGTTGCAAAGATCCCTGGAGGAGGATATGGCAACCCACTCCAGTATTCTTGCCTGGAGAATCTCCATGGACAGACGAGCTACAATCAAGCTAATAAATATATAAACTGGCTCACATAGTTATATTTTATGGTGAGAACACTTCAGATCAACTCAGGAAAGTTAAAGTATCAATTCAGTTCAATTAAGTCACTCGGTCATGTCAGACTCTTTGCGACCCCATGAATCGCAGCCCACCAGGCCTCCCTGTCCATCACCAACTCCTGGAGTTCACTCAAACGCATGTCTATTGAGTCGGTGATGCCATCCAGCCATCTCATCCTCTGTCGTCCCCTTCTTCTCCTGCCCCCAATCCCTTCCAGCATCAGGGTCTTTTCCAGTGAGTCAACGCTTTGCATGGGGTGGCCAAAGTATTGAAGTTTCAGCTTTAGCATCAGTCCTTCCAATGAACACCCAGGACTGATCTCCTTTAGGATGGACCGACTGGACCTCCTCGCAGTTCAAGGGACTCTCAAGAGTCTTCTCCAACAACACAGTGCAAAAGTATCAATTCCTCGGCACTCAGCTTTCTTCACAGTCCAACTCTCACATCCATATATGACCACTGGAAAAACCATAGCCTTGACTAGATGGACCTTTGTTGGCAAAGTAATGTCTCTGCTTTTGAATATACTATCTAGGTTGGTCATAACTTTCCTTCCAAGGAGTAAGTGTCTCTTAATTTTATGGCTGCAATCACCATCTGCAGTGATTTTGAAGGCCAGAAACATGAAGTCTGACACTGTTTCCACTGTTTCCCCATCTATTTCCTATGAAGTGATGGAACTAGATGCCATGATCTTCGTTTTCTGAATGTTGAGCTTTAAGCCAACATTGTCACTCTCCTCTTTCATTTTCATCAAGAGGCTTTTTACTTCCTCTACACTTTATGCCATAAGGGTGGTGTCATTTGCATGTCTGAGGTTACTGATATTTCTCCTGGTAATCTTGATTCCAGCTTGTGCTTCTTCCAGCCCAGCGTTTCTCACGATGTACTCTGGATAGTAGTGAAATAAGCAGGGTGACAATATACAGCCTTGATATACTCCTTTGCCTATTTGGAACCAGTCTTTTGTTCCATGTCCAGTTCTAACTGTTGCTTCCTGACTTGCATACAGATTTCTCAAGAGGCAGGTCAGGTGGTCTGGTATTCCCATCTGTTTTAGAATTTTCCACAGTTTATTGTGATCCACACAGTCAAAGGCTTTGGCATAGTCAATAAAGCAGAAGTAGATCTCTTTCTGCAACTTTCTTGCTTTTACCATGATCCAGAGGATGTTGGCAATTTGGTCTCTGGTTCCTCTGCCTTTTCTAAAACCAGCTTGAACATCTGGAAGTTCATAGTTCATGTATTGCTGAAACCTGGCTTGGAGAATTTTGAGCATTACTTTCCTAGCGTGTGAGATGATTGCAATTGTGTGGTAGTTTGAGCATTCTTTGGCGTTGCCTTTCTTTGAGATTGGAATGAAAACTGACCTTTTCCAGTCCTGTGGCCACTGCTGAGTTTTCCAAATTTGCTGGCATATTGAGTGTAGCACTTTCACAGCATCATCTTTCAGTATTTGAAATAGCTCAACTGAAATTCCACCACCTCTGCTAGCTTTGTTTGTAGTGATATTTTCTAAGGCCCACTTGACTTCACATTCCAGGATGTCTGGCTCTGGGTGAGTGATCACACCATCGTGATTATTTGGGTTGTGAAGCTCTTTTTTGTACAGTTCTCCTGTGTATTCTTGCCACTTCTTCATAATATCTTCTGCTTCTGTTAGGTCCATACCATTTCAGTCCTTTATTGAGCCCATCTTTGCATGAAATATTCCCTTGGTATCTCTGATTTTCTTGAAGAGATCTCAAGTCTTTCCCATTCTGTTGTTTTCCTCTATTTCTTTGCATTGATCACTGAGGATGGCTTTCTTATCTCTCCTTGCAAATTAAAGTATACAATATGGTATTTTAACCAATATTCACCATGCTACACATTAGACATCCAGAACTTGTTCAACTCTCAAAACTGAAAATGTGCACCCTTCTACGAGGATCCTCCATTTTTCCCATTCCCCAGGCCCTGTCAAATAGCTTTTATTCTCCGTTTCTGAGTTTTTTATATTTCACACATAAGTTAGTTCAAGCAGTATTTTTCTTTCTGTTTCTTCTTTATTTCACTCAGGATAATGTCTTCCAACATTTATGCTGCCACAAATGGCAAGATTTCCTTCTTTTTCATTGCTGAATAATGTTTCATAATATGTATACCACTTTTCTCTATCCATTTATCTGTCCAGGGGTATTTGGGTTGCTTCCATGTTTTGGTTTTGTGAATATGCTGAAATGAACATGATTATACAGGTATCTCTTGGAGATACTGATTTCACTTCCTTTGGATATATACATAAAAGTGGGATTGGGGGATCAGGTGTCAGTTTTCTTTGTAATTTTTTGAAGAATCTGCATGCAGTTTTTCATAATGGTTATATCAGTTACATGCCCACCAACAGAATTCAAAGTATTTTTTTTTCCCACATACTTATTAGCACTTGTTATCTTTTGTCTTTTGGATAATAGCCCTCCTAACAGATATGAGGTGAAATATTTGTGATTGTGATTTGCATTTCCACAATGATTAATGAGCCCTTTTTTATATACCTGTTGATCATCGGTTTGTCTTTTGTTAAGAAATATCTATTCAGATTCTTAGCCCATTTTTTAATTGGGTGAATTTTTTGTTGTTGCTCTTGGGTTGCTATTCGCTTAATCTGATATTAGCTCTGTATCAGATACATGGTTTGAAAATATTTTCTCCCACTCAGTGTCCTTTGCTATGCAGAAGCTTTTTAGTTAAGTGCAATCCCACTTGTCTATTTTTACTTTTGTTGCCTTTGCTTTTGGTGTCATATCGAAAAAAAATCATTGTTCACATCAAGGTCAAGAGGATTTTTCCATATGTTTTCTTCTAGGAGTTTATGGATTCAGGTCTCACATGTAAGTGTAATCTATTTTGAGTTGACTTTTTGTGTGTGGTGTAAGATGTGTGTTCAGTGTCATTATTCTGCCTGTGGATGTCCAGTTTTCCCAACACCATTTATTGTAGAGACTATTTTTTCCACATTGTATGTTCTTTGCAATATTGTCAAAGATCAGTTGACCATAAATACATAGATTAAGTTCAGCCAGTTTTTAAAATATGGGGCATCTCTTTCTAGTGGCTCCTTTCTAAGCTCTGGGATTCCCTTGGATTGCATGAATCTGGGTCATATGCTCATCTTTCATCCATTCTCTGTGTATAAGGCTATTTAAGGCTTTGTTTGACCAGGTAAAATCTCAAATGCAGTCTTCTCAAATTTTCTGCCTGAGTGTGAGTGAAGTATATTTTCCAGAGGATATTTGAGATACTGTACTGAAAAGAAGATGCTGGGTAGACAAAACCAATAATGGCTACTACGTATTCAAAAAAGTTGATGACTTCTAAGAAGTAACTATGTTTGTATTGATTATATTTTTTTCATTTCTAATTTGTTTTATTGCAATGAATGATACCTCATGAAGTTCAAATTAAAAACATAATCATCATTATGTTTTTACATACATATTTTATGATACATACATCATTATGTATCAACTTTCTTGACTTATATATGAAAGGCACTCTAAGATAAAATATGCTCATTACTTGAAGTTGAAACTCATAACCATCTCCTATTTTAAGGAATAATTGACTATAAAGCATAACTATATTCCCTGTTACAAAGTTAGAGTTTCACACTGTATTTATGCTCTACGAGATTGACTAACTTGAATCAAGACTATCTACTTAAAATTTCCCCATTTTCTTCTTCATAGAATTTTCTTTATAAATACAGTTTGTACAACTTTCATCTCAAAATTAAGAAGTCAACTTAAAGCTTGGATTTGTTAAGTTTTGTATAATATTAAAACCTGGTGTCCTAGTAAGTGAAAATTAAATTGAAAACCTAATGACATAATACAAATCAATGTTTAATTAATTAATTAAACTTATTTATTTTGGCTGTGCTGGTTCTCTGTTGCTGTGTGGGCTTTCCTCTAGTTATGGTGAGTGGGGGCTATTCTCTAGCTGCAGGGCCTGGGTTTCTCACTGCAGTGGCTTCTCTTGCTGTGGAGCACAGGCTCCAGCGTCCATAGGCTTCAGGAACTATAGCATGTGGGCTCAGTAGCTGCACCTGATGGGCTTTAGCACACAGGCTCAATAGTTGTGGGACACAGGCTTTGTTGTTTTGCAGCATGTGGGATCTTCCCAAATCAGGGATCAAACCCATGTTTCCTGCATTGGTAGGTGAATTCTTTACCACTGAGCCACCAAGGAAGCCTGATACAAATCATTTGCATACTTTTTTCAAAAATATATATATAACCAAATTTTATATTTGCATTTGGAAAATAGCGAAATCATATGTATTTCTCTAAAGCGCTAATTACTCAGTCACTGAATTTTTCATACAACACATTAGGTGACAGATACTTTAACAAAAGTAGTATGAGGAGAAAGAGGTTGTTTAGTGATATCACACTAGAGCAAATTAGTAAGTAGAAAGATGGGGTAGAAAGACGTAGATATCCTCATGCTTATATATATTAAAAAAATAGCCTGTGGAAAATAAAAATAAAGTCACACAGAAATGGAGAGTAGAAAAGTGGTTGCCAGGGGCAAAGGTTGGGGGAAATGAGGAGAGATTGCCGCAAGGAGACACTCTCAGCTGTAAGATGAATAAAGTCTCAGGATCTAATGTAAAACAGGGTGACTATAGTTGTTAACATTGTATTGTACAATTGAAATTTGGTAAGAGAGGTAAAATTTGCATCACACGCACAAAAAAAAGACAAATATGAGAGGTGGAAGATATTAGCTAGATGGGGGCAGTCGTCTCACAATGTGTATGTATATCGAATGGCTATGGTGTATAGCTTAAAAGTTTTATAATTTCATATGAAAATTATACCCATACTCAATAAAGCTGAAAATAATAAAATAAAATATGATGTAAGCTGTCATCCCCAGGAAATCTTTCCTAGTCACTTTTTAGCTCATGTCCGTTCAGTGCTCAGTCGTGTCTGACTCTTTGCGACCCCGTGAATCTCAGCGCGCCAGGCCTACCTGTCCATCATCAACTCCCAGAGTTCACTCAAACTCATGGCCATCGAGTCGGTGATGCCATCCAGCCATCTCATCCTCTGTTGTCCCCTTCTCCTCCTGCCCCCAATCCCTTCGAGCATCAGGGTCTCTTCCAATGAGTCAACCCTTCGCATGAGGTGGCCAAAGTACTGGAGTTTCAGCTTCAGCATCATTCCCTCCAAAGAAATCCCACGGTTGATCTCCTTCAGAATGGACTGGTTGGATCTCCTTGCAGTCCAAGGGACTCTCAAGAGTCTTCTCCAACACCACAGTTCAAAAGCATCCATTCTTGGGTGCTCAGCTTCTTCACAATTCAACTCTCACATCCATACATGACCACAGGAAAAACCATAGCCTTGAATAGATGGACCTTTGGTGGCAAAGTAATGTCTCTGCTCTTCAATATGCTATCTAGGTTGGTCATGACTTTTCTTCCAAGGAGTAAGTGTCTTTTAATTTCATGGCTGCAATCACCATCTACAGTGAGTTTGGAGCCCCCCAAAATAAAGTCTGACTCTCTTTCCAGTTTCCCCATCTATTTCCCATGAAGTGATGGGACCAGATGCCATGATCTTAGTTTTTGAATATTGAGCTTTAAGCCAATTTTTTCACTTTCCTCTTTCACTTTCATCAAGAGGCTTTTTAGTTCCTCTTCACTTTATGCCATAAGGGTGGTGTCATCTGCATATCTAAGGTTATTGATATTTCTCCCGGCAATCTTGATTCCACCTTGTGCTTCCTACAGCCCAGCCTTTCTTATGATGTACTCTGCATATAAGTTAAATAAGCAGGGTGACAATATACAGCCTTGACATACTCCTTTTCCTACGTGGAACCAGTCTGTTGTTCCATGTCCAGTTCTAACTGTTGCTTCCTGACCTGCATACAGATTTCTCAAGCGGCAAGTCAGGTGGTCTGGTATTCCCATCTCTTTCAGACTTTTCCACAGTTTGTTGTGATCCACACAGGCAAAGGCTTTGGCATAGTCAATAAAGCAGAAATAGATGTTTTTCTGGAACTCTCTTGCTTTTTCCATGATCCAACAGATGTTGACAATTTGATCTCTGGTTCCTCTGCCTTTTCTAAAGCCAGCTTGAACATTAGGAAGTTCATGGTTCACATATTGCTGAAGCCTGGCTTGGAAAATTTTGAGCATTACTTTACTAGCATGAGAGATGAGTGCAATTGTGCGATAGTTTGAGCATTCTTTGGCATTGTCTTTCTTTGGGATTGGAATGAAAACTGACCTTTTCCAGTCCTGTGGCCCCTGCTGAGTTTTCCAAATTTGCTGACATATTGAGTGCAGCACTTTCACAGCATCACCTTTCAGGATATGAAACAGCTCAAGTGGGATTCCATCACCTCCACTGGTTTTGTTCATAGTGGTGCTTTCTAAGTGATCACACCATCATGATTATCTGGGTCATGAAGTTCTTTTTTGTACAGTTCTGTGTATTCCTGCCATCTCTTTGTAATATCTTCTGCTTCTGTTAGGTCCATACCATTTCTGTCCCTTATCACGCCCATCTTTGCATGAAATGTTCCCTTGGTATCTCTAATTTTCTTTAAGAGATCTCTAGTCTTTCCCATTCTTTTGTTTTCCTCTATTTCTTTGCATCAATCGCTGAAGAAGGCTTCCTTATCTCTCCTTGCTATTCTTTGGAATTCTGCATTCAGGTGCTTATATCTTTCTTTTTCTCCTTTGCTTTTTGCTTGTCTTCTTTTCACAGCTATTTTAAGGCCTCCCCAGATAGCCAGTTTGTCTTTTTGCGTTTCTTTTCCATGGGGATGGTCTTGATCTCTGTCTCCTGTACAGTGTCATGAATCTCTGTCCACAGTTCATCAGGCAATCTGTGTATCAGATCTAGTCCCTTAAATCTATTTCTCACTTCCACTGTATAATCATAAGGGATTTGATTTAGGCCATGACAGCCACTTCTAGATAGTTTTTTTACAGAGACCAAGGCATTTTTGCAGACAGTAGAGGAGTCACCTCTGGGGCAGAGGGAAGTTCTAGAAGATACTATGAAATCAGGATGCTCTCTACCTGCTTCAATGCATGTAGCTACATCTTGTTGAAGAAGGATCAAGTATAAATACCATTGTATATGAGAAAGATTCAGCTGCTTTAAATAAAAGTTTGAAGACTCCAAATAATAGCAGAAACCTGAAATATTTAGTAATTGTATTAACCATTTCAATTGCAAGAGGTTGGGACCCAATTTGATCCTGTTTAATTAAAGATAAAATGACCCAGAAAGATGTTATGGGGAGGGAGGTGGGAGGGGGGTTCATGTTTGGGAATGCATGTAAGAATTAAAGATTTTAAAATTTAAAAAATAAAAAACTAAAATTAAAAAAAAAAAGATAAAATGTATTGACATGACAGCATACAGAATTGAAGGAAGACCTGTAGACATGATATGACAGTATCACTGACATATTCAAACTTGATACTCTTAGGATAGTCTCTGCTGTCTCTCACCTCTGCTTTTCTCTATGTGCATTTTCATTCTGTCTGTGATATAGAAGTGTGCTGAGGTGCTATATGTGTACAATTCTGACCACAGGTAAAAGAAGTATCCTCCATCCCCTACACATGCATGTGTGCACAATGCCCCCAAGTCCAATACACAAGTATGATAGTTCCAGTTAAAAATCCAGAGGAGTGATTCCAAATTGTCTTTTCCTGGATTATTAGGCCCATTACTAGACCAATCTCTTAAATCCAGTTTAAAAATTACAAATATTCCAACTTGGGTCACATGTCTGTCTCTAGGATTAGTGACTAGGTTCTACTAAGAGTAGGACGAAAAAGGACTCTTTGACAGACAGACAATTGCCAAAAAAAAAAAAAAGATTGATTAGAATAATTCAAAAAAATTGTTCTAATTCCCTTTTTATTTTTGCTTCCCTCTGGGCCAGAAGTATTTAAAATTATTTAAGCATATAACAAGCTTTGGAGTTAATGAGGGCAAGACATGAGGGAGGTGTGTTGGAGTCTTGAGAGCCAATTTAATTTCAAAACCTATTTTCAAAATCATCAGTATCTTAATGTTTATTCAAATATTTTTCATTGTGTAATTTCAAGTTACATTAAATGAGAGATTCATATTTTTATATTTATCAAAAGAGTCCATAGGTTGATAAAGATTTAGAAAATTGATAGAACTTATTCTGTCCACAAAACATAAACTCTCAAATTGATGCCAGTGTAATGCTTGGAAACAAATTTGCTAAAAATCAGTAAATGAATGAAGATTGACTTTGTACTCATTTCCATCCTATATCTAAGGAATATTTAGCAAATCCTTTGGATATTGCTCAGTGACTCTAATTTCTAATTGAGCTTGAGAGAAGATCTCCAATCTCTGTCTTTTGTCCTTATTGCATCATGACTAAGAAAGATAGGAAGCACAATGTTAGCACCATTCCCAATAGGATTCTCAAATATTTTTTTTCATTCCTTGACCTTCTTTGTGAAATTTTAAATTATGCCAATTTAACTTAGGTTTTATTTATTGAAAATATATCCTGAGAGAAGGATTTTCATGAGTCAATCCAACTCCTGAAATATTTAACACTACTTTGTACACAAGTGTGTGTTTGTTTGTGAATATGTATATGTGGAGAGGGGATTCATATTTTATCAAAATTACTGAGACATTTATGACTTAAAAAACCCTTAAGTACCAGTAAGAACATGGGAAACAAAGTTACTTTTATATCAACAATTTTAGGATTTTGGTCCTATTTCTCTCCCCTGGGGATTTTTTAAAAAACTTTGAATATTAGTTCTAGTAATACTCACAAGAATATGTCATGTGCTTGCTGTGAACTGGCCTCTGTTACATTCAGTACATTGTCTAACTTAATACTTGGCACCAAGTGATAAACAGGTCTGATCAACCTCATGTTGCAGTTGAGGACACAACTCAGAAAAGTGATACACTTGTCAAGGTCACATAATAATGAGTGAAAGAGCCATAATTAGTATCTGTCTCTCTTCTCAACCCCTTTATCTTGCCAGGAATAAGTACAGTAAAAACTCAATGGGCTTCACTGCTGGCTCAGTGGTAAAGAATCCATCTGCCAAGCAGAGAAGTGGTTCAATCCCTAGGTGAGGAAGATCCGCTGGAGCTGGAAATGACAACCCACTCCAGTATTCTTGCCTGGGAAATCCCATGGACAGAAAACCCTGGTGGGCTACAGTCCATGGGGTCACATAGAGTCAGAAATGACTTAGCAACTAACAACAAACATTCAATAAACATGAATTGAGTTAAACAAAAATTTTGACATGAGGATTGTGTAATAGGGTAAGAATGATCATATTCACTGCTCATTAAACTGTCCTTGAAGTAAATAAACTATACTATTCCCTCTATTCTATCCCAACCCATAGATAATATTTTTGTTTTAAAATATATAATAAAAAATTTTATTTTAAGTCAGCTCATCATTTTGATCATTTAGAAAAAAATGAGTCCCGAGTGAAGCAGAATTCTCTAAAAGTGCAGAGATCAATTACACTATTACACTAATAGTTAAACTATTAAATCCTTTTCTCTGTACTCTCAGATTCTATTAATATAGAAAACAGTGACATTAAGTCTCAGTCATATATGTCATATTGTTAATTAAAGTCAATGAAGACTACATTTTTATATAGGGTTCTATAAAACTACATCTTCTTCATCTATATAATTCCAGTAGGTTTCTGGATACAACTATAGTATTTTACACTGATTTCTATGAAATATTCAACAGTTAGATTCAGTTCAACTCAATTCTAACTTAATTAAAATTTTGAGATGCTGATTGCTACATCCATATTAGCACTTCATTTGTAAAGCAAAATAACTGGATTTATAGATTAATCCAAATCAAATTAGAGTTGCAACTATGAAAAGAAGAAATGATTATTGTAATTTCCATTTTCTTAATATTAATTAATATTACTGCCGCTGCTGCTAAGTCGCTTCAGTCGTGCCCGACTCTGTGCGACCCCATAGACGGCAGCCCACCAAGCTCCCCTGTCTCTAGGATTCTCCAGGCAAGAACACTGGAGTGGGTTGCCATTTCCTTCTCCAAATTAATATTACTAATTACATCTAATTACTACAAACAAACAATTTTTTGTTTTTCGCATTTCTAAGAGCCCTTCTTAGGAGAAGGCAATGGCAACCCACTCCAGTACTTTTGCCTGGAAAATCCCATGGATGGAGGAGCCTGGTAGGCTGCAGTCCATGGGGTCGCTAAGAGTTGGACACGACTGAGAGACCTCACTTTCATTTTTCACTTTTCACTTTCATGCATTGGAGAAGGAGGTGGCAACCCACTCCAGTGTTCTTGCCTGGAGAATCCCAGGGACAGCAGAGCCTGGTGGGCTGCCGTCTATGGAGTCACACAGAGTCGGACATGACAGAAGCGACTTAGCATCAAGAGTCCTTCAACTTTTACTTACTGGCCCTTTTAAAATTTAGTACTACTCATTACTACTAATGGTGAAATTAGTAAATAGTAATTTAAATAATACCTTCTCCTTGTTCTCATTGGTCCTTAAAGGAGAGAGAATGATGGAACCCATCCACCTTGCTAGCATAGAACAAAAAGTTTCATTTCTTCTTGCTGAAGGCCAAAAAAAAAGGTACATGAAAGGACAGAAAGAGTAGGAGAAGGAGAATATAAAGTCCAGAAAAGAGGAAAAGGAAGAAGAAAAGGAGGAGGAGAAGGGCGAGGAGAAGAGGGGAGAGGGAACACACTGTTGGAGAAAGTCTTTAGTTGTCTAAACCAGCAGGGTATATGCCTGAGGTGGCTGAGGTGAGAGATATGGTTGTAGATGATGACATCACCTATGACTCTTTTCTATCAATCCCTGCTATACCCTTGAGGTGGCACAGACAGTTGAGGATGATTAGATTTTGGTTTATATTAAAGCTATGTGAGAGATTAATTAAACTCTTAGTCATTGCTGGAAAACAACTGGAACAAAATGAGAGATCATTTTCTGAAAGTCCTAGAAATCGTCACATCACTAGAAACCTAAAGAAGATTTTTCTGAAATTCTTTCTGTGCCTTGAAATAACACAGTTGGGCTCCGAAGCATTTTTTATGAAAATTATTGCTCTAGCTTGTATAAGTGTGAGCTTATAAAAATCTGATTACAAATATCCTGCCCCAAGTTGAATCACCAAAATCTCCTGCAGGCTATCCTTAGAATAGAGATGAGATCTATACAGTCATCTTCCCAGGGACTGCTCCAGTTCCAGATGCAAGAAACACAAAAATGGAAAAATTTAAAAATTCATGAAACTAAAGTGAGAATTACATTTTACCTGATATATAGTTGTCAGTTCTCAAGGAACAAGAGCCAGTTCTCAAGCGTGAAAGGAATAAGCCAGGTGGTCTCAACCTTTTAGGTGCCTGCTTTTGAGCTTGACTAGGGAATATATACATACATACATATATATATATATATATATATATATATATATATATATATATATATATATATATATATATAAAATGCACTCTGCAAACATAAGATAGAATTTGGAGAGACTTAACTTTGGGACATAGAGTGAAGTACTGTTTATATTAAAATGAAAGATTTAAAATTCACAAAGTTAAGGACACATTTTACTAAACATCCCCTTAATCTCCTTAATATCCTGTCAATCCTTATCAGAAACACTGTGCTTTGGAACTGGGAAATGAAGATGCAAATGGTTGAGCCTTATTTTAACTTAAAGATAAAAATAGATCTCCTGGTTTAAAATTAAATTGGAAAGAACATGAACCATAGAGGTGTCCCTCTAATATGATTTTTCCAGTTAATATTGATATTTTAGAGGCTTCCCCAGTGGTTCAGCTGGTAAAGAATCTACCTGCAATGCAGAAGACACAAGAGATATGGGTTTGATCCCTGGGTTGGGAAGATCCCCTGGAGGAAGAATGGCAACCTACTCCAGTATTCTTACCTGGAGAATCTCATGGACAGAAGAGCCTGGCAGGATACAGTCCATGAGGTTTCAAAGAGTCAGACATAACTGATAATAATTGGATTTTGGATTGATATTTTAAATACTCATTTACCTTTCACTTCAACTTAATTTAGAAAGGGAAAATTCAATACATTATGGGATTGAACATAGGGAAAATATGTAGCAAGTCCACACTGATGAGCTATTTGAATCATTAAAAAATGGTCAACAGTCTATTTATAGAATCACTGCCTTTAGCCCTGTGCCTTTGGTGGATACTAAAAAGATATGATCTCATATGCCCTTCATCTTATTTTCAGCTGAGACAAAGAAAAATAATTCACTCATAGATGAAATAAAGCAGAGAGAAGTTACATGGCAGACCCAAATTTGCAAATCATGAAAAAGAAAGAATTTGATTTAATTGTGTACTTCCTCCAAGTACACAAAATTGCTTCAATTTTTCCATTTAGTTGCAGACTGGAAAAGGATGATAAAGAGACAGTTTAACTACCAATCTTAATTAAACCCCATACTTGATAGAAATACAATATTTGCTTTGCTGACCAAGTGAAAATGTTTATGTTCTTTAGTAATGAAACAAAGTAGTAGAAAGAAGACAGAATGATCAAGAAGAGAGAACACTGGGAAATCATGGGACAGAATACATTAAAGGAAAATTTCCATATCAATTAACTATTTTTTTTTTTTAGGTCTATGTGCATAGCTCCAGCAAGAGTTATTTGGATAGCAAGGACAGAAGGAATTTATTTGCAAGTCTTACCTTTTAACCTCTTACAGTGAAGCCAAGCATTAATAGGTTAATACTAAATATTAATTTCCTGTGGTGCTCTCCAGGTAATAGTCTTTAGAATTAACATCTATTTCATTAGATAATAAAACATCCTTATAACTGATTTTCTCTTTCACTTTTTAAATCCTCCCTCTATAAGGTAAAACTGATGATTAAGAATTTTTTTTATCCTTCAGATTTTCCCCATATACAAGCACAATTTGGAAATATTGAGGGTTTGCTTCCAGATTACTGCAATAAAGTGAATATTGCAATATCACAATAGAGCTATTCACATAGATTTTTTTGTTTCCTTGTGCATTAAAAGTTACATTTATACTATACTGTAGTCTATTATGTGTACAGTAGCACTATGTCTAAAAAAAAGTACATAGCTTAATTTAAAAATACTTGACTGCTAAAACATGAAAAGTATCATCTGAGACTTCAGCAAATAGTAGTATTAACACCAAAGAACAGTGACCACAGATCACCATGAAATAATGATAATGAAAAAGCTTGAATAATTGTGTGAATTATCAAAGTATGACACAGAGACCCCAAGTCAGCAAACAATGTTGGGAAAAAACAATGGCACTGATAATCAGACTTGCTCGATGCTATGTATCTTGGATCCTTCTTTAGGCAAGCCAGTTGGTCATGGTAAAAACAATAATAATATGATAATACTTTACAACATGTGTTTTAAAAAATTAATTTATTTATTTTAATTGGAGTCTAATTACTTTACAATATTGTAGTGGTTTTTGCCATTCACTGACATGAATCAGCCATGAATGCACATGTATCCCCCATCTTGAACCCCCCTCTCATATCCCTCCCCATCCCATCCCTCAGGGCCATCCCAGTGCAGCAGCCCTGAGCACCCTGTCTCATGCATTGAAACTGGACTGGTGATCTATTTTACTTATGGCAATATACATGTTTTAATGCTATTCTCTCAAATCATCCCACCCTCTACTTCTCCCACAGAGTCCAAAAGTCTGTTCTTTACATCTGTGTCTCTTTTGCTGCCTTGAATATAGGGTCATCATTACCATCTTTCTAAATTCCATATATATGCGTTAATATGGAGAAGGCAATGGCAACCCACTCCAGTACTCTTACCTGGAAAATCCCATGGAGGGAGGAGCCTGGTGGGCTGTAGTCCATGGGGTCGCTAAGAATCAAACAGGACTGAATGACCTCACTTTCACTTTTCACTTTCATGCTTTGGAGAAGGAAATGGCAACCCACTCCAGGGTTCTTGCCTGGAGAATCTTAGGGATGGGGGAGCCTGGTGGGCTACCATCTATGGGGTCGCATAGAGTTGGACACGACTAAAGCAACTTAGCAGCATGCATTAATATACTGTATTGGTGTTTTTCTTTCTGACTTACTTCACTCTGTATAATAGGCTTCAGTTTCATCCACCTCACTAGAACGGATTCAAATGCATTCTTTTTAATAGCTGAATAATATTCCATTGTGTATATGTACCACAGCTTTCTCATCCATTTGTCTGCTGATGGACATCTAGGTTGCTTCCATGTCCTAGCTATTGTAAACAGCACTGCGATGAACATTGGGGTACATGTGTCTCTTTTAATTCTGGTTTCCTCAGTGTGTATGCCCAGCAGTGGGATTGCTGGGTCATATGGCAGTTCTATTCCCAGTTTTTTAATGAATCTCCACGCTGTTCTCCACAATGGCTGTACCAGTTTGCATTCCCAACAACAGTGTAAGAGGGTTCCATTTTCTCTGTACCCTCTTCAGCATTTATAGTTTGTAGACTTTTTGATAGCAGCCATTCTGACCACCGTGAAATGGTATCTCATTTTGGTTTTACTTTGCATTTCTCTGATAATGAGTGATGTTGAGCATCTTTTCATGTGTTTGTTAGCCATCTGTATGTCTTCTTTGGGGAAATGTCTGTTAAGTTCTTTTGCCCATTTTTGATTGGGTCATTTATTTTTCTAGAATTGAGCTGCAGGTGGTTCTTGTATATTTTGGGGATTAATTCTTTGTCAGTTGCTTCTTTTGTTATTATTTTCTCCCATTCTAAAGGCTGTCTTTTCACCTTGTTTATAGTTTTCTTAATTGTGCAAAAGCTTTTAAGTTTAATTAAGTCCCATTTGTTTATTTTTGCTTTTAGGTGGATTGTAGAGGATCCTGCTGTGATTTATGTCAGAGAGTGCTTTGCCTATGTTCTCCTTTAGGAGTTTTATAGTTTCTGGTCTTACATTTAGATCTTTAATCCATTTTGAGTTTATTTTTGTGTATGGTGTTAGAAAGTGTTCAAGTTTCATTCTTTTACAAGTGGTTGACCAGTCTTCCCAGAATCATTTGTTAAAGAGATTGTCTTTTCTCCATTGTATATTCTTGCCTCCTTTGTCAAAGATAATGTGTCCATTGGTACATGGATTTTCCTCTGGGCTTTCTATTTTGTTCCATTGATCTATATTTCTGTCTTTGTGCCAGTACCATACTGTCTTGATGACTGTGGCTTTGTAGTATAGTTTGAAGTCAGGCAGGTTGATTCCTCCAGTTCCATTCTTCTTTCTCAAGATTGCTTTGGCTACTCAAGGTTTTTTGTATTTCCATACAAATTGTGAAATTATTTGTTCTAGTTCTCTGAAAAATACTGTTGGTAGCTTGATAGGGATTGCATTGAATTTATAAATTGCTTTGGGTAGTATACTCATTTTCACTAAGTTGACTTTTCTGATGCATGAACATAGTATATTTCTCCATCTATTTGTGTCATCTTTGATTTCTTTCATCAGTGTTTTATAGTTTCCTATATATAGGTCTTTGGTTTCTTTAGATAGATGTATTCCTAAGTATTTTATTATTTTCATTGCAATGGTGAATGGAATTGTTTCCTTAATTTCTCTTTCTGTTTTCTTATTGTTAGTGTATAGGAATGCAAGGGTTTTATGTGTTTTAATTTTATATCCTGCAACTTTACTATATTCATTGAATAGCTCTAGTAATTTTCTAGTGGTGTCTTTAGGATTTTCTATGTAGAGGATCATGTCATCTGCAAACAGTGAGTTTTACTTCTTCTTTCCCAATCTGGATTCCTTTCATTTCTTTTTCTTTTCTGATTTATGTGGCTAAAACCTACAAACTCTGTTGAATAGTAGTGGTGAGAGTGGGCAGCCTTGTCTTGTTCCTGACTTTAGGGGAAATGCTTTCAATTTTTCACCATTGAGGATAATGTTTGCTGTGGGTTTATCATATATGGCTTTTATTATGTTGAGGTATATTCCTTCTATGCCTGCTTTCTGGAGGGTTTTTTCATAAGTGGATGTTGAATTTTGTCAAAGGCTTTCTCTGCATCTACTAAGATAATCATATGTGTGTTTTTTTTTCAATTTTTTAATGTGGTGTGTCACATTGATTGATTTGCGGATATTGAAGAATCCTTGCATCTCCGGGATAAAGCCCGCTTGGTCATGATGTATGATCTTTTTAATACGTTGTTGGATTCTGTTCACTAGAATTTTGTTAAGGATTTTTACGTCTATATTCATCAATGGTAGTGGCCTGTAGTTTTCTTTTTTGTGGCATCTTTGGTTTTGATATTAGGGTGATGGTGGCCTCATAGAATGAGTTTGGAAGTTTATCTTCCTCTGCAATTTTCTGGAAGAGTTTGAGTAGGATATGTGTTAGCTATTCTCTAAATTTTTGGTAGAATTCGCCTGTGAAGCCATTTGGTCCTGGGCTTTTGTTTGTTTGAAGATTTCTGATTACAGTTTCGATTTCCATGCTTGTGATGTGCCTGGTAAGATTTTCTATTTCTTCTTGGTTCAGGTTTGGAAATTTATACTTTTCTAAGAATTTGTCCATTTCTTCCAAGTCCATTTTATTGGCATATAATTGCTGATAGTAGTCTCTTAATGACCCTTTGTATTTCTGTGTTGTCTGTTTTTGATTTCTCCATTTTCATTTCTAATTTTGTTGATTTGATTTTTTTTTGATGAGTCTGGATAATGGTTTGTCTATTTTATTTATCTTCTCAAGAACCAGCTTTTAGTTTTGTTCACTTTTGCTATAGTCTCCTTTTTCTTTACTCTCCTTTTCCTATTGTTTCTTTTTCATTTATTTCTGCCTTAATTTTTATGATTTCTTTCCTTCAGCTAACCCTGGGGTTCTTTATTTCTTCTTTTTCTAGGTTGTTTTAGGTGTAGAGTTAGGTTATTTATTTGATTTTTCTCTTGTTTCTTGAGGTAAGCTTGTATTACTATGAACCTTTCCCTTAGCACTGCTTTTACTGAATTCCATAGGTTTGAGAGTTGTTGTGATTTCATTTGTTTCTATGCATATTTTGATTTCATTTTTGATTTCTTCTGTGATTTGTTGGTTATTCAGAAGCATGTTGTTTAGCCTCCATATGTTTGTATTTTTAATAGCTTTTTTTTCCCTGTAGTTGACATCTAATCTTATCATGCTGTGATCAGAAAAGATGCTTGAAATGATTTCGGTTTTTTTGAATGGACCAAGGCTAGATTTATGGCCCAGGATGTGATCTATCCTGGAGAAAGTTCCGTGTGCACTTGAGAAACAGGTGAAATTCATTGTTTTGGGGTGAACTGTCCTATGGATATCAATTAGGTCTAACTGGTCCATTGTATAATTTAAAGTTTGTGTTTCCTTGCTAGTTTTATGTTTAGTTCATTTATCCATAGGTGTAAGTGGTGTACAAAAGTCTCCCACTATTATTGTGTTACTGTTAATTTCCCCTTTAATATTTGTTAGCATTTGCCTTACATATTGTGGTGCTCCTATGTTGGGTGCATATATATTTATAACTGTCATATCTTCTTTTTGAATTGATTCTTTGATCATTATGTAGTGTCCTTCTTTGTCTCTTTTCACAGCCTTTATTTCAAAGTCTATTTTATCTGATATGAGGATTGCTACTCCTGCATTCTTTTGGTTTCCATTTACGTGAAATATCTTTTTCCAGCCCTTCACTTACAGTCTGTATGTGTCCCTTGTTTTGAGGTGGGTTTCTTGTAGACAACATATGTAGGGGTCTTGTTCTTGTATCCATTCAGCCGTCTTTGTCTTTTGGTTGGGGCATTCAATCCATTTACATTTAAGGTAATTATTGATAAGTATGATCCCATTGCCACTTACTTTTGGGTTCAAGTTTATAAACCTTTCCTATGTTTCCTGTCTAGAGAAGATCCTTTAGCATTTGTTGAAGAGCTGGTTTGGTGGTGCTGAATTCTGTCTATTTGCTTGTCTGTAAAGCTTTCAATTTCTCCTTCGTATTTGAATGAGATCCTTGCTGGGTGGGTTTTTCTCTTTCATTACTCTAAGTATGTCCTGCCACTCCCTTCTGGCTTGAAGAGTTTCTATTGAAAGATTAGCTGTTATCCTTATGGGAATTCCCTTGTGTGTTATCTATTGTTTTCCGTTGCTGCTTTTAATACTTGCTTTTTGTGTTTGATCTTCATTAATTTGATTATTGTGTGTCTTGGGGTGTTTTGCCTTGGTTTTATCCTGTTTGGGGCTCTCTGGGTTTCTTGGGCTTGGGTTACTATTTCCTTCCCCATTTTAGGGACGTTTTCAACTATTATCTCCACAAGTATTTTCTCATGGCCTTTCTTTTTGTCTTCTTCTTCTGGGACTCCTATGACTCAAATGTTGGGCTGTTTAACATTGTCTCAGAGGTCTCTGAGGTTGCCCTCATTTCTTTTCATTCTCTTTTCTTTTTTCCTCTCTGCTTCATTTATTTCCACCATTCTATATTCCACCTCACTTAACCTATTTCTGCCTCAGTTATTCTATTGCTGTTTCCCTCCATAGTGCTTTTGACCTCAGTTATTGCACTATTCATTATTGATTGACTCTTTTTTATTTCCTCTAGGTCCTTCTTCTCAATCCTTGTCTCCAGTCTATTTATCTGTAACTCCATTTTGCTTTCAAGATTTTGTATCATCTTTACTATCATTATTCTGAATTATTTTTCAGGTAGATTCCCTATCTCCTCCTCTCTTGTTTGGTTTGGTGGGCATTTATCATGTTCCTTTACCTGCTGAATATTTCCCTGCCTTTTCATTTTGTTTAGATTGCCATGTTTGAGGCAGCCTTTCTGTATGCTGGAAGTTTGTGTTTCCCTCTTTATTGTGGAGGTTCCTCCCTGTGGGTGGGGATGGACGAGTGACTTGTCAAGATTTCCTCGTTAGGGAAGTTTTGGTCGTTGTTCTAGTGGGTGGAGCTGGATCTCTTCTCTCTGGAATGCAATGAAGTGTCCAGTAGTGAGTTTTGAGGTGTCTATGGGTTTGGTGTGACTTTTGGCTGCCTGCACTTTTGTGCTCAGGGTTATGTTCCTGCAGTGCTGGAAAATTAGCTTGGTATATCTTGCTCTGAAACTTGTTGGCTCTTGGGTGAAGCTTGGTTTCAGTGTAGGTATGGAGGCTTTTGGATGAGCTCTTGTCGATTAATGTTCCCTGGAGTCAGGAGTTTTCTGGTGTTCACAAGTTTTGGATTTAAGCCTCCTGCCTCTAGCTTTCAGTCTTATTCTTACAGTAGCCTCAAGACTTCTTCATTAATACAGAAACAGTTGATAAAACATCTGGGTTAATGGTGAAAAGATTCTCCACAGTGAGGGACACCAGAGATGTTCAAAGAGTCACATAGAGAAGAGAAGAGGGAGGAGGGAGATAGAGATGACCAGGAGGAGAAGAGGGGGAATCAAAAGGGGCGAGAGCAGTCTAGCCAGTAATCAATTCCCTATGTGCTCTCCACAGTCTGGAACATTCAGAGAGGTTCATGGGATTACATAGACAAGAGAAGAGGGAGGAAGGAGATACAGGTGGCCAGGAGGAGAAGAGGGAGAGTCAAAAGGATAGAGACAAATCTAGCTAGTAATCAGTTCCCTAAGTGTTCTTCATAGTCCAGAACACCCAAAGAGATTTGCAGACATAAGTAGAGAATAGAAGGGAGAGGGAAGAGATAAAGGTGACCTGGGGGAGAAAAGAAGAGTCAAAAGAGGGAGAGAGCAATCAAGGCAGTAATCACACTCCTAAGTAAAAATGGATATTGAAGATTAGATTCTTAAAGGTGCAAAATTGATAACAAATACCAAAAGGCAAAGATTAAAGTCTAAAGTAGAGGTTAGACTCTCAAAAGTACAATATTAAAAATACAAAACAAAACAAAAAAATTATAAAAAGCATATATATATGAAGTTTGCTTTAAAAATAGTGGGTTTTTTTGGCAAGGTAATAGTAGGTTATGAAAATTAAAGTTAAAGGAGTAATAAAGAACTTAAAATAAAAAAATTAAATTAAAAATGATAATAATAAAATGTATCTAGGAATTTCTCTGGAGCTCTTGAGGGCAGTGTGGGGTCAGTTCAGTTTCAGATAGTTCCTTGTTCCAGTCTATACTTCTTCTCAAGGTCTATAGGGTCCCTTCCAATGTAGTCAATGCTAACTACAGGGTTTTAATCTGTTGTGCCTGTCACTTCCAAAGTGGTCCTCTCTCTTTTTGTTTTGGCTTCCTCTGTTTGCAAGTCTCTTCAGTGTCTAATTTCCACCCTGACACAAATAGGGGAAGGTGGTCACTTATTTAGGCTCACTTGTTCAGTTGTGTTGTGGGGAGGGAGAAATACTGCAAACAAATATCACTGGTGTGTGTGAGGAGTGCTCACAGTGTATGGACCACACTGGGTTTGCCCCAGCTCATGGCACATGTGCTTTACTGGTCTACACTGCTCAGGTTCCAGGTTGCTCTGCAGGCGAACTGTGAAAAGTGGGTCTGGGTTTCATGAACTTCCCAGGTCTAAGCTGCTCAGGTTCAGGTTCTCGCATACTCCACAAGACACAGACTCGGTTGGGCCTACGTTTTGGGCCCTTCCCAGGTCCGAGCAGCTCAGGCAACCAGGTGCTTGGTGAGCACACAGTCCCAGATGGTCTATATGTCTTAATCACCTCCCCAGGCACAGCTGCTTGATTCCCTGGGTGCACTGCAAGAGCGCCATCTCAGGTGTGCCATGTATCTCCTTTGGGGAGCTGATCTATGGCTGCAACCCTCCTGGCAGATGTCAACCATCCAGGATCTCAGGAAGACTTGGTTAGCAACTGGGAGCCTGCTCACAATTTGGTGGAGGATGCCCTCTCTGGGGCTGAAATTGCCCCTTGCTTTCTGGCTCTGGCTGTCGCCCACCTGCCTCTCTGCCTCTGGTGGGGGATAGGCCAGTCCACAGCCGGCTAGCTCTCCTCTGGTACTTGCTCAATCCTTTGTTCTGTGAGCAGGCCAGGCTATGACTTAGGTTAGAGCCTTTTGTGGGAAAGTTCTCACTCTCTCTCTTTTCTCTCTCTCTCTGGCTATCCTACAGTTTGGGTTGCTGCCTCACATTAGCTCCCTCAGATTGTCCTCAGGGCATTCAGGCCCAGTCCTTACCCTAAGCATGCAACCTGCACCTCCTTCTTCAGCCCGCACTTGCTGGTGGTGGACATAAGCATCTGGGCTACTTCTCTACTGGGAGTTGTAGTTAGGCATGTATTCTGTGTTGTTGTTTTTTGTTGTTGTTGTTTTTTCTTCAGGTTATGTTGCCCTCTGAGATTCCAAAACTCCCCCACAGACCTGCCAGTGAGTGGGTTTCCAGGTGTTTGGAAACTTCTCCTCCTTCACGACTCCCTCCCTGGGATAGATCTCCATCCCTAACTCTTTTGTCTCTCTTTTTTTGTTTTATATTCTGTCATACATCCTTTAGAAGAGGATGGGCTGCCTTCTGGGGTGTCTAGTGTCCTATGCCAGCATTCAGAAGTTGTTTTGTGAAAGTTTCTCATCATTCAAATGATCTTTTGCTGAATTTGTGGGGGAGAAAGTGACCTCCTGTCCTATTCCTCTGCCATCTTAGAACCTTCCCAACACATGTTTTAAATTTTTTATCCTCTGAACACCTCTATGAGATAAACAGTGTTTGCATAATTTATTCACTCAGTTATCTACTGAGTCCCTAATATGTGTCAGACACTGTGCAGACGGTAACTCTGATGTCAGTGTGATGTTGTTCCTGTCCTCAAGGAGTTCATGCTCTAGTAGAGAGACACAGAACATGTTGTCATGGTAGTATAGCACTTAAACATTTGGCCTTTGTCCTTCCACAAAGTACATTCACCTGAGGGAGGCATCTGCTCTTCTCTGGGTGTTTAAAACACAAAATCAGGAAGAAGAGAGGAGGCATAAGAGGAATGCTTCTTTAAATGCAACAAAACTCAAAGACTGAAATGTGGGGCCAAAGTTTTAGTTGGACTACATAAATAACAGTAACAGGTGGTGGTACTGTAGAGTTATAGATAAGGAGTAATGGATTTTCAGAGAAGAATACTGCAACTTTGAGATGCGGGGAGATCTGTGGGAGAATTAAGAAGACTGATTGGGACAGAGGGAATAGCAAAGGTTTGCTAGGTGACATAGTATTTCCCCATTCCTTGTAAGACATATTTCATCCCACCACATGGAAATAAAAGCAAAGGCACCCCAAATAGAGGAAACAGTGTGAGCAATCTGTAAAGATTGGGATGTACACTTGCAACAGAATGTATTATGATTCAGCTGGAAAAATTAGCAGTGGATAAATCAGAGTACTGGGAGTTCAGTTTGGAAAGGTACATTGGAAGAGATCATGGAATTTATTCATGAAGGATCCAGAGAGTCTGAGTAACTTATTGATGGATTTGCACATGTGTGACTCCATTCCCCTTTAAGGAAGAACTTGATGCCCTGCTTTTAGGAATGCTATCAACATATGACCCAATTTGTGGCAAAGGTTGTGCAACCATGTATGCATGCCAGTGGGATCCACTAGTTCTACCATACAGTGAATCACCTGATAGTGGACTATCCCATAGAATGTTGAAGAGATTCTTGCAAAGTTTATCAAAGGTGCCACCAGGGGTGTAGAATGGTGATTCTGCTCTTTGGGGCGTGTGTTGAAACACTGACACAAGACTGTTGTGTCCCAAACAGTTACAATACATGGGTCTGGGATCAAGGAGTCTTCACAGAATTAGTCCTCTTACCATCGCTCCTAAAGACTCACTTGGAAATGCCTCTTTCCTATCCCCATAGCATGAGTCTCTACTGAATTAGAAGTCCTTATGTCCAGGGAGAGGAACACTTCCACCACTGGGCACATTAATGTTTTCACTGAAACTGAAGTTATTATAGCGGTGCGGTCATTAGGGGCATCATTTGTCAGTAGACTAGCAGACAAAGAAAATAGCTGCCATGATGGTGAAAACTAACTCTGATAATCAAGAGGAGCTAGACTTTGAGCTGTATAATCAGAATGGAGAGGAGATCTTGGAGAACTACTGAAGCATCCCTTGGAGCTTCTATGCCTGATAAGAGTGAAAGGAAAATTGCATCTTCCACAGATTGACAAAAGCAAAACAACCATGCTCATAAAGGAACCTCAGGAATAAAGATCTGAATAAAGTTACCTAGAATACGAAGATTTAATAGATCATTTGTCAGCAACCAAACATTGACATGAAAATAGCAACCAAAGTCTCAGACTCCTCAGGGAAAAGGCTCTCCATCATCTGACTGGACAATTACCTAGACCAGCTACAGCCCTGGACAAAGGTAAGAACAATCTAGAAAAATCCATCTAGAGGATGGAGATAATAATCAATATTTATGGTCTTGGGGAAAGCTGCAGCAGTGGGTACTGTAGCTCATGCCATTAATCCTAATTGCTTAATCGTATTAAAAGAATGTAATTGGATGCCACCTTGAAGAGTAGTTGACAGTGTAATGAATGTGAGTTACAAGTAAATCTTTAAGGCATAAGGGTGGGTTGGAACAGACGCTTTTGCTAGTCTACAACATATCCTTTTCCCACTCCTACCTCCAGAGGTGCAGACACTTCTGTGTGTGCTAACAGCACCCATCCTCCAACATAAACCACTCATCTTGTTGCATTTCTGTCCTGTAATTTTCACTGAAGATGCAGAAGCCAACTCAGTTCACATGCAGGAAATCCCTGGCAGTGCAGGAGTGTTCATTCTGGACAGGATGGGATCTGATGAGTAAGTACCCTAGCCATCCTCTCCATGGGCAGTTTTTGGAGGAATTCTATTTATTTATCAGAGGACCAGGCTGAGTTGAGTCTCTGTCACCTACAACTGCAACTCGAGAATGTGTCTCTCATTGGCTTTTTGTACTTCATGTCATATTTCCCTATAGTAGCTTTCTGGAATGTACTCCCAAATAAAATGTGTGTGTGCTCAGTCATTAATTCATGTCCAACTCTTTGCAACCCCATGGACTGTAGCTTGCCAGACTCCTCTGTCCATGGGATTTCCCAGGCAAAAATACTAGAATGGGTTGCCATTTCCTTCTCAAGGGGATCTTCCCCATCCAGGGATCAAACTCATGTCTCCCAAATTAGCAAGTAGTTTCTTTACTAGGGAAGCCTCCCTAAAATATACCTGTACCAGAATTTCTGTCTCAAGTCCTGTTTATAGGAGAACTCAAACTAAGACAATTTTGACGTAACTTTGAAAAACAAGGATATGTATACATAATAGATTACATAAAACAATGAACTGAGATGTCTGGGGAGTCAAACAAGACAAAGAATAGCAAAGGATCATTATTTTGCAGGAATAAATAGTTTTACATGAAATGAGTTGGACAGTCAGGAAGAGTTTTAGTGTTGGGAGAAAAGTCCATCTGTCACTTGTGTTAAGATGTTTATTATTAGGTGTCCTACATTGCTGTGCTTTGTGTACCAAACTAATACAGATTGAGCAGAACAACTGCATAAGTTGTTTATCTTCTCAATTTTTTGAAATACAGCATGTATTGCTTATTTTCCTATTTATGAAGTAAGATCTATTTATCATAGAAAATTTGGATGTTACAAAATATATAGAAATATTACTTGTAAGCCTGCCATCCAAGATTTTCTGTAGGTAGTGTGAAACAAGTTTAAAATTGTATGCTATCTATATCTCAGTTCTGTATATAAATCTAGGACAGGATTATGCCATGTAAATATAAAATGAAAGGTCTATGTTTCAGACTGTGAATATGAAGCTCAAATTCTGGCTCCCTGCACCTTTATTCTTCTCCAACATCAAAACTCCTGCCATAAACCTGAAAATAATATTTTAGCCTATAAGTATGCCATAGTTTGTTGACCCACTCATAGATAATTGAGAGATTTTTAGTTTAATTAATCATTATGATGTAGCCAAATCTACAATGAGACTAATAGGGTGAAAGGTTATAAACACGTTTTTAAAAACATTGCCAAATTGCTTTTCTGAAAGATTAACTCAATCACCTTTCTATCAGATAGCAATGAGGAAACCTTCCTACTCTCACCAACTCCACATTTGGTTTTCTTTTTATTAAACAGTGATAGGCCTGGATCATTAGGGGAGCCATATTAAGAGGATATTGCACACAAATGATTTTAATAAGTGAACTACTGGGCCTTATCCCCTAGAGAAGGAAATGGCTACCCATTCCAGTATTCTTGCCTGGAGAATTCCATAGACAGAGGAACCTGGTGAGCTATAGTCCATAGGGTCTCAAAGAGTTGGACACAGCTGAGCGACTTACACTTTAACTTTCACTGAGCCTTACCAGTTACTTCCTGGTAAGAATGAGTCTGAACACTTGATAAGACCTTCATATGGTACCATCACGACATGAAATAATTAATGAGGTATACATCTAATTCATAATCATTTACTAATATATATATATACATATGATTTTATGACAGAGAAATCTATTAAAAATATGACCCTTAGAGGTACGACATTTTCATAAGAACTGAAACTTTTAAAAAAACTTAAAAAAAAACAAACAGATCATCCTCAATACTGTTTAGCCCTCTGAGTCAAGCTCAAGTCCTCCCTCATGAGTAATGCTGTCTTCATTAATTTTCTTTTCTGCCAGATGGTTTGCTAATTTAAAATCCCTCAAGTGATAGGTGTTTTATTATAGACAACCCACTTGGCTGAGGAAAGTAAGACTGCAGCCTTTCACACCTTCACTGATGAAGTTAATGAGTTCATATCAAGTTTACGAAATTCATTTCACTTATTCAGACTTGCAGAATTGGATTCAGGGAGGAAGAACATATATCTCAAGTTCCAGGAATGCTTTGATAAAGTCCATCCAGAAAATGTTATGAAATCAAGAGAAAAAATATGTATAATGTTGTTTTCCATTAAGATTTCCAATATTTAAAAAATGAAGGCCTTTATTAACTCACAGCAAGTCTATTGTCAAAGTTTCTTATTTAGTCTTCTGGGGATTTTAATTTCTTGCTTTTCTAAACCACTCTTCATATGGCCATCACAATAATATCCCCCCAAATGCCTCCAATATCATGCAGTTGACAGTTATTTAAGATCCAAGTCCTTGGCTTGTCAAATCATCCATTCCCAAGTTACCTCTCTTGTACTTCTCTGCACAAACCTGTCACTTTTGCCAAGATGAGTCCACTCATAGTAAAGTCACATTAATTTTGGTCAGTTCAACTCTTTTCTTTATATTTCTAATCTTGGTTTTTCTATTTCTATTTTACTTACCATCTGAAGCCCAGCTCAAAAGCCACTTCCCTTATTAAGCCTCCTTCATTTCCTCTTCTAGGAGTTATATCATTTCTTCTGATCTCTTATAGAACTTGTTTTCTGCATTACTCTTGGTTAACAATTGACATTTTGTCTTTTATTGCAGTTAGTTGAATTTATATGTGGTCACTTCAGATTATAATTTACAATAGTGCAGGAAACGTAGTTTATGGATTGTTTATATTCCTTATTGTACTTGCAGAGAACTTATGAAAAGTAGGTGATAGATCAATATTTATTTACTGGAAGTCTAAATGCACTTTCCAGGCAGTGATGAAAAATATTTAATGACTCATAATAAAACAGGACACTGAATTGCTTATCATGAAACATTCCAAGAAGGACTAAATAATATACTTTCTTGATGGTACTGCTAACTAAGGTGCACAAACTAGAGTTTTCTAATAATAGATCTAATTCAGGCATGTGGATAATTTTAAAGTAAGAATTTAAGTATACACTTAAAATAGTTCAGACCAACATATGACATTTAAATGAATAAAATACTACAATATTAAAGCATCATTTTGTAATTCAGTTACTGGTATAGCGAAGATCATCCTTAAGAAAATCATGGACTTCCAGGTGGCATTGGTGGTAAAGAATCCACATGCAATGCAAGAAACACAAGACACCTGGGTTCAATCCCTGGATAGGGTAGACCCTGGAGGAGGGCATGGCAGTCCACTCCAGTATTCTTGCCTAGAGAGTCCCCATGGATAGAAGAGCCTGGTGGGCCACAGTCCACAACATTGCAAAGAGTTGGACAAGACTAAAGTGACTTAGAACACACTCACGCAAGAAAATTACATAATTTCAGTTTAATGAAAGAGTATTTGCCTTCTTAGTTAATTATTACAGAGAGGTTCAGAATTTTTTCAGGAAGTTTTTATAGGGTCTGTATCTCTTTTGACACGTTTTAGAAGAAATCTGGCCTAATTTATATACTAATAATAAGTTTAATAGAAAGAGTTCTGCCTCTTTTTTCTATATCATTTACACCCTTATCAAAAATTGTGTTCCATTCTAAGCATGTACTATTGCTGAAATATCAGCATGTAAATATAGAAAACCATCTTCTCTTGAACTTTGAAATATACTCTTTGTTTATCAAGAACTTAGAAAATTAGAATGATCAAATATTCACTTATCAACAAATGCTTCTTAGACATCCATATGCACTAGGTGGTATTTCAAAAGGCAAAATATTTCAGTTGTAAACAAACAGACAAAATTTCTAACCATATGGAGTATATATTATAACTGGGTAAGATAGACTGGTAACTCAGTGGTAAAGAATCTGACCAACTGCCGAAGCAGGAGATATAGGTTCAGTCCCTGGATTGGGAAGATACCCTAGAGAAGGAAACGGCAACTGACTCCATCCAGTATTCTTGCCTGGGAAAGCCCATGGACAGAGGAGCCTGGCAGGCTACAGTCCATGGGATCGTAAAAGAGTAGGACATGATTTAGTGACTAAACAAAAACAATAAGATACACAAAAAACCCAAAACATAATACATAAATTAATTTATATTACAACACAAGAGCTTAAGAGAAAAGAAATAGAAATAAAATGATTAGGAGTTGGGGGGAGTATAGCTTACAAATTTTCTAATTTTAATTATTAGTTCATGTTTTCATGTATTAACCCAGTACAATGTAAACTTTTTAAAAGTATAATTATGTTACATAATATTATGATATATAGCCTTGAGAACAGTAGTGAGTTAACAAGGTAAAACAAATTATGAATATATCTTCTTCATTTAATGGATTATTCATGAAGTGAAAAAGTATGTCGCTCAGTCATATCCGACTCTTTGTGACCCAGTGGATATGTAGCCTGCCAAGCTCCTCTGTCTATGGGATTCTCCAGGCAAGAATATTGGAGTGGGTTGCCATGCCCTCCTTCAGGAGATTTTCCCAACCTAGGGACTGAACCTGCAATTCTTAGTCTCCTACATTGACAGGGGGATTCTTTACCACCAGCTCCACCTGGGAAGCAAGGTATGACATAATTAGATATTTCCTGGAGAAGGAAATGGCAGCCCACTCCAGTATTCTTGCCTGGAAAATCCCATGGACAGAGGAGCCTGGTGGGCTACAGTCCATGGGGTTGCAAAGAGTCGGACACGACTGAGCGACTTCACTTTCACTATTTTAAAATACTGCTTTGATCACCATGCAAAGAGCAGCCTGTTGAGAATACAAATGACTGTCACAATTATGAGGCAAGAGATGATGGTGGCTTGACTGAGTAGAAATTGGAGGGAAGAGAAGTAACCAGATATGTTTTAGAGACAGAATCGAATAGGACCTGCTCATAGTGATAAAAAATAAGTGATAAAAATTAAAAGATAAGAAATTAATTAAGACTCCTTGGTGACTGACTTAAGCAGAAGAATGATGCCATTTGCTACCCAAGGGAAAGGTTAAATGAAGTACAGGATTGAAGGAGGTTGGTATAGAACAAAATAAAATTTCATTTTATAGAGAATAAAATGGTGGTTACCAGGGGATGGAGGGATGAGAGAATAAGATTGATTTGTTTAAGGAGACATGCTTGGAATGAATAGTAAATAAGTCATGTAGATCTAAGGCCTAGTATAATGACTACAGACAGTGATATTGTATTTTAATTATGTGATATGGTAAATGGGCTTCCCAGGCAACTCTTGTAGTAAAGAATTCTCCTGCAATTAGAGACATGGGTTCCATTCTTGATTTGGGAATATCCCCTGGAGGGGACTATGGTGACCCACTCCAGTACTCTTGGCTGGGGAATTCCACAGACAGAGGTGCCTGGAGGGCTATAGTCCATGGGACAGCAAAGAGTTGGCATGACTGAAGCAACTTAGCATGCACACACATACACAATGTTATAAATATCACTACAATGGCAAACAGCCTTACAATATATAAACATACCAAAGTAACATGTTGTACAACTTTAATATACACAATGTTTTATGAAAAACTTTTTTCAGTTAAAAAAATTCTGTTTTACCTGAGTCCCTTTAATCAGGTCATTAGATACTCATATCAACAAGTCAGGTAGTGAGTGACCCATGAATCTGGGATTCTGGGGAAAAGTCAGGACTTGAACTCCATACCAAAATCAATTTTCTAAACTAAATAAATATCTTGACTTCAAATTTAAGAGATTTCTTTTGGAAATATCTATATCACTCTGATTATACGCTCAGTTTGTGGAAGATCTTGGACAGGAGGCAATTCCAGGGAGATGATGATTTATATTTAAATCACATGGTGGGACTGAAGAATAGGGTCTTAGAATCTGTAACTGTCCTTACTGCACTTATTGCTTCAGAATACAAATGAGCTGTCTATACAAATTCAAACATTTTTTTATAGTGACTTTAACAGGTGAAAAATTTTAACAATCTTCAAGTTTTTGTGTTTCTTTTTTTTCTGGAGGATAAAATAGGATCTTAACTGAGGAAATATAATCAGTATTATCAAGACCAAAGGAGAAGAACTGAAATACTAATATCTTGTTTTTAATATCTTGTTTTTAATGTTGAGCTAAGGCCTCATTGACTAGAACTTTCAATGGTTAAATCTACTTGCTTTTCTTTTCTTTCGCTTTGAAAGAAAATACTCTAAGCTCATCAAGTGGAAATTGTGCTCATGATATTTGTTCTTTATTCAGGATATAAGGATTATTAATACTGCCAGGATTATTTTTCCTAATTAATTATATTAAATTTCTTATTCCTCAGATCTCTATTTTTTTTTTAAATTTTAAACACACCCTCTAACCACAGACCAAATGGGTTGTGGATTAAGTCCTCATTATAATATTTCTTTCATTTTTACTTCTGTTTGACTCTAACAAAAATCTCACTGCTGCCAATTTCCAAAGAATTAATAGCTGTATACTCTATCAATGTCACACACACACAAAATGAGCCTTGGAATATATTTAGAACAGAGTCATACTAATTTTGTTAATTGAAATCTTTAGCTCAAAAAATTCAAAAGTACATATTTTCAATGTGTTATCACTTACAAAGTTCTTCTTTTAAGGCTCAAACATTCTGTAAACTTGAGATATAAAATAGTTTAGGAAGAAACACTGTGTTTAATATATATGATTCCTTTCATCTTAGTGTCATCAAAGGCTCATTAATTAATAAGAAATAAATCTGATTGATGGTAAAACACTAACACTTGCAACACTCACCTCTAGGACAGAGACTATGGGGCATTTTAGATTCCTTTTAATCCCTGCAGCAAACACTTGCTCTAGAGTTCTCTGTTGGTATATAGTTGAACTATTCACTTCTGTCTCTTTTTTCCCTTTTCTGTGACTTTTTCTGTTTCAGCATTACAAATTGTATATCCCACTACTTTTAACCCATTGTGATGGCCTTTGAAGAATCAAAACAATGCAAAATTCAATATGAATATGAACCAGTGTTGTCTTGAGTAGAGTCATTTTGCTGTGATTTTTTTTTTTTAACTTCTTAGCCTATCTTTTTTTATTTTCCCCTTCTCCTTAGAAGATACCAACTAAAGCAAGTCAGTAGTATAAGGAGAAGAAATTGCAGGTTTTGCTCTTTGTTTTTAGATTTCCTATTTGATTCTTATTTAACCTAATTCAAGTAGGCCTAAAAGACTTCTCACAAATTTCTTGTACGAGATGCTAGTGAGAAATGTTAACTAGGATGTGCAGGAGAAGTTTATTTTTCCCCTATATAAAATGAAAAATGACATTTATAGTCTAATTTTCCTAAGAAAAAATTAGATATTTTGACCTTGTTATCTGTGAAATAATCCTCTTTTTCCAGAAGTAAAACATAATATATGTCAGTGAAATAACTGTCTTAAATCAACATGAAATTTTGTATTTCTAAAGGTATGTTTAATTAAAGGTAAAGGTATATTTCAATTTGTGGGATTTATAACAGGAAAATTACAGGCAACAATTAATAGTTTATCTGCCAAAACCTTTTTTTCAAAGTAATATTAACACAAGTATAATGTTAGGCCAAAATTTTAATAAGACATTGGAGAATTTTTTTTTCCTTTGAGTGACATACCAGGCTCAAACATAGGCCCAGCAGTTATGCATTTAATGTGTATTTAAATATCTTCTGTAGAAACATAGTCAAATACAAATATATGAAGCATTATTTCAAACCAAAAATAATTAATTTACCTCTTTGCTAAGAACTCTTGTTTTTTTGTTGTTTCTTTTTTTTCTTTTTGATCAGAGTCAAACTTGAGATAAGTACACAAAAATCTCATTTTCAACTGACAGGAGATGATGTCTATCCTAATGTTTGGTTATTGCTAAGAATAAGCTTGCTCACCCATGTAAGGGTTGAAAACTATTGTAAGTTTCTCAACACTTTCCTATAAATGACAATTTATTCTCCTTTTTCAGAAAGTGAGATCTTGTCTTGGGACAGATTGGGAAATTTCAGCTTAAATGTATGAACTGCAGTTCAACAATATTCTTCCTCTTTTCTTCAAGTCAGGTTCCCAGGCTGAGAAAGGGTCATCACCATGTTAAGCAGGGTCATCAGCATGTTAAGCACTTAGAGGGAAAGTGAATTCTGGGGGCAATGCTGTCCTTTTACACTGTGGCTCCTCAAGAGTGTTTTCAAAGAGATGATATCTACCAATATCTTTCCTCACTCTCGGGACCAAGAGGCAATGGAAACATTTCAAGATTTCCTTTTGCAACACAATTTTTCAAAAGATTTAGTTTTCTTTTAAATCTGAGACTCTCATCACTGGAAGTCAAAACATTTTCTGAAGAGCCTTATAGAGGCTTGTTCAACTGGTTCATGTGGTAAAAAATGTGTGCTGAGCAGACAGGTTTTTGCAGCCATTCTTCATCTTCAAAACACTCAGCAACATCTGCAATTTACCTTTCAACTCAAACACCCTGGGAAGAATACCTCTGCTAAACTACCAGATAGCTATCTATAGCAGGAGAGTTCTCAGCTCTTTTTTAGATTTTTGCAGTTTTCAAAGCATTCCCAAGTGAACATCCATTGTTTGCCTAATAAAGTTAACCATTCTTGTACCATCATTCATACATTTTTAAACATTTGCATTTCCAATAATATCAACACCTATCTGTGAAGAAAGCAGTGCATTGTGGCATTATTTTATAAGAGGTGAAATAAATTGTAAGGTCAGTCATTGGAAGGACACTAGCAATACAGATGCCAAGCCAGCTCCTCCTGGACAAATCCTTTGTTTACAAAACTTTAAATATATCTTTCCTTTGCCTTTTTTCATGCAGTTCTTTGCAGCAGGAAATGTTTTCTTGAATTTCAACATTATTTACAAATCTTACAAATACTATAGTGTGACATTTATTGGTGAAATCTGTTGACTCATCAACCTGGAGAGAGAAGCTGTTGTTTTTCAGTTTATTATATCCAACCTTTCCAGCACAATGGGACGTACCATCAATACATCAACTGATTTACTGTTTCAAAGCAGAACCTTTTCATGTTATCATACTGTATCTTGTCATAGCATTTTGCTTTCTCATTTTACATGCTGGCATTATTAGTTTTACTTTTCTGGGCAATAGGTTTTGCTGTTACTAAGTAAATTATTTCCCAGGCCTTTCAAATCTAGGCTTTTATTTTGCTTGTTTTGGGATTCTAATAGTTGTTTGAAATGATCAGAACCTTTATTTATCAAATGGCAATGAATTTGGTAGAACTATTGAAAGCTGTTTTTCATAGATAATGTACAATGCAATCGGGAAGACTTGAATTACAAACCCATGTAAAATGCATTTTTAAGTAACTGTCATGGTAGAAACGGGTGATTTTGTGTCTCCTGTTCCATTACTGCAGTGAAATGACATATAGGATTTAAATTCCTTATCATTAATCTCATCAAACTCTTCCAGTCCTATACCCAGAATCCTCCTCTTCTTTCTGACACCTTATCCTCAAAAATCACCACCTTAGACCTTATATGTTTGTAATATGTGTATGCCATATGTAGCTAATTAAATCTGAAACAAAAGGGCATAATAAATGAGTAAGCAAAAAATTGTCAAAATATATGAAGTATTCAAAATATGCATTACTTCTAACTGACACCATTCACCATTTTATAACATTTAATTCAAGAGTAAAGAGATAGGACTTCCCTGGTGGTCCAGTTGTTAAGAATCTGCCTGCCAATGCAGAGCACATGGGTTTGATTCTTGGTCTGGGAAGACTCCACTTACCACAGGGCAACTAAGTCCCTGCACCAGAAGTACTGATCCCTCATCTAGAGCCTGCCAGCTGCAACTAGTAAGCCCACAATCCACAACAACTGAAACCCTTGCTTGTAGAGCCGGTGCTCCTCATTAAGAGAAGCCACTGAAATAAGAGGCCCATACACCACAACTAGAGAGTAGCCCCCACTGGCCGAAACTAGAGAAAGCCTATTCAGTTCAGTTCAGTTCATTCACTCAGTCACGTCCGACTCTTTGCGACCCCATGGACCACAGCACCCCAGGCCTCCCTGTCCATCACCAACTCCTGGAGTCCACCCAAACCCATGTCCATTGAGTCAGTGATGCCATCCAACCATCTCATCCTCTGTCGTCCCCTTCTCCTCCTGCCCTCAATCTTTCCCAGCATCAGAGTCTTTTCCAATGAGTCAACTCTTTGCATCAGGTGGCCAAAGTATTGGAGGTTCAGCTTCAACATCAGTCCTTCCGATGAACACCCAGGGCTGATCTCCTTCAGAATGCACTGGTTGGATCTCCTTGCAGTCCAAGGTACACTCAAGAGTCTTCTCCAACACCACAGTTCAAAAGCTCAGCTTTCTTTATAGTCCAACTCTCACATCCATACATGACCACTGGAAAAACCGTAGCTTTGACTAGACAGACCTTTGTTGAGAAAATAATGTCTCTACCTTTTAATATGCTGTCTAGGTTAGTCATAACTTTCCTTCCAAGGAGTAAGCGTCTTTTAATTTCATGGCTGCAATCACCATCTGCAGTGATTTTGGAGCCCCCCCAAATAAAATCTGACTGTTTCCACTGTTTCCCCATCTATTTGCTATGAAGTGATGGAACTGGATGCCATGATCTTAGTTTTCTGAATGTTGAGCTTTAAGCCAAATTTTTCACTCTCCTCTTTCACTTTCATCAAGAGGCTTTTTAGCTGTTCTTCACTTTCTGCCATAAGGGTGGTGTCATCTGCATATCTGAGGTTATTGATATTTCTCCTAGCAATTTTGATTCCAGCTTGTGCTTCCTCCAGCCCAGTGTTTCTCATGATGTACTCTGCATAGAGGTTAATAAGCAGGATGACAATATACAGCCTTGATGTACTCCTTTTCCTATTTGGAACCAGTCTGTTGTTCCATGTTCAGTTCTAACTGTTGCTTCCTGACCTGCATACAGATTTCTCAAGAGGCAGGTCAGGTGGTCTGGTATTCCCATCTCTGAGAGAAAGTCTGTAGGCAGCAGTAAAGATTCAGTGCAGCTAAAAATAAATTAATTTTTTTTAAAGAAAGAAAATGAGTTCCCCCTGCTGAAAAAATTAAGAGGAAAGAGGTAGAGAAAAGTTGGGGAGTGTAAGCAAATGACCCATGACACTTAAGAATTTCTTTTAGAGATTATAAATCTCTGTCAGCTCTCTAACTTCACAAACCATCTCTTGGTTGCATGCACCCGGGCTAGAATAAAAAATATTGATGCCAAATAGGTCTTGCTACATTTACAAATATGAAGAATGAAGGAAGATAGGAATCTGGTAAAGAAAACTGAGTGAGTGATCTGTATATTGTTTAAGGAGAACCTACTCTGGGACTGGAGGGAAATATGCTAGCAAATGTTTTATAGTTTCCACTGCTTTCAGTGAGCTGGAATGGGAATGTACAGAAAGCCCTATTGGAAATATCCAGGAAAGCTACCCAGGAAACCTCAAAAGCTATTGACTCCACTATTGACTCTTCTGCCATTTAGACTTCAGTTCTCTCATCCATAAACCTAGTAGGTTAATGTTGAGCAAACTTCATATTCTGAGATCCTATAATTTTGCTTCTTTTTCTCAACAGGAGGCTTAAATATATTAAAGTGAGTCATTTATTTCTCCTTCTATCATAAATTCAAATTTTATAAAACATCCTGCCTCATGCTACATTGGAGAATTCTACTCCATCTCCTTTCTCCTTATAAAATAAGGAGGCATAGCCTTCTAAACTGCAGATGGCAGTGACAGGAACTGCAAGAGTTGTAGGTGTGTGTGCTAAATCACTTTAGTCATGTCTGACTCTTTGCAGCCCTGTGGACTATAGCCTGTCAGGTTCCTCTGTCCATGGAATTCCCAAGGCAAGAACACTGGAGTGGATTGCCATACTGTCCTCCAAGTGATCTCCCCAACCCAGGGATTAAACCCATGTCTCTTGCATCTCCTACATTGGCAGGTGGGTTGTTTACCACTAGCGCCACCTTGAAAGCCCAGATTATAGATACAATTTGCAGAAATTAAACAGACTAGCTGTGGTGATAAAATACTTAATATCACTCCCCAGTATTGTTCTGTTATAGATTTCAGATTCTACATTTTCACATCCTGAAAAAGATGTGGGATATATATCATTTGAAATGTGCTGGCACAGAGGTACTCAACTTTTTTTATCTAGGACAGTCATGTCATGGCTCAGTCCTCAAACTGCAGGACTAAATATTCAGCATCTGTTATTCTCCCTCACACTTTGTTGTTGATTGGAAGCCCCCCCAAAAAAAAAAAAAATTCGTGCCTTCCTCTCTTCACACAACAGAAGGTAAACTGTTGGCACTCAGATGTTAAATAATGCCATTATAAAGACTGTTATGTTTGAAACATAATTAAAAAATATCTCATATGCCACTTGAAGGGTTTTTTAAAAAGGATATGATGTAGTTAAAAACAAATAACTTTTGATTACTTTCAAATTTCTCCTAAGGGGTATTAACCAAAATAGCAGGAGCTTGAAAGTTAAATTTCATGTCAGTAAACTTATTTTTTGAGCACCAACTCATTCAAATTTTCCCTTTAAAAACATTGGATTATTTATATTCATCAACATGAATAAAAGTTGGAATGTCACCTTGTATATTTCTCTCTAGCTCTAAGATTGTATATAACTTTTAAAATTAAGATTTAAGAGTTGAACTTAGATGATACTGTGACAAGTTCACTAACAGTGGTTATACAGAGGTCAAGCAATTATAAGTGCAATATCTATGTGCTTTTATGTTAATTTGCTAGTTGGTGGATGAAAACTCCATTCAAAGCTGTAATCTTATAATAAAATTAGCACCGATAAATTGTCATAATATACATATAGAAGGTTAATAAAAGAAGAAGGCTCAAACTCATATGGGATAGTAATAAAGAAGAAAAGCTGTTGAGTTAGACTCCTAGCTCCATCTCTCTCAAGCTGGAAAAGTTATTTATAATTCTCTCATCCTCAATTTCCTCTTAGCAAAAGCAAAGATTAGATACTTCTCTTATTGGCGTTTTATGGATTAAAGTCCATGTGTATCTAAGGCAGGGTTCACACTGCTTGATACTGAGAGAGTGTGCAGTCTATGGAAGTCAATTTTATCTGCTGCTCCAGATTGTGAGGTTCTGTAGAGAAGGGTCAGTACTCCATGAACTGTTGTATTCTCATTGTATAACCTTATGTCTGTGAATATAAGGATTTGCTTATATCCATAAGTGGATTTGCTCCCGTTAACCTTTTTTAACTTACCTTTCTTCTTCTATTCTCTGGCCCCACTTACATACTATATTCTAAAAATAAAAGCCCTAGATGCTACTACATTTTCTTTAATTCTTTCCTCCAACTGAGACCAGTTCATAAGAATATGGAGAAACAGGAAAGACATATTTAGAGACAGGCTAATTCTTATTTTTCTAATCAAGAACATTCTAGAGAGTTGGCTTCTAGCAGCTCCTGGGGTCAGTATCCTGGAGAACTAAATATAAGAACAGTTGGCTTATAGCAGCCCCTGGGGTCACTGTCCTGGCAAGCAAAATATAAGAACCAACATCCTTCTAACTTTGTGCTGAGTACACACAAGAAGAAATTACATTTCTCTCACTTATGCAGCTTTAATAATTGCTTCTTTGTACTGTTTCCTTGATTATCAACCATGAATACCAAGTGTAACACTTGACTATAGTCCTGCAAGGCTACACTCATCAGCAGCACTTAGTAATACTTCTGACACTAGGAGCTTGAATACCAGTCTAAATGGTAACCAATTACAAAAGTTAAATGGTAGCCAAGTTCCCCTTTCCACTCTTTCCTGTGTAGAAGAGTTTCTTTCCAAGCTCTTTCCTATCTAGCTTCCACTTTTCATAGATAAGAGTTTTTTCTTGAGTTCCTGGAGAGTTACTTTTTCAAACTTTCATGGCCAGTGCTCAAGACTGGTGTTACTATGGTGACTATTAGGACTTCCACTTAATCACTACCATTAGCAAAGATGGAGATGCATTTCTCTCCCCATCTGCTTTTGGGTTCTGTAATGTGCACGTCTTGTACTCATGGGAGCCAGCAAAGAGGACGTGCATGCTGACACTCACACCACACTCCACTGATAATGAAGTTCTGCGTGCTCAGTCTCTGAGTCATCCAGCTCTTTGCAACCCCATGGACTGTAGCCCACCAGACTCCTTTGTCCAAAGAATTTTCCAGGCAGGAAATTTGGAATTTAGGAATTTGCCATTTCCTAATCCAGGAGATCTTCCCCACTCAGGGATCAAACCTGAGTCTCCTATGTCTCCTGCATTGGCAGGTGGATTCTTTACCACTGAGCCCCCTGGGAAGCCCACTGAAGCTCTGTGCCTTTCTCAAAGCTGCACTCACCTGGAAAGGACATCTTGTCACAATTTCAGAACCTCCTGGGCTAACGATGCAACCTAGTTTCTTTCTTCCTGAAATCAATTGTGGAGTAAGGACAGCTTTCAGTTTAATTTTAATGGATTGCTATTTTAAGACACAAACAACTATATTTGTCTACTTGCTACTAAAATTGAAAACTTTCTTTCCTCATCTCCTAATCTGTATCAGTACTCTAACCTGAGGGAGGCATACTCTTTCAGACGGGGGAAGTTATCTGATTATGTACTTTCTGACACAAATTTCCAGTGCAAACCTGCTTCAAAAAACATAAGTTCATAGTTTTTATTGGCATTGACATTAAAGGTATTAAATATTTCTTCTCAGTTTCCCCCCAGCTTACCTTTTTCTCTTCTTTATAGAAAGTTACATTTAAAAAATGAAAAAGGAAATGACTTCTGACATAAATTTCTTAGGCAAATTCATATTTCCTGATTCCACAAATGTTTATAAAGTTCCACTTCTATGCATTTTTTCTCATTTCAAAAATTAGCCGAGGGATGGTCCATCTGTCTGTCCATGACTACATTTATATTCTCTGACTTTCCCCAATGTAGAATCACTCAAACCACTATAAGTTTGGACTTACTGATAAAAATATTTTCCATGATAAAAGGATTGTTCAAAATAAGCTATTGTGAACCTAAAACTTAGCTTAGAATAAACAAAGACAGAACCCTAGAAAATCGCTTGCATTACCTTGAACCAGAAAGTCATGCCCTTCTTTCAATCTCTGCCTTTGTCTGTATGGTGCATGCATACTAAGTCACTTCACGGGAGTCTGACTCTTTGTGACCCTATGGACTATATATAGCCCACCGAGCTGCGTTGTCCATGGTCACTGACCAACGAAGCCCTTTTCTCATCCCCTCTACCTTCATATTCAGTTCAGTCCAGTCACTCAGTCGTGTCCGACTCTTTGCGACACCATGAACCACAGCACGCCAGGCCTTCCTGTCCATCACCAACTCTCGGAGTTTACCCAAACTCATGTCCATCGAGTCGGTGATGCCATCCTGACATCTCATCCTCTGTCGTCCCCTTCTCCTCCTGCCCTCAATCTCTCCCAGCATCAAAGTCTTTTCCAATGAGTCAACTCTTCGCATGAGGTGGCCAAAGTACTGGAGTTTCAGCTTTAGCATCAGTCCTTCCAATGAACACCCAGGACTGGTCTCCTTTAGGATGGACTGGTTGGATCTCCTTGCAGTCCAAGGTACACTCAAGAGTCTTCTCCAACACCACAGTTCAAAAGTATCAATTCTTCGGCGCTCAGCCTTCTTCATAGTCCAACTCTCACATCCGTACATGACCACTGGAAAAACCATAGCCTTGACTAGACGGACCTTTGTTGGCAAAGTAATGTCACTGCTTTTGAATATGCTATCTAGGTTTGTCATTACTTTTCTTCCAAGGAGTAAGTGTCTTTTAATTTCATGGCTGCAATCACCTTCATATTCACAGGGTTCGAAATTTGGATCAGGGTTCTCTTCCTTTGAGAAATGTCCCTAGGTTAAATACTCAGCTTCTATGATCTGAGAGTCCCCTATGCAGGTTTCTACTAAAGTACTGTTTTTTAGTTTCCCAGGACTCTAGTTTTGCAAAGCCATTCACTAAGCTGCTGTTGAATGTCAGTCAGCTATGTTGCTTGTTGTTGTTGTTGTTCAGTTACTAATTTGTTTCCGACTCTTTGTGACACTATGGGCTATAGCCCACCAGGCTCCTCTGTCCATGGGATTTCCCAGGCAAGAGTACTGGAGTGGATTGCTGTTTCCTTCTCCAGGGGATCTTCCCAGACCAGGGATCAAACATGTCTCCTGGATTGGCAGGTGGATTCTTTATCACTGAGCTATCTGGGAAGTTCATGTTTCTTGTAGAAGAGGAAAATAATTTTTTATCTACCCTTCTGAGTTCTTGGCTGAGACCCCTACAGTAAGAGAAAGATTGACAGGAGAAAAATGAATATAAATTTATTAATTGAAAGTATTTATTAATTTAATACTTAAATTATGGTTTAATGTATAATAAATCATTATTAAATAATAATTTATCATTTAAGTGATGCCTTCTCCAGGTTGATAAGGTCTAAAGTTGTCTCTGAGGATTAATCTTGTCCTTCCAGGTAAAGAGGGGAGAAGGGACCCTACTTTTAGGCAAATTGAGAAAGGAGACCAAGCAATCTTTGTATCTATTTCTTCTCAGTTGCCTTTAGTTCAAAATAGTCTTTATTCCAGAGTGGCATATTTTGGGGCATCAGGATACAATGTCAGGTACTAAAGGGATAAATGTGAACAAAGAAACCAGAGTCTCTGCTCTCAAGAACTGATTGTCAAGGGTAAGAATCTGGCAATTTGTAAAAGTAGTACTACTAATTCTAATATTAATGTAATACTAATAATGAAGAAAAAAAATGCCTACTATCTTTTACTGAGAACATGTGCCAGGCACTATGCTTATTCTTTTTCTTGCATTATCATTCCTGAATGGATGACTTGTGTATTTGATTTAACAGTTACAAATCTTGCCACTTTCCTGTCCCTCATTCATGGTGATGTTCAGTTGCATTTGTTGAGTCTTCAGTATCAACAACCAGGCCGATTTGAGGAAAAGCATAAAGTCAGGAAGTCCATCCATGGAGAGAAGGCATCAGAATCACTTCAGTAATGAACTCCTTTGAAATCCTGCATGCTCAAAGACTCCCACTTCTTGCTTTCTTCTTTTCCCCTAGTTCTTGCTCTTCCACTTTTGGTTACATGAACTTATTGTCTTTGCATGTATTTGAGTCTTCTATTCTCTTTTCTTTTCATCATCAGGCCCTGAAATCTTGATACCCATGAATTTCTCTTTGGCTCTGACATATTGCTCTGAGAGCTCTTTTCTTTCTTTCCCTAGAGATAATGTTCGCACAGTTTATTGTACTCTCTTGGATTCTGTCACTAAACCCACAGAACAATGCATGCTCTCCGAGATTGACAAGTGCCATACCTCACCTAGAAAACCTAAAACCAAACGAAGCACTTTTCACTTACATAACAGACTCTTTGTTGTTCAGTCACTCCGTCATGCCCTACTCTTTGTAACCCCATGGACTGCAGTATGCCAGGGTTCCCTGTCCTTCACTATCTCCCAGAGCCCATTCAAACTCATGTCCACTGAGTTGGTGATGCCATCCAACCATTTCATCTTCTGTTGTTCCTTCTCCTGCCTTCTGACTTTAGCACTGAAGTTATCTTTCTAACGAGAATCAATTATGCTTTATTTGGGATTAACACGATACACAACTTTTTCTTCCATCAGTGTTTGATGGTCCGTTACCCCTTTTCAACTTCTAATTTAATAATCTCTCTGTTTTCACTTTGGCAAAAAATCCATTTTAAGAACTTGTCAGGCAAGTATCTGGAAATACATACACTATTTGCTTTATCTCATGCTTGGGTTTGCAAATAATAAGAAAGGCATTTTAATATTTTATATTTAAATGTGTACATTGTCTTGGCATGCCTCTCTCTGTCTCCTACTTTGGATAAAAAGAAGAGCATTGACATTCTTCCAATTTAAATTTACCCTTGTAGATGATTTATCTCCCAAGTATCCTTAGTCAAGAGTTGTGGAAGCTTTATTCTGTCTTGTAACTCTGTTCTATACATTTTCAAACTAGGGGAAAAAAAATCTCCAAATTGGATTGCCTACTATAACAAATTGCTCTAGTACCTCAGTGAGTTTTGTCTTTAAGTATTCCCCACAAAGGTTTTGATTTAGGTGGTGCAGTGGTAAACAATCCACCTGCCAATGCAGGAGATGCAGGAGAGATGAGTTCAATCCTTGGGTCAGGAAGATCCCTGGAGGAGGAACTGGCAAACTGCTCCAGTATTCTTGCCTAGGAAATTTCATGAACAGAGGAACCTGGTGCGGGGGGGGGGGGGGGGGGGGGGGGGGGGGTGATGGGGTGGCAGCACTGCTACAGTTCATGGAGTAGCAGAGTCAGACATGACTGAGCACACACACACTTCGAGTTTTATATTAAAGATCCTGATATGGTTTTCCACTTTGCTGTCTGACTGACTAAATATATTTAAGCTGCAAGCTGCTTTTAAAGTATACTCTTGCTTAAGTCTGAAGCCTTTTTCCCTCTTTCACAGTAGCCTAATTTGCTGACTTAATTTCCCATGATTTGTTTTCATAAACAAGCTACCACCTAAAGGTCAACAGTGAGAATCTAATATCCTGAAATTGAGCACATGATCATTATTTAATGTGCCCTTTTTTCTCTGGTTCAGGTATGATATGAACCTAGCTTGAAGACAGGATATAAGAATATTTTGTTTTACCATATGAAACAAATATGTTTGCTAAGAACTTGGAGCCTGAATGCTTTTACTCCCAGAGCATCTCCATTCCACAAGTTCTCTCCAGACAAAAACAACAGGGCACAAAAAGAGACTTTCTGTTGATAATTGGCATTTTAAAATAAAAAATTAAGTGTTGGTAGACTGATGCTAAAGCTGAACTCCAGTACTTTGGCCATCTCACGTGAAGAGTTGACTCATTGGAAAAGACCCTGATGCTGGGAGGGATTGGGGGCAGGAGGAGAAGGGGACGACAGAGGATGAGATGGCTGGATGGCATCTCCAACTCGATGGACATGAGTATGAGTTTGAGTTTGAATAAACTCCAGGAGTTGGTGATGGACAGGAAGGCCTGGCGTGCTGCAATTCATGGGGTCACAAAGAGCTGGACATGACTGAGTGATTGAACTGAACTGAACTGAGAGATGCTGAATGGATCTTCATTTGGCCTGTTTGTCTGTAGAATAAGGCACATAGTATTAAGGTCAGGCTTCGCTTCACTGTTGTCCAGTTTTGCTGGAGCTCTGATCCAGAGGGAACATTGCTGAGAATTAAACGGTTGTCCATTTTCAGAGACTGTTGATTATTTTGCTGCTCTGCTAGGGACTTCCAATTCCACTGCCAGGTAGAAGAAGGCACGTTCCAAGTCACTGGGCCCTACTTTAAGGCCAGCATGGTTCCCTCAACAAACCATTCAACAGATAAGTGCTAATATGCCTTTAGGTCACTATCGCTCTCCGGGTTAAGCTGAACACAAGAAACCTGGGATAGTAGGACCTTTTGTTACTAGACCAGGAAAATATATGTTATTCAATTTTGATTAAAACAGATATTCTTATGATCAATGGAAATTCAAAGGCTCTTTAACATATGAGAAATTAGAGTTGTATAGATAAAGGTATCATGTTTCAAACTGTGTGTTTTCTTTGGTTTGCTTCTCACTCAGAAGATCAGTAGATTGGAATGAGATTAAAATGATTTACAACTGGACTGAATTCCCCTCAAGTAAACCTTACTACCATCTATTGTTTCTCACAATAAGCTCTGCCCTTTGGCATCTGTGACTTTTTTCTCCCACACTTTCATCAGCCTGAGTTATTCCTGTGAACGTGAATGTGAAAGTCACTCAGTCATATCCGATTCTTTGCAACCCTATGGATATACAGTCCATGGAATTCTCCAGGCCAGGATACTGGAGTGAGTAGCCTTTCCCTTCTCCAGAGGATCTTCCCAACCCAGGGATCGAACACAGGTCTCCCGCATTGCAGGCGGATTATTTCCCAGCTGAGCCTACATTCATAACTTTTCTTCTTTCTCTCAGCTACTGTCCTTGAAACTTCTTCTTTTGTTTCTGCATTCCTTTAACATTTATAACAGGACATAAGCATCCAAGGTAGAACTTATTTGGATCCTTTTCCGGACCTTAGAATAAGGTATTGAATGCAGTAATGATTGAATTAATAGCAATAATACCTGATGCTGCAAAAGTGCTATTCTAATAAGCATTTTGTCTTTTTCACGCATTTAATCCCCATACTAATCCACTGAATAGTTACTATTACTATTCCCATTTTACGGAGAACAGCGAGGCACAGAAAATGTAAGTGTCCCCAGGTCCATGTTGCTCCTCAGATGGCGCAGGGGTAAAGAATCCACCTGCCAATGCAGGAGACACAAGAGACAGGGTTCAATTCCTGAGTCAGGAAGATCCCCAGGAGGAGGAAATGGCAACCCACTCCAGTATTCTTGCTTTGAAAATTCTATGGACAGAGGAGCCTGGTGGGCTACAGTCTATTGGGTCACAAAGAGTTAGACATGACTAACTGGGAACGTACCATACCAGATCCATGCAGACTAGAAAGTGGTAAAGCTGGGATTTGAAGCCAGCTAATCTCAGTCAGAGTTCTTGCTTACAACCACATCAAGCTAACAGTTGAGTAGTGAATGGTGCCTTAGAAAGTTAGTCAATAAATATTAGTTCTCGTCCCATTTTCTTTCTCTTTCTGAACTTTTAAAAGCAGTGTCTTTGTTCAACTAATTCAAACAATAAATATTGGGTGCCTCCTATATACCAAGCACGTTTCTTCATTCTAGGGATAATGTGATGACTAAGGCAGACATGAATATCACTCATCAGATCACATTTGTAATATTTTTATTCTCACAAATGACACTTGTGGGATGATATGTATCTCTCTCCATGTATTTTATTAACAGCCCAGATAATGCAAGCAGAAAACAAGCTGTGTGAAAAAACGGGCAAATTATTTAAGTTACCTGATTCTTAATTTCTACATAACTAATTGGAGGGTAATAGTGCCTTCCTCTTAGGGCTGTGGAGAGTGTTAATGAGTTAATTCATGTAAAGCATTTATAGCCATCCTGTCTTCAAGATGCTCAAGATAACGCACAATTGCACTCATCTCACGTGCTAGTAAAGTAATGCTCAAAATTCTCCAAGCCAGGCTTCAGCAGTATGTGAACCATGAACTTCCAGATGTTCAAGCTGGCTTTAGAAAAGGCAGAAGAACCAGAGATCACATTGCCAATATCTGCCCGATCATGGAAAAAGCAAGAGAGTTCCAGAAAAACATCTATTTCTGCTTTATTGACTATGCCAAAACCTTTGACTGTGTGGATCACAATAAACTGTGGAAAATTCTTCAAGAGATGGGAATATCAGACCACCTGACCTGCCTCTTGAGAAACTTGTATGCAGGTCAGGAAGCAACAGTTAGAACTGGACATGGAACAACAGACTGGTTCCAAATGGGAAAAGGAGTACGTCAAGGCTGTATATTGTCACCTTGCTTATTTAACTTATATGCAGAGTACATCATGAGAAATGCTGGAGGAAGCACAAGCTGGAATCAAAATTGCTGGGAGAAATATCAATAACCTCAGATATGTAGATGACACCACATTTATGGCAGAAAGTGAAGAAGAGCTAGAGAACCTCTTGATGAAAGTGAAAGAGGAGAGTGGAAAAGCTGGCTTAAAGTTCAACATTCAGAAAACTAAGGTCATGGCATCTGTTTCTATAACTTCATGGCAGATAGATGGGGAAACAGTGGAAATGGTGGCTGGCTTTGTTTTTCTGGGCTCCAAAATCACTGCAGATGGCAACTGCAGCCATGAAATTAAAAGACGCTTGCTCCTTGGAAGGAAAGTTAATACCAACCTAGACAGCGTATTAAAAAGCAGAGATATTACTTTGCCAACAAAGGTCTGCCTAGTCAAGGCTATGGTTTTTCCAGTGGTCATGTATGGATGTGAGACTTGGACTATAAAGAAAGCTGAGCACTGAAGAATTGATGCTTTTGAACTGTGGTGTTAGAGAAGACTGTTGAGAGTCCCTTAGACTGCAAGGAAATCCAACCAGTCCATCCTAAAGGAGATCAGTCCTGGGTGTTCATTGGAAGGACTGATGTTGCAGCTGAAACTCCAATACTTTGGCCACCTGATGCGAAGAGCTGACTCATTGGAAAAGATCCTGCTGTAGGAAAGATTAAGGGCAGGAGGAGAAGGGGACGACAGAGGATGAGATGGTTGGATGGCATCACTGACTTGATGGATATGGGTTTGGGTGGGCTCCAGGAGTCGGTGATGGACAGGGAGGCCTGGCGTGCTGCAGTTCATGGGGTTGCAAAGCGTTGGACATGACTGAGCAACTGAATTGAACTGAACTGTCTTTGGGAATTGGTAATGGACGCTGCAGTCCATGGGGTCTCAAAGAGTCTGATTGAACTGACTGACTGCCTGGCATCTCTGCAGTGTTCCATTGCTCTGTTATTGTTCATCCTCCTTATCCCCCACCCCCCCCCCCCAACTCCAAGAGCTTTACACATAGACGTCCTTCAGTAATTATTTGTGGAATAAATGGAGATACACAATAGAGAAACTACTCCTAGAACTGCTATAGATAATGCCAGTTTTTGGAAGCTCTTGCTGCTTTACTAATTTGCTTTGATTTTTTTTTTCTTTCTTCAGCACATAATGTTGAACACAGTCCTTATATACGCAGAGCCTTTGGCTTCTACACACTATTAATAAAAAGTGAGCTTTCGCCATTAGTCAACTAATGAATAAGGGTTAAGCCATTGCTGGAGAAACTGAACTCAGAAAGGGTAAAGGTTATTCTTCTTTTCATTGTAATGAACCTATTTATATGAGAACAGATCATTATGTCTTTGGTATAAAGTCTGTGCTTTTTGAATGGTCTCTTGAATTTTACTCCCTTTCTTTCCTTTAAAGAAACCATTATCAGTCTCCTACTCATCTCTCATTCTGTTTGAGGAAAGATGCTTTCTTCCCAATGTCTGAGACAATATAATTTCAGTCTCTTGGTTTTGTGTGTGTGTGTGTGTGTGTGTGTGTGTGTGCTGTTAGCATGATCACATTGCCCTTACTAGAGAATTTGGTGGAGACATATTTAAACTTGACCCAGATTAGTTAATTGTAAAAGTTCCCCAAAGTTGAAAGAATTCACTATAAAAATTTGATCCAAATAGCCTCTAGGAATGTTCATTGCAAGGCAAGCTCTAAGGGGTCCCTCTGTATTTATATGTAACTCTGTTAAGTCTTCTGTGACTGTGATGGTTTCACATTGGACTTGACGTAAAAAATGAATCAACTAATAAATGTGAGAAATTTCAGGAAGGCACTTATAATATACCAGAAAACAAATTTTCTGGCAGATTATGCCATGAGTATATTCATTTAATCAAACATATTTTGAACATCTCCTAAGCATCATGCCAAGCATTGTGCTTAGTGCTGAGATCAACAATGATGAACTTACATCCTCTGCTCTAAAGATGTGTTAGTCACTCAGTCATGTCTGACTCTTTGTGACTCCATGGACTGTAGCCCACCAGGCTCCTATGTCCATGGGATTCTCCAAGCAAGAATACTGGAGTGGGTTGCCATTTCCTTCTCCAGGGGATCTTCCCAACCCAGAGTTTGAACCCGGGTCTCCTGAATTGCAGGCAGATTGTTCAACTGTCTGAGCCACCAGATCTCAGAATAGTGTAGAGAAGCAGACTTGCAAATTGATTGTTTTCATTGGGAAAATGATAGTGACAAAGATCCACATAAGATACTAGGAACACCTAATCATCCTGGTGGTGAAAGAGAGGTCAGGAAAACTTGGAGGAGATGATGTCAAAGCTAAATCTGATAGAATGACAAGCATTTACTAGACCAAAGGTCTACCTGGATAGGCTCTAACATGAACAAAGACACAGAAAGTGAGAACTAGCTTAGCATGTCTACAGAACTGCAATTGGTTCTTTGTTGCTTGAGTATAAAATATAAGACATGGCATGAGGTGAGGCTGGAAGCGGTTAAATCGTGGTGGCCTGCTTTCTGTTTTTTACCTGTTAAGGAGATTTAACTTTGGGCTCAGAGCTAGGTGGAAGGAATTGCAGGTTTTAAACCTGGGAATGAAAGAAACAGATTTGCATTTTGATAGATCATTTCAGAAATTGTGTATAGATTAGATTTGAGAAACCCAAGATTGGATGTAGGGGTGCCCATAGAAAGCTGTAGTCTCATGAGACAGTAAGAACTTGAAATCAAGCTGTGCAGTTAAACCAGAAGGCAACAAATTTGAAAGATATGTATTAAATGAAAACAGCAGAAGTTAAGGTTTATTTAGATTTGGGGGATGGAAAGTCAAGGATGACTCAAAAATTTATCATTTAAGAGGTTAAATAGATAATGAGTAAGGAATAAAGTGTTTCAAATTAATTTATTTTATTTATCCAGAGCACATTTCTAAATCTTGTCTAAAGAAAACAATAAAACACAAAAGTCATAATAAGCAGAGCACAGTTGCAGAATGGTCTTTTCTTTGGCTCTAAAATAAGTAAAAATTGACATAATGAATGTCTATTTTTCTTATCTACTTAAGAAAAAACGGAAATTACAGAAAAATTAGTTATTTTGTACAAATCCATGTAAAAATATCCTTGGGTAATTGAATCTAAGACATGAATCAGGTGGATTTATCCTGCCATACTGGATATGTCTTAATGCCATACTGCAAATGAAGACAATCTGGTCTTGGTTTTACATTTTTGCTGTATTGACAAACCATAGAAAACTAAGTAACATATAGAATTTTGATCCAATTTCATGATAGCTGCAGAAACTTAGCCTGAGGATTTATTTACTATTGTTGGTATTCGAAGTTTCTGCTAATGTGGTGGGTCTGGCTGATTTAGAATTTTAGTTGGGTTGAGTTTCTAACCATGCATTCTTTTCCTCTGATGAAAGGAAATCAATAGCCTTTATTTTTAATCTAGGTAAGTCAATATTTATTTCCTTCATTCCTTACAAAACCTCTAGTAGTAGCCTGTTATGCAGATAAGTAAATGGAAGCCAGAGACATCACAGGCCAAGAGGTGAAGGAAAGGGGATTTGAACTAATGTCCTTCTGGAATGTGTGTAAATGCCCTTTGGAACAACCAGTGTTCTTATCACTGGATCACTGGGTACAGAGAACAAAAGAGATCAATTGTCTCCATTCCATCTTCATTTTATCACTCAGTTTTTTCTTTCAATATTTTTAAAAAATAAATACTACATTTGCTTTAATTTTTTAAATTAATTAGTTTAGTTTTGGTCTGTGCTGGGTCCTCATTGCTATGCACAGGTTTTCTCTAGTTGTAGCAAGCAAGGGCTACTTTCTAGTTGTGGCATGCCAGCTTCACATTGCAGTGGCTTCTCTCGTTGCTAAGCATGGGCTCTAGGGCACACTGGCTTCAGTAGTTTCTGCAAACACGCTTAGTTGCTTCCTGGTATATGGAATCTCCCGGGACTAGGGATTAAGTGTGTGTCCCCTGCATTGGTAGGAAAATTCTTAACCACTAGGCCGCCAGGGATGCCTTAAATACTACATTGATTTAAGGGGAAAATGAGATAGGAACTAAAAAACATTCACTGCTAAAGCATGCAGCTCACACAAGAATTAGGAAGTGGAAGTAGCCAAGGTCTGTGGATGTAGATTTGGCTCCAGGTACTCCTGTGTGATTCTGGAATTATTCATATCAGATTAGGACTTGAACCCAGCCAAAATCCTTCTTAGGACTTGAATCCACATGGCTGGGACTCAAACTCAGCCAAAATCTTCAGTCTTCCAAATAAATCACAACACCTAGTTTCAGGACTTAATGAAGCTCAGGTTCTTGATGTCTTATTGCAGAAAGAATTTAGTAAGAGGCAAAGAAATAGGTAAGAAGTTAACTTATTTAGAGAAAAACACATTGCACAGACAGGGTGTGGGCCATTGCAGAGGGTGAGTGTAGCCTCAAAATGTGATGTGGTTATGTTTTAAAGGGCTGGGTAATTTCACAGGCTCAAGAAACACCTAGAGTAACAGGCAAATTGCAAATTTAGTCTTGGAATATGGAATGAAGCAGGGCAAAACCTGATAGAGTTTTGCCAAGAGAATGCACTGGTCATAGCAAACACCCCCTTAAAACAACACAAGAGAAGACTCTACACATAGACTTCACCAGATGGTCAATACTGAAATGAAATTGATTATATTCTTTGCAGCCACAGATGGAGAAGCTCTATACAGTCAGCAAAAACAAGACCAGGAGCCGACTGTGGCTCAGATCATGAACTCCTTATTGCCAAATTCAGACTTTAATTGAAGAAAGTAGGGAAAACCACTAGACCATTCAAGTATGACCTAGATCAAATCCCTTGTGATTGTACAGGGGAAGTGAGAAATAGATTTAAGGGACTAGATCTGATAGACAGAGTGCCTGATGAAATATGGACAGAGATTCCTGGCATTGTACAGGAGACAGGGATAAAGACCATCCCCATGGAAAAGAAATCTAAAAAAGCAAAATGACTGTCTGAGGAGGACTTACAAATAGCTGTGAAAAGAAGAGAAGCAAAAAGCAAAGGAGAAAAGGAAAGATATTCCCATTTGAATGCAGAATTCCAAAGAATAGCAAAGAGAGATAAGAAAGCCTTCCTCAGCAATCAGTGCAAAGAAATGGAGGAAAACAACAGAATGGGAAAGACTAGAGATCTCTTCAAGAAAATTAAAAATATCAAGGGAACATTTCATGCAAAGATGGGCTCAATATAGGACATAAATCGTATGGACCTTACAGAAGCAGAAGATATTAAGAAAAGGTGGCAAGAATACATGGAAGAACTGTACAAAAAAGATCCTCATGACCCAGATAATCATGATGGTGTGATCACTCACCTAGAGCCAGACATCCTGGAATGTGAAGTCAAGTGGGCCATAGGAAGCATCACTATGAACAAAGCTAGTGGAGGTGATGGAATTCCAGTTGAGCTATTTCAAATCCTGAAAGATGGCGCTGTGAAAGTGCTGCACTCAATATGTCAGCAAATGTGGAAAATTCAGCAGTGACCACAGGACTGGAAAATGTCAGTTTTCATTCCAACCCCAAAGAAAGGCAATGCCAAAGAATGCTCAAACTATCACACAATTACACCTATCTCACATGCGAGTAAAGTAATGCTCAAAATTCTCCAAGCCAGGCTTCAGCAGTATATGAACCGTGAACCATTCAAGCTGGTTTTAGAAAAGGGAGAGGAACCAGAGATCAAATTGCCAACATCTGCTGGATCATCAAAAAAGCAAGACAGTTCCAGAAAAACATCTATTTCTGCTTTATTGACTACACCAAAACCTTTGACTGTGTGGATCACAATAAACTGTGGAAAATTCTTCAAGAGATGGGAATACCAGACCACCTGACCTGCCCCTTGAGAAATCTATATGCAGGTCAGGAAGCAACAGTTAGAACTGGACATGGAACAACAGACTGGTTCCAAATGGGAAAAGGAGTACGTCAAGGCTGTATATTGTCACCCTGCTTATTTAACTTATATGCAGAGTACATCATGAGAAAACGCTGGGCTGGAGGAAGCACAAGCTGGAATCAAGTTTGCTGGGAGAAATATCAATTACCTCAGATATGCAGATGACACCACCCTTATGGCAGAAAGTGAAGAGCAGCTAAAAAGCCTCTTGATGAAAGTGAAAGAGGAGAGTGAAAAATTTGGCTTAAAGCTCAACATTCAGAAAACAAAGATCATGGCATCTGGTCCCATCACTTCATGGGAAATAGATGGGGAAACAGTGGAAACAGTGTCAGACTTTATTTTGGGGGCTCCAAAATCACTGTAGATGGTGACTGCAGCCATGAAATTAAAAGACGCTTACTCCTTGGAAGAAAAGTTATGACCAACCTAGATAGCATATTGAAAAGAAGAGACATTACTTTGCCAACAAAGGTCTGTCTAGTCAAGGCTATGGTTTTTCCAGTGGTCATGTATGGATGTGAGAGTTGGACTGTGAAGAAGGCTGAGCGCTGAAGAATTGATGCTTTTGAACTGTGGTGTTGTCGAAGACTCTTGAGAGTCCCTTGGACTGCAAGGAGATCCAACCAGTCCATCCTAAAGGAGACCAGTCCTGGGTGTTCATTGGAAGGACTGATGCTGAGGCTGAAACTCCAGTACTTTGGCCACCTCATGCAAAAAGTTGACTCATTGGAAAGACCCTGATGCTGGGAGGGATTGGGGGCAAGTGGAAAAGGGGACAACAGAGGATGAGATTGCTGGATGGTATCACTGACTCGATGGACAAGAGTTTGTATGAACTCAGGGAGTTGGTGATGGACAGGCAGGCCTGGCGTGCTGTGATTCTTGGGGTCGAAAGAGCTGGACAAGACTGAGCAACTGAACTGAACTGAACTGAACTGAATTAGTGAGAGGATTATTCCCACTGTTTCAGAGGAGGGGATTAAGGGGTGGAGAGTTCTAGAAATTGGGTCATTGCCCACTTTTTGGGCTTTGAAAGTTGGTCTTGGAGCTGTCTTGGTTCCTCTGGGTGTATCACTTAGCTTGCTGATATGTTACTATGAGCATATATATTGAGGATCAAGGTCTAGTCAAAGGTGACTTGTCTGCCATCTTGGGAGCATTTGACTCTAATCAGTTTATGTTGTGTCCTTGGGCTATGATCTTCTTTCATTTATTTACTCCTTCCCTCCTATTTCAGCTACAGGCATTCATTTAAACTCTATGACTTGCAGTCTTATTTTCAGAAAATTGAGTGTTACAAAGACTAAATGAAAAACATCAAAAATATTGCATGAAGTAGGTATCTTCTAAAATTTCTTCTTTAACCATTTGTCTGGGTTAGTTCATACACCCAAGTCCATGAAGCAATTAAATGAATTACTTAATTTTTTTAATTTTCATGTTAAGATAACTGAGACATTAAACAAAACTGTCAGTGTTATATTATTAGAAAGAAGCAGAGGCAAAATTTAAATTTCAATTGAATTCCCCAAAGTCTACTTTTCCGACTATAATATGAATTAGAATATATTTATTAAAATAGATTATATTTATTTATTTGAACTAAGCATTTTGCTTGATATTTGATGTACATATTTTTAATTTACTTCTAAAAACAATATTTTGAGGTAAATATAATTTTTCTCCTTTTTTTATAGGTGGGAGAATTGAGTTTTAGAGAAGTTAATAAAGAAAAGAGCAGGCAATTCAGCATTTTAAACACACTATTGTATGTTGCTGTTTAGTCACTAAGTTGCATCAGACTCTGGGATCTCATGGACTGTGTAGCCTGCTAGGGTCCTTTGTCCATGGGATTTTCCAGGCAGGAATACTGGATTGGACTGTCTTTTCTTTCTCCAGGGGATCTTGCTGACCCAGGGATTGAATGTGTGTCTGCTGCATTGGCAGGAGGATTCTTTACCATTGAACCACCCAAGAAGGCCCCACTGGGAAGGCTAAGACACAGAAAATCATCAATAATATGCAGATAGAGCAGCACCCACAGTCAAACTGCAGGAAGCCAGTTCTGTGAGGCCCTCCTGCTGTTAATAGTGAGCCCTACCCTTCGCAGATAGGGACTTGGCCTACAGGTCCCTGAGCTGCCTACAGGCTGCCACTGCAGGACCCATTCTCTGAATCCCCAGGAACATGTGTTCCTCCTCTGAAGTTGCACTGCTGGCCTCCAAATTGATTTTCCATGAGCTTTGGCCAACTTTAGGGTAGACTGACAGAGCAAGTGTTAGGCAATTTAAAATTCTATTGTTTGAATTGGTCTCTGCCTCTTTCCATCCTAACCAGAGGCTAAAGGTAAGATTCTAAGAAGCAACCCACTCCTACAAAAAAGATCCATGTCTACTCCACTGCATAAACAAAAATGATCGGGCAATTCAACTTCTTTATTTTAAACTTGTACTCATCAGGTCTTTCTGTAGTGTATCTGCCTGTGCCTTGAGTTTTTATTTTTAAGGCTGAGTTAATAATGAATGTACAAATCATTTTGGAGCATCTTTTTTAATTGACCTTTTGTGCTTTATTCTGTTTCTTTTTTATAACATAATCTGAGAATTTTGGAAAACTTTTTGACTCAATATAGCAACTAATGCAAAATATTGATGAGTGATATTCATAAGGCTATATATTAGTCAGTCAAGTGACTCATGAGATTCTAAGCATTTAAGTACAAAAAAGTCATTAAAAGTTAGTTACCCTATCCCAACATTATAACTTTTCAAATAAGCAGAAAAAAAAAAAAAAGCCCAGAAATGTAAAGCCAAGTTTTTTAAGTCCAGTAGCTAGATAGGGACAAAATAAAAAGCTTATTTATCTTTGTAACCTTATGCCAATCACAGTAGTTGCTTCTTGAACTAAACTGATTTGATCCAAGTTTTCATGTCTCTCCAACCTTTCCATTATGGATGGTATAGTTCTTTAGGTTCTTTTCTTAACTTTTTATTATCACCATTTAGTACATAAATGATGATAGGCTTCTCAGGTGGCACTAGTGGTAAAGAACCCACCTGTCAATGTAGAAGACATAAGAGACTTGGGTTTGATCCCTGTGTCAGGAAAATCCCCTGGAGAAGGAAATGGCAATGCATTCCAGTATCTTACCTGGAGAATTCCATGGACAGAGAAGGCTGTCAGGCTATGGTCCATAGTGTTGCAAACAGTTGGACACAACTGAAGCGACTTAGCACGGAGCACAGAGTAACATAAACTGAAAAGGTATAATTAAACTGAAGTCTCGATTGAGAGTACCAGGTCAGCAAAAACAGTCCTAATTATCAAGCTCTTGAACTGACATATGTTTAAAGAACACTTAATTATTGTTTCTATAACATATTACAATTTTGGACTATCTAACTGAATACCATTACCAAAAGAGAAACATAAAATAAGAAGGAGCTTCTGATCTACAGCATCTTATCCAATAAATGTGTGTGTATATATCTCTCCTTTGAATATTTAACTAATCACACTCGCTACTCTAAGCTATAAAGTTTCCAGATAGATCAAGGGTGTTGAAAGGCACCATCTAATACTTGGAAGCTACCAAACGTCTTTAAAAGAATACTATATCTGTGAAGAAAAACTTGAGACAATCTCTCATACTATCCAAACAATTTTCAGTTACTGAGGCCACCAAATTGCCTCCATATGAAGCACTATGATTTATAAAGTGGTATCTTCTCCCAGTATAAAAATATAACAAAGTTCCTTTGCATTCTAATTTCAAACCATGAACTTTGATGTTGCTGATTCTATAAATTTAGTCTATATTTATGATCATTGAAACAATATTTCTTTGAGTCTATTAAGGTTATAGTAATTATCCTTAGTCCTCACTTAGCCACACCCACAATTCCAACAGTTTAGCTTTATGGAGGCACTCAAGATCATCGTGATTATTCTAAAAATCTATCTCTTCAATAGATTCTCAAGAAGCTTTACCATTCTATCCAAAGTCTTCAGGCTTAGTGAATGCCACTGGCTAGCTATGATAATTTTTGCTTTTTATCTGGAGTCAGCACATTAGGAACAGATTTTTTGTGCTCTGCCCTCAAGGTCTGTAGCTACATAATCAAAATGTATTGATTCAGCCTTCTCTAGATTCCAATATCAAGCCCATCCACAGGTATGAAGAAGCTTAATGCTTCTGGGCCAACATTAATTCAGTTTTGCTTTTAGTCCCATACACTTTTATACTGTTTCTCTTTCTTAATGCTTGCATTTTTAATTAACTCATTCACCAAAAACTTTGAGATTGTATTATGTGCTAGACTAGGAGGATCAAATATATGATATGCATGTTGCTCTTCCTATAACCAGTGCCCAGGACAAACATCATTAATCAATAATGCCTTTTGCTCTTTTCTATTACAAACACACTGTGTTATCTAGACAGCTTAAATAGCTAGTTACTGCCTGAGAGTTTGATTACAAGTTGAAACCTACTTACCACCACTGCACTAGATATGGCAGGTGATAAAAACAGACTAGTGGGGAAGACAGAACAATAAACCATTAGACACAATACGGTCCTTAATATGTTAATGGCAACATAGAAGAAAACTCAGACTTGGGAAGGAAGATGCGAGAGTAACGAAGTCTTTTTCCAGATGAAGTAAAGCCTGAGTTTAGTTTCAAGGAACAGGTTAGAATTGACTGGGTTAAATGGTGGTGGGTAAAGGGCAGTAATATGTGTAAAGCTAATTAGATTTGAAAGACTCTATCTCTTCTGGAAACAGCAGAATGCTTAAATGAGGTTGAGGACAAGGAGTTGTGGCGGAGTCATGAGTCAAGGCATCGCCAGTTCTGAAAGTCACGTGAGAGTCTGGCATTTCATCCTAAACGCAAGGAGAAGTCATTGGTAAAGGTATGGCAAGGAATTCCTAATGGAGAAAGATCATTTTTACACAATGTGGAGAGCAGGTTAGGAAAAGGTGAAGCAGGAGATAGGGAACCTGCATGGAAGCTTTTGTAGTGACTGACAGTAATCATGTAATCATGTAAGCAGTGATTCAGCTGTGGTTAATAAAAAAAAAAAAAAAAGGAAGATACGATATCAAAGATGACTTCCAATTATGACCCTAGGGTTTTATTTCCGTCCCTGAATTTTAGGGTTCCATACTCTTGTCTCTAAGACTTTGAACTCTCACTATTGTCATGTCTGTTGCTCAAAATCCTTAGTTTCCCCACGTATTACAACCTTGTCATTTGAAATTGTCAAGCTGCTTTACACTCCTGTTATCTTCGACTTGGTTTGGACTTAGTGCTAAGGGAACACATGATCCAATTTGCCCTTCTGCTAGGCAGGTTGGCCCTTCAATTAGTGTTGCATTTCCCAACAGGCACATTTTAAAAATTGAACTGATTTCAGAGCCTCAAATCTCTGGTCTTATTTGAGTGTTGCAACCCTTGTGTAGTGTGCTCAGTTGTGTCCAGCTCTTTGAGACCACATGGACTGTAGCCTGCCAGGCTCCTCTGTCCATTGGATTTTCCAGGCAAGAATACTGGAATGGGTTGCCGTTTCTTTCCCCAGGTGGATCTTCCTGACCCAGGTAACAAACCCATGTTTCCTGAGTCTCCTGTATTGACAGGCAGATTCTTTACTAGTGTGCCACCTAGGTTCTGCTTTACATGGTATATTTGTAAAGACACCTTAAACTGGCCTCCCTTGAATTTTTTGCCTATATGGTTATCATCTTATCCTGAAGTCTTTGAAAGAAATAATTCTGTTGAAAAAATGAGAAGCAACTGGTCTTTACGATAATTTTTTTGTTAAAGGATAAGAATGAGATAACAGAGGCAAGCAACTACCTAGCACATTGTCAGAAATTATGTTTTACTTCTATAAGTATAGTCTGCAAGATCATAAAGCTATTATAGAGAATGATGGAGAATGGTTACCATCATCCCCTATAGGCAAATACCTGGATAATAATAATAAAAAAATATCTGTGGTTTTCACAGAGGAGAATGCATCTTCTTGTGTCAGTTAGGTTTTCCTGGGATTATTGACTGTAGCTGAAGAACATTTATTTAAGACACTGCAATGCATTTACCAACTATTAAAAAGCAAATACAGATATTTTTTATAACTCACTGCAGGCTTTTCCAGCCAAGTCATTCCTCATCTCTCCATTTTCATGTGACAAACACACTCTGTTTGGAAGCCAGAATTTACTAGTTTGATTGTATTTGAGTCAATTTGGGGAAACAATGGGACAGTTTAAGAATATTCCTCATTTGAGTTTGTAATTTCACAAATGGCTCAAGAGAAGCAAACATTTTGCTTCTGCTTTAGTCTGTCACATGCATGAAATGCACCTGTCATACCCATTCAGTGTAAAGGAATTGATTCATTGTCTGTACATATGTGAATGGCAGAATGCACATTTGAGCTGGATGAAGCAGGAATGAAAAGGAGGTGAAGGTAGAGCTACGGTGTTGGCTGGAAACCTCTGGAGCTTCTGGGTGAAATTGGAAACTGCACTTTGTGTCCTGGAGGGCAAAGGGAATGGGAATAAAGAGACAGACCAGGGACTTCCCTGGCAGTCTGGTGGTTAAGAATCCGTGCTTCCATGCAGGGGGCATGGGTTTGATTCCTAGTCAGGAAACTAAGATCCTGCATGTTGCATGGCATGGTTGAAAAATAAATAAAAGGAAAATAAAATTTAAAAAAAGAGAGAGACCATTTCAGATTGGTAGGGAGAAGGTTTAACAAGTGCAGGAGCTTACATACCAAGCTCGTCTCAGGCAGCCACCAGACAAGTAAATCTTTGTATTCATCACCACGATCTTAAAAGTTTATACTAAGGTCTTAACTTTTCAGTCATGTACAATGTCCAGATGGTCTCCACACACCTTAATTTCTTAAGGGTGTGTCCCTGTAACAACTCCTAATTTTGGAATGGTGGACAGAACATATATTCCCAAAACAGGAGAGGGAGTGAGGAGCCCCTAATAGCATAATTCTAGCTCTGGGTCAGTTAGTGGGCACATTCTTTCCACGGTCAACACAAAGTTGGCTAGAAAGTGTTTGGGAAAGTAGAGAAGTATCAAGGCAGTATCAGAGAAACTAAGGATGTACTGTTTCTTAGCAGTATATCTAAATGATCCTCAGAATGATATTTTGAGAGGCAATGCTCTGTATCAAATAAGCCCTAGGTTTAAGTCTACAAGATAAAAGTTGGTTCTCCATTCAAAGTCCAGTGTCATATATAGCATCTGGACAAATGGATGACTGAGAAGCTGCTTCTAATCAATGAATTATTCATAGTTTCCAGTTAACTCTTTTTTGCAGGTGTACATTGACCCTTGAATGATGTAGGGGTTAGGAGCACTGACCCTCTGCAAAGAGAAAATCCGAGGATAATTTGTAATTGATCTTCTGTATACACAGTTCTTCCCCATTCAAGGTTCCACACCCATGAATTCAATCATGGACTGATGCAGTTCAAATCCACATGGTCAACTTCATCTGAAACTCTAGTCTACTCTATGGTATAAGCAAGCTGAATTAAATAAAACTGTTTCTATGGAACTATCAGTACACAGCACAAAAGTCAGAAAAGTAACAAAGAATTATATTTCATTCTGGGCATCTGGGAAAATCTGACTAGGCAAAGGGGTCCAGAAACTAAACCCTTAGGCAGTCAGGTCTATTTCTTTAATCAAAGATAAGTGCCAGGGGCTTGCTTAGATTACAAAAATTCTTTGTTCTAAATCTCTATCAAGCAGACTTTTGAGTATAATTTAACTTCCCATGTACTTTCCCAGAGAGCAGAAAATGTAACTTATCTGTGAGCACTTGAGGAAATATAACTGTTTTATTTGTTATGTCCCAATGCTTGATTAAAAAAAAAAGACTTATTGAGACATAATTCACATACCATGCATTTCAACTATTAATAATGTACAGTTCAATGTTGATATTGCTATTTTGTATATTCACAGAGTTCTTTCCAACCATTACCAAAATTAAATTTAGATTGTTTTATTACTTTTATCACCCCAGAAACTTCCAATAGAAGTAACTCCTCATTGTTTTTAGAATTTTCTTTTCCAAATTTATAGAGCCATAAGTGATGTATAACATTGTATAAGTTTAAAGTACATGATTGAATGATTTGATATACACACATATTATGAAATTATTGTCTCAATAAAGTTGTTAATGCATCATTTGCCTCACATAATTACCATTTGTTGTTATTGTCATAGTGAAAACACTTAAGACCCACTTTCACAACAACTTGCAAGTGTTCCCCAGGCAAGAATACTGGAGCGGGTGGCCACTCATAAATTCTTCTTCACTTTTGCCTATGTGCCTTCAAGATTATGACTAGACCCTTCCCAATAATTTCCCTGCTTGTTTTTGAGTCTTTAAGTGAGCATATAGCACTGCACCTATTTTGGCCTCTTGTAAGAACAGGATAATATGGTTCCTTGGTGGCTCAGACAGTAAAGAATCTGCCTGCAATGCAGGAGACCTGGATTCGATCCCTGGGTTGGAAAGATTCCCAGCAGAAGGGAATGGAAACACACTCCAGAATTCTCTTGCCAGGTGAATTCCATGGATAGAGGAGTCTGGCAGTCTCCAGTTCATAAGGTTGCAAAGAGTCAGATATGACTGAATGACAAACACACACACAGCAGGTAAAATAAATCTTTGGAGCAAGATGATTAAAGGACAAAGGGGAATCAAATAAATCTATTCTTATTCAATATGTTATTTGCCTGAGAGGCATCAGTAAGATGGCAGAGTAGGAAACTCTGAGTACTCTCCCCCTACCCCCAACCCCAAACATACTGATTCAACAACAATTCATGGGCAAATTTCATTTATGAAATTTCTCTCTTGAAAATTACTTGATGACATATACATAGGTTTATTTCTGGGCTCTCTATTCTGTTCCATTGGACTTTGCATCTGTTTTTGTGCTCATACCATATAGTTTTAAAAATTATAGCTTTAGAGTATAGTTTGAAACCAAGAAATGTGATGCTATCAACTTGTCTCAAGATTTCTTTGTCCATTTGAGGTTTTTTGTAGTGTGTGTGTGTGCTAAGTCACTTCAGCTGTGTCCAACTCTGTGTGACTCTATGGACTGTACCCTTCCAGGCTCCTCTGTCCACAGGATTATCCAGGCAAGACTGGAGTGGGTTGCCATGCCCTTCTCCAGGGGATCTTCCTGAACCAGAGATCAAACCTGTGTCTCTTGGGTCTCCTGCATTGGCAGGCAGGTTCTTTACCACCAGCACCACCTGGGAAAGTGAAAGTGAAAGTCACTCAGTCGTGTCCGACTCTTTGTGGCCCTATGCACTATATAGACCATGGAATTCTCCAGGCCAGAATACTGGACTGGGTAGCCTAACCTTTCTCCAGAAGATCTTCCCAACTCAGGAGTGGAACCAGGGTCTCCTGCATTGCAGGTGGATTCTTTACCAGCTGAGCTTCTCAGGGAAACCATATTGTACTATAGTTCATATGAATTTTAGGATTAAGAGAGGTATTTCTTTTAAAAGAAATTTGTCCTTTCTTTCAATACCTCTTTAACACATTCAAGATAACATTCATTCTCCTTAGCTTATCACCCAACTACATGTGACCTGATGTCTGCTGCTATCTAATTTCAACTTCCACTATGCCCAGGTATCAATGCTCTTTTTCAGGAAAAACTCAATTCTTCCTTCAATTACTAGCTTGGTTGCAAACCTCCATGCTTTGGAACACACTGTTATGTACCTTCAAACCCTTTGGTTGTTTCTTCACCAAGTTTCTCATTATTTAGCAAAATATCACTTCATCTAAGAAGTCTAGGTCAAAAATGTAATTTAAATGCACTGTTTGCATACTTTGTATCACTCTTCATGATTATGCTCTGTTGAAATATTTTATTGACCACCTCTCCCATTAGATTCCTTGAGAAGAGTCTCCAAATTGTCATTCTGGGGCTTCCCAAGGCCTAGTATAGTGCTTAACACATTGTCTGCTCAGGTAGTATGTATAAACTATGAACTGTCAACCTTAAAAATAAAAGAGCTAGTTATTTTACCAGCAAAATGTTCTTATTCAGGATTGGAAGAGAATTGCAAAAAATTTTAATTCAGGATATAGGAAAGCTATGGTAAATCATGGAGAAGAACAAAAGAGAGGGAACTGCATTTACTAGGTTTTCAGAGGAACCTGGGGAAGGTTGTTTTGAACAGAAGTTCATTGAAGAGCAAAAGTTCGAGGTTGTGGTGGTTTCTCATTGACTGCAAGCTGTGGTTAGAGCATTGTTGCTGGGGTAGGGAGGAATCTTCCTTTTCTTAAAAGCAGGGGATAAAATTCTCATGTGATTAATGTCTTTGTCAAAATAATTCTTTCTTTTGTTGCTGGTTATGCATATTTCAAGAAGTGGTACTAGTGTGAGAGTTGCCCTTATAGGGCTTCTCATCTCCATTTTAGATGAAATTTCCTTTATTTATTTTCATGGAATAAATATATATGAATGAATAAAAGAATGAATGGATGAATTGGTTATGGCCCTAAAGACAGTGAAACAGAATATTTATGACAATATTTAAAATCTCTTCGGCTTCACTCAAAGGCATCAATCAAGATGCCTATTTCATCTTTATACTATGAACACATAGTAGGCATTCCAAGTTTACTGAATTGAAACATTTTTAAGTTGGCAAGAGCCCTATGAAACATAAGAGCTTTATTATTATTATTATTATTATTAATTTTTGGTACATGGTGGTATTGAAAAATCTATTTACCAAAAACTGGTTACTCAATCCTTGATGATAATGAATTTCTTTCTCTGGAGAGTCCTTCACAAAAGTGACAAATTGTTTTTTTATAGAGCATAGTTGAGATTAAAAACTCAAGTCAATTGTAATAGGCAGAAAAATGCAGTTTTATTTTACTTTATAGATTATTATGATTTTGTGTATGACATGACTATTCAAATAGCTGAATTTCTATATGTATGTTTGCCCACTAAAATGGATGAGAAAAAATGGTAAAGTTGCTCTCTGTATATCCGTTTCCCTGTCTGGTGATTCTGATTTAATATGATGTTTAAAAACCCTATATATTTATTTTTATTTAAGAATGTTTGGCTTTTTTCATAATGTTGCTATTAGCATATGGCATGCAAATAATATATTTTCATTAGAGAACATTTGTGAATAACAAAGAGATTGCAATTAATATATATGTAGAAAGCTTCAAAAAATTTTGCCCCTTAACTAGAAATAATCACAGTTATGATTTTGGTCTGTCAGGCAAATATATGCTCCTTGGTTCTGCCTTGTCACAATAAATATTTGGAGTGAAGGACATTAAAGCCCTCGGCGTGTCACAGCTCTTGGGTCTTGGACAGACTGGGTTATAGCCCTTAGACTAATCAGTGTTACAGCTCTATTTTATTTAGAAAATAGCAAGAGAATCCATCCTCCAGGTGTGAGGGCATGCCGGCCCTAAGACGTGAAGAGAAGAGAGCGGGGGAGAGTGCCAGTGCACGGGAGAGAGAGAGAGAGAGAGAGTGTGCTTTGGCTCCTCTTTTTATATGTCTTTTCCTCCCCGTGGGCCTGCCCTGTGTAAATTGGGCTAGCCAGGAGTGCTGTTTGTTCTACCTGAGGTTCTCACTCAGGTCTTTGGACCTTCCTTTGACCTTCCTTTGTTCTATTTTCTCGGGTTTTTCCCTTGCTTGTCTTTTAGCCAGAGCCATTTTGGACTCCTGTTTCCTATTCTAACTACCTAATAGGTCTCATGAAATGTAAGTATTTATCATAAGAAAATAAGGTTATAATAAGATACCCCCCCCCCAAATCCTAAACTTTAGGATTTGGTAAAATATTGATAAAATTTGGTAAAAAATTTTGTAAAATTTAGGATATGGTAGAATAATACATTAAGGTCATAATGTTTTTCCAGAAGTCATGTGCAGATGTGAGAGTTGGACTATGAAGAAAGCTGAGCGCTGAAGAATTGATGCTTTTGAACTGTGGTGTTGGAGAAGACTCTTGAGAGTCCCTTGGACGGCAAGGAGATCCAATCAGTCCATTCTGAAGGAGATTAGTCCTGGGATTCCTTCTCTTGGAAGGAATGATGCTAAAGCTGAAACTCCAGTACTTTGGCCACTTCATGTGAAGCCTTGACTCATTGGAAAAGACTCTGATGCTGGAGGGATTGGGGGCAGGAGGAGAAGGGGACAACAGAGGATGAGATGGCTCAATGGCATCACCGACTCGATGGACAAGAATTTGAGTGAACTCCAGGAGTTGGTGATGGACAGGGAGACCTGGTGTGCTGCGATTCATGGGGTGGCAAAGAGTTGGACACGACTGAGCGACTGAACTGAACTGAACTGAAGGTCATTTTGAGGTATATTCTTCGTTATTTGAGGTTAACTAGATCGTGGATTTTTCTAATACTGAAGATCCATTATAATTAACATGAATTTGTACTTAAAATATTTAATGTTATTGTACCCTTTTAAAATCATTTAAATGTTGTTTAGTGGCCACTTTTCAAAAATAAGTGGAAACTTGGAAATATATTTTGAATAACAATGTGTGTGTTATGTGTGTTTTTTTCCACAGTTCAATCCTGATGAACTCATCTGAGTGCAGTTCTGTCTCTATAGTCAATGAAAATGATGAACTGATCCATTTTACGGATCACAAAGTTGACTGAGAAAGGCCTTCTAGAGCTATAAGACTTAACTATATTGGTCACTTTATTCTTCACTGAAAAATAGATGTTTGGAGGATAAACTTGTTCAACTCTAGCTACTTTAAAACATAAAATCAGGTCTGACTTATTTACCTGATTTTTTCCTACAATATATGGCTAAAAAATTAACTGCTAAATTGGACTATACTGCTAAAATATCCTTCATCACAAGCCTGATTTGTTACACTTCTATTATAAGAAACTTTAAAAGGTTGATAGAAATCAATACCAAGAGATAATTAGTATTGAATTGGATAGGGAGGCTGCTTTAATACATGGGGAGCTGTTGTATGGATACAGAGTATCAACAATCCGTTTTGTTGTTGTCTGCAGGAGAAATACTTGGTTTGCGAATATTTAAATATGGTCTGATCTTTGCAAGTTTGAGTGTAATAGTTTTGTTTTCCCTTTTGTCCCTCTCCTTTATCTCTCTAATTACTCTGCCTGATCATTTCTCCTTCCTTCTTTATCCTTTTTTCTCCACCGTGTCCCACTCTGGCTTCTCTTTCTATTTTCCTTTTAATCTTGCTCTGCACACACTACTTTTCCAGAGCCAATTTGTTTCCCAGTCTGGAAACCACTGCTTATCTGAGGGAGGGGAACTTTGCCCCATGGAGCTGTTCTGGTCAGATAAGCAGGTGGCTGCTGATTGGGCAGGACAAACTTGGCTGGGGCTCTTCTGGCTTGAACTGAGCAACAGAAGCAGAGCTGGGAGCCACAGCCAAAGCTGAATAGGAAATGCTTGGGGGTGGGATAAACCTTTCATAGATTCTAAACCTAAATATGTTTTGCTTGAGTTGATCATTTTGTCGCAGGTTTCTCTCTTTGACTGCTGTTCAGCGTATTCCTAATGGATTTCCTATGGCAGCGAAATAGGTACTATCTCGTGTACCTGCATTTTGAAAACATAAATTTTCAGCAGGCACTTATGAAATACCCCCTCTATTAGAAACAAGCTTCCCACGGTGTCTTATGACTGTTCTTTGTTGAAAAATGGCTCAGAATTTGATTTATTTTCCACATTTCATAATTGATAAGACTTTTCATAATAAGTTAAATACCCTTGGTTCATTGTGCTTAGGTACACAACAGGCATTTTAATTAAGAAATTATTTGTGTAGTTCTTTTCCAGTGAAGATGATGCTTCTGACCCTGCAGCTGTGTGCAGGGGTGGCCAAATCTGCTTATCAGTGACCCTTGTTCATCAGTACAGCTTGCCTACAGAAGTTAGCTTGACAGTTGAGGCTGGTGCCTCTTTTCTGGCTGCTTTTCATTAATGTTCTCTCATTTTCTCCATAGGATTAGGTTGCTGCCACAGGTGGCTCAGTGGCAAAGAATTTGCCTGCCAATGCAGGTGACACAGAAGATGTCGGAAAAATACCCTGAGTAAATGGCAACCTGCTCCAGGATTCTGGCTTGGGAAATTCCATGGACAGAGGAGCCTGGTAGGCTATAGTCCATTGGGTTGCAAAGAGTCGTACACAGCTGAGCATGTATGCGTTCATTCATATGCAGACAAGGCATATGAAATGATACAGGAATTCTTTTATGGGAGGATTTCTTGAAAAGAGACATATTATCATGAAAATTGGTGCAGTGACTCAGATAAATCAATCATTTCCTAATTTGATTGCATGAAAATAACCTGGAGGGTTAAAATACAAATCCCTGGGCTCCATCCATACAGTTTCTCTTTCAGTGGGGCTGTGGTGGTAGGGAGGTGGCTGGGAGAATGAATATGGCCTCCTAATATGGTCCTAGGTGATACTGATGCTGCTGGGCCAGGACAGCATTTGGAAAATGTCTGGAATAGATGGATGGATTATCCTAGAGACACCTCAGCCCCCACAGCTATACCTCCTCCTCTGGTCCACTTTGGTTTGGTTGCAGCAATCATTAACACTCAGGATCTTTCCATTGCTCATCAGCCCACCTGAGCATCATTTCATAACTGGAGGCCATGCTTCAAGCTAATTTTATGTTTATAATCTGTCCTCGTCTTCCCATTTCTCAAGTATTTCTGTGATGTTTCACTGTCATTCGTTTTCTTCAGACAATGAGCTGTGTATGAATTTTCTTTCAGAAGAAAACAATTATGTTTTGTGAAGATGGAAAAGGCTATAAGAACTTGTTAGTGGTGGTGTGTCTTTTGAATGCTGAGCTGGGTGCATAGATGAGATGATCAAAATGTTCGAGTAAGTGGGAGCTGCCTACATATTACCTCAGTTCTGCTCATTCAAAAGGTGACATTAGAGCTTATGATTTTAAGTCTGACTTAGAAATTGAAGCCTCTGTTGTATGACTGCTGCTGCTTAGTCGCTAAATCGTGTCGGACTCTTTTGCAACGCCATGGACTGTAGCCCTCCAGGCTTCTATCTGACTGTAGGCCAGTGTATAAAAACAAAGTATTGATTTTCTAAATTTTTTTTTTTTTTTAAATCTCACTGTCTAGTTTTTACCACGTGCAAGGTCAGGGGTGGATGCAGCCAAAGATGGAGAAGCTCTATACAGTCAGCAAAAACAAGACCGGGAGCTGACTGTGGTTCAGATCATGAACTCCTTATGCCAAATTCAGACTTACATTGAAGAAAGTAGGGAAAACCACTAGACCATTCAGGTGTGATCTAAATCATATCCCTTATGACTATACAGGGAAGTGAGAAATAGATTTAATGGACTACATCTGATAGACAGAGTGCCTGATGAACTATGGATGGAGGTTCATGACATAGTACAGGAGACAGGAATCAAGACCATCCCCAAGAAAAAGAAATGCAAAAAAAAAAAAAAAAAAGAAAAGAAAAAAGAAAAGGCTGTCTGAGGAGGCCTTACAAATAGCTGTGAAAAGAAGAGAAGTGAAAAGCAAAGGAGAAAAGGAAAGATATACCCATTTGAAAGCAGAGTTGCAAAGAATAGCAAGGAGAGATAAGAAAAACTTCCTCAGTGATCAATGCAAAGAAATAGAGGAAAACTACAAAATGGGAAAGACTAGAGATCTCTTCAAGAAAATTAGAGATACCAAGGGAATGTTTCATGCAAAGATGGGCTTGATAAAGGACAGAAATGGTATGGACCTAACAGAAGCAGAAGATACTAAGAAGAGGTGGCAAGAATACACAGAAGAACTGTACAAAAAACAACTTTTGTGATCACTCGCACTCACCTAGAGCCAGATATCCTGGGATGTGAAGTCAAGTGGGCCTTAGGAAGCATCACTAGGAACAAAGCTCATGGAGATGATGGAATTCCAGTTGATCTATTTCAAATCCTGAAAGATGATGCTGTGAAATTTGGAAAACTCAGCAGTGGCCACAGGGCTGGAAAAGGCATAGTTTTCAATCCAATCCCAAGTAAAGGCAATGCTAAAAAATGCTGAAACTACTGCACAATTGCACTCATCTCACACGCTAGTAAAGTAATGCTCAAAATTCTCCAAGCCAGGCTTCAGCAATACATGAACCGTAAACTTCCTGATGTTCAAGCTGGTTTTAGAAAAGGCAGAGGAACCAGAGATCAAATTGCCAACATATGCTGGATCATTGAAAAAGCAACAGAGTTCCAGAAAAACATCTATTTCTGCTTTATTGACTATGCCAAAGCCTTTGACTGTGTGCATCACAATAAACTGTGGAAAATTCCGAAGGAGATGGGGATACCAGACTACCTAGCCTGCCTCTTGAGAAATCTGTATGCAGGTCAGGAAGGAACAGTTAGAACTGGACATGGAACAACAGACTGGTTCCAAATAGGAAAAGAAGTATGTCAAGGCTGTATATTGTCACCCTGCTTATTTAACTTCTATGCAGAGTACATCATGAGAAACACTGGGCTGGAGGAAGCACAAGCTGGAATAAAGATTGCCGGGAGAAATGTCAATAACCCCAAATATGCAGACAACACCACCCTTATGGCAGAATGTGAAGAAGAGCTAAAGAGCCTCTTGATGAAAGTGAAAGAGGAGAGTGAAAAAGTTGGTGTAAAGCTCAACATTCAGAAAACTAAGATTATGGCATCCAGTCCCATCACTTCACGGCAGATAGATGAGGAAACAGTAGGAACAGTGTCAGACTTTATTTTGGGGGGCTCCAAAATCACTGCAAATGGTGATTGCAGCAATGAAATTAAAAGATGCTTATTCCTTGGAAAGAAAGTTAATACCAACCTAAACAGCATATTCAAAAGCAGAGACATTACTTTGCCAACAAGGGTCTGTCTAGTCAAGGCTATGGTTTTTCCAGTAGTCATATATGGATGTGAGAGTTGGACTATAAAGAAAGCTGAGCACCAAAGAATTGATGCTTTTGAACTGTGGTGTTGGAGAAGACTCTTGAGAGTCCCTTGGACTGCAAGGAGATCCAACCAGTCCATCCTAAAGGAGATCAGTCCTGGATGTTCATTGGAAGGACTGATGTTGAAGTTGAAGCTCCAATACTTCGGCCTCCTGATGTAAAGAGCTGACTCATTTGTAAAGACCCTGATGCTGGGAAAGATTGAGGGCAGGAGGAGGGGATAACAGAGGATGAGATGGTTGGATGTCATCACCGACTCAATGGACATGGGTTTGGGTGGACTCTGGGATTTGGTGATGGATAGGGAGGCCTGGCATGCTGCGGTTCATGAGGTCGCGAAGAGTCAGTGACTGAACTGAGCTGAACTGAACTCTAGTTTTCAAAAGGTCTAATAAGGTCACTTCCTTAGCTTTGAAGCTGTTGATGAGGATGTTTGTAGCAGATGTGATCTGTCTGGGAATGTTTATATTTGACAAGTTTGAGTTGTATCCTAGGCCCTGGCCATTTTATTAAGGTAATTAATTACTGGTTACATGTTATTCAGACAGTGATACTGCCAGGACACTGGATGGATGAAAAGTACTCCTGGAAGATGTACAGGATAACTTTGAAGTGCCCCACGTAGCTAGATTTCTTTTTTTTTTTTTTTTGTAACTAGATTTCAAAGTTCCTTTAGGGCAAGTGTCATATTGCTTCCTTCTTAGTGATATTATTGACACATCTTGAATATATTTTGCCTTCAACATCCACAATTAATTCACTTATTAGACAAATGATATTAACATCATCTTGAGGGATGGAAATCCTGAGAAAAAATGTATTAAGCATTTCCCAAAGTATGACCTTTGGAAATTAGTGTCTTGGAAATTGTGTGTGTCTGTGTACTAGTTGCTCAGTTGTGTCTGACTCTGCAACCCATGGACTCTGTCCATGGAATTCTCTGGGCCAGAACACAGGGGCAGGTTGCTATTCCCTTCTTGAGGGCTTAGGAATTGGGTTCCTCATCATAATATTATAGAAAATTTAGGAAAAAAGATAACCCATTTTCTCTGCACTCAAAGTCATAATACAAATAAACAAAATAAAGTCCCCAGGTGGTGCTATAGGAAAAAATAAAATTATTAAAATTAAAATAATATATTTAGGATTGTTTACTCTGAGTCTTTACTCAAACCAAGCCTTGCTTCTAGCATGACATTAAAAAATATTCCTTGAAACCAAGGTTATAACAAATACTTTCACTTCTGATTACTCTCCAGTCCATTTTTCAAACAAAGATCATATCACTGTTTTCTAAAGCAGTATTTTCCTCCCTTCTGGCTCCATCCAACCTTCTCCCTGGATTAATGCAATGATCTTCTCCTTCCACTCTAGCCCTTCCACTCTCCCAGATTCTTTCTCTAAATATCACCATTTTTAGTCTTTTAGCAATGTAAATAAGATTATGTGACCACCCACCATAGTTGAACCTCACAATTAATTTTCATGACAGTTCAAATAAATTACTCGCTAATGATATTTCATACAATTCTACCTCTCACTAAGCATCCTAGAGCCACATTGATCTTTTCTGAGGTTTTTGAAAGAAACCAAAGTTCTTTTTATCTTTTTTTTTAAATTGAAGTGTACTTGATTTACGATATTGTATTAGTTTTGAGTATACAGAAATGCATATTATTTTTCTTTCTAGGTTATTACAAGTTTATTGGATATAGTTCTATGTGCTATAGAGTAAATCCTTGTTTCTTATCTATTTTATATAGTTTGTATCCTCTTAAAAACATATTTTCAATTTATTCTCACCCCCTCCCTTTCCTCTCTGGTAACCTTCAGTTCAGTTCAGTCGCTCAGTCGTGTCCGACTCTTTGCAACCCCATGAATCACAGCACACCAGGCCTCGCTGTCCATCACCAACTCCCAGAGTTCACTCAGACTCATGCCCATCAAGTCAGTGATGCCATCCAGCCATCTCATCCTTGGTTGTCCCCTTCTCCTCCTGCCCCCAATCCCTCCCAGCATCAGAGTCTTTTCCAATGAGTCAACCCTTTGCATGAGGTGGCCAAAGTACTGGAGTTTCAGCTTCAGCATCATTCCCTCCAAAGAAATCCCAGGATTGATCTCCTTCAGAATGGACTGGTTGGATATCCTTGCAGTCCAAGGGACTCTCAAGGGTCTTCTCCAACACCACAGTTTAAAAGCATCAGTTCTTCGACACTCAGCCTTCTTCAAAGTCCAACTCTCACATCCATACATGACCACTGGAAAAACCATAGCCTTGACTATATGGACCTTTGATGGCAAAGTAATGTCTCTGCTTTTCAATATGCTATCTAGGCTGGTCATAACTTTTCTTCCAAGGAACCTTAAGTTTGTTTTCTATGTCTGTGAGTTTGTTTTTGTTTTGTATATAGATTCATTTGTATTGTTTTTAGATTGCACATAAAAGTGATATCATGTAATATTTATATCTTTCTTTCTTTTTTAAGTATAAATTTATTTATTTTAATTGGAGGTTAATTACTTTAAAATATTGTATTGGTTTTGCCATACATCAACATGAATCCGCCACAGGTATACACGTGTTCCCCATCCTGAACCCCCTCTCTCCTCCCACCCCGTACCATCCCTCTGGGTAGTCCCAGTGCACCAACCCCAAGCATCCAGCACCATGCATCGAACATGGACTGGCGATTCATTTCATATATGATATTATACATGTTTCAATGCCATTCTCCCAAATCATCCCACCCTTCCCCTCTCCCACAGAGTCTGAAAGACTACTCTATACATCTGTGTCTCCTTTGCTGTCTCACATACAGGGTTATCATTACCATCTTTCTAAATTCCATATATATGCGTTAGTATACTGTATTGGTGTTTTTCTTTCTGACTTACTTCACTCTATATAATAGAGTCCAGTTTCATTCACCTCATCAGAACTGATTCAAATGTATTCTTTTTAATGCCTGAGTAATACTTCATGGGAAATAGATGGGGAAACAGTGTCAGACTTTATTTTTTGTGGCTTCAAAATCACTGCAGATGGTGACTGCAGCCCTGAAATTAAAAGACGCTTACTCCTTGGAAGAAAAGTTTTGACCAACCTAGATAGCATATTCAAAAGCAGAGACATTACTTTGCCGACTAAGGTCCATCCAGTCAAGGCTATGGTTTTTCCTGTGGTCATGTATGGATGTCATAGTTGGACTGTGAAGAAGGCTGAGCACCGAAGAATTGATGCTTTTGAACTGTGGTATTGGAGAAGACCCTTGAGAGTCCCTTGGACTGCAAGGAGATCAAACCAGTCCATTCTGAAGGAGATCAGCCCTGGGATTTCTTTGGAAGAAATGATGCTAAAGCTGAAACTCCAGTACTTTGGCCACCTCATGTGAAGAGTTGCTCGTTGGAAAAGACTCTGATGCTGGGAGGGATCGGGGGCAAGAGGATAAGGGGATGACAGAGGATGAGATGGCTGGATGGCATCACTGACTCGATGGACGTGAGTCTGAGTGAACTCTGGGAGTTGGTGATGGACAGGGAGGCCTGGCGTGCTGCAATTCATGGGGTCGCAAAGAGTCGGGCATGACTAAGCGACTGAACTGAACTAAACTAAATACTCCATTGTGTATATGTACCACAGCTTTCTTATCCATTCATCTGCTGATGCAAATCTAGTTTGCTTCCACTGTCCTGGCTATTATATATCTTTCTGACTTAGTTTGCTTAGTATGATATTCTCCAAGTCCATCCTTGTTGCTGCAAATGGTGATATTTCATTCTCTTTTCATTCTTTTTCTGGCTGAGTAATATTCCATTGTGTGTGTGTGTGTGTGTGTGTGTGTGTATGTGTGTTATGTTTATCACATGGGCATTTAGGTTGTTTCTACTTCTTGACTAATCTCATTCTTTAGGGTCTTTGCAATGGTTTTTCTCTCTGCCTGAGATTCTCGGCCTGTGCTCTTTGTATGACCAACTCCTTCTGAATTTAGGCTTCAGCTCAAATGTGCCCCCTTCACAGGGAGCTTCTATGACTACCCTATGTATTCCCAACTCAACCTTCATCATATTAATATATTTCATATTCTCTGTAGATTATCACATTAGTTAAATTAACTTAATTAAAAGTTAATCTGTAAGTTAAATCTCACAAAGATTTAAGAAAAAATGAGATAGTTTGTGAGATTATCACTAGCTGAAATTATTCTTTAAGCTTGCTTTCACTTGAATTTTTGTGTCTTTCTCAACTGATGTGTGGGCTACTTTCTGATTTGTTCATTCATATGGTTGTATGCTTTGCCTTGTATGAAAGCAGAATTACAAAATAATAGCTAGATAATGAAAGGCAAAATATGAAGTGCTTTCAAAACACAAATTGCATTATAGATGCATAAAAATAATGCACAGCAAAAACTGTTGCTCTCTAATAGGAAGAGTCAATCGTGTAAGGTCATTAAAAAGTAACTCATACTCCATTACATTAACAAAAGAATAAAATTCCATTAGGCCAGGGCTGGGAGGTTGGCTGTTAATTAAACACTGCGGTGCTCACCTGCATACATAGTCCTTAGAAACCCACCTAAAAATTTCCTTCAAGTAAGTCAATATAGACTCATCTTTGGCAATTAATAAATAAGACTTTTACCTAATGAAACAATGGAGCTTGTTTATGAATATCAGTAGATGCTAAAATATTAGAAGAAAGAATGATATAGAAATTTTTAATGGAAAATTTAGACTAATAATTTAGCCTTTATTAGCCTAAGTACTCACAACTATGTTAACATCACTAATAGAAGAACACTTTTACATTATGGGCCTCCTGATATGATAGGAGGGAAAAAACAGAAAAAAAAAAAACCCTCAGAAAACACAAAACAAAAACAGAATTAAACTAAGCCTCTAGATGTAACTGTCAGCTAATCGAAATATATGGGGATAGAGGAACATGTGAAATTATACCACAAGGATAAAACCAGGCATACCTAGAATAGTCTATAGCACACATGATGTACTTACTACCTTAAGACTTTTTGGAAGAAAGAAACAAGGGCGTATTTAAGGAGATTAAACAGGTAAAATGGGCTTTCCAGGTGGTGCTAGTGGTAACTCTCCTGCCAGTGCAGGAGACACAAGAGACACGGGTTCAATCTCTAGCCCAGGAAGATTCTGCTGGAGGAGGGCATGATAACCCACTCCAGTTATCTTGTCTGGAGAATCCCACAGACAGAAGAACCTGGCAGGCTATAGTCCAGTTCAGTTCAGTTGCTCAGTTGTGTCTGACTCTTTGCAACCTGAAGGACTGCAGCATGCCAGGCTTCCCTGTCCATCACCAACTCCTGGAGCTTGCTCAAACTCATGTCCATTGAGTCAGTGATGCCATCCAACCATCTACAGTCCATGAGGTTGCAAAGAGTCAGACATGACTGAGGTTACTTAGCACACACATATGAACAAACAGGTAAGACAATAGAACCCTTATTTCTCCTCCCCTTCTCCCTTCTTAGAGGCTGACCATCAGATGGAAATAATATGGAAAAAAACCTCTTAGAAATATTTAGATAGGTTTGAGAGTGTCCCTGAGCACTGACATTAGTGGCACACTCTACTTTGCTTATTTAAGAGAGGATACAAAGAGATGCTTCAAATATGAAGTATTTTTTAATACAGCACAGATGGTGATAGAGGACCATTCATAGAAGTTGCCTATTTATACCAGCATTAAGGTGTGATTCAAATTGTGGGGACTCAAAATCTCACTTGATAAGACTACCCAAATTAAAGGCAACCACAGGTGGAGACTGAATCTAGGAGTACGCACCAGCACAGATGTCAGAGGAGACTAGATTAAACATACTGATGGTCAATTCTGGGAGCACATTACTCCAGGCATTTATAGTATTAATTCAGTCAATTCATTTTTTTCAATACATGTATCTTTTTGGCCATTTTATCTCCATTGTGTCTGACACAGAGTAGAAGTACAGAAATCTTAAATGGGTGACAATTACTTGACTATGAACTCTGTGACAGCAGGAAGTGTCTAAGATGTTTCAGTTCAGTTCAGTTCAGTCGCTCAGTCGTGTCCGACTCTTTGCAACCCCATGGATCACAGCATGCCAGGCCTCCGTGTCCATCACCATCTTTAAAATGAATTAAACTTTAGAATACTGCAGGGTGTCTGTCACAAGCAAGGCTCATAACTAGTGTGTTTAATGACTAAAAATGAATTAAAGCTTCACTATTTTAGACTCAAGCTTAGTGATATTAAGGGATTAAGATGTTACACCCATCAGAAAATAATTTTGGAGTTGTATTGAATTTATATTTTTGGTAAGTGTATTCCCTGCGTTAAAAATTTCAAATTTTCCTATGTATTCAAACTTACATTCAACCATCATAAGCAGCCACTAAGTAATGAGAAGAGCAATTATTTGGGAACACGAGGCTCTATATCCTTATGCCTTTTCTACCACTTACTAGATGCATGATCTTGGATGTCACTACACTCTCTAAACATCAGTTTGTTTCCCATTTTAAAAATGTGAATAACAACACTTATTCAGTACAAATTAAACAATATTTACAAAATAGCTAATCCAATGCTGACTATGTAGTAAATACTAAATAAAATTTTGAAAAATAACTCTTTCATCCTCACACCACTAAGCTACTTTCTCCATATTCTTCATTCCTTCATGGGAATTATCACTCTTGTTGCCTAAAGAAGGTTCAAATATAAAGGCATAATTTAGGTTTAAAAGACTAGCACGCCACGTGATGTGTGTGTGCTATCAAATATCAACCATATTTGATGTGAGTACAAACACTTTCCCTCTTATATTGCTACCTGATCACCACACTCTTACCTTCTCGTGTGTGTGTGCTAAGTGACCCTATGGACTGTAGCCTGCCAGGCTCTTCTGTCCATGGGATTCTCCAGGTAAGAATACTGGAATGGGTTACCATGCTCTCTTCCAGGGGATCTTCCTGATCCAAGGATCGAACCCACATCTCTTATGTCTCCTGTAGAGGCACGTGGGTCCTTTACCAGCCAGGGGTAAAGTAAGATTGGTGCTTAAGCTAAAGGACTCTGACGTTCAACTACCTGACTTCAAATTACTGTTAGGCAAATGACACAGAGCTTGAGAACCCATGAGTAAGGAGAATACTGATACTGATGGTTTTATTTGGGACAAAATTTCCTTGACTGAAAATAATTTTTGAACTTAAAGAACTTAACCTCTTCCTTAGTTTCCTTATATAATAATAACTCCTAATTGGTGAGATTAGATAAATTGACTTTTACATACACATATACACAGATGCTATGACTGAAAGCTTGTGTCCCCCTGAAATTCATATGTTAAAGCCCTAGTCCTCAATGTTATTGTATTTAGAGGTGGGGTTTTGGTAGGCAATTAGGTCATGAAGGTGGAGCCCTCATGAATGGCCTGAGTGTTCTTATAAGAGATACAGAGAGATGATCTCCCTTCCCTTGCCTTGTGAAGATACAGTAATAAGGCAGATGTCTGTGAACCGGGAGGAGGACCCTCACCAAAACCTGACCATGCCAGGTTTGGGCACATTGGGCACATTGATCTCAGCCCAAATGAAGACCGTATTTACATATGGGTCAAATGCACAGTCCACATTCTCTTTGCAGCTCGTAGAGCTTCTCAGAATACTTTTTAACTCACTGGGCTGGAGGTAATAAAGCACGATGACATACATATATATACATAGTTAACATGTACACATCAACACATAGTTATGTCCTTTCCTTTCTTTAATGACAGAAATGGAAAAACCATGATGTTAGTGCTTTTCAAAGAAAGTCAGTCCCTGAAAAATTCATCCATCCTCAGAATTTATACCCCAAAGTGGGAAAAGCATTCCTCAGCTATTGATGACAATGAGTTTAACCAATGACATTGTAGTTACCCTTTAGACTCCTTGGAAACATGATTTTGTTTTATAAAAATCATGAAACTGGATCACAAAATTGATAAGATTAAGTTGACCTACAACAAATCAAGCTAAAGTCAGTTGAAGAATAACATAGAAAAGGCAAATTTGGTCTATAGCCCCACAGTCTGTCTCAGAATAATTGAAGTTATTATTATTATTTTTTTAATTCACTAGCACATAGTGTTGAAATACTTTGGGAAGAGAAAGCCAAAATTGTTGTTAAGTGAAAACAATATTGTGAAACAAACTCACTGCAGGGTTCCATGAGTTTAAAATCCTCAAATAATTATTCTTAATGCCTGAATGAAATTACTTAGGAAGAAATTTCAAAGTTGAAATGTATAATTCATGATAAAGGGTTCTGTATATCACTCTTTCACACATTAGTAAGCTATAGGGATATATTCATTATTATATAAACTTGCAACACATTGAGTTGCTAGCAAATCTGTCAACACATATTTATTAAAGCCTTTTTATGTGGAAGGCAAAGCTCTAGAAAATGGAAATAACTTGATGCACAAACAGATGTGGATTCACCATAGTAGAGGAAGAAGCAGACAGCAGTTAACTGTGGGATTAAATTGAATGAGTTGATAAATGGGCCAAGAAGAAGGAAATAACAAGCTTTGACCTAATCTCAGAAGATTTTCCTATAAATAGTAGTGAATGTAAGTAGGGGAAGAATAATTCCAATAGAAATAACAAACCAGCCAAAGGCCTTGCTAGTCACTCAATCAAGTGCAACTCTTTGTGACTCCATGAACTGTATAGTCTGCCAGGGCTTCTCCATGAACTGTATAGCCCACCAGGCTTCTCTGTCCATGGAATTCTCCAGGTAAGAATACTTAAGTGGGTTGCCATTCCTTTCTCCAGATATCTTCCCAACCCAGGGATAGAACCCAGGTCTCCTGCATTGCAGGCAGGTTCTTTATCATCTGAACCACCAGGGAAACCCTAAAAGGGCCTGAAGCAGGTAAGAAGAATGTGCTGTGTTTAAGTTGGTGAGTTTGGTCAGGGTACTAAGAACCAGGAGGAAAGTGGTATGAAACCAGGATCATGAGTTATGTAGTTAACAAAGTCAGTCAGTTCAGTCGCTCTGTCGTGTCGGACTCTGCGACACGGTGAATCGCAGCACGCCAGGCCTCCCTGTCCATCACCAGCTCCCGGAGTTCACTCAGACTCAACGTCCATCAAGTCAGTGATGCCATCCAGCCATCTCATCCTTTGTCATCCCCTTCTCCTCCTGCCCCTCAATCCCTCCCAGCATCAGGGTTTTTTCCAATGAGTCAGCTCTTCGCATGAGGTGCCCAAAGTATTGGAGTTTCAGCTTTAGCATCATTCCTTCCAAAGAAATTCCCGGGCTGATCTCCTTCAGAATGGACTGGTTGGATCTCCTTGCAGTCCAAGGGACTCTCAAGGGTCTTCTCCAACACCCGAGTTCAAAAGCATCAATTCTTCAGCACTCAGCTTTCTTCACAATCCAACTCTCACATCCATACATGACTACTGAAAAAACCATAACCTTGACTAAACGGATCTTAGTTGGCAAAGTAATGTCTCTCTTTTGAATATGCTATCTAGGTTGGTCATAACTTTTCTTCCAATGAGCAAGCATCTTTTAATTTCATGGCTGCAGTCACCATCTGCAGTGATTTTGGAGCCCCCCAAAATAAAGTCTGACACTGTTTTCACTGTTTCCTCATCTATTTCCCATGAAGTGATGGGACCAGGTGCCATGATCTTCGTTTTCTGAATGTTGAGCTTTAAGCCAACTTTTTCACTATCCACTTTCACTAGGCTTTTTAGTTCCTCTTCACTTTCTGCCATAAGGGTGGTGTCATGTGCATATCTGAGGTTATTGATATTTCTCCCGGTAATCAAAGTACACAGTCCTTTATAGCTTGTGTTTCATATTTGGTCTTCGTTGTATAAAAATGATCTAAAAATAGCTTATTACCAGAAAACTATCAGAAACTTTCACAGACATAGAGAACAGACTTATGGTTGCCAAGAATTGTTGAAAAACTAGAAATTTCTGGAGGAAGTTAGAGTTCTGTCCATGAGTGTTTATATTTCAAAGGGAAGTAAACCTCAAACTTGGAAGCCAGTTATTTACATTCCAATGAAATGCAAATAACTAGAGAACAAAGGTTTACTACCACACTCACAGAGAAGGCAACTTGTAACCTGTATAAACTGCCTGATTTCATTTCAGGAGTTTTGCACTGCAGAACAGACCCTACCTGTTGTACAAGTGTGACTCTGGTTCTGGGTTTCACCTGTGGAGCACTGGATGTGGGAAACCAGCATTGGTTCAGTTCAGTCGCTCTGTCATGTCGGACTCTTTGCAACCTGAAGGATTGCAGCACGCCAGTCTTCCCTGTCCATCACCAACTCCTGGACCTTGCTCAAACTCATGTCCATTGAGTAGGTGATGCCATCCAATTATCTCATTTTCTGTCATCCCTTTCAGTCCTGAAAATTCATTGGGATTTTCAGCTTCAGCTTTGCCACCTGATTTGAAGAACTAACTCACTGGAAAAGATCGTAATGCTAGGTAAGATTGAAGGCAGGAGGAGAAGGGGACAAAAAAGGAGACTGGCATAGTTATTGCTGTAAGTTATAGTAACTTTGATCCCTGTCCCAGAAACCTTGTATTGACTTTTAAGATAAAATCAAATTGATAGAAATATTAAAAACTTCCATAGTGATCCAACCACTATGGAAAACAGTATAGAAATTACTCAAAAAATTGAAAATAGAACTACCATGTGATCCAGAACCCCAACTTCTAGACATTTATTTAAAGAAAAAGAAAACACTAATTTGAGAAGATGTATGCACCACTACATTCATTGTAGTATTATGTATGTTAGGCAGGTAGGGCAGGGAAAAGGAGTCCAAAATGGTGGTGGCTACAAGACAAGGAAGGGAAAAGACCATGAACATGAAATAAAAGAAGGTCCAAGGACCGGAGTGAGGACCTCAGGTAAAACAAACACCACTCCTGGCTGGCCCAATTTACACAGGACAGGCCCAGGGAGAGATAAACATATAAATAGAGGAGCCAGAGCCAGCTTTCTCTCTCTCTTCCATGCGCTGGGGTGCTCTTCTCCCCGTGTCTTTAGATCCACATGCCCTCACGCCTCGAAGATGGATTTTCCTGCTATCTTCTAAATAATACAGAGCTGTAACACTGAGTTGTAACACTGATTTGTCTAAGAGCTATAACATGGTCCATTCGAGACCTGAGAGCTATAACACAGTCTGTCCAAGACCTGAGAGCTGTGACACGCCGAGGGGGCTTTAATGTCCGTCACTCCAAATCTTTGTTGTGACAAGGCAAAGAATCGAGGAACATACACCCGTGTGACATCTACAACAACCAAGACATGGAAACAACCTAAGTGTTCACCAATGGATAAATGGACAAAGAAAAATAACATATATACACAATGACATATTATTTAACCACAACCCAACTTTGAATTTGTGACAACATGGATGAACCTGGAAGGCATTATGCTAAGTGCAATAAGTCAGAGACAGAGAAAGACAAATATGATTTTACTCATACGTGGAATCTTAAAAACAAAACAAAAAAACCCCACCATGTTTATTTATAGATACAGAGAACAGATTTGTGGTTGCCGCAGGCACAGGATGAAATGGGTGAGGCAGGTTAAAAAGTACACACTTCCTGTCATAAAATGAATAAGTCATGGGGATGTAATGAACAGCATGTGACTGTAGTTAATAATATTGTATTGTATATTTGTGGAGGAGGCAATGGCACCCACTCCAGTACTCTTGCCTGGAAAATCCCATGGACAGAGGAGCCTGGTAGGCTGCAGTCCACGGGGTTGCTAAGAGTCTGACACGACTGAACAACTTCACCTTCACTTTTCACTTTCCACTTTCATGCACTGGAGAAGGAAATGGCAACCCACTCCAGTGTTCTTGCCTGGAGAATCCCAGAGACAGGGGAGCCTGGTGGGCTGCTGTCTATGGGGTCGCACAGAGTCGGACACGACTGAAGTGACTTAGCAGCAGGAGCACTGTATATTTGAAGTTGCTAAAAGAGGAAATCTTGAAAATTTTTCATCATAAGAAAACAGTCTTGTAACTATGTATAGTGATAGATATTAAACTTTCTGTGATGATCATTTCACAATGTTCAATTACCTGAAACTAATGTACACCTGCGAAGAAATGTACAGCTGTGAAGAAAGCTGAGTGCTGAAGAATTGATGCTTTTGAACTGTGGTGTTGGAGAAGACTCTTGAGAGTCCCTTTGACTATAAGGAGATCCAACCAGTCCATCCGAAAGGAGATCAGTCCTGGGTGTTCTTCGGAAGGACTGATGCTAAAGCTGAAACTCCAGTACTTTGGGCACCTCATGCGAAGAGCTGACTCATTGGAAAAGACCCTGATGCTGGGAGGGACCGGGGGGCAGGAGGAGAAGGGAACGACAGAGGATGAGATGGCTGGATGGCATCACTGACTTGATGGACATGAGTTTGGGTAAACTCCAGGAGTTGGTGATGGACAGGGAGGCCTGGCGTGCTGCAATTCATAGGGTCGCAGAGTCGGACATGACTGAGCAACTGAACTGAACTGAACTTAATGTACACCTGAAACTAATGTAATGTATGTCAATTATGTTGTTGTTCAGTCACCAAGTTGTGCCCAACTCTTTACAACCCCATGGACTACAGCACACTAAGCTTCCCTGTCCTTCACTATCTCCCAGAGTTTTCTTAAACTCATGTCCATTCAGTCAGTGAAACCATCCATCCATCTCATCTTCTGTTGTCCCCTTCTCCTCCTGTCCTCAATTTTTCCCAGCATCAGGGTCTTTTCCAATGAGTCAGCTCTTTGCATTAGGTGGCCAAAGTATTGAAGTTTCACCTTCAGCATCAGTCCTTCCAGTGAGTTTTCAAGGTTGATTTCCTTTAGGATTGATTGGTTTGATCCTCTTGCTGTCCCAGGGACTCTCAAGAGTCTTTTCCAGCACCACAATCTAAAGGCATCAATTCTTTGGTGCTCAGCTTTCTTTATGGTCCAACTCTCATATCAGTACATGACTACTGGAAACCCCATAGCTTTGACTATATAGACCTTTGTCAATAAAGTGATGTTTCTGCTTTTTAATACACTGTCCTTCAACTTAAAAAAAAAAGCCTCTATTTTCTTTATTTTGCCTTCTCCAACACACAGTGCACTAAATGATCTCTGAACAATGGTTCATTGTTTATTGTAAACATTCAGTAGTAGCTCAATCTCCTGATGTCCCTCAACAATTTGGACCAAGCTGGTTCTCTCACTCAAAATGCATATCTCTTTGGTTATATGCAGCCTTTTGATATATGATTAATTAATTTTCTTTCTCTTCAACTCAGAAGATGAACCATTCCCCAAATGATGAGGGCCATCCTTCCTCTGTTTCTGTTCATTGATAAATTCTAATCCCCCAGTGTATTGGACACACTGAGGGCATTTGAATTGTCTAATGCTGATTGAGTATCTCTGATACTCAGTGAAGGAGTATGGAGGAGGAAAAAAGAAAGAATAAGTTGAGGAGGCATCAAAGGTCCACAGATGGTTAATCCTTTACTTTTCTCTCCCTTACCACCCAATTTGAGACAAGGGCTTGTGATAAATGGGCCAAGTAGAGACTTCATGATGACTGCCTGGGGCCGTTCTTTTGGGGAAGAGGCATTCTAGGATACATTAAAAGGGCAAATAATTAATCAGAAATAAATGATGAATAAACCATACTAGCGAATACAGGTTTTACTATTTCTCAACAATAGTGGAGGGAGGTGGAAAAGTAAATGAGAAGCATGCTTCCTTTGCCTAAACTTAACAATACACTTTCATCCTTTTCCACTTTTTACTACTGGGCTGTGATATACACATACAAAAATAAACTTATTAGAAATATAAAGTTTGACCAGTGTTTCTCTAACACACATGGGATATTAGAATTACTCAGCTCGTGCTAAGTCTCTTTGGTTGCGTTCAACTCTTTGTGACCCCATGGACTGTAGCCCACCAGGTTCCTCCTTCCATGGAATTCTCCAGGCAAGAACACTGGAGTGGGTTGCCATGCCCTTCTCCAAGGGATCTTCCCAACCCAGGGATCGAATCCAGGTGTTCCACATCGCAGGCAGATTCTTTACCATCTCAGCCACCAGGGAAGCCCCTAAAAAAGAATTACTAAAAGTACTTATTAAATATATAGGTTTCTGAACCTCTCTTAAGACTTACTGAATCAGAATGTATATTTATAGGGGCCCCTAAAACTACTTACAATTTTAGTTTAGTTTTTTGTTTGTTTGTTTTTCAGTCAGTAAGTCATGTCTGACTCTTTGGAACCCTATGGACTGTAGCACGCCAGACCCCTCTGTCCATGGGATTTCCCAGGCAAGAATACTGGAGTGGGTTGCCATTTTCTTCTCCATAAAATTACAATATTAAAACAGATATTCCAATGATTTTTATGAATTATGTAATTAAAAATTTACTGCTTTTATATATGAAGTTACTCGTACATTAAAGGAAGTTTTGTGTATGTACCTGTGTTTGTGTGTGTGTGTGTGTGTGTGTGTGAAATGAACTGTGGTTCCATAAATCATCTTCTACACCAGCATTTTCCTTCATGCTGTGAAGTCAGAAACTAATTCTTTTATATGGCAACAAAGGTTCAATACACACACACGTGCACGTGTACCTGAAGTTCTTTTTTCCCCAAAGATTTTTGTGGGAAAACATATTTAGTAAACTGTGCATACTACGTGACTCTTTTGGAGAGTCCCAATTCACATTAGTATTTTAAAAGGCTCTCAGAGCCTATAAAAATCTGGTGTTTATCACATCTTTCAAGCAACGGTTTGATTTTTTTTTTTTTTCAAGTATAAGTACAGGGAACAAGTTCCCAAGTTTGGGAAATACCATTCTACTCAAATATTACGAAGTATCCTAGTTTTAAAATAGTACAAAAATCTGTCTTTTCTATTTTGAGTTCAAGTACTTTTGTAAGCAAACAATGCAAGTTTGGAAGGAAGTTTTTCCTTTTTTTTCCCTATGCTATGCTAAGTCACTTCAGTTGTGTCTGACTCTGTGTGACCCCAAAGGGGGTAGCTCACCAAGCTCCCCCATCCCTGGGGTTCTCCAGGGCAAGAACACTATCTAGCTGTAAGTATAGAAACATTCTCTCTGTGTTGAATAAACATAAATTTGCATGAGCAGATATATGAACATAACTTTTATGCTTTTGATGATTATTAAAATCTGTTGTTATAATCATGTAATCTAGCAATAAACTTAGTACATTAATATTCAGAAAGCAACTGACAGGAACACTTTTGTCTTGTACTCTAAAATTATTATCCTTGGTGTTTGAGAACAGACTCATTTAACAGTCATTAAAGACTGAGAAAATATACAGCTTTAACCTACATTGAGAGGTTAAAAATAAAAATGCTAGCAAATATATTTAAATAAATGTATATCACCAGACATATATTTCAGTCAAACCCTTCCCTCCTTCCTCCCCATCATGGGAAAAACTGCTGTATGCATTTTTATATTCTAGTTTCGATTACTGAAAACCATTTACTTCATTTTTTTTTCACCTGTCAAAAATCAATTCAATATTTATGTGAATTTGGTAATAAATCTCTTCTTCCACATGCATTTCTCTTTTTAATCATCATTTAGCTGTTTAACTCACATTCTGTAACTTGTTCTTAAAGTGCCACAGTGCCCTGTAGTTCCTGATTAGGATGAGACAATGTGGAGAGAAGTGGATTTCTTCCTCTATATGGAGCCTGATAAGTGCCCTGGAAGCTCCGTAACTGGAATGGATTCCACCCAGAGGGAATACTGCTTTAAGTTCTTACATCCTGAGGATGGTAGGGAAGTTACATAGCAACCCAGTAAGAAATGTTCTGGGTCATTTTATTTTTGGTGATGACTAGTGACAAGGACCACGCATTTTTAGGTTGAGCACACTTGCATGCCTATTGCTGGAGCCATCTGCTGCTCAGCCCAGAGTGAAGGCAGGAATTGCTGCTGCTATTTAGTTGCTAAATCGTGTCCTACTCTTGGTGACCCCACAAAAGCACTGCTAAAATCTTCCTGTAGCAAGCTGGGTATGTTAGTGCAGAGGAAAAGGGATACAGTTTGTCTCTGCAGTTGGTAGTAATGTGCTCCTCTAGTTTAAGCTGAGAAAGCCTTGTTTTTTAACAGTGGTGAGGATTTTCGGAGATCCTGTGTTGGCAAGATGGACTATGCCTAAAATGGGCTGTTCCTCACAGCCCTCCCCTTTCTGTGAGGTCGGCAGGCCATGCGTCTGGATTTTATAAACCATCACCAATGGGATCAGAGAGTCCACTGCACCATCACTTCATCCTACTCCGTCGATCACGCCACACAAAATTCAAACTCACACTTGTAATAGCATCACAAAATAGGCTACAGTTTGGGGTCTAGATGCTTTAATTGTTTCTTCAAGAAATTGATGACCAAGTAAAAGAAGTCTTTAAAATCGAAGCAACAAGAATCAGAGGGAAGCTCGAAGTATTTTCTTTAGCTCCAGCAACCTGCTTTGTCCCTCTTCTGCATGTTATTTTTGCTCATTTGTTTGTAAGTATTGCAATTCTCTCTTCTCTCTCAACATTGAATTGACCATCCTTCACAGACTTAAAAACTTTCCTCTGTTTCCCAGAGGGTGTGGAATGAGCAACACAGGACAGGACTTAAAAAAACTGGGCCTTAATTAAACGTACATGATACAGTAACTAGAAAACATGCTATTTTTTCTTATCACCATTACTCAGATAAGAATTTTTAATATTAAGCACAGAATCAGATACAACTTCTTATCTATGTAATTAAATGTGACATTAACATTTGAGATAAACCTAAGGTCATATTTTCCCTCACTTTTTTTTTTAAATGAAGAGATGGCTGATATAGATATGAGTCTTGAGTATCAAGTAGATCATAAAAAATTTTGGGAGAGAGCAGAGAATTTAGCATTTTTTGTTATGGAAAACTGTCTTTCACAGTATAAAATTTATATTATTTCCATTCCTAGTTTTGCTGTTGTTTCTTGACATTATTAAGCAATTCAATGCCATAAGTTCTGTTATAATTACATGAACTGTATACAGTGAGATGCAGAAAAAGTAGTCAATGACTTGCTGAAAGTCATAGGAAAGTCAACTACTTTGTAAAATGGAGATTAGAAGCCAGGTTTTCTGATATTATTGTGCAGAATATTTTACTATCCAACAGGTTACCTTTTTTTTTTTTAATTTTTATTTTAACTTTATTTTACTTTACAATACTGTATTGGTTTTGCCATACATTGACATGAATCCACCACGGGTGTACCCAGGTTACCTTTTTAATGTGTCTTTCAAAATGTGAGGCTCATCATTATGGAAAAAGATAAAAGGGAAAAGATAAATATATAGAAAGAAAACTGTATCAATGCAGTAGATGAGGACTTTCATGGAGACCATAGCTTAAAAATGTAGTTAGTGTTTGCTTAGCTACTGCTCTGTAACAAACTGTCACCTAGATTTTGGTGCTTACAGTTTATTATCTCTCACAGTGGGTTGATTGGGTTCAACTCTTTGATACAGTTGCAGAAATACTGAAGCTGCAACAAGAACCACTTTGAAGGTCCAACGCGGTTACTAACCATGATGACTCCTTCACTCACAAGGCTGGTCCTTAGTCACTGTGGGAACTAACTGGATGTGGTTTGTTTTCTGTGTAACCTTTCGACATGACAAGCTAGGGCCTCCTCACAGCATGGCAACATCACTGTAGCTGAATTATTTACCTAGCTGCTGGCTTCTCCAAAGCAAGTGTTCCAGTGTACCCAAACAGAAGCCTTGGTTCCTTGTTTTTAGCACTGGGAGTCACACTGTATCACCCAATCACATTCTACTGATTAAAAGAAGTTCAAGGACAGTGTGGGTCACAGGATTGGGTGTCTTTGAAAACTAGATATCACAGTTAGTATAGATGGTGCTGAGAAATAAGAACAATAAAGCTTCACAGAAGAACCTCATATCTTTCTTTCCTTGAAATGTAAATTGATCATTGAGTCTTAGGACATGGGAAAACCTTGAAAGTGAAAGTGAAAGTCTTTCAGTTGTGTCCCACTATTTGCAACCCCATAGACTATACACTCCATGGAATTCTCCAGGACAGAACAGTGGACTGGATAGTCTTTCTCTTCTCCAGGGCCTCTTCCCAACCCAAGAATTGAACCCAGGTCTCCCACTATGCAGGCAGATTCTTTATCAGCTGAGCCACAAGGGAACCCCAAGAATACTGGAGGGGATAACCTATCCCTTCCCCAGAGGATCTTCCTGACCCAGGAATCAAACTGGGGTCTTCTGCATTGCAGGCAAGTTCTTTACCAACTAAACTATCAGGGAAGCCCTAGGAAAAGACCTTCAATTCAGTTCAGTTCAGTTCAGTTGTTCAGTCGTGTCCGACTCTATGCTACCCCATGAATTGCAGCACGCCAGGACTCCCTGTCCATCACCAACTCCAGGAGTTCACTCAGACTCTCCTCCATCCAGTCAGTGATGCCATCCAGCCATCTCATCCTCTGTCATCCCCTTCTCCTCCTGCCCCCAGTCCCTCCCAGCATCAAAGTCTATTCCAATGAGTCAACAGGAAAAACCATAACCTTGACTAGACGGACCTTAGTTGGCAAAGTAATGTCTCTGCTTTTGAATATACTATCTAGGTTGGTCATAACTTTTCTTCCAAGGAGTAAGTGTCTTATAGTTTCATGGCTGCAATCACCATCTGCAGTAATTTTGGAGCCCCCCAAAATAAAGTCTGACACTGTTTCCACTGTTTCCCCATCTATTTCCCATGAAGTGATGGGACCGGATGCCATGATCTTCGTTTTCTGAATGTTGAACTTTAGGTCAACTTTTTCACTCTCCACTTTCATTTTCATCAAGAGGCTTTTTTGTTCCTCTTCACTTTCTGCCATAAGGGTGTTGTCATCTGCATATCTGAGGTTATTGATATTTCTCCCGGCAATCTTGATTCCAGCTTGTGTTTCTACCAGTCCAGCATTTCTCATGATGTACTCTGCATATAAGTTAAATCAGCAGGGTGACAATATACAGCCTGGAAGTACTCCTTTTCCTATTTGGAACCAGTGTGTTGTTCCATGTCCAGTTCTAACTGCTGCTTCCTGACCTGCATACAGATTTCTCAAGAGGCAGGTTAGGTGGTCTGGTATTCCCATCTCTTGAAGAATTTTCCACCATTTATTGTGATCCACACAAAGGCTTTGGCATAGTCAATAAAGCAGAAATAGATGTTTTTCTGGAACACTCTTGCTTTTTCCATGATCCAGCAGATGTTGGCAATTTGATCTCTGGTTCCTCTGCCTTTTCTAAAACCAGCTTGAACATCAGGAAGTTCACGATTCACGTATTGCTGAAGCCAGGCTTGGAGAATTTTGAGCATTACTTTACTAGCATGTGAGATGAGTGCAATTGTGCAATAGTTTGAGCATTTTTGGCATTGCCTTTCTTTGGTATTGGAATAAAAACTGACCTTTTCCAGTCCTGTGGCCACTGCTGAGTTTTCCAAATTTGCTGGCATATTGAGTGCAGCACTTTCACAGCATCATCTTTGAGAATTTGAAACAGCTCAACTGGAATTCCATCACCTCCACTAACTTTATTCGTAGTGATACTTTCTAAGGCCCACTTGACTTCACGTTCCAGGATATCTGGCTCTAGACTAGAGATCACACCATCATGATTATCTGGGTCGTGAAGATCTTTTTTGTACAGTTCTTCTGTGTATTCTTTCTAACTCTTCTTAATGTCTTCTTCTTTTGTTAGGTCCATACCATTTCTGTCCTTAATCAAGCCCAATTTGCATGAAATGTTCCCTTGGTATCTCTAATTTTCTTGAAGAGATCTAACCCCACGAACAGTATGAAAAGGCAAAATGATAGGATACTGAAAGAGGAACTCCCCAGGTCAGTAGGTGCCCAATATGCTCCTGGAGATCAGTGGAAAAATAACTCCAGAAAGAATGAAGGGATGGAGCCAAAGCAAAAACAATATCCAGCTGTGGATGTGACTGGTGATAGAAGCAAGGTCAAATGCTGTAAAGAGCAATATTGCATAGGAACCTGGAATGTCAAGCCCATGAATCAAGACAAATTGCAAGTGGTCAAACAAGTGATGGCAAGAGTGAACGTCGACATTCTCAGAATCAGTGAACTAAAATGGACTGGAATGGGTGAATTTAACTCAGATGACCATTATATCTACTACTGTGGGCAGGAATCCCTCAGAAGAAATGGAGTAGCCAGCATGGTCAACAAAAGAGTCCGAAATGCAGTTGAGTTCAGTTCAGTTCAGACGCTCAGTCATGTCCGACTACCTGCGACCTCATGAATCGCAGCACGCCAGGCCTCCCTGTCCATCACCATCTCCTGGAGTTCACTCAGACTCACTTCCATTGAGTCCGTGATGCCATCCAGCCATCTCATCCTTGGTCATCCCCTTCTCCTCTGGCCCCTAATCCCTCCCAGCATCAGAGTCTTTTCCAATGAGTGAACTCTTCGCATAAGGTGGCCAAAATACTGGAGTTTCAGCTTTAGCATCATTCCTTCCAAGGGAATCCCAGGGTTGATCTCCTTCAGAATGGACTGGTTGGATCTCCTTGCAAGACTCTCTCAAGAGTCTTCTCCAACACCACAGTTCAAAAGTATCAACTGTTCAGCGCTCTTCACAGTCCAACTCTCACATCCATATATGACCACAGGAAAAACCATAGCCTTGACTAGACGGACCTTAGTCGGCAAAGCAATGTCTCTGCTTTTGAATATACTATCTAGGTTGGTCATAACTTTTCTTCCAAGGAGTAAGCGTCTTTTAATTTCATGGCTGCAGTCACCATCTGCAGTGATTTTGGAGCCCCAAAAAATAAAGTCTGACACTGTTTCCACTGTTTCCCCATCTATTTCCCATGAAGTGATGGGACCGGATGCCATGATCTTAGTTTTCTGAATGTTGAGCTTTAAGCCAACTTTTTCACTCTCCTCTTTCACTTTCATCAAGAGGCTTTTTAGCTCCTTGTCACTTTCTGCCATAAGGGTGGTGTCATATGCATATCTGAGGTTATTGATATTTCTCCTGGCAATCTTGATTCCAGCTTGTGTTTCTTCCAGCCCAGTATTTCTCATGATGTACTCTACATAGAAGTTAAATAAGCAGGGTGACAATATACAGCCTTGATATACTCCTTTTCCTATTTGGAACCAGTCTGTTTTTCCATGTCCAATTCTAACTGAAATGCAGTACTTGGATGCAGTCTCAAAAATGACAAAATGATCTCTGTTCGTCTCCAAGGCAAACCATTCAATATCATGGTAATCCAAGTCTATGCCCCAACCAGTAACGCTGAAGAAGCTGAATTTGAACGGTTCTATGAAAACCCACAAGACCTTTTAGAACTAACACTCAAAAAAGATGTCCTTTTCATTATAGGGGACTGGAATGCAAAAGTAGGAAGTCAAGAAACACCTGGAGTAAGATGCAAATTTGGCCTTGGAATGCGGAATGAAGCAGGGCAAAGACTAATTGAGTTTTGCCAAGAAAATGCACTGGTCATAGCGAACACCCTCTCCAACGACACGAGAAGACTCTATACATGGACATCACCAGATGGTCAACACCGAAATCAGATTGATTATACTGTTTGCAGCCAAAGATGGAGAAGCTCTATACAATCAACAAAAACAAGACCGGGAGCTGAATGTGGCTCAGATCATGAACTCCTTATTGGCTAAATTCAGACTTTAATTGAAGAAAGTAGGGAAAACCACTAGACCGTTCAGGTATGACCTAAATCAAATCCGTTATGATTATACAGTGGAAGTGAGAAATAAATTTCATGACCTAGTTCTGATAGATAGAGTGCCTGATGAACTACGGAATGAGGTTCATAACATTTTACAGGAGACGTCAAGACCATCTCCATGGAAAAGAAACTAAAAAAAGCAAAATGGCTGTTTGGGGAAGCCTTACAAATAGCTGTGAAAAGAAGAGAGGTGAAAAGCAAAGGAGAAAAGGAAAGATATAAGCATCTGAATTCAGAGTTCCAAAGAATAGGAAAAAGAGATAAGAAAGCCTTCTTCAGGGATCAATGCAAAGAAATAGAGGAAAAGAACAGAATAGGAAAGACCTTAAGTATCCTGTATTTAAAGTATCTCATGTACCCTTGAAGAAACTGAAGTTCAGATGAGAGAAAAGTATTTGTGTCCATGAAAATTAAAAAAAAATAGTAATTACATTTTAATGTTTAGACTACCAGAGTGCCACAGTATTTTAACAATGAATCTAAACAGATATTTTTTAAAAGGAGGGAAAATAATATGTATCTCATCTGCAACAATGTAAAGGAATTCAGTCAGTTCAGTCACTCAGTCATGTCCGAGTCAGTTCAGTCACTCAGTCATGTCCGACTCTTTGTGACTCCTTGAATTGCAGCACAACAGGCTTTCCTGTCCATCACCAATTCCTGGAATACGCTTAAACACACATCCATCGAGTCAGTGATGCCATCTAGTCATCTCATCCTCAGTCGTCTGATTCTCCTCCTGCTCCCAATCAGTCCCAGCATCAGAATCTTTTCCAGTGAGTCAACTCTTCGCATGAGGTGTCCAAAGTACTGGAGTTTCAGCTTTCGCATCATTCCTTCCAAAGAAATTCCAGGGTTGATCTCTTTTAGGATGGACAGGTTGGACCTCCTTGCAGTCCAAAGGAGTCTCAAGAATCTTCTCCAACACCACAGTTCAAAAGCATCAATTCTTCAGTGCTTCGCTTTCTTCACAGACCAACTCTCACATCCATACATGACCACTGGAAAAACCATAGCCTTGACTGGACGGAACATTGTTGGCAAAGTAATATCTCTGCTTTTTAATATGCTATCTAGGTTGGTCAATACCTTCCTTCCAAGGAGTAAGTGTCTTTTAATTTCATGGTTGCAATCACCATCTGCAGTGATTTTGGAGCCCCAAAAAAGAAAGTCTGACACTGTTTCCACTGTTTCCCCATCTATTTCCCATGAAGTGTGGGAACATATGCCATGATTTTAGTTTTCTGAATGTTGAGCTTTAAGCTAACTTTTTCACTTTCCTCTTTCACTTTCAAGAGGCTTTTTAATGCCTCTTCACTTTCTGCCATAAGGGTGGTGTCATCTGCATATATGATATTATTGATATTTCTCCCGGCAATCTTGATTCCAGCTTGTGCTTCCTCCAGCCCAGCATTTCTCATGATGTACTCTGCATAGAAGTTAAATAAGCAGGGTGATAATATACGCCTTGACGTACTCCTTTTCCTATTTGGAACCAGTCTGTTGTTCCATGTCCAGTTCTAACTGCTGCTTCCTGACCTGCATACAGATTTCTCAAGAGGCAGGTCAGGTGGTCTGGTATTCCCATCTCTTTCAGACTTTTCCAGTTTGTTGTGATCCACACAGTCAATGGCTTTGGCACAGTCAATAAAGCAGAAATAGATGTTTTTCTGGAACACTCTTGCTTTTTCCATGATCCAGCGGATGTTGGCAATTTGATCTCTGGTTCCTCTGCCTTTTCTAAAACCAGCTTGAACATCAGGGAGTTCACGGTTCACGTATTGCTGAAGCTTGGCCTAGAGAATTTTGAGCATTACTTTACTAGCATGTGAGATGAATGCAATTGTGTGGTAGTTTGAGCATTTTTGGCATTGCCTTTCTTTGGTATTGGAATGAAAACTGACGTTTTCCAGTCCTCTGGCCACGGCTGAGGTTTCCAAATTTGCTGGCATATTGAGAACAGCACTTTCACAGCATCATCTTTCAGGATTTGAAATAGCTCAACTGGAATTCCATCACCTCCACTAGCTTTGTTCGTAGTGATGCTTCCGAAAGCCCACTTGACTTCACATTCCATGATGTCTGGCTCTAGGTGAGTGATCACACCATCGTGATTATCTGGGTCATGAAGATCTTTTTTGTACAGTTCTTCTGTGTATTCTTGCCACCTCTTCTTAATACCTTCTGCTTCTGTTAGGTCCATACCATTTCTGTCCTTTGAGCCCATCTTTGCATGAAATGTTCCCTTGGTATCTCTAATTTTCTTGAAGAGCTCTCTAGTCTTTCCCATTCTGTTGTTTTCCTCTATTTCTTTGCATTGACTGCTGAGGAAGGCTTTCTTCTCTCTTGCTATTCTTTGGAACTCTGCATTCAGATGCTTATATCTTTCCTTTTCTCCTTTGCTTTTCACTTCTCTTCTTTTCACAGCTATTTGTAAGCCTTCCCCAGGTGGCCATTTTGTTTTTTGCATTTCTTTTCCAGGGGGATGATCTTGATCCCTGTCTCCTGTACAAAGTCATGAACCTCTGTCCGTAGTTCATCAGGCACTCTATCTATCAGATCTAGTCCCTTAAATCTATTTCTCACTTCCACTGTATAATCATAAGGGATTTGATTTAGGTCATATCTGAATGGTCTAGTGGTTTTCCCTTCTTTCTTCAATTTAAGTTTGAATTTGGCAATAAGGTGTTCATGATCTGTGCCACAGTTCGCTCCCGGTCTTATTTTTGCTGTTTGTATACAGTTTCTCCATCTTTGGCTGCAAATAATATAATCAATGTGATTTCTCTGTTAACCATCTGGTAATGTCCATGTGTAGAGTCTTCTCTTGTGTTGTTGGAAGAGAGGGTTTGCTATGACCAGTGTGTTCTCTTGGCAAAACTCTATTAGCCTTTGCCCTGCTTCATTCTGTATTCCAAGGCCAAATTTGCATCTTACTCCATGAGTTTCTTGACTTCCTACTTTTGCATTCCAGTCCCCTATAATGAAAAGGACATCTTTTCTGGGTGTTAGTTCTAAAAGGTCTTGTAGGTCTTCATAGAACCATTCAACTTCAGCTTTTTCAGCGTTACTGGTTGCGGCATAGACTTGGCTTACTGTGATATTGAATTGCTTGCCTTGGAAATGAACAGAGATCATCCTGTCATTTTTGAGATTGCATCCAAGTACTGCATTTTGGACTCTTTTGTTGACCGTGATGGCTACTCCATTTCTTTGAAGGGTTTCCTGCCTGCACTAGTAGATATAATGGTCATCTGAGTTAAATTCACCCATTCCAGTCCATTTTAATTTGCTGATTCCTAGAATGTCAATGTTCACTCTTGCCATCTCCTGTTTGACCACTTTCAATTTGCCTTGACTCATGGACCTGACATTCCAGGTTCCTATGTAATGCTCTTTACAATCGGACCTTACTTCTATCACCAGTCACTTCCACAACTGGGTATTGTTTTTGCTTTCGCTCCATCCCTTCATTCTTTCTGGAGTTATTTTTCCACTCATCTCCAGGAGCATATTGGGCACCTACCAACCTGGGGAGTTCCTCTTTCAGTATCCTATCATTTTGCCTTTTCATACTGTTCATGGGGTTCTCAAGGCAAGAATACTGAAGTGGTTTGCCATTCTCTTCTCCAGTGGACCACATTCTGTCAGACCTCTCCACCATGACCCGCCCATCTTGGGTGGCCCCAGAGGGCATTGCTTAGTTTTATTGATTTAGTCCAGGCTGTAGTCTGTGTGATTAGATTGACTAGTGTGTCTGCCCTCTGATGCCCTCTCGCAACACTTACCATCTTCTTGGGTTTCTCTTACTTTGGATGTGGGGTATCTCTTCATGGCTCTTCCAGCCTAGCACAGCTGCTGCTCCTTACCTTGGACGAGGGGTATCTCCTTACCACCGGCCCTCCTGACCTTGAACATGGAATGGTTCCTCTCGGCCCTCCTTCGACTGCGCAGCCACTGCTCCTGGTAAAGGAATCAACCTGATACAATTGAGAAAAATCTTCCAAAATGTGCATAAAGTGATCAATGAGTTTTGTATTTCATATTTTAAAACATAAATAAATTAGATTAAAATTTTTTGGTTTATTTCTTTTTTCTGTTATTTCGTTTGAAAAAAAAATGACATAAGTTTGCAATGATATATTTCACTATATCCTTAGTAAGAATGTGTTCTTTGAAATAGTCTCATTTTAGCCAGGTACAGATGATGTGAGTAGTAGTTTTATTAAGGGAACTGGTGATAATTCACCTGGAATTTCCCATAGATTACCTTCAGAAATGTACATAATGACAGAAAAGTTCAAAACTCCATGTTAGCTCCTAGTTATTTCTGCCCTGCAAATTCTTTAGCAGGGAGCTTGTTATGGCTATCAGAGGACGTGTGTCATTGTTGTTAAACGTGTGGCATATAAATGGTGATGAGGGTGTGTGGGCCACAGGACCTACATTTGACCGATGCGTTTGCAATGTGAGAACTCCCATCTGAAAACTCAGGGCACATGAAAAGAAAGAATGTTTTATTTTGCAATATAACGTTGAAATATGTCAAGCACATGAACTGAGACTCGCTGGGCTGATACGTGTTCTGAGAATAAAAGAAACATAAATTGCTAAGGCTCAGGAATATGCCCATTCTATGAATAGAGATTGACTTTGCTGCCAAGGGAAGCAAGTTGCTTGGGTTTTAGGTGATGCATTCCCACTCTTTACCAAGAAAAAGGTTTGGAAAGCAAACTACTTGAAATGTTTTCCCAGAGGTTTCCAATGAATATCAAACCCATAAAACATCACATTTATTTTAGACACAGACTCTCTGTGCCTCAGGAAACTCTTTCAACTCAAATGTCATTGGAAGCACCTGTCATCCTCCTTCACCTCATACTGTCAGGCTATCTGTGCCTTTCAGGTAGGTCACCTTTCTTTGGCGTCCGGCTTCCTTATAGGATTGGAAGCGAAATTTTTCCTCTACATGAGTTGTATTTGGAATCTGAGGTCTCTTTGCTTGCCCTCATTTGCTCCAGCCTGGATGGCATCATCTACTCAATGGGGCAAACTCTAGGAGACAGTGAAGGACAGGGAAGCCTGGTGTGCTGCAGTCTGTGGGGTCGTACAGTCAGATATGACTTAGCCACTGAACGAGAACAACAACATTTCAGTTTGTCCACGTCAAACTGTCACTCTCATTCATCTATTTATTTGTCAGAATATTTCTATATTATATAAATATTACATTTAAATATTATAAATCCATATTTTATTAGCTTTTATTTACTGAACCACTATGAGGAACAAGTAGTTTTAAGGGCAGAAGAGTCAGGCAGGGAGACTTGCTCTTGCAACCTTTGAGTTAGCCTGGGGAGAATGGTGCTAGGAGGAAGGCAACGAGGTTTCTGTAGCAATAGAACAGAATCAAGGTCTGGTACTGCCCTTCTTAAAAATAGGAAGAGATGGGATTCCCCCCTGACATATGTAGAGACCTGCTTCCGACTCTCCCTGCAAATTTCAGCCCAACTCCTCTTGAAGAAAGTGATGAGTTATTTTTGTAAAAGAAAAAAGAAACAAAACTAGAAAACAGCTTTCCTAAATTTTTTTCCCAGTTTGTTTCTTATCAGGCTTAGGAATGAGATCCTAGGATTCAGTATGCAATGCTGAGCCTGGCCAATATGGTTTATTATTCTAGAAACATTTCCTAGAGCCTCTCAAGGTTAATCAAGTACACCAGAGGCTTCTATGGGGGTTGCAGAACCTAATTACTATTCCTTGTGGTTTCCATACCAGCTTCATCAATGCTGCTTTTAAAACTCCTTCTGAGAGAGTGAAAAATTCCACAGCCAGGTGCTTATGGAGAGAGTTGTTCTGCCTCTTATCAGATTCTAAAGGACAAAATGAGGAGAGGAAGGAGTGCCTTTGGTTTCAATGACTGATCAGAACTGAGTTTTCTTTTACTCCTGTGTTAAAAATCCATACATGTTGATGTATGGCAAAACCAATACAATATTATAAAGTAATTAACCCCCAATTAAAATAAATAAATTTATTTAAAAAAAAGAAAAATAAAATAATATAATGGGTGATTGGGTGATAGGAGACCCGTACGAAATAAGAATTTTTGAGGGAGTGTGTGATAGGCAGAGAATTATTACCACCTATTTCACTTTGAGAACAGGGAGACAAAGTCATCTTGATTCAGATTATATTTCTTTAAGGAAGAGTAAGTAGGGAGTCATCTTTAAGTTTATATTTGTAGATAAATGAATCCAGGAGCTAATCTCATAATGTCACTTTTTGCTCTCTGAGAGGTTTAGCAAATGCAGGCCAATGAGGTTCTACCAATTAAATCATTTCAAAGAAACAACAAGAGACCAGCCTAGTGAAAAAGAGGGTTGAAGATTTCATTCACAAAAATTGGTTACTTAATAGGATGGGACTGCTTTGACCTGCATAAAATGGTGTTTACTTTTAGGGGGAACAACGACTAAAACTGGGGGACACATCTAAAAACCAACTCATAACCTTGGTGACCCAAATGAAACTTGGACAGGGACATGGACCACAAATGTCACCTTGTTACGGTTGTTTAAACAAAAAATTGAATCACATAAGAGTGAGATGTATAGCACCTGTTCTCAAGGTGATGAATTAAACTTTCTATGGTTAAGCTATAGCAGACATTATCAGTTGATTATCCAAAAGTCATTCCACATCCCTTTATCCTCTGCAGGCTTCCCATCTCATAGTCTGTAAAGACAGGTCTCTTTCACTGCAGAGGTGAACATATAAGATAGATGTGGATGCTGATGTGTCAGGGGTAATCTAATGTGTGTGTGTGTGTGTTGGGGGTGGGGGGGTGCTATGTTTGGAAAGATAATTTCTAGATGAATTGGTCAGGAACAGGAGACTTGGATCTCTTCCCATAGCCAATGTTTTCCAGACTTGAACTTGTACATGATGATACCCAGAGCTTAGGTGGGCATTTATTACTGGGAAAGAGGAGGTGGTAACATGTGTGTGGATGAAAAACCTTATACCCTGAGAATAACTTACAATGAAAAGAAAGCCGGTGACCTTTACTAAACCCACTGAGTGTTTTTCTGCTTCCAGGCTTCATTTTAACTGAACAATAAATGCCCCCTGACTTAAATAGCTTCTATTTGGATATTAATACTTAGTGTCAAAAGCATTTTTCACTGATAAATAAGGTATTCATGTGCCCAAGGCATTGGTTGAAAGATAAAATACCTGTGACTATAGTTATTTCAAGTTTGGGAAGTGAGTTATTTTTGTTTCGCATATCTTCTCAAAGACCTTTCACATAAATATGTATTTGGTTACATATACAAATATGTATTTGGTTGCTACCTCTCAGAAGCAGGCAAGATTAGTGTTGATTACAGACTCATAAATGAGGAAACTGGATGACAGAGGAAAGGTGCAGGCATGTTTAGTCCTTCAGTCCTGTCTGACTCCGCAATTCTATGGACTGTAGCCTCCTGGGCTCGTTTATCCATGAAATTTTTCAGGCAAGAATACTGGAGTGGGTTGCCGTTTCCTTCTCCCGGGAATCTTCCTGACCCGAGGATCAAACCAGCGTCTCCCACACTGGCAGGGGTATTCTTTACCACTGAGCCACCTGGAAAGCTCCACGGAGGTAAAGAGACCATCTAAAGCAACAAAGCCTGATCACAGCAGAGCTAAAGCCTGAACTAAGGCCTTTGACTGTTTGCCTGAGATCCCCTGCTGGGCCATGTGGCAGGTTAAAAGAATAAATAAATAAATTTATTTTGCATCAAAGAAACTAGATGACAAATGAGAATGATTTTATTTCTCTTTTGTTTCAAACAAAATACTAGCAACATACTAAAGAAAGAATATTTCACTTAGGCTTTCTCCATTTTCTTCATAGAAGGGAATTTATGCAGCTATCCCAGAGAACTGCCTTCCTACAACAACAATCTAGATTGTCGCTGCAGCAAATGTGTACTTGGGTTAAAAATATAAAACCCAACAGTTTATAAAAGGAGCCAGACAAGGTTGTAGCAGAACCACTATAGCTCTGGTTTTCTTCTTTCTTTCAATTCTGATCCTGCCACAGAGCCACACTCCCTTTTGGGTATTCATGGTTTGCAAAGAGAAAGGATATCCATTTTATAGTTTCTCTGCTGAAATGCAGCGAAATGAATAGTCTGTACCTCAATCCAATAATGTAAATCCTTAGATGGGCTAATCAACCTTTATAGAAATCTGTTCATCCCTATACACAAGAATCAACTATAGTGTTTCTTCAAATGCCCTTTAAAAATAACTACAATTCAATTGCTTTTCTTTTATCCAGGTAATCCAATTTTGTTTGGGGATTGTCCTTTTATAATGGAGAAAAAAAAGAGTATTAAACGCTTTTGAAATGAATGTAACAGCTCTGTGAAAACAACACACAACTCTAAATTCTCCATATCTCACAAATGCATTAATACATTGAGGGCAGCACCTAAGGCAGCAAAGGTCCTGAAATGAATAGGACCCACAGTGATTCACACTTAGCAATTCTGTCATTATTAACAACTTTATGATTTCAGATACTTTCTAAAAAAGTATTTTTATATCTTACTTGGTTTTCCTAGAGATAGAGACCTTTTGGAAGTGGGTTGGAGGAGATAATTCAATCAAAATGTTTGATAGAAATTATTTTTGTAACATAATATACCAAATCAAATATCTGCTATATGATGATTTAGTAGATACTGGAAATTAACAGGGAAGATTACTTATGCTTTCTGTACACAACATATTTTTCTTTTTAATAATAGATACTGATATACTTACTGAAGAGGAAAAAAAAATATTTTTTTTCCCTAATAGACAACAAGATCATTCTATGGTTTTAGGACATGGTAAAGGTTTATCTTTACCAAGCCTATGCCCCAAACAGTAGCGCTGAAGAAGCTGAATTTGAACGGTTCTATGAAGACCTACAAGACCTTTTAGAACTAACACCCAGAAAAAATGTCCTTTTCATTATAGGGGACTGGAATGCAAAAGTAGGAAGTCAAGAAACACCTGGGGTAACAGGCAAATTTGGCCTTGGAATACAGAATGAAGCAGGGCAAAGGCTAATAGAGTTTTGCCAAGAGAACACACTGGTCATAGCAAACACCCTCTTCTAACAATACAAGAGAAGACTCTACACATGGACATCACCAGATAGTCAACACTGAAATCAGACTGAATATACTATTTGCAGTCACAGATGGAGAAGCTCTATACAGTCAGCAAAAACAAGACCAGGAGCTGACTGTGGCTCAGATCATGAACTCCTTATTGCCAAATTCAGACTTAAATTGAAGAAAGTAGGGAAAACCACTAGACCATTCAGGTATGACCTAAATCAAATCCCTTATGATTGTACAGTGGAAGTGAGAAATAGATTTAAGGGACTAGATCTGATAGATAGAGTGCCTGATGAACTACAGACAGAGGTTCCTGACATTGTACAGGAGACAGGGATCAAGACCATCCCCATGGAAAAGAAAGGCAAAAAAGCAAAATGGCTGTCTGGGGAAGGCTTACAAATAGCTGTGAAAAGAAGAGAAGTGAAAAGCAAAGAAGAAAAGGAAAGATATAAGCATCTGAATGCAGAGTTCCAAAGAACTGCAAGAAGAGATAAGAAAGCCTTCTTCAGCAATCAATGCAAAGAAATAGAGGAAAACAACAGAATGGGAAAGACTAGAGATCTCTTCAAGAAAATTAGAGATACCAAGGGAACATTTCATGCAAAGATGGGCTCGATAAAGGACAGAAATGGTATGGACATAACAGAAGCAGAAGCTAAGAAGAGGTGGCAAGAATACACAGAAGAACTGTACAAAAAAGATCTTCATGACCCAGATAATCATGATGGTGTGATCAATCACCTAGAGCCAGACATCCTGGAATGTGAAGTCAAGTGGGTCTTAGAAAGCATCACTATGAACAAAGCTAGTGGAGGTGATGGAATTCCTGAAATAATATTTGAAATCATATTTCAAATCCTGAAAGATGATGCTGTGAAAGTGCTGCACTCAATATGTCAGCAAATTTGGAAAACTCAGCAGTGGCCACAGGACTGGAAAAGGTCAGTTTTCATTCCAATCCCAAAGAAAGGCAATGCCAAAGAATGCTCAAACTACCGCACAATTGCACTCATCTCACATTCTAGTAAAGTAATGCTCAAAATTCTCCAAGCCAGGCTTCAGCAGTATGTGAACCGTGAACTTCCAGATGTTCATGCTGGTTTTAGAAATGGCAGAGAAACCAGAGACCAAATTGACAACATCTGCTGGATTGTGGAAAAAGCAAGAGAGTTCCAGAAAAACATATATTTCTGCTTGATTGACTGTGTCAAAGCCTTTGACTGTATGGATCACAATAAACTGGAAAATTCTGAAAGAGATGGGAATACCAGACTACCTGACCTGCCTCTTGAAAAATCTGTATGCAGGTCAGGAAGCAACAGTTAGAACTGGACATGGAACAACAGACTGGTTCCACATAGGAAAAGGAGTACGTCAAGGCTGTATATTGTCACCCTGCTTATTTAACTTCTATGCAGAGTACATCATGAGAAACGCTGGGCTGGAGGAAGCACAAGCTGGAATCAAGATTGCTGGAAGAAATATCAATAACCTCAGATATGCTGATGACACCACCCTTATGGCAGAAAGTGAAGAAGAACTAAAGAGCCTCTTGATGAAAGTGAAAGTGGAGAGTGAAAAAGTTGGCTTAAAGCTCAACATTCAGAAAACTAAGATCATGGCATCCGGTCCCATCACTTTATGGCAAATAGATGCAGAAATAGTGGAAACAGTGTCAGACTTTGTTTTCGTGGGCTCCAAAATTACTGTAGTTGGTGACTGAAGCCATGAAATTAAAAGACAGTTACTCCTTGGAAGGAGAGTTATAGCCAACCTAGATAGCATATTCAACAGCAGAGACGTTATTTTGCCAACAAAGGTCTGTCTAGTCAAGGTTATGGTTTTTCCAGTGGTCGTGTATGGATGTGAGAGTTGGACTGTGAAGAAAGCTGAGTGCCGAGGAATTGATGCTTTTGAACTGTGGTGTTGGAGAAGGCTCTTGAGAGTCCCTTGGACTGCAAGGAGATTCAACCAGTCCATTCTAAAGGATATCAGTCCTGGGTGTTCTTTGGAAGGACTGATGCTGAAGCTGAAACTCCAATACTTTGGCCAGCTCATGCAAAGAGTTGACTTATTGGAAAAGACCCTGATGCTGGGAGGGATTGGGAGCTGGAGAAGGGGATGACAGAGGGTGAGATGGCTTGATGGTATCACCAACTTTTATAGACATGAGTTTAAATGAACTCTGGGAGATGGTGATGGACAGGGAGGCCTGTTGTGCTGCAATTCATGGGGTCGCAAAGAGTCGGACATGACTGAATGACTGAACTGACTCGAACTGAAAGATTAATCAGTGGAGTTCACACACAGTTGTCTGAATCATGACCAGATGTAATCAGCATCATAGTTCCCATGGGATCAAACCCAAGTTCCCTGCAGGGGAAGCAAGGAGTCCTAAACATTTTACTGCCAGGAAAGACCCTAGCAACAGCTTCCATTATTCTTCCATTAATTCCCAAACTAATGACGGAATGAAGGAAAGATGGTGAAAGACAGGAATGTGCAAGACAGACAGCTGGAATGAACTAAAGTGATGAATTAAGACAGAAAAGGGAAAAACTTACTTAGGAACATAGAGAAAACCCCAAAAATGAAGATAAAAGCAAAACACAAACTAAAATTACATTTTTGCATTGTGTGCTAACTACCCAAATTATGATTATTGCTGCTGACAATTCCGCATTGCACTTTTTGTTTTATATGCTTGTTATATAAATATATCTTTTAGTTTTTGCCTTCTCTTTAAATCATTCATTGCTTGATTGGCTGACTCATGCATTCCTTTTTAAATTCATCCAGATAGTTATTAAATATGTATTGGATTATTTTAATGTAACATGGATTAAGTTTTGGAAATACAGATAGGCTTGGTTCCTTTCCAAATGTCTGATATGGGTGACACAGAAATTGACATAAAAAATTAGAAATACTTTTAAAGGCATTTTGATGCACATACATGCAAAGGGAGAATTTTGTAACTGTTATCCTTTTTTAACTGAGGTATAGTTGATTTACAATATTACGTTAGTTTCAGGTGTACAGCAAAGTTTTTCAGTTATATATATATATATATTTTCAGATTATTTTTCATTACACATTATTACAAGATACTGAATATTGTTTCCCTGTTTCTCATCTATTTTATGTATAGTGGTTTGTACCTGTTAATACCATACTGCTAACTTATCCCACCTCCCTCCCTCCCTTTTGGCAGCCATAAGTTTCCTGTCTATGAATCTTTTTCTGTTTTCTATATAGATTCATTTGTATTATTTTTAAAATTTTACATATAAGTGATAGATGACATTTATCTTTGTCTGACTTACTTCACTTAGTATGATAATCTCTAGGTCCATTTGCGTTGCTGCTTATATCTCTATTTTACTCTTTTTTATGGCTGAGTAATTTTCCATTGTATATATGAACCACATCTTTATACATGTATCTGTTGATGGACATTTAGATTGTTTCCATGTCTAGCTAAATAGTGCTGCTAGGACCATTGGGGTGTGTGTATCTTTTAGAATGAGAGTTTTTGTCTTTTCTGGATATATCTCTAGGGTGGAATTGCTGGATCATATGAGAACTCTATTTTTAGTGTTTTTATTTTTAAATTTTTATTTTTACTTTATTTTACTTTACAATACTGTATTGATTTTGCCATACATTGACATGACTCCACTATTTTTAGTTTTTTAAGGAACCTCCATACTAGCTACTCCAATGTAGATTCCCACCATCAGTGCAGAGGGTTAAAGAGAGGCCTTTAAAGTTCAGCGTCTGATGTTTCTCAGCACCTCCGCTGCTGCCTCTTTGGTCAGATCCACGTTATTCAATGCTTGGATAATTGCAGGAGGCTTGTCACCTAACATCGCTGTGTCTCCCTTTTGCCGGAAAGATCCCACATGCCATGGAACACCTAAGCCCACACGCCACAACTACTAAGTCTGTGCTCTAGAGCCTGGGGCCAGCAGTTACTGAAGCCTGAATGACCCAGAGCTGCACTCCGCAACAGAAGCCGCCAAAATGGGGAACTCACACACTGCCGCTTCAGAGTAGCCCCTGCTCACCACAGCTACAGAAAAATCTACACAGCAATGAAGACTTAGCACAGCCAAAAGTCAGTCAATAAAATTATTTTAAAAAACCATAGTGAAGAGAACATGAAAAAATATTATATATATATATATGTGTGTGTATATGTCTGAATCATTTTGCTGTATAGCAGAAATTAACACAACATTGTAAATCATTTATACTTTAATAAAATGATTTTAAAAAAAGAAATATGAGGAGTATGTCTTACAGAAAATAAAGAAAGGGTATCTGCTAAACCTTCTCTCTTTTTTCAAATATTTTCTCTAAAGTCCCACTTTCTCAGTGAAGCTTACACTGAGAACTCAATATGGCAAACTGCCCCTTTTCCACATGTATTTCCTATTTCCTCTATAATGCTCGATTTTTCTCTTATTTTCCCATAATAATGTTCACCATCTAATATGCAACATGACCTGTTTATGTCATGGGAAGAAGATTGAGAAAGCCAACCCCAAACTAATGACCCATGTATTTAGATTGATAATATCATAGTTATGTGACAGTCATTCACTAGGAAAGAAACTCTCAGGGAGAGAAAAGTTGTGTCAACAAAAATGAGGCTGGAAATAAGTATGTGGAGGTGTGAAAATTTGCCTCTTATCTTAGGTCAGGGGTCAGAGAACTATGGCTCATGGGCCAAATTCAGGCAATTTAGGCCATATTCTTTAATATATTCTCTCTCTATGTGTGTGTGTGTATATATATATATATATATATATATATATATATATATATATATAATTAAAACATAACTATGTCCATTGTTTATGTATTATTTATGGCTACAAATGGTCCTCAAAGACATTAATTTCTGAATATTTTAAGAAAGAAAAAGTTTGTTACCCCTGTCCTAGTAATTAAGGAATAAATGAAAGCTTTAAGCTGGAAAGTGCATGTTCCACATCATGATGGGGAAAAACCATTTTCTCTTCAACTCAGCTTTCCTAGTTAACCTTTCCCTCAAGATATCTCATAAATTTTATTATTTTTTAGCTTTTTTCATGTGTGTGTGCTGATGTGTAAATTTTTATTTTGTCATACCAGCTATAAAGGAAAGTTTCATCTTACACAGTGTATTTTATTTTTATTTTCAATCCTAGTTCCCTGGTCTTTGTGGATCTTCCTAATAAAATATAGCATGTGCGCTAAGTCTCTTCAGTCATGTCTGACTCTTTGTGATACTATGGACTGTAGCCTGCCACGTTCCTCTGTCCATGGAATTCCCCAGGCAAGAATACTGCCTTGGGTTGCTGTGTCTTCCTCCAGGGAATCTTCCTGACCCAGGGATCAAGTGCATATCTCTTACATCTCCTGCATTGGCAGGCTGTTCTTTACCCCTAGAGGCACCTGGGAAGCCCAACAGCACTTGCTACTAAAGACTAAATGGGTGATGATAGCATGGAATATTAAAATTCATCCAGCCTCAGGGTCTGATGTGAGATGTTTCTGATGAAAACATGAAACAACAGATGGTTTCCAACATACTTTAGTTATTTGTGTCATTATTTGGATTTGGTTGACTTTCCAATCTTTTTATCTTCTTTTGAGAAACTGGATAAAAACAGTATATTTGGAGAATAAATTAATTGCTAAGGTGGGCCAAACACAGTTAATCATGCAAAATGTCTGGTAGAAAGTGAGCTGGAATCATCACACTAATTTAATTTATAAAACTCAAACTGGCGAGAGACTGTGCAACACTAATGATAGCCAGTTGCCTAATTAGCTCTGCAACAGTCTTTCAAATTTATTAAAGTAAAATGAGCCATAGTGGTGAATGAGCAGATAAATTCCTGTTAAAAATCTGTTTGTATGTATCGGGAGGTGGGTTTAACAATAGAGGTAGCCTAGTATACATAGGTGTATATGAGAACATTCAAATGACATCTGGAAATTTCAGTTATATTAAAGGATGTAAAATTTGTCTTTAAAGCAACAGGCACATATCTAAGAATAATCTGAGTATGTTTCTCAATAAACATTAATATATTGTTAAAAAGACTCTCTCTTTTTTTTTAAAGGGGGTTTATTTCATTATCCACTGTTTATTGTCTACCCAAACTGTTACTATAGGTTTGTTTGTGTATTGCTTTGAGAAATTAAAAAAAATAAAGGAGTCTCTTTCAACTAAATTATTCCTAAGATTTTTCTGATCATTTGTCAGATATCCTGTCTCTGTAACATTCAGGTGTGATTCAGAGGATAATCCAAACTATGAATGACATGATAATGTGGCTGATTTTTAAAATTTATAACCTAGACAGTTAGTTCCCTTAATACCAACAAGGATCTGCATTAAAAAAGTATATGGAGCGGGAGTCACTTCTTCTGCTTTCAGAAGTTTCCAAGCATAATTAAGTTGCTAAAGTGCTCTAAGTGCTCTAAAAATCTGAAATTCTCTAGAAGAAAAAGGGAAATGAGATTAAATGAAGGAACCAACAGTATGGATAGATTAGAATATTCCAGACTTGCAACACTTGAAATAGGTAACACAATAATATGGAATATCAGGGAATTTTCTTTGGGCAGTGCTCATAACTCTTAGCACAAAACCACATTAGCCAGGCATATGAACATTAGAAGCACAGATGATATGATTGGAAAAAGTCTAAGGTCCTCTTTTCAACATGGAGTGGCTATAAATTTCAGGCATACATGTAAGAGGGTAGTTGGAACAAATGGCAGCTAAACATCATGTAGATATTTAGTTGTCCTTTGTGAATGAATCCAAAAATCACTGCAGATGGTGACTGCACCCAAGAAATTAAAAGACGCTTACTCCTTGGAAGGAAAGTTATGACCAACCTAGATAGAATATGCAAAAGCAGAGACATTACTTTGCCATCAAAGGTCCATCTAGTCAAGGCTATGGTTTTTCCAGTGGTCATGTATGGATGTGAGAGTTGTTGGACAGTGAAGAAAGCTGAGTGCTAAAGAATTGATGCTTTTGAACTGTGGTGTTGGAGAAGACTCTTGAGTGTCCCATGGACTGCAAGGAGATCCAACCAGTCCATGCTAAAGGAGATCAGTCCTGTGTTCTTTGGAAGGAATGATGCTAAAGCTGAAACTCCAGTACTTCATGTGAAGAGTTGACTCATTGGAAAAGACTCTGATGCTGGGAGGGATTGGGGGCAGGAGGAGAAGGGGATGACCGAGGATGAGATGGCTGGATGGCATTACTGACTAGATGGACATGAGTTTGAGAGAACTATGGGAGTTGGTGATGGACAGGGAGGCCTGGCATGCTTCAATTCATGGAGTCACAAAGAGTTGGACACTACTGAGTGACTAAACTGAACTGAACTGTGAATGAATAGAGAAACATAGTTGTCTGTTTTAAAAAATTGGAGTATAATCACTTTACAATGTTGTGTTAGTTTCTGACCTGAATCAGCTCTGCTGCTGCTGCTATGCTCAGTCCTGTCTGACCCTTTGTAACCCCATAGACTGTAGCTTGCCAGGCTCTTCCGTTCATGGAATTTCCCAGGTAAGAATACTGGAGTGGGTTGCCATTTCCTACTCCAGGGGATCTAATCAGCTATATGTTTACATATATATCCTCCCTCTCAAGCCTCACTCCCCCCTGCACCCCCATTCCACCCCTCTAGGTCATCAGAGCGCTTCCAGCTGAGCTCTCTGTGTTAATACAGCATTTCCCCATTAGCTATCTATTTTATGTATGGTTAGTGTACATAAGGGGCTTCCCTGATAGCTCAGTTGGTACGGAATCTGCCTGCAATGTGGGAGACCCCAGTTCGATTCCTGGGTTGTGAAGATCCCCTGGAGAAGGGAAAGGCTACCCACTCCAGCGTTCATGGGCTTCCCTTGTGGCTCACTGATGAAGAATCCACCTGCAATGCGGGAGACCTGGGTTCAATCCCTGGGTTGGGAAGATCCCCTGGAGAAGGGAAAGGCTACCCACTCTAGTATTCTAGCCTGGAGAATTCCATGAACAGTCCATGGGGTTGCAAAGAGTCAGACACAACTGAGCGACTTTCACTTTCACTTTCTTTCAGTGTACATATGGGCTTCCCTCATAGCTCAGTTGGTAAAGAATCTGCCTGCAATGCAGGAAACCCAGGTTCAATTCCTGGGTCGGGAAGATCCCCTGGAGAAGGAAATGGCAATCCACTCCAGTATTCTTGCCTGGAAAATCCCATGGACAGAGGAGCCTGGCAGGCTACAGTCCATGGGGTCGCAAGAATAGGGCACAATTTAGCGACTAAACCACCACCACCAGTGTATATGTCAGTGCTACTCACTCAGTTTGTCCCACCGTCCTCTTCCCCTCCTATGTGTCCACATGTCTTATTCTCTATGTCTGCCCTGCATGTCCTGCTCTATGTTTGCCCCGCAAATAGGTTCATCTGTACCCTTTTTCTAGATTTCATATTTAAGTTGCTAATTCAGGATGATTAAGTGAAGTAGCTTACATGCTTTCAAACTGACACTAGGATAGATGGTGATTGCAGCCATGAAATTAAAAGACGCTTACTCCTTGGAAGGAAAGTCATGACCAACCTAGATAGTATATTGAAAAGCAGAGACATTACTTTGCCAACAAAGGTCCGTCTAGTCAAGGCTATGGTTTTTCCAGTAGTCAAGTATGGATGTGAGATTTGGACTGTGAAGAAAGCTGAGTGCCAAAAAATTGATGCATTTGAACTGTGGTGTTGGAGAAGACTCTTGAGAGTTCCTTGGGATGCAAGGAGATCCAACCAGTCCATTCTAAAGGAGATCAGCCCTGGGTATTCTTTGGAAGGAATGATGCTAAAGCTGAAACTCCAGTACTTTGGCCAGCTCATGCGAAGAGTTGACTCATTGGAAAAGATTCTGATGCTGGGAGGGATTGGGGGCAGGAGGAGAAGGGGACGACAGAGGATGAAATGGCTGGATGGCATCACTGACTCGATGGACGTGAATTTGAGTGAACTCCGGGAGTTGGTGATGGACAGAGAGGCCTGGCGTACTGTGATTCATGGGGTCACAAAGAGTTGGACATTACTGAGCGACTGAACTGAACTGAACTGAGGATAGAACAAAGGTTGGAACTGGTGGGAGGTTGTTATCACTCTACCTAGTCGTTCATTCATAGATTCTGGCTGTTAATTTTACTTTACAGAGGAAGAAAGTGACATGGTTTACAGTCTGGTATAACCAACTTAGCATCCCCATGTATCTGATGATCAATCAAGGAACTCTAGCAAGGTAAAGAACTCTCAAGGAATTAGCAGATTCTCAGCTGCCTGGGAGAAAAATGTTCTTAACACGAGCCAGGTGTCCAGTGGTTTTCCAATTGAATGTAACACTTGACTTTCCTTTCTTGGAGCAGGTTTCATTTCCAGAGAAAAATGTTTCTTACAAGTCTGTCCCCATAAAGATCAATTTACCTCATCATTATTACAGAGCTCACAGAAATAATTTCCTTTAATATATATTTGCAAACATCAGTGAAAGAGTAGTGAATTGAAGTGAAATGAAGTCGCTCAGTTGTATCCAACTCTTTGCAACCCCATGGACTGTAGCCCACCAGGTTCCTCCTTCCATGGAATTCTCCAGGCAAGAATACTGGAGTGGGTTGCCATTTCCTTCTCCAGGGGATCTTCCCGACTCAGGGATCGAACCCTGGTCTCCCACCTTGCAAGGCAGATGCTTTAACCTCTGAGCCACCAGGGAAGCCCTAAGTGAAGTCATTCAGTTATGTCCAACTCTTTGTGACTCTGTGGACTGTAGCCTATCAGGAGCCTCTGTCCATGGGATTGTCCAGGCAAGGGTACTGGACTGGGTTGCCATTTCCTTCTCCAGGGGATCTTCCCAACCCAGGAATTGAACCTGGGCCTCCCACACTGCAGGCAGACGCTTTACCATCTGAGCCACCAGGGACTTAAAATCTCAACTTGTGTCAGTTTTATATATAGAAGGTCTATGTAAAGTTTTGCTTCAGAAGGGAGGAGGGTGGGCTTGATTGCTAAAAAGGCAAAAAAGAACTTTGAAAGCCAGGAAAGAGTAGTATTGTACTAGAATTTCATACCAAGTTTGGAATTATCCTAATAATACTTCTTCCGCTTCAGAAATTCAGCTGTCAAGATGAGACTCTAAAATGAATGAAAACAACTCTCACTCTTGTGTGAGGATTTAAATTAATTATTGAAAAATGCAAATAGTATTTACCTGGGTCACACCATATGTTAAGATAGTGATTGGAGGAAAAACAGAAGAAACACCACTCTTTCTTTTATCATACGTTTGATTTCTAGAACCATCTTACATGACATTTACAAACTTTCCAACTTATGAAAAGGCAGGTTGTGCAATGGGAAACTACAAGCTTTGGAGTTGTACAGCAACTGTTAACTGTCATTTACTAATTAGTTTCTAGATCACAACAGGCCTTGTTGTTCAAGTCTCTGAAATGAGGACTAAACACTTAAATTATAGGACCTTTGTGAAGAGTAATTGAAATAATGAAAGCAAATCTTTTAAGGCACAGTAATTATAAAAAGTAATCTTGTTATATCATCATCAAATAAAAGTATATATAATAATTTACCAAATAATTTATTAAACAATATTTACTTCCATTCCTTTAGCATTGTTGAGTCTTTCTGTCATTGTTAACCCTGTAAACATTTCTTGTGTGTTCAGATTAGTTCTGCAAAACATAGACACACCCTAGTATCTTTTTATTCAATGTTAGGTATTTTTCATAAAGCACAACACAATATTTATTTCATAGCATAATTCAATAGCAGAATCTATATCATTTCGTTCTTTACCATTAGCTTTTAACATAATTTATTTCAAGCAAATCTTTGTGTGTATGTTTAATTTGATGGCTTTCAAAGTTCTTTTTTGCCTTTTTAGCAATCAAGCCCTCCCTCATTCCTTCTGAAACAAAACTTTTCATAGACCTTCGATATATAAAACTGACACAAGTTGAGATTTTATTAAAGCTGAAATAATGGATCAGGGCTATTTACTCACTTTTCCCTCCTTCCTTCCTACTTACCTGCCCTAGCAATCCCTGAGTCACTCTGAAAAAAACAGGCACAACCATAGTTTAAAAACTGCCATTTTCATCAACCCATTGCATGCCTTTTTTCTATGTAATGCTAACACAGTGACACTAACTTTACCCAACATAGTGACAAAATGTTAAGAAAATGAAACACTGAACATCACTTTTACTAATGTATTTGATATGCTAACATTTTTTTTTATCTGTTCATGTTCATCATGGGACCCAGCGTGACTCCTGGTGCCTTTCTGCTCAGTAACTTGTCTGTTCTCTTAGATCTAAAGAGTAATCCTGGCCTTGAAATGTACAATTTGAACTTCTTTTAACTGTCATCATGTTATCATGGGCATTTTTCAAGGTCACTTGGAATATCAGTTCTAAATTTTCTATCACCCTGCCTGGTGTGTAGACTATCTATAGGATGAATTTCATGTGATGTCAATTGACCAATAAAGTGAAAGAAAACACCAGATTGATCACATTTTTCTATAACTGTTGTTTATTATATGTTTCCTGCACACTTTAAATTTCATTATGACAATCATATGCACATGAATTGACTTTCCTTCCTGTCAGGAGAGGAATATATCAGTCACATATGAGAGAAAAGATGCTTCTCTTCTTCTCCTGCCTAACCACCTTAAAATTATGTACAGACTAGGGACTTGTTCTCTATCAAGAAAGAGGGAGAACATTAAGATTCATAGAGTGTTTAAAATGAAAACAAACACACATTGCCATCAATTTAATCTATCATTTTTGATCAGTAGAATGTTCTCCTTGGGAAACTTCATTACAAATTTTGCATTTTGGAGAGTCATAAGGTGTTGCTGATACTTCTAGCAGAGGCAAATATTACGTTGTTTCAAATGAGCAAAATTTAGGTTTCTGTCTCTGTAGCTCATTAGCATTAGCAAGTTCCAGTCTCATAGCAACCCAGATCTGATGATGAACACCTGCCAGCCCAGATGGTTTAGAAAGAAAATTTTTAGCCAAATGGAACAAACTTCTGCTGTTTAGCTGTCTAAGCCGTGATTTAACAGAGTTGCTAAAAGAACTCTGAACTCTTTTTGTGGAGTCATGATAAACAAGTATCTCCCAAGTTGTCATCTTCAGTTGCTCTCACTTCTAATGCCTAACTAATGCTCCTACTCTTTAAACTTGTGTAAGTAATATACAGTTCTATGTCACATACATATTCCAGAATGTGCATGCTCAGATGCTCAATCGTGACCAACTCTTTGCAACTCCATGAACTGTAGCCTGACAAGCTCCTCTGTCCATGGGATTTCCCAGGCAAGAATACTGGAGTGGATTGCCTTTTCCTTCTCCAAGGGATCTTCCCAACCCAGGGATCGAACCCACATCTCCTGTGTTTCCTGCATTGCAGGCGAAATCTTTAGAAGATACCAGATGTCAGTTGGTATGGACAGAGCATTGCAGCAAAATTGATAGCATCTGCACAATTAGGAAACAGATGCTTGCATTTTCATATTTGTTTTTAAATAAACACAATCCTTGCTTCTTCTAATGAACTGGTTGATGTTCAAAAACTATCTTCTGAAATAGAATCTTAAGTAGAAATTGAGTCAACTCTTCCAGCCCACAGTACTTTCTCTTTCTTCTGAACCACAACTTAACCACTTGCGCCATTGTCAGAGAAAAGCATATGGCAGCAGAGAAAGGGCTGGATGGGGAGTCAAAAGTTCCGGGCTACTGGGTATCCTTGTTCTGTTGTTGTTTTTGTGACCTGATTAAGCCATTTAATCCGAGTTTTCCTGTCTGTGAAATGATTTGGAAGCAAAAAACTAATTGTGTTTTTTTTTTTTTTCCCAAGTGTGGAAACAGAGTTTGCTTCATTATCTTTATTTGTGCATAGTTGCTTTACACAGCAGTGAACTCCTTAGAACAAAGACTGCCCTCTAATATCCCTGACTAGAGTTTTATACACAACAGATGCTCAAGAAATATTAGTGTTCTCATTGATTACCTCTTCAGTTAGTGGAAATTACAGAGATTACAACTTGGGTAGAAGATTTACTACTTCATAGCTCTGTGATCTTGGGCAAATTACCCAAGCTCCTGAGCTTCTCTTTCTTCATTGTGCTTCTCTCATGAGATTGAAAAGAGTATTAGCAAACTGATACCTGTATATAGTGGATTCTCGTAAACTTGATTTCTCATGTCTCTTTGTCTATGGTACCTGGCACTGAAGATTGCATCAGTTCAGCTCAATTCAGTTCAGTCGCTCAGTTGTGTCTGACTCTTTGTGAGCCCATGAATTGCAGCACGACAGGCCTCCCTGTCCATCGCCAACTCCTGAAGTTCACTCAAACTCACTTCCATCGAATCGGTGATGCCATCCAGCCGTTCAGCTCTGTCATACCCTTCTCCTCCTGCCCCCAATCCCTCTCAGCATCAGAATCTTTTCAAAGAGCCAACTCTTCACAAGAGGTGGCCAAAGTACTGGAGTTTCAGCTTTAGCATCACTCCTTACAAAGAACACCCAGGAATGGTCTCCTTTAGAATGGACTGGTTGGACCTCCTTGCAGTCGAAGGGACTCTTAAGAGTCTTCTCCAACACCACAGTTCAAAAACATCAATTCTTTGGCGCTCAGCTTTCTTCACAGTCCAACTCTCACATCCATACATGACCACTGGAAAAACCATAGCCTTGACTAGATGGACCTTTGTTGGCAAAGTAATGTGTCTGCTTTTGAATATGCTATCAAGGTTGGTCATAACTTTCCTTCTAAGGAGTAAAATCTTTTAATTTCCTGGCTGCAATCACCATCTGCAGTGATTTTGGAGCCCCTCAAAATAAAGTCTGACACTGTTTCCACTGTTTCCGCATCTATTTCCCATGAAGTGATGGGACCAGAAGCCATGATCTTCGTTTTCTGAATGTTGAGCTTTAAGCCAACTTTTTCACTCTCCACTTTCACTTTCAACAAGAGACTTTTTAGTTCCTCTTCACTTTCTGCCATAAGGGTGTTGTCATCTGCATATCTGAGGTTACTGATATTTCTTCCGGCAATCTTGATTCCAGCTTGTACTTCTCCCAGCCCAGCATTTCTCATGATGTACTCTGCATAGAAGTTAAATAAGCAGGGTGACAATATACAGCCTTGACGTACTCCTTCTCCTATGTGGAACCAGTCTGTTGTTCCATGTCCAGTTCTAACTGGTGCTTCCTGACCTGCACACAGATTTCTCAAGAGGCAGGTTAAGTGGTCTGGTATTCCCATCTCTTTCAGAATTTTCCACAGTTTATTGTGATCCACACAGTCAAAGGCTTTGGCATAGTCAATCAAGCAGAAATAGATGTTTTTCGGGAACTCTCTTGCTTTTTCCATGATCCAGCAGATGTTGACAATTTGATCTCTGGTTCCTCTGTCTTTTCTAAAACCAGCTTGAACATCAGGAAGTTCACGGTTCACGTATTGCTGAAGCTTGGCCTGGAGAATTTTGAGCATTACTTTGCTAGCATGTGAGATGAGTGCAATTGTGTGGTAGTTTGAGCATTCTTTGGCATTGCCTTTCTTTGGGATTGGAATGAAAACTGACCTTTTCCTGTCCTGTGGCCACTGCTGAGTTTTCCAAATTTGCTGACATATTGAGTACAGTACTTTCACAGCACCATCTTTCAGGATTTGAAATAGCTCAACTAGAATTCCATCACCTCCACTAGCTTTGTTCATCATGATGCTTTCTGAGGCCCATTTAACTCTACATTCCAGGATGTCTGGTTTAAGTGCCTGATCACACCATTGTGATTAGGGTAATACCTTGCAGCAATTAAGAAAACAAGAAATTCTGGATTCAAATCTGGCTTTGCCATCTCGTCCATTGTACAAATAATTTAATCTTTGCTTTTCTCAATTTCCTCGTCTTTAATAGAAACAATGGAGGTATTCACAGGAATTTTATGAAGAGTCAATGAATTTAACACATGTAAATTATTTGAAGATAATAGGACATAGAAGTATTGTGTAAGTTTAGATCTTAGTTTCAGCTTTACAAATATCCATGATTTAGGGCTGTGAGGAAAATGCTATTATAATGTGGACTGTTCCTAAATTTCCACCTTATATACTTGATATTAATTATGTTCAAGATGAGCATGATAAGTATCCTTGAATTTGGTGGATGGTATATAATACACATTTTATAAAACAACAGATGTGTGGTTTTTAAACAAATCTTTATAAACAAATCTTTATTTACCTTTTTTAATTGTATGCTAATCATTATTTTTAAAGAATGCAAATAGATTCCTTGCCTACTCTCTACACATTGTTTTAATTTCTATCTTTTTAATCTATGTATACTCAAACGTCTTCATAATATACTAATGATAATGATAGTTTAATCTTTTTAAGGCCACCAAATTCTGCCAGATTTGTTCATTTCAATGATACTTGAAATTTATAAATATAGTCTATAAGTGCTTTTTCATCTGTTTAACTCTCAACTTCTTTTAAACCAACATGACTGTAGTGTTGGGATGTTATTCGACACCACAGCTTCATAAATGAGAATACTGTATCTTTTAAAATTATTGAAGACCTTTCTTGTATTGTCTATTTCCCCCTATGTAACAAACAAAATGCATTCTAAGACTGTTTACCAAATATTTTAAAATGTTAATTGATAAGATATGATGTTCCTAGGGTTAAGAAAGATGGAACACTCAAGGGTGTTAATAGGTGATAAAAACTTAAAAACTATTGAACAGAAGACCATGAAAGCTGCTGGAATGGAAAACTGTGGTCTTTGCCCAGGCCAGTTCAAATTAAATTCACAAACCCAGAGCTCTTGACTAAGAGGGATCCTAGAAGTCTTGAGGAAGGACTCTATAATCCTTTGAAAATACCCACAAGATCTGTGGTCATTTGCAGATCTGTGTGGTCTAAAACTGATACCTGGGAAACCAAAACATCAACTAAAATAAGACATTATGGAGGTCAAGTGGAAATAAAGTGTTGGGTAAATCTGTATTATAACATTTCTAAAACTTTTCAGAAATATTATGTGATTATTACCCCAGTCCTGAAATGTGTTCTTGGAACTATATATTCAGCAGTTGGGCATAATAATCACACTGGTTTCCTGACTAGAGAAATAAGAGATACTATTATATGAAATGCCAAATGGAAGCCCCAGAAACTACTGGAAACTATCCTGCCCCTGCCAAGACAGTAAATCAGAAGCAATAATGCCTCTGGGAAGAAATGTCAAGGGTTTTCAAGTCATTATTTAATTAGCCAGTATAATCCTCCCAAAAATGAGATGAATAAATGGTTGATGAGTATTGACAGACATAAATTTAACCAGTTGGTAGCCCCAATTTCAGCTGCCATGTTGAATATTTGTACTTTTATTTGAGTAGATCGTTAAAGCCTCTGATATTTGGTATGTGGTCATTGATCTGGCAAATGTTTTCTTCCTGATCTCCTTCAGCAGGGAAAACTAGAAACATTTTGCCTTTGCATAAAGCGATGGCAGACCTCAGTACTTGCCTTGCCCCAAGGATATGCTCTCTTCCTCTCTGTTGTGATATATGCACGGGGATGTCAATTATTTTGACACTCCACACACATTATACTAGTTCAGTATATTGATGACAGCATATAAACTGAGTCTGATGATAAAGAAGAGACAAGTACTCTAGATGCTCCAATAAAATATTAATACATACATGTCACAAGTTTCCTGGTGGTCCAGTGGTTAAGACTCCATGCTTCCACTGCAGGGGCATCGGTTCCATCCCTGGTCGGGAAGTTCCACATGCCCCACAGTGCAGCCAAAATATATATGCCATGCTCTTTCGTGCTCAGTTGTGTCTGATTCTTTGTGACCCCATGAACTGCACCCTGCCAAGCTTCCCTGTCCATGGGATTTTCTAGGTAAGAATGCTGGAGTGGGTTGCCATTTCCTCTTCCAGGGGATCTTCCCTACTCAGGACTGGAACCCAAGCCTCCTGAATCTCCTGAATTGGCAGGCAGACTCTTTACTACTGTACCACCTAGGAAGCCCAATACACACACACACACACACACACACACACACACACACACACACACACATATATTCACACACATGTAAGAAGACAGAATTTAAGCCCTCAAGTATTCACGGATCTGCCACAATTAGTGAAGTTTTAGGGTCCAGTACTCTAGTTGCTGAGACAGTCCCTCTAAGTTAAAGTATAAGTTGTGCATACTTTGCCACTTTTTTTTTTTCTTTATAAAAAGTTTCAGCTCTTATTGAATCTCCTTAGATTTTTGAGGCAGTACAAAAGAGAGCTTTGGAAAAGCACTTCAAATCATTGATTAGATAACGTGAGAGGCTTTCAGTTTTGACTCCTGTATAGAGAAAGACAGTGGGTCTAGGCTGCAGTGCATCTGCTTTACCGCTATGACTGTTAGATCCAATGGTGGTTAAGATCCTTGGTGGACAATGATGCTGTTTGGTTTTCGGCAAGCAACTCAGCATAGATCATGCTTTGTGCAGCTCCTTGTGTACTACTAAGCCCAGGCAGAGACTGAATACCTGATCATGAGACAAAGTGACTAAGTAGCCTGAGGTTCATCATGAGCTGGGTTAACAAATCCAGAAAATGAAAAAACAGGGCAGTAAGAGCAGCAGTTCACTTTTATTATTCATTTTTTTACAGAAATGAGTTTGGTGTGAGTGAAGTTATAGAACCAGAAAGTAGCATGGTAGTTGCCAGGTGCTCGACAGTAGAGGAAATGGGGAGACGGTGATCAAAGGGTACAGACTTTCAGTTATGGGTATGTTATGGGGAATCTATGTACAGCATACATAGTGACTATAGTTAATAGTTGTTGCTGTTGTTTAGTCATTAACTTTTTTGTGACTCCATGGATGATAGTCCACCAGGCTCCTCTGTCCATGGGATTTTTCAGGCAAGCACACTGGAGCCATTTCCTTCTCCAGGGGATCTTCCTCACCCAGGGATCAAACTTGTGTCCGCTGCATTGGCAGGCAGATTCTTTACCACTGAGTCACCAGGGAGGTCCATAGTTAATAGGATTGTGTTTTATACTTGAAATTTGCTGAGAGAATAAATCTTCAGTGTTCTCACTTCCCCCACCACCAAGATAACTATATGAGGTGATAGATATGTTAATTAACTTTCATGATACTCATTTAATAATGCATACATATATCAAATCATGTCATATACTTCAAATATTGATATATAATATATGGTATATTTGTACATATAATATGTATATTATATAATTTTGTCAGTTATACCTTAATAAAACTGGAAAAAGTGACCTCACCCACTTAAAAAAGTATGAAAAAATACTCAACTATTATTTTAATGCAATAAAGACTAAAACCTAAAATAAGACTTTCCAATGGATGAGATTAAGCTTTTTGATAATTCATCGTATGACCAAGGGTAAGTAGGGAACCTCATATTCATACACTGTAAGTAGAAACACGTATTGATACCCTCTATCACTACTACAATGATTCCCCCTCCCAAGCTTAGAGGCTTATGACAAACATTTATTTCATGTTCATAGATATGCAAGTCAGCTGCCATTTGGCTAAAGTTGACTGAGTTTCAAAGGGGATCGGGTGGGTCAGGAAGGAAGGCAGGTTTTAGGTCAGTTGAAGGTCAGCTCCACGTGTCTTTGTACTAGGTTCCAGAATGAAGGTGCACCAGCTTCCTGAGTCATTTTCTTCTTATGGTGGATGTGATGTTTTGATACAATAAGAAATATATATTTGATTTTTATTTCTGGTTCTTAGAACAGAGCTCCTTCTTTAGATAAGAGGCTCTTCAGTTATCATATTTGGTCCTAGTCTCTGGTTCTTCACATGAGAGTTTCTAAGACTCTTGGACTCTCCAGAGCATTAAGAATGTCCTATTGCATGCTAATGAGATGACTGACGGCTGGGGGCCCCTAGGTAACTTAGAACAGGATCGGTTGCCAGAAAGACCAAAGGATGATTAGAAGGCTGAAACTTTTAATCCCATTTGGACTCTGACCTTTAGCCAAGGAAGAGGTGCTGGAGATTGAATTAATCACCTATGGTCAATGATTCAATCATGTCTATATAATGGAGCCTCCATAAAAATCCTAAATAATGGGGTTTGAAGAGGTTCTGGGTTGGCAACTGCTCTTGAACTCCATAGGGATGGAAATCCTTCGCTCAGGTTCTCTGGTCTTCAGTCTATGTAGCTCTTCATCTGATTGGTTATTTTTATCCTTTACAATATCCTTTATAATAAACTTGTAAATATAAGTAAAATGATTATCGTAAATTTTCCAATCTGAGGATGGAGTTGTTGGAACCTCTGATTTTTATCTAGGTTGAACAAAAGTGTGGGTAGCTTGAGAACCACTTCTTATGATTGGCGTTTGAAGTGGGGTATAGCCTTATGGTACTGAGCCCTTTACCTATAAGGTCTGCTCTAACTCAGAAATGAATTACATTTTAGGATACTCAGTTGGTGTCTCAAGAAAATTGGAATTTCTTGGCATGGAAAGCCTATGAATTTGGTGTCAGGAGTGTTATGAGTAGAGTAACAGTCTTCCATCAGCAGATTAGAAGAGTACAAAGGAATGACACCATGCTAGGAAGGCCTCAGCTTAGAAATGACACATTGTGACTTCTGATCACATCCTATTAGTTGAAGCAAGTCCCCTAGGCTAAACTACAAGGACTTGGGAAGAGAAGTGACTATTTGCTGAATTATATCCAATCTATCACAATTTCTATGAAATATGACTTAGCAATATCTATCAAGAAAATCCCAGAAATTCCACTCCTAAGATTTTATCCTATAGGTATATGGCACAAATATGAGGTTCTATCAATAGATGATTTGCAAAATCAGCTACATCAATTCAATCAATCTATGCAACTCATTAAAAATAGTGAGGTGACACTATACACTTGTGGAAGAATCACCAAGATATACTGTTAAATATAAATCCAAGGAACAGAAAAGTATGTATATAGCTGCTATAATTATGGAAGATAATGTAAATATGCCTGGAAATAGATATATACTCTGTCTGAAAGGAGTTATTAGAATCTGGTAACAACAGTTACTCCAGTGAGGGAAATTTAGTGTCTGGAAAGAGTGGTAGAAGGAAGGCTTTCTTTCTTTTCTTTTCTTTTTCTTTTCTTTTCTTTTTTTTTTTTTTTTTACCTTTTTACTATTGAATTTGGGACAAGGCCCACTTTTTACCCCCTTAGAAAAATAAAGAAGCTATATACAAGTTAAAAATATAAGATTTTTCTCACTTTTCATTGATCTGGAGTTGTTGACTGTCTAGCACTTTCTGAAGTTCTGACCTTTACGTCCCCAGGTGAAGCTATGGGGACTCAAGAAAAACTTAGCTCCCTGTATAAGATACTGCATCAGATAAACTTGATTCTGTTTCAAAATCTGCTTCATCCTCCTTGTTCCTCTTTGGATTCATATACTTTTCTACTGTTCTGTTTGTTTCTCTTTCACCATCCCTTATAAAATGATTTTTGCTTCACACTGTAGATTCCTGCTTCCATTGCTTTTTTTTTTAATTTTTATTTTTACTTTATTTTACTTTACAATACTGTATTGGTTTTTCCATACATTGACATGAATCCACCACGGGTGTACATGCGTTCCCAAACATGAACCATTGCTTTTTTAAGCACATCACAGCTACAGTAAGCACTGCCATTCTTAAAAGCTTTTGCTTATACCATTGGATTTCAGAGACCCATTGAAGAAAAAAAAATGCAGATACTTGTTAAAGATGTTAAGGAAGATATTCTTCCAAAAGGACTTTATATAACTGGAATTTTGCATTAGGGGAGAGAGACTAGACTCAACTCCTAGTACACTGAAGACTCAGTTTAGTTCAGTTCAGTCGCTCATTCGTGTCCAACTCTTTGCACCCCATGAATTGCAGCATGCCAGGCCTCCCTGTCCATCACCAACTCCTGGAGTTCACTCAGACTCATGTCCATTGAGTCGGTGATGCCATCCAACCATCTCATCCTCTGTCGTCCCCTTTCTCCTCCTGCCCCCAATCCCTCCCAGCATCAAAGTCTTTTCCAGTGAGTCAACTCTTCGCATGAAATGGCCAAAGTACTGGAGTTTCAGCTTTAGCATCATTCCTTCCAAAGAAATCCCAGGGCTGATCTCCTTCAGAATGGACTGGTTGGATCTCCTAGTGGAGATTTATGGACCAAGAACAGGGTTGTCAGCTGATTTAAAAAAAATGCTAACAGGAAATGTCAAGTTTGGAGGCATTCTTGCTAGACCTATTCAATAGGAGCTATTGTTGAAAGAAGTTTGGTTTTAGTCATGAAGTCGTGTCCGACTCCTGCGACCCCATGAACTGTAGCATGCCAGGCTCCTCTGTCCATGGGATTCTCCAGGTAAGCACACTGGAGTGGGTTGCCATTTCCTTCTTCAGGGGATCTTCCCAACCCAGGAATTGAACCTGGGTCTCCTGCACTGCAGGCAGATGATTTACTGACTGAGCTATTATTGAAAGCAGGGCAGGGTGATAAGTTATCAAGTGGGGCATGAGAAATTCGATCAGATTTCGAGGATGGGGGATTTTTTCATTAAACTGTCTGAGCAGGATTCTTGCTAAAACTAGACTAAGTGGACCAACATCAAAGACCAAAGTTGAGACCTAGTCAAAAACTGGACTCAGGGAAACCTAACTCAAGTCTGATCAAGAGAGAGCCTTTTACAGGCAACAGTCTCTGACTCTTACCTGTGTTGACTGAAAAAAGAGGCACAACATGACAGTTTTGACTTAAATTTTATTTGGGGCAACATGAGTTTGAGTAAACTCCGGGAGTTGGTGATGCTGCAGTCCATGGAGTTGCAAAGAGTCGGACATGACTGAGCGACTGAACTAAACTGAACTGAGGACTGCAGCCCAGGAGATAGCACCTCACATAGCTCTGAGAAACTGCTTCAAAGAGGTAGTGGTGGAAGGTCAATATATATGATTTTGGTGAAGGGGGATTTCAATGCAATCAGGCACTTAATCTTACAAAAGGTTTTCTGCTAGTCAAAGGAGAGGATGTCACCATGAAGGGATTTAGCCTTTCTCTAGATATGATATAAAAGGATTGGGATCCTGAAATCAGTTCCTGAAAATATCTAGCTATCTAAAGACCTGTTCCACCAGTTTTCCTGGAGCACATAGTGCCTCATTCTCCACCTTAGACTCCCCTCTGGACAAGTAGAATGTCAATAGCTGCAGTAGCACAGGATTCAATCTCTGCAGAGGCAGATGGCGAATGCCCTTGGCAAGAGCCAATCCATAATTGACATCTTCTGATTCTGCTCTTTAACTTTCCTGCTCTTATCTGCTTTGCTCTATCTTACCCAAATTTCTGTAGAAGTCTGAAAGTACTCTTTTTTTTTCTGTAGAAAAAAAAAAAAATTCTTTTCATTTTTTAGCCTCTAGCGAGAGACAGCTGGTCCCAGCCCATCAATCCTGGGGATTCATCTCTGGCTCTCTTCTGGCTACTCTTGTCTGCAGAGGACGACGGGCTGAGGGGCTAAGAAAGGGGTTGATTACGTTGATAACTTTTATATATGAAAGCCTCTATGGCTCTGGGATCTTTTGACAAGGGCTGATCAGAAACACTGAGCTTAGACTCCTTAGACAGAGTGTGGGCTCCTCCCTGACATTAGAAGGCTGATCTCTTGTTTCTTGGTGTCATATTTGAGAAGACTGACTCTTTAAAATATCTATTAGGAAAGGCCTTTGCTGCCCTGCACATTGGACTGTTGGTACTATCTTTCTAGATTCTATATATATACATGTGTCTTAATATATGATATTTGTCTTTCTCTTTCTGACTTACTTCACTCTGTATCATAGGGACACAGATATAAAGAACAGAGTTTTGGACTCAGTGGGAGAAGGAGAGGGTGGGATGATTTGAAAGAATAGCGTTGAAACATATATATTACCATAAAAATGCATAGCCAGTGGGAGATTGATGTATGATGCAGGGAACCCAAAGCCAGTACTCTGTGACAACCTGGAGGGATGGGGTGGGCAGGGAGGTGAGAGGAGGGTTCAGGAAGGAGGGGACGCATGTATGCCTATGGCCAATTCAAGTTGATGTATGGCAGCAGCCATCACAATATTTTAAAGTAATTATCCTCCAATTAAAATGAATAAATAAATTAAATAAAAAGCCCTTTCACTGCTACTATTCCACATAGTTCTGGAAGTTTTGGCCACAGCAATCAGAGCAGAAAAAGAAATAAAAGGAATCCAAATTGGAAAAGAAGTAAAACTCTCACTGTTTGCAGATGACATGATCCTCTACATGGACAACCCTAAAGACTCCACCAGAAAATTACGAGAGCTAATCAATGAATATAGTAAAGTTGCAGGATATAAAATCAACACACAGAAATCCCTTGCATTCCTATACACGAATAATGAGAAAGTAGAAAAAGAAATTAAGGAAACAATTCCATTCACCATTGCAACGAAAAGAATAAAATACTTAGGAATATATCTACCTAAAGAAACCAAAGACCTATATATAGAAAACTATAAAACACTGATGAAAGAAATCAAAGAGGACACTAATAGATGGAGAAATATACCATGTTCATGGATCGGAAGAATCAATATAGTGAAAATGAGTATACTACCCAAAGCAATTTACAAATTCAATGCAATCCCTATCAAGCTACCAGCCACATTTTTCACAGAACTAGAACAAATAATTTCACGATTTGTATGGAAATACAAAAAACCTCGAATTGCCAAAGCAATCTTGAGAAAGAAGAATGGAACTGGAGGAATCAACTTGCCTGACTTCAGGCTCTTCTACAAACCCACAGTCATCAAGACAGTATGGTACTGGCACAAAGACAGACATATAGATCAATGGAACAAAATAGAAAGCCCAGAGATAAATCCACACACATATGGACACCTTATCTTTGACAAAGGAGGCAAGAATATACAATGGAGTAAAGACAATCTCTTTAACAAGTGATGCTGGGAAAACTGGTCAACCACTTGTAAAAGAATGAAACTAGATCACTTTCTAACACCGCACACAAAGATAAACTCAAAATGGATTAAAGATCTAAATGTAAGATCAGAAACTATAAAACTCCTAGAGGAGAACATAGGCAAAACACTCTCCGACATAAATCACAGCAGGATCCTCTATGATCCACCTCCCAGAATTCTGGAAATAAAAGCAAAAATAAACAAATGGGATCTAATTAAAATTAAAAGCTTCTGCACAACAAAGGAAAATATAAGCAAGGTGAAAAGAGCCTTCTGAATGGGAGAAAATAATAGCAAATGAAGCAACTGACAAACAACTAATCTCAAAAATATACAAGCAACTTATGCAGCTCAACTCCAGAAAAATAAACGACCCAATCAAAAAATGGGCCAAAGAACTAAATAGACATTTCTCCAAAGAAGACATACGGATGGCTAACAAACACATGAAAAGATGCTCAACATCACTCATTATTAGAGAAATGCAAATCAAAACCACAATGAGGTACCACTTCACACCAGTCAGAATGGCTGCGATCCAAAAATCTGCAAGCAACAAATGCTGGAGAGGGTGTGGAGAAAAGGGAACCCTCCTACACTGTTGGTGGGAATGCAAACTAGTACAGCCACTATGGAGAACAGTGTGGAGATTCCTTACAAAATTGCAAATAGAGCTACCTTATGACCCAGCAATCCCACTGCTGAGCATACACACGGAGGAAACCAGAATTGAAAGAGACACATGTACCCCAATGTTCATCGCAGCACTGTTTATAATAGCCAGGACATGGAAACAACCCAGATGTCCATCAGCAGATGAATGGATAAGAAAGCTGTGGTACATATACACAGTGGAGTATTACTCAGCCATAAAAAAGAATTCATTTGAATCAGTTCTGATGAGATGGATGAAACTGGAGCCGATTATACAGAGTGAAGTAAGCCAGAAAGAAAAACACCAATACAGTATACTAACACATATATATGGAATTTAGGAAGATGGCAATGACGACCCTGTATGCAAGACAGGAAAAAAGACACAGATGTGTATAACGGACTTTTGGACTCAGAGGGAGAGGGAGAGAGTGGGATGATTTGGGAGAATGGCATTCTAACATGTATACTATCATGTAAGAATTGAATCGCCAGTCTATGTCTGACGCAGGATACAGCATGCTTGGGGCTGGTGCATGTGGTTGACCCAGAGAGATGTTATGGGGAGGGAGGTGGGAGGGGGGTTCATGCTTGGGAACACATGTAAGAATTAAAGATTTTAAAATTTTAAAAATAAAAAACTAAAAAAAAAAAAAAAAAAAAAAAAGCCCTAACGATCCCCTGGGGGGTGTTGGTGGTGGTAGGGCCTGAGGAGTAATTGCTGCTGCTACTGCTGCTAAGTTGCTTCAGTCGTGTCCAACTCTGTGCGACCCCATAGACAGCAGCTCACCAGGCCCCCCCGTCCCTGGGATTCTCCAGGCAAGAACACTGGAGTGGGTTGCCATTTCCTTCTCCAATTCATGAAAGTGAACAGTGAAAGTGAAGTTGCTCAGTCGTGTCCAACTCTTAGCGACCCTAAGGACTGCAGTCTTCAGTGTAAATATTCTTTCAAAGCCCCTACTCTCCTGCTCATGTAAAGTACAGCACTTTTTGGGCTTTGGCTATAGTTAAGGGCCATACAGTGAATACTCAGGTAAGAAACAGATTTTAAAGGGAAGAGGATGAGCCTGAGAAGGACCAGGGAAAGTTCTCTGAGGCAACAGAAACACAACTGCACTGTGTAAAATGCTTGGAGCTCAGTGGAGAATGAAGTTTGGATGTCTGAGAAGGTTTATTAACTCTATACAGCCCTTACTTTAGTCCTCACTTATGCTCCCCTGACATTGGAGATTCAAGAAGCAAGGGGTGCACATTTGCTCTAGGGGAAGGGAGTAACCCTGCCTTCTGCTTCTCACTGATGTGCAGAGCTAATCACTGGGGAGGAAATAAAAAATAAACTAACAATACAAGCAAAAACTACCTAAACAACTACAAGAGTTGAGACCATTTTTCTTTTGGGAGCAAAGGAAGAGTGAACATGTTCATTTTTTTTAATTTGGAAAGTCAGCCAATGTCTCTTGGACGGAAAAGAGAGCAAAAGGAAAAAGAAAAACTGTGCCTGAGGTACAGTCTTCCTAAACCTGGAAGGCCTGGAGCAATCAGGGCCCTCAGGCATGATAATTAAGTTGCAAGTGTAAGGTCCTGAGTTATCAGTTCAGTTTGGTCGCTCACTCGTGTCTAACTCTTTGTGACCCCATAGACTGCAGCACACCAGGCTTCCCTGTCCATCACCAACTCCCGAAGCTTACTAAAACTCACATCCTTTGAAACGGTGATGCCATCCAACCATCTCATCCTCTGTCATCCCCTTCTCCTCCTACCTTCAATCTTTCCCAGCATCAGGGTCTTTTCAAGTAAGTCAGTTCTTCACATCAGCTATAAACCCTGGTAGACCTGCCAAATGTGATTCAACTCTCAGTCAAGCATAACACAGAAAGGAGTGTCATCATGCTTCAGAGGACCTCAGCAGTTGGGAAGCTGATCACTAAGTCATGGGTAATGGAAAGAACAGCAGAGACACAGACAGTTCTTGAGTGCAAAGGATAATTTTTAACTCTGAAGACCTGTGCTTACAGTCCAGCTTCAGCATGATGGCACAGAGCAGGCAGAACCAACTCGTTATCCATTACAATGAACCTGAGTTTCTAGATTAGGAAAGTCCCTAAGAGAGATTTTGAACTTCCTGTTCACCTGAGCATGTGGTGGCTTAAGCAATTAATTTGAGTATTAAAAAAATATATATATATATATAGTCCTATATACGCTATGGATTTCTGAAGTGAATATAGGATGTGATTTGAGTATTACCCCAAATGTTCTGTCCTAAGGAATATCTCAGACTTCAAGCATTCATGTCACACAATTCTCATGTGTTTTTGTCAAGTCATTGAAAGCTTTTGTTGAATTTTAAGTGTTATCTAGATCTTGGTTGAACATATGTTGCCTAAATAAATGAATGCTATATAGAGAAGAGGGTAGCAGAATTCCAATATGGTAGATTGGTTGCCAAAAGGCATGAGTTAAATTAAGTAAGAAAGAAGGAACAGTTTTTTACAGTCCATTATTGAACAGATGACAAACCAAAGATATAGAAATCAAGTCTGAGAAGCTCAGAGAAACAACTTATGATGTAACTGACAGGGTTCAGGGCAGATCATCTGAAAATATGCCACTTTGGTATATTGATTATTTGAATTAAAGTTAATAAGTCATGATCAGTGCAAGGAAAAGTGCTGACCCTCCCCTATTCCCTTGAGAGCAAGAAATAAATTTACCATGTGAAAAACATCCTTCCTGCACAGGAAAGTAGAGAGATATCTTTATCATCAAAGATATGGAATTAAGGACTGTAAAGGTTGCATAAACAGTGGAATGACTTCTTTACTAGCTTATAACCCCCAAGCTCAAACTTCTTTTTCTTGTAATTTTCTCACAAATATATTGGTTCTTTGTCTAAAAGCTATTAAAATTATCTGCTTTGGTCACTTCTTTGAATCTCATATTTCTATGATCTCCTATATATACAAAATTGAGTATGCTTTTTTTCTCCTATTAATCTACCTTGTATCATTTTAGTCTTTGGTCAGTCAAAGAACCAAGAAGGGAAAAAGGAAAAGTTTCCCCCAAATATAATTTTTCTTTTCCTATTCTAGGTCTGCATCTTTTGCAATGATATAGTTGTACCCTTAAAAAAAAAAATTCTCTAACTTATACTGAGAATATAAAAGGTAATACAAGGGTCTTGAATCATAAATTAGGTCATGGTAAGAGGGCCTAGATGCCATGAGAAATTATTGGAAATGTGGATTAATGGTGAAGCGGGAATGTTAGTAGACTGGGGTACTAAAAGGAGGAAATTTAGAAGAAAAGGAACAATACAATCTTTTCTTTATGACATCTTTGCCCTGTTGTTGACTACAAAACAGCTTTGCTTTTTCCAAATACAACAAAGAGGAATACCTGCATATTCTGTGTCTACCTGGTGATCACAGAAGGGTACTTATTAAAAAAACATTTAGATTTCAGTCAAATCAGTAGCCATAACTTAAAGGATATCCTTGGCTGTAAGGAAGAGGACAACTGATTTAATCAAACCCATCCTTATCTGATTGAATGACTTTGTAAATAACATCTGAGTTTTCAAATTTCTGAGTTTGAAGACACCGTTAATAAATTATTACTAATAGGAGACATTACTAATACAAGTACATTCTGAGAAATGTATCTTTGTGGCTTTTGAAACCTGGCTATATTTTAAAATGATCTGGAGAACTTTAAAAGAGAATCCTGGTGACTGAGTTCCACCTTGAAAGTGAAAGTGAAGCTGCTCAGTCATGGCCGACTCTTTGCGACCCCATGGACTGTAGCCTACTAGGCTCCTCTCTCCATGGGATTCTCCAGGCAAGGGTACTGGAGTGGGTTGCCATTTCCTTCTCCAGGGGATTGTCCCAACCCAGGGATAGAACCCCGGTCTCCCACATTCCAGACAGACACTTTAAATTCTGAGTGCTTTAACTTCTGAGCCACCAGGGAGCCCCACCTTAAAATAATTAAATGCAAATCTCTGGGAATGAGTCTGTGACTTGAGCAGGTATTAGAACAAATGAACAAACAAACAAAAATCTCTCTCCAGATGATTCTAATGTGTCGTCAGGCTTTCGAAACACTGACTTGAAGAGCATCATTACCTACATCAATTTTTACCTTGCCATATTTGTATTTTCACTGGGACAAAATGAAAATATTCATTTTTTTTGTTTCCCTAAGAACTGGTAGAGTTGTTTCAAAATGTTATGGATTGTGCTATTTTACCACAATTCTTCCATCCCTACATTCCCCTGCTACTGCTTCCCTGTTGCTAGAATATACTTTTCCACACTATTGACTTCAGACATGGCCATATGGCTTACTTTAACTAGTGGAATGTGGAAATGACACTTGGTCAGTTTTGATCTAAGGCTTTAAGAAGGGTGACAAATGTCCACTGAGACTCCACTTACCCCTCCCCTCATTAGGCCTGCTGGTAGCTATCTGCATGGTCAGGTCACTCAGAATGGTTGTTCTCCTGCTCTCTGTACAGCTCCTGTTTCACCAGCTCCTGCTTCACCTACACCCCGCTCACATAACTGACTTTCCTACTTACTTACCCCAGGCCCCAGCTAGTGACTGTTCCAGCTTTAGATCAAAACTCTCCATTATACTTATCAAAGAGGCAGTGAGGGGTGTATCTCTCTGCTAGTTTCCCTGGTAAGCAATGATCCAACTTGACTTAAGTTCCTCATATAATTGGTAACCTCCCCTTCCGTTGGGAGTAAAGACTGTTGCCATGTCTTGCCCAGAGCCTGCTGCACTTGGTGTGGTGTCCCTCCAGGACCTTGCTTTGGATGTATGAAAGCCCTATCCCTTAAGCCATTGATGTTTCTGTTTCTGACTCTGGGGCTCTTTTTTCAGTCTTGATGTTGCATAAGTATAGGCATGATAGGCAGTCCAAAACCATTAATCTCTGACCTGAATCCAGGAATAAAGCTGTATGAAGGTCATCCATCACCCAAAGTGTAGAGGCCCACCTGGTGGCAGCTAAACCAGTCTAATATCAGCAAAATTGTAACTGACCAATAACACTATGACTATGACACAAACTTTCTTGACGCAAACCTCTGAAATCTTGAAGTTGTTTTTAACCCAGCATTATTGTAGAGGGTAAAAAAAAACAAAACAACTAATATACAAGAGTTTGTTTGTAAATAATATGTATATCAAGCAATATCAAGCAAATAATAGCTGCTAAATAAGTATTTGTTAATCTGCTTTTATGTAGGACTCAGTTAAACTTGATGATACTAAACAAAATTGGAAATCACCAAATTTTAAATTGTTTTACATTTATTTTATGTATGTTAAAAAATCATGTGGGGATTATCAGAGTTTAAATGAATTAAATGCATTGCATTTCTATGGCCTGCTAGTTAGCCTGTCCATTAATGAAAAGAATATTGAGAAGTATGCTTAGAATTGCTTTTTCCAGTAGCCAAACAGATCAACTTTTCAGCTAGATGATGGTTTTGTGGAAAGCATCTGCCTTCTTAGCAAGTGGGTATAGATGGAGATCAAACTCTGCATTCATTTGGAAATACTATCCCCTGCCTCTAGGATACTGCCAAATTTTCAGTTAAGATTCAGAAAATTCCATTTGTAATTAAGAAATCTGTGTATCTGAGATAGGTTTTAACATTAACATTGGAAATTATTAATAGCAATAAGCAGATAACACTTCTGGGGCAGTAACTTAGTCAAGATGAGGAATTAAAGAATAAAAATCATTGAAAATATCTTTTGTGATATATTAGGAACTTATAGTCAGGCAAGCAATTATAGAATTCCTTGAAAGAGAAAATTCTAGTTTGAAGGCAAAATACATGGTAATGTCAATTAAAATATCTTTTTGAAACTACTAGTCTAGATAAACCATGCTTATTCACTTTTGAAAGTGTTTTAGTTCATTTTAGCATAACTCTTCATTTTTAAAGTCATTTTCTTAACTTATTCCTTATGGTAATCATAAATTACTTTATATTTGATTTTGATGATTTATCAGTGATTAGTAAGGGATTTAGACATATAAAGTAGAGGTACCAAATAAATTATCTTTGCATTATGGATAATAGCATGATGTAATTATGTTGTTACCTCCTCATGTTTTGAGATGTATCAGAATGTAATAAATAGATGCAAAAAATACCCAAACTTTTTTAGACTATGAAACTGCCATTCATATGTGATGTTATTTATAGCAAAGGCAAAAATAGCATAGCACAATAATATAAGAAATGTGGCACTCACACAAACTGGCTTTGGTGTCCAGGTGTCTTTGTAAAAAAGTATTAATTTTACAGTATCTTGGGGACCAAGTTGATGCTCCACACATAATCCACAGTGTCACAAATGCCCATAGTAAACCACACTCCCAGTTGCAAAGCCTTCACACTTAATATAGCAGACTGTCACTCTGTGCTCACTGGGTTGCCAAAAAGTGCTAGCAAGGTTACCACTATATCACCTACCTTCCCCCTTGAGATGGGAGAGAGTAGACAATTCAAATTAAGTGTAAAGAAGGCTGTAAGTGTTAAGTAGGGTAGTGTATTTTGATTACAGGCATTTGAATGTTGGCTAAAGTCTTATTCCAGACATTAATGTGGTCTTACTGTAGGTTTGCATGAGACCTTTAAAATACATTAATAGAATCTAAGAATCTCCTGCATTCAATAAATAGTATTTTATAACTAAATGTTATATTGCTATCCATTTTCTCATGTTTCCGCATTTTTTTTTTCCACTCACAATCATGAGTTAAGTACAAATCTATGGTAAATATGTGCCTGATTTATGAAGAAGGCTGAGCGCTGAAGAATTGATGCTTTTGAACTGTGGTGTTGGAGAAGACTCTTGAGAGTCCCTTGGACTGCAAGGAGATCCAACCAGTCCATTCTGAAGGAGATCAGCCCTGGGATTTCTTTGGAAGGAATGATGCTAAAGCTGAAACTCCAGTACTTTGGCCACCTCATGAAAAGAGTCGACTCATTGGAAAAGACTCTGATGCTGGGAGGGGTTGGGGGCAGGAGGAGAAAGGTACGACAGAGGATAAGATGCCTGGATGGCATCACTGACTCGATGGACATGAGCCTGAATGAACTCCGGGAGCTGGTGATGGACAGGGAGGCCTGGCGTGCTGCAATTCATGGGGTCAGAATGAGTCAGACACGACTGAGTGACTGAACTGAACTGATTTGGATTAATAAATATTATAATACTAGAAAAGTTATCTTTCTACAAGGAAAGCATTTAATGGAAAAAAGTCTAAAGTCCAAAGAGGAAGACAAGTCAGCACTTGGTTGTATGCAGTCCAGGGGCAATAAGACACAAGGAAATTTTACTGATAAGGTGTGCCCTTCCTTTAAGAAAGTTCAGCCAGGCTCTTCTGTCTTTTTGTGAGATGGGACCTCCTAAAACTTTTCAGTAATGGATTCGTTGAATAAATAGACAATCTTAGAATTCCTGATATAGAGAGGATAAGAGGTAGAAAAATTGTGACACCTAAGAAAAGTTTAGAAAAAACACTTGTACCACTTACCTAAAGCAATAACTCACATCTAGTCAAAGGCATCATCAGAATTTGAAACAAAAGTGATGAGTAGAAGAAAGAGATTGTTAAAGGAGAAAAATGGAAAAGTGAAACACTAATTATAGAACATTAATTGTAGGGCACTTATATATAAATATATGTATATGTATATATATATGTTATAAGGTGGGTTTATTTATTTATTTTTTAAAATTTTTATTTTTGTTTTACTTTACAATACTGTATCGGTTTTGCCATACATTGACATGAATCCACCACGGGTGTACATATGTTCCCAAACATGAACCCCCCTCCCACCTCCCTCCCCATAACATCTCTCTGGGTCATCCCCGTGCACCAGCCCCAAGCATGTTATATCCTGTAAGGCGGTTTTTTTTAAAAAAAAGCTTGACTTTTCAGCTTTTTAAGGATCTAGTGTTTCAAGTGCATACCTCGAAAAAGGTTTTAAAAAAAGATATAGCCCATTCATTATTAACATGATTTTTAAATTAAAATGTTATAGAAATGTGGTACACCCCTTAGTTCTCAGCTTTTTCATATATAAAATGGAAAGATAGGGCTAAGGTCTGAGTTCTGTTCAGTATTACATCATATGATTATTAACTGAATAAGTAAGTTACTTGATTAAGATAAAATATACTAAGATTATGTCATAATGCTCAGTGAAGGGATAACTCAGTCTAAGTGGTCAGGATCTCAAAAAACTACCTGCATGACATTCCAATAGGAAGTAATTTTTTTGCATGTTTTCCTTGATCTTATTACAAGAAGATGCACTACACTGATTGGACTGGCAAAAAAAAGTTACAAGAGAGGTATATGATATAGATGTGGCAATTAGCAAGTTTTACTCTAAGTCCTATCTCCAGTTTCCCTATGTGAGGTACCATAGATGGTAAAAAGAGATAGGAAACATTTCCGTACACTTATGTGGAGAAATTTACAGCATATCTGAAGTGAAAATAGCAAAGTGCTGATATTGTTTATAGTATTATACCTTATAAGTAACAAAGGAGGGAATTTTAAATAGGAAGTAAAAGGAATGATGGCCTAGTAAACCAAAAATCAATATTAATTCTCACCTTCAGATGGGAGGAGAAACAACGTGAAAGAGTCCCACCAAAAGCAAGTCTTCTGTGAATGTAAATTGTTCCAGAGTTTTCAATCTTTCCTAACTTAAGAATAATCAAAATGAAACCAGAGAGGGAGAAACAGAAATGCATACAAAGTTAAAAACATATGGGAACAAATGGACTTTATTATATATAAAGTTGGTGACATAATCAGAAAAGAAAGACATTATTTCAAGTGATTTTAGTAGCTTTTTCAACAGCTTTACTGAAGTAAAATTTACCTATAATAAAATTCACTCAGTTTAAACTTAAATGTAAGTTGAATTTTATACACAGTTCACACAATGTACACAGTTATGTAATTTTCACCATAGTCAACATGTAAACTATTTCCAAGTCAAAAAACTCCCTTGAATCCTACAAGAATCCAAGAATCCTTCAGCTCCTGACCACTGGTAAATACTAATAAATTGTTACTTCCCCTTTTACAGAATTTCATATAAATATAATTATCAATATGTTCTTTTGTGTGTGTGTTTGTGTGACCAAGACTGAATTTTAAACACTCTTCCTCACAGCAATATGTCTGCATTTCCAAGAAAAAACAAAACACTTTCTCTAGCACTTCTCTTGAAACTGGAGTGCATTTTACATTTCTTCTGACAAAATGTGGTCCACTGGAGAAGGGAATGGCAAACCACTCCAATATTCTTGCCTTGAGAACTCGATGAACAGTATGAAAAGGCAAGAAGATAGGACACTGAAAGATAAACTCCCCAGGGTGGTAGGTGCCCAATATGCTACTGGAGAAGAGTGGAGAAATAACTCCAGAAAGAATGACGAGATGGAGCCAAAGCAAAAACAACACCCAGTTGGGGATGTGACTGGTGAGGGAAGTAGTAAAGTCCGATGCAGTAAAGAGCAATATTGCATAGGAACCTGGAATGTTAGCTTCATGAATCAAGGCAAATTGGAAGTGGTCAATCAGTGAACTAAAACAGACTGAAATGGGCAAATTTAACTCAGATGACCATTATATTTACTACTGCAGGCAAGACTCCCTTAGAACTGGAGTAGCCCTCAGGGTCAACAAAAGAGTCCAAAATGCAGTACTTAGATGCAATCTCAAAAACGACAGAATGATCTCTGTTTGTTTCCAAGGCAAACCATTCAATATCACAGTAATCCAAGTCTATGCCCTGACCAGTAATGCTGAAAAAGCTGAAGTTGAACAGTTCAATGAAGACCTAAAAGACCTTCAGAAAAACACCCAAAAAAGATGTCCTTTTCATTATAGGAGACTGGAATGCAAAAGTAAGAACTCAAGAGATATCTAGAGTAACAGGCAAATTTGGCCTTGGAGAACAAAACAAAGCAGGGCAAAGGCTAATAGAGTTTTGCCAAGAGAATGCACTGGTCACAGCACCCTGTTCCAATAACACAAGAGAAGACTCTACACATGGACATCAGCAGATGGCCAATACCGAAATCAGATTGATTATATTCTTTGCAGCCACAGATGGAGAAACTATACAGTCAGCAAAAACAAGACCGGGATCTGACTGTGGCTCAGATCATGAACTCCTTATTGCCAAATTCAGACTTAAATTGAAGAAAGTAGGGAAAACCACTAGACCATTCAGGTATGACCTAAATCAAATCCCTTATGATTATACAATGGAAGTGACAAATACATTCAAAGGATTAGATCTGATAGACAGAGTGCCTGAAGAACTATGGATGGAGGTTCATGACATTGTACATGAGGGAGTGATCAAGACCATCCCCAAGAAAAAGAAATGCAAAAAAGGCAAAATGGTTGTCTGAGGAGGCCTTACATATAGCTGAGAAAAGAAGAGAAGCTAAAAGCAAAGAAGAAAAGGAAAGATATAAGCATCTGAATGCAGAGTTCCAAAGAATAGCAAGGACAGATAAGAAAGCCTTCCTCAGTGATCAATGCAAAGAAAGAGGGAAACAATAGAATGGGAAAGACTAGAGATCTCTTCAAGAAAATTAGAGATACCAAGGGAACATTTCATGCAAAGATGGGCACAATAAAGGACAGAAATGGTATGGACCTAACAGAAGCAGAATATATTAAGAAGAGGTGGCAAGAATACACAGAAAAACTATTCACAGAAGATCTTCATGACCCAGACAACCACAATGGTGTGATCACTCACCTAGAGTAAGACATCCTGGAATGCAAAGTTAGGTGGTGCACAAAGAACAAAGCTAGTGGAGGTGATGAAATTCCAGTTGACCTAGTTCAAACCCTAAAAGATGACGCTACGAAAGCACTGCTCTCAATATGTCAGCAAATTTGGAAAACTCAGCAGTGCCACAGGACTGGAAAAGGTGTTTTCATTCCAATCCCAAGGAAAGGCAAAGCCAAGAATGCTCAAACTACTGCACAATAGCACGCATCTCACATGCTAGTAAAGTAATGCTCAAAATTCTCCAAGCAAGGCTTCAACAGTATGGGAACTGTGAAATTCCAGATATTTAACTGGATTTAGAAAAAGCAGAGGAACCAGAGATCAAATTGCCAAGATCCATTGGATCATTTAAAAAGGAAGAGAGTTCCAGAAAAGCATCTACTTCTCCTTTATTGGCTATGCCAAAGCCTTTGACTGTGTGGATCACAATAAACTGTGGGAAATTCTGAGAGAGATGGGAATACCAGACCATCTTATCTGCCTCCTGAGAAATCTGTATGCAGGTCAAGAATCAACAGTTAAAACCGGACATGGAACAACAGACTTTTTCCAAATAGGGAAAGGAATACGTCAAAGCTGTATATTGTCACCTAGATTATATAACTTATATGAAGAGTACATCATATGAAATGGTGGACTGGACGAAACACAAGCTGGAATCAAGAGTGCTAGGACAAATATCAATAACCTCAGATATGCACATGATACCACCCTTATGGCAGAAAGTGAAGAAGAACTAAAGGGCCTCTTTATGAAAGTGAAACTGGAGAGTGACAAAGTTGGCTTAAAGGTCAACATTCAGAAAACTAAGATCATGGGATCTCGTCCCATCAGTCAGTTCGATTAAGTCACTCAGTTGTGGCCGACTCTTCGCGGCCCCATGAATCACAGCACGCCAGGCCTCCCTGTCCATTACAAACTCCTAGAGTTCACTCAGACTCACGTCCATTGAGTCAGTGATGCCATCCAGCCATCTCATCCTCTGTTGTCCCTTTCTCCTCCTGCCCCCAATCCCTCCCAGCATCAGAGTCTTTTCCAATGAGTCAACTCTTCACATGAGGTGGCCAAAGTACTGGAGTTTCAGCTTCAGCATCATTCCTTCCAAAGAAATCCCAGGGCTGATCTCCTTCAGAATGGACTGTTTGGATCTCCTTGCAGTCCAAAGGACTCTCGAGTCTTCTCCAACACCACAGTTCAAAAGCATCAATTCTTCAGTGCTCAGCCTTCTTCACAGTCCAACTCTGACATCCATACATGACTACTGGAAAACCATAGGCTTGACTGGTCCCATCACTTCATGGCAAATAGATGGAGAAATAATGGAAACAATGAGAGACTTTATTTTTGGGGGGCTCCAAAATCACTGCAGATAGTGATTGCAGCCATGAAATTAAAAGATGCTTTGCTCCTTGGAAGGAAAGTTATAACCAACCTAGACAGCATATTAAAAAGCAGGGACATTACTTTGCCAACCAAGGTCCTTCTAGTCAAAGCTATGGTTTTTCCAGTAGTCATGCATGGATATTAGAGTTGGATATAAAGAAAGCTAAGCACTGAAGAATTGATGATATTTAACTATGGTGTTGAAAAAGACTCTTGAGAGTCCCTTGGACTGAAAGGAGATCCAACCAGTCCAACCTAAAGGAAATCAGTCCTGAATAATCATTGGAAGGATTGATGCTGAAGTTGAAGCTCCAATAGTTTGGCCACCTGATGCGACTAACTGACTCACTTGAAAAGACCCTGATGCTCGGAAAGATTGAAGGCAGGAGGAGAAGTGGACAACAGATGATGAGACGGTTGGATGGCATCACTGATTCCATGGACATGAGTTTGAGTAAGCTCCTGAAGTTGATGATGGTTAGAGAAGCCTGGCATGCTGCAGTCCATGGGGTTGCAAAGAATTGAGCACGACTGAGTGACTGGATGGAGAAGGCACTGGCACCCTCTCCAGTACTCTTGCCTGGAAAATTCCATGGATGGAGGAGCCTGGTAGGCTGCAATCCCTGGGGTCCCGAAGAGTCGCACACGACTGAGTGACTCACTTTCACTTTTTACTTTCATGAATTGGAGAAGGAAATGGCAACCCATTCCAATGTTCTTGCCTGGAGAATCCCAGGGACGAGGGAGCCTGGTGGGCTGCCAGCTATGGGATCACACGGAGTTGGACATGACCGGAGCGACTTAGCAGCAGCAGCAGTGGCAGAGCGACTGAACTGTACTCAACTGGATTCTTATTCAAAGGGCTGCCAGTAAATTATCATCACTCCCTCCTGAGAGTAAAGGGTGTTTTAGTCTGAATGTGGGGACTCTTGGTTTAGCCCCCAGTGTGTGTTTTATGTACATTCCCCTTGGATTTAGGAGCTGTTATGAAAATACTGATGCTGGCCCAAATTGTCATATTCCTGAAGCATGTACTGAAAATTAGATCCAAACAAAGATTCTGAAATATCCTGAGAAAGTAAGTTGACTAGTCCTGAATTCTACAGTTTATTTTTCAGTCATTAAATTGTGTTCTACTCTTTGTGACCCCTTGAACTGCAGCATGCCAGGCTTTCCTATCCTTCACTGTCTCCTGGAGTTTTTCAAACTCATGTCCATTGATTTGGTGATGCCATCCAGCCATCTCTAAAGTAAATGGTGGTGGTGGTTTAGTTGCTAAGTCATGTCTGATTCTTTGTGTCCCCATGGACTGTAGCCTGCTACAGTCCTCTGTCTATGGGATTCTCCAGGCAAGAATATTGGAGTGGGTTGCCATTTCTTTCTCCAGGGAATCTTCCTGACCCAGAGATCGAACCTGGGTCTCCTGCCTTGCAGGCAGATTCTTTATCAATTGAGCTACAAAGGAAGACCAATAGTTAATGAACTTGTATAATTAAAAGAAGAGACCTAGATAGGAACTGTCCCATATACGGGCATAGCTAGAAGATAATGCAGATTCAGTTCCAGACCACCTCAATAAAACAAGGATCACAATAAAGTGAGTTAAAAATGCAGCTGTGGTGATTGGGTCCCCAGTATTGTTCCTAAAAATTGGGATTCCAATGTGTCAAAGAGGGCTTCCCTAATAGCTCAGTTGGTTAGAATCTGCCTGCAATGCAAGAGACCCCGGTTCAATCCCTGGGTCAGGAAGATATGCTGGAGAAGGGATAGGCTACCTACTCTAGTAATCTTGGGCTTTCCTTGTGGCTCAGCTGGTAAAGAATCCGCCTTCAATGCAGAAGACCTGGGTTTGATCCCTGGATCGGGAAGATCCCCTGAAGAGAGGAAAGGCTACTCACTCCAGTATTCTGGCCTGGAGAATTCCATGAACTATGTAGTCTGTGGGGTTGCAAAGTGTCAGACATGACTAAGCAACTTTTACTTCCACAATGTGTCAAAGAGAGGGAACTGCTAGTTGAAACAATTTTCTATTTGCAAAGAGGTGTGCATATAAAAATCATGTTTACATTGTACTGCAGTCTTAAGTGTACATTCAGTTCAGTTCAGTTCAGTCGCTCAGTCATGTCTGACTCTTTATGACCCCATGAATTGCAGCACGCCAGGCCTCCCTGTCCATCACCAACTCCCAGAGTTCACTCAGATTCACGTCCATCGAGTCAGTGATGCCATCCAGCCATCTCATCCTCGGTCGTCCCCTTCTCCTCCTGCCCCCAATCCCTCCCAGCATTAGAGTCTTTTCCAATGAGCAACTCTTCACATGAGGTGGCCAAAGTACTAGAGTTTCAGGTTCAGCATCATTCTTTCCAAAGAAATCCCAGGGCTGATCTCCTTTAGAATGGACTGGTTGGATCTCCTTGCAGTCCAAGGGACTCTCAAGAGTCTTCTCCAACACCACAGTTCAAAAGCATCAATTCTTCAGCACTCAGCCTTTTTTACAGTCCAACTCTCACATCCATACATGACCACTGGAAAAACCATAGCCTTGACTAGACGGACCTTATTCGGCAAAGTAATGTCTCTGCTTTTGAATATGCTATCTAGGTTGGTCATAACTTTTCTTCCAAGGAGTAAGTGTGTTTTAATTTCCTGGCTGCAGTCACCATCTGCAGTGATTCTGGAGCCCCAGAATAAAGTCTGACACTGTTTCCACTGTTTCCCCATCTATTTCCCATGAAGTGATGGGACTAGATGCCATGATCTTCGTTTTCTGAATGTTGAGCTTTAAGCCAACTTTTTCACTCTCCACTTTCACTTTCATCAAGAGGCTTTTTAATTCCTCTTCACTTTCTGCCATAAGGGTAGTGTCGTCTGCATATCTGAGGTTATTGATATTTCTCCCGGCAATCTTGATTCCAGCTTGTGTTTCTTCCAGTCCAGCGTTTCTCATGATGTACTTTGCATAGAAGTTAAATCAGCAGGGTGACAATATACAGCCTTGACGTATTCCTTTTCCTATTTGGAACCAGTCTGTTTTTCCATGTCCAATTCTAACTGTTGCTTCCTGACCTGCATATAGGTTTCTCAAGAGGCAGGTCAGGCGCTCTGGTATTCTCATCTCTTTCAGAATTTTCCACAGTTTATTGTGACCTACACAGTCAAAGGCTTAATATTGTCTAAAAAAGCAGATGCCTTAATTCAAAAATAGTTTATTGCCTAAAAATACTAACCACCACATCTGAACCTTTAGTGAGTTTTAATCTTCTTGTTGTTGGAGGGTCTTACCTCAGTGTTGATGGCTGCTGACTGATCGGCTCAACTGAATGCTGGAGTGGCTGTTGGCACTTCCTGCAATAAGCTGACAAAGAAGTTTGCCACATCAGCTGATGCTTCCATTCACCAGTGATTTCTCAGTAGCATGTAGTGCTGTTTGATAGCATTTACCCATAGTTGACCTTATTTTGAAATTGAAGTTAATGCTCTCAAAACCTACCACTGCTTTATTGACTAATTTTATGTAATATTCTAAATTTTTGTAGTCATTTCAATAATCTTCATAGCATTTTCACCAGGAATAGGTTTCATATTAAGAAAACACTTTCTTTGCTCATCTATAACAAGCAACTTCTCATTCATTCAAATTTTATCATAAGATTGCAGCAATTCAGTCACACCTCAGGCTCTACTTCCAATTGTAGTTCTCTTGCTATTTCCACCAAATTGGCATCACTTCCACCACTGAAGTTTTGAACCTCTCCAAGTCATCCATCCAAGACAGGCTTAAACAATACATGAACTGTGAACTTCCACATGTTCAAGCTGGTTTTAGAAAAGGCAGAGGAACCAGAGATCATATTGCTAACATTTGCTAGATCATCACAAAAGCAAGAGAATTCCAGAAAAAAACATCTATTTCTGCTTTGTTGACTATGCCAAAGCCTTTGACTGTGTGGATCACAAAAAAACAGTGAAAAATTCTGAAAGAGATGGGAATACCAGACCACTGACCTACCTCTTGAGAAATCTGTATGCAGGTCAGGAAATAGTTAGAACTGGACATGAAACAACAGACTGGTTCCAAATAGGAAAAGGAGTATGTCAAGGCTGTATATTGTCACCCTGCTTATTAAACTTCTATGCAGAGTACATCATGAGAAACGCTGGACTGGAAGAAACACAAGCTGGAATCAAGATTGCCGGGAGAAATATCAATAACCTCAGATATGCAAACGACACCACCCTTATGGCAGAAAGTGAAGAGGAGCTAAAAAGCCTCTTGATGAAAGTGAATGAGGAGAGTGAAAAAGTTGGCTTAAAGCTCAACATTCAGAAAATGAAGATCATGGCATCCGGTCCCATCACTTCATGGGAACTAGATGGGGAAACAGTGGAAACAGTGTCAGACTTTATTTTGGGGGTTCTAAAATCACTGCAGATGATGAGTACAGCCATGGAATTAAGATGCTTACTCCTTGGAAGGAAAGTTATGACCAACCTAGACAGCATATTAATAGCAGAGACATTACTTTGCCGACTAAGGTCCGTCTAGTCATGGCTACAGTTTTTCCAATGGTCATGTATGGATATTAGAGTTGGGCTATAAAGCAAGTTGAATGCTGAAGCACTGATGCTTTTGAATTGTGGTGTTGGAGAAGACTCTTGAGAGTCCCTTGGACTGCAAGGAGATCCAACCAGTCCATCCTAAAGGAAATCAGTCCTGAATATTTATTGGAAGGACTGATGTTGAAGCTGAAACTCCAATACTTTGGCCATCTGATGCAAAGAGCTGACTCATTTGAAAAGACCCTGATGCTGGGAAAGATTGAAAATGGGAGGAGAAGGGAATGACAGAGGAGGAGATGGTTGCATGGCATCACTGACCCAATGGCCATGAGTTTGAGTAAACTCTGTGAGTTGTTGATGGACAGGGAGGCCTGGTCGTGCTGCAGTCCATGGGGTCGCAAAGAATCGGACATGACTGAGTGACTGAACTGAACTGAACTGAAGTCATCCATGAAGTTTGGAACCTACTTCTTCCAAACTCCTGCTAATGTTGATACGTGGACTTCTTTCCATGATTCACAAATATCCTTAATCATACCTAGAAGATTGAATCCTTTCTAGAAGGTTTTCAATTGACTTTCCCCAAGATTCATTAAAGGAATCACTATGTATAGTAGCTATAGCCTTATGAAGTACTTTAAGTAAGACTTGAAGTTGAAATGACTCCTTGATTCATTAGTTGCAGTATAGATGTTGTGTTAGCCAGCAAGAAAACAACATTAATCTTGTACATTTCCATCAAAGCTCTTGGGTAACCAGGTGCATTATTAATGAGCAGTAGTAATTGAAAGAAGCAGTGGGTCTCAATGGTGGACTGAAAATATTCATAAACCATGTTGTAAACAGATGTGTAGTTATTATTATACTGGAAGAAGAGGCCATTTAGGACTTTCATAGCTCAGGAAGAGAAGTCAATACCTGATTTCAGGGCTTCCAAGAGCAAACTGACTCTCTTGTCAGGGTCTAAGGCAACTTGTGATTGTATATTGAAGCCAGTGCTTATTTGCAGGACTTCCTGGAGGCTCAGACAGTAAAAAAATCTCCCTGCAGTAAAGAAGACAAGGGTTCAATCCCTGGGTTGGAAGATCCCCTGGAGAAGGGAATGTCAACCTATTCCTGTATTCTTGACTGGAAATTTTCATGGACAAAGGAACCTTATGAGCTATAGTCTGTAGGGTCACAAAGAGTCAGACAGGACTGAGTGACTAACACTTTTGCAACAATGTTTATTTACCATTCTGCAAACCTTAGGGTTTTTACATAACATATAACACTCCAAACAATTAAAATAATAACATCAAAATTCTGTGATCACAGATCACCACAGAATAATGATGAAAAATTTGAAGTATTACATGAATTACCAAAATGTGACATGCAGCAGTGAGAAAATGCTGTTGGAAAATAGCACAAATAGGTTTCAATTAGTGAAAAATACATTATCTACAAAGCACAATAAAGTGAAGTGTAGTAAAATGAGTTATGCCTGTATGGAACTCTGCTAGAAGTAGGGCAAATTTCTCCAAGGCAGTGGACCCAGAGGCTAAGAGCAAATACTAAAGTAAGAGAAGCCATTGTTTTTAAATCGGCTTTGTCACTTGCTGATATTGTGACTCTTGGCATTTACTAAAACCTTACTAAAGTTTAGTTTCCTTGTTTACACATGTGGACTGTCATAACTGTCTTATAGGACTTAAAGGACCAAATGAAAGTACTTGAAGTACTTTAATCAGTGCCTGACACATGGTAACCATTATATATAAACATATATATGCATGTATAATATGTAGTATAATATATGCATATATATGCATATACATAATATATGCATATATATTTAAAGTTTTAGATTTATTAATGAGAGTAAAACATGCATTATTCATCCAAATAAATTGCTTAGATATCAAATAGTCATCTGATTCTTATCTTGTGTTTCATAAGTGTAATGGCAGACAGAGAGAGTAAAGTGAAATCTGAAAAAGCTCAGATCCTAAACTGACAATTTTACAATTGCATGTGGTGTGACTTATTAATCCTTTTTTGTTGTTGTTCAGTTGCTAAGACATATCCTATTCTTTGTGACCCAATGGACTGCAGCACGACAGGCTCCTCTGTCTGCCACTGTCTCCCAGAGTTTTCTAAAATTCATGTCAGTTGAATCAGTGATGCTATCCAACCATCTCATCCTCTGTCACCCCTCTCTCCCTCTGCCTTCGATCTTTCCCAGCATCAGGGTCTCTTCCAATGAGGTGACTATTTGCATCAGGTGGCCAAAGTACTGGAGCCTCAGCCTCCGCATCATTCCTTCCAATTAATATTCCAGGTTGATTTCCTTTAGGATCGACTGGGTTGGTCTCTTTGGTGTCCAAGGGACTCTCAAGAGTCCTCTCCAGTACCACAATTCAAAAGCATCAATTCTTTGGTGCTCAGCCTTCTTCATGGTCCAATTCTCACATCTGTACATGACTACTGGAAAAACCATAGCTTTGACTATATAGACCTTTGCTGGCAAAGTATTAATCCTTAAATATTCTCATGTGATAAAAAAATGTAATATCTACATCATTCAGAATTAATTGACTCTTACTTGTTATTTTTGTATACAATTCTCTATGAGGATACAGAACTTATCTAGTGATGGCTATTGAGTCAGCCTCACAGTAGTCTATTTAGAATGCAACAATTTCATAACTATAATGTTATTTTGTGTAGTGAAAAATAATTTATTGAAAATGAAGAAAAATTTAAATGATTCCTGTAAAGAAATTAAATTAATGTTAGGTACTAGAACACAGATGTTTTGTGTGCCATACCTATGCAACCATGTCATTAAATGCAACTCTCTAATTAACTGACATCTGTTTCTTGTTCAACTTTGAAATGATTCATTGAGACCATTTGCAGAAACAAGTGAACTTATATGGAAAAAAAAATGCTCCTGACCTTTTCTCTCCTTCTACTTCTTTCTACTTTATTAATATTTTTTAAATTGACAGACTGACAATGATACAGAATTAAGACATATCTGGCACTCCAAAGCCCTTCTATCTTAGGTCTTAGCTTCAGATCCTGTAAAATAAAAGTTTCCATGATAAAATCAGTAACACTAAATAACATTAAGCCATGAAAAACAGGTTGCTATAACTTGGGATGATAGTCAATTAATTTTAGAAGTAAAGCAGAAGAGCTAATTTTAGACTAGCCCTGAAGCTCAGATTCTATTTATCAAAAGTATTAATATTTAAATTCAATTAAACAAATATCATTGCACATATATCTATTAGAAAGATAGCTACATTGCAGTAAACCAGAAGAAAAACAAGGGCTTTGAATAAGAGAATTATTCAAATTCTAATTCTGAAACCAACATTGTAACTTTGCTAGTTAGCATCTCTGAATTCCATTTTGCTGACACATAAATGGTCATAATATTAAGAACAACATCAAGGGATAGAGTGAAGAGTGACATACATGCTGTTTGCATCTGCCACCATGGTATATTATTGATAATAGATGCTTAATAAGTTATAAGTTAAAATTTTATTACTTCTCTAGTACTTTAGAATATGCTTCTTACATATTGGTGATTTCCCACATTAACCATCTATTTTGTTATGATAAAAGCCAGAAAATTTGAATTGTTAGACTCTCATATTTAAGGATGGGTGTAAGTACTCAGGTAGTAAAAAATCTGTCTGCAATGCAGGAGACCCAGGTTTGATCCCTGGGTTGGGAAGATCCACTCCAGTATTCTTGCCCAGAGGATTCCATGGACAGAGGAGCCTGGTGGGCCACAGCTCAGAGAGTTGCAACGAGTGGGACTGAGTAATTAACACTTTTCACCACCTCAGTTTTTCACAAGTACTAGATGTCAGGCAGGAGCTCAGCCGAGCAACAGAGAGCTGTATTGCCAGATTTAGAAAATAGTTGATTAAAACAACAAGTCAAAAATAAAAGTAATAGTCAAGCCTTTGATCTCTTACTGAAATAGTATAATCAACATCTAAACCAGAGAAAGCACCAATTTCTCCCATCCCCTCCTGCTTTCATTTCCCATCATGAATGGCATGGAGGTCAAAGGAGGTAGACAGTATAGATGTGTGGATGTCTGCTATAGAGAAGGTCCCTGCAGTGGTATGGTGAGGAGGAAAAACTAGGAGATGTACTGAGTTTTGACTCAGAGTGAAGAAAATTGAATTTAGGTTTCCTCTTTATCCCTTCCCTCAATAAGGAGATTTCAGAACAGGAACGGAGAAGGCAATGGCAAACCACTCCGGTACTCTTGCCTGGAAAATCCCATGGACAGAGGAGCCTGATAGGCTGCAGTCCATGGGGATGCTAAGAGTCAGACACGACTGAGCAACTTCACTTTCACTTTTCACTTTCATGCATTGGAGAAGGAAATGGCAACCCACTCCAGCGTTCTTGCCTGGAGAATCCCAGGGACAGGGGAGCCTGGTGGGCTGCCGTCTATGGGGTCGCACAGAGTCGGACACGACTGAAGCGACTTTGCAGTAGCAGCAGAACAGGAAGGCCTCTGTTCAGTATCCAGATAAAATGGACTCCAAATGAAGGTGTCTGAACTAAGAATGCAGATAGGCATATGAGCAAGGCCGGCCAGGAGTACCCAAGTCCTTGACTGCAACTCCCTTCAAAGACTGTAGTTCACGGCTTGTCCACAAGCCTGGTGTGGAAAAGGAAGCTTTTTCCCTGTGAGGCTGCAGGTTAAGCCTTTGTCATTGGCAATGGTGGGGTCTGAAAAATCACAGACAGAATTTTGGCCTGGAGCTGGACTCTTCACTGGGACTGGATCCTTCAATCAGGTAAATTCAAAGAATGCTTAGATAAAGACTTGACAAAAGTGAAGAGGCGGTCTTATTTGGGTTGAGGTTGGGAGCAGTATTTTTCCTGTCAAACTCAGTTGAAGAACTAGCTAGTTGAGTCGATGTGGTAGAGGTGGAGCTTCTTGCATTTGAACCTGATCATCCTCAATGCTGAATGAGATGCAAGCAGTGTTACCACTGGAGCATTTATAGTTTAGGAGATTTCTGTATCAAAGAAAATTGTACGTTAAATCTAGAACAAGGTCTTATGTGCAGTCAGCAGCAGAAGTATATATGTAGAATTTTATGATTCTGAATAGCTCTTTCTAGTGTCATTTGATGAGATTTATTTACTTTACTTTTTAACATTAAAAATTTTTGGTTTATAAATTTATTTACAAATGAGGATACATGATATATTTATATATTGCGTTTAGGTCTTAGTGTAGTACAAACAAACTCATACATATTTTAAAGTAGTGATGTCATAGCAAAGATATGAATGTACCTCCATTTGCATGAAGCCATCATGAAGAAAAGTGAAAGTCGCTCAGTTTTTCCTGACTGTTTGCCTCCCCATGGATATACGGTCCATGGAATTCTCCAGGCCAGAATACTGGAGTGGGCAGCCTTTCCCTTCTCTAGGGGATCTTCCCGACCCAGGGATTGAACCCAGGTCTCCCGCATTGCAGGCAGATTGTTTACCAGCAGAGCCACAAGGGAAGTCATCATGAAAAAGTGGATCTTAGAGTTAAGAAGAGAATAACTTCATACTGCAAATGTCAACTTGGGAAATGGTAGTTTTTAAATTAACTTTTTATTATGATTTAGATTCTTGTATGGATATTAGCATTATCTTATTTAGAGATATTATATATTTAAAGATAAGTAAAAGTAATCTAAAAAAGAAAACAAAATGTCTCTTTTCCCAAAGAGCACAAGTTAAAATATATTGACATAATGTCAAAAGGATATTCAATTTGCTGCACTTTTGCTGGGAAAACAAACAAATGCTGAAGATACAGACTGAATTTGGATTAAATAGCCACTGTCATGAAAGTTTTAGTCTTGTTTCTTAATGTTCACATTTAGGAAACTGGTAGAAACACTCTCTTTGATCCTTAGTGAAATCTTTATGTAAAAGAGACACAAATCCCTAGCTGGTTTGCTATCTGAGCAAGATGGAACACTCCTCATATTGAATGATTTTATTGAGATCACTTCCTAGTGACATTAAAGTATATTTTTCCCTACATGTAAGAATATACACTTAAATATTAATTTTTCACATGTAAACCCATGGCTAATTCATATCAATGTATGGCAAAAACCACTACAATATTGTAAAGTAATTACCATCCAACTAAAATAAATAAGTTAAAAACATATATATATTAATTTTTCTTTACTTTTAAAATATTTTTATTTTTTATTTCCTCCTCTTAAAATGAAAATTGGTCTGAAATCAAATGCTATTGTGTTACGACAGGTCCTCTCTGAGAGGCCAGCAGGAGGCGCTGCTGAGAGAAGAGAGATCTTTCAGTATCATTCTTTGCAGATTTCATATTATGGTATCTATGATGTATTATGACATAATAAGGAGTTATAACCTTTTCTTTCTTTCTAACTTCCCATTCATTGCCCTTGGGACTATTACAATGGCAAAAGCTTCACTGTATAGCCATGATCATTGTTGTTCAGTCTTTCAGTCGTGTCTGACTCTGTGACCCCATGAACTGCAGCATACCAGGTTTCTCTGTCTTTCAGCTTCTCCCTGAGTTTGCTCAAACTCATGTCCATTGAGTCAGTGATGCCATCCAACCATCTCATTCTCTGTTATTCCCTTCATTATCACTATGATCATTACTTGCCTGAAAATTTGTAGCAAGGATAGAAAAAAAAAAAAAAGAGGAAAGATAAACACAACTCTTGTCCTAATCTAGATCAAATCAGGATAAGAATTCCTTAGAGGAACTTTGTCAGATTTAAGATTTCCTGGAGAATCTGGAGAATCAGCTCTACTAAAATATAGCATGGATTCATGGATTTAACCCAAGTAACTGTAATTATGTCAACTTATTTTGCACATTGTATCCTTTATCCCTTTTCTCCAAAATAGATAATCCAATCAGTATCTGAGGAGTTTCTAGCTTGCTAGCAGAGATTTTGGAGGAGAACATTCAGCTTCTTAATTAAAATCTGAAACTGAGTTTTATAACAGCTTCAGTGTTTAGATAGCCTCACTTATAACACAGGTAGGAGATTTCTTTGGTATACATAGATAAATTTGTAAAAAATTTTACCTATTGTACCTTGATAATACCAAATATGCTATTTGATAATACTGGCGTGTTCTGCTGTTTGCTGCTTTTGTATTCATTTGGCATTTCTGACTCTATTCTTGCATCATTTTAGGAAGTAGGGCAAGGAACATTTCCTTCAGTTTTGATTCCATCCAATATTTTCAGAATTTGACAGCGAAGAATTTAAAGTTTAAAATGGACCTGGAAGCAAAAAAAAAACAGTATTCTGTAAACTTCAAATACCACTAAGCTATTTCTTTCCTTTGCCATCTCATAGAGTTGTAAAAAAGAAAGGATTATGAACATATTTTGTAAATCATAAAAGTCTACATTAATTACATGTCAAAGGCAACAATTAATAGTTTATCCTACTGCCTTTTGCTACTCCTGCTGTTTCATTTGCAATTTCTAGAAGTCTAGAGTGTGGTATTTATCCTGTAATTTAGTAAAACATCTTAGTGTTTTACTAAATAACATTAAGAATAATTCCAGACTATTTTTGGAAAGAAATTATACAATATATTTTAAGATAACTGAGACTTTCTATTTTTGTTATTACATTATGGTTTTCTAAGTTCATTTAGCTTGTTCAATATAAGAAAATGTTTTAATTCCCCTACAAATTTGACTGATACCTTTATATTTCTGTCCTTGATATCTTGTATTTATATTTTTATTTATATTTGTATATATCTTGCATTTATATTTATATTGTATTCATCTTGTATTTATATCTAATATAATCTTATATTTATATTCTTGGAGTAGGAAATAGCAAGCCAGTCCAGTATTCTTGCCTGGAGAAATCCATGGACAGAGGAGCCTGGCAGGCTATGGTTATATATCTTCTAGGTAGGTATTAATGTGCTAACATTTCCTAACTTTTTAACCATTGCAAACTTTTCTGTTAGCTTCCCTTTTCTACCTTGCCACATATTTCTCAAGGAGTTTTGCAATCTCTCCCCCTACTTCAATTCACTAATAGAATGTTTGAAACAGTTTCAATGTAAAATGTTTGTTATAACTTTATAAAATAATTTTACTTTTATTTATGTTTAACTTTATGTTTCAGATATTTTCTGTACCATCTTTAGCAATAATCTTTGTAACAAAATGTTTTACTCATATGAGGCAGTTAGATTTCATGCTAAAGTCTGCCTTGCCAAAGTCTTTGCATAATTCAAAACTATTACAATACAAGACAGAGCATGACAAAAATGGTGACTATCTCTGTATATTGGTACACAGAATAATATCTTGTAGCATCAACATAAACACCACTTACAATCATTCCTCATTCCTCTCCTTTAGAATATGCTAATTTTAAAGATTTTTAGATTTTTGGATGCTCATTATTTCAATCTTTGTTGATGAAGTGAGATATATTAACATACATGTTTTTCAAATTATAAAATATAACATTCTCAAAATAATATCCAAATATGTAAAATGCTAAACAAGTGAAATATATTATATTCAAGTATAAGACTAAGGTATTCCTTTCAAATCTAAAATCATGTTTTTAAATTTTAAATAATAAGTTTAGTTTTATGTCACTTAAAACTATCCCACAAATTTATTTTCTTCCTTTACATGATGGTCATGATGGAATACTTAGTAATGGATCAGCTCTTCTGCTGAAAATAACTATAAAAGTCATAAAATTATTAGGAAATAAATAGTGATAGACAGAACAGTGGTTCTATAAAGATATCCAGAACCTAAACCCCCAAATCTGTAAATGTGTAACCTTACATGACAAGGGAATTTGCAGACGTGAATAGACCAAGATGTGTACCTTGAGTAAGAATATTATCCTTTTAGATTTTCTGGTGGGGTTCAATCTAATTAAACATGGGCAACTTTCTAAGCTGGGTTAGAGAGATGAGACAGAAGGAGAAGGAAGAGAGATGTGATATGAGAAGGACTCAACATATTGTTGCTTCTTGGATGCTTAAAGAGAGGAGCTATGAGCCACATGATGCTGGCAACCTCTAGAAATGCTGAATAAGGCAAAGTGATGGATTGTCAACCCTGAATATTCATTGGAAGGACTGATGCTGAAGCTGAAGCTCCAATACTTTGGCCACCTGATGTGAAGAGCCAACTCACTGGAAAAGATCTTGATCTTTGGAAAGACTGAGGGCAGGAGAAGCGGGTAATAGAGGATGAGATGGTTAGATAGCATCACCAACTCAATGGACATGAGGTTGAGCAAACTCTGGGAAATAGTGAAGGACAGGGAAACCTGATGTGCTGCAGTCATGGGGCTACAAATAGCTGGACATGACTTAGCTTATGAGCAACAACACTAGTGAGGTGGATGAACCTAGAGCCTGTTACACAGAGTGAAGTAAGTCAGAAAGAGAAAAATAAACATAGCATATTAATGCATATATATGGAATCTAGAAAAATGGTATTGATGAACTTATTTGCAGGGAAGGAATGGAAACACAGATGTAGAGAAGGGACCTGTGGACACAGCAGAGGAAGGAAAGAGTGGGATGAATAGAGAAAGTAGTGTCTACATACATACACTACCATATGTGTAGAATAGATAGCTGGTAGCATTGACATTACATGCACTACCATGAGTAAAATAGATAGCTGGTGGGAAGTTGCTATATAAAGCAGGGAGCCCAGCCTTGGACTCTGTGATGACCTGGCTGGGAGGGTGGGCCATGGAGAGAGGGGAGGGAGGCTCAAGAGAAAGGTGATATATGTATAATATGGCTGATTTGCATTGTTGTATGATAGAAACCAACACAACATTGTATTGCAATTTTCTTCCAATTAAAAAAGAAAAAAAAGAGATAGCTTTAGTCATCTTTAGCCCCATGGAACTCTTCTGTCAGGGCTGATCAGTACTTCCCCCCAAAAGATGAATGATGACAATAGAATAAGAACCCTCAGGGTGAAGTGAAGTGGGAAGATAATTCAAGGAAAAAGGCCACAGCCAAGTAGGGATGGCTCAGATGGTAAAGAGTCTGCTTACAATGTGGGAGAACTAGTTTCAATCCCTGGGATGGGAAGATCCCCTGGAGAAAGGAATGAAAACCCACTTTAATATCCATGCCTGAAGAATGACACAGAAGCCTGTGGGCTACAGTTACAGTCCATTACACTTTCACTTTCAATTTAAGGATGAGGCAATTAGATAAAAAGAGCTCGGACAAGGCTAGAGGATAGAATTGATCTCTACTTAGTTGAGAACATAGTTGACAAGTTATATCTGGGTTAGAACTAGTCAAAGCTCCAAAGAGTTTCTGATTTTTATATCAGCACATTCCCAGAATAATTAGTACAAATAATTTGGGTAAGATAATAAATGGGAAAGAGACAGGGTAGAAAATCAAATTTACCTTAAAGTTTCCATATTTTAATATTTTGATTTCAAAAGCCAAAGATAATTATTAGACAAATGATCTCAGCAGAAAACCAAGAGGATTGATATCAGTCTCTAACAGATTAATTAGCAAGAGATTTTTCTTCCCCTAGCTATGAAGAAAGAGAGAGAAAAAAAAGAGCAGAGACAGATTGAGACATCTGGGAGTCCTGAGAGTTATTGGTTCTCATATCCTGCTGCCCCAGATGGTGCAATGGAAATAACAAGACCCAAATGAGGACTATATGATATGTCAGGACAGATGGGATACCCAAGTCCTATATTTGGCATACAAGTAGCAATACAGTCATTTCCAAGTCCCATGGACTACATAGATACAGCAATAGAAATATTGGAATTTCAGGATTCTGGAGCAGTAGAACGAAGGACATTTTAAAAGCAACCTATGCAAAATGTCCTTTGTTCTAACCTAAAGAAAGCTGAGCGCTGAAAAATAGATGCTTTTGAACTGTGGTGTTGGAGAAGACTCGAGAGTCCCTTGGACTGCAAGGAGGTCCAACTAGTCCACCATAAAGGAGATCAGTCCTGAGTGTTCATTGGAAGGACTGATGCTAAAGCTGAAACTCCAGTACTTTGGCCACCTCATGTAAAGAGCTGACTCATTGGAAAAGACTCTGATGCTGGAAGGGATTGGGGGCAGGAGGAGAAGGGGATGACAGAGGATGAGATGGCTGGATGGCATCACCGACTCTATGGACATGAGTTTGAGTGAACTCCGGGTGTTGGTGATGAACAGAGAGGCCTGGCATGCTGCGATTCATGGGGTCACAGAGTCGGACGCGACTGAGCAACTGAACTGAATTGAATATCAGTCTAAATATTTAATGAGTGTTTTGTATAAGGCATTATGGTAAGAACATTACATATATTATCCCATTTAATCTTCACAACAATCCTTTATATGAAGTATAAATCATTACTTTAAATTATATAGTGCACAAGGAAATCTCTAAAAATTTCATTGTTGTTGTTCAGTCACTGAGTCATGTCCATGCCTTTGCCACCCCATGGACTGCACCATGCCAGGCTTTCCTGTCCTTTACTCTCTCATAGGGTTAGCTCAAATTAACACCCACTGAGTCGATGATGCTATCTACATACATTTTAACCTCCATGAGAAATACCAGGCTTAGAAATGCAGTGCAGTTCTGTCAGTCAGCCAAGCCGGTTTTTGTCTTTATCTGTGCTAATTATTGCACTCTACTGCCCAGCCTACTTTGAGGCTGCATAGAAGTGAGCAAAATCTAAGAGCGATTTCCTCTTGAACCAGTTGATGGGATTTCTTAAAAAAGAGAGAGAGAGAGAGAATTGCTTGCTGAGAAGGGCTAATGTGGAAAAAGAAGCAGAATACATAGTGTTTATTGCATTTGTTCCCTTTATGTATATAATTCTTATATTTTCAAATATGAGGAGTTTAGAACAATTTTAAATTATATTAGGTCACCAACCTGTTTAGTGGCTTCCAGATTTTATCAATAAATTAGTCCCCATTCCAAATATTTGGAAAAAGCTTGCTTGTAACTCTGCAACTCTTTAAAAATATGAAATGAGAACAGCTGGCATAGGGCCCAAAGCTGTACATTCAGTTAACCTCCAATCCTTTTTAAAAAATAATACATGACAACTTAAAAATGTTATTATTTGTGAAACACATCCTTTTTAATTTGGGTTTATAATGTAGGCTTATTGTATTTCTCCCTACGCTCTTCACTTTCAATCCTCATTCTCCAGAGAATGGCAGATATCTTGCATAAGACCTATTACTGCTGCCCCATGATATTTTCCTGAGGTCATGTTTTTCTCCTTGTGCACACATTTACAAATCTATGAAAGCATATTTCTTGAGAAGAATATCTAAAAGGGAACAGAGGGATATGGATCAACAGGAACCATAGCTTTAAAAAGAGACCAGTGGGAAACCACAGAAAATGTCAATATGAAAACCCTTATCAGCCATACACAATGCTGTTTAAGAAGTAAGCTTTGCCTTCGGGTTCTCTGACTCAGTTATTCGTTAACTAACAGGAAATGCCTGACCTGAGGGATAGTATTATTGTTTCAAACTTGGTCTTTTTCCTTTTCTCCTGAAGTTTGCTACATCTCTATTTCAACTGAATCCTTCTAATAAAATCCTTTCTGTGTGACTATACGCTTTCTAGAAAATGATAAATTGTGTCCCACAGGAAAAAGTTGAATTTATTTTAAATGTTGTTTGAAGGTTAAAATCTTATTAGAAGTCCATAAATTTGAGAAACGTTAACTATGAACATATAACAGCTCCTGTTTCAAACAGCCCAGTGACAGCAAATGAGAGCTCAGGCCACTCTTTCTGTGAATATCTTTATTCAGAAAAACCACCAAATGCAATTTTATTTATTGAACACGTCACTATTGTTCCTAAGAATGTTTGACATTTGTTTTGTCAGGGGAGTGTATAATTTCCTTGGTTCTGTGTTACCACAGCAAAAATTTGAAGCAACAGACAGACCACTGTTACAGCTCCATGTTACAGCTCAGTTTTATTTGGCAAGCAGAGGAAAATACATCCTCAAGGCATGAGTGTGGGCTGACCCAAAAGATGCACAGAGAAGCCCCCAGTTCAATTTTGGCTCCTCTTTTTATGTTTTTTTTTTCTTCTCCCCTGAGCCTGCCCTATGTAAATTGGGCTAGCCAGGAGGGTTGTTTGTTTTCCCTGAGGTCCCCACTACAGACCTTGGACCTTCCTTTGTTCTATTTTCTTGGGCTTTTCCTGTTTTTGTCTTTTAGCCACCACTATTTTGTACTCTTCTTCCTATTTTAACTACCTAACATTCCCCCCTCAAGAGATAGGAGGTCCAGTTCCCTGGGAATAGGGGCATTGAGGTCTCTCTGGTTACTTTCTGCTGAATGGCATGGTGAGGGGCATTGGGCCTCCGCCTTTTGCTAGTCTCAAGCCTTGGAATCCTTATAGTGGTGTTCATCTAAGGGTGAATGATATTTTCTGTGATCGGCTGTAGTTTTATATATCTTTGTTGAACTGGCACTGCATGCTGTTGACCTGCATGTTGACCTGGAAAGAGACAAAACTGGTTAGACAATTAATAATGCATGGCATAATCATAAGCAACATCAATACAGTGATAACAAGGATTAGTAGGGGCATTAGCCAACTCCAAATTCCCACTTTCCTGGAGAAGGATCCCCCAAAGAGAGATTGAAGCCACCCTGAGAACTCTCCAGCTTGTTCTCTGAGATTCTGTAGGATTGGATTTTTTTTTTTTTTTTTTTTTTTTGAGGACTGTGAGACTTTTTTAACTTGGCTGAAGGTATTTCCCCAGAAACAACACGTCTCATTCAAGATGGATCAAGTCACTCCCTGTTCAGGGATCAGGAGACCTATCTCTTGTCTATTTTGGAGTACAACACTTGCTAAGCTGTGTTGGCTCTTCAGAGCTGTCCTGAGAAGTCTTATGTCCAGAAACTTGATTTTGAGCGTGTTCATTAGAATGGCATTCATTTGTACTCCTCAATATGTATGTGACATCTCCTAGGGGCTCACAGGTGTATAGAGTGTCCTCTTCTGTTTTCTTCCATGGCTTGACTAGTGAGTAGTGAATCCAGGAGTCATGTTCTGGTACCTTGACTGCTGTGGGGGTAGAAAGTACTACAGGGTAGGGGCCCATCCATGTGGACTGGAGCTGAGCCTTTGGGGACCCATCCTTCCAGACTTTAATTAGGACTTGAGTCCCTGGAGCATTTAGTGGTGGCTCTTTAGAATCTTTTGGGTCCTTGTTGACACCCCACAAGCATATATCCTGTTGGAATTGTCCAATGGCCATGGTATAAGACTGGAGGGACTGAGCCTCTAGATCGAAGAAGAGATCATTGACATAAACAAAAGGTCTCTCATATAGCATCTCATAAGGACTTAGACCTGTATGCAGGTCAGGAGGCAACAGTTAGAACTGGACATGGAACAACAGACTGGTTCCAAATAGGAAAAGGAGTAAGTCAAGGCTGTATATTGTCACCCTGATTATTTAACTTATATGAAGAGTACATCATGAGAAACGCTGGACTAGAAGAAACACAAGCTGGAATCAAGATTGCCAGGAGAAATATCAATAACCTCAGATATGCAGATGACACCACCCTTATGGCAGAAAGTGAAGAGGAGCTAAAAAGCCTCTTGATGAAAGTGAAAGAGGAGAGTGAAAAAGTTGGCTTAAAGCTCAACATTCAGAAAACGAAGATCATGGCACCTGGTCCCAACACTTCATGGGAAATAGATGGGGAAACAGTGGAAACAGTGTCAGACTTTATTTTTGGGAGCTCCAAATCACTGCAGATGGTGATAGCAGCCATGAAATGAAAAGACACTCCTCAGAAGGAAAGTTATGACCAACCTAGATAGCCTATTCAAAAGCAGAGACATTACTTCGTCAGCAAATGTCCATCTAGTCAAGGCTATGGTTTTACCAGTAGTTATGTATGGATGTGAGAGTTGGACTGTGAAGAAAGCTGAGCACTGAAGAACTGATGCTTTTGAACTGTGGTGTTGGAGAAGACTCTTGAGGGTCCCTTGGACTGCAAGGAGATACAACCAGTCCATTCTAAAGGAAATCAGTCCTGGATGTTCATTGGAAGGAATGATGCTAAAGCGGAAACTCCAGTACTTTGGCCACCTCATGCAAAGAGTTGACTCATTGGAAAAGACTCTGATGCTGGGGAGGGTTTGAGGGCAGGAGGAGAAGGGGACGACAGAGGATGAGATGGTTGGATGGCATCACCGACTGGATGGACGTGAGTTTGAGTGAACTTGGGAGTTGGTGATGGACAGGGAGGCCTGGGTGCTGCAATTCATGGGGTCACAAAGAGTTGGACATGACTGAGGGACTGAACTGAACTGAACTGAAGGACTAAGACCAACCTGTTCCTTAGGGGCATTATGGGTGTGGAGAAGAGCTATTGGTAAAGCCTCCTTCTATCCAAGGGAGGTTGCCTGGGTTATCTTTTTATCGCTGATTTTAAGAATTGGTTGGCTCTTTTTACTTTTCCTGAAGACTGAGGCCTCCAGGCACAATGGAGGTAATATGTGATGCCCAATGCTTTAGAGACCCCTTGGATAACTGTCACTTTGTAATGATCTGGGCAGACCAAACCTCGGAATGATTCATGAAGCAGTTTTTTTCTTGACCACCTCCTCAGCCATCTCTGTAGAAGGAAATGGCAACCCACTCCAGTATTCTTGCCTGGAAAATCCCATGGACAGAGAAGCTTGGTAGGCTGCAGTCCACAGGGTCGCTACAAGTCGGACATGACTGAGTGACTTCACTTTCACTTTTCAATTTAGTGCATTGGAGAAGGAAATGGCAACCCACTCCAGTGTTCTTGCCTGGAGAATCCCAGGGATGGGCAAGCCTGGTGGGCCACAGACCCCCAGTCTATGACGTCTATGGCAGCAGCCATCTCAGTCCAGGTTAGAAAAACTTCAGTCCATTCTGTGAATGTATCTATCATGACTAGTAGGTATTTATACCCTCAAGAAACTGGCATCTGGCTGAAGTCCATCTGTCAGTCCTACCCTGGGTAGGTCCCATGCTGTTTGATGGGCTGGGCCAGGTGGAGTCTTTGAACTCCTTCAGTTCAGTTCAGTTCAGTTCAGTTCAGTTCAGTCGTTCAGTTGTGTCCGACTCTTTGCAAACCATGGAGCTCCTTGGGGGTTGTTTAACTGGCAAGTGGGATAGAGGAGACCACTTGCCTTATAGTCATTTGGAGGCCTGTTCCTCTGAAGGATCTTTCTAGTAATCTTTGGAGGGCATTTTCCCCTAAATGAGTGGTGGCATGTAAGGAGTTAACCAACTTCCATTGGAGGGTCCCAAGCAGAAAAAGGAGTTCCTTTTTTTGGAACCACCCCATATAATCTTCTTGAAAACCCTCACTCTCAGCTTTAAGAGTCTCACTTTCAGTATATGAAGGAGTTTCCGGCATATTAGTCTGTGGAACTAAGGTGGCAACACCTATTTAGTCATTTTTTAGTAATGTTGCTCTCTTAGCTGTCTGATCAGCTGCTTGGTTCCTTCGTGCCACTTCCGTGCTCCCCTTTTGGTGTCTTTTACAATGGGAGACTGAAACCTCAGCACGCAGATGGTCTGTCTCCAAGAGCCTAAGGAATTGATCACCATATTTGATTGGGGGCCCTCGGGTCAAGTGGCCTATTTCCAAATAGCAGCATGTGCATGCAGCACCAGAAAGGTGTACTTAGAGCCAGTGTAAATGGCTACTCTGTTTCCTTTTCCCAGTTCTAAAGCTCAAGTCAGGGCTATGAGCTCAACTAATTGGGCTGAAGTACCTGGTGGCAAAGGTTTAGTCTCTATGGTCTCAAAATTGAAGACTACTGTATCTCCAGCTCTTCTCTTTCCATCCAAGACAAAACTGTTTCCATCAGTGTACCAGGATTGATTGTACCAGTGTATCAATTCCTCAGGATTGGTCAGAAGATCGTCTGACAATCCCTCTCAGGATTTTGTCCAGTTATTCTGTTTCTGGACAAGAGTGAAAGGGGAGAGCACCTTCAGGGGTAGGCAGGAGGGTGGCTGGGTTAAGAACCTCACAAGGGGATATAATATGGCCTGGATTTTCCATCACCATTACTTGATATCTGAGGATCATTTGATCAGACATAAATAAATGGCCTCTACCATTCAGGACTTGTTTCACTTGGTGGCTGGTAAAAATACTTAGTTTGTCCCCAAAGTTCAGTTCAGTCACTCAGTCGTGTCTGACTCTTTGTGACCCCATGAACCACAGCACACCAGGCCTCCCTGTCCATCACCAACTCCCAGAGTCCACCCAAACCCATGTCCGTTGAGTCAGTGATGCCATCCAACCATCTCATCCTCCATCGTCCCCTTCTTCTCCTGCCTTAAATCTTTCCCAGCATCAGAGTCTTTTCAAATGACTCAGCTCTCTGCATCAGGTGGCCAAAGTATTGGAGTTTCAGCTTCAACATCAATCCCTCCAATGAACACCCAGGACTGATCTCCTTTAGAATGGACTGGTTGGATCTCCTTGCAATCCACAGGACTCTCAAGAGTCTTCTCCAACACCAGAGTTCAAAAGCATCAATTCTTTGGTGCTCTGCTTTCTTTATAGTCCGACTCTCACATCCATACACGATTACTGGAAAAACCATAGCCTTGACTAGACGGACTTTTGATGGCTTCCTGACCTGTATACAGGTTTCTCAAGATGCAGGTCAGCTGGTTTTGTATTCCCATCTCTTCCAGAATTTTCCACAGTTTATTGTGATCCACACAATCAAAGGTTTTGGCATAGTCAATAAAGCAGAAATAGATGTTTTTCTGGAACTCTCTTGCTTTTTCACGGTTCCAGTGGATGTTGGCAATTTGATCTCTGGTTCCTCTGCCTTTTCTAAATCCAGCTTGAACATCTGGAAGTTCATGGAGCAATATTGCATAGGAAACCGGAATGTTAGGTCCAATAATCAAGGCAAATTAGAAGTGGTCAAACAGGAGATGGCAAGAGTGAACATCAACATTTTAGGAATCAGCTAACTAAGATAGACGGAATGGGTGAATTTAACTCAGATGACTATTATATCTACTACTGTGGGTAGGAATCCCTTAGAAGAAATGGAGTAGCCATCATAGAGAACAAAAGAGTCCAAAATGCAGTACTTGGATGCAATCTCAAAAACGACAGAATGATCTCTGTTCATTTCCAAGGCAAACCATTTAATATCACAGTTATCCAAGCCTATACCCCAACCAGTAATGCTGAAGAAGCTGAAATTGAAAGATTCTATGAAGACCTACAAGACATTCTAGAATTAACACCCAAAAGAGATGTCCTTTTCATTATAGGGGACTGGAATGCACAAGTAGGAAGTTAAGAATCACCTGGGGTAACAGGCAAATTTGACCTGGAGTACAGAATGAAATGCATTGGTCATAGCAAACACCCTCTTCCAATAACACAAGAGAAGACTCTACACATGGACATCACCAGATGGGCAACAGCAAAATCACATTGATTATATTCTTTGCAGCCAAAGATGGAGAAGCTCTATACAGTCAGCAAAACAAGACTGGGAGCTGACTGTGGCTCAGATCATGAACTCCTTACTGCCAAATCCAGACTTAAATTGAAGAAAGTAGGGAAAACCACTAGACCATTCAAGTATGACCTAAATCAAATCCCTTATGACTATACAGTGGAAGTGAGAAATAGATTTAAGGGACTAGATCTGATAGACAGAATGCTGAATGAACTATGGATGGAGGTTTGTGAACATTGTACAGAAGACAGGAATCAAGACCACCCCCAACAAAAAGAAATGCAAAAAAGCAAAATGGCTATCTGAGGAGGCCTTATAAATAACTGTGAAAAGAAGGGAAGTGAAAATCAAAGGAGAAAAGGAAAGATATCCATTTGAATGCAGAGTTCCAAAGAATAGCAAGGAGAGATAAGAAAGCCTTCCTCAGCAATCAATGCAAAGAAATATAGAAAAACAATAGAATGGGAAAGGCTAGAGAGGTCTTCAAGAAAATTAGAGATACCAAGGGAACTTTTCATGCAAAGATGGGCTCGATAAAGGACAGAAATGGTATGGACCTAACAGAAGCAGAAAATATTAAGACAAGGTGGTAAGAATACACAGAAGAACTGTACAAAAAAGATCTTCATGACCCAGATAATCATGATAGTGTGATTAGTCACCTAGAGCCAGACATCCTGGAATGTGAAGTCAAGTGGGCCTTAGGAAGCATCACTATGAACAAAGCTAGTGGAGGCGATGGAATTCCAGTTGAGCTATTTCAAATCCTGAAAGATGATGCTGTGAAAGTGTTGCACTCATTATGCCAGCTAATTTGGAAAACTCAGCAGTGACCACGGGACTGGAAAAGGTCAGTTTTCATTCCAATCCCAAAGAAAGGCAATGCCAAAGAATGTTCAAAGTACCACACAATTGCCACCAAAAGAGAGTTTTAAAGCATGTTTTATCAGGACTGCAATAGCTGCAAGATTTCAAAAGAAGGAAAAGATCTCTTCCCAATAATGGAGTAGGACACTCAGGGACCACCAGATACTGGTGGGAAAATATTTGTCCATCCCAGCAACAAAGAAGTCCTCAGGTGAATCTTCTTGTAATTGTTTTTCCTGTAGCACCCAAAATGGTACATATTTGGGAGGAGAAGGCTCTGGAGTAGAAGGTCAGCACAGAGTAGGCAGCCCCTCTATCAGCCAAGAAATTCTTGGACCTACCTGCCACATCCAGTTGCTCCCTTGGCTCCAGCCCCATGATGGTTATCTGTAACAGGTGGGTTGTCTGGAGCAGGCCACCTCAGTCCTGTTGAACCATCATGAGTGAAGGCTTGGCAGTTGACCTTGGGTCCTGAGGGCAGAGTGTCAGCTAATGTCCAAATTAAAGGCGTTTGTAGCAAGTTGTTTTAGGAGACTTGTCATGGAATGGACACTCTTTGGCCCAATGTGCTGGTTCTCTACAGATTAGACATTTGCCCTGTGCCTTGTCCTTCAAGGACTCAGGGTTTTTCATAGGGCTTCCCTGGACGGCAGCCAGCATCTGGGCATGCTTTGTCTCTTTCCTTTTCTCCCTTTCTTGGGTCTTGGCCTCCCTCTCTTGTGCTCTGTTATAAAATATATTTTGGCTGTCTGTACTGTCTCATCTAAAAGAGGCAGCAGAGTCCTGTTACTGGAACTGTTGTAACTTTAGCCTGATGTCTGATGCACATTGCAACAGAAATTTGTCCTTTAAAATCACCTGTCCCTCGTAAGAGTCTAAGGCCATATTGGTAAACTTTTGGAGGGCCTCTTTTAGACTTTCCAGAAAGGCAATGGGGTTTTTGTTGGACTCATGAGTTATTGCTGAGACCAGGCACAGTCCCAAAAGTATAAGGCTTCCTTCTATTTCCATGGGTGGGCTTCCTAAGGGGTAATTCCTTCTGAATCTTATCCTACCCAGTACTGTTAGAAACTGAGAGCCAGGCATCCCTGGTCAGGGTACAGATCCCCAGGCAAGTTGAGGCATGACAGCCTCCTGAAGATTGAACCCCAGGGCAAGGTCAAGGCATTTCAGCTTTCTGAGAATTGGATCCCTGGGGAGGTGGAGGTATGTTGACTTCCTTGGACCCTTGGACTGGAGGATCCCTGAGCAGACTGAGGTGTGACAACCTCCCAGGGACCAGATCCCTAAGCAGGTTGATCTCCTGGTATCCCCAGGCTGGAGTTGGGTGTCCCCAAAGTCTCCAGATTGACCAGTGCTAGGTAGTATTAAGGAGTTGTAATCTTATTTTATTGCTGGTTTGTCCACTGTGGATGTGAATAGATACCATGATGTAAAGTAATCCAAGTCTGTGCCCTGAGACTGGGAACCTGGCAAAATAGCCATAAACCTTATCCTCTTACTACTCTGAGGGAATGTAAGTCACTGATTTCTTCCCTTAGTCCTCCATAAGAGCAGTTTAGGGTGTTTTCAATGGTACACATTTCATTGTCATAGGCCCACTGTAGGTAATAAAAGAAGTAATGACAAAGGAGTGGGTTATCTGGTTCTGTTAGGGACATTAAGAATATTTTAATAATAAGCTAGGTGGAGCAATGTTGCCTACAAGGGGGCAGGGTCCTTGTTGTAGGAATTAGTAAGTGGCTTAATAACATATTGATAAGAGGCAACAGACCAGATGTTCCATAAAAGTGGAGTGGAGATTTGATGCAGGGGTATGTTTGTAACTTTAGCAGAAGGGTGGCAAGGGTTTGGGCCTAAATGGCCTGCAGAACTAACTCCCAAAATGGCAAACATTGTTCCTGGAAGTCCAGTTGCCCTTGAATAGATGCCACCAACAGATGGACTTTTAGCAGGCATTGTGTGCCTGTCACCCACCTTAGCAGGTTCACTGAGAGATCCTGTTGCACTTGTTGAAGGAAACATGAAAGATGAAGGCCTGAATATCTAGAGGGATTGGGTATTATACAGTATTTCTCTCCCAAGGGCCAGCTGTTTTCTGGTTGTCCCTCCAGAAAATTGTAGAAGCAACATTGTGGGCCTGGACAGGGCTCAGGAAGAGCATGAAACAGGAGGGAAGCAGGCAAGGCACAATTTTTGAAAGAATGACATAGCCCAAGAGCATAACATAAACTGATTAAAATCAAATGGGTCCAAGATAGCAAGTCAAATTCAGCTAAACCTTGATCCTCAGTCTGCAAGCTAAATGACACACCCAGAGGTACCAGGACAGTTCCAAGTCACTGTCAAGACTGAGGAGTGGGTGGTTCCTTAATTGTTGGAATGATCCTCCCACTCATTAGCATATGAAATCGCCCAGCTTGCAAAAACTAACCACATCACATTCCATGGCTGCTTCCTTTTGTGATGGCCCACATTCTGTGGAGTATGCTTCTGTCTGAATCTGAACAAATCCACTTCCTACCTATGGATGTGTCTCTCACTGAATTTTTTTGCAATGAGACATCAAGTGCCTGAGCTTCATTAGGTCCTAAAAACCAGGCACCATGGGTTTTGGCCAGGCTCAAGTTCCAGTAGAATACGACTGAGTGACTAAGCATAGCACAGAGTCCCTGCTACGGGGGTTCGAGTACAAATCTTAGGTAAATGGTTTCAGGCAACAACTTTCAGAAATGGAAAGATGATGACCTGTCCAATACTTTGTAAGCAGTGGCATAGATGGAGAGAGGAGCTGAAGGATGGGAGGAAAAAGCAGTGGGGAAACCATGCCGAGGAATCCCCTTCATAACCTGCCAGAAAATCTGCTAAATATCTGCCCTGTACTCACAGTTTTCATTGGCTTGATCCTTGGCACAAAGAAGAATAAGACAGAAGAATGCCCACCCACTTGGGCAACAGCTACTAACACACAGCTGATAGTAGAGCCTTCAGGACACCCTGGGGCACCCACTGCTGCTCACCTATTCGCAGGGGATTTGAGGAAACAAGAAATGAGAGATTGTAGAGAAATTAAGATTTTGTTGGCCGTATGTCCTTCCAGTCATAGGAGTGAGGACTTACTACCCCAACCAGAGGCCTTCTGGAATCTGAGCCTGAGCCGCGTGAGCTTTCTGCCAAGTTAGCTTTTGCTTCCCTGTTTCTAGCATGCTGGGCTTCTTGTCACTGCTGCTGTGCTGGGTTTTCATCACATTCAGCTTCCACCATGAGAGCTTTCGCTGAGTTGGGGTTCTGCTGTGCTTGGCCTCTGCCTCGCAGGGGCAGAGGCGAGGTTGTTTCAGCCAGGTTAGATCCAAGTCACGGCACCATAAATGTCAGGAGAGTGTGTAATTTCCTCGGTTTTGTCTCGCTGCAGCAAAAATTTGAAATGATGGACAGACCAGTGTTACAGTTCCGTGTTACAGCTCAGTTTTATTTGACAAGCAAAGGAAAATGCATCCTCAAGGCAAGAGGGTGGGCTGACCCAAAAGACGCAAAGAGAAGAGAAGCTCAATTTTGACTCCTCTTTTTATATGCTTTTTTCTCCTCTCCCTGAGCCTGCCCTATGTAAGGGCTAGCCAGGAGGGCTGTTTGTTTTACCTGTGGTCCTCTGATCTTCGGAACTTCCTTTGTTCTATTTCCATGGGCTTTTCCCTTCTTTGTCTTTTAGCCACTGCCATTTTGGACTCCTTTTTCCTATTCTAACTACCTGACAGTTTGATATTCTTTCAGTTCATAATTTATTAGTTTTTACAAAATATTAGCTGATGACTGCAAAGAATTTGAACTAATGAAATGAAAATTCAATTTTATGCACACTTTTACTTTTGCCAAAAAGTGGTGTCTTATTTCTCTTCAATATTATATACCACTTAGCATTTAACATTTGGTTCAACTGAATACAGATGGTAGATATTTGCTAGTGTTTTGAAGCTGATTCCTAACCTGGAGATTTTCTTTTTTTTAAATCATCCATTGTTTTGTTTTGAGAAAAGTCCAAAGCAATATTTACAGCTGATAATACTACATGTGGAGAATTCTGCTTTTTTGTTTAATTACTGAATTTTGTCTCCATTATTCCAACCTTAATCAATGAACTTTGAGATGAACTATTAGTAAAAGAAAGTGCACATGCAATCAAATTTGTAGTGACATGATTTAAGTTATTTTTATTGTTATACAGTGAAATGAAGTTCTAGGTTAAATTCCAGGATGTACTGTATTCCACATCTGCTTAGGACATTGCTTTGTCAGGAAAGAGGTTGATAATTTACATAACAATTAGTGCCATTCTGTCCTACACCTATTATGTATGAGTAATCATTCCTCTGCTTGTCTTTTCTGGATATGATAAGTACTCTTTGGTAAGGCTTGAGTGGCATCAAGAAGGTGAACGATTTTGGGATTCTGGTTGAATGACAAATGAGAATACTTAATACTCAAAAAAGAGAAGACAAGGGGTATTTAAAAATATGTTACTGTATTATGAAAACACTTCAACTGGTTTCATAGATCTCATCTATGAATTAGAAGAAGGAATGGCACATAGCCGTGGTTTTTCTAAGGATTACATTTCTAAATGTGAGTACTTTATAGTATACTTTGAAGTATGAGTACTTTGAGCTTCCCTGATAGCTCAGCTGGTAAAGAATCTGCCTGCAGTGTAGGAGACCCTGGTTTGATTTCTGGGTTGGGAAGATCCCCTGGAGGAGGGCATGGAAACCCACTTCAGTCTTCTTGCTTAGAGAATCCTCATGAATAGATGAGCCTGGTGGGCTACAGTCCATGGGGTTGCAAAGAGTCGGACATGACTGAGCAACTAAGCACAATACTTTAGAGTTCAAAATATAGAAAATAAATTATCCCTTGCAGGGCAGTGCATGTGTGCTGTCATGTCTGACTCTTTGTGACCCTATGGATTGTAGCCCGCCAGGCTCCTCTGTTCATGGAATTTTCTAGGCAGGAATACTGGAGTGGATTACCTTTTCCTCCTCCAAGGGATCTTCCCCATCCAGGGATCAAACCCATGTCCATTACGTTTCTTGCACTGTCAGGTGAGTTTTTTTTTTTTTTTTTTTTTCTTTTGGTCACTGCACCTCCTAGGAAGCCCAAGTGAAAGTGAAGTTGCTCAGTCGTGTCCGACTCTTTGCAACTCCATGGCCTGTAGCCTACCAGGCTTCTCGGTCCATGGGATTTTCCAGGTTACTATTTCCTTCTGCAGAAGATCTTCCTGATCCAGGGATTGAATCTGGGTCTCCCGCATTATAGGCAGATGCTTTACCGTCTGAGCCACCAAGGAAGTCCAGGAAGCCCAAGTAATCCCTTGTTGTACACTTACTTTTTATTATCTTAATTTTAGCCTAGGTAGACTGGGTTGTGTTCTGTGATTTGCATATTAATATTAATTAGGCATGTTGAAATGGAGCAGGACTCTATGGTCCTTGCCTTCCCACCATGTCCTCTGACTGCCTTTTGTCTGTGGAAAACTTTAGTCAAAGAGTAAGTCTAATCAGAGAAATGAGAAAACACAAAAACAAAGCAAAACAGACAAAGGAGATCAAATAATAATAATGTAGTCATTAAGCATAGTCAAGAATATTTAGGTCCTGATCAAGGGCCATGGATGATATCCTAAGCCATATCCTGTGAGCTGTCTTGTAGATAATGAAACCCTACCAGGTGGGAGAATTCACTACATGATGGCAAGACTGTACTCACAACATAAGCTGCCACAATTCTGAGAAACAGCCTCAAAGAAATGGAAACAACTGACCCTGGAACTGAAGATTAACCATACCTGAAAAAATCAAGATGATGCTAGTCAGACTCAGTTCAGTTCAGTCGCTCAGTTGTGTCCGACTCTTTGTGACCCCATGAATCACAGCTCGCCAGGCCTCCCTGTCTATCTGCTGATGACCAGTTTCAAGACTATTGTCAGAGCTGATGATGCTGTTTCTTCATGTAGCCCCCTCCCTCTATAAAAGCTCTATAAAAGCTACAGAGCTTTTATAGCTATGTCTATGAAAGCTTTTGCCCCCTGCATATCTGAAGTGAGGGTGGGGGTCAGCCTTTGGATAGATGTCCTCCCTTCCCCCACAGTTGCCAGCATCTGAAACAAAGAAAACTTTCCTTTGCACCAACCTGGCCTGTTTATTGGCAGCTAGACCCTACTTTTGGGGCATTATTAAATATTAATCTCTCAAACTTTTATTAGTGAAACAGAATTATAAGAAAAACATCTTAGCATTATTAATGTGGTCTAAGTTCCTTGAATATTTACCATTTCAGTTTAGTTTCTCTGCAATGGTGAGATAATACCATTCCTACTTGGGCAGAAGAAGTGAATGAAATAGAGAGTCCAGGGAATTTGAAACAATATAAGAGATGTCACTGTGGAGAAATAGGAGCACAGGGAAGTGTAAGTAAGTTGTGGCCATGTAATAATTAGATGGGAGGGAGCCATCCAAACTAGTTTTCACTGTGTATGGTGTGGAACGATCATTAGCCATCAAGGCAAGACTTCATGCATAGCTAACATTTGAAAATTCACAATTCATTTCAAACTTCTCATTTGAAAAGTGCCTATAAATCTATAGATTAAACAAAAAAGATATTTCTATGCCTGCATATTTCTAGTCTATGCCTTTTATAGGTTCCTGACAAATCACATTTTCCAAGTGCTACCTTAAATTGTAGTAAATACAATTTTTTTTCTTGCAAAATCTCTTTAACTTGAAAGAGTTCAGGAAAAGTAGCAGAAATAAGAACTATTAGTTTTTCAATCTTATTATGCAAATTGAAAAACCATTCATTGTAGTGAACAAGCCTCTGCAGGCATTAGTGGTCTCTGCAATTGGAGAATGAGATATTTGCATTTTTTAATTTGAACATACAGGAATGCCAGAATGTCTGTGCTCATAACCTTATGAGTAAAAATAAATTTTAGTATCGAGTTGATTTAAAAAATATATTTGAGAAATGAGAAAGCAGAATTTTTTTAAACTACCATTTTATCAATTTAATATTTTAAATATTCCACAAATACTTACTGAAAAGCGGACATAGCCTTAGGCAGTTAGGATACAGAGATCAGTAAGACTCAGGGATGCTCAATGCAACTGATTGGATGATTCAAAAGTATTCAGTTACAAGCCAAATGTAGTGTGCTGTGACTTAAACTAGAGGATAAATCCTGTGGTTTATCCTGTCACTTATTTTGCGGCTTATTCAGGATGGAATGTCCAGTTGACAAGGCACAGATCCAAGGAGAATGATCAGGAAGTCATCAGTGTCCTACAGGGCTCACCTCCTACCTTGCCTCTCTTTCTACAGCTGTCTTCACAAGCTTCTTCCCCTGGAATTTAACTCTCTTTTCTTTGTCCACTCACAATACTTTCCAATTGAAGTGCTAGTATTTCCCCAGATCATCTGCCTAGGGTTCAATTCAAGGTGCAGTTTAACGGCACAACAGCCAATCTACACTTTCATCTTTTCTTCTTTCCTTTGGCTGAAAAAGGAAGGCAATTTCTGAATGTCTAGAACCTGGCAACTTCCTTTTTTACCAAGTGACTAAGGAGGCTCTCCCTGCCTAACTACCCCAGAATAGAATGCCAGAATAATTCAGGCTGCTGGGAAATCCACTGAGAAAGTGTGACTGTTATTGTAACTTGTCACAACTACTGAGCCTACACTCTAGAGTCTAAGAGCTGCAACTGCTAGCCCCACTCACGGCAACTAGAGAAAGCCCTTGCACAGCAATGAAGACCCAGGACAGCCGTGCAATAAATAAATAAACAACTCTTCAAAAAAGTGTGATTAATTTTTGAATTCTATTTCCTGTTTCATCAGATTAAGACAATTGTAAGTTCTTCTAGGGTAGGTATCCTTTGTATGTTTATATGTGCCAAGCAGTCATTATGGCTGGTTGGGTAGTGCTGCTACAGATGTCTCATAAGCCTCTGCAGTACCACGCTCTGAGTTTATAGTCTCTGGCCCTCCAGAAGGACTGACAGGCAATAGAGACCATATATAGACATCCTGTTTTACAAGGCTAGGCATAGCAGAGACAGCTGTGACCATCAGTATCTGTCACAAATCCTCATTGGCATTCAACAGTGACTAGAGCTGGAGAGTTTATTTACTCTCTTACATTGCATATATCTTGTGTCAACACTTGATTTACTTCATTGTAATACAGAATGGAATTCCCTGTTACTTTGATTTTTCTGGATTTTTTTTTTTAATAATTTAGAATGTTTCAGAGGCTGACAATAAGTCTTTGTCTCATATTATATATATATATATATTTTTTTTAAACAAAGATACTAGAGGGATGGCACCAGGATAAGGATAAGTTCTTAGTATCAGTGCATGCAAACAGCAGTGAAAAAGCAAGTCTTTTTCGTATAAATAGTGAATATGACATTGTTCAAGATAATAGAGTCATACCTTTGGACTTTATATTTTTGTGCTAAATAGCTCCAGTTGTGTCCAACTCTGTGCAACACTATGGACTGTAGTCTGCCAGGCTTCTACGTCCATGGGCTTTTCCAGGCAAGAGTACTGGAGTGGGTTGTCATGCCCTCCTTCAGGGGAATCTTCCTGACCTTGGGATCAAACCTGCATCTCTTACATTTCTTGCATTGGCAGGTGGGTTATCTACCACTAGCACCACCTGGGGAGCCCCCAGTTATTCAAAATACATGGTTTAATTGAATGGATCCAGAGCAGAAGGACATGAACTTATAGAGATCTTGGTGTTATTGAAAGGAATTTGTACAAAAATCCATATAAACATCATTTTTTCCCCTAGATTGAAAGAAGTTTTGCATACATGCATATTATAGTTTTTAAAATATAAACAGATGCCTTTCAGATTAATGTTATGAATATAATAAAAAGTGTTATCTAACTATAGATTATGGTCAAATAATGATATGATAATGTCTATCAGATTATTTTGATATGGGAATCTATAAATGTTTTGAATTTTAAAAGGTCTTCATTCTCAAAAATTAGCAATTTGCAGCCATGAAATTAAAAGATGCTTACTCCTTGGAAGGAAAGTTATGACTAACCTAGACAGCATATTACAAAGCAGAGACATTACTTTGCCAACAAAAGTCCATCTAGTCAAGGCCATGGTTTTCCAGTAGTCATGTATGAATGTGAGAATTGGACTATAAAGGAAGCTGAGAGCCAAAGAATTGATGCTTTTGAACTGTGGTGTTGAAGAAGACTCTTGAGAGTCCCTTGGACTGCAAGGAGATCCAACCAGTCCATCCTAAAAGAGATCAGTCCTAAATGTTCGTTGGAAATAGTGATGTTGAAGCTGAAACTCCAATACTTTGGCCACCTGATGCTAAGAACTGACTCACTGGAAAAGATCCTGATCCTGGGAAAGAGTGAAGGCAGGAGGAGGAGGGGATGGCAGAGGATAAGATGGTTGGATGGCATCACCAACTCAATGGCCATGAGTTTGAGTAAATTTCAGGAGTTGGTGATGGACAGGGAGGACTGGTGTGCTGCGGTTCATGGGGTGGCAAAGAGTCAGACACGACTGAGCGACTGAACTGAACTGAACCTAAGAAAAATATATACTCTTATCTTTATAGGTAATGAATGAGGCAGACATAGGATCCTTATTTCCTTTTCATTTTCCAGAATGATCTATTTGAAAATATCAACTCTGAATACTCTTATTCTATTTGCATTTTCTCCCTCGTGGCTCAGTGATAAAGAATCCCCCTGCCAAGGCAGGAGACATAGGTTTGATCCCTGGGGTGGGAAGATCCCCTGGAGAAGGAAATCACAATCCATTCCAGTATTCTTGCCTGGGAAATTCCATAGACAGTGGAGCCTGGCGAGCTACAGTCCATGGGGTGACAAAGAGTTGAACATTACTTAGCAGTTAAACAACAACAAACAACATCCTATTTGTACTATTTCAAGTTAGTTACTGAACAGGAATTTTATGCCCAGAACTATGAAAATAACATTAAGCTCATCATATTATTTATACTTCACAATAACCCCATCATGAAAGTGAAGTGAAGCGAAAGTCACTCGGTCGTGTCTGACTCTTTGCAACTCCATGGACTATACAGTCCACCAAATTCTCCAGGCCAGAATACTAGAGTGGGTAGCCTTTCCCATCTGCAGGGGATCTTCCCAACCCAGGGATTGAAGCCAAGTCTCCGCATTGCAGGCAGATTTTCTACCAGCTGATGCACAAGGGAAGCTCATCATGAGGTAAGTTTCATTTCCCCACTTTTATAGAGGAGGAAATTGAGGCATAGAGAGATGTAACTGGCAAAGGTGATACAGTCTTATTATGTGACAGAGCATAAATTAGGCCACATCAGAATTACTTAATACTTCCACTGTATACAAGCCACCAAAAACAAAAACAACCTTTCAATCAATGCTGGAGATAGCACTATCAGTAATTCTTAAACAGGAGATTGTTGCTTAAACAGGAAGTTAATTTATCAATAATGGCTCAATTTTTCCTAACATTTATAATATTTTAAAAATGACATTAATTTATTATTGCTCCTTCTATGGAACAGATGAGGGAAATAAAATCAACAAATAAAATCTTCTCAGTTCTGGATTGTTGTTGCTCAGTCATTAAGTCATGCCAGACTCCTTGCAACCCCATGAACTACAGCACATCAGGCTTCCCTGTCCTTCACTATCTCCTGGAGTTTGCTCAAACTCATGTCTATTGAGTTGGTGATGCCATCCAACCATTTCATCCTCTGTCACCGCCTTCCCCTCTTTTTCTCAGTCTTTACCAGCATCACAGTTTTTTCCAATGAGTTGGCTCTTTGCATCGGGTGGGCAAAGTATTGGAGCTTCAGCTTCAGCATCAGTCCTTCCAATGAATATTCAGGGTTGATTTCCTTTAGTATTTGACAGCAAGCATATCAAACCAGACAAACCAGTTAATTCTGGATAGGTAGATTTTAAACAGGTAATTAGATGTCAAATATAGTTGTTCTGTGATCAATTAAAGTTCCTTTTCAGGAGACCTTGCTACCCAAAGAAACCTGGACATTATCTTCAGTGACTTTTAGAATGCTCCTTCAACTGTAATGACCAAGAATAATTCAGAACCAAGAGGATTCTGAATTTATTTCCTTTCACTTTGCAGATTATCTCTGGATGAGTAGTAGAAACATTGCATGGATGTCAACCTTCTCCAAAACAAGTCTGTTTTTATAGCTTTTGCATCACTGGCATGACTGCTGCTGCTGCTGCTGCTAAGTCACTTCAGTCGTGTCAAACTCTGTGTGATCTCATAAACAGCAGCCCACCAGGCTTCCCTGTCCCTGGGATTCTCCAGGCAAGAACACTGGAGTGGGTTGCCATTTCCTTTTTCAGTGGATGAAAGTGAAAAGTGAAAGTGAAGTCGTTCAGTCATGTCCAACTCTTAGCGACCCTATGGACTGTAGCCTACCAGGCTCCTCCATCCATGGGATTTTCCAGGCAAGTGTACTGGAGTGGGGTGCCATTGCCTTCTCCAATATTTTTATAAATCAAGATTTTGTCAGATTTCTCCACTGTAAATTTATTTTTTTCCTGTGTTCTCCATACTTTTCCAACATATAGATGAATATCAAGCTTAAAATGTAAATGAAATACAATTTTTAGAGTGTGTCTGTGGACTACACAATTGATACAGTTTTATTTATCAAAACAAAAGTTTGATCATTTAAATGTATCAAGAAATGATGTTAGCGAAAAGCATCAACACTTTGTAACATTATTTTAGTAAAATAAGCACAACAATTTGTAGTGTTTATAGAAAATTATTAATTTATTTCCCATATTTTCCAAAATCATTTGTCAGTGGAAAAAAAATGTAGGTTTTTTTTTTAACCAAATGCATCTACTTTTGAGAACAAGAGATTCTAAGATAAAGAGACTTATTATTCTGTGTGTCATACCAGAAACAGAACTATATTCTTGCTGTGCTGCCCTCCTCACACTGAGAAATGTTGCATTTTGGTTTTCTTCTTAAAAGAGAGAGAGAGGAAATAATAGGAAAAAACATGTAACTAGGACACAAAATATTATTAAAAATATAAAAGTGGATACAGAAGACCTGTTATAGCATAAGAAATCCATTGTTATGAAAAGTGATGTAACAGGCAAAAGGAGTTTCTAACCAACACTGAAACAATGTTTAAGTCCCCCTCTTTTATGTTTTAGTTCCTTAAGAAAAACCTACAGAGGTCTCCCAAAATTCTTGTCCCTTCTCACAGGACTGTAACAAAGACTATATTTCTCAGCTTTCCTTACTGTTTGTTGAGCCTTGCTATCAAATTCTAATCAAAAGGAAGTCAAATCAAGTTTTTTGTGTGTGTTCAACTTCTGGGAAACTTCTTTAAGAGTTAGTCTATGCCTTTTATTTCTTCTTTTTTAGCTTCTTCTTTACTCTGCTCACTTGGATGCAGATGGATGAGACGATATGGTAAAGCCAAAGTTGAATATGAATTCAGTGGCAGAACCAACAACATACTCAGGAGAAAAACAAGATGGAATAAACTGGGTTCCAGAAGATACATAAGCCCTGAAATGATTATCTCTAAACTTTTACATGAAATAGAAATAAACTTTTGTCTTTTTAAAGCCACAGTCATTTTGAGTTTTCCTCTACTCACAGCCAAACCCAAGTTTAACTAGTACAAGATTCTGAGCCTAAGCTCTTGCTTTTGCTAATTATAATAAAAGCTAATATTAATTGAATTTTTTTTCCATGCTCTGGTCCACATGATTTGTACATATTTGTTCATTGAAAATTGACAATAATTGTATGAAGCATGATGACTACATATATTTTACAGATGTGCCAACTGAAACACCGAAACTTTAAATAAATTGACTCAAACCTCAAAAAACTGTTCAGTAGCAAAACCAGGATTTGAATTCAGTTCTGGAGACAGATCAGGCAATCTGAAGAAATCTCTGTATTCAAATCAAGACTTTTCGGAATATTAGAATAAAAATAATTTTACATTAACGAAAAAATTGAGGTGAATACCTAAAGAGGTAACATATCATAAGTTTAAGAACATGGGCCCTAGACACAGACTACTGAGACTTTACCCATGTCTGCTTGAGTGAAGTCACTCAGTCGTGTCCGACTCTTTGCGACCCCATGAACTGTAGCCTACTACGCTCCTCCATCCATGGGATTTTCCAGACAAGAGTACTGGAGTGGGTTGCCATTTCCTTCTCCAGAGGATCTTCCTGACCCAGGGATTGAACCCAGGTCTTCCACACTGTAGGCAGATGCTTTATCCTCTGAGCCACATGTCTGCTTATTAGCTACTAATTAGCTAGGTGTGTGAGTCAGTTGTAACTGACTCTTTGTAACCACATGGACTGTATCCTGCCAGTCCATGAAATTCTCCAGGCAAGAATACTGGAGTGGGTGGCCATTCCCTCTCCAGGGGATCTTCCCAACCCAGAGATTGAATCTTGGTCTACCACACTGTGGGCAGATTCTTTATTATCTGAGCCACCAGGGAAGCCCCTACCACATAACACTGTTATATTGAGGATTAAAAAAAAAATTAATGCAAAGTGGTTAAGCACTGTGCCTGGACCAGTGTTAATCTTCAAAAATAAATGTAAATTAGTATGTTAATTTCTGACAATAAAAAGAGAGAAAAAAATTTACCATCAAACTTGTGAAAGTCTGACTAAGTTTTTACAAATTCTTTAAACATATTATTTGATCTTTTTTTTTTTTTTTTTTTAAGGATCCATTCCTAATTACATAGATTAAATGGCCAGAGCTTGTTACTTCACCTTGCCCTACTTGCACTCTAGGGAGATACATATTATATGCTGCAAATAGCAAAGATTTACTTTGCAATAAACCTTTTGAGAAAAAAAAAATTGAATTCTTTCTTTCCTACTTGGCAGTCTATGATAATGGCCTAATAAGACATAACACATAGAATGTGACAAGTGTCAGAAATGAAGTAATTTGCAATTTGAAATAGTGGAAATTGCAATTCAAAGATCTTATATAGTTTTATTCTCTAAACATATTATGGTAGCAGGTGTGCCCAAGAGACAATTGCTGCATCCATTAATAAGCGAAAGTTTACTAGCATATTTTCATCAATTTTTTGTGTGTGCTTATTTTATATTTCCAAGTTGAATCCACTGTTGATTGTCTATTACCATGTACTAGAATTGCTATAATCAAACCAGAAAAATGTAGGTAAAGTGCTTAGAATAGTCCAAGATCATTTCCTCAAAAACTGTAGTGACAATACACTTCAGGCATACTGAGTGTTAGCTGTGTATATGGTATTCTTCTTGTGTTTATTTAATTCTAGTTACCCCAAGATAGGAAATTACTATTTCTATTTTACCGATAAGGAAGGCAAATCACAGAGAGGTGGAAATACTTGTTAAAAGTCATAAAATAAGGAGCAGAGCTGGAATCTGAACTCAGACAATTGGTTTCTAGAATCTCCCTTCAACCATCATGCTATCTTGTTTCTCAATGTCTGAAATATAAGGGCAAAAGAAATTTAAATATAATAGCCTAGAAGATAATTTTGGAGTTAAAGATTCTCTTTAATTTGTGCTTAACTGCGAAAATCAACAGTAGAGATACTGTATTAAGCCTTTGTTTTAAAAAAGAAATAAAACAAGCAAACTATATAGGGATAAAAGTCCACAGAAATGTGAAATTACCTCTAAAAATTATGTTCAAACATATTTCTATTATGCTTTTTCATTATTTATATATAGTATCTTCTATCCTGTGTATCTTTCTTGGCATACAGAAAATTCCACCATCTAAGAGCTTTTATCTTGAAATGAGAAGTATAATCAGAATTTTCAATGAATGAATATATCATTCATCCAATATCTTCAATCCTTTGGAATAAAAACCATGATTGAATCTGTTTCTCTAAAGACTTTGAACTGGTCATTTAAATATAAGGATTTTATATAAGGTTTTTTCTCCTATCAGTTTCTAAATGTAAATGCTGTATAAATCAGAGCTTCAGATGAACTTCAAGCAATGGAATTTTTTAAAATTTATTTTCAATTGGAAGATAATTGTTTTACAATATTGTATTGGCTTCTTCCATACAACAGCGTGAATCAGCCATAAGTATACATATGTTCCCTCCCTCTTTCCACCCCTTACTCCATCCCAGCCCTCCAGGCTGTCACGGAGTACTGCTTTGAATTCTCTGTGGTGTTTCAGGTGGTTTAATCTGTAAGTCGTGTCTGACTCTTGCGACCCCATGGACTGTAGCCTGCCAGGCTCCTCTGTCCATGGGATTTCCCAGACAATAATACTGAAATGGGTTGCCATTTCCTTCTCCAGGGGGTCATCCTAACCCAGGAATCAAACCTGGGTCTCCTATATTGTAGACAGATTCGTTACCAACTGGGCTACAACTCATCCCTTTGAGCTCTCTGTGTTATGCAGCAACTTCCCCTTAGCTATTTACATATGGTAATATATATGTTTCAGTGTTAATCTCTCAGTTCATCCCACACTTTCCTTCCCCTGCTGTGTCCAAACTCTGTTCTCTATGGCTAAGTCTGTATTCCTGACCTGCAAATAAGTTTATCAGTACCATTTTTCCAGATTCCATACATATTCTAAGCAATGGAATTTTTATCATATTATTTCTGGACTTATAAACTGCCTCAGTATATAACCACAGAACATTTGTATTTCAAAATTAATATTAGGTATACACTAAGTATATTTTTAAATGCAACCTAACTATTAGCATTTTAAAATACTCTAATCTCTATCATTAGCCTTTAAAATGTACTACTATTTTAGAGAAGCAGAGCCATATATCGAGCCGTTTACAGGAGCCATGTATTGATGATTGAAATCAAAGGTGTAGTCTTTGATAAAGGTACATGGACTAGAGATTTTGAGCACTTTAAAATTAATTGCTTTCTTAGCAAATTTAGTCTTCCTAGTAGCCCTTACTTAGGGATAATTTATAATTCAAATAAATAAAAATGGAATTGTGACCAACAAATTAGGCTCTTATCGCTTTAATGACATTATTTAGAAATATAGAGCTTGCACCAATGTTTTCAATTGTTCAGTAGTTCAATAAATATTTTTAAATTCTTTGGATGTACGTAATAGTTACTGTGCTAAAGAGGTTGCAAAGATAAATGAGACAAGTTCTATATTTCCGGAGTTCAACTTCTTTGTTTCTTTTTTTGCATTGCAATATTTTTATTTTTTAAAATTTCTTTAATTTCTTAATAATACATGGTGTTATAGTGAAAATATCTCCCTCATGCCACCATTTTTTTTTACAGTGGGTTACAATCATATATTTATGTTTCTATCTCTTATGGAATCTCTGCAAAACTATATTTTCTTCTTTTTTGGATCTCTAGCAAAAAACTCTCAACCTGGTGCAAAGGCAATCAAGATTCAGTTTGGCAGAGATAATAGACACAAAGACACAAGAATAGATGGATTGTTTAGAGAACAGGAAACTGCCTATGTGTCTGGAAGTCAAATAACAGTCCTCCAAAAAGTGAGTTAAAAGATGCCACCTTGATAATATCCAAATAAAATACTTTAGTAAGATTTGAGGGTTGGTTTGTTTGCTTTTTTTATTTGGAGGCTAATTACTTTACAATATTGTCTGGGTTTTGCCATACATTGACATGAATCCACCATGGGTGTACATGTGCTCCCCATCTTGAACCCCCCTCCCACTTCCTTCCCCATCCCATCCCTCTGGGTCATCCCAGTGCACCAGCCCCAAGCACCCTGTATCATGCATCGAACCTAGACTGACAATCTGTTTCACATATGATAATATACATGTTTCAATGTCATTCTCCCAAAGAATCCCACCCTTGCTCTCTCCCACAGAGTCCAAAGAGACATCTGTGTCTCTTTTGCTGAAGGTTATAAACAATATGTTGGATATCATAGAATGTTTTTCTCACATAAATGCTGTTTATGCTATAAAAATTATAGTAACCAAAACCCCACTTGATTGGTCCAAATTCTAAGAGAACTTCTACCCTTTTTTAATGAAGAAGGTGGCCTCTCTTAGGTGAGCTATGCTGCTGCTCCTGCTGCTAAGTTGCTTCAGTCATGTCCGACTCTGTGCGACTACATTGACGGCAGCCCACCAGGCTCCTCTGTCCCTGGGATTCTCCAGGCAAGAACACTGGAGTGGGTTGCCATTTCCTTCTCCAACGCATGCGTGCATGCTAAGTCACATCAGTCCTGTCTGACTCTGTGCGATCCTATGGACAGCAGCCCACCAGGCTCCTCTGTCCCAGGATTCTCCAGGCAGGAATACTGGAGTGGGTTGCCATTTCCTTCTCCCAGTGAGCTATGACCTGCATCTAATTCTATTCTTAAACATCTTGAGTATCAATCCAGAGCACTCTCTTTTTACCTGAAACTTTGTCTTTCTACAGATACCTCTGTGTGAAATTTACATACACTTAAATCTCTCCCATCCTAAAAGAAATGTGTCCCTCTTGACTCCTTCTAGTAATCCAGGTGCTGTCTAGCTCATGTTCTCTTTTATAAAAACTTTTTAAAGGGGTTGCTCTAAATGCTTTCCTCTGTTTTTTTTTTTTTTCACTTCCCATTCACTTTTCAATCCATTCCATTATAGACGCTTATTACTCCATTCAAAGCACTTTTATTAAAATCACCAATGTTCTCTTTGTCATGGAATGAAGAGATATTTCTTAGATATTATATTGCATGGCTTGTTAGTATAATTTCACCTACTTCTCCCTCCTTGAAATACTATAATTCTGTTAAATATCCTTCTGGTTTCTGTATCATTTTCTTTACATTCCTATTTTATTTTATATTACATACTCTTCCACAAGAATCCCATTTATTCCAAAAGCTTCAAGTATCAACTCCCTGTCAACAGCTCTTATATTGCTATTTTCAGTTCAGATCTCTTTTCTGTGTATCTCAAAATCAGCTCCATCTAACTACTTAAAATGGAATGCTACAAACCAACCTTAACTATATAGCCACTTACTCCCCACTTCTAATAAAAACTAAAAGCTGGCTTTTTAAAAACATTTGTAGGATTTTATTACATTTTTTTTTCTTTTTTCCTATGTTTAAGTTTCTTTTAAAATTTTATTGTGATAATATACATATACATGTTACAATTTTAACAGTTTAGTGGCAGTAAGTACATTTACACTGTTGTGTAAACATCACCATTCAGTTCAGTTCAATCGCTCAGTCACGTCCGACTCTTTGCGACCCCATGAAGGGCAGCACACCAGGCCTCCCTGTCCATCACCAACCCACGGAGCCTACCCAAACTCAAATCCATCAAGTCGGTGATGCCATCCAACCATCTCATTCTCTGTCGTCCCCTTCTCTTCCTGCCCTCAATCTTTCCCAGCATCAGGGTCTTTTCAAATGAGTCAACTCTTCGTATCAGGTGGCCAAAGTATTGGAGTTTCAGCTCCAACATCAATCCTTCCAATGAACACCCAGGACTGATCTCCTTTAGCATGGACTGATTGGATCTCCTTGCAGCCCAAGGGACTCTCAAGAGTCTTCTCCAACACCACTACCCATCCACAAAACATTTTTTTATTATTATTATCTCAAATAAAACTTTTCAATCCAGACAATTTCTATACAATCCACTTTTTTTTTCATATTCATTGCTACTGCACTATATTATTGCTGTTCCTTCCTAAATTACATTTCCACATCTATACTTAACATTTTAATCCAGTCTTTATATGTTAGACTTACCTTTGAAAAGTCTCAGGTCTCTATAGATCCCACTGTACTTAGGGAAAAGATGAATGCATGAAGCATGTCTTCTTTGGCTTTATTTTCCTCTACTCTCCTTTTGGTTTAATATGCCTGATTGTTCCATCTACAAATTATAAAACTTTTTCAAATGATTATTGTTTGCTTATTCAGCAGTTTTGTACTTGCTATTCCATGTCTTAGAATTCTTTTCCCTTACCATCTTCCTTTATGTCTATCCACATCAAAGTCAAATCTGAGACCTTCCCAGATATCTCCATGTAGGTTATGCTGACTTGTGGCCTGCTTCTGTACTTACTGTGAGAGCTTCAGTCTGATTAATATCACCTGGTACTCTTACAACTACAAGGTCAATGTTTATTTTTATCTATTAGATTTAACTCTTTTAGAAGATAGTGAAAGATGTATCACTATCTTCTTCAAATCTTTATCACTAAAGATTTGTATCTGATCTTATTTCTGAGACAATAAATATTTGTCGAATGTGTGATATTTCAAATATTGAGTGTCTACTATTTTCCACTGTTTTCTGTACTAGAGATACAGTGACAAGCCAAATCAAAGTCAGTACTCTCCTGGAGATGCCGTACTAGTAACATGAGACTGATGATACAACAAATTAAATAATTTACATCAGTTGATCCTGTGCTCAGAAGAAAATTAAAGTGAAGAAGGGGAGTGTAACTTGGATGCTACATAAAAAATAGATTAAAGTCTTTTTTATAAGATTGTATTTGATCAGAGATCTGATGAAATGTGGTACCATGGTGGACATCTAAGAGAAGAGCCATCCAGGGAGAAGGATTTTCAAACAGCATGAAGCAGTGTGTGCTTGACATGGTCAAGAAGGACGGCCAGTGCGCACAGGGTGGGGCTATGAGAGAGTGGAAAGAGAAGAGTAGGACCTTGAATGCCACAGCTAACACTTTGAGTGAAATAGCAAGCTATTGCAAAGTTGTAAGCACAAAAGTGACATAATGTATGATTTACTTTCTCAAAAGAACACTCTAGTTTTGTAAAGAGTGGGCTATGGACAACTAACATAGTATTAGATAGGTCACTGGGAGACTACTTACAATGGTTCTGGTGAGTCATGATAATGGTTAAAGTGATCAAAGTAGAATTCATGAGGAATGGTATGATTCAGGATAAGTAAGATAGAACTAATAATATTTGCTAATGAATTTGGTGTGGAATGTGGGAAAATAGGGCTTCCCCAGTGACTCCTCCATAAAGAATTTGCTTGCAGTGTAGGAGCTGCAGGAGATGCGAGTTTGATCCCTGGGTCAGGAAGATCCCCTGGAGAAGGACATGGCAACCCACTCCAGTATTCTTGCCTGAGGAATCCCATGCACAGAGCAGCCTGGCAGGCTACCGTCCAGAGGGTTGCAAAGAGCTGGACGCAGCTGAAGTGACTGAGCATGCATGTATGTGCTAAAACTTTTTAAAAAACTGTGATTCCAGTATTTTTGGAATAGCATTACTTTTTACTGAGAAGAGAGGATTGAAGAGAAGATTTGATAGTGACAATAAAGAGTTCAGCTTGAGACATATAAAGTTTGAGATAACTCAAATACATCCAAGTGTAATTTTGAGTAGAGAGTTGGGCATGTGAATAAATGAATTTCACTTATTCTCCATGTATTCAGGGAAAAAAAAATTATTTAATGTTTTTGAGTCTCATTTTCTTAATCGAAAAAATGACACTGCTGGATTATTTAAAGAATTAAAGGTAGCATACTTGTAAATACCCCAAATATGCCAACACAACAAAAACTTTCAATACATTTTAGGAATTTTTTTCTCCCATCAAAATGCATCCTATATTATAACGTTTTGTGAGATTCACATGAGGCATGGGAAAACTTTTGTAAGTTAAGAAATATGAAAATGTAAAGTATTAGTTCCACTATTTCTGTTATTGTTGGAAGTAATAAGGTCTCAGTACATTACTGTTGTTTTTTATACTAGCATTGCTTTTGAAAAATAAAACAATACCTTAAACATATATAGGAAATATAAGGTTTATTTCTTCAGCTCTTTATGGATGTGTCAACAAAGAGAAGCTATTTTATTTTCTTGACCTTTATATAATTCTCAAGTCAATAGAAAACTGTAGTTCTTAATCATTACTTGGACAAAAGTTGTATGAACACCCAAGTATTATTTATGGTGTTAATTTTCTAGAAGATATATAAGTGGGATTATTTACTCTGCAAAGTAAAGGATATAGCCAGCTAGGAATCAAGGCCACTTTTCAGCCTATGGAAATGGATGACATCCAGTGCTACAAATACAATTTTTTTTCCTGGTAAAATCTGGCTCCAGGTGATTAGATGTCAGACAACAGAAGCAAGGCAAGCAGAATGTCTTCTTTGATAAAACTACATCTTCATTATAGACCTATCATCAAAGCTCTTCATTCCATAATCCTTGCCAATGTCAGCTACTCTAACTCCTGAATACTCATGAGACACTGGATTACATTTATAGTTTTACCTTTCAGCCCTCTCTATCAGCATAATGTAGAAAATGAAAAGGAAAAAAAGCATTCCATTCTGATATCTATCACATCAATGGTCTTGAAAAGTAAGATAGAAAAATGACATATTCATTTATTTAAACTAATGTGTTCAGGTTCAAAAGTCGGAAAGAAGAGATCAAGAGTGAGATAGTATGTCTGAGTTTAAGAAGCTGTGATTATGGACTTACAGAAACTCGCTGGTAAGTGTTTAACAGCTTCCTTGACAGAGATCAAAAAGAGCAATTCAAAAAGATTTTCAACCAAAAGTAGAGTAAGTTGTTATTTTTGTATATTTTTATAAAAAGCTTTCTTGTCTAAGAGAGTGATTGTTAAAAAAGTGGAAGAATGAAACTAATAAATGGTACAATGTTGAAAGGGACAACTTAAAAAATCACTGTGAAGGTTTGTGCAGGAAGTAATCTGAACACTGGAGAATTAAATTCTGAATGAGAGTTAGGTAGAGAAAGAGGAGGCATCATGGGTAGCTGCTGGGTATAAAGGCACTGAAATATGCTCCTCAACTAAAAAGTGGTCTTTCATTTCTGACTTTGTTGTATTTAATCTAGAAGTCAGCTGTAATATATTTCTTATCCCAGTGTGTCTGGTTAAGTGACTTAACCTCGTCTCAACTTTCATCCTGATTATGATTTCCCTTACCCTGCTGCTGATCTCTTAGTTTTTGCTTATTATGCTTCACTGATTTTACAGCTTCTCCTGTTTTCCTGACTTGTGATTTCTTACTGATTTCTTTACTCTGTGGCTTTGTTGGTATATCTGATCCTCATATCCTCTGCTTCTGTCTGTCTTGAATCTAGTGGTCAGTGGAAAGAGCCAGATATCCATGGACAGAGAAGCTCATTTAGTCTGGGTAAGAGGCAACTGACTGTGTGTTACAGTCCCTTTTACAATCAGAACATGCTAGCAATAGTCCTCTCAGAATCCAATAGCTGAGATGCATCCCTGTTATCTTTGGTTAGTCCTTTTCTTTAATGGAGAGAGAAGTCCCTGACTCCAGCATGTTCTCATTGAGGAAGAAAAAACAGGAAAAAACTTGGCTGTTTACAAAGCTATCAGCTGTCCTATAGAATATATTGCTTTATTAAGTAAATAAATAAATAGTTCTCAAATGAGCAGAGCTCTATGCTAAACATTCAGTTCAGTTCAGTTCAGTTGCTCAGTCATGTCCCACTCTGTGACGCCATGAATCGCGGCACGCCAGGCCTCCCTGTCCATCACCATCTCCCGGAGTTCACTCAGACTCATGTCCATCAAGTCAGTGATGCCATCCAGCCATCTCATCCTCTGTCATACCCTTCTCCTCCTGCCCCCAATCTCTCCCACCATCAGAGTCTTTTCCAATGAGTCAACTCTTCACATCAGGTGACCAAAGTACTGGAGTTTCAGCTTTAGCATCATTCCTTCCAAAGAAATCTCAGGGCTGATCTTCAGAATGGACTGGTTGGATCTCCTTGCAGTCCAAGGGACTCTCAAGAGTCTTCTCCAACATTACATTTCAAAAGCATCAATTCTTCAGCACTCAGTCTTCTTCACAGTCCAACTCTCATATCCATACACGCCCACAGGAAAAACTATAGCCTTGACTAGACAGACCTTAGTCGGCAAAGTAATGTCTCTGCTTTTGAATATGCTATCTAGGTTGGTCATAACTTTTCTTCCAAGGAGTAAGCGTCTTTAAATTTCATGGCTATAGTCACCATCTGCAGTGATCTTGGAGCCCCAAAAATAAAGTCTGACACTGTTTCCACTGTTTCCCCATCTATTTCCCATGAAGTGATGGGACCAAACGCCATGATCTTCGTTTTCTGAATGTTGAGCTTTAAGCCAACTTTTTCACTCTCCTCTTTCAAGTTCACCAAGAGGCTTCTTAGTTCCTCTTCACTTTCTGCCATAAGGGTGGTATCATCTGCATATCTGAGGTTTTTGATATTTCTCCCGGCAATCTTGATTCCAGCTTGTGCTTCTTCCAGTCCAGAGTTTCTCATGATGTACTCTGCATCAAAGTTAAATAAGCAGGGTGGCAATACACAGCCTTGACGTACTCCTTTTCCAATTTGGAACCAGTCTGTTGTTCCATGTCCAGTTCTAACTGTTGCTACCTGACCTGCATACAGATTTCTCAAGAGGCAGATCAGGTGGTCTGGTATTTCCATCTCTTTCAGAATTTTCCAGTTTATTGTGATCCACACAGTCAAAGGCTTTGGCATAGTCAATAAAGCAGAGATAGATGTTTTTCTTGAACTCTCTTGCTTTTTTCATGATCCAGCGGGTGTTGGCAATTTGATCTCTGGTTCCTCAGCCTTTTCTAAAACCAGCTTGAGCATCAGGGATTTCATGGTTCACATGTTGCTGAAGCCTGGCTTGGAGAATTTTGAGCATTACTTTCCTAGCGTGTGAGATGAATGCAGTTGTGTGGTAGTTTGAGCATTCTTTGGCAATGCCTTTCTTTGGGACTGGAATGAAAACTGACCTTTTCCAGTTCTGTGGCCACTGCTGAGTTTTCCAACTGTGCTGGCATATTGAGTGCAGCACTTTCACAGCATCATCTTTCAGGATTTGAAATAGCTCAACTGGAATTCCATCACCTCCACTAGCTTTGTTCATAGTGATGGGGATCTAAAGCAAGGTAAGTCTCAGACCTAAGACATTGATCTTATCTGTTCTGGACACCTGGACCAAAAGGTCATCTTTGAATCTTGAGTGCTATATTCTGAACTCATGCACGTAAGTGGCAACTCTTCTAGGCTCCACATAAAACCATAAGTGGTATCTAAGTATCTTATATTGTGACATTTTCCAGTCTTTGTCTACTCAGAGGAGATAATATAAATATAGATTGGAGGAATGAAGAAAGGAGTTACATATACTATCCCCTTATTAATGTGTAAAAACACACAGGGCTGAATAAACCTATAATCAGATTAATCACTATTGAATATATAGATTTATATTTGAGAAAGAAGGAAACAAAATTTTCTTAAAATATTTTCAAAATGAAATAGTTTATCAAATGAGACTGTAAAAATATTTTTATAGGGAGTCTCGCAATTTGATTATATATGTATATATATTATATATATATAGGATGATTTTTAATCATCCTATTTTTTATGAGCCCAAAGATGTCTTTTATGCCAGTATTTAATACCTATTATTGAAAGCTTACGGTGAACAGTGTTGGATTCGTGATCTCCAAAGAAGAAGAAGATTTAACTTCGGGACGAGGGACCAGGTTTGATCACTCAAGAGCTTTTGTACAGTAGAGTTTTATTAAAGTGAAAAGAGACAGAGAAAGCTTCTGACACAGACATCAGAAGAAGGCCGGAGAATGCTCCTCTAGCTAGTTTTATCAAGGTCTTGTATACTTTTTTCAGACCCACTCCCATAATATACATTTTAAGATGGCAGGATTAGTCAGAAGGTTCTTGTTAGAGAGAAACATGCCTTTGAGCAAGATACATTGTTACATTGTTATATTGACTAAGACCAAGCAATGTAGAAAAGAACATTTGTTCTTTTATCCTTGAGAGCCCCAGACCCCTTTGTCCTTCTTGAGGGCTCTGGACCTCTTTCTCCTCCTCGGGAACCCTGGACTTCTTATCAACCTACCTAGAGATTGACTCTCATTATGCTGTGTTTAAAAGCTATACTGTAATTTTTACTGTTCAGTAGCTTTTAACATTCCAGCTGATTAACAGCAGCTGGATTCCCTCCCCAAGTTCTTTCTTTAATTATACTTTCTTCTTTTGATTTATAAGTCTTTCCATAAGAAATATTTCAGAATCATTTTAGAACCAAATAATTCACTTCCAAAAGCAAATTCAGCTCCAGATCCTGGATGAGGGCTGCTAATCTTAAAGTAAACTCTTCACAAATGAGGACCCTTCCGTTTATAACAGGTTTTTTCTTTTAAAATTAGACCCTCTTACCTAAGTGGATCTTTGAGAAATACACAAATGGTTTTAGTACCAGGTAAATCACTTTCTGGTTGTGTGACTTCTGGCAAGTCAAGTGTTCTCTCCATCATCATTGTCTTACCTATTAAATTAGGATAATATTCCACACCAACCAGGATAACATGTGATCATATATCTGAAGCACCTACTGGGGTGTTTAATAAAATCTTTTCTCAGTTTGAGAATTAAGGAGTGTCTGGGTAGAAAGATGAGAATAATTATTCACAGGCTTGTCTCTAAAACCTAGGAGAGACATCTAAACAAAACAAAGGAGAAAGAGTATGTGTATATTTTGGGGAGCTGAGGGTTTTGGCATAAGCAGATGATGAATAATACAAAATCTGTACCTTGGTAAAGTCAATTGAATAAAATATATTCATTAATAACTAAGTGTACTAAAATCTCCAGGGGAATATAAAAGAGGAGTGGAATGTGATTTGTGTAAATTTATATTTGAGAAAGAAGGAAACAAAATTATTTTCTTAGGACAATTCCAAAATAAAATAGTTTATCCAATGAGACTGTAAAATTTTTATGGGGTGTCTTGCAATGTAACAGACATAAGTGTCTATATGTATATGATGATTTTTAAATCATCCTATTTTTTCATAAGCCTGAAGATTTCTTTTATATCAGTATTTAAAATACCTCTTTAAATAAGCCATTGAGGGTCATGGGTGGCGTAGAGATAATGACAGGTCTTGACTGACCATGTAACCAAAACTCAGTGAGCTAAGAATTGAACTCAGTTCAGTTCAGTTCAGTCACTTCAGTCGTGGAACCGCATAGAGAGCAGCATGCCAGGCTTCCCTGTCCTTCACCTACACCCGGAGCTTACTCAAAATCATGTCCATTGAGTCACTGATGCCATCCAACCATCTCATCCTTTGTCATCCCCTTCTCCTCCTGCCTTCAAACTTTCCCAGCATCAGGGTCTTTTCCAAAGACTTGAACTCAGGTAACCTAAATCTCAATTCAGAGCCACTTCACCTTTATTTCATATGTCTCTGGAATGAGATTCCTTGACATTTTGTTTTATGTTAATGCAATGATTTGATGACATAAACTGCAGATGCCATGTAATAGGACACTCAAATTCTTCTGTAATTTAGAACTATTCTGGAATAGCTTAGTCCAAACTTGCATTTGTTTCTGATCAAAACTGTAACATGTAACAACCCCAGGATAAGTAACTTTGGTTCCTGAGACATGTTTCTCTTAAATAATGACAAATTTCAAAGTAAAGGATTTTGCCCATTTCTGTAGCAATCCTGTCCTATGTTCCTGTTCACTTGCTGAAGTATAGGAGATGACAAGTTTATTTTGACAAGGTTTTAATTTGTTTCCATATGTGATACTTTTTTACCATGTGGTCCTGAAATTTTCTTTCTGTGTAGGGGGAAAAAAAGGGGGCCACTTAAATTGTTTTAATTATTACCTGCATCAGCTCTGATATTCCCTAAGCAGATGGCTCAGACACTTTTTTGCTTGTTTCACTTTGAAAGCTTTGCTCTCATTCCACCAATTCAGATGGACTAGTTTAGTTTCTGAGGAATTGAATTAAAGTAAAAGTAAAAAATCAACAGTAGGTCAACTGAGGACTTTTATGCAGTTAAATGAAATCAAAATGGCCTTTCCTGAAGGGCAAATGAATGCTGTCCTCTAATTTCTGACAAGACAGTGTTTGTAAGGCTTTTTCAAAATGAACAAGCTTTGGACGTTTCTTATCTTTTGTTTGTTTGTCTGGCTGTGGAAGCTGGGTGGCAGAGAAGGAAGTGGTTGTTTGGCTGGAGCTTTATTCAGTTTCTACAGCTGTGCTAAACCAACAGACAGTTTTGGCAAGGTTGACTTATTCTGTATAGGCAGATGAGGCATTTATATCTGACAGGAGTGATTTAAGCAAAGGAGAAAAGGAAAGATACCCATTTGAATGCAGAGTTCCAAAGGATAAAAAGGAGAGATAAGAAAGCATTCCTCAGAGACCAATGCACAGAAATAGATGAAAACAATAAAATGGGAAAGACTAGAGATCTCTTCAAGAAAATTGGAGACACCAAAGGAACATTTCATGCAGAGATGAGCACAATAAAGCAAAGAAATGGTATGGACCTAAGAGAAACAGAAGATATTAGGAAGAAGTGGCAATATACACAGAGGAACTATACAAAAAAGACCTTCACGACCCAGATAATCACAATGGTGTAATCACTCACCCAGAGCCAGACCTGGAATGAGAAGTCAAGTGGGCCTTAGGAAGCATCACTACAAACAAAGCTAGTGGAGGGGATGGAATTCCAGTTGAGCGATTTCAAATCCTGAAAGATGATGCTGTGAAAGTGCTGCACTCAATATGCCAGCAAATTTGTAAAACTTAGCAGTGGCCACAGGACTGGAAAAGGTCAGTTTTCGTTCTGATCCCAAAGAATGGCAGTACCAAAGAATGTTCAAATTATTGCACAATTGCACTCATCTCACACTAGCAAAGTAATGCTCAAAATTCTCCAAGCCAGTTTTCAACAGTACACAAACAATGAACTTCCACCAGGGAAGCCCTCAATAGTTAAGTCAGAGACTTTGAGATGTGGAGATTCTACTGGATTGTCCAGTGAGTGCAGTGAAAGTCACTCAGTTGTGTCTGACTCTTTGCAACCCCATGGTCTATGTAGTCCATGGAATTCTCCAGGCTATAATACTGGAGTGGGTAGCCTTTCCCTTCTCCAAGGAATCTTCCCAACCCAGGGATCGAACCCAGGTCTCCTGCACTGCAGACGGATTCTTTACCAGCTGAGCTACAAGGGAAACCATGGATGTTCAAGCTGGATTAGAAAAGGGAGAGGAACCAGAGATCAAATTGCCAACATCTGTTGGATCATTGAAAAAGCACGAAAGTTCCAGAAAAGCATCTACTTCTTTATTGACTATGCCAAAGCCTTTGACTGTGTGGATCACAAAAATACTGTGGAAAATTCTGAAAGAGATGGGAATACCAGACCACCTGACCTGCTTCCTGAGAAATCTGTATGTAGGTCAAGAAGCAAGAGTTTGAACTGAACATGGAACAATAGACTGGTTCCAAATAGGAAAAGGAGTACATCAAGCCTGTATATTGTCACCCTGCTTATTTAACCTATATGCAGATTACATCATGCGAAATGCCGGGCTGGATGAAGCACAAGCTGGAATCAAGATTGCCGGAAGAAATATCAATAAATTCAGATATGCAGATGACACCACCCTTATGGCAGAAAGTGAAAGGCAATTAAAGAGCCTCTTTATGAAAGTGAAAGAGGAGAGTGAAAAAAACTGGCTTAAAGCTCAACATTCAGAAAACTAAGAGGAGACAGAAGAAGATGGTGGAGGAGTCAGATGGGGAGAGAGCCAGCCTCCCCCCACCCCCAGCAGCCCCAAGTACATAAAAAACTCATCAGGAACAACTCTTACAGAGCAATCTCTAGGTGACAGCAGAAGAGCCCAGGCCTCCTGGGGGACAGGCCTGAAATGAGATAGGAGAGAGGAGGGAGACATAAAAAGGGAAAAAGAGAACTTCTGGGCAGGAGCTTGTGCCCCAAGGAAGGTAGGGAGCCCTGAAACAGGGAAACTCCCTCACAGGCGGGGCCCAAAGGGAAGCTGCAACGTCTTGGAATACCAGGCAAAGCAGGGACTTAAAGGACAGTAAACAGAGAAAGCTGCACTTCTCAGCCCCTTAACAGCACATGGACTAAGGCTCCAAACAGACGATGGGCTCCAGGAACAGAGAGTGGTGGGGCATACAAACCCAGCCAGCAGCGCACAACACTTGAAGCACAGAGGGTGAGTCCAGGTACCAAGTTTGATGCCGCAGACACAGCGGGTGCAAAGGGCGGATCTGGGGTGCTGATAGAGGGGAGGCATACAGATTTGGGCAGTGCATACAACCCTTCTGGCATAGCCTAAAAAAGAACAAATACCCCCTGCCTCAAAGAGTGCAGGGAGTGAGACAAAACAAATGTACATAAACCCCGTGACACAGAGGATGGGCACAGGGAGCTGAAACAAGTCCACACTAGCCTGTGACGCAGAGGCCAGATCAGGGAGCTGAGACAAATGCATGCAAGCCCACGACACAGAGGGTTAACCTTGGGAACTGAGTCAAGTGGACACAAGCCCTGTGACACAGAGGGTCAGTTTAGGGGGCTGAGGGAAGCCCACACAAGTTGCTGCAATGGAGAAGGATCCACCCAAGCACCTACCCAGCAAGTTTCAACCAAGAGTACAGGGCGAGACAGGAGAACAGATGCATTGGCAATGATTGCGGGGACAACTAGGGGCCCAGTGGCACTGCAGTTATGCTGAGAGGGCCACTTTGAAACAGCTGCAGAAATAGACGCACCTATCATGAACAATGGGAAAAACTAGAGATCTCTTCAAGAAAATTACAGATACCAAGGCAACATTTCATGCAAAGATGGGCTCAATAAAAGACAGAAATGGTATGGACCTAACAGAAGCAGAAGATATTAAGAAGAGGTGAAAGAATACACAAAAGAACTGTACAAAAAAGATCTTCATGACCAAGATAATCATAATGGTATGATCACTCACCTCGAGCCAGACATCCTGGAATGTGAAGTCAAGTGGGCTTTAGAAAGCATCACTACAAACAAAACTAGTGGAGGTGATGGAATTCCAGTTGAACTATTTCAAATCCTGAAAGATGATGCTGTGAAAGTGCTGCACTCAATATGCCAGCACAGTTGGAAAACTCAGCAGTGTCCACAGGACTAGAAAAGGTCAGTTTTCATTCCAATCCCAAAGAAAGGCAATGCCAAAGAATGATCAAACTAGTGCACAATTGCACTCATCTCACATGCTAGGAAAGTAATGCTCAAAATTCTTCAAGCCAGGCTTCAGCAATATGTGAATCATGAACTTCCTGATGTTCAAGCTGGTTTTAGAAAAGGCAGAGGAACCAGAGATCAAATTGCCAACATCTGCTGGATCATCAAAAAAGCAAGAGAGTTCAAGAAAAACATCTATTTCTGCTTGATTGACTATGCCAAAGCCTTTGACTGTGTGGATCACAATAAACTGGAAAATTCTGAAAGAGACGGGAATACCAGACCACCTGACCTGCCTCTTGAGAATCCTATATGCAGGTCAGGAAGTAACAGCTAGAACTGAACATGGAACAACAGACTGGTTCCAAATAGGAAAAGGAGTATGTCAAGGCTGTATATTGTCACCCTGCTTATTTAACTTCTATGCAGAGTACATCATGAGAAATGCTGGGCTGGAGGAAGCACAAGCTGGAACCAAGATTGCTGGGAGGAATATCATTAACCTCAGATAATACAGATGACACCATCCTTATGGCAGAAAGTGAAGAGGAACTAAAAAGCCTCTTGATGAAAGTGAAAGAGGAGAGTGAAAAAGTTGGCTTAAGGTGCAACATTCAGAAAACTAAGATCATGGTATCTGGTCCCATCACTTCATGGGAAATAGATGGGGAAACAGTGGAAACAGTGTCAGACTTTATTTTGGGGGGCTCCAAAATCACTGCAATTGGTGATTGCAGCCATGAAATTAAAATACGCTTACTCCTTGGAAGTAAGCCACAAGGGGCTTCCCCTGTGGCTCAGTTGATAAAGAATCCGCCTGCAATGTGGGAGACCTGAGTTTGATCCCTGGGTTGGGAAGATCCCCTGGAGAAGGGAAAGGCTACCCACTTCAGTATCCTGGCCTGGAGAATTCCATGGACTACAAAGTCCATGGGATCACAAAGAGCCAGACACGACTGATTGACTTTCACTTTCACCACTCCTTGGAAGGAAAGTTATGACCAAACTAGATAGCATATTAAAAAGCAGAGACATTACTTTGCCAACAAAGGTCCGTCTAATCAAGGCTATGGTTTTTCCAGTGGTCATGTATGGATGTGAGAGTTGGACTGTGAAGAAAGCTGAGCACTGAAGAATTGATCTTTTGAACTGTGGTGTTGGAGAAGACTCTTATGTTTCCCTTGGACTGCAAGGAGATCCAACCAGTCCATTCTAAAGGAGATCAGTCCTGGGTTTTCTTTGGAAGGACTGATGCTAAAGCTGAAACTCCAATACTTTGGCCACCTCATGTGGAGAGTTGACTCATTGGAAAAGACTCTGATGCTGGGAGGGATTGGGGGCAGGAGGAGAAGGGGATGACAGAGGATGGGATGGCTGGATGGCATCACTGACTCAATGAATAAGAGTTTGGGTGTACTCTGGGAGTTGGTGATGGACAGGGAGGCCTGGTGTGCTGCAATTCATGGGGTCGCAAAGAGTTGGACAAAACTGAGTGACTGAACTGAACTGAACACCATGAAAGCTAGAACAACTTCCCACAGGCATAGGGAACCTGTAGACACTCCCAAACCTACCACTGGACACTCTACTGCCTTTCAGAGAGATGAGATCCATCTCCATCATCCAGAACACAGGCACAATCTCTGCCAACCAGGAAAACATCACAGGTCACAAACCCCATCCCATCCACAGGAGCAAACTCCACAACCAAGAGCTACAACCTTGAGAATTAAAAAAAAAAATTTTTTTTTCTCTTATAAATCACACTGTTCATTCCCCCAACATATTGTGGGGGTTCAGTCCAGTTGCTCAGTCATGTCCAACTCTTTGCGACCCCATGAATTCCAACATACCAGGCCTCCCTGTCCATCACCAACTCCCAGAGTTCACCCAAACTCTTGTTCATTGAGCCGGTGATGACATCCAGCCATCTCATCCTCTGTCATCCCCTTCTCCTCCTGCCCCCAATCCCTCCCAGCATCACTTTCATACTAGCTTTTAGCAGTGCTGTGGAGTTTTCCACTTTGTTTTTCTTGTTATTAAAAAAGAAAAAAAATTATTTTAAGATTTTTTCTTCTTATAAATCACAGTGCTTATTCCCCAACATATTTCCACTATCACAATAGCTTTGTGTGGTGCTGTGGTGTTTTCGTCTTTGTGTTTCTTGTTAAAAAAAGAAAGAAAGAAATTGATTTTACATTTTCTTTCTCTTTCTCATTTTTTCTTTTTTCTTTTTCTGTTTTTTTTTTTTTATATATATATATACTGAACTGCCTTTACTACTGTTCTTTCCTGGTTGTAGCTATTCATATATATATATTTCACCAAGTAAGTTAAATTGTTGAGCTCTCTGTGCTATATTCCCCAGTTGGCCCTCGGCTCATGCTCAGATTTCCAGATTTAGCATTAGCCAACTATGCTTTAAATTGGTTGATATCACCTCTGGTTTCCCTTGCTCACCAAGTCAAAAAATCTCCTGTACTCTTTTCTTTAGAACACTTTGGTTATAACTTTATGTGTGGAAGTGTGTGTGTATATGTCCCAGTATTTCTGTAATTACCTACTTGGTCTCCTCCCACTAGAACATGGGTACAAGTCACCCCTAACAAGAAATCAACACAAACCACCCAACCAACATTTTACTCCAAGGACAAAAATCAAAAGGAAGAAGTAATATAACCCTAACCATTGGAAAAGGAGACCTCAAGTGGAGCAAGTTAGGAAAAAAAAAAAAAAAAAAAAAGGTTGAAAGACAGAGAAATATAACACAAATGAAACAGCAAGGTAGAAAGTCAAAAGACTAAATAAACATAGAGGAAATAAGTAATCTCCCTGAAAGAGAATTCAGAATAATGATAGTAAAGATGCTCCAAAGACTTGAAAATAGAATGGATAAAATGCAAGAAGAATTTAACACAGTTAATACAATCACCAAGGACATAGAAGAAATAAAGAATAAGCAAACAGAGATGAATAACACAAATACTAAAATTAAAAATACTCTAGAAGGGGCAGAATAATTGAGACAGAAGAACGGATAAGTGAACTGGAGGATAGAATGGTGGAAATAACTGTTGAAGAACAGAATAAAGGGAAGGGAATGAAAAGAACTGAGGACAGCCTCAGAGATCTTTGGGACAACATTAAATGCACCAATATTCAAGTTATAGGGCTTCCAGAGGAAGAAGAAAAAAGAAATGCACTGAAAATTTTTGAAGAAATTATAATTGAAAACTTCCCAACATGGGAAAGAAAATACTCAATCAAGTCCAAGAAGCACAGAGAGTCCCCTGCAGGTTAAACACAAGGAGAAACACATCAAGACACATGTTAACCAAGCTAACAGAGATTAAGCATGAAGAAAGAATATTGAAAGCAGTAAGGGAAAAGTAACAAGTAACATACAAGGGAAAACCCATACAATTAACAGTGGCTCTTTCAGCAAAAACTCTATAGGCCAGAAAGGAATGGCAGGATATATTTAAAGTACTGAAAGAGAAAAACCTACAACCATGATTACTAAACCCAGGAAAGATCTTATTCAAAATTGACAGAGAAATCAAAGGGTTTATGGACAAGTAGAAGTTAAGAGAATTCAGCACCACCAAACCAACCTTGCAACAAACACTAAAGGGACTTACATAGCCAGTAAACACAAGAGAAAACAAACCCAAAACAATCAAGAAAATTCCAATAGGAACATATGTGTCAATAATTACCTTAAATGTAAATGGATTAAAAGCACCAACCAAAAGATACTGACTGACTGAAAGTATACGAAAACAAGACCCATATATATGCTGCCTACAGGAGATCCACTTTAGACCTAGAGAAACATACAGACTTAAAGTAAAAGGACAAAAAAAGATATTCCATGCAAATGGGAATCAAAAGGAAGCTGGAGTGGCAATCCTTATTTCAGACAAAATAGACTTTAAGATAAAAAATATCATAAGAGACAAAGAAGGGCACTACATAATGATCAAGGGATCAATCCAAGAAGAAGACATAACAATTGTAAATGTCTATGCACCGAACATAGGAGCACCTCAATACATAAGGCAAACACAAACAGGCCTAAGAGAAGAAATTGACAGCAACACAATAATAGTAGGTGACTTTAACACCCCACTTTCACCAATGGTCATATCATCAAAACAGGGAATCAATAAGGAAACACAAACTAAGGTTGTGTTGGTCTAATGAAACATTAGACTAGATGTACCTAATTGATATCTTCAGGACTTTCTATCCAAATGCAGAAGAACATACTTTCTTCTCAAGTGCCCACAGAACATTCTCCAGGATAGACCACATCTTGAGCTGCAAATCAAGCCTCAGTAAAGTTAAGAAAGTTGAAATTGTATGAAGTATCTTCTCTGACCACAATGCTATGAGACTAGATATCAACTATGGGGGGTGGGGGGGACATAAACTCATGGAGATTAAACAACGCATTACTAAATAACGAAGAGTTTATCAAAGAATTAAGAAAAGAAATCAAAAGATTCCTAGAAAAAAATGACAATGAAAACACGACGACCCAAAACTTATGGGACTCAGAAAAAGCAGTACTAAGAGGGAGGTTTATAGTGATACAATCATACCTCAAGAAGCAAGAAAAGCATCAAATAGACAGCCTAACTCTACATCTAAAACAGTTGGAAAAAGAACAAAAAACTCCCAAAGTCAGCAGAAGGAAGCAGATCATAAAAATTAAACCAGAAATAAATGAAAAAGAAATGAAGGAACAATAGCAAATATTAATAAAACTAAAAATTGGTTCTTTGAGAAGATAAAATTGACAAACCACTAGCCAGACTCATCAAGGAAAAAAGGGAGAAAAATCAAATCAGTAAAATTAGAAATGAAAAAGGAGGGGTTGCAACAGACAACATAGAAATACAAAGGATCATAACAAAATATTATGAGCAATTATATGATAATAAAATGGACAACCTAGAGGAAATGAACAGATACTTAGAAAAGATTAGCCTCCCAATATTGAACCAGGAAGAAATAGAAGTTATGATCAACCCAATTACAAACACTGAAATTGAAATAGTGATCAAAAATCTAACCAAAACCCAAAGCCCAGGGCCAGATGGTTTCACAGGGAAATTCTATCAAACATTTAGAGAATAGATAATGCCAATTTTTCTGAAACTCTTCCCAAAAATTGCAGAGGAAGGAACACTTCCAAAATTATTCTATGAGGCCAAAAGCACCCTGATACAAAAACCAGGAAAAGAGAATATGAAAAAAGAAAATTATAGGCCAATATCACTGATGAAAATAGAAGCAAAAATTCTCAACAAAATTCTAGCAAATGGAATCCAAGAACACATTAAAAAGTTCATACACTATGATCAAGTTGGGTTTATTCCAGGGATGCAAGTATTCTTCAATTTATACAAATCAACCAACGTGATACACCATATCAACAATTGAAAGATATAACCCATATGATCATCTCAATAGATGCAGAAAAGGCCTTCAACAAAATCCAGCATCCATTTATGATAAAAAAAAAAACACTTCAAAAAATGTGCATAGAAGGAACCTACCTCAAAATAGTAAAGGCTATAAATGAAAAGCCCATACAAACATTATTCTCAATGGTGAAGAACTAAAAGCTTTCTCTCTAAGATCAGGAACAAGACAAGGGGGTCCACTCTCACTACTATTATTCAACATAGTTCTGGAAGTCCTAGCTATAGTAGTTAGAGAAGAAAAAGAAGTAAATGGAATCCAGAAAAGAAATAAAACTCTCATTGTTTGCAGATGACATATACTATACATAGAAAACCCAAAAGAAGCTATCAGAAAATTACTAGAGCTAATCAGCCAATTCAGCAAAGTCACAAGGTTCATACACAGAAATCGCTTGCAGTCCTATATACTAACAATGAACAATCAGAAAGAGAAATTAAGAAATCAATACTATTCACCATTGCAATAAATAAATAAATAAATAATGCAATAAATAAATAAATAAAATATCTAGGAATAAACCTACCTAAGGAAACAAAAGACCTGCATACAGAAAACTATAAGACACTGGAGCCTATTATACAGAGTGAAGTAAGCCAGAAAGAAAAACACCAATGCAGTATACTAACACATATATATGGAATTTAGAAAGATGGTAATGATAACCCTGTATGTGAGACAGCAAAAGAGACACAGATGTTTAGAATGGACTTTTGGACTCTGTGGGAGAGGGAGAGGGTGGGATGATTTGGGAGAATGACATTGAAACATGTATACTATCATGTAAGAAACTAATCGCCAGTCTATGTTCAATACAGGATAGAGGATGCTTGGGGCTGGTGCATGGGGATGATTCAGAGAGATGATATGGGGTGGAAGGTGGGAGGGGGTTCAGGATTGGGAACTCATGTACACCCGTGGTGGATTCATGTCAATGTATGGCAAAACCAATACAGTATTATAAAGCAAAATAAAGTAAAAATAAAAATTAAAAAAAAATTCAAAAATAAAAAAATAAAGAAGAGGAAAAAAAAAGAAAGAAATCAAAGACAACATAAACATGGAGATGAACATAAACAACATAAACATGGAGAGATATTCCATGTTCCTGTGTAGGAAGAATCAATATTGTGAAAATGACTATACTACCAAATGCAGTCTACATATTCAATAAGATCTCTATCAAATTACCAATGGCATTTTTCACAGAACTAGAACAAAAAAATTTCACAATTTATGTGGAAACGCAAATGACCCTGAATAGCCAAATCAGTCATGAGAAAGAAGAATGGAGCTGGAGTAACCAAGCTTCCTGACTTTAGACAATACTACAAAGCTACCGTCATCAAGAGAGTACGGTACTGGCACAAAAACAGAAATATAGACCAATGGAACAAGAAAGAGAACCCAGAGATAAACCCCCACACCTATGGGTACCTTATTTTTGACAAAGGAGGCAAGAATATACAATGGAGCAAAGACAGCCTCTTCAATAAGTTGTGCTGGGAAAACCGGACAGCTATGTGCAGAAGAGTGAAATTAGATCACTACCTAATGCCATACACAAAGATAAACTCAAAATGGCTTAAAGACCTAAATAGAAGACCAGAAATTATTAAATTCTTATAGGAGAACATAGGCAGAACACTTGATGACATAAATCAAAGCAAGATCTTCTATGACCCACCTCCTAGAGTAATGGAAAAAAAAATGAAAATAAATAAGTGGGACCTAATTGAACTTAAAAGCTTTTGCATAGCAAAGGAAAGTACATACAAGGTGAAAAGACAACTCTAAAAACAGGAGAAAATAATAGCAAAGGAAACAACTTATAAATAATTAATTTCCAAAATATACAAGCAGCTTAAACAACTCAATATCAGAAAAGCAAACAACCCAATCAAAAAGTGGGAAAGGGACCTGAAGAGACATTTCTTCGAAGAAGACAGACAGATGGCTGACAAGTAGATGAAAAGATGCTCAATATCACTCATTATTCAGTTCAGTTCAGTTTAGATCAGTCACTCAGTCGTGTCCGACTCTTTGCGACCCCATGAACTGCAGCATGCCAGGCCTCCCTGTCCATCACCAACTCCTGGAGTTTACTCAAACTCATGTCCATCGAGTTGGTGATGCCATCCAGCCATCTCATTCTCTGTCGTCCCCTTCTCCTGCCCCCAATCCTTTCCAGCATCAGAGTCTTTTCCAATGAGTCAACTCTTTGCATGAGGTGGCCAAAGTGCTGCAGTTTCAGCTTTAGCATCATCCCTTCCAGTGAACACCCAGGGGTGATCTCCTTTAGAATGGACTGGTTGGATCTCCTTGCAGTCCAAAAGACTCTCAAGAGTCTTCTCCAATACCAGAGTTCAAAAGCATCAATTCTTCGGTGCTCAGCTTTCGTCACAGTCCAAATTTCACATCCATACATGACCACTGGAAAAACAATAGCCTTGCCTAGATGGACATTTGTTGGCAAAATAATGTCTCTGCTTTGAATATGCTGTCTAGATTGGTCATAACTTTCCTTCCAAGGAGTAAGCATCTTTTAATTTCATGGTTGCAATCACCATCTGCAGTGATTTTGGAGCTCCCAAAAATAAAGTCTGACACTGTTTCCGCTGTTCCCCCATCTATTTCCCATGAAGTGATGGGACCAGATACCATGATCTTAGTTTTCTGAATGTTGAGCTTTAGGCCAACTTTTTTCACTCTCCTCTTTCACTTTCATCAAGAGGCTTTTTAGTTCCTCTTCACTTTCTGCCATGAAGGTGGTGTCATCTGCATATCTGAGGTTATTGATATTTCTTCTGGCAATCTTGATTCCAGCTTGTGCTTCTTCCAGCCCAGCATTTCTCATGATGTACTCTGCATCAGTTCAGTTCAGTCGCTCAGTCATGTCTGACTCTTTGTGACCCCATGAATTGCAACACACATAGAAGTTAAATAAGCAGGGTGATGATATGCAGCCTTGATGTACTCACTAATATTAGAAAATTGCAAATCAAAACTACAATGAGATACCACCTTACACCAGTTAGAATGGCCATCATCAAAAAGTCTACAAACAATAAATGCTGAAGAGGGTGTGGAGAAAAGGGAACACATTGCTGGTGGGAAATTAAACTGATACAGAAGATGGTACAGAGACTCCTTAAAAAGCTAAGAATAAAACCACCATATGACCCAGCAATCCCACTCCTAGGCATATACCCTGAGAAAATCAAAACTGAAAAAGACACATGTACTCCAGTGTTCACTGCAGCACTGCTTACAATAGATAGAACATGGAAGCAACCTAGATGTGTGTCGACAGGTGAATGGATAAAGAAGCTGTGGTACATATGTACAATGGAATACTACTCAGGCATGAAAAGGAATACATTTGAATCTGTTCTAATGAGGTGGATGAAACTAGAGTCCATTATACAGAGTAAAGTAAGTCAGAAAGAGAAATATATATATTTATAAATAAATAAATAAATATAAATAATATATATATAATATTCCATATATATATGTATATATATATGGAATCTGAAGAGATGGCACTGATATATTTATTTTCAGGGCAGCAATGGAGAAACAGACATAGAGCTACGGTCAAGGTGAGAGGAGAGGAGGGAGAAGGGGAGATGTATGGAGAGAGTAACATAGAAATTTACAATACCATGTGTAAAACAGATAGCCAATAGGAATTTGCTGTATGACAAGGGAACTCAAACAGGGGCTCTGTGACAGTCTGAAGGGTGGGGTAGAGAGGGAGATGGGAGAGAGGTCTGGGAGGGAGGGGACATGAGTGTACCTATGGCTGATTCTTATTGATGTGTGACAGAAAACCACAAAATTCTGTAAAGCAATTATCCTTCAATTAAAAAACAAAAAACTAAGATCATGGCATCTGGTCCCATTACTCCATGGAAGAGATGGAAAAACAATGAAAACAGTGAAAGATTTTATTTTCTTGGGCTCCAAAATCGCTGTAGATGGTGACCGCAGCCATGAAATTAAAAGATGCTTGCTCCTTGGAAGAAAAGCTCTGACCAACCTAGACAGAGTGTTAAAAAGCAGAGATATTAGTTTGCCAACAAAGGTCTGTCTATTCAAAGCTATGATTTTTCCAGTAGTCATGTATGGATGTAAGAATTGGACCATAAAGAAGGCTTAGCACCAAAGAATGGGTGCTTTTGAACTATGGGGTTGGAGAAGATTCTTGAGATTCCCTTGGACTTCAAGGAGATCAAACCAGTCAATCCTAAAGGAAATCAGTCTTGAATATTTATTGGAAGGACTGATGCTGAAGCTGGAACTCCAATACTTTGGCATCTGATGCAAAGAACTGACTCATTTGAAAAGACCCTGATGCTGGGAAAGATTGAAGGCAGGGGGAGAAGGGGACAATAGAGGATGAGATGGTTGGATGGCATCACCAATTCGATGGACATGAGTTTGAACAAGCTCCTGGAGTTGGTGATGGACAGGAAAGCCTGGCATGCTGCAGTCCATAGGGTTGCAAAAAGTCTCAGTAATGATTAAGTGACTGAACTGAATTGGAGTGATTTAGTTCTAACACAGATACATTTTTTTTTTCCATTCGTGCAGATAAGGGCACTAATTCTACCACCTTTGGGACTCAAGTGGAGATATTTACCTCCTCTTTTCTCTTCCTCTTCAGTCGTAGCTAGTCTTACACCTGGCACAGATTTGCAAACAGACATCCTCAGGAAAGCTTAAAACCAACACTCGCTAAAGAGTTCTAACAACCCCCTCTGATTTCAGAGTTCCTCTATTCCTCTGCCAGTCTGGTATTTTCATTTTGCCCACCCCTCTCCTTTTTCCAAAACTCTGCTTGAACTTCATCTTCTTTGAGAAACTTCTATTCAAGCTCATTCATGTTAATTATTTCCCAGTGCATTTTGTTTGAAATTTACAACATGATCATTTATTCTTATTCACATATTTTGACTTGAACTTGCCTTTTACCCAATATATGTAAGTCCTGTGATCTTTTCTGTTGATGGATTTTAAAATTTTACCTTATCTTTCTCTTCCAAAGACCAGATGCTGTGTTCCATAAACTTTGAAATTTCCTCTTACCAGCTCTTGTCTCTCACTAATATTGAATTGATGTTGCCAGTTTCTTTCCTTTCCATTTTCCTGATTCATCATTTTTCTTTTGTTTTAGCAGATGTGCCTATTAGCTTCATTTGACTTCATCATTATTTATTACTCCTTTAATTTGTCTCTAATATTCTCACTTACTTACTGTATCATTTGTTCCAAATCTTCACCAGGCTTCTCAGTCTCAGCCTTATAACCTACTCCTGGCTTTAACAAATTGCTTTGCCTTCTACTTTACTATTAATACAAAGTTGATGTCCTTTCTCCTTACTCCTGATTTTCTCTGTATTTTTCTCTGTATTTTCACATCTATCTCTCTCCTTACTTATTTTCACATCTATCTCCCTACTTATATCTCCCACTTAAAAAAAAAAAAACCTTTTATTCATGTATTGTTTTATTTTATTTTTGTCTGTGTTGGTTCTTCATTTCAGTACCCAGGATCTTTTTTTGTGGTGCATGAGCTCAGTAGTTGTGGCACACAAGCTTCGTTACCCCAAGGCATGTGGGATCTTAGTTCCCTGACCAGGGCTTGAACCTATGTCCCTTGTATTTGGAGGCATATTCTTAACTACTGGACCACCAGGGAAGTTCCTATATCTCCAGCTTCTGAAAATGTCCTTTTCCTTCCCAGCCTGCTGCTCTTTCAGAAACATTGATTACCACCATTTCAATCTCTATTCCTGTTCCTTTAGAATATACTGAAATCCATCTCTGATATTACTTAAGAGGTTTCCCAAGATGGAAGGAACAAATAATTAATCTTTTCTAGTATAAAATCTATGGATGGGATGGGCCTTTAATTACACAAACACTGTATGAAGGCAAATACTTATTTATCTCAATAATAAATGGGTTGGGTGCAAGGTCAATATGCACTGAACTAGGAAGTAAAGGCCATAAGTGTTGCTCCCATTCCACAGGTTAGAATTCACAGGCATACAGCCACATCACCATAAGAGTTGTTATGCAGAATAACATCCCTAGCCGTTCAGGCATTTCTCAGTGACAACACTACAGCATGGGAAAGGGCAGCACAATGAAAGTTACTTCAATAGTGAAGCCAGCTGGGTCCAGAGTTTGCTCTACAGGATTTATTTTCTTCTAGTAATAGATTAAATTTCTTTAACAAATACAAAAGTCTCTCATCACCTGCATGCACAGCTTAGGAATCAGAAATCAGAAATAGCACATAGAATGTTGGACACACTTTTATGCAGTTCTCTATTGTCTGAGATATTGGCCCATTATTCTTACTTCCTTGCTGGCTCTAAAATCAAATTGTTGTATCTACAGGCCAAGGAGTCTGCCGCAGCTTTTGGCTGTTGCTTTCTGATTGGTTGTTATGCCTCATGAATAGAAAGAGCAAATGATCTTAAGTTAAAAAAAGAAAAGTTATGGCAACTGTAGGACTCACCACAAAACAATTACTTTTTCTTGGGAATATTTTAGTTTTGTTTTCAGTAGAAAGGTTAGTCCAAGGTCAATTACTTTTTTATAGTCATGAGCAAAAATGCCAATAATGGATTTGAAGCAGAGAGGTAGAATTATATGACTTGAGTTACATTTTAAAATACCACTCTGAATACTAGGCAAGAATAGACTATAAGGGAAAAGAGTAAAATTGAGAAAGAAGAATTAGGAGACTATTAAAATAGTCCAGGTGAGAGGTGAACAATATGAAAACAGTGGTAGTTCTGCTTAGTCCCTGTATGTAAGGTCATTCTCAGAGGTGGGACTGAAGGGCCAAGGTAGATGCTCTTTAAATCTCACCTTGGCCTTGGTTTAAATTCTTTTTTGATACCACATATAAGTCATTTTTATGAACATTAAGTTGTTCTGTAGCAGCACTCTAAATATGTATAATATTTAGAGAGTTTAATTAATCTTCTCCTTACTGTACATTTTCATTCCCATAAAAGATTGTATGAATATTTCCATTCAAGTGTTACTGATATAAATGAGCAAGATAAAATGTCAACAATGAATTGCTTCACATTCAAAAATATTTTTTCTCTCTCTCAAGAAAATCTGTGATTAATTTATTTACATAGTGTAAAACACATCAATTTTTCTTTTAAGTATCAACCTCATTTATTATTGAGATACACAAGTATGCTCCTTTACATAATGGTCATGTATTTAAACATACAGCAAAGTAGCATTGATTAATTTATAGTACATCGATTGTTTAGATCATCCAACCATGGCTACAGACCATATTTTCCTTAAATAATTTAGTTCTTCAAAAGGGGGTATTCCCGTCTACACTGTTGGTAGAAATGTAAATTGGTGCAGCCACTATGGAGAACAGTATGGAGGTTCCTTAAGAAACTAAAAATAATTACCATATGATCAAACAATCCCACTCATGGTAATATACCCAGAGAAAAATGTAATTTGAAAATGTACATTTACCTCATAACAGCACTGTTTACAAAAGCTAGGGCATGAAAGCAACCTAAGTGTTCATCAACAGATGAATGGGTAAAGAAAGTGTATGTATAGGTATGTGTGTATATATAAAATGGAATATTACTCATCTATAAAAAGGAATGAAATAATGCCATTTGCAGCAACCTGGACTGACCTAGAGATTGACCTGGATTGACTAGAGATTGTCATGTTAAATGAAGTAAGCCAGTCAAAGATAAATATCATATGATATTGCTTATACATGGAACAACAACAAAAAAAGATACAAATGACTTATTTACAAAACAGAATTAGACTCACTGACACAGAAAGCAAACCTATGGTTACCAAAGGGGAGGGAGAGCGAGGAATAAATTAGGGTTTGGGATTAAAATATACACACTGCTATGTATAAAACAGACAACCATCAGTGACCCACTACATAGCACAGGGAACTATACTCATTATCTTGTGAAAATTTATAATGGAACAGAATGTAAAAAAGAATATATATTTGTATATATGTATAACTGAATTACTGTACTGTATGTTGGAAGCTAACACAACAATGTAAATCAACTATATTCCAATAATTTTTTTTTTTAAAGACAGTACTTCATTAAGTGGCTGTGCGGGTGTAGGAGGGCCGAGAGGAGCCACTCCACGTTCAAGGTCAGGAGGGATGGCTGTGAGGAGATACCCCTCATTCATGGTGAGGAGCAGCGGTTGCGCTTTGCTGGAGCAGCCGTGAAGAGATACCCTACGTCCAAGGTAAGAGAAACCCAAGTAAGATGGTAAGTGTTGCAGGAGGGCATCAGAGGGCAGACACACTGAAACCATAATCACAGAAAACTAGTCAATCTAATCACACGGACCATAGCCTGGTCTAACTCAATGAAACTAAACCATGCCCTGTGGGGCAACACAGGGTGGGGTGACAGATGGAGAGGTCTGACAGAATGTGGTCCACTGGAGAAGGGAATGGCAAACCACTTCAGTATTCTTGCCTTGAGAACCCCTTGAATAGTATGAAAAGGCAAAATAATAGGATACTGAAAGAGGAACTACCCAGGTCAGTAGGTGCCCAGTATGCTACTGGAGATCAGTGGAGAAATAACTTCAGAGAGAATGAAGGGATGGAGCCAAAGCAAAAACAATACCCAGTTGTGGATGTGACTGGTGATAGAAGCAAGGTCCAATGCTGTAAGAGCAATATTGCATAGGAACCTCGAATGTTAGGTCCATGAATCAAGGCAAATTGGAAGTGGTCAAACAAGAGATGGCAAGAGTGAACTTCTACATTCTAGCAATCAGCCAACTAAAATGGACTAGAATGGGTGAATTTAACTCAGATGACCATTATGTCTATTACTGTGGGCAGGAATCCCTTAGAAGAAATGGAGTAGCCATAAGAGTCAACAATAGTCTGAAATGCAGTACTTGGATGCAATCTCAAAAATGACAGAATGATCTCTGTTCGTTTCCAAGGCAAACCATTCAATATTACAGTAATACAAGTCTATGCCCCAACCAGTAATGCTGAAGAAACTGAAGTTGAATGGTTCTATGAAGACTTACAAGACCTTTTAGAACTAACACCCCAAAAAAGATGTCGTTTTCATTATCGGGGACTGGAATGCAAAAGTAGGAAGTCAAGAAACACCTGGAGTAACAGGCAAATTTGGCCTTGGAATATGCAATGAAGTAGGGCAAAGGCTAATAGGGTGTTGCCAAGAGGATGCACTGGTCATAGCAAATACCCTCTTCCAACAACACAAGAGAAGACTCTACACATGGACATCACCAGACAGGCAACAGTGAAATCAGATTGATTATATTCTTTGCAGCCAAAGAAGGAAAAGCTCTTGTCTCAGTCAGCAAAAACAAGACTGGGAGCTGACTTTGGCTCAGATCATGAACTCCTTATCACCAATTCAGATTTAAATTGAAGAAAGCAGGGGAAACCACTAGACCATTCAGGTGTGGCCTAAATCAAATCCCTTATGATTATACAGTGGAAGTGAGAAATAGATATAAGGGACTAGATCTGATAGATAGAGTGCCTGATGAACTATGGACAGAGGTTGGTACATTGTACAGGAGACAGACATCAAGACCATCCTCATGGAAAAGAAAGGCAAAAAAGCAAAATGGCTGTCTGGGGAAGACTTACAAATAGCTGTGAAAAGAAGAAAAGCAGAAAGCAAAGGAGAAAAGGAAAGATATAAACATCTGAATGCAGAGTTCCAAAGAATAGCAAGAAGAGATGAGAAAGCCTTCCTCAGAGATCAATGCAAAGAAATAGAAGAAAATAACAGAATAGGAAAGACTAGAGATCACTTCAAGAATATTAGAGACACCAAAGGAACATTTCATGCAAAGATGGGCTCGATAAAAGACAGAAATCATATGGACCTAACAGAAGCAGAAAATATTAAGAGGTGGCAAGAATACACAGAAGAACAGGACAAAAAAGATCTTCACGAACCAGATAATCACCATGGTGTTATCACTCACCTAGACCCAGACATCCTGGAAAGTGAAGTCAGGTGGGCCTTAGAAAGCATCACTACGAACAAAGCTAGTGGAGGTGATGAAATTCCAGTAGAGTTATTTCAAATCCTGGAAGATGATGCAGTGAAAGTGTTGCACTCAATATATCAGCAAATTTGGAAAACTCAGCAGTGACCACAGGACTAGAAAAGGTCAGTTTTCATTCCAATCCCAAAGAAAGGCAATGCCAAAGAATGCTCAAACTACCGCACAATTGCACTCATCTCACATGCTAGGAAAGTAATGCTCAAAATTCTCCAAGCCAGGCTTCAGTAATATGTTAACCATGAACTTCCAGATATTCAAGCTGGTTTTAGAAAAGGAAGAGGAACCAGAGATCATATTGTCAACATCTGCTGGATCACTGAGAAAGCAAGAGAGTTCCAGGAAAACATCTATTTCTGCTTTATTGACTATGCCAAAGTCTTTGACTATGTGGATCACAATAAACGGTGGAAAATTCTGAAAGAGATGGGAATACCAGACCACCTGATCTGCCTCTTGAGAAACCTATATGCAGATCAGGAAGCAACAGTTAGAACTGAACATGGAACAACAGACTTGTTCCAAATAGGAAAAGGAGTACGTCAAGGCTGCATATTGTCACCCTGCTTATTTAACTTCTATGCAGAGTACATCATGAGAAACGCTGGGTTGGATGAAGCACAAGCTGGAATCAAGATTGCTGGGAGAAATATCAATAACCCCAGATATGCAGATGATACCACCCTTATGGCAGAAAGTGAAGAGGAGCTAAAATCCTGTTGATGAAAGTGAAAGAGGAGAGTGAAAGAGTTGGCTTAAGGTGCAACATTCAGAAAACGAAGATCATGGCGTCCGGTCCCATCACTTCATGGGAAATAGATGGGGAAATAGTGGAAACAGTGTCAGACTTTATTTTGGGGGGCTCCAAAATCACTGCAGATGGTGATTGCTGCCATGAAAGTAAAAGATGCTTACTCCTTGGAAGGAAAGTTATGATCAACCTAGACAGCATATTCAAAAGCAGAGACATTACTTTGCCAACAAAGGTCCATCTAGTCCAGGCTATGGTTTTTCCAGTTGTCATGTATGGATATGAGAGTTGGACTGTGGAGAAAGCTGAGCATGGAAAAACTGATGCTTTTGAACTGCTGTGTTGGAGAAGACTCTTGAGAGTCCCTTGGACTGCAAGGAGATCCAACCAGTCCATTCTGAAGGAGATCAGCTCTGGGATTTCTTTGGAAGGAATGATGCTAAAGCTGAAACTCCAGCACTTTGGCCACCTCATGCAAAGAGTTGCCTCATTGGAATAGACTCTGATGCTTGGAGGGATTGGGGGCAAGAGGAGAAGGGGACAACAGAGGATGAGATGGCTGGATGGCATCACTGACTCGACTGACATGAGTTTGAATGAACTCTGGGAGATGGTGATGGACAGGGAGGCCTGGCGTACTGCAATTCATCAGGTTGCAAAGAGTCGGATATGACTGAGTGACTGAAGTGAACTGAAATGCATTAAGATTAAGTATGTGTGGCCTGGAGTGAATTTACTCAGTATAATGCTTAGCTGTACTCTATGCTAGTGAGTAACTTGGGCATATATACCTAGTTCACCAGGTAATTGCAAAGTTTAAGTATGATAATCACAGAAATTTTTAGGACCATGTTTGGCTTACAATATATTATTCTCATTTATAAATTCATGTAAAAAACAGTTTTGTATTTTAATGCAAACATTCAATACAATCCTTTAAACATTTAGACACACACTCTCTCTCAGCTACCCTATCATGGATAAATAATTTACCCTGATGTCAAGGTAATGTGAAGAGATTCCTAAAGCAGATAATACTAACACTAATATTTTCAATTTTCAAGAACTGACAAGGCAAAAAATGCTGAAGTTCACCTTTTTCTCTTTGTTTCAGCAGTTTTATAGGAACAGCAACTGAGGGAAAAATCTTTCCCATTTCCTTTAGAAAATTTAACTATATAAATTGTTAGAAGCAGACTCTTTGAATTTTTGAGGTATAATATATTCTCAAGTAACTGGACGTTTCATAATCTTGCTCAATTTCAGTTGGATTGTTGATATATTAAATTCCAAATACATAAATTATTTTGATTGATTTGTTTTACCATCAGCAAAATGACACCTCAAACCTGCATCTGAGTTCATGGGATAAGACATGGCAGTAGAAATTGCTAGGGCTATGTTTTCGTGGATGATTGCTGCAGTATATTGAAGAAAGTATGTTTAATGGGTTATACTTAGTACACACAGTTTAGTCAGCAAGTAGAAAGCCATTTTTGTTAATAAATACATACACATGAATGTTGACTCCGTGAAACAATTTTAAATTTGTCAACGGTGTTTCACTGATAGAAAACAATTCTGTGTCTACCCTATAGTTTCCTCCCACGTCTCATTTTTATGATTTATTTATAAATATTTTTGAGCACTTTTTATAAGAAGGCACTGTGGCAGATGCAGAGATCACTAGGCACCATCTGTATTGTCTTTTATTTTTTTGGCCATACCATGTGGCTTGTGAGATCTTAGTTCCTTGGCCAGGGATTGAACCTGGGCCATGGCAATGAAAGTGCTAACCACTGGACAACCAGGGAATTCCCTTATTTCTTTTTTCTCAATGTAAAGTATAACACTATAGCTGATGAAAGAGGTATAATATAATACTTGAGATTAACAAGAGTTTACTTTGGCCAAGCCCCTTCAAGGGCCACAGCCTTGTCACGGCAGAGGGGCCTGCATAACTCAATCATGCCATGCAGAGCCACCCAAGACAGATGGGTAATAGTGTAGAGTTCTGACAAAACGTGGTCCACTGGAGGAGGGAATGGCAAACCTCTTCAGTATTCTTGCTGCAAGAGCCTAAGGAACACTATGAAAAGGCAAAAAGATATGACATCAGAAGATGAACCCCCTAGGACAGAAGGTCTCCAGCATGCTACTGAGGAAAAGCAATTACTAATCACTCCAGAAAGAATGAAGCAACTGGGCTGAAGCAGCTGGCCAAAGCAGAAATGACACTCAGATATGCATGTGTCTGGTGGTGAAAGTAAAGCTTGATGCTGTAGAGAACAATACTACATAGGAACCTGGAATCTTAGGTCCATAAATCAAGGTGAATTCAGTTCAGTTCAGTTCAGTTTAGTCTCTCAGTCATGTCTGACTCTTTGCAACTCCATGGATTACAACACGCCAGGCCTCCCTGTCCATCACCAACTCCAGGAACTTGCTGAAACTCATGGCCATTGAGTCGGCGATGCCATCCAAACATCTCATCCTCTGTCATCCCCTTCTTGTGCCTTCAATCTTTCCCAGCATCAGGGTCTTTTCCAATGAGTCAGTTCTTCACATCAGATGGCCAAAGTATTGGAGCTTCAGCTTCAGCATCAGTCCTTCCAATGAATATTCAAGACTGATTTCCTTTAGGATTGACTGGTTTTATCTAAATGCTGTCTAAGGGATTCTCAAGAGTCTTCGCCAATGCCACAGTTCAAAGTAAATTGGAAGTGCTCAAACAGTATATGGCAAGAGTGAACATCAACATCTTAGGAATCAATGAACTAAAATGGTCTGGAATGGGTGAATTTAATCATATGACCATTTTATCTACTATTATGGGCAAGAATCCCTTAGAAGAAATGGAGTGGCCCTCATTGTTAATAAAAGAGTCTAAAGCTAAAGACTTTGACTGTGTGTATCACATCAAACTGTAGAAAGTTCTTAAAGAGATGGGAATACCAGACCACCTTACTGTGTCCTGAAAAACCTGTATGTGGGTTAAGAAGGAACAATTAGAAACTTACATGGAACAAGTGAATAGTTCAAAATTGGGAAAGGAGTACGACAAGGCTCTATACTGTCACCCTGTCTGTTTAACTTATATGTAGAGTACATCATGCAAAATGCCAGGCTGGATGAATCACAAGCTGAAGTCAAGATTGCTGGGAGAAATATCAACCTTAGATATGCAGATGATACCACTGTAATGGCAGAAAGTGAAGAGGGACTAAAGAGCCTCTTGATGAGAGTGAAAGGGGAGAGTGAAAAAGCTGATTTAAAACTCAACATTCATAACACTAAGATCATGGCATCCACCCCCATCACTTCATGGCAAATATAAGAGGGAAAAGTGGAAGCAGTGATAGATTTTATTTTCTTGGATTCCAAAATCATTGAGGATGATGACTGTAGCTGTGACATTAAAAGATGCTTGCTCCTTGGAAGAAAGTCTATAACAAACCTAGACAGTATATTAAAAAGCAAAGACATCACTTTGCTGACCTAGATCCATTTAATTAAAGCTATGGTTTTTCCAGTAGTCATGTATGGATGTGAGAGTTGGACCATAAAGGCTGAGTGCCAAAAATTTGATGCTTTTGAACTGTGATACTGGAGAAAACTCTTGAGAGTCCCTTGGACTGCAAGGGGATCCAAGCAGTCAATCCTAAAGGAAATCAACCCTGAATATTCATTGGAAGGACTGATGTGTGACTGAAGCTCCACTACTTTGGCCACCTGATGTGAAGAGTCGACTTATTAGAAAAGACCCTGATGCTGGGAAAGGTTGAAGGCCAAAGGAGAAGAGGATGGCAGAGAATGAGATGGTTAGACAGCATTACTAACTCAATGGACATGAATTTGGGCAAATTCCAGAAGATAGTGAAAGACAGGGAAGCCTGGCTTGTTGCAGTCTGTGGGGGTTGCAAAGAGCTGAACATGATTTAGCAACTGAACAACAACATTCTGGCCAGGGAACTATAGTAAGAATACAAAAACCAGTGTCATTTGACATGCACTCTAACAAATAGGTTCCATCTTTGGGAATAGGGAAAAGAAATTGTAGAGAAACAAAAAGTGCAAAATTAGAAATAGGGAATAGAAAGATCATTGGCAAGAAATGAAAAATAGACAAAAATGTATACAGGGTTAAAAAATTTAGGTTAGGACCAGATTGTTGAATAATATAGAGTTTATTTTTTTCACTTCTGGGGCAAGTTAGGACAACTGCAAGTTTCTGAGCTAACAAGATTTTTGATGTGTATTAAATAATTACCATTGCCTCAGCACTGCATCATACTGACTGGAGAGAGAAAATAATGGAGACAGAAAGATCATTAAGAGCTCATTAAAGTAGACTACCTAAACAGATTTTACAGTATCAACTTGACTAAGACTAGGACATGGAACAACAGACTGGTTTCAAATAAGAAAAGGAGTACGTCAAGGCTGTATATTGTCACCCAGCTTATTTAACTTCTATGCAGAGTACATCATGAGAAACGCTGGACTGGAAGAAACACAAGCTGGAATCAAGATTGCTGGGAGAAATATCAATAACCTCAGATATGCAGATGACACCACCCTTATGGTAGAAAGTGAAGAGGAACTAAAAAGCCTCTTGATGAAAGTGAAAGAGGAGAGTGAAAAAGTTGGCTTAAAGCTCAACATTCAGAAAACGAAGATCACGGCATACGGTCCCATCACTTCCTGGGAAATAGATGGGGAAACAGTGGAGACAGTGTCAGACTTTATTTTTTGGGGCTCCAAAATCACTGCAGATGGTGATTGCAGCCAGGAAAAAAAAAAAGACGCTTACTCCTTGGAAGAAAAGTTATGACCAACCCAGATAGCATATTGAAAAGCAGAGACATTACTTTGCTGACTAAGGTTCTTCTAGTCAAGGCTATGGTTTTCCCAGTGGTCATGTATGGATGTGAGAGTTGGACTGTGAAGAAGGCTGAGGGCCGAAGAATTGATGCTTTTGAACTGTGGTGTTGGAGAAGACTCTTGAGAGTCCCTTGGACTGCAAGGAGATCCAACCAGTCCATTCTGAAGGAGATCAGCTCTGGGATTTTTTTGGAAGGAATGATGCTAAAGCTGAAACTCCAGCACTTTGGCCACCTCATGCAAAGAGTTGACTCATTGGAAAAGACTCTGATGCTGGGAGGGATTGGGGGCAGGAGGAGAAGGGGATGACAGAGGATGAGATGGCTGGATGGCATCAGGGACTCGATGCACGTGAGTCTGAGTGAACTCCTGGAGTTGGTGATGGACAGGGAGGCCTGGCGTGCTGCAGTTCATGGGGTCGCAAAGAGTCGGACATGACTGAGCAACTGAACTGAACTGAACTGAACTGAGAACTAAGATAAACCCTTTTCTGTTCCTACGTAATAATTCTCCTAAATTATTGGTTCTATATAGTTTAAATTCAAATTTGATTTATTAAAAAATGAAATTGCAAGTGAAGTTATAAGTATTATATATATATATGATATGAAAAAATAATTAAACCATGATTTCCAAGTTCCAGTAACCAAATCTCAAAACTAGAGGAGAGAGAGCAGCATAAGAAACACATTTGGAGCTTAAAAGAAATTAAGATGCTGGACTATGTACCTGGGAATGCCGATTCAAAATGTTTGCAGTAGAAGTTCCAAATGTATGCTTTAAAAACTTCTCAGATGGTTTTAACGAAAGCTAAGATCTAGAATTATTGTTTATGTGCTCTTCACTATATTTCTCTGAATTTTAAAGTCAAAAAGAGAAAGCAGTCAAGTTTCCCAGATTCCTTATTGTTGAGAGTTGTTTTAGGAATATATTCTCTAGGTTATGTGTTGAGAATATCTGATCAAAAAAGTTTTTGTTTCTGTTTAAGTTCATAACCATCTGCTATATGTATAAATTTGTGAAAAGGTTTCACAGGTTATTATATGTACGCATACTAATATTAGACGTAAACAGAACATATTGGCAACACAGTAAATTGCTGCATCAATGACTTGAATACCTAAAATACTTAAGTAGAAATTTTGTTTATTTACTTTCCCTTACCTGATATTTTCCTGCTGTAAATACCTTTGCCATTCGTATTTTCATTAGCAAAATTTTATGTGCCTTTACACTAATGACCACTTAAATAATAATTTCTTAATGACATGCAAGTAGAATTAGGGAGCTGCGTGGTACTGTGAATGAAGATTTTCAGTCTCCGCACATATTAAAATAACGACTGAATGACTATACTGAATTGAACTAACACAGTTGTATCTGCTAATGAATAGGTGGTAGAGTAGGTATATTACATTATTTTAAATTGAGCACCTACTATGTCTCAGGAATTTTACTAGGAATTTTCTATTTATAGAAGACAACTTCAGTTCACTCAGTCGTGTCCGACTGTTTGTGACCCCCATGAACCGCAGCACGCCAGGCCTCCTTGTCCATCACCAACTCCCAGAGTTCACCCAAATCCATGTCCATTGAGTCGGTGATGTCATCCAACCATCTCATCCTCTGTCGTCCCCTTCTCCTCCTGCCTTCAATCTTTCCCAGCATCAGGGTCTTTTCAAATGAGTCAGTTCTTTGCATCATGTGGCCAAAGTATTGGAGTTTCAGCTTCAACATCAGTCCTTCCAATGAACACCCAGGACTGATCTCCTTTAGGATTGACTGGTTGGATCTCTTTGCAGTCCAAGGGACTCTCAAGAGTCTTTTCCAACACCACAGTTCAAAAGCATCAATTTTTGGCACTCAGCTTTCTTTATAGTCCAACTCTCACATCCATACATGACCACTGGAGAAACCATAGCTTTGATTAGATGGACCTTTGTTGACAAAGTAATGTCTCTGCTTTTGAATATACTGTCTAGGTTGGTCATAACTTTCCTTCCAAAGAGTAAGCATCTTTTAATTTCATGGCTGCAATTTAGGATTGAGAAAACCAGTCTTACACTTCAATGTGCGCATGATATAGTGGAGGCTCAGGGAGGTTAGGCCAATTGCCCAAGAACACTCAGCTCACATCTGGAGCCAAAATGAATGTAGGCTAATTTCACTCTAAAACACTTGCTTTTTACCCTGTATGTAAAAGACTATAATGTTTATGATGATTCCTAGGGAATCATCAATTTCTTATTTCTGTAAATAACATTTATTTAGCGATTGATAGAGTAGAAAAAGCTGTGTATTATGAAACAAAAAAATCTATGCTTATGTTACCTGTTAACCAAATGGATTCATAGTGAGATCATATGATCATGATCTTTGGAATCAGAGAGTTTGGGATCAAAGGGCTTCTACTAAGACCTCTCCCTATTAGCTTTACTCAATTTCTTCATGTGAAAATTGGGAAAAATATGGAACTTATATCTTAGCATTGTTTAGAAAGTTTAATGCAAAACTAACTACAAAATAGCTACTAAAAAGTGTTTACTATAATAGGTATTCCATAAATACAAATATTGTTATTAACAAAAAATCTTATTAATCAGCTATATTGTTCCCACTTACTTCTCTTAGCTTCAGGAAAATAAGATAAGTAAGTATATTGCATTTTAAGAACTGAAAGCTTATCTAAATATTAAGTAGTTCTTACTGACATTATTGTAGCCTGTACCTTTATATAGTAAAAGTCTGTGAGCATTTTTTAATACCACAACCCCAAATTGAAGGAATTTAACTGTGCCATCCAAATAAAAGGATATAGATATGAGAATAATGATGATTAAGAGATTATTGGGGCTTGATGGACAAATATTCTGGGCAAATTTATATGGAAATTTATATGGGAAGGGAATTGATGACTCTGAGCTTATATCAGGTTAAATCAAACAATCTTGGAAACAGGTATATCCAAATATCTTTTACAAAATGTAGTGAAATTAGAGAGTGATGTTCTGGGAATACTACATGTTTAGGCCATGCATTCTTCCTACATTTATCAAAAGAATGACAGCTGGCACACCAGTTCCTTCTGTAAGACATCCAAAGGAAACACAAGAAATCTAACAAACAGCACAAATATTTGATTACTGTTGGAAATATAGTCACAATAGATATCTAGCAAACTGAAGCAATTAACAAATTTCAATATCAACAGTCATCCTTGAGAAAATGACGTAGACTGAAAAATCAGAAGAAATTATGAAAGAATCTCATTTACACACTGACCTTTAAAAAGGCTAGTTCTAGAAATTAAGTGTTGCAGAAGAGATGCTTTACCCATTTGGAAGTTAGCTGAAGTGAATCTGCCAAGAGCAAACATTGCCGATTCCTAAAAAGAAAGCTTGTGTGGCATTTCATGGATTTCTATTTTACCTAATGTGGCAGATTTCTTTCCTACTGCAATAGACAGTGTAAACAGGAAGGAGACTCATATAGACATCATGTATACCATGTATCTAAAGTCAAGGCAGGGTAGGATAGAAAATTGCATGTGAAAATCTGACTCTAAGATACAGTAAATAGATGAATGAATATGTATCAGGGAAGAAATTAAAACATTTTTCCAAACAAAAGCAATATTAGATTCTTGATATTAATGAAAAATTAAGGAGGCATCAAAATTCAAATAAGTATCTTAAAAAGGGACAACCATAGAGTGGAATGGTAATGAGCATAAGATACGAAGCTAGACTATAGGTACAGGTTCAATTAAATGACTATGTGATTCAGGGAAGTACTCAATCGCTCTTTGCCTCAGTTTTCTCAATGTTAAATGGAGATGATAATAATTCTTAATTAGATTATGTAGAATCTTAAATGGATCAATAACTGTAAAGTGCTATTATATTAAAAACTTTTACATAGCTTGGAGAAGGGACTGACAGCCCACTCCAGTATTCTTGCCTGGAGAATCCCATGGACAGAGGAGCCTGGTGGGCTATAGTCCATGGGGTCGCAAAGTGTTGGACATGACTAAGCAACTCACACTTTTTACATAGCTATAAGAAGAATTCAGACAAGTGCAAAAAAATCAAAGGAAAAAATAGACAATGTAGCAGAAGAGAAAATAAGAATATAGGAAATAATCAGAAAATTAAATTTCCAAATACTGGCATAACATGTAGTAAATGTTTCAGTTATGTATGTTAGGTTGAATCATATGAAAGTGATTTTTATGGGTCATAAAATATCAAATATCAGTAATATCATGTGGGTTCACTAAACTAAAGACATAAATAGGTTTAAAAACTTATCTTTAGGTTTAAAAACTTATCTTTAAGATAATTAAATTTTAGAAACCTATCCTAAACATAATCACCTACAACCTTTATATACTGAGATCATAAAGTCTTCAGTAAACTCTGAAAATAATTCATGTTCTAAATCATAAAAATAGAATAATATAGTTACTTTTCATGTAACTTCTTTGTTATAGAATAAATATTATTATGAGTTATGAAAAGATAATATATAATTGCTATTTCATTTTAATTTTAATAAGACACACTTATTTTTTTAATTTCCTCCTTTTGAAACTAATTTGAAGCTAAGATGAAAGTGCTTGATATGTATTTGATGTACTTAGAATGCAGAAAATATTTTCTAGAGGTTATAGCAATTAGACATATAATTATACAGAAGAGCAGTTCATTTAATGAGATTTCACTAAAGGTATTTAATTTGTGATTAGATTATATGAGATTGTAAAATATTAGTCATTAGAATGACTCAAAACATCTTTTCTTATTTTAGTTCGCATAAGTGTAGGTGCTTGTGAAATGACTCTGAGATATGTTTAATCACATATCTTCTATTTCATTTATTATTTACTTATTCTTTACATATATGTTTTTTTCAAATCCACTATCTTTAATGGATGATCCTTTTGATGACTGTCATTCAGTAAATAAATGTATATCCTACTATAACAGAAAACATTAAGAAAAATGAAATTAATGATGCTCAAAGTAGTTTTAAATAATGTTAAGCCACTTAGGTATGTTACCATATCAAGTATTTCACCAGAATATTATTAGTGAGAGCATATTTTCAAGAGAATAAGCAATACCTATTTCAATGCATCATTTGATTACAAATAAAATTCTGATATCTCATTTAGAGCAAAACTTCTCAGTAGGCCAAAAATAAAATTTGCTTGAATTTTAAATGTTTATTAATCATTATTTTTGTTTAAGCAAAATGTCAGTTCAGTTCAGTCCAGTCACTCAGTTGTGTCTGACTCTTTCCGACCCCATGAATTGCAGCACGCCAGGCCTCCCTGTCCATCACCAACTCCCGGAGTTCACTCAGACTCATGTCCATCGAGTCCCTGATGCCATCCAGCCATCTCATCCCCTGTCGTCCCCTTCTCCTCCTGCCCCCAATCCCTCCCATAATCAGAGTCTTTTCCAATGAGTCAACTCTTCCATGAGGTGGCCAAAGTACTGGAGTTTCAGCTTTAGCATCATTCCTTCCAAAGAAATCCCAGGGCTGATCTCCTTCAGAATGGACTGGTTGTATCTCCTTGAAGTCCACGGGACTCTCAAGAGTCTTCTCCAACACCACAGTTCAAAAGCATCAATTCTTCTTTGCATTAAATGTTCCCTTAGTATCTCTAATTTTCTTGAAGAGATCTATTATCTTTCCCATTCTGTCCTTTTCCTCTATTTCTTTGCATTGATCACTGAAGAAGGCTAGGTCAATAACCAATTTTTTGAGTCTTTAGAGAAAAATAGGTAATAGGAAATAAGCCACCCTTTTGTTATGTAATATTTTTAGCAAAAACAGTGAAGCAAGAAGCTTTCCTTTGATGTAGACATGTAGAAAGAACACTGAAGAGGTGTGAAACTCTATGTAAGAGGAGGGTGCTGCTGTTGGAACACACTCCCTGTTCAGGTCTTCACTGAGATCCAACTCTCATTTGATTCTCCCAGGTTATGTGTGTTATCACATGTGTCTCTAAAATGACCCATATGGTCAGCTGCAGCAAACCCAACACAGGGGTATCAACATCTGCAGAAGATTCTGCCCAAAAATGAGGCCTTGGAACAATGGGGGCATGGGCAGTGGTTATGTGTCCACATTCCAGAGCAGATGGTCTATGACCAAATTCTAAATCTTCTACTTGCTAGCTGTGGAAATATGGACCATCAATTAAATGACTCTGCTCATCACTTTGTTTATTTATAACATGGAATTACTGGTACCTACTCATAAAGGAGCCAACAATCCATGAGTTATTTCATTGAAAGCATTTTGAACAATGCTGGGCACATAGTAAATACTCAATAAATTTCAGTAATTGCTGCTGTTTGATTCTAGCAGGTGAGGGAAGGACTAGAATCAAACATATATGAAGACTGGAAAAAAGAAGGAAAAAGGTAAAAAGATTAAATGAAACGAGGGTAAGAAGCATAGAGTATGAGGAACTCACACTGAATGGCTTTAGGCTTCCCACTAAAGAAAGACACAGTCATGTAGCAACGGTGAGGGACAAAGGGACTTAGAACTTGATAGTAGGTGCATATGTCATCATAGTTCTGGGAAATGTCACCAAAAGATTAATGAACTGAATCTTCTTCCTCATGAAGAACTTTTTTAGCTTATAAATGTGAGAATGCAGATCAAAATCACAAGAAGTATCACCTCACACTGGTCAGAATGGACATCATCAAAAAAATTGCAAACAATAAATACTGGAGAGGATGTGGAGAAAAGGAAGCCTTCTTGGGCTGTTCGTAAGTATGCAAATTGATACAGCCACTATGGAGAACAGTACAGAGATTCCTTAAAAAACTAGGAATAAAACTACCATAGGACCCAGAAATCCCACTACTAGGCATATACCCTGAGAAAATAATAATTTAAAAATACATGTGTACCCCAATGTTTATAGCAGCAATAAATATACAATAGTTAGGCCATAGAAGCAACCTAGATGTCCATTGACACATGAATGTATAAAGATGAAGTGCATGTATACAATGGAATATCACTCAGTTATAAAAAAGGAATATGTTTGAGTCAGTTTTAGTGAGGTGGAAGAACCTAGAACCTATTATACAGCATGAAGTAAGTCAGAAAGAGAAAACCAAATTTTGCATATTAATGTGTATATAGTGGACTTCCCTGGTGGCTCAGATGGTAAAGTGTCTGTCTACAATGCGGGAGACCTGGGTTCGATCCCTGGGACGGGAAGATCCCCTGGAGAAGGAAATGGCAATCTACTCCAGTACTATTGCCTGGAAAATCCCATGGACAGAGGAGACTGGTAGGCTACAGTCCACAGGGTCGCAAAGAGTCGGACACGACTGAGCGACTTCACTCACTCACATGGAGTCTATAAAAATGGTACTGATGAACTTATTTAAAGAGCAAGAACAGAGACACAGATATAGAGGACAGACTTTGGATACAGTGGAATAAGGAGGGGGTGGGACTAGTTGAGAGAGTAGCATTTAAATGTATATATTACCTATGTAAAATAGATAGCTAATAGGAAGTTGCTGTAAAATGCAGGGTGTTCAACCTGGTGCTTGCTGACAGCCTAGAGAGAGGGTGCATTGTATGCCAATACAATATCATAAAGCAATTATCTTCCAATTAAAAATAAATCTTAAAAAATAACTATCTCAATCCAGGAAAAAAAAGTATTGGGAAAAGGTAAATGCATTTACATCTGAATGGTTTTTTGGGGCTATCTCTTCACATTTTACCCACATCTCCTAACGTGAGTTATCTGGCACAAATGAAGAACACATGATACAATTTTTGAGGAAAAGAAATTATACAAGTTCTGCCATCTCAATTTAATTCTTACCTTTTTCTCTCTCTCTTGTTCTCTTACCTAGTTCTCTCCGAATTTCTTCCCCTTTCTAGAGTGGCAATTTTAGTAACGAGGTTTAGGAATGAGGATGAACTCTGGATAGAAGTTCACTCAGATTAGAAACAATCCATTTTCTTTGACTTTGTAAAACTAAGAGAACCAGGGAATAAAGTCAGGGGAGAGAAAATAATTTGCTAGCATTTCTTATGAAGAAGGAAGTCCTCAGGTATCCAACCTCCTTTACCATGAGGAAAGAATAAGCAGGAATTCCTGGAGGAGGGCATGGTAACACACTTCAGTATTCTTGCCTGGAGAATCCCCATGGACAGAGGAGCCTGGGGGCTACAGTCCTTGCAGTCACAGAGTCAGGCATGACTGAAGCAACTTAGCACACATGCACAAGGAAAGATGAATTGCTAAAGATACAGTGTATCCTACCTGTTGTTATTGTCACTAAGTCATGTCCAACTCTGCAACCCCATGGACTGCAGCCCACCAGGCTCTTCTGTCCATGAGATTTTCCAAGAAAAATGGGAAAATGGGTGGGTTACCATTTCCTTCTCCAGTGTTCATGCTTGTATAGTGGCAGTTCAGTGTACTTTCATTTTTCATTTCTTTATATCTTAGTATTTTAGTAGGTGACTCTTACTACTATAGATCTGTCATTCTCAGTTCAGAAAGGAGGGGAAATTTTTTAAAACTACAAGGAATATATATCACCCCTCATGATTTCCTTTCTGTAGGCCAAGGGCAGAGAACAGGCATCAACTTTGTAAAGATGTTTGCGAGTAATTCTTCCATGCAGCCAAGAATTCAGAACCACTGATCTAGACACAGACAGAGTACCTCTTCTGATACTCAATTTCTATATTATATCAAAAAGTCCTGAACCAAAATTTTCATAGTTCATGTTTAAATCCAGAAACTATATTCTCGTCATTCATTTCTGGGTCAGTTCTATAAGATCTATTTTGCAATGTTAGATTAGTAGCGTTTCGTGCAATGTCACCCTTTGGATGTTATAGATTTTAAAATTTTGGAGACTGAGGTTTGGACTGGCATGCCAAAGCAAAGTGATGATTTGATGGCTCTAAGACAAGGAATTACATAGCTATCCAATTTTCAGGGGTGCCCCTGGATAGCACTTGGCTGCGGTGAGTCAGAATGTTAGTGGCATATCAGCTCCACAGAGAGAGATAACAGTGCATGGCTGATGGTCAGAGACCAGAAGACCTTGAGAAACTGAAAGAGTGAATGAAGGGAAAGAGGATTCTGAGTGACAATGAAGCTTAGGGTCTGAATATTTACTAAACCAAACTTTTAGTTCAGTAAGATTTTCTCATAATTTTTGCTAGCTGAGAGTCATGCTTGCAGGTAGGCAGTCCATATTTTCCATAATCTGATTAGAGGATTCTTTTTTAAAAAATTTTATTTATTTATCTTTTTTTAATTTTTATTTTTACTTTATTTTACTTTACATTACTGTATTGGTTTTGCCATACATTGACATGAATCCACCATGGGTGTACATGCGTTCCCAAACATGAACCCCCTCCCACCTCCTTCCCCATAACATCTCTCTGGGTCATCCCCATGCACCAGCCCCAAGCATGCTGTATGCTGCATCGGACATAGACTGGTGATTCGATTCTTACATGATAGTATACATGTTTCAATGCCATTCTCCCAAATCATCCCACCCTCTCCCTCTCCCACAGAGTCCAAAACTCCGCTATACACATCTGTGTCTTTTTTGCTGTTTTGCATACAGGGTCATCATTGCCATCTTTCTAAATTCCATATATATGTGTTAGTATACTGTATTGGTGTTTTTCTTTCTGGCTTAACTTCACTCTGTATAATTGGCTCCAGTTTCATCCATCTCATCAGAACTGATTCAAATGTATTCTTTTTAATGGCTGAGTAATACTCCATTGTGTATATGTACCACAGCTTTCTTATCCATTCATCTGCTGATGGACATCTAGGTTGTTTCCATGTCCTGGCTATTATGAACAGTACTGTGATGAACATTGGGGTACATGTGTCTCTTTCAATTCTGGTTTCCTCAGTGTGTATGCCCAGAAGTGGGATTGCTGGGTCATAAGGCAGTTCTATTTGCAATTTTTTAAGGAATCTCCACACTGTTCTCCATAGTGGCTGTACTAGTTTGCATTCCCACCAACAGTGTAGGAGGGTTCCTTTTCTCCACACCCTCTCCAGCATTTATTGCTTGCAGATTTTTGAATCACAGCCATTCTGACTGGTGTGAAGTGGTACCTCATTGTGGTTTTGATTTGCATTTCTCTAATAATGAGTGATGTTGAGCATCTTTTCATGTGTTTGTTAGCCATTCATATGTCTTCTTTGGAGAAATGTCTATTTAGTTCTTTGGCCCATTTTTTGATTGGGTCATTTATTTTTCTGGAATTGAGCTGCAAGAGTTGCTTGTATATTTTTGAGATTAGTTGTTTGTCAGTTGCTTCATTTGCTATTATTTTCTCCCATTCGGAAGGCTGTCTTTTCACCTTGCTTATATTTTCCTTTGTTGTGCGGAAGCTTTTAATTTTAATATAGATCCCTTTTGTTTATTTTTGCTTTTATTTCCAGAATTCTGGGAGGTGGATCATAGAGGATCCTGCTGTGATTTATGTCTGAGAGTGTTTTGCCTATGTTCTCCTCTAGGAGTTTTATAGTTTCTGGTCTTACATTTAGATCTTTAATCCATTTTGAGTTTATTTTTGTGTGCGGTGTTAGAAAGTGATCTAGTTTCATTCTTTTACAAGTGGTTGACCAGTTTTCCCAGCACCACTTGTTAAAGAGATTGTCTTTACTCCATTGTATATTCTTGCCTCCTTTGTCAAAGATAAAGTGTCCATATGTGTGTGGATTTATCTCTGGGCTTTCTATTTTGTTCCATTGGTCTATATGTCTGTCTTTGTGCCAGTACCATACTGTCTTGATGACTGTGGCTTTGTAGTAGAGCCTGAAGTCAGGCAAGTTGATTCCTCCAGTTCCATTCTTCTTTCTCAAGATTGCTTTGGCTATTCGAGGTATTTTGTATTTCCATACAAATCTTGAAATTATTAGTTCTAGTTCTGTGAAAAATATCACTGGTAGCTTGATAGGGATTGCATTGAATTTGTAAATTGCTTTGGGTAGTATACTCATTTTCACTAGATTGATTCTTCCGATCCATGAACATGGTATATTTCTCCATCTATTAGTGTCCTCTTTGATTTCCTTCATCAGTGTTTTATAGTTTTCTATATATAGGTCTTTAGTTTCTTTAGGTAAATATATTCCTAAGTATTTTATTCTTTTCGATGCAATGGTGAATGGAATTTTTTCCTTAATTTCTTTTTCTACTTTCTCATTATTAGTATATAGGAATGCAAGGGATTTCTGTGTGTTGATTGAGCTCAGAGGCGGGAGGGTCAGACGCCGGCCCATGGATGGCGCCCGGGCCAAAGCAGCGGCTTTTCTCCCACCGGCGCAGCCGGCGCGCGCGTCGGTCACCTTGGAGCGCGCTCTCCCAGGAAGGAAGAAGATCCCAGTGCTGAAGTGGCTGTGCTCGCTGGTCGCTGCCATGCCGCCCGCGCAGTGCCTGGTTAGAGGATTCTTAAGTGGAAGCTAAGTGGAATATAAGCTATTAGTAATAAAAATAAAAAAAAGAAAAGAAAACATCTCTACCTTTTGTACTGTTTCATTTAATGATCACTGGAACTCTGAGATAGTCTGTAAACAGGGTAATGAATCAATATCAGGAAAAGGCATATTTTCAAGCTATTTATTATTGGATTAAGGCAATGCCTGGCAAGACATATGTTGCCTTTTTCACATAGTGCTGTAAAATCTTATTAGAAAGCTCTGCTTTGTAAATAGGAGACTATATTGCATTATTATTTATATTCCTTATATTATCAAATTTGGGGCTTAGTCAGCAGTGTGGTCAACGAGGCCCTAAGATCAGAAAGCTCCAAAGAAGAACCAGTAATAGTCAAAAACTAGACAGTGATCCTACAGAGGGTAAAAACACACGTGGAACTCTAAAACAACCAAGGGACCACAAACTTAAAGATAGATGACTAGTATATGATCTATTAATTGCATTGCTGGGTATATATCTGAAGGAAATAAAATAAATATCTCAAAGAGATATTTGTGTCCTAATGTTTAACTGCAGCATTAGTCACAATAGCTAAGATACAGAAACAACATAAGTGTCCATCAACACATGAATGTATTTAAAAAAAAAAAGTGTGGGTGTTTTACACACACACACACACACGTGTGTGTATATATATGTATGGGGCTTCCCAGGTGGTGCTAGTGGTAAAGAACCTGCCTGCCAATGCAGGAGACATAAGAGACATGAGTTTGATCCTTGGGTCAGGAGGATCCCCTGGAGGAGGGGTGACAACCCACTCCAGTATTCTTGCCTGGAGAATCCCATGGACAGAGGAGCCTAGCATGCTACAGTCCATAGAGTCACAAAGAGTCAGACATGACTGGAGCGACTTAGCATACACACATATATTTATAAATATAGATATTGATCTACCTTCTTTATATGAGTTATCCATAGGAAAGAGAAGAAGGAAATTTTGCCATTTGCCTTGAGAAGACTATGCTCGCTCTATGGCATAAGTCAGACAAAGTAAGACAAATACTATATGATCTCATTTATACACGGAATCTAAAAAAGTGGAACTCAATGTGACAGCAAGCAGAACAGTGTTTGCCAGGGGCTGAGAGTAGGAGGAAATGGGGAGATGTTGACCAAAGGATGCAAACCTTCTGTTACAAGGTGAATAAATTTTCATGATCTGATGTATGGTGACTATAGTTAACAATACTGTATTTTATACATGAAATTTACTGAAAGTCATGCTCTCACCAAATGCACAAAAAAGGTAACTATGTGAGGTGATGGATATGATAACTAACTTTATTGTGGTTATCATTTAACTATAAATAAGAATATTAAAACTATGTTTTCTCAGTGACCCAATAAATACTTTCCATGATTTAAAATCATTGAATGTGAGAATTAGTTGAAAGCTTGTGTTAGTTGCTCAGTCATATCCAACTCTTTATGACCCCATGGACTGTAGCCTGCCAGGCTCCTCTGTCCATGGGATTCTCCAAGCAAGAATACTGGAGTGTGTTGTTTCCCTTCTCCAGGGGATCTTCTCAACCCAGAGATCTAACCCACATCTCCCATATAGGCAGGAAGATTCTTTACCACTGAGCCACCAAGGAAACCCCAGGGGTCATCTAATCAAGGTCACTTATTTCACACTCCTGGAGGTGAAGCAATTGGCTTTGAGTCACATAAAAACAGTTGTTAGTGACTAGGTATTACATATTTAAGCCCATTACCAGTCAGACTTCTGATGTAGTTTTATTTCTACAATTCCTTACTATTTCTGTTGCCTCAATTTTTAAAATCATAAATTTGGGGGACATATAACATTTTTATGCTAATTTTTAATGGAAAGAGATGTGCACTTTCCTAGCCAAAAGGTATCATTTTACCAAGACGAGCTGTCACCACTGTAAGAGCTACAAACTTCTGTCCATGAAGAAATCCAAAATCTATATATTTTCCTTCTTCCTCTAAGTAAAATGTTGTTTTTATTTACTTTACTTCAAAGCTTCTCTTGGTGGTGGAAATAGAAACAGTTTGCCTTAGATTAAGTGTTCTTTTAAAATGTCACAGCTCCCTTTCCTCCCACCTAAACATCCACTCTCATCCAAGGGGATGTTTCTCCATATAAAATTTTTTTCTTAATTTTTAAATGAAGATGAAATAAACAAATGTAATTGTCACATAGTGAACTATGTGCCTGAAGTAAGAATACCATGCCACCTGGTAAATATACAAACTTGTACATGTGAATTTAGCTCTCACAGCTTTAATTTCACTAGCAATTGTGCCTGATATCATCCTCTGTGCCCAATTGTAAAGACTGTCATGAGAAAGAAATGAGATGCTTTATGGGAAAAAGCATAAGCAAAAAGTATACTGACTACAACAGGCTATAGATAACACAGTTGTAACTGTATTGGGTCTTTGAAGTTGGATAAGGAAGATATGAAAATCTTGTCAAAACGCTAGCTCTAGTACACTTGGGTTGGTGCCTGTGGCAAAATAAGGAGTAAAGAACAACAAATTTTAGCAATGCAAGAGCCACTTCTTCAAGACCACTGCAATGATTTTAGAAAAATATGTCTAGTTCTTTGCCCCGGGGTGAGCTGAACACATGATGAAGGATATTGTCATGCTGGTGAAAGCATTACTGGGGGCAAAGAGGATGCATAAATTTCCCATAAACCCAAAGATTTCTGTGTTTAAAGTACAGATTCCTTCTGCTTGGTTCACATACTGGATTCGAGTTGTATGAGTGAGGAATGGTTAACTGAGGCAATCACATTTTCAATTTAGATACATCCATTCAATATGTGTGTATATGAATAATTTCCCCTGGATCAGGTATTGCTAATTCCTGCATATGCAGTGATGGACTAGATCAATACATGTTCTGACTTTAGTAATTTATAATTGGGTACCCATATTTCTCCATGGTTTAACTGGAGCTTGTAAATAGAAGAAGGTATATGATGTTTTATTAATCTGACCAAGATTTTAAAAGTATCAAGCCATGAAAAGACAATGAGGAATCTTAAAGGAATATTACTAAGTCAAAGAAATCAATCTGAAAAGGCTACACTCTGTATGATTTCAATTATATGATATTCTGGAAAAGACAAAACTATGGTGATAATAAAAAGATCAATGGTTGCCAGCGGGAGTGGTGGGTAATAGAGTGGATAAACATGAACAGACAAAACACAGAGGATCTTTAGGTAAGTGAAAACATTTTGCATGATATTATAATGATGGATATATGTCACTATACATTTGTCCAAACCCACAAAATGTACAAAACCAAGAGTGAATCCTAAAATAAACTGTGGACTTTGGGTGATTATTATATGTCAATGTAGATTAAAAATGTAACACTGTACTGTTGATAGTGAGGAGGTTATGCATCTGCAGAGGCAGGAGTATATGGGAAATCACTCTACTTTCCTGTTAATTTTTGCTCTAAAATAATACATTCTTTAAAAAAAAAGTAGAGGATTTTAATGCAATAAAAGGAACACTTCTCTGCATCTTCATTTAGTATTCATGCATGTAATTCCAGTGTGAATTTCCACTATTTTTGATAGTAGTTTTACATTTCTATAATATCATTTTATTTCATATTTTCAAAAAAGCAGTGAAAAATGACATGTGATGTAATATAGACAATCTTTGACATACTTCCAATAATGGGATAAAAATATTTTTAATTTTGATACATAAAAATTAGTCCTCCAGCAAATGATACTGATTGATGGCAAGCATTTAAAAAAAACAACAACAAACTTTCTGCTTAAAATACTATAGAATATCTGATATGTGTAAATGCAGCCTGGGTATATGATGAAACTTCCAGACTAATTCTGATTTTAGTTTATAACTGAATTTTTAAAATACAGGTGAACTTAAATCTTTTATTGAGTGGAGCTCCTTGGTTTTCACTGCAATTATAGTTATGGGAAAAAAGAGTAATTTTAACTTAAAATATGTAGAAAATAGATGAAAATATACTGGCTTTCAGAAATTAGCTTTTCAACTGAAAGGTTAAATAAGCCTTGAGTAGATCCCATTTTATTGCTTTTTATTTATAAAGATTTTTTTGTTCATATATATTTTAATTAACTAAAAGATAACATTTGGAAGGAATATTATGACTTTCAATCTTATTTTTGCTGTGATAGTTCTAGGTGTTAAGAGAAGATTCACTGTTGTATTTTATGGACAGCTATGGAAGCATAAATGGAAGGTATGCACAAACATCACAGCATGGCTTTCCTTTTCCTAAGGCTGATCTAGCAGTTACTGAATTCCTGAAGCATAAAAGGACAGACGAATGATAAGTTTCAGATAATAGCAATGTCTCTCAGTGATCTAGTCAGGTAATTGGAACCCCACCAATTATTTCTGAACCCTTTCACTGTCGAAGTGACAAAGTTTTGATCTTGTTGGGATATTCATCTACTCTGGATATAGATTTGCCTTCTTGCCTACATTACTTTGGCCAGAATAACTATGTGATTCTTTACAGAAAATATGACTACTGACAAAGGATTCTTCATAAAACTGCTGCTGCTGCTGCTGCTAAGTCACTTCAGTCTTGTCCGACTCTGTGCAACTCCATAGACGGCAGCCCACCAGGCTCCCCCGTCCCTGGGATTCTCCAGGCAAGAACACTGGAGTGGGTTGCCATTTCCTTCTCCAACGCATGAAAGTGAAAAGTGAAAGTGAAGTCGCTCAGTCGTGTCTGACTCTTAGCAACCCCATGGACTGCAGCCTACCAGGCTCCTCTGTCCATGGATTTTCCAGGCAAGAGTACTAGAGTGGATTGCCATTGCCTTCTCCATTCATAAAACTATCTTGGATCAAAGGACAAGCCTAGGGATGACAACCTGCAGGGTTGGGTTACTATTTTTCATGAAGTGGTATAAATGGGGTTTCCTAGGTGGTGCAGTGGGAAAGAATCCACCTGCCAATGCAGGAGATGCAAGAGATGCAGTTCGATCCCTGGGATGGGAAGATCCCCTGGAGTAGGAATTAACAATCCACTCCAGTATTTTTGCCTGAGAAATCCCATGAAAAGAGGAGCAGACTACAGTCTATGGAGTTGAAAAAAGTCAAACACAACTGAGTACACACACACACTGAACTGAAACAGATGGCACACTTGCCCAACAGTCAGAATAAATTGATCCAAAACCGCTTTGTGGAGTGGAAGTAGGATTAGCTCCTGTAATCATCATGCTCAGTTGCTTTGCAGATTTGAACTTTGTGGCCATGCAACCCTTGGCTGTCCTGGATTAGAGGTCCTGGTCACCAAGTGGGGCATCTCCATCAGGGTACAATGAAGAGTTCCACTGAGAATCTCTTGAAACTTTCATGGCTTTTGACAATACTGCATGGATAACTTCTGAAATCCAACCTGACAAAGTAAAGGCAACAAGGACTCTGAAACCCAAGGTATGGCCCACCAGATAAAAATTTTATACCAGCTGAAGTGCTGGCCAAGAGTGAAGGAATTCTAGAGTGGGTGGATGGATGAAAAAGATAATGAATATCAATTATAACTTATACATTAGCATCAAGTAGTAACTATAGTTTGTTTTCTTTATTGTAAACAAATTTTATTTTTAGAGGTTGCAAACAGTACCACCTAGAAGAGTCAGTAAAAGTAGATTTAATATAGGACACAAGCAGATTCAAGTGATACAACTGATTATCTATGCTGGGATGTATCATGCTAAATTTCATTGTCCCTCCTGAATTCAGCACAGCTATGGTATACTGTTCATTCACCTGGTCTGAGTGCCACGTTAAATATACACAGTGCAGCCTCCCCGCCTTGCTGCCTTGCAGCCTTGCAGTTTTCTCCATAGCTGCAGAAGGCTGCTTGGCATTGCACTGCTGCAACCTGAGATTCAGGGTGTTTAAAGTCCCCTGGGTGATTCCTGAACAAGTAAGGAATGAGATTGGGTATATAGTTAAGACATTCTTCTTATCCCTTGGAAAGAAGGGTCAGTTCTGAGGTGCATTCTATGTAGTTTCCTCATAGTTTCCCTATAATGCTGAATCTTAGTTTTCTACAGAGGTAACGTTAATGAACACAAACTTTATTGACTTTGCTGCCTTCTATGTCTTACATTCTTTTTTCTATTTAAAATTTAATAGCTGTCACAATATAAAGTATGTAGGAACTAAACGGAGGTCTTCCCTGATGGCTTAGTGGTAAAGAATTCACCTGCCAATTCAGGAGACACAGATTCGATCCCTGATTAGGAAAGATCCCACATGCCATGGGAGCAAATGAACGCCTGCACCACAACTACTGAGTCTGTGCTCTACAGCCTTTAAGCCACAACCAGTGAAGCCCACGTGCCCTAGATCTGGCGTACCACAACAAGAGAGTAGCCTCTGCTTGTTACAACTAGAGAAAAGCCCGTGTGCACCAATAAAGACATAGCACAGCCAAAAACAAAATAAATAAGTAACCAAATTAATAGAACTAGGGAGATTCTCTTTGTTATTTCTACAGCCTAATTACTTTATGTGTTCATATGTAAATGTGGAGTTGACTTATGTTCCACAAGAGTATTCACTTAACTTATTTCATTTAACCTGCTTTTGGTAGTACAAATGGGCTTCCCAGGTGATGCTAGTGGTAAAGAATCTGCCTGCCAGTGCAGCAGATGCAAGAGATCCCAATTCCTGGGTTGGGAAGATCCCCTGGAGGAGGAAATGGCAACCCACTCCAGTATTCTTGCCTGGAAAATTCCATACGCAGAGGAGCCTCATGGGCTTAACAGTCCATGGATTTGCAAAGGGTCAAACATGACTGAGAACAGTGTTAGTTGGTGCAAGTGGTGACTATCAGCTCTATACAGAATCTCAATTTCTTTATTTCAGGCTGTGTCTGCACTTCAGTATTGTCTCCATATACAGATCACAAATTTTTAGTGTCCAGTAAATTGCCTTTAAACTTGGTTACTTTTATGGAACTTAAATTTCATCCCTTTCATCTCCAGATCATGGTGATGTTGAAAATATAATAGATGTTCTGGTAAAATGATTTGACACCAGGAAGCATGGAAAAGAATATATATCTGCTTATGGTTAGTTTTCAATTTCACTTTGAAATGTTAAATAATGTTTGGACTATCAAATAAAGCTGAATCAAAGGGATATCAAATGGGTAGTTATTTTATTTAGACCTGCCAATTTTATTCATTATAGAATAGCTAATACCAAACTTTCCAAATTAACTATTCTCTAGCATAGTTTATGGTGAGTGGACTTTATACTCATTTATTGAAAAATGTTCTTTAGAATGAGAAGAAAAGGAATTTATGAGGTGTTTCACAGTTCTACTTGTAGTATTAGGTGACTCTGAGGACAATAAAATTGAATATGTTTTTGAATATTCTTTTCTGAATATCACCCCAAGGAAGATTTCTTCAATAGTGCCATGAGTTTTATTTTTTCTTGTCAATCTTGAAACTATACGATATTTTACTGATTCCAAGAAATAGGAGTCTGGTGAGCTGCAGTACAGGGAGTCACAAAGAATCGGGCTTGACTGAACAAGAAAAATTAATAAAGTGTAATTTCTTAAAAGGTACAATGTGAGATCTGATCGCATATCAGTGAAATTTTCATACATTGTTATATTAAGATTTATTTTCATTTTGGTGAATCTTTTTCTCATGTATAATTTTTCATCATCAACCGTTGATCATTGGGAAAATATTGATTCACTGTGCTCTCCCATATGATAAAGTTTTATTATTGAAAACAAACATAGTTTTTGAACAGCTTCACTTCATCTGTTTTGAGAAAATTTCTGGCAAATAGCCAATTTAAAATAATCATCTTTTGTCTATAAGTTTTTCTTTCAAGTAAGAATGGTGTTGAATCAAGAAAGTGGCTAGTTCCACTTGCAAATCAAGCAGTTGTCAAGTGCTTCTGAGGTCTTTTATGCATGCTTCCCACTTTATCACACAGATTATTAAAAAGACGGATTCACAAGAGCTGAGATACGGTGATACTAATGAATCTTACTTTTTTATTAAGATAATTTTTAAAGTGGATTTTTTGTAACAGAGAATGTATGACAATGAACAAATCAATGACTACTGGTAAGTTTGGTGCCACTGTCTTGATTTGCGCTTAGGTGTTAGCAGTATTATCCATCTTAGTTTCTGTACCATTGGCACAAAAGGGGGAAAAGATATTTTAGTATTGTTATGAAAACAGTTCTGATCTAACAGGATCCTCTCTTGGACTTGGAGGTTTGGGATCACATTTTTTCTAAGAATAACCAGATTATTAAAACCCAAAAATATCCAAGAAAAGGAAATTGATACATTTTAAAATGGTTATATAATTTATCTCTTGTAATTATATTTGGTCATCATACAAAGGTCTCTTTAAGTGTTTAGACAACCGATAAATAAATTAGAAATTAAATATGTTCTATGCTTGGGCTTCTGTGGGCAGGATGCAGCATGCTTGGGGCTGGTGCATGGGGATGACCCAGAAAGATGTTCTGGGGAGGGAGGTGGGAGGGGGGTTCATGTTTGGGAATGCATGTAAGAATTAAAGATTTTAAAATTTAAAAAATAAAAAACTAAAAATTAAAAAAAAAAAAAGCAGTAAACATAAATGACAATCAGATATATTAAGGAGCAGCATAAACACGAGTTCTTTAAGCATCACTGGCCGTCTCAGATGGTGAGACTATTTTTGGTAAGTGTTAAGTTTTTAGGAATTGAGCCAAGGCAGGAAACTCATGAATGCTATAGACTAGGTTTAAGTGTGGAGAAATTGTTGAACAAAATTACTTTCATATTTTCTTCAAGTGAAAATTTGAAAAATTGAGACTCTATGATTTTTTTTTTAATTAGACTGCATCCAATCTAAAGCAGTATGAGCCACACACAAAAAATTATTAGAAAAGATTTTGGCAAATTAATTTTTCAGAATGGTTTTGTGTTGTTTTAAATCCCAGTCTCCCAGATTCCCACTGATCAACTATGTATGAAAAGAAATTTTATTGGTAGCTTACTTATCTAAAGCATTTATCCAAACAGAATCTGATTAATCCTTGTGGACAGTGACTGTAGCCATGAAATTAAAAGACTCTCGCTCCTCAGAAGAAAAGCTATGACAAACCTAGACAGAGCATTAAAAAGCAGAGACATCACTTTGCCAACAAATATACACATAATCAAAGCTATGGTTTTTCTGGTATTCATGTATGGATGTGAGATTTAAACCTTAAAGAAAGCTGAGCACCAAAGAATTGGTGTTTTTGAACTGTGGTGCTTGAGGAGATTCTGAGAGTCCCTTGGACAGCAAGGAGATGAAAGCAATCAATCCTAAAGGAAATAAACCTGTTTTCATTGGAAGTATTGATGCTGAAGCTGAATCTCTAGTACTTTGACCACCTCATGCAAAGAGTTGACTCACTGAAAAAGACCCTGATGCTGGGAAAGACTGAGGGCAGGAGGAGAAGAGGAGGATAGAGGATGAGATAGCTGGATGGTATCACCGACTCAATGGACATGAGTTTGAGTGAGCTCCAGGAGACGGTGAAGGACAGGGAGGTCACAGAGTCGGACACAACTGAGAGACTGAACAACAATGATAAAAGTTGCATATGGTAGTGCAGAAGCAAGCTATTTCTAATTTTGCTCAGTGCCAGAGCTAATTAATTTTTATAAATTCTGCTCATCTCTCTAGTTCACCATGATCAACTTTTCTGCTTTGTTGATTACAAAAACATTTTTTAAGTTTTTTTTTTTTTAATGTGGACCATTTTTAAAGTCTTTATTGAATTTATTGCAATATTTTATTTTATACAATATTTTGTTACAATATTTTGTTTTGTTGGATATTTTGGTTTATTTTTGGCCACAAAGCATGTGGGATCTTTGCTTTTCAACTAGGGATCAAACCTGCACCAAAACCCTGCGTTGGATGCTGAGGTCTTAACCCCCGGACTCCAGACAAGCCCCTGGCAGTTTTTCAGTGTTTAAGTGGACAATAAAATCTGTATCAATTCAAAATGAGTTAGAACAACTAGACATGAATTAAAGAGTGACATAATGCATAGGTTACAAACTTCTTAATTGTTTTCATAAAAATTTACCTCAAGTGAAATTTATGTGATACCCAAACAATCATTTAATTCAGTTAATTTGGAGAGAAAAAAGTACAATGCTATTGGATGATCATTGACTTGACTTCCTATATATTTCAGTAAAGTTATATTGCTAATTTTTGATGTTGTGTAGGCATAGTAAAATATACTTTGATCTAGGATAACACATATACTTTGTAAACTTTATGTTAAAAAGAAGCTCTCTCTCTCTCTCTCTTTTAAATCAAAAGAAAGGCTATAAGGAGAACTGAGAAGCTAACAGATAAAAAGATGCCGATTAGTTCTGTGAAATACATGGAAGTAAAACCATGTGAGATTTTGAAAAACAAGTGTAAAAAGAAATCCATGGCACCCTTTTATTCTCCATCCTCATTTGTCTCCTTGCTAGCAGTTAAGAACATTCCAATCACATCACTCCCCATCTGAAGTGCTATTGTCTGCTTCCTTGTTCTTTCAATCTTTTCTCTTCTGCATGGTAGCTTCTTTCATCTTTAGCTGTTAAAAGATAATTCTAACCATTGTTTAAAGAACAAGTAATCTGAGGTGAAAAAAGCGCTGAAGAGCACTACATTTATTGAATTGTACTTAAGATCGTGTATTATGAATTTTCTATTAGTGTTCCTTCACTATTTTATGGACACATTGTCCTGTTCTTTGTTTTATATATATAAAGCACCAAGCCTGCATGTAAGCAACATTTAGCTTCACCTTCAGTCTTGTCTTACTTTTCTCATGTGGGCTTTTAGTAATTCACTCTAAATCAATATTTGTCCTTTCTATTAAAATACAAGCTCTTACAAGCAAGAAACCATTTACTGTGGATCCTAAATCAACAGAATATAAGCTCAGAATTGTGCTATTGCTAATGCCTGAGATGTTGATATAAAGATAAATAATTTGACTGCAATGTGAAATTTGTCTCCCAAAGATATTAATTCAAAATTATTTAAAATACTTGTTATAAGATAAGTAAAAGTCGGACAGACTGAGCGACTTCACTTTCACTTTTCACTTTCATGCGTTGGAGAAGGAAATGGCAACCCACTCCAGTGTTCTCACCTGGAGAATCCCAGGGACGGGGAAGCCTGGTGGGCTGCCGTCTATGGGGTCGCACTGAGTTGGACACGACTGAGGCGACTTAGCAGCAGCAGTAGCAGGTGAACAACCTTATAAGGACACAACTGAAATAGGTTACAATGTATTCTCAATGCTATAATTATGATATTTTGGAGTTGATTTTATAAGGACCCAAACTGAACAAATTTGATATATTTTTCTTTTACTCACCATGGTTCACATGTTTGTGTGTGTGCTCAGTTGCGTCCAACTCTTTGTCACCCATAGACTGTAGCCCTCCAGGCTCCACGGTCCATTGAATTTTCCAGGCAAGAATAGGGGAGTGGGTTGCCATTTTCTATTCCAGGGGATCTTCCCAACCCAGGGATTGAACCCACATCTCTTATGTCTCTTCCATTGGCAGGCAGATTCTTTACCACTGCACCATCTGGGAAGCCTTGAAAGTTTCTCAAGAGTCAAACCAAAAATTGCACCAAAGTTAAACAGGCAAGAGAAACTGAACTCCCTGAAACAAAAGTTTGGAGAGATTTTAAGAGCTGCTGGAGGGATGATCCTAAGTCATCTGTGTTTGATAATTGGCTTTTCTGAAAGGAAAAGTATACTTTCTTGTATTTTCATGGCAGCAAGCAGTTTTACAACTTGGAGTAAGATGCTCACAGAATTTGAGTTCCAGCCTTCCCAGAGAAACTGAGATAGGGGTGCTGTTCTCCTCCATGTTTCCATTTCAAAGGATGGCTCTTAGAACATTGGGATGCACATATTCTTTCAAATTAGTGTTTTCCTTTTCTTTGATATATGCCCAGAAGTGGAGCTGCTGGGTCACATGGTAGTTCTATTTTCAGTTTTTTGAGGCATCTCCATATTGTTTTCCGTAGTGGTTGCACCAATTCACATTCTTGCCAACAGCGTAGGAGGGTTTCCTTTTCTCCATATCCTCACTAATATTTGCTACTTGTAAACTTTTTTTAAAATTTTGTATCTAGTAACTTTGTTGAGTTCATTTATTGTGTGTGTGTGTGTGTGTGTGTGTGTGTGTGTGTGTGTGTGTAATCTTTAGGATTTTCTATATATAAAATCATATCATCTGCAACAGATAATTTTACTTCTTCCTTTCCAATTTGGATGTCTCATTTCTTTTTCTTGCCTATTGCTCTAGTTAGAACTTCCAATACCATGTTGAATAGAAAGTGGCAAAAGTGAATCTCCTTGTCTCCTTCCTGATATCAGAAGAAAAGCTTTCAGTTTCACCATTGAGCATGATGTTAACTGTTTAAGCGGTTTTTCAAAGGATCTTAAAAAGACATGGGATTATGAGATGCTGGTTTGGTGGTTTAGTTGCTAAGTCATATCTGACTCTTGCAACCCCATGGACTATAGCCCACCAGGCTCCTCTTTACATGAGATTCTCCAGGCAAGATGGAGTGGTTTGCTATTTTTTTCTCCAAGGGATCTTCCAGACCCAGGGATTGAACCCCCATCTCCTGCACTGCAGGCAGACTCTTTACCAACTGAGCTACCAGGGAAGCCTGAGAGATGAGATGCTGGGACCTACTTAATATCGTGTTTCTCTGTTTTTTTCAGCACTGAGCAAAGTGCCTGGTACATAGAAGTTATTGAATAAATTGATTTAGAAAAAGACAGTTTCTCAAAACTGAATGAGCTAAGGGCTGTCTGAATGAAAGGTTGACTTAGAAATCATGAAATTGTCAAGGATTGAAAGGCGATCCTAAGGGTGATAAGGATTCTTAGGCTATCCACTGACGTGGAGCAGGTGTTGATCCCACAGCGTGGGCAGCAAAGCCACTTGGATCCTAGTAAATGTTGCTTGGATAATATGCTTTATAGAGAAACCTCCTCATAAAGTTATTTTTCTTATAGCCAAGGGCTTCCTGGGTAGCTCAGGGGGTAAAGAATCTGCCTGCAACATGGGAGACCTGAGTTCCATCCCTGGGTCAGGAAGATTCCCTGGAGGTGGATATGGCAACTGACTCCAATATTCTTGCTTGCAAAATCCCTATGGACAGAGGAGCTTGGTGGGCTACAGTCCAGGGAGTTGGAAAGAGTCGGACACAACTGAACGACTAAGCATAGCACATTCTGATAGGTGTGTGGTAACATCTTATTATTTATAATAGCTAAGATATGGAAGCAACCTAAGTGTCAATCAACAAATGAGTGGCTAAAGAGGATATGCATATATATGTATGCATATATATGTACATATATACATATATGTATATATGTGTGCTAAAGAGGAGATATATATATATATGGCTAAAGAGGATATGCATACATATGTATGCATATATATATGTATATATACACATATATGTATATATGTGTACAATGAAATATTAGTCATTAAAAAAGAAATTCTGCCATTTGCAGCAATGCAGATGGACTTAAAGAATATTATGCTTATTGAAATAAATCAGACAAAGACACATACTCTATATTGTCACTTATGTGTGAAATCTAAAAAATAAAATAAACGAATAACTATAACAAAACACAAACAAACTCACAGATATAGAAAACAGACAATTGGTTACTAGTGGGGAGAAGAAAGAGGGGAAAGGCATGATGAGGGTAGGGGATTAAGAAATATAAATTATTGTGTATGAAATAAATAAGTAACAAGATATATTGTACAGTGCAGAGAAATATAACCATTATTTTTTAATAAATTTAAATGGAAGATAATCTATAAAAATATTGAATCACCATATTGTATATCTGAAATATATAATATTATAAATCAACTATACATTAAAATGAAAAATAATAATAAAAGGATGACTCTCTGAACCTTAAGGAAAACATCCTTAGGTTGTAAAACTGGCAAGAAGCTTGAAGATTTACATAATATCAAAGGAGCAGAGGAAGAGTTTGCACTGGTAAGTTTTCTGAAGAAAATGCTCTAAGGAATAGGAAGTCAAGGGCCTGGAGACAGGAAGAAGACTGCCTAAAATTTCATCAAGCTGTGGGAAAGGGTAAAACTGTGCCCATCACATGTACAGTTTTTCTCTATTGATAACTGTTTTCTGTCCTTTCATGATATTGGCTCATCTCAATTACTGACAGGGAAGACAAAGTAGTTCCTATATTATAAAATGTGGAGATGATTATTGTTTTTTGGATATTTATTATAAAAATATCTTTGAAAGTATTTCCTGGCTTAGCTATTAAGGGCCTACAATTTATAAATTACCATTAAGTAACATGAAGAAACGGAGAAGGCAATGGCACCCCACTCCAGCACTCTTGCCTGGAAAATCCCATGGATGGAGGAGCCTGGAAGGCTGCAGTCCATGGGGTCGCTAAGAGTCAGACACAACTGAGCGACTTCACTTTCACTTTGCACTTTCATGCATTGGAGAAGGAAATGGCAACCCACTCCAGTGTTCTTGCCTGGAGAATCCCAGGGACGGGGAGCCTGGTGGGCTGCTGCCTATGGGTCACACAGAGTCGGACAAGACTGAAGTGACTTAGCAGCAACATGAAGAAAGGCTTCCTAAGTGACTCAGTGGGAAAGAATCTGCCTGCCAATGCAGGAGATTTGGGTTAATCCCTGAGTCTAGAAGATCCTCTGGAGAAGGAACTGGCAACCCACTCCAGTATTCTTGCCTGGGAAATCCTAAGGACAGAGGAGCCTGTCAGCCTATAGTCCATGAGGCTGCAAAAGAGTTGGACCCAAATGAGCAACTCAACAATAACAACGTGAAGAAACAGGGTATGTAGGATATCCTCTAAACTTGAACATCCATAATCATACATTTTTATAGTAATTGGTGATTGTGACATTTCTAATATCTACAAGTGAGGAGATAACAGTTGGACAAACTATTAGAATTTGTCTAAAATCTTGCCAAAGGCTGAGGGTTATCACATATACAACATGCACATCCACTTGGTTTTAAAATATACTCCTTTGATTAACATTTCAATCATGTCAACATTATCTACTCTGTGGAAGTCTGAAAGGATATCAAGAGGAAAGGAAATTAGAAACATATATTGTTAGAGTTAAGTACAATTGTAGATAATGTCAAGTTCTCCCAATTATTTTACAGATGAGGAAGAAAACAAAAGAAAAATGAGCTCCAGAGTCACAGGATTACCTGTAAGACTTTGATACTTCTTCTAAGCTTTTGAATATTGCTTCAAGTGGCAGGAGGTAAAAGTGGTTTAAATATGTCTGAAGAGTTGCTAAGCACTTGATTTAAAGACATTTCTTAAGTAATTATGGACAAGAAAAGTAAGAAAGTAAAGATGAAAGAAACACTGGCACATACCACAAAATAAATATTCAATACATGGCTGAGACAGTTGTTAAGAAGCACCTTTTAATTATTAAAATCTTACTTTGACCATATAGTAATGGATATTACATTTTATTAATACCAGATATTTTAAGAGATGTGATTTCCCTATGTGTCTAACCGAATGTGTGTATGAGGCAAATCTAATCTTATGTGTTAAGGAAGAGTAGTTTTTACTCCCACTCCAGAGAAACAAGTCACTTTGAATGACCCTTTTTTATATAGGTCTTGACTGCTCTTAATTTGAATTGAATGGATAATTAGCAGGCAGAATTACCTAGAGAAAACAGGCTATTTTCAGCTCTCCAGAGGGAATTACTAGTAGGGATTCAGCCTATTGTACAGAACGTCTCGTTCAAATTGTTGTATCTCAGAAATGTCTTATGTATGGCCATGAAATAGTACTGTTTAAAGACTTTTCTAAGGCTATGGATTAAATAGGACATTTAATAATGAAACAAAAGAACAAAGTGGCATGATATGGATGTGAACCTAATCAACCTCCTTGCCATAAGCATCCTTTTGTTGCCTCTAATTGGTAACTCTGCCTTTTCATTTCTTTTAAAGTATAGTATGTAGATATCAGTAATAAAATGGGAGCTTAACAGAATATTGTTTTAATGGAGCCAAAGGCAGAGTGCATCTTACAGTATAATTCAAATGCACCTAACCTAGGAAATTAATTTCAAAATGCCTCACATGACACCATCAATTTTGGTTTTAAAGCAAAGTGATGTGAATGAGACAATGATATTATTTTTTCCATTTTTATTATCTGTGTACTGACAGGGTTCAAGCTGCACAATTAGATTATAATGAGAAGCAGATATTTCCAGATTTTAGATAGTGATATGAAATGGTCAGGTTGTAATGCCTCTGTCAGGAGATAACAACTACATTTTAACACTGTGCGTGTTCAAAGAGGTAAAAGAAAAATAAGCAGTTTTAGAGAATCCTTTTAGTATGGATGCTTTCCTAAATAATCTGTATTGAATACATTTTTAAATAGTATTTAACTGCTGGTGAATTTATTTTTAAAAGGAGTAGTGAAGGTGATTGGAAAACCTACCTTTGAGGCTGTGTATGAGGATTCTAACTCTTAAAAGTGATGTTTATATATGTTGACAGTTCTTAATTTGAATTAAATGGATAAGAAGCAAGAAGAAAGGCAGAAATACCTAGAGAAAAATTAATTATTTTTCATTATCCAGTGGGAAAGGAATTAGCTAGTGAGATTCAGCTTTCTGTTAAATGGTAGCTTCTTCTTATTGCTATGCCAATACTATAAAAGCGATGGAAATGCCAAATGTTATTCATATTTGGCTTTAAATTATAATCTGTGAGACTTCCCTGGTGGTCCAGTGCCTGGGACTCAGCACTCCCCATGTAGAGGGCCTGGCTTCAATACCAGGTCAGGGAACTAGGTTATACACGACACAGCTAAGACCCTAGGCCTCCAAATAAATAAATATTTTTAAAAATAAAATATAGTCCTTGCTTATTATACAACTGAAGTGAAGTGAAATGAAGTTGCTCAGTTGTGTCTGACTCTTTGCGATCCCATGGACTGTAGCCTACCAGGCTCCTCCATCCACGGAATTTTCCAGGCAAGAGTACTGGAGTGGGTTGCCATTTCCTTCTCCAGGGGATCTTCCCAACCCAGGGATCGAACCCAGATCTTCTGCAGTGCAGGCAGACGCTTTACCGTCTGAGCTACCAGAATAAATGGATATATTCTCACTATAGAAGATTTAAAATGAGCAAATATAAACAGCAAATTGTGCTAGTACCCTTTTCTTCCTCTCCCAAGGCTTGCTTTCATCTTTAGTTTTGCCACTCAAGAACTTGGTATATATACTTTTGCTGTGCATTTATATACATTTACATGTAAGCAGACAATGTATATAACTTCTTTTTTTAACCTACATGAGATCATAGTATATGTACTTTTTGGCAACTGTTGTATTTCTTTTCTTAAGTGTATTTATTTGTTTATTAATATTTCATTTATTTTTGGTTGTGCTGGGTTTTTGTTGCAGCACGTAAGCTTTCTCTATTTGCGGTGAGCAGGGGCTACTCTCTGGTTCAGTGCATTGGCTTCTCATTGCGGTGGCTTCTGTTGTTGTGGAGCACAGGCTCTAAGGTCCACAGGCTCAGTAGCTGCAACACACAGGCTCAGTAGCTGTGGTGCCCAGGCTCAGTAGCTGTGGTGCACAGGCTCAGTAGCTGCAACACACAGGCTCAGTAGCTGTGGTGCCCAGGCTCAGTAGCTGCAACACATAGGCTCAGTTGCTCTGAGGCATGTGGGATCTTCCTAGAGCAGGGGTCAAACCCATGTCGCCCGCATTGGCAGGTGGATTCCTAACCACTGTATCATCAGGGAAGTCTGGCAACTGTTATATTTCAATCACTTATGTTTTGCTGATATTTCTGTCTGTGCATACAGGCCTATCTCATTTTTCTTAATGGCTCAATAGCCTCCCCAGTGTGAACACTCTATATATTAAGTAACTATATGTCTCTTGATCAACAGTTTGGTCATTTACAATATTTAGCAATTACAAGCAAATCTGAAATGAATATTCTTTTACAACCTTTGTAAACTTGTATTTCTGGGTGTAGAATCTCCTCTTAAATGTACAGAGTTTTTAAAATCTGTTAGGTACCTCAAACATACCTTTCAAAAAACTTAATGGATGTAAATTCTAACCACCAGTATGTGTGTGCTCACTTTTTCCACATCCTTGCTCCTTGTGTGGCCATTAAGCATTTTTGTCATGCTGTGTACATAATAGGGTAGGACCAGTGTGATTCTTGAGTTGGTGGAGTATATAGTAGTTCATCATATTTCAACAGATTCTACAGGGAGCTATTCTGGACAGGCCAGGACATTATAAAATGATCAGTGCCATTAATTCTTTTTCAACTAATATTTTGCTGAAAACACTGCCTTAGAACCTCTAAAAGTGTAAAGAAGCTTATAGAGCTGTATGAACTTTTGAAATCTTTCATGAAAGCTTCCCTTGAAAAAATAAACCCTAAACATTTATGATCTAGTTTTTATCTTTAGATTTATTATATATATTTCTCTTATAGCTTAGTTTTTATTGTTTTATCTTTGTTCTTATATAGAATAAGAGTTTATGCCTATGTTAAAGCTACAAAGTATTTAGGAAAATGTTGATGAAACATATCACTAATAATTGCTTTTATGTCATCTCCAGGTTTAACTTTTGTTTGAAGTTATCAGTGTCATGAGAATAACCCATTATCTGTATAAAAAATCAAATAAAAAATTTAAAAATTTAGATTTTCTTTATATAATCTTCTCTTGAAAGTTTTTATAGCTTTATTTATTGACTACCATTTCCTATACTTTCTTTTTAAGAGTAAGACAGTGCTGGATGAACTGCAACACATCATTAGGAAGCAATTTGCTTTTTGTGATGTTATTTTGATTCAGGCAATATTTTTCCATAGCCTTTAAGATACAGAAATATTCATGTTAAAATGGAAAGAGTTCATATTTTCTTATCAGATACTTAATGTGACATATGACTTAAAAAAAAAAAAAAACCTTGAGCAATAAAAACAAAAGAGCATTTACTGAGCATCTACTATTTACCAGATATAATGATCTAAAAATTTGCCTTTTCCCATATGCATGTAAGGGTATTAGCTGACAATTTATTTAATGTATTATTATATAAAGACAGACAGCTTCACACTCTTATATTGTAAAATGTTCCAAAATGTTAATAGAGACATTAAGAATGTCTAGTTCTTTGGCAGAAAAATGTTTACTAATTGAAAATAAAATCTTTATTGACTTTTTAAAATGATGAATTATGCCAGAGAGCTCAGGGAAGTCATACATATTTCAACTAGATTTTTAAAAAAATGCCTCAGTGGGCCAAGAAAGACAGATTTCTGCTCTCTCATTTTTATACATGCTTGGCTCATCCTAAATTACAGCTATGTTTCATTACCACCAAAATTCTCAAGATAAAATTCCTAGCACAACTGCTTGCTAAGCAAAAGGAAAAACATAAATTGTATCCATGCTGAGCAAATGGATTTGAAAACTGACTTTTATTTGGCTTGCAGCTCCCTTTGCGGAACACAGTTTCTGCTGATTCTGTTGAGGAAGTGGCCAAGGTCAAGTGGATAATCTGATTGACAATCAGCTGATCTACAAGAAGGGTAGACATTCTCTGTTTTATAAAAGGCAGTGATTCCTTTAAGCTCACCGGTTTTGATGTGGAAAAACTAACTGCTCATCTCCATTACCTTTCCTAAAAGAAACATTTTTGGTTCTTTGTTTAGAAACCTGATAGTTCAGCTGTAATTAGTTTATTCTAGCAAAATTACCAGAAAAATAATCTTTTTTTTATTTAGAAATGATCCTTTAGAACAAAATAGAGGCCCATTATAATCTGCTCAATAAAGATCATTTAAATCACTGACATGTTTCTTGCAGTCTCCTCAAAACAGACATTTTCTCTTTCTTAATGTGTAGGTTGTCTTAGGTTTCTAAGAAGTCAAGTAACCCACATTTACTTTCATCTAGTTCAATTCCTGATCATTTATTTTCTCATATAGTAATTGCTAGTCCACTCAAATAGATTTTTAACATGATTCTTCTTTCTTAAAAATATATTTCTGTTTATTAATATGAAAATTCCTAAGTTCTGCTATAAGTTACTCTGCTTCTAGTATTGCCAGAAAGTGTAAATCAAAACAGATGCCTATATGGATGCTTTTACATACATTGGATTATCCATTTTTTTTAACTGTTATTGTTTAGATGCCCCATTTAAGTTTATTCTTATGCACAGCTGTATTCTGTATTTTGATTTGACAGAGCAGAAGCAGAAAACTAATGGTCAATTGAAAATTTGGCAATTAGTCAGGTAATATTTACCTAAGTGATAAGTACATTTATTTTCTTTTTATAAATAATTTATCTGAATGTAATACAAACTGGTTTCAATTTGCAGGCCCATATGAACATATGTTTGCTTCCACTCTTTCCTAAACTCCACTACAGTATAAATAAAGAGACTTTAAAAAGGCATAAAATGTCAAGGACAAATAGAATAGAAGTGACAAAGACAGCAATGACATTTTGAGCCTGGAAAGCAAAAACAGTAAATCACATACAGACACATCAATCTTCCCTTCTTGCTCAATTTTTCCCCTTAGCACTCATTGCTTGGTTCTGGCCTAATGCTTGAGTCTCTGCCAGAATAGGATCTACATGAACTAGTAGGACATAATTTCCCATGAGAAAGTGGAGCATGTATTAATCATGTGCTAGAGTCTGAATTTTCTCTCCCAATAATGGTCCAGTTTGTAGAAGTTCAATATGAATATTTGAATATGGCATTTTTTGCACATGTTTTATAGAGTTCATAAATGGTCTTATAATTATGTCTTCATAGATATTCATAATGGAAAGTTTGGAGGCTCTTGTAGTTCACTGCCATTTAACCAGGAAGATTGGAATACTTTTTTTCATAAACATTTTTGATTTTGTATTCTAAAATTTTTACACCAGGTTATGTCTAGTAGGAAATACTTCCTACAACCTTAAATAAAACATCTTGGCCAATGAAGCATGGACAAAACTGATATATGAAATTCTGGGTAAAACTCTTAAAGGGAAGTAATGTTCTGGTCCATTCCTCTTCTCTTCATGCTGGGTGAAATAAAGATGAAAGTGAAAGTGAAGTCCCTCAGTTGTGTCTGACTCTTTGTGACCCCATGGACTGTAGCCTACCAGGTTCCTCCATCCATGGGATTTTCCAGGCAAAAATACTGGAGTGGGTTGCCATTTACTTTTCCAGGAGATCTTCCCAACTCAGGGACTGAACCCAGGTCTGCCACATTGTAGGCAGATGTTTTACCATCTGAGTCACCAGGGAAGTCTAGAAATAAAGAAATAAAGATAGTGACCCTCAGAGTCACCAATCTAGTCAATACATCCTACAGATGATATTGGAGGAATAAGAAGAAAAAAATCTGGATCAATTATTATTTTGCAGACATGCATTATGCTTGGGAAATCAAATGATCTTATTTTAGCCATGCTCTTTTGGTTCTCATTTATAACTTGCAATGACTAGAACTGTGTCTTCCCAAATTTCATGTGTTGAAGCCCAAATCCCCACTGTAATTGTAGCTGGAGATAAGGCCTATAAAGAGGTAATAAAGAGTAAGTGAGGTTATACAGGTGGGATCTTAGCCTGATAGGAGTGGTATCACAATAATAATAAGAGGAGACATCAGCAATATATTTCTCTCTCTTTGCATGCAGAGGAAAGGCCAGGTGAGGACACAGTGACAATGAAGCCATATGTAAGCCAGGAAGAGAGGGCTCACTAGAAGCACATGCTGGCATTTTGATCTTGGATACAAACTCAGTCAATTCAGTGAGGAGAGTAGATTAAAGTTTGTGTACATGAAGGAGGCTTTTTCAGCCAATGGACTATTAGAATATTTGATAAAAGTAGCTTTAGTTTGAGGATTTGTTTTGCTTTCTCACTCTTGTAACCTGCCTCTGGAAGAACATACTCTAAATAAACATCACCACCCCTTCAGCCTGGCCTGCACAATGAAGAAACATAGAACCCATTTGAATTCAGTTGGACTCCTGGAGTCCAGACTCACCCAGTCCAGCCCAGGTTAGTTGAACCACTCTCAACCTGGAGATGCTTGAGCATGAAAGTAAATGTTTGTTTTGCTTGATTTTGAGATTTTTTGGGGCTATTGTTATGCGGGATATTGTGGCAACAGGTGACTGATGAAAAACACCAGTAACAAACTATTGAGATATTGATTGATGTGTTAAAGTGTCACTGTAGAACCTTTGTGTCATAGATGAATTTTGATTATTTTGTCAAAAAGATTTGAAGAGCCAATGTGCTGTGGTAAAAAAATTCTTGGATGAATAGTCACATACTACAGACAGATTCTGTTTTCTTTACAACGATACTTTGTAAGTGTAGTTCAGTTCAGTTCAGTTCAGTCGCTCAGCCGTGTCTGACTTTTTGTGACCCCATGAATTGCAGCACACCAGGCCTCCCTGCCCATCACCAACTCCCGGAGTTCACTCAGAGTCACATCAATCCAGTCGGTGATGCCATCCAGCCATCTCATCTTCTGTCGTCCCTTTCTCCTCCTGCCCCCAATCCATCCCAGCATCAGAGTCTTTTCCAATGAGTCAACTCTTCGCATGAGGTGGCCTAAGTACTGGAGTTTCAGCTTTAGCATCATTCCCTCCAAAGAACACCCAGGACTGATCTCCTTTAGAATGGACTGGTTGGATCTCCTTGCAGTCCAAGGGACTCTCAAGAGTCTTCTCCAACACCACAGTTCAAAAACATCAATTCTTCGGCGCTCAGCTTTCTTCACAGTCCAACTCTCACATCCATACATGACCACTGGAAAAACCATAGCCTTGACTAGATGGACCTTTGTTGGCAAAGTAACGTCTCTGCTTTTGAATATACTATCTAGGTTGGTCATAACTTTCCTTCCAAAGAGTAAGCGTCTTTTGACTCTAATTAATTTATCGATATATTTCAAGTAATATATTACATCTTATCTTTTGCATTTGCTCTGATTTTTTAGGTTTTTTCCTCTTCTTTTATAATTCATCAATTTTATTTTAAATTTCATTTGCCTTTCATATTGATTTTGAATTTATATAATCTATTTCTTTCCTTTTTAATAAGCTTAATATTAAAAATGCACACTTAATAAAAACAAGTTAATAAGCATATGTAGTTTGCTCTCACCTGGTGCATTTTAAATATTTTAATTTGCCTTCTCTCACTTACATGATATTTTGGTCTAGCATTTTAGTTCTTCAAAAGCAAATGTTTTTATTAAGATTTTTTAAAGCTTTCCTTTATTTAACAATTTATCTGCTCATAATTCATCCTTACCCTTATGCTTTTGGCTTTGAGTTTCATTTTCTTTTTCTGAGATAAAGTCTTCAGCATTTTTTTAGTGGGGAATGTTGGGGGTTGGGGCTGCCCAGGTGGTGCTAGTGGTAAAGAACCCACTTGGCAATGCAGGAGACATTAGAGGTTCAGGTTTGATCCCTGGGTTGGGAAGATCCCTTACATGGCAACCCACTCCAGTATGGAGAATCTGATGGACAGAGGAGCCTGTAGGGCTGCAGCCCACAGGGTTGCAAAGAGTCTGACATGACTGAAGCAACTTAGCATGCCTGCATGTTGGGGGTACCTCTACTGTGTACATGTGTGTATGTGAAAATAGTTGCATCACCCCTTATTATTTTTGTATTTTTAATTAATTTTACATAAAATTCTGAGATGACTATAATTTTCTCTTTTTCTTTTGAAACAAATTTCTATTTTTCTTGATTTAGTTACAATTATTGAGCGGTCTACTGTATAGTCCATGGAGTCGCAAAGAGTCGGACACGACCGAGCAACTTTCACTTTCACATTCTTTCACTCAGTTTTTGTTCTACATCTTTTTCCTCTGGGTGATTAGAAAAAAATAATTAACTCTGTGTTTTCACAATGATATTAAGTTGTGGTCACCATTTTAGTCTTCTGCTTTTCTGCTTCAGACTCTTGAGACTTGAATTTGAGAATTTGCATTTCATTAATTATGTCAATTCTCAGCAATTATTTATTAGTAGATCAAACCCTCTCATTTTTTATATTTTTTTCTTCTAGAATTCAATTACCTTATTTTTGATCTTTATTCTTTTCCTCTCTTAATCTCTGGCTCTATTTTTCAATTTTTTGTTGCTGTACATGCAATTTCTTCATATTTCTCCCCTTAATCATTAATTCTGTCTTGAACTACATGTAATCTTACCATTTAACTTGTCCAATGAATTTTACATTTTAAAGATTATAATTTATTATAGTTTCTTTTGATCATTGGTTCTTTAAGAATTCCAAATATCTCTATTTATTATTCTGTATCTGCTAGCTCCATTTAGGTCTAATTATTCAGGGATTTTGTTTGTTTTTGCTGCATTTTATTCAGGGTGACTTTCCTTTTTATCTCTGATAGTAGGAAGGCCTTTATCTTTGAGATTTCTATGGGAAATACTGCAAAAGTCAAGCATACCAGAGTGCTACCTATCTTGGGAAACTTTAATTTCTTACCTTGAGGGTTTTTGAAGCATGTCAAATTATAATTTCAAACTTTAACCACAAATAATGGGAGAGATGTAATTACAAATTATCAAGGGAATTTCCTTTCTTATACAACACCCACATCTAGATAGTTAAGGTACTTTGATAGCTGGCATTGATGGAAGGTAAAATTTTAATTGTCCAAATATTCAAGGAGTTTTGGAAATTCTCTCTTCTAACCCTCTTCCACATAGAAGTTCAGTTCTTATACTTAACCCTCTATGCAGGTGTCATAGCCCAAGATTCTTGGAGCCTAAGATTGACAAACTTTTCCAGGGAAGTCATAATTTCAACATCAGCTTGTTTCTAGTTTCCTAATATTTTCTTCTGCCCCCTCTTTGGCTTTGGACAATTTTTTATATTTTTTCAGTTTTTTTTTTTTTTTTTGTATTTTATATCTTCACTTTTTTTTTCACCCTGTCTAGTGTACCATATTGCCAAAACGTATTTTGTGATTTTCTCTATAACTATATACAGTATTTAAGGGGTCTGGGGATGATCAAGGAAAAAGATATGCCCACAGGAGGTAGTAACACACAATTAACTTTATTGGGAGGTGCTTGGACAGGGTTGCATGCAAGAGAAGTCTGTCATAGCATGAGACTGTCCAGAGACTGGCAGCAAGGAGGCCACCATCATCTAGAAGAGGGCAAGGGAACTCCTTGGGAGTGAGGACAATCTGAGAAGGGGATTACATAACTGAGTGACACCATTCAGAAGTACGGTAGGGAGACTGTGGGCCAGAGAGCTCTGAAGACCCATAGCAGTTTGGGGTCTTATAGCCACAAGGCACTGTCTTCAAAAATATGGCATATATGGGATGATATTTCACAGGGTATGCAAAGCAAATAAAGTCTCAGTTCAGTTCAGTCACTCAGTCGTGTCCGACTCTTTGCGACCCCATGAATTGCAGCACGCCAGGCCTCCCTGTCCATCACCAACTCCCGGAGTTCACTCAGACTCACGTACATCAAGTCAGTGATGCCTTCCAGCCATCTCATCCTCGGTCATCCCCTTCTCCTCCTGCCCCCAATCTCTCCCAGCATCAGAGTCTTTTCCAATGAGTCAACTCTTCCCATGAGGTGGCCAAAGTACTGGAGCTTCAGCTTCAGCATCATTCCCTCCAAAGAAATCCCAGGGCTGATTTCCTTTAGAATGGACTGGCTGGATCTCCTTGCAGTCCAAGGGACTCTCAAGAGTCTTCTCCAACACCACAGTTCAAATGCATCAATTCTTTGGCGCTCAGCTTTCTTCACAGTCCAACTCTCACATCCATACATGACCACTGGAAAAACCATAGCCTTGACTAGACGGACCTTAGTCAGCAAAGTAATGTCTCTGCTTTTGAATATACTATCTAGGTTGGTCATAACTTTACTTCCAAGGAGTAAGCGTCTTTTAATTTCATGGCTGCAGTCACCATCTGCAGTAATTTTGGAGCCCCCCAAAATAAAGTTTGACACTGTCTCCACTCTTTCCCCGTCTATTTCCCAGAAGTGATGGGACAAGATGCCATGATCTTTGTTTTCTGAATGTTGAGCTTTAAGCCAACTTTTTCACTTTCCTCTTTCACTTTCATCAAGAGGCTTTTTAGCTCCTCTTCACTTCCTGCCATAAGGGTGGTGTCATCTGCATATCTAAGGTTATTGATATTTCTCCAAGCAATCTTGATTCCAGCTTGTGTTTCTTCCACTCCAGCATTTCTCATGATGTACTCTGCATCTAAGTTAAATAAGTGGGGTGACAATATACAGCCTTGACGTACTCCTTTTCCTATTTGGAACCAGTCTGTTATTCCATGTCCAGTTCTAACTGTTGCTTCCTGACCTGCATACAGATTTCTCAAGAGGCAGGTTAGGTGGTCTGGTATTTCCATCTCTTGAAAAATTTTGCACAGTTTATTGTGATCCACACAGTCAAAGGCTTTGGCATAGTCAATAAAGCAGAAATAGAGTCTAACTGGCTAAAAATCTGCTTGCTTGGGCTTTTTAAAGAATGACTGGGTGGGTAAAAATTTGATTTTGGCACTGGTGAGTTTTTGGTCTAACATTTGTTAGCTTATAATAAAGAAATATACAACCTAGGGCCCAATACACAGAGGCCATCTTTAGCTAATTTATGTAATAACTGCCTGATCCCCAGTGCTTTGCTTTTATAAATACAGAAAAAATAATTGTGAGAAAGTGTTTATTTGATTGTGTTTTAAGCCCTCATAACGTATACAAGATAAGTAACAGACAAACCATTGCATTTCTCACTACTTCATTTTCTCATTTTCCAATCTGCCTTCCTAAATGCTAAGAAATTTGTGAAAAATAAAGAAATGTACAGACAAAGCTGCATTTACTTTTTTCTAATTAAGATAGACAAAACCAGGCTTCTATTAATACTTATGCTGACACATCAGTATTCTTGTGAACTAGTTGTTTACAGGAAGCTAATTATGAGTGTCTATCTCATATAATATCTAACTTATTGGTTAGTTATTAACCGTGATGTTGGCTGTGTTTTCATTCTTTGGACATATGGGGTAAATTCAGTCAAAACTCCAATTCCATGACCTAAAAAAATCTAAACTCCTTCCAAGGATGTTTGTGAAACACATTTGCTCATCAGCCTCCCTAACTCTGGTGTTTACATTCACATACTCAGTTTCTCTTTATTTCATGTCAATATGGATGTAAAGCCAGTGGCTGACAGGTTTTTATATACTCATAAGCCATTCACACCAAGGACTTCAAAGCCTGCGGTTCTAGGTTAACATCTTTGAATGTATTACTCTATGACATTTATCTTACTCCATACTTTTTTCTTTTAATATTTGCCTTTTCTCTTTTCTTCTACTCTTTTGAGAAAAAAAGAACATTTTCTCCCATTACACAAAGCAGTATAGTGATCCCCTTTGGAAATCTGAGAACACTCATCTCAGATTATAAAGTTTTCTTTTGAAAACTTTACTATTCTTTTCAAAAGTTTTTCTGTACATATTTGATGGCAATCCAAGAAAAAAGATGTCAAATCTGTCCCTTTATCCTTCCTTCTTAGTTGTGCAGTAAACATAGAAGCTTTCAATACCTTTGTATCTTTCCTTTCCACTCATGCTGAATTTCAAATCATACACTCGGTATAATGTTGAGTAGCATTGTTTCAGCTTTCTTTCTTTCTTTTTTTTTTTTTTTCATTTCATCTACGTAAAAGGGTTGCTAAGACTTTAAAACTATACCATTTCCCTGTTAATAGGGCCACTTTTCATCCTAGTCAGTGAGCTGGATTATGATTTGTATGCTACAATAAGCCATGTCCTTAAAACAAGAATTACAGATCCCCATTTTTTAAAATTTTGTCATGTTGGGGGAGGCGTTATGTGGTTAAACATGGTCTAAGGTGATCACCCAAAAAAGGTGTCCTTTTCATTATAGGGGACTGGAATGCAAAAGTAGGAAGTCAAGAAACACCTGGCGTAACAGGCAAATTTGGCCTTGGAATATAGAATGAAGCAAGGCAAAGAATAATAGAGTTTTGCCAAGAAAATGCACTGGTCATAGCAAACAGCCTCTTCCAACAACACAAGACAAAACTCTACACATGGACATCACCAGATGGTCAACACCGAAATCAGATTGATTATATTCTTTGCAGCCAAAGATGGAGAAGCTCTATACAGTCAACAAAAACAAGACAAGGAGCTGACTGTGGCTCAGATCATGAACTCCTTATTACCAAATTCAGACTCAAATTGAAGAAAGTAGAGAAAACTGCTAGACCATTCAGGTATGACCTCAATCAAATCCCTTATGATTATACAGTGGAAGTGAGAAATAGATTTAAGGGACTAGATCTGATAGATAGAATGCCTGATGAACTATGGATGGAGGTTCGTGACATTGTACAGGAGACAGGGATCAAGACAATCCCCATGGAAAAGAAATGCAAAAAAGCAAAATGGCTGTCTGGGGAGGCCTTACAAATAACTGTGAAAAGAAGAGAGGCAAAAAGCAAAGGAGAAAAGGGAAGATATAAGCATCTGAATGCAGAATTCCAGAGAATATCAAGAAGAGATAAGAAAGCCTTCCTCAGAGATCAATGCAAAGAAATAGAGGAAAAGAACAGAATGGGAAAGACTAGAGATCTCTTCAAGAAAATTAGAGATACCAAGGGAACATTTCATGAAAAGATGGGCTCAATAAAGGACAGAAATGGTATGGACCTAACAGAAGCAGAAGACATTAAGAACAGATGGCAAGAATATACAGAAGAACTGTACAAAAAAAGATCTTCACGACCAAGATAATAATGATGGTGTGATCACTCACCTAGAGCCAGACATCCTGGAATGTGAAGTCAAGTGGACCTTGGAAAGCATCGCTATGAACAAAGCTAGTGGAGGTGATGGAATTCCAGTTGAGCTATTTCAAATCCTGAAAGATGATGCTGTCAAAGTGCTGCACTCAATATGCCAGCAAATTTGGAAAACTCAGCAGTGGCCACAGGATTGGAAAAGGTCAGTTTCCATTCAATTCCAAAGAAAGGCAATGTCAAAGAATGCTCAAACTACCACACAATTGCACTCATCTCACATACTATGTAAAGTAATGCTCAAAATTCTCCAAGCCAGGCTTCAGCAATACGTGAACCGTGAACTCCCTGATGTTCAAGCCGGTTTTTGAAAAGGCAGAGGAACCACCGATCAAATTGCCAACATCCTCTGGATTATGGAAAAAGCAAGAGAGTTCAAGAAAAACATCTATTTCTGCTTTATTGACTATGCCAAAGCCTTTGACTGTGTGGATCACAATCAACTGTGGAAAATTCTTCAAGAAATGGGAATACCAGACCACCTGACCTGCCTCTTGAGAAATCTATATGCAGGTCAGGAAGCAGCAGTTAGAGCTGGACATGGAACAACAGACTGATTCCAAATAAGAAAAGGAGTACGTCAAGGCTGTATACTGTCACCCTGCTTATTTAACTTATATGCAGAGTACATCATGAGAAACGCTGGAGTGGAAGAAACACAAGCTGGAATCAAGATTGCCAGGAGAAATATCAATAACCTCAGATATGCAGATGACACCACCCTTATGGTAGAAAGTGAAGAGGAGCTAAAAAGCCTCTTGATGAAAGTGAAAGAGGAGAGTGAAAAAGTTGGCTTAAAGCTCAACATTCAGAAAACAAAGATCATGGCATTTGGTCCCATCACTTCATGGGAAATAGATGGGGAAACTTTATTTTTTGGGGCTCCAAAAAGATGGTGATTGCAGCCATGAAATTAAAAGACACTTACTCCTTGGAAGGAAAGTTACAACCAACCTAGATAATATATTCAAAAGCAGAGACATTACTTTGCCGACTAAGGTCCGTCTAGTCAAGGCTATGGTTTTTCCTGTGGTCATGTATGGATGTGAGAGTTGGACTGTGAAGAAGGCTGAGCACTGAAGAATTGATGTATTTGAAGTGTAGTGTTGGAGAAGACTCTTGATGGTCCCTTGGACTGCAAGGATATCCAACCAGTCCATTCTGAAGGAGATCAGCCCTGGGATTACTTTGGAGGGAATGATGCTAAAGCTGAAACTCCAGTACTTTGGCCAGCTCATGAGAAGAGTTGACTCACTGGAAAAGACTCTGATGCTGGGAGGGATTGGGGGCAGGAGGAGAAGGGGATGACAGAGGATGAGATGGCTGGATGGCATCACTGACTTGATGGACGTGAGTCTGAGTGAACTCCGGGAGTTGGTGATGGACTTGGATGCCTGGAGTACTGCGATTCATGGGGTTGCAAAGAGTTGGACACGACTGAGCAACTGAACTGAACTGAACTGAACTGAAAGTGATTATGACATTTTTGCACCTTGTTTTATGTCCCCGGATATGTTCCAATGTCTCATAGTTTACAGTCTGTGGGAACTTGAATAGAATTTGTATCCTATTGTGTGAAAATTGTGTAAATCTTAACCATGTTGGGTTGGTTCACAGAGTTTTTCAGGCCTACTATATCCTTTTATTTCTCTGTATAATCATTCTATTAAGTTTTGACAGTTTGATATTGAAACTCCAACTAAAAATCTTAATTTATCTACTTAAAAAATAATTATAATATATAGTAGAACTATATGCAACCTTGTTCTGTATTTTCCATGTCTCCTCTATGTGTTATACTTTCATATTTTAAAAAATAAGAATGGTCGAATGTGTCATCAACATTGCTTTTAGAGGCAGTGAAATGGGATATATGAACTGGCAGCAGGTAGACCTGGATTATAATCCTGACTCTATGGCTAACTTGGTCATCATTTAAACCTTGTTTCGTCTCAGTTTTCTTCTCTATAAATGGGGCACAACTATCCTGTGACGCAAGGACAGACCAGCCCAAGCATAGTGGAGAACATGGCTTTCAGTGGAAAGCCCTTAGGAGTAAAAAGACTTGGCTTCTAGACCAGCCACTAAGCCTGGGGTTCCTTACTTTAAAATGCTCTATTTCAGGGTTAGTAGAGATAAACTATTACATACAGAATGGATAATCAACAGGTCCTACTGTATAGCACAAGAAACTATATTCAATATCTTATGTTAAAGCATAATGGAAAAGAATATAAAAAATAATGTATATAGGTTTATACCTGAGTTGTTTTGCTATACAGTAGAATTAACACAATATTGTAAATCAACTATACTTCAATAAAAATTTAAAATGGAAAAACTTTTTAAAAGTCTCTGGAAAATAGTTTTCTTCATTATTTGCAAGAAGAGCAGAGATGCATATTTATTCATATGTGTGAACATTTATCTGAAATCTCTCAGAGTTAGTTTTCTCTTTTTCTTTGTTTAGGACACTTACTGCAGGTGTATAAAAAATTCTCAAGCTGCTTATGTTTGTCATAGAAATAAGATGATAGCATAGTGTCTATCATGATTAATCCCATGCTAACTGTTACCTTAAAACTGACAAAGTGCCAGAATCATTGGTAATCAATTATAGAGGTTGTCACTAACTATAGACAAAATAAATAAATAAATAAAACCCAAAACAAACTGACTCTTCAGAGGGAACAAGCATGAACAATATCCCTATTGAATCACATCTTGAAACTCTGCAAAGAGAGGTTAAAATTCATGAGCACTGTCCCCAGTGAGTTGTTGATCATGGTGAAGAAGGACAAAGGTATTCCAGAGCACGGGTTCACAGTGGCTACCTTTTATGGCTGTCTCAACACAAAACTCTTTTGCAAAATCTAGGTTTCATTTTTATTTACATACTGATGTTGGATAATATGGGAGGATGTCACAATCAATATATGATAATTAAAACAATAATGTTTGGCTATAGTTCTGAATCACCAACTAGTGCTTGCTGCTTTCTAGCTGTGCTATTTTCCCCACTTCTATTTGTGTGAAATTAGTTTGCGATCAGTTATTCTAATATTCTCACTCTCTCTTGGAATCCACAACAAAAATATCACTGAGAATGAGTTTATTTACAAAAGAATAAAAAAATGTGGTACAATTGATGATCATCAATTCAGGCTTATACATATAAATGCGAATATTTCCAAGTTTTATATTTATCATCGACTCTGATATGTTGGCTATCACATCCTACCTAATTAACTAGATAGAAAATCTGCACTTCACGATTTTACAATTGTGAGTTTTCTGCTACAACAATTAAAAAAAAAAGCGGTATGTCCATACAATACAATACTATTTGGCAATTTTAAAAAATGAAACACTGATATGTGCTACAAAAATGATAGATGTTGAAAACATTATGATGTTTGAAAGAAGCCAGTCACTAAAGATGACATATTGTATGATTCTATTAATATGAACTTTCACTAAAGAAGCACAGACATACTTAACAAAGAATTAAAAATCACTATCTTAAATATGTTCAAGAATCTAATGGGAACCAAAAGAATCCAATGTTGACATATTCAACAAATAGAGTATATCAATAAAGAGATAAAAAGTATAAAAAGGGACCAAACAGAAATTCTGAAACTGAAAGTACAATAGTTGAAATGAAAAATTAGCAGATTAAAGTAGTAAGAAGCACCACTGAAATTAGGTCAATTAAATTATCCAGTTTGAAAGGCAGGAAGAAAAAGAATGAAGGAAAATAAACAGAGCATAAGAGCACTGGGCCACCATCAAGGTGTGGGACACTATAACCAACATATGCATGATGGTGGTCTTAGAAGGAAAGGAGAGAAAGAATGTAAAGAAATAATGGCTGAAAGCTGCCCAAATTTAATAAAAAACACATGTATACACATGAAAGCCTCTAGCATTTATTTACTGTCTTGCATTTATGTAGCAAATAGTTATTGATAATGCACCATCTGCTCAGGGATTTGTCTTTTCCATATACTGGGGAGACTGAAAAATACAGAGTTGTTGATTCTCATGAAGTTTACGTTCTAGTGCATATTTGTGAGAGTAGGATGGAGGAGAGCATGATCTGAGGAATAAACAAGCAAATAAAATAAATGTGATACAGCCATAGTGAATATTTCCAAGAGGGAAATAAAATAATTTGATTTGATTGATTGTCAGGGTTAGTGAGTACTTTACATTGGGTGGGCAGGGATAGTAACCTCCCTTATAGAATGATAAGACTTGAATGATAAGAATGAGACAAAGAGCTGAGATATTCATACACATTCCAGGTAGAGAGAACTGTAAGAAAGCCCTAAGGTTGTAAACATATTCTTGTCTTCAAGGAACAGAAAGCAGCCAAGGTAATTAAAAAATGCTGAGTGTGAGAGAGACAGATTAGACAAGAAATGCGTCATACAGCTGATCTTCAGAGCTTCGTAAGACATAAGTTTAAAGTTTTATCGTAAGTGTAATTAGAAGCCTTTCAAAGTTCTGATAAACCCTTGAAAGATGATCTTTCTAGCTGCCATGTAGAAAATGAATTAAACACAAGCGTGGACAAAGAAAACCTATTTCAGTAATTCAAGTTTAGGGTTGTAGTGACTTCTTGGTACAGTACTAGAAAGACAGCAATGGAAAAGTGAGAAATAGATTCAGGATACCTATTTCTGAAAAAACTTACAGGATTTGCTGATGGGTTAGATGTGAGGGGGAAGATGAAATCAAGAATAATGAATGGATTTTCACTTGTTCAATGAGTGGAATGACTGCCATTTATTAAGATAGAGGAGACTGAGAAGAACATATTTGAAGGCAGAAAATTTTACTTTGAATATTTTGTGTGAGATGCTTATATGTAAGCAAGTTCAAATTTAATGTAGGCTGTTGGAAATATTTGTCTGGATCTCAGAGGAGATACTTGGGCAGTGTGAGACAAATTTTCTATTTTGTACTCCTCAGCTACTGTGATTTTGTATAACATGGGGACAAGAAAATGACCAGATTTGACTCAGGGATTTCATCTTTGGCTTGAGAAATTTCAATGAATGAACGGTGACTGAAGATGGTTTGGACCTAGTGAAAGCATAAGAATTGAGTTGAGGACTTTAGTACAGCAGGTATAGAGTCTTGTTGACAGTAAGTGTAGGACTGCAGTTAAAAGAATGGAGATGAGGGAATAGCCTATGAGAAACTGAATCCCTCAGTTGAGATCATACATAGAATACATAGAAGAGGCATCCTAATGCTTTCTTTTTGTGTAATCTTGTGAAAAATTAACTGAAAAGTTAGTTTAGGAATTATAAAATCTGAGGACCTAGACATAAAGAAATGTAAATCTGCTTTATTAAGACATATCACAAATTCAGGAAAAATTATAGTCCCACAAATAAAATGGCAATTTCACAGATGACAATAGTAATCAAAAAAATAAAATAAAATAGAACCCTATAAGTTATGAATTACTATAAAGCATATTCAATAGTTAAAAAAGACAGGAAAAGCATTTTCCTAAAATTTGAAATAATGGAACAATCTCAGAGTGTTTATAACAGACTTCATTTAAAGAGAAGCATACAGTAAAAATGTGAAATTAAAAATAAATGAAAAGAAGCAAACTGAAAAAAAAAGCTTAATGTTTCCTTTAAAGGGTAGAATGGCCAATAAAGGACTAGGAAATGAGTGGTCAGAATTCAAGGGACAGTTCATGATGATAGATACAGACTTAACAGGAAGCACATCATTCAATTCTTGAGATGCAGCACTTGGCTTAAAAAAAAAAAAAAGCTGATCTGAGGATCAGATCAGATCAGTCACTCAGTTGTGTCTGACTCTTTGTGACCCCATGAATTGCAGCATGCCAGGCCTCCCTGTCCATCACCAACTCCCGGAGTTCACTTAGACTCACATCCATCGAGTCAGTGATGCCATCCAGCCATCTCATCCTCTGTCGTCCCCTTATCCTCCTGCCCCCAATCCCTCCCAGCATCAGAGTCTTTTCCAATGAGTCAGTTCTTTGCATGAGGTGGCCAAAGTATTGGAGTTTCAGCTTTAGCATCATTCCTTCCAAAGAACACCCAGGACTGATCTCCTTTAGAATGGACTGGTTGGATCTCCTTGCAGTCCAAGGGACTCTCAAGAGTCTTCTCCAACACCACAGTTCAAAAGCATCAGTTCTTTGGCGCTCAGCTTTCTTCACAGTCTAACTCTCACATCCATACATGACCACAGGAAAAACCATAGCCTTGACTAGACAGACTTTGTTGGCAAAGTAATGTCTCTGCTTTTGAATATGCTGCTTACGTTGATCATAACTTTCCTTCCAAGGAGTAAGCATCTTTTAATTTCATGGCTGCAATCACCATCTGCAGTGATTTTGGAGCCCCAAAAAATAAAGTCAGCCACTGTTTCCACTGTTTCCACTGTTTCCCCATCTATTTCCCAGAAGTGATGGGACCAGATGCCATGATCTTAGTTTTCTGAATGTTGTGGCTTAAGCCAATTTTTTCACTCTCCTCTTTCACTTTCATCAAGAGACTTTTTGGTTAAAAAAAAAAAAAAAAAGCTGAAGATATCTCTGTGGGGGGTGGGGAACACTTATTAGGTGGCAAAATGTGGTAAACAACAGTGCTAAAATCAAAAGGAAGAATATTAAGGAAATGCTTAATTGAACTTCTGGAGTCTGAAAACATCTAGTGTTTCAAATAAGGAATTAAGCGTGGTCCAGACATTTAGTCACAAGACCATTCTTTCTTTCCTCTTGCCTCTATCTCCCTTTCTCTTTCACCCTCCATTAAACCATATAAATAATCTGATTGATAGTGGGCACAAGAAACCTGTGTCTTTTGATCTGAAATTCTGATGCCAATCACGTTTGATTTAACACCCTTCCATTTCTTTATTTTTAGAGTGTTATTATTAGGACAATTTGACAGTGAAAATATATAAGATTGAGAGAGACTTGAGCAATGCTGTATGCTAGAAATAATATATTATATGGTATATTTGATTTTAGTACTGCATTTAAAATAATATGAAAGTCATAATTAAAATCCTAGAGTAAAACTGTAATAGCAACTATTAAACATACACGGTTTTAAAAATATAGAAAACACTGAGTCCTTTCTAGTCTTTTTATGGAGTTCATAAATTATATTGGGTATCTGACACCTCTTTCTTTCAAAACTATGGTACAGAACTAATATGAAAAAGGCTTGATGTTTTGGGTAAATTAAATGTCTTATAAATCCATAGTGTGATGTGGCTGCTATTTAAGTTTTTCTGGTGGATATATGGGATCCAGAATAAGTCTCATACAGACTTATTCTATTTTTCTCAAGTCTGTCCATAACTGTAATATTACATTCAGTTCTACGCTCCACACCTTGAAGGATATTGATCAACTTTACTGCACTCAGAGAAGAACATAAAGGGTGATAAAAATGAAAAGAAATGAAAGGAACAAGGAATATTTACTATAAAGACAAGAGGATTGCCAGCAATATGGTACTTATCTCCAAAATTTGAAGGTCTATCACCTAGAAGACAGATTAGATTTATGTTTGGTGTTTCTAAGTAGTAGAGCTGGAAATGAGGTGGTTACTCCAAGGGGAGAACTGCTTTAGTTCAGCATATGGTGATATTAACTCTGATTTGTAATGATGTACTGATTTTGTAGTGATGTACTGTAACTCTGATTTTGTAATGATGGCAAAAGAAAAGATACTTGGATCTCCCTGAGTCTCAAATTTCCTCTAACACTGATTTGTTTACATTAAAATCTATTGTTAGTTGTTATTGCCGTATCACGCCCAATAACTAACTTTGCGATGAGGAGACATGCCACGAAATGATGGGGTGAACCTGGGGTATAGAGTCATAGAAACTTGGCTTTGAATTTGGCTTTTGCCACTTACAAGCTCTGAGAACTTAACTAGCCATTTATTTTCATGCATACCCTTTTGTTTAAGGGGATAATATTTTTTCAACTTTCATGTTTTTGAGCACTGCACTCTGGTCTTCTGGTCACTCAAACTTTTAATTCTAGGGGCAGATTAGTAGAATAAAAGTAGAGTAATCATCAACTGCTCAGGTTTGAAGCCTGGCTTTGCCACTTAATAGCTATGGAACATAGGGAAAATTATGTAGTTTCTATGAGTTTCAATTTATTCATCTGTAAAATGGAGATAACCATAGCACCTATTTCATAGGTTTAGGTTAGCATTAAATAAGTAAGCATCAATAAATCTTTAAGACGTGATGGTACATAGTAGACTGAGCAACTTCACTTTCACTTTCATGCATTGGAGAAGGCAATGGCACCCCACTCCAGTGTTCTTGCCTGGAGAATCCCAGGGACAGGGGCCTGCTGGGCTGCAGCAGCAGCAGCAGACTTAAGTAAATACTTGCTACTATTATTATATTGAATACTAGTAGTAGTAGTAGTTGTTTGTCTTTCATAACTTGTCACACAACCTATGTGCAGTCACTCTTTGGTATTCTGCTGATATTTACCTAACCATATTTCCTATTTTTGAAGAAGGCAATGGCACCCCACTCCAGTACTCTTGCCTGGAAAATTCCATGGACAGAGGAACCTGGAAGGCTGCAGCCCATGAGGTCGCTGATGGTCAGAATCCCAGGGACTGGGGAGCCTGATGGTCTGCCATCTATGGGGTCACACAGAGTCAAAACGACTGAAGCAACTTAGCAGCATTTCCTATTTTGTCATAATATAACTGTACTTCAGATTATTTGATCTTTATGAGATTTACTTACTAACCATCTAAAATGGCATACATCCTGATTTCAACTGTTCCTTTCAGTCAAGACTATAGATTGCTGTCAAGTCTTTCCAGCAGAAAAGCAAAAAAAAAAAAAAAAAAAAAGATAAAGATAAAAGAAAAAATACTTTACCATTGTCTTCTTCATAAACTTGCAAAAATTCTGAAATAAAGTCTCTTTATAATCTGACTTGAACCTATAATTTCCACATATATTTTCAACTACTTATGTAGAAACTTCTACCCAAGCCTTGCTTTGTATCTTTTCTAAATTTTCATTTCTGCTTTTCCTTTAACCCTTTGGCTATAAGCACTTGATATACATTCTAACAGTTCTTTAAACTTCAACCTGGACCTTAGTCCATCATATCTCCTTTCTGGGACTCTGGTGATGTCTCCCTACTATGAAATTTTATTGTGCTAATCATCCTGCATATTCTGTTCATAATGTATGTCTCCCACACTGAAATGTGTGTTTTTTTTAAATTTATATATTTGTGACTTACACAATATTTAACACCAGTTTCACAAAATATATTAACTGATTATTGTATACAGATTTTTTCACACATTTAAAATTTTCAATTATATTATTAATTATGTCCCACAGTGCTCAAAAGTTTGCCTTGCACGTCCTGATTTTTTTAATACTTATTTTATGTTTATTTTAAAAATTTATTTAATTGGAGTCTAATTACTATACAATATTGTAGTGGTTTTTGCCATACATTGACATGAATCAGCCATGTGTTCCCCATCTTGAACCCCCCTCCCACCTCCCTCCCCATCCCATCCTTCTGGGTCATCCCAGTGCACCAGCCGTGAGCACCCTGTCTCATGCATCAAACCTGGACTAGCGATTTGTTTCGCATATAATAATATACATGTTTCAGTCCTATTCTCTCAGATCATCCCACCCTCACCTTCTCCCACAGAGTCCAAAAGACTGTTCTTTACATCTATTTCTCTTTTGCTGTCTCACATATAGAGTTATTGTTACCATCTTTCTAAATTCCACATATATGTGGAATTTATATACTGTATTGGTATTTTTATTTCTGGCTTACTTCACTCTGTATAATAGGCTCCAGTTTCATCCACTTCCTTAGAACTGATTCAAATGTATTCTTTTTAATGGATGAGTAATATTCCATTGTGTATATGTACCACAGCTTTCTTATCCATTCATCTGCTGATGGACATCTAGGTTGTTTCTATGTCCTGGCTATTATGCACATACTGTTTTTGAATATGTGCAGGTGGGCTGGCCTTATATCATTAATGAATTTAAGTATACTTAAATTTGTGATATTTGAGCACATCTTTAAATTTTCTCATTCCTAAAATGTCCCTACCATAGGTGTTGAAATAGTTACATTTTACAATAAAGTGCTAAATGTTACATTGAATAGTTTCAACTGTGCATAATAGGTTTGGAAGTTTAAGTGAATCATTTTTCTATTATGTTTTGCATTGGGAGTAGGTAGTTTGAGAGACATTGTAGACCAGTAGAAAAAGCATGGTGTTCTGAATCAAAAGATCTAGGTCTTTATTTTGCTATATCCTAGTTATTTAGCTGTGAGCAAATAATCTCCCTGAACCTCTTTCCCCTTATACAGAAAGTGGTGATAATTCTAACACAATTAAGGCTCCTGTGGGATATTTGTCTGTTTTGACAACTGTTGTACCTCAAGTATCCAGAAGAGGGCCTGGTACAGAAATAATACTCAATATTTGTTGAATAAACACCTCCTCCAAAAAGATTTTGTCGGATTAAAAAATATTAATATTTGTGACTGTGTTCTGATGAGGGATTCTTTAGTTTTATGCAAAATTTTATGTGAGGTCCTAAAGAAAATGGCATATCATTTATCAACTTATCCCTCATTCCCAGCACATAGAAGATGAAGTATTCAGTTATAACTTGTCTGAAGGTAAAATCAGAGGCTGATGATAGTAATTCTTGTACTTGTATTTGCCATTGTATTCATATGTCATTATTTGCCTATAAATTTTCTCTCATCATTTTAAGTATGCTCTTATTGACATAGTTAAGGAAACTAATTTATGTCTGGGTATCAAAGTCAGGTGTCACTAAATTACAATGTAGTCTGGTACAGCTATATGTGAGTGTATGATTTTTAGAGATAGATTAAAACGTATCAAAACCTTCAGGGGAAATAGAAATATTAACACCTTTTTGCTCTGTTATAGGATCTAGATATTTTTATTACCATTTCCATTTGATAAATGTATCCTGTTCTCACTATATGAGCAGAGGTGAATATAAAACATTTTACATTCTATTTATTTTTTAAAGAAAACTAAGTTAGCCCTATTTAATAAATGTGTTATTAGTTCCTGTACAAATATAATAAATATGATTTAGAGTGCGTGAGATCACATAGTTAAAAAGAAAGTGCAAAGATAAGAATCTAGGCCATTAATTTCTAGATAGTGTCAAGTCATGATCATGCTAATATCAAGATGATTATTTGAAGGCTGTTGTGCAAACTTAAGAAGCCAAAACTCATGTTTCCTTCATCATTGTATCCTCATTGCCTATATTTTTGAATAAGTGAATAAGTAAAAGAAAGCTATATTAGAAGTTCAAAAAATTGCCAGAAAAAATCAAAATGAAAACATTCCTTTTTAGATGGGAGAATCTGAAGACGTTTTTGTGTTTATTTTTGTATTTTTTAATATAAATTTATTTTTTTATTGGAGGTTAATTGCTTTACAATATTGCATTGGTTTTGCCATACATCAACATGAATCCACCACAGGTATACGCGTGTTCCCCATCCTGAACACCCCTCCCTCTTCCCTCCCCGTACCATCCCTCTGTGAAGACGTTTTTAGAATGAAAAAAACTCTACTGAATTCAGATTAAGAGTGGGAATCTTGTTACATGAAGAGGGAGTTGTGAGAAAAAAGTATTGCGTGCAAAGAATGGAACATACTCATGGATAATGAAGTAAGGTAGGGGAGCATGTTAAGAAACTAGAGGTTTTATGATGACAGGAGGAAAAGATATAGAATGGATGGTATTTAACTTGAATGTGGTCTTCCCTAGTGGCTCAGCAGTAAAGAACCTGCCTTCAATGCAGGAGACGCAGATGTGGGTACGATTTCTGGGTAGGGAAGGAAAGGAAGGAAGGAGGAGGAAATGGCAACCCCCTGTAGTATTCTTACATGGAAAATCCCATGGACAGAGGGGCCTGGTGGGCTACAGTCTATGGGGTCTGTCTACAAAGAGCTGGACATGACAGAGTCACTAAGCAGCCGCAGCAACTGGAATATACCCTAGTGATCTGAAACACGAGGCTTCAGAGTTTGAATTTAAGTTTTATATGATAGGATCTGTACTTTAAACTTATGATTCTCATAACCCTATACGAGGTATATTGGTGTCAGGAAAGACTGAACCTAAGAGCTTTTTTGTTGTTGGGGGTGTTTAGTCACTAAGTCGTTTCTGACTCATTGTGACCCCATAGTCTACAGAACAGCAGGCTTCCCTGTCCTGCACTGTCTCCTGGAGTTTGCTCAATTTCCTATCCATTGACTCGGTGATGCAATCCAACCATCTTATCTTCTGTCACCCCCTTCTCCTTCTGCCCTCAATCTTCCCCAGCATCAGGGTCTTTTCTAATGAGTCAGCTCTTCACATCAGGGGACAAAGTATTGGAGCTTCAGCATCAGCATCAGTCCTTCTAATGAATAGCCACAGTTGATTTCCTTTATGATTGACTGGTTTGATCTCCTTGCTGTCCAAGGGATTCTCAAGAGTCTTCTCCAGCACCACAATTTGGAAAGCAACACTTCTTTAGCCCTCAGCATTCTTTATGGTCCAACTCTCACCTCTGTACACGACTACTGAAAAACCATAGCTGAGAATACTATTAAATAATAACTCAGTAGAGAAATAACTTTTGCATGAGATGCAATGGGTCTGGTGAGTGTGGCTGTGCCAGGGCCAGCAGGGCAGCACTGGTTCTGGGGATCTGGGAGGGCACAAAGTATACTTGGCTCTGGGAAGCTCCAGCCCCTGGGGTCTTCAATGGCTTAGACTTCAGTGTCTTGGGTGGAGAAGGCTGTGAGATGAATCTGCAACTGCAGCAAGTGTGAGAGCTGTGGTGGTCATCTTGCTCTAACCTTCTCCCCCATGGAGGAACTGGCAGCAGAGAGGATTCTCTTGATGCAAGGCTGTGATGATCTGTGGGATGAGCTGACGATGCTAAAATGCCTCCTACCCTATCTTCTGCTGCCATCCCTGGACCCTGTGCACTACTGGGTTACGGCTGCTTGTCATCTGCATTCTGGCACTCTTCAAAAACTATATTCATCCACAGATAGTTGCAAATCATTGGTTTTGGCACTAGATGGAAAGGTGGGAGCAGACAAGGCCTGAGGCCTCCTATTCCACCATCTTGCTGACCTCACTCTCTCCTAAGTTCTTCCTCTGGACAGTTTTGAGGTCTGAGGTAGAGGCTGATCAGTTCCCCTTCTTGAGCAGCTGAGGATGTCTATGCTCAACCACGTCCCTTATCAGGTTCTTACTAACTGTGCCCTGTGACCCTTCCCTAATCATCTTGCAGCCAGGCCAGATGACTAGGAAAGCCGCTGTGTCCAAGAGCAAGTATTTATTCTAAATTAGCTGTGAAGTCTGTTTAGCCCTACCCTTCTTGCCATTCATAACTTGCACTCTAGAACTCGGGCTTGCTGCTTCTCTGCCCCCAGGTGGAAGACCTGAGTGGCCTTGCCTGGTAGCCCTCTCTCCAGAGCTGTAAGTAACACAGTTCTGCCTTTCATTTATTCTAGTGTCAGCGTGTTGTGTTCCACCATCAAAAGAAATTTTAAATCTTATAAGACAGATCCTGAGACAGATTCAGTATTATCTGGTAACTGACTAGAGGAGTGGAGTGAAATATTTGGTAGAGTACATAACTAGCCACGGGATTGTCAAGGGGGAAAACGGGGGTAAAAAATCCAAGAACAAGTACATGTGTATGCCTACATTTAAGGAATTTAAAGAGTAAACTGAGGGGGAAAATAAGCAAAGTAGGAGTAAGTGGTCTAAAATGGCAGAAAATCTAGAAGAGTGAAAGATCTAAGAAAGGGAGTGTTATGGGGTCTGTACAGATTTTAAGAATCACTATAATGGTTAAGGGACTTCTCTGATGTCTCAGTAAAGAATCTGCCTGCAACGCAGGAGACTGGCTTTGATTCCTGGGTCAGGAAGATCCCCTTGGAGAAGGAAATGGCCACCCACTCCAGTATTCTTGTCTGGAGAATTCCACGGACAGGGGTGCCTGGCAGGTTACAAGTCCATGGGGTTGCAAGAGTTAGACATGACTTAGCAACTAACCACCACCACCACATAATGGTTAAGAGAGAGAAATGATCAATAGAGAGGAATGCTATAGCAAAGAACTTGAAGTGGGCTAAATAAGCTTAATGACTTTTTTTAATGGCTATTTAATTTGCGAATTAATCTCTGCAGCAACTTCTTCAAGCAGTTAGTGGTTTTCTCTGTTGTGTTCCCATAGTCCTTGGTGCATGTCCCTTACTGTGGCACATACGTGCCATATTGTCATAGTTTATTTTGTACATTAAAATGTGAGTACTCTGAGGACAGAAATCATGGACTTATTCAGTGGTGTTTTTTTTTTTTTCCTTTTAACATCACATATAGCCACCAAGATAGAGCTCTGACTCATTGATTATTTGCTGAAGGAAACAAATGTTTGCTTTACTCTGATAGTAACATTTCTTCTTTGTATTCCAGAGGGTATTAACTTCATGATGTCCTGGAAGTGAGAGAGATATCTTTTTGATTTCCTGATTTCCCTAATTGAGCTCTGACATTCTACAGCAGCTCAGCTCTGCAGACACTTCAAAATTTGTCCTGTCATGTATGTTCAATGTGTTCCTTCTGATATTTTTCCAAGCAAAATGAGAGAAACTAGATATTTTCTAGTTTCTAGAATTTTGTGTCAAAATTCAGTATTATGTACTCTTCAAATTTATTGTACTCCCATACAATAGCCTCACCTCCCTCTGCAAAGATATTTTGCGAAAACATGCTATATATATGATATGAAATCATAAGATTTTCCATTAATAAGTCAGTAGGCTAAAATACTGGGCTTATGAGAACAGTGCTATTGGGAAATAACTTGTCTAGGGACCAATTAACTTTGTTTTGCTAGATGAATACTGAGTATATTCTTTTACCCTAATAAATCATCTTGTAAGCCTGTGTTTCTGATCACTGCTGCTGCTGCTAAGTCACTTCAGTCGTGTCCAACTCTATGAGACCCCATAGACGGCAGCCCACCAGGCTCCCCTGTCCCTGAGATTCTCCAGGCAAGAACACTGGAGTGGGTTGCTGTTTCCTTCTCCAATGCATGAAAGTGAAAAGTGAAAGTGAAGTCGCTCAGTCGAATCTGACTCTCAGCAACCCCATGGACGGCAGCCCGCCAGGCTCCTCCATCCATGGGATTTTCCAGGCAAGGGTACTGGAGTGGGGTGCCACTGCCTTCTCCATTTCTGATCACAGGGGCAACTAAATAAGAAAATGTATATATGGATTTGAATGAAAACATACAGCAAAGAAATACAATACATATACTTAGGTTGATTTCCTATTCTTTGCCAGGCGATTGGACACTGGGACTCTACCCTATGCAAAAAGAGGATGGTAGATGAAAAGAATGTTGACAGAGTAAGGAATGCTTATTTTGATGATAGTGGCTGCTTAGTATCATTTGTTCCTAAAAGTTAGAAGATGACAGGCATGAGAATTAAGTCAATTGCTTTTAAAGAGCTTAACAGAATATTAGTTATTTTTTAATGTTCCAAGATATTTTATATATAACTATGGGGTCACACAGATTCGGACACGACTGAAGTGACTTAGCAGCAGCAGTAACCTTACAAAAGTTGCTGCAACTCTGACCGCATGTCAATATCACCTAAGGAGCTTGGAAAAAATATATCGATGTCTGTTTCCCCGCCAGCCACCTCTGCTAAAACTTTTGATTTAACTGTTTTGTGTTTGGCCAACATTTATTATTAAACCACAGAAAGACTAAATTCTCTTTATTATGGAGGATGAAGAATGACCACAAAAGAATATTAGAAACATCCAGAGATTACAACAATCCCTTACTTCTAACCTGTCAGATATTCTTGCATTGAGTAAGATACAGTATGCCTTTCAAAAACAGAAGGAAACAAAAGAAACAATATGGTTTCATATTTCCAAATGAAATATGAGAACAGACTTTACATAAAAATGAGCAAATATTTGCTTTATTTCCAATGTTGCTGCCATCAACAACACAAATTTCATTGTCTAATTTTATGAAAGTTTTCTGTTTGTTTATATTTTTACCTTTTAGAAAGTAAAAGACAAACTTGTGTTGTGTCCTGGCTTTTATTTACAGATGCAGTTCTGTTTGCTGAAAACAAAAAAATAAATGAAGAATTTAGACCATCCTAAGCTAGAGAAAAAGTAATTACACATTTAGTTGTGAGAAACAAATAATCTGTATGGCAGGAGTTCACATGGGCCATATTTCATAATTTTTAACATGCACTGGGTTTGAGAATGCAGTCGTTTGAAAACACTATCAATTAATATCTAACTTTTAAAAAGTCATAAAATAAGGATTTTATTCAGAATAGACATAATTACACACTAAAATTAAACTGAACAAAAATGTTTTTAAAACCTATGAGAAATACCAATGGGACCTTGGGGAAGAATGAATAAATGAAGAGAGACACCATATTCTGGAATGTCAAAATGTTTCCAACATTTTAAATATGACTGTTTGTCCCCAAAGTAAATTCCAAGCTTAAAATAATTCAAATAAAGGCACCCAATGAGTCATCATTATTATTTTTTAGGAGTGAGAGGGATGTAAAAAAAGCAGTTATAAATGTTGGGTACTTTTCTACTGACTCAACATGTTTAGGATTTTGCTGTTAATTAATATGTGCTAATTGAGATGTTGGTAGTTCATTAAGTAATTGAGACCTCTTCATTTTAAATAGGTTATATATTTGACACAAGTTTATTATCAAATAGTATAACAAATGTTAGAATAGTTTATCTTCAATTCAGTTCAGTCGCTCAGTCGTGTCTGACTCCTTGCGACCCCATGAATCGCAGCACGCCAGGCCTCTCTGTCCATCACCAACTCCCGGAGTTCACTCAGACTCTTCCCCACTGAGTCGGTGATGCCATCCAGCCATCTCATCCTCTGTCATCCCCTTCTCCTCCTGCCCCCAATCCCTCCTGGCATCAGAGTCTTTTCCAATGAGTCAAGTCTTAGCATGAGGTGGCCAAAGTATTGGGATTTTCTGCTTTAGCATCAGTCCTTCCAAAAAACACCCAGGACTGATCTCCTTTAGAATGGACTGGTTGGATCGCCTCACTCCAAGCGAGAAGACTGTCAAGCGTCTTCTCCAACACCACAGTTCAAAAGCATCAATTCTTTGGCACTCAGCTTTCTTCACAGTCCAACTCTCACATCCATACGTGACCACAGGAAAAACCATAGCCTTGACTAGACGGACCTTTGTTGGCAAAGTAATGTCTCTGCTTTTCAATATGCTATCTAGGTTGGTCATAACTTTCCTTCCAAGGAATAAGTGAGTTTAAGTATTTCTATTAGGAAAAGTTCCTCTGAATTTTAATAACTGAAGAGTCAACAGATCTTCAGCCTTTCAATGGTCATGAAGAGACATAATATTTATTTATTTATTGTTGACTTGCAATAATAGTTAAAACTAATGTTGTTAGCATTGAGCATAGTGATTTGATATTTTTGCAGCTCACAAACTATACAGAGTTATTATAAAATATTGACTATAATTCCTTGTGCTATGCATTGCATCCCTGTGACATTTTATAACTAAAGATTTGTACTTCTTAATTTCCTTCATCTGTTTTTGTTTTTGTTTTTTTTTTCTCTTCCTACCCTCTCTCCTCTGGCAACCACTAATTCTTTCCTCTATCTGCATATCTTCTTCTGTTTTGTCATATGTTCATTTGTTTTTTAGACTCTACATATAAGTGAAAATGTACAATGTTTATCTTTCTCTGACTTATTTCACTGAGCATAATACCCTCTAGGTCCATCCATGTTATGTCAAATGACAAGCTTGTTTTTTTTTTTTTTTTTTTTGCTGAGTAATATTTCTGTTTGTATCTCTACCCCTCTATATATCTTTATCACATTTTCTTTATTCATTTGTCCATGGGCATTTTAATTCCTTTCATATCTTGGTAATTGTAAATAATGCTGCAATGAATATTGGAATGCACCTATCTTTTGAAATTAGTGTTTTTGTTTACTTCAGAAAAATATTCCGGAGTGGCGTTGTTGATCATATGGTAGCTCTATCTTTAACTTTTTGAGGAACCTCCATACTGTTTTTCATGGTGGCTATACCAATTTACATTTTTGCCAACAGTGCACAAAGGTTCCTTTTTCCACATCCTCTCCAGCACTTATTTCTTGTCTTTTTGATGATAACCATTCTGACAGGTGTGTGCTGATATCAAAAGATTCAATGTTTAACCTTAATAATGTACAGTGATATTTCAACACAGGCACAAGCTTCTGATGTTAGGCGTCCTGTGGGAATATGGCATGTGAGAAACATGGCACTCGTGGTCTCTTGGGAATACTGCTTCACTTCACTGCAGACCCACCGGCAGCCAGTCCTCAGTGAGGCCAGCCTTGCCTGTTAATCAATTCCAGCCCTGGGCCAAGAAATGATTGAAACAATCAACTGAGCAAAACACAGGATGTGTTTCTTTCTCTTATTTTTACCTTACTTCTTCCAGATTCCCATTTCGTTTTTTCTTCATTCACACTGTATCTTTCTATCTCCCACTGACTTGTAAAATATGGCTGCATAAAGATACTAGGAATACTTTTCATGGATTTATACTTTATGAATCTGTCGCTGTCTTCTAATAAACAAGTTACAGATACTCTTCTGTAGAAAAATTATAGATTGATTTCTCCATATAATAGCACATTTGAAAGATTTATCACCTGTTAATGGGTTATGATATGTTCTCATAAAAGTATATGAAGAAAACTTTAAGAAAACAAGAATATTGAAGACAGAGACATTGTAATATCCAAAACTTCTGTGAAATTATAAACATTCATAACTAGGTGCCACATTATGGAATGGAAACACATTTGCCATATCCGTGAATGAAAACTGGGATGAGATAATTGCTAAGTTCCACTCAAATTCTTAATAAGAGGATTTACTATTAATTTCATTTCCAAGTATAGACATAACTTTTTTTAAGTACTAGAATTGATTAGGAAAGAGAAATCTGTAAAAGAGGGATTTTCTAAATATTTACATGAGCCAAAAGAAAATAAAGCTTCCTAGATGATGCATATCCAAATGACTAATTAAATGCCTGTCTATATAAGAGTCCCAAGTCCTCATATCAGTTTTTCTAAAATGTACTCTGAGAACACTAGATCTATAAGAACCTACACCTTCTCTTCTCTAAAAGGAAAGAGAGGGAAAAAAAGAAGGAGGGAAGGAAGGAAGAAAGAAAAGAGAGGAAGAAAAACAGAAAGGGTTGTTTGTTCCATTTTAAACAAGCTTGGGCTTCTTTAGGCAAAGTTCCTTTACTTCACAGAATTTCTTAATGCCATTAATATGGTTCTGAGAAGTATGAATCCGTAAGCAGGAATACATATTTTTCCCCAAGCTGATTTGGTCACACAACTATTTTTATTATTTAATACTTAATACATTATAGGGTTCATTTAAGAAATACTCCAAATGATCAGACGTTTTTCACAGAGCAGTTAACATTATTCTTTAAATCATTCCAATTCTATGATGCCATATTTCTTTTCAATTATTAAACGAGATCATTCTTAAATTGCTTCTGGTAATGAGAACTGGGAAATAAACTTTTTTATTCTTAGGCTAATATGTAGTATATGACACCACCCTTATGGCAGAAAGTGACAAGGAGCTAAAAAGCCTCTTGATGAAAGTGAAAGAGGAGAGCGAAAAAGTTGGCTTAAAGCTCAACATTCAGAAAACAAAGATCATGGCATCTGGTCCCATCACTTCGTGGGAAATAGATGGGGAAACAGTAGGAACAGTGTCAGACTTTATTTTGGGGGGCTCTAAAATCACTGCAGATGGTGACTGCAGCCATGAAATTAAAAGACACTTACTCCTTGGAAGAAAAGTTATGATCAACCTAGATAGCATATTCAAAAGCAGAGACATTACTTTGCCGACTAAGGTCCATCTAGTCAAGGCTATGGTTTTTCCAGTGGTCATGTATGGATGTGAGAGTTGGACTGTGAAGAAGGTTGAGCGCCGAAGAATTGATGCGTTTGAACTGTGGTGTTGGAGAAGACTCTTGAGAGTCCCTTGGACTGCAAGGAGATCCAACCAGTCCATTCTGAAGGAGATCAACCCTGGGATTTCTTTGGAAGGAATGATGCTAAAGCTGAAGCTCCAATACTTAGGCCACCTCATGTGAAGAGTTGACTCATTGGAAAAGACTCTGATGCTGGGAGGGATTGGAGGCAGGAGGAGAAGGGGACGACAGAGGATGAGATGGCTGGATGGCATCACTGACTCGATGGACGTGAGTCTGAGTGAACTCTGGGAGATGGTGATGGACAGGGAGGCCCAGCGTGCTGAGATTCATGGGGTCGCAGAGTCGGACATGACTGAGTGACTGAACTGAATATTATTTCATTCAGGACTAAAATTGCAGTCCATTGCCTAAGAGTTATGTTTTTCAAGATGAAGCAGTTATCTAATTTACCTTATAACTACATAATAATTAGTGTTCAATTATCCATCATTTTTATTAATATGTCTCTTTATTACATTTTCAGTGGGAACTTAAAATGACTTTCTTTTTAGGAGGAATTAACTATTAAATTCATAGTCAAGTGCATGCTCCTTTCATTTCTTAATGCTCTTCTGTAAAATGGAACAGAGCTGTCACTGATTAATTTATTTTCATGCCAAACCATTTAAGCTGTCCAGAAAAACTTCTGTTTAAATAAGGCATGCTTGACCAAGAAATGTTGCCGTGTATCAACTGTCTCTGTGGGGGGTGGGTATTAAAAGTACAGTTGGTTCCGTGGAGGGAACAGAAAATAAGCTCTTCTCTCCACAGTCAGAAAAGCGGCTCCCAGTCATTTCTGCATGTGTGTCATCACTGCTAACTAAGAAAGTGCCATCATACATAATTAGCAGTAGGAAGACTTCCTCTTTTCAAAACTTTGGGACTTTTCTTCTGCCCCAAGGACAAAAATTCTCCTAACATGCATTCTCTGATTGCCATTTATCTGTTTGAGTGTGAGGGATGCACTTTTGTACTCTTAAACCTTTCCTTTTTCCTATCAAAGAGAAAAATCAATTTTCTCTTATTGTTTCCTTCTTCTTCTCAATTTTTCACGATATTGCATACTTCTTGGTATTTCATATTTTCTTTTAAAACAGAAAGCGTTTATGCCATGGGATTTCAAGGTTATTCCTATGCTATATAAGCAGAAGTATTTTCCCGTGCTACAAAAACAAAACCATTTTCAATGGGGGAGAAAGAAGATTAAAGACAACATCAACTGTGAGGAGAATCAGAATCCTCCTAGGATTTTTAATCCACAGTTCAAACAAGGTTCTAATTTTTAATCTTGGTATAGAAGGACTAATGTAACGAATAGAGAAAACTATTTATTCCCTCCCTCTTTAAACAGCTCTACTCAGCAATAGTTTCAACTTGGGGATAAAATATTTGGCAGTTCTTCACTGTGATTACCCAGTGTTGATATTGCAAACCACAAAGGCATTTGCAACCTAAATCTTAGTTTATTTTAGAAAATGTTTGATTTTCCCTTGGCAGCACAATTTATTGTTTCTATTGCCTTTCCAACAGCATTAGGTCAGGCTAACTTTTTCAGCTTTCAGAAATGATGGCTTAATATGATTTCTATTCTTTCTTATAAAAAATGTAAAATATAGAGGCAGATTTGATTTATAACAGTGTATTGTGTACTTGATAATTTACTGTATCTGCTTGCCCACAATACCCAGAAGAATTATTAGTTTTGTTTTTAAAATCTTCTATACCCTTGCTAAATTTTTGATCTACCTGATCACAAGCTTCTGATAGGGTATTATAAAGATTTCCCACTATAATTAGTGGGTCTGTTACTATTTCCATATAAATTTCAACAAGTTTTGCTTCATATATTTCTTGAAGATGCCAATAAGTTATTTTAATGTATTCTTACCTATTTTTATTACCTAATGCTAATATTCATCTTTATTAATGCCCTTACCTAATTTTCATTTTTATCTATCAATATTACTAACAACAGTTTTCTTTTAATGTTTATGTAGTAAATATTTTCCATATCTTTATTAACTATTCATTTTGCTTTTGTTTTTGATGTGCTTAAATGATCTTACTTTGTATTAAATTATCTTATTTTGTGTTATCTGTTCCTAGTCCCTTTTCTTTATTTCTTCTTCTTGCCTTCTATTAATTGATATATGTTTATAATTACCATTTCTCTATTAGTTTGAAAACTATAGATCATATTTTAGTTTTTAATTATTATGTTTACATTTCAACCTATATATTTCAACATAAATATTCTAACAAAAAATTATTAAATATATTAATCTACCTACAGAAGGAAAGTTTATTAGTCTCCCCTCCTACCACTATCCTAATCTTGTTACTGACATCTTGAGATATATTTTTATTTTAATGTTGTTAAGAAGTTTGTTCCATTTTACACATAATAAAGTTATAGAAAACAATTCTTGGAGTAAAAGAAAAATTTAGAGCAACTTACTTTACTCAACACAAATGTTTTTAAAAGATAATTTTAACTTCTGTCTTTATAATCTATTTTTGGAGATATTTATAAGCATTCAGGTGAAGAAAACCTTTCTCACTGCCAACTCTTATGAATCCAACTTTTCTGCTTTAAATATGTCTTAGAAACTGTCTCTGAGGTTCTGTAGCATGGTGGAAGTGGTATTTAACATGATGACTTCCCTATTCAACATAGAAAGCAGAGTAACAAAGCCTCTTTACATTTAGATGCTTTCCTAGTTTTACTTATTTTGTGTGTATTCTGGAAATGCCTGAAAGCTTCATTACTCACTGAAGCAAAGTACCATGTTGTTCCATTGAATAACCCCAAGATTAAGTCCATCTACTCACCTTATAATTTACAGTTGTGTGTTTGTATGTGACCTTCATATAATATCCATTTTGTGTGTTCTTTTCCTAGTAAAACTTGGACTCAATGGCTAGGTAAATGGAACCCTATTCAGTTAATCATATTTTTTCTTAATTGGTTTGAAAGGACATCTGCAATATATCTACTGAACACAGGAGAGAGAATGGTTTCTTACACTTACTACCTCTCATCCAATTTTTGTTCCTTATTTCAGACAAGGGAGAATGGCTAATACATTCCACTATGCACAATTACCAGGAGAGAACTTTTCGTATTTGGCTTCAGGATGCAGCTTCCCTTGTAGTTTAACTGGTAAAGAGTCTGCCTGCAATGCAGGAGACCCCGGTTCGATTCCTGGGTCAGGACAATCCCTGGGAGAAGGAAATGGAAACCCACTCCAGTATTGTTGCCTGGAGAATCCCATAGACAGAAGTACCTGGCAGGCTACAGTCTATGGACTCACAAGAGTTGGACATGTCTGAGCGACTAAGCACAAACAGCACACGTGATTTATAAATGTCTGCTAAGAAGAATGAATTACTAATCTACACATATGCAGCATCTTTGAGTTCTTCCTAATTTAGAGATTTCAAATGAAGAGAATGTTACAACTAAACTCATGCTTACTAACAAACAAGAGATACACTTCATTATTGGCTTTTCCATTTTCCTGGTAAAAAGTAAATTTAGGTGTTGAGAATGGGGTTTATTAATATATAAGAATCTTGTCATCTGATTAAGTTTTCTGAATTTATAACTGTATAATATCTGTGTGCATGACTCCTCTCTCTATATATATATATAGAGAGAGAGAGAAAGAGAGATACACACACACACATATAAATAAGTTAAATTAAAACATTTGTAATCTTCCACTTGAAATGAAAGTATCAGTAGGAACTCATAACTTTTATCAACAGAATAGCATTTTTTACTCTATGCAATTTTAAGTCCAAGAAGCAGAAACAATTCATTTGCAGTGAGCTCACCCACTAACGAGATGATTCTCACTAAATGCCACTTCCTACAAAAAGATAAGGGAGTTGTTCTTTTGGGGGAAACATGGTTAATTCCAGGCCAGGGGAAGAAAATATGCAAAGTTAACTTGTGATTATATTGCTGTACCAGAAAGAAAGGATGAGTTGTGTAAAAGAAAACAAGACCATGTGCAGGTTGACAAACGTGATAACTTTGAATTCATCAGACCAAAACACATCAAATACATAGAAATCTCGAGTTCATATAGATACTTAAGTGAATTTTAGGTAGCAACCAGAACACTAACTCATTATTCTGAAAAGTGGTAAATAAAGTAAAGGAAGGAGCATTGGTTTTGTATACTTATATTGTTGGATAACCAATAGTTAATAAAGTCTCCATAAAAAAATTAAAGGTAATGAACATAGGAAGAATGATAAAAATTTTATACTACTATTTTGCAGTCTCTAATGAAATAATGGATCTAGGCAATGATCAATAGTGAATGCTAAAAGCATTTGATGCAAGGCTGATGGGGAAATTATAAAAAAGGAATAAATCTGATGTATTAAATTTCCATTGCTGTCATCATAAATTACCACAAATTTAGTGGCTTAAGAGGACACATATTTATTATTTCACAGATCCATATATTAGATGTCCAAATACAGTGTGGCTCAGTTCTCTTACCTAGATTTCACAGGTCAGAAAATGAGTTGCCAGCAGGGCTGCATTCTTCCTAGAAGCTCTGCGAATGAATCTGTTTCTGAGCTCATCCTGGTGTTTGGCAGAGCTCAGTTCCATGTACTTGTAGGACTGAGGTTCCAGGGACTTTTCCCTGGGGGTCATTCCCAGCTTTAGAGGCCACTTCTGTCTTCATAGTCAGCAATGACAGTTTTACTCTTTTTCATGTAATGAAAGTACTGATTTCCCCATCTCTCTCCTACCACCTCTTCTTTCTCATCCAAGCCTGAGAAATCTTTTGATTTTAAGGGCTCAGGTAATTAGACTGGATCCACTCGTATCATCTAAAATTATCTCTTTGCCATAAGTAGATCTCTTCACAACAGTACCTAGGTTACTGAATAACCAAGGCAAGGAACTTGGGTGGGCATTTTTAGAATTCTGCCTACTACAGGTGAAAATACTTGAATCTACTAATCAATCCCAGTCAAGTCCAAATGTAGCTGTGGTTAAAAAAAAAAAAAAATGTAGAGACTGGGTTTCCAGTTCTGCATGTAAGGAACTTAGAAGTCACCATTTCAATTTAACAACATACAAAAATCTGAAAAATCAACAGTTCTTGACTTCATATGATAGAAGAGAAGACACAGTGCAAACCATTATTCTTCAGGAATGGAGAGTCAGGGGAATACTGAGAGTCAAAGTTTACAAGGGCAGATTCATAAGCAGAAACTGCCTTGGAAACCAGTGCCTCCATAGGAAAACCTGAATTGTAATTGAATTGCTGGAGGCTCAGTGTGGCGGCTCAGATGGTAAAAAATCTGCCTGCAATGCAGGAGACCTGGATTTGATCCCTGGGTCAGGGAAGATCCCCTGGAGAAGGAAATGGCAACCCACTCCAGTATTCTTGCCTGGGGAATCCCATGGACTGGAGCTGGGGTCGCAAGAGTTGACACTACTGTGTGGAAAATTCCAGAAGGAATTGAAAATTCCAGAAGGATTCATTCATGTCCAGGGGTGTGGAAGTGGTGGGTACCCACAACACTGTGAGGTTTACCTTTAGGAGCTCTCCTAAATTCCCATGGTAAATATCAGAGAATACCCCTTTCTGCTTTCAGCAGAGAGAGGAAAAAGGAACCATTTTGAAATACGCCAGGGCACTCTTCTTAACAAAGCCTGATTTCAGGGGAAACTAGCTAGCCAGAGCCTAAAACCTATTGTCAAAGTTAAACTGACCTGGGGAAAGAAAATACTCAACTCTAGCCAGCTCTCACTACCACACACACACACACAAAAAGGAAACTCTTAAATGCAATCCATTCCAGGCATCCCCCCCTGCCCCAAACCTCAGGGGGAGGAAAAAAAAAAAACAGAAACACACTTAAGAGGCTAGAGGCTTAGGCTGATAAAAAGACTGAGGCCTAAACACAGAACTGTAGAATGCTTCCTGTCCTCCTACACCTTAAAGATCTATTTATAATGGTTTATTTTACCCAGCACATCATGTTTGGCTATCAAGAAAATATTTCAAGGCATTCTAAAGAGTACAAACAGAAACAATTTGAAGAGACAGAGAAGACATCAGGACCAAACATTGCAGGAATGTACGAATTATCAGATGGTAACTTAAAACAACTATGGTTCATATGCTAAGGGCTGTAATGGACAAAGAGGACATGTTAAAAAAAATAATAAAGATGTCTAATGTAAGCAGAGAGATGGCAATTCTAAGAAAAGAACCGAAAAAGAAACGCTGGAGGTGAAAAACGCTCTAAGAATGCCTTTGGTGGGCTCATTAGTAAAACAGCACATATGAAGAACGAATCTCTAAGATAGAGGATATAGCAACAGAGACTTCAAAACCGAAAAGAGGAGGGAACAAAGACTGAAAAAAAATGGATAGAATGTGCATGGACTGTAGGTCATAGAGATACAACATACCCATGAATGGGATACCAGAAACAAAAGATCAAAAGGAATATTTGAAACAATAATGACTAAGAAGTCCCCCAAATTAATGTCAGACACCAAACCACAGATCCAGGAAGCTTAGAGAACCTCAAACAAGATGACAGCAAAACAAAAATAAAAATGAAAAACCATACATCATCATTTCAAAATACAGAAAGTCAAAGTAAAAGCACCACCAGTTGCTAGTGACTGGGGCTGCAAAGAGATGAATAGGTGGAAGACAGAAGATTTGAGGGAGAGTGTAAATACTCTACAGGATACCATAATAGTTGATTCATGCTGTTATACATTTGTCCAAACCCACACCATGAGTGAACTTGTAACTTAAGCCATGGACTTTGAGAGATTATGGCATGTATGGAAGGTCATCAATTGTATCAAATGTATCATTTAAGTGGGAGATATTGATAATGGGGGAGGCAGTGAATGTGTGAGAGCAGCAGAGCATATATGAAAAATCTCTGTACCTTCCTTTCAATTTTGCTGTCAACCTGCAACTGCTCTAAAAAGAGTAAAGTCACTATTAGAAAAAACTCAACAAAGCTAGGTAGTTCAAATATTTCACACAAAAAAGAAGGGAACCTTTAAAAATGTTAACTGTTAATGCTGGGTGATGGGTACACGGGATTTTTTATTATATCACTATACAATTCTTTTTTTATGCATTACACTTGCACTTGAAGTCGCTCAGTCGTGTCCGACTTTTTGTGACCCCACAGACTGTAGCCTGCCAGGCTCCTCCATCCACGGGATTTTCCAGGCAAGAGTACTGGAGGGGGTTGCCATTTCCTTCTTCAGAGGATCTTCCCAACCCAGCGATCGAACCTGGGTCTTCCACGTTGGAGGCAGACGCTTTACCGTCTGAGCCACCTGGAAGTCCCTTTTTTATGTATATGCTTCCATAAAAAAAGAACAAACGAATGTCCACCTTAGATTTTTCCAGAGTGGTGCCTCACCTGCATAAAAGAATGAATCCATAGATCTTTACCCTGCAGCCTTCCAGCATATCCTCTATCTCCCACATTAATGACATTACCACTTTGCTTGGAGCAGAGTTTTGGCTGGCGATTGCAATTGGTACTGCATATCTCGAAGGTATGGGGTAGGGAACCCATCCGCAAATATCTAGGTGGCCATTGCTGATTATATTCCTTCTTTGTAAGTGAATCTATAAATTGAAATAGTCTGTTGTATCATTTGACATCCATTACCAGTGTCCTGGTTACAGCTGCTGAAGAACCTGGCCACCTGCCTACGATTAAATTTGCTGCAGTTGGAAATAAGCACACGTACATAGTTGGGCTCCTTCCTGGCCTATTTCTCTTTTGCCAGAGAATCAAATTTCTATTCTTACATATTATTTTAACTCTTCCAAGCCTGAAAGTTTGGCCCTGAAATGAGTTTTAGAGAAATGACATTTTTATTATAAATAGAGCACTAATTTAAGTTATCATAAATAGAAGGTAATTATTTAAAAAATCAACATAAACACTTAGTAATGTAATTAAAATGTATCTAAATTCCCTCATTCTTTGAGTTTAGAGACTGTCTCAGTTGCTGCTGCAAGATAAAACTCTTCTGAGGTGGATGGTGGCAAAATCAATTTCCAATATATCTGCTACTTTGTGTTTTCTCTTGTTGCCTCAATCACAATTATAATTATAAAAATATCATATTTGCTTCATTTTAAAAACTGGATGATACAACATTGTCCATGATCACATTTCTTCCTGAGGACACACATGATCAGATTTGAACATTAAAAAAATGTAAGAAAACTCTAACAATGATTCTCTGAATCTGTCTCAGGATCTGTATATTGCTCACATAGTTTTCTGCTTATTTCTGAGTGTCTTTCTCATTCTTTAGTCATAAAATGGACCCACTTCTACATGTGTTCTAGAAAGAATCAGTCATGAGAATCTTGCAAATTAGCCTAATCCCTATTGATAAATTCATGGACAGGCTGGGTCATTGCTTCTAGCAACCTCATAGGTCAGTTATTACCTAAGCCTAAAAATAATCTTTAGTTGGGTTAGTGTCCTGATCACAATCTAATCAACTCTCAAACTTAATAGAACATAGTTGAGAACTCTGGCTTAACAGAGGCTGTGAATGGGTAATTATGTACTATAAATTGGACCTGCCAGGAACCCTGAATGACAAGCTCAATATATTCTGAAGCAAATGACTTAAGACAAATAGTAAATATAGGAGTCAGAATAAAAGACAAGAGAAAGACAATGAAGTAAAAATATTTGGAGGCAACCACCGGCAAACAAATATTTTGAAATATGTCCATTGTTTGAGGGACTTCTCAGGTGGTCCAGTGACTAAGACTCCACACTCCCAAGGCAGGGGGCCTGGGTTTGATCCCAGCTCAGGGAACTAATCCCATATGCTACAACTAAGGGTTCTTATGCCACAGCTAACGATCCCACATGCCACAACAAAGACCTGGCTCAGCCAGATAAGTAAATAATAAATGAATAAATAATTAATAAATATTTGAAGTCCATTGTTTGAAAGAATGGATGAAATAAAAATAGTTATTAGAGTTCCAGTAAAGGTTATTTATTTACTCTTGTTTGTCTTTATTATCATGGCCAAGGCAGACCTACATATATTTGAAGATATGATTTGAGGGATAGGGAAAACATTGATACTTTTGGAAAAGGAGGAAATATGTGGTTCATTCTGAGTTAGGAACAGAGTAGAATGTCAGCCTATTTCAGGTATAAATGATAACAGACTACTGAGACTCATCAAGAAGGACAGAACTAACACTGATGTAACCTGCGTTTATTCAGCAGGGTAGGGAAAGGAAAGACTGCTTTGGTTCATACAGTACCTTGGTTTGGTTCTTATTTTCTTAGCTTGACGGTGAAGAGGTACTCTGTCTATTCTATGAAAGGGAAAGATAGATACTGTGCAATAGCACTTTTATGTGGAATTTAAAATAGCCGAACTAGTAGAAAGAGTAGAACGATGGTTATCAAGTGCTGGGGGTGGGGTGAGGTGGGAGAATGGGGGAGGTTTTTACTAAAGAGTATAAACTTCCAGTTAGAGGTGAAGTTCTGAGCATCTAATGCACAGCACGATGATTATAGTTAATATACTATATTACATACTTGAAAATTGCTAAGAGAATAGATCTTAAATGTTCTCACCACAAAAAAGAAATGGCGATTATGTGATGTGCTGGCAGTGTTAGCTAACACTACAGTTGTAATCATATTGCAATAAAACTGTATCAACTCAACAGTTTATACACCTTAAACTTACATATCTATACAGTTAAAAATATAGCCTAAGGCTATAACTTGTCTCCTCTCTGAACTATTCCTGAAAGTCTGGTTTTGAAGAGGTCAAGAAAGTGCAAGTCATCAGATTAGCTCTGTGCAGATGGGGGCACAGAAGGGACCAGGCAGGTGAGAGGATGCATGAGACAGTCTTGCATAAGGCTCATCACTTTGACTTGTGAGGAAGAAGATGACACCATCTGTGCTGTCATCCTTGTTAACCTTTTGCTTTGAATAAGAAAGATAAACTACATACTGAGAATAGGTGAATGAACACAAAACAATATTTGCATTAGTTATTGAAAATCAAAGGATGAGTAATCTTGCCTCTGTCATGCTTACTGAGCATGTTTTTGTAGATAGTTATCTTCATGACTGAGAAGCTATTTATTTTACGGGAAAATACTGAGCACGAACTCTAGTTTAAATTTGAAATTCGTCTGTTTTATGCATTAAAATTTACTTTGGATGCTAATGAGAAATTTGTTATGTAATCTTTAACTATGGCTCTTATTTTTAACATCTGAGTAATTTTAATAACCAATAAGGGAGAGAGGAAGTAATTTTGATTTTTACATTTAATTTAGTAATAAAGAAAGGAGAAAAAATTTAATGTTAATGAATCCATATTTTCCTGATTTGACTAAAATTGTGAGAGAATAATATTGTCTTTTGTTACTACCAGTCTTTCAGTTTTATACTATTGGAGTGGTTTAATTTCTCAGACCCTTAAGATATTCATTTCTTTTCTTTTATCAGATCCTGCTTAAGGGAAGTGAATGAGTCTATTCAGAGCCTCAAATGTCTGTGATTGGCTATGTATGCATCAATGTATGTATACATAGCCAATCACAGAAGTTTCTTATTTCTCTGGGTGCCTAGAAGTTAGTATAAAGCCACGTGTTTGGCCAATCTGTATTTCTCTGTGATTCCTATAGCCTATGTTGGATTAAGTATTTGTTTTGTTAAACTTACCAGCTACCCAGTTTCTTCCTTAGATTTCCTCACCTTACTTTAGTACATAACATTTTCTTATTAAATGTGTGCTTTTATTTGCTGGTCAATTTCAGTACCCATAGTATAAAATTGAAATTCCTTAGTACAGCATGGAAGAATCTTCACAATTTGATTGCAACTGGTGTCCAGAATCTCATCTTCTTTGATTCCATCTCATACTCTACATGTGAACTGAATCTATACTCTTTCAGTTCCTTACACTCTAGTCCCTTGACCCAGAATGTACATATCTCACCTCTCCATTTTTCCAAGGATCTTCCATATCCAACCCTGTGTGAATCCTCCCATAGTTTCCATTGTAATGACTCATCCAGCACCCTTATCTCCGTAGAGTTTACCTTCAAATGATGTTTTCAGCAAAGAAGAATGGAAGGTAAATTTGACTCTGTGAATATTTAAGAGTTCTATGAAGTGTTCATATTTTATTGAGATCAACAGTAAATTTAGATAATTGTGAAGAAACCCTATTGCAAAAGAGATAATTTTTTCAAATTTATTTATATATTTAATGTAATTCCAATTAAACCATAAAATTTAAAGAATAAGGGATCACATACATATTCTTTTATAATATATGTATATCCAAAAGTTGTTACTACAATATTTTTAATTATAATATATTATAACATCATTGGTTATAAAGAAAGGAACACAATTCATTATAAAGTTATCTACTTTTATGTTAGCCTCTCCATTATACACTGGAAGACACTTGTTGACAAAAGCTATGTCTTATGTTTTTCTTTCTAAACATAGAGCATTGCTTTAAAAAATGAGTCAAATAATAAACTGTAAGTAAGAAGAATTGGTATTATTTTTGACATACTGACTCAATTATCTTTTCATGGTCATATTATCTTCAGTCAGTTTAGTGAGTCAGTTCAGTTGCTCAGTCGTGTCCAACTCCTTGCTACCCCATGGACTGCAGCATGCCAGGCCTTCCTGTCCATCACCAGCTCACAGAGTTTACTCAAACTCATGGCCATTGAGTCAGTGATGCCATCCAACCATCTCATCCTATCATCCCCTTCTCCTCCTGCCTTCAATCTTTCCCAGAATCAGGGTCTTATCAAATGAGTCAGCTCTTTGTATCAGGTGGCCAAAGTATTGGAGTTTCAGCTTCAGCATCAGTCCTTCCAAGGGATATTCAGGACTGATTTCCTGTAGGACGAACTGGTTGGATCTCCTTGCAGTCCAAGAGATTCTCAAGAGTCTTCTTCAACACCACAGTTCAAAAGCATCAATTCTTCAGTGCTCAGCTTTCTTTATAGTTCAACTCTCACATCCGTACATGACCACTGGAACAATATATTATCTTAGTTCCCATAAAAAACTTAATAGAACGGAGAAACATCTGAGGGTGAAACTTGTTAAGTTATGAGTCATGTCTGACAATTTAGAAAATTGAGTATTAGCTTCAAAGTAGATTCTAAGCATGATCTTTTTACTCTTTGGAGACTACAGCAGTATCACTTCTAAAAAACAACTGTACGTTCATTTTCTGATACCCTGAGATAAAAGATGTTTCTTGCATTAAGTGTTTTAAAGAAAGCAATCCAAAAGATATTACCAAACTTTGAATAACATAATCCCACATCTTGAGATTACTGGTGAAGAGCAAATAGTTAAGAGGGAATAGGTTCTGACATTAGCCCACATTCGAGAATTAAAACTGACAAAGCAAGGAGATATGCCCACAGAAGAACCAAGGTTCAGATGGAGAAAGATAAAACGCAGTGTCAAGATTTTGCAATTTCAAGTTTTCGATTAGGAAAATATATAGGCAGATGGCACCCAGAATTGTGGAGACAATGATTTCATTATTTAGTTTACATGAATATCTCATGCTTGCTATGAGTGCAGTAGCAAAAGTAACAGAGAAGAGACTCAGTGTTCAAAGTCAGAATGGTCAAAAGTTGAGGAGTTTTCCCATGGGCAACAGAGAACCAGCTACTGATAATGGGTTCAAGAGCAGTGCTCAAGGAGTTCAATCTTCAACTGCAGTCAAGGGAGCATATAAACGCAAGTAAATAAATGAACTTATTGATATTATTTCTGATTTTTAATGTTATCTTATAAAGAGTTAAGAATCAACTTTGAACATCATTTATCTTTTCCCCCATGATCATGTATTGATACATGACCAAGGGAAAAATTTAGTGGATTTGATCATCTTTATATTTACATGCTTATTTATTGTCATAGTCTTGTTTGTAGTTGTCAATTTTCTCAAATTCTGCTTTTAGTCTTTTCGATGTACCTTACTCTGACTTAGGTTCTATTAAAAATTAGCATATGTGTCCAAACTTCCATTTTGTTTTTTTTTTTTTTCAGCCTCAAATTTCATTTGGAGGTGTCATGGAGATTAAACCAAATGTAAAAACTCAAATGACTACCATAATAGAAAGGCAGAGGTAGAAAATAATGATTAGTACTCTATTTATTCAAAATATATCCTTCAATACTTAGTACAATAAGATAAAAATACAATATTTTCCCAGCCATTTATAGAGCATTATTGTGCACACAGAGGTATGACTGATTTAATGTGCACACAGAGGTATGACTTGACATAATTCATTTAAACCAGGATTCTAATAGAATAAAACAAATCCATATTATATGCACATGAATATTAAGATACATTAAAACTTAATCTGAATAAGCTGTTGTATCCTATGTTTAAATTTATTGTTAGAATATTCAATATGAGAAACTAAGAAAAATAGTTGTGAATATTTTCACATATATTAAATTGGGATTAAAAACACTCTGGAACTCTGCTCAATGTTATGTGCCAGCCTGGATGGGAGGGGTATTTGGGGAAGAATTAATACATGTATATGTATGGCTGAGTCACTTTGCTGTTCATCTGAAACTACCACAACATTGTTAATTGGTTATTCCCCAGTACAAAATGCTTTTGGTATTAAAAAATTAAAATAAAAAACACAGCCTTTCAGCTTACAGTATTGACAGTTAAAATATTATTTTTTGATATATTGTGCTGCTGCTACTGCTTCTAAGTTGCTTCAGTCATGTCCGACTCTGTGCGACCCCTACCATTCAATAAATTATAGACTAGAATCTAATTTTTATAACTGAAATGCAAAGGCCAAAAGGAAGAATATGCTGAGAAAAACATTCAGAAGTTTCTGCTTGTATTTTATATTTTCTGGTTCAGAATTCAGATATCTAACAAGATAAAATTTCTTGATATTGTTGACTACTAAGCATATCCTATTTAATCAGCTATTTGTGTTTTATTCACTGCTAAAGGAGAATCAAATAAATATAACGCAACATATAAAGTTGTTGCCTCAGTATCCCCTCATTGCATTTAATATAAAGTCTTTTAATATAAAGCAACCTCTAGATCTTAGAGTTGGAAATGCAAGTGACTAGTTCAAATAGAGTTCAGCCTAGATAGAGTGCAAAATTCACTGTTGAGTCAAAAGGAAGTGAATAATAAGAAATAATGTGAGACAAATAGAGTAAGACCAGATGATGCAGAGCTTTGGATTTCAATATGTCCTTCAGTGTCCCCATAGGCAACAGAGAATTATAAGAAAAAGTAATAAGTTTCAGTTACACTAGGTGAATAAATTCTAGATATCTACAGTATAACATAGTGCCCATAATTAACAGCATGGTATTGTGTCTTTCAGAATTTATTAAGAGGATAGATCTCAGATTAATTGTTTTTACCTCTTACCCTCACCAAGGAAACTTTGAGAGGTGTTGGATGTATCTATTACCTTGATCTTGGTGATGATGTCAGGTTTGCATATGACCAATTCATCAAATTGTACATATTATACATGTACAGTTTTTTATATCAAATATACTGTTAAATACATGTTGAAATTTAAAACATGCTTTCATTAATCTTATTTGCCTTTTCTAATTTAAGTTTTCAATTCTTCAGTTCAGTTCAGTCGCTCAGTCGTGTCGGACTCTTTGCGACCCCATGAACTGCAGCACACCAGGCCTCCCTATCCACCGTCAACTCCCGGAGTGCACCCAAACCCATGTGCATTGAGTCAGTGATGCCATCCAACCATCTCATCCTCTGTCATCCCCTTCTCATCCTGCCCTCAATCTTTTCCAGCATCAGGGTCTTTTCAAATGAGTCAGGTCTTCACATCAGGTAGCCAAAGTATTGGAGTTTCACCTTCAGCATGAGTCCCTCCAGTGAACAACCAGGATTGATCTCCTTTAGGATGGATTGGTAGGATCTCCCTGCAGTCCAAGGGACTCTCAAGAGTCTTCTACAACACAACAGTTCAAAAGCATCAATTCTTCAGTGCTCAGCTTTCTTTATAGTCCAATTCTCACATCCATACATGACTGCTGGAAAAACAATAGCCTTGACTAGATGGACCTTTGTTGGTAAAGTAATGTCTCTGCTTTTTAATATGCTGTCTAGTTTGGTCATAACTTTCCTTCCAAGAAGTAAACGTCTTTTATTTCATGGCTAAAATCACCATCTCCAGTGATTTTGGAGCCCCCAAAAATAAAGTCTGACACTGTTTCCACTGTTTCCTCATCAATTCCCCATGAAGTGATGGGACCAAATGCCATGATCTTCATTTTCTGAATGTTGAGCTTTAAGCCAACTTTTTCACTCTCCTCTTTCATCAATAGGGTCTTTAGTTCTTCTTCACTTTCTGCCATAAGGGTGGTATCATCTGCATATCTGAGCTTATTGATATTTCTCCCAGCAATCTTGATTCCAGCTTGTGCTTCTTCGGGCCAAGCATTTCTCATGATGTACTCTGTCTACAAGTTAAATCAGCAGGGTGACAATATACAGCCTTTTCCTTGACGTACTCCTTTTCCTATTTTGAACCAGTCTGTTGTTCATGTCCAGTTCTAACTGTTGCTTCCTGACCTGCATATAGGTTTCTCAAGAGGCAGGTCAGGTGTTCTGGTAGTCCCATCTCTTTCAGAATTTTCCACAGTTTATTGTGATCCACACAGTCAAAGGCTTTGGCATAGTCAATCAAGCAGAAATAGATGTTTTTCGGGAACTCTCTTGCTTTTTCCATGATCCTGCAGATGTTCGCAATTTGATCTCTGGTTCCTCTGCCTTTTCTAAAACCAAATTGAACATCTGGAAGTTGACGGTTCACATATTGCTGAAGCCTGGCTTGGAGAATTTTGAGCATTACTTTGCTAGCATGTGAGATGAGTGCAACTGTGCAGTAGTTTGAGCATTCTTTGGCATTGCCTTTCTTTGGGATTGGAATGAAAACTGATGTTTTCCATTCCTGTGGCCACTACTGAGTTTTCCAAATTTGCTGACATATTGAATGTAGCACTTTCTCCCGGTCTTGTATTTTCTGACTGTATAGAGCTTCTCCATCTTTGGCTTCAAAGGATAATTTAAGTTTTATGTGTGTCCGAATATATATAGATATAGATGTATTTGTTATTCATTATTAAGATGAATGAACTATGATGACTGACATTGACCACACAATTAGTCTGCTTGTAGTGAGGTTGCATGGGTTTTTGGAGGAATTTCAAGTTCAGGTGACTATTCGCCTTTTCTTTTTCTTTGCTTAGAGCTCATATCTGTAGAATACATAGTTTATTTGATATTCTGGACTGGAAGAAACACAAGATGGACTCAAGATTGCAGGGAGAAATATCAATAACCTCAGATATGCAGATGACACTACCCTTATGGTAGAAAGTGAAGAGGAGCTAAAAAGCCTCTTGATGAAAGTGAAAGAGGAGAGTGAAAAAGTTGGCTTAAAGCTCAACATTCAGAAAAAGATCATGGCATCCAGTCCCATCATTTCATGGGAAATAGATGGGGAAAAAGTGGAAACAGTGTCAGACTTTATTTTGGGGGGCTCCAAAATCACTGCAGATGGTGACTGCAGCCATGAAATTAAAAGATGCTTACTCCTTAGAAGAAAAGTTATGATCAACCTAGATAGCACATTGAAAAGCAGAGACATTACTTTGCTGACTAAGGTCTATCTAGTCAAGGCTATGGTTTTTCCTGTGGTCATGTATGGATGTGAGAGTTGGACTGTGAAGAAGGCTGAGCACTGAAGAATTGATGCTTTTGAACTGTGGTGTTGGAGAAGACTCTTGAGAGTCCCTTGGACTGCAAGGAGATCCAACCAGTCCATTCTGAAGGAGATCAGCCCTGGGATTTCTTAGGAAGGAATGATGCTAAAGCTGAAGCTCCAGTACTTTGGCCACCTTATGCGCAGAGTTGACTCATTGGAAAAGACTCTGATGCTGGGAGGGATTGGGGGCAGGAGGAGAAGGGGACGACAGAGGATGAGATGGCTGGATGGCATCACTGACTCGATGGACGTGAGTCTGAGTGAATTCTGGGAGTTGGTGATGGACAGGGAGGCCTGGCGTGCTGCGATTCATGGGGTCTCAAAGAGTCGGACACGACTGAGTGACTGAACGGAACTGAACTGAATGTCTATATTGTAGATTTTCTCTCTTGTTTTAGCATTTTAGTCCAATGTACAATGATGAATGCTTTCTAGTTTGGGTTTGCCCTTTGCCAACCATGGAACCCTGGAAAAACTATACTCTCTCTATGAACATGAGATCTCCCCACTGCCAAATATGTTTCTTTACTGCTTTCATAGGAATTTTGTGTGGATGATATAACACATTTAGAGCATCTAGCAATGTGCCTTATTGATTTTAATTTTACCAACAGATAATTCACTTTCCCAACCCCTTTTTATTACTTATATTTTTCATCAAATATTCCATATGCCTTTAAAAGAAGGGCAATGTCAAACAATGTTCAAACTTCCCCACCATAGTGCTCATTTCACACGCTAGCAAGGTAATGCTCAAGATCATTCAAGCTAGGCTTCAACAGTCATGAACTAAGAACTTCCAGATGTACAGGCTAGATTTAGAAAAGGCAGAGGAACCAGATATCAAATCACCCACACCTGCTGGATCATAGAAAAAGCAAGGGAATTCCAGAAAAACATCTACTTTTGCTTTGCTGACTACACTAAAGTCTTTAACTGTGTGGATCACATCAAACAGTGGAAAATTCTTCAAAAGATGGGGATACCAGGCCACTTTACCTGCCTCTTGAGAAATCTGTATGCAGGTCAAGAAGCAATGGTTAGAACTGGACATAGAACAATGTACTGGTTCAAAATTGGCAAAGGAGTATATCAGGCATGTATATTGTCACCCTGCTTATTTAACTCATTTGCAGAGTACATCATGTGAAATGCTGGGCTGGATGAAGCACCACCTGGAATCAAGAATGCTAGCAGAAATATCAATAACCTCAGGTATGCAGATGATACACCCTAATGGCAGAAAATAAACAGGAACTAAAGAACTTCTTGATGAAAGTGATAGAGTGAAAGGGCTGGCTTAAAACTCAATATTAAAAAAAATAAGATTATGGCATCCAGCCCCATCATTTCTTGGCAAATAGATGAAGAAAAAAAAAAATGGAAACAGTGGTAGGCTTTCTTTTCTTGAGCTCCAAAATCACTGCAGATGGTGACTGCAGCCGTAAAATTAAAAGATGCTTGCTCCTTGGAAGAAAAGCTATGAAAAACCTAGAAAGTGTATTAAAAAGCAGAGACACCACTTTGTTGACAAAGTTCTGTATACTCAAAGCTTTGTTTTTTTTCCAGTAGTCATGTACGGATGTTGAGAGTTGGACTATAAATAATGTAGAGTGCTGAAGAATTGATGGTTTAGAACTGTTGTGCTGGAGTAGTCTTGAGAGTTCCTTGGACTGAAAGAAGGTCAAACCAGTCAATTCTAAAGGAAATCAACCCTGAATATTGATTGGAAGAACTGATGCTGAAGCTGAGGTTCCAATACCTTAGCCACCTGATGTGAAGAACTGACTCACTGAAAAAGACCCTGATGCTGGGAATGACTGAGAGCATGAGGAGAAGGCTGTGACAGAGGATGAGATGGTTGGATGGCATCACTGACTTAATAGACATGAGTTTGAGCAAACTACAGGAGATAGTGAAGGACAGGGAACCCTGGCATGCTTCAGTCTATTGTATTGCAAAGAATTGTACATGGCTGAACACCTGAACAACAGCTTTTAATTTTTAATTGAAAAAAGATTTGCATTTTATGAATATTTCAAAGCAGAGAAAGTTTTCCCATCCATGTATATATAACAATATATAGCATATCTATATGCTCTTTGGCCTCTAAAAGTCGTGTTGTCATTGCTGCCTCTTTGCCATCAAAGACAATGAGCATGACGCTGATTGTCAGCATGATTTAGACTGGTTTGTAAACATTTGAGTTTTTATAGTAAAATATACTAATGCAATATAATTACAGATTTATGACTGTCCTGAAATATACACACAAGTTTTCTCTTTGTCATTGTTTCCTTATTTCTCTGAACACCTAAGAAGTTCATTAAAAAACACTAATTTACAAGAAGAGCTAAGATTTCCAAATAAGTCAGAAAAATGCAAATGTTATTCTCATAAGAATACTTTTCTAAAATTATACATGCTGCATAATCAACAGTTCATTTAGCTGTCTAGCTAATAATTTATAATAATAGCTATGTACTGTGTTTGAATAAATGTGTTATATTTATACCTCTCATATTCCTGCAACTTCCAATTTTTAAATCGTCTAACTTATTTTATCATTAGCTTCTCCCCTTTTATCAGGTAACACAACTTCTTTTTCCCAGTGAAAATGAAGAAAAATGGAAATGAATTTATAGTACTTACTTCTCTTTCATTCAGTTATTTCATTTTATTTATTTTTAATGCAATCAGCATAAGATTTCCTATTTAGGAATTTTAAGTGTTGATTATCATCCACCTTTCTCCATTATCTCCTAAGCTTTTCATTCCAAATTCCATTGTTACCTGCAAAAATAATTATCAAATTGCCCCTACTGACAGTGACTTTCCTTCCTTTCTATTTTCTCTCTGTATATTTGTGTTGGATGGAATTTAATACATGAGGTGCAACTGACAACATTAAGTCCGTATGCAAGTGTCATTCCTTGATGCACAGGTGCAGTCAGCACAATGGGCTGCGCAAAAGTTCAGATTGTAATTTTTTCCTCACTGGTACTGCCATAAAGCTCATATATATACACACGTACAGACAGTGACAAAGCAACATTTCAGCCAAAATTGTAGGTGCTGTATTATCAACTACTCCTTTAAAGTGGAACAGCACTAAGTTTTATCCAGTGAAATAATTTCTCCAACAAATCTACTCCAGTCAGAGGCTATTTCTGAGCATAACATTTTTATGTAGAAACTTATCATGAGTACTGTGCTGTGTTTTGGTTGATCGGTTTTCCAAAGCACTGGAGGGGCTAAACAAATACAGTTAAACTCACGATTAACTTCTTCTATGAGATGTGATTTAAAGTAACTACTCTGGCTCACACTGACCTCACCCTGCTCTGACTTCTTGTTTCTTTCTGGAGAGGAGAGCTGTTTTCTGCATTTTTCTGAGTTACTACCACATCTCTTAAAATAGGGGTTAATAGCAATCTCCAGCCACATTTTAGTGGTAACAATAAAATAATAACTCTAATAATATCTAAAATTAAGTGTTTATTACGGTTCACATGGAGCTTCCATAGTGGCTCAGAGGGTAAAGAATGTGCCTGTAGTGCAGGAGACCCAGGTGATCCCTGGGTTGGGTAAATCCCTTGGAGAAGGGAATGGCTACCTATTCCAGTATTCTTGCCTAGAGAATTCCATGGACATGAGGAGCCTGGTGGACTATATCCATGGGGCCACAAAGGTCGGACATGACCAAGTTACAGAGCTCTTCTGTGGATCACACACTATTCTATGTCTTTGACTTAATCCATTTAATCCCTATGACTGTCCACAGAAATGGATACCTTGTTACATTTCTGCAGACAAGGAAATTGGGACTCAGTTGAATGGTTTGCCGAAGGCTGTTGAGATAAAAACCACAAAATTTGAGATCCTAACAAAAGCATTATGGCTGCAAGTCTAGTTCTTAACCGCTATGCTGTACTGAAGAACAGGGAAACATTTTTTCTGCCAGTGATGCTACCAACTTGTTCTCTCATAATAGATCCTTTCTCTGCTCCTATCTACATAGCCAGAGCACCTGAGTTGGGGCTTAAGTCCTGTTCTACTACAGTTATTCATCTTGCAGAATAGAATTTCACTGAAAATATATTGCATGGTTCACGGTATTGCCAAAAAAGTGTTAAGAACCAAGTTTTTAAAAAATACACAAAAGAGATAACAACAAGCACATGGATCCCCAAACTGCTGATATCAAGCTTTGTTCTGTGTCTTACTTTGGACAATTAAATGTAAATGGAATTTGTTCACAGCACTTCTGAAAAGAAGCTTTAGCAAATGAAGCAACTGACAAACAACTAATCTCAAACATATACAAGCAACTTATGCAGCTCAATTCCAGAAAAATAAATGACCCAATCAAAAAATGGGCCAAAGAACTAAATAGACATTTCCCCAAAGAAGACATACGGATGGCTAACAAACACATGAAAAGATGCTCAACATCACTCATTATTAGAGAAATGCAAATCAAAACCACAATGAGGTACCACTTCACACCAGTCAGAATGGCTGCGATCCAAAAATCTGCAAGCAATAAATGCTGGAGAGGGTGTGGAGAAAAGGGAAACCTCTTACACTGTTGGTGGGAATGCAAACTAGTACAGCCACTATGGAGAACAGTGTGGAGATTCCTTAAAAAATTGCAAATAGAACTACCTTATGACCCAGCAATCCCACTTCTGGGCATTCACACCGAGGAAACCAGAATTGAAAGAGACACATGTATCCCAATGTTCATCGCAGCACTGTTGATAATAGCCAGGACATGGAAACAACCTAGATGTCCATCAGCAGATGAATGGATAAGAAAGCTGTGGTACATATACACAATGGAGTATTACTCAGCCATAAAAAAGAATTCATTTGAATCAGTTCTGATGAGATGGATGAAACTGGAGCCGATTATACGGAGTGAAGTAAGCCAGAAAGAAAAACACCAATACAGTTTACTAACACATATATATGGAATTTAGGAAGATGGCAATGACGACCCTGTATGCAAGACAGGAAAAAAGACACAGACTTTTGGACTCAGAGGGAGAGGGAGAGGGTGGGATGATTTGTGAGAATGGCATTCTAACATGTATACTATCATGTAAGAATTGAATCGCCAGTCTATGTCTGACGCAGGATACCGCATGCTTGGGGCAGGTGCATGGGGATGACCCAGAAAGATGTTATGGGGAGGGAGGTGGGAGGGGGGTTCATGTTTGGGAATGCATGTAAGAATTAAAGATTTTAAAATTTAAAAATAAAAAAAAAAGAAGCTTTAAGAGGCATTGCATGATTCTACCATTTCTCTTTTCTGCCTCACAGACTCAGCATCTTCCACAAAAGGACTGGCCTTAAGGTATAAGTCCTAGAAATAAATGCTTATCATTTTTAACCCTGAGATTTTGGTTTGTTCATTCAGCAATATTATCTTAAATGGGCTCAAACAAAGGACACCACAGAAAATAGAACCATGTCCAAAATGATGCAATAGTGTCAATTTAGTGAGAAATCTGATTCTTTTTACATGGAAAAGTATGTTTACTGGTACTGTTGCCACCACTACAGTTCAGCACTGAATCCCAGTCTTGGTACCACCAGCATCACTGTACCAGAAAACATTTGCTGTTGCCACAGCCACTGCCATCAGGGATGGCACAGTTCATGCTTCTCTAGTTCCCAAATTGGTATCTGAGAGAGAGGCATCTGGCTAATGAAGTCTTGGACTAGTACTTTTGTCTCAGACACCAGGTGTATTTGGAAAGCAAGTCTGAGTTTTTCAGGTTTTGTGGTAGGAGGAAATCCTTATCAACACACATAGCAAGGAATTACTCAAATAACAAAGGGATATCTCCTCTCATGCTTCAGAACCTCCAAGAAAGCAAATAGCTTAATCAAGGCAGACTGAGTTTCCTCTCCCTCTGTCTCTTGTCTTCCTGAGCCTCCTCTCTCTCTTTTTAGTTATGATGATTTTTAATGATGCTCTGATCCTCCATGAGTATGAGTGAATTATATAACTGAGGAAGTAGGAGTAAGACCAAAGTTTGGCCCCTGATGAAAGTTACATTATTCAGTCCAGATTTACCATTAACAAAGATGATACCAATATCTTACTTTAAAACCTATATCTATTTCTCACTTTATGCAGAATCTATATGAAGGGAAGAGTAATGATAATTAACACACCTCAAAATTCAATTGAACAAAACTCATTGCTTGAACAATGAAGTCAAAGTGTCTTGGCTCTTTACTCAGGAGAAGATGAACAGAGGCAGCCCCTCATTAGAGCTGTTGTTCCATCCCATGGTGTATGGCCCTGCAGTGCTGAAACTGGATTTTCTGTTTCCCGTATATGTTAACTTTTATCAAAGATTCACATAAATAAAATTTATACTATGCATGCTGCTGCTGCTGCTGCTGCTAAGTTGCTTCAGTCGTGTCCAACTCTGTGCGACCCCACAGACCCAGCCCACCAGGCTCCCCTGTCCCTGGGCTTCTCCAGGCAAGAACACTGGAGTGGGTTGCCATTTCCTTCTCCAATGCACAAAAATGAAAAGTGAAAGTGAAGTTGCTCAGTCGTGTCTGACTATGCATTTATATGTATTATATATTATCTACATATAATCCCAATGTAATAACTGAAAATATTTCTAAGAATCTATGTGTTTCAAAGCAGGAGTGGGAAGTTATGTATACCCATGGTGGATTCATGTTGATATATGGCAAAACCAATACAGTATTGTAGAGTAAAAAATAATAATAATAATAATAAAATTTAAAAAATAAATTAAAAAAAAGAATCTATGTGGTTTCTCTTGTCACAGTTCCCACATTTTCTTATGGAAAAATTGGTGGTCAAATGTGGCTTGATGTGGTTGATCCCATTGGTTAGGTAGCACAACTTGCATTTTCAAACCAGTTCTCTCTTGCTAATTACAACTATAGTGGCTTTCTTATCTTCTCTTGAGTTAAAAATGGCCACTTGTCCCAGATATAATCTATAAGTTGTCACTGAAAGACTAGGGGTCATGGAATTCTGAGAAAACTTTTGCTTTACTGATAAAACACTTCACAATCTAGCTACCATTACTCCTTTCCTTTTAGTATTGCCTTTAATGCAGATGTGGGACTGTGGCTACCATTTAGTAAATTTGAAGGACACCATGAAGAAGAAAATCCAACATGTTTAAGATAGTAGGGCAATAATATAGAAAGATACCAGTTCCTTGAATACATAGTTTAACAGCTAGGTAAATACCATTCTATTTAGTTATGATATGTGTTAATTCAACAATAAATGTCTGCATATTTCATGCTTCTCTTGGTCATACATTGATATTTTGTTATTTGAGACCAAAGTGTTCCCCTGTTACACATAGTAAATATGTGATCACATGGAAAATAATGTTTATTATTTTTTTAAAAAGGTTTACTTAATACAAACTTTAGAAAATCAGTGAAATAATCCTATCATACAAATTAAGGATACTTCTTTACAGATAAAACTTGTTCCTATAGCTTTATTTCTAGTGTATTTCTTGCGCAGGCAGTATTTAATGTACTGTGCCTTTTGTTTAGTAAGCTTATTTTCCACTGTTTTATACTGGTCATCAACTGCATGGAAAAATTTACATTTCTAATTAAATTGTTTACTTTTTTCTAGTAGACATTGTGTCTTTTATACTAAAGAGTTGATATTCGTTAGTCTCTTAATTACAACGGCATCTTAGAGTTACTGCTTTGAGGGTTGAAGTCTGATTTTGCAATTAATTAGCTGTTAATCCTAAGTAAATTATTTAGCTAGAGCTTTATAAATTTATGTCTTAAATTATATCTTGGATGTTTAATTTTTTAAGAATATGCTGAAGCTTCGCTGGCATTGCAATATCCTAGGCTTCCCTCCAAATAAAAGAACCCTATTCCAATAGATAGGTTACAGTTTTTGTTTCTCCTAGACTTTTAAACTCCTGCCTCCATATTTCCTCTTTAGAAAAAAGGGAAACATTTAAAAGAGTATCTACTACTTAAACAAATGAAATTAATGCAGTCAAAATAATAGAATCATAATTAATATCTACTGCCCTCTAAGACTCAAGCATGCAGATATTTAATTAACCTTAATACTTATTTTTCTCTTAAAAAAAGAGAGAAACCTTTAATGCTTTTTTTCAGAGACTATTATCTGCAATAAAAGTCATTTAAAATGCAAGTTTTCTTGTAATAGAGTTATGAACAATCATATTATTTATTTAGTGTAAAGCATGATCCATGTGTATCTGAGATGTATAGAGAGCCTTAATGGGTTGGTTGTATATCTAAATCTTAGTGAGGTTAAAAAATGAGGTTAAGGAAACCTTAGTGAGGTTTCCCTTTCTATCTTGAGTATTATCATTTAGGTCATTGTAGTATTTGCTTGATATCTAGAATTTCAGTTGGCTTTAATATCTTGTAGTGGAATTAATAACTACTCTTTTATGAATGTTTATACATATTCAATACTGGATTATTTAAGTTCAATTTTAATGTGTGATAATTTAAGCAGATAAATTAGGCTATGCAGAATGAAATCTGATTACATGATCATTGAAAGGTAATATCATATGCAGCTTGGTACAACCCATAAAATCATTATATATGAAAGAACTGAAACTTTAATTACATGTGTATATCATTTCATATTATTACCTGAATTATTATACTCTGCTTAACATGCAATTCTAAAATAGCTTTGGTATCCTTTAATATTTCCCACATTTATTTTTTAAAGTTCTTCAACTTAAAACTTAGGCCTTTGTCATATATTAGTATTAATGTTATATAGGCATGCATTTATTTTTACCTACCTATTCCCAAAGATATTTAATATTACCATAATGTTCTTTCACAAGGAAACTGAACAATAATCAGAGATCAGGGAGATAATTTTGAACTATAGTAATGAATAACTCCAGTTTTGATGTTTGATTCCTGACTGCTTTAAAGTCCCACCATTTTTCCTCCACATTTGGTGAAGCTGATAAAGTAAGCCTGATGCTCTCTCTTCTTGTGTTTATAAGAAGTTCAAGGCAAACAATCTCTGGCCTATGCATAAGAATCCTGAATCAGCTCCACTCCCTAACCATAAAACAGAACCTATCTTCTTTTAGATCATCTTGGGATGTTATCCTGTTCTCACCCCAGAAAGCCTCATTATATAAGTAACAAACCTTTTCACACCCTCTTGGGGTGTGTGTGTACATGCACGCGTGTTTGTGTGTGTTTAGCACTATCAGTCTCAAGACTGAAACCAAGTGATGTGTGCAGTGTCTATCCTATCTTTGTGGATTGATTACAACAGTTGGCATTATAAGCAGTTTGTCTAGGTAATGATCACTAGTTGTCATTACTTTTTGCTTCGGTTTGCTGCCTGCTGGCAAGCATGTTCTTTGAGCTGTGCTTCTCTGTGCTGGATTTGCTGAGTCCTACTGTGTCTCTTATAGGTGAACAAACTATCAATATGTTGGAAGTTTCAATGATTGATCTTTAAGGGCAGGAGTATGGGACTTGGCCCCCCTTAAAGTGACCCTGAGATGAATGTCATGGCCCAGACTATCTTTGTGTCTTAGACTAAATCATGCGTTGCAATTCCAGTATAAGCCATGACTGATGCTATGCTGAGGAGAACAACTCTTACCCTGGGACTGCTATTTATGTGTCTAAATCAGAAAGAGGCCCTTGTTCTATAAAGTACTCAGAGTACTCAGAGTACTCAAAGAATATCAATTCTTTGCAACACATTGCTGCATCAGGTGTTCACTTGTATAGAGGAAGAACAGTCACCATGTGGTGTGCTGAGGTCACATTCCTAAAAGCAGATGGTTATACAACACTTCTACTGGTGCTGCTGCTTATGTCTCTGGGGTCAAAGAAAAAACTCTGTTCATTGGGGTTTTATAGAAAAATATCCATGGCACCTCTATGGCACAGTTCAGCTCAGTTCACTCAGTCATGTCTGACTCTTTGCAACCTCATGAACCACAGCACGCCAGGCCTTACTGGCTATCACCAACTCCTGGAGTTTACCCAAACTCATGTTCATTGAGTTGGTGATGCCATCAAACCATCGCATCCTCTGTTGTCCCCTTCTCCTCCTGCCTTCAATCTTTCCCAGCATCAGGGTCTTTTTAAATGAATCAGCGCTTCTCAACAGGTGGCCAAAGTATTGGAGTTTCAGCTTCAACATCAGTCCTTCCAATGAACACCCAGGACTTATCTCCTTTATCTGATCACATGGACCACAGCTTGTCTAACTCAATGAAACTAAGTGATGCTGTGTGGGGCCACCCAAGACAGACGGGTCATGGTGGAGAGGTCTGACAGAATGTGGTCCACTGGAGAAGGGAATAGCAAACCACTTCAGTATTCTTGCCTTGAGAACCCCATGAACAATATGAAAAGGCAAAAAGATAGGACACTGAAAGATGAACTCCCCAGGTCATTAGGTGCCCAATATGCTACTGGAGATCAGTGGAGAAATAACTTCAGAAAGAATCAAGGAATGGAACCAAAGCAAAAACAACAACCAGTTGTGGGTGTGACTGGTGATAGAAGCAAGGTCCAATGCTGTAAAGAACAATATTGCATAGGAACATGGAATGTTAGGTCCATGAATCAAGGCAAATTGGTAGTGGTCAAACAGGAGATGGCAAGAGTGAACATCGACATTCAAGGAATCAGCAAACTCAAATGGACTGAAACGGGTGAATTTAATTCAGATAACCATTATATCTACTACTGTGAGCAGAAATCCCTTAGAAGAAATGGAGTAGCCATAAGAGTCAACAATAGTCTGAAATGCAGTACTTGGATGATATCTCAAAAACAGCAGAATGATTTCTGTTTGTTTCCAAGGCAAACCATTCAACATCATGGTAATCCAAGTCTATGGCGCAACCTCAAGGTTAATTCAAACTGTGGGTCCTTAAACCATATACAGCAACTACTGTCACAAGGGAGCCCCCTAATCCTGATGATACTGATTTAAATTATATATGTTTATAAAGAAACTCATAAACTTACTCAGGGTAGAGAGAATCCCCCCTGGAGTAGATCTAGTAACCAAGAAGAAGAAGCAGAAGAAGAGGAAGAGAAAGAAGAAATGAAGTAATAGTCATTGTCTAGATACAGAGGAACGAAACAGAAAATAGAGGCCCAAAATTTGACCCATTTGAAAATCCAAAATTTACTAAAAACATTTATACAAGAAAACATAAAACAGCACTGATTAAGCTTTTATACCTCTACAACATAGGTTCTGAATTAACTTTGACATACGCTAAAATGCACCAAATGGCAAATTTTAATAGCCTTTATTGATGCTGAAATTCAAGTTATATTCATACCTGGGATTCCACTAAATTTCAGTAAAGTGTTAGTCTTTCAGTCATGTCCAACACTTTGCGACCCCATGAACTGCAGTCCACCAGGCTCATCTATCCATGGAGTTCTCCAGGCAAGAACACTCAAGCCAGTTGCCTTTCCCTTCTCTAAGGGATCTTCCTGACCCCAGGAAGGGGTCGACCCAGGTTTCCTGCATTGCAGACAGATTCTTTACAGTCTGAGTCACAGGGAGGTCCAAATTTAAAAGGTACCCTCTATTTCTGAGGGAAGTTGTGTGTGTGTGTGCACATGCTAAGTCCCTTCAGTTGTGTCCAACTCATGGCAACCCTATGTGCTGCAGTCCAGCAGGATCCTCTGCCCTTGGGATCCTCCAGGCAAGAATACTGGAGTGGGTTGCCATGCCCTTCTCTAGGGGATCTTTCTGACCCAGGGATTGAATCTGCATCTCACTACATTTCTTGCATTGGCAGGCAGGTTTCTACCACTAGTGCCACCTGGGAAGTACCTTGTGGGAGTTACCAAATTTAAAAGTCTCACCTTAACTATATTGCAGTCATTCAGTTCAGTTCAGTTCAGTTCAGTCGCTCAGTCGTGTCCGACTCTTTGCGACCCCGTGAATCGCAGTACACCAGGCTTCCCTGTCCATCATCAACTCCCAGAGTTCACTCAGACTCACATCCATCGAGTCCGTGATGCCATCCAGCCATCTCATCCTCGGTCATCCCCTTCTCCTCCTGTCCCAAATCCCTCCCATAATCAGAGTCTTTTCCAATGAGTCAACTCTTTGCATGAGGTGGCCAAAGTACTGGAGTTTCAGCTTCAGCATCATTTCTTCCAAAGAAATCCCAGGACTGATCTTCAGAACGGATTGGTTGGATGTCCCTGCAGTCCAAGGGACTCTCAAGAGTCTTCTCCAACACCACAGTTCAAAAGCATCAATTCTTTGGCGCTCAGCTTTCTTCATAGTCCAATTCTCACATCCATACATGACCACTGGAAAAACCATAGCCTTGAACTAGACGGACCTTTGTTGGCAAAGTAATGCCTCTGCTTTTGAATATGCTATCTAGGTTGGTCATAACTTTCCTTCCAAGGAGTAGGCATCATTAATTTCATGACTGCAGTCACCATCTGCAGTGATTTTGGAGCCCAAATAATAAAGTCTGACACTGTTGACACTGTTTCCACTTTTTCCCCATCTATTTGCCATGAAGTGATGGGACTAGATGCCATGATCTTAGTTTTCTGAATGTTGAGCTTTAAGCCAACTTTTTCACTCTCCACTTTCAATTTCCTCAAGAAGCTTTTTAGTTCCTCTTCACTTTTTGCCATAAGGATGGTGTCATCTGTATTATCTGAGGTTATTGATATTCCTCCCAACAGTCTTGATTCAGCTTGTGCTTCTTCCAGCCCAGTGTTTCTCATGATGTACTCTGCATAGAAGTTAAATAAGCACGTGACAATATACAGCCTTGAAGTACTCCTTTTCCTATTAGAAACTAATCTGTTGTTCCATGTCCAGTTCTAACTGTTGCTGCCTGACCTGCATATAGGTTTCTCAAGAGGCAGGTCAGGTGGTCTAGTATTATTCCCTTCTCTTTCAGAATTTTCCACAGTTTATTGTGATCCACACAGTCAAAGGCTTTGGCATAGTCAATCAAGCAGAAATAGATGTTTTTCTTGAACTCTCTTGCTTTTTCCATGATCCAGCGGATGTTGGCAATTTGATCTCTGGTTCCTCTGCCTTTTCTAAAACCAACTTGAACATCTGGAAGTTCATGGTTCACATATTGCTGAAGCCTGGCTTGGAGAATTTTGAGCATTTCTTTCCTAGCATGTGAGATGAGTGCAATTGTGCGGTAGTTTGAGCATTCTTTGGCATTGCCTTTCTTTGGGATTGGAATGAAAACTGACCTTTTCCAGTCCTGTGGCCACTGCTGAGTTTTCCAAATTTGCTGGCATATTGAGTGCAGCACTTTCACAGCATCATCTTTCAGGATTTGAAACAGCTCAACTGGAATTCCATCACCTCTACTAGCTTTGTTCATAGTGATGATTTCTAAGGCCCACTTGACTTCACATTCCAGGATATCTGGCTCTAGGTGTGTGATCACACCATTGTGATTATCTGGGTCGTGAAGATCTTTTTGTACAATTCTTCTGTGTATTCTTGCCATCTGTTCTTAATGTCTTCTGCTTCTGTTAGGTCCATATCATTTCTGTCCTTTATCGAGTCCATCTTTGCATGAAATGTTCCCTTGGTATCTCTCATTTTCTTGAAGAGATCTCTAGTCTTTCCATTCTGTTATTTTCCTCTATTTCTTTGCATTGATCACTGAGGAAGGCTTTCTTATCTCTTCTTGCTATTCTTTGGAACTCTGCATTCAGATGTTCATATTTTCATTTTCTCCTTTGCTTTTTGCCTCTCTTCTTTTCACAGTATTTGTAAGGCCTCCCCAGAACAGCCATTTTGCTTTTTTGCATTTCTTTTCCACGGGGATGGTCTTGATCCCTGTCTCCTGTACAATGTCACGAACCTCCATCCATAGTTTATCAGGTACTCTATCTCTCAGATCTAGTCCCTTAAATCTATTTCTCACTTCCACTGTATAATCATAAGGGATTTGATTGAGGTCATACCTGAATGGTCTAGTGATTTTCCCTACTTTCTTCAAATTTGCCTGAATTTGGCAATAAGGAGTTCATGATCTGAGCCACAGTCAGCTCCTGGTCTTGTTTTTGTTGACTGTATAGAGCTTCTCCATCTTTGTCTGCAAAAAATATAATCAATCTGATTTCAATGTTGACCATCTGGTGATGTCCATATATAGAGTCTTCTCTTGTGTTGTTGGAAGAGGCTGTTTGCTATGACCAGTGCATTTTCTTGGCAAAACTCTATTAGTCTTTGCCCTGCTTCATTCCGCATTCCAAGGCCAAATTTGCCTGTTACTCCAGGTGTTTCTTGACTTCCTACTTTTGCATTCCAGTCCCCTATAATGAAAAGGACACTTTTTTGGGTGTTAGTTCAAAAGTTCTTGTAGGTCTTCATAAAACCGTTCAACTTCAGCTCCTTCAGCATTACTGGTTGCGGCATAGACTTGGATAACTGTGATATTGAATGGTTTGCCTTGGAGATGAACAGAGATCATTCTGTCATTTTTGAGATTGCATCCAAGTACTGCATTTTGGACTCTTTTGTTGACCATGATGGCTACTCCATTTCTTCTGAGGGATCCTGCCCACAGTAGTAGATATAATGGTCATCTGAGTTAAATTCACCCATTCCAGTCCATTTTAGTTCGCTGATTCTTAGAATGTTGACGTTCACCCTTGCCATCTCTTGTTTGACCATTTCCATTTTGCCTTGATTCATGGACCTGACATTCCAGGTTCCTATGCAATATTGCTCTTTACAGCATGGGACCTTGCTTCTATCACCAGTCACATCCACAACTGGGTATTGTTTTTGCTTTGGCTCCATCCCTTCATTCTTTCTGGAGTTATTTCTCCACTGATCTCCAGTAGCATATTGGGCACCTAATGACCTGGGGAGTCCCTCTTTTGGTATCCTATCATTTTGCCTTTTCATGCTATTCATGGGATTCTCAAGGCAAGAATACTGAAGTGGCTTGCCATTCCCTTCTCCAGTGGACCACATTCTGACAGACCTCTCCACCATGACCCGCCCATCTTGGGTTGCCCCACAGGCATGGCTTGGTTTCATTGGGTTAGACAAGGCTGTGGTCCTAGTGTAATTAGATTGACTAGTTTTCTGTGAGTATGGTTTCAGTGTGTCTGCCCTCTGATGCCCTCTTGCTACACCTACCATCTTACTTGGGTTTCTCTTACCTTGGGCGTGGGGTATCTCTTCACGGCTGCTCCAGCAAGGCACAGCCGCTGCCCCTTATCTTGGAAGAGGGGTATCTCCTTACCGCCGCCCTTCCTGACCTTCAACGTGGGATAGCTCCTCTAGGCCCTCCTGTGCCTGGGCAGCCACTGCTCCTCGGGTTGCTCCTCTTGGCCACTGGCCCTGGCCTCGGGCTCGGGGTGGCTCCTCAGGGTCACCGCCCCTGGCCTTGGGCATTAAGAATGCTTTTTAAACCTTATTGGTGAATATGTGGCACCTTTACATCTGAACTAAATTTTTATTCGCTTGATCTGTCCTACTTTTATGTAGGACAATGTTCCATGGAAACATTGTGCATCAAACACCATTCTTTCTGTTAGAGCCAGCAGGGGAAAAACAACATCCTTCAACATCCTTAAAAATATTTAAGGCAGAAACCACAATGGTCATCTGATCATCATGACAATTACAAAGATTCCCACATTGAGGAAACACTGTTTGTTGTTGTTAAGGGTTTCACAGGTGGCGCTTGTGGTAGAGGATCCACCTGCCAATGCAGATAGACGTAGATGTAAGAGACCAAATGAGCCAATCATAAAGGAAATCAACCCTGAATATTCACTAGAAGGGCTGATGCTAAAGCTGAAGCTCCACTGCTTTGGCCACCTGCTGCCATGTAAGAGACACAGGTTCGATTCCTGAATCGGGAAGATCCCCTGGAGGAGAGCATGGTAACCCACTCCAGTATTCTTGCCTGGAGAATCCCATATACAGAGGAGCCTGACATGCTGCAGTCATAGGATTACACAGAGTCAGACATGATGGAAGTAACATAGCACACATGCATGGTTGTTGTTATAGATGAGTATTTGAATCTAAAGGGATAAAATATGATGTTTAACAACAACAAAGCAACAGAGTATTGCTGCCTTTGTTCAGGACCACAAAATATGTGCTCAGAGGAGAAGAAATAGTTTGCTGGTGTTTTGTTCTACATTATTGAAGTGATTGGTTTTTTTTTTTTTTTTTTTTGCTTACTTTGGTTAGCAAAGTAAGTGCATGAGGAAAAAATTTGGAAGCATTCATTTTTCTTTACAATTATTGTAATGAACATAAATATGATACTCACACAACAGTTACTTCTATTAATAGATTTCTAACCTTCAGAAGTAAGTGTATCATTTGCATGTCTACTTTCAGAATTATTTCCACCCACCAGTTAATCGCTAGTCAACTGGTATTCCTGGGAACTTGATAAAAAAAAAAAAAAGAGACAAAAAAAAGTCAAATTAAATTTGCTTTTAACAAATATAATTAAAATATAATGAAATTTGTAAAATACAATGAAACCTGTTTTATATTTGATATAATGAAACATGAATTATATTTGCATGGAGAAAGTATAATGAAAACCTGTAAGGTAAAAACAATTTTTAGCAGCAACTATAATGTTTTGATTTGCAGATCAGGGTAAGAACAACATTCCATTTCCACCCAAGGAGCCTCAAAGCTCAGTGATCAGTTATGTGTCTCTTTCCTTAGTACATCCAGGAATGTGCGGGTGCTTAATAACATCCCCAAAGATAGTCCTGCTCTTTTCTGACTCATCATGCTAGGAAAGTAACTCACATGGACTACAAGGATTCCTCAGTTTTTCTGAGAAGCAACCTTTCCTCGAATGAGCCCCCTAACTAAAGAGTCATTGAACCACTTATATTAGAACCAAGTTTAGACAGCTGAAACCTATACAGATTTAAGGCAGTTGCTTGCTGCAGGACTGTTGGTCACGTATTACATCATAGCATCTATCGGAACTCCAGAAGACGCCATTTCCTCCATCTTTAGTGTGAAATGATGCTCAGATGACAGGAAAGTGTCAATATGTGAAATAAAATGATTTCCCCGACTTCAAGATGATGTTCAGCTAAAAGTGGCACCCATGCCCAAACTGATTTAAATTTCTAATACTAAAAACAAACTCTGTAGGGGGAAGGGATAGCTAGGGAATTGGGGATTGACATGTACACACTGCTATATTTAAAATGGGTCACTAACAAGGTCCTACTGTATAGCACAGGAAACTAGCTCAATGTTATGTGGCAGTCTGGATGGGAGGAGAGTCTGGGAGAGAATATATTTATGTAAATATATGGTCAGGAAGCAACAGTTAGAACTGGACATGGAACAACAGACTGGTTCCAAATAGGAAAAGGAGTACGTCAAGGCTGTATACTGTCACCCTGCTTATTTAACTTCTATGCAGACTACATCATGAGAAACGCTGGATTGGAAGAAGCACAAGCTGGAATCAAGATTGCTTGTAGAAATATCAATAATCTCAGATATGCAGATGACACCACCCTTACGGCAGAAAGTGAAGAGGAACTAAAAAGCCTCTTGATGAAAGTGAAAGAGGAGAGTGAAAAAGTTGGCTTAAAGCTCAACATTCAGAAAACAAAGATCATGGCACCTGGTCCCATCACTTCATGGGAAATAGATGGGGAAACAGTGGAAACAGTGTCAGACTTTATTTTGGGGGGCTCCAAAGTCACTGCAGATGGTGATTGCAACCATGACATTAAAAGATACTTACTCCTTGGAAGGAAAGTAGTGACCAACCTAGATAGCATATTCAAAAGCAGAGACATTACTTTGCCAACAAAGGTCCTTCTAGTCAAGGCTACGGTTTTTCCAGTGGTCATGTATGGATGTGAGAATTGGACTGTGAAGAAAGCTGAGCACTGAAGAATTGGTGCTTTTGAACTGTGGTGTTGGAGAAGACTCTTGAGAGTGCCTTGGACTGCAAGCAGATCCAACCAGTCCATTCTGAAGGAGATCAGCGTTGGGATTTCTTTGGAAGGAATGATGCTGAAGCTGAAACTCCAATACTTTGGCCACCTCATGCAAAGAGTTGACTCATTGGAAAAGACTCTGATGCTGGGAGGGATTGGGGGCAGGAGCAGAAGGGGACGACAGAGCATGAGATGGCTGAATGGCATCACCGACTTGATGGATGTGAGTTTGAGTGAAATCTGAGAGATGGTGATGGACAGGGAGGCCTGGCGTGCTGCAATTCATGGGGTCACAAAGAGTCAGACACGACTGAGAGACTGAACTGAACTGACTGAAATATATGGCCAAGTTCCTCTGCTGTCTGCTTGAAACTATCACAACATTGTTAATCGGACATACTCCAATATAAAACAAAAAATTAAAAAAAAAAAAAAAACCAACTCTAAATTTACTCACACTGCCACATTTTCAGAGTTAAGTTTTCCCCTAACTGCATTAGGTGAGGTCTCTGACTTAGAATGACCATTTCTTTTTCTACTCGGTGCAGTACTATTAACAGTTCTGTTGGTCATGTCTCTTTCTCCTTCAATAGCGATTTCTTTTCTTAACTACATGGACCTATTATTCTCACCACAGTGGGGCTGTAATAATTTAGAATCTCAGGGAGAAGTGGTAAGAATATCTAACTTTTGTCTCCAAGGAGACTTCTTTTCTCTTCAAAATTCTCCATGTTTACCCAAGACATTTTTATCTCTTTCAATAAAAATTTTAAAATATTTTCAGTAGTTATTTCAATGAATAGGCATTTAAACATCATATATCAACTGGATTCCACTTTCCAACCATACTATAAGGTGCCTTAAAAATAGACAATCAAGGATATTGTTTTTACATTGAAATTTCTAACAAGGATTTTTTTTCCAGTTTTATTGAAAACTAATTGATGTATTGATGTATATCACTGTTAAAGTTTAAGGCATTCAGTATGATGGTCTAATATATACAACCGTATTGTGAAATGATTATCACAGGTTCAGCTAACATTCACCATCTCAAATAGATACAATAAAAAGAAAAGAAGAAGAAAAGAAAAAAATTTCCTTGTAATGAGAACTCTTAAATTTACTTTAACAAACTTTACTATATACCACACAGCAGTGTTAACTATAGTCATTATGTTGTACATTACATCCCTACATTTGTCTTAAAACTGGGAATTTGTACTTTTTGACCACCTTCTACAAATTCACCCTCTTCCTTTGCTCTACCTCTAGCAACCACATGTCTGATCTCTTTTCCTATAAATTTCTTTGTTTATTTTAGATTCCACATACAAGTGAGATCATACAGTATTGATTTTTGTCTGACTTTTTACTTGGCATAATGCCTTCAAGGTCTTTCCATATTATCACAAATGGTAGGATTTCCTCATTTTGTATGGCTAAATATATCTATCTGTTCACTTTAGCTATCCATTCATCCATTAGTGGGCATTTAGGTTGTTCCCATGTTTTGACTACAATAAATGTGCTGCCATGAATATGAGGTGCAAATATCTTTTTGAATTACTATTTTTGTTTCCTTTAGATATTCTCAAAAGTTGAATTGCTGGATCCCATATGCAAGTTCTATTTTTAAATTTTGAGAATTCTCTACACTAATATGAATTTTTGACTTTCAAAAGTTTTTCTTTTTTTTGCTTTTGAATCTTTATCATGCTTTGCATAAATTAAAATAACATAAATACTTATTATTTTTAAATAAGAAACTAGATAGTTTGAAAAAATTTAAATATTCTTAATTACTTGTAGATTGTTTAGATTTCAGCCTAGAAAGTAAAATTAATTTTTGTAAAATTAATGTTATAGACTGTAAATCTTGAGGAAAAAAATAATTTGTGTTTAAAATACAAATAAATTTGTTCTCTACCTACAGTAAATATTTCCTAATAGTTGAGTTGAAATCAGAGTCATTGCTAGGAATTAAGATTTTTTTTAAGCTTGAATAAAGGTAACCAACATTTCTGTCCAAGGAGGTCAGTGCAAGTGTATCAGCTTCCAAATGGAAACTCTCAAACATAATGTATTTTGCCTCATTGAGTTATCTTCATAGGCTTGGAGAAAAATAGTAGCTGGTGGGAGGTGAAAGCAGTTACTAATATCATCTGCATATATTTCAGTTCCTTATTCTAAATTGAAGTAAAGTTATTATAAGACTTAAGACAATTGTCACCTCATCTGAAAAGCACAACATTGTTATATGTCAATAAACATCAGCTATTATCAAGCCTAGAAAAATTAATTATTATCTGTTTATGCTCTTTACACCACACACTAATACTTCTGATACTGTTAAAGCCCTTATCACACTCCAGTTTCTTGTCTCTGAGATCCTCGGTGATAATAAGAGCCTTCATCATCTCTCAGCTTCCAGTATTTAACACAACTTCATGATATGTTATATATACTCAGAGCATGTTTTTAGACTAACTGCATAGTCTTATTTGAATTATAAGATTGCCACTGTCAACTATAGGACTCATTCTACCCCTTGAAAAGTTTTGCCATTACATATAACTTTTAAAAAGCTCTAAATTTATTATAAATGAAAAATAAAAGTGTTGATAAATTTAATTTTAGCTTTTGAAGACATTATTAAGAGTATAAATAAAAGTTAGGTTATAAGCACTTGCAAGGTTATTAAAGTAATGATTTGGGTTGACAGATGTTCAGTAAAAACATCTTTATTCTAATAAATATTTCTCAGGCAAATTTAAGAGGAAGCAGTGCTAATGTTTCATGAACTTTTAAAAGGAAAATTAACATCAGTTACACTGACAAAAATCAACAGAAAAGATAAAACCTATCATCTCCTCAGGGAGAGAATATTATTAACAATACTCATGTCATTATTAATCATAAAGTTTATGGTAATAATGAACATTTAGTTTACTCACATTAATTTCCTAGTTTCTCAGTGGGTTAACTGTAGCCTATTCGCTATTTTTAGGAGGAAAAAGTAGTGGTGAATTCTATGTCAATGTTACCTATTAATTAGCTAAGTTGGGATTTGAACCCAAGTCTTTATGTTTCTATTGATACAACACTTAGCATATTAGATCTGCATTGAAAATGATTAATTCAGAATAAGTGAATACCTTAAGTTTGTTTTCTCAATAAGCCCAACTTGGACATAAAAACTTATTGTTGTTCAAAGATCTTACCATTCCTCACCTTCATGCTTTTATGGAAATAATGCCTTGTGCTTCCAATCATTTTAGTTTCTAGGTGAACCTTATTCAGCATTTAATGTCCACTCAGTTTTAGAAAACCATTCTTGATTTTCTCAATTAGATGTGTGATATCTTTTTTGAACACTCATAGTGAATTTCTATTCTCTTATTGCACAGCTTGTATTCTTTTTGCCCTTTAGTTATTTTTATGTTTGTATGCTTTCTCCCCTCAAAATTTTATAAGCTTCTAGAGCACAGGGGTAGATCTTGTCCATTTTGTATCCACTGTGATACCTACCACAATAGAGTAGTAATATCTTATACTTGTAGAATCCTATGAAGTGTATTAAATAGTTTTTTAATGATATAAGTAATACCATCTAAAATGTTATTCATAGATAATCCAGTCACCAGGTGGAGAACTGGACTGACTTCTAAGGCATCTCCTCTGTAATTCCCAACACTTGATCTTTCCAACATTTCACAAAGTGAGCAGAAAAACCATTTAAGAGATATATTTTTCTACTAGATTATTAATGCCCTAGACATCAAAATATGAGTACCTGTGAAATGTTTAAATCTCTGATTATAATATTTATGTAGATTGCCCACTGATCGTTTTATCAAATCATCTAGGATAGCTGTTTTCAAAGTATTACTGTAGAGTCAAATGACAGGGGTTGATGCACAAGGAATATCAGCCACTGTAGGAGAAAATGTTAATAGAAATTTTACTTTATTTGTTACATATAGTTGGATTTGTTGGCAAAAAATTTTGTTAAAAATGGTTTCTTTTTAAAGAAAAGGGAGGGAGATGACATGCCCTGATCTAAGCAACTCGAGATACAAGGAAGAACAGAAAATTGATGACTGAGAAATGAAAACTATTTCACACATACAGTTCATGTAAACATGAAAATAGGGAGACAAAAATAAATGTTCCATGTAGGAAATATTATATACTTATCTTTTTGAAAATATGTTAATTGATAGCAGGAGCACATTTTTATCTAGCAATTATCTCCAAGCAAAACATGCTAAGGAAAGAAACTAAATTGGGAAGCTAAAATGCAGTAGTCTTATCTAGTTCCTTATTCAATGTTAGAAAAAAAAAAAGAAGGAGTATGTATTACTCCCTTTCTCCTGCTTATTGCAAATATATGCTGGGAAAATTTATCAGAAATCAAATTCCTTGAATTAGAGCAATAAATAAAAATACTCTGACATTTAGTGCATTCTCTCATTTTCAAGTGACAAGACATTCACTCGGTTACTTTATCATTGCTTTATATTCCTTAGGTTTATCATACAGAGGCTTAACTTTGGTCACTTTTAGTGGGATTGTTTCTGTCACTGTTATAGGTGGGGAACAGACATGTGTCACTTGTACTTGAGGCTTAAAGTCAGGGAGATGATGCAAAAGAGAAGGGTGAACTATAATGTTACTGTATGAAGTCTCGTAGGCTGAAGTAAACCTTGTTTATATGAGCTCTGCATCCCCCATCACCTCCACCCCTACCAAAAAGTGGTCTAGAAGTCTTAAAATGTCTACTAGGAAGCAACATAGGATTGCAGTCAGGAACTTGTATTCTGGAGTAGGACTATGTTCTCTAATTCTATACCTTAAAAGCTTACTTAACCATTCAATGCTTGTTTTGCCATTGATAAAACAAAGATTATGAACTATTTCCTCTCATAGGCTTGTTGATTGAATGAGAAAACCTATGCAAGAAACAATTATTATTATTATCATGGATTATGTCAGTATAAATACACAAACCCTTAAAATGAGAGCAACCACTGTTCTCCATGGCAGGACTTTTGTCACTTTGCATTGAACACTTGTGGGAGACTTCAACGTGAACATGAGACAAAAGCAAACTGCATCCTACATTAAGTGAGTTAGAATTGCTGATGTCACTTTGAGCAATTTCAAAATCAGTTTCTTTTTTATGTAAAGTAGGGGAAAATGTGTTCTAGGGATGCTCAGATGAGAAAATAGTCACAGGACCTAAGAAATGTTACCCATTCATGAAATGTACACTTACTATTAGTGCAACAGTCTGACTCCATTTTTGATGTTCAAGTCCTGGCAGCTTTTAAGCCCCACCTCTCCCTCTTTCCTTTCTGCCTCACATCTGAGCAAGAAATCCCAGTGCTACTCCCTTTAGGGAGTTGGTGATGGACAGAAAACCCTGGCATGCTGCAGTCCCTGGGGTCGTAAATAGTCGGATGACTGAGTGACTGACCTGACTCCCTTTAGCCCTAGCAAGAAGTCCAAAGATACACTGGTGCAGGAATCCTTATCCACTTCCTACTCATTATAAAAACAGCAAGCCTTTCCCTGCCTTCTTAAACAATTTTCACAACTTGCTAAGTCTAACTTCCTTTTCCCAAAAAGTTACCTTTATTGAGTAAAGAAAAAAAAAAAAAAACCTTTTATACTCTCATGGCATGTATGGGCATCCGTGGTTTGGACATCTTAACTGAATTTTAGGTAGGGACTACCTTGCTTCTATTGGAAGGAAATTACAACCCACTCCAGTATTCTTGCCTGAAAATCCAATGGACAGAGGAACCTGGTGGGCTATAGTCCGGGGAATGACAAGAGTCTGGCATGACTTAGCAACTAAACCACCACCCTACTTCTATAGAGTGGCTACAACAAAAATTTACTCTTGAGTCATGTGGTCATTTTCTTCATGTGACGTAAGGTTCTTCTATGAAGTATACAGTTAGGTAAACTGCATATGAAATGCTCAAGCCATACTGAAAGGGAGAAGAATTAATGGAATGCCTCAGGTCACATTTTTAGCAGCTGTAGGTAGGGAATTTAACAAAATTATCATTTTTATTATTATTCTTTATGTACCTTTCTTTTGTTTTTTGTTAATGTAATAAAAACATCTGAGGGTATTCTTACATATTATTTTCTCTCAACTTGTCTTCTTATGTATGTATAGTGCCTTTTTATGCCATTTATATTTCACATTAGTGAAACTGTCACTTCAAATTAACTTTTTGTTAAGGTGTTTTCATTAATCAAACTATCCTTATAGTTTCTCTATCATCAGGGTTTTTTTTATTATGAGTTACAATCTATTTTATTTATGCTTCTTTTAATTTACCTTTAGTGTGTTTCTCTTCTGCAATATATATCATATTTGCTCGTCATTTGAAATGTGTTATTATAATAGCATTTATAATAAACATAATGAAATTTTGTTCTCAGATTTTCAAGCTCTTCGTCTTAGCCTCTAGTAATCAATTTATATGTTTTTTCATCCATAAACAAAACCTCAAAAATCCTGTTATGACCTGCCTGTTCATTTCTATATCTGGATTCCAGTCATATGCAGTCTTTATTTTCTTTGGAGACAAATTATGTTTCATGAAAATGGACTTTAATTCTTAAGGATAAATAAAAGGTTAATAAATCTATATAGTCTTAATTTCAAAGGACACTACTATTGATTGCCATTATTTATTAAGTCATTAGACTTAGGTAGTCAGCTCTGATTTCAAGGAGAGAAATCTTAATAAAGGCAATTAGAGCTGAGTGCTTTTTTTTTTTTTTTCCTATATTGTCACTTACCCTACTTTGTTGTAGTGTGGACGTTTACAAATGAAAATAGTGTTTTTGTTCCTACAGTAATTGAACAAAAAGGATTTAAAACTGAATTCTCCAATTTTCTTGGATAAAAGTTCTCAATTCAATAACTTAATAGCTATAGGGTTGTTTTTACATCACCTTGCATTTTATGTGACCTTTAAATAAGTAATATATATTAAGTTCTCATTTTACACTTAATAAGCGGCAAAGTGAAGATTTCTAAAAGTCAAATATGAGAATGAAGAGCTGATATTTAAACAGATTGAATGTAATTTGATCATAATTTGTATTTCTCTTTGTACTAAGTACATTTTTCTTCAGTGACTCAGTTTACTCTGTATCATGCCTTGTTAGATTTCCTTTATTGAGCTCCTCTCAGGTTGAATTCTATGATATACCTGGCTTGAAATGTTTTGAGGCGAGGCTAAGATTTATATGGACATTATTTATTTTCAACCTCAAAAACAGTAGAAATGCTAAAAAAATTCCTGTGCACTGTCGATCTTATTCACTTTCCCTGGCACTGTTCATTCTTAACTTAAGCTTCTTTATTGCTGAAGTGCCATTCTATTTTTTCCTGAAGTTCCTAAACAAATATAAGCTTACTTAGAGAATGCTTGAAAATCTGTTTCAACATCTCACTATTTTAACATTGCTTTGTTAGCCGTTCTTACTAAAAACATGTGCATTGAAATAATGTGTTGTAGTGAAGTTGGATAAAGCGCACAGAATGGAAAAGAGCAGAGGGTAACTAGAACTTCTGTGAGCTGAGGACCTCTTCATTGGAAGGCCATGGGAATAGAATATGCAAGGACTGGAGTTGGGCAGCGGAGTAAGGATGGGACAGGAAGTAGGACATTATACCTCAAGTGTTTATACAATCGATTGATTGATTGGTTTCATTAAGGTATAACAGACACAGTGTAATGTATAGATTTCAAGTGCAAGTTCAAATGTGTACAAGCTAAAACTAAAAACTGTCTCAAAATTTACATTTCCATCATGTGTAAATATATTTGTGATAAAAGGAAGCTGTTATCCGGGCACAGAATACCCAGTATCTAACAGAGAAAAAACTCAAATTCTAGTTACTCCTTTTTTACTTGCATATTATAAACATTTGCAGTAAAGGAGTCACAAAGCTTCTTGTTTCCTTGTAAATGAAGCTGTCATATTTAGCTAATTTTGCTAAACTTTAGTACATTTTGCTGCTTCTAACTTATTTGCATTCATAATAACCCAGGTGCCCAGAGTACCTTTTGTTCATACTTCTACACTGTTTACATATCTTCAAGTACATTTCATTATTTTCTTTCATATTTTGGTAAAACCAGACCTTTTTTCTTTAAAACAAAATATTTTCATTTTATCTCTTTTCCTAGATAAACAGCCCATTCTTCCACATTAGGCTGTTTTTATGTCTCAGCTATTGCAAATAATGTTGCAGTGAATGCCGGAGTGCAGACTCCTCTACAAGATACTTATTTAACTACATTCAGCTATGTACCCAGAAGTAAGATTGATGGACCATGAGGTAGTTCTATTTCTAATTTTTTAAGAAACTGTTATAGTGTTTTCCATTATGGCTGCACCAACTTACATTCTCACCAACAATGTACAAGAGTTCCCTGTTCTCCACATCCTCACCAGCAATTTTTGTCTCTTGTCTTTTTTTGTAACAGCCATTCTAACAGGTGTAAAGGAGTTATCTCATTGTAGTTTCATTACCTTCATGATTCATAATGTTGAGCACCTTTTGATGTATCTGTTGGCCATTAGAGTATCTTTGGGAAAATGTCTACTCAGGTCATTTGACTATTTTTTGAGCTATTTGATTTTTTGATACGGAATGTAATAACATTTTTTTATCAAAGTGGGACAAATAATTCTAAAACTTGTAACAAAAAATACCCCAAATAGCCAAAGCAACACTAAGAAACAATGAAGCTGGAGGCATCACACTTTCTGACTTCAACTATATTATAAAGCTATAGTAATCAAAAAAGTATGGTATTTGTATAAAAACAGACACATAAACCAATGGAACAGAATTGATAGCCCAGAAATACATCCATGCATATACAGTCAACTGATCTTTGACTAAAACTCAATGGAGAAAAGATAGTCTTCAATAAATGGTGCTGGGAAAACTGAATATTCACTTGTAAAAGAATGAAACTGGATCCATATCTCACATCATTCACAAAAATTACCTTGAAATTGGTTAACTTAAACACAAAACCTAAAACCACAAAATATCTAGAAGAAAGCAAAACTTAAAAAGCTCTTTGACACTGGTCTTTGCAATGATTTTATGGAAATGACAACAAAAGCATAGGCAACAAAAGCAAGGTTAAAAAAGTAAGACTATATCAAACTAAAAAGCTTTTGCACAGGAAGATAATGATCATCAAAATAAAAAATCAACTCACAGAATGGGAGAAAATATTTGTAAACCACATATCTGATAGGGGTTAATATTCAAAATATATAAGGAACTCATATAATTCTTATTCTTGTACAAAGTAGAATATCGTGTATACTGTGATAGAATTAGAGAGAAAACAAAGAGTTGTTTTAAAATAAATATTAGTAACTCTAATTTAAAAAATTCTACTTATCAGAAACATACTAAATTAACTTTTTAAAATAAAATTATAAACTCTATTTATTAATCATATTTTAGAAGACTCTAAGTTACATTAAAAACTTCTGAATATCACATTTTTCTTTTAATCTCTAATCACAATCAAGGATATTACCTTAATTCATTGAATTTTATAATACTTTTTTACAGAAAAAAAATTACTGTCTAGCTTTTAATGGAGCCATTTTGTGGAGAAAAGCTTTCTTTAACATTTAACACATTAAATTTTAAAAGATAAACTTAAAAAAATATGAATTTTTTCATTTTCAATTAATATAAATCCCAACTATGTATCAATTAAAACCTGAACTCCTATAGATTATAAGAGACTTTAAAATCTCATTTACTGAATGCTTGTTTTATGGAGCCTTTCAAATGAAGATCCTTGTTCATAACAAAAGTTCCTATTACTGTCACAGCAATTCCAAATTGCCCTTTGTCAAACTGTGCTGAGTAAAGAGATCTGCAAGGCCTTCCCTGGTGATCCAGTGGCTAGGACTCCACGCTCCCAGTGCAGAGGGCCAGGTTTCCACCCATGGTCAGGGAACTAGATCCCACACGACATAACTAAGAGTTCGCATGCTTCAACTAAAAATCCTGAATGTCGCAGCTAAGAGCTTGCACAGATAAGTAAGTAAATAAATAAATATATTTTTTTAAAATAGAGAGATTTATCTTTGAGTTAAGATTGTAACAAGAATTATGATGAAAGCAAATTTTTAGTCTAGAGGGAACACTGACTTACGAAACCTCATGAAAACAGCAATAGTTAGTAAACATTACAGTTGTGAAACCATGTGTCTCCAGAACCTGGCCAAAGATTAACTGTCACCAAGACTAATGGCCCAGAGAAGTTCCCAGCCCTGACAGAGGGAATTATACTCTTCTCAGAAACATGAAGACAATACTGAGGAATGTCCCTATAAAGTTTTCAAAGTACGACATGATATTTTGAAATCATTAGCTTCTTTCCATTTGAGAGAATGACTTTTCCAACCTCTATTTGTTTCTTGCCCTTTCAACTTATAAACCAGGGGTCAGCAAACTATAGCCAGAAGGTTAAATCCAGACCAACATCTGTTTGTGTAAATAAAGTTTTATTGGAACACAGCCTTGCGCATTCATTACCTATTGTCTGCAGTTTTCAGGCTACAATACGGATTTGAGTAGTTACAGCAAAGACTGTCCTTTACCACCTGTCCTCTTACAGAAAAACATTTGTTGAACCTTATCAGAGACATAAATCTTTATAGACAACAGACAGGTAGAGATGGTAGTTAATGGTATATTAATGCTTTGAAAGATCCATGCAAAGGATATTGAGTACACCTTTGACCAATGACCAACAAGTCTGGGGGATTCTTTTCCCAGAATGGAAAAGAAAACACAATATCGAGGACTCTGAAATAACTGAAGCACAAATGAAGCGTAAAACTACAGGCAGGTGGCCTCAGTTGGGGAAGACTCCAGGTATCGCAGATGTCCACACTGTTACAGAGGTGAGCTCCTTGTCAAGGCCAATGAGGGATGTGGCCATTTCCTGCTGGAGCTCTGCTTGCTAAGACCATCAAAGTCACTCTGGTGACTGTAGTAGGTTTATCACCTTGCTACAACAAACAAAAATGCAAACTGGAGGAACTATGAAGAGTCTCAAAATGAGGAATCAGGGAAGGTTACTTATCGCATTTTGGATACTAGCATTACTCATGGATGGTATTAACAGGAACTGAACTGATCCTGTAAAATGAGAAGGTGCTGGAAGATCAGTGCTATACCTTTAAAATATATGAGCCTTTATTGGATTACTATTTGGTCAGTTGGTCTGTGTTACAACTTGAAACTTATGGGTCTGAAAAAACTGGTGTTAAATGGGTTTGACCTAAACTAGATTATCTTGCATGCTATACTCTGGCAAAGTTTATCTGTTTTTTGAGTCCTTTGACTGCTCTGATGTATGGTTTCTATTTTAAGGATCAGTATAATAACATGAGTTGGAATAATAAATACCACATTTAGGTGTGCACGAAGAAGATGCATCTGAGGATGTGTACAGCTTCTATTTGTATTTTTCTTATACTGGCCTGGCTTAGGCTATATTTTTTATAAGATGCCCCCTCTTCTCTTGGCCTATGGACAGCCATTGATAGGGGTCAAGAGGAGAGTCATCAAATGCTAAGTGCTCCTCCCAAGATCTTGCCCTCCTTTTCTTCTCAGATATAATTCAGCTCTATTTCATTACTTTCTGCTTTTAAACTCCAGAGGGATTCTCAGTGTTCCTTTTAGCCTGTCACCTTCAGAAGCCCAGGTCTCCTTGGGCTTGTCTTATGTTTCTAACCTATAGATTCTGAGCTTACAGTACTTTTACATGTGAGCCTTTTTTATACCCTACTTGTTTTATTTTTTCTATGGCACTTATCATCCTCTGACATAACACACATTTCACTCATTTTCTTAAATATCGGTGCTGCTTATTATGGCAGGCACAATTCTAAAGATGCCCTCTTCCCAAGATTTTCATTTGGTGCTTATTCAATCAAACACTGATATAGGTACTGCTGTGAAGGGATTTTGCACATGTAGAAAAATCACTAAACTGTTGACCTTAAGATAATAGAGATTATCCATCCATCCAGGTGGAACTGACTCTACCCGACAATCCCTTTTGAAGCAGTTTCCATTGACTGGTAGCAGAAAGGAAAGGCAGAGATATTCGAATTAGAGAACTTGACGTGCCATTGCTGGTTGTGTTGAAGGAATGGGTCACGTGCAAGGAGCAGTCACGAGAAGCTAAGAGTGATTCTTGGTTGACAGCCAATTAGCAAAGGAGGACCTCAGTCCTGCAACTGCAAAGAAATGAACTCTGCTAACAATGTGAGTGATCTTGGAAGTAGATTCTTTCTCAGAGACTCAGATAATAGCCTATCCCTGCTGACATCTTGGTTTTATCATCCTTGTAAGAATACAAATAGAGGACCCAACCAACACAAGCCAGACTTGAGACCTACAGAACTGAGAAAATAAATACATGCTGTTTTAAGTTGTAAGAATATCTTAAGAATAGAAAATAAGAATAGAGTTATTCCCCCTATTTTTTCAGTTATATCTTATGTCACTGTTATATCACACCTACTATTGTGCCTGATGAATAAGAAACATTTAAGAAATAATTACAAATTAATATTCTAAACTAAACACAATGAATAATATGAGGCTTTTTTTAATCCTGTAGACTTACTCTGGATATTTTATTGTAAGTTCAGTTAAGTAAACTATTAAGAGTTAAGCATTTGAGAGTCCATCTAACAACCTTACATAATTTTAATCTTATTAAACTTATAAAAGGCATCAATGTTGCACTTACAAGTGTTTGATTCTTTTTTTTAGAATGAATTGATTACCAGACACTGAATACTTAATTTAATGCATGTTTTAGTGCACTTTATGTGACACAAATTAATTTGCAATGGAGGCAGGAAGCCTATCTCTAAGGTAATTAGTCATGGTCAAGTCTTAATTATCTTCTTAAATAGGAAAACAACAGATTTATAAAGATATCTACTATGGTATTCTTGAGGAGTACTTTCTCTTATTTATTAATAACTCTTCCCACTAAAATAAAACATTCTATGATATAGATTTCAATGCAAGGACTCTGAAATAATGATACCTATTTTTGAACACCTACAATTTTTCAGGCTCTGTGCATTCCTTCCAGTCACACCACAAGGTGCTTTCATTTCTATTTTATACATGAGGAAAGTGAGCCTCTGAGGTATTAAGTAACTAATGCAGTGTAAGAAAAATTGACTCAGTAAGTCTAAGATTCCAGCACAATTGCACAGGACTTAGTGACTGAACAACAACGTATTCTGCTACATTGTCAACCAGGGATTTTGGTTTTTTGTTTATTAAATGCATCCATAATTACCAAGAATATATATGCATTTACATCCATGTCTGAGTATATGCACAGTATTTGTAACTGAGATTTATTATATATCAACAAGATATGATCAGCATTTTCCTAGACAACAATTGTACCTTGGAAACTTGGTTAGAAAGACAGAGTTGTATGTTATGACAGCAATAATCATATTTACAAAATAAGTGCAAAAGTGAGTTGACTTTAATCTACAAAAGGACTGAATAATCTTAAAGTGACCAACTATTAATTAATTGTTCTTCCCTGGTGGCTCAGAGAGTAAAGAGTCTGCCTGCAATGCGGGTTCGATCCCCGGGTGGGGAAGATCCCCTGGAGAAGGAAATGGCAACCCACTACAATATTCTTGCCAGGAAAATCCAATGGACGGAGGAGTCTGGCAGGCTACAGTTCATGGCGTCGCATGGGTTCGCAAAGAGTCGGACATCACTAAGTAACTTCACTCACTCATTAGTTAATTGACATTCCTTATTCTTTTTTACAGTACATGGTGACTGAGAGTATATTGTGTGTCTGGCACTGTACCCTAGGCTAAATTCAACATGAGATTTGTCCTTGGTATTTTGGGAGCTTCGAGAAAGGGATCTGAGGTGATAGATTGACAGCTGAGGCTGAGATGAGTGTTAGCCTGAAGAAGGGACGTTTAGAGGGGGAAAGAGAAGTGCAGGAATATTTCAGACTCAGAGAAAGTGAGAGAAGAGGACTTAGAATGAAGAAGATCTTGCTTTTTTTCTGAGGAACTTAAAGAAGTGCCCTGTTTTTGGATAATAGAATCCATTGTAGGGAAACGTAGCACATGGAAAGAGAGATTTAAAAAGATGAGATTTGAGTGTGCATTGCCTTCGAGGTCACATTAATAAAGCTGAAATTTATGTGGTGCCACTGAAGGGAATGCCATGAGTAGGTTTTATATTTGTTCACTCACTCATTCAACAATATCATTAAAGGCTTGCTCTGCGCACTGTGCACCAGGCCCAGGCTTCTGGGTTAGGAACTACAGACAGCAGTGAATTCATCACTGTCCTGGTCCTTTCCCAAAAAAGAGCTTATTATCTGGATTGATGACTTTGAAAGGGCAATATGTTGCAATATAAATAATACATTGTAACAAAGAAAGACCAGCTAGAGGGAGGTGGAAGAGGAAGCACACAGGGATAATTTCCTGAGCTAAGGACACAGGATCTAGCAACAAGGAAGTCTTGGTGACAGAGATGGGGATATATTGGATGGTGGAGGCATTTAGACCCCAACTTCTTTTGTAGAGGTGGGACATGATGGAAAACAGGTACAATATATACTCATCACTGTATTTCCAGCCCTTGTTTCCTAATTTAACCTTGAGTCTGAATCATCATCTTTGAAGGGTCATTGATTCCAAGAAATCTTGATTTTAAAGAGTACCCAACATTTACCTAACCTATTAACTGGGATTGAATGTGGTGGTTTCAGGTCCTTTATCACAATATTTTAAATTTGTAATTACTATTTTATATTTACAGTTACTATTTTAAATTTGCAATTATTGAAAACCTTGACTCTTTGGAAATTCTTCTTTTCAGTATTGTTGGGATAGAGTCACATTCAGTTAAATTATGCCTAGCATGGTGATGATGAGTGGTTAGTGAATCTCTCTTTCCCCTAAATATCTACTAATGTAGTTAAAAGTTTACAAGATGGTCACTTCTCAAATTGATGGCCTATTTCAGTAACTATTCTGTGCATTGATTTTTCTGTGCTGTGAAGTTGGTTCTTATATAGACAGGCTTGTGCTGTAGCATTTCATAGGTAAATGTTTCTTCTCCTTCACAGTATTTAAAACAAAAATGTTCAAATGTTTCCTTGACTTTTCTTTCCTCCCCTTAACAGAAGAAGTAAGTAAATTCACTCATTTTCTGGTTTTAGTGTGCTCTTTAGTTTTTAAATTTATAGTAAGTTTATAAAGTACATGCTTTTAAAACTGTATTATTGGTTTATACAAAGATAAATATAGTCAACAATTTATCTAATTACTTTTTAAATATCAAAGGTAGGATGCAATTATAATTTACAAAACAGTTCATTCATCTACTACACTCTTGGAACAAAAATATGAACATTCATATGCTCTGTTTACAGACCCTCATTTTCTTGCAAAAAAAAAAGGTATTTGGAGATTTGAAAGTTTCAATTTTATATTTATATATATCTGACAGGAACACATTTCAGAATAATTCTATTTCTAAGTCCTCTGACAATTTTTAATGTCTAAGCTTAATTTTTTATTAGTTGTGTTATGATTTATTTGATAGAAGTCACAGAGTTTAGATTTAAATTTATGTTTAACTTCTCTTCCATTAACGTTTGTTTTAGTAGACTGTCTAATCTTTGCTCTGAAGTGTTATACATTCAAACTTCAGTACCATCATGTTATAAATCATGAAAAAGCTTGATAGCTTTGGAGAAAAAAGTATAGAATTATTTCTTCAAAGTGTCATAATGCTTTAATGTTTTAAACATTAAGTAAAAATTAAAGTATATGACAAAGTGTTTAATATTTCTTAGACATCCTAGGGCCACTCCCGTTTCTAATTTGATATATTTTCTTTATTAGACATTTCAACTTTATTTGCTTAGTTCACTTTTTTCCATCTTTGCTTTATTTGCTTAGTTCACTTTTTGCTCAAATGAAAAACAGAATAAAAATCCCCAGTCAAAACCTCTGAGGACCTCCCTGGTAGCTTTTATGAGGACTTCCCTGGTAGTCCAGTGGTTAAGAACTTGAGCATTTCCAGTCCACAGGTGTGGGTTTGATCCCTGGTCAGGAAACTAAGATCCCATGTGCCTTGTGAGGTAGTCAAAAACAAATAAACAAAGCAAAAAATTCCTTTGATTTAATATATCAGTGTTTACAGCATGCAATAGTTAATGTAAGCTAACAGGTACCTTAAATGATCAAACATTTTAACTTACTAATAAACTATTTAAGTACTCGATAAAGATGGACTTCTCTGTTTTAATTTTTAATCTTGCCTTTAACCCTTTAAAGGCAAAGCTTGTAAAATAAGACAAAGCTTTACATTGGGATGCAACTTGATGCTACATTATAAAAAACTATAGGATAAGGAAGAAGCAAAGCCTTTCTTTCGGACAGTAGTTTCTAAAATAGTAAATTTCATCTATTTCTTTATCATTAGTTCTACGATAAATCTCCCTTGTGGAAAGTTTCTATATAATTCAAGCAAGTTTTCATTATAATTTGCAAGAAGGTTATAATCCATATTTAAGGTTTCTGTCAAATTCAAATATTTTTCTATTGCTTGGAAGGCGTTCAAATGTCATTTTCTGCATTAAAATTGTATTTTTCCCACTTAAAATCATCTCAATTTTAATAATCAAGAATGACTGGTGAGTGAATATTCTCCGAAGAAATGAAAAACTGTGGATTTAAAATTCTATTTTTTTGCTTATAAAATCGTAACGGTATCCTTTCGGCTTTACGGAAGCAGACTAAAAACTGACTGAAAAACAAGTTAAAAATTTAATTTCACCATTATGTATAAAAACTGATATGGAAAAATCAGGTATTCCAAGATTATTACTCTTCTCTCTATTGCAGACTCTTGAACATAGAGGGCGCTGTTACATTAATGAAGATCAGCTTCAAGCAGCATTTCTCGTTCCTTTTAATGGCAAGATCATCAGCTCAGCTGTGTTCTGTGACTGCTATGTATTAATCATTTTATCTATCAGTAAACATCTTTTTCATAATGCTTTAATGGAGCCATTTTCATAGGTTTTAATCTGAGATAAGTGAAGATGTGAATATGAACATATAGGAATATTTATGGAAAACATTAGCTCATATGTTAAATGCCTCATGAAGTTTTCTGACAGCACCGCTATTCATTTTTAACACATATAATAGTATAGCGTGACGAAAGTCAGTTAACATGAGTCACTAGACATTAAATATCACAATTATGGAAAGACCAATAACTTACTTTGACATTTTGGAAAGACACGTACTTTCTTCTGTCACATTTGTGGCAGGTGATGCTGACCACCATCTTTAGTCTGAGTGAGGCTAAATAATTCTGTCAATACACCAGGTATCCCCAGTTAATTCTTAAAGTGATCATTCCAAGAAAAACAAGATTGTTTAAAATATTGTGATTTACATTGCATTGGTCTTTAGATTTTTTTTTTTTCCTAGCTGGCTTTAAAATAATCTAATAAGGGAATTATACCTCTGAATGTTTTTTAAAGTGAAAACAATCAGAAGAAAGGTACCAGCTTCTCAATTTGGAATATTATTAATTCCTCTCCTCCAAGATCTTAAGTGTTTTACTCATCCCTAAATGCTGACTTCATGTTTACTAGCTGCACTGCTGTTTTCTTACAGCAAAATACTTACTCAAACTGGCCCAGCTTCAGAGAATGAGTCTTAGCATACAGATAATGTTATTGGAATGCTTAGGAGATGTGGTTATTAATTATCACCTGGCTTTACAGCCATTAGATGCCAGGGGGAAAAAAAAAAAAACTTTGTAAACAGCACATGCGTCAAGAGCATTAAAATGTGTTTGTCTCTTTAGACTCTAATCCTATTGTCTAGAATTTCCCCTCAAGACAATATTCTGAAAGAGGAATGATACTTCCATGCAATGCTGGAATCATCACAAATAATTACTACTGGTAAACTACTCAGTGTGGTATAGAAATATTAAATAATCATTTTCAAAATGATATTGATGTTTTTTAATAAGTTTTGAAATAGAATTATCTGGTAAGAATTATTGATATGCATATTATAGATGGGTTTCTCAGATGTCACTAGTGGTAAAGAACCTTCCTGCCAATCCAGGAGACGTACCAGATGTGGGTTCAATCCCTGGGTCGGGAAGATCACTGGAGGAGGCATGGTAACCCAATCCAGTTCTTGCCTGGAAAACCCTATGGACAGAGAAGCCTGGCAGGCTACTGTCTATAGGGTGGCAACGAGTTGGACACAACTAAAGTGACTTAGTATGCATACATGTATTATAGATGATATAATATATGATAAATAATGTATACAATAATATAAAATAAATTATGATAAAGTATAGATTCTGAAGCCTAATTGCTCAGATTCAGATTCTAACCCAGTCACTCAGTAGCTATATCAGTTTGAAAAAGAAATAACTTCTCTGTCTCAATTTCCTCATCTGGAAAATGAGCATGAAGTAAGATTTCTACAATGTGGTCCTAATGAGAATGTTTAATATTGTGTTTAGACCATATTGAAAGTGAAAGTGAAGTGTTAGTCAGTCGTGCTTGACTCTTTGTGAACCCATGGAGTGCAGCCACCAGGCTCCTCTGTCCATGGGATTTTCCAGGCAAGGATACTGGAATGGGTAACCATTTCCTTCTCTAGGGGATTTTCCCGACGCAGGGATTGAACCTGGGTCTCCTACACTGCAGGCAGATTCTTTATTGACTGAGCTCCCAGGAAGCCCACCATATTAAGGGCTTGCTATTGCTATTTTCATGGTTTCTAATATTAAAGTGATATTTTATAACAATATGTTTGCATTTATCACTATCTAAATCATAACCTTTATCCATATGTTCTGCAAAGGAAAGATGCTACCAAAAGTAAACTTTAAAAGATGAATTGGTGTGTGCATGGTGACATTTGAAAGGGAGGAAAATTAAGGCTTGGCGACTGCTTAAAAATACACAAGCAGTACTGGAACGAGGTCATATTAGAATATTCAGTCACATCAGAATATTCAGTCACATCTTACTTATGTCTGGGAACAACATGGACATCAAAGCATCCATCTATTATCACTTGGTCTTTTTGTTCCCTGTCGTACTTTAATTATGATGTCTGCATATCATATCTCACTGTTCTATAATGAGGTTTTTTTTCAGTGTTTTACTTTATCTCTTGATGGGAAGAGATATCAATCCACAATTTAGAGATTTTGTGACTACAAAGTTAGCCTCTTACCTGTCACTGGAAAGCTTGCTTTTCGTTATAGTTATAATCATAAGTTATGAAATGTCAAGTCACAACTTGCCTCTTCACCTTATGCTACTCAGCTCTCTGGGTCCCAGCACTCTTCCTGAAGTGGAACACATTAAGTTTCTCCCATCACAGGGGTTTACCCTTTTGTTCCCACACTGCCTAGCTTGCCAGAGGGCCAGTCCTCATTTTCACTCAGATCTGCTTAAATGCAACACATTAGAGAGGGCTCCAGCAACCACATGCATTAAAATAGCCCCACCCTCATCACTCCATGGGCTTTCTTGGTGGCTCAGATGGTAAAGAAATCCCCTGCAATGCGGGAGACCTGGGTTGGATCCCTGGTTTGGGAAGATCTCCATGAAGAGGAAACAGCAACCCACTCCAGTACTCTTGTCCGGAGAATCTCATGGACAGAGGAGCCTGGCGAGCTACAGTTCATAGGGCTGCACAGAGTCGGAGACAACTGAGGTGACTTAGCATGTACACAGGGTAGCATGCACACATCACTCTATACTGTATAATTTGTTGATTTTTCAACACAGCCTTTATCATAAACATATATCTATTTAATTATGAGTTTTTTGTCTTCCCCTACTAGGACATAATTTTACTGAAGCATAAGCTTTTATTTGTGAAGTGAAGCTCTTATATCCCTTGCCTCTAGAAATAAGATTAGTCAGTTAATACATATTAAATGACTGAATGGACATGACTGACAAATTTTATTTCAAATTAGAAGAAATTTATTTTCAAACAATCTTGAAACTTGGTAATTGTAACTAGGTAGCTGGATGGCATCACTGACTTGATGGATGTGAGTCTGAGTGAATTCCGGGAGTTGGTGATGGACAGGGAGGCCTGGCGTGCTGCGATTCATGGGGTCGCAAAGAGTCGAACACGACTGAGCTACTGAACTGAAACTGTGACATGTAATTTCAACCCAACATATTTACTTTAAAAAGTTGTAGTACTGTTCATGGCATTTTCAAATATTTACAGAATTCCAATGGGAGAATTAAGCTGGACATCAATGAGCAACTGACGCAGGGCTATGTAAGCACCAAAGCAAAACTATTTGTAAAAAATTGCTCTAAAAAAATGAAGAATAGTGACTTCCCTGTCCATCCAGTGGTTAAGATTTTGCCTTCCAATGTAGGAAGTGTGGGTCCAATTTTTGGATGGGGAGCTAAGATCCCACATGCCTTGTGGCCAAAAAACTAAATAATAAATCAGAAGCAATACTGTAACAAATTCAATAAAGACTTTAAAAATTGTCATATCAAAAAGCATTTTTTAAAAATGAAGAATAATTTTGTTCCCATTTTAAAGAGAATGAGTAGATTTAGAAATAAAGGGAAAATGACGTCTTACCCAATAAATCAATCTAAATACTATTCTAATTATCTAATGATCAGATATTCCCTGAATTAAAAGAGAAGATAATTATAATTTGGTTTATGGAACTATAATAAGATCTCTTATTCTGTCATCTAGCTAAATTGTGTGATCTGAGCAAACAAACTGAATAAAGGTTAATGCCCAAAGGTGGTTTAGTGGCTAAATTGTGTCCAGCTCTTACGGCCCCATAGACTGTAGCCGGCCAGGGTCCTCTGTCTATGGAATTTCCCAGGCAAGAATACTGGAGTGGCTGCCATTTCCTTCTCCAGGGGATGTTCTCAACCCAAGGGTCGAATCTGGGTCTTGTGGGTTTCAGGCAGATTCTTTACTGACTGAGCCACCAGGGGTGCTCAATGGCTAAAGGGCTATTTTTAAATATTCATATCTTACAGTCTTTCTTCAGGATAGAACAAGCAATATTTCTCTCTGAGGAAATATATAATACACAGTAAAGCCTTTTAGACCAATCTTTTGGACTGAAGAGCCCTCTTGACTTTCTGCATGAAATAACTATCATAATCAGAGAATCTCAAGTATAGAAAAACAATTACAAACATTCTTCCATTGATTTACCACATTTTTAAATCAAAATAGGGCTTTTGTTTCTAAGTGTGCTGTTTTTGCTCCATTTCCTAGATAGAATTCCTGTTTAAATCACTAAAGCACACTTCAGTGCTTTTTATTTTAAATAACTGAACAACTTTTAATGATGACTGATCAAAAAGATAATTTCAACACAGTAAATCCTCAGAAATGCATTCAGAGGCCATGTAAGGAGAAGTTCCACATGAAGTGACTTCCGTAAAGATAGGATCCTGAGGCTTGAAGAGGTGGTCTTAAAACCATACTACTCACATTCAAATCTTGGCTTGACCACTCACTAACTGTACAATCTTTGGCAAGTTTCTTACCTCCTCTTGTCTAAATCTCCTTATAAATAAGATAGGCATTTATAATAATATCCAGACAGGTTGTTTTGAGAATTAACTCAGTAGAAAATCTGGCTCTTTACAGGCCTTTACAAATTTTTTTTTTAATATAGCTGTTATTATCTTTATGGGATTTTCCAATTTATTTTGGAAATATGAGGTTGTTTTGACCATTCGTGTTAGCCAGTTTATTTGAAACATTGCTACTAGTGGTATCAAATTCATGAAAATAAATATCTACATGAGCATCATGGAGTCAATTTTTAAAGACTATGAATGTGAGTCATGAATTATCCATATTCTGCTGATGGCCTGGGTTTGATCCCTGGGTTGGGAAGATCCCCTGGAGAAGGAAATGGCAACCCACTGCAGTACTCTTGCCTGGAAAATTCCATGGATAGAGGAGCCTGGTAGGCTATAGTCGGACATGACTGAGCGACTTCACTTTCTTTTCTTTTCTTGCTGATGACTTGATGCGACATCCTTGCCTTCTTTAACTACTCTGTGTTTCCATAGTAATAATAACATGACCATTGTACTAACCATACTTCATCCTAATAAAAAGAGAAGTGCTAGGAAGGGAGAGATAGAGAACATTAAAAAGAAAAAAGTTTAATCTTCACAATACTCTCTGAGGTGGGTTACATTATTCTATTCATTTTAAAACATGAAAGCTAAGGCTTAGAGAGTTTAGGTAACAATCTAACACAAACAGCTAGTCAACAGAAGACTAATAATTCAAACCTGTGTCTATCTTAATTATTATATTTGACATAGTTCTTACTTTCAGAAAGTAGGTGAATGGTAAGAACTATGAAAAAATGTTTCAGGTTGGGCACTTTTGCCTGAAGATATAGACTTCTTTTTTTTTATCATATTTCTTTTCTTTTTTTTATTTTTAGTTTTTTATTTTTTACATTTTAAAATCTTTAATTCTTACATGCATTCCCAAACATGAACCCCCCTCCCACCTCCCTCCCCATAACATCTTTCTGGGTCATCCCCATGCACCAGCCCCAAGCATGCTGCATCCAGTATTTTCAATTCCTACCCCAAGCCCCACTGACTATTTTTTGAATAAGATTTTCCCAGTATAATAGTAGAGCATGTTCAGTGAACAAAACCAGGGAAAAAATGCAAAAAAAAAAATAAAAACAAAAATTGGGAAGAAAATCCTTTATAGCACCACCACCCAAATTTAACAATTGTTACCATTCAGTTGTATTTCCTTCCATATTTTTTACTGTGCATTTATATGCATATTTTAAAATATAGTTGTGCTCATTCTAAAAAAAAAAAAAAAAAAGTTTATGACATAGTCATTGTCCCCTAAAGGAGAGAAGAGTAATCAGAATATAATTTATTTTTCATAAGTCAGGTGTAGGTTAATTCAGTTAATATTACAAATGTTATTTATTCCATTATATGAATTATCACTAATTAATTTTCGGGTGTCTTACCAAAACTGCAGAACTCCTTCATGAAACTTGGTGAGCAACCTCCTTGGGGAAAACCACCCATTTAGAAGTGTTTTTGGAGGAGATACATTATGCTGTCATTGGAAATTTGATCGATGCCTTGATATTCATGTTTTGGTAAATGGCCTGCTGCTGAACTAATTAGAAAAGGATTGACATGAGTAAAATTTGCATTATTTATTTTGATTCTTCATAATACTTCACATTCTTAACTCCTTCCTATCTCTCTCTCTCCCTATTTAACACACACACACATACACACACACACTTTCTCTCTCTCATCTGATAGAAAGTATTCTCAATGGAGAATCTAAGTATTCTATTCATTAAGAAATGAACCATTAAGAATATAAGGTCAGAAAAATTCAGTACTCTAGAATTGTATTCAAACATGGGGCATATTCATTCTTATATGATATTTGTTAAGAATTAACTATTGATGTTGTAACCCACGTAGTATTTGTTAAGACCTTTTTTCCTTTTTTATTGTACATCCAATGGTGGTTTCCCAGGTTTGTTTTATATTGTTGGTAATTTTCCTGTGACTATCAGAACAAGAGTTAAAATTACAATATGTCATTGCTCTTGGGACTCTGCTATGTGGCTGTTTTAACGTCTTTAGTTCTGTGAGAAAAACCTGCTGTGCCCAATAAGTAACCTGCCGCAGATATTTTTAAGATGAATCTTTCCTGGAGCATGTCCTTTTGCTTTACTTACTATAATCCCATTGGTCAGTTTGTGCCCTCTTTGCTCCTGATAACCTAAGTCCAAAGAAGTTTTATGTTCTGGCTTTCAACAGGTGGGTGAGATAACTCAGTTCTATCAGAACTTAACAGCTGCACTTTTTCAGGATTTTCTTACAGAGTTCTTCTAACATTCAATAATAAAAAATAAAAGCAAAAAAAAAAAAAAAGGAACGCAAGACTGGAAAAAGCTGAAGTTAACTATTATACAAATAGTTATTCAGTGAAGTATACAGTTATCCAATGTTATATTGCTAAGTTTTTAAATATTAGAATGATGTAAGCATTGATGTCTGACTCTGTAGCGACTGTTCAAATTTGAGCAGATAATACATGGAAGAACTATGCAAAAAAGATCTTCACGACCCAGATAATCATGATGATGTGATCACTAACCTAGAGCCAGACATCTCGGAATGTGAAGTCAAGTGCCTTAGGAAGCATCACAATGAACAAAGCTAGTGGAGGTGCTAGAATTCCAGTTGAGCTATTTCAAATCCTGAAAGATGATGCTGTGAAAGTGCTGCACTCAGTACGCCAGCAAATTTGGAAAACTCAGCAGTGGCCACAGGACTGGAAAATGTCAGTTTTCATTCCAATTGCAAAGAAAGGCAATGCCAAAGAATGCTCAAACTACTGCACAATTGCACTCAACTCACATGCTAGTAAAGTAATGCTCAAAATTCTCCAAGCCAGGTTTCAGCAATACGTGAACCGTGAACTCCCTGATGTTCAAGCTGCTTTTAGAAAAGGCAGAGGAACCAGAGATCAAATTGCCAGCATCCACTGGATCATGGAAAAAGCAAAAGAGTTCCAGAAAAACATCTATTTCTGCTTTATGGACTATGCTAAAGCCTTTGACTATGTGGATCACAAGAAACTGTGGAAAATTCTGAGAGAGATGGGAATACCAGACCACCTGACCTGCCTCTTGAGAAATCTGTATGCAGGTCAGGAAGCAACAGTTAGAACTGGACATGGCACAACAGACTGGTTCCAAATAGGAAAAGGAGTACGTCAGGGTTGTATATTGTCACCCTGCTTATTTAACTTATATGTAGAGTACATCATGAGAAACACTGGACGGGAAGAAACACAAGCTGGAATCAAGATTGCCGGGAGAAATATCAATAACCTCAGATATGCAGATGACACCACCCTTATGGCAGAAAGTGAAGAGGAACTAAAAAGCCTCTTGATGAAAGTGAAAGAGGAGAGCGAAAAAGTTGGCTTAAAGTTCAACATTCAGAAAATGAAGATCATGGCATCTGGTCCCATCACTTCATGGGAAATAGACGGGGAAACAGTGAAACAGTGTCAGACTTTATTTTGGGGGGCTCCAAAATCACTGCAGATGGTGATTGCAGCCATGAAATTAAAAGATGCTTACTCCTTGGAAGAAAAGTTATGACCAACCTAGATAGCATATTCAAAAGCAGAGGCATTACTTTGCCGACTAAGGTCCATCTGGTCAAGGCTATGGTTTTTCCTGTGGTCATGTATGGATGTGAGAATTGGACTGTGAAGAAGGCTGAGTGCTGAAGAATTGATGCTTTTGAACTGTGGTGTTGGAGAAGACTCTTGAGAGTGCCTTGGACTGCAAGGAGATCCAACCAGTCCATTCTGAAGGAGATCAACCCTGGGATTTCTTTGGAAGGAAAGATGCTAAAGCTCCAGTACTTTGGCCACCTCATGGGAAGAGCTGACTCATTGGAAAAGACTCTGATGCTAGGAGGGATTGAGGGCAGGAGGAGAAGGGGACGACTGAGGATGAGATGGCTGGATGGCATCACGGACTCGATGGATGAGTCTGAGTGTACTCCGGGAGATGGTGATGGACAGGGAAGCCTGGCGTGCTGCGATTCATGGGGTTGCAAAGAGTCGGACACGATTGAGTGACTGAACTGAACTGAACTGAACATGGTTTAGTATTAGACCTGAGAGAAGTGCCTCACTTATTAAAGAACTCATTAAAATAATTATTTTTGTTTCAGTCGAGATACTTACAAACAAAAAATGAAAAACTAGTGTGATTGAAGTAAGAAAAAATAACTATATTAAAAGATCACTGGTGGGAAAACCAGTCACTAAAAAGTCTATGGGATGAGACTCAGAAGACATAAGAAGAAAATCACATCTAATGTCGAAGCACAGTGAAGTTGCTCTGTCACAGACTAGATACACCTATTTGTGCCTTGACCCTGACCCTTCTTTGTGTTCTCTGGAGACTGCCATTACTGAGGCAGGCATTGCTGCCCTTGGAAACTAACTGATGTTGCCACTGTTGAAACTGCTGCCTGAAATGACCTTCCTTGGACACATCTTCTTGTGCCATGGGCTTCAGATCCTAAGGCCTGGATTGCTATATGTGTGCAGCAGAGTTTAAGGCATATGTCTGTGTCCTAACAGCAAATGACCAGGAAAATAAGTACTTGGCAGGTTTAACTTTTTGGAGTTATTTCTCCAAAATGGGTAAAAAGGATCTGGTGGTCAATGTAAAAGGTATCAGTTCCACCAACCATTTACTTCTCCTGTAGAATCCTCCTCTTGACTTTGGTTGACTCTGTAACCTGTTCTTTTTGTTTTTAATATTTATTTCTTTTTGGTTGTGCTGGGTCTTCATTGCTTCTCTTGTTGAGGAGCATGGGCTCTAGGGCACATGTGCTTAGTTGCCCCATGGCATGTGGAATCTCCCCAGGCCAGATATCAAACCCATGTCCCCTGCATTGGCAGGCAGATTCCTAACCTCTGGACCACCAGGGAAGTCTCTGTAACCTTATCTTGATTAACAAGATGTGAAGGAAATAGGTTTTAAAAAATCCCTATGGCTTCCACTTGAGTTTTCTGGAGCATTTATTGTTGAGTTGCTGGTCACTTGGAAACCTCACTACCATACAGTGGTAAGTCCAGGAGACCATATGTAGAAATCCTGACCGATAGCCTAGTATTAATAGAACTAGTATTAATAGAACTTCCAACTAACAGCCAGTTTCAACTCTCAGCCATGTGAACGAGCCCTCTTAGGTATCCAACCCAATCAAATTCTAAGACCACTGAAGTCCCAGCTGACACATGACTGCAACATTGTGAGAAATCACACTCAGCTAAGTCTAGGAATCCTACAAAATCCACAGTCATGAGAGGTCATATACACTGTTGTTTAACCACTGTATTTTACAATTGTTATGCAGCAACAGAGGTCATCGAAAGAAAGAAGAGAATTTCACAAATGCAGGAAAAGTTTGTAGATTTGGGGCAGGAGAGGTGGAGGGAGAGAGAGGCAGACGAAGAGAAAGTGAGAGGAAGGAGGGAAATGGGGGAGAAGTGGAAGAAGAGGACAAGGATGAGAAATAAACTACAGATTTACAAATTTTGTTTCTTTTTTCATTCATCCCATTGAACAGGACATGATAATAACTTCTTAAAGCACTAATGTTTCTAAAGCGACAAGGTTTACACTAGATGCTCTCTCTTACTTTCTTGACTAAATCACTGTAATGCTCTTCATGTTGAGTTGAGTGTGTGTTCAGTCGTGTCTGACTCTTTGCAAGCCCATGGACTGTAGCCTGGTAGGCTCCTCTGTCTATGGGATTTTCCAGGGAAGAATACTGGAGTGGGTTGCCATTGTAAATCATTGCAATTTTTTGAAGTATGCAACTGTTTTAAAAGATAAAAGATTAAAGTTTTGAGAGAATAGATAATTTGCATCAGACCACATAGTTAATTGTTGCCAGAAGGGAATTCTGAACTCAAGTCTTTATGAATCCTGAAACAAAGTTTAACTTAGTAGATTGCCAAGTTTGCCTATTTTTTGTTCTTTTATTTGGTAACATGAAACTGGTTTGGTAAAGTTTGCTTAGTTATTTCAAAGAAAAACATAGCAGTTCAGAACTGATTGTTTAGAATTGCCCATGCGATTTTGGGACGATGACAACAACAATACTTGGTGATGTATATTGCAAATTATATGTCTAGTTTCATGGAAAAGCTTCCTGTAGTTCTCTACTTGAAATTATTATATTTTTTGGAATCATACTTGACTAATTGCTGCTTCTTTCCATATATGCCTTCAGAGCCATTCTGTAGACATACAAAGACCCACTTATCCATAGGCTGTGCCCACCAGTTTAAGGACTTAGATATAAGCATAACGGTGACTTGTAGGGTAACAGCAGTTACATTGTTCATACTTGGTACTTATTTATAAAAATTAAGTAGTGTATTGGGAGAGTTATTGGGCCTTTTTAGCTGGCTTGTCAAACTGAATGATTATGGGGTCACACAGTAAGATACTTACTAAAATAAATTAGCCTATTGGTAATAAATCTTTGTTTAGGCTTTACTGCTAGCCAGTTGTTACAATAGGACAGTTATAACAATGGATATGTGCAAGTACATTATTCCCTAATAGCTTGCTAAATTGAAATCAAAACAGGCCTACACCAGCATGTGTCAAAGTTGAATGGCAATTTAATAAAAACTGACATATTTTCTGATCTGCCTTCTCAAATAACTTAAACAGTTTGTTAAAAATTGTGACAGTCAGAAATGGTGCTAAGAATGAGTATTCAAAGGATATTAATATTTACAAAATTCATATAGATGGTTAATAAGAAATCTTACAATCAAAAGGGAATATGAAAGTATGTATCTTTGAGCTTGCTTCACATTTATTATTTATGAAATATGTATTGTTAAAGTTAAAAAAAATGGATAAACTTTCTAGAAATAAAAAATACATCTTCAGTGTTAATTTATACTGAATATATTGTGAACACACATTAAAATAAAGTGATTAATGAAGCTTAATATGACAGACTCATTATTGCAGAGAATAACTTGGCTATTGGGACATTGAATATGCAATTTATCCAAATTTACAAACAACTTCTTCATATCTTACTTCCCTATCTAGTTACTGCTCTACATTTTTTTTGGAGGGGGGATCAACACCATCTTCTGTTGGAAAATCACTGTCTCTTTTGATCTCTTATTCTCTATTGCTCCTCAGTAGTCTGATTTGGTATTTTATCTGATCTTTCCTGGTAGCTCAGTTGGTAAAGAATTCCCATGCAATGCAGGAGACTCCGGTTCAATACCTGGGATGGGAAGATCTGGAGAAGGGATAGGCTGCCCACTCCAGTTTTCATGGGCTTCCTTGGTGGCTCAGAGGGTAAAGAATGTGCCTGTGATGCAGGAGACCTGGGATCAATTCCTGGGTTGGGAAGATCCCCTGGAGGAGGGCATGGCAACCCACTCCAGTATTCTTGCCTGGAGAATCCCGATGGAGAGAGGAGCCTGCCTGAAATCCATATGGTCGCAAAGAGTGGACAAGACTGAGTGACTGAGCACATTCCACCTCCCAGGCTCCTAGTCTTCTAAAACTCTCAGTATTCTAGGAAAAGACATTAAAACACAAGTCTGCTGACTCCTTCCCAAAGTGGGCTGAACTCATACACTTCTACCTGTTAAACTCAGAAAGGCTGACCAGAGCTGTCCCTGGCCTCCTCCACATACATTATTTGAGAAACCATTCATTCCAGAGGCAAATGAGCTCACAGAACACAACAACAAGATATTTGCAGGGCATCTTTATTTCAAAGAAAAAGAGAAAAGGAGATTCTTTTACCATGTACTCAGTTGCTCAGTCTTGTCTAATTCTGTGACCCTATGGACTGTAGCCCGCCTGACTCCACTGTCCATGGGGATTCTCCAGGCAAGAATACTGGGATGGCTTGCCATGCTTTCCTTCAGGAGATCTTCCCAACTCAGGGATCAAACCCAGGTCTCCCGCATTGCAGGAGGAGGATTCTTTATTGTATGAGCTACCAGGGAAGCCCAATCCTAATCAGCCTCAACTAATTTCCTACCCTTAGCAACCATGAGCTTTTTTTTTTTTTTTTTCAGATTCCAGATAAAAGTGATACCATGCAGTATTTGTCCTCTGTAGGGCTTATTTTATTAGCATAATGCCATCAAGTTTCATCCATGATGTGGCAAGTGATAAGATTTCTTTCCTTTTTTAAGCTAAATGGTATTACATTAAATATATCCACTATATAGTATCTTCATAATGGATAGAAATATATTCATTATTCATTATTTTTATAATGGATATCATAGTTAGTTAGTACAGTCACTCAGTCATGTCCGACTCTTTGCAACCCCATGAATCTCAGCACGCCAGGCCTCCAAGTCCATCATCAACTCCCGGAGTTCACTCAGACTCACGTCCATTGAGTCCGTGATGCCATCCAGCCATCTCATCCTCGGTCGTCCCCTTCTCCTCCTGCCCCCAATCCCTCCCAAGATCAGAGTCTTTTCCAATCAGTCAAGTCTTCACATGAGGTGGCAAAAGTACTAGAGTTTCAGCTTTAGCATCTTTCCTTCCAAAGAAATCCCAGGGCTGATCTCCTTCAGAATGGACTGGTTGGATCTCCTTGTAGTCCAAGGGACTCTCAAGAGTCTTCTCCAACACCACAGTTCAAAAGTCACCATATGCTGTGATTTGTAGCCCCCCCAAAAATAAAGTTTCTCATTGTTTCCATTGTTTACCCTTCTATTTGCCATTCAGTGATGGGCCTGGATGCCATGATCTTAGTTTTCTGATTGTTGAGTTTTAGGCCAACTTTTTCATTCTCCTCTTTGACTTTCATCAAGAGGCTGTTTAGTTCTTCTTCGCTTTCTGCCTTAAGGGTAGTGTCATCTGTGTATCTGAGCTTTTGTAAATACCCAGAAGTAGGGGTTCTGCATCATATGGTGGCTCTACTTTTAATTTCTTGAGGAAACTCCAGATTGTTTTCCAAAGTGTTATACCAATTTACACTCCCACCAACAGTGCAAATGGGTTCTCTTTTCTCCACATTCCTTTCAGCATTTGTTATCTCTTTCCTTCTTAATAATATATATACTAACAGGTGTGCCAACAAAGGTCCTTCTAGTCAAAGGTATAGTTTTTCTAATAGTCATGTATGGATGTATGGGTTGGACTATAAAGAAAGCTGAGCACCAAAGAATTGATGCTTTTGAACTCTGGTTTTGGAGAATACACTTGAGAGTCCCTTGGAACACAAGGAGATCCAACCAGTCCATCCTAAAGGAAATCAGCCTTGAATATTCATTGGAAGGACTGACACTGAAGCTGAAACTCCAATACTTTGGCCACCTGATGTGAAGAACCAACACATTGGAAAAGACCTTGATTCTAGGAAAGACTGAGCTACTAGGAGAAGGGGACGACAGAGGATGAGATGGTTGGAAGGCATCACCAACTCAATGGACATCAGTTTGAGTAGGCTCCAGGGTTTAGTGATGGACAGGGAAGCCTTGTGTGCTGCAGTCCATGGGGTCACAAAGAGTCAGACATGACTGAGCAACTGAACTGAACTGAACAGGTGTGAGGTGATATCTCGTTGTGGTTTTGACTTTCATTTTCCTGACTCTTAGTGATATTGAACACCATTCATGTATTTGTTGACCATTTGTATGTTGTCTTTGTTTTTTTCTTTATCGACGGTTTGACACTATGCTAACTACTATGGAGGAAAAGGTGCAAAAAACTGACACAGACAATGTCCTCAAAAAGCTTATATACTAGGGGTCCAGATGAGAAAACAGGCAGACACAGCAGAGGCTCCACAGCACAGCAGTTAAGAACATGGAAGTCTCTGGAGCCAGCCTGCCCATCTTTGAATCTGGTTCTACCTCTTATCAGTGATTATGTATAACTGACTCATCCTTGTGCACAGTTTTCTTTTTTGTAAAGTGGGAATTACAACAGTAGTCCCTGTCTCACAGGTTGTTTTGAGGGTTTAAGTAAAGCACTTAAAACAGTATATGGCACATAGTCAAAGTAAGCTCCATATAAATATTTGATAAAGACAGTGATAAATACTAAAGATCAGGGATATGAGAGAATAAGAGGTACCTGACCCCTCTTGTGGGATCCAGGGGACATGATGATAAGTGAGAGCTGTCGAGTAATGCCTGGATATGGTCTTGTTGTAAGAAGGTTCCAGACCCAGGATCATGTAAACAAGTGCTGAGGCCTCTTCCTTCTTCCCAGATAGTTTCATTCTTTTGCATGTGGATATCCAGTTTTCCCAACACCATTTGTTGATGAGACTAAGCTTTCCTCATGTATGTTCTTAGCCCCCTTGTCAAAGACTAGTTGACCATGTACGTGTGGGTTTATTTCTGGGCACTCTCTTGTGTTTCACTGGTCTGTTTTTATTCCAGTACATACAATTCTGATTACTATAGCTTCATAATTGAGTATGAAATCAGGAAGTATGATGTTTCTAGCTTTTTCTATTTCCTCAGAATTCTTTGGCTATTTGGGGTATTTGGTAGTTCCATACAAATTTTAAGATTAAAAGAAAAGATTTCTGTCAAAAATGCCATTGGAATTAAGATAGAGGCTGTACTAAATCTATAGTTGTATGTTTTAATTACCTTAATTAGGAAATCCATTCATAATATAAACATATGTCAAATTATTTTGCTGTGCACTTGACATATATACAACCATACTTGCCAATTATACCTTGGAGAAAAAAATAAAAAAGCATACTGCATTACAAATTGTATGAGAACAGGAATATCAGTATAGAAAGACCTACAACTTTATAGTAACTTAAAAAATCATACTAAATTGCTTAAATAAATATATAATCAAAAAATCACAATGAATCAATAAAATATAAAAAAAAAATTTGACACAAAAAATTTTGAGAGTTAAAAAAAGATGACAGTAGGGGAAATAGAGCTAGAAACAAATTAGAAAATTGTAAAATCAGGATTGGAAACTTCACAAAAGTATAAAACCCAAGAAGGAAACACAAGAGATATGCATAAGAAAAAAAAGTGTCATGCATATCATAGGTGTCTCAGAAAGACTGAAAAATAAAAATGAAGAATAAAGATATTTTAAAAGTAATGAAGATAAATGCATTGTAATAAAAACAAAGCAAGAAATTGATAAGAGATCTTATGCTATTAAAAGGGCTCATTTATCACCAAAGAGATAGAAAAAACTTCAGCCCTAAATATAAAGTGAAAATTAAAATGTCAAAGACAAAAAGATTATAAGAAAAAAGAGAAGGTGACAGATAAACAAGCAAGACAAAGGACATGGACAAAAGGGGATATATGCATACCTATGGCTGATTCATGTTGAAGTTTGACAGAAAACAGCAAATTCTGTAAAGTGATTATCCTTCAATAAAAAATAATTAAACAAAGAAAAAAAGGTTTCTTTAAAAAAAACGTGAATGAGAGATGATGAAACTGTATTTCTAGAATCTGAAGGAAAATGGTTTAGAATTTTATTCCATCAAATTTCCATTTAAATACAGTGCTTGACAATATATTCTTGGCTTTGCAAACCTTTAGAAACTTTGCTACATGGAAACCACACTAAATACAGTTACACATGGAGTATATAAATAATGTAAACATGCATGCTAAGTCACTTCAGTTGTGTCCGGCTCTTTGCGACCCTATGGACTATAGCCTGTCAGGCTTCTCTGTCCATGGGATTCTCCAGGCAAAAATACTGGAGTGGGTTGCCATGCCCTCCTCCTAGGGAATCTTTCAGACCCAGGGATCAAAGCTTCATCTCTTATGCCTCCTGCATTGGCAGGCAGGTTCTTTACCACTGTGCCACCTGGGCAGCCCATATAAATAATAGTAGACACCAATTCAGGAGATACCTGAAGAAAAGAAAATCAGATGCTTTAGTAACATTTATTACTCTTTTCATATATGTATATATATATTTATATATATTTCTGTATCTATTTATTTAGCTCTATCAATCATCATAACCCAGTCTTAGAAATCTATGTAATAGTATGATAAAGTGGAGATCAAGTGCTTTTAGAATGTGGAAAATTATTTTATGCTTTTAGGTTGAATATAAGGATACCAAATATTTTTAAAGTGAGGAAAGGTAAAAAATGTTTAAAAAATCAAGACAGATATAAGATAAATTATTATTGAAGCAGATATAAATATATTGGTGTTAACAAGTAATAGAAATGGATTAAATTCACCAGTTAAAAGACAAAGACTGACAAAAGTAATGAAGGCTTGGAATATGCCTGTACTCTTTTCTGCCTATTCTCACTTTTGTGTGATCATGTCATTTAGCCTTGTAACTTTAAATACTATTTAAATACTGTCAACTCCGGATTAGTATTTCCAACCTGGATTCTTTCTAGAAATCTAGACTCAGACTTCCAATTACTTGCTCAACATGCACATGATCTATTATTAGAGAAGTTACTGGGATTATAATCTAGGGGGTTCAGTGAAGGTTTCCATCCACATGTGTAGTAAACTTTGAAGAATAAAAACAGGGAAAACGCCAAGTGGAACTGAGAGCAGGGAACCTTCAGGGAATAGGAACAGATTGAGTAAAAGCTCTGTATGGGTTGGGTAAGGATCCTCTATAGCCCTATAAGCCTTGTTAGAGATTTTGATCTCTATCCTAAAAACAGTGAGAGATGATTGAAGGATATTAAGCAGGATGACTAAATGATCAATTATGATTTGGAAAATATTCTTAAGAAAATAAATTGAATTTTACTCATCTGGTGTAGTTAGCAAGACACAAGGTATATAGCAGAGGCTCAAAAATGTCCTTTGAATCAATGGGAAAATATTCAGAGCTACATCAGTTGTTAATAATCAAGTTTTAAATAATTTCATTATCACTTTCTTATACTGGAAAATAGCTCTTTCTTCAGCTGTCTTAGATGGCATTATTTTATGTAAACATTCTCCTCTTTTTATGCTATTTTAAATATACTGTGAGTTAACGATGAATTGTACTTTTCAAGTCATGATTTATCCATTTAATATAAAATTGAAAAGTTAGAGTGCATTTATTTGAGTTGTGAATATCTACTGGATGTTTTAAAATCCTTGGGTCATTTTATCTGCCTAAGTAAAATGTCAAAACCCACTTTTGACTCAGTTTCATTTTAGCAGAGAGGGCCGCTAATTGAAATTAAAAAGAAAAAATATTTTCACACATGGTCGACAGACCAAATCTGCTGAGGTTTCTATAAGTTTAGCTTGCTGTTGTTTGCTATTTAATTAACCAGTGCACAAATAAAATGTCCTCAGTTTAATTTCCAGTCTGTAGCTCAATACTGTAAACTATTCACAGCATAATTAAAAGTCCTAAAGTCTCCCAGGAATGATATTACCAAGTAAGCAAGCAACCCATGAAATGGAGAAGCCTTACTGTTACTCTGCTAAATAGTGTGTGTTAATAAAGCTGCACAAGTGTTCTTTGCTTAATCTGACTGAGCCAAGAAAACCCCAGCTGGCATCCAAGTCACCTTCTTTTAAAAACCTTTTCAAGCATCTGAGCTCTGGGAGAGCTTCATTAAAGTTAATATTGGAATTGCATTGTATTTTATTGAATTTCATTGAATTTTCTTCATGAAAGAACTTACTTTCAGATAAATTCACTCCAAAGTCACCAAATATAACTATTGTCAGGTTTCAAGTTTGATGTTTATCTTGAACCAGACGGAAAAGAAATGTAATAAAAGGTTTTAGAAGAAAAAGAAAAGGGTTGCAACTTGACTAATGTCACTTAGAAAAGTTATTCAGTTTTATGTATATGAGGTTTAAAGGCTATTTCTTTTCTGGGTAGTCATTATTTAAAGAAGTAATTTGAACTTTTAACTAAAATAGCTACATAAGACACCACTGGTTCCAAATAGGAAAAGGAGTACGTCAAGGCTGTATATTGTCACCTTGCTTTTTTAACTTATATGCAGGGTATGTCATGAGAAACGCTGGGCTGGAAGAAGCACAAGCTGGAATCAAGATTGCTTGGAGAAATATCAATAACCTCAGATATGCAGATGACACCACCCTTATGGCAGAAAGTGAAGAGGAACTAAAAAGCCTCTTGATGAAAGTGAAAGAGGAGAGGGAAAAAGTTGGCCTAAAGCTTAACATTCAGAAAACGAAGATCATGGCATCTGGTCCCATCACTTCATGGGAAATAGATGGGGAAACAGTGGAAACAGTGTCAGACTTTATTTTGGGGGGCTCCAAAATCACTGCAGATGGTGACTGCAGCCATGAAATTAAAAGACGCTTACTCCTTGGAAGGAAAGTTATGACCAACCTACACAGCATATTCAAAATAAACGACCCAATCAAAAAATGGGCCAAAGAACTAAATAGACATTTCTCCAAAGACGACATATGGATGGCTAACAAACACATGAAAAGATGCTCAACATCACTCATTATTAGAGAAATGCAAATCAAAACCACAATGAGGTACCACTTCACACCAGTCAGAATGGCTGCGATCCAAAAATCTGCAAGCAATAAATGCTGGAGAGGGTGTGGAGAAAAGGGAACCCTCCTACACTGTTGGTGGGAATGCAAACTAGTACAGCCACTATGGAGAACAATGTGGAGATTCCTTAAAAAATTGCAAATAGAACTACCTTATGACCCAGCAATCCCACTTCTGGGCATACACACCGAGGAAACCAGAATTGAAAGAGACACATGTACCCCAATGTTCATTGCAGCACTGTTTATAATAGCCAGGACATGGAAACAACCTAGATGTCCATCAGCAGATGAATGGATAAGAAAGCTGTGGTACATATACACAATGGAGTATTACTCAGCCGTAAAAAAGAATTCATTTGAATCAGTTCTGATGAGATGGATGAAACTGGAGCCGATTATACAGAGTGAAGTAAGCCAGAAAGAAAAACACCAATACAGTATACTAACACATATATACGGAATTTAGGAAGATGGCAATGACGACCCTGTATGCAAGACAGGGAAAGAGACACAGATGTGTATAATGGACTTTTGGACTCAGAGGGAGAGGGAGAGGGTGGGATGATTTGGGAGAATGACATTCTAACATGTATACTATCATGTAAGAATTGAATCGCCAGTCTATGTCTGACGCAGGATGCAGCATGCTTGGGGCTGGTGCCTGGGGATGACCCAGAGAGATGTTATGGGGAGGGAGGTGGGAGGGGGGTTCATGTTTGGGAACGCATGTAAGAATTAAAGATATTAAAATTAAAAAAAAATAAAGTTAAAAAAAAAAAAAAAGCACAGACGTTACTTTGCCAACAAAGGTCCATCTAGTCAAAGCTATGGTTTTTCCAGTGGTCATGTATGGATGTGAGAATTGGACTGTGAAGAAGGCTGAGTGCCGAAGAATTGATGCTTTTGAACTGTGGTGTTGGAGAAGACTCTTGAGAGTCCCTTGGACTGCATGGAGATCCAACCAGTCCATTCTGAAGGAGATCAGCCCTGGATGTTCTTTGGAAGGAATGATGCTAAAGCTGAAGCTCCAGTACTTTGGCCACCTCATGCGAAGAGTTGACTCATTGGAAAAGACTTTGATGCTGGGAGGGATTGGAGGCAGGAGGAGAAGGGGACGGCAGAGGATGAGATGGCTGGATGGCATCACGAACTCGATGGACGTGAGTCTGAGTGAACTCGGGAGTTGGTGATGGACAGGGAGGCCTGGCGTGCTGCGATTCATGGGGTCGCAAAGAGTTGGACACGACTGAGTGACTGAACTGAACTGAACTGAAGACACCACTGACTTAATTACTTCAGCCTTATGCCAAGAATCTTATTACTATATGGTGAATACCTCCAACTGCTTCAGTAGTCACAGAGAAGAAAGGATAAACATAGAATTAATATTGTATTGCTACAATGTTTGTATAGTGATTCTACGTATTCAGGCTCTCCCTGAAAGTCAAACATTTCAGAAACCTAGCTCACTACTTGTTGCTTTGGTATTTTTGATGAAATACATTAAAAATATTTCATGGTTTTAATCAATCGAGGTTTTATGAATAATGCTCCTCCCTCTGAAATATCTCAACACAAGGTCATTATGTTGACAAACAGGAAAAAATTTGGCCTGATTGCTTCTTTCCTGAAGGACTGCACATTCTCTCACACTTGCACCATTATCACCTGAATAGCATACATTTATTCAGAGTGTTAGAGTGACTGCTTTGTGCAGGGTGCTGTGAATGAAGGAGAGGATGCCTGTTTGGCTGGATTTCACAGATGTTTGCTTATCTGGTGACAAAGACGAGCCAGTGTTATTGATTTTGATGGTGACTTGCATGTTGCATATTTAGAAAAATTCAATATAAGAATTGATCTATGGTAAATGACAGGGTATGCAGACTAGACCATCTCAATTGTCAAATTCATAAAACTTAAAGGATGAGACATACAGGGATTTCTCAGAATTTGGTTTAGGTACCATGTATTAAAGTGGTTATAAAAAATTCAGGAAAAATGTTCTGTAATCTCCTTTGATAACTCATCCTGGTGGTAAAAGTGTTTTAGATAAATATTTTCCCATAAATATGCTCATGTTTTGATTTTAATCTTGACTAGAGTGGAAATGAAGGACTGTGTTTTGAAGTTTGTATTCCCTCTTAATATATGTTTGTCTCAACAGAGATCAGTGAGTTCCCACATCTGTGTCTAACAATGTTCTCAGTCCCTCAGTTGTTTCTGTCTCTTTCCAAACCCATGAACTGTAGCCCACCAGGCTACTCTGTCCATGGGATTTCCCAGGCAAGAACACTGGAGTAGGTTGCCATTTCCTTCTCCAGGGACAGTTTTTTGTTTTTTTTTTTCATATCTCTTATTATCTAGAAAACTTTCTGGGCATATATTCATACAATATAATGTTTATACAGTATATATTCAGTTCAGTTCAGTCGCTCAGTCGTGTCCAACTCTTTGCAACCCCATCAATCGCAGCATGCCAGGCTTCCCTGTCCATCACCAACTCCTGGAGTTCACTGAGACTCACGTCCATCGAGTCCGTGATGTCATCCAGCCATCTCACCCTCTGTCGTCCCCTTCTCCTCCTGCCCTCAATCCCTCCCAGCATCAAAGTCTTTTCCAATGAGTCAACTCTTCGCATGAGGTGGCCAAAGTATTGGAGTTTCAGCTTTAGCATCATTCCTTCCAAAGACATCCCAGGGCTGATCTCCTTCAGAATGGACTTGTTGGATCTCCTTTGGTAGGTGTTGCAAACATCAGAGGGAAGACACACTGAAACCATACTCACAGAAAACTAGTCAATCCAATCACACTAGGACCACAGCCTTGTCTAACTCAAGGAAACTAAGCCATGCCCGCGGGGCAACCCAGGGTGGGTGGGTCATGGTGGAGAGGTCTGACAGAATGTGGTCCACTGGAGAAGGGAGTGGCAAGCCACTTCAGTATTCTTGCCTTCAGAACCCCATGAACAGTATGAAAAGGCAAAATGCTAGGATACTGAAAGAGGAACTCCCCAGGCCAGTAGGTGCCCAATATGCTACTGGAGATCAGTGGAGAAATAACTCCAGAAAGAATGAAAGGATGGAGCCTAAAGCAAAACCAATACCCAGCTGTGCATGTGACTGGTGATAGAAGCAAGGTCCAATGCTGTAAAGAGCAATATTGCATAGGAACCTGGAATGTCAGGTCCATGAATCAAGGTAAATTGGAAGTGGTCAAACAAGAGATGGCAAGAGTGAATGTCGACATTCTAGGAATCAGTGAATAAAATGGACTGGAGTGGGTGAATTTAACTCAAATGACCATTATATCTACTACTGAGGGCGGGAATCCCTCAGAAGAAATGGAGTAGCCATCGTGGTCAACAAAAGAGTCCGAAATGCAGTATTTGGATGCAAAAACAAAAAAAACAGTATATATTACTATTCCCATTTCCTACTTTGAAGTATCTAACATTTTTGTTCCAATTGTGTGAGGATTGATTTCTTCATTGGGTAAAAAAGTACTTAGTCTTATGGCTAAATTATGTAGTTTTCCCTCATTCATGAATAAGAAATGTTTTCTCAACTTTCTTAACACAGGAACAACTTTTAAAATGAAAAAAAAAAAAACAAACCCTTATTTTTTCTTAAAAAAGTAACCAATTCTATCTGAATTAAAACAAAGAAAAACAGAATAAAAATACAGTACATTTTCAATGTATAGACACATATTTTACAGGTACAATTTGAAAAAAAATAAGTGCTTACCTTAAATAAACATAATCTGAATTTATTTGACATAAATACTTATTCGTAGTATCTAACAACTGAACTATTGCAGTTCCATAAAATGGATAAAATGTTCTTATAAAAGGAAAAGATATAACACATAAATGCAGAATGTCTGGATACTAAATTCAGGACACATTAAAATTGCAATAAACTATCTACTTGGATCTAATATTTGTAACTTTTAAAAAAGTTCTTAAACAGTATTTTTAAGATAGTGTAGATAAGCCAAAAGAAGAAAAATCATAGCATAAACTCTGCTATGTACTACTCTAAGAGTAGTAGAGCCAGAAAAAAAATCACATTATGCAATTTTAATGTTACTCTTTGCAGGGTTTCCACATACCTTTGTCAAATCCAGTCAAAGTCTACTGGAAGAAAGTAGAGATACATTCCTTTTCAAGTCCCCTTGTTCTTAATGAGATATTTTCCATGTCTTGGATTTTTGGTTCTGCAGCAGTGGACTATTTCACCTATTATAGAAGGAAATATAAATTATTTTATATACATATTTCTACTCAGAGGGATATACTGAACAATTTTAGTGTTGTCATTGTTCAAGCGAAGGCTTGCAACTTTTATTCACCTCCTCAATCTATACTTCACCATTTCTTGCTTTAGACTCCTAACTCACTGTCACTTAATTAGCTGTGGACCTGGTCCTTAACCTGAGGCTGAAGGTGAAGGTGAAGTCGCTCAGTCGTGTCTGACTCTTTGCGACCCTCGTGGACTGTAGCGTAGGAAAGACTTATCCAGACACTTCTAACTCTGCTCTGGTGGCAAGCTATAATGCTATTCAGTCAACAACAATGCGTGAGAATTATTCTTAGTTCCTTTAGGAATGGAAATCATGAGTACCTTTCAATGCTTTCAGCTTCTATACTTAAAATATTAAATAATTGCATTGTGGTATTCTTTTTTTTTTTTTTTAATCTAGTGTTGCCACCTTAAGGCTAAGAAAGATAATATATATTTACAAAAGCAACGCTCTACTTTAAAAGGTAGAATGATTTTATCACTTAATGACTTTAACCAATTTTAAGTGACTTTAATAGGATTATGTGTAATCTTCTATATGCTATTTGGCATATCTTAAAAATCAAATTAGAAAGATGTAATGTGCTGTCTTAACATGTAAAGGCACAAATATGTAGAATTTGACATAACTTTAATGACTCGTCTGCCAAAGCAGTAAGAGAGAATACACGATTCTGAAGCAGAAGGACAGTAGGAGAGCAAGGACGGATCAGATATGGTTTAGAAGTGGATCGAGACTATAGGCAGGAACCAACAGAGTAGAGTTAGAGGGATTTCTGGATTGAGATGAAAATAAAGAGAGGAGAGAGAATAAACAGGGATAGAGTTAAACAAAATACTATCAGATGTATCAGGCCTAAAATAACTAAATAGAAAAAAGGGCTTCCTTGATGGCTCAGTTGGTAAAGAATCCACCTGCAATGCAGGAGACCCAAAGGTAGATATATCCTATCTAAAGGCAAATCATCTTTAAGGATGCAGAGGCAAAAAAGAAGAGCATAAGTTCAGCAGTAACAGTGGCAGTTCTTAGCGGGAGTTTGCGTGGATCTGTGGGTGATCGTTTGTTTTTAGCTTGGTGGTTGCACCATCTCCCTTCATTTGACCTGATAATATTAGACAAGACCCATTCAGTTAAACAACCAAAGCTTTTAGTAAGGTATGTCCCTACAACCTGAGCACATACAGCTTTCCTTATGAATACACATTCATGAAATTCTTCATATTACTTCTCTCACTTTGAAATCTTCACAGCACACTGGATATTTGGAGGCTCTGTAAAGCTCTTCCTTCAAACAAAAGTGACTATCATGTGTAACTCAGACTTTCCCCATTTTTTTAACTGGCATTACTGTATGATTTCACTTCTTATACAACACACTTTAAGAAATGCTATCTTAATTATTCTGTTTTACTTAAAATAGTCCTTTGATGTTTGGAAAGAGTTTTATTAGTCTTACTTATTAGTCTTACTTTTCAGGCTTTAGTTTCCAATTTCCTTGTAAGAAAATATTTCTTAATCCTTCGTTATTATAGTTTTTAAAAAGCATGTTATAATTACATTTGTGGAATAATATAAAGGAAGGAGAAACTGGAGGGGGTGCATAAATATGAGTTCATATTTTTTTCTACTACTTATTTGTTAAGTAAATGTGAGTCATTATCTAAAATCACTGCGCTATATTGTCCTCTTCTGAAAGAGAGAAAAGAAAAAGATAGCTATGGATCTCTCATGATGGATCATGAAAATGACATAAAACAGAATAATATATATATAAGCATTATTTTTGTTCCTATCTTAAAAAATTTAGTCAATTCCATTTTCTTATTTTTCCTTTTATGAAATATATATTTTTTCCATTTTTATTCATGAGAATTGTTTAATAATTTATACTAGACTTTTAAATCATATGTTCAAATATATATAAAACATTTTACCTAGATGAATAATGGGGAAATACAATGATTTTATTGATAAAAATATTTTTAGATATTTATTATGAATATTTGAGAATAGAAAAATTCATAGTATGTAACTTTTAAAAAGTTAGATTTTTATGTCAAAACCATTAAAATGTTTTCTCTTCTGATCCACATTTCCTAATTTTATGAATAATGCAACAATCAGATAAGTAGACAAATATATGTAGAGAAGCTTAATGAAAAGTTCATTATAATTATAAAGTATATAATAGAATAATGTGCAGCAAACAAAATGCTTCATTTAATGTTGTTAAGTACTATATTTTTAGGGAATTCTGGTTGGACATATATAAAATTCTAACACTTTGTACTTATAAGGAATGAGAAAATAAGTGAATTTTTTCCCTTTTTGCTTTGTATATTTGATGAATTTATATAAAATAAGCATAGATTATTTATGTAAAATTTTAAATAATAAAAATTAATTGACACAGAATAAGAATTAAATATTTCCTTTGATATTTTAAAAGCCTTTGGAATCTTTGTAAACTATCCTAAAACAATCCAAACTTTATTTAAATAAACTGCTTCAAACTTAGCTTACCTGTAGAAATTGCATATTTTTCTATAGTATCCCTGAACACGTGTCTATTTCTATCCTCACTGAGTACAAATGACAAGATGAAGAATGGATAAATATGGGAAAATGTCCCAGAGTATTCCTGATATTAGTTATAACGTTTGCCATATCAATAGTTTGTAAATCAACTCAATATTTTTTACTGACAGCCATTAGAGCATAATTCTGTTCCATAAAATTAGGTCACTGAAATTTCAAGCAGGACTTGATTATTTGAACCAGTCTAGCGCTTTTCAGAGTTCAAATAGACTGTAAATGTGCAGACAGAACTAGGCTGTGGCACTAATTATGTTCTGCTTTGTGTAGCATGGCCTTATTTAATATTCTTGGGGCTGCAGTAAATCTTACCAGTTTAGGCTTCCTGTTGAGATTTAGTGAAGAAGAGCTTTGAATGGGAAAAGCTACTAATAACTCAAACTTAATTTGAATGTTATAGGATGTTATGCGTCAAACTACAGAATCAGAAAATAGATACCAAAAACATCAAAGGGCATGAAACCACTGCCTATTAACCCTTGTGAATTGTGATAAGTCAGGGAGCTTGCATCTTGTGTTGCTGCCTTATACTGCTTGGCCCAAGCCTTATTACTATTTTGGACAATGGAAATTAAGATTGAAAAACAAAATCAGGTAGTTATATAACCTACAAAAGCTCTACTTAATTAACATAGAAACATTAATTGCTGATATCAGTGAATAGCGAGAGTCTTATGCAGGTCAGGAAGCAACAGTTAGAACTGGACATGAAACAACAGATTGGTTCAAAATAGGAAAAGGAGTACGTCAAGGCTGTATATTGTCACCCTGTTTATTTAACTTCTATGCAGAGTACATCATGAGAAACGCTGGACTGGAAGAAACACAAGCTGGAATCAAGATTGCCAGGAGAAATATCAATAACCTCAGATATGCAGATGACACCACCCTTATGGCAGAAAGTGAAGAGGAACTAAAAAGCCTCTTGATGAAAGTGAAAGAGGAGAGTGAAAAAGTTGGCTTAAAGTTCAACATTCAGAAAATGAAGATCATGGCATCCAGTCCCATCACTTCATGGGAAATAGATGGGGAAACAGTGGAAACAGTGTCAGACTTTATTTTTGGGGGCTCCAAAATCACTGCAGATGGTGACTGCAGCCATGGAATTAAACGACGCTTACTCCTTGGAAGAAAAGTTGTGACCAACCTAGATAGCGTATTCAAAAGCAGAGACACTACTTTGCCGACTAAGGTCCGTCTAGTCAAGGCTATGGTTTTTCCAGTAGTCATGTATGGATGTGAGAGTTGGACTGTGAAGAAGGCTGAGTGCCGAAGAATTGATGCTTTTGAACTGTGGTGTTGGAGAAGACTCTTGAGAGTCCCTTGGACTGCAAGGAGATCCAACAAGCCCATTCTGAAGGAGATCAGCCCTGGGATTTCTTTGGAAGGAATGATGCTAAAGCTGAAACTCCAGTACTTTGGCCACTTCATGGGAGGAGCTGATTCATTGAACAGATCCTGATTCCTGGAAAGACTGAAGGCAGGAGGAGAAGGGGATAACAGAGGATGAGATAGTTGGATGGCATCACCAACTAAATGAACATGCGTTTGAGTAAACTCTGGGAGTTGGTGATGGACAGGAAGGCCTGGCATGGTGCAGTCCATTGGGTCACAAAGAGTCAGACACAACAGAGCAACGGAACTGGACTAAAATATTGGAATTATGGACTTTAAAGCTACATCAATACTTCCTTAGAGGTATTATTGCATAGACTAGTCAAAAATGATTAAAACACCGGTCAGAACTTCAAATATATAAAGATAATTATAATATACCTTTTAATATATGATTATGTGGAGAAATCTACATAATTTCTATTTATCTATCTATATATATCTATCTCCACATCTCTCTATATATATCCTAAATGGTATATAACACAATTTCTTTACTCTCCTTATTTCTAGTGAAGACTTTCAATGATTTTACAAGTTTATGTGAAAGATGAGTTACTACCTTAAATTTTCTGTCTCAGAGACTAATTTAGTATTCACCTTGTAGATTTTAAACTGCTACTGTTTTGAAATAATTTTGACTTATAGAAATACTTGCAGTAATTGTACACAGAATTTATTTGTATTTTTCAGAAGCTTCTCTAATATTAACATCTCATGTAAGCACATTGAAATAATCAAAACCAAAAAAAGTAATATTAACATAATGTTATTAAATTATAGACCTTATTCATATTTCACCAGTTTTTCCACTGTATAAAAATTGATAAACAGAAACCTCAATTAAATAGAGTTAAGAGGCCAGAAAAGGGAGCTTTATTGTGGCTATAGCAGAACTCAGTGGGAAGAAAAAAGATTTCTCTTCTTTCCTGGCAAGGTCTCAGTCAATGAAAAGCCATGAACTCTAGGACATTAAGATAAAATTATATAGCAACTATACTTCAATTAAAAAAACTCCATGGACTCTTTATTTATTCTGAAGGAGATCAACTCTGGGATTTCTTTGGAAGGAATGATGCTAAAGCTGAAACTCAAGTACTTCGGCCACCTCATGAGAAGAGTTGACTCATTGGAAAAGACTTTGATGCTTAGAGGGATTGGGGGCAGGAGAAGAAGGGGGACGACAGAGGATGAGATGGCTGGATGGCATCACTGACTCGATGGACGTGAGTCTGGGTGAACTCTGGGAGTTGGTGATGGACTTGGAGCCCGGGCGTGCTGCGATTCATGGGGTCACAAAGAGTCAGACATAACTGAGCGACTGAACTGAACTGAACTTCCTTTTCCTTTCTCTAACGGTTCTTCCCTTGCCTTGCATGGACTTTCATGTGGCTCAGTATGATGGAGACCCCTAAATGGTGACTCCTAATAAGCCTGTTTCTGCTGAAGAAATATCTGGCTGTCTATTTTCTTTTTCCAGGTCAACATACTACATGTGTTTCAGGTCAAAACATATAACTTTTATGTTCTTGTGTCCAATCCAGGGACATACTGCATTTAGCTGTTTTGTCTCTTTAGCCTCCTCCAACCTGTGACAGTATCTCAGTCTTTCCTTACCTTTCACAATTTGGCAGTTTTGAAGATTACTGGTCAGTTACTTAGCAGTTTCTTCCTTGGTAAAATGTCCCTCATTTTGGGTTTGTCTGTTATTTTCTCATGATTGGGATGAGGATATGTATACTTATAGAAATTTTCCAATTAGTAAATGCAGAAAGAAAGAAGGAACAGAAAATCATCTTTAGATAAATGCCATAGTAATAATTGCTGAAGATAGCATCTACTGATAGACAAGACTTCCCTCATAGCTCAGTTGGTAAAGAATTTGCCTGCAAAGCAGGAGACCCAAGTTCAATTCCTGGATCAGGAAGATTCCCCTGGAGAAGAAAATGGTAACCACTCCAGTATTCTTGCCTGGAGAATCCCATGGAGAGAGGAGCCTGGCAGGCTACAGTGCATGGGGTCACAAGAGATGGACACGTCTTAGAGATTACATCACCACCATCACTGATAGATGCTATAATTAAGAGCCCTGATTCTCTTTATTGGAGAACAGTGCTTAGAAATCAAGATCTGGTTGCTATGAGTATGCATTGCTACTGGAGCAGCATTACATCTAGGCTCTCCAGTGGAAAAAAACTAAGAATTATAAGTACCTATATTAACCCATCCATGCAAACACATCTATATTTACTTCTGTATCAATTTGTCTATATAATTAAAAACATGAACTTATTTCTCTTTCTTTGTAATTCAACAACACAAAGTTTATCCTAGCCTTCTCTCTTTATCAGAAAATTTTCTCCAAACCAAAATAAAACTTAGTTCATAACATATACAAACTTACATCATCAATTCTAATCAATATATGCATAAAAGCATTTCAGAATTGCCAGAACATACCTGTGTGAGAAGACAATTTATTACTGGACTACAGTGCTTCTGTAGTTTCTTTTTTTAACCTTATGATATGTAATCAAGACACTATTTTCCAAAGTGAAATATTAGTTCCTTTTCCTGCGTGATACAGTTATGCTATTCACTTACAATGCAGTTTAGTTCACTTGTTATTGTTTTTAATTCCACTTTGTTCCCTCATTCTTATATGTTTTATTTATCTTTTCTAGGATTTATGTGGGGTTTCCCTAGTGGCTCAGTGGTAAAGAATCTGCCTGCAGTGCAGGAGACTTGCAGGAGATGTAGGTTCAATCCCTGGGTCGAGAAGGTCCCCCTGGGGAAGGAAATGGCAACTCACTCCAGTATTCTTGCCTGGAAAATTCCATGGACAGAGCAGCCTGATGGGCTACAGTTCATGGGGTCACAAAGAGTCAGACATGACTGAGTGACTTACCAACAACAACAACAACTATAAGAATCGTGGCTATATAAAAATGTATACTAAAAGAAATGTCATTTGTTCTCAGTCTCTAGTACCCAACTCAAATTTCACTCTTCTTTTCAGTCCTTTTCCTTCAGCACCTGTAAGCAACTGATTTTTAATTTTCTGCTTTGTTTTTCCTGCGCTTCTTTAGCAAAGATGGAAAGATGAATCTCCTTTTCCTGCTTAACATTAAGGATTGCATGTTCCTTTTTATTTAGCCGCTGTATTAATTTGCAGGGCTGCTGTAACAAAGTATTGCAGAGTAGGTGGCTTAAATAACCCTCAAGCTCTTTACATGTTAGTGCTAAAGCAAGAAGCCTTGTAAATTGATTTGAAAAGCCTAAAGTCATCCTAACTCTTTTGCCTTTGTTAATTAAACTTTTGTCTGCAGGTTTAGAAGATGTATTCTTTATCTTTGAAATCTGAAAGATTTACCCTGATCAATCTCAGAGCTGATCATTTTGGGTTAATTTTTGAAGGTACCTGGTGAACATTTATACTGTTAGTTTCAGCACTTTTCTGTTACTAGAAAGTTTTCTGAGATTACAGTTTTAAGTAATAGCTATATTTCAATGTTTTATTTTATTTCTTTAAGGATTTTGATATTTTAAATGTTTTACTTCCCTGTATTTTTATTACTTCCAATATTATTCTCACTTCCATTTTCTACTTATTTCTCTCTGATCATTTTTACTTCTTTCTTTATGTCTCTGTCTTTGCTTGTTATTGTTCTGCTTCCCTTTAATGCCCTTGATTAATTTATCATTTGAGCCTTTTCTACTTTGAGTATCTCCTAACTTATTATCTATTTATGAGCTAATTTTGTCTTTTTAAAAATATTTCTTTGCTGAGTGCATTCAAATATTTTTCTTCCTGATTTTTGTCCATTTCAGTGTATAATTTGTAAGTTTCTGATTGAAGATTATTTATACCATTAAATACTTATTCAATTACATTAATAATTTTTGGACTATTGACACAATTTCTTGTTTCATGGAGTTTTTTGTAAGGGGTGTGAATTTCCCTCAGTTTATATTGTCAAATAAGTTACTTGTATGACATGCTGTTTCCTGAATTTCTGTAATTATGGTGAACTTGCCTTTCCTTCTTTTCATGTTTAAAATTTTCAGGCATTTTATAAGATTTCTACTTTTACAGTCAGAAGAGCAAGTCTAAGTACTTTGGTGGTTTTCCTTGTTCAATTTGGTGGTGGATAAGCTTATTTTGTTGATTTACTTTGTCGTATAAGATCTTAATTTTTTTTTCTTTTTTCTTTCTGTTCCTTTCTTACTTGACTCTAAAAAGGTGCTTCTTCCTTTATTTTTATTTTTGTTTCTTCCCTTGAATCTACATGTCTCAAAGTCTAATTTTTAGATTGCATCTGGCTCTTTAAATTTTGCTCTTTCCTTTAAAGCATAACTACCCTTTTGAGTCATCTAGACTGTGAGTATAGTCGAGTATATTTGAGTCAACTATACTTTGAAGTTTATTCCCTGTGGCCTGTATTCCAGGTAGAATTACTTTTTTCCTCTGTTGTTTTATATTGAAAAGAATGATTAGGAGGTAAGTAGCAAGGCTAGCCATAATTGTCTATTTCCATTCACCTGTATGTAGGTCAATAAACAACAGTTAGAACCAAACAAGGAACAATGGACTGGTTTCTAAATGGGAAATAAGTACATTTAGGCTGTATATTGTCACCCTGCTTATTTAATTTGTATGCAGAGTACATCATGTGAAATGCTGGGTTGGATGAAGCACAAGCTGGAATTAAGATTTCTGGGAGAAATATCAATAACCTCAGATATGCAGATGATACTATCCTTATAGCAGAAAGTGAAGAGGAACTAAAGAGCCTCTTGATGAAGGTGAAAGAGGAGAGTGAAAAAGTTGGCTTAAAACTCAACATTCAGAAAACTAAGATCATGGCACCACTTTATGGCAAATAGATGGGGAAACAATAGAAACAATAACAGACTTTATATCTTGGGCTCCAAAATCACTGTGGATGGTGACTGTAAGCATGAAATTAAAAGGTGCTTACTCCTTGGAAGAATAACTTTGACAAACATAGACAGTGTATTAAAAAACAGAGATATCACTTTGTTGACAAAAGTCTGTATAGTCAAATCTATGATTTTTTCAGTAGTCATGTATGGATGTGAGAGCTGGACAATAAGAAAGGCTGAGACCTGAAGAGTTGATGCCTTTGAACTGTGATGTTGAAGACTCTTGAGAGTCCTTGGATAGCAAGGAGATCAAATCAGTCAATCCTAAAAGATATCAACCCTGAATATTCATTGGAAGGACTGATGCTGAAGCTTCAATACTTTGCCACCTGATGGGAAGGGCCGATCCATTGGAAAAGACCTTAAGGCTGGGAAAAATTGAAGGCAGGAGGAGAAGGTGGCAACAGAGGACGAGACGGTTGGATGGCACCATTGACTCAATGCACACGAGTTTGAACAAACTCTGGGAGATGGTGAAGGACAGGGAAGCCTGGTGTGCTTCAGTCCGTGGGGTCACAAAGAGCTGACACTACTGAGCGACTGAACAAATAGATTCAGTATTTTGAGAAAAGAAACTTTTCTATAATTTGTATGAAAAATTAGTTCTATTTTCTCCAATGAAAATAAAAAATTAATTATTTGAAGTGTGCATGCTTCTATAAGATCCTAATACAAGTGTTTCTCACTTTTAAAAATTCAGTTTCAAAACACTGGTATCCCTATAAGTGATATCCACTAAGGAAGGTATTTGGAAAGCAATTTCATATGCCTGTAGTGTTTGCCGTGATCAAAGTTTCCTGACACTCTTTAGAAGTGCTTTCTGAACTAGTTTCTACTCCACATTTAAAAATTCCCTCAATCTTTTCAGTCATACCTTATCTTTGGTTCTCAGTGACAACACTCTGCCTGAGCATTAGCTTCATTATGTTCAACTACTATCATAAAATCGAGTACAGTCTCAAAGGATAAAAGTTTTATCTTTCAGTCTAGTTGTAGAATTGCTTTTATGGAACATAAAACAATTTTAATAGAGTAACTAAACATACTTTGGACAACCAAGATGACTACCTTGAAGGAGGAAACTAATTTAGATACATAATACTAGTGTTACAGCTTAAAATTTTTTTCATCACTATATAGTTTCAATTCTCCTATCACTAGTAAATGTGTTGAATATCCATGAAAATAATGACACATCCAGTTCAATCTTTCTATTTCAAATAATAAATGAATATCAGCTGGCTATTTCAATTTTAGTTAAATTTCACAGTAGTTTTACAAGTGCTTTATAATTATAATTGGAACCTATTTTAAGTTTAAAATTGTATTAGTTCAAAACATATTCCATGCAAATATTAAATTAGCATCATGTATAACTATGCTAGTTTTTTTAAAGACATTTCTCAATTTTTGTTTATTAAATAAATATCTCCTCTCATTAATAGTCACCTATTTGGAAACATATAGTGCTATTTTCTATATAGGCATTCATGCTACTAGTATATATGAAAGTTCCCTTTGACATAAAAAACATGAAAAATAATGAAAAGGAAAAAAGCAATGGTAATCAGAATATAAGACTCTTATGCTTATGGTTTTCTTCCATATCTTATCATTTGCTATTCAATTTTTTGTGACAAAATATATTAATTTTGTATTTTCCTAAGATGCAAAATGTTTTAAAGGAAGTGATCTCATTCCTTACGTTAATTTTGTTGTTGTTTAGGGTACAATGATATGATCTTTCAAAATGTGAAACCCATGCTATGCATTCAAATGAAGATTTACTCTAAAGTAAATAATTTATATCTCTGATTTTTTACCTTCTGTTTAGTCTTTTAAATTTCCATGTACTGCACAGTGAGGACTCATCTCACTGTGGGGAATGGAACTAGCGTTCTGTCACTATGAAAAAGCAAAGAGAAAGATTGGCTCATTTTAGGATACTTAGATAAGAAAACTGCATGGATCTAAGAAACTTATTTGTTAAGATAAAGATTATACCCTCACATATTAAGATAGACTAAAGTAATGATTATCAAATCATATTAATTACTTTTAAATTGATTATTATATTTATCAGGTTATAAATTCTAACTCTCCACACTATAGAGTATCCTAATGTTTGAAGTCTGTAAGTTTGATCATTTAGTAAGGAGTCTGTATTTTAGTCAAGCAAGATATATATCATATTATAATCACTCGGCAGGCATTTTTAAGGGATTAAAAATACCAAATACAAACTTTCCTCATTCTTTACCTTTCTTTTAATTTGCTCACTATAGCAAACACATTCAGGACTTATTTTTAAAGTAAGTCAGAATATATTTAACATTATTTTTATAAATCAATTTCTTTAAACTTTATTGGTACAGATAATACGAGGTTGAATCAAGTATCATAGTACTTTGGCTTTGAAAATAAAGCTGTTTTTTAACATGATAGCCTAACAGAAAGTTTCTAGTTTCACACTGATAGATGATTATTACTCTAATTTGATCCAACTAAATGTACTTGGAGCATAATTTCAAGTGTAGTTTTCTTTATATTTATTAAAAAAATGAAAAATCTAATTATTTCTTATGCAGAATTTATCTCTTATATAAAGGCTTTGACACATGGACTGAGTCCTTCTTTTGGACTTTAATTCAACAACCTCATATGTTTACCGTTACTAGTTTTCTCACTGGGAATACTTTCAAAGTAGCTAGAGCATATTCATAACAGACTTAGTATAGTTTTTTTTTTTTTCTTCATAGGGAATTTCAGGGACTTCCAAATATCCATCTCTTGAAATACTGAAGAATTATTTAGGAAATGATATAATAAAGTGAACAAAAATTTTGACTGGGCAATAAGCCATGCATGTATAAACTATCTGTATACATACGTGTATGTGTGTGTGAGAGAGAGACATACAGACAGACAGATAGGCAGTAGCAGGGGTGAGGAGGGTGGCGGGAAGAAATCTAGATCAGCTGGATCTCTTACTTCCCCACTTCCCAGTAGGATTTGTCTCAAGAAACATCTTTAGAAGTTAAATGCACTAAAGTAGTACTGTATTTGGAGAAGGCAATGGCACCCCACTCCAGTACTCTTGCCTGGAAAATCCCATGGACAGAGGAGCCTCGTAGGCTGCAGTCCATGGGGTCGCAAAGAGTCGGACACGACTGAGCGACTTCACTTTCAATTTTCACTTTCATGCACTGGACAAGGAAATGGCAACCCACTCCAGTGTTCTTGCCTGGAGAATCCCAGGGACGGCGGAGCCTGGAGGGCTGCCGTCTATGGGATCGCACAGAGTCGGACACGACTGAAGCGACTTAGCAGCAGCAGCAGCAGCAGTGTATACACGGTGTACCTGAATCATGTGTATAGATATGGCCTGAGCTTTTCTTTTTACACAATGCACCATGAAGTAAATACGTGCAAAATATTAACATAAACCCTTTGTTATTAATTAGAAAATTCATATAATTATAACACAGGGAATATTCCAATCATAAAGGTGAAGTAGAGGGGAAAATAGTAGGTTGTTTCCTGACTTTTAAAAACTCGTAGCAGATTTTTAATAGACATCTGAAACGGAAAGACCCATTTCAGACCAAGAAAGACAAATACTATATGATCTCACTTGTGCATAAAATAAAACAAAACAAAACAAAACAAAACTGGGCTCCAGATACAGAAAACAGATTGTTGTGTGAATAGGGTTAAAAAGTACAATCTTCCAGTTATACAATAAATAAGTCCTGGGGATATAACATACAGCATAGCAACTAGAGTTAATGACACACTATTGAATATTTGAAAGTTAGTAAGAGAGTAGATCTTAAAACCTGTCATCATGATAAAAATAATAGTAACTATGTGGTGATTGATATTAACTAGACATTGTTATAATCATTTCACTATATATATATAATCATTATGTTGTATACTTGAACCAATAGAATGCTATATATCAGTTACATCTGAATTAAAAAATTAAAAGAAAAAAATCCATAGCTATTAAATTGTCATTCCAATTTTGTCACTTCTTTCCAGTATCATTCCAATATTTATAGCATATATAGTTCACTTTAGCAAGATGACAAATACATGCCTTATGCTTTATAAGATTAATATGCAAATATTTAAATAGAGCAAGAAAGAATAGAAAAAGAGGAAAAGAGTCCACAAGAAATGAGCAGATTTAGGCTATGTTTTCCTTTTGTAAGCTGTGAAAATCCTTGCTGAAAATACCATAATTTCTTACATATTGTCATTTCCTTTTGTTATTATTACATGCTATAAGTTAACAGGAGCTAGTATATTTCCAGAAGATGCAGAGAAGGCTGAGAAGTACAAAGCCTTTTATCAGTGTGATGCACCTAAGGTGTAAAGGGTAGGAAACAGCCTGATTAGTAGAAGCTGGTCATCTCTGAAACTGCTTCCATGCACAACTCTGCCAACACAGAGCCTGATAGGAGGGACTGCCAGGGGAAATTAGGCAGAGAACTGTCACCAACTTCAGTCCAGTGTTCCCTGCTGGAAATGTTTCCCTACTTGTTGTATCTAGTACATGTGATGACCATATATGAACAGTGAAACATAAAGGAAAAAAAATGCAGTTTACCCAGCTGAGAAATTAAAAAGGCATTAAGAAGTGATGGAGAAGGCAATGGCACCCCACTCCAGTACTCTTGCCTGGAAAATTCCACAGACGGCGGAGCCTGGTGGGCTGCAGTCCATGGGGTTGCTAAGAGTCAGACATAATTGAGCGACTTCCCTTTCACTTTTCACTTTCATGCACTGGAGAAAGAAATGGCAACCCACTCCAGTGTTCTTGCCTGGAGAATCCCAGGGACGGCGGAGCCTGGCGGGCTTCTATCTATGGGATCTCACAGAGTCAGACACGACTGAAGTGACTTAGCAGTAGTACCAGTAGCAAGAAGTGACATGTCATATGAGGCTTATGAGATACATAGGCCTGTTCATAAGACTGGCTCTTATATGTGTGTGTATACATATACACACACTTTTTTAAGCTCCAGTTACCTTATGAAGACCTTGGAGTATATTATTGGTTCTCAGCTCTGGTGGAACGTTAGATTTATCTGAAGAGCTTTAAAAGTATTCATATCTGTCCTAAAAGTACAGCCTAGGCATAAATTTTTATTTATTAACTTCCATATGTGATCCTGTGTATAACTGGACATTAGAAAGACTGAACAATGTTTTAAGTGATTTAAGTTTCTTCCACATTTAATTTTCCATATTTTCTAGGAAAGCTCCATTTTTCCTAGCTTTCTCCATTCTCCTTGCTTCTTTGCATAAATACCCTCTTTACATACTGAAGACTAAAAAAGATAAAACATATTATTTTATCTACAAGTATTGCAATTAAATATTTGATTGTTTCATATGTGTATTACTCTGCCGCTGCTGCTGCTAAGTCGCTTCACTCGTGTCCGACTTTGTGCAACCCCATAGATGGCAGCCCACCAGGCTCCCCCATCCCTGGGATTCTCTAGGCAAGAACTCTGGAGTGGATTGCCATTTCCTTCTCCAATGTATGAAAGTGAAAAGTGAAAGAGAAGCTGCTCAGTCATTTCCGACTCTTCGCGACCCTATGGACTGCAGCCTACGAGGCTCCTCCGTCCATGGGATTTTCCAGGCAAGAGTACTGGAGTAGGGTACCATTGCCTTCTCCGACTCTGCCACTACAAACCTACAAATGGTAAATCATATCAGGATAAGCTGTTTCATATGGATGGTGGAATAACTTGGAAATAAGATACAACTAAGATATTCTAATATTCCATTCTATCCTAGAATTATAACCTTCTTAGTCCAGGATGTTCCAGGAAGATTTTTTAGTAAAATCCTCAGTGAAAGCATTCTACTTCACAAGGTCCAGACTCTGAGTCAGCTATTAAGATTTGCTTGAATTTATTATAAGCACTCTTGGGCATGTCATGGAGAAATTCCCCAACTGTTCCAGAATAAGAAATGAGTACATGGGAGTTTGTGCCATTTCTTATAGTACATGCTGTGGTAGGAACTATTTAACTACTATATGGATCCCAGTTCTGAGTTCTGTTATGTAACTAAAGCAGAATCAGCAAACACTGAGCAGTTTCTAGAAAATAGAAAGAGGTTTAAATGGTTAAAAACTATCACAACAAATATAACCAAAAGCATATGCCCATTACATAAAAATCCCAAAGTGGTGATTTGAAATCAGGACTGTGAACTCAAACTATATTTTAAACAAAGGACATATTTGCAAGCTTTTATTACCAAAAAACTCAGACAGGGACCAACTTCGTAGCAGTGAGAACACTTTGGCAAATAAGTTGCATTCTTTAAATATTATTTTTCACCAAAGAAACCAGACTTCTTGAAGAAATAGCTAATTAAACATCTGGTGCCAGAAGTATTCAGGAAGGGCTTAGAATATGCTGTCGTACTGAAAAGAAGCAGGACTCTGTGGTCCTTGCTCCCTGTGTCCTCTTCTGTCTGTGAGGAAACTTTAGCCAAAGAATAAGCTTAGTCAGAGAAGTGAGAACATGTAGAAACAAAGGAAAATTGTCAAAGGAGAACAAATAATAATAATGTACTCATTAAGCATAATCAAGGACCTTTAGGTCTTCTTTCAGGGCTATACCTAATACTCTGAGCTATACCTATGAGCTGTCTTATAGATAGTGAAACCCCCACCAGGCGGCAAAAGTTAAGTATATGATGACCAGATGGTAGCCATGGCATAAGCTACCATCATTTTGAGAACTGGCTTCAAAGAAATGGAAACAAGCCAACCCTGGAACTAAAGACTAACTGTACTTAAAACAATCAATATGAGGCTGATTGGACCTCCAGTGACCAACTGCAAGATGACTGCCAGACCTGACTGTGCTATTTATGCGCATACTACCCTCCCTTCACCTCTAAAAACTCTTGCCCACTGATTATCAGTAGGAGGAGAGTTGGCCTTTGGACAGGACTTCATTATCGTTTCCCCCGTTGTCGGCATCTGAAGTAAAGCAAGCTTTCCTTTCCACCAATCAGGCCTCTTTTTTGGCTTTTGAACTGCAAGAAGACAGACCACAACTTTTGGTAATAATACTAGAAAACTCTTAAAGACCTCTAGATTATGCAAAGGAACACAGGTGCCACTGAGAATAAACTATGATAGCAAAATTTGTGAATTGATAAGAATAATAACTACAAGAAGTTAAAATGAGTAAAATATATTAAAACCATAGATTAATCATATTAACAAAGAAGAGAAAAAGTGAACTCAATTTCACTTTCAGAGGATTCTAGGGAGCAAGTCATTATTTCAAAACTGGTGAGTTAATAGGAGAAGTCAGATTTTAATCTTCCTTTTTTACATAATATTTACATTGGCTTAATGAAATGGTTGATAAAATGTTTATTTAAGTATTTTTTAGCCAGTAAATGTATAAATAACCATAGGTTTAAAGTATAAAATTTTTCAACTTCTAAAAATTCATGGATTTTAGCATTGATAACTATGTGTGCTAACACTGCATAAAGAAAGGCAGGTAAATAGTAGAAATAGTTTCACTAAGATGTTTAAATCTGAATGTTATCAAGTCTCTGGTTTAACAAGAAGGAAATACAGAGGAGAAACGCTAAAGGATATCAAAGGCAGGAATGAGTAAAATTCAGATAGTTATATTAACAATCCGATTTCCTCAACAAAATCTTTCAAAAAATATAAGAAAATAATAAACAAGACAAAGAATTAATAGTCTATAGCAGAGAAGGCAATGGCAACCCACTCCAGTACTCTTGCCTGGAAAATCCCATAGACGGAGGAGCCTGGTGGGCTGCAGTCCATGGGGTCGCGAAGAGTCGGACACGACTGAGAGACTTCACTTTCACTTTTCACTTTCATGCATTGGAGAAGGAAATGGCAACCCACTCCAGTGTTCTTGCCTGGAGAATCCCGGGGATGGGGGAGCCTGGTGGGCTGCCATCTATGGGGTTGCACAGAGTAGGACACGACTGAAGCGACTTAGCAGCAGCAGCAGCAGACCTATAGATTGGGCTTCCCTGGTGCCTCAGTGGTAAAGACAGTCATCAGATTAGCTTGATACATTTGTGAAGGGCTAAGAGGGCTATGGATTAGCACCAAAAAGCTAGGCCTATGAATTTGGCCATGTCCTTGAATTCTTCTCCTTTGTGAAATAAAGAGATATAACTGATATTTTTTTCATGTGATTGTCATGATCAGTATTGAATATTTACAGTAGGTTGACTGGTAGATGAATAGATTATGACAGGTAGAATGATAGGTAGGTATTAATAAGTAGAGGCATAGAAGTGGCAAATGCTGGAATTGAACTCAGATTTGTCTAGCATCATGATTAAACTAGTATAACATCTCTTAATGCTACTTATAAACTTGTTAACTGTGTTCAAAGACAGAAAGGGCAATTTATTGCTTACCATTTACATTTTAAAGATATTCCAGCTGCCATCACTATTCATCAATATATTCAGTTTAGATTTAAACATTTCTCAGGGAACTGTCAAAGAAGATAATATTGGAGTATCTTCTCCATTTAGTATAAATGTATAATAGCTTCAAGGTGGTAGTTCAGAAATGAAAGACGATGATCAATGTTTAATCATCACAAACTTAATCACTGCTGTCTAAACTTCCATGGTCACGCAGGCCAAGTAAAGCAGAGGACTCCTACAGTTTATATCAGGTGCTTTCTCTTTATTCATGCTTATCTTCAGCTGTACAACATGTAATATGGAATTACTGAAATGGAAGGCTATTGTGACATTTCAGAGTAGTCATGCACATTTTCCTGGAGAGAAAATTAATTATAGAACAAAATGAAGATGAAAAAATACAAATGAAAGGTGATAAAAATAGCAACAATCAACTGTCTTTTATGGACTTTTAGAAGTCTGAATCTCATCTGAGAACAATAATTATTCTGAGTGTGTCTTCAAACTTCCACATTTCTTTGCTCTTCTTAAAGAAATTTGTTATTTAATATCATTAATGAGATTTAATATTAATGAATCTTATGCTCTTTTCTAGAATTATTTTGTGTCAATCTGAATGTCAGCTTCCTCATTTTGAGCTATAACTTTTTAATGACACATATGATCTAACCTTCTTTAATGCTTCCTTCCGAAATGTTGCATTTGCTATTCTCTGCCCTAGAACAATTTTTCTGGATAGCCCTAAAGCTAGTGTCTCATAATTATTTGAGCCTTTGTTGACTGCTAATACTTAATTGTTGCTCTCATCTTTTCCTGGTTTGCTATTTCATATTATTAAAAACCATCAATACTTAAAATCATCAGGATAATTTATTTCACTATCATATTGTTTGTATCATTGTACAAAGTTTCTTAAAACCAGGACTATTTTTTTATCTCTTGTGTAACTCCAGCTAGTGCACATGTTGGATGAAACTGATCTTTTAACACACACCCTAGAGCTTGTTCATAACATCCATGTTGTCACCAATGGACATGTATTAAAATTGAAAAGTTAGTCAATTGTCTACACAATTCAAATAGAAACACTTGATTAAATGGTTTTTGGAAATGTGCTTTAAAGTTCTGTCAGTGAATGATGGGACAGAACAGATCAGAGGAGTCAGATATTAAGAAAATAGCGATGTTTACTAGGATCAGTCAGATATAAAGTTCAATTTAGCTGCTGATAACCAAAAAGATTAGGAGCTTTCCTGGTTCTCAGATGGTAAAGAATCTGCCTGCAATTCAGGAGACCCAGGTTTGATCCCTGGGCTGGGAAGATCCCCTTGAAGAAGGGAATGGCAACCCACTCCAGTATTCTTGCCTGGAGAATTCCATGGACAGAGGAGCCTGGCAGGTTATAGTTGTGGAACTGCAAATAGTCAGACATGACTGAGAAACACACTTTCTTTTCATCCAGAAGGTATGACAGATGACTTGGTGATTCATACCAGCAGTGAACGTGTTAGAGTTTAATAAGAAGGAACAAGTAGTTGCCAACAGGTAAAACTACACAAGGACAGAGCAGTCTGTGTGAGCAGAGATGCATAGAGAGTATCAGGAGGATGGAATTCTAAGAAGAAAAGGAGTAGGAGCGGGCACCCAGGATCTAGATAGGGTTTTTTTCGGCTAGACTTTCTTGAGAAGAACTGGTAAGGCAGGGACCCTGTTCCTCAAGCTTTGATGTACAGTGTAGGAGGAAGGTAGGTAGAATCCTGCTTTCTGGTATTAAGACATAATATGCTGATTTTGCTTTATTTTTTAAGCCTGCCCAATATTGGAAAGCTCTCCTTACTTAAGTCCCCTACATATGAACCCTTGAGTTGAGAAGTTTCAAGGATGTGAACATGTCTTCAGATGTCCAATCACATAAGTTAGTTCACATACCTTTTGCACATTGTCAGGTGCATGCATCCTCGATAAATGGTAGTGTTTTGTGTACTTTACTGGACAGTACTGTATAGAGAACAGTAGTACAGCATCTTTATTTCAAGCCCAGGATGTCCAAAAGTAACCATAAAAACAGTGATGATAGTAGCTAGTGCTGCTAAGGAGTGCCAAACACCAAGAAGGACGAAAAGAGACAAGAGAAAGAAGTAACTGACAAACTGAAGACATTCATGATGCAGAAAGAGCAAGGGGATTTTCTTTATCTGAGGAGGCACTGTTAGGTTTTGAGAAACAGGACCTGAACGTAGAAAGGTACATGGAGGTTGAAGAAGTTATTCAGAATGCAATCCAGTGCTACTGTGTCATCTGTGATGAGAAAAACAGAGCTACCACCCAGACATCACTGGATCATTTTTTCAAGAGGTTATATAGAATTGAATCCAGCAAGGAACCAGAACCTGTGCCACGAATGTCAGGTGTGAGTGAAATTGCAGCTTGCCCTCCATCTCCTTTTGTTGAGGATTTTTTAGTTCTACCATCTTCCACCTCCTCTCCCTACTTGTCAATAACACTTCCTGCCTGTTCACTCAATGCCAGCCCCTGTATGCCAGCTGTTGTACTGTACTACTGTCTTTTCCAAGGCACTGTATTGTAAGATTAAACATGTTTTTATTTTTTCTTGTTTTTTTTTAATGCAATATTTGTGAGAAAAGTATTATGAATCTATTATAGTACAGTACTATATAGCCGATTGTGTTAGTTGGATACCCAGGCTAACTTTGATGGACTTACAAACAAATTGGACTTATGAACACACTCAGAACAGAACTCATTCATATTTAGGGGACTTACTTTATTCGTATAGCCACTCCTGTTTTCTTTTGATTACTAATTAACTGGAACATATTTTTCCATTCTTTCACTTCCAGTTATTTCATTTCTTTGAATCATAAAGAGAGTCTCTTATGTGCAAAATATAGTTGAATCTTGTTTTTGTTCCTGAACCTGTGAATGTGCTCTCAGAATAGAATTCATTTGTATGTAGGGTACTTATTGCACTGACTAAAACCACAGCTGATCCAAGACCATGATCAAACTCAACTTGAAGGCAAAAGGAAAAGAAATGACTGGTTGATTAGCTTATGAAAAGTAGTAAATGATTCTGTTTGGTAGTTGTTTGTAGAATCTGTGTTTGGATTCCTCTTCTTCATAAGCATACCTTAAGGACCATTATCAAGTTCAAAGTCAACTGGTTCAAAAAGGAGACAATAATCCAGTTTAGGAAAAGTCCATCTTTTTTTTTTAAAGCTATATATTAATAAGAACAGAAAGGTGGAATTGTGTTTGTGAGATATGTGTGTGGTAGCAAGACAAGAAAGTAAAAGCTTGGGAAAATAGGCCTTTCCCAAAGCTAGAATTATCTCAGTCTTTGCTGTGCACATGACTTTGGATATTAGTGATAAATGTATCTGATAGGCATTCATACAGGTTCACAATTCTATTTTGACCACAATTTGGGTTTCCAAATCATCACTGGCATACTTTCAAATCAAACTCTGATTCTGGAGGGAAAGAAGATAGAATAACTCTGAATAGAATCTTTTATTAGTAATAAGCTCAGCAAACCTCACATGGTAGAAATATCTCAGAGCAGTTCTACACCAGAGGAAGACTTTGCAAAGGCAATCCATTTATTTGGCAACACATTTCCTTTTGGAAGTCACATTTATTTGCCTTAATCCAACCCCACAGATTTCAGTTCACTGACAAACCAGCAATCTTTTAAAAAGGAAAGAGGAACTAAAGCCACATACTTCTTCAGTCAGAGTTGAGTCATTCTGATTTAATTACATCACTGAAAAAGGCAGACAATTACAGTTCAATTAAAGATGTATAACATGAAACAGATTACAGTATAGAAGAGACTTCAAACGATTTGTGGATTTCAGGATGAAACTTTTAAGGATTAACAAATGAACTTCAGTGGTTTCCCTAACCATTCTGAGTGAATTTCAACTAGAGTATTTAATCAGAAAGATCTGGAAAGCAGATTTTATTGTTGCCATTTCAGCTAGGTTACCTTCACCATCGAACTGAAACCTGCCCAGATGGTGTCCTTTCTTGAGTGTTGAGGTGCTACATAAAAGATGATCCTGACAATAGGAATTAGATCATTTATACTGATAAGAAGCTTTTATTCTGTTTTTTTTTTTTTTTGAAGTGAATTTCCCCCTCACCCCCTTTTACTGTAAAGAACGTTTTCTTTCTAGGTTTCTCACTGCGATAAATAGCTCTAAACTTCATTTTTAAAATGCTCTGTGGTTGTTTCAAAGTCAGTTGAAGGATGCAGGTCAATTTTCTTCTGGTTCATTTTTCTTTTCCTACTTTCAAATATATGCTGAGTTCACTCACAAGGATTTACTGTGGGGTGAATACAACAAAATTTACCAGGAGTGAATAAGACTGTAGGATCCATTCCGAAAGAGGAAATTAGAATCAAAAAAAGTATTGATAATTTAATGAAATGTATTATTTGGGAATATTAAATGAATGGAATCAACATTCCTCTAAGAATATTTGACTTTATTCAATTTTCTACTGCTATTGCATCAGTCTTATTCTCATTATATTTAAATAAATAATAGGCTAATTTATACATTAGAAAGGTAATAGAATGGCTATTTTTACTTAATAAGTGGACATTTCTGTTCTACCAGATTATTTTATAATTACTCATTCCAATCACAGTATTTTGAATTTTTGTTTTAAATTACTAATTAAAAATATTTTATTCCATAACACCCTGTGAACACAGAAGGATAGATAGGTAATGATAGCCTATTTATACCTTTGGAATTATGATAATAAAGCTATAAATTCATCCTCTGTGAAGTCGTGTCTGACTCCTAGCAACCCCATGGACTGCAGCCTACCAGGCTCCTCCATCCATGGGATTTGCCAGGCAAGAGTACTGGAGTGGGGTGCCATTGCCTTCTCCAGAATTTACCCACTTACTTAATTAGAATATTTTGGTAACTGTGCCTAATATGCTTCTCTAAGAACCTGTCTCCCATGCAACTCCAGCAACAACCATGATTCTATACTTCTTCGATTTTCTGTATAGTTTTGCTATACGTATGTGTCTCTTTAAACATGAAAGTTTTGTTTGGGTTTTGAGTACATAAAAATCATGATATAATGTATGCATTCTATAAGTTTTAAAAATTTAACATTAAAATTCATTTATGTTGTTAAATTGAAATAGTTTTACCACTGTGTCTCTTGAGCTTTATATATATTGTGTGTTAGTTGCTCAGTCATGTCCAACTCTTTGCAATCCCACAGACTGCAGCTTGCCAGTTCCTCTGTCCATGGAATTCTCCAGACAAAATACTGGAGTGGATTGCCATTCCCTTCTCAGAGGATCTTCCCAACCCAGAGATTGAACCCAGGTCTCCCTCACTTTAGACAGATTCTTTACCGTCTGAGTCACAAAGGAAGCCCATTATTTCACTTACTCTCTCAACAGCTCCATGAGGTACATATTTTTATTCTCATACTGAGTGTAAGAAATCAAAGCTGAAGAAAATGGAAGGACATAGTTCAAGGTTACATCTCAGGAAGGTGACACCTACCCGTGGTTGGTAGCTGAGCCTCTCTTGACGTCTAACTCTGTGTTATTTAATATAGAACAACTGAGACTTCCACGTAACAGAAAAAGCTCAAACCTAAATTGTTTTTGAGGTTGTAGTATCACCATTTTACACATGAGCAAAGTGTATATAAATGGAGATATTTCCAAAAGTTGTCTATTGCAGGAGGCAAAAGAATGACCTTACCAAGATGTCTACATTTAATTCCCAGAACCTATGAAAATATAATGTTACATGAAAAGGGCTTAAATTGTTGATGGAATTCAGAATGCTAATCAGCTAACCATAAAATCAGGGCATTTTCCTGGATTATATGGGTTCAATATGTTCACAAGTTATCTTTTAAATATTGAAGAGAGAGGCAGAATTGTAAATGAATATGCCTGCTTGAATAAACAGATTTCCAATGTGATGAAACATTTATAACTGCTGGTATATTGCATTGTCCACACATCATACTTGGAATTTTAAAATATTTAATTAGTATATTTGGTTGATGTAATACATTTACATAGTTCAAATTCAAAAGATATGAAAGAATTAAGAGTGAAAAAGTCCATTTGCCATATCTGATCTCTACATTATTCTTTCCTTGCAACCTATATTATTACTTTATATGGCTATTTTCCACATGTATTTTATATTTGTATAACCAAATCTGCTTATAAATATATGCTCTCATCCTCATCTTTCACATAATTGCTAGCATATTATACACTACAGTATGCTATTGTACACATTGACTCTTAACATTTGCTAGAAATACTTTCACTGGGTGAAAAGCATTCTTGTAATTTATTAACCAACTACTTAAAATTTTCCCATTCCGTTGTTTTCCTCTATTTCTTTGCATTGATCACTGAGGAAGGCTTTCTTATTTCTCTTATTGCTATTCTCTGGAACTCTGTATTCAGATGCTTATATCTTTCCTTTCCTCCTTTGCTTTTCACTTCTCTTCTTTTCACAGCTATTTGTAAGGTCTCCTCAGATAGCCATTTTGCTTTTTTTTGCATTTCTTTTCTATGGGGATGGTCTTGATCCCTGTCTCCTATACAGTGTCATAAACCTACATCCATAATTCATCAGGCACTCTATCTATCAGACTAGTCCCTTAAATCTATTTCTCACTTCCACTGTATAATCATAAGGGATTTTATTTGTGTCATACCTGAATGGTCTAGTGGTTGTCCCTACTTCAATTTAAATCTGAACTTGGCAATAAGGAGTTCACCGGAGTCAGCTCCTGGTCTTGTTTTCACTGACTGTAGAGAGCTGTATAGACTGTATAGAGCTTCTCCATCTATGGCTGTAAAGAATATAATCAATCTGATTTTGGTGTTGGCCATCTGGTGATGTCCATGTGTAGAGTCTTCTTTTGTGTTGTTGGAAGAGGGTGTTAGCTATGACCAGTGCATTCTCTTGGCAAAATTCTATTAGCCTTCGCCCTGCATCATTCTATATCCCAAGGCCAAATTTGCCTGTTACAATAGTTATCGCTTGACTTCCTACTTTTGCATTCCAGTCCCCTATAATGAAAAGGACACCTTTTTTAAGTGTTAGTTCCAAAAGGTCTTGTAGGTCTTCATAGAACCATTCAATTTCAGCTTCTTCAGCATTACTGGTTGGGGCATAAGCTTGGATTACAGTGATATTGAATGGTTTGGCTTGCTAACGAACAGAGATCATTCTGTCATTTTTGAGGTTGCATCCCAGTACTGCATTTTAAACTCTTTTGTTGACCATGGTGGCTACTCCATTTCTTCTAAGGGATTCCTGCTCACAGTAGTAGATATAATGGTCTTTTGAGTTAAATTCACCCATTCCAGCCCATTTTAGTTGGCTGATTGCTAGAATGTAGAAGTTCACTCGTGCCGTCTCCTGTTTGACCACTTCCAATTTGCCTTGATTCATGGACCTAACATTCCAGGTTCCTATTCAATATTGCTCTTTACAACATCAGACCTTGCATCTATCAGCAGTCACATCCACAACTGGGTGTTGTTTTTGCTTTGGCTCCATCCCTTCATTCTTTCTGGAGTTAATTCTCCATTGATCTCCAGTAGCATATTGCGTACCTACTGACCTGGGGTGTTCCTCTTTTAGTATCCTATCATTTTGCCTTTTCATACTGTTCATGGAGTTCTCAAGGCAAGAATACTGAAATGGTTTGCCATTACCTTCTCTAGTGGACCACATTATGTCTTCAAGAAAATTAGAGATACCAAGGGAACATTTCATGCAAAGATGGGCTCGATAAAAGACAGAAATGGTATGGACCTAACAGAAGTAGAAGATATTAAGAAGAGATGGCAAGAATACACAGAAGCACAGTATAAAAAAGATCTTCACAACCAAGACAATCACGATGGTGTGATCACTCACCTAGAGCCAGACATCCTGGAATGTGAAGTCAAGTGGGCCTTAGAAAGCATCACTATGAACAAAGCTAGTAGAGGTGATGTCATTCCAGTGGAGCTATTTTAAATCCTGAAAGATGAAGCTGTGAAAGTGCTGCACTCAATATGCCAACAAATTTGGAAAACTCAGCAGTGGCCACAGGACTGGAAAAGGTCAGTTTTCACTCCAAAGCCAAAGAAAGGCAATGCCAAAAAATGCTCACACTACCGCCCACTTGCACTCATCTCACACGCTAGTAAAGTAATGCTTAAAATTCTCCAAACCAGGCTTCAGCAATACGTGAACTATGAATTTCCATATGTTCAAACTGGTTTTAGAAAAGGCAGAGGAACCACCAATTAAATTGGCAACATCCGCTGGATCATCAAAAAAGCAAGAGAGTTCCATAAAATGATCTATGTCTGCTTTATTGACTCTGCCAAAGCCTTTGACTGTGTGGATCACAATAAACTGTGGAAAATTCTGAGAGAGATGGGAATACCAGACCACCTGACCTGCCTCTTGAGAAATCTGTATGCAAGTCAGGAAGCAACAGTTAGAACTGGACATGGAACAACAGACTGGTTCCAGATAGGAAAAGGAGTACGTCAAGGCTGTATATTGTCACCCTGCTGATTTAACTTATATGCAGAGTATGCTGAAATCAAGATTGCTGGGAGAAATATCAACCACCTCAGATATGCAGATGACACCACCCTTGTGGGAGAAAGTGAAGAGGAACTAAAGAGTCACTTGATGAAAGTGAAAGAGGAGATTAAAAAGTTGGCTTAAAGCTCAACATTCAGAAAACGAAGATCATGGCATTTGGTCCCATCAGTTCCTGGGAAATAGATGGGGAAATAGTGGAAACAGTGTCAGATTTTATTTTGGGGGACTCCAAAGTCACTGCAGATGGTGGTTGCAGCCATGAAATTAAGGCACTTACTCTTTGGAAGAAAAGTTATGACCAACCTAGATAGCATATTCAAAAGCAGAGACATTACTTTGCCAGCAAAGGTCCGTCTAGTCAAGGTTATGGTTTTCCCAGTGGTCATGTATGGATGTGAGAGTTGGACTGTGAAGAAAGTTGGGCACTGAAGAATTGATGCTTTTGAACTGTGGTGTTTGGGGAAGACTCTTGAGAGTCCCTTGGACTGCAAGGAGATCCAACCAGTCCATCCTAAAGGAGATCGGTCCTGGGTGTTCTTTGGAAGGACTGATGCTGAAACTGAAACTCCAATACTTTGGCCACCTCATGTGAAGAGTTGACTCATTGGAAAAGACTCTGATGCTGGGAGGGATTGAGGGCAGGAGGAGAAGTGGACAACAGAGGATGAGATGGCTGGATGTCATCACCGACTCGAGGGACATGAGTTTGGGTGAACTCCCGGAGTTGGTGATAGACAGGGAGGCCTGGCATGCTGCTATTCATGGGGTCACAAATAGTAGGACACGACTTAGCGACTGAACTAAACTGAACTGACCTAGAATTTTAATGAGTTGATGAACCATGATTTATTTCACCATTCTCTTATCAATAGATATTTAGACTGTTTTTACTTTTTTACTATTTATCATCCCCAAATAATGTAAATGAAAGTTTATTTTACCCATACGTTGTCAGCACAATATATTATTTTTTTTTTTTTAGTTTTTTATTTTTTAAATTTTAAAATCTTTAATTCTTACATGCATTCCCAAACATGAACCCCCCTCCCACCTCCCTCCCCATAACATCTTTCTGGGTCATCCCCATGCAAATCAAAACTACAATGAGGTACCACTTCACACCAGTCAGAATGGCTGCGATCCAAAAATCTGCAAGCAATAAATGCTGGAGAGGGTGTGGAGAAAAGGGAACCCTCCTACACTGTTGGTGGGAATGCAAACTAGTACAGCCACTATGGAGAACAGTGTGGAGATTCCTTAAAAAATTGCAAATAGAACTACCTTATGACCCAGCAATCCCACTTCTGGGCATACACACCGAGCACAATATATTCTTAAGCTTTCTGATCTTTATCAATATTAAAGGAGAAAAAATTGTATTCGTGTAATTTTAATTTATATCTCTTTTATGATTGAAGATAAGTATGTATTATTCTTTAAGATTTATTCGTATTTCCCTTTCTGAAAAAATCTCATTATTGCTTTGTTCACTCTTCTATTATTGATTTTTCTCTTGTTAATATATGGAAGCTCTCTATATACTATGAAAAATGGCTTTGTGTAAGCAAATGGCATGTATCTTTTTTCCTTATAGAAATTTTTGTTATGGCTGCATTTCTGATATTTTATTGAAATGCTAACCTGGCATTTCAGTCAAATGCTAAATTGAGTGATAAATTTCAGGATGGGGTCATTGGCAGAGCCATTCTGCTGCAACTCAGCAACCAGGTCTCAACCCACCATGGAATAACACCTCCATTTGACATCAGGGTGTATTCATCAGATGTCGTCTCATGGCATATTCAAACAGCACAGGCTAAGTGTGGTTGTGAAGTTTTCCCATTAATAAGAGTAGATACATTTCTATGAACTTGTTTGATTTTTTCCTCCACTGATGAAAGTATAGGAGATATCTTTTCCTTGCTCCTGACAGCAATGAGGTGAGTTTGAGATTCTCATAATTAAGAGTGATGTTTACTATAGGTATTTTATAGATATACTATAACAAGTTGAGAAAATTCCCCTCTATTCCTAGTTTGTTGAGAGTATTTTTCATGTATAGATTCTGGATTTTGTCTTATCCTTTTTTCTGCATCTTTTGATACGATCATGTGATTTTCTTTTTTTGCCTGATGGATTATGTTAATTGATTTTCAACTGTTTAAACCAGCCTTATACATCTGGAATAAATTCAACTTGTGTTTGTGGTGTATAATTCTTTTTATCCAATGTTGGATTTGATTTTCCAATATTTTGTTGAAGATTTTTGTGTCTATGTTCATGAGAGATATTGGTCTCCAGTTTTTAATTCACATATATTTTTTCAATAGGGTAATACAGACTTCATAGACTGAGTTAGGAAGGGTTTCCTCTTTTTCTATCCTCTGAAAGCAAATGTAGAGAATTGATATAATCTCTTCAGAATAACTGAACATTGAAACAAAACATCCATTGAAACACTTAGTCTGTGATTCATTAAATAATTAAACATTTTACTTCACCAAAATATCTCTGATATTTGCTTCTGTCCAAAATATCCATTGAGCCGTTTGGTCCACACTAAAAAGTTCCTTGAAATTGGTCCTGTCCAAAACATCCATTGAGATATTTGGTCCATGATTTGTTAGCAATACAAATAACACTAACATTCAATTTTAAATGCTTTAATTTATTTACATTATATTTATTGTAATTCATGATGAATTTGGGGTTTCACATTTATTCTTGTTCTTACCCATGAATTTTGGCAGAGTTTCTCTTAATTCAGTGAGGAATCACTCCCAAGTATATTTTGACCTAATTATTGGCTTTATATTTGTTATATATGTTAACAATTTCAATTGTAAAATCTGATTTTTGTCTATCATCATGAATTTGGTCTTCATACCAGAATGCAATTACCAAGAAACTGAGTGATAACTTGTTTACTGCTTTGCTATTCATCTTTTAATTCTTCAATATATCTCAAAATTGAAGGATGATGCACTATCAGCTTGTGGAATTTGCTATACCAGCCATCCTTGGCACTGTTCATTCCATAATCACTATTCAGTAATGATGTAGAACATTCCAAATTTCTGGTGGGAATCTTGGAGCTTTTGATCTTTTGCCGCTGCCACATCTTACACAGGCATATAGTCTCTCAATATAATCCACCAGGTCATCTAAATTTTTTTCTGCATTCTCCACAATGTACTCAAAATTTAATTTCCAATTTCCAAAGTCATAAATGAAAATCCGAGCAGTATGGCTGCACCCTTGTGAGAGTTATTTTCTACTGTCATATATTTCCACGTTACACCCAAAGAACATATTTTTCACCACTGTGATTGTGAAAAGTAAAATAAGCATATTTTTCCTTGTGCATTTCTTGGTAGTAATCAAATCGCATTCATATTTGCAAGCTTGAAATCCATCATACACAGTGAAGGGTTGATGTCAAGACTTCTTACTTATGCAAATGTAAATACTTTCCTCTCATCTTCTCATTGTTAGCACATAAATTAATGCCATAGTATAACCCAAACTGTGTTGTGCACAGTAAATAATTTAATGGACTGTGTTAGTACCATCTTGAAAGTGTCATCACTGAATAATGTGTACTGGCACTTAAGTATCAAATATTGTCATAAGTTTTGTAAATAAAAACAGTTAGAACTGGACGTGGAACAACAGACTGGTTCCAAATAGGAAAGGAAGTACATCAAGGCTGTATATTGTCACCCTGCTTATTAAACTTCTATGCAGAGTACATCATGAGAAACACTGGGCTGAATGAAGCACAAGCTAGAATCGAGATTGCTGGGAGAATTATCAATAACCTCAGATATGCAGATGACACCACCCTTATGGCAGAAAGTGAAGAGGAACTAAAAAGCCTCTTGATGAAAGTAAAAGAGGAGAGTGAAAAAGTTGGCTTAAAGCTCAACATTCAGAAAACGAAGATCATGGCATCTGGTCCCATCACTTCATGAGAAATAGATGGGGAAACAGAGAAACAGTGGTTGACATTTATGGGGGCCCCAAAATCACTGCAGATGGTGATTGCAGCCATGATTTAAAAGACGCTTACTTCTTGGAAGGAAGGTTATGATCAACCTAGACAGCATATTCAAAAGTAGAGACATTACTTTGCCAACAAAGGTCCATCAAGTCAAGGCTATGATTTTTCCCGTGGTCATGTATGGATGTGAGAGTTGGACTATAAAGAAAGCTGAGTGCCAAAGAATTGATGCTTTTGAACTGTGGTGTTAGTAGAGAAGACTCTTGAGAGTCCTTTGGACTGCAAGGAGATCCAACCAGTCCATCCTAAATGAGGTCAGTCCTGGATATTAATTGGAAGGACTGACGTTGAAGCAAAAACTCCAATACTTTGGCCACCTGATGTGAAAAGCTGACTCATTTGAAAAGACCCTGATGCTGCGAAAGATTGAGGGCAGAAGAAAGGGACGACAGAGAGTGAGATGGTTGGATTACATCACTGACTCAATGGACATGAGTTTGGATGGACTCCAGGAGTTGTTGATGGACAGGGAGGCCTGGCATGCTGTGGTCCCTGGGGTGGCAAAGAGTCGGACACGACTGAGCAACTGAACTGACTGACTGACTGATTCTTTTGTTATCCTGACCAACAAAATAGTGGAATTGTGCATAAGAAATGGTTCTCCATATCTGGTCACTTCATAATCCTCTGGAATTTCATTTCTACGCAATAAAGTTGGCTTTAGAGGTCAATGTTTGTTTGAATTCTATCTACTCACCTCTTTATTGAATTTCTTTCTGGTGGCATTTAGAGAATCACTTCATCATGAATATCATGGAGAACTCTTCCAAGTACCTCTGATGGTCTTTGTATCTGGCTCTTTTTTCTGCTTATTCTTTTAAACTAGTCAGGGTTTTCCTTACTTCTCCTTCAGCATCAATGGATGCTGATGTTTTTCTGTCCCATCCCAAACGATTAGAATGCTATTTAAATCCTGATTAGAGTGCATCAAACATTGAAGATTTTCCTCTCTTCATAGCACCAGAAACATTTAATCCCACCTCTCTTAAACAAATGAAAATGGTGACAAAATCATTATAGCATAGCATTTAATGCATGCTTTTACAGTATCTCACACATTTTGATAATTTGTGCTTTCATTTTTATTTAGTTTTCATTTTAATTTTACTTTTAAATTTCTCTTGATATTTCTCCTTTGACTCATATATTATTTAAAAGTATGCTATTTAATTGTGTGGTAGTTTGAGCATTCTTTGGCATTGCCTTTCTTTGGGATTAGAATGAAAACTGACTTTTTCCAGTCCTGTGGCCACTGCTGAGTTTTCCAAATTTGCTGGCATATTGAGTGCAGCACTTTCACAACATCATCTTTCAGGATTTGAAATAGCTCAACTGGAATGACATCACCTCCACTAGCTTTGTTCATAGTGATGCTTCCTAAGGCCCACTTCACTTCATATTCCAGGATGTCTGGCTCTAGGTGAATGATCACACCATCGTGATTATCTTGGTCATGAAGATCTTTTTTGTATAGTTCTTCTGTGTATTCTTACCATCTCTTCTTAATATCTTCTGCTTCTGTTAGGTCCATACCAGTTCTGTCCTTCATCGAGCCCATCTTTGCATGAAATGTTCCCTTGGTATCTCTCATTTTCTTGAAGAGATCTCTAGTCTTTCCCATTCTGTTGTTTTCCTCTATTTCTTTGCACTGATCATTGAGGAAGGCTTTCTTATCCCTCCTTGCTATTCTTTGGAACTCTGTATTCAGATGCATATATCTTTCCTTTTCTCCTTTGCTTTTCACTTCTCCTCTTCACAGCTCTTTGTAAGGCCTCCCCAGACAGCCATTTTGCTTCTTTGCATTTTTTTTTCCATGGGGATGGTCTTGAACCCTGTCTCCTGTACAATGTCACGAACCTCTGTCCATAGTTCATCAGGTACTCTATCTATCAGATCTACTCCTTTAAATCTATTTCTCACTTCCAAGGTATAATCATAAAAAATTTGATTTAGGTCATACCTGAATGGAGATGTACAGGGAGGCCTGGCATGCTGCGATTCATGGGGTTGCAAAGAGTCAGACACAACTGAGCGACTGAACTGAACTGAACTGAATGGTTTAATGGTTTTCCCTACTTTCTTCAATTTAAGTCTGAATTAGCTCAATATGCCAGCAAATTTGGAAAACTCTGCAGTGGCCACAGGACTGGAAAAGGTCAGTTTTCACTCCAATCCGAAAGAAAGGCAACACCAAACAATGCTCAAACTACCGCACAATTGCACTCATCTCACATGCTAGGAAAGTAATGCTCAAAATTCTCCAAGCCAGGCTTCAGCAATACGTGAACCATGAAATTCCTGATGTTCAATCTGGTTTTAGAAAAGGTAGAGGAACCAGAGATCAAATTGCCAACATCTGCTGGATCATCAAAAAGGCAAGAGAGTTCCAGAAAAACATCTATTTCTGCTTGATTGACTATGCCAAAGCCTTTGACTGTGTGGATGAAAATAAACTGTGGAAAAATCTGAAAGAGATGGGAATACCAGACCACCTGACCTGCCTCTTGAGAAACCTGTATGCAGGTCAGCAAGCAACAGTTCGAACTGGACAGGGAACAACAGACTGGTTCCAAATAGGAAAAGGAATACGTCAAGGCTGTATGTTGTCACCCTGCTTATTTTTAACGTCTATGCAGAGCACATCATGAGAAATGCTGGGCTAGAAGAAGCACAAGCTGGAATCAAGATTACTGGGAGAAATATCAATCACCTCAGATATGCAGATGACACCACCCTTATGGCAGAAAGTGCAGAAGAACTAAAAAGCCTCTTGATGAAAGTGAAAGAGGAGATTAAAAAGTTGGCTTAAAGCTCAACACTCAGAAAACGAAGATCATGGCATTTAGTCCCATCACTTCATGGGAAATAGATGGGGAAACAGTGGAAACAGTGTCAGACTTTATTTTGAGGGGCTCCAAAATCACTGCAGGTGATGACTGCAGCCATGAAATTAAAAGACGCTTACTCCCTGGAAAGAAATTTATGACCAAACTTGATAGCATATACAAAAGCAGAGACATTACTTTGCCAACAAAGGTCCATCTAGTCAAGGCTATGGTTTTTCCCGTGGTCATGTATGGATGTGAGAGTTGGACTGTGAAGAAAGCTGAGTGCTGAAGAATTGATGCTTTTGAACTGTGGTGTTGGAGAAGACTCTTGAGGGTCCCTTGGACTGCAAGGAGATCCAACCAGTCCATTCTAAAGGAGATTGGTCCTGGGTGTTCATTGGAAGGACTGATGCTAAAGCTGAAAATCCAATACTTTGGCCACCTCATGTGATGAGTTGACTCATCGATAGAGACTCTGATGCTGGGAGGGATTGGGGGCAGGAGGAGAAGGGGACAACAGAGGATGAGATGGCTGGATGGCATCACCGACTCAATGCACATGAGTTTGGGTGAACTCCAGGAGTTGGTGATGGACAGGGAGGCCTGGCGTGCTGCAGTTCTTGGGGTCACAAAGAGTCGGACATGACTGAGTGACTGAACTGAACTGAACTGATGTTATTTAATCTCCATTATTTCAGGGTTTCCAGTTATTTTTTATTACTGATTTCTAGTTTAATTCCATGGTGGTTTGAGAGTAGACATCGTATGATATCTATTCTCTTAGTTTTGTCAAGATGTGTTTTATGGCCCAGAATGTGGTTCATTTTGTTGAATGTTCCAAGTGAACTTGAGAAGAATGTGAACTCTACTGTCATTGTCAAAGTAGTCTATAGATGTCACTTATATCAAGTTGATTTATCGTGCTGAGTTTCACTATGTCTTTCCTGATATTCTGATTTTCTGCATGCTGGATGTGTTCACTTCTTAAGAGCTGGGTATTGAAGCCTTCAAATATGTTAGAGATTCATTTATTTCTCCTCGCAATTCTATTGGTTTTTTGTCTCATGCATTTTGACTTTCAGTTGGGTACATACATACTAAGGATCATGTCTTCTTAGGGATTGAATCTTTTATCATCAAGTACTTTAATCCTGATAACTGTCCATAGTTTGCAGTTTGTTTGGTCTGAAATTAATACAGCTACTATTGCTTTCTTTGCATTGGTATGGTGTATTTTCCTTCATTTCTTTGTTTTAAATCTGTATGTGTCTTTAAAGCAGATTTCTTGATGACAATATTTATTTGTGTCTTGTTTTTTGGTTTACTCTGACAATTTCTTTTATAAATGATGCATGTAGACCTTGATATTGAAAGTGATTATTGATTTAGCTGAATTAATATCTAATCTATGCATTGCCTTTTTCTATTTTTTACCATATTCTTGGTTCCAATTTTATCTTTCATCCTACTCTCTTTTGTGGTTTTAATTGAGGATTTTAAAAATTATTGCATTTTATCTCCTTCTTTAACACATCAGCTATACTACTGTTTTAAAAAACTTTTTTAGTGGTTGTCCTAGAATCTAGTGTACATCTAATGATTACAAGAATTTTTTATTGCTGTATGTGTGTCATATGAGCAGAACAATTTAGCAAAAAACTGCCTATTTAAAAAAATGCAAACAAACATATAGGAATGAAATTATATAAGTTTTGAGACTTAGAAATTCAGTGGATAACAACTTCATTAATATTAATGAAAAGAAGGGAAATCTTGATAATTTTTGAACATTTCATATGTGTTGGGAATTCAACTATACTCTTTATCTACTTTGCTGTGTTTGAAATCTTTTTCATTAAAAAAAAATACTTTAAAATTTGTAATTTAAGGACTTCCCTGGTGGTTCAGTGGTTGGGAATCCACTTGCCAATGCAGAGAACACTGGGTCGATCCCTGGTCTGAGAAGATTCCAGAGCAACTAACCCCACGAACCACAACTACGGAAGCCCGAGTGCCAAGAGCCCGTCTCTGCAACAAGAGAAGCCACCACAATGAGGAGCCTGTGCACCACAACTAGAGAGTAGGCCCCATACAGCAATGAAGACCCAGTGTAGCCAAAAATAAAACAAATAGTTAAAAGTTTGGAATTTAAAATATCTTCCAGATTTAAAGTTATGCATACATGAACTCACAAACCTTCAGATCATCTGTCTGAAAAAGGTATTATAAAAAATCTAGTTTTTATGGATAAGAAAAACTTTAGGCACAGATTGGTCTAGAAATGTGCGCAATGCAGCAGAATGAGTCCATCTTAGGAGAGATATTGGTTTGGACTCATCTGTTCTTGCTGCCTGGCCGCCCTTACCTTAGGCTATTATGTTCACTGACATTGCCTGAGGTTTGAATTAGAAAACACAGGTTGTGTTTGAGTGATACTTTTTGAACTGATCTGAAATAATAAAAAGTTTAAGTTTTAAGCTATCATCTTTAGTTCAAAAATAAAGCAAGTTTTCTTTTACTTCTACAGGTGAATGGCAGGAAAGGTTTAAGTTCAAATCAAAACTTCCAAGAACTTAGCAAAAAGTTAGAATCTCTTGTGCTTTCTATAATCATTTTTAGATATACTTTATTTTCATTTCTTCGAAGAAGCAGGAAATGAATTGAACAAAGATTTATGCCATTTAATGTCACAGTTGATTACCAACAGAAATTGGAAGAATGCAATTTTTATGACTTTATGTAAAAGTAAGCTATAATTCAGGATGAAATGGAGATTGGCTAGACAGACATTTAATTTTTAAGAATATATGTTATCTTGCAGGAAATATTTATATTTACTCCTATAAATTAAGAAAATCAAGTCTCTAAATTATTTGTTTTAAATAACTCATCTGGACCTGATACTAGACACATAGATTTCTCAGATATAACTTCACTACCATATCCCCAAATTATTTTTTAATGCATAAAATGCTGAAATCTTATTTGACTTAGTGAATTAAGCAGTTGTTATCTGATATTTGTTTTTTAAATTCTATAATATCTAACATTATTGATATTAAATGCTTAGCAAACTCATATAAATTATACCTATTTACTAATGTTGAATGAGTATAGGCATAATGTTTTCTCATTCAAAGCAAGATAGCCTTCATAAGATAATTATCCTTATCATGTTAAATAGTAAGAACCTGGTTGTGAGAGACACAAGGAAAGAAGTTACCACTAGACAAGAATGGATGTACATTTTCTGTCTTTTTCTCCTCTACCACTCCAAATTTTTGTGATTTTTCATGAATGTATTTATCTACTCATTTATTTCATTAGTATTTTGAGGTACCAGTCCTTACTATGTACCAGGACACAGTACTGAGTGCTACAGATGGGCTCAGTTTACAAGATCTGCTGTTTTCAGAGTTTATTAATTACAGTTATTGAATTATTTGTCATTCTTTAAAAATATTGTGCAACTCTTTGTCTCTATGCATTTGGACATACTGATCCTTCTGCTTTAAATGTCCTTTCATATTTAGACCACCTCATGAATTTCTCTTTATCCCTCAGGTTAAATTGTGTGGTGAGTACATATCTAGCGTCTTTTATTTCTGAAACTCTCTGTGAATTTCACTACTTCAATAATACTGTTGCCTATATTTAGAAATGACACCCCCTAGCAAGTACATGCCATCTCTCTGAGAAAGTTTAAATATTTTGTTGCTTGAATTTGCATAACAGACTTCTCTTATTCTCAATATAGAAAAATTTAATATTATTTTATACTATTCATACATTATTAAATCAGCATGTGTCTGTTCAATTGAATAATTAAGAAACTGCAAAATTAAAACACCCAGCTTAACATAATGGGAATATATGACTGCAGATTATGTAAATAGCAATCTGTTTTTCTCATGCAGTAGAAAACCTCAGGCATAAAGGAGATCAGAGCTGGTGTAGGTACTTGTATGATATAATCAGTTTCCAAGGGTGATTTTACCTTTCTTTCCTTATTCTGTTACTCATTGCCTTATGCAAGATGGCTGCTATGGCAAAACCAATACAATACTGTAAAGTAATTAGCCTCCAATTAAAATAAATAAATTTAAATTAAAAAAAAGAAAGAAACATGCTGAATGTTAAGTCCCGGAGTTTACAAAGATACTAAAAAAATACAAAACAAACATTAAGGGTTACTTTTGAATGAAGCTAAAGCTGAAACTCCAGTACTTTGGCCACCTCATGCAAAGAGTTGACTCATTGGAAAAGACTTTGATGCTGGGAGGGATTGGGGGCAGGAGAAGGGGACGACCGAGGATGAGATGGCTGGATGGCATCACTGATTCGATGGACGTGAGTCTGAGTGAACTCCGGGAGTTGGTGATGGACAGGGAGGCCTGGCGTGCTGTGATTCATGGGGTCGCAAAGAGTCGGACACGACTGAGTGACTGAACTGAACTGAAGGAACTCAGTTCATTTTTTTTTAAACTGGTAAATAAAGAATAAAAATTAAAAAAAGGAGGAAAGAAATAAAATTTAAAAAAAAAAAAAAAAGAAGGGAGAAAGTGGAACTTCCCTTGTGGCTCAGTGAATAAGAATCCGCCTACCAATGCAGGGAACATGGCTTCGAGCCCTGGCCTGAGTAGATTCCATATGCCTCGGAGCAGGCTTTAGAGCCCTTGAGGCACAGCTACTGAGCCTGTGTGATGCAATGAGTGCAGCCCCTGCTCCTAGAGCCCCTGCTCCACAACCGCAATGAGAGGCCCGTGCACTGCAATGAAGAGTAGTCCCCGCTCTCTGCAAGTAGAGAAAGTCCACGCAAAGGCAGTGAAGACCCAGTGCAGAGCCAAAAATAAAAATAATTACTTAATTAATTTCTTTAAAAAAGAGGGGAGAAAGTGAAAAGCAAAAGAATATCAGTCAAGTTTAATACTGCCTTTAGATAACAACTTTTTGGAAGTGTCACTAGTAGATTGAAGCTTACATCTAATTAATCAGATATATGGGTCAGCAACACAAAAGTAATTCAGTGGGAATCTATAAGGTTTTCTTAGTGCATTACATTCTTGAATATATCAGAGATCAACTAGAAAAAAGTGAGAATGGCTAAGTAATAGGTATCTTTAAGTGTTTATCACATAGTCATGCCAGATAGATATACTTATTGTAATGTTTCTTCACATATAAGGGGTTGCCTGGTGTCTCAGACGGTAAAGAATCTGCCTGCAATATGGAAGTCCAGGGTTCAATCCCTGGGTCAGAAAGATCTCCTGAAGAAGGGAATAGCAACCCACTCCAGGATTCTTGCCTAGAGAGCCCCATGGACAGAGGAGCCTGGTGGGCTATAGTCCATGGAGTCACAGAGTTGAACATGATTGAGTGACTTAAACTTTCACATATAAATTTCAGAGTGGTTTCGGTACATGCATGTACGTTTTAAATATACATGTTCCCAGTGTACATTTGATCTATATATTGTGTTGGCCTCTAAACTGTCTTTAGCTCAGTTGGTAAAATAATTTCAGAGACTTGAAAGAAATGACTTAATATTTATTGCAGTTAATGAAACAAGTAACATTTAAAAATTTTAGCAAGATGGTCAAAGTATTTCGCTGATATTTAAATATTAGCAAATAAAGTAGAACACTAAAACTAGAAATTCCTCAGTGTAACTGCTGAGGTTCCAAACATGAGATGCATACACAGACTAAAACATTTATTTGATGAAGTATTAAGTCTTAGGGAAAATACATACTTGTCTAGCAAAGTCATTTCCTTCCCCATGTGAAGAACTGAAGCCAGGAAAATAAAATGACTTTGTTAACTTACATTTCTAATAAACGACAGATCAAATAGAGAAGGAAACATTCTGGGTCTAATTTAAAAATATACACATATAAGTATAAAAGGTAATATAGCGTTCTTATGCTTTACATATGGATAGACGTGGTATTCAAGCAAATATTATTTAAATTGTATAATATGATGCTCTTTTGCATGCTTCAGTTTCACTATAAAATATCTAAGTAAACGCAAAAAAATCAGGAAATGAAGTAACATTCGGAAACTCAAGAGTATTTTATTCTTGAATGCAAGGTAGATAAAAGGAAATTTCTAAAAATACTATAATATCTACAGGGATTTAAGAGAATTCAACATATACTTTCTCTTTTTAACCTTTTGTGTGTGTTTGTCGCTCAGTTGTGTCCAACTCTTTGAGACTCCATGGACTGTATCCTGCCAGGCTCCTCTGTCCATGGAATTCTCCAGGCAAGAATATGGAGTGGGTTGCCATTCCTTCTCCAGGGAATCTCCCGACCCAGGGATTGAATGAGAATCTCCTGCATTGCAGGCAGACACTTTACCATCTGAGCTACCAGGGAAGCCCTTTTTAACCCATTGGTAAATACATTTTGGTTGTAATGGAAAGAATAATACAAAATACAGCTTCCATTTCTAGAAATTATTGGTAAATACAATGCTTAAGAGATTTTCTCTGCATGCAAGTATATCCTTATAACAACTTTAATTTAGTACTTCAGTTCGGTTCAGTTCAGTCATATCTGAATCTTTGTGACCCCATGGACACATGTCTTTAAGAGTTTATCACATAGTCATGCCAGATAAATATACTTATTGTAATGTTTCTTCACATATAAGGGGTTGCCTCCTGTCTATCACCAACCCCAGGAGTTGCTCAAACTCATGTCCATTGATTTGGTGATGCCATCCAACCATCTCATCCTCTATCATTCCCTTCTCCTCCTGCCATCAATCTTTCCAAACATCAGAATATTTTCCAATGAGTCAGTTCTTCACATCAGGTGGCCAAAGATTTGTAGTTTCAGCTTCACAATCAGTCCTTCCAATGAATATTCAGGATTGATTTCCTTTAGGATTGACTGGTTGAATCTCCTTGCAGTCCAAGGGATTCTCAAGAGTCTTCTGCCAACACCACAGTTGAAAAGCATCCAATTCTTTGGAATTCAGCTTTCTTTATGGTCCAACTGTCACATCCATACATGACTACTGGAAAAACCATAGCTTTGACTAGATGGACCTTTGTTGGTTATGTCACTGCTTTTTAATATGCCATCTAGGTTGGTCATAGCTTTTCTTCCAGGGAGCAAGCATCTTTTAATTTCATGGCTGCAGCCATCATCTGCAGTGATTTTGGAGCCCCCCAAAATAAAGTATCTCACTGTTTCCATTGTTTCCCCATTTATTTGCCATGAAGTGTTGGGACCAGATGCCATAATCTGAGTTTTCTGAATGTTGAGTTTTAAGCCAACTTTTTCACTCTCCTCTTTCACTTTCATCAAGAGGCTCTTTAGTTCTTTTTTACTTTCTGACATAAGGGTGGTCATCTGCATATCTGAGGTTATTGATATTTCTCCTGGCAATCTTGATTCCACCTTGTGCTTCATCCAGCCCAGCATTTCACATGATATACTCTGCATTTAAGTTAAATAAGTAGGGAGATAGTATACAGCCTTGATTTACTCCTTTCTCAAGTTGGAACCAGTACATTGTTTCATTTCTGGTTCTAACTGTTGCTTCTTGCCCTGCATGCAGATTTATCAGGAGACAGGTAAGGTGCTCTGATATTCCCAACTCTTGAAGAATTTTCCACAGAATTTTTGTGATCCACACAGTCAAAGGCTTTGGTGTAGTCAATAAAGCAGAGGTAGATGTCTTTATGGAAATCTTGCTTTTTTCTATGATCCAATGGATATTGGCAATTTGTCTCTGGTACCTTGCCTTTTCTAAATCCAGCTTGAACATCTGAAAGTTCTCAGTTCATGTACTGCTGATGCCTCATTTGAAGAATTTTGAGCATTATTTTGCTAGCGAGTGAGATGTGTTCAATTGTGTGGTAGTTTGAACATTTTTTGGCATTGCCTTTCTTTGGGATTGGAAAGAAAAATGACCTTTTCCAGTCCTGTGGCCACTGCTAAGTTTTCCAAGTTTCCCAGCATATTGAGCAAAGCACTTTAACAGCGTCATCGTTTAGGACTTGAACTATCTCAGCTGGAATTCCATGTCCTCCACTAGCTTTGTTTGTAGTGATGCTTCGTAGGGCCCACTTGACTTCACATTCCAAGATGTCTGGCTCTAGGTGAGTGATAACAGTGTCATGGTTATCTAGGCCATTAAGATCTTTCTGTATAGTTCTGCATATTTTTGCCCCTTCTTCTTAATTTCTCCTGCTTCCGTTAGGTCCATACCATTTCTGTCCTTTACTGTGCCCATGTCTGCATGAAATGTTCCCTTGGTATCTCTAAATTTTTGAACAGCTCTCTAGTCTTTCCCATTCAATTGTTTTCCTCTATTTCTTTGCATTGATCATTGAGGAAGGCTTTCTTATCTCTCCTTGCTATTCTTTGAAAATTTACCTTCAAATGGGTATGTCTTTCCTTTTCTCCTTTGCCTTTCACTTCTCTTCTTTTCTCAGCTATTTGTAAGGCCTCCTCAGACAACCATTTTGCCTTTTTGCACTCTTTTTTCTTGGGGATGGTCTTGATCACTACTTCCTGTACAGTGTCGCAAATCTCCATCCATAGTTCTTCAGGCACTTTGTCAGTCAGATCTAATGCCTTGAATTTATTTGTCACTTTTGCTGTATAATCGTAATGGATTTGATTAAGGTCATACCTGATCATTCTAGTGATTTTCTCTACTTTCTTCAATTTTAGTCTGAATTTTACAATAAGGAATTCATGATCTGAGCCAGTCAGTTCCCAGTCTTGTTTGTGCTTACTGTATAGAACTTCTCCATCTTTGGCTGCAAATAATATAATCAATCTCATTTCGGTATTGACCATCTGGTGATGTCCATGTGTAGAGTCATCTCCTATGTTGTTGATGAAGGGTTTTGCTATGACCAGTGCATTCTCTTGGCAAAACCAGTGCATTCTCTTGGTAAAACTCTATTAACCTTTGCCCTGCTTCAATCTGTACTCCAACGCAAAACTTGCCTGTTACCCTAGGTATCTTGACTTCCTACTTTTGCATTCCAGTCCCCTATGATGAAAAGAACATCTGTTTTTGGTGTTAGTTCTAGAAGGTCTTGTAGGTCTTCAAAGACTCATTCAGTTCATCTTCTTCAGTGTTAGTGGTTGGGACATAGACTTGGAAACTGTGATTAGAAGAAACGGAGTAGCCCTCATAGTCCACAAGAGTCTGAAATGCAGTACTTGGGTGCATTCTCAAAAATGACAGAATGATCTCTTTTGTTTCCAAGTCAAACCATTCAATATCAATTTAGTACTTAAATGTTATGAATAGACTTGCAATTTAAGATGAAAGACTTAGCACAAGAATTTATATTCCATTATTCTTAAAATGCATACCTAATACTCTTTAGAAATGAGAGAAATAGAAAAAGAATGAAGCAACAACAAAGAACAAAATGGTCTTCACAAGTGGGTGAGATTTTTTTAACTTTTCTGTAGTTGGACTCTGGAGAATGCTAATAGATTAAGTAGAGAGAAAGATGTCAGTATGTTATAAATGGAGATTGCCTGGTCAAATACAGACCCATGCTTCTCTTTGGCAATTTGTCATAGGGCCAAGGTGATGAGGGTTACTGAAAACAAGAAAACTGGTTGATGTTTAATAAAAACAAAAGAAAACAGCTGTATCTTTTCACATACTATCTAAATGAAAAATACTAGGCAATCTAGCATTCAACCCCAAGGGGGAAAAAACAAAATTGTAGAGCTAATCTCCAAGAAACTGAGCAAACCTGTGGGGACACTACATTGTTTTAATCATCTCAACATTTGAGAGGCCATATCAATAGATAGCAATCTAATTCACTGTAAATGGAAGAAAATGCCCCTCTTGTATATCAAGCTGACTACAAGCTTCATTGTAAATGGTCATGTAGTACATGTTTGGGTTTCCAGGTGGTACAGTTGTAAAGAATCCATCTGCCAATGCAGGAGACACAAGAGACACAGGTTCGATCCCTGTGTTGGGAAGATCCTCTGGAGTAGGAAATGGCAACCCAATCCAGTATCCTTGCCCGAAAAATGCCATGGACAAAGGAGCCTGGTGGGCTACAGTCCATGGGGTTGTAAGGAGTCAGACACCCCTGAGCACTCACGCTTTATATGTTTAGCAGAAGACATTCAAAACAGCAATGGATTGAAAAAGAAAGACTGAGAAAATAAAATAAACAAAAAATTAATCATGGAGATATCAGAGATCATTCAGGGAACAGGAAATAATTTAAAAACAAAGTGTATAATTGATTGTCTGAGATTTTTAAAAAGATACTGTTATTGGTTTAATTTAATAATATATGAAAATTGAGAAAAGGAATGTATTCTTAAAAATTAAAAATATAGTTGATGAATTGATAGAAGTGTATACAATTTCTTGAATATAATGGCAGAAACTGTAGCAAAAATGTAAACATATAATAATCCTCAGAAAAATATTAAAAAACCATAAATACTTAATGTAGGTAGACCAATATTCAAGTATTAATATTAGGAATTCTAGGATGAAAGAATAGGTAAAATATATGGGATAAAGTTAACAGAAAAAAGATAGAATAAAAATTCCCACTGCTGAAAAGAAACATAAGCCCATGAAGATAAATTTTCAATTTGTTGTCCAAACATACACTAGTAAAATTTCTAAGTAACAAGGGAAGACACATTTTCTTTCTTTCTTTCTTTTTTAATGAAGACTTCCAGCCTGGACGAGATGGTATAGACCTGTCTTTCCCTAACTCTCCCTGCTAAGCACAACTATATTATCCCTGGAAAAGGCATAAAAGACAAGCAAAAAACTCTGAAAGACAGTGAGTTGGTGCTGGGATTCCAAACAGGAGAGACAGCACAGCAGCACAGAGTTATGCTCCCAGTCAACAGAAGACCACTCAGACCTGTTGTTTGCTGACCCCCTACCTAGCAACAGAAGACTGTTCATGTAGAATCATTGTTTCCCTTGGTGGAATAGCAATAGCACACCAGCCTAATACCAATGGAAAGAGGGATAGGTCTGGAGCTCTGCCAGAAATATGTAGCCAGGGGAAGCTTCTCATCTGGAGAAAGAGGCTTCCTAGTCAGTAGATCCCCTTAGGCCAGAGATTCTCTTCTCCTTCCCAGAGACACTGGGACAAATCAGGAAGGGGTTGAACAGTAGGAGGTTTGCACCACATTTCCCTGTACTGAGATACATCTGGCATTCTGGGCTGGAACCTGTTTCCCAGGCATCATCTGTAACGTCCAGTGGAAGCCCTGGTAGTACCAGTTAAATGAAGCAGTTTCAAATAACACTGCTAAAGCCAGAAAATTTGACAATCATTAGAGCTGCAGCCCACGGAAATAGGCTAGGCTCTCAAGAGGGACAATTTTACTTTTTCCTTTCCAGTTTGGATGCCTCTGATTCCTTTTTTAAAACCTGACTTACCTGGCTAGTACTTTCAGTACTATGCTGAATAAAAGTAGCAATAGTAGGCATCTCTGTCTTGTTCTTGATTTGAGGAGAAAAGGTTTTACTGTTTTATCATTGGGTAAGATGATAGCTGTGGACTTATCATAGGATGCTTAGTGATGTTGAGGTATGTTCCTCTCAAATTGTTGGGAATTTTTATCACAAAAGGATGGTGAATTTTGTCAAGTGACTTTTCTACATCTATCAAGAGGATCATATAGTTTTCACCCTTCATTCTGTTAATGCGGTATATCACATTTATTGATTTGCATACATTGAAGTAGCCTTGCATTCCAGGGATAAATTCCACTTGATCACGATGTGGTGTCCTTCTTATATGTTGTTTAATTAAGTTTGCTGGTATTCTGTTGAGGACTTTTGCATCTATGTCTATGGAGACATTGGTCTGTAACATTTTTTCTTACAGTGTCCTCATTGTTGTCAAGGTAGTGTTGACCCTCAAAAATAAATTTAGAAGTGCTCTTCAATTTTTGAAAAAGTTTGAGAAGGATTGGAAGCAGAAGGAAGAAAATAATGAAGAATGGAAATCGGTAAAATAGAAAACATTAAATTCATAGATAAAATCAGTGAAACAAAGACTGATTCTTTGAAAAGATCCATAAAATTGACAAACTTCTCATGGGAAAAAAAGGAGAGAAAACACGTTACCAGCATTAGAAGTAATTTGAAAGATATCTCTAGAGAACCTGCAGCCATCAAAAGGATGACAAAAGCCATTGAAGGGAATATTATAAACAGTTTTAAATGCATAAATTTGAAAATATAGATGGGGTAGATTAATTCTTGGGAGAAAAATCCCACAAACTACCATACTCACCTAATGTTAAATAATTATTCTGGATTATCCTAAAACCATTCAGTTCAGTCGCTCAGTCATGTCCAACCCTTGGAAACCCCATAGACTGCAGCACACCAGGCTAAAACCATTAGGTAAATTGAATTCATAATTTAAAAACTCGCTCTTCCCCAATAGCATGCAATTCCTCAAAAACCACAAACTACCAAGCAAGACTAATTAGAAATCTGAGCAGCCTGTACCCAACAAAGGAACTGAATTTGTAATTTGAGTTTTCTGTCACTGGAGAATTCTAATAAACTTTAAAAGAATGAATACCAATTTTACACAATAACTGAAAAAAGAGGAAAGTAGGGAACACTTCTGAAAACATTTTTTGAGGTATTATAATTCTGCTATCAAAACAAAATCAAGACAAACCACACACACACACACACACACATCCAACATTTCTCATGAACTTAGACTTAACCCTCAAGAAAATATTAGCAAGTGGAATTCAATCACATATAAAAAAAATTATACAAGTTGACCAAGCGAGATTTGAGAAAAGGAAAGATATAAGCATCTGAATGCAGAGTTCCAAAGAATAGCAAGAAGAGATAAGAAAGCCTTCCTCAGTGATCAATACAAAGAAATATAGGAAAAGAACAGAATGGGAAAGACTAGAGATCTCTTCAAGAAAATGAGAGATACCAAGGGAGAATTTCATGCAAAGATGGGCTCGATAAAGGACAGAAATGGTATGGACCTAACAGAAGCAGAAGATATTAAGAAGAGGTGGCAAGAAAACACAGAAGAACTGTACGAAAAAGATCTTCATGACCCAGATAATCATGATGGTGTGATCACTCATCTAGAGCCAGACATCCTGGAATGTGAAGTCAAGTGGGCCTTAGAAAGCATCAAAGCTAGAGGAGGTGATGGAATTCCAGTTGAGCTATTTCAAATCCTGAAAGATGATGTTGTGAAAGTGCTGCACTCCATACGCCAGCAAATCTGGAAACCTCATCAGTGGCCATAGGACTGGAAAAAGTCAGTTTTCATTCCAATCCCAAAGAAAGGCAATGCCAAAGAATGCTCAAACTGCCACACAATTGCACTCATCTCACACGTTAGTAAAGTAATGCTCAAAATTCTCCAGGCCAGGCTTCAACAATAGGTGAACTGTGAACTTCCTGATGTTCAAGCTGGTTTTAGAAAAGGTATAGGAACAAGAGATCAAACTGCCAACATCCGCTGGATCATGGAAAAAGCAAGAGAGTTCCAGAAAAACATCTATTTCTGCTTTATTGACTATACCGAAGCCTTTGACTGTGTAGATCACAATAAACTGTGGAAAATTCTGAGAGAGATGGGAATACCAGACCACCTGACCTGCCTCTTGAGAAATCTGTATCCAAGTCAGGAAGCAACAGTTAGAACTGAACATGGCACAAGAGACTGGTTCCAAAGAGGAAAAGGAGTACGTCAAGGCTGTATATTGTCACCCTGCTTATTTAACTTCTATGCAGAGTATATCATGAGAAACACTGGACTGGAAGAAGCACAAGCTGGAATCAAGATTGTTGGGAGAAATACCAATCACCTCAGATATACAGATAACACCACCCCTGTGGCAGAAAGTGAAGAGGAACTAAAAAGCCTCTTGATGAAAGTGAAAGAGGAGAGTGAAAAAGTTGGCTTAAAGCTCAACATTCAGAAAATGAAGATCATGGCATCCTGTCCCATCACTTCATGGGAAATAGATGGGGAAACTGTGGAAGCAGTGTCAGACTTAATTTTTTGGGGGCTCCAAAATCACTGCAAATGGTGACTGCAGCCATGAAATTAAAAGACACTTACTCCTTGGAAGAAAAGTTATGACCAACCTAGAGAGCATATTCAAAAGCAGAGACGTTACTTTGCAACAAAGGTCCATCTAACCAAGGCTATGGTTTTTCCAGTAGTCATGCATGGATGTGAAAGTTGGACTGTGAAGAAGTCTGAGTGCCGAAGAATTGATGCTTTTGAACTGCAGTGTTGGAGAAGACTCTTGAGAGTCCCTTGGACTGTAACAAGATCCAACCAGTCTATTCTGAAGATCAGCCTGGGATTTCTTTGGAAGGAATAATGCTAAAGCCGAAACTCCAGTACTTTGGCCACTTCATGCGAAGAGTTGACTCATTGGAAAAGACTCTGATGCTGGGAGGGATTAGGGGTAGGAGGAGAAGGGGATGACAGAGGATGAGATGGCTGGATGGCATCACCAACTCGATGAATGTGAGTCCGAGTGAACTCCGGGAGATGGTAATGGACAGGGAGGACTGGTGTGCTGTGATTCATGGGTCACAAACAGTCGGACACGACTGAGCGATTGAACTGAGCTGAACTGATGCAAATCTAGTTTAATATTTGAAAATGAATTAGTATAATCCTCTATATCAGCATGCTAAGGGAGAGAAATCATGAGATCGGCACTAGACAAAATAAGGTCTCCTCCTTCAAAGATATCCAGGTGCTAATTCCCAAACTTGTGAATATGCTAATTTATATGGCAAAAGGGATTCTGAAGATATGATTTTAAGTTAGAGATTTTGAGTTGGAAAGACTAACCTAGATTATTGAGTAAAACAAATGTAATCACATGAGTTCTTTATGCCATAGAGGTAGAGAAGTCAGAATTGGAAAATGATATGTGATAATAGGAGCTAAGGTGGAAGAAGCAGTGTATATGGGGAAAGATCTGAAGATGCTATGCTGCTGATCTTGAAGATACAGAAATAGCCATGAGTTAAGAAATACAAGAGGCCTCTAGAAGATGGAAATACAAGGCAACAGCTTCTCCCTAGTCTTCAGAATGAACATGGTGCTGCCAACACATTGTTCTAGGATCTCTGAAATTTAGAATTGTAAAGTAATAAATCTATGTTGTTTTACTCAAGTAAGTTAATGGATTTGTCACAGTAGCAATTTGACAAAATTCCATACCCATCCATAAAAAAGAATGAAATAAAGCCATCTGCAGCACCATGGATGGAATTAGAGCTTATCATACTAAGTGAAGCAATTCAGAAAGAGAAACAGAAATGCCACAAGGTATCATTTACATATGGACTCTAAAATATAACATAAATGAACTTGTCTATGGAACAGAAATGGATTTGCAAAGACAGGAGACAGAACAGACTCCTGGTTGCCAAGGAGGAGGTTGGGAGAGGAAAGCAGTAGGAGTTTGGGGTTAGCAGACAGAAACTATTATATACAGAATGGATAAACAACAGGGACCTACTGTATGACACAGGGAAATGCATTCAATACCTCATTATAAATCATAAGAATATTCAAAAAGAGTATATTTATGCATGTATAACCAAATCACTTTCCTATACAGCTGAAATTCACACAACACTGTAAAGCAATATACTTCAATAAAATTTTTAAAAAAAGGTATAAACTAATTATGAAGTTATTAAGCTACAAGGATATCTTATACAATTGTGTAATATAGCCAATGTTTTATAACTGTGAGTCTATAAAATTTTGGAATCACTATGTCATACATCTGAAAGTAATACTATAATCAATGTATTTCAATTTAAAAAATTAAAAAAGAGAGTCTACACATAATTCTGAGCACTAAGAAGTCAGTTTAACAAGGCTTCAGGAAGCAAAATAAACACACAAATATCAACTGCATTTCTATATACTAACAATAAATATGTGGAAACAGAAATTTAAAACACTATACCATTTACAATCATTCCAAAAAATTAAATATTTATACAGTTAAAACATGCACAAGATAAGTGTACAGAAAATAACAAAATTATGATGGAAGAAATCAAAGAAGATCCAAATGAATGGAGAGATAAAAGGTGTTCATGAGCTGGAAAACTCAATACATTGAAGATGCCAACTCTTTCCCAATAAGCATATAGGTTTAGTGCAACTCCTACAAAATCCCAGCAAGATTTTGTGTAGATATGGACAGATATTTCCAAAAAATTAAGAGTAAAAGCACAGGCCCTGAGATAGCTAAATATATTGTGTAAAGAATAAAGTGGGAAGATTACTCTATACAATATTAAAGCTAAATATATAGCTATAGTAATTGATAGCATATTATTGGTGGAAGGATGACAATATAGATCAATGGAGCAGAAATAGACCCATATATATACTCAGTTGAGTTTTGATGAAACTGAAAAATCCAAATGAGGAAAAAGATCTTGTTCAACAAATAGTCCAGGAACAATTAGATATACATAAGAAAAAGAATAAATGTCAACTTAAACCTCATATCTTAAATAAAAAGTATACCCAATGGAAAAAAGGTATTCAATATAAATGGAAATAAAAAGATATCTGGGGAAGCAATACCTGTATCAGCAGTATAGACTTTAAAACAAAGACTGTATGTGAGAGACAAAGAACATTGCATAACGGTAAGGGATCAAATCAACGAGAAGATATTACAGCTGTAAATAAATATGAATCTAACGTAGCACCAGAATACATACAGCAAAGATTAACAAACATAAAAAAATTAACAGTAATGCAATAATAGTAGGGGACTACAACACCTTACTTACATAGACATATAAACCCTCCAGACAGAAAATCAATATGAAAACAATGGCATTAAATGACACATTAGATCAGCTAAACAATATGTATGGACCAGTCCATTAAAAAGCAGAATACACTTCATTTCAAGTGCATATGTTATATATATACATATATATGTATATATATATGTATATAATGGAATATTAGCCACAAAAAGAATAAAATATTGCCATTTGTGACATATGGATGGACCTAGAGGGTATTAAGTTAAAGTGAAATAAGTCAGACACAGAAAGTGAATAAGAATATGATCTCATATGTGAAATCTAAAAAAAAGAAAGAAAGAAAGAAAAAAACATAACAAAGCAGAAACAGAATCATAGATAAAAAGAACAAAGTGGTGGTTGTCAGAGGGGAGTGGGTGGAGTATGATTAGGTGAGGGCTATTAAAACTTCCAGCTATGGAATAAATAAGTCACAGGGATGTAATGTACTGCATAGGGAATACAACCAGTAATAGAGTATTAACTTTGTATGTTTTTAGAATAGATTCATCATGGTAATCATGTTGTAATGTTTAAAACCATCAAATCACTATGTTGTACATTAGAAACTTATATAGCATTGTAAGTCAAGTATACATCAAGAAAAACCTCTAAATGGAACAAAGATTAAACAATAGTATGTACAAGTATATAACATTAAAAAATATAAAATCTTTTTGATCTGGGTTTGGCAACAGTTTCTTACATATTATGAAAAGCATAATCTATAAAGGAAAACATTGATTAAAAATTGAATCATAATAAAATGTAAATTCTCTGTAAATACCCATGTGAAGAGAATGAAAACAAAAGCCACAGACTGGGAAAATATATTTGCAAACCATTTATCCAATAGAGCACTAGTATCTAGAATATATAAAAATCCCCAAATCAACATAAAGTATGCAATATAAAGATGAACAAAATAAATGAACATAGTTGTCAGTAAGTTGATACACAGATGACCATTAACATGTGACAAGATATTCCTCATCATTAGCTTGTTATAGAAATGAAAATTAAAACTATGATGAGATATCACACCTCTATCAGGATGGGTGAAGTAACAAATAATGACACCACTAAATTTTGGTGAGCATTTGGACACTAAATTGCTGATATATTGCTGATGGGAATGTCAAATGGTACAGGCACTCTTTTGGAGAGTTTAGTAGAGTCTGAGAAAACTAAACATACATCTAACATATGAGCCAGTACTTGCATCCAGGGGCATTTATCTCAGAAAGAAAAACAACAACAACAAAACTTATGTTCATACACAAAAGTCTGTATGCAGCTATTAGAAGCAGATTCATGTGTAAAGGTAAAAAAGGAATCAGTCCAGATATCCTCAGCAAGTGAATCGTTTACCAAACTGCGCTGCACACTCCCTCTGGAATACTGTTCAGCAGTGTGACACACAAACAACTTGGATGAATCTTCAGGGAACTGCACTTAATGGAGAAGTCAGTCTAAATGGTATATGATTCTGTTTATACAACATTCTCGAGATGATAACATTTTAGAAATAGAGACCGATTAGCAGTGTCTAGAAACTGGAAAGGGGAGAAGGAGATAGGAAGAAGGTGGTTCTGCTTATAAGCTCACAATAGAGGGATATCTGTGGCATTGGGATGGCTTATCTTGACTTTGTGGTGGAAGCAGGAACCCATATAGGTGACGCAACCGTAGAATTTAATATATGCACATGGGCATGCACACGCTCATGACTAAGCAAATCCATAAGAGTAATCTGGACATGACTGGTGCATTGTATAATATCGATGTCTATATTCTGAACATGATTAGTAAAGTTTTGCAAAATATTGCAATTGGGGAAACCAGGTAAAGGGTACAAAGGAGGTATTCTTTTTGTTATTCTTTTACAACCTCATGTGAGTCTATATCTCAATAAAATAGTAATAGAATATCCAGAAGCCTTAAAAAAATGGAACAAGAGACAACGTATAAATTTCTCAGATTATATTACTTTTTAATAATTTTACTTATTTATTTATTCAATCTATCTCAAACCTCCAAAGAACAATCAAGCATGAAGTAAAAATAAAAATATTTTCAGACAATTTTAACCCTTTTATTCCTTTCAGAGGAAGATAACTGAGAATAAAACAATTCAAAAAACACAGAAAAAAGATAAAAACAACACTGAAGAAGACTGAGATTCCAGTAACCAGAAGATTCAAGTGAAGAATTGTGTAATGTATTAAGAAAGCAATTAGTCCAGATTAAAAGTTCAGGGCTTCAGTAGGGATTTTTTTTTTTTCAGAGAAAATAAATGGACCTTTTTTTCAGAGAAAATTAAAAGTTCAGGACTTTAGTAGGGATTTTTTTTTTTCAGAGAAAATAAATAAATGTGCGTGATCAGTTGCTAAACAGTGTCCGACTTTTTGTTGACCCCATGGACTGGAGCCTGACAGGCTTCTCTGTCCGTGGGATTTCCTAGGCAAGAAAACTGAGTCAGTTGTCATTTCTTTCTCCAGGAGATCTAGAAAAGGAATCCCAACCCAGGATTGAGTCTGTGTCTCCTGCACTGAAGGCAGATTCTTCATTACTGGGCCACTTGGGAAGCCCCAGTTAGACCTGATGTCACAGGATATATGATTTTAAGACTAGATATACATGAGCTGAATAAGAAGTTATACTATTTGATGCTTTTTTTTTTTTTTGGTTAGCATTAAGAAATGAAAGTTTTTCAATAATTTCAAGGAAATGGAAAAACATGGTTCACATTGGAGCAAATTAATGTGGCGTTGTTTCAAAGAACTGAAGTGTATGGTAAATGAATGCATTTGTCTTTGATGTTGGGGACATTCTCTGTTCAATACATAGACATTCTCTACTGATTCAGAGTTTCATAATCAGTTCTTCATTATATGGTTACAGGACTTTCCGAAGTTGATTAGTCTTTGACAGTGTTAAAGATACATTTAAGTTGAATTTTTAGTCATGTTCCACGTAAGCTGTATAATTTTAGCAAATGTGACAACTGCCAAAAATAAGGAAAGTGCCGACTTCTTCCAAAATTCAAAATAAAACCTTTGATTACAAGTGAATTGAATTATTGAGTCTATTTTATTAAATTTATTTTCCTTCACTGTAATCATTAACATTTTTAAAATAAAATATATTTCAAATGCAGTAATAACCAGTGGGGCTAAATGGTTATCTGTTATTTCTACAAGATGTATTTGCTTCTCAGGAATGAATGGGAGTTTGCAAGCCACATTAATTAGGTGTGATTGTTTATCTGGATGACAATATGTTGGATGTTTATTAGATTCAGAGAAATCTGTGAGCATCATGTAATAGTAACATAATGAAAAAGCCACACTGATATGAAGAAGGGAAGAGTGGATGGTGGAAAATGAGCTATTAAAACATAAACATGAAGCTGGCAAAGAAGCAAATAGAAAACATTAAATTGATGAGCAATTTCTTAACCTTGGGAATAGGGTCAGGATGAAAAATGTTACTACAATGGAATCGTCTCAACTATTACACTTGCGGTTTTCCGGTAATGAGTGAGAAATCCTTGTCAAGGAAAAGCAATTGCTAACGAATGTACCTTCTGGGGAGCAAATTTACAAGGTGAACACACTTAACCTAGAGATTAAATCTGAAGAAAAATAAAAAGATCACGAATGTTCTCACAAAACACTAATGTTTTATTGGTTGCCAGAAGTTGCTAACAGGCCATTAATAACAACAGCAGGTGTTGAAAAGAATGTGGAGCTTCCTGTTAACCAGTCCACTTGGTTGTCAGTTTTAGAGATTCATTTTATTGTGTGTACACATTGCCAGATAAAACCAATAGGTGGGTTGGCTTCTTCCCACCCCCACCCCACTTTGACTTGAGAAAAAGCACTGATATTTCTATTCAGCTATGCACCTGATGCCTTCCTGAAACATTAATCAACCACAGCCAGAATGAAAATCAATATAACCCTGAAACACACCTCCAGATACCAAAAATAAGTGTGAAAAAAGACAGAGCACATGGCATCTTTCTCAATATTCTGGAGAACTGTGCTGGCATTGCAAAGCATTACTGTTTTTTTTTCCTCTGTGTAAACAGTTACGGATATGAATTTTATATGACATTTTCAATGCTAGGTGATGTATTCCCAATACAGTATTATTGAAGGCTGAGTGTTCTCTCTCGGCTGTTATTTATGATCGCTGCTTTGCGGCAAACAAAACACCAAACATAAGTAAATAATGGTGTGCTGTGTATGCTGTGTATGTACTTCTCCCCCTACAGTGTAAGAAACAAAAGTGTACATTTTGATATTTGCTCAGGAAAGGGGTTATTGATGTATAACAATAGTCCTTTCAAGAGGGTGTGTAAGGAAGTAAAACTAAACTAGACAATAAATTCTGTTATGTGAATTTATTGACGGAATCAGCTGATAACAGATAATCTGGGGCATGACAGATGGAAAGCAGTCCATTACAACTCAATCAGGAGGCCATGCCTGCGTATTCTCTCTCTCTCTCTCTCTGCGTGACACACACACTAGACTACTAAATACAGAAAAGGTATGCATAAAATCTCTGATTTGTGATGATTTTAGATGTTTAATTAGCAGTTAATTTGTAATTGTTCATTCATCCATATTTATCAATAGTTGCTTTTTGGAATAAATATGTGGTATACCTCAATAATAATCAACCCTGGCTTTATCATTAGTACTTTTTATAAAAAAGGAAATAATAGATAAATAGTGATAACCTGACCATATTTTAGCTAAAAATTTTTGTATAAAAACATGGTATTAGGACTTCCCTTGCATTTCAGTGGTTAGGACTCCATACTTCCACTGCAGGGGGCATGGCTTGGATTCCTGGTCAGGGAACTAAGATCCTGCAAGTCAGTGTGACATGGTTAAACCATGCCCACACCCCACCTCCCCCCAAAAACATGTTATTTGCTTACAGATTAATAAAATAGTAAGGATTTAAGGATCAAATTTTGTTCACAATCCTGGTAAATTAAATACAACCATAGGGAAATATTTCATTACTGATCTCATTGTATTGGGATTTGTGTTCTACACTACCTCATTCTCACTAAAACACGGACATTATACATCTACTGCCATTTTCATGACTATTGCCTTCTCTTTTTCATGGTATTTCTCATGCATTAACTCAGTTGTCCATCACACACACAAAAATGAAAAGAATATTTTTTGCTGTCTACACTATTTTATAGATGAGGAAACTTGGGTTCAAAGGGCTAGAACATATATACCAAAGGGATAGTATCTGTCCAAACAAATTATTCCCAGTTTACTCGGGTGTGGCTCTCTCTGTATTCCTTAAACATCTACCTACCTCACAATTTCAGGGAGGTTCTGCAGTAACACGTTTCCTCTTGTCTGCAGATTATTTTCCTTCTTCTTCACTGATGCTCAGTCAGAACTTAATTTCATTGGATAAAGCCATAGAGTTTGTTTTCCTCTGTAACATATTCCTCTATCTTAAAGTTCTTGACAACAATTTGATTCTGATTCAACATAGGATAATTTATTTTTTCTCATTACTTTTCAGGATTAGTGCTTTTATCCTCTCAATTCATGTCTCTCCTATGTTGGAAGTAATTGACATTTTGCAAAGAGATTGGTGCAGACATAAAGTGCACACTATCACTGAATGCCCTGTTTGAGGAATGGATAATTCATCCTTCTGTGGCCCTACATTTCGTGCAGGTTCTACAAATCTGGCATATCATTTTGACCTATGATCTTTATTCTTTATTTCTGAGATTCTATGCTTCTGTTGTAGATGGAAATAGACTGAGAAAACTGTCCCCTCGGTTTATGTTTTTTTAAAGCCTAGGATTCTGGGCACATGGGGACACTATTTGCATCAGTCTAACTGCTCCCATTTCTGTTAACATCTGCTAGATAGCACTGTTTTAATAAGCTCAAGTCATTTAGCAACAGGAATTGTGGAAAGTGTTAAAACTAGTAAAAAAAAGAATAATAGTTAATTTGAGTTACACCTCTCATCCCTTTTATTTAATCCCCACTGCTAAAGAAGGTAATTGCTCAGCAAGTATTCAAATAAATTCTCAGACAGGAGCCAAGGGTAGATATAAATCCCTAATAATGAATAATAAGGTGCAGGCTTTAAAATGATATTAAAACAACCTGTATTGATTTAGATGGATCTTGAAATTCCTTAGGAATAGAAAAGATGATTTCTAATCCCTACAATTATGACATTTTGATAACCTAAGCCTGTTTTTTAAATAATTGGGTGTAATATTTTTAAAGTTTCACATATATTCTTTGGCTCTATTTCTCAAAAAAATGTTACAATATTCTGAATTTTTCACAATTGTATCATTATCTTCACCGGCCCCATCCTGAAATGTTGATAGAAACTTTTTTTTCAGGACATTACTCATAAAGCTTCCAAGCAGGGACCAGGTGTTTTGTTTGTTTGTTTTCTTGCAGTCACACCCTGGCAACGCACAGCTGTGTGTGGAGTGAATATTATAGGTCTTCAGGAGATTTGCTTTGCAGTTACTTCAGGGCTTCATCCTGTGTTAATCTTTGTTTGCCTAATTCAAGGCATTCTGAGCCATTCTGGAGTTTTTAGGATCTCTAGATAAGTTTTATATCAAATAATTAGTAATTGTCAATTTTCATGTTACTGAAGAATTGTGAATAAAAATTAAACATTATATACTTGTGTAATACTGAAAAACGGAGCTATTAGATTTGGTGTTTCATTCTCCAAACAGCACTGATGATTTTTTCCTCTCCTGTGATTTGCATGCTCAAAATGCCGTGAAGTTTTATTATTAAGCTAATAGAATTTATCCTGATTATGTATGTCAGATTTAACAGATTCCATCCTAGAATCATATATATGTACAATATACACATGGTTTACATAAATTGATATACGCAAAGGCTTTGGAATCTACCCTGGCACATAACAGACAATATGGTAGTATTTTTCGTGTAATATATCCCTGAATTCTTACAATGTGACATAAGGGATCATGCTCCTACTTTATGGATAAGTAATTAAGGTTCACAAGTTAATAGAGTTCTTTAACATATTTAATGAACTATCTGTTCTATGATTTAAATTCATATTTCTGATTCCAAAGTAGGTACTAATTTCACCGGATCATTTCATCATCTATTTAAGAAAAAACATAATTTCAGCCACACTATAACTTGGAATTACTGTCTTGTAAATTGTTTTTACAATAGAGAAATGCCTCACTTTTACACAACTTGATTTCGGTGAATATCAATCCCACAGAAAAAATTACATGGTTCTGAAAATTCATGAAGAGAAAAAAATGTTTAAGAACAAAATGTCTTATTGCAAAGCTCCTCAACTAAAGCCTAGAATTCTTACTCATATGGTTTCATTTTGCGTTATATTGATTCTCATATTAAGTATAACTCATAAGAAGCTTTGATATAGTTTTCACTAGGTGCCAACAGATTAAAGGCAGCAGAAAAGGTATAAAGGCTATTTGAAATAAGTATCATTATTGTTAAATTTTCAATGATTGACACAAAGAACATGAACGATTTAAAAATAAAATGTCACAAAGAAACACATGGTGCAAAATATAATAATTAAAACAGAAATTTATGCATCTAAACAACAAAAAAAGGTGAACAGTGTGTTTTCTGCTTTTAAAGACCATTACATTTGTAATGTATTTGATGAAAAGCACCATGAATTACCATTTCAAAAGTATCAGTGATAGAACTAAGCTTCCTTTTCCTGGGAAAATTCACTACACTCAGTATATTTTTCTCAAGAATCCTATACCTAGAAACACACACATACTCTCAAATAATCCCATTTGTGAACAGTCCTCAACCACAACCAGAATGTAGGAAGATAAAATCAGGATCTTGCATGTAAATATAGCAATATTAGATGGCTAGCCAATGACTAGGAAATACAATACCTGCTGTACATTTCCCCTTACTGTGCATTAGCCAGACAATGAGTGTCTAAAGAGCCACTTCCAGAGTGAATTAGAATGTCATTTAGCTTTTTACTTGTCATTATTTCTCAATATTATTGATAGCTAAAGTGTAAAGTAATGAAGAAAAAGAGTAGAATATCTATTAGTGGCCAGAGTTTCAATGGAATGCAAAAGACTGTTGCAAAAGCCTTGTAACCTGAAGTAATTGGCAAATTACACATAAAGGCAGGAAATATATAAAGCACACTCCTAATATGATGTATATTATTAAAATATGATGTGCAAACCTCAATGTTTTCTTCCAGCTAAAACATAAATAGCCAAAGAGAGGTAATGTTGGAAATGATAATAAAAGAAAATACATACAGTTCACATGTATTTATGAATTTATTATAGTGTAAGTAATTTTGTAGCTGTTTGGTCTTTCACAGTTAAAACTCTTTGTTGCAAACTTATTACATGCCAGGCACTGGGATAATGAGATCACATACTACTGAGGCTCTGTTTCTGTTTGCAGATTCATTCATTCACTGTTTCATTATTTGGTTCACCAAATTTTTATCATATACCCAAATATCTACCAAGAAGACTGCTATGCCTTAAACATATATTCTAGAGGAGAAATTCCAAATTCCTGCTCCTATAGAGTTTAAACTCTAGATGAATATAAATCATTTCATTAGGTTCCACATTAGAGTTGAATATGGACAGCTCTGGATGCACTCAGCAAAACAGAGTAGGGAAGAATAGAAGGTACTGTTTTATGGTTTATGGATTCTGACAGGTAAAGCTTTTCAGAAGTGACACTTGAATATATCCTTTAAGAGGGAGCCTGTGTACTCAAGGAGAAGAGGATTAGAAAAAGAAGTTCAGACTAAAGGAAAAGCTTAAAATAGTTGTTCACCACATTCTGATACTTTATACCTGAATTAAAATCAGACCTATATGTCCAGGTGCATGCTTACCAGACATCCCCAGCATGATGAGTAATAGGAAACAATGACAAAATAGATCAAATTGATTCATTATCTCTATCTTTTCCCATTCACTGATCTTTCTCTTATATATCCTCTATTGGTAGTTAGGGGCTTCCCTAGTAGCTCAGTTAGTAAAGAATCCATCTGCAATGCAGGAGACCCCAGTTCAATTCCTGGGTCAGGAAGATCCCCTGGAGAAGGGATAGGCTACCCACTTCAGTATTCTTGGACTTCCCTGGTGGCTCAGATGGTAAAGAATCCACCTGCAATGCAAGAGACCTGGGTTCAGTCCCTATGTTGGGAGGATCCCCTGGAGGAGGGCATGGCAACCCCCTCCAGTATTCTTGCCTGGAGAATCCCCATGGACAGAGGAGCCTGGCAGGCTACAGTCCATGGGGTCTCAAAGAGTCAGACATGACTGAGTGACTAAGCATAGCATATAGTGTTGGTAATTAGCCACACCTTTCAAAGTTGACTCTTCATTCTGTGTTTTCAGCTAGATATACAGCCTCATGGATGGTATCTTATAAACTGCAATTAAATCCACCTCTTTGTCTTCATTCCCATTACCAATTAATTCAGGTCTTTTATATTTCTCACCTGGATTATTATACTTAATCTCTGTGCTTAAAGTTCACTCTCCTCATATATGTTCCCATCACAGATGCCAGCATGCTTTCTGTTAACTGAAGACCATATTAACTCATGTCCATCTACTTTAAATACTTCAGTGGCTTTCTATTTCTTTATAATTAAATCCATATTGCTTACATGGGTTAACAGGTCATTGGAGATCTGCTTCTTGTCTACCTCTGCTGTTGATATACAGTAATTTTCTTACTTACACCTGTCTTTCCAATTTCCATGAACCATTTATAGTTCAGAATATATGAAATATATGTAGTTGTAGGCAATGGCACCCCACTCCAGTACTCTTGCCTGGAAAATCCCATGGATGGAGGAGCCTGGAAGGCTGCAGTTCATGGGGTCGCGAAGAGTCAGACACAACTGAGCGACTTCACTTTCACTCTTCACTTTCATGCATTAGAGAAGGAAATGGCAACCCACTCCAGTGTTCTTGCCTGGAGAATCCCAGTGACAGGGGAGCCTGGTGGGCTGCCGTCTATGGAGTCGCACAGAGTTGGACACGACTGAAGTGACTTAGCAGTAGCAGCAACAGTAGGTGTCTGTACATTTGAACCTGGTAGTCAATTCATTCACTTAAATAAAAAACTATTAAACACTGGACTGTGTATCTCTTATTTTTGCCTGCTTTTTATGATTAGTACTACTTTTGTACAGTAGCAACCAGAGTAACTGTCTTACTTTTGTCAGAGGAGTATGGATATAACAAAAAAAAAAAGTCAATCAGATTTCTTCTTGGGAAATATGCAACTCGAGTGAAGATAAACAGGAGTAAAAGACAATCAGAGAAGAGCATATATAAGAGACGGCCCAAATTTTCTTGTTAGAGAGGAGGCAACGCTTATCAAATACTCTATTCCAGTTATACTATTTATCAGTGGTTTTATCTGCATCTACTGAAATGGTCAGATGAGTTTTTACTCCTCTGTTCTGCTAGTCTCGTGAATGGCAGTAATTTATTTTAAAATGTTAATCGAATCTTGCATTCTTATAAAATTCTACCTTGTTTTGATGGGAAATCAGGATTTGAATAATAAATTTAAAAAGTTTTTTTTTATGTCCAAACTACATACAAAAATGTTTGCAACTTATTAGCGTGTAGCTCTGACAAGACATGGTCCTTGGAGAAGGGAATGGGAAGGTGCTTCAGTATTCTTGCCTTGGGAACCCCATGACAATATGAAAAGGCAAAAGGATATGATACTGAAAGATGAGCTCCCCACGTCTGTAGGTTTCAAATATGCTACTGGAAAAAAGTGGAGAAATAGCTCCACAAAGAATGAAGAGGGTGAGCCAAAGCAAAAACAACATCCAGTTGTAGATGTGACTGGTAATCAAAGTCAAATCAGATGTTGTAAAAAACAATATTGCTTAGGAACCTGGAATGTTAGGTCCATGAATCTAGGTAAATTGGAAGTGGTCAAACAGGAGATGGCAAGAGTGAACATTGACATTTTAGGAATCAGTGAACTAAATTGGGCTGGAATGGGCAAATGTAATTCAGATGACCATTATATCTACTACTGTGTGTAAGAATCCCTAAGAAGAAATGGAGTAGCCCTCATAGTCAACAAAAGAGTCCAAAATGAAGTATTGGATGCAATCTCAAAAACGACAGAATGATCTCTGTTCATTTCCAAGATAAACCATTCAATATCACAGTAATTCAAGTCTATGCCCCTACCAGTATGCTGAAGAAGTTGAAGTTGACTGGTTCTATGAAGACCTACAAGAGATTTTAGAACTAACACCCAAAAATGATGTTCTTTTCATCATAGGGGACTGGAATGCAAAAGTAGGAATTCAAGAGATACCTGGATTAACAGGCAAGTTTAGCCTTGGAGTAAAAAATGAAGCTGGACAAAGGCTAACAGAGTTTCGCCATGAGAATTCACTGGTCACAGCAAACACCCTCTTCCAACAACACAAGAGAAGATGGTACACATGGGCATCACCAGATTTTTGAAGACCAAAATCAGAGTGACTATAGTGTTTGCATCCAAAGATGGAGAAGCTCTATATAGTCAGCAAAAACAAGACTGGGAGCTGACTATGGCTCAAATAATGAACTCCTTATTACAAAATTCAGACTCAAATTCAAGAAAGTAGAGAAAACCATTAGGCTATTCAGGTATGACCTAAATCAAATCCCTTATGATTACACAGTGGAAGTGACTAATAGACTCAAGAGATTAGATCTGATAGACAGAGTGCCTGAAGAACTATAGATGGAGGTTCATAACATGGTACAGGAGGCAGTGAACAAAACCATCACTAAGAAAAATAAATGCAAAAAGGCAAAATGAATGTCTGAGGAGGCCTTACAAATACCTGTGAAAAGAAGAGAAGTGAAAGGCAAAGGAGAAAAGGAAAGATATCCATTTGAATGCCGAGTTCCAAAGAATAGCAAGGAGAGATAAGAAAGCCTTCCTCAGTGATCAATACAAAGAAACACAGGAAAAGAACAGAATGGGAAAGACTAGAGATCTCTTCAAGAAAATGAGAGATACCAAGGGAACATTTCATGCAAAGATGGGCTCAATAAAGAACAAAAATCGTATGGACCTAACAGCAGCAGAAGATATTAAGAAGAGGTGGCAAGAATACACAGAACTATACAAAAAAAGAAAAAAGATCTTAATGACCCAGATTACCACGATGGTATGATCATTCACTTAGAGCCAGATAGGCTGGAGTGCAAAGTCAAGTGGGCTTTAGCAAGCATCACTATGAACAAAGCTAGTGGAGGACATGGAATTCCAGCTGAGCTATTTCAAATCCTAAAAGATGATGCTATTAAGGTACTGCACTCAATATGCCAGAAAATTTGGAAAATTCAGCAGTATCACAGGACTAGAAAAAGTCAGTTTTCATTCAAATTCCAAAGAAAATCAATGCCAAAGAATGTTCAAACTACCGCACAAGTGTACTCATCACACACACTAGCAAAGTAATGCTAAAAATTCTCCATGCTAGGTTTCAACAGTATGTGAACCAAGAACTTCTTGATATTCAAGTTGGATTTAGAAAAGGCAGAAGAACTAGAGACCAAATTGCCAACATCAGTTGGATCACAGAAAAAGCAAGAGAATCCCAGACAGACATCTACCTCTTCTTTATTGACTATGCTAAAGCCTTTGACTGTGTGGATCACAACAAACCAGAAAATTTTGCAAGAGTTGGTAATGCCAGACACAACCTTACCTGCCCCCTAAGAAATCTGTATGCAAGTCAAGAAGCAACACTTAACACCAGGCATGGAACAAGGAACTGGTTCCAAATTGGGAAAGGATTATCTCATGCTATGCTAGAGCCAGACATCCTGGGATGTGAAGTCAAGTCAGCCTTAGGAAGCATCACTACGAACAAAGCTAGCGGAGGTGACGGAATTCCAGTTGAGCTATTTCAAATCCCGAAGGATGATGCTGTGAAAGTGCTGCACTCAACATGCCACTGAAGTTAGAAAATGCAGCAGTGGCCACAGGACTGGAAAAGGTCAGTTTTCATTTCAATACCAAAGACAGGGAATGCCAAAGAATGCACAAACTACCCCACAATTGCACTCATCTCACACGCCAGCAAAGTAAAGCTAAAAATTCTCCAAGCCAGCCTTCAGCAGTACATGAACCATGAACTTTCAGAGATTCAGCTGGTTTTAGAAAAAGCAGAGGAACCAGAGATCAAATTGCCAACATCCACTGGATCATGGAAAAAGCAAGAGAGTTCCAGAAAAACATCTATTTCTGCTTTATTGACTATGCCAAAGCCTTTGACTGTATGGATCACAATAAACTGTGGAAAATTCTGACAGAGATGGGAATACCAGACCATCTGACCTGCCTCTTGAGAAATCTGTATGCAGGTCAGTAAGCAACAGTTAGAAATGGACATGAAACAACAGACTGGTTCCAAATAGAAAAAGGAGTATGTCAAGGCTGTATATTGTCACCCTGCTTATTTAACTTCTATGCACAGTACATCATAAGAAATGCTGGTTTGGAAGAAACACAAGCTGGAATCAAGACTGCCGGGAGAAATATTAATATCCTCAGATATGCAGATAACATTACCCTTACGGCAGAAAGTGAAGAGGAACTAAAAAGCCTCTTTATGAAAGTGAAAGGAGAGTGAAAAAGTTGGCTTAAAACTCAACATTCAGAAAATGAAGATCATGGCATCCGGTCCCATCACTTCATGGGAAATAGATGGGGAAATAATGGAAACAGTGTCAAACTTTATTTTTTTTGGCTCCAAAATCACTGCAGATGGTGATTGCAGCCATGAAATTAAAAGACATCATGAAGGGTAGTTATGACCAACCTAGATACATATTGAAAAGCAGAGACATGACTTTGCCAACAAAGGTCAGTCTAGTCAAGGCTATGGTTTTTCCTGTGATCATGTATGGATGTGAGAGTTGGACTGTGAAGAAAGCTGAGCACCAAAAAATTGATGCTTTTGAACTGTGGTGTTGGAGAAGACTCTTGAGTCCCTTGGACTGCAAGGAGTTCCAACCAGTCCATCCTAGAGGAGATCGGTCCTGGGTGTTCATTGGAAGTACTGATGCTGAAGCTGAACTGATGTATTGTTACCCTGCTTATTTAACTTAAATGCAGAGTCAGGTCAGTTCAGTTCAGTTCAGTTGCTCAGTCGTGTCCGACTCTTTGCAACCCCATGAATTGCAGCATGCCAGGACCATTGTCCATCACCAACTCCTGAAGTTCACTCAAACTCACATCCATTGAGTCAGTGATGCCATCCAGCCATCTCATCCTCTGTCGTCCCCTTCTCCTCCTGCCCCCAATCCCACCCGGTGTCAGAGTCATTTCCAATGAGTCAGCTCTTCGCATGAGGTGGCCAAAGTACTAGAGTTTCAGCTTTAGCATCATTCCTTCCAAAGAACACCCAGCACCGATCTCCTTTAGAATGGACTGGTTGGATCTCCTTGCAGTCCAAGGGACTCTCAAGAGTCTTCTCCAACACCACAGTTCAAAAGTGTCAATTCTTTGGTGCTCAGCTTTCTTCACAGTCTAACTCTCACATCCATACATGACCACTAGAAAAACCATAGCCTTGACTAGATGAACCATTGTTGACAAAGTAATGTATGCAGAGTACATCATGCAAAATGCCAGGTTGGGTGAATCACAAGTTGGAATCAAGATTGCAGGGAGAAATATCAATAACCTCAGATACGCAGATGATACCACCCTTATGGCAGAAAACAAAGAGGAATTAAACAGCCTCTTGATGAAGGTGAAACAGAAGAGTTAAAAAGCTAGCTTAAAACTCAACATTCAAAAAATGAAGATTATGCCATCTGGTCCATCATCTCATAGCATCTATAGAGAGGGAAACAATGGAAACAGTGAGAGAGTTTATTTTCTTGGGTTCCATAATCACTGCATATGGTGATTTCAGACATGAAAAGATGCTTGCTCCTTGAAACAAAGATATGACCAACCAACCTAGACAGCATATTAAGAAGCAGATACATTACTTTGCCAACAAATGTCCATCTAGTCAAAGCTATGTTTTTTTTTTTTTTCAGTAGCCATGTATGGATGTGAGAGTTGGACCATGTGAGCACCAAAGAATTGATGTTTTTGAACTGTTAGAGAAGACTCTTGAGAGTTCCTTGGACTGAAGGGAGATCAAACCAATCAATCCTGAAGGACATCAGTCCTGAATATATGTTGGAAGGATTGATGCTGAAGCTGAAGCTCCAGTACTTTGGCCCCCTAATGCGAATAACTGACTCATTAGAAAAGACCCTAATGCTGGGAAAGATTGAAGGCAGGAGGAGAAGGGGACAATAGAGAATGAGATGGTTGGATGGTATCACCTACTCGATGGACATGACTTTGAGCATCTTCCAGGAGTTGTTGATGAACCATGTAGCCTGGTGTGCAGCACTTGATGAGGTTACAAAGAGCTGGACATGACTGAGTTACTGAAGTGAACTGAGTGTGTAGCTCAGTGAATATTCAAAAGAAAAATACATTCCTGTAACAAAAACATGATTGATAAAGAGAGTCATATAAGCATCCCCAGAAACACGTTTTTGTCCTTCCTGGCAATGCTTCCACCAATTAAAAACTCTACTGATGTCTATTGTCTTATTAACTCTGTATGATTTATGAGGACTGTCTGGAGTAGCCTGCATGCTATGATTTGTTGACACAGACTGTAAAGGACTGAACTCTCCCTCATAACAACTGGGACAATTTGAATATTCATTGGAATGACTGATGCTGAAGCTCCAATACTTCGGCCACCTGATATGAAGAGCTGTCTCATTGAAAAAGACCTTACATTGGGAAAGACTGAAGGCAGGAGAAGGGGATGACAAGAGGATGAGATGGTTGAATGGCATCACCCGCTCAATGGACATGAGTCTGAGCAAACTCTGGGAGATGATGAACAGGGAAGCATGACATGCTGCAGTCCATGCGGTCACAGAGATTCGTACATGACTGAGCGACTGAACAACGATTCCAACTTCAGAGCATTCCATTGGCATCTGTGAGGCCTTATTGTATATGTGACACAACAGTTTACTTAACCTCTCTGAGCTTCTGTTTCTTATTTTTAAGTAGGGGCAGCTATAGTTCATAAATACAGAGTTGTTGCAAGAATTTTATATGATTATGCATATATGATCATTAGCATAATCTTAGGATATAGTGAACAATTATTACATGGTTTTTACCATATGCAATTGGAGTCTGAATTCAGAGTCCATCATTTTAGTCCTAAATTTAGGGTTAGGTTTTTTTTGTCCAAATTCTAAAATCCTTGTGATATTTCCATTATTTTCCACGTTTCAGTTACTACTGATTTGTAACAAATTATCTCCAAACTTACTGGCTTAAACCAACTGTGTTACATGCACAAATTCTGAAGGTCAAGAATTTAGAAAGGTTATCATGGGGACAGCCTGGGTATCTTCCACAATATTTGAAGCCTCAGCTACAAAGACTCCAAGGCTGGGGTGGCTTGTAGCTTGGGGCTAGAAGCATCTGAAGGCTCATCCATTTTCACGCTTGGCACCTAGGCTCGGAGGCTAAAAACTGTGTGCATTGGAACACCTGTGTGTGACTTTACTATGAGACTGGCTTACTCGTAAAGCTCCTCTAAGTGTTTGCATAAACTAAAGCTGGAAACTCTAACCTATTCTAAAGTAGCCTCAGAAGTCACACAGCATAATTTCTGCCAATTGTATGCTTATAAGAAAGCTATAAGCCCATTAAAGCCTCACCAAAATAGCTAGTATCTCAGTTTATCTCCTTGCATAACTATTTTTTTTTTAAAGATTTTATAACGCGGGCCCTAAAGTTGCAAAAACGTGTACTGTATCTAACCTATAAGAGATTTAAGAAACTAATTTGGGGACATGCTTGCAAGCTGTGGTAAGTGATAGAAATGAAAATTGATAGGTATAATGGAGATTATAACTCAGGATCCTGATTTAAAGTTTAATGTGGGATTATATAAAGAAGTGATGATTAGGCTTAAATGTTAATGATCATTGAAATTATAAACCCTCAATCTTACCCACTATTAACCCTGAAGAAAACACAGTTGTCTAATAATGAACATCTCTCAATTAGATGAACCATGATTAGAAAATTTCCTTTCAAAGATTAGTGACTCAGTGGTCATTGTTTATCACAGATAATTTAACACACACTTGTACTGGAACAAAATATAATCAAATGTTCTCTGAAAACCTTCAAGAGTCTTTATCAACAAAACAGACCTAATTGCTTGGAGTCTTCTGTGCTCTTTTGCTACATTAACAATTAGATGTGCTATACCTCACCATTCCCAAAGGAGACCAGTGAGAGAGTTGATCCTTTTCTCTAAAGGTTACTTCTGATTTTTTTTTATAATACTTAATACAGGCTATAGTGCATTTTAGGGGACTCTGTGACATCTAAAGATTTCTGTGAGTTTTGTTTGCTAAGAAATTTCAGTCGTGTTCAACTCTTTGTGATCTAATGGACTGTAGTCCACCAGGCTCCTCTGTCCTTGGGATTTTCCAGGCAAGAATATTGGAACTGGTTGCCTTTTCCTTCTCTAAGGGATCTTCCTGACTGAGGGATCGAACCTGTGTCTCTTACGTCTCCTGCATTGGCAAGCATGTTCTTTACTACTAATGCTACCTGGGAAGAGTTTTGTTTAATACCATAGAAACAGTGACAAATAAACTCTACCAATATCATATCACCATCAGCATCATTGCTGATATTGAGTGATTTCTATATGCCATGCACATTTTCAATGTAAAAGGACTATATTATTTTCACTATATTATTTCCTCACTTTTATTATTAAAAAATACTTCAACAAAAACTAGGGTGCTGAGTTTTCCCAAAGGCAAACATCTTTGAAGTGGCTTAATCAATATTCCAACCAGTTTTTGTTTTGTGAATTTTTTTTTAAATCAAATTCCACGTACTGGTACTTGATTATTTTGTTTTTTGAAAATCTAAAAACTTTTGAGATTAATCCAACTTTTGTAAATACTATTCTTCATCATAATAAATATTTTCCAAACAGGTTCAGGTCATGGGATGTCATTCCTCATGATGGTGAAGTCAATTCTTAGGCAGGTTGATAAGAAGTCTGGGGTCCCTGAGGAGGAGGGAGGGGTCTGGGGCTCTCAAGGAGGAGATAGGGGTCTAGAGCTCTCAAGGAGGAGAAAAAGACAAAGGTTTTTTTCTTTAAGCCCAGAGCTGATGATTGCACAACAAAACAACTAATCTTGCTCAAGGATATGTTTTCCCTTAGTGAAACTGTACAAATGACAACAATGTATCCTGCTTGAGGACATGTTTCTCCTTCTTGAGAACCTTCTGACTAATCCTGTCATCTTAAAATGTATTTTGTGGGAATTGGTCTGGTAAAATCTTTCTATTGTTAGTTCTAATCCTGTCATCTTAAAATGTAAATTATGGGAGTGGGTCTAGTAAGAGATTTACAACCTTGAGACTTTCTTTTGATTTATTGTAATAACCGATTAAAAAAGTATATAATTCCCTTGCTAAGACTAGAGAGGGGGGCAATCTCTGTCCCTCTTCTGATGTCTGTGTCAGAAGCTTTCTCTGTCTCTTTTCTTATTTAAATAAAACTCTGCTACACAAAAACTCTTGAGTGATCAAGCCTGGTCCCTGGTCCTGAAGCTAAATCTTTGGAGATCATGAATCCGACATCTTTCACTGTAAGCTATCAATTGCATATCTCCATTGCCCTAAAATATCTCCTATTATTGGACCATACTGAAAGAATTGCAAATGATAGAGAGGTAGTTTTGTTAACCTACCATTTTGGTCTTTTACACCTAAAGGCATGCAATGAAAGGGAGTAGGGAGGTTGGGGCAGCTTTCCATATTATTGATTCCTAAAACTTTCAGAAGACTCCCAATTTCAACTCTGATGTGTAAATCATGCAGAAGTAGTCACTCGCATATTTAGCACAAGGAAAGAATAAAACAAAGTCAATAATATTCCTTGACCCATCAAATGTTTGAAGTTACCAGGTAACTACCAATGTAACATGCAGAATTGGAATACCAACAGAAGGAAAGAGAATAAAGGAAAAGAAATATTAGAAGTTATAATGGTTAAGATTTGAATGGAAAGACACATCTTAACAAATTTAAAGGAATAGAAAACATGTTTTCAGACAACAATGAAATTAAAGTAGAAATTAATAACAGAAAAATCATGGAAAAAATCCTAATGTTGGGAGATTGAACAATATATTTCAAAGTAACACATAGTCAGGGTTTTCCTGGTGGCTCAGTGGTAGAGAATCCAACTGCCACTGCAGGAGACACAGGTTTGATCTGTAAAATCTGGGAAGATCCTACATGCCACACAGCAAATAAGCCTGTGCACCACAATTATTAAGCCTGTACTATAGAGTCCAGGAGCCACAACTGCTGAGCCCTTGTGGCACAACTGCTGAAGCCCACGTGCCCTAGAGCCCCTGCTCTGCAACAAGAGATACCACTGCAATGAGAAGCCCAAGTACCACAACTGGGGAGTAGCCCCTGCTCACCTCAAGTAGAGGAAAAGCCCACGCAGAAATGAAGACCCAGCCCAGCCAAATAAAAGTGAATAGGTAAATAAAATTATTCTTTATAAAACAAAGTAACACATGATCAAAGAATACATCTCACGGTAAATTTTAAAATATTTTAAACGAAAATGAAAATACAACTTATCTAAATTTGTGCTGATGGAAATGCAATAGCCATTTTGGACCACAGTTTGGGAGTTTCTTAGTAAGCTAAAAGTAATCTTACCATGAGATCCAGCAATCATACTTCTAAATATTTACCCAGTGATTTGAAAATCATATCCACATAAAAACTTGCACATGGAGGTTAAAAACAGACTTACTCACAATCTCTAAAATCTAAATGCAAAAAGAAGTCCTTCAATGGGTACACAAATAAACATATTATTCAACATTTAAAGGAAATGAGCTATCAATCAGAAAAAGAAGCATGTACTAAATGCATACTGATAAGTGAAAAGTGTGAGATTCCAATAACTGGACATTTGGAAATAACAAAACTATAACTACAGTGAACTGATTTGTGGCTGCCAGGAAATCAGAGGGAAATTTGAACAGAGCAGATTGAAACACAAGGAAATCTTTAGAATGAAGGAATTATTCTGCTTGATGCTGTAATTGTGATACATAACGGAATGAACTTTAATGTATACAAATTTGAAAAATAATTAGAAGTTTGGGGATCCAAAGAAGGAAAGAAAAAATAATGTGACAATTTGTGTATTACAAATACAATTGGTCCTTGAACAACATGGGTTTGAACTATGTGGGTCTCTTTATACACAGATTTTTTTTTTTTTTTCAGTAGCAAATGCTACAGTGGCTTCTCAGGTGGCTCTATAGTAAAGAATCTGCTTGCCAATGCAGGAGACATAGGAGACATGGCTTTGATCTCTGGGTTGGGAAGATCTGCCGGAGTAGGAAATGGCAACCCCTGTTCCACTATTCTTGCCTGGAAAATCCCATGGGCAGAGGAACCTGGTGGGCTCTAATCCATGTGGTTGCAGAGTTGGACATGACTTAGCAACTGAGCATGCACTCACAGTACTATGGTCCAGGGTGGGTTGAATCTAGGAATGCAGAACTACTGATGCAGAGCAACCATGGGTATAGAGGGTTGACTATAAGTTATACATGGATTTTTGACTGCAAGGAGGGTCAGCCCCACTAAACTCCAGTTGTCCAAGAGTTAAGTGTATATGAGATAACCTCATTAATGTGACATGGGGGGAAATGCTGGTGGCAGTAGTACCTTTGGAAATGACTATGTCTGTAATACTAGAGGCAAAAGGACTTCACATACTCACTGTATTCTAGTTAATAAAATTTCTTCCTGAGAAAGTACAGGTTAACGATTCTGATGCTGCTATATACATACGCTGGACTTAAACAGTTAAAGAAATGGGATGGTGGACAGTGGGAGCCAGGCTTTCACTGTTAGAGTGGGAGGATAAAGATAAGCAAGGGGAGGATGCTATGATGAACCACATTTCATTTTATTGGTATCAAAGCAAGATACAAATGCTAAATGAATCTTGCAGTCCAAGGGACTCTCAAGAGTGTTCTCCAACACCACAGTTCAAAGCATTGATTCATTCTCACTCAGCTTTCTTTATAGTCCAATTCTCACATCCACACATGACTACTGGAAAAAAACATAGCTTTGACTAGATGGATCTTTGTTGACAAAGTAGTGTCTCTGTTTTTTAACATGCTGTCCGGGTTGGTCATAACTTTTCTTCCAAGGATTAAGTGTCTTTTAATTTCACGGCTGCAGTCGCCATCTGCAGTAATTTTGGAGTCCAAAAACATCAAGTCTCTCACTGTTTCCATTGTTTCCCCATCTACTTGCCATGAAGTGATGGGACTGGATGCCATAATCTGAGTTTTCTGAATGTTGAGTTTTAAGCCAACTTTTTCACTCTCCTCTTTCACTTTCATCAAGAGGCTCTTTAGTTCTTCACTTTCTGCCATGAGAGTAGTGTCATCTGAGGTTATTGGTATTTCTCCTGGCAATCATGATTCCAGCTTGTGCTTCATCCAGCCCAGAATTGTGCATGATGCACTCTGCATTTAAGTTTAATAAGCTGGGTGCCAATATACAGTCTTGACATACTCTTTTTCCTACTTAGACCTAATCTGTTGTTCCATGTCCAGTTCGAGCTGTTGCTTCCTGACCTGCATACAGATTTCTCAGGAAGCAGGTCAGGTTGTCTGGTATTCCCATCTCTTGAAGAATTTTCCAAAACTCTCTTGCTTTTTTGATGATCCAGCAAATGTTGGCAATTTGATCTCTGGCTTCTCTGCTTTTTCTAAATCCAGCTTGAACATCTAGAAATTCACAGTTAACATACTGTTGAAGCGTGGCTTAGAGCATTTTGAGCATTACTTGGCTAGTGTGTGAGATGACTGCAAATGTGTGGTAGTTTGAGCATTCTTTGGCATTGATTTTCTTTGGGATTGGAATGAAAATTGACCTTTTCCAGTCCTGTGGCCACTGCTGCTGCTGCTGCTAAGTTGCTTCAGTCATGTCCAACTCTGTGCGATCCCATAGATGGCAGCCCACTAGGCTCCCCCATCCCTGGGATTCTCCAGGCAAGAACACTGGAGTGGGCTGTCATTTCCTTCTCCAATGCATGACAGTGAAAAGTGAAAGTGAAGTCGCTCAGTCGTGTCCAACCCTGCCACTGCTGAGTTTTCCAAATTTTCTGGTACATTGAGTTCAGCACTTTCACAGCATCATCTTTTAGGATTTGAAACGGCTCAACTGGAATTCTATCACCTCCACTAGCTTTGTTTGTAATGATGCTTCCTAAGGCCCACTTGACTTCACATTCCAGGATGCCTGGCTCTAGGTGAGTGATCAACACCATCGTGATTATCTGGGTCATGAAGATCTTTTTTGTATAGTTCTTTGTATTCTTGCCGCCTCTTCTTAATATCTTCTGCTGTTTTAGGTCCATACTATTTCTGTCCTTTATTGTGCTCATCTTTGCATGAAATGTTCCCTTGGTATCTCTAATTTTCCTGAAGAGATCTCTAGTATTTCCCATTCCTCTATTTCCTCTATTTCTTTGCATTGATCACTAAGGAAGGCTTTCTTATCTCTCCTTGCTATTCTTTGGAACTCTGCATTCAAATGAGTATATCTTTCCTTTTCTCCTTTACCTTTTCCTTCTCTTGTTTTCTCAGCTATTTGTAAGGCCTCCTCAGACGACCATTTTGCCTTTTTGCATTTATTTTTCTTGGGGATGGTTTTGATCACTGCCTCCTGTACAATTTCACGAACCTCTGTCCATAGTTCTTCACACACTCTGTCTATTAGATCTAATCCCTTAAATATATTTGCCAATTCCATTGTGTAATGATAGGGGTTTGATTCATGAATTCACAGTAACATAAATAAATGATTAGATAATAAATAAATGAGGGGAAAGAGATAAAAGCTCCTATAGGCAAATTTCAAACAGTTTATGGAGATACTCTGCCTGAAGGACAAAGAGCATAAGTCCAAACTCCTTAAGTGTGTTGAATTTCTTCTAACAAAGCACAGTATGGAAAGTGGGAGGAAAGTTTAGTTTTACAATAGAGAAAGCAGACAAACACTACTTTAGTCATGTGACCAAGATCAACAATAACAGTGTGTAAGCTAAGTTGATAGTATGTACCGTCGACAGTTAGGTAATGAAAATAGTACTCTTCCCAAACACACACATAACAACATCCCAATCATGAAAAAAACACCATAGTAACTCCAGTAAAATTTCATCCTCAAAATACCTGAAAATCTGAAAAACTTCCCCACGGCCAAGAGGAGCCATAAAGAGACACAACTCCTCACTGTGACGGTCTAGATGGTATCCTGGAATAAGAAGGGCATTGGGTATAACCTAATGAAATCTGAAGAAACTATGGAACTTAACAATAATTCACCAATATTGGTTCATTAATTGTGACAAACACACTATTCTGATATAATTTGTTAATAATAAGAGCAATTGAATGTGGGTATATAGAAATGTTGTATACTATCTTCTGTAAGTCTAAAACCATTCTTAAATAAAGTTTATTTAAAATTATCTCTACTCACGCCTATCCCCTGGTAACTGTAAGTTTGTTTTCATATCCATAACTTTACTTCTGTTTTGCTAATACATTTATTTGTACCTTTCTTTTTAGATTCCCCATATAAGCAATATTATATGGTATGTCTTTCTGTCTGATTAACTTCACTCAGTATGACAATCTCTATGTCTATCCATGTTGCTACAGATGGCATTATTTTGTGCTATTTTATAGCTGAGTAATATTCCATTATGGGCTTCCCTGGTGGCTCAATCCATCCTGCTAATGTAAGAAACACAGTTTCAATCCCTGGGTTGGGAAGACCCCCTAAAGATGGAAATGGAAATTCACTCCAGTATTCTTGCCTGGATAATCTCATGGACAGAGGAGTCTGGAGGGGTACAGTCCATGGGGTTGAAAAGAGTCACACAATTTAGCAACTAAAGGCACAATATTCCATTATATATATACATATATATGTATATATATACCACATCTTCTTTTTATCCGTTTCTCTGTTGATGAACATTTAGGTTGCTTCTGTGTCTTACCTATTGTAAATAGTGCTGCAATTAAATTAGGGTGCCTGCATTTTTCCAAATTATGTTTTTTTTTTTTCTGGGCGTATCCCCAGGAGTGGGACTGCTGGTTCATATGATAGTTCTATTTTTAGTTTTTTTAAGGAATCTCTGTACCGTTCTCCACAGTGGCTGTGGGACTGACATATACACACTGCTACATATAAAATAGATGACTAATAAAACCTGCTGTATAGCACAGGAAACTCTACTCAATACTTTGTAATGACCTATACAGAAAAAGAATATAAAAAAATGAGTGAATACATAAGTATACAGATTATATAACTGATTTACTTTATAATACTGTAAATCAATTATGCTCAATAAATTTTTTTTAAATAGCACAAAAAAGTTTATTTAAACTTACTTTTCAAAATATTTTACTTTAAAAAATATTTAAATTATCCAGGGATTCATGGATATTTTATATTTTGGGTTATAGTGATAAAACTACATAACTAATCATGTAATATAATTATATAACCATATGGTGGTGGTTTAGTTGCCAAGTCGTGTCCGACTCTTGCGATCCCGTGGACTGTAGCCTGTCAGGCTCCTCTGTCCATGAGATTTTCCAGACAAGAGTACTGGAGTGGGGTGCCATTGCCTTCTCTGATCTTAAGTATAAAAAAGCCTAAAATAGAGGGAATTTCAAACATTTGTTTAGTTAGCAAATAAAACTATATAAGCAATAGCAAGTGGCAACTTTGTGATTAGTTTGCATGTCCAGGACGTAAAATATGATCTCCGTATGTTCTCTAATTCAGAGCAGCCAGAATGGCTGACCAGTTAGTTATTTAATGTGGGGAGCACAAAAGCTTCCTATTAAACTCCCCTACCTTATTGCAGGATTAGCTCATAAAAGCAGGAATTCTAAATACTTAATCCCTGAAACTATCCTGAAGTTATTACCTTTTTACACTTCTCTAAACCACATCATATCCTCTCTCTGATACAAACCCTGTTCTTTCAAGTAGTGATGTTCAGACTCAATACTGTGTTTCTTCACAGAATGTACCCATTATTTCCAGGGAAATAACTGGCACTAAATTTCCAAGAAACTAGGTACACTACAGACTATAATTTATGTATCTTACTTCTTTCATAATCTGAAATTACTTGAACTGCATGCAGATTCGCTTAAAAATCCTTTAAAATTTGGAATAACCCTAAGACACGACTTTTATAAAAAATGGTTGTTTAATGAGGTTTGTTCTTAAACAGGAGAAGGCAGTGGCACCCTACCCCAGTACTCTTGTCTAAACAAACATAAAAAAGAAACAACTTTCTTCTAGAAGGTAAAAACATCATTTGTTTTGGGGAACTATCACATCAAATTCTCAGGTCAAGGATACATTATTAAGCTTGAAAGGGGAAAAATACATAGCTTCACTGTATGAAATTTACTGTGCTGTGCTTAGTCGCTCAGTCATGTCCGACTCTTTCTGACCCCATGATGGACTGTAGCCCGCCGAGCTCCTCTGTCCTGGGGATTCTCCAGGCAAGAATACTGGAGTGAGTGGCCATACTTCCTTCAGGGTCAAACCCAGGTCTCCCACATTGAAGGCAGATTCTTTATTGTCTGAGTCATCAGATGAAAGCTACTACATATCCTAAAATTGTGAAAGACAACTATTAAAAATATATTCAAGGTTATGCCAAAACTTGAATACAGTAACCTATGTATGGTTAAGTCATCAGATGTACAAAACAAGTATTAAAACCAGAAAGTGGCTTAAAAAATTACATAATCTATTACTGTGATCAAGAATTGAATGAGGGGAATTCCCTGTTGGTCCAGTAGTTAGGACTCAGTGCTTTCACTGCCAGGAAACCTGGCAGTTCAATGCCTGGCCTGGGAACTAAAATTCTGCAAGCAGTGAGATGTGGCCCCCTCCCCCACAAATGTTGAATAGACTGCTCAACAGGAAAAAGCAAACAAAAAAGAAACTAAACTTGCCTCACAATGTTCATCTATGGTTCCTATTCTTCTCTTCTGCAACAAAAATTTGTTCAACATATTGTAAAGCATGGAAAAATGAGTAATACACACAAAAAAGTAATAACCAGACAAACAGATGGGAATATCTTAACAGCCTTACAAATAAATGTTGATATTCTCTTTTGGTGCTATACCAACCTCTATTAGCTGCAATATACTGGAATGTATCAATAAATCAATAAACCTTATCAGTAAACCTTATGTTCTCTATCACATTAAGACTCAGTGGTCTAGCTAGAACTTTGGAAGGATTTCTCATCCCTGCATGATTTTCATGCACTGGTGACTTGGAATATACTTGCTTACAGAGTTATATATAACTATATGACTATATCTTTATATCTATCTATCTAACATCATCATTTCTTATTCCTATCCCTGTTCCAAGTTTTCATGGGAGCCCTTTGAGGTTGTCAATTATATGACTGTACGTACTTTGAATCATATAACTAATATTCAAAGAGGTTTGTTCATAACCTGCAAAGGTCTAAGCACATTCATTATGTCATTTAAAAACCTCTTCTCTAAGACTATCTTCTTATTAGAAGCTATATGAATTAGCCAGATGAAAAATTTTCATATGTGACCTTGCTAAACTGTGATTCTGAAGAATGAGGCTATTTTAAGGGTTTCTCATGCAGTTTCCATCTAAGTTAGAGTCTGATTTCTGCACCCTTTGAGATATTATAAGCTTCCCATTTATTCATCATTGAATTTCCTTGCGTCAGACCGTGACCTGTTCTCATCCCACCTAGTCATTCCTCCTTTCTTTCCTTCCTTCTTGCCTGCCTGCATGCAAGTAGCTAGCATATGGTAGAAGATTACAAAAAAAGATATTAGTTATATCCTTTTGGGGCTAACAACCTGCTAAGAGGAGGAAGACATTATAGTAAAAAAGCAGTGATAGAAGTACATCATATAAAAAGGCCACATAAAGAAACATGCCATAAATTGCTATAGTATACAAAAGACAGAAATGTACAATGGTTTACATTAAAAAATGCATTTCTTTTTCATATAAAAGTCAGGATGTGGGCAGTTCTGGGCCCTGCTCCATGAGGTTATTAGGAATTCAGGCCTTTCTCTACTTATTACTTCACCCACCCTTGTGGGTAGCATTGTTGTAATGACTGAATATGGCAAGTAAAGTTTGGAACACAGTATCCAAATTCAGGCAGCATACTGGAAGAAAGGACCTCAGGAAACAGAACAGAGAGAAGAATGAATTGTCTTTTAGGGGACACCCCAGAAACTTGACATGCAACACTTCCATTTATATCTATCTTTGACCTAGCTGTAGATCATGTTGGAGGACATGGCCTTTATCCTGAACAAATATATAATGAGCTAAAAACTGCGTAAAAAAGGAAAGACAGATATTAGGAACAGCAAATAGTTTCTAATATATCTATAAAGAGATAGTTTGGTCTCTATGTAAGCATTTATAAATCACCATTATTTATATCTAGTCACACAGAGATAACATCTATAAAACAGGCTGACTAATAGAACATTATACAAAGATGAAAAACTTCTGCATCAGCATCCTCCAGATGCAGTGGCAACATGAACTATTAATGAGCACTTGAAATTTGTCTTACATGATTGAAAAACTAAAATCTTAGGTTTTATTTTATTAAATTTAGATTTAAATAGATACATGTGGCCAGAGGTAGCACAGAGGGCATAACAATAAAACTTTAGAATGTTCCCATAGCTGTGATCAGTTTAAACTTTCTTTCCAGCTTCTGGTTACTTCCCAGGTGGCACTAGTGGTAAGGAACCTGCCTGCCAATGCAGGAGATGTAAGAGACGCAGGTTCGATCCCTGGGTCAGGAAGATTCCCTGGAGGAGGAAATGACAACACACTCCATTATTTTTGCCTGGGCAACACTATGGACAGAGAAGCATGGTGGGCTACACAGTCCATCAGTTCAGTTCAGTCGCTCAGCTGTGTCTGACTCTTTGCGACACCATGAAGTGCAGCACGCCAGGCTTCCCTGTCCATCACCAACTCCCAGAGTTTACTCAGACTCACGTCCTTTGAGTCGTTGATGCCATCCAACCATCTCATCCTCTGTTGTCCCCTTCTCCTTTTGCCTTCAATCTTTCCCAGAATTAGGGTCTTTTCAAGTGAGTCAGCTCTTTGCATCAGGTAGCCAAAGTATTAGAGTTTCAGCTTCAACATCAGTCCTTCCAATGAATATTTAGGGCTGATTTCCTTTAGGATGCAGTCCAAGGGACTCTCAAGAGTCTTCTCCAACACCACAGTTCAAAAGCATCAATTCTTTGGGGCTCAGCTTTCTTCACAGTCCAACTCTCACATCCATACATGACTACTAAAAAAACCGTAGCTTTCACTAGATGGACCTTTGTTGGCAAAGTAATGTCTCTGCATTTTAGTATCCTGTCTATGTTGGTCATAACTTTTCTTCCAAGGAGTAAGCATCTTTTAATTTCATCTTTTAATTTAATTGTCCAGTCACCATCTGCAGTGATTTTGGAGCCCCCAAAATAAAATCTCTCACTGTTTCAACTGGTTCTCCATCTATTTGCCATGAAGTAATGGGACCAGATGCCGTGATGTTCATTTTCTGAATGTTGAGCTTTAAGTCAGCTTTCACTCTCCTCTTTCACTTTCATCAAGAGGCTCTTTAGTTTCTCTTCACTTTCTGCCATACGGGTGGTGTCATCTGCATATCTGAGGTTATTGATATTTCTCCCAGCAATCTTGATTCTAGCTTGTGCTTCATCTAGCCTAGCATTTCTCATGATGTACTCTGCATATAACTTAAATAAGCATGATGAAAATATACACCTTGATGTACTCCTTTTCCTATTTGGAACCAGTCTGTTTTTCCATGTTCAGTTCTAACTGTTGCTTTCTGACCTGCATATAGATTTCTCAAGAGGCAGGTCAGGTGGTCTGGTATTCCCATCTCTTTCAGAATTTTCCAGTTTATTGTGATCCACACAGTCAAACTTCCTTGGTGGCTCAGACGGTAAAGTGTCTGCCTACAATGCAGAAGACATGGGTTTGATCCCTGGAAGATCCTCTGGAGAGTGAAATGGCAGCCCACTCCTGTACTCTTGCCTGGAAAGTCCCATGTATGGAGAACCCTGGTAGACTACAGTCCATGGGGTCACAAAGAGTCGGACATGACTGAGTGACTTCACTTCGCTTCTTCACACAAAGGCTTTCGCATAGACAATAAAGCAACAATAGATGTTTTCTGGAATTATCTTCTTTTTTTGATGGTCCAGCGGATGTTGGCCATTTGATCTCTGGTTTCTCTGCCTTTTCTAAATCCAGCTTGAACATCTGGAAGTTCACAGTTCATGTATTGTTGAAGCCTGGCTTGGAGAACTTTGAGCATTACTTTGCTAGTGAGTGAGATGACTGCAATTGTGCAGTAGTTTGAGCATTCTTTGGCATTGCCTTTCTTTGTGGTTGGAATGAAAACTGACCTTTTCTATTCCTTTGGCCAGTGCTGAGTTTTCCAAATTTACTGGCATATGGAGTGCAGTACTTTCACAGCATCATCTTTTAAGATTTGAAACAACTCAACTGGAATTCCATCACCTCCACTAGCTTTGTTTGTAGTGATGCTTCCTAGGGCCCACTAGACTCTCATTCCATGATGTCTGGGCCTAGGTGAATGATCACACCATAGTGGTTATCTGGGTCATGAAGATCTTTTTTTGTACAGTTCTTCCTTGTATTCTTGCTATCTCTTCTTAATATCTTCTGCTTCTGTTAGGTCCATACCATTTCTGTCTTTTATCGAGCCCATCTTTGCATGAAATGTTCCCTTGGTATCTCCAATTTTCTTGAAGAAATCTCTAGTCATTCACATCCTATTGTTTTCCTCCATCTTTGCATTGATCACTGAGGAAGGCTTTCTTATTCCTTGCTGTTCTTTGGAACTCTGCTTTCAAATGGGTATATCTTTCCTTTTCTCGTTTGTTTTCGCTTCCCTTCTTTTCACAGCTATTTGTAAGGCTTCTTCAGACAGCCATTTTGCTTTTTTAGTCTTATTTTTCTTGGGGATGGTCTTGATCCCTGTCTCCTGTACAGTGTCACAAACCTCTTCCCATAGTTCATCAGGCACTCTGTTTAGTCCCTTAAATCTATTTCTCACTTCCACTGTATAATTGTTAGGGATTTAATTTGTCATACCTGAATGATCTAGTGGTTTTCCCTACTTTCTTCAATTTAAGTCTGAATTTGGCAATAAGGAGGTCACGATCTGAGCCACAGTCAGCACCTGGTCTTGTTTTTGCTTACTGTACAGAATTTCTTCATCTTTGGCTGCAAAAGAATATGATCAATGTCATTTCAGTGTTGATCATCTAAGATGTCCAGGTGTAGAGTCTTCTCTTGTGTTGTTGGAAGATGGCATTTGCTATGGCCAATGTGTTCTCTTGGCAAAGCTCTTAACCTTTGCTCTGCTTCATTCTGTACTCCAAGGCCAAATTTGCTTGTTACTCCAGGTATTTCTTCATTTTCTACTTTTGCATTTCAGTCATCTGTAATGAACAGGACATCTTTTGGGGGTGTTAGTTCTAGAAGGTCTTGTAGGTCTTCATAGAACTGTTCAACTTCAGCTTCTTTAGTATTACTGGTCAGAGCATATACTTGGATTACTGTGATATTGAATGGTTTGCCTTAAAAATGAACAGAGATCATTCTGCCTTGTCTAACTCAATGAAACAATGAGCCATGCTGTGTAGGGCCCTCCAAGATGGACAGGTCGTGGTGGAGAGTTCTGACAATATGTGTTCCACTGGAGAAAGGAATGACAAACCACTTTAGTTTTCTTGCCTTGAGAACCCCATGAACAGTATGAAAAGGCAAAAAGATAGAACACTGAAAGAGGAACTCCCTCAGTCAGTAGGTGCCCAGTATGCTACTGGAGATCAGTGGAGAAACAACTCCAGAAAGAATGAAGGGGTGGAGCCAAAGCAAAAACAACACCCAGTTGTAGATGTGACTGATGATGGAAGCAAGGTCCAATGCTATAAAGAGTAATATTGCATAGGAACCTGGAATGTTAGGTCCATGAATCAAGGTAAATTGGAAGTGGTCAAACAGGAGATGCTAAGAGTGAACATCGACATTTTAGGTATCAGCGAACTGAAATGGAGTAGAATGGGTGAATTTAACTCAGATGACCATTATATCTACTACTGTCGGCAAAAATCCCTTAGAAGAAATGGTGTGGCTATCATAGTCAACAAAAGTTGCAGTACTTGGGTGCAATCTCAAAACCGATAAAATGATCTCTGTTCGTTTCCAAGGCAAACCATTCAATATCATGGTAATCCAAGTCTATACCCCAGCACAGTCCATAGGCTCGCAAAGAACTGGACATGACTGAAGCGACTGGCCTTTCCAGTTCTGCTGAACCATGTGCAGACTTATTTTCTTAATTATCTGATAAGAGGAAGTTTTCCAACTTACTGGATACATGTTCTCTTCTTTTTTCCTATTTCTTCCATAAAGATTTTAGTCTAGATTCCCCTTGTAACATCTCACTATCTTTTATGTTTTGCAATTAAAAATTTAGTAAGAAAAAAGTGCTAAAATTTCTGGTACGACCCTTTATGTTAATTTGTGGCATTGTCTAGGGACATTTGAATACTTACCCAATTCAATAGGTGATGTCCTTACGATATATGGACAAGACTAGAGACTAAAACTCTGAAAAATGCAACATTACCATTATTATTCCAACAACTCTGGAGGAGCATAAATTTTTGACATATTCAGGGATTTCTATCCTCCCCCTCATGACCATTTAACATCTTCAACAGAAGTTATATTAGTAACTTTCCCTGTGAAAGTGTTAGTTGTTCAGTTATATCTGACTCTTTGCAACCCCACGAGTTGTAGCCTTCCAGGTTCCTCTGTCCATGGGATTCTCCAGGCAAGATTACTGGAGTGGGTTGATCCCCTGCCCTTCTCCAGGGGATTTTCCTGACCCAGGATGAAACCAGGTCTCCGGTGTTGCAGGCGGATTCTCTAGGATATGAGCCACCAGGGAAGCCACCAGGGAGCCACACATAGAACACATATGTTCTACGTGTGAACATATGTGCATATGCACATTTATGTATGAGAACAGAATGACCAAAGTGAGAGATATCAAGTTTAGTGTGTAAAGAAGAGACATATGAGGTCATATATGAGAGGAGAAGCTATTTCAAAGACATTAAGGAGGGGGGAAAGATGAAAAGAAACTTTCATTTCTTAGCAAATAAGGAAATTTAAAAATTTAAAACTACAGCCTCATTTGCAAAGAAAAAGAATAAAAACTGCACAGAGGAAAAAGCAATTCATCAAAATGTAACCAGCATATGCATTTTTTGCAGCATACTTGCTTAAATTTTATTTCTTCTGACTGTATTTTCCTTCAAAACAATCCTCCTGTTCACTACAGTTAGAAATTTGAGGTTTGCTCATCTTATTCTTATAGTTCCAAAATTTAGTTCCTGGTAGGAGTGAATTATGTATATCTACATGTTGAGCTTTAGGCAGAATATCAAGAAAAAGCAATTGGTATTTCAATTTATTAAATGTATTGCAAGCAAATTTCTGACTATAGGACATCTCTGTCAAGAAAATTAGAGTTTTAGAAGTGGAAACTTTCAACTCTCACACATTTACACTTAGCTTGTTCTTCACTTGGAAAGAAGAACATGGTGAGGGTCCTAGAATACAGTATTTAGTTTTAGGTGGTAGATTAAATTAAAAAAAAAAAAAAACAGAACATTACTTCATTCAAATTTGACTTTTCACATGTTATATTAAAATTATCATTTTTGCTTTTGAGAAAAACAAAAGTTTTTGCATTTTTGTTTATGAGAAAAACAAGTTTTTACATTTCACATAAAAACTCTTATTACAAGTCTAATATGGATAGCTAACACATTTAGATGTCTAGAACTATAATCTGTAAGACTAATTTTCCATCTGTATGGAAAAAGAATCGGGGTTTGGAGGAATTATGTAGATAAATTGGGCTTCCCTGGTGGCTCAGTGGTAAAGAATCTGCCTGCCAGTGCAGATGTGTGCTTGACCCCTGGGTCAAGAAGATTCCTGTGGAGAAGGAAAGGGCAACCCATCCCAATATTCTTAACTGGGAAATCCCATGACATAGGAGTCTGGTGGGCTACAGTCCATGAGGTCACAAAAGAGTTGGACATGACTTAGTGACTAAAACAACAACCACATGTACATATATTATACATTCAAAGTGAAAAAGTGAAAGTCGCTCATTCATGTCCGACTCTTTGTGACCCCATGGACTATACAGTCCCTGGAATTCTCCAGGCCAGAACACTGGAGTGGGTAGTCTTTCTCTTCTCCAGGGTATCTTCCCTACCCAGGGATCGAACCCAAGTCTCTCACATTGAAGGCAAACTCTTTGCCAGCTAAACCACAAGAGAAGCCCAATAATATTAGAGTGGGTAGTGGTATCCCTTCTCCAGTAGATCTTCCTGACCAAACGGGTGAACTAGTAAATAAATCAAAGATTTCTAGGAAAATTTACTAAAACTATATACAACCAGTTATCATATATATGTGTATAAAGTTTGGTCCAAATAATATATTAGAGTGCATGGAAAGACCCTTAAGTTTTTCAGATGGTATCATCAGAATAAAGGAAAGAAAAGGTTTGCTTTGAGGAGTTTTTGTTTGTTCTTAAACAGGGCAGGATAATTCTGTGCTTCAGCACTTAAGAATCAACTTTGTCCTGCAGATTATCATAGCTAGGAAAGAGAACACATCGGAGAAGTTAGGATAAAACTTAGACCTTCTCTCCATGAAGGGGGAAAACAATTCAGATTTTTTTTCTTTTTCTAAGAGTAGAGTTTTATTAATAAGAATGGAATGATGGTATGGATAGGAGATGAAGGCTTGAGTAACTTAGGCAGGGGAAACCACAGTCAGCAGAGAAGGGCGCATCTCAACTGAGGTTCAGGAAGTAAGATATCCAAGACTATTCATGTTATAAAAATAAGTTTTTAAGTTTCAAACTTTCCTAAAAATGTTTGGCCTAAGATCATTATGTTTTCATTAAGATAATATACACTGAACCAAAAGTTGGCATTTAATTTTGAGGATCATTTATATAAAATTGTTACCATCTAAAACCTAGAAAACATTTATTCAGAATTAAACATTATTTCAGTAAAAAATACCTTTGCATTGCTGAGGGTTTGAACACAACATAGTTTTAGAGGAAAAAAATGAACTAGAACATTGCGAGATCTTTTGGAATTAAGCCTCCAAGGTAGAGGGTGGTAGAGCAGTTTGACAATTATAGAAACAATCAAAATTAACCTCATACCAACATATATGTGAAATAGAACATGCACTGTTTGCTTTGTTGTGTTTTTTAAAGAATTATATATATCACAGGTGTACATTGTATTACACTGTATTAAAAACTTGATATCCATATACATTACAAGTGATTGCCACCACAAACCTAGTTATCATCCACCACTAAAGACTTGGCCTCCTTCACCCATTTTGCAGGTCCTCCAAAGCCTTTCTCCTCTGGTAACCACAATTCCGATTTAAGTATCAGGTGTTTTTGTTGTTGTTGTTTGTTTAATTTTTTAACTAAAGGTTAATTGCTTTACAGAATTTTGTGGTTTTCTGTCATACATCAATAAGAATCAGCCATAGGTACACCCATGTCCCCTCTCTCCCAGACCCTCCTCCCTTCTCTCTCCCTTCCCCACCCATCAGCCTGTTACAGAGCCCCTGTTTGAGTTCCCTTGTCATGCAGAAAATCCCCATTGGCTATCTGTTTTACACATGGTATTGTAAATTTCTATGTTACTCTCTCCATACATCTCCCCTTCTCCCTCCTCTCCTTCCACCTTGTCCATGGGTCTGTTCGCTATGTCTGTTTCTCTTTTGCTGCCCTGAAAATAAATTCATCAGTGCCATCTCTTCAGATTCTGTATATATGTGTCAGTATACTGTATTTATATTTCTCTTTCTGACTTACTTCACTCTGTATAATGGGCTCTAGTTTTGTCCACCTCATTAGAACAGATTCAAATATGTTCCTTTCTATGGCTGAGTAGTATTCCATTGTATATATGCACCACAGCTTCTTTATCTATTCACCTGTCAATGGACATCTAGGTTGCTTCCATGTTTCAGCTATTGCAAATAGTGCTTCAGTAAACATTGGGGTATGCATATCTTTTTCAGTTTCGATTTCTTCAGGGTATATGCCTAGGAGTAGGATTGCTGGGTCATATTGTAGTTTTATTCCTAGCTTTCTAAGGAGTCTCCATACCATCTTTCATAGTGGCTGTATCAGTTTATATTCCCACTAGCAATGCAAGAGTATCAGTTTGTTTTTATTTTGTTTTGCTTTTATAAATTTAATGTATCAGTAGGAACATACAACATTAGTCTCTGTCTAAAATATTTCACAGCATAATACTTTCAAGATCCACATGCGTTGTTGCAAATAACAGGGTTTATTCATTTTTATGACTGTGCAGTATTCCACTGTGTACATATCTTCTATTTTCATTCACCCACTGATGGACATTTAGGTTGTTTCCATATCTTGATCATTGTAAATAATGCTACAGTGAACATAAGGATGCATATATCTTTTCACATTTGTGTTTTTGTGTTCTTTGAATAAATACTGATAAAGAAGTACTAGATAAGTTAGTAGCTCTATTTTTAATTTTTTGAGGAATTTACATACTTTACATGCAACAATTCATGATTCATGAACAGTGCAAAAGGGTTTCTTTTTCTCTTTTTTGATAACAGCCATTATAACAGATGTGAGGTGATATCTCATTGTTATTTTGATTTGCATTTCCCTAATAATTAGTGATGCTGAATATCTTTTCATATGTCTGTTGGTTATCTATAAGTCTTTGGGAAAATATCTATTCAGACCACCTGTGCATTAATTGGGTTGTTTGTTTTATATTTGTTAAGTTCTTTATATATTTTGGATATTAACGGATATATGCTTTATCCTTAATGGATATACACTTTGCAAATATTTTTCCCCTTTCAGCAAGTTGCCTTTATGCTGTGATGATGGTTTTTTTCACTGTGCAGAAACTTTTTAGTTTGATATAGTCCTATCTGTTTACTTTTGATTTTATTTCTCTCGCCTTTGAAGTCAAATCCACAAAAACATTGCTAAGGCTGATGTCAAGAAGTTATTACCTAAATTTTCTTCTAGGAATTTTATGGTATCAGGTCTTACATTCAAGTGTTTAATCTAGTTTGAGTTAATTTTGTGTGTGATGTTAAGATAGTGGTCCAGTTTCATTTTTTTGCATGTGAGTGTCTAATTTTTCCAACAACATTTACTGAAAACACTATCTGGGATTCCTTTGGAATGAATGATGCTAAAGCTGAAACTCCAGTACTTTGGCTACCTCATGCAAAGAGTTGACTCATTGGAAAAGACTCTGATACTGGGAGGGATTGAGGGCAGGAGGAGAAGGGGACGACAGAGGATGAGATGGCTGGATGGCATCACTGACTCGATGGACATGAGTCTGAGTGAACTCTGGGAGATGGTGATGGACAGGGAGGCCTGGCGTGCTGCGACTCATGGGGTGGCAAAGAGTCGGACACAACTGAGCGACTGAACTGAACTGAACTGAACTGATCCTTTCTTAGCTGTATATTTTTAGCTATTTCGTGTAAGTTAGTTGTCCATACATGTGTGGGTTTATTTCTGGGCTCTCAGTTCTGTTCCATTGATCTGTATTTCTGTTGTGTGTGTGTGTGTGCGCGCGCGCGTGTGTGCGTGCCAGTACCATACTGTTTTGATTGCTGTAGCTTTGTAGTATAGTTTGAAATCAGGGAGCATGATACCACCATCTGTGTTCTTCCTTCTCAAGGCTGATTTGGCTATTTGAAATCTTTTGTGATTCCATACAAATTTTAGGGTTATTTGAGCTTACTGTGTGAAATATGCCATTGAAATTCTGACAGGGATTACATGGAATCTGTAGATTGTTTTGTGCAGTATTGCCATCTTAACAATGCTAATTTTTCCAATGCATAAAAATGGATTATCAGTCCATTTATTCATATCTTTTTAAATTTCTTTCATTTTGTTTTGTAGTTTTCAGTGTATACTTCTTTTCCCTCTGTGGTTAAAATTATTCCTTGGTATTTTTTTCTTTTTTTGCAGTTGTATATGAGATTGTTTTATTAATTTGTCTTTCTTAGAGCCCAGTATAACTGTATAGAGAAACTACAGATTTCTGTACATACAGTGTTAGCTGTAGGTCTGTCATTTATGACCTTTATTACGTTGAAGTGTTTCCTCTATACCTACTTTGCTGACAGTTTTCATCACAAACAGCTATCAAACTTTGTCAAAATCTTTTTCTGCATCTACTGAGATGATCATATAGCTTTTATTCTTCAGTTTTTTAGTGGGATGTAACATGTTGATTGACTTGTAATTGTTTAACCATTCTTAAATCCCTGGAATAAAATTCATTTGATCACGGTGTATGATCCTTTTTAATGTATTATTGGATTTGGTTTGCTAATACTTTTTTGAAGATGTCTGCATTTGTGTTCATTAGTAATACTGGCCTATAATTTTCTTTTTTGTTGGTGTTTCTGTCTGTATTTGGTATCCAATTAATGCTGGATTAATAAAGTGTATTTGGAAGTTTTCCCTCATTTTCAATTTTTTGAAACAGTTTGAGAAAAGCAGATGCTCAATCTTCATTGAATTCATCATAGATTTTGCCAGTGAAGCCAAGTGGTCCTAGGATTTTGCTTTTTAGGAGATTTTCTTGATTACTGTTTCAATCTCCTTACTAGTGGTCCACTTATTCAGATTTTCTATTTATTCCTGATTCAGTCTTAGAAGTTGCATGTTTCTAGGAATTTATCCATTTCTTATAGGTTGTCGAATTTGTTGGCATCTGAATGTTCATAATAGTCTCTTATGATCCTTTGTGTTTCTGTTGTAACTTCTCCTCTTTCATTTTCACTTTATTTATTTTAATGTTCTCTTTTTTTCTGTGTTAGTCTGACTGAAGCTTTGCTAATTTTGTAAATCTTTCAAACAACAAATTCTTCATTTCATTGATCTTTCCTTTTTTTTTTTTAAATTTTAGTCTCCATTTCATTTATTTCTGCTCTGATCTTTGTTAGTTCTTTCAATCTACTAAATTGGGCTTTGTTCTTATTTCTCTAATTCCTTTAGCAGTAAAGCTTGGCTTTGTATTTGGGATTTTTCTTGTTCCTTGAGGCAGGACTATATTGCTATGAACTTCCCTCTTAGAACCACTTTTGGTGCATCCTGAAGATTCGGCTATGCTGTATTTCTGGTTTTCATTTGTCTCTTAGTATTTTTCTGTTTCTCCTTTGGTGTCTTCAGTGACCCATTTGCTGTTCAGTACCATATTGTTTAATCTTCGTGTTTTTGCACTTTTTCCAGTTTTTCCTTGAGATTAGTTTCTAGTTTCATGCAATTTTGGTTGTAAAAACTGCTTGACATGATTCCAATCCTCTTGAATTTATTGGTACTTGCTTTGTAAACTAAATGTGACCTATCATAGAGAGTGTTTCATGTGTACTTGAGAAGAATGTGTATTCTGATGCATTTCAATATATGAAGAACTGAATTGATAATCTGTTGTATCTCTGGTGTAATGCCTCATTTAATTCACTGTACCTCCCTGATTTTCTTTCTGGATGGTCTATCCATCAATGTAAATGGTATGTTAAAGTCCCCTACTATGTCTCACTGACATTAATAAGTTAAAGGGAGAATTCCAAAATGGTGCCTACCAGCACCAGCATTAGCAAGGTAGGCTGACGACATAAAAATGGTTTCTACCAGTGTCTCACTTTCAGGGAGCGTCCCAACTCGTTCTTGCATCTGGTAAAGTCTATGAGATTAGAAACTACAGTGGCTTTTGGATCAAGTGAGCCTGTGTGAAAGCCATCTGAGAGTGAATTTTCCATTTCCTATAATTCTGTATTTTTCTCCATTGGTTTTTAAAATTGGTTGTTTTGGGGACTTGAGCTTGAATTTGACTGGCTTGCCACAGCTGGGGTGTAGTTGGTTCTGTGGTGAGACTATATCTCTGCGTCTCTTGCCTGCATCATTGCTCTCCTTTTATCCTTTGTTTTAGAGGCACTGCTCATCCCTTTCCAAGGAAATTATTTAATAGGTAGTTGTATTAATAAATTTGTTGTGTCTATGGGAGGAGGTGAGTTTAGGATATGTCATCTTCAACTCTCCTCTTCCACTGCTGTACTTTTTGAATAACCTATTCCTAAACTGGAAAAAAAAATAATGTAATATTACTTCAAGAGGAAAGTGTTAACTAGCTGGGACAATAGAATGCTTAAATTTCAGAGTTTAATAGTGGTATCATTATGTGAACTGCATTTCCAAAACATGTCAAAATAGAAAATTTATTTATTTGAAATGTTTATTTCTAAACAATTTAATTATTATTGAGAGTTTTTCCTAAGGAAAATTCAATTGAACTTTGATTACTGACTTCAAGAATCTAATAACTTTCATTTAAGATGAAGCATGGTGTATGCTGTCAAACATATATTGTTCATGAAACACTGTCATACTACCCTTGTTATTCTCCCTAGCATCCAAAAACAGATTTGAGCACAAATCAAACATTTGCTGAGAAAGAAAGACTAATTAAATGAATATTCAGCTGAAAATAAAGAGCATTTTGTCTTGACTATAATACAAGAATTCCCCATAAATTGAGCAAGATAAGGAGCACAGTGGTACATGGTAATATTTTATATGACTACTATAGAACAATATTTTTAACTATTTTTCAAAATCCAGTGACATTTAGTAAAAATACTCTCATAAATATATTATTTCCTATTAAATTACTTAGTGATATCCTCGGTTGTATGGCTAACAGTTAAAATGTTACTTGGCTGTAGTTGCTTTAAATTATACATAATTCACTGCAGAATATTTCAACCTGAGCTAAAGAACAGATACTTGGCACAAAATGTAAACTTGTGGGTTCAAATTTGATGAATACTAGGGAAACGTATTTACTGCCACTGTGCTTATCTATAAAAAAACTGAAATAGATCAACATTCTTGAGTTATCCATTACTGTACAACAAATTGCTGCAAACTTAGACACTTAAAGTAATATACTTTAGTATCTCACAATAATTGTGGGCAACGAATCAGAGCTTAGTCTTGTTTCCTGGTGGAAAAGTCAGGACTGACTTCTCATTTAAAGACTCACCTGAGGAAGGATTTGTTTCCAAGCTCACATGGCTGTTGCTTACACTTAGTTCCTTGTAAACTTCCCTGCATCACAATAAACTGTGGAAAACTCTGAAAGAGATGGGAATACCAGACCACCTGACTTGCCTCTTGAGAAACCTATATGCAGGTCAGGAAGCAACAGTTAGAACTGGACATGGAAAACAGACTGGTTCCAAATAGGAAAAGGAGTACATCAAGGCTGTATATTGTCACCCTGCTTATTTAACTTCTATGCAGAGTACATCATGAGAAACGCTGGGCTGGAAGAAGCACAAGCTGGAATCATTGCTGGGAGAAATATCACTAACCTGAGATACGCAGATGACACCACCCTTATGGCAGAAAGTGAAGAGGACCTAAAAAGCCTCTTGATGAAAGTGAAAGAGGAGAGTGAAAAAGTTGGCTTAAAACTCAACATTCCAAAAACAAAGATCATGGCAACTGGCCCCATCACTTCATGGCAAATAGATGGGGAAATAGTGGACACAGTGGCTGACTTTATTTTCTTGGTCTCCAAAATCACTGCAGATGGTGATTGCAGCCATGAAATTAAAAGACACTTACTCTTTGGAAGGTAAGTTATGACCAACCTAGATGGCATTAAAAAGCAGAGAAATTACTTTGCCAACAGAAGTCCGTCTAGTCCAGGCTATGGTTTTTCCAGTGGTCATGTATGGATGTGAGAGTCAGACTGTGAAGAAAGCTGAGCACTGAAGAATTGATGCTTTTGAACTGTGGTGTTGGAGAAGACTTGAGATTGCCTTGGACTGCAAGGAGGTCCAACGAGTCCATCCTAAAGGAGATCAGTCCTGGGTGTTCATTGGAAGGACTGATGCTGAAGCTGAAAATCCAATACTTTGGCCACCTGATGCGAAGAGTTGACTCATTGGAAAAGACCCTGTTGCTGGGAGGATTGGGGATGGGAGGAGAAAGGGACGACAGAAGATGAGATGGCTGGATGGCGTTACCGACTCTATAAACATGAGTTTGGGTAAACTCCGGGAATTGGTGATGGACAGGAAGGCCTGGCATGCTGCTATTCATGGAATAACAAAGAGTCGGACACGACTGAGTAACTGAACTGAACTGAACTGAATCATTATTTGAATTTATTTATGAATTCCTTTAGCAAAAGTAATATTAGCATTTGATTATTTTCTACATGATGTGTTTTTAGACTCTAAATTCTTCTAACTTTACAGTGCCATGTTTTTGAGAAGACACCTAGAAGTTCTGGATAATTCACTTTTTTCAGTTAATATATTAAAAATCCTTTTATCAAATGAATATAGCCTGGGGGAGTTAAAAGTATTCATTAACATCCATATCTGATACCATGAAACAGCTTGGAATACGAATCCAGTAACCTCAAAAAACCCAGAAAGTTCAGAGAATCATCATGCTTGCATCCAAAAAATGTGCAGGAGTATCTGATGCTCAGGACATTCCTCGAGAGAGAAAATCTAGACATGATATGAGATGGCCCTGATTTTTATTAATTTATTAGTTATTTAATATTATAATATATTCTTTAATAATTTTCCTGATGGATGAAATCCTTAGGGTTAAACAGCCCCCTTAAGGATTCTCAAGCCTGTATTTTTACCCAACAATCACTTCTTGAAGTTTACTGAAATGATGAAGCCTACTCTCTTCTCTTAATGAATCTATGGGCTAGAGAAGCTTTTTGGTGTCTACTCTTTGGTAGCTTCAGCTGAAATCTCTATTCAGTCCAAAAGCTAAGAGTAATCTACAGCACAGAAAAACAAAATCAAAGCCCCCTATTCCACAAATGCCCCTCAAATATTTAAGGGCATATATCTATTTATATATATATATATATATATATATATATATATATATATATATATATCTGTAAAATAGCATGTTATATGTTTTTTAAAGTGTCTGTTGGAAAACACTCCTCACTCTTTAGCAGAGTTGGTCAATGCATGTCATCTTTAGATGGATGTGTGTCTTAAACTATGGTTTTTGTGTTCAGTATCTAAAGATAAGTAAATAGAAGCAGCAAACCAGGAGCCATGGGCAAGGCAATTAATGAAAGAGATAAGCATGAAAATCAAGAAGATGGAAGGATATCACTTACTCACAGGGAAATACAAGTGCATCCCCTTCCTATTTTGACCTTAACCCAGGCTATAAATTGGGTCAGAAATATTAACTTCTAAGAAGACTGAGAAGTAACTTTTCCTTTTTACTCTAAGACATTGACCCAGCATTGATGGATTGAAAAATAGACTCAAATGAAACAGGAAAAAGAGAATGGAAAAATTAAAATAAAAAACATTCATACTATAGTAATGAGAGACTTTCTAATTGAATCACTGATTTACTCATGTTTTCTTCCTTAATTTTTGCACAATCATCTTAGACACATACTGTTATCTCTCTTTTTATTGTCATTTAGTCGCTGTCTTCCCCTTTTTGTGACCCCATGAGCTGTAGCCCACCAGGCTCCTCTGTCCATGGGATTTCTCAGGCAAGAATACTTACTGGAGTGGGTTGCCATTTCCTGCTCCAGGGAGTCTTCCCAAGCCAGGGGTCAAACCCACATCTTCTGCATTGGCAGGTGGATTCTTTACCATTGAGCCACCAGAGAAGCCCCTATCTCTGTTTTACAATAGAGGAAACTAAGCTGCAGAGTTGAGTGACTTCACTAGGGTTCATAGTTGGGAAGTGGTTAATAAAAGAATTGCATAAATGCCTGTTTAACTCCAAAATCTAAGGTCTTAGTTTAATGTGTCTTATTCGGAGATGAATTAAGCACACACCTTGTTAAGTGACAGCCCACTAAGAACATATACACACATAATTCTACTAAAAATCTTGAATACTACAAAGGAGATCTCTACAATGTTAAAGCAATTTCAGAACTTTTGTGCAGCTGAAGGACATGGATTTCAAAGAGAAAACTCCCATGTTTACATATTTTTATAACTCCTTTAGAAAACCCACAAAATACTCTTGAATTTAAGAAGAAATTTCAAAGATACCCTCCTGATAGCCTCAGGAGGGTATCGCTTGTTCCCTCGGTAGAGAATGAAAGATGTTGTGATTTAAAAGGCAGGCAGCAATTAAGAAGCATGTTCCTAGAACTCAGATTGAAAATAGCCACCCAGTAGATAATACATGAAGCTTTCAAAGAAAATCCATAATATCCTTGGAGAAATTGTAAAAGCTACTCAAGGAGTTTTGTTTCAAGGATATTTAGACTCTATTTAGTGTTCTTGTTTATCACATTACATATAAAAGCCTCATAGTAAATGACAGTGGTTTAATATTTTGGACTTCAAATATCATACAGATTAGACAGCAATGGAAAAGCATATGCAACCTGGCTCCTAGGAGCTCATTTGTTCATAGTTTACTCCTACCTAAGTACTGATATTGTAGAAGTTACCACTTTTGGGGAGGGCAGTTAACCTCTTTTAAATTATTATCTTAGAAATCTTTTTTGTTTATACAGGTTATTACTATTGATACTAAGCCATTTAAAATATGTATTTATTAATTCACTTAAAATAATACTAACAAGTATAAAATATATTAATTTCAATAGACTACTTCAACCAGAAAATAGTTATAATTTCCAAATAAAAGTACAGTGAAAATAGTGCTGTTTTAAATTTTTTAAAATCTCTTTAACTTGTGGCTTAATAGAAGACAGCTGCATTCTGATATCTGCTTCTGCATTCATCCTGGGGCAATGTTTGCAGTAGGCTGAATAATCAATGGTATCAGGGACTAATCTTGAACCTGTAATGTTACAATATCCATATATATATACGTATACATATACATACATGGATAATCTTGGATTATCTGGGTAGGCCCTAAAGGCAATTATAAGTATGACTTTGTAAAAAAGAGGTCAGGACATATTTGAGCCTTTAACAGATCAGTAATGAAGCATGATATAGAAAATAATTCTTACTGATTAGCAAGGCTGAGTATCTGATCTATTACAGGATCTATAAGCTATTCAATATTACTTTAATAAGTCACAGTCATCTTATATCATTCAGTACCACCATCACTAAATGCAAGCCTTTAAGAACTTCAATAGACAAAATTGCTGAACTTAGTGCACAAATTAAACTCCTTCTCCCTTGTACCATTTTATAAACTCTATGATTCCTAAAGATAGAACTAACATCCTATTTATGGTTTTAACTTCTACTTTGACATAATGCATAGTACACTATGGACCCAAATTAAATGCTTGTTGACCTAAGGTTTTATAATTGATTATTCCACTGCTATGTATAGAAGAAAGAAAATCAATTTTTCAATTACTTCCATGGTAATGTTCAAACGCACGGAAAGTGCTTTAGAATCTAGCCTCTGATTATCATACCAGCCTTCCTATCTGATCACTATTCACTTAAGCAACAATAAAACTGAATTACTATCCTTTCTCTTAAAGCAAAATGCTATTCTTGTCTTAAATCATATAACAAATACTGATTAAATTACCACTGAAACACACAACATTTTACTAGGTGCTGGGAAAAAAAAAAAAGTCTGAAACCTCTACTTCTGTCCATGGTAGACCAGCTTTTACACTTCATTCCTTCTGCTGAGAACATTTAGAAAATTTTAATAAAATATGAAAACAAAACAGAAGAAAATAATCTGAAGACTTTGGAAAACTACCAATTTAGTTGACTTGTAGGACCAAAATCCTAGCAAGGAAGGAAATTCAGGGAAATGATCCTGATACTCTGGCCTCTTTTTCCCTTGTGGCATTTTCATTTACCAAGATATGGATTGGCAGCTGAGAAGCAAAGAAATTGAGCAGATATGTACACGATAAAGAGGACAGGGAAACAAAACATTATAGCTTAAAAACAACAATGATAAACATCCCAAGATTTCACTTCTGGAGGCTACACTTCAGAAAAAGTGTATAGAAAAATATTAAACACTGAACTTCAATTTATCTAAGTCTTAAATGGATTAAAATAATATTCCTTAAGGTAACAAACAGAGTCTTATATTATCTCTATAGTTTATAGTATTGAGACCTCAATAAAATTAATCACATTTGGAAAAGAAAACACTTAAACAAGCAGAAGAAAATTCATATATCTTAGGCTCAGAAGAGGTCTTTATTTTGGAGTTAACCGAAAATAACTTAAATATAAATAGAATTATATTTAAGAGATTAAAATATGGAGGTTTATCAGAGAAGGAAAAAGAAGGATTGAAAAGTACAGATAAAACTATGAGAGATACAATACCTAGAAAATAGGCCAAACACACATATGAAGAGATTCCCAGGTGGAGAAGAAAAATACATTGGGAAGAAGCAATATTTGAAGAGATAATATATAAGAATTTTTTAAAAAACCATGTAATCCATAAATTTAAGAAGGTAAAAAGAAGTATGGACCTCAATCAAGATAAATTTAAATAAGATTATGTTGAGGACCCTGATAGTAAAATTACTGAAAATCAAAATGAAGAGAAAATCTTAAATGCAGTCAGAAATAAGGGAGAGGAAGGAGAGACTATTTTCAAAGGAACAGGATGAAGATTGGTAACTGACTTGTAAACAGAAATAAAGGAACTCAAAATGGACTTTTTAAAGTAAAAGGAAATAACTGCCCATTTTTAATTCTTTACATAAAAGAAATGACATTCAAAAAAATCCCCTAAAACAAAAGCGGTAAAAGAACTTTCAAAAACAAAACACTGAGGAGATTAGTTAAGAGAAAACATTTAATAAGTTCTTCAGGCAGATAAACATGAATTCAAAATGGAAACATATAAATGCAGGCAGGAATGAAGAACAAAGGGAGCAGTACATATGTGGATAAATAGAAAAAAATATTTGACTCTATAAATTGAGAAAAATAATTACTTTTGAGGTTTAAAAGCATGTAGAAGTAAAATATATATGAATAGCATCACAAAGTCAAGAGGGAGAGGATTGGAATTAAAGTATTTTAAGTGCTCACAGACATAGAAAACAAGCTTATGGGGACTGAAGGGGAATGGTGGGGCTGGGGAGGGGTAAATTAGGAGTTTGGGATTAGCAGATACACATACTACTATACATGAAATATATAAACATCAAGGACCTTCTGTATAGCACAGGATACTATATTCAATATATTGTAATAACCTATAATGGAAAAGAATCTGAAAAAGAATATATACATATATATGTGTATACATATATATATATGTATATGTATGTGTGTGTGTATATATATATATATGTAAGTATTAAATATATATGGGCTTCCCTGGTGGCTCTGCTTGCAATACAGGAGACCTATGGACATATATATATATATATATATATATGTGTGTGTGTGTGTGTGTGTGTGTGTGTGTGTAATAAAACTGAATCACTTCACTGTATACCTGAAACTAACACAACACTGTAAACCCATTATAACCTATATATATATTTTTAATTTTCAAAGTAAAGCCTACTTGAGTAACCTTTAGAAAAAATAGTATTTTGATTGCCTTGCACTCTATAGGATGCAAAATGACTATTTTATATTGATGAAAAGGAGTGTCAAAACAGGAAAACTGTATTTAACTAGCAAATTCATAGAATGGAAAAATAAGTTAAACAATCTAAAACAAAAAGTAATAAAAATAAAATTTTAAAACCCATTAAATAAAACATAAATAGTAAGAAGATAGTTGTCAGACTAAATGTATCAGTAATCACCTGAAATGTAAATGTACTGAATATATTAATGGTTAAATAAAGATTGTCAGACTGGATAAAAATAAAATTTAATTATATGCTTCTTTACTAGACACACATTTTAAATATTGTAATCTAGTAAAGTTAAAAGGAAAATTATAGAAAGACACCCATGAAATCTCTAACCAAAAGAAATTTAATATACAATATCAAAAGCAGCTTTTGAACAAGTTGTAGGTCTTGCATTTTCTGGACAACCAACTCAGATGGAAATTAGATGTAGCTTTTAGGAAGAATATTCTTAGGATGAGCAATTGCAGGGAGAATAAAGGAGTCAGGTATGGTAAAGAGGTTAAGATGGATTTCACCACAGTTAGAATAGGGACTCAGGCAACTCTGTGTGTGGAATGGAATTAAGAAAGTCCCTCAGAGTTGCTGGATTTGGAGAGAGATGACTAAGAATTAAAGGCTTCCTACGTGGCTCAGTAGTAAAGAATCTGCCTGCCAATGCAGGCGATGCAGGACTCACAGGTTCAATCCCTGGGATGGGAAGATCCCCTGGAGGAGGAAATGGCAACCCCCTCCAGTATTCATGCCTGAGAAATGATATGGACAAAGGAGCCTGGCAGGCTACAGTCCATGGGGTTGCAAGAGTCAGACACAACTGGGCACACATTCAAGGCTAAGAAATATCAATTTCCATCAACAAATTGCTAAATGTAGGCTGTCATTTGGAAGGAAGTTTGACCTTGGGTGAAGAGGCTTATTTAGCTGAAGATTAAAGTCAAGGGTGTCAGAAGCACTTCTGGTAGCTGGAAGAATATCTCCTTCAATCCTGAAGGGGAATTTAAAGAGCACAGTACACTCAACTACACATGCCTTGCTTGTTTAGGAATAGAATATGATGCCACTTAAATGCATTTATTTATCCCAAACATTACTTGTGACTCTAATTTTCACAGTAATTATATAAGATGAATATGTATTCTTATCACAATCTTATTGATGAGAAACTTGAGAATCTGAAAGGTAAGCAACAAGAAAATATTAAAGTTGGAAACAAAACCTAAGTTGACTGGACTCCAAGGTTTCCATCTTACTGCTGTATATGTTATTTCTAGACCAGTTAGAAATTAAATTAACTTTAAGAAAAATCTCATGGCACAAATTACACATATAAATATTAACCATAGAGCCTATTTTCTAGTTTATTTCCATCTACTTCATCTTTCTGTGTTATCCTTTTCTGAACAAATGACACTTAAATTCCATAAACAGTTTCATTTTAGTCTGAAGGAGAGTGATTCTATGACTTAAAAGCAATCTATAAGCTAAATTCAAAAGCACTTAAAGATTATTTGGTGTAGGTAAATCCTAAAATATGATGCTGTGAAAGTGCTGCACTCAATATGCCGACAAGTTTGAAAAACTCAGCAGTGGCCACAGGACAGGAAAAGGTCAGTTTTTATTACAATCCCAAAGAATGCTCAAACTACCACACAATTGCACTCATCTCACACACTAGTAAAGTAATGCTCAAAATTCTCCAGGCCAGGCTTCAGCGATACATGAACCATGAACTTCCAGATGTTCAAGCTGGTTTTAGAAAAGTCAGAGGAACCAGAGATCAAATTGCCAACATCCACTGGATCATTGAAAAAGCAAGAGATATCCAGAAAAAAACATCTATTTCTGCTTTATTGACTATGCCAAAGCCTTTGACTGTGTGGATCACAATAAACTGTGGAAAATTCTGAAAGAGATGGGAGTAACAGATCACCTGACCTGCCTCTTGAGAAACTTATATGCAGGTCAGGAAGCAACAGTTAGAACTGGACATGGAACAACAGACTGGTTCCAAATAGGAAAGGGACTACATCAAGGCTGTATATTGTCACCCTGCTTATTTAACTTCTATGCAGAGTACGTCATAGAAACGCTAGGCTGGAAGAAGCATAAGCTGGAATCAAGATTACTCGAAGAAATATCACTAACCTGAGATATGCAGATGACACCACCCTTATAGAAGAAAGTGAAGAGGAACTAAAGAGCTTCTTGATGAAAGTGAAAGAGGAGAGTGAAAAAGTTGGCTTAAAGCTCAACATATAGAAATTAAGATCATGGCATCTGGTCCCATCACTTCATGGCAAATAGATGGGAAACTGGAAACAGTGGCTGACTTTACTTTTTTGGGCTCCAAAATCAGTGCAGATGGTGATTGCAGCCATGAAACTAAGATGCTTATTCCTTGGAAGGAAAGTTATGACCAGTTGGTCATAATCGTAGACAGCATATTAAAAAGCAGAGACATTATTTTGCCAACAAAAGTCCATCTAGTCAAGGTTATGGTTTTTCCAGTAGTCATGTATGAATGTGAGAGTTGGACTATAAAGAAAGCTGAGTGCTGAAGAATTGATGCTTTTGAACGATGGTGTTGGAGAAGACACTTGAGAGTCCCTTGGACTGCAAGGAGATCCAAACCGTCCATCCTAAAGGAGATCAGTCCTGGGTGTTCATTGGAAGGACTGATGTTGAAGCTGAAACTCTAATAGTTTGGCCACCTGATGCGAAGACCTGACTCATTTGAAAAGACCCTGATGCTGGAAAAGACTGATTGCAGGATGAGAGGGGGATGACAGAGGATGAGGTGGTGGGTGGCATCACTGACTCAATGGACATGAGTTTGGGTTGACTCCAGGAGTTGGTGATAGATAGGGAGGCCTGGCTTGCTGCAGTTCATGGGGTTGCAAAGAGTCAGATATGACTGAGCAACTGAACTGACTGAGACCCGAAGACAAGCCAGAATGAGAAGTACTAATAATATGAGTTCTGTATGTAATGGGGACTATTGATTCAATTTTACATTATTCTCAAGAGATTTCAACTGTGAGCATTTCCAGTCAAGAGTTTTCAAATGTGATCATTTCCAATGACCAGCCATCCATTCCAGAGCTACAGTATTAGAATATATTGCATATATTCCAAGTGTTTGGAATCAAGATACAAAAGGAAAAAAAAAATCATTGCATACTTTGGCTTAACATGGAGAGATTCTACAATGATCACATTAATCCTCTAAAATTTTGCTTGCACTAAGAAGTATAGATCTCTAGGGGAGATTAAAAATATTCATTGGTAACAAAAATGCAAGCTAATTTTCATTGGATAATTCAAAGAAAAAGAAGTCAAGGTCAATGATGGAGGTTATTTCTAATAGAATCATGTGATTAGTTATTCCCTTAAGAATCAATGCGTGTGTGTGTGTATGTGTGTTAGGCTTCACATATGTGTAAAACCTATGGCAAGGTGATGTCACTCTATTGAACATCTATAAACAGAGAAGAGCTTCATTTGGAGAACTGTGGTTTTCTCTGATCATCTGATAATGCTTTTCTTTGTTTTCTGGAAACTGAAGGGCTTTGGCTTTTAGTGCCTTCTTTTGACAGAGATGCCATCAGGTGTCTATACATCTTGAAGTCTAACACAAAATCAATTGGTGCAATTATGCAATTTAGCTGCATTTGTGGTGCTAATTTATCTACTGGCATCTGTAAATGACTTTATTATAAAAAATTCACAGGGTCCCCTAAAAGCCAAATTAGGTTTGGTAGCAACACAAAAACATTTTCAACCAGGGAAATCTCTAAAAGCACCAGCAAACAAGGAAACATCAAGTAATGTCTAGAAAGACATAAAATGTGATATCAATTCATTAAGTGCTGACTATTGTTGTTTTAGTTGAGATCTGAGTAAAAGTGTACTGCTGGAGGGTTTGCCAAGTGTCTCTACTAGGAGCCAATTTACCTTTTCTCCTCTCAGATACTTCACAGCAAGGTAACTAGGGCCTGTGGTTATTAGCAGGTTACAGATGCCAAAGTTCAATGATTGCTCAATGAAGGAGAGGAAACAACTTTAAAAAGACATGCCTTTATATCACAGTTTCAAAATAAATATATACATATGTATATTTGGTACACTTTGAACATCAATCAAAACAAATAAAATTAAAATGTTTTTGATCAAAAAGCAGTGATCCTTCAAAATTCATACAGAAAGTAACTGATATTTAACAATGTTGATATTTGGGCTGCTAATGCCAATGGCAAAGTGAGATACTCAAAGAACAAAAAGGTAGAAATGAAGTTTATGTAAAGGCAAGAATAAAATTATTTATTTGGATCTCATAAATTCTGTCAGATTTAGTTACAGACATAACTTCTGTCTTATGAAAGTCCCAGTAAAATGTTAATTTGACAAGAAGCATAAAGGTTATTTGAGCTGATGTCCTCATTTAAAAAAAAAAAAAACATTCAAGAGTTTAATGGTTGCTCCACTTGTGGTTGAATTATTAAAATCAATCAATTAACCAATGTTTTTTCATCAGTTGTCTTTCTTTCAATCATATTTAGCAATAGAAAAAGCTTCTTCCTTTTTGAGCAATTTTTAGCTAAAGGAATTTATTCACTAAACAATAGTCTTTATTTAAAGGCCAGGGGCAGACTTAAAATCTTAGAATTATACCTACCATCAAACTTCAAGAAAGTTCACAAATACAAGCCGTTGAGCAAATTAAAAGAATGGCTTATGAATGGGCTTTCAAAAAGAACATGGCTCATTCTTCACATGGCTTAAAGGGCCAATAAACTCAAGATTCATTACATCAGAAATGTTGCTCTTTGATCTTTGAGTGAAAACACCACAGTAGCCTAAGTTTCCAATTTGACAAATAGGTGTTCCTAATACTTTATGCATGTGAGGAGAGAGACCTCAAAAGGTTATGAGACAAGCAAACAATGTTCTTTATAGATGAAATCTAGCTATTTACTTTGACATTGAGACAAGTTAACAATGTTCTTTATAGATGAAATCTAGGTATTTACTTTGATTTTATTTTCAGACAAATTAATAACCAATTGATATGTATAGGGAAGGATGATGCTTAAAAGTTAGGCACTAATTATCATTTAGCCATGCCATCCAGGTGTCCCCAAGTCATTTATATTGCAGAATTTATCATCTGAATAAACAATAAAGTGTTAGCAGCTGAAGGAATTTCTTAAAGTGATGTAGTTGAGCCTTTCTGTGAATGGTAAATGAGTAAACTGACCTATGGCAATAATCCCTATAATCACAAAGAACGCTATTGCAGTCTTTGCCCTTTAGTGCAGTATACTCTGCACAGAATGTAAAAGAGATAGAATAGGATGTAAATAGGATTGAAATAAAGTATCCAGAACGTGATCAAAATGGAACTCAGAGTGCTATCACCCCCTCCTCCTGCACTGGTTAATGGTTTGTAACTGTGCCATGCATGCATGTATGCGCAGCTGTCTCACTTGTGTCTGACTCTTTGTGACCCCATGAACTGTAGCCAGGCTCCTCTGTCCATGGGATTCTCCACACAAGCATACCGCAGTGGGTTGCCGTGCCCTCCTCCAGGGGACCTTCCAACCCAGGGACTGAACCCACGTCTCTTATGTCTCCTGCACTGGCAAGTGGGCTGTTTACCTCCAGTGCTATCTGGGAAGCCCAACTGTGTCATACCTTAATTCAAATTAGATATTCTATGAAATATTAAAATCTGCTGGCTCATAAATTGAGAGACATTCACTATTTACATGTTCCTATGCTAAACGGACAGGAAAGCCCAGTATGCTGCAGTCCATGGTGTCTCAAAGAGTCAGACAGGACTAAGCAAGTGAACTGAACTGAACTGAACTGATACTAGATGGCATCTCATTGATATAATGTGATTGTCAGCAAGGAAGAGATTTTCCTGTCCTCCTCTAGGTTCTTCTAACTGATCCAGGAATTATGTTGCCGTGAGACAGATTAACAGGAGAAAATCAAGCAACCTTTTAATAACATATAGACTGGAGAGACCCAGGAAAACGGAGTAACTCATCAAAATGACTGAAACCCTCACCTTAAATACCATCTTCAGCTAAAGACAAACTTGGTTTGGAGGGTAGTGGTTTGGGACTTCAAAGCAGGGGTGGGGAAAATAATTGACATGATGATACAAAAGCAAATATTTGGTAATAAAATGTTTGTTGGGCTTTGCAGAGACAATTTGACATATAGAGGAATAACAGGCTTAACAGAGTTTGTTAGGTTCCTCCCCTTCTACAACAGGTGTGTGTGTGTGTGTGTGTGTGTGTGTGTGTGGTGTGTGTGTATGGTGTGTGTGTCTCTGTGTGAGCCTGCCAGTCTTCTCTGTCCATGAAATTTTCCAGGCAAAAATACTGGAGTGGGTTGCCATTTGCTACTCCACTAGCACAGCTGAGTAAGTGAGTGAAGTTGCTCAGTTGTGTCCAGTTCTTTGAGACCCCATGAACTATAGCTTACCATGCTTCTCCATCCATGGGATTCTCCAGGCAAGAGTACTGGAGTGGGTTGCCATTTCCTTCTCCAGAGGATCTTCCCGACCCAGGGATCGAACCCAGGTCTCCAGCATTGTAGGCAGAAGCCTTACCATCTGAGCCACCAGGGAAGTAGTTTATACCAAAGTTACCCAGGGTGATAGCTCCGTTCCTGGAACACATCTTTTAGGCACTTTAGGGGAAAGTCAGACTTCCCTGTAACTCAAATGGTAAAGAATCTGCCTGCGAGGCAGGAGACCAGGGTTCAATTCCCGGGTTGGGGAGTTCCTCTGGAGAAGGTAATGGCAATCCACTCCAGTATTCTTGCCTGGAGAATTCCATGGACAGAGAAGCCTGGCAGGCTACAGTCCGTGGAGTTGCAAAGAGTTGGACATTACTGAGTGACTAACACACACACACACAGGGGAAAGTCAAAGTTTCTTCCTCCGTCTCTTGGGTCATAAAGATACAGAGCCTAAAGTAATCCTTGTGCCAAAGAGACATTTCGGGGTAGCAAATTTTCCTGCCCTACATGATTTATTTGACAATTGTATATACCTGAAGTGAAACTAATGATCAGAAAAGGAAAAGAAAAGCACTATTTAGCTTGGTGGAATCAAGGACCACTGTATGGAAGAGATGTCTCTGATCAAGAAATTGAAGTAAGATTGGGTGAAAAAATGAGGGTATCCTAAGCCATAAATTTTTTGCAGCACAGTCACCTAAAGCCAGCTGACAGAAAATGGTAACTTAATACCAGCTAATTTAACCACAATTTATCCTGATGCCATGTTTGACTAAGATACCGAGTGACATTTTATCTATAGTCAATCACCTTTTAATGTTTTAATATCTATTCAGATACCATTTGGGCTTTTGTAAAAAACTTTTTTGAGGATAATTTAAACTTTTATATGTATCATTTTTTTTTTACCAACTTAAGAATGAGAAGATTTTATATATCAGGATAAGAGTTATTTTTCCCATTTATATTTTCTTTCAATCACATTATTTATATATGTGAATCTGTATGATATTGTAGTCAAAATTTAAATCAAAATTTAATTATTTAAATTTTAATTTTTCTAAAAAGATGTCTCAGTGAGTGATTTTTTTAAAATTGCAGACATTTATTTTATTTTGTTTTCTCTTTTCATTTTTATTTTTACAAATATTTTCTAATGTTTCTTATTATGCTTTCTTAGATACACCCATCATTTAAAAGTGGACATTGAACTTCCAAATACATGGAGGTTTTTTTTTTTTTTTGCCTTCTTGCATTTCTTTTTCTTTTTTTTTTAAATTTTTATTTTTACTTTATTTTACTTTACAATACTGTATTGGTTTTGCCATACATTGACATGAATCCACCATGGGTGTACATGTGTTCCCAAACATGAACCCCCCCCCACCTCCCTCCCCATAAATTGAAGACATTTAAAAGGTGTTCTTTTCAGGAAAATTAGTCATTTGTCAAACTGATGATTAGATAGAATGATACAAGTTAATTTTTGTTTGGTTAAATAATTAGAATTTAATTAAACTTAAATACACTCTTTAGGACCACTAAATATATTTAAAAACAAAACTCAAAGACATCTGGTCAGTTTTTTTTTTTTTTTTTCAAGTGATTTAAAACACAGTCGCATTTTCTTATTGCTTTTGGTTGACTTGTGTAGCGTCAGATGGCTTCAACAGAGGAGGTCAACAGGAGACCTGGACCAGCAATCTTGATCCTTGAGATAGCAAGTGAAATTTTGCAGACTACCACTTTGGGCCTAAGCCAAAAGCAACATTTATTAATGCATGAATGCACACTCAGAGGGAGAGCAGGCTGTTTCTGCAAAGCGAACAGGAGGGTATCCTGTATAGGCTTGAAAGTGTTGGTTGCTCAGTTGTGCCCAGTTCTGTGTGATCCCATGGACTAGCTTGCCAGGCTACTTTGTCCATGGACTTCTCCAGGCAAGAATAGTGGAGTGATACAGCAAATTCCCATTGGCTATCGATTTACATATGTGGGCTCTGTAATAACCTAGAAGGGTAGGAATAGGCAGGTGGTGGGAGGGAGATTCAAGAGGGAGGGGACATATGTACGCCAATGGTTAATTCATGTTGATGTATGACAGAAATGAAACCAATATTGTAAAGCAATCATCAATAAATTAAAAATAAATGAATGTTAAAGAAAAAAAAAAGGATACTGGCGTGGATAGCCATTCTATTCTCCAGGGGCTCTTCTCAATCCAGATCTTCCACACTGCAGGCAGATTCTTTACCCTCTGAGCCAACAGGGAAGCCCTGTAGAAGCTTAAGGGTGTTTATATGGAGTTGTTCTCCTCTGTCATTGTGTTCCCTCTTTATCAGGACAAGTTGACCGGATCAGAGTTTCTGGTCAGACCACCACTTGACCAGAGTTTCATATTTCTGGGTGGAGTGCAGGGGAGGATCTCTGGATAGTTAGGGCCTAACTGGACTAGTCCCCTCTTGTCTTTAGGCACCATCACCGCTTTGCTGATAATGTCTAATTACCTAACACTTTGTAGTGTTCACTAACTTCAATGTTGTTTGATTAATATGTGGAAGGAGGTAAGTCAAAGACTACGCTATCTTATGATGTTCTAATTCAAGCTAATCAGTACAACTTCACACTTTGCCAAAATTATAAATTTTTAGTTTATATAAGAGCATATGTTACCATATCATATTTATGTTTTAAGAACTGTATTTCAATATAACTTACTTTGTTTAAAGCCAAATGTACATCCTTTTATGTATTTAAGATGATTATCTGAGGAGAGTTTCATGGACTTCATGGGGCTGCAACTGCTATTACATGCTGTTGAAACAAACAAAGCCTTATGTAGTATGAGGGCTACCCAGGGGGTGCTAGTGCTAAAAAAACCTGCAGGAGACATAAGAGATACAGGTTTGATCTCTAGGTTGGGTAGATTCCCTAGAGAAGGAAATGGCAACCCACTTCTAGTATTCTTGCTTGGAGAATCCCATGGACAGAGAAACCTGGCGGGCTACAGTCCACAGGGTTGCAAAGAGTCAGACACAACTAAAGCAACCTAACATACATGTAGTATGATACAGATAACACTCGGCTTAAAAATGTGCTAGACTCCAGGGGACCTTTGAAAGATAAAAATGGCCCAAAGTCCAGAAGGAAAGCACATTTTGACAGTTACCATTAGCAAAGTTCATGTGTGATTGAATGGGAAGAACTCTCCTGTAACTCTTTATTTGGTCCTAACTCTGACTTGGGTGACTCAAACTTTCTAGGCCCCTTTTCTAGTGGAAAATGTTGTATTTTTGATTATTCTAAAATTGCTTTAAATGTGATTATATGTTTTCTGATTTAACATTGAGCTAGGAAAGCTGTGGTACATATACACAATGGAGTATTACTCAGCCGTTAAAAAGAATTCATTTGAATCAGTTCTGATGAGATGGATGAAACTGGGGCTGATTATACAGAATGAAGTAAGCCAGAAAGAAAAACACCAATACAGTATACTAACACATATATATGGAATTTAGAAAGATGGCAATGATGACCCTGTATGCAAGACAGCAAAAAGACACAGAGGTGTATAATGGACTTTTGGACTCAGAGGGAGAGGGAGAGGGTGGGATGATTTGGGAGAATGGCATTGTAACATGTACACTATCATGTAAGAATCAAATCGCCAGTCTACGTCCGATGCAGGATACAGCATGCTTGGGGCTGGTGCCTGGGGATGACCCAAAGAGATGTTATGGGGAGGGAGGTGGGAGGGGGGTTCATGTTTGGGAACACAGGTACACCCGTGGTGGATTCATGTCAATGTATGGCAAAACCAATACAGTATTGTAAAGTAAAATAAAGTAAAAATAAAAATTAAAAAAAAAAAAAAACAACATTGAGCTAGGAAGAAATGGGAGGTTCAGACAGGGATGCATAAGGTGGATTCAAATTACAAGAGTGAACTTTGAGAGACAGGCTCACCAAATGGGATGAATGACTCATTGTGGATCTGGGTCTCCAGGAAGAAGTCATAAGAGAAATGTTTGAAAATGAGTTGAATGAGAATTTATGTCTATTTTTAGGGATTCTATCTTTCTCCTTGGGTATTACTTTCTATTATAAAAGAAATATATTACTTTTGTTACATATCTCTGCATACCTGAGGCTTACAAATTTATGTAAATTTTTCAGGGAAGGAAGCTGTTCCCTGTGGATCATTGAACTTTTGCCAGTATACTAAAGGAACAATTGATTGACCTTTACCTTTTAAAGTACTGGATGCATTAACTGAATTTTCTGAATTATGGGACTTCCCTGGTGGCTAAGATGGTAAAAAAATCCACCTGCAGTGTAAGGGACCCAGGTACAATCTCTGGGTCAGGAAGATCCTCTGGAGAAGGGATTGGCTACCCACTCCACTCTTCTTGCCTGGAGAATCCCATGGACAGAGGAGCCTGGCAGGCCACAGTCTATGAGGATGCAGTCAGACACAACTGAGCAACTAAGCACACATGCCTGAATTATTCTTGAGATTAGACTTCACGATTTAGACATTACGCATACATTCAGGAATACAATTTCTGAGATATTACTAGTGTTTTTATTTGATTCAGAAATCTAAGTTGTTCTTAAGGCGTTTTATAACTAGCATTAACTCTTCTACCTCAAAGAGATTACCTTAAGTTGTGAAAATGTTTAAGATGTGACTTTTGGATTGTCAAGTATTTTTCTTGAGAGTGCTATCTGGTGTAAAATGATGCATGACTGTTTAAACTATATTTGTGTAAACATCAGAATTACATTATGAACCTCTGACATAACCATGAAATGGTTCAGTACCTCTCATCAAATATCTCAGAGAAGGCTTAAATCAAGCTTCCAAGAGAGTGGCTAGTATTCAGGAGGAGTTCAAAAGAGTCAAACAAAGCTACCAGAAGATGAGAGGGCATCATGAGCCACCGCATTTCTGGTAACAAACTACGCAACCATGAGACCATTCAGGCTGCAAATTGTCAGACATTTAGGTGAGGTCACTCTGGGCCATCCAATCACAGATAAGATAACCCAGATAAGAACTACTCAGCCAATTTGGAGAATTATGAAAATAATGAATGTTTAATCTTTGAGACCACTTAGTAGTTTATTACACAATAGAAGCTGACTGAAGGAAGGATAGTAGAATCCAGTGCTAGTGTTAGGGTGTTAATTTTTTTGGTAGTGCTGACATTGTTAAAATTTGTGTTTTGCTTAATTTTTAAACATGCTTAAGTGTTAATGAGTAGAAATAAATCTAGACAACATGTCTATGTTCCAGGAAAGAGAAGTGGTATTTCTAGTGAACTCTAAATGAAAATTACATAAACAGTGTCTAAGTAAGAAAAGTTGGATGCAGGAAGATCTATTGTAAGAGAAAGAAAAGCAAATGGATTGTTCTGTTTGGGTTTGGTGTTGGAAAGCCAAGGTAAGAGTTATTTGTTCACTTTCTATTTCCTTGTGAGGTAGGGTATATGTAGGGCCATCCACTGAATCTGAGATGAAGGTGATTCAGTGTTTTAAATACCACTGTGAAGATGAGAGATAGAGCTGACTAAAGAAATATACTAGAAATTACAGTTCCTTCTGTAAATGTGAAAGACTATAGCTGAGAATTTAAGTTTCCAATTTTGTGATTTTTATTGCACAAAGAAATGCAATGTGTTGGTCATATATAAAGTATAGACTAAGGAGGAGCCTGGTAGGCTGCAGTGCATGGGATCTCTAAGAGTCGGACATGACTGAGCAACTTGCCTTTCACTTTTCACTTTCATACATTGGAGAAGGAAATGGCAACACGATCCAGTGTTCTTGCCTGGAGAATCCCAGGGACAGGGGAGCCTGGTGAGTTTCTGTCTAAGGGGTCGCACAGAGTCGGGCATAACTGAAGCGACTTAGCAGCAGCAGCAGCAGCAGCAACTCTCTCCATATGTGTCGGAAAACATAACGTAAACCTTTGGGATTTGAGCAAGAGCTCCTCTCACATTACTTAGTTGAAAAGCCTCTCAATATTCTGTTATTTTAATGCCTAATGCTTAGATACCAAGCCCTAAAGGAGATTTTTTTTTCATCTTTTAATGATTGTTAACCCACTTCTAGATACAGCAAAATTTTTTATATAATTGTGTCAAATTTTTAAATTTTTAGATGTGCTTATCCAAAAAGCTCTTGTGTAGACTCTTTGTGGGAATAGAGCTGCTCCTTACTGACCATGGGCTTTGAGTTAACTCAAGAAAGAAGGACAATGATGATAATAATAGTGAATGATGATAACAAAAACAATAGTAATAATAGTGCAAACTGTGGTTTAAGAAGCTAGATATCACTCTTTATAAATACACACATATAGGAAGACACATGTACCATGTACAATACTCACATACATATTCATTAAATTCTCATAATGCAGCAATACATATTTTCTTTTACACTTACCTATACTGAGGAGCAGAGAAATGGAGTAACTTGTCCAGGTCACAGAACAGAAAGTGGCAAAGCCAAGAGGCAAACCCAGGGATCTGATTCTAGAGTCTGTGCTTTTAACAACCAGGCTGCTATGCCTTCACAAGGTTCTGGACCATTTTTATCGCATTAGATTAACACATTCACAATAGACCGTGAGAGAGACTGCCAGTGCTATTTGACAAACATCTTCAGTCATGAAAATTTAGAAAACATGATATCATTCCACCAGGCAGAATTTATTTTTAACCAAATACAGAAGAATTAAGTACATGGATACAATGTTCAGTGGTATCAGCAGTCAGAAACCTAAAGATAGTTTTAAATAAGTGGGATTATTTCAGGATTTATACGGTTCTTCAAATTACATTTAAACATGATGGGAATGTAGAATTCATTATTCCCTTGCACATAATTATGAGATGATTATATAAATAGATAAATGTTTATAATATAGGAGAAATTTTTGAGTAGCACATGTTGCAAACAAATGATAAACCTAAAAGATAATAATAGTTTTTGATTAATAATCCTTTAAAGTACTGAAATCAGTAATTAAACATATTCAGATTTACAATGACAGAGCTCAAACAGTGTGTGCACATTTATAATGATATTGAAAGCCTAGGAAAATGTAATCACAAAACGCTGGTGTGGGAAACAGGTTGTAATACTTGGGTGATGGTTCCTGGAAGGAAAAAAAATTACTAAAATAATGAAACTTTTTCTGATGACATTGAGAATTTCTGATTTTCATTCAAACAAAGCTTGTTGATAATCCAACTACCTGGAAAAGCTTATGGGTCTCAAAGTACTGTCAGATGGATTAAATATTTAAAATATTGTAATGGTGTCTTAATATGTAGAACTGGATAACAAGAATCCCTTCAATTTCTGTAATTAAAACTTAAAAAGAGTTGGAAGAAAAGATAAAGGATAAGTTAATGTTTCTGCTTTGGATAGTTACATATGAACAGCCAGGGACTAAGTTAAATCTTCTTTTGTTTGTTTAAATGAAGAACAAAAGTTTAAGTCTAGTCAGCCTAAAAGTTTTTTTGAAGATGCATTACTTCAAACATAATACGTAAGTTCTATTTGTTGTGTCATTTGTTGAAGTGGGTTTGAATCTGCCTCATAAAATATAAAATAAATATAGGACCTCCCTTCTCACTTAAAATCTTTGGAATAAAATTATTTATATATTGGCTGAATTTAATGGTACATCAAGCAGACAACAGAGCATGAGATGATTAAATGGCATTACTGACTCAATGGACTTGAGTTTGAGTAAACTCCAGGAGATTGCCTGGCATGCTGCACTTCACGGGGTCACAAAGAGTGAGACACGACTCAGCAATGGAACAACAAGAAGCAGGTAATTTCAGTGCCAACAGATAAGGCAAAAATAGAAGGAGTCAGTTATTCTAAAATTCCCAGACAACTTTTATTCTTTGTTGTTATATTTCATTATAGTTGATAAGAGGGATCAATTTCAGAAGTCTGATGGGACAGTGATGAATAGGAGTCTAGTGTCTATGAAAGCATCCTGTTCCTTATGTTTCTGTTCTAATGAGTTCCATGGACATGCACTGGTGCTTTTTGTCACTCTTCTCCATGCAAGTATCACCTTTGTTAGTGAAAACGCGTTCCACATCTTTTAATCACTCTATCAGCAAATAAGTCATTGTTCTTGACTTCACGGGGTCACAAAGAGTCAGACACAACTCAGTGATGGAACAACAACAAGCAGGTAATTTCAGTGCCAACAGATAAGGCAAAAATGGAAGGAGTCAGTTACACTAAAATTCCCAGACAACTTTTATTCTTTGTTGTTATATTTCATTATAGTTGATAAGACGGATCAGTTCCAACATTAATCCATTCCAACATTAATCACTTTGCAGCAATAAGGAAAAGTTGAACAGGAGGGATTATGTGGCATTTTAATAGTATTATCACCAATGTTTCCTAATAGGGAAAACCATGAAATAAGAGCACATAAACGTTTTTATTAGTTTCTTGGCTCTGCTTGATTCAAACTTTCTTATCCAAAACTTTGGGGAAAAGTTTAGACAGGTTTTATTGTTACTTTAAAATTTGGCATGTAACTACTACCCATTTATTATGCATGATTCTGCTAATGAGCACTCTCTACTAGCAAATGAGTAATGGTTCATTCCTTTAACTTTTTTTCCCTCCACAATTACATATAAAATATCTGAGAGAGACACTACATAAAAGATATGAAACATATCCAAAATAACTCAGGATAAACTATACCGCAACTTTATACCCCCAGCTGAGCTCTTTCCATTACTTGGTTATGTTCTGTTCAGTTTGGACAATTTGCTATTACCTGAATATGTCTTGAAAATTTTAGCCTCAATATATGTACAATTGTCATTCCATCTGCTAAAAACACCCATTTGCCAAAAGTTTAACCTTTTTTTAGGTGCTGGTGATAATGTGACTTTCATGAAATCATCTCCAATACTCATAACAAAAATATTTCCTTTTACTCCAATAGCATCATGTACACTTTCAAATTATGCATAACATAGTCTATTGAATTTATTTTATTTCTTTATTGGAGTATAGTTGCTTTACAGTGTTGTGCTACTCTGCTGTGAAAGTGAAAAAAGTGAAAGTGTTAGTCATTCAGTCCTGTTTGCCTCTGTGACCACATGGACAGTGGCTATAGGCTGTCTGTCCACTGGAATTCTCCAGGCAAAATTACTGAAGTGGCTAGCCATTCTGTTCTCCAGGGGCTCTTTCTGGCCAAGAGATTGAAAATGGGTCTCCTGCCTTGTAGGCAGATTCTTTACTCAGAAAGCTCTGTTGTATAATGAAGTGAATCAGTTATATGTTTACATATATCCCCACCCCCTTAGGCCTCCCTCCTAAACCTTCCCTCCCACTCATCTAGATAATCAAAGAGCACCAAGCTGAGCTTCTTGTGCTCTATAGCAGGTTCCCACTAGCTATCTAGTTTATACACAGCAGAGTATATATGTCAATCCTTATCTCCCAGTTTATCCCACTTTCCCCTTCCTCCCCTGGGTCCACACGTCCAACTGCTATAGCAGTTGATCACCTTATGAGCTCTGTTCATCCAGAGAGTGGGACAAATTTAGATAGGATCTCTATTACACATAGGAATGCATCTCTATTCCTGCCCTGGAAATCCATTTGAATTTAGAAGTAATTCTTTACATAGCATATATTCTACTACTTGGTAAGTTCTTTGCAGGTAGATCTTTGTACCTTCATACCTTGTCTTAGCCAGGGCTATCTTAAGCCAGCTTCCACCCATTTCACCATCTTCCAAACGTACAAAGTTAGCCCAATCAAGATCAGCAGTTCCCAACAAGGTTAGCTAAACCATTCAGCTAATTTATTTTAAAAAATGAGAAAAAAAGATTATTTATTTAACACGCAATACTTTGTGATGACTGATTTTATAATAATAGTTAACTGCTATAGCAGTTGATAGCCTTATAAACTCTGCTTATTCTAATGAGTTAAATTAGCTTTGTTTCATCTATGTTGACTATATATTCTCATGACTATTTCTCTTGACATCTTGTTTTTGGTGTCCAAGTTATTTCTATTAGAGACAAAGATTACTCAGAGCTAATCCTTACGTGTTCCTAACAATTGTGTAGCTTGCACTCTGGTTTTCTGACCAGTTTCTTCCAGGAATGCTAAAGATCCTTTGTATGTCAAAAATTTTATTAGCATTTTCCAGGTACCTCAACTCCTCTATGAGCTTTCCTGGTGGTTCAGACAGTAAAGAATCTGCCTGAAGTGCAGGAGACCTGGGTCAGGAAGATGCCTTGGAAAAGGGAATGACTACCCACTCCAGTTTGTTGCCTGGAGAATTCCACAGACAGAGGACCCCGGTAGGCTACAGTCCATGGGGTCACAAAGAGTCAGACAGGACTTAGCGACTAACACTTTCACTTTTTCAACTCCTCTAAACACAAGTTAATAATGTGATTAACTACACTTCAAGTGATTGACTAAACGTTTTTTTGAAAAGACCCTGATGCTGGGAAAGATTGAACGTGGGAGGAGAAGGAGATAAGGGGACGACAGAGGATGAGCTGGTTGGATGGCATCACCAACTCAACGGACATGAGGTTGAGTAAACTCCGGAAGTTGGTGATGGACAGGGAGGCCTTGTCTGCTGCAGTCCATGGGATTGCAAAGGGTCGGACATAACTGAGCAACTGAACTGAACTGACAACACTTTTGAGCCTATACTCTGGTCAGAACATCATCTAGATGCGAAGGTTTAAGCATGATGAATAAGATATGATCCCTCTCTGTGGTTTTGGGATGAATGTGGTACTTACTACTCATATAGTGATTAAGAGATCTGCTCTGGTGTCATAACCTGGAGTTAAATCCCAAGCCAGCTACTTACAAAGAGATGTACTTAAACAATTTACTTCTTTCTGTTATATAAAATAAACTTTGAATTAAGTGTATGAATCTGAGAAATGAGGATAACAATGGATGCTATTGAGGATTACTTTGAAACTTACATTGAAACAATGCATGTAAAGTACTTAGCATAATACCTGACACACAGTAAGTGTTCAACAAATGTTAGCTATTATTATAAATAATTAAATAAACTTCAATGTGATAAATAGCATGCTGCTGCTGCTGCTGCTAAGTCGCTTCAGTCGTGTCCAACTCTGTGCGACCCCATGGATGGCAACCCACCAGGCTCCCCTGTTCCTGGGATTATCCAGGCAAGAACACTGGAGGAGGTTGCCATTTCCTTCTCCATGCTAGAGATATGCAAAAGTTATTTTGAGAACACAGGATAAATTATTCTCCCTTGAAAACTCATGTAAAGCTAGAGATAACAGGTGACATTTGATCTAGAACTTAAGAGAATGAAATGAAAGCTGGGCAGAAAAAGCAGGAAAGGCAATTTCAGATATGATATTGGAATAAACATAAGCTGAAAAATGTCTTCGTATGTGAGAAACAGTATTTTGGTGTTGTTAGAACACAAGATATTTGCATTGATTGAGGGTTAGAGATCAATATTACTACTTTGGAAATTGAGTGTAGGAAAATAAATAATTTTCATTATTATATAGTGAACACTTTACTATGAATTAAGGATTGTGTCACATTCTTAGGCTGTAAAATTTCAATGACACTGCAGGATTGTAGTAAAAGAATCATCCCGCTTCTTTGATGAGGATGAAAAACAGATTTATTACTTGCCTTGTTCACTGTATCACCACAACAAAATTATTTATAGACACATAGCAATTTTGTCTACCATGATTTTGAACTCAGAATTTGAAGCCAGGCAGCATAACTTCAGAAACCATACCATCTCCTGGACCATAAATAGTAGCTAAGCATATTCAATTTTATATATCAATACTTAATTAAAAGTAAAAAAAAAATCTACTTCCTGTGTGAGCACAGGAACATGTACACATATGAATTTAAATAGCAAATTATGTTAGTATACATATTATTATTTTAATTGCTAAGTTGGATAAAAGTATTAAGGAAAAGAAAACTATCTGACCCTCCCTTCACATTGTTATGTTTTTCCTTGTATAAATTAGAAATATAAACGTTTAATCTCAATTTGGCATGGCCCACTATGGGGTAGTCAACACATTATGGTTTTCATTTTTAGATGAAATGTACATTATTAGTTTATTTAGGATAACTTCAAAATTATGTTCCATTTTTATACTAAATTTAAATAGTTCTTTGGATTTCAGAAAAAGGAACTGAATTATTATTCTGTTAAGATAATAGCTTTGACCCTCCAGCCAGACAGAATTGGTGTCATATAATCAGTCCTTGACTATACTAAAATGTGTTTCCAAAGCCAAAATGAAATAGTATAAACTAGCAAAGCTCTTACCCGACTCTTTTTATCTGCAGGCTGCCAGGCTCCTCTGTCCATGGGATTTCTCAGGCAAGAATACTGAAGTGGGCTGCCATTTCCTCCTGCAGTGTATTTTCCTGACCCAGGGATTACATTCACGTCTCCTGCCTTGGTAAGCAGATTCTTTATCATCTGAGCCACCAGTGAAGTCCTTCTATCCTATCCTAATCAGGCCTTGACTGTATCAACATATTTTACCAAAACTAAGATGAAACAGTATAAACTAGCAAAACTCTTGCCTGACACTTTCTTCACAGTGATTTATATTAACTTAGAAAATTCATTGGTCTTTCTTTTGACTTCTCATCAAAAGTAAATTTGATAGCTAAGTCTGTTCACTAAAATTTTATAAAATTTTTCCTAAGAATATAAACTTTTTATTATTAAAATGTATGTACTGCATTTTGTATAAAATCTGTGAACAAAAATTGGATGTGAACAATATGATACTGTCATTATTAGGTATTACTATACAAAAATGTAAATTTTATTTAATAGAATCAGACAATTTTCTGCCTCTACGAGTAGAATGGCATTGAAAAGTTCCATAAAAATTATATTATTTTGCTTTAATCTATCAAAAATATATCTACTTTTACCTTTGTCCCAAGAAACATGAAGAAACTGATTTCCATGGAACAAATAATGATGATATTATGCCATTACATGGTACACTCACTGTAAAGTAAAGGTCACTGCCCAAAGCCCAGTCATCTTGAATTCTATCAAATATTGGGAAAAAGTGAATACCTAAATTTTGGTCCATTATGTCCATGGGGGCCCGGGAACATACATTTGGAAGATGAGGGCAGATGTTTGTTGATTTATAATGAATAATGCATAGATAGAGGAAGCAAGTTATTTGAATTTTCTCACTGGAACTTACTTCCAGTTGAATAGTATATAAGCAAACATAACGTGGCAGCCTATTGAGATTTTCCTGTTTGTAGACTACCTTCAAATAGATTTTTTGAATCAAGAGTGAGGAATATTCTGGTCCTGGAATTTCAATGTGTTATTTTTCCTTTCCCTTTGTATGTGTAGAACAAAATATGATTAGTATTGTTGGTCAGTGGATAATAGACCAAAAGCAATGAGAGAAACCTCTTTCAAGGTCTCTGCCCATCATCTCCAGTATACAACATCAAACTGTGAGTCAGAATAACAGGAGGCAAATTATCATGATGCATTAAAGCCCAAGTCACACAATATGATGCTATACCATAGTTAAAAAAGAAGCTATCACTGAAATTCATTTAATGAAAGCTAGAAAGCCATGGTTTGAAGATTTCTTTCAGCACTGTGTTTACATAGGAATATGTACATGAGAACTGTATACTTACATTAAACTCATACTTTAATTAAATATTACTTATATTGAATGGTGTTTTATTTAATATAAGTTGACTGAAAGAAAGTAGAATCACTAGAATTAGAGAGTTATGTCCTGTTCAGTTATTGCTAAGAAAGAACTGTGCATACTGAGGTGATAATTTGGATACTTTATACATTAAAAAAAAATGTTTTTGTTGAAACATATTTTTAAAAGGTTGATTTTTCATTTTAATTTTACTATATTTTGTGGCTTACTTAGTTACTAATTTCATCCTGCATATGCAGGAAAAACCAAGGTTAAAGTGAAAAAACAAGTGATAATAAAAATGTGTGAGAATCATCCATGGGACCAGAACCTATTCAACCCTTACATCAGCCCCAGAAAATAAGTTCTGTGGTATTCATATTACACAGATAACTGAGGTACACAGAGATTAAGAAAAGTACAAAAGTTGCCCAGCTAGAATTCAAGCTCATGTGAATTGGTCTGAATTTGGTCTGACTCTAAAGTGTATGTTCTTAACCACTACACTTGGCTGCCTTAAAATTATACTTGAACTCCACCATTTTTTTCTGACATGTAGCATTCAACAATGATGGAAAAGAAAAGAAAAGAGAAAAGCTTTGTGTAGACAAATTTGAAAACACAGGAGAGCAAATTCTACTCATGCAAGTAATAGGTGTATTACAGGATTTCTGCAATACTCTGAACATAATTTTCTGAATATCAATAATAACATTAATCTAACTATCTGCATATTTTGCCACCTTCTAAATTCTTTGCATGTAGGGCCTTTACTTTTTCTAATATTGCTATCCACTATCACACAAAGAGAAAAACTTAATGTCAGGTGAAATTAATTTCCTAGATTAATAAAAAAATGAACAGTTTTCAAACTAGTGAAAGAAATGTAATTTATGCTAAGAAAAACTGTGACAATATATATATGTGTATGATACATATACTAGCAGAAAAAAAAGTTCTGTCATGCAAATAGTTAATAGTCTGATTATTTATTGAGTACTTATTGAAAAGAAGAGGAAAATGAATTAGAGAATGCATATTCATTAATCATTCATTCATCAATTTATGACATAATTTAAAAGCCTTCTCACTATACTTAGGCATTATTCTCAGCATTTAGGATACAAAGGAGAACCAGAGAGACACAGTGCCCATTTTCATGGTATTAATTATCTATCTCACAGGAAATCACTAAGATGGTACAATCAAGAAATGTAAAGGCCTGTTCTAGGAAAATAGATTAAAAGAAAGTTCAGATGTGAAAAATATTAAGGAGGAAATGCTGAACCTCAAGAAATGAGGATGAAAAAGACAGAGGGTAATAAAATCAACCAAAAGGAAAATTTGAAAGAAAACATTTTAAAACATTATTTAAAACATTATTTATTTAAGCATTCCATAACAAATTAGATCTTAATGACTGTATCACCAACATGACAAAGTGTATCTAAAAGTAATACATATTATACATGAGATTCTAGAATCACTCAAATAAGGGCAAAATTTGTAATTAGTCTTCTATTATGTATGCATTTTTTTCTTGAGAAACTCAAAGTACTCTCATCTTCCACATACCCATTAAGGATAGCAATGAAGAAATAGTTGAGTGTTCAGTGAATGATATAAGGGCTCTATTAGGTTGGTGCAAAAATAATTGTGGTTTTGCATTGTTAGACTTTGCAGTTTAATATTGGAATACATTCTTAAATAAATGAGCTTATGTTATACATTATTTTAATGCACATTTCTTGCTTTACCTCTTTTTTTGTTAATAACATTGCTTGCTGTTTATTTTATATTTATTTTAGACTAGGGAAATGATGGTAGACAAAAAATTAAATTCAAGTGATTTTCTTATTCAAGTTCAAAATGGGTCATAAAGCAGTGGAGACAGCTTGCAACATCAACAAATGCATTTGACCCTGGAACTGCTAATGAATGTACAATGCAGTGGTGATTCAAAAAGTTTTGCCAAAGAAACAAGAGCCTTGAAGATGAGAAGGGCAGTAGTTGGCCATCAGAAGTTGACAGTGAACAGCTGAGAGGATCATGGAAGCTGATCCTCTTACAACTACATGAGAAGTTGCTAAAGAACTCAACATCAACCATTCTATGGTCATTGGCCATTTGAAGCAAACTGGAAAGGTGAAAAAGTTCAATAAGTGGGTACCTCATGAGCTAACCAGAAATTTAAAAAAAATCATCATTTTGAAGTGTCATCTTTTCTTACTCTATGGAACAACAACAAATCATTTCTTGGATAGATTGTGATGTGTAATGAAAGTACATTTTAAATGACAACTGGCGATGACTAGCTCAGTGGCTGGACTGAGAAGAAGCTCCAAAGCATTTCCCAAAGTCAAACTTGCATCAAAAAAAGTGAGGAAATCCAATAGGCCTACCAGGTACGACTTAAATCAAAGCCCCTAAGAATATGTAGTGGCGGTAACAAACAGATTCAAGGGATTAGATCGAATAAACAGTGTGCCTGAAGAATTATGGTTGGAGGTCCATAATATTGTACAGGAGGCAGGGAACAAAACCATCCCAAAGAAAAAGCAAAACAAGAGGACACAGTGGTAATCTGAGGAGGCTTTACAAATAGCTGAAGAAAGAAGAGAAGCAAAGAGCAAGGGAGAAAGGGAAAAGTACATCCAACTAAATGCAGAGTTGCAAAGAATAGCAAGGAGAGACAAGAAGGCTTTCTTCAACGAACAGTGCATAAAACTAGAAGAAAACAACAGAAGGAGAAAGACTAGAGATCTCTTCAGGAAAATCTGAATTATCAAGGGGACATTTCATCCAAAGATGGGGGCAATAAAGGACAGAAATAGTAGACACTTAATAGATTCTGAAGAGATCAAGAAGAGATGTAAAGAATACATGGAAGAACTGTATAAAAAAGATCTTAACAAGCTGGATTACTACAATGGTGTGGTCTGGCTCAGTCACCCAGAGCCAGGCATTTTGGAGTGTAAGTCAAGTGGGCTGTAGGAAGCACTGCTGTTAATAAAGCTAGTGGATACAATGGAATGCCAGCAGAACTATTCAAAACCCTAAATTATGATGCCATCAAGGTATTGCATCAAATATGTCAGCAAATCTGGAAGACTCAGCAGTGGCCACAGAACTGGAAAAGGTCAATCCTCATACCAGTTCCCAAGAAGTGTAGTACTAAAGAATGTTCTAACCATTGGACAATTGCACTCATCTTTACAGTAAAAGCATCTGCCTACAATGCAAGAGACCTGAGTTCTATCACTGGGTCGGGAAGATCTCCTGGAGAAGGAAACGGCAACCCACTCCAGTACTCTTGCCTGGAAAATTCTGTGGATGGAGAAGCCTGGTAGGCAATAGTCCATGGGGTCAAAGAGTTGGACACAACTGAGCAACTTCACTTTCTTTTCTTTCCATGCTTAGTAAGGTCATGCTTAAAATCTTACATGCTAGTCTTCAGCATTATACGAACCAAGAACTTCCAGATATCCAAGCTAGCTTTAGAAAAGGCAGAGGAACCAGAGAGCAAATTGCCAACATATGCTGGATCATAGAGAAAGCAAGAGAATTCCAGAGAAACATCTACCTCTGTTTCATCTACGATGCTAAAGCCTTTGACTATGTGGATCATAATATACTGTGGAAAGCTCTAAAGAGATGGGAATACCAGACCATCTTACTCGTCTCCTGAGAAATGTGTATGTGGGTCAAGAAGCAACAGTTAGAACCCTGTATGAAACAACTGATTGGTTCAATATTGAGAAGGGAGTACAGCAGGGTGGTTTGCTGTCACCATGTTTGTTTAACCTATAATGGGGTCACTAAGAATTGGGCACAACTTCACTGTCATTTTTCCCTTGCATGCATTGGAGAAGGAAATGGCAACCCACTCCAGTGTTCTTGCCTGGAAAATTCCAGAGACGGGGGAGCCTGGTGGGCTGCCGTTTATGGGGTCACACAGAGTCAGACACGACTGAAGCGACTTAGCAGCAGCAGCAGCAGCAGCAGGCTAAGCATATCATGAGAAATGCTGGACTGGCTGAGTTACAAGCTAGAATCAAGATGGGGGGAAACACTGACAACTTTAGATATGTGGATGATACCACTCTATTGGCAAAAAGTGAAGAGGAACTAAAAAGTCTCTTGATGAGGGTGAAAGAGGAGAGTGAAAGAGCCAGCTTAAAATTAAATATTTAAAAAAACTAAGATCATGGCATCTGGCCCCATTACTTCATGGCAAGTAGAAAGGGAAAAGGTGGAAGTAGTGACAAATTTCCTCTTCTTGGGCTCTAAAATCACTGCAGATAGTGACTGCAACCATGAAATCAGAAGACAACTGCTTCTTGGCAGAAAAATGATGACAAATCTAGACAGTGTATTGAAAAGCAGAGACATTACTCTGCCAACAAAGATCTGAATAGTTAAGGCTATGGTCTTCGTAGTGGTCACGTAAGGTTGTGAGAGTTGGACCATTAAAAAGGCAGAGCGTCAAAGAATTGATGTCTTTGAACTGAACTAGAGAAGACTCCTGAGAGCCCCTTGGACAGAAAAGAGATCAAAACAGAAAGTTTTAAGGGAAATGAACTCTGAATACTCTTCTGAAGGACTGATGCCAAAGCTGAAGCTCTGGCATTTTTGTCATTTGATGCAAATAGCTGACTCATTGGAAAAGTCTCTGATGTTGGGAAAGACTGAGGGGAGAGAGAAAAGAAGGGCTCAGAGAATGAGATGGTTGGATGGCATCACCAATGCGATGAACATGAACTTGGACAAAATTCAGGGATGGTGAGGTACAGGGCGGCCTGGCATGCTGCAGTTCATGGTATTGAAAAAGTCAGACACAACTGGGAGACTGAACATACACATGCACAGTAATGGGAAAGATAAAGTATATACTTTTTTTAAAAAAATTAATATATTGTTGTATAGTAGATATAGCAGCTGATAAAAATTATCATACACAGGTAAGATGGATGCATAATACACTATAATAGATATCAACTAAAATATTTTATAATACAATTTCAATGCTCAATAACTGATTATTAAAATGCCTGTTGGGATTTACAAAGATCAGCTTCTAGAAAATTATATTTAGAGCATAGCATTCAAACACTTTTAAAATAAGCTCTCCTTTATTAAATGGCAGGAAAAAAGTGTCCCTATATAGTCATTGTATTATGACCACTTCTTATTTAAAATCCTTAGTTTATAGAATCAGTCAAAACTAGCCTATTTTCAAAACTCTGGGACACTGTTAGCAATAACTCAGATATCTTATAACAAAAATAGCCATCAAATATTAACATCATCTTCAAAAAATTAAATACATACTCAAGCCTAAGCAGTTAATCTATTTTTCTTACAACTAGCTTTCTCTAATAGGACAAGTAGATAATGTCTATAAAAACAATTTTATTATTTCCATATACATTGAAGAACAAAAATTATTCATCAGTAATCTCAAAGTACAACTACTTTTAATTTCCTTTAAATAAAGAATAATTTTAATAGATTTCAATGTTCAAATTTGTTACTTTTTTTCTATTTTTGAGGGATTCTAATCATATATTTTTGCGATATTTGTAATTTTATGCCAATAATATCTATAATTATATATTATATATTTATAATTATAATTTTTTACATTAATACTATGTGTATAGTCTCAACTTATTTAATGAGAAAAAAATGCCCAGATATAAAAAGGCAGTGCTGCCATCTGGAATATTTTAAAAAATCTGATCTTTTAAGTCATTATTTTATTTTCTCCAATGTATATATTTTGTGTTCTCACCTATTACATTTTATACTTGATATACGCATTCACTCATTTTAGGCATTCTTAGTTTTATTTCATAGTATGAACAATTTTATAACATCTCCAGTTATGTTTATAAAACATACTTTAAGTGCTTAGTTTATATTTTCCACTAAATCTACTTTATATAATGAATGTATTTTAGCCTGTTACATTTCCTTTAGAGTAGCTGTGTTACTCAGGTGTCTAGTTACTCTGCCTGTGAGTTCATGTTCACCTGTGAATAATATATTTTAAGGAAATGTCAAAGACCTGGATACCGAATGTGCTTACAGGTAAATATATGTAGTAGAACCTGAGCCATGTATGCAATCATGTTAATTACTACTTTTGCTGTCCTTTTACTTTTTCAACATCTAATTCAGGCTTACAATTTGAAACCTTTTTGGAGTAGAAAAATGGGGAGAAAATAAAAACTTTAATATACCAACCATGTGGGCCTGGAAGGGGAATTGTCAAAGATTATCTTCTCTGATGATATCTAAAACACATTTTGTTATTCATTAATTCTTCATCAGTCAAGGTAATACACTGTACTGATAAAAGTCTGTGTGTGCGGGGAAACTATATGGTCATTTAAATTGACTTTAAAAAGGCTTTTGAGAAAATGTAACAACCTTTAATAATAAAAACTCTCAGAGTACTGAATATAGATGTAAAATTCCTCAGCCTGATAAAAGGTATTTATGAAAATTCCACAACTAACATTATACACAATAATGAAAGACTAAAGATTTCCTGACTATGGTCACAAACTCAGATGCTCATTTCACCCCTGCAATTCAACACCATGTTAGAAGTTTTAGCCAGAACTGATAGATGAGAAAAAGAAATACACAGTAGAAAGGAAGATGAAAAACTTATCTCTATTCATAGACAACATGATTTTATATATAGAACCCCCCATCCCCAAATTCCCAACAAAGCTTATAGAGCTAATACACAAATTCAGCAAGGTAGAAAATCAACATACTAAAGTCATTTCTGTTATGGCTCTGACAGTAAAGAATCGGTCCACAACGCAGGAGACCTGGGTTCTCTTCCCGGGTCAGGAAATTCCCATGGAGAATGGAATGGCTGCCCTCTCCAGCATTCTTGTCTGAAGAATTCCATGGACAGGGGAGCCTGGCCGACGACAGCCCATGTGGCCACAAAGAGTTGAGGGACTGAGAGACTAACACTATCACCCTAGCGATAAATAATGCAAACTGTAGCTTAAGAAAGAAATTATATTTACATTAGCACCTGAAGTTTTTAAATAATTAGAAATAAGCGCAGATGTGAAAGGTTCATTTATTGCAACTAGAAAATACTGCCAAAAGAAGTTAAAGCCCTAGACGTCTTGTTCATGGATTGGAAGAGTTAATGACCAAAGCAATACACAGATTAAACACAACCATTATAAAAATTATTATATGTATATTTTTTTTTCAAAAATAATGGAAAAGCCAGTCCCCAAGTACATACAGAGTCACAAGGGGTTTGACTGAATAAAACCATCTTTGAAAAGGACATTTGAAGAACTCACTTTACAATGTCAAAACTTACTAGAAAACTATGCTAGCTTAAAAAATGTGGTATGAGCATAAAGACAGACACATAAAAAATTAACGAACAGAATAAAGAGCTCAGAAATAAATCCTCAAAAAATGGTCAGTTGATTTTTGATGACAGTATCGAGACTCTTCATTGAGAAAGAACAGTCTTTCCAAGAAATGGTTCTGGGAAAACGGGACATCTACATGCAAAAGTATAAATTTGGACCTTACCCATATTCAAAATTTAACTAAAAATGGACCAAAAACCTAAACTTAACTTCTAAAACATTAAAACCCTTAAAGAAAACATTTTAGAAAATCTTCATGATATTGAATTTTTCAATGACTTCATAGACATGACCCCAAAGCACAGGCAACAGAAGAAAAAAAAAATGGAATGAATTTTGTTAAAATTAAGAACATTTACATATCAAGCAAACAAAAAATACAGACTAATGAATGAGTGAAAATATTTCACAATAAGTGTGAAATTCATGTCCAGAATACATAAGAACCCCTAAAACTCAACAATAGACAACCCAAATAAAAAATGGTCAGTAGACTTAAAGAGATATTTCTTCAAAGAAAATATACAAATGCCCAATTGCTCGTGAAAAGATGCTCAACATCAGTAGTTATCAGAGAAATGCAAACCCGAACCACAATGAGATACCACTTCACACCTATTAGAATGGCTAAATAGTATAAATAAATAATACCAGAAAATAACAAGTGTTGGTGAAGAGGAGAAAATGGAACATGAGGCTTCCCTGGTGGCTCAGTTGGTATAGAATCTGCTTGCAATGTGGGAAGCCCAGCTTCAATTCCTATATCAGGAAGATCCCCTGGAGAAGGGCAACCCACTCCAGTATTCTGGCCTGAAGAACTACATGGACAGAAGAGCCTGGTGGGCTACAGTCCACTGGGTCACAAAGAGTTGACACAACTGAGCAGCTAAGCACAACACAGAAGCTGTAAGTCAAGGATACATGCCCAGCATTCCTGACCTCCTACTTCAGAGTCTTTCATCAGACTGGCATCAGTGAATGGTCTGGCACTGCAGTCCAGTACTAACACTTTCACTTTTATGTATTGCTGGAGAGACTGTAAAATATTCTGCAACCACAGAATATTTCAGCAGTTTCTCAAAGGATTAAACATAGAAGTACCATATGACCGAGCAATTCTACTCCAAGGTTTATATCTAAAAGAACTGAAAGTAGGGATACAGAGATATCTGTACACCAATGTACATAGCAGCATTATTCACAATAGCCAAAAGATGGAAACAACCCATTATCTGTCTTCAGATGAATGGATAAAGAAAATGTGGTATATGCTTCACTGGAATATTATCCCAGAAAAATAATTAAACCATAAAAAAGTAATTGAATTTTGGTGTATGCTACATGAGCCTATAGTATTTTTGGTTAGTGAAATAAGCCAGACATAGGACAGATCTGCATGACTGTGCTTACCTGAGGTATGTAGAATAGTCAAATCCGTAGACACAGAAAGAACAGTGGTAACTTGGTCTCACGGTAATAAGGTGTTATTTTTCATGAGTACAAACTCTTTTGGATGATGATGAAAAAATTTTGGATAGAAATAGTGGTGATGATTGCATAATATTGTTAATGTATATAAGGCTATTTAGGTGCACAATTATGAATAATCAAAATGATAAATACTACCTATATTTTCCCACAATAAAACAACAAAACAACACATATTTATAATCTCCTACTGACTCCTAGGGCTTCCCTGTTGTTCAGATGGTAAAGAATCTGCCTGCAATGTGGGAGACCTGGGTTGAATCCCTGGGTTGGGAAGGTCCCCTGGAATAGGGCATGGCAACCCACTCCAGCATTCTCTTTTTTATTTTGTTTTCTTTCTATTTTTTTATTGAAGGATAATTGCTTTGCACAATTTTGTTGTTTTCTGTCAAACCTCAACATGATCAGCCATAGGTATACACATATCCTCTCCCTTTTGAACCTACCTCCCATCTCCCTCCCCATCCCACCCCTCTCGGTGGGTACAGAGCCCCTATTTGAGTTTCCTGAGCAATACAGCAAATTCCTATTGGCTATCTATTTTACATACGGCAATGTAAGTTTCCATGTTACTCTTTCCATACATCTCACCCTCTCCTCTCCTCTTCCCTCCTCCATAAGTCTATCCTCTATGTCTGTTTCTCCGTTCAGTTCAGTTCAGTCACTCAGTCATGTCTGACTCTGCAACCCCATGAATCGCAGCACACCAGGCCTCCCTGTCCATCACCAACTCCCGGAGTTCACCCAAACTCATGTGCAACGAGTCAGTGATGCCATCCAGCCATCTCATCCTCTGTCATTCCCTTCTCCTCCTGCCCTCAACCCTTCCCAGCATCAGGGTCTTTTTCAATGAGTCGACTCTTCACATGAGGTTGCCAAAGTATTTGAGTTTCAGCCTCAGCGTCAGTCCTTCCAATGAACACCCAGGACTAGTCTCCTTTAGGTTGGACTGGTTGGATCTCCTTGCAGTCCAAGGGACTCTCAAGAGTCTTCTCCAGCACCACAGTTCAAAAGCATCAATTCTTTGGCACTCAGCTTTCTTCACAGTCCAACTAGTTTCTCCATTGCTGCCCTGTACATAAATTCTTCAGTTCATTCTTCTAGATTCCTTATATATGTGTTAGAATACAATATTCATCTTTCTCTTCCTGACTCACTTCACTCTGTATAATGGGTTCTAGGTTCATCCACTTCATCAGAACTGACTCAAATGTGTTCCTTTTTATGGCTGAGTAATATTCCATTGTGTATATGTACCACACTTTATCCATTCATCTGTCAATGGGCATCCAGGTTGCTTTCTTGTTCTAGCTATTGTAAATAGTGTTGCAATGAACAATGCTTTACATGTGTCTTTTTCAGTTTTGGTTTCCACAGGATATATGTCTAGGAGGGGCATTGCTGGGTCATGTGGTTTTATTCCTCGTTTTTTAAGGAATCTCCATACTGTCTTCCATAGTTGCTGTATCAATTTACATTCCTACCAACAGTGCAAGAGCCTTCCCTTTTCTCCACACCCTCTCCAGCATTTATTGTTTGTAGACTTTTTGAGGATGGCCATTTTGACCAGTGTGAGGTGATGTCTCATTGTGGTTTTGATTTGCATTTCTCTGATAATGAGTGATGTTGAGCATTTTTCATATGTTTGTTACCACCTGTATGTATTCTCTGGAGAAATGTCTGTTTAGATCTTTTTCCCACTTTTTGATTGGGTTGTTTGTTTTTCTGGCATTGAGTTGTATGAGCTGCTTGTATATTTTGGAAATTAATCCTTTGTCAGTTGTTTCATCTGCTATTATTTTCTCCCATTCTGAAGGTTGTCTTTTCACCTTGCTTATAGTTTCCTTTGCTGTGCAAAAGCTTTTAGGTTTAATTAGGTCCCATTTGCTTACTTTTGTTTTTATTTCCATTACCCTAGGAGGTTGGTCATAGAGGATCTTGTTTTGATTTATGTCATTGAGTGTTCTGCCTATGTTTTCCTCTAAGAGTTTTATAATTTCTGGTCTTACATTTAGGTCTTTAATCCATCTTGAGTTTATCTTTGTGCATGGTATTAGGAAGTGTTCTAATTTCATTTTTACATGTAGCTGTCCAGTTTTCCCAGCAACATTTATTGAAGAAACTGTCTTTGCCTCATTGTATATTTTTGCCTCCTTTATCAAAAATAAGGTACCTATAGGTGCATGAGTTTATTTTTCAGCTTTCTATCTTGTTCCATTGGTTTATATTTCTGTTTTTTTTTTTTTTTTCCAACACCATGCTGTCTTGATGACCATAGCTTTGTAGGATAATCTGAAGTCAGGAAGGTTGATTCCTCCAGCTCCATTCTTCTTTCTCAAGACTGCTTTGGCTATTCAGGGTCTTTTGTGTTTCCATATGAATTGTGAAATTTTTTGTTCTAGTTTTGTGAAAAATGCCATTGGTAATTTGATAGGGATCACAATGAATCTGTAGATTGCATTTCATAGTATAAACATTTTCACAATATTGATTCTTCCTACCCAGGAACTTGGAATATCTTTCCATCTGTTTATGTCATCTATGATTTCTTTCATCAGTGTCTCATAATTTTCTATGTACAGTTCTTTTGTCTCCTTAGGTAAGTTTATTCCTGGATATTTAATTCTTTTTGTTGCAGTGGTGAATGGGATTGTTTCCTTAATTTCTCTTTCTGATTTTTTATTGTTAGTATATAGAAATGCAAGTGATTTCTGTGAATTGATTTTGTATCCTGCAACTTTGCTAAATTTACTCTAGTGATTAGCTCTAGTAACTTTCTGATACTATCTTTAGGGTTTTCTATGTACAGTATCATGTCATCTGCAAATAGTGAGAGATTTACTTCTTTTCTGATCTGGATTCCTTTTATTTCTTTTTCTTCTCTGATTGCTGAAGCTAGGACTTCCAGAACTATGTTGAATAATAGTGGTGAAAGTGGACGCACTTGTCTTGTTCCTGATCTTAGAGGGGATGCTTTCAGTTTGTCACCATTGAGGACAATGTTTCCTGTGGCTTATAGTATATGGCCTTTACTATGTTGAGGTAGGTTCCTTCTATGCCCATTTTTTGAAGAGTTTTAATCATAAATGAGTACTGAATTTTGTCAAAGGCTTTTTCTGCATCTATTGAGATGATCATATGGTTTTTATCTTTCAATTTGTTAATATGGTATATAGCATTTATTGATTTTCATATATTAAAAATCCTTGCATCCCTGGAATAAACCCAACTTGATCATGGTGTATGAGCTTTCTGACGTGTTGTTGAATTCTGTTTGCTAAAATTTTGCTGAGGATGTTTGCATCAATGTTCTTCAGTGATACTGGCCTGTAGTTTTCATTTTTTGTGTTGTCTTTGTCTGGTTTTAGTATCAGAATTTATTTCCACCATTTTAACTTCCCACTCACTGATTCGTTCTTCTGTTTCAGATATTCTGCTATTGATTCCTTTTAGAGTATTTTTGATTTCAGTAATTGTGATGTTTGTCTTTGTATGTTTATTCTTCAGTTCTTCTAGGTCTTTGTTAATTGACTTTTGCATTTTCTCCATTTTGTTTTCAAGGTTTTTGATCATCTTTTCTATTATTATTCTGAATTCTTTTTCATGTAGTTTGCCTATTTTCTGTTAATTTATTTGGACTTCTGTGTTTCTAGTTTTTTCCTTCATTTGTGTAGTATTTCTCTACCTTTTCTTTCTTTCTTTCTTTCTTTTTTAAACTGATTGTGTTTGAGGTCTCCTTTTCCCAGGTGTCAAGATTGAATTCCTTCTTCCTTTTAATTTTTGCCATCCTAAGGTTGGTCCAGTGGTTTGTGTAAGCTTTGTACAGGGTGAGATTTGTGATGAGTTTTTTGTTTGTTTGTTTGCTTGTTTTTCCTCTGATGGGCAAGCCTGAGTGAGGTCGCAATCCTGTCTGCTGATGATTTGGTTTGTGGTTTTGTTGTGTTTGTTGTTTACTTCTTTCACAGGGTGCTACTGGTGGTTGGATGATGCTGGGTCTTGTATTCAAGTGTTTTCCTTTGTGTGAGTTCTCATTAGTTGACACTCCCTAGGGTTAGTTCTCTGGTAGTCTAGGGCCTTGGAGTCAATGCTCCTGCTTGATCTCTGGTCAGGAAGGAAGATTTCATAAGTGGTTTATTATGGCATTAAGTGAGATTAAGACAAGTATCCAAAAACAAGAAACCGAAGATGAACCCCAGACAAATGGCAGTTACAAAATCAGGCAAACAATAATCAAAATAATGGAATATACATATATACACTTACATCCATGAGCAATGTTAAAACAGTCCAACAAAAATAAAGTACAATAGATGACTTGGCAAACAAAGAAAATAAAAAATTATATTTACCAGTTAAGAATGAAACCAAATAAATAAAGCACAAAGTGTAATGCAAAACTAAATCAAATGCCAATTGGAGAATAAAGCAATGAAAACAAAACTAACAAATATATTGAAAGGAAAGGAAAGGAAAGAAAGAAAAATAGATATGCGAAGTTAAATAGAGGTAGATGCAGAACATTTATATACATTAAAGATTAACCACAAGGGGAAAAGAACAGTAGGAAAGGTAAACAAAGGAATAAATGTAGAAAAAAATAGGTTTAATAAATTAAAATGAGAAAAATGAGAAAAAAAATGGAAGAAGAAAGAGAAAAGGAAAACTCCACAGAATTATAAAAGCCCAACACAGAGGCAGAGGTTTATAACAACACTAAGAAATGTGACTGAATATACAAATATACATATACACCCTACACAAAATTGAAACAGTCCAACAAATACAAAGTACAACAGATTGATCCAGCAAACAAAGGAAACCAAAAATTACATCTACCAGAACAAAACTAACTAAAACACAAACTGGAAAACAAAACTAAAGCAGGGTGCCAACTGGGGAATGAAGCAATGAAAATAAAACTACCAAATATGTTGAGAGGAAAGGAAAGAAAGAAAGAAAGAATAGATATGCAAAGTTAAATAGAGGTAGATAAAGAAGATTTATGCATATTAAAGATTAACCTCAAGGAGAAAAGAACAGTGGGAAAGGAAACAAAGGAATAAGTGTAGAAAATAATAATAGGTTTAAAAATTTTTAAATTAGAATTTAAAAAAGAGAAAAGGAAAAAAAAAAGGAAAACTCTTAGAACTGCAAAGCCCCAAGATAGAGGCAGAGGTTTATAACAACAATAAAAAAATGTGATTGAGAAAAAAAAAGCCAAAAAGAAAGAGCTCAAAAGCTTAATTAGATTTCATAGTGCCAATAAAATCAACAACTACAACACAGGGGGAAAATTTAACAAACAACAACAAAAAAAGGAAAAATCCAAAAGAATCTATAGAACAAGTCAAAACATAATAAATGTTTTTCTTGAGTCAGTGCTGTCAGTGTCCTTTCCCTCTCTGGGTGTCACAGTCCATCTCACCTCCCTAGGATGCCCTGAGGCACTGTGCTGATCGCTGGACCTGTTTTGAGGGCAGCTCCAATTCTAATCTGGTCCTACTCCTCTGTGTTCTTGCCTGCAATGTTCACAGCTATCAGAACAAGTGCATTTTCTTTTGTGGGCATTCTCAATGACTTTTTATATATTCCAGAGAGACAGAGTCTGCCTAGTTGATTGTGTGGATTTAATCTGCAGCTTGTACAGTTGGTGGGAAGGTTTTGGGTCTTCTTCCTTAGCCACACTGCTCCTGGGTTTCAATTGTAGTTTTATTTCCACCTCTACATGTGGGCTGTCCACTGGAGTTTACTCCTGAGGCTGCCCAGGAGGATCTGAGTTTGCCCCTGTGAGGGCCAGGTGTGGAGGTGGTGCCTCTGCTTGAGTCGCAGGGGTTCTGGCAGCACCAGGTACTCAGGCAGTTGGCGGTGAGGGCAGCAGGAAATGTAGTGCTTTAGAAGGGTATGGCAACCAGTATTGGCCAATATTGGCTCCAGTATTCTTGCCTGGAGAACTCCCCTCCCTGACAGAGAAGCCTGGCAGGCCACAGTCTCCAGAGCCGCAAAGAGTTGGACACTACTGAAGTGACCCTGCATGCATAGATGCAACACATTTTTTGCCTGTGGTTGCTCTACCCCAGTGAGAGTTGAGCATGAAGGTGATACAACTTCTTGGCTTGCAGGGACCCTGGCAGGACCAAGTGTGTAGGGACATGGATTACCTCCACTCCAGGAGTTATGGGCCTATCAGCATCTTTTTTCAAGTCTCTTGTAGCTGGCAATCAGAAGGCCTCTTTGGCCAGTCTTTCTCCATTGCTCTGCCCATTCACGAACTTAGATGGCTCCCTCGCCTGGGGTTCTTCTCCATTGTTCGATTTGTCAGGCACATAGAGGACCCCCCTGGTTGGGGTCCTACTCTGTAGATTGGGCACATCAGGCACTTACAGGGGCATCCTGGGTGGGGTCCTATTCTGTAGTTCAGTGCATCAAGCGTTTGATGCACCAGTCTCTCTATTGTTCAGCTGCCAATGCTGGCGTGTCGGGGGGAGAGTGGCTATGGTGGTAGCTCCACCCCCTATGCATGACCCAGCAGTATTGCCTTGCTTCCATGGTTGTCCAGCTCTCCTCCAAAGGTATTTCCCACCACAATCTCCTCCCTCACATCCCCTCGATACATCTCTCCACAGTCAATAGCAGCTCTCGACCGAGGATTGCTCAACAATCCATAAACTCCAGCTTCCAGCCACTGCACCTTCCAGGGGATCTACATCCCTGTCCATGGTATGTATGGCTGCAGCAAGGACTGTCTGATTCTCATTCCATTTAGGCTGCCACAGGTCAGCTGTTTCACTCTCAACCTTAAATGTTTCTCCTCTGACTCAGACAATTGCCCTGATGTGGGGATCGGACCCCTGCTTCAGTTCCCCCATCTGCAGGTCCGGTCCTGTTAACACTCCTGTTTTTCCTCCTAGTCCCTTCATCCTACAGAGTTTTGTGTCAGTCTATGTATTCTTTCTGCTGGTCAGGTACTCCTGTCTGCTCTCAGCTGGTGTTCCGCATGTACTTCTGTGTCTGAAGGTATATTCTTGATGTATCCATGGAGAGACATGTACTCCATGTCCACCTACTCTTCCGTCATCTTCCCACTCCAGTATTCTTGCCTGGAGAATCCCCGTGGACAGAGGAGCATGACAGTCTACAATCCATGGGATCACAGAGTCGGACATGATTCACATGGGGTGGTTGTTGACTGATTCAGTTACCTCAGGGTTGTTGGACTGAGACGCTTGATTCCTTGCTCACTGGTGCCCATTCTCAGTCCCTTGCCACATGGCTTTATCAAGATGGCAGACTGCTTCACCAAAGCCAGAAAGAAAGGGAAAGCCTGATAGAAAAACAGAAATCACAGTCTTTTGTAATCTGATCAAATGAATGACATCTGAGCATCGTTGTCATATTATATTGCTTAAAACTAAGTTACTAAGTCCAATCTACTGTCACAGGAAGAGGGTTACACAAGCATAATGTCTCAGGAGGCAGGGTTCATTAGGGGCCATCTTAGAAGTACAAATATAGTGTATCAAATGCTGCTACAATATGTGGATGAAAATTATTACTGTATTATTGCATCACTATATAATAACAAACCAAATGTTTCTGAATATTTGTCAACATGTAGCCAAAGTTTCAGATGATAGACTTGAAATATTCATCTTTAGTTTCTATTTTTCTTGTGCCACAAAACACAGCCATAAAGATAAATAAACTTACTTCGATACTTCCACCATTTCTTTTTGAAATATGAGAGCATTTTGCATGTAATCTTACATAAATGACATTTTTTGAAAGATGTTCAAACTATCTGGCCTTCTGAGAATCTGATTGCTTTATTATTGAACATCGATACTTTTCTTCCAACAATCTGACATGCCATTAATTGTGACTGTAAATCTGTGCTAGATCCTTGTAGAATTGTAATTGATGCCCAATGGTATCTAGCTAGTATCTTAAATTGTTTATCAATATAGTTAATTATGTCTTTGAATAATATACAAATATATATGAAAGTATATAAATCTACATATATATAATTTGTGCATATTGATGCTAAATAGATTTATTATTTCTAAGAAAAAGGTGATAAACCCTTAAACTCTGCCTCAGTTCTTAATAAAATCTTTTTTATCCCACCAGGCCTCTAAGCTCTGATTCAATTGAGTAATTTACTCATATTTCTATAAGATTTAAAATAGACATGTCTTAACTGACTATCAAGTGCCTGCACAGGCTCTAGAGTTAATTCCTTGCGTGCAAACTCTTATTTCATTTTACTTACGAACTGTGAACTTTGGGGCAATTTACTTAGTAACCCCTGATCTTAGGTCTTCTCAGATAAAAACGTGATTAATAACATTTTCTGCTAGATAGGGATATCATGAGGATAAAGTTAGTAAAATATTATAGAAGTTCTTAGAATAGTTCTATTATAGCTCTATATAAACACATTTAGAGATAGAGATGGAGAGATAGATATGGAGGTATAGAAGAATGATTGCTTAAAGCAAAAATAAAATGTTGTAACAAATTTGTTTTGCTTTTCTATGTCTCAGTTCCTTATGTTTGGAGCTCCAGTTTTCAGCTTGGTGTGGGTTAGAGGTGGAAATCAAGAAAGTCAAAGCAAGGTTGATGAAACACTTGAGCTTTCCAAATAAATATAACAGTAGTTTTTCATTAAAGCAAGCAATAATAAAGCATTCTTTTAGGTTAAACAGTATCTTTTGGATAATTACTTAGTTGATTGAACATTTAAACTTATTTTCACAGTTATTTCTCTCTTCTTAATCACTTATTTTTTCTTGCCAAATACAGCATATTTAAAATCTCTAATGATATAATTAAGCATTATAGTTCTCTCAGGGACAAAGTGATATTTTTCTTTTCTTTTTGTTTTGTTTTGTTTTTAATTTAAATTTATTTATTTTAATTAGAGGCTAATTACTTTACAATATTGTATTGGTTCTGGCACACATCAACATGAATTGCTCATTCTGATATGGTAGAGAAGTTTTGAGGGCTCTTATTTAATCCTTCCTAATTCATTTTCCTCACGAGATGGTTCAGGGGCCTAAAACAGGAATTCTGCCATTACTGAGTTTGTATATTTCAACAATGCATTCAGAAATAAAATGATAATTGGTATGAAATATTAATGTATTTTATTATCTATTAATTCTTAGTGTGTGTTTAATAATCTAGAAAGTCTTAGAATTTCCCTTTTCTCTGTGCTCATTCTTTTTATTTTATTTTATTATTATTTTTAATTTAAATTTATTTATTTTAATTGGAGGATAATTACTTTACAATATTGCATTGGTTCTGCCACACATCAACATGAATCCTCCATGGGCGTACACGTGTTCCCCACCCTGAACCCCCCTCCCATCTCCCTCCCCATACCATCCCTCTGGGTCATCCCAGTGCACCAGCCCCAAGCATCCTGTATCAAACCTGGACTGGCGATTTGTTTCTCTATGACCCACCCCCCAGATTATTGGAAATAAAAGCAAAAATAAACAAATGGGACCTAATTAAAATTAAGAGCTTCTGCACAACAAAGGGAACTATAAGCAAGGTGAAAAGACAGCCTTCGGAATGGGAGAAAATAATAGCAAATGAAGCAACTGACAAAGAACTAATCTCAAAATTATACAACCAAATCCTGAAACTCAATTCCAGAAAAATAAATGACCCAATCAAAAAATGGGCCAAAGAACTAAGCAGACATTTCTCCAAAGAAGACATACAGATGGCTAACAAACACATGAAAAGATGCTCAACATCACTCATTATCAGAGAAATGCAAATCAAAACCATAGTCAGGTACCATTTCACACCAGTCAGAATGGCTGCTATCCAAAAGTCTACAAGCAATAAATGCTGGAGAGGGTGTGGAGAAAAGGGAAGCCTCTTACATTGTTGGTGGGAATGCAAACTAGTACAGCCACTATGGAGAACAGTGTGGAGATTCCTTAAAATCTGTGCTCATTCTGACAATGGTCTTATATTTCATTATGGGAAGGCAGGAAGAAAGACTTACAATATTTAGTTCTGGGGGGAACTTGGGGTATTGCCTAGGGTGACCTAGCCACATTGCTTTCAAGTAATTCCTAGTCTATGGAGTGGCTCACTGTGATTACAGTGTAGTTCTTAGGAGCAAAAACCCTGGGACATATTTTCTTGGCTAACACTTGTTCTATAACTCATAGGTTGGGTAAGTTTAGGCACTTAACATTTCAGCGAAATAGTTTCTTGTCAGTAAAATGAGGTGTGTGAACATTTACCTTGCAGGTTTGTTGTGAGAATTAACCAAGTTAAACAGACAGTTGACTCCTAAACAACAGGGGTTTGACTGAACAGGTCTATGTATACAGACTTTTTTTTCAGTAAGTCATGCTACATGATCCTCAGGTTGAGTTGAGGATGCAGAACTTCAGATAAGGATTAACAACTACAAGACTTGAACATGTAAATATTTTATTCAATTTTTTTTGAAAAATTTATTGGAGTATAGTTGATATATAATGTTAGCTTCTGCTGTAGACAAAAGTGAATCAGTTATATATATACAAACAACATACACACATATATTCTTTCTAAGGTTCTTTTCCCATATACATTGTTGCAGAGTATTGAGTAGAGTTCGCTGCGCTATATAGTAGGTCCTTATTAATTATCTATTTTATATAAATTGTACTGTGTATATTCAATCCTGGTCTACCAATTTTTCTCTCCTTCCCCTTTCCCATCTCTACCCCTGCTAAGCAACCTAAGTGTCCACCAAGAGAGAAGTGGTAAAGAAGATGCAGCACATACTGATATATACTGTGGAATATTTCTTGGCCATAAAAATGAAATAATGCCACTTGCAGCAACATGGATGGATCTAGAGATTTACATACTGAGTGAAGTAAGTCAGACAGAGAAACAAAAATTATGGTATCACTTATATGTGGAATCTTAAGAAATGGTGCAAATGAATTTAATTATAAAACAGAGCTAGAGTCACAGATGTAGAAAACATCCACAGGTTTTGACATCCATTGCAGGTCCTTGAACCAATGGCCAAGGATAATGGGGGAAACTGTATACCTCTCAGGGAAGGGATTTAAAAACCAGCCAATCCTTGAGAGGCACAGGATTCCTTGGACAGCTGACTTTAACAATTTCCTGTGAGTTTGTCAAACATTATACTATTTTACAGTCAGACTTCCTTCCCAAGGTCTGGTGACTATCCAAGCTTCTCCAGGATTTCTCTCCATTTGTCCTCACAGGCAATGAACCTAATAAAATCTTTGCACATTTAATTGTCTTGATACTTGCTTCTCCGAGAATATGGAGCAAAGGACTTGCTATCAGTTGAGTTAACCAGGAAGCAGATTCTGAGATGAAGATTAGTGTATAGTAACCTAATTGGGCATTATTCTTGAAAACTATATCTGTGAGACAAATAAAGGGAGCATTAATGGGGCAGAGATAAGATAGCCTTCCTCAGTGATCAATGCAATGAAATAGAGGAAAACAATAGAATGGGAAAGACTAGAGATCTCTTCAAGAAAATTAGAGATACCAAGGGAACATTTCATGCAAAAATGGGCACAATAAAGGACAGAAATGGCATGGACCTAACAGAAGCAGAAGATACAAAGAAGAGGTGGCAACAAAAATAGAACTACACAAAAAAGGTCTTCATAACCTAGGTAACCGCGATGGTATGATCACTCACCTGGAGCCAGACATCCTGTAATGCAAAGTCAAGTGGGCCTTAGGAAGCATCATTATGAACAAAGCCGGTGGAGGTGATAGAATTCCAGTTGAGCTATTTCAAATCCTGAAAGATGATGCTGTGAAAGTGCTGCACTCAATATGCTAGCAAATCTGGAAAATTCAGCAGTGGCCACAGGACTGGAAAAGGTCAGTTTTCATTCCAATTCCAAAGAAAGGCAATGCCAAGGAATGTTCAAACTACTGCACAATTGCACTCATCTCACACACTAGCAAAGTAATGTTCAAAATCCTGCAAGCCAGGCTTCAACAATATGTGAACCATGAATTTCCAGATGTTCAAGCTGGATTTAGAAAAGGCAGAGGAACCAGAGATCAAATTGCCAACACCCGTTGAATCATAGAAAAAGCAAGAGAGTTCCAGAATAACATCTAGTTATGCTTCATTGACTATGCCAAAGCTTTTGATGGTGTGGATCACCACAAACTGTGGAAAATTTTTCAAGAGATGGGAATACCAGACCATCTGACCTGCCTCCTGAGAAATCTGTACACAGATCAAGAAGCAACTATTAGAACTGGACATGGAACAACAGACTGATTCCAAATTGGGAAAGGAGTACATCAAGGCTGTATATTGTCACCCAGCTTATTAAACTTAAATTCAGAGTACATCAAGCACAGTTCTGGGCTGCATGAAGCACAAGCTGGAATCAAGATTGCTGGGAGAAATATCAATAACCTCAGATATGTAGATGACACCACCCTTATGGCAGAAAGCAAAGAACTAAAGAGCCTCTTGAGGAAAGTGAAAGTGGAGAGTGAAACAGTTGAGTTAAAACTCAACATTCAAAAAACTAAGATCATGGCATCTGTTCCCATCACTTCATGGCAAACAGATGGGGAAACAATGGAAACAGTGAGAGGTGTTTTTTTTTTTTTTTTTTTTTTGCTCCAAAATCAATGCAGATGGTGATTGCAGCCATGATATTAAAAGATGCTTGCTCTTTGGAGAAAAAGCTATGATCAACCTAGACAGCATATTAAAAAGCAGACGCATTACTTTACCAAAAAAGGTCTGTCTAGTCAAAGCTATGGTTTTTCCAGTAGTCATGTATGATTGTGAGCATTGGACTCTAAGAAAAGCTGAGCAACGAATAATTGGTGCTTTTGAACTGTGGTGTTGGAGAAGACTCTTGAGAGTTCCTTTCACTGCAAGGAGATCTAGTCAGTTCATCCTAAAGGAAAGTCCTTCCATTGGAAGGACTGATAATGAAGTCGAAGCTCCAATACTTAGGCCACTTGATGCAAAGAATTGACTCATTTGGCAAAGACCCTGACACTGGGAAAGATTGAAGGTGCGAGGATAAGAGGACAACAGAGAATAAATGGTTAGATGGCATCACCGACTTGATGGACATGAATTTGAGCCAGGAGTTGGTGATGGACAGGGAAGCCTGGTGTGCTGCAGTCCATGGGGTCACAAATAGTCACACACAACTGAGTGACTGAAAGTAACTGAATTGAATGGGGCGGCGGCTGCTGCTGCTGCTAAGTCGCTCCAGTCGTGTCCAACTCCGTGCGACCCCAAAGACGGCAGCTGACCAGGTTCCACCATCCCTGGGATTTTCCAGGCAAGAACACTGGAGTGGGTTGCCATTTCTTTCTCCAATGCATGAAAGTGAAAAGTGAAAGTGAAGTCACTCAGTTGTGTCCGACTCTTTGCGACCCCATGGACTGCAACCCACCAGGCTCCTCCGTCCATACAGGCAAGAGTACTGGAGTGGGGTGCCATTGCCTTCTCTGGAATAGGGCAGAGGAAGAACTGAACTGAATGGGACAGAGGAAGAACTGGGGCTGCATGGCAAGATCAACAATGTTACTGACAGAACTGATCAGGAACTCACAGTCTGAGACAGCTCTTTCGATATGCCCAGTTTATAATTCAGTGGTGACGTCAGCATTTCAACTGTCAGTCGTTGCACATGGACAGTCCCTGGGACTGGGCTGTGGCTTTTTGATTCACTATCAATGCATTATATGAATATACCTTAGTTTCTAATCCAAAGATGGGATTTTGTATATTTTCATATAACTTAATTAAGTGGACTACATTGGGGCTTTAGTTTTTCAAATAGTAAAAATATGAATTGAATATTTCAATTTGTATTTATGAAAATATTTTGTGAAATACATATTTATTATAGAATTTTGAATTCATCAATGATTTCTGATATGAGACAGTAAGAACTTCCACTAATTGCCTTTATCAAAGGTAATATTTTGTTTATTGTGCTATAAGACCATATAATAAAGTATTATTAATCTTTCACACAAAGTATTAAAAAAATCCTAGACTAGAGTACTTTTACAATTTAATCGTTTCTTCTATAGTACTTTTAAGGCAAGATCAAATAGATGCTAGACATACTCTTCATAGCCTTGAAAACAGAGTATAGAATGGTACTCTGTAACTCTAAGAACTCAAGAATTCTTAGGGCTTCCAAACAGGTCTAAAATACTAGGATCATTTAGTTTATCCACTATCATGTTACCTAATATAAACTGCGACTAACCAGATAACCCCAGAATATTTATATCAAGCAGGATTCCTTTATATGTGAACATTTTCCTGGAGATTCCAATACTTAACCTGGTCCTGTTGTTGTTCAGTTGCTAAGTCATGTCTGACTCTTTGTGACCCCATGGACAGAGGAGTTTGCCAGGCTCCTCTGTCCATGCGATTTCTCAGGGAAGACAGCAAGACTATTGGAGTGGGCTGCCATTTCCTTTTCCAGGTGATCTTCCTGACAAGGATTGAATACATGTCTCCTGCATGGTCAGGTGGATTCCTTACCAACGAGCCATCAATGTTTTTAGGTGCTGTTAATTATCCTGTGAGCTCCTACAACTAAGACTCTGCTCCTACTTATTTGCATGTGACTTCAACATTACTATTTTTGTAAGAGCTATTACAAAAACGAGGCAGTTTTGAAAATGCATACAATGAGGGTATAATGTTATAACGGATGCTCTGAAAGAATGTTCTAATACTCTGACATTAAAATCCAGGTTTTAACTTTGATTTGTTATTAATAGTTATTCATTGGTCACCATTCTCCTATCTCTGATAGAGGATGATAAGTACTCCCAAATATCAAAGCAATCATTTTTGTGCCTCCCATAAATACAAGGATAACTGGGAAAGGATAACTGAACAATCAAGACAGGGTAAAGCCAGAGAAGTTTTTTATTATAGGCCACTTCAAAGATCAGTTTGTACTGCCCATAATAACAAATTTAAATGAGTCTGCTATTAGCAATTGCGCTCTTACATTATGCATGACATTTGACTATTCATAGAAAAGAAAATGCGCTGTATTCCATTAGTGGTTTTCTATATGAGTGTAAGACTACAAATTATGGGTGATGTTTAGGCTGATGTGTTACTCTTTTGCATATTTATGATGCTCCTGTCACATTCATTATTAATATGAATGTAATGTGAAGGACTAAAGATCAATAGGATTTCTATGAGTTTCAGATTCTGTTTGTGTTCAAACTCTCATGCAGATATGATAGTGTATTTACATTCTGCACTTGCACATGATCACAAAAGAAAGACTCTCGTGCTTTGCCTTATATCATAACTGGTGAAGCAAAAGTGTATAAGGACACCACAAAGTAAGGTAAAGTAAATGCGGTTATTTCTGAAATCAGGAAATGATGACACTCTGCAGTGGCTGGCTATTCTCTTGATTCAGAATCATACTTTCTAGGAAGATAAGCACATATTTTGTATTCAAAAATATGGATCTGTTTTTACGGTAAATATTTCTAAGGTAATTTTATAAAGTGCGGATTTAATGGAGAGTTTCTGGCCTCTGAGAAGCTGATCTTTCCCTTTATTCTGTCTGAGTATAAAGATTTTTGTGTCACATGCTTCTACATGATTGGACCCTTAAGAAAACTTAAAATTCTGGGATGGATAAGAACAGAATATATCTTACATTGTCACTGTGCCTATCATAAATTAGATTTGGGACCTTTCCGATCTGAAGAATTTATCAATTTCACAGTGAAAATAAATTATTGAAGATTTTGCTTCCAGCTTTAACAGTATAGATATAATCAGACCACAAATGCTAGATAATTTTATTTTTTAAGAAAGAAAAAAAGAGGCAGGAAAAACAAACAAACTAGCAAAAATGTGTTTGAAGTCACTAAAATATAGTCAGTACTCAGGCCAAGATTTAAAAACAAAACATATTGAGGTCACCTGGATAGTTGCAGGCATTTTTTTCCTCTTAGTAATTTTTACCATCAGAAAGCAGAAACTTTGAGTCTGTAGCAATCTCACTGAGTTACCATCTCAGCCAGGACTTGAACGAACACCTCAAATAAAAGTCAACTACAGCTGATGTCAGGATGCAAGCTTATTTAAATGTTTGATTATCAATCATGCATCTCACTACTTAGTAAACTAAATGAGAACATTGATATTTAATGCATAAACATATTTGATAAAATTCAGTACTCAATCATGGTTCAAGAAAACAAAATTTTAAAAAAGTCATATAAAAAAATCTAGGTAGTCAAGAATAGTAGGGGTCATTCTTCATTTAACAAACATATAGCAAGTACCATATTTAAAGGTAGAATTGTGGAATATTTCTCAGGAAATTAGATAAGTCTATTTGTTAGCATTATTTATATTTTGTGTTATTCTGGCAAATCAAATAAAAACAGATCAAAGAAAGAGAAGAAGATAAAAAACTGTCTTAACACGAGGCATTACTGTTTACATACAAAGCCCCACGTGAATACATGTAAACTATTAGAACTGTGAAGTAAATTTAGCATAGTCATTGGATACAATGTCAATATACAAAATTAAATTGTATTTCTATACATTAGAAACAAGCTATTAGAAGAAATAAAGGAATACTTTTGTAATAGTATTAAAATTATCAACTGTGTTTGGAACTAGCTATTTAAGATGTGTAAAACTCAAAACTAAAATACATTTCTGAGAAACATTTAAAAAATCAAGTTTTATCCTTCTTATGAATTAGAAGACTCAAATGTAAAAATGTTCATTCTTTGAAAACTGATCGATGGATCCAAAACAATTTAAAATAAAATTCTTAGAATACTTTTTTCTTTTACCTGAGAAAACTGACCAAATGAATCTAAGATTCACATGGGAAAGCAAACGGCAAAAACAGTAAAGAAATTTTGTGAGGAACAACAAAGTTGAAGGACTTGCACTCTATGTTTTAGAGATTTATTTCCAATTTTTGACAATTAAAGGTGTCGAAATAAGAATTAAAAGAGTAGACAGATGAGAAAGAATAAAGAGGCAAACCTGCTTGCACAGATACAAATCTACTTCTATAGTCATCTGACTTAAAACAATAATTGCCACTGTTTGTGTTGGATCAACTGAATATTTTGACAGGGAAAATGAACCTTGACTCCTATCTTATGTCGTACATGAAAAATCAATTTCGATTGAATTGCAAGCCTAAATGGAAAAATAAATTAACTTTTAAAGAAAAAATACTAGAAGAGTATCTTCTGCTTACCTTGGGATAAATGACTATGTCTTTAAGATAAAAACTGTAAAAGAGCAAAAATTAATAATGAAGGAAGTATTGATTAAATGGATCTCACTTAAATTCAAAATTTGAGCTTATAAAATGCTGCAATTAAGGAAGTGAAAAAATAGGGAATACAATCATATACTTAGAATACATGTTTCAGACCAAAGATTCAGATACATTAGCATAAAAAGTTTGTTACAGATCAGTGAGAAAGGATCAATGTAATAAGAAAATGGGGAAATGACTAAAAATGCTTTTCAAAAAAGGTATTAAAATTAAACCTAAATATACTAAAAGATATTAAACATTACTCATAATGACCACTTTTGAGTTGGCTAAAATATTTGTTCAGATTTTGCCATAAGATGGTTGCCATTTCCTTCTCCATGAATCTTCCCTACCAAGGGATTGAACCTGTTTCTCCTGCATCTCTTGCACTGGCAGGCAGATTCTTTACCACTGAGCAACCTGGGAAGCCCAAAATGGTATGGAAAGACCCCAAAACAAATACCTCCCCCCAAATTTAAACTAAAAAAAATGCAAAGTGTTGATGTGATTGAAATTACAACGAATATAAAGTGTTGATGTGATTGAAATTTCATTTATTGTTGGTAGATTTGTAAATTGGCACAAGCACTTTAAACATAGTAAAGCTCAATGTGGGCATATCTTATAGCGGTTTCACTCCTACATATGTATCTAAAGTGTATGCATACAGTTTTACATCAAAGAATGTGTATAAAACTGTATAAACCAGCATTATGTGTAACAGCACCAAATTGGAAATCATCTAAATTCCATAAACAATAGAATCTACAAATAAGCTATGATACATGTTCATATATAATATTGTTCAGTAATCTAAGTAAATTTCCACTATATGCAACAGCACGGATAAATCTCACAGATCACTATCACATGCAACAACATAGATGATTTTCAAATTATAAACACCAATGAAATTAAGAATACATACTGTGTGATATCATTTACATAAATTTCAAAACCAAGAAAAATTTATCTTTGCTCATAAAATTCAGAACAATGATTCTTTGGGGCACAGTGTCAAGGAAGGAGCATAAAAAGTTTTTCTGCTTTTCATGCTGATTTTTCTATATTTTGATGTGAGTGATTCTCACTCAAGTGTGTTCACATTATGAAAATTAAAGAAGCTATACACATTTCAGTTGGTGATGGACAAGGAAGCCTGGCGTGCTGCAGTCCATGGGATTGCAGAGTCAGACACAACTGAGCAACTGAACTGAACTGATACACATTTCATGTAAACATTTTCCATCTTTCACAATGGATTTCAATAAAATATCATAAATCAAACAATTATCTTTGTTTTGAGGAAATTGTTGCTATGCAAATAATGCTCATATTTCTATTATTGGGAAATATAAAATCATACAAGTGTTCTTGGATGCTACACTGTCCTACCATGACATTTACTTCTGTGAAAGATCAGAAGAAGAAATAGTGCACAGTCTCTCTCTTTCCTCATCCTTATATATCATCTCTATCTATGGAAGGGAGATATTTTGAAAAAAATCATAATACATGTCTTCAAAAAAAGACATTTTTACTATAATAATATAAACACAATAATATATTTCAACAAAGAGAATGAGAGAATGAACTATCTCTCCTCATTTTTGCTATCAAAACTGTAATCTGGCTTTAATTATTTCAAATGCTAAATAGTGTAGTTTCCCTAAGATCTCCTAAGCAGATTTCCTTTCAAATCAATTGTCCTTGTGTTAGTCAAGAGTACTTTGCTTGTTTCTATATTATTAGTATAATGCATGTGTAGTTCTGGTTAGTCTCATACCTATTTGTTTCAGTGCCTTCTCCCTCATTAAGTGTATGCTTTATGTAAGACAAAAACAAGAACAAAGATGAATATGTGGAATTTCTGTCCCCTCACTTTTTGACTTTACATGAAAAAGCATATACCTTTAATTTTCTATTGCAGCGAAAAATCTATAATAAATACTGTCACTTAAATGGAAGAAAGATACATTTGGACAAAATGCGTCATGGGGAGAATCATGTGAGTGAGTGATGGTTTGAGCTTGATCCAAGAATATAGTAAGTTGTTCCTTTGTTATTTTATTTAGTCAATTATTTAAGATTTATTGAGTGTTTCTAAATTCCTGGCACTGAGATGGATGCGGGAAATACACTAATGAATAAGATTCAGTCTCTACCATAGACAAGTTCAAAGTTTCAGGATAGAAATCCATGCCTTGATACATAGTCACAGCAGAGTAGAATGCATATGAGTTATGTTTCAAGGGCTCTTACAGCATAGAGGGAGGAGAGATAGTGGCTAAGTTGTCAGTAGACTTAAAAACAACATCAACTATTTATGTATATTTTAACTTTACAACACAGAAAGTATTTCACTAAACTTTCCATACATGACTCTTCTCATTTGTTCCTAGACTAAATCTCTTCAGCAGACATTATTACTGGATTTAATGGATGAGGAAACTGAGACCCAAAGAGTCAAACTGGCTTGCCTTAGGACACAGAATTAGTAATTCACAGATCCAGGCTTAGAAACTGAAATCATCTGATTTCAAACTCTGACAATACTATATGAAGCCTTAATCATATAGTCTCTATGAACATACCCTCAAGTGATGCTTTTTCACCTGTAGGCATTAGAAGCAAAGAATGAAAAAAGTTTACAAAATTCTGTTGCACTGAATATAGATAGAATTCTCAATACAGGCTACGGACACTGTTAATTTCTCAGAGTTGCACTGTGTATTAATTTCTGCTTCAGAGAAGTCTTTAAAGAAAGAAACTCTGAGCACATGGCAGGTGGGTGAGAAGTTGATTATTATTTTGAACTCTATCTGGTATACTGCTCATCTCCATTTCACTTTGTTCTTTTTCTGGGGTTTTGTCTTGTTCTTTCATTTGGAAGGTATTTTTTTGTCTCCTCATTTTGCCTCATACTGTGTTATGTATTGGGCATTTCATTTATGTCTCCTGGTCTTGAGAGTGTGGCCTTATATACACAGTGTCCTTTGGGGCCCAGAGCATGATGCTCCCTGGTCACAAAGCTGGGCACTCCAAGGTTAGCCCCTGTGTGAGTTGCCTGCACCCTCCTGATGTGATTAGGCTGCAGGTGCTGTGGGTGTGCTGGCTGGGAGGCTCATCTCTGTCCTTTGCTGGTGTGTAGGGCTGGTGTCCTGGTGCCTCTTTGGAGGGGTGGCAGTGCTGACTGAGCAGCCCACCAGTTAGTGTGGGGCAGGTGCTTCTTAGGAGGGATCAACTGATGTGGGTGAGTCCTGAGTGGGAACCCTTGGGTGGGCTTTCTGCATTACCAATACAGATGAAGAGAAACACAAGTGGTGTTCACAATTGCCCAGTAAGCTAAGTGGAAAAAGAATAAAAAATAATAAGAATAATAGTACCCACCATTGCCTCTGTCCTTGGAGAAAGTTCTACCAGTTCCATGCCCTAAAATCAGTCAGTGAATCTCCTTGTGTGGCCTGTACACTTTCCAAGTGGCTGTCTCGTTGCTAGAATTTGGAGATAGTCAGTTTGTGGATAAGTCCTTTAAGAGTAGAGTTTTGGTTTCCCACAATCCTCTGGCTCTCCTGGGAATAAGCTGTACTAGATTTAAATGCCAGATATTACAGGGGTTCCCCTGAGCTTGGGAGCCCAACATGGGAAGACCTTTGCGATTTTGATATCCCTCCTACGTGTGGGTCACTGTACTGGGGTGTGGATTATAATTAGACCACATCACTACCCCCAACCCCTGCTTGATGTGGCATTTTCCTTATGTTCTTAGTTGTCGAAAATCTGTTCTGCTAGTCTTCAGGTCACTCTCAGATGTTCTATATGAAGCTGTAGTACTGGTGTGCCCATGGGAGCAGGTGGGCTCAGGATCTTCCTACTTCACCATCTTGATCTAGACTTACACCATGACACTTTTAACTTAAAGCTAATAATACACTCAAATGAGGTATAGTGAATAAATAATGCCCAGAAGATCATACACATTTGATATACATTCACTGACAAGACTCTTCAGAAAGATTTTGCTCAATACTTACTGATGTTAAAATATGAATGTCAACATGTTCATTTAATATTATTGTAAGGTTTTTTAAGAGGCAAGAGAATATACATATGGCATGCATGGTATATGCTGATTTTTTTCATAATTTTTTAGACACACAATTGTATATTCAGTTTCCACTTTCAGAAAACATATCTGCCTGATTTCAGGATCTGGGATTACACATATAGGATTACTAAACTCAGGACACAAACAATGTGCATTATAAATCTTAATTTGTTCCATGTTTTATGCATCTATTAGTGAAAGTTATAAGGCAGCACTGCTATGTTATGGTAGAAATCTTACTAAAACTTAAAATTTTATGTCTAAAGGACAATCAGAATATATTTAATGGTGTTGCACCTCTAAGTGTGCAACACACAGTGTCACAACCAAAAGTGACAGGAACTCCCATTGTTGGCAAAGCCTTTCATTTTGATAAAATGTCTGCCACAAAGCATCCAACGTTCTTTCACACTGCATGCAGGCAATTGTCACTTTGGTTTTTCTTCATGCATGAATTACAGAAAACAAACAAAAGATAATTTTATCTCTAAAGAGAATGAGCCTCCATTAACCTATATAATATAGAGTGCTGAAAAGCATGTAAAGAAAATCTTTAGGAATTCCCAAAGTCTGTTTTTAGCTCATAATATTAATGTACTTCCCAAATGAACTATTTAATCAGGGATAATGAAAATTAATGACTCCCAGACAGCACTTCATTTCCAAAGAGCTTCGGGAAAGTTAACATGCTGTTACATAGACTTAGCTCTAACAAGCTTCTGGGTCACTGGTGAGTCAGTTCAAATATGGATGAACTGTGCTGATGAGTCATGAGTCATGTCTCTGCAATTGTAAGGGTTATGCTCTGGGTATTCTTCAAAGACAGCACTGTACAAACCAGCTGTATATTAAAAAAACTTTTTTTTCAAGATACAGAAGTCAACACAACATTGGAGAAACTCCTCATTTTAAGAAAAAAATAACAATATGGATATGTGACAATACAGACGACCCCAATCTTCAATTACCTAAACAGATTCTACAGTGAAATATTTTACTAAGATAACTTGGTTTAGCTGCCATTTACCATCTTTGATGTTTCAAGTATAGTTTCTTTCTAAACTAAAAGAAAACCTATTTCATCTTTATCTATTTAATTTTTAAGTAGGTCTTCGGTTCTGGACAATATTTTCTTCTTACTCTGGGTGACATCATCCACTGACACCTTCTCAATTTTCACATATACAATCCTTACCTGAAGTCTACTCTCTTAGCAAATTTCTAGTATTCAGTACAGTATCATTAAGTATATTCACTATGAGCATCATTTTTTAATAATTTTATGTATTTATTTCTGGCTGTGCTGGTCTTTGCTGCTGTGTTGCTGTGCGGGGTTCTCTAGCTGTGGCGAGTGGGGGCCACTGTGTAATCGCAGTATGCAGGCATTTCACTGCAGTAGCTTTTCTTGTTTGGAGCATGGGCTCTAGAAGCACACAGGCTTCAGTAGTTGCAGCACATGGGCTCAGTGTTTGCAGCTCCTGGACTGTAGAGTACAGGCTGAGTAGTTGCGGTACACAGCTTAGTTGCTCTGTGGCATCTACACGGATCAGGGATCAAACCAGTGTCTCCTACACTGTTGGCAGGCGGATTGTTTACCACTGAGCCACCAGGGAAGCCCCTAGCATGCACTTTAGATCTCTAGATTTATTCATCCTATATGACTGCAATTTTGTATCCTTTGATGAAATCTTCCCATTTTCCTCAATTCACCACCATTCATATCTCTACTATGTATCTGACATTTTTTAATCCCCTGAATAAGCGACATGTAGTTTTTAAAATTTTTCTTTATATGGCTTATTTCATTAGCATAATGTCTTCCAGGCCATCGGTTTTGTTAAGAATGATAGGATCTCCTTATTTTTAAGGCTAAATAATATTAAATTATATACATATGCTACAATTTCTTTGTCAATGTACGCTTAGGCTAACACTGTCATTCAAGAATGCAAAGTATCTTTTCATTAAGATTATTTTAATGAGTTATAAATAAGATGCTCAAAAACAAATGAAAAAAACAGAAAGTTTTAGCAAAGAAATAGAAGATAAGAAGAACCAAATGGAAATTTCAGAAATTAAAAGATGATTTTTTTTTTAATTGATGGATTGGCTCAACAGCAGAATGAGGTGCACAGAGCAAAGAAAAAGCAAACCTGAAGAAACTAAAACAGAAATTATTCACTCTAATCAAAAGTAAAATGACAGACTGAAAGCAAAGAAACAAAACTTGGAGTCTCAGGAATATGTGGGCCTTCCATTTTTGACATTTGTGTCACCAGAGTCCTGGAAAAATAGAAGAAAAGGGTGGAGCTGAAAATATACATGAGCACTGACCTCAAAACTTCCAACATTTAGCAAGAAGTAATCTTACAGATTCACGAAGCTGAACAAATGCCAAACAGAATAAAATCAGAATAAACATCAAGACACATCATTTGTCAAAATTCTGAAAACTAAAGATCAAGAACATTTTTTTGAAAGTATAGAGAGCAAGACAGTACCTTACATAAGGGGGAAGCAATGTAAATGACACCAACTTTCCCACAAGAAACCTCTGCAATAAGAAGGAACCAGTACACTATTTTTCAAGTGCTTAAAGAAAAGAACTATTAGTCTAGAATTCCATATCCAGGAAAATATTCAGCATGAAGAAATCAGAACACCGTCACAGAAGGAAAGCTAAGAGAATGTTGCCAGCAGACCTAACCTTTTTCTTTAATGTTTCTCTCAATCAGAGAATCACTTTGTTTCAAAATCTCCTTCTAGAGGGCCCATTTTTACAATTTCTGAAATATTTCTGGCAATGTAAAGCATGTTACAATGCAGAAGACTATCTTCTGAAGAGTTTTCCATTCTAAGTGTTGAGAGAAATGGATCTATACTCAATGTTGCTTCTAATTATTATTATTCTTTTCTTCTATGGACTACACTAACATAGCTTGTCAAACAAAATTAGTATGATGCATTTTTTAAATTAAGGTTTCACTGTAATACCTACATAGCATTTGGTATGAAATAAATATCTTTGAAGTGGAGAGAAAGATTCTTTAGTCTAAGAGACAGGAAAACAGTTTTAAAAGAGAGAGAGGCAGGGAGGGAGAGAGAAAGAAAAGGAGGGAGGAAGAGGGAGAGAGAGAGAGAGAATGAATAATTTGAGACAGTTTACATCCTTGCAGTTTTCCTAGCCAGAAAACAATGAAGACACTGCAATATATTGGTCAAAAATTAACAAATGATGTTTTTTCTATAAGGTATGACATTATTAATCGGTTAAAATAACAATAACCGGGATTAGTAATGTGCAGCCTGAAAATATCTCACAGATATTTTTGTCATCAAATGCTATCTTTTGTTCTAAATATAAGGTTTCATTCCCCATGCCTCTTTTTTTTTACAGTGTTTCAATTTAATGAATTAATTCTAGAAAAGCATAATAAGATATAAGATATTATGATAATCTCATTATACTCTAATTTATCATAGAGGATATCATATGGTTGGGTAGATTTAATTTTCTTTCCTAAATGTTACACAATTTTTATAACTTGTGCTTCAGACAACATAACTACTCTCTGTTCTCATTTGATTTAAAATAATTTAGGATGTTGAAATGAATTTAAAGATTGTTTTCAAAGTCTTTTAATTTTAAGAAATAGAATAGATGGGAACGATCATGTTTGATTCTATTAAAGGGATGTGAAATTGAGTCTCATAGAACCACTTTAGTTTATGGCGAAAAACATCTAACCGCAAAGGAAAGGTTCAGATAACACACTCAGTCTTTTTAATACTCATTCTCTCCTGTTAAATGCCTAGTACTCCCAAAGGTAAATAGTAAAGCACTTTCTTCACTGTTTTCAGAAAGCAAATATTTTATATCTCTAATCTTGGAGAAATGATTTAACCTTCAAACTAAATTCTATATAACCTAGCAATTTGAAAAAAATATGCCTTTGATGTGATTTTATCAAGATATTAGGTTTCACGTATCATGGTGTTTGGAGGTTAATTGTGTTATATATAAAAGCTAATAAAATAAGTAAAAAGTTTATAGTGAAACCATTTGAAAGAATGAATTCTCCTACATAAATTAACTGATTTTTAAATTTATATTTGCCTTTATTCTTTATTCCATACATACTTAGGTAAGTGTATGTCACAGACTTTGAATTCAGACTTTTTAAAGTTTTTGAATTAATCTGCTTTCCCTAGATACATGGTTTGGACTAGGTTTGATAACTTCTAAGGGAAATATTGGGCTCCCTCTCTTAGAGTTAAACCCATGCAGACATGTGAGGCCAGAAATGACTTACCATTGAAACTGTAATTTTGCTGGTAAATTTCTATCTAAAAATCTTCAGATGAGAACACTTACATTGAGACAAATAAGAAACAAAAACATTATGAATACTTAAATATATAAAAGAGAATCATATTTTTTTATTTAGTTTTTTATTTTTTAAATTTTAAAATCTTTAATTCTTACATGTGTTCCCAATTGTGTTTTAAATAATAAATCTGAACTCTTTAAAAAACTGTGAGGACATTGTAAAAAGGTCTGTTTCATGCTTCAGCTCAGTTCAGTCACTCAGTGGTGTCCATCTCTTTGTGACCCCATGAATCACAGCACACCAGGCCTCCCTGTCCATCACCATCTCCAGGAGTTCACTCAGACTCACGTCCACCGAGTCCGTGATGCCATCCAGCCATCTCATCCTCTTTCGTCCCCTTCTCCTCCTGCCCCCAATCCCTCCCAGCATCAGAGACTTTTCCAATGAGTCAACTCTTCACATGAGGTGGCCAAAGTACTGGAGCTTCAGCTTTAGCATCATTCCGTCCAGAGAAATCCCAGGGCTGATCTCCTTCAGAACGGACTGGTTGGATCTCCTTGCAGTCCAAGGGACTCTCAAGAGTCTTCTCCAACACCACAGTTCAAAAGCATCAATGCTTCAGCGCTCAGCCTTCTTCACAGTCCAACTCTCACATCCATACGTGACCACAGGAAAAACTGTAGCCTTGACTAGACGGACCTTAGTCAGCAAAGTAATGTCTCTGCTTTTGAATATGCTGTCTACGTTGGTAATAACTTTTCTTCCAAGGAGTAAGCGTCTTTTAATTTCATGGCTGCAGTCACCATCTGCAGTGATTTTGGAGCCCCCAAAAATAAAGTCTGACACTGTTTCCACTATTTCCCCCTCTATTTCCCAGGAAGTGATGGAACCAGATGCCATGATCTTCATTTTCTGAATGTTGAGCTTTAAGCCAACTTTTTCACTCTCCTCTTTCACTTTCATCAAGAGGCTTTTTAGTTCCTCTTCACTTTCTGCCATAAGGATGGTGTCATCTGCATATCTGAGATTATTGGTATTTCTCCAAGCAATCTTGATTCCAGCTTGTGTTTCTTCCAGTCCAGCGTTTCTCATGATGTACTCTGCATAGAAGTTAAATAAGCAGGGTGACAATATACAGCCTTGACATATTTCTTTTCCTATTTGGAACCAGTCTGTTGTTCCATGTCCAGTTCTAACTGTTGCTTCCTGACCTGCATGCAGATTTCTCAAGAGGCAGGTCAGGTGGTCTGGTATTCCCATCTCTCTTAGAATTTTCCACAGTTTATTGTGATCCACACAGTCAAAGGCTTTGGTATAGTCAATAAAGCAGAAGTAGATGTTTTTCTGGAACTCTCTTGCTTTTTCCATGATCCAGCAGATGTTGGCAATTTGATCTCTGGTTCCTCTGCCTTTTTTAAAACCAGCTTGAACATCAGGAAGTTCACAGTTCACCTATTGTTGAAGCCTAGCTTGGAGAATTTTGAGCATTACTTTACTAGTGTGTGAGATGAGTGCAATTCAGTTATATTTAATCTTAGTTGTCTCAATACATACTTTAGTGATATTCTATATTGATAAATAGTTATATGTGAATTATTTACTTTATATACTTCAGAAAAATTAGCAACAGTCTGGAGGATTCTACAATTTAAAACAATTACACCAATCAATAGCCAAAGCTTGGTAAAGTAAAGGTATTGTGGGAAGGCTTCAGGGATGTTTTTCAAAATTTAAAATGACTAACTCCTTGACAGAATATAGAGACAAAATCCTCTGCGAGAAAGGTGGAGGAAATGAATTTCTCACTTTTGAAATTCCCAGTTATTGTTTATATTCAGTAAGTTTTGGAGTAGGGAAAGGAAGCTAGGAAGCACATAAGGGCAGCCAATGTCTACTGAGCCTTGAACAATCAGAACTATGTGTCAGAGACCCTAATATTTGTTACAGAAAAGTCTGGAAAAAAAGTATGCTTCAGGTCAAGGAAAAATCTATAGCTTTAGCTGCTAGTGTTAGTAGAAATTCTCCTTTTATTAGATACTCAAGAAGAAGAATTTGATAATGAAGAAATATTATTCTGACACCACTCATCAATGCATAAATTCATGCTGCTAAGTGTTGTTCTTTTTAATTTAATACACTGATATATTTCTAGGCAATTAAGTGCATGAAAAAGGTAGGATATCAGGAAAATTGCAAATTATAAGGCATATTAAACACTGTATTTTAAGTTCTACACTTGGTCTTGGCTGTCTGTTACAGAAGACACCCATGATAGACCTTAAATCAGATAAGGGTAACTGTGCTTTGTTCATTTTTTTAGCTGTATTGTCTTAAGCATGTTATTAAACACCTTTGAACGTTCTTAATGTGAAACAAAAATTATCATAATGACTTCCTTATAAGTTTATTTTAGATATTAAATATACTACTTCATACTTGAGAAACTAGTAGAAACTAGGCACAGAGTCATTACAGATAAATGATGAATACGTGATAATTCATTTTTTATTTTTTATTTTTATTGTAGTATAGTTGATATGTAATATTATATGTTACAGGTGTACAATATAGTGATTCACAATTTTTAAAAGTTATACTCCATTGATAAATAATGTCATCATTCCTTTCCCTCTGAAAGATTCAACTCTGTCATTCTTTTGTAGACAAGCTAATTGTTGTTTAGTCCCTAAGTCGTGTCTGACTTTGTGAACCCATGGACTGTAGCCTGTCAGGCTCCTCTCTCCATGGGATTTCCCAGGCAAGAATACTGAGTGGGTTGCCATTTCCTTCTCCAGGGGATCTTCCCAACCCAGGGATCAAACCCAAGTGTCTTGCATTAGCAAGCGGGTTTCTTTCACCGCTAGGCCACCAGGGAAGCCCAAAAAACTAATTAGATCTATTTATTTTTCTGTTCAGATTTACACAGTTGATTCATTTTCTCTTATAGTATAAATTCAATATGTTGAATGATTCTCTACCATTTACCTGCCTTTTCTTCTACCAGGATTTTAAGTTCTACACTTGACCAGGATTTCTAGTTTTAAGTGAGCGCTGTTTAAAGTTCTGTTTTCCACACTTGGCCCTGATCTGTTGGGTAAGTTTTAATCTGAATATTTGCTCCATACTGATCTCTTCTGGGTCTTTGGATAACATCCTCTACAAATCATATAATGCATTTTATCACCATATTATAATACTGCCATGTGCTGCCTCATGCCTTTATGTCAACCCAGTTTCTAACTCATTCCCTTATTCCAGTAGAGATAACTGACTTTTATTTGACAGTGTTTTATGGAAAAACTCATATGTCTAATCTCTGACAAATTTTGATTTTATACCAAATTTGTTGCAAGTTCAATAAAATAATCCTACTATTTATTTTGTATAAATAATATAGCAGAAATTCTTCTATACACCAGATTTTCTTAGTATATCACAGAGTTATTATTATTATTTTATGAATCAAAGATAGATAACCTGGGATTATTAAGGCTCTCTTGTCAACAATTCTGACCCTTCTCTGTGCTTTCAGTGGCATGGGCTCTGTTTAATGGATGCACCTGGCAGTAGCAACCCATTACAAGTGCTTTAGAAGCAGACATAAGTAAAACAACCTAAACCACAGCCATTGTTAATAATTGATGCTTATTTATTATTGGCAACTATTGATCAAAGGCCTAAAAGCAAGTTCTTTGTGTATTGACTTTGGAACCTTTGCCTTGCTATACAGAAAGAAGGCTGCAGCAACATGAACTTAACAGAAGTGTGTCACAATTCTTAAAAAGTTAAGCAGTCATTAAAGAAACAAGATGCAGTTGAGTCCATGAATAGAAACAGGTTGTCCTTGAAGAAATGTCACAGAATAATCCTCTGAAGATTAAAAAAAAAAAAAAAAGTTGACTTGTTACTAAAGGCACAATTATATTGAGAACTGTTTTATTCTAGAAGCTTTAAGTATGTGTATTCTACATTTTGGGCTTCCCAGGTGGTGCTGGTGGTTAAGAGCATGCCTGCCAATATAGGAGACATGAGACATGGTTTTGATCACTTGGCTGGGAAGATCAATTGGAACATGGCAACCCACACCAGTATTATGGCCTGGAGAATCCCATGGACAGAGGAACTTGGTGGGCTATAGTTTACAGAGTTACAAAGAGTCAGACACGACTGAAGCAACTTAGCACACATGCACATATACACGCCTTTTACATGTTACATAAATATTACTGAAATTGCATTTTATCAATTGTTTACAATATCACTCATTTTGCTTGAAATATTTTTATTTGTTTTCCTCATAACTTCAAATTTGTACCACTTTCATCCTGTGATGTAACAGAAGCTTGCAAATATACTAATGAAATAGTAAGACCAGCATAAAATGGTCTCCATGCTTAATGTGGCTTCTTGAGAAATTAGCCAAATAATAGAAGAGAAAAGGGTTAAAAGGGAGAGCACACTAGGACAAAAATATGCTTTGTGATATAATAAACATTAAATTGGGGCATAATTGAACAATTATATCCCAGTATTGGAGCTATCATTAACTAGCTTGTGACTCTATTTTTCACAGTGTTTGTTATTTCCCATACATAAAATGAGTGAAGATAAAATTTTGTCTTAAATCTCAAACAAGATATTGTGTATAGTAAATGACAATATAAAAGAAGAGCCAAACTAAAAGGTATGAAAATGTAAAAAAAGAACAAAAGTGAAAGGTGGGGCTTTACCACTTCTTTGGGCTTAACAGAGAAAAGACATGATGGACAATGAAAATACAAGGTAATTGATGACCCAGAAAGATGTTATGGGGAGGGAGGTGGGAGGGGGGTTCATGTTTGGGAATGCATGTAAGAATTAAAGATTTTAAAATTTAAAAAATAAAAAACTAAAAATTAAAAAAAAACAATTATAAAAGTGGTTTTAATATGTGAATGGTTTTAATATGTGAAAATTATTCATCAATAATTTTGAATGTAAAGTTGTTAAAAAAATGTATTTGGAAGAATATGAGTTAGAATATTCAAACCAAATTGCTTCATTGTCAGTAACTTACCTTGTTTGGAACATAAACAACTAATAAAATATGTTTGTTTGAACTGGAATGTTGCCCTTTTATTATGTGCATGAAATGCATTCTTAATAGTTTATTTGTTGCGCGACTTTAGAAAATCCAGCCAAGTTAAAAATCATTAAAATTGTTATTTCTAAGAGCAAGTAGATTTAAAATCTGTTGCCTCTGTTTGCCAAATGTTGAAGCATCAAAATGTTCCCAGTGCACAGCACCACTTACTACACTTTAGGAGCATTATTCATACATGGATCATTTGTAATCTACTTTTGCAACTTGAACTAACTTAAATGCATCATCCACCATGTTTATATTTTGGTGGGCACTCTCTGGGCAAGACAAATAGCATCTGAAAATAATTTTTTGATCTCTCATCATTGAAACTCTGCCACACGTAATTCATTTACAGGCAAGATTGCCAGATGAAAGCATTTAGTCATTTTGGAGTAGTAAGAAAATTAAACTTACTGGCTAATAACTTGTGACATGCTATTTGAAGTACATGCAAAATGTAATGTAACCTCTAACTAGTTGTGAAAAAGAATTGCATCATTAAAAATGAGAATCTCAAAACAGAAAACAAGAAAGGTCAGGTGTAAATTTCCTTTAGCTCAACTTTCGTCAAAACCAAGTGTTTCTCACTATATTAAATTTTCAGGCAGAATCCCAGATTATATTTCTCACACTGTGAAAGATATTGAGAATAAACTCTAAAAATTTACCAAGGTAAGGATGCATAAAAGGTTTTAGTTTGCATTAAAATCCATGGGGTCGCGAAGAGTCGGGCACGACTGAATGATTTCACTTTCTCTTTTCACTTTCATGCATTGGAGAAGAAAATAGCAACCCACTCCAGGGTTCTTGCCTGGAGAATCCCAGGGACGGGGGAGCCTGGTGGGCTGCCATCTATGGGGTTGCACAGAGCCGGACACGACTGAAGCGACTTAGCAGCAGCAGCAGCAGCAGCAAAGACGAAGAGACTTATGGCAGGTTTTTTTTTTTTAAACCTTCCATTTTCTTGCTATTGCTTTAATCAAAATTAACAGGCCTACACTGTAAAAATACTCCACAATGAGATATAAATAAGTAGAAAATAACAAGTTTTATTCTTTTCTTGGTAAGGCAAACAATTTGCTGAAGTAATTTATGCCATTTTTTAAAATTATAACTTCGAGATATCATTTATAAATTAAATAACAGAGCTAGGAGTTTGATATCATTGTTTTATTAAAAATAAAACACATTTCTTATTGTAATAAAATATGATAGCATTAAGCTATAATTTCTTAAACCATGACTCATTTGCCCCAGAAGTGTGCAATGTAATTTAGCCCTTAATTTTTGCATGACAGAGGTTATTTATCAGTATCACCACAATTATTGTCATTCTATTTTTACCATATTTTATTTTCCATGGTTTCTATATTAAATATATTAGCTCATTCAGCCCTTACATCACACTGACAAGTGTTTATATAATTTTACATAAGAAGAAATATGAACTTTTAAAGTAGAAGCAACTTTGTTATAGAACTATAAAGTTGGGAGAACAAAATGTAAATCCAGATATGCTCACTATATTGTCCTGAGCCGCTATTTTGTATGTTTCCTTCTTTTCTGGAATATGGATCTTGCCATCAAAACAAATGGTTTCTAGAATGATAGTTTCTATTCTAGCTCTAAAAATAAGGTAAAAAGACAAGCATCACCTTTGTAAGTACTTCTTTAACATGAGGCTAAGGGGTATGAGGCTGTTAAAGAGCTGTACTCAGTATACCAGCAAATATGGAAAACTAAGCAGTGGCCACAGGATTGGAAAAGGTCGTTTTCATTCCAATCCCAAAGAAGGGCAATGTCAAAGAATGTTCAAACTATTGCACAATTGCACTCATTTCACATTCTAGTAAAGTAATGCTCAAAATTCTCCAAGCCAGGCTTCAATAGTATGTGAACCAAGAATTTCCAGATGTTCAAGCTGGATTTAAAGAAGGCAGAGGAACCAGAGATCAAATTGTGAATATCTGTTGGATCATAGAAAAAGCTAAAGAATTCCGGGAAAACATCTGCTTCTGCTTCATTGACTATGCTGAAGCCTTTGACTGTGTGGAACACAAAAAAACTGGAAAATTATTAAAGGGATGGGAATACCAGATACCACCTTACCTGACTCCTGAGAAACTTGGTTGTAGGTCAAGAAGCAATAGTTAGAACTGGACATTGAACAAAGGACTGGTTGCAAATTGGGAAAGGACTAAGTCAAGGCTGTATATTGTCAACCCTACTTATTTAACTTATATGCAGAGTACATCAGGCAAAATGCTGAGCTGAATGAAACACAAGCTAGAACCAAGATTTCTGAGAGAAATATCAATTACCTCAGATATGCAGATGACACCACCTTTATGGCAGAAAGCAAAGAGGAACTAAAGAGCCTCTTGATGAAGGTGAAAGAGGGGAGTGAAAAAGCTGGCTTAACACTCAACATTCAGAAAACTAAAATCATTACATCCGGTCCTATCACTTCATGGCGTATAGACAGGGAAACAATGGAAATCATGAGAGACTTTATTTTCTTGTGCTCCAAAATCACTGCAGATGGTGACTGTAGCCATGAAATTAAAAGATGATTGCTCTTTGGAAGAAAAGCTATGACCAACTTAGTATATTAAAAAGCAGAGACATTACTTTTCTGACAAAGGTCCATATAGTCAAAGCTATGTTTTTTTTCCAGTAGTCATATATGGATGTGAGAGTTGGACTATAAAGAAAGCTGAGTGCTGAAGAATTTATGCTTTTGAGCTGTGGTGGTAGAGAGGACTCTTGAGAGTCCCTTGGGAGGCAAGGAGATCAAACTAGTCAATCCTAAAGGAAATCAATCCTGAATATTCATTGGAAGGACTGATGCTGAAACAGAAGATCCAATACTATGGCCACCTGATGTGAAAAACCAGCTCATTAGAAAAGACCCTGATGCTGGGAAAGACTGAAAGCCGGAGAAGGGGATGATAGAGGACAAGATGGTTGGATGGCATCACTGATTCAATGGACATGAGTTTGAGCAAGCTCTGGGAGATAATGAAGGACAAGAAAGCTTGGCGTGCTATAGTTCATGCACAACTGAGCAACTAAACAACAAAGGGGTATACCTCAGTAAACATTAACAAAAGGACCAAGAAAACTCTAAAATAATATCTGTAATTGCATATCTGTAATTGAAATTTTCACCCTGATATCCAAGAGCCCTCTCAAACTAAATCTGTTCAAAATAATTACATTGATTCATTCATCCTTTTTACCAATATTTTTGTCCACCTATGTTCTCTTTTCTTAAGAAATAAGTGCCTTATTCATGTAGGTACCCACGAGACAAGTAATGCTGAAAAAGTAATCTCTTTCTAGGAAACTGCATCCCAGCAAGATAACGCTATGAAAGACAGAAGTTACTCTTGGTAGAGAGCAGTTGTCTCTGGATTTTCTCACTCTGGCCAACAAAAGTCAAGGTGCAGGTATTTCCCACACCCAGAGCACCCTCACACTTTTTCCCAGACAAATCTGCTACTGTCCTATTTGATTGTTTTATTCAGCTCAATGGTCAAGGAATTTGAATTATGTAAACTACTCTCTTTCAAGTTTAAATGCAGTTGCATGCAATCTGCATATCTGTATACAATCTGCTCTATAAATGGGAAGTAAATTCACCTGTTTCCATTTTTTTCCCACTACAGGCACACACACGAGTGCCCATTGGTAGCATAGGGGAACCATAACTTCAGCAAACATTTTATTCAGAAAAAAAATAAGCAAAAAAATACCGTGTCACTGGTCCATGGCAACGGATAAACTCCTGTGGGTGGATCCTGCTTTTATGATAGTGTAAAAGTTGGTTAGCTAGAAAGATGTTGACTATGGTTGTGAATCAAATTCTGTTTCCAAAACCGAGAATAGTTATAGTTAAGTAAAAAGACAAATAAAATGCTTTGTGACTAATATTATACACAAGCAAAATTGTGAGAGCAGAGAGTACAGATTAAAGAGGTAATCTCTAGAGTAAATGGATGAATGATTATTGGGGAGGTGGGGGAGACAGAGAAACGTTATTTGATTTACCTCTTCAAAGGCACGATGAGTACATTTTAGCAAGCAGATGAAGGAGGGGCGTAAGATCACCAGCCAGCACAAAAGCTGAGTGGAGACCTAGGAATGCAGGATTGGCTTCCATAGATTAGTGACTGCACAGTGTGAAAAGTCTAGTTCCTAACATAGCTCCATTCCTCCATCCAACACGTGCTTTCTTTATTTTGTTTTCTGAATTTGCCATATTTCACCTTTTAATATAGCATCAAGGTACCCTCACCTTTCATTATAGTGTCATCTATGTTTATTATGCTCTACTGTAAAATTCTCAAAAATTGGGAATGTGTGGGTTGATCTGTATTTAGCCAAATGAGACATAGCTAAGGATAGGAAAATATTTAGGATAAGCAGACACACTAATCTTTTTTATACCTCAATTCAAATGGAAAAAAAAATTAAGCTCTCTCTCTAGCTTTCAAAAAGATTCTTTAAAAGGAAAGTATCTCTTATTGAATATATTCCTTTTAAATTATATTAAAAAAACTTCTTATGACAAGCAAATACTCAGATATTTAAATTTTCTATTGATCTCCCTTTACTGAAATCTCATTTTTTACTACAATATTTCTTAACCCAATGTTTCTCAAATTTTCTTTAGAGTTTAATACAATTTGAAATTTTTAAATACATTAATAAATAACAAATATGCCAAGATTAGGTTAAAAAATGCTAGTTGAGAAAGTTGAGAATCACTGGAAGATTTCTAAATGCCTTAAAATTGTTTATGATTTTAAGAACATAATTCTTGATATACATAGAAAAAGAATTGTATGTGATATGTGGGTATGTGTGTATGTGATTCTATTCAATGTGGGGACCTATACTTCCACTCAGACATTGAGACCTGTCTCAGGAACCTTTCATTGTGTATTACTTTACTCAAAGTAGCTCCTGTAGTGTCAAATGATCCTTCATTTGTTCATGGAAAGACAATTTTCTTTCAATGTAATTAAGTATTTGTATTTATGGATGGATTTTCTTTTGATTATTTTATTTCATGTAACACAATGGTATTTTGCAGTAAAGAAAATATGCTGGTGTAAAATAAAATCTACCATGTTCATGTTTCATGCTTTTATTTTTCTCGTGATATATTTTCATTAAGGAATGCTTTCTTAGCTATATTATATTTAAAGTTTTACCATTTACATAACTTTTTCACTCAACAAAAATTGCCATGTAGAGTAAAACTGAAAGTTCTACCATATAAACAGTGTGAGCTCTTACAGAAACCGATAATGTATAGGTGAAACCAAACTGATTTAATATTATGGAAATAAACGAGTGGTATTCTTGGTTTTTTTTTTTTTTTTTTTTTTTTTTTGCTTTTGGAGTGAGAGAAGAACTTCTGCACCATTCTCCTCAATTGAGAATCTATTGGATGTGCAGATTCTTATTTTGAACTTCAGAGAATTTTTCCTGCTAAGATAATTATTACAACTTTCACAGATTTAACTTTAGTACTGACTCAAGTTTTGAAGCAGTTTGACCCTAAAGTCATATTCATTTTCAATTCTTGTTTAATGAGTATACTTAGAATTCATCACTTAATTGCATCACACAGGTGAATTTCTGGATCATTTTACTAGACATCCATGGAACAATTAAACCACATCAATCAGCTCCAGAAATAATCACTTTTATTTCTTGAATTTTGCTTGTAAAATTAACTTTCTGCTTTCACACACATTCTTTGTATACTTAGCATTGTTCAGTTCAGTTCAGTCATTCAGTCGTGTCCGACTCTTTGTGACCTTATGAATTGCAGCATACCAGGCCTCCTTGTCCATCATCAACTCCCAGAGTTCTCTCAAACTCATGTCCATCGAGTCAGTGATGCCATTTGGCCATCTCATCCTCTGTTGTCCCCTTCTCCTCCTGCCCCCAATCCCTCCCAGCATCAGAGTCTTTTCCAATGAGTCAACTCTTCGCATGAGGTGGCCAAAGTCCTGGAGTTTCAGCTTTAGCATCAGTCCTTCCAAAGAACACCCAGGACTGATCTCCTTTAGAATGGACTAGTTGGCTCTCCTTGCAGTTCAAGGACTCTCAAGAGTCTTCTCCAGCACCACAGTTCAAAAGCATCAATTCTTCAGTGCTCAGCAGTCTTCACAGTCCAGCTTTCACATCCATACATGACCACAGGAAAAACCATAGCCTTGACTAGATGGACATTTGTTGGCAAAGTAATGTCTCTGCTTTTCAATATGCTATCTAGGTTGATCATAACTTTTCTTCCAAGCAGTTAGCATCTTTTAATTTCATGGCTGCAATCACCATTTGCAGTGCTTTTGGAGCCCCCCCAAAAAAAGTCTAACACTGGTTCCATTGTTTCCCCATCTATTTCCCATGAAGTGATGGGACCTGATGCCATGATCTTTGTTTTCTGAATGTTGAGCTTTAAGCCAACTTTTTCACTCTCCTCTTTCACTTTCATCAAGAGGCTTTTTAGTTCCTCTTCACCTTCTGCCATAAGGGTGGTGTCATCTGCGTATCTGAGGTTACTGATATTTCTCCCGGCAATCTTGATTCCAGCTTGTGCTTCTTCTGGCCCAGAGTTTCTCATGATGTACTCTGCATAGACATTAAGTAAGCAGGATGACAGCATACTGCCTTGACATACTCCTTTTCCTATTTGGAACCAGTCTGTTGTTCCATGTCCAGTTCTAACTGTTGCTTTATTATACCACCTAGAACATTTTTGGCGAATTTCAGCACCTTGAATTTTTTTTAATCTCAATTATTTATCAGTTCTTCCCTCATCAAGTCCAACTCACCAATCCTTAGTGTGGTATAGTGATTCATTTAACAGCTTGAATGTTGTAATAAATCTACTGAGAATACGAGGATATTGCTAGTCGCACTTTTCAGCTTTGAAATGTAGACAGATATGAATTATTATGTATCATATATTATTAAATACTATCATATATAAATGATTATTATATATTTAAGTATATTATTATTTAGTTTGTATAAATATATGTATCATTATATATACTCACATGCATATGATATCTATCTACATACAATCTATCAATCTAAAACTGTATCTATGCATTGTACCTGCCTTTAACATCCCACAAAATATCACCCAATGTTTTTACCAGTTTGATTATTTGAACACAAATATTGATATTTCTTAGAAAACATAACAGGCCCTGAGCAGAATTCATAGTTGTTTGCAAAGAAGAATACAATATACACAGTTTATATGATATTGAATATATCCAAGATGTTCATACTTTTGAGAGAAAACATAAATTTAAATGAAGGGTGGTATATGTCATAACTTTAATTTGTTTAACATCGAAGATTGTCAAGGAGAAGAGTAGCATTATAGAAGCATAAATGTGAGGTCATGATCTCCACTCTGTTTTTTGGAAGTCTCTCTCTCAAACACATTTACCAGATATTAAACTCAGATTTTTAGATCTTTAAAAAAAATACCATATGTAAATTACATTTTCTTGTGAACTTCTCACAGAATCAGGTTAAGCAAGCAGTATTTGTTAGTAAATACAAAGCAGGGACTCCCATTTTCCACCTTGTCTTGAACTGATAATAGCTGTGAAACATATCACAAGACTACAATGTGAGGAACAGGACTATTCAATTACAAATTCTTTTTGCACTAGCAAGGGGGCATAATATTCGCTGTTATGAGACATCACATGTGTGAAGTGAAGTGAAGTGAAGTTGCTCAGTCATGTCCAACTCTTTGTGACCCCGTGGACTGTAGCCTGCCAGGCTCCTCTGTCCATGGGATTCTCCAGGCAAGAATACTGGAGTGGATTACCATTTCCTTCTCCAGGGGATCTTCCCAACCCAGGGATTGAACCTGGGTCTCCTGCATTGGAGGCAGACGCTTTAACCTCTGAGCCACCAGGGAAGCATCACATGTGTACCATATATCAAAAAATTACTATCATAATGATAGCTAGCGGTGAATGGTGTCAGATTCGTGATATCCAAAGAAGATTTAACTTCTGGACGAGAGACCAGGCTTGATCACTCAAGAGCCTTTGTACAGCAGAGTTTTATCAAAGTGAAAAGGGACAGAGAAAGGTTCTGACATAGACATCAGAAGGGAGATGGAGAATGCCCCCCTCGCCAGTGTTAGCAATGGCGCTATATACTTTTTAATTACTTATTACAGTAAATCAAAAGAAGCTCTAGATGTTTGGCCTTTCCTGCTTCTTGAGAATTCCAGACCCCTATCTCCGCTTTGGAAAAGGCAATGGCACCCCACTCCAGTACTCTTGCCTGGAAAATCCCATGGACAAAGGAGCCTGGTAGGCTGCAGTCCATGGGGTCGCTAAGAGTCAGACACCACTGAGCGACTTCACTTTGACTTTTCACTTTCATGTATTGGAGAAGGAAATGGCAACCCACTCCAGGGTTCTTGCGTGGAGAATCCCAGGGATGGGGGAGCCTGGTGGGCTGCAGTCTATGGGGTCGCACAGAGTTGGACACAACTGAAATGAATTAGCAGCAGCAGCAGCAGCAGCAGCAGCAGCAGTATCTCCGCTTCAAGAGCCCCAGATTCCTTTCTCCTCCTCAGGGACCCTGGACTTCTTATCACATGCCTGGGAATTGACTCCCTCATTCCCCCCTTTTCTTTTAGGAGAATTATGTTGCCAAGGGAAACTGGAGTCATTTTCATTCCATAGCTACTTTCTGCTGTTGAGGGGCATGATCCCTAAATTGTTGAGGCAACATATTCTTCTAATCCTCATATTGAGGGGCCCCAAGTAATAGTTGTAGGAGATTATGGCACTCATAGGAGCCTGGACAACCATTTATAACTTAAAAGCGTTCAAACAGAAACAAATCCAGTTACAGTTACAGATGTAAGGCAAAATAGTCATTAAACCAAGTTAAAACATTCAGTTCAGTTCAGTTGGTCAGTCGTGTCCGACTCTTTATGACCCCATGAATTGCAGCACACCAAGCCTCCCTGTCCATCACCAACTCCCAGAGTTCACTCAGACTCGTGTCCATCGCGTCAGTGATGCCATTTGGCCATCTCATCCTCTGTCATCCCCTTCTCCTCCTGCCCCCAATCCCTCGCAGCATCAGAGTCTTTTCCAGTGAGTCAACTCTTCGCATGAGGTGGCCATAGTACTGGAGTTTCAGCTTTAGCATCATTTCTTCCAAAGGACACCCAGGACTGATCTCCTTTAGGATGGACTAGTTGGATCTCCTTGCAGTCCAAAGGACTCTCAAGAGTCTTCTCCAACATCACAGTTCAAAAGCATCAATTCTTCGGCACTCAGCTTTCTTCACACTCCAGCTCTCACATCCATACATGACCACTGGAAAAACCATTGGCAAAGTAATGTCTCTGCTTTTAAATATGCTGTCAAGGTTGGTCATAACTTTCCTTCCAAAGAGTAAGCGTCTTTTAATTTCATGGCTGCAGTCACCATCTGCAGTGATTTTGGAGCCCCCCAAAATAAAGTCTGACACTGTTTCCACTGTTTCCCCATTTATTTCCCATGAAGTGATGGGACCAAATGCCATGATCTTCGTTTTCTGAATGTTGAGCTTTAAGCCAACTTTTTCACTCTCCTCTTTCACTTTCATCAAGAGGCTTTTTAGTTCCTCTTCACTTTCTGCCATAAGGGTGGTGTCATCTGCATATCTGAGGTTATTGATATTTCTCCTGGCAATCTTGATTCCACTTGTGCTTCTTCCAGCCCAGTGTTTCTCATGATGTATTCTGCATATAAGTTAAATAAGCACAATGACCATATACAGCCTTGACGTACTCCTTTTCCTATTTGGAACCAGTCTGTTGTTCCATGTCCAGTTCTAACTGTTGCTTCCTGACCTGCATATAGGTTTCTCAAGAGGCAGGTCAGGTGGTCTGGTATTCCCATCTCTTTCAGAATTTTCCAGTTTCTTGTAATCCACACAGTCAAAGGCTTTGGCATAGTCAATAAAGCAGAAATAGATATTTTTCTGGAACTCTCTTGCTTTTTCGATGATCCAGTGGATGTTGGCAATTTGATCTCTGGTTCCTCTGTGTTTTCTAAAACCAGCTTGAACATCTGGAAGTTCACAGTTCATGTATTGCTGAAGTTAAAACATAATGAAAATTAAAACTTACATTATGTCCATAGTAACACCAGTCCATTTTATGATTGTCAGGTGTCACAGATTAAGAAGAGGTGCCACATATGATTGTTGTTGGTGAAGGTTTTTGCAGAGTTGACAAAAGTCCTTTCCTTGAAGTGAAGAAACCCACCATGTTAAACCTTCAATTGATAAGGGGGGGGGGGGGTTGCTCCACAGACCCAGTAAGACCGATTGTGGAATGCAACATAGGAAAGTATTCAGAACACTTAAAGGTGTTGTCTTTAGGGTCAAAAGGGCAGACTCAGGACTTTTGGAGTCTGCAGAAGAGAGCCCATCTAGATTCTCAGGCCCATCTTGGTCCTGTGGCTTCTTTGACTCAAAGGCTGGGTGAGGAGTTAACCTCCTGGTAACGTCTATTGAAAAGGTAAAAGCTAAGTCACATAGTTAATCCCAATGCTCAAGATCTACAACAATCAGTTCAGTTCAGTTCAGTGCAGTGCAGTTGTTCAATCAAGTCTAACTCTCTGTGACACCACGGACCACAGCAGACCAGACCTCCCTTTCGATCACCAACTCCTGGAGTTTTCTCAAACTCATCTCCATTGAGTTGGTGATACCATCCAACCATCTCATCCTCTGGTGTCCCCTTATCTAATCTTCAATCTTCCCCAACATCAGGGTCTTTTCAAATGAGTCAGCTCTTAGTATCAGATGGCTAAAATATTGGTGTTTCAAATTCCACATCAGTCCTTCCAATGAACATTCAGGACTGATCTCCTTTAGGATGGACTCGTTGGATCTTCTTGAAGTCCACAGGACTCTCAAGAGTCTTCTCCAACACCACAATTCAAAAGCATCAATCTTTCAGCACTCAGACTTCCTTATAGTCCAACTCTTACATCCATACATGATTACTGGAAAAACCATAGCCTTGACTAGATGGACCTTTGTTGGCAAAGTAATATCTCTGCTTTTTAATATGCTGTCTATGTTGGTCATAACTTTCCTTCCAAGGAGTAAGCATCTTTTAATTTCATGGCTGCAAGCACACCCAGCAGTGATTTTGGAGCCCCCCAAAATAAAGTCAGCCACTGTTTCCATTGTTTCTCCATCTATTTGCCATGAACTGATGGGACTGGATGCTGTGATCTTAGTTTTCTGAATGTTGAGCTTTAAGTCAACTTTTTCACTCTCTTCTTTCACTTTTATCAAGAGGCTCTTTAGTTCTTCACTTTCTGCCATACGGGTGGTGTCATCTGCATACCTGAGGTTATTGATATTTCTCCCAGCAATCTTGATTCCAGCTTGTGCTTCCTCCAGCCCAGTATTTCTCATGATGTACTCTGCATACAAGTTAAACAGGCACAGTGATAATATACAGTGTTGACATACTCCTTTTCCTATTTAGAACCAGTCTGTTGTTCCATGTCCAGTTCTAACTGTTGCCTCCTGACCTGCATTCAAATTTCTCAAAAGGCAGGTCATGTGGTCTGGTTCCCATTTCTTTCAGAATTTTCCACAGTTTATCCACTGTGGAAATATCCAGGATTTTCTACACAGTCAAAGGCATTGGCATAGTCAATCAAGCAGAAATAGATGTTTTTCTGGAACTCTCTTGCTTTTTCCATGATCCAGTGGATGTTGGCCATTTAATCTCTGGTTCCTCTGCCTTTTCTAAAACCAGCTTGAACATCTGGAGGTTCACTGTTCACATATTGTTGAAGCCTGGCTTGGAGAATTTTGAGCATTACTTTGCTAGCATGTGAGATGACTGCAATTGTGCAGTATTTAGAACATTCTTTGGCATTGCCTCTCTAAGGGATTAGAATGAATACTGAGCTTCTCCAATCCTGTCGACACTGCTGAGTTTTCCAAATTGGCTGGCATATTGAGGGAAGCACTTGCACAGCGTCATCTTTTAGGATTTGAAAACAGTTCAACTGGAATTCCATCACCTCCACTAGCTTTGTTCGTAGTGATGCTTCCTAGGGCCCACCTGAGTTCACAGTCCAGGATGTCTGGCTGTAGGTGAGTGATCACACCATTGTGATCGTTTGGGTCATGAAGATCTTCTTTGTACATTTCTTCCATGTATTCTTGATACCTCTTCTTAATATCTTCTGTTTCTGTTACGTCCATACCATTTCTGTTCTTTATTGAGCTCATCTTCACATGAAATGTTCCCTTGGTATCTCGAATTTTCTTGAAGAGATATCTAGAGTTTCCCATTCTATTGTTTCCCTCTTACTTTTTTGCATTGATCGCTGAGGAAGGCTTTCTTTTCTCTCTTTGCTATTCTTTGGAACTCTGCATTCCAAAGGGTATATCTTTCCTTTTCTCCTTTGCTTTTCACTTCTCTGCTTTTCACAGCTATTTATAAGGCCTCCTCAGAGCATTTTGCATTTTTGCGTTTCCTTTTCTTGAGGATGGTCTTGCTCCCTATCTCCTGTACAATGTCACAAACCTCTATCCATAGTTCATCAGGCACTCTGTCTATAAGATCTAGTCCCTTAAATCTATTTCTCAGTTCCATTGAATAATCGCTAGGGATTTGATTTAGGTCATACATGAATAGTCTAGTGGTTTTCCCTACTTTCTTCAATTTAAGTCTGAATTTGGCAATAAGAAGCTCATGATCTGAGCCACAGTCAGCTCCCAGTCTTGTTTTTGCTGACTGTATAGAGCTTCTCCATCTTTGACTGCAAAGAAGATAATCAATCTGATTTTGGTGTCAACCATCTGGTGATGTCCATATGTAGAGTCTTCTCTTGTGATGTTGAAAGAGGGTGTTTGCTATGACCAGTGCTTTCTCCTGGCAGAACTCTATTAGCCTTTGCTCTGCTTCATTCTGTACTCCAAGGCCAAATTTGCCTGTCACTCCAGGTGTTTCTTGGCTTCCTACTTTTCCATTCCAGTCTCCTATGATGAAAAGGACATCTTTTTTGGGTGTTAATTCTAGAAGGTCTTGTAGGTCTTCATAAAACAGTTCAACTTCAGCTTCTTCAGCATTACTCATTGGAGCATAGACTTGGATTACTGTGGTATTGAAATGTTTGCCTTGGAAACAGAGATCACTCTGTTGTTTTTGAGACTGCACCCAAGTACTGCATTTCAGACTGTTTTGTTGACTATGAGTGTTACTGCATTTCTTCTAAGGGATTCTTGCCCACAGTAGTAGATATAATGGTCAACTGTGTTAAATTCACTCATTACAGTCCATTTTAGGTCGCTGATTCCTAAAATGTCAATGTTCACTCTTGCCATCTCCTGTTTGACCACTTCCAATTTGCCTTGATTCATGAAGCTAACATTCCAGGTTCCTATACAATATTGCTCTTCACAGCATCAGACCTTGTGTCCATCACCAGTCACTTCTACAGCTGAGGGTTGTTTTTACCTTGGCTCCATCTCTTCATTCTTTCTGGAGTTATTACTCCACTAATCTCCTGTCACATAGTGGGTACTGACCGACCTGGGGAGTTCATCTTTCAGTGTCCTATCTTTTTACCTTTTCATACTGTTCATGGGGTTCTCAAGGCAGGAATACTGAAGTGGTTTGCTTTCCCTTCTCCAGTGGACCACATTTTGTCAGGACTCTCCACCAATCTAATCACATGGGCCACAGCATTGTCTAACTCAATGAAACTATAAGCCATGCCATGTAGGGGCACCCTGCTATATACCTGAGGCCAAACTATGGTGGAGATAATGAATATAATGGTGACCTCCCTCAAAAGATCCCATGCATGTACTGCTACATCAGTGTCCCCAACCCTGTAGCAGGGGGGACAATATACGTGCTGCAGCAGGACAATATATGTCAAGGCTGTATATTGTCACCCTGCTTATTTAATTTATATGCAGAGTGCATCATGAGAAATGCTGGATTGGATGAAGCACAAGCTGGAATCAAGACTGCCCGAAGAAATATAAATAGCCTCAGATATACATATGACACCACCCTTATGGCAGAAAATGAAGAGGAACTAAAAAGCCTCTTGATGAAAGTGAAAGAGGAGAGTGAAAAAGTTGGCTTAAAGTTCAACATGCAGAAAACCAAGATCATGGCATCCGTTCCCATCACTTCAGGGGAAACAGATGGGGAAACAGTGGAAACAGTGACTGACTTTATTTTTTTGGGCTCCAATATCACTGCAGGTGGTGATGCAGCCATGAAATTAAAAGATGCTTACTCCTTGGGAGGAAAGTTATGACCAACCTTGACACTTATTAAAAAGCAGAGATATTACTTTGACAACAAAGTTCTGTCTAGTCAAGGCTATGGTTTTTCCAGTAGTCATGTATGGATATGAGAGTTGGACTATAAAGAAAGCTGAGCACTGAAAAATTGATGGTTTTGAATTGTGGTGTTGGAGAAAACTCTTGAGAATCCCTTGGACTTCAAGGAGATCCAGCCAGTCCATCCTAAAGGAGATCAGTCCTGAATGGTCATTGGAAAGACTGATGTTGAAGCTGAAACTCCAATATTTTAGCTACCTGATGTGAAGAGCTGACTCATTTGAAAAGACCCTGATGCTGGGAAAGACTGAAGGCAGAAGGAGAAAGGGACGAGAGAGGATGAGATGATTGGATGACATTAAGTACTCGACTGACATGTTTGAGTCAACTCCGGGAGTTGGTGATGGACAGAGAGGCCTGCTGTGCTGCAGTCAATGGGGTCGCAGAGTTAGACAGGACAGAGAGACCCAACTGAACTGACTGATACCGTCAGAGCCAGTTGGAACAGTGTTTTTTAAAAGACTGATTTGGTTCAAATGCCTGTTTTCATAACTTATGGCAGATATCTAGATCTGGTTGACTGAGAAATCTATATTTTAAGATCATTTGCCTGTCTGTAATTTCAGGATCAATGTCAGTAAACATGCGGAGAGCCTCCAGTAGTCTATACTAGGAATTTACCAGGAGTTTCCTTCTTTCCCGGTTATACGTCAGCCAACTTAGCATAATTTTAAGTCTTAGTGCACGCTCACCTGAGTCCTTCAAGAATACATCCAGCAAAGTGGCTCTGTTAGGGAACTGCTTGGGTCCCTGTAGGAAGGAGGGCTATTTCGTATTCCCTCTTTTCCCTTGTTTCACATCCAAGCCATTCATCTCCAAAAGTAGTAGCTTCCCCAAAACTTAAGTTTTGAGTCAGGATTTAGTGCCTGTCCCAAGACATACATTACATCTTTCCAAGTAAGGTCATAAAGTAAAGTTAGTCCTGTAAAGGCTTCTATGTACTTTTCTGGGTTCTCTAGATAGTCTCGACTGCGATTGGTACTGTTTGAATTTCTACCAAGATTGAGGCAACCCCTCCTGGAAGGGTGCCCTAATTCTCAGCCTGTTCAGTTGGGGCCCCAGATACTGGGGCAAAGTAAGAGAACAGGAGGCAGCTGAAGGTTTCACACCCAAATCTGCACCCTTAGGACATAACTCTGGCATGTCTCACCAAAAGATAAAGAGCAGCACATGTAACACTTCTACCCATTTCTCTTGTTTTCTACAGAACTGGTCTACTTGTAAAACAGTCATAATTGAGATCCTTCAATAGGTCGCGCTCCCTGTCTTCCAAAGGATACCGTGGCCATTCAGTATTGCAGAAGAAAATCAGGCATGTCTTTTTTAAACTCCGGGGAGCAAACTTGTCCTGATTTTTTAAAATACATTTTAAAGATGGCTCTGGAACTGCTGGCTCACACTGGTATGAGAAAAAATGAGCGGCATCCACAGCCATGGATTTTTTTTTTTTTTTTTTTTCACAAGAAGCGTCCTTCCCTGCTCTAGATGGGGGTGTAGACAGACTCTCCACTGATGCTTTCCTTCCCTGGCCAGACTTCAGTTCAGTTCAGTTGCTCAGTTGTGTCTGATGCTCTGTGACCCCATGGACTGCAGCACACCAGGCCTCCCTGTCCATCACCAACTCCCGGAGTTTACTCAAAGTCATCTCCATTGAGTTGGTGATGCCATCCAACCATCTCATCCTCTGTCGTCCCCTTCTCCTGCCCTCAATCTTTCCCAGCATCAGGGCCTTTTCAAATGAGTCAGCTCTTTGCATCAGGTGGCCAAAGTATTGGAGTTTCAGCTTCAACATCAGTCCTTCCAATGAACACTCAGGACTGATCTCCTTTCGGATGGACTGGTTGAATCTCCTTGCAGTTCAAGGGACTCACAACAGTCTTCAGTTCAAAAGCATCAATCCTTTGTTGCTCAGCTTTCTTTATAGTCCAACTCTCTCATCCATACATGACTACTGGAAAAACCATAGCCTTGACGAGATGGACCTTTGTTGGCAAAGTAATATCTCTGCCTTTTAATATGGTGTCTAGGTGGGTCATAACTTTCTTCCCAAGGAGTAAGCATCTTTTAATTTCATGGCTGCAGTCACCATCTTCAGTGATTTTTTAGCCCCCCAAAATAAAGTCAGTCACTGTTTCCGCTTTTTCCCCATCTATTTGCCATGAAATGATGGGAGTGGATGCCATGATCTTAGTTTTCTGAATGTTGAGCTTTAAGGACTTTGTCTGTTCCTTACCGATGCAGGTGCCTTACTCGTCCCTTCCGGTTCTACCACCTAGGTGAGGTGGAGATGCGCCAGTGGTAGACCTGATGGCATCCCAGTCTGATTTAGTTTTATACCACTGAGATTTGTTTGATTTGCGCTTTTCCTCTGATGCCACCTGGGATGGAGCAGAGTAGATTTTTGGAATGCCGTCCAAGCTAAGACCACTGGGGGAAGCATCCATCTTATGTGTCTGTGCACATTCCTGAGTACAGTGCTGACCGCTGTATAAACGGTGAGTCACAAAGGGATGAACCATAACCAAGGTGTCCCATCTGGGTGTCACCACGCCAGTAAATGTGAAAGCAAAAGAGGTGGTGGAAGTTTGGCCAACGAGGAAAAACTGAGTTTTGTCCTCAAGCTACTCGGACCCATCCTTCCAGTTCATTTCCACAGATTCCACAAAAGAAATATCGAAGGAGTTGAGATAAAAGCCACCAGGGAGCCTCCTCTGGTGCACTAAGAGCGAGCACAACCAAAGGAAGAAGCCCATTGCATTTCTAACCTGACTAGACCCTGCAGTTCCCATTCTGTGTCCTCAAAACCCTCCTGGTCACCAGCAGTGCTTCTGTCCACACAGATAGGAGACACAGCCGTGACAAAGACTCACTTTCAGGTCGCTGGCCCCTGAAGAAGCAGCCAAGACCTCTAGCCTGAGAGACTTTCCTGGAGCTAGAGCTCCACCTCTCTCCCAAATGTTCTCCTGTAACTTTCGGCTCCTAATAAGGTTAGGCAGTTCCGTGATCACCAAGCTTGGAGTCTAAGTAAAGGCACATAGTAACAGCATGAAGCATAAGTCCATTGAAAGTCTGTGATCCAATAGATTAGGTTAGTAGTTCTAGTTCCCCACGCAGTTATAAAACGGCCAAAGAGACCAGGAAAATGTGAGTGAGAAAGGAAAGTTCGGTCCACATGCTCTGCCCATTTCTGGCTGCTTCCCTTGCAAGGATGTTGGGTGTCTCTTGGCATTGGTAGGTTGAAATAAACCCCCAACAAAGCTCCCCTTTTGGGGGCTGCCTTCAGTCATTAGGAGGCATAGCAGGGCTCCTCCCTTGCTTTGCGCAGGGCGTGTCATTCATTCACACAAGCACACCATAGAGTTAGTAAAGTAAAGCAGAAAACATGCATACTGAGAAAGCAGAGAGACCTCAGAGTGTTCTTAGCTTGTGCTGAAGATCCCGGAAAAGCCCCCAAGATGACAGCTTACAGTGAACGGTCTCAAATTCATGATCTCCAAAGAAGATTTAACTTCTGGACCAGAGACCAGGCTTGCAAGAGCCTTTGTACAGCAGAGTTTTATTAAAGTGAAAAAGGACAGAAAACACCTCTGACACAGACATCAGAAGGGGGATGGAGAATGCCCTCCTCTCTAGTGTTAGCAAGGGAGTTATATACTTTTAAATTACTTACTACAAAGTAATTAAAAGACCTTCAGAAGAAGGTCTCAAGGTTGTAAAGATCTTACTAGACCCATTCCCATAATTTACATTTTAAGAAAACAAGATTAGCCAGAAGGGTTTCAGGAAGGAGAAAATATCCTCAAGCAGGAAACACTGTTGTTATATAATCCTTAGTACAGAGTTTAAACTGAGTTGTTTGTTGTGTAATCATCAGTTCCACACTTGAAGAAATAAATGTTTTTTTTATGTGACTAAGACTAAGGAATGTATAGAGAGAGAGAGAAAAAAAAAAAGATGTTTGGCCTTTCCTGCTTCTTGAGAATTCCAGACCCCTGTCTCCACTTTGAGAGCCCCAGAACCCTTTCTCCTGCTGGAGGACCCTGGACTTCTCATCAAACTGCCTAGGAATTGACTCTCAGACTTTGATGCTGGGAGGGATTGGGGGCAGGAGGAGAAGGGGACGACCGAGGATGAGATGGCTGAATGGCATCACTGACTCGATGGACATGAATCTGAGTGAACTCCAGGAGTTGGCGATGGACAGGGAGGCCTGGCGTGCTGCGATTCATGGGGTCGCAAAGAGTAGGAGATGACTGAGCGACTGAACTGAACTGAATCTCATGAAGAATACATTACACCACATGTATCCTACATGCATGGTGAAATTCATTCAAGTAGAAGTCAGAAAACTCCAGGCTATTTCAGATTTTTATTTTCCATTGATTTGTTTTTCCTATAATGTCTTTTCTCCACAACAGAGTTGATCCTTAAGAAAAAAGGCAGCTAGTTGGGGGAAAATTTTTAAATAAAATAACATTTTCAAGAGATTACTTACCTTTAACACTGTATCATAGATCTTGATGAGATTACGTTATTTTTATCAGAAGTATCTTTTTCATATTCAAATATATTTCATTGTCTGTTTGCTGGCCTTGTGTGATACATTTGTGGTAGTGGGGGAATATAATCAGAGAACATAGCAATAGGAAATCACTAATGAGAGTCTTCGCAATTGTCAGTTTTTTACTTTTCACATGAGGATGGGTTTGCTAATTGGATTAAGTCTGTCTCTAACTGTAATCTCAGCAAGCATCAGTTAAAGGAAGAACTGCCATGTCACACTTGCCTAGTGTGTTAGGAGGTGAAACACAGCAGTTAATAAGAATCATTTAAGGCACAGTCTATGTGCATAATTAACTAAGCCTATTTCCTTGATTAAAAATCTGCTTATCAAGACTAGCTGTTCAACTGAATCTTCAGAGATATCTGAAGTAACTACTTATAGTATTTGAACTAGAGGTGGATTAAGGTGTCACCAAATGTTTTAGTTAGTAGGCGACACAATTGCTGCTGATTTTACAGGCTTTAAAAGGAGTATAAATACTGAGCTTTAGTCAAAATGGATAGTAGATAATTATAATTGCATTTAGAATATTTTCAGTGATGAATTACATGGGGGATACAGGAAATACAGATGTGTATCCGCTGGGGATGGAATCTTTTTGTGAGCTAATTTGTGTCTATGAATAATGAAATGATATTTACTGTAGTAGAGATTTGTTTGCCAATATCAGTGCACTTCTGTATTAAAAAAAAAAACACACACACACAAAGAAAAAACTTCCAGTCTACAACCCAGGGTCCTTGCATATATGTGGGGCAAAGTGACAAATTTTTAGCCAATGAAAATTGAATAGAGGTTGGCCCTAAATTCACTCAATAACTCAAGGGACATTTTAAGGGCTTATATGCTATTGATTATATGTGGAATTCAAAAAAAAATGTGGTACAAATGAGCCTACTTATAGGATAGAAATAAAGTCACAGATGTAGAAGAAAAACATGATTATCAAGCAGGAAGTGAGGGAGGGGAGGTTGACATCTACACACTACTATACACAAAATAGATAACTAATAAGAACTACACAGCACAAGGAAACTCTACTCAATACTCTGTAGTGACCTATATGGGAACAGAACCTAAGAAAGACGGTATATATGTTTATGTACAACTGATTCACTTTGCTGTACAGAAGAAACTAGCAAACACTGTAACTCAACTACACTTCAATAAATATTAATTAAAAAAAAAAAAAACTGAATTCCAAATGATTGCATGGGAGAGAGACACTTTCCCACCTCCACAGGCAACCCACATTATGGTATGTGTGCAGTGAGAAATAAACTTTGGTAATATATCAAATTTAGTACTCTAAGACCTAGGAAATAGGGATTCTGCAAAAGTATGTGTTAGTAGTGAATATTATTACAGTCCTGAAATTTCCTCAGCAATGCGAGAGGTACCAGGATGGTAAAAAAATTTCTTCCATTTCTTAATAAAAATAAAAGACACACCTTCCACTTTCACTAAGAACTTTATTGAACAACATATTGTTTTGTCCCACTACCTTCTGCCATTTTTCAGGCAATTTCATAATTCCATCTTCCCAAAACTTCATCTTTTTTTAGCAAAGAACTGTTCCAAGTGCCTTTACAGACTTCCAGGGAAATGACAGCAGTAAAGAATTCACCTGCAATGCAAGAGGCTTCCTGCAATGTAGGAAACATGAGTTCAGAGGATCCCTAGATGGGAATCCCCTGGAGAAGAAAATGGCAATCCACTCCAGTATTCTTGCCTGGGAAATGCCATGGGCAGAGGAACCTGGTAGGCTACAGCCCATGGGGTCCCAAGAGTCATACATGATTTAGTGACAAAACCACCATGAATAGATTTTTCTGAAGACCAAAATAAATGGAAATCCAAAGGTACAGTGTCTGGTGAATACAACAGATGAATCAGAACTCCCCAGCCAAGCTGTAACAGTTTTTGTTTGGTCATCAAAGAAACATGCAGTCTCGTGCTATCCTGGTAGAAGATTATGCATTTTCTGTTGACAAATTTCAGATGCTTTTGGTTGAGTGCTGCTTTCAGTTGGTCTAACTGGGAGAAGCACTTGTTGAAATTAATTGTTTGGTTTTCTAGAAGGAGCTCATAATAGGGGATCCCTTTCCAATCCCACCATACACACAAAATCACATTCTTTGGATGAAGACTAGTCTTTGGTATGGTTTTAGTGGTAGTTCATTTCAGTTTCCCCACAATCTCGTCCATTCTACATTATTGTACAGTATTGACTTTTCACTGCCCATCACAATTTGTTTTAAAAATGCAAGGTTTTCATTACTTTTAAGTAGAGAATCTGGCTTCCCAGGTGGCATTAGAGGTAAAGAATTTGCCTGCCAATGCAGGAGATGCAAGAAATGCTGGGTTCAATCCTTGGGGTCACAGAGATTACATGGGGTAGAAAATGGGGCCCCACTCCAGTACTCTTGCCTGGGAAATTCCATGGACGGAGGAGCCTGGTGGGCTATAGCCCATGGGGCTGCAAAAAGTCAGACATGACTGAGTGACTGAGCATACACACACAAGTAGAGAATCACATGCAGAAATACAGTCAAGAAGGTTTTTTCTTTTTTCTTTTTTTTGCCTAAGTGGAACACAAACGTCAAAACAATTAACATAACCAAGCTGTTGCAAATGATTTTCAAAGCTTGATTTGGATATTTTGAACATATTCTCTGTCTCCCACATGGTATAATATTGACTGTTCGCAATTAATGTTTTGACTGGATTGCTATCAACTTCAACTGGTCTACCTGACCATAGAGCATTGTCCAGCAAGAAATCTCCAGCACGAAACTACATAAACCACTTTTGACATGTTCGATCAGTCACAGCACCTTTTCCATTCACTGAACAATTTTTTGTGTGTGTATATGTGTTTTAGTTGTCCTTTTACCATTCTTTAAATAATAAAGCATCATATGCCAAAAATGTTGCATTTTTCTTCCATCTTCAATATTAAAATGGTTACACAAAAATTCACCAATTTTGATTTTTTTAATGCATGCTGATATTACAGCTGTCACAATACAACCTAAAAACTGTTTTGAATGAAGTTAAAGACAACTAAGTGCTACCAGAACCATCTCCTGGAAGAAAACAAATGAACTTGTTGGCCAAGCCAATACTAATATCAGTAGTTTCTCTTTCTCTCCAGTTTGTGGAGAACTGTGAGACTTGCTATACAGAATAAAAATTCTTTTTAAATCTACAATATTCCCCCCCCTGAATTGTTGTCAGCTGTAAAAGAGTGCTCAAGGTAAATGTGGAATAACTCATCTGGATAATTCAGGGCCCTGGACATAGCTGAGTAATTTAGAAAAGTCATTAGTGACATTATAGTCCTGCCTTATTTCACCTCCAGGGTAGTTTGCCAGCGTTTATGCTCAGGTTCAATAAGCTACAGCATCAGCAGCATGTATGAACTCAAGAAGTGACTTACACTTCTTCCCTATGTATTTTTTATTTCACCCACTGCATGCTTTACTCTAGTGCATCTCCTAGGATCAAAATAAGAAGCTCAAGTTTATTCCTACTATGAGATTTTAGGGATGTTATAAAACACACGTTATCATACACTTAGTCAAGTCAATATGCCAACCCTGTGGTCTCTACCCAACTGACGTTTCAAGCAATATGCCATTGGATAGCATGGTTTCCTTATTAAAGGGTGGCTTGTCCGGTCCGATCACTTCATGGGACATAGATGGGGAAACAGTGGAAACAGTGTCAGACTTTATTTTTTGGGGGCTCCAAAATCACTGCAGATGGTGACTGCAGCCATGAAATTAAAAGACGCTTACTCCTTGGAAGGAAAGCTATGACCAACCTAGACAGTATATTCAAAAGCAGAGACATTACTTTGCCGACTAAGGTCCATCTAGTCAAGGCTATGGTTTTTCCAGTGGTCATGTATGGATGTGAGAGTTGGACTGTGAAGAAGGCTGAGCGCCGAAGAATTGATGCGTTTTAACTGTGGTGTTGGAGAAGACTCTTAAGAGTCCCTTGGACTGCAAGGAGATCCAACCAGTCCATTCTGAAGGAGATCAGCCCTGGGATTTCTTTGGAAGGAATGATGCTAAAGCTGAAGCTCCAGTACTTTGGCCACCTCATGCGAAGAGTTGACTCATTGGAAAAGACTCTGATGCTGGGAGGGATTGGGGGCAGGAGAAGAAGGGGACGACAGAGGATGAGATGGCTGGATGGCATCACTGACTCGATGGACGTGAGTCTGAGTGAACTCCGGGAGTTGGTGATGGACAGGGAGGCCTGTCGTGCTGCTGTTCATGGGGTCGCAGAGAGTCGGACACGACTGAGCAACTAAACTGAATTGTATGCTACAATTAAATATCTATTAAAATACATTTTTTTTTTACTGTAGATTCTTTTTTTATCTAAACTTATGTTAAGGGATATGCGTATATAGCAATTTATGGCTATTAAATTCACAATCTTTGTGATCCATTGTTAGTTATACTGCTTAGGGTAAAGCATTTAGAAAAGGATTATTACACAAACTGAATTAGATGAAGGCATTGAGAAAGAAATAGTAGGGCATTTGTCAAAGTCATATTAGAATGGGTATAAAGAATTGCTCTTTGTAATCTTTCTATTTCTATATCCTCTCCAAAGGAAAGAAGTAAAAGCAGCACCAGCATGATGTTCAGGCCTTTTACTTATTAGCATACTGTAGAAGAACTTTAAATATTTCTTATCTTTAAATCTTGCATTACCAAAAAATAACTGAAGCAATGAGGTTTTGTTTCAGACATTCAGTCTTGTGAGCTAAAGATTCTTATTTTTTTTTTTTAATATCTCAGCTAAGTACTGCTGAGATACAAAAAAAAAAAAAAAAAAAAGAACTAACCCTCGCATAGAAAAGCATATCTTACCTTGATGTAAGCATGTTCATAAGAAATTAGATGAGGACTTCATGATACAATGATATGAGAAGTAAAGACCATTCTAAACCAAGGTGTCATTTTAATAAAATTCAGAAGACTAATGGAAATATAAATATACTGTTAAATTGGCAATAAAAGTAAACAGAGAAAAATGAAACCAATGATATATATGAAGTAGACATTTAACTTTAAAAACTTCATTCATGTAGAAATACTGTGAAAGCTTACCTATTCTTATTCACTGTTCATGGTAAACTAACTTGCTAAGATTTTGTTATTTTAGATGTTTTCATGCAGATATAAGTCATTTCCAATACACTCAATAAATACCTTTGTACAGAGAAAATAACTTTTGTTTATATGCCGAATGAACAAAGAAGTGAATTCTGTTTTAGATAACTGATTTTCACTTTTCAAAAGGATGTCTGTGGTATGTTTTGATGACTGACTTTTGATTCCAATTTTTCCCAGAAGATATAAATATCCATAAAGCCCTGAACTAATGCCCTTAAATAAGCCAACTATTGCAGATGTTTTATCCTAAGACCATGATTTGTAATTTGGAAAGTTCTGTGCATGTATTAATTTTACAGGAACTTGCCAATCTATTTTCAGAGAAGGCAATGGCACCCCACTCCAGTACTCTTGCCTGGAGAATACCATGGAGGGAGGAGCCTGGTAGGCTGTAGTCCATGGGGTCGCTAAGAGTCGGATACGACTGAGCGACTTCACTTTCACTTTTGACTTTCATGCATTGGAGAAGGAAATGGCAACCCACTCCAGTGTTCTTGCCTGGAGAATCCCAGGGAAGGGGGAGCCTGGTGGGCTGCCATCTATGGGGCTGCACAGAGTTGGACACGACTGAAGTGACTAAACGGCAGCAGCAGTAGCCAATCCATTTTACTACAATTTTTATCTTTGCTCTTTTACTTTCTATTGTCTCTAGTAGTTTGTAGTTCCTTAAGTATTTTAATTTTAAAAACTAGGTCCTAAAGTTTCATATTGTGACGAACAGAGATTATGAATATGCACTTCTAAATGTCATAGTTTCAACTAAATTAGCAGAAAATGCCTTTTATGTCTATTATTTAATTTAGAAATAGACTGAAAATACATGAACTATTTAAGTTGTATTATGTTAAACAGCAAATCAATACAGATATATTTCAATTATCTAACACAATTTTTTGAATCAGAGAATACTTGCTGCTATAGGCATGAAGGTTAAAGGGGGCTTGGAAATGGGCCTTCAGAACCATTGATCATAAATGCTCAAACTAATAACAAACAGCCACCCTATCATAAACAAGTTTAGTTGTGTTTTAATGTATATATCTTGGTCCTTGATCTTACAGTGGAGGTAGTATATAACAGCAATTGGGAATTATAAAAATAAAATAATTTCCTTAACCCTAAGAAATATGTTTACTGTGATAGTTAGAGATGCATAAAGGAATGAAACATATTCCTTGGGTACAAGAAATCAGTAAAATTCAAAGGGAGATTTGTCAAAAGAATATTTCTAGAGAATAAAAGGTACAGCAATTCTACAACTTTGTACCTTAAGCTTATATTAAAATGCATAACTATAAAGTCAGGCATGACTTAGTGACTAAATAACAGTACACCAACTAGACTAACAGGTACCTATAAAACAGTACATCTCAAACTTAAAAGTATACATAGAATGTTCTCCAGGATAGCTGATGTGTTAGGACATAAAGCAAGATTCAATCAATTTAAAAGGAACAAAATAATGCACATTATGTTCTCTGAAAACAATGCAGTAAAATTATAAATTAATTACAAAAGGAACTTTGGGAAACTTCAAATATGTAGAAATTAAACAATACATATTTAAATAACTGACTAAGAAGAAGTCACAAGAGATATTATAAAATAATTTGAAATGGATGAAAAGATACAATAAACTAAACATGGAATTTAGCTAAAGCAGTATTTAGAGGGAAATATATAAATATCTACAATAATTTTGACCAAAAGTACCATACCAATAACCTAACTTCCACCTTGAGAAGCTGAAAAAGAAGAACAACTAAATCCAAAGCAAATGGGAAAATGGAAATAATGAGTACTTGGATATAAATTAATGAATTATATAATCAAAGGAAAAACTAATTAGAGAAACACCAAAGACCCTCAAAATTAGTTCTTTGAAATTATGAGTGAATGGACAAATTTTAGGCCAAGAGGAAAAAAAAAAACACAACACCTTATTATTAACATAAGAGATGAAATGGTAGATCATTGCTACTGATCTTTCAGCAATAAAAGAAGAATATGAGGGAATGCTACGAGCAGTTGAATGCCAACAATTTAGAAAACTCAGATTGAATAGAAAATTCCTGGTAATACATAAAGCACAGGGGAAAAATACCCTCAAATGCAGATGTCTTTACTGGTGAATTCTATCAAACAGAAAAATAACTCACACTAAACCTTTACAAATTCTCCTAACAACAGAAGAGGAAGAAACATTTCACAGCTTATTTCGTGAGGTAAGTATTACCTCAATACCAAAACTGGACATATTTTATGTTTTCCTAATAGACACTATATTCTATATAATTTTACCATGTTCAATAATCAACTAGAAAATTTGCTTCATATTAAAAACAGTAAAAACAGCATGCCATTCCTAGATTATAAAAGAATTTTTGAATCTCTTTTTATTCCCTTACCAAATTGTACTTTGTAAATGCTAAATTTTAATTACTTTAAGTAGACAATAGTTTAGAATTTAGGAAACAGTATTTAGAAACCTTAGATATAAAGCTTTTTCATCTCAGTCTCAATTAAATTTTACACATTTTCTAATTTATGCTAGATAAGGGATAGAAAGGCAGAGGAATTTATTCATTCAAAGAGTAAGCTCAATAAATATTTCTATACCATGTTTCTCACACTTAAAAATAATTACCTATAAGAAATGCATTTGTATTATAGCACAGGAAAACTTGGAAAAACATGAATTTATGGATTATCAACTATATATCATACATTACTGATAAAAATATAAATAAATTAGAATCTTAATCTCCAGATAACTTCAAGACTTTTTGTCATAATAAAGATTGTTATATCTAAGGAACAAAGACTTTACAAAACTTAATTTTTTAATAGTATAAAATTAAAATATGCTCATAAATACATACTTGACTCAACATAGCAATAATTTAGAAATACATATTCTGTAGCAGTATAAAACAGAGTATGAATGAACACCTTATGTTCAGCATTGAGATCAGACCTGTTTATGCAAGTGATTTTACCATTTTCATTGTATTGACCTAATATTAGCCTGATCCTAATCAGTCATTTCATCAAAAGGTCACTTATTCACAGGTTGGGTAAAAGTGTTAATTAAATAAGCAGCCAATTATTATCCAGTTAATTCTGTTTGTTGATGCTGCCTTAAATGCTATTAAATATTCTAAATAAAAATATCTAATTATTTACAAGGATTATCCTCAAGATCGACTTTCCCCATGGCTCAGTCAGAAAAGACTGCCTACAGTGCAGGAGAAACAGGAAACATAGGTTTGATCCCTGTGTGGGGAAGATCCCCTGGTGAAGGGAATGACAACCCACTCCAGTATTCTTGCCTGAAGAATCCCCTCCTGGACAGAGGAGTCTGGCGGGCTATAGTCCATGGGATTGCAAAGAGTTGGACATAACTGACGGAATTCTCAAGGTAATATAAAGATTCTCTATTGCAAGAAATGATATTCCTGTGTAAGGAAAATCTAGATTCACTCTCCTATTGGAGGGAGAGTTCAGAGAGGAAGACAAAATTTGATTTCAGCAGTGATCTCTGTCAGTATCAATTTCTCTTCCAGTAAACAAAAACATCTTTCTTTAAAAAAGGGACCTAAAAAAAAAAAAAAATAAATAAAAAAAATAAAAAATAAAAAAGGGACCTAGCCTAAAACTGGTGAATAGAGAGAAAATCTGGTACCTCAGGACTAAGAATTTATCACTACAGGGAAATTAACTGTCATCAATTGAGTTAGTGTTCAGAACAGAAATGTAATTATAGTTGAAAACAGGAAAGTGAACCACTAACTAGGATAGACTAAATAGTTATTTGGAACTGGCTATCCCACAGTGGAAGTTAAGGAATCTCTGCTTCAAAATGCGGTATGAACTGATAAATTGAAATTGAGTGCTGGATTTATAGCCATAACTTAATTTCAGATTCAAGCCAAATGTAATGCTGGTTAAAGTAAAAAAAAAAAAAAAAAAAAACAAAAACAAAAACAAAAAACTATCAATTTGTTTTTTGTTGTTTAGTTGCTAAGTTGTGTCCAAGTCTTTGTGACCCCATGCACTGTAGATTGCCAGGCTCCTCTGTCCATAGGACTTCCCAGGCATGTATACTGGAGTGGGGTAGCCACTTCCTTCCACAGGGGAACTTCAGACAGGCCTCTCCTGTTTGCCAGGCAGATTCTTTATCACTGAGCAACCAAGTGAAGTGATGTGAAGTGAAAGTCACTCAGTCGTGTCCAACTCTTTGCAACCCCAGGGACTATACAGTCCATTAGTCCAGAATACTGGATTGAGTAGCCTTTCCCTTCTCCAGGGCATCTTCCCAACCCAAGGATCGAACCCAGGTCTCCTGCACTGCAGACAGATTCTTTACCAGCTGAACCACCAGGCAAGCCCAAGAACACTGGAGCGGGTAGCCTAGCCCTTCCCCAGCAGATTTTCCTGACCCAGGAATCAACCAGGGTCTCCTGCATTGCAGGCGATAGCTTTACCATCTGAGCTATCAGGCAACCATGAAACCCCTAAATTTACTGATTTAGAGTTTTATAATTTTAAACCGTGGTAGTTTTGTTAGAAACTTAGTTTCTAGGATCAGTACATATATATATATATATATATATATATATATATATATATATACACACACACACACACACACACACACGTTTTTGTACATATGGGTGTACACACACAAATAGTATATTTACAACAGTCCTTTGAGTTAAATATTTTTTTCTTTATTATAAATGAAAAAATATGAGGTTCAAAATTTTAAGTAAATTTAAATGTTACAAGAATAATAAATAATACACTCATTTTATAATGCCTTCAGTCTGGGATGATGTACTCATTTGTCTGAATCTCAGAATAAATCTATTGTATCGATACAATTAAGTTGTTATGTCTAAACACTCTTCAATATTTTCCTCCTATCCTATTACAAGTTTCTACCTGACAGTGTATATGATTCAGGTAACTTTTGTACCTCCAACTAATTAAATCATTTAATAGACATTTAAAATTAGCTACTTGTTTAAGCAAACTTTGTCCCTATATAGAAATACAATGTATCTTTCTTTATTCAATAAGTACACTGTCCAGTGGCATTTCATGCTTTGACAAACATTTTCAGAAAGTGCTAGGTATCAATTTGTTTTCATTTTAATCCTTTGTTCCTTTCTTCCAGATCTTGCAAGTAGCCTGGAAACCTAGGTAATTTGTAATACTTTATCTTGATAGCTTCAATGATGATAGGGACATTTTACTTATTTAATTGCTTATTTAACTCTCGATATTTATTTAAAATATTTCAATTGATATACTCCTTGAGAGATTAACTCTTCCTTGACATGCATTATCTGAAAAATTCTCAGAAAGAGATTTTACAGAAAAAAGTAAAAGTAAATCCAGCTCTGGTTTCCTCCTATTCTTATATCTCTGAGACTACTCATGCAAACACTTGCACAAAAAATTAGAGGATAATGAAATTACCTCTGAGAACACAGTGGCAGATTATACTTCTCCAGGTATTATTTTTGATGACTTTGTTTGAACTTTTATATATGGGTTATAAACACTGGAAGGTTTCTTTTCTATCTTCAGTTCAGTTCAGTTCAGTCAAATCACTCAGTCGTGTCCAACTCTTTGAGACCCCATGAACCACAGCACGCCAGGCCTCCCTGTCCATCACCAACTCCTGGAATTTAACCAAACTCATGTCCATTGAGTCAGTGATGCCATCCAACCATCTCATCCTCTGTCGTCCCCTTCTTCTCCTGCCCTCAATCTTTCCCAGCATCAGGGTCTTTTCAAATGAGTCAGCTGCTCACATCAGGTGGCCAAAGTATTGGAGCTTCAGCTTCAACATCAGTCCTTCCAATGAACAGTCAGGACTGATCTCCTTTAGGGTGGACTAGTTGGATCTCCTTGCAGTCCAAGAGACTCTCAAGAGTCTTCTCCAACACCACAGTTCAAAAGCATCAATTCTTCATTGCTGAGCTTTCCTTATAGTCCAACTCGCACATCCATACATGAGTTCTGGAAAAACCATCGCCTTGACTAGATGGACCTTTGTTGGCAAAGTAATGTCTCAGCTTTTGAATATGCTATCTAGGCTGGTAACAACTTTTCTTTCAAGGAGTAAGCGTCTTTTAATTCCATGGCTGCAGTCACCATCTGCAGTGATTTGGAGCCCGAAAAAATCTAAGTCAGACACTTTTTCCACTGTTTTCCCATCTATTTCCCATGAAGTGATGGGACCAGATGCCATGGTCTTCATTTTTTGAATGTTGAGCTTTAAGCCAACTTTTTCACTCTCCTCTTTCACTTTCATCAAGAGGCTCTTTAGTTCTTCACTTTCTGCCATAAGGGTTGTGTCATCTGCATATCTGAGGTGATTGATCTTTCTCCCGGCAATCTTGATTCTAGCTTGTGCTCCTTCCAGCCCAGCATTTCTCATGATGTATTCTGCATAGAAGTTAAATAAGCAGGGTGACAATATACAGGCTTGACATACTCCTTTTCCTATTTGGAACCAGTCTGTTGTTCCATGTCCAGTTCTAACTGCTGCTTCTTGACCTGCATACAGGTTTCTCAGGAGGCAGGTAAGGTGGTTTGGTATTCCTATCTCTTTCAGAATTTTCCACAGTTTATTGTGGTCCATAGAGTCAAAGGCTTTGGCATAGTCAATAAAGCAGAAATAGATGTTTTTCTGGAACTCGCTTGCTTTTTCGATGATCCAGTGGATGTTGGCAATTTGATCTCTGGTTCCTCTGCCTTTTCTAAAACCATTTGAACATCTGGAACTTCATGGTTCACATATTGCTAAAGCCTGTTTGAACTTTAATATATGGGCTATAAACACTGGGTGGTTTCTTTTCTATCTTACCCTAATACAAAATTTACTCCTTATATGTGACTATTGTTATGTGATATGCATTTACATTATATTTTCTACATAACTATTTCTGACACAAGTTTGTAAAGATTAGCTAATTTTTAGTTATCTATAATCAATGAAATTTACCAAAGACGTGAATAAACCGGAGTGGAAAATAGTCAAGACCTATGCTAGTTACAGGGATTAATTATACCTGCCCAAGAGCAGGTGGAAAGGTTTGCCTTTTTAATTTTGTGTGTGTGTTTAACTCAAACTTAACCTAATATATATATTTACCCTCCAGCTGGCTAGCATAAGCCACCTCAAGACATACTTAATGGCTAAAGATGTAGACAGCCAAGTCTCTTAAATGCAGGAATATAGTTGTGTCAAAAAAACAAACCTGGTAACAGAAAGTAGGGGATCAAACAGAATCTGCCATTTCTTTTCCATCTCTGTTTCTGTTTATTAACCTTATTCTTAATACAATTTCTCTTTTCCAGATGATGAGAAATAAGATCACTGATACTTCCTGGGATGAGCAATTCACAACTTCTCTAGAAGATCCTGTTAACATAGAGATGTTATACCTGAAGAAGAGGACACATACTAAGAGGTCAAAATAATAAATCCTCAATAACTAGAGGTACTGACAGCACCATGTCAATTATAATTGTATTTTGTGTACATATTCTTAGTCATCACTAGACTTCTGCTATTAATAATATATTAATAACAAAAAACATTTCTATAATTACCTATAATATATGTTAATGGTTTAATAATAATTTACAAATATATACAATTTAAATAAATTTTATAAACATACATATATTTGTAAAAATGTTCCAGTTTTTGTTAGACTAGCAGAAGCATAGTGGCAATTAATAGGTTTTTTTTGTTATTAATTTCTTTAACAGTCACTTCAGCAATAGTAGCATTTTCATCTGGTGTTCAGTTTCTGTATAATCTGAGATGTATTTTTAGGTAATTCAGCATCTCACTAATGTGCAATATGCTTGCTAATGAAAGAAACAAAATATGATTTCTAAATGTACTCTAATTTATTAAAATATATTTAAGCTCTTTTATCATAAGACAATTCAACTGCTTCTTTATTAGCTAGAGCCTTTAGCATGTACTTATCTACATGTAGCACTATGGAAGGCCAACCTTAAGTAAAAGTTTGATAGTTCACTTAAAAGAAAAATTTTACTTTCTAATATCCCAAAATCCTTTGAACTTATTCTTTAAGCTTTGAATTCCTCTAACATTCCTCTAACATTTCTTCATTGTTAAAGAAGCTGCTTAAAATTAAAATAATGCCTAAAGATATAACATGTAAATATAAAAATATTCAGAATAATACTTTAATAAAACAGGAATAAAAGCATAAATGTGTTGGGGTCCAAGGTAGGTCATCCCAGCATGTGCTTCAATAGCCATACTAATTATTTTGAGTTGAATTTACTTATGAATGGAGAGTGTAAAAAGGACATTCTGACCCTCCTTTCTGTCCCATGAAAGTAGAAAATAAATCTCTCATGTGAAAAGTGCACTCCTAGCATATGGAGGTAAAAGGACACCCTTGTTGTCAGAGATGGGGAATTTGAACAGAAAAGCCTGTATAAACAAACCTTGTTACTTCTTTAATACCCCAAAAGTATAAACTGCAATACATATTTTCCCTCTGGAAAGTCATTTGTGCCTTTTTGGTTATATATAATAACAATTCCAGACTTTTTGATCTATCCAATTACATCTTGAGAAATCTTATCCCTTCATAATTTCATGTGCTGTCCCAGCAATCTTGCTACACACAAGATACAGTGATTCATTGTTCATTCAAGGAGCATGAAAAATTTTTCAAGGGCTTTTTCATATTTTATTTTCTAGATCTGGTGTACTGCAGACAAGTGGAATGGGCTGCTTGAGTGTTAGTTGCTCAGTCATGTCTGACTCTTTTGCAACCCCATGGACCACAGCCCGCCAGGCTCCTCTGTCCATGGAATTCTCCAGGCAAGAATACTTGAGTAGATTGCCATTCCCTTCCCCAGTGGGCTGCTTACTAGTCAGCATATAGTATGTCAAAGAGCAGCAAACAGTTGAGTACTTTGAATGTAAGTCAAACACTTTACTAGGCTCAGCTGATGTTTGTTTTTTTCCCCTTTGCTAAAGCTTTCCCTTTAGCAAAGCTTTCTTAATGAAATGCTTTGATCTATCTCCTGTAGACTAGCAGGTTGAGTAATAGCACATTTTGCCTCCCCTTCTATTTCACCCCCATTAAACACATTCACATATACTATCACACAGACACCAGTTTTTCTACAGCTATAAATTCCCACTTCTTCAAGTCTTGGCTCCAGGGTAATCCTATCAGGTGGAATTTGCTGGCCACCAAGTTAAAATAGCCAGACTGTATTTTCTATCAAAACATCTTATTTAATTTCTATATGACAATAATCGCAACTAGCGATTTTATATTAGTTGCTTCCTTGGTTTTTGTTGGTCTCCCCCATCACTGTGAGTTTAAATAAGGGCCAATGCAACTTTTGTGCACTATGTCCACTGTCTGGAATACAGTGTTCAGTGTCTAAGTTAAAAAAGCATACACACATACTAATATTCGGTGGTGTATTTAGATGATTATTGAGAAGATACACATCTCTCTCCTGGATGCTTTTATTCACTGAGCTGTGGCTTAGTGGTTGAGCCAGTATCTTGGGTGTTGGTAGTTGTCTTTGGTTGTCTGGAAGATTTTTCCTTAATAAATAACTGATATTACAAATTTATGCTTTGTCTCAAGCCAATGCTTCAGAATACATTTTCTTGACCTTCTAGTTTGATCAATATCTTCCTCACATGTATGTTACTGAGAATTTTATATACCTGTATCTTAGAAAATGTCATTTCACACTGAATTTATCTGTCAACATGTCATAGCCTCCATTGGATAATACCCTGCTTAAGGATAGGGACTTTGTGTAATTGTCTTGGTATTCCCACTTTTGTGCACCTAATGTATTTCCATATAAAAGTCATATGAAATCTGTTTAAAAGTACTTTTAGATTCCATATGTATGTAGTAATATATGATATTTGTTTTTCTCTTTCTGACTTACTTCACTCTTTGTAACAGGCTATAGGTTTGTCCACCCCAACTAAACTGACTCAAATTCATTCCTTTTTATGGCTGAGTAAAATTCCGTTGTGTACGTATATAACATGACTTTTTTATCCATCCATCTGTCAACAGACGTCTAGGTTTCTTCCCTGTCCTGGTTATTGTAAACAGTGCTGCAGTGAATACTGGGGTACATGTGTTTTTTTTAATTACAGTTTTCTATGGAATCTAGAAAAATGGTTCAGATGGAACCTATTTGTAGGGCAGAAATAGAGACACAAATGTACATAACGGACTTAATGGACACAGCAGGGGAAAAAGATGATGGAAAAATTGAGACAGTAGTATTGAAATATATACATTACCATGTATAAAATAGATAGTAAGTGTAAAATTGCTGTACAGCGCAGGGAGCTCAGTCTGGTGCTCTGTGAAGACCTAAAGGGGTAGGATGTGGTGGCTCAGGAGGGAGAGGATATATATGAATACTTATGGCTGATTCACATTGTTGTACAGCAGAAACCAACACAACACTGTAAAGCGAATATCCTCTAATTAAAAAATTAGAAAATAACTTTTAGGAAGACAATTCTTATTCACTCATTTTTCTTCTCCCATTACAATGTGGACTCTTTGGAAGCACTAGATGAATTGTATTTGTCTCTTTATTACCAGCCACTAGCCCAGTATGGGCAATGTTAGAGCATGCACAAACCTTGAATGCATTCTGGAATAAAAAGCAAGTAATATTAAATAAAGGAAGTTGTGTTTGAAATGACCTAGTCACCTCTTTCACTCAGAGATGAGGAAATCCTCTAAAAGGTTGTATAATTTTCCAAGAGCATAATGCCAACTGGCATCAGAAAAATGATGAGACTGGTTTTCCCATGGCCAATTTATGAATTTTGTCACCATCCAGTGTACTTTTAGGTATATGCTTTAGTTTCAACTTCTCTACCCCTCAGGCAGTCACAATCTGAACAAAAGAGAGGAGTTGTTGAGTTTCTGAAAGGATTATGAGAGCCCAGAGACTGCATATAAATTAAGGGCAAAAGCCTTCTTAGGATCCTAACATCAGTATATTTCTTGCTTCCCCTTAGGCCATGAATACACTTAGCAGCTTGAATAGATATCATAAGGGAAAAAGGAGATTTCTACATCCTAAACCACTTTCTACCTTGAGAAAATTGGTATTTTATATTATGCTTGAATATTTTTCTAAGAAAAAAAAAATGACTTCTCACTTGGATAGGCTGACATTTAGCCAAAAATAATTTTCCCCACCCGTGATTTTAGCCAAGAGAAGAGTGATTATCATAAGATAGCCCCACCATGCCTTTAGGGTTCATGAGTCAAGCTCCTTATTTTTCTCAGCCATGGTATGGACACTGGCACTTTGGTGAGCTAAGGTACACAGGACTAGAGTGCTCATGTCCAGTGGAGAGTGAGACAATTCTGTCTTGCATATCTGCCTTGGTTGCCTTGTCACCATGGTGATGTGGAAGGGCATACTAGATCTGACTGCAAAATAACAACAGAGTAATAATGAAATGGGGTAAGGAAAAACAGAATAAGAAATGTGTTTCTTTCTCTGGTCATAGTGTGTTCAATCGTTTAGTTGTGTCTGACTCTTTGCGACCCTACGGACTGTAGTCTGCCAGGCTACTCTGTCCATGGGATTCTCCAGACAAGAATACTGGAGTGGGTTACCATTGCCTCTTCCAGGAGATCTTCCAGACACAGAAGAGGTACCTTCTGTGTCTTCTGCACTAGCAGTTGAGTTCTTTAGCACTGAGCCACCAAACAGTAATAGTTCTTTCAATTTATTGAAATGGGGAAGAAAGACTAGAAAACAAAACTATCACTTTCACTTTGTTTTTTCTAAACCTAGGCCTCTTCTAGATGAAGTACGTGTAGATTCCTAAACATGCTAGTGACTGTCATCATTGCTTTGCTCAAACTGCCACAGATGTCAAGAATGCACCTGAACACTGACCCACCTCTCTGGCCCATGAATGAAAAGTAGAAATGAAATATCACACTTTCAGTGGATTAGGATGAACACAGTCTAACCAAAGCAGATTTAGTGTAAGAAAAACCAGGAGAGAGGAATGTAACAGAAATCACGTTAACTTAGAGAGAAGGATCCATCAAGTCAACAAATGCTAAAATATTGTGTAAAATTAAAAGTGAAAAATCTATAAGTGGTATATTAGAAATGGAAATCAGATCAATTTGGGTCAGACAATGAACAGGGAAGAGGTGAATAAAACTTTTAAATCCAACTCTTGTCATTGTTTTAGTTTCTACTGTATTTCCTCAAAAGATTATTCTAAGAAATAACTACATTTCATGTATTAAAAAATACAGTCAGCAGGCCCAATACTGAAAGTAAATATTTCCTCTTCAATGCTATATATTAATTCAAAGTAAGAAGATATTATATTGTGAATGACTTCAATTCACAGCAACAGCCCTAAGGCAATGTTCCAAAAGATCTCTTCACTTCATCAAAGTGGCTTTGTTAAGAAATTGCATCTTTCACAGAAACAACAACTGGAACAATTAATTAGCTTCAATTTTAATTAAGTGATGATGTCATTTAGCTTTGATTAAATTACAACAGCTAGATAAATCTAGACAGCAACATTTAGCTAATTTAATTAGGTATGGCATTGCTTTTTTGTATTTCCACTCTGAATGATTAATAGTTGGGAGCCAGTGCTTTTCCTACACAAGATTCTCTGTACTTTTACTGGATAGACAAATGCAAATAATATATAAATTAAAACTAATTGCATGGTATTTTGTCTTTTTTTCAACTTTATATTCTTGGAAAGATTACGATAAACTGCAAATAATTGTTTATTTCTCTATTTAAAATAAAATTTTCAATAAAAGTTACTTAATTTTAATGAAATATAAATTTAAAACTTCTTTTAAGATACTAAGGATTGGTTTCACCATAATCTTCCCTACCTCCATTGTTTTTCAAATTATTAATTTATAAAAATTGACTTTTGATTTTTCAGTTTAATAATAGGATTGCATTTTTCTTGGTCTCTTTCTTTTTCTTTTTCTTTCTCTAGCTTTACGTTCCTAGTGGTGTTTTAATCGCTTGTGTCCAACTCTTGTGACCCCATGGATTGTAGCCCACCAGACTCCTCTGTCCGTGGGATTTCCCAGGCAAGAATACTGGAGTGTGTTGCCATTTTCTTCTCCAAGTGATCTTCCTGACCCAGGAATAAACCCAGGTCTCCTGCATTGCAGGTGGTCTCCTGCATTGCAAGTGGATTCTTTCCTGACTGAGCCACCAAGGGATCCTCTTATGTGCCTAGGAGGATTGAACTTCAAGTGGTTGTAAGCTGTGATTCAACCTTAAAATTTCTGGGATTTCTTAGGTTATTTTATATCAGTTAGAGATTGGATTCAATTCTACTTGGCAATGCAGAGGACATGAGTGTGATCCCTGGCCCTGAAATATTTCACATTCTGCAGAGCAACTAAGCTGGTGTGCCACAACTACTGATATGTTGTAGAGCCCACAAGCCGCAACTATTGAGCCTGTGAGTCACAACTACTTAACCCATATGCCACAACCACTGAAGCCCATGCTTCCTAAGCCAGAAAGCCACAACTATTGTGTCTGTGTACTGCAACTACTGAAACCTATGTGCCTAGAGCCTGTGCTCCAATAACAAGAAAAGCCACCAGAATGAGCAGCTGGCACTCCACAACTAGAGAAAGCCCACATGCTGCAATGAAGACCCAGCACAATCAAGAATAAAATAAATTAAAAATAAATACATAAACACACACACAGACTTAAAGTCAGGGGATGTAAAAAGGTATTCCATGCAAACTGAAATCAGAAGGAAACTTGAGTATCAATGCTCATATCAGACTGAAGAGACTTTAGAACAAAAATTGTTATAAGAGACAAAGAAGGACAATATATAATGGTTATGGAATTGACCTAAAAAGAAGATATAACAATTGTATATATATATAACCCCAACACAGGAGCACCTAATAAAGCAAGTATTAACAGATATAAAGGGAAAAACTATACAATAATAGCAGGGGACTTCAACACTACACTTATATTAATGCACAGATTTTCCAGACAAAAAATCAATAAGGAAATATTGGCCTTAAATGACATCAGATTAGATGGATAAACAAATAGATGCTACTAAGTGACCACTGGCTCACTGAGGAAATCAAAGAAAATTTTTTAAAAAATCCTGGAGATAGAGAAAAGTTAAAACACAATTATCCAAACTTTATGGGATACTGTGAAAGTAGTTCTAAGAGGAACATTTATAGCAATACAATCTTACCATTGGAAATAAGAAAAATCTCAAATAAACAATCTAAACTTACACCTAAAGGAACCAGACAAAGAAGAACAAATATAACCCAAAGTTAGTAGAAGGAAAGATCAGAACAAAGATCAGAGCAGAAATAAATGAAATACAGACCAAAAGACTGGTTATTTGAAGAGAGAAACAAAGTGGATGAACCTTTAGCTAGACTCATCAAGAAAAAAAGAGGGTCCAAATGAGGACTAAGAATGGAAAGGAGAGTTACAACTGATACCATAGAAATACATCTTAAGAGACTATGAAGTGAACTATACACCAACAAAATGGAAAACCTAAAAGAAACTGACAAATTCCTACAAATGTACAATCTTTCACAACTGAACCAGGAAAAATAAATAACATGAACAGATCAATTATCAGTAATAAATTTGAATCAATAGTTAAAGAAGACAAAACAAAACCTCCCAACAAACAAAAGTCTAGGACCAGATGGCTTCACAGACAAATTATACAAAATAATTAGACATGTTGACACCTATACCTTTTCAATTTATTCCAAAAATATTGAAGTGGAAGGGATAATTCCAAATTCATTATACAAGACCAGTGTTATCCTTGTATTAAAACTGGATGAATACTACAAATAAATAAAAATTCAGCCTAATATTGTTGATGAACACAGATGCAAAAATCCTCATAAAAAACAAAAAAAACACAAAAAACTAGCAAGCCAAATTCAGCAATACATTCAAAAGGATTGTACACCATGAGCAAGTGGGATTTATCCCAAGGATACAAGGATTTCTCAGTATCCACAAATCAGTGTGATATACCACATTAACAAACTGAAAAATGTAAAACATCTCAATAGATCATCTCAATAGATTCAGAAAAAAAAAATATTTTGACAAAATTCAACATCAATATAAAACTCTCCAGAAGCAACAGAACTGGACATGGAACAACAAACTGGTTCCAAATAGAAAAAGGAGTACATCAAGATTGTATATTGTCACCCTGCTTATTTAACTTATATGCAGAGTACATCATGAGAAATGCTGGGCTGGATGAAGCACAAGCTAGAATCAACGTTGCCAGGAGAAGCATCAATAACCTCAGATATGCAGATGACACCACTCTTATGGCAGAAAGTGAAGAGGAACCAAAGAGCCTCTGACGAAAGTGAAAGAGTAGAGTGAAAAAGTTGACTTAAAGCTCAACATTCAGAAAACGAAAATCATGGCATCTGGTCCCATCACTTCATGGCAAATAGACGGGGAAACAGTGGAAACAGTGGCTGACTTTATGGTGATTTCAGCCATGAAATTAAAAGACACTTACTCCTTGGAAGGAAAGTTATGACCAACCTAGACAGCATATTAAAAAGCAGAGACATTACTTTGTCAACAAAGGTCCATCTAATCAAGGCTATGGTTTTTCCAGTGGTCATGTATGGATGTGAGAGTTGTACTATAAAGAAAGCTGAGTGCCAAAGAATTGATGCTTTTGAACTGTGGTGTTGGAGAAGACTCTTGAGAGTCCCTTGGACTGCAAGGAGGTCCAACTAGTCCATCCTAAAGGAGATCAGTCCTGGATGTTCATTGGAAGGACTGATGCTAAAGCTGAAACTCCAATACTTTGGCCACCTGATGTGAAGAGTTGACTCATTGGAAAAGAGCCTGATTCTGGGAGGGATTGAGGGCAGGAAGAGAAGGTGACAATAGAGGATGAGATGGCTGGATGGCCTCACTGACTCAATGGACATGAGTTTGTGTAGACTCCGGGAGTTGATGATGGACAGGGAGGCCTGGCGTGCTGTGGTTCATGGGGTCGCAAAGAATCAGACAGGACTGAGCAACTGAACTGAACTGAACTAAGTAAATATAACAAAAAAGAAACAGACACTGATATAGAGAACAAACCAGTGGTTATCAGTGGGGAAGGGCAAGATTTGGGTAGGGGATTAAGAATAAACTTCTATGCATAAAATAAATAAAGTACATAGATATACTATACTGGAATTATATATATATATATATTTAGCTTTTTATTTTTTAAATTTTAATATCTTTAATTCTTACATGCATTCCCAAACATGAACCCCCCTCCCACCTCCCTCCCCATAACATCTCTCTGGGTCATCCCCATGCACCAGCCCCAAGCATGCTGCATCCTACGTCAGACATAGACTGGCGATTCAATTCTTACATGATAGTATACATGTTAGAATGTCATTCTCCCAAATCATCCCACCCCCTCCCTCTCCCTCTGAGTCCAAAAGTCCGTTATACACATCTGTGTCTCTTTCCCTGTCTTGCATACAGGGTCGTCATTGCCATCTTTCTAAATTCCATATATATGTGTTAGTATACTGTATTGGTGTTTTTCTTTCTGGCTTACTTCACTCTGTATAATCGGCTCCAGTTTCATCCATCTCATCAGAGCTGATTCAAATGAATTCTTTTTTACGGCTGAGTAATACTCCATTGTGTATATGTACCACCAGCTTTCTTATCCATTCATCTGCTGATGGACATCTAGGTTGTTTCCATGTCCTGGCTATTATAAACAGTGCTGCGATGAACATTGGGGTACACGTGTCTCTTTCAATTCTGGTTTCCTCGGTGTGTATGCCCAGAAGTGGGATTGCTGGGTCATAAGGTAGTTCTATTTGCAATTTTTTAAGGAATCTCCACACTGTTCTCCATAGTGGCTGTACTAGTTTGCATTCCCACCAACAGTGTAGGAGGGTTCCCTTTTCTCCACACCCTCTCCAGCATTTATTGCTTGCAGATTTTTGGATTGCAGCCATTCTGACTGGTGTGAAGTGGTACCTCATTGTGGTTTTGATTTGCATTTCTCTAATAATGAGTGATGTTGAACATCTTTTCATGTGTTTGTTAGCCATCCGTATGTCTTCTTTGGAGAAATGTCTATTTAGTTCTTTGGCCCATTTTTTGATTGGGTCGTTTATTTTTCTGGAATTGAGCTGCAGAAGTTGCTTGTATATTTTTGAGATTAGTTGTTTGTCAGTTGCTTCATTTGCTATTATTTTCTCCCATTCAGAAGGCTGTCTTTTCACCTTGTTTATATTTTCCTTTGTTGTGCAGAAGCTTTTAATTTTAATTAGATCCCATTTGTTTATTTTTGCTTTTATTTCCAGAATTCTGGGAGGTGGATCCAGAGGATCCTGCTGTGATTTATGTCTGAGAGTGTTTTGCCTATGTTCTCCTCTAGGAGTTTTATAGTTTCTGATCTTACATTTAGATCTTTAATCCATTTTGAGTTTATTTTTGTGTGCGGTGTTAGAAAATGATCTAGTTTCGCACATATCATATAAAAACTCTAAATGGTATATAGTCTATAAAAATTTTAAATCACTGAGTTGTGCAACTAAAAGTTATATGCTATTTTAAATCAACTACATCTCAACTAAACTTTTTTCATTATTTGGTTAGATAATGTCTGTATTAATTTCATGACAGTAAGCCTCAGTTAAAATTACAATCCTAAACTCTGGAAATTGCCTGTTTTCCTAGGTACCAAGAGGATTCAAGAGCCAAGGGAAGATTATAAATATGCCACAGTACAGTGATTGTCACTGAAGACATAATTTGATTGTAGAAAGTGTGAAATAAGCCATTATCACCATAACTTTACTCTTTTGGCTTAGCTCCAATCTTTGAACTATTTGAATCAGTCTGAATAAAGCTTAGCAATTGTACATCTTGGTTTATTTGAACCAATTCCTCCCCCCTTTGCCTCCCTCTCTCTCTTTCTCCATACACTTCATTTTAGATTTAATAGGACATTGAAGGAGTAAAAATAAAGTTGTTCACACCAAGGAAACCAGAACTGAAAGAGACACACGTACCCCAATGTTCATTGCAGCACTGTTTACAACAGCTAGAACACAGAAGCAACCTAGATGTCCATCAGCAGACGAACAGATAAGGAAGTTGTGGTACATATACACAATGGAATATTACTCAGCCAAAAAAAAGGATGCATTTGAGTCAGTTCTAATGAGGTGGATGAAACTGGAGCCTATTATACAAAATAAAGTAAGTCAGAAAGAAAAACACCTATATAGTATATTAATGCATATATATGGAATTTAGAAAGATGATAATGACAAGCCTATATGCAAGGCCGCAAAAGAGACTGATGTAAAGAACAGACTTTTGGACTATGTGGGAAAAGGCGAAGGTGGGATGATTTGAGAGAATAGCAGTGAAACATGTATATTACCTTATGTAAAATAGATAACCAGTGCAAGTTTGATACATGAAGCAGGGCACTCAAAGGCAGGTGCTCTGGAACAACCCAGAGGGATGGGGTGCAGAGGGAGATGGGAGAAGGTTCAGGATGCGGGGGACATGTGTGGCTGATTCATGTTGGTGTATGGCAAAACCCACCACAATATTGTAAAGTAATTATCCTCCAGTTAAAATAAATTAATTAATTAAAAAAAAGAAGTTGTAGATATAAACCAGGCTAATACTGTTTCTAGGAGAAGGCAATAGCAACCCACTCCAGTATTCTTGCCTGGAAAATCCCATGGATGGAGGAGCCTGGTAGGCTGCAGTCCATGGGGTCGCTAAGAGTCAGACACGACTGAGCAACTTCACTTTGACTTTTTTCACTTTCATGCATTGGAGAAGGAAATGGCAACCCACTCCAGTGTTCTTGCCTGGAGAATCTCAGGGACGAGGGAGCCTGGTGGGCTGCCGTCTATGGGGCCACACAGAGTTGGACACGACTGAAGCGACTTAGCAGCAGTAATACTGTTTCTACACACACAAGTATATACACGTACATACATATATTGGCTGCACTGCACAGGTTGCGGATTCTTAGTTCCCCATCAGGGATTGAACCTGGGTCCTTAGCAGAGAAAGCATGAAGTCCTAACCACTGGGCCACTAGAGAATTCCCACAAGTTATATTTTGTACAAGAGCTATCTACTGTCAAAGGAATACTTTCTGGAATTATAAATTCCTATGTTCTCACGGAACTTTATATGCAATCTTTGTTTGAAGATGTGGGTTCTGCCATTACTTGCCTAGAATGACAGGTTAAACATCATAACTATTAAGGTATTTATGCTAGTTTGACCCCAGTGAAAAGGAACATTATTTCTGGAAACAATCTTCATCATAAAAATTAAATTATTTCCATCAGACCCAAAGCCACTTGTAGTTATTAATATGCAATTATAGTTTCATTAGGTTTGAAGTGTAGAATTAATTACCATTTTAACATTTGATCTTGCCTTTATATTTTATATTATAAATATGTTATTGAAGCCTTTCCTCTAGGTATAATACATATTAGGACTCTTGAATATATTGCACTTAAGTGGAAACATGACAAATGTCATTGCCAAAATCAAATCGAAGAGCAATGTTAAATAAGTACAGTATTTATAGAAGTATCAATATGAATAGTATGAGAATCATTTATTTTCCAACCAACAAGGGGACTTAGACTTAAATTTCATGCTCTCACCATTTTCCTCAGCGTAACTGGAATGTGCTTTGGAGGACAATAAATGTGTTTCCAAAAAGTGCACATTATTGAGGAACAGAAACAGTCAGAAGTACATGGCTTAATTGATGTCCCGAGGAACTAGAACAGCTAGAGGTCTTACTACATTATGCTTCTCCTTCACATTGGGAAAGAAGAGTGTGAGAAACTCTCTGTTTCTGGGGAAACATTCACCATCACCTTTCCCTGTTGGAACCATGTATTTTCCCAGTTACATGTTCAGAATTTGTGAATAATCATCTATTCCTGAAAGAAGTAAGGATTTTTTTGAGAAGTGAGGAAATTTTGTAGCCTGCATTGAATTGCATCTCAAAAAGCACTGATGTGTCTACCAAAGTGAAATTTCAGCCCCCATGGGTGGCAAACTCACAAATTAACCATGCATTATTATTTTATGTGTATTGATACTAAAATTAACATAATATAGATTGACACATGAAATCAGGGTGAGAAGAAATGAGGAGTCAGGCATGATGCTGGTACTCTCATTTAAGTGTGTAAAATCCTTAAAGAAATCATTCAAAAAGAGTTCACATAATAAGCACAGAGCTGGACTTCCCTTGTAGCTCAGTTGGTAAAGAATCTGCCTGTAATGCAGGAGACCCAGGTTTGATTCCTGGGTCAGGAAAATCCCCTGTAGAAGGAAATGGCAACCTACTCCAGTATTCTTGCCTGGATAATCCCATGGACAAAGGTGCCTGGCAGGCTACAGTCCATGGGGTCACAAGAGTCGCACACAATTTAGCAACTAAACCCACCACCAAGCACAGAGCTAGGAAGAACATTGCTGCTGTTTTAACAGATGACAAGATTGAGCCACGTTCAAATATTCCTCAAGAATTTATATCCAAATCTATTGCCTTACTCTCCCCCAAATAACTTCAGAGTTTCTGTGTTTTCAATTAACTGAGTAAGACAGACATGGATATTTCAATTATGTCGATTCAGGGTTTATCTGAAGCATGAGTTTGAGAACAATAATTGGCTTTTTAGAAAACAGTTCTTACATTTGAAAAGGAATTTTAAAATTCCATCAAGTTAAATACACAAGTTGAAATTCTGTTACAAAGTTAGATAAGGGAAGGAAATAAGTAGGCTTTTGTTCCTTATTCTATAAATTGTACAAATGATAGAAATAGATATTCAGTTACTGATCAAATTAAACAATTCCTAGTTACAATGGGTTGAAGAGTGTCTTCCCAGAATTCATGTCTACCTGAAACCTCAGATTTTGAGTTATTTGTAAATAAGAGTCTTTACAGAAGTAATCAGTTAACATGAGGACTAACTGCATCATGCTGGCTGTAAATCCAATAACTGGTGCCCTTTTAAGAAGGGGAAGCAGATGCACACAGGAAAGAAAGTCACCTGATGATGGAGAGAGAGATTAGCCTGACCAAGCTACAAGCAAAGGAATGCCAAACATTGTTGCCAACCACCAGATGCTGGAAGAGTCACAGAAATGAACCACTTTTGCTGAAACCTCGATTTCAGATTTCTACCCTCCAGCACTGTCAGATAATAAATTCCTGTTGATTTAAGTCACCAATTTTGTAGTAATTTGTTATGGCAGCTTTAAGAATTTAATGCATTAGTTAAAGGATAACACAGTGTATAATTTGCAAAAGTCAAAGGAAGCTGGGCCAATTTTTCTATGCATGATTCTTTGATAAGAGAAATCTGTGCTAATCCTTGGTCTAGGCAAGATGTTCTGATGTATGTTAATCCTCCCAATATTATCTTGAGACATTAGATTGCCTCCTTTCCCTTAAAAAAAAAAAAGACCTTAACAAAGTAGAAGAAAATTACACTAAAGATAACATGGAAAATCTTCACGCGGGCTGATTGTGTATGGGTTGTCATGGATTACAGAAAAAAATTGATGGCACAGGTTTCTTACATCCTATATACTAAAAGTGAATACTAACTAATTTAAAGAGACATTAAAAATAAAGAAAAATTAAAGAAAATAACAATGTATTTTATGATATTAGAGAAGGGAAGAAACTCCAAACAATATAAGAATAGATTATATTTTGGCTACATTTCACTAATTAAAGTTTGAAAATTTTGGAGGAAAATGAAAACGATGAACAGATTTAAAGTTAAAAACTGCAACCTGTCATTAGCTCTTTGCAATTCATGTACAGCAGATCAATTATGGATAAGAGAACACTAATTTTGTTCTAGGGCATCATTCATTTTCCAGATAGTCTCTTTGCTTAAATAGTACACGCAAAGGTGTTTCATACTGTTGATTTGTTTGATCTAGGCAAACTTAAAGTTTGTCTAGATTGTTCTAGCTTCAAACTTACACTAATTTAATGATATGGCTTCCCTGGTGGCTCAGACAGGAAAACTTCTGCCTGCAATGCAAGAGACCTGGGTTCGATCCCTGGGTTGGGAAGATCCCCTGGAGAAGGAAATGGCAGCCCACTACAGTATTTTTGTCTGGAAAATTCCATGGACAGAGGAGCCTGGTAGGGTCCATGGGGTTGCACAGTCCATGCAAAGAGTCAGACACAACTGAGATACTTCACTTCTCTTCAGTGATATTCAACATTAGAGCTTCAGCATGCTATATTGCTCTAATTTATTCTTTTTTATTTTTGTTTTCTAAATATTTTAAAATATAAATATGGCAGAATCAGTTATTTATTGCTAACAAACATTCCCCAAATTCAGAGCTGATGCATGTTATAACCATTTGAATGTGCCAACCTCATCCTATTGCTAACCAATGGTGTGGCTGGACTGGCCCATGTAGTTCTTACTATGACTGCAAGTTCTTACTATGACCCTCAGCCATACCCATCAGAAAACTTTGAAAGAGACAAGGTTTATTATAAGTCCTGGAAATTACATGACATACCTGGAGCCACACATCAAGGGCACAGGTGGAGAGAGATTGAAAATATGTGGGTCTGGGCTTCTGCTTTTATTGGGGTCGTGGATTGGTGGCCTAGGGTTTGACAGACTCATTATTTGTTAGTGAATTTAAAGCATAATAGCAGAAATTTAAAGTACAGAAGGCAAGACTACAAGAGGGCTAAATGGTCAGTTATCTAAGGAGCCTAGAGTGGCAGGGAGCCTACTTCATTATCCAGTCTTATAACTGACAATATTACTATTCAAGATGGCCAGCCATCTTAAAGTGGATGCCTTGGCAATCAAAGTTTAAGTCAGCACCTGCATTACAAAAACAGAAAAACCAACTGTCACACTAAAATATGTTTTGAGAACTATGAATCATCATCTTAGAAAAAAAGCATATAATCTTACATATGCACATGTATACACAAACACACATAATTACACACATTTTTTTGTACTTTTGAAAACTACTCATGGTCTTCCTAAAATTCATCCTTAAATACTCTAATGATTCTTCGATATTGAGAATTGATGCAAAAATTTTCTATAAAATACTCAATTCTATCTTGTCTATGAAACACGTGCTAATAAAACATACATATTACAAATACTAAACTATTAAAATAATATAGATTCTTCAAAATCAAATGCTTTTTCTTTTTTTAATACTATAATCTGTAGGGTATCTATGCAGAAAAGTTCTAAGTAAGTCATATAAATGTTTCCAAATAATTTCTTCCCCTATAGTCATTATATCTATAGACTATAAACTCTTGCAAAACACAACTCTTATGTCTACTTTCCAAAATAATTTGTCAACCTTTCAATTGACTAACAAGATTTTACAAAAGTATTATTTCTCCAAAAACCTATTTATATCATATCAGTGATAATATTCCAATATCTTACTGTCTTGTGCATTTTTTCAATTTAAATATTTTGCTTATTAAAAATAAAAATGCACATAATGGATGAAAATCACTGTATGTGGTCTTAATCCTTTTGGAATTATTATTCCAAAAGTTAAGTTCTCTGCTTAGAACTATACTTGATAAATAGTAAGTTTCCAAAAATGTATGTTAAATAGAATGTAATAATTCCTTCACTATGTTAGTATTTTATTTACAAGTTAATTTATTCATCTATATGAACAGAAAAGTTAAATACCTACCATCCAAGACTGATTTATACATTAAGATAATTTATGTAATAGCATTTAACAAATTTCTTAGCATACAGGAAGATCCTAATGTGACTTTCTCTTCTTTTCTCTTAAATCTTAAATCTACGAATGTGATGTATCATGTGAATTATTTATGTATGATTTTTTTTAAAATCCTTGGTTTAAAAAACTGAATTTGCCAAATGATAGGTATAATGATGCATTTATTCTATGTTGGAACTAAATTAAATTTGTAAAATATCAATTTAGGCACTATTTTAGCATTTTATTAGATCTCAATTTTTATTTCAAACTAAATGTTTAAATGGGAAATTTGGTAGACACTGAAACTATCAAAAATAAGGTAAAAATTGCCCTTATCCCCCTGCTTCACTCCTTCTTTTCCTCAACGTTACATAAAGTGCTTTCGTCCTCCTACCCAATTTCACTTGCAATAAGTAAGCATTGTCAACAGTTGAGAGGAGGAACTTTGCAGATTTTTTAATGAAATCTCACTTGGGTAATGTGTGGAAGAGTCGACTTTGAAAATGCATTCTACCTCTGTAGATATCTTTTAGATATCTTTTCTTTTCTCCCAAACCCACTTCTCGGCTTTGATCTGTGTCCTGGGGGTGTTCTTGCTCTCTGTCTTCAATTTGGTTTCCCTGTTAAAGGCAGTAACAGAAGTTAAGAAAATGGGAAGAATAAGGTCAAGGTATTTGTTACCAGACCCCTTTCATGAATTCCTGTGCATAGGTTTTACCTTTCCAGGGTAAACGACAGCTCTGTGTGTAGGATGCCCTATCCATACAGCTATCTCTGTGTCAAAAGTCTGCTTCTTCTCCTTCTAATTTTAGGCTGAGAGGTATTGTACACCTTTCTGTTGTCAACACCCTTGAGTACTATATCTTCCTTTTCTTAAGCCCTTTTTGAATAGTTTTTGTTTTTGTTAAACTTATACATTTATATGTATCTCTGTATTTATGAGCATCTTCTCATTAGAATGTAGCATACTAGGTGGGTAAACTGTTCACACAGTTTTCTCCAGAAGCTTTTGTGTTTTCAATTGAGAAAATCACCTAAACAGCAAATCTTTATTACTTGCTTTTAAAGTATCAAATTAATATCTTCTTTGTTCTGGAAAAAGAAATGGAATCCACCTCTATGTTTATATAAACATCAATAGTTATTCATATTTATATACAAACGTATATAAATAATGATACCATACATAAGAAAAGAGAGCATGAGAAACAACAGAAACCCTCAACAAATTTCACTAAACAAGATTTTTTTTTACAGTAAAAAGTCATGAAAACTATCACTCTGACATGAACAATTCCAAACACAATCTTTCTGTAAAGTGTATTGTTCTTTGAGAAAGCTTGGAAAAATCCTGAAAACGGATGGTTTCTTTTTTTTTTTTTTTTTTCATTTTTGCAGTTCTTTTTGTTCATTGTACATATTTATATGCAGTTACCTGAAATTAATCTTTCCCTTGAAAGCCCTCCCCCACAAACTCCCACTAATTCCATGAGTGACACTGCTGGGGCCTTCTACCACATGTCTGCAAATATACCAATACCCATTAACTACACTTTCGATATTTAGTTCTTGACTATTTTTCAGTCAGTCATTCTCTTTTTTGTGATCTTGGATGAAGCAAGCATTTTGAAAGGTTGGGTTTTGACAGACCCAAATTCTGGAGTGTAATATACCACTGGCACTCTAGAATCAGCTGGGTATTTGCATGTTCAAGATGTTGTACTTTCATTTCCGAATAAGCTGACAGGCTGCTCTCATCAAGCTCTTGAAAATCATTAACAATATATAGAAGCATCTCATTACTGTGTTTTCCTATATACTCATTAGAATTCATTTTCTTCTTAATTCCTATAATTGCTTTATGTAAAAATACGCAGGATTTCACCCTTCACTAAGATATCCCAGTGTCATAGGAATGTGTCATACATTAATAGCCACAATTGTCTATTTGGTCACAAGGCCCTGTGGGAAGGTGTCAGTTGGTTATGACTTTATGAATAAAAAGTCAGAGAGACTTATCAGAATTGAGAAAGCAAACTGGCTCATCAGTTCAGTTCAGTTCAGTTCAGTCACTCAGTCGTGTCCAACTCTTTGCAACCCCATGAATTGCAGCACACCAAGCCTCCCTGTCCATCACCAACTCCTGGAGTTCACTCAAACTCATGTCCATCGAGTGGGTAATGCCATCCAGCCATCTCATCCTCTGTCGTCCCCTTCTCCTCCTGCCCTCAATCCCTCCCAGCATCAGAGTCTTTTCCAATGAGTCAACTCTTCTCATCAGGTGGTCAAAGTATTGGAGTTTCAGCTTTAGCATCAGTCCTTCCAAAGAACACCCAGGACTGATCTCCTTTAGGATGGACTGGTTGGATCTCCTTGCAGTCCAAGGGACTCTCAAGAGTCTTTTCCAACTCCACAGTTCAAAAGCATCAATTCTTCAGCACTCAGCTTTCTTCACAGTCCAACTCTCACATCCATACATGACCACAGGAAAAACCATAACCTTGACTAGATGGACCTTAGTCAGCAAAGTAATGTCTCTGGTTTTGAATATGCTATCTAGGTTGGTCATAACTTTCCTTCCAAGGAGTAAGTGTCTTATAATTTCATGGCTACAGTCACCATCTGCAGTGACTTTGGAGCCCCAAAAATAAAGTCTGACACTATTTCCACTGTTTCCCCATCTATTTCACAGGAAGTGAAGGGACTCGATGTCATGATCTTAGTTTTCTGAATGTTGAGCTTTAAGCCAACTTTTTCACTCTCCTCTTTCACTTTCATCAGCAGGCTTTTTAGTTCCTCTTTATTTTCTGCCATAAGGGTGGTGTCATCTGCATATCTGAGGTTATGGCTATTTCTCCCAGAAATCTTGATTCCAGCTTGTGAAGTCCCAGTTGCCATTACTTCTAGGCCTTAATGATGAGTAAGATGCAAAAGAATAATTTAAAATCTAAAATAATTACATAAGGAATATGCCTATGCATGCATGTTCAGTAGCACAGCTGTGCCCAACTCTTGAGGCCCCTTGTATTGTAGCCTGCCAGACTCCTCCATCCATGAACTTTTCCAGGCAAGGATACTGGAGTGGGTTTCCATTTCCTTCTCCAAGAGATCTTCCCCACCGAGGGATCAAACCCATATCTCCTGTGTCTCCTGCACTGGAAGGCAGAGTATTTTACCACTGAACCACTTGGAAAGCCCCAAGGAATATGCCTATATAAACTTTAATTCTATTTTCCTTTTTCAATCTTGGGTAAATTGGTTGGTATGTGGCTTGTGTAGCACGTTGAGTAACATTAGCAAAGAGATAACTTTAAATGAATAAAGAATCTCAGTGTCTTTGTGTGAAGAAAGATGAGCAAAAGCATCAGAATAACTGAAGACAAGCACAAGAAAGGTGACTGACAGGCATCCACATGCCTCATCTTAGTTCACATTACAATATACAGTGAGGATAGATCAATCGTTGCTCAGAATTACTGCCTCAAAAGATCTTTCTATTTTGAAAACTAATGACAGGTAATCATCAAAATATCTCAAGGCAATGCATCATATGTAAGGAATGTGGGACCTTGAAATAATGAGTTACATTCAAAATGCTCCAGTGTCATAACAAAAAAAAGTGAACATCTATTTTTCTTTGTTTTCACAACAAAGGCGTTATGCAAAAGAAAGAGAAGCACAAATTGAGAAGGTTCCAAGCAGATAACAGGTAATCTGAAGGTTGCTTAGAACATAGAATAATACAAAGTCAAGTATATTTGTATTTGGTGGAGACTGGAGTGGCTGAGGAAAAGCTAAATATTTTCAAAATTATTCTTTCAGGGCTTCCTACTCAGTGTATGTAAAGAATTAATACCATTAACTGAGGAAGCCACTGACACTGACTTGCTAGAAAAAAACACAGAATAAGGAGCTATTTTCATAAAAATAACAACATGGTGTAGTCAGTACTTTTTCCAACTCAGAATTCTGGTAAATTAGAGAGCCCAGTGGAGGAGAGCCAGTATACTAGAGAAGGCTGAATTTAGTATTAACAGGCAAAAACACTGGAGTTAGATTTCATTCCTCATTATAAATTCTTGAGTAAGTTCCCAAACTCTTCTTAGATTTTAAACAGATGAAATGAAATTTACGGTATCTAGCTTTTGAGGTATTTATGAAGGTACCATTAGGTAAGAAGTTAGGCATCAGCAACAAGGGGTGGCCTGGCTGAAAGGGATGCAGACGATCTTTATATCCCACCCAGACACACCCAGGAGAGCACACAGATATGCTACAAAATAACCACAGAGATTTTTCAGACACCTAAACATGCACCCTAGGAACACAAAGTATTCAAAATAACCCCAGGGGCTTCTACCAGTAACCTTAGGCAGCTAGGAGCCTATTCAGTTCAGTTCAGTTCACTCGTGTCCGACTCTTTGCAACTCCATGAATCACAGCACGCCAGGCCTCCCTGTCCAACACCAACTTCCAGAGTTCACCCAAACTCATGTCCATCGAGTCGGTGATGCCATCCAGCCATCTCATCCTCTGTTGTCCCCTTTTCCTCCTGCCCCTAATCCCTCCCAGCATCAGAGTCTTCCAATAAGTCAACTCTTTGCATGAGGTGGCCAAAGTACTGGAGTTTCAGCTTTAGCATCATTCCTTCCAAAGAACATGCAGGGCTGGAGCCTGTTAGGGATTCATAAATAATCTACATATATATACATTTGATTATAACAGACTGAATTATGGGAAGACATAAACACAGCCTCAGTTCAGTTCAGTTCAGTTGTTCAGTCGTATCCGACTCATTGCGATCCCATGAATCTCAGCACGCTGGGCCTCTCTGTCCATCACCAACTCTGGGAGTTCACTCAGACTCACATCCATCGAGTCAGTGATGCCATCTAGCCATCTCATCCTCTGTCGTCCCCTTCTCCTCCTGCCCCTAATCCCTCCCAGCATCAGAATCTCTTCCAATGAGTCAACTCTTCGCATGAGGTGGCCAAAGTACTGGAGTTTCAGCTTAAGCATCATTCCTTCCAAAGAAATCCCAGGGCTGATGTCCTTCAGACTGGTTGGATCTCCTTGCAGTCCAAGGGACTCTCAAAAGTTTTCTCCAACACCACAGTTCAAAAGCATCAATTCTCCAGCGCTCAGCCTTCTTCACAGTCCAACTCTCACATCCATACATGACCACAGGAAAAACCATAGCTTGACTAGATGGACCTTAGTCAGCAAAGTAATGTCTCTGCTTTTGAATATACTATCTAGATTGGTCATAACTTTTCTTCCAAAGAGTAAGCGTCTTTTAATCTCATGGCTGCAGTCACCATCTACAGTGATTTTGGAGCCCCAAAAAATAAAGTCTGACACTGTTTCCACTGTTTCCCCATCTATTTCTCATGAAGTGATGGGACTGGATGCCATGATCTTCGTTTTCTGAATGTTGAGCTTTAAGCCAACTTTTTCATTCTCCTCTTTCACTTTCATCAAGAGGCTTTTTAGTTCCTCTTCACTTTCTGCCAATAAGGGTGGTGTCATCTGCATATCTGAGATTATTGGTATTTCTCCAAGCAATCTTGATTCCAGCTTGTGTTTCTTCCAGTCCAGCGTTTCTCATGATGTACTATGCAGAAAAGTTAAATAAGCAGGGTGACACTATACAGCCTTGAGGTACTCCTTTTCCTATTTGGAACAAGTCTGTTGTTCCATGTCCAGTTCTAACTGTTGCTTCCTATCCTGCATACTGGTTTCTCAAGAGGCAGGTCAGGTGGTCTGATATTCCCATCTCTTTCAGAATTTTCCACAGTTTATTGTGATCCACACAGTCAAAGGCTTTAGCATAGTCAATAAAGGAGAAATAGATGTTTTTCTGGAACTCTCTTGCTTCTTCCATGATCAAGCAGATGTTGCCAATTTGATCGCTGGTTCCTCTGCCTTTTCTAAAACCAGCTTGAACATCTGGAAGTTCATGGTTCACGCATTACTGAAGCCTGGCTTGGAGTATTTTGAGCATTACTTTCCTAGCATGTGAGATGAGTGCAATTGTGTGGTAGTTTGAGAATTCTTTGGCATTGCCTGCCTGCTGTTATACAACTTGCAATTGTCAATCGGCCTTGAACATATGCCCATTTCCATTCCCTTTCATTGACTGGTTGTGGGTATAAGCCCTATTTTGCACAGGGGGAAACCAAAAGGAGGAAATGGGAAGTATAAGAAGGGGAAGCCAAGAAGGAGAAGAGAACTCCTTTGGGTTTGGCCTGTTACCGTATCTTGGGAGTGTCTGTCTAATAAAAGAGCTGTCTGCTTGAGACGAACTGAGTTATAACTTGCCTGTTGTTTTAAAGCCTTAGTCCATCATTTCATATTTTTGTTGCAGTGAGACAAGAACTGAGGAAGAAAAATAAACTGACTTGACAGCATTATAACACATTAAAAAATCTTCATGTAACTTACAGCACAAAGAGATTAAGTTATTTACAGTTTGACTACTATTACAGAATTGTGACACAAGGCAGATCAAGTAAAAATAATAGATTAAATTTACTATTTAAGTTCGTCAATTCCTTTCATTTTAGTATCAACCGAAATCTGGCTTCCAGTTTGGTTTTTGGTGACTAAAATCACTAATTAACTTTCAATTACTAAATCTAATGATCACCTCTCACATATATTTTTGTTATATTAGCATACGTATATTGCTTCTCAAATTCTACATTTGTCAATCATTCTCCATCTTTGGTGATTCCTTGTTACTTTTATTACATTGATATTTTTCTACTTTTTAGTCTAATTACTCAGTGAAGTTCCATATTCAGTTACAATGTGTGAGTTATACACACCACCACATATAACTACATACACAACGGATGCCACTATTTATATTGAGCTCCACAACTCATGTTTCTAATAAGCTACTGTCTTCCCTAGATAGCCTGAAGTGCAAGGAACCTGACATTTCCAAAGACTTATATCATCTCCCCAAACAAGTGCCAGCAACTCAAAGACAAACTTGAATCCTCAAATTACATATAGTTAGATTCAAGTAGACAAACAGAACTGTCCTATGTAATCAAGAAAATTTTAGATTGAATATGGACAGGATGATTTAAAAAAAAAAAGAAATTACAAAATCCTAATGGAAAATCTGAAACTGTGAAAAATCATATCTTTGTGGTTAATGAGAAATTGACAGAATTAGTAATTTGTTTTATGCAATAATATACACACATACTTCATTCTTTAAATTCATTGCATACATAGAATACTTTTAAAATATACCATACATTTAATATACATACAATATATATACATGTGCATCATTTATATGTATATATAGGTATGGGATTCCCTGGTGGCTTAGCAGTAAAGAATCTGCCTGCAACACAGGAGCCACAGGAGACCCAGGTTCGATGTGTGGGTCAGGAAGATCCCCTGGAGAAGGTCATGGCAACCCACTTCAGTATTCTTGCCTGAATAATTCCATGGGCAGAGGAATCTGACGAGCTACAGTCCATGGGGCTGCAAAGAGTCAGACACGACTGAAGCAACTTGGCATGCATGAATGCATGCATATATAGGTATATGTGTACATATAAAGGTAAAGTGACATTCCAGGGATCACAAACAGTTACATTTTCTTAACACAGATGTTGTGATGTATGTATAATATATATTCTTTGGAAGTTACCATAATTAAAAACAATATGCTAATGACAGTCCAAAAATTATTCTTAAAACCTATAGAAACCTGTAGCAAATAATTTCATTGATAATATAGTAGCTTCCTATTACATATGTAAATAAACACTGTAATGAAATGGCTAAATAAAATAATTCACAATTTATGAAGAATAAAGCTACTATCTTCATATCCCTGAATCAAATGTATTTACAACACCATCTCTCATATAAATAAGATAAATAGCAAACTTTATTTCAAATGCATCTGATGGAGGGGCGGTCCAAAGATGGCAGAGGAACAGGACGGGAAGACCACTTTCTCCCTCACAAATTCATTGAAAGAACATTTGAATGCTGAGAAAATTCCACAAAACAACTTCTGAATGCTGGTAGAGGACATCAGGCACCCAGAAAGGCAGCCCATTGTCTTTGAAAGGAGATGGAGAAGTCTTGAGGCTACTGTGAGAATAAGACTGAAATCCAGAGACAGGAGGCTTAAGTTCAAAACCTGAGAATGCCAGAGAACTCCGGACTCCAGGGAACATTGATGGATAAGAACTCACCCAAACGCCTCCATACAGACACTGAAACCAAGCACTACTCAAGGGCCAATAAGTTCCAGAGCAAGACATACCATGCAAATTCTCTGGCAACACAGGAACATAGGCTGAGCTTCAATATACAGGCTGCCCAAAGTCACACCAAAGCCACTGACATCTCAAAACTCACTACTGGACACTTCATTGCACTCCAGAGAGAAGAAATCCAGCTTCACCCAACAGAACACTGACCCAAACTTCCCTAACCAGGAAACCTTGACAAGCCACCCACCCAACCCCACCCACAATGAGGAACCCCCACAATAAAGAGGAACCACAAACTGCCAGAATATGGAAAGGGCACCCCAAACACAGCAATCTGAACAAGATGAAAAGGCAGAGAAATACTCAGCAGGTAAAGGAACAGGATAAATGCCCACCAAATCAAACAAAAGAGGAGGAGATAGGGAATCTACCTGATAAAGAATTTAGAATAATGATAGTGAAAATGATCCAAAATCTTGAAAACAAAATGGAGTTACAGATAAATATCCTGGAGACAAGGATTGAGAAGATGCAAGAAATGTTTACCAAGGACCTAGAAGAGATAAAAAAAAAATAGAGTCAATATATAATGAATAATGCAAAAAATTAGATCAGAAACACTCTGGAGGGAACCAAGAGTAGAATAACAGAGGCAGAAGATAGGATAAGTGAGGTAGAAGATAGAATGGTAGAAATAAATGAATCAGAGAGGAAAAAAGAAAAACAAATTAAAAGAAATGAGGACAACCTCAGAGACTTCTGGGACAACGTTAAACACCCCAACATTTAAATCATAGGAGTCCCAGAAGAAGAAGACAAAGAGAAGGACCATGAGAAAATACTTGAGGAGATAATAGTTGAAAACTTCCCTAAAATGAGGAAGGAAATAGTAACCCAAGTCCAAGAAACCCAGAGAGTCCCAAATAGGATAAACCCAAGAAGAAACACCCCAAGACACATATTTATCAAATTAACAAAGATCAAACACAAAGAACAAATATTAAAAGCAGCAAGGGAAAAACAACAAATAACACACAAGGGGATTCCCATAAGGATAACAGCTGATCTTTCAATAGAAACTCTTCGGGCCAGAAGAGAATGGCAGGACATACATAAAGTGATGAAAGAGAAAAACCCACAACCCAGATTACTGTACCCAGCAAGGATCTCATTCAAATATGAAGGCGAAATCAAAAGCTTTACAGACAAGCAAAAGCTGAGAGAATTCAGCACCACAAAACCAGATCTCCACCAAATGCTAAAGGGGTCTTCTCTAGACAGGAAACACAAAAAGGGTGTATAAACTTGAACCCAAAACAATAAAGTCAATGGCAACAGTATCATACTTATCAATAATTACCTTAAATGTAAATGGGTTGAATGCCCCAACCAAAAGACAAAGGGCTGGCTGGATGGATACAAAAACAAGACCTCTATATATGTTGTCTACAAGAGACCTGCCTCGAAACAAGGGACACATACAGACTGAAAGTGAAAGGCTGGAAAAAGATATTCCATGGAAATAGAGACCAAAAGAAAGCAGGAGTAGCAATACTCATATCAGATAAAATAGACTTTAAAATAAAGGCTGTGAAAAGAGACAAGGACACTGTATAATGGTCAAAGGATCAATCCAAGAAGAAGATATAACAATTATAAATATATATGTATCCAACATAGGAGCACCGCAATATGTAAGGCAAATGCTAACAAGTATGAAAGGGAAAATTAACAATAACACAATAATAGTGGGAGACTTTAATATCCCACTCACACCTGTGGATAGATCAACTAAACAGAAAATTAACAAGGAAACACAAACTTTAAATGATACAATAGACCAGTTAGTCCTAATTGATATCTATAGGACATTTCACCCAAAAACAATGAATTTCACCTTTTTCTCAAGTGCACATGGAACCTTCTCCAGGATAGATAACATCCTGGGCCATAAATCTAGCCTTGGTAAATTAAAAAAAATTGAAACCATTCCAAGCATTTTTTCTGACCAAAATGAAGTAAGATTAAATGTCAGTTTCAATGAACGTGAGTCTGAGTGAACTCTGGGAGATGGTGATGGACAGGGAGGCCTGGTGTGCTGCGATTCATGGGGTAGCAAAGAGTCGGACACGACTGAGCGACTGAACTGACTGACTGACAGGAGAAAAACTATCAAAAATTCTAACATATGGAGGCTGAACAACACTCTGCCGAATAACTAACAAATTACAGAAGAAATTAAAAGAAGAAATCAAAATATGCATAGAAACGAATGAAAATGAAAACACAACAACCCAAAACCTATGGGACACCATAAAAGCAGTGCTAAGGGGGAGGTTCATAGCGATACAGGCTTACCTCAAGAAATAAGAGAAAAGTCAAATAAGTAACCTAATTCTACAACTAAAGCAACTAGAAAAGTAAGAAATGAAGAACTCCAGGGTTAATGGAAGGAAAGAAATCTTAAAAATTAGGGCAGAAATAAATGCAAAAGAAACAAAAGATACTTTAGCAAAAATCAACAAAACTAAACGCTGATTCTTTGAAAAGAGAAATTGTAGGAGATTTCTGGAGATTACAAGTGAAATAACACAAAACATACAAGACATACAAAAGACAGACAGGACACCACTCTGGCCAGAGGAACAACTGGGCAAACTAATTGCCATTTATTATTATAAAGCCCTCCTTAGGCAGAATTCCAGACTGTAAGAATAAGCCTTTTCAGTACAGTGCAGGTGCATACATGTTATCATACAGCAAAGGGGAGTGAAATCTCTGTCTACTGAAGAGTCTGCCCAAAGCCCTCATCTCCTTCTTATCTCAAGAAGGGAATGCTCCCTCGTTTGCAAGGGACCATTAAACACAGCAAGGCTGTGTCCAGACTCTTTGGCAGAACGCCTCGTATGCAAGGACGCTCAGCCTGAGCAGAGAGACCCGTTTGCAGGAACATCTCTGCTACCCTATTAACCCTTCAAGAAATAAAATTGACAAACCATTAGCCGGACTCATCAAGAAACAAAGGGAGAAGAATCAAATCAACAAAATTAGAAATGCAAATGGAGAGATCACAACAGACAACAAAGAAATACAAAGGATTATAAGAGACTATTATCAGCAACTATATGCCAATAAAATGGACAACTTGGAAGAAATGGACAAATTCTTAGAAAAGTACAACTTTCCAAAACTGAGCCAGGAAGAAATAGAAAATCTTAACAGACCTATCACAAGCACAGAAATTGAAACTGTAATCAGAAATCTTCTAGCAAACAAAAGCCCAGGACCAGGTGGCTTCACAGCTGAATTCTACCAAAAATTAAGAGAAGAGCTAACATCTATCCTGGAGAAGGCAATGGCAACCCACTCCAGTACTCTTGCCTGGAGAATCCTATGGATGGAGGGCCTGGTAGGCTACAGTCCATGGGGTCGACAAAGTGTAGGACATGACTGAGCGACTTCACTTTCACTTTTCAATTTCATGCACTGGAAAAGAAAATGGCAACCCACTCCAGTATTCTTGCCTGGAGAATCTCAGGGACAGAGGAGCCTGTTGGGTGCTGTCTATGGGGTCACACAGAGTCGGACACAATTGTCGGGACTTAGCAGCAACAGCAACACCTATCCTACTCAAACTCTTCCAGAACATTGCAGAGGAAGGTAAACTGTCAAAATCATTCTATGAGGCCACCATCACCCTAATACCAAAATCTGACGAAGATGCCACAAAAAAAGAAAACTACAGGCCAAAATCACTGATAAGCATAGATACAAAAATCCTTAACAAAATACTAGCAAACAGAATCCAACAACATATTAAAAAGATCATACATCATGACCAAGTGGGCTTTATCCCAGGGATACAAGGATTCTTCAATATTTGAAAATCAATGTACATTATTAAATTGAAAGATAAAAACCATATGATTATCTCAATAGATGCAGAGAAAGCCTTTGACAAAATTCAACATCCATTTGTGATTAAAAAAAAACCTCCAGAAAGCAGTAATAGAAGGAATATATTGCAACATAATAAAACCTATATATGACAAACCCACAGGAAACATTATCCCCAATGGTGAAAAATTTAAAGCATTTCCCCTAAAGTCAGGAACAAGACAAGGGTGCCCACTTTCATCACTACTATTCAACATAGTTTTGGAAGTTTTGGCTACAGCAATCAGAGGAGAAAAAGAAATAAAATGAATCCAGATTGGAAAAGAAGAAGTAGAACTCTCATTGTTTGCAGATGACATATCCTCTACACAGAAAACGCTGAAGACTCCACAAGAAAATTACTAGAGCTAATCAATGAATATAGTAAAGTTGTAGGATATAAAATTAACACACAGAAATCTTTTGCATTCTTATACACCAGGAATGAGAAAACAGAAAGAGAAATTAACAAAACAATTCCATTCACCATTGCAATGAAAATAATAAAATACTTAGGAATATATCTACCTAAAGAAACAAAAAACCTATGTATATAAAACTATAAAACACTGATGAAGGAAATCAAAGAGGACACAAATAGATGGAAAAATAGGCCATGTTCATGGATTGGAAGAATCAATATAGAGAAAATGAGTATACTACCTAAAGGAATCTATAGATTCAATGCAATCCCTTTGAAGCTACCAATGGTATTTTTCACAGAATTAGAACAAATACTTTCACAATTTGTATGGAAATACAAAAAATCTCAAATAGCCAAAGCAGTCTTGAGAAAGAAGAATGAAACTTGAGGAATCAACCTGGCTGACTTCAGGCTATAATACAAAGCTACAGTCATCAAGACAGTATGGTACTGGCACAAAGACAGAAATATAGATCAATGGAAAAAAAATAGAAAGTCCAGAGATAAATCAATGCACCTATGGACACCTTATCTTTGACAAAGAAAGCAAGAGTATACAATGGAGAAAAGACAATCTCTTTAACAAGTGATGCTGGGAAAACTGGTCAACCACTTGTAAAAGAATGAAACTCAAACACTTTCTAACACCATACACAAAAATAAACTCAAAATGGATTAAAGATCTAAATGTAAGACCAAAAACTATAAAACTCCTAAAGGAAAACATAGGCAAAACACTCTCTGACATAAATCACAGCAGCATCCTCTATGATCCACCTCCCAGAGCAATGGAAATAAAAGCAAAAATGAACAAATGGGAACTAATTAAACTTAAAAGCTTTTGCACAACTAAGGAAACTATAAGCAAGATGTAAAGACAGCCTTCGGAATGGGAAAAAAATAATAGAAAATGAAGCAACTGACAATTAATCTCAAAAATATACAAACAACTCCTACAGCTCAATTCCAGAAAAATAAACGACCCAATCAAAAAATGGGCCAAAGAACTAAATAGACATTTCTCCAAAGAAGACATACAGATGGCTAACAAACATATGAAAAGATGCTCAACATCACTCATTATTAGAGAAATGCAAATTAAAACCACAATGAGGTACCATTTCACACCAGTCAGAATGGCTGCTATCCAAAAGTCTACAAACAATAAATGCTGGAGAGGGTGTGGAGAAAAGGGAACCCTCTTACACTGTTGTTGGGAATGCAAACTAGTACAGCCACTATGGAGAACAGTGTGGAGATTCCTTAAACTGGAAATAGAACTGCCGTATTACCCAGCAATCCCACTGCTGGGCATACACACCGAGGAAACCAGAATTGAAAGAGACACGTGTACCCCAATGTTCATTGCAGCACGGTTTGTAATAGCCAGTGCATGGAAGCAACCTAGATGTCCATCAGCAGACGAATGGATGAGAAAACTGTGGTACATATACACAATGGAATATTCAGTTAGTTCAGTTCAGTTGCTCAGTCGTGTCTGACTCATTCTCATTGGGACCCCATGAATCGCAGCATGCCAGGCCTCCCTGTCCATCACCAGCTCCCAGAGTTCACTCAGATTCATGTCCATCGAGTCAGTGATGCCATTCAGTCATCTCATCCTCTGTCGTCCCTTTCTCCTCCTGCCCCCAATCCCTCTCAGCATCAGAGTCTTTTCCAATGAGTCAACTCTTCGCATGAGGGGGCCAAAGTACTGGAGTTTCAGCTTCAGCACCATTCCCTCCAAAGAAATCCCAGGGCTGATCTCTTTCAGAAAGGACTGGTTGGATCTCCTTGCAGTCCAAGGGACTCTCAAGAGTCTTTTCCAACACCACAGTTCAAAAGCATCAATTCTTTGGCGCTCAGCTTTCTTCACATTCCAAATCTCACATCCATACATGACCACTGGAAAAATCATAGCCTTGACTAGACGGACCTTTGTTGGCAAAGTAATGTCTCTGCTTTTCAATATGCTATCTAGGTTGGTTGTAACCATTAAAAAGAATGCATTTGAATCAGTTCTAATGAGGTGGATGAAACTGGAGCCTATTATATAGAGTGAAGTAAGCCAGAAAGAAAAACATCAATACAGGATACTAACACATATATATGAAATTTATAAAGATAGTAATGATAACCCTATATGTGAGACAGAAAAATAGACACAGATGTATAGAACAGTCTTTTGGACTCTGTGGGAGAGAACAAAGGTGGGATGATTTGGGAGAATGGCATTGAAACATGTATATTATCTTATGTGAAATGGATTGCCAGTCCAGGTTCAATGCAAAGACAGGGTGTTTGGGGCTGGTGCACTGGGATGACCCAGAGGGATGGTATGGGGAGGGAGGTGGGAGAGGGGTTCAGGATGGAGAACACATGTACACCCATGGCTGATTCATGTCAATGTATGGCAAAACCACTACAATATTGTAAAGTGATTTTCCTTCAATTAAAATGATTAAATTTATTTTTAAAAAATCAAATGCGTCTGATGGATTATATCCTAAATTTTAACATTGAAGTGTTTTATAAAATATATCCCCAGGTATTAAATTTGGCACAATTTTGTCACTATAACCCACAAATTAATTATGAAATGTCAAGGGAAAAGTAAAAATTACATTATTAAAATACATAGGAAAGATAAAAACATTTAATATGAATAAAGTAGTAAAAATAATGAATAAAGTAGATTGTAAAAATGATTTTAAAACATGAGAAGATAAGAATAAGGTAACTAATTTCATAGAGTAAATCTAATTGTATTTAATGTTTAAATTCAGATGTAATAAATTTACATTGTAACGAATTTAGTTCATACTTCTGAGAAACCCTTGTGAATTTACACAGTACAGTAAAGACATTAGAGAAGAGTTGTGGCTGCTAAATCTATTTACCAAGGAAGATAATTCTTGGCTTTTACTAGCAATGGATTGTCATAAGATATCAAATATGAAAGCAAGTATATAACTCATGCTGTTAAAGTAAGCAATAAAACATTTTTGCAATATTATAATTTTCACTTTGATATGAATTCCTACATCTGTCATTTATAAATCTTCTCTCTAAATGTTTTCAGTACTGAAAGAGATCTGAATGCTTTACATTCAAATTATGAATAAGCTTATTAATATAAACGTTATATTTCTCAAGAAAAGCATCAAATCCATTCTTAAATCAAAGCTTTGTTTGCTTTCAGCCAAAAATCATTTCACAAATTTATCTCATACTTAATTGCAATAGATCCATATTAGATTCTATTCTACTCTCATATCCAAGAGACAGCTAGTTATATTCAGCGTTGAAATTGGAAGAAGGAAAATTTGTTGTAGTTCCAAACCATATTTCAATCAAATTGTGACCTGTCGGTTAAATGAAATACTTTAGCAAATAGTATTGAGCATCTTTCATGTAATAATGATTTTTAGGTGCTTTATGGATTAATTATAGAAGTGGGAAACAATTTATTGAATATTTTATGTGTGTGGCATTAGGGAAGATTTTGTATTTTCTGTCATCCTTTTACTTGTATTTATATAAGCTATGAAATAGCCTAGTGAAAGTGAAAGTCAATCAGTCATGTCCAACTCTTTGTGACCCCATGGACTGTAGAGTCCATGGAATTCTCCAGGCCAGCATACTGGAGTGGGTAGCTGTTCCCTTCTCCAAGGGATCTTCCCAACCTAGGGATTGAACCCTGGTCTCCCTCATTGCAGGCAGATTCTTTACCAGCTGAGTCACCAGGGAAGCCCTGAAATAGCCTAACTAGTGGTCATATCTGAAATAGAAACTGACAGTGGTGCACAGTTACTATTATTAGTATGTCTATGCATATGTGAAGTGAAATGAAAAGTCGCTCTCAGTCATGTCTCTTTGCGACCCCATTGACTATACAGTCCATGGAATTCTCCTGGCTAGAATACTGGAGTGGATAGCTTTTCTCTCCTACAGGGGATCTTCCCAACCCAGGGATCGAACCCAGGTCTCCTGCATTGCAAGAGACGCTTATTCCTTGGAAGAAAAGTTATGACCAACCTAGACAGCATATTCAAAAGAGGAGACATTACTGTGCTGACTAAGGTCCATCTAGCCAAGGCTATGGTTTTTCCTGTGGTCATGTATGGATGTGACAGTTGGACTGTGAAGAAGGCTGAGCGCCAAAGAATTGATGCTTTTGAACTGTGGTGTTGGAAAAGACTCTTGAGAGTCCCTTGGACTGCAAGGAGATCCAACCAGTCCATTCTGAAGGAGATCAGCCCTGGGATTTCGTTGGAAGGAATGATGCTAAAGCTGAAACTCCAGTACTTTGGCCACCTCATGCGAAGAGTTGACTCATTGGAAAAGACTTTGATGCTGGGGGGGATTGGGGGCAGGAGAAGAAGGGGACGACAGAGGATGAGATGACTGGATGGCATCACTGACTCGATGGACGTGAGTCTGAGTGAACTCTGGGAGATGGTGATGGACAGGGAGGCCTGGCGTGCTGCAATTCATGGGGTCGCAAAGAGTTGGACACGACTGAGCGACTGAACTGAACTGAACTGAACTCAACACTGTACAACATGCACAGTCCTGACTTCAACAAGAATTTATGTGTTAAGCTGATTATTGTTTCTGAAATTTCAAATATATTTTAAAATTCTTAGACACTTACATATAATATTAGGTCACAAAACTCAGAAAATGCAAACGCCTTGTCATTTGCTGACATTACTAGTGTATTACTTGAAGAATGAGTCAGAATTCCTATCAAGAAGATCATAAAACACACTTGATATTCTCGACAGTTCTTTTGCTTTTCCAAAAATTTTAATTGTATGAAATTTCACTGGCTTTTGATTCTTAGCTACACAGAATTAATGATTGTGCTGTTTATGTATTTATTTCCTTTTTTCAATTGGAATCTGTATAATTCCAATATTATAGATGTATAGTTATTCGCTTAGCAATGGAAAAGTATGAAAAGAAAAAAAAAAAAAGACTTATTGCCAGATTTAAAAGTTGAAAGGGCCTGGCAACTTAAACCACAATTCACACGCAGGTAATTGTGCATAAAATTAAATAAATATAACCTGTGTTAATGTTTATAAATGTTAACCTGCACTTAATTCAGAATGGAAGAAACTATAAATCTATGATGTTTGTTTGTCTGCCTAGCTGTCTATTTATCCAGAGAATGACCAGAAATATTAACAGCATACTTAGAAATTTTTGGGTCAGGAAGATCCACTAGAGAAGGGATAGGCTACCCACTCCTCTATTCTTGGGCTTCCTTTGAGGCTCAGCTGGAAGCTGCAATGCAGTTCAGCTGAGCAACTGAACTGAACTGAACTGAGGTCTCTACTCATATATCAAGCATCCTTTCTAAACAAAGTATTCCTCCACTTAACTTCAAAATTATGTAAGTAGTGAAAAATATTTCACCTTCCATTTCTTCTTAGTTGCAAGTATTTTCATATTTGAAAGAATTATGTTCTTCTTATACATGTAAGAAGTGTGGAAGACTATGACTTTCCTTTAAGAAACTTCAAGCAACTCTATGCAATCTATATCACAGAGTAGTCTTTAATTGTCTCAGTGATCTATTAAACTGTGGTTTCAAATCAACAGGGAAAAGTTAATTCTCTATGTAAAAACTGTTATTGTGAATTTTAGAGCATAGTTAAGCAGTGTTCAGAAAACATTCTTAGATGAGGGAGCTTCTATCCTCTTGCAGAGAAGGTCATCATCAGATATAGATTAGCACGGGCAGTGTGAGGCTGTGTGTGGTCAATGTACAGTTATCAGTAAGGTGGATATTTCTCAAGGTTAAAAAAAAAAAAAAGAACAGGGTCCACTAATGTCCTTATATTTTAATTTCCTCAGTTCTGTTCAGTTCAGTCGCTTAGTCGTGGCTGACTCTTTGCAACTCCATGAACCGAAGTATGCCAGGCCTCCCTGTCCATCACCAACTCCTGGAGTTTACCCACACTCATGTCCATCGAGTCAGTGATGCCATCCAGCCATCTCATCCTCTGTCGTCCCCTTCTCCTCCTGCCTCCAGTCCCTCCCAGCATCAGGGTCTTTTCCAATGAGTCAACGTTTCGCATGAGATGGCCAAAGTACTGGAGTTTCAGCTTTAGCATCAGTCCTTCCAATGAACACCCAGCACCGATCTCCTTTAGAATGGGCTGGTTGGATCTCCTTGCAGTCCAAGGGACTCTCAAGAGTCTCCTCCAACACCACAGTTGAAAATCATTGATTCTTTGGCGCTCAGCTTTCCTCACAGTCCAACTCTCACATCCATACATGACCACTGGAAAAACCACAGCCTTGATTAGATGGACCTTTGTTGGCAAAGTAATGCCTCTGCTTTTTAATATGTTGACTAGTCTGGTCATAGCATTTCTTCCAAGAAGCAAGCATCTTTTCATTTCATGGCTGCAGTCAAGATCTGCAATGATTTTGGAGCCCCCCAAAACAAAGTCTCTCACTGTTTCCATTGTTTCCTCATCTAATTGCCATGAGGTGATGGGACCAGATGCCATGATCTTAATTTTCTGAATGTTGAGCTTTAAGCCAACTTTTTCACTCTCCTCTTTCACTTTCCTCAAGAGGCTCTTTAGTTCTTCTTCTCTTTCCACCATAAAGGTAGTGTCATCTGTGTATCTGAGGTTTTTAATATTTCTCCTGGCAATCATGATTCCAGCTTGTGCTTCATCCAGCTCAGCATTTCCCATGATGTACTCTACATATATAAGCAGGGTGACAATATACCACCTTGCGGTATTTCTTTTCTGATTTGAAACCAGTCTGTTGTTCCATGTCTAGTTCTAATTATTGCTTCTTGACCTGCATACAGATTTCTCAGGAGGCAGGTCAGTTGGACTGGTATTCACATCTCTTGAAGAAATTTCCGCAGTTTGTTGTCATCCACACAAAAGCTTTGGCGTAGTCAATAAAGCAAAAGTAGATGTTTTTCTGGAACACTCTTACTTTTTCAATGATCCAAAAAATTTTGGCAATTTCATCTCTGGTTCCTCTGCCTTTTCTAAATCTAGCTTGAACATCTGGAAGTTCATGGTTCACATACTGTTGAAGCCTGACTTAGAGAATTTTGAGCATTACTTTGCTAGTAATGTGTGAGATGAGTGCAATTGTGTAGTAGTCTGAACATTATTTGGCATTGCCTTTCTTTGGGATTGGAATGAAACTGACCTTTTCCAGTCCTGTGGCCAGTGTTGAGTTTTCCAAATTAGTTGGTATATTGAGTGCAGCATTTCAATTCATCATCTTTTAGGATTTGAAATAGCTCAACTGGAATTCCATCACCTCCACCAGCTTTGTTCATAGTAATGCAATCTCACTTGACTTCACACTCCAGGATGTCTGGCACCAGGTGAGTGATCACACCATCGTGTTTATCTGGGTCTTGAAGATCTTTTTTGTGTAATTCTTCTGTTTATTCTTGCCACCTCTTCTTAATATCTTCTGCTTCTGTTAGGTCCATACCATTTCTTTTATTGTGTTCATCTTTGCATGAAATCTTCCCTGAGTATCTCTAATTTCTTGAAAAGATCTCTAGTCTTTCGCATTCTATTGTTTTCCTCTGTTTCTTTGCATTAATCACTGAGGTAGGCTTTCTTATCTCTCCTTGCTATTCTTTGGAACACTGCATTCAAATGGGTATATCTTTCCTGTTCTCCTTGCCTTTAGCTTCTCTTCTTTTTTTTTTTTTTTTTAACTATTTGTAAGGCCTCCTCAGACAACCATTTTGCCTTTTTTTTTCATTTTTTTTTTTTTCTAGAGGGTGACCTTGATCACTGCCTCCTTTACAATGTCATGAATCTCTGTCCACAGTTCTTCAGGCACTCTATCTATCAGATCTAATCCCTTGAATCAATTGTCACTTCCACTGTATAATTGTAAGGGATTTGATTTATGTCATACTTAAATGGTCTATTGGTTTTCCCTACTTTCTTCAATGTAAGTCTGAGTTTGCAATAAGGAGTTCATGATCTGAGCCATAGTCAGCTCCCAGTCTTTCCCCCCCCTCCCTCCACCCTACTGTACAGAGTTTCTCTATCTTTGGGTGTAAAGAATATAATCAATCTGATTTTGGTATTGACCATCTGGTGATGTCCATGTGTAGAGTCCTCTTGTGTTGTTGGAAGAGGGTGTTTGCTATGACCAGTGCCTTCTATTGGCAAAACTCTGTTACCCTTTGACCTGCTTCATTTTGTACTCCAAGGCCAAATTTGCCTGTTACTCCAGGTGTTTCTTGACTTCCTCCTTTTGCATTCCAGTTCCCTATAATGAAGAGGACATTTTTTTTAGGGTGTTAGTTCTAGAAGGTCTTGTAGATCTTCACAGAAAGTTCAACTTCAGCTTCTTCAGTGTTACTGGTCAGGACATAGACTTAGATTACTGTGATATAGGACGGTTTGCCTTGGAAACGAACAGAGATCATTCCGCTGTTTTTGAGATTGCATCCCAGTACTGTTTTTGGACTCTTTTGTTGACTATGAGGGCTACTCCATTTCTTCTCAGGGATTCTTTCCCACACTAGTAGATATAATGGTCATCTGAGTTAGATTCACCCATTCCATTGAATTTGAGTTCACTGATTCCTAAAATGTCGATGTTCCCTCTTGTCACCTCCTATTTGACCCCTTCAAATTTGCCTTGATTCATGGGCCTATCATTTCAGGTTCCTATGCAGTCTTCCTCTTTACAGCATTGGACTTCACTTCCATCAGCAGTTATATCCACAGCTGGGTATTGTTTTTGCTTTGGCTCTGTCCCTTCCTTCTTTTTGGAGTTATTTCTCCACTCTTCTCCTGTAGCATATTGGGCACCTACCAACTTGGGGAGTAAATCTTTCAGTGTTATACCTTTTTGCCTTTTCATACTGTTCATGGGGTTCTCAGGCTTCCCTGTTGTCTCAGATGGTACAGCATCTGCCTGCGAATGTGGGAGACCTGGCTTGGATCCCTGGGTCAGGAAGACCGCCTGGAGAAGGAAATGGCAACCCATTCTAGTACTCTTGCCTGGAAAATCCCATGGAGAGAGGAGCCTGGTAGGTTGCAGTCCATGGGATCGCAAAGAGTCAGACACAACTGAGCGACTTCACTTTATGGGGTTTGCAAGGCAAGAATACTGAATTATCCTCTAATAAATGTTCCAATAAATAGCATCTAATAAATAAATATTCTCTAATAAATGTAAAGAAATTATCCTCTAGTAAATGTTAACAAACCATATAAATATGAGAAATGATTGTTTTTGTTGTTCACTTTTTCACTTCAGAAATTTGCCATTTTTGCTGATGTAGGACAATATGGATTGATTTTAGAGAGAATTTTCCTGGCTTAAAAAAAGTTAATTTAAAATTATCCAATATATAACAGAATAAAGCATATGATGAGGACATTAATCATATACTACTACCTATAAAAGGTTAACCGGAAACTTAGATGCTTAGAGCAGCAACATTTGTCACACAGTTATGTGGGTCAGGAGTCTATACCAGGGTTCGCTGAGTCCTTTGGCTGAGGGTATCTCCAGGGTTGCAACCAAGGTTTGCTCAGGGCTGCAGTTTTTTCCAGGCTGGACTGAGGGATTTGCTTCCCCACATGACACAATATGGTAGCTTGCTTCATTAGACTGAACAAGTAATAAGAGCAGGAGAGAGAGAATGTGAATAAGATGGAAGTCACAGTCTTTTATAACCCAGTCTTGGAAATGACATCCCATCAGTTTTTCTTTATTTGCCAGAAACAAGAGCTAGGTTAAAAACACACTCAAGGCTAGGAAATCGTGCCATGGCATGAATAACAGGAGGTAGTGGTAATTGGGGCTAATTTATAACTGCCTACTGCAGTAGGGAAATTTAAAAAAATAATAACCTTAATGATTTATAAAAAGAAAATCACATCGACATGATCACAAATTAACTAGAAACATGATCTAAAAGACGTAAAATTTTTGAGAGAGAGGAAATGCAATTTCCACTTTCTGGTAAGTATAGTAAGCTGCTTGCTAGGATTTGCAAATTGTTATTGATAGACTATTACTTAAAACTCTTTTCACTATCTATCAGAAATCTCACCATTTCCTAGTTTCTTTATAGTAAAATTTCTATTTTTAATTTTTATACATAAATTGATTGAGCTAATAAAGCCTTTATGATGTACAAGATTAATTTTATACTATTCACAAGATAAGATAGTGCGTTATAAACATGAAAGTACTTTGTAAAGATCAAAATACAGTCAGTTTCTCCTTAACATTTGTAGAATTGAATCATATATAAGGATTTCCAGATAAAAGCAAAAAGGTTATTGTTAGAGGTGAAAGAAAGTCTAGTTGAGGGTTAATTTACAGAAACTCAATGTATAATTTGAAATTCCTAGGCTAAAGGTCAAAATGTGTCACTGTCAAATAACATATCCACCTATAATTGTAGTGCTGGGAAAATTCTAACAACTAATCTTGTATTTCACTGGAAGTAATCAAACATTCAGAAATGTCTGATCAAGGTCTGTGTTTTTACTCCAGGGCCCATTTACCCAACCTCAGTGATAGTGGTAAGACTGAAATGTACTCTCTGCTTGTTGTTAAAGATAGAAGTAAGTCCAACATACAGTTAAATGGGGTGCTAGAGTTTAAAACAATTGCAGAGAGGGTGCCATAATGAAGCACAATTATTCTCAAATCTTCCATCCTTCAGAATGAAATCCATTCCTCTAACACCCAAATGAAAGTTCAAGGTCTTATCCACTGCAGGATTTGGGGCTCTCTATCCCAAGTATTTCTTTCTTTGTTTGTTTTGTTTTATTTTTTAAGAATACTAAGGGAGAGCTTACATGGTCCAGAAACCCACTGTTCTTCCATACCTCAGCCAATCATTGTTAAGGTGACCTTTGGTCAATATTTGTTGTAACATCTTTTTAAAATTATTATTAAAGTTGGAAGCAATATGTCTGAAAGTTTGAACATAGTACGTGAAAAGCACAATACAATGAAAAATTCCTAAAATGAGACAATTTTTTATATTACTCTCTCTAGAGTAGTCATCTAGGTTTTGCTCTTCCTTGGCTGGTTTTTTGCCAGTCCCTCTCTCTCAGCCTGCTAAAATGTTGAAAGGATTCATTCCCCTACCTTCTGCTTCTTTCACTTCCAAGCTATCCCCAATGACTAGTTTCACCACTCCCAAATCAGGTATTCAACTCTTTCCAGGGTACAAACAGATGAGGAAAAGAGGTTTTTCCTTCTCGTATAGCTGCCTCTAGCTTGAGTGATAATACTGCAGACTGCAGTTCAGAAAGATAATTTTTTACATCATTATATGGAGCATTTAGCGCCTCTTTGTCTCATTAATTCTCTATTTCTGATTAGGATTTTAGTATTAACTTCACACAACCAATTGATCCATTAAAATATCTTCCTATATAAATGGTTCAGAAATGTCCTTAATGCTTGAAATGCATTTTGTCTCACTTTCTAGCTATCAAGTTTTCAAACATTCTTTGAAAGAATTTCATTGTATGTATGAAAACTCTGTGTAAATATCAATCTTAAGATTTTAGTAGGTTTTTCCAGTTCAATATTATGCCTCAAAACTCTGAAAAATGCACATTAGCATATGTGAATACTGTAAAACCTACAAATCTACTTAAACATGCATCTGGTTTAGCATCTCATTCGTAGAAGATATGATTTACTATGAAAGGCCAATCTCTTTACCTATGTTCTCACTTTTTCGATTCCATCTCTTTTCCTTTTCCACTCCTCACTGTGCATCATCAAACTTCCTCCTCTAGTGGGTCATCCCCACCAGATTATAAACATGAAGTGGCTCTAAAGTTGATCAGCCTGAGTCTGCACCATGGCTTCCGCAGTTACCACTTTTGAAACCTTAGCTTTCTCATTTGAAACACTGAGTCAATTATAGTTTAATACTTCAACTCATATGTCATATAGTTACATAGATAAAATAGATGATGTATGCAAAATACTTAGCACAATCCCTGGTACATGCTTAAAAACTAAAGGATTTGTTATGTTATTAATACCAACCTCAAAACCTTAAAAAGTTCCTTTATTAAATATCAATTTGCAGTTTTCAGCTCAGATCTCATTTCCTTTCAGAGCCCAAATCATAGAAATATGTACGGATAAACTTTAACTGCTATGAAAATATTTTCTTAATTTGATTCTTTTGTGTGCGTGATTCCCAAATATTTCTGTTGTCTAATTTAGACCAACACCTCTTCTCTTTCTACCCTGTGATTTTAACTGATAGTATCACCTTTTTTTCCCCCGTAGATATCAATCATGTCTTTATGCTAAAAATACTCAAATTTAAATCCCCTGCCTTTTTACTGCCACGTTAGCATGTCTCACGTGCATCTTCATATGCTTCAAACACAATTCAGATATCATATATAATCTATTTTTGCTTTTTCTTTATACCAGGAAATGACACCAACATGTACTACATTTTTCAAGCCAGGGAACACAGCAACTTTGATCCAACAGAACTTCATTTGCTTCCCATTCTGTTTTGTTAGTTTTTATATATTATACCCATGAATGTTAAAAAGTGAGCAATACCAAATTATAATGATTGGTTTAAAGAATATTAAGATTTTTAAAGATGTTATTAATAAGAGATGCCCCATTCTTATTTTTTCCCAAATAAATCATTTAGTTTTCCTTAAAAAAAAAAAAAAAGAAGAAGAAGAAGAAGACTGAAAAAACACAATTCTGGAAATACAAGGCTAAACACAGCATTCTGAGTGCTGCACTGACACAACTGACCCGCTACACAAAACAATAATGCCCATAATATATGGCAGAGGTTTAAAATTCCATGCATACAGGTTTAATAATTGCAAAGAACAACGGAAGCCAAAACAGAAAAAAACACAAACACTGAATATACATGGTATCCCTTCTGCACTTCATTTCAGAAAGGGGGCCATAGTACCTGGGCCCCTTCCAAGACAAGAAACAAGAGACCAGAGACAAGAGCAGACCCCACCAATGATGTCGTGTTGCCCTATTCTTGATCCCTATTTTTTCTTTTCTCTTTAGGGTAATTTTGTACTAATATCTGATAAAACACACTTTCCAAAGTCAATGTTAACTGAATTTCTGATTTAATTACCTCCTAAAGTTTTATTTGGGATTCCCTGGTAGCTCAGATGGTAAAGCGTTTGCCTACAATGCGGGAGACCTGGGTTCGATCCCTGGGTCGGGAAGATCCCCTGGAGAAGGAAATGGCAACCCACTCCAGTATTCATGCCTGGAAAATCCCATGGACCAAGGAACCTGGTGGGCTACAGTCTATGGGGTCACAAAGAGTCAGACACGACTGAGCGACTTCACTTCACTGAAGTTTTATTTAATAATCAGAGACATACATTTCATATTTTCATTTGTTAAATGTTTATCTCCAATAAAAAGGGAGAAAGTGGCTTGAGGTGCCTTAATGAAGATTAACTTAATAGTATTTTCTTCTTATGGATAATGTCGGCATTTTAAGCATTCAACTTAAAATAACAATGTTACAAGAAATAATGATTTGGAGATGGGGAAAAGAAATATGAAATAGTTTCAGTGGCATTTTATGTCTTTCTTTCTGCTTGACATTACAAACCAATCAAACAGTCTACAGATTCAGATTCTAATTATCTTATAAGCACAAATGTCTCAGCAGTGCTGTATTTGCCCTGTTGAGTGGAGACCCCACATGTTGTGTCAGATTAGATATTTGGAAATCTTTTAATATGTGAAAATTGACATACTGGCATTTACCATCACTAAATGGAGAACAGTATCAGAGACAAGCTTCCTTTCCTGAAGCAGAGTGTGTTATCAAATTCTGGGAACAGCTGGCTTGACAGATTGCCCTTGTTTGTCCCAAGCTTAGATTCTGTTGAACACTTCAGTATGTATTGGGTATGTTATTTAGGCTAGGCGTGACATTTCCAGTACCTCTTTAAAGGTCAGAATGACAGATGTCTGGGTATAATATTCTTTACTGGAAATATTTATACAGCGATCAATGCTTATATATTCTTCAAATACTGTTCCTTATTTTAAGTGATTTGTAAGAATTTGGTTTTTTAAAGAGATATCTCAGTCCTGATTTTTCAATCTCCTGGATATAATGCATAACACTCTAGAAAAATGAGACAATATAATATGTTAACTCCATAAGATGATTATGAGGACAAAATATCTGAAAATGCTTTGCAATTTTAAAGTAAAATATTAACATTAGTTGTTTTCATTGCAGGTATTTTGTATGCTTATTTTCTATATGAATAAGCATACTAACCAATTTCTAAATAAATAGCTGGATAGACGGATGGATAATAGAATCCACATCTAACATTTGGTGTCATATGCTGTCATCCAAAACCAACCATTACATAGTAATGAAGCCAGCATCCTTTCATCAAATGGAAACACTATCAATATCCTAAGCACTATCTTACATAATACAATTACCTAGAGATTTCGTGAAAGAGACAAGAAAAGGCTTAATATAACATGTCTCAGAGCATACAACTTTATAAATGCTTCAGTTCCCAACTCTAACTGCTAAGTAGGAGTGGTGGTTTAATTTGGGTGTTAATATTACCCTTGATCAATTTTCTGCCACCAATCTCTTGTTTTCCCTGCTAGTTCCAAGATCCCTCCTGCTTCTGCCCAAGTTTCCCATACCTTTAACATGGATTATATTATTAACAGTTTTAATCTACATACACAAAAATCATAAATATTGCAATTTATAAAGCACAGCTCTTGTAGTAATCATTTACCAAGATTCACTTTCCTGAGATGCAGCAGATGATATTAAATAAGTGTGCTCCAGTTAAACAGGTTACTTCCTAAATAAAGATGTGTCGTATGGGCAAAAGTTGTCAGTTTAATCTGCTCTTGTCAATTATTCTAATGAACTATGTAGTCAGTCTGATACAACTTGACATGAATAATTTTTAATTAAACAGAAATATTAGGATTTATATTAAAAAATCTTTAAAGTGTTTTGAGTGGTTCTATCATCATCATTATAAGGAGTTTAAACTGCCAATCACTGCAGAAGACTGGGTGTTTCCATTGTATAACTGGAAACATCTTGTTGAAATTTTGTGTGATTCTTCACATAGTGGCATAATTGTGCCCACCTCCATTCAATTTAGGTAAACTGCCATGATCATTTAAAAATTAATCTTATACTGTCATACAGAAGTATTTATCTCTTTCATTTCCATCACTTTCCAGGAGTGAGTATAAAGAATCCTTATTTTTCTCTTAGTCAATTGAGTTCAGTTCAGTCACTTAGTTGTGTCTGACTCTTTGCGACCCCATGAACCACAGCACAACAGGCCTCCCTACCATCGCAACTCCCAAAGTCCATCCAAACCCATGTCCATTGAGTTGGTGATGCCATCCAACCATCTCATCCTCTGTCATCCCCTTTTCCTGTTGTTCTCAATCTTTCCCAGTATCAGGGTCTTTTCAAATGAGTCAGCTCTTCGCATCAGGTGGCCAAAGTATTGGAGTTTCAGCTTCAACATCAGTCCTACCAATCTCTTAATCAACCTGATATAAATTATCTACTGCATTTTACACTTTAAATTTCATGAGATACACAGAAACTTATGAACATGGGTATCCCAGGGACAAAGATGGTCACGTTTAAAGGTTGAATTCTACTTCTAAAATATACTTCCCAGTATATCTTATTGTTATTAATTTCATTTAATATACATATTTAACAGTAGAACATGTTATTGTTAAAACCGTTTTTTATATTTTGGAAGCATTCTCCTTTTATTTCATTTTTAAGACGTTTTTACAGGTTTATATTTATGTTCCTCAAATTCTGTGATTTTGATCTTCAATGGACTATGTCACTTAGATAAATAATGATAAATACTTATATCTCAAGAAGATTGGAAATACCTAAAAGGAACATTCTTATTAGACAAGTTTTTTAAAATCACATCCTTAGAATTCAAAAAATATGCAAATTTAGCAAGTATTTGTTCACACAATACTAGGATCATTCTGAAAATTTTTGGAAAATAATATTCAAGTCTTCTTGTCAATCACGACAGAAGAATGTGAAATTCATGTAAATAGACCCCAGAGAATTTCTAGGTTCAGATAACATAAAAATTCATCAAGGTCTTTGTATTATTATCCTCAATGATCCACACTCTCTTGTAGAAGTATCATACTACCTCTTTCTTGCCAAGTTTCCTTTTAGGTACAGTATATTCTCTCTTCTTATTTAAGGCTTAGTCCTATGACTTTGGCTTCCCAGGTGGCTCAATAAAGAATCCACCTGTCAAAGAAGGAGACACAGGAAATGCAGGTTCGATCCGTGGGTCAGAAAGATCCCGTGAAGGAGAAAATGAACAAGAATACTCCAGTATTCTTGTCTGAAATCCCATGGACAGAGGAGCCTAGTGGGCTGCAGTCCAAGAGGTCCAAAGAGTCTGACACGACTGAGTAACTGAGCACATGTGACATTCTTTGAACAAGAAAATGGTTGAGTATGCCGTATATGACCAGAAAATGAAAACGTACTTCCACAGTTCAGTTGGGTTTCTTGTTCCTCTCTTCTTCCATGAGAATGGCTTGCTCCAGTTATGAGCTATCTCTGCTCAGTTGGAAGCAACGTGCCTGCAATGCAGGGACCTGTGTTCGACTCCTGGATTGGGAAGATCACCTAAAGAAGGGAAAGATACCCACTCCAGTATTCTGGCCTGGAGAATTCAGACACGACTGAGCAACTTTCACTTTCACTTTCACTTTCACTTTAGTATATAGATTAGGGAGGAAGCAACTTGAAGAAAGATGGAGAAGCTCTATACAATCAGCAAAAACAAGATGGGAATGGACTGTGGCTCAGATCATGAACTCCTTATTGCCAAATTCAGACTTAAATTGAAGAAAGTGGGGAAAACCACTAGACCATTCAGGTATGACCTAAATCAAATCCCTTATAACTATACAGTGGAAGTGAGAAATAGATTGAAGGGACTAGATCTGATAGATAGAGTGCCTGATGAACTATGGACGGAGGTTCGTGACATTGTACAGAAGACAGGGAGCAAGAAAATCCCTAAGAAAATGAAATGCAAAAAAGCAAAATGGCTGTCTGAGGAGGCCTTAAAAATAGCTGTGAAAAGAAGGGAAGTGAAAATCAAAAGGGGAAAGGAAAGATATATCCATTTGAATGCAGTGTTCCAAAGAATAGCAAGGAGAAATAAGAAAGCCTTCCTAAGGGATCAATGCACAGAAATAGAGGAAAACAAGAGAATGGGAAAGAATAGAGAAATTTTCAAGAAAATTAGATACCAAGGGAACATTTCATGCAAAGATGGGCACAATAAAAGACAGAAATGGTAGGGACCTAATAGAAGTCAAAGGTATTAAGAGGTGGCAAGAATACACAGAAGAACAGTACAAAAAAGATCTTCATGACCCAGATAATCACGAAGGTGTGATCATTCACACTCACCTAGAACCAGACATCCTGAAATGTGAAGTCAGGTGGGCCTTAGAAAGCATCACTACGAGCAAAGCTAGTAGAGGTGATGGAATTCCAGTTGAGCTATTTCAAATCCTAAAAGATGATGCTGTGAAAGTGCTGCATTCAATATGTGAGCAAATTTGGAAAACTCAGCAGTGGCCACAGGACTGGAAAAGGTCAGTTTTAATTCCAATCCCAAAGAAAGGTAATGCCAAAGAATGCTCAAACTATCACACAATTGCACTCATCTCACACACTAGTAAACTAATGCTCAAAATTCTCCAAGCCAGGCTTCAGTAATATATGAACCTTGAACTTCCAGATGTTCAAGCTGGATTTAGAAAAGGCAGAGGAACCAGAGATCAAATTGCCAACATCCGCTCGACCATTGAAAAAGCAAGAGAGTTCCAGAAAAATGTCTATTTCTGCTTTATTGACTATGCCAAATCCTTCGACTATGTGGATCACAATAAACTGTGGAAAATTCTGAAAGAGATGGGAATACCAGACCACCTGACCTGCCTCTTGAGAAACCTGCATGCAGGTCAGGAAGCAACAGTTAGAACTTGACATGGAACAACAGACTGGTTCAAAATTGGGAAAGGAGTGTATCAAGGCTGTATATTGATTGTCACCCTGCTTATTTAAATTTTATGCAGAATACATCATGGAAAATGCCAGGCTGGATGAAGCACAAGGTGGAATCAAGATTGCCAGATGAAATATTAACAACCTCAAATATGCAGATGACACCACCCTTATGACAGAAAATGAAGAAGAACAAAAGAGCCTCTTGAGGAAAATGAAAGAGGAGAGTGAAAAAGTTAGCTTAAAACTCAACATTCAGAAAACTAACATCATGGCATCTGGTTGCATGACTTCATGGCAAATAGATGGGGAAACAATGGAAACAGTGAGAGAATTTATTTTGGGGGGCTCCAAAATCACTGCAGATCTTGACTGAAGCCATGAAATTAAAAAACGTTTGCTCCTTGGAAGAAAAGCTATGACCAACCTAGATAGCATATAAAATCAGATATTACGTTACCAACAAACGTCCGTCTAGCCAAAGCTATGTTCTTTCCAGTAGTCATGTATGGATGTGAGAGTTGGACTATAACAAAAGCTGAGCGCTGAGAATTGTGAACTGTGGTGTTGGTGAAGACTCTTGAGAGTCCTTTGGACTGCAAGGAGATCCAACCAGTCCATCCTAAAGGAAATCAGTCCTGAATATTCATTGAAAGGACTGATGCTGAATCTGAAGCTCCAATACTTTGGCCACCTGATGTATAGAATTGACTCATTTGAAAAGACCCTGATGCTGGGAAAGACTGGGAGGTGGGAGGAGGAGATGATAGAGGATGAGATGATTGGATGGCATCACAACTTGATACACATGAGTTTGAGTAAGCTTTGGGAGTTGGTGATGGACATGGAAACCTGACGTTTTGTGGTCCATTGGTCACAAAGAGTTGGGCATGACTGTGTGACTGAACTGAACTTACAACATTATGACATCCACTTTTGAAATATTGTCCAGAAAATAATTTTCAAAACATTAATGTGCACTGATTTGGGGGTGAATAGATTTCTCAAGGGGAGAAACTTTTTGTAGTTTCTGATATCATTTTTTTTTTTCCCAATAGTAACTGGCAGTTCATTACTCTGACCATGACTCATATTATTGAGTAAAGGAATGAATATGTAAGTAAATGACTGACATGGAATAATATGAATACAATAGATGGTTACAGATATTGTTATTATTTATCTGCTTGCTTTACTTTTTCTTTGCAGCATACCTTTAGAAAGGCTAAATAAGTCGGGTTTGTTGTGGCAAGAAAATAATCTCTAATTTCAACAATAAAAAGTGATTTCTGACTCAGCATTCCACAGATCAGTTACAGTTGGCTCTGTTCAACTTAGCTCTCTTGTGCTATGCTCTGTTCCTCAAGTTCAGTTCAGTTGTTCAGTCGTGTCCGACTCTTTGTGACCCCATGAACCACAGCACATCAGGCCTCCCTGTCCATCACCAACTCCCAGAGTCCACCCAAACCCATAACCATTGTGTCGGTGATGCCATCTAACCATCTTATCCTCTGTTGTCCCCTTCTCCTCCTGCCCTCAATCTCTCCAAGAATAAGGGTCTTTTCAAATGAGTTAGCTCTTCGCATTCTGCCCTCAATCCCTCCCAGCATCAGAGTCCTTTCCAGTGAGTCAGCTCTCCGCATTAGGTGGCCAAAACATTGGAGTTTCAGCTTCAACATCAGTCCCTCCAATGACCACCAAGGACTGATCTCCTTAAGGATGGACTGGTTGGATCTCCTTGCAGTCCAAGGGACTCTCAAGAGTCTTCTCCAACAAAACAGTTCAAAAGCATCAATCTTTGGTGCTCAGGTTTCCCTATAGTCCAACTCTCACATCCATACATGACCACTGGAAAAACCATAGCCTTGACTAGAAAGACCTTTGTTGACAAAGTAATTTCTCTGCTTTTTACTGTACTGTCTAGGTTGGTCATAACTTTCCTTCCCAGGAGCAAGCGTCTTTTAACTTGATGGTTGCAATAACCATCCACAGTTATTTTGGAGTCCAGAAAAATAAAGTCAGCCACTGTTTCCACTGTTTCCCCACTTATTTGCCATGAAGTGATGGGATGGATGCCATGATCTTAGTTTTCTGAATGTTGAGCTTTAAGCTAAGTTGGTCACTCTCCTCTTTCAGTTTCATCAAGAGGCTCTTTAGTTATTCTTCACTTTCTGCCATAAGGATGGTGTCATCTACATATCTGAGGTTGTTGATATTTCTCCCAGCAATCTTGATTCCAGTTTGTATTTTATCCAGACCAGCATTTCTCATGATGTACTCTGCAGATAAGTTAAATAAGCAGGGTGACAATATACAACCCTGACGTACTCCTTTTCCTATTTGGAACCAGCCTGTTGTTCCATGTCCAGTTCCTGCCCCTGTGGTAGGCCATTGCTGACCTATACTCCCACAGGAGACCCTCAAACATGAAAGGCAGGTCTGGCTCAATCTTTGTGGAGTCTCCTGGTAAGCACAAGGTTTTGTTTGAGCCCTCCAGGGATGTCTGGAGCATATGGGGTTTCATTCTAAATGCGATTTTGCCCCTCCTTCTACCTATTTGGGGCTTCTCCTTTGCCCTTGAACGTGGAGTATATTTTTTTGGTGGGATCCAACATTTGCTGATGATGGCTGTTCAGCAGTGAGTTGTAATTGTAGAGTTTAGTGCTTGAGTTGAGCTCTGCCAGTTTGTCCTGACAAAAACCACTGTGTGGAGGCAGCGAGAGTGCGGTGGGCAGCTCCAGGAACCCCGCTGAGTTCCGCCCTCCCCCTCCACTAGGCAGCTGTTAGTCCAGCTCCATGCAGTGGAGCTCAGGGCCTGTGCCCAGTTTGCTGCTCCGCCATGACCGGTGCCCTCATCTCTGTTGTGTTTTGCCAGGGTTATGAGGCTGTCAGGACCCATCAGGCACCCAGCTGTGGGGCTCTCTGGGCTCCGAGCCGCCCGGCTCCCCTAATGTTATAGCAATAAGTAAATTAAAATTGTATTACTATTTCTCCCAACCTAATATTCAATACGTATTTTTTTAATCACATTTGCCTAGTTTATAGTATATGCTCACCATTAACCATTAAATGACAAAATATGGTGAATATTGGAAAACTCTGTTAACTCTTTCAGAAATTTGAAAAGGATGTTCCTGTAGAGTTTGGTAGAGTGCTAATTATAGACCAGTTCTAAGCATTTACACCAGTCAAACTGGAAAAATACACAATTTACATGGCATTATTAGCCATATCTGGTTTTGAGTAATTTTTCTATGGTTTAATTTTATCTCCTTGATTTTATTTATTTATTTGATTGGCTGCTCCAGGATTTATGTTATATATCTTTAACTAATTAAACTTTACCATCAAATAATCTTGCCTTATTTTACCATTAGTGAAGGTTTTTACAATATTTTATTTTTAAATCCTACCTCTCATCCTTGGTCAGATCAAGGGTTAAAAAGTAAGACTTGCATTATTTCTAGAGAGTGTAAGTTATTGTAGCCAAAATTTCTGAAAAACTTTTCCAATATAACTGAAACCTGAGCTTCATTTCATTCAATTAATATAACTAGTTTAGATACTGCTAAAAAATATTAGGAAATGTTAAGTCAGTATCAGTATTTCTTGGAAATTTCTATTTTCATTTTCTTTGCTGGTTTTTTTTTTGTTTGTTTTTTTTTTGGCTGATTGTCTTTGTTTCCTTTTTCTCTTTATGAAATATCCCACATTTGCAATTCAAAGATGAAACATGTTTGTTTTAAATACCTTTTATGACTGGTAATAATGTCATTTCTAAGAATACAGTATGTGTATTCACTGGTATGTATGTATACATGTTCATATGTGTTTTACTATGTTTTCAGTTATTGATGATAACTGTCTGATAATAACTCCTCACTAGTCCTAAAATCTAGGGCTAGTTTTTCATCTGCTTCCAGATCAGATATGTGAATCTTCCAAATCTAAATGGGAATCTCTGGGCCTTTTTATAGTCCAGGATTACTAAGACTTACTATTTAGTATTTACCTCTCACAAATTTACACCAATAGAATGCTAACAAAAGTTCTCTAATATAGAATTAATTTTTTAAAAATATTGTTATTTAAAGTCTTAATACTAACACTAATAAGCTCATTATTGGGGTAGAACTGACCTCATTTTATACTAGAAACATACTAGAAACATACTGTAAAGGCATCAGTCACTCCTTTGTTTTCTGAGGTGAAAATTTTACAAGTCTATTAAATGTAGAAAATGTTCCAATGTTGACTAAAAGCAAACGCCAAATCATGAATGTTCTTGTGGCAAATATAGTGAGTGTCCTATGTTTAATATTCTTAAAATCCACAGTTAGTCATAGACTGTAGTTGGCTTAGCATAAACAAATCAGGTTTTAATTTTTAGCTATGAGAAACATGAAGTTAGGAGTCCCTGAACAAGAAAATTTTAAAGTAAGAACTTTTTGTTAAGTGCTATTGATTCTGAATTTGACAAAAAAGAATTACCGACTTGTCACTTGAGAATAAGCTCTAAATTTCCATTGTAGAAATGGTGAAATATAAGCCTTGCCGTTAGAATTCAACATGACTCACTGCAGTGAGAGAGGTATCCATCAATTAAACGTCCACAGTGTGTGAAGCGCCGCGGAGGACAGTAAAGATGTGTTTCCTGCCAGGGTGGAGAACGGAAGTCACTTCCTCTTGCAACATTGCTGAGGCAAGTTCACACAGCGATGAAAGAAACCTGCCTCATCATGAGTAAAAAAGAGTGTAGTTTCCTCTATTCTGCTTCAAGGAATTGATACTTTCTCATTATTGAAGGACAGGGACTATGCACTGACATACTTAGAAATAACACTTCTATTAGTGCTTTATGATCTAGTGACAGCAAAAGGCACAGAAGCAAAGAATAGCCCCCTATTGTGCCAGCTGGGGGGCTTCTCCCTTGGCTTGGTGGCAAAGAATTTCCCTGCAAGGCAGGAGATGCAGGAGACGCAGCGTCGATCCCTGAGTCAGGAAGATCCCCTGAAGAAGAGCATGGCAACCCACTCCAGTATTCTTGCCTGGAGAATCCCATAACCAGAGGAGCCTGGTGGGCTATAGTCCATGGGGTCGCAAAGAGTCGTAAACAACTAAAGTGACTGAGCATGGACACATGTGCCAGTTGCGTTTATTACATTCTATCATTGAGTTCCACCAACAGTATAACTTCCGCTGCCCATTTTGCTCTCCATCGCTAGCAAGATTCTATTCAATGATCAAATATCAACTCACAAATCACTTCCTTTGTGAAGACTTCTCAGTTCTTTGAGAGACTGAGTTACTATTGTCTGCATTCTAAAAGTTTTCTTACTCTACTTAGAGCTCTTTACTGCTTTGGATTGTTACCTGTTTACTGTTCTCCCACATAAATTCAACCCAGCTCTGATCTGTCTTAATTATGCTGAGGATTTCCAAAAAGCACCAAAGGAAATTTCAGTAAAACAACAACAACAAAAAAGTCAAAAAGCAAGAGGAATTATTATTCTCCAGATCTGTCTTCCCAGGTGGCACAGTGGGAAAGAATCTGCCTGCCTTGCAGGAGACCCTCACAGTGCGAAAGAATCTGCCTGCGGTGCAGGAGACCCAGGAGATGTGGATTCCATCCCCGGTTGGGGAAGAAGCCCTGGAGGAGGAAATGGCAACCCACTTCTGTATTCCTGCCTGGAAAATTCCATGAACAGGGGTGTCTGGAGGGCTACAGTCCATGGGTTGTGAAGAGTCAGACAGGACTAAACAACTGAGAACAAACTGTGAATTCCTTAAAGAAAGTGGAATTTCTTGTTTTCCAATAGCCATCAAAAGTAAAATACAAACAGAAAATAAAAGGGCAAAATAAAAAAGCAAAATATTGTCTAGGAAACACAACAATTTTAAAAGAGAAAGTATAGAGAAAACTTGTATCTGTGTTTAAATTACTGAATCTGCTTAATACCCTATATTCTTTAATGCTATCCCTTAAAAGAGGTTTGGAAGAATGAAGGTATAGCCTTATTCTACTGAATAACAGTACTCACTATAGTCCCTGGAAGCCATTTGTTGTCAGTAATTAGTATCCAAACCACTAATTCCATGCACTTCTCCCATCTTTTAGCTTCAATCATAGTGTAGATCTGGAGCCTTCATTAGTGAACAGAGAATTGATTCTCTTCCGAGCTCTGTCCGAGAAATGTCTATCTGCAAATTTGAGAAAAATCATTCAAATCTCTTTTATTTTCTTTTCTATAAAATAAAGCATTTAGAATAAGTTTTTACCCTCAGTAAATCTCACTCACTACTAATCATTGCTCTAAGTCTCCTCTTTCTTTTTTTCCAAAAGTTCTATTTTTCTGGTTAAACTAGGAAATAACTCAGAGTGGAAGTTACCTAGAAGCAAGGTTGACAAAGCACTGAATACCAATCTGAAGTCCCTATTCACATGAGAAAGTCATCTCAAGAAATCATTTGCTCCTTCTGTCGCCAATATCCCTTCTTGCCATGTTACAGTGGGATGCAATTTTATGAACTTTAAGTAGAGGAAAAGAACTTCAAAATTTGTTTACAGAGATGTTTAACTGTGTGTTTTCTTTCTTGGCCTTTAAATGAAACTTGGTAGATTCTGTGATGTTTAAAATATCTCTGAGTGTTTAGTCCTGTTCCGTAATTCTTCACACATCAACTGCATATATTCTTCCTCCCACAACAGTATTTTATTATTAATACATATGCAGTGATGTAACATTAGTGGTGGCTATTTAATGTATTCAAGTCGAAGGTGAACTCATCATAAAAGTTAAAAATGGATAGGCCTCTTATCTGGGATGCTAACATCACTGCCAGATAAATTATGCAATCTTCTTAGCCTTGTTCAGAAACAGATCAATAAAAATTTCAAAAATCCTCTGGATCAAATAAAACCAACCCCCTCCTGTACTCTTGCTTGGAAAATCCCAAGGACGGAGGAGCCTGGTAGTCTACAGTCCATGGGGTCGCAAAGAGTCGGACACGACTGAGCGACTGCACTTTTCACTTTTGCTTTTCTTATAGTGATTCTGCTTTGTCATTAAGTGGTTGTAATTTGGCATTCTTTCAGGTACTTGAAGTTGTGCAATGGATAGAAATCACACTAGATTACAAGTATTAAAGCTATATAATGAGATAGGTGTTAATTCTATGAATAGCATCTGAAGTGTGGAAAATTTTTAAATGGGGGTTAAAGGAACAAAGAAAAAATAAATAGCATAGTACAGTATAACTTTAGGACAACAGAGAAATGGAATATGATTACTTCAACTCTTGCATTATGTACAGAGAGAGTAATTCTCTTCATATAACAGATTTAAGAGGCAATAAAATGATGTTCCATCCACATGATACTCTAAACATTACTCACAGGGTAAAATTCTTCACTTTGGTTTTGTTCTATGATTAAAACTCAGTGCTAACTATAAAATGCTATCTTACTTTTTCTTGTAAATGCCAATATAAGAGTATTTAAAACATATTAAAATTCAGTCAGTATACTGTATTGGTGTTTTTCTTTCTGGCTTACTTCACTCAGGATAATAGTCTCCAGTTTCATCCACCTCATTAGAACTGATTCAAATGTATTCTTGGGACTGGTGCACTGAGAGAAACAGAGGGATGGTACGGGCAGGGAGGAGGGACGGGGGTTCAGGACGGGGAACATGTGTATACCTGTGACGGATTCATGTTGATGTATGGCAAAACCAATACAATATCGTAAAGTAATTAACCTCCAATTAAAATAAATAAATTTATATTAAAAAATTAAAAAAAATAAAATTCAGTCATTCAGATCGTAACAAGAATTTGTTGAATATGGGTCTTATTTATTTTATGCCTGAATGAGATTTTTGTACTTCCCAAAAGAAAGGGAATTTTGATACTATAAATGATTGGTGTCAAAATGACATTGAAACAAATTTATACCATGCCTACTGTTGCTTTGTGGTAAGTAAAAAACATATTATAATGGTATTGCTTTTATTATTGAACGTTCTAAGAATTCAGCCATATTATAGGTAAACTTGGAATCAAATAATTGTCTCCACATATCCATCTTAATTACTAAACTTTGGTATGATACCAGTCAATTTTTCTCATTGATTATATAGTAAGGACATGATTTATGCTGTATGTTTAATGTCAGGAAGGCTTTTAGAACCACAAACCAAGTTTCTTGTTCATATTTCCTCTCCATTACTTAAGTGTGTGCTTCTGGTATATAAGGTGATTTTAACACCCTTAAATGCAACATTAATAGTAATCTATAAATATTGGAAATATAACTCATATTCAAAAGTCAGCATATGTGGTTTTTACATTTCTTTTGTTTGGGGTGAACTGTGCTCCTTCTGTCCTCAAGGCAGATAGCTGTGATTTGATTAAATCCCTGTTAGGAAAATAATGCTTTTCACCTACTTATAAAAGGAATAATGGAGGAAGTTACGGATTATGTTTTTATTTAAATGCATACATTTAAATATGGGCTTCCCTGGTCTCAGTTGTAAAGAACCCATCTCCCAATGCAGAGAAGCAAGTTCAATCCCCTGGAGAAGGAAATGGCAACCCACTCCCAGTATTATGGTAATACTGTATTACCGTACATTGGTAAGTAATACTGTATGGTAAGCCAGTATTCTTGCCGGGGATACCTCATAGACAGAGGAGACTGGCGGGCTTCAGTCCATGGGGTTGCAGAGTCAGACACAACTGAGCGACTAAACAACAACAATACTTTTAAACATATATATTTTCCTTAAATAAATGCACATACACACACACACATATATATAGTGGTAGAAATTTTCTTTAACCATTATGCATACACTTAAGATCACAGACTATATTTATAAGTTGTTTATCTGCAATGCTTTACAACTTTTTAGAAAACAAAGTGTATGTGGTTCTCTCAAAGAAATATAAATATCTAATCTATTTATGTTCACACCTCTTAAAATGCTTTTACTTTATTGTATTTTTCATTGCTTCCTGAATGCACATCATCATCATTACTATTGAAATCATCTCTGGACAGTATTTAATGATCAGTTCATTGATTAGGTCACCTAGAATGAGATAACCATATAGAAATGCTCTCCTCCAGGGGATCTTCCCAACCAAAGGATCAAACCCAGGTCTCCCGCATTGCACGCAGATTCTTTACCATCTGAGCCATCAGGGAAGCCCATATATAAATGTAGAAACATACTATTTTATCTTAGTCAATACATAATTTAATGGAAAGATATATCAGATAAACTTTTTTATTGATGATAACATGAAAAGTGTGATTAAAAGTACATGAAAGTGAAAATTGAGATTTATAAATGATAAAATGAAATTATACTCATATTATTTCAGTGTTTCCCTTGGCTAGTACTTACCATCTAAAAACTTTGTTTCTGATATGAAGCTCAGCCAATCTGAGTTTAGCCTTGCATCACCCTGAAAATGAGTGGGTTCTAAATTTATCAGAACACTGAGATTTGTTTTATCTGGAGTATCTGAATTTTTTTATTAGATTATCAGGAGACATAGATATCTATCTATCCAGAAAGAACAACTTCCTGCTAAGCAACTTTAACTCATACAAATAGGCCTTAAACAGAGTTACTCTCCTATTTATCCACTTGGATTTACCTATTACTTTCCTCTAGGATTCTCTCTATCATGTCTCCCCACATCAAGTTACATCTCCATAGAAGTTAATTCCTTCTGAAACTCAATCTGCACTCATCTTTGGACAGAGGTTCTAGTAACTTCTCTGGTTTATTCTACCCATGATCCAACCTTCTCTATCACTCAACTGCGTTCTTTATATTATGGTAATACATGGTGAGCACTTGCCTAATGAAGTAAAGGTGTCTCCTCTCTTTAATTCATTAAATTTAATTGCTAAATTTATAATCAGCTTAAACATAAATTATGCATATTTGTATACTCCAGTTAGTTTTACATAAAGTATGCATGTTTGTATACTTCAGTTAGTTTTACTAAATTTTATTTACTTGAGGTTTTTCTATATACATTTACTGATACAATGCATACACATTTATTTATGTTGGCAGAAAGAAAGGAAAGTGTGCTTGCTATAGTGTTCTCCCAAAGGATAAGGTTTATTTAGCATTAAAATTAATCTTGTCAGTTTACATGGCCAATTAATTCTATTTAACATTTTACTGTTAGCTTTTTCAAGAAACTCAGAAAATGGTTGTGTTGCTTAAGAACACCTAGGAGGGATTATTTTAAAAATACCAGCAGTGACATTTATAATTAGTGGATCTTTGAAAAGAAAGTGTTATTAGTGCAGTTAAATACAACCTGACCTTCCCCAATATCCATTTCAAGGAAGAACTTTACTACCACAAACAGATTTCAGTCACATGCTACAGAATGTGATGGTTATCATTTAAATTCAATTTCTGTTATCTTCTTAAATCTACTGATCTGATGAGAATGAATTTAATACCTAGGAATATAAGTATATTTAGAGGCACTGGTGAATCCTTCTCTCAAGAATAGTGAGGATAATGGATCAAGAGAGAGGACATGGCAGACCAGAGAAAAATTATTTAATAGAGCAGAGTCTTGTTTAATAGAGTGTCAATAAACTATTTCAAAAACTGCCCTTATAAATGCTATGTGTCCTGAATTGTTTGCATTTTTGCATTTTATAATTATTTACTATTAACAGAACCAATTATAACATTGGTTCTGAAGAATTTACCAAAGAAACATTAAAGAAATCTAGATAACTCAGGGGAAATATATATTAAAATAAATTTATACAAAGCCAATAAATGAACAATTACATATATCTTGTGTGTTGGTATCAGACAGTAAGAGAGAGAATAATAAAGAGAATATGTATGAAGAGAATATATTCTTATCCAATCTTCATTATTTAAAGTTTAGAGGATGGATGAAAAATAGAGAGTAATGGACTTTTGAGTTATTTTTGAAGTTGTGACTATACTCTAAATGAAATGACTGAAAAAGAGTAAACAAATTAAAACAACACTACCAACCTTCTCAGTGTGCTGTCACGGATATAATACAATTTCAGAAGTGCTACTGGAAGTTTCTGGGTATAAGAAGTATTTGCTTTTTTCAATTCCTGAAAATGATCTAAGTTTCCTCTAATTCTTAAAAGATAATTTAACAGAATATAGAATTCTAGACTTACAGTTAGTTTCCCCCCAAACTTTGATGATATAATTCTTATTTATATTGCTTCTGATAAGAAGACTGCTTTCTATGTAATTGTTAATTTCAAAAGAAATTCTCTATTTTCTTTTGATAAAGCTAAACATTTTGGCTATATAAATACTGGTCTGAGGTCTCATTATTGCTCATTTTTTCTGAATTCATCACTGACTGCCTCTTAGATTGTTTCACCAACCTAGAATGTAATCCTTATTTCCTTATTCAATGTTTTGTTTACTTTTTGCAGCCTTATATTTCCAAGATTTTTTTTTTTGGGGGGGGCTTTTAAAAAATCAAGCTCCCTGTGATATTTTGTTTGTTTTTCTCAAATTTCTTTTCTCTTTTTGTGGTTGATACTTTATCTATTTGAGGATCCTATGCATATATATTTTGCTGCTGCTAAGAAGCTTCAGTTGTGTCCGACTCTGCGACCCCATAGACGGCAGCCCACCAGGCTCCCCCGTCCTTGGGGTTCTCCAGGCCAGAACACTGGAGTGGGTTGCCATTTCCTTCTCCAATGCATGAAAGTCAAAAGTGAAAGTGAAGTCGCTCAGTCGTGTCCGACTCTTAGCGACCCCGTGGACTGCAGCCTTCCAGGCTTCTCCGTCCATGGGATTTTCCAGGCAAGAGTACTGGAGTGGGTAGCTATTTCCTTCTCCAGGGGATCTCTGTGAACCAGGGATCGATCCCGTGCCTGCTGCACTGCAGGCAGATTCTTTACTGCTGAACCACCAGGGAAGCAATGAGAGAATTAAATAATACCAAATATTAATTATAAGGTAACTAAAATTACTGAATTGTAACTATGAGCAAGTTCTAAGATTACAAGGGAAAAAAATGACTTTTCTCACAGCACATGCATGATCTTGTTCTTTTCAAATGATTAGTATATTTTGCAGGGGTTTCAAATTAATATCCGAATAGAGGATGGACAAGAACATAAAATGTGTGAAGTGAAAGAATGTAAGATTATAGAGAGCAGTGGGGCTCTGCTAATGAGGAATAGTCTTCCAGAGAGGCATTTATTTCTCATTTTTATTGGAACATGACTACAGAAAAGTCTGGGTTAAAGACACCCGTGGTGGATTCAAGTCAATGTATGGCAAAACCAATACAGTATTGTAAAGTAAAATAAAGTAAAAATAAAAATTAAAAAAAAAAAGACTACTGGTTTAGATGTAGTATACAGAGTTACTCTCAACGTATGTTTTTTTAATAAGTATTTTGTTTTAAAACTGTGTTCGTCTATAAGCCAGCAAAATCAGACTGGTGGAAACCTCAATTTCCTCATAACATTGACATGCTTCCAATCCCACTGTTTTCTATTTTCTTTTATTCTAGACATTTGCTTTTCTAAAGATCCACATTGTGTTTCCCATTTATTCTTGCTATTATAGTACTTATTTTAATAACATATTTTGAGATAGAAGAGTGGAGCGGGGGGTCAAAGCCAATAAAACACCAAAGAGAACAACACGTGAAAGGATTTAGAATCTTGGCATGGGCACATGCAAAGCAATTATTTCTGTGAGCTGAAAACCTAGAGAACTTAATGAATGAACCAATGGATTCAATAGTCTATAAAGGGTTTGAAATATTTGAAGTTAGAAGATAATGCCATGTAGAAAGAATTTTAACAGCCATTAGCCTTTTATTCCCTGACAGAATAATGAGCCAAGAGCTTCATATGCATTATACCTCTATTGTAAATTATTACTTAGCAATTGTATATCCTAAAATAATCATGCTGAGTTTCTTTTATTTATTCTAATTTGAATAAGTGTGTTTTATTTCAGCATTGTTTAAATTAGTAAATATCAAGCTTTGTGCTTTTAGGTAGATTTCAGAACGCTTGAGAAAATGTTATTTTTTTCAGTGGTGGGTTGTATATGCTTTAAAATTATTATAACATTTAACAAATCTTTTAATAAGTATGAACTATTTAGTCATATGTTTATCACTTTTGTTAGAGAAACTGTAACTGTACATATAAAATTTTGAAATAGTTTGTTTAACTTAATTAAAATCAGTATTATCAATGACTATAGTAAACAGGTGGGAAGCATATAGAAAACAAGACGTGGCTTGTGAATGAATGGAATAATTGCAAGTCTATGCTTTTATATTTTAAAATGATTGCTTATGTAAATATTTAAAATTTTTTTCTTGATCAACTACAGTTTATTCACATATTTAGTTATGGCTTCCTTTAAATGTGATTGAAGATTGATTGGCTTAAATATTAGATACATGTTAATTAAACTAATATCAATGATAGTAGCATCAATTGATATTAATGGATCTGGGCACTTGTATCTTTGAAATTAATGATTTTATAAACATTCAGTATTCTTTGTCATGCCATCATTTAATAAAATTGCCACTGCACATTTAAAAAAAACAACTGTAACCTGGTTTGATTTGATGAGATGGTTAGATGGCATCACCGACTCAATGGAAATGAGTTTGAGTAAACTCTGGGAGTTGGTGATGGACAGGGAGGCCTGGTGTGGTACAGTCCATGGAGTCACAAAGAGTCAGACATGACTGAGCAACTGAACTGAACTGAACTGATGAAATATTACTACATTAAACAGAGAACTGTTTAATATTCCAGAAAGTGATTAAAGCATATAAATAAAGTCACAAGCTTGCTTAAAATTTTTATCTTACTTAGAAACAAAGCGATCCTCCATAATCATTTTTCTTAGGTTCCCAAAGTACATAAACAACAAAAACAAAAAAAAGTACAAATCTGCAAAGACACTGCTTTCCTTGCAAAATGAAATAGAGTTACACATTTCAAAGTTTTAGTGTTTCAGTATATGGGGGAAAGGATTAAGATTGTTCTTGTTGATAAGCATAAAACTATTAGTGCCACTCTGCCAACACATTACAGACAAGGAAAGCATAGAAATAGTGAGTATCAGAGATTTGATAATAATCTTTAGGGTTTACAGGTGAAGCACCTGGAGATACAGGACAATTGCAAAAATAACACACCAAAACAAGTTTTGTATAGAAGTGTGTGAATCTACTCTTGCTCCTCTCTTTCTGCTATGCTCCTTTTTCTTGCCGACTGGTCATGCCAAATTCTTCACCCTTGGAAATTTTCTCTGTGGCTTCTTCAACTTGAAACATTTTAGTTAACTACCCTCCCATTTAAATCCAAGCCCATGTGCTATTTTATCCATTCTGGATTGATTACCATTAGCCCAGCCAGTTCTAGGTTGATGAACCTATCACTTAATGTTTGTCAAATTTGTGTGTGACCTAATTGGAGCATCTCTTTTCTGTCCTGGACATGCTTACAACATGCATTCCCTCTCTACATACCCAGTCTGGCTGAGACTCTGAACACTGTATTTATCAGTTTTTGGAATAACTAGGAATAAATTTAGTTACATCAGCTACATATAAAGTACACGAATTAAATGATATTTCCAGTCTAAGCAGATCAGTAACAAGACAAGGATGCCCACCAACACAAGTTTTATTCAACATAGTATTAGACATCCTAGTCACAGCAATCAGACAGGGTAGAAAAAGGAAATAAAAGTCATCCAAATTGAAAAGAAAGAAGTAAAACTGTCACTACTAGTCAGTGACATGATAGTATGTATAAAAAAAATCTAAAAACGTTGCCAGAAAGTTATTTGAACTAGGACTTGAATTCAATGAAATTGCAGGATGCAAAATTAATACCCAGAAATCAGATGCATTTATATACACTAATAAAGAACTATCAGAAAGAGAAATTAAGAAAATAATCTCATTTACAACTGCAATTAAAAGAAGGAAGTCTAAGATCTGTACTTAGAAAATAATGATGGACTAAATTGATGATGACACAAATGGAAAGATATAGACTGGAACAATTAATATTGTTAAAATGACCATACTACCCAAGGTAATCCACAGATTTAATGCAATTGCTTTCAAAATAAAATGAAGTTTTTCACAATAATTCTAAGATTTGTATGGAAACACATAATAGCTCAAAAAACCCAAAACATGCTTGAGAAAGAAAAACAAACCTGGAGGTATTACATTCTTTGATTTCAAACCATACTATGAAGCAACAGTAATCAAAATAGTATGGTGCTGGCAGATAGACACATAGATCAATGGGATAGAAAAGAAAGCCCAGAAATAAATCCATATTCATATGGTTAATTAATCTATGACACAGGAGACAAGGATATTATCACCAAGAAAAGACAGCCTCTTTAATAAATGGAGTTGGGAAAACTGGACAGTTACATAAAAAAAGCAAACTGGACTAGTTTCTCACACCATAAAAGAAAACAAACAAACAAACAAACAAACAACCCTCAAAATGGATCAACGAGTTAAGTGTAAGACCTGAAACCTGAAACCACAAAAGTTCTAGGAGAAACCATAGTCAGTAAGCTGTTTTACGTTGGCCTTCACAACATCTTTTGTCTCCCAAGGCAAGGGAGAATTATACTAAGTGAAATAATTCAAAGACAAATCCATATGATTTCATTTATATGTGAGACATGAAAAACTAGGCAAACGAACAGACAGAAACAGACTCATAGATACTCATAAGAACTGATGGTTGCCAGAGAGGAGGGTGGGTGAGGGAATGACTGAAATAGTTGAGGGGGATTAAGAAGCACAAGCTTCCAGTTACAAATGAGTCATAGGAAAGAAATGTACAGCACATGGAATGTAGACAACAGTATTGTGATACATTTATATGGTGACAAATTGTTACTGGAGTTATAGTAATGATCACTTTGTAATATGCAGAACAATCAAATCACTCTGTGGTACACCTAGAATTAACACAGTGTTGAAGATCAATTATACTTCAATTTAAAAAATTTTAAATAGTTTTATCCATCTTAAGTTATAGCAAAATCTACTTTTTTAGTTAATTATTGTTATAAGTGTTCTGTATTTTTCCAGTACCTATCTCTCTATCTAATGGTATTAAAGTTTCTTTTCGCAAAGATCAACTGTCAATATTTTACATATACATGTATACTTGAGTGTGTGTAAATGTATATACATATATATATTGAATTATATCCAAATACTTTTTCCATAATTTTTTTTCTTATTCACAATTAAATATAAGCATAAAAAGAGGACAGGGATTTTTTTTAATTTTTTCATGAGGAAACTTGTTTTGCTTTCTTCTTCTATGTGGAGTGTTGCAAAATAAGTGATGCTCTCAAAACTGTTATCTCTGGTCTTCTGAATACATAAGGGCGAAAGAGGTAAAATGCATTTTCCATCAAAATGCTTTAACATTGACACATTTACAAAGGAAATCACAGCAGAGCTTCTTCTGGTGATTTCTTCTGGTGCCTTGTAACAAGCACTGGGAATGCCACACTAAGTAATTTAGAAGATCCCTCTACTAGCTTTCTTTGATTCTGTGTATCCATGGAGAAATATTAAAGTAAGCTAAGTTCATATTCTATAATCAAATGTTCTCATTGCCCTTATGGTGCTGCCTATGTTCATGTGACATTTAATTTACAATACTGAGGAATTTTTTATTTTTTCTTGTTCATCACTGTTTTCCCAGTGCTTAGACCCAACCCTTACACATAAAATTTCAGTCAGAATATTTTTATAATGTATAAATAAAATATTACCCACAAAGATAAACTTACACCTGCCAATGTAGGTGAGCAAATAAAAAATTTCTTGCCTGAGAAATGCACATTGCTCATTTATACCCTCTACCCTATGAAATTGATTTTTGCTGTGAAATATTGAAAGTGAGTTAAAATCCATGCACATCCTTTTATTTAATTGTGGGCCAGAAGAACTCATTTTTTTTAGCAAGTTAGCCAGCAATAGAGCCAATTACCCAGATGCTGAAAAGAGCACCCTGGGGAGCTGGTGGGTATCTCAGAGGTGGAGCGTGAGGTGGGTCCACAGGAGAGGAAACCTGGCAGGTGAACTACATCCAAATGAAAATGAAGGAGAAAGAAGTTATATAGGGAAGATGAAAGCCTGGGGCTTCCAGAGAACATGGTCATCCAGAACTACTTTTCTTGTGGAAAAACAAACAAACAAACCAACAAAAAACCCTGGAGAACTTGGCTGCAATTTCCTCCTGATCCAGAACTGTGATGAGGAATGATACCAGGAGGGCAGGCCACTCAAAGCCCCCACCCTACACCCACTCCACAAAAATATCTATGTTTTATTTTATTTACTTAGGAATTAGAAAAAATAAAAAATCTTAAACATAACACCCAAACTTTCCTTCCCCCTAAAGGGGCCCCATTCCCAACTTAGCCTGAGAGGACCCAGGTCAGATGACTGTCCCCAATTCTTTGAACCAGCTCAGCCTCCTGACAGGACTGGAAGTGACAGATGGGCCCCTGCTGGCCACTGTTGCAGCTTCCTGAAGCCTGCCAGAGAGATAGGTGTTTGCTTCCTCTACCCATGAAGTACACCTGAGATGTCCCTACCCCTCTTCCAGGATGAGGGGAAGTCAAAGGCCCAAACTTTGATCCGCCATTGGAGTGACTCAAATCTTTACATTTGGGGTGAGCACTTGGAGTCCTGAGGCCCCCTCCGCTGTCTGGTCCTGACCTTGAGCCTGTATCCTTCTCCTGGGAAAGGAGAGGTCTAATTTGTACTGCCTGGTTCAGAAGCAATAAGGTCAGAGCCTCTCTGCAAGTCAAGTCCACCTTCTACCGCAGTATAGAAATGTGTCTCTGAAAAATATTTTGGAGTAAAGTTTTAAAAGTTAAATAATAAATAAAAGGTTAAGGAGTCAGGTCCCTCCTGCTGGTGGTGTTGCTAGATGAGCTGGGTCAAAGAGAAAGACTAATGCCCAAAGAACTGCTCTTATGGGAAAAGCTTAAGGACCAGGCAGCAACAGTATCCTACTTTGCAGCCGCTACGAGGAACGTCTTGCCCAGAGGATGTGAAGCACAGTGCCTGTGGGTTCCCGCGGCTTGGAACTGGCAGACGGTGTGACCCACGCAGAAAGCCCTCGTTGCCACACAGGGCACTTTCAGCACATGAAAAGCTAGAGCTTTCCAAGCCGCGCATGCGCAGTTTGGTCCTGAGGCAGCGTCTTGAGCACATCTCCCGCGCTGTCTATCTGCACGAGCCTGAAGCAGGAGTACAGCACTTCCCATGCACTCGACCGCGTCTGTGATTTTCCTCCTGAACTAGGACTGTGATGAGGAATGATACTGGGAGGGCAGGTCACCTACGGCCCCCACCCTACACCCACTCCACAAAAATATCTATGTTTTATTTTATTTACTTAGAAATTATAAAAAATAAAAAATCTTAAACGTAACACCCAACTTTACACCCTCCTAAAGTGGCCTAATGGGGCGAGGAGCTTCTGCCTTGTGAATTGAAATATGAGATTGAGTGGGCAGTGTGGAAAAGAGGAAGCAGTCTCTCTCTAGAGGATTAGTATTTGCAAGAAAGGAGGGTATTATGGTACCAAGGACACCAAGGTGTTTTCTCATGCCAGGACTTCCCTCCAGATATCCTGTGAACTTTTTTCGGGAAGAGTGGTTGGGGTGCCACTATATAAGCAGAGTATTTGGGAGTTGTGTCCCAATTTTTGTTGTTGTTAATGTTTAAGTCACTAAGTCACATCTGACTCCTTTTGACCCCATGAATTGTAGCCTGCCAGAAGGCAATGGCACCCCACTCCAGTACTCTTGCCTGGAAAATCCCATGGACGGAGGACCCTGGAAGGCCGACTTCACTTTCACTTTTCACTTTCATGCATTGGAGAAGGAAATGGCAACCGACTCCAGTGTTCTTGTCTGAAGCATCCCGGGGACAGGGGAGCCTGGTGGGCTGCTGTCTATGGGGTCGCACAGAGTCGGACACAACTGAAACGACTTAGCAGCAGCAGCAACAGACTCCTCTGTCCATGGAATTTCCCAGGAAAGAATGCCGGAGTTGGTTGCCATTTCTTACTCCAGAGGACCTTTCCGACCCAGAGATCTAACCCGTGTGTCTTGAGTAGGTATTGGTTATTAAGAAAAAACACAGAGTTAAGAGAAAATGAGATCAAGTTGATTTAAAGGAAGAGATAGTTAAGATGCTGAGAATGACTGCAGATTGTTAATTGTAACAACATGAATTTCCTGTATCTCAGGGAATAATACTTAAAAAAAAAACAATAATTTTCAAGATTTTTAATTCTCATTCCATTTAATGCTATCATTTAAGATTTATTAATCTTATGCTATATAATTATATATTAGCCTGAGGAATTCTGAAATGCAAAACCTTCATTACTTCATTGGTCAATTGTTTTCTAGAGAAAAGTTGTAATTTTGTGTTATGCAATATTTCCCAAGTTACATATGTATGTAAAAGTTGTGCTATGAACATATCTGTTCACCTTCAAATTATTGCTTGAAAATTCTGTGTAATTTTAAAGGTACATTTTCTAGAACCACTGTATGCAGAGTCATATATGTGTGGCATAGTGAACTCAACACAAGATTATTCTTTGAAAGTATTTCAATTTTTTGTAATTGCACATCAAAGACTAGACAGATATCTCTTCAGTAAGCAAATTCATCATGCTACTTAATCTGATCTTTTTATCTACTGAAATTAAACTGTTTTTTGACAGTTCTCATATTTCAGCTCTAGCAGATTGTCTACTTAGAGTCTTCAAGATTTCCATCTAAAATATGCATCTTTTATATTAATTGTACTGATTCTGAATATTTGTGGCTTTGCCCTGGGTAAGCAAGTGTGAATGTAACAACTTTTGTCTTAAAGACTTTTGTTGAGTGAATAAAATAAATGTCTACCATATCACTAAGTATAATAAAGTAGGATAAATATTATAATAAGGATAAACCTCAACTGTTGTCAAAGCATTTAAGAGAAATGAGGAGTCCCCATTATTGCTAAATATGAGCAGCATATATGAGAAAGCGTATATGACAACAGGTGTTTACCAGTTGGATGACAATTTCCCCTCAGATACATTACGTGTAAAGAGCAATTCAATATTGTGCTATAGATAACATATGTTGATTTGTGAGCTTACTTAAAGATTAATACCCTTAAGTAAACTAATTTTTAAAAAGCCCATTTGACCCATCTTGTGCCTTCAGGAAAAAAAAAATAGTGTGATATAGTTTCAATAGTACTGTTAATAACAGAAAGTAAAATCGGATCGTTTAAATAAATGTAGATATGCTTATCTTGAATGTTAGCAAGTCATACACAAAAAGGTAAAGGAAAGAAAGATGGTAAAGGGAATGTAATTTAAAAAACACACACTTAAAGAGGCATGGTATGTTATTCAGGCTCTGAAGACATATTCTATGGCTTTGAATCCTGTCTCTAACTTTCTAGCGTTGTGACTTTAAACAATTCTATTTCTGTCTCTGGATATTTTTCTGTGAAATGGAGACAATATTAGGCTAAACTATTTGAGACTGTTATATTTGGCTATCCTATTTTATAGCTTTTTTTCCGTGTAATTGATTTACAACAAGCTCACATGGTAAAGAATCTGTCTGCAGTATGGGAGATGTTGGTCCAATCCGTGGGTCGGGAAGATCTGCTGGAGAAGGAAATGACAACCCATTCTAGTATTGTTGTCTGGAAAATCCCATGGACAGAGAAGCTTGGCAGGCTACAGTCCATGGGGTCACAAAGAGTCTGAGCTGCTAGGTGTGCATGCATGTGCATGCACACACACACATTTAAAGTGTGAAATTTGATGAGTTTTCATAAATATATAAATAGCTAAGAAACCATTGCCATAAACAGATTTAAACATAGCACTCACTCCAGAAATTTTTCTTCTACCCCTTTTAAATCCTTATTTCCTTACCTTTCTCTCCAGGAAATCATTGAGTTACCCTCTGTCTCTCTGGATAATTTATCTTTTTTAGATTTTAACAAATGGAATCATTACAATAGATAACCTTTTGGTCTGACTTTCTTTCAGCATAAATATTTTGAAATACATTCACGGTTTTGCAAGTATCATAGTACTGTTTCCTTGTATGGATGGATATTCAACAGTTTGTTGATTCACTCAACTGTTGGTAGACATTTCAGTTGTTTTCTGTTTTCAATGATGGAATATATTTAGTGTTTTAGGTGATTTTTATATTTGCTATAACATTTGCATACAATAGATAAAAACAAGGAAACAAATAATTTCTTTGAAATGACCAATAAACTTAGAAAAGTGAGAAGATATAAATCTTCAGTATCAGGAATGATAGAGGTGACATTAATACAGCTCTTACCTACACAATGAGAACAATAAGAGAATGTTATTAACAGCCATCAAGAAGTCTGGTTAGATAAACAAAATGGAAAAATTCTTTGAAAGACAAAAATTACCAAAGTTCACTCAAGGAGAATTAAATACACTAAGTAGTCCTATATCTATTAAGAAATTGGTGTCATGTCAAAAAATTTCCATAAAAATAGCTTTACTCCTAGATTACATCATGGGTGATTAGACAAAATATTTAAGAAATAATTAATACTAACACCACACAGATATTCCTAGAAAACTGAGAAAACTACTGCAAACTGTATTTTTTAAGACTGGTATTACTCTGATTCAAATGAAGCCATTAACAAACAAACCCCCACCAAAGGAAAAAAAACAAAATATGAAAGAACAAAATCTGTGAACTTAAACACAAAAGTCCTTAACACAAAATTAGCACATCAAATCCAGTAATATATTAAAAGATTAATACATCATGACCAAGTAGGGATTTTTCAGGTAACACAAAAATCTATTAATTCACTATACTCACAGATTAAAGAAGAAAAGCTATATGATTGTCTTAGTAGGAACATAAAAACATTTTGGCAAACATCAGTCTTCTTTCATGTGATACCCACAGCTAACAGCGTAACTGATAGTGCTAGACTAAATATCTTCTCTCTGACATGGAGAATAAGGTATGATTGTCTACTCTAATGACTTCTGTTCAACATTGAACTGAAGATCTTGGACAAGGCAATATGTTAAAAAAATGAAATAAAAGAAATAAAAATTGGAAAGGAAGAATTAAAAAAAAATATTCACAGGCAGTCTGGTTTTCTAAATATTAAAGAATCTACAGAAAAGTTACTGTTTCATATGTTTTGATTCCCCAGGGAGCAATTCTCTTGTTTTATTCTAATAATAAGTGAATGTACTTCAAAAGTTCTAATGATTGACATGTTTGAATACATTAATATACATACAGCATTTATCATAGTGTCTGTTCCAGAGGAAGTAATCTGCAGCTGTTAGCAAATGCATTTTGTCATGCATATTATCAGCAAACTTTGGAAACCACAATACAATGCAATTGAAAAATAAATAGATTTAATGAGAAGAAAAATAAATGATAAATATCATTGTGACAGGTTAAATGTTAGTTTAAAAATAATTATCACTGAGTGATAGGTAAAAACTGGCTCTGAACTTGCTATCAATGGATACTAACAAATTAGCACCTGTTATTATCACATGTTCATCAATATCCATACCATGTTAAAACATTTTTAAAACAGATTAAGGTGTTAATGAGATGTACAGTTGCTTTTGGTACTGTGACCAAATAGAATATTTCTGGCTCTCTTATTAAGGACGTAGTACAACTTAGTGACCAACCCAAGTAGTCATTTATAACAAATTAAAACAACAGGTTTTTAAAGTAAATTACATAAGGATTTTATATGTATATATATATATATTCATTTTACAGGGAGAATATAAATTGAGTAATAATGTATAATAATAATGTCAATAATTAAAATTCCAATAACTCTACATACCAGGCACTGTTATATAATTTACATACATTAATTCAGTTATTATTTATTACCACATTATGAGGTAATTGCTACTGTTGTCTCTTTTAAAAATGTAGAAACTAAGATTCAGAGAGATTGAGATATTTGGCTAAGGTCACACATCTTTTTGGGCTGCCCTGGGAGAAATATCAGTAACCTCAGATATGCAGATGACACCACCCTTATGGAAGAAAGTGAAGAAGAACTAAAGAGCCTCATGATGAAAGTGAAAGATGAGAGTGAAAAAGTTGGCTTAAAGCTCAACATTCAGAAAACGAAGATCATGGCATCCGGCCCCATCACTTCATGGCAAATAGATGGGGAAACAGTAAAAACAGTGGCTGATTTTATTTGTCTGGGCTCCAAAATCACTGCACATGGTGATTGCAGCCATGGAATTAAAAGACACTCTTTGGAAGGAAAGTTATGACCAACCTAGACAGCATATTAAAAAGCAGAGACATTACTTTGCCAACAAAGGTCCGTCTAGTCAAGGCTATGGTTTTTCCAGTAGTCGTGTATGGATATGAGAGTTGGACTATAAAGAAAGCTGAGTGCCAAAGAATTGATGCTTTTGAACTGTGGTGTTGGAGAAGACTCTTGAGAGTCCCTTGGACTGCAAGGAGATCCAACCAGTCCATCCTAAATGAGATCAGTCCTGAGTGTTCCTTGAAAGAACTGATGTTGAAGCTGAAGTTCCAATACTTTGGCCACCTGATGAGAAGAACTGACTCGTTGAAAAAGACTAATGCTGGGAAAGATTGAGGGCAGGAGGAGAAGGGGACAACAGAGGATGAGGTGGTTGGATGGCATCACCAACTCGATGGACATGAGTTTAGATAGGCTCCAGGAGTTGGTGATGGACAGGGAGGCCTGGCCTGCTGCAGTCCATGAGGTCACAGAGTCGGACATGACTGAGTGACTGAACTGAACTGAACTAACTGGTAGCTCAGCCTGTAGAGAATGCACGTGCAGTGTAGGAGACCCTGATTTGATCCTGGGTCAGGAAGACCCCTGGAGAAGGGATAGGCTACCCATCCCGTATTCTTGGGCTTCCCACATAGCTTAAACAGTAAAGAATCCTCTTGCAATGTGGGAGACCTGTGTTCAGTCCTTGGGTTGGGAAGATCCCCTGGAAGAGGGCATGGCAACCCAGTAAAGTGTTTTTGCCTGGAAAGTCCCCATGGACAGAGAAGGTTGGTTGGCTACAGTCCATGGGATCGCCAAGAGTCAGACACAACTGAGTGACTAAGCACAGCACACACAACTTTTTAAGGTGCGGAGACAGCATTAAGGTCCAGGATCTCTACTTCAAAAGGCCACCACTTAACTGTACAATGTCGCCTCATCTTTTCTTCTTTATCATAATTTAGTAGTGCAGCAGTTGTTTTTTTTTTTTTTTCCCAATTGGTATGGTGGTTGTATGTCTCTAATACTCTTAGGTGGACTCATTTACTTGTCTTAGTCATTCAGAATTGAATTGGCTCTTCTGAAATTCCTCTCTTAAATTAATATAGGTAAATTTGATTAATCTGGTGTGAAGGCAAGATAGTGTAATACTAAGTACACAGGAACTTGAGCTAGACTTTTTAATGTATGTTTTCATTCAACTACATACTCAGTAACTCTAGATGAGATGCACACCCTCTCACAAGTTAATTTTTTTCTTTGTAATAGTTAAAATAACAATACATAAGATTTACATGTATCAAAAAACAACTAAGATAATTAGGTATTTCTTAATTGAGTTCAGTAGAGGGAGGAGATTGCAGCTTAACTTTGCCAAAAATAAATAAATAGGAAAAACATTAAAATAATTTCTACTCTCTTTGTTGCATTATTCCCCTAGAATTAAGTAGCTATTTTTGCATCTTTGTCTATGGTGAGAAATAAGTTATTTTAAAATATGAATATTTAGTTTTGAGTTATTTTCTCTGACAAGTGATTGCCAAAATATATGCAGCAATGCATTTTTATGGAAGATTATCCATGTTATTCATGCATTCTAATTCCTCTACATAGGAAATAAAAGTCATAATAGTTACTCACGAATAGCACTTTTAACTACTTTGGCTCAGTCACTTTAACTGGAACAATGTTGTTATAAATGAATAACATGAGATATTACATATAATATGATAAAATTGAACATGTAAAGAATTTAAAACTGTGTCTAGTGTATGCAAAATGTTATGCAAGGAATAATCAGTGGCAGAAGACAGAAAAGGAACAATAGTAATAGTAGTAACTGACCCATTAGACTCCAGATGTTGAAGGTATGAGCAGTGTGATTTACCCTTGGGCGCACAGCATCTGTTTGTTGTCATTGTTACTTAGTTGCTAAGTCCTGTGTGACTCTTCGTGTGTATGTTAGTTGCTCAGTCGTTTCTGGCTCTTTGTGACTGCATGGACTGTAGCCCACCAGGTTTCTCTGTCCATGGAATTTTCCAGGCAAGTATACTGAAGTGAATTGCCATTCCCTTCTCCAGAGGAACTTCCCAACCCAGGGACTGAACCCTGGTCTCCTGTATCACAGGCAGATTCTTTACAGTTTGAGCTACAGGGACTCCTTAGCAACCCCATAGACTGTGGCCATCAGGCTCCTCTGTCCATGGGATTTCTCAGGCAAGAAAACTGGAGTGGATGGCCATTTCCTTCTCCAGGAGGTCTTTCTGATGCAGGGATCGAACCCACATCGCCTGCATTGGCAGGCAGGTTCTTTACCACTAAGCCTCCAGTGAAGCGTCTAGTAGCTCCTTAAAAAGGAATAAATGAATTACTTATAATTTGGGACTGGAAGAAGTATTTAATCATATAAAATGTCAGAATGCATTCTTCTATACCTTCTGTGGAATAATAGAAGTAGAAATACAGTCAGGTTTAGAGTTTAATTGATCTTCAAGAATATGATCATTTTTGTCCCAAAGAACTGGTGAAGTGAAAGTCGCTCAGTTGTGCCCAGCTCTTTGCAAACCCATCGACAATACAGTCCATGGTATTCTCCAGGCCAGAATACTGGAATGGGTAGCCTTTCCCTTATACAGGGGATCTTCCCAACCCAAGGACTGAACCCAGGTCTCCCACATTGGAGGCAGATTCTTTACCAGCTGAGCCACAAAAGAGCTGGTAGTAGGATATTAAAGTCCATATATTCCAAAAGAGGCTAGGGAAAAAAATACAAAAATCTCAGTATTGTCTTGCTAAAAGATTCAGAACTGGGAATAACTATGAATGTTTCAAAATTTTCAGGAGAAACAGATTCTGATTTGTTCTGTGATATTAGAGCTTGAAAAAAGTAAGAAAATTGGCATTATTTTGAAGTTGAATTTTATCTTACAAATAGTCCTTAATTATTTTTTCATGAAAATTTGTGCTGTTTGACTATTATTTACCCAAAGTTGCCATTGATATGTGACTAATTCAGGATGCATAGTGGTTTCACTTATATTTTCTTGGAATCATTATGGTAAAAAATATATGTTTCTTTTTTTCCTTTGAGGTGTTTAATATATTTTATTCATAGGATAAAATGTATTTTACTAATATGCTCTTCAAATACTGTAGGTGTTAAAATGTTTACTAATATGTTATAAAGTACAGATCAAAATAGTCCTTCTGAGATATAATTGAGGTTTACCCTAATTAAGAGTAAACCTGGGTTGAGAAGATCCCCTGGAAAAGGAAATGGCAACCCACTCCAGTATTCTTGCCTGGAAAATCCCATGGGTGGAGGAGCCTGGTAGGCTATAGTCCATGTGGTTGCAAAGAGTCTGACAGGACTGAGCAACTTCACTTTCTAATTAAGAAAATACTTCATCTACTGTTGTATAATACAAATGACACAATAATTAAATATTAGATAAAATTTAACCTAAAGCCTCTCAACAGTTTCTTTTGTAAAATGTATGACCAAAGAATCCTGTAAAATTCTTGTAAAAGCAATAAAGTCTGGAAGGCCACTGTCAATGACTAAAAGTTCACAGAGGCAGTGATTTGTTATACTGCTGAGATGATAATCATACTGGGCACCTTGTGTTCTTCTTTGGAGAAAATCTCTTTAAGGGTCAAAACATGGTCAGGTAATGGACTTTGTACAAGGACAAATCAATGAGTAACTGTCTCTCAATATTTACAGATGGATTAAAAAAAAATGGCGGTTAGTGGAAATCACAAATCCTACAAATCTCTACTAGTTTTATAATAGGTACATGGAAAGAGGCAAAAATAGACACAGTGAAAAGCCAAACAAGTCTAAGTGTTTATTATTCTGTAAATCACAGGAAGTGTTGTTTTTATTTCTTGAAATTAATTTAGGTAAAAAGTATCATAAAGATATACACTTTTAGAAAATTAATCAATATTTTGTAGAATCAGTCAAGATAAGACATTTAGAAAGCCAGATTCAAGGATTTGGAAACATATATCCTTAAAATAGTGTGTGCTTCCATGACCAAAATATGGTTTGTTTAATAAATACAAGGTCAACAGCAAGAACAAAAAGCAATTGATTATCCATTTGTTGTTATTATTTTAGTGAATTAAGTCCTCTCCAATTCTTTGTGACTCCCTGGACTGTAGCTTGCCAAGCTCCTCTGTCCATGAGATTTCCCAGGCAAGAATAATGGAGTGGGTTGCCATTTCCATCTTCAGGGGACCTTCCCAACCTAGTGGTCAATCTCACATCAGAATTCTGCATTGGCAGGCAGATTTGTTACCACTGAGCCACCAGGGAAGTGCTGATTATCCATTTCTCGCTAGCGGTTGTGTCAGATATTTAGATATGCATCATTTTATTTGTGTGTGTGTGTGTGCTCAGTCATGTCTGACTCTTTGTGACCCAATGGACTATATACAGCCTACTAGGCTTCTGTGTCCTAGGTATTTCTCAGACAAGAATACTAGAGTGGATTGCCATTTCCTTCTCCAGGGGATCTTCGTGACCCAGGGATCAAACCCAGGTCTCTTGCTTGGCAGGCAAATTCTTTACCACTGAGCCACCTGGGAAACTGACATTTTACTTAATTCTTATGAATTACTTTCATTAGTTATTGTTTCTGAATTAGAACCATTTGAGTATTTGATGAAATAAAATAAGCTGGGGCTTTGAAAAACAAAGAAAATTAGTACTTGAAGAGATCAAGGATTGAAAGGACTTTGACATTTACCCTAAGTGTCAGAGGAAGCCTTTGGAGTAATCCTAAAGAAAATCAATCCTGAATATTCATTGGAAGGACTGATGCTGAAGCTGAAGCTCCAATACTTTGGCCACCTCATGGAAGAGCTGACTCATTAGAAAGGCCTTGATGCTGGGAAAGATTGAAGGCAAGAAAAGAAGGGGATGACAGAGTATGAGATGGTTGGATGGCATCACCATCACTGACTCAATAGACATGTGTTTGAGCAAGCTCTGGGAAATGGGAAGCCTGGCATGCTGCTGTCCATGGGGGCTGGACTGGGACAAAGAGTGGACATGACCAACTGACTGAATAACACCAACAACAGGATCAAGTGGTAAGATCCAGCTTATGTTGTGACAAGATTACTCTAGCTTTTAAACATTCTAATTTCTTAATCCAGATTGGAAACAATGGTGACTTGCACCTGGCAAATAGCAATGGATGTGGTAAGAAGTGAATGGGTATTTTAATTTTTCCAAAACAGAGGCAAAAGGATGTGTTCAAACAACAAAGCAAGGTGTAAGAGAAAAACTGGAGTTGAATTCCAAGGTTTTCATTTGGGGATGGAGTTTTTCTTAAATGAGAAGGGAAAAGTTATGCAAAAAGCAAGTTTAAGGATAAACAAGAACAGTAATTCAATTCAGGGCATGTTGAGTTTCTGTCAAGTAGGAAATTGGATAAGTTTGGAAATATCTAGTAGGTAATTGGGGTCTCAGAGTCAGACACAACTTAGTGATTGAACAACAACAAATCTGCTCAGAACTCAGAGGAGAATTCTAACTGGAGATATACATTTGAAATATGCAAAATATACATGAACATAGCATGTAGATAAAGATATGTGACTGTCAGGAAGAAGGTGGTCATAAATGTAAGATAAGTCAAAAGGCAGAGCCCTGGGGAACAGCAATTTAAGGAAATAAACTATCAAAGGAGTCTGTGGAGAAGGCATTGAAATAGGATATTTAGGAAAGAAAAGAAATAGTTAGATAGCCATAAGGAGATAGTGATACACTATTCATAGTTACTTAGATGCTAAATTTTGTGCTTATGTTTATCCAAAAGTGTTGTAATATAACTATGTTCTCTGGTAACTAAAGATCTCTTTGGAGAGTCAAAGGCAATATACAGAGTTTGAGTGATGGTAGACCACATAGTTTGAACCACACATTCCCTTGGAAAACCGTGTAACAGGTGTGCTTTGTGGGTACTAGATACCTAACAATTTAGTGGAGAAATAAGGCCATATCTGAACAGAATGGAGTTTCAGTGACATGAGACTAGCAACTGATCCCCTTTATCTTGTTTTTTAAATCAGTTTTTTCCCCCTTGAGGAGAATGAGTAGATTAAAAAGTTGAACTAAAGTTTTAACATTGTTGTTGGGCTGTTGTGTCAAGAACACAAGAGGGAACCCTGAGGAACCCAGTTGCTCACATAATCTCCATTCCTGAAATTGGATTAAGTGATTGCAGATTAAATGTGCCCCAATGACAGGGAAGAAACAAAGTTAAGTTCCTCAAAGATTAATATGATACGTTGTACTTCAAATTATTTCTACAATTTTCATGCATATGTGGTGCTTCATTAAAAAACAACAACAACAACAACAACAAAAAAAAAAGCCAGCCAGAAGAAAAGAAAGAGCAACATGACCAAAAACAAAGTTACAGAAAATAGAAGTGCTGGATAGTGGAGTCATCAGACTTAAATATAAAATAACTATGTTTTATATTTAGAAATACATAAAAAATTAAGCATATAGCAGAGAATTAGCTACTTTCACAGCTGAAGTGCATAGTAATCAAAATTAAAAGTTCAGTGAATGGATTTAATACTGTATTACCCACAATCAAAGAGATAATGATAAACAACAGGAAGAGAGAGAAGGGAGGGAGAGAGTAGTTGCAAGAAAAAGTCTACATCTAAAGAATATGGAAGAAAAGCACATTCTACTCAAAGAAATTAGAAAAAATGAGGTAGGGGAAGAAGTAAAAATTAATGAAGAAATAAAATACAATGACAAGAATAAAAAGAGAAAACCCTAAAGATTTTTCTGTTTTTGAATTTCTAGGAAAATTGATAAATCTCTGGCATATTTCTTCAGGATGACAAGAAAAAGAAAAATTAGCTTATATCATAAATAAATGTAATATCTAAAAGAATTGGGGAAAAAAAAAGAACAAAGCCCAAAGTCAGAAGGAAAGACATAATAAAGACTTGAGTTGAAATAAAACAGAAACCAGAAAAATAAAATTGGAAAAGATAAATGAAACCAGGAGCTAATTTTTTTCAATGTATGTTTTATTGAAGTATTGACTTATTCAGTGTTTCAGGTGTACAGCAAGTTGATTCAGTTATAAAAATACACATTATTTTTGAAATTATTTTCTTTCATAGGTTATTGTAAGATATTGACTATATTTCCATGTGCTGTACAGTAAACACGAATTGCTTGTTGCATATCTAGTTTTTAATTATAAATATAGCATTCTATCATACTAAGTCAAACAAGTGGAGTCAAAATATAACATTTTTGGCAAAAATTCATAATCTTTCTAAAACATACATATTATACATATTTGTATGTTTACAAAACCTTTTCTACTACACTTGATAAAGTTTGAGAAAGAACAGCAGAAAAAAAGAGAGAGAGAGAGATGGAGAAATTGAAGAGCATAAACTAAATGAAATGGGAGCACAGAATATGAAATATAAAAAGTAAAACTAGGTAAAAGTAAAAGATCGTCATATAGTCCAGTTGGTTTTAAACATAACTACTCATTAGAAACATATCTGGAGCGCTGGAGAAAAAAAGCAACATCTGAGAATTTATATTTTTCAAAAAAATTTAAGATAATTCATATATGCATCTGAATTTTGAAGAGTGATTACAGGTTTTTCTATTAGGTCCTAGTTTTGGTGATATAGATTTCTGTTATTTTTCTGTTGACCAATTATGATACAATGGTATTAAGTGAGTGATAGTTACATAATCCAATAGTAAAAGTTGTTTAGCAGTTTTCACAATCAATAGCCAGACAGAAAATAAAAAATAATTACAATTGCAAGTCGTAATGGAAACATGATTAACTTAACAATATAAAATTGGGGGGAGGTCAAGAAGAGTGATGTGATAAGTGGATGTGCACACCTATACATGTTGTCATCCATCTAGTCAGTGTTTTTTGGTTGGTGCATTTAATCTACTTACATTTAAGGTAATTATCAATATGTATGATCCTATTACCATTTGCTTAATTGTTCAGGGGTTTACTTTCTGTAGGTCTTTTCTTTGCCTTGTGTTTCCTGTCTGAAGAAGTTCCTTTAGCATTTGTTGTAAAGTTGGTTTGCTGGTGGTGAATTCTCTTAACTTTTGCTTGTCTGGCAAGCTTTTGAGTTCTCCATCAAATCTGAAGGAGAGTCTTGCTGGATAAAGTATTCTTGGTTGTAGGTTCTTCCTTTTCATCACTTTAAATGTCATTCCCTTCTGGTTTGTAGAGTTTCTGTTCAGAAATCACCTGACAGTCTGTGGGAGTTCCCTTGTATGTTATTTGTTATTTTTCCCGTGTTGCTTTCAATATTGTATCTCTGACTTCAGTTTTTGTCAGTTTGATTACTATGTGTCTCAGTGTATTCCTCCTTGGGTTTATCCTTCCTGGGACTCTCTGTGCTTCCTGTTGACTATTTCCTTTCCCATGTTCAGGACGTTTTCAGCTATTATCTCTTCAAATATTTTCTCAGGTCCTTTCTCTCTCTCTTCTCCTTCTGGGACCCTTAATGTGAGTGTTGCTGCCTTTAATGTTGTCAGAAAGGTCTCTTAGGCTGTTTTCATTTATTTTCACTCTTTTTTCTGTATTCTGTTCTGTGGCAGTGATTTCCACCATTCTGTTCTCCAGGTGATTTATCTGCTTTTCTGCCTCACTTATTCTGCTTGATTGCTTCTAGTGTATTATTCATATAGTTTGTTTTTTGGTTTTTGTAGATCTTTGGTGAACTTTTCTTATATCTTCTCAATCTTTGCTTCCATTCTTTTCCTGGATCCTGGATCATCTTCACTATCATTATTCTGAATTCTTTTTCTGGAGCTTGCCTATCTCCACTTCATTTAGTTGTTTTTCTCGGACTTGTCCCTTCATCTGGGACTTAAATTTCTGTTTTTTCATCATGATTAACTTTCTGTGATATGGACTTTAATCTAGCTGCTGTGAGACTGTGCTTCTTGCTTCATCTGCCTTCCCTCTGATGGATGAGGGTAAGAGGTTTGTGTTAGCCTCTTGATGGGAAGTGAAGTGAAGTGAAGTCACTCAGTCGTGTCCGATTCTTTGCGACCCCATGGACTGTAGCCTACCAGGCTCCTCTGTCCCTTGGATTTTCCAGGCAAAAGAACTGGAGTGGGTTGCCATTTCCTTCTCCAGGGGAGCTTCCTGACACAGGGATCAAAGCCGGGTCTCCCTCCACTTGATGGGAGGGACTGGCAATGGGAAAAACTGGGCCTTGTTCTGGTGGGCAGGGCCCTGCTCAGTAAAGCTTTAATCCAATTATCTGCTGATTGGTGGGGTTGCACTCCCTCCCTGGTAGTTGCCTGGCCTGAGGCAACCCAGCCCTGGGCTCTGTGAGCTCCACAGTAGGGTTAATGAGGAACTTCTGGAAGGTGTACACCAAGGGGGACCTTCCAGGGCCCCTGTCCCTGTGGTGAGCCCCTGCTTACCCATGTTTCCACAGGAGGCCCTTTGACACTAGCAGGTCATTTTGGTTCAGTCTCCTGTTGGGTCACTGTGAAACCCGGAGCTAATTTTTTGAAGAGAAACAAAAAGGTAAGCCTTAACTAGACTCAAGAAGAAGAAAAGAAGGGACTCAAATAAAAAAAGTAAGAAATGAAAGAGGAGAAATAACAAAGGATACCACAGACATACCAAAAAATTTATAAGAGAATACTACAGATATTTATATGGCAACAAGTTGGATAACCTAGAAAAAATGGGTACACTTCTAGAAATATGGAATTTTTAAAGTTTGAATCAGGAAGAAATAGAGAAGCTGAACAAGCTTGTCACCTGTAGTGACATTACATTTTTAATTAAAATAGAAGGCAAACAGACTTCTCAACAAACAGAAGTCCAGGACCAGGCAACTTCACAGGGGGAATTCTACCAAACATAGTAAAGAGCTAATACCTATTCTTCTCAAGTTATTCCAGAAAATTGAGGAGGGGACATTTCCAAATTCCTTCTACCAGGCCACCATGACACTGATACCAAAACCAGACAAAGGCACTACAACAAAATAGTTTTTTTTTTTTTTAAGTCAATTGATTGCAAATGTTAACCATATCTACAAAATACCATCATAAGAACCATGAAATTAGTGTTTGATTAAATTTCTGGGATAATATTCTAATCAAATTGACACTTAAAAGTAACCATTGCATTGAAGCAGTTCATAAAGTAGGCATTATCATTCCCACTTACATATGAGAAAACATGAGAATCATTGATTTTATATAAGATCTTTATTTTCACTAAACTTGTTTTTGGCTGGGCTAAGATTTTCATTCTAGGTGTCTCTTAAATTCAGTCTTAACCAGTGCATTACAAAACCAAGAACACACAAAAAAAATATTTAAAAAAATATTTTAAGCAAATCAGTATTCTGATTTACATTTGTCTCCCTTTTCCCACCTGTGTGAGAGACTGAATAACAAATAGTTGGACATAGAATTCTACTATGAAGAACTTACTCTATTGATCATCAAGCAGGTAGAGAAAATGATTCTGGATGAAAAGACAAAGGTTGTCTTGTAAACATTTGAAGTCCAATTATCTTGCATTTCTCTTGGTAACTGAAATCACTGGTCTATGCTATTAACTTTTTTTTTCCTTTAAAGTATGGAATATTAATATTTGATCACAATTTTTCTTTAATTCTTAATTTTTAGTACTGATTGCATTTTAAGCTATTAAATGTTAAGTTATTTGAGACATAATGAGATGACAAAAAGGTATTTTTCCTTTATTTGTAAAAAGGTGTTTGTCTTTATTTGTGAAAAGTTTTGAAGAGCATATTTTTCATATTCTTTTCCACAAAGTAAACAGCTCCTGATTTATTTCAGTTTTTCAAATAAAATACTGAATTATCATATTGGAGGTAGTGAGGTAACTCATGGCATGCTTCTGCAAAGTTTTATTCTTAGCATCAAAGAGGAAACTAGTAAAAGTTTGTGCTTGTCAGTGACGTTCATATTGAAGTTGTCTCAGTTATAAACATCCCACCTTAAAAGCTTTCATATTCACTGAACTGCTCAGTTACATTATTTCTTTATCAACCTGTCAAGTTCATATTAACCTGAATCATGCATTTCCCCCCAGTTCATTGGTAATCCTTCTCAAACATGAATTAAAAATACAAATAATTAACATTTAAAATTTTATAAATGGCAAGGTATATTAAGCTTTATGTTGTGTGAAGGATGATTAAATTTTTCTTCATAGTATTATGAAACAGTTTAAATGAAGTGACCTGTGATGTGGATAAATTCATAACATTACATAAAAATCCAATAATATTTTCGATCTTCTTCTAAAATATATTATTAAACAAATGTTGTGTTCCTACATTATTTACCATAATATAAATATTACATGGATAAGGTTGAGGATTAGGGAAAAAGTCCCATTTCATCCAGGCACATCATTTCCTCCTGATTTATCTTCAGTATTAGAAAATAGAAATTTTAAAAATAAAAAGCTAGGAAAACTATAAAAATAACTAAGACAATTTAGTAACTCCAGCATCCTAAACATAAAGTTCAATTAAACTTCTGTATATAATAAAATCAATTTTGTATGCATTAACATGGTTTCAAATATATAAGGCAAAAATTGACAGAAATAAAAGGATTATTAGATAAATTCAGAATCATATTTAGAAGTTTTTTGTTGCTTTTGTTTGTTTAATTGATTTGGTCATGCTGTACAGATATGGAGCACACACAAAATCTTATTTCCCAGAGGAGGGATGGAACCTGTGCTCCCTGCAGTGGAAGCACAGAATCTTAGCTACTGAATCACCAGGAAAGTCTCTATTTGGAAGCTTAAAGGAAACTTCTATTAGTAACTGATAGGCATCAACCAAATATATATATATTTCACTGAACAATGTGAAAACCAAACTTGAACAAAGGTGGTGTGAGCTGATGCATATAAAGCACATCAACTCTCACCTCCACAATGAAAAGAATTTTCAAATGTAATCGAGCCATGTACCAAAATGGATCATGAACTGATTGAGAGTCCAGTTTTCACTGATGAAAAAAATTCTTTGCTTGATCAAACTTTCAAGCTTTAGTCAGATTCCCAAACCCTCTTCTAGGCCCATCTGTGTTCTTCCTTATAAAATTCAGTTGTAGCAAGAATCTTGCTCTCAGTTTAGCAAGAACCCTCATCCTCAATACCTGATTACTCTTGATATCTGATATGGCTGTTAGTAGTTGCACTGAACATACTAGTGATAATATTTCTTTGAGATTCTAATTTTAGGTCTTTTGGATAAATACTCAGAAGTAGAATTTTGGACCATATTATAGTTCCATTTTTATGAGCTTCCATTCTATTTTCCATAGCAATTATACCATTTTGCATTCTACCAGTAGTGACAGTTCAGTTCAGTTCAGTCGCTCAGTCGTGTCCCACTCTTTGCGACCCCATGAATTGCAGCACGCCAGGCCCCCCTATCCATCACCAACTCCCGGAGTTCACTCAGACTCACGTCCATCGAGTCAGTGATGCCATCCAACCATCTCACCCTCTGTCGTCCCCTTCACTGTACAAGAGTTCTAATCTCTCTACAACTTTGCTAACACTTGTCTTTTATATTTTGATAACAGATATCCTAAGAGGTGTGAGATGATACTTTTGTGGTTTTAATGTGCATTTCTTGATGACTGGAGCTGTTGTCATCTTTTTGTATACTTTGGCCATTTGTATGTATTCTTTAGAAATATGTCTGTTCAAGTCCTTTAGCCCATGTTTTAATTGAACTGTTTTTTCTTTTCTTTTTTTTTGCTTATGCAGAAAATATGTCTGTAAACCTTTTGTAAAGCTAAAGAACCTGCCTGCCAATTCAGGAGACTTAAGTAACAAGGGTTCTATCTCTGGGTTGGGAAGATCCCCTGGAAAAGGAAATGGCAACCCATTCCAGTATTCTTGCCTGGAGAATCCCATGGACTGAGGAGCCTGATGGGCTACAATCCATAGGGTCGCACAGATTTGGACATGACTGAAGGAACTTAGCACAAAGGAAATAAATTAACAAAAGGGAAAGGATGGGAGAAAATATCTGCAAACCATATATCTATATATAAAGGGTTAATTTCCTTTACAGAAACTTTTTTTGGAGGAAGTAATTGGCAACCCACTCCAGTATTCTTGCCTGGAATTCCGTGGAGAGAGGAACTTGGCAGGCTACAGTCCCCGGGGTTGCAAGAGTCTGCCATGACTTAGCAACTAAACCATCAACCATCACAGAAACTTTTTAGTTTGATATAGTCCCACTTGTTTATTTTTGGTTTGGTTGTACTTTTCATGTCATACCCATGAAATCATTGCCATGACCAATCTCAAGAAGATATTCCTCTGTTTTCTAGGAGCTTTGTGGATTCAATTCTTATGTGTTCATCTTTAACCCTTTTTGAGTTTGTTTTGTGTATGGTATAAGATAAGGGTTCAATATCATTCTTTGCTTGTATATATCTAATTTTTCCAGTACTACCTGTTGAAGAGATTATCCTTTTCTTATTGTGTAGTCTTGGCACCCTTGTTGAACATCAGTTGACAATATATGTAGATTTATTTCCTGGCACTCTGTTCTGTTCCATTGGTCTGTTTGTCTGTCTTTAAGCTAAAACTGAAATATTTGGCATGGAATATAAAGATATTTGTGATTTGTTTTCTTATGTGTCAGCAAACAAGAGCAGCAACATGGTGTGTATGTGTGTGTCCATGTAAGACAGAAGAAGCGAGAGATGTATCTCTGAAGTGTGACAATTTTATTTCAGTGTCTAGTATGGTATCCCCTTCCACCTAGCCTCATCACTATATGCCATTAGACTGTTGATTATCATTAAGTCTCTCCCATCAATGATCAGAAGTTTTGACTACTATCACATACATTGACAGAAGTGTGTACAGATTAGTAATCCACCAGAGGTTGCCTGATATTTGAGTAACTGTGCCAATCCCAAAATTGACATGAAAGTCTCTCTCTTTACTAAAATAAATGCAGACAATAAAAACCTCCTCCTCTGTCTCAGGAGGTTCCAGAGGGAGTGCCCAAGAAGCTTTAGCAATCCAGTCATCACCATCTCCTAGATAAAATTTCAGTTAGTACATTATTGGTAACTGTTCATCATTTTCCAAAAGCCAATAACATTCTCTTTGCTCATTTTATTTACTTTTATGTTTTATTTATTGAAATGCAGTTATCACTTGCAGTGCTGGAAGCCCTGCTTATAAAGCTTTATAAATACTAAATTATTTAGTCTGTTTAGCTTGTATAACATTATGTACTCATAGTTGTTATCTCTATTTTACAGGAAAGAAATCTGAGGCACAGAGAAGTTAACTGCCTGGCCCAAGATCCCAAAACTAGTAAGTGACAAAACAAGGATTCAACCTAAGTACTTTAACACTAGATCCCATATTATGGACAATTTTTCCTTATGATTTCCTAACTGTCTCTTCAAACTCCCAGTAGCTTCTTAAGGCTTACCATCAAGCTTCACCTTCTTTAGCATGGTCCTCAAAGCTTTCCATACATATGCTTTTACTGCTATTTAAGTCTCTTCTCTAATCACTTCATTTCCTATAGTCTATGTCATAATAATGTCTCATTTTCTTTCATATATATGCAGTTTTTATTGATTGGAATGCATTGAATCAGTTACTTGCTTGAGCCATGCTAAATGTTGCTTGATATTGAATTTGAAGTGTTTCAACGTATCCTTTTCTGTAGTTCTGTGTACTTTTGACTCGTGCATGTCTAACTTATGACATTATTTTTTTCTGACATTATTTATATTCGTACTGACCCCCTCTTATTTTCTTATTCTAAGAACCTGAGTTGTTTTTATCATTCTGACTCATACTCCTGATTTTAACCTATCCCTATGTATTGTTCAAGGGTAATTTCTCTTTCCAGAGCATAACATTCTCATCAAATTTTTGCTTTTGATGTTAGCTTTGCCTGAGAATGACACAATTAGTGATATTCATTAGAGGTACAGGAAATATAATGAGAAATTATAATAAAACTCTACTATCATTGAACTACAGGAATCAGAATAGTGTCATGGAGTTAACATTTGTATTTTAAGTTGCTAACTGTTATTTATCATCACTCAGCTATAATGACTTAATCCCTGAAATGTTCCTTATTTCCTATTAGAGAATTTTGCTTTCTTATTATCACTTTTTCATTGTTGGTTTTGAAAGTAATGTACCATAAAAATTTTGACTTTTGCTAAAGTGTGTTAGCTGTTAAATGAAATTGGGTTAACTCTTATGCATGATTACTACACTGCAAGTTATCTACTATATGGATATATACTCCATGATATAAATCAGCAACACTCAGTACTTATTAAAGCTCTAGTGCTTTTCATTACAGGAAAACTGTGCACAGTGAAAGTATTTATTTTCAAATGTAAATTAGAAATGGTCAGCTTAAAAGTGGTTTATAAATAAATGCTGATTAACAATGTATGATTGAGTCGGACACGACTGAGCGACTGAACTGAACTGAACTGAACAATGTATGATAAACATTTTTCTACTAATAATATACTATAAAATATGCTGTTTGCAGATGTTATTTTTATGGTTTGTATTTTAATTAGACCTTTTATCTTATGCTATTAGTAGTAGTGTTAGTAGCTCAGTCGTGTCCAACTCTGCATCACCATTACTGTAGTCTGCCAGGCTCATCTGTCCATGGGATTCTCCAGGCAAGAATAATGGAGTGGGTTGCCATGCCCTTCTCCAGGGAATCTTCCCAAAGCAGGGATTGAACCTGGGTATCCTTCTTTGCAGGCAGATTCTTTACCTTCTGAGCAACCAGGGAAGCTCCTTTCTCCCAATTATACAAATATATCTCATACATTGTATGTATTATATGAAAATCTTTTTCTCAGAAAGTTTTTTGTTATTCCATATTTTTTGTTCTTACATTGATTACAAGGAAACAAACATATTTAATTTCTGTTATTTTCCTTATTAAGGTAAAGTACTGTAAATTGGGACTTTCTGGTGTAATTTTGATGGCACTGGTAGTGAAGGGGCTTTTTATCATATACAGTGTGATCTTGAAAAGGTGTATAACAAACAGCTTTTAAAACCTGTTTTGTGCATTGGAATCACAAATGAGTGAAAATCAGTATCAAGAGGTAAAATAATATATACAATATTCAATAATTTTTGCCAACATACACAGCGTATTCCCTTTGTCAGTGGTTTTTCACACAGACACATGCAAGTTGCATAAATATTGCATATTAACTCATACAACTTCAAAATTTGACAAATTTAAGCACAAGAAGTGTTTTGTATTTCTCATTCTAAGAGAAAACTAATAAATCTAGACTAAACTGGAGAGGTGAAACAGCCATACTGCTTTAGACTGAATTGTTTGTGTCCCCACAAAAGTCATAGGTTAAAATCCTAACCATCAAGGTAACAGGATTAGAAGGTGATATCTGTAGTAAGTTTATTAGCTCTTTAGGGTGGAGTCCTTATGGATGAACTCTGTGTTTTTGTAAAACAGGTACCAGAGAGACCCCTAACCCTTTCCACCAGGTAAGAACCAGGAAGCAGGCTTTCACCAGACAGTGAATCTGTTGGTCCCTTGATCTTGGACTTTTAAACTTCCAAAACAATCAGAGATAAGTGCTTTTTAAAAAAAATTTTAATTTGATTTTTATGTTATAGTTAATTAAGGGTTGCGTTAGTTTCAGATGTACAGCAAAATGGTTCGGTTATACATACACATGTATCCATTCTTTTTCAGGCTCTTTTCCTGTATAGGTTGTTATAGAATATTGAGGAAAGTGCATGAGTGCGCAGTTGTTCGGTCATGTCCAACTGTTTGTGACCCCATGGACTGTGGCCCTCCAGGTTTCTCTATCCATGGGATTCTCCAGGCAATAATACTGATGTTGGTTGCCATATCCTTCTTCTGGGGATCTTCCCAACACAGAAATTAAACCCATATCTTTGGTGTCCCCTGCATTGCCAGGTGGATTCTTTACCAGTGAGCCACCTGGGAAGCCCATTGAGTAGAGTCCCCATGCTATACATAGGTCCTTGTTGATTATTTGTTTTATATATAATGCTGTGCATATATATTAATCACAACCTTCTAATTTATCCCTCGCTCCCTATACCGTTCCCTTTTGGTAACCATAATTTTGTTTTCTATGTCTGTGAATCTGTTTTTCTTTGTAAATATGTTCATTTGCATCAGCTTTTTTAGATTTCACTTCATATGAAATATTAAGTGAAATATTTCCCTTAATCTCTGGGTCTATCCACATTGCTGCAAATGGCATTATTTCATTCTTTTTTATGATTAATATTATATTGTATGTGTACCACATCTTTATCCATTACTCTGTTGATGGACACTTGAGTTGCTTCCATGTCAGATATTATAAATAGTGGTGCAATGAATGTTGCGGTGCATGTATCTTTTTTAAGCATGTTTTTTCTCTGAATATAGGCCCAGGAGTGGGACTGCAGGATCATATGGTATTAATAGTTCTAGTCTTAGTTTTTTGAGGAACTTCCATACTATTCTTAGTATGCGTTGTACCAATTTACATTCCGACCAACAGTGTAGGAGGGTTTCCTTTCTTCCACACCCTCTCCAGCATTTATTGTTTGTAGATTTTTTGATGATGGCCATTCTGAACAGTGTGAGGTGATACTTCACTATAGTTTTGATTTACATTTCTCTAATAATTAGCAATGTTGAACACTTTTTAACGTGCTTTTTGGCCATCGTTTGCACGCTTTTTGGAGGAAATGTCTATCTAAATATTCTGCCCATTTTTTGATTGGGTTGTTGGTTTTTGATATTCAGCTTGTCTGAGTAGTTTGTATATTTTGGAGATGAATCCCTTGTTGGTTGCTTTGTTTGCAAATATTTTATCCCATTTTGTGTGTTGACTTTTTGTTTTGTTGATGGTTCCCTCTGCTCTGCAAAAGCTTTTAAGTTAGTTTCCATTTGTTTATTTTTGTTTTTATTTATATCATTCTTTGAGGTGGACCAAAAAATATCTTACTGTGATTTATATAAGAGTGTTCTGCCTATGTTTTCCTCAAAGAGTTTTAGAGTATCTGATCTTACATTTAGTCTTTTGATCGATTTTTGGTTTATTATTGTGTACAGTGTTAAAGAATGTTCTAGTTTCATTCTTTTAAATATAGCTATCCAGTTTTCCCAACACCACTTATTGAAGAGATTTTTTTTTCTTTATTTTATATTCTTGTATCCTTTGGCATAGATTAATTGACCATAGGTGTATGGATTTATTTCTGGGCTTTTTGTCCTGTTCCATTGATATATATTTCTGTTTTGTGTGCCAGTACCATACTGTTTTAATGACTGTACTTATGAAGCATAATCTGAAATCAAGGAGCCTGATTTCTCCAGATCTGTTTTTCTTTCTCAAACTTGCTTTGGCTATTCATGGTCTTTTGTTTTTCCATACAAGTTGTAAAATTTTTTGTTCTAGTTCTGTGAAAAAAAGGTCAGTAATTTGACAGGGGTTGCATTGAATCTATGTATGCCTTGGGTACTGTACTTATTTTGGCAATATTATTTTTCTTAATCTAAGAACTTGGTATATCTCCCCACCTGTTTGTATCATCTTCAATTTCTTTCATCAGTTTTCAGAGGTCTTTAGTCTCCTTAGGTCAGTTTATCCCTAGGTATTTTATTTATTTTTTGATGAAATGGTAAATGGGATTGTTTCCTTAATTTCTGTTTCTGATCTCATTTTTTGTGTTTAGAAATTCAGGAGATTTCTGAATATATTAATATATTGTTTTTGTAATTGATTTATTAATTTGTTAATTAATATATTAATTTTGTATCCTGCAACTTTACCAAATTTGTTGAATGAGCTCTAGTAGTTTTCTGGAAGCATCTTTAGGATTTTCTATGTAGAGTATCATGTCATATGCAGTTTTACTTCCTTTCCACTTTGGATTCCTTTCTTTTACTTCTCTGATTTTTTCACTAGGACTTTCACTTTCAAAACTATGTTGATTAAGAGTGGCAATAGTGAATATCCTTGTCTTATTCCTGATTTTTGAGGAAATGCTTTCAGCTTTTCTTTGTTGAGTATTATGTTAGCTGTGGGTTTGTCATGTAAGACCTTTATTAGGTTGACATATGTTCCCTCTATACCCACATTCTGGAGATCTTTTATCATTAATGGGTGTTGAATTTTTTAAACAGGTTTTTTGCATTTATTGAGACAATCTGTTTGATTTTATTCTTCAATGTGTTAATGTGGTATATAACACTGATTGATTTGCAGATATTGAAAAATCCTTGCATCCCTAGGATAGATCCCATATGATCATGGTTTTGTGATCCTTTTAAAGTGTTGTTTGTTTTGGATTGCTGTGTTTTGCTGAGGTTTTTTTTTTTTTTTTTTTTTTTGTCTGTTTATCAGTGATATCAGTCTGAAATTTTCTTTTTTTGTGATGTCTTTGGTTTGGGCATCAGGGTGATGGTGGCCTCATAGAATGAATTCCTTCCTCTGCAAATTTTTGGAATAGTTTCAAAAATATAAGTGTTAGTTTATCTCTGAATATTTCATAGAATTCTCCTGTGAAGCCATCTAGTCCTAAACTTTGTTTCTTTGATTTTTTTAAAATCGTAATTTCTGAGTCAAACCTGGACTGGCGATTAGTTTCTTATATGATATTATACATGTTTCAATGCCATTCTCCCAAATCATCCCACCCTCACCCTCTCCCACAGAGTCCAAAAAACTGTTCTATACATCTGTGTCTCTTTTGCTGTCTCACATACAGGGTTATTGTTACCATCTTGAGGGGGGTTCAGGATGGGAAACACATGTACACCTGTTGCGGATTCATGTTGATGTATGGCAAAACCAACACAATATTGTAAAGTAATTAGCATCCAATTAAAATAAATAAATTTAAATTAAAAAATCATAGTTTCAGTATCTGTACTTGTGATTGGTCTTTTCATATCTTCTATTTCTTGTGGGTTGAGTCTTGGGAAATTGTACCTTTCTAAGAATTTGTACAACAGTTCTTCTATTTTAATGGAAGAAGATGGGTTTTCCATTTTATTGGTATATAGTTGTTTGTAGTAGTCTGTTATGCTTCTTTGGATTTTTGTGTTCTCAGTTGTAAAGTCTCCTTTTTCTAATTTTATTTTTTTTATTTTATTGATTTGAGCCCTCTTTTTTTTTTTAATGAGTTTGACTAAAGTTTTATCAATTCTGTTTATCTTTTCCAAGAACCAGCATTTAGATTCATTGATCTTTTCTGTCATTTCCTTTGTCTCTATTTCATTTATTTCTACTCTGATCTTTATGATTTCTTTCCTTCTACTAACTTTGGGTTTTGTTTTTTCTTCTTTCTCTAGTTGCTTTAAGAGTGAGGTTCCTGCTGCTGCTGCTAAGTTGCTTCAGTCATGTCCGACTCTGTGCGACCCCATAGACGGCAGCCCACCAGTCTTCCCCGTCCCTGGGATTCTCCTGGCAAGAAAACTGGAGTAGGTTGCCATTTCCTTCTCCAATGCATGAAAGTGAAAGTGAAAGCGCTCAGACATGTCCAACTCTTAGCGACCCCATGGACTGCAGCCTACCAGGCTCCTCCATCCCTGGGATTTTCCAGGCAAGAGTACTGGAGTGGGTTGCCATTGCCTTCTCCAGAGTAAGGTTAGATAGTGTTTATTGTTTGCAATCCACCCATCCTATAGTATTTTGTTATAGCAGCCTGAACAGACTAAGACATACAGATAGTTTAAGACTCTTTCAGGTGCTTTAAAAACAATCTAAGTATTCTAATCTATTATTTCTTTAAAAATATTCAGTTTGTGAAAAAAATTACAAGACATAAAATTTTACTGTGACTTAATTATGTTTTACTTAATTATATGTAAAAGTGACATTTAAGAAGGTAAATTCAAATACTTATGTATATATGTGAATTGTGACCTAGGAATTATGAACCATGTTTACCGTAAATTCCATTCAGATTTTAAAAATGCAATCCACTTCGTGTACTGGCACAGTCTTGGAAATGTCAAGTATATCAGCATTAAAAAATAATGCTTACTCTTTTAGATTTGGAATGATTAATATAAAATATTGCTGTCTTAAGTTTTAAAAAGTGCAATTTAACACATTTTGGTTATGTTAAAAATCAACCTAACAGTATGCTCAAAAAGTGGGGTGTAACCCTAAGTAACCAAAATATTCAGAGCAAAAGCCTGTACACGAAGATAGTAGTTTTAAATTTTGTCTTTGTTATCTTGGAATAATATGTGATAAATAGCTCCAACTTCTGAAGAGAAGTGCTTGACCAGTTCATAAAAGATGTACCAAAAAATAAAGAAATTGAAAAGGTCCTAACAGTAACTTACGGATTACTCACTTCCAGCCTTTGTAAGAAATGAAAATAAAAAAGGACAAGTCTAGAATCTGTGGTATGTTGGCACAGTGGATTGTCACTACAAATCCCTCTTCTTCTCTTTAGAGATATTTCTGCCCCACTTTCAACAAAGTTGGTTGTGAGAATGAAGTCTCTTCATAAAGAGAAAGGTCTCTTTGTTCCTGGCTAGGTATTTGCTGAGTAAGCAGTAGAAAATTGTATAACCACTTCAGTGTATCTGACAGAGAAGTAGTGAGGAGTTCTTTGAAAAAGTCACCACCTGTTTTCTGAAACTGAATGTCCTGTGTTAAAAAAAAAAAAAAAAAAAGATTGGGGAATTTTGACAGTAGTGGCCACCTAGAACTTTCTGTCAAAGCAGAATGAAGGAGGAAACTTTTAGAAAAGTCAGTACAACCTGTAATTTTCATGACAAGAAATCCAGAAATTTCTAGTGGCCAACGTGTATATCCAGAATAGGAGCTGAATATTCGCTATTTGATGGGGACCGAGTACTCTTGCCTGACAAATCCCATGGATGGAGGAGCCTAGTAGGCCACAGTCCATGGGGTCGCTAGGAGTCGGACACGACTGAGCGACTTCACTTTCACTTTTCACTTTCATGCATTGGAGAAGGAAATGGCACCCACTCCAGTGTTCTTGCCTGGAGAATCCCAGGGACAGGAGAGCCTGGTGGGCTGCCATTTCTGGCATCCCACAGAGTCAGATACGACTTAAGTAACTTAGCAGTAGCAGTAGCAGCAACCAATGGTTGGGTCTGTTGGAACAAAGTAACTTCAGCAGAAAGAATGTATAGAGTAAGTCACTAGGTGGGGGTGGACAAGAGCTGAGAAAGTACATCACAGAATGTGAAAGTTGAGTAGTTCAAAGGGTCCTCTAAGACCAGTGAATAAGGCACACATCAGCTCTCCAACAAATAACCCAAAGGAGGATATCTGATGCTAGAGAGCATCTGACTATGGAAAAATACAAAGAGAGCTACTTGGTGAAAAGCTGATACCCCTTACATACTGCTTTCCTATGTATACCCTCACTGAAATCAGCTCATTCAAAAAGATTATACCAGATATTGATATAAAGATTCATGAAGGTGTTTTGAGTGGAAGTAAATGTATCTACACTGATATTTCTGTACAATGAATTCAGTGGTTTCTCACACACCTCTGTTTACTTGGCACAATATTTATGGTCTGGAAAATAATCTTGGAGTGGTTATAATTAAGTGGCTAAAGCCATGTAAATAACTGAATTTAAATTATTTCTCCAGTTTCACATACAATACATCTTTAGCCTCTATCAGTTTAGTTCAGTTCAGTTGCTCAGTCATGTCCTACTCTTTGGGACCCCATGAATGGCAGCACGCCAGGTCTTCCTGTCCATCACTAACTGCCAGAGTCTACCGAAACCCATGTCCATCGAGTCGGTGATGCCATCCAGCCATCTCATCCTCTGTCAGCACCTTCTCCTCCTGCCCCCAATCCCACCCAGCATCAGGGTCTTTTCCAATGAGTCAGCTCTTCGCATCAGATGGCCAAAATATTGGAGTTTCAGCTCCAACATCAGTCCTTCCAATGAACATCCAAGACTGATCTCCTTTCGGATGGACTGGTTGGATCACCTTGCAGTCCAAGGGACTCTCAAGAGTCCAACACCACAGTTCAAAATCATCAATTCTTCAGTGCTCAGCTTTCTTTATAGTCTTACTCTCACATCCATACATGACTACGGGAAAAACCATAGCCTTGACTAGACAGAACTTTGTTGGCAAAGGAATGTCTCTGCTTTTTAATATGCTATCTAGTTTGGTCATAACTTTCCTTCCAAGGAGTAAGCATCTTTTAATTTCATGGCTGCAATCACCATCTGCAGTGATTCTGAACCCAGCAAAATAAAGTCAGCCACTGTTTCCACTGTTTTCCCATATATCTGCCATGAAATGATGGGACCAGATGCCATGATCTTAGTTTTCTGAATGTTGAGCTTTAAGCCAACTTTTTCACTCCCCTCTTTCACTTTCATCAAGAGGCTTTTTAGTTCCTCTTCACTTTCGGCCATAAGGGTGTCATATGCATATCTGAGGTTATTGATATTTTTCCTGGCAATCTTGTTTCCAGTTTGTGCTTTATCCAGCCCAGCGTTTCTCATGATATACTCTGCATATAAGTTAAATAAGTGCAGTGACAATATCCAGCCTTGAAGTACTCCTTTTCCTATTTGGAACCAGTCTGTTGTTCCATGCCCAGTTCTAACTGTTGCTTCCTGACCTGCATACAGGTTTCTCAAGAGGCAGGTCAGGTAGTCTGGTATGCCTATATCTTTCAGAATTTTCCACAGTTTATTGTGATCCACACAGTCAAAGGCTTTGGCATAGTCAATAAAGCAGAAATAGATGTTTTTCTGGAACTCTCTTGTTTTTTTGATGATCCAGCGGATGTTGGCAATTTGATGTCTGGTTCTTCTGCCTTTTCTAAAAACAGCTTAAACACCTGGAAGTTCACGGTTCACATATTGCTGAACCCTGGCTTGGAAAATTTTGAGCATTACTTTCCTAGTGTGTGAGATGAGTGCAATTGTGTGGTAGTTTGAGCATTCTTTGGCATTGCCTTTCTTTGGGATTGGAATGAAAACTGACCTTTTCCAGTCCTGTGGCCACTGCTGAGTTTTCCAAATGTGCTGGCATATTGAGTGCAGCACTTTCACAACATTGTCTTTCAGGATTTGAATTAGCTCAACTGGAATTCCATCACCTCCACTATCTTTGTTCGTAGTGATGTTTCCTAAGGCTGACTTGACTTCACATTCCAGGATGTCTGGCTCTATGTAAGTGATCACATCATCGTGATTATCTGGGTCGTGGAAAGATCTTTTTTGTACTGTTCTTCTCTGTATTCTTGCCACCTCTTCTTAATATCTACTGCTTCTGTTAGACCCATACCATTTCTATCCTTTATTGAGTCCATGTTTACATGAAATCTTCCCTTGCTATCTCTATTTTTCTTAAGGAGATCTCTAGTCTTTCCCAGTCTATTATTTTCCTCTATTTCTTTGCATTGATCACTGAGGAAGGCTTTCTTATCTCTCCTTGCTATTCTTTAGAACTCTGCATTCAGATGCTTATATCTTTCCTTTTCTCCTTTGCTTTTTGCTTCCCTTCTTTTCACAGCTATTTGTAAGGCCATTTCAGACAGCCATTTTACTTTTTTTGCATTTCTTTTTCTTGGGGATGGTCTTCATTCCTGTCTCTTTTCAATGTCACTAACCTCCATCCATAACTCATCAGGCACTCTGTCAGATCTAGTCCCTTAAATCTATTTCTCACTTCCACTGTATAGTCATAAGGGATTTAATTTAGGTCATACCTGAATGGTCTAGTGGTTTTCTTCGCTTTCTTCTATTTCAGTCTGAATTTGGCAATAAGGAGTTCATGATCTAAGCCACAGTCAGCTCCTGGTCTTGTTTTTGCTGACTATAGAGGTTCTCCGTCTTTGGCTGCAAAGAATATGATCAATCTGATTTTGGTTAGCCTCTATATTTTAATGTAATAGAAATCTAGATCTATAAAAGTGTAGAAAGGTCAGATTACATTGGCTGTTGCAATGTGTTTCAATGTTCATTTCTTATAAAATTAACTTCATTATATTTATAACAAGAAAAAAGACTAATATCCCATTCAAAATATTTGGGTCCTTTGTATGCGTGCATCATTAGTGAATTTAAAAAATTTATACTGGGGGGGAGAGTGATTGAGTGAGTTTTAAAGTGTAATAATTAGATTATTTGGCAGATAATGTGCAAACACTCTTGCACAAACAAGGTAATACATATATGTATATATATATTATACATATATATGTGTGCATGCATGTATGTGTGTGTGTGTGTGTGTGTGTATACATACTACATGACCTGTATTGAATATATTGGTACCCACTTATGAGTCACTCAATAATCATTCTTTTCTACATGTATGATATGGTGTGTCTTTTTTATTATTATTATTATTTACAAACATAACGACATACACAGGAAGAAACTAAAGTGCTTCATCAGGCTATTAATTTTCTACTGTGAAACTCACTTTAGTTAAAATCATATTATTATTATAATCATGGATATATAAGATTTCTTTTCCCATAAAGGAAAATGGAGATAGAAATTTAATCTCTCGTCATGTTGAATCTTGTCATTTCACAGAGAGTGATTTCTTACTAGCATCTCTTCTACCGGTTTTTTCTTTCCTTTAGATAGGTTGAGTACACTGCAGTAACAATGTGTTTAAAGCCCAACTCATGATATGGCAAATGTGCCTGAAATGTTCATTTAAGTCAATATATTTTAATATAGTATATAAATTGGTGTACTGAATGAATTAACTATTGTAATGTTAGATCGCTTGGCCCAGTAGTTTATATTAAAGGAAACATCACTTTTAACTAACTCTTAACCATCTGTTGTGTACTCTAATTTACAAAGACTGTAATTTACAATTGCAAAAGTAGGTAAGTGACAAATGATTAAAATGCATATTTATGTGCAATATTCAGCTGAACATGCATCTGTTCTTTTTATCTCTGGCATATTAGATGCTAACTGGGAGACAAGCACCTTCACATATGAGGATAGATTTGGGGAAGGATAAAAGTAAGAAATTTTTTTAATACTATTTTTAAAAATTTTTTGTGATTAATTTTTTGTGATTTAAATTAGTGATTCATAATTTCTAAAGGTTATACTCCATTTATAGATATTATAAAATATTCACTATATTCCCTGAATTGCACAGTACATCCTTCTAGCTTATTTACTTTATACTTAATAGTTTGTACTTCTTAACCTCCTATCCCTTCTTGCTCCTCCCTCTTCCCTTACCTACTGGTAACTATTGGTTTGTTCTCTATATCTGTGAGTCTGTTTCTTTTTTGTTATTAAAATATTCACTAGTTTTTTATGTTGTTTATATCTCACATATAAATGATCTCAGATGGTATTTGTCTTTCTTTGTCTGACTTATTTCACTTATCATAACACTGTCCAAGTCCATTCATATTGCTGCAAATGGCAAAATTTCATTCTTTTTTTAATGGTTGAGTACCATTCTGGCGTGGGCCCAAAGATACCACGTCCTCTTTATCTATTCATCTGTTGATGGACACTTGCTTTCATATCTTAGCTGTTACAAGTAATGCAGCTATGAACACTGGGAGACACTTTTTGAATCAGCATTTTGATTATTCTTGCATGTGGAATAATGCAAGTGGAATTGCTCAGTAAAGTAGGAATTATTTTTAGATCACTCCCTTTTATAAAGTTGTAACTCTTATGGCAGAAAGTGAAGAGGAACTAAAAAGCCTCCTGATGAAAGTGAAAGAGGAGAGTGAAAAAGTTAGCTTAAAGCTCAACATTCAGAAAACGAAGATCATGGCATCCAGTCCCATCACTTCATGGCAAATAGATGGGGAAATAGTGGAAACAGTGTCAGACTTTATTTTTTTTGGCTCCAAAATAACTGCAGATGGTGACTGCAGCCATGAAATTAAAGACACTTGCTCCTTGGAAGGAAAGTTATGACCAACCTAGATAGCATATTCAAAAACAGAGATATTACTTTGCTGACTAAGGTCCGTCTAGTCAAGGCTATGGTTTTTCCAGTAGTCATGTATGGATGTGAGAGTTGGACTGTGAAGAAAGTTGAGCACCGAAGAATTGATGCTTTTGAACTGTGGTGTTGGAGAAGACTCTTGAGAGTCCCTTGGACTGCAAGGAGATCCAACCATTCCATTCTGAAGGAGATCAGCCCTGGGTGTTCTTTGGAAGGAATGATGCTAAAGCTGAAACTCCAGTACTTTGGCCACCTCATGTGAAGAGTTGACTCATTGGAAAAGACTCTGATGCTGGGAGGGACTGGGGGCAGGAGGAAAAGGGGACGACCGAAGATGAGATGGCTGGATTGCATCACTGACTCGATGAACGTGAGTCTGAGTGAACTCTGGGAGACAGTGATGGACAGGGAGGCCTGGCGTGCTGCGATTCATGGGGTTGCAAAGAGTCGGACACGACTGAGTGACTGAACTGAACTGAACACTGACAAAATCTGAGCCCAATTAATAATAAATAATTATTATTTATAATGTTATTATATTTTTACAATGCTCTATCATGAAGAGGTTCGTTGCCAAAATTACTCTTCAAGAAAGGCCATTATTTTAGTCACATCATATTTAGTTTGATCCAAATGAAATTTCCAGTATTGAACTTTTTGTTCCTGTATAAAGCAAATTTGATACATGGGGGAACATTAAATGTATATAAATGCATATTCTGGAGTGAAAGAAGTCAGTCTGAGTAATGAATGTGTTTAATTATATAACATGGGCAAGCCAGAATTACAGAGACAGTAAAAATTTGAGTGATAGTCAGATGTTCTTTGGAAGGGAGGGAAGTGTAGGTGAGGAAAAAGAATTTGCTCTATACCTTTCTAGATTCTTGGATGAGATACTCTATGTGATGAAAGACAGATTAACAGGAGAAAAACAAACGGAAGTTTAATAACATGTATACCTCCTGTATACATGGGATTAACCCAGGAAAACTGAATAACTTCCTTAAATGGCCCAAGCCACCACCTTAAATACCAACTCTAGCTAAAGACAAAAGAAATTGTTGGAGGTGAGGGGGGTCAGCTATAGGAGGATATCAAGAAATGCATAGTAAGAGAGGTAAGTTATTTTGCAGATATAAGTTGTTGCCTTGTCCGTTGATAAGAGCTTCTGGAGCTGTGTAGGCAATCCTGATACTGACCAGGGTTCTTTGCCTTCCCCAATCAATAGAGATTGATTAGAGGCCAGATAGGAAATTCAGGTAAGATTTTACTGGGGCTCTTGCAGCTGCAAGAGGGAGGAAAAACAAGTAACATGTTCCCTTGCTCATCCCCCAAGAAGTGGGAGAGCTGATTCCTTATATGAGATGAGGGAAAGGGTGTGTCTAGAGGTTGGACCAGAGGGGTGGCATAGGTGTTTTGCCAACCTCTTTGGTGGTATTACAGCAGGGGGCATGTATAGTACCCTGGTTTTGCTCCCAACATTGTGTTTTGAAAGCTTTTCAGAAGTGGGAGTTGGGTTTGTTTGGTTATTATTATTATTATCTTGGTCTTTTTGTGTCCTTTGTCCAGAATTTTCCCCAGCTGTGCATGCATGCACTTATTTTTACTCCTTTATAGTTCCTTTTATTTTGTTTCCTGAGGAGACGTTTGTCTGGGTACAAGCACTTCAGCAAAGGGTCCCAGATTCCAGCCTATCTCAGTCCTCTTCCTGGTACAGAAAGGAAGAAACTCGTACAAATGGAGATTTCTCTTACAGTGTAAATATTTCTTACAGAAGGGTAAGTTTTCGGAGCCTCTCCTATGTCTGCTGTTTCTTAAAAATAACCAGCTCAAAATAGTATGCCAAAGTGCCACATCTTGGGTAGATCTATTTTGCTTTCCTTCAGAAAGGATGAATAGATGAAGCACGGGGAATTTTTAGGGTGGTTAAAAACTATCCTGTATGAAACTATAATGGTGGATACATGGCAGTATGCATTTGTCAAAACTGATAGAACTGTATGGCATGAAGAGTGAGCCCTGGTGTAAATTATGGATTATGTGTAATGTATCAATATTGATTGTAAGAAGTATACAACATGAATGCAAGATATTATTAATAGATGAAACTAAGTGGGAGGTGGATATGTGGAAGTTCATTATATAGCTGGTCAGTTAGTCTGTAAACCTAAAAATGTACTAAAATATGAAATATATTAATTATAAAAATACAGAAATACAAGAGGATTTGCTAAATAATTTATTTGAATGCAGTCATTTCTGTCTTTAAGAGTGTTGTAATTTATCTTGAGAATTCATGGCATTTGATTTTTGAAAATACCTTGATAATTGTTTTTCACAATGAAATCCAAATCTCATAGGGAATCAAAGTAGAAATACAGCCAGTTTATCTAAGCTATCCTGGGATTTATTTATCTATATCAGTCATAGTTTATTCTGTTATCACAAATCAATGTTAACCCATTTAATGCACCAACAGTGAAGATAAATTATTTTGCCATATAATTGCTTTATGGATATTGAAATATCTGATATGACAATTAAAATTTTCAGTATTATAAATTTGACCTTTTGTAAGTAATAGTTTAATAGTTTTTGTTTGTTTTTTAACATAAGGTGGCTTGCATTTGTAAAGTCTGCACACAGCTAGATTTTGATACAGTGTGCAAGTTATTCTAGTCCAACTTAAAATGTTTCTGTTTTTTTTTTATTATGGAGGAAAATCTAAATCTTCTTTTATTGAAAAACAAATGCAAAACGCTGAGAATTTAATGAAATATTCTTGTTATTCCAGAGATAACTGATTTAAATATAAACAAATACAGGTGGTTTATTTTCAAGCAGAATGGAGCATTTTGTTTTACTTGCCAGATTCAAGAGTTGCACGTGGTTAAATAAAACTAGTGAGCACCATGTGGGAAATTAACATTAAGAACATTGTTTATTCACTCAAAACTTCAGGATCATTTTTTCTTTCCCTGCCAAAACCGATTTTTTTTTTCATTCTCATGTGTCACACTGTATTTTCTTCTTATTTTAAACCCTATTATATATTAAACCAAGTAAGAAATGAAACTAGCTTTATGATTTTATAAGTGACAGCAGTTTTGTTTATTTTTATGTGGAGTTTTCAATTCAGAGTAAAACTTCCTAAAATATTTTCAGGTTCTGTAATTAGGTAACAGCTGGCTTGTGAAGTACCCAATGCCAATTAGCAGAAAATCTTTTGTAAGAGAACAATTGTAATGAATATAATTTCCAAGAGGATTTGCTGTACTTCTCTCCAAAATTTGATCACTCTCTTCTCAAAATAAGTATAATTGTGTTTATGAGGATACAAAAGTGACTATGGGAACAGAAGCAAAGGTCAATATGAAACCGCATTCCTGCTCAGATGAGACTCGAACCTAGCCATAACTCAGATTGGGACTTGAGTCCACAATCCCTGAATGCAGAAGGGACTCAAACCCTCCCTATCAAGCTGCCAGCCATATTTTTCACAGAACTAGAACAAATAATTTCAAGATTTGTATGGAAATACAAAAAACCTCGAATTGCCAAAGCAATCTTGAGAAAGAAGAATGGAACTGGAGGAATCAACTTGCCTGACTTCAGGCTCTACTACAAAGCCACAGTCATCAAAACAATATGGTACTGGCACAAAGACAGACATATAGATCAATGGAACAAAATAGAAAGCCCAGAGATAAATCCACACACATATGGAAACCTTATCTTTGACAAAGGAGGCAAGAATATACAATGGAGTAAAGACAATCTCTTTAACAAGTGGTGCTGGGAAAACTGGTCAACCACTTGTAAAAGAATGAAACTAGATCACTTTCTAACACCGCACACAAAGATAAACTCAAAATGGATTAAAGATCTAAATGTAAGACCAGAAACTATAAAACTCCTAGAGGAGAACATAGGCAAAACACTCTCCGACATAAATCACAGCAGGATCCTCTATGATCCACCTCCCAGAATTCTGGAAATAAAAGCAAAAATAAACAAATGGGATCTAATTAAAATTAAAAGCTTCTGCACAACAAAGGAAAATATAAGCAAGGTGAAAAGACAGCCTTCTGAATGGGAGAAAATAATAGCAAATGAAGCAACTGACAAACAACTAATCTCAAAAATATACAAGCAACTTATGCAGCTCAATTCCAGAAAAATGAACCACCCAATAAAAAAATGGGCCAAAGAACTAAATAGACATTTCTCCAAAGAAGACATACAGATGGCTAACAAACACATGAAAATATGCTCAACATCACTCATTATTAGAGAAATGCAAATCAAAACCACAATGAGGTACCACTTCACACCAGTCAGAATGGCTGTGATTCAAAAATCTGCAAGCAATAAATGATGGAGAGGGTGTGGGGAAAAGGGAACCCTCCTACACTGTTGGTGGGAATGCAAACTAGTACAGCCACTATGGAGAACAGTGTGGAGATTCCTTAAAAAATTGCAAATAAAACTACCGTATGACCCAGCAATCCCACTTCTGGGCATACACACCGAGGAAACCAGAATTGAAAGAGACACATGTACCCCAATGTTCATCGCAGCACTGTTTATAATAGCCAGGACATGGAAACAACCTAGATGTCCATCAGCAGATGAATGGATAAGAAAGCTGTGGTACATATACACAATGGAGTATTACTCAGCCGTTAAAAAGAATTCATTTGAATCAGTTCTGATGAGATGGATGAAACTGGAGCCAATTATACAGAGTGAATTAAGCCAGAAAGAAAAACACCAATACAGTATACTAACACATATATATGGAATTTAGAAAGATGGCAATGACGACTCTGTATGCAAGACAGGAAAAAAGACACAGATGTGTATAACGGACTTTTGGACTCAGAGGGAGAGGGAGAGGGTAAGATGATTTGGGAGAATGGCATTCTAACATGTATACTATCATGTAAGAATTGAATCGCCAGTCTATGTCTGACACAGGATGCAGCATGCTTGGGGCTGGTGCATGGGGATGACCCACAGAGATGTTATGGAGAGGGAGGTGGGAGGAGGGTTCATGTTTGGGAACGCATGTAAGAATTAAAGATTTTAAAATTAAATAAATAAATAAATAAATAAATAAAAATAAATAAAAAATAAAAAGATATTAAAAAATTTTAAAAAAAAGAAACTGCTCACTTGGTGCCAGGACTTACTGACATTCAGGTTCTTTAGCCTCATGGCAGAAAGAATTCAGCGAGAGGCAAAGTGACAGGAAAAATGTGAGTTTATTAGCACGGGTCAGGTGTGAGAGATACAGGTGGGCAGGCAAGGGAGCACAGCCTAGAGGAAAAAGTTTTATTTTTATAATAATGGGAAAAAACAGAAAGAGGAGACCATCACCTTCTTCCTCGTTCTTGGGTAGACGTGAAGACTTATATCGTTAGTTTCTCCTTTGAACCTACATGGTCTGACTGGGCCAGTTACGATGCTATTTACATCATATGTATATTAGTAGAAGGGTGGTAACATATACTAGAATATGCTAATCCACCTCAGGTTTTAGTATAATGTCCCCTTTCACCTAGTCTCCTTTCCCTTTCAGGTATCCCTGTCTTGACCACATGCAGAAATGTAACTCTTTGAGGGCTGTTAGCTCCCTGACTTTCTGCAGCAAGATTCAGTCCCCAGATCCATTGTCTCGTGTTATAACTGTCAGGGTTTGTGGCTCGGGTGTGCCTGACACTTGAATGCACCTGTCTTCCTTCAAGGTAGATTAGATTGTTGCTAAGTTACTGCATTCTTTTCTTGGGTGGTCAGTAGCTCACAACAGTCTCTCAAACTTCCTTAAAATCCCCTGTCTTTAAACCTCTAGTGGGATTTCTAAATTATATAATCACCCTACTCTAGCCCTATCAAGTGTGCCTCATAGAAAGAAATAGGGAGAGCATTGATACAAAAGGCAAATGGTGAGATTGGCAGAATTTTCTAGCTTGTCTAACAGTTAGGGATTTTCATTTTTTTAAGTATAATTGAAAAACCTACTGAAATATTTTGAAATTTTTTATGCTTAGACCTTGAAGGATTATGAATATCCCTCAACTGAGTTTAGGCACAGTTTATTTATTTATTTATTTAAATTTATGTTTAATTAGAGGATAATTGCTTTACTATATTGTGTTGGTTTCTGCCATACATCAACATGAATCAGCCATAGGTACACATAGGTCCCATCCCTTTTGAACCTCCCTCCTGCTTCCCACCTTGTCCCACCCCTCTAGGTTGTCACAGAGCATGGGATTTGAGCAGTTCAACAGTATAGTTGTATTAAAAAGCAGTGACATTATTCTTCTGACAAATATCCGTATAGTCAAAGCTATGATTTTTCCAGTTGTCCTATACAGATGTAAGAATTGGACCATAAAAAAGGCTGAGTGCCAAAGAATTGATGCTTTCAAACTGTGGTGTTGGAGAAGACTCCTGAGAGTCCCTTCAACAGCAAGGATATCAAACCAGTCAATCCTGAAGAAAATCAACCCTGAATATTCACTGGAAGAACTGATGCTGAAGCTCCAATACTTTGGCCTCATGATGCAAAGAACCAACTCATTGGAAAATACCTTAATGCTGGGAAAGATAAAAGGCAAGAGAAGAAGGGAATGACAGGCGACGAGATGGTTGGATGGTATCGCTGACTCAGTTGATGTGAGTTTGAACAAGTTTCGGGAGATGGTGAAGGACAGGGAAGCCTGATGTGCTACAGTTCATGGAGTCAGAAGGAGTCAGACACAATTGAGCCACTGAACAACAACAAAAATTTTTATAGATAGCTATGTATCAAGCCTTTCAATTTTTAAATAATTACTCTGTATCTCAGAGTTCTAATTTCCATAAAGCAATCTCTTTGCATTCTCCTTTGTGTCTATGTTTAGGTTATATAATTTCCTCCGTTTTTTCCCCTAAATAATTGAAATTTACACCAAGGTACCTTATTCTAAAATGATTATAGGAAAACAGCTTGTAAAACAAAAGGCATAATGACTCATATGTCATAGAGTTTATAACAATAGATCCACAACAAGTGTTTCAACTTACATAAGTTCTATAACTTGATTTGAGGGGAAAAAAATAAGCAATTAGAGGTTGATTTGCAGACATTGGTCTTTAAAGAATACCATCTACCATACAAATTCTTATAGATCAGGAACATTTAAGGTATAGGAAGTTATTACATTTATTCCTTTAAATTTCTTAAGATCAACAGAGTACATTTTTCAAGCTGTGAATATTAGGTTTAGTTTTTAAAAAAGCAACAGTGGGGGTTAACAGATAATATATAATATGCTCTAAATTACCTTCTTCAGAGAAGGCAATGGCAACCCTCTCCAGTACTCTTGCCTGGAAAATCCCATGGATGGAGGAGCCTGGTAGGCTGCAGTCCATGGGGTCGCTAGGAGTCAGACACAACTGAGCGACTTCACTTTCACTTTTCACTTTCTTGCATTGGAGAAGGAAATGGCAACCCACTCCAGTGTTCTTGCCTTGAGAATCCCAGGGTTGGGGGAGCCTGGTAGGATGCCATCTATGGGGTCGCACAGGATCAGACATGACTGAAGCGACTTAGCAGCAAGTTACCTTCTTAAAGGCAACTAAGCATTGACTGACCAGAGCACTGGGTTAGAGGCAGCGAAGAATCTAATAATGATGTGGTGGGCAGCCTCTGAAATGGCCCCCTGCTATTTCCACTTGCTAATGTTTACCCCTTTGTGTGAGTCTCCTCTTCTTGAGAGTGGACTAGACGTAATGATTAATATCAAACAAATACAATAAAAGTTTGTAACATCACAGATTAGGTTTTAAAATCTCTTTTCTTACTGTCTTTCTTGCTCTGAAGGGAAGCCAGTTCCCATGTTGTAGGCTGTCCTACAGAGAAACCCATGAGGTAAGGAACAGATGACTCTTGCCGACAGTCAGCAAGAACTTGAGGCCTGCAAAAATAATCTTGGAGAAGGCAATGGCAATCCACTCCAGTACTCTTGCCTGGCAAATCCCATGGATGGAGGAGCGAAGTGGATTTTCCCCAAGTTAAACCTTGAGATGATCAGAGCCCTTAACTGCAGCCCAGAGACAGGGACCCAATTAAGCCAATCCTGAATTCCCCACCCACATACACTCTACGAGAATATAGTTTGCTGTTTTATGCTGCTACTTTTTATTATGCAGCAATTTATGACTGTTACAATAAGAAAAAGCCCAGCTGACTTCAAAATATATTCTGAGTGATTATGAAAAAATAAATGTAATAAAGGAGTGATTTCACCTGCAATATTTTTTTTGCGTTTTAAAAAAACTTTAATTTTCAGATAAGTGTACATCCACATGCAGTTATAAAAAATAATACAAAAAAAAACCCATAAACTTTTCACTTAGTTTCTCCTAATGTGAACTATATAAGTATAGTAAAATAGAGCTTCCCTGTTGGCTCAGATGGTAAAGAATCTGCCTGAAATGCAGGAGACTTGGGTTTGATTCCTAGGTCGGGAAGATGCCTTGGAGAAGGAAATAGAAACCCATTACAGTATTCTCACCTGGAGAATTCCATGGACAAAGAGCCTGGTGGGCTACAGTCTATGAGGTCACAAAGAATCCGATTTGACTTTCATTTTCAAAATAGCACAGCCATCACTTGCAATATTTTTTAAAAGTATTGGTTCAGTTCAGTTCGCTTGCTCAGTCATGTCCGACGCTCTGCGACCCCATGAATCTCAGTGCGCCAGGCCTCCCTGTCCATCACCAACTCCTGGAGTTCACCCACAATCATGTCCATCGAATTGGTGATACCATCCAGACATCTCATCCTCTGTCATTCACTTCTCCTCCTGCCCCCAGTCTCTTCCAGTATCAGGGTCTTTTCCGATGAGTCAACACTTCACATGAGGTGGTCAAAGTGTTGGAATTTCAGCCTCAGCATCAATCCTTCCAAAGAAAATCCAGGACTGGTCTCCTTTAGGGTAGACTGGTTGGATCTCCTTGCAGTCCAAGGGACTCTCAAGAGTCTTCTCCAACCACAGTTCAAAAGCATCAATTCTTCGGCACTCAGGCTTCTTCACAGTCCAACTCTCACATCCATACATGACCACTAGAAAAACCATAGCCTGGACTAGACAGACCTTTGTTTGCAAAGCATTGTCTCTGCATTTGAATATGCTATCAAGGTTGGTCATAACTTTCCTTCCAAGGAGTAAGCATCTTTTAATTTCATGGCTTCAATCACCATCTGCAGTGATTTTGGAGCCCCCCCAAATAAAGTCAGCCACTGTTCCCACTGTTTCCCCATCTATTTCCCATGAAGTGATGGGACCAAATGCCATGATCTTCATTTTCTGAATGTTGAGCTTTAAGCAAACTTTTTCACTATCCTCTTTCAGTTTCATCAAGAGGTTCTTTAGTTCTTCTTCACTTTCTGCCACAAGGATGGTGTCATCTGCATATCTGAGGTTATTGATATTTTGGCAATCTTGATTCCAGCTTGCACTTCTTCCAGCCCAGTGTTTCTCATGGTGTACTCTGCGTAGAAGTTAAATAAGCAGGGTGACAATATACAGCCTTGATGTACTCCTTTTCCTATTTGGAATCAGTCTGTTGTTCCATGTCCAGTTCTAATTGCTGCTTCCTGACCTGCATACAGATTTCTCAAGAGGCAGGTCAGGCAGTGACTCACTGGAAGTGTTGACTCTGATGCTGGGAGGGATTGGGGGCAGGAGGAAAAGGGGACGACAGAGGATGAGATGGCTGGATGGCATCACTGACTCAATGGCCGTGAGTTTGAGTGAACTCTGGGAACTGGTGATGGACAGGGAGGCCTGGTGTGCTGCGATTCATGGGGTCGCAAAGAGTCAGACAAGACTGAGCGACTGAACTGAACTGAACTCTATATTAAGAGACACAGTTGTTTCCTTGGCTTTCTCTCTGCATCACTCAAAATAGGCTAGGTATAGATTCTGAGAGAAAGGTAGAGATAGAAACCAAGATACAGAGATATAGGTATATATGTATAGTTTGCTACTCTATCATGCTACTTGTATTACAAATTAGTGCAGTTTGGGGATTAGACATCTGTTCATCCTAATCAGACTCCAAGGTTATTACCGAAATACTCACCAGTCTGACATGTTACTGATAAGTGTGCCAGAAAGATAACAGCTCTGGAGGGTCTTAGACAAGGTATTAATATTTTGGCCCACAGGTGGCACACATCTGTTAACAACTCACTGATTAGAAATTGCAGTGTTAACTGCTGCTGTTGCTGCTGCTGCTGCTAAATCACTTCAGTTGTGTCCGACTCTGTGCAGCTGCATAGATGGCAGCCCACCAGGCTCCGCTGTCCCTGGGCTTCTCCAGGCAAGAACACTGGGGTGGGTTGCCATTGCCTCCTCCAGCAGTGGTAACTACACTCAACCAAAAGGAGGACAGAATTTTAGTCTTATGATAAATCAGGAATGGATTGCAACTGGAAGTAGTTAACAGCCTAATTGGCTATCTCTCTGTGAAAAGCTTCTTGATACTATTCCATTGTAAAGAATTTCATAAGTTGCATAAGCTGTACAGCCACTATGGAGAACAGTGTGGAGATTCCTTAAAAAATTGCAAATAGAACTACCGTATGACCCAGCAATCCCACTGCTGGGCATACATACCGAGGAAACCAGAATTGAAAGAGACACATGTACCCCAATGTTCATCGCAGCACTGTTTATAATAGCCAGGACATAGAAACAACCTAGATGTCCATCAGCAGATGAATGGATAAGAAAGCTGTGGTACATATACACAATGGAGTATTACTCAGCCATAAAAAAGAATTCATTTGAATCAGTTCTGATGAGCTGGATGAAACTGGAGCCAATTATACAGAGTGAATTAAGCCAGAAAGAAAAACACCAATACAGTATACTAACACATATATATGGAATTTAGGAAAATGGCAATGACGACCCTGTATGCAAGACAGGAAAAAAGACACAGATGTGTATAACGGACTTTTGGACTCAGAGGGAGAGGGAGAGGGTAAGATGATTTGGGAGAATGGCATTCTAACATGTATACTATCATGTAAGAATTGAATCGCTAGTCTATGTCTGATGCAGGGTGCAGCATGCTTGGGGCTGGTGCATGGGGATGACCCAGAGAGATGTTGTGGGGAGGGAGGTGGGAGGGGGGTTCATGTTTGGGAACGCATGTAAGAATTAAAGATTTTAAAATTTAAAAAATAAAATCTAAAAAAAAAAGGCAGAGAAAAAAAAATAAAATAAATAAAAAAAGAATTTCAATTAACAGTGAAGGAAGAAATTGGAAGAATAATTTGGGTAAAAAAGAGTAAATTTGAATTTTTGTATATTATGTTTAAGATGTGAATTAGATATACACATGGAAATATTGAAAGCATAGATGTATTTGTCTAAAATATATGGAAGAAGTACAGCTGGAGAAGTACAGTACCTACCTTGGGGGAGTCATCTGTGCATAAATGATTTTTAAAGCCGTAAGTCTAGATATCATTATGGAAGAGTGAATTAAGTGAAGTCAGAGAAGATAGGAGATCCAAAATTTAAAGCCCCAGGGAACTCAAATGTTTAAAATCAAGGGATAAGAAGGAACTAGAAAAAGTCATTGAGAGGAATGATTAATGAAGTAGGAATAAAATCAGAGTGGAATGTTCCTTAGCCAAATTGGAAAATAAAAAAATCAGGTCATCAATTATGTTGATTGCTGCTGACCATGTAAGATGAAGACTGAGAATAGACAATTAGATTTAACAATGTTGAGATCACTGGTAACCTTGACAGGAATGGTTTAGATGACGTTGTGAGCTAGAAATCTGTTTCAAAGAGCTGACGTAAGAGGGGGAAGACAGGAATTGGAAGGGGAGCAGAAAAACTGAGTTAGTAGCTAGATGAGTATTGGCTTCAGAGAAAAGAAAGATTTAAGGTGAGAAAAACTGCACATACATAGATAGGCTGGAGAGATTCTTAGGTAAGTGACAAAGGATGATATTGATTATAAATGTGAACATATTTTATGGAGCAATAAAAAGAGACAGGTCTTCCCTGCTGGCTCAGTGGCAAAGAATCCACCTGCTAATGCAGGAGATTCAGGTTCAATCCCTGCATCAGGAAGATCCTCTGGAGAAGGAAATAGCAACCCATTCCAGTATTCTTGTCTGGAAAATCCCATGGACAGAGGATCCTGGCAGGCTGCAGTCCTTGGGGCCACAAAGAGTTGGACACCGCTGAATGACTAAACAACAACAGTGAGAGAAAAGAAAGAAAATATTGTCACAGAGCAATGGAGAACAAAAACAGTACTGTGACCATGGGAACTGCAAAGTTCACAACTCATAGTGGAAAGATGTTTGAATGTGAACATAGATGAGAAGGTGTGAAACAGTCATGTGGATTAGTTGGCTGGGAAAGTATAGAATGATTACTGGGCAGCACTGAGAACAACCTGAAGTATTTGTTGATTTTCTGTGAGGGCAGTTAGCCTGTTTGTGAGTACGGTTTTGTTTTGCTCAGACACATTAGCCACAGCAATATACCTGCAGGTGAAGAGTAGGAAGAAGGTAGGAATTAGATGATTTTGAGGTTTTTGTTGGAGAGCTGTGATAAAAGTAGATGTGGCAAATAGATGAGGATACAGTGAAGGGATGATTAACATTGGACTGTGAGAATTTCACTTGTTAAGAAGGGAAGTGATGATATGAATCAGATAAGCAGTAGTGAAAAGTTGGTATAATCAATGTAGTTTTAATCGTAGAAGGTCAAATGATTTTTGGAGTCAGGATATTAACAGGATTAAGTTGTAAAGTAAAGAAGTGCTGGTTGGAGACTGGGATGCTTGCAATGGAAGCTTGTGGGATGGTTATGAGTATAGACCTCTCTAGTGTAAAGTCTTGAAAGTGTTAGTTACTCAGTTGTGTCAGACTCTTTGCAACCCCATGGACTATAGCCTGCCAGGCTCCTCTATCCTTAGAATTCTCCAGGCAAAAATATTGGAGAGGGTTGCCATTTCCTTCTCCAGGGGATCTTCTCAACCCAGGGATCAAAGCTAGGTCTTCTGCATTGCAGACAAATTCTTTACTGTCTGGGCCACCAGGAAAGCCCTCCCTAGTGTATGCATCTAGGAAATGGTTGAAGCAAGGCAGAGGATGAGATCCGTGGGACAGGAGAAGTCCAGGTGCTGAGATGAGATTTCTAAATGTGACGATCAGAACAGTGAGGGTATATAATTTCTGTACCTAATGTTAAAATTTTGTTTAAAGTTACCATTGTGGCATAATGACCATTTGGGCAGGCTTTAGACAGTGGCATGAATCTGAGACGTGGGTCAGCCACTTAATCTCTCTGTATCTCACTTTTCCCATCTATAAAATTGGAATATAAATAACAACTCAGAATTCAGTTCAATCACTCAGTCGTGTCTGATTCTTTGCAACCCCATGGACTGTAGCACAGCAGGCCTCCCTGTCCATCACCAACTCCTGGAGTTTACCCAACTCATATCCATTGAGTCGGTGATTCCATCCAACCATCTCATCCTCTGTTGTCCTCTTCTTCTCCTGCCTTCAGTCTTTCCCAGCATCAGGGTCTTTTCAAATGAGTCAGTTCTTTGCATCATGTGGCCAAAGTATTGGAGTTTCAGCTTCAACATCAGTCCTTCTAATGAACACTTAGTGCTGATCTTTAGGATGGACTGGTTGATCTCCTTGCAGTCCAAGGGACTCTCAAGAGTCTTCTCCAACACCACAGTTCAAAAGTATCAATTCTTCGGTGCTCACCCTTCTTTATAGTTCAACTTCGCATCCATACATGACTACTGGAAAAATCATAGCCTTGACTAGACAGAAAAAAGTGAAAAATTTGGTATTTTTGCTCAGCAGTTAAGAAGCTGAACAATATCAATTATTGTTTTTAGCATTGTTATTTCTTTGAATAAGTTTAGTTCATATAGCAGACATTCTGAAAGGAAAATATTTCTGTACAATGGCATAAATCCTACTGATACTATTTTAAGTTCTCAAATTTAAGACCTTTCTTCTGACCTTCAGTTTGAACAGACAATAACTTCAGAAAGATTTCAATTACTTTCATTGGCAAATGGTGAACAAATTAATATTCTAGATTTGTTCCTTTCTCCCATATGCCACAGACAATACTGAAGCAAAACCACATAGCAAAAATGGGAAAAGTTGGGTTTAGGAGTAAAGAGTTTAGGCTGTAAAACAAGAAAAAAGAATCAGCAAGACGGGTTGGACAGAAGATAAACAGTGTTCAGTTTATAAGGGCTTCTTTATAATTCTGGTGATAAGAATTGACTAGCTAGAGACACACCAAAGTGAGTTCTGTCTAGTTTACTATACTACTCTAATAATATATAAAAATTCTGTGGTTGCTAAACTTGTTATGCATTCCCTTGCTTGAGCTAACTTTTTTTAAAAATAAATAGTTTGTTGTTTTCACAAAGACCAAAATCTCTTAAGTTACATTAAATGATTAGAATTAGACTTAAGTGTTTCTGTATCCTAAATTTTATACTATCTAAAAAGGGCTTCCAATTCAAAAAATCCATCAAAGCAATATAATTTGAATAAATATGATTTTATATTTTTAAATGATAAATTTGATTGATATATAAATCAAATATTTCATTGATATATAAATTATTAGCATGTAAGACAATTCTTTCTGTAATATTTGCCTGGGTATACTGAACTTAAGCCCAGGATTGACACAGTATGTTTACTAATGCACTTTTTATTAATTGAAAAATTTGAGTTATTTCTAAAAATATATTTGACCTTCAGAAAGGGGGGAAATGTAATAATGAGAGTTTCTCTCATAGAGAATCCCAAGCCTCAAGCATATTTTATATTAAATCTCAAGACCATGGAAAGGAAAGATCTGATTAATTTTAATTATAGTGAACAGCAAAAAGATATGGATGATTCCTCAGGCAAACAGTGTTCTGATCAAACTGAAATAAGCATATTAAATCTAATGCCTAGTAATCAGAAATTGTTCAACAGAGTTTGAGGAATACCAAGGTAACTTTTGACAATACCTGTGGATATGATTTAATCAAGGATACAGGTAAATCAAGTCCTAAAACTCTTTGAGTGGAAAAACACAGTCAGAATTAAGTTATTGAAATGTATTGGCAAAAGTACATATTAAAATTCTTTATTTATTTAAGCACCAAAAGAAAAAGAAAAACATGAACATCTCAAAAAGTGTTGTATCTATTATTAGCAAAGGTAGCTGATGCTGTTGGGCAATATGTGTATTAGTTATTTGAAAACTTTAGTTTCTGTGAACAGACAGATCAACTGACACTATTCTTATTCCTGGGAGACTAAAACTAATCTCTTTACCTATGTAGTATATTTACTTACTAAGGGTAAAATCCCAAGTTTAACTTAACACAGGCTTGGCTAGAATGAACAGATGGAAGATATTTCCATAATACTATCATCATCACTAGCATTTTATTAATCAATAATCAAAGAATCACCTCATCTTCTCCCATATTAAATTTTTTTAAAATTTTTCTTCTTGTTTTATTGAGATATAATTGACATAACTCACTATATAAGTTTAAGGTGTGCAGCATCATGAAATGACCACAGTAAGTTTAATGAACATCCAGCATCTCATACAGATACACAGTAAAAGAAATAGAATTTTTTTTGTGTGTGTGTGATTTTCATCACACTCAGGATTTACTCTTTTAAAAAGTGTTGCATGTAATCTAGGGTACTATTGATCATATTTATCATGTTGTACATATATCCTTAGTACTTATTTTAGAACTGGAAGTTTGTACCCTCTACCCCTGCCTCTGGTAAACAGAAATCTGGTCTCTTTTTCTGTGAGTTTGGATTTTTGAAATATAATTGACTTACAACACTATTTTAGTTCCTGGTGCACAACATAGTGATTCACTGTATCTATGAATTTCAGAATATTCACCACAATGAAAAAAGTGAAAGTGTTAGTCGCTCTCTTGTGTCCAACTCTGCGACCCCATGGACTGTAGCACTCCAGGATCCTCTGTCCATGAAATTCTCGAAGCAACACCACCAGAGTGGGTAGCCATTCCCCCATCTCCAGGGGATCTTCCTCACCCACAGATTGAACCCAGGTCTCCTGCATTGCAGGAGGATCTTTTACCATCTGAGACATTAATATTTGTCACTGTAGACAGATATTGTTATTGATGTGATACAGTCAAACTGTATTCTTCACACTGTATATTTCATACCCATGATTCATTTATTTTATAACTGGAAGTTTGTACCTCTTAATCTTCCTCAACTACTTCTCTCCTCCCTCCAACCCCCTTTCCTCTGGCAACTACCTGTTTGTTCTCTGTATCTGTGATTCTGTTTCTGTTTTCTTGTTTGTTCATTAGTTTTGTTTATTAGATTCCACATATAAGTGGAATATATAGTACTTGTCTCTGTCTAATTTATTTCACTAAGGATAATACACTCGTGGTCTATCTGTGTTATCACAGTAGCTTCTTGGACTTGGATGTCTGTTTCCTTCCCCAGTTTAGGAAAGTTTTCAGCTCTTGTCTCTAGATAGGTTCTCTATTCCTTTCTTTACTCCTTCTGAGAGCCCTGTAATATGAATGTTATTACCCTTGATGTAGTCTAAGAGATCTCCTAAACTATTCTCATATTTTAAAATTCTTTTTCTCTTTTTTCTATTCAGCTTGTGTGATTTCTGCTGTGTATTCCAGATCACTGATCTGTTCCTCTGTATTATATGATGTACTGTTGACTCCTCCTAAATTTTTCTTTTCTTTTTTATTTTTAAATTTCATTTATTGTATTCTTCAGCTCTGGTTACTCTTTATATCTTCTGTCTTTGTTGATATTCTCACCGGATTCATCCATTCTTCCTTGAGTTTGTTGAGCATCTTGATGGTCATTACCCTGAACTCTTGATGAAATATATTGCTTATCTCTACTGTATTTAGCTCTTTTTCTGAGGTTTATCATTGTTTATCATTTAGAACATATTTTGTACCTCATTTTTCCAAATCTGTGTTTATTTCTATGTGTTTAGTAGGTTGATTACACTTCCCAGTCTTGGAGAAGTGGCCTTATGTAGATATTCAATGGGGCCCGATAACATACTCCCCTCTGGTCACCAGAGCTATATTCCTAGATGCCTCTATGTGGATTGAGGGCACCCTTCTTTTGTGGCCAGGCTAACTACTTTGGGCTGGTAGGCCGAGCTGGTAGACCAGGCTTGTGGGCCAGGCTGGTTCCTGGTCCTATTGGCTGTAAGACTGTGCAGTAGCTGTGAGGTCACTGAAGTGTGTCTTAGGCTTCCTACAGAGTTGGCTCATGGCCCAGGTGGCCCTAGGCTGATGCTGGTCTGCTGGTGGGTAGGAACTGGGTCCCCATATGGCTGTCTGTTTGGCCTAGGAGTTGTGTGGAGTTGCTGCCATTCAGCTGATCGCTGGGCAAGGCAAGTTCCCCATGCGGCTGTCTTCATAGCTTGGGGGCCTCAGAGCCAGGGCCAGCCCATTGGAGACTGGAGCTGAATCCCCACACACTGCCTATGAAGCCTCAAGAGGCTCCTAGCTGATGCTATGTGAGTGGGTAGAGCCAGTTCTCTGGGGCTTTTAGGCCAGAGATAGGATTCCAAAATGGCATGTTCCAGCACCGTGTTCTTGCAGTATAACAGGCTTCCAGTGTTAGCTCCTCCCTCTATCTCTACAGCCAGGGAGAGTTCCAGTTGCCTCTTGCTTTTTGGAAAAGTCCTCCAAAATCAGCAAGTGGATCTGACTCAGAGTCTTTTCAAATTGCTGCCTCTGCACTGAATCTTGCTGCTACTGCTGCTGCTAAGTCACTTCAGTTGTGTCCGACTCTGTGCGACCCCATAGACGGTAGCCCACCAGGCTCCCCCGTCCCTGGGATTCTCTGGGCAAGAACACTGGAGTGGGTTGCCTTTTCCTTCTCCAAAGCATGAAAGTGAGAAGTGAAAGTGAAGTCGCTCAGTCGTGTCTGACTCTTAGCGACCTCATGGACTGCAGCCCACCAGGTGCCTCTGTCCATGGGATTTTCCAGGCAAGAGTACTGGAGTGGGGTGCCATTGCCTTCTCCACTGAATCTTGAAGCATGTGCAAGCTTGGATGCACCCTTTGAGTAGAGAATCTGTGTTGCCTATAGTTGTCTGGATCTCCTAAATGTAAACCTTGCTGATTTTCAAAGCCAGGCATTCTATCCATTCCTCTTCCTGGTGCCAGAGCCCAGGTGGGGTGCTCAGGCTTGGAATCCTGGCTCCATGGGGAGGACCTCTAAAGTCGTAATATTCCTTCTGTTTTGGGGTTGCTGACCTGGAAATGTTAGATCTGAATATACTGTGTCTCTACTGGTTCTACTTGTGTGGTTCCTTTTTTATGTATTTAGTTATGTTATGGAAAATCTTTTCTGCTAGTCTCCAGGTCATTCTTATAGATAGTTGCTCTCAAGTAGTTTTAGTTTTAGTGTGTTCAGGGTAGACAGTGAGTTCAGAGTTTTCCTACTCTGCCATCTTGGCCACTTTCCTGCAAGTGCTAATTGAATTTTTGCTATGTAAATAATAACTCAGAAAGTTTTTGAAACACAACTCACAGAAGCAAGTATTAGATAGCAGTTATTAGATACCAGAAAAAAAATGTAGAATTTTACATTTGTTTGCTTTTCATATAAATACCATTTAAAACAGGAAAAAAAATAGCATTCAGTGGCAATCAACACTGGCTAAAATCAGTGAAATGGAGAACCAAACAAAGTAGCAAAAGTGTAAATTTTAAAATTTTTCTTTAAAAGCTTTTACAAAAATTATTTTCCCCATTCATGAGATAATGATAACTTTTCATATTCCACATCTCAAAATATAGTTTGAGGAAATAATCATAGGTGAATTTTTAAAAGATGGTTATTATCCATTCTTTCCTATTGGGAAAATAGAAGCACTTTATTCATGTTTTGGTGCAAAAAACTGTCAAATAATTTATTATACATGCATTAAACAGTGTGCCTTTTCTATCACTGGATACAATGTATTATCATTCTCTTTTACCTTTCCCCTCGATAGCTGCACGTCTGATTTTTTCAGTTTATTTTTGTCTCCACTAAATGTCTTGTTACTAGAAAGATCTTTCTTGATCATTATTGGTAAAAAGAAACATAACCCTTATTGAAGGGTTAATGCAGCCACAATAGGGAAAGTGGAGATGTGCCTGCAAACGGGGCTCTCTGCTCGGGCTGAACATGCTTGCAAATGAGGTGTTCTGCCAAGGAGTCTGGACACAGCCTTGAGTTTAATGGTCCCTTGCAAACGAGGGAACATTCCCTTCTTGTGATAAGCAGAAAGAAAGGGCTCTGGACAGACTCTGCAGTAAGCAGAAATTTCACTCCCTTTTGCTGTACGATAACATTTATGCACATGCGCTGTACTGAAAAGGCTTAGTCAGTCTGGAATTCTGCCCGGGGGGCGATATAAAAGTAGACCGTAAGCTTGCTTGCTTGTGCAGTTATTTTTCCTCTGGCCAGAGTGGTGTCTGTCTTTTGTGTGTGTTGTCTTTGTGTCATTTCACTGGCAGTCTTCAACATCTGGCGCCCAACGTGGGGCTCGAGTGAAACCGAAAGGGTGAGTAACCCCGGGGGGATTTTAAATCCATAGCAGGGGAACTTTCAGGAAAATCATGGGGAATTCCTCATCATTATTACGGACACAGTACATGGAGTTAGTCAAAGGATTTCTCCACTCCATAGGCGTTAAGGCCTCGACTCGTCGATTGAGTGAGCTCTTTCGCTTGGTGGAGAAATATTGTCATTGGTTACAATATCAAGCTAAGTTACAGTTAAATTTGAAGGAATGGAAAATAATTCAAAAAGAATTGAGAAAGCAATATCAGAAGGGTAATGTGATCCCTTTGATGTTATGGACTTTATGTAATGCTATAACACAGGCTTTGACTTTGCTATCTACTGATAATGAGACTAAATCTAATGCTTCAATGAAGCGAGAGGCAATTTATGAGGATGTGCCAAACGTTGGTGGGGCTTCTGCGTTGCCTGAAGGCAAGGAGGTAAGCCTCCTCCTGTAAATGGTGAAACATCTGATAGTTCAGAATCAGATTCAGAGGCTTCTTCAGTTTCGTCAGAGGAGGGCAAAAAGATTAAAGAAATGACCCATCTTTTCCAGGAATGGTGGAAATCCCATAAGGAGGAGAAAAAATCTACACCTCTGCTCCTCCTTGTGCTTCTCTTCTCCCCACTGCGGTTGGTCTGCCCGATGTGGGCAGGGAACATTGTCGGTTCTCCTTTCCTTTGTCTATGCTTCATGATGATGACTTGCCTGCTCCCCCTGGTGGGTTTATCGATCCTCCACAATTATTTCCCATCCAGAGACAGCAAAATGACAATGTGATAAATATTCAATACACTCCTTTGGAATATAAATTTTTTAAAGATCTTAAAGCTGCAGTAGCGCAATACAGTCTTCAATCTCCCTTTGTTTTGGCTATGTTAGAATCATTGGGAACAGGCAAATTAATGATTCCATTAGATTGGGAATCTATTGCCCAAGCTGTCTTGGAGGGTTCTCAATGGTTGCAACTTTGTAGCTGGTGGGAAGAAGAAGCTAGAAAGCAGGCTCGGATTAATGAAGGACAGAATCCCCCTGCTCCTCTCGAGGATAAGTTAATGGGAGAGGGCCATTATTGGGCTTTAAGAGAACAGGCTCAATACTCTGATCAGGACTTACAACAAGTCTGCCAGGTCTTTTTACAAGCATGGCGTTGTGTGGTGCCTACTGGCCACCCCCAGCCCTCCTTTGTTAAAACAATGCAAGGCCCCAATGAGCCATATACTGATTTTCTAGCAAGATTGAGGGTAGCTGTGGAACGAGCTGTAGGGAGGGATGAAATTTCAGAGATATTAGTACAAACTTTAGCATTTGAAAATGCAAATACTGAATGCAAATGTATACTGGGACCATTAAAGGGACAGGGTGCATCTATAGCTGAATATATCAGAGCCTGCTCGGGAGTTGGAGGAACAGAGCATTAGGCTAATGTCTTTGCTACAACCTTGGCCAAAGCTATGAGACCACAAAAGGGAGGCAACTGCTTCCATTGTGGAAAACCTGGTCATATGAGAAGAGAATGTTAGAAATTAAAAGCTGATCAAGGTGCAATTCCTAAAGACAGATCTTTTGCTGGGAGGAATAAGACTCCTCCTGGACCTTGCCATCAATGCAGGAAGGGGCTTCATTGGACTAAGGAGTGCAAATCTAAAACAGACAAAATGGGCAACCCGATACCGGGAAACTATCTTGCGGGCCTAAGTCCTTGGGTCCCAGGAACAATACCGGGGACTTTTCCTCCTTGCCCTCCTTCCATCCCACCTGCCCCAACCCTGTTCCCTCACAGCAACAGTTACCAGTCAATGCCTCATTAAAAGGACCTCAAATGATGATTTCAGACTTACGGTCTGCTACTTCAGGGTGTGCTGCTGCTGATTTGCCACTAGCTGAGGATGTTCTTTTGTCACCAGGAGGAGGCATTTACAAATTAAAAACAAATGTATTCGGACCACTGCCTAAAGGCACCTTTGGCTTAATATTAGGCGCAGCAATGTGGCTTTGAGAGGTCTAATCATAATTCCTGGGGTAATAGACTCCGACTATGTTGGGGAAATTTTGATTATGGTCTCTACGTCTACCATGCTTTCATTATTAGCTGGGGAACGTATTGCTCAAATACTTCTCCTACCTTATCATCCCTTTTTGGCTCTTCCTAATGAACGAACAGGAGGATTTGGAAGTACTGGGCGACATATATTTTGGGAAATGCTTATCAAAGATTCCCACCCTGTTCTCTCCTTAATTATACAAGGAAAAAACTTTGAGGGACTAGTAGACACACAGGCAGATGTTTCAGTTATTTCTTCTCAACAATGGCCCCAAGATTGGAAAAAAGAAAAAATCCCTCTAATGCTGATGGGACTGGGCTCTATTGCAGATGTCTGGAAGAGTACCCATCCCTTGCAATGCCAATTCCATAATGGAAGATCAGTGTCTGTTACCTTTTATATTGTAAACATACCTATTAATATACGGGGAAGAGATCTTCTCTCTCCTTTGGGGCTTTCGTAACCATTCCCCCAGAAAACTAGTAGCCACTGCTCAAATTCCTCGAGCACTCCCATTAAAATGGTTAACTAATACTCCAAAATGGGTTGAGCAGTGGCCATTACCACAAATGAAGCTCGAGGCGTTAGAACAATTAGTACAAGAACAACTCCAACTTGGTCATATAGAGCCTTCTACCTCCCCCTGGAATTCTCCTGTTTTTGTTATAAAAAGGAAATCTGGAAAATGGAGAATGTTAACTGATTTACGAGAAGTTAATAAATGTATTGAACCTATGGGAGCATTACAATTGGGACTCCCCTCTCCAGCTCTTATTCCTCAGAATTGGTCCTTGATGGTGCTAGATCTTAAGGACTGTTTTTTTTTACCATTCTCCTACAATTGCAAGATAGAGATAAATTTGCTTTTACAATTCCTGTTCTTAATCATGCTCAGCCTGTTAAGCGTTATCAATGGACAGTCTTACCACAGGGAATGACATAGTCCTACTTTATGTCAAGAATTCATAGCTCGCTCTTTACAATCCCTCCGTCAAGAATACCCCAATTATATTCTATATCATTATATGGATGATCTCCTATTAGCAGCTCCTAGTATTGTCGAACGTGATGAATTCTTTCTAAAAGTACAGGAGGCTTTAAGACTATACAATTTGCAAATAGCCCCAGAAAAAATTCAAAAGGACTTTCCTATTTCGTATTTAGGGACAATATTGGAACAACATAGAATAAGGCCCCAAAAGTTGCAAATCAGAAGAGACCACCTCAAAACCTTAAATGATTTTCAAAAGTTATTGGGAGATATCAATTGGCTATGCCCGGTACTTGGGATTCCTGCTTATCAATTACGACATTTGTTTTCTACTTCAGAGGGAGATACAACTCTGGATAGCCCCCGGACCTTGACACCATTGGCTTTACAGGAACTTCAATTTGTTGAGCAACGACTAAATGACGGCTTTTTTACTTACTTACATGTGTCTCAATCTATTTCGTTTATAATATTTCATACCCCTTATTCTCCATCTGATGTAATTGCTCAAGAAAAAGGATTAATAGAATGGGTTTTCTTACCTAACAGATTTTCCAAAAAACTGACTACATATATGGATAAATTAGCCTTCCTTATACAGAAAGGTCACCATCATATTTTACAACTGTCAGGATGTGAACCACACCAGATTGTTACTCAGTTAACAACTGCTCAAATATCTCGATGTTTACAATTTAATGAAAACTGGCAAATTTCTCTTGCCTCATTTCCTGGTTTGTTTTCTAATCACTATCCATCATCTAAATTGATTGATTTTCTTCAGACTAACTCTATGATATCTCAATCTCCAATTTCAGATGTTCCAATTAAGGGACCCACTATTTTTACAGATGCAAATAAAAATACTGCTGGATATTGGACCCCAGAAATTCCAAGGTTCTCCCAACTCATTTTCTTCTGTACAGCCCGCTGAATTGTGGGCTATTTATTAAGTTTTGCAAGATTTTCCCCAACTTCCTATTAACATTTTTTCAGAGTCTCGATATGCTGTTCTCTCTTGCTTACAGCTTCCCCATGTCTCCCTTCCACTGACCCTTAAAACAGCTATTGATAAATTGTTTTACCAAGTACAACAATTGCTCTTGCAGCGTTCAGAATTAATTTTCTTTACTCACATTCGCGCACATTCCACCCTTCCTGGACCCTTATCATTCGGAAATGCTACAATTCATGCCTTACTTTATCCTATAGAAGCAGCAAAAGAAGAACATCTCTTACAGCATACCAACTCCAAAGGGTTGCAAAAATCTCATGCTACTACTCGAAAACAAGCTCAAAATATTGTTCGTTCTTGTTTCATATGTGCACCCTTTGCTTTACCGTTTACCTCACCAGGTGTCAACATAAGAGGACAACAAGCAAATCAGATATGGCAGATGGATGTAATTTATATTTCTTCTTTCGGACAACAAAAATATGTGCATCATGCTATAGATACGTGCACACATTTTCAATGGGCCACTGCATTACATTCTGAAAAGGCTGACGCTGTTATTACTCATTTGTTATCTTGTTTTGCAGTTATGGGATTACCAATTGAATTGAAAACTGATAATGCACCTGCCTACCAATCCGCAAAATTAGCTCACTTTTTATCCCAATATCATATAACTCATACTTTTGGTATTCCTTAAGCTATCATTGAGAGAGCTAATCATACCTTGCGTGAATATCTTGAAAAAATAAAAAAGGGGGAACAGGAGAGATTTATGAAACCTAAAGACATTTTGAATAAAACCTTACTTGCCCTAAATTTTTTGAATATTTGGAGCAAGGGAAACCTATCAGCAGCAGAATTGCATTTTCAAGGGAAAAAAGAAGACAAGAAGATCTTGAATACGCCTATTTGGTATAAAGACAAAGATAAAGATTGGATCCCAGCATCATTAATATATCTGGGATGAGGGTATGCTTTCATTTCTGTTAATAATTACAGGTTTTGGACCCCAGCAAGATTGATCAAAATCAACAATGGCTGATCCCTTTGTTCAAAAATGTTAACTTTTTTGCTCCTTCTCTAGAATCTTTGGAATGGGAATGTTACCGAGGTCATTGACCCTTTAAAGTCATGAATTATTCTGGGTCTATCATTGTAGATTGGAGTCCAGATCATGGGCAATTCTTAGAAAAATGGTCAAATAAATCTCTTAGGTGGCATTGTGCAAATAGCACTTTGATGGGCAATGGTAATGAAACAATTAAATGGCAGCAATTTGCACTTGTCCCTCCTCAATTACAATTGCAGGGATATCCACACATTCAAGGGGATATTTGGAAACTATTGGCAATTTCTGGTAATCTCACTGTCTGGTCAGGAAACTATACTTTGGATAGTGGTGACTCTTCAGGTCCATTTCATGTTAATATACACGTTAATAAATCTTATTCCTCAATGGCATGTATAAAATATCCTTTTGCATTGTTATATGGGAATTGGACCTGGAATGATACTGTGGGGTCTGTGTCATGTGATTATTGTAATCTAACTCAATGTGTAAATCAGTCTTGGTGGGAAGAATTTGAAAAACAAGCCTGTAACTCCAATTTTTCATTAGTAATTGTTAAAGCTCAGACAGAAGTATGGTTGCCTATAAATCTGACTAGACCATGGTCAGATTCTTTTGCTGTTTCTCATCTAGTAACCACTGTACAGACTTTGCTACATCAATCTCAACATATGCTTGGTGTGGTCATTGCTTCCATTCTAGCAGTCGCTTCAGTAACTGCAACAGCGGCAGTGGCAGGCCTCACGTTACACCAAGGAATTCAAACAGCTGATTTTGTTTGGGATTGGCATAAAGACTCTCATTTGTTATGGCAACAACAGTGAGATTTAGATGCACAACTTGCTACCGACGTGCTCAATCTTCAACACACCGTTTCCTGGCTTGGAGATCAATTAGCTGTTTTATCTACACGAAGTGTAATGAAATGCGATTGGAATTCTTCTCAGTTTTGTATAACACCTGTACCATTTAACATGAGTAAGGGATGGGAAAGAGTAAAACGATCTTTGACTGGACATCAAAACCTCACTACGGAGATTATGGACCTGGAACGACAAATTTTGTCCACTTTTAGCAGGACTTTACCTGACATCGAGGGGTCTGATTTGTTGAAAAGTCTTCAAGAAGGATTGAATAACTTAAATCCATTAGGGCATGTATCCACACTAATTGGGACTACCTTTGGGAACACTATGTTTATATTACTTTTATGTTGTGTTGCTTTTCTAGTCTTCCAGAGATGGCAGAAAAGGAAACAACTAAAGTGCGAAACAGAGAAGATCCAGACCATGCTACAATTTATTAAAGCAAATGAAAAAGGAGGAGATGAAGGGTTAATGCAGCCACAATAGGGAAAGTGGAGATGTGCCTGCAAACGGGGCTCTCTGCTTGGGCTGAACGTGCTTGCAAATGAGGCGTTCTGCCAAGGAGTCTGGACACAGCCTTGAGTTTAATGGTCCCTTGCAAATGAGGGAACATTCCCTTCTTGTGATAAGCAGAAAGAAAGGGCTCTGGACAGACTCTGCAGTAAGCAGAAACTTCACTCCCTTTTGCTGTAGGATAACATTTATGCACATGTGCTATACTGAAAAGGCTTAGTCATACAGTCTGGAATCCTGCCCAGGGGGGCGATATAAAAGTAACCTGCAAGCTTGCTTGCTTGCGCAGTTCTTTCTCCTCTGGCCAGAGTGGTGTCTGTCTCTTGTGTGTGTCTTGTCTTTGTGTCATTTCACTCGCAATCTCCAACACTTATCACAATCATCAATCATTCTCTGGTGAACTTATCTCACTTTATTTTCATTATAAAGGGAATAGAACTTAACATTGCATGTCAAGTTATTTTATATTCTCTCTTGCTTATGGTCCATCTTCTCCAATAAAATCTGCACTGCTTGAAAATAAACACTTGTGGTGTTATCCAAAATTATAACCTCATGCCAGTAATTATTAGCAGTACCTACCTGGTAGTTACTCAATAAATATTTATCTTGTGTGTGTAAGGATGTAACATAATTCCTTATTAATAAACATGCTTCAGCTTTATGCATAAAAAATCTGATGAACACTAAATATATTTTCAAATATTATGAGAAAATATGCAAGTTAGGCAATTTTAAGTGATGAAAATCAAGAGAAATGACACAATTATATATAATTATTTCAAAGAAGAAAGCAAAATAAATGTTATAATATTCACTTTTCTATTTAATTACTGTATAATTTACTTTAAAATTATATCTCCAAACTGACATTGAAAGCCCAATTAATTTTAATCAACTAAAATTTAGGAAAATATGATAAATGGCCTTAATTACAATCTAGAATATGAACATGATATATACTATGTCCAGGAAATATTGAAAAACAAAGTATCACATTATTCCCTTAACTCCTAGGAAAGGTATGCATGATCCCATCTTCTTAATAGTTCTGTTTCACATTTACATTCAGGAAGTTGATATGCTGGGTAATTCATTTGTCTTATGTAAGTTTGAATATGTACTACAGCTTTCTTATCCATTCATCTGCTAATGGACATCTAGGTTGTTTCCATGTCCTGGCTATTATAAACAGTGCTGTGATGAACATAGAGGAGAACATAGGCAAAACACTCCCCGACATAAACCACAGCAGGATCCTCTATGATCCACCTCCCAGAATACTGGAAATAAAAGCAAAAATAAACAAATGGGATCTAATTAAAATTAAAAGCTTCTGCACAACAAAGGAAACTATAAGCAAGGTGAAAAGACAGCCTTCTGAATGGGAGAAAATAATAGCAAATGAAGCAACTGACAAACAACTAATCTCAAAAATATACAGGCAACTCCTGCAGTTCAATTCCAGAAAAATAATAACCCAATCAAAAAATGGGCCAAAGAACTAAATAGACATTTTCCCAAAGAAGACATACGGATGGCTAACAAACACATGAAAAGATGTTCAACATCACTCATTATCAGAGAAATGCAAATCAAGACCACAATGAGGTACCATTTCACACCAGTCAGAATGGCTGCGATCCAAAAGTCTGCAAGCAATAAATGATGGAGAGGGTGTGGAGAAAAGGGAACCCTCTTACACTGTTGGTGGGAATGCAAACTAGTACAGCCACTATGGAGAATAGTGTGGAGATTCCTTAAAAAAGGTTTACATTTTAAATTAAGAATCTGTATTTTTAAAGCATTGAGATGGAAGTTTTGGTTAATCACTACATGCACTGATTTTTCCTTTGGATGTATGCATACTTCCTTAATATATACAACTTTATTAGAGAAAATAGGTGATTTTTTTCCCCTGAATTATAGCTAATCCTGCTGTCAGCCCAGGAAATAGATGGATTTAAACGTCCTTGAATAAATAATTATATCCACTAAATAAGATCATCTGAAACCAAGGTATAAGGCTGAGAATGAGATGGCTAACATCTAGACATTTCTCTCTTTTAACGTCTTCAGAGTCAGCAAACATCTTACTCACTTGTTTTGTGAAATGTCATTTCTCATAACAACCCTACAAATGATATGGGGTTGATTTAATACTGGATATTATAATTGATTCACTTATAAATTTTCCTGCTGTATCCAGGGTGAGTTTTGATTATTCTATATGAATAGTGTGAGTTGCTTTTGGTCAATATAGTGAAATTGTTAGATTATGCAATTTACAATGATAGAAAAAAAATGCTAGTCTTCATAACAGTTTTTAAATATTTTGATAGACATTGTCATCTTTTATTCTTTGTATCAATGAGGTTTTAATTCATCTCTGTAAAAAGACATATGCACCAAAAATGCCTTTAAAATAAAACAGCAATATAAGTTATCAGCCAATTACCTAACCAGCCTAAAGAAGACAACAGGCAGAATCAGGTTGGTTCTTCCATCAGTCTAAAAGGTCTATGACCGAGGCTAGAGTAAACTGTATACAATAAGCAGTCAGAGAACATTAGATATCTGAATAATTTATCTCTCATTTAATTTGTCATTTCTATGAGTAGTTGTTTTTCTTGTTCAGTCGCTGTCATGTCTGACTCTTTGAGGCCCTGAGAACTGCAGCACACCAGTCTTCCCTGTCCTTCACTATCACCAGAGTTTGCTGAAACTCACGTCCATTGAGTCAGTGATGCCATCCAACCATCTCATCCTCTGTCACTCGCTTCTCCTCCAGCCCTCAAGCCTTCCCAGCATCAATGTCTTTTCCAGTGTCTTTAACACTGAAAAGAAAACTTAAAGTCAAAAACAGCATACATTTAAAATTGTACAGCTGATGTTTGTGGAGGTTCCCTGAGACTGGGTCCCTGAGTACTTTTGTGAACCTTGAGCGAGACTGTTTGTCATATGAGCCACTGAGATGAGAGTGTAAATTTGTTATTGCTGTATATCCTAGCTTCTTCTGAAAAATATGAATATTTCAAGGACAAGTTGTATCTATTCTCAAATGGGTCTAAAAAGCATGGTTACTGGTGCAAGTAATCTTCCTTATAAAACACTGAAGATTTTATACTATATAAGAGATTTTGTGACATATGCCTGTTTGTAGTATCTGAACAAGTTTATCTGGAGTCCTTTTGCAAAGGACATTTTGTTTTGATTTCTGTGTCTAAACTATATCCTTATCTTTAAAAATCTACTTATTATTGAAGCTGTTTTAACAATGCCATCTGTCTTCCTTATCCATTGAAGAATTAAATCTATACTCAATTATAAAAGATATTTTTCATTGTTTAACTGTGTCATTACCTTTTTCCTGTTATTTATTCACTTGAAAATGAATATAGATCTTCTTATCTTAGTTCTGTAGTGAGCTCATCATTCTCAAATGAATTTCAGAAAACTGGTGGCTATCCTTTTCCCTTCACTGATAAACTGATACTTTAATAAAGTGCAGCCTATTTGCAGTGCTGCAGTACAGGCAGTAGAGACACAGACAGACAGAACAGACTTGTGGGCACAGTGGGGAAAGGAGAGGGAAGGAAGAATTGAGAGTTCAGCATGGGAACATAAACATTCAGTTCAGTTCAGTCACTTAGTAGTGTCCGACTCTTTGCAATCCCATGGACTGCAACACACCAGGCCTCCCTGTCCATCACCAACTCCTGGAGTTTACTCAAACTCATGTACATTGAGGCAGTGATGCCATCCAACCATCTCATTCTCTGCTGTCCCCTTCTCCTCCCACCTCAATCTTTCCCAGTATCAAGTTATTTTCAAATGAGTCAGTTTTTTTGCATCAGGAGGCCAAAGTACTGTAGTTTCAGCTTCAATATCTTGAATGAATATTCAGGACTGATTTCCTTTAGGATGGACTGATTGGATCACGTTGCTGTCCAAAGGACTCTCAAGAGTCTTCTTCAACATCACAGTTGAAAAGCACCATTTTTTCAGTGCTAAACTTTCTGTATAGTCCAACTCTCACATCCATACATGACTACTGGAAAAATCATAGCTTTGAGTAGACAGACCTTTGTTGACAAAGTAATATCTCTGCTTTTTAATATGCTGTCTATGTTGGTCATAACTTTTCTTCCAAGGAACAAGCGTCTTTCAATTTCATGACTACAGTCACCATCTGCAGTGATTTTGGAGCCCCCCAAAATAAAGTCTCTCACTGTTTCCATTGTTTCCCCACCTATTTGCCATGAAGTGATGGGACCAGATGCCATGATCTTACTTTTCTGAATGTTAAGCTTTAAGTCAATTTTTCACTCTCCTCTTTCACTTTCATCAAGCGGCTCTTTAGTTCTTCTTTGCTTTCTGCCTTAAGGGTGGTGTCATCTGCATATCTGAGATTATTGATATTTCTCTCAGCAATCTTGATTCTAGCTCGTGCTTCATTCAGCCCAGCATTTCTCATGATGTACTCTGCATATAAGTTAAACAAATACAGTGACAACATAGAGCCTGATGTACTCCTTTCCTAATTTGGAACCTGTCGGTTTTTCCTTGTACAGTTCTAACTGTTGCTTCCTGACCTGCATATAGGTTTCTCAAGAGGCAGGTCAGGTGGTCTGGTATTCCCATCTCTTGAAGAATTTTCCACAGTTTGTTGTGATCTACACATTCAAAGATTTTGGCATAGTCAATAAAGCAGAAGTAGATGTTTTTCTGGAACTCTCCTACTTTTTTGAAAATCCAGAGGATGTTGGAAATTTGATCTCTGGCTCCTTTGCCTTTTCTAAATCCAGCTTGAACATCTGGAAGTTCATAATTCACATACTGTTGAAGCCTGGCTTGGAGAATCTTGAGCATTACTTTACTAGCCTGTGAAATGAGTGCAACTGTGTAGTAGTTTGAACATTGTTTGGCACTGCCTTTCTTTGGGATTGGTATGAAAACTGACCTTTTCAAGTCCCATGGCCACTGCTGAGTTTTCCAAATTTGCTGACATTTTGAGTTAAGCACTCTCACAGCATAATCTTTTAGGATTTGAAATAGCTTAACTGGAATTCTATCACCTCCACTAGCTTTGTTCATAGTGATGCTTCCTAAGGCCCACTTAGCTTCGCATTCCAGGATGTCTGTTTCTAGGTACATGATCACATCATCATGATTATCTGGGTTGTGAAGACTTTTTTTTTGTATAGTTCTTCTGTGTATTCTTGCCACCTCTTCTTAATATCTTCTGCTTCTGTTAGGTCCATACCATTTCTGCCCTTTATTATGGCCATCTTTGCATGAAATATTCCCTTGATATCTCTATCAAGAGATATCACTTGAAGAGATTTCTATTCTTTCCCATTTTATTTTTTTCCTATATTTCCTGTCACAGGGAAGGGGCTCTGGGTGCACAGAGCTGGTATGGCATAAGCCCTCTTGGAGGAGGTTCACCATTAGCCCCACTATAGAGCTGACAGAACTTACACAGGACTGGGGAAACAGACTCTTGGAGGGCACAGACAGAACCTTGTGTGCACTAGGGTCCAGGAGGAAGGAGCAGTGACCTCACAAGAGGCTGACCCAGACTTGCCCGTGAGTGTCCAGGAGTCTTTGGCAGAGGCATGGGTCAGCAGTGGCTTGCTGCAGAGGTGGGGACACAATATAGCAGTGTATGCATGGGACCTTTGAACGAGGTCTACATTATCTTTATTACCTCCACCACAGTTTGGCCCCAGGTAAATAACAGAAAAGGAACACAAACCCACTCATCAACAGAAAATTGGCCTATAGATTTACTGAGCATGGCCCTGCCCATTAGAACAAGACCCATTTTCCCCCTCAGTCCGTCTCTCCCATCAGGAAGCTTTCATAAGCCTCTTATCTTTATCCATCAGAGGGCAGACAGACTGAAACCACAATCACAAAAAAACTAACCAGTCTGATTACATGGACCACAGCCTTGTCTAACTCAGTGAAACTATGAGCCATGCCATATAGGGCCACCCAAGACAGACGGGTCATGGTGGAAAATTCTGACAAAATGTGGTCCACTAGAGAAGGGAATGGCAAAGCCCTTCAGTATTCTTGCCTTGAGAACCCCATGAACAGTATTAAAAGGCAAAAATGATAGGACATTGAAAGATGAACTCCCCAGGTCAGTAGGTGCCCAGTATGCTCCTGGAGATCAGTGGAGAAAAAACTCCAGAAAGAAGGAATAGATGGAGCCAAAGTGAAAACAACACCGAGTTGTGGATATGATTGGTGATGAAAGTAAACTATGATGCTGTAAAGAGCAATATTGCATAGGAACTTGGAATATTATGTCCATGAATCAAGGTATATTGGAAGTGTTAAAACAGGAGATGGCAAGAATGAACATTGACATTTTAGGAATCAGTAAAGTGACTGGAATGAGTGAATTTAACTCAGATGACCATTATATCTACTGCTGTGGGCAAGAATCCCTTAGAAGAAATGGAGTAGCCATCATAGTCAACAAAAGAGTCTGAAATTTAGTACTTGCATGAAATCTCAAAAACGACAGAATGATCTCTGTTTGTTTCCAAGCAAACCATTCAATATCACAGTAATCAAAGTCAATGCCCTGACCAGTAATAATGAGGAAACTGAAGTTGAAAGGTTCTATGAAGACCTACAAGACCTTCTAAAACTAACACCTCAAAAAGATGTCCTTTTCATTATACGGGACTGGAATGCAAAAGTAGGAAGTCAAGAGATACCTGGAGTAACAGGCAAATTTGGCCTTGGAGTACAGAATGAAGCAGGGCGAAGGCTAATAGAGTTTTGCCAAGAGAACACACTGGTCACAGCAAATACCCTCTTCCAACAACATAAGAGAAGACTCTATACATGAATATCACCAGATGGTCAATACTGAAATCTGATTGATTATATTCTTTGCAGCCAAAGATGGAGAAGCTCTATACAGTCTACAAAAACAAGAGTAGGAGCTGACTATGGCTCAGGTCATGAACTCTTTTTGCCAAATTAAGACTTAAATTGAAGAAAGTAGGGAAAACCACTAGACCATTCAGGTATGACATAAATCAAATTCCTTACACATTATACGGTGGAAATGACAAATAGATTCAAGGGGATTAGATCTGATAGAGTGCCTGAAGAACTACTGATGGAGGTTCGTGACATTGTACAAGAGGCAGGGATCAAAACCATCCCCAAGAAAAAGAAATGCAAAAAGCCAATATGATTGTCTGAGAAGGCTTTACAAATAGCTGTGAAAGGAAGAGAAGTGAAAGGCAAAGGAGAAAAGGAAACATACCCACTTGAACGCAGAGTTCCAAAGATTAGCAAGGAGAGGTAAGAAAACCTTCCTCAGTGATCAATGCAAAGAAATAGAGCAAAACATATGCATTACCATATGTAAAATAGACAGCCAGTGGGAATTTGCTGTGTGATGCATAGAGCTCAGCCTGGTGCTTTGTGACAACCTAGAGAGGTGGATGCAGTAGGAGATGGGAGGGGATGTTCAAGAGGGAGGGGATGTATGTATAACTGTGGCTGTTTCACATTGATATATGGCAGAAACCCACACAGTACTGTAAAGAAATTGTCTTCCAATTAAAAATAAATTTAAAAAATTACATGATATTTAAAAAGTAATTCACTTTAACATTTTGTTACTCAAAGTTTTCAGCCTCTCTATCTTTTTAAAAAATCTTCTAATAGCTTTCTTATGTCCCGGTGGTGTTTCTCAAAGTTTAGAATGAAAGATCTCACTCTCTCTTATTTCTACGGAATAAATTTATCTTATACTGCAGGAATCTAACACCTTCTATCTCCTAAAGTCATGTTATCCAAGTCATAATGACATTTTTTGGACATATCCTTATAAAAAAGTACGTAATTGTGTGATTTATTTCCTTCTCCACATACATACACATATAGGTAATTATAAAATTACATATATATGTATATATGTATGGTTTATAGCACTACAAACTAAGATTATGGCATCTGGTCTCATCACTTCATGGGAAATAGATGGGGAAATAGGGGAAACAGTGTCAGACTTTATTTTGGGGGGCTCCAAAATCACTGCAGATAGTGATTGCAGCCATGAAATTAAAAGATGCTTACTCCTTGGAAGGAAAGTTATGACCAACCTAGATAGCATATTCAAAAGCAGAGACATTACTTTGCCAACAAAGGTCCATCTAGTCCAGGCTATGGTTTTTCCAGTAGTCATGTATGGATGTGAGAGTTGGACTGTGAAGAAAGCTGAGTGCCAAAGAGTTGATGCTTTTGAACTGTGGTGTTGGAGAAGACTCTTGAGAGTCCCTTGGACTGCAAGGAGATCTAACCAGTCCATTCTAAAGGAGATCATTCCTGGGTGTTCTTTGGAAGGACTGATGCTAAAGCTGAAAGTCCAATACTTTGGCCACCTCATGCAAAGAGTTGACTCATTGGATAAGGAGGAGAAGGGGGTGACAGAGGATGAGATGGCTGGATGGCATCACTGACGTGATGGACGTGAGTTTGAGTGAACTCTGGGAGTTGGTGATGGACAGGGAGGCCTGGTGTTCTACAATTCATGGGGTCGCAAAGAGTCGGACATGACTGAGCCACTGAACCGAACTGAACTGAACTGAATAGCACTACATTGATATATATTCAGTATCTCTCAAATATTTTTGTCCTCTACTTTAACACTGGGCACAGCACTGAATTTAGAACAGATTATTCATTAAAGTTGGTACGGTAGGTTTTAATTTTTTTTTAGATAAAGATATTTACTTTTATACTGGTCAGCATTCACAGCAAAACGTCTTAATAAACTGAGAATGGATGTTAAACTTTTCTTAGCAAAATAAAAAATAAAATTTTGAATTCCTATCATAAAGATGTGAATTAGTTTATTTTCTCAGTTTATTAAGAAAGTGATATGGAAATGTAAAGTACACCTATAGCTTAGATTTCTTCTTTTTTGTTTTTAATTGGAGAAAAATTGCTTTACAATGTTGCGTTGGTTTTTATTTTGTAAAATGTGCCAGAAAGGTTTCTTAGTAATTTAAGACATCACTACTATTTCTCCGTATACCTCAACATTCTTCTCAGATGAGATGCAATAATTTCTTTCGCCATTTGACCTAATAGAGAATTTATTTAAGATGACATGAAGTATTTCAGAATTCTCCTTATCAGTCTCCTTGAATCCATCCATGCTTATACATAATTACAACTGCTATCGTGGTCTTCTAAAAACATAAGTAATGCCATGTCTCTACTTTGTTCAAACCATTCCTAGAGCTTCACATCATCCTTGGAATCAAATTCAAAATCTTTGTAACAGTTTTAGAAGGTAGGTTTTATATAATTTGGTCCCTGTCAATTTTTCAAATTAAGTTTTCTAATTTCCAAACTTGTTTCCCTGGTGTATTTCAGATGAGCTACATGGAACTTCTTAATCTTTGTCAAACATACCTGTCTGATTAATGCTTTAAAACCTTATCATTTGTCTCCTTTTTTCACATTTATATCTTTTTTCATGTAGGAAATACACATATTTTTTATCTCAGAGATAAGTCTTTTTTGGCATTTCTCTTGGTCTGCCCAGGCCACAAAACAGAATGCCATACTGACTTAAAAAGATGCACAATTTGAGAGCTGCAAGTTAAGTTTTATTTGGGGCAAAATAAGGACTGCAGCCTAGGAGACAGCACCTCAGATGGTTCTGAGAGACTGCTCTGAGAGGTAGTGAGAAAAGGGCAATATATAGATTTTGGTGAAGCAGAAGTTCAGTGCAATCAAGAGTATACCATACAAAAGGTTTTCTGCTAGTCATGAGGAACTGACGTCATCATGAAGGGTTTCAGTGCTAGTCTTGATATGAATAGATGCAAATATTGGGATCATGAACTCAGTTCCTAAAAGTATCTAACTATCTAAAGGCCCATTCCACCAGATTCCCTGGAGCCCAGAGTGCCTACCTCCACTTTGAACTCCCTAAGGGGATGTTGAAAGTCAACAGCTGCAGCAGCCCAGGGTTCAATCTCCACAGAGGCAGATGGCAAACGCCGTTGTAGTTGTAGCTCAGTTGCTGGCAAATACTCTTGGCAAGTGCCAATTTGTAGTTGACAACCACAAGATTGGATGGCTTAAACAACAGCCCTGGAGTCTGGGAAATTTAAGTTCAAGGTGCTGGCAAATTCGGTTTCTAGGGTGGAAACTCTCCATGACTTGTAGATGATTGCCTTCTTGCTGTGTCCTCACAGGGCCTTTCCTCAGCGCCTGCTGGGAAATGGGGGCAGAGAGGGTACAAATTCTCTGGTGTCATAAGGACAGTAGTCCTTTTGAATCAAGACCCCACCCCTTATGACTTCATTTAACCTTGATTGCTTACTCTGAGGCCCCATCTCCAAACACAACTATACTGGAGGTTAGAATTGCAAAGTCTGGATTGAGGGAAACACAAATATTCAGTCCATACCATTACTGAAGTGCTATACTTTGTCATTTATTGTTCCATACCCCTTATCCTGCTGTGATTCTCCTATTGAATCTAAAACTGTTTAAAATGGTACTATGCATTTATTTTCTCATTTATGAAGTCTCATAAACTCTGATTTTATGAAAATCAGGCACTTTGTCATACTTTTAAAATTTATTTTCCTAGGATCTAGTGCTAGACAGGCACTTATTAGAATAGTTATTTATTTTAAGGAAAAATTAATTCATTACTGAATGATAACAGAAAGAGTCAATAACTATTAGGAAACAAAGTTAGACACCAAAATATAAGCATTTCTTAAGCATTGTGACTTCTTATCATTTTCCTCATAATGGAGTGGAGGTTTGGGGATGTAGTCATATAGTTCATATTTAACAGACATTGTGTTTTGAAATAGTTCATATCTAAAGCATCTTGTAAATTTTACTTATTTTTTTGCATACACATGAGCTCATATCATAAGCCTCAGATGCTCCCCTCACTCCTGTTACAGTTTGTGTTGCTCAGAATTCTATTAAACTCTTGCAACTTTTTAGCTTTATTTCTACACATACCTCTTGATGATTATAGGATGCAAACATATTCTTACAAAATTACAGAAGGTACTTAAAATGCAAATATCCTTTGGAGACAGGTAACAGTGAAACTACTTAAGAGAGAAAGTTTGTAAAGCAAAATTTTTAAAGAGTTTTACAGGCCAGAATATTAGCATTTTTAAAGAATGCATTTTTATTTAGACTCTTTTTTTGTCTTAACATTGGTGCTGCATTTGTTTTTATTGCTATGAATTACCTAAATGTCTAAAAAAATAATGATATCTTCTCTTTATTTTTCTCCTCATATAGAATAACACCAATTAACCAGTAAAAATTATGCATATATGAACATAATTTTTCTTCCATGACTCGGAAATGCACTCACTAGAGGAAGTTAGTTAGGACGAGTCATTAAGATGTAATAATTATTTCTGATATGATTACGGATCCCTTAAATTTTGTGACAGTTTCGACACTTAGACCATTGATTTCAGAGAACAGTTTCTAGTACTTAAACAGAGCTACGTTTTCAATGAATATTGGAAAGGATATCAAGGAAAGCCACTCCTCTAAAAATCACATCTATCCTTCAGTACCTCATTATTGACCAGATGCTGGCTCATTCATTCAAATTACTTAATTGAACAATTCAAGTTCAGGCATAAAGTAGACAAATTAATTTAGTGATTGTCAATAAGTTGACTTTTCCTGTGAAACTTTAGAAACTTTCTATACATTTTGCAATAGAATTCAGTTGACCCATTTAAAAAACCCATTACTTGAATAAACATTATGTTAGTTTGTTCTAAATTCTGCTCCCAAAAACCAAAGGAGTACGTCAAGGCTGTGTATTGTCGCTGTGCTTATTTAAATTATATGCAGAGTATATCATGAAGAAAGCTGTGCTGGAAGAAGCACAAGCTGGAATCAAGCTTGTTGGAAGAAATATCAATAGCAGATGACACCACCCTTATGGCAGAAAGTGAAGAATTAAAGAGCCGCTTGATGAAAGTGAAAGAGGAGAGTGAAAAAGTTGACTTAAAGCTCAACATTCAGAAAACGAAGATCATGGCATCTGGTCCCATCACTTCATGGCAAATAGAGAGGGAAACAGTGGAAACAGTGGCTGACTTTATTTTTAGTTCAGTTCAGTCGTTCAGTCGTGTCCGACTCTTTGTGACCCCATGAATCGCAGCACTCCAGGCCTTCCTGTCCATCACCAACTCCCAGAGTTCACTCAGACTCACGTCCATCGAGTCAGTGATGCCATCCAGCCATCTCATCCTCTGTTGTCCCCTTCTCCTCCTGCCCCCAATCCCTCCCAGCATCAGAGTCTTTTCCAATGAGTCAACTCTTTCCATGAGGTGGCCAAAGTACTGGAGTTTCAGCTTTAGCATCATTCCTTCCAAAGAAATCCCAGGGCTGTCTGGGGGTGCTCCAAAATCACTGCAAATGGTGACTGCAGCCATGAAATTGAAAGACACTTGTTCCTTGGAAGAAAAGTTATGACCAACATAGGCAGCATACTAAAAAGCAGAGATGTTATTTTGCCAGCAAAGGTCTGTGTAGTCAAGGCTATGGTTTTTCTAGTGGTCATGTATGGATGTGAGAGTTGCACTATAAAGAAGGCTGAGTGCTGAAGAATTGATGCTTTTGAACTGTGGCGTTGGAGAAGACCCTTGAGAGTTCCTTGGACTGCAAGGAGATCCAATCCTAAAGGAAATCAGTCCTGAATATTCACTGGAAGCATTGATTTTGAAGCTGAAACTTTAATACTTTGGCCACCTGATGTGAAGAACTGACTCATTGGAAAAGATCCTGATGCTGGGAAAGATTGAAGATGGGAGGAGAAGGGGATGACAGAGGATGAGATGGTTGGATGGCATCACTGACTCAGCTGAGATGAGTGTGAGTAAACTCCAGGAGTTGGTGATGGACAGGGAGGACTGGTGTGCTATAGACCATGGGGTCACAAAGATTTGGACATGACCGAGCCACTGAACAACAACAATAGATTATATATATTAATGTGATTTATTGATAGTTTTTCCTGAATTCAAGAATAAAAATATATCTGATAGCAACAATTTTATCAAGTAACATGGGAGGCCAGGTTATTATTTATTACTGATAGTATAATAAAATGATAAATATAAGTAAAAAGTATACAATTTAAAAATAAGATGTGAATATTATATTGTACAGATGAAATATATGTGTATGTAAAAAGTGAAATTTCATAGAAAAACCAATTAAATATCACTAGAAACTGTAAACTACTTAGGAATAAATTTTAGAAAACATCTTCTTAATCTGTACATTCAAAAGTATAAAATATTATTGAGAGAAATACTGTTACAGAATAATTAAATATATTAAAGAATTGTTGTTGCTATTGAATTATAAAGCTGATTGATTTAAAGATGGCATCCAACTTTTTAGTTGTTGTTGTAGTCTTCACTGCAAAGACCACACAGAATAAAACCATAGGATAATTGCCAGCTTCAAGAAAGAATGCTCTTAGCGTTGAAATGAGAAGAGACCCTAACACATTTATTATTCATGCCCTATATGATGGTTGGATCCAGTAAATCACTTGCATATTTGGGTTGTGAGCTGTACTAGCTGTTTAGTTCATAGAAAAATAAATGTCCATACCAACCAAAGTGACCTACAGATTCCATGCAGTCCCTATAAAATCCCAATTTCATTTTTACAGACTTGAAAATAACAGTCCTAAAATTTATATGGAACCAAAGAGACCCCTAAAAGCTAAAACAATCTTGAGAAAGAACAAACCTAGAGGCATTCCACTTCCTGGTTTCAAAGTATATTACAGAGTTATAGGAATAAAAATACTGTGGGAATGGCATAAAAACAAATATAGACCACTGGAACAGAATAGACAGTCTAGAAATAAACCCATGCATTGATAGTCAACAGATCTCCCACAGAGATTTTAAAAAATTCGTAGAAGAATACACAATAAGGAAAGAATGATCTAGTCAATAAATGGTTTTTGAGAAAACTGGATATCTGCCACAGAATGCATATCCTTGAAAAAAAAAAACTAAAATGAATTTAGACCCTTATCTGACACCATAAACAAAAATCAACTCAAAATATTTAAATGCAAGACCTGAAACTATAAAACATATAGAATAAAGCACAGGAGAAAAGTTCTTTAGTATTGATTTCTTGGATATGGAACCAAAAGCATAGGCATCAAAAACAAAAACAGATAAGTAAGACTGACATCAAATTAAAAACAACAAACAAAAACTTCGGTATAGCAGAGGAAGCAATGAATGAAAGACAAGCTATGGAACAGTACAAAATGTTTGAAAGCCCAATATGTGATAAAGGGTTAATATTCAAAATATATAGGAATTCCTACAACCCAACAGCTGAAAATCAAATACCTACGTTAAAAATGGGCAAGGGCTTGATTAGACTTTCTTCAAAGAAGATACACAGATGACCAACAGGTATATGAAAAGCTGCTCAACATCATCAGTTGCCCAAGAAATGCAAATCAAAACCACAATGAGATATCATCTAACACTAGTTTGAAACTTTAAAAATAGAACTACTGTATGATCCAGCAATCTCACTTCTAAAGTGTGTGTGTCTGTGTGTATCTATCTATCTATCTATCTATCTATCTATCTATCTATCTATCTATCTGTCTATCTATCTAAGTCCTACTTGTATATATGATATATATATTATTCCAAAGAATATACATATAAGACTATATAAATAAGAGACTGTATATAATATATATTATACCAAAAGAAATACATAATTACTGAGATATTGACAAATCAGTATTTCAAAGAAATATCTAGCACTCTCATATTCATAATAATGTCAGCATTATTCACAATGGTCATGAAATGAAAGTAACTTAGATGCCCATTGCTTAATGAATATATAAAGAAAATATACACATATATGATACATGTAGTAGAATATGATTCAGCATTAAAAAAGAAAGAAATCTTGCCTTTTGCAACAACATGGTTGAAACTGGAGACATTATACTAAGTGAAATAAACCAGGAAGAGAATGACAAATAATGTTTCATACTATGTACATGAAGAATCTAAAGATCTCAGACTCACAAAAGCAAAAAGCAGAATGTGGAATCATAGCTGCTAGGAGCCCTGCTGGCACAGGGGAAGTAAGAAGGTATTACCCTGGATGTGAAGTCAAGTGGGCCTTAGAAAGCATCTTAGAAAGCATTGCCTCCACAAAGCTAGTGGAGGTGATGGAATTCCAGTTGAGCTATTTCAAATCCTGAAAGATGATGCAGTGAAAATGCTGCACTCAATATGCCAGCAAATTTGGAAAACTCAGCAGTGGCCACAGGACTGGAAAAGGTTAGTTTTCACTCCAATCCCAAAGAAAGGTAATGCCAGAGAATGCTCAGACTACCACACAATTGCACTCATCTCACATGCTAGTAAAGTAATGCTCACAATTCTCCAAGCCAGGCTTTAACAATATGTGAACCATGAACTTCCAGATGTTCAAGCTGGATTTAGAAAAGGCAGAGGAATCAGAGATCAAATTACCAACCTCTGCTGGATCATCAAAAAAGCAAGACAGTTCCAGAAAAACATCCATTTTTGCCTTACAGACTATGCCAAAGCTTTTGACTGTGTGGATCACAATAAACTGTGGAAAATTCTGAAAGAGATGGGAATACCAGACCACCTGACCTGCCTCTTGAGAAACCTATATGCAGTTCAGGAAGCAACAGTTAGAACTGGACATGGAATAACAGACTGGTTCCAAATAGGAAAAGGAGTACGTCAAGGCTGTATTTTGTCACCCTGCTTATTTAAATTCTCTGCAGAGTACATCATGAGAAACGCTGGGCTGGAAGAAGCAAAAGCTAGAATCAAGATTGCCGGGAGAAATATCAATAACCTCAGATATGCAGATGACACCACCCTTAAGGCGGCAAGTGAAGAGAAACTAAAAAGCCTCTTGATGGAAGTGAAAGAGGAGAGTGAAAAAGTTGGCTTAAAACTCAACATTCAGAAAAATAAGATCATGACATCTGGTCCCATCACTTCCTGGGAAATAGATGGGAAAACAGTGGAAACAGTGTCAGACTTTATTTTGGGGGGCTCCAAAATCACTACAGATGGTGACTGCAGCCATGAAATTAAAAGACACTTACTCCTTGGAAGGAAAGTTATGACCAACCTAGATAGCATATTCAAAAGCAGAGACATTACTTTGGCAACAATGGTCCGTCTAGTCAAGGTATGGTTTTTCCAGTAGTCATGTATGGATGTGAGAGTTGGACTGTGAAGAAAGCTGAGCACCAAAGAATTGATGCTTTTGAACTGTGGTGTTGGAGAAGACTCTTGAGAGTCCCTTGAACTGCAAGGAGATCCAACCAGTCCATCCTAAAGGAGGTCAGTCCTGGGTGTTCATTGGAAAGACTGATGCTGAAGCTGAAACTCCAATACTTTGGCCACTTCATGTGAAGAGTTGACTCATTGGAAAAGACTCTGATGCTGGGAGGGATTTGGGGCAGGAGGAGAAGCAGACAGCAGAGGATGAGATGGCTGGATGGCATCACCGACTCAATGGACATGAGTTTGGGAACTCTGGGAGTTGGTGATGGACAGGGAGGCCTGGCGTGCTGTGATTCATGACTAAGTGACTGAACTGAAGTGAGTCAAATGGTACAAGTTTTAGTTATGCAAGAAAAAGACAGTAGAAATATACTGTACAACCTAGTACTTATAATTATTGTATTACACACTTTAAAAATTGCTGAGGGTAAATCTTTTGTCAATTAATTATTATTGGATGCTAAATAATAGTAAATAAAGTGGACAAGAAAAAAATTTTAGAAGGTAATATGTGTTTATTGCAGTGATAGCTTCATATATTATCTGTATATTTTCTGTAAACTCATTAAGTTGCATACATTAAATATGTACAGCTTTATGTATGCTAGTTATTCCTGACATACTTTGATTTGCATATCTCTATTTATTTTTCTTGGTTAAAAATTTTTAGTAACAATGTGTTTACTATTATTAAATGAGTTATTAATGATAAACAATACATATTAAGACATTTAAAGTTCTGAGATTCTTTAATATGAAAAATGTATATGTGAAATATTTGTGAAAAAGTTATATTTGCATCTAAGTAACTGAAGTTCACTGGGGCCCTTAACAACTTTTAAGAGTTTTAAGTGGTCCTGAAAACAAAATGTTTGAGAACTGGAAGCATAAGGAACTGTGGATTCTTACTATGATAGATTTCCATTGACCACACATCTTAATAATGCCAGATACACAAATAGATGGTACAGATTAATTCAAAAAGGTGTTAAATATGTGTCTCATCACACAACTTTGAATATCTTATAATATTATATTCAAAATTTATGTGACTTTTAAAAATCAAGTCATATGATTATCCTTTATTCTACTCTTTTGTTGAAAGATTTATTATTCTATGGAAAAAATACATAGTAGTGAGAACCAAGTTTCATGGTCTTCCAAAACACAATTTAAAGCCCATATGCAATTATCAGTCAGTTTTGAATAGCAAACATCATTTAAATGGTAGGTTTTCATTAAATATTTAAAAACATGTAGTTTCCACTCTTTTTTCTTTTTAAGCAGTAATTATCTTTGGATCTGGAGAAGGAAATGGCAACCCACTCCAGTATTCTTGCCTGGAGAATCACATGGATGGAGGAGCCTAGTAGGCTACCGTCCATGGGGTCGCTAAGAGTCGGACACAACTGAGCCACTTCATTTATCTTTGGATCATCAGCAAACCAACTAGAATACTATTAACTATTTCTAATTCATAGAAATTGCTTTTAGGAAAAAAGTATTTATGATATTGTCTCATTTTGAATATTTGTACTTAAATTATATAGCATTAATTTCAATGTAATGATAGATAGTGAAGTTCTTTGGATTCTTAATGTGATGGTAATTTGAACTAGTAAGCTTGAAAGTCGTGAATGAGTAAAGGTCAAGTATCTCATCTAAGATGCCAGAAAATCTAATATTTTACTTACTAGCATTACTGAAAATAAAAATAGGCAATTAAATAAAATGAATAATTTTTATTCTTTTACAAAGATATGTGTATTTTAACACATTCAAAAGTAACCATCCATCATTCATGTGATCAAAGCAGTTAATCTCCACACAACAACATCCTCTTTGTTAATATGGTTTCCCAAGTAGAACAAATTGCTAACATCCTAACAATCGAGTGCATATAGCTTGACAACTTTGAGTGGCAATTTAGTTATTGGCAAAATTGTAGTAAGATGTTTAACAAAGAGCTCAATTCTTGTTTAATTACCAAATTTGGGAGATGCATATATCAATATGTGTTCCTCAAATTAATAGGAAGAAGCAAACTATTCAAATGCTAAATAATATCAATAGTTGAAATTGCCTTGAATGGCTTTATCTCAACCTTAATTTTGAGAAAGAAAAAATCATGAGGACTACTACTACTGAATTAAATATTTTTAAATTATAAGATAGAAACATTTACAGTTATGGAATGGCATATTCTACTTTGATATTTACTGTATTAACACAAACCATAACATATTATTTTCAGTTTACATAAAACTCTAACCAACCAATACAAATCAAAGTAAAACATTAATAGATTCAATAAAATTTAAAATTGGATAGATGCTTAAGCATTATAGTAGACTGTAGCTCAGATGGTAAAGCATCCTCTTGCAATATAGGATATCTGCGTTCAATCCCTGGGTCAGGAAGATCCCCTGGAGAAGGAAATGACAGCCCACTCCAGTATTCTTGCCTGGAGAATCCCACCAGAGGAGCCCTGTGGGCTACAGTCCATGGGGTCACAAAGAGTGGGACATGACTGAGCAACTAACATATAGTACTAATGAATTTTTATATTTTGTGTTTCTCTGATAGACTTGTTGGAGAAGGCAGTGGCACCCCACTCCAGTACTCTTGCCTGGAAAATCCAAGGGATGGAGGAGCCTGGTAGGCTGCAGTCCATGGGGTTTTAAGAGTCAGACAGGACTGAGCGACTTCACTTTCACTTTTCACTTTCATGCATTGGAGAAGGAAATGGCAACCCACTCCCAGTGTTCTTGCCTGGAGAATCCCAGGGATGGGGGAGCCTGGTGGGCTGCCGTCTATGGGGTCTCACACAGTAGGACATGACTGAAGCAACTTAGCAGCAGCAGCAGCAGCAGCAGCAGCAGCAGCAGCAGCAGCAGCAGCAGCAGATAAACTTGTGCTTTTAGGACATGGAGCATAGATAATGTAGAAAATATTCTGATACATGAAAAATTCTGAGTTATTCATAAATCAGAAAACTATTACTTTGAATTTAAAAGATAATTTTATTTTTTAATTACTTACTTAATAGGAGGATAATTATGTTACAATATTGTGATAGTTTTAGCCATACATCAGTATCAATCAGCTATATATACATGTGTCTTCTCCTAAAAGATAATTTTAAATTGAAGTCTACTATGTTTTGTCTATTTACTAACACATGCTATAAATAAATTCTGAAAAAATTGGAATATTTTATCTGATTTAGAGTGGCCTTTATAAATAAACTTACTTCAAAGAAATACTGTGCTGCTACAAAACATCTGCTTGAAAGATACGTACATAGCATAGTATAGAGTAACACAAGTTCTTTTAAACTTGACACATCTTTACTAACTTGCAGTATGATTTTTAAATTGTTACTTTATATATATCTATTAAAATCTGCAATTTTTTACTCATATGCTGCACAGTAAAATCATGTCAGTTGACAATTAGAAGTACAAAATTTTGGTCAACAAAATGAAATTGAATATTTCATGTTAGGGTGATTATCTAGATGATTCAGAATGTGGCTATGTTACTTTTTAGATTAACATTATAATATAAAAATTAATAACTTTAAAGGCCAAAGGATTATGTGGAGGTTAAAAAAATATATATATAGAAACTGTGTTCTGTGCATTGTACTTTGGCCTAAAATTTCCAGATCTAAAAAAGCAAAAGAGTTCCAGAAAAACATCTATTTCTGCTTTATTGACTATGCCAAAGCCTTTGACTGTGTGGATCAAAACAAACTGTGGAAAATTCTTCAGGAGATGAGAATACCAGATCACCTGACCTGCCTCTTGAGAAACCTGTATGCAAGTCAGGAAGCAACGGATAGAACTGGACATGGAACAACAGACTGGTTCCAAGCAGGAAAAGGAGTACGTCAAGGCTGTGTATTGTCACCCTGCTCATTTAACTTATATGCAGAGTACATCATGAGAAACACTGGGCTGGAAGAAGCACAAGCTGGAATCAAGATTGCTGGGAGAAATATCGATAACCTCAGATATGCAGATGACACAACCCTTATGGAAGAAAATGAAGAATAACTAAAGAGCCTCTTAATAAAAGTGAAAGAGGAGAGTGAAAAAGTTGGCTTAAAGCTCAACATTCAGAAAATGAAGATCATGGCATCTGGTCCCATCACTTCATGGGATATAGATGGGGAAACAGTGGAAACAGTGTCAGACTTTAATTTTTTGGGCTCCAAAATCACTGCAGATGGTTATTGCAGCCATGAAATTAAAAGACACTTACTCCTTGGAAGAAAAGTTATGACCAACCTAGATAGCATATTCAAAAGCAGAGACATTACTTTGCCGACTAAGGTTCAACTAGTCAAAAGACTATGGTTTTTCCTGTGGTCATGTATGGATGTGAGAGTTGGACTGTGAAGAAGGCTGAGTGCCAAAGAATTGATGCTTTTGAACTGTGGTGTTGGAGAAGACTCTTGAGAGTCCCTTGGACTGCCAGGAGATCCAACCAGTCCATTCTGAAGGAGATCAGCCCTGGGATTTCTTTGGAAGGAATGATGCTAAAGCTGAAACTCCAGTACTTTGGCCACCTCATGCGAAGACTTGACTCATTGGAAAAGACTCTGATGCTGGGACGGATTGGGGGCAGGAGGAGAAGGGGACGACAGAGGGTGAGATGGCTGGATGGCATCACTGACTCAATGGACGTGAGTCTGAGTGAACTCCGGGAGTTGGTGATGGACTGAGAGGCCTGGAGTGCTGCAATTCATGGGGTCACAAAGAGTCGGACACGACTGAGTGACTGAACTGAACTGAGACAGCATACTAAAAAGCAGAGACATTACTTTGCCCAAGAAGGTCCATCTAGTCAAGGCTATGGTTTTTCCAGTGGTCATGTATGGATGTGAGAGTTGGACTATAAAGAAAGCTGAGCACTGAAGAATTGATGCTTTTGAGCTATCATGTTGGAGAAAACTCTTGAGAGTCCTTTGGACTGCAAGGACATCCAGCCAGTTAATCCTAAAGGAAATCAGTCCTGGTGTTCGTTGGAGGGACTGATGTTGAAGCTGAAACTCGAATACTTTGGCCACCTCATGCAAAGAACTAACTCATTAAAAAGACCCTGATGATGCATAAGATTGAGAGACAGAAGAAAAGGGAACGACAGAGGATGAGATGTTTGGATGGCCTCACCAACTTGATGGACATGGGTTTGAGTGAACTCTGGGAGTTGGTGAGGGACAGGGAAGCCTGGCGTGTTGCGGTTCATGGGGTCGCGAAGAGTTGGACACGACTGAGCAACTGCACTGAACTGAATTGAAATGATCACATATGGTGTTTTGGGCTAATTGTTACCTTTCTCTCTTCAAGTCTCTTTTTTGCATAGTGTACTATAGGTTTCTTATTTCTCTGGTTTTCCTGAAGGAAAGTTAATTAATTTATCAAGCATTTATTGAGTGCTGGAAATAAGCCCAATTACCATGTAATACTAAAACTTTAAATAATGCAATCACCTAAGCTAAACTTTCCAGCCTTAGAAATCTCTTTGTAGTTCTGACAGCTGGAAACCTTCCTCTGATTTATTGGTTGTTTTGAAAGGATAATTGTTCTATGCCTCAGACTCCAAGGTTCCGTGTTGCCTTTCAGGACAAAGGCTTTTGAAACTTAAAAGTCATTTTTTTTTCTTTTTCCTGTGGTACCATTCTTTTCATTATGTTGTAAGTATCAAACAGTCTAACACCATAGTGTATGCAAAGAAGACTGTGTGTGGAAGAAGACAGAGATTGGCAGGTAGCAGTAAATAACAGAATAAAATACATTTTTTGCTTAGGCGTCTAAAATATTGTACGTACATACACAAACAGCATGCAGATTGTCACAGTGCATATATTTATTAATTCAATTCAAATAAACCACTTCTAAATATGGGACATCTAGTTGGAGAAAGATTATAATAATATTTTTATGTATACAAAATATATAAATACTGAGTATGAGGAATATCTATTATAGATTGGTCAGCATATTTTCAACTCCGCATTCTATTTTGAAATGTAACTTGGCCCATCAGATGAAGGAGTGTATTTCTTCTTTCTGGGTATATGAGCTGACCTTTTGAAATATTTTGACTGATGGTATACTGTGGAAGCAATGCTGTGTAACTTTCAAGGTTGAATTTTAAGAGAACCACAAGTTCTGCATTTGCATCCTAGAATACTCCTTGGAACCCACATATCTTCCTCTGAGGAAGCACAAGCAACTCAGGAAGAGGCTGACATGTTAGATATGTAAATACACATATATATGTATGTACACATACATGTACATATAGGAAGAGGCTGACATGTTAGATATGTAAATACACATATATATGTATGTACACATACATGTACATATGTGTAAATATGCATCTGTACAAATTTAAATATATAAAATTTTAAACTCCATTGGAGATGTCTGAGAAAAAAAAAGATATATGCAGTATCTTGCTCTATAGCAAATACTACAATAATAATGCTCTATTGTATGAAGATATTTATCAATAAAAGGAGTCATCTAGCAGTATTTGTTTAGTCACCTAGCAGTAGATTCTGAGATGAATAAGTAGGATTTTTTAATGTTACCTTGTCCTGAAAACTTATTCAACTCATAGTCCTTTTTCATGAGGATAGTTTGAAGTATGTTGTTTTGATTGCTAGATAAAAAGTGTCAGTTGTGTTTATGGTATCTCTCTACACAAAATCAAAAAAGAGTTGAAGCTATATAGTTTCTTTTAAATCATATTTAGAGTCAGTAAAATTTGAGTTAAACCTGTAAAATTGTGAATTTCAGTTGGTTCTGATTTAGTAGCTCTATATAATTGGAGAACATATTTTAACATGAAATCTGAAGTGCCAGTAAGAATTTCCTGAATTTATTTAATAATAAAGGAAATATGCTCTGTTATTCTAAAGTTAATCTTCATGAGATTGGAGTGGTCTCCATGCTAATGAAACATGGAGACACCAGTCGAAAAAGCATATACTTTAGCCATAAGGAAACATGAGTCAATCTGTATAAGTTTTGTATCTTCTGAGTATATATTATCTTTGTGCATCTCCAAACTTAAAAGTGATTTTTTTATGCACATGTCTTCTTCCTAGTATAATTGCTACTAAAATATGTCTATGGAGGAATATATCTTTACAGAAATAGTTCTTTGACAATATATTTTACTTTGTGTCCTTTGGCAGTAGTTTCTTTTTTTATATCAAAAAAGTAGAAAACAGCAGTGCGTCCTGAATTTGGGATAGTTTAAAGTGTGTATATTTGTGTGTGAGAGAAGAATTAAGAGTGGCTAGCACGAAGAGCAGGGGGAGGGCAGGAAAGAAAAGGAAGGAAAGATAATTCTTTAAGGGAATTTTTATTGGAAGAAGGGCCCCTTCCAGAGCCTGAGAGTAGGCTCTAGTACAACACTAGGAAATGAATTGCCTGAGAAGACATACATACTGACAAAAAAAGAGACTTATTGGAAAGGGGCACCAAGGCAGTGGCACCCCACTCCAGTACTCTTGCCTGGAAAATCCCATGGACGGAGGAGCCTGGTGGGCTGCAGTCCATGGGGTCGCCAAGAGTCGGGCACGACTGAGTGACTTCACTTTCACTTTTCACTTTCATGAATTGGAGAAGGAAATGGCACCCCACTCCAGTGTCCTTGCCTAGAGAATCCCAGGGAGCGGGGAGCCTGATGGGCTGCCATCTATGGGGTCGCACACAGTCGGACACGACTGAAGCGACTTAGCAGCAACAGCAGCAGCAGCACCTTGGTGGAGAGCAGCAGAGTAAGGGGACCTTGGCAAACTGCTCTGCCACATGGATTGCAGTCTCAGGTTTTATGGTAATGGGGTTAGTTTTGGGGTTGTGTCTGGCCAATCACGGACTCAAAGTCCTTCCTGATGGCACAGGCATTGCTCAGCCAAGATGGATTCAAGAAAGAATTCTAGATGGTGGGTCGGACATATGGATTGGCTACTCATCTCTCCTTTTGACTTTTCCTGAACTCTTCTAGTTGGTGGTAGCTTGTTGGTTCTGAATTCCTTACCAGTACCTCCTGCTGTACAATAACTCATGCAAGTGGTTATTATGGTGCCTGGCCAGGGCTGGTGGTTTTGGTCAGTGGTTTCCCTATTATTTTTTCTGCTGTTCTCTTTTATCTTTTTTTTTTTTTTTTGTTTTTTTTTTGTTTGTTTGTTTGTTTTTTAATTTTTAGTTTTTTATTTTTTAAATTTTAAAATCTTTAATTATTACATGCATTCCCAAACATGAACCCCCCTCCCACCTCCCTCCCCAGAACATCTTTCTGGGTCATCCCCATGCACCAGCCCCAAGCATGCTGCATCCTGCGTCAGACATAGACTGGCGATTCAATTCACATGATAGTATACATGTTAGAATGTCATTCTCCCAAATCATCCCACCCTCTCCCTCTCCCCTTTAAAATGGTTTTAGTTTCCAAAATGCTGAAACATCTACTGTATCATATGTTTAATTAATATTGTATAGTAATTGAATTCCACCAATTTTTTATGAGCAGGATTTAAAATAAATGTCAGTGGACTTATTTGCAGCATATTCTATCAAAAAGTTACAATTCCTCTATGAACAAGGGATAAGATGTTGAGTGGACTTTCACTCAACAACTGGAAATGCAAATTAAAGGTTAGGAGGAGCCAAGAAAGCTTCATTATAAAGGAATCTTGAGATTCCTTTATCACTAAGTTGTATCCAACTCTTTGTGACCTCATGGACTATAGCATACCAGGCTCCTCAGTGTCCTTCACTATCTCTGAGTGAAAATTAAAGTCACTCATTTGTGTCCGACTGTTTGCAACCCTTTGGACTGCAGCCTGCCAGTCTCCTCTGTTCATGAAATTCTACAGGCTAGAATACTGAAGTGGGTAGCCGTTCCCTTCTCCAGGGGATCTTCCCGACTCAGGAATCGAACCAGGGTCTCCTGTATTGCAGGCAAATTCTTTATCAACTGAGCTACTAAGGAAGCCCACTATCTCTCAGAGTTTGCTCAAATTCATGTTCACTGAATTGGCGACGCTACCTAACCATCTCACTCATCTTCTGCCACTATATTCTCCTTTTGCCTTCAATCTTTCCCAGCATTAGCGTCTTTTCCAGTGAGTCGGCTCTTTGCATCAGTTGGCCAAAGTATTAAAGCTTCAGCTTCAGCATCAGTCCTTCCAGTGAATATTAAGGGTTGATTTCTTTCAGGATTGACAAGATGAATCTCCTTGCAGTCCAAGGAACTCTCAAGAATCTTCTCCAACACCACACTTCAAAAGCATCAATTCTTCAGTGCTCAGCCTACTTTATGGTCAAACTCTCACATCCATACATGATATATTGGAAAAATTATAGCTTTGACTATGTAGACCTTTGTCAGCAAAGTGATGTCTCTGCTTTTTAATATGCTGTCTAGATTTGTCATAACTGTCCTTCCAAGGAGCAAGTGTCTTTTAATTTCATGATTGCAGTCACCATTGCAGTGACTTTGGAGCCCAAGAAAATAAAATCTGTCTTGTTTCCACTTTCCCCCTTCTATTTGCCATGAAGTGATGGAACCGGATGCCATGATCTTAGTTTTCTGAACGCTGAGTTTTAAGCCAACTTTTTCCCTCTCCTCTTTCACTTCCATCAAGAGGCTTTTTAGTTCTTCTTCGCTTTCTGCCATAAGGGTGGTGTTATTCACATATCTGTGGTTATTGATATTTCTCTCGGCAATCTTGATTCCATCTTGTGCTTCATCCAGCCCAGCATTTTGCATGATGTATTTTCTCTACATATAAGTTAAATAGGCAGAATGACAATATACAGTCTTGTATTCCTTTCCCAATTTTGAACTAGTCAGTTTTTCCATGTATGGTTCTAACTGCTGCTTCTTGACCCACCTACTTGAGGTGATTTGATATTTCCATCTCTTTAAGAATTTTCCACAGTTTGTTTTGATCCACATAGTCAAAGGCTTTAGAGTAGTCAGTGAAGCAAAAGTAGATGTTTTTCTGGAATTCTCTTGCTTTCTCTGTGATCCAGCAAATGTTGACAATTTGAGTTCTGGTTCCTCTGACTTTTCTAAACCCAGCTTGTATATATAGAAGCTATCAGTTCACATACTACTGAAACCTAGTTTGAATGATTTTGAGTAAAACCTTACTAGCATGTGAAATGAGCACAACTGTATGATCATTTGAACACTCTTTGGCACTGGCTTTTTTTGGGATTGGAATGAAAATTGGCCTTTTCCAGTCTTATGGCCACTGCTGAGTTTTCCAAATTTGCTGACACATTGAGTGCAGCACTTGAACAGCATCATCTTTTAGGATTTGAAATAGCTCAGTTGGAATTCCATCACCTCCACTAGCTTTGTTTATAGTAATGCTTCCTAAGGTCCATTTGACTTCAAACTCCAGGATGTCTGGCTCTTTGCTAGTGACCACACCATCATCAATATAAGGGTCATTAAGACCTCTTTGTATAGTTCTTCTATGTATTCCTGCTGCCTCTCCTTAATCTCTTCTGCTTCTGTTAGGTCCCTACCATTTCTTTATTGTGCCCATCCTTGCATCAGATATTCCCTGATATCTCCAGTTTTCTTGAAGAGATCTTGAGTTTTCCCATTCTATTGTTTTCCTCTATTTCTTTGCATTGTTCATTTAAGAAACCCTTCTTATCTCTCTTTGCTATTCTCTGGAACTCTACATTCAGTTGGATATATCTTTCCCTTTTTCACTTGCCTTTCACTTCTCACCATTCCTCAGCTGTTTGTAAAGCTTCTTAGATAACCCTTTTGCCTTCTTGCATGTTTTTGCTTTGGGATGGTTTCAGTCACTTCCTCTTATACAGTATTACAGACCTCCATCCATAGTTCTTCAGGCACTCTGTCTACCTAATCTAATCTGATGTGAAGCTCATAGCTTCACTGAGTTACACAAGCCCCTTCACCACTACAGGGCAGTGATCCATGAAGAGGCTGCCCTCTTTGGACTACCATAAATCTAAGATAGGGAAAAAAAAAGGTTTTTTGAGTCATGGAGGAAAAGAGACTGTGGTTTTGTTTCCTTTTTCTTCACCAGGAGGGAATTTTGACTGTGCAGTCCTTTCAGTTAGGTGAGGATGTTCCAGAGATCAGTTCCTTGAGGTTGTTATGCCTAAGAGAAAGGGAGACTGCCTTTCTTTGAATGGGCTTCTGCTTATGCAATGCATTTAAGGAACATGGTTCTGTGGAAAATATAGGTATGACCTATAAACAGTCTCAGTCTAAATAAAACAATGATAGCATAACAAAGGCTTCCCTGGTAGCTCAGCTGGTAAAGAACCCACCTGCAAGGAGACCCTGGTTCGATCCCTGGGTTAGGAAGATCCTCTGGAGAAGGGAATGGCTACCCATTCCAGTATTTTGGCCTGGAGAATTCTATGGACTGTATAGTCCATGGGATTGCAAAGAGTCAAACAAGACTGAGCGACTTTCACTCACAACATAAGGAAATTGCCTCCAGTGAATCAATGTAAACAAAGTTACCAACATGTAAATATATAGCTGAGAGAATATATGCTATTGTATCAACCATAATTATTAAATGTAAAAAAATGCAAATTTAAGAAATTTAGTCAACGAACTATAGTATAGTAATACTTGTTATAATTAAGCAATGGGCTCTTCTTCAGTCAGTTTCTTTATTCTGCCAATAGCAGGATTTTTCCTTTCAGGAAGAACAGTTCACTAAAATTCATAGTGACTCTCAAATATTTGGAACAATTTAGTTTGAAATATTTTAAGACTGCACTGTCCCAGATGGTATTTTCTAACTCAATGGCTTTGACTCATGAGCCTCATTCCCAGCATTATCTGCAATCTTACCATTCTCCTCCAATAAGATTACAATCTTTCCACTGAAATAGTTGTTTAGTATTTTTACTTTTAATGACTCATATTTTCTAAAATATTCAGCATTACTGTTTTCACACTGTTTCTAAAAATACATCTGATTCTGAACAAATAAAAGTATTTTGGATAAAAAGCAGAAAGGCAGTTGAACTAATACTCCATATTTAATTTTATCTGAGAATTCCCAGTTCCTTGAAACACCTTGGAAAATGCTTGTAAGACAAATAAGTCTTGCACTTATAGCACGATGCCAGGTAGGGTTTATTGTCCTTTAATATTTAAAGGATCTTTTTACATCCCTGCAGAAGAACAAGGATGTGAAGCTCTCTCAAAGACTGAGCTTCATATTTCTTAGCCCTAGCATTTTCTTGGTTACTGCTGGCTCTGAGCTCCTGCTTTGCTAAATTAATTAAACTTGGGAATCATATTGTATTTCTCTTGTGTTTCCCTGCTTATACCTTAGTGAATCTCAGGCTTTAATTTCTTCCCCAAACAGACAGCTCACATAGTATTAGTTTGCATTGAATATTTTAGAACAAAATTGGAAATTGAAGTTAAATATTCTAAGTCAATTCTATATCCTTTTTTAGAGCTGTGAAATTTGAATTGGTGTTCTTTATGCACACATCTTCCCTGTAACTTAAGAAATCATTGAGACACCTGCAATATTTAGATGCTTTCTCCCTGATAAGAACATTTTAAATTTATTTTTGTTTAGCTAATGGCTCACATTTTTCTAAAGTGTTCAACATTACTGAATTTTAGGTAGGTATAGAGAACCAACAGCTCTAGTGATAGTCTTTATCTGTGTCCTAAAGTAACATCATGATAGGCTGATCTCTCATGCTCCTCTTCATAAAACAGACAAACCAAAAGAAAAAAAAGAAAAACCACTCAACATTTTCAAAAAGGGATAAGGTATAAAAGGGCTCTATCCAGGTTTTTAGTGTTGCCTAGAGTATATTCAGGTGTAATGTCTTTTTTGACATTCTAGTTATTAACTCATGTACAACAGTGGGAGATTTACTCTAATCTTAGTATGCAGTCCAAGTTTCTCTCTAAGGTAGAGTGTCTATTAAAATAAAATGGTTTAAGAAGCTGTAGGAAAATGACAGGAGGAAGCTAAGGGATTCAGAAGACTCAAGAGATGAACTTGGGGAGGAAATCAGTACTGTCATTGTATAAGTATAAGGCACGTAAAGCTAAATTTATTTCAGGGATGAGTTGTATTATCTTCCTTTTAATAGGCTCAATATGTTTGGATACAGTAGAAGCTGGAAATGTTTGCAGACTTGAAGAGAGGTATCCTAGTTAGTTCTAAAGTATTTTCGGCTTACATAGGCTCTTTCCTTGGTGACCTGACCACATCTGACAAGGAATTAGAAGAAAAGAGTTGAGTAAGCTGCCCAATTGCACATGCCTTACAAATGGCAAAACTGTGATTCAAACTAGACCATACAGTTCCAGAATGCGTACTCTTTGAAGTTCACTATTCTTCATGCTGATGTTCATTTATGTTACAATTGCAATTTTATATGTGTGCCTAGTTCACTGTAAGCAATCAAGAAAGAGTTGTTAAATAAATGAACAAACATTTATATATGAAAATAGAGTAAGGATGCAGGTGAGTATGGGGTGAATGGTATTTAAGTCAAGTGGGGTTATCACTGTAATGGGCCATCAGAGAAAGAGAATATTTAAAGATCCCAGTGTGTAAGGAGTAAGTCAGTGTAACTGAGACTAGTGGATCTGAAATTTAGGATAGAATTTTATTTTCCAAAAGTAACCCTAAATAACTGAAGCATATGAAGGTATGTTTGGACTTAATGAAAACTACCAAAGAGTCAGCTGTGAAATGAGTTCATCAGCCAGAATTAGATAAATATGAATTTGTACTTGTTTCTGAGTTCCAGTACTCTTTGTATTCACTTGCTAAGGAAATATTTGGTCTGAAAATTTGTGGAGCCAGAGAATTAAAGCTAGACATGAATAATTTGTTATTGTATCATCTCAGCCCTGCATTGCTGATGAATTCTTAATCAAATTCAATGCTTGTATAGAGTTCTGCCGATTGGAGTTCCTGTTTAATTGCAAACACTTCCTTCTAACGTTGTTGAACAACTTCCTAGATTATATCACAAAGATTCATTCTGATATCTCATGTCTTAATAGATTAGTACAATGCAGTTTATTTCATTATTTTAAAAATACAGTTTGTGAAAAATAACTGACTGGGCTGAATCCACATTCATGATTTAATATCTTTGCTATTCAATTTATTAATTAATCAGTCAGTAGGCAGTTATTTTGTTATCTTTTAGGGATAAGGTAATGAAAAATATAGGTGCTATTGCTGTCCTCACAAAGATATTAGCATTTAATACACAATATGAAAGATGAATTGAAATTTGCTGAACAAAAATAGTGTTTATGATAGAGAAGACAATACAAAGTCCAGAAATGAGAATAATCCTGAGGAGCTTGAAAATCTAAAAGAAGTTCACTATAAACAAATTATAGGTTAACAGGAATAAGGCAAGGCAAGGAGAATGTTGAGATATGAGACTATGTAGGCTAAATAAAAAAGCAGATCAAATTACTAACTACATATCACTTATACTGAAGATTATCCAGATATCAAAGGCTGTTACTAAAGGTATTTAAGGGCGTGAATGATACCATTACATTTATATTTCATAAAACTGATCCACATGTCTGTTGAAAAGTTAAAAAGGATAAACAAGATGTTCTATATACATACAACGGAACATTGTTTGACCTTAAAGAAGAACATCCTGTCACATGCTACAATATGGATGAACCTTGAGGACATTAAGTGAAATAAGGTACGCACAAAAAGACAAATACCATATGATTTCATTTGTGTGAAGTATCTAAAGTAGTCAAATTCATAAGAACAGAAAGTAGAGTGGTGGTTACTAACACTAGGTGAGGGAGAAACAGGGAGATGTTTAATGGGTAGACAGTACTTTCAGGTTTGCAAGGTGAAAAATTTCTAGATATCTGCTGCAAAGCAGGGCAACACCACTGAACTGTACAGTTAAAGCTGGTTAAGATGGTAAAGTTTATGTTATGTGGTTTAAGACTTTATTTTTTGAGCATTTTCAGTTTTACAGCAAAATTGAGAGAGAGATTTCCCATATACTCCCTGTCCCCACACAGGGATAGGCTCCTCCATTAATTAGCATCCCCACCAGAGAGGGATACTTGTTACAATGGATAGGCTTACACTGACACATCATATTCATCCAAAAGTGAACTGTATATATAGTGTTTTACAGTTTTCTTTTGGCATTGTACATTCTATGAATTTTTACAAATCCGTAAGGACATGTATCCATTATTAGAATATCATACAAAGTATTTTATCTAACCTAAAAATCCTGTGTGCTCTGCCTATTTATCCCTCCATCCTCAACTCCTGGAGACCACTGATTTTTTTGTTGTTAATTGCCACCATAGTTTTGCCTTTTCAAAATGTCATATAATTGGAATCATACAATATGGAGCCTTTTCAGATCGGCTTTTTTCACTTACTAATAGGCACCATGTCTTGATAACTCATTTATATTTATGCTGAAAAGAATTCCATGGTATGGATGCACCACAGTTTATATATCTACTCAGCTACTAGAGGACATCTTGGTTGCTTCCAAGTTTTGGAAATTGTGAATAAATCTTGTGTGCAGGAGTTTGTGTGGAATGTTATTTCTATTTACCACACTGAATATAGTGTAATATTAAAAGCCTTTCTAATAGTGATAAGACTTCTAAAAATCCAAGGGAGAAAACCTGGTAACCTGATCTTGAATAGCAATAGTATACATAAAGAAGGGTAATCATATTCCATGTTCAGTTGTGTAAGGAGGTAGAATCAGTTTGACTCATGTTGTTTATTGCAGAATTAATTTGGATAAAGAAATAATAATTTCACTTCTTATTTGTTCCTTTTGCAGTGTATATCAGCTATCCACAGACCATTCAAAATACATGTTCTGATCTCAGGAAAGAAGTTTTAGGCATAAAAATACACTAAATTCAGATGAAGATCAACAGCATTCAACAGTTACCAGTACTCTTTATAAACAACCAGTTTTATGGCAGTAACTCACATTAAAAATGATACCCAAACAGAGGCAAGAATTTCCTTGGGTATTGGATTATATATTATATATCCAATCATATATATATATATGTGTGTGTGTGTGTGTGTGTGTGTGTGTATGTGTGTGTGTGTATATATATATATATATATATATATATATATATATATATATATATGATATATTCTCTTGGATTATGTTGGATATTGAGTGGTGGAAAGGGGCATGTAATTCTGAAATTCCCCATGATGGACTTGATATTAGCTTCCCCTTCCCAGGGGAGGTTGTATGTTTCTACCCCATTTAAGATAAATAATAGATAGTAATTGAAGATCTGGCAGTAGATGAAATTGTTTAGAGATTTTGTTGGATTAGAAAGGAGCTACGGAGAATCCTTAGGCACAGTACAATATAAGAAATGAGTAGAAGAAAAATTTTCCTTTGCTTTTATTAGAATCACAAAGTCCCAATCATATTAGCTAACTTTTCTCTACAGCTGTTTGTTTTGAAACTGAGGTTAAATGAGGTAGAAATTGAGAGGAGGGACAGAGAAGGCGGGAGGAGAGGGAGTTCAGTTCAGTTCAGTTCAGTTCATTTCCTTACTCGTGTCTGACTATTTGTGATCCCATGAACTGCAGCATGCCAGCCTCCTTGTCAATCACAAACTCCTGGAGCCTACCTAAACTCATGTCCATTGAGTTGGTGATGCCATCCAACCATCTCACCCTCTGTCGTTCCCTTCTCCCGCCCTCAATCTTTCCCAGGGAGAGGCATTCTATAAATAATATAGTTTTTGTTTTGTTTTTGTTTACTATTCCCGTTTTTACATCTTAGATCCATGGAACTAAAGTAAGCATAGAATGATAGTTTCTGAAAAGTACAGTCAAGAAACACCTGGAGTAACAGGCAAATTTGGCCTTGGAATACAGAATGAAGCAGGGCAAAGACTAATATTGAGTTCTGCCAAAAGAAAGCACTGGTCATAGCAAACACCCTCATCCAACAACAAAAAAGACTCTACACATGGACATCACCAGATGGTCAACACTAAAATCAGATTGATTATATTGTATGCAGCCAAAGATGGAGAAACTTTATACAGTCAGCAAACACAAGACTGGGAGCTGACACTGGCTAAGATCATGAACTCCTTATTGCCAAATTCAGATTTAAATTGAAGAAAGTGGGAAAACCATTAGACCATTCAGGTATGACCTAAATCAAATCCCTCATGACCATACAGTGGAAATGAGAAATAGATTTAAGGGACTAGATCTGATAGACAGAGTGCTGGATGAACTATGGATGGAGGTTCGTGACATTTATACAGAGTGAAGTAAGCCAGAAAGAAAAACACCAATACAGTATACTAACACATATATATGGAATTTAGGAAGATGGCAATGACGACCCTGTATGCAAGACAGGGAAAGAGACACAGATGTGTATAACGGACTTTTGGACTCAGAGGGAGAGGGAGAGGGTGGGATGATTTGGGAGAATGACATTCTAACATGTATACTATCATGTGAATTGAATCGCCAGTCTATGTCTGACGCAGGATGCAGCATGCTTGGGGCTGGTGCATGGGGATGACCCAGAAAGTTGTTCTGGGGAGGGAGGTGGGAGGGGGGTTCATGTTTGGGAATGCATGTAAGAATTAAAGATTTTAAAATTTAAAAAATAAAAAACTAAAATTAAAAAAAAATAAAAAAAAATAAAAAAAAGGAAAAAAAAAAAAGAAAAAGAAAAGAGACAGGAATCAAGACCATCTCCAAGGAAAAGAAATGCAAAAAAGCAAAATGGCTGTCTGGGGATTCCTTACAAATAGCTGTGAAAAGGAGAAGCAAAAAGCAAAGGAGAAAAGGAAATACATACCCATTTGAATGCAGAGTTCCAAAGAATAGCAAGGAGAGATAAGAAAACCTTTCTCAGAGATCAGTGCAAAGAAATAGAGGAAAACAATAGAATGGGAAAGACTAGAGATCCCTTCAAGAAAATTAGAGATACCAAGGGGACACTTCATGCAAAGACGGGCTCAATAAAGGACAGAAATGTTATGGACCTAACAGAAGCAGAAGATATTGAGAAGAGGTAGCAAGAATACACAGAAGAACTGTACAAAAAAGATCTTCACGACCAAGATAATCATGATGTTGTGATCACTCACTCAGAGCCAGGTATGTTGGACTGTGAAGTCAAGTGGGCCTTAGGAAGCATCACTATGAACAAAGCTAGTGGAGGTGATGGAATTCCAGTAGAGCTATTTCAAATCCTGAAAGATGATGCTGTGAAAGAGCTGCACTCAATATGCCAGCAAATTTGGAAAACTCAGCAGTGGCCACAGGACTGGAAAAGGTCAGTTTTCATTCCAATCCCAAAGAAAGGCAATGCCATAGAATGCTCAAATTACTGCAGAATTGCACTCATCTCACACTCTAGTAAAGTGATGCTTAAAATTCTCCAAGCCAAGCTTCAGCAATGCATGAACCATGAACTTCCAGATGTTCAAGATGGTTTTAGAAAAGGCAGAGGAACCAGAGATCAAATTGCCAACATCTGCCCAATCATTGAAAGAGCAAGAGAGTTCCAGAAAAACATCTATTTCTGCTTTATTGACTATGCCAAAGTCTTTGACTGTGTGGATCACAATAAACTGTGGAAGATTCTGAAAGAGATGGGAATACCAGATCACCTGATCTGCCTCTTGAGATACATGTATTCAGGTCAAGAAGCAACAGTTAGATTTGGACATGGAACAACAGACTGGTTATAAATAGGAAAAGGAGTACATCAAGGCTATGTATTGTCACCCTGCTTATTTAACTTATATGCAGAGTACATCATGAGTAACTCTGGGTTGGAAGAAGCACAAGCTAGAATCAACATTGTCGAGAGAAATATCAATAACCTCAGATATGCAGATGACACCACCCTTATGGCAGAAAGTGAAGAGGAACTAAAGAGCCTCTTGATGAAAGTGAAAAAGAAGAGTGAAAATTGGCTTAAAGCTCAACATTCAGAAAACTAAGATCATGGCATCCAGTCCCATCACTTCATATCTAATAGATGGGGAAACAGTGGAAACAGTGGTTGACTTTATTTTTCTGGGCTCCAAAATCACTGCAGATGGTATTGCAGCCATGACATTAAAAGACGCTTACTCCTTGGAAGGAAAGCTATGACCAACCTAGATAGCATATTATAAAGCAGAGATATTACTTTGTCAACAAAAGTCCGTCTAGTCAAGGCTATGGTTTTCCCAGTGGTCATGTATGGATGTGAGAGTTGGACTGTGAAGAAAGCTGAATGCCAAAGAATTGATGCTTTTGCACTGTGGTGTTGGAGAAGACTCTTGCAAGTCCCTTGGACTGCAAGGAGATCCAACCAGTCCATCCTAAAGGAGATCAGTCCTGGGTGTTCATTGGAAGGACTGATATTGAAGCTGAAACTCCAATACTATGGCCACCTGATAGAAGAGCTGACTCATTTGAAAAGGCCCTGATGCTGGGAGGGATTGGGGGCAGGAGGATAAGGGGACGACAGAGGATGAGATGGCTGGATGGCATCCCTGACTCAATGGACGTTGGTTTAGGTGGACTCCGGTGCTTGGTGATGCACAGGGAGGCCTGGTGTGCTGCAGCTCATTGGGTCCTAAAGAGTTGGACATGACGGAGTGACTGAACTGAACTGAACACCTTGGTGCCCCCCCCTAGGTAATCACAGCAGATACACAGGGGTACTGTTAAAAAGATTGTACCCAATCAGTTAAACAGGTAAAGAAGATTTTATTCAATACTATTGCAACAGGGAAAAGAGACTCAAGTGAACTATTAACCAAAAGGCAGGAGAGTTTTAAAATGTTGACCTAAGCTAGTAGAAAAGTACTAAAGGACATTAAGAGCTTGTCAAAGTAATGAGGTCATCTGTGTTTTCTAAATTAGCACATAATATTGTTAGGCTCATATGCCCCAACAGAGACTGGAAAATAGGGGCACTGTGTTTCTTGATGGTTACATTTCAAAGGGATGGCTCCCAGGTACTTGAGAAAGATATTTCTAGGTTATAAAACTGGAAAAAATACCTGCGAGATTTACAACTCAAAGGGGAAGAGAAGACCTTACATTACAAGGTTTCTGAAGTAAATGCTCTAATCAAGTCTCCTATGCATGTATGTGCTTAGTCCCTCAGTCGTGTCCAATTCTTTGTGACCCCATTGACTGTAGCCCACCAGGCTTCTCTGCCCATGGGGATTTTCCAGGGAAGAATACTAGAGTGGGTTGCCATGGCCTCCTCCAGGGGTTCTCTCCAACCCAGGGATAGAACCCAGGTCTCCCACATTGGAACAGATTCTTTATTGTGTGAGCCATCATTTTTTATTTGGGTTGCTTATATTGTGATATTGATTTATATGAGCTATAGTTTCTAAAAATTTGATGAGGACCAAAGGATTCACTTCCAAGCTCACTCACATGGCTGTTAAGAGGTTTTATATAGCTGATCAAAACATGGTTTCCCTACAGCAAGTGATAAGACAGAGACAGAAAGAATCAGAAGCTACAGTACCTTTTAGGATCTAATACTATCACTTTTGCCATATTCTACTTTTCATGCTAAACAATCTTGGTACAATGTGGGAGAAGGCTGCATACCCAGAGCTTTGAATCACTAAATGCCAATTTGAGACAGGCCACCACTGGAATCTAGAGGCAAGGAAAGAGAATGTGGCTAAATTCACAAATCGGTGATTTAATCAGATGGAGAGTGTAAGGTAAGCCAGGCATTCAGTCAGAGAAAGGTTTATTATAGGAAGAAAGAAAGTGACTGGCTTTAGAGAGAGCACTCTCCATTTACAGTTAACCCTTCTTTTACCCCATTGATAGGAAATTGTGCCCCACAGGGAGAGGGCCTTAGTTTATCTTTAGCTGCAGCTGGGGTCTTGTGGTCACATAGAGGGGTCTCACAGTCAAGTGGTCACATGGTCTTGAGAAACTGGCACCATCAGGGAAAAACAGGATATCACTTTAAGGAAAAAGCAGGATGTCACCAAGGCAATGCGGCCCCTGTTACTTCATCCCTTGTTTGTCAGATTGACACAGTGGGCCATTTTTTACAGTGCTCTGTGAGCCCCTTGTGGACATTAACAGATATTGACACTAACAGACACTGACAGGATATTGAAAAAGTGAGTTAAGAACCTTGATGAGAGATTAGGTAAGCTGTTGGAATATGAAATTTGACCTAGAAATGAAAGAAAGTGAAGAATCTGTTAAGTAAGAAAGAAGTATAGGAATATTGGAGTTGGATCATAATATAGTTGGATAATTAAAAGGATAGGTGTCTGAAAATATTATTTCAAATTATTCTTTGAATAATATTTGGAGGTTATTGGAAAAGGAATTGTTGTCAGTCTGGCAATTGACATGGTGTGGAAAGAAAGGCCATAAGTTAAATTCTAAAATCAGTATTGTATTAGAAGAGACAAGTTCAAGATGTGGAAAGAATATTTTAGTCAAGTAGATAAAGTGTCAAAGAAACAACATCTAACTGATTCCTACTCATGAGCAAATGAGAGAAACAGCCTGGAAAGCAGTCAGACTAGAGGAACTCTAGGTCACAATTTTAGTATTCACCAGACTTAGGACTTGAAAAGAGTTTATGTAAAGTCATTCTCTCTTCAACAAGATATTTTCTCAATTAAAAACAAGAATGAAGAACTGAAGATTTATGTAAAATTGTTATTCATATAATGGAATTTTCAGATAACATGCCTGATAAGATTGGATAAAGAGAGGAGCAAAGTAGAGTATGATGGTGGACTAAGGACCCTCAAATTGGAGAATTTCAAAGATTACAAGGATGTGAGATAAATCAGATTTAACTGACTACGAATTAAACAAGAAAAATTAATTTCAGCATCTCCCAGTCCACTGAAGGTAGGCTATGACTCTAATTTTCAACCCATTGTGGGTTTAGACAAAACACTGGGTAGAGTATTCTGTAGAAGTTCAACTTGGTAGTGAATGCAAAAGCCCTAATAGTTCCTGATTTAAATGAAATTGCCATATAATGTTTGATGGTTAAAGTGACTAGCATTTCTGCAGCAATGGTTGAGTTCAGTTCAGTCGCTCAGTCGTGTCCGACTCTTTGTGACTCCATGAATCGCAGCACACCAGGCCTCCCTGTCCATCACCAACTCCCGGAGTTCACTCAGACTCGCATCCATTGAGTCAGTGATGCCATCCAGCCATCTCATCCTCTGTCGTCCCCTTCTCCTCCTTCCCCCAATCCCTCCCAGCATCAGAGTCTTTTCCAATGAGTCAACTCTTCGCATGAGGTGGCCAAAGAACTGGAGTTTCAGCTTTAGCATCATTCCTTCCAAAGAAATCCCAGGGCTGATCTCCTTCAGAATGGACTGGTTGGATCTCCTTGCAGTCCAAGGGACTCTCAAGAGTCTTCTCCAACACCACAGTTCAAATGCATCAATTCTTCGGCGCTCAGCCTTCTTCACAATCCTACTCTCACATCCATACATGACCACAGGAAAAACCATAGCCTTGACTAGACAGACCTTAGTTGGCAAAGTAATGTCTCTGCTTTTGAATATGCTATCTAGGTTGGTCATAACTTTTCTTCCAAGGAGTAAGCGTCTTTTAATTTCATGGCTGCAATCACCATCTGCAATGATTTTGGAGCCCCCCAAAATAAAGTCTGACACTGTTTCCACTGTTTCCCCATCTATTTCCCAGGAAGTGATGGGACCGGATGCCATGATCTCCGTTTTCTGAATGTTGAGCTTGAAACCAACTTTTTCACTCTCCTCTTTTACTTTCATCAAGAGGCTCTTTAGTTCTTCTTTGCTTTCTGCCATAAGGGTGGTGTCATCTGCATATCTGAGGTTATTGATATTTCTCCCAGCAATCTTGATTCCAGCTTGTGCTTCTTCCAGCCCAGAGTTTCTCATGATGTACTTTGCATAGAAGTTAAATAAGCAGGGTGGCAATATACAGCCTTGATGTACTCCTTTTCCTGATTTGGAACTAGTCTGTTGTTCCATGTTCATTTCTAACTGTTGTTTCCTGACCTGCATACAGATTTCTCAAGAGGCAGGTCAGGTGGTCTGGTATTCCCATCTCTTTCAGAATTTTCCACAGTTTATTGTGATCCACACAGTCAAAGACTTTGGGATAGTCAATAAAGCAGAAATAGATGTTTTTCTGGAACTCTCTTGCTTTTTCCATGATCCAGCAGATGTTGGCAATTTGATCTCTGATTCCTCTGCCTTTTCTAAAACCAGCTAGAACATCAGGGAGTCACGGTTCACGTATTACTGAAATGGTTGAGTTAGTGTATCATAATACTCTTTGAAATGAATATGAAACTTACCAAAACAGTTTACTCTACACAGTAGTTGTTGGGTGCATGCATGCATGCTTAGTCACTCAGTCGTGTCCAACTCTCTGTGACCCTTTTGACTGTAAACCAGCATGTTCCTCTCTCCATGGGATTTTTCAGGCAAGAATACTAGAGTGGATTGCCATTCCTTCCTCCAGGGAATCTTCATGACTCAGGGATCAAACCCATATCAACCTGTGTCTCCTGCATTGCAGGTGGATTCTTCACCCACTGTGCCATCAGGGAAGCCCAAATGTTGGGTAAAGGGGTACTAACATAAGAAATAAATGGCAATCCAACTATGAAAGGTGAAAAATTTGGTGATTCTACCATATGCAAGTTTAAAACATTTGCAGAAATTTCATAAAGCTATGAACTTCCATTGAGCTTAGTTTCTTACTATCTTCTACAATATTTAACTTTCTGACAGTGCTGGTGGTAGTGAAGAAATGAAGAAAAGAAATTACCTATTTATATCCATTTTTAAAGGATAATTCAAGTATTCAATCACAATTATAACACTCATTCTATAGAATGTTGTTTGCTATCTGATATATTTGTAAACCTTGATTTTCTTGAGAGCAGAACATACATTTAATTTATATTTGAACTTTCAGTGTCTAACATAACACCTAGCCCATAGTAGGTGCAGAAAGATGTATAATTTTTATTGCACAATTTAAGAAGCAAAATATTTAGCTAAAACTTGCCCAAGGTTACAGTCATCATTTCAAAAGGTAGAGGGAGAGAGAAAAGAAAAGCTGTTTTCACCATTGACTTTGCTGCCTCAATATTTATCCACTGTATTTATATTTTTCTCTGTATGTGTTTTTCTGTCAATTTAGTTTCATTATGCTTTGAAGATTAGATTCTACCAAAGGCAATTGAGAACTGTTTTCGCTTAATTAGGAAAGAGCTATTTGAGTCCTGATCCCCACCTTGAAAATTGTCTCATAATTGCTTTTAGAGATAGATATAAAATACATCTGAAGATCTTATTACTATCATTTTGCTATTGTCAGTAATTACTTAACATTAGTAAAATCACTCAGTTAAGGTAAACTTGTATACAAAAGGTTGGCAATTCCCTAGACTTATCTCTCTTCTATAAATTATCTTTATTTCATGAAAATTTCTAGTGTTGTAAATATAATGTTGAACTAAATTGTTTGGGAACTTTTATTTTTCATTTTGTAATGTCACAAAAAGAAACTTATGTTTATGGATTTCTCATAACAAAGTTTTTTTTTAATGCATCACTATTTCTGTCCTTTTCACCACCCTCCATCCCCAGCTTGGAATTTCAATAGGAAAATAAAACCTACAAAATGAAAACAAAAATCAATCTTCTCTTATTTAGGAACAAATTAAATTGCCCTTCTAAAGTAATGATTTTTACCTTAAAGCAGTGATAACTATCTTGTTGCTCTGTCAAGGCTTCTCACCTTCTTATCTTACAACAGTTAACCTTAATAATGCCTCACTTTCAAACTCTTCCTGACTTATGGCTCTTTAAGCACTTCTGTTAAGCTTGATCGTTTACCTACACTTGGTTTCTAATAAAGTCAGTGTCACTTTGAGGATTGTAACTGGATTCCACTGAAAATCAAGTTCTTCAGACACTTTGAAACTAATGTGTGTGTATGTGTTTTCTTTTCTAGTAATTGATATATTTGTTAAATGGATTTTCACCATGTTATTGAATGTCTAGGCAAAATGACAGGATACTAAATTCTGATTTTCTTTTTTTTTGGGGGGGGGGGTCATTTCATATTTGATAATACCTAGTGAAAATGTTGATAAGTATGTAAATAAGAATGCATGGCCTCATAATACCAAACTTTAAAAATATATTTTTTAATGTGGAAATTGCATTGTTAGAATTGGGAATTAACTTCTGTGCTTAGTCATTTTATCTGTGTGCATAGGTCAACTATTGTCCTAAGCTTTAATAATATGCCTAGTCATTAAAGAATTATGTACTACTTAGATGAATGACATTTATTTTGGAATATACCTTTTTTTTATCATTAGTAACTCCCTCCCCCAGTTGTTATGTTCCAGTTGCTATGTTTGAAAATAGGAAAAATTTTTATAGATTAGCTTTAAATTTTACAACTATCATTGATTTCATATTTATAAATGACTCCTTTAATTGTCTTATTCTAAAAAGGAAGTATCTTCCTGGTTTTATCCCTTAGGATCTTAGCTAACCAAATCAGAATAACTATGGTTTTTGTAAAGTAAGAGTTGTGTTTTTTTTTTTTTTTGGCCTAAGATTGGGCCAGCTACTTATTAAAGTCCTTTGAGATATTAAAATATCAAAAACAATGGTGAAAAAGTGAAAGTGTTAGTCACTCAGCATGTCTAACTCTTTGTGACCCCACGGACTGTAGTCCACCAGGCTCCTCTATCCATGGAATTCTCCAGGCATGAATAGAATGGGTTGTCATTCCTTTCTCCAGAGGATCTTCCCAACCCAGGGCTCCAACCTGGGTGTACTGCATTGCTGGCAGATTCTTTACTGTCTGAGTCACAAGGAAAGCCCAAAGCAACAGTAGCACCTACGTTAGGTACAATGAGTACAGTATGCGTTAAGTACTCTACTAAATATTTAAAGTATTCTAAGTTGTTTTATTTTCACAATTTTATTTTCACCTCAATTCTGTGATGTAAGTAGTATAAACCTTATTAAAAGAAGAGGAAGTAAATCCTCCAAAAAGTTAATTTTCTCAGTGTTACCATGACTAATAAATGGTAGATCAGGAATTCTGACTCAGATTCACTGCAGGTTATGTTTATAATTTCTGTACAGATAAATTGAAGTTATTATGAGAAAAAAATACAAATCCTAAATACAGAGAGAATCTCAGAATTAGGCACAGGTTTCTTTCCATCAAGCTGAAGGAGATTATTACCTTGCTTTTATATAATGAATGGTGCAAGAATGAAAACACAGCTTCTCTTAAAGGTTGAGTAATATTTACTTTATAAATATATTCACCATTCTTTTGATTAAGGAGAAAATCATTTTATCAGTACATGTATAGCTTTTAACTTTCAGTATATTGCATATTAAGAAAAAAACAAAAACAGATACCACTGCTGGTTTATGAAAGGCATAGCAAAAATGGTTTATAAATGTTGTATTGGAACATGAAGATGGCAGGATGGGAGAGAGGCCTACTATGGCAATATTATATATACTCATTTAAATGTGTACTTAATACACGTACTGAAAAGGTTCTTGACCTGCTCTGTCTGATTTCATAAGTGATTTAAAGAGATCTTTAAGTATCTATGATATCTATTTTAATTGTTCAAACTAAAATGATTTTGAAGCTTGTAAAATAGATTTGAAGCCAAGGCTGGGAAATTGAAGAGTCAATTACTCATATTTAGAATTTGTTTCCTAAAGGTATAAAACTAAAGAATGAAAGTTTACGTAGTACTCTTCTATCCATTTGTTTTCTATCACCTCACATACAGTCTGGATACCATACTTTTACAAGAGAGCCCAATGTAAAGAAATAACATATATTTGCAATGAATTGGAATAGGTTGAATATTACCTTGTATCATAATCTACAGTGCTTTCTATTTTAAAGAATAGCCTTCTTTGAAGTAAGGCTCTTAAGACTGTCTCCAAGACACATATTCTATCACAATTCTCATCTCTTCTCTCTGATGACAGAGCAAATAGGTCAACTTATCTCTGCCTTTCAACTATGAATGAAAGTAACTTTGACTTGCATCTCATTCATCTTTTTGCAAGAACATAAAAAAGAAACTGCATGAAACTCAGCAGTGGCCTTTCCCATGGCAAGGAGTACAAAAAAAATTTCCCAATTTGGAGTTATATTCGGTACTCTCTGCATGGCAATAATTTTTTTTTTTTTAGTTATTCAATAAAAGTGAAGCACCTTGTAAGTTGTAATATACTTTTGGTATCATCGTAACTTCAACTTTATTCAACAATATTTGTTTACCTTGGATTTGAAGCTCATTAGGGATGATGAACACAAAACTTTTACGAAACTTTATGTAACTCTTCAGTGTAAATATCAGTATCGAGTAGGCCAAAAAGTTTGGAGTTTTCAGTAACATCTTACAGAAAAACTTGAGCAAACTTTTTGGCCAACTCAGTATTTTTATGATTGTTATTTATACTTGAGATTCTTTCTCCCATGGTCAGTGAAATCAAATTATGTTTTCTGAATTATGTCATGGTATAGCATAGTGTATTAAAGGGGACAAATACTGGGGGCAGCTTGCCTGAATTTGAGTTTCAGCACCATTTGATATTTGCTGAGGAGCCTTGGTCAGTTTTAATTAATTGCCCTATTCTTAGATTTCCTCAATTTTCATTCAAGTATGATAGTAAGAGTACTTACCTCATAGAATTTTTACTAGAGTTAAATTTCTAGACACATGTTAAGCATTTAAAACAAGACTATCTTTAAAGTAAATGCTCTAGAAGTTTTCTAATAATAACTCCATAATTATACACATTTTACTGCATTATATACATTGCTATGCATTTAACCATACATCATAAGGCTTTATACACATTCAGTTATGTACTATAGACATTTTTGTATATCTAGCTACACACTGCCAATAGTCTATAGTTTTATATGTTCATATGACATGAGAAAGATTAGGTATAGTATTTCTAAATCTGTCTTAATGAAAAGGAGAATAAGAACTGGAAGCACACCCAGCATCTCTGTGGTTACGACAGAGTTAAGCTAAAAAGATAATTATGTTATTAAATTATTAAATTCCATTATTAAAGCAAACAATGATGTTCAAAATGAATTAAAAATGTGAGATGTGTTTGAAGTTAAGGCCTTTTACATTTGTTGCTCATAACTGTGCAGTGTCCTCCTAAACATAGGACACACAAAGTCTTGAAACAGACTTTATGCAGCAGGTGAGAAAAGAAGTAAAATAAAAGGAAGAATTGAGATAGTTACTACACAGGAGATATTTGTTCCCAAACAAGTAGATGTTATTAATAGATAAGTCTAGATTTTAAAGAGGTCAATATAGGTTGAAAATCTAAGCAAGGATTGGAGGATAAAGTGAAGTATATAAATAAATCAGCCAGAGGGAATCAAGCAGGGTAGGGCAGTACAGATTAAGAGAGGATTAAATTAAGACTTAAATTTTCAAAACACATAATTTTTTAAGAATAAGCATATGGTATAATCTTTTATTTTGAAGATATTACCTTGAAAGCAGAGTAAAAAGTTTTTAATGAAGAGAAATGATAAGATTTAAATGAGTGATATGATCCACAGTGTGAAAATATTAAAATGGGAGAGTTGGAATTGTCCTGATATGTTATGCAAACTTAGAAAGTTATTAAGACTTGGTCCTATAGCATTTTCCAAGAATAAAACAGAGTTGAAACTTTTTTAAAACATTCTTTAGCACTAATGAACATTTGCTTCTTTTTTCTTTTGCTTTTTTCTTTAAGATATAAAGTTCAACTTACATTTTGAAAATGATTATAATGACTTTAAAATGTGTTTTATTGGGAATTAGCAGTTCAGTGGTTAGGGCTGCACTTTCACTGTTGAGGGCACTGGTTGGGAAATTAGGATCACACAAGCTGTGCAGCATGGACAAAAACAAAAAAAGTAAGAATGAGCTTTGTTGTTGGTTTGTGTGACTAAATTTGGGTAGAACATTGACCAAAACTGGAGTGTTTATTCAGAATATTTGTATTTTTCCAAATATTTTTTTTTGCTAATATATTAATAATCATGACCAGAATCTCATATTTACTTCAAATCTCAGATATTCTTCCAAAACATGTATTAAAAGTCAACAGTTCATGTTCATTGCTTCTTGTTCTATATGTGTTACTGTGAATTAACTTTCTGAAATATTAAAATTACTTATATATCATATTCATACATATATAAATTTGTAACACAATTTTTGGTTATTTTTCCATTAAAGTAAAAAATTTTTCATTGTCTGCAGTAATCTCCACTCACTTCCTTAACTCCCTTAGTTTTAATCCACATATATAAACATATATATAGAGAGAGAGAGAAAGAGAAAGTTGCAATATTCTAATTTTTTTTTCAGAGAAGCTAAAAAGATTCTGCTATTATGTGAAGCATCCTGGTTTTCAAATGTTGGGCACCAAGCTAGAAAGTTTCTAAAGCATCTTTTATGCTGTTACTTTATAGGCCAAATGGAGTATTGTTATCCAAAAGCTGATTTGCCTCTTGGGTGGGTATCCAGTCAAAAGACATGGCCAAGCCAATGACCGGGAGAAGGAAGAAGTTCTTACTTGAGGCAAGTAAGGAGAACACCAGGGATCTTTCCCATAGCGGTGTATTCCCGAACAGCAAAATTGAGGAAGTTTCAAGCTAAGGATATACATGCATATTCATGAAAAGATTTGGGTGGTATATGCATATTCATGTAGGGGCTTGAACAGAAAAGAATTCAGGACAGATTCAGGGCAAAAGTTGAGAGTCTAGGTTTTAGTTAAGTGAAGTCATGAGGGTCAGGAAAGGTGAAAATCGTTATTTCTCATGTCCCGGTTGGTCTGATGGTTGAGGCTGCATTACGTGCATATTCTGTTATGTCAGACTCTTGCCACCCCATGGACTGTAGCTGACCAGGCTCCTCTGTCCTTGGGATTCTCCAGGCAAGAATACTAGAGTGGGTTGCCATGTCCTTCTCTAGGGGATCTTCCTGATTCAGGGATTGAACCTGTGGCTTCTCTGTCTCCTGCTTTAGCACAGGGCTTCCCAGGTTGTGGTTGAGGCTAGAGAGGGCTTTGAATTCTGCAAAACAATTCAAGAAAATCCTTCAGGCTAATCCTTACCATTAAGATAGAACTGAGACAGCCTTTAAAACTGGTTTATTGTCTTTGCTATTGTTACTTCTCTTGCCTGATAACAGTCATTTGTTCCTCAGTTTTCTTCATTGTGTCCAACTCTTTGCTACCCCATGGACTATGCAGTCCATAGAATTCTCCAGGCCAGAATACTGGAGTGGGTAGCCATTGCCTTCTCCAGGGGATTTTCCCAACCCAGAGATTGAACCCAGATCTCCCACATTGCAGGTGGATTCTTTACTAGCTGAGCTAATAGAGAAGCCCAAGAATACTGGAGTGGGTAGCCTATCCCTTCTCTAGTGAATCTTCCTGACCCAGGAATAGAACTGGGGTCTCCTGCATTGCAGGCAAATTCTTTACCAACTGAGCTATCAGGGAAGCCCTCTCTTGCCTGGTAACAGTCATTTATTCTTTCATTTTTCTTTTCCTTTAAGATAATTTCTTGAGAACTGTTCATGGTCTAGCCATGTGGCCAGACTTAGATCACTAAATGACTTAGGCTGAAAGTGGCTTCTCTTATGTCAAGAAAGCCAGATTCCCTTTCTCTGGGGACCCCCACCCTATCTGTTCACAGTATATCTATGAACATCTGTGATCTGTGGGACTCTTTCCAGATTGCACCCACTGCTCCAAACTCTCTTTTAGACTGATGCATATACTTATTTGTATCATCTAGATGTACAGTGTTTCCGTCTTCTTTAATCTGTACATTATACTTGCCAAATGATTAATATAAATATGACCTAGTGTGGTGATATGATTTATAACAACTTGTTCTTGGCAAGAAAATCATAAAATCCTTGTAACTTCCTAAATGATAAAGGCAATAGAAGTATCCTTAATTATGATATGCAGTCATTTTCCCTCACTTCCTGCAGTATCTCCAAAGCCATAAAAGAGAAAAGAGTGTCTTTTGTTTCGTAGCAAGCCTCTTCCAGCTTCACCTGGATTTATATTATGAGATGAATTTTGGAAACCTTCTAGAAAACCATAGGATATGGGCTGGTTGTCAATGGAACCTAACTGTCTCATTAGAGGTTTGGAACTTTCAATTGGAATTTTCCTTGATCCCTGGAGTGGGGCAAGGTGCTGGAGGTTGAAATAATAATCAATGGTGAGTGATTTAATCAATCATGCCTCTCTAAAAATTTCTAAAATATGGGTTTTTGAGGGCTTCTAGCTTGGGTAACACGTGGAAGTGCTAAGCTGGGGGTGGGCCTGGAAAAGATGCTTCTCTTTCATATTCCCCATACTTTGCCCCATGGATCTCTTTTATTTGGCTGTTAATCAACTGAAGATCCAGTAAATAAACTGTCTTTCCTGATTTCTGAGAGCTGTTCTAGCAAATTATTGAGCTTAAGGAGGGACATTTTCATTTATACTTGATTAGTTAGAAAATTCCACGGATGGAGGAGCCCGGTGGGCTACAGTTCATGGGGCCGCAAAGAGTCAGATCAAGGAACAAACTGTACTTGAAACTTGCATCAGAGATGGGAAGGAGTGGTCTTGTGGAATAAGCCCTTACCCTGTGAGAGCTGACGTTGACTCCAGGTAGGTATCGTCAGAGTTAAGTTTAGGACATATATCCTGTGTGCATAAAGAACTGCAAGAATTGCTTGGTGTGGAAAAATTACACATCCGGAGTAAAAAGGATGCTGTGAACATTAAACAGAAAGACAAGGGATTTCCTTTCATCTGGTGTCTAGAAGTGAGGTATTGAATGTAGAGTGGTGGATAGAGGAAATAGAAAAATGGTGAGTCTTTTCCACTCATCTAATTACTTTGTAGTTATCTCTAACTTAATGTGCCAAATATCTAGTTCATTCTTGTCAGTTTTTTATTTGTTTGTTTTACAATCCAGTGGTTACAAATGCTAGAACCTTACTTTTTTTATTTGAATAATGATTCTACCAATTACTAAGTGACTTAGGCAAGTCAACTAACATTCCTATGCATCAGTGTCCTCCTATGTAAAATGGATATTTCAATCACATTCCAAGCAGGAACCACATGGTAATTTGAAAAAGATACCTAAACTGTAATTTGTGAACTATAACGGGATTACTTACAACTGTAAAAACGGTTCTCAAAAAATACTGTAGTGCTGAGGAGTGTACCTGAGAAATATACCCCTCAGCCCTACCTCATTTTTTGAGAACTCTCTTTACCTTTTATAAGTAATCTCCAAGGGTTTGATTCAGATCTCATTAGCTACAATGTGATTCAGTTCTCATTGCTGCTGCTGCTAAGTCACTTCAGTCGTGTCCAACTCTGTGCAACCCCATAGACGGCAGCCCACCAGGCTCCCCCGTCCCTGGGATTCTCCAGGCAAGAACACTGGAGTGGGTTGCCATTTCCTTCTCTAATGCGTGAAAGTGAAAGTGAAGTCACTCAGTCGTGTCCGACTCTTTGCGACCCCATGAATTGCAGCACGCCAGGCCTCCCTGTCCATCACCAACTCCTGGCGTTCATTCAGACTCACGTCCATCGGGTCAGTGATGCCATCCAGCCATCTCATAGTCGGTCGTCCCCTTCTTCTCCTGCCCCCAATCCCTCCCAGCATCGAAGTCTTTTCCAATGAGTTAACTCTTTGCATGAGGGAGCCAAAGTACTGGAGTTTCAGCTTTAGCATCATTCCTTCCACAGAAACCCCAGGGTGGTTCTCATTAGTTATAACTAAATAGATTATAGAGAAGTTCTCTGGGTGATTCCAGGTCAGAAGGGATTCTGGTGGGTGGAAAGTGACAGCCAAGTCTAGCAAACAGGAATTAACTCTGGTGAGCTGTCAGCTTGAGACCAGAAAATTGGCCTTGAGAGGTATCTTGGCATCTCATTGGGAATTGTTCCATGGGAGTGCAGCTGAAACAGTGTGGGAGAGCACCACTGAACCTTCACACAAACCACTGTCAGGCATGCAGTCAAAGCAAGAAAAGAAGAAAACAAAACACAATTTAAAAGAAAATACCAGGACTTTGAAGAGATGCCCCTTCTTCAGTGTCCCTCCAGTGCTGTCTACCATCAGAGCTTAAATAGGGAGCCAACTGCAAAGGAGAAATATTTAATGCACCTACTCAATTTTCACAGAACACACAAGGAAGGTTGATATGGAAGTAAAGAGCAATAAACTGATAGTGTGTTAGTTTCCAAGGGGATTCATAACACATGACCACAATCGGTGGCTCGGAACACCGAAATTATTCTCTTGTAGTTCTGGGGCTTGAAGTCTGAAATCAGTGTATTGGCAGGGCTGTTCTCCCTCTGGAATCTCTAGAAGAGAATCATTCCTTGCCTTTTTCAGCTTCTGGTGGCTGTCACATCCCTGTGATTGCATCACTGCAGTCTCCGCTGCCAGCTCTCATGTGGACACACTTAGGGATAACCTGTGCAGTCCAGGATGGGTTCATCTCAAAATATTTAACTTATCTACATCTGAAAAGATCCCTTTACAAATACAGTCATGTTTCTTTGCAAGTTCCTGGGGTTAGGACATACCTATGTGTGAGCCACCAACTAGCCTTCTGTTGGGGATTATAGGAACAGTGTTTAACTTATAAAACTTGTTAATGATAATAAATTAATCATGTAAAATATTTAGAACAGTGTCTTGTTCATAACAAGTACTTACAAAGTGTTTGTTGTTGCTGTTATCATTGTCATCACCACCACAATCACAACGTGGTGGTTATTGTTCTATCCAGCTATCTCTGATTCTTCCCCACTCACTGCCCTTCTCTTCATTTGATAGATAGGATAATTATATGATAATTAGCAATTGTATCCTGAGTCTATATTTATCAAATAAGTCGTCTTGAACTGAATTTCTAAAATGGAGATATTTTATTTCAGTTAACTTATATACAAGTAGACTTAGTCTGATTACAGATAAAGAGATTAAACCTTATAGAAATTACATAATGTATTTTGTCATTTACTAGATGTGACATCATTTAGTTTAGTCTTTGTGATACAGTATTTAATTACTATTACCACTACTAGTACTAATTACTACTTTTTTAAAAAATTGGAGTATAGTTGCTTTGCGATGTTGTGTTGTTTTCTGCTCTACAGCAAAGTAAGTAAGCTATATGTGTATGAGTAGCTGATTTACTCCTTTTTAGATTCCCTTCCCATTTGGGTCACCAGAGAGTATTGAGTGGACTTCCCTGGTGACTCAGCAGTAAAGAACCTGCCTGCAATGCAGGAGACTTGGATTCAATCCCTGGGTCTGGAAGATCTCCTGGAGGGAGGGCATGGCAACCCACTCCAGTACTCATGCCTAGAGAATCCCATGGACAGAGGAGGCTGACAGGCTGCAGTTCATACGGTCACAAAGAGTTGGTCAAGACTGAAGTGACTAGACAGCAGCAGCAGAGCATTGAGTAGAGTTCCCTGTGCATATCTTTGGCTCTCATCTCTAACTTCTACTTTTATTATTACTATTACTATTATTATAATATACTATTATAGTATAATATATTATACTAATATACTATACTATATACAAATATACTAATACTATACTATACTATACTATACTAATATACTATTATAGTAATAATAGTATTATTACTATTACTATTACTTCATGAATGATGTAGCTCTCTACAATTAAAAAACACATATTAGAGATTTCTCTGTCTCCCTCATTTCCCTTTTTCTCTCTTTTAATTAATTAACAATTCTTGGAAGTTTGTCAATTAAAAAGAAACACAATTTCCTGAATTGACTTTCTCTCTTAATTAACTCTATAATCACAATACTCTCTTAACCGGTGTCTCTAACTTTTGTCTGTCATCCTCAATCTTTATTCCACATAGCAAATAAACAATGTTGTTTGTGAAACACAGATCTATTGTCACTAAACTGCTTTAAATTTCTTTAACAATTTTTAAGGTTTTCCAGTATCTGGAACCAAACTGCTTTTTAGCCTTTTCTTCTGACTACATAAACTGGACTGCTCCCACAGAGTACTATTAATGATTTCTCCAAAAATATCATAAACCCTTCATATTTGTTCACAGAAGTTCTCCTTTCATAGTATTTGGAATCTAAATCCAGCTCAAATATCAGATCTTCTATAAAGTCTTACTCTAAATCTCAAAAGATAAAAGAACTTCTATCTTATGCTCAAACCAGGTATGATCTTTGATTTCTCTACAAGGAGCACCTGATTAATGGACCATATAACTAGAACCCTAGATTCTCTCTCCTAGGCAGTGTTTGGATGCTCTTCTGCACTTTTCTGAAAGTAAGGATATGACATAATGTTGTATTTTATCAAATGAAAAAGGCTAAACAAAAGTTTTTGTTTGTTTTAAACTAAGGGTCCATGTTTATAAATATTTATGATTTATAATATTTTGTTTCATTGTTTATTTACCTCAGATATCTCCAAATTTATTTTCTTGAATAATGCATATCCGATTATTCCAATTTTCTCTATCCTTTCCAGGAATGAAATGAAATTCAATTACTTGAATTTGCTTTACAGTACATTTTTATAGTGATTTATGTAGTGTACATATGTATGTATGTATGGTATATGTGTTATGTATGTATGTGTAGCGATTTATTTAAGTTTTAATGAATTTCACAGTCAGAAGGTGATTAATTTTATAGAGGTAATATAAGTATTGTTGGTGTTTCATTCAGTTGGTGTTCTGTTTAGTCGCTAAGTCGTCTCCAACTCTTTGTGACCCATTGAACTGCAGCACGCCAGGCTTCACGATGTCTTTCACTGTCTTCCGGAGTTGGCTCAAACTCATGTCCATTGAGTTGGCAATGCCATCCAACCATCTCATTCTCTGTCACCCCCTTCTCTGCACTCAATCTTTCCCAACATCAGTGGCATTTGCAAGGAGTCAACTCTTCACATCAGGTGGCTAAAGTATTGGAGTTTCAGCTTCAGCATCAGTTCTTCCAATGAATATTCAGGATGAATTTCCTTTAGAATTGACTAGTTTGATCTCCTTGCTGTCCAGGGAAATCTCAATATTCTTTTTCAGCACCGCAACTAAAATCACCAATTCTTCATCACTCAGTCTTCTTTATGATCTAACTCTCACATCTCTATATAACTACTGGAAAGACCATAGCAAAATAAATAAATAAATAAATAAGCATAAGCAACATGGTTTGTTCTATCTTTTATAATTATTCCACTCTATTCTTATGTGTGCCCTCTCTTTCTTTCTCCTCCTCCCCTTCCCTTCCTTTTCTCCCTTAATTTTGCTAAAGATGTTTCATAGCATGTGCTTGCATAAAGATATTTCATAGTATACCTTTATCCAACATATAAAATAGAATGTTTTACCTGAACCAAGAGCTTGGCTTTTACATAGTAATTAGATTCATATCCTTTCTCCAACATACCCTTTAACCTTTAGAGTTTTGATGTCACTAATGAATTTGGCTAGGTGTTTTATATGTTTGCTTAAAAGAATTTTCCTGGGAGGGGAAAGCTTAAGTAAAGGAGGTAGAATTTGGGCCTCCTTTATTTGAGGACTAATTTTTAATTAATATCATTATTGAGATAATTAGATATGCAGCTTTAATAGGGATGGCCATGAGGAGATACCCCTCTTCCAAGGTAAGGAGCAGTGGCTATGCTTTGCTGGAGCAGCCGTGAAGAGATTACCCCATATCCAAGGTAAGAGAAACCCAAGTAAGATGGTAAGTGTTGTGAGAGGGCATCAGAGGGCAGACACACTGAAACCATAATCACAGAAAACTAGTCAATCTAACCACACAGACCACAGCCTTGTCTAACTCAATGAAATTAAGCCATGCTGTGTGGGGCCACCCAAGATGGGTGGGTCATGGTGGACAGGTCTGACATAATGTGGTCCACTGGAGAACGGAATGGCAAAGCCCTTCAGTATTCTTGCCTTGAAAACCCCAGGAACAGTATGAAAAGGCAAAATAATAGGATACTAAAAGAGGAACGCCCCAGGTCAGTAGGTGCCCAATATGCTACTGGAGATCAGTGGAGAAATAACTCCAGAAAGAGTGAAGGGATGGAGCCAAAGCAAAAACAATACCCAGTTGTGGACTGGTGATAGAAGCAAGGTCTGATGCTATAAAGAGCAATATTGCATAGGAACCTGGAATGTTAGGTTCATAAATCAAGGCAAGTTGGAAGTGGTCAAACAGGAGATGGCAAGAGTGAACATCGACATTCTAGGAATCAGAGAACTAAAATGGACTGGAATGGGTGAATTTAACTCAGATGACCATTATAACTACTACTGCAGGCAGGAATCCCTTACAAGAAATGGAGTTAGCCATTAGAGTCAACAAACGAGTCCTAAATGTAGTAATGGGATGCAATCTCAAAAATGACAGAATGATCTCTGTTCGTTTCCAAGGCAAACCATTCAATATCACAGTCATCCAAGTCTATGCCCCAACCAGTAATGCTGCAGAAGCTGAAGTTGAACAGTTCTATGAAGACCTACAAGACCTTTTAGAACTAACACCCGAAAAAGATGTCCTTTTCATTATAGGGGACTGGAATGCAAAAGTAGGAAGTCAAGAAACACCTGGAGTAACAGGCAAATTTGGGTTTGGAATGCAGAATGAAGCAGGGCAAAGACTAATAGAGTTTTGCCAAGGGAACACACTGGTCATAACAAACACCCTCTTCCAACAACACAAGAGAAGACTCTACACATGGACATCACCAGATGATCAACACCAAAATCAGATTGATTATATTCTTTGCAGCCAAAGATGGAGAAGCTCTATACAGTCAGCAAAAACAAGACCGGGAGCTGACTGTGGCTCAGATTATAAGCTCCTTATTGCCAAATTCAGACTTAAATTGAAGAAAGCGGGGAAAACCACTAGACCACTCAGGTAGGACCTAAATCAAATCCCTTATGATTATACAGTGGAAGTAAGAAATAGATTTAAGGGACTAGATCTGATAAATAGAGTGCCTGATGAATTATGGACCAATGTTCTTGACATTGTACAGGAGACAGGGATCAAAACCATCCCCAAGAAAAGAAATGTAAAAAAGCAAAATGGCTGTCTGGGGAGGGCTTACAAATAGCTGTGAAAAGAAGAGAAGCAAAAAACAAAGGAAGAAAGGGAAGATATAAACATCTGAATGCAGAGTTCCAAAGAATAGCAAGGAGAGACAAGAAAGCCTTACTCAGTTATCAATGCAAAGAAATAGAGGAAAACAACAGAATGGGAAAGACTAGAGATCTCTTCAAGAAAATTAGAGATACCAAGGGAACATTTCATGCAAAGATGGGCTCAATAAAGGACAGAAATGGTATTGACCTAACAGAAGCAGAAGATATTAAGAAGAGATGGCAAGAATACACAGAAGAACTGTGCAAATAAGATCTTCACAACCTAGATAATCACAATGGTGTGATCACTCACCTAGAGCCAGACAACTTGGAATGTGAAGTCAAGTGGGCCTTAGAAAGCATCACTATGAACAAAACTAGTGGAGGTGATGGAATTCCAGTTGAGCTATTTCAAATTCTGAAAGATGATGCTGTGAAAGAGCTGCACTCAATATGTCAGCAAATTTGGAAAACTCAGCAGTGGCCACAGGACTGGAAAAGGTCAGTTTTCATTCCAATCCCAAAGAAAGGCAATGCCAAAGAATGCTCAAACTACCGCATTATTGCACTCATATCACATGCTAGTAAAGCAATGTTCAAAATTCTCCAAGCCAGGCTTCAGCAATACGTGAACTGTGAACTTCCAGATATTCAAGCTGGATTTAGAAAAGGCAGGGGAACCAGAGATCAAATTGCCAACATCTGCCTGATCATCAAAAAAGCAAGGGAGTTCCAGAAAAACATCTATTTATGCTTTATTGACTATGCCACAGCCTTTGACTCTGTGGATCACAATGAACTCTGGAAAATTCTGAAAGCGAAGGGAATACCAGACCACCTGACCTGCCTCTTGAGAAACCTATATGCAGGTTAGGAAGCAACAGTTAGAACTGAACATGGAACAACAGACTGGTTCCAAATAGGAAAAGGAGTACGATAAGGCTGTATACTGTCTCCCTGCTTCTTTAACTTATATGAAGAGTACATCATGAGAAACACTGGGCTGGAAGAAACACAGTCTGGAATCAAGATTGCCGGGAAACATATCAATAATCTCAGACATGCAGATGACACCATCCTTATGGTTGAAGGTGAAGAGGAACTAAAAAGCCTCTTCATGTAAGTGAAAGAGGAGAGTGAAAAAGTTGGCTTAAAGCTCAACATTCAGAAAACGAAGATCTGGTCCCATCACTTCATGGGAAGTAGATGGGGAAACAGTAGAAACAGTGTCAGACTTTATTTTGGGGGCTCCAAAATCACTGCAGATAGTGATTGCAGCCAGTAAATTAAAAGATGCTTATTCCTTGAAAGGAAAGTTATGACCAATCTAGATAGCATTTTGAAAATCAGAGACATTACTTTGCCAATAAAGGTCCATCTAGTCAAGACTATGGTTTTTCCCGTGGTTATATATGGATGTGAGATTTGGACTGTGAAGAAAGCTCAGCACTGAAGAATTGATGCTTTTGAACTGTGGTGTTGGAGAAGACTCTTGACAGTCTCTTGGACTGCAAGGAGATCCAACCAGTCCATTCTACAGCAGATCAGTCCTGAGTGTTCTTTGGGAGGACTGATGCTAAAGCTGAAACTCCAATACTTTGGCTGCCTCATGCAAAGAGTTGACTCATTGGAAAAGACTCTGATGCTGGGAGGCATTGAGGGCAGGAGGAGAAGGGGACAACAGAGGATGAATTGACTTGATGGCATCACTGACTTGATGGACATGAGTTTGGGTGAACCCCGGGCGTTTGTGATGTACCAGGAGGCCTGGCATGCTGCAATTCATGGGGTCACAAAGAGTCAGACACAAGTGAGCGACTGAACTGAACTGAGTAATAATACAGAGAATGTGTGTGTACTTTACCCAGGTTCCTTTAATGGAACATTTGCAAAAGCTACAATAGAATATGGCAGCTGGATATTGGCATTGATACATACACCAATTTTCTTTCAAGTTCCCCATTTGTGCATGTGTGTGTGTTTAGTTTCTTACACAGCTTCATCTGTAGGTTGGTTATCCACCATCACAAGTACACTAAATATCTTTGTCCCCACAAAGATCCTTTGTATGGCCTTTTCATAAAACTATAGCTTCTTTCCCCACCACCTCTCCTTCTACCATGTCTGCTGCTGCTGCTGCTGAGTTGCTTCAGTCGTGTCCGATTCTGTGCAACCCCACAGACGGCAGCCTGCTAGGCTCCCCAGTCCCTGGGATTCTCCAGGCAAGAACACTAACCCTTGGTAACTGCTGATCTTGTCTCTATAAACTTCTTGATTTAATAATATTGATACTGACAAAAGCTAGATTGTTTCTTCAATCTGTTCACCAAGAAGGTAGAGAGTTTATCGGCTAGATGCTATGGTGTATTTAAGTGGAGCATTCGTTCAGGTCCATGGTGGCTGATGCTAGAAACATTTTGGACACAGCACTTCTCATGGCAACTTGTGCCACAGACAACTGACAGTAAAAATGAATCTGAAGCCTGGTAAATTGTGGAGTCCAAACACACGTAATATCGTTGTTTAAGCATATATACCCCTGAAGAAAGAACCATTTTAACTTGAATTACAGGGAATTCACTTGTCCACCATAGATTTGTTATACTGTTGACATCCTGGTAGTTCCACCATATGCATGAGGGACAGTGATGGCCATCGGGGCCAGTCATCTTAATTAAGTCGATCCGTCAGCCTTCAACAGAGTGACCCCCATGCTTCCATGATAGAGGTTCCAAAAACATCAAGAATAAGTGAGTTTGTCAGAGCCTCAAATCTCTTGGGAAACCCACCTGTTTAGCCAAGTGTAACCACAATGGTGAGGGTAAGCACTGTATGTAAGCTCATACCTTTTAAGTTCCAGGTACTTTGGGGCCAAAAACTTCTTCAAATAATTTAGCCTCTTCTATTTTTTTAAGTGGAAATGATTATTTATTAAATTTATATGATTAGTTTGAAGGAAAATAAACCTTTTTTTTTCATTTTAAAGTTTTTCTTTAAATTAATTTAATTGCAGGATAATCACTTTACAATATTGTGATGTTTTTTGCCATACATTGACATGAATCAGCCACAGGTGCACGTGTGTCCCTCCATCCAGAAACCCCTCCTATTTCCTTCCCCATCCCATCCCTCTGGGTTGTCCCAGAGCACCAGGTTTGAGTGTTCTGCCTCATGCATTGAACTTTCACTGGTCATCTGTTTTACATAAGGTAATAATATACATGTTTCAGTGCTATTCTCTCAAATCATCCCATCCTCGCCATCTCCGAGTGCAAACTTCTGTTCTTTATATCTATGTCTCTTTTGCTGCCTGGCATATAGGATTGTCTTTACCATCTTTTCAAATTCCATATATATGCAACGATACATGGTACGGGTGTTTCACTTTCTGACTTATTTCATTCTGCGTAATAGGCTCTGGTTTCATGCACCCCATTAAAACTGACTCAAATGTGTTCCTTTTTACAGCTGAGTAATGTTCCATTCCTAAAGGAAATCATTCCTTAATATTCATTGGAAAGACTGATGCTGAAGCTGAAACTCCAACACCCTGGCCACCTGTTGTGGAAAACTGACTCCTTGGAAAAATCCCTGATGCTGGGAAGGATTGAATGGCATTTGATGAGATGATTGAATGGCATCACCGACTCAATGGCAATGAGTTTGGCAAGCTCTGGGAGTTTGTGCTGGACAGGGAAGCCTGGTATGCTGTAGTCCATGGGGTCACAAAGAGTCGGACACTACTGAGTGACTGAATTGAATATTCCATTGTGTTCATGTACCACAACTTCCTTATCCATTCATCTGCCAATGAACATCTAGGTTGCTTCCATGTCCTGGCTATTGTAAACAGTGCTGCAATGAACATTGGGGTGCACGTGCCTCTTTCAATTCTGGTTTCCTCGGTGTGTATGCCCATCAGTGGGATTGCTGGGTTGTATGGCAGTTCTAGTTCCAGTATTTTTAAAGAATCTCCACCTTGTTCTCCATAGTGACTGTATCAATTTGCATTTGCACCAGCAGTGTAAGAGGGTTCCCTCTTCTCCACACCCTCACCAGCATTTACTGTTTGTACACTTTTGGATAGCAGCCATTCTCACAGGCGTGAGATGCTACCTATCTTCTTCTTTTTGAAGGAGTATATTACAGAGGAAGTGTCTTCATTCCTCCGTGTAATGGTGGCATGCACTGTGTGCCCATGTGCAGTAGCAGTATTCATGTTCCCCCATCATTTCATAATTTTTGGGTACATTGACTGTAACAGCAGTAGTGAAAGTGGGAACAATAGCAGTGGCAATGTATGTTATGTCATGAGATTTTTCAGCACAGCTGTCATCGAGCTCAGAAGTTTTTAGCTCTAAAGATATATCTGTGTTCCTCCTATGCTTCTTCAGCGATCAATGCAAAGAAATAGAGGAAAACAACAGAATGGGAAAGACGAGAGATCTCTTCAAGAAAATTGGAGATACCAAGGGAACATTTCATGCAAAGACAGGCTCGATAAAGGACAGAAATGGTATGGACCTAACAGAAGCAGAAGATATTAAGAAGAGGTGGCAAGAATACACAGAAGAACTGTACAAATAAGATCTTCATGACCCAGATAATCACAATGGTGTGATCACCTAGAGCCAGACATCCTGGAATGTGAAGTCAAGTGGGCATTAGAAAGCATCACTATGAACAAAACTAGTGGAGGTGATGGAATTCCAGTTGAGCTGTTTCAGATCCTGGAAGATGATAGTGTAAAAGTGCTGCACTCAAATGCCAGCAAATTTGGAAAACTCAGCAGTGGCCACAGGACTGGAAAAGGTCAGTTTTCATTCCCATCCCAAAGAAAGGCAATGCCAAAGAATGCTCAAACTATCGCACAATTGCACTCATCTCACATGCTAGTAAAGTAATATTCAAAATTCTCCAAGCCAAGCTTCAGCAATACGTGAACCGTGAATTTCCTGATGTTCAAGCTGGTTTTAGAAAAGGCAGAGGAACCAGAGATCAAATTGCCAACATCTGCTGGATCATGGAAAAGGCAAGAGAGTTCCAGAAAAACATCTATTTTTGCCTTCTAGGCTATGCCAAAGCCTTTGACTGTGTGGATCACAATAAACTGTGGAAAATTCTGAAAGAGATGGGAATACCAGACCACCTGACCTGCCTCTTGAGAAATCTGCATGCAGTTCAGGAATCAACAGTTAGAACTGAGCATGGAACAACAGACTGGTTCCAAATAGGAAAAGGAGTACATCAAGGCTGTATATTGTCACCCTGCTTATTTAACTTATATGCAGAGTACATCATGAGAAATGCTGGACTGGAAGAAGCAAAAGCTGGTGTCAAGATTGCCGGGAGAAATCTCAATAACCTCAGATATGCAGATGACACCACCCTTATGGCAGAAAGTGAAGAGAAACTAAAAAGCCTCTTGATGAAAGTGAAAGAGAAGAGTGAAAAAGTTGGCTTAAAGCTCAACATTCAGAAAACGAAGATCATGGCATTTGGTCCCATCACTTCATGGGAAATAGATGGGGAAACAGTGGAAACAGTGTCAGACTATTTTTCTGCGCTCCAAAATCACTGCATATGCTGATTTCAGCCATGAAATTTAAAGACGTTTACTCCTTGGAAGAAAAGTTAGCATATTCAAAAGCAGAGACATTACTTTGCCGACTAAGGTCCATCTAGTCAAGGCTATGGTTTTTCCTGTGGGCATGTATGGATGTGAGAGTCGGACTGTGAAGAAGGCTGAGCACCGAAGAATTCATGCTTTTGAACTGTGGTGTTGGAGAAGACTCCTGAGAGTCCCTTGGACTGCAAGGATATCCAAACAATCCATTCTGAAGGAGATCAGCCCGGGGATTTCATTGGAAGGAATGATGCTAAAGCTGAAATTCCAATACTTTGGCCACCTCATGTGAAGAGTTGACTCATTGGAAAAGACTCTGATGCTGGGAGGGATTGGGTACAGGAGGAGGAGGGGACGGCAGAGGATGAGATGGCTGGATGGCATCAATGGCTCGATGGACGTGAGTCTGAGTGAACTCCGGGAGTTGGTGATGGACAAAGAGGCCTGGCGTGCTGCAATTCATGGGGTCGCAAAGAGTCGGACACGACTGAGTGACTGAACTTAACTGAACTGATGCTATTAAACACTGAGAGAAATCAGGGCTGGTAGCTCCATTATCAGCAAGCACACTGAGATTTAGGGAAATGTCAAGGGAGGTAGTTCTGGGAAAACTTTCCTTGCTAGTTTGGATCGGGGTTCAGAATCTTAATGTATGGGTGGCCTTATGTATGCCCTAGGGTGGTGATAATTCAGCATACTAGAAACAGATTTCAATAAAGAATTTAGGCTAATAGACGGCTTCATTCGCATGTGTTCATATTTAATACTGATTTTTATCTGCTTGTGTTGACTAATTTTGTTCTGATTTGTTAACCTAGAAGTTATTTCAAATTTAAAATGTTCTTGTATTCCATCAATTATTTTGATTCTATAAACCTGCCATTAGTCAATGTTATGTTAAACAAATAATCTTAAGATTTAGTAAAGGATGAGTTTATTTGGGTGGGTTTCCCTATTGGCTCATATGGTAAAGAATTTGCCTTCAATGCATAGCACTAAAATAACAAGCCAGACTTGTGCTAGGATTGATTTCTTTTTAAATTTTCTTTGTGAACAACTGTAAACTCATTATACTTTACAGCAGACATTGTATAGTGTGATAACATGAAAAAAATATTTCTAAAGGAGTCAGCTAGATTAGAGGCTTCCCTTGTAGCTCAGTTGGTAAAGAATCTGCCTGCAATGCAGTAGACCTGGGTTCGAATCCTGGGTTGGGGTGATCCCCTGGAAAAGGAAATGGCAACCCACTTCAGTATTCTTGCCTGGAGAATCCCATGGACAGAGGCGCCTGGCAGGCTATAGTTCATGGAGTCGTTATAGTCAGGCATGACTTAGCAACTAAACCACCAACCACCTACTAGATTAGAATTTAACCCTCTGAAAACCTTCAATTCCCCATGTAATTTTTATTTAGCTTGATTTCAATGATGATAGACATCTTTGAAGCTACAGAAACTGAAATCATAAAAGGAAAGAGGGTGGTTGGTGGAATAAGAGAGATGGTATTTAAGGGTACAAGCTTGCAACTAGTAGATAAATAAGTCCTGGAGATCCAATATACAATACAATGATTATAAGTAATAAAGCTGTATTAGAAACATTAAACTTGATAAGAGGCTAGATTCTAAGTATTCCCAGCACTAAAAGAAATGGTAATCATGTGGCATGACAGATGTGTTAGCTAACATTATTGTGGTGATCATATTGCAATATAAATATATCAAATCATTATGTTGTACACTTCATACTACGCAATAGTGAAGTGAAGTGAAAGTCACTCAGTTGTGTCCGATTTTTTGTGGCCCCGTGGACTATAGCCCACCAGGCTCCTCTGTCCATGGAATTCTCCAGGCAAGAGTACTGGAGTGGGTAGCCAATCCCTTCTCCAGGGGATCTTTCTGACCTAGGGATTGAACTCCAGTGTTCTGTGTTGCAGGTAAATTCTTTACAGAGTAAGCCACCAGGGAAACCCAACTTACACAATGTTGTATGTCAAATATAACTCAATTTAAAAAAGAGCACTTTTATTAAAAAATATATAAATAAGAACATGTCAAAAAGACAAAAGCTAGTACTAGTTGAAATTTTCTTTATTGCTATCCAGATATTTGAACCTAAATTATAGAATCTAAAAATAGGCATATTGAACAGTTAAACAAATCAGTTAAATGAATATCAAAATAATGCAAAAAGACAAGCATTACATAAAATAACGGCCAGATGTATCCATCACTTTGAATTTCCTTTCACTGAACTATACTCCTATCCTGCTGTAAGGAAAGAAATCCTGAAGCACTGTGAGGTGAATTAGGGTATAATGATTAAACTCTGAGACACTACATCCTACAGTTATAAAGATACATGTTTCTGAGATTTTCCTGTTTTGCTCCATGGGGTACCAGACTCATGGAATTGACTGACTTGGGATTTTGCTAGAGATAAATAAGTAAAGAGGAAGGGGGAATTGCAGCACCTGACCTCTGAGAACTGACATGTCTCATAACTGAGAAATAAAGAGAAAGCCAATGAGACACTGGCAGATGATGGCAGGGAAGATGACTACCCACCAGCAAAACAGCAGGAAGGATATAGTTGTGTTAGAGGAGGGTTTCACTGAAGAAAATCCCAACAGAAATGGGTGTAACCCCTGTTCTGGGCAGTCACTGAGATACTGAATGATGAGATGTGCAACTGCATAAGCACATGGGTAGATGTTGTGAGTCTTCTTAAAGCATGCTTTATGGTCAAGTCTCATTGATAATAGGAACCGCATCATCCTGCTGTGGAAAAGGCTTCAGATGGTATTGTTGATGGTACTATACATTTGCATAGAACAGGAAATGTTATAGAATAAAAGAGTGTATTGTTATAAGAAGGTGAACAGCAGCTTGCTAATCCTTAAGACACCTGGATAAAGCACCACCTTTGTTTCTCAGCATTGCATTTTTTTTTAAATCAAATCAGAGTACTAGAGGCAAATAACAAGTTTATTCTTTCTCTGAATGGATGACCTGAGAAAAGAAGGTAATTAGGCATAAATAAACATTACTCCTAATTAATTCCTTGTCTTCTTTCTGATATTATAGACCTGGGGAATATGGAGTTCTACTTCCTGGTATAGATAGAAAGCAGTGGCACAAAGACAGAAATATAGACCAATGGAACAAAATAGAAAGCCCAGAGATAAATCCACACACCTATGGACAACTTACCTTTGACAAAGGAGCCAAGACTATACAATGGATTAAAGACAATCTCTTTAGCAAGTGGTGCTGGGAAAGAAAACTGGTCAACCACTTGTAAAAGAATGAAACTAGAACACTTTCTAACACCATATACAAAAATAAACTCAAAATGGATTAAAGATCTAAATGTACGACCAGAAACTATAAAACTCCTAGAAGAGAACATAGGCAAAACACCCTCCGACATACATCACAACAGGATCCTCTATGACCCACCTCCCAGAATATTGGAAATAAAAGCAAAAATAAACAAATGGGGACCTAATTAAACTCAAAAGCTTCTGCACAATAAAAGAAACCATAAGCAAGGTGAAAAGACAGCCTTCAAAATGGGAGAAAATAATAGCAAATGAAGCAACTGACAAACAACTAATCTCAAAACTATACAAGCAACTCCTATAGCGCAATTCCAGAAAAATAAATGACCTAATCAAAAAATGGGCCAAAGAACTAAATTGACATTTCTCCAAAGAAGACATACAGATGGCTAACAAACACATGAAAAGATGCTCAACATCACTCATTATCAGAGAAATGCAAATCAAAACCACAATGAGGTACCATTTCACACCAGTCAGAATGGCTGCGATCCAAAAGTCTACAAGGAATAAACGCTGGAGAGGATGGGGAGAAAAGGGAACCCTCTTACACTGTTGGTGGGAATGCACACTAGTACAGCCACTATGGAGAACAGTGTGGAGATTCCTTAAAAAACTGGAAATAGAACTGCCTTATGGCCCAGCAATCCCACTGCTGGGCATACACACCGAGGAAACCAGAATTGAAAGAGACACGTGTACCCCAATGTTCATTGCAGCACTGTTTATAATAGCCAGGACATGGAAACAACCTAGATGTCCATCAGCAGATGAATGGATAAGAAAGCTGTGGTACATATACACAATGGAGTATTACTCAGCCATTTAAAAAAATACATTTGAATCCGTTCTAATGAGGTGGATGAAACTGGAGCCAATTATACACAGTGAAGTAAGCCAGAAAGAAAAACACTAATACAGTATATTAACCCATATATATGGAATTTAGAAAGATGGTAACGATAACCCTTTATGTGAGACAGCAAAAGAGAAACAGATGTATAGAACAGTCTTTTGGACTCTGTGGGAGAGGGAGAGGGTGAAATGATTTGGGAGAATGGCATTGAAACATGTATAATATCATATATGAAACGAGTCACCAGTCCAGGTTCAACGCATGATACTGAATGCTTGGGGCTGGTGCACTGAGACGACCCAGAGGGATGGTATGGGGAGGGAGGAGGGAGGGGGGTTCAGAATGGGGAACACGTGTATACCTGTGGCAGATACATGTTGATGTATGGCAAAATCAATACAATATTGTAAAGTAATTAGCCTCCAATTAAAATAAAATTTATTAAAAAAAATAAAGAAAGCCAATATCACATTCCTTGCAGGTGTTTTCTTTTAAAATAGTACCCTGAAGTGTAAGGATACTTCTCTGATTTGTCCAGAACAAAGTTAAATTTTAGCCTAAGTGAGGAAAAGACTGTAGACCTCTTAATGCATTCTGAAGGATGAAAATAAAATACTGTAAGTTTATATTCCTAGAGAAAATGTACAAAATAGTTAGATATATTATTTCTTATCCTAAATGCAACTCTCACCCTTTCAAGCATTTTGGTTTTGTAATCTCTGATTTATGATCTTTGATGTCATCATCTTTGATTGTCATTGTTTCAGAATTCCACAAACCATGCCCATGTAGGATGGCAAACTTAGTGTGTGTGTTCTGACTGCTCCACTGACCCTGTCTCTTGTTCTCTTGCTCCTTGGTCTTCCTTTTTTTCTGAGACATGACAGCATTAAAATTAGGCTAATTAATAATTCTACAGTGGCCTCAGTTCAGTTCAGTTGCTCAGTCATGTCTGACTCTCTGTGGCCATATGGACTGCAGCACGTCAGGCTTCCCTGTCCTTCACCAACTTCTGGAGCTTGCTCAAACTCATGTCCATCAAGTCGGTGATACCATCCAACCATCTCATCCTCTGTTGTCCCCTTCTCCTCCTGCCTTCAGTCTTTTCCAGATCAGGGTCTTTTCCAGTAAGTTAGTTCTTCACATCAGGTGGCCAAAGTATTGGAGTTTCAGCTTCAGCATCAGTCCTTCCAGTGAATATTCAGGACTGATTTCCATCAGGATTGACTGGTCTCAGTTCAAGTGAAAGGACATCTCTCACTTTCAATCAAAAGCTAGACGTGATTATGTTTACTGAGGAAGACATATTGAAAGCCAAAATAGGCCAAACCTTGCGTCTTGCACCAAACGGCAAAGTTGTGGATGCAAAGCAAGTTCTTGAGGGAAATTGAAAGTTCTATTCCAGTGACCACATGAATGATGATAAAGCAAAACAGCCTTATGTAGAAAGTTTTAGTATTCTTCACAGAATATCAAACCAGCCACAATGTTCCCTTAAGCAAAAACCTTATCCAGAGTAAAACCCTAACTCTCTTCAGTCCTCTGAAGGCTGAAGAGAGTTGAGGAAGCTGAAGAGAGATAGCTTAAAGCTATCAGAGGTCGGTCATGAGGTTTAAGGAAAGAAACCATCTCCATAAAACTACAAGGCGAAGCAGCAAATGTTTATGTAGAAACTGCAGTAAGTTATTCAGAAAATCTAACTAAGATAACGAAAGTGGCTACGTGAAATAACAGATTTTCAGTGTAGGAAAAATAGCTTTATATTGGAAGAAAATGCCATCTAAGACTTTCTTTTTTTTGTTTTTAAAAATTTTTTAAATTTTACTTTATTTTACTTTACAATACTGTATTGGTTTTGCCATAGATCAACATCAATCCGCCACGGGTGTACACATGTTCCCAGTCCTGAACTCCCCTCCCACCTCCATCCCCATACCATCCCTCTGGGTCATCCCAGTGCACCAGCCCCAAGCATCCTGTATCCTGCATCGAACCTAGACTCGTGATTCGTTTCTTATATGATATTATACATGTTTCAATGCCATTCTCCCAAATCATCCCACCCTCTCCCTCTCCCACAGAGTCCAAAAGACTGTTCTATACATCTGTGTCTCTTTTGCTGTCTCACATAAAGGGTTATCGTTACCATCTTTCTAAATTCCATATATATGGGTTAATATACTGTATTGGTGTTTTTCTTTCTGGCTTACTTCACTGTGTATAATCGGCTCCAGTTTCATCCACCTCATTAGAACTGATTCAAATGTATTCTTTTTAATGGCTGAGTAATACTCCATTGTATAAATGTACCACAGCTTTCTTATCCATTCATCTGCTGATGGACATTTAGGTTGCTTCCATGACCTGGTTATTACAAACAGTGCTGCGATGAACATTGGGATACACGTGTCTCTTTCAATTCTTGTTTCCTAGGTGTGTATGCCCAGCAGTGGGATTGCTGGGCCATAAGGCAGTTCTATTTCCAGTTTTTTAAGGAATCTCCACACTGTTCTCCATAGTGGCTGTACTAGTGTGCATTCCCACCAACAGTGTAAGAGGGTTCCCTTTTCTCCCCATCCTCTCCAGCATTTATTGCTTGTGGACTTTTGGATCGCAGCCATTCTGACTGGTGTGAAATGGTACCTCATTGTGGTTTTGATTTGCATTTCTCTGATAATGAGTGATGTTGAGCATCTTTTCATGTGTTTGTTAGCCATCTGTATGTCTTCCATCTAGGACTTTCATAGCTGGAGTGGAGACGCTAATGCCTGACTTCAAAATCTCGAGGATGGGAAGGGCTAATGCAGCTAGTGACTTTGTTGTACATGTACCATCATGAAAATCTTGTGGCGCTTAAGAACTATGCTTAAGTTACTCTGTACAGAGTACAAAAACAGGAAATTATGACCCATCATCAGGAGAAAAATTATGGAACTAATACAAAAGGATTTCAAAAGAATTATCATAACTATGTTCCATAAAGATATAGAGGGGACTAAAACAAGGAGAAACAGAAGATGATAAAATACAACGGCATGTGATTCAAAGTAGCTGGGGGATGAGAGATGGGAGAGCCACTCCAAAGAGAGCTGCAAGAGATGCAATTTCATCAAAGCCAAAAGTTCAATAAAAATGAGGAAGTGAAAGAAATATTCAAAAAGAGGTTAAGGACTTAGATGACGGACAGTGTGTGAGTTCTGAGGGGCATATTGATGCTTGCTTAGAATTCTCATCTTTGTGGGAGAAACTTTGTGATATAATTATTTTCCAGTTTGTGAATCACCCACCCAGTAGGTATGGGTTTTGATTTTATCACAAATGCCCTCTTCTTATGTGTTTTTATGAGAGGAGGTGAGCTTTAGTCTTTCTAACTGTGCCATTTTGTCTCCAACCTCATATTCTCATGTTAGAATAAAGAATCTGTTTATGAAATCTTCAAAATTCCAATCCATCTCATAGACTTTGTAAGAAATATTCACTTTTTTTCTTCAGTGTTTAGACAAAATATTTCCCTCAAAAACATAATGCTGAAACAGTCTTTGTTTGAACAGTGAGATACTAAGATAGAATGTTGACCACATCAATGATATGGTTATTCTCAGTTCTAAAACTGGAATTGTATTTGCTCATAAACTGAGAAGATTTGAAAGTTTTTTATAGGTGTGTACACTGATATATCAGTATGATTTTAATTAGGATTTTTCTAATGGTTCAGTTCAGTTCAGTTCAGTTCAGTTCAGTTCAGTCGCTCAGTCGTGTCCAACTCTTTGCGACCCCATGAATTGCAGCACGCCAGGCCTCTCTGTCCATCACCAACTCCCGGAGTTCACCCAGACTCACATCCATCGAGTCAGTGATGCCATCCAGCCATCTCATCCTTGGTCGTTCCCTTTTCTTCCTGCCCCTAGTCCCTCCCAGCATCAAAGTCTTTTCCAATGAGTCAACTCTTTGCATGAGGTGGCCAAGTACTGGAGTTTCAGCTTTAGTATCATTCCTTCCAAAGAAATCCCAGAGTTGATCTCCTTCAGAATGGACTGGTTGGATCTCCTTGCAGTCCAAGGGGCTCTCAAGAGTCTTCTCCAGCACCACAGTTCAAAAGCATCGATTCTTCAGCGCTCAGCCTTCACAGTCCAACTCTCTGAATATCTTTAAATGTGCTTCTATTTATATATATTTTTGGTAAAATACCTGTTCATGTATTTTGCCCATTTTTTAATTGATATGTTATCTATTAATATATACTCTCAATGTTTGAAAATCTTTTATTTGAAATAGTAGGTATTTTTTCATATGCATGGTTTCAAATATATTTTTCACCTATAGCTTTTCTTTCTGCTTTGACAGGAAAAAAAAATTTCATTTTTGGTGAATTTCAAGTTATCAGTTTTGTTTTTTTTTTTCCTTTTGTGAATAATGTTTTGAATGTCATGTCTAAGACCTCTTTATTTAGCGCCAAGTCCCCAAAAGTATCTTCTATTTTTGTTTTTAAAGCCTGATAGCTTTACATTTTATACTAAAATCTGTGATATGTATTGGATTATTTATTGTATAAAATGTGGCATTTAGCCTGATACACTATTTTTCTAAGTGTATACATATGTCTGTTTGTTCCATCATCATCATTTGTTGAAAAAGTCACCCTTCCTTCATTGAATTGCTCCTGGAATTTTATCAAAATAAGTTGAGCCTATTTCTGTGGGTCTGTTTCTAGGTTCTTTAATAAGCTTCAGTGATCTATGTCTGTCCCCTTGCCAATATCACAACTCCTCAATTGACTATATAGTAAACCTTAACGTCAGTAAGAATGATTCCTCCCAGTTTACTCTTCTTTTTTTAAGTTGTTTCAGCTATTTGAAGTCCTAAGCCTTTCCATATAAATTTTAGAATAAATTTTTCTATCTCTAAAAAAAAACCTTGCTGAAGACTTTTATGGGAGTTGCATTAAACATATAAATCAACTTGGGGAGAGTTGTTATATTTAGTGCACTGCATTTTCCAATATATGTACAGCATATGTCTATTTAATCTTCTTTAATTTCTTTCATAGTATTTTATAGCTTCTAGCATACAGAATCTGTCTGTACATGTTTGGGTGGATTTGTATCACAGCTTTCATTTGCTTTGAAGTTATTATAAATGATGTTATATGAATGGAATATTTTTGACTTTACATTTTAGATAGCTTCTACCATATACAATGTAAAGAAGACATAAGGTAAAAGACAAGAAGGAAATGAGAAACGCTACAAGTGGGAAGATCACTAATAGGAATCTTGTAACACTCTAAGTAAGAGATTATTATGGCCTCTGTTCCATTTGTAGTAGCAGAAGTAGAGATAAATTGACTTTAGTCTCAGCATGTTGAAATGCTTATGAAATATCTAGATAATTCAAATCATGATTTGGAATTTAGAGAGACAACATAAGTGAAGATGTAACATTGAATGTCATTGGCATTTATAGAGTAGTTGAAATTCTGTGTGTATACTTCTGCTTGTGGAGAATAGACAAAAACCAAAAATCAAGAAATTGATCATAGTAGGATTTATATTTAAAAAAAAAAAAAAAAAGGAAAATGACCAGTCTGTAAAAGAGGCACCAGCCAAGGAGCTTAAACAGGAGTGTTATGGCATGAAGGATGAACCAGAGGAGATCGATAGCCAGAGGAGATCACAATAGCCAGGGAAAGAATTTCCAAAAGTAGTGAGCAAAGTCAACTTCTTTAGAGAGTGTAATGACAAGTCACAATGCTTTTACAGGGCAGTCCTGATGTTGATGGCGTTCAGAAATTAAGACTGCACGTCTAGTTCTGTCACTTCCTTGCTGTGTGACCTTGGCAAACTGCTTCTTCTTTCCCTGTCTTACCATCCCTATTTTCAAATGAGAAAAATAGCTATATTATTTTAGAAGTTTTTATGAAGCTCAAAATTGTTTAACACAGGTAAAGTGCTCAGAATAATGCTAGGCATACAGTAAATGGTTAAAAAGTACATTGTTATTGTGAAATTGTTAAGTGATAACTTGAGAACATAAACCCTTCTCAGAACAAGATGTAGACAAGTTCACTCTGTAACCCTGATAGGAACAAGATAAGGACAAGGTCCTTTATGTCTATAAAAATAACAAGCCTTCTTCTAACCAAAATCAGTGATTACTTCTTGTTTATTAAGAATAACTCTAGTCCCTTTTTAGTTCTCCCATCTCCTGGATAATAATCAAGATATTAAATATTCAAATTGAATCTGCTTCTTAACAGATCTAATCCAGGCCTCCAATTCCTTAATTTCTCTTTATAACCATCCAGGAAAATTTAAAACCCTGTAAAAAGCTGTTCCAAACTTCCCGTTACTGAGAAATCCCCACATTTCCTTGAATTAAGTTATTTCTTATTGCAGCAGGTTAATTGAAACTAAATTTATTTCACTACAATTGTGTTTCTAAAGATTTTTACTAGTGAACATCAATATTATCATAATTACTATCATAATCATCATTATTCAGCAATATATACCCTTAACCTAACATCATATTTTGTGTCAGAAAGTGCTCCAAATATTTGATGAATAAGTGAAGAAAGCAAGCAATGGGCAATTAGGAAACACTTGGCTTCAAGTAGGGTAGTCTCAGTAGTAGAAAGGCAAATTGAACTTGCAGTATGCTGGAACATTTTCATACGAGAAAAAGAAAAAGATAGTGAGGATTGGAGGTCCATGACTGTCCATCTGCTAACCACACTCACTCTCCCTCAGTTGTTTGCTTGTGTGGGGTAAGAATATAATACAGAGATATTAGAGATTGTAGGTTGAGGTATGTCCTGTTGAGAATATTAGACAATTAACTTTCAATTAAAAGAACCTCAACATCACATGACTTTAGAGATTATTGACCTCTTTTTTCAGATATTATTTTTCTTCTGTTGATATAGACTGTCCTGTGATGTTATGACTGTTGGCACCCAATTATTTTGAGTCCTCCTTTCATAATATGGGCTTCCCAGGTGGCTCAGTGGTAAAGAATCTGCCTCCCAAAGCAAGAGACACAAGAGACACGGATTTGATCCCTGGGTCAGAAAGATCCCCTGGAGGAGGAAATAAAAACCCACTCCAGTATTCTTGCCTGGAGAACCCCATGGACAGAGAAGCCCAGCCGGCTACATAGGGTTTAATTTTATCTTCTCCTGGAAATCAGAAAATCAGGTTTGGTCAGCATTACAGAGAAAAATGCCTGAGTATTAGTGTGTGATTTTACAGTTTTGATTCAATCTCATTTTTCGGTACCTTGGATCTTGAAAGAGTTCCAAATAAGAATTTATTCTACATGTCTAACAGTTATACAGTTTGAAAAGGAGAGATTGAGTTAACTTCAGAGGCTCATCAAAACTAACAATAAATGAAATTATTAAATTGAAATTGATTAATCCTAATGGATCACAGGAAAATCAAGAGATTCCAGAAAACCATCTACTTTCGCTTCGTTGACTACATGAAAGCCTTTGTGTGGATCAAAACAAGCTGCAGAAAATTCTTAAAGAGGTAGGAACATCAGTCCACCTTGCTTGTCTCCTCAGAAACTTGTATGCAGGTCAAGAAGCAGCAGTTAGAACTGGACATGGAACAATGGACAGGTTCCAAATCAGGAAAGGAGTACATCAGGGCTATATATTGCCACCTTGCTTATTTAACTTATATGCAGAATACATTATGTGAAATGCTGGGCTGGATGAACCACAAGCTGGAATCAAGACTGCCAGGAGAAATATCAATAACCTCAGATATGCAGATGACACCACCCTTATGGCAGAAAGCAAAGAGGAACTAAAATGCCTCTTGATGAAAGTGAAAGAGGAGAGTGAAAAAGTTGGCTTAAAACTCAACATTCAATAAACTAAAGTCATGGCATCCAGTTCTATCACTTCATGGTAAATATATGGGGAAACAATGGAAACAGTAACAGATATTACTATCTTGGGCTCCAAAATCACTGCAGATGGTGACTACAGCCATGAACTTAAAAGACATTCCTTGGAAGAAAAGCTGTGACAAACCTACATGGTGTATTAAAAAGCAGAGACATTACTTTGCCAACAAAGGTCCATATAGTCAAAGCTGTGGTCTTTCTAGTAGTTATGTATGTATGTGAGAGTTGGACCATAAATAAGACTGGGCACCAAAGAATTGATGCTTTTGAAGTGTGGTGCTGGAGAAGAGTCTTGAGAGTCCCTTGGACTGAAGGAGATCCAACCACTCAATCCTAAAGGAAATCAGTGCTGAATATTCATTGGAAGGACTGATGCTGAAGCTGAAGCTCCAATACTTTGGCCACCTGATGAGAAGAGACGACTAATTGGAAAAGACCTTGATGCTGGGAAAAATAGAAAGCAGGAAGAGAAAGGGATGACAGAGGATAAGATGACTGGATGGAATCACTGACTCAATGAATGTGAATTTGAACAAACTCTGAAAGATGGCGAAAGACAGGGAAGGTTGGTGTGTTGCAGTCCATGGGGTCAAAAAGAGTTGGACATGACTGAGTGACTGACAGCAATGGTCTTCTTACATTAAGAAAGTAAGAAAGTTTCTTTTTTCAGTTTCTTTATCTGTAAAATAAGTATATACATAACCATTTAATAATGTTATGGTGAGAATTAAAAACAATATATTAAATAAACTGTATCTTGTGGTGTTACTGCCACTTAGTAGACTCTCAGTACATGTTAACTGCTTTCTATTTTCTGCCTAAAAAGTGACCAAGCTGTAGTTATGGAGTCAGGGCTCAGCTCATTAAGCGGTGTTTACATCACACATTAAATATTTAAGCTGGTAACTTTCTTTAATGCAATAGAATCTAAAGGATTTCCACAAGCATTTAGACAGAGTGTTATTTAAAAGTCAATCCCAGCTTCAAATATCAGCTTACTGTATTAAAAAATTTTTGCTCTAGTTTTTCTGAGCTTCAGAACTAGATTTAATTGATGACATATATATGTGCCTAACTGGAAAATGTACCCTTGCTACAGAGAGTAGTAAATGAAATTTTGTACATATTTGTAATCTAAACAAACTTTTGCTTAAAACATTGGTCCTCAAAAAGTCTGATTTATAGATTTTGTGAGAAGTGATGGTTCGCATTTTTTTTATTGTTTTTCTATGACAAATATAGAAGTTTCTATTTGATTCAGGTATATATTTCATATTTTTCAATTAAAACCAGCACTTTTAAAGCTTCTTTTTTGAGCAAAGGCAACATAATAAACTATTTTTATTCTTTCGCTTGAAGGCAGGTTATTCTCTTTGCTTAAATTGTTCAATCACTCTTTAGAACCATCCGGCATTCTGCCTGTTTCTTCTGCCTAAAACAAGCAGTCAATTTTAATTAACTTGGTTCACAGAAGTCTCTGGCATTTGTGGAAACTGGGCACACAGCCAATCCTCAAAACACCACTGATCAATTTGCCTAGAAAGAAGTAAAGAAATGGAAGATATTGGCTTTGAAGCACTTTGAATGTTATCCTAAAACTGAACAGCTAGAAATCCAAAATTAAAATGTAAAAACAACCTTAACTCAAGTAAAATGTAATACCATAATTAAAAATTATTAAAAGATTTAGTAATTATCTGGAAAATTTTTTATTGTGAATAAATGATGAGTGATTAAAACCCTAATTTTTTATTACTTTAATGAATATTATTTATTAAATACTATTAAATAAATAAATGGTATTCCCTTGGTTTTAATGCAACAGTTTTGGAGGGAAGTGGAAGAGATTTTGTGAGGAATCATTAACCTGTTAGAGTTATACATTGTGTTTCAAAGAATTATAATATTTACTATGATATTGTCTCTGAAGTATAAACCTCTTGATATTTAAAACAGTCAACTTCTTTTATAAAGCAAGATATACATGAATAACAAAACAGATGTCTGTGGATAAATATACATTATTTTTCTATTCTCCCCCAGATAAAAATTACACATAGCCTTTCAAATATTTTCAGTGGGTCCATCTTAGAAAGGATACCTTTTCTCAATCTATCCAATATGCCTTTCTCTTTTTAAAATTTTTTTAAATAAAATAAAATTAAAAAAAAGTTAAAAAAAATAAAATAATAAAAATTTTTTAATTGAAGGATAATTGCTTTACAGAATTTTGTGGTTTTCTGTCATACATCAACAAGAATCAGCCGTGGGTATACACGTGGCCCCTCCCTTCCCAGCCTCCCTCCCTTCTCCCTCCTCACCCCACCCTTCAGCCTATCACAGAGCCCCTGAGTTTCCTGAGTCATATAGCAAATTCCCATTGGCTATCTATTTTACATATGGTATTATATATTTCTATGTTACTTTCTCCATACATCTCCCCTTCTCCCTCCCCTCCTCCCACTGTGTCCCATAGGTCTGTTCTCTATGTCTGTTTCTCCATTTGTGCCCTGAAAACAAATTCATCAGTGCCATCTCTTCAGATTCCATATATATGTGTCAGTATATGATATTTATGTTTCTCTTTCTGACTTATTTCACCCTGCATAATGGGCTCTATTTTCATCCACCTCATTAAAAACAGATGAAAAAGCATTACTTTTAAGGCTGAGCAGTATTCCATTGTGTATATGTACCACAGCATCTTTATCCATTCATCTGTCGATGGACATCTAGGTTGCTTCCATGTTCTAGCTGTTGTAAATAGTGCTGCAGTGAACATTGTGCTGCATGTGTCTTTTTTTTTTTTTTTTTTTTTCAATTTCTTTTTCTTTTTTATTTATTTATTTATTTATTTATTTATTTTTTATTTTTAGTTTTTTATTTTTTACATTTTAAAATCTTTAATTCTTACCTGCATTCCCAAACATGAACCCCCCTCCCACCTCCCTCCCCATAACATCTTTCTGGGTCTTTTTCAGTTTGATTTCCTCAAGGCATATGCCTAGGAGTGGGGTTGCTTGATCACTAGGTGGTTTTATTCCTAGCTTTTTAAGGAGTCTCCTTGCCATCTTCCATAATGACTGTATTAGTTTACATTCCCACCAGCAATACATGAGTGTTCCCTTTTCCTCACATCCTCTCCAGCATTTATTTTGATGATGGCCATTCCAACTGGCATGAGATGAGACCGCATTGTATTTTGATTTGCATTTCTCTAATAATGAGTAAACTAGACTCTGGGAAACAGACTCTTGAAGGGCATAAACAGAACGCTGTGTGTACCAGGACTCAGGAGAAGGGAGCAATGACCCTGCAAGAGACTGACCCAGACTTGCCTGGGAGTGTCCAGGAGTCTCCAGTGGAGGCGTGGGTTGATGGTGGCCTGCTGCAGGGTTGGAGGCAGTGAGCATAGCAGTACATGCATGGAATCTTTTGAAGGAGGTCACCATTATCTTCATTTCCTCCACCATAGTTTCAGTTCAGTTCAGTTCAGTCACTCAGTCGTGTCCAACTCTTCGCAACCCCATGAATTGCAGTATGCCAGGCCTCCCTGTGCATCACCAACTCCCAGTTTATCCAACTCATGTGCATCAAGTCGGTGATGCCATCTGGCCATCTCATCCTCTGTCATCCCCTTCTACTGCCCCCAGTCCCTCCCAGCATCAGGGTCTTTTCCAATGAGTCAACTCTACACATGAGGTGGCCAAAGTATTGGAGTTTCAGCTTTAGCATCATTCCCTCCAATAAACACCCAGGAATGATCTCGTTTAGAATGGACTGGTTGCATCTCCCTGCAGTCCAAGGGACTCTCAAGAGTCTTCTCCAACACCACAGTTCAAAAGCATCAATTCTTTGGCGCTCAGCTTTCTTCATAGTCAAACTCTCACATCCATACATGACCACTGGAAAAACAATAGCCGGAACCAGATGGACCTTTGTTGGCAAAGTAATGTCTCTGCTTTTGAATATGCTATCTAGGTTGGTCATAACTTTCCTTCCAAGGAGTAAGTGTCTTTTTCCTGGCTGCAATCATCATCTGCAGTGATTTTGGAGCCTAGAAAGCTAAAGCCAGCCACTGTTTCCACTGTTTGCCCATCTATTTCCCATGAAGTGATGGGACCAGATGCCATGATCTTTGTTTTCTGAATGTTGAGCTTTAGGTCAACTTTTTCACTCTGCTCTTTCACTTCATCAAGAGGCTCTTTAGTTCTTCATTTTCTGCCATAAGTGTTGTGTCATCTGCATATCTGAAGTTATTGAGATTTCTCCCAGCAATCTTGATTCCAGCTTGTGCTTCCTGAGCCCAGCATTTCTCATGAGGTACTTTGCATATAAGTTAAAAAAGCAGGGTGACAATATACAGCCTCGATGTACTCCTTTTTCTATTTGGAACCAGTCTGTTGTTCCATGTCCAGTTCTAACTTGCTTCCTGACCTGCATACAGGTTTCTAAAGAGGCAGGTCAGGTCGTCTGGTATTCCCATCTCTTTCAAAATTTTCCACAGTTTCTTGTGATCCACACAGTCAAAGGCTTTGGCATAGTCAATGAAGCAGAAATAGACATTTACAATTGTTACGTCTTCTTCTTGGATTGATCCCTTGATCATTATGTAGTGTCCTTCTTTGTCTCTTATATTGTTCTTTATTTTAAAGTCTATTTTGTCTGAAATGAGGATTGCTGCTCCAGCTTTCTTCTGGTTTCCTTTCACATGGAATATCTTTTCCTATCCTTTTCTTTCAGTCTGTATGTGTCTCTAGGTCTGAAGTGGGTCTCCTATAGGCAGCATATATGTGTGTCTTGCTTTTGTATACATTCAGTCAGTCTGTATCTTTTGGTTGGTACATTGAATCCCTTTACATTTAAGGTAATTATTGATACATCTGTTCCAATTGGCATCTGCTTGATTGTTTTGGATTTGTTTTTGTGAGTCTTTCTTTCTCTTGAGTTTAATGGCTATGTGAGTTCCTTTAGTATTTGTTGCAAGGCTGGTTTGGTGGTGCTGAATTCTCTTAACTTCTACATGTCTGTGAAGCTTTTGATTTCTCAATTAATTTTGAATGAGATATTTGCCAGGTATTTTAATCCTGGTTGTAGGTTTTTATCTTTCAGTACTTTAAATATATCCTGCCATTTCCTTCTGGCCTGTAGAGTTTCTGCTGAAAGAACTGCTGTTAATCATATGGGTTTTCCCATGTATGTTCCCTTGCTGTTTTTAATATTCTTTCTTTGTGCTTAATCTCTGTTAACTTGATTAATATGTGGCTTTATGTGTTTCTCCATGGGTTTAACCTGTAAGGGACTCTCTGTGTTTCTGGAACTTGATTGAGTATTTCCGTTCCCATATTGGGGAAGTTTTCAACCATAATTTCTTCAAAAATTTCTCAGTGCCTTTCTTCTTTTCTTCTTCCTCTGGGACCCATATAACATGAATGTTGGTGTGTTTAATATTGTCCCAAAGATCTCTGAGGCTATCCTAAATTCTTTTCATTCCTTTTACTTTATTCTGCTCTTCAGTAGTTATTTCCACCATTCTATCTGCCAGCTCACTTATCCATTCCTCTGCTTCAGTTATTCTATTGGTTCCTTCTCAGTTCAGCTCAGTTCAGTTCAGTCGCTCAGTTGTGTCTGATTTTGTGACCCCATGGACCGCAGCATGCCAGGCCTTCCTGTCCATCACCAACTCTCAGAGTCCACCCAAACCCCTGTCCATAGAGTTGGTGATGCTATCCAACCATCTCATCCTCTGTTGTCCCATTCTCGTCCTGCCTTCAATCTTTCCCAGCATCAGGGGCTTTTCAAATGAGTAAGCTCTTCTATCAGGTGGCCAAAGTATTGGAGTTTCAGCTTCAGTATCAGTCCTTCCAATGAACACCCAGCACTGATCTCCTTTAGGATGGACTGGTTGGATCTCTTTGCAGTCCAAGGGACTCTCAAGAGTCTTCTCCAACACCACAGTTCAAAAGCATCAATTCTTCAATGCTCAGCTTTCTTTTTAGTCCAACTCTCACATCCATACATGACCACTGGAAAAACCATAGCCTTGACAAGATGGACCTTTGTTGGGAAAGTGATGTCTCTGCTTTTTAATATGCTGTCTAGGTTGGTCATAACTTTCCTTCCAAGGAGTAAGTGTCTCCTAATTTCATGGCTGCAATCACCATCTCCAGTGATTTTGGAGTCCAGAAAAATAAAGTCTGACACTGTTTCCACTGTTTCCCCATCTATTTCCCATGAAGTGATGGGACCAGATGCCATGATCTTCGTTTTCTGAATGTTGAGCTTTAATACAACATTTTCACTCTCCTCTTTCAGTTTCCTCAAGAAGCCCTTTAGTTCTTCACTTTCTGCCATAAGGGTGGGTTCCATCTAGAGTATTTTTAATTTCAGTAATTGTGCTATTTCTCTCTGTTTGCTAATTCTTTATTTCTTCTATGTCCTTAATGATTGTATTAACTGTGTTAAATGCTTCTTGTATTTTCTCCATTCTATTTTCAAGTCTCAGAGCATCCTTACTATCATTATTCTGAATTTTCTTTCAGGGAGGTTACTTATTTCCTCTTTGTTTATTTGGTCTTGTGAGTTTCTACCTTACTGTTTCATTTCTGCTGTATTTCTCTGTCTTTTCATTTTTTTTTTTTTCCTGTTCCCTAACATGCTCCACTTGAGGTCTCCTTTTCCCAGGCTTTAGGGTTGTATTACTTCTTCCTTTTGATTTTTGTCCTTGGAGGAAAATGTTGGTTGGGTGGTTTGTGTTGATTTCTTGTTAGGGGTGAATTGTGCCTGTGTTCTAGTGGGAGGATATCAAGTAGGTAATTACAGAAATACTGAGACATATACACACACATCTCCACACATACGGTTATAAGAAAAGTGCTCTAAAGAAAAGAGTACAGGAGATTCACTTGGTGAGCAAGGGAAACCAGAGGTGATATCAACCAACTGAAAGCAGAGTTAGCTAATGCTCAGTCTGGAAATCAGAGCATGAGCAGGGGGCCAACTGGGGAATATAGCATAGAGAGCTCAACAATTTAACTTACTGGGTGAAAGAAGAAAATTTGAAAGAAAAAAGGGAGAATAAAAAAGGAGAGAGAAAAGAAAGAAGAGAGGGGAGGGAAAGGAGAAAAGGAGGGCATAGAGAAGAGGATTAAAAAATAACCAGATAGAAAAGAAAAAAATAGAAAAGCAAAGATGAATGTGGAAAAGATTTATACATATTCAGGAAGAGCTACAGCTGGTAAAGAACTGTAAGAAAAGTGGTTATATATATATATATATATATATATATATATATGAAATCTTAAAATGAGTTTTTGTTTTTGTTTTTTTAAACAAGGAAAACAAAGAGGAAAACTCCACAGCACTGCAAAAGGCTCATGTGATGGTGGAAATATGTTGGGGAATAAATAGTGTGATTTATAAGAAGGAAGCATCTTAAAATGAATTTTTTAAAAAAATTTTATAACAAGAAATACAACAAGGGAAACTGTACAGCACCTCTAAGGGCTAGTGTGAAGGTGGAGGTATGTTGGGGGAATAAACAGTGTGATGTATAAAAGAAAAAAAACGAAAAAAAAGAAAAATTAAAAAAGGTTCTCAAGGTTGTGGCTCTTGGTTGTGGAGTCTGCTCCTGTGGGTGGGGCTGGGTTCATGCCCTTTGATGTTTTCCTGGTTAGGGGAACGTGTGCCTATGTTCTGGTTGATGGAGCTGGATCTTACCTCTGAAGGCAGTGCAGTGTCCAGTAGTAGGTGTTGGTGTGTCTATGGGTTCAGTATGCCTTCTGGCAGTCGTTCTAACTTCCCCAGTGTTGCTGCTGCTGCTGCTGCTGCCAAGTCACCTCAGTCATGCCGACTCTTAGCGACCCCATAAATGGCAGCCTGCGAGGCTCCTCCGTCCATGGGATTTTCCAGGCAAGAGTACTGGAGTGGGGTGCCATTGCCTTCTCCGTGCCCAGTGTTGCTGCTGCTAAGTATGCTTCAGTCGTGTCCGACTCTGTGCGACCCCATAGACAGCAGCCCACCAGGCTCCGCCGTCCCTGGGATTCTCCAGGCAAGAACACTGGAGTGGGTTGCCATTTCCTTCTCCAATGCATGAAAGTGAAAAGTGAAAGTGAAGTTGCTCAGTCCTGTCTGACTCTTAGCGACCCCATGGACTGCAGTCTACCAGGTTCCTCCGTCCATGGGATTTTCCAGGCAAGAGTACTAGAGAGGGGTGCCATTGCCTTCTCCGTCCCCAGTGTTAGGGACGTCTATTTCCGCAGCAGCTGCTTCAAAGTGGCCCTCTCAGCGTAACTGCAGGGCCGCCAGCCCCCTGCTTGTCCCTGGGATCATTGCCAGTGCTTCTGTTCTTCTGTCCCGCCCTGCTGGTTGAAACTAGGTGTTTGTGTGGATCCTTCTGCATAGCAGCGACTTGTGTGGGCTTCTCACCCTCCGTGTCCCGGGGCTTGTGTGCACTTGTTTCAGCTCTCGGGCCGGCCTCTGCGTCATGAGGCCATGTGCACTTGTCTCCTCTCACTGCCTGCACCCTTTGTCAAGGGGGTTATTTGTTCTTTCGGCTGTGCGGGGAGGGCTGTATGCACTGCCTAAGTTTGTATGCCTCCCCTCTATCAGCACCCCAGTTCCGTCCCGGCTACCTGGGACTGCCCTCTGTGCTGCAAGGTGTGTGTGGACTGGGTGGATTTGTATGCCGCTGCCACTCTTGGTTTCCTTAATCTGAGCCCACGGTCTGTTTGGGGCCACAGTACAGGAGCTGTTAACGGGTCGACAAGTGTAGCTTTCTCTGTTTCCTGCCCTCCACGTCCCTGCTTTGTCCGGTTTTCCGGCTTTGCAGCTCCCTTTTGGGCCCGTCTGTGAGGGCTTTTGCAGTGCGCAGAGGCGCTCCTCCTGTTTCAGGACTCCCTTCCCTCCCTCCCTTCCGGCACAAGCTCCTGCCCAGAATTTCTCAGTCTTTTCCCTTTTGACGTCTCTCTCCTCTCTTCTACCTCATTTCAGGGAATTTAGCCTGTTCCCTGGAGGCCTGGGGTCTTCTGCTGTTGCCTAGAGGTTGCTTTGTAGGAGTGGTTTCATATCTTGATGAGTTTTTTATGTATTTGTGGAGAAGCTGGGGATCTCCCTGTCTTACTCCTCTGCCATCTTCCATCCTGCATTTCTTTATTCAAAAGAATTTTGTCCTTTAATACTAAAGAGAGCATTTTTATCCATTCCACTAAGAAGAAATTTTTTGATTCTCAAAAGAGTATCATTCTGTATGTCAACTAGGAATAGGAAAGTTAAAGTTTCAACCTAAACTGTGTTTCATGAAATAAAAATAATTTTAGTTCTATACTTTGTTTATCTAGTTCTTTTACCTGTGACTAAACTATACTGGAAACTAAATGGTGCAGGATTTTTCCTCTTTTGTTATACATTTTTGGTAATATTTAATTAACTAAAAATAATTAAAGACATATTAATTATATAACATTGAGTAGAAATGAGGAAATAATACTTTTCTTCTTCAAGTGAATATGACTTCCTATTTCTCTGAGATTTTCCCAGTTAAAAATTTGTGTTGTATATGTCGTTACTCCTAAACCAAGTTTTCGTTTGTACCACAGGGTCAGAATTGAATTAAATGAGTTTAATTGAATTTGATCTGCTTTGTATTACAACCAGTGTGTATCATGTGGAAAGATAAAGAGGCAACATATTATTGGCGAATTTGAATACGACAGAAACAAACATGGAGGTATCATAGCACTGTATATTCACACTCATACTTGAGGTCTTACTGTGGTTACTACTCAATTACTCAAAGTTAGTTAGCAAAGTTTATGGAAAATCTATAGTCTGTGCTCAGATCAGGAAAAACGTTAGGGTGAAAAGATTTTTCAGGAATGTGTAATAATAGAGGAAGTTCCTCTGTATAGACTAACATACATTTTAAGCTATGGTATAATTGATATATATTTTTGTGAAATATTAAAACATAAGCCAATGTAGAGAACAGATGAAAGGAGGGACAGCTTAGGTCAAAGATGATGAGGAGGCCAAGGTTTTCATTGGGTCTCTCCACCCATTATTCTCAGCATTAACTTTTCAAACTCATAACCTAGACTTTCACATATTGGTTTGAAAAAATGGCCTAACATCATATAGAATTTTATATGCACCAATTTTTAAGAGAAGTGAATTCTTTTGGATTAACTGATGCTCAAGCTTCAAGAAATAACCTAACTTTCTGCATTTGTCTTTGTTTTCAAGTACTAATCTGTAATACATTCCTGTCTCCTCCTCCTCCAGTGCATACACACTTGTAAGGTGGTTATGAAAATTATAGATTTGAACATGCTCCAACAGAAGGACGAAGAAGGGCTAAAGGGGTTGCAATTTTTTTTTTGTGAACAGGGTCCCTAACGGAGAAATGAAGATATTTAGGTATGAACCTGTGCAGGTAGACAAGTCAAGTCAGCTTAAAACAGACCTTGTCTGTTGTGAGGACAGTGACTCATCCCCAGCATCGTCTCTTCTAGGAACCATCTCTGATCCACAAGGGTGGGCTGGTGCCTCTTCTTTCCTCTATGCTCATCTGACTCATTGCCCTAGACATTGTATTATTACTATTTGAGTGTCTTTTTTTCTCCACTAGACTTATGTGATAACTCATGACTGGAACTATTTTTTTTTTTCATGTAATCATGTAACACAGCCTCTTCAAATCAGCTCATAGACCATGCTTGTTGAAAGATTTGCTAATTGAGAAACACTAAATAAATTATGTAGTTAATGAAATCACATCATTGAGAATATCTCTTGTGTTGCAAAACCTGACTCATTAAGCAAGAATATATAGTAACTTAGTATTCTTTTCTGACTTGGCCTATATCATCTTGTATTGTCTTTCAACCAAAAACTGGTTTCATTTGAAGTGAGGCTTTAAGTCTAGCTTTGGGGTTATAGAAAACAACTTCTTCTAGTTCTTTCTACTTCCCATATATATTGTCAATAAACAGTCTTTATTATTGCTTATTTTTTTCTCTCAGAATTTACTTTCTCTTTTGTTTAATTTCTGTGCATTTCATTTATCATTACTCACTAACTCATTCATTGTTGATGTTCAGTTGCTAAGTCATGTCCAACTCTTTGTGACTCCATGAACTGCAGCAAACCAGGCTTCCCTGTCCTTCACTGTAAACACTCTCTTTCCTATTGCTTATGTTTTCTCTCAGAATTCACTATCTCTTTTGATTAATTTCTATAGATTTCATTTATCATTATTCATTAACTCATTCATTAGTTCATTAAATATTTATTTAGCATCTTCTATATGACAGTCACTGAAATAAAGTTTGGGAAAATAGAGATGAATAAGACATGGATCTTGTCTTTAAAAGCTTATAATTGACTAGAGAACATATGAAAAAAAAAAAAAAAACAGATGTAACTCATTGTTTCTCCAGTCTTTAGAATTGTGCACTAGTACTGGGGTCATAATAATGATAGCAAGACACTATGTCTATTTTGTTCTCTCACTGACATTGCAGAAAAACTGCTTTCTTTTGGGAGTATTTTGGGGAATCACGGTGGGTTGCTAATGCATGGCTCTGAGCTAAGTTCTTTAGGTTACAACACTGAAAGGACATTTTATTCCTTTGCCATTGTTTTCTGGAGAAGCCCAATGTCCGCATGAAGGACGTTGCATATATTGAGGCTGATTGTTCCTGTGAGGCTGGGATACAGCTGCTTGGCCACTGTGGCACTGCTATGAATCTTGCAGAAAAGCCTCTGAGCTGCCAATGCTGCCCTCTGCTCTTACTTTTTATATAGTAAAGAGTGTTCAGTAGTGACAAAAAGGCATGAGAATTTGAACTCTGACTAACCTGAGATCACATCGTATTCCTCTTTTTGCATATAAATAAATAATCAAAGACTTCAATATGTTTCTTTATTCTTCCCTAAGCCTCAACTTTATCGTTGGTGAGATAGAAATATCTATTTTGTGACATTAGTATGCAGACTCAATATGATATAATCCAGAAGTTTAGGAAATGTTCAATTAAATATTTGCAGTCATATATTTGAAGGGATCTAAGGTCGATAGGTGCCCAATATGCTACTGGAGATGAGTGGAGAAATAACTCCAGAAAGAGTGAAGGGATGGAGCCAAAGCAGAAACAATATCTAGTTGTGGCTGTGACTGGTGATAGAGGCAAGGTTCCATGTTTTAAAGAGCAATATTGCATAGGAACCTGGAATGTTAGGTCCATGAATCAAGGCAAATTGGAAGTGGTCAAACAAGAGATGGCAAGAGTGAACATCAACATTCTAGGAATCAGAGAACTAAAATGGACTGGAATGGGTGAATTTAACTCAGATGAACATTATAACTACTAGTGTGGGCAGGAATCCCTCAGAAGAAATGGAGTAGCCATCATAGTCAACAGAAGAGTCCAAAATGCAGTACTGGGATGTAATCTCAAAAAACAACAGAATGATCTCTGTTCATTTCCAAGGCAAACCATTCAATATCACAATAATCCAAGTCTATGCCCCAACCAGTAATGCTGCAGAAGCTGAGTTAAATGGTTCTATGAAGACCTACAAGACCTTTTAGGACTAACACCCAAAAAAGATGTCCTTTTCATTATAGGGGACTGGAATGAACAAGTAGGAAGTCAAGAAACACCTGGAGTAACAGGCAAATTTGGCCTTGGAATACAGAGTGAAGCAGGGGAAAGACTAATAGAATTTCACCAAGAAAACACACTGGTCATAGCAAACACCCTCTTTCAACAACACAGGTGAAGACTCTACACCATGGACATAACCAGATGGTCAACACCAAAATCAGATTGAATATATTATTTACAATTAAAGATGAAGAAGCTCTACACACTCAGCAAAAACAAGACTGGGAGCTGACTGTGGATCAGATCATGAGCTCCTTATTGCCAAATTCAGACTGAAATTGAAGAAAGTAGGGAAAACCACTAGACCATTCAGGTAGGACCTAAATCAAATCCCTTATGATTATACAGTGGAACTAAGAAATAGATTTAAGGGACTAGATCTGATGGATAGAGTGCCTGATGAACTACGGATGGATGTTTGTGACATTGTACAGAAGACAGGGATCGAGACTATCCCCAAGGAAAAGAAACGCACAAAAGCAAAATGGCTGTATGGGGAGGCCTTACAAATAGCTGTGAAAAGAAGAGAAGTGAAAAGCAAAGGAGGAAAGGAAAAATATAAACATCTCATAACAGAGTTCCAAAGAATAGCAAGGAGAGGTAAGAAAGACTTCTTCAGCGATCAATGCAAAGAAATAGAGGAAAACAACAGAATGGGAAAGACTAGAGATCTTTTCAAGAAAATTAGAGATACCAGGGAAACATTTCATACAAAGATGGCCTCGATAAAGGACAGAAATTGTATGGATCTAACAGAAGTAGAAGATATTAAGAAGAGGTGGCAAGAATACATAGAAGGTCTGTACATAAAAGATCTTCACGACCAAGATAATCACGATGGTGTGATCGCTCACCTAGAGCCAGACATCCTGGAATGTGAAGTCAAGTGGGCCTTAGAAAGCATCACTACAAACAAAGCTAGTGGAGGTGATGGAATTCCAGTTGAGCTAGTTTAAATCCTGAAAGATGATGCTGTGAAAGTGCTGCACTCAATATGCCAACAAATTTGGAAAACTCAGCAGTGGCCACAGGACTGGAAAACTTTGGTTTTTATTCCAATCCCAAAGAAAGGCAATGCCAAAGAATGCTCAAACTACCACAAAATTGCACTCATCTCATACAGTAGCAAAGTAATGCTCAAAATTCTCCAAGTCAGGCTTCAGCAATACGTGAACAGAACTTCCAGATATTCAAGCTGGTTTTAGAAAAGGCAGAGGAACCAGAGATCAAATGGCCAACATCCACTGGATCATGGAAAAAGCAAGAGAGTTCCAGAAAAATATCTATTTCTGCTTTATTGACTATGCCAAAGCCTTTGACTGTGTGGATCACAATAAACTGGAAATTCTGAAAGAAATGGGAATATCAGATCACGTGACCTGCCTCTTGAGAATCCTATATGCAGGTTAGGAAGCAACAGTTAGAACTGGACAAGGAACAACAGACTGGTTCCAAGTAGGGAAAGGAGTATGTCAAGGCTGTATATTGTAACTCTGCTCATTTAACTTCTATGCAGAGCACATCATGAGAAACGCTGGACTGGAAGAAGCACAAGCTGGAATCAAGAGTAACAGGAGAAATATCAATAACCTCAGATATGCAGATGACACCACCCTTATGGCAGAAAGTGAAGAGGAACTAAAAAGCCTCTTGATGAAAGTGAAAAAGGAGATTAAAAAGTTGGCTTAAAGCTCAACATTCAGAAAACGAAGGTCATGGCATCTGGTTCCATCACTTCATGGGAAATAGATGGGCAAACAGTAGAAACAGTGTCAGACTTTATTTGGGGGGGCTCCAAAATCACTGCAGATGGTGATTACAGCCATGAAATTAAAAGGTGCTTACTCCCTGGAAGGAAAGTTATAACCAACCTAGATAGCATATTCAAAAGCAGAGACATCACTTTGCCAACTAAGGTCTGTCTAGTCAAGGCTATGGTTTTTCCAGTCGTCATGTATGGATGTGATATTTGAACTGTGAAGAAAGCTGAGTGCCGAAGAATTGATGCTTTTCAACTGTGGTGTTGGAGAAGACTCTTGAGTGTTCCTTGGACTGCAGGGAGATCCAACCAGTCCATTCTAAAGGATATCAGTCCTGGGTGTTCTTTGGAAGGAATGATGCTAAAGCTGAAACTCCAGTCCTTTGGCCACCTCATGCGAAGAGTTGACTCATTGGAAAAGACTTTGATGCTGGGAGGAATTTGGGGCAGGAGGAGAAGGGGACAACAGAGGATGAGATGACTGGATGGCATCACCGACTCAATGGACATGAGTCTGAGTGAACTCCAGGAGTTGGTGATGGACAAGGAGGCCTGGTGTGCTGCAGTTAATGGGGTCGCAAAGATTAGGACACAACTGAGCCACTTAACTGAACTGAACTGAAGTTTTCCTTTAGACCAGGTGCCTGTATTCTGTAGTATCTCAATAAATAAACTGGATAAATGTAAATAACTGTTACTTCATCACTGGCTTTTTCTTATACATCTTCCTTAAAGCAGGTATATCAGGCTTTTCTGATTTTCTAATTTATTTTTCCCTAATTCTACAAGGCTAAAACAAAAGTGAGCTTGTATTGGGTACATTTTGGCTACTAGATAGTATGAAGCAACTGTTTAGAGGGTAGCATGGAAAAAAGGAAAATGCGATAAAATATGTTTGTAAGAATCATTAGCATGCGTGTCTTTTCCTGTGGAAAAAATGTGATTTAGTTGGGCATGCCTTTATCATCCTAAGGAAGCAAATAACATCTTCAGTGCGTTTCCACACCCCAATCCCAAATATGACACTACTATACCTCCTCTTTATACCCCTAATCCTAAACCTTTCCTCCTCTGGGCAGTAACTCTCAAGAACTTTGAAGGTTCTGAGATGTTACCATATTTACAAGGTTATGAGTCAGCTTGTATCAAAAATAAAGTTAAATTTGTTAATCACAGAAAGAACAGTAACCAGAATATTAGCAATTTTGCATTGATTCCTTAAGTTCCAATTCTTATAGAATGACATAGAAGGCCCATGTGACACCTTTACACTATAATGTGTTAATTACAGGGGAGAACACTAGGCTTAAGGAACATAAATATTTTATAATGGGCAGTAGTCTAGCCTTCTCTTTACCCTGAAGGGTAAACATGTTTATTATACTCTGCAGTAAGTAGTCTGTCCTTAGCTTTGGAGGGACACGCTGTCTTCCGAAGCTGTTTACTATATAATCATTCTTAAAGAGATGACAGAGGACAAACTGCGTTATTCACAAGCCATATAGAAACACAGGAGACCCAGGGAGACTGACCCAATCCTTGAACCTTGTCTTAACTTTTTACCTTCTTCAATAATTGCAGCAATTTTAATAATGCATTTGTAGGTTCATGTATAATTATAAAGCAGTCTATCAACAGGCATGTGCGGGCAACCATAATTTTAAAATGTTCTTCTGTTGAGATTAAAGCAATTTTTATGTACATTGGTAACAGTTTGCTTTATGTCTTTTCTTCCTACAGCTCCTTCCTTCTGGAATTTTTAAAAAAAAGAAAAAATGGAAGTTTATCTCCCTTCTGAAAGGGTGCATAATTTTTTTACTTCCATTTTATCATGATCCAAAACAAACTATCCTATGATTATGAGGTAATATTTCCCATGTTGCAAGCAATCTTTTGATAGTCAATTTACATTTGTTTATACACTTCTGGTATCTTTTGTTAGATGCTTCTATATAATATCATATTGATTTTATTTCTAATCCATGATGCAACTGAAAACAAGAATCTACAAAGTAAAGATCTGTTTATTTTCTTATTTTAACCAAGCAATGTTTTCAGGGGATTGCATTATAAAATATAACTAGAGTGAAGGTAATGGACATAACATTCCTGTTATTGAACAGAATGCCCATGATTACAACTAGAACAGATTGCTTACAGTAGTAGAATCTGCACAATAGCTCATTGGTAATAATGGATTGGGGGCTGTGGGGGAGGCAATGATATTGTCTAAGGTTGGTGATTTTTCTTACATGCATGATCAGTTTAGTTCAGTTCAGTTCAGTCACTCAGTCATGTCCGACCCTTTGTGACCCCATGAATCGCAGCACACCAGGCCTCCCTGTCGATCATCAACTCCTGGAGTTCACTCAGATTCACGTCCATTGAGTCAGTGATGCCATCCAACCATCTCATCCTCGGTCATCCCCTTCTCCTCTGGCCCCCAATCCCTCCCAGCATCAGAGTCTTTTCCAATGAGTCAACTCTTCGCATGAGGTGGCCAAAGTACTGGAGTTTCAGCTTTAGCATCATTCCTTCCAAAGAAATCCCAGGCCTGATCTCCTTCAGAATGAACTGGTTGGATCTCCCTGCAGTCCAAGGGACTCTCAAGAGTCTTCTCTCCTAAATAAATAAGAACCACTATAGAATAACTACCTTGCCCTTGCTTAATATATACCATTCACACTTTGGCATTAGAGGTGTGAATCAGCCTTCAAGGAAAGAATGATTCCAATTCAACAATAAAAAGAGATTATTGAACAAGGGAGGAACAAAAACAAAGTATGAAACTAGATTAATTTCAGGATTGGACTGCCCCACCAATTAGAAGTAAGGAAAAACATCTGTTACAGATTTGTTGGAAATTTTTGTTTTTCAGAGCTAGCAGAAAGGAATGAGATGAAAAGATCCAATTTAATTCTCTGGGATCATCCAAGAACTAGAGATATTTTCCCCAATACACTGGAGGAAGTGAATATAGCTGTTTTCAGCTGTGAATCAGATCCACAGGTGCTTAAATCAGAACATCCCAGTTAATCCAATGACAATCTTTTAATGCTATATTTAATACTAAGCATGTGATAGAGCATAGCACAAGCCGAGTATCATTTTTAAATATTACAGTATTTGAGAAACCATTTGAAAATAAAAGTAAAATAGATTTTAAGCCCAAACTAAGCTTTTGTGTAGTGTACATGCATAAGTATGTGTGTTTGTGTGTGTGTGTGTATTAGTGGAAAGGTAGTTGAACTTACTTGAAATACTTGCTTAACAGACATTTTACTTCCTTTACATTTACGTGAATTGTACACCCGGGGCAGATTCATGTCAATGTATGGCAAAACCACTACAGTATTGTAAAGTAATTAGCTTCCAATTAAAACAAATATTTATATTTTTAAAAATTTAAAAAATAAAATCTTCCTCTTAAAACTATATGGAGCAGGATATGAACATAATAACCTAAGATCATGATTGGGTCATCTAGAAAGCCCATCAGATCTGTTTACATGACAGAGATGAAGATTTGGGAAATGTATCTTTTCTTTAAATATGAATTTATTTATTTTAATTGGAGGGTAATTACTTTACAATATTGTATTGGTTTTGCCATACATCAACATGAATCCACCACGGGTGTACACGTGCTCCCCATCCTGAACCCCCTGCCCACCTCCTTAATATGCACTTGCTCCAATGCTGCTCTCATTTAGAGATTGTGGCAGAGCCCAACAAACAAGAAGCCATAAAAAATATGTAAGATGAAAATTTCACTAAGATCTTTCAAACCTTGGAAGCGCAAAGAAATATTTTCGATCTATGAGTGACATGAAGCTTTCTGACTGCATCTAGGAAGTCAGTAGCCTGATCAATTGGCTTTATGCATTTCTGTGTCAACATCAAGAAACATTGCATGAAGGATGTTCTCCATTTATTTATGCAAGCTGTCTTCCTACCTTTCTCTGTCTGGCTTTACCCAAAGAGGCTGACTTCTTTTGACTGCATCACACAGGCTGACTTGCTGCTGCTGCTGCTGCTGCTAAGTCGCTTCAGTCGTGTCTGACTCTGTGCGACCCCATAGACGGCAGCCCACCAGGTTCCTCTGTCCCTGGGATTCTCCAGGCAAGAATACTGGAGTGGGCTGACAGGTTCACTTGACTTGTACATAAAAACTCAAAACTTTTCAATTTATTTGGATAATAGCATTTTGATATTGATAGACTATGATGCTATCACATATTTAGAATCTATATCATAAGATTCTGGATAAAAGTCAAGACAATTTTATTGATACTTCTGGAAGAATTTAGTAAGATTTAAGTTAGGAGTAAAAAAGTCGAGCACTTGAATTGTTACCTACAAAGTGAAATAGAATTCCAGGTGATCTATTTGGGTGGGACATGACTTCCATTTGAAGAGAACATAGAGATAGAAGAGCAGTTCTGTTTTTTTTTTTTTTTTTTCTTCATGTCAAGAAAATAGTCTAACTATTTTGTCTATTTTAAATAACAGCAAAAATGCAAATTACAAGTGCCTATATTTTCTTGTGTCCAAAGTTCTATTTCAGAATAGAATTGCAAAAATGCTATCCCACTGTGTAAAGGAAATGAGAAATGCAGAGACCATTAAGGAGGATTGTGAATTCATACAGTGCTTAGCACCAAAGGAAACAGAGTGGATATTTTGTAAAAATATACTGTTTTGTGGCACTTGGATTTGTACTACTGTCAGAAGTTAAATCCATGATGAGGTCAGTATGTACCTTATCTTGCAAAGAGATTTAAGGTGATTTTTTTTTCCATATCAGTTTCTCACTTTGTTTATGAGTTTTATTTATTTGACAATGAATAAATAGTTTATGTTATGGGAACTCACTCCAGTATCCTTGCTTGGAGAATCCCATGGACAGAGAAATCTGAAGGCAGGTCAGGTGGTCTGGTATTCCCAACTCCTTCAGAATTGTCCACAGTTTACTGTGATCCACACAATCAAAGGCTTTGGCATAGTCAATAAAGCAGAAATAGATGTTTTTCTGGAAGTCTTGCTTTTTTGATGATCCAGCGGATGTTGGCAATTTGATCTCTGGTTCCTCTCCGTTTTCTAAAAAGTTCACGGTTCACATATTGCTGAAGCCTGGCTTGGAGAATTTTGAGCATTACTTTGCTATCATGTGAGATGAGTGCAATTAATTCTTTGGTATTGCCTTTCTTTGGGTTTGGAGTGAAAACTGATCTTTTCCAGTCCTGTGGCCACTGCTGAGTTTTCCAAATTTGCTGGCATATTGAGTGCAGCACTCTCACAACATCATCTTTCAGGATTTGAAAGAGCTCAACTGGAATTCCATTACCTCCATTAGCTTTGCTTGTAGTGATGCTTTCTAAGGCCTACGTGACTTCACATTCCAGGATGTCTGGCCCTAGGTGAGTGTGAAGAGCCTAAGCCACTCCATTTTGCCAAAAAGAAAGACTCCATTTTAGAGTTCTAAGGAAAGAGTCTTTGGAAATCCCCTGACCTCACCCCACCACCTGCGAGCCAATCAGATCCCAGATCAGGATCTCCTGACTTTACTTTCAGGACTTATGACCTGCCCAGGAAATTCGTATTAAGCCTGGGAAATGAAAACCAGTCAGAACCCAACACCTAACCCTTCCACAGAAGGTAACCAATTAGACGTCTCCCAACCCGGAAACTCCCGTTTTTCGATTTTTTTGCACGAGAATACCCTATATAAGCAATGTAACCCAGAGTTTGGGGCTCCTCTCCTTAGCCACTGCAACGGTAACGGTGGGAGCCCCAGCTCGAGCTTGGTAATAAAAACTCTTGCTTTTGCATCGGATATTGGCTCCCCGGTGGTCATTGGGAGATTTTTCGACTTGGGCATAACATTTGGGGGCTCGTCCGGGATCTCCCATCGGCTCCACGGGAAGACCGATCTGGAGAGTTATCTGTAACCGGTAAGGTTTTTTTTTTTTTCCTGCTTTTCTTTTTGTCTCTGACAAGGCCTATTTTCTGAGACCAGTACATGACTCAGGCAGATGAGCCAACGGGTCAGTGGTGCAAGTCGTTGGGAGACGTCCCCGGCCCCTTCAGAGGGGACGGAGTGCCCCTGTTCTCTGTAGACGATAGCCGGTCGCTCCCGCTGAATGGCCGGAGGCCGTCGTCTTACTTTCAGTTTTGCCTCCGGACTCCCGGAGGTCTGTATCTTCTGTCTCTCTGTCTGTCTGTGTGGCTATCTGTACTGTCTGTGTTAATTTACCAACATCTGACTGATCCAGGAACGATGGGGCAAAGTCAATCTAACCCTACCCCTCTATCTCTGATCACTGACCATTTTAAGGAGATCAAGATGCACGCACATGACCTCAGTGTGGAAATAAGAAAGATAAGTTAATCACTTTTTGCAGCACGGAATGGCCAACCTTCCACGTGGGATGGCCCTCAGAGGGCACCTTTGACTTGGAAACCATGCACTGCACCGAGTCTGAGACATCATCTTTCGACCACGGAGTGGACACCCTGACCAAGTTCCCTATGTCATAGTGTGGGAAAATCTCATATTGCACCCCGCCTCCATGGGTAAAACCTTCCTTGCCTCAACAGGGATTTTCCACCATGCAGGTGCTGGTGACATGTGTAGGAAAGAACCTGAAAGATCCCAAGGAACCTGAACCAATGGCGCCGCTGTACCCCATTTTACAAGGGGGAACAGAGGAAGAACTTCTCTTCCCACCCCCTTACCAGACCCTCGAGCCACCACGGGCCCCTGTTATCCCTCCACCTAGGGCCAATGCATCAGAAGGGGGGCCCGCACAAAATACTCGCCATAGGCCAGCCATGTCTCCAGCGGGGCCAGTAGACTCAACTGTTGCCCTCCCTTTACGAGTGGCCAGTCCCCCCGACGAGGAAGGGAACCAAACTCATCCATACTGGCCCTTCTCTACTAGTGACCTATATAACTGGAGATCCCAGAATGCTAAGTTCTCAGACAACCCTAGAGACCTAACTAACCTTCTAGAGAGTGTGCTTTTTACTCACCAGCCCACCTGGGATGACTGCCAACAGCTGCTCCAGATTCTCTTCACCATGGAAGAGAGAGAGAGAATACAGAATGAGGCCCATAAAAGGGTCCCAGGGGCAAATGGAGAACCCACCACTAATAGAGATGAAATTAACGCCTCTTTTCCTCTATCGCGACCTGACTGGGATTACAATATGGTACAAGGTAAGGAGAGGCTCTGGGTCTACCGCCAGACTCTGTTGGGGGGGCTCAAGGCAGCTGCATGGAAACCCACTAATCTAGCTAGAGTAGGAGATATTCAACAAGGCCCCACTGAGAGTCCAGCCGCTTATCTGGAAAGGCTGATGGAGGCCTTTAGACAATACACCCCCATGAACCCAGAAGCAGAAGGCACTCAGGCTGCTTTGATAATGCATTTTGTCAACCAGGCAGCTCCAGACATCAGGAAAAAGTTACAAAAACTAGAATGCCTGGGTGAAAAGAGTATCCAGGATTTAATAACAGTGGCAGAAAGGGTCTACAATATTCGAGAGACGCCCGAAGATAAACAAGCTAAGGCAGCAGACCTCCAGACCCACAATATGGCGTGCATCCTGCTAGCAGCAACAGTTCCTGATTCGGGAGAAAGGGAGCGCCAGCTGCATCGCCTAGCGGCTGAAGGTAAGAGCCTCCCCTGTATGCGACCAGCATTAGGAAAGAACCAATGCACCTATTGTAAGGAGGAAGGACACTGGGCCAAAGAATGCCCTAAGAAAAAGAAGGGACCATGAAAGACCCCTATCCTGGCCGTCAATGAACTGAGCGACTAGGGGAGATGGGGTTCCTGAACTCAGGGTAACCCTAAGAGTGGAGGGGACCCCAATGACTTCCTTGTCAACACAGGGTCTCAATATTCAGTTTTGCTGGAGCCCCAAGGGAAACTGGCCGGAAAGACTTCATGGGTGCAGGGGGCCACTGGGATGAAATAATATCAATGGACCACCCGAAGATCAGTGGATTTGAGCACAGGCCGGGTATCCCACTCCTTTATGGTCATCCCAGAATGCCCCTTCCCACTGTTGGGAAGAGACTTATTAACCAAGATGGGAGCTCAAATTCACTTCCTCCCAGGAGAAACTAAAATACTTGATTAGGTGGGCAGTCCGATTCAAGTACTGACAATTCAATTAGAGGATGAATATCGGCTGCACCAAAAACCAACTCTTGCCCAAACGGACATCCAGGAGTGGCTAGATGAATTCCCTGAAGCGTGGGCCGAGACAGGGGGAACCGGCTTGGCTAGGCACCGCCCTCCTATATATATAAATCTCAAGCCAGGGGCCGATCCTGTCCGAGTCAGACAATATCCTATGACCTTAGAGGCCTGACAGGGAATCACCCCCCATATCTGCAGGCTCCTAGCCCAGAAAATCTTGAGACCCTGTCAGTCGACGTGGAACACTCCCCTGCTCCCTGTTAAAAAAACAAATTCTCATGACTATCGGCCAGTACAGGACCTGCAGGAAGTTAACCGCTGAGTTCTAGATATTCATCCTACGGTGCCAAACCCATACAACTTCTTGAGCTCGGTCCCGCCAGATCATCACTGGTATACAGTCCTAGATCTAAAAGATGCTTTCTTTAGTCTATCCCTGGCGCCCAAGAGCCAGGAACTTTTTGCCTTTGAGTGGTCCGACCTGGAAGAGGGGATCAACGGACAGCTGACCTGGACGCGACTGCCACAGGGATTTAAAAATTATCCCACCATCTTCAATGAGGCCCTCCATGAAGACCTGGGTGAGTTTAGACAACAGCACCCCCAACTAAACCTTGTTGCAATACGTAGATGACCTCTTAATTGCAGCAAAAGACCAACAGACTTGCCTCATGGGCATCCAAGAACTATTGCAGACCCTTGGAAAATTAGGGTATCGAGCCTCAGCCAAAAAGGCTCATATATGCCAACCAGAGGTCACCTACTTAGGGTATGTGTTAAAAGGGCAGAGGTGGCTGTCAGAGGCACGAAAGGAGATGGTACTCAAAATACCGACCCCAGACTCACCTCGAAGGGTGAGAGAATTCTTGGGGTCTGCTGGCTTCTGCCATCTTTAGATTCCAAACTATTTGGAACTGGCTAAACCCTTATATGAAGCCACCAAAAGTACCACCCCTTTCAGCTGGACAGAACAGATGGAGGCCACCTTCAAAACTATTAAAACGGCTCTGCTGTCAGCCCCCGCCCTAGGGTTGCCTGACGTCACAAAACCCTTTCTCCTGTATGTGGATGAAAAACAAGGAGTAGTAAAAGGGGTGCTGAGGCAACATTTGGGACCTTGGAAACGGCCAGTGGCCTACTTGTCTAAATGCCTAGACCCCGTAGCATCAGGCTGGCCCCCATGCCTCCGCATGATTGCGGCAGTGGCCCTAATAGTCAAAGATGCAGACAAACTGACACTAGGGCAGGAGTTACATACCACCGCCCCCCATGCCATTGAGGGCATACTGAAACAACCCCCAGATAGATGGATCAGCAATGCTTGGCTGGCCCACTACCAGGGACTACTGCTAAACCCCTCCAGAATCATCTTTCTACGGCCTACGGCTCTCAATCTGGCTACGTTGCTTCCTAACCTGGACTTGGAAGCCCCGATCCATGACTGCAGCGACATACTAGCCCAGGTGCGTGGGACGCGAGAGGACTTGCAAGATCGCCCCCTGGCGGATGCTGAGGTCACCTGGTATACGGACGAGAGCAGTTTCGTTCAAGATGGACTCAGGTATGCCGGGGCGGCCTTAACCACGGAAACCCAAATTGTGTGGGCAGAAGCACTACCTCCGGGTACTTCGGCTCAAAGGGCTGAACTAATCACCCTAACAAAAGCCCTCCAGTTGGGAAAGGACAAAATGCTTAACATCATTACCGATAGCCAATACGCCTTTGCTACTGCCCACGTACACGGAGCCATCTACAGAGAGAGAGGCCTCCTCACAGCCGAGGGTAAGATGATTAAAAACAAAGAAGAAACAAAAGCTCTCCTCTCAGCATTATGGCTTCCTAAAAAACTAGCCATAATACCCTGCCTGGGGCACCAGAAGCCAGACACCCCGATCTCAAGGGGAAACAACTTGGCGGACAGGGCAGCCAGGGATGCAGCCCAGAATACTGTGATAGAGGCCACTCTTCAGCTGCCTGACCCTGGGAGCCCTATTCTGCCAGCTTTGCCCAATTACTCAACAAGAGACTTAGACTGGATAAAAAGCCTGCCTATGGCCCAACAGCTGTCTGGATGTTGGAGAGCAGCAGACAGCTCTCTAATCCTCCCAGAATAACTAGAAAAACAAGTATTACTAAAAATGCATCATGCCACTCATCTGGGAACCTGCAAGATGCAAGACCTGATTAGACATGCCAAGATTACCATGAAAGATGTTAGGACGATAATAGGAGACATCGCATCAAACTGCAAAGCATGCCAGCTCACAAACGCTGTCCCTCATCCGGCCAACCAAGGAATTAGAGAACAGGGGACAAGACCGGGAGCTTACTAGGAGGTGGACTTCACTGAGGTAAAACTGGGTAAATATGGATACAAATACCTGTTGGTGTTCATAGATACCTTCTCAGGGTAGGTAGAAGCTTTCCTCACCAAGAGAGAAACGGCACAGGTGTCGGCCAAAAAGCTGATTGAAGACATCTTGCCACGGTTTACGTTTCTGGCACAGGTAGGGTCAGATAATGGGCCAGCCTTCGTGTCTCAGGTAAGCCAGGGGGTAGCCTGGGCTTTGGGGGCTAGATGGAAGCTGCACTGTGCCTATAGGCCCCAGAGCTCAGGGCAAGTGGAAAGGATGAATAGGACGCTTAAAGAGACATTAACAAAACTAGTTGCTGAGACTGGCGGGGACTGGGTGGCTCTCCTCCCCTTTGCCCTGTACTGGGTGCAGAACTCACCCTACCAACTGGGACTCACCCCTTTTGAAATCATGTATGGGATATCTCCCCCAATAATCCCTAACCTAAAGGCAGAAGTGTTAAAAGAAATAGATGATCAGAAGTTGCTTTTTTGTCTCCGGTCCTTACAATACTCCCACAGGGACACATGGAAGAGGCTCAAAGCGCTATATGAATCAGGCCCTCCACCTGAACCTCACCACTACCGGCCAGGAGACTGGGTGTACATGTGCCATCATCGCGAAGAGACCCTAGAGCCTAGGTGGAAGGGACCCTTCCTTGTCGTCTTGATGACACCAACTGCTCTCATAGTTGACAGCATCTCTTCTTGGGTCCACTACACCCACACACGGCCTGCGGACCTGTTCACCTTACAAGAAGAGTTCCTCCCGCAGTGGAAGGCCGAGTTGGACAAAACTAACCCACTCAAGCTAAAACTGCGAAGACAACAAAAGTAGGTAAAATGGCAAAATTGCTACCCAGCTACTCCTGGTGCTCTCCCTCCTGGGCTGGAAAGTTTTAGGTCCGGCCCAGGACCAAAATCCACACCAACCTTTTAAAGTAACCTGGAAACTATGAAATGGAGAGACATACGAGGTGCTGAACCAGACGACTGCCACACACCCTGTAAACACATGGTGGCCCGACTTATACTTGCACCTAAAAGAATTGATGGAGACTTCCTGGGCACGCGCTTATCTGCGGAAATGTCCGGGGCACAAAAGAGACCAGATAAAGACTTGTGGCGGCATGCAGAGTCGTCAGTGTAAGGCGTGGGAATGTGTGACTTCAAATGATGGCTGATGGAAATGGAGTGTGGCCAGGCCGTCGGACCTGGTCACGATGACTATCGTAAATCCTATCACCTCAGACATGTGGAACAAGCGATTTACTGGTAATTGCCCTGACTGCGACCTCATCAAGGTCTCCTTCACTTCTGAAGGACAGAGGGTCATAAGATGGACATTGGGACTCGTCTGGGGTATACACGGCCTCTGATTATCTTACTTTTGCTACTCACCTTTGGGCCGTGTTTATTGAACAAGTCAATGACCTTCATCAAGAGCCGCATCAACACGGTGCAGCTTATGGTGCTCAGGTCCCAGTATACAGCTCTGCCAGCGGCCCCCTTAGCGGAAGGAAATATAGACCTGCTTACAGACCCATGATTGGGTCTGTCCTGGGTCCTTGAAAAGGGGGGAATGAAGAGCCTAAGCCACTCCATTTTGCCAAAAAAAAAAAAAAAAAAAGACTCCATTTTAGAGTTCTGAGGAAAGAGTCTTTGGGAATCCCCTAACCTGACCCCACCACCTGCGAGCCAATCAGATCCCAGATCAGGATCTCCTGACTTTACGTTCAGGACTTATGACCTGCCCAGGAAATGAGAATTAAGCCCGGGAAATGAAAACCAATCAGAACCCAACACCTAACCCTTCCACAGAAGGTAACCAATTAGACGTCTCCCAACCCAGAAACTCCCGTTTTTCGATTTTTTTGCACGAGAATACCCTATATTAACAATGTAACCCAGAGTTCAGGGCTCCTCTCCTTAGCCACTGAGACGGTAATGGTGGGAGCCCCAGCTTGAGCTTGGTAATAAAATCTCTCTTGCTTTTGCATCGGATATTGGCTCCCTGGTGGTCATTGGGAGATTTCGCGATTTGGGCATAATAAGTGATCACACCATCATGATTATCTTGGTCATGAAGATCTTCTTTGTACAGTTCTGTGTATTCTTGCTACCTCTTTTAAATATCTTCTGCTTCTGTTAGGTTCCTACCATTTCTGTCCTTTATCGAGCCCATCTTCGCATGAAGTGTTCCCTTGGTCTCTCTAATTTTCTTGAAGAGATCTCTAGTCTTTCCCATTCTGTTGTTTCCCTCTATTTCTTTTCATTGATCTCTGAGGAAGGCTTTCTTATCTCTTCTTGCTATTCTTTGGAACTCTGCATTCAGATGCTTATATGTTTCCTTTTCTCCTTTGCATTTTGCTTTTCTTATTTTCACAGCTATCAGTTTAATTCTTGGGCCAGCCAATGAACTTAGAAGGATAGAGGAAATTTTCTTTTCCTTTCTGAAAGTGTCAACTATAAAGGGAGAAATTATCCACTTTAAAAGTTTTAACTAAAGTGCTGGCTTTAAGCTGGTGCTCCATAGCGCATGAATTTTTCTTGCTGAACCAAGCTGGGATCTGCTTGCCTGCACAGAATAAAGTCAATCTGCTGACATCAGGTTGTGGTGAAGGAAAATGCATATTTATTATAAAGGCACCGGTACCTGGAGAATGGTGGCTTGTGCTCTAAAACCCCAATCTTCCCAAAGGGTTTCAGTAAAGCAATTTTAAAGACAAATTGTGGGGTGCAGGAGGGTGCATCACACACAGGGTTTGTGATTAGGTTATGTAAAGTTCTCTGATTGGTTGATATTGTGGTAACAAGGAGGTTAACATTATTAATCCTTAGGGTGCCACGAGTTCTGGAGGTTCACGGTCATCAAATCATTAATTTCTTCTATTTGGTGATGGTGTTAATGTCTGCAAAACAACTCAGGATGTGTGAATCAGATTATAGCAATGGATATGGGGCAGGGATTTGTCCCTGAGAAGAGTTACAGAAAAGAGCATGGAGCAGAAATCTGTCCTGGGAAGGCCCTCTAGGGTCCTGGCCTGGTTACATTTTCACTCTTCACATAATTAATAGTAATTCTACCATGTTTTATGGTGAAAGCCAGTAAAGATCCCTTCAGAGCTCTGGCAAGGGAAGTAGACATTATAAAGGACATCTAGACTATGCTTCATAACAAGGGTTAACCTCTGAGGGAAATAACTTACCAGAGTATTATCCCATTTGGGGAAGGACATTTATCCTACTAGACTGTCTTGCTTTTTCATCTCACCTAAGAATAGCAGGAAAGAAAGCTGCATCCATTTGCAAAGGACATAGCCCACACATTGAGGACCACTAAACAACTGATATTTAATTAAAAGTTTGTAGAATACTTCTTACCCACAGTCTATTGCAATACCAACGAATTTCCATTGTAAAGAGTATCTGCAGATGAGCTTTTAAGAAACCCTAAAGACAAAAGGGAAGATGAAAATTAAAACATTAGAGGAATTTTTAAGCTTCTGGCTCCTACAAAACCCACAGAGATTAAACACAGCCCAAATCATGGCCTGATTAACATAAAACCTCACACTAAAGACTTTTTAACTTACTTCCTACTACCTGATTCCTCATGTCTAGGTTTCAACAAAATCTTACAAACATGCTATAAGAAAAAAAACAAACAAGCTTATAAAAAATAACAAAAGACACAACAAGGATCAGAACAATACTTAGATAGAGATGTTGGAATTATTGGACAGGTAATTTAAAATATTAGTGACAATATATTTAAGGCTGTCAAAGAAAGAGCAAACAATGTACAAGAATAGAGAGGGAGATTGCTGGGTCATATGCAGTAGTTTTTTGGAGTAGTTTGAGAAGTACAGGTGCTAATTCTTCCCTAAATTTTTGGCAGAATTCACCTGTGAAAGCTTCTAGTCCTGGACTTTTTGTTGGGAGTGTTTTTTTTTTTTTTTTTTTTTTAATTACTGGTTCAATTTTGTTACTGGTAATTGGTTCAGTTTAAAAAAAAATTATTTCTTGTTCAGTTTTAGGAGATTGTACATTTCTAGGAATTTGTTTTTTTTTTTCCTCCCAAGTTGTCCATTTTATTGGCATATAGTTGTCTATAATTGTCTCTTGATTTTTTGTATTTCTGCATGTCAGTTATAACTTCTGCTTTTTCATTTCTGATTTTACAAATGCAAAAATAAGCAAATGGGTCTAGTGAAGCTGAAAAGCTTTTGCTCAACAAAGGAAACTATCAATAAAATGAAAAGACAATCTACTGAATGAGAGAAAATATTTGCAAATGACATAAGTGATAAGGGTTAGTATCTAAAATATACAAATAGATCATACAACTCAACATAAGAAAAAAAAATTAAAAACTGATGAAAAACATAAATGGACATATCTCCAAAGAAGACATACAGATGGCCAGCAAGAACACCAAAAGATGTTCAACACCGCTAGTCATTAAAGAAATGCAAATCAAAACCAAAATGAAATATCACCTTACAACTGCCAGGATTACTCTTTTAAAAAAAACCACAAATAACAAATCCTGGTAAGGATGTAGAGAAAATGAAACCCTGGACACTGTTAGTGGGAGTATAAATTGGTGCAGCCACCGGGGAAAACAATATGGACGTTCCTCAATAAACCAAAAATAGAACTACTATATGATACAGCAATTCTGTAATGACAATTTTACCTCTTTATTTACAATTTGGATAACTTTTGTTTCTTTTTCTTGCTTTATTGCTGTGGCTAGGACTTATAATACTATGTTGAATAGGAGATGAGAGTGAGCATCCTTGTCGTGTTCCAAATTTTAACAGGAAAGTTTTCAGCTTTTTGCCATTGAGTATGATACTGGCTGGGGGTTTGTCAAAACTGGTTTTTATTATTTTGAGACGTGTTCTCTCTATACCTACTTTGGTAAGCATTTTTTAGTCACGAGTGGATGTTTAATTTTGTCACATGCTTTATCTGCATCTATTGAGATGATCATGTGGTTTTTCTTTTGTTTATGTGATGTATCACATTGATAGATTTGTGTATGTTGAACCATCCTTGTGAATTTGGGATGAATCCCAGTTGGTTGTGGTGTATGACCTATTCTGTGTGTTGTTCGATTCGGTTTGCTAATATTCTGTCGAGAATTTTTGCATCTATCTTCATCAAAAATATTGGCCCGTAATTTTTTGGTGTATTCTTCGTTTGATTTTGTTATCAGAGTAGTGGTGGCTTCATAGAATGTCTTTGCGAGTGTTTCCTCCCCTTCAATCTTTTGAAAGAGTTTGAGAGAGGTTGGTATAAAAGTTCTTCTTTGTATGTTTGGTAGAATTTGCCTGTGAAGCTTAAATTATTGTCTTTTGTCTTACTATCTTATTACATGTGAGCATGCAGTGCTCACAGACAATATTTCCTTCAAATAGAATTACTTAAACTTTATGGCACCCTGTGTAACTTGTGAACATTATTGTTCATCTTGGAAAAAATGTTTCACATTAATACATTCAGAAGTTTATTTTTAGTTCCCTACAGTGAGATGTATTTTACATTATATATGCAAGGCAGCCTATACCCAGTCATAATTGTCTTCTCTCTTCCTTGATATATGGAATTATAGTATATGCTTATAAAGGCAGTCAAACCATTCTATATTCTATTTTGCTTGCAAATATATACATTTGACATCGTCATTAGGAATTCATGAAGCAGATGTTTAAATGAGCAAGTGAAGAAGATCAACAGCTTTGCTCTTATTGTCTCTAATAATGATCTACTTTTTGTGTGTTTGATACAGTTTTTAAAAGAATTGTCATTTGGTTGGTTGTGTGATGATCAGGATCAGTTAATTACCTTACCATTTGAATCCAGTCTTCTACAATGAGAAGGCCAATACAGACTCCCAAATGCCCTCCTAAAGTAAGGCAAATGAAAGAAAGATCTAGCATGTAATGAAATAAAAAGCTATATCCATTTTGAGTTCAAAGTTTAGATTAATTATATTGAATCTATGCATAATTATTCAGTGTCCCAACCCTTCTGCCCAATACTTATCAAAGAGAAAAATTACAAAGATAAATAAAACACATGCTGATAGAAAGGAGTTCGTATTCCACTAGAAATGTTTCTCTTATATGCACATTTGCTAAGTATTTCACATATTTTTATAAAATGTTGACAAATTCAGATGTTTCACATTTATTTCCCTCTTACTTTTCTCTTTTTTTTTTTTAAACTTGGCTTCTACTTCTGATACAATTTCCAGTGCTTATCTAGGTCTGTCATTAAAATCAAGAATATTTTCCATAATGCACTCATCTCATGTCCCAAGGTCTTCTCAAACTGTCTGGATATTCCTGAAGTCAGAAAAACATCTCTCTCTGACCCTCCTTTAGAAGAGCAAAATATAGGAACAGCATATCTAGTCAAAATAGATTCTAAGTATTTTCTGAGATATCACCACATCCTTCTTTCTAACACAGAGTATATAAGGTTTATCATTGCTTAATCCAGAATATTCCAGTGACATCTTGACTGGCATCTCTTTCTTATAATACCACTGTCCTGTAATTAATCCTCCTTAACACCAACAAAATGCTCTTTATAATGCAAGAAAATAGTACTACTCTCCTGACAAAACTTCTTTAATGATTCCTTGAAGCTTACATAAACTCCAAATCGTTTAGCATAGCATCCGTTCTTCAAAATCTGTACCCATGGATGGAGGAGCCTGGAAGGCTGTAGTCCGTGGAATTGCGACTGAGTGACTTCACTTTCACTTTTCACTTTCATGCATTGGAGAAGGAAATGGCAACCCACTCCAGTGTTCTTGCCTGGAGAATCCCAGGGACAGGGGAGCCTGGTGGGCTGCCGTCTATGGGGTCGCACAGAGTCAGACACGACTGAAGAAAATCTCAGTTTTTCTTCCATTGTCTGAACACCAATCATATGATGCAGATATCAGTTTGCTCCACATTTTTAAACATATACTCTTGGCCTCTTCCATTTGGTAATTAGGAAAATTAGAAAAGTTTTGTTTCTTCTGTCTAGATTTTTCTTTCCAAGTTTGTCTGCTTGTCAAACATTTATTCAAACTTCAGTACACTTCAGCTTCAAGTTCTTTGAGAAGTTTCTCTACACTTTGAAGGCAAAAATAAGACCTTTCTTTTTTCTTTCATTCCACAGCACTTTGTAAATAAATATCTGCTGTAATGGTGCTATTATATTTAATTGATTACACATATGGCTCATCAAATAGATGTAGTTATCCTCACATGTCTTTGATCTTTTCTTCTGTGTCTGTTTATAATGACCAGAGTTTGATACTTGTTTCTTTGCATTTCCATGCATATTTGTCTTTAAAATGTGATGTCATTGTTGCAGATGATACCTGTGAAGGAAATGATAATTATATTGAATATCTATTTGACCAGCCCTGGGGCGAGTGCTGTATATACATTGATTACTTTAATTTCTTAGCAATTATTTCCTTTCAATTCTACAAGATGGCTTTATTTTTTTTACATACCAGTCATAATTATGGTATTCAGAGAGCATATCTAACTTCTTTAAGACCACACACTAGCAAAAGTGGTTCTAGATTTTCTCCTTAATCAGGTAAAGTGACATATGGTCAACACCAGCTTTCCTGGATTTGACTTCTAGTTTTGTCACCTGTTGTTGATGACGTTGACATGCAATATATTTTCTCTATCTCAGTTTCCCCATCTATAAAATGGGCCAGTATTATAAAATACCTCATAAGTTGTTGTAAGTGTCCAACAAATCAACAGTTTAAAAAGTATTTAGAATAGCATTTACTGTGGAGTAAGAATGATAAACTTATTTTCAACATCTCCCAAAATTCTCTGACCTATTTTGTCTGCTTTTATTCCAACTCTTGGAGAAGGCAATGGCACCCCACTCCAGTACTCTTGCCTGGAAAATCCCATGGACAGAGGAGCCTGGAAGGCTGTAGTCCGTGGAATTGCGACTGAATGATTTCACTTTCACTTTTCACTTTCATGCATTGGAGAAGGAAATGGCAACCCACTCCAGTGTTCTTGCCTGGAGAATCCCAGGGACAAGGGAGCCTGGTGGGCTGCCGTCTATGGGGTCTCACAGAGTCGGACACGACTGAAGTGACTTAGCAGCAGCAGCAGCATTCCAACTCTTTATGATTTCAGAATTATCATCTCTTTATACCTAGTTGCATTCCCAGTTATTCCATAGTTATACCTAGGTGGCATTCCTTTCCATATGTACAGTGACCCATGAACAATAAAGATAAGTATCTCATTATGCCATAATTTGAGTATCCAGGCAGAGAGGAACTCTGAGGTCCACTAAGCACATTTTCATGATGCATGATAGTGGACTAAGAAAATATTTGGCATAGTTAAAAGAGAGAATAGATTGAAGAGTTCATGGTAGGGGATGGCCAACTTTTCCCTTACAGGGCCAGGTAGTAAATATTTTAGGGTTTTGCAAGCCATATAGTCTTCATTTATCAAACACTGTTCTTAAAGCACAAAGGCAGCCACAGATAATATAGAAATGAATTCATTTAGCCATCTTCAGAAAAACTTGTTTTATGTTCGATACAGGATACAGGATGCTTGGGGCTGGTGCACAGGGATGATCCAGAGAGATGATATGGGATGGGAAGTGGGAGGGGTGTTCAGGATTGGGAACTCATGTACACCTGTGGAAGATTCATGTCAATGTATGGCAAAACCAATACAGTATTGTAAAGCAAAATAAAGTAAAAATTAAAAAATTAATTAATTAATTTAAAAAATGAAATTTGAATTTCACATAATTTTATGAGTCAGAAAAAGTTATTCAACTTTTTTTTCAACTATCTAAAAACATAAAAGAGAAACATATTCAGCACACGAGCTGTACAAAAGGTGTTAGGCAAGATTTGTCTTTTGGCCATGGTTTGGTGACACCTGATTTGGACAAAGAAACGCATCCCAGAAATGTTTATGTTTAATTCTCCACCCATAGGTTTCTGTGTTAGTTGCTATTTGAACATTCTTCTTCTTCTTTTTTTTTTTAATCACCAATAACTGAACCCTTTTCTCTTTGAGTTTTAGCTGAGGACAGGATAATTAAAGTCCATATTTGAAATATCTAGAAGAATGAGGAATCTGATACATTGTAAATATAGGATGGCAGGTATAGATATGCACTTCCGTTACAACTGTAAGATATTTTCCTAGCACATGTGTACCAGTGAAGAAAATGTGATGAGTGATAACTCAGCTGGAAGACATGAGTCCTGAGTCAATTGAATAGAGTGGGCAAGGAGGCAGCACTTCCTTTATTTCTTTAAGATGATCTGGCAATTTACCACTTTGCATATGAGCGTGAAATATCAAATGTTATTTGAAACTTAAGATTCTTGAGATCTGCCTTTAGTTACTCCTAGCACAGTTACTCTCTTTGGAAAATCAAGCATTGGAGAGGTGATGCATTAGAAAGGGCCCTTCTGACATAATGCATTTCCTTTGGAGATGTCTGGACAAAGAGAAGAGGAAATGGAGAAAGTAAATATCTGACAAAAGCAGAAAAATCACGTTCAGTTTTTCATTTCACTCCCTACCTTGCAGTTAAGTTCCTTTGAAATCAATGAGAATATTTAATGCAGGGGAGACCTGAGTGAGGCCAAGAGAGAAAAAAAAATCTGACCCATACAGATCGCTATGCAGTAAAGAACTAAACAGAGTGCTCCTGTTTTTTCATTTTTTCTCCCGATTATCAATGATATTGGGAGTGGACAGTTATTAAAGAATAGCAGTTATCTAGATAAGCATTCCATGATACTATACTTTCAGGTCAGTTCAGTCACTTAGTCATGTCCGACTCTTTGCGACCCCATGAATTGCAGCACGCCAGACTTCCCAGTTCATCACCATCTCCCAGAGTTCACTCAAACTCACATCTTCTCTTGTGTTGTTGGAAGAGGGTGTTTGCTATGACTAGTGCATTCTCTTGACAAAACTCTATTAGACTTTGCCTGCTTCATTCCATATTCCAAGGCCAAATTTGCCTGTTACCCCAGGTGTTTCTTGACTTCCTACTATACTTTACCTAGGGTTTAATTCAGTTTTGCTATGTGTTTAAATATCTTGGAAATTTCAGCAAGAATAAAAAATTTACTAGTTATAAATTTTAAGCATGATATAATTAATTACTAAAGAGATGTTTTGTTTTGGAACCAGTAAGGATGATTAAAGTATGTGAGGTGCTAAGTTTTTCTGGTAAGGTATTTTTGGTTTTATTTCTGTTTTTAGTTTTATTACAGAATAGTTTACAAGCTGTAACAAAATGTTCTTGCAAAAAAAGTGGCACTTAAGTTTTTGCACATCTTGATTAGTTCGCTTTGTTTTCTAGCTCCTATTCCACTTCAGCTCACTCACTGGCTTATGATTTAGGGCCAGATCAGCCTCTATCTTTTGAGGAAACCTGGTAGAATTTAAATCTCAAATAAGTCAAAAAAAAAAAAACAAACAAACAAACTAGGCATACACTCTCTATAGATGATTACAGTTTAAAAAGTATTACAACTTTTGATTATATATACAAATTTATGTAAGTGAAGTGAAAATGTGGTAAGAGTAATGATGTTAATATAATCAGTCACAAAACCTTGACTATATGAATTCTAAGAGAAATACATAAAAATTAGGAAATCCTTCTAAATGTCAGACTTTCCTATCACATGTCTGTAGGCTTTTTGTATTATGTAAGAGGAAACATATGCTTATAAATCCTTAGGAAAGCATATTTTTAGTGTGTCTCACCTTCTCCCACTATCCATGTTGTTTGGTCACCTTATGAAATAAATCAGCTCTTTAGCAAAAAGTCATATCCTCCATTCTTAGATCGTGAGCAGTGTCTAAAGAAGAATGAAAATATATAAATGATCCTCCATGATCATCACCTACTCTTCTGAAAGTTTTGCCTGATGGCAGATAATTGGAAAATGCAGAATGAAGTTCATTTGACAACCACACATTTTTCATGATTCAGATATGGTATAGGAGGAACTGATAATTGTTGTTTCAGTTGTTAAGTCATGACCAGCTCTTTTTGAGCCCCATGGACTATAGCCCATGAGGCTCCTCTGTCCATCAAATTTCCTATTACCATCACTTCATGGCAAATAGATGGGGAAACAATGGAAACAGTGACAGACTTTATATTCTTGGGCTTCAAAATCACTGCAGACGGTGATTGCGGCCATGAAATTAAGACTCTTGCTCCTTGGAAGAAAAGCTATGACCAACCTAGAGAGCATATTAAAAAGCAGAGACATTACTTTGCCAACACAGGTCCATCTAGTCAAAGCTATCGTTTTCCCTGTAGTCGTGTATGGATGTGAGAGTTGGACCATAAAGAAAGCTGAACACCGAAGAATTGATGCTTTTCAACTGTGGTGTTGGAGAAGATTCTCGAGAGTCCCTTGGACAGCAATGATATCCAACCAGTCAATCCTAAAGGAAATCATTCCTGAATATTCATTGGAAGGACTGATGCTGAAGCTAAAGCTCCAATACTTTGTCTACTCGATGCCAAGAACTAACTCATTGGAAAAGACCCTGATGCTGGGAAAGATTAAAAGCAGGAGGAAAAGGGGATGACAGGATTAGATGGTTGAATGGCATCAACGACTCGATGGACATAAATTTGAGCAAACTCCAGGAGTTGGTGAAGGACAGGGAAGCCTGGTGTGTGACAGGGAAGCCATGGAGTTGCAAAGAGCTGGACACAGCTGAATGCCCTTTGCTGCCTGCTCTTTCCCCCATACCTGCATATGTGGTTGCAACCATCCTCCGCCATTACATAAGCATATGCAGCTAAGACCGTGGAGCCAAGTGAACATACACCACCAGCTCTGGCAAACACAGTCATCTGCCAGGTCTCTGGCCACAAGACCTGGAGGCACTGCTAAGGACCCCAGTAGCTCTGCAGCCTCTATCAACATGCCCACTCCTTTGCAGTGGTCACCAAGGGCCACATAGTTGTTAATGCTGTGGATCACAGTGGTTTGAGCCAGAGTCATAATGCCCTTTCCCCACCCCACCAGTCCCAGAGGTGCCACACTCCCCTGACACTTGGTACTCTGCACCAGTAGACCAGGGTCACAGCATGCTCCAGGATGCCCCCACCCACAGGTGAATGTTATGAAAGTCACTCCATAGAGTATGGAAGAGGTGATGGCATCTACAAATATGCAGACCTCTACACAAGGCTACAGGATTCAGAAAGAAGCAGAGAAGCATGACTTCATCAAAGGTACACAGTAAACTTCCAGTAACCAATCAAGAGGAAATGAAGCTATACCAAATGAACACTATAGAATTCAAATAATTGTTCCAAATATGACCAGAGAGCTACAAGAGAAAACATAAGTAATTTAACAAAGTCAGGAAAACAATATAAGACAAAATAAGAAGTTCAACAAAGGGAGGACATAAAAAAGAACCAGAGAGAAATATATGCAATAATGAAAAATAGGACATAAGAGGACGTAAATACAATTTAAAGGTCCAAAATTTCTATTACACTTGAGGAAGATGGAAATAATATGATTTGTATTAATCCACAGTAAGGCAAGACTGTCCATTATAATCTCTGGAATAATCACTAAGATATGGTATAAAATATGTAATTTACAAGTTAGAGGTGGAAAAGAAGAAAATAACAGTATTTGTATGATCTAAAACTCATCAAGACAGGAAACAAAGAAAACTTAAAAAAAGAGACAAACAGAAAATGAATAGTAAGATGGTGGTTCTAAACATAAACCTTATGAATAACATTAAATCAAAAGGGAAAATTCACCAAATAAAACCTTAAAAAGTCAAAGCTGATAGAAAGTAACGGAGTTTCATGTATCTTACAAAACACTTCTACAAAGACAACTCAGAATGATTTAAAGTGATGTGTATGCAAATATTAAAAGAAACCACTATACATATATCATACAATGTTGAATTTAAGTAAGGAATCTTTAATGCAGTTAAAGAGGAACAGTTTATAGTAATAAAAAGATTAATCCAACAGGAAAAAATCATAAATTTCTAGGTTTCAGTTCAGTTGCTCAGTTGTGTCTGACTCTTTGTGACCCCATGGAACTGCAGCATACCAGGCCTCCCTGTCGATCGGCAACTGCCGGAATTTACTCAAACTCATGTCCATTGAGTCGGTGATGCCATCCAACCATCTCAACCTCTGTGAGCCCCTTCTCCTCCCACCTTCAATCTTTCCCAGCATCAGGGTCTTTTCCAATGAGTCAGTTCATTGCATCAGGTAGCCAAAATATTGTAGTTTCAGCTGTAGCATCAGTCCTTCCAAACAACACCCAGGAATGATTTTCTTTAGAATGAACTGGTTGGATCTCCTTGCAGTCCAAGGGACTCTCAAGAGTCTTCTCCAACACCTCAATTCAAAAGCATCAATTCTTCGGTGCTCAGCTTTCTTTATAGTCCAACTCTCATACCCATGCATGACCACTGGAAAAACCATAGCCTTGACTAGATGGACATTTGCTGCAAAGTAGTGTCTCTGTTTTTTAATATGCTCTCTAGGTTGGTCATAGCTTTTCTTCCAAGGAGCAAGTGTCTTTTAATTTCGTGGCTGCAGTCACCATCTGCAGTAATTTTGGAGCCCATAAAAATAAAGTCTGTCACTGTTTCCCCGTCTATTTGCCATGAAGTGATGGGACCAGATGCCATGATCTTAGTTTTCAGAATATTAAGTTTTAAGCCAACTTTTTCCCTCTCCTCTTTCACTTTCATCAAGAGGCTCTTTGGTTCTTTAGAAGTTCTTTAGAAGAAATGAACAGCCTCTCTTTGTATACCTTTCAGAATTAATCTATTCCAGGAACTCATGCCAGTACATAAACACGTTGTTCTGATCCACAATCTTTTCAGTCTGTGAAACTGTCACTGGGAATATGTATTGTTAAACAGTATAAACACTTAAGAAGTGAGATTCATGAAATTTAATTGGTTAATTGCTTTACTGGTTTCAGTCTCTAGAAAATATAGATTATAAACACAGCAGTTACTTTGAAGATGACAATTTCATGCTGGATGTCAACTTGCTTTATTGTATCTATAAAATGGCAAAATATACTTGGTTTTGATTCCCTAATATCTTTATGTTACTTATTTTAGAAATGTTGTAAATTTCTCATTTAGATAACTTTACATTTAAATGTTTATTTTACACTTTATATTTTGATCTTAAAGGTAAGGAATAATAGTTATAAAGTTATTGATAACATAGGCTTCAGATTTTTCTATATCTAGTTATTAAAGGTATTATTAAATATCTAAGAAAGTAATCAGTGTTAAGAAATAATCTAATAACCAATTATGTTGTGAAACCTTAAGAAGTCATAGTTTAAATTGTTAATTGAATTTACTATTTATAAGAGCACTTCTGATCAGAAAAACATAAAATTATTGTCTTGAAAATATCTTAGCAAACATTTTGCTTTTTAAAATCTACAATTAGATAAAAATTGATTCAAAATAGCAAAGCCTTTTTTCCAGCTACTTGGATTGTAACTGAGAATGAACACCAAGTTAAATACCTGTCAGTTTTCTTGGCTACTGACTAGAAAATTCAAATATTGGTTATAATTTATCTGTTACCTCCTGTTATTATATTGAAAAATTTTGTCTTTTGTGAGCAATTCAACTTGCCAATTAGTCCTATCGCTCTGTTGAGGGAACAAAGATATTAAACAAAGCCTGCTCTTTAATCTAGGATATTCCCCATAGTCATTTTGTGTACTACCAAAGTTCACAGATTGATATCTTATTGTAATCCTACATAGCAAACCAGAAATATTAAAAAGAAGTAAATAATTTGACATGGAAAACAGTTGAGAGCATAAATACAATTCAGTCTTTCCACTGTAGTAATAATTGACATTTTTTGACCCATGGTGAAAATAAAAGACATGATAGATAATCTATGCAATCTGCAGCTTTGTGATGAAAATAACATCAAAACAAAACAATAATTATGCTATATTTTTTAATTAAGTGAATATAAATAGCATATTCCCTTTGTTTCAGATAAATATATAATACTAATTTATGGACCATTTATTTATATACATAGTATGTATAACTGGGCTGGTTATTAGATATAATCAAACACTCATTTTCCAAAATGAAGAAATCGAGGCTTAATCAAATATTTATGGGAAATCTATCAGTCTGTGACACAAACCTACTACCTGGACTATATTTTCAACATAGCTATCATGTTCTAATGCAGATGAACATTTTATTTTCTGAATTCCCATTTATAAACTTAAGTCTTTTAAGAATAGATGTAGTAATTGGTTAATTTTTTGAGTAGGATATTAATCTTATGTCACGTTTGGTACACTGTGTTAAATATTACTTAATAAAGACAAAATACTATCAAAAAATTTCATAATTATACTTTACTCGTTTAAAGAACACAATACTTTTAAAAACAGATATTTAAATATCTTATTTTCCATATTTTCATATAATATAGCAAAGGGATAGTAAATTAGTGATTAATACAAATTCCAATGCCAGCATACATGGGCAATAACTAAAGAGTTATATTTGTTGTTCATTGTTCAGTTGCTAAGTTGTGTCCTACTCTTTTGACTCCATGGACTGCAGCATGCCAGGCTTCCCTGTCCTCCACCATCTGCTGGAATTTGCTCAAGTTCATGTCCATTAGGTCAGTGATGCTATCTAACCATCTCATCCTCTGCCAGAGTTTTATATCACTTGCCATTTGCCTAATGATTTATTTGGTTTAGCTCCATGGAATTTGGTGATTAATCCTGCCTAAAAGGTAGATTTGGTTGTTATCTTGATTTTACAGATAATGAAACTTGAATTTAGGAGAGTTGGAATTTGAATTTTAGACTCTTAAGAACCACACTCTGATGCCTCATGATTTTTATTTAAAGTATCTTAGTGATGTCCATGTAAAGATGTACCATACGGTGTTGAAAATACAGAACTGCCTGGAGTTTAGGAGAGAGTTAAACTTTGAAGATATAAATTTGGAGCTCATCAAATATCAAGAAGATTGATGAAAGGTCCAATAAATAATATAAATTAAGGCTAGGGGGGATGTACCACTGTAGTTCAAATTAAATAATGTAGACAGTGAGCAGCAGAGTCATGAAGACCAGATAAAATCTCCTCCAGGACAAAAACATCATTAAGGTGAAGAGTATACTTTAATAGCTATATTTAAAATGGACAAATTGTCATATATTTTCAGTTTTATTTTTATTGTTACATATTTTCTAGGTTAAATAACTCAGAATAAGAATATGATATTTACCCATTACTATTTTATTATAAATAAATTATGGAATTATATAAAAAGATTATTCACTGTATTTTTTTAAAATTCAGAATATTTTAAACATATTTAACCCTGTTCCATGAATTTGTCTCACTTCACTTGTATAGTGATAGGTACACAGGAATCATTACAATTTAATTAATTCATTCATTCAGCAAATATAAAGGATTTATTATGTTTTAGATACTATTTTAAGTGTTTGAGGATTTATCAGCAAGCAGAAAATAATTTCTTCCCTCATTCTCGTGTCTTTTGTCTGGTGAGGCAAGGTATCAACACAGATGTAAATAACAAATGAAACAGAATTTCAGATACTGAGAAGTTCTCTAAAAAATAAAAGAGAAATTCAATAAGGAGTTGTGGTAAGTAATTAATGGATCCCAATTTAACTAGCACAACCAGAAAAGCTTTTTTGGATGGCTAACATTTGGGATAGATGGTAGATGAGAAAGGATGAACCTTGGAAATACCTGGGATGCAGTTACAGGCAACATGGGAAGCAAGTACAAAGAGCAAACTTGACTTACCGAAAAGTTGGTAAGAGATACAAAATGGCCAGAAGTAAATTAATGTGGGGTGAACTGTAGTGGTTGATTTTAGAAACACAGGTAAGATAATATAAAAATTCATTATTTAATTAGGACTGCAAAGTATTATATTATTATGCTTGTAGGCCTTATTGGGGGGTGGGGTGTGTTCTCCTCCATATCCTATGGAAAGCTATGGAAAGGATTTAAGCAGGATAATGATAACCTAATACATATTTTAGAAAAAGGAATATGGAAAATAAACGGTTGTAAGAAAAAAGTAAAACTAAAAAAGCTAGAGAGGAGGCTATGAAATTATTACAATGCAACCCACGCCTGCCATCTGCAGTTACACTGTCTGCAATTTTAGTTACCCACTGTCAACAGAGCTGAAAATATTAAGTGAAATCCCACAAATAATTCAAAACTGTTAAATTGTTCTGAGTCCTCACACCATCCTGCTCTATCCTACCTGTGGTGTGAGTGATCCCTTTTTCCAGCCTATCAAGCTCTTTAATCACATAGAAACCACCTGGGTTACCAGATAAACTATCAGTACTGGTACTGTGCTCAGTGAGTTCAGTTGCTCAGTCATGTCTGACTCTTTGCAACCCCAAGGATGCTTCTTTTGTGATCCAATGGATGTCGGCAATTTGATCTCTGGTTCCTAAGCCTTTTCTAAATCTAGCTTGAGCATCTGGAAGTTCTTAGTTCACGTACTCTTGAAGCCTAACTTGGTGAATTTTGAGCATTAATTTTCTGGCATGTGAGATGACTGTAATTGTGTGGTAGTTTGAACATTCTTTGGCATTGCCTTTCTTTGGGATTGAAATGAAAACTGACCTTTTCCAGTTCTGTGGCCACTGCTGAGTTTTCGAAATTTGCAGGCATATAGAGTGCAGCACCATAACAGCATCATCTTTTAGGACGTGAAATAGATCAGATGGAATTCCATCACCTCCACTAGCTTCGTTCATGGTGCTGCTTCCTAAGGCCCACTTGACTTCCGACTCTGTTTGGATGTCAAATGAGTCAAAGATGTGTGACGCTAGGCAAGTGATAACAGCATTGTGGTTATCTGGGTCATTCAGATCTTTCTTGTATAGTTCTTCCATGTATTCTTGCCACCTCCGCTTAATATCTTCTGTTTCTGTTAAGTCCATGCTCCGTCTGTCCATTATTGTGCCCATCTTTGCATGAAATGTTCCCTTGGCATCTCTAATTTCCTTCAGATCACTAGTCTTTCCAGTTCTATTGTTTCCTTCTATTTCTTTGCATTGATCACTGAGGAAGGCTTTCTTAGCTCTCCTTGCTATATTTTGGAACTCTGCATTCAGATGGGTATAGCTTTCCTTTTCTCCTTTGTCTTTCACTTCTCTTCTTTTCTCACCTATTTGTAAAACCTTCTCAGACAACCATTTTGCCTTTTTGCATTTCTTCTTCTCAGGGATGGTTTTGATCACTGTTTTCTGTACAAAGTTACAAACCTCCATCCATACCTCTTCAAGCATTCTCTATATCAGATCTAATTCCTTGAATTTATTTATCCTTTCCACTGTATAATTGTAAGGGATTTGGTTAGGCAATACCTGAATGGTCTAGTGGTTTGCCCTACTTTCTTTAATTTAAGACTAAATTTTGGAATAAGGAATTCATGATCTGAGACACAGTCAGCTCCTGGTCTTGACTACAAAGAATAGAATCAAGTTGATTTTGGTATTGACCATTTGGTGACGTTCATGTGTAGAGACATCTCTTGTGTTGTTGAAAGAAGGTGTTTGCTCTGACCACCACATTCTCTTGGCAAAATTTGTTAGCCTTTGTGCTGCTTCATACTTGTACTGCAAGGCCAAACTTGCCTGTTACTCCAGGTGTCTGTTGACTTCTTACTTTTGCATTCTAGTCCCATATGATGAAAAGGATATCTGTTTTTGGTATTAGCTATAGAAGGTCTTGTAGATCATTATAGAACCATTCAGCTTCAGCTTTTTCAGCATTACTGATTGGGGAATAGACTTGGATTACTGTGATATTGAATGGTTTGCTTTGGAAATGAAAAAGGATCATTCTGTCACTTTTGAGATTGCACAGAATGCTGTATATTATCACCCTAATTATTTAACTTATATTCAGAGTATGTCATAAAAAATCCTGGGCTGGATGAAGCACAAGCTGAAATCAAGATTGCTGGGAGAAATATCAATAACCACACTTATGGCAGAAAGTGAAGAAGAACTAAAGAGCCTCTTGATGAAAGTGAAAGAGGAGAGGGGGAAACTTGGCCTAAAGCCCAACATTCAGAAAACTAAAAACTAAATCATGGCATCTGGTCCCATCACTTCATGGCAAATAAATGGGGAAACAATGAAAGTGACAGACTTTATTTTGGGGGGCTCCAAAATCACTGCAGATGGTGACTGCAGCCATGAAATTAAAAGATGCTTGCTCCTTGGAAGAAAAGTTATGACCAACCTAGACAGCATATTAGCAGAGACATTACTTTGCCAACAAAGGTCCATCTAGTCAAAGTTATGGTTTTTCCAGTGGATTTGATGTTGGACTATATATGGATATGAGAGTTGGACTATAAAGAAAGCTGAGCACTGAAGAATAGATGCTTTTGAACTGTGGTGTTGGAGAAGACTCTTGTGAGTCCTTTGGATTACAAGGAGATCCAACCAGTCAATTCTAAAGGAAATCATTCCTGAATATTCATTGGAAGGACTGATGCTGAAGCTGAAACTCCAATACTTTGGCAACCTGATGCAAAGAACTGACTCATTGGAAAAGCCCTTAATGCTGGGAAAGATGGAAGGCAGGAGGAGAAGGGGATAACAGAGGATGAGATTGTTGGATGGCATCACCGACTCAACGTATACGAGTTTGAGTAAACTCCAAGAGTTGATGATGGACAGGGAGGCCTGGCATGCTGCAGTCTGTGGGGTCACAGAGTCGGACACAACTGAGTGACTGAACTGAACTGAACAGCATTTCGGACTCTTTTATTGACTAGAGGGCTACTCTGTTTCTTCTAAGGATTTCTTGCCCATTGCTGCTGCTGCTAAGTCGCTTCAGTCGTATCCGATTCTGTGCGACCCCATAGACAGGGCCCACTGTCTCTGGGATTCTCCAGGCAAGAACACTGGAGTGGGTTGCCATTTCCTTCTCCAATGCATGAAAGTGAAAAGCAAAAGTGAAGTCGCTCAGTTGTGCCCGACTCTTAGCGACCCCATGGAATGCAGCCTACCAGGCTCTTCCATTCATGGGATTTTCCAGGCAAGAGTACTGGAGTGGGGTGCCACTGCCTTCTCTTTCTTGCCCACAGTAGTAGATATAATGATCTTCTGAATTAAATTCATCCATTCTAGTCCTTTTTAGTTCACTGATTCCTAAATTGTGTTCACTTTTGCCATCTCCTGCTTGACCATTTCCAATTTACCTTGATTCATGGACGTAACAGTCCAGGTTCCTATGCAATATTGTTCTTTATAATATCAGACTTTACTTCCATTACCAGTTACATACACAACTGGGCATTGTTTTTGCTTTGTCTCAGCCTCTTCATACTTTCTGGAGCTATTTTTCCATTTTCCCCCAGTAGCATATTGGGTGCCTACTAACCTGGGGAGTTCATCTTTCAATGTCATATTTTTTTACTTTTCATATTTTTCATGGGGTTCTCAAGGCAATAATATTGAAGTGGTGTGCCATTGCCTTTTCCTGTGGACCACATTTTGCCAGAACTCTCTACCATGACCCATCCGTCTTGGGTGGCCCTACGTAGCGTGGCTCATAGTTTCACTGAGTTAGACAAGGCTGTGATCCAAGTGATCAGTTTGGTTAGTTTTATGTTATTGTGGTTTCCATTCTGTTTGCCCTCTGATGGATAAGGGTAAGAGGCTTGTGGAAGCTTCCTGATGGGAAGGACTGACTGTGGGGGAATCTGGGTGTTGCTCTGATGGGCGGGGCCATGTTCAATAAATATTTAATCCAATTTTCTGTTGAGAGGTGGGACTGTGTTACTTCCCTGTAGTTTGGCCTGAGATCAAACTGTGGTAGGGTAATGGAGGTAATGGCAACCTCCTTCAAAAGGACTTATGGTAGAACTGTTGTACTCATTGCCCCTGACCCTACGACAGGCCACTGTCAACCCATGGTGCTTCTGGAGACTCCCATACACTCACAGGCAAGTCCCTTGTGCTGTCACTGCGCCTTTCTCCTGAGTCCTGGTGCACACAATTGTTTTTGGCCTCCAAGTGTCTGTTTCCGCAGTCCTGTGGAAGTTCTGTAATGAAATCCCACTGGTCTTCAAAGTCAAATTTCCTGGGAGTTCTCAGTCCCTTTGTCAGGTTTCCAGGTTGGGAAATCTGTTGCAGGCCCTAAAACTTTCGCAACAATGTGAAAACTTCTTTGTTATAATTGTTCTCCAGTTTGTGGTTGTCTGCTCAGTGGCTCTATGATAGGGCTCACACCCCGTGCTTCCCAGGTCTGCAGCAGCCAGAGCCCCTGTCTCCAAGGCAGCCACCACTGACTCCTGCCTCCACAGGAGACACTGAAACACTCAAAAGCAGGTCTGGCTCAGGCTCTTGTGGGGTCCCTGTGTCCTGTTGCATACAAGGTTTTGTTTGAGCTGTCTAAGTGTCTCTGGTGGGTATGGGGTTTGATTTTAAACATGGTTTCATCCCTTCTACTGCCTTGTTGGGGCTTCTCCTTTGCCCTTTGATGTCAGATATCATTTTTTGGTGGGATCTAACATTCTCCTGTCGATGGTTGTTCAGCGGTTAGTTGGAATTTTGGAGTTCTCGCGGGAGAAGTCGGGTGCATCTACTGCGCTATGTTGTGTATCTTACGATGATGAGTCTATCTACTGATTTTTCTCATTTCATTTGTCTTTTCAACTTTGTAATTTTCATTTGTTTCTTTTCTATGGTTTTCATCTCTGTTGAGCTCCTTTTTAATGTCATTGTAATCTTATTTTTTCAATTAATTTAAATATGGTTTCCTTTAAGTTCTTGAACAAATTTATAATAGCTGCTTTGAGGTCTATGTGTGATAAATTTAACACTTGAACCTACTTATGATTGTTTCTAGTGACCTTTTTTTAAACTGAGCATGAGTTATATTTTGTCTCTGCATGTCTCATAAATATTTATTAAAATATGGAGGTATGAAATAATAAAGTGCAGTGATTTTATATCCACTTTTGTTTCCTGAAAAAAGAAAACTTTTACCATACTATGCAGTATCATATTTAATTATTTGCATTGTGATAGTTAAGAGTTTTGTCTAGCTGTGCAGGATTTTTCAAAAAGATATCTTTATCACTTTCTCAATTTCCTTGAAATAAAATGGAGATAATGAGACTAACTCTAAGGGAGATGTTAAGATTAAAAAAGATAATATAAAACACTTTAAAAAATGTCTGGTAATTTGTAAGTATAAGTATTAGCTTTTGTTATTTTCATTTTTTTGTTGTTGTTGTTCAGTACAGAGAAGTATTAATATTTACTGAATTCTGCCTCAATTAATAACAGGCTTTTTTTTCCTAACAATGACTCAGTGACTATTTCTGCAAAAGATATATAATTTATTGAAGACCTTTCTCTACACTCAAAATATATTTCAAGAGTCATGGAGATAAAAATCAGTCTTAAAGTCTTAACAAATATCCTGCTAAAGAATAGTACAATTTTGTAAATATGAAAATAATTAAAGAAAACACTACTAAAAAATTAACTTTGGCAATTGAATAAAATTGTACCCTAAAAATTTTCCCTTAATAAGATTAAATTAGTAGATTAAGAAACCAAAACATTGTCTGTATTATCCTATATTTAAATTCATTATAAGGTTTAGTTTCTGTTTAATAAGTATTGAAAAAGTTTTTATCTGTTTTACATCTTTAAAAATAAGCCTAATACCTCTGATAATATATTGCAACCAACTAAACGTTCAAAGTAATGATTTTCTGAAGGGAGAATTAGATAGCAGTCACTGACAATGCACAATTTACGGGATATATATATATGCCTGCTTGCTCCCAAAGAACTTCCAAAAAATTTCTGTCCCAATTAGCTAATGCCTTCTACAGTTGAAAGCAACAAAAGCAAATTCAACTCTATTCAATAAAAAGTTATTCATGAAATATAATGTGCAAAGCACTCTACTGTGGTTTGAAGAGATAAGCACACAGACTGACATAGATAGACAGATAGATCAACAGATTTTTAAACATCTCAAATCAATGGACATATTCACATAGAAATCAATATATGTAAAGAATGGAAATAGAACATTTTCTCACACCATAAACAAAAATAAACTCAAAATAGATGAAATAACTAAATGTAAGACTGAAGACCAAAGAACTTCTGGAAGAAAATATAGACAATAAGCTCATTGATATAAATTATTATAACTTTTTTAAAAAATCTGTTTCCTAAGGAAAGAGAAACAAAGGTAAAGATAAACAAACGGGTCATCAGTTCAGTTCAGTTTCTCAGTGGTGTCCGACTCTTCGCAACGCCATGAATTGCAGCACACCAGGCCTCCCTGTCCATCACCAACTCCCAGAGTTCACTCAAACTCATGTCCATTATGTCAGGGATGCCATCCAGTCATCTCATTCTCTGTCATCCCCTTCTCCTCCTGCCCCCAACCCACCCAGCATCAGGGTCTTTTCTAATGAGTCAACTCTTAGCATGGGGTGGCCAAACAATTGGACTTTCAGCTTTAGCATCAGTCCTTCCAATGAACACCCAGAAGTGATCTCCTTTAGGATGTACTGGTTGGATCTCCTTGCAGTCCAAGGGACTCTCAAGAGTCATCTTCAACACCATATTCAAAAGCTTCAATTATCTGGCATTCAGCTTTCTTCACAGTCCAACTCTTACATCCATACATGACCACTGGGAAAACCATAGCCTTGACTAGATGGATCAAGACCATCTTCATGGAACAGAAACGTAAAAAGCAAAATGGCTGTCCGAGGAGGCCTTACAAATAGCTGTGAAAAGAAGAGAAGTGGAAAGCAAAGGAGAAAAAGCAATATATAAGCATCTGACTGCAGAGTTTCAAAAAATAGCAAGGAGATATAAGAAAGCCTTCTTCAGTGTTCAATGCAAAGAAATAGAGGAAAACAACAGAATGGGAAGGAAAAGAGATCTCTTCAAGAAAATTAGAGATATCAATGGAACATTTCATGCAAAGATAGGCTCTATAAAGGACAGAAATGGTATGGACCTAACAGAAGCAGAAGATGTTAAGAAAAGGTGGCAAGAATACAAGAAGAACTGTACAAAAAAGATCTTCACGACCAAGATAATCATGATGGTGTGATCACTCACCTAGAGCCAGACATCCTGGATTATGGAGCCAAGTGGGCCTTAGAAAGCATCACTATGAACAAAGTTAGTGGAGGTGATGGAATTCCAGTTGAGCTCTTTCAAATCCTGAAAGATGATGCTGTGAAAGTGCTGCACTCAATATGCCAGCAAATTTGGAAAACTCAGCAGTGGCCACAGGACTGGAAAAGGTCAGTTTTCATTCCAATCCCAAAGAAAGGCAATGCCAAAGAATACTCAAACTAGTGCACAATTGCACTCATGTCACATGCTAAGAAAGTAATGCTGAAAATTCTCCAAGCCAGGCTTCAACAGTATGTGAACTGTGAACTTCCTGATGTTCAAGCTGGTTTTAGAAAAGGCAGAGGAACCGGAGATCAAATTGTCAACATTCACTAGATCATGGAAAAAGGAAGAGAGTTCCAGAAAAACATTTATTTCTGCTTTATCGACTATGCCAAAGCCTTTGACTGTGTGGATCACAATAAACTATGGAAGATTCTGAAAGAGATAGGAATACCAGACCACCTGACTTGCCTCCTGAGAAATCTGTATGCAGGTCAGGAAGCAGCAGTTAGAACTGGACATGGAACAACAGACTGGTTCCAAATAGGAAAAGGAGTATGTCAAGGCTGTATATTGTCACCCTGCTTATTTAACTTCTATGCAGAGTACATCATGAGAAACGCTGGACTGGAAGAAACACAAGCTGGAATCAAGATTGCCAGGAGAAACATCAGTAACCTCAGATATGCAGATGACACCACTCTTATGGCAGAAAGTGAAGAGAAACTTAAAAGCCTCTTGATGATAGTGGAAAGGGGGGTGAAAAAGTTGGCTTAAAGCTCAACATTCAGAAAACGAAGATCATGGCATCTGGTTCCATCCCTTCTTGGGAAATAGATGGGGAAACAGTGGAAACAGTGTTAGACTTTATTTTTCTGGGCTCCAAAATCGCTGCAGATGGTGATTGCAGCCAGGAAATTAAAAGATGTTTACTCCTTGGAAAGAAAGTTATGACCAACCTAGGTAGCATATTCAAAAGTAGAGACATTACTTTACCAAAAAAGGGTCCATCTAGTCAAGGCTATGGTTTTCCAGTCGTCATGTATGGATGTGAGAGTTGGGCAGTGAAGAAAGCTGAGTGCTGAAGAATTGATGCTTTTGAACTGTGGTGTTGGAGAAGACTCTTGAGAATCCCTTGGACTGCAAGGAGATCCAGCCAGTCCATTCTAAAGGAGATCATTCCTGGGTATTCTTTGGAAGGAATGATGCTAAAGCTGAAACTCCAGTACTTTGGCCACCTCATGCAAAGAGTTGACTCATTGGAAAAGACTTTGATGCTGGGAGGGATTTGGGGCAGGAGGAGAAGGGGACGACAGAGGATGAAATGGCTGGATGGCATCACCAACCCAATGGATGTGAGTCTGAGTGAACTCTGGGAGGTGATGATGGACAGGGAGGCCTGGCGTGCTGCTATTCATGGAGTCGCAAAGAGTCGGATATGACTGAGTGACTGAACTGAACTGAGCTGAACTGACTAGACGAACCTTTGTTGGCAAAGTAATGTCTCTGCTTCTCAATATGCTATCTAGTTTGGTCATAACTTTCCTTCCAAGCATTCCTCTTTTAATTTCATGGCTACAATCACCATCTGCAGTGATTTTGGAGCCCAAAAAATGAAGTCTGACACTGTTTCCCTCTGTTTCCCCATCTATTTACCATGAGTGAAGGTTCCAGATGCCATGATCTTAGTTTTCTGAATGTTGAGCTTTAAGCCAAGTTTTTCACTCTCCTCTTTCACTTTCATCAAGAGGCTTTTGAGTTCCTCTTCACTTTCTAACATAAGGGTGATGTCATCTGCATATCTGAGGTTATTGATACTTCTCCTGGTAATCTTGATTCCAGCCTGTGCTTCTTCCAGTCCAGCGTTTCTCATGATTTACTCTGCATGAGTTAAGTAAGCAGGGTGACAATATCCAGCCTTGAAGTACTCCTTTTCCTATTTGGAACCAGTCTGTTGTTCCATGTCCAGTTCTAACTGTTGCTTCCTGACCTGCATACAGATTTCTCAGGAGGCAAGTCAGGTGGTCTGGTATTCCTATCTCTTTCAGAATCTTCCATAGTTTATTGTGATCCACACAGTCAAAGGCTTTGGCATAGTCAATAAAGCAGAAATAGATGTTTTTCTGGAAGTCTTGCTTTTTCGATGATCCAGTGGATGTTGGCAACTTGATTTCTGGTTCCTCTGCCTTTTCTAAAACCAGCTTGAATATCTGGAAGTTCACGGTTCACGTATTGCTGAAGCCTGGCTGAAGAATTTTGAGCATTACTTTCCTAGCGTGTGAGATGAGTGCAATTGTGCAGTAGTTTGAGTATTCTTTGGCATTGCCTTTCTTTGGGATTGGAATGAAAACTGACCTTTTCCAGTCCTGTGGCCACTGCTGAGTTTTCCAAATTTGCTGGCATGTTGAGTGCAGCACTTTCACAGCATCATCTTTCAGGATTTAAAATAGCTCAACTGGATTCCACCACCTTCACTAGCTTTGTTCATAGTGATGCTTTCTAAGGCCTGCTTGACTTCACATTCCAGGATGTCTGGCTTTAGGTGAGCCATCACACCATCATGATTATCTTGGTCATGAAGATTTTTTTGTACAGTTCTCTTGTGTATTTTTGCCACCTCTTCTTAATATCTTCTCCTTCTGTTAGGTCCCTACCATTTCTGTCCTTTATTGAGCCTATCTTTCCATGAAACTTTCCCTTGTTATATCTAATTTTCTTGAAGAGATCTCTAGTCTTTACCATTCTGTTGTTTTCCTCTATTTCTTTGTATTAATCTCTGTTCATTTCCATGGCAAACCATTCAATATCAGTGTAATCCAAGCCTATGTCCCAACCAATAACACTGAAGAAGTTGAACGGTTCTATGAATACCTACAAGGGCTTTTAGAATTAACACCCCCCAAAAGATGTCCTTTTTATTATAGGGTCTGGAATGAACAAGTAGGAAGTCAAGAAACACCTGGAGTAACAGGCAAATTTGGCCTTGGTGTATAGAATGAAGCAGAGCAAAGGCTAACAGAATTTTACCAAGAGAACACACTGGTCATAGCAAACACCCTCTTCCAACAACACATGAGAAGACCCTACACATGGACATCACCAAATGGTCAACACCAAATCAGATTGATTATATTCTTTGCAACCAAAGATGGAGAAGCTCTATACAGTCAGCAAAAACAAGACTGGGAGCTGACTGTTGCTCAGATCATGAACTCCTTATTGCAAAATTCAGACTTAAGTTGAAGAAAGTAGGGAAAACCACTAGACCATTCTCGTATGACCTCAATGAGATCCCTTATGATTATACAGCAAAAATGAGAAATAGATTTAAGGGTTAGATCTGGTAGACAGCATGCCAGATGAACTATGGACAGAGGTTCATGACATTGTAGAGGAGACAGGGATCAAACCATCCCTATGGAAAAGAAATGCAAAAAAGCAAAATGCCTGTCTGAGGAGGCCTTAGACATAGCTGTGAAAAGAAGAGAAGTGAAAAGCTCTGGAGAAAAGTAAAGATATAAGCATCTGAATGCAGAGTTCCAAAGAATAGCAAGGAGAGATAAGAAAACCTTCCTCAGAGATCAATGCAAGGAAATAGAGGAATTGGGTCATAATCAACCTTAAAAGCTTTTGCACAGAAAAGGAATCCACTGACAAAATGAAAAACAACCTTGAATAAGAGAAAATATTTGCAAATTATATGACTGATAAAGGGTTAATTTCCAAAATAAACAGCACGTACAACTCAATATCACAAAAACAAGCAACCCAATTAAAAAACTGGCACAAGACCTGGGTGGACATTTTTTTTACAACTACATACTGATGGCCAGCAGGCACATGGAAAGATGTTCATTATCACTAATAATCAAAGAAACACAAATCAAAACTACAAGGAGATACCACCTCATACTTGTCAGAATGACCATAATCAAAAAGGATGACAAATAACAGATGTAGGCAAGGATGTGGAGAAAAGATAATTCTGGTACTATTTTGGTTGGGATGTATAATAATTGGTGCACCCATTATGGCAAACAGTATGGAGGTTCTTCACATAATTAAAAATAGAACTTTCATATCACCCAGAAATTTCACTCATGGGTGTATGTGCAAAGAAACAGAAACACTTATTTGAAAAGAGATACATATACCCCAATATTCATAGCAGCCTTTTTCATAATTTGCCAAGATATGGAAGCAACCTAAATGTCCATCAACAGATGAATGGATAAAGAAGATCATGCAATACACACTTACACACACAGAGTGGAATCCCAGTCAGCCATAAAAAGGAATGAAATTTTGTCATTTGCAAAAACATGGATGCACCTGGATGATATTTTGCTTGTGAAATAAGTCAGAGAAAGACAAATACTCTTTTATCACTTATATGTGGAATCTTAAAAATAAAACAAATGAATATAACAAAATAGAAACAGACTCACAGATACCCATTACCAGTGGAGTGAGTGAAGGGAGATGTGCAAGAGAGAACCAGGCAATTAAGAGGTACATACTACTATATATAAAATGCCACAAAGTTATATTTTGAAGCTCAAAGAATATAAAATTTTATAACTTTAAGTGGAGTATAATCTATTAAAATGTCGAATCACCATTGTACACCTGAAACTAATATTATAAATCAATACTTCACTAAAGGAAAATAGTAAATTCACTTGCATGTTAATAGAAAGTAGATAAATACTTTGTTGAATATATGATATTCAATATCTTTGATACAATACTATCCAATCTAAAATATTTCAGCATTTCATTATTTTGCAGATGATTGGGTAAGTCAATTGCTGATTTATCTGGAATAGTTTTCAAGATACCTGCAAATCCTCAAATCTACAAAAACCCACAATATTATATTTTGGGGATGCGTTTACTCACTAGAGTCATAGTCAGGCCAGAGGTTTTGGAATAATTAGGAACAATAATAAGTAGATGAACACAATTAGAAAATATATTTTCTAGGTAGTTAGGTTTGTCTAAGTCACAACTACTTTTACATATGCTCAATCTCTAGCAGGACAAACCTTATTTTAGTTCCTTAATATGCATCCCTCAAATTATCTTTGACTTATTAATGAAGTCAGTACTATAATCGATACACTTCACTTAGACAATTCCTGAGGTCAGTGTTTGCCTAGAAAAGAGAGAATATCCAACCTGCTGAAACATGTGCAAAAGGACACTGTTCTTCCTGCATCAGCTTATCATCTCTTTCAGTATCTTTTCTATGCTGCTTCAAGTTTGGCATTTTTAGTGACTTCAAAGAGAGTTTGGCAATGCATTAGCTTTGTAGAAGATGCCAACAGTCCAAGACACAGCACGTGCCAGCATTATTAACAGTTGGTGATCCTTATTTTAAAATGACTGTCCATAAAGATAAAGCCATTTGTAGAAAGGAGTCAAGCACCTGAATGAGGAAAGTATGTTAGGAAATTGATGAGTCATAGAAGATAACTATTGCACACAGTGAGGAAAAAAAAAGGAACCCCACTGTTCAATTCATAGTTCTATCTCCATGCGAGTTAGAACATAACTGTATTCCTTACGAGGTGTTAATATAACCATGGGTGTCGGAATGAAGTAGCTCTAGATACAGTAAGACAGACTTTATTCTTATACTGTGGTTATCAGTTTATCTTCATGGTATGACCTTCTGTATGTATGCAGGAACCAATGTTGTACAGTTACACTGCTAGTTTCTGGGCAAAAGTACATGTGCTAGAAGTTTTAATTTTATGCAGGTGCAGAAGAAAGGTGACAAATGAAAACAGTCATTAAGTAAGGCCTCTGCAACATTTTGTAGTATGTATAGCATTTTTGGGGTAAGTGAAAAGGATTTTTTTTTTAAACCAAAATGTCTTTAAAACTCCTTGTCTTTAGGTCCTTGGTGGTAATGCTTTAATTCTCTTATCAGAAACACAGTGAAGACAGTCTTGTCTCCTAGAGACCAGTCTGAAAATCAACAAGAAGAGCTGAGAGCCTTCTTAATCATTACGAAGTTATCTACTAAAACAAGACTTAGAATTGAGCTAACATATCACTGACATAAGGCAGCTGTCTTTTATCCCACCCTACCTACAGAACCCATGGCACTGCTCTTGGAGACCATTACAAATGTCTCCGGAGAGACTGTCTCTGGCATTCCTCATTGTTAATTATATATATATATATATATATATATATATATATATATATATATATATATATATATATATAATTTAAATTATATGTGAAACCTAAAATCCAAGCTCTTTGTTGACATTAACCTTTGTGTTGGTTTTTATCTCATCTGTGTATGCCAGGCACATTAGGATAAAGTGACTATGTCAGAGCCTTTCTGAACAAAGGTAGCAGTCAGAAGCAGTTGGTCAGGCAGTTACTTTATCAAGTAAATATGATCATCTATTTTAGATGTGAAATATAAGAAAGTCGAATCCTGTTATCATAGTTGGTACTAGATTTTTACTAATTAAAAGAAATGATAGCTTTATACAGTATAGCAAAACAGTTCCTTGGAAACATGAGGAGAAATCAGCTTTTAGTACTAAGTTATACATTAAAATATAGACGTCGCTTTTAATAGAGTGCCAAAAATGCAAATTTCAGACATTTATTCTTATTTAATTTCCTATTTGAGTCATCTATGTTTTCTGAGGCATAAATTGATTAAATGAGAACAGCTGCATATTACTGCAATTACAGAAAAATGAAACACAAACAAAAATATTGAGAGAAACCAATTAAATTTTTGCTTCTCTCAAGTAAAATGGAAAACATTTTTAACTAAAATAAGGTGTTACAAATACACATTTTAAAGTTCTTGATAGATATTTAACATTTAGTCAATATATTTAAAAACCTTTATTCAAGATACAAGTCCATTTAAAAAGTAAATCCAGCAACTATCTAGTAAGATATATTTCCCTGTCAGCATATTTAAAAAGCAATCAGTATCTCACCTGACACTGCTCATTTTGTCTCAATTAAAATGAAGTATAAATCCACAAAAGCAATTTCAGAAATTGCTTGAGCAAAATAAATTCTGACAAACCGAACTTGTACTGACAAACCAGTTTTGTCTATAGCCTTGCTACTGTGCAAATCTTTTTTTGTTGAATAACATAAAAGTGCATATAACACTCCTTAATAGAAGGAAAAACTTTTAAAATTAACTGTAAAGTACTTGTTTTATAAAAGTGGAACAGCAATTCTACTAAATTTGATTATAGTAGTGATTTTAACTTGAGAAACTGACATTAAAAGCAGGAAAGTAAGGAAGAAGAAAATTAAATGGAACATTCTTTTCTATTCTTAAATTAGTTTATATATTGAATATTTCTGATGTTTATGAGTCCAAAAATATATAGTTTATAATGTCCTCACTCTTTAAAACTTAGTTGGCAGTGGGAAATGGATCATTCTTACAGTTTCTTTGTCATTCAACAAGGTAAAATGAGAGTAAAAAGTGTTCTTTTTGAATGGGTATATATATGTGTGTATATGTATATTAATATTTTTAACATTGTAATATTTAATACTGGAAATACGAGAGATTATATGTTATGGTTTAGGACACTGACAACCAAATATATCTAATCATGAATATGCTTACTTTTCATCACATCTTGATTTTAGACAAACATTAAAAACTTGCAAATTTTATTAAGTACTGGCTATAAAAAATTTAAAGAAGTGTATACAAAAGGGACTTTCCCTGGTGGCTCAGACGGTAAAGCGTCTGTCAAGGATGTGGGAGACCTGGGTTCGATCCCTGGGTCGGGAAGATTCCCTGGAGAAGGAAATGGCAACCCATTCCAGTACGGTTGCCTAGAAAATCCCATGGATGAAGGAGCCTGGTGCCCATGGTTGGACCCGACTGAGAGACTTCACTTTCATACAAAAGAGAGGGAAACACAACAGGAGAGAGAGAATGAAGAAAAGTGAAGAGCCATCATTTTCTGAACCTATATTACCTATATAGTACATTAACATGCTAATTTATTAAGTCTATAAAATAGTCCTATGACAAATTCTGTTTCTGCAGAAGATTTCACAAAGTTAGTAATTTTTGCATGTGGTGAATAATGAGCATTCTCTAGAGTGTCTCAAATATAGACTATGTCCTAAAATGTTCTACTGGTGATTTTATGGTTTCGAGAAACTTTAATTTCTTTGAGTTTCATCCTCATCAGATATACAATGGGATAAATAACATCTGCTTTAAAATTTTGTGTTAATGATGCACTTCATAAGTTCATATCAACTAAACAATTGTATAAGGTGAGTTTCCAAATAACATGCAATCTTACTTCCTACTCATTCATTCTTCAAAATGAACCTCAATAGAGGTGTTGTTCAGTTGCTAAGTCATCTGCAAGTCTTTGTCACCCCCATGGACTGTGGCATGCCAGGCCTCCCTGTCCATCACCAACTCCCAGAGTTTACTCAAACTCATGTCCATCAAGTCGGTAATGCCATTTAACCATCTCATCCTCTGTCACCCCTTCTCCTGCCTTCAATCTTTCCCAGTATCACGGGCTTTTCCAGGGAGTCAGTTCTTCTCATCAGGTGGCCAAAGTATCGGAGCTTCAGTTTCAGCATCAGTCCTTCCAATGAATATTCAGGATTAACTTCCTTTAGGATAGACTGGTTGGATCTCCTTGCAGTCCAAGGGACTCTCAAGCATCTTCTCCAACACCACAGTTCAAAACCATCAATTCTTGGGTGCTCAGCTTTCTTTATAGTCCAACTCTCACATCCATACCTGACTAGTGGAAAAACCATAGCTTTGACTAGCCAGACCAAAGTAAAATATTTTAGGCAAGGGAACCAAACAAGAAAAATATAAAGCATTTAAATTGAAAAAGAATAAATTAAATATTTTTATTTCCAGATGACATTGTTCCATATATAGAAAATCACCTCAAAAAAATCTACAAAAATACTTACTTAGAATAATTGAATTCAACAAAGTTTTAGTGTTTAAGATCAACACATAAAATCAAGTTTTATTTCTCTGTACCATCAAAGAACAATCCGAAAAGGTAATTAAAACAAAAAATTCTATTTACAATAGAATTCAAAAAGAAAAAAAAAAGCTAGGAATAAATTTAACAAAGGTAAAGTTGTATACACTGAAAACCACATAAGCATATTATAACTCTTGTATGGATGCTAAACTCTCTCAGACAAAACATTTAAGAAGTGGAGAGAATATGATTTGTCTCTTTCATATTCAGAGGCACAGTGAAGAAAATGTCTCAGTCTAGGCATATAAAACTTTAAGCTCACAGATTGTTTTATAACAATTATTTTACTTCAAGAGGAAAAAAGTAGATGAAATGTAAATGGTAACTGAGATTATTTGTGATCATCAAAAAGTTGCTTTAAAAACAATTTGACATTAAATTTATTGAATAATTTACTTTTTGTATTTATAATGGACACAATGCCAGTAATTGTCTGATAGGTACCCACAAAACAGCGAAAAAGGAAAGTATTCACCCTTGACTTTAGTAGAAATTTATTTAAATTAACTTATTTTTTTTCATTGGAGAAGGAAATGACAACCCACTCCAGTATTCTTGCCTGGGAAATCCCATTCACAGAGGAACCTGGCGGGCTACAGCCCATGGGATTGTAAAGATTCGGACACAACAGACAATGTTTCATTGATATCTAGTTTCACTAATGGAGAAGTGAAAATTCAAGAAGGTGCTGGGATTTAAAGAAAAAAGATTATTTTATGACCAAAGTCATTTGCAGTTGTCTCTGTGAAGAATGAGAGTGATTAAACTACATAATATCTAGTGATTTCTAAATCTCATAGAAGCTAGGAAAAAATGTTTTCTACTGTGTTTTGCAGAATTTCTCAAATGAATTTTTCACTGTAATAGATATTCAATTCTTTTAATGTAGAAGGTGAACACAGGCTCTAATCTTGTATATTTCCATATGTGGTAGACTCCCTTTGAATTTCACCACCACTGAAACAATGAAAGCCTCTGGAAATTGCTAACCATATTTACTTCTGAGTGTGATTTATAAAAGTTCTTCCATTAACAAAACTTGATATTGTATTATTGTCAGAGAAAAAGCTGAAGCAAGGCAAACAAAGTTATGTGAATCTTTATAATAGTATTTCTTAGTATCAGTATGAGTAAATTTATAGCTGTGCTAGATGGAAATACAATGATGTTAGAGTGCTTGGCAGAACCATCTGAGTGGCATCTCAAATGAGAGAAAATCACTGGTGTACAAATTATTGATTCCAAGTAAGGGAAAAGAAAATGTCTTTCATTTGATATGTGAGGTTTTTAACTGATTAAGGATAGATTACACATGGTCAAATACAAGATTCTGTAATAAAAGTAAAACTAAATTAGAGTTCAGGCAAAGTCACAAAGCCATAAACAGTGAGCAGCAGTACAGGTATTCCCCACTTTTTGAAAGTTCACTTTGTGCCACTTCACTTTTATAGAAGACCCCCATTAGATGTCACAGGATATGATGAATAAATGAGATGACAAAATTTTAATTTTGATAAGCAGGAATTGATTGTTTTAAATGTTCTATTTTATATACTATTCAAGCAATCTAGTCATTAGAAAGAGGTTTTTATGTACTTGCTGCCGAGTCACTGTGACAGGGCTGACAAGTTAGGGTGTTGTCCAAAGCTAAGGGTATTATGTGAAAAAAACATTTTTTAAACAGAGAAGTAAACGATGAGACAGAATATATGAGATGTGATTTTGAGAATAAAGATCATGTTGTTGAGCCACACTGAATAATAATTTCAGGAGATCCAAAGGAAAACACAAGGTTAAAATCTTCTCTAAGATTAGGATCAAAATGTAATTTGCCTGTGTTATGGGATTACATAACTGGATTTAATCATCCTTTGACTGATTTATGGGATAACTACCAATATTCATTATATTTGCCAGCATAGAGTGCTCATTGACTTTTTGTTGAAGAGCATAGTTGTTTTATTAGAAATAGAGATTTATCTTTTACCTTTTCTCATTGTCGCCTGACTCATTGAAACCTAGGATTTTGTGCTTAACACATCAGAATTTGGCACACACTTGTGAGAAACTTTCTTAATCCATTAAAGTGATACCTATGTTGTTATAGAAGTAAAATAAAATGGTAAAATGGTAAAGTATAATTTACACATATACAAAGGTATGTGTAAATTATAAAGTGCCCTGATATGACGTAAGTTTTGTCTGTCATGATCCATGATTAATGTCTCTATAAGTAATATAATGGGCTTTTATGGCACTGTGGGGTAGGGAATGTGATGGAGAGGGAATATTAGCAGATCATAAATGTACAAAGAGCTTTTGTGGAAATTGAATATTAGCTTTTCTTGTCAAAAAGATAAGAGCAGGGGGACAACAGGAAGGCAACTGGAAGAGATATCCATAGTATGATATGGAAGAGAAAGTAATAAATGGCTCAGTTAATGCTTGGGAAAAGGGTATTAAGTATAACTCCATTATTTATTGGCTCCCTTTTTATCTTCAGCAAAGGAGGGCCTTACAGGAGGAAAATATCAAACAGTGAGCAGTATCCAAGCCTACCTCAAGAAACGAGGAGGCACAGGGTGGGTCCTCCCCAGTGTTCTGGGCAATTGCCCCCAAATCTGGAGGAGAAATGGAAATTACTGCTGCTTTCCTAGAAGTTCCAGTCAGCTGCATGAATTATAATTTCCAGTAATACAAGTTTCCATGTTTAAAAAATGAAGTTAATTACAAATAATATAATGCACAGATCTTAAATACATAGCCCAGAGTTTGGGAAAATGCACATACCAATGTGACCCACACCCTAATCAACAATTATTTCCATCAACAAAGAAAGATCCTTGATGATACTCACCAGGTGATGATGCTCCTCTCCTTTTCACACAAAGGAAACCATTTTTCTCCTTCTTCAATACCATACTACCCAGTTAGGATTACAGTAATTCTTGAAATTGGCAATGTAAGACCTCAGATTTGTGTTAGGCCCATTGCATTTCCAAATAAACTTTAAAAGTTTCTGATAATACTTGTCTTAAAACCCTATTAAAGTTTTGATTGGGTTTTTGTTGAATCTATCAATTATTTTGTGAAGAATCAGTATCTTAAAAATACTGAGGTTCTGATTCAGAGAATATGTTATAACTTTCCATTTACTTTGGTCTCTTTAAATATCTCAGCAATAATTTGTCATCTTAATGTATAGGACTTAAGCATGTTTCATTAAATATATCCATAATTATGTCAAGTTACATGATGCTATTGTTAATGAGTTACTTTAACTTCATTACCCAGTTGTTTGGTTTATATATAAATAAAAGTGATTTTTATATTGGCTTTTCTAAATCTACCTACTACCTCCTACTATATCTGGTAGTTTGGAGTGGGGGGAGCATTGCTGAGGAATTATCTGTGTACACAATTGTGTCATAAGAAAATGATTTTTTTTCCTTTTTCTTTTCAAATATTATGTATTTCACTATTTCCCTAACTCTTAGATAGTGGATATGGCATCTAAGTGAAATATTTAATGTAAGAGGTAGAGAACAAACCCTTGCTTTTTTTCAGAACATAGAAAGAAGCATGCAGTAGTTTACATTTACAATGGGATTGTAGTCATTTTCTATCACTTTCAGAACAAATGATCACCAGCTTTAGTTATTTATAGCTATACAAATTTATCATCTTGCAGTTTTGTGGTTGGGAAACCCAGCACAGATCTCACTGGGTTAAAATCAAAGTGTCAACACACTGTATTTTTTGCTTGGAGACTACCCACATTTCTTGATTGTTGGCCTGTTTTCTTCATCTTCAAAATCAGCAGTGGCAGCTCAGGTCCTTTGAAAGTGAAAAGTGAAAGTGTCAGTCACTCAGGAGTGTTCGACTCTTTGTGATCCCATGGACTGTAGGCTGCCAGGTTCCTCCATGGCATTCTCCAGGCAAGAATACTGGAATGGGTAGCCATTCCATTTACCAGAGGGTCTTCCTGACCCAGGGATCAAATCCAGGTCTCTTGTATTGCAGGCAGATTCTTTACCATCTGAGCCACCAGGGATGGCCCACACACTGTATTTTTTGCTTAGAGGCAACCCACATTTCTTCACTGTTGGCCTCTTTCCTTCATCTTCAAAGTCAGCAATGGCAGCTCTGGTCCTTTACACGCACCTTCATTTCTGTGGTTCTCTTTCTGACTACAGCTAGGAAAAGCATTCTGCTTTTAAGAATTGATGTTACTAGATTTGTCTCATTCAATTTATCAGAGATAAGCTTTGATTCTCAAAGTCATAACTGGTCTTAGTTACATTTGCAAAGGCCTCTTTTACCATATTAGGTGACATTCACAAGGTCCGAGGATTAGGATGGGAATCTCAATGAACATTATCATGCCTACCACAATGATAGTTAACATTTTTTTACAGATATCATTTTCTAGATTGCACAAGTTTCCTTCTCATCCTATTTACTAAGAGATTTTGATTATGAATGATTGTTAACATTTGTTAATGTCATTTCTATATCTGCTGAGAAAGTCATATGACATGATTTTTCTCCTTCATTCTACTAATGTTATGAAATATATTGATTGCTTCACTTTCAAATTAGACTCAATTTGCTTTCCTGGAATAAATAGTTCTTGTTCATTGTGTATTCATTTTTTATTAGTGGATTAATGCTAATGTTGTGATGAATAGTTTTCATGTGCTCATGAGAGATTTTAGTCTGTGATTTTCTTATCTAGAAAAGCTCTTGTCTGTACCATGACTAACACAATTGTGCTAGCTTAAAAAAATAAATTGAGGAAAGTTTTATTTTCTTGTACATATTAAAGAGTATTATAAATGTGTTTATCTTTTTTACAATTTAATACAGTTCACTAATAAGGTCATTAGACCCAAAGTTTTCTTTGTGAGGAGCTTTCTAAATGAAAAATGTTTTTTTTAATAGACATAGTATTATTTAGATTTATTTCTTCCTTTATCCATTCTATAAGTTTCTGTTTCAAAGAATTTGTACATTTTATCTAGAAATGTATTACTTAATTTTCAAATATTCAGGGATGTACCTGAAGATATTATGTTATTGATTTTAATTTTAGTTCAACTACTATCAAAGAACATGTTTTGCGTAATGAAATCCCATTAAATTTATTGAGGCTTATTTTACAATCAACCGTATATTTTATCTTGATTAATGGTTAGTGTGTTCATGGGGAAAAAATGTGTACACTGGTAAGTACTGTGACTACAAATTTCAGTTAATTGAGATAGTTGATAATGTTTTTCAAATCTTCATCCTTACTGACATTTTTATCTAAATGCTCTATCAATTGTTATAAGCAAAATGTTAATATGGTAACTGAAAATTTGGATGTATCTCTTTCTCCCTTTCATTTTGCTAGGTTTTGTTTCATATATTGTAGCTTATACTATGTGCGTATATTTCTAAACTTGAGTTGGCTTTTTAATCAACTTTTTATTATTAGGGAATATCCCTTTTATTACTGACATCAAACTCTTGGTTTGAAGTGTATTTGCTATAGCCACACAGCTACCTAATTCTGAGTGTTGCCATAGTTTGAATTTTTTAGCCTTTTAATATTAATCTGAATGGTATTTTAAAATGCATTTCTTATATTTGTTTTTGTTTTCTATATTTTAGTTGTCATATTCAAGAAGTCATTGCTTAGATCAATGGCATTGGTCTTTTCTCCTGTTTTTCTTCTAGAAGTTTTACAGTTTCAGGTCTTACATTTACATTTCTGGCCATTTTCAGTTAATTGTTGTGTGTGGTGAAAACAATGGTCCAATTTCATTCCTCTGCATAATAAGTAGGATTACATCAACCTAAAAAGCTGCACAGCAAAGGAAAATCATAAGAATTAAAAAACGGTCTATAGAATGGGAGAAAATATTTGCAAACCAAATATCTGATAAGAGGCTAATGTTTAAAATATATAGTGAACTCTTATAACTCAGTAGCAAAATTAAAGAATATCCAGTGAAAAGTGAGCGAAGGACTTGAAAAGACATTTCTTCAAAGAAAACATGTAAGTGGCAAACAGGTATATGAAAAAATGTTTGACATTACAATTAACAGGGTAATGCAGATCAAAGTACAAAGAGGTATCTTCTCACAACTTATGAGTATTATTATGGGAAAAGAAAAAAAACCCTCGAAGATAGCAATGTTGATGAGGATGTGGAGAAATTGGAACTTTTACACTGTTGGTGGAAATGTAAAATGGTACAGCCACTGTGGAAAACAGAACGGTCAAAAACCTGAAAACAGAACTATACCTGATTCAGCAGTCTCAATTCTGGGTATATAACCAAAGGACTCAAAGTGATATATGCATTTCCATATTCACTGAAGCATTATTCAGAATAGCCAGGATTTGAAAACAACCTAAATGTCCCTTGACAGATGAATGGATAAGGAAAATGTGATATATACATACAATGGATTATTGTTTGGCCTTACAGAAGAAAGAAATCTTGCCACCTGTGAAATTCTGTGTAAACCTTGAAGATATAAAGCAAAATAAGCTGATCACAGAAGACAAATGCTGCATGATTTCATATATGTCATATATCTAAATTAGTCAAACTCATAGAAGCAGATTGTAGAATGGTGATTTCCAGGGGCTGGGGATGGAGGAAATAGGGAGTTGCTATTCAATCAGTGTAAAATCTCCTTAAACAAGATAAAGAGATTCTAGAAATCATCTTTATAGTATCATCCCTATAGTTAACAGAACTGTATTGTACACTTAAAAATTTGTTAAGGTAGCTCTTATTTTAAATGTTCCTATGACTGAAAAATGCCTCTTTTTAAGTAGATGTTGTGACATCCTATTCTTTTAATCAATTTGCTAATTTGTGACTTTTGAGTATTTGCAATATTTATTTATGTGTTGGAGTTGTCTGTCATCTCAGTATTTGTTGTTTGTTTCTTCTCCTCTGTTCCTGCATTCCTGCCTTATTGTTAATTTGAACATTACCTTTGTCTGTTGATATTTTACCTACATATTTTTGCATGTTTATATATGTATGTGATTGTTCTGGGGATTTCAATATGCATCTTGAAATGATAAAAAAGTAAATAAATATTTTATCATTTTACAGGCAATGCAAGAACTAAAAAGCAGTATGTTTCCATGTAGCTTTTTTTAGTCTTTTATATTATTGAAGCTAGATATTATATTTTGGGGCCATTATTTCTTTCAGTTTTGTTTTTGTTTTCTGCATCAGTCTCTTTCCTCTCTCGTTTCCTTATAGAACTCAAATTGCTAGATGTTAGACATCTTGATACAGTTCCACAGGTCACTGAAGCTTTCATCCTTTCCTTTATTTTGTTTATTTCCTCTTCCTTTTTTAAAATACTTCAAATCTGTATGGTTCAGTTTGGATACCCTGTGTTAATCAGTCTTCAAGTTTTGCTGCTCACTTCTCATGCAGTTTCTAATTTTGAGCATTGCTTTGCTAGCATGTGAGATGAGTGCAATTGTTCAGTAGTTTGAGCATTCTTTGGCATTGCTTTTCTTTGGGATTGGGATGAAAACTGAACTTTTCCACTCCTGTGGCCACTGCTGAGTTTTCCAAATTTGCTGGTATATTGAGTGCAGCACTTTCACAGCATCATCTTTCAGGATTTGAAATAGTTCAACTGGAATTCCATCACCTCCACTAGCTTTGTTCATAGTGATGCTTTCTAAGGCCCACTTGACTTCACATTCCAGGATGTCTGGCTCTAGGTGAGTGATCACACCATTGTGATTATCTGAGTTGTGAAGATCATTTTTGTACAGTTCTTCTGTGTATTCTTGCCATGTCTTCTTAATATCTTCTACTTCTGTTGGGTCCATACCATTTCTGTCCTTTATTGAGCCCATCTTTGCATGAAATGTTCTCTTGGTATCTCTAATTTCCTTAAAGAGATCTCTCATCTTTCCCATCCTATTGTTTTCCTCTGTTCCTTTGCACCGATCGCTGAGGAAGGCTTTCTTTTCTCTCCTTGCTATTCTTTGGAACTCTGCATTCAAATGGGTATATCTTTCCTTTTCTCCTTTGTTTTTTGTTTCTTTTCTTCCCACAGCTATTTGTAAGGCCTCTTCAGAGAGCCATTTTGTTTTTTTGCATTTCTTTTTTTGGGGGATGGACTTGCTCCCTGTCTCATATACAATGTCACGAACCTCCGTCCATAGTTCATCAGGCACTCTGTCTATCAGATCTATAAAACGCTAGCCCTCTTTCATTGTAAGATTGAATTGTTGAACTCTCTATATTCTGTTATACCATGGATTTAATATAATTGTTAGGGTAGAAGAAAACAATCAAGTTTTCCTTTCTCTTAAGTGTACTTAATATATGTTCTGTATATGTATATAGTCTTAATGTAAGTAAAATGGGCCAAATGCTTATTAATCTTTCTTTTGAAACTAGAAAGACAGAAACGAAATGCTAGGAATATGTTTTACAGATATAATATTACCAAAGCATTTCCCTATCATTTTGAGTGAGATAAAATATATTTAAGTATTAAAGAATTGAGAGGAATGGAGATCTTATCATTTTAGATACCAGTTATAGACTTGTATATGAATGTTTATGAAACTTAAAATAACAGCATTAAGTTTACAAATATATGAAGTAGAATAGATTGTTTCAAAAATTATTTATGATGCCACAATATTACAAGCACTGCATCAAGGCATTTATATTACTCTGTTCACTAAATTTGATTTTCCTCTACTCTCTTTCTTCTTATTTTACCTGTATGTTTGCAAGTTCAGCTTATAGCTTCCACATGTGTGCTCCGACATAAAGTCTAGTGGAGTATTCTCCCTTTTTGGAGTAAGAAAATTTCTGTGAAAAAATAATTTATATATTCTGGGGAAAATAATATTCTGAGTATACATTTTATATTTCAGATATATTAACATTTTGATTAGGAGATTCAGTATTATATCAGTGTTTACACATTATATCATGAGTTTTCATCACAGGCATCTCAGATTTGATTAAAATTATAGCAACGACTTAATTACTACATCATTAATACTATGTTCAACATTTGATCATAATATTAGGCTAAAATATAGTTGTGGAGTAGCCAATTTTTAAGCTAGCTTAGCATGTATATCTTTGTTTTTTGAGTTGCTTATTTATAAAATAGATTTTATTTATCCCAGCATGTGTTTTAAATATTGAATTGTTTATATAGGGGATTTTGGGGAATTATACCAATAGCCTAAACTTTACACAGTAAACTTCTGTTTTCATATGAACCTAACTTTTTTTCAGCCTTTTAAAAAAAGCTCCCTTGTAATTTCTATCAGATGTTAGTAAATATATCATTTAAGTTATCCAACACTAACCATTTTCGCTTGTCAAGGAAACCAAAATAAGAGATCCTCCTTGTAAACTTTTCCTGGTTAAAACTCCTTTGGTTGACCTTCTTTCTTTTAATTATTTTGATGAATAGTTTGGATTTTATTATTAGTGTACATAGATCATACCTTAAGCTTAAAAATTTCATGGTAAGGCATTATTGATGCAATGAAATAATTAGAAAAAGACTAAGTGCTTAAAAGAAATTAGGATTACAAAACTACCCTAGAAGATAAAAATAGGTAGTGAAGTCTTCATGAAGGAGATTTAATTTGAGTTAATATTTGATTAATAAAAACTAATATTGAATGTCAACTTATAGAATCGTTTTACATAAATATCTTAATTTTTACAATGACCATATAAGTAATGCTATAAATATTTTTTCCTCAATTTTCAAATGATAAAAACATTTTAAAAAAGTAATTTGACCAGGGTCACACAGGAACACATGTTGCTTAGTCAGACTTTATCAGTTAATGAAACTTATATCCTATTCTATTAACCACAGAACTTTGAAGCAGAGGTAGAAATTGGTTCATTGGAGTAAGAGGATCAGTACTGATGCTATAACATGTAGTGGGGTTGGCAAACTTTATCTGTAAAGAGCCAGATAGTAAATATTTTAGGCCTTTCAAGCCATATAGTCTCTGTGGTAACTATTCAATTCAGAGGTTGTATCGTGAAAACAGACAGTACACAAGTAAATGGGTGTGGTTATAGTCTAACAAAACCTTAATTACAAAACAGTGGCTCAAATTTAGCATGTGTGTCTCAACAGTTTGCCAATCCCTGATATATGACCCTAGCTAGTTATTGCTTTGTTCTACCAAGAAAAACAAACAAAAATATTTTAATGAAAAGAATACAATAGAGTTGTTTATATTCTACATCACAGAGTTGGAAACGGCAACAACAACAAAGGTTACATGTCCCAAGGGTGTAGATACATCTAGAGATAGCATAATGCATCCGAGTAACACATACACAAGGCGTTTGATAAATAATAGAAAGAATAATATTGAGGATGTTATATGAGTATTTTCTTTGCCTCTTGATATCATTCCTTCATTCAACATGCATTTTTACCATCATAAAAGAGCTATCTATTTTATACAGGCAGTCATAAACACGTCATAATTAGCTATCACTGATTGTTTTGGAAGTCTTTCTTCATATTTTCAGCTCAGCTTACTTACATGATGGGTATTATTGATTCTAAGGGTTGCATTCTAAAGTGCAGAATTAGTATTTATATCCAAAGGTAGTCACAATGAATTAGGCAGTGTAAATAACCAGCCATGGCATTACATAATTTGAGTTTCTAGGTTATATATTTTTTCACAGTAAGATTTTTGCTAATAAAAGAGAATTCAGAAGAAATATTTCCCTCTTGATGAGACAAGAATATTCCTAAGAATTCTGTCTGGTATTCTGCTAAAACTGAGTTCTATTGGGAATGCCATTTCTTTGGAAATTCTAAATAACAATTGAGACTCTTCCTTTAAAAAGCCCTCTTTACAATGTAATGGTAGGGTTAACTATCCATGCTCAAGGTATTTAGGAGACTAGGCTTATTAAACAACTCTTCTTTAAAAACAAGATTTTTGATGATGTCTCCTAATCTATTATATACCCTGTTCAGCCTCAACAGGCTCGAGCTAGGCTGAAAATGCCTGTATTAATTTATGAGGATTGTTGTAATAAACTGCCGCCACAAATTGGGTGGCTTAAACGACAGAAATGTATTGTCTGAGTTCTGGAGGCTACAAGAGATCAAGTGTCAATGAGGTTGCCACTTTCTGAGGACTGTGAAAAATCTTTGTTATGCCTCTTTTCTAGGTTTTGGTGGTCTGCTGGCAATCTTTGTCATTCTTTGACTTGTAGTATCTCCTCGATCCCATGGCATTCTTTCTGTATGCATGTTTGTGTCCAAATTTCCCCTTTTTATAAGGACATCATTCATAATGGATTAGGGGCCCACCCTGCTCCAGTATGACCTTATCTTAATTATATCTGCAGTGACCCTATCTCCAAATAAGGTCATGTTCTGAGGTGCTATGAATTAGGATTTCAACATATGTCATTTGGGGAGACACAGTTCAACCCAAAATGTTCATGATGGAGTTTCATTCAAGTCAGTAGTACTGATTCAGTTCTAGTGGTAAGAAAGTTCATTCTGTGAGACAAACTGATTTTTTTTTATTAACCACCAAGTAAATACTGGGTGTGTATTTGTAGTTTTCCAATTTCTACTTATTTAATCTTAAATATTGCATTATGGAAATATTTTGTTTATCTTTAATATGAAATATTTAACAACACTTAAAAATAGTCAACCCAAAACATCTATAAATATTTCAAAAAGCAATACATAATCATTTCACATATTATTTAGAAAAGAAAAAATATCAAAGGCCTATGATTTTTTTAAAAAGCACTCCTGGGCATATATCAGAAGAAAACCATAATTTGAATAGATGCTTGCATCCCAATGTTCATTTCTGTATTATTTACAATAGCCGAGACATGGAAACAACCCAAATATCCATCAGCAGATGAATGAAGATGTGGTGTGTGTGTGTGCATGTGTGTGTGCACATGTATAAATGTTTATACATACACTTGTCTATATATATGTGTGTTTATATATATATGTCTATATATGTATGTGTATATATGTTTATATATATGTCTATATGTGTGTGTATATATATGTATATGTATATATATACACATATATATACACACACAATGAAATATTACCTGACCGTAAAAAAGATTAATGCCATTTGCAGCAACATGAACGGACCTAGAGATTATCATATTAAATGAGGTAACCCAGACAGAAAGAGACAAATATCATATGATATTGCTTATATACATAAGCTTAAAAATATATACAAATGAACTTATTTACAAAACAGAAATAAACCCATAGACAGAGAAAACAAACTTATGGTTACCAAAGGGGAGGTGGGGGGCAAATTAGGAGTTTGAGGTTAACATATATATAAAACATCACAACAAGGATCTATTGTATAACACAGGGAATTATACTCAATATTTTATAATAATCTATGAGGGAAAAAAATCTGGAAAAGAATATATATATAATATAAATATATATAAAATGTATATATATATAAATATATAAGTATATATTTATATATATAACTGTGCTATAAAAATGAAACTAATACAATGTTATAAATGAACTATACTTAAATTAAAAAACAAGTCATGATTAATGAGAGCAGGTTACCACTTAATTACAAAAAAAGATTATTTTTGTACATATAATTTATATATTTTCAATGACATGTTAATAAAAATCAGTCTCCCACTGGTATTTATATACTGTGATGTTTTAAAGTGTTGTCATATGTCTGTTTTAAATTATATTTCTAATCCTTTAAAAACTAATTCACATAAAGCATTTGACATTTTTCCATTGTTTCAATACTAGTAATTGGGTCTTGTTTTTAAACTATTCAGTAAAATAATTTACAAACAATAGGTATAGTTTTAAACTTGTCTTTTGAGTACCATATAAAAATCAAAATGGCCATCTTAGATCATAATTATTATACTTTCCATGTGTTCTATTTTAAGAAATTTAGCATTTAGCTGTAAAAATAAGCCAACACATTTTGTGTGTGTCAGTGATCTAAACTTTTTCTCAATGTTTAAAGAGGTGATGATCACATGAGTATAAATGAATTGACCGTGTCACTTCTTTCACACCAAAATGGTCTGATAACACTGAAGAAGCATGTATTTTTAAAACATCATATTAGTTTCTCTCCTATACTAAATTAAAATCCTCTGCATGTTTGCTATTATTGTGGCAACAGGTAGTTTAGCATTGTGATGAGATTATACTTGTAATTACCTGGGACAAGCATTTATCACTTTGGTTTTATTATTTTGACACTACTCTTTCTCTTTATACATGCATTTCATTATAGATTAAATGAAACCATCTTTCCTTTTTCTTTCAAAAATTTATTCTGAAATAATATTTACAGTAGAGTTGCAAAGATAGTACAAAAGTTTCCTATATACCTTTTACCCAACTTCACCTAATGTTAACATCTTACCTAACAATCTATCAAATCTAAGAAATTAATATCGACAATATTATTAACTCAGTGTAAACTGTATTTAAATTGTATTTGTTTTCCACTCTTTTTTTTTTTTCTGTTCCAGAAGGCATTTTCTTTATTTGTAACATCTTTTCCAGTAGGTGATAGCTCAATATTTCCTTGCATTACATGAAAGTTGTTAAGGAATTTTGTAGAACAGGGGTCCCCAGCCTCTGAGATTTAATGCCTGATGATCTTAGGTGGAGCTGATGTAATAATAATAGAAATAGAGTGCACAGGAGATGGAATGTGCTTGATTCATCCTGAAACCATCAACCATCGCTCAGCCCCTGTCCACAGAAAAATTGTCTTCCATGAAACCTGTCCCTGGTGCCAAAATGGTTGGGGCCTGCTGTAGAATGTCCCCCAGTTTGAGTCTGATACAGTCACATGTTTGAACTAAGATTATGGATTTAAGGAAAGAATATAATAGAAAAGAAGCACCTTTCTCATTGCATCATAAGATGTGTGTCATAGTAACATGAGTTATTACCTTTGCTGTTGAAATGAATAATTTGGTTAAGGCAGTCTCTCTAGTTTTTCCAATGAAAGATGTCTGTTTTGTTTCCAATCTCTATTCTTTGGAAGTGAGTTACTACATTCAACCCATACAAAAAGGGAAGCAAATTAAGTTCTTAGAAGGGATTATATCAAAGATTTTGCGGACATGTATTAAAGCTAGCATAGTTCGTTAACTCATTTCTAAACATGCGTGTGTGCATTTCTGTATTTATCTGTAACTAAACATTAGTTCATATGGACCTCTCCATCTCTCACCCAGCACTGCAGGTGCATTCTAGCATTCTTCTTTATTCACTTGAACAGTAACTTCTTTCTCTAAGAGAGAGGAGCTTGGCTCTCATCTATCATCTGTTTAGTCATTTGTTCAACCATAAAAGACATCTAAGTTAGTTTCAGAATTTCCGCATTACAGCCTTGTGAGAAACAAAGTTACCAGCTAGGATAGACTTTTTGTCTTTATGGTATCCAGACAAAACACTGATTTAAAATTTTGGTCTATTTCATTCTTCAGCATCTCCTTCAGCGAAGTTATATCATACGTTTGTAATATAGTTAATTTGTGTTTTCATAATCTTGATCACATCTTGATTTCCCCTGATATCCTGGTTGATTTTTATTGTGTTTTATGGGCCTTAATGAATACATAGGCATGGCTCAACTACGATGTACCAAGCAGAACAATTTCAACAACTCAGATATTCATTTATATATTGCCCCTTTTTAGTAACCCACCTCCCACAACTCTTGGTAATAACTGATATGTTTTCTATCCTTATAGTTGTATCTTATTAGGATATCATATAAATGGAATCATGCAATATGGAACATTTTAGGCTGATTTCTTTCACTCAAAATGTAATCATATTGTTATGGACATCAAGCCATTCTTTCATCCCTAGAAGAAATCTCACTTGATTATGGTGTATGGTCCTTTTAAGGATTTATTAAATGTGGTTTGCTAATATTTTGTTGAGGACTTTTTAATCTATGTTCATCTGTGATATCGGCCCACAATTTGTGTGTGTGTGTGATTTTGTGATATCTCTGAAGGCTCTGTTATTAGAGTGATGTATTTCCTCTCCTCTTACCATCTCACTGTGGCTACTTCTTTACATCTTTAGTTGTAGAGGTTCTTTTTTGCTAGTCTTCAGGTCATTGTACTCTGTATGCTGTTGTAATTTTGGTGTGCCTGTGGGAGGTGGTGAGCTTAGGCTGTCCTAGTCTGCCATCCTGGTTATTTTACCTACTCACTGACTTTTGTATATTTACTTTGTATACTGTGGCCTTGGTAAACTCACTTATTACTTAAAGGAACTTTTTGTAGATTACACTGGATTTTCATTTATGAGCTTTCTATGGCTCCTTTCATGCTGCAGTGTCAGAGATGAGTAGTTGCAACAAAGTCTGTATGCGCCTCTACAATTTACTTTAAAATTATGTCACTTTTAATTTATTGTCGGGTTATTTACTTGTTCTTGAGTTGGTTTTTGGTAAGTCATGTATTTCAAAGAATTATAGCATTTCATCTAATTCTTCCAATTTATGGATGTTAAGTTAGTGGTGATTTTTCTTCTCTTTTTAACATCTCTGGGGACTGTAGTGATATCCCTATTTTTAATCCCATATTGTTAAGTTTGTGTCTTCTTGTTCTTTTTTGATCAGTACAACTATAGTTATATCCATTTTATTCATGTTTTCAAAAATGAATATTTTTTTCACGTTAAAAATAATCTTTTGTCCATTGGTTTTCTGTATTGTTTTGATTCTAGTTCCATTATTTCTATATTATTCTTCATTATTTTATTTTTGTTGTCTTTTGGTTTACTGTTCTTCTTTGTTTTTTTTTTTTTTAAAGCAAACCTGATTGTAACGAATGCAATATTTTCTTTATTCCTAATATAAACTTTCAGTGCTATAAATTTCCCTGGAGTCTGAGCAGTGATAGATTAAGTGCCTGCTGGGAGCAAGAACCTCAAAGTGAACCTCAGAGTGTGTGAGCCACATCCAACAATTTTGAAGTGTTTTATTTTAATTTATTTTAGTTAAATATATGTTTAAGTTTCCCTATAGCTCCATTATTTATTTGAATGATATTTCAAAGAGTGTTTCTGGATTTCCAGTGTTTGTGCTGATTGTCCAAAATTATTTCTGAAACTCATTCCTAGTTTAATACTGTTATGATGAGAACACGCTGCTGCTGCTAAATCACTTCAGTCGTGTCAGACTCTGTGTGACCCCATAGACGACAGCCCACCAGGCTCCCCCGTCCCTGGGATTCTCCAGGCAAGAACACTGGAGTGGGTTGCCATTTCCTTCTCCAATGCATGAAAGTAAAAAGTGAAAGTGAAGTCGCTCAGTTGTGTCCAACCCTCAGCGACCCCATGGACTGCAGCCTTCCATGCTCCTCCGCCCATGGGATTTTCTAGGCAAGAGTACTGGAGCGGGGTGCCATTGCCTTCTCCGATGATGAGAACATAGTTGCAATAATTTTTATTCTCTTAAGTTTATTTTTTTGTTTCCATTTTGGTGAATTTTCATTTGCCTTGGTTGACAAAATGTTTCCTGATGGTCTTGAGTTGAATTTTCTGACAGTAAATTAGGTTAAGTTGATGAATAGAGCTGTTTTGGTCACTTGTATTCTTACTCATTTTCTCTGTACTGGTTCTATGAATTATTGAGGGTGTTGAATCATTCAACTACAGTTATGATTATGTCCATTTTTCCTTTAAGAGCTATCAGAAATGCCTCATTTATTTTGTGGCTCTATTGTTAGGTATATACATTTACGGTTATCTATCTGCTTTGAGGATTTATCTGTTTATCATTATGTAACATCCATGAAATCTACTCTATCTTAATTTTATATATCTATTCTGCTTTGTGAAGAAGGAAATGGCAACCCACTCCAGTATTCTTGCCTGGAGAATTCCATGAACAGAGAAGTCCAGTGGCCTACAGTCCACGGGGTCTCAACGAGTTGGACATGACTGAGTGACTAATACACACAGTGTGTTTTGTTTGTCTGTATGCATGTATTTCTCTCTTTTTTTACTTTTAATTAATATAGCTATATCTATATCTTTATATTTAAAATGTTTCTTCAACACGGCATATAGTTCCAACCAGTTTCCACCAGTGTTCCAGGGTGGCAGGTTTTGTTGCTCTTATTCCTGCATATTAAAACTTTCCCTTCAGAGAACAAATAGAGGAGTTGGATTTTGGCAGAATTTCAACATGTCTGCTTTCCCCCCCTCTCATAGCCAGTACTACAAAAGCAGTTTCTTTGAATTTTTCTTAATCTTCCCATATGACTGCCAGTAAAGTTTGTGGAAGAAAAAGCCTGCAAGAGGGTACAAATTCATGTATGCTTGTAGCACCACAGGGTTTCAAATGTTCATGTTATTCCACATTCAACCTTTAATAATTTTTTTTTAATATAGCTGAATCTTTTACTTGCTTAGATGCCCTCCAATGGCATCTGGTCAGCTAATGCTTGGATACTGTTGCTCCCAGCAGGCACTTATCTATCACTGCTCAGATTCCAGGTTAGTTCTTTGACTTGTTTATTAGTTACGTGGCTGCTGTAACAAACTACCACAACTTGGTGGCTTAAACAACACAATCTATCATTTTTGCATTTGTGTAGGTAGAAGTCTGACAAAGATCTTACTGGACTAAATCAAAGTGTTGCCATGGATACTTCCTTTCTGTGGTGTCTGAGTAGGATTTGTTTCCTCATCTTTCCCAGCATCCAAAGGATATGCCCATTCTTTGGGTCATAAACCCTCTCCTTCATCTTCATAGTTCTAGCAGAGCTGAGCTGAGTCCTTCTCTTACCACATCACTCTCCTGCCTCTCTTTAACATGTTTATGATCTGCTTCCTGTATAGCCAATGAGCTTAGTAACAACACAAGATCGTCCTTAAAAGAAAAAAAAAGTCAGTACCAGATGTGGGGACAGGAACTGTAAAACTGTATATATCAAACAACTAGAATTTCTAAAAATATGCTGTCCTAGCCATAGGTAGCTCAAAATCTCTATTTTTTAATCATAGCATTTATACTGTAGTTATATACTTAAAGTTATGATTATCTTATCAGGTAATACATTCCATGCAGCATTTGGGTAACTATTTAGATAATATCAGGCTTTACAACTGGTCGCCTTCAGATTGTTCAGTGTACAGTATGTCCACAGAACATCACCAAGCACTTCAAAGTACACATCAAAGAAAGATATGTTGCTTGTCACCCACACCCAAGGGATTTTAAGTATTGAGAGAGAGGAAAGAATATTGCACCTGAAGATAATTAAGTGTCATCATCATAATTCGCATGAGTTGAGTGAAATTAAAATGGATAATAATGTTCTTAGAGGATGGGCAAAGAGAAGGATATCAAGAAAAAAATTTAGAGGAAAATGTCCTTAGGTATATACAAGAGCTTTTATGGCTCTTAGCTCATATTTCTATACGTATAATTGTAGCTGGAGCTGGTAAATTCTAGACTGCATCCACAAACTGCTAGCTAGGACATAAATTTATTCATTTATACCCAAGAAGCAAAGCATTTCACAGTCATCTATCAGTGTAGAAATGATATATCAGAAATCCAGAAAGAATATAGCCAAGCCAGATCACAGTCTGTGTTCTCCATTGTACCAAAACCACAATCAATCTCTCTCATTTCTTTCTATATTCCCCAAACTGTAAGATGTGTAAAAGCTAAATTTCACATGTATAGAAGAAATAGTACCACATGGGCAAGGCTATTTATAATGCACTATTTTCTTTATAATTTGCATTGTATGAAGAATCTTGCCAGTATTCAGTAGCTCCATGATGTCACATTATCATATTTTTTTCTATTTGACACCCCAGTCAAACACTGCACAAGGAAAATAATTTCTTGCCCAGAGTAGTTAAAATCATAATTTTGTAATCTGTAAACTCTCTGTGGACTCTTTAGAAAGCATTTCATGATATTCTAACACCTTCAAGGCCATTAGCATATTTCATCCCCAAATTAAGCCTTGATATAATCTAGTGTTGTGATGGAATTCCAGCCATATGTATCTTTATAAATCAGATGCAGAAACTTACTCTATCCTATACATTTAATTTATTCCAAGATCATCCTCAGAAGGTAAAAGATAATAATACCTTGGCAGAAATGTAAAAGAGGTCAACCGTTTCTGCTGGTTTCTTTTCTGACTGAGTGAGTGGTTAGTTTGGCCAAGGACAGCAGCTCCTGGATTATAATGAAATTGTTTAGGACACCTTGCAATCCAGTGACCAACGAGAGCTGGTCTTTGGTTCAACTCTTCATGCATTTCCCCAGAAAGAAAATCCTTTATTTCAGTTATGTGCATCCTTCCATCTAAGGGTAACAAGTGGATCCTATCCCCTTAATGATACACACGTGAAGGTGATTTTATGAGTCCCCTTATCTTATACATGAGAAAATTGGCATGGCTTTTGACTGATTTATGCAATCCACTCTCTTCTCCCAGCAGTTTTTGTGCTGCATATTACTTCAGATCTCTTCTAGCTAGGGCAGATCTACAGCAGAGGCAGATTCAATGACTATAAGAATACACTACTGTCTAGATTAAATTCTATGCATTATGCAGTGTTACTCTAGATTTTTTTAATTCCAAACTGTTTTGAAATGTACTTCATGCATTTCTGTTTCTAGTTTTTAAAGTACTCTGCATAGCATAATAATTGATGACATATAGTATAACTTTGACGGAGAAGGCAATGGCACACCACTGTAGTACTCCTGTCTGGAAAATCCCATGGATGGTGGAGCCTGGTAGGCTGAAGTCCATGGGGTCGCTGAGGGTCGGACACGACTGAGCGACTTCACTTTCACTTTTCACTTTTATGCGTTGGAGAAGGAAATGGCAACCCATTCCAGTGTTCTTGCCTGGAGAATCCCAGGGACAGGGGAGCCTGGTGGGCTGCCGTCTCTGGGGTCGCACAGAGTCGGACACGACTGAAGCAACTTAGCAGCAGCAACAGCAGCAGCATATGATGGTTACAATACATGATCAATACATGGTAAATAGATATATGTTGATGGATAGATGGATTAAAGGATATTTTGGTAACTATTTCTTAAGGCAATTAAAAAATAGCTATTGATATTTTCAGTTACAAAACTGAGTCATGTATTTGTTTGGGCAGAAAAATTAAGGCCTAAAAGACCATATTTTTTGTGTTCTGTTCAGTTCAGTTCACTTGCTCAGTCATGTCCGACTCTTTGCAACCCCATGAATCGCAGCACGCCAGGCCTCCCTGTCCATCACCAAATCCCAGAGTTCACTCCCACTCATGTCCATCGAGTCAGTGATGCAATCCAGCCATCTCATCCTCTGTCGTCCCCTTCTCCTCCTGCCCTCAATCCCTCCCAGCATCAGAGTCTTTTCCAATGAGTCAGCTGTTCGCATGAGGTGGCCAAAGTACTGGAGTTTCAGCTTTAGCATCATTTCTTCCAAAGAAATCCCAGAGCTGATCTCCTTCAGAATGGACTGGTTGGATCTCCTTGCAATCCAAGGGACTCTCAAGAGTCTTCTCCAACACCACAGTTCAAAAACATCAATTCTTCGGCGCTCAGCCTTCTTCACAGTCCAACTCTCGCATCCATACATGACCACAGGAAAAACCATAGCCTTGACTAGATGAACCTTTGTTGGCAAAGTAATGTCTCTGCTTTTGAATATGCTATCTAGGTTGGTCATAACTTTCCTTCCAAGGAGTAAGCGTCTTTAAATTTCCTGGCTGCAGTCACCATCCGCAGTGATTTTAGAGCCAAAAAAAATAAAGTCTGACACTGTTTCCACTGTTTCCCCATCTATTTCCCATGAAGTGATGGGACTAGATGCCATGATCTTCGTTTTCTGAAGGTTTAGCTTTAGGCCAATTTTTTCGCTCTCCTCTTTCACTTTCATCAAGTGGCTTTTGAGTTCCTCTTCACTTTCTGCCATAAGGGTGGTGTCATCTGCATATCTGAGGTGATTGATATTTCTCTTGGCAATCTTGATTCCGGCTTGTGTTTCTTCCAGTCCAGTGTTTCTCATGATGTACTCTGCATATAAGTTAAATAAGCAGGGTGACAATATACAACTGAGACTTCTCCTTTTCCTATTTGGAACCAGTCTGTTGTTCCATGTCCAGTTCTAACTGTTGCTTCCTGACCTGCATTGTCCAAATCATTTAATCAGAGTTTGATGGTTACAAAGTAAGAGTTACAGATAGAACAGAACCAATTTGATGGCTTATAATGAACATAATTCATTCAGTTTACCCAATGTAGTGCAAATATTCTCACTACCTAAATTCTTGGCTCAGATTATAAGTTATTTTGGAATTGTAAAAACCTTGAAAGTGACATATTTAGTATAATCATTTTCAAAGTTTTTTTAACATATAGGTCTGGGAGGATCTTAATCATTTAACTCTGCATAGGCTGCAAAATCAAATGTGAATAAGCATTTAAAAATATGATGACATCTGCTGTAAGAAAGAACCAATTGTACGGTGATTTTGAATAGCTTTAGGAATTTAAATTATTAAGGACTTAGGTAATTCATTGAAAGTTTCATAAACTGAGTGGTAAAGGATTATAATAAACTTCATATGGTATTTCTTTACGAAAAAATAGAAGTGATTCCTTTGGAATATGCCAGCAATTTAGTCGATGAAGTAATTTCTTAGAGCAATAGGTGACTGACATATCTATTTACTGCCTCATGATGTAATGATGTGCCTGACAGAGGTAAGTTAGCTTAACAAGCTGACCTGCTTACATAGCATCTGTAAATATTTCATGAGTCAAAGCATTAATTGGGTCATTTGATTGCACAGGCTGAAATGAAGGGTTTCTCGGAGGAGTTCTGTACCTTTTATAGCATTTGTTGGTTTTACCCTACTCAGTGAAAGGTCATTGGCTTGAAATATTTTCTGAGCTTATTTTGATTTTACTTCCTAGGAATCATTCTAGGTTCCTGTTCATAATACAGGATATTTACTAACCAGTGGTAAAACTGGTGCCTACATTAATCACTACTACATTAATAATGTTAATGTTCTATAGTTCTAATGAAATGGAATAAAAGTTTCAAGAGGTTTCTGTTAAAAATATTTTTCTTTAAGTAGAAATATAGATAACAAAGGAAATGATTTCCTCAGGTTTTGTTATATGAAAAAAATAAAACTTTTTACCTCATATAACCTGATTTTATGCAGTTCATAGCAGAGAGTAATTTAGGTTTATTTATAACCTTATAGAAAGGATATTATAAAAGCTGTCACTGAATTTTAAATAAGACCAATATTTTAAACTTTGAATGTGTGATGCAAAACAATAAATATGCTATTAGTGTACTGTATCTCAGTAAAACAGATTTCAAAATTAGTGGTGGAAAAATTTGCATTTTTTATTAGGTATTTCTATGTGTAAAGAATATTATTTTGTAAAATTAGTGTCATGTCTTCCATTTATAATAGCAATTATAAACAATAGTTTGCTTGAAGTTTATTAGCATAGACTATAACCCTGCAATTAATTTCTTTACCTAGAAAGGTACATTTTCAAGGTACAAACAAGGGATAGAGAACATTTTCTTGCCCCTATTTTCAAAATGTATCTTGAAACCACTTCTGAGGCAGCTCAGATATCTAAATGCTCTCTGGAAAACATTAAAATGCCATCTCAGTCCTTGTTTAGACATCATTGATTTTATATTACAAGCAGATGAAAGGTCCGCTCAGGGAATACTGCTGTATAATTGCTGCGATGACCTAGCCATCTAATACTACCCAGGGCAAAGCCATTTTATCAAAATCAATGTAAAGTATACATTTATCCTCCTGAGACACCTAGGGTATAGAGGAGAGGAAGGGGAGGATGCCAAGTATGAAGAGCAATATTTAATATGACATCAGAAGCAAAAGCAATTACATCTTTACTAACTCTCAAATGCAGATGACTCCACATAACTCTGAATTCTGGAGTTATATGGTTTATTGACAATAAAACAGATGAATCAATAACTTCTGCAAAAACAGGGTGTTTTGAAAGAATAAATCTTGTGTTAGTAGCAGGAATGTTGCTTTATAAAACTGCTCAAATGTCATACCTCTTTTGTTTGTTTAAGCACATGGTTTGTAAAACATGTTCTGGATAAGGCTAATATTTTCACCTTCTCTTACATCTTCTCAAGCTCTTAGTTGGATGGCCTATATAGCCAAATATCATATCCACCTTGAAACTGTTTTCAACCTTGGGAATACTGGTCAGAATTGTGGGATTAAAGTTCTGCTCTATCTAGTCTCATTTCTCATCTGATCAAAGGAATAGGAACATGTGGTTGGATACTGTTGATGGGAGTCCTTTACTAAGAGAGATGAATTTACCATGAGCAAATAAAATTTAAACTTCATAGTCTTCTGGGAAGGATATTTGGGTGGCCCTGGAAAGGACCCTATCAATTGTGCATATGCATTCAGATATGTTTGTAAAATGGTAAGAACATATGCAATTATGCATGTGTGTGTGTGTGTACGTGTGTGTGTAAGTGTGTGTGTGTATATTTCTACAATTGCTTTTCTAACAGAAATCATTAAAACGCTGCTCTATTCATGATTCTGTCTTATTTTTCTTAAAGAAGAGTCCAAAACTGTATTAGTTTGAGACCCCCACAAATCCAGGATCTGCCCGAATTATTGACAAGACCCATAAAATTATCCCAGTTGAGTGTGTGCCTAGGGGTGTACCTGATACTGACTATCATGCTAACAATGTGTCTTTGGTTAGTGTATCCTGTCATTTAAGGTGTCAACCTTGATTGACCAGGTGCCAACTGGAAAATATCAGCCATGTATTTTTGAAAACAATATTTTAGTGTTATGTCTTCTAGCAAAACAGAACACATATTTTAACTCACTGTAGTAGAATTTTATTTTAATAGCTTTCTCTGTGCTTGAAAATAAGACATCATTATTTCTGGGAACCATAGCTTCCATTCCACTGTTTCTCACACAAACCCATGAACGCAAAGATATCAAAACTTCCCCAGTTAATCATTATCTATGAGAGAGAAATCCTAAACATAACCATCTCTAGTGCATGTTCTGGTATCCCAAGAATGTATGCATGGTAAAAACTGATCTACATTATATAAGTTCAAAAATTTTGAAATGTCTTCTCTGAGTGACCAGCAGGAAAACACCTTCCTCAGACCCTTTGAGACCTCAAAGCTGCTTGTATTCAGCTATACCACTCTGCTTTTTATTTGTGCACATCACTTCTTTCTACCTAAAGCATATATCCACCGCCTATACTCACATCATCTGATCTTATATGTATAGATTGAGAACCCATGGATTCATTCATTTCTGAAATCATTCATTTAAGAAATATTTACTAAGCACATTACTGGACCTGGCATGTTTCTGGAGATGGATCAAGACAAATGCAGGTGCTACTTTTAACGAATTTATAATCTGGTAGAACTCTGGTGCCATGGGAGTCCCTAGCATGTCAACTGGGAAGATCTGTCCTAAAGAATCAAGAGTTGCAAATCATCTACCTTGGAAATGTACCAGGACTTTACACCTGGCAAATTCAAAGAAACCCAAAGCTCATTTTCTAGGGAAGTCATCTGGGGATGGAAGATGAGACGGTATCGTCCATATCAGATTATTGCTACTAGGACCGTTCTCATCACAGACTGCTCATGCTTTTCTAGTGTAGCCTCCTTGCTTACTTACTTGCTAAGTAATCAAAATAACTTCCATCTCTCATATAATATATACATGCTTTTATAGTATATTGAATCTTCAGAGTTTCTTAGTATGATAGATTCATAAGCTTATAACAGTTATACTTATGAAGTGTGCATTTGCATTTGCCTCTATATACGTTTGTCTGCTCTCTCTTCTTTTGTGACTGTCTGCTGGTGGTGAAACAACATGGCCCAGCAAGGAGTTAGAGAAAGAACCCTGGACTTGAATTCAGACTATGCTAGAGTTAATTCCAAGGTCTGACATTTATAAACTGTGATCCTAGCACATTATAGGCTTATAAACCAAACATTTTAATTCCAAACATAGAGTTAATACAACCTGTTTGATCAAGATTAAATGAGGCTTTTATTTTTCCATGTATGTTTTAAATATGCTCCATATGATACTTCCTTGCCTCATTTAAATCTGACCATTCACTGACATCAGGGATTATACTTTTTGAATCATCATTTTTGATTTCTAAAAACTAGCACTGATAACATTTATTTAGTGTTTATTCTATGGTAGGCACTCTATTAGGCACTTTATATACATCATTTATTTAATTTTTGTAATATCCCTAGCCAATTGTTAAGACTCCATGTTCTGCAGAGACTGCTTGACTTTGAAATTTAGCTCATCCACTTACAAGCTATAATATTGGAAAAACCACTTAGCCTCTCTGAGTCTCAATTTTCAAATCTAATCTTAGGCAGTTGTGCGACTTAGATGAATTAATAAAAGTCAAGTACATAAACACTGCCTGGAGTATTGTAAGTTATCAAATATACAATAGCTTTGTTTTCAAATATACCCATTTCTACCATTATCACCTCTAACTTGAATAACTTTATTTATTAGTGTTACTTTTTTTATTTTTGGCTCTTTTGCAGTGTTTTGTTGTTGTTGTCGTTGTTCAATAAATGTTCACAAGGAACAAACCTTAGACTTACATGGATACACCCAGCATATGGACTCTCCTACCATTTTCCTCCATGGAAAGAGTGTATTTCCCATACCATATGTGATTTTCCAACACATGACCTTGTCCATGTGATGTTCTTTGGCTAATGGAATATAGTAGGAAATGATCTGGTGTAAGTTGCAAGCCTTCATCTTAAGTAAAATCACTTGTTTCCATTTACCTCTCTGGGAGCTTCTGGTCTCCACTATGAGAAATACATGCCCCACATACCTAATGCCCCTACACACACAGGCCCCAAGATATCAGGCAGTGCAGATATGAACTTCAGTTCAGTTCAGTCACTCAGTCGTGTCCGATTCTTTGCGACCCCATGGACTGCAGCATGCCAGGCTTCCCTGTCCATCACCAACTCCTAGAGCTTGCTCAAACTCATGTCCATCGAGCCAGTGATGCCATCCAACCTTCACATCTTCTGTTGTCCCCCACTTCACATCCTGCCTTCAGTCTTTCCCAGCATCAGGGTCTTTTCCAATGAGTCAGTTCTTTGCATCAGGTGGACAAAGTATTGGCACTTCAGCCTCGGCATCAGTCCTTCCAATGAGTATTCAGGACTGATTTCCTTAGTTGGAGCTCCTTGCAGTCCAAGGGACTCTCAAGTCTTCTCCAACACCACAATTCAAAACCATCAAGCCTTCAGCACTCATCTTTCTTTATACTTGAACTCTAACATCCATTCATGACTATTGGAAAAACTGTAGCTTTAACTAGACAGACCTTAGCCAGACTTTGTTGGCAAAGTAATGTCTCTGCTTTTGAATATGTTGTCATCTAGAACCAGACATCCTAGAATGTGAAGTCAAGTGGGCCTTAGAAAGCATCACTACAAACAAAGCTAGTGGAGGTGATGGAATTCCAATTGAGCTATTTCAAATCCTGAAAGATGATGCTGTGAAAGTGCTGCACTCAATATGCCAGCAAATTGGAAAACTCAGCAGTGGCCACAGGATTGGAAAAGGTCAGTTTTCATTCCAATCACAAAGAAAGGCAATGCCAAAGAATATTCAAACTACCACACAATTGCACTCATTTCACAGGCTAGTAAAGTAATGCTCAAAATTCTTCAAGCCAGGCTTCAGCACTACATGAACCATGAACTTCCAGATGTTCAAGTGGATTTAGAAAAGGCGGAGGAATCAGAGAAAAATTGCCAACATCAGCTGGATCATCAAAAAAGCAAGAGAATTCCAGAAAAAAAACATCTATTTCTGCTTTGTTGACTATGCCAAAGCATTTGACTGTGTAGACCACAATAAACTGTGGAAAATTCTGAAAGAGATGGGAATACCAGACCACCTGACCTGCCTCTTGAGAAACCTATATGCAGGTCAGGAAGCAACAGTTAGAACTGGACATGGAACAGCAGACTCATTCCAAATAGGAGAAGGAGTACATCAAGGCTGTATATTGTCACCCTGCTTACTTAACTTATATGCAGAGTACATCATGAGAAACGCCGGGCTGGAAGAAGCACAAGCTAGAGCCAAGATTGTCGGGAGAAATATCAATAGCCTCAGATATGCAGATGACACCACCCTTATGGCAGAAAGTGAAGAGGAACTCAAAAGCCTCTTGATGAAAATGAAAGAGGAGAGTGAAAACGTTGCCTTAAAGCTCAACATTCAGAAAACGAAGATCATGGCATCTGGTTCCATCACTTCATGGCAGATAGATGGGGAAACAGTGTCAGACTTTATTTTGGGGGTGCTCTTAAATCACTGCAGATGGTGACTGCAGCCATGAAATTAAAAGACACTTACTCCTTGGAAGGAAAGTTATGACCAACCTAGATAGCATATTGAAAAGCAGAGACAACAAAGGTTGTTGTCAACAAAGGTTGTTGGTACTTTGCCAACAAAGGTCCATCTAGTCAAGGCCATGGTTTTTCCAGTGGTCATGTATGGATGTGAGAGTTGGACTGTGAAGAAAGCTGAGTGCCAAAGAATTGATGCTTTTGAACTGTGGTGTTGGAGAAGACTCTTGAGAGTCCCTTGGACTGCAAGGAGATCCAACCAGTCCATCCTAAAGGAGATCCATCCTGGGTGTTCAATAAAGACTGATGCTGAAGGTGAAACTCCAATACTTTGGGCACCTCATGAGAAGAGTTGACTCATTGGAAAAGACCCTGATGCTGGGAGGGATTGAGGGCAGGAAGAGAAGGGGACAACAGAGGATGAGATGGCTGGATAGCATCACTGACTCAATGGACATGAGTTTGAGTGATCTCTGGGAATTGGTGCTGAATAGGGAGGCCTGGCATGCTGCGATTCATGGGGTCACAAAGAGTCGGACATGAGTGAGCGACTGAACTGAACTGACTGAACTTAACACATAGGAATAAGCAGAGCCCTGGAGCTGTCCAGCTGACTGACATATCTATTAGTAATAAATGCCACTGAGATTGCATGCATGCCTTATAATGTGGTTAAAGACTGGTCAGTGCACTTCTTCCCTTCATCAAATTCTCTGTATACTACTTAGTTCTTAAAAAAAAAAAAAACATAAATCTGATACTATCATTTTCCTTGCTTAGCCCCTTTCAAAGGCATGCCATCATAATTAGACTATAATCATGTTCTTTGTCATAGCTAATGAGAATTTTAACTGTTTCTCGGTTATCTTATTTTTATATACACAGATCATCTGGGCCTTTTTCCTTTTCTAGAACATGCCAAGCCCTTTCCCTTCTCAAATGTTGTTATATCTTTCTGAAAGCATATTCCATGCTTTTCTCTCCACGCTCCTCAGCCTTCATGCCTTAACTTAAAAGTCATCTTCTTAGAAATGTCTGTTCTGACATCTTATCTAAATAGGATCTCTCTGTCAGTCTCTGTCTTATCACTTAACTATCATTTTATATATTTTCATTTATCTCATTATTCATTTGTTTGTTATCTCTTCTACTACAGTCTAAGCCCTGTGAGGTCAAAGCATTAGTTTTATATAGTTACTTATTGATCATCCAGAGACTGGTACAATACCAAAAACTTACAAGTATCACAGATTCTATTGGATAAATTGATTTTGTTATGAAAATTGAGGTAGATAAACAAATTCCAAAATATTACACAGCTGATAACCAAGTGCAACATGAGAATGCCTATTGAAGTGTTTCTGTTACAAACATACATGTTTTATCTGTAATACATCTCACCTTGATTTACTTGGTTTTGGCAATTACTAAAACTAAGATCATGACATCTGGTCCCATCACTTCATGGCAAATAGATGGGGAAACCGTGACAGACTTTATTTTCTTGGGCTCCAAAATCACTGCAGATGGTGACTGCAGCCATGAATTTAAAAGACACTTTCTCCTTGGAAGAAAAGCTATGACCAAACTAGATAGCATATTCAAAAGCAGAGACATTACTTTGCCAACAAAGGTCCATCTAGTCAAAGCTATGGTTTTTCTGGTAGTCATGTATGGATGTGAGAGGTGGACTATAAAGAAAGCTGAGTGCTGAAGAATTGATGATTTTAAACTGGTGTTGGAGAAGACTCTTGAGAGTCCCTTAGACTGCAAGGATATCGAACCAGTCAGTCCTAAAGGAAATCAGTCCTGAAGGACTGATGCTGAAACTGAAGTTCCAATATTTTGTCCTCCTGACACAAATAACTGATTCATTAGCAAAGACTTTGATGCTGGGAAAGATTGAAGGCAAAAGGAGAAGGGGATGATAGAGGATGAGGTGGTTGGATGGCATCACCAACTCTATGGCCATGAGTTTGAGCAAGTTCCTGGAATTGGTGATGGACAGGGAAGCCTGGTGTGCTGCAGGCCATGGGGTCACAAGAAGTCTGACAGGACTAAGTGACTGAAATGAACTGAACTGAACCAAACTGAACCAAATGTTGAGGAAACCAGTCATTGAATTATCCCATAGTAAATGGCTAATTAATTAACTAGTGCATGACTGTAAGAATTGCATTTTTATTACTTGGAATAGCAGGTTTCAACCTCAAGGACTTTATAAATAATTATTAAAATTTCACAAGCTAAATTTATAGTGTTATTTATTTATTTGTACAGATACTTTCATGGTTCTCTACTGTACAGCTTGACCAAATTTGTAGATATCTCTAGTCACTCCAGTTGTGTTCAACTCTGCATTCTATGGACTTATAGGCCTAATAACTAATATTTAATAGTATCTAAATTTCAATTCTTTAAAACAATTTCATACTTTATATTAATTGTTATCACAACCCTTTGTCAGCTACAATAGGCTAGGTTTTTCTATATTAAGCAGCAGCCTAGAATATTTAAGGACTACAACAGCAGATACTTATTTCCAGCCATATGTCTGTCATCAGTTGTCTTCGGCTCTTTTCCACATCTTTATTGCAGGACTTGGATTAAATGAATAGCCTCTTTCTGGAACTTTATTGGTTGTCATTGCAGAGTAAATCTAAAATGTGAAGAAATATGAGCCTTCTTTTAAATCTTCTGCTGAAGATACATGCCATCTCCATTCCTATTTCAGTGGACAAAGCAAGCCATTCTATGAAGTGTAAAGTCATTGGGACAAACATAAATAACTTTCTGTGAGGAAGAGGGATTAAATGTAGACAATGATAATAAATTTATGACATTGTTGCCAACTTATTTCTACTGCATGATTACTATTTTACTATCTAGTGTTGTTTTACTTTAGCTTTCTGAGATAAGCAGTTTGGTTCTCCTTTTTGAATGTCTGTCACCCTTCTAAGATAATTCTGATATTTCAATTGCCCATATAATTTAATGACAACATCCACTGCTATTGTCTGTTTTCCCCCAAATTCATGTGCTGAAATTCTAATGCCCAATGTGATGGTATTAGGAGGATGGGACTTTTGGTAAATGATTAGTTCAAGAAGGCAGGCTCTCATGAATAGATTAGTGCACATATAAACGATACTATAGTGAGATCCCTTGCTCCTTCCACCATGTGAGGATACAGCTAGAAGTCTGCAAATCAGAAGAGGGTCCTCACCAGATCATGCTTGTACCCTAATCTTGGATTTCCAGCCTTAAGAACTGTGAAAAAAATTTGGTTGTTTATAAGCCATCCACCATGCCCAAATCTGAGTCTTTGGAATGGATATAATAAAAACTAAGAATAATCTTTCACTGCTAGAATCTTAGCTTTAATAATACAGAACATTACCTGTAAGCACTATTATTTTACACTGATTTTCACCTGACCGATTGGACACTAGAAGCCACCTAGGAAGAAAGGTGATGATGCTAATTCTATCAAGAGTCAGAAGGTATTTAGGGTTATTATTGTATTTATATTTCCTCAAATAATAATAAATGATAATATTGCAGGTAAATTGTGTTCTATCTTGAAAAAATCCACAGGCCAAAGTGGCACATTCTGGTGTATGTATTTTGCTCCCCTCTAAGTATAAAGTTTGAAGGTGTAGGTTTCATAAATAATGATGTAGATAAGGGGCCATCAGTCCATCTACAAGGGTGACATTAATATGGATTGAAATAATCCTTCAAAGAGCAACAGTTCAGGAATTTTCCCCCTAGATTCCTGAGCTGTAGGGCCGAAAAGCTTTCCTTACTTCCCTTCTATTAATAGGTTCTTTGGATGGCCTAATAACTGTGCTGACACAAGACAGATTAACAGGAGAGAAACAAATTGTATATGAGACTCCCAGGCAGTCAGGATATTGAGGCTTATGTACCATTCTGAGTTAAGGAGAAAGGCTTCAAACAGGGCAGAAGACAATTCACAGAAATGTGAGAAAAGCAAATGTTTAGTAGACAAATGTTTGCCATGCCATGCTGGTAAGTCTTTTTGATATTAAGTGTATCTCTGGTAATAGCTATGAATAAATAGATATCCTCTGAAAAAGTAGAATGCAGTGAGTTCTGAATGCATAAATATCCTCTGAATTAGCAGAAAGTAGTGAGACAACTACCTTAGACCAAATATATGGTGATTAATCCTCTTGTAATTTCTTTAGTCGAACAGCCTTAACTCCAGCCATCAGAAGTAGGGCTTCCTGGTGCAGTTGCCCTATCCAAAATCCTTGTAAGCAGTTGAGTGGGACATAAAAAGTTCTTCCTGATTCTGCTGAGTCCCAACTATCTTAAATCTTGAAATAATTCACAGTCCAGGGTGTTACATTCTTGTATAGTGGATTCTGCTCCACCTCTGAAGTTTCTAGGTTTTGAGCTGTGGACATAGAGAATTCTGAAGACAGAAATTTGGTAGTCTAGGAAAAATCATAGATATGCTGTGCTTAGTTGTGTCTGATTATTTGCAACCCTAAGGATTGAAGCTCACCAGGCTCCTGGGGAATCCTCCTGGCAAGAATACTGGAGTGGGTTCCCATGCCCTCCTCCAGGGGTTCTTCCCAACCCAGGGATCAAACCCAGGTCTCCTGCATTGCAAGGAGATTCTTTACTGGCTGAGCCACCAGGAAACCCCAAGAACACTGGAGTGGGCAACCTATCCCTTCTCCAGGGGATCTTCCCCACCCAGGAATGGAATGGTGTGTCCTGCATTAGAGGCAGATTCTTTACCAGCTGAGCTACTAGGGAAGCCCCAAATTATTAGATATTAGGATTCAATACATAAATGAACAGTGATTATCAAAACTGAATAAGTTCGATCAACCAGTTAGCTTGCACCTGGTACTAACCAGCTAGTCCAAATCTTGGTTCATTCATAAAAGGAATTCACATATCTCTGCCTAAGAAAACTTAGGGAAGGTAATGGTGGCACACTATCTGAGTAGATCAGTCAAATTGTTTTATCAGTAGAATAATGAATATGCTCAGTAGTTTGCTATAATATCCAGATTATATATTTCTTTATTCATGATACAGCTTCTGAATCTTCCAGCTGTCAGCTTCTTTAGGTGGTTTGTCACATGTTATAAGTAGAATTTGTCAGCTCAGTCAGACATAGACTCTTTTTGTCAGGAATATGATCATCCTGTGGAAATGTATGGCTAAGAACCCGCTGTTTAGGGTAGTGGGAGCTGAAAAGAGATAAGGGTAGTCTGATAATCAGGATAGTAGATCCTGATTCAGCTGGGAAGAAGTTCCATCAGGTTTCTGTCTAGGGAGAACTGAGGAAGTTGTATTCAATATTGGAACATTCTCTGAAGTGGTAGAATGTACTGAGACAACAACCTTAGGCCCAGTTTATGGTGCTTAATTAAAAGAAGCTTACTCCTTGGGAGGAAAGTTATGACCAACCTAGACAGCATATTAAAAAGCAGAGACATTACTTTGTCAACAAATGTCCATCTAGTCAAGGCTATGGTTTTTCCAGTTGTCATGTATGGATGTGAGAGTTGGACTATAAAGAAAGCTGAGGACTGAAGAATTGATGCTTTTGATCTGTGGTGTTGGAGAAGACTCTTGAGAGTCCCTTGGACTTGCAAGGAGATCCAACCAGTCCATTCTAAAGGAGATCAGTCCTGGGTATTCATTGAAAGGACTGATGTTGAAGGTGAAACTCCAATAATTTGGCCACCTGATGCAAAGAGTTGACTCATTTGAAAAGACCCTGATGCTGGTAAAGATTGAAGGCAGGAGGAGAAGGGGATGACAGAGGATAAGATGGCATCACTGACTCAATGGAAATGGGTTTGGGTGGACTCCAGGAATTGGGGATGGTCAGGGAGGCCTGGTGTGCTGCAGTTCATGGGGTGTCAAAGAGTCGGGCACGACTGAGCAACTGAACTGAACTGAATTGAGTCCTCTTGTAATTCTGTTTTCAACAGGCTTACCTCTGCACATCAGAAGTAGGGCTGCCTCTTACTTTCTTCCTCTCCTAAGTCTCTTCCATCAGAAGAGAGAGGTATTTAATCCTCATTATTTACTTACTGCAAAGACTTCAGAAGATTAAAGGGGTCATTGGTTCAAATGACTGACTTTGGAAGTGAAATATACTAGTACTAAGAAATGTAGTGTATATAATATTTAGTTACACCTGTATATTTATGGTGTGTGTGTGTGTGTATGTGTGTGCATGGATGTATGAGTCTTGGTTTGGTTACTTCAAAAATTAATTTATTTAATCAAAGCAGGAATTCCATGTGGCTTCCCTGATAGCTCAGTTGAAAAAGAATCCACCTGCAATGCAGAAGATCCTGGTTCGATTCCTGGATTGGGAAGATCTGCTGGAGAAGGGATAGGCTACCCATTCAGTATTCTTGGGCTTCCTTGTGGCTCAGCTGGTAAAGAATCTGCCTGCAGTGCGGGAGACCTAGGTTTGATCCCTGGGTTGGGAAGATCTCCTGCAGAAGGGAAAGGCTACCCATTCCAGTATTCTGGCCTGGAAAATTCCATGGACTGTGTATAGTCCATGGGGTCACAAAGAGTCGGACATGACTGAGCAACTTTCACTTTCAGGAATTCCATATAATAACATAGTTAATTTGATTCTCATTTCTTTTCATTTGAAATATAATTGTAGTATATTGTTGTGAAAATTCCTAGTTTAGTTCCACAAACCAGAGAAGAAACTGTAGCTGGGTTCTCTTAATTACCAGTTCCTTTCAATTGGGTTGTTTGATTAGCTGTCAACCACTGGATCACAACTCGTCTATTTAAATGATCTAGGCATTGAAGTAAATAATATTAAATGAATTTTTTATTAGCTTCCATAAACTATATGTGCTAGATTTCAGAGCTATCAAAATATTTACTGTTCCTTCTTTCTGGGCCCTCCCTATGGGAGACTTATATTTACAGTCTCATCGATATTAGGCATAGGCACATTATTAGCTTTGGACATGAATGTGTGGACCAGTGTCATGTGGAAATTCTAAACAGAAATTTTAGGAGTCATTGCATGATACCACCATCTCCTTTTTCCCTCTATTACAGGCCTGGCAATATTCCAGATATGGCTGCTCTATCAGCCTAGTTCTAGACTGAAGTGTATATTAAACAGAGACTTGGCAGAGATAAACATTTGTTATTGTGTAAGCCATCAAGATTTGGGGCTCAGTGTTTGTTTGTTTTTTTCCTACCATAGCATAACTTGGCCTAAGATTTATAGAGAAATATTTCTCAAAATAATTTGACACAAAGATGTAATTCAGTTGTTTCTGTTATACAACACACAGGTGTGAGGGACACAGCAAATACAAAAGTCTTGTGTGGATTCTAATTTCACATAGTATAGTAACAGAAATTACTGTTATATGTCAAATTAATGACTAGTATTTACAGATCTGACCTTTCATACAGTGTTATGGGGGTATAAATTGTTTAGTTGTTGTTGTTCAGTTGCTAAGTCGTGTCTGACCTCACAGTCTGTAGCATTCCAGGCTCCTTTGTCCTCCACTATCTCCTGGAATTTGCTCAAAAACTGGCACATTTCTAAAGGATAATTTTTAACATACGTTAAAAATATTAAAATACAACCTGACACAGTTATCCTACTTTAGAGAAAGAATAAAATATGGAAAATATGAGCAGAGGAATAGTCATTTTTAATAAGAATAAAACATTTTGAGACAACTAATATTCAAAAGTAGAAGATTGGTAAAATCACCACCTGTAAAGTGAAATATTATGCACCTGTTAAAGTAATACTATGGAGGAATATTTGATGATATAAATGTTTTTGATAAAGACCAAAAGCAAAACAGAACCGGAAATAATGTATGACCTCAATTATTTTAATAAACATGTACACAGAAACTGGAAAGAAATGAATCAACATCTCAATGTAAGATTTTAATTCTAATTTCACTGATTTTGAAGTCATGCTAGTGATGTTAAAACAAGGAATTCCAAATCTTTAGACTAAATGCAAGTGTGACTATAGTTCTACTATCTCTTTTTCAAACAATTGTACAGATACAGAATTTGTGGTAATTAAATATTTAGTCATTAATTCCAGCTGGGACTGCTGATAATTATGTCCCAATATGATTTCCTCTAAGATGTCTCACAGGCCATTGATAAACAGATGAGAAGAAAAAAATCAGGGGATTAACAGTAATTATCATCAAGTGGTTTGCTATTAAATTAATTGAATAAAAAGTAATTGGATTATGTATGATCTTCAACAGCTACTAGAGTTTAAACTTTAATTAAATTGTCATAGTCCTCATTTGAAAATGAATGTTTGAGCATAAACTATTTTTAAACAACAAGAATAGCAGAATACTAATCAGGGCAGGCTATACTACCAACCTAAGTTGAAAGCTCTGATTTCAATAATTTCCCACACAGTAAAACCACTGGAAAAAGGTTGAGCTCTAGTAATCATTTTCATCCTTTTCCAATATTATTATCTAATAGGAAGTCAATTTAGTATCAACTAAAAAAAGCTCATTCTTAAACAATTAGCCAGGTCGTGTGCATTAAAGAAAACCTAGGCTTTTGAGTTTTGCCTGGAAGTTTTTAGAGTCAGAATTCCCCAAGTAAGTCAAAGGTAATATTTTATCAACTATTTTAATATCTACCATGAAAGACATTTTAAACATATGATGTTTAGTGTTCTAAAGTAAGTAAACAAATGTATGTGAAGTAGTGTATATATAGTATTTATATAAATATACGCATGCACACACATGTATTCATGGGTACATGCATACATATAAATAGTGTATATGTGTATATCATCTGGGATATATTTCAGGCAGCTTACTTGAAGGCTCTAACGTAGATTGTTAAAGCTTTCAAAGGAAAAGACAAGCAGTTACTTTTTGCTTTTGATTTTCCAGTTCTAACCTGCATGGAGATGGTAAAAATAGCAAATTGTCTCTTTCAAACACACAGACTTCAGTAAGAACTAAAGGTGAGAACTTGAGTTTTCTGACTTAAATATTTTTTAATATTCTCAGAAAAAAATTTTTTAACCTTTTCAAGAAATGCTTGATGAAATGCTTCTCAAGATGTACTACCTTATATTTTTTTGAAAAAAAAAAAAAAATTTTTGAGTTACTTTTAATTTAAACCAAAGACCTGCTCTACTTCTCTATGGTAGATTTGAATCATCTACCTTTTAGATCAACATTTTAAATATAGTTTTTTACAGCTTTGATCTTTTGTCTGTGATTTGTCTTATCTATTTCAGGAACATTTAACTTTTATTTTAAAATGAGGTCAAATAAAATTAAGAAACTATATTTCTGTTTTTTAATGCCATTTTATACTATGTATTTGCTCTATTTCATTTGTTTTTCTCAGAAGTATTATGAGAAAGACGTTTCCTTTTAAAAAGTGGATGATTGCTGTTTGGAAGGGCTCAATACTTTATTTAAGGTCACACAGGAAGTAAATGCTAGAACAGGGCGTGTAACTGAAAGCTCTGATTATTACAGTAATGATAAAAGACATGAGGATGCCCTAGGCCTAACATAGGGTGGGGGTGGGGTGGGGAGAATAGATTGGAAATCTTTTCTTTAATTAGGTCCCCATAGGCACTTCCTCCACCTCAAAGTAAATCCACTGGATTGACCCTTACCACACTCCTTAATCCTAAACTTAATTTAGAAAGATTGACAGTCCTATGTTTAAAATTAACTTATCACATCATAAGGCTACCTGGTAGCAAAATTAATGCCATGGTTAAATAAAACTAACCCTTAGGCAACTTATATGAATATTTAAAATAATAATGTCAAATAAGAAGGATTTATAAACATAATAACGAAAAATGTCAAATAGGGTGTTATTTTGTGCAACATGAGAGGAAATCAAGTTTCTACTGGTAACTATTAAGGTGTTACTGAGTGTTCAGGAAATGATATTGTTAAACTAATACATAACAGCAAGTTACTCTTTGGTAAACAGAAAGCATACCCAGAAGCAGTTTTATTCATTCATTCAGTAAATTTTTATTAACCAACTGCTTTGTGTCAGGAATGGAGTGAGGGACTGGAATTACAAAGGTTTATGTGACATGGCATCTGATCTTGAGGAGCTCACAGAAGGGAAAGGTGTATGTCACCTGCTGCTGCTGCTGCTGCTAAGTCGCTTCAGTCGTGGCCGACTCTGTGCGACCCCATGGACGGCAGCCCGCCAGGCTCCCCCGTCCCTGTTCCTGCAGTCCAAAATGATAAACACCCTGCAAGTGCTCAAGTCAGAGTCATGGTGTTTGAGAAGTGAAATAGACTAAATAAACTTGAACAGATATTTCCCCAAAGAAAATACACAAATAATCAAAGGGTATATAAAAAGATGCTCAGCCTCACTATTCATCAGGGAAATGCATATCAAAACCACAATAACATAATATCTCACATCTGTTATAGCTATTAAAACAGATAACAAGCATTGGTGAGGACATGGAGACATTAGAACACTTGTACACAGTTTATGAGAATATAAAATGGAAAACAGTGTAGCGGTTCTTCAAAAATTAAAAATAGAACTACAGTGACCTAGAAATACCACTTCTAGGTATATCGAAAATAGTGAAATTAGAATCTTGAAGAGATATCTGCATTCCAGTGTTCATTGTAGCATTGTTCACAATAGCTAAGATATGAAAATAATTTCTATTGATATATGAATAAAGAGAATGTAGTATATACATACAATAGTATTCAGCTTAAAAAATGAGAATTCTGTCATTTGCAACAAATGATGAAGCTGATGAACCTCCATAGATGAACCTGGAGGACATTATGCTAAGCAAAATAAGCCATGCACAAAAGGACAAGTAGTGCATGATTCCACTGACATGAGGTGTTTAAAACAGTCAAACTCATAGAAGCAAAGAACAGAATTGTGGGTGTTAGGGATAGGAGGAAATGGGAAGCTTCTATTCCATGCCTGTATTTTTTATTTTTTTTTAAACCATCCTTTTTATTTTATTTTTTTTTTAATACAGTTCCTTATCTTTATTTTTTTAAGCAAAACACATGCACTGTCAATGTAATGCTTTTTTTACACAACATTATTTCTAATGATTCATGTGTATTTTATCACAATATGATGTCATACTGTAGCTAACTTCCTAGTAAAGAATATATAAATGCCGTTTCCATTTGTTTGTATCATAAATAATACACGCAGTGAACATCTTCTAATATAAATCCTTATACATATGTTACATTACTGCAGTTGTTTTTTATTTATTTATTTATTTATTTTATTTTTTATTTTTTTACTTTATTTTACTTTACAATACTGTATTGGTTTTGCCATACATTGACATGAATCCACCACGGGTGTACATGCGTTCCCAAACATGAACCCCCCTCCCACCTCCCTCCCCATAACATCTCTCTGGGTCATCACCGTGGTGATACAGCCCCAAGCATGCTGTATCCTGCGTCGGACATAGACTGGCAATTCGATTCTTACATGATAGTATACATGTTACAATGCCGTTCTCCCAAATCATCCCACCCTCTCCCTCTCCCTCTGAGTCCAAAAGTCCGTTATACACATCTGTGTCTTTTTTGCTGTCTTGCATACAGGGTCATCATTGCCATCTTTCTAAATTCCATATATATGTGTTAGTATACTGTATTGGTGTTTTTCTTTCTGGCTTACTTCACTCTGTATAATCAGCTCCAGTTTCATCCATCTCATCAGAACTGATTCAAATGTATTCTTTTTAACAGCTGAGTAATACTCCATTGTGTATATGTACCACAGCTTTCTTATCCATTCATCTGCTGAAGGACATCTAGGTTGTTTCCATGTCCTGGCTATTATAAACAGTGCTGCGATGAACATTGGGGTACATGTGTCTCTTTCAGTTCTGGTTTCCCTGGTGTGTATGCCCAGCAGCGGGATTGCTGGGTCATAAGGTAGTTCTATTTGCAATTTTTTAAGGAATCTCCACACCGTTCTCCAAAGTGGCTGTACTAGTTTGCATTCCCACCAACAGTGCAGGAGGGTTCCCTTTTCTCCACACCCTCTCCAGCATTTATTGTTTGCAGATTTTTGGATCGCAGATCCATGCCTGTATTTTTCTCCATGATATCCTTCTTTGGTTTGATGAGCTTCTTGTATCCATTACGTTTCCATCCATTCTAGAAAAAAATGGTCATTATTTATTCAATTTTTTTAACCATCTCCTCATTCTGGGGACTCCAATTCATAAACATTTGGCCACTTACTGTTATCCCACACACCACTGACACTCTGTATTTTTTCTAAAGTTCTCTTTCTCTGTATTATTTTGGGTAGTTTTTTTTATCACTATGTTTTCATTATCACTATTGATATTTTATTCTGCAGTGTCTATTTTCTCAACTTTACCCACTATATTTTTCATGGCACATTGTAGTTTTAAATTATAGATATTAAATTTGGAGTTTTTGAAGTATTGTCCATATCTTCACATGTTCAAAATATACTCTAACTTCTTAAAAATACAGAATAGTTATTGAACTTTTATATAGTGTCTCTGTCCAGATATGCTATCATCTGTTTCATTTCTTGGTTAGCTTCAATTGTTTCTCCTCATTATAGAATTATGATGTTTTCCTCTCTGAATTATGGAAAATGGTAATATTCCCATTCTTCTGTGAGCTCCAGGCACTCTTTTCTCCAATTTTTTTCATGGGGTTCTTCACTGGCATCTAATATTTTCTTCACCGGCCTCTAATATTTTCTTTACCTCCATGCACTAAGTAGTACTCAACTGAATACTAGAAACAGACTCAGGAGATTTCTCTCTTTGCAAGATTCTTGTTTCTCTGTAAGTCTATCCTGCAACATATTTGAAAAGAAAATCCAGAACAAAAGAAAATACAAAGTGTGTGGAAATGTGAGAGATACTTGGGGAACTGTATCACAACAGATATATCCACTTTCACCATCTAGTCACCATTCTGGTCCAGGCCACCAGCATTTTCTCTCGGACTTCCCTAACAGCATGGTTAGTTAACGCTACATATATCTTTCCCATTAAGTCCTCTTTACATATGGAAGCTCCATCAACTTCTTAAAACATGGCCGATATTTTTTTTTTTTATATAAACTTTTGGTGGCCTTCAACTGTATATAAAACAAAATCAATCATCATACTACATCTTGTGAAGTCCCGATTTGAGCTAATAACACCTTACACTGCCCACATCGACTTTCCCTCTTTGTCTTTTGCTTCTTACTTTCCAGTTATAATGCTTTCATAAGGATTTCTGAATACTCCCAAGTTTCTGCCAAAATTAGGACATTCTTATATGCTATTTTATATGTGTACAATGCTCTTTCCCCAGCATGTCTGGATTCTACACATAATTTTGATTTCTAACTACTAATATTTTACCTATGTATCTATTTATTTGGCTGCACCAAGCCTTAGTTGCCACATGTAGGATCTAGTTCCTCGACATGGGATTGAACACAGTCCCCCTATATTGGGAGCACAAAGTCTTAGCCGCTGGACCACCAGGGAAGCCCCACTAGTATTTTCCTTTAAACTATTCTAGTTATTAATAATCTCCTCTAAAAAAGAGCCAGCTCTACCTACTATTGCTTTAGTAAACATTGCCCTTTTATTCTCTATTTTCAGTATCTGTTTCCCTGATTGCATTGATTGATTGATTTCGATTTTTGCCTACCTCCATTTATAATCTATAAACAGGTATAAAGGACTCATGTCTGTATTATTCAGAACTTTTCACAGGGTTCACAAAACAATGCTTAATATTTCTTAAATACATTGATAATTATGTGATTCCTGGTTAAGTCATGGTGTAATTATTCATGTATGGGATTTATGTTCCTAGTTCCCAATAGGGAACAACTGAATTGTATGGGTAACAGTTTATCCACTTTTATAGTCTCCCAATTTGCCTGACTTAAAGTATTATGTTCAATCATGACTTTGAATGTGGTGTAACAGATTTACTCTGTTCTAGACCCTGCAGACACAGTGTTGAACAAAATAGGAAATGTTCTTTCCTTCCTGTTTAACTACTTAGTGGAAAGATATAAACTCTAAACTAACAAATATTTTTTATATTTTGACTGATGATAAATATAATTGTTTAAAAGTTAGACTTGGTAATGAGACAGTAAATGACGATGGGGGTGTCTAGTATTTGATTGGGAGTAGACTTGGCAGCAGCAGCAGTCAGGAAAAGCTTCTTGGATAACTAACACTAGACAAAGTTATAAAAGAGTGTGTATGGAATGTGTACTGGAGGGATGTTTTAGGGTAGCCACTGGTCATGAGCCATGACTTTATCATGGGAGAGTTTGGTAAATTTTCAATACTAAGCCAGATAATATTTTAGAAGTGGGCCATAAATTCTGCCATATCCACTCAGCTTTGCCATTGTAGTGCAAAATTAGCCGTAGATAATACATAAGGAAATGAATGTAGCGTAGCTATGTTCCAACAAACTTTATTCACAACAGGTGATGGGTTGACTTTGTCCTATGGTTTAGTATTTGCTGACACCTGATTGAAGGAATGTTCTAGAAAAAGGGACCAGCTAATGCAAGGACTTTGAAAAGACAACATTCTTAACCTATTTGAAAAGCAGCAAGGAAACCAGTGTGACTGGAATGGAATGAGAACTGATAGACAAGTTTGGAAATATAATGAGCACCAAACTCTATAGTTCCATATGGAGGTGAGAATTATTGGAGTGTTTTGAGCAGAGTAATCAGATAATCCAGTTTTTGTTTTTAAAAGGTCACCTTGGCTACTGGTTTCATAATTGATAAGTGTGGGTGTAAGAGCATAGGTGAAAGCAAACTACTGCAATGATCATGAGCTATTGCAGTTCTTACGTTAGACTGGCAGTGCTGGAAATAGTCATGAGTTGTCATATTCTGCACATGTGTCAGAGACAGAGCCACAGAGATTTTCCTAGTGCCTGAATATGATAGATATGAAACAGCAGAGTCACGCGTGGCTCCTTGAATAATGTTCTGAGTACCAAAGACTTTTAAATAGTGCTGTACTTATGCTTGCATTAACAAGGGAACCATTACCGAGGGTAAGGACTTTGTAGAAAGAAATATCTGCAGTTGATATCTAAAATATACATACTTCTATGCCATTTGGAGAAATAGAGAAATATCTCACTCAATGGGGAAAAGCATCACAATCTGTAAGGCATTACCCTGAAACTGTGGGAAGTGTTTGAGGAATCATATTTCACTGCAGGGTATATGTAGAGAAAGATGATGATTTATTTCTATTTTGTTTTTTATATCTAAAAGTGAAAGCAAGCAAAAGCTTGCAGTCCATCTAGTCAAATCTATGGTTTTGCCGGTAGTCATATATGGATGTGAGAGTTGGACCATAAAGAAAGCTGAGCATCAAAGAACTGATGCTTTTGAACTGTGGTGTTGAGAAGACCCTTGAGAATCCCTTGGACTGCAAGGAGATCCAACCAGTCCATCCTAAAGGAAATCAGCCCTGACTATTCATTGGAAGGACTTATGCTGAAGCTGAAACTCCAGTACTTTGGCCACCTCATGCAAAGAACTGACTCATTGGAAAAGACCCTGATGCTGGGAAGAACTGAAGGCAGGAGCAAAAGAGGATGACAGGATGGAATGGTTGGATGGCATCACCAACTTGAGGACATGAGTTTGAACAAGCTCCAGGAGTTGGTGATGGACAGGAAAGCCTGGCATGCTGCAGTCCATGGGGTCAGAAAGAGTCAGACACAACTGAGCAACTGAACTGAACTGAGGTTAGTAAAGTAGAAAGTTCATCTAATGAACAAGGCTACTGAATTAAAAATGAGAGTAGGGGATCCTCTTTCTGAAGCATACTTACTTAGAAGTCCACTAGAGTAAGTCAAGTAACAGGCATAAAAATTTACTTTTATTTTCTATACAGGTTTTTTGCTTCCTTAGCTAGGTTTATTCTAGGTATTTTATTCTTTCTGACACAATGGTAAATGAGATTCTCCCCCTTAATTTTTCTTCCTGATCTTTTGTTTTCATTGCATAGAAATGCAACCTATTTCTGTGTCTTAATTTCGTATCTTGTGACTTTGCTGAAGCTGAAAAATTCACTGATGAACTCTAGTAGTTTTCTGGTACCATCTTTAGGATTTTCTGTATGTAGTATCAGGTCACCTGCAAACAGTGACAGTTTTCTTTTTAGTTTGGATTCTTTTTACCTATTTTTCTTTGACTGCTGTGATTAGGACTTCCAAAACTATATTGAATAAAAGTGGTGAGAGCGAATCTCCTTCTCTTGATTCTGATCTTAGAGGAATTGCTTTCAACTTTTCACCTTTGATTGAGTATGATGTTAGTTGTGGGTTTGTCATTTATGGCCTTTATTATGTTGAGGTATGTGAGAGTTGGACTGTGAAGAAGGCTGAGAGCCGAAGAATTAATGCTTTTGAACTGTGGTTTTGGAGAAGACTCTTGAGAGTCCCTTGGACTGCAAGGAGATCCAACCAGTCCATTCTGATGGAGATCAACCCTGGGATTTCATTGGAGGGAATGATGCTAAAGCTGAAGCTCCAGTACTTTGGCCACCTCATGCGAAGAGTTGACTCATTGGAAAAGACTCTGATGCTGGGAGGGATTGGGGGCAGGTGGAGAAGGGGACGACAGAGGATGAGATGGTTGGATGGCATCATGGACTAGATGGATGTGAGTCTGAGTGAATTCCAGGAGATGGTGATGGACAGGGAGCCTGGCATGCTGCGATTCATGGGGTCGCAAAGAGTTGGACATGACTGAGCGACTGAATTGAACTGAACTGAACTGATGTTCCCTCTATGCCCATTTTCTGGAGGGTTTTTTTTTTTTTAATCATAAATAGATGTTGAATTTTGTTGAAAGTTTTTTCTGCATCTGTTTAGATGATCATGTGGTATCTCTTTTTCCATTTGTTGCTGTGGTATATCACATTGATTGATTTGGATGTTTAAAAATTCTTGCATCCCTGGGATAAATCTCACTTGATTATGGTATATTATCTTTTAATGTACTGTCGGATTTGGTTTCATTAAAGACTTTTGTGTCTGTTCATCAGTGATATTGGCCTGTAATTTTCTTTCTTGTGGTGTCTTTTTCTGGTTTTGGTATAATATGGATACTGGTGACCTCACAGAATGAGTTTGGAAATGTTCCTTTATCTGCTGATAAAATATTCCCTGGTATCTCCACCACCAATGTCCTTGCCCCCACAGTGAGCCACAGCCATCCCCTTGCCTCCCCATGAGATCCTCCCAGACAAGCACATGGGTCTGGGCCAGGGTCCTATGAAGTCACCCCTTTTTGCACTGGGATCTGGTGCACTTGATACCTTGTGTATGCCCTCCAAGAGTGGAGTCTATTTCCCTCAGTACTTTGAATGCTGGGAAGGGTTGACTCGAGGACTTCCAGAGCTAAATTCCCAGGCTGAGGACTCTGACATGAGGCTCAGAACTCTCACTCCTGTGGGAGAACTTCTGCAATATAATTGTTCTCCAGTTGTTCAACAGTTAGATGTGATTTGGTGTGCTGGTGAAAGGAGGTGAGCTCAGGGTCTTTCTATTACCGTTTCCAGACTGCTATGAAGTTTTTGTGAGTGAAATAATCAGATCAACTCAGGTTTAAATAAGAAAAATTAGGTTATGTGTTTTTTGCCTTTTCCAAATATAAGTATGATTTACCCATCTATTTATATCTCATATATCCCATACAAACTCAATTTTTTAGTATCAGTTCAGTTCAGTTGCTCAGTTGTGTCCGATTCTTTGCAATTCCATGAACTGTAGCATGCCAGGCCTCCCTGTCCATCACCAGCTCCCGGAGTCCACCCAAACCCATGTCCATTGAGTCAGTGATGCCATCCAACCATCTCATCTTCTGTCATCCCCTTCTCCTCCTGCCCTCAATCTTTCTCAGAATCAGGATCTTTACAGATGAGTCAGCTCTTCACATCAGGTGGCCAAAGTATTGGAGTTTCAGCTTCAATATCAGTCCTTCCAATGAGCACCCAGGACTGATCTCCTTTAACATGGACTGGTTGGATCTCATTGAAGTCCAAGAGACTCTCAAGAGTCTTCTCCAACACCATAGTTCAAAAGCATAAATTCTTCAGTGCTCATAATTTTAGTATAATTAATAATATATGTAACATAATATCTATAATTGCACATTGGAAACAATGTAATGCTTTCTAAATACAAAGATATAATAACCATAATTAGTTACAAAAATGAGGATAATGTTTATACGATCATCTTAATCCTATTCCTTCATGAAGTCAGGTGGTGTTTTTCAAAGAGCAAATAATTTCCCAGGTAATTTTAACCCAAAACATGTCAACTACATGTTTTGAATTCCAGATTTACTGATGCACATGATATTTTCAATAATGTTGGGAAATAACACATTTCTAATAACTAATATTTTAACTTGAATTACTTGTATAAATCATTTTTCTCTATAATTGAATACCTTTTACCTTCTTATAAAAGCTATAATATATCTTTTATAACCTTTCACCTCCGCTATGATAGTGAAGGACAGAGGGAAGCCTGGAATGCTGAAGTTTTGGGGTTGCAAAGAGTTGGACATGACTTAGTGACTGAACAACGTTTGATATTAAGATAGTCTAACTGTTTTAGTCTCTACTCTCTTATATTAACATATCAATAATTATACTAAATATCGCATGTTGTCTAATCTTCCTTTTGACCTATAGAGGCAAAGTTAGTATTCCTGAGTTTTGCTTGCTAATCTCTAAAATTCTAAATTCTAACAATCCTAACTGGAATGGGAAGAATTCAAGAGCATAAGTAAGATAATCAAAGACATTTTCTGTAACCTCAGAGGCTGAGGGTTTGATAGTCACACAGTCTCTAGAAAACTCAGATTACAAGGAGGCAATTAACTAGGTAGAACTACTAGTGAAATGTTAACATTACTAAGATAACTTTACTGTTTGTAATGTATTTTTTAAGTGTGTAAAACTTTATTAAAATTTTTGCTTTACTGTACATTCCAATATTCATTTAACACATTTATAATTATCTATAATTTAGCTGCCCCTTGCTAATAGTTTTCAAAGGGAAGGCTATTCTTTTTTCCTGTATTAGGCAGCTCTGGATATAAAATAGTACACACAGACTCATATACATACCTACCTAGCCCCAGGAAAGCAATATTTTTGCATCATGTATTACTTTAGGAAAAAAAAAAAAGAAAGAAAGAAAAATAATTGGTATTTTTATTACATTTTTAACAACAAAACTTTTTTTGAATTTCCATGAGATTTATCTCTGCATATTATTTTAAATTGTACTTGCATGTATGTACTCTATATGTACAGAATTTAACTTCTCAGACTTTTACAAACTATAGCATATATATGTACCCTGTAATAATTCCATTTGCAGCAACATGGATAGACCTAGAGACTGTCTTACTGAGTGAGGCATGTCAGATAAAGACTAATATCATATGATATCACTTATGTGTAGAATCTAAAAATAGACTACTGTGCTGTGCTTAGTCACTCAGTCGTGTCTGACTCTGAACCCACATGGACTGTAGCCTGCCAAGCTCCTCTGTCCATGGGGACTTTCTAGTCAAGAATAGTGGAGGGGGTTGTCATGCTCTCCTCTAGGGGATCTTCCCAACCCAGGGGTTGAACCCAGGTCTCCCACATTGCAGGCAGTTTCTTTACCATTTGACCCACCAGGGAAGCCCCAAAAGAGGCTACAGATGAACTTACTTACAAAACAGAAGTAGAAAAGTGCCACAGGTGTAGAAAACAAACTTACAGTTAACAGGGGATAAGGAGGGGGAAGAATAAATTGGGCAATTGGGACTGACATATACACGCTACTACTTGTAAAGTTGATAACTAATTAAAAAAAAAAAAAACTCCTGTTTAGCACAGGGAACTCTACTTAATGTTCTAGAATGGCCTATATAAGAAAAGAATCTACAAAACAGAGTGGATATATGTGTGTGTGTGTGTGTGTGTGTGTGTGTGATTCACTTTGCTGTACACCTGAAACTAACACAACATTTAAATCAACTACAATGAAAATAAATACAATTTAAAAAAATTAATGTAAAATTGATTTTTGATTGCTAGGCCCATTGAGTTAAAAAATAAAAATTAGAGTTATGACATGTAAATTAGTAATGTAATATGCAGTAGCTGAGTGATATGAGAAAATAGAGCAGAATGTTCACAAAAATAGTGTAAAAGATATCATACAAAAGTGAATGTGAAAACTCAGTTCATAAATTTAGAATCCACATTAAATATTCATGGCTTAGATTCATTACTGTGATTTTGGTGTGCTAGCAAATATTTTGTTATAATTGACTCAATGTCATTTTATGGTGTGGATGTTATTTCCCTTTTTTTGTTTTGTCTTTAGAAATATATTGAACTACCTGAAAAAAAAAATAGAAATTCAGTTCACAGGCCTGCCAGCTGTTTTATGGGCACCATGAGTAATTTTCTGATATCTGTACATGAAAGAAACTCCTGCTTTATTAAGTTTGTTTCAGATTGCATCATGTTTTTAAAAAGTGACTCAAATCATCAGACTGAATATAAATTTGCATTCTACAGAGCTTGGGTTGAAATGTTTAACATTTTAGTTAAAAAAGTAAACAACAGCATTGTCAGACAGTGAGTATTGTCTTCTCTAAAAAATATTTTTATGCATGCAAATGACAACGTGAGGAGCATATCTTCCATGCACTAGTTTATATGTGAAATGTATTAATATTTAGACGCAAGGAAATGCATTTTGCCTTGTGGGTATGATGATGTGTATTTGATAAAAAGTATTGAATGATAGATATCCTATTATAGATATCCTTAATTATCTATAATAATTAAGGATAATATTAAATCTGAGCCAGACTAGTCTGTGAGTTTCCAGGAGTCTTCAGCGGAGGTGTGGGTCAAAAGTGGTCTGCTGCAGGGTCAGGGTCACTGAACACAACAGTCCTGGGGGCTGCAGCATACTAGCATAAGTCCTTTTGAAGAAGGTCACCATTATTACAATAACCCCTACAGTAGTTTGGCCTTAGACAAAACTACAGAAAATTGGTTCAAAGATTTACTGAGCCTACAGAGCAAGACCCACCTTTCCCCACAGGCAAGTCCCTTCCACCAAGAAGCTTCCACAACCCTCTTATCTTCATCCATCAGAGAGCAGACAGAATGAAAATCACAATAGCAGAAAACTAACCAAACTGATCACATAGATCACAGCCTTATTTAACTCAATGAACCTATGAGCCATGCCATGAAGGGCCACCCTAAACAGAAGGGTCCTGGTGGAGAGTTCTGACTAAAAGTGGTCCACTAGAGAAAAGAATGGCAAAGCACATCAGCATTCTTGCCTTGAGAACCCCATGAACAGTATGAAAAGGCAAAAAGAGATGAAACTGAAAGATGAACTCCCCAGTCAGTAGGAGCCCAATACACTACTGGAGAAGAGCCAAGAAAAAGCTCCAGAAGGAACAAAGAGGCTGAGCCAAAGCAGAAAAAACGCCCAGTTGTGGATGTGTCTGGTGGTGAAAATAAAGTCCAATGTTGCAAAGAAGAATACTGCATAGGAAACTGGAATGTGAGGTCCATGAATCAGGGTAAATTGGAAGTGGTCAAATAGGAGATGGCAAGAGTGAACACTGACACTTTAGGAATCAGTGAACAAAAATAAAATGGGAATGGGCAAATTTAATTGAGATGCTGTGGGCAGAAATCTCTAAGAAGAAATGAAGTATCCCACATAGTCAAAAAAAGGTCTGAAATGCAGTGCTTGAGTGCAATCTCAAAAATGACAGAATAATCTCTGATCATTTTTCAATATTGAGAACCATTCAATATTACAGTAATTCAAATTTATGCCCCAACCACTAAGGCTGAATAAGCTGAAGTTGAACAGCTCTATGAAGACCTACAAGATCTTCTAGAATTAACACCAAACAGAGATATCCGTTTCATCATAGGATATTGGAAAGCAAAAGTAGGAAGTAATTGGAATATTACCTGGAGTAGGCAAGTTTGGCCTTAGAGTACAAAATAAAGCAGGGCAAAAGCTAACAGGGTTTTGCCAAGAGAATGCATTGGTCGTAGCAAACGTCCTCTTTCAGCAACACAAGAGATGACTCTACACACGGACATCACCAGGTGGTCAGTACCAAAATCAGGTTGATTATATTCTTTGCAGCCAAAGATGGAAAAGCTCTATACAATCAGCAAAAACATGACCAAGAGCTGACTGTGGCTCAGATCATGAACTCCTTATTGCCAAATTCAGACTTTATGTATGACCTAAATCAAATCCCTTAAAATTATACAATAGAAGTGACAGATAGATTTAAGGGATTATATCTGATAGACAGAGGGCCTGAAGAACTATGAATTGAGACTTGTAACATTGCACAGGAGGTGGAGATCAGAACTATCCACAAGAAAAAGAAATGCAGAAAGGCAAATGGTTGTCTTAGGTAGCCATGCAAATAGTCGAGAAAAAAAGAGAAGTGAAAGACAAAGGAGAAAAGAAAAGATATATCCATCTGAAATAGAATGGCAAAGAATATCATGGAGAAACAAGAAAGCCTTCCTAAGTGATCAATGCAAAGAAATAGAGGAAATCAATAATTTGGGAAAGACTAGAGATCTCTAAAGAAAATTTAAGATACAAAGGGAATATTTCATGCAAAAATGGCCACAATAAAGGACAGAAATGGTATGGACCTACCAAATAAGAGGATATTAAAAACAAATGGCAAGAATAAACAGAAGACGTATACGAAAATGATCTTAATGACCCAGATAACCATGATGGACTGATCACTCACCTAGAGCCAGCATCCTGGAATGCAAAGATAAGTGGGTCTTAGAAAGCATCATTATGAACAAAGCTAGTGGAGATGATGGAATTCCAGCTGAGCTATTTCAAATCCTAAAAGATGATACTGTGAAAGTGCTGCATTCAATATGCCTGCAAATTTGGAAATCTCAGCAATATCCAGAGAGGTGAAAAAGGTCAATTTTCACTCCAATCCCAAAGAAAGGCAATGCCAAAGAATGCTAAAATCAAACTACAGCACAGTTGCACTCATCTCACACACTAGCAAAGTAATGCTTAAAATTCTCCAAGCTAGGCTTCAACAGAACGTGAATCAAGAACTTAGATGTTAAAGCTGGATTTAGAAAAGGCAGAGGAACCAGAGATCAAATTGCCAACATGCACTGGATCATAGAAAAAGCAATAGAATTTCAGAAAAAAACATCTATTCTGCTTCATTGGCTACGCTAGGGCCTTTGATTGTGTGGATCACAACAAACTGTAGGAAATTATTCAAGAGATGGGAATGCCAGACCATCTTACCTGCCTCCTGAGAATCTGTATGCAGGTCAATAAGCAATAGTTAGAACCAGACATTAAACCATGTTGGGAAAGGAGTACATCAAGGCTGTATATTGTCCCTTGCTTATTAAACTTATATGCAGAGTGCATCATGCAAAATGCCAGACTGGATGAAGCTCAAGCTGGAATCAAGATTGCCGGGAGAAATACCAATAACCTAGATATGCAGATAACACCATCTAAAGGCAGAAAGCAAGGAGGAACTAAAGAGCCTCTTTATGAAAATGAAAGAAGAGAGTGAAAAAGTTGGCTTCAGTTCAGTTCAGTTCAGTCGCTCAGTTGTGTCCGACTCTTTGTGACCCCATGAATCGCAGCACGCCAGGCTTCCCTGTCCATCACCAACTCCTGGAGTTCACTCAGACTCGCATCCATGGAGTCAGTGATGCCATCCAGCCATCTCATCCTCTGTCATCCCCTTCTCCTCCTGCCCTCAATCCCTCCCAGCATCAAAGTCTTTTCCAATGAGTCAACTCTTTGCACAACTCAGCATTCAAAGAAATGAAGATCATGGCTCCGGTCCTGCCACTTCATGGCAAATAAATGGGGAAACAATGGAAACAGTGACAGAGTTTATTTTCTTGGGCCCCGTATCACTGCAGATTTTGACTTCAGGCATGAAATTAACTGATGCTTGCTCCTTGGAAGTAAGGCTATGACAAAGCTAGACAGCATATTAAGAGACATTACCAACAAAGGTCTATATAGTCAAAGCTATGGTTTTCCAGTAGTCATGCATGGATATGAGAGTTGGACTAAGCACTGAAGATTTGATGCTTTTGAATTGTGGTGTTGGAGAAGCCTCTTGAGAGTCCCTTGGCCTGCAAGGAAATTAAACCAGTCATCCTACAGGAAATCAGTACTGAATATTCATTGGAAGGACTGATGCTGAAGCTCCAATACTTTCACTATCTGATTCCAAGAGCCAACTCATTAGAAAAGACCTGGATGCTGGGAAAGATTGAGAGCAGGAAGAGAAGGGGCAACAAAGAATAAGAAAGTTGGATGGCATCACTGACTCAATAGACATGAGTTTGAGCAACTTCTGAAAGATAGTGAAGGACAGAGAACCCTGGTATGCTGCAGTCCATGAGGTTGGAAAGAGTTGGATACAATTGAGCAACTTTCACAAATGTTGAGAATTAAACAATAAAGTCACCTGTCCTAGTACTACATAGATCTCAAATGTGATTTTACAATTCATTTAGAATGTTTCTGATTTCAGACACATGAATTCAGTTCAATTCAGTCACTCAGTTGTGTCCAACTCTTTGCAACCCCATGAACTGCAGCACACCAGGCCTCCCTGTCCATTACCAACTCCCTAAGTTCACCCAAACTCATGTCCATCGAGTCGGTGATGCCATCCAGCCATCTCATCTTCTGTTGTCCCCTTCTCCTCCTGCCCCCAATCCCTCCCAGCATCAGGGACTTTTCCAAAGAGTCAATTCTTCGCATGAGATGTCCAAAGTATTGCAGTTTCAGTTTCAGCATCAGTCAGGAGATTAGAAACATCAGGCACTCTTTTTAAAATGTTTTTTCAAAAATGACCAGGTTGCCTGATACTCTTTTCTATAAAACTTTTGGAATGCTGAAGCTTTTAAAGAGGTCCTCTTTGGAAAAAGTACAGGATGACATCCAGATTATGGAGACTAAGAGGGATTGTACCTGAACACTGATAAAGAAGTTAGTCACCCATTTAAGCATTTTGCACCCCATTTACTTTGAGTCCAAATTTGATATATTAATAGATCAAATAGTATTTGATGACCTATTAAAAACATTTTAGGTACAAGTTATGCTATAGCATGAGCCCAAGAATATAAATGATCCTCATTATTTGAAGATTCTGTGCCTGATAATTTTCCTACTAGCTAAAATTTATCTGTAATTTAAAGGCAATCTCTAAACAGTTTCATGGTCATTTGCAGATTACACAGTGGCACCAAGTTCTAAATCCCTGACGTATACTTTCCCAGCTAAAATCAAACATGGCAACGCTTTGCCTTTTTGTTTTAACTCTTATAATATTGTCATATTTTTCACTTGTGTGTGTGCGTGTGTGTGTGTGTTGTTGTTGTTTAGTCCTACCTCTTCAGTTGTTTGTTCTTAAGTATTTTATTCTTTTTGATGCTATTTCATACAGGATTGTTTTCTTAATTACCTTTCCATGTGGTTTGTTTTTGTGTAGAGAAACACAACTCATTTTTGCATATTGATTTTTTTTTTTACCCTGAAACTTTGGCAAGTATTTTTTTAGTTCTAAGAGGTATGTGTGTGTAGTCTTTAGGGCTTTCTAAACATAAGATTTCATCTGCAAATAGATATAAGTTTAACTTTTCCTTTCTGATTTGAGTTTCTTTTATTTATTTTTCTTAACTAACTGCTCTGGCAAGGCTATCAAATATTATATTGAATAGAAGCCTGTTCAATAGAGTGGTTTCCTTGTTTTTCCAGATCTTAGAGAAAAAGCTTTTAGCTTTTCATTGTTGAGTGTAATTATAATACTAGTTGTAAGTTTGACATATGTAGATTTTATTATATGGATATACTTTCTATAGAGAATGGGGAAATGAAAACTGATTATCAACACACAAAAAAATGAAACTGAACCCCTACCATATACCATATACAGAAATAGACTGAAAACAAATATAACAAATGAAGTTGTAAAACTCCTAGGAATAAATATAAGGAGAAACCTTCTTGACATTGATCTTGGCTATGACACCAAAAACTGAGACAAGAAAGGAAAAAATAGACAAAACAGGCTGGCTCAAACTAAAGAGCTCCTGCACAACAAAGGAGACAATCAACAGAATGAAATGGCAACCCACAGAATGGGAGAAAATATTTGCAAATCATATACATGATAAGGGGTTACTATCTAAAATATATAAATAACTCTTACAGCTTAATAGCAAAAGAACAAACTCAATTAAAAAATGGGGAAAGGACTTGAACATAACATTTCCCCAAATAAGACGCATAAATTGCCAACAGGTATATGAAAAGATGCTCAATACCATTAATTATTTGGAAAATGCAAATCAAGGTTACAATGAAATATGACATCATATATCATATGATCTGTTAGAATGGTTAATTTTAAAAAGGATAATAAGTATTGGCAAGGATGAGAAGAAATTGAGAGTCTAATAACTGAATTGAAGGGAATGTAAAATGGTGCAGCCACAATGGAAAATAATAATAAGAGTTCTCAAAAGATTACAAATAGAACTACCATATGATCCAATACCAGTCATACTGTTCATGGGGTTCTCAAGGCAGGAATATTGAAGTGGTTCACCATTCCCTTCTCCAGTGGACCACATTTTGTCAGAACTCTCCATCATGACCATCCATCTTGGGTGGCCCTACATGGCATGGCTCATAGTTTCATTGAGTTAGACAAGGCTGTGTTCCATGTGATCAGATTGGTTAGTTTCCGGTGATTGTGGTTTTCAGTCTGTCTGTCCTCTGGTGGAGAAGGATAAGAGGCTTATGAAAGCTTCCTGATGGGATAGATTGACTGAGGGGGATACTGGATCTTGTTCTGATGGGCAGGGCCATGCTCAGTAAATCTTTAATCCAATTTTCTGTTGATGGTGGAGCTGTGCTCCCTCCCTGCTATTTACCTGGGGGCAAACTATGGTAGACGTAATGAAGATAATGGTGACCTCCCTCAAAAGATCCCATGCATGTACTGCTACAGTCCATGCTCCCAGCCCTGCAGCAGGCCACCAGTGACCCAAGCCTTCTCCAGAGACTCCTGGACAACCACAGGCAAGTCTCCTGTGGGGTCAATGTTCCTTTCTCTTGGATCCTGGTGCAAAAGTTTCTGTTGTGCCCTCTAAGAGTCTATATCCCAGTCCTATGTAAGTTCTGGCAGCTCTATGGTGGGGTGAATGGTGACCTCCTCCAAGAGGACTTATGCCATACCCAAAGCCAGAGCCCCGGTCCCTGCAGCAGATCACTGCCAACCCATATCTCCACAGGAGATGCTCAAACACAGTTCTGTCTGTCTCTGTAGGGTCCCTGGGTCCTGGTGTGCACAAGGTTTGTTTGAGCCCTCTGAGCATCTCTGGCACAATTGGGGTTTGATTCTAAATACAAACTTGCCCCTCCTACCATCTTTCTGGGGCTTCTCCTTTGCCCTTGGATGTGGGGTATCTCCTCACAGCCACTCCAGTGCCTACCATCTTACTGGGGTTTCTCTGACCTTGGAAGTGGAGTATTTCACAATGGCTGGTCCAGAGAAGCGCAGCAGGTGCTCCAGATCTTGGACGTGCGTTATCTATTCACAGCTACTCCAGAGAAGTGCAGGCACTGCTCCTGGCCTTGGACGTGGGGTATCTCCTCTCAGCCACTCCAGTGCCATGCAGCCACCATGCACCGCTCCAGCACTGCACAGATGAACTCCCCAGGTCAGTAAGTGCCCAATATGCTACTGGAGATCAATGCAGAAGTAACTCCAGAAAGAATGAAGAGACGGATCCAAAGCAAAAACAACACCCAATTGTGGATATGACTGGTGATGGTAGCAATGACTGATGATGTAAAGAGCAATATTGCATAGGAACCTGGAATGTTAGGTCCATGAATCAAGGCAAATTGGAAATGATTAAACATGAGATGGCAAGACTGAATGTCAACATTTTAGGAATCACTGAACTAAAATGGACTGGAATGGGTGAATTTAACTCAGATGACCATTATATCTAGTATTGTGGGCAAGAATCCCTCAGAAGACATGGAGTAGTCATCACAGTCAACAAAAGAGTCTGAAATGCAAGTACTTGGATGCAGTCTCAAAACAGAATGATCTCTGTTCATTTCCAAGGCAAACCATTCAATATCACGATAATCAAAGTCTATGCCCTGACCATCAATGCTGAAGAAGCTGAAGTTAAACAGTTCTTGAAGACCTACAAGACCTTCTAGAATTAATGCTCCCAAAAGATGTCATTTTCATTATAGGGGACTGGAATGTAAAAGTAAGAAGTCAAGAAACACCTGAAGTAACAAGCAAATTTGGCACTGGAGTACAGAATGAAGCAAGGCAAAGGCTAGTAGAGTTTTGCCAAGAGAATGCACTGGTCATAGCAAACACCCTCTTCCAACACAAGAGAAGACTCTACACATGGACATCACATGATAGCCAACACTGAAATCAGATTGATTACATTCTTTGCAGCCAAAGTTGGAGAAGCTCTATCCAATCAGCAAAAGCAAGACTGGGAGGTGACTGTGTCTCAGATCATGAACTCCATATTGCTAAATTCAGACTTAAAGGAGGCCTTACAAATAGCTCTGAAAAGAAGAGAAGCAAAACGCAAAGGATAAAAGGAAAGATTTACTCATTTCAATGCAGAATTCCAAAGAATAGCAAGGAGAGATAAGAAAGCCTTCCTCAGTGATCAGTGTAAAGAAAGAGTGGAAAACAATAGAATTGGAAAGACTAGAGATCTCTTCAAGAAAATTAGAAATAACAAGGGAACATTTCATGCAAAGATGGACTCAATAAAGGTCAGAAATGGTATGGACCCAACAGAAGCAGAAGATATTAAGAAGAGGTGGCAAGAATACATAGAGGAACTATACAAAAAAGATCTTCATGACCCAGATCACGATGTTGTGATCACTCACTTAGAGCCAGACACCATGGAATGTGAAGTCAAGTGGGCCTTAGGAAGTGTCACTATGAACAAAGCTAGTGGAGATGATGGAACTCCAATTGAGCTCTTTAAAATCTAAAAGATGATGCTGTGAAAGTAGTGCACTCAATATGCCAGCAAATTTGGAAAACTCAGCAGTGGCCACAGGACTGGAAAAGGTCAGTTTTCATTCCAACCTTTAAGAAAGGCAATGCCAAAGAATGCTTGAACTACTGCACAATTGCACTCATCTCACATGCTAGCAAAGTAATGCTCAAAATTCTCCAAGCCAAGCTTCAACAGTATCTGAACCATGAACTTCCAAATGTTCAAGCTGGATTTAAAAAAGGCAGAGGAACCAGAGATCAAATTGCCAACATCCCATGGATCATCGAAAAAGCAAGCGAGTTCCAGAAAAACATCTATTTCTGCTTTATTGACTACACCAAAACCTTTGGCTGTGTGGATCACAGAAAACTGTGGAAAATACTACAATAGATGGGAATACCAGACCACCTCGCCTGCCTCATGAGAAATCTGTATGCAAGTCATGATGCAACAGTTAGAACTGGACATGGAACAACAGACTGGTTCCAAATAGGAAAAGCAGTACGTCAAGGCTGTATATTGTAACCCTGCTTATTTAACTTATATGCAGAGTACATCATGAGAAATGCTGGGCTGGATGAAGCACAAGCTGGAATCAAGATTGCCGGGAGAAATATCAATAACCTCAGATGCAGATGACATCACCCTTATGGCAGAAAATGAAGAACCACTAAAAAGCCTCTTGATGAAAGTGAAAGAGGAGAGTGAAAAAGTTGGCTTAAAGCTCAACATTCAGAAAATGAAGATCATGGCAGCCGGTCCCATCACTTCATGGCAAATGGAGAAACAGTGGAATCAGTTAGAGACTTTATTTTTGTGGGGCTCTAAAATCACTGCAGATGGTGACTGCAGCCATTACATAAAGAGACGCTTACTCCTTGGAAGCAAAGTCATGATCAACCTAAACAGCATATGAAAAAGTAGAGACATTACTTTACCAACAAAGATCTGTCTAGTCAAAGTTATGGTTTTTCCAGTAGTCATGCATGGATGTGAGAGTTGGACTATAAGGAAAGCTGAAAAATGAAGAACTGATGCTTTTCAACTGTGGTGTTGGAGAAAACTGTTGAAAATCCCTTGGACTGCAAGGAGATCCAACCAGACCATCTTAAAGGAAATCAGTCCTGAATGCTCATTGGAAGGACTGATGTTTAAGCTGAAAGTTCAATACTTTGGCCACCTGATGCAAATAACTGATTCATTTGAAATGACTCTGATGTTGGGACATGGGATGAGATGGTTGGATAGCATCACTGACTCGATGGACATGAGTTTGAGTAAACTCTGGGAGTTGGTGATGGACAAGGGTGCCTGGTGTGTTGCAGTCCATGGGGTTGCAAAGAGTCAGACACAACTGGGCAACACTGAGGAATCTAAATGTTGGTCTGTGGATAAGAAGAATGTAGCCTATAAATCTACATATACAGTGACTTTTCAGTCTTAATAATGAAAACAATCCTGCCATTTACAATTATATGAATGAACCTGGAGGATATTATACTAAGTGAAAAAATGTTAATCACAGAAGAACAGATAGGGCATGATTTCACTTATATGAGATATCTAATCAGTCAAACTCTCAGAGCCAGAGAAAGTAATAGTTACTGCCAGGAGCTAAGGGAAGGGAGAAATGAGCTATTTTCAATTAGTATAAAAGTTCCAGTTATGCTAGATGAATATGTTCTATAAATTTGTTTTTCAACATAGTTGAAATACAATAGTTAGAAATACAGTTGTTTGAACTGCAAAGTTTTTTAAGATGATAGGTATTCATGTTAGTTGCAACGCAGGAGACCCCAGTTTGATTCCTGCGTTGGGAAGATCCACTGGAGAAGGGATAGGCTACCCACTCCAGTATTCTTGGGCTTCTCTGGTGGCTCAGCTGATAGAGAACCTGCCTGCAATGTGAGAGACCTGGGTTCAATCTCTGGATTGGGAAGATCCCCTGGAGAAGGATATGGCTATCCACTCCAGTATTCTGGCCTGGAGAATTCCATGGACTGCATAGTCCATGGGGTAGCAAAAAGTCGGACATGACTGAGTGACTTTCACTTTCACTTTTACTTTCATCATGTTAATACACATATAAACCCGCAGACAATATTCAAGAGTGAAAAGCTGAAAAGCCTTCTTGCTAAATTCAGGAAAAAGATAAGGATGCCTACTCACCCAAATTCTATTCAGTGTAGTGTTGGATGTCTCAGCTACAGTAATCAGAAGAGAAAAATAAAGATATCCAAATTGGAAAGGAAGATGTAACACTGTCACCATTTGCAAATGATATGATACTCTATATAGTGAAGCTTAAAGTATCCACACAAAAAACCTTACAACTAATAAGGCATAAAGGTAGCAGGATACAAGATTAATATAAATAAACTATTGTATTTCTTTACATTAGTAACCAAATATCAGAAAGGGAAAGTAAAAAAAAAGAAAAATCCTGTTTAAAGCCGTGTAATGGCCAAAAAGTAAAATACCTATTAACCAAGGCGGTGAAACACCTAAACACTGAAAACTATGAAACATTGATGAAATTGAAGATGATTTAAAGAAATGGGGAGATATCCCACGCTCTTGAATTGGAAGAATTAATCTGTTTAAGTGGCCACACTACCGAAAGAGATCTATAGAGTTAATGCAATCCTTATCAAACTACTGATGACATTTTTCACAGAACTAGAACAAAGAATCCTAAAATTTATATGGAACCACAGAAGACTCAGAATTGCTTTTTACTGGAGGTATAACCCTTTCAGACTTCAGAAAATACCACAAAGCTACAGTAATGAAAAAGTCATATTAGCATAAAAATAGAACTGTGGTGTTGGAGAAGACTCCCGAGAGTCCCTTGGACTGCAAGGAAATCCAACCAGTCCATTCTAAAGGAGATCAGCCCTGGGTGTTCTTTGGAAGGAATGATGCTAAAGCTGAAACTCCAGTACTTTGGCCACCTCATGTGAAGAGTTGACTCATTAGAAAAGACTCTGATGTTGGGAGGGATTGGGGGCAGGAGGGGAAGGGGACGACAGAGGATGAGATGGCTGGATGGCATCACCGACTCGATGGACGTGAATTTGAGTGAACTCCGGGTTTGGTGATGGACAGGGAGGCCTGCCGTGCTGCGATTCATGGGGTCGCAAAGAGTCATACATGACTGAGCAACTGAATTGAACTGAAATGAACATGTCACTAATGGAAGAGAATAGAGAGAGCCCAGAAATAAACCACACACCTACAGCCAATTAATCTACAACAAAGGAGCCAAGAATATACAATGGTAGAAAGACAGTCTTGTCAACAAAGGGTGCTGGGAAAGCTGCTCAGCCTTGCTAATAATTAGAGAAATGCAAATTAGAACTACACCTTATACTGGTCAGAATGGCTGTCATCAAAAAGTCTACAAATAATAAAATATGGAGAAAGCATGGATAAAAGGAAACAATTATACACTGTTTGTGAAAAGTAGATTGGTGCAAATACCATATGATGTGTAGTATATATGAAATCTGAAAGTAGTACAAATGACTATATATACAAAACATAATCAGACTCACAGACATAGTAAACAAACTTATAGTTACCCAAGGGGAAGGTGGGCTGAGGGATAAACAATGAGTATGGGATAAACAGATACTACTTATCTATTTTATGTATTAGCAGTTTGTAAGGATTTACTGTATAGCACAGAAAATAATATTCAATGTCTATGACAATCTAGAAAGGAATATAATCTGAAAAAATATGTAACTGAATCACTTTGCTGTATACCTGAAAATAACAGTATCGTAAATCAACTATACTTTGATAAAAGGGAGTATGCTATTATTTACAGAATATTTTCAACCTGCTTTAATATATTCATTTCTTCCCTCAGTAAAAACTTTCCACAACATCTTTAAGGTTATATGTTTCATTCCTTAAAATATCAAGATTCACTTAACCACTACACCACATAATACAGTACACTTATATTGTTTCCATTTTCATGTTATTACTCTATAACACTTGAATCAACATCCTTATGCACAAATATCTGCCCGCTTTACTTATTAGTGTGTTTGTTTTTAGGAAAAAAAGTACCCAGCTGCTAAGTTTCTTTTAAGCATTTTAGTGGAAGATACTCCTTCATTAATTTTTCAGTTATATACCTGTACTCCTTGGGCACTTTTTATAAATGCCAGATATAGAAAATCCATTGAGCAAATGACCATGACTTCATGTAGGATTTAACCTGTGGATATATAGATAGAAAAGTTACTTGACCATGACCATAAAATATGTCAGGGCAACCCAAATGAACTTGCTGTTACATAAATTAAAGGTATTTGTGTGTTGGCAACTTCACATGGCTTAACATGGTCCCATGGTCTGAATGTGTGTGCCCTGCCCAAATTCATATGTTGAAGTTCAAATATGATGGCATTAGAAGTTGGGTTTTTTGGGAAGTGCTTAGATCATGAGGGTGGAACTCTCATGAATGGGATTAGGATCTTTAAGATACCCCACAGAGCTCCCTAAGCCTTTCTCCTATATAAGGACACAGCAAAGAAGCATTCTGAAACTTGTAAGAGTGCCCTCGCCTCATCATGCCAGCACTTTGATCTTGGACTTCCAGTCCCCAGAACAGTGAGAAATAAGGTTTCGTTATTTGTAATCTACTCCGACTGTGGCATTTTGTTATAGCAACCAAAAGCGATTAAGGCACATGGTTTTACAATAACTGGGGTAGGAAATGCAACCCACTCCAGTATTCTTGTCTGGAAAAATTCCATGGACAGAGGAGTCTGGCAGGCTAAATAGTCCATGGGGTTGCAAAGAGTCACACATAGCTTAGTGACTAAACGACAATTATAACTGTTAACAATGGGAAAATATGTAGGGTGTTCTGAGAGCAAAGAAACATTAATTTCAAATTGGCAGAAAAGGCTTGGTTTTCAAGAGTGGTGACCAGTCTTGGCTTTCAAGAATAACGACACAAATGTACTTAGATTTTGCCAGATAATGGAGGAGGAGAACAGGAAAGAGGAGGCCTGTAAGATAGCACAGGCACTTATGACATTTGGCACATATCTCTAGTTATCTTTCAAATTTTCAAGTCTGAATTGCTTATTCTACCATATCAATAATTTGGCCTCATTCTTATAATGACCAATTCTGATCCAAAATAGCATCCTAAGTGGATTTTAGAAGTCTAAAACTAAATCTCTACTAGATTTGCACTATATCCTCAACTTAGTCTGTGTAACTGTGCATTGGAAAACAAAGTAATCAAGAATTTATTTAGAATTGGTAACAGTTAAAAAGGCTATGATCTTCAGTTTGCAATTTTTTTCTGATGGAGTATCCTGAAATACTATTTATCAAAGAACTTGTATTTAAAACAGTTATATCCAGTGACTAAGATCGATGAGTAAAGACACTCTGGCATGCCTTATGCATAGGAGATATTTGTTTATAGAATCCATCTTCTTGCCTTGTATATCTCTGTTTATTTTATTAGAATATAGTTCATTACCTCTTCAAGATGATAGCATATGTCCTTTTCTTTCGGACACTGATTATGTTTTGTTTACTATTTCCTAAGCTTTTTCTTGTATAACCAATCCAACATAGAGATGAGAATTAAAAGTAAAATATACTAAAACTTGTGCAAAAGAAGAAATTTTACAGATATGCAAGTTTTGTCAACAAATGACAAATTTTAAGTTTAGAAAGCTGTTTCTCAAAAATCAATTGACGAGACAAGTGCTAAATTAGTGGAAGTAAAAGTAAACGATAAACCACTGCCTTCCTTGCAGTATAAAACCCTCTTTTTAAACATAATAAAACAATATTAAAAATTACATTGAAAATGCTATATTTCTTCCTTACTTGGCAAAAAGTGAATACTTTTAGTATTATTAATGTTTGGTTCATGGCAAGGTCAATTTCATCTTTTAGGATAACAAGAGTGAAATAAGTAAGAACAAATAAATTTCACTATTTCAGTTCCTAGGGGTATATTATAGATATATACTGACAAAGTTCACTAAAATATATTTGATTTTTATGTCAGCTAAGCTTACTCGCAAATCCCATGGATGGAAGAGGCTGGTAGGCTGCAGTCCATGGGGTCGCTAAGAGTTGGACATGACTGAGCGACTTCACTTTCACTTTTCACTTTTATGCATTGGAGAAGGAAATGGCAACCCACTCCAGTGTTCTTGCCTGGAGAATCTCAGGGACGGGGGAGCCTGGCGGGCTGCCATCTCTGGGGTCGCACAGAGTCGGACATGACTGAAGCGACTTAGAAGCAACAAGCCTTTTGAGAGTTGGACTGTGAAGAAAGCTGAGGGCTGAAGAATTGATGCTTTTCAACTGCGGTGTTGGAGAAGACTCTTGAGAGTCCCTTGGACTGCAAGGAGATCCAACCATTCCATCCTAAAGGAGATCAGTCTTAGGTGTTCATTGGAGGGACTGATGCTGAAGCTGAAACTCCAATACTTTGGCCACATTATGCAAAGAGTTGACTCATTGGAAAAGACTTATGCTGGGAGGGATTGGGGACAGGAGGAGAAGGGGACAACGGAGGATAAGATGGCTGGATGACATCACCAACTCGATAGACATGAGTTTGGGTAAACTCCGGGAGTTGGTGATGGACAAGGAGGCCTGACGTGCTGTGATTAATGGGGTTGCAAAGAGTTGGACACAACTGAGCAACTCAACTGAAGCATTTTTATATACATATACAATTTTTATTTGAATTACCTAACATTTGCATTTTGTGTTACTGCTTTTTAAACTTGTATTTGTATTCATCATTTTAGTTTTAAATGATAACTTCATAGCTTTTTTCTTTGAATCTTTGATAGTGTTTATAGAGTAAACCTTTGTTTTATCTATCCATTTCCTTTTCTTACATATTTGTGTTTCCAAGCAATTGAAGCAAGGTAAATGGAATGTTTAAATTCTTTTACAAATTATTACTTTTATTCTTAGTTTGACAGTACTGCAAATAAAAGAATAAAGTATGATCTATGACTGAATGGAGATTATGGGTCTGTGTTTTCAAAGCATGCCATTATTTAATCAGTTTACTTGCTATGTGATCTCTTACTTATTTACTTATTTTGTATATATCTTTTGATCCTCTGTTAATCAAATTTATTTCCTTTTTTATTATTATGTTGAGCAATTTTAAACTTTTCTATGTTGTAAAAGCGTTATTAGCAGAAGTAAATGCAGCTTTTTTATTGAAATTCTCTATTTCAGAATATATTTAAAGAAACCGTAAGCATCCTTTTGTATTATTATTTACTTGAAATTAAGTTTTGTTACTCATCTAAATAGATGTGCTTCTATCTTATTGGTATTTTACTAAACATTTTGTACACTGTTGTCCCCATAAATCTAACACTTTTTTTGCTTGTAAATCTTACCTTATAGTGCTTTCACAAAATTATCAAATTAAAAGTGAATTATAATTCCTAATATGAGTTTGTTGTTATGAAAAATGATTGTCAAAATACATTAAAGACTTAAATGTAAGGCCAGAAAGTATAAGCTCTTAGAGAAAAACCTAAGCCATATACTCTTTGACATAAATCACAACAAGATTCTCTGACCCACCTCCTAGATTAATGAAAATAAAAACAAATGGGACCTAATAAAACTTAAAAGCTTCTGCACAGTAAAAGAAACTATAAACAAGATGAAAAGACAACTCTCAGAATGGGAGAAAATAGTTGCAAATGAAGCAACTGACAAAGAATTCATCTCCAAAATATATAAGCAGCTCATACAGCTCAATATCAGAAAAACAAATAACCTAATTTTAAAACATGGCAAAAAACCTAGACAGACATTTCTCCAAAGATGTACAAATGGCCAATAAATAAATGAAAAGCTGCTCAACATTGTTCATTATTAGAGAAGTGAAAATCAAAACTACAATGAACTACCTCCCACCAGTCAGAATGGTCATCATCAAGAAATCTACAAAAAATAAATGCTGGAGAGGATGTGGAGAAAAGGGAACCCTCCTACACTTTTGGTGGGAATGTTAACTGATATCACCACTATGGAAAAGAGTATGGAGATTCCTTAAAAAAAAAAAAAAAAACTAGAAATAAATATACCATATGATCCAGAAAACCCACTACTAGGCATATACCTTGAGAAAACCACAATTCTATACAGAGTGAAGTAAGCCAGAAAGAAAAACACCAATACAGTATACTAGCACATATATATGGAATTTAGAAAGATGGTAATGATAACCCTGTATGTGAGACAGCAAAAGAGACACAGATGTATAGAACAGACTTTTGGACTCTGATGGAGAGGGAGAGGGTGGGATGATTTGGGAGAATGGCATTAAAACATGTATGCTATCATGTAAGAACTGAATTGCCAGTCTATGTTCAATGCAGGATACAGCATGCTTGGGGCTGGTGCACGGGGATGATCCAGAGAGATGATATGGGGTGGGAGATGGGAGGGGGGTTCAGGATTGGGAACTCATGTACACCCATGGCAGATTCATGTCAATGTATGGCAAAACCAATACAGTATTGTAAAATAAAGTAAAAATAAAAATTTTTAAAAAGAACAGTGTAAATGGTACTATAAAATCAATGTTATCAATATTATACCACTAGAGTATAAGAATAAATATATTTAAATATAATAATATTATATTAGTTTATCATTCTTCCTTAAAAAAATTTTTAAAAAAGTAAAAGACACATGTACTCCAGTGTTCGCTGTAGCAATATTTACAATAGTCAGGACATGGAAGCAACCTAGATGTCCATCAACAGATGAATGGATAAAGAAGTGGTGGTTCATTTATGCAATGGATTATTACTCAGCCATAAAAAGGAATGGGTTTGAGTCAGCTATAGTGAGGTAGATGAACCTAGAACCTGTTATACAAAGTGAAGTAAGTCACAAATAGAAAAGCAGGTATCATATATTAATCCACATATATGAATCTTGAAGCTTACATGGTGGCTCAGATAGTAAAGAATCCACCTGCAATGCAGGAGGCCCAGGTTTGATTCCCTGGAGAAAGGAATGGCTGCCCACTCCAGTATTCTTTCCAAGGACAGAGGAGCCTAGTGGGCTACAGTCCATGGGGTTGCAAAGAGCTGGATATGAAGAGAAACAGAACTGATGAACTTAGCAGAGAACAGACTTGTGGACACAGTGGGGGAAGACAAGGGTGGGAAAAACTGAGAAAGTAACATTGACATATATACACTATCATGTGTAAAACAGATAGTGGGAAGTTGCTAAATAACACAGCGTGCCTAGCCTTGTGCTCTGTGATGATCTAGAGGGCTAGAGTGGGTAGGAGAGTGGGAGGGGAGGGAGGCTCACCAGGAAAGGAAGACATATATATATATGTGTGTATATATATATATATATATATGTGTGTGTGTGTGTGTGTGTGTGTGTATGTATGTGTAATTATGACAGATTTGCATTGTTATATGGCAGAAACCAACACAAACTGTGAAGTAATTTTCCATAAAAAAAAAAAAGAGTTATAAAAGACGTAGCAATTTTCATGTTACTTATAACTGTTTTCTTCCTGCTCCTTCATTTCCAGGTACAAAATGTTTGGGTACAAAATGTTTACCATATTTTGTATTTGTATTCCAGCTGGATTTGGTAAGGCTATGTATGTACTCTCCAGCTTTTAGAATCTCACTTGAGAGTAAACAAGGAAAAAAAACAAGGAATATTATAATGGACCAGTATTAAATACAAGGCAATCTGTGACAAAGCAGCATATATACAAAAAATAATTATATTCATTGGTTGTTTCATGTATAAAAGTATTTTGTTTGACAGCTTTTATATAATTAGTACTTATAGCAGTGGGCCACCTAGAATGGGTTGGACAGCAATAAATGGAAAGCAGCAATAAAATGAAAAATTTGCTATATGGGATAGCCAGGCCAAATTTCCATCTTTGAATGCAAGTTGAGTAAAATTTGAAAGAGACGTTTAAACATTCTATCAAGGTTGGTAGTTGATCAATGCTAATGTTCAAACTGAGTGAAAGAGTCTAGCCTGATGTTCTCTAATCATTAAAGAAAGGAAAGAAGAGAAATTTTGGAGGAAATGAGAAACTAGTAATTGAGAGTCTTTTAAAAATTTTTATGTCACTTCTGTATGTTTATTTTGAAGACTAAGTTTAGAAATCTAAGTTATTTTTACTTCTCTAGTAGAAACAAAAATTTTATTTTCTTAAACCTTGTCACATACAAATTAGACTAGCTCTAATCCTCAGCTACTTGCTATTTTCAGAGTGATTGTGACTTCTCTGTCAAATCCATTTTTATTGTAAAATTTGGGGAAATTCTTTTGTGTGCCCCTGATCTCTTGTGGGACCACAGCTAAATAATTAGGAACTTTTGTTATTGTTACACTAGGAACTGGTACAATGAGGCTGAAGTACTTGAGATACTTAGGTGTAAATCCTGATTCAGTTACTGAAAACTTTGAAGAAAATCCTTTCAATTCATAGTGCTTAAGTTCATGGATTTTAGAAATAGACTGCCTGGATTCACATCTTTAGGTTTGTATCCTTCAGGAAGGTACTTTTCTCCCAGGAAAGAGTAAAGAGTACTGCCCTGCCTACTTCAGGTACCAGCCTACAGATGACTAGAGCCTAAGGAAGGGAGGAACTTATTCTTAAGTTAACTTTATAGTTTTGATTATTAGTACTGATCTGGACTTAATAAATGCTGAACATAGACTGTACTTTGAAACTTAAACAGAATTTCTTATTTTTGCTTGTTTTTCCCTTGATTACTTAGCCATTTATTTATTTGTACTGAGGTACAGTTACAATGTTGTGTTAATTTCTGGTGTACAGCAAAGTGATTCAGTTATACATATATTCTATTTTGTATTCTTTTCCATTTTTTCCTTATTTGTTTTTAAAATAAAAGAGATCAGAAAAATCTTAAGGACTACTGTTATTATCATCGGAGGCAGAAATAAAACTAGACAAACGAGTGATTTATAGGAACAGTGGAAGCAAAAATAAAATTGTTTTATGATTCCTGCCCCAAGAAGTTTTCATTGTTGACAATAAGATATACCCAGATTTCACAAGGATACGGTCTCTGTATTGGAAATTCCTCCAATCCACTGTCAGCACTGTACTTTACTGAACACAACTTAAAGAATACATATAAAGGGACTCTGTTCCCTTCCTAGAAGAATTTTTCCTGATATATTCCTCTTTTATTTACTTATGCCTAACCCATAACATGCCATGGTTCTCTTAAAACAGTCTCATATATTTACTGGGCATTGTGTTCCTATACAAAAAGGAATAATAAAAAAAACATTAAGTATAATAAATAGGGTTAAAATACTTCAGGGGTCTATGTGAAGCTAATCCTTAGTTTTCAGACTATTCAAAATAATTCTCTGTGGCTCACCAGTTACAGTTTGTTTAGGGCAATTTACCCCCAGGAAGTTACAGTTCAATATTTGTTGTGTTCCTCTGCCTATTCCTCATGTAGGGAAAGAAAATGTGGATGAAAAGTAATGACAGCATATTTCCCCCCTTCCATGAGTTTTAAACATTTTACATAAAGAGGACAGTTGAGGAAGATGTAATAAACAATCAAAAGCAAAACACATTGCTTCTTTATATTTGGCGATGAATTCACACACCTACTTAAGTTATATTCTTATTTTCTGAAGAAATATTACGCACAGGCAACATAAATTGTATCCATGTTGCTTTTTTTCTAGGAAACACAACATAATGAAAGATGATATATCATTTAGGTATAAATATTGGTGACACTGTATGAAGTAACCTATCTAAAGCTTCAGGCTGTAAACTTCATACATTGAATGCTCTATGTAATAGTTCTCTCATCCTGCATAGTTCTTCCATGTCTATGGAAGAGGCTGCTCTTTGAAACTTATATCATCTCCTAGTCTTTATCACCTGTCACCAATATTTGAGAAGTATTACTCAAACTATCAAAGCCATAGAGGTGAATATCACACCTAGAATGAGTTCTCTCAATACAGATAATCTCTTTGGACTTATGTTTATTTAGACTGTTTATTACAATTTCTGATTTAGTTTAATTTTCTACAGAGAGTTCTATCAGCAAAGAATGGGACAATTCATGTAGCTATGATTTTCAAGACCTTGTGAGAATGTAGCCTGAAAAATCCAGAAATACTGCCTAGTTATTAAGTATCTCCTCCAAGCTTCGTCTATGCTCTTTCTTTAATGCCCTCCATAAGCCAAGGAAATTTAGAAAACTAAAATACCTGACAATGTTATCTGTACAAATTCCCTCTATGTGATATGTTTATTATATCATAAAATAGTGATTTTTCATATTCCAAGTACGCATTTTTCTAATTTGCTTATTATTGATTACTTATATTGGTATATTATTGTTCAGAGAGTTTCTATATGACATATACAATTATAAAATAATTAAATATATCATAATATTCAAATGAAAAATATATGGCCATTTTAGAAGTTGCATGTTGCTATTTGAGGTGTGGTCCTTAGATCGACAGCATTAGCATCTCCTTGGAAGCTTATGAGAAAAGCAGAATCTCAGACTCACCTTAGACTTAATCTTTCATAATCGGCATGTGAACAGAATCCCTATTATGTATCCACTGAAGTGTGAAATGCACTATTCTAAGGTTACAATAGAAATCTTATGAAAATTCAGGCATAGATTAAAGCAACACATATTTATTCTTCTATTACAATGTTTAAAAATTACTGTTTTCTTAGAGTAAAACATCATTATAAGAGACTGTTGAGTGAAAAATCCTATAGACTGATGCTTAGGCTTATTCTGTCTAGTAGTATGGAAGATAGCATGCAATGAGGATGGTTGGCAGCAGGAAGGGATGGAAACAAAAGGTACAAAATACTAATGGTTTTATAGCTGAATTTTTGAAATACAAATACATTCATATGTGTATGATTAATTTATTGCTTTTTAAGAAGCATAGGTTGCTTTTTCTTTTTGTAGGTTGCCTCTTCTGACGTGCGGAGCTTATTTAGTCTGATGTAGCCTGTGTAATATTGTCTTTAAAGTGCTAGAAGAATAAATGATGTAAGCACTGTACCTACATTTGGAAATTTTTCACTTAAGGCCCATCTTTGAAAATGTTTTAGGTGTGACAACTTTGTATTATTTCTTGTATTAACTACTCACTTAAGATATTGGTTATTATTTTTCATTTTTTAAATGGAGTGAAAATTTAGACTCATTGTGAACTTTATAATTTTACGATAATCTTCTCTGTTTTTTAAATTTTTCTTGGTGATAACATTTATTAACATTTTTATACCATGCCATTACAATTATCTCATTCAGTGTTGAAATAAGAACTCTTATTATTAAATCCATATTTCTTAATAATACTTTTATTTAATTTTCATAAATAAGTATTACTACCATAAATTTGTTTGTACAAATTAAACTGATTCCTGGTAAGCATGTTTCTCAATTTGTGGGAGCTGTGAAGTTTACATTTTCTCCTAACTTTCAATAGAGGAGTGAATTTGTGAATTTTCTGAGTTGGTTAAGTGCAGGTTGGGAAATAGCTTCCTAATTTATTCTATATTTTCTCTTATTTGGGCTTCTTTATTTGACTGCTGGCTTCTTTGTGAGTTGATTTTTGCAGAATATAAAATATGTGCATATTTTACTTTACATATACTTTCCCATTTTTCCTGTTGACCCCACTGACAGGTGACTTAAGGTACTCCCTGTGTCTCAGATTATAGCATGAGCTGTACCCTATACAACTGAAAGGACAGCAGTATTATGAAATACTAGGTTGACCTGAAATAAACACACTGTCTGTCTGCCTGTCACAGGCCTGGGACAATTACAGAGCAAAGAGGAAGCCCTGTCAAACATGCAGTGCAGGCTCTAGTTACCACAATAGCAAACACACTTCTTATCAAGGGAACAAGGGCCAATATACCATGAGGAAAGACATGGCAAGCATCCATACCAAAACACACACACACACACACACACAAACCAAAAATATTGCACTCTTACAATTTACACAAGTTCTCTCCCACATGAAAGCCCTTCAAGACTAAAATGCTTGCTCAGTCAGAACCGACTCTTTGCAACATCATGGACTATAACCGACCAGACTCCTCTGTCCATTGGATTTCCCAGGCAAAAACACGGGAGTGGGTTGCCATTTCCTACTCCAGAGGATCTTTCTGACCCAGGGATAAAGCTGTGTTTCCTGAATCCCCTGCATTGGTAGGCAGATTCTTTACTACTGAGCCATCCCTGCTTTTCCCTAGATTCATAGAGTCAGAGAAATATAAGTAAAATGAGAAAGCAGAGACAACTTCTCGCAATTTAAAGAATAAGAAAAATCCCCTGAAATAACAAAAATGAAACAAAACTCTCTGGTCAACTAGCCCCTGAGTTCAAAAGAAAGTAATAAAATGCTGAAGGAATTGAGAAAGACTAGCGATCATGGAATCTGGTCCCATCACTTCATGGGAAATAGATGGGGAAACAGTGGAAACAGTGTCAGACTTTATTTTGGGGGGCTCCAAAATCACTGCAGATGGTGATTGCAGCCATGAAATTAAAAGACACTTACTCCTTGGAAGGAAAGTTATGACCAACCTAGACAGCATATTGAAAAGCAGAGATGTTACTTTGCCAACAAAGGTCCATCTAGTCAAGGCTATAGTTTTTACAGTAGTCATGTATGGATGTGAGAGTTGGACTGTAAAGAAAGCTGAGCATGGAAGAATTGATGCTTTTGAACTGTGGTGTTGGAGAAGACTCTTGAGAGTCCCTTGGACAGCAAGGAGATCAGTCCTGGGTGTTCTTTGGAAGGAATGATGCTAAAGCTGAAACTCCAATACTTTGGCCACCTCATGTGAAGAGTTGACTCATTGGAAAAGACCCTGATGCTGGGGGGGATTGGGGGCAGGAGGAAAAGAGGACGACAGAGGATGAGATGGCTGCATGGCATCAGCAACTCGATGGATGTGAGTCTGAGTGAACTCCTGGAGTTGGTGATGGACAGGGAGGCCTGGCGTGCTGTGATTCATGCGGTCGCAAAGAGTCGGACACGACTGAGCGACTTAACTGAACTGAACTGAACTGAGTGATATAAATGCAAATCACAAGGAACTAGAACTATAGAGAAACCAATCAAAATTAGACAACTTAATTGCTGAAACAAAAACTAAGCTAAGGACAATAAATAGCAAATTAAACAATGCAGAAGAACGAATAAGTTTTCTGAAAGATGTAATAACAGAAATCATCCAATCAGTACAGCAGACAAAAAGACCAAAAAAGAGTAACATACAAGATCTACAGAATGATATAAAGCATGACAACCAATGCATAATAGGAATCCCAGGAGATGAAAGAGACAAGGGGAATTGAAAGTGTATTTGAATAAATTACAGCTGTACAACTCCCAAACCTAAAAAAAAGGAAACATATACCCAGTTATAGAAAGCACAGTGGGTATCAAATAAGAGGAACTCCCAAAATACCTACTTAAAGACATTTCATATTTAAAATGATGAAAATCAGAGGATTTTTAAAGCAGTAAGAGAAAAGCAAAGAGTCAGTCATAAGGGAATCCCCATTAGACTATCCTTGACTTTATTAGCATAATGGTCTAACTAAATTAACTAGAAAACAGTCCTACTATGGACTATAACAAATTTGACTTCTTACTATGCACGGAAGTTGGATAACCTGAATCAGATAAAAATCCTAATTTAAAAAATCACTGTGTCTCCAAACTCAAGTTGTATACATTAAATATTGAGATCTTATAAGCTATTCATAATTAAGTAAAGTGGTTTTTAAAAAGTATCTTGAATTTTTGTGAAATACAAAATGAGTTGAATCATTTGCATATCATACAGACTATACATTCTAGAACATTATTTTAAAAGGCAGTATTAGAACAAAAATTCTTGATGATGCCCTGATGCTACAGCTGTAGAAAGCACAGTTACATTGCTATTAATGAATATACAATATTTTGTGCTCCAAGGTTACTATAATACATGATCTGGCATATAGTAACTCAAATATCCTTACAAAACATTATTATATCATAACAGTCTGACAACATCTTAATCAAAAGCTGAATCAACACTATATCTTAGTTAATGATATTATTTGAGGAAGTACGCATTTCAAAAGATATGTTGGTGGTGAAATGATTAAAGATATGGAATTTAGAATGCAAGCTATATATGCTTTAAAAGTATCCACTTTTACATTTATTTCTTAGTTCTATTGGCAAGTTCTTTTAAATATTAATGTAGTAAGTAAAATGAAGAACTATGTATTTAATGAATATAATTTCTTTGAAATTTTCAGAGATTAAAACACTCTCTAAGATCACACAAACTTACCACAAGTTTGCCCTTGTTTACCACAAAAAAAGGGCATTAACACTAACTTGTCCAATCAAGAAAATATTAGGAAAAAAGAATGACTTATTTTTGAATTTCATAATTGGTGCATCTCCTAATCAATCTCAAAATTGTGTGTAAATTAATTTATATTTTCTGTATTAGATACAACATCACATTAACTGAAAATAAAACAGCATGGCTTACTGAAGAACATCATGGCCTTTTCAAGGTAATAAAGACACAGACTGAACAAGTTTTAGAGTTATGATGGATAATTTACTAAATAAACATGTTAGAATGTTTAAGGTACTAAAACCTTAAGTTATTTAGAAATATATTCATTTTCAATAATATGTTCAATATATTTTAGTATTTTCTGAGCACATATGATTGTGTGTTTATTTTCATTGTCAATATGTATTTAAATTATCTTGTACTATATTATAAAATGATGTTTCCAAAATTACATTTCTTGAATGACTCTGAGTCCTGCAATGTTCATAGAATACATTTTCTATTTTTTAAAATTAAATAATTAATTTATTTTAATTTTACTTTACAATACTGTATTGGTTTTGCCATACATTGACATGAATCCGCCATGGGTGTACATGAGTTCCCAATCCTGAACCCCCCTCCTACCTCTCTCCCCATATCATCTCTCTGGGTCATCCCAGTGCACCAGCCCCAAGCATTCTTTATCCTATATCGAACCTAGACTGGCAATTCATTTCTTACATGGTAGTATACAGGTTTCAATGACATTCTTCCAAATCATCCCACCCTCTCCCTCTCCCACAGAGTCCAAAAGTCTATTCTTTACATCTGTGTCTCTTTTGCTGTCTTGCATACAGGGTTATTATTACCATCTTTCTAAATTCCATATATATGTGCTAGTATACTGTATTGGTGCTTTTCTTTCTGGCTTACTTCACTCTGTATAATCGGCTCCAGTTTCATCCACCTCATTAGAACGGATTCAAATGTATTCTTTTTAATGGTTGAGTAATACTCCACTGTGTATATGTACCACCAGCTTTCTTATCCGTTCATCTGCTGATGGACATCTAGGTTGCTTCCATGTCCTGGTTATTATAAACGGTGCTGCGATGAACATTGGGGTACATGTGTCTCTTTCAGTTCTGGTTTCCTCGGTATGTATGCCCAGCAGTGGAATTGCTGGGTCATAAGGCAGTTTAATTTCCAGTTTTTTAAGGAATCACCACACTGTTCTCCATAGTGGCTGTGCTAGTTTGCATTCCCACCAACAGTGTTAGAGGGTTCCCTTTTCTCCACACCCTCTCCAGCATTTATTGCTTGTAGACTTTTGGATCGCAGCCATTCTGACTGGTGTGAAATGGTACCTCATTGTGGTCTTGATTTGCATTTCTCTGATAATGAGCAATGTTGAGCATCTTTTCATGTGTTTGTTAGCCATCTGTATGTCTCTTTTGGAGAAATGTCTATTTAGTTCTTTGGCTCATTTTTTGATTGGGTTGATTATTTTTCTGGAATTGAGCTGCATAAGTTGCTTGTATATTTTTGAGATTAGTTGTTTGTCAGTTGCTTCATTTGCTATTATTTTCTCCCATTCTGAAGGCTATCTTTTCACCTTGCTTATAGTTTCCTTTGTTGTGAGAAGCCTTCAATTTTAATTAGATCCCATTTGAATATTTTTGCTTTTATTTCAAGTATTCTGGAAGATGGATCATAGAAGATCATGCTGTGATTTGTCATTTTCTAATCATAATAAAATAAAATTAGAAAGCCTCTAACAAAAATCTATCTTAGGAACTCATAAAAGAAATAAGTAACAAGACAATGCATATTAAATTTTGTTTAAAGTAGAAGATAGAAGAGAACTTATAGCTTTAAATTTTATTTGAGCAAAATTTGGATTTATTTGAACACAAATGATCTAGTTTTCAGTAGAATAATAAAGTCAGTAACAAAATGTGAATAAATATTATATAATTGGTTATCAATAATAATAAAATGATGGGGATTGGGACTTTAAAAAGATTAGGAAATTTGGCAATTTTTTTGTGTGTGAGAAAAATGAGTAAAACATGAAGAAGACAGAAGCAAATATAGAATGAAAAGGGATACCTTTAAACCTTTATAAAATATATGTTCTAGAAAAATATAAAGCATCATAATGGATATGAGAAAACATAAATCCATAAGAAATCTTGATAATAGTTCAGTGGAAAACACAGGGATAAGTAGCATATATGTGTTGCAAATATATTTACATATTCAGGGACAGATACCAAATCTACTAAAGAAACACCACATGTTAAAAGAGCATGGGAAGAAGTGAAAAACAACATAAAACAAAAGCATAAAATAAAATAAGAAAGAGGACTAAACACAACAATTACAATGCTCTGTGCACTGAGGAGTAGGAATAGCTCAGATCTCAGAACATGAGACTATACTACAAAATAAATGATACTTTAAATCAAATAAAATATTATTTATCTGTAAGCCCTGTGTTTGTTACCTAATCCTTTCAACTGTACTGTAATATAATTGTTATACCTACCCTCAAGAGGGTATTTGTAGACATATATGATTGCCTAGCACATGTAACCAAGATTTAAGATGCCTAGAATTTTATTTCAATAATATAAATAATGTAATATGAATTTGCAATTTTGAAACCTCCTCTTCTTGGAGATCACCATTGGTCCCACCATAGAGCAGCCAAGTGGCTGATCCACAAACTGGAGAACAATTATCTAAAGAAATTCTTGCATTATTGTGAAAGTTCTAGGTCCCACAACAAACTTCCCAACCTGGGAATCCAGCAAAGGGACCGAGAATCCCCAGGGAATCTGACTTTGAAGGTCAGCAGGATTTGATTACAGAATGTCCATAGGACTGGGGAAACAGAAACTCTCAGAACAAGCAAAACCTTTTGCACACCAGGATCCAGGAGAAAGGAGCAGTGATGACACAAGAGATTGAACCAGACTTGCCTGTGAGTGTTTGGGAGTCTCCGACAGAGATGTGTCAGGCACTGGCAGCAGCATTCCTGGGAGGCCCCGCTTGCTGGCAACAGCCCTTTTGGAGAAAGTTGCAATTACCTTTACTATAGTTTAGCCTCAGGCCAATTTACAAAGAGAGTGGACAGCCCCACCCATCAGCAGAAAACTGGATTAAAGATTTATTGAGCATGGCCCTCCCCACCAGAGCAACACCCCGTTTTCCTCACAGCCAGTCCCTCCCATCAGGAAGCTTGCACAAGCTTCTTATTCTCATCCATAAGAGGGAAGACAGAATGAAAACCACAATCACAGAAAAATAACCAAAATGATCACATGAATCACAGCTTCATAACTCAATGCTATAACTTATGAGCTATGCTGTGTAGGGCCACCCAAGACAAATGGGTTGTGAGGGAGAATTCTGACAAAATGTGGTCCACTGGAGAAAGGAACGGCAAACCACTTCAGTATTCTTGCCTTGAGAACCCCATGAACAGTATGAAAAGGCAAAAAGATATGACACTGAAATATGAACCCCTAAGTCAGTAGGTGACCTATTTCTAAAAAGGGAAGAGTGGAGAAATAACTCCAGAAAGTATGAAGAGACTGAGCCAAAGCAAAAATGACTCCCAGTTGTTGATGTTTCTGGTGGTGAAAGTAATGTCTGATGCTATAAAGAACAATATTGCATGGGAACCTGGAATGTGAGGTCTATGAAATCAAGGTAAACTGGAAGTGGTCAAACAAGAGATGGCAAGAGGGAATATCAACATTTTAGGAAGCAGTGACCTAAAATGGACTGAAATGGGCAAAGTTATTCAGATGACCGTTGTATCTACTACTATGGGCAAGAATACCTTAGAAGAAATAGAGTAGCTCTCATAGTCAACAAAAGAATCTGAAATGCAGTACTTGGATGCAATCTCAAAAACAACAGAATGATCTCTGTTCATTTCTAAGGCAAACCAGTCAATATCATAGTAATCCAACTCTATGCCCCAACCACTAATTCTGAAGAAGCTGAGGCTGAATGGTTCTATGAAGACTCACAAGACTTTCTAGCATTATAGGGGACTGGAATGAAAAGTAGGAAGACATACCTGGAGTAACAGGCAAGTTTGGCCTTAGAGTACAAAATGAAGCAGGGCAAAGGTTAATAGACTTTTGCCATGAGAATGCACTGGTCAAAGCAAACACCCTCTTCCAAAAACACAGGAGAAGACTCTACACATAGACATCACCAGGTGGTCAATACCGAAATCAGATTGATTATATTCTTTGCAGCCAAAGATGGAGAAGTTCTATATAGTCAGCAAAAACAAGACTGGGAGCCGAATTGTGGCTCAGATTATTGCAAACCACTAGGCCATTCAGGTATGACCTAAATCAAGTCCCTTACAATTATCCAGTTGAAGTGACAAATAGATTCAAGGGTTTACATCTGATAGAGAGCCTGAAGAACTATGGTTCAAGGTTTGTAACTCTGTAGAGGAGGTGGTGATTAAAACCATCTCCGAGAAAAAGAAATGCAACAAGGCAAAATGGTTTTCTATGGAGGTCTTACAAATAGCTGAGAAAAGAAGAGAAGTGAAAGGCAAAGGAGAAAAGAAAATATATATCCATCTGATGCAGAATTTCAAAAAATGACAAGGAAAGATAAGAAAGCCTTCTTAAGTGAACAATACAAAGAAATAGAAGAAAACAATATATGGGAAAGACTAAGAGATCTCAAGAGAACTGGATATACCAAGTGAACATTTCATGCAAAGATGTACACAACAAAGACAGAAATAGTATGGACCTAATAGAAGCAGATTTATTTTGAAAGGAGGCAAAATACACAGAAGAACTGTACAGAAAGAGATCTCAATGATCTAGATAATCACAGTGGTATGATCACTCACTTAGAGCAGACATGATAAAGTGTGAAGTCAAGTGAGCCTTAGGAAGCATTACTATGAATGAAGCTAGTGCAGGTGATGAAATTCCAGCTAAGCTATTTCAAATCCTAAAAGATAATGTTAAAGTGCTATACTCAGTCATTTCAGTCACCCAGTCCTGGGGGACTCTTTGTGACCCTATGGACCACAGCATGCCAGGCTTCCCTTTCCATTACCAACTATCGAAGCTTACTCAAACTCACGCCCATTGAGTCCGTGATATCATCTAACCATATCATCCTCTGTTGTCCCCTTCTCTTCCCACATTCAATCTTTCCCAGTATCAGGGTCTTTTCCAATGAGTTAGTTCTTTGCATCAGGTGGCTAAAATATTGGAGTTACAGCATCAGCATCAGTCCTTCCAATGAATATTCAGGACTGATATCCCTTAGGATTGACTGGTTGGATCTCCTTGCAGTCCAAGGGACTCTCAAGAGTCTTCTCCAACACCACAGTTCAAAAGCATCAAATCTTTTGTGCACAATTTTCTTTATAGTCCAACTCTCACATGCATACATGACTGCTGGAAAAATCATAGCTTTGACTTGATGGACCTTCATTGGCAAAGTAATGTCTCTGCTTTTGAATATGCTATCTAGGTTGGTCATAACTTTTCTTCCAAGGAGCAAGCGTCTTTTAATTTCATGGCTGCAGTCACCATCTGCACTGATTTTGGAGCCCCCCAAAATAAGTCTCTCACTGTTGCCATTGTTTCCCCATCTATGTGTCATGAAGTGATGGGACTAGATGCCATGATCTTAGTTTTCTGAATGTTGAATATTAAGCCAACTTTTTCACTCTCCTCTTTCACTTTCATCAAGAGGCTCTATAGTTCTTCTTTGCTTTCTCCCATAGGGTGGTGTCATGTGCATATTTGAGGTTATTGGTATTTCTCCCAGCAATCTTGATTCCAGGTTGTGGTTCATCCAGCCCAGTGTTTCTCATGATGTAGTCTGCATATAAGTTAAATAAGCAGGGTAACAATATACAGCCATGACCTATTCTTTTCCCAGTTTAGAACCAGTCTGTTGTTCATATTCAGTTCTAACTGTTGCTTCTTGACCTGCATACAGATTTCTTAAGAGGCAGGTCAGGTGGTCTGGTATTCCTATCCTTTAAGAATTTTCCGTAGCTTGTTGTGATCCACACAGTCAAAGGCTTTGGCATAGTCAATAAACCACAAGTAGATGTTTTTCTGAAACTCTGTTGCTTTTCTGATGATCCAGTGGATGTTAGCAATTTGATCTCTGGTTCCTCTTCCTCTACTAAATCCAGCTTGAACATCTGGAAGTTCTCAATTCATGTACTGTTGAAACCTGGCTTGGAGAATTTTGAACATTACATTGCCAGCATATGAGATCTGTGCAATTGTGCAGCAGTTTAAACATTCTTTAGCATTGCATTTCTTTGGGACTGGAACGAAAGCTGACTTTTTCCAGTCCTGTGGCCACTGCTGAGTTTTCCAAATTTGCTGGCATATTGAGTGCAGCATTTTCACAGAATCATCTTTTAGGATTTGAAATAGCTTAACTGGATTCCATCACCTCTACTAGCTTTGTAAGTAGAGATGCTTCCTAGGGCCACCCTGAGCTCACATTCCAGGATGTCTGGCTCTTGGTGAGTTATCACACCATCATGATGATCTGGATCATGAAGATCTTTTTTGTATAGTTCTTCTGTGTATTCTTGCCACCTCTTATTAATAACTTCTGCCTCTGTTAATAAAGTATTTCTGTCCTTTATTGAGCCCATCTTTGCATGAAATGTTTCCTTGGTATCTCTAATTTTCTTGAAGAAATCTCTAGTCTTTCCCATGCTATTGTTTTCCTCTATTTCTTTGCATTGATCACTGAGGAAGGCTTTCTTATCTCTCCTTGCTATTCTCTGGAACTCAGCATTCAAATGGATATCTCTTTCCTTTTCTCTATTGCCTTAAGCTTTTTTTCTTTTCTCAGCTATTTGTAAGTCCTCCTCAGACAACCATTTTGCCTTTTTGCATTTCTTTTTCTTGGGAATGGTCTTGATCACTGCCTCTTCTACAAGGCATGAATCTGTGTCCATAGTTCTTCAGGTACTCTCTCTATCAGATATAATCCCTTGAATCTATTTGTCACTTCCACTGTATAATGTGTAAGGGTTTTGATTTAGGTCATACCTGAATGGTCTAGTAAAATGTTTTCCCTACTTTTTTATATTTAAGTCTGAATTTGGCAATAAGAAGTTCATGATCTGAGCCACACTCAGCTCCCAGTCTTGTTTTTGCTGACTGTATAGAGCTTCTCCATCTTTGGCTGGAGAGAATATAATCAATCTCATTTTTGTACTGCCTATCTGTGATGGGCATGTAAAGAGTGTTTTTTCTCCAAGGTCAAATTTGGCTGTTACTCCAGGTATGTCTTGACTTCCTACTTTTGCATTCCAGTCCCCTGTAATGAAAAGCACATCTTTCTTGGGTATTAGTTATAGAAGCTCTTGTTGATCTTCATAGAACCGTTCAACATCAGCTTCTTCAGCATTACTGGTTGGATTACTGTGATATTGCCTTGGAAATGAACAGAGATCATTCTGTCATTTTTGAGATTGCATCCAAGTACTGCATCTGTCTAGTCAAGGCTGCGGTTTTTCCGGTAGTCAACTCCGGGAGATATTGAAAGACTGTGAAGCCTGGCATGCTGCAGTCCATGAGGTTGCAAAGAGTCCTACCCAGCTGAGCATCTAAACAACAACTATTAAATATATATAGAATTTATGAGTTTCCTAATTTTCTTGATATAGCTCTAAGTTTTTAAATTTAGCTATTTATTCTATGCTGTTGAATATGTTTGGAAATTTTCACTTTTAAACCAGCTCTTTCTTTGCGAAGTTGCTCAGTTGTGTCCAACTCTTTGCAACCCCATGGACACCAGGCTCCTCCGTCCATGGGATTTTCTAGGCAAGAGTACTGGAGTGGGTTGCCATTTCCTTCTCCAGGGAACTTCCCGACCCAGGGATCGAACCCAGGTCTCCCACATTGTAGACAGACGCTTTCCGTCTGAGCCATCACTTGATCTTAGCCAAAACCAGCTAGCTCTACCTAATTTTTGTCTCCATCATAACATTTGATAAATACAGTTTTGTAGAAAAAAAGGAAATATTTTCTCTTTGGGGGTACACATTTTCTCAATCATGTTACTTTGTAAGCATGCTAATTTGTATGAAATATGGGTACTTTGAGGCTGTAAAGCAGGACAAACTAAACTAATGACTCATGTGACTGGCACCATTAATAACATCTGTTCTGATTTTCTTTCTGGCTCTCATGACTCTGCTCTGTACTGCATGTTTTCCTTCCTTCACAGAAGAAATCAGTTAAGTCAAAAGTCCAGTACTAATCAGAACAACTTGCCTATAGCATTTGTTGGCTAGAGATTCAGTATTGCATTTTCAAATAGAGTTTCAAGTGTCATGTGAAGAAGTTCAATAGTAAATCTGTTTCCAGTTTTATAGAGAGATATATGTAGATGCTCTCAATTTAAAGTATATTTTTATAAAATAATAAAATATGTTAAAAATGTAAACAGTGTACCTATTTGATATATCAAAGTGTGTATTGATATAGTTAATTTTAATATATATACTTCGGATAAATTTACACAGAGGATTGTATTGTTTCTATTTCTTAGAAAAGTTTGATATACTATTTCAATCAATGTCACATTACCAACTTCCATAGACAGCAAACTTCAAGGCCAATATTTGCAAAAATGTGGATGTTAGCAGAAATAGTAATAAATGAATACCAATGCAATGTACTAAATATGCAATAAATATACATATTACAATACAGAAGTCTATAAAAATGCTTAAAATTTAAATTTAATTTAAAAAGTATATATATATATATCTATACTATTCAAGTAAGCAACAAAAAAGGTACTATGAACACATTTTAAATATTTTGTTAGGTGACCATTTAAAACGAACACATTGCTCCCAATATATGGAAAGAACCATAATTAGATTTATAATAGTCACAATTATTTTAAAAGGCACTATTTTTTAAATAAAATTTATGACCTTCTTTGTTTATAAACCACTCCATAAATTCTCTTTCCACCTGCACTTTACTTGCCACTTGACTAAAACATGTTAATATGTAACTGTTGTTTTTTATTCAATACTTGCCTTTTTCTTAATATTTAAGCTACTTTTTTAGAGCTTTTACGTTTAAAGCCAAATTGAAAGGGAGGGAGACATTTCCCATATTACCCCTGTCCCTATAATGCATTCTCACATTACCAACATTCCACACAAAAGTGGTAAGTTGAATAAACCTACATAGACCAAACATAATCACCCAAAGTCCATAGTTTACATTAGGGTTCACTCTTGGTATTGACATTCTATGGGTTTGGACAAGTGTATAGTGTTATGTGCTGCTTCCCTGGCTCTGTGTTAAAAGAATCTGCCGGCAACGCAGGACACACAGGTTCTATCTCTTGGTTGGGAAAATCCCCTGGAGAAGGAAACAGCAACCCCCTCCAGTATTCTTGGTTTGGAAATCCCAATGACAGGAGAGCCTGGTGGTGTAGAGTCCATTGGGCCGCAAGAGTCAGACATGACTTAGTGACTAAACAGTAACAACACAATGTCATGCATTCATCATTGTGGATTCATGCAGACTATTTTTCTGTTCAAAAATTCCTCTCTAACTATCAATTCCCCTCTGAAAGAACCTGCCTTTAAAAACAATTTTTATTAACAATATGACTCTAATTTATTAACTAATAAATTGTCTCAGGCAACATGATCAGTGAATTACATGTATCATCTCATTTTTTACTATATTTCTGTGAAACTGAATACTATTACTATTATCATTATCATCTTATCACTTAAATTTTAAAAATGAGGAAACTGAGCCATATGAAGTTACTTTTTTTTTTCTAATCACATGTACAAAACCAAATAGTTTAAAAATGACTGAGGCAAGATATGAATTAACTGTGTCTACTCCAGCACTAAGATTCAGCCACAATATCTACTTCCATGCCAAGTCATATTAGGGACAGATAGTCCTAATATGTGACAGATAGTGAGGGACAGATAGTGAGGGACAACTCTGATGTCATAGTAGTTGTCATAGCATTCATCTCTAAAGTTAGAAGACACAGGGTATTTGTTAATGTATAGCTTTTCACCTGTCAGGAGTACTCTGTCTTTATGAAAGCTAGTCATTTCAAGTTTTCTAGAGTATCTCTAACCCACTCTAGCTAACAATTCATATATTTGCCGAATACTGTTAGGTTATATTTAAGTAAAGACTCTTTCTGAACTTTTCTATTCAGTTATTTATCTAAATATGTTTTGTTTAAAATATACTGAATTGACAGTGTTGGGAGAACAACCTATAGATTGAAGCTAATGGCTTTTCCACCCATTTTTTTTAGAAAATAGAAAATTTAGTAAACATAATTTATGTGGAAACACATCCTTTTGCAAGGTTATATTACAAGGATTAATAAAACTCTCAATCAAGCTTGATTCCATGTATCTTATAGGTTGTGACGCAGTTTCTAGATTTAACATTGTTGGGAGGGACTGGGGACAGGAGGAGAAGGGGACGACCGAGGATGAGATGGCTGGATGGCATCACTGACTCGATGGACATGAGTCTGAGTGAACTCCAGGAGTTGGTGATGGACAGGGAGGCCTGGCGTGCTGCGATTCATGGGGTTGGACACGACTGAGTGACTGAACTGAACTGAACTGAACTGAAGGAATAGACTAGACATTTCACTTTTTTTGTTATTGCCAAAAAAGAAAATGAGAGGATGTTAAAGAAACACCAATGCTGTAACAGTACAATCATATAGAATTAACATAGAAACTAAACAAAGAAACACGGCACCTGGAAGTTTCAATAACATCTTTGAAATAAAAGTATGATGTAAAACAGATTATTTTGCATATTATAAAATGGCTTTAATATGTGTTATTTTACATATTATGAAACGGCTTATTAAACATATGATGGAAATAACTTCCCTCAGATTACACAGAGATACTAGAAATACTTTATTTTTTATTTAACCAACTGAAAAGGATACTTTTGAGAATGCAAAGAGGCACTATTAAGAATTACACTGGGGCAACAGGCATTCAGTGAGATGAGTAGACCAAAACCTATGATCATTCTACTTAGAAAAATGCCTGTCTCTGAAGTCTATGAACTACATGGCGCTATTTGCAAAGGACCCACCTGCCAATGCAGGAGACATAAGAGACACAGGTTGGATCCCTGGGTCAGGAAGATCCCCTGGAGGAGGGCCTGGCAACCCACTCCAATATTCTTGCCTGGAGAATCCCAAGGATAGAGGAGCCTGGTGAGCCATAGTTCATGAGGTGCAAAGAGTTGGACATGACTGAAGAAATTTAGCATGTGCACATGAATATATACTACACCAGGGATCTTATATTTCTGTAAACATTTTTTTCATCATAATCTGTGCATCGTAATGATAAATCCATTTAAGAATTCCCAACATGGTTCCAAAATTAGACCTCAAGTTCTACATTGTAAATTTCAGAGAAAAACGAAATTCATGTTCCATACTACATTCCATGTGTTACTATAAGAGCAGAGCAGGATTATTTTACCACTTTGTAATACACAGCTATTTTGGAAATGACTAAGAGGAAGCTTATATGCATTTGCACTGAAATGTCATCTAAATAATATGCACTTGAAAGATTGTTTATATAGCAAAAAAACAATTCAAGTCAGTAGTTTCAGTTCTTTATGATCAATTGCTAGCAAGGGGTCTAGAATTCCACAGTGACTCAGAGAACGGCCAATATTCTTAACTTATAATTAAGCAGACTAAAGTATGAATCCGTTATATTTTTCACCAAAGTGAGACAAAAAATTGGTGAAAGAACTTTTAGAAGTTGTACTAATTTTGACAGGGCACATCCAGTGCTCTTTCCACTAAAGAAGACTGCCCTCAATGAAGTGTAGCTGACATAAAGTCTTAGTTTGGCTTCTGTCCTATTTCATCATAATGAAGTATTAAATATCCAAGGATTCAAACAGTCCACACTCTAATTTTGTCAGTTTCCTCAGTGTTTCTCACCATATAGTATAAAAGGGCATTTACTTACTGTAACCCAAAATACAGTTTCCTTCCATTTTTTTAAATCCCTATAAATAAAAATGGTTCATTTTTAAAATTCTGCAAGAGTCTGAACAATATTGGGTCTGCTTCTAGAAGAATATTTCACAAAATCTAATGATGGAACCTGGAGTATAACACAGCAGAATTAAAGGTTAAAGTTCAAATACTGTAATTTCAAACTATTGATCAATGGTAATTTGGGGCATCTCTCAGTTCACGGGCATTCGGCAAACAAGCAAGTTAGGTTAAGTATGAATGGTTAATGTTGAAGTAACTCAATTTACTAAATTTTCACAGAAAATATTTTCTCCTTTTTTCCTCTATAATTGGTATATATTTCTAATTGCCATTTGTATGTTTGTTTTGAAAATGATAACTGCCTTTAATTAGAACAAAGCTAGAAGAAGAGCAATCTTTAAATGATCTTTTTGCTAAAATACTAGGTCAGCGTCTATCTCTCTAAAGGTATAGATAGCCATCAAGTAATTATATATCATATTAATAAAACAGTATGGTAAAAATACTCTATATCTGTTTATCAATCCTTAGGGCTCAAAAACAAGTATCAATATGCTGTATTTTTACCTGCCACTTTGAAACATTATAAGCTAAAGTTAGCAATGAACTAAATAGTATTAATATTGTTCAATTCAAATGTCTTTAGTCTTTTCTAAGAAAAGGGCTATATTTATACTATATATGAATATATATTTGAATAAAATTCAAATGATTAATTTAATAATGGACAATATATTTGGTGTATTTTAAAGATGACTTACTTACAGCTATAAAAACTGTCAGCTATATCATTGTTGGATGTATTTTCCATGGTAGTTCAGCAGTTTTGGATATTGCATATTTTATTTCCAACTAAAGCAAAATAAAAAATGTTCAATATTTAAACCCACATATTAGCAGCAGCAGCAGAATTTAAAGGAGTACAAATCTGTGTTAACAAGTGAAAACATTTATTTTGAAGTTTAAATAAAAGCAAAAAGCATTTTTATTTCACCTAACTTTGGACTTGTTTACTAAGTCCAAAATAACAGGTTGGCCAAAAACTTAATTCAGGTTTTTCCATAGATGTTGGGAAAAACCAGAACGAAACATTTTTGGCCAACCCAGTGACACAGACAAGTTTAATGCAAGTGTGAAGAAGTCCCCAAGTTGCTCTTTTTGTTTCAAATGCACAGTGGAGACCTCAGTGAGTTTATTCTTCCAGTTCTTCCTGTGTTTGCTCCCTTCCTTGTTGTTTTCACTTGGGGCCATCCATGCCAGGAGAGTTATTGGCAAGAGTGAGGAGGCAGACATGCAGTTCCCAAATGAACCCCTCAAGGCATAAATTCTTTAAGCTTCAGAATGTATCTTTTATCATACTTCAAGATACATCATCTTTGCACTTGATGGATTTCTAAATGTGTTTAAACAAAGCACATGTAACAAGTAATCAGACTAAGATTCTTCAATTAATGAATTCTCTGAAGGTTTAACCCCTTTATAAGGAAGCTATTTTAAACAAAGAATAATCAGATATTTTGGTAAGAAATGTTTGCCTGTTTCATATATTGAATAGGTCTTACCAGTACTAATTTACAATCTTCCTTTGTTTCTCTAGCCATTCAACTACAAGCACACACATACACACATGCATATAAATGCAATACTCACACATATTTATGCATCATTTGATCCTCCCTAGGTTCTGGGAGTAGTAGAATACAAAGAAAGAAAAATTTGTTTCACAGTATCTTTGACAAGTGTATTTAAATTGCGTCATCTCAGGTTCAACTCAAAGAAAGAACATTTACAGTGATGTATTCAAAGAGATACCACATATATGTTGATTCTTTCTTCAGTATCTAGCCAAATCAGTTCATCAGCACACATCCTACAAGAACAAAGTAATAAGGTATTTAAAGGAATAAATTTTAATATTTATCCTTTGACAGATATATTTAAATCCATATCTTCATGTAAAAATCTTGCTTTCCGCTTATCTTCAAATTGATCAGTTAAGGAGAATAAGTGCAAGAGTCCAGTCATTTTATACTTGATAAGACAGGGACATATATTTTCTCTACAGTAATATTTTCTCTCATCTCTATGTAAAGTTCCCAGCAAACTTACATATATGTTAGATAAATTATGTTAGTCAATGTGAACTATAAACTGAGAAAATAAAAATATATAATAAGGGAAGTTTAATTTTTATCACAAAATTAAAATTCAGAAAAGCAGAAGGACCCAAACCAAAAAGGAAAAAGTACTATTGGGCTTTTTTTTTTCCCCCTCTTAGGACTTCCTTTATAGCTCAGTTGGTAAAGAATCTGCCTGCAATGCAGGAGACCTGAGTTAGATTTGTAGGTCGGGAAGATCCTCTGGAGAAGGAAATGGCAACTCACTTCAGTAGGAGCCTGGCAGAAGGCAAGGGTGGGATGATCTGAGAGAATAGCACTGAAACATGTATATTATCATATGTGAAACAGATTGCCAGTCCAGGTTAGATGAATGAGACAAGATGCTAAGGGATGGTGCACTGAGATGACCTAGAGGGATGGGATGGGAAGGGAGGTGGGAGGGGGATTCAGAATGGGGAACACATGTGTACCCATGGCAGATTCATGTCAATGTAAGGCAAAAAACCACTGCAATATTGTAAAGTAAAGTGAAAGTGAAAGTGAAGTCAGTCAGTCGTGTCCGACTCTTTGCGACCCTATGGACTGTAGTCTACCACACTCTTCTGTCCATGGGATTTTCCAGGCAAGGGTGCTAGAGTCAGTTGCCATTTCCTTCTCCAGAGGATCTTCCCAACCCAGGGATTGAACCCAGGTCTCCTGCCTTGTAGGCAGAGGCTTTAACCTCTGAGCCACCAGGGAAGTCTGTAAAGTAATTAGCCTCCAACTAATTTTTTTTAAAATTTATTTATTTTAGTTGGAGGCTAATTGTAATTAGCCTCCAACTAAAATAAATAAATTAACAAATAAGAGTTGGAAATGACTTAGCAACTAAACCACCAGCACTATTAGGTTTTTAGTAAACTGCTATTTATTGTACAGCTCTCTAAGTATTTCAAAATGGGAGTGATTTAAATAAGAACATTCAAAAGTCTTGTATTCCAGATCATTTACGAATTTAGGCCTTAAAACAACAAAGACAGATGTTTGTATTTTGAATCACCAGCTACAAATATCATTATAAAACTTCAGGGTAATTCATAATAGTCAAATTATTTGTATATCTAGATGATGCTGTGAAAGTGCTGCACACTCAATATGCCAACAAATTTGGAAAACTCAGCAGTGGCCACAGGACAGGAAAAGGTCAGTTTTCATTCCAATTCCAAAGAAAGGCAATGCCAAAGAATGCTCAAACTACCGCACAGTTGCACTCATCTCACACGCTAGTAAAGTAATACTCAAAATTTTCCAAGCCAGGCTTCAGCAATATGTGAACCGTGAACTTCCTGATGTTCAAGCTGGTTTTAGGAAAGGCAGAAGAACCAGAGATCAAATTGCCAACATCTGCTGGATCATGGAAAAAGCAAGAGAGTTCCAGAAAAACATCTATTTCTGCTTTATTGACTATGCCAAAGCCTTTGTGTGGATCACAATAAACTGTGGAAAATTCTGAAAGAGATGGGAATACCAGACCACCTGACCTGTCTCTTGAGAAATCTGTATGCAGGCCAGGAAGCAACAGTTAGAACTGGATATGGAACAACAGACTGGTTCCAAATAGGAAAAGGAGTACGTCAAGGCTGTATATTTGCTTATTTAACTTCTATGTAGAGTACATCATGAGAAACGCTGGGCTGGAAGAAACACAAGCTGGAATCAAGATTGCTGGGAGAAATATCAATAACCTCAGATATGCAGATGACACCACCCTTCTGGAAGAAAGTGAAGAGGAACTAAAAAGACTCTTGATGAAAGTGAAAGAGGAGAGTAAAAAAGTTGGCTTAAAGCTCAACATTCAGAAAACGAAGATCATGGCATCCGGTCCCATCACTTCCTGGGAAATAGATGGGGAAACAGTGGAAACAGTGTCAGACTTTATTTTGGGGGGGCTCCAAAATCACTTTAGGCATGAAATTAAAAGACACTTACTCCTTGGAAGAAAAGTTATGAGCAACCTAGACAGTATATTCAAAAGCAGAGACATTACTTTGCCGACTAATGTCCATCTAGTCAAGGCTATGGTTTTTCCAATAGTCATGTATGGATGTGAGAGTTGGACTGTGAAGAAGGCTGAGCACTGAAGAATTGATGCTTTTGAACTGTGGTGTTGGAGAAGACTCTTGAGAGTCCCTTGGACTGCAAGGAGATCCAACCAGTCCATTCTGAAGGAGATCAACCCTGGGATTTCTTTGGAAGGAATGATGCTAAAGCTGAAACTCCAGTACTTTGGCCACCTCAAGTGAAGAGTTGACTCATTGGAAAAAACTCTGATGCTGGGAGGAATTGGGGGCAGGAGGAGAAGGGGATGACAGAGGATGAGATGGCTGGCTGGCATCACTGACTCGATGGACGCGAGTCTGAGTGATCTCTGGGTTTTTGATGGACAGGGAGGCCTGGCATGCTGTGATTCATGGGGTCACAAAGAGTCGGACACGACTGAGTGACTGAACTGAACTGAACTGATAGATCTTATCCATTTTTCTATCTATCTATATAGAAAGAGAGTATGGCTACAGAGACAGGTTTGTGTTTTCATTCTTCTATGGGTACTTGATACATTATCCATACATCTGCCCTATTGCCAAAGAAACTTCACATGGGTCTCTTTTGGCATCTGTTTTCATAAGGTGGAACGTTTGATCATTTTAATTCTATTCTGAGTAAGACAGGATCCTGTATTTTTACTTTGTTTCATCTAATTAAATTTTATTAAGTTTTATTCTGGCAAACAGGCAAATCAGCTTGATTCTGTCAAAGCCTGGTGTCAATCATTACACAGGATACAGGCTATTCCTCACCGAAGGGCTAGAGATACTGTACTTCTAAAATATCTTTCTTGGATTATAACAAAATACCCAGATGTTCAGTTAGGTATCTTCACTGTTCCCCATTAGCTATCCTCTTCCTGACCTGATAGTGTCTGTCTCAGTGCACACACAGCTTCATTTTCAGGCAAAACCTCAAGGAGGACCCTAGGCAGAGCTCCAGATCTGCTTCTCTGTACAAAGTCTTCATCCCTGATTTCTTGTCCTACAATTCCAACTGATTCAGGAGCCCCAGCCTCCAGACCTCTCCATGGGTCTTTTAATTAGGCAACTGTTCTTAAGGCTCCTATTCTGTTTGTCAGAATTTGGGTAGTATCCCACAGAATGCAAGTGTAGATGCAGAAGCCACTTCTTATGTCCTTTCTCTCAAGCATCACAGCCTGACATCACAGCTGTCCAATGCCTGATGAAAAGGTGTTTCATGGGTGGTTATCAAGTCTTTGCTTCTTAGCTGTTCAAGGCAGTATAAAACTAATAGCTGCTATGATGTCAAGGTTCCATCTAAAGTTCCTGTCTACTTTTCATGCCTCTTGGCTTTCTTTTATCCTCCTCAAATTTGCCTCTTTAGCAATAACCTGAAAAATATGCCTGCTTTCTTATCATTGGTTAAAACCTGATATTTATCAACATGATTTTTCAGACTACTTAAAAAGTATATTACTCCTTGATTACTTTTAGTTCAGATAAAAGTTTTAACATGATTTAATTTTTTTCTCTTCACCAGTGACTTCGAATCTTAGGAACAAAACTATTAACAATGGAAAAAAAAAACCATATTAACAAAAATTTGCATAATGGAATCAGAAACAAAACTACTATTAAAAAAGTTTTTTTTAATCAATAAAAGTTGCTTTCAAGGATTATTTGTAGCATTTGTATTGTCTCAAATTTTTTCGTAGTTTTAGCTTAGTAATCAATATCAATCCTTTAATAGTCACTGCTAAATTATCAAATGAGACTAAAGTATGGGAAAACCTGGCCTTACACAAGCATTTCATAATCACTTGCTACTGCTGTAATCATCATTGTCATCATCATTAAATGACACCACAATCACCAGCAACATCAAAATATCTTAAGCTGCAAATTGCTTTTTAATACATTTCCGGATTCATCTCTATAATTCAGAGATGACAGACTCAATGACAGACCTTTTTTGGAATAAATTGAGTTTCTCTTCAAGAAAAACACTTGGACCACTAGTTGACCATACAAGAAAAAATAATACAGAAATAAATAAATAAGTTCTACAATATAGTTTTAATAATACTGTGACTCACATTTACAGGTGCCACACATTTACAAAGTTAATTGATTTATCAGTTCAGACACTCAGTCGTGTCTGACTCTTTGTGACCCCATGGACTGCAGCATGCCATGCTTCCCTGTCCATCACCAACTCCCAAAGCTTATTCGAACTCATGTCCGTGCTCAGTGATGCCATCTAACTGTCTCATCCTCTGTCATCCCCTTCTCCTCCCGCCTTCTAGGGTCTTTTCCAATGAGTCAGTTCTTTGCACCAGGTGGCCAAAGTATTGGAGTTTGAACTAGAGCATCAGTCCTTCCAATGAATATTCAGGAATGGTTTCCTTTAGGATGGACTGGTTGAATCTCCATGCAGTCCAAGGGATTCTCAAGAGTCTTCTCCAACATCACAGTTCAAAGGCATCAATTTTTCAGCACTCAGCTTTCTTTATAGTCCAACTCTTATATCCATACATAAGAACTGGAAGAACTATAGCTTTTACTAGCTGGACCTTTGTTGGCAAAGTAATGTCTCTGCTTTTCAATATGTTGTCTAGATTGGTCATAGCTTTACTTCCAAAGAGCAAGCACCTTTTAATTTCATGGCTGCAATCGCAATCTGAAGTGATTTTAGCCCTCCTCAAAATAAAGTCTCTCAAAGTTTCCATTGTTTCCCATCGATATGCCATGAAGTGATGGGACTGGATGCAAAGATACTCATTTTTGGAATGCTGAGTTTTAAGCAAACATTTTCCTCTCCTCTTTCACTTTCATCAAGAGGCTCTTTAGTTCTTCTTCGCTTTATGCCATAAGGGTGGTGTCATCTGCATATCTGAAGTTATTGATATTTCTCCTGGAAATCTTGATACCAGCTTGTGCTTCATCCAGCCCAGCATTTTCCATGATGTATTCTGCATATAAGTTAAAAAAGCAGGGTGATAGTATACCTCCTTGACATATTCCTTTCCTGATTTGGAACCAGTCTGTTGTTCCATGTCTAGTTCTAACTGTTGCCTCATGACCTGCATACAGATTTCTAAGAGGCAGGTCAGATGGTCTGGCATTCCCATCTATTGAAGAATTTTTCACAGTTTGTTGTGATCCACGCAGTTAAAGGCTTTGGCATAGTCAATAAACCAGAAGTAAGTGTTTTTCTGGAACTCTTGCTTTTTCCAAGATCCATCAGATGTTGGCAATTTGATCTCTGGTTCCTCTGCCTTTTCTAAATCTAGCTTGAATATCTGGAAGTTCATGTTTCAGGTACTGTTGAAGTCTGGCTTGCAGAATTTTGAGCATTACTTTGCCAACTTGTGAGATGAGTGCAATTGTGCAGTAGTTTGAACATTTTTGGCATTGCCTTACTTTGGGATTGGAATGAAAACTGACCTTTTCTAGTCCTGTGGCCACTGCAATGTTTTTCAAATTTGCTGGCTTATTGAGTCCAAGACCTTAACAGCATCATCTTCTAGGATTTGAAATATCTCAACTGGAATTCCATCACCTCCACTAGCTTTGTACTTAGTGATGCTTCCTAAGGCCCACTTGATTTCAAATTCCTGGATTTTGGTTCCAGGTGAGTGATCATACCATCATGGTTATCTGGGTCATCAACACACAGAAATCCCTTGGATTCCTATACACTAATAATGAGAAAATAGAGAAATTAAGGAAACAATTCCATTCACTATTACAACAAAAAGGATAAAATACTTAGGAATATATCTACCTAAAGAAACTAAAGACCCATACATAGAAAACTATAAGACACTGGTGAAAGAAGTAAAAGAGGACACTAACAGATGGAGAAATATACCATGTTCGTGGGTTGGAAGAATCAATATAGTGAAAATGAGTATACTACCCAAAGCAATCTATAGGTTCAATGAAATACCTATCAAGCTACCAACAGTATTTTTCACAGAACTAGAACAAATAATTTCACAATTTGTATGGAAATACAAAAAACCTCGAATAGCCAAAGCAATCTTGAGAAAGAAGAAAGGAACTGGAGGAATCAACCTGCCTGACTTCAGGCTCTAATACAAAGCCATAATCATCAAGATAGTATGATACTGGCACAAAGACAGACATATAGATCAATGCAACAAAATAGAAAGCCCATAGATAAATCCATGCACGTATTGACATCTTATCTTTGACAAAGGAACCAAGCATATACAATGGATAAAAGGCAATCTCTTTAACAAGTGTTGCTGGAAAAACTGGTCAATCACTTGTAAAAGAACGAAACTAGAACACTTTCTAACACCATACACAAAAATAAACTCAAAATGGATTAAAGATCTAAATGTAAGACCAGAAACTATAAAACTCCTAGAGGAGAACATAGGCAAAACACTCTCTGACATAAATCACAGCAGGATCCTCTATAACCCACTTCCCAGAATATTGGAAATAAAAGCAAAAATAAACAAATGGGATCTAATTAAAATTAAAAGCTTCTGCACAACAAAGGAAACTGTAAGCAAGGTGACAAGACAGCCTTCGTAATGGGAGAAAATAATAGTGAATGAAGCAACTGACAAACAACTAATCTCAAAAATATACAAGCAACTTATGCAGCTCAATTCCAGAAAAATAAATGACCCAATCAAAAAATGGGCCAAAGAACTAAACAGATATTTCTCCAAAAAAGACATACAGATGGCTAACAAACACATGAAAAGATGCTTAACATCACTCATTATCAGAGAAATGCAAGTCAAAACCACAATGAGGTACCATTTCATGCCAGTCAGAATGGCTGTGATCCAAAAGTCTACAAGCAATAAATGCTGGAGAGGATGTGGAGAAAAGGGAACCCTCTAACACTGTTGGTGGGAATGCAAACTAGTACAGCCACTATGGAAAACAGTGTGGCGATTCCTTAAAAAACTGGAAATAGAACTGCCTTATGACCCAGCAATCCCACTGCTGGGCATACACACCAAGGAAATCAAAATTGAAAGAGACATGTGTACCCCAATGTTCATCACAGCACTGTTTATAATAGCCAAGACATGGAAGCAACCTAGATGTCCATCAGCAAATGAATGGATAAGAAAGCTGTGGTACATATACACAATGGAGTATTACTCAGCCATTAAAAAGAATACATTTGAATAAATTCTAATGAGGTGGATGTAACTAAAGCCTATTATACAGAGTGAAGTAAGCCAGAAAGAAAAACACCAATGCAGTATAACAATGCAAGGAGATCCAACCGGTCCATTCTGAAGGAGATCAACCCTGGGATTTCTTTGGAAGGAATGATGCTGAAGCTGAAACTCCAGTACTTTGGCCACCTCATGCAAAGAGTTGACTCATTGGAAAACACTTTGATGCTGGGAGGGATTGGGGGCAGGAGGAGAAGGGGACGACAGAGGATGAGATGGCTGGATGACATCACTGACTCGATGGACGTGAATCTGAGTGAACTCCGGGAGTTGGTGATGGACAGGGAGGCCTGGTGTGCTGCGATTCATGGGGTCGCAAAGAGTCGGACATGACTGAGCGACTGAACTGAACTGAACTGAATGCATATATATGGAATTTAGAAAGATGGTAATGATAACCCTCTATGCGAGACAGCAAAAGAGACACAGATGTATAGAACAGTCTTTTGGACTCTGTGGGATAGGGTGAGGGTGGGGTGATCTGGGAGAATGGCATTGAAACATGTATAATGTCATATATGAAATGAATTGCCAGTCCAGGTTCAATGCAGGATACAGTATGCTTGGGGCTGGTGCACTGGGATGACCCAGAGGGATAGTATGGGGAAGGAGGTGGGAGGGGGTTTCAGGATGGGGAACACGTGTACACCCGTGGCAGATTCATGTTGATGTATGGCAAAACCAATACAATATTGTAAAGTAATTAGCCTCCAATTAAAATAAATAAATTTAGTTTAAAAAAAAGATTTTTCAGTATAGTCCTTCTGAGTATTCTTGCCACATCTTCTGCTCCTGTTAGGTCCGTATTATTTCTGTCCTTTGTTGTACCCATCTTTGCATGAAATGTTCCTTTGGTATCTCTAATTTTCTTGAAATGATCTCTAGTCTTTCCCATGCTATTGTTTTCCTCTGTTTCCTTGCATTGTTCGCTGAGGTAGCCTTTCTTATCTCTCCTTGCTATTCTTTGGAACACTGCACTCAAATGGCTATATCTCTCTTTTTCTTCTTTTCTCAGCTATTTGTAAGGCCTCCTCAGACAACCATTTTGCCTTTTTGCATTTTATTCTTAAAAATGGTCTTGATCACTGGCTCTTGTACAATGTCATGAACCTCCATCTATAGTTCTTCAGGCACTCTGTCTATCAGATCTAATCCCCTGAATCTATTTCTCACTTCCACTGTATAATGTGTAAGGGATTTGATTTAGGTTATACCTGAATGGTCTATTGGTTTTATCCACTTTCTTCTATTTAAGTCTGAATTTGGCAAGAAGGAGTTTATGATGTTAGCCACAGTCAGCTCCCAGTCTTGTTTTTGCTTACTCTATAGAGCTTCTCCATCTTTGGCTGCAAAGAATATAATCAATGTCATTTTGGTTTTGACCATGTGGTGATGTCCATGTGTGAAGTCTTCTCCTGTGTTGTTGGAAGAGGGTATTTGCCATGGCCAGTGTGTTCTCTTGGTAAAACTCTGTTGGTGTTTGCCCTGCTTCATTTTGTGCTCCAAGGCCAAATTAGCCTGTTACTCCAAGTATCTCTTGACTTCCTACTTTTGCATTCCAGTCCTCTATAATGAAAAGGACATCTTTTTTGGGTGTTGGTTCTAGAAGTTCTTGTAGATCTTCATAGAACCATTCAACTTCAGCTTCTTCAGCATTACTGATTGGGTCACAGACTTGGATTTCTGTGATATTGAATGGTTTGCTTTGGAAACAAACAAAGATCATTCTGTTGTATTTTAGATTGCATTCAAGTACTGCATTTTGGACTCTCTTGTTGACTTCAATGGCTACTCCATTTCTTGGAGTACTTGGCTACTCCAAGGGATTCTTGCCCACAGTAGTAGATATAATGGTCATCTGAATTAAATTTGCCAATTCCAGTCCATTTTAATTCACTGATTTCTAAAATGTCAATGGTCACTCTTGCCATCTCCTGTTTGACCACTTCCAATTTACCTTGGTTCATGGACCTCACATTCCAGTTTGCTATGCAATATTGTTCTTTATAGCATCAGATATTATTTTAACTCCCAGAAACATCAACAACTGGGAATCATTTTCGCTTTGACTTTATCTCTTGCTTCTTTCTGGAGTTATTTCTCCACTCTTTCCTTCATAGCAATAGGATACCAACCAGCCTAGCAGTTCATGTTTCAGTGTCATATCTTTTTGCCTTTTAATACTGTCCATGGGGTTCTCAAGGTAAGAATACTGAAGTGGTTTACCATTGCCTTGTCTTGTGGACCACGTTTTGTCAGAGCTCTTCACCATAACCTGTCTATCTTGGCGTGGGTCATAGTTTCATTGAGTTAGACAAGGCTGTGGTCCATGTGATCAGTTTGATTAGTTTTCTGAGAGTGGGGTTTTCATTTTGTCTGCCCTCTGAGGGTTATAAGAGGCTTATGGAAGCTTCCTGATGGGAGAGACTGACTGTGAGGGAAAGTGGGTCTTGTTCTTATGGGCAGGACCATGCTCAGTAAATATTTAGTCCAATTTTCTGTTGATGGGTGGGGCTGTGTTCCTTCCCTGTTGTTTGACATGAGACCTGAGACCAAACTATCATGGAGGTAGTGAAGATAATGATGACCTCCTGCAAAAGGATCCATGCACACACTGCTGCACTTAGTGTCCCCAACCCTGCAGCAGGCCACCCCTGAACCACACCTCTGCTGGAGATTTCTGGACACTCACAGGCAATCTGGGTCAGTCTTTTGTGGGTCACTGCTCCTTTCTCCTGGGTCCTGGTGTGCACAAGGTTTTTTTTGTGCCCTCCAAAAGTCTATTTCCCCAGTCCTGTGTAAGTTCTGAATCAAATCCCACTGCCCTCCAAAGTCAAATTCTCTGGGTGTTATCATTCCCTTTTCCAGATCCCCAGGTTGGGAAATCAGTTGTGGGTCCTAGAACTTTCTTAGCAGTGTGAGAATTTATTTGGTATAATTGTTTGCAGTTTGTGTGTCGTCTGCTTGGTGGCTCTATGGTGCGGTCAATGGAGACTTCCTCCATGAGGGCTTATGCCACACCCAGGTCTGCTGCACCCAGAGCTACCTCCCCTGTGGCAGGTCACTGCTGACCCATACCTCAGCAGGAGACACTCAAATACTTAAAGGCAGGTCTGACTCAGTCTCAGTGGGTCTCCTAGTGTGCACAAGGTTTTGTTTGAGCCCTCTGAGCATGTCTGGCAGGTATGGGGTTTGATTGTAAACTCAATTTTGCCCCTCCCAATTGATTTATGGACAACCTCACAGACTTTAGGAAATATCTAATGTCACTATAAATTCACTTGTGGATATAATTCACAGCACCTATAAATCATAAATCACTGTGATTAATTAAAAGAAAAAAAACAAGACTTCTTTTTATGTCAAATAAGCAATCATATTTACTTATATACCATCATATACACTGTGACCATAAAACATGGGCTTAGAAACTCAATTATCATTAAATGCCTTTCCTGACTCAATTCTCTCAAAAAGTGTTGTAGTTATGAGTGGGGAAGTGATTCAGAGCTTAATTTCAGTTCAGTTTTATGTCAAATACCTTCTTTAATTAACGGAGAAGGCAATGGCACCTCACTCCAGTACTCTTGCCTGGAAAATCCCATGGACGGAGAAGCCTGGTAGACTGCAAACCATGGGGTCGTTAAGAGTTGGAAATGAAAAAAAAAAAAAAAAAGAGTTGGAAATGACTGAGCTACTTCACTTTCACTTTTCACATTCACACTTGGAGAAGGAAATGGCAACCCATTCCAGTGTTCTTGCCTGGAGAATACCAGGGACGGCGGAGCCTGGTGGGCTGCCATCTATGGGGTCGCCCAGAGTCGGGCATGACTGAAGTGACTTAGCAGCAGCAGCAGCAACAACAATGAGAAGTTCAGGAAACCTAGAATTAGAATGTCATGCCCTAACTTTCCCCACGTATAAACTGGAGGAAAGATTAAATGATGTGCTTTGGATTTGTTATTGGTGCTATGAGGAAGACTAAGATCAAGAAATGTATGTTGATAACTATCTATTTCCTCATTGTTATTCTATACAGATTTTATACTCTGTTGAATATGGTTCACTAAGTTCTCCTGACACACATGTGAACTTCCTTAGGATGCGTTTGTGTCTCTAATGACAAAACTGAATCCATTCTAAAAAATATGTATGGAAATTTCATTAAAAAAAGGTCTGTAAGAAAATTGAAACTATTTAGAAGTCCAAGTCAGTGTTAGAATATATGTGCAGATTTAATGTTATGAATGCATTTGCATTTTTAAAGGAGTTTAAATCAATTCCCTTTATACATACCTGTCACACTTTGGGCTTAAGGTTTCTAAAATATGGTGTGAGAAGTGGAGGCCATGTAGCCCTTGTAATACAGGTTGTTGTTCTCATCTTAGTGATGATATAATAAATCATGTTCATAATAAATCATATTAATAGCTTTTCTGATAGAATTCAGGTTCACACTTTCCTTTAGCATTTGATTCTATAATCAGGCTAAATTCACGTGCAGAGATGCAACTTATGAGTCTGGGGTTGTATATCTCTGTACATCCTGATGGTAGCATGTAAACAAATACAGGATGCTAAGGAAAAGTAGGTTTTTGAACGTGGAAAGTTATTTGCAAAATCACAAATTGAAAAATTAAAGTTCATGTATATAATTCCCATGCCTCTACATCCTCATATGTAAAATTACAGAACTGACTGAGATTATCTTCAAATTTTCCTCCAGCTCAAACATTCTAAAATTTTATCAAAAATTAGTTATACAAAACTGAAATCCTTACTGACACTTTTAAGCTTTTTCTAATAAAGAGTTTTATTTCCTGGTTTATATATTACTAGCAGAGATTTGAAACCTCTTTTCCATAGGATTTTAAATACCATGATGAATGCTTATCAATTTGGAATTTCTCAAATACAGTTGCCATATTTCAGCTACATTATGTGTGAAAAAGCTCACCTAACACATCTGAGATATGTCCCCTCACATATGGAAACATACTTTGTTTACCCATGTGAAGAAAGTAGAAAAATGTGTTGACTTAAAATTTAAGATATCATCTATCACTATGAGTATACTGTTGTTAGCAGTAAAAATTACATGCCATTAGTTTAATAATAAATTTAGTTGGCTCTTGAATTTAAGGATTCTCTAACCTCAGACAAACACAAATTTTCAAAAATTACTGTCAAAATGGTCACACCCTTTCCAGGCATAAAATGTTTACTTATTTATAAATGATCTTTACTACAAGCTATGATGGCACGAATGTTTTTTTCCCGACAAATCCTAAAATCTAAACTTGCAAATATCTGGGAATAAAAATCCATGGGATGAGGAAGAGCAATACAGTAAGAAAGGCAGAACACCAGGTTACAGTGTATCAATCATTCTTAGCAAAACCATTAACTTTAATTTCTACTCTACCAGACAAATTGAAGGAATAAAAGGGATGGGTTGTCGCATACGAGGTTGTATAGAAGATGGAGAGTATCTTCTATGTTGTGAGTGAACTATGTGGTTCATTATGGTTCTCAGGTAGCTTACCAGAAAAGTTGCCTAGCTGAATCCACCTACTGAGAAAAGAAGAAAATAATACAAAAACAAAACCCTCTTTGTTGCCTCTTTCATCTCCCAGAAGGGAACAGCCACATCTGTTCATAAATGAATGCCTTCCCTGGGCATAAACCATAGACTAGATCACGTTATAAGTTACACTGATTTGAATCCCACAACTTAATACCTTCTGAGAGAGAACGACCTAACAGAAGAAGTCTGAAGCAAGGACATATCTGGAGTCTCCAGGCAGACAGACAGTGGTTAAGAAAAAAACTAACTTTACTATTTCTGTTTTCCTTCTCTGAGAAGGGAAAAGCCCCTGAGGAGTACAATGGGAGTAATTCTGTCTATGATAGTTTACAATCATCCAGAAGCCTAAGGTTTTACAATAAAAGATGACTCCCTCGCCTTCGCTGATGAATGGCTATAATTTTCCACTGGACATCCTGAATCAGCTACCCTGCCAAAACAGGGGAAAAAGCACTCTAACTCTGAACTGAAGGTATAATTCTAAAATGTGAGCCTTTACTGTGCAACAATAACACACATCTTCTAGGAACCGTTGATATGCAATAGCTGTAGAGAGAAATAATAGGATAGGTTTTACATAGCACAAGCACACAGAAAATTTATATATTTCATTATAAATGACAAAATGATAATGAAAAGATATTATGAGACGCAATGGTAAGAAATTTAGTAAAAACTGAACTTCAAAAAAGCTATCATGTGAGACATAATCAGTCAAAGTGTCTTGAGAGCCTAGTGTATTCTCAATCTTGGGAAAAAAAAATATGGTGGCAGGAGTCACTCAGTAACCTATTCCTACACAGACTGAAAATTCACATTCTATTTTAAAGAACAAAAGCATACAAAAGATAAATAAATGCTATATATGAACACACTTACTTTACTGTAAGATAAATAATATCTTTTACTTGGTACTTTTAGATTGTCTTTTTGGTTATTTTTGCCTTTTCACTGTGTCATTATGCCCATGGAGGTAGTGACTCATCTCTATTTGGAGGTATCTCAGGTTAATTTACCCATATCTTTTCTACTGATGGGTCAACCACTACAGCACAAACACTAAAAATTGCACTGCATTTAAGACATTTGTATTATTTTTTTTTAAACTCTAAAGTTCTAAATTTGATCTAGTTATTGTAGTTACCTTGCAATTTGGATATAGTTACTGAACAGTAGTGCATCAATATTGACACATACTAAACATTAACTGCAGTGTTAATCTGCATATTCAATGAGCAAGAAGAAGCAATATTGACTCAATTTAAAAATACATATTTCCAAGACCATGCTAATACTGGATAAATAATAATGAACTGAAATAAATAAGCAATAAAAATGTCTGTGATGGATTTCTGTAGATAAATTGCTTACTTACTAGTGTTTTTAGTGAAACCTTTCAAATTGGACTCCAACTTAAAAAGCAATCCCTTCCAAAAGGATATTACTATGATTGATAGTGGATAAAACATAAAATAATGTTTTATTTAATAGCTCTCTAATAAAATACACATACATTTAAGCCCATATATATAGAGAGAGATTATATGGGATACATTGAGTTTCAGTCAGTGGCAGCTTCTACATTTATATAGAGAAACAAGCTGGTCATTAATGGCCAGGGAAATTCACTGGAGTCATAAAAGTCTCTGCTTAGATAGTGTGTTTATATAGAGAGGCAAAGATGCCCTTTGATGTCCACTTATCACAATACCATACAAAAATGACAATACCTGAAGTAATTAATAAACAAGCAATTGTATATTAGGGTTTTGGAGGAAGCAGCACTTACTTAACCAGGTAGCAATGAAGTGAAAAAAGTATTAGTCACTCAGTCGTGTTGGACTCTTTGAGACCCCATGGACTGTAGCCTGCCAGGCTCCTCTGTCCATGGAGTTCTCAGGGCAAGGACACTGGCAGAGAGCAGCAACCCCGATCTGGTGGTCACAACCTAACCAGGGGAGTCTATCCCCTCGAATCTTTTCAAGAGATGAAATGGGACTAGCCATTCCCTTCTGCAAGGGATCTTCCTGGCCCAGGGACTGAACCCAGGTCTCACACATTGCAGGCAGATTCTTTACCATCTGAGCCCCCAGAGGACCCTGGTGTGTACTTACACAGTGTGTACTTAAATTCAACTTTGAACAAAAGCATTGAGAGAAATTAAGAATGTGAACTTGGATAAGATTACACAAAACCATAAAATGTAGAACACAGGAGCCCCAATTAACATAAATAGAAGCTTTAATCATTTTTAGTTCACATTTCCATTATTGTGTTAAGAATTATATCTTGGCTTTCGGGATTAAGAGATTCATTTCACCAGTCATTAAGAGGAAATTAAGCACTTACTTAACACTGTGGCAATGAAGTGAAAAATAGCAAGGAGAGGTAAGAAAGCCTTCCTCAGTGATCAATGAGAAGAAATAGAGAAAAACAATAGCATGGGAAAGACTAGAGATATTGTCAAGAAAATTAGAGATACCAAAGCAACATTTCATGCAAAGAAGGGCTCAATAAAGGACAGAAATGGTATGGACCTAACAGAAGCAGAAGATATTAAGAAGATGTGGCAAGAATACACAGAAGAACTATACAAAGATCTTCATGACCCAGATCATCACGATGGTGTGATCACCCACCTAGAGCCAGACATTCTGGAATGTGAAGTCAAGTGGGCCTTAGGAAGCATCACTACGAACAAAGCTAGTGGAGGTGATGCAAACAAAGCTAGTGGAGGTGATGGAATTCCAGTTGAGCTATTTCAAATCCTAACTGATAACGCTTTGGAAGTGCTGTACTCAATATGCCAGCAAATTCGGAAAACTCAGCAGTGGCCACAGGACTGGAAAAGGTCAGCTTTCATTCCAATCCCAAAGAAAGGCAATGTCAAAGAATGCTCAGACTACTGCAAAATTGGACAGATCTCACACGCTAGCAAAGTAATGCTCAAAATTCTCCAAGCCAAGCTTCAACAGTACGTGAACCATGAACTTCCAGATATTCAAGCTGGAACATCAATAAAGCAAGAGAGTTCCAGAAAAACATCTATTTCTGGTTTATTGACTATTCTAAAGCTTTGACTGTGTAGGTCACAATACTGTGGAAAATTCTTCAAGAGATGGGACTACCAGACCACCTGATCTGCCTCTTGAGAAATCTGTATGCAGTTCAGGAAGCAACAGTTAGAACTGGACATGGAACAACAGACTGCTTCCCAATTGGGAAAGAAGTACATTAAGGCTGTATATAGTCACTCTGCTTATTTAACTTCTATGCAGAGTACATCATGAAAAAGGCTGGGCTGGATGAAGCACAAGCTGGAATCAAGATTGCCAGGATAAATATCAATAACTTCAGATATTCAGATGATATCACCCTTAGGGAAGAAAATGAGGAAGAAGTAAAGAGCTTCCTGATCAAAGTGGAAAAGTTGGCTTAAAACTCAACATTCAGAAAACGAAAATCGTAGCATCTGGTCCCATCACTTCATGGCAAATAGATGGTAAAACAATGGAAACAGTAACAGACTTTATTATTTCGGGCTTCAAAATCACTGTGGATGGTGACTCTAGCCATGAAATTAAAAGACTCCTTTGGAAGAAAAACTATGACCAACCAACAAGCATATTAAAAAGCAGAGACATTACTTTGTCAACAAAGGTCCCTGTAGTCAAAGCTATGGTTTTTCCAGTAGTCACATATGGATGTGAAATTTGGACTATAAAGAAAGCTGAGCGCCTTAGAACTGATGTTTTTGAACTGCAGTGTTGGAGAAGAATCTTGAGGGTCACTTGGACTGCAAGGAGATCAAACCAGTCCATCCTGAAGGAAACTGGCTTTGAATATTCATTGGAAGGACTGATGCTGAAGCTGAAACTCCAATACTTTGGCCACCTGATGTGAAAAACTGACTCAATGGAAAAGACCCTGATGCTGGGAAAGACTGAGGGGGGAGGAGAAAGGGGATGACAGAGGATGAGATGGTTGGATGGCATCATTGACTGAAGACATGAGTTTGAGTAAAATCCAGGAGTTGGTGATAGATAGGGAAGCTTGGTGTTTTGCAGTCCATGGGGTCACAAGGAGTCGGACATGGCTGAGGGACTGAACTGAACTACTTAAGACTTTGTAACAAAATCCCTATCTGTAGTATTAAAAATAGACACATAGTTTTTAATTTTAGATAGTGAAATTTAAAGTAGTTTTAAAGTAAATTTAAAGTAGTTAAATACAGTTTCCAATCAGTAAAATTCCTTTATTATCAGAAAAAATAATTTTTCATACCACTGTCACTTAAAAATATCTAGTCTAACAAGCAGCTGGAATGACCTAACCTGAACAAACCATCTATCACATTCAGGTTCCTATCGCCTGATGTATCCTCTGTAGAATATGAAGCAGAAACAGCCAATTGTATAATAGCCCAGGTTAATCAGACTCTATTTTGATGACATCACACCAGAAGTCTGTAACTGATGTGGCTTCACAACTATGCTTTGAATTTGCTATTTTTCTCTTGGAATATTCCCTTCTCTTGCACCTGTCTACAAGTCCATTCATATCAAAAATTCTACTAAAACCCCTATTATTTTTCTTTATCTCTGTCAATTCTGCTCTCCTATATACACTTAACCTCCACTTACTCTGTATATTTCTGTCTTTTTTAGAAGTTCTACATATTATTTCAAATTTCTAGCATCAGTATATTTATATGTTCAATACGTAACATATACAATGTGTGTTAGTTGCTCAGGTGTGTCCAATACTTTGCAACCCCATGGATTGTAGTCTGTCATGCTCCTCTGTCCATGGAATTTTCCAGGCAAGAATATTATAGTGGGTTGCCATTCCCTTCTCGAAACATATGAAATATATATCATTATATAATGCTTGTATATTTATGGTACATATTTGACGTATAAAATATCATGTGGCATATGTTAGTATATTTAAATGAGCATATAAATTTTATGCAAATATGAACTAATCTTTCTCTAATATTTGAATGGTAGTTCTTTTCCTAATAGTAAGGTTGCATCATTTTGACTTTCCAGAACCAATGTTTATTAAATCTACATTGATTTAATAGAACATCTTAATATTTAGAAGGGCTTCCCAGGTGGAGGTAGTGGTAAAAACCTATCTGCCAATGAAGGAGATTTAAAGACACAGGTTCAATCCTTGGGTCAGGAAGATTCCCCTGGAGAAGAAAATGGCAACTCACTCCAGTATTCTTGCCTGGAGAATTCCATGGACAGAGGAGCCTGGAGGGCTACAGTCCATGGGGTCGTAAAGAGTTGGACACAACTGAAGCGACTTAGCAATGTTTAGATAAAATCATAAATAAACACTAAGTAAACACCATGCAGAAAGTAAATAAGAGAAACAGAAGACTTCAACATGGAAAACAGTCAGTCAGTTCAGTCGTTCAGTCTTTTCAACAATCTCATCCTCTGGCATCCCCTTCTCCTCTGGCCTTCAATCTTCCCCAGCATCAAGGTCTTTTCCAGTGAGTCAGTTCTTTGCATCAGGTGGCCAAAGTATTGGAATTTCAGTTTCAGTATCAGTCCTTCAAATGAATATTCAGGACTGATTTCCTTTAGAATTGACTGATTGGATCTCCTTGCAGTCCAAGGGACTCTCAAGACTCTTCTCCAACACCACAGTTCTAAAGCATCAATTCTTCGGTGCTCAGCCTTCTTCACAGTCCAACTCTCACATCCATACATGACCACAGGAAAAACCATAGCCTTGACTAGATGGACCTTAGTCAGCAAAGTAATGTCTCTGCTTTTGAACATGCTATCTAGGTTGGTCATAACTTTTCTTTCAAGGAGTAAGCGTCTTTTAATTTCATGGCTGCAGTCACCATCCGCAGTGATTTTGGAGCACAAAAAAAATTAAGTCTGACACTGTTTCCACTGTTTCCCCATCTATTTCCCATGAAGTGATGGGACTGGATGCCATGATCTTCGTTTTCTGAATGTTGAACTTTAAGCCAACTTTTTTAACTCTCACTTTCATCAAGAGACTTTTTAGTTCCTCTTCACTTTCTGCCATAAGGGTGGTGTCATCTGCATATCTGAGGTTATTGATATTTCTCCCGGCAATCTTGCTTCCAGCTTGTGCTTTTTCCAGTCCAGCGTTTCTCATGATGTACTATGCATCTAAGTTAAATAAGCAAGGTAACAATATACAGCCTTGACGTACTCCTTTTCCTATTTGGAACCAGTCTGTTCCATGTCCAGTTCTTCCTGACCTCCATACAGATTTCTCAAGAGGCAGGTTAGGTTGTCTGGTATTCCCATCTCTTTCAGATTTTTCCACAGTTTATTGTGATCCACACAGTCAAAGGCTTTGGCATAGTCAGTAAACCAGAAATAGATGTTTTCCTGGAACTCTCTTGCTTTTTCCATGATCCAGCAGATGTTGGCAATTTGATCTCTGGTTCCTCTGCCCTTCCTAAAACCAGCTTGAACATCTGGAAGTTCACGTGTTGCTGAAGCCTGGCTTGAAGAATTTTGAGCACTACTTCACTAGCATGTGAGATGAGTGCTATTGTGTGGTACTTGAGCATTCTTTGGCATTGCCTTTCTTTGGGAATGGAATGAAAACTGACCTTTTCCATTCCTTTGGCCAGTGCTGAGTTTTTCAATTTTGTTGGCATACTGAGAGCAACACTTTCACAGCATCATCTTTTAGGATTCTAAACACCTCAACTGGAATTCCATCACTTCCACTAGCTTTGTTCATACCGATGCTTCCTAAGGCCCACTTGACTTCGCATTCCCAGATGTCTGGATCTAGGTGAGTAATCATACCATTGTGATTATGTGGGTCATGAAGATCTTTTTTGTATAGTTCTTCTGTGTATTCTTGCCATCTCTTCTTAATATCATCTGCTTCTGTTAGGGCCATACCATTTCTGTCCTTTATTGAGCCCATCTTTGCATGAAATATTCCCTTGGTATCTCTAATTTTCATGAAGAGATCTCTAGTCTTTCCCATTCTATTGTTTTCCTCTATTTCTTTGCACTGATCACTGAGGAAGACTTTCTTATCTCTCCTTTCTATTCTTTGGAACTCTGCATTCAAGTGAGTATATCTTTCCTTTTCTCCTTTTTTCGATTCTCTTCATTTCACAGCTATTTGTAAGGCCTCCCCAGACAGCCATTTTGCTTTTTTGCATTTCTTTTTCTTGGAGATGGTCTTGATCCCGGTCTCCTGTACAACGTCATGAACCCCCATCCATAGTTCATTGGACACTATCAGATCTAATCCCTTGGATCTATTTCTCATTTCTACTGTATAATCGTAAGGGATTTGATTTAAGTCATACCTGAATGGTCTATTTCTTTTCCCTACTTTCTTCAGTTGAGGTTAGAAAACAGTAAATTAAGTGAATTTTTTCTTACTCAGATGAAAAATCTGAGGCCAAAATAAAATTGGAAGTACTAAATATGGAGGCGAGAAAATGAATCCATCTGGAATCTTCTATGTTAAAACTAGTCATCAATGCTGGTCAGAATCATGCTTGGCAACAAATTGAACATGAATAAGAGCAGAAGTAACAACACAGAAACTGCCAGGATTACCATAGTTATTCACTTACTCTATATTGAAGTCTCTGAAAGCTTTGTGTTAAACCCAAACAACAGATGATTCTTGATATCAAAATATGTGTTTAAAGCTAGAAGAAAGAAATTTTAAAAGCATCCTTCAGTACAGAATGAAAAAAGTAAAATCTATAGTGCTCCACAAGGGAAGGGTATCTTTTTTTTCTCTAAAGTACCATTAAAATATCAGAAACATCACAAAGTAGGATGTAGGGAAGTTATAGGAAACCACTGAAAACCTCAGATTCACACCAATGAAGCTCTAGCACTAAAGCTCCTGGGACTGATAGATAATCAGGCACAACAAGCTACATGCTTGGATAGGAAGAACATTTTTCTTTCCTTATTATACTAAAAATAACTTCAAGGAAGAATAAGGCCTCCTGAGACACAGACTATGAAAGTAAATAAAAATACACCTTTTACAATCAAGTGGAAATATTATGCACCTAGAACTAGAGAATATTTTGAGATTGTACTTTTTTCTGTTGCCTTGGATTTATATAGCCTCTATTTGCAGTAAATTTTTACAAAATGAATAACTTTATTTTAATGGGGAAACTATATTACTTCTTAGAAGTGTAATACAATGCTTGGGGCTTAGTCTTTATAGCCAGCATACAGTAGAAATAAAATGTTCCTGCAAAATAAGTTACAAAGCATTATGCAAATTTAGAGAAGTCAAAGCTGTTTCTTCTAAACTATATGTGCAGACTGATGAGTGATGGAGGATTCTGGGAGGAATGCAAGAACCTAACTTCCCCCTCTTCCCTTATTCTGCTGGAGGCAAAAATACTAATACTATAGAGAACTATTGGTGGAATCTGAAGAAACTCATGATATTCTGCAATTGTGACTCTAGGTGATAAATGCTGGCATGAGGGATAATTGTGGATGAGGGGTAGATAGGCCAGGTGGTTTGGTGGCTACGTTGTGTCTGACTTTTGGGAAACCTTGAACTGTAGCCTGGCAGGCTCCTCTGTCCATGGGATTTCCTAGGCAAGAATACTTGAGTGGGTGGCCATTCCCTTCACCAGGGGATCTTCCTGACCCAAAGATCAAACCTGAGTCCCCTGCATTGTAGACAGGCCAGTTCAGTTTAGTCCAGCCACTCAGTGTGTCCGACTCTTTGCGACCCCATGGACTGCAGCACACCAAGCATCCCTGTCCAACACCAACTCCCAGAGTATACTCAAACTCATGTCCATTGAGTTGGTGATGCCATCCAACCATCTCATATTCTATCATCCCCTTCTCCTCCCGCCTTCAATCTTTCCCAGCATCAGGGTCTTTTCAAATGAGTCAGTTCTTCAAATCAGTTCAGAGGGAGAAGCAATAATTCTTAACAGAGATTAAGATTTAGAATGGAGCTAGGTTTGTATACCACTGATCCTTCTATTAGGAATAGGGTTTAGACGAATGACTCAGATGATTTTCATTAATGCCCCTGAATGGAACTGGGCTGCCACTGATAAACTGTTCCTGTGGTCCTCTACGGTCTCTACCAAGGCTGGCAGGATTGGATGTGACTCTAATTTGTGCTGAGAAGTCTTCCTCTCTTCTTTTTTTCTGAATATAGATGTTTTGTTCTCTATAGACTTCAACCCAGAGGTTAGAGATTCCTAAGCTGAATTCCTAATACTTAAAGAGCAAAGATAGCTTATCCTCTTTTACTGCTTAGCAGCCCACAGCTACCAGTGAGATCTCAACAGACAGACCTGAGGATTGAGTTTTCCCACACTGGAATTAAGTAGGCAAAAAAGAGGACACACCATTTATGTAGAGGGATCAAGAAACACAGGTTAGAATGTGACTGTTGCTGTGGTCAAGCAACACAGGCTCTACAGCCTGATGTATATACAGGTTTAACTTTCTGCTTCAGCATTTACTAACTTACCAGCTTCAGAAAAATCAATATCTTGGTATCTTAATGTTTTCATCTATAAAATATGAATTGCTGTGTCCAACTGATAGAGTACTTTTTGAAAATTAAGTAAATTTTATATAAAGCCCTTAGAAAGCTAAGTATTATATACGTTCACTATTGTGGTATCCCAGTAGCATATTTGGATTAGAACCAGTCTCGATTTATTCAGAGTTCTGAGAACATCTCATTGAGGCTGTTGGAAAGTCTCCAAGCAAAGTTACCTAGTAAAGGGGTCTATAATACTTTCAGGACTATGTCAAGGTTAAAGTCACTCTAAGGCTGGCTCTTAGGACTGCCATTACCTAATCCTGACATCCCCAAAAATACCAGCCTTAGACTGACTCAAATGCAGGGCCTCTCAATTGCAAATTCTGAGGAAAATAATCTAATTACTTGGATTGGAAAGGATGTACAACCCTAGATCTGATATACATCATGAGATCAATCCTCTATGCCTAGGAAAGAGCCCCTGGCAGAAGTAATGAGAAGATTATGCTGTTTTATTTACCATAGATATGATTGTCACACCATCATGTATGGCAGGTACTAAAGAAAAGAAGGGAGAATCTCATGTCTTATTATTGCTGTTTATATTTTTTAGCAGGACTTAGAGAAAATAAGCTAACACAAAATAAATAATTTATTTTTTCTTCCTTCATCTTGGAGAAATAAGTTACTGTGGATCTGTGTTCTTAGAAATGGACATGTTCAGGGAGCAGGGTAGAAGCAGAAGCATAATAAGGGAATGGAGCACTGATTGAGCTTATAGATAATATCTTGCACATCTTCCACAGTGATGAGTTAACTCCATAAATTTCCTAATAAATGTACAGAAGAATCAAGCAGAAGTCGGGTCATAGTCTTGGTCAAAATAGACCTTTGATTCCGTATCTGCTCTCACACACATCCTTCTCAAGAGGAGAATATATGAGTCAACCTTCTTTAGGTCCAGACACGAGAAGAATTATGACAGATTATATGTCATGTCATTTCTTTTGTTTCCTTTTTTATCCAGTGACTCAGTCAACATGGTTCTTTCATTATTGCTGCTTGTTTTTTCATTTTTTTTAAACCCAGCATTTCAAGATTCTCATTCTAGTTAAGGAGTATGATGAATATATCAAAAAGAGTTAAGGTAGGTTTTAATTCCTCTCCCTGATTCAGAAGTCAAATGGTCAATAGAAATCGGTTTTTAGCAAAACCAGGCAATGGATAAAGTCTGGTTTTATTACACTTTTAAAAAACCTAAATCTTTCCTTCCTATCTCCTCTCACCTCCAGGGAGCCCATCAACTCATTTTATCCACAGAGAAAATTTTCCCATAAGTGTTCTCTGAGGGGATGACCTCAAAATTGCACAACTGTCACATCAAAAGATCCAACTCCCTGAGGTCCATGTTTCAGCTACCTGGCCCAGGAAATAATCACATGAACCATGCTGAGACCATGGCTGATATCAGTGACTATTACACAATCTTGGTTTGTGGAAGTTATGGCAATGAATGTATACTGAGTCAGTATCTAACACGTAAATAGAGTGTGATTATCATTACAAAACAAAACAAGGGAAAAAAATGTATGTGATGTTATTTTTTAGGGAAAGAGAAGGAAATCCCCAACTGCTCTATGATATTTTGTGCCATTCTTACTTTGAACTTTTTTGTTGTTGAGATTATACTTCCATTTAATCCTCTTCAGCTTGTTTTGTAAATGTATTACTCTGTATATAATATATAGTTTTGGATATTTTCCCAATAAAAAGTGATTAAGTATGATCACTTTCATATAACAAACTCTGGAATGAAGTGCTTTCTAAAACTTCGTTTTTGTTAATCATGTATTTAAGCTTCAACATTCAGAAACTAAGATCATGGCATCCAGTCCCATCACTTCATGGCAAATAGATGGGGAACCAGTGAAAACAGTGGCTGACTTTATTTTTCTGGGCTCCAAAATCACTGAAGATGGTGATTGCAGCCATGGAATTAAAAGAAGCTTACTCCTTGGAAGGAAAGTTATGACCAACCTAGATAGCATATTGAAAAGCAGAGACATTACTTTGTTGACAAAAGTCCATCTAGTCAAGGCTATGGTTTTCCCAGTAGTCATGTATGGATATGAGAGTTGGACTATAAAGAAAGCTGAGCGCTGAAAAATTGATGGTTTTGACTTGTGGTGTTGGAGAAGACTCTTGAGAATCCCTTGGACTGCAAGGAGATCCAACCAGTCCATCCTAAAGGAGATCAGTCCTGAATGTTCATTGGAAGGACTGATGTTGAAGCTGAAACTCTAATACTTTAGCCACCTGATGCGAAGAGCTGACTCATTTGAAAAGACCCTGATGCTGGGAAAGATTGAGGGCTTAAGGAGAAGGGGACAACAGGATGAGATGATTGGATGACATCACTGACTCAACGGATAGGAGTTTGGGTAGACTCTGGCAGTTGGTGATGGACAGGGAGGCCTGGTGTCCTGCAGTTCACGGGTTCGCAAAGAGTTGGATACAACTGAGCAACTGAACTGAACTGAACTGAATCATGTATTTTCCTTCAATATTAGATTTCAAGCATTCTTAACATAGCTGAGAAATTTTGTGTCATTAACTGTAATGCAATTCTAACGTAGTTTTTATTGAGAATTGATCACACAGAAAGTGCATATGTGTGTAGGCATAGTCAAAGAATATTTATGAAGTGCATTGACTATGCCAAAGCCTTTGACTGTGTGGATCACAATAAACTGTGGAAAATTCTGAAAGAGATGGGAATACCAGACCACTTGACCTGCCTCTTGAGAAACCTGTATACAGGTCAGGAAGCAACAGTTAGAACTGGACATGGAACAACAGACTGGCTCCAAATAGGAAAAGGAGTATGTCAAGGCTGTATATTGTCACTCTGCTTATTTAACTTATATGCACAGTATATCATGAGAAACGCTGGGCTGGAGGAAGCACAAGCTGGACTCAAGATTGCTGGGAGGAATATCAATAACCTCAGATATGCAAATGACACCATTCTCATGGCAGAAAGTGAAGAACAACTAAAGAGCCTCTTGAGGAAAGTGAAAGAAGAGAGTGAAAAATTTGCCTTAAAGCTCAACATTCAAAAAACTAAGATCATGACATCTGGTCCCATTACTTCATGGCAAATAGAAGGGGAAACAGTGGAAATAGTGTCAGACTTTATTTTTGGGGGCTCCAAAATCACTGCAGATGGTGACTGCAGCCATGAAACTAAAAGATGCTTACTCCTTGGAAGGAAACTTATGACCAACCTAGACAGCATATTAAAAAGCAGAGACATTACTTTGCCAAGAATATTGCTTCATGCCAAGAAAGGTCCGTCTAGTCAAGGCTATGGTTTTTCCAGGAATCACGTATGGGTGGTGAGACTTGGACTATAAAGAAAGCTGAGCACAGAAGAATTGATGCTTTTGAACTGTGGTGTTGGAGAAGACTCTTGAGAGTCCCTTGGACTGCAAGGAGATCCAATCAGTCCATCCCAAAGGAGATTAGATTGGTGTTCATTGGAGGGACTGATGTTGAAGCTGAAACTCCAATACTTTGGCCACCTGGTGCAGAGAGCTGACTCATTTGAAAAGACCCTAATGCTGGGAAAGATTGAGGGCAGGAGGAGAAGGGGATGACAGAGGAAGAGATGGTGGGATGGCACACCAACACAATGGACATGGGTGGGTGGACTCTGGGAGTTGGTGATGGACAGGGAGGCCTGGCGTGCTGTAGTTCATGGGGTCACAAATTGTTGGACAAGACTGAGCAACTGAACTGAACTGAACACCTAGGTAACTGCAGTCAAATTATTCTGTCTGTGAGTTAATCACCATTCTGACTTTTTTGATGATCTTTGTCTTGGCCATTAAGGACAAATTGAGAGAGTAGCATTGACATATACACACTATTATGTGTAAAACAGCTAGTGGGAAGCTGCTGTATAACACAGTGAGCTCAACTGGGTGCTCTGTGATGACCTAGAGGGGTAGGGAAGGCGGGTGGAAGGGAGGTTTAAGAGAGAGGGGATATATGTATACTTATAGCTGATTCATTTGCTGTATAGTAGAAACTAACACAATATTGTAAAGCAACTATGCTCCAATAAAAATTAATTAAAAAATTAAATATGCATACTGTAAAATTTTAAATAAAACTTTTATAAGTAACTAAAAAACAGTTTAGCTTTAGTTCTGTGAGATGAGAAGGCAAATCCATATCTGGAAAAGGCATCTATCTCTCTGAAGACAAACCAATGACCCTTCTCAAACAGAAGGGGTATAATAGCCAACAGGTAATTAGTCTATCCTTAAGAAATGATGCTGTGTTAGGGGATCGCCATATGTCTCTATATCTTGCAGGTTTAATGTTCCCAGACATTAGCCATATCCATCTGAGTAAATGAGAATGGATTCTATTGACCCCACTCAGATCCTCTATATCTGCCACCATGGCCACTTTGTATGCAATTATACCTGATCTGAGACAGCCAATGAAGATAAGCTGATGTTGATTCTTCTTGAATGTTTACTGTCTCTTATCTGATGGGGGCATTTTGGGACACATTTACATGTAAATACAGTATCTCCATACTTCATGTCCACATGTCTGCTCACATACCTATATCCTAATTCCCTTATCTCTAAGACTCCAGCCATTTTTTTCAGCCTCCTACCTTTAAACACTTTCCAGAAATCTGTAAATACTACTATCTTAGCCCATTTCTTTTTGCACACAAAATGGATTATCAGATATATTGCTTACAGCTCTGTCCACTAGGAAACTTCTCCATCTTGGCTTTTAGGGCCTCTCTGAATGTGACAGTAATGCAACTGTCATCTTTTTTCAACTTGCTCTGCCTAATTGCTCAAATGGAGAATATTGCTTTGCAGTGGCATTATCTTGGAGCTGTTTGTCCTCCACCTCCCAGTGCTGACACACTGCAAGCCAAGCACGTGTTGGGATGTAGCTTGGGAAGAATTCAGGGGTTGATGCACACAGACCATACCATCTTCTGCAATCATTGAAAGATTCCTGGTAGTTACCAGAGTATAATCATATAAGTTTCATATAGAACAGAGGAGTAGACACAAAATGGGGTAGGGAAGGGTTTTAGTCAAGTAATGAAATAAGAGCTTGTCTTATTTCAAATAATAATTCTACATTTTTTTATGGTACATTTATTATCCACCAATTGAAATTGTTTCTTTGAGCAAAGACAATGCACCTCTGGAAACCTCCTATTAAAATACCCTAAAAAAAGAACTATGCCATTAGCAACTTCAAGGAGATTAAACCAGTCAATCCTAAAGGAAATCAACCCTGAATATTCACTGGAAGGACTGATGCTGAAGCTCCAATACTCAGGCCACCCGATGCCAACAGCTGACTCACTGGAAAAGACACTGATGTTGGGAAAGATTGAAGGTAAAAGGAGAAAGGGGGAGCAGAGAATGAGATGGAGAGCATTACCAACTCAATGGACATTAATTTCAGCAAACTGTAGCAGATAGTGAAGAACAGAGGAGTATGGTGTGTTGCAATCCAGGGGGTTGCAAAGAGTCGAACATGATTTAGTAACTGAACAACAATTAATGTAACAGTTTAAGATGTTATTTCCCAAAAGGATGTGCCTGAGTATTAATATGGGTAGCCATGCATTTTGGAATAGGAATGGGAAAGACAAATTTATATATTCAACCTTTTCTAAAAATATTACAATGTGATTTACCAGCATCTGCAACAAAATAAAATAGATGCTCTTGGCATGGACTCTAAAATCTTTCCTTTACTCCATTGTATATTCTTGCCTCCTTTGTCAAAGATAAGGTGTCCATAGGTGTGTGGATTTATCTCTGGGCTTTCTATTTTGTTCCATTGATCTATATTTCTGTCCTTGTGCCAGTACCATACTGTCTTGATGACTGTGGCTTTGTAGCAGAGCCTGAAGTCAGGCAAGCTGATTCCTCCAGTTCCATTCTTCTTTCTCAAGATTGCTTTGGCTATTCGAGGTCTTTTATATTTCCATACAAATCTTGAAATTATTTGTTCTAGTTCTGTGAAAAATATCGCTGGTAGCTTGATAGGGATTGCATTGAATTTGTAAATTGCTTTGGGTAGTATACTCATTTTCACTGTATTGATTCTTCCGATCCATGAACATGGTATATTTCTCCATCTATTAGTGTCCTCTTTGATTTCTCTCATCAGTGTTTTATAGTTTTCTATATATAGATCTTTAGTTTCTTTAGGTAGATATATTCCTAAGTATTTTATTCTTTTCGTTGCAATGGTGAATGGAATTGTTTCCTTAATTTCTTTTCTACTTTCTCATTGTAATAGAATGAAACTAGATCACTTTCTAACACCGCACACAAAAATAAACTCAAAATGGATTAAAGATCTAAATGTAAGACCAGAAACTATAAAACTCCTAGAGGAGAACATAGGCAAAACACTCTCAGACATAAATCACAGCAGGATCCCCTATGATCCACCTCCCAGAATTCTGGAAATAAAAGCAAAAATAAACAAATGGGATCTAATTAAAATTAAAAGCTTCTGCACAACAAAGGAAAATATAAGCAAGGTGAAAAGACAGCCTTCTGAATGGGAGAAAATAATAGCAAATGAAACAACTGACAAACAACTAATCTCAAAAACATACAAGCAACTTATGCAACTCAATTCCAGAAAAATAAATGACCCAATCAAAAAATGGGCCCAAGAACTAAATAGACATTTCTCCAAAGAAGACATACGGATGGTTAACAAACACATGAAAAGATGCTCAACATCACTCATTATTAGAGAAATGCAAATCAAAACCACAATGAGGTACCACTTCACACCAGTCAGAATGTCTGCGATCCAAAAATCTGCAAGCAATAAATGCTGGAGAGGGTGTGGAGAAAAGGGAACACTCTTACACTGTTGGTGGGAATGCAAACTAGTACAACCACTATGGAGAACAGTGTGGAGATTCCTTAAAAAATTGCAAATAGAACTGCCATATGACCCAGCAATCCCACTGCTGGGCATACACACCGAGGAAACCAGAATTGAAAGAGACACATGTACCCCAATGTTCATCGCAGCACTGTTGATAATATCCAGGACATGGAAACAACCTAGATGTCCATCAGCAGATGAATGAATAAGAAAACTGTGGTACATATACACAATGGAGTATTACTCAGTCATTAAAAAGAATGCATTTGAATCAGTTCTGATGAAATGGATAAAACTGGAGCCGATTATATAGAGTGAAGTAAGCCAAAAAGAAAAACACCAATACAGTATACTAACACATATATATGGAATTTAGAAAGATGGCAATGACGACCCTGTATGCAAGACAGGGAAAGAGACACAGATGTGTATAGCAGACTTTTGGACTCAGAGGGAGAGGGAGAGGGTGGGATGATTTGGGAGAATGGCATTGAAACATGTATACTATCATGTAAGAATCAAATCACCAGTCTATGTCCAATGCAGGATACAGCATGCTTGGGGCTGGTGCACAGGGATGACCCAGAGGGATGTTGTGGGGAGGGAGATGGGAGGGGTTTCATGTTTGGGAATGCATGTACACCCGTGGTGGATTCATGTCAATGTATGGCAAAACCAATGCAGTATTGTAAAAAAATAAAATAAAATAAAAATAAAATTTAAAAATAAATAAAAAATAAAATCTTTCCTAATTTAGGCTTTGCTTACTCTGATATTCTTTTTTATCACTGTTTTCTATTTACACATAATTATTCAGCAATATCAGATTATTGTTTCCATTGCCTCAATAAATTTGTCAGTTAATTGAACTCTATTCATTCTTTAAGATATAACTGAGGATTATTTCCATAAAGGCTTTCATGCCCACCTTCCCTCAGATATTCTCTCAATCTTGATTCATTATTTTCCTATAGGTTTTCATAACATGCTGTGCAAATTTTTCTCTAAACACTTACTGTATTACCGTACAATGAGACCCAAGTATAGAGCTAGCACATAACAGGTACTCAGTAAATGACCACAGATCCAGGGGACCTCCTACAATGACCAGACCTTGAACAGCTCCACAGTGAATGCTCTCTGTACTGCAAAAGAGACATAAAAATATTGCCTGCTGAGAGTCACCCTGGTGCATGTATACACATACAAATGTATATATACACATATGTGTGTGTGTGTGTGTTTGTATAGGCATAGGCATATACCCTGTACCTCATGGGAAATTAAGTTATCTTCAGAGATTTCTGGGAAATTACTTGTATAAATCACTAGAGGAAAGATTTAGAAATGATAACTGTTTGGGGAATTTGCAATAGGCACTAATACAAAAATAAAGTAAACTAAGTGGTGCACATCATTAAAAAATAAAATTCTTTCTTCTTCAAGTTTTAAATCCTTTAACTGCATTTAAATATTTAAAGCTTAGACTCTTTGGAGGAAATGAAGGCACCACTGAAGTCTCCAGAGGAACGCTTCTATCCAGTGCTCCTGAACTAATGTCAATATTTAAATGTTTTAAAAGTCATCTTTGAACAGCAGAGATTCTCCATCTTGAAATAGTTTGCCTTTGTTGCAGCCTAAGAAACTACAGATGTTTACTTCAGAATCTGCATACTAAAAACCCTCTTCATTTATAATGCAAGTTAACTTGCCACAAAGTCACTTATGTAAAACTCAACTTTCATTTCCCACATCCTTTGCTTCTTTTAATAATTGAGACACTATTTATTCAATGCCTTCTTTATTCTAGGGCTTTATATGAATTTTCTCTAATCCTCACCTCTGGCTAAATATGCTGTCTTTATAATATAGATAAGAGAACTGATGGGGATGGTAACTGACTTACTCAAGGAATAACTGCAAATACTTTAAGGTACAGAGCTGCAGGAAGAAACTTTTCTAGAGAGTTCATTGTTTAAGACACACTTAAAGAAAATTTTGAGTATTTGCAGACACAAAGACTAAAAACAAAGTAAAAAGTGGCCTAAGGATAAACACACACAATTCCAGTTGAAAAGAGTGCGGGACAAGAATGCCTGTGACATATAGCAAAGGATTAACAGAAAGCAGATAATAAAAGAAACTATCAAGAAAAAAATACTATTTTCTTATTCTAAGAGATTTTTTCAGTTTCCCTTGTAAGGAAAAACTGGAAGTTTATATGAAAATTTTATAAGCAATTTTTCTCTATATCATGTGCCTTTGATTACATAATATATAGAATTATTACTCTAAGTAATTTTTATCACTTTCAATCAATACTTGTTTATATAAATAAGGAGATGTGCACACACTATTAAAATATATTTACTCACAATATACATGTGCAACATATGTATATATAGTATGTATTATTACAAGTATGACTATAAAGATGAAAATAAAAATGTCCAGGTGAAGAAAGCTTCTGCTCACATATTTCTGCTCATTTAGATTTCTTTAGTTTGTGTTTTAAAATATGTAAATATTAGGCTGGTAATTAGTGAAAGTGGATAGGAAAAATCTAAGTGTTAAATGTAAAGCAGAGAGGAAGGAATAGAAGACAAGGATGAGAAATAGAAGCATGAGGAGAAGAAGGCAGAGAGAAAAAGACCATAGAAGTTTATATATTTTAAATTGTAAAAATATTTTGGACTATACATGAATATGTTAGAATATGACAGAAGTACTGTATAATATCTGGATTCATTTATTGCTTCAGTAAAACACATTGTAGAGAATAATGAGGATATGACTATAAAAGGAAGGTTGAGTTAATAGTTAATATGAGTACTTATTTATTTATGATAAGTCAACTCTTTTCAACCTGTAGTAACCTTCAAAATTATCAGTCCAATTACGAGGTTTAAAATTGTAAATGGATTGCCCTGACTCCACAATATGCTGTTGAATTATGTATTACAGTAAGAAAACATATAAAATGATACTAGAGAGCTAATACACCCTTGACAAGGCTACTAAACAGAATGCTTTATCATGAATGTACCTATCTAGGGCTAAGAAAAGATCTGCAGGTGAAAGATGCCTCACCATTAGTAGTTTGCTATTTGAATTGATGCCTAATGGCAGTTTCATCTATGATTCTCATATGGCATACCCTACATTAAACAGTCAGTGAAAGCCATCAAAATTATAAATATTACAACCAGTACACTGGAATGGTTATTTTGAAAAGCATAGATGTTAAGAAAAAAAATTAGGTACTCAATAATGCAATCTGAGACTCAAACAGTGCTGGATGCAGAAATAACTGCTATGTCCCCTGAGGATAATTCCCTTCTGTAAGCTTCCAGGTTCTGCAAGAGTTTCTTGAGAGTAAAACTGTGCACAAAGTGCATAAAATGATACAAAAGAAACAACAACCAAAGACTCTATTCCAAAAAACTGAAATTAGAGAACCAGGGTCATTAAAACATAATTGCAAAGATCTGAAACAAATCAAATTACTTGTCACAAAGTAATGCCCACTTTGCCGGAATACTCTTGTCACAAAACATTGCTTATTCTAAAATATGACTCACCATCTCTTTGGGTTAGCTTAAAAGCCCAGTATAAAATTTCCATTCTGTTCCATCTCAATGAATAACCATCTGTAATCAAAAAAAACATAGTAACTGTAGTAATGCCACAAATCTTAACTTCACCATGAAAGCCAATTTGTCATAGACGACTTCTAAGGTTACTTCTAAGTTGTCCTACCATTTCTAGTTTCTATCTAGTTCATTAGCCTCTCTGATTCACCACATATTACCTAAAGATATGCATTGAAATTATTATACTCATTTGATTATTTATTTATTATTCAATCTTCATTCTAATTGTTAAGTTTAATGACTTTGTAGGTCTAGTGACTAGAAAACTTAATACAGGGCAGATGCTCAAGAAATATTTGTTCAATCAATAAATTAATGTTCAAATGTATTTAGTACACTGTACTTTATATAGTACACTGTATATAGTAAATGTATATAGTACACTGTACTGTACTGCTGCTGCTGCTGCTAAGTCGCTTCAGTCATGTCGGACTCTGCACGACCTCATAGACGGCAGCCCACCAGGCTCTGCCATCCCTGGGATTCTCCAGGCAAGAACACTGGAGTGGGTTTCCATTTCCTTCTCCAATGCATGAAAGTGAAAAGTGAAAGTGAAGTCACTGAGTCGTGTCCAACTCTCAGCGACCCCATGGACTGCAGCCTACCAGGCTCCTCCATGAAATTTAAGCACATTGTACAGCTTATCTATTTAATCACACATGATTTTAAGAATGTAAAAGTACCCTGAAAATATGTGTTATATCAGCTAATGCTCTTGTGATACTAAAGAGAAAGTAAAAAATACAATAAAGCACTCATTTGATATTCATAAGGTAAAATGTGTTTATTGTCTCCTATTTGTGTTATGCTTAGTCGCTCAGAAGTGTCTGATTCTTTGTGACCCCAGGGACTGTAGCCCGCCAGGCTCCGCTGTCCATGGGGATTCTCCAGGCAAGTGTACTAGAGTGGGTTGCCATGCCCTCCTCAAGGGGATCTTCTCAACCCAGGAATCGAACCCAGGTCTCCCGCACTACAGACGGATTCTTCACCAGCTGAGCCACCAGGGAAGCCCAGTTGTCTTCTATTAATATATATTAGCTATTTGAAGTGTTTCTCTCATGTATATTTTGTGACTCAATCTTCACAATATCCATGTGAGGCTATCATTTTGTTATTAGTACAAAATAAGGGAACAAGACCTACAAATATGCAAGCAATGCACCTAGTATCACAAAGCAAAAGTTTGTACTTCTCATGGCATTACATTCTTCTTTCTACCATATCACGGGTAGATAACTAGGTATTCAGGCTGTCTGGAAAGGCACAAAAGATAATAATTTTACATCTATACCGATTCTATCCTTGTCATTTAGGGTAAAAGTAAGAAATCGTTGTCCCATAAATATCTGAAAAGTTTAAAAATATTTCAAAATGCTTAATGTATTTTGAAAGATAAGGAGCCAACTTCTTATCTGGAAGGAACAATAGGATTGATAATTACGATCTTAACAAGTGAATGCCTAAGTATAACAAACAACAATTTCAATGATATTAAATATCCTCATTTTCTGGAAATTTTGCTCTATCCCAAGCACTTGAGGTTACTGTCATGACTTCATGTGCAGGCTTAGCCTAATCATATGAATTTAATAGGATTCAGATGCAAGAATGTATAAAACATTTCTCTTAATTCAAAATTAAAGAGAACCACTAGCATAAAAAAAAAAAAGGATAAAAAAGGAATTTGTTTCCACAGTCACATACTTGCATGTGTTTTCACATTGTTCAAAAGTGCTGTAATCTATGGTGGGGAGAAGGGAAGGCAAAGAGATGCATTCAGACATGAATAACTACTTCAAGGATCACTCTTAAAATATCCTTTATGGTACAGAGTTATGGAGAGAGAGAGAGAGAAAAGAAAAACATCTCATTAAAGATATGAAAATTCACATTTTTCCCTTTTATAGATATGATTAATGCAAGCAGACTGTCCAAGAAGTTCTGAGTGTGTATTTTCTCTCAAATCATTAACAATTTTTTTGTTCCTTTAAATCTTGAGATTTGAAACTTTGGCCCTACCAACTTTGAAAAAGTAAAGGGACTTATCTTTTGTGGGAGAAGTAGTTGAAATCTATAGAGAATAAAGTGGTTAACAAATTATTATGCCAGCTCTCAGAACAGTCTTATAATAATAAATCAGAGGGGATACCTCATACATTAGCAACTCATGGCATCTTATATTTCACTCACTTTCAGAGCAACTTCTTTCAGAAAGAAAGATCCAAATGGCAAAAAAAAAAAAATACGGCCATGAGTTGATAGAGCAAAGTTCTTTTCAGAGTGCTCTTTTGCCTCTTTATTATTTTTCATTTAGTGTTTCCACAAACATGTGCTTATTTCTCTAAGTGTCTAACAAATTATGCTTTGAAATTTCCTTATAAATAAAAAAGGCTAGGAAATTATAATTTCTAATAAAGGCAGATATTAGAAAAATGTTTATAATCTCCAAGATAATATATTATAAATTCCAAATTTGTAAGAAAGGAATACAAAATATGAAATGAATTGTGTTTTCCATTCTGGGAGATAGTCAGATCCTGGGCATTCTGATATCCTTCCAATATATCTCAGATTAACTAAAATATTTGTTGTTTTATTAGTATAAATACTATTAAAGGCATAAGAAGAAGGGGCAGCAGAGGATGAGATGGTTAGATGACAGCACTGACTCAATGGACATGAGTTTGAGCACACTCTGGAAGATAGTGGAGGACAGAGGAGCCTGGAGTCCTGCAGTCCACAGGGTTGCAGAGAGTCGGACATGACTTAGTGAATGTACAACAACAATGACAAAATATAAATATAGTTATCACACTTTGGAACACAGCCAGAAGGATGGTTCTCCAAGTTAAATAGCCTCATACTTGTAACAGTCCAGAAAATAAACAAAATCCCAGCATTTACAGAATGCACTACTGCTTTAGAATTGAGCTTCCTTGACATAACATAAGCATCCATAGAAGAGACTATTTGCTTGCATATAAAATGCTAATTTTTGTTTTCTGCATCATGAAATACAACTGTTATCTGATTTAACAGAAATCTTTTGTCATCTTTGAATTTTCACATTTTCACATACATTATATGGATAAAATTCAGACCACAAAATTGTTACTCAAGGAAATGAATTTTCATGATACCCCAAAGGATATATAATTATTATATTATATATATTATCATGTTATACATATTATCATATTATATATAATTACATTATATACTTATCCATTATATTATATTTAATTTTCTATAATTTCATGTTAATTAAACATAAGTAGCTCATCTTTCTCTTTTACAAAAAGAATACAAATTGTAAATTACCTCTCCCTGTTAACTGTAGCAAAGTTGGAGTATGTCTGTGAAGGAACTTGGATCCTTTATCAAGTGAATGTGTTTGGGTGGAGGGAGTGAGGGGAGCTTGCAGGCAAGATTGAAAAGGTTAACAGAGACTTCATATTTATAGCCCATGAAACAGTGCCATCTTGAGAACAGAAGAAAAGGATAAATCAATACAATCCAATGGTATTAGTGTAGGTGTCACAATGCACAAAGGGAAAATGTTATGTAAACACACATGTTTGGAAGGCTTAATCATTGCTCTCTGTCTGGGTCCTTTTCAATACAATCTTTACTACTGACTGATGTCTTCCAGGATTTGTTCTCTGCTAGCTTCACTGGTTCTACTGTGCCCACCTTGGAGATGACGTGTGTATGTGGTTACCCTTCTGATGGTGTGGCTAGCTCTTCCTACAAAGTGTTGCTTCTCAGCAAGCTGGAATGACTGCGGTAATAATAATCTTTCTTCTTGAACTGCAGAAGGTCTGCCTGTACTTTGAAAGAGAGCGCCTATATACTCTCTTTCAAATTATTATAACAAATATTCTATTAAAATCTTGTTTTAAAGAAAACTGTTCAAGAATGTTTAATGCAGGTTTAAGTTACTTGACTATGAAACTACATGTTGGTAACATTTTTGTGACATCTCTTAACTTTTGTTGGCAATACAAGATATTTTGGATAACACCACTGTAAAAAAAAGATGATTTGCTAGAGTAAGCCTAGTTCACCTTTATTTCCCCTTAAGTAATCTCTTTCAAATTTTCAGTAGGATGCAACTTACTCTTATTGTCACCCTCTACCCATCCTGTCATGTCTCAGCAGATCATATGTTGGATGGATGTGGCTACATACATATATCAATCTGAAACTCACGTACTTGTCTTGATTAGCTCATCCATGAAGGCTCATGATGATGCTTTTAACATGTCTGAGTACTTTTATATTTGGCTTATAGAATTGCCATTGCCAACCATCTTGAGATCTAAGTAGTGTTTTAATTTGAATAATACTGAAAAGTCCCATTTGATTTCTTTAAAACAAAATTCAATTATTATAATGACATGAGAAAAGAAGAAAAAGTCAATAAATTCCTTTATTCTAAATAAATTTCTTTATCCTAAAGGAAGAAAATAGGAATGTATTTAGGTTCCTCAAGAAATTCCTCAAGCAGCTGGAAGAAGTGGTATATTCTACTCATTTGATGATTCCTAACTGCTTACAAGAGCAATTGAAACTTTTGACCACTTTGCTACATATTTTTCTCTCTAGTCAAACTATGCTTCTCTGAAACACAATGATCAAAACATTAATATTAATGGTTGTAACTTTTTTGCATACTCTACTGCACAACAAAATGTAGACACTCAATGAAATTGCTACTGAAGGAAATGCTCATATTTAATTTAACTCTGAGAATCACATTTGAGAATTTACAAAGGAATGAAAATAGTGTAAAAGATCAAGCTTTCATAAATGTACCAAAACCCAACATTCACCATGAATTCAGTGATGCATTTTACCTATAAAGTTGATGAAAAAAAATTTTCAATGTGTTTAAAATAAACTGTTACTATTCTTTAGAACTCACTACATAGTATTTAAGTGTGAACTATGCTATTGATGGATTTTTTTAAAAATAAATTACAAACATTTATGAATTGGTCCATAGCATTAGGAGACTCATTTAGAAAACTGATTTGATCAAAGATCAAATCCTAAAATATCAATTAACTGGGATAAATAGATCATAATTAAGAAGATTGTCTATAATAATTTTTTGACCAAGATTTTTTAAAGTTTCGCTTGTTTATAAGAACTCAGAATGACTATTTACAGGGCAAAAGAATATAGCCAAGCGAATTGGACACTAGTGTGATATTTTCCTTCATTTTAAAGACCACATATAGAGTGTGATTCAAATGAGTGACTTTTTAAAATTCTTTACAGTTTGTTGATTCCTAGATATGACAGTATTTCTTTTCACTAACCACAATGCTAGAAGAGATACTGCCTTGGAGGTCAAGTCATTCATGGATATAATCCTGATTCTGGGAGGTCAATGGTTCATAGAAGAGCCTCTATCTAGTCTGGCACAGTTCTGAATATTTGGCAGGAATTATTAAAAATAGCTCCAAGATGGGAATACCAGAGGCACTGCTGGCAGAAACACAGAGGGGCACATAGGGAAGCTTGCCTTCTCTGTACTTGGCTCTAGCTGGTGCTATTTAGCTATCATTTCATGAAAACATGAACACAAAGCTCAGTCGTGCCTCTTTAAATGAGGAAAAAGCTAAGCTAAAAATAGGACATCATTTCATTGAGCTTCAGTCATGAATCTTACCTGGTGTGCATTTGTTGTTGATTGGCAGACTCCTCCAAAGTGGGTGGCGAAGTCTTTCTGGCATATCCTTTCATGTATAGATACTGCTCAGACTATGATGTTTTATTCAATTCTAAGTGCTACGGACCAAAATTTTACCTTGTAGCATTGTAGTGAATCTCTATCAACTCTTAATTTACCCAGGTTTAGGTAAAGAAAAAGATAGTTAAAATCTGTTTCCTCTAAAAGTTTAATATATAACATTATTGAATTTGTCTCATAACTAATCTAGTTCTACTTACACATTAAATAGAAAGGATTCATTACAAAAACATCCCTTGGGACCTAGGTGGTCAATCAGCATTAGTCAACAAAATCTAAAGTTGATTTCATTGGGAAAACAATACAAGATAGAAGTCTTAATAGATCTTTAGGAATATGAGCATAATTTTTGTCATATAAATACATCAAATATCAATAAAAAATTTATCCTGCTTCTAATAATTAACATACTTTTGGAATTGAGTGTGCTAATCATATGAAATAAATTTAGCAGATTTACAAATGATATTTCATTTTGTTTTGTATATAGTTTAATTTCAGCTATATTTTTATGAAGGGGACCATAATAAATACAATTTTTAAAATTGTATTTTAGTTTTAATTATAAAAATGCAAATGATTATGTTGCAGATACAATGTACTAAAATCTACCTTCCATTCCAAAATGTTTCTAAGTGATTAACAACTTTTCTATTAATAGAGTGACAGGTAAAAATTCAGTCTTATAATCTCCAATTCTGTAATCCTACCATCTTGAACTAACCAATAATAAACATTTCACATGTATCCTCTCAAATATTTATCTTTGTTGAAATAAATATAGAACTTGAAAACACATTTTTATGTTCCTCTTTATAACAATTAGTATCCACTAATACCATGTAATTAAGAGAGGTTTAATTATATATCCACATTCTAAACTTGTTTCTTCCCAAGGTTGCCCCTGTTTAATTTTATATCATTACAAAATATCTCAGACAAAAGAATGAAATACTGGATCATGAATAAATATCTGCAGCTTTCTGGATTCTGCCAAATACTTAACTGAAGGTGTAACAATTTATATTTCAAATAAGTAAAAATAAACTCTTGTTTGCATTCTTGGTAATGCGTGGCATTCAGACTTTTTTTTTTTTTTCATTACCTAGAGTGGAAATCTCAGATATGTATCTGACAACACCCTAAAGGAAGAAAGTAAAGAAGAACTAAAGAGCCTCTTGATGGACGTAAAGAGGAGAGTGAAAAAGCTGGTGAAAAAGCTGCCTTAAACTCAACATTCAAAAAACTAAGATCATGGCATACAGTCCCATCACTTCATGGCAAATAGATGGGGAAAACATGAACAGTCAGAGATTTTATTTTCTTGGGGAGAAGACACTTGAGAGTCCCTTGGACTGCAAGGAGATCCAACCAGTCCATTCTGAAGGAGATCAACCCTGGGATTTCTTTGGAAGGAATGATGCTAAAGCTGAAGCTCCAGTACTTTGGCCACCTCATGCGAAGAGTTGACTCATTGGAGAAGAGTCTGATGCTGGGAGGGATTGGGGACAGGAGGAGAAGGGGATGACAGAGGATGAGATGGCTGGATGGCATCACCGACTCGATGGACGTGAGTCTGAGTGAACTCTGAGAGATGGTGATGGACAGGGAGGCCTGGTGTGCTGCAATTCATGGGTCACAAAGAGTTGGACACGACTGAGCGACTGAACTGAACTGACTTAATATCACTGCAGACAGTGACTGCAGCCATGAAATTAAAAGATATTTGCTTCTTCGAAGAAAAGCTATGGCAAAACTAAACATCATATTAAAAGGCAGAGACATCACGCTGGCAAGAAGGGTTCATATAGTCAAAGCTATGGTTTTTCCAGTAGTCAAGCACCAATGTGAGAGTTGGAGCATAAAGAGGGCTAAGTGCCAAAGAATCACTGCTTTTGAACTGTGGTGCTGTTGGAGAAGACTCTTGAGAGTCCTTTGGAGAGCAAGGAGATCAAACCAGTCAATCCTAAAGGAAATCAACTCTGAATATTCGTTGGAAAGACTGATGCTAAACTCCAATACTTTGGCCACCTGATGAGAAGACCCAACTCATTGGAAAAGACCCTGATTCTAGGAAAGATTGAGGGCAGGAGAAGAGGGTGACAGAGGATGAGATGGAAGGATGGTATCGTTGACTCAGTAGACATGAGTTTGAGCCAACTTGGGAGATTGTGAAGGACAGGGAAGCCTGGCATGTCCATGGGGTCACAAAGAGTCTTACACAAAGTGATTGAGCAACAAGTGCAAATACTATCTCATTGATATTTTAATTGGGTTTCCTCTATAGTGACTTGTTTGAAAATCATTTGCCTGTGTAAAATCACTACCTTGCATGGCTAACATATATCTCAATACTAAAATGCCCCAAACTGAGCTTCTGATATTTAGCCCACAAATTGCTCGTCCCATGGGTTCTCCATTTCAGTTTGTGTCAAATTCATCTTTTGTTTCCTGTTCCCCAGGACCAAACTCATGGAATTATCCTTTATTTCTCACATACACTCTTTTCAGCAGATACTATTGACACTGCTTAAAAACAGATACACAGTATGTATACAGCCTCCACCACTGCCACCACCTGATTCTGAGCCATCATTATTTCCTGCCTGGAATATGACAGGTGCCCCTTAATTAGTCTCTTTCTTCAGACCTTGTCCTTTATATTCTCAAAAGTGGAACACCGTCATTCACTGTTAACACCTCTTCACATTCTGGTCTTAGTAAAAAATGAATCTTTACTTTGATCTATAAGTGCTTATTAGATCTGGTGTTCTTTTCATCCTCTCATCTCATTCCGTATTATTGCTCTCCCAATTTTCCCAGACTACCTGCCTTCATGGAAGTTTCAGGGATACACCAGAGGTTTTCCTGCTTTAGAGCCTTCCTCTTGGTCTGCACAGCGCTCCCTTTTTGGAATGTTCTTTCTTCAATTATCCATATAGCTTATTGTGTTTTTTTCTTTGCTTAAACATTACCTTCAAAGTAAGCACCTTACCTGCTCATTTTACTTAAAATCGAAAAATACCCCTTCTATATCTTCCTCTTATGCTTTATTTTCTTCCACAGTGCTTTTCACCAGCTAACATTAAATATTTTACTGACTAACTGACCAATTTATCTTTCATTCCAACATTCACTGTTACATTCCATCCAGAGTTCAAGTCTTCTTCTTAAAGTTAATTTTCAATTATTTATCACTGGGTGGCAGCTTCATATTTTGTTCATTTAAAAATTTCAGGTCTCTCTTCATATATTATTATATGTTAATGGTTACTTTTCTAATTTTCAGCAAGAATGGTATATATAGGACAAATTCCATATGAATGGAGGCAACGTGGTGTAGCTAGAAGAGAACAGGACTGGGAGTCAGATGACTTGTGTTTATCATGGACTTCACTATTCAACAAATTAACTCTAGGATTATGAGCCAATATTTTAAGCTCTAGGCTAAGTCCTAAAATGAGAAAGTAAGACTAGATGACCTGTAAAGTCCCTTCCAGGGTTAAAATTTTTCAATATTTTGGCCATGCCATGCTTGTGGGAATTTGTGAACCAGGAAGTGAACCCATGCCCTCTGCTGTGGAAGTCTGAGTTTTAAACACTGGACCTCCAGGGAAGTCCCAGAATCTTATAATTTTAAATGGTTCCATTTAAGTAGAGTGATATCAGTTGAAGCTTGGGCTTGAAAGAAGCTTGAGTGAGTAAAGAATATAGAAATTAAGGAACTTTTTGCATTTTTTTAAATTTCATTTAAGATTTTATTGCTAAGTTTAATTAATCTGTTTATACATATTGTTTTATTGGCAGTCTGTATATTCTTTAATTTTTTCTAAAAAAAAAAATCTTGTCTTTTTTTTCCCTGAAATTTCACTTCAAAACTTTATGTACTCTCCTTTTGATATGTGCTACCCAGTGGTTCATTTGTTTCTTGAAACTAAGTATTCATGTCTTTCAAAAATGCTTGTACTGTATCTGCTATCAACTTTGTAAATAATATATTTCTATTCTATCTTTTCACTCTCTATATAATACCTATTAGAGACATGCTAAAAACATACCATCTATGTTTCTATTTTAAAGTAAATAAACAGTTTCTTTAGGTAGATATATTCCTAAGTATTTTATTCTTTTCGTTGCAATGGTGAATGGAATTGTTTCCTTAATTTCTTTTTCTACTTTCTCATTATTCGTGTATAGGAATGCAAGGGATTTCTGTGTGTTGATTTTATATCCTGCAACTTTACTATATTCATTGATTAGCTCTAGTAATTTTCTGGTGGAGTCTTTAGGGTTTTCCATGTAGAGGATCATGTCATCTGCAAACAGTGAGAGTTTTACTTCTTCTTTTCCAAGTTGGATTCCTTTTATTTCTTTTTCTGCTCTGATTGCTGTGGCCAAAACTTCCAGAACTATGTTGAATAGTAGCGGTGAAAGTGGACACCCTTGTCTTGTTCCTGACTTTAGGGGAAATGCTTTCAATTTTTCACCATTGAGGATAATGTTTGCTGTGGGTTTGTCATAGATAGCTTTTATTATGTTGAGGTATGTTCCTTCTATTCCTGCTTTCTGGAGAGTTCTTATCATAAATGGATGTTGAATTTTGTCAAAGGCCTTCTCTGCATCTATTGAGATAATCATATGGTTTTTATTTTTCAATTTGTTAATGTGGTGAATTACATTGTTTGCGGATATTGAAGAATCCTTGCATCCCTGGGATAAAGCCCACTTGGTCATGGTGTATGATCTTTTTAATGTGTTGTTGGATTCTGATTGCTAGAATTTTGTTGAGGATTTTTGCATCTATGTTCATCAGTGATATTGGCCTGTAGTTTTCTTTTTTTGTGACATCTTTGTCAGGTTTTGGTATTAGGGTGATGGTGGCCTCATAGAATGAGTTTGGAAGTTTACCTTCCTCTGCAATTTCCTGGAAGAGTTTGAGGAGGATAGGTGTTAGCTCTTCTCGAAATTTTTGGTAGAATTCAGCTGTGAAGCCGTCTGGACCTGGGCTTTTGTTTGCTGGAAGATTTCTGATTACCGTTTCAATTTCCGTGCTTGTGATGGGTCTGTTAAGATTTTCTATTTCTTCCTGGTTCAGTTTTGGAAAATTGTACTTTTCTAAGAATTTGTCCATTTCTTCCACGTTGTCCATTTTATTGGCATACAACTGCTGATAGAAGTCTCTTATGATCCTCTGTATTTCTGTGTTGTCTGCTGTGTCTACCTAAAGAAACTAAAGACCTATATATAGAAAACTATAAAACACTGATGAAAGAAATCAAAGAGGACACTAATAGATGGAGAAATATACCATGTTCATGGATCGGGAGAATCAATATAGTGAAAATGAGTATACTACCCAAAGCAATTTACAAATTCAATGCAATCCCTATCAAGCTACCAGCCACATTTTTCACAGAACTAGAACAAATAATTTCAAGATTTGTATGGAAACACAAAAATCCTCGAATAGCCAAAGGAATCTTGAGAAAGAAGAATGGAACTGGAGGAATCAACTTGCCTGACTTCAGGCTCTACTACAAAGCCACAGTCATCAAGACAGTATGGTACTGGCACAAAGACAGACATATAGATCAATGGAACAAAATAGAAAGCCCAGAGATAAATCCACACACATATGGACACCTTATCTTTGACAAAGGAGGCAAGAATATACAATGGAGTAAAGACAATCTATTTAACAAGTGGTGCTGGGAAAACTGGTCAACCACTTGTAAAAGAATGAAACTAGATCACTTTCTAACACCGTACACAAAAATGAACTCAAAATGGATTAAAGATCTAAATGTAAGATCAGAAACTATAAAACTCCTAGAGGAGAACATAGGCAAAACACTCTCCGACATAAATCACAGCAGGATCCCCTATGATCCACCTCCCAGAATTCTGGAAATAAAAGCAAAAATAAACAAATGGGATCTAATTAAAATTAAAAGCTTCTGCACAACAAAGGAAAATATAAGCAAGGTGAAAAGACAGCCTTCTGAATGGGAGAAAATAATAGTGAATGAAGCAATTGACAAACAACTAATCTCAAAAATATGCAAGCAACTTATGCAGCTCAATTCCAGAAAAATAAAAGACCCAATCAAAAAATGGGCCCAAGAACTAAATAGACATTTCTCCAAAGAAGACATACAGATGGCTAACAAACACATGAAAAGATGCTCAACATCACTCATTATTAGAGAAATGCAAATCAAAACCACAATGAGGTACCACTTCACACCAGTCAGAATGTCTGCGATCCAAAAATCTGCAAGCAAGAAATGCTGGAGAGGGTGTGGAGAAAAGGGAACCCTCCTACACTGTTGGTGGGAATGCAAACTAGTACAACCACTATGGAGAACAGTGTGGAGATTCCTTAAAAAATTGCAAATAGAACTGCCATATGACCCAGCAATCCCACTGCTGGGCATACACACCAAGGAAACCAGAATGGAAAGAGATACATGTACCCCAATGTTCATCGCAGCACTGTTGATAATATCCAGGACATGGAAACAACCTAGATGTCCATCAGCAGATGAATGAATAAGAAAGCTGGTGGTACATATACACAATGGAGTATTACTCAGCCATTAAAAAGAATTCACTTGAATCAGTTTTGATGAGATGGGTGAAACTGGAGCCAATTATACAGAGTGAAGTAACCCAGAAAGAAAAACACCAATACACTATACTAACACATATATATGGAATTTAGGAAGATGGCAATGACGACCCTGTATGCAAGACAGGAAAAAAGACACAGATGTGTATAACGGACTTTTGGACTCAGAGGGAGAGGGAGAGGGTGGGATGATTTGGGAGAATGGGAATTCTAACATGTATACTATCATGTAAGAATTGAATCGCCAGTCTATGTCTGACGCAGGGTGCAGTATGCTTGGGGCTGGTGCATGGGGATGACCCAGAGAGATGTTGTGGGGAGGGAGGTGGGAGGGGGGTTCATGTTTGGGAATGCATGTAAGAATTAAAGATTTTAAAATTTAAAAAATAAAAGCTAAACCTGAAAAAAAAAATAAAAAATATTTAAAAAAGTAAATAAACAAAACTTTACTAAAATAATCTACTTCTGCTGCATTGACTATGCTAAAGCCTTTGACTGTGTGGATCACAAAATTCTTAGAGATAAGAATACCAGACCATCTTACCTGCCTCCTGAGAAACCTATATGCAGGTCAAGAAGCAAAGTTAGAATCAGGCATGGAACAACATGGTTCCAAATTGGGAAAGGAGTACATCAAGGCTGTATATTTTCACCCCACTTATTTAAATTTATATGCAGAGTACATCATGCGAAGTGCTGGGCTGGATGAAGCACAAGCTAGAATCAAGACTGCTGAGAGAAATATCATTAACCTCAGATATGCAGATGACACCACCCTTAGGGCAGAAATCAAAGAAGAACTAAAGAGCTTCTTATGAAGATGAAAGAGGAGAGTGAAAAAGCTGGCTTAGAACTCAACATTCAAAAAACAAAGATCATGGCATCCAGTCCCATCACTTCATGGAAAATTGAGAGGGAAACAATGGAGATAGTGAGAAACTTTATTTCTTGGGCTCCAAAATCACTGCAAATGGTGACTGCAGCCATGAAATTAAAAGATAGCATGTTTTAAAGCTATGATAAACCTAGACAGCATATTAAAAAGCAGAGACATTACCAACAAAAGTTCATATAGTCAAAGCTATGGTTTTTCCAGTAGTCACACATGGATGTGAGTGTTGGACTATAAAGAAAGCTGAGCACTGAAGAACTGATGCTTTTGAACTGTGGTGCTGGAAAAGACTTTTGAGAGCCCCTTGGACAGCAAGGATGTCAAACCAGTCAATCCTAAAGGAAATCAACCCTATTGATTTCCTTCCTATCAGTCCTTCCTATATTCATTGGAAGGACTGATTCAGAAGCTCCAATACTTTGGCCACCTAATGCAAAGAACTGACTCACTGGAAAAGACCCTTATGTTGGGAAAGATTGAAGGCAACAGGAGAAGGAGCTGACAGAGGATGGTTGGATGGTATCACTGACTCAATGGACATGAGTTTGAGCAAACTCCAGGAGTTGGTGATGGACTGGGGTTGCAAAGAGTTGGATTAAACTGAGTTGGATTAAACTCATGCAGACCATTTATTAAATCTTTATTGAATTTGTTACAATATTGCTTCTGTTTTATGTTTGGGGTTTTTCGCCATGAGGCATGTCGGATCTTAGCCACCTAACCAATGTTCAAACCTGCACCCTTCACATTGGAAAGTGACATCTTAACCACTGGGCCACCAAAGAAGTCCCTTCACTATGTTTTGATTCTCAGGGAGCTTTGCGTTATTGTTAACTCAACGAAACATTTTAAAAACTAAGCTTTTATGCCTTATCCAAAATTTTGTCATATTTTGACATGAAAGATTTTTGGCGTAAGATTTTAAATTTAGCCTTATAATTTCTGAGAATAGTTATACAATTTTTTTCTTAACTTGTCAATAATTCTTGACATATTTCCATTTTAATTCTATGAATTCTATTTGAAAATTATACTATTTTAAAAAAATAGTGCACTTTATTCCACTATATTCACCACTCATACAGCTCCATCTCTTATTGTCCTCTCCCAAATTTTACTGTAATAAATGCCATAGGGCTTCCCTGGTGCTCAGAGGTTAAGGCGTCTGCCTGCATTGCAGGAGACCTCGGTTCGATCCCTGGCTCGGGAAGATCCTTGGGTCAGAAAGATCCTCGGGTCGGGAAGATCCCCCGGAGAAGGAAATGGCAACCCACTCCAGTATTCTTGCCTGGAGAATCCCATGGATGGAGGAGCCTGGTGGGCTATAGTCCATGGGGTCGCAAAGAGTCGGACACGACTGAGCGACTTCACTTTACTTTACTCACTTTTACTTTGCATATCTTTATGAACTAGGATTTCTATATTCTTTACAGAGCCTCTAAAAGTGGGATTTGGGGATTACAAGGAATGGGAATTTTCCATTTAATGATAAATATTTAAATGTATATTATTTTACTAGTTTTCACTTGATTTCAGTTTTAAGGTTCTATATCATAACTGCTTTCTTCCAGAAGCAGAATGTCAATACTGTCATATATATAGAAAAACATATTATGGATTACAGAGCTTGTGAATAACCCACACTGTTTTGTAGAAAAACAAACAAACAACAACAAAAAATAGGAGGAAGAAAACTTCTGTAATGTTAAGTAGAATAGAGACACATAAAATCTTGGACTTGTCAAGTAAATCATAGATATGACCAAAAAGCATGAGCAAAAAAAGAAAAGGCAAACTGGAAAAATGTTTATATCAAAGGACACTATCACAGATGTGAAAAGGCAGTCTACAAAATGGAAGAAAATATTTCAAGTTATATATGTAGTAGCGGTCAAGTATACAGACTATATGAAGAGAGTGACAACTCAATAGCTCCCTTGGTAGCTCATCTGGTAAAGAATTTGCCTGCAATGTAGGAGACCCTGGTTCAATTCCTGGATCAGGGAAATCTCCTGGAGGAGGGCATGGCAACCTACTCCAGTATTCATGCCTGGTGAATTCCCATGAACAGAGGAGCCTGCCCAGCTACAGTCCATGGGGTCTCAAGAGTTGCACATAGCTGAGCAACTAAGCACAGCACAGCACAGACAACTCAATAACAAACCAGTTTAAACATGAACAAAGGATTGAGCAGACATTTCTCCAAAGAAGGTATGCAAGTGCCAACATGCATATGAAAAAAACATTAGTCATTCAGTTCAGTTCAGGTGCTCAGTCGTGTCCAACTCTTTGTGACCCCAGGAACCGCAGCACAACAGGCCTCTCTGTCCATCACCAACTCCCGGAGTCAACCAAACCCATGCCCATTGAGTCAATGATGCTTGCAAATCAAAACTCACATTGACAGACTAACTTCACACCCACTAGGATGGCTATATATTGTCACCCTGTTTATTTAACTTGTATGCAAAGTACATCATGCAAAATGCTGAGCTGGATGAAGCACAAGCTGGAATCAAGATTGCTGGGAGAAACAGCAATAAACTCAGATATGCAGATGCCACCACCCTTATGGGAGGAAATGAAGAGAAACTGAAGAGCCTCTTGATGAGAGTGAAAGAGGAGAGTGAAAAAGTTGGCCTAAAACTCAACATTCAAAAAACTAAGATCATGGCATCTGGTCCCATCACTTCATAGCAAATAGAGAAACAACAGAAACAACGATAAACTTTATTTTCTTGGGCTCCAAAATCACTGCAGATGGAGCCTGCAGCCATGAAATTAAAAGACGCTTGCTCCTTGGAGGAAAAGCTGTGACCAACCTAGACAGATATTACTTTGCCAACAAATATCTGTCTAGTCAAAGCCATGGATTTCCCAGTAGTCATGTTTGGAATGAGAGTTGTACTATAAAGAAACTGAGCACCAAAAAGTTGATGCTTTTGAACTGTGGTATTGGAGAAGACTTTTGAGAGTCCCTTCGACTACAAGGAGTTCAAACCAGGCAGTCCTAAAGGAAATCAGTCCTGAATATTCATTGGAAGGACTGATGCTGCAGCTGAAGCTCCAAAATTTGGCCACCTGATGTGAAATATTGACTCATTAGAAAAGACCCTGATGCTGGGAAAGACTGAAGGCAGGAGGAGAAGGGGACAACAGAGGATGAGATGGTTGGATGGCATCACTGACTCAAAGGACATGAGTTCAAGCAAACTCAGGGAGACAAAACAGGGAAGCCTGGGGTGCTGCAGTCCATGGGGTCGCAAAGAGCCAGACACAACTAAGTGACTGAACAACCACACAAAAAAAAAAACCATGATCAAGTGGTTTATTCCACAAATGGAGGTTTGGTTTGATGTCCAAAAATGAATATATGTAATTTGACACATTAGCAAATTACAAGAAGAAAGCCAATTTAGCAGAAAAAAATAAAAATAAAAACAAAAACAAAAACCCCTTGCTGGTTTAAAATAAACAAATCCTCTCAGCAAAGTTAGAATAAAGCGGAACTTCAGTAATCTACTAAAGGACTTTTGTGAACAAACCTGAAGTTAGCATCATAAAAATTAAATGGCCAAGAATGTCTGTTTTTATCACTTCCATTCAACATCTTACTGCCTCTTGTTGTCAGCTTTTGTTGTTTGTCAACTTTATTGTTGTTTTTAGTCACTAAGTCATGTCCTATTCTTTGGGGACCCCATGGACTGTAGCCTGCCAGGCTTCTCTGTCTGTGGGATTTCCAGGCCAGAATACTGCAGTGGGATGTCATTTCCTTCTCTAGGGGATCTTCCAGAATGAGGGATCAAACCTTCATCTCCTGCACTGGCAGGTGGAGCTTGCCAATGAGCTTCCAGGAAAGCCCTTGTCAGTGCTACTGGATAAGAAGAATAATTTTAAAATATCCATTTTGTAAAGTAAAAAATAAACTTGTCTTTATTCACAGGCAAATTAATGATTATAAAGAAAATCTGTTGGAATCTATGAAAACATTACTAACATTAACAAATGAATTTGGTAAAGTTGTAGGAATTAACATATAATATTAATTATAGCTCTATTAGCAATGATCAAAAATTCAAATTAAAGATAACTACTTTTGTAAGTACCAAAAAATATGGGATATTTAGGAATCTGTTTTGACAAAGGATATGAAAGCCCTGAATGCTGAAAATTACAAAACATTGCTAAAAGAACACTTAAATAAATGGTCATGAACTAGAGGACTCAGTAACTTTAAGATGTAAATTCTCCTCAAATTGAACTACAGAGTCAATGCAGTTTTACTCAAATTGCCAGAAGACATTTTTGGTAGAAATTTTCAAACATTCTAAAAGTAATATAGAAAAGCAAAGTACACATAACTAAAGAAATTTTGAAAATTAAAAATAACTAGAAATATCCACCTTTGAGATTTATTATAAAGCTGAACTATGTATAACAGCTTTATACATATAATAGGAAATTTTATAATAGGAAAATTTATATTTCAGGACTTTCCTGGTGGTTCAGATGGTAAAGCATCTGCCTACAATGTGGGAGACCAGTGTTTGATCCCTGGGTTGGTCCTCTGGAGAAGGAAATGGCAACCCATTCCAGTACTCTTGCCTGGAAAATCCCATGGATGGAGGAACAGTTCATGGGGTCTCAAAGAGTCGGACATGACTGAGCAACTAAACTTAAACTCATGTATAACAGCATGATGTTGGTAAACAAACAAATGGAACAGAATCAGATTATACATGTATGACTACATGCTTTTAAGCAAAGGTCAAAGGCAATTGAGTGGAGAAAAGACAGGTTAAAAAAAAATGTTGCTGAAGCAATTCCTACAGGTTAAATCACCCAATTCTTTGTGACCCTATGAATGGTGGGTCACCAGGTTCCACTGTCCATGGAATTTTCCAGGCAAGAATGGTGGAGTGAGTTGATATTTCATACTCCAGGGGATCTTTCAGACCCAGGAGTTTACCACTGAGCCACCTAGGAAGCCCCATGGTATTTCACTGAAGAATTGGCTTATGCAAAATTGTACATGCAAAGAAAAAAATCCACAATATTTGATTTATGCCTGGCACCATATTCAAAGACAATTCAAAACAAATCTTATGGAAAACCTTAAATTATAAAAGAAAAGTATATATCCTTATAAAACTTCAGATGAATGTTCATTGTTAAAAACTGATCACAGCCTCCTGTCTATCTGTGTAAGAATGGATACGTGAACTGTTATTTATGTATACAATAATAAAAACAATGAAATACTGATACAAAATACAACACAAATCTATCTCAAGAAAATGAAAGATGCAAGACAAAAGAGTGCATATTATAGGATTCTATTTGAATAAATTTATAGGAAATGTAAAATAATCCATAGTGATGGAAAACAAATCAAAAGTTGCCTAGGGATAGGGTGAGGTAAGATTCTAGTGACGTAAAGGAGAGGAATTATGAAGGTTCATGAGGAAACTTTGAGATGACTAATATGTTATCTTGATGGCAGTGATGCTTTCATGGATAGGTACACATATCAACATTTAACAAGTTTTATATTTTAAATATGTGGAATTTATATAAAGTATATGCTCTTAAACTATTAAAACTGGAATAAATGATGTTTGGAGACTAACAGTTTTTAAACTTTAGATTTTTGTGTATAAAGATAGATAATAAAATTATCACTACAGGGAAGGGAATGACGCATATAAATGCTTGAGTATTCCTTACCAAACTGGGTTCAGTAAGGCAGATTCTGGGCTTTTCAGGTGGCTCAGTGGTAAAGAGTCTGCCTGACAATGCAGAATACACAGGAGACTGGGGTTCAGTCCCTGGGTCAGAAAGATCCCCTGGAGGAGGGCTTGGCAACCCACTCTGGCATGCTTGCCAGGAAAATCCCTTGTACAGAGGAGACTGGTGGGTTACAAACCATGGGACTACAAAAAGAGTTAAACATGACTGAGAATGTATTCATGCAAGGCAGATTCTGCTTTAACATTTAGCACTTTTAAATAGTTCATTTGTTAGAAAGAATGAAAATATCAGATGTAGTTTTATATGACAGTGTAGATAGGTGATAAATGGATGGGTGAATGGATGGATGGATGGATGGGGGTAGATAGATAAGCTGAGTAGATGAATGGGGGAATAGAGAAATATAGATCGATATGTAAATCAGTAAATGCACATTTTAATCTAATCTTGAAGTTTATATTTTTTGGTATTTATATAATCCAGGTTAAACCAAGCGCTTTTTCAAATTCCTCTGAAGAATCATCACATCAAATGGATGGATTCTTAAGCACAGAGGAGTCTCATTTGCAACTGATAACCCACAAGAGAATTGGGAAGAAATGTGATTAAGCCAACCACGTACAACACCATTCTGTTTTTATCTATCTACACATTACCTTTTCTACAAAAAGAATTTTTTTAAATGATGCTATTACTTTAATAGTTTCCATTTGCATTTTGAATTTTCCTTGTGCCAGTTATCCAATTCCACTTACATGGTGAAATTTGTGGGCCTCATGGCTATTTTAATATGATGCCTTTTACAATGTAATTGAGAGAAGTCTCCAATGAATAAAATAAATGGTTTCAGAGGGTTCTTAAGCCCTCAACAGACATCAGCTAAAATGTTAAGAGTGCCTCCAAATCCCACTGGTGCTATATTTTCTAACCATGAAAGAAATGTCATTATTGTAAATTTCCAGCTTTTGTCTGAAAATCTTGTACTAGATCCCTTGAGCGCCAGTTCAGTTAATTAATTCAAACAATTTCCTCTCTAATCTCTAAAACATTTTCATATTTAAGACAATAAATGAGGTACTTAAGGGGCTCACTCATTGTTGGTTATTAATATGCCAGGGAATTAGAAAAATTACCCCTAGTCTTCAGTGACATGAATAATGTCTTTTTTTTCCCCCCCTTCCAATGGTTCTGACCTGGACAAGGTTAAAAGCGTGGTTTCTATGCAACTGAATTTTAAAAAATGCTATTTTCCATTTGCTTTGGTTTTCCGTCTAAATAGTCTTCCTTTTCTTTCAGCAATAAATCTGACATGTAGCTTGATAAGTTATGCCGATTTAAAGATTAAATTAGTTAATAATAACTTTGAAATTACTGATTAGTTTAGAAGAAGAATAATTGCATTTTCCTTGAACCAGTACATAAGGTTAATGCAGTTGAGAATGTGATGGCTCCAGTAACTTTGACACTAATTGGTGATTGTGTTACATGTTAAGATAAGGAGTCAGCATGAACGAATTCTCAGGAGGTTTGCAGGAAGACAAAGCTATTTGTTCACAAACCTACTTTTCTCCATTTGAACAATTGGTTTAACTTCATAAAAGGTTGGTGAGTGACCTTCAGGATAAAATTTCATGCATTTCATGCCACTGACTCTGGTTTATCAAAATGAAACAGAGCACAAAAACAATTTTTTTTCTGTAAAAAAATTCAGCCATCTATTTATCAATATATGAATCTAACTGTTCAATTTCCGAAATTGGCTATCTCTAGAGGGGGAAAATGTGTGAGAAGAAAGGAAAATCAAGCTTGTAATTCTTCACATTGCTTTGTGTTTACATAGCCCTTACCTCAGAAGTCTCCTATTCTAAATCATTTTATCACCATTATAAAGTTAATCTTCTTAATGTAAAAACACTCAAATATTATTGTTAGTATGATTTTAAAGCACTGAAGAAGAATCTATAGATATCTGGGGGAAAGGTAGCATAGTTATGTTCAGCAAATTGTCCATCAGATAACTGGATCAGATAAGAGTCATTACCCATAAAATCTAGTGCAGAATCATGGTTTCTATCTGGTCTCTGGCTACTAATTGAAATGAGCGATGTTTCAGCTCTAAGCAAAAGGTTCCTATTGTATTGTGCTCATTTGTAATTGTTAAAGATTTAGTTATTTACGCTAGTCACAATTTAATATTTTCCTTCAGTTCAGTTCAGTTCAGTTCAGTTCAGTTGCTCAATCATGTCCGACTCTTTGTGACCCCATGAATTGCAGCACGCCAGGCCTCCCTGGCCATCACCAACTCCCAAGTTCACTCAAACTCACGTCCATCGGGTCAGTGATGCCATCCAGCTATCTCATCCTCTGTCGTCCCCTTCTCCTCCTGCCCCCAATCCCTCCCAGCATCAACGTCTTTTCCAATGAGTCAACTCTTCACATGAGGTGGCCAAAGTACTGGAGTTTCAGCTTTAGCATCATTCCTTCCAAAGAACACTCAGGACTGATCTCCTTTAGAATGGACTGGTTGGATCTCCTTGCAGTCCAAGGGACTCTCAAGAGTCTTCTCCAAAACCACAGTTCAAAAGCATCAATTCTTTGGCACTCAGCTTTCTTCATAGTCGAACTCTCACATCCATACATGACCACAGGAAAAACCATAGCCTTGACTAGACAGACCTTTGTTAGCAAACTGATGTCTCTGCTTTTCAATATGCTATCTAGGTTGGTCATAACTTTCCTTCCAAGGAGCAAGCGTCTTTTAATTTCATGGCTGCAGTCACCATCTGCAGTGAGTTTGGAGCCCAGAAAAATAAAGTCTGACACTGTTTCCACTGTTTCCCCATCTATTTCCCATGAAGTGATGGGACCAAATGCCATGATCTTCGTTTACTGAATGTTGAGCTTTAAGCCAACTTTTTCACTCTCCTCTTTTACTTTCATTAAGAGGCTTTTTAGCTCCTCTTCACTTTCTGCCATAAGGGTGGTGTCATCTGCATATCTGAGGTTCTTGATATTTCTCCCAGCAATCTTGATTCCAGCTTGTGCTTCTTCTAGTCCAGGGTTTCTCATGATGTACTCTGCATAGAAGTTAAATAAGCAGGGTGACAATATACAGCCTTGACGTACTCCTCTTCCTATTTGGAACCAGTTTGTTGTTCCATGTCCAGTTCTAACTGTTGCTTCCTGACGTGTATCTTTTCCTTATCAAATGTAAAATTGACATTAACAACCCATCATATATTTACTTATTTGAAACATCTACTCACCTATAGATTCCCTTATAATAATGAAAATTTTAATAGTGAAAAAAGATGTTTGATTAAAATTATGATGTAGGTAGATATCACAAATATATTTTAATCTGCTATTAATTAGATAATCAGGCTTTTGATTTAACAATATTAAGTCACAGTTGTCAACAATTGTTTAAAGCATGTATACTTAACTTTGTTTATCTCCTCATATACAATGTGCTTCTGTAATTTTCAGGGCTTAGACAAATATGAAGATATTGTTCATATTTCCATTTTCAAATAGGTTTTTACTTCCAAAACTAATTTTTTTTGAGAGTTTTCTTTTAGTCACTAAAAGTAAAGGTCAATGCTATGATGTTTTTAACATAAAAACCTAGAGATTTATTTTCCCAACAGCTGAAATAGAGTATTTATAAATTAAAACATAAAAATAACATCCAAGGAAGTTATTTAAAGGAAAAAATCTGCATAATTTTTTGAAAACAAAGCACCTAATTATTTCCTGATCAAATTATTATCTAAATTCAGATACTTAAAATAAATATTTTGCTAAATATTACGCCAAAAGGCATAAGACAAAGGAATTCAGTTTTAGATGAACAAGCAATGAAGCCACAGTGTCATGGAAGTTTAGAATGTTTTGTGTTGATTTAGAGAAAAGAAGACATCTGAATGATACAGTGCCTGTTTGGAGCTACGTTACCCAATCAGAGCAACCTATATTTTTCATTTTATTTCTGCTACTTTCTCCTCAGTTTATGACTTTCATTCTAAAAATGACAATAAAAAGAAAAATGGAACATTCAAAAGAAACTAACAACTTTTAAGTAATGTAAGAAATAATCAATGTAAATAAGAAAGAAAGAAAATAGGAAGGGAGTTTAGGGGAGAATAGATATATGTGTATGTATGGCTGAGTTCCTCTGCTGTCCACCTGAAACTATCACAACATTGTTAACTGGCTATACTCCAATATAAAACAAAACATTTCAAATAGAGAAATTAAAGGAGAAAAGATAAAAACATTCAAGTTGGCAATATTTCCTACAGGTTTTATTGCTAGGGAAAGCAATCAAAATTATTTGAACATACTTTTCTTTAACAATAAATTAATTAGACAAATTACATTAAATGTGAATTTTAAATATTTTAATAGTTCTGTAGGTAATTACATTTAATTTCATATTAATCTCTAATGCCATTTATCTAAAATGTATTAATGTATCTAAATGTATACATTAACTGTGTATAATGTGTAAATGTGTATTAATGTATCTAAATGTGTACATTAAAATGTATCTAAATGTAAATATACTAAAAGAAATAATTTCACTACCACCTTCCACATCACCACTTTTTGGTATCTTTAACAGCAGTATCATATAGACATTATAATAATATTAACAAAAGTAATCACTACTTTTTTGTGTCTTTAACAGCAGTATAATATAACAGAATAGACAGAGTAAATATAATTTATTCAATAATTGTCCCATTGTTTATTTTTTTTTGCAATTATTTTCAAGAGTTGAGTGTTGGTTCAAAAATAAGTTGGCTGCTAATGTTAACAGATCATTCCAGAATTGTTTCCAATAAAATTGTAGTAACTCATGGTATTCCCAGAAATAAAGGGAAACATTATTTTGCCCATTTTCCTGATTTCCTAACACTAGTAGATGGAACTGATTATCATATTTTGTTTTGTTTTATCCTTTAAATGTAAGAAAATAATTCATTTTAGCCACTGAGGTATCATTTTTAAATTTATTGATCATTTGCATTTCTTCTTTTGTGACTCATCAAATTCTGTTTTCTCTCCTTTTATTAATATATGTTACATTTCTCGGATTTATCATACATATTTTCAGTATTCTCCAGAGACATAGAGCAAATGGGAGATTTATATATATAAAGAAGCAGAGATTTATCTTAAGGAATTGGCTCATGTGATTATGAAGACAGGTAAGGCTGAAATTTATAAGGCAGATCTACTGGTTGTTAACTGAGATAATGTTCAAATCTGCAGTACTGAGTTGAGATTCATAAGGCAACCAGCACACTAGAAACTCACACATGTATGGTACTGGCACAAAGACAGACATATAGATCAATGGAACAAAATAGAAAGCCCAGAGATAAATCCACACACATATGGACACCTTATCTTTGACAAAAGAGGCAAGAATATACAGTGGAGTAAAGACAATCTCTTTAACAAGTGGTGCTGGGAAAACTGGTCAACCACTTGTAAAAGAATGAAACTAGATCACTTCCTAACACTGCACACAAAAATAAACTCAAAATGGATTAAAGATCTAAATGTAAGATCAGAAACTATAAAACTCCTAGAGGAGAACATAGGCAAAACACTCTCTGACATAAATCACAGCAGGATCCTCTATGATCCACCTCCCAGAATTCTGGAAATAAAAGCAAAAATAAACAAATGGGATCTAATTAAAATTAAAAGCTTCTGCACAACAAAGGAAAATATAAGCAAGGTGAAAAGACAGCCTTCTGAATGGGAGAAAATAATAGCAAATGAAGCAATTGACAAACAACTAATCTCAAAAATATACAAGCAACTTATGCAGCTCAATTCCAGAAAAATAAACGACCCAATCAAAAAATGGGCCCAAGAACTAAATAGACATTTCTCCAAAGAAGACATACGGATGGCTAACAAACACATGAAAAGATGCTCAACATCACTCATTATTAGAGAAATGCAAATCAAAACCACAATGAGGTACCACTTCACACCAGTCAGAATGTCTGCGATCCAAAAATCTGCAAGCAATAAATGCTGGAGAGGGTGTGGAGAAAAGGGAACCCTCCTACACTGTTGGTGGGAATGCAAACTAGTACAACCACTATGGAGAACAGTGTGGAGATTCCTTAAAAAATTGCAAATAGAACTACCTTATGACCCAGCAATCCCACAGCTGGGCATACACACCGAGGAAACCAGAATTGAAAGAGACCCATGGACCCCAATGTTCATCGCAGCACTGTTTATAATAGTCAGGACATGGAAACAACCTAGATGTCCATCAGCAGATGACTGGATAAGAAAGCTGTGGTACATATACACAATGGAGTATTACTCAGCCGTTAAAAAGAATTCATTTGAATCAGTTCTGATGAGATGGATGAAACTGGAGCCGATTATACAGAGTGAAGTAAGCCAGAAAGAAAAACACCAATACAGTATACTAACACATATATATGGAATTTAGGAAGATGGCAATGACGACCCTGTATGCAAGACAGGGAAAGAGACACAGATGTGTATAACGGACTTTTGGATTCAGAGGAAGAGGGAGAGGGTGGGATGATTTGGGAGAATGACAGTCTAACATGTATACTATCATGTAAGAATTGAATCGCCAGGCTATGTCTGACGCAGGATGCAGCATGCTTGGGGCTGATGCATGGGGATGACCCAGAGAGATGTTATGGGGAGGGAGGTGGGAGGGGGGTTCATGTTTGGGAACGCATGTAAGAATTAAAGATTTTAAAATTTAAAAAATAAAAAACTAAAAAAAAAAAAATAGAAACTCACACAGGATTTCTACTTACAATCTGAAGGTATATTTCCTTCTTCTTTGGCAAACCCTGGTTTCTGTTTTTAAGGACTTTGACTGACTGGACGAAGAAGGTAACATGCAATGCAATGCAATGCAATGCAATGCTGCTGCTAAGTCGCTTCAGTCATGTCCAACTCTGTGTGACCCCATAGACGGCAGCCCACGAGGCTCCCCCATTCCTGGGATTCTCCAGGCAAGAATACTGGAGTGGGTTGCCATTTCCTCCTCCAATGCATGAAAGTGAAAAGTGAAAGTGAAGTCGCTCAGTCGTGTCTGACTCGTAATGACCCCATGGACTGCAGCCCACCAGACTCCTCCATCCATGGGATTTTCCAGGCAAGAGTACTGGAGTGGGGTGCCATTGCCTTCTCCAGTAACATGCATCACTTAAAGTAAATTGATTGTAAATGCTAATCACACCCATAAAATACCTTCATAGTAACATCAAGCATAGAGTCTGACAAAACAACTGGGTGACATGGCCAGGGGAAGTGATAGAAAAAAATTAACCATTGTGTTTGCACTGTCTTTCATTCATTCATTTTGACTGCTTGTAACAGTCCACTGACTGAATCTCCCAGCTTATTCTTCAATTTCAGAGCATTTAGATCATTTCGGGTTTTTTGCTCTTATGCATAGTTGTCTCCATAGATATTGTTGTATGTGAGATCTTTAATAGGTAATTCCATTTTTCTTGGCTAATTAGTACACTTCTCAAGTGAAGGATAAGGAGTTAGGACTTACCTTACATATATGTCAAGATCTGTTATAAATCTATCCTAATTCAGCCCAAAGAGACTAGAGTCAAATTTCTGATCTATAATAAAGTTGGGTTGTTTTATTTATTTAAAAACATGTATAGTATGAGAAGGCACAGGGATAGATAAACTGAACCACAGAATAGAAAAGAAAGTTTATGATAAATGTATATTTTAATGACATATCAGATAGGTTGGGCAAGTAAGGACTTTCAATAAATGGACATGGAAAGTATTATTCATATGAAGAAAGATGTATTGAAAAAAACACTAAAGAAAGCTAAGAGATGAATTACCTCCAGGAGTAAATTCTCATGATACAAAATTTAAAAAATGATATCAACCTATACAAAATTACACCCTGCAAAATGGTAGAAAGAAGCAAAGCAGAAAAAACAAAAGGAAAGAACAAACAACTCAAAAGTACCATGGGAATGGACCATGACTAAGCTCTTTCCAAAGGAAAGACATAAAGCAATGCTAAACCTCCCTGTGGCTCATAAAAATTAAGTCAAAATCTCAAAATTCCACACAAAATACATTCTGTAATCATCAAGTTACTCGCTTTTACAAAACAGTATGCCTTTATCTCATCAATTTGAAGAAACACTGCATATTAGGAATGTTCCCTTTTGCCAGGTATATGTGTTATAAATACTTTTCTGGTGTACTATTTGTCCTTTTATTTTTCATTGTTTCTTACATTTTAGATTTTTGGTGGCTAATATAATTGAGTTCTCATATTTAATGTAGCCAATATGTCTATATTTTTCTCTGTCTTCCAATGTTGCATAAATAATATCCAATTATAATTTATAACAAAATTAACTTAAAACACCATGAAAACTTATTTAATTATGAAATTTTGAAAAATATTTAAATTGAGTAAAAATGTTCAGGAAGACAACTCTTCCTGATACTATTCAACCTTGACCCTATGTTTCAAGTTAGTGAAGATGCACATATGCAAAGTACCAGATAAAGTTAAGCTACCTTCTCAGTGAGTTTTTAGAAAACATCATTTGATAGATATTATAATTACTATGTGTAAAGCACTATTTTAATTTTATCTATGTTTTTTCATCTGGGCTTTACTATTACAAAGACACTGACTTGCTTTGATGGATCATTTGGAAATTCCAAATATACCCCAGATATCAGCAAAACTGATTTTCTGAGATAGGAAGAAAAAGTGTCCTTAAACGTTTATTGCAGCAATATTGAAAAATGTATTGCCTCCACAGACTTTCTGAAAATTCTCAAGAGGCATATGTTCTTATAATCTTATATGGTTCATAAATCTTGCTTCTGCTAAACTAGTTCAATTTAGCAATCATATGCCATTACATTTGAGCTGTTCTTGCTCTCCATGTTTGCCCAGCTATATAACTCTGCCCTTTAATTTTTGTGGACACACACATACACAGGCACACACTCATACACAACAATGTTTAAGTTAACTGTATACGCAGGACACTGCAGTGAACATTAGAGACAAGGAAAGATGCAGAGTGTGTATTATTTCAATTTAAGTACCATATTCTGATCATTACCTCCTATTTTCCAGCTCATTTCCTCTAACAGCCCCACTCAAACAATCCTCAAAATAAATCTGGACCTTCTTCAATCCTTAGATCCTTTCTGGTTTCATTGTCTATGACTTGCTCCATACTCTTACTTCCCTCTTTACCTATCTTACATAACAATGAAAATCACCACAGTCATCCCTCACATAGGCTCTCAAATTCTTTCTAGCTTCATAGTACTCACTGGCTTAAATCATAATCCTAGTTAAATCTAAAATACATTTATACAGGTGAACATAAATGAGAAAAACATGTGGACTGCTTTCATCTTAAGTTCATGATCAAAAACCTCAATCAAGCCCTTAAGGTGTTAGCAATTAGACTATGCTGAATTTAGGCATTCACATTTTCTACTTTCTTAGTTAATTATTTCATAATTTATCTTCTTAAATCAAACATTATTGCTTCCTTTCCCATCATCACATCAAACTGATGACATTGCTGCTTATTTCACTGAATCTCTCACCACACATATATCTACTTTCAGTCCATTTACTCTATTTGAGCTTTCCTTCTCATAGCTAAAGCCAATCACTTTACCTACACATTTCTCACTTATTCAAATAGTTTGCTCCAGAAAATTTTTACTGTCTCCTGAATCATTAATATTTAAGACTGCTGGACCATTCCTATATGCATATAAACATTATTTTCCTACCTGGAAAATCTGCAAATCTTTCCAATAAGGGGTAGTTACTGTTATTAATTACAAAACACAAATTCAGACAAAATAGAGCCATGAAACATAATCCTGTGCACAGAGACAGATTCACAGACGTATATTATCACCTGATTTATGACTGCAATTCAACATGGAAAGCTGATCTTTCCCAAAACTGGTGGTGGGCAAATTGTATATTTACTACTCTTTGCATCAGTGACAACAACAACAACGAATCCACCTTGACCTGTCTGATAGATCAAATCTAAGAGACAAGACAAAAAACTTTTAAATGACTATACACTAGAATACTTTTACATCTTTGATATAGACAAAGATTTCTTAAACAAGACATGAAATTCAATAACAAAAGAATTATGATAAATTAGCCTTCAATAAAATTAAGCAATCTATCCATCAAAATTGCCATTAAGGAAATTAAGATAAATGTAAACTACATACTGGTAGAAGATATTAGCAGTACATATATCTGAAAAAGATCTCATATCCAAAATATATTTTAAATTCTAATGAAATTATTATTTTTTTAAATAGCATTAACCTCATTAAACAAACAAAAGATTTGAACAGGTGCTTGGCAAAAGTGAGTTTTAATATGGCTAGAAAACAAACAGAAATGGTTCACATCATTACTCCTGTGAGAAATGCAGCCACGAGAACAGCTCCATCTGAAAAGTCTGATGTTACTAAGTGCTGATGAGGACATGAAACGGACAAAACTTATATTGTCAGTGGGAGTAAAAACTGCTACAATAACTTTGGATAGGTGTTAGGAAGTACCTTCAGAGTATTATTACAAATATATTTCCAAAAATACTGAGTAGAAATGTCCATAAATATATATATACAAGAATGTTCATAGCAGTTTCATGAATAGTAATTTCAAGTTAGAAATAAGCCAAATATCTATCAGCAGCAGAATGAGTGAATAATTTGTGACAGAGTCATAAAAGGGTACTAGACATTATGATACTCCACAATGAAAGCAGATGAGCCATTTTACAACGTGTGACTTTATACAATATTCCTTACATGTGTTAATTTTTATATCCCTGTTTTCTGTTTCTGCTCTTCAAATGATAGCCTCCTGCCATGTTTCTCAGGCTCAGCCTCATGACTTGCTTTCTAAGGATTTTTTGAACTCTGACTTCTTCCAAATCTAATATATAGAATAATTCAGTTCCTCAGTTCTCACACTCATATTCGGGACCACAATTAATTCCTTATCCAAGTGCATAGAGAATTCTCAAGAGAAAAAAAATTCCTTTGTTGGATGACATCCACCTTTCTCAAAGAGCAGTTGCCTATTTGTTATATAATCATGGCTAAATTTAGCTTCAAAATATACCCAGACATATTCTCCCTGCCTGTCATCTTTGCCATCACCTAAAGTACATGCGTATCTTCTTAAGAAGATTGATTCCTTTATTTTTTTAATTTTATTTTTTTTACAATACTGTATTGTTTTTGCCATACATTGACATGAATCCACCACAGGTGTACATGAGTTCCCAACCCTCAACCCCCCTCCCACCACCCTCCCCATATTATCTCTCTGGGTCATCCCAGTGCACCAGCCCCAAGCATCCTGTATCATGCTTCGAACCTGGACTAGCGATTCGTTTCTTACATGATAGTATACATGCTTCAATGCCATTCTCCCAAATCATCCCACCCTCTCCCTCTCCCACAGAGTCCAAAAGTCTGTTCTTTACATCTGTGTCTCTTTTGCTGTCTCGCATAGAGGGTTATCATTACCATCTTTCTAAATTCCATATATATGTGTTAGTACACTGTATTGGTGTTTTTCTTTCTGGCTTGCTTCACTCTATAATTGGCTCTAGTTTCATCCACCTCATTAAAACTGATTCAAATGTATTCTTTTTAACGGCTGAGTAATACTTCATTGTGTATATGTACCACAGCTTTCTTATCCATTCATCTGCTGATGGACATCTAGGTTGTTTCCATGCCCTGGCTATTACAAACAGTGCTGCGATGAACATTGGGGTACACGTGTCTCTTTCAATTCTGGTTTCCTTGGTGTGTATGCCCAGCAGTGGGATTGCTGGGTCATAAGGCGGTTCTTTTTGTAGTTTTTTAAGGAATCACCACACTGTTCTCCATAGTGGCTGTACTAGTTTGCATTCCCACCAACAGTGTAAGAGGGTTCCCTTTTCTCCACTCCCTCTCCAGCATTTATTGCTTGTAGACTTTTGGATCACAGCCATTCTGACTGGTGTGAAATGGTACCTCATTGTGGTCTTGATTTGCATTTCTTTATTTTTATTCATGGAAGCTTTTGGCAAAAGTCTCTCTAGGTTTTGTGATAGAAGGTGTAATCAGGGTTTCACTAAATGTATATATTTTCTATATGGAATATATAACAGAGGATATATGCTGGAGTCAGAAGATCAATTAGGATATTCAAATACTTATACAGGTTTGAGGTGTCAAATATCTAGAATATCTTATAAATAATGGGAGTAGAAAGAAAAAAACAATAATTACTAATAAGGATTGGGTAAATTCAAATGACTGGTTTTATAGAGGAATATTTCCTCCATAGAAAGAAAGAATTTAATAAGAGTCTAGATGGGAGCGTCAGAAAAAAAATTAAATCATTCTTGTTACTTTGAGATCTTGCCTTCTCTAGAGATATATTTGAACTTTTTAACCTTTTAAGTCATAAGTTATAAAGATAGCATGCTAATGTCTGACGCTATATCAAAGACATCTTTTCAGGCATATCCAGAGTACATTTTCATAAAACATCAATTTAGGTTCTGTCAGTTACATCTGCTCCTGAGAGATTTCATCAGTCACATTGTGTTAAATCACATGACTGTACATGAAATGATTGATAGCATACAGATAGAACATATCCAAATATATAAGTTTCATTAGGAAATTTTAAAATGACCCATGAGCATTTTACATAGGCCTCAAATACCAAGTGTATTAGCATGACTTTATTCCATAAACCAGTTTTAACTCAGAGAGTTAAATAAAATGTAACATACTAAAGGTCAAATTACAAAGGATGATTTTTCTCTCAAAAAATGTAAAGCCTTATGGAATTTTCTTAGGATCAAAGCACTAATGTACAGAATATTCAACCTTTTCTTATGATTTTAAAGTAACATTTTATCTCAAATAATTATACATGTATCATCAAATGCAGTGTGCTCAGTTATCAAAATCTTTTCACAGGAGACAAACTGAGTGGGAGTGAAGAAGTCGTATTGAATGGGGCTTTGGTGAGAATATTGTCATGAAACCAGTTTTATTATTCTTTTACATAAAGTCCATGAAGACTGCATCTCTAGTTCCTTAACTATCTTCTCAATTTCCTGTTTTAATTATCTTTTGTGATGTTACAGGATATACTACTGCAATAAATATACTCAAACTCACTTAAGAAAAGGCAGACTTAGTTTAAGAGTATCAAACCTGTTACAAGCACAGTTAGATTTCACGGGACTTAGAAATCTCTACAGCAAGAAGTCTCTCTGTCTCCTCTTTTCTGAGGCTGCTCCATTCACTTTTATGCAGACTATCCTCCTTCTTCTATGAGGTTAAAGTCTTTGGTTTTTCATGCATTGTTTGGGATTGCCATTAGGTAGACTTTTGTCTCAGAACTAAATGGTTTTATGAACCCAGTGCTCATCAGAGTTTGACAGATTTCAGTTTGTCCTTAAATTCCATTTTCTGAGGGGCGGGGGAGTCTAATTTACATAGCTTTGTTGAAAACATTTTTGTTGAAAAGTTCCAGAGCAAAGTCTCTAAGAAATATTTAAGGCAGTACTAAGTGGTGGTCATTGTTAACACCCAGGACCCATATATATTTGACCTTGTCAGCGCTGTGAAAGCCTAATTTTGGCATAACTTTTATGTACCCATACTTTGTACCCATTTTACACACACATCAGCTTTATTATAAACTTTTTTTGTAAATCTTTTCTTGAGTATTTGTTAAAATAGGACTGGTTTTAACTACTATCAAGTGTTGTGCATTCTTTTAATTATCAAATCAATTACACATTGGACTTGTAACTATGGTTTACAATTTCCACAATCAGAGTTGCCCAACAATATAAAGATCAGAAACAGTGACTTTTGAGTGATAAATAGAAGAAATGAGAGGAAACCCACTATACTGGCCCCCCTTTCTCAGTAACTAACAACAGGGTCAATTCAACTCGTCAAAGGAGAGACACATGGATGTGAATGAAACAGCATATGTTTTAGTTTAAATGATCATAGATTAAACTGCCTGCCTTTGAGTCACCTCCTCTGCTCCTTTTTAGTGACTATTTTTGACTAATTTAGTAATATCTCAGATGATGTCTGAATGTATCACAAGTTAAACTTCCCTTCTTGTTAAATGCAAATAACTCCTTGGAGAATTTTACTTATCTATGATGCTGCTGCTACTGCTATGTCGCTTCAGTCGTGTCCAACTCTGTGCGACCCCATAGACGGCAGCCCACCAGGCTCCTCTGTCCCTGGGATTCTCCAGGCCAGAATACTGGAGTGGGTACTTATCTATGACCTATCTGCTTTTCTATGACCTACCTGCTTCAAATAGCACTTGTACACTCTAATTATTTTTTTAAAATCTTGATATAGGAACTTTGGGCCCCTGAGTAAGAAAGAACCCTTGCATCTTAAGGAGACCAGTACTGATGACCTGATCATAAATATAGAATGTCGATATCCATTCCCAGAATATAAAAAGAAGTCTCCAGTACACTGGAAATACTCTTCATGATTTCATGCTGGGCTGAACTCCATTTTCCAGATGTGATAAACTGTGACTAATTACTGACACTTCATCTCTTTGCCCCTCTCTCACATCAGACGTTTGTAGCCAGTAATCACATCAGAGCTTATCTCTCAAGCTCTTCTTGACACTGATGGTAATCAATAAGGGAATCCTCCAGAATGCAATGCATATTCCTTGAATCATTGGGAAGAACCTAAATATAAAAATTAGACATTAGCTTGAAACAAATAATTACACAGATCATAAGCCTATGATCGATATGCCAAATCTAAGTTTGGCACAAATATTTTAAAAAATCTGTGAACATTTTATGTAAAAAATCAGATTTGGTGACTATCATGAAACTGTTTATCCTCTTAACAGGCCTACATTTCTACTTGTCAAGAATCATAAAGGTTTGAGTGAGTCTGCAGAGTTTGTATGGGCATTTTCTCTCTGTTTGTCAGAGTCCTTACACTAATGTTATAATTGTTTTCTCTATATACAGTGTATATAAAGGGGTTCTCCAGAGAAATACAGCCAATACATATGTGAATGGATTTATTATAAAATATGGGTTCATTTAATTATGAAGACTAAGAAATCCCCAAATCTGAAGTGGGCAAACTGGAGACCCAGGACAGCCAGTCTGAAAGCTTGCAGGCTCAAAACCCATGAAGGGTCATCTTCAGCTCAGTTTCAAAGCTGGAAAAGACCAACGTTCCATATAGAGCAGTCAGGCAGGAGAAGTTCCCTCTTACTCTGCCTTCTTGCTCTATTCAATTCTTCAACTGATTGGATGAGACTCACTCATAACAGGGAGGGCAATCTGCCTTATTCAATCTACTGATACAAACATTAACCTCATCAAGAAATACCATCACAGACACACCCAGAAAATGTTTGGTCAAAGGTCTGACACCATAAAATTAACCATCATAATATGGACAGAGGAGCTATACTCCATGGGGTCACAAAGAGTCAGACACAATTTAGCAATTAAACAACAACAGGCCTAGTGCAGAGGTGACAATTTCATAAAAACTTTCAGAGATTTGGCTGTTAATAAACTCATTCAAGTGTACAACAGTGAATCACACTAAATCTTACTTCTTGTGGTGCTGACATTCTCTTTGGAGAGGAAGCAATAAATAGTAAGAATAAGCAGTGGGGAAGTAGTAAACTTGTAAATCTCTTTGCCTTTACTGTAGCCATACATGCCACATCTCTGAAAAGTGTGGCAAGCCAGCTGCTGTAGTAGTTGTCCTCATGCTGCTGCCTGGGGACTGCTGGATGGCTCGATAGCCAGTCTTTGGCAACTTTAATAGGAATCTGTAAATGTCACGCTTGTGGGTTTTGGACATAAAATGGTCCTATCTGAATCAGTACTTACCACCCATGGTCCTTTCAGAACCTATGTCTGGGAGGATTTCCAAATCCCCCAACTAGAATATGGGCAGCAAGGCCTCCAGTCAAAACTCACCCAACCAGAAACAGCAGTGACACTCTTTCTTCTCAGATCCTCCAGGGAAAATGGGGAAGGAAATGTAGACACAGGTCGTTTTGTACCAAAAATATTTGGTCAGAATAAAGGGAAAGAGACTTTATGACAATGTGAACTGTTAATACTAACATGAAGAAGGAACTGTTACCTTGAACCTAAAACTAGCTGAAACGAATTAAAATAATTTCCCTATAAACTTATCAAACCTAAAATTTTAATCTGAAAATACAATGTTTCACAGAAACATTAGGTTATTTACGTCTTGTGCAATGCAGTTGGAAACATGCAGATTTAAGTATTTTATTGTCAAAATTATGCTTATGAACTGGAAATGAAAGAACAGAAATAGATTATTTTAACTATTAAATTTATTTTTGCCTATGAAAGATTAAAATGATTTCCTTCACTAGTCTAGCATTGAAATGTATGTCTAACATCCAGATTATAGTGTTATATTGATAGCGGTATCAAAACTTTATATATTTTTAAAATCTTACTAATTTTTAACAACATTTTTCTTGGTTGTTCTAAATCAGTTTTTTAAAGATCTGAGAGCCCCTGCTCAAAGAGCCTGGTTTAATTAACATCTATTTTTTTTTTTACTGTGATTGTTTCCAATAAATTATGTCTAACTTAAATATTCACCATAGGAAGATTTTATTTTGTTTAAGCCAAACATCATAACTCATTTCTAACTAAAATGGCATTAGAAAAATGATGAAACAAGAAAGACAGAAATTTTATGCAAGCCTGGAAAATCCCAGGGACAGGGGAGCCTGGTGGGCTGCCCTCTATGGGGTCGCACAGAGTCAGACACGACTGAAGCGACTTAGCAGCAGCAGCAGCAAAGCATTAGTCATATATAGGAACAGTTGCATTGTCATGTTCCAACCTGAAAAAGACCTGGTGAGATTTAGTGTTCCTCAAATTAATGAGGCTCATAGGAAGAGAAGATGAAGCTTCTGCATGTTTAAAGAATGATGTGTTCCAAATGTTTCTTACTGTACTTGAAAAGTGGCTGTGTTGAATGAGAATCACGATTGGAAACACACTGAATTCCTAACTTTTTGATTTATTGGCCCACAAGCACATTGCTGGCATTGGGTATTCCTTTATCCCTCAGTTAGTCAGTGTCAGCCTGGGCATCATTTTAGAGACCCTAAGATATGCCTGTATTCATTAATCTCTTCTGAGCACATGGAAAGATTATACTTGTTTTCACTTATGTTGGATCAAACAACACTGGGGTTTCCTAGGTGGCGCTAGTGGTAAAGAATGGTCTGCCAATGCAGGAGGCAGAGGAGATGCAGGTTCAGTCCCTGGGTTGAGAAGATCCCCTGGAGGAGGGCATGATGACCCACTCCAGTATTCTTCCCTGGAGACGCCCAGGGACGGAGGAGCCTTGCGGGCTGTATATAGTCCATAGAGTGGCAAAGAGTCAGAGACGACTGAAGCGACTTAGCATGCCTACAGGATCAAATAACTGCTGCTGCTGCTGCTGCTGCTGCTGCTGCTGCTGCTGCTGCTGCTGCTGCTAAGTCGCTTCAGTCGTGTCCCACTCTGCGCGACCCCATAGACAGCAGCCCACCAGGCTCCCCCGTCCCTGGGATTCTCCAGGCAAGAACACTGGAGTGGGTTGTCATTTCCTTCTCCAATGCATGAAAGTGAAAAGTGAAAGGGAAGTCGCTCAGTCGTGTCCGACTCAGCGACCCCATGGACTGCAGCCTACCTGGTTCCTCCGTTCATAGGATATTCTAGGCAAGAGTACTGGAGTGGGGTCCCATTGCCTTCTCCGTCAAATAACTAGCTCTGGACAATAAAGTGTGTGTAAAAATAGTGTGTCCTTTACTCAAGTTAAAAGTGACATCTTATTGCTAAAACACGAATCCCCAGAAGCCAGAGGGGCCTCATATCTCAGATGGAACAGGTTCAATATATGAAGCCTTCCCTTCCTGTATATCTGAGTCACTAAGTATAGCAAAGGCCCCGCAGACCCAAGAGATACATGTTATGAGACCAAGAAATAAATCTTTGTTGGGTTAAGCAACTGGGATTTTGGGGAGAGGATTTTTACTCTGGAGGTATAGCATACAAGTACTTCTTTGTATAAATTAACACTATTAGCAGCAAAAGAAATAGCACCTCTCCAATTGATTATTAAAGATAATTTCTATCTACTTTTTCCATAAATATCCAAATATTGTACCTGTAATCTATCTTTTGTTCCCAATTTTCCATTTTTCAAAACTAGACCCTTAACAATTACTAAAAGACTAACCTCTTTAATCAATATACTGGCTTATTTGGAGTCTTTGGGTTTGCTTGTTTGTTTGTTTTTCAGTTTTTATTTGTTTTTTAGCATGGGGGGCAGACGGTTCATTTCTACTTTTTATTTAAGGAATTTTAGCTACTTAATAGGTTTCAAGTATATACTGTCTGCCCAGAGCCATATCTGGTAAAATAATTTTTCAAAGTTTAGCATTTTTAGAGTCATTGTGCCATGCTGTGCTATATGGAAAGCTTTACCACAACAGCCAGGCTATCCAGGACATCTAGTAACCAAATTCCATCCCTTTTCATATTGGCTTTTTTAAAAAGTTGTCCTTTTTTCAGAGTTTTCTTCTTCCCTGGACTTCATGCAGCATAGGTTCCCATCTTGTTCCTTTCTCTACATGTATCTGACTCTAAGCTTAGCCACCTGTTTCTGCATCTCTGCATCTTTTTTTTTTTTTTTTTCCTTTCAGAGCTTTTTGCTCTTGTGAAGTGAAAGCTGCTCAGTCCTATCTGACTATTTGCAAACCCATGGACTATATAGTCCATGGAATTCTCCAGGCCAGAATACTGTAGTGGGTAGCTGTTCCCTTCTCCGGAGGATCTTCCCAACCCAGGGATCAAACCCATGTCTCCCACATAGCAAGTGGATTCTTTACCAGCTGAGCCACAAGGGAAGCCCCTTTATGCTTTTATCTAATGGTAATGTAAAATATATATATATATATATATATTTTAGGATATATAATTATTGATGTTTTTAAAACAGTGTTCCTTATTAGATAATAAATGTTGTCAAATTTAAGTTTATAAAGAATTACAGATAAATCAAAATAACAGCAAATTTACTTGTTAATCAATAAAGCAAAGAAAATTACTTTATCTCTTTTTGTGATCTATGTATATTTTCAATAGCTGTTTCAGCTATACAAGAAAATTTCCACTCCTTATATTCCAGGACTGCATGCTTACTCAAGTTAAAAGTGACAACTGCTTGAAATATTTGATATCTAAGTAAACATAAAAATAATGATTATTATATGTTCATAATGATTAAATAATACTTCTCTGATAGCATTTATGTACATTTCTCTAAGGAGTCCTTAAATTTGACAATTCATTATAAAACAAAGCAGTATACGTATAAAGCAAGTTTTGAGTCAAAGCAATATATTTTGAAAGCTGTGTGAACATTGTTTATAAAGCAACGTGGTTCTATGGCATAGTTTCTCTTAAGAGTATGAACTAGAGAAGCAATAGAACAGAATAAGAGAGTAGATGATAGTAAAGGGGCTTTTGCTGGAAACAAAAAATATAGGTTAAGCTTAATATCATACATTTCACATTAAATTATTCCATTCCTTTCTTTCATATTTTACTTATGGAAAATAACTCAGAATGAGACCGTCAATTAAGTCAACTCATGAAAGACTGTCAAAATTTTAAGTTAGAATGATGTTATAGCTAAAATTGTGCCTTGATCTGAATTTATTTTCTAGCTGAAAATGATCTAGTCATGTGGTGTCCAAGAATTTTAGTGCTTTAGAAGAAAGCAAAGACATTATCCAGATAAAGCATTTCAGTGCTTCAGTGAAGTGTCTTCAGAGAAGACAGATTTAGAAAAGTAAAATGAGTTATCCATGCCACACAGCTACTGACTAACTTTTAGTCTTTTAAAAGTTTACTACTGCTTTTTTCGTTTCTTTTCTTTCTGTTACGTGTTAGTCATCCTCATTCATTTTTCTCTTGGTACTATTATATTCTGAGAAAATTAATATTTTAGTTCTAAGGTAAGACATAGCATTTGTGCATAAAATTGTAATGTAATTTTTAATAGTATTACCTTTACGACCAGGAAAAGACCTAATAGTTTTTGGGAGGAGTTGTTTGTTTCTTAATTTCCCACTAAGCATAGAGAAATTTTGACTCCTTAAAAACTGGTGCCTGAGCCCTACAGCCAAGTAGCCTACTTACAGATTTCAGAAAAACCTCTCTGCCTCAGTGCTGCTGCCTTTCTTGAAGACACATTCTGGAGGGAGTAGGAAAATGGAGCACAGTACATCTAGCCTTTCCTCTAGGCATTCAGGAAATGATTTTCCTAAAGCTGCCTGGACAGTCTGTTTTACAGTGAAATTGGATAGCCTACATTAGCAGGGCTATAATTAGTAGCATTGGTTTTAGTACTATTTCAAGTATTATTCTGTGTTTGTTGTTGATTTGCTAAGTTGCATCTGACTGTGATTTCATGGACTATAGCCCATCAGGCTCCTCAGTCCGTGGGATTTTTCCAGGCATAATACCAGAGTGGGTTGTCCTTTCCTTCTCCAGGGGATCTTCCAGACCTAGGGATCAACCCACGTCTCCTGCATTGCAGATAGATTCTTTACCAGGGAAATCTTTGTTTACCTATTTTGAATTATTTTCACTTTGTGCTTTCCTATTTTACTCAGAGTAGTTTGAAAATCACTAACTTCAGGTGCTTGTTTGGTCTTTATATGCAAGGTTTACAAAACAACTGGTTACTTGACAAAATCTTCATAGTAACTATAAATACAGTTGGTCCTCTATCTCTGTGAGTTTTAGAGTCACTTCAACCAAATTTCTGTGTTTGGTTGAACCTGCAGATGTGAAACCCAGAGATACGGAAGATGCATTGTATTCAGTGTACTGGGCCACTTTGTGCAAGGGACTTTGGCATCTCTGGACCCACTCCAGTGTTCTTGCCTGGAAAATCCCATGGACGGAGGAGCCTGGTACGCTGCAGTCCATGAGGTCACTATGAGTCGGACATGATTGAGTGACTTCACTTTCACTTTTCACTTTCATGCATTGGAGAAGGAAATGGCAACCCACCCCAGTGTTCTTGCCTGGAGAATCCCAGGGACGGGGGAGCCTGGTGGGCTGCCGTCTATGGGGTCGCACAGAGTCGGACACGACTGAAGCGACTTAGCAGTAGCAGCAGCAAGGGTCTTGTAAATAATACTCTAGGAGATACCAAGGGAGGAACGTTTTATTGTTTTCTAATTGTTTGAGGACAGGAGAGTATTGGAAATATAGTGGGTGTTTAAGGAGAATATAAGTGATGTAATGTTCACCATTATAAGAGCTTGCCTGTCAAGCCTGTTCCTCCTGATCTCATAGACACTATATTATCTTCTAGAGATTTCAAGTAGGCAGCATTTATTCAGAATCTCTACCTCCAGTGTCATAAATGCAAAAAGGATTTATGTTTTATTGAGAGCAGGATTAAAGCAATTTAATTGAGTCTGTTATCCTGTGGATGTAAATAGCAGAGATGGTGAGAAGTGAAGATAGAGGAACAAAAGGAAAAAAGAGGAAAGGATACAGAGTTGGGTTTTAGGAAGCTATAAATGAAGGCAACAGTATGAAAGCTGATAGCTTCATTGTATTTGTGAGTCACTCTGTGATGCCTGCCCATATCAAGTTTCTTCAGCTGGTATGATTACCGTGGAGAATAAAGAGGAAATTAGGATGTTACTAAGTTGTCTCTGACCTGTTTATTCCCACTCAGTGATGTGTGAAGGTTGAATCGGTAGGTACCCTGGATTATCATCATTTTAAAATTGAATGGGACAAGGAAAATGTAAAATATATGAATTAAAATAATATTTTGTAACAGATGTTAGGAAAAGGTTATGGCTGCACAAAATAGTAGTTTGCTGGGGATCTAAGTAAAACCTCATAAATAGCTACCCTGCAGTTCTTTCTCTCATTTATGGCTCACATCTAAGCAATCCCTATGGCCAGAAGATTCTCCTTTCTTAAGCATTCATTCACACTGTCATTGCCCTCCAACTATACATTGCTACACTAATTCCCAGCTGCTGTGGCTTCATCTACTCTTCCTTCAAATTTATCTCACTACCTTTAATCTTCTCTTCAAACCATTGTCTGTGTTGCCTCTAATATGCAATGTTGCTCATTAGAATCCAAGAGAGTATTTTCATCATAAAGATCGATGATTCTCAAATGCTAGTTTCCATGATATTCACCTAATATTTAGATTCTGGCTTAGACTAATAACTCAAAGTTATATGTTCTATATATAAACAAACTAACATTTAATTTTTATATTTAAGAACAAATAGGTAAGACCTAGGTAGGAAAAGAGCAGAAAAGAATATTCCAGATATAAAGCATATTCTTTGAAAGAAAATAATTTTTAAAAAATTAGAATTTCAGTATTCTATAATAGATTTACTATCTCTAATCATAATTAGCAAATATCTCATAAAGCATAATATATGTGCGTATACATACACATACTGTGGGGTTAGTCCCTCGGGAGTGTCTGACTCTTTGCAACCCCATAGACTATAGCCCACCAGGCTTCTCTGTCCATGGGGATTCTATAGGCAAGAATACCAGAATGGGTTATCATGCTCTCCTCCAGGGGATTTTCCTAACCCAAGGATTAAACCCAGGTCTTCCACATTGCAGGCAGATTCTCTACCATGTGAGTCACCAGGGAAGCCTATGAATACCAGAGTGGGTAGCCTATCCCTTCTCCAGGGATCTTCTTGACCCAGGAATTGAACTGGAGTCTCCTGCATTGCAGGCAGATTCTTTACCAACTAAGCTACCAGGGAAGCCCCACATACACATATAAAACAAGAAATTGAAATAAATTTAAAATTTTATTTCATGCAGAAAGACTCTATCTGGGAACATCCTGTAAGATGTCATATTTTTCAAAAGATTTATCATTATCTGAACTACATTTTACCTTATTTGAAATGGTTACCCTTAAAAAGGAAATCCAACCAATCCATTCTAAAGGAGATCAGTCCTGGATGTTCTTTGGAAGGACTGATGCTGAAGCTGAAACTCCAATACTTTGGCCACCTGATGCAAAGAGTTGACTCATTGGAAAAGACTCTGATGCTGGGAGGGACTGGGGACAGGAGGAGAAGGGGACGACAGAGGGTGAAATGGCTGGATGGCATCGCCAACTCGATGGACATGAGTTTGAGTGAACTCTGGGAGTTGGTGATAGACAGGGAGGCCTGGCGTGCTGCAGTTCATGGGGTTGCAAAGAGTCGGATACGACTGAGTGACTGAACTGAACTGAACTGAACTGACTGATCCTTAAAACAATATTAACTGTGATTTCCTCTTTGATGTGACTATACCTGACTAGTAATCTCTGCATAAACAACTATAAAAGTGGGTCAATTATAATTTATGAAATACTTGTTTTCAGATTTAGAGTAAGAAGCAGCACAGAACAGTGATCCCTGATAGAAGTGGAACAAATGAGTCAAGTGTTGTGAGTCAATTGCCCATGACTGTATTTCTGTACACATTGACAGCATTGATATTGACTACTTTTGTCCTAATCCTTCTTAAGTACATTTACATAACAAATAGCCTTAGAACAGTGAGATAGCATCTCCCTTCTTGGCAAAGATTAGGCAATTGTTCTCACAAGCCCAGTAAAAGGCTGGGCTTTGCTAGGCTCATGAGTCTTCACGTGTAACACAAACTAACTGCATGTGTAGCATCTGCCCTGCCTACCTCTGCTTCACACCCATTAAATTTATGAGATAAAAGGAACTCGCATGAACATAAAATTCATTATATCTGCTTATATTGTAATAATCTGTTTTGTCTCTGACCTAGGAGTCTAGCATCTTCTACTGGCAACCATGAAACTATGGCAGGTTAACTGATTAGCTTGCATGTAAGGTGAAGCCCAAGAAGGCAATGGCACCCCACTCCAGTACTCTTGCCTGGAAAACCCCATGGACAGAGGAGCCTGGTAGGCTGCAGTCCACGGGGTCGCGAGGAGTCGGAAACGACTGAGCGACTTCACTTTCACTTTTCACTTTCATGCATTGGGGAAGGAAATGGCAACCCACTCCAGAGTTCTTGCCTAGAGAATCCCAGGGACGGGGGAGCCTGGTGCGCTGCCATCTATGGGGTCGTACAGAGTCAGACACAACTGAAGCGACTTAGCAGCAGCAGCAGCAGCAGCAGCAGCAGGATGAAACCCAAACTCATCAAAGTTTTTGACAGTATGTCAGACCACTGCTCTGGCTCTCTGTCAAAGTCCTGTTCAGAGTATGGTTCAAGGAAGGGAAATCCAGAGCATGATGGTTTTACCATGAGAGAATTATACTAAAGTTTGAAGCTCCTGAATCATCTGGGATCTGTGGGATGGAGTAGCAGATAGAAAGAGAATATTCTTTAAAAAGTTCTAGAAACTGACAAATATTAAGCATAAAAATAACCCAAGTCTACATTCACCTCTCAAAACTCATCCTTAAGCTGTGGTCAGTTTCCCTTCTATGGGCACAAATTTTTTACTACTTATACCTCCCAGGATATGCATTTGCAACTCTGTCCCCTTAAAGCTAAGTATGCATTTCATTCATCTGTGGGCTTTTATTCTAACATTAATCAAAATATTGTTAATAGATATTACGTATGAGTACATAATTCTTGACTTTACTCATTGGAATAGAAGTATCTAAGGAATTTCAGAATGTTTCTTATATCCCTAAAGTCATTCTATATAGAAAATTACTTACTCAACCCTTGCACCAGTGTAAATGAAGAATGAATATTACAGATTATTGGGCAGCTTGAAATGAAAGGTAATTAAGAGGACATCAATATTCAAAGTAAATGTGCAGGATTGAAAACCATAATAAATTATGATTTAACTAAAAGAAAGGATCAAGAATCAAGAGAAATGACCTATGCCTTCTCCATGGACTTTCATAGAGTTAAGTAAGTCAAAAAGAAAAAAAAAATATGATATGATATTACTTATATGTGAAATCTGGAAAAATGGTACAGATGATCTTATTTGCAAAGCAGAAATAGAGACACAGATGTAGAGAACAAACTTGTGAATACCAAGGGGGGATGAATGTGGAGACTGAGATTGACACATATGTACTACTATGTACAGCGCTAATAAAAACCTCTGTATAGCACAGGGGATGCTACTCAGTGCCCTGTGGTGATCTCACGGGAAGGAAATACAAAAAATAAGGGATATATGTATACATATAATGGAATCACTTTGTTCCACAGCAGAAACCAACACAACTTCGTAAAGCAACTATACTACAACAAAAATTTTTAAAACAGAGAAATAGGAGCACATACTAGGTTAGCAGATAAGGCACTGGAATGCATTTCTTTACACTCATGGTTTTGACAAAGACAAACTGAAAACAAAATTGCATTTTGAAAAAAAAAATTATCACAGAAAATGGTTCAGAATTATCTTTTAAAGTAGAAATAGCCATATTCTGTGACTAGCAGTTCCATTCCTGAATAAACACACTGTAAAAATGTACATGTGAACAAAAGATGTGTATAAAAATATTTTTAGAATCAACAACAATTTTAAAAGTAAAAATATATTGGCTTGGCCAGAAAGTTCACTCAGGTAATATCTTGCAGAAAAACTGGAAAGAAATTTCTGGCCAACCCAATACAAGTTTTGTTCAGTGGAAAAGATTCACTCATCATCACAGATGAACACAAAATTGAACCTTAAATAAAAAAGGCTGTGGTCCATATGATCAGTTTGATTAGTTTTCTGTGACTATTGTTTTCATTCTGTCGGCCCTCTGATGGATAAGGATAAGAGGCTTATGGAAGCTTCCTGATGGGAGAGACTGACTGTGGGAAACCTATTAGACCATTCAGGTATGACCTAAATCAAATTCCTTATGATTATACAGTGGAAGTGACAAACAGATTCAAGGGATTAGATTTGATAGACAGAATGCCTGAAGATCTATGGACGGAGGCTCATGACATTGTATAGGAGGAAGGGATCAAGACCATCTCCAAGAAAAAGAAATGCAAAAAGGCAAGATGGTTGTCTGAGGAGCCCTTACAAATACTTGAGTAAAGAAGAGAAGCTAAAGGCAAAGGAGAAAAGGAAAGATATACCCATTTGAATGCAGAGTTCCAAAGAATAGCAAGGAGAGATTTAAAAAAAGCCTTCCTCAGCAATCAATGCAAAGAAATAGAGGAAAACAATAGAATGACAAAGACTAGAGATCTCTTCAAGAAAATTAGAGATACCAAGGGAACATTTCATGCAAGGATGGGGTCAATAAAGGATAGAAATAGTAGGGACCTAGCAGAAGCAGAAGATAATAAGAAGAGGTGGCAAGAATACATAGAAGGACTGTACAAAAAGATCTTAATGACCCTGATAACCATGATGGTGTGATCACTCACCAAGAGCCAGATATCCTGGAATGTGAAGTCAAGTGGGCCTTAGGAAGCGTCACTATGAACAAAGCTAGTGGTATTGATGGAATTACAGTAGAGCTACTTCAAATCCTAAAAGTGATGCTGTGAAAGTGCTGTGCTCAATATCTCAGTAAATTTGGAAAACTCAGCAGTGGCCACAGGACTGGAAAAGGTCAGTTTTCATTCCAATTCCAAAGAAAGGCAATGCCAAAGAATGTTCAAACTACTACACAATTGCACTCATCTCATACACTAGAAAAGTAATGCTCAAAATTCTCCAAGCCAGTCTTCAACAGTACCTGAACTATGAATTTCCAAATGTTCAAGATGGTTTTGGAAAAGACAGAGGAACCAGAGATCAAATTGCCAACATCCACTGGATCACCAAAAAAGCAAGAGAGTTTCAGAAAAACATCTATTTCTGCATTATTGACTATGCCAAAGCCTTTGACTGTGTGGATCACAATAAACTGGAAAAGTCTTCAAGAGATGGGAATATCAGACCACCTCACCTGCCTCCTGAGAAATCTCTATGCAGGTCAGGAAGCAACAGTTAGAACTGGACATGGAACAACAGACTGGTTCCAAATAGAAAAAGGAGTACGTCAAGGCTGTATATTGTCTCCCTGCTTATTTAACGTATATGCAGAATACATCATGGGAAATGCCAGGCTGGATGAAGCACAAGCTGGAATCAAGAATGCTGGGAGAAATATCAACAACCTCAACAACCTCAGATATGTAGATGACACCACTCTATGGCAGAAAGTGAAAAAGAACTAAAGCTTATGAAGAAAATAGGCCAATACACTTTCCAGAAAGAGGAGAGTGAAAAAGTTGGCTTAAAGCTCCACATTCAGAAAATGAACATCATGGCACCTGGTCCCATCACTTCATGGGAAATAGATGGGGAAACAGTGGAAACAGTGTCAGACTTTATTTTTGGGGGGCTCCAAAATCACTGCAGATGGTGATTGCAGCCATGAAATTAAAAGACGCTTACTCCTTGGAAGAAAAGTTATGACCAACCTAGATAGCACATTCAAAAGCAGAGACATTACTTTGCCAACAAAGGTCCATCTAGTCAAGGCTATGGTTTTTCAGTAGTCATGTATGGATGTGAGAGTTGGACTGTGAAGAAGGCTGAGCACTGAAGAATTGATGCTTTTGAACTGTGGTGCTGGCGAAGACTCTTAAGAGTCTCTTGGACTGCAAGGAGATCCAACCAGTCCATTCTGAAGGAGATCAGCCCTGGGATTTCTTTGGAAGGAATGATACTAAAGCTGAAGCTCCAGTATTTTGGCCACCTCATGAGAAGAGTTGACTTATTGGAAAAGACTTTGATGCTGGGAGGGATTGGGGGCAGGAGGAGAAGGGGATGACAGAGGACGAGATGGCTGGATAGCATCACTGACTCAATGGACGGGAGTCTGAGTGAACTCCGGGAGTTGGTGGTGGACAGGGAGGCCTGGCGTGCTGTGATTCATGGGGTAGCAAAAAGTCGGACACGACTGAGCGACTGAATTGAACTTAAGTGAAAGTACAGTTAAAACTCTAAGTAGCTTTATGCCGGGGAGGTTGGGAGATATCTAGCCATTGAGATGGTATATTTTTGTCATGTTTTATCCAACCCAGAGTTGGAACAAACGTCAAAATAAAAATCTAAGCTTTTTTGAAATCAGCTAGGTATAAGTAAATGTTCTACCTACATGCTCTGAAAAATCAGAATAGAGGAAGTCTATTTTTCATTTAAACATTTTTTTTCAGTGTTAAAATTTTTTTCAATATTGAAATACTTCTGGACATAATGGAATAATTAGTACTGAATTTGTGCTCGAATACTACCTTACTAAAAAATGGATAAAGTAAATGAACAAGCTATGTATACACTGGCCAACAGGAGTCACAAGACCTTGTTACCCTGAGAGAAGGGTTTCCCTTCTTTCAGAGAGAGAGAGCCCAAGCTGAGTGTGGGGCTCTTACTGATCTGAGGACACGGATCAGCACTAGGAGAGACTCAGGAAGCTGGAATTTGTAGGTAGTGCCCTGCAGAGGAGGAAGCCACATCAATGAAGAACTCTGCACAGGGAACACCTAAGTCTTCAGATGCTAAATTACTGTGGGTTGGTTGATTGGTTGATACTCTACAAACTAGGAAAAGAGCAAGTAGTTATAAAAGGAACAATTTCTACAACTCATCAATACCTAGGAGACATCTGTGTCCTGATCAGAATGGACAGAGTGCAAGGTTTAATATTCAGATGGACAGAAAGCAAAGGTTATAATATTCAAAAAAGTAATCAATATAATCTTTTTTGTTAACAGAATAAAAGAAAAATCATATGATTATATCAACATGCAGAACAAGCATCTCATCCAAAGTCAACACCTACTCATGAGAAATTTTCTCAAGCTGATGAAGAGCAAATAAGAAAATAAAAATCAGCTAAAATTATACCTAATGGTGAAAGATAAAACACTTTTTAAGATCAGAAACAGGACAAGATATTCATTTTGACCACTTCTAGACAACACTGTACTGAAATTCCTAAAAAAGACAATGATTTGAGAAAAGGCAGCACTATACGGAAAGTCGGAGAGCTGCTAGAGCTAATGAATGGATTTAGCTATAGGTCTATAAAACAGCAACAAATATTGGAAAATAATTTTATAAAAATAAATACCAATTTCAATATCATCAGAAATATTTTTAAATGTATGTAGAAACTTAGTTAATGAAATATATGCAAGATATGTACACTAAAAATAATACAACATTGCTGACAGAATAAAGAAGCCCTAAATGTATTAAAATCAATTCCATGTTTAAGAAATGAAAAATTCAAAATTAAGATGTTAACACATTTATGGTACAATCCTCAAATTGATCTATAAATTTAATGCAATCTCAATAAAATTCCTACCAGTTTTATTTTCTTGTAAAAATTAACAAGCTGATTTTAAAATGTATATGGAAATACAAAGTACTTAGAAGGTTACAATGATGTTGAAAAAAGGAACAATGTAGGAAAATATTTGTCTGATTTCCAAACTTACTATAAAGGCAATAATCAAGATATTGTATCACTGGCATACAGATATATACAAATCAGTGAAACAGAATAGGGAGTTCAGAAACAGACCCATGCAAGCTTAGTTCCGTTTTAATAAACACACCAAGGTGTTTCAAGGAGGGGAAAGAACAGTCTTTGTATCAGATAGGCTAAAACAATTAGCTATTGGTAGGGAAAAAGAAAACAGAATCTTAAGTTTTAACAAACACAAAACGTCTTAAAATTGCTCACAGATCTACATGTTAAAATAACTATAAAAGATATTGAAAAATCACATGGGAAGAATTTTCATGGCTTTAGATTTCTTAGATTTCACAGATTTCTTAGACAAGATAAAAAGGCAAATTAAAAAAAAAAGACAAAATTGATAAGTCAAATTTAAATATTTAGCAATTCTATTTTTCAATGAGACTTTTATAAAAATGAAAAGGCAATCATCAGATTAGATAAAATATTCAAATACATATATCAACAATGGACTAATATCCTTAATATATTAAGACTTTCTATAAACTCAGTCTCAATTAAAAAAAAAAAAATGGGCAAAATGTTTGAAATAACACTCCACAAGAGAAAACATATAACTAGCCAATAAGCAAGTGAAGCTATGCTCAGTACAATTAGTCACTGGAGAAATGCACATTAAAACTTCAACCAAATACAAACCCACTAAAATGGCTAAATTTAAGTGATGGACAATAGTAAGTTTTGGCAAGGTTGTGGATGGGTCAACTAAATCACCTTAGAAAAGTTTGCTAGTGTTCTGCATAAAGAAACATCTGCTAGTATTTTATAAAGTTAAGTACCCACTTAATGTATGACCCAGCAATATCATGTCTTACCATTTAGCCAACAGAAATGAAATCATGTACTGACAGAAACGCTTCTGTATGAATGTGCATGGCAGCTTTATTTAAGTGTGTGCTCAGTTGCTTAGTCATGTCCAACTCTCCGTGCCCCCATGGACTGTAGTGCGCTAGGTTCCTCGGTCCACGGGATTCCTCAGGCAAGAATACTGGAGTGGGTTGCCATTTCCTCCTCCTGGGGATCTTCCTGACCCAGGGATCTACCTAAGCACTCAGGAAGAGTGAATATGCATATAATGATACCTCCTTGCAGTAGAATACTACTAAAGATAATAAAATAAACACACTGTTGATATGTGTAATAGAATAAACCTGAAATTCTCAAACAAACTAACGAATAATGACAAAGAACAGATTATTGCCTGAAGCTGTCTGACTGCAAAGGAACTCAAAGGGTAGTTTGGCACATAATGGAAATATTTTACCTCTTGAGATTGAAGGCTATTTGGGAGTATGCTTCTGTTAAAACAAATCAAACTTTATACTAATAACCGCATTTTAAATAAATTATAACAAGTGTATTTGAAAAATAAAATTCAACTCCACCTAGAAATTTTCAAAAACTGAACTCTTTAAACCATAATTTAATTTTCATGGAGTATACATTAAAACTGGAATGGGATAATGGTTTTCATCACAAACACTTGTGACTATATTTTAGCATAAATGGTACAAATGATAAATATGAAATCATAAACTTTACACACTCGTCAAAAGCAACTTATATTGAACTTGGTTACAGAAGCTTTATTCATAATTTTGCCTATTTGTTTTTATGCTATATTTGTTTTTAGCTATTTTTTTTAAGAATAAAAAGTCACAGAGAAACAATGAATATTATAACTGTAATGCAAAATTTAAAAAAAGTTCAACTAGTGATCCCTAAGAGCTCAGTTATTAAAGAATCTGCCTGCAATGCAAGAGACCAGGGTTCGATTCCTGGATCAGGAAGTTCCCCTGGAAAAGTAAATGGCAACCCACTCCAATATTCTTACCTGGAGAATCTCACTGACAGAGGAGCCTGGAAGGCTACAGTCCATGGGTTGTAAGAGTCAGACACACTTAGCAACTAAACCACCAGAGGGCTATAAGCATTAGTTTCCAGAAGAGACACTGAGCAACAATGTGAACAAAAAGAAGGTGACAGATTTGATCCAGTCTAGTCTCTGAAAGGACTGTTACATCTTAGCAAATTATAAAATAAGCCTGCTTACCTGGATGGAGGAAATTACCTTTCAAAAGTATACAAAAATAATGAGCACTGGGGATAAAGACGTGAAAAGAATTCAGTTTCTAATTAGTATCAACATTATATAAGTTTATATAAATTATTTACATGAATTTATATTTTAAGTATAAAATATCTTTACACAGTAAACAAATGGTTGTTTTAAAGTCCTAACTAAATGAATTTATTTTAATCTTTATCTGAATTTGAAAACTACATTTCAAAATCTACATTTGATTTGATGAAAGAGTGGATTTGCATATACTTGTTGATTTGATGTCTCTTTTAATTCATTCAGTTCAGTTCAGTTCAGTTGCTCAGTCGTGTCCGACTCTTTGCAACCCCATAATCGCAGCAAGTCAGGTCTCCCTGTCCATCACCAACTCCCAGAGTTCACTCAAACTCATGTCCATTGAGTCGGTGATGCCATCCAGCCATCCCATCCTCTGTTGTCCTTTCCTCCTCCTGCCCCCAATCTCTCCCAGCATCAGCGTCTTTTCCAATGAGTCAACTGTACACATGAGGTGGCCCAAAGTATTGGAGTTTCAGCTTTAGCATCATTCCTTCCAAAGTATACCCAGGACTGATCTCATATAGAATGGACTGGTTGGATCTCCTTGCAGTCCAAGGGACTCTCAAGAGTTTTCTCCAACACCACAGTTCAAAAGCATCAATTCTTCAGTGCTCAGCTTTCTTCACAGTCTAACACTCACATCCATACATGACCACAGGAAAAACCCTACCCTTGTCTAGATGGACCTTTGTTGGCAAAGTAATGTCTCTGCTTTTGAATATACTATCTAGGTTGGTCATAACTTTCCTTCCAAGGAGTAAGTGTCTTTTAATTTCATGGCTGCAGTCACCATCTGCAGTGATTTTGGAGCCCCCCAAAATAAAAGTCTGACACTGTTTCCACTGTTTCCCCATCTATTTCCCATGAAGTGATGGGACTAGATGCCATGATCTTAGTTTCTGAATGTTGAGCTTTAAACCAACATTTTTACTCTCCTCTTTCACTTTCATCAAGAGGTTTTTAGTTCCTCTTCACTTTCTGCCATAAGGGTGGTGTCATCTGCATATCTGAGGTGACTGATATTTCTCCCAGCAATCTTGATTCCAGCTTGTGTTTCTTCCAGCCCATCATTTCTCATGATGTACTCTGCGTCTAAGTTAAATAAGCAGGGTGACAAAATACAGCCTTGACGTACTCCTTTTCCTATTTGGAACCAGTCTGTTGTCCCATGTCCAGTTCTAACTGTTGCTTCCTGACCTGCATACAGGTTTCTCAAGAGGCAAGTCAGGTGGTCTGGTATTCCCATCTCTTTCAGAATTTTCCACAGTTTCTTGTGATCCACACAGTCAAAGGCTTTGGCATAATCAATAAAGCAGAAATAGATGTTTTTCTGGAACTCTCTTTCATTTTCCATGATCCAGCGGATGTTGGCAATTTGATCTCTGGTTCCTCTGCCTTTTCTAAAACCAGCTTGAACATATGGAAGTTCACAGTTCATGTATTGCTGAAGCCTGGCTTGGAGAATTTTGAGCATTACTTTACTAGCATGTTAGATGAGTGCAACTGTGAGGTAGTTTCAGCATTCTTTGGCATTGCCTTTCTTTGGGATTGGAATGAAAACTGACCTTTTCCAGTCCTGTGGCCACTGCTGAGTTTTCCAAATTTACTGAGATATTGAGTGCACCACTTTCACAGCATCATCTTTCAGGATTTGAACTAGCTTAACTGGAATTTCATCACCTCCACTAGTGATCACTTTGTTCATAGTGATGCTTTCTAAGGCCCGCTTGATTTCACACTTCAGGATGTTTGGCTCTAGGTGAGTGATCACACCATTGTGATTATCTGGGTGGTAAAGATCTTTTTGTACAGTTCTTCTGTGTATTCTTCCCACCTCTTCTTAATATCTTCTGCTTCTGTTAGGTCCATACAGTTTCTGTCCTTTATCAAGCCCATCTTTGCATGAAATGTTCCCTTGGTAGCTCTAATTTTCTTGAAGAGATCTCTAGTCTTTCCCATTCTGTTGTTTTCCTCTATTTCTTTGCATTGATCTCTGAGGAAGGCTTTTTTTATCTTTCCTTGCTATTCTTTGGGACTCTGCATTCAGATGCGTATATCTTTTCTTTCCTCCTTTGCTTTTCACTTCTTTTCTTTTCACAGCTATTTGTAAGGCTTCCTCAAACAGCCATTTTGCTTTTTTGCATTTCTTTTCCATGGGGATGGTCTTGATCCCTGTCTCCTGCACAATGTCATGAACCTCTGTCCTTAGTTCATCAGGCACTCTATCAGATCTAGTCCCTTAAAACTATTTCACACTTTCACTGTGTAGTCATAGGAATTTGATTTAGGTTATACCTGAATAGTCTAGTGGTTGTCCCTACTTTCTTCAATGTAAGTCTGAATTTGGCAATAAGGAGTTCATGATCTGAAACACAGTCAGCTCCCAGTCTTGTTTTTGCTGACTGTATAGAGCTTCTCCACCTTTGGCTGCAATGAATATAATCAATCTGATTTCCGTGTTGACCATCTGGTGATGTCCATGTGTAGCATCTTCTCTTGTGTTGTTGGAAGAGGGTGTTTTCTATGACCAGTGCGTTTTCTTGGCAAAACTCTTAGCCTTTGCCCTGCTTCATTCCGTACTCCAAGGCCAAATTTGCCTGGTACTCCAGGTGTTTCTTGACTTCCTACTTTTTCATTCAAGTCCCCTATAATGAAAAGGACATCTTTTTTGGGTGTTAGTTCTAAAAGGTCTTGTAGGTCTTCATAGAACCGTTCAACTTCAGCTTCTTCAGCATTACTGGTTATTACGTTTAAATTATATGTGATGACAAGTTCAGTTCAGTCCCTCAGTCGTGTCTGCTTATTTGCAACCCCATGGACTGCAGCATGCCAGGACTGTGTGACCTCATGGACTGTGATGATGAAGGCAACAAATAAAATATAAAGAATCAGACCAAAATAATTATAAATAAAGAATGGATACAGAATACAAATAAATGTAGTTTTTTTAAACGTTTTTTTTTTCCCCACTAAACATGAGATAGCCAGAGTTTTCTATGATATTCTGAAACCAGCTTGCAGAGCAAATAGAGCACTGCAAAATGTGAAAACATGCATACACATTAGAATGATAATTATCAGCATGTTACAACACAGTGCAATAAGGTTCCAATTTGTTCTACAGCTTTTGCTCTATAAAATGGCACTTAAACCATCTTGGAAGCATTGATGTACATGCTACTGTATTTAACATTATACTGATGAATTTTGAGGACAAAAATATTTGAGTTAACTAAGCAAACTGCTCTGCAACTAAGTCCCCTAGGACATTTGTTAAAATAAAGAAGGATGGCATCTATTGATCTATTTATCTATCCATGCTTTTTTTCTTATTTAAAATTGGAAAGCACTATAAAGTGAAGATCCAATGAACAATTTCTAAAACTTTTTTCTTTTCTTATTTAAAATTGGAAAGCACTATAAAGTGACGATCCAATGAACAATTTCTAAAACTTTTATCAAATGAAGAAGCACCATGAAACTTAGAACAACCCATCCCATCTTATACTTGAAAGTTAAAATATTAGGTATTAGTATGAAATATTTAAATAATAATTCAAATGTAAGTTTAAAGTAACATGCTGCTGCTGCTGCTAAGTCGCTTCAGTCAGGTCCAACTCTATGCGACCCCATAGACGGCAGCCCACCAGGCTCCCCCATTCCCAGGGTTCTCCAGGCAAGAACCCTGGAATGGGTTGCCATTTCCTTCTCCAATGCATGAAAGTGAAAAATGAAAGTGAAGTTGCTCAGTTGTGTCTGACTCTTTGCGATCCCATGGACTGCAGCCTACCAGGCTCCTCCGCCCATGGGATTCTCCAGGCAAGAGTACTGGAGTGGGTTGCCATTGCCATCTACATTAAAGTAACATAAAGTACTGTCATCATAAATAGTAGCTCTTTCTTCCTTTAACTTTCTATGTACCATGTTTTAATGACATGGTGCTAGAGTCTACCATTTTATAATTTTCAAATAGTCATATTACAAAACTTACAACATATAACTATTTTTATGGATATCTATATTTTATAGTTAAAATTAACATGTATATTTATAAAATATATAAATGTTGGATGGTTTTTTCAATGTGGAACTGATATGCTGACATGGAAAAATAAAATAATACACGTATTTTAAACATAACAAATATTCTAAATTAATAAGATCAATTTGAAAGTTCCTAAAATATATATATTCATATTACAATTTTAAATTTTCTAAGGGTGTTTTAATAACTATTTTAGATAAAGTGTAAGTTCTACCCATACAAATGCACTAATAACAGTAAAAACATTGAGTTTCCCCCCGCCCCTGCCCTGTATCTAATTCAATCCATTATTTGCAAAGCAGCCTGACATAATTAACTTTAGTTCCCAGGGAATACTAATTTTTGTCTCTGCTTGTGACATAGGCTTCCTTATTGTACGGAATAATGTGAGGCTGGTGATAGGGTATTTTCAGGACCCAAAAGAATATGACTATGTTGTTTTTCAGAATTTTATTAGTATTTACAAATATCATGCATTGTAGAAATCACATATTAATTTGGCCTTTGCTATTCATGTGCTTCAATTTTATTGATGTAAATGCAATGGTAGTGCTATTTTCAAAATTATTTCTGCATTTCAAGGTTTATAGTCATTAGTTTACTAGAAAACTTTTAGTTTGGGGGAAGAAATTCACAACTGGGAAAAAATACAATGAAATGAATCAAGCAGTCTAGGGGGTTACAATCCAATTCTTTAGCCCTTGTAGTCAACTGAGCATTATTACTTTACCACCATGTAGGAAGGAAGCAACAGTTGATCTCTGAGATTTGAACCCACTACCCATACTATCCTATTTTCTTTCACTCCATAACTCATAAGCTATGGTCTAAATGTTTGTGTCCCTCCAGATTCTGTTTGTTGAGATCCTAACCTCCTAAAAGGTGATGGTTTTAGTGGGAGGGCATTTGACATATGTGTAAATCATGAGGACAGAACTGTCATGAAAGGGATAAGTGCCTATAAAAGAGCCTCTGTACAGAGAGAACCCCTAGTTCCTCCGCTATGAGAAGACACGATGAGAAGACACTGGCTATCAATCAGAATGCAACCATATGGCTCACTGATTTTGGATTTCATGGCTTCCCAAACTGTAAGGAAAAAATTGCTATTAGTCTACCCAATCTGTGGCATTTTGTTATACAGGAGCACAGATTGAGATAACTTATTAAATACTAAACAGGTTTATATTCTAGTCTCTACACATAAAACGTTGAATTGATTATATCTATCCCATTTGTACATTATAGTTCACTTTAAGTTTTGAAAAATGTTTGAAATCAGCAAAGTAACAAAGAAAATAAAACATATTAGAAACTACATTTTGTTAAGGAATTGGATTTTGAGTTTAAGTGATTATTAATAGCTCCTATGGGATAACTGACTTGACCATTTAGAAACAACATTAGATTTATTTTAGGCTACCTCTCATTACCTCCATGCAGTTTTATACTAAGTTAATAGTGAATAGGGCATAGTAATAGTGAAAATACTTGTCATTGCTCAAACTTTACTCAATATCCTCTACAAAAGAAAAAAATCTTAACTCTACTGCTGATTCTTAATTTGAAGTGTGTGAATATAGGAGGACTAATACAATTGGATACTATCATATCCTGACATAAGCTTTGTCTATGGAATGAGTTGTATCTTTTTCTTTTTAACAACCTTATTGAGGTATAATTGACAAATAAAAACTGCACATAATTAACATATACAATTTGATGAGTCTGGACATATGCATATACCTGTGAAACCATCATTACAATCAAAGCAATAAACGTACCTGTTACCACCTGAATTTTTTCATGTTATTTCTGTTTTTGTGGTAAGAACACTTAACAAGAGACCTACTTTGTTAACAAAAAAGTTTAAGTGTACCACAGTATTACTAATTATAGGTACTGTGTTGTAAGTAGATCTCTAGAACTAATTCATCTCATATAACTAAACTTTTATAACTGCTAAACAACAACTTTACATTTCCATCTTTCCTCAGCCTCTGGAAACCACCTTTCTGCTCTCTGCTTCTATAAGATTGATTATTTTACATTTCATTTAAAAGTGAGATTAGAGAATATGTATTATTAAAGAATAGGTCATATCTCATAAAAATATTTATCTCTAGATTTAACCCAAAATAACAAAAAAGAAGTGCACAGTAAACCTTCCCTTTGTATCACACACACCTATGAATTTTAACATGAGTAACATATTGAATGATAAAAAAATCATATATGCTTACTTTCTATGTAGTAGTCTCTCCAGGATAAAAGTGTATGATGAATGAAACTGACTTTGTCCTCAGGTCATGAATTATTTGTTTAATGGCATTAGACATACAGAGTTAAATATTTAAATTCAAGCATGGGACATAGTTGAAACTTCATTTACTGAATATTTGAATGTGTCATCTACAAAGTACATGATAGTCTTCTGAGTTTTAAAACACTGACTAAAGTAAAAGCTGACAAAGTAATAAGAAGAAAGGCAAATACCATTACCCTAAATAACAGCAGTTCAAGAATATGCAACACAAACAACTCAAGACAATGGACATTCAGGGTCTTGGATAGTCGAAGCCCAGGTTTTTGAAGGAAAGTGTAGTGAGAAGGGACGTTTACCAACATGAAGTGGCTTAGGAGCAAGTCTCAGAACAACAAGGCATTTGAATGTGATCACTTCATGGGAAACAAATGGGGAAACAGTGGAAAAAGTGTCAGACTTTATATTTTTGGGCTCCAAAATCACTGCAGATGGTGATTACAGCCATGAAATAAAAGACGCTTACTCCTTGGAAGGAAAGTTATGACCAACCTAGATAGCATATTCAAAAGCAGAGACATTACTTTGCCAACAAAGGTCTGTCTAGTCAAGGCTATGGTTTTTCCAGTGGTCATGTATGGATGTGAGTGTTAGACTGTGAAGAAAGCTGAGCACTGAAGAATTGATGCTTTTGAACTGTGGTTTTGGAGAAGACTCTTGAGGGTCCCCTGAACTGCAAGGAGATCCAACCAGTCCATTCTAAAGGAGATCAGTCCTGGGTGTACTTTGGAAGGAGTGATGCTAAAACTGAAACTCCAGTACTTTGGCCCCCTCATGCGAAGAGTTGACTCATTGGAAAAGACTCTGATGCTAGGAGGGACTGGGGGCAGGAGGAGAAGGGGACGACAGAGGATGAGATGGCTGGATGGCATCACTGACTCGATGGACGTAAGTCTGAGTGAACTCCGGGAGTTGGTGATGGACAGGGAGGCCTGGCATGCTGTGATTCATGGGGTCACAAAGAGTTGGACACAACTGAGTGACTGAACTGAACTGAACTGAACTGATGTTCACAAGTAAGACAGAGTCTCTCTGTACCAGGAATAGTTCTAAATGTGTTACATGCATCATACTATTCAACCTTATTAGCCTCAGAAGTAGGAACTTTTTTTACTCCTATTGTACAGATTAGGAAACTAGGCTTAGATACATTCAGTAATTTATTCCAGTTATACATACAATTGGTCTGTTGTGTCTGATTCTTTGCAACACCTGGACTGTAGCTTACCAGGCTCCTCTGTACATGGGGATTCTCCAGGCAAGAATACTGGAGTGGGTTGCCATGCCCTCCTCCAGGGGATCTTCCCAACCCAGGGATCAAACCCAGGTCTCCTGCAATGCAGGTGGATTCTTTACCATCTGAGCCACCAGGGAAATCCTTAAAGTTGTCAAATAGCACTCAAACAGAAGCAAAAACAGGCAGGAAGATTGCAGTGATGGAGTATCTGGACACATTTTCAGATGTTATTAAATTATACATCTTTCAGGAAATTTATTCATAGACAAAATATCTTACATAGTGAGATAGTTAGGTTCTTCAAATAAAAGCATTATTTGAGAACACCTGAATACGATCAAGAATGCAGGGGCAGAAAATAAAATGTAATTCCTACAATGTGATCATTTTTTAAATTTCTTTATCACTTGGCACTATTAAACATTATGAGGAATTCTAAGAGCACTAAAACAATCTCTTCCTGTAAGTAACCCATAAGCTAGCCTAGAAAAGACAAGCATTAATTCTTAAAAGAAGTCAATAATTAATGCAATTCTTGTTAGTCACTCAGTCATGTCCAACTCTGTAACCCCATGGAATGTAGCCCACCAGGCTCCTCTGTCCATGCGATTCTCCAGGCCAGAATGCAAGTCTCGGGATGTAGAAAGCTGAGTTCTGCTTTTGACACTCATATATACTGGACAGAATTTAAGGTCAAGAACATGTCCTACCACGAATTTGAGAAGATAAGATGTCAGCAAAACTTCTCTTTGAGAGCTCCTGTCCATTTTCAGAACTTCCTCAATATTGCTCTTATTTCAAGATGTCTATTAATATTTTGCTTGTGATCAGATCAGCACCACGATGTATTTTGGGGTATAAAAATGCTGGTATATGTTTTAGTATTTCAAATTATAAAGACAGTAACACTCATTTAATGTATATTGTAATTCTCATGTGCTATTGTCAATAACTATTAAATTATAATTTAATATCAATTGCCTAAAACATGATTGTCATAATGACAATGAGGATAAAATAACAACAACAAAAATAACAGTTCTAAGAATGGTTCTCAGACATATGCCTATACAGACAATGAAACTTCCTTTTGGAGAAAATAGTATTAAGTTTCCACTTTATCTTCTGTTCATTCAACAAAATACTATTGGGCATGTACTAAAGTACAGGTAATTTTCTCAGGCTAAAGATGTAAGTTTAAAAAAACAAAAAAACTCATTCCCTGCCTCCATCTTTGAAGAACTCAAATCTAAAAATGATAGACATTTTAAAAGTTGATAAAAACAATACAATTTTAAATGGTAAATCATGTTGTTACTGTATAATGTAGAGGAAAGGTCACTTGAGTACTTGGGAAGTCAGAGATGACTCAACAAAAAAGGCAGCCATTGAGTTTCTTGATGAATTAATCAGAATTTTGCCACATGGTCAAGGGTAGAATAACATTATAAGATAAACAATTTGTTAAGAATAAATGATAAATCCTAGCATAATTATGAACTGTAAGTTGTGTAGCACTCTTGGATGGCAAAGTGTAAGAAGGGGAGTTACAGAAGTTTAAATCAGACATGTAAAAGGAGGCTGATGGATGCAGGGTTTTCAAGACGGCATGCTTGAGGAAATTCAACTAGAGTGTTGGTGAATATACTTCTGAAACTCCACTGGTACGGCACCAGTGTAATTTGTTTTTCAGTGCAATTGTCTTTGTGAGACTAAAGTTTCTCTTGTAAGAAATCCAACTCAAAGGAATAAAGATAGAGGCATACAAATTTTGATTTACTAAGAAACACAGTTGTCAAATGAGGAGGAGTAGTAATCAGAACATGTCTACCATTCCCATTAAACTTTGAGAGATTTTAGAGAGCTCTAAGTATCCCAGACTCTGAAACATCTCTGCAACACTTTCCACTTGGTCTCTCTTGCTCCAGAAAGCAGTCTTTCCCTGAAAAGACATTTCCTTCATTGTAGAGAAAATTACCACTTTCCCTCCAGCCAATCCTCCATTGGGTTTAGGCTAATCCCTGAATAAATGCATTTCACTGTAGAATGGCCACCAAACAGAGACAACACTACACTGATGGCATCTGAGAACAGAATGTAGAGAGCAAGAAGGCATGCTTCCAAATAGTAAGAAGCATGAATGCTAGAGGGTAGTTATTAAGCCCAACAGCCCATAACCTCAATGAGGCTTCTGAAAAGTTGAACTAAGAAGTAAAAAAGTAAAGCATTCATGTTAAATTATCCAATTATTAAGTTAGAGATATTAATAATCTCTAGTAGGCTGCCGTCTATGGGGTCACACAGAGTTGGACATGACTGAAGCAACTTAGCAGCAGCAGCAGCAGCAGCAGCAGCAGTATCTCTTGCAGGAGATTGACTGAATTAATTCACAAGACTAAAAATAATAATTCAGAAAATACCATTTAACATTATAAAAAGGTAGTATTTTAAAACAAATTAAATTTTTTAATTATCTGAATACATTTTTAAGAAAACAATCAGCAAACTTTTACAACTACTTCTTTTCAATGAAACGTTTCCCCATATCTATAATTTAACCTAATGAACAAAAACCTCTCCTCTTCTCATCCTTAATCATTCATGCATCAGAAGATGGAAAATACATTTTGATATTATAATAAAATCAAATGCATGTAGCATGAAAAGCAGATTGGGTTGAACCATTTTATTATACCCAGATGCTCTGTTATCATCATGGAGGTATTTCTTTTTGAAGTACAGAGTGATATAATTTTATAGGTCATTGCTGAACATTCCATTAAATCATAAAATAATAATAACTCAATTAAATCATCAAAGAATGTATTGTGATAATCTAAATTATGTTTTAACAGTTTAATTAATATATTTAGTCTTAGATAAGAAACATGATTGGGCCCTAGTAAGATATGAGATTTAATTGGCTTATTTCCATGATTGGAGCTATCCTATTTAACGTACCTTTTTTTCTTTTAAAAACATAGATATTTCATTTTCACAGAATAGCCTTTTGAATTAGATATGAGAAGTAGACTTATGATGAAACATAAGCACTGGTCTTCATTTACCCTTGAGATTAATTGTGTAAATGGATTCCCCTCCTTAATTTTAATTATAGGCCCATGCATGTAATACCCACTTTGCATTCCTAGACCATCAGCTATCTACCTCTGGGACTTTAGTCTTTAAGGAAAAAAAAGAAAAAAGAGAGTGTGTCTCTTCACACGCCTCAGATAGATATTAAATTAATAATATCAGGTTATAGCTTTCTAAAACTGTGATTTCTTTAATTAATTTCTAAAATGCAATATTTGTCCTGCTAGCTCTGGTAATTTAGTTTTATGAGTGTGCCTTTCTGATGACTGCAGTTGAAACAAAACACCTAGCCAGATGCAACATCACAGGATGTTTTAGTGATGCTCTCTAAAATGAAATGTTGAGTAAATTCATGAAGAAGAGTAGTAAGGAATCCAGGAAATGGTTTACAGAGTGTTTCATCTGCTAAGATTCAAAGAGACCTATAGGAGGTAGCTAAAGATGAATGAGAAATTACTTTAAAAAGTATAATTCAGGAACCCTAGCAACACATTTGTGGTGGCTCAGATGGTAAAGAATCTGCCTGCAATCCAGGAAACCTGGGTTTGATCCCTGGGTTGGGAAGATCCCCAGGAGAAGGGAATGGCTACCCACTCCAGTATTCTTGCCTGGAGAATTCCATGGACAGAGGAGCTTGGTGAACTATAGTCCATGGGGTCGCAAAGAGTTGGACATGACTTCGCAACTAACACAAACATACAAAGGGTATGTAATGTATTCATACATACCAAAGTGTTAAGCTTGGGACTGAAAATTGCATATGCCCTTCCTACCTTCTAAATGAAGATATTGCATTTTTTTTTAATACAACCTTTGGGAACCAAGTGAAAATATTAGATTTCCCCTTCTTAAAACTATTCTAATGTGCCCATCTTCCCTCTCTATAAATGGTTCAAAGCTTGACAAATAGTCATACTAATACAAATAGACATTCACTGAGCTCTTACTATGTTCCAGAAACAGCTTTGATTACTTACCAAATTAAATCTTAAAAAATAAGCCTGTGTGTTGGTTGATGACTCACTTATGGAGACCTACTCTTAACTGGACTAGATCTTCCTAGTGAGAGTTTTCTCACTCCCTGTATGTCATTATGTTTACAACACTTTGTTTTTATCACTGGTTTTATTTTCTGTACACCTGTAATTTAAATATAGGTTCAGTGTTTCTTCTAGTCATTGTGCATTCCTAGCTCATAACACAGTGCTGTACTCATAATAGTTATTTGAAAGTGTTTATTGGGTTATATAATAAAGGGCAGTTTGAGTCAGCAGTTAGAAAATTTGTACAATCTTCTTCGAGAACTCTAAGTTAAAGAAAATAAATAGATGGTATAAATGAATCCTCTGGTGACCCTTTAAAATGTGTGCAATTTGAATAATTTTAAAGAATGAAAACAAGAAAATTATTGTTTAAGTGCCTCTATTTTAGTAAAATATCTGAATGATAAAGATTTAGTGACTTTCTAGTTCCATTCTTTGGCCAAATGTTTGAAAATAAATACATGGGTATATCCAAATGAATTAACATCCTGAACATTTCCTCCAGTAGAGTTTCAGAGGGATTATTTCTGCCTGCAAGTGAAACCAGCATGTCTTAAAAACCTAAAGCTAAAATGTTCTCTGATCCCTGCTCCAGTGGTGACTTAGATCCCTGAAGTCTGTAATGCCAATCAACCTGTATGAACATGGGTTTCAGCTCTGGAGTGTGCCATATTGAATACATTACCAGCTGACTGGGCTTTGTGTAAACCTTTATTATCTCCACCCTGTCCTGGTTCTCTTTCTGCTTTTCATCTTCATTGCTTTATCAGTTACATTCCCTGCAGTGTCAGGGAACAAAGCACTAGTTTTAATGGGTCTTTTCCATCTCCAATTTCTGTTTTCTGCTTTCATTATTGCCAGCTGTTTCCTAATATTTTTCCTGTGTGTATGAAAAAAGACCAAACCCTGAGAGGTACACAAAATAATTCAAGGGATATTTATCTGAATTTGAAAAGCCAGATGCTCAAGAAAGCCCTTCTACAGGAAAGTATGTTAAATAGTCTATCATATGTACAGGTTTATATTTATAGCTTTAAATAAGAGTAAATGTAATTTGGTCCATTGCTCAACAAAATAATTCTTCCACTAATATAGGAATATGCAAATTATAACTTCAACTTTTATTTAATGTTTCAATATATACTATATTATATATAATCTTTCTAATAAATTGCTATTAATTTATTTCAGCTTGAAGAGATCAGTTCAGTTCTGTTCATTTGCTCAGTAGTGTCCGACTCTTTGCGACCCCATGAATTGCAGCACACCAGGCCTCCCTGTCCATCACCAACTCCCGGAGTCTACCCAAACCCATGTACATTGAGTTGCTGATGCCATCCAACCATCTCATCCACTATCGTCCCCTTCTCCTCCTGCCCTCAATCTTTCCCAGCATCAGGGTCTTTTCAAATGAGTCAGCTCTTGGCATCAGGTGGCCAAAGTATTGGAGTTTCAGCTTCAGCATCAGTCCTTCCAATGAATACCCAGGACTGATCTCCTTTAGGATGGACTGGTTGGATCTCCTTGCAGTCCAAGGGATTCTCAAGAGTCTTCTCCAACACCACAGTTCAAAAGCATCAGTTCTTAGGTGCTCAACTTTCTCTGTAGTTCAACTCTCACATCCATACATGATGACTGGGAAAACCATAGCCTTGACTAGATGGAATTTTGTTGGCAAAGTAATGTCTCTGCTTTTTAATATGCTGTCTAGGTTGGTCATAACTTTCCTTCCAAGAAGTAAGCATCTTTTAATTTCATGGTTGCAATCATCATCTGCAGTGATTTTGGAGCCCAGAAAAATAAAGTCAGACGCTGTTTCCACTGTTTCCCCATCTATTTGCCTTGAAGTGATGAGACAGGATGCCATGATCTTCGTTTTCTGAATGCTAAGCTTTAAGCCAACTTTTTCACTCTCCTCTTTCACTTTCATCAAGAGGCTCTTTAGTTCTTCACTTTCTGCCATAAGGGTGGTATCATCTGCATATCTGAGGTTACTGGTATTTCTCCCAGCAATCTTGATTCCAGCTTGTACTTCTTCCAGCCCAGCGTTTCTCATAGAAGTTAAATAAACACTAATCCACAACAAATGTTTCTTTCAACTGAAAGACATTCATGTGTAGAACTCTAAAGAAAACTATTCCTAAACGTGTAGAAAGTTGTGCATTATGTGTTTTTAGAGTCAATACATTGCTGCTTATAGGAAATGCCTGTAGGAAATTGTTCAATCTTGCCCTTAGAGTCAATATTTTTTTTTTCCTAAAATATAAACTGAAATGAACTAAATATTAAAAATATTGTTCACAGTCTTAGGTAAATCCTTTCTTAATATTTTCCACACTGTACACTATCTGAATGAAGGCAGTTTTATCAATAATAGCAGTGAGGATAAAAATAAGTAAAAAATAGGGATATATCATTTCTGTTTTTTACTGCTGAATTAACATATCATCAAAAAGCAATGGCATTAAATAACAGAAATCATTTATTTCCAGGAGTTTGTGTGTTGATCAGGTTCATATGGTGTCTAATGGGGTGCCAGGATGACTTAAAAAGTAAATATGGCTTTACTCATAAGGCTGACAGCTGGGAGACTGGCTGAGATAATTAATGAGTAGCCTCAGCACTCCTGCACAGGGCCTCACCGCACAACTTCAAGAACTTACATCAAAATGGTTTAGTTCCATGAAGGAGCATTCTAAGTATACAAACACCAACATGTCAGCTCTTATCCAGCCTTAACATTCATCAGGCCTGCTTATGTTTCTTAACCCACACTGGTTACATGGTCAACTCAGAAAATAATGTGGGTGAAGACGACAAAAAGGCATGAATATAGGGGGTGTGGTTCATTGAGTGCCTTCAAAGTAATAACTACCATTCAAGAAAAAAATATCAGTCCTACCTAATTTACCATTTTTGCTTTAATCAATGACAATTTCAACTGAAAATCTAGCTCCTACCATCTTTGCAGTCTCAGAGCTAGCGTTATACAGATGGCCTCAGCATGAGAATATTGTAGGGAATTATTTTTCTCACTGAATTCCTTGTATTTTAGGAATGAATATGTACTTGTCTAATTTCCCTTGGAATCTAACTGAATCTCTCCTTTGTTTGAAGTGACTAGGATTTTTCCATTACTCTTTCTTCTAGTATTTTATTGAATTACTGTAAAATGTATTTCCTCTCTTGGATTCAAGCCTAGCTCTGAAAGATAAGTCTGCTTACCTAGCTGTTGACCTATGAAGAAAAGTATCACAAGTAATGGATATCTCTTTAAGCAGAATGCTAGCAAAAATTCATAATTCATAATTTCATGTGTTTACTCATCTCTGGGGGATCTCATTTTCTAATGAGGAATATGACTAGTCCCCATACTTTTTGTTAAAACATATATTAATATTTATGTTTCCCAGATGCTATGCCTTACCAAACCAGCTGCACTTTCAGTGTTCTAGGCACATCTGGGTAAATCTCCAGTAACCTGCACTTCTCTTGTTATTTATTTCATTGCTAGACCACTGCTCTTACATATGCCCTTCTTGTTCTGATCAGTTTTGACAAATTATACATTCATTTAACCATATTGCAAACAAGTGGTTTATAAAGCAAAAGTCCTTAGATCCCTTACTAGGTGATCCTCATCTATCACCTTCCCAATGATCTTAATGATTTCTGTCACTACAAACTAGATTCAAGGGTGTGCTGGTTTAAAAATTGTCTAAAAAAAAAAAAAGAAATTAAAAAAACCTTATTTTGTAAAGTTTGTCAATGTTGATAGTGTAAATACACCTACTATGATAGCATGGCTGATTTTAAACTATCAAGGTTAACGTCACTGAATGCAGATATGGGAAGAAACATGAATTAGCATACTATTATACATTATGGTGGGCTTCCCCTGGTGGCTCAGATAGTAAAGAAACCACCTACAATGCAGGAGACTTGGATTTGATTCCTGGGTTGGGAAGATTCCCCTGGAGAAGGGCATGGCAACCCACACCAGTATTCTTGCCTAGAGAATCCCCATGGACAAAGGAGCCTGGCAGGCTACAGTCCATGGGGTCACAAAGAGTCGGACACAACTGAGTGTCTAAGCACACATAAACACTATTTCCATCTTTCAAATAAATGTAAATGAATGAACTCAACATAGGTAAGAACTGATAAATTTTAAGTGTCCATTGTACATTACCTAATTACAAATTTAACAACTTGATTTCTAATAGTTGCTGTGTTTAACTGGCTCAATGAAACCCTGAAAGTTTTATGACAGGTTACTGTAAGCTGATGTGAGCAAGCTCCACACAACATTAACAAGATTTGTTTGTTCTGTGAAACAAATGCCTTATAACTGGAATTCCTTTGGATGCCCTCTTTTGTATCTGGTTTATTTTGCTCTAATAATGTGTTTGAGATTCAGGCATGGTATTGCATGCATCAGTAGTTTATCATCTCTTATTGCTGAATGATATACCACCATATGAATAGAAAAGAGTTTGCGTAACCATTTACCTCTCAATGGACATTTGTATTGTTTTCAGGCTAGGCTCTTACTAAATAAAGCTATGAAAATTTGTATTGATTTTTATATAGACTTAAACTTTTATTTCTCTTGAGTAAAGTCCTAGACATAGAATTGTTGGGTCACTGGATGTTGAGCTTTATGAGGCGCTGCCTAAATATCTTCCAAATAGTTCTACAATTTTACCTTCCTCCAGCAAAGTATTACTATGAATTTTTAAGTTGAATAGTATTCTTGCCAACACTTGGTATTGCCAACCCTTGTATTTTATCCATTAGAGTGTGTAAAAAGTGTTATTTCATTGTGGGACTGATTGACTTTTGCTAATAAATAATTTCTTTGAATATCTTCCCATGTGGTCATTAGTAATTTTTATATTTCCCATAACAAAGTGATATTTGATTTTCTTTTCTGCATTGCACTTCTTTTGTCAGATTTGTGTGCTTTATTTTCCCCATTTCCACAGTCACTGCTTAGTAATTCTATGGGACAAAGGAATGTCATGCATCTGGTAGCATAGATGGAAAACATATTGAACTGACTGCCTTCTGGAAGTTCTTTCAAAAACAAGGTCTACACTCAATTATTTGAACTGAACTGGGAACCCAGAGACTTAATAGCCAGACAGGAGTGCACATTAAAGATTCTGTAGACCTGTCACCTTTCCTGATGTGAGCCCTGCTTGGAAGACCCTTATACCTTAAATAACATTTTCTTTCTGTGGGCATCATCTATGCTCTGCGACTGTACTTCTTGGGGGGAAGTCAGATATTGGCACACTGACTTTCTTCTTAGAAGTAATGATATGAGTTCTTCAATTATGTAAGAAGATAACACCAGTAGATCACATAGCTCTAACTACCGAAGTTTCACCAACATGAGGCTATACTTGGTTATGAAGAGACCTTTCCAAAGGGAAAACTAAGATGATTGACTCATTGTTTATAACCACTCCACAGGCAATTGCCTGCACTCCAGCTAGATAAGTCTTCAATTAGGAAAAGTGGTACAAAACTTGTTCCTAAAATGGTCACACTGGATCTGAAAAGACTCAACTCAATGTCCACCATTTTTTTAGATGATAGAATTGGCCAAGATTTCTTTGTTGCAGGCCAAGGCAGAACTTTTGCAATCACTAATATATCCTGCTGTATCTTAGGCTTCAAGGCACTGGATAAGTGAAAAAGGTAATACAAATTACCTTTTAAAAAATTGAGAACATCACTTGGAATTCTAATTATTAATGACTTATGGAAATTGTTCTGCTGGCTTTGTCCTAGGCTCTGGTTCTGGATTGAAGTCAGCACTGTATATTGGTCTCATCCTATGGTATCGATAGTTTTAATTAAATGTTAGATTTGGTCCCATCCTCTGTCAGTCAGGCTAATCACCAGAATATTCACCAGAGATCAGGGTGATATAGAAACAAAGGTGGACATAGTTGAAAACAATTATCCAAGGGTCTCTTGTACTATGTGTCTTTCTAGTAGAGATGTTGACTGTCCCTTGTCCCAGACTACCTTTACAGGGTTATTTGTATTGCAAACAGCCTTCAAAGAGAGAGATAATATCTACTTCTGAAGCAAAGATATGTGATTTTCCCATTCAGTATAATAATAAAAAAAAATTCCTTCTGAACCAAAGTACCTGCAGTCTTAGTGCCCATTTAAAAAGACTTGTGTTCTCTAGACTTAGGGATCCTCTCATACAATGCACTGCATGTACAGTTGTCAACTAGCTCTCTTCGTATTGCTCTGTAGGAATTGGGGCTCAGAGAGCCAATGCAAAAACGCCGATATCCTGGCTACTGCTCTTGTTGTGAGTAATAAACTGGCCTTCATCTCTGGCTCAGGAAACTGTGGCTGACTACCTTGAAAACCTGTAAAAAGTGTAAAAATCTCAGACCTTTACAATAACTGACAGTGTCTATGTCCAGTAAAACCCACATAAGAGAATGATCATAGTTATACCAGTTAAAGACCAAACTCTGGAAACAACATACCTATCAAAAGGAGAACAGACTTAAAAACAGACTATACAACATAGAGTGTTGTAACGCAATGGCTAAAAACATTAAAGAACTGACAAACTCACCAATATGGATGAATCTCCAATACAATATGTTGTGTAACAGAAATCAGAAACAAAAAAAAAATGTACAATATGATTCTATTTACATAGCATACAGGCATCTATCAATATCAAAACTATGAAGGATATTAGAAATGAGAAAAATCTGAGAAAATATCACAGACAAAAGAATCTAAGGAAACATAACAACTAACTGTAATATGACATAAGAGATGAGATTCTGGAACAGATATAGACATAGGTAAAAACCAAGGATATCTCAATGTAGAAACTAAGGATATCAACAACTTTGGATATGAAGATGTTACCACTCTAGCGGCAGAAAGTAAGGAGGAACTAAAGAACCTCTTGATGAGGGTGAAAGAAGAGAGAGAAGGCTGGCTTAAAACTCAGCATTAAAAACACTGAGATCATGGCATCTGGTCGATCTGTTTCATGGCAGACAGAAGGGGAAAAAGAGGAAACAGTAACAGATTTTATTTTCTTGGGCTCTAAAATCACTGCAAAAAGTGAATACAGCCACAAAATTAAAAAAAAAAAAAAAAGCTCCTGCTCCTTGAGAGGAAAGCTGCAACAAACCTAGACAGCATATTAGAAAGCAAAGACATAATTTTGCTGACAAAGGTCTGTATAGTCAAAGCTATGGTTTTTCCAGTAGTTATGTACAGATGTTAGAGTTGGACCATAAAGAAGGTTGAGCACTGAAGAATTGATGCTTTTGAACTGTGGTGCTGGAGAATACTTTTGACAGCAAGGAGATCAAACCAGTCAGTCCTAAAGGAAATCAACCCTAAATATTCATTGGAAGGACTGACACTGAATTGAAGCTCCAATACTTTGGCCACCTGATGCTAAGAGCCAACTCAAAAGAAAAGACCCTGATGATGGGAAAACAGTGAGACAAGGGGATGACAAAGGATAAGATGGTTGAATGACATCACTGACTCAAGGGACATGAGTTTCAGCAAACTCTTGGAGATGGTGAAGGACAGGAAGCCTGGAGTGCTACAATTCATGGGGTTGCAAAGAGTCGGACATAACAGTGATTGAACAATAACAACAAAAGGATATTTCAATAAACTATGGTCTTTAGTAAATAATAATATGTCAATATTGTATCAGTTGTGAGAAATATTCCAAATTAAGTAATTATTGGGGAAATTATGTATGGAAATGAGTATGGGAACTCTGCCCTATCCTCATAACTTTTCTGCAAATCTAAAACTATTCTAAATAAAACATTTATTTAGAGTAATAAATGACTCAGTATCTTTAGAGACAGAGAAAGAGAGAGGGTGCAAGCTGACTTCTGAGACACATAACTGTGATCTGTTTGAAAGTTTTTTCAATTTTCCATACTTTCAGTAATCATGTTGTTTATCTCTCACATTATCTATTAGTCTTTAATCAAATTTTCAAGGCTACTTATGGACATAATCAGTATCTAATTAAATTATATGTAGTAATAAGTCATCCATGGGTCATTTGCCCTTAGCAACTCTTCATTATTGGTGTTTAGACACTATTTCATACTGTGTTTATAGGCAATTCTTACTATAAGAAAAATGAAACCAACTGGCTTCATTATAGTTATCAAGATTGTGCTGTAACAAGCACCAGAGTTCTCCATACATCGTGTAGAATTATGATTTTAATTGATTCATACTTCTTCCTAAGATTTCAAATAAAATTACTTGATATTAATGTCTTATAGTTAAAATATTATTCCAGCACACAGGAAAACTAGGCCATGGCCACAGTAAGGTATAAACTGGGAACATGTTTTTATAAAATTTTTAATATTATCATTGCTTATTTTGAAAACAAACTCTCACATAACTCTGGCTCCAAATTATCAAATTTATAGAATGGCAGACACCAGCCAGTTGTCATTTATGTAACAATTTTGTCAAAATATGAACATTACTAAAGAGTTTCTTATCTATTCCATTGGCCTATGAGGAATGGATATTTCAATTAATTAAATGGAGAAGTAGAGAAACAAGAGTGACCTTGACAGGACATAGGCCAAGTCTAGCACAATTTGAGATCACAGGCCAAATGGGATGATTCATTCTATACTACCGAAATAATGACTATTTCTTTAAGAAAAATATTTATTGAAATATTATAGATAAGAAACCTGAATGTCAAATCTGAGTATAAATTCAAGTAAGATCATGACCATGCCATGTCACTGAATGTTTAAAATTAAAATTTGACGATTAAGTATTAATACAAACATTGCTGAGGAACCTTAATAATTAAAAAATAAATTTAGTAATAGCCATTATGATTAGTTCATTAGTTATTCAATTACTTATGTCAAATGAAAATCATAAACAGACTAAAATGTTAACAACTTTTTAAATTGCGTTTTTAACCCAAATGTCTCATTAATCCTTTTGATAATTTTTTTAGTCAGGAATGAAAGTATATACCTTAGTATATCTTTTCTTTACAAGAACTCACCAAAACAGAACTAAATTTTCTTCTTTATTTAATAAAATACATAAACATTCTTAAACTTCCAAAAATGGTATGAACAGAAACCTGGAAATAAAGTTTTAATCTGATTTCCACTAAAGGGAAGATATAGTTGCATTTGGTTTGTCTAGTCTTATGCAAGTTAAGTTACTCATTTATAACCATATCAAAAATTTGTTTTTCTATTTCCAAACTCATATTTGTTTAATATAGTTTGCTGAAAAGAGATCACTAAATCAATGTGTAGCTTACATGTCCATTCTAAATATTAGATGCTGCAACAGAATTTTCTGTAGTTAGACTAGGGAAAGAGAAAGAGATATTTGATGGGTATGAGTTTTCTAGATCGCTAAGGATTATTTGTTTCTTTATCTTTTATTGTGTATCATTTACCTTAACATCTATTATAGGAATAAAAATAGGTATCCAACAAAATATAATGAAGTCTGTAGATAGAAAATTACATTGCTGTAATTGTTCTAGAGATGCTAGCAGACACACTAGTAACTATTTTTGTTAATCTTATGAGACCCATAAAGGGCAGCCTTTGTTTAATAGCAAGTTTTGACATTTATTACCTTGCTTCTAAAAGTTTTTATCCTGTTCAGTTTATGAAGTCATAAGTGCATCACCTTCCTTGAATATTGTGTTATCACTGATATTCTAGCATGTTCTTAATTCCTCTGCTCTAAATGCACAGGGTTCTAATAAAATGTCCTTGAATAATAAACAGAATATTTGTGTCTATATAGCTAGTGTATCTAATAATGGCAGAAAGCTCTTCTGTTCAATGGGAAATAAGCTATAGGCTTAAAATTTTTAATGAAAAATTGAAGTATGCATATGTATGATGCCTCAGTATTCAGGTGTTCATGTGTGGGAGATTTTTATTTGATTCATGTGTATAACTTCGTGGTGGGAAAACATGTAAATATATCATCTACATCAGACTCTACTGGCTACTAAAATAATCAATCTGATTTTTTTTCTGGTTATAGTATACCAGTTTGTTTTACTTTGTGAAAATATTTCTCTTTTTGGATGAAAAGAAACCTTTCAAATAGTTACTGAAAGAACTATATATACTATATTTTTTAAACATAACTTCACAGTTTTACTATCTTAATTTTACTAAAAAAAGATGAAGTTTAAAACAAGATGACTTGGCTTTCCCTCTTCTTGCCCCTTCCAGTTAAAAATTTATATATCTATTAATGGCCAGTAAACCTCAGAACAATCCTTTTTGAAATCTGATCTTCTTCTAGAAAATCTGCTTAGCACGACAACCATAGCTGTTCTTTCTGTCATTAGGCTTCTTTTTTAGGGCACAGAGGAAATCATTGCACTTCTGGTCCCCTGTCATGTTATGAGACTGGTAACTTGCCATACTTGAACTGAATATTTGGAGTGTTTTAGGAATGTTCACTATGTTTCCAAGAGAAATACTGGCATCAAAAGCTATTGGCATCAAGAAATACTGGCATCAATAGCCAACTCATTGGAAAAGACCCTGATGCCAGGAAAGATTGAGAGCAGGAGGAGAAGGGGGACACAGGATGAGATGGTTGGATGGCATCATCGACTCAATGGACATGAGTTTGAGCAAACTCAGGGAGACAGTGAAGGACAGGGAAGACAGGCATGTTGCAGTCCATGGGGTTGCAAAGAGTCGGACAAAACTGAGCAACTGGACAACAATAAATCTAGGAAGGGAGTGAATGTAGAAACAAGGGAGGAACAAAGGAAAACAATAGTGCAGACTTGGGGCAGGAACCTGCTTCCTCCTCAAATGATACACAAAGCAATACCTTTGAGTTCTTCTGCAGAAACTAGTGGCTTCTAGGTGGCACTAATGTTAAAGAGTGTGTGCATGCTAAGTCACTTCAGTCAGTGTCCGACTCTTTGTGCCCATATGAATTGTAACCCGCCAAGCTCCCCTGTCCATGGGGATTCTCCAGGCAAGAATGCTGGAGTGGGTTGCCCTGCCCTCCTCCAGGGGACCTTCCTGACCCAGGGATTGAACCCACGTCTCTTACGTCTCCTGCACTGGCAGGTGGGTTCTTTACCCCTAGCACCACCTGGGAAGCACTGCAGTAAGGAATCCTCCTGCAATACATGAGACACGGGAGATGCAGCTCTGATCCTTGGGCCAGGAAGATCCCCAGGAGGAGGAAATGGCAACCCACTCCAGCATTCTTTCCTGGAAAATTCCATGGACAAAGGAGCCTGGTGGGCTACATTCCCTGGACTCACAAAGACTTTGACACAACTGAAGCAGAAACTAAGGCCGCCACCCAGGTGAAGGATGGTAACTTAAGGCAACAGACAGGACTCCTGCAACATTGCCCAGTCACCCCAGTCCCGACCAATTAGAAGAAATCCAAGCACCCTATAGCCCTCACATCAGATTTCACCTATAAAATCTTCTCTCTGAAAATCATCAGGAGTTTGCAGGTTTTGATCAAATAATGCTGGGGCTGGCCAGGTGGCGCTAAGTGGTAAAGAACCCACCTGCCAATGCAGGAGATGTAAGAGATGTGGGCTTGTTCTCTTGGTTGGGAAGAGCCCCTGGAGAAGGGAATGGGTACTCACTCCAGTATTCTTTCCTGGAGAATTCCCTGGAAAGAGGAGCCTGGCAGGCTACAGTCCATGGGGTTGCAGAGTCAGACAGGACTGAATGACTTTCACTTTCATTGTGCACCAGACACACAAACATGTTCAGAAACACTAAGACTTTGGGAAGGAAGCCAAAGCCAAAATAGTAGAGACTAAATAAAGTTCATTTTTCTGCACATTCGAAAGAAAATTAGGTTGAAGTCTCTTGACATAGTTTTTGCATTCAATCAGATTGCTTCAATTTGAAGTTGTTGTTTAGTCTCTAAGTTATATCCAATTGCAACCCCATGGACTGGAGCCTGCCAAGCTCATGTGTCCATGGGATTTTATAGACAAGAATACTGGAGTGGGTTGCCTTTTCCTTCTCCAAGAGATGTCCCTAGCCTGGGGACTGAATTTCTCTCTCCTGTATTGCAGGCAGATTCTTTACCACTGAGCTGCTAGGGTAATTTGAAATTAATTTAGGTCAATTTAGTTGGCAAAGTGTGACAGTACAAGACCTCATTTATAGTAACTAAGATTCAAATATTCTTTTTATTTTAAGGAACTTTATAATCTCTCAGATTTTCAATATTACTTGATATAATATTTTGAAATGTTATATAGAAGAGAGAAATGTAGTTAATCAATTGATTGCTCAATCATTTTAAAATCTAGTTACTAATACACCAGAATTTTATTGAACACCTGAATGTGCTAGACAATATTCTAAGAGGGGGAAGAGAATTGTGAATTAACTTGTCAAATATCCCTACCTAAATGGATTTTAGATTCTAAAGAAACAGAAAATAAAATGATTACTGTAATTTCATTATTATCAGAGTTTTCTATGTTTGTTTATCTTCTCTGCAACATTTAATTATAGTTTTAAGTTTTAAAAAATTGTTAATCAACACACTCATGTAAATAAGTTCCACAGCACAGTCCTGTGACCATTAGAAGAGATTCAGTTATGATTAAACACTTTTTAAAATCTAAAATAGCTCAGAATTCAAACCTTAAAAAAATTAGTAGAAGTTTTAAGTTTTTTTAATTTTGTACTTTTAAATTTTGCAGAGAGTTAGCTGTACATGTTAGTAGATACTTGTGTTTTGGCCAACTGTAACTTGAGGTTTTGGGGGTTTTTTTCGGTGTGATATAAGGAATTTTGTTCCATGTTTTATCTAAAAACAAAAATAATTTATTTCAAAAAATAAAGTAAAACATATAACCAAAAAAATGAATCAATATTAGAGGGAACACATTTTCAAAAGATAATAGATCATTCTCTTTATCTTTTTGGCAGGAATACAGTTTTCCATATTTATATGCATCCAGTTGCTAACTATCTGACTTTAGTTACAATGTGACATGCCTAAATTAAAATTTCTTTGCTTTTATGACTAAAAGTAATATACCTATATTACTTAGAAAGGTTGTTCTCAATTCCTATAGGCAACAAAATAAACATGCAAGGCATCACAGGACAAAAGAACTCAAACTGGCTTTATTAGCCTCATAGTCTATTCACAAACATAAACAAGGCAAGTTTACTGTTAAATTATAGATAACCTGCTTAAGTTTCTACTAATTCTTTTCAAAGGAGAAGTAAACACTCATGTAAAAGGGCTGTAAAAATAGTCAATTAAGTCATAACTACTAACCTGGTAGCTGTTTTTCCTATGTAGGTTTTAAATTATGCACATTTATAATTTTGAGTTTAGTGTATATCCTTAATTTATAAATAGCCATTAAAATACATTTAAATATTTAGACATACCCTGGGTCCCCTTTGTTATTTTATTTTGTTTTCTCTGCATTTTCAATGGACACAGCATGTTGTAATTTTCAATATCCATGATAACCTCATCAAATATTTTTATAATTAAGGAGTTTTAATTCATTAGTAACAGCATTTTAATGTGTGTTCAATCACAGGAAGAATTCATTTGAATGAAACCATTCTCTACAATGTATCATAAGCAAAATTGCATTTTTAGTCTTTGGCTATATGGTAAAGAATCTGCCTGCAAAACAGGAGACCCAGGTTCCATCCCACGGTCCATAAGATCCACTGGAGAAGAAAATGGCCACCCACTCCAGTATTCTTGCGAGAATCACATGGACAAAGAGGCCTGGTAGGCTACAGTCCATGGGGTCACAATAGTTGGACACGACTTAGTGACTAAACCACCACCATACATAAGAATGGTCTCTGAGCTTCAAAAATATCAAGGAAAAATACAAAATTCACTGTTTTATATTTTAATGGCAAAAGCATGAAGATTACAATTAGTTTCCCTGATTTATATAGCTTAGGAAAAGTAATATGCATGTGGAAAAATTAATACTTAAAGTCATATTTTCCTTTGGGAAGAGATAATCTGTACAGTTAATGATTGCTATGGGGAGATTGTTTATGTCCCTCCAAATATTATGTTGAAACCCTAATCCTTGAAGATGATAGTATTAGGAGAATTAGTGCTTAGGTCATGAAGGTAGAGCCTTCATGACTGGGATTGAAGTGAAGTGAAGTGAAGCCGCTCGGTCATGTCTGACTCTTTGTGACCCATGAACTGTAGCCTACAAGGCTCCTCTGTCCATGGAATTTTCCAGGCAAGAGTATTGGAGTGGGTTGCCATTTCCTTCTCCAGGGGATCTTACCAAGCCAGGAATCGAACCTGGGTCTCCCGCATTGCAGGCAGATGCTTTACTGTTTGAGCCACCAGGTTAATTCCATGAATGGGATTAACACCTTATAATAGAGGCTCCAGAGAGATCTCTCTTTCTATGGTATAAAGACATAAGAAGGTACAGGCTATGAATCAGAATAGGTATTTTCATTAGATGGTTCAGTTCAGTTCAGTTCAGTTCACTGGCTCAGTCGTGTCCAATTCTTTGCGACCCCATGAACTGCAGCATGCCAGGCCTCCCTGTCCATCACCAACTCCTGGAGTTCACTCAGACTCACATCCATCAAGTCAGTGATGCCATCCAGCCATCTCATTCTCGGTCGTCCCCTTCTCCTCCTGCCCCCAATCCCTCCCAGCATCAAAGTCCTCTCCAATGAGTTAACTCTTCGCATGAGGTGGCCAAAGTACTGGAGTTTCAGCTTTAGCATCATTCCTTCCAAAGAAATCCCAGGGTTGATCTCCTTCAGAATGGACTGGTTGGATGTCCTTGCAGTCCAAGGGACTCTCAAGAGTCTTCTCCAACACCACAGTTCAAAAGCATCAGTTCTTCGGTGCTCAGCCTTCTTCACAGTCCAACTCTCACATCCATACATGACCACAGGAAAAACCATAGCCTTGACTAAATGGAACTTAGTCGGCAAAGTAATGTCTCTTCTTTTGCATATGCTATCTAGGTTGGTCATAACTTTTCTTCCAAAGAGTAAGCGATTTTAATTTCCTGGCTGCAGTCACCATCTGCAGTGATTTCGGAGCCCCCCAAAAATAAAGTCTGACACTGTTTCTACTGTTTTCCCATCTATTTCCCATGAAGTGATGGGACCAGATGCCATGATCTTCATTTTCTGAATGTTGAGCTTTAAGCCAACTTTTTCACTCTCCTCTTTTACTTTCATCAAGAGGCTTTTTAGTTCCTCTTCACTTTCTGCCATAAGGGTGGTGTCATCTGCATATCTGAGGTTGTTAATATTTCTCCCAGCAAACTTGATTCCAGCTGTGTTTCTTCCAGTCCAGCGTTTCTCATGATGTACTCTGCATATAAGTTAAATAAGCTGGGTGACAATATACAGCCTTGACGTATTCCTTTTCCTATTTGGAACCAGTCTGTTGTTCCATGTCCAGTTCTAACTGTTGCTTCCTGGCCTTCACACAAATTTCTCAAGAGGCAGGTTAGGTGGTCTGGTATTCCCATCTCTTTCAGGATTTTGGTGATCATACTGGAATCTTGATTTTGAACTTTCCAGCCTCCAGAACAATGAGGTATATAATTTTGCTGTTTATAAACTTCTTAGTCTGTGGTATTTTGTTATAGCAGCCTGAACAGACTAAGACAATGATATAGACATGTGGCAGAATATGAAAATTCCAATATGAAAATTTACCAATTACATATAGATATATTTTTCACCTTGTTGCCTCATTAAAACAAAATTTAAAAAATCCCTATACCCTAAGGATATTCTGGAGATTAAGGCATCCACAACCTTTAAGAAAGTGGTTCTGGTTTTTCACTTGCAATAATTTTAGCTATAAAATTTTTTGAACTGTAAGCAGTCCTTGAAAACTGTAAGTTGTTCAAGAAGAGAGGCTGCCAATAACTTATTTTCTTGAAGATCTTACAATTGGATAGATAAATAATTTTACCAAAAGACCACTGTAAAAACAAATCTGAAAACAAGATTACAGGAGAAATTGCTGCTGATTACCTGGCTTCCACAGATTTAATAGAGTCAGTGCCCAAGGCCTAAATGCTAGTCACACATCAGTATGTGTAAAGGGTATTTACTATCAATCAACTTCCACCTCCAATTTTCTGGCCAGAATGACAATTACCTACACCACAAGACAGTTAGCATCTGTGGACACATAATTATATGATGACTATGCTGTCTACAAGCCACCTCTACCTCTTTCCCTGTCCCCCAATTCCCCTGCAAAAAAAAAACAGAAAACACAAGCTGAATAAGTGAAGAAGCAATTTAGGAAAAAACTCAAATACTTCTGAGACTTTCTGAATTAGAAGAATTGTTATGATGCCCAGTTTTAAACAGATTGCAGACAATATATCTGAATTAGCATAAAATTGGAGAATTGGTATCGATTTCACAATATTAAGAAATGAATCATTAAGAAATGATTTATGAAAATATTAAGAAATGATTTATGAAAACTAAACATAATATAGGAATAAAATATTTACAAACACATTATACTTACATTCTTTTGGTACTTTGGATTGCCTTATTCTGGTCCCAATATCTGAGGGCTATGTAGGAGACAACCCCTTTCTTTTCACTCCATGTCTGCTTAAATGCACAAATAAGGAAACTCACCTAACATTCCCAGTGAAAAGAATTTCAGCCATTTCTCATTGTTTTTACTTATTTCTTTCCAAAACAGGAGCATCTAATTAAGGACATTACATTAATTAGGCTGTACAGTTGATGGTGGTTACTTTGTCTTTAAGCCTGAAACATACTCCAACATGTCTTTTTTGTGTTGACTTAAACTCTGCTTCTGAACATAATATTCTGTCTTGAGAAGTAATTTATTGAGAGTGTGCATAACTTAGATTTGTCTAATGACTGACATTTATTATTCATGAGCCCATTAAGCAAATACTCAGGCAGTTTAGAACAGAAATTGGATGATATTCACAATGTGTATCATATAATCCTCCCAATTAGTGAAAGCCTCCTCAAAGTGAAAGCAAATTTTATTTTATACATTCACAAATAATCCCACATGCTGGATACATTAAAAGTTCTATCCATGGATCTATGCTTGAAAAATTTTCTCACCTATCAAAAATGACTCCAAAAACCTGATGATTATGAAATCATTGAATATCTGGATCATAAAAATTAAGAGGTAAATCAATTTGCATTGCAGCTTAGGATAACCTAAGAGGTAATTTCTTTATTCAGGTTTAATTAAAAGGGATCAATTGGAGCAGAACATCTAATTGTAACATACATTGTATTCAAAAGTTAAGGAACTCCAAATTTTGTGAGTTTTGTTGATTTTTTTTTTTTTTTTTGCAGCATAGGTATAAATTTTATAGAAACTTATCTTTGACTAGGCAGATTATGTCATCATTTCCAACCATATATGATCCTTAGGACTTGAATTAGTTGTATGGTCCCTGTATTTTTATAAGATTTCTTATTTGCAGGCAGATATGTGTCTTCTCAAGAGAATTTGGTGTTATTGCTATTTGTGACTCTATAGATCCTTCCAGGATAATGCTTTATAGTAAGGTAACAATATCTAAGATGATGGGAACCAAATTGCTACACAGAGCAAAAGAGATGATATTACAATATGATGTCTCAGATGTACTCTTTCCCTAAAATGCCTTAATGAAAAGTTATGACAAAAGTCATAATCTTAATGGTCTTTATGAACTTGGATGGGAAGAAAGGGAAAACTTATCAGACCTGTATTTTACCAGGTACACTAAGTTGTGTTGACTTGTTTTAAAACAGAGAGCATAGAGGGAAAAGTGCAGAAGTAATCAGCATATTAATTTTATAATGACCAAGATCCTTACATCTTTTCAACCTGCCAAAGAGTTGAAATTTCACTACTATAGCTTCAAGACTTAAATGTAATCTCTGTGGTTTCTCCAGAGTTGGTATCATTTGAGATTTACTCTTGGTTAGGAGGCAGTCTATAATCTTCTGTGCATTCATGCTACTTAGCCATATTTACCACAGCAATTCATATTTCATGGGTCAGGTGTCATGGAGGGTTCATTAGATACATAGAAAAACAGGCAGATGCATAGACAGATACACAGATAGGCATATTATTACATAAATTTTTGCATTTGATATCCGGAGACTCAAAAAGTAATTAAAAAGGAAGGCATCAAGCCTTACACTTACACTTGAGGCAGATTCACATTAAAATTTCATTAATCACCTGATATCAAAATGTCTGTCGAATCACAATTTTCCTAGAATTAGTATTCACTCTTATCCAGTGTTAAATAAACAGTGAAGATATCTCAGTTTTCTTTTCCAAAGTGTAGCTGCCTGTTAGAGATTCCATTTGTAAACTGCTGAGGAAAAGATTCACATGATGTACTTGTCATGTTATTTTGAGGGCTTGTTTAAAAAGCACTTGGGCTTTCTTTATTGAAAAAGTATCAGGTCTGTGAATTGACATATTTGGAAATTGGGCAAAAGGCTGTAATTCTCTATTGCAGTTGCTCAAGTCAGGCAGGCCTATTTTCACATTTAAATTTTGCTTTTTTTCCAGTGCAGCACTTACTAATAATTTAGCAAGTTGCATAACTGTATCAGTCCTAGGACTACAGGACCAAAAACCCCCTCAGGTCACACTATTCTGATTAACAAATATATTTATTATTTTATTATGGAAATCAAATTTCACATTTTATTATGGAAACAAAATTCACTTTGCATTCATCCCTGAAATGCCAATAATTGGTCTGTGTCTCACTGTGAACCCAATACTCCCAAAGAAATGAGGTAACAAAAAGTGTCTGTCAGTACACAATTTGAGACAAGATTCTGGAGATTTGGACCTGTATTTCCATTTGTTTAAGCTCTATACAGTTTCTATAAGGGGGGGGGGGGGAATAAAGACCTCCACATTTAATGCAATTTATCTTAACCATCATGTAACCTACAGTAACAGTTCATCAGTTCAGTTCAGTCACTCAATCATGTCCGACCCTTTGCCACCCCATGAAACGCAGCACGCCAGGCCTCCTTGTCCATCACCAGCACCCAGAATCCACCCAAAACCATGTCCGTTGAGTCGATGATGCCATCCAACCATCTCACCCTCTGTCGTCCCCTTCTCCTTCTGCCTACAATCTTTCCCAGCATCAAGGTCTTTTCAAATGAGTCAGCTCTTAGCATCAGGTGGCCAAAGTATTGGAGTTTTAGCCTCAATATCAGTCCTTCCAATGAAAACTCAGGACTGATCTCCTTCAGGATGGACTAGTTGGATCTCCTTGCAGTCCAAGGGAGTCTCAAGAGTCTTCTCCAACACCACAGTTCAAAAGCATCAATTCTTCCGAGCTCAGCTTTCTTTCCAGTCCAATTTTCACATCCATACATGACCACTGGAAAAACCATAGCCTTGACTAGATGCACCTTTATTGGCAAAGTAATGTCTCTGCTTTTTAATACACTGTCTAGGTTGGTCATAACTTTCCTTCCAAGGAGCAAGTGTCTTAATTTCATTGCTGCAATCGCCATCTGCAGAATGTCGGCCACTGTTCCCACTGTTTCCCATCTATTCGCCATGAAGTGATGGGACAGGACGCCATGATCTTCGTTTTCTGAATGTTGAGCTTTAAGCCAACTTTTTCACTCTGTTCTTTCACTTTCATCAAGAGGCTCTTTAGTTCTTCTTCACTTTCTGCCAAAAGGGTGGTGTCATCGGCATATCTAACATTATTGATATTTCTCCCGGCAATCTTGATTCCAGCTTGTGCTTCCTCCAGCCCAGCGTTTCTCATGATGTACTCTGCATATAATTTAAATAAGCAGGGTGACAATATACAGCTTTGATATAGTCCTTTTCCTATTTGAAACCAGTCTGTTGTCCCATGTCCAGTTATAACTGTTGCTTCCTGACCTGCATACACATTTCTCAAGAGGCAGATCAGGTGGTCTGGTATTCCCATCACTTTCAGAATTTTCCACAGTTTATTGTGATCCACACAGTCAAAGGCTTTGGCATAGTCAATAGAGCAGAATTAGATGTTTTTCTGGAACTCTCTTGCTTTCCTGATGATCCATTGGATGTTGGCAATTTGATCTCTGGTTCCTCTGCCTTTTCTAAAACCAGCTTGAACATCAGGAAGTTCACGGCTCATATATTGCTGAAGCCTGGCTGGGAGAATTTTGAGTGTTACTTTACTAGCATGTCAGATGAGTGCAATTGTGCAGTAGTTTGAGCAGTCTTTGGCATTGCCTTTCTTTGGGATTGGAGTGAAAACTGACCTTTTCCAGTCCTGTGGCCATTGCTGAGTTTTCCAGATTTCCTGGCATATTGAGTGAAGGACTTTCAAAGCATCATCTTTCAGGATTTGAACTAGCTCTACTGGAATTCCATCACCTCCACTAGCTTTGTTCATAGTGATGCTTTCTAAGGCCTGCTTGATTTCACAATCCAGGATGTTTGGCTCTAGGTGAGTGATCACACCATTATAATTATCTGGGTCGTGAAGATCTTTTTTGTACAGTTCTTCTGTGTATTCTTGCCACCTCTTCTTAATATCTTCTGCTTCTGTTAAATCCCTACCATTTCTGTCCTTTATTGAGCCCATTTTTGTATTAAATATTCACTTGGTATCTCTAATTTTCTTGAAGAGATTTCTAGTCTTTCCCATTCTATTGTTTCCCTCTATTTCTTTGCATTGATTGCTGAGGAAGGCTTTCTTATCTCTCCTTGCTATTCCTTGGAACTCTGCATTCAAATTGGTTTATCTTTCTTTTTCTCCTTTGCTTTTCACTTCCCGTCTTTTCACAGCTCTTTGTAAGGCCTCCTCAGACAGTCATTTTGCTTGTTTGCATTTCTTTTTCTTGGGCATGGTCTGGATTCCTGTCTCCTGTACAGTGTCATGAAGCTCCATCTACAGCTCATCAGGCACTCTGTCTATCAGATCTAATCCCTTAAATCTATTTCTCACTTCTACTGTATAGTCATAAGGAATTTGATTTAGGTCATACCTGAATGGTCTCGTGGTTTTCTCCACTTTCTTCAATTTCAGACTGAATTTGTCAAAAAGTAGTTCATGGTCCAAGCCACAGTCAGCTCCCGGTCTTGATTTGCTGACTGTATAGAGCTTCTCCTTCTTTGGTTGCAAAGAATATAATCAACCTGATTTCAGTGTCAACCATTTGGTGATATCCATGTGTAGAGTCTTTTCTTGTGTTGCTGGAAGAGGGTGTTTGCTATGACCAGTTAGTTCTCTTGGCGGAACTCTGTTAGCCTTTGCCCTGCTTATTCTGTACTCCAAGGCCAAATTTGCCTGTTACTGCAGGTGTTTCTTGACTTCCTACTTTTGCATTCTAGTCCCCTATAATGAAAAGGACATCTTTTTTGGGTGTTAAGACAAGACCTTCTAAAAGGTCTTGTCGTTCTTCATAGAACTGTTCAAATTCAACTTCTTCAGCATTACTGGTCAGGGCTTAGACTTGGATTACTGTGATATTGAATGGTTTGCCTTGAAAATGAACAGAGATCATTCTGTTGTTTTTGAAATTGCACCCAAGTGCTGCATTTTGGACTCTTTTGATGACTATGATGGCTACTCCATTTCTTCTAAGGGATTCCTACCCATGTAGTAGATATAATGGTCATCTGAGTTAAATTTAACCATACCAGTCCATCTTAGTTCACTGATTCCTAGAATGCCGATATTTACTCTTGCCATCTCCTATTAGACCACTTCCAATTTGCCTTGATTCATGGACCTAACATTCCTGGTTCCTATGCAATATTGCACTTTATAGCATCAAAACTTATTTCTATCACCAGCCCCATTCACAACTGGTTGTTGTTTTTGCTTTGACTCCATCCCTTCATTCTTTCTGGAGTTATTTCTCCACTGATCACCAGTAGCTTATTGGGCACCTACCTGCCTGCCCCCAAACCTTTGCATTCAGTGGATGCTTCCTTGCAAATGATGATACACAAAAATATGATCTGCTTTCTAGTATTCATGAAAATTTTTAAAAATTTGAAAGTAACTGTATTTTCACTGCCTGCAACTCTAAAATCCCCAGAAAATAAATCATATAATCCCTCCTGTTTCTGTCTGCAAATAATCTAGGTTATATTGATTATATCATATGGATATATCAGTTCAAACAATAGAAAGCAATTCCAAAAGAAAGAAGCTTTTTAGAGGATTCTGGAAAAGTCTCAGAATTGTTTCAAGAGAAACTGGCTTGGAACATATTCTGAAAATAACAGTAACCAAAATCAGAATGCAAATTGGTCTAGGGTTTGACACTTTCATTGGGTATAGACATCACTTGTTCTTCTGAGCTGTGGTGTTGGAGAAGACTCTTGAGAGTCCCTTGGACAGCAAGGAGATCAAACTGGTCAATCCTAAAGGAAATCAGTTCTAAATGTTCATCAGAAGGACTGGTGCTGAAGCTGAAGCTCCAATACTTTGGCCACCTGATGTGAAGGGGTGACTCATTAGAAAAGACCCTGATGTTGAGAAAGATTGAAGGCAGGAGAAGGGGACGACAGAGGATAAGATGGTTGGATGGCAATACCTACTCGATGGACATGAGTTTGAGCAACCTCCGGGAGTTGGTGTTGGACAGGGAAGCCTGGCCTGTTGCAGTCCATGTGGTCACACGACTGAGAGACTGAACTGAACTGACAGACATCATTTAGTCACACCACCAACAAAATCACTAGACAGCTAGAAGCAGCTGAAATCAACACCATTCTGATATTGATAGGCCAATTTTTCAATATACTACTGAAATTTTTTTCCATTTCAATGCAATCTGTTTCAATAGTAATTACCTTTTTGGAGAAATGGAAAAAAAAATTCTAAAATTTATATGTATTCTCAACTGACTCCAAATATCCAAATCAATCTTGGAAAAGAACAAAACTAGAAGACATACTTTGTAAACTCAAACACTACAAAGATAAAGTAATCAAAACAGTTAGGTACTGGCATAAGTACAGATATATAAACAATGGGATACAGTAGATAGAGTGGAAATAATCTCTTGTACGCAAGGTCAAAGTATTTTTTATAAGGATAGCAAAACCATTCAGTGCAGGAAAAGCTAGACAGGGAACACTGTCTATCTACATGAAAAATAATGAATGTGAAAACTTAAATAATTCCATGTATAAAATTAACTCAAAATGGATTAAACACTTAAATGTAGGATTAAAACAAACAAAAAATCAAAACGAAGAAACAGAACAAATAGAGTGACGCTGGATTTGGCAGCAACAACTTGGATATGATATCAAAGGCACAGGTAGCCAAAACTATATATAGACAAACTGGACCTCATGAAATTTTTTCAAATTTAGTACATCAAATGGCACTATACTGAAGGAGTTTCCTGGAAGTCCAGTGGTTAAGAATCCACTGCCACTGCAGAGGACATAGGTTTGATCCCTGATCTGGGAAGACTCCACAAGCCACAGAGCAACTAAGGCCATGCACCACAACTATTAAGTCCCCATGGCACCACTACCGAAGCCCATGCACCCTAAAACCTACGCTCTGCAACAAGAGAAGCCACCACAATGGTAAGTCTGAAACAGCAACAAAGCGTAGTAGCCTTCACACACCACAATTAGAGAAAGCTTGTGTGCAGCAATGAAGACCCAACACAGCCAAAAACAGAAAAAGTCACTATATTGTGAATTACATATTTGATATATCCAGCATATACAGATAACTCCTAAAACTCAATAACAAAGAAAACTGCACTGAAAAATGGACAATGGACTTGAACTGATATTTCTGCAAATAAGATCTGCAAATGGTCAATAAGTATATGAAAAAATGTGTAACATCTTAACCTTTTAGTATGCTGTTGTTGCTTAGTCTCCAAGCTGTATGCGACCCCATGGACTGTACCCTGCCAGATTCCTCTGTCCTCGGGATTTCCCAGGCAAGAATATTGGAGAGGGTTGCCCTTTCCTTAGTAAAGCTGCTATCAAGAAAGGATGTGTGTTCCGGCTGCTTTCAGATTAAATGTGCTCTCTCTCTCTCTCTCATGTATGTATGTATGTATGTATGTTTGTATACATCCCCAGGAGTGGAATGCTGGCTTATATAGACTTAATTGTATGTATGTACATACATACAATTGTATGTATGTATGTATTGTATGTATGTGAAAAAGTTAAAGCTCAACATTCAGAAAACTAAGATCATGGCATATGGTCCCATCACTTCATGGGAAATAGATGGGGAAACAGTGGAAACAATGTCAGACTTTATTTTTTGGGGCTCCAAAATCACTGCAGATGGTGATTGCAGCCATGAAATTAAAACATGCTTACTCCTTGGAAGGAAAGTTATGCCCAACCTAGATAGCATATTGAAAAGCAGACATTACTTTGCCATCAAAGGTGCATCTAGTCCAGGCTATGGTTTTTCCAGTGGTCTTGTATGGATGTGAGAGGTGGACTGTGAAGAAAGCTGAGCACCGAAGAATTGATGCTTTTGAACTGTGGTGTTGGAGAAGACTCTTGAGAGTCCCTTGGACTGCAAGGAGATCCAACCAGTCCATTCTAAAGGAGATCAGTCCTGGGTGTTCATTGGAAGGACTGATGCTGAAGCTGAAACTCCAATACTTTGGCCACCTGGTGCCAAGAGCTGACTCATTGGAAAAGACCCTGATGCTGGGAGGGATTGGGGGCAGGAGGAAAAGGGGACAACAGAGGATGAGATGGCTGGATGGCATCACTGACTCAACGAACATGAGTTTGAGTAGACTCTTGGAGTTGGTGATGGACAGGGAGGCCTGGCCTGCTGTGATTCATGGGGTTGCAAAGGGTCAGACGTGACTGAGCAACTGAACTGAACTGAACTGATGCATACAATTAAATATATATTAAATATATAATAAATATTATATTATAATATATAATAAATGTATATGCCAAAGCCTTTGACTGTGTGGATCACAATAAACTGTGGAAAATTCTGAAAGAGATGGGAATACCAGACAACCTAACCTGCCTCTTGAGAAATCTATATGCAGGTCAGGAAGCAACAGTTAGAATGGGACATGGAACAACAGACTGGTTCCAAATAGGAAAAGGAGTATGTGAAGACTGTATATTGTCACCCTGCTTATTTAACTTCTATGCAGAGTACATCATGAGAAACACTGGACTGGAAGAAACACAAGCTGGAATCAAGATTGCTGGGAGAAGTATCAATAACCTCAGATACGCAGATGACACCACCCTTCTGGCAGAAAGTGAAGAGGAGCTAAAAAGCCTCTTGATGAAAGTGAAGGAGGAGAGTGAAAAAGGTGGCTTAAAGCTCAACATTCAGAAAACGAAGATCATGGCACCTGGTCCCATCACTTCATGGGAAATAGATGGGGAAACAGTAGAAATAGTGTCAGACTTTACTTTTTGGGGCTCCAAAATCACTGCAGATGGTGACTGTAGCCATGAAATTAAAAGACGCTTACTCCTTGGAAGAAAAGTTATGACCAACCTAGATAGTATATTCAAAAACAGAGACATTACTTTGCCGACTACGGTCCGTCTAGTCAAGGCTATGGTTTTTCCTGTGGTCATGTATGGATGTGAGAGTTGGACTGTGAAGAAGACTGAGCACCGAAAAATTGATGCTTTTGAACTGTGGTGTTGGAGAAGACTCTTGAGGGTCCCTTGGACTGCAAGGAGATCCAACCAGTCCATTCTGAAGGAGATTGACCCTGGGATTTCTTTGGAAGGAATGATGCTAAAGCTGAAGCTCCAGTACTTTGGCCACCTCATGCGAAAAGTTGACTCATTGGAAAAGACTTTGTTGCTGGGAGAGATCGGGGGCAGGAGGAGAAGGGGACAACCCAGGATGAGATGGCTGGATAGCATCATGGACTCGATGGACGTGAGTCTGAGTGAACTCCGGGAGATGGTGATGGACACGGAGGCCTGGCGTGCTGCGATTCATGGGGTCGCAAAGAGTCGGACACGACTGAGCAACTGAACTGAACTGAACTGAGTTAAAAACCAGTTATTGGAAAGATATGTGTACCCCAATGTTCATAGCAGCATTATTTATATATATATATGTATATATACTTATCAATTATGTATATACATATCTAAAAAAAAACACAGTTTGAAAAGATATATGGGCCCCATGATCATAGAATCATTATTTATAATTGCCAAGATAAAGAAGCAACCTGAGTATCTACCAACAGACAAATAGATAAAGAAGATATGGTACATATATACGATGGAATACTATTCATCCATAAAAAAAGATGAAATTTTCCATTTGCAACAACGTGGGTGGACTTGAAGGGCATTATGATAAGTGACATAAGTCAGAGAAAGAAAAATACTATCTAATATCGCTTATATATGGAATCTAGAAAATACAACAAACTAGTAAATAAAATAAAAATGAAGCAGACTCACAGATATAGAGAACCAACACGATTACCCTGAGAAGTGGGGAGGGGTACCATAGACATAAGAGAATGGGAGGTACAAATTATTCGGTGTGAAATAGGCGCAAGGAGGTATTGGAAAACATGGGGAACAGAGCCAATACTATGTAATAACTGTAAATGGAAAGTAACTTTTAAAAATTATTTAAAAAACTGAAAACTAAGAGAAGAAATAAGATAGAATCATATAAAAAATGCTTAAAACCAGAGAAAAGGGAAAATAAACAAAAGCAACAAATACAAACTGATATGAGACGCATGCAGCAGTAAAAGACAGCTTGTAGCAAGCAGCAGCGAGTGGTAGATGGAAGCAAGGTCTTAGTTCCCCAGACTTGGAGTCCTAACCACTGAACCACAGGAGCCAGCAGTTAGGGCTAGGGGCCCTAGTCCTTGCTTGCCTAGTCAAGAATGAATTCAGGTGAGGAGGCAGAAGGCAAAGAGCAAAGTAAAAAGATTATAGAAAAGAAAAGTACAAGTGGAAAGATGCACAGGTGAACTCAGAGAGTTGCACCCTGGTGGTGGTGGTTTAGTCGCCAAGTCAGCCTGACTCTTGCGACACCATGGACTGCAGCCCGCCAGGCTCCTCTGTCCATGGGATTCTCCAGGCAAGAATCCTGGAGTGCGTTGTCATTTCCTTTTCCAGGGGATCTTCCCTACCCAGGAATCGAACCCCGGGAAGTTTAAATCTTTCATGAGGGGGCAGTCTTCTGGGTCTTTGTCTTCCCTCAGGCCAGTCATTTTGCTTTGTCTCCAACCCCTCACCCCACCCACCTCCCATTTCCACCCTGCTAATTTGTTTCAGGATCCTCAGGTGCACATGCACCCCCTAGCCAAGATGGATCTCTAAATGAAGGCTTCTGGGAAGAGCGAGACTCATTATCCCTTGACTTTTGAGCCCAAGGAGTTTTTCTGCACATATGTAGTGTCTCCCTTGTCATAAAACAGGGAGAGTGAGAGATCCCTTAATCCTTTACTCAAACAGGTTTTGTTTTTTTTTTTTTCCCTCTCTTTATCCTTGCCATGATTATTACCTTGAGGTGTTTACAAGAGACAAGGACTGGCTATTTGTAAATACAAGGCTGACTGTAAATTGCTCAACTGGGGTCTACCTATCTCATGCCTCAAGAAATGCAAACAGGAAGCTAGTTGCAAATATCCAACCTGGAGCCCATCTATCTCCTACCTGAAAACCAGCTACAAACAACATGGTACATATTAATCTAAACACATCAGTATTCACTTTAAAGATGAAGGGTCTAAATACATTAATTAAAATACAGAGATTATCAGAGTGAACTTGGGGAGAAAAAGACCTAACTCTAGTGTCTATAAGAAATCCACTTTAACTACTAAAAAATCCAGATAGATTAAAAGTAAAGGCAGGGAAAAATATGCTATGTTAACACTAATGTAACTGGAATAACTATATTACTATCAGATAAAGCTAACTTCACAATAAAAATGGTTACCTGGGATAAAGGCAGACATTCAATAATAAAAGAGTAATAATTCTCCAGGTAGGCATAATCTTAAATGTGTATGCACATAACAGAAGAAAGTAAAACTGTATGAGACAAAAACTAATACAATGGCAAGAAGAAATATTCCCTACTATAGCTGGACAGACTTCAACACCCCTCTCTCAGTAATTTATAGAGTCAAACAGTCAGGAAATCAGAAAGGATATTGTTGACTTGAACAGAACCATCAATTAACGTAATCTAGTTGTCATTTCTAGGATGCTTCATCTAAAACCACCAGGATATATATTTTTCTCAAGTCCAGAACAGTCACTAAGATAAAGGACATTCTGGGCCACAAAACAAATGTTAATTTAAAAGAAAAGAAATCACACAAAGTTATGTTTCCATATCACAATGGAATTAAACTAAAAATCAATAACATGCTATTTAGATAATTGCTAATTATTTGTAAATTAAATAACACTTGAAAATATCACATGGATGGAAGCAAAAGCCTCAAGAATTTTAGAAATATTCTAGTTATATAAAATATTAAATTATTAATATTTGTGGGATGCAGTAAAATCAGTTATCAGAGGGAAATTTATAGCATTAAATGCATATAATTAAAAAAGAAGAAAGACCTATAATCAATAACTTATATTAGAAGAAAAAGAAGAGAAATTTAAGGCTAAAGTAATCAAAGAAAAGATAAAAATCAAAACAGAAAGTAATGAAAATGATAACAGGATATGGTAATTCCAGAAAACTAAAATAGGTTTTTTGAAAAGAAATCAAAACAACTGCCACACTTTTGCCAAGTTAAAGAAGAAAAAAAGGGAAAAAAAACACACAAATCACTAGTATCAGAAATGAAAAGACCTTCACTATTGGTTTCATGAGACATTGAAAAACTTTAAAAGAAAAATTATGAACACCTCTAGCCCTGCAAATTTCTAATCTAGATGAAATAGACTAATTCTTTGAAAGACGCTGACTACCAAAACTCACATAAGGAGAGACAATCTTAATAGACCTATATCTATTAAAGTTTTAATTAATAATTAATGACCTTTTAATAATTAATGACCTTTTTATTCAGGCCTGGATAATTTGGTGAATTTTACCAAATATTTAAGGAAGAAATCATATTAATTCTCTATAATTTCTTCCAAAAAACAAAAGTAAAGGGAACATCTTCTAACCCATTTTATATAGGATAAAACTGAAGGCTTTTTGCCAGGGTCAGTGGAGGGTTGAATGGGTCAAGGACAGATTTTTTAGGCTAGAAGAACTATTCCTTGTGACACCTGTTGACCTGAAACAAATAAGACTGCCAGATATTTCTCCAGCAAACATGGATTTTTTTTCAAAATCAGCAGAGAATTGCAGTCTGCCACCCTGGCATGTTCAGTTTCTCACTCAGCAAGGGAAGGAGAATGCTTTTATAGGAAGAAAAAGGAAGTTGAAAAGACTGTAACAAGGAGTCCATGCCTTTTCATTGGCTGAGTCCTTGGCAGGGAAGTCGAAAGTGTTTTTCTTCTTCCATCTGGGCTCTGCTCTTGTTGCACGGCATGAGTGCTCCTCCTTTTGGTTTCCCTTCTCTATTTAACTGAGGTTTCTACTTACTAATTGTTTACACAGTAATGGTGGTTACATGACATGCCATATTGGGTCAAATATCCATAGAACTTCACAGCACAAAGAGTGACCCTTACTGTGTGCAAATATTTTGAAAAAAACATTTAGGTGGTAAAGGGTTGCCGGTATGGTATGTAGAAAACAATGTATTATATTATACAAATGAGTATAACTTCATGGAAAGATGTAGGGTAAAAAGATGCTAACCTAAGTAAATTTTTGAATTGAATGCAGTGTGTGAAACTAAAGACAAAAGAAACCATACATCATCATTGTATTCTAGATGGTAATTTTTTTCCAAGACAGCATGGGTTAATAATTCTGGCACTTACATACATGTAAATTGGAACTGAACAATTAAATAAACCAATGGAAGATTGGTGAAACAAAGTTACTCACTACTGGAAGATGGATTTTACAAAGAAGGAAAGGAGACTCTAATGAAGCATATGGTCCAAGACATCATTCAGTTCAGTTCAGTTCAGTTCAGTTCAGTCCAGTCACTCAGTTGTGTCCAACTCTTTGTGACCCCATGGGCTGCAGCACACCAGAATTCCCTGTCCATCACCATCTCCTGGAGCTTGCTTCTAAATTCTGCTCAAACTCATGTCTATAGTGTTGATGATGCCATCCAACCACCTCATCCTCTGTAATCCCCTTCTACTCCCACCTTCATTTTTTCCCAGCATCAGGGTCTTTTCTAATGAGTCAGCCCTTCACATCAATTAACCAAAGTATTGGAGCTTCCATTCAGCATCAGTCCTTCCAATGAATATTCAGGACTGGTTTCCTTTAAGATGGACTGGTTTGATCTCCTGGCAGTACAAGGGTCTCTCAAGAGTCTTCTCCAACACCACAGTTCAAAAGCATCAGTTATTCAGCACTTAGATTTCTTTATGGTCCAATTCTCACATCCGTACATGACTACTGGAAAAACCTTAGCTTTGACCAGACAGACCTTTATTGACAAAATACCTTTTGTTCCAAGGAGCAAGTGTCTTTTGATTTCATGGCCTCTAGTCACCATCTGGAGCCCCCCAAAATAAAGTCTGCCACTGTTCCCATTGTTTCCCCATCTATTTGCCATGAAGTGATGGTACCAGATGCCATAATCTTCATGTTTTGAATGTTGAGTTTTAAGCCAACTTTTTCACTCCCCTCTTTCACTTTCATCAAGAGGCTCTTTAGTTCCTCTTTGCTTTCTGCCTTTCAGTGGTGTTCTCTGCCTAGCTGAAGTTACTGATATTTCTCCTGGCAATCTTGATTCCAGCTTGGGCTTCATCCAGCCCAGCATTTCACATGATGTATTCTACATATAAGTTAAATAAGCAGGGTGACAATATACAGCCTTGACGTACTCCTTTCCCGATTTGGAACCAGTCTGTTGTTCCATGTCCAGTTCTAACTATTCCTTCTTGACCTGCATACAGATTTCTCAGGGGGCAGGCCAGGTGGTCTAGTATTTCTATCTGTTTAAGAATATTCCGGTTTGTTGTGATCCACACAGTCAAAGGCTTTGGTGTAGTCAATGAAACAGAAGTAGATGTTTTTTTTCTGAATTCTCTTGTTTTTTCAATGATCCAGTGGATTTGGCAATTTGATCTCTGGTTCCTCTGTCTTTTCTAAATCCAGCTTGAACCTCTGAAAGTCCTCGGTTCACATACTGTTGAAGCCTGGCTTGGGGGATTTTGAGCATTACTTTGCTAGTGTGTGTCTTATGCCAAGTGCTTAGCTGCTCAGCATGTCCAACTCTTTGCAATGCCATAGACTATAGCCTGCCAGGCTCCTCTGTCCATGGGGATTCTCCAGGTGCAAATACTGGATTGGGTTGCCATTTCCTTCTCTAGAGGATCTTCCCAACCCAGGGATCAAACCCAGATGTCCTACACTGCAGGCAGATTCTTTAGTGTCTGAGCCACCAGGGAAGCTAGCGTGTCAGATGAATGCAACTGTGCAGTAGTCTGAACATTCTTTGGCATCGCCTTTCTTTGGTATTGAAAGAAAAACTGACCTATTCCTCTCCTGTGGCCACTGCTGATCTTTCCAGATTAATGACATCATTATGAACTTCTATTTAGCTTTACAGAGATACAGATTGTTACATACAGACATATATACATATGCCTATATCTATATACACATATGGATAGTATATATATGTACATATATAAATAGCACACACACACATACAAACATATTGTGAAGATTAGTGTGTACATGTCAGCTGAGATATCCTAAATCTTGTCTTCAAACATCATTCTCATAAAAGAATTCAATGCACTTTAGTCAGGTGGCTGATTTTAGACCCTGTCAGGAAATATACAAATGAATCTGAGTCATATTTAGTGCCAGAAAACAAGGAAATACTAAAACAAAAAATGAAAAGAAAAACAAGAAAGCATAATTATAGGTGTATGTCAAACGGACATAGGAGTCAACAGAAGTATCTCCCAATGGCCACAGTGAGAATAATCTGAGTAAAAACAAGTAATGTTGCTTGAAACCCAGTGTACAAAATGTATTTTTTGAGGCCATACTGATATAAATGAATGACTGAATAAATCTATGAGTGAAGGAAAATAGATAAATCTCTCAAGAAAAAATATTCAAATAAATTATGGAGATATTGGGCCTTCAGTGAGAAGGAATATAGCCCACACTTCCTCATTAAGTGAAGTCTTCCTTCCATAGTGACTTCCTTCCAAAAAGTACACCTTGACAATAAAGAAACCTAACAAATCTCACCTAAAGAAACCAAAGAAGGTGATCCCATTTCACATCAAAGTATTGGAGCTTCAGCATCAGTCCTTCAGGACTGATTTCCTTTAGGTTTGACTGGTTGGATCTCCTTGCCATCCAAGGGACTCTCAAAAGTCTTCTCCAGCACAATTCAAAAGCATCAGTTCTTCGGTACCCATCCTGCTTTCTGGTCCAACTCTCACAACTATACATGATTACCAGAAAAACCATAGCTTTGACTATACCAATCTTTGTTGGCAAAGTGATGCCCCTGCTTATCTCAACACATCCATTCTTTTCTGGATGAAATAGATTTACTAGTCTGCAGAATTTCATCCATGATAAACTTTCTACCACTGGTCTGAAAGATAGGAAACAGGTAAGTTCAGTACATTGCTTTTTTGGAGAGTTGAATATTCATAAGTAAGTTTTTTTTAGAGGAAAATATTTTTAAAAGATTTTTTTAAGTATAAGAATATAGATTCTGTTTACTTTTTTGCTTGTATACACTCACATTTGTCTATCTTTCAACCATTTCAGTCATTCAATAGTTACTTATTTCAATTGTTTAGGAAAATATCAATCTATACTGTACAAGCAATACACTATATAATCCTGGCCCTGATTTATTCTCTCTACTCTTTAAGTCAATTTCTTCAGTAAGGAAGTGTGCCATCAGGCAGCAAAACTAACATAGACAATACTTTTATAAAAATTAGGATGCTAAACAGGGACTGACTCTAGTCTCTGCTTCTGTGAACTAAGCCTAGAGGGGTGAGTCAAGGGCTAATATGGTGCTAATATGGAGGTTTATAGTACAGGCTCTAGGATCAGACAGTTTGAGTTCTTGCTCCATCACTTGCCATATTTCTGATTTGGAACAAAATATATCACCTGTGCTTGAGTCATCTCACCTATAAAATAGCGAAAGTAGCAGTGACTATCATGAGGCTGATACCCAGCCAACATACCAGTATATCCTCACCAATTATTTACAGCCACTGTCCATTCTGAGTGGGCTACATGTACATCAATTGAGATGCATTAATCTGATGTAGCAGTTGTAAATATTTTGAGAGTCACTTATTGCCTACATCATAGAATATTTGTGATTACCAAGTGAGTTAATTGCATGGAAGAATTGATTCAGTATCTGACCCAATGATTTTTCAGAAAATATATAATATTCTATTATTAATCTCAAGGAACTGGGTTTCTGTTGGGTATTAACTTTGAGAAAAGAATCCTTGGCTCCTGTGACATCAATGTGCTTGAGCCAAAATATTGTAGGTACCACATACTGAATAGAATGCACTTGAGAGCTGTCCTTGGTTTAAAGAACTGACAGTAATCATTACGGTGATCAAGAGGAAAGGAGGCAAAAAACCATTAGAGCTATTCTACAATGTTCTAAAGAGGTAGGGGGAGAGAGGGAGAGAGATCCTAAAATCTGTCTACAGAGAATTATGGAAGCAAGAAAAGATAAAAGCACTCAGTATGAATACCCTGAAGGTACCCTAAATGTACTTAGTAGGGGTTTCTCTGTTGCTGAATATCTCCATAACCTCAGTGGTAAGAAGGTAACTAGATGTAATAAGCTTCAACTACATGCAGGGAAATATTAACTTTTGATAATTCAATACATTTTAAACTTATTTACTATGATTTATCAGAGAAGGCATGTTAATTTATAATATATGAGGAAGAATTCCTTTTAAAAAATTGCATTTTTATATGGCACTTATATATCTAAGTCTTAATTACCTGAAAATGTCAAAAACCTAACTTCCTGGTTGTTGTTGTTGGTTTTTTTTTCCCCCTACAAATGAGATGTAACTATTATAAGTTATCTTAAGTCTGGTGTACTTTCTTTAAAAAGTTTGTACTGGTTTTCTAATTTCTAAATGAACCAACAGAGCATATCATATTAAAAAATATATATATTGCAGACCATTAGATGAATGGCATTTCTTATTCTGTGTTCATAGCATACTAAAAATAAGTAAGAAATATTATCAATGGTTTGGTTATTAAGAATGTCATGACAACCTTAGCTCTGAGTTCCTTCTTGTTCGATTAAGTTATGTCCTGAGGGGTTCAGCTCTCCCACACTTCACCAAGTAATCTCATTCTGTTTCCTTAGAGAGCAAAGATTAATCATTCAGAAACTTAATGAGCTGGAAAAACAAGTACCAATAGAAAAAAGGTACCTGAACATTTTAAATAAAATAAATTAGTTTCCATGTGAAAAGTAAATTAGTTGATTTACAAATTTCTTCTTTTTCTCTTCTCTCTTTATAGTCTCTGTTTTTACTATCTTCATCAAAAGTACATCTCTTCAAAGGTAAAGTCCACTTATGAAAACTTTTTTTTTTTACTTTTGCTCATTTTCTACTTTAGAATCTATTTTCCTACCACAAATATTTTTATGGTTTACATTTATTTTCTCTAGGTTACTGTTCTAAACGTTTACTGAAGATTTTGCTACTGAAAACCTCTGCAGTTAAGTTTTGAAAATTCATAGAAAAATAAAAGAATAAAAATCAAAGATAAAGGAGGATTTATTTAATTACCCATTAAAAAATATTTTCAGTTTTGACATATTTTAAATGTGGTTGTCATGCTGATAAATATGACATTTTAAGTTTGTTTTAACATTCAAATATTTTCAAACATACTATATTATCATGGAATTTTATTTAGAAATATATTTCATAATATGAACAATGTAAGAAAGCTTAATGTTACTCTAATTTTCAAAGAAGGCTACTGGACTTGAACTAAAATGTATATATCCTTTCTTTAAACAATGTCTGAAATTTTAAGTATTTAATCTATACTTATGTAAACAGTAATATGAATTACTCTCAGGTAAAAAGTTTATGAAGACATGTTAAAAACAACCTATGCACATACATTAAAAATTTAATTTATTTGAAAATACATTTTCCTTTATCTAAAACGTGCTTTATTATACCACCATTCCTAAATAATTCCCATATTTCATCTTGATTACAGCTTAAATATGACTTACCCAAAAGCTTTCTCTGACTGCTTAAATCTGAAGTATCAGTTCAAGAATTGTGTTCCCATAATGCTTTAACCAACCTTATCATTGATGTATTAGTTATATCTTTTAGCACACAGATAGTGACACTAAATTTTCTGGTCAATATATGGATATAAGGAGCAATTAGAAAATTCCTAACTTGCCTTAAACTTGAAGGTCTGTACTTACTTCGGAATGTTGAGGGAACCATAGGCCTTTGAGAAAAATAGCTTATCTAAATAATGCCTGCTTTTGTACATCACATTAAAGGGCCTGGATTTAATTTGTAGAGTTTATGGAACTATTTAAAGAAATTTAAGCAAGAATGGGACAGAATATTTTTGGTGAGGAGCAACTTCTCTGATGGTGCAATTGAAAGCAGCATTTTCCCCCTTTTCTGTTGTCATTTCTGTTTCCCTTTATCCTTAAAAGAACCAAATCACAGGAATAAGATCACTAAGCAATTGAAGCTAACTCCTGACTTACGCTCTCCTGAATATACACCATGCCTTGATTCTTTTCCTAGATAAAAAAGAAGTAAGAATGCAGAAATAAGTAGTTAAAAAATGACTAGCTCTCTACCCCCAGCAATCCCCTCAGCAATCCTGCAGGCAGATCACCCGAGCAAGATAACATCTAGAGAGAATGTGTCAGTCTGCACATTTTGGAGAGGATACAGAACCAAACCTCCTGACTTGATGATTAGCTGAGGTTATCCCCCCATCCCTCATTTTTTCCCTATAAAAACTGTCATGACTGAGCAGAAACTTTGAGTTGGTCTCCGCACAGGAGACCATCATCTCCCCAGATTGCCAGCTTTCCTGATTGCAGCTCCTTTCCCTTCTATGGACATTTGCCTCTTGAATTACTGGCTTATGAGCAGTGAGCAGCTGAACCTGGGTTTGCTAGCACTATGAAATAGAATGGGGTTGACACGTAAGATGACAACACCAGAAGCATGGTGACCAACAGATTAGAGATTATAAATTCCTAAATAAGATGATTGAAATAAAGACTGAAGAAAAGTGTGTGTGTGTGTGCTTAGTCACTCAGTCTGTTCCACTCTTTGTGACCACATGGACTGTAGCCCACCAGGGTCCTCTGTCCATGGGGATTTTCCAGACAAGAATACTGGAGTGGGTTGCCATGCCCTCCTCCAGGGGATCTTCCCAACCCAGGGATCAAACTCAGGTGCCCTACGTTGCAGGCAGATTCTTTACCTTCTGAGCCACCAGAAGAGGTGGCTGAGAAACACCTTGAAGAAAAGTGACAGAGAACAAAAATATATCAGAGATGAAAATGCTAGGTAATTGATAATTAACCATATGTGAAAAGTAAGAGAAAAAAAAGTCAACACTGACAACTTCTTCAAATATATTAACAAAATAAAGATTCCTCACACATTGTAGATTGCTTTTGCTTCCTGTGTGAGTGTGTGACTGTAGCAGGGTATGATATTAAGAGAGTAGAGAGATTTTTTCCACCTTTTATAGTACATAATATATAATGAAATATAAGATTTTCCCCATTATTCTTAATATTTCTATTTTTATTTTTCTATTTTATTTAAACTGCAATATTTGTCTTAAAAACATTGAAGTTGGAGATATATAAATCTGTTGATTAAAGAGGAAATTAGAGAACACGTAGCAAGTGAGGCTGTTGAATCATTTTTTCTAAATCATTACCATCATTTTGAATTCTTTAACTTCTATTAAAAAATATAACAGCTGTTATCTGGATGTGGCATTTATATATCTATAAATAAGTTGCCCATTACTTATAAATAAGTGGAAATAGAAATTAATTATAAGCATTAAACTTTAATTTCCATAAGGGATGTTCTACTTATTTTAAATAAGTAACTTGAAAATAGTAGTATTTATGAAATTAAATATGAAATAAGTTACAAAATAAAATGAATAAATTCAATTACCATCTCTCTCCTTTTTATAAATCTAAATATTTCCTCTGTTTCCTCTGTGTCAAATTTCAAATGTCTTTAAAAGAAAAGTAGCAATGACTTTTGATATTTAATGATCCTTTAGAACAGAAAATCCTTCCCAAATCTCAGTGCAACTAGTCATCAAGTCAAGACAAGCTGGCTGATAAATAATAGGGCAGACAAGGAAGCTGTCACTGTGAGAATTACAAATACATTTCCTGTCACAAGTTCACAAAATTTATATGAAATCAGATAGAAATAACTATCACAAGTGAATATTATTTTGTGAAAATCCTATTGAAAAGATTAAACGGTTACGGGTGTCCCCACTTCATTGCCTAAGGATCAGTTATTTTTTCCTGACTCCAAATTCTTCCTTCGGTTTCTCTATGGATGAGCATCTGCTGTTATGCAGAACTTCACTCCAAAGTCACTTCTTTACAGACAATTTTCCTGAGCACACTATCTAAAGAGTCCCACATTTGCCCTACCTCCAGCGCTTTCTTATTGAGCTGCTTCTTCTCTTTTTTTCTTCTTGGTGTTCCTTACTTTGGAAACAAAAAGTTTAATGTCTGTATCTTACCACTGGGAAGGAGTCCCATAGAGGCAGGAAGGTTCCTGACTTACTGTTATGACCTCCAGACTTAATGCCTGTTTTTTAGCAAAGGGGCTCAAAAATAGTTATAAAAATAAGCTAATAATTTGTTATCATAGAATATTGTTAAAGGATATTATACATTTTCATTCTTATATCAGGGTTAATTAATATTGATATCATTTTTGGATTACAATTACACAATGTATGTTCCAAACGTTAGCCCCTTAGCCAAACTATGCTCAAGGGTAATTTTTAAGAAATTTGATTGTATCTTCACCTCTTGTTCTTGGCTGTCCACCAGCTTTCAATCTCATCTGTCAATTTTCCTTATTTTTTGACTTTATATCTCACTCATCAGCTTCTGGTGCCAATGTTACAAAATGGTTCTTGAAAATCAAGTTAGTACATGATGTTTGTTACATACCTATTTTTGGTCCATGATGTAAAAGCCATATAAAATGCCAAGAAACAAGTAAAACTATGTTATGCTTTCCTCGAAGGGTCACTGGGATTTTAGTAGACTATGTAAATGTATTACCTACAAATATGGTTAAAAGGCAATTCAAAGGTCATTAAGGTTAGTCTATCCATACCTGGCAATGTATATGCATTTATAATTTTCTAATACACACATTGTAAAGTTATATACACACTGTGTGTGTATGTTTATGTATACAAGAATATGCCTATAGGATACAAGGATCACTATAAGTACCTAAATATTGAATCCTTGTTTCTATTACAGAGAGAACAGGATTCCTAACTATATTTAAGGTTTTTAGAGATTTTAAAAAACAAACACTATGAAGATAAGTTACTTTTCCTCATAAGAAAAATCAAATGTTTTCTGTTTCCAACTACATATTAATGTCCCTTTAGTTGTTTTCTATGCTGAAAATTAAAATAAAAAATGTTGATATTTAATTTTATATGGAAGTTGCAGTGGATTACATAAATAACAAAAGAATTCTCAATTAATTTCCATCTCAATGATATAATACAGAAATGTGAATATAACTTGAGTATCTGTTTTTGCTCAACAGCTTTATCATCAGTAGAATAGAGGACTTATTTTCTTCAGCATTATTCATTTTATTTCCTTTCTTTGTTGTGCTTAATTTTGACATTACCTGGGTGTGCTTATTAAAATGGATGAGTTGCCATAAATTTTTGACTTGTGAAATGATTAACAATCTCTTCTTCTTGCACTTTTAAAAACTCCATTTTGAATAATTTCAGATTTTCAGATATTATAAAGATAATACAAATTATTATCTGCCATCTGGTGTATTATTGTGTGCTTCCTATTTGCCCATTTATTTCCTCTGCCCCCAGTTCTTGGGGATTCAGCAAATGTTTTGAGTTAAGTTTCCCAGATTAATCCAAGGATTCCAAATAAGGCAGGATGACCAGTTACATTTAAATTTTATAATAGTTAATAAATAATGAGTAAATATTTTGTATAAGTGTGTCCCATTCAGTATTTGACATACATTTTTAAAATATTAAAATATATACATTACCATATGTAAAACAGATAGCTAGTGGGAAGTTGCTGTATAACATAGGAAGCTCAGCCTGGTGATCTGGGACAAACAAGAGGGGTGAGATGGGGAATAGAGTGGGAGGGAGGCTCAAGAAGGAGGGGAATATGATACTTATGCTGATTCATGCTGTTTTATGGCAGAAACCATCGCAACATTGTAAAGTCATAATAATCCAATTAAAATTTTAAAAAATTCACTGTTTATCTAAACTTCAAATTAACTAAGTGCCTGGTATTTTTCCTAGCAACCTAAGATGGAAATCAATCAAATGGTTTAGGTCTCTTGAGTTTTCAACATTTCACTCCAGCCTTGTATGACCACAAAAACTTGGCTGATTTCTCTCTCCCTCTCAGGGGCCCTATGCCAGGTTTAGACTTCGAATCAGACCTTCCAGCTCATAAATAGAATAGGCAACCAGAAGGCAGAATGCTTCCAAAGGCAGCTGAGGAACATCAACTTATCTCTGAAAGTCTATCATATTTATGGAGTCTTATTCCTTTTACTCCTCATGACTACTTCAATAATATGTTGCCTCTGGGTGTTAGGAAGTATCACTATGAACAAAGCTAGTGGAGGTGATGGAATTCCAGTTGAGCTATTTCAAATCCTTAAAGATGATGCTGTGAAAGTGTTTCATGCAATATGCCAGCAAATTTGGAAAACTCTGCAGTGGCTACAGAAAAGGTCAGTTGTCATTCCAATCGCAAAGAAAGGCAATGCCAGAGAATACTCAAACTACCACACAATTGCACTCATCTCACACACTAGTAAAGTAATGCTCAAAATTCTCTAAGCCAGGCTTCAGCAATCTGTGAATCATGAACTTCCAGATGTTCAAGCTAGAACATGTTCAGAAGAACCAGAGATCAAATTGCCAACATCTGCTGGATCTTGGAAAAAGCAACAGAGTTCCAGAAAAACATCCTTTTCTGCTTTATTGACTATGCCAAAGCCTTTGACTGTGTGGATCACAATAATCTGTGGAAAATTCTTCAAGAGATGGAAATACCAGACCACCTGACCTGCCTCTTGAGAAATCTGTATGTAGTTCAGGAATCAATAGTTAGAACTGGACATGGAACAACAGACTGGTTTCAAATAGGAAAAGGAGTATGTCAAGACTGTATATTGTCACTCTCCTTGTTTAACTTTTATGCAGAATACATCATGAGAACCGCTGGGCTGGAAGAAACACAAGCTGGAATCAAGATTGCCAGGAGAAATATCAATAACCTCAGATATGCAGATGACACCACCCTTAGGGTAGAAAGCTAAAAAAAAAAAAGCCTCTTGATGAAAGTGAAGGAGGAGAGTAAAAAAGTTGGCTTAAAGCTCAACATTCAGAAAACTAAGATCATGGCATCTGGTCCCATCACTTCATGGCAAATAGATGGGGAAATAGTGGAAAGTGGCAGACTTTATTTTTTGGGCTCCAAAATCACTGAAGACAGTGACTGCAGCCATGAAATTGAAAGATGCTTACTCCTTGGAAGAAGACTTATGACCAACCTAGAAAGAATATTAAAAAGCAGACATTACTTTGCCAACAAAGGTCCGTCTAGTCAAGGCTATGGTTTTTCCAGTAGTCATGTGTGGATGTGAGAGTTAGACTATAAAGGAAGCTGAGCATCAAAGAATGATGCTTTTGAACTATGGTGTTAGAGAAGACTCTTGAGAGTCCCTTGGACTGCAAGGATATCCAACTAGTTCATCCTACAGGAAATCAGTCCTGAATATTCATTGAAAGGACTGATGCTGAAGCTGAAACTCCAATATTTTGGCCACTTAATGTGAAGAGCTGACTCATTTGAAAAGACTCTGATTCTGGGAACGATTGAAGGCATGAGGAGAAGGGGACGACAGAGGATGAGATGGTTGGATGGCATCACTGACTCGATGGACACGAGTTTGAATGGACTCCAGGAGTTGGACTCCAGGGAAGCTTGGAATGCTGCATTCCATTGCATCACAAAGAGTCGGACACGACTGAGCAACTGAACTGAAATGAAATATATGATTTATATAATTATTCTGGATTTTCCTATTTGTTCTCAGTGGAATGGCTGGGCTACTGCTGTCTACTTCACATTGCTTAGCATCCAAAATAATCTTATATGAATTTTATTTTATTTTGCCTTTTAGCTAAAATATGTTTAAATGTGTTACAACGTGTTCTTAGCCTTATTACCATTTTTTTTCTGACCCACAAGTTAAAGTGCATCTTTACAATGTTCAACATGCAGTTTTTCTAAAATTCTTTTTCTGTCATTCACTTATGACAATTCTGTTTTGGTCAGAGGATGTGCTCTATATAATTCAAATACTTGAAACCACTGTAGATTTTTGTTATGACTCATTATTTGGTCAAGTTTTGTAAATATTCTATGCTTGTAATGCACACAATTTGTGCAGTATTTTAAATGCTAATTCTGTCATATATGTTAATTATAGGCTCACATATTCCATATCAATACTGTCTTTTCAAACTATTAGTTCAGTGAACAAAACAAACCATTAGTTTATTTTAAATTAGTTGTTTATTAATTTTTAGATGTTTCTCTTATATTGCTGGACTGTTTTAGCCAGACTGACAATTTTTGTCTTTCAAATGGAGTGTTATATTGTTTAATATATATTTATTCATTGATATAACACCATTTTATTATTTGGAATCTGCTATTGTTCTTTTTTCTTCACTCCTTTTCTTTGCTTTATTTCATATTTTTTAAATAATTATACGTAATCCCGTCTATTCATTTGAGAGATAAATACAGGATATCTTTTAGAAGGTGCTGTATGTATTTAAACAATAATATATAACACCACAATCTGAGATAATTAGCACCTTCACTCTCTTTTTGAATAATAAAGTGATGATAAACACTCTTTTTATTACATTTCATTTTGTGCTATTATTTTTTTAATTCTCACTTTTTAAATTACACTGCATAAGTTTGCATGGATCCCATAGCAAAATACTACAGACTAGATGGTTTAAAACAACATAAATTTATTTTCTAACAAATTTGGAAGCTAAGTGTTTAAGATCAAGGTATTGGTAGGTTTGTTTCTTCTGAGGCCTCTTTCTTTGGCTTATTGATGGCCACCACTTGTGTCCTTACAAGTTCATCCCACTGAAGGTACTATCCTTGTTCTAATCTATTCTTACAAAAAACAGTAGTGACTCAGACAGTAAAGAATCTGTTAGCAATGCAGGAGGCCCAGGTTCCATCCCTGGATCAGGAAGATCCCCTGGAGAAAGGAATGGCTACCAACTCCAGTAATTTTGCTTGGAGAATTCCATGGACAGTGGAGACTGGCAGGCTACTGTCCGTGTGGTTGCAAAAAGTTGGACATGACTGAGCAACTAACACTTTGAACACTTTGGACTAATAAACTTATTTTAACTTAATCACCTATTTAAAAGCCCTATTGCTAAACATAATCATGTTCTGAAGTTACCTGTGTTAGAATTTGAACATACAAATAAGAGGGGAACACAATTCAGTTCAGAATCCCCATTAAACTTTGTCATTGTTATTGTTTTATTCAACCAAACTGGCAAATTTTATTTAGATGTGCCAGTTTGTTACTTTCTTGTTCACTTTTTTTTTTTTTTTGGCATTTTAGGTGACTACTATGAAATTACTATATCTTCTTCTTGAATTACTTGAATTACATACTTGCTATTTTCCTTGTTAAGAATTCGTGGCCTGAAAATGACTGCATACATTACTTTCCTCAAACACACTGAATACATCACTTCAGATATTTTGACTTCCATCGTTTCTGATAAAGAGTGAGTTTTTATGTTGACAGTGATTATAAGTAACATGTCCTTTTTTATGATAATTTTAAAACCATTGTTTCATTCAATAGTTCATAGTTTTACCATGATGTATGTATGCATCAGTTCAGTTCAGTCGCTCAGTCGTATCTGACTCTTTGCGACCCCGCGAATCGCAGCACGCCAGGCCTCCCTGTTCATCACCAACTCCTGGAGTTCACTCGGACTCATGTCCATCAAGTCCCTGATGCCATCCAGCCATCTCATCCTCTATAGTCCCCTTCCCCTCCTGCCCCCAATCTCTCCCAGCATCAGAGTCTTTTCCAATGAGTCAACCCTTCTCATGAGGTGGCCGAAGTACTGCAGTTTCAGCTTTAGCATCATTCCTTCCAAAGAAATCCTAGGGTTGATCTCCTTCAGAATGGACTGGTTGGATCTCCTGGCAGTCCATGGGACTCTCAAGAGTCTTCTCCAACACCACAGTTCAAAAGCATCAATTCTTCGGCGCTCAGCCTTCTTCACAGTCCAACTCTCACATCCATACATGACCACAGGAACAATCACAGCCTTGACTAGATGGACCTTAGTCGGCAAAGTAATGTCTCTGCTTTTGAATATACTATCTAGGTTGGTCATAACTTTTCTTCCAAGGAGTAAGTGTCTTTTAATTTCCCGGCTGCAGTCACCATCTGCAGTGATTTTGGAGCCCAAAAAAATAGTCTGACACTGTTTCTACTGTTTCCCCATCTATTTCCCAGGAAGTGATGGGACCAGATGTCATGATCTTCGTTTTCAGAATGTTGAGCTTTAAGCCAACTTTTTCACTCTGCTCTTTCACTTTCATCAAGAGGCTTTTTAGTTCCTCTTCACTTTCTGCCAGAAGGGTGGTGACATCTGCATATCTGAGGTGATTGATATTTCTCCTAGCAATCTTGATTCCAGCTTGTGCTTCTTCCAGTCCAGCGTATCTCATGATGTACTCTGCATAGAAGTTAAATAAGCAGGGTGACAATATACAGCCTTAAAGTACTCCTTTTCCTATTTGGAACCAGTCTGTTTTTCCACGTCCAGTTCTATGTTGCTTCCTGACCTGCATACAGATTTCTCAAGAGACAGGTCAGGTGGTCTGGTATTCCCATCTCTTTCAGAATTTTCCAGTTTCTTGTGATCCACACAGTCAAAGGCTTTGGCATAGTCAATAAAGCAGAAATAGATGTTTTTCTGAAACTCTCTTGATTTTTCCATGATCCAGCAGATGTTGGCAATTTGATCTCTGGTTCCTCTGCCTTTTCTAAAACCAGCTTGAACATCAGGGAGTTCATGGTTCACGTCTTGCTGAAGCCTGGCTTGGAGAATTTTGAGCATTACCTTACTAGCATGTGAGATGAGTGCAATTGTGCGGTAGTTTGAGCATTCTTTGGCATTGCCTTTCTTTGGAATTGGAATGAAAACTGACCTTTTCCAGTCCTGTGGCCACAGCTGAGGTGTCCCTTTATTTATTCTGTTGGCACTTTTCAGTATTATTTTTTAATCTGCAGAACTTATGTGGGTATAATGTAAGTGATACGTGATAGCAAGTATAGCAAAATGTTAAAAGTAGAGTTGATGTGTATATTGCAAAATTCTTTCAACTTTGCCATTTATCTGACATTTTTATAAGAAAATGTTCAAAAATTAATTATCCTGTATAAACCAGCACAAAATATAAGAGCAGTCATATAAGATCAGTCAGCAGCTCTCCTGTATATGAGAGTTGGATCATAAAGAAGGCCAAGTGTCAAAGAATTGATGTCTTTGAATTGTGGTGTTGGAGAAGACTCCTGAGAGTCCCTTGGACATCAAGGAGATCAAATCAGTCAAGCCTAAAGGAAATCAACCCTGGATATTTATTAGAAGGACTGATGTTGAAGCTCTAATACTTTGGTCACCTGATATGAAGAGCTGACTCATTGGAAAAGACTCGAATACTGAGAAAGGTTGTGGGCAAGAGGAGAAGGGGGCAACAGAGGTTGAGATGGTTGGATGGCATCATCAACTCAATGGACATGAGTTTGAGCAAACTCAGGGAGATGGTGAAAGACAGAGAACCATAGCATATGGTCACAAAGAGTCGGGCACAATTTAATGACTGAACAACAAAAACAAAACGTTCAAATATTTACAGCAGTATTATTCTGAAATTCAGTTATGTTCAATTCTTTGCAACCCCATTGACTGCAGCACACCAGGCAGAGACATTAATGAATATTCATCCATTATTCAATGAATATTCATTCTATTCAATACTGAATATTCAGCCTCAGCATCAGCCCCTCCAATGAATATTTAGGATTTTTTTTTTTTTTTAAGATTGACTGGTTTGATCTCCTTGATGTCCAAGGGACTCAAGAGTCTTCTTCAACACCACAGTTTAAAAGCATTAATTCTTCAGCATTCAGCCTTCTTTATGGTCCAACTCTCACATCCATACATGACTACTAGAAAAACCATAGCTTTGATTATCTGGACCTGTGTTGGCAAAGTGATGTCTCTGCTTTTTAACATGCTGTCTAGGTTGGTCATAACCTTCCTTCCAAGAAGCAAGCATCTTCTAATCTCATGGCTCAGGCACCGTCTGTATACTAAATACCAAATATTTAGGAATACAGCTAAAAATGATGCACAGGACTTCTCAGCACTACATTACACATGATATAAACACTACATTATCCAAGTAAGTGGTACTATACTCCATCTTTATGTACTGGATGACAATATTGCAAAAATGTCCATTTATCTCAAACTGATCTATATAATCAACACACTTCCAGTAAGTATATTTCAGATTTTGTGATGTCTGAAAATTGCAAAAGAATTTGAATATTTGTATAACACAGTCAGGATTAAAACAGACAAGTTAGTCTTAGAGAAGTGTAACAAACTCAGAAGACTTAACACTACAAAAGCAACAGTAACAATGATAATGTAATATTAGTCAAGAATAAACAGATTGGGATATGAACAAATAGAGAATATGAAAACCAACCTATACATGTACAGTCACTTGTTGCATGACTATTGAACATAGCAATACAGTAAAAAAATTTATGATCTCTAAGTAAGTGTTATTCAATCAACTGACTATTCGAAGAGGGGAAAAGATCGTGATCCCTTGCTGCTGCTGCTGCTGCTGCTGCTGCTGCTGCTGCTGCTGCTGCTAAGTTGCTTCAGTCGTGTCTGACTCTGTGCGACCCCATAGATGGCAGCCCACCAGGCTCCGTCATCCCTGGGATTCTCCAGGCAAGAGTGGGTTGCCATTTCCTTCTCCAATGCATGAAGGTGAAAAGTGAAAGTGAAGTCACTGAGTCGTGTCCAACTCTCAGCAACCCCATGGACTGCAGCCCACCAGGCTCCTCTGTCCATGGGATTTTCCAGGCGAGAGTACTGGAGTGGGGTGCCATCTTGATCCCTTAGATGCATTAAAAATGTTTGAAAGATTTTGAGCTTAACCCTGCTAGCACCTGAAATAAGAGCTATTGTATGCTAGTTTGAACATTCTTTGACAGTCTTCTTTTTGGGGATTGGAATGAAAATTGACCTTTTCCAGTCCTATGGCCACTGCTGAGTTTTCCAAATTTGCTGACACACTGAGTGCAGCACTTTAATGGCATCAATTTTTATGATTTTAAATAACTCAGCTGAAATTCTGTCACCTCCAATATCTTTCTTCATAGTAAAGCTTCATAAGGCCCTCTTAACTTCATTCTCCAGGATGTCTGGCTGTAGGTGAGTGACCACACTGGTTATCCAGGTCACTAAAATCTTTTTAGATAGTTATTCTGTATATATTTACCATCTCTTCTTAATCTCTTCTGCTTCTGTTAAGTCCTTACCTTTCTTGTCCTTAATCATACCCATTCTTGCATGAAATATTACCTTAATATCTCCAATTTTCTTGAAGAGATCAGTCACTAAGTTAGGTATATTAAATGCTTTTTGGAATTAAATTTTTTTTCAGTTTATGATAGATTTATCAGGAGGTAGCCCCGTCATAAGTCAAGAAACAGTTTTACATCCTTAAGATAAGAAAATATTTCTTAAAAGAAACACAAAATGCCTTAACCATAATGAAACTTACTAGTTTAAAGTTATTAAAATTAAAAACAAATTTTCATTTAAAAAACACTTATTAAAAGGTGTTTCATCCTAATGAAACTAGAAAAAATCACCACACCTCTTTCCCATTATGTCCAATATAGCACAGAATAGCCACAGTATCAAGTTATTGTAGGTTTTACAACTGATATTGCAAAGAGGTATGAAGCTCTCAGGTCTTATCATTTCCCTATATATCCTAATGAACTTAATCATAGTACTTAGCATTTTTTTCCCATGAAAAACCAAGAACATTTTCAGTTAATAGCTACTAGATATAAATCAATTTAGATGTTTGATGTAAATTAGACATAACTAGATTTTTTAAACAATTTTGTTTTTATTATGTGATGAGAATAGAATATTTAATAAGCAGAACTACAATTTTGAAAGAAGAATAAACATTGAAAGAATTGAGCATGCATAAATAACAAATGATGGTTCCAAATAGAAGATATTTGTAAACACATATATGCCAAAAAATGGACATCAAGAGTATATAAGTAACTGTTCTACATCCATAAGAAAATTTTGGGAATTCTAAAATACATAAGCAAAATCCTTGAATAGGTACTTTATTTAAAAGGATATAGTAATATTCAATATGTATATTCTGAATCTGTTTAGTCTTAGATAAAATAAAAAATTCAGAAATAATGATATATTCAGAATATCCTCCCAACTGGCAAAAATTAAAATATCCAATACCAAATGGTGAGCCTGCAGAGCAACTAAAATTCTATACTATTTGTGATACTTTAAATTGTTGCAATCAATTTGGAACAGTTTTTGGTAGTATCTTCTAAAACAAAATATTTTTGTTCTATATGAACCAGATCCTAAATATATAATCTAAAAAGAATGTGTAGATGTGTACCAAAAAACAAAAGGTATATACAAGTATTTTCATAACAACATGAATAGTCCAATCTCAATGCCAATCAACAGCAGGATGAATCATATTATTGGAATTCTTAGCTACAGTAATAGGACAAGAAAAATAAATTTAAAGGTATCCAGATTAGAAAGGAACAAATAAAACCATTATTGTAGATGACATGACATTCTATATAGAAAACCATGAAGATGTGAGAAAAAAAGTTTTAGAAAAAATAAATGAATTCACTAAAATTGTGGGATACAAAATTGATATATGGCAATCAGTTGTGTTTCTGTACATATACAATGAACTATCTGAAAGAGAAATCAAGAAAACACTTCAATTTACTATCGCCTCAAAAAGAATATAATGCTCATTAATAAACCTAAACAATAAGGTAAAAGATCTGTACTCAGAAAACTGTAAGACACTGATGAAAGAAATTGAACATAGTATATGCAAACAAGTGGAAAAATAAACTATGCTCATGAATTGGAAGAATTAATACTGTTAAGTGTGCAGGCGGCGGCGGCTGGTGCACTAAGCACAGGCGGCGGTGGCGGCGGCCGGCGCACTAAGCACTGCTGAGAGCTACCCAACGTCCAAGGTCAGGGACAGCAGCCTAAAGTGCCAGGCTGCGACAGCGCAGGAACGGCCGAGAGGAGCTACCCCACGTCAGAGGTCAGGGACGGTGGCCGGGAGGAGCCACCCCGCACCTGAGGTCAGGGGCAAATGCTGAGAGGAGCCACCCCATGTCTGAGGCCAGGAGTGGCACCTGAGGCCAGGGCAGCAACCGAGACCAGGGCAGCAACCGGGAGGAGCAACCCCATGCCCAAGGAGTGGTGGCTGCCAGGCGCAGGATGGCCTAGAGGAGCCATCCCACGCTGAAGGTCAGGAAGGGACAGGAGGAAATACCTCTCATCCAACGTAAGGAGCAGTGGCTGTGCTTTGCTGGAGCAGCTGTGAAGAGATACCCCATGCCCAAGGTAAGAGAAACCCAAGTAAAATGGGTAGGTATTGTAAGAGGGCATCAGAGGGCAGACACACTGAAACCATACTCACAGAAATCTAGTCAATCTAATCACACTAGGACCACAGCCTTGTCTAACTCAATGAAACTAAGCCATGCCTGCGGGGCAACCCAAGACAGGCGGGTCACGATGGAGAGGTCTGACAGAATGTGGTCCACTGGAGAAGGGAATGGAAAGCCACTTCAGTATTCTTGCCTTGAGAACCCCATGAACAGTATGAAAAGGCAAAATGATAGGATACTGAAAGAAGTACTCCCCAGGTCAGTAGGTGCCCAATATGCTACTGGAGGTCAGTGGAGAAATAAATCCAGAAAGAATGAAGGGATGGAGCCAAAGCAAAAACAATACCCAGTTGTGGATGTGACTGGTGATAGAAGCAAGGTCCCATGCTGTAAAGAGCAATATTGCATAGGAACCTGGAATGTCAGGTCTATGAATCGAGGCAAATTGGAAGTCATCAAACAGGAGATGGCAAGAGTCAATGTCCACATTCTAGGAATCAGCAAACTAAAATGGACTGGAATAGTATCTACTACTGCGGGCAGGAATCCCTTACAAGAAATGGAATAGCCATCATGGTCAGCAAAAGAGTCTGAAATGCAGTACTTGGATGCAGTCTCAAAAATTACAGAATGATCTCTGTTCATTTCCAAGGCAAATCATTCAATATCACAGTAATCCAAGTCTATGCCCCAACCAGTAATGCTGAAGAAGCTGAAGTTGAATGGTTCTATGAAGACCTACAAGACCTTTTAGAACTAACACGCAAAAAAGATGTCCTTTTCATTATAGGGGACTGGAATGAAAAAGTAGGAAGTCAAGAAACACCTGGAGTAACAGGCAAATTTGGCCTTGGAATGTGGAATGAAGCAGGGCAAAGACTAATAGAGTTTTGCCAAGATAATGCACTGGTCATAGCAAACACCCTCATCCAGCAACACAAGAAAAGACTCTACACATGGACATCACCAGATGGGCAACACCGAAATCACACTGATTATATTCTCTGCAGCCAAAGATGGAGAAGCTCTATACAGTCAACAAAAACAAGACCAAGAGCTGACTGTGGCTCAGATCATGAACTCCGTATTGCCAAATTCAGACTTAAATTGAAGAAAGCAGGGAAAACTGCTAGACCATTCAGGTATGATGTAAATCAAATCCCTTATGATTATACAGTGGATGTGAGAAATAAATTTAAGGGACTAGATCTGATAGAGTGCCTGATGAACTATGGAATGAGGTCCGTGACATTGTACAGGAGACAGGGATCAAGACCATCCCCATGGAAAAGAAATGCAAAAAAGCAAAATAGCTGTCTGGAGAAGCCTTACAAATGGGATCGCATGTACACCCGTGGTGGATTCATGTCAATGTATGGCAAAACCAATACAGTATTGTAAAGTAAAATAAAGTAAAAATAAAAATTAAAAAAAAAAAAAGAAGAGAAGCTAAAAGCCAAGGAGAAAAGTAAAGATAGAAGCATCTGAATGCAGAGTTCCAAAGAATAGCAAGAAGAGATAAGAAAGCCTTCTTCAGCAATCAGTGCAAAGAAAATAGAGGAAAACAACAGAATGGGAAAGACTAGAGATCTCTTCAAGAAAATTAGAGATACCAAGGGAACATTTCATGCAAAGATGGGCTCGATAAAGGACAGAAATGGTATGGACCTAACTGAAGCAGAAGATATTAAGAAGAAATGGCAAGAATACACAGAAGAACCGTACAAAAAGGATCTTCATGACCCAGATAATCAAGATGGTGTGATCACTCATCTAGAACCTGACATCTTGGAATGTGAAGTCAAGTGGGCCTTAAAAGCATCACTACGAACAAAGCTAGTGGAGGTGATGGGATTCCAATAGAGCTATTTCAACTCCTGAAAGATGATGCTGTGAAAGTGCAGCACTCAATATGCCAACAAATTTGGAAAACTCAGCAGAGGCCACATGACTGGAAAAGGTCAGTTTTCATTTCAATCCCAAAGAAAGACAATGCCAAAGAATGCTCAAACTACCACACAATTGCACTCATCTCACATGCTAGTAAAGTAATGCTCAAAATTCTCCAAGCCAGGCTTCAGCAATACAAGAACCATGAACTTCCAGATGTTCAAGCTGGTTTTAGAAAAGGCAGAGGAACCAGAGATCAAATTGCCAACATCCGCGGGATCATGGAAAAAGCAAGAGAGTTCCAGAAAAACATCTATTTCTGCTTGATTGACTATGCCAAAGCCTTTGACAGTGTGGATCACAATAAACTGTGGAAAATTCTGAAAGAGACAGGAATACCAGAGCACCTAACCTGCCTCTTGAGAAATCTATATGAAGGCCAAGAAGAAACAGTTAGAACAGGACATGGAACAACAGACTGGTTCCAAATAGGAAAAGAATTACATTAAGGCTGTATATTGTCACCTTGCTTATTTAATTTATATGCAGAGTATATCATAAGAAATGCTGGACTGGAAGAAACACAAGCTGGAATCAAGATTGCTGGGAGAAATATCGATAACCTCAGATAGGCAGATGACACCACCTTTATGGAAGAAAGTGAAGAGGAACTAAAAAGCCTCTTGATGAAAGTGAAAGAGGAGAGTGAAAAAGTTGGCTTAAAGCTCAGCATTCCTAAAACAAGATCATGGCCTCTGGTCCCATCACTCCATGGGAAATAGATGGGGAAACAGTGGAAACAATGTCAGACTTTATTCTTTGGGGCTCCAAAATCACTGCAGATGGTGATTACAGCCATGAAATTAAAAGACACTTACTCCTTGGAAGAAAAGTTATGACCAACCTAGATAGCATATTCAAAAGCAGAGACATTACTTTGCTGACTAAGATCTGTCTAGTCAAGGCTATGGTTTTTCAGTAGTCATGTGTGGATGTGAGAGTTGGACTGTGAAGAAGGCTGAGCACCGAAGAACTGATGTTTTGAACTGTGGTGTTGAGAAGACTGTTGAGAGTCCCTTGGACTGCAAGGAGATCTAACCAGTCCATTCTGAAGGAGATCAGCCCTGGGATTTCATTGGAAGGACTGATGCTAAAGCTGAAACTCCAGTACTTTGGCCCCCTCATGTGAAGAGTTGACTCATTGGAAAAGACTTTGATGCTGGGAGGGATTGGGGGCAGGAGAATGGGATGACCGAGAATGAGATGGCTGGATGGTATCACTGACTCGATGGACATGAGTCTGCATGAACTCTGGGAGTTGGTGATGGACAGGGAGGCCTGGTGTGCTGCGATTCATGGGGTCACAAAGAGTCGGACACGACTGAGCGACTGAACTGAACTGAACTGAACTGAAAATGATCATACACCCCAAGGCAATCTAAGATTGAATGAAATCCTTACCAAACACCAAAGGAATTTTTCACAGAACTATAAGAAATAATTCTAAAATTTTTATCAAAACATGGAAGATAATGAATAGCCAAAACAATCTTGAGAAAGAAGAATAAAAGTGAAGATATCATGCTTCTTATTTCAAATTTTACTAGAAAGATACAGTAATTAAAATAGTATGGTACTGGCACAAAAACAAAGATAGGTCAATGGAACACAACAGAGAGCCAAGAAATAAATCCATGTTCATATGGTTAACTGATTATGACAAAGCAGGCAAGAATATGCCACGAGGGGAAAACAGCCTCTTTAATAACTGATGCTGGTTAAACTGGATACCTACATGGATAAGAATCAAACTGAAATACTTTATAACACAATATACAAAAATAATCTCAAAATGGATTGAAGACTTAAACATAAAATCATGACGTTTTATCATGAAACCATAAAACTTCCAAAATAAAACATAGGCTGTATGCTCTTTATCATTGGTCTTCTCAGTTCAGTTCAGTTCAGTCATTCTGTCATGTCTGACTCTTCGCAACCCCATGAATCACAGCACACCAGGCCTCCCTGTCCATCACCAACTCCTGGAGTTTACCCAAACTCATTTCCATCGAGTCGCTGATGCCATCCAACAATCTCCTCCTCTGTTGTACCCTTCTCTTCCTGCCCACAATCCCTCCCAGCATCAGGGTCTTTTCCAATGAGTCAACACTTCACATGAGGTGGCCAAAGTATTGGAGTTTAAGCCTCAGCATCAGTCCTTCCAATGAGCACCCAGGGCAGATCGCTTTCAGGATGGACTGATTGAATCTCCTTGCAGTCCAAGGACTCTCAAGAGTCTTCCCCAACACCACAGTTCAAAAGCATTAATTCTTTGGCTCTCAGTTTTCTTCATAGTCAAACTCTCACATCCATACATGACCACTGGAAAAACCATAGCCTTGACTAAATGGACATTTGTTGGCAAAGTAATGTCTCTGCTTTTCAATATGCTATCTATGTTGGTCATAACTTTCCTTCCAAGGAGTAAGCGTCTTTTAATTTTATGGCTGCAATCACCATCTGCAGTGATTTTGGAGCCCCCCAAAATAAAGTCTGACACTGTTTCCACTGTTTCCCCATCTATTTCCCATGAAGTGATGGGACCAGATGCCATGATCTTCATTTTCTGAATGTTGAGCTTTAAGCCAACTTTTTCACTCTCCTCTTTCACTATGAAGAGGCTTTTTAGTTCCTCTACACTTTCTGCCATAAGGGTGGTGTCATCTGCATATCTGAGGTTATTGATATTTCCCTGGCAATCTTTATTCCAGCTTGTGCTTCTTCCAGCCCAATGTTTCTCATCATGTACTCTGTATATGTTAAATAAGCAGGGTGACAATATACAGCCTTGACGTACTCCTTTCCCTATTTGGAACAGTCTGTTGTTCCATGTCCAGTTCTAACTGTTGCTTCCTGACTTGCATATAGGTTTCTCAAGAAGCTGGTCAGGTGGTCTGGTATTCCCATCTCTTTCAGAATTTTCGACAGTTTATTGTGATACACACAGTCAAAGGCTTTGGCATAGTCAATAAAGCAGAAATAGATGTTTTTCTGGAACTCTCTTGCTTTTTCCACGATCCAGCGGATGTTGGCAATTTGATCTCTGGTTCCTCTGCCTTTTCTAAAACCAGCTTGAACATCTGGAAGTTCATGGTTCACGTATGGCTGAAGTCTGGCTTGGAGAATTTTGAGCATTACTTTACTAGTGTGTGAGATGAGCACAACTGTGGGTTAGTTTAAGCATTCTTTGTCATTGCTTTTCTTTGGGATTGGAATGAAAACTGACCTTTTCCAGTCCTGTGGCCCCTGCTGAGTTTTCCAAATTTGTTGGCATATTGAGTGCTGCACTTTCACAGCATCATCTTTCAGGATTTGAAACAGCTCAACTGGAATTCCATCACCTCCACTAGTTTTGTTCGTAGTGATGGTTTCTAAGGTCCACTTGACTTCACATTCCAGGATGTCTGGCTCTAGGTAAGTGATCATACCATCGTGATTATCTTGGTCGTGAAGATCTTTTTTGTACTGTTCTTCTGTGTATTCTTGCCATTTCTTCTTAATATCTTCTGCTTCTGTTAGGTCCATACCATTTCTGTCCTTTATCAAGCCCATCTTTGCATGAAATTTTCCCGTGGTATCTCTAATTTTCTTGAAGAGATCTCTAGTCTTTCCCATTCTGTTGTTTTCTTCTATTTCTTTGCATTGATCGCTGAAGAAGGCTTTCTTCTCTCTCCTTGCTATTCTTTGGAACTCCGCATTCAGATGCTTATCTTTCTCCTTTTCTCCTTTGCTTTTCACTTCTCTTCTTTTCACAGCTATTTGTAAGGCCTCCTCAGACAGCCATTTTGCTTTTTTGCATTTCTTTTTCATGGAGATAGTTTGATCCTTGTCTCCTGTACAATGTCACAAACCTCTGTTCATAGTTCATCAGGCACTCTATCAGATCTAGTCCCTTAAATTTCTCACTTCCACTGTATAATCATAACGGATTTGATTTATGTCATACCTGAATGGTCTAGCAAAGTTGAACATTTCTATGAAGACCTAGAAAACCTTTTAGAACTAACACCCAAAAGAGATGTCCTATTCATTATAGGGTTATAGGGGACTGGAATGCAAAATTAGGCATTCAAGAAACACCTGAAGTAACAGGCAAAATTGGCCTTGGGGCACAGAATGAAGCAGGGCAAAGGCTAATAGAGTTTTGCCAAGAGAATACACTGGTCATAGCAAACACCTTCTTCCAACAACACAAGAGAAGACTCTACATATGGACATCACCATATGGTCAACACGAAAATCAGATTGATTATGTTCTTTGCAGCCAAAAATGGAGAAGCTCTATACATTGAGCAAAACAAGACTGGGAGCTGACTATGGCTCAGATCATGAACTCCTTATTGCCAAATTGGTCCTCTAGGTTTTATTTATTTATTTTTTGGGGGAATCTTTTTCTTCAAGCAAGGGAAAGAAACGAAATAAATGGGACACATCAAACCAAAAATCTTTTGCACAGTGAAGGAAGCTATCAATAAAATGAAAAGGTGACCTACTGAATGGGAGAATATATTTGCAAACAATTTATCTGATAAGGGACTAATAGCCAAGATATAAAGCAAACTCACACCACTCAACAAATAATGAAGGAAAAAAATAAAAAATCCAGTTAAAAATGGTAAAGGATCTGAATAAACATTTGTACAAAGAGATACACATGGTGAAGAGGCACATGAAAAGATGTTCAATATATTTATAATAATTAATATATTATATAATATCATATCATATTATATATTATATTTATAATTAATATAATATATTAATTTAATGCTATTAATAATATACTAATGATAATATTGATAATATAATATAATGTATGTTAATTAATTATATAACATAATATATTATATTATTATTATATATAATATATGATATGATATATATCATAATATATAATAATATAATATAAATATGTCATATAATATTATATAACATAATATATAATAATAATTATATAATGTAACAAAATAATTATTAATATGCAACAATTAATTATATAACATAATATATTATATAGTATTATATTATATATAATATATAATTATATATTATTATATATTATATACATATTATATATAATATATATTATATATATTACATAACATATTGTATAGTATTATATATTATATTATATATAGTATCATTTATATAATATATATTAATATCATAATGATAATAATATTAGTAATATATAATATATAAAAATATTAATAATATTATATAATATAATAATGATAATATTGTTAATAATATTATATAAAATGTTATATAACAATTTAATCAATAATGATTATATAATAAAATAATTATTAATACATAATAATTAATTATATAACATATAGTATTATATATTATATGTATATTGTATATTATACATCATATTATATTATATATCATATATAATATGTTAATATTATATATTAATATTATATTATTAATATATAATTATATTATATTATATTATATTATACACATATATGTAATATATTTATATATAATATATTAATATATAATATATAATACATGATATATAATATATAGTATAAAATATAAGTATAAAATATCTTTATAATCTTTACTAATAGAGAAATGTAAATCAAAACTACAATGAAATATCACTCACACCTGTCAGAATAACAATTATCAAAAAGACAACAAAAGTCGTATTAGAGAATATATATAGAGAAGAGGATCCTCATGCACTACTGATGAGTTTGTAAACTGGTAAAGCCACTATGGAAAACAATATGGAAATTCCTAAAAAAAAAAAAAAAAAAAAACAAGATAAAAACTGCCATATGATCCAGCAATTCTATTCCTGGCTACTTTCCTGAAGAAAACACTAATTCAAAAATATACATGCACTCCTATGTTCATTGTAGTATTATTTACAATAGCCAAGCTTTGGAAGCAACTCAAGTGTTCTTTAATAGAGGAATAAGGAATATGTTTATGTGTATATACATACACACACACATATATATGTATATATAATGGAATATTACTCAATCATAAAAAGAATGATATTTTTCAGTTTCAAACAATATAGATGTCCCCAGAGGGCATTATGCTAAGTGAAATAAGTCAGACAGTGAAAAATAAGTACTATATGATTTTACTTACACATGGAATCTAAAAAACAAAGGAAACAACAATAATAAAACACAAACACACTCAAAGACAGAAAAAAACAAACTGGTGGTTGCCAACAGGTTGAAGGCAAGGGGAGAAGACGATGACAGAGGATGAAATGGTTGGATGGCATCACCGACTCGATGGGCATGAGTTGATCAAGCTCCAGGGCTTGGTGATGGACAGGGAAGTCTGGCATGCTGCAGTCCATGGAGTTGCAAAGAGTCAGACATGACTGAGAGACTGAAATAAACTGAACAGAAAGGCAGGTGTGGGACCAATAAACAGGTGAGGATAAGGAAGTACAAACTTCCAATCACCAAATAATGAAGCCACAGGAATGTGATGCATAGAACAAAGAACAAAGTTAATAGTATTCTGAAAACTTTGGTGACAGAAGGTAAGTAGACTTATCCTGGTAATGATTTTGTAATGTATAAAAATACTGAATCACTATGTCATATATCTGAAACTAATATAATATTATAAATCAATTATCCTTCAATAAAAAAACCAGAATGGATCTATAAATTATAGCTTATTAGTAAATAAACCAATAGCATATAACAATAAGGACAAAATATTGCTACAGGAAACAACATAAATGAAATCCATACATATAATCTGAAATCAAAGATCCATACTTAATGTATATCTCCTAGGTGAATACATTTTAATAAAATAGGAAAAAGACATAGTGAGATAAGTTGGAAGAGTGGTTACTCACAGACTAGGAAGGGGTGTGAGACAGTTTTTCTGATAAACTGAGAATATATGATAGCCTCTATTTGCATGTTGATTACAGTAATGATTCAAGTTGGAAAAAAATGTGTCAAGCTTCACACTTGAAATTTATGTACATTTCACCATGTGTGGTAACACTATTTTTACAAAGGACCCCAAAATCAATAAAATACACACATATTACATATATACTAAAAGACGAATGAAACTCATAGTAAAGTTAAATATTTTATTAACATTTTACAAAACATCATATCCTGAGTTGTTGAAAATTACATTAAAAATATAAAGCAAGACTTGGTTCCTATATTAAAGGAGTGGCAGAGTGCTTTTGCATGTATTCCATTCTGGTACTTATATATTTATGAGATTTCACATACATCCCAGGATTTATTCTTTTGACATATGTACATATAAAAAGCTTCCTAAGAATGAATAGTTAGTGCCATGTTATGATTCAGAGACAATGAATGGAATGTGGATGCTAATAAAAGTTCACATTTTATGCTGAAATTAAAAAAAAAAATGCTGTTTAACTGAAAGTCTCTTTTGTCTTTATTTTCTTAGATTTATTTCCCTCACTGCACAGTGCTCATTAAGAGGAAAGCTGAATTATTGTCATCATTAAACATAAGTCAGATATATGTGATTTCACACCTTTGAAATAACAGTTGAGTTTCGGGCAGAAAAAAAATATATCTATACAAGATTAGGACAGGAATATATAATGTTAGTATGCATCCTTTCTTCTCATAAAGAACATCCTACAGCTTAGTTGCTCAGTAGTGTCTGACTCTGCAATAGTATGGACTATAGCCCTCCAGGCTCCTCTGTCCAAGGGGATTCTCCAGATGAGAATATTGCAGTGCATTGCCAGGCCCTCCTCCAGGGGATTTTCCCAACCCAGGGATCAAACCCAGATCTCCTGCATTGCAGGGGGATTTTTTTTTACCATCTAAACCACCAAGGAAGTCTAAAGAACATCTTGAACTTCGTATAATTTTACAACAGTTACTAATCACAGAGTTAGAGCATTTAAAATAGATATAACATTAGAAAGTTTTACATATTCTTCTTTCACAAAAGGATTTGCAGTGAGGAAAATCTCAGAAAGAGGACTTAAAGTGTCCCTTTGTCCTTTTAATACTTTTAAACCATATTTCTCAATGTTACATATAATTATAAAAAGTGGAAGATGACAATCAGGAAAAAAATCCATGGTTTTTTGTAACAAGTATTTTCAATTTTAAAGAATCTCAGGTTTATGAAAATAACAAGAGTCTTAAAATTTTTAAAGTAATAGCAATATAACGATAAATAGCATACAACTTGATATACAGAAAAACTTCATCCATGATAATGAACAGTTAGAGAAAATATAGTCTGAAAATTCCTTTAGTTATCTTCAATACATGCTACTAAAATTTTAGCTGAATTTTAAAAGAATGTCTAACATATAAGTTTGTTGCATACCATTGAGTAATTACTTTGTGGAATATGGATTGCGCCTTCTAAAAGTAAATATGCAAACCTTTCAGCTTTAGAGGTTTTCATGGCATTGCAATTAAATGACATTAAGAGAATTATATTCATGCTCAGTTCTGAGATTACAAAAAAAGTATTTTCAATTACCTTCCACAAAGTAGAACCTCTGTGGGCAATGTAGGATTAGCACACTGCATTGCAAATAGGAATATCTGAACGAAATAGCATAATTAAAGAAGTACCTTTTCATGAGTTATTTAGTTAGTATCAATAACACGATCATTATAATGAATTTGAATATACAGATTTTGGTATTTAAGTCATAAATATGTCTTGATTTTATAGCTATATGTAAGAGTTCAAAGAGTGATGGAATTCCAGAAGAAATATTTCAGATCATAAAAGATGATTCTGTTAAACACTGCTCTCAATATGCCAGCAAATCGAGAAAACTCAGCAGTGGCCACAGGACTGGAAAAGGTTGGTTGTCATTCCAATCCCAAAGAAAGGCAATGCCAAAGAATGCTCAAACTACTGCACAATTGCACTCATCTCACATGCTAGTAAAGTAATGCTCAAAATTCACCAAGCCAAGCTTCAGCAGTACGTGAACCATGAAATTCCAGATGTTCAAGCTGGTTTTAGAAAAGGCACAGGAACCAGAGATCAAATTGCCGATATCCACTGGATCAACAAAAAAGCAAGAGAGTTCTGGAAAAAAATGTCTATCTCTGTTTTATTGTCTATGTCAAAGCCTTTGACTGTGTGGATCACAAGAAACTGTGGAAAATTCTGAAAGAGATGGGAATACCAGAGCACCTAACCTGCCTCTTGAGAAACCTATATGCAGGTCAGGAAGCAACAGTTAGAACTGGACATGGAACAACGGACTGGTTCCAAATAGGAAAAGGAGTATGTCAAGGAAGTATATTGTCACCCTGCTTATTTAACTTATATGTGGAGTACATCATGAGAAATGCTGGACTGGAAGAAACACAAGCTGGAATCAAGATTGCCGGGAGAAATATCAATAATCTCAGATATGCAGATGACACCACCCTTCTGGCAGAAAGTGAAGAGGAACTAAAAAGCCTCTTGATGAAAGTGAAAGAGGAGAGTGAAAAAGTTGGCTTAAAACTCAACATTCAGAAAATGAAGACCATGGCATCTGGTCCCATCACTTAATGGGAAATAGATGGGGAAACAGTGGAAACAGTGTCAGACTTTATTTTGGGGGCCTCCAAAATCACTGCACATGGTGACTGCAGCCATGAAATTAAAAGACACTTACTCCTTGGAAGGAAAGTTATGACCAATCTAGATAGCATATTCAAAAGCAGAGACATTACTTTGCCAACAAAGGTCCATCTAGTCAAGGCTATGGTTTTTCCAGTTGTCATGTATGGATGTGAGAGTTGGACTGTGAAGAAAGCTGAGCACTGAATAATTGATACTTTTGAACTGTGGTGTTGGAGAAGACTCTTGAGAGTCCCTTGGACTGCAAGGAGATCCGACCAGTCCATTCTAAAGGAGATCAGTCCTGGGTGTTCTTTGGAAGGAATGATGCTAAAGCTGAAACTCCAGTACTTTGGCCACCTCATGCGAAGAGTTGACTCATTGGGAAAAACTCTGATGCTTGGAGGGATTGGGGGTAGGAGGAGAAGGGGACGACAGAGGATGAGATGGCTGGATGACATCACCGACTTGTTGGACATGAGTCTCAGTGGACTCCAGGAGTTGGTAATGGACAGGGAGGCCTGGCATACTGCAATTCATGGGGTAGCAAAGAGTTGGACAAGACTGAGTAACTGAACTGAACTGAATGACATGATAAGTTTCATGAATTTGAGTATACCGATTTTGGTACTTTAAGTCATAAATGTGTTTTGATCTTATTGCTATATGTAAGGGTTCAAAGAGTGATGTAATTTCAGATGAAATATTTCAAACCATAAAAGATGATTCTGTTAAAGCACTGCTCTCAGTATGCCAGCAAATCTGGAAATCTCAGCAGTGGCCACAGGATTAGAAAAGGTCAGTTTTCATCCCAATCCCAAAGAAAGGCAAAGCCAAAGAATGTTTAAACTACCACACAATGGCACTCATCTTACACGCTAGTAAAGTAATGCTCAAAATTCTCCAAGCCAGGCTTCAGCAATACATGAACTGTGAACTTCCAGATGTTCAAGCTGGTTTTAGAAAAGGCAGAGGAACCAGAGATCAAATTATCAACATTCACTGGATCATTGAAACAGCTAGAGAGTCCAGAAAAACATCTACTTCTGCTTTATTGACTATGCCAAAGCCTTTGATTGTGTGGATAACAAACAAATTGTGGAAAATTCTTAAACAGATGGAAATACCAGACCACCTGACCTGCCTCTTGGGAAATCTGTATGCAGGTCAAGAAGCAAGTTAGAACTGGACATGGAACAACACACTGGTACCAAATTGGGAAATGACTACTTCTAGGCTGCATATTGTCACCCTGCTTATTTAACTTATATGCAGAGTACATTATGTGAAATGCCAGGCTGGATAAAGCCCAAACTGGAATCAAGATTGCTGGGAGAAATATCAATAGCCTCAGATATGCAGATGACACCACCCTTATGGCAGAAAGCAAAGAACTGAATAGCCTCTGGATGAAAGTGAAAGACGAGAGTGAAAATGTTTGCTTAAAGCTCAACATTCAGAAAACTAAGATCATGGCATCCAGTCCTATCCCTTCATGGCAAATTGATGGGGAAACAGTGGAAACAATGGAAACAGTGGCAGAATTTATTTGGGGGGGGGGGGCTCCAAAATCACTGCAGATGGTAACTACAGGCATAAAATTAAAAGATGCCTGCTCCTTGGAAGAAAAGCAATGACCAATCTAGATAGCATATTCAAAAGCAGAGACATTACTTTGCCAACAAAGGTCCTTCTAGTCAAGGCTATGGTTTTCCCAGTAGTCATTTAGGGATGGGAGAGTTGGACTGTGAAGAATGCTGAGTGCCAAAGAATCGATGCTTTTGAACTGTGGTTTTGGAAAAGACTCTTGAGAGTCCCTTGGATTGCAAGGAGATCCAACCAGTCCATCCTATAGAAAAACAGTCCTGAATATTCATTGGAAGGATGGATGCTGAAGTTGAAATTCCAATAGTTTGGCCACCTGATGTGAAGAACTGATTCACTGGAAAAGACCCTGATGCTGGGAAAGATTCAAGGTGGGAGGAGAAAGGAACAACAGAGGATGAGATCGTTGGATGGTATCACCGACTCGATGGACATGAGTTTGAGTAAGCACTGGGAGCTGGTGATGGACAGGCAAGACTTGCGTGCTGCAGTCAGTGGGGTTGCACAGTGTTGGACATGACTGTTGCCTGAACTCAACTCAGCTCCTAAATGTGGAGTGTTTATGCATTGTTTTATATTTTTATATATTAAAATGACATTGGGATAAACATTATTATGTCCACACTGAGAGTCCACAATGATTTTATTTTATGCTTTCTTGTAAAAATGTGTACGTTACTTAAATTTTTTATTTAAATCAAAGAGTTTTAATTTTATGTACTATGAGCTAACATTATTTCTTTAGTCAGGTAGATGTCCTAGATAATTCACTAGAGAAAGATCCCTTGGTTCAACTCAGTGAAGTCTTTGTCCTTCACATGCTTATATCAGTAGCACATTCTGAGGCACTATTGCTAGGTCAGATCCTACAAGTTTAAGGTAAGGTGCAACAAGAGAGAGGATCAGAGTCAGATTTTAGCATATGGCTGCAGTGCAGATGCTGGTGATCCATCTGGCTCTCAGGGGTCCAATATGCCAAAAGGCTACTTCAAGTTTTAAGATACTGTCACAACATTTTTTTTTTTTACATTCTTGGAAGGTGAAACTTTACTTCATTCATTTGTAAACACAAAACTCAGGACAATATCTGCCACATGGTGGTATTTTGGAGAAGCTTATGGAATTGCACTTTGTACATAACTAGGAATAAGATGTAGAAGTTACAGGTAAGCAGAAATAAAGCTTTATGAACAAGACTTCTGTAAATGTAGCCTACAAGTCCTGTCACCTGGTGTTACTCTCTCCTTTGATAGTAAAATGAAAGTATCTTCAAATTATATCCCAAACTTTGGGAGAATGAGCATCACTTCCAGTCTCTATAGCGAATGATTTTTCAGGAAGAATTTGTGATTTTCTAAGTCTATATACCAATTTCTGCCACATTAGTTCAATATGTTATCCATGTGCCATTACAGATTGTCTGCCACTAGACAACACCCTAATATCTATATGCCCAAAATATAAGGCCTGTGTTGAAGGTTCATGAAAATAGAAAGCATCTTTCGTGGTGGCAGAAAGAATATTACCCTGCACAGGGAAATTTTTCAGGCAGCATATCATGTAAGGTTTAGTCCAGAATCTTAGAGTCTTTTTCTTTGTCTCTTATTGTCACTCTTCCCTGTCTTTCTCCATTTTCCCCCTTCTGGTGTTCTCTTAATTCCCATGTTTCAGATGGTCTTATCGATTATTCAGAGGAATCTCTTTGCTTCCTTTCAGTCCATATCCTTAATGGGAGTGAGAATATCTTGCTTCCCACATCAATCCAACACTCATTCCTAATGTAGATTTAATTCATTAAGAAATATCTTTTTGTTTTTAATATCAGTAGACTTTATTTTTCAAAACAGTTTATTATTTACAGAAATATTAGGCAGACAGGACAAAGAGTTCTCATTACCCTAGCAGTAATACATTACATTTAGAGGGCATATTTGTTACAATTAATGAACAAATATTGATTTTTATTAAAAATCATAGTTCCAATTCCCTTTTCCCCTGCTATTCCTGGATATGATGTACTTAGTTACTATAACTCTTTAGGGCCCCTCTGGCTGTGATAATTCCTCAGATTTTCATTGATGACCTTGACAGTTTTTAGGAATACTGGGTTGAGTATATTGCACAGGATCCTCTGTTGGAATTTGTCTAATGTTTGCTTCTTGATTACACTGGAGTTAATCATGGGAATGGACATCAGTCCCTCCAATGACACCCAGGACTGATCTCCTTTAGGATGGACTGTTTGAATCTCCTTGCAGTCCAAGAGATTTTCAAGAGTCTTCTCCAACACCACAGTTCAAAAGCATCAATTCTTCAGTACTCAGCTTTCTTCACAGTCCAACTTTCACATCCAAACATGACTTCTGGAAAAACCGTAGCCTTGACTAAATGGACATTTGTTGACAAAGTAATGTCTCTGCTTTTGAACATGCTATCTAGGTTGGTCATAACTTTCCTTCCAAGGAGTAAGCGTCTTTTAATTTCATGGCTGCAATCACCATCTGCAGTGATTTTGGAGCCCCCAAAAGTAAAATAATCCACTGTTTCCACTGTTTCCCCATCAATTTGCCATGAAGGGATGGGACTGGATGCCATGATCTTAGTTTTCTGAATTTTGAGCTTTAAGCAAACTTTTTCACTCTTGTCTTTCACTTTCATCAAGAGAATCTTTAGTTCTTCTTTGCTTTCTGCCATAAGGTTGGTGTCATCTACATATCTGAGGTTATTGATATTTCTCCATGTTGATTCCTTCTTGTGCTTTATCCAGTCCAGTGTTTCTCAGGATGTACTCTGCATAAAAGTTAAATAAGCAGGGTGACAATATACAGCTCTGATGTACTCCTTTCCCTATTTGGAACCAGTCTGTTGATCCATGACCAGTTCTACCTGTTACTTCTTGAACTGCATACAGATTTCTCAAGAGGAAGGTCAGGTGTTCTGATATTTCCATCTCTTTAAGAATTTTCCACAGTTTGTTGTGATCCACAAAGTCAAAGGCTTTGGCATAGTCAATAAAGCAGAAGTAGATGTTTTTATGGAACTCTCTTGCTTTTTCAATGATCCAGTGAATATTGACAATTTGATTTCTGATTCCTCTGCCTTTTCTAAAACCAGCTTGAACATCTGGAGGTTCATGGTTCATGTATTGTTGAGGCCTGGCTTGGAGAATTTTGAGCATTACTTCACTAACATGTGAGATGACTGCAACTGTGCAATAGTTTGAGCATTATTTAGCATTACCTTTCTTTGGCACTGGAATGAAAACTGACCTTTTCCAGTCCTGTGGCCACTGCTGAGTTTACCAGATTTGCTGGCATATTGAGAGCAGCACTTTCATAGCATCATCTTTGAGGATTTGAAATACCTCAAGTGGAATTCCATCACCTCCAATAGCTTTGTTCATAGAGATATTTCCTAAGGCCCACTTGACTTTACATTCCAGGATGTCTGGCTCTAGGTGAATGATCATACCATTGTGATTATCTGGGTCTTGATTTTTTTTTTTTTTTTGCACAGTTCTTCTGTGTATTCTTGCCACTTCATCTTAATATCTTCTGCTTTTGTTAGGTCCATACCATTTCTGTTCTTTATTGAGCCCATCTTTGATTGAAATGTTCTCTTGGTATCTCTAATTTTCTTGAAGAGATCTCTAGTCTTTCCCATGCTGCTATTTTCCTCCATTTCTTTGCAGTGATCACTGAGGAAGACTTTCTTATCTCTCCTTGATATTCTTTGGATTTTGCATTCAAATGGGTATATCATTCCTCTTCTCATTTGTTTTTGGCTTCTCTTCTTTTCACAGCTATTTGTAAGACCTCCTCTGACAGCCATTTTGCTTTTCTGCATTTCTTTTTCTTGGGGATGGTCTTGATCCCTCTCTCCTGTACAATGTCATGAACCTCTATCCACAGTTCATCAGGCACTCTGTCTATCAGATCTAGTCCCTTAAATCTATTTCTCACTTCCACTGTATAATTATAAGGGATTTGATTTATGTCATACCTGAATGGTCTAGTGGTTTTCCCTACTTTCTTCAATTTAAGTCTGAATTTGGCCATAAGGAGTTCATGAACTGAGCCAGTAGGCTCCCAGTCTTGTTTTTGCTGACTGTATAGAGCTTCTCCATTTTTGGCTGCAAAGAAAATATTCAATCTGATTTCAGTGTTGACCATCTGGTGATGTCCATGTGTAGAGTCCTCTCTTGTGTTGTTGGAAGAGGCTGTTTGCTATGACCAGTGTATTCTCTTGGCAAACCTCTGTTAGCCTTTGCCCTGCTTCATTCTGTACTCCAAGGCCAAAGTTGCCTCTTACTCCAGGTGTTTCTTGACTCCCTACTTTTGAATTCCAGTCCCATATAATGAGAAGGACATCTTTTTGGCTGTTGGTTCTAGAAGGTCTTTAGGTTTTTATAGAACCGTTCAACTTCAGCTTCTTCAACATTACTGGTTGGGGCATAGTCTTGTATTACGGTGATATTGAATGGTCTGCCTTGCAAAGGAACAGAGATCATTCTGTCATTTTTGAGACTGCACACAAGCACTGCATTTTGGACTCTTTTGTTGACTGTGATGGCTACTCCATCTCTTCTAAGGGATTCTTGCCCACAGTAGTAGATATAATAATCATCTGAGTTAAATTCACCCATTTCAGTCCATTTTAGTTCACTGATTCCTAAAATGTCAATGTTTACTCTTGCCATCTCCGTTTGACCACTTGCAATTTGCCTTGATTCATGGAACTAACATTCCAGGTTCCTATACTAAAAAGTCACTCTTTTCATCCCCTTTCCATCTTGTACTCTTTGGAAGAAAGTCACTATGTGAGGCCCATACTCAAATAGGGAGTTATATTCCTTTTCAATTAGGATGGAATATCTACATAATTTATTGGGATTTATTTTGTACTAGATATTTCCTGCTTCTCCCATATTTATCAATTTATTCAATAATTTATTTTATGAAAATGTATCTGTGGTTGTAAACTAATGTAACTGTATTTTTTTTTCTCAAAATATTCCATCTTTGGCCATTGGGGGCTCTTTAAGGTTGTCCCTGGGACCCTTTGACATATGTCCATCAGTGTAGGTGAGTTTTTAAATCACTTCTTCATTTCAATAAATTATTTTCATGACTATTTAATATGGATTTTGTTCTTCTTTAAACATACATGTGTGCACACATACACACACAAAGAGGGGCAAACACAAAGAGATATTTTCATTATCAGTTCAGTTCAGTTGAGTCCAGTTGCTCAGTCATGTCCGACTCTTTGCAACCCCATGAATCGCAGGACACCAGGCCTCCCAGTTCATCACCAACTCCTGGAGTTCACTCAGACTCACATCCATCGAGTCACTGATGCCATCCAGCCATCTCATCCTCTGTCTTCCCCTTCTCTCCTGTCCCCAATCCCTCCCAGCATCAGAGTCTTTAACAATGAGTCAACTCTTTGCATGAGGTGGCCAAATTACTGGAGTTTCAGCTTTAGCATCATTCTTTCCAAAGAAATCCCAGGGCTGATCTCCCTCAGAATGGACTGGTTGGATCTCCTTGCAGTCCAAGGGACTCTCAAGAGTCTTCTCCAACACCACAGTTCAAAAGCATCAATTCTTCGATGCTCAGCTTTCTTCACAGTCCAACTCTCACATCCATACATGACCACAGGAAAAACCATAGCCTTGACTAGACGGACCTTAGTTGTCAAAGTAATGTCTCTGCTTTGAATATACTATCTAGGTTGGTCATAACGTTTCTTCCAAGGAGTAAGTGTCTTTTAATTTCATGGCTGCAGTCACCATCTGCAGTGATTTTGGAGCCCCCAAAAATAAAGTCTGACATTGTTTCCACTGTTTACCCATCTATTTGCCATGAAGTGATGGGACCAGATACCATGATCTTCGTTTTCTGAATGTTGAGCTTTAAGCCAACTTTTTCACTCTCCTCTTTCACTTTCATCAAGAGGCATTTTAGTTCCTCTTCACTTTCTGCCACAAGGGTGGTGTCATCTGCATATCTGAGGTTATTGATATTTCTCCCAGCAATCTTGATTCCAGCTTGTGTTTCTTCCAGTCCAGTGTTTCTCATGATGTACTCTGCATATAAGTTAAATAAGCAGGGTGATAATATACAGCCTTGATGTACTCCTTTTTCTATTTGGAACCAGTCTGTTGTTCCATGTCCAGTTCTAACTGTTGCTTCCTGACCTGCATACAAATTTCTCAAGAGGCAGGTCAGGTGGTCTGGTATTCCCATCTCTTTCAGAATTTTCCACAGTTTATTGTGATCCACACAGTCAAATATGAGAGTTAATTTAAGCAGCAGTTGGAAAGGAGGGTTATCAGTTATGAAATACTTAATAATTTCCAAATAATGGATATAAAACCAACTCATATTATTGTGATACATACGATAATTTTTAAATGAACATAACTCTTTTATATGTCTATGTGTAAATGAGTACTCAAAGAGAAGGGAAGAAAAGAATAATTACCGATTTCAAGATTGCAAACAATTTTGTCCTACCTCACCTCTGAGCTTCAGAGTCCAAGAATACAGGATCACAGACTGCATTTATGGGTTTTGATTCATTTTAAAAGTTTGACATGAGAGTTAAGCATAAAACAAAAGCTGTGATCTACTTGTGCACATTTCACATCATCATTGACTCATGTAGATTACTTACTAATTATAATGAATGATTAATTTTATTTTATATACCAATATATAAAAGTTAATAATAAGGTAAGCATTATTACTCTTTTTCCTCCACTTCTACTTCTCAGTCATTTCTATGAGATGCTTATTTAATCTGATGATTTTAATAAAAGACTTAACCCAGTCATCTGAATACTTAAGAACACAGATTACTTCATCAGTAACTGTTGGCAGCAGTTATTCAGTAATACCCACATATGAATATAAGATATTCTCACATTATTCTGAATTATATATCTGGTATCAGTTATTTTCACTCAAGTATTTGCAAAGTACAACTGAGTAATCAATAAGTGGTAGAAATAATGTCCATTATGTCAAAGAAACAGTACACATGACTACATTCTTGACAGGAAAACACATTTTTTAGATTTATTTATTTTCTCAGCTGTATGTATCTATGTCAGTAAAAAAGCAGCCTCATTCTTAAAAAGAGATGACCAATTAGTTTAGTGTCAGTCTACTATACTTCCCCCTTGAAATCCATAATTATTTCCTGACTAATTTAAATATTCAGTAGCATATTCAAATAATGTTTGCTATTCTGATGTTAGCAAGTACTCAGAATTTCCAATGGAGATAAATTCAAAGAAGTTTTCTCTACTCTCCCAATAAATCATGTCCAGAGAAGTCCAATATTTTGGTTTTCTCGTGTACCATTTAGGAGCTGAAGGTTTGGAGTCAGTTAAACCTGATTCAATCACTTACTTGTGATCTTTTCTAAGTTACTTAACCTTTTAGCACTCCAGTTTCTTTGCCTGTTAAATGGCCTCATTAGGAGCTTTATAAGGATTAAATGTTGTAATCTGTGCAAAGCACATAGTGCAATGCCAGAACCCTTCATTGTAAAACTCTCCATGGGAGGTCAACCATGCACAGAAACTGTGTGATAAATGGTAGTTATTTTTCTTATCATCAGGATCATTATTATTCAAAACACTCTGCTCAGCTGCTCACAGCCAGACTTAAAGAACAATTGTTCAAGAAGAACATTTCTCAAGGTTTGCTTGAGACTACATGATCACCTTATACTGCAGAGAAACTGACAGGGCTTTTATTTAATTTCTAGGCTGCTTTGGAAACATAAAATCAGAGGCAGAGGGTGAAGGAGAAATGGACTGCTGAATAAGACCCTCAAATTTGTAGAAGACTTAGAATATCTAATGTGATTCATACAGTTTTAACAGATTTGAGTTCTACCCAGTACATAGACGGAGAAGGCAATGGCAACCCACTCCAGTACTGTTGCCTGGCAAATCCCATGGACGGAGGAGCCTGGTGGGCTACAGTCCATGGGGTCGCTAGGGTTGGACATGACTGAGCGACTTTTCTTCCACTTTTCACCTTCATGCATTGGAGAAGGAAATGGCAACCCACTCCAGTGTTCTTGCCTGGAGAATCCCAGGGGTGGGGGAGCCTGGTGGGCCGCCGTCTCTGGGGTCGCACAGAGTCGGACATGACTGAAGCGACTTAGCAGCAGCAGCAGCAGCAGCAGTACATAGAAATAGGAAGATAAAACTAGGCCAGGGGAACTCTGCATAATTTTAACATGTTCTGTCCCTGAAAAACACTAGACAGATGAGTATTCTTGAAAGAAGCTGTTTCATGTGCTAAAATCTAAAATATGAGATTTATGTCAGAAGGTTAATATTCAAAAGAAAGTGCTCAACAGATGCCATCTGAATCAAAATATATTAATGCTTGTTAGGTAATGTATTGGGGGCTGTCCTGATGGCTCAGTGGCAAAGAATTCACCTGTAATGTAGGAGACTTGGATTTGACCCTTGGGTCAGGAATATCCCCTGGAGAAAGAAATGGCAACCCACTCCAGTATTCTTGCCTCGGATATCCCATGGACAGAGGATCCTGACAGTCTGCATTTCATGGAGTTGCAAGAGAGTCAGACATAACTTAATGACTAGACAACCACCACCACAAGGTAATATATTAGGATTAAAGCCCTAAAGTTAAACAATAGTGCCACAAACAGTGGCTAGAAGGAAAAATTTAGATTAAGTATTCAAACATTATTATGTATAGATCCAATATAATGGTAGATGGGATCTTTAAAAAATTTTATGGAGCAACAAGTGTAGATGTTTAGAATCCAGAAAATCTGGGCAGATCTCCCATGCTGGACCCACTTTCCATTTATTAATATATTTATTTCATATATATAAAAAGAATTTGATAACCAGCTGTTTAGCAACACATACTATAAAAATTTGAAAAGCCAATAATTTAACAAATTACAAGCCTTTTGGAGAAAAGCAACATGAAGAAATGGAGCCTAGGACAGAACTCTGAAAGAGGAAAACAGACGACAGTGTAATAGAAGCTAATTCCAAAGAAAGAGGAATACCCAAATATATGACTAAGTGGGGTAGGTGCCTGAAGGTTGGTACACAGTCTGTCCTGAAAGAGCTGATCATATGAGCAAGAGTGAAGTAGAGAAGGTAACAGTGAACCCAAAGGTCAAGCACCTTCAAGCAAGGATCAAAACATCAGACTTGAGGAGAAACACAAGGGGCAGCTGCTGCAGGATAATGAGAAGGAAGGTCATGTTGCTTTGAGGGAAATAATTCCAGCTGCTGAGGGTTGAATAAATTGGATAGGAGAGAGGTTGGAGACGGGTCTCTACCTTGAAGGCTGTCTCAGTAGCACTGGCACATGGTAAATGAATTCCAGATAAATATTGGGGCAGTGTGAATAATGAGTGGTTCTCAGCAATGTCTCAAAGGGCATAGTGACAAGTACTGATGGACTGAGTGACAAAGTCAAAGGAGAGGGTGAGAAATCAAACATGATTTTATTCTTGCATCTCTCTGAACTGCTCAGATACTGGTGTAAGAATGTTTCTTAGGAAAGTATACTGAACTAGAAGCTCTGTTTTTGTCAAAAGGCATATAGACTCTGATAAATATAAATGCTAGAATATGGGAGTCAAAGAAGCTTTACATGTATATGAGCTCCTGGAAAATGAGGACAAATTACTTGAAGAATGAAAACATGTAGGAAAAAACTATACTGCAGATTTTAATATACCACAGGACATTAGAAACATAAACCCAACTTCATTTATGTAATCAAACTAACTTCTAGATAATTTTTTTTTCCTTTTTTATGACCACTACAGTGCTTTGGCATATGAAAGCTCAAAAACACTTGTTAAAGACTAGCATACCCCTTGCTTACCTCTCTCTATTTCCATATGAAATATGAGGCAAATCACCAAGTAATTTTATTGAATAATTTGTGTGAATTAAAGAGTATTTGTATGGGTGCACCTGAAGAAGACTGAGCACCGAAGAATTGATGCTTTTGAACTATGGGGTTGGAGAAGACTCTTGAGAGTCCCTTGGACTGCAAGGCGATCCAACCAGTCCATTCTAAAGGAAATCAGTCCTGAGTGTTCTTTGGAAGGAATGATGCTAAAGCTGAAACTCCAGTACTTTGGTCACCTCATGCGAAGAGCTGACTCATTGGAAAAGACTCTGATGCTGGGAAGGATTGGGGGCAGGAGGAGAAGGGGACGACAGAGGATGAGATGGTTGGATGGCACCACTGACTGGATGGACTTGAATCTGAGTGAACTCTGGGAGTTGGTGATGGACAGGGAGGCCTGCCGTGCTGCGATTCATGGGGTTGCAAAGAGTCAGACACGACTGAGCGACTGAACTGAACTGAACTGACCCACCTCATAAAAAAGCTAAAGGAAATGTTGAATCAGGGAATTAACTCCAAAGATGTGTAAAATTCTGTCTCTAATTTTCAGCTAGCAGGTTTTTCTCAGTTAAACAAGTCTCCCTATTGACTAAATCATTTGTGTTTTTCCTTTTTATCCTTAAGTGAGTTAACTAAAACTCAACTTAGACTTTTAAGGATAAATACTATTTTTCTAGAACATACTACACTTAGCTCAAAAATAAAACCTTTTCTTTTCTTTATTTAATGGAAAAATGTTTATAAGGACTCATGTTTTTAAAGAACATTGTGAGGTAAATTAATATAAAAAAGTCAGATTATTGAGACATCTGGGTTTTGAAAGTCAAGGCAACTTGTATCTTGTACTTTGTCTTCTCTAAGTGTTTCTTATTTCCTCTCAGTGCACCTGCTATGTTCCAAAAGACAAAAGAGGAGACAGGGACAGTTGTTTTGATCTTCATTTTTAAAGGCATCTGTGTAAGGGAATTAAAAGGAGTCCTAGGGAGGGAATATATATTTATTCCATTCTAATACAATGATTTTGACAAACAATACTGGGTCAACCTGGAAATTCTACTCCCTTTAATATGCTAATTAAAATATGATACAATCCTCTTATATTTTGATAAAATTATAATACAATCTTACTTCACACAATTTGTATTATCTTTGAAATTTTTATCAATATTTTCCTGGAAAGGAGAAAGAATCTCCTGAGGTATTAATTTTGTTACAGGTCTCTTAATGAAATACATGAAATAATAATTAGTTATATCAAAAATCTATATCTTTTGGTAATATCTAAGTGTAAATTAGTTATAATGAAATCTCTATCTCATTGAGTTATGTCATCTGTCTTAACAAATAAAATATTTTAAATAAAGCTAGTTACAGTGTAAAACCACCTGGAACTTATAAATTAACTTAGGATAAAAAGGGAGAGAAAATAAAATGTCTCTATATATCTATTTCAGTGCCTTTTCTAAAGCAATAGCTATATCCTCTAAGAACTACACAACTGCCAACCAAGCAGCCGCCTTTTCACCGCTACAGCTTTGAGTGGACTTTTGTATCTACTTTTCTGCCCTTGTTTCTTCAGTCCTAGGCATGGTGATTTTTGCTGTTCTTTTCACCCTGCCTACATCTCTGCCATGTGTTCTGTCTCCTTCATCACTGAACCTGCTGGGATCCTGACTGAAACAGTCATCGGTACTAGAATTAGGCTCAGGAAATAGACCCTCCAGAAAGTTTACAGGTATAGGATTTTATATATATTTAAAATATAGATGGATAATCTCCATGCCTGGAGATATTTAGAACTAGTAATACATGACATTGTAGAGTAGTTTTGTACTACAAAATTATTATTTTCTAACATAAATATCATAAATATTTTTGTGCAGACTTTTCTTTTTTGAAGTTCTCAACAGATATCCCTTTCCTAAAGGTACAAATCTAAATCAATCTATCCATCACCAAGTAGGCTAATGAGCAGCACTCTATTTCCAATTTTTATGGGTGAAAAAGCTTAAAAGTCATCTAAATAAGTAGATATGCAAGTTTTATACCGAGAGAAGTAGATAAAAAATTGTTATATGAAAATAGCAATATGTAGAAATTGTGTTTCCCCTCATGATTCTTATGTCTTGAGCTATATTTGTCAGATTGCATGTGTACATGATTTATTCTTAAAAGAATTGGTTTAAATCGATTCCCTTCCTGGTTAGTAGACATGTAGCTAAGTGGGGATAAGAGAGAAAACAGAGCCTGAAAGCAGATTTTCACGTGAGATAAGGAAGGTTAAGGGCTTTGGGAGATAAGCTGGCAGCAGATGAATATGTGCTAGAAGAAGGATGGCTTATGATAGCCGAACAGGAGAGATGAACAAGAAAAAAAAGAATTTCACCAATGGAAAACTGGGAGCATCTATTTCCCTTTGCTCAAATGCCATGATTAGCTTCATGTGTTAGTGATAAAAAGGAAAAGACAAGTCAAAAATAAAGCAGAGCAAGTAAAAATGACGTTAAAAATTTAGAAGACAGGAAAATGATAAAGCTAAAGACAAATCGCAAAATATAGGGGCTTTTTTTTCATATACTATTTTGGAATTGATATTCTATTAAAGTCATAATTCAAATTTCAGTAGGAACATAAGTAGAGAAAGAGGACATTTTTAAAAATGCAATAAAAAGTGTATATATCATATACAATATAAATGTATATGCATATAATAAATGTACATGAATATTTTTACATTTCCATATATACACATATGAAGTGAAGTCGCTCAGTTGTGTCTGACTCTTTGCGACCCCATGGACTATACTCTGCCAGGCTCCTCTGTCCATGGGATTCTCCAGGCAAGAATACTGGAGTGGGTTGCCATTTCCTTCTCCAGGGGATCTTCCTAAACCAGGGATCAATAAGAACTGTTTATGAATCAATTAAATGTAAACAACAATCAAACAAACTGCCAACCAAGCAGCCATTCTAAGTTCTAGAATCTTTTTCTTAGAATGGCTCCATTCTAAGTTCTAGCATCTTGTTTTCCTTTTTAATTTTATATATTTTTTTGTATTTGTTGCTGCACGTGGACTCTGGTTAAGGTGAGTGGGGAATACTCTTCATTGCAGTACACAGGCTTCTTATTGCAGTGGCTTCTCTTATTGTGGAGCACAGGTTCTAGGCTCACAGGTTTCAGGCTGTGGCTAACAGGCTCTAGAGTGTGGGCTCAGTAGTTGTGGCCCATAAGTTGTGCTGAGGCATATGGGACCTTCCCAGACTAAGGATCAAACCTGTACCCCCCTGATTGGCAGGAGGCTTCTTAACCACTAGACCACCAGGAAAGCACCAGCATCACTTTAAAATTCTATGTTCCTTGAGAATGTTGAATTTCTGATTATTTATGAACCTGGTTCATGATTTTAAATGTAACCCAGATAAAGCTGTCTTCTTCTTGTATTAAATCTAGTTTCAGCCTAGAAAAATAAGAGCTGTCTTTCAAAAACATTAAAAAGCTATGGAAATCTTTGGTGGGACTTCTGTCAGAACATCAAGGAGGAGATGACATAGCATATCACATTGCATTATTTCTTTAAAAATATCACTAAACATTTATTCTTGCTAAAGTTCCACTCATAATGGCAACCTCGTATATCTCTTTCCTCTGTGTGCCCTACTCACACTTACTCTGTTTCACTTTATTTCAGGTCCCTTTGACCCTTCCATGCCTTTGCCTCTACTTCTCTATAATTCTTCCTCATATACAAAGCACAGTTTTGAGGCTCAACAATTCAGGCAATTTGGCTGGGTGATTGTTGGGTTTCATGCTATGTCAACTGGAGTTCAATCAGTGGTATTTTACTGGTCTATTCTGAAAGATCCCAAAGTCTTACATATATATATGACTTCTCAGCAGTGATGGAGGGAAGATAAACTTCCCTGGCTCTGCCATTCCATGTGGTCACAGAGCTTCTCCATACAGTCTGTCCAGCTGAAGTCAACTCCCTACATGGCAACTCAACTAACACTTCTAGAGTCTCAAGAGGAAGCTGCAAGACCTTTTATACCTAGCATATAAATTAACATCATCTTCTCCCATTCCCTCCATTCCATTGTATTGATATCTACATTTCCTACATATTCCCTGGACTGCAAAATAACCATATATTCATTTAGTGGTCATGCCAAAAGTTAGGGATCATTTTTTATTCTGATCCTTTTACTCTCCAAGTCTCATCAGTAAGATTAAATAGATTATAACTTTTAATGCAGACTATTCCCAGCTGGTATCTTGCTGCTTAACTTGTCTTATTTTCCCTCTGGTGTCCTTCAGTCTACCCTAGATAAAATTCTCAGATACCAGAATGAATGAAAAGACCATGGTATTTTGTTCACTATATAACCTGTAGATTGACTTATACCTATCTATCAGTCTCGCCGTCCTGCAGGCAGAATCCTGAAATGGCCTCCGAGATTTCCACACCCTGCTATATATGCCTTGTTCAATTTCCTTCCCCCGGGTGTGAGTGATACTTTTTTTTTTTTTTAATTTTAATTTTTACTTTATTTTACCTTACAATACTGTATTGCTTTAGCCATACATTGACATGAATCCATCACGGGTGTACATGCGACCCCAAATATGAACCCCCCTCCCACCTCCCTTCCCAAAACATCCCTCTGGGTCATCCCCATGCACCAGCCCCAAGCATGCTGTATCCTGCATCGGACATAGACTGGCGATTCGATTCTTACATGATAGTATACATGTTTCAATGCCATTCTCCCAAATCATCCCACCCTCTCCCTCTCCCTCTGAGTCCAAAAGTCCGCTATACACATCTGTGTCTTTTTTGCTATCTTGCATACAGGGTCATCATTGCCATCTTTCTAAATTCCATATATATATGTTAGTATACTGTATTGGTGTTTTTCTTTCTGGCTTACTTCACTCTGTATAATCAGCTCCAGTTTCATCCATCTCATCAGAACTGATTCAAACGAATTCTTTTTAACGGCTGAGTAATACTCCATTGTGTATATGTACCACCAGCTTTCTTATCCATTCATCTGCTGATGGACATCTAGGTTGTTTCCATGTCCTGGCTATTATCAACAGTGCTGCGATGAACATTGGGGTACATGTGTCTCTTTCTATTCTGGTTTCCTCAGTGTGTATGCCCAGCAGTGGGATTGCTGGGTCATATGGCAGTTCTATTTGCAATTTTTTAAGGAATCTCCACACTGTTCTCCATAGTGGTTGTACTAGTTTGCATTCCCACCAACAGTGTAGGAGGGTTCCCTTTTCTCCACACCCTCTCCAGCATTTATTGCTTGCAGATTTTTGGATCACAGACATTCTGACTGGTGTGAAGTGGTACCTCATTGTGGTTTTGATTTGCATTTCTCTAATAATGAGTGATGTTGAGCATCTTTTCATGTGTTTGTTAGCCATCCGTATGTCTTCTTTGAAGAAATGTCTATTTAGTTCTTCGGCCCATTTTTTGATTGGGTCATTTATTTTTCTGGAATTGAGCTGCATAAGTTGCTTTTATATTTTTGAGATTAGTTGTTTGTCAGTTGTTTCATTTGATATTATTTTCTCCCATTCAGAAGGCTGTCTTTTCACCTGACTTATATTTTCCTTTGTTGTGCAGAAGCTTTTAATTTTAATTAGATCCCATTTGTTTATTTTTGCTTTTATTTCCAGAATTCTGGGAGGTGGATCATAGAGGATCCTGCTGTGATTTATGTCGGAGAGTGTTTTGCCTATGTTCTCCTCTAGGAGTTTTATAGTTTCTGGTCTTACGTTTAGATCTTTAATCCATTTTGAGTTTATTTTTGTGTGTAGTGTTAGAAAGTGATCTATAACAAATACCACAGACTGACTGACACAAAGCAATCTTGAGAAAGAAGAATGGAAGTGGAGGAATCAACTTGCCTGACTTCAGGCGCTACTACAAAGCCACAGTCGTCAAGACAGTATGGTCCTGGCACAAAGACAGAAATATAGATCAATGGAACAAAATAGAAAGCCCAGAGATAAATCCACACACATATGGAAACCTTATCTTTGACAAAGGAGGCAAGAATATACAATGGAGTAAAGACAATCTCTTTAACAAGTGGTGCTGGGAAAACTGGTCAACCACTTGTAAAAGAATGAGCGATACTTATAACTTTCCTTTGAATAAGATAAAAGTAATGGTTTATCCCTCCATGATTATGTTACATTACAACAAAGATGAGAAGATTTTTCAGGTGTAACTAATATCTTTAATTAATTACTAAGATATTTTCCTGAATAGTCATGACCTAATTACATGCTCTTGAAAAGAAATATGTTCTCTTGCTGGCCAAGAAGAAGCAAAGAGCTTTAGTATGAATTCTAATGGGGAGGAACAGCCTCTAGGAATTGGTGACCTCAGTCTTAAAACTGTAAGAAACTCAATTCTGAGTTTAAATAAACTTAGAAGACTCCTCATTCCAGATAGGATCACAGCCTGGTCAATATCCTGACTGGGAAAGATTGAGGGCAGGAGGAGAAGGGTTTGACAGAGGATTAGGTGATTGGATGGCATCGTTGACTCATGGACATGAGTTTGAGATGGTGAAGGACAGGTAAGCCTGGCATGCTGCAGTCCATGGAGTCACAAAGGGTTGGACACAAATAAGCAACTGACCAACAACAAGACCCTGATCAGAGGAATTAGTGCTTGGATTTCTTTCAGGTGGGAGCTGTGAAATAATGAAGGTGTGTTACTTTAAGAGGTTAAGTTATTTAACAATTTCAATTTAAAATATTTCAATGGGTTTCCAGGGCCCTTGGGATAAAGTCTTCAGTACAGCTTACAAGATGCTCCCTGCAGAGGGCTCTGCCCCTCTCTCCAGCCTTCCCTCTTACAGGTTCTCTCTTGATGCACAGGGGCCAGTTATTTAAGGCTTCTTTCATTTTTTTCACAACTCAGACTCTCTCTTGCCTTCACGGTTTTACACTCATCTGATCAACTCCACCATCTCACTGATACCACTCTGATAAAAACCACAGCCAACTTTTTCCTGAATTGCTCTAATCATCTCCAACTGATCCCATGCCCTTTCCCCTTCCCACTCCCACTACAGCCTGCATGCCAGAGTTGTTAAACTAAAAATGTTAAAATAGAGGTCAGATAAAAACCCTCCTCCACTCAGAACTTCACAAAGTCTCTCATTTCTCTTTGGTTTTTTACTTTGGTAAAAACCATAGTTGTCAAAATGGCTTCAAAGACGGTGCACAGTCTGATCCTCTATTGCCTGTCTAATTTCCTTCTGTTTTCCCTGCTAAGCTCACTTCGCTCTAGCTTCTTCTTTTTTACTTTTTTTTCCTTTTCTTTATCCTTCAGCCTGTTCTGCCTGAGAGCACTATCGTACCTTCTACCTGAAATGCTCTTCCCACTGGTAGACACATAGCTTATACTCTTACTTCTTTCTGGTCACTCAAATGGCAACTTACCTATGTCCTTTCTTGACCATGTTATTTGGAACAGCCACATCTCCCAGTAGTTCTTAAATCTTTTCCCTTTTTTCTTCTCTATACCACTTAGCATGGTCTCTAATTCTGTATGCACATGGTTGTTTCGTGTGTGTTTGCCCCCTAGAGTGTAAGCTCCCAGGAAGATATGGATGCTGGTTCCCACCACTGCTGGATCCCCAGTACCTAGAGCAATGACTTGTACATAGTAGAAAGTGAATAAAGGTAAAAAAGCTTTAACTAAAAAATAGTTTCACTAAAAAAAATGGTTTCACTAATACAACATTGTAAATAAATTAAACTCCAATTTTAAAAATTTTATTTGTCCTAATGCTCTCCTCTCCCTTTCTCTTCCAACTCCCAAAAAGCACTTTTTTTTTTTGGTCTTCCTAATTAAATTAACCCCCCTATTTTTAGAATAGATCATGTCTCTCTAAAAAACATTTTTACATAACCCTATATGTAACATAATTATATTTAGTTACACAATCCACTCCAGTATTCTTGCCTGCAGAATCCTGTGGACAGAGGAGCCTGGAGCGCTGCTGTCCATAGGGTAATACAGAGTTGGACAGACTGAAGCTGCTGCTACTAACTAACTGTTATTTTCAATTGTCAAACGTGCACCCAAAAAGATAGGTAAGTACCAGTATTCCTTATTTGATCCTTTGTAACTGACATAGTACCTGGGACACATTGTGTTAGCAGTAAAGTATGCAGCATACAAAATACATAAGCAAACCAAATGGATGATTTTTTCTCTTCTTCAATTCCTCCCTTCAAACTGTTTTCACTAGCAGGATGTCTAGCAGAGAACTATTGCTAGTACATATTTGTTGACTGATTCATCTGTTAATTGAAAGATCTTTTAAGTATACTGATTTACATAAAGGTAAGGAGTTTGAGATATCATTCTGCTTTGTAAAACTAAATGCCTTTACATATTCATCACTAGAAAATAATAAGTGACTCATGCCCTCAAGTACCACAATAATACCTGAGAGGCTGAAATTGAACGTGAAAGAGAAACAACCAAACAAACCATGAAGCAATGAGGTGGAGCCACAAATTTCAACCATGGATGGAGATAACTAGGTGTCTCCCTGATCAAAAAGACTATGTAAAAATTAAGGATTAAAAATGAACTATAATTTAGAAAGTATATTTGTATGAAATGAATGCTTCCAAGGTATCAATCATATTATTTTGAGATTAAAGAACACACACACACAGCTTAGGACAATGTAGCTTTCTTTTAAAAAAATTTTAAATAACATTTTTCCTTTACAGTTTTGAAATATATGAATTAGTAACAGACTGTGTTTATCATCAAAAGGATATGGTAACAATCTTCACTTCATTTGAAAAAAGACATGGTATCTCTACTTTAAACACATTATCTGACATGCTGCTCTTATATGTAAAGCAATGAAGCACAGGATTCTGGATCAAAGCTAAATTCCTCCATTACCAATCTCTGTTATAATTTGTTAAGATCTAACTTACAACAGAAGAGGAACTTTTCATTCTGTTTCAATTCCTTACAATGCCTCTATTCAGACCCCCTCAGACTTCATAACAATTTAAATAAACCATTTTACCAATATTAGGGGCTTCCCTGGGGCTCAGACAGTAAAGAATCTGCCTGCAGTGCAGGAGACCTGGGTTCAGTCCCTGGGTTGGGAAGATCCCCTGGAGAAGAGAATGGCAACCCACTCTAGTATTCTTGCCTGGACAACTACATGGACAGAAGAGTCTGGTGGGCTACAGTCCATGGGGTCACAAAGAGCAAATAACACTCTCACTTTCACCAATGTTAACTATTTAATAAACCATATAAATAAGCGAATCCTTCCACTTCTACTATTCTTGCTGCCATTGTTATTCAAATATTTAACATATCCAATGTAGCACAAAACAAAGGACTTATTAGTAGAAACAAGACAAGGAATATATTGCTTAATAGTGTTTTTAATATTTCAGTCTTCCCAACTGAAGACATTTATAGACACTTAAGCTTAGTATACACACTGCAGTTTTATAAACTTGTGTATAATATATTATGTACTCATATTTAGTGGAATGCTGTTTTCCGGCATCCTTTAATAGCTTCATTTTGTGGAACAGGATTTATTTATTTCAAGGCTGTCAGTTTTATAATAGTTCTTGTGTGTCATTTAGAGGCATCCATCCAACATAATGATAAATTATGAAGAAAGAGAACACCAGAATAAATAGCCACAATAAGAGAAGGTAGATATAGCAAATGCCACTACTTGATTCTCTTAATCATCGTTAAAGCTTCATTTTCTATGCAAAATTTTTTCCAATCTGTCATTAGGCTCTACAAATGAAAGAATCACAAGTGAAACCATAAGTATTTTCTACCTTAGTGCCAGACATTTAAGGAAGAGAGAAAGGAAAGGTTGTGGTTTGAGACAATAAAACCAGACTTCTTAGAATGTGAAAAGGAGTGATGTAGTCTTATTTATATTTTTCCTCACACCTGTCCAATTCCATAGTCCCTTCTACACTTAATAAGTACCTTGAGTTTTCCCATCCAATTAGCAACTGAGTTATTGTCTAATAGACAATGTACCACAAACTTGAACCTCATCAACAAAACTGAAGTGGGAAAATAATCAGTGTGAGGACATTGAAAGCAAAACTTAGCAAGGGATGCAGAGATGACAGATCAAGGCTGAGACATATATGTCAAACACACACAACCATGCTGTTCCTTTGAGGATTGTTATTTGGGGGCAAAATGGGGCTTCATTAGGGAGTTAAGCTACATAGTAAAGGAAACATCTCTAACTTTCTACTTTCTCTAACAATTTTTTTTTCATAGAATTCAAGGAAAAATTGATTAGCATTTTGACTTTACAATGGCTTGAGGCCCTAGGTCAAAAGAACAGTCTCCATTAATGTTAGCTACTTTATAGATCTCATTACTAATCTTTAATCCTTACTTAAAATTATGATATGCCTTATTACATGAAATTGTGATTTATAAATGATAGCAGTGTAAAAGTGTCACTAATTCATAATTTTAGAGAGTATAGCTCAATGAAATTTTCTCTGATATGCTTTATGAAAGAGGAAAAAATTCAAGCCCTTTAATTAATAACCTGCCCTGGAAAACCATCTTTCTAGACGAGTACTGAAAAGACTTCAGGATAGCCAATAATAGCCTGACATACTCTTTTATTTCAAAAGGAATCATTTGCTATTAATAATGGTAAGCAGGGTTTCTGGACATTTAATGGGAGCATCATTCCTTTAACTTGTCAGTTGGTTTTATGTTATAAAGAGGAGGTGATGGGGTGAACCAAGCTTGCAGGCATATATAACATTATGGAAGGTGAAGAATCTACGATGCTTCATCAGACAAGCCATTTCATTTTGTCATTGAGCCATAGCAAAGTCATTGCTGTCTGAGGAATTATTGTGAAGTTATCATTTGCTGTCTCAGGTTTTATAAAACTACATATAAATGTTAGAAATCAGTTTCTATAATTGTATCATATACTGGAAATTAAATGCAGATATGTAAAATATTTTCTTACATTAAAAATAGGACAGGTATATTAATTTTAATTTTTTTTCAGCAAAATTAGGAAGATTACAAACAAAATTTTCACTACTTGATATTACTGCTGGTTGGTGAAAATATATCCAAACAAGACCCTAAGGGGGCCTTCCTGGGACAGACCCCTCCCCCATTATCCTCTGCTTTAACTCCTCTCTGAAATATCTAGATAATAGTAACTGATATATATTTCCCAAGTTTTTCAAATGCTAAAACCACCACCAAATGAAAGAGATTAACTATTTAATGATCATGAGCACTTGGCTCCCAGACCTATTAGTACCTAAGGACTGATCACCAAAAATCGATGAGAGAATTGTGCACAAGCTGATCACAGACCCTGGGAGATCCTTCCTTCACTTTGCCTTTAAAGATGCTTTACTAAAACCTGAGAGATTTTGGAGTTCCTAAGCATCAGCACAAGCCACCCATTCTCCTTACTTGTCCCTGCAATAAACCTTTCTCTGCTCCAAATTCCAACATTTTGGTATGTCTGGCCTCACTGCGTGTCTGGCACACAAACTTGTGTTTGATAACAAAATTATAGGTAGACTGAATATATTCTTCCTTCCCCTGCTCAAATCCTCTCCCCTCCCAACAGTAAGCAAATCTTCTGAAATACTAAGGAACATTACAATAGCCACAAATAATTAGGATATAGAAACTGATGGAGATAGAATCACACATGCTAGAATATTTGCATACCTCTTATCCAATACCTTGAGAAGTAAAACCCCTGAGAAAATGAAAAAGAGAGGTTTTCACCAAAATTTTATGAATTCTAATATTACAAGAAAATGTATCATGTTCACTAATATTATAAATAAACTTCACATGTGAGATGTTCATTCATTCAGTTAGAAAAATATTTAGAAGAGAGATTTGTTCATTTTGTAGAAAGAACTATGAATAAGACAACTTTCATTGAGCTATGTTATTACATCATAGCTAGTAATGACAAAAAAAAAATAACACACATGTAGGTAATATCTTAATCACATATATTATAGATAAGGTAATGCTATAAGGAAGAAATAAAAAAGCATCCTGACGTAGAAAGTGGGTGGGGAGGAAGGGATTGTGTTCATGAAAGATCTTTCCAACAGAGCATTTAAGCTGAACCCTGGATGACAGGAATAGAATAAACAGAGAATACTGAAGGGCAGCATTCCAGGCAAGAAGGACAATGAATGGCAGTTGCTCCCTGTGCATAGTGCTGATAGGTTCTAGGATCTTGCCATACATTTGCAGCCTACCAATATTATGAGATCATCAGCATCTACCTAAATACCAAATGCTTGAGCATCACAGACTTTCTAAATCAAAATCCTGAAACTTTGGAGTGCTGAATTCTAGCATGTTCACAGTGCACTTAGATAAACTAAGGATTACAACTCAGTTAGCTATGGTTTAAAACAAAGAAAACACAGATGTCTGGACGTTTAGAAGTGTTTTGCTTTGAAATGTTTCTATCAGTGAGTAAGCAATGGAATAACATTTGAAATTTTTTCTTCTTCCAATTTCACCTCTAACTTTATTTAATAGCAGAACTCATTTAGTATTATTTCTCAAAAAAAAAAAAAAATACTAAGGAAAATCCTAAAGGGAAAGGTTATCAGAACTTGTAAAATGTGTATGTATATCATGTGAAATCACAGTCGTGTCCGACTCTTTGCGACCCCATGGACTTAGCCCACCAGGCTCCTCTATCTGTGAATTTTTCTAGGCAAGAGTACTGGAGTAGGTTGCCATTTCCTTCTCCAGGGGATCTTCCAACCTGGGGATCGAACCCGGGTCCCCCACGTTGTAAGCAGATGCTTTACCATCTTTGAATGTGCTCATGATTCCTTAGCATCACCATACCTAAATCAGAAAATCTCACCCCAGAGATAGTATCCAATAAGGAGGCTGATCTAGGTTCAATCTAGAAGTCCAACACTTGTCTTTTATTAATAACATGCCCTTCAACTGTCCACAAACTCCATAAAAGAAGTGGACAAAAAAATCAATGTTTCTCAGTGGACACAATATTGGGGATGAGAAAGATGTTATGAAGGAGTGTCCCTCTTATAGTATGTTAAGGGTCCCTGACTCTCACCCACTAAATGTCACAGCAATTACTCACTGTTTGTGACAAATAGAAAAATGAAATGTTTTCACACATTTCCAAGTGTTTATAGGCCTGAATAATCATTTTTTAAACTGTTTCTTAATAACATTCTCCTGTGTGGTATTCATTTGTGTTACAAAAAGAAAAAGTGTTTTCAGGCCAAGCATTATGTTTGTCATATAATATACCAAATAGTAAAGTAGGTTTCTTTTCGTAGGAATTTTCTAGATCTTAAAGTTAATAAGAACTGCAAACTTTAAAAAGAAGAGGATGAGGCAAAATGTTTATAAAGTGTTCTAAGCTTATTTAATCAAAAAGTTTTTAAAATCATGTATGAGAAATTTCATTAATTTAGTTCTTTAAATTATCATTCAAACTGATATCACATCACATATGATATAGTTGACAATTTTATTCACCCTGATTTTAGAGATTCAATTTGAAAACCTGAAAAGCCTGCAGAAAAGAAAGCAAATATGCATCATATTTTATATATATAAAGTCAAACAGATAATGTAATGATAATATGTTCCCATATTCACAAAAGGAAGGTAACATAACATGTCAGTTTCTATGTTAAATCTTTTTCTTCTGTATTCTTTTGATAATAGCCCTACAAGGAAACTAATTATCTTTAATCTACTATTGGGGAAATGGAGACAGAAAGAGATGACTTTTTCTGTTATGGGCTAGACTAAGATCATGTGGAAAAAATCCAAAATGCAGTGGTTCAAATAAGACAGAAGTCTATTTCTCGTTTATGCTATAGGTAGCATGTAGATGGGAGAAGGCAATGGCACCCCACTCCAGTACTCTTGCCTGGAGGGCCCCATGGACGGAGAAGCCTGGTGGGCCACAGTCCATGGGGTCGCTAAGAGTCGGACACAACTCAGCGACTTCACTTTCACTTTTCACTTTCCACTTTCATGCATTAGAGAAGGAAATGGCAACCCACTCCAGTGTTCTTGCCTGGAGAATCTCAGGGATGGAGGAGCCTCGTGGGCGCCGTCTGTGGGGTCACACAGAATCAGACACGACTGGAGCGACAGCACCAGCAGCAGCATGTAGATGAGTGGTCAAGAGTCAGTAGATGGCTCAGATTCACAAAACCACCATCAAGGAGTCAGTTTCCTTCTCTTATTTCTCTGAAATCCTATAGTATTGTCTTTATTTGCATGATTGATGGTGGTTCACCAGAACCATCGCTATAGTCCAGTCCAAGAAAGTGGGAAAATACTGAGATAGGACAAGCCTCAGAGAAAGTGACCAAAAATTTCAAATATTACCTGTTGGCAAGGGAGTCTAATAAATGTAGTTAACATGTGTTATGGGAGAAGTTGTATTACTAGAAGGAAGAAAGAGACAATGGGTACTAGAGGAAAATTGGCAGTCTCTGTTATTAGAGAAACAGAAAAAGATTGAAACAAAGCGAGAGAGAAAAAGAGAAGACAAATTTACATTGAAACATAATACCCCTCAATATGCAAACCAAAATGTTTAATGATAACAGTTCAGTTGAGTTCAGTTGTTCAGTCTTGTCCAACTCTTTGCACAGCACACCAGGCCTCCCTGTCCATCACCAACTCCTGGAGTTCACACAGACTCACGTCCATCAAGTCAGTGATGCCATCCAGCCATCTCATCCTCTGTCGTTCCCTTCTCCTCCTGCCCCCAATCCCTCCCAGCATCAAAGTCTTTTCCAATGAGTTAACTCTTCACATGAGGTGACCAAAGTATTGGAGTTTCAGCTTCAACATCAGTCCTTCCAATGAATACCCAGGACTGATCTCCTTTAAGATGGACTGGTTGGATCTCTGTGACAATAGTAATGATAATCAAACATCCATCAAAGCCTTACAGTGTTCTAAATGCTTTGCATACATACATTAACTCATTTAATTCTCACAACAACCCTATGGTGTGCATGCTATTACTGTTGCTACTTTATGAATGACGCAATTGTAATGAGTTTTGGTGATCGGTGAAAGGCACAACTGGAAAAGGTCAGTTTTCATTCCCAAAGAAAGGCAATGGCAAAGAATGTTCAAACTACCGCACAATTGCACTCATCTCACGTGCTAGTAAAGTAATGCTCAAAATTCTCCAAGCCAGGCTTCAGCAATACGTGAACCGTGAACTTCCTGATGTTCAAGCTGGTTTTAGAAAAGGCAGAGAAACCAGAGATCAAATTGCCAACATCTGATGGATCATGGAAAAAGCAAGAGAGTTCCAGAAAAACATCTATTTCTACCTTATTGACCATTCCCAAGCCTTTGACTGTGTGGATCACAAGAAACTGTGGAAAATTCTGAAAGAGATGGGAATACCAGACCACCTGACCTGCCTCTTGAGAAATCTGTAGGCAGGTCAGGAAGCAACAGTTAGAAATGGACATGGAACAACAGACTGGTTCCAAAGATGAAAAGGAGTGTGTCAAGGATGTATATTGTCACCCTGCTTATTTAATTTAGATGCAGAGTACATCATGAGAAATGCTGGACTGGAAGAAACACAAGCTGGAATCAAGATTGCCAGGAGAAATCTCAGTCACCTCAGATTTGCAGATGACACCACTCTTATGGCAGAAAGTGTAGAGGAACTAAAAAGCCTCTTCATGAAAGTGAAAGAGGAGAGTAAAAAGTTGGCTTAAAGCTCAACATTCAGAAAACGAAGATCATGGCATCCGGTCCCATCACTTCATGGGAAATAGATGGGGAAACAGTGGAAACAGTGTCAGACTTTATTTTGGGGGCTCCAAAATCACTGCAGATGGTGACTGCAGCCATGAAATTAAAAGACACTTACTCCTTGGAAGAAAAGTTATGACCAACCTAGATAGCATATTCAAAAGCAGAGACATTACTTTGCCAACTAAGGTCTTTCTAGTCAAGGCTATGGTTTTTCCAGTGGTCATGTATGGATGTGAGAGTTGGACTGTGAAGAAGGCTGAGCGCCAAAGAATTGATGCTTTTGAACTGTGGTGTTGGAGAGACTCTTGAGAGTCCCTTGGACTTCAAGGAGATCCAACCAGTCCATTCTGAAGGAGATCAGCCCTGGGATTTCTTTGGAAGGACTGATGCTAAAGCTGAAACTCCAGTACTTTGGCCACCTCATGTGAAGAGCTGACTCACTGGAAAAGACTTTGATGCTGGGAGGGATTGGGGGCAGGAGGAGAAGGGGACGACAGAGGATGAGATGGCTGGATGGCATCAGGGACTCGATGGGCGTGAGTCTGAGTGAACTCCGGGATTTGGTGATGGACAGGGAGGCCTGGCATGCTGCGATTCATGGGGTCGCAAAGAGTCGGACACGACTGAGGGACTGAACTGAACTAAACTGAACTGAAAGGCACAACTAGCAAGGGGTACCCAGAATTCTAGAATAGGCTGCCTGATTCTGGAATCTATGAGCTTCAATGTCTTTCTCTGCTGCTTATCCAAGTCCATTTTCCCACAAATAGAAGGCTTCTTGACACAATTTCATCATTTCTATGTTCCTGACTATGTTATGAACCAAATTAACAAGTTTGTTGGTTTTTTTTTTAGAAAAAGTGGATAAAGGAGGATTTAATACTGCAATAAATTTCTTTTCTATTATCTATTTAAATTATAGTAGAAGTAATGAGGAACAGGCTTATCTAAATCTAGATGGCACTGCACTGTATTAAACTAATAGCTATCATTTCATGACATTTCACCATTATTTGGTTTCAGGATTCAGTGCGATTTGTCTTTGCTTAGAAAATTACCACTCACAGGAAACCTATTATGATAGACTGTTTAGCAAATTTACAAACACACCTAGGTCCTTAGGTTTTTTTAAAATAGATATACTTTTAGACTATAAGTAGAACATTAGTACATAATAGTTTGGGATATCTTCATAAGCCCAAATATTTGGCATCAATTTAATAGATCATATGTAACTCATTTCTGGCAATCACTCCCCCCAAATACCTTGATAAGTGGTTTGGTCAACAAATGGTGTCCAACTCTTGTGACCCCATGGATTGTAACACACCAGCTCCTCTGCCCAAGGGATTTTCTAGGCAAGAGTACCAGAGTGGGTTTCCTTTTCCTTCTCCAGGGGATCTTTGTGACCCAGGGATTGAACCCAGGTCTCCTTCATTGCAAGCAGATTCCTTAACGTCTGAGCCATCAGGGAAGCCTAGGTAATCATTCAGTGTTCCTAAATTGTGTAGCTCTGTGGGTGTCCTCCTCTTTGTTCAAAGCAGAAGGCACTTGTGAATGAAATAGCGTTACTCTGAATCAGGACAGTACTGATAGGAGAGTAGAGTATTAGTATCAAGGCCACACCAGGAATCTTGGTGTACTCCATGTACACTCTTCTTATTTGGAATCCAGCAGAGAAAGCCTAACCACAGAAGAAAGAAAGAGGATGGAAATGCTCAATCTTTCAGCACTGTTTTGAGCTATAAAGAGGAACTAGAGAATCTGAGGCAAACGCTGACTGCAATAGCACTCCCTACCAAGCACCATGACTGTGGTTCTGTGCTGGCAGCTCAAAGGTACGTACTCAGCTAATTTACTTAGGAACCCCACCTACAGGAACGAGTTTAATACAAAGTCTATTGATATAGAGACTATAATTTTTCTTATTTCTAATACAACCTCCTCATATTTATACCCCATCAAGAGCCTGAATTAGCTAGTTGAATATAGGTCATTGCACAAATATTACTAACAAAATCAGTGTAAAGTGATTCTTTTATTCATTAATGAGACTCAAAATATAAAGTATAAGGTTCAGATTTCTAAACTCAGGGGTGACTTTTTAAAATTTTATTAAGCCATTATAAGACCTCTAAATTATCTAGACTCTGCTGCACAAAGGAGAATTTTTCAACTAGATGTCATTTGGTTCTTGCTCTTATTTTTTCCAGCAGTTTGCTCTAATAATAGCTCTAAATTACCATGTATTAAAATGCTTAACTTGGTTTTCATTCAATAGTGTTGTAAAATAATATTTCTTTCACAAATATAAGGCATAGATATGTCCTTGAAATCTTTAAGTACACAAATATTCTCACTTGTTTAACTGAGATATTCCCCAAAGTGAGAATTGTAAAAAGATTAATGTTCTAAGTATAGATTTTTTTTTATTACACTTACAAGTAATTTCTTTCCTCAGGAGAAGTAGAAGAGGGTTTTAATATCTATTGAATCTTATTTATTCTAAAGTTTGACCTAACATACATGAGCAAATGGAAGTCACATAAATTCCAGTGATTTCTTTTTTCCCTTGCTTTTTAAGGTTAAATTTTAGCAGAATCTATCCCATAAAAATTATAAAATAAACCCTAGTCTCTGCCCTTCTCACTCCGCCCACATCCCCTCCTTTCCCTCTCCGTATCCATATCAGTACTAATTGACACAAATTTTTCTCAGAACAAAATACCCTTTGAAAAATACTCTTTTAGTGTTTTCTTAAGAATATAATTTACAACCAAATTAAAACAGCATCATCCTGTTTCCTATGCCAGTAGAATTAGGGGCATCAATGTCTTTGAAACATTATTTTGGAGCCTTATAGCAAAGGTAAACATTATCAAAGTATAACTTTCAAAATTACAACTAAAAGATGGCAAAACTTGGTCAAGGACTGCTTGAAAAATATTTAGTTATCCAAGAAAGAATGTTGGAAGGGATCACTATGTTAGAGTAGGTAAGAAGCAGTTAATAGCTTCAGGTAACTATAACCATAAATTTGGGTTATTTTTAATTTTATACAGAAATCACTTGAATATTGATGAGATTTAACTGTATAGTCTATGGCTGTAAATAGTAAATAGCTTGTCAAACAAAGCTTTTTTTTTTTTTTTCTCTCTCCTCTGAAACAACTCTTTTAAGTGGACCTGTTAGACAATGTTCTGGAATGGTAGTGCAAGGGTACACACATTCTTTTCCCTTATTTCCTTGTCTTGGGTACCTTTAATTTCTTCCTTTAACTCCTATAACAATATGGTTTTATTAGCATAGTTAACATTTTAATATATTAACATATATTATTGAATATATACCAACAGGTAACATCACAGTGAAAGTGAAAGTTGCTCAGTCGTGTCCAGCTCTTTGAGACCCCATGGACTATACAGTCCATGCGATTCTCCAGACCAGAATACTGGAGTGGGTAGCCTATCCCTTCCCTGGTGACTCAGAATGTAAAGAGTCTGCCTGCAATACAGGAGACCTGGGTTCAATCCCTGAGTAGGGAAGACCCCCTGGAAAAGGAAATGGCAACCCACTCCAGCATTCTTGCCTGGAAAATCCCATAGACAGAGGAGACTCCCCATGGACAAAGGAGCCTGGCAGGCTACAGCCCATGGGGTCACAAAGAGTAGGACATGACTGAGCAAGTAACACCTTCACAAGTTCACATTAAATATATACTTTATCTTCATCTGAGGTGAATAAAAGTAAGTTTTAGATTAAATATAAATTTTTTAACCAGTGAAAACTGACCACAGAGAAAAGAGATATCAGCTTCCTACAATTAGCAAGATAATGTGTATTTGGGGTTTGTGGTGATCCAAGGACAAAAGAGCAGATAGAACCAAGGAGGTCTTGGAATGCAGGAAGGGAAAAACCAGACCCTATCATCCTTCCCTCCCCCATGTTGTAACTCTTAATGGATTTCAGGTTCTCCTGAGCAGTATAACCTGTCTCCCCTCCTACTTCAAGAAGGTATTTATTTGCCTTACTCTTGCCCTGCACCCCCCACCCAGTATATGTGCCTCATCCAATCAGCAAATGATATCCCACCCCTTGTACCCTGGGTATAAAAGTCGACTAAGCATCTGTGTTCAATGTTGGTTCTCCTTGAGCTGGCCCGCTGTTCTAACAGTATCTCCCACTCTAATAAACTTTATTTCCCTCTCATTCTGTCTATTGTCTGGAAATTCTTTTACAACCTGCGTCCAGACCACAACGGGATTCTCTGAGATGGTTAGTTGTTCTTTTTCAATTTCTTTTCCTATTTAGGTTATTAAATGTATTGAGAGTAGATACATATAAATGTATAACTGAATCACTTTGCTATACACCTAAAACTAACACAACATTGTTAATCAACTGTACTCCAACAGAAAATTAAAAAAAAAATTTTTTTAATATAGTTGTGATTTCTTCTTGAGAGAGTCAGTTTCTAGGTATGTTGATAAGAAGTCCAGGGGCCCCAAGGAGGAGAAAGGGCTCTGGGGCTGTTGAGAAGGGGAAAAGGACAAATTCTTTATTGGATATATTCCTTAGTCTAAGTCACACGAAACATTTTTTTCTTTAAGCCCGGAGCTGATGACCACACAACAAAATACCTCAGCTTAAACTCTGTTCAGTTCAGTTCAGTCACTCAGTCATGTCCAACTCTTTGCGACCCCATGAATCACAGCACACCAGGCCTCCCTGTCCATCACCAGCTCCCGGAGTTCACTCAGACTCACGTCCATCCAGTCGGTGATGCCATCCAGCCATCTCATCCTCTGTCATCCCCTTCTCTCCTGCCCCTAATCCCTACCAGCATCAGAGTCTTTTCCAATGAGTCAGTTCTTCACATGAGGTGGCCAAAGTACCGGAGTTTCAGTTTTAGCATCATTACTTCCAAAGAAATCCCAGGGCTGATCTCCTTCAGAATGGACTGGTTGGATCTCCTTGCAGTCCAAGGGACTTTCAAGAGTCTTCTCCAATACCACAGTTCAAAAGCATCATTCTTCAGTGCTCAGCTTTCTTTACAGTCCAACTCTCACATCCATACATGACCACTGGAAAATCCATAGCCTTGACTAAACGGAACTTTGTTGGCAAAGTAATGTCTCTGCTTTTCAATACGCTATCTAGGTTGGTCATAACTTTTCTTCCAAGGAGTAAGCAATTTTAATTTCATGGCTGCAATCACCATCCACAGTGATTTTGGAGCACAAAAAAATAAAGTCTGACACTGTTTCCACTGTTTCCCCATCTATTTCCCAGGAAGTGATGGGACCAGATGCCATGATCTTCGTTTTCTGAATGTTGAGCTTTAAGCCAACTTTTTCACTCTCCTCTTTCACTTTCATCAAGAGGCTTTTTAGTTCCTCTCCACTTTCTGCCATAAGGTGCTGTCATCTGCATATCTGAGGTGATTAAGATTTCTCCTGGCAATCTTGATTCCAGCTTGTGCTTCTTCCAGCCCAGTGTTTTTCATGATGTACTCTGCATAGAAGTTAAATAAGCAGGGTGACAATATACAGCCTTGATGTACTCCTTTTCCTATTTGGAACAGTCTGTTTTTCCACGTCCAGTTCTAACTGTTGCTTCCTGACCTGCATATAGGTTTCTCAAGAGGCAGGTCAGGTGGTCTGGTGGTCCCATCTCTTTCAGAATCTTCCACTGTTTCTTGTGATCCACACAGTCAAAGGCTTTGGCATGGTCAATACAGCAGAAATAGATGTTTTTTTGGAACTCTCTTGCTTTTTCCACAATCCAGCGGATGTTGGCAATTTGATCTCTGGTTCCTCTGCCTTTTCTAAAACCAGCTTGAACATCAGGAAGTTCACGGTTCACGTATTGCTGAAGCCTGGCTTGGAGAATTTTGAGCATTACTTTACTAGCATGTAAGATGAGTGCAATTGTGCAGTAGTTTGAGCATTCTTTGGTATTGCCTTTCTTTGGGACTGGAAAGAAAGCTGACCTTTTCCAGTCCTGTGGCCACTGCTGAGTTTTCCAAATTTGCTGGCATACTGAGTGCAGCACTTTGATAGCATCATCTTTCAGGATTTGAAATAGCTCCACTGGAATTCCATCACCTCCACTATCTTTATTTGTAGTGATGCTTTCTAAGGCCCACATGACTTCACATTCCAGGATGTCTGGCTCTAGGTGAGTGATCACACCATCATGATTATCTTGGCCTTGAAGATCTTTTTTGTACAGCTTTTCTGTGTATTCTTGCCACCTCTTCTTAATATCTTCTGCTTCTGTTAGGTCCATACCATTTCTGTCCTTTATCAAGCCCATCTTTGCATGAAATGTTCCCTTGTTATCTCTAATTTTCTTGAAGAGATCTCTAGTCTTTCCCATTCTGTTGTTTTCCTCTAGTTTTTTGCATTGATCACTGAGGAAGGCTTTCTTATCTCTTCTTGCTATTCTTTGGAACTCTGCATTCAGATGCTTCTTTCTTTACTTTTCTCCTTTGCTTTTCACTTCTCTTCTTTTCACAGCTATTTGTAAGGCCTCATCAGACAGCCATTTTGCTTTTTTTGCATTTCTTTTCCATGGGGATGGTCTTGATCTCTCTCTCCTGTACAATGTCACGAACCTCCATCCATAGTTCATCAGGCACTCTATCTTTCAGATCTAGGCCCTTAAATCTATTTCTCACTTCCACTGTATAATTATAAGGGATTTAATTTATGTCATACCTGAATGGTCTAGTGGTTTTCCCTACTTTCTTCAATTTAAGTCTGAATTTGGCAATAAGGAGTTGATGATCTGAGCCAAAGTCAGCTCTTGGTCTTATTTTTGTTGACTGTATAGAGCTTCTCCATCTTTGGCTGCAAAGAATATAATCAATCTGATTTCAGTGTTGACTATCTGGTGATGTCCATGTGTCGAGTCTTCTCTTGTGTTGTTGGAAGAGGGTGTTTGCTATGACCAGTGCATTTTCTTGGCAAAACTCTTATTAGTCTTTGCCCTGCTTCATTCCGCATTCCAAGGTCAAATTTGCCCGTTACTCCAGGTTTATCTTGACTTCCTACTTTTGCATTCTAGTCCCCTATAATGAAAAGGACATCTTTTTTGGGTGTTAGTTCTAAAAGGTCTTGTAGGCCTTCATAAAACCGTTCAACTTCAGCTTCTTCAGCATTACTGGTTGGTGCATAGACTTGGATTACTGTGATATTGAATGGTTTGCCTTGGAAACGAACAGAGATCATTCTGTCATTTTTGAGATTCCATCAAGTAATGCATTTCAGACTGTTTTGTTGACCATGATGGCTACTCTATTTCCTGTAAGGGATTCCTTCATGCAGTAGTATATATAATGGTCATCTGAATTAAATTCACCTATTCTAGTCCATTTTAGTTCACTGATGCCTAGAACGTTCAACGTTCACTCTTGCCATCTCCGTTTGACCACTTCCAATTTGCCTTGATTCATGGACCTGACATGCCACGTTCCTATGCAATATTGCTCTTTACAGCATCAGACCTTGCTTCTATCACCAGTCACATCCACAGGTGGGTATTGTTTTTGCTTTGGCTCCATCCCTTTATTCTTTCTGGAGTTATTTCTCCACTGATCTCCAATAGCATATTGGGCCCCTACTGACCTGAGGAGTCCCTCTTTCAGTATCCTATCATTTTGCCTTTTCATACTGTTCATAGGGTTCTCAAGGCAAGAATTCTGAAGTGGACCCCATGGACTGTAGCCTATCAGGCTCCTCTGTCCATGGGGTTTTCCAGGCAAGAATGCTGGAGTGGATTGCCATTTCCTTCTCCAGGGGATCTTCCTGACCCCGGGATTGAACCCAGGTCTCCTGCATTGCAGGCAGAAGCTTTACTGTCTGAGCCACCAGGGAAATTAAACTCTGTACTAAGGATGAAATAACAATAAGGTATCCTGCTTGAGGACATGTTTCTCCTTCTTGAGATCCTTCTGAATAATCCTGTTATCGTAAAATGTATATTGTGGGAGTGAGTCTGGTAAGATCTTTCTATTGTTAGTTTTAATCCTGTTATATTGTGGGAGTGAGTCTGGTAAGATCTTTCTATTGTTAGTTCTAATCCTGTTATATTGTGGGAGTGGGTCCGGTAAGACCCTTACTGTAATAAAGTATATAGTTCCCTTGCTAAGACTGTGTTCCCCTTCTGATGTCTATGTTAGAAGCTTTCTCTGTCCTTCTCCACTTTAATAAAACTGAGGTGTCAAGCCCGTTCCCTGGTCCCAAAGCTAAATCTTCTTTGGAGAACACAAATCTGACATAGTTTACCGTGAGTTATCAGTATGTAGTTTTTGTCAATAAAGTTAATGTTCGTAACTATCAGATGTACTTAAAATCTTTCTCATGCAAGCTAATACAAAGAGATTCAGATATTAGAAAGATATTCTTTATGAAGTGTGTTCTGATTATTTTTCTGAAAATAAGATGATCTAATTGTTATATAAGGTTGTTTCTTCAGCCAATAAATATTTATTTAATATTTACTACATGCACAGTAGTAAGAGAAGGTTGAAAATATGAACAAACATGCTTTTCCTACTAAGAAGTGTGATCTAGATGATACATGAAAACATTTAGTTATAACCTATTAAATACTGTGAGTGGCATTCTAAAGAAGCTGGTAAAAAATACCAGCTTCTTTATGAAGCACAGAAAGGAGAAGTCTTTAGTAATTAGTGGGGACACCTCTAACTCCAGTCATGAATGAACAGGTGAGATTTCAACAGCTGAGATGTAGCAGTTGGCAGAGACAGGGTTTCAGGGATATCAAGAAGAAAGCATGGGAAGTCAAAAGGAAATTTCCTAGGAATTTCAGATATTTGACTTAAGGATATTATACACTTACAAGGAAGACTAAGATAAATTATGTATGAAAAGTCAGGTTGGGCAGTTTTTGCTTTATCTTAAAAGTTAGTGATTCTGTGTTTCTATAGAAAACTAATGTGTCTCACAACTTAGAACAATGTACATACTTCACCAATTCTCCACAAAGCGTAAATGAATATTATCTCAGTTGTATTTTTTATTTCTTTACCTGTGCTTTTGTGTGTACATTTTCAGTAGCCATACATAGAATCTCTTACACGATGTCCTATGTTTACACCTTTTAAATATTTAATTTACCAGTATGAACTAACAATTCTATGAAGAACTCTGGAAATTTTAAATGATCCAGTTTAAAAGTCAGTATAATTAGACAACTGGGACTCACTGGAGAGTTTCTTCTAAAGAGCACCATATAATACAATCAAATTGTACTTAAGGGTAATCACTCTGGTCACAGCAGAATGAATTGCAATAAAGACAGAAGGAAAGTGGATGAAACAGAAGGTCCTAAAGTAATAATAAACAGCTGTGTTCAATTTAAGGTGAACTAACTTGGCAAAGAAAAAATAAAAACACAAAATTGATATTAAATTACAATTTCATCTCATTATGTATTGTTTACTTATTCTGGATCAAGTCAGCTAGAAAAATAGCTCTTTACAAATTATTTGCACTTTACATATTACTTTGTAATACATTTTCCATTATGGACTTGCTTCATAATTAATACAGTATATCCAGAAGCAACAGTATTTAAATTATTAATGAAGATATTAAAATACACTTTGATGAAGATATAAATACTCAAATTTAAAATGAACACAGCAGAAAAAGTACTCTTTCTCAATTAATAACTTGCAGATTTTGAATAGTGAAATGTTATTACAGAGTGACAGCCTCATTTAACCACATGCTAAGTCATGGAACATATATAACACATATTCTGGGCTCACTGAATATTTACAAGCCATAATGAGTTATCATGATTGTACAAATAACCTATTGGTTTAATTTTATAATAGGCAAGCTATGCTTTATGGAAACAGAGAAGATAGAGTGAAATAATGTTTGTGGTATGCTCTTTGACAGGATTATCAAAATATTCCACAGATATGATATTCACTTTGGATACATTTATCCCTTATTCTCATAGTTAATATGAGGTGCAGAATTTAATGATTTACATAGCTGGTAATGTAGTGGCATATAAGAAAGTAATATTACCTCATTAAAATTTAAAAACAATCTAAAAGTACCCAGATATAAGGTATAGTACATAAGAATATGACATAGTAATATTTCTTACCTGGGGCAATATCCATCTCCTTTCCCACCTCAGCTCATGAGACAACTGGCAACATCTAAGATTTTTAATTATCTGATTATGGAAGGCAACTAGTGGCATATGGCCAGGATGTTCAGGATGCTAAACACCTTACAATGCAAAGGACAAAATGTTTCTCCCCTAGTAAATAGTTATCTAGGCCAAAATACCAATAGTGCCAAAGTTGAGAAACTAACATAGTAGTGGTTTAAATGTAAGTTGTAAAAGTCAAATTTGCTGAGTTTAATGCATTTATATGATTTTCTCTTGATGGATGGGCAAACATATTGTAAAGATTAAATAACATTCTTTATGCAGCAGATTTCACTTTATTTCATTTGACAGTCCTTTTTTTTTTAGTGTATACATAAGAACATGGTGACTGATCATGTTCATTCTGTGTTTATGTGAAAGCTAAAATCTAGCAAAAACACTCTCCTACTCACTTTCTGTGAGTATACGTACTTACTTAAATGTTACCATTTTAAAATGAGAATTTATCTATTTTACCAACAAGAATTTTTATTAAGCAGTGCTTAGTAAAAAATGAAATCAGCATCAAAGGACAAAGGAGGTATAAATTTAGAATAGGAAGGTTCTGTTTTGTGAAGTGAAAAGGCTCAAGTTTTCATCAGTTTAGAATTAGGCAAGAGGCTATAAACCTGAAAATGGAGAACACAGAATCGTGCAGCTTTTATGTGAGCATTTCCTTATCACTTCTAGATTCATCCTTATTTTCCTTCCCTCAGATCTGGCATGCAGTTTCATCTCTCTTCATTTATATTTCATAATTTCTACCCACACATTCCCTATCTCTAAGGAGAGAGCTAAAGGAAAGCACAGAAGAAATTGGGTTTACTGTCACCTGAACAAAGATAAGCAATATTAGGCAATAAAATGAGTGCAACTAGTAGGTCAACAACTGACAAAGGTTTGATACGTTATTTCTGGTTTAGTGTAGATCATTCAAAATATTGTAATTTGCTATGGTTTGTAAGAAAGGTTTTAAACATGCGGTCAGTAAATTTTGTTGATGGTGGATGAAAGATAATATAAGAGGATGATGATGATGAGAAACAGAGGGGACAGACTTCTGTAGGAAGTTAAAAACAACATTGTCCTTGTAGTATTCTGCAGAAGGAAGCAGCAAGCAAAGTAATAAACTCTTTCTCCATGTAGTATGTAAAAAAACACTTGGAGACAATAAACCAACAGTAAGAATGGAGGACTTGTAATGAAGATCTGTGAGATGAGATACAAAAACTTAACAATAATTAAAAGCTACCGAAAGGGCCTTTTCCAGTTTGGGATACCACCATGAACAAGAAACAGAAAACTTAGAAAATCATTGGGGAGTGATGACAAAGACTAAAATACAAAACACAGTATACAAAAATATTACTATGATTCAAATTCAAGAACATTATAAAATGTCATGATAATGTGAGTAGAAACTTATTTGTACAGACTGCTAATGGGAAATAGATGGGAAAACAGTGTCAGACTTTATTTTGGGGGGCTCCAAAATCCCTGCAGATGATGATTGCAGCCAGGAAATTAAAAGACGCTTGCTCCTTGGAAGGAAAGTTATGACCAACCTAGATAGCATATTCAAAAGCAGAGACATTACTTTACCGACTAAGGTCCACCTAGTCAAGGCTACGGTTTTTCCTGTGGTCATGTATGGATGTGAGAGTTGGACTATCAAGAAAGCTGAGCACCAAAGAATTGATACTTTTGAACTGTGGTGTTGGAGAAGACACTTGAGAGTCCCTTGGATTACAAGGAGATCTAACCAGTCCATTCTAAAGGAGATCAGTCCTGGGTGTTCTTTGGAAGGAATGATGCTAAAGCTGAAACTCCAATACTTTGGCCACCTCATGCAAAGAGTTGACTCATTGGAAAAGACCCTGATGTTGGGAGGCATTCAGAGCAGGAGGAGAAGGGGATGACAGAGGATGAGATGGCTGGATGGCATCACCGACTGGATGGACGTGAGTTTGAGTGAACTCCGGGAGTTGGTGATGGACAGGGAGGCCTGGCCTGCTGCAATTCATGGGGTTGGAAAGAGTCAGACACGACTGAGCAACTTAACTGAACTGAACTGAGTGGGAATATGAATTGATATAACCATCTGGGAAAATATTCTGGCAGTAACAATGAAAATTTAATAGAGTACATCTTTTAGGTTTGTTGTTGACTGAAACCTAATAATGGCAGTTTCAAAGATAAATTAGAGGATAGGTAATATATATGTGGGCTTCCCTGGTGGCTCAGATGGTGAAAAATCTGCCTGCAGTGTGGGAAACCCAGGTTCAATCTCTGAAGCATGAAGATCCCCAGAGAAGGGAATGGCTACCTAGTCCAGTATTCTTGCCTGAAGAATTCCATGGACAGAGGAGTCTGGCGAGTCCATGGCATTTTAAAGAATCAGACATGACTGAGTGACTAACACTTTTCAAATATATACATAATGAACTAAGATAAAGAAAGAAAACAATTATATATGCAAAGCTGTGAATTAATTATTTGAACAGATATATCATCCAATAAAAAAAGGTCTCTTAGAGAAAGCTTAAGTTTTAATAGTTTTTAAACTATTTTGAAATTTACTTACATCTCACTATAGTGTAGTCTGGTATGCTGCAGTCCATGAGGTTGCAAAGAGTCAGACATGACTGAGTGACTGAACAATAACAATAATGTAGTCAGCTGGAATAATTATGGTGAAGTAATATCAGTTTTATTCAAATGTATTATCCATGCCCTCTAATATAAAGGTCTTCTTTACTGTTATTTATTTTAAGATTAATCAGAAACATGACTAAAGTTAAAGAGTAATCCTCACCTATTATTTAGATAATAATTCAAGTGAGAATACTTCTGGGGATATCACAAAGTTCTAACACTGCTAGGGATGTATCTAATTCATTTATTAATGTCTGAAAATAAAAGAGTGAAATTGCTACTCATAGAAATCTAACAAAACCTATTTGTATAAACTAGTTGACAAGAACAAATTTTTCAACAAATTAATTCCCCAAATATTTACTGAGCTACAATGTGCAAGGTATTAGTCTCTACTGGCAAAAATAAGCAGTAACACAAATGCGTATCCCCACAGAGTTTATTTTTGCAGTAAAAAAAAAAAAAAAAGTACTCAGGAATTGAATTTTATAATGTATATATAAATATATATATTATTTATAATTTTAATTATTTGATATATAATTATTTTATATGCTGATAAGGGCTACAAGGACAAAAGATAGGAAAGGGGGATGGTAAGCATGGAGGCATTGACAGTAGTGAGAGGGAGATTTAAAAAAAAAGGTGGTCAGGGAGGGAATTGCAAAGCCATTAACATATCAGTAATCTGAAGGACGCTGTTATAGGCTGAAAAATGCTTCTTTCCCCCAAAGATCCTAATCTCTGAAAACTAGGATTGTCACCTTATATGGAAAAAAAGAGAGAAAAAAGATCTTTGCATATATAATTAAATTAAGGATTTTGAGATGATGAGATTATCCTGGATTATCCAGTGGGGCCCTAAATGCTAAAGGTAATTACATAAGAGAAGAAGAGTTTTTACCCATAAACAGAACAGAAAGAAAAATGATCACAGAATCAGATACTAACATAATGTGCCCACAAGTCAAGGAATGTTGGTAGACACCAGAAGCTGGAAAAGGGTTCTACCCTAGAACCTCCAGAGGAATCAAAGATAAAGTATTTGCATTGTTAAGCCCTAAATTTGTAGTAATTTGTTAGAGCAGCCATAGGAAGCTATTACAAGGCTGAGGACACAAATAATGCAGACCTCCAGGGGTAAAGCATATTAAAAGGGGAAATAGCAAGAGCTATCTTTTGAACATGGTAACTGTGAGAAATCTATTAGACATCTGTGAAAGAGATGGTCATTAGGAGTTCAGGGGAGAGCTCCAGGCTGACTCAATAAATCTGGCAATTATCGTCATGTAGATTGTTGTGACGCCATGGGACCAGATGATTAAGATATTCAGAAAAGAGAAAAAAATCAAATCACTGAGCTCCAGAACCCTCCAGTATTAGAGAAGATGGATATAAGAGAGAGCCAGAAAAGAAGGCTGACAGAAGAGTGATCTGAGTGGTAACAGGAAATCTGGTAAGAATGGTGCCCTGGAAGTCAGTGAAGAAAGGGTCTTAACAAGGATTGCGCTACTGCTACTGTACTGTGCTCCATCGTGTCGAGGTCTTGGCAGGCTCAACCAGTTCAGTTCAGTTCAGTCGCTCAGTCATGTCCGACTCTTTGCAACCCCATGAATCGCAGCACGCCAGTCCTCCCTGTCCATCACGAACTCCCGGAGTTCACTCAGACTCGTGTGCATTAAGTCAGTCATGTCATCCAGACATCTCATGCTCTGTCATCCCCTTCTCCTCCTGCCCCCAATCTCTCCCAGCATCAGTCCTTTCAAATGAGTCAACTCTTCGCATGAGGTGGCCAACGTATTGGAGTTTCAGCTTCAGCATCATTCCCTCCAAAGAAATTCCAGGCCTGATCTCCTTCAGAATGGACTGGTTGGATCTCCTTGCAGTCCAAGGGACTCTCAAGAGTCTTCTCCAACACCACAGTTCAAAAGCATCAATTCTTCGGCACTCAGCTTTCTTCACAGTCCAACCCTCACATCCATACATGACTACTGGGAAAACCATAGCCTTGACTAGACGGACCTTAGTTGGCAAAGTAATGTCTCTGCTTTTGAATATGCTATCTAGGTTGGTCATAACTTTTCTTCCAAGGAGTAAGCGTCCTTTAATTTCATGGCTGCAGTCACCACCTGCAGTGATTTTGGAGCCCCCCAAAATAAAGTCTGACGCTGTTTCCAGTGTTTCCCCATCTATTTCTGATGAAGTGATGGGACCAGATGCCATGATCTTCATTTTCTGAATGTTGAGCTTTAAGTCAACTTTTTCACTCTCCTCTTTCACTTTCATCAAGAGGCTTTTTAGTTCCTCTTCACTTTCTGCCATAAGGGTGGTGTCATCTGCATACCTGAGGTTATTGATATCTCTCCCGGCAATCTTGATTCCAGCTTGTGCTTCTTCCAGCCCAGCGTTTCTCATGATGCACTCTGCATATAAGTGAAATAAGCTGGGTGACAATATACAGCCTTGACAGTGAGTTACAAATCGTGGACCTTCACCTTGGCCATTCTGTGTTCTGCGGATCTGGTTTTACTTTTGTGAAACCAAAAGTATTTCCTCCAATTTGTTATTTGTGTTTTTCTCGTTATATTTATCACATATAAATACTTTTATTGTCACGATTCTAACCTCTAAAGTGATTTAAAGTTAAATGTATATTCATAATGACCTGCAAAATAGTGGGCTCTTAATAAATATTTAATGAATATTTGCTGAATAAGCAAATACATAAGTTTATTGTTGCTAAAGATATTATGATTGACATTTTGTAAATGGTTCATCACAATCACAAACTAATTGTTTACAAAAGCAAGGTAGTAGTGAAATTCATTTTCAAAAACCCCCACCCAGTCCTCACTAAACCAGATGGAATTATGATGACCTCTGGAGATAATAAAGCACATCTTTTTAAGGCTCAACTACTCAGAGCCTCTGCTTTTCACACGCCTAATAGAAATTATCTCATTTATATAGAATATGTAAGTCACGTCCACACATTATAGTTATTAGTGATTTGTAAGATATAGTAATGATATATCCCAAGGGGGACACCAATTCTGAAGCCACCTTATTATTTCTTTACTTATGACAAGAAGTTAGCAATGAAGAACAAGTTGCTGTGCACAATGTCTCATTCCTTGATAGCTGAGGATATTAATTTATGAGCTTGAGGCAAGGACATTGATCTTTTTAGCCATCCAGAAATAAAATGGCATGTAGAACAACTACTTCTTCAGTACTATTCCAGCACAGTTCTTTCCCCCTCCCTTGAAGTTTCTTTCTCACATTAAGAATAGAGATTTAGCCACTGTTTTCTGAGGAAAGATGGCAAATACGACCATGGGTTTAGAAATACTTGGTCTCATTAATGTCCTTTTGGATGAGCACTGCAGTATGGCCCAGATTATAAACATACACTATGTTTATCAGCTCCTCAGAAGAAAAACTCTTTTCCTCTCCTTCTGGATTAAGTTAGTATCTCCTCATATTGACCCCAAAGAGATCAAGGCTGAGCCTAGATGGGTGCCCAATCATACACATGGTGGAAAATATGGATGAAAGAATGAAACACACAGACCTCTATACAAATGTTTTCAAGTAAATTCCCCAATAATAGATGAGTGAATTAACATGCAGCCAAAATTCCCTGCCCAAATTACACCCATTTTCACAGGCAGCTTGAATATAGTATGATATGCGGATGCATACACACACACACCAAGGAATTTATTTTTTCCACCAGTGTTCCAGAACACATGCTGAGTATAAAATGTCATACTGAGCAATGCAAAGGAGGGAAAATTGAGCTAGAGTAACGAGATCCAACCATTAAGAAACGCGAAAATTAAGTAGGAGAATGAGAAAAAATACCAGTTAATGCACGTGTATATAATAAACATTGGCATCAATAAATATGTAATTATACCATAGAATATATACATCTATTGAATAGTAATCCTATGGTGCTTGCACACTTTGTTGTAATGGTTTTAGACTAAAAGTCACTGAATTTCAAGATACAGTGAACTAGTGTTGTAACTGGCCTTAAGAAAATGGCAAGTATTATGAAATGTTCCGTTTTAACAGAAAAATTTTAAAACCATGTATTTTGAGGTCAGGATAACTGGGTTCTAGTCGTCCTTGCGTTTTATCATTTGAGCATTATGTACCCTCCCTGAAGGCAAGTATCCTAGTATAAAAGTTGATAAAAATACAACCATACTATTTCAAAGGGTTTTATTTTGACATTTAAATAACACAACATATGTAAAATTTAGTTTTTGAAATAGATACTCAATATATATGGGAAGGCAATATGGTAGTATATTAAGTAATTAATCTATGGAATCAGAAACAAAGTAAGATTTAAATGCTGTCTTTGCCATCATTTAGTACTTTTTAATACATTTGATATGGTATTTACTTCTGTGGGCATAACTTATCTGTAAAATGGAGTCATAAATATAAGTAACATTTCCTCCTGTGTTTTCACACAGATGACACCACTCTTATGACAGAAAGCGAAGAGGAACTAAAGAGCCTCTTGATGAAAGTGAAAGAGGAAAGTGAAAAAGCTGGCTTAAAACTCAACATTCATAAAACTAAGATCATGACATCCTGTCCCATCACTTCATGGCAAATAGATGGGGAAACAATGGAAATAGTGAGAGAATTTATTTTCTTGGGCTCCAAAATCACTTCAGATGGTGACTGCAACCATTAAATCAAAAGACCCTTTCTCCTTAGAAGGAAAGCTATGACAAACCCAAACAGCATATTAAAAAGCAGAGACATTATTTTGTTGAAAAAGATCTGTCTAGTCAAAGCTATGGTTTTTCCAGTAGTCATGCAAGGATATGAAATTTGGACCATAAAGAAAGCTGAGTGCTGATGAATTGATCTGTTGAACTGTGATGTTGAAAAAGACTCTTGAAAGCTCCTTGGACTGCAAGGAGATCCAACCAGTCCATCCTAAAGAAAATCAGTCCTGAATAGTCATTGGAAGGACTGATGCTGAAGCTGAAATTCCAATATTTTGGCCACCTATTGCGAAGTCTTTTCCTGAGTTATTGGAAAAGATCCTGATGCTGGGAAAGACTGAAGGCGGGAGGAGAAGGGAACAACAGAAGATGAGATGGTTGGATGGCATCATCAACTCGATGGACATGAATTTGAACAAGCTCTAGGAGTTTGAACAAGCTCCAGGAGTTGGTGATGGACAGGGAAAGTTGGCATGCTACAGTCCATGGGGTCGCAAAGAGTTGGACACTACTAAGTGACTGAACTGAACTGTGTGTTTCAACACAGCCTCTGGGTTTATGTTTTATCACAAAATGTGCCACACTACTACACAACTACTCATTTATTTCTCTGCAACCACTATGAGAAAAAAATGCTCCTGTTTTCAGGTACCACACTAAGTTTAACAACATATACCCAAAATCTACCACATAATAAATAATCAATATATACGTATTATTTCAATGGCTGAATTATCTAAAAGGGTATTGCCTTTCTAAATGTAGTCTAAATGCCATTTAGACTACAATCATAAATGGTGGTTAATATTATTTTCTCTCCTTCATAGTCAAATCAAATATACAAGCAGATCATATAGGTCAGTATCGGAAAAAAAAAACCAAAAACAAAAACAAAAAAAACTCAACCAAAAATGAGTGGATGATCTAAATAGACATTTTACCAAAGATGACATACAGATGTCCAAGAGGCATATGAAAAGATGCTCAACACCACTAAGTGTTGGAGAAACAGAAATCAAAACTATAATGAGTTATCACCTCACACCAGTCAGAATAGCCATCATCAAAAAAGTTAGAAACAAGACATACTGGAAAGAGTTTAGAGAAAAGGGAACTCTCCTACAGTGTTGGTGGAAATGTCAATTGGCACAGTCACTATGGAGAGCCCTATGGAAGTTCCTTAAAAAACTAAATACAGAGATACCATATGACCAACAATCCCACTCTAGGGCATATATCCAGAGAGAACTCTTAATTCAAAAAGGTACATACACCCCAATGTTCATTGCAGCACTATTTACAATAGCCAGGGCATGGAAGCAACCTATATGTTCATCAACATAGCAACGGGTAAAGAAGATGTGATACACATATAAAGTAGAATACTACTCAGCCATAAAAGATTGCCATTTGCAGCAACATGGATGGTTGTCACACTGAGTGAAGTAAGTCAGAAACAGAAAGACAAACATCACATAATATCACTTATATGTGGAATCTACAAAAGTTGTACAAATGAATCTATTTACAAAACAGAAATAAATACAAATGTAGAAAACAAACTTATGGTTATGAAGAGGGAAAGTCCAGGGAGGGATACACTGGGAGACTGGATTGACATATACACAGTATTATACATAAAATAGATAACTAATAAGAACCTACTGTACAGCATAAGGAACTCTACTCAATACTCTGTAATGACCTCATTAGAAAGGAGATCTATTTTCTCAAAAACTAAGCAACATGATAAACAAGAAAGATTTTATAGTTAGCTTTGCATACAATATATAATTTAAAGTTAAAATTGTTGAATTAAATTTGAATTAAAATTGTTTCTGAAGCTTTATAAAATAAGCATTATTAGACTTGTTTTATATGTTTAAATCTCAGTTGTTACAGTTTTTTCCAAAGTATTGTGATATTTCTCTTTACATATAATAAAAACCAGATAACATTAACTTATAGAAGCCTAAATCTATCCTGGCCAGCAAGACTTGCCTGAGTCTAAAATGCACACATTATTCCTTGTAAGTAAAGACAGCATGAGTCAGATAAGAAACTAATCAGTCTTCCCTGCGTGGAATAAAAAATAATCGAAGTTAAATACTGTTCGTGACTATTCAATCACTAACCTGGACAGAAAAAACTTAAATTTGTATATTATAAACCCACTGGTAATCAACCAACAGTCTTCTGGTCTGATGTTGGGGGACTTGGGGTGGGGATGCGATTCATGATTACACATAATGTTCTCATTATAATTTGTCTGGTAGTGTACATCTGGTAACAGTCCTCATGACAATAATATTTCCTACTGGAAGTTAATAAATTAGCATTCTGGATGTGTGTGTGTGTGTGAGTCTATGTGTGTGTAAACTGCCTATCTTTCCTTCACTTGGGAGAATGTGTTACATGTCTCCTGGTGAGACCACATCTTATTCCACTGTAAAGACTAGATGTTGAAATATATTTGAGTCAGTTTCCCTAAAATGACTAAAATCCAATCAGAATCTATGTTAACAACTTACTGACCAGAGACATATTAATATGTCTTTTGCTACCCGAACGTTATTGACCAGAGTGTTGCTATATTCACTGACATAACAAATCACCAGCCACAGGCATTAGTTTCTGCAAAAATCCTTTGGCCAATAATGTGTTAAACTCACACTAACAATGACATTCTAGAGCTTGTGTTTATTAAACAGGCCACTGAAAGTCTTTTTTAACCTTTAAATGAAAATTCTATAAGAATATTAAAAGAATAGGATGTTTCTTAGAGGAGGGCATGGCAACCACTCCAGTAGTCTTGCTAGAAGAATCCCATGGACAGAGGAGGCTAGTGGGCTATAGTCTATAGGATCTCAAAGAGTTGGACACGACTGAGTGACTTAGCAGGCAGGCAGGAAAGATGTTTCTCGTTGTTGTCACAAGTTGGCGCAACACAATAATTTCATGATATTTTTTCTAGGGACTAATACAGATAGATTAATTCTCTTCAAATGACAGAGAGTAGGTCTTTATTTCTAACAAAATTAAATAATAAATTTAGAATAAGAAATAGGCTCTGGCTAAATAATGTATGCTAAACCAAAGAATAGTCTCCATTTTGTATTTCTACGTTTTGGTGTGTAACAATCTCCAAGGCTCTACAACTACATTAAGTTTTTATAGATCATTTGAAGTTTTCATTCAACATCCTTCCACCTCTTATACATCGCTTATTGATGTTTAGCTGACCTCACCAGTGCTAGGTCTATGGTGAGATAAAGCACTTGTAGTGGGCATAAATGTTAGGGATCCTCCAAAATGCTCAAATGGGCTTCTCTGGTGGCTCAGCAGTAAAGAATCTGCCTGCCAGTGCAGGAGATGCAGGTTCAATTCTTAGGTCAGAAAGATCCCCTGGAGAAGGAAATGGCAACCCACTCCAGTATTCTTGCTTGGGGGATCCCATGGACAGAGGAGCCTGGTGGGTTACAGTCCTTGGGGTGCAAAAGAGCTAGATAGGACTTAGTGACTATCAGTTCAGTTCAGTCACTCAGTCATGTCCAACTCTTTGCAACCCCACGAATTGCAGCATGCCAGGCCTCCCTGTCCATCATCAACTCCTGGAGTTCACCCAAACTCATGTCCATTGAGTCAGTGATGCCATCCAGCCATCTCATCCTCTGTTGTCCCCTTCTCCTCCTGCCCCCAATCCCTCCCAGCATCAGAGACTTTTCCAATGAGTCAACTCTTTGCATGAGGTGGCCAAAGTATTGGAGTTTCAGCTTCAATATCAGTCCTTCCAAAGAACACCCAGGACTGATCTCCTTTAGAATGGACTGGTTGGATCTCCTTGCAGACCAAGGGACTCTCAAGAGTCTTCTCCAACACCACAGTTCAAAAGCATCAATTCTTTGGTGTTCAGCTTTCTTCACAGTCAAATTCTCACATCCAGACATGACCACTGGAGAAACCATAGCCTTGACTAGGCGTACCTTTGTGGGCAAAGTAATGTCTCTGCTTTTGAAGATGCTATCTAGGTTGGTCATAACTTTTCTTCCAAGGAGTAAGCATCTTTTAATTTCCTGGTTGCAATTACCATCTGCAGTGATTTATCACAACAAAAATACTTAAATAAGCAAGATGCAAAATATTTCAATAAAATTTTCTTAAGAGAAAAATTAATATAAAGATTTATGGTGAACAAAATATCAAATAAATGTATTATCAGTATTACTGAGTTTTTCTTTTGCTTCAGGTTCCAGTATGGCTCAACACAGCATATCTCAAAATAACTTGCATTAGTCCAAATTATGGCTAGGTTATATTCCATTAGAAGAATATTAGGTGGCTTATAACATTGTTAGGAATTTAAAGAACTAGACTCATAAAACGGGTATAACACAAAAATTTTAGGGAACAAGGTAAGCAACACTGTAGCAGTTTGATGATCATGGGGTCAGTGTCATTTTCCCATTGAATACATCATTACCAGACTCTGAAATAAATAATTTTTAAACCTCTCTGCATCTTTGTGTCACTCTTCTAGATTCGAGTTCTTGGATGAAAACAGAAAATCAGCAGAACCCAGGACTAATGCATAAGTCTTAGTTTTTAAGAATTAGGTAGAGCTAAATCTTTCTTCCTGTCAAGATCTCTACAGTAGAAGAGTCTGCTGAAATAAAAACATTCAATTTCAGGATAATAATAAAATGGCCAATGTCTGTTACATTCATTATTATCTGAAGCCATGGATATATCAAAATAAAAAGCCATTATTGCCAGTTGTTCAAATGTAAGGATAAATATTAGAAATGAACAAAGAGAAAAGTGGTATCACAATAGAAAGAGTAGCTTTTCAACTGGCCATTTAGATGTATAACTCAGATTTATAACTCAGTCAAAAACTTCAACTAGGTCCAAAAAAAAAAATAGGAAAAAGTAAGTATTCCTGAAAGAGTAATAGGTAATTTCCTTAGTATTAAAATTAGAATCACTTATGCAGTGCTCAAATAAACTTTTGCTTACAAGACAAAATGCAAATTCAAGGCACTCTAGATAAAAATCCAAAGAAGAATACTTCCTTTTATCCAATTATTATAGATATACTAAATAGGTTATTCAAGAATGTGTGTGCATATGAGGCAGAGTATTAATAAGCAATCGCTTGATATTTCATGATGAGGTCAGTACATTTTCCAAAGCAAATATACACAACCAAATTGCCCTCCAAAATCATTTCAAGGCTCTAGATATTGATGAAAATAAATGAACAAGTTTAATAAAAAAGAAAAGAAATCTGTGGGGAAAAAAGCTGAGTCTGCAGCCTTCTCGCCTAGGTTACTGCAATCTACCCAGACTCAACTGCTGCGGTAAGTTCATGGTATTGCTAGAAGACCAATAGAGTTACTTGTTAGAGGAACAAATTTGATTTGATTTGGGATAGATGGTGAGAAAAACCGTGACTTTTAGAATTTTCAGGAAAAGCAGAGAATGCCACAGGAAAGCATGGACCAATTATGCAGCTCCCATTAGCCTAAAGTTTCTGTTCATACTGGGGTGAAGAGTGAATGAAATCAGCCAAAGGGGAGATTGTGAAGACGAGACAGTCGCAAGGGGTTGGCTTATAAGCTCTCCACATATCTCTATTTGACTAGGAAGTTACATCCATGTACGAGGAAATTGAGAGGGTCCAGTGGAAGGTCAAAGTGAAGGCATACTTGAGATGTGGCTGAACGGTGAAATGCTTCCCAGGCCACAGACAGACATATCAGCAAAGGGAGGAAGCTTTACATGATCACAATGTTTGAGCTAAACTTTTGCCTAAATCATTGGCTGAGTATTATGCTAAGCAGGCATAGGATACTCCTTAGGATGCTAAGCTAAAAAAATAAAAACAAGAAATAAAAATCTGAGCACAGACATCAGTGACTACTACAGAGAAGATAAATTCCAGAGATTAATGGCAGGGAAGTTAAAAAGACTTGCCACAGAAAAACCAACACAAGTTAAAATACCAAATTTCAAACAAAAAAATTACAAGAAATTCACAAGAACAAACAAAGAAAAAACTTCAGGCTACAGTAACTTTTAGTCAGGAAAAAAACAGCAGTCAATATAAATGGATTCTGAGTTCAGATGTTGGATTTAGCAAACAAAGATTTCAAAGACACTACCATAAATATATTCAAAGATTTGTAGCAACTGTTAAACCATTGAAAAGAAAATACAATGGCACGACAAAGGGAGAATCTCCGTAAACAAAACTGAGAAAACAGACTCTAGAATTGAAAAATATAATAACAAATGACAACTTCACTAGATGGGCTCAAAGACAACTTAAGAGGGCAGAAGAATCAGTGAACTAAAGAGAGAACAATAGAAATTATTCTATTTGAAGAACAGAGAGAAAAAATCAAAGAAAAATGAACAGAGCCTCAGAGATGGGAAAATAGCAAGTCTAACAATATTTCTAATGGCAGTATGAATATCTACTAAAAGTCATTGAGCTGTGCACTTAAAATGAATGTATTTTTGGTACTCAAATTTAACCGCCACAGAGGTTTTTCTTTTTTTTTTTAAGTATCCAAACATTTTTGTTGTCTTTTCCTTTCATAATATCTATATTGCTATTCACTTAATTTTATACATGTTACCTATTTTATGCTCAAGAAATATGTGGAGAGACTGATGAAAAGACATTAGGCAAATTTTAGGCATTGGACAAGAATATTTCTTTACCTGAAAGAATAAATAAAAGATTTTTAACCAACTGCAACATAAACTTGAATTTTCTATTTTAGTAACTATCTTTACATTAGCATGTGACTATAGAACTTACACAAAACTGGCTTGGAATAAAACTGTCCCCTCAAATTAGGTTTTATATTTAAGACAAGCTGTTTTTCAGATTAAAAACAGCAGTGAGAACCACTGAACCCCTGAGAACCACTGCCAGTTCTCTAGTCTCAACAACAAGCATCACCATCTTGACTCCTTGCAACATCTTTCAAACAAATCTCCCTTCATCTGCATTTGTTTTACTCTTTACAAGACATGTTTTTTTTTTTTTCTTTTTTATTTTATTTTATTTTTTTTAAATTTTAAAATCTTTAATTCTTACATGCATTCCCAAACATGAACCCCCCTCCCACCTCCCTCCCCATAACATCTTTCTGGGTCATCCCCATGCACCAGCCCCAAGCATGCTGCATCCTGCGTCAGACATAGACTGGCGATTCAATTCACATGATAGTATACATGTTAGAATGTCATTCTCCCAAATCATCCCACCCTCTCCCTCTCCCTCTGAGTCCAAAAGTCCGTTATACACATCTGTGTCTCTTTCCCTGTCTTGCATACAGGGTCGTCATTGCCATCTTCCTAAATTCCATATATATGTGTTAGTGTCTTGTTAAGTCATAGCTAACTCGGAGAAACCAGTGGCACCCCACTCCAGTACTCTTACCTGGAAAATCCCATGGATGGAGGAGCCTGGTAGGCTGTAGTCCATGGGGTCGCTAATAGTCGGACATGACTAAGCGACTTCCCTTTCATTTTTCACTTTTATGCCTTGGAGAAGGAAATGGCAACAGACTCCAGTTTTCTCGCCTGGAGAATCCCAGGGACGGGGGAGCCTGGTGGGCTTCCATCTATGGGGTCGCACAGAGTCAGACATGACTGAAGCGACTTAGCAGTAGCAACAGCTTTCTAGCCAATGCCATGTCATTCTCATTCTTGTTCAAATTTTGCTCACTGAAATTTTCATTTAATCCTTTAAATTACACCTCAGGGCTTTTGCACCATCCTTTCTCTAACCAGTGTACAATACCATAACTTTCCCTTAGTTAATACCCATATATATCTCGCATTTTACCACAAGGATGGACAATTTGGAAATCAGTAATATTTTGCTTCATGAGACAGGGTACCTGATTAAAAGCAATTTTACAAGCCTTGAGTTTATTATAATACATTATAATAGTGACTCGGGCTTCCCCTGTGGCTCACCTTGCAAAGAATCCAAGCGGGAGACCGGGGTTTGATCTCTGGGTTGGGAAGATTCCCTGGAGAAGGCAAAGGTACCCACTCCAGTATTCTGGACTAGAGAATTCCATGGATTGCGTAGTCCATGGGGTCGCAAAGAGTTGGACACGACTAAGTGACTTTCACTTTCTAATAGTGATATAACATTACAATTATGTTAAGCCTCTAGGTCAAGTTGCTTTGATTCTCTTGGTAACAAGATGGCTCTTGCAACTCAGCTTCAATCCTTCCAAAGGCTGGGGAAAAGGAGGTGGAAGGTTGGGCAGAAAAATTAGCTTTCTTAATAGTAGAAATAAGAATATTTTCTATAGAATGCCCAGAAAACAACTTCTTTCACTTCATTCAACAGAATTCAATAAGCGACCACACTTGTATTTAACAAATACAAGGGAGTACACAAAGTGAGCTTCTGGCAAAGAGCAATATGCATCCTCATGTAACTGAATATTCTGCCGTCCAGAACAAAGTCAAGTTCTCAGTAAAGGTGAGAGGAACAGCTATGAGTTAGCAACTAACTGTGTTTGTCATCATTACTGTTTGCAAAGTAATTTGATTTCTGTGTGTTGTTTCCACTGAGACGCTAAGCCTCATAAAGTCAGGAACTGGAGGTGACTGGCTCACTGCTATTTCCCCCAGGACTTAACAATATAAAAGTTAAATATAAATGATCTCCTAAACATAGTCACTGTGAAAATTCAAATTTCACACAGAAATAAAAACAATAAGCTTAATATAATTTTTTTTTTTTTTTTTTGGTATTAGAGGTGTTCTTCCCAGGGGATAGTTGATAACACCAGGAGACATTTTTGATGATAACAAGGAGAGGGGGAGATACTGTGTGCTTTGAGCAGGTAAAGGACAGGAATTTTGTCAAATGTGTTACAATACATATTAATACAAAAAATTGTCCCATCTAAACTGTTGTAATTACAGGTCTATGCCCACAGTACCAAGGCTGTAAAACTCTTGCTTAAGCCTGTTTCATTAAATTTGTAGTATTCTGGAGAGTGAAATATAGCTTTAGCAACCACTTTTCCTATTTTCCCTTCACACCATCTCCCTTTCTATCATTTTTCTGAGAGAAAGAAAAATATATAGACTATATACAACATATATATTGTATCACTGCTCCTGACTGAGTTTGAAAAGTTCAGGACCCTCACCCCCAGGATGTGTCAGGAAGGCATTTGTATTCCCTATTCTCTTGTACGTTTCAGAACCCATCCTTATAATCTAGGATGATTTCATCTCAAGAGCCTTAACTTAATTACATCTTCAAATAGCCTTTTTCCAAATGAGATAACATTTATAGATTCCAGGGATTTGATGAAGGTATCTTTTGGAAACTCATTTTTCACCTTACCACATCAATCATTTGATATTTTTCTTTTATTTTGAAGATGAGCTTTTAAACGATTCCATACCTCACTCATTTGATCATAGCAAGGCTACTTTTGATTTAAAATATGATCCATATTTACACGTCTATATCTAAATGACCTGTTAGTTACAAAATTCTCAACCATTTGTTGCTTTGCTATAGGGATATTTTAGCCCTCTGTTATAGAACTGACAAATACCTTGCTCATTACCTGTTAACATCTGTTTATACTTTTGCAATTAACAGTATTAAACAGAGTATTAAGAGATATCTAGAACATTCTTTCTCAATACTGAAATGTGCTCTCATGGTCTTATATACCATGGCATGTGTGCTATCCTATGAAATGTCCTCTGACATTTTAATCTTTCTTATTATTAAAAACTGAATTTTTTTGCAAATATTTCCAAACATGTTTCCTTATTAAACTGATTTGCACTGTGATTAAATGTCTTAATTTCTCAAGGGAATCTCAAAAGGAAGAATTTATCTTTATATGGTGAGATATAGTACACAAATTTATTGTGATCATTTTGAAATGTATAGAAAAAAAGTCACTATGTTTTATAATAGGAACTAACAAAAGTTGTTGGTCATTTATACTTCAAAAAGAAACAAATAAACTCATAGAAAGGGTGATCAGATTTGTGGTTCCCAGAGGCAGGGTATAGGGAGAATAGGGATTTAGACAAAGACAGTGGAAAAGTACCTTAATATAAATGAATACTAGCGATTTAGTGTACAATGATAGGTGGCAGAGTGGTAAAGAATCCACCTGCCAATGAAGGAGATGCAGGAGATGTGGGTTTGATAGCTGGGTCAGGAAGATTCACTAGAGGAGGAAATGGCAACCCACTCCAGTATGCTTGCCTGGGAAATCCCACGGACATAGGAGCCTGGCAGACTACAGTTCATAGCATAATAAAGAGTCGGACATGACTGAACAAAATGATAATGAAAAAGTGATAGATACAATTAATATTGCTGTATGTTATAGATAAAAATTAAGAGAGTAAATACTAACAGTTCTCATTACACATAAAAAGTGTTTCCTATTTCTTTTCTTTTGTATCTATATGGATGATGAATATTTAGTAAACTTATTGTGATAGTCGTTTCATGATATAAGTCAAATCATTATGTTTTGCACTTTAAATATATATAGAGCTGTATGTCAATTATATCTCAATAAAACCAAAATAAAAAAAGTATATATCTGTACTTTTAAACTTAATTTTCATTGTATATCTAATAAAACATATATTAACAAGCATATATAAGGGTTGATAAAGAACTTCTCTCCACCATCCTAGGCTCTGTGACTAGGCTCTATCTATTCAACTGACAAAAGACAGATGAACAAGAGAAAAGCATAGAAATTTTATTTATTATTTTCCCATACACATAAGAGCATTCATAGGAAAAAGTGAAAATCCAAATAAGCAGTTAGGATTGAGAGAGCTTATAGGCTTCTTAACAAAGAATAAGTTTGAAGAAAAGAGACAAGACAAAGGAAAAGAGCATTAAGTCTCCAGGGGTGATAACCTGCAGGAAAGTAACTTGGAAATATGGGGGAAACTAAGGAAGAATCTGTGGTGCTGGAGAAGACTCTTGAGAGTCCCTTGGACTGCAAGGAGATCCAGCCAGTCCATCCTAAAGGAGATCAGTCCTGGGTGTTCATTGGAAGGACTGATATTGAAGCTGAAACTCCAATACTTTGGCCACCTCATGAGAAGAGTTGACTCATTGGAAAAGACCCTGATGCTGGGAGGAGAAGGGGACAACAGAGTATGAGATGGCTGGATGGCATCACTGACTTGATGGACGTGAGCCTGAGTGAACTCCGGGAGTTGGTGATGGACAGGGAGACCTGGCGAGCTGCGATTCATGGGGTCGCAAAGAATCGGACACGACTGAGCGACTGAACTGAACTAAAGGAAGAATCAGGTTAGTTTAGTAGGTCTGTTTGCACAGATTCATCTCAAGCTCAACTCCCAGTCTCCACTGATAAAAATGTCCTTTTCTCCCCAGTGCAGGGAAAGCATATTTCTCATAGGAAATTTTATGCCCTGCTTTTAAGTAGAAAGGGGTATGCCCTGCTTTTAAGTAGTTAAGTAGAAACTAGTAATATTGCAGGTGGCATGTCAAGAGGAACGTTTATAAAGTGGATAGAGATACCTGGGTTGGGAAGATGCCCTGGATAAGGAAATAGAAACCCACTCCAGTATTCTTACTCTTGCCTGGGCAGTTCTGCCAACAGAGGATTAGGTGACAGTCTATGGGGTCTTGAAGAGTGAGACACAACTGAAGCGACTGAGTACCATACATACACCAAAAAGTGGGTAGAGAAAGAATAAGTGGTCTCAGTTTTGTATTTAGCAGTCTTGGCAGTCCTCTTATTCCCTAGAGATACAGTATCAGTCTCCTTAATGGGCTGCAGTTTAAACAGAAGTCACTGTAGTGTGGGAGCATGTCTAACACCACAATGTCTATCTGACATGAGAAATACACTACAGGACATATCTAAAAATAAAAGGTTGTACTAAAATATCACAGCAATTCTTTGCTTGGCAACAAAGGTGAAAATATTTGTCAAAATTAGATAAGCCAAGAACAGAGGCAGTGGACAGGTTGTAGAGGTTGCAGAAGCAGCCAAACTAGGAATTTGTTGGCAACAATAGCAGCTGCCTTGAAAAATTTACATTGTTGTGTTTTTGCTTTCAGGAGATGGATGGACAATATTAAGGCCTTTTGGTGTGAGTTTTGAGTGTCCTAAGATAACTTGTCTTCTAAGTAGATAACAGTTATCTGTACCCATTGAAGTCTATATTTAGTGGCTTGATAGCCTTGTTCTGCTAGTGTCTTTAAGAGGATGAGGGAATATATAGAAACACCTTACTTAGTTTGGTTACAAAGTAAAGGCCATTAACAGCAAATGATGGTAGAACCTTGGCTAAAGCCTAGAGTTTAAGCCAACATTAAGGATTTGGGAAACTATTGAGGGAGACTCGGAATAGCTCAAAGGTATTCAAATTCACATCAATCGTCTTCCTCAGAATGTAAATGCAAAGAGAAATTGTTCAATGGAATTAGAGAGCTGTGCAGGAGTCAGTGGCTGTAAATCAAGCTATGTTAGCAGGAATTGTGATAAGAATAGTAGTTGGATTGAGGAATATACTGGATAAGGAATTACAAAAGCAGTTATATCTCTCACATTTTGTAAAAATCAATAATTTGATTCCCATTTGAATCAAATATCCTTTCTTTCCTTGCTGACAAGATTGAGGCATTGCAGAATGAAGAAGTAAATATAAGAACATCCGACTTTATTATAGATTCAATTCTTTTTTTTTTTTTTTCCTTTGCTTCTTGAGAAAGTGGATGTTGGGCTACAGCTGGGACAACTTTATTCCTTTTTCAGAAAATGTGTAAGGGCACTGATTGCACTAAAGGGCAATCCAACTTCCTTTGCATGTGAGGAGCAGAGACTAATTAGGACATCTTTTAAGGCTGCTGTCCATCTTCAGAGGACTTTAAATTGAGTTAGGTCTCCATCAGGGAAAGTAGAAAACTGTGATTTGGTCTGAGGGTATGGAAATACAAACACTTTTCTGATTAGATTGTACATTAAATTTACATAATATGCCTCTACCTAAAATATTTGCTGATGAGGAATCAGAAACTAGAAAGATATATGATAGGTGGTTAGAGGGCCTAAGGACTTTGCAGTCTGAGATTTGGCAATAAAATAGGTTGCCGAGAGACTCTGACAGCTTGAACAGAATTAGAGATGATGGACAAATATAAATCCTCTAAGTAAATGGTACGGAGAGTTGCACTGATATCAGTCAAAAGGTACAGTTTCTAATATTCTATTGGGTGTTGTGTGTTGTTGTGTTAAGTCACTTCAGTAGTGTCCAACTCTTTGTGACCCTATGGGTTATAAGTCACCATCTCCTCTGTCCATGGAATTCTCTAGGCAAGAATACTGGAGTTGGTTGCCATTTCCTTCTCCAGGGGATCTTCACAACCCCAGGGATCTAACCCATGTCTCTTACATCTCCTGCACTGCCAGGTGGGTTCTTTACCACTAGTACCACCTGGGAAGCCCAATGTTCTATTGGGTTATCCAAAAAGTTCATTCAGGGTTTCCACGTTATGGGAAAATCCCAAACAATCTTTTTGGCCAACCCAATATTTTAAGTTATGATGGGTTCTGAGGTGCAACTGAGTACTGACTGACCCCATCAATCTATGGAAAATTATCCCACAGAAGGAAAGAAAAAGACCCTCTGAGGCTGCTGGGGTCTAGGGATACTGTATGTAAGCTTACTTTTGTCTTATCTGCGGAACAATTGCCTTTCCAATGTTCTGCTCTTTTACAGTATCTGCATATATCTTGAGATGGATAGGGAAGGCTCCAAAGTTGGCAAGAAAAATGAGTAGATATTAAGTTACCCTTAGATTCATACTTCTGTTTTTAAAGATTCAATTTGCAAGGCAAGGATTGTTGATTTCAATTTATTTTTTCTGCTGCTTTCCTGAAAGCTATTTTCAAAGAATTAAATAGCAGCTTGAATGATAACACTGAGAGATTGTCCTGCACAGCCAACCACACCATTCTGGATTTGTCTTATATTAGGGAGAAGATTTCTTACTAAGGAGGAAATAAAAAGATGTTTATGTTTTGGCACTTCAGGGTTTAATGCAGTGTGCCTTTGACCTTGGGATGTCCCCTTCTTTCTGAGTGCACAAATCAATCTTAGACCTTAAATATCAGCCTCCAGATGATCACTGGAGGAGGACTTGGGGAAGTTCGAAACATTTGTTTTCTCTTTTAGGTAAGGGGAAAATCCTTGGTGGGGGGTCAGGGGGAAGGGGCTTTCTGGATGGTCTTATAACTATAGCTTAAGCATGGGTGGAAAGAACACTTCTTAGTAGATAGTTGAAGCCCTTATGATTGGGGCTGTGAATGACCACCAAACCTTTTACCTTTCTAAATTTGGTAGAATTTTTCAAAAGCCAAAGTAAAGGGCTTCATGGTTTAAAAGATCTGGTACTAGGCTCTGGTGGCTCAGTGGTAATGAATCTGCCTGTCAATGCAGGAGACATGGGTTTGATCACTGACCCAGAAGATCACACATGCTGTGGAGCAACTAAACCCTGTGTGACACCACTACTGAGCCTGTGCTCTGTAGCCTGGGAGTTGCAACTACTGAGTCCACGTGCTGCAACTACTGAAGCCAGAACACCCTAGAGCTCATGCTCCACAACAACAAAGACGACACAATGAGAAGTTCATGAAGCACAACTAGAGAAAAGCTCATAGTGCAATGAAGACCCAGCACAGCCAAAAATAAATAAATAAATAAAATAATTAATTAAACAAAAAAGATCTGGTGATATCCAAAGACATGTATTCATTGTGGTGGGGTCCCAGGATACATCCACAAGGGACAATGCATAAAAATGCTAAATCAGTTCTGTTCAGTTCAGTCACTCAGTCCTGTCCAACTCTTTGAGACCCCATGGACAGCAGCACGCCAGGCTCCCTGTCCATCACTAAATCCTGGGGCTTACTCAAACTCATGTCCTTCAAGTCAGTGATGCCATCCAACCATCTCTTCCTCTGTCGTCCCCTTCTCCTGCCCCCAATCCCTCCCTGCATCAGGGTCTTTTCCAATGAGTCATTTCTTCATATCAGGTGGCCAAAGTTTCAGCTTCAGCATCAGTCCTTCCAATGACTATTCAGGACTGATTTCCTTTAGGATGGACTGGGGGATCTCCTTGCAGTCCAAGGAACTCTCAAGAGTCTTCTCCAACACCACAGTTCAAAAACATCAGTTCTTCAGTGCTCAGCTTTCTTTATGGTCCAACTCTCACATCGATACTGAAGAAGGCAATGGCAGCCCACTCCAGTACTTTTGCCTGGAAAACCCCATGGACGGCGGAGCCTGGTAGGCTGCAGTCCATGGGGTTGCTGAGAGTTGGACACGACTGAGCAACTTCACTTTCACTTTTCACTTTCATGCATTGGAGAAGGAAATGGCAACCCACTCCAGTGTTTTTGCCTGGAGAATCCCAGGGACTGGGGGAGCCTGGTGGGCTTCCGTCTATGGGGTTGCACAGAGTCGGCCATGACTGAAGTGACTTAGCAGCAGCAGCAGCACATCCATACATGACTACTGGAAAAACCATAGCTTTGACTAGATGGACCTTTGTTGGCAAAGTAATGTCTCTGCTTTTTAATATGCTGTCTAGGTTGGTCCTAGCTTTTCTTCCAAGGAGTAAGTGTCTTCTAATTTCCTGGCTGCAGTAACCGTCTGCAGCAATTTTGGAGCCTAAGAAAATAAATTCTCTCACTGTTTCCATTGTTTCCCTATCTATTTGCCATGAAGTGATGGGACCAGTTGCCATGATCTTAGTTTTCTGAATGTTGAGCTTTAAGAAAGGCTAAATAGATACCCATAAAGCAGGTAAAATAATAAGGGACATCAAAATGACTCCTATTGCTTGACCCTGGGGCCTCTGTCAGTTGTTTCTTGGCCATCAGTAAGTAACCTGTATACCCAGTCCTGGAAATCAGGCTGGATTATTTTCTTTAATTTTTGCAGGGTAGAGAAGAATGAGGTCAGTTGGAATTTTCTGGGCAAATTGAAGGAGTTGCAGGGATTAAAGGAATTTTTGAGAAGGCAGGTTTGGATTCGGGGCGGGGGGTTTGAGCCATGGGTCATAAGATCCAAAAGATCTTCTGGAAGGAAGGGGACAGGGACTTAGTGATAAATGAGGGTACCGAAAAATGGACAAGAGTAACTCACTGTGGGTGTGGAATTCTGTTCTCATTTCTATTTTCATTTTACCCGTTAAAAGTGTCCATAAAGCTAGCCATAATATTCTCTGGTGTCTTTTTTTCAATTTGACCATTCCAAATGTACCAACAGGACATTTATTTAGGATGAGAGTACTGTAACGTTTTTTTTTTCCAAATATAAACATTGCTCTCAAATAAAAAGATAAGTCATCTGACCATTGACAAGTAGACTATTTAAAGATATACCCCCATTTAATTGTGTTTAAATCCAATAAGTCTTTCTATAAAAAGACCTAGAGATAAATTTCATCTCAATTTTTTTTTATTATGGATTAAGAATTATACCCCCAGAGTGGGTACAGCCCATGATTCAAAAAGTCACTTATAAAGATATTTTAAGATACTGCAAAACTACTGTTATCAAAACAGCATGGTATGGACAAAAAATAGACATACAGATCAATGGAAAAAAATAGAGAACTAGGAAAAAAAACTAACTTATGGTCAATTAATATACAGCAATGGAATAATAAATAACAAAAAAATACAGTCTCTTTAATAAGTGGTACTGGGAAAACTGGACAGCTACATGCAAGAGAATGAAATTAGAACCTTTTGTCATACTATATACAAAATAAACTAAAAATAGATTAAAGACTTACATGTAAAACTGGAAACCATAAAACTCCTAGAAGATAACAGAGATGAAACACTCTGTGACATAAACCAGAGCAATATTTTTTTTGATCTGTCTCCTAGAGCAAAGGAGAAAAAAAGGAAAAAAAAAAAACAGAAATAAACAATCTAATTAAATGTCAACGTTTTTACACAAAAAACGAAAGCACTGACAAATGAAAAGACAACCTACTGAATAAAACAAGATATTTGCAAACGACAAGACAGATAAAAGGGTTAATATTCATCATATAGAAACAGTCCGTACAATCAATATAAAAAAATCCTATTGAAAAACAGGCAAAAGACATGAAAAAACATTTTTGCAAAGACATACAGGTGGCAAACAATATATGAAAAAATGTTCAGTATTACTAATTATCAGAGAAATATAAATCAAAATTATAATGAAATGTCATTTCATACATGTAAGAATGACCATCATCAGAAAAGACCACAAATGGCAAATTTTGGTGAGGATATGGAGAAAAGGCATATAAGTGAGACTGTAAATTAGTGCAACTACTGTGGAAAATAGTGTGCAGACTCCTCACAAAACTAAAAGTAGAACTACCACATGATTGAGCAGTTCCACTACTGGGTATATATTAGAAGAAAATAAAAACACTAATTTGAAAAGATATGTACCCCAATATTCATAGCTACATTAATTATAATTGCCAAGAGAAGGAAGCAACCTAAGTGCCCATCAATTGTTAAGTGGATAAAGAAGATGTGGTGTATATGCAATGGAATGCTATTCAGTCCTAAAAATATAATGAAATTTTGCTATTTGCAACAATATAGATGGACCTAAATGGTATCATGGATCGTGCTTAGTGAAGTTAGACAAAGACAAATACTGTATGTTATCACTTATATGTGGAGATCTAAACAATAAAACAAGCAAATATATGCAGCAAAATAGAAGCAGACCCAAAGATATAAAGAACAAATTAGTGGTTACCAGTAGGGAGAGGGAAGTGGGGAAGGGCAATATAATATTAGGGCATTAAGAGATACAAACAATTATGTATAAAATACAAAAGCTACAAGGATCTATTGTACAGCACAGGGGACATAGCCAATATTTTAAATAACTATAAATGGAATAAAAGTTATACAATTTTGAAACACACCATGAAACTATTATAATATTGTAATAAACTATATTTCAATCAAAAATGAGCAAGACCTTTGTCATCACAAATGGTAAGAATAGTTTTTAAGAAAACTTGTATCACCAGTCACCCACAAAAGTATACACCTCCAGTCACAGACCTGATAATGTGATATTAGGCAGCCAATACTGATACGTGACTTTCTACCACTAAAAAGACAATAAAGGTAGAGATAACAAATGCCCTTTAAAGGCTGAGACCTTTTTTAAGGCATATTCCCCTAGAACAAAGTCAGGCAAAGTCAGGCACATAAAGTGCTGCTAGCACCCTCTGTGCCATGGGTTCCTGATCTGATCGCTAGCTACCTGATACAGGCCCAATACCTATACCTCCCGGCTGGCAGAAGGCAGATTACAAGGCATGCTTTCACAACACTAAACAAGGTGAATGGAGAATCTCACACAGCATTTTTATTAGTGAACCACAGCAAAACTTGTCCAAACAGACTCCAATCCAGCAAGAACCATAAACTCACTGGTCAGTGAGACCACCTCAAACAACAAGTTTGTAAGACCCATGCCTGTGTTCTACCTTATGTTTATCCTCCTTATGAAAACAACACAAAAGACAGAGACAAAGGGAAACAATGCCCATCTCTGGGAGGGAAGATATCAATTAAAACAAAGAATACAAAGAGACACTTAACTTTTGCTGGCTACTTCAGGTGTGCCTCAGATCTCAGCTACAGCCTCTGAAGTGAGTAGGGAGTTCCAGCTAATGATATCCACTGCTTATCATCATTATGGTAGGAGATGATGGTCCTGGGTCCTATGGATTGAAATTACAAATGACATATTAACAGGAGGAAAATATACATTGTTATTAATATTACTGCATGCATACAAGAGCTTTTATAGGAAAAATGAAGACTCAAAGAAGCAGTTAGAGCCAAGAGCTTATATACCTTTTTAACAAAGAATGATAAAATTGTGAAGAAACAATACAAAAGAAAAAGGGGTTACACTTCTAGGTGAGATAAATTCTGAGGAAGTGACCAAGAAATCTTTGGGGAAAACTAATGCAAGATAAAGGTTATTTTAGTAGGTTTGTTTGTATACATCCATTTCAGCATTGACCTCCCATCTCCAGTGATAGAACTGTCCTTGTCTTACTAGTGCAGGAAGAACTTTCTCATGGGAAATTGTATGACCTACTTTCAAGCAGAAAAAAGGAGGTCAAAGAGTCCTTCTGCATCTGTTGTTTTTTCAAGTATCTTCAGCTTAAAATTGTCAGTATGCCAAAGTGGCTTATTTTGAAGTGGCATATTCGTTAGTAATCTGGCAACTTCTGCAGATTTTTCTGGGGTGAATAACTTGAAACATCAATTTAAGTTGCATTGACAAGATAGCACCTAAAGAGGCAAAAAAGTTTTTTCCTTTGTTTGTTAGCATCCAAGCAGATATTTTTATATGAAAGGGTACATTTTTAAAGAACTGCGAGGGAGTTATGTGCAAAAATTTTGTTCGTGTACAACAGCATTTGTTCTAATACCTCCTACACATCACTTTTAAAATGCACCCCTTTCTGTCTTATAGATGGTTGTCTTGAGAGGCACTGTGACTTGGTAGGAAATGGGTATTCTTAGAACAAAAAATCCTGTTACCAGCAAAAATTCTTAACAAAAATGGTAACTTTAAAATGACATGATAGATATAGACTATAGATTCATAGATCATAGGCAGATAACCTTTACACTTTAAGGCTTATTTTGAAACAAACAAAAACCCTAAAACTAAATGAAGATGTCAAAACAACATTAATCACAATGCTATTTTCCATTCACAATTTCTGTTTTCCTAAATCCCTTTATGATAGTGTATTGGAATGAAGTCTGATATATAGTGTATAAGAATACCAGTACAATAAGCTGTACAGTTGCCTTTGACCAAGAAAAGAGAACTATTTATATTAGTATATGCCCAAGCACTCCTTTTTACAAAAGAATAATAATGTCAGGAACTATAGGGCTGGCCAAAAGCAAAGGACATTTGACAGTTAAATCAGAGGAGGAGGCAGGAAATGAAGACAAACAAGAGGAAATGATTATTTGATTGTGGCTGAAAAAGTAAAGCACACAAAGCCAGGCAGATTAGCAAACCAAAAGTGCCAGCATTCCTTCTGAGCTGTAATTTCCTGAGAACAAAAAAGCATTAACTGGGTAGTCTCAATTCACAATGCTTACTAATTGCCAGTGATAAAAGTGAGGCCCCTGCTTCTAATTCCCAAACCTCCCACCATATTTCTGTGAATACCATTTATGAATTTGCTCAATCTCTTTCCACTATAATAAAGGCACTCCTGGAAGTAGCCTAGGTGTTTTGTATACATGTATATGAAAAAATAGATCTAAGCCAAACAAGGAACAAATGAATTAGAAAACTTTTAAAAAGACTTCTTTATAATTTTAGTTGTGGGTCAGTTATTTTAAATTAAGCACCCATGAAGAGATGTTCTTTTTAAAAAGAAAAGCTGTATGATATAACACCTGATAAAACACCACTATATGGTAAAATCAATGTTTAATATCTTGGTAAACAAAACACTCCATAGGCTTATAGGCTTCATGACATTTGAAAACAATTAAATCAGGGAGAGCAAGTAAATTTTCATACTTACTACATGCCCACTTTAAATAAAGAGTACACCTTTTCTAACTTAATAAATATACTTGTTTTTGGTAAAGACTGGAACTATGTGAAGCAAAACTAACAAAAATGACAATTTTTAAGGCCTTAATATATAGGTAATGCCAAAGAATGTTCAAACTCCCGCACAATTTCACTCATCTCACATGCTAGCAAAGTAATGTTACAGCCACGTGTTCTGGGAAGCAAACTCACTCAGAAGGACAATGCAGATAGTGTGTTATGCCCAAGGTCCCAATCCCCAGAACTGAGAGAACAAGACATCCACAGCAATGCAAAAGCAAAAAGGGAATTTATTTCTAGCTCGAGCCAGGACCCAAGTTTCATCCAATGCAATGGAGTGGAACAAGGGCCCCGAGCCCTGAATTACAGGAGTATTTATAGGGTTAAAACAGACAGGGAGTTGACAGGGGCGGATTGGTTGCAAGGGTTCCTTAGCATCTGCTAATTAGCTAGTTTTTTGCATGCGCGGGCTTTCTCAGGGGAGGTTTTCATCCTTGTCCTGATAAGCTTAAACCAGGCTACAGGGAGTATACTGAATGGTCAAGTCCTGGCACCTGCAGAGGATGATCTCAGCTCCTCCTTGGCAATAACTCAGCCCCTCTGTAAAGGAGACTTAGGCCTACCTTGGCCCCCTGAAGCCTGTCATGGCGCCTGTTTGGTCCTAACAAGTGGAGTGCAGTTTATTATACCAGTGGGCCCAAGGAAGAGTCTCCTCTTAGCCAAGGACTCCAACCAGCGTTTGTGAAAATCTTTTATACCCCATGTGTACATGTCCGAACCCACCACCCCAAATTCCTTAAGACTGACATAAACAAAGAAAAGGTATATACAATCACAATAATCATATCATTCGTGTGTTATATGTTCAGACAGTTAATAATCAATAAGCCTGTGGTTACATTCCGATAGATACAGAAAAAATTTATAACCTGTCCAGAGGCAGGGGTGAGTTTGTTTTCTCTTAGGAGATGAGTAGCCTGGATGTGATCTTCAAGATTCCCCTGCCCACAGGGGGTCTTATCCTCTGATGTAGTTTCCATAGACACTAAGCACAGAGTTCAGAGTCCATTGGAGAGGTGGCTGAGCATGATCAGCGTGAACAGGCCTAAAATGGAGTCCAGGCCCTATGAATTCCTTCTTCAGTAATGCTCAAAATTCTCTAAGCCAGGCTTAACAGTACCTGAACCGTGAACTTCCAGAGGTTCAAGCTGGATTTAGAAAAGGCACAGGAACCAGAGATCAAATTGCCAACACCTGCTGGATTATAGAAAAAGCAAGAGAGTTCCAGAAAAATGTCTACTTCTGTTTATTGACTATGCCAAACGATTGACTATGCAAATCACAACAAACTGTGGAAAATTCTTAAAGAGATGGTGCTGGGAGCCAGTGTGAGGAATCCCGCCCGTGACAAGGTCATGAGGAAGGAAGCTGACATACGCAAGGCGTGCTCAGACTTCAGGGACCCCTCTGGAAATTCCTAAGCATGTACCCCAACAAAAATCTGCCGGCTTTTGTGCTCTGCTTTTCCACTCTTCTGACATTTTCTGGAAAAAGTCAATTCAGGGCTTTAGTCTTCTGCATTTGAAAGAGTGTTTCAATCCAAAAAACCCTCTGATGGCTTTCTAGCCTGCCTGCAGGACTCGTACAGCTGTGCATGTGATTGTTTGAGGCCTCCTGACCGCAGGAGGCACAGGAAGCTTAAAACATCCTAGGAATGTAGGAGCTTCCGAGGAGTCAAAATCTTTAGAATAGGACTGATTAAAGGTTTCATTTGTTGAGTCAATATTTGCTGCCAAATTTTCACAACCTTTAGTTGTAGATATAGTTACAAAAACAAGTAGTAGACCTTGTGTTAGCAACATTAGATCTTTGAGTTAAGTACCTTCTTTGTTATATCCCACTGCACCTTTGTTCTATAGAGATGTAACTTTAATGCTAATGCTTTAAGGAGATGTAGATTAAAGAAAAACACTTCAGGGGAAACAAGATTAACATTCATTAAGGAAGAGAGCCAAAAAGTGTTAACAAGCCTCTTGGCCAGAAGATAATGTAAATCACCTGAGACCTTTTGTATACCAAATGATGTATAGAAAGAGCCTGAGCTGCGAACGCTACATAATCTTGTGTTACCCATTGATCTCTGTGTTTTATCAAAAAGTATAAAAGGCCTTCTGAACAATAAAGGATGGGGCCAGCTTCTGGGGCCGGGGGCCAGCTTCTTGGACCAGCTTCTCTAACTAGTCTCCCGGCCTGGTTTCTTGGGGCTCTGGCTTCCCCCGTGTCTGTCTCTCTCTCTCTTTCTTCTCCTCTCTCTTTCCCTCTCTCTGCTCTTTACTTTAATTTCGGGCTGAATTTCCACCTGGAGCGCGGAGGCTCACCAGGTCTACTTACTTGCCCCGGCTGTTAAGACCCGCGAGAAAGGGAGCTTAAGGCGAGGCACGCTTAGATATTCAAGCGGGCGCCGGTGGCCCAACGTAGATGGTGCAAATTCCTTGTCTGGAATTTTATTGGCCTTCCGCGTAAACCAAGCTATTCAGCCCTCTTCCTCCACTTAATCTTCTTACTACACTATAGTTTCTTAATCTAATCTTTCATTAATAAACAAACAAGTCTTTCCACGCCGACGCCGTCCACCCTTCGAATTCCCTGGATCCACTGGGGCTGGACCCCGGCAAGATGGGAATACAGGACCACCTGACCTGCCTCCTGAGAAATCTGTATGCAGGTCAAGAAGCAACAGTTAGAATTGGACATGGAACAACAGACTGGTTCCAAATCAGGAAAGGACTATGTCAAGGCTGTATATTGTCACCCTGATTATTTAACTTACATGCAGAATACATCATGAGAAATGCTGGGCTGCATGAAACACAAGTTGGAATCAAGACTGCTGGGAGAAATATTAATAACCTGAGATATGCAGATGACACCACCCTTATGGCAGAAAGTGAAGAAGAATTAAAGAGCCTCTTGATGAAAGTGAAAGAGGAGAGTGAAAAAGTTGGCTTAAAGCTCAACATTCAGAAAACTAATTTCATATCATCTGGTCCCATCACTTCATGATAAATAGATGGGGAAACAATGGAAACAGTGACAAACTTTATTGTCTTGGGCTCAAAAATCACTGCAGATGGTGACTTTAGCTATGAAATTAAAAGATGCTTGCTCCTTGGAAAAAAAAGCTATGACCAACCTAGACAGCATATTAAAAAGAAGAGACATCACTTTGCCAACAAAGGTCCATCTAGTTAAAGCTATGGTTTTATCAGTAATCTTGTATGGATGTGAGAGTTGAACTATAAAGAAAGTTGAGTGCTGAAGAACTAATGCTTTTGAATTGTGGTGTTGGAGAAGACTCTTGAGAGTCTCTTGGACTGCAAGGAGATCCAACCAGTTTATCCTAAACGAAATCAGTCCTGAATGTTCATTGGAAGGACTGATGTTGAAGCTGAAAATCCAATACTTCGGCCACCCAATGAGAATAACTGGCTCATTGGAAAGGCCCTGATGCTGGGAAAGATTGAAGGCAGGAGGAAAATGGGATTACAGAGGATGAGATTGTTGAATGGCATCACTGACTCAATGGACATGAGTTTGAGTAAGCCCCGGGTGTCGTTAATGGATAGGGAAGGCTGGCGTGCTGCAGCCCATGGGGTCACAAAGAGTGAGACATGACTGAGCGACTGAATTGAACTGAATATATACTTTAAATCTCTTTTTTGTGGTTGCTGCTTCTAAGTTATTAATAGTAAATATTTTACAATCAGCTTTGTTGTCAATTCAGTTAAATCTATACCCTAATGTAAGGAAAAAATTCACTTTTTCCCCTTTATTCCATCAAATAGCAGATATTTTTCTTTTTTTGTTCTTTGTCAAATATCCTATAATGTCTTACTGGTTTCTTTGTCTCTCCCAAATATCCTACAATGTCTTATGGTTTCTTTTCCTTCCCAGACTGGCCACATGTTTGTCAAATAGTGGCTACCCACATCCCAACATAACCTATTGTTAATACATGTCTGAGTTTACTGCTCACCATGTTAAGGGTGAATTTCACCTGTGGAGTGTTTTGGCAGTGTCTGGGAAAGGAGGGAGAAAAGGGTGAATTGAAAATATCTCCTGCCATATTAATGAACAAGAAACTTCACAGTCATCAACAATTTCTGGTCTCCAAATGTGAATGAAGGCTCCCTAGTGCTATCCAGAGGATGGTGGCACCTTCCATGGGGACTGCTATGGAGCTGGGGTAATGCAAGAAGCAAGGTGAGCCAGGAAACAGGATTGGCTCCAGATCGCTGAGGTGTACTTGAAAGGAATGAATTCAATGAGCCCAGAGGCTTGTATCTTCCCCTACCTAGAATGCTAAATTCCTTAACTTGATATATGACCTTTGATATTCAGACTGCCTGCTCCCTTTGTCTTAAACATATATACATCCTGACTTCCCCTCCTGCCTCCTTGTGCAGTTTTCTCAGAGCTACTGAGATACTGTCTCCCAAGCTCAGAGTCCTAAATATGTCCCACCAAAATAACTCTACTTTCATGTTGTAACTATATTTTTTAGTCGACAAAGGCAAGGTGTGAATTTGTTGAAAATGGGATGCTTGGCTTAAAGAAGGTCTATCATTGGCAGGAAGACAGTGGATTTGATTAGGATTGTCCAGTCAATCATGATCAACAATGAAACTGGTGGAAACTACAGATTTTGAAGTGAAATATTCAAATGATGCTAGGGCATGATGGTGTCTTTTGATGCCTTCCTTTGGTGGAGTTGATGGAGTATTCTGTAAGTTCCTGTAATGTACAATTAAACCATTTTACAGGTAAGGACTTAGTGTAAAAGTGAAGTACTGCTAATGAATACAGTTGAAAGGCAAAATCCTGCATTTTTCAATGTCCATGCTGAGCACTGGGGGGAAGTTATAAATGATTACGACACTATTGCTCTCAGCATATGCATGCACACACATACACACACATGCATATATAAATTAAGTGCCCAAATAAGTCATTCCTAACAGTGTCTATCAGTTATAGCTACTATCATCTCATAACTGACTAAAAGTATGGTCCACATATATTAACAATGAAGCTACTGTTTCCCCAAGAAGATGGACTAGGTAAAGTTTTGTTAAGTTAATTTTTACTGTTTTATGATTAATTAGTTCTCTCTTAGCAATAGGAGACCTTTGGCTCTTTTACCTCTTGAGAACCATTTTTAAACTGTTCTGAAAAAGGTTGCTAAGTGAATCAAAAGTACCAGGAATTAAATTTTAACTTGTAATCCCACCTTGCCTTTTGTACATGGAGTTGACTTCAGTCTCTCCTCCCTTCAGTGTAGTTTTGATCCCTGTTTCAACAGAATAAGGTCTTCCTTGCCTATTGAACTGTACTATTCAATTTTTCGTTGGCATAAAGCATTATTTGACATCTTGAAATTGAGGAGGACACTGTGGAGCTCTCCTGGGTACAAATCCTCTCCCAGTTCTATTTATTGCTTGTAGGAAATAGGGTTCATTCAGTCTCCTTGACATTTCCTTGAATTTCAAAGAGCAGGTTCACATAGTTGCTAATCAAGGAAGAGAGGGAATGCACAAACAAAGGAGGAGCAATCAAGAAACAATAGTGCAGGGACTTCCCTGGTGGTCCAGAGGTTTAGGCTATGAGTTACCAATGCCACAGGTGTGAGGTTCGATCCCTGCTTAGGGAACTAAGATCCCCATGCAGCACAACCAAAATGTTTAGGAAAAAAATAAGAGTGCAGGGTCCTTGTTCCTCCTCAAGGGACATACATAACAACACTCTTGAGTTCTTCCGCAGGAACTAAGGTCCCCACTCACGTGGATGGTACCTTTAGGCTGAGCAAAAGATCCCCGGAACATCACTCTATCATCTCACCACCAACCAATCAGAAGAAAGTTTGCAATAGTGGAAGATAATGAAGACTCTGACCATACCTACCCCAACCCCAAAGATTAACTTCCCTTTAAAAACTTTCATGGTCAAGCAGACTCTTTGTAGTTGATTTTTGGACAGGAGTCTGACTTCATCCCAAGTTGCTGGTCTCCTAAATAAAGAAATATGTCCTTTCCAACCAACACTTGTCTCTCGAGTATCAACTTTTGAGTAGTGAGCATGAACTGAGTCTGGTGAAATCTCAACTACATTGCTTGATCTTTTCAGAGATGGGAATGTCTCCAACAAAAAGCCCACAATCCCCTTTTAACTTACTATTACCATTCTATGTGATTATAATATCATACGCTATTATCTCTAAAATGTATATAGCTGTTTATATACATGTAAGATTTGATTTCCTTTTTTATAAAAAATAAGAGTCTCGTTTATACAGTACAGTTTTGGAAAAAATATGACTATAAATAAACATTTAGAAACTAATATTTACTGCAATGTTATCATAAAATTAATATCAAAAAGCTCCCCTCCCTCAAACTCAAGAATCAATTCTTCATAAGCCATTACTTAAAGCATGTTTTTCAAATGTTTATGAAATCTTCAATCTTTGTACATAATACTCAATTTTTATTATTTCCCATTATATTCTTTAAAATAGTTCATATTTCAAATTAATGAATTCCATATTTTTTCAATTTATTTTATCTTGTTTCTTCAGAAATACTTTTTGTTTGCTTGATTTCTTGTTTTGTTATCACTCTGACATAATCATTTCCTCAGACATCTTCAACCTTGAGCCTATAAACAAGTATCCACTTAACTATGCCATGTTTGTAATGCCATTATCATAAAGGATGTGTGTAAGTAACTGAACAGTGTTCTACTGGGGCCTTCACAGGCAGACCCTTCTCCCATAATCCTCTGCTTTTGCTCCTCTCTGAAGTACCTAGATAATAGAACCAGATATACATTTCTTGAGTTGTTTTACAGATTCTAAAACCACCACCAAATGGAAGAAACTAACTACCTGATGACCAGGAGCATGTAGCCCCCAGACTGACTAGAGTCTGAGGATTAATAATGTGACATCACTTTATTAGTTTACCATCAACCAATCAGAGAAATGTGCATGAGCTGATTACATACCTGTGACCTCCCTCCCTCACCTGGCCTTTAAAAATGCTATCTTGAAACCCATCCAGGACTTCAGGCATCTTGAGGATTAGCTGCCCTGGACTCCTTCCTTGGTCTCACCAAAAATTGCTGCACTTGCCTTCACCACAACTCACTGTCAGTAGATTGGCTTTATTGCATGTGAACAAGTGGACCCAAGTTAGGTCAGGTAATCTGCATATTGTACATAATTTCACAGAATATACAGAAGGATGATAGATAAGTTTAGGAGATGTACTCGTTAAATTTTATTTTATTTTATTATTATTATTATTGTCATTAAATTTTAATTGGTTTTGCCAGGTTATTTTCTGGGAAAGCTGTACCACTTTACACTCTTACTAGCATTTTTCAAAAATAATATTTGTCCACATTAACATTAATATTGGATTTTTAATCACTGAAACCACTACAAATTGAAATTTCTTGATCAGTCACTTAAAATTAAACCCCGGTTTTGCCAATTTACATTCTGCTCAATGTTTATGAAAAGGATTTCCTTTTTTCTGTTATTTATACTAAAATATCATTTCAGAAGGCAAAATTATAATTCTCAGAGAAAACATATAAATTTCTAGAATTTCTCCACTTTTGTATATTAAATTTTCTGTCATTAATCATAATATGAAATTTGGCTTTGACTTCTCTATGTCTTCTGAATTTTTGCTATAAAAATGTTTTTTATGCATTAACATATATTTCTATTTTTCTTTATACTTTACAGTTTTAATATCTTCTTTAAAAATATTTGGCTCACTTCAGTTATAGTTTTCAACTTTTTAAAATTTACTTCACATTTCCACCTTTATTTCCACTGGAATTTAATTCTGAATTTTATGTATGCTAAAGATCTGAATTTATCCTTTAGGTGGAGAGTCAACTGTTTCAGGACTATTTGGTAATTGAAAGAATGTGAAAGTGTTAGTCACTCAGTCATGTCCCAATCTTTCAGACCCCATGGACTGTAGCCCACCAGCCTGCTCTGTACACAGTGGCTCAGATGGTAAAGAATTGGCCTGCAATGCAGGAGACCCAGGTTCAACCCCTGAGTTAAGAAGATCCCTGGAGAAATGAATGGCTACATACTCCAGTATTCTTGCCTGGAGAATTCCAGGGACAGAAGAGCCTGGTGAGCTACAGTCCATGGGGTCACAAAGAGTTAAACACAAATGAGCAACTAATTTAGTAATTAAATCCCTTTCAACAGTTTTATTTCTGTGGAAATGCATAAACTTTAACTATAATTCTATTCCTCTCTTTCTAATTCTACACCTCTCTTAGGTGTCTCCTTAAGTCAGTCATTACGAGTAGACTTCAAGAACACTGCTTCTTAGGATCAATACTTAGGTTAATCTGTTGGGATCTTTCATATAGCTTGAAATCAGTCAGTGATGATTGGTAAAGTTATCTCCTTTTAATGAAACAAACAGATTGAAAAATCACTGGGCCTTTTGTTATGCCATTGGAAGAAGGTTTTTTATTTTATTTTTTTCCCCTCAAAATCTCTCCAGATACTGGAGTCAATTTCTTCTAATGCTAAAGACCAGAAACAGTAACTTAGTCTGCCAGTACTGTCCACTTCCATATTATTCTAAAGTCCTCACAGCCAAATGCTTTGCTCTCTTGAGGAGATGCAAAAGTCTTTAAATGCCAAGCATATTCAGGGAACAATGGGAACAGAGGCTTTACTTCAGGTATCTCTCAAGCTGATTATCCAGCTTTCCCAATAGGACAGAAAAGCCTCCTCTCTCTTTTGGAATTTCCAATCCAGTGCAACCATAATCTCTGTTATGGGTTAAATTGTGTCCACCCTTAAATATGGTGAAGTCCTAACTCCCAAAACTGTGAATATGACCTTATTTGGAAATAGGGTCTCTGTACATGTAAATATATGAAGATGAGATCATTAGAGAGGGTCCTAACCCAGAATGAGTGCTGTCCTTATAAAAAAAAGGAAGACACAGACAGGGAGAATATCATATAATAACAGAGGCAAAAACTGAAGTGATGACTAAACATGCCAACTCATGCCAAGGATTGCTGGTAAGCAGCAAAAGTTGGGGACTGATTGGGCAAGGAAAGATCTTCTGGAGCTCTAGAGAGAACACAGCCTTGCAGGTACTTTGATTTTCAATTTCAAGCCTCCAAAACTGTGAGAGGATTAATTTCTGACTTTTAAAGCTACCTAATTGTGGTTATTGTAATTCTAGGAAACTAGGAAGTAATATCATTTCTCATTTCCATTCCTGACCAGAGGGCCTGTTACTAATTCCAAGCTCATTCTGCTCACTGCAAAACAGGCCAGTGAATCTGAGAAACGAGGTGTTGAGACAAGGAAGAGAGTTTAATTGGGGAGCTGGCAGACTGAGAAGATAGCAGGCCAGAACCTCAAAATAACTATTTTATTGGGGTCTGCATGCCAGGTTCTTTTACAGATCAGAAAGAAAGAAGCCATGAGGAGCTAAAGTCAAAAGGCAGAATACAAAGGGAGAGGCCATGGGGAAGCAAAGTGAAAGGGTTTTCAGTCTTGCAAAACATCTCCAAGGGAATGGTCAGTCTTTGGAAAGGGTTTGTTAATCACTTCTATTCACAGGTGGGCAGGGACAAACTCTCTCTCCCTGAGCTGAAGAAAGGGACTTTAGTTTACAGTCAAGCAGAGGGGCAGGGTCCTCCAGGCAAGTCATTAAGTATAATTATAATAACAAGAGCACTAAAAAGCAAATCAAAGAAACAGTTTCCAACATGGAGTCAGAGTTGGCTTCTCCCTGCAACAGGCCCATTTCTCAGGTTTAGAGAGAGAAAATGTTCCTTATGTCAGATATGCTTGTGCCTCAGCTGGGGCCTTTAAAATAGACTGACAAAAGAGACTAACAGAAAAACAAAAGAAAGTTTATTAGCATGTGCACTACACATGAAAGTGCATCCTCATGGCAGTACCCACAGGTGAGTAACACAAAGAAGTGGTTAGAATTTGGAATCTAGGTATTAGGTAGTTAGAATAAGAAAAAGGAGTCCAAAATGGCAGTGGCTAAAAAACAAAGAAAGGGAAAAGCACGTGAAAAGAGAAAAAAAGAAAAGCCAGGGACCAGAATGAGAACCTCAGGTGAAACAAACACACCTGGCTACCCCAATTTGCATAGGTCAGGCTCCAGACAGGGGAAGACGAAACATATAAAAACAGGAAGCCAAGACAGACTGCTTCCATAAGACTCTTATCCTTCTCCATCAGAGGGAAGACAGACTGAAAACCACAGTCACAGAAAGCTGACCAATCTGATCATATGGACCACAGCCTTGTCTAACTCAATGCAACTCTGAGCCATGACCTGTAGGGCCACCCAAGATGGATGGGTCATGGTGGAGAGTTCTGGAAATAGTGGCCCATTGGAGAAGGGAATGGCAAACCACTTCAGTACTCTCGCCTGGAGAACCCTATGAACAGTATGAAAAGGTGAAAAGATAGGACACTGAAAGATGAACTCCCCAGGTTGGTAGGTGCCCAAGATGCTACAGGAGATCAGTGGAGAAAAAACTCCAGAAGGAATGAAGAGATGGATTCAAAGCAAAAACAACACACAGTTGTGGATGTGACTGGTGATGGAAGTAAAGTCCAATGCTGTAAAGAGCAATATTGCATATTGCAATGTTAGGTCCATGAACCAAGGCAAATTGGAAGTGGTCAAACAGGAGATGGCAAGAGTGAACATCGACATTTTAGGAATCAGAGAATTAAAATGGACTAGAATGGGTGAATTTAACTCAGATGACCAATATATCTGCTACTGTGGGCAAGAATCCCTTAGAAGAAATGAAGTAGCCATCATAGTCAACGAAAGAGTGCAAAATGCAGTACTTGGATGTAATCTCAAAAACTACAAAATGAACTCTGTTTCCAAGGCAAACCATTCAGTATCACAGTAATCCAAGTTTATTCCTCAACCAGTAATGCTGAAGAAGCTGAAGTTGAATGGTTCTATGAAATCTACAAGACCTTCTAGAACTAACACCCAGAAAATATATTCTATTCATTATAGGACTGGAACGCAAAAGTAGGAAGTCAAGAAACACCTGGAGTAAGAGGCAAACTTGGCCTTGGAGTACAGAATGAAGCAGGCCAAAGTTAATAGAGTTTTGCCAAGAGAACACATTGGTCATAGCAATACCCTCTTCCAAAACACAAAAGAGGACTCTACATATGGACATTACCAGATGGTCAATACCAAAATCAGATTTGCCGGGAGCCAGTGTGAGGAATTCCACCTGTGACAAGGTCATGTGGCAAAGCTCTGATGGCAAGGCTAATCAGACCTCAGGTTTTCCCCCTGGAATTTCCTGAGCATCCACACCCCCCAAAAATAAGAATCTGCCTGCTTTTTCACTCTTCTAATATTCTCTGGAAAAAGTCAACTCAGGGCTTTAGCCTTCTGCATTTGAAAGGGATGTTTCAGTTAAACCCCCTCTGATAACTCTCTAGCTTGCCTAACAGGTTCCCCCAGACCTCTTACAGCTTGTGAATTGCTTACAGCCCCCCAAATGTGAGAGGCACAAAGCTTAAAAGCATCTTAAAGATACAGAGCCTTTTCTAAAGAGTTAAAAATCATGTTGGTAGAGGGTTTTCACTGTTGACTCAATGACAGCTGCCAGACCTCCATATTCTTTATCTTTTAGGCACCTGGGAGGATGTTAATCAATGTAAATGGGATATGGAAAAAGATATATAATAGTTTTGATGTTAGCCACACTAGACTTTTGAGTTAATTACTTTTCTCTTTGTTATATATCAATGCACTCCTCTTGTGTCCTTGCTATGTAAGAATGTAACTTTTTAGTGCTTTCTAAGAATGGCACCAGACTTTGGGAAGATCAACACAAATAAGTCTTCTGGTTGACAAACCCTTATCAGAAAAAAGGCTGTAAAATGTTAATTGGCCCTTTTGGCCAGAAGATGATGTAAATTACCTAAGATTTGTGTATACAACTAGGTATGCAGAGAGAAAAGCCTGGTTTTGATAAGAATCTGGGCTGCTAATGCTGCATAACTTTGTGTTACCCATTGATCTCCATGTTTTATCAAAACTATAAAAGGCCTTCTGAACAACAGAGGATGGAGCCAGTCGCTGGACAGTGTCTCTCTCTCTTTTTCTCCCTCTCCCTCCTTTTCCTCTTTACTTTAATATCAGGCTGAATTCCCATCTGGGGCGTGGAAGCTCGCCAAGTCTACTTACTTGCCCTGGCTGTTAAGACCCGCATGAAAGGGAGCCTAAGGCGAGGCACCCTTAGATATTCAAGTGAGCACCGGTGGCCCAACATAGATGGTACAAGTTCCTTGTCTGGAATTTTATTGGTCTTCCATGTAATCCAAGTTATTCAGCCTTCTTTCTCCACTTAATTTTCCTACTACACTATTTCTTCCTAATCTAATCCTTTATTAATAAATAAATAAGTTCTCCTCGCCAACGCCATCCCCACTTCAAATTCCCTGGATCCACCGGGGCTGGACCCAGGCACAGATTGATTATATTATTTGCAGCCACAGATGGAGAAGCTCTATATGGTCAGCAAAAACAAGACTGGGAGCTGACTGTGGCTAAAATCATGAACATCTTATTACCAAATTCAGACTTAAACTGAGAAAGTAGGGAAAACCAATAGACCATTCAGGTATGACATAAATCAAATCCCTTACAATTATACACTGGAAATGAGAAATACATTCAAGGGATTAGATCTGGTAGACAGAGTGCCTGAAGAACTATGGATGGAGATACATGACATTGTATAGGAGGCAGGGATCAAGACTATTCCCAAAAAAAGAACTGCAAAAAAGCAAAATGGCTGTCTGAAGAGGCCCTACAAATAACTGTGAAAAGAAGGGAAGCAAAAAGCAAAGGAGAAAAGGAAACATATACTCATTTGAATGCAGAGATCAAAAGAATAGCAAGGAGAGATAAGAAAGCCTTCCTCAGCAATCCATGCAAAGAAATAGAGGAAAACAATAGAATGGGAAAGACTAGAGATCTCTTCAAGAAAATTAGAGATACTAAGGGAACATTTCATGCAAAGATGGACTCAATAAAGGACAGAAATAGTAGGGACCTAGCAGAAGCAGCATTTATATTAAGAAGAGGTGGCAAGAATACAGAGAAGAACTGCACAAAAAAGATCTTCATGACCCAGATAATCACGATGGTATGATCACTCACCTAGGGCCAGACATCCTGGAATGCGAAGTCAAGTGGGCCTTAGGAAGCATCACTATGAACAAAGCTAGTGGAGGTGAGGGAATTCCAGTTGACCAATTTCAAATCCTAAAAGGTGATGCTGTGAAAGTGCTGCACTCAATATATCAGCAAGTTTGGAAAACTGAGCAGTGGCCACATGACAGGAAAAAGTCAGTTTTCATTCCAATCCCAAAGAAAGGCAATGCTAAAGAATGCTCAAACTACTGCACAGTTGCACTCATCTCATACACTAGTAAAGTAAGGCTCAAAATTCTCCAAGCCAGGCTTCAGCACTACGTGGACCGTGAACTTCCAGGTGTTTAAGCTGGTTTTAGAAAAGGCAGAGGAACCAGAGATCAAATGGCCAACATCTGCTGGATCATTGAAGAAGCAGGAGAGTTCCAGAAAAACATCTATTTCTGCTTTATTGACTATGCCAAAGCCTTTGACTGTGGGGTTCACAATAAACTGGAAAATTCTGAAAGAGATGGGAATACCAGACCACCTGACCTGCCTCTTGAGAAACCTATATGCAGGTCAGGAAGCAGCAGTTAGAACTGGACATGGAACAACAGACTGGTTCCAAATAGGAAAAGGAGTGTGTCAAGGCTGTATATTGTCATCCTGCTTATTTAACTTCTATGCAGAATATATCATGAGAAACGCTGGGCTAGAGGAAGCACAAGCTGGAATCACGATTGCTGAGAGAAATCTCAATAACCTCAGATATGCAGATAACACCACCTTTATGGCAGAAAGTGAAGAGGAACTAAAGAGCCTCTTGATGAAAGTAAAAGAGGAGAGTTGAAAAGTTAGCTTAAACTCAACATTCAGAAAACTAAGAACATGACATCCAGTCCCATCACTTCATGGCAAATATATGGGGAAACAGTGGCTGACTTTATTTTTCTGGGCTCCAAAATCACTGCAGATGGTGACTGCAGCCATGAAATTAAAAGACACTTACTCCTTGGAAGGAAGTTTATGACCAACCTACATAGCATATTCAAAAGCAAAGACATTACTTTGTCAATAAAGGTCCATCTGGTCAAGGATATGTTTTTTCCAGTGGTCATGAATGGATGCAAGAGTTGGACTATAAAGGAAGCTGAGCACTGAAGAATTGATGCTTTTGAACTGTGGTGTTGGAGAAGACTCTTGAGAGTCCCTTGGACTGCAAGGAGATCCTCACAGTCCATTCTAAAGGAGATCAGTCCTGGGTGTTCATTGGAAGGACTGATGTTGCAGCTGAAACTCCAATACTTTGGCCACCTGTTGTGAAGAGCTGACTCATTTGACCCTGATGCTGGGGATGGTTGAGCACAGGAAGAGAGGGGTCAACAGAGGGTAAGATGGTTGGATGGCATCACCGACTCACTGGACATGGGTTTGGGTGGACTCCAGGAGTTGGTGATGGACAGGGAGGCCTTGTGTGCTGAGGTTCATGGGGTCACAAGGAGTCAGACAGAACTGAGTGACTGAACTGAAATGAAAGGAATGTTTCATTCATAAATGGGCTCAATAAAGGACAAAACTGGTATGGACCTAACAGAAGCAAAAGATATTAAGAAGATGAGGCAAGCATATACAGAAGAACTATACAAAAGAGATCTTCATGACCCAGATAATCACAATTGTATGATCACTCACCTAGAGCCAGACATCCTGGAATGTGAAGTCAAATGGGCCTTAGGAAGTATCACTTCGAACAAAGCTAGTGGTGGTGATGGAATTCCAGTTGAGCTATTTCAAATCCTAAAAGATGATGGTGTGAAAGTGCTGCACTCAAAATGTCAGCAAATTTGGAAAATTCAGCATTGGCCACAGAACTGGTAAAGGTCAGTTTTCATTCCAGTCCCAGAGAAAGGCAAGGCCAAAAATATGCTCAAACTACTGCATAATTGCACTCATCTCACACACTAGTAAAGTAATGCTCAAAATTCTCCAAGCCAGGCTTCAACAGTACCTGAACCATGGACTTCTAGAAGTTCAAGCTGGATTTAGAAAGGGCACATGAAGCAGAGATCAAATTGCCAACATCTGTTGGATCATTAAAAATGCAAGAGAGTTCCAGGAAAACATCTAGTTATGCTTTATTGATTACACCAAAGCCTTTGACTGTGTGTATTACAAAAAATTGGAAAATTATTAAAGAGATGGAAGTACCAGACCACCTGACCTGCCTCTTAAAGAAATCTGTATGCAGGTCAAGAAGCAACAGTTAGAACTGGACATGAAACAACAGGCTGGTTCCAAATAGGAAAAGGAGTACATCAAGGCTATATATTGTCACCCTGCTTATTTAACTTATATGCACAGTACATCCTGAGAAAAGTTGGGCTGGATGAATCACAAGCTGGAATCAAGATTGTGGGGAGAAATATCAATAATCTCAGATATGCAGATGACACCACCCTTATGGCAGAAAGCGAAGAACTAAAGAGCATCTTGATGAAAATGAAAGAGGAGAGTGAAAATGTTGGCTTAAAGGTTAACATTCAGAAAACCAAGATCATGCCATCTGGTCCCACCACTTCATGGGAAATAGATGGGGAAACAGTGGAAACAGTGAGAGACTTTATTTTCTTGGGCTCCAAAATCACTGCAGATGGTGACTGCAGCTATGAAATTAAAAGAATCTTGCTCCTTGGAAGAAAATCTATGACCAACCTGGACAGCATATTAAAAAGCAAAGACATTGCTTTGCCAACTGAGGTCCTTCTAGTCAAGGCTATGGTTTTTCCAATAGTCATATATGGATGTGAGAGTTGGAATATAAAGAAAGCTAGCAATGGCACCCTCCTCCAGTACTCTTGCCTGGAAAATCCCATGGACGGAGGAGCCTGATGTGCTGCAGTCCATGGGGTCGCTAAGAGTCGGACATGACTGAGTGACTTCACTTTCACTTTCTACTTTCATGCATTGGAGAAGGAAATGACAACCCATGGGGGAGCCTGGTGGGCACCATCTATGGGGTCACGCAGAGTTGGACACAACTGAAGCGACTTAGCAGCAGCAGCAGCACTGAAGAATTGATGCTTTTGAACTGCGGTGTTGGAGAAGACTCTTGAGAGTCCCTTGAACTGCAAGGAGATCCATCCACCCTAAAGGAAATCAGTCCTGAATATTCACTGGAAGGATGATGCTGAAGCTGAAACTCCAGTATTTTGGCTACCTGCTGCAAAGAAATGACTCATTTGAAAAGACCCTCATGCTGGGACAGATTGAAGGCTGGGGAAGAAGGGGACGACAGAGGATGAGTGCATTGGATGGCATATCTGACTCAACGGACATTTTTGAGGAAACTCCAGGAGTTGGTGATGGACAGTCAAGCCTGGTGTGCTACAGTCCATGGGGTCACAATGAGTCAGACACGACTGAACAACTGAACTGAACTGAAGATGGATTGACACCTCTCCTTTGGGGTCAGCCCACCCTCACACCTCGAGAGCATACTGTGCTTTGTTTGCAGAATAAAACTCCAAGCCATAACTGAGCTGTAACACTAGTCCACCGTTTAAAATTTTTATTGTGGCAAGACAAAACCAAGGAAATGACACACTCTCCCGACAGAGGTACCTAAACTTTGGAGAGGGAGAATGGCACCTATGGAAAAAGAAATGATTTTTGGAAATATAAAATGATTTCCTTCTTTCTGTTGCCTGAATAGTATCCCAATGTATGTGTGTGTGTGTATGTGTGTGTGTGTTTATAGTCACAACTGATAGGCTGATTCCTCATCTTTGAAAGTGATTATCATGTATTCTCAGTAAGTACAGATCTTTATTTGGTCCTAAGTGGCACAAACGTCCTTTGAAGTTTGAGACAAATGTCAATCTTTCAGTATTTCACCAGTCAGTTCTCTGCTCTCAAGCACTGTACCTCACTCTCCCATGGGATTTCTTTGGCTATTAATACAAACAGTTAATTATAAATTATGCAGAGTTCAGGGAAGAGAAATATCAGAGAACAGAGAAAGAGAATCCACTGTCATGCCAGTAACTCAAAAACTTACATGCCTTTATGGAGAAACATCTGTTTTCAGTTTTGCTTTTTCTGTGCAATCAAATGTTTAATCTCCTTCAGAGATTAAGTCAGTGTCTTTTCAAAGCATTTTTTTTCTTTTTTTAAATACAGTTTTTAGATTAGATTTAGGCTTACAAAAAATTGCTTTAATATTTTCATGGCTATTCTAGGATTTCCCCTTCCCATAAAAAAATTTAAAATCACTTAATTGACATCTACAGAAGGCCTTGCTGAGATTTTGATTAGGGTTGCATTGAATCTATTGACCAGTTTGTGAAGAATTTACATCATAATGATAGTTGAGTCTTCCAGTTCATGAGCATGAAATGTCCATGTATTTGCATCTTTGAATCATTTTACCCCTTTGTAGTTCATTTAATTTTTTTCAATAATCTCTTCTTCCCTTCTGACACCCAACTGAAAAAAATAAAGGAGTTTGTAATATAAAACAAAGTGTCAACTATCAGTAGCTTAATATAAGTATTATTTTCTTTTAGATCAGACAAAGTCCAAAACAAATGTTCCTCACTGAGGGGCAGATTTAATGTTAATAAGCATATATTCTCCTTCCACCCTGTGGCTGTGTCCTTCCTAAGAGCCCCAGAAGTCATTTGCTTCATTTTATACTTCTGGCAAGCAGATGGGAAAAGAAACCATGTCGAAGCGAAATTTGTTTGACATTAGTATATATTCTCTATATGGTTGGTTTCTTTATATCATATTTAAATACTTATGTGTTTGTATGAAACCTACACACATATTATTATAATAACATGATTATTATTAACCACTAGGGCCATAAGTATATATATGTATCTTACAACTATATCTTAAATTTAAATATATATACTATATATGTATAAATAAATATTTAAGTAACACTAAACTAGTATTATTTATTTTGCTTGTAAAGATAAGTTTTAATCCAGGTCTGGCTGTGGCCAACACATATTGAAAGCAATATATTCCAGAAAAAGTATCTATTATAGATAAAAGATGCTCAAATGCATAAAACAAAAAGGGAAATGTCTCAATTATAAATTCCCACTATGTTAAATTGCTGTAACTTGTAATTTTCTACTGTTTGATGAAAAATGTAACATTAAAGCTGAATAGAAATAATCTTAAGATACTATCACAACAATCATGTATACATATCCTGATTGCTCATGTATCAGTTATTACTATTTGCTTTTATATTTTTAAACTGAAAAGGGATGAATTTTTACCTAATATATAAAATGTCAAGATTATTTCTATTAATAAAATAGTGAAATATAGTCATATGATAAAATCACAATAAAGCCAAATGAGACCAAAATGGAATAACACTCAAAACTGTGCAAAATATATCCAAATACATTATCCACTATAACCTCAGACTTTTTCATGAAAGGTCACTTATTATCCCCATTTTAAAAGTGAAGGAGAGAAGAATCAGAGGCAGAGACCTTTCTTACTTTTGATTCAAATAATGTTTAAGTAAAAACATTAGAACACAGATACAGATTTTTTTTTTTTTTTTACTTTAAATCCTATGAACTTATATTTTGTAATGCGGATACCAACTTGGGGTCTTGAAATTCACTTTATTATTTAAATTAGAGATAAATAAAAACTGTATTTCAGTGTTCATTTTTCAAAGAAAGAGAGGCCCAAGAGTCTAAGAACGATATGAATAAGGCTCAGTAAACTTTCCTAACACTGAGTGTTCACTAAATTGTCATACTCAGTTCTAAATCTAAACTTAACCCTATTCTTGACAATTTCCCTAACCATTATCTAAAGTTGCATCTTTATAAAACAATCTTAAAAATGCTTTCCTAAAAGAATCATCATTTTCCCTTTCCAATCAATTTTGGTCACATTCCTAATGGAAAATTGACTCGACACTTAAGATTACTAATGTTTTCTCAACATAGGATGAAAGTTAGTATTAATGTATTTAAGTATTTTGAAATAAAATATTCAGATAACATTAGACATGAGTTTCCATTTTGTTTACCCGGATTTCAGAAAAATCAGTACTGTATAACACAATTTTTAGTTCAGTTCAGTTGCTCAGTCGTGTCCAACTCTTTGCGACCCCATGGACTGCAGCACGCCAGGCCTCCCTGTCCATCACCAACTCCTGGAGTTTACTCAAACTCTTGTCCATAGCATCAGTAATGCCATCCAACCATCTCATCCTCTGTTGTCCCCTTCTCCTCCCGCTTTTAATCTTTCTCAGCATAAGAGTCTTTTCAAATGAGTCAGTTCTTCACGTCAGGTGGCCAAAGTTTTGGAGTTTTATCTTTAGAATCAGTCCTTCCAATGAATATTCAGGACTGATTTCCTTTAGGTTGGACTGGTTGGATCTCCTTCCAGACCAAGGGACTCTCAAGGGTCTTCCCCAACACCACAGTTCAAAAGCATCAATTCTTCAGCATTCAGCTTTCTTTATAGTCCAACTCTCACATCCACACATGACTACTGGAAAAACCATAGCTTTGACCAGACAATTTTACACACAAAAAAATATGTGGTATCAAGTATTATGTTTAAGTAATATCATCTAAAACTAATATTAATCAATTTAGTATTTTTGTAAAAACAAAGTTGAGGGAAAATAATCTTTATATCTAGAAAATTTGTATTACAAACGTAGGCCCTAACCAAAACTGCTGCTGCTGCTGCTAAGTCGCTTCAGTCATGTCCGACTTTGTGCGACCCCATCAGGCTCCACCGTCCCTGGGATTCTCCAGGAAAGAACACTGGAGTGGGTTGCCATTTCCTTCTCCAATGCAGGAAAGTGAAAAGTGATAATGAAGTTGCTCAGTCGTGTCCGACTCTTAGCGACCCCATGGACTGCAGCCTACCAGGCTCCTCCGTCCATGGGATTTTCCAAGCAAGAGTACTGGAGTAGGGTGTCATTGCCTTCTCCAACCAAAACTACATAGTTTGAATAAAGTGCTATTTTTAAAACTTCAAAAAATCTGCAGGGCTTATAAAGTATTTTTAATAGCTCTCATTTCGCATTGTGAAATAATAATAATTGGTTTGTATTTCAATATTAGAAAGAAAGTGGCTCATGATACTGTCACTCAATAAATAATTTGAGACTTAGTCTAAGAACTTATAAATTTAAATTTCATCTTTATTAGAGATAATATTGTCATTTTTGTGCCAAACTTTATTGTGTTTCAGGCACTAATTAAAGTGAACCAATTACTTTCCCTTGAGTAAAGACTCATTTTGTTATTGGGATTAAGACTCAGCATTTTAAATATTGGCATCTATACTTCTGAAATAATATTGAGCTATATTTAAGTATTGATATTCCTCTTATTGATAACTTTAATCTTAGCTCTGTTTTAATGCATAAGATGATGGTGATAAAGGATACCAGTTGCACAGATCGATCCAGATTCTTCTACTTGGTCATACACACTTCAAATATAACTGTAGCCATAGAAATTAAAGTCAATAAGGTTTTAGTTATCAAAGGCATCTTGGTTTCTTTCCTAAGAGGCTGGAAAGAATAAAGAGACTTTATTACTCTCTTGGTTCATCTAAAGGGAATCCTTTTGTGCCCAAACCAAATGGCATTAGGTAAAATCAAGTGGAGAAAGTGGATGGACTGTGGCTGAGTCAGCACAGTCCACCTTTCACCTTTCACTGCTGCAAGAACTCTGTTCTGACCCTCTGCCTCCCAACTTCTGATTCTAATCATGGCTCTCAATACTAAATCCATCTCCTGCAATTTTAAAGATGGAGAAACACTTGTATAATTGATAGCTTAACAAATGCAGACCTCACAAACAGGTTCATCAGATGAAGAGACACTCCTGAGAGTCAGTCAACAAGAAATCTACTGCATTCAAGATGCCTGTGCTTGCTGATACATCTCTGAGAATTCAGGAAGTTTAGGATTTGAAATTTAATCTCTTTAAGTGATACAACATGAAGACAGAATACAGAGGGATAAAAATTATCTGAGCTATTCAATGGAAGCTAAGAATTATATTCAGGAGACAACTATGGCTATAGTTAAACATAGTATTATAGAAACTTGCAAACTTTCGATATGCAGATTTTTTGAAAATAAATAATAGCTAAAATGGAAATATGCCTAAATCATGAGCTTAGAACTTCTGCAGTCATGTTAACTAATAACAAAATAAAAGATGAATACAGAAATTTAAACATATCAAATTTGGACAAATAAAAATGCTTTTCATGAATAATATAGTTTTGAAAGAAAAAAAATTTTAAGAAAATTGGTCCTTATATGTAGCACTTGGAAAAAAGTTATATAGTTAAAGGGATAGCATTATTTCTAATTAAATGAGAAAAAAATCAAAGTATAGTATAGCATGCAAATGATTCAAAAGGTAACCAGTATCTTAAAATTACACAATTATTGTATTTTTTTGCATGTGAATACATATAATTCTTCTTTTAGTAAAAGTTTATTAAAGTACTACTTTAAATATTCCTGATATATTATAAAATATATCTCTAGAGCTAAACATACCTACAGATAATTGCTGGTCTTTCTGCTTTCTTCAAAACACCTCATTTTTATCATGGTAGTTTAAGGTGGAGCTTATCTATACTTTTCTGAAATTCTAGAATGCATTTATTACTTCTCAAATGTATACTATGATGTTAGTATTTTATAGAAATAAAAATACAGGGAAATGTTTAGAGTTACCAGAAAAAAATAGTCTCTGTTTACAGTAGTTAGTAAAAACCAAACCTGTTTATGAAACATGAAATATCTTAATATTTTCTTAATATAATGACCATTTATCTTACTAAATCTCTTCTATTATTTAAATCCAGGTTTATACAAACATATACAAAACATGCTTTCCAAAAATCCAGAACAATGAAGAGAAATTGAGATGTACAGCTAAGCACATTTTCTTCCAGAAATGCATTTATAAACAGCCTGCTGTGTTTATAAAATTAAAGTGCTTTAGTACATAACTTTGTTAGTCTTTACAACATTTAAAAGTGATAAGAAAAGTGAAAAGTATTGGTTCAGTGATGTAACAACACACACATTGGTTAGAAACTAAAAACAGAAATAAAAATACTGATGCTATGTTTTTAGACTTAGTTCTTTTTCAGATTCAAATAGAAATTGAGATTATTTAGAAAGTTTCCAAAACTGAACCAGGAAGAAATAGAAAACCTTAACAGACCCATCACAAGCATGGAAATTGAAACTGTAATCAGAAATCTTCCAGCAAACAAAAGCCCAGGTCCAGACGGCTTCACAGCTGAATTCTACCAAAAATTTCGAGAAGAGCTAACACCTATCCTCCTCAAACTCTTCCAGAAAATTGCAGAGGAAGGTAAACTTCCAAACTCATTCTATGAGGCCACCATCACCCTAATACCAAAACCTGACAAAGATGTCACAAAAAAAGAAAACTACAGGCCAATATCACTGATGAACATAGATGCAAAAATCCTCAACAAAATTCTAGCAATCAGAATCCAACAACACATTAAAAAGATCATACACCATGACCAAGTGGGCTTTATCCCAGGGATGCAAGGATTCTTCAATATCCGCAAATCAATCAATGTAATTCACCACATTAACAAATTGAAAAATAAAAACCATATGATTATCTCAATAGATGCAGAGAAGGCCTTTGACAAAATTCAACATCCATTTATGATAAAAACTCTCCAGAAAGCAGGAATAGAAGGAACATACCTCAACATAATAAAAGCTATATATGACAAACCCACAGCAAACATTATCCTCAATGGTGAAAAATTGAAAGCATTTCCCTTAAAGTCAGGAACAAGACAAGGGTGTCCACTTTCACCGCTACTATTCAACATAGTTCTGGAAGTTTTGGCCACAGCAATCAGAGCAGAAAAAGAAATAAAAGGAATCCAAATTGGAAATGAAGAAGTAAAACTATCACTGTTTGCAGATGACATGATCCTCTACATGGAAAACCCTAAAGACTCCACCAGAAAATTACTAGAGATCATCAATGAATATAGTAAAGTTGCAGGATATAAAATCAACACACAGAAATCCCTTGCATTCCTATACACGAATAATGAGAAAGTAGAAAAAGAAATTAAGAAAACAATTCCATTTACCATTGCAACGAAAAGAATAAAATACTTAGGAATATATCTACCTAAAGAAACTAAAGACCTATATATAGAAAACTATAAAACACTGATGAAAGAAATCAAAGAGGACACTAATAGATGGAGAAATATACCATGTTCATGGATCGGAAGAATCAATATAGTGAAAATGAGTATACTACCCAAAGCAATTTACAAATTCAATGCAATCCCTGTCAAGCTACCAGCCACATTTTTCACAGAACTAGAACAAATAATTTCAAGATTTGTATGGAAATACAAAAAGCCTCGAATAGCCAAAGCAATCTTGAGAAAGAAGAATGGAACGGGAGGAATCAACTTGCCTGACTTCAGGCTCTACTACAAAGCCACAGTCATCAAGACAGTATGGTACTGGCACAAAGACAGACATATAGATCAATGGAACAAAATAGAAAGCCCAGAGATAAATCCACACACATATGGACACCTTATCTTTGACAAAGGAGGCAAGAATATACAATGGAGTAAAGACAATCTCTTTAACAAGTGGTGCTGGGAAAACTGGTCAACCACTTGTAAAAGAATGAAACTAGATCACTTTCTAACACCGTACACAAAAATAAACTCAAAATGGATTAAAGATCTAAATGTAAGATCAGAAACTATAAAACTCCTAGAGGAGAATATAGGCAAAACACTCTCAGAAATAAATCACAGCAGGATCCTCTATGATCCACCTCCCAGAATTCTGGAAATAAAAGCAAAAATAAACAAATGGGATCTAATTAAAATTAAAAGCTTCTGCACAACAAAGGAAAATATAAGCAAGGTGAAAAGACAGCCTTCGGAATGGGAGAAAATAATAGCAAATGAAGCAACTGACAAACAACTAATCTCAAAAATATACAACCAACTTATGCAGCTCAACTCCAGAAAAATAAACGACCCAATCAAAAAATGGGCCAAAGAACTAAATAGACATTTCTCCAAAGAAGACATACGGATGGCTAACAAACACATGAAAAGATGCTCAACATCACTCATTATTAGAGAAATGAAAATCAAAACCACAATGAGGTACCACTTCACACCAGTCAGAATGGCTGCGATCCAAAAATCTGCAAGCAATAAGTGCTGGAGAGGGTGTGGAGAAAAGGGAACCCTCCTACACTGTTGGTGGGAATGCAAACTAGTACAGCCACTATGGAGAACAGTGTGGAGATTCCTTAAAAAATTGCAAATAGAACTCCCTTATGACCCAGCAATCCCACTTCTGGGCATACACACTGAGGAAACCAGAATTGAAAGAGACACATGTACCCCAATGTTCATCGCAGCACTGTTTATAATAGCCAGGACATGGAAACAACCTAGATGTCCATCAGCAGATGAATGGATAAGAAAGCTGTGGTACATATACACAATGGAGTATTACTCAGCCGTTAAAAAGAATTCATTTGAATCAGTTCTGATGAGATGGATGAAACTGGAGCCGATTATACAGAGTGAAGTAAGCCAGAAAGAAAAACACCAATACAGTATACTAACACATATATATGGAATTTAGGAAGATTGCAATGACGACCCTGTATGCAAGTCAGGAAAAAAGACACAGATGGGTATAACGGACTTTTGGTCTCAGAGGGAGAGGGAGAGGGTGGGATGATTTGGGAGAATGGGAATTCTAACATGTATACTATCATGTAAGAATTGAATCGCCAGTCCATGTCTGACGTAGGGTGCAGCATGCTTGGGGCTGGTACATGGGGATGACCCAGAGAGATGTAGTGGGGAGGGAGGTGGGAGGGGGGGTCATGTTTGGGAACGCATGTAGAATTAAAGATTTTAAAATTAAAAAAAAATAAAATAAAATAAAAAAAAATAAAATAAAATTAAAAAAAAAAAGAAAGTGTAGGTAAATGTCCTCAAGCTGTGAACATGAATGAGATCTTGAAATGGAATGTATAGTATAGAGGGTTAGATGGGGAACTGCAGATGTATTTAGCCTGAGAATGAATGAACTGCAGGATCCATGATGGATCTTCACCCTTTAAGAAAGTTAACAGCACTAGCATTGGTCAGTTTTAAGCAAAACTGCAGGTGCTGGGGTCTTGGGGAGCCTCACTGATTACATTAGAAATTGGCTATAACATTTCTTTCACTATGACACAACAGTAACTTTTAGGGGCATCCATGCACTGTCAGATCAGAGTGTATAATCTTCAGAGTAGTGGTCAAAGTTTACCCAGTTGCAAAGACATCAATAGAAAATGGAAAGCAAAGACAAAGATGTACGAAATAAGCCTGACTCTGTAAGGAGTGCAAATACATAGTAGATGAATAAAGTAGAATCAGAAGTCTTAAACTGGGTTAACATCCCCTTCTTTTTGACCCTCAAAATTCTGTTATGTGGCAGAGTTTTAATGCACTGATTTCTTCCACTTAGCTGAAAGCCAAAAGTGGATTCACAGTGCAGTCAGATTAATGATGAATGTGAGTAAGGGAACTCTAGAGCAGAAAGACCTTCATCAGATAAGTGGTGATATGCCAAGTACCAGTGTGCTGATGAAATCAAAGTTGTCATAGCACTAAAATATTCACTAAAAACTGGACTGTCTATGAAATTAATCACTTCTAAATCATTTCTCCTCTTACTTAAATCAAAGTAAAACCTCATTTTCCAAATAATTTATGTGTAGTCATTATCTGATTTGGAGAAACTATCGAAATGGGGGGAAAAATAGAAACATAACAACGGAAAACAACTACAGAAGGAAGCTGCAAATACCTAAAATTGAAAAAGTGTGGGGATAAGGTTAAGTTTGCTCAAATGGTCTTAGGGAATAGATTATACCACACTTAGACGTTGGTAAATGAAGATCTAATGATGAGACCCACTAAAAACTGAAATAGAAAAATAAATGAACACAAATGAGGATATCTTTTCAAAAGATGATGGTTTGACTATCAAAAGATTAAGGAAATTCACTGATACAATTGTGAAAAAATTTTGCAGAATTGATCCAACTGCCATCAAGCTGTAGAAATCAACTAGCTAAATTTACCATATAGTTGCACTCAATTCAACTCCTAGTAAGGTTATGCTCAAAATCCTTTAAAGATAAGCTTCAGCAGTATGTGAACCAAGAACTTCCAGATGTACAAGCTGGGTTTAGAAAAGGCAGAGGACCCAGAGATCAAATTGCTAACATTCACTGGATCATAGAGAAAGCAAGGGAATTCAGAAAAACATCTACTTTTCAAGTGGTGCAGTGGTAAAGAATCTGCCTGCTAATGCAGGTGACTTGGATTTGTTTCCTGCATGACGAAGATGCCTGGAGGAAGAAATGGCAACCCACTCCATTATTCTTGCCCGGTAAAAAATCCCATGGACAGAAGAGCCTGGTGGGCTACAGTCCATGGGGTCACAAAGAGTTAGGCATGACTGAACGACTGTGCAGAGAGAGCTACTTCTGCTTCATTGACTACACTAAGCCCTTTGACTGGGTGGATCACAAAAAACTGGAAAATTCGTAAAGAGATGGAAGTGCCAGAGCACCTTACCTATCTTCTGAGAAGCCTGTATGCAGATCAAGAAGCAACAGTTAGAACTGGACATAGAACAGACTGGTTCAAAATTGGGCAAGGAGTATGCCAAAGCTGTATATTGTCACCTTGCTTATTTATATGCAGAGTACATCATGTGAAATGCTAGGCTGGATGAACGACAAGCTGGAATCAAGAGTACTGGGAGAAATATCAACAAGCTCAGACTAATAGCAGAAAGAGAACTAAAGAGCCTCTTGATGAGGGTGAAAAAGAAGAGTGAAAACTCTGGCTTAAAACTCAACACTGTAAACACTAAGATCATGACATCTCGTTTCATCATGTCACGGCAAACAGAGGAGCAAAGGTGAAAGCAGTGACAGATTTTATTTTCTTGGGCTCCAAGATCACTGCAGACAGTGACTGCAGCCATGAAATCAGAAGATGCTCACTCCTTGGAAGGAAAGCTATGACAAACCCAGACAGCATATTGAAAAGCAGAGACATCATTTTGCTGACGATCAGAATCCAGTAGCTGGGTGTTAGCAATTTTTATAAGCTATTCAGGCAATTCTAATATATATCCAGAGTGTGAGCCCCCTGTGGGAAAACCCCTTGAGGGCAAGACCATCTGTTAATTAATTTTATGACTTTCTCAAGGGCTTAACAAAAAGTTTTGTTGTATATTAGTGGGTCTTTGTCAGACCCAGAATGGCATTTCCTATACTCCAAACAGATGATTTGCTACTATACAAATTACCAGTGATTAACTGAATTTGGGGATTTCAATTCTGAAATGTCTTCCTCAGTTTATTTCTAAGGCAGATACGAAAATGGAAACATAAACCCCAGCGACCGTGAATAAAGCACACTGGCCTTGAGTTAAAGCTGACTGTGGCCTTTTCTTTATGAAAATAATAGCTTTTGTCACTCACCTTATGAGGTAAAGTCAAATAAATAACCAAGGATTCTGCAAATATAAAATACTTTTTATATAAGAACAAAACTACTACTTCATCAATATTGTTCCACAGAACAAAGTATACTCTGACCACAAAAACTAGAAACTAAAATCTATTCTGTTTGTAAGAGCCAAAAGCTGGGTTCTCTTTGTCCTTAATTCGTATGTGTTCCTCATTTTTTAGAATATTTTGGACATGCATAGTAAGTGTCACATGTAGCTCTTTGTTTCCTTTCTCAGTAACCTTTTGGACTATGATACATGAAATATCAGTTTTAACCGAAGTTTAAATAAAATGTTAATATTTGCTTATTTTTCAGAATACCTACAGAGAACACATTGACTTTAAAAGGTTAAGTATTCCTGGGCAAAAGGGCTCAGGATAAAACACGCTAAAAAAGATAGCTCTAGATTGTCACTATGCTTATAACATACAAATTCATTCATATAGTACACCGCTATTTCTTTCTCAATATTTATGTAAGTAGATAGCATGGGCTCAGAACAAATAATATGTAAAAATATCTTCTGTACTTTTTTCATGCAAGTCTCTTCTCCCCCCCAAAATTTAGAAAATAGTTAATATAGTAATACCTAGGGATGCCTCACTGACATGATTTATGTCTTGCAACCACAAAATATTGTGTCTAGTCAACTGAATTTTAAGCAGCTAAGTGGTAGTCAGAAAATTTTATCCCACTTAGGAGTAAGTTCACAGTGACAGAATATATTTCCCTTGTGAGTCCAGACATTGTCAGTGAGGAAAGGCTTTTAGTTGCTCTTGGGCTGGACTTGAATCTCTAAAGAAAAAGGCACTTACTGAAAGCATTATCTGAGTCACAAGATATATGGCCCTGACTGCCAGTACTTTCTCTATTTCTTACTTCAAATATGAACAAATGAGAGCTATTCCTCTCCCTGAAAATCTAGAATGTTTCTTAAAGGTGGGAAAAGCTGAAAAAGAAAAAAAGTCAATGATGACTCAGTTTTTTGGGGGGAGTGGTTATTCCTTCTGATTTTTAAATATCTGTCCTCACTTAAAAAATCCACACAAAAACAAGTAATTTCTTCATACTATTAAAGTCATAAGAAAATCCTAAAATCTGATGGAGATCAGAGAATGAACACTATTTCATTAGTGTTTCTTTCCAGATAAACACTTTTCCAGTGCTTAATGGAGGACAACTGATCTTCCATTGAATGGACCCAAAGTGCCTTAAACAAAATGGCTATTTATGAATAAACCTCTTAGGGCTACAGATTCATCATTCTGCTTTGTTTCCCTGAGAAGCTCAGGAGAGTTTTGTGATTTACTAGCTGGGGAGTAATTTATTTGTTGCTGACAGTGAGGCCCTGAACAAGGGACCAGCACAAATAATGTGAAATGGTGCTAAATAAAGAGGACTGCTGCTGCTGCTGCTGCTGCTAAGTTGCTTCAGTCGTGTCCGACTCTGTGCGACCCCAGAGACGGCAGCCCACCAGGCTCCCCCGTCCCTGGGATTCTCCAGGCAAGAATACTGGAGTGGGTTGCCATTTCCTTCTCCAATGCAGGAAAGTGAAAAGTGAAAGTGAAGTGAAAGTGAAGTCGCTCAGTCATGTCCAACTCTTCGCGACCCCATGGGCTGCAGCCTTCCAGGCTCCTCCGTCCATGGGATTTTCTAGGCAAGAGTACTAGAGTAGGGTGCCAATCTTCCCTCATGATATCTAGTCAAAAACTGACTTAAATTAGTGTTTTATATCAGATTATCATGCCAGAGACACTGAGTCTTCAGAGTATTCCTAAAGATTCCTATATAATGATTTTCAAAGAAGAAAAGAAATTATATAGATTATTAGATCTAAAGTTGTGATAGCTGAAAGGAGGTAAACTACTTTGTTGGAAGATTGAAAAATATTAAGAATATTAACATAATTACAGTACAGTGCAGGTTTACAGCCTAAGCAGATGCAGAAAATGGCATCAGGATAAGAAGAAACACAACCATGCAATTACAACCTTAGACATTAGTGATTTGTCACGCGCAGGCCCAGCTGAAACAATTCGCTGCCTCTGCACTTCCTGGAGCAAGTTCTAATTCAAAACTCCCCTGTATAACAAGGTCAAGGCTTGATTCCAGCATGACCCTGAAGTCATCTTGGCAGGAAGTTCTAAATCACAAGATATCTGTTCTGTATTGACACAGAGAAAGGGGATATTTTTGATAAAAAGAACTGACATCAAAATAAAAGTGAATTGTTTGATATATGGGACTTCTTTTTGTGTTTGGTGACATAGACACAGGTTTTTGTTCTTGTTTTTCAAATGTCCAGTGTAATGACTTTTATTTTTCTTAAAGATTAGCTTTAATTCAAGAAGAAAATCCCTCTACTGTTTTCCCTCATTATTTTCCAATAAAAGTATGTAACATTATATAAAGCATGTCTTCAGTCACTTCACTTTCTCTTTAATGATATCAACAGCCATTTCCATTGGTATTTTATATTCTTGACTTTTTCTCCATTAGGGTTTTTATTTTTTATAGGTGTCAAACAACTTAATTATCTAAATGTAACAATATTTAAAATATTTATTTGAATAGTTTAAATGTCTTTATTCACCCAATATTTCATTTTGACATACAGTATGTTATCTTTATTTTTCCTACATTAAATTATTTATGCTTTAGTATTTTTCAACTTAACTGATGAATAACTGACAAATATAATTGCATAATTTAAAAGTTACAATGTGGTGATTTGAGATATATATATATATATACATATATAGACATACACACATATACACATATATATGTATATACACACGCACATACACGTGTGTGTGTGTGTGTGTGTGTGTGTGTATCTCCCATAGAGCATTTTGAATTTAAGATTCATGAACTTGAAAACAAGTAGGCAGAAAATACTTGCAAGTGAATTCTGGTTTCATATGTACATGCATCCACGCTCAGTTGTGTCTGACTCTTTGAGACCTCAAGGACTGTAGCCTGCCAGGCTCCCTTATCCATGGGATTTTCCTGGCAACAATACTGGAGTGGGTTGCCATTTCCTCCTCCAGGGGGTCTTTCTGACCCAGGTGTCTCCTGTGCCTCCTGCATTGGCAGGCAGATTCTTTACCACTAAGCTACTTGTCAATCCCTTCATATGCACAAGTACAATTAAATAAATCTGATATTATTTCCAGTTCTTCATATACATATTTTGTGACCTTAAAACTATACAATTTCACTAATCTCACTGATCTATAGTTCCCTCTGCTACTATGTCACAAGTCTTTCTTTTAATCATATGATTAAATATTCTTATAAAACATGATTTTATGGCCACCTAAAGCCCAACTATACTTCTTGCCCTTTCATATTAAAGTGATCCCTTATTGTTGGACATGTAGTATTTTTTTTTTCTCTACTACCTAAAAATGTTACAATAATCATTATTGAACTTCCATCTTTAAATGCATCTTATATAATTTTCTTAGGGTCAAATTCTAGAAGTAGTATAGGATCAATGAATATGCATATTTTTAATAAGGCAAATTTCTCATAAAATATGCATAAATTTAATTGTTCTGGTCTTAAGTGCTTGGCTACAGGCAGCATCTCAAAGATTCAATAATTAGATATGATATATACATCTTCATTATTCTAGGAATATTTTGGTATATAAAAACTATGTGTATACACACACATATTCCTTTCCTCTTCCCTCTACCTCTCCCACATTCATAACTTTCCTTTTCTAGTTCTTCACACTTTTACTTTCATTATATTTTATAATAGGTACTGGATACCTACAATACTTACAATTCTTAGAAGATTATAAAATGAATAATACCTGCCTTCAAACTGCTATTCATCTAATATAAGAAAACAAACAACAAACAAACAAACAGTGGTCTATACAGTTTGTATAAATTCACATGCTTACATTCCAACCCCCAATATGCCAGTAGGAGGTGATGGGGTCTTTAAGAGCTAAATAAGTCAAGAGGGTAGAGTCCTCCTGAGTAGGATTAGTGGCCTTTAAAAGTGATCCCAGAGAGCTCACTAGCACTTTTTCTGCCACATGAGAATACAATGAGAAAACATCTACAATCAGGAAGAGAACTCTCATACGAAACCCCCCATGCAGGCATTCTTATCTTCAACCTTCACAACTGTTGATTAGAAGCCACCCAATCTATGGTATTTTGTTGTGTAGCTTGAACTAAGACAAATTGATGTTGCAGCTATATAGCCATAAATAGCTATATTACAGGTAGAAAGTGCTAAGTACCTTATAAAAGGTTGCATCCATCCAGTTACCATCCTAAGAATGCTTGTTTTATTTTTAATAGTAGGTTCAGGATAACATGACTATTTTACATAAAAGTTCCAGAATATATCCAATATCAGTGTAAAATGATAATAGACTCCTAACAATTAGCTCCCACCAAAACTTAGCCAGGCTGTATGTGATGAACACATTGTCTTTCTTATTACTCACCTTGGCAATCATTTTTAGTACCCTGCCATTTTTACAAGGATACCATGGCTTCAATCAGAAACTCAGAATTCATTTTAAAAGGTCAATGAGACAGGGTCACTGTTTTAGGCATATTTTATACTGATGATATTATCAAATATAATTCCCTGTGGAGTTACAAAACAACAGAATAAAGATACTTTTCTGAGTCACTATTTACATTCAGAAAACACATATTTATGAGAAACAATGTAGCTCAGATCAATACTACAAAATTGCACAATAGTAATAATCTAACGATTTAGTTTATTCAAATTAAATGTTTTGAATCTAGTAATATTTATGCATTCATTATTTTCAAGCTAAAAAAATCATTTATTTTAATGGTTTGGACTCAGTTCCTCCCAATGTCTGCATCATAGCTTCCAGTAATTTAGGCAAGGGCAAAAATAGCAGATAGTCTGTTTCAGGAGTTATCAGGTATAATCATTAAGTCAAACTTCTAAAATAATACTATTTGTTGTTTTTAACAGTTGAGTAATTGAACTTCAGCAAATTTAAGGAATTTCTCCTAGTTCATGTGTTTAGTATATGTGAGACAATTTGGACAAAACCAATCATGTGACCAAGGCTAATGTCAATGTGGAAAAGGACAACATGAGAGCTTCAATCTGGAAAACCTGATTTCTTGAAGGACAGCAAACTGAAAGTCTACTTTAAAATGATTTGTTATCAAGCTGAGTATTCATAAATACAGATAGGGGCTTCCCAGGTGATGCAGGTATAAAGAATCTGCCTACCAATGTAGGAGGTACAAGAGATGTGAGTTTGATTCCTGGGTCAGGAAGATATCCTGGAGTAGGAAATGGCAACCCACTCCAGTGTTCTTGCTTGGAAAATTCCATGGACAGCAGAACCTAGAGGGCTACAGTCCATGATGTTGCAGAGTTGGACATGACTGCACACACACATACACACACACACACACACACACACACAAATACAGACAACTTCTTACTTAGAGGTTTAAAAAGCAATTTATCAAAACATGATTTTTTTTATTGGTTACAGAAAAGTACATTTGAATACCAAAATATTATATGCATGTTTGGAATTACAGAAGCTCTAAATTTTTTAAGATATTCTTGACTCAGGTACTTACTTATTCATATTTATCATGCAACATTAGGTACTCTAAAAAGCACAAAAGTAATTGATGAGACAGACATATTTACTGTGCTCGTGAATGTTTAAAGGATATTAAATAAAGATTCTATAAATAATTTTAAAATGAAATTGTAGTAAAATTCTTCTTTTAAAAAGTTCAATATATACAGTAAAACAACAAAGCATGAAACACAGTTTATAACTTGAGAGACACTTTTACCAGCATCAAAAATTCTAAAAAAAAAAAAAAAACAGATACAATTTATCTGTAAGTAGCAAAATAGTCTATCTCCAACTGCATTATATGATTACAGCTATACATAATTCATAATCCTAATAATTCCTAGTGCTATTTTGTACATTAAAGTGGTCATGCAAAAAGATTAGCTCTGGTGCTGAAGAAGGAGTTGACTCAAGAAAGAAAGAAAACAAATGAATATAGAAAGCAACAAGTAAGAAAATTTCTCAACATGAAGAAAAAAATGTTAGGGTAGGTAAATTTTTAAAACATAATCCTTCATATATTTTCAAAACTACAACTTAAATAATGGAAGAATAATAAGAGTCTTAATAGTTGGTTAAGATTCTTTAAAGAACCTGGAGAAAAAGAAATCCAAATAGGTAGAATATAAACAGTTGCTGCCTTCAAAAAGCATATCAGAAATAAAAAATAACAATTTTATCAGTGTGAATATTTTTCTATTTCTGCACTTCAAGGGAAGCTAAAGACACTGGCTTTATGTGCTATGTGTGGACTCAAACACCATGACAGCCACCTCACTGTAATAAAAGGATGAGTATCACTGTTACTTGTTCACTGAAAGGACTGATGCTGAAGCTGAAACTCTAATACTTTGGCCAGGTGATGTGAAGAACTGACTCAGTGGAAAAGACCCTGATGCTGGGAAAGATAGAAGGCAGGAGGAGAAGGGGACAACAGAGAATGGGATAGTTGGATGGCATCAGACTCAGTGGACATGAGTGTGGGCAAACTCCAGGAGTTGATGGACAGGAAAGTCTGGTGTGCTGCAGTCCGCGGGGTTGCAAAGAGTCGGACATGACTGAGCAACTGATCTGAACTGATCACTCTTATGGGTCACTAGAAAACAGGAAGTTATGGCCATCCATACTTCTCTCTCATGTTTCCTATGAGAAAATGTTTTGCTTTATACTGAAGTTGTCCACCTAGAGAAAACTTTCTTAGATCTGGGCAGCATCCACTCATTTTAGATAGATAATATATACTTCACATTTGATTCTGGAATCCATGCTACATGCGAGGTCACTTCAGTCATGTCTCGCTCTTTTTGATCCTATGAACTGTAGTCCATTAGGCTCCTCTGTCCATGCAGTTCTCCTGCCAAAATTATTGGAGTGGGTTGCCATGCCATCTACCAGAGGATCTTCCCAACCCAGAGATCAAACTTCCATCTCTTATATCTCCTGCACTGGCAGGCAGGTTCTTTACCGAATGATATAGAATGGCTTAGAAATAATGACCACAACTTAGCAGTGAGCTATGTGATTTGAAGATTTTGAGTTGAAGTATCATTTCCAATTAAATAATAATAGGGCTTCTTGGAAAAACATTTATAGCTTATACAAGGTACTTTTAGAACTCTGGCAGACTAGATAGCTGAAGTGGGAGAGTAGCTTCCCTGTTTTTGTTTCAGATTAAAACACTGCCTCAGAGCCAAGTGAGCAGTGAAATATCCTGCTATGTAACCTTGCTCTCTTTTAGAACTCTTCATTATTAATTTTCACTCAGATTTCAAAAGCGACAGACTTATCACATTTGTAAATATCCAGTTGCTAGATCAGCATATTTTAGTACATTCTCTTCACTTTTAGTGCCTTTTTATGTATGTATATACAACCTCAATATTCATATTATTCTGCTGCTTGCATGTCATGCAAATATTATATGGTCTTGGGTATTCATTGAATACAAAAGGTTTTTAATGCTCACATTGAATCACATTACAGAAATGAATGCATTTTTAAATTGACCTCTAATTTTATATTGCCTTATTATAAATTATCTTCTGATTGTTTCCATCAGGGAACCTACTATATGATTTTCCAGTCAAACACTTATTATGTGATATAGTTATTAAAACTTGGGTTGCCTATCCCACCGTTAAATGGGATTGGTTAAAACTGAAGACAATCTGGGACATAATGAAATATTCTCCAAAGAGCCAATGTTACTCAAAAGTCTGATCATACACATAAACCATTATAAAATGGCTCCACCAATATTTCAGTAAGACTAGAAAAAAAAGGTAGAGGTAGAACAAGGGAGGGAAGAAAGGAAGAAAGAAGAGAGAGAATCGCTGCAAATAAAATTGAAAATAAATAGGTGAAAGTGATAAATACAGGAAAGAAGAAATAGCCAGGGGTGAGAGGGTGAGCCTGAATACTACCAGGTCCAAGTTACATAGGAAAAAAAGAATTCCAAGCCATGTGGAACTTATTACAGGTGTTATTTTTCAATAAGCAAATGTCAGACACGCACTTCACTCTACCTGTGGAAAGAGGGACTATGGCTCCATTATTTAGCAAAGACACGTAGAAGAGGAGAAAACACTAACTTAATTGAGGGAAACTTCTAATCCTGGAAAATGTTAATTCTTCAGTCTACTAATAACTTGATTAATAAATTCTTAGTGAAGCAAGTCTCAAAACATTTGGGCTTGGGACCCTAGTTAGAGAAAGTCATTGAAAGGATGTGGCTGTCAACTGACTGCAAGCTGGATCCGGGCAACTGGAAGCACCTCCCTCCTTTCCTCGACCTTGGAGTGTATTGGTATATTTCATCCACCATTACCACACTAAAAGTTGTTTCAAGGACACATCTTTGAGAAAGTAAGGTGTTGAGACCATCTGGACTGAATATGTGACTTAACCCTGGTCACACCTCTAAATAAACCAAGATTCTGGCCTGAGTTGCTGAGATCTAGTTGCAGCACCCAAGACAACCTTGTAGGTAAGTTCCCTTGCTTGTTAAATCTGCCATCTGCCAATCTGGAGTGGTCTGCCTCTTTTATGTCTCTCCTTGCCCATTGTGTACAGGGGCCAGTTTAGACTTCCCCAGGGAACTCTTGAGGTGGCAAAAATAACATCCCTTTAAACTGTTTTAAAATAGAGGACTATAAGGAGATGGTGTTCATGTGGCCTATACCTATTAATATTTGTCATATTGGAAATTAACACTGTGGGAAATATTTATAGGTCAAATAAATGTATTACACATTTGCATAATACATTTTTAAAATAACTATTTCTCAAACAAACACCTTTAGTGAGAAGAATGGCACTGTATTGAATATTTTTAAACATCTGTAAAGACTGGCTTAATAGAGGACAGTAGCTTTCTTCTGGTTCTACATTCAGTCTGTGGCGGTATATGTCCTTGGTTGAGGTAAACACAGAAATGACCCTCACACAGATACTTGAAGATGTGAAAATTGAGGAAACATGATAATTGATACCACAGCAAATTCAGCAGTCTAAAACAATGCACACATTTTACTCCATAAAATTGATTGATCTGTCTTGCATTTTACATGGATCTTTTATTCATGCATGATTTTGCTAATAGCAGATAACATCGATTATTTTAGAAACATTGGTTCACTGAGTTTATGCAGATCCTCTAAATGTTTGACACATTTCATTATGCAGTAAGAAAAAAACATATTTTTATTTTTACTTTCAATCTTATTGTAAAGCATTTAAGTATCTGGAAGCTTTCAAGCATCCAGGGTCTGATAAAAATTTTCCAGAATTCTAATTTTCTCTCAAAGGCCCAAAAATTGTCGTTGAAAGAAAAACACTGTCAGTTACTTTCCATGAAGTTACAGTCTTCATTCATTGTTAAGAAAATGTATGTCAAACACTCAAGTCTGGTTAAACACAGGTTGTCTGTTTTCTTTTTCCAAGTAAAATCAAGTTTTTTTGTTTTTTTGTTTTTTAATGAAAGGAAGCATCCAGATCAGCTAGTAGCACAATTGTACAAGTGCTTTACCTTGAATAGTCATCATATTTCATTATATAGTAGAGATTATGCATGTTTCTCAGTCACACAAGAAGGCAATGGCACCCCACTCCAGTACTCTTTCCTGGAAAATCCCATGGATGGAGGAGACTGGTAGGCTGCAGTCCATGGGGTCGCCAAGAGTCGGACATGACTGAGCGACTTCACTTTCACTTTTCACTTTCATGCATTGGAGAAGGAAATGGCAACCCACTCCAGTGTTCTTGCCTGGAGAATCCCAGGGACAGAGGAGCCTGGTGGGCTGCCGTCTATGGGGTCGCACAGAGTCGGATACGACTGCAGCGACTTAGCAGCAGCAGTCACACAAAATATCAAAAAGGATGAACACAAACACTGAGATTTAATATAATTAATTTTTCTTATTACATCCTCAAGGACTGTCTTAAGTGAAACTGTTTTTTTTAAATTTCTTTACAGCAAATTCATGGTGATGAAGAATAATATAATAACATTAGTACCTTTGAGGGCTACTGTCTTTCTTTGTGTTACTTTACCAGTAGCTTTTCCACCATTGTTGTACCATCAGTGAAATTACGACACATAGAAAAGGTAACATAATGTCATAATATTACTATAAAAACAACTTGACAATGCAGACCCTATGAAAGTATTAAGGGAACCACCACACCCTTAGGGGAGTAACATCATAATGAAATAAAACTCTAAAAAAACAGCATTGCCAATGGACAATCAAATATGAGATGCCCTCAGCTGTCTTTAAGGAATGTTACTCTGATAAATGCTTTTGTCCACACCTAATTAAGTTCTGGAAAATATATTATCATCAGAACAGGAATGAGGTAAGAGCAACTTAATCATGCCTTTGCTTTGCCCTTTTGTAAAAGGCAGTACAAGACTTTCTAAGGTGTGGGTACTGTATTCAGATTTTTTCTTCAATTTCATCAGGGCTATAATACAAACATTCTTGGTGTCTGACAACAGATACTTAGATATATATTAACTGATAAATATGTATGTATCAATAACTATTAATATTTATTAAATATTATTGTTCAGTCACTGTTGTGTTCAACTCTTTGTAACCCCATGGACTGTAGCATACCAGGCTTCCCTGTCCTTCACCATCTCCAGAGTATACCCAAGTTCATATCCATTAAGTCAATGATGTCTTCCAACCATCTCATCCTCTGTCACTCCCTTCTCCTCCTGCCCTCAATCTTTCCAAGCATCAGGGTCTTTTCCAAGGAGTCAGCTCTTCACATCAGATGGCCTAAGTATTGGAGCTTTAGCATCAGTCCTTCTAATGAATATCCAGGGTTGATTTCCTTTAGGATTGACTAGTTTTATCTCTTTGCAGTCCAAAGGACTCTCAAGAGTATTCTCAAGCACCACAATTCAAAAGCAACAATTCTTTGGTGCTCACCCTTCTTTATGATCCAACTCTCACATCTGTACATGACTACTGGAAAGATCATGGTTTTGACTATATGGATTTTTGTTGGCAAAGTGAAGACTCTGCTTTTTAATGTACTGCCTAGGTTTGTCATGGCTTTTCCTCCAAAGAGCAAGTATCGTTTAATTCTGTGGCTGCAGTCACTGTCTGCACTGATTTTTGAGCCCAAAACAATAAAATCTGCCACTATCTCTACTTTTTCCCCATCTATTTGCCATGAAGTGATGGGAACGGATGTCACGATCTTAGTCTTTTAAATGTTGAGTTTTAAGCCAGCTTTTCCCAAAAGAATTGTCCCACACTATCCAGACCCAACTCAGAGTCTTCAAAGTAGAACCTCTGAGAGAGAGCCTGTTCCAGACCTACCCCATGGGAGTTCATAGTGACATAAGACGGCAGAGTAGAAGAATGTGTGCTCCTGCAATAACACCAAAATCCAAACTAGCTACTGACCAGCCATCGACAGGAAGATGTTGGGACCCACCAAAAAAGATACCCTACATCCAAGGACAAAGGAGAAGCTGCAATGAGATGGTAGGAGGGGTGCGATCACATCACAGTCAAATCCCACACATGCCAGGTGGTGACCCACAAAGTGAAGAACAATAATACCAAAGCAGCTCTCATACTGTTGCAAAGGTTCTAGGCACCACATCAGACTTCCTAACCTGGGGATCTAACAAAGGGACAGGGAATCCCCAGGGAATCTGACTTTGAAGGACAGCAGAATTTTATTACAGAACTTCCACAGGACTGGGGGAAACAGAGACATTTGTAGGGCACAGATAAAACCTTGTGCTCACCAGGACTCAGGGAAAAGGAGACTGACCCTACAGGGAAAAGAGCCAGACCTGCCTGTGAGTGTTTGAGGGTCTCCTGTGGAGGCGTGGGTCGGCAGTGACCTGCAGGGGGGACAGGGTCATTGGCAGCAAGAGTCCTGGGAGGCACTCCTTGGCCTAAGCCCTTTTGGAAGTCACCTTTAGCCCTACCGGAGACACTGTAGACATCAGGACTGGCTGGATGCCTCAAGCCAAATGACTAACAGGGAAGGAGCACAGCCCCCACCTATCAAGATCTTAGCCTTTTAAAAGTAGAAAATTGGATTAAAGGTTTACTGAGCATGGCTCTGCCCACAAGAGCAAGACTGTTTTCCCCACAGCCAGTCCCTCCCATCAGGAAGCTTGCACAAATCCCTTATCCTCTTCCATCAGAGGGCAGACAGAAGAAGCAAGAACAATCCCAGAGTCTCCAGAACGAAAACCACAATCACAGAAAGGTACTAAAACATTGCCGGTTAATATCAATTAATGAAGATGCATACACGACTTGAATCTAGTTTATCCAACTCTCTAACTATGTGAGTCTGGGCAACTTTCTTATTTATTTCTCAGTATCAGTAAATGTAAAATATGCATTCTATGAGTACTATCATCATAGAAGTATGGTAAAGTTTATGCCAGATACTCATCTCAGTACCTAATTCATGGAAATGTCTCACTCACTCAATACAATCAATCTATTGTCAATAAATTCTTGAATCATTTCATTGTACTAACTTGCTTTTCTTTATTTCCTAATTGTTATCACTGAGAACAATTTTAAGCCTTTGAGGTATTTGATACTAATATATGTGTCTCATAGTTCAACAAAAAATAAAAGGAAGGGAAGAAGAGAGGGAGGGTGGAAGGGGAGGGAGGAAAGACCACTCTAAGGTCAAACAGCAAAGAGAATTTAACATAAAATTTTAGGTATAAAAATGATGGAAGGACTAAAAAAGTTAATGTACTACCTGGGAGGTAGCCCAGACACTGGTAACTGCAGAAATCAGATCTCAATCTTGCTAATGGGAGGAAAATGAGAGAGAGGAGGTGGCCTTGAGAGAAACCACTCATTAGCGACACAACAGAGAGAACCATTCTATGATGTGAGCAGTATGTAAAATATTTGCTTCACCTCCGTAAAAATTAAACTTGTTCTGATGAAGTGTTTTTACCTAGTTTTGTTACTGTAAACAAGTTCTTGTTAAAAAATGTTACCATATATTTTTATGAAATTTGTTTTTGAACGTGTTTTTAGGGTTATTTTCCAAAAAAAGAAAATGTCTTTACTCTCCCACCCAAAAATCAATGTAAACATGCATCTGCGTTTGAGAGAAAGTCTGTTGAGGCACACGTGTTACCATTGCCTAATGAACTCCCAAACTGAGTAATAATTTCAGCATGAAAGCCAGTTTGCCCTACATCTCTGAGCACTGATCTCCCCACATATCTCTGGAAAACACTGATCTACTTTATGGACCCCACAGTCTGCTCTGAGGCAACTGAAAATGTCTTGGGCAGATAGGAAGATATCATGCTATCAAAGGTCAAAGACATATCAACTTATAAGCCAGCGGTGGCTGAGATGGAGAAAGAGTCACTGATTCTAACTCAATACTGTATATATGACACCCCTCCTCAGCTCCAGTACACTACTTCCTACTCATCCTGTTGATGGAAATAAATGACAACATTACAACAACCGAATACGTCTGGGTCGTCATTAATTTTTCTTGGCTTTGTCTGGACATCACAGGTCTTAGGTTTTACTATAGACTGAATGTCTATGTCACCCCAAAATTGATATGTTGAAGCCTAACCTCCAGTATGGTATCTGGTGAGGACTGTGGAAGGTGTACCCTTATGAAAGAGAAAATTCATGGGAGGATATGGGGAAAAGATAGTCATCTGTGAACCAGGAAGTAAGCCCTCATAGGACACTGATTCAGTAAGTGCCTTGCTTTTGGGATTCCCAGCTTCCAGAACTGTAAGGAAAAAATTTATTTTATTTATAAGCCACCCAGTCTATGGTATTTTGTTAGAGCAGAACAAACAAACAAAGACATGCTTCTACACTGACTTAGAGATAAATTCAGAATAAGACATTATGTCACTAATAACACTACCAATGCTTCTGCCAGAATCAACAAAGCCACTGGAATCCCACAGCTAGCTGGTACTACTGGCACAGCCCTGAACACTGGTACTGCTGGATTCCTAAGCCTCCTGCTGCTAGGCTTAGTAGTCCCGTCTTGTCAGAACTGTTATTAAAACAGGAAAAAAATAGGAAAATAATTTTCCCTCCACAATTTCAATTTCTTGCCAGTGACTCCCATTGGCAGAACATAAATGGGAGTCTAGGAAAATGGAGTATACAGAATTCTAGTCCCTGCGGCACAGAGTTGAACCCAGCATGACAGAAATAGAACTGAAAGGAAGTAGACAAATAAGGGGGAAAAAAAAATAGAGTAAATATAAGTACAGCGTCTGTGTATGGTGTGCCGTATGATTTAACAATATCTGTGACAAGTTCTCATTCCCAGAAATTCTAACCCTTTCACTGAATTACTGAGTTTTCTGAAGACATTAGAAAATTGGGGTAATGATAATAATAAAAAATAGGCCAAGATCCTGACAAGAGACCCAATTTAGTCAACATTTATTTATTTGCCACATATTTATCAAGCACTTGCTAAATGCCAGGAACTGTGCTGTATGTTGCTATGAGAGACACAGTGATGAACAGAATAGGCTACTTGTCTTCTAAGAGTCAGAAAGGGAGATGAAATAACTTCACAAATAGCTATAATCTAGAGCAGTATAAGAGAAATCTGTAAGTGGTGCAAAGTGTTTTGTAAGTAGAAGAATAGGTGCCATTTTGATGAGTGGATATGAGCAGGAAAATGTACAGTTTGAGCAAAGAGCAGCATGGGGAAGTTCAAGGTTATGTGACAAATAGCCACTGCATCTATTTATTTTGCTCCAAATAGTCTCTAATCAGTTAGCTGCCATTCCTTTTAGAGATGTTAAGTGTATTCCCCACCCCCCAGGAACACCAACATACATCTACAATTAGTGCATTATAATTAGGAGATAACCCCTATTGTCTCCCTCTTATCACTATTTCCCCTTGAGGATAAAGCTATTATAACTAAAACTGAAAATATTTTAATGTTTTCCTAATTATAAAAATAACACATTTCTTAATATATGATTTATCTAATTATTTTTAATGTTTCCAATCAAAACAGGCTCATTTTAGACAATGTGGGAACAACACTGTGGGATATCTTGATTTTCACTAATTTATCACAAACTCATACAATTATAATAAATATGTGATAAAAACACTTTTATTTAATAATTTAGGCCATCTCTGGTTAATTCCATAAGGATCCCAAAGTGCAAAAACTGCACTATAAAGAAAAACATGCTTAAAGTTTATGCTATATATTCCAAATCAATTTATACTCTTACCAAGGATGATGGTCCCTTTGTGCCAAATTTGATTTTCATTACTTTATTGAAAGCATTTACATAAATATTTATAAGCAATATTTCATCTTAAGTTTATCAGAATTTAGTACATGATATATTCATAAAGCAATATTGAAGACTTTTGTATTACTTTTGGCCTGGGACAACCTATATGGCAGGAAATGAAGGTGTGAAAGAAATGAAGAGATCAGTAAAACCGTTCAGAACTGGAGATATTTGGGGGGAATAATTTCCTTATTTGTATTTGATTTTTGATACTTTTCTATTTTTCTCTCCAGTTTTATTGACATATGATTGACAAATAAAAAATTGTATATATTTAAGTTGCTCAATCTAATATCCTTATATATGTATACATCATGAAATATTACCACAATAAAGCTAATTAACACACCCATCACTTCACACAGTTACACTTCCTTTTTTAAAAAACACTTGGAATCTAGTCACCTAGCAAATTTCAAGTATAAAAACATTATTATTAACTATAGTCATTATGTTGCACATTAGGTCTCCAGATCTTAGTTATCTTACTACTGAAAGCTTACACTCTGACTAGTATCTCCCCACCCTTCAGCCCCTGGTCATCCCATTTTACTCTGTTATTATAAGTTTGACTTTTTTGTGCCTGTGTGGTTTCATACATAAGTTATATCATGCAGTCTTTCTGTGTCTAGCTTGTTTCACCCAACCTAATGTATTACAGGTTCCTTATTGTCCCAAATGGCAATTTGAGAAGGATTTCCTTCTCAATGGTTGAACAGTTTTCCATTGCATTTTCATATATATCACATCTCATTTGTCCACTCACCTTCCATTAGTTAGGCTACTGCAAATAATGCTGCAATGAACATGGGAGTGCAGATATCTCTTTGATATCTCTACTCCCTTCAGATATATATCTACAAATGAGATAGCTGGATCAAATGACAGTTTTATTTTTAATTTTTAAAAGGATTTCCATATTTTTTCCCATAATGGCTGTACCAATTTACATTCCCACCAATGGTATACTTGAAAGTGAAAGTGAAGTCGCACAGTCGTGTCTGACTCTGCGACCCCATGGACTGTAGCCTACCACACTGCTCTGTCCATGGGATTTTCCAGGCAATAGTACTGCAGTGGATTGCCATTTCCTTCCCCAGAGGATCTTTCCGACCCAGGGATCGAACCGGGGTTTCCTGCGTTGCAGACAGACGCTTTACCATCTGAGCCACCAGGCAAGTCCCAATGGTATACTTGGGTTCCCTTTTTTCTTCATCCTTGTAAACCCTGATTATCTTTAGACTGTTTGATGACAGCCACTGTAACATGTGTGAGGCAGTATCTTATTGTGGTTTGGATTTGTATTTCCTTAATGATTAGTGATGTTAACCATTTTTTTCATGTGCCTGTTGGCTATTTTAATTGGGTTATTTGTCCTTTTTTTTTTTTCTGAGTTGTACAGATTTCTTGGATATTGACCTCTTATCAAATTTACAAACATCTGTGTGATTTGCAAATATACAAATTGTTGTTTGTGTATTTCCATTTATTGATTTGCTTTCAAGTCCTACTTTATTTTTATTTTAAAATGAAATAAGTTAAAGCTATTCATCTATATTTTTCTTTTTTTTTTTTTTCATCTATATTTTTCACTGGATACTGTTTGAGCAAGCACTCCAAGTTTTGAGATGTATTACTGATCTAGGTGCTCTTCCCTAAGCAATCTATGATTATTGCCTTAATTTTCTTTCCAACTCATAAATCTTTGTGTTTACAGTTGCTTTGTTTTAATTGGTGTATGGTGTGATTAAGTCACCTAATCTTTCAATTAGCCTGAGTAATAATGATACTATGTGGATTAAAATTGGTTTCAAGTTCTTTGTTATTTTACACATGAATAAAAAGGATTTATTTTCCTTTTTTAAAAAAAAATTTGCAAAATTTTAAAGATCACTTTACATTTATAATCATTACACAATACTGGCTGTGTTTCCCGCATTGTACAATTTATCCTCTAGCCTAATATTCAGTAGTTTGTGCCTTTCACTCACCCACCCCTAGAGAGCCCCTTCGCCACAACCTGGTAACCATGACTTTGCTCCTTTTTTGTTATATTAACTAGTTAGTCATATTTTTTACATTCCATATATAAGTGATATATAGCATTTCTCTTTCTCTGATTTATTTCACTTGGAATAATGTAATACAAGTTCATCCATGTAGCTACAAATGGCGATTCCATTCTCTGTTATGACTGAGTAGTATTTCACTGTATGCACACACCACATCTTTACCCATTCACCTGTTGATGGACACAAGTTGCTGCCATATCCTGGCAATTGTAAATAATACTGCTATGAATATTGGGGTACATGGGTTTTTTAATGACTTTTTTGACTTTTGAGAGGTTAAATGGATGCTGGATGACTTACAAGGCTAGTTTAGGAAAATCCTTTTTGCTTCTGCCTTAATCTTTTAGAACATTGGTTCTCCAAATGCATTTGATGTCCTCACTTCAAATTGAGATACCGAGCTGCAAGAAGCCCACCCATCTAATAAAGTCATATACAGCTGCTCTAACTGAGAGTCCAGGTGAGTCAGGGAGCATAAACTGTGCAACATATCAATGAGTAATTTTGAACACCTAGCTGAGGCATGCTATACTCTGCTGACACTTAATTGCAATTGCATGAAAGACCTCCAAATGGTGACCACACAGACAAGACCTTTTAATCCATTTTACCACAAATTTGCAACACCAAAAGAGTTAACTAGAACAGCTTTTAGTTTCCCCAGAAAATAACATGCATGGTAATTATAATCTTGGCTTTTGCTTCAGAACACCTTCATTTATTTATCTTCATATATATATGTATGTATGCATATATTTTCATTTTCATTATGATTAAAAATAATAATGACAATTAGACTTGTCATAGAAGTATAGTTGACAATATTTTTCCTCAAGATTCTATAGCCATTCCTTCTTTCTCTGAAGGCATTTAATGTCATTGAATATGTTAATCTCAACCTAATTTTTGTATTTTAACATGTGAGCTTTTTTTCAACTTTTCAAAAGTCTAAACTCTTATGAGATTAATCTTTATTCATGAGATTTTAAAATGTCACTTCATTAAGTGTTCCTTTTAATTATTTTCCCTGCTTTATTTTGGTTCCTTTCAGTCTTTAACTGGATTTTCATTTTAATACAATTCTATTTTTTTCCTTCGGTCCTATTGTTATGTTACTTTAGAAACATGAATTTTTCCTTCTAATTTACAATTTAAGTGACTAACTTAGCTCAGTACTATTTTTCCTTTTGCTTTTTCCTTTCACATTGAGAGAATATTTCATTATCTTACACATTACTGATTAAATATCCTGCAGTGTTTAGTTTGCCTTGTACTGTTACTAATAATGATTTAAATTTTCATATTCATTATCTATTTATTCTATTTTTTGTATGACACTGGTCTGACAAACATCCATATTATCAAAAGAAGTCAATGAAAAATGATAATTCCTGAGATACAACTAAAGTTTTGTTTCTTTTTTTTTTTAGGCTCATATAGTTTGCATTCACACCTGGGTCATATCAACATAAGCAAATTAACATTTTTTACTCATTTTATCATTTACTATTGAGATCCCTGCATTCTGTAAGTATTAGTAGTGGAGATTCTGTGCTGCAAATATTATGGCCACTTTAAAAAGCAGCTCTGATGCAGCATGTTTTCCATTCCAGCACAGCATAGTTTATCAGCGCAGGGTTTCCATTAGGTAAGAAGGAATTAAGACACATCTCTTAAACTCTTTCTCTGGAGAAACCAACCATTATTCCTCAGATATGCATTGGAAATTTGGATAGAAAAGTCTCTCTTGGTCTGTTATATGTTTGTGTTCACTCGTGTAGAAGACATGTTGTTGTTGTTGTCGTTCAGTCACTAAGTCATATCTGACTCTTTGAGACCCTATGGATTCCAGCATATCAGGCTTCCCTGTCCTTCACTGGGCTGGAAGAAGCACAAGCTGGAATCAAGATTGCCGGGGAAAATATCAATCACCTCAGGTATGCAGATGATACCACCCTTGTGGCAGAAAGTGAAGAGGAACTAAAAAGCCTCTTGATGAAAGTGAAAGAAGAGAGTGAAAAAGTTGGCTTAAAGCTCAAAATTAAGAAAACAAAGATCATGCCATCTGGTCCCATCACTTCATGGGAAATAGATGGGGAAACAGGGGAAACAGTATCAGACTTTATTTTAGGGGGCTCCAAAATCACTGCAGATGGTGACTGCAGCCATGAAATTAAAAAAATGCTTACTTCTTAGAAGGAAAGTTATGACCAACCTAGATAGCATATTCAAAAGCAGACACATTACTTTGCCAACAAAGGTCCATCTAGTCAAGGCTATGGTTTTTCCAGTGGTCATGTATGGATGTGAGAGTTGGACTGTGAAGAAAGCTGAGCACTGAAGAATTGATGCTTTTGAACTGTGGTGTTGGAGAAGACTCTTGAGAGTCCCTTGGACTGCAAGGAGATCCAACCAGTCCATTCTGAAGGAGATCAGCCCTGGGATTTCTTTGGAAGGAATGATGCTAAAGCTGAAACTCCAGTACTTTGGCCACCTCATGTGAAGAGTTGACTCATTGGAAAAGACTCTGATGCTGGGAGGGATTGGGGGCAGGAGGAGAAGGGGACGACAGAGGATGAGATGGCTGGATGGCATCACCTACTCGATGGATGTGAGTTTGAGTGAACTCCGGGAGTTGTTGATGGACAGGGAGGCCTGGCGTGCTACAATTCATGGGGTTGCAAAGAGTCGGACACAACTGAGCGACTGAACTGAACTGAACTGAACTGTCCTTCATTATCTCCCAGTCTGCTCAAACTCATGTTCATTTAGTCACTGATACCATCCAACCTTCTCTGTGACCTTCTTCTGCTTTTGCCTTCAATCCTTCCCAGCATCAGTATCCCTTCCTAAATCTATAATAAGTATTAGAAGAGCACTGCAAGTTTGTTAAATGTTGACACAGTCTTTCTGCAGAAAATAAAGCCCCTATCCCTTTATGATTTGAGCCATTTGGTGTCATAGTAGTTGTTTCTTTATCCATAACACTTTTTGGCATGTTTTTGCCATGTGCTTAATAGTTTCTTCAAAAAAAATAAAATAAAAATAATAGAAGGTAGCTCTATTTTTTTTTTGTCATGCTCTAGGAGGAGAGCAAAATGCAAGATGGGAAATAACTGTGGCTTTATTGCACATAGAAATAGAAATCATGCCTCTATGATTAATTTCCAAACTCTCAGAAGCTGCATATAAGCACATTAAAATATGCCCAGCTATGTTATCAGATCTCTAATTACCTTAAAGTTTATATTTCCTAGGACAGTTTCTGTTTTCAGTATTTTGCTCACATTATCCTTTTCAGTGCACACATATATGACTGATCCAATTCCCAAGTGTTTTATCTTATACACACATACACACACACACACACAATGGACCCTGCAATACTTCCACACAAATTTTCAAGGAATTACTCCAAAATAGGTGAATTAAGATTTCAAAGCTACACAGATTTTGTTTATACTGTTATCTTTTGGATCTGGGAATTTGAGAGTAAAAAAACAGAAGATGTAGTCATGCCTGGAGTATAATTTTTCAGTGAGTTACATTGTAATTTATTGCAATATTAAGAAATAATGATAGCTATTCATAGAAGCCTGTAGATTTCAGGCTAACTTCCCCAGAAAGGCTCTCTTCATCGCAAAGTTGATTTAATTCTGTTCAAGACAAATTCTTTTTCAATATTAGCCCTCAATGTCTTACATCTGAGCCTACAATGAGCTCAGAAGTGACCGCAACTCTTCTTGTTTGGTCCTGATATGGATAGCTTTCTTTAACTATACACCTTTGGCACTCATCTGTACTATCATTCTCTAGAAGGTGATCTGATTTGGAGAGACAGTATATAACTTACCTCAGTAGAACACTGACCAAGCAGTGCCAGGGGACATTAAAATTAGAGTCAAATAAAGCTCCTCCGCCTAGCTGATTTAGCTATAATTGCTAATCAGTGAGGGATGTACTTTTAAAATTAGCCTTTAATTCTCTAAGTTGAGAGTGAAAAACAGAACACACGTGATCTTCCCACAACCTCCTTATCAACAGAATCTGTTAAAAATCACATGAAAGCCAAGCACAACAACAACAAAAAAAGAAACAACAACAGCCAGTAACACATTTTGCTTATTCTATAAAGAATATCACAGATATCTCACAAGTCTCAATCTGTCAGTGTTTCCCCATATTTACAAATCATGAAACATCCTGTTAGGTACAGAATATAGATTTTCTAGGGCATGTCAAAAGTTAAAGCAGCTGAAAAACATTTTTTAACAATTGACTTCACTTATCAAACAGCCAAACATGAAAAAGGTCTCTGGCACCTGAAATCATTTAATGTTTTTATGGCAGTGATAAAAATCACTTCAGGTGTTGCTGCAGCAACAGCTTTGAAAGCAATAGAGTTCCATCGTGGAGAAGATCCATCAAAAATAAATCAAACCTCGTTTCACTGGTGCCAAAGGAAGTGTGTGTAACGGAAAGTTATTAAGACCAAAAGACCAAAGCCACGTGCAGGCTTTGGCCCCTACACAGGTCCCTCTTGCCTGAATACTCCCCAGTCAATCACTAGCCCCCTCCACTTCTTCTTGGTATTGTCAGGAGATTAATAGGCTGTAGATGACAGGAGGTAAGTGCTTTAAGAGGTTTCCTAGCATGGTATTTTGCTGCCACACTGAACATATTTCTCTTTCTCACACACACACAGAGGATGTTATTGCAAATAGTTTTATAGTATTTATAAGATTTGCCCCAACCATTATATCTTTTTTCCGTCATCTGGGGGTAGTGCTTTAGTTGCTAAGTTGTGCCCGACTCTCAAGACCCCATGAATGATAGCCTACCAGGCTTCCCTGCCCATGGGATTTCCCAGGCAAGAAAACTGGAGTGGGTTGCCATGTCGTTCTCCAGGGGAATTCCCAACCCAGGGATTGAACCCATGGGTCTCCTGCACTGGCAGGCAGATTATTTGCCAACTGAGTTACCAGGAAAGCCAATGTTTATCAAATACCTACTAATTTCTGGCCCCTTTAATGTGAGTGACCTCATTTAATATTCACAAAATCATAGGCATAACCTTTCAGGAAAAGTATACTTAAATTGTAGACCAAATACCAACATTCACAGAAATTAAATGCTTCACAAAGTTTACAAAACTAACAAATGATGGAGGTTCATTACTATTCAGAATCTTCAATTTTATCTTCTGTATTATTACTTCCATTTAATTCCAGTTCCCTATCTCTAAAGCAATATTTTAAGAACTGGTTATATATATTTAAAAAAATTTAAAACCTGTTGCTTATATTTAAAATTACTTTTGAATAGATTTATTTCTATTTAAGATATATAAGTACATATGTGTTTCTGAAAAATGAGTGTTGGCATATGCATTTTTTTAAATATAAAATTAGGCATGAGTGAGTGAGTGAAGTCGCTCAGTCATGTCCGACTCTTTGCGACCCCATGGACGGTAGCCTATCAGGCTCCTCTGTCCATGGGATTTTCTAGGCAAGAGTGCTGGAGCGGATTGCCATTTCCTTCTCCAAGGGATCTTCCCAACCCAGGAATCGAACCCAGGTCTCCCGAGTTGCAGGCAGATGCTTTATGGTCTAATGCATGCCATAGCTGTCAAATAGCATAAAAACAAAGTAAATAAGAATATATGCAAAGAAAAATACAGAATGAAAATGGAGCTGAAGTGAATGTGACTAAGATGTTACTTAGTCCTAATGATCATTGCTCACAATGTGAATATGCAGTTGACCACTAGCAGCATAGATTATTTGGGGTTTGCCTGCCTTAACCATGTTTGACTATGTGATGCCTCTGTTCTCCACCTTTCTCTCTCTTTGAACCACATAAAACTTGCTTTTCCATGTTATGCTCTTTTGTGCCACCTGGCCTTTAATGAATCTGTGCATCTGCCTCTCTTCCTTTCATGTTAGCCTTGATAAATGTAGTTGTTCTGCTCGGTTCCAATACAATTCCATGTACAATGATATGATACTTATTTACAGCACAGCCATCCAGGTGATTACAATATATATATTTTTTTGTGATTATAACAAAATGAAAGCACAAAACTAGAAAATAAATCTGAGGTAAATCAGAAGATTACATATGTCCCTAGACTCCCATTTGAGAAAGTACTACCATAAAGGAATGAGGAATTTAGCACAAGTAAAATCTTCTCATAACTGATTCTTACTGATTTTATTCAAATACTTTCTTTATTTCACAACTGAATGAGAAGTATCAGTATAAGTAATCTATTTGATGATCTAGGCTTACAACTGTGATCTTGTCCAAAAGTCTTATTAGAAGACACTAGGTTATTCACCATCCACCCCCAACCTAGCTTTTCACATCAACTTCCACAAATCCTCCAATTTAGACTGCCTTCTAGCTAGCAATTTTCAGTGCTGGCTTCACATTCACATCACCCAGACAGCTCTAAAAAAATAAACATACTCAGAAATCATCATCAGAAATCCCCATTAAATTGGTCACTAGTGGGAATAGGCATAAATTTCTTTTAAATGACCCCTGGAAAATTCTAAAGTACAGCCAGAATTGAGAATAACTGTTCTATTTAATCAGAGAAACTCTATTTTTATTTATTTTAAAAAAATCTTTTTTGTACAATTTGATTTCCACCCCCCCCCCCCGGCATATATTGCTTGAAGAAAATTAAAATATATATATTTATTATACCTTTGGATAATAAATGTATAACCATTTTCATTATTTAAAATTTGAAAAATACAGAAAAATTAAAAAGAAAGCCATTAACACATTGCTGTCGCTAAGTTGTGTCCAACTCTGTGACTCCATGGATTGCAGCACAAGAGGCTTCCCTGTCCTTCACTATCTCCTGGACAAGGAGATAACACTTTGATGTATATTTAACATTAGCACAGATGTAAGGTTAACACAGAGATGTATTTTTTGGGTTGAATTATGTCCCCTCAGAAATCATATGTTGAAATTCTAACTAGTGCCTCAGAACATAATCTTATCTGCAGATAGGGTCTTTACAGATGTAATTAAGTTAAAGTAGGCCTTAGAGTAGCCCCTAATACAGTTTGGCTTATGTCCTTATTAAAAGGGGAAATTGGACACAGAGACAGGCACAGAAGGAAGATAATGTGGACAGATTCAGGAAGAAGGCAGACATCATTAAGGCAAGAAGAGAGGCCTGGAACAGAGCCCTCAGAAGGAACCAGCTCTGTAGACACCTTGATCTCAGACTTTTCGCCTCCAGAAATAAGAAACCATGCATTCTGTTGTTTAAGCCATTCAGTCGTGTTACTTTATAATTGCCACCCATGAAAACTAATACAGTATAATTCCTTTCATTCACTCAATAAATATTAATTGAACATATACAATGTGTCAGGTAGGCACTGTTGTTGTTGTTCAGTCACTAAATCATGCCCAACTCTTTGTGACCCCATGGACTGCAGCACACCAGGCTTCCCTGTCCTTCACTATCTCCCTTAGCTTGCTCCAACTCATGTCCATCTCGTCAGTGATGCCATCCAACCATCTCATCCTCTGTTGCCCCCTTCTCCTCCTGCCCTCAATCTTTCCCAGCATTAGGGTCTTTTCCAATGAGTTGGCTTTTCACATCAAGTGGCCAAAGTATTGGAGCTTCAGCATCAGTCCTTCCAATGAGTATTTTGGGTTGATTTCCTTTAGGATTGACTGGTTTGATCTCCTTGCAGTCCAAGGGACTCTCAGGGGTCTTCACCAACACCCCAGTTCAAAAGCATCCATTCTTTGGCACTCAGTCTTCTTTATGGTCCAACTCTCACATCAGTACATGACTACTGGAAAAACCATAGGTTTGATTGTATGGACCTTGTAAGATCACATTAAAAGAATCAAAATTTTACTGGTCAGGAGGAAGTATTTTGGGTTCAGTACAAAATACAATTAGACTAATTACTCATATACATGTGATTTTTCAGATAAATCAATAAAATATTTGCTGCCAGACCTGTCATCAGGGACATTGTATTAGTTATCTAATGTTGCATAAAAAAATCATCTCAAAACTTATCAGATTAAATAAATAATCATTTATCTCAGACAGTTTCTCAGAGGCAGGAATCTGGGAGTGGCTTAGCTCAACTGATTCTAGTTCAGGGTCTTGCATGAAATTGCCATACAGCTGCTGGATGGGATGGTGGTCATATGAATGCTCCACTGGGACCGAAAGGCAGCTTTCCCAGCTCACTCATATTGCTGTTAGTAGACTTTACTGCCTGATTACCTACTGGCTACAGACATTAGGTCCTTGCCTTGTAGACCTCACCTTAGGCAGCCTGAATATCCTGTGAAAGGACAACTGGCTTCCTTCAGAGCGAGGTATAAGAGAGAGAGAATATACATCCAAGACAGAAGGCAGTGTATACTATGACCTAATCTTGGAAGTGACATACCAATTTTTCTGCCATATTCTACTGATCACTCAGATCAATCCAGGTATAATGTGAAGTGGAAACACATTTGTAAATACCATGAGGTGGGGCTCTCTGTGGCCATCTTGGAAGCTGGTTACCACAGACATTATCTACACTGTTGGCAGGTCAATTATTTACTGAGCAAGAATATCCTATATATTCAAGGATGTTTAGCAGTCCTACCCACCCCATCTCTGTGTCCCACCACATGGAATGAAATGACAACCATTGTGGAAATGAGAAATTCCTCCTGACATTTCCAAAATCCTTCCATTGAGAAATAGTGTCTGAAACAGGGGCATCTCTTATTTTCAGAAGCTGCTTGTTAAAAAGGAGCCTCTCTGAACCTATTAGAAATGCGAGAGAGGTTAATATAAATTAGTCAGCAGATCCTTATTTAGAGGCAAGCCAGCCAGCTTGAGCTTTCCATGTCAAGGTGCATCAGAGTGTTCATAAAGGAAATTCTTTGTGACAGCAGGAATGTCTAATTATGTGCATAGCTCACTGAAATTTTAATGGAATACCCTATACATGAAGGACTGAAAGACAGACTCCTATTTAACAATGTTTGTGTCTACTTTCCCACTGTTCTTCATCAAACAGCATTAGTGTGGAGACCTTCAGTTCCACCTACTGTAACAAAGCTGTAATTACTAAATCAATAAGTCCTTAGCCTGTTCAAATTCTATTTACAAATGCCTTTACCACTATAGTGTCTACAGACTTCAAATTATTCTTCATTTTGTAAACAAATAAAAGATCAGAGATTAAATTTGTTTTCCTGTCAGAATGGTGAAATGAAAAATCAATTATTCCACATTTATTGTGCAAGTATATTCTTATTCCTTATCATAGGTTTGCTTGTCAAAATGTCGAAGAGCATGATCATTGTTGTTTACTCATTCCTTTATTTATTCATTTATTCAGAACTGAATGAATTTATTGAGAACATTATTTTTTAAAACATATGTTGCTGTCAACTAGATTATAGGGATGAATCTGATCTGGGTTCTACCTTCAGAATGGCTACACTCATAAAGAATGTTCATAATTTGTAGTCATTACAGGGGAATTCATGATTTATTTTTAATAAAATATTCACTCAGGTAGAATTTAAATAACAATTTAAATTCTGGACTACAGAATACTACAGTATTCTGGATACTACAGCACCCTGAAAGTCCAAACAGACATACAACTGGACATTTTCTTGGAGTTTTAAATATTCTAGTATGTTAAACGAAGAAATTAGCAATTTGCTAATACTGGATGAACAAGGCCTATGAGACCAAATCAGATATTGTATTGCTTTCAGCAGATCTTCTCTATGGCATCAAGTTGGTTTAAAATTACGCTATTTAAAAACAGATCTTTGCATGAGACAGCAGCTCAGTGGCATGCTAGGACCAGTAGGTAGTGGGTCATAAGAGCTAGGTGCTAAACTTATAAGAATTCTGTAAGTTGGTTAACTATGCACTCATAGGCTGAAATCAACAGTGGTGGGAGTATTTATATCATGGGAATTGATGAATGGTACAAATCAGGAATCGTCAATATTCTCCACAAAGAGATGGTCATTAAAGAGACACCAAAACATCCCTGCAGCAGTGTTTCTAGTCTTCAGTGTGAGCAAATAAGACAGAACCATTCTAGTATCACACTCACTATCAGGTTACTTTCCTGAGTTGCATGGCCAAGTCATAATCCTGGCCAGCCAAAAGGATAATAGTTTTCAGTCCAGGAGAACAAAGCATTCCAACACCATCCAGATTATATATTGGAGGTATACTACACTCTAAAAATTCAATCTGGGCTTTTAAGAAAGAGAATTCTCAATAAAAATTCTCCTCGAGTCTCATACTCCACTTTATATCCATGAAGATTAAAAAAAAAAAAAGACAAATTTCACAGATAAATAGTTGTGCAGATTCTACCACATCTCTTTTAGCTAAAGAGTAAGGGTTATTTTCAGGCTTCCCAGGTGGCACTAGTGGTAAAGACTCTGCTTGCCAATTCAGGAGACATAAGAGATGTGGTTTTGATCCCTGGGTAGGGAAGATCTCCTGGAGGAGGGCATGGAGCCCAGAGGGCTACAGTCCATAGGGTTGCAAAAAGTCAACATGACTGAAGCAATTTAGCATGCACACACCCAAGGGGTATTATTATTGCTGTATTGGGGGCTCAAAATATTAGAGAACAAGATACTATTGTCATAAAGCATGTAGTTTTATGACTATTTTATTAAAACAAGTTACTGGGCCCCTGAGTGAACTTATGTCTTACGTCAGGCAGTTCTAAAATGTAAGTTCATGAATCTGCACTTACTCAAAACTATCTCATGCATTTATTTCTCTGAGAATCAATACCACTATTTTCCTCATATACTTTGAAAATAAAGCAAGAAAAAGAAAGCATTTGCTAAAAGCTATGTTACTATGATTTTTTAAGAAATTTATTATTAATTAACAGGGGTCAGAAAATTTCAATTCATGGTTCCCAGAGTGAAGATGTCTCTGGTAAGCTACATATAGTATATATAAAAATACACGCAAGTTACAGTACATACGCAGTGCCAAAAAGCTCCGTCTGTGCACAGGGGCTGAGTTAGAGTTGCTGGGGGAATTATAAGTTCCTAATTTACTTACTTTCATGTCTTTCAGAATTTTTCTATACTGAAGACTTTTGCATCTTACACTTAATTTTTTTAAATATTGGGCATTTTATATATCATACATATATCATATAATTTTATATATCATATGATATATATCATATGATATATATATCATTTTACAGACAACCTCTGTAAGCTTTTAAAGAAAATTTGTTGTTGTTGTTCAGTAACTCAGTCAGTAACTATTTGTCTCCTTGTGACTCCATGGACTGCAGCATGTCAGGCTTGCCTGGCCATCACCAGCTCCTGGAGCTGTTCAAACTCACGTCCATCGAGTTGATGATGCCATCCAACCATCTCATCCTCTGTTGTCCCCTTCTCCTTCCCCTTCAATCTTTCCCAGCATCAGGGTCTTTTGCAATGAGTCAGTTCTTAGCATAAGGTGGCCAAAGTATTGGAGCTTCAGCTTTAGCATCAGTCTTTGCAGTGAATATTCAGGACTGATTTTCTTTAGGATGGACTGTTTCAATCTTCTTGCAGTCCAAGGGCCTCTCAAAGAGTCTTCTCCACCACAGTTCAAAAGCATCAGTTCTTTGGTGCTCAGCTTTCTTTATAGTCCAATTCTCACATCCATACATGACTATTGGAAAAACCATAGCTTTGACTAGACGGAGCTATGTTGTCAAAGTGATATCTCTGCTTTTTAATATGCTAAGATTTTACAGTTTTTCTTCCAAGGAGCAAGTGTGTTTTAATTTCATGGCTGCAGTCACCATCTGCAGTGATTTTGGAGCCCAAGAAAATAAAGTATGTCACTGTTTCCATTGTTTCCCCATCTGTTTGCCAAGTGATGGAGCTGAATGCTATGATCTTCGTTTTTAGATTACGAACCCCTAAACTCTGACTCGAGAGAAGTGGATGACCAGAGATGAGACAGGTAATAGGAAAACCAAGATATTGGACATCTACCCATTTCTTATCCCAAAGAGTTCAGAACTTTATTTCAAATAAAGTTCATATAATGTGGATTTGCACTCAGAACCTAATTAACCATCCTACCTCTTTCATTCCAGCTAGTAACAGAGTCCTTCAATGTATAATTGTCATTTCAATTGTATACAACTGTACTACAGTTGTGTATTATACAATATTGCTTCCTCTAAGTATTGTTATGTTCCATCAAAACCATCACACTTAACACATTGCACATTGAAATATTTCTCTATGTGACTGTCACCCCTTACCATACACACTGCTGTTTAGGTCCTTCTAAATAAAGGATCTTAATAATTTATGTTTGTATATTTAGCATCTAATAGTCCCTGATATTGGAGAAGGCAATGGCACCCCACTCCAGCACTCTTGCCTGGAAAATCCCATGGACGGAGGAGCCTGGTAGGCTGCAGTCCATGAGGTCGCTATGAGTCAGACACAACTGAACGACTTATTTTGACTTTTCACTTTCATGCATTGGAGAAGGAAATGGCAACCCACTCCAGTGTTCTTGCCTGGAGAATCCCAGGGACAGGGGAGCCTGGTGGGCTGCCATCTCTGGGATCGCACAGAGTTGGACATGACTGAAGTGACTTAGCAGCCGCAGTAGCAGCAGCAGTCCCTGATATTAAGTTCTTAATGACAACTTTTAAATTGTCAGTGTTTATTCCAGAAAAACGTGTCGTTTCTTTCTATACAGAAATGTCTAATGAGTTTGTATGGAAAAAGATACCTGCAGAAAAATTCACATATGTATTATATTAATATTTAATCCAATAAATTGAGAGAGTATAGCACTAAAACATATAAATTACCATATGCAAAATAAATATCTAGTGCTGTGTAACACAGGGAGCTCAACCCAATGTTCTGTGGCAACTAGAGGGGTGGGATGAGAGGCAGCAGGAGGGAGATTCAAGAAGGAGGGGACATATGTATATTTAATGCTGATTCACATTGTACAGCAGAAATCAACACAATATGGTAAAGCAATCATCCTCTAATTAAAAATAAATTAACAAAATTTTTTAAAAAATTAAATAAAAGAGTATATACTCTACATTTTTCCTTCAACAGTGCATGTTTTCAACTGGTCAAGTGCCAAAGCTATCTACAGATTTGAAAAACAGAAAAACAAAATAATTATGATATGGGTTTTACTGAATTTAATGAGGTAGTAAACAAGAAAATGAGTTTCAAACATCTTTAGTGATTTCTTGTCTTATTAGCTTCTATTGTGAGATAATTATACACACACACACAAAATCCATGTTAATAAATTTTACTGAACAATGAATAAAATTACAGGAGCCATCAGAGTTAACATAATGCTCCTAGTTTGCAATTTGTGTCATTATATTTCAATATAATTGTATTACTATTTACTGTACTTCAGTAAAATAAAAATCTTTAGGTGGCCTCTATGACCTTTCTTTTCAGATGTTGATCAGCACAAATCTCGCTTTTTATATTTGGTCTGCAGACAAAATAATGTTTTAGTTTGTGCTTGAATCTATATCTAGATTTTAATAGATTTTGGTGAGTTTAGAAAGACTACATGGAGAAGATTGAGAATAGAAGTCTTTCAGGGACACTGATGATTGTTTTTTTCTGGCCAAGGCTAAATTGGCCAACACTTGTGTTTCTTTGTGTTGGCCAAAACCATCTAAAACTGTTTCTCAAAACTCCTTGGACAATTATCAATTTTGGAAGTCTATTTTTAAAAGTAAATATATATATGTAATAATGTATTATTTAAAACAATGTCAGTAATGTGTATTTTTAATAAAACTGTTAACTTACTCAAATTACTTGAAAATATATCACAGTCAAGAGAATATAACTGATACTAGGAAAATTCCTAGGACCCAATTTTGTTACATCTTAGTCACATATATGTTGAGTATATAAAAATTAAGACAATAATTTTCAAATATAGCAGACATTTCTAGGTGAGTTCCTAGTGGAGAGAGACCTACCCTCAGTTCTTGCTTCAAAGCAATAACATCTTTATGTAATTTTAAAATTCCAGAACATTTTAAGGGCTTCCCAGGTAGCTCAGATGGTAAAGTGTCTGCTTGTAGTGTGGGAGACCCGGGTTTGATCCCTGGTTCGGGAAGATCCCCTGGAGAAGGAAATGGCAACCCACTCCAGTACTCTTGCCTGGAAAATTCCATGGATGGAGGAGTCTGGTAGGCTACAGTCCATAGGGTCACAGAGTTGAACACGACTGAGCAACTTCACTTCACTTCACTTCTAAAACACATACATACATACACCCACACAGTATATGTATGTGTGCATATACATATGCACAGATGTATATATACACACACACTTAAGAAAGGAAATGATTGATATGCATTCTTAAATTTTATAAACTTTCCATATTTTTTGGCAAAACTTAAAAAAAAAAGAAACTTTAAATTTTCTATGTCAATGTGTGGGATCAGATATATGGACCACCCAAAGCCTATTTTAACTTTTTCCAGTAGTTTATATAATTCTATATTAATATTAATTGGATTTTCCATTTTGTGCATGAACATTGTCTGGGAGCCAGGAAATAACCCGGAAACATGTGAAATAAGATATGAATTGAAGTGGCACCACTTTTAACATTATACATGGATAACCCCAAATCATCAGCATTTATTTACTTTCTAGTATGTGCAAAGTTTATTCTCCAATGAAACACAATCAAGATTTTCCAGTGTTTGTAAGAAGCACCATTTCTTTATTTATTCTTCTGCACATACTGTGCATTATGTTTCTAAGGGAAGACTACATATCTATCCATATTGTTCTCCCAATTTCATGAGGCAAGAGCAACTACAATCTTGCCATCAGTCTATAAGCATACTTCATGTTATCAAACTGTTTGCTAAGAGTTGATAGGTAAGCCAGCTGCCAGACACCTGCAGAACTTGGGAGTGAATGGGTAGTTAGAACCAGACACATTACTTCCTGTTATGGACATATAGCCACTGGTCTTGTGGGAAGCTAAGTTTAAATGAAATTTATCCTGCTGGGGAAACAGATTCCTAATCCCAAGTATCTTGCCAATGAGCTAAATCAGAATGAGATGTGAAGGTCAATTTCAATCTGCTGTTTTCACTACAACAAATTCCCTTATGCTTAGCACTTATCAAATGAGTAATTCATCTGGGTAATTCTGTCCATATATGAGACAGAAAAGAAAGATTATTGAAGAGCGATTATTTGTACCACATTTTTGGGAGTTCAGAAGTATAATCTATAGATAATCAACAGATTTTTTTTAACCCTTCTTAGGGGAAGATTTGTTAAGTGTTGTCTCTGTTGTAAAAGGGTAGTAGACCTATTAAGCTTGCTAAAGCTGTTTACCTTCATGGAGCAAGGGCAACACTGCTCCTAATTTAACCTCAACTTATAATTATGAACCCATAAGGTATGCCCTAGTGATTAAAAACTACAAGGGATATTAAAGAGCACCCCCCAGAAAATACCATATGACTAGCTGGACTGAATAATATACCACATCTCTCTCTCTCTCTTTTTTTTTTTTAAATCAGGTAGATATACAATATCACAATGTCTAAGAATTAAGTTTTGATCAAATGATGCTTCCTTGGTTGGAGTAGTTATAAGAGGCTTGCTGTCGGTTTGTTTCTTGCCATACAGAAGAGTGAGGCCTAATGTAAGTCATTAATAATGGAAAGGTTAAGCAAGTTCTCTTATTTTACAATAAAGTATTACAGAGGCTAATCTGGAAAAGGAAGCCATGTCTCACACATGTTAAACTAATGACAATTCAAAAATGCAATATTCCTAAGGAGACTACAGCCTGCTCTGATAGGAAAACCTCTCTTTTCAATACAGGGTTTTAGAGAGATAAATAGACCAGACTTCTAGGGACTTTAAGAGTAGTCATAGGTACACAAAGCTAATACCTTAAAATAAAAACACAGCCCTGAGAGAATACCATAAAACATTTCCAGGATATGATAAATATTGATAGATAATGGGGAAAAAAAGAGAGCAATAATTTGGGAAATGTTTTTAGGAGATAGTCGAAGAAGGAAAATACAGCATCTTGAAGATAGTGAGCAAAGGTTATGTTCTCCTATGGAGGGGTACATACTTTCCAGCACAGAACATGCACCACTGTGGTTACTAGCATCCCCAGCTCTTTTAAGTTTTCATATTCAAGATAAATAAATTATAGAAAATTTATAGCTTCAAAAATCCAGTGTTTCATTGTTTTTCAAACCAAATATTCTTTGCAGGAAGAAAAAAATGGGGGAATGGATTTGTTCTCCAAGAGAAAAAAGAAAAATATCACCATGTTTTTTGTCTAATCATTATATTTTGGATTTAAATTACTATCTCTACAGAGGAATTTTAAGTAATATGGGAAGAATGGCTAAGATGAGATCATATAGGAACGTTTCAGTTATACTGTTCTAGGGAACTAAATTTAAATTTAAACTCAATTTTTGTAATAAATGACTTTTTTTATTCCATGTAATTTTGGGGGAAATTTTTGTACTCTCATTCTTAAACCTGTTAATCTGTCCTAATATGATTATTTTTGGCCACTCGGAGCTGCTGAAATAATTTATTATTGTGTAGGCATGTGTGTACTGTACCACTTACCATTAGAAGAGACATTTTAATGTCCTTATGCAATTATAAGGTAACTGGACACTAAAGGCAGAAGCATGCATATTTCCATCCCCACCCTGGATATTTTGTGGAGGTAATTAACTTAGAAAGCTGTTAGAGGAACCCTTTAGTAATTATGCAATCAAGCAGACATTTATACACATGAATACTGGTACCATGATATTGTGAGTCTTAAATTTACAAACTTGTCTGAATACATCTTTAGAAAACCTGTCATCTTAGAACCATGGTTTAACCACTATGGTCATTTATTAGAGAGACCTAAGATTTATTAAACTTGAGCTACATAGAAACTGTGGGAGATTTCAGAGAAAGGCATGTACATTGAATCAGTAAGATTGCTCCTCAGACAGTGATTAGGCAAGATTTCTACAGAACACACTGATGAAGCACATTGTAAAGCAGTTCAGGCACAGTTAGGGGCAAGGAAGCATGTTAGTCATCTCCAAGTTTATAAGGAGTGATACTTTCATTAACTTGTGCCTCAAAGTACAGAATGGAAGACTAAAGCGAGGTCCTATTGTTTGTTCGTGCTTGAAGATGTCTCTGTTGTATCCAGGTGTAATTTGTTATGTAACGATTCAGAGCAGGAACCAAAGTGGAATAGTTTATACTTGAAACACATTTCTTACTCATTAATTTTGTGATATTGGTATGTCAGTTAATAGATCTGTGTTTCAGTTTCCTCAGCTATAGAAGCTGAATAATTATTGTCATTTACCTCATAGAGTTATGGTGAAATTGAGTTGAAATATGTAATACTATTGGAATAATGTCTGAAAAATAATGCCTGAAAAAAAGTGACATGAAGTATGTTCAATGATAGTTAGCTATTACTTTTGTCGTTGTGGCTGTCAGGACTCACTTCTATGGGGTTTTGATTTATATAGTGCTGCTAAATAACATAGAGATGATGAAACTCAAAGAAATGGTCAGATTTTTTTTTCCATTATTTGACTTGACCAAGAGGGTATTTATAAATAATTACGTGTTATACAGATGACCCTTTTTTAAAAAGTGCTGAGATATAGTCCTAAAATCCTCTATTTATAATTTATTTCCAATTTCCAGCTCTATTATTTTTACTGAGCTATAACTGACATAGAACTGTAATAAGCTTAAGGCCCACAACATGTTGATTCAGTCCAGTTCAGTTCAGTCACTCAGTCATATCTGACTCTTTGTGACCCCATGAATCACAACATGCCAGGCCTCCCTGTCCATCACCAACACCCAGAGTCTACTCAAACTCATGTCCATCAAGTCGTTGATGCCATCCAGCCATCTCATCCTCAGTCATCACTGTCTGCTCCTGCCCCCAATCCCTCCCAGCATCAGAGTCTTTTGCAGTGAGTCAACTCTTCAGATGAGGTGGCCAAAGTACTGGAGTTTCAGCTTTAGCATCAGTCCTTCCAATGAACACCCAGGAATGATCTCCTGTAGGATGGACTGGTTGGATCTCCTTGCAGTCCAAGGGACTCTCAAGAGTCTTCTCCAACACCACAGTTCAAAAGCATCAATTCTTCGGTGCTCAGCTTTCTTCACAGTCCAACTCTCACATCCATACATGACCACTGGAAAAACTATAGCCTTGACTAGACGGACCTTTCTTGGCAAAGTAATGTCTCTGCTTTTGAATATGCTATCTAGGTTGGTCATAACTTTCCTTCCAAGGAGTAAGTGTCTTTTAATTTCATGGCTGCAGTCACCATCTGCAGTGATTTTGGAGCCCCCAAAAATAGCATCTGACACTGTTTCCACTGTTTCCCCATCTATTTCCCATGAAGTGATGGGACCAGATGCCATGATATGAGTTTTCTGAATGTTGAGCTTTAAGCCAACTTTTTCACTCTCCTCTTTCACTTTCATCAAGAGGCTTTTTAGTTCCTCTTCACTGTCTGCCATAAGGGTGATGCCATCTGCATATCTGAGGTGATTGAGATTTCTCCTGGCAATCTTGATTCCAGCTTGTGCTTCTTCCAGCCCAGCATTTCTCATGATGTACTCTGCATATAAGTGAAATAAGTAGGGTGACAATATACAGCCTTGAAGTTCCCCTTTTCCTATTTGAAACTAGTCTGTTGTTCCATGTCCAGTTCTAACTGTTGCTTCCTGACCTACATATAGGTTTCTCAAGAGGCAAGTCAGGTGTTCTGGCATCCCCATCTCTTTCAGAATTTTCCACAGTTTATTGTGATCCACATAGTCAAAGGCTTTGGCATAGTCAATAAAGCAGAAATAGATATTTTCTGGAACTCTCTTGCTTTTTCGATGATCTAGCAGATATTGGCAATTTGATCTCTGGTTCCTCTGCCTTTTATAAAGCCAGCTTGAACATATTGAACCAGTTCATGTATTGCTGAAGCCTGGCTTGGAGAGTTTTGAGCATTGCTTTACTAGCGTGTGAGATGAGTACAATGTTGATTAGATATTTTTATATACTGCAGTATGAGGACCACCATAGCTTTTAGCTAACACCTCCAACATTTTTACATAATTATCATTTCATTTTTGTGGTGATGACCTGTAATCTAGATTACAGCAAACACTAAAGTTTATATTTTTTCTCACCATATATATTACATATAGTACATGTTATAGATGTATACATACACAAATATGTAATGTATATATAGAGAAAATATATAAATGTTAGTGTTCATTGAAATACTATATTGAATGGCCTCACCATATTATTAGATTATATTACATATAACATATATTTTATATATTATGTATGTATATATCTATATATATGTATATGTATCTATGGCTAGCTGAATTCACCCAGTCGCTTCTGACACTTTGTGACCCCATGGACTGTAGCCCACCAGGCTCCTTCGTCCATGGCATTCTCCAGGCAAGAATACTGGAGTGGGTTGCCATTTCCTTCTCCAGGGGATCTTCCTGACCCAGGGATCGAACCCAGGTCTCCTGCATTGCAGGCAGACGTTTTAACCACTGAGCCACCAGGGAAGCCCCTATATGTATCTATAGATATCTATATATCTACATATAATATATATTACATATATATTACATATAATATATATTATATATCTATACATCTACATATATTTTCCTTCATGGACCACTGCCTTATTGTGGCTAAGGGGCTTGAGCAAGTCAATGAAGCTATGAGCTATGCCATGCAAGGTCACCCAAGATAAATGGGTCATAGTGGATAGTTCTGACAAAACATGGGCCACTGGAGGAGGGGATGGCAAACCACGAGGGCTCCATGAACTGTAAGAAAAAGCAAAAATATATGACACTGAAAGATGAGTCCCCCCGATGGGAAGGTATCCACTATGCTACTGGGGAAGAGCAGAGGATAATTACTAATAGCTCCAGGAAGAATGAAGCAGCTGGGCCAAAGAGAAACAAAGCTCAGTGTGGATGTATCTGGTGATGAAAGTAAAATCCAGTGCTATAAAGAACAATACTGCATAGGAACATGGAATGTTAGGTACATGAATCAAAATTAGTTGGACATGGTCAAGCAGGAGATGGAAAAAGTAACATCAACATCTTAGGAATCAGTGAACTAAAATGGATGAGAATGGGAGAATTTAATTCAGATGACCATTATATCTACTACTGTGGACAAGAATCCCTTAGAAGAAATGAAATAGCCTTCATAATCAACAAAAAGCATTCTAAATGCAGTACTTGGGTGCAGTCTCAAAAATGACAGAATGATCTTGGTTCATATCCAAGGCAAACCAGTCAACATCACAGTAATCCAAGTCTATGCTCCAACCACTAACACCAAAGAAGGTGAAGTTGATCAGTTCTAAGAAGACATACAAGACATCGTAGAACTAACACCAAAAAAAGATGTCATTTTCATCATAGGAGACTGGAATGAAAAGTAGGAAATCAAGTCAAGAGATACCTGGAGTAACAGGTAAGTTTGGCCTAAAATGAAGTAGAACAAAGGCTAACCGAATTCTGCCAAGAAACTGGTCAGATCATCAGCTCCTTATATGAAAATTCAGGCTTAAACTAAAGTAAGCAGGGAAAATCACTGGGTTGTCAGGTACAACCTAAATCAATTCCCCTATGATTATTCAGTGGAGGTGATGAATAGGTTCAAGGGATTGGATCTGGTAGACAGAGTACCTGAAGAACTATGGACAGAGGTTCATAACATTGTACAGGAGGCACTGACAAAAACCATCCCAAAGAAAAATAAATGCTAGAAGGCAAAGTGGTTGTACAGGGAGGCTTTACAAATAACGAGGAAAGAAGAGAAGTGAAAAGCAAGGGAGTATGACCTGGGTCAAATTATTTAATCTTTCTAAGCTTCATTTATTATATTGATATATAATGAAACAGTACCATGAAACTTGGATTCCTCACCTGTACATTCAAACAAGTTACATAGTATTATTCTTTAGAGTAATATGCATTACATTCACAATAACTCTATGAGATACTATTTTTATGTATAATTGACAACTGAGGATAGAACAACAGACTGGGCATGGAACAACAGACTGTTTCCAAACTGGGAAAGGAGTACATCAAGGCTGTATATTGTCACCCTGTTTATTTAACTTATATACAGAGTACATCATGAGAAATCCTGGGCTGGATGAAGCTCAAGCTGGAATCAAAACTTCTGGGAGAAATGTCAATAACCTCAGATATCCAGATGACACTACCGTATGGCAGAAAGCAAAAGAGGATTAAACAGCCTCTTGATGAAAGTGAAAGAGGAGAGTGAAAAATTTGGCTTAAAGCTCAACATTCAGAAAATGAAAATCATGGCATCTGATCCCATCACTTCATGGCAAATAGATGGGGAAACAGTGGAAACAGTGAGAGACTTTAGTTTGTGGGGCTCCAAAATCACTGCAGATGGTGACTGTAGCCATGAAATTAAAAGACGTTTACTCCTTGGAAGGAAAGTAATGGCCAACCTAGACAGCATATTAAAAAGCAGAGACATTACTTTGCCATCAGAGGTCAGTCTAGTCAAGGCGATGGTATTTCCAGTGGTCATGTGTGGATCTGAGAGTTGGTCTATAAAGAAAGCTGAGTGCCGAAGAATTGATGCTTTTGAACTGTGGTGTTGGAGAAGACTCTTGAGGGTCCCTTGGACTGCAAGGAGATCCAACCAGTCCATCCTAAAGGAGATCATTCCTGGGTGTTCGTTAGAAGGACTGATGCTAAAGCTGAAACTCCAATTATTTGGCCACCTGATGTGAAGAGCTGACTCATCTGAAAAGATCCTGATGCTGGGAAAGATTGAAAGCAGGAGGAGAAGGGGATGGCAGAGGACGAGATGGCTGGATGGCATCACCGACTCAATGGACATGAGTTTGGGGAGTTGGTAATGGACAGGGAGGCCTGGCATGCTGTAGTCCTTGGGGTCTCAAAGAGTCAGACACAGCTGAGCGACTGGACTGAACTGAACTACAACTCAGGAAATTTAGGCCTAATGAGGTTAGATAAAGTTTTCAAGGTTATACAAACAGAAAAGGTGGAGCTGAGCTGAGGGTTTCTGTGTTCCAGTAGCAAACAAACATATACAACTAATTCAAGATTTTTAAACTGAAGCTTAGATTTTTATATATAGACTGAAGAATGCCTGCCAAAGTATTACTCTCTGCTGTTCAGAATGAAAATCATGTCAGGTATTGTATTTAAAGTGTAAAGAACCCTTCTGCTTTGAGCTTGTCATGTTGTGAGGAAGCTCACACCAGCCCAACCAAGAGCCCACATGGAGAAATGCAGATACAACATGAAGAGAGAGACAGAGAGATGTCCAGCCAGCCTGAGTTCTTCAGTTCTTAGCTGTCCCATCTGTAGCTGGTTTGACCATAACCATAACTCTTACTATATTCCTGATCCACCAAAACCATGAGACACTAAAATGACTGTTTCAAGCTACCAACTTTGGTGGCAACATATTATCTCATGTTTGCCAGGAAAAAATGTAACTTAGCACCTATTTGTAATACTCAAGAAGAGATTTTATTGCATCATTTGCCCAGAAGAATGGGTCTGGTTGTTTTCTGTCTTTTGGGTCTTTGTATTTTGCTGATCACTTATAGTTTATTTTCCACTTGGTGCAAGGCACATAGTTAGGGAGTGTCAATAAGGCTTGCTTGTGGCTTAAATAGCAAAGAATGGGGTTCTCTCAACTTCCTGTTTGGTGTTTTGATGTTTTCATATAAAAGAACCCAATTGCTTTTACTTGCTGCAGTCTCCCTCATCTGTAGGCTGAGGTGAGCAGGCTGGAAAGGGGAAAGAAAAGTTCTGACCACCTCATCACCTCTGGAAGCCTGGTGCCTGGCAGTTGCCACACAGCACAGGGCTAGTGATGGCCTTACCTGCAGAGCCACCAGGCTGGCTCTTCATGGCTTTCTGAACTAAATGACAAGAGATAATGATGCTAGCTAGAGTCATGGGGAGACTCTGAGTTCTATGGGAACTCCAACACCATGGGAGTGTGGACTTGCTAAAAATGAAGCTTGCCTTATGGACTTATGCCAGTTTATTAATTCAGTATATAGCTATCTACTGTAATCATTATTCTTATTTTGATAACTATTACAATCTGACTAGTATGAGCCCTTTCAACCTAGTTCTTGGCTTTCTTAACACAACTGCATTAAAATGCTTTCTGCTAAAACACTATTATTACCTGCATCTTTCCTGCTCCAAACATGAAATCAACCATTACCTCAAGGAGGAAGTCACAGTCTCTTTCAGTTGCAAATGATAATTTGGGCGAAAAGGACATTATATCAAGTTTACTCTGGTATGATGACATCGTAACTAGTGATCTTACTATACAGAGCTAGAAAGAGTCATATTATTTTAAAATCATTAGTGAAGTGTTCTTGGCTTGGAAGAATCAGTATTATCAAAATGACTATACTACCCAAGTTCTGGGTGACTCAGTGGTAAAGACAATGCAGCCTGATGCAGGTTCAATCCCTGGTCAGGAAGATCCACTGAGAGGAGGAAATAGAAACCCATTCCAGTATTCTTGCCTGGGAAATTCTGTGGACAAAGGAGCCTGGGAGGCTACCATCCATAGGGTTGCAAAGAGTCAGGCATTACTGAGTAACTGAGCACACGTGCAAACTCAGGTCAGTTTACAGATTCAATGCAATCCCTATCAAATTTCTATTGGCATTGCTCACAGAAATCAGGCCCCCTAATTTTAGACTATATTACAAAGCTACAGTAATCAAAACAGTATAGTTCTTGCACAAAAACATAAATACACATCAGTGGAGCAGGATAAACCCAGGATATGCCCAGAAATAAACCCATGAGCTAAGGTCAATTAGTCTATGACAAAAAAGCAAGAATACACAGTGGAGAAAAGACAATCTCTTCAATAAGTGACACTGGGAAAATGGACGTCTTCATTTATAAGAGCAAAGTTTAAATATTTTCTAATACCATACAGAAAAATAAACTCAAAATAAATTAAAAACTAAATGTAAGGCCTGATACTATAGCACTGTTAGAGGAAAACATATGCAGAATACACTTTGACATAAATTGCAGCAATATTTTTGGATCTGTCTCCTAGAGTAATGAAAATAAAAGCTAAAATAAACAAATGAGACTAATTAATCTTCAAAGTTTTAGCACAGCAAAGGAAATCAACAAAGTGAAAATACAACCTATAATATTGGATGAGAAAACATCTGCAAATGATGCTACAAGCAATGGATTAATCTCCAAAACATACAAACAGCTCATACAGATCAATATAAAACCAAACAAATCAAAAAATAGGCAGAAGATTTAAACAGACATTTCTCTGAGGAAGACATGGACAAGAGGCATGTGAAAAGATGCTCAGTGTTGCTAAGTATTAGAGAAATAGAAATAAAAACTATAATGAGGTATCACCTTATACTGGTCAGAATAGCCATTATTAAAACTCTACAGAAAATAATTTCTGGAGATGGTGTAAATAAGAGAGAATCCACCTATATTGTTGTAGAAATGTAAATTGGTGCAGCCACTATGGAAAATAGCATGGAGATTCCTTAAAAAATTAAACATAGGGCTACTACATGATCCTGTAATCCCACTACTATCAGTATATCTGGTGAAAACCATAATTTGAAAAGATACATGCACTCCAATATTCACTGCAGCACTGTTGACAGCAGCCAAGGCACGGAAGAGACCTAACTGTCCATTGACAGAACAATGGGTACAGAAAACGTAGTGTGTATATATATATATATATATATATATATATATATATATACGATGGAATAATACTCAGCCATAAAAAGAATGAAATAATGACATTTGCAGCAACTAGATGGACCTAGAAACTGTAGGCCAGAGATGGACAAATATCATATAATACCACTTATATGTGGAATCTAAAAAAATGATTAAGCAATACATGAACCGTGAACTTCCTGATGTTGAAGCTGGTTTTCGAAAAGGCAGAGGAACAAGAGATCAAATTGACAACATCCGCTGGATCATGGAAAAAGCAAGAGAATTCCAGAAAAATATCTATTTTTGCTTTATTGATTATGCCAAAGCCTTTGACTGTGTGGATCACAATAAACTGTGGAAAATTCTGAAAGAGATGGGAATACCAGACCACCTGACCTGCCTCTTAAGAAATCTGTATGCAGGTCAGGAAGCAACCATTAGAACTGGACATGGAACAACAGACTGGTTCAAAATAGGAAAAGGAGTACGTCAAGGCTGTATATTGTCACTCTGCTTATTTAACTTATATGCAGAGTACATCATGAGAAATGCTGGGCTGGAAGAAGCACAAGCTGGAATCAAGATTGCTAGGAGAAATATCAGTCACCTCAGATATGCAGATGACACCACCCTTACGGCAGAAAGTGAAGAGGAACTAAAAAGCCTCTTGATGAAAGTGAAAGAGGAGAGTGAAAAAGTTGGCTTAAAGCTCAACATTCAGAAAACTCATATCATGGCATCTGGTCCCATCACTTCATGGCAAATAGATGGGGAAAGAGTGGAAACAGTGGTTGACTTTCTACAGATCGATTGCAGCAATGAAATTAAAAGACGCTTACTCCTTGGAAGGAAAGTTATGACCAACCTAGATAGCATATTCAAAAGCAGACACGTTACTTTGCCAACAAAGGTCTGTCTAGTCAAGGCTATGGTTTTTCCTGTGGTCGTGTATGAAAGTGAGAGTTGGACTGTGAAGAAGGCTGAGCACCGAAGAATTGATGCTTTTGAACTGTGGTGTTGGAGAAGACTCTTGAGAATCCGTGGACTGCAAGAAGATCCAACCAGTCCATTCTGAAGGAGATCAGCCCTGGGATTTCTTTGGAGGGAATGATGGTAAAGCTGAAGCTCCAGTACTTTGGCCACCTCATGCGAAGAGTTGACTCATTGGAAAAGACTCTGATGCTGGAAGGGATTGGGGGCAGGAGGAGAAGGTTATGACAGAGAATGAGATGGCTAGATGGCATCACCGACTTGATGGACATGAGTCTGAGTGAACTCCGGGAGTTGGTGATGGACAGGGAGGCCTGGCGTGCTGCAATTCATGGGGTCGCAAAGAGTCGGACACGTTGAGCGACTGAACTGAACTGAAAAAAATGATGCAAATGAACATGCTTGTACATATGTATGTATAACTAAATCTCTTTGCTGTACACCTGAAACATTATTGTAAATAAACTATACTTCAATTTAAAAAAAGGATTTAAAAATTCATGAGTGAATGACAGGCGTTTCAATTTTGCCCTAACATGAGCATGACAGCAGGCCTTCTTTATTTCTTTGATGTTACAGTTCATCTTAATTTCTAATATAAGGAAAATCTTGATTCTTAATGGAAATATGATTTCTGATTTGCTTTCTTCAATGTTCTAAACTTAATTTTAAACAACAGCAATGGTATTGCTAGTAAAACTGTTTAATATAATACAGTATTTTATCATGAAAACTTACCCTCATGAAAATTAGTCCTTCTAGAATGTATCATCCAAGCATGGTGTCCTTATCCTTTATTTTGTGTGTTTATATATCAAATTATAGTTTCTTTCATTGTTTACTTCATTATTATTTCAAGAGTAGAATGTCACAAGTTACAGCTTTAAGAGGAAGGGTTTTTCTTTCAGATGGTCTTCTTGTGTAGACAATTTTAAACCATACATGAAGATGTTTGGGCAGATGGGTGGGTCAGCTCTACCAGTCTGTTTTGAGATGATGGGAAAATTCATACAAGTTAATATCCAAAGTCCTCTGTAAGTGTTTTACTTCAGTGACTTGATAATGGTCTTTTAATATTAATAAGAGCAATAAGGATTTTTTCAAGGGCACAGAACTGTTTTAAAATGAATATTTCTATTTCTTGCCCTAGGAAGAAAAAATTGATTTGACAATATAAGGCAAAACAAGAATTGATTGAATTTCCCTTCTCAAGGTACTATTTTGTCATTAGGTAAACTAGATTTGATTGAATACATTAATCAAGCTACGTGTTTCAAAATTTTTAGATTTGTTTTTCATCATATAATATCACAATGTGGAAACATGGTATATTTAGAGGTCTAAATTTTTAAATAATTGTGCAGAGTCATTGGCACTAAAAGGAAGGAGCTGAGGAAACTATAAGTCTTATTAATAGCAACAACAAAACATAGGCAGTAACATTATCTAATGATATAGCTATTTTACCATATTTGCATCTGATTCCTTTCTTCTGTCCATCAGTTCTGTGTCCTCCATTTCCCCTCTTTATTCTTATTTCCTTTCAGAATTAAATAGAAATGTTTCTCAAGGAATAAACAAAGTTTCTCTTTTTTCCGACAGAAACAATTTGGGAAGGGAGGAAAAGGTTTAGATTCCCATTCTCAGGATCTCACCTGCTACTTCAAAGTATTTAAACATTTTTCCTAACAAAGCCCCCCTCTTTTTTTTTTCCCTCAAGAGGATTTCTGCTTCCCTATATTATGTTATATAATATTTTACACAGCTTTGGAAAGTCGACTTTATGATGCTAATTATCAGAAAAGAAAGTGAAAGTATTAGTCGCTCATTCACGTCTGACTTTATAATCCCGTGGACTGTACCGTGCCAGGCTTCTCTGTCTATGGAATTCTCCAGGCAAGAATACTGGAATGAGTTGAAATTCCTTTCTTCAGGGGATCTTCCCAACCCAGGAATTGAACCCGCGTCTCCTGAATTGCAGGCAGATTCTTTACCATCTGAGGCACTAGGGAAGCCAGAAGAAGCAAAATAGGGTTAAGTTTCCAAGTTTTCATAGTTGACTGAAACATAAAAAGAAACTAGGTAAAGTATGTCTAACATTTTGTATTATCTTGAAATTTCCTTGTCTTCCTTTATTATTCTCTTTTTTAGAAGAGTGCTCCTTTTTATGAAGTAGAAGAAATGATTAAATAGGTACTTGACATAATATAAAAATAATAACTACCATTTATCAAATACTTAGTGTATGTCAAATGCTGTGTAAAGCACTTTACATCTATTACCTCGTTTAAGCTGACAACAACTCTTATAAGATATATATTATTGTTATTCCCCTTTGACATTTACATTTATTCTCCCTGTGGAAGAGTCTGAATCTTACAGAGGAGGAGTAACCTGCCAGAGATTGAGCCTAATACACTGCCATGCTACGATAGTTCAAATCAATTTTGTCTGTACATTAATCTGAGATCATAACCTAATACTAATATGTCACAGTTGGACCTTGGTTGACTGACATAAAAATCTGGGTTGGTTTGTAAAACATAAAGAGATATTTTCTTAAATGTATTCTGAGTTTTACCTACCTACCAACACAGTAGATTTGCAATATATATTTTATATTTAATAAATAAAAGAATAATGCATTGAATAAATGTCTCAAGCATCTAAAATGGTCTCACATATTCAAACCATGGCACTGTTTAAAATATTACGCTTTCCTTTTCTAATTGGAAAAACAGATCATTTAAAAACTTTACTGTGCCTCATTTTGTTTCCATGCATCTTTATTCTCCCAGAGGCTATAAGATATGGAAACTGGTCCTTTGTCAAAGTCTAAACTAGGGGAAGCACAAGTGATCACTCAGTACAAAAAGAAATAATAAATTTTCCATCAAACACAGTAATTAATGCATTCAACCCATCCAATGTGCTTCTCTGTTCACATGTAAAATATCATTGTTGCTGTTTAGTCGCTAAATTGTGTCTGAATCTTTTGTGACCCCTTGGACTGCAGCCTGCTAGGTTCTTCAGTCCATGGAATTTTCCAAGCAAGGACACTGGTGTGGGTTAGCCATTTCCTTCTCCAGGGGATCTTCCAGACCCAGGGATCCAAACTGCAACACCTGCGTTGCAGGTGGCTTCTTTATCACTGAGCCAAAGGGAAGCCAATATCATAATACTACCTAAATGAAGTAGAGACATTTTAGTTCAAACATTTCATATATTTTACTAAATTTCTATAATCAAGTGAGGTAGACAGAGGCCTACCTGTCTATCTCAGGTAGATGTTTTTTCTTTACAGATACAGAGAAGCTGAGGATCATCGAATTATCAGCGATTTGTTTACCCACAATTCAAAGATAGCATCTTTCTTTTCTTCTTCTTTTCCTTTTTCTCCCCTTCTCCTCTTCCTTTTCCTCTTTTTACTTTTCTCTTTTATTAAAAGTTACTAGACCAGGAAAGGGATTACTGCTGTCACTCTAGACATCACTGACAACTGATCAAATTTGGTGTGTATGAAATATAGCTTCCTTTCTTTACTGAACCATAAACAATGCAAAGATGGGACTCATGTTCCATTCACTACAAAGTCATCTGCACTTTTCCAGTACATAGCATGAAATAGCTTTACATACATAAGTCATTTAGTCGAAGGAAAGAATGAATTGTGCCTTTTTGAAAAGTATCCCTAATATTATCACATAACAGTGGTGTGGTGTGTAATTAGTGTACACCTTTTACTGAAATACAGACTGATTTTTTTTGGGTAAATTTAGTCATTTCTCTTTCCAACTATCCATGTATACCTATAATATTTCAATATTATATAACATTTATACTGTTATTTCAATATATATACTTCAAATATATTAATCACTCCTATAAGTGTTATGAGAAGAAACTAATCCTGTTTTTGTTTTTTTTTTTGCGTGTGTGCATGTATAATATGTACCACTGTTACAGGATCTGTGGATGCAAGTTTTAAATAACTCAGACTAAGGTAGCTGTAAATGAGCAGGACCTCAAGTGTCCTTTGACTGAGCTTTGCATCATTCAGAGTTGCTTTAGACTATCTCATATATTCTTTTCTCAGTACTTTTCAGCCAGTTGTACAGCAATATAAATTTACAGGCGACAAAATCTGTTAGATGCTATAAAATCCAAACAAAGCAATGGTACTGAGGTTGGGTGAAACGAGCTTTTTTCTTTGAAACTGAGCATGGTATGACTTCTAATAATTCACCACAGACAGCATGGGCTCTGCAAGACTAAAACGGTTCAAGAAGCTGAGAAATAATATCTCTTGGTTCTAGCTGTCCAAGTAAAATCAACCTAAACTCACTTTATTTAATACTTTTTGGAAGTTTGTAGAGGCTACTTTAAGTAATAAGGCTTGGATACTGGAACATAAAATTCTACACTCAGCATTGGAAATACTGAGCTTTCCCCCCCACCCCCTTTCAAAACAAATACAGCTGTGATTCTATAATTAAGTTCTAAATAGGACAAATTAAATGATCTGCTTTGTGGTGCCCCAGCAGCTTGTAACTTCTCACATGTTTCTTTGCTCCAAAATGCTTCAGTGCACAAGCTCCAGGTAGGACAGCTGAACTTCCTTACTCAAGATCGAACAGACTCTTAACCCAAACTCTTCCAAAAAGACATGAGTATTGCAAAAATATTTAGTCATTTCACCCCAAAATACACTATATCCTATATGATCAGAATTCAGATTTCTCTTCAGGACAACTGTGCTAATATGTTTGTGTGGACTGTAGTTATATATAGACTACTGAAAGCGTATATATATGTATATATATATACATACATACATATATGTGCTAAGTTTCCATGTCCCTCCCAGCCACCCTTTATTTGTTGACTTTACCTCCTATACAACACTGTAAATCAACTATCATCCAATTAAACAAAAAAAGAAGAAGAAGTGGTACATATATATGACAGAATATTACTCAGCCATGAAAAAGAATGGAATAATTCCATTTGCTGCAACATGGAGGGACATAGAGATAATCAAGTGAAGTGAGTCAGAAAGAGAAAGACAAATACCAAATGGTATCACTTACACGTGGAATCTAAAATGAACTTATCTATAAAACAGAAACGGACTCTCAAACATAGAAGACAGACTTGTATGGTTGCCAAGTGGGAGGGAGTGTGGGGGAGAGAAGGATTTGGAGTTTGGGATCAGCAGATTCAAAATAGGATACATAGAATGAATAAACAACAAGGTCCTACTGTATTGCACAGGGAACTATACTCAATGTGCTCTGATAAACCAAAATAAAAATGTGTGTTTATGTGTATATATCTCCCCAACACTGCAGGCAGATTCTTTACCAGGTGAGCCACTAGGGAAGCCTATATATATGTTTATATATATATATATATATATATATTTATATTTATATTTATATTTATATTTATATTTATATATATATATACACACACACACATACACACACACACATATATATGTATGTATGACTGAATCACTTTGCTGTGTAGCAGAAATCAACACATTGTAAATCAACTATATGTCAAAAAATTTTTTTAATTAAAATCTAAAGACAAAAAAATACATATACTAAAACATAGTAAATGTATTAACAAATGAAAATCACCAGTAAGTCAAATTTTTTCTATTTGATCCCAGTCTTTGTATAGACATTTTTTGCCTAAAATATACTGACTTCACTCTTTGTGGAATGAAAAATCCCTTTGATCTTTTAAAATTCAACTAAATTTCAACTTCTGTAAAAATTACATTGACCTTGCCTTGGAATGGAGAGCTTGGATGTATCTCAAGCTACTGTAACAAATTCATTACTGGCAAAGATATAATTCAATTAATATATATATTTATTTTTCCTTTGACCTCTAATTAATTTAGTGCTAATTAAAGAAAACCACTCTCTCTGTCAAATTAAGATAAGGAGCTGTCAGACAATTCAGATTATACTGCTGATAATGAGCATTTTAGAGTTCAGTAAGAAATGGAGATTTAAAAGTGACTTCTGTATTAAATATACTAATATTACTGGGGGTTAGGGGCAGGCTATTACTGGAGACTGCAATCAAATAGTTTGAAAAGGAGTATTTCTTTTAATTAGAACAATGCCAAGTACCTAGAAGACCCAAGCAGCATAGAAAATAGTCTCGTACCTATAGGGGGCAACAGTTCTTCAGAGAGTAGATCTTAAAAGTTCTCATCACACAAACCAATTTTTTTCTAACTATGCATGGTGACAGATGTTATTAATAACTAGACTTCTTGTGGTAATCATTTTGCAGTATGTACAAACATCGAAACATGATGCTGTACAACTGAAAGTAACATAATGTTACATGTCAGTTATATCTAAATAAAAGAGAGTTCTTTTGTGAGGCAAATGGAGGAATATATAACAATGTCCACTTAAATAGTTGTATATATAAATATTTAACTATTCAACATATATAAAATCCATAAAAACATCTATAGATGTCATAATATACATTCAGTTCAGTTCAGTCACTCAGTTGTGTCCGACTCTTTTCTATCCCATGAATTGCAGCACTCCAGGCCTCCCTGTCCATCACCAACTCCTGGAGTTCACTCAAACTCACGTCCATCCAGTCGGTGATGCCATCCAGCCATCTCATCCTCGGTCGTCCCCTTCTCCTCTTGCCCCCAATCCCTCCCAGCATCAAAGTCTTCTCCAATGAGTCAAATCTTCGCATGCCAAAGTACTGGAGTTTCAGTTTTAGCATCATTCCTTCCAAAGAACACCCAGGACTGATCTTGTTTAGAATGGACTGGTTGGATCTCCTTGCAGTCCAAGGGACTCTCAAGAGTCTTCTCCAACACCACAGTTCAAAAGCATCAATTCTTCGGTGCTCAGCTTTCTTCACAGTCCAACTCTCACATCTATACATGACCACTGGAAAAACCATAGCCTTGACTAGATGGACCTTTGTTGGCAAAGTAATGTCTCTTCTTTTCAACATGCTATCTAGGTTGGTCATAACTTTCCTTCCAAGGAGTAAGTATCTTTTAATTTCATGGCTACAATCACCATCTGCAGTGATTTTGGAGCCCCCCCAAATAAAGTCTGACACTGTTTCCACTGTTTCCCTATCTAGTTCCCATGAAGTGATGGGACCAGATGCCACGATCTGAGTTTTCTGAATGTTGAGCTTTAAGTCAACTTTTTCACTCTCCTCTTTCACTTTCATCAAGAAGCTTTTTAGTTCCTCTTCACTTTCTGCCATAAGGGTGGTGTCATCTGCATATCTGAGGTGATTGATATTTCTCCCGGCAATCTTGATTCCAGCTTGTGCTTCTTCCAGCCTAGCATTTCTCATGATGTACTCTGCATATAAGTTAAATAAGCAGAGTGACAATATACAGCCTTGACGTACTCCTTTTCCTATTTGGAACCAGTCTGTTGTAGGACTTATAATAAGTAAAATAAAAATGGAAACTATATCATTCTCAGGAAATCTTTTCCATCTTTATAAGTTTCTTGTTTAAAGAAAAACACCACATAAATTATTACACAGAGATACAATAGTAAAAGTAGCAATAGCAATGACTAAAATGGCATGAAGCAAATTACCAGATTACAAGCATTATGCTAAATACTATAATTATAATTATTATATATGTTATATGCATACTATATAGTATAATTACATGTCATGTTTATATAGTTTGTGCATGTATCTGTGTGTGTGTACATATATATATATATATATATATATATATATATATATATATATGTAAACATTTGTCAGACCCAAGCTAGTGGTCAGCTGGAGGCTGACTGATTTAATATGGACTCTCTCACTTTCTGTTAGTGCTGTTAGTTGCTACTGGCCTTCATCTGAGTTGACAGACTAGATGGGTCTACATATTCAACAAGCTTGTCTAGGCTCATTCCTATGAGGGCAGTTGCAATATTCCCAAGAACAGGAAGAGGGCAAGCCCCAAAGTGCATGCATTTTTCAAGTCTCCTCCTGCTATATGTTTGCTGTTAAGTCTATTGATCCAGGCAAGTTCTTAGATATTCCACAAGTAATGTAAACTTTACAAAAATGTCTATTCAATTCCTTTGTCCATGTTTTGGTCCATTTTTAAATCAGACAGTTTTGCTGCTATTGAGATGTAGAAGTGTCTTATATATTTTGAATATTAACTCCTTACAGATATGTGGTTGGCAAATAGTTTCTCCCATTTCACAGGTTGTACTTATATTCTATTTTATACTTATATTCTATTGATCGTTTCCTTTGCAGAAGATTTTAGCTTTTCATAGTTGAGTATGATCTATCATACTTGTCATATACAGCCTTTATTATGTTGAGGTATTTCTGAAGAAGATCAGCCCTGGGATTTCTTTGGAAGGAATGATGCTGAAGCTGAAACTCTAGTACTTTGGCCACCTCATCTGAAGAGCTGACTCATTGAAAAAGACTTTGACTCTGGGAGGGATTGGGGGCAGGAGGAAAAGGGGACCACAGAGGATGAGACAGCTGGATGGCATCACCGACTGGATGGGTGTGAGTTTGAGTGAACTCCAGGAGTTGGTGATGGACAGGGAGGCCTGGTGTGCTGAAATTCATGGGGTCACAAAGAGTCAGACACGACTGAGTGACTGAATTGAATAGAGGCTGGGAGCTGACTATGACTCAAATCATGAGCTTCTTATTGCAAAATACAGGCTTAAACTGAAGAAAGTAGGGAAAAATCACTAGGCCTTTCAGGTGTGACCTAAATCAAATCCCTTATGACTAAATAGTGGAGGTGACAAAGATTCAAGGGATTAAATCTGGTAGACAGAGTTTCTGAAGAACAATGGATGGAAGTTCATGACATTGTACAGGAGGCAATGACCAAAACCACCTCAAAGAAAAAGAAATGAAAGAAGGCAAAGGGGTTATCTGCGGAGGCTTTACAAACAGCTGAGGAAGGAAGAGAAGCAAAAGGCAAGGGACAAAAGGAAAGATATACCCAATTGAAGGCAGAATTCCAGAGATTACAAAGGAGAGATAAGAAGGCCTTCTTAAATAAATAATGCAAAGAAATAGAGGAAAACAATAGAATAGGTAAGACCAGAGATCTCATCAATAAAATTGGAAATATTAAGGGAACATTTCATGCAAGGATGGGCATAATAAGTAACAAAAAACCATAAGGATCTAACAGAGCAGAAGATAATAAGAAAAGGTGGCAAGAATATACAAAAGAACTGTTCAAAAAATGTCTCAGAGATCTGGACAGCCATGCTGGTGTGGCCACTACCTAGAGCTGGACATCCTGGATTGTGAAGTCAAGAAGGCTTTAGAAAGCATTATTATGAACAAAGCTAGTGGAGGTGATAGAATTCCAGCTGAACTATTTAAAATCCTAAAAGATAAACTGCTGTACATCAATATGTCAGCAAATTTGGAAAATTAAGCAGTGGCCATAGGACTGGAAAAGGTTAGTTTTCATTCCAATCCCAAAGAAGTGCAACAACAAAGAATATTCAAACTACTGTACAACTGAATTTCCCATGCTAGCAGGGTTATACTTAAAATCCTTCAAGCTTGCCTTTAGCAGTTTGTGAACTGAGAAGTTCCAGATGTACTAGCTGGGTTTCAAACAGGCAGAGGAACCAGAGATCAAATTGCCAGCATCAATTCATGGCAAACAGAACTGGAAGAAGTAACAGATTTTATTTTCTTGGGTTCCAAAATCACTGCAGACAGTGACTGCAGCCATGAAATGAGAAGATGCTTGCTTCTTGGAAGGAAAGCTATGACGAAACTAGGCACCATATTAAAAAGCAGGGACATCACTTTACTGAAAAGGCTTGTATAGTCAAAGCTATGATTTTTCTACTAGTCATGTATGGATATGAGAATTAGACCATAAAAAAAGGCTGAGTACTGAAAAATTGATGCTGTTGAATTGTGGTGCTGGAGAAGACTCGAGAGTCTCTTGGACTGCAAGGAAGTCAAACCAGTCAGTTCTAAAGGAAATCAGCCCTGAATATTGATTGGAAGGACTGATGCTGAAGCTGGAATACTTTGGCTACCTGATGTGAAGGAGGACCAACTCATTGCAAAAGACCCTGATTCTGGGAAAGTTTGAAGGCAAAAGGAGAAGGGGATGGCAGAGGCAGAGATAGTTAGATAACATCACCAACTCAATGGACATGAATTTGAGAAAACTCTGGGAGACAGTGGAGGACAGAAGATCCTGGCATGTAGTCCATAAGGTCATAAAGATTTGAACACAACTTAGCATCTGAACAACAACAACAAATCTGTCATATGCAACTAAAGCACTACTCCAATAGAAACTTAGAGCACTAAATTATTTCATTAGAAAATAAAACACTCTCAAGTGAATAACCTATGTTTTGACCATAAGAAGCTAGAACAGAGGAACAAATAAATCCAAATTAAGCAGAAGAAGAAAATATAACAACAATTAGAGAAGAACTCATTGAAATTGCAAACAGAAAATTCAAAAACAGAAGAAGAAATGAAATGCAAAGCCATTTATTTGAAAAGAATAAATGATAGAAGTTACTTATAATACATATGTCCAACAAATGGCTTGCAAGCAGAATATATAGCAAATTCCTACACATCAGTAAGATAAATACTGAAAACCTAGGAAGTAATCTGCACAGATGGCCAATAAACACGTGAAAAGATGCTCAACATCACTCATTAGAGAAATACAAATCAAAATTACTATGAGGTATCACCTCACACTAATCAGAATGGCCATCATAAAAACAAAAAAAAAAACTATAGACAATAAATTCTGGAGAGGATGTGAAGAAAAGAGTACCCTACTGAACTATTGGTGTGCATGTAAATTGTTACCGCCACTATGGAGAACAGTTTACAAATTCCTTAACAAACTAATAAAACTATCATATGACCCAGCAATTCCACTAGCAGGCATATATCCTGAGAAAATCACAATTCAAAAAGACACATGCACCTCAGTGTTCACTACAGCACTATTTACAATGTCTAGGAGATGGAAGGCAACCTAGATATTCATCAACAGATGAATGGATAAGAAGATGTGGTACATATATACAATGGGCTATTTACTCAACCATGAGTTCAGTTCAGTTGCTCAACTGTATCTGACTCTCCACACACCAGGCTTCCCTGTCCATCACCAACTCCCAGAGCTTGTTCAAACTCACGTGCATCAAGTCGGTGATGCCATCCAACCACCTCATCCTCTTTTGCCCCCTTCTTCTCCTGCCTTCAATTTTTCCCTGCATCAGGGGCTTTTCCAATGAGTCAGTTCCAGGAAACAAATTTCAACCAGTTCTAGTGAGGTGGATGGACCAAGAGCCTGTCATGTAGATTGAAGTGAGTCAGAAAATCAGATATTATATATTAATGTGCACATATGGACTCTAAAAAGGATAGTACTGATGAATCTATGTGCAGAGAAGGAATGGAGACACAGAAGCAGAGAACAGACTTGTGGATACACAGGGGAAGGAGAGGGTGGGACGACTTGAAAAAGCACCGTTGCCATATATACACTACCAAGGATAAAACAGCTTGCGGGAAGCTGCTGTATGGCACAGGAAGCTCAACCTGGGGCTCTGTGATGACCCAGAGAGGTGAGATGGGAAGAGTGAGGGAGGCTTCAGAGGGAGGGTATATATACACACACATATATATAATTATGACTGATTTGAGTTGTTGTAGAGCAGAAATAAACAATTATCCTCCAATTAAAAAAAAAGAAAAAAAAAACTGCAAAAGACTTGAACAATCACTTGAGAAAAACATATACAAATGGCTACTAGACAATAAAAAATGCTTAATTTTATTATTCATCGAGGCAAATTTAGACAAAACAATGATTAGGTACCACTACACACTTTTCAGGATAACAAAGAAAACTACAAATTTTGATGAGCAACTAGTACTCTCAGACATTGTGATGAACTGTAAATTTGTACAACTACTTTAGAGTCAGACAAGACTGAGTGACTGAACAACTTTATAAAACTCTTTGGCATTACTTATGCAAGCCAAAGAGACATCACTTACAACACAGAAATTCTAGGTACATTTTCAAAAGAAATGCTGTATATTCAACAAAACTGTTCACTAGAATATTCACAGCACCTTTTCTCTTGCTCTATTTTCCCAGCCCTCTTTACTTCTAGCACAGATGGGTAACTATCAAAAAGTTCATACATCAACTGAATTGATTAGTATTTTGTGGAATAGTTAAATAATGACTTTTAAATACTAGTAATAGGAATTATTTCAAACTATAGGCAATGACAAGGCAATGGCACCCCACTCCAGTACTCTTGCCTAGAAAATCCCATGGATGGAGGAGCCTGGTAGGCTGCAGTCCATGGGGTCGCTAAGAGTTGGACACGACTGAGCGACTTTACTTTCACTTTTCACTTTCATGCATTGGAGAAGGAAATGGCAACCCACTCCAGTGTTCTGGCCTGGAGAATCCCAGGGATGGGGGAGCCTGGTGGGCTGCCGTCTCTGGGGTCGCACAGAGTCGGACACGACTAAAGCGACTTAGCAGCAGCAGCAGCAGCATAGGCAATGACATGAATGGATTTCATGAACATAATATTGAGCAGAAGACACTAAACCCAAATATTGCTTATTCTGTTTCTATTTACATAAAGTACCAAGACAAAACCAATTTATGCTATTACAAGGAAGGATAATGATCACCCTTAGGTTAAGGTGGGGCAAGGGTGAATCACCTCAAGGAGATGACTGCTATTGGATAATGTTATCTCATCTGTGCCAGTACATGTGTTTATTCAGTTTTTGTTCATTCATTCACCATCAATTTATACACATCAAATATATGTGTTTTCTTTCTTGCATGTTGCATTTTTATTAAAGTTAACAAAGTATTAGGAAACAGATTCTAAAATCCCAGTAAAAAGTAACACATCAAAATCAAGGATGTTCCTTAAAGAATGGTTCAATATTAACAAACAAATCAATATTAGTCTCCCATTAGAGTAAATGCAAGGAGAGGTGTTAGAAAGCCATCTTGATACACAGCAAAAATTCAACAATAACTCACTTTTAAAAAAACCTACAAATAACTAGGAATTCATGTATATTTATAAAATATTATGCTATACATGAACCTCACCTCACCTCAAAAGTTGGCAGCTTATTTCATGAGGAAGTACAGCATTCTTGCTATTAATAAAGGCCATCTTTGAAGATGCTGCCCAATGTGCAAGGCAGCTAAGCTTGCTTTTTGAGCTCCAAATTACGCAGCCTGAACCAGAAAGTTTGAGATGGCACCAGAACCAGACATACTTTCTGAAAGGGTTAGGCCTTGAACATCCTAAAACCTTAGAGAAAGAGAACTCCAGTTCTCCATGAGTGAATAATTCCCAAAGTAAGAATGGACCTGAACTGAAACACTCAGTCATTTTTATTAAATTTACAAATACATGATAAGATTCATTAAAAGAAGTGTCAGAGAGAAGCTCAGACTGTCTTATCTTTCATCAAGAAGGAGTAAGAATCAATATAAAAATGCTTACAATGTAAAACTGAGTGAAATAATCAGAAAGTAATTTCTTACACATGACAATAAATACATCAAGTATGTATCACATGTATGCAAATACTTTTAAAAGTTAAAATTTTTTTATTCTTACATGAATACATAATGTATCGCTTGCTACAGATCAGGCATTTATTGAAAAAACAAACAAAAAACCTTTCTACTATATATAAAACAGATAACTAAGAAGACCTAATGTATAGGACAGGGAACTCTAGTTAACATTCTATAATGACCTATTTGAAAACAGACTCTAAAAAAGAGTGGATATATGTATAACTGATTCACTTTGCTGTACAGTAGAAACTAACAAAGCATTGCAAATCAACTATACTCCAATAACAAATATTTTTTTTAAAAATTGCAAGTAAAGGAATAATAAAAAGGTTTTAATACAATGATGGATAATAAGAACTTAGAATCTCCTTAGAACCTCATTTCAAGTTGCTCTATATTTATTTATCTTTTAAGATTAAATTTTCACACCTTTAATATCTCCCTGAAAGGCAATTACAAAATTTGAGGAAATGAGTTCACATTTGCAGATTTCCTTCAGCAACCCCTCATCAAGTGTGAGGAAATTGGAAAAGTAGGGGGCAGTGTACTCAAGTGATATTCAATTAAATGCAATGAATCATCATAGAGAGCATATTTAAGCTAATTTAAAAGTGGCAGGAGAAGGGAAACGACACAAAATAAGTTCAAGGGAGAAAAAAGTTTAGATGTCTAAAAGAAAAACAAAATCATTGACATGTTTCTCCTTGTCTTTTGGTCTTATTTTCCTTTAAAATTTGAAACTTAATGATAATTTTCTAATTAGATAATTAAGGGATTATAGTAATTAACTGAGGCACAACTAAATTTTATTGTACTTTGGGAGTTAGAAATAATGCTAAATAGAACTGCATTCTATGTCCATATTTTCTTCTACTTGTAATTTGTTCTGCCACCATTTTATGGTGTTTGAGCTCCAGATTGGGCAGCATGATCCTCAACTGGGTTCCCAATACCTTCCAGTGACTCTTTTCCATGTGTATGTAGTTAGCTACTCCAAGTTCATTCAACAAACAGATATGGGTTGCTTTTATGTGTGATGCACTGGGTTATCTTCTGGATTGCAAACAAAATACTTTTGGGGCTTGAAGAAAGGACTGGTTTAAAAAACAAACAAACATAGGAAACTAGAGTGCTAAACACTTAAGCATCCATATCTTTTTTGACCCACATGCTCTTTATCAACATTCTCATGCAAATATCATGTTTAGCTTTTCCATCAAGTTGGACCACCCAAGAAGAACAGAGACTAGAGTAACCTATTAAAATATACTTATGAATATGTTTAACAATGTAAGTTATTAGAACATATGCTAATATATATGTATGCATATACATACTTTGTATGCATGTCCTATTCTAAAACAAGACTGCTCAAGGCAATATTGTTTTTATTCTTATACCGCATGCATAGCAGAATATGACCCATAACAAATATACAACAAGTTTTTGCTACACTTGGGGCAAATTGATAAAATATTAATGGCATTAAAACACAAAAGAAGCAAGTATAAAAAATGAAAGAAGGGAGTATGATGATCTGTTTGGTGATGATTTAGTCACTAAGTTGTGTCTGACTCTTGTGATCCCATGGACTGTAGCCCTCCAGGCTCCTCTGTCCATGGAATTCTCTAGGCAAGAATACTGGAGTGGGTTGCTACTTCCTTCTCCAGGGGATCTTCCTGACCCAGGGATCAAACCCTGGTCTCCTGCATTGCAGGCAAGTTCTTTACTGACTGAGATATAAAGGAAGCCCTCATGATGGTCTATTTAGCTTTTCATATTTTTACCTAAAATTTGCTTATTGAAGAAATACCTACTGAGCACCTAATTAACATTTAGGGGAGAGGAATACAATAATGGTTAGTGGAGCTGAGAATAATCAAGAAGATAGAAAGCAATGTATGATGTAACAAGAGTCAATGGAGAACTTTAATGGAGTTATCTCATTTGTGGCAAAGGAATATGATTCCAGCAAACTCGAGTAAGTAACGGCCATTACTTATGTTAATCAAAATCTCTAAATGGCAACCCACTCCAGTACTCTTGCCTAGAAAATTCCATGGACAGAGGAGCCTGGTAGGCTACAGTCCATGGAATCGCAAAGAGTCGGACACAACTGAGCAACTTCACTCACACACTCACTCACTCACTCACTCACTGTTATTTTTGTTGTTAACGACAATAATCGCTCCTGGTTCAAAACTGAAAACACTTATTTTAAAGAATTTGATTAATTCTAGTCAAAGAGTCAGAAATTAAAGTGAGCATAGTAAAACTGGCAATGGATTAAAATTATTTGGAAAAAGACCATGAAAACTTTTTGAAGACTCCATGAATCTTTCAATCTTCTTGATAAAGAAATTTCTCTCAAAAAATATATGTAACTATGTGGCTCCTACCTTTTTCTCATTTTAAACTAAAAAACAAATTGTCTAACAAAGATTACTTTGATCTAGGTATACAGCTGGTCAAAAAAAAATAAATAAAGCAAACCCAACAAAAACCAGAGAGATGCTTTTCTGCATTGCATGGAATTATTCTGAGTTAGTTCTGCTGGAAATACATTAGAACCCATTTCAATTCATGTTTAGAGAATCTAGCTGGTGCATATTTATGTAAAATCAATGTACTTTGTACATATAATTTAACAGTCATAAGCTAAGGATGCTAATATTTGGTTTGCTACAGTGTCACAAAGTAGGTGTAAAATTAATATAATTATAAACTTACATAGATATTTATTAAAAGGTTTAATTTAGGTTGCTGCTGCTGCTGCTAAGTCACTTCAGTCGTGTCCAACTCTGTGTGACCCCATAGACAGAAGCCCACCAGGCTACCCCGTCCCTGGGATTCTCCAGGCAAGAACCCTGGAGTGTTGCAAGGTATATATTGCTACAAGTTCAGTTCAGTTCACTTGATCAGTTGTGTCTGACTCTTTCTGACCCATGGACTATAGCACGCCAGGCCTCCTTGTCCATCACCAACTCTCAGATCTTGCTCAAACTAATGTCCATTGAGTTGGTGATGCCATCCAACCATCTCATCCTCTGTTGTCCCCTTCTCCTCCCACCTTCAATCTTTCTCAGCATCAGGCTCTTTCTAATGAGTCAGTTTTTGGCATCAGGTAGCCAAAGCATTGGAGTGTCAGCCCCAGGATCAGTCCTCCCAATGCCTATTCAGGACTTATTTCCTTTAGGATGAATTGGTTGGATCTCCTTGTCGTCCAAGGGACTCTCAAGAGTCTTCTCCAACACTGCAGTTCAAAAGAATCAATTCTTCGGTGCTCAGCTTTCTTTATAGTCCAACTCTCACATCCATACATGACTGGAAAAACCATAGCATTAGCAAAACTTGAATCAGATAGTTTTAAGTCAAACAAATGGCAGTTATTGAATCTATCTTGAACAAAAATGAAAGTAATGTAGACATAGGTATAGATATATTATATAGGTGTAGATATATAAGTATGGTATATATGGTATAGACAAAAAGAAAATCTCAAAGTAAAGTTAATTCACAAATAAACAAAATACGATTTAGATTTCCAATAATATATTTAGTTCTACTAATATTTTACATATGACCATTCACACCTAATCACATATAAACCATACAAAAACTCCATGAGGCAAACTTATCTGTTTTGTAGACAAAAAAAAATTGTGGTATATTAATTATTTTTCTTAGGTTCCTCTATATAGTTTAAAATTCAGAAAACCCATTTTCTGACTTTTTCATATTACGCTATAACTCCATATTAGTTTATGTTGCTATCTGAATCAACTTTCTTAAACATTTCACCATAAAATACTTACAAATTATATTTTTACACTGTGGTCTCTATATTTTCTCAATTGATTTCTCTCATTCAGAAATCCTGTATCATTATGGTTTTATATCCTAATAATGATTTTTTTCCTAAAGAGATAGAAATAGAGAATATGAGATACCCATATACCCAGCAGCCAACTCCATTAAATCTTAACAAGATTCTATATATGTTTAAGAATTTTTTTTCTTTTTAAAAATTAAAGCAATGTAAACACAGTTTAGACCCACTATTTTCCACAATCCATTTTCTGTTCTCTCTGTAAAGGCAGCTGGTTTATGATGTCTGTGTTTATCCATTCTCATGTATATCTTCATATATTCACTAAATATGCAGGAATCTATGTGTGTTGTTATGCAGAGCTGGCAGTTAATCTGAATGATACCATTATGTTCATACTACCCTGTAGCTTTCTTCTTTTTAAAATTAAGCATCCTGGTTTTGAAAGTTAATGTTTTTGTATATGTAGCTTACTGTTTATTCTATTGGGGACAATACAGTAATTTATCCATTCTTATGTTGAAGTACATTTAACCTCTTTTCAGTTCTTTTCTTTAAAACAAACAATGTAGCAATGAATGCAGTTGAATATATTCTCTTATGTATATACACAAAATTTCTCTATCTCATCAGTCTTAATACCATAGTTAGTACTAAGTTTTCAAAGGCACATGAATTTTTCAAAGGATAGTTTTAGGGAACTGATTTCAAGAGAACAAAATTCTCTATGTACACTTTTCTGCAAGTGAGTTGTCTGAAAATGCAACCATGTTAGTTATCATGTCAGGGTTCCTTTTTCAACTTTCTATTCAAATTTGTCTTTTCTCATTTTATAGAGAATGGTACATTTCTATTATCATTTTGCTGAGAACTTTTAGATTGAATAGTGATTCACATTTTTAATGAATACATTTTTCTATATATGTGTTTACCAGGTGGAAAGATACCTAACCATCTTGATAACATTTTCTAATATATTTACAAGCTAGTAGGCTCAGAGGTTAAAGTGTCTGCCTGCAATGTGGGAGACCTGGGTTCGATCCCTGGGTTGGGAAGTTCCCCTGGAGAAGGAAATGGCAACCCACTCCAGTATTCTTGCCTGGAGAATCCCAAGGACGGAGGATCCTGGTGGGCTACAGTTCACGAAGTCGCAAAGAGTTGGGCATAACTGAGTCACTTCACTTTCACTTTCTTTCTAATATATTTACTTAATTTTCATATTCTATTAAATTACATTTTCAGTTCATCTCTACCTTTCTTGTAAAGTCCTCTGAAAGTGGAAAGTATGTAAGAGAAAGTAATTGAGCAGGAGGCAGATGTCCCCTTCCCGTCTACCCTCCCCCTCAACCAGGGTAAAGCAATTGAAGATTCATTCCCTATTGACCAAGACAAGAAAAGCAAGGCAACTAAAGGAGAAGGTTGGGCCCTGCCCAGACCACATGCTTTTTACTCCTGAAATCAGGAGACCTCCTGACCACATAAAAGCTCCTTGCAGGCCAAACAGAAAGCAATGTCAAGGGATGCCTTTGCAGTAGAATCTATCCTGGCTAAGAGATGCCTGTGCACACACATGGGAGAATGCTGAGATACACCAAATACGGACTGTGAACCAGGCAAATCAAAATGACTGGACAAAGGGAAACTAGAGAAAGGCTTCATATAGGGGATCTAAACTGCCACATGGGCACAACTGAGGGACTCACTTTCTGAGTCTACCTATGTGCCTATCTAAGTATTGTACTCTTTTCCTCCTAATAAATACTTTACTTGCTGCACTACTTTCTATCTTTGTGGATATTCTTTTCTGTAAGGACAAAGGGCTAGGGCCCTTGTTACTGACCCCTGATGTAGTGGCTAGGATCTGGTGCTTTCACCACTGTGACCCAGACCCAATCTCTGGCTGGGAAACCAAGCCCTGCTCCAAGCCATTGCAGAACAAGGTCAACTGAGATCATAACGTCTTTTCAGTTTTCAGATTTGCACTTATAATGTATTGTATTTGGGCTTTCCTGGTGGCTTACGGTGTAAAGAATATGCCTGCAATGCAGGAGACCTGGGTTTTATCCCTGCCTTGGGAAGATCCCCTGGCGAAGGGAAAGGCTACCCACGCCAGTATTTTTGCCTGGAGAATCTCTTGGACAGAGGAGCCTGGCAGGCTACAGTATACTGGGTTGCAAAGAGTTGCACACAACTGAGTGATTGCATATTGAATGTGTTCTTTGCCATTCTGCAGAGGCAGAATCTAACTTGTAGATTTCTATCTGATAGAGGTAAAATGAATTTCTCTCTAGCAGGTAGGATAATTCCAAAGTTTATCATTTATATTCCTATAAGACAATAACCAAAAATCTTAACCTAAAATTTCTATATTAAATTGTTTATAAATACCCACGGGCTTCCCTGATAGCTCAGTTGGTAAAGAATACACCTGCAATGCAGGAGACCCTGGTTTGATTTCTGGGGTGGTAAAAATCTGCTGGAGAAGGAATAGGCTACCCACTCCAGTATTCTTGAGCTTCCCATGTGGTTCAGCTGGTAAAGAATCTCCTGCAATGAGGGAGACCTGGGTTCAATCCCTGGCTTGAGAAGATCTCCTGAAGAAGGGAAAGGCTGCTCACTCCAGTATTCTGGCCTGGAGAATTCCATGGATTGTATAGTCCATGGGGTCTCAAAGGGTCAGACATGACTGAGGGACTTTCACTTTCATACATATCCAGACCCTTAAATATACCTTGGACAATTTTAACATACTAATGATTCCCTCATTTATTAGTGAGTTGCACAAAATCTTCTATATGTATGCATTTTATATTTGTATTAGAATAATGCTTTTATCTTTTTTAAATTTATACTTTAATATCTCCAATATCATGCTAGATCTCATGAGATGATTTTCTATTTAACAAAAAATATTTTTCAAGCACCTAACCTTTAATTTTTTGGACATCACTGTATTTTTCTCCTTCTGTTAATATTAATTCCTCAAATTTTTTACTTGATTTTATCTTTAAACTTCTTAGATTGATTACAGCAGTATTTCTCATTAATTTCCATATTTCATTATTTCTAAATTATTTCTCACAAATTTAAAGCTATAAATTTGCACCTCACAGGTTTTGATTTGCATTACTTTAACTGGTACTCAGTTTATTTATTTTAGTCAATTATCTTTTTACATCATCACTTAATATACTAGCATATTTAAAAATTTTTTAATCAAAAAAGTTCCAAGCAACTGACAGATTTTTAGTTCTTTTTTTGTTAATCAGATTTTTATTATATTTATAGATGAGTTCTGCCTCTTTTTTTCTCCTACTGCTATAACTGTTGCAACTGATTGAACTTGACAGTTCCCAAGAGATGAGCTTTGAGCATTTAGAAATGTTTGTTACTACAGAACTAACCAGGGATGGATTGCACAAATCTCAAAGAACCCTGTTTCTTCCTTGAGGACTATTTACCTTCTTTGGCTTTCCAGATGGTTCTGTTGTCTTAAAATTTCAGTATTTGGAACACATCAACCACATTATGTTCACAACAGAAATACAATATATACATATTTATCCAAATAATCTGATATGCTGGATAACCACATAATGGTATGCTATCTAAATCTGAAATAGTTTGACACTTTGTTCTTCATAATCTAATTAAATAAAAATAAACCCATAGGTCCCATTACAACTGATTCATTGTTTCTTCTGTAGGTTCAACAGAAGAAAAGTTTTTTAAATCCATTTTTAAAGTACTGACAATCACACCACAGGAGCAATGACTTAGGCCAGTGGATTGTAGAGGAGGCATGCATTTATTTCACCATCCTCAACAGTTTGGAACACAGAAGAGAGTTCAGAACAAAGTTCAAATGTTAATAACAAAGCAGAATCCCCATGCTCAACCATAATATGATAGGATCAGCAAGCAAACCTTTGAAACCTTAATGAAATGAAAAAATATAAAAAAGAGATGAGGTAAAAAGATATCCTATACCTTGATCTGTTAATATTTCTCCTAAATAGTTAATAATTGAAAGCCTTTAATCTTATCAAAAAAGAATTAATCATTTTCTGTTCCCATTTAATCCTGATTCACAAAATGTAGTGGGAGAATCTAATTTTTAACAAGTGTAGTCATCTGAAAGAGATAAGCATAATATTGTGAAGTCCTACTATTGGAAGCAATATATAAATGAAAAATTATTCAGCTTTTGATAGAATACCAGTCTCTTACACAGTTTGCTTTTAAAAAAGTAGTTTCTTATTTTCACTAATACATCTATTTTTGACTGATTGTATTCTATACTTTATAGCAAAGATTGCATTCTTCTTACAAAATATAAGGTAGTATTATCTCATGGTTCTAATTAGATTTTATTTTTAAATACATAAAGTCAAATGAATCAACATAATGATTAACTAGTTTCTTTTACTTTTGTCACTTATATAGCGACTCCACATATATGTTAAGACCCATTTCTGGATTAGTTTCTTATATTATTTTACAAGTGCTGTATTTACATCATTGCAAGTTAAAAAAAATTTTTTTAACTTTTAAGCACATTTATTCACTTCTTTCTAGCCTTCAAAATTCCCCTTATTATTCTTTTACTCTTAATTACATACAAAAGTTAGAATGAATTAATCAACTTCCATGAAAAAATTTTGTTACTTTTATTGGGCTGTATTTTAATACAATGAGAACGGGAATCTTTAATGTAGTCTCACCCTTTAATAGGTTATTTTTTACATTTATTTATGTCTGTTCTTGTACAGTTTTCAACAGTACTTTGAAATATTCTCTTCAAAGATTAAACAATATTGTTGGTTAGATCTATTTCTCCATATCATACTGTTACTATTTTATCTAGATAATAACATATTAGCTATTTTTCTTTCTAAAACATAGTCCATAAACCTATATATGACTGATTCATGTTGATATTTGACAGAAAACAGCAAAATTCTGTAAAGCAACTATGCTACAATTAAAAAATAAATTTTACAAAAGGAAGAAAATAATTAATGAAACATATTCCGCTTTGCATCAGTTACGGCACCTGACACATTTGTTGAAATGAAGCAGGGACAGAGACATGTCTTATTTCGCCACTGCAGTGTGTTAGCTTTGTCATAAAGTACAGCAGACTGAGTGGCTTAAGCAGCAGTAATTTATTTCTCACAATCTGGAGAGGAGGTGCTAGTGTTTGATTTCCTCTGAGACCTCTCTCCTTATATTACAGATAGCTGCCTTCTCTCTGCATCCTCACATGGCCTGTTCCTTTGTATGAACATGCCCCTGTTTCTCACTGTGTGTCCAAATTTCCTCTTCATATAAGGCCACCAATTGGATTGAAAAGTGAAAGTGAAGTCAGTCGTATTCAACTCTTTGCGACCCCATGAACAGTAGCCTACCAGGCTCCTCTGCCCATGGGATTTTCCAGGCAAGAGTACTGGAGTGGGGTGCCATTTCCTTCTCAAGGAGATCTTCCCAACCCTGGGATCGAAGCCAAGTCTCCGGCATTGTAGGCAGATGCTTTACCATCTGAGTCACCAGGAAGTTGATAAAAGCCTTTTTAATAACTTAATCACCTCATATAAGTTCTCTATCCAAACACAGTAACATTCTGAGATACCGGCTTGATGGAGCTTTGGCTGTGAGTTTTCACGCTATCACTTATACATGCATATGACACTACCCTTATGGAAGAAAACAAGGAGGAACTACAGAGCCTCACGATGAAGGTGAAAGGGGAGAGTGAAAACACCATCTTAAAACTCAACATTCAAAGAATGAAGATCATGGCATGTGGTCCCATCACTTCATGGCAAATAGATGGGGAAACAATGGAAACAGTGACAGACTCTATTCTCTTGGACTCCAAAATCACTGCAGATGGTGACTGCAGCCATGAAATTAAAAGACACTTGCTTTTTGGAAGAAAAGCTATGACAAACCTAGACAGCATAATAAAAAGCAGAGACATCACTTTGCCGACAAAGATCTATCTAGTCAAAGCTATGCTTTTTCCAGTAGTCATATATGGATGTGAGACTTGGACCATAAAGAAGGCTGAATTGATGCTTTCGAATTGTGCTGGAAAAGACTCTTGAAGTCCGTTGAACTGCAAGAAGATCAAACCAGCCAATCCTAAAAGAAATGAACCCCGAATATTCATCAGAAGGACTGATACTGAAACTTCAATACTTTGGCTACCTGATGCTAAGAGCTGACTCATTGGAAAATACCCTGATGCTGGGAAAGATTGAGGGCAGGAGGAGAAGGGGGCAACAGAGGATGAGATAGGTGGGTGGCATCACCAACTCAATGGACATGAGTTTGAACAAACTCTGGGAGATGGTAAAGGACAGGGAAGCCTGGCATGCTGCAGTCCATGGGGTCACAAAAAGTCCCAAAGTGTTGGACACAACTGAGCAACTAAAAACAACAACTTCTATGTGCAATCCAAAAAAGCTGACTTTGTGGAACAGACTAGAATTGTTGATTACCTGAACCAGAGAATGTTGATTAAAGTGTACAAACTTAAAACTAGTTGCCAGGGTCCAGCCCCGGTGGATCCAGGGAATTTGAAGGTGAGGATGGCGTCGGAGTCCTTGGAAAAATACATATTTAAGTACTGATATATAGAGAGATTAGAAACGGATAGTGTAGTAGGAAAATTAGTGGAGAAAAAGAGGCTGAATAACTTGGTTTGCGTGGCATAGCATCCATGCTCCAGATGGGAATTCAGCCAGAGAAACGGGAAGCAAGAAAGAAACGACATGGCGGAATCAGTCTTTCCAGAAACTGATCCAATTTCTTTGTTTTGGGGTTTGCTTATATACCTTTTGTTACACATAGGGATGAATACAGAGTCACGTGGGGGTCAGCAGTCCTGACCTTTATCAAAATCAGGTGCTTCACATAAAAAGGTCTTAGGGATTTTGCATCATCTTCTGGCCATGAGTGAGACCTGCTGACATTTTATGATCCTTTCTTTCTGATAACCAAAAAACTTATTTCTTCCAAGGGTGTTTTTTCTTAAACCAGGCACCACCCTCCAAATAAAGTTACATTCCTATAGGATGAGGGTGTAGCGAGTTACAATCAAGAAAGGAATTTATTTAACCCAAGGTTAACATGATTAATCTTAAAGGTTAATGCTTATTTCTCCTATATGCTTAAAGGTTAATACTTATTTCTCCTACATGTTAGTTATATTCATTATAAGGGCAGGGAACATGGAGATTTAGCAGCAAACATCAGCCCAACAAATGAAAATCCTTTCACCAATGCTCCCCTTAAGATCTATTTAGTCTTAAGATAGTGATAGAGTTACATTTTTACATAGCAAGGACACAGTGATTTATAACAAAGTACAGTGATCTATTACAAAGGAGAAAATTCATTAACTCAAAAAGTCTAGTATTGCTAACCTTAAAAACTACTATATTTCCTTTTCTATATTCCAAATACATTGATTAATATATTCCCAGGTGCCTAAGGATATGGAGGCCTGGCAGCAATCATTAACTCAACAATGAGAAAAGCCCTATGCTAATTAAGACTCTCAAAATACTCCAAAACTCTCTGTGCTGTTTACGGTTGAGAGGTAGTAAACAATCATGTGTGTAGTGGCAAGAGTATGGATAATCCTGTCACACAAGCTAGTCTGTCAGCAGAGAGGTTTGACCTTAAGACACAGGCTTGTCCCACCCAGGGCAGGGAATTAGCAGCAATTATTGGCACAACAAATGAAAAACCCTTCACCAATATAATTTCTAACCAACCCACTATACTAATAGTTTCCAACTCCCCAAAATAATTTGCCTTTACTAAGTCTAAAACATCTCGTGCCTCTCAGATTGGGAGGCTGTAAACAATCACATGTGGCCGGACGAACCTATACAGGTGGGCTAGATAACCTTCAGAGGAGTCTGTAAGCTGAAACACTCTTGTCACGCCCAGGAATTTTTATTGCCTTGGAGCTGCACATTTACTCCTTCTCCGAGAGACATGGTTATGGGGGAGAGCCCCTCATAAAGTCAGAGGTGTAGGTGAGACCATAAAACAGACTCTGGTTTTGGGGTAGGTGCTCGGGAACAGGGGGTTTCCTGAGGCTTGATCACGCCTTTGCGTATGCCAAGCCTCCTTCCTCATGACCTTTGCCATGGGCGGAGTTCCTCACACTGGCCCCCGGCACTATCCCAGGCCTTGCAGGGGGTCCCAGGTCACTATAGGACCTGTGTCCCACTCAGGCATTGGCTTTTGAATGCTCTGTGTCTTCTCTTATCGAGAACCTGTGGGATCTAATATGTATCCTGTGTTTTTTCAGTGCACCAAGGAGGGTGCAACTAGTGGATGAATAAGTTCTGGAGAACTGATGCACAGTTTGCTGATTATAGTCAACAATGCCATAGACTTCAAAGCTAAGCTACTTTATATTAAATATTCCCATTATAAAAAAGAAATAATTATGAGATAGAGGTGTTAACTAAAGGTGGTAATCACATTGCAATCTATAAGTGTATCAAATCAACAACTTGAACTCTTTTAAAGTTATACAACATTATATGTCAATGGTATTTTTTCTGAACTGGATTTATTTATTTATCCTACTGTGGTGAAATGAAAAAAAATTTAAAAATGTAAAGTATAATAGTTATAACAGAAATAAATAAATGAAATAGTTATATATAACAGCAGTTAACTCCAAACACACCCAATTACTAAGTTGAATTCTTATCATTTGGCATAATGTTCTTTATTTCATGAAGCACAGCTGATTTACAATATTATGTTAGTCTCATTTACAACAGGGACTCAATATTTTTATAGAGTACATTCTGTTTAATGACTATATTTTTCTGTTCTATAAATATATAATTGTTGTTTACCTTTTTCACATATATTAGTTTGTATGTCTTAATCCCATACTTCTATTTTACTCACTTACCCTCTCCCCACTTAGTGATCAGTAGTTTGTTCTCTATGAGTCTGTTTTGTTTTGTTACATACATTTGTTTGTTTTATTTATAAAGGGTAACAGAGTATTTGTCTTACTCTGTCTAACTCATTTCACTAAGCATAATTCTCTCTAGGTCCATCCATGTTGTTGCAAATGGCAGAATTTCATTCATTTTTATGGCCAATATTTCATTTGTGTGTGTGTGTGTGTGTGTATACATACATACATACATACATACATGTATGTATTCAGTCCCTGGGTTGGAATCGATCCCTGGTTGGGATACCTGGGTTCGAGCCACAGTTTGGGAAGATCCCCTGGAGAAGGGAAAGGCTACCCACTCCAGTATTCTAACCTGTAGAATTCCATGGACTATATAATTCATGGGTCACAAAGAGTCCGGACATGACTGAACTCAGCACACCAGGCTTCCCTGTCCATCACCAACCCTCAGATCTTGCTCAAACTCATGTCCATTGTGTTGGTGATGCCATTCAACCATCTCATCCTCTGTTGTCCCCTTCTCCTCCTGCCTTCAATCTTTCCCAGCATCAGGGTCTTTTCAAATGAGTCTGTTCCTCACATCAGGTGGCCAAAGTACTGGAGTTTCAGCTTCAGCATCAGTCCTTCCAATCAGACTATTCAGGATTCCTAAAGGATGGACTGGTTGGATCTCCTTGCAGTCCAAGGGACTCTCAAGAGTCGTCTCCAACATCACAGTTCAAAAGATGCATATATACACCACATTTTTATTCATTCATCTGTTAATGGCCACTTAAGATACTTCCATATCTTGGCTATTGTAATGCTGTTATAAACACTGGGGTGGATGCATCTCTTTGAATTAGTGTTTTCATTTTCTTCAGATATATACTCCGAAATGGAATTGCTGGATCATATGGTAGTTCTATTTTTCATTTTGAAAAACCTCCATACTGTTTTCCATAATGACTGTACCCACTAACAGTGGACAAGGATTCACTTTTCCCGATATCTTCACCAACATTTGTTATTTGTTGTCTTTTTAAAAATATGTATTTATTTGGCTGTGCTGAGTCTTAGTTGCAGTACACAGGATCTTTGATCTTCATTGTGACATATGAACTATTAGCTGCAGCAAGAGGGTTCAAGTCCCTAACAAGGGATCAAATCCAGGACCCTGGATTTTGGAGGAAGTCTTAGCCATTGGACCACCAGGGAAGTCCCTATAGTCTCTGATGCTAGTCATTCTGACATGTATCATGTACTTTTGATTTGCATTTCTCTGATGGTTATATGGAAAATTCTAAAAGAGATGGGAATACCAGACCACCTAACTTGCCTCTTGAGAAACCTGTATGCAGGTCAGGAAGCAACAGTTAGAACTGGACATGGAACAACGGACTGGTTCCAAATAGGAAAAGGAGTATGTCAAGGCTGTATATTGTCACCCTGCTTATTTAACTTCTATGCAGAGTACATCATGAAAATGCTGGGCTGGAAGAAGCACAAGCTGGAATCAAGATTGCCAGGAGAAATATCAGTAACCTCAGATATGCAGATGACACCACCCTTATGGCAGAAAGTGAAGAAGAACTAAAGAGCCTCTTGATAAAAGTGAAAGAAGAGAGTTAAAAAGTTGGCTTAAAGCTCAACATTCAGAAAACTAAGATCAGAGCATCCAGTCCCATCACTTCATGGCAAATAGATGGGGAAACAGTGGAAACAGTATCAGACTTTATTTTTGGGGGCTCCAAAATCACTGCAGATGGTGATTGCAGCCATGAAATTAAAAGACATTTACTCCTTGGAAGGAAAGTTATGACCAACCTAGACAGCATATTAAAAAGCAGAGATACTACTTTGTCAACAAAGGTCCATCTAGTCAAGGCTATGGTTTTTCCAGTAGTCATGTATGGATGTGAGAGTTGGACTATAAAGAAAGCTGAGCACAGAAGTATTGATGCTTTTGAACTGTGGTGTTGGAGAAGACTCTTGAGAGTCCCTTGGACTGCATGGAGATCCAACCAGTCCATCCTAAGGGAGATCAGTCCTGGCTGTTCATTGGAAGGACTGATGTTGAAGCTGAAACTTCAATACTGTGGCCACCTGATGCAAAGGGCTGACTCATTGGAAAAGGCCCTGATGCTGGGAAAGATTGAGACCAGGAGGAGAAGGGGATGACAGAGAATAAGATGGTTGGATGGCATCACTGACTCAATGGACATGGGTTTGGGTGGACTCTGGGAGTTGGTGATGGACAGGGAAGCCTGGTGTGCTGTGGTTCAAGGGGTCGCAAAGAGTCAGACATGACTGAGTGACTGAACTGAACTGAACTGATGATTATGTTAATTATACCTCAATTTAAAAAATTTAAAAATAACCATAAAGTTATACATTGTTAAATAATCTTGATGGCTATAATGATTTGAATTCTTAATATGTGCCAAACACTGTCTGTGCTTTATGTATAATGTCTGTTTATACTGTCCCACTCAACTGGGTCAATATGTCAGATCAGTATGGGATTGAGTAATTTACCCAATGTTACCCAGATAGTGCATACCTACTTAGGACAATAAATCAGGACTGTTAAGAGCTTTGGGGAAATATGTTTGGTGTGCCATATTATAGACTATTTGGATTCAAGAAATTTATAATCTACTAAGGTGGGAAATATCATACAAGGTAATTTCATAGTTACCAGAACAATATAATATCTGTCAAAAATAATATAATGAAGTCACATAGGTGCTTTCTCTATCTTTAGAGACTGTAACACCTCTAAACATAGAATCAAATATTGTGCAATTGATTTGTAAGCCTATTCATAATAGCATAACAATTACAAACCAATTTTTATAGTAAAATTCTGGTTTTTAAGGGAAAATGCTATTGTTATTTTATATAATAGATTTTGTGTGTGTAAGTATAATGATATAGGTACAGTGTGGAAATTTTTAAATACCAAAAATGTACAGTAAAACCATATATAATCATGTCACATATTTCTAAATTCATATATCTATGAATTTATTTCTATAATTTTTTAAACTCAAGTATACTTTATACTTTTTATATAAAACATTAAATTATAAAATTTTCTAATAATCACTTTTGATGACATTTCCAAAAATGTATTTTATATTAAAATATAGTAGTTTAATATTGACATCATAGGTGAAGTTTAGGGTGAGTATTTACTAAAGATTGAAAGGATGATTAAAATATGATGTTAGTCTCTCCTGTCTGTTGCTTCCAGATTGAAGGCCTCCTTCCACATCTGAATGGTATGTGGAGGACATGGTATCAAAAAGTAATCAGATGAAACATGGCTCCACAAAAAATATAATACAAACTAGTAAATCTAGTAGTCTAGCAGGAAAAAAATTATGATATATCTTCATTAAAGTTTTATATATTAACAATAAAATGTAGCATGACAAGAATATGGCTCTGTTCATAAAGCCAACTGCAGCGTAGGCTCTTGTTATTGCTTAAGAAAGATATATGAACAGTTTGAAGAAAATTACATGAATAAATCTTTCTTGGCTGCCCCTAAGGCTCCATAGATAGTTAAAAACAAGAGTACATGAGGAAGGAACAGGTATAAATTGCCTTGGGTGCTTTATCCTCCAAGTGGAAAATCCTGTAAATTTCACTGATATCATATTAGTATCATTGACGCTTATCTTCTTTGGCTACTATATTGTGACTGACAGTCTATACAACAAAGCTAAGGCTTAAGAAATGTTAATAAAGCAAGGACAGAATTTAAATTTTAGTAGTCAATCCTGCTGCATCGACTAAATGAAAGATCTGGAGGGAAAAAACAAAGCCATATCCAGTCAGATCATTGTTTCTGGAATACGTCTGCAGGGCAAATCCAGACAGCCCTGGAATTGTTGGTTCTTGAGAACTGTTTCTTTGCCTGCCTACAACTGTCACGATGTCTAATCCTCTCAATCTTTGAAGTGGAATTACTGAAATGTTAGTTTACCCTTTTATATTACATTGTCATTATTTAAAACAAAGAGTGGAAGGAAGATTTGCTCCAGTCCTACACAATAAAAACATCTGGCTTACCCCTGGCTTCTTGGGTTTAACCTCATTTTCTGCCTCAAATCTGAACTCTGCTTACTAGCTTTGACCTTAAGGGAGTTCCAAAGATTGCCTTAGTTTTTCCTCATCCTCGTGCTTACCCTATTTCTCACTCTCAGTCTGGCTAATTGAGGTTTAACCTACATGTTAAATTGATCTAACACTAGCAAATTGGTACTAGATACCAACTACTCCTGAATACTGGCAAGTTGGTACTAGGTACTAACTACTTCTGCAGCTCTATATTCCCCTATGATTTTTTTTAAAAAGCTAATAAATGCATATAAGGTTGGTAAAGAAGTATAATTTTCTTAATTTCCTCTAATGTTTTTAGATTTATGATAAAGAGATTAATTCCTCCAACTTTATACCATAGATTTGCTGATACTGACTCAAGGTAGACATGGTCCTTCCACCATCCAACAAGAAGTGATAGTGGTGGATATTAGAATTGAAAATGAAATCATTCTTTTATTCTGAAATTAAAAAAAATACCATTGTCTTTATTAAAAGACATTTTAAAATAGAGACAGATTTTAGGTTGAAAATACAAGTCTCTTTTAGTAGTGTCTTAACATGATTCATAGAAAAAGCACACCATGCTATTAAATTTATTGAAGCCCACATATACCAAGAAATCTACTGTTTAACTTATGAGAATAAGTTAAAAAAAAAAAGGTAAGATTCAAAGCCAAAAATATACCATTAAGAACAAGTCAAGAAAATTTTCTGAGGTTCAGTTGAGTCATCTATAAAATAGAAATACTCGATGTTCTTTCTAGATCAATGTCATTATTAAGCAAGAAAAATAGGGTTTAATGGTATTAGACATAAGAAATATAGTTTATACTTTATTTTTAAAAAGTCTAAAATGATGCATTTAAAAGAGGTTGTGTGATGGAGTTACCTGGGTCCAGTGGTAAGGATTAAGCACTTTCATTGCTGTGGCCCAGGATCAATCCCTGATTGGGGAACTGAGATCATGCAAGCTACATGGTGCATCCAAAATAAAAAAGAGAGAGAGAGACAGAGAAATTGTTTGACGTGCAAGATTATTCATTAATTGAAACTACTCTGTAAACATGTCTATAGGTGAGTATCACTTGCCCTCATTATACATGTAAATATATCTTGCAAAAGATGCTTTACATGAAATAGTTTTGGCAGATGCATTGCTTTTTATTTAGAATAAAGGCAAAAAGAATAAGTGATTATGTATCTTGAGTACATATACCTAGTAAAGTTACCAAAAAAAGAGGTGGGGGAACTAATGATATTCTAAGGAAAGAATAAAAAATAAAATATATCTCACCAGATATCACATTAATTGTTGCCAACATCTTTTCATATAGAGACATATTTATATTAATGTCACCGTTCTCAAGGACTTGAATCAAGCTGAACCTTTACCAATGTGTTACATAATTTTTCTCAAATATACTCATGTACACTGATGTACATTTATTTTTAATCTTAGACAAACAGAAGCTAAACTTTGTATAGCCATGTTTCCTAAAACTCATCCACTGAGTGCTTCTCCTCAGGAAAATGAATTATTAGCTCTTTGTCTCTCTATTGTCTGATGTGTTTTCCTTACACAGTAGGAGATAACTCTGAAATATACTAGTTTTCCCCATGACACATATTTCCTTAAAGGAAAAAAGAATATTTCATAAATACAGTTTCTTAGAAAGTTCAGCAGTCTCAAGTCATCTGTATAACTCATTTTCAGTAAAAATGATATAATTGTATGCCATGAAATTGAAATAACGTCTTAGATTTTAAATTTTTCCTTTGTGTAATGCTGTGAGAAGCATCTGCTTTGACAGTCATTAGCTGTGCATCTGGTCAAAAATACCCTCCACATGTTGGTTGCAGGAAAGGAAGTTTATGAAAACCATAACGCATGACTCAGTGAAATATTAGTAAAGTGTTTCAGTTATCTACTGATATTTAAAATGTCCACATGGGTTTGTCAGTACAGCTTTTGAAATGTAACAAGTTAAATCCTTACTTTGATTTAATTTGTGAGCAGATGGCATGAACAGTCCTGAGTGATGCACTGGGCTATCCCTCAGCTTGTCCAGACTTATTTACAGGATAGGAGCCATCCTCCAATGGCTGATTATCTGCTTCATTTAGTAGGAAGGAAATTAACCTCTGGTTTCTGTGCTGATGACTCAGCAGGTAGTACACAACTAATGCAAAAAAAATTATTACTAAGTAAACAAAAAAATAATTATCCCCAAAATGCATGGTCTTCAAATCGAACAGGACCAATTAAAGAATTAAATTGTTTTATTGGACCCAAGAGACAGAAGCAATCATTTCAGTCCACTAGTTGGAATAATAAAGTTTGGGGAAAAATTATTTCTGGGCATAACTAAATAAAAGGTGGTATTTTAAGTGATACTTCCCATACAATTCTATAAATTAACATGCCCTGCAATGTACCCAGTTTAGGGAAAAATGTTCAGTGTGGTACAGTATGTATTTTAACAACATATGTTAGATGTAACAATTCTTAACAGAAGGAAAGTCCTCCCTTCCCTCAAAAAACACTACTAGAAAAGAAGCATAATTTGAAATACAGAAGACCTAATATTTTTACAACACGAAAGTCACTTAAGTTCACAGATTAAACCCTTTTACAGTTTTAGTTACTTTAATAAGAGTCTTTTTTTGATATGATAACATATCTTAATTTGGCAAAACATAATGCTATGAGAAATGTGGTTGGTGAGAAAATTTTATTTTATTGCTTTGCACAAATATCACTATTCACTATTTGGAAGCATTAATATAATAGCTATTTTTACAAAAATGTATATTTATAGATAGCACACATGGTACTAAAATAATAGACATAAACATGCTAAAAAAAAGAATCTAAAGAATCTAGATACAGAACTTTCACCTTTCACAAAATTAAAGTTTATCTCAAAGTGAGTCACAGACCTAAAAGGAAAAGACAAACCCATAAAATTTCAGGAGGGTAACATAGCAGATCTAGGTGAACATGGGTTTGGCAATGAGTTTTTAGATATAACACCTAAAGCACACTCCATGAAAGAAAAAAAAATTGATAAGTGGAACTTCACAAATTTAAAAACTTCAGCTCTGCAAAAGATACTAATAAGAGAATGAAAGGATAAGCCAGAGACTGGGAGAAAACACTAAAAAGGATACATCTGATGAAGTGTATGTATCCAAAATATGAAAGAAAACTCAATAATTTTAAAAATGAGTGATAGATCTTAAAAGACACCTCAATTAACAAGATTTACAGATGACTAACATCATATGTCATTAGAGAAATGCAAAGTAAAACAGCAATGATATGCCATTACACTCACCTGCTAATTCAGGAGACCTAAGAGACGAGGGTTCTATCCCTGAGTCAGGAAGATCCCCTGGAGGAGGGCACAGCAACCCACTCCAGTGTTCTTGCCTGGAGAATCCCGTAGACAGAGCAGCCTGGTGGGCTATGGTCCATAGTGTTGCAAATTGTTGAACACAGTAACTGAAGCGACTTAGCACAGCAAACACATATTAGAATAAGTAGAATGCAGAACACTGACAAGACCAAATGATGGTGAGAATATGGAACTACAGAAATTCATTTATCACAGGTGGAATACAAAATGGTACAACCACTTTGAAAGACAATTTGTCAATTTCTTATAAAGCTAACATTGTACAATTGCTCACCTTGGTATTTACCCAAACAAGTTGAAAACGTGTGTCCTTATAAAAGACTGCAAACAAATGCTTATTGATAACCTTCTGGATAAGAGAATGGATCAATAAACAGTGGTATATCCACATAATTGACAGAACATTTTCAATGACTAGAAAGAAATGAAATATCAAGCCACAAAATGAAGAAACTTAAATGCATAAGCTAAATGAAAAAAAAAGCCAGTCTGAAAAAACTCCATACTGTATGATTCCAACTATATGGCATTCTAGAAAGAGCAAAGCATAGAGACAGTAAAAAATCAGTGACTGCAAGAAGTTTAGAAGGAAGGAGGGAGGAAAGACTAGGTGTTGCACAGAGGACTTTTAGGGCAGTGCGACTACTTTGTACGATATAAATGGTTGATGCGTGATATTATACATTTGTCAAAAGCCATACAGTGTGAAACACAAAGACTGAACTTGAATTAATAATAATGTATCAGTATTGATTCATCACTGTAAGAAAGGCACCGCACTAATGCAACATGGTATAATATATCGGGGTAACAGAGGGAGAGTGGGCATGAAGGAAGTATATGAGAGCTATCTAAACTTTCTGCTCAATTTTTCTATAAATCTAAAACTTCTCCAAAAAATAAAGTCCATTAATTTAAAATGGTTTAAGTTAGAGATGAGCAAAATTGAATTTAACAGAATGTTTGTTAATCTTGAGCAATATATGAATAATATCAAAAAGCTTTATTAAAGAAGTCATAATAAATCAAAGAGATCTGTCGCAATTAATATTTTTAAAACTCAAAAGAGAAACCAAGAAGATTCTAGTTCAGTAAAATCTATTCAACTCATCCAGTGCCTTGAGTAAAGAGACATTGCTTTTCAGTTACCTGAATGTCTCAAAGAAGATAAACCAGGTGACTTATCATACAAAACCTTCATTTATTCACTCAAATATGAATAAATCATGTTATTAAATGGTCTGATAAGAGAAAGAAAAAGTGAAAGAGCAAATACAGAGAAGTATGGCATAACAGATAAACTTTAGAGCTTTCTATTACAGAGAAATGGGACAAAAATGAATCATACATTTTAATTGATTGATAAGCTATAATAATACAAGGAAAATCATCAAGATCAATCTCTCATTAAAATAATATAAAAATTGGAAATGGGGGCACAGTGATTTATAAGCATTTACAAAAGTTAGGGATGCCTATGGAAAATGCTTGCTGAATGCTAAAAAGATTGTTAAACTCTTCACAGAATACAGTGACCCTGGTCCCAAACACACACAGATACAAAATCCTCTTGAGTGAAAAAAACACCAGCAATATCTGTTAAATACACCAAGTACAAGCTCACAGTCCAAGATAAAAGTGTTTAGGTATGGACTCTTATAGACTTTAGGTATACAGTATGGAATAACTGAGTATAAAATATTTTTAAAAACAAGATAACAAAAATGAGCAGCTGGCCAAGCTACAGTAAAAAAAAAAAAAAAAAAAATATGAAAAAGCACTGAATGGAAGTCTTAGATTTGAAGAAGCTGTGTGTGTATATGATTATAGGTTTGTATGTGTGTGTGCTCAGTTGCGTCTGACTCTTTGCAACCCATGGGCTACAGCCTGCCAGGCTCCTCTGATGATGGGATTTCCCAGGCAAGAATACTGGAGTGAATTGCAATTTCCTACACCAGGGGATCTTTCCGATCAAGGGATTACACCTAGGCCACTTGTGTCTCCTGCACTGGCAGGTGGATTCTTTACCACTGCGCCACCTGTGTATGACCATAAGTGTATATATAGATACATAGAATCATATATGACATGTATATATATTTGATATAATTGACTAAAGTTAATGAATAAGAAAATGTATTGAAGAATTTGGCTTTATTAAATTCCAAATTCTCTTTGTTTGGAAAGAGTGGCCAAATAGAGTTGGAGAAAAAAGGAAAAATAAACAGAAATTTCCCTTCAAAAAACATTGCCAAAAGGAGCAGGCCTCTATCTTCCTGAATTCAATATTCAGAAAGTAGATCTGAGAACAAGTTCTGAAACTAAGAAAAATTGGATTACTCCAACTCAGGGTGAATGCAAAAAAGACTACAAGGGCACAACAAAAGTCCTGATGACTTAAAAAAAAAAAAAAGCAAAATAAATTTTCAGTGTGAGGACTGCTCGAGGAAAATCTGCTAGAAGTCAAATCCAACTTTAACAGGCAGAATTATTGGTTGTGAAAAAAAAAAAAAAAAAAAGATGGAAACAGAGTTTCAGAAGCCCCAGATCTTGGAAAACTGAAGGAGGCTACAAAGACAGCTGTATTTTCAAACTCCCTGAGGTGTGAACAGTTAAAAGAGCCACCCACACTTCAACTCCCACTCAGGAAACTGATTTCAGCAGAAGTAACATAAAAGGATCACTAATACCAAAATAATACGAGAAAACAGAAAAAAATATCTAAATGATAAAGGCACACCAGAAAAAAAACAACTGTATGATAATTAAGAAAAAAATTTACACAATATTACAAAACAACGTACCAGAGAAATCAGTTTTAGATAATGAAAAATCAGAGGAAAAGCTGTGATATAAGAATAGAGAGTAAAAGTTGAAAATAAGGAAGAGTAGCATTAAGACTAAATAATAGAAGTAAATACACTGAATAGTATGTAAATATTCTATGCTCTGCTGAATGGATACAATCCAACTATCAAAAATTTGGAGAGAAAATGAAAATATATTTCAAATATTTATTGGGCAAAAGTTTAACATCAGTTCTTTGTCATAATTTTCTGGGCTATTTTTGATACTTTTTTATTTTTCTTATACAAGTTAGAATCATATTTCTAACTTTTAAGAAAAACTATCATATTTTTGGTGAAAATTTGATTGGAAAGGCATTATATCAATGAAAAATGTATTGATAGGTAATAATGTTTTTATTTTATTTTTGATTTTTAAAAAGAAGATTTTACTTTTCATTTCTTAGCATGAATCCCTTTTCATATCAGAAATCAAGAAGCATTATTACAGGTAAATCAAGTTTTATGTTATTAGGTTATAAATTTTATATTACCATTTTACATTTTATATTATAGTTGTTTAGAATACCAGCAAATGCAAATACTACTTTTTTCCCTCTAAAATCAATGAAAAACATTATGATAAGTACAAAAAACAATTTGTTTCTAGCCAGTCTTAAAAATCTCCCAGTACTTAACTCTTATTTCCCTTCCCACATCTATAGATCTGACGTACACAAAAGAGATCAGTGGATGCAGACAAGGAACAGAAATTGTGCCAGGTATGTTCTGGCCTGATAGTGTAGGCAGGCATTCTATATATATAAGATATGTCCTATATTGTAATGTTTTTGTTCTGGGATCTTGTAAACTTTGTCAGGACACCCTAAATGTCAGTATTCAATTTTTTTCATTAAACTACAAAAATTTGACAGTTAGAGCTATTTTTCAAATCTAATGGGCATCCTGTGTTTTCTTTTTTTTTTAACCTTTATTTTAATTTTGATTTTATTTTTTAACCATTTATCATTTATTTATTATTATTATTTTACTTCACAATATTGTATTGGTTTTGCCATACATCAACATGAATCTGCCACAACTGTACACGTGTTCCCCATCCTGAATCCACCTCCTCCCCCACACCATCCCCCTGGGTCATCCGAGTGCACCATCCCCAAGCATCCTGTATCCTGCATCAAACCTGAACTGGTGATTCATTTTGTATATGATATTATACATGTTTTAATGCCATTCTCCCAAATCATCTCACCCTCTCCCTCTCCCACAGAGTCCAAAAGACTGTTTTATACATCTGTGTCTCTTGCTGTCTGGCATACAGGGTTATCGTTACCATCTTTCTAAATTCCATATATATGCATTAGTATACTGTATTGGTATTTTTTCTTTCTGGTTTACTTTGCTCTTTATAATAGGCTCCAGTTTCATCCACCTCATTAGAACTGATTCAAATGCATTCTTTTTAATGGCTGAGTAATACTCCATTGTGTATATGTACCACAGCTTTCTTATCCAGAATTGAAAGAGACACATGTATCCCAATGTTCATCACAGCACTGTTTATAATAGCTAAGGCATGGAAGCAACCTAGATGTCCATCAGCAGATGAATGGATAAGGTAATAATGTTTTTAAAGTATTTTTTCCAACTAGCCATGAAGATTTTATGGATATCCATTAACGTAGTATCATTTAGCAAACTTTAATATCTTTAAATATTTTCAGCATAAAGTTCATACACATTTTTTGTTGGAAGTTTTATGTACCTCATTTTTTTTGGTTGCTGCATAAATTTTATTAATTAATTGCAATTTTCTTTTTGTGGTTGATACGCAAACTATAACTAAAGTTTGTATGTTAGTCTTACCTTTAACTCCTCTTAAGTTACTTTAATGACTGAACTGTATGTTCTTTTTTGGTCTTTGGTTTTCACAACCATATCATATTTACATTAATATCATCTGAGAGTAACAACAGTTTTTAAATTTTCCTCTGCAGTCCTTAAAACATTTCATTTAAAGATGAAAAAAAAAAAGGATACAATGTCAAATGAAAATAAAAATATAAAATCAATAGGGAAAAGTGGAATCCAAAGCTAGTCTGAAGAGAGCAATAAAATCAACAAAATTGTAACCAGAATCATGAGGGAAAAAAAGGGAAAAAACACACAAATAATATGAAGGGACATCATTATTGACCTTGGGGACATCATTATTGACCTTAAAGACATTAAAAGGCTAATAAGAGGACTTGTGTCAATAAGTTTGATAATTTAGATGAAATGGAAAAAATACTTAGGAAAAAGTATCAAAATTCCTCAAGAGTGAGATAACCAGAATACACAAATACAAACACATGTATGCATGCTTAGTCGTGTCTGAGTCTTTGCAGCCCCATAGACTGTAGCCCATCAGGCTTCTCTGTCCATGGAATTTTTCCCAACAAAGAATACTGGAGCATGTTGCTATTTCCTACTCCAGTGGATCTTCCCATACCAGTGACTGAACACACATCTCTTGCACCTCCTGCATTAGTATGCAGATTCTTTATGAAAACACATACACAGCACAAATTAATTAAATGCTTGTTCATAAAACTTCCTAAAATAGTATTACTGTGGAATTCTACCAATATTTGGAGAAGAAAAATACCCATTCTACACAGAATCTGCCAGAAAATAGAAATGAAGGAATTATTTTTCAGTTAATTATTTGGAGCTAACATCACTGTAATATTAAAAACTAAATTGAAAATAGAATCACACAATATCCCTCATGAGCATAGACACAAACATTTTTAGCCAAATGATATTAAATCTAACAATACCCCCAAAACAGAAAATACATTAAGAGCAACTTGGGTTATTCAACAAGTGAAAGCTATTCTACCACTCAAATATCAAGAAAATGTAATTAAACATAAGGTAGCTAACACAATAGAAATAATATATACAATTATCTTTCTACATGCAGAAGAGCACTTGGAAAAGATTAAGTCAAACCTTCTACAAAATAAAAGGGAAAGTCCTCAACATGGTAGAAAGTATCTACAAGCATATTATAGCAAATATACGTCCTGGTAAAAGATTGAATGTCCCCTAAAATTGGATAAAGCCAAGATGTCCATTTTATACATTTCTTTGAAAGGTCTAGCCAGTGTAAAAAGAAATTAACCTTATGCAAACTGGAAAAACATGCATGTATAAACATACATATGTATATATGTAATTTTATTTATCGACAACATGATTATTCATGTTAAAACAGCCTATGGAAACTAAATAAAATCTATTCAATTAGTGAACTCAACAATGTCTCCACACAGAGGTTCAATATTATTTTTAAACGTCTATTTCTATGAACACAATGAAACTTAGAAATTGAAATTTAAAAAATCAAGAACACTATTCTTGATTGGCAACTGACCAAAAATTAAGAAATATTTGAGGATATATTAAATGAAATACATGCAAGAATGTAAAATACAGATTACAAATATTGCTGTAAGAAGCTAAAGATTTGAATAATTTGAGAGCTATGTCATGTTGAGGGATCAAATGACTCAGTATTGCTAAAATGTCAAATTTCTCTAAACTGATCTATTTTTTCATTGCAATACAAATAAGAATCTTTACAAAATTTTTTGCAGAAAGAAAGAAGTAAAATTGTCTTTATTTAAAGATGACATTATTTTATACACCAAAAAAAACTCACAGACTCTACTAAAAAGCTGTTGGAAGTAATAAATTCAGAAAAGTGGAAGGATATAAAATCAACATAAAGAAGTCCGTTGTATTTCTATTAATATACACAAACAATGAAACATCTTTAAAAAATAGGAGAACTATTCCATTCACAATAGCATCAGAACAATAAAATACCAAGGAAAAAAAAATTAACCAAGGAAGTGATAGATCTATACAACGAAAACTAAAGTCCTTGTTGAAATAAACTGAAGAAGACACAAACAAATAGAAAGATCTCATGTTCGTGAATCAGAAGAATTAATACTGTTAAAATGTCCACACTACCCAAAGTCATTTCTGTTGAGTTAGTTGCTAAATTGTGTCCTACTCTCTTGGGACCTCATACCTTGCCAGGATTCTTTGTCCACGGGGTTTCCCAGGCAAGAATACTGGAGTTGGGTCGCCATTTCCTTCCTCATCTTTGCAAGATTTTTTAAATTAGAAAGATGATTTTAAATTTACTATGAAAATGAAACTTGAATAAGTTCAAAGGGATTTTTATAAAAGAGTCTTCTATTTGAAGGATTGGGTGCCTCAGATGGTAAAGAATCTACCTGCAATGCAGGAGACTTGGTTTCAAGCTGAGTCAGGAAGATCCCCTTGAGAAAGGAATGGCTACACACTCCAGTATCCTTGCCTGGAGAATTCCATGGACAGTCTGGTGTGCTGCAGTCCATGGGCTCACAAAGAGCTGGACATGACTAAGCAACTGAATAACAAGAAACTGCCTTTATACGTCTACATAAATTTATTGGCCCTGTTTTGCCTAAAGAAACTTTAATGACCAAACTTTAATTTATTGGCATGGGCCCACTAAGCAGAAATTATAGATTTAATGTTTTAGCTCAAGAAATTAGAAAGGCTTAAAAGTAGTTTGGTTGGTTGGCTGAAGCATGGACCCAAAATGGCTGAAACTTAATGAAGCTGAAATGCTATAACCGCCCTGGTATAAAATGTTTCCAAAGTGGATGGAAACTGATACATTATAATGCATTTTTAAGACCTACTTCCCTGGTGGCTCAGATGGTAAAGTGTCTGCCTGCAATGCGGGAGACCCAGGTTCGATCCCTGGGTTGGGAAGATCTCCTGGAGAAGGAAAGGGCAACCCACTCCAGCACTCTTGCCTGGAGAATCCCAGGGGCAGAGGAGCCTGGTGGGCTACAGTCCATGGAATTGCAAAGAGTTGGACACGACTGAGCGACTTCATTTTCACTTTCACTTTATCCATCCTGGGAGGATCCAGAGAACTCAGCTTCACCATGACTGTAAGAAATAACAGTCATGTTATGAGGGCAGTCTCAGCATCCCTGAAAAGCTCTATCGTCACTCTTTTCTGTAGGTCAGAAATTCCAGTGGAACTGCTATCATTGAACAGGAACGCTAAAGGCAGTGGAGACAACAGGATCCTGCAGTGGCCAGGGGTGCCCAGTGGCAGAATGGTGGGTGTGGTTTCCAAAATGGACAACGAAGTCAAAGCAGTGATCAAAATAATTTGACTCACAGAGATCTGTAATGCAGGCTGGTTGATCATGGTATTGCTAAAGAGAAGAAGGCTACTAAATTCTAACTTGTCTAAGTAGAAGAGTTCTAGGTTTCATGAACAGAAGTCTAATGCAAATCACCAAGAGAGAACTGCTTCTTTAATCACTACCAGATTGAGCCAGTTTATAGACACAAAACCACTTTTATGAAAGGGGAGGTAGGTATGTGTATACATGCGTATTACACTTTAGAATGGTTACAAGTTTGTTCATGAAATAAATTCATATATATATATATAGTCATTTTATTTCTGATATTTTAAATTACCTTAGTGTAACCTTTTATGTATCTGTGATAATAATTTTTTAAAAAGTTATAAAATGCATGAAGCCTTATGTTTGGTGAACTGTGAGCCCAAAGCTATATCAGCATGCACTGAGCAGATGAAAAATACAACAAAGGGTAAAACCTTAAGTACCCAAACTTTAGCATTTCCTCACTGAAAATTAAAATGGAAAATAGAACAAAGGCTTGTTTTATAGATGATTTCAAGGAGCCAAAAAAAAAAAAAAGTATCATTGTTGGAAAGATGATAAATCTACAATCAATCACAGGCATTGCTTCTCAAAGGACTGACTTTTAATTAACAGTTTGAAATCTATTATTAGGTTAAAATGAGGTTTGAGAATGCAAATTTTTATTTGCTTTTCTATGTTATGAGCACTGTTAATGCTTAAATGTGTTTGAAAAAAATGTTTGAATTACATGTGTGGTTTTATACTTCCTGGAATCTTTTCAGTCAGATATTTTATGTAAATCAAAGCTGTTTATATGAGAAGACTGAGGATTTCTTGAGAGGTATGTAATTATTTTACATTAATAATCTCTAAGGCAATGCAGTTTAACAGAAATTTCAGTGAAGATGGAAATGTTCTATACCTGTGCTGACACTGTAGCCTCTAGACACAGGTAGTCACTGAACAATAGGGCTACTGAAACAGAGAACAGAATTTTAATGTTTTTATTTTCAATTTATTCAACTGTAATCTTAAATATTCACCTGTGGCCTCTGGCTACTGAGTCCAATATAGACAGTACAGCTCCTAGTCTGTGAGGGGTGGAGTTATAGAAATATTCAGAGTTACCTACTAAACTAAAAAATGCTTTTTCCTAAGTTGTATTTTAATTAGCCCAATATCACCCCCTGGCCACACACATTCACAATTACATGCATCACTCTTATTCACAAAATGGATAATTTCAACTATTAGGTAAAATTACTCATGGATTTTCTTAAAATCTGTAAGTTACTTGAGTTGAGAATCATAGGTCCCAAATTAGCAATAGAGATATCCTTTATTCACTGATACACTTATATTTTAGATCACCACAGTGCTATATTCTTATAGATCACTTCCTGCACCAAACTATCTACTTGAAATACTTTTTTAATCTTAGGATATTACTTCTACACTCACAGTGGATTTACACTGATCACTTTGTCTAGTCACTTGCTCATGATTGGTTCTCTCTGTTCTATACTCTTTGCATAGAAGCAAATCATGTTGCTGAAGCCACAAGTCTCTGTTGTTACCTATGGCATAAATTTTTAGGGCAGGTGACCCATTTTGGATATTCAGTCTGTGATGATGAATTAAAGGAGTGCCATCTGACATGCTTAAGGTATCAAATCTTTGCCCATGGCTTCTTCCATACAATGTACTAACCAATTAGGCATGCCTACTATTTACTGATATGATATTATTTGTATGCCTGAAGGTAACAAATGCTTTGTGTATAAAATATTACAGAGAACCATATATAAGCAGATGCAAAATTTAATATTATCAGAACACAGTACTTATCTGCTATGTACATAATCCACTTAAAAAATATGTCAACACAAATTTATTTATTTTTTCATGTGGTTAGCACTAGAGTGAGTTGGGTTGAAAGAAATGACTACTTATCTCAGTTTCAGCATCAGGAATGTAGTTTGCATTGGATCTTTCACTTCAAGGTATATTGTGGATAACTGATTGCCAAGTGTTTTCTGTGAATACTTACATTTCAAATTAAAGTTTAAATTCTAGAATGACATAAACTGTGTACTACATTCATTTGGGTTTCAAATCATTCTTGGTATAGTATCCTGGTATAGTACAAATATATTATATTTGTACCTTCATTTAGATAAATGTCCTTCTACCAGTATTTATTCAGAAAATAGCATGTGTACTCTGACAATTCCTGAAAGAGAGGAAAAACCAAGAAATACACCATGAATTAGTGAATAAATGCTAAACACTCTTCAAGCACTAGGTACACAAGTGACATACACAATCATGATACTGATCTTTACCAAGTTAAAATAGTTTAGCAGATAGCAAGTAATCCACCACTACACAAAAATAATTTTGATCAGAGCTATGAGTATAAAATATAAGATACTATGAAAGTTCATAACAAAGAATGAACCAGACTAGATGGTAGGGGCCAAAAGGGTAAGGGACAAAAGGTGTTTAGGAATAGTCTTTTGGAGTACAGATTATTTAAGAAGTGACATAAAAGGATTAAAATGGAGTTTACTGTCAAAGAGTGAATGGTATAAATGTATCACAGTGAGCAAAGAGCACAAGCAAAGGTGCCCTGATATAGGAAAATACACAGCACATTTCAGGATCAGAGAAAGGTCGATGTAGCTACCATGCAGTAAACAAGGTTGTGGTGACAGCGTATATGCTGATAAAGCAGCTGAACTCAACCTAATGAAAGACATCAAAGCCATGTTAGGGAAAGAAAAAAGAGAGATCAAAGTTTAAAAATGATGAAATACAACTTATATGACTAAAAAACCATTCTGTTATGGTAAGGGAAGACTTGACAGATCTTTTAGTCAGCTATTGCAGTGTGCTAGTAAGAGCAGATAAGGGCTAGGACAAATGCATTGTTAGCAATCATAGTGATTTGAATGAATCTTAAATGCAAAAGTAGGAAGTCAAATTTTACCTGGACTAACAAGCAAGTTTAGCCTTGGAGTACAAATTGAAGCAGGGCAAAGGCTAACAGAGTTTTGCCAAGAGAATGCACTGGTCATAGCAAACACCCTCTTCCAACAACACAAGACACAACTCTACACATGAACATCACCAGATGGTCAATATCTAAATCGTATTAATTATATTCTTTGCAGCCAAAGATGGAGAAGCTCTACACAGTCAGCAAAAACAAGACTGGGAGCTGACTATAGCTCAGATCATGAATTCCTTATTGCCAAATTCAGATTTGTATTGAAGAAAGTGAGGAAAACCACTAGGCCATTCAGTTATGACCTAAATCAAATCTCTTACAATTATACTGTGGAAGCAACAAATAAATTTAAGGGATTAGATCTGATAGAATGTCTGAAAAACTATGGACAGAGGTTAGTGACATTGTACAGGAGGCAGTGATCAAGATCATCCCCAAGAAAAGGAAATGCAAAAAGGCAAGATGGTTGTCTGAGGAGACCTTACAAATAGCTCAGAAAAGAAAAAAAGTGAAAGGCAAATGAGAAAATGAAAGATATAAGCATCTGAACGCAGAGTTCCAAAGAATAGCAAGGAGAAATAAGAAAGCCTTCTCAACTGATCAATGCAAAAAATAGAGGAAAGCAATAGAATGGGAAAGACTAGAGATCTCTTCAAGAAAATTAGAGATACCAAGGGAACATTTCATGCAAAGATGGGCTCAATAAAGGACAGAAATGGTATGGACCTAACAGAAGCAGAAGATATTAAGAAGAGGTAGTAAGGATACACAGAAGAACTATACAAAAAACATCTTCATGACCCAGATAACCACAATGGTGTGATCACTCACCTAGAGCCAGATATCCTGGAGTGTGAGGTCAAGTGGGCCTTAGGAAACATTACTACAAAATAAGCTTGTGGAGGTGATAAAATTCAAGCTAGCTATTTCAACTCCTAAAAGATGATACTGTTAAAGCACTGCTCTCAATATGCTAGAAAATTTGAAAAACTCAGCAGTGGCCACAGAACTGGGAAAGGTCAGTTTTCATTCCAGTCCCAAAGAAAGGCAATGCCAATAGATGTTCAAACTACTACACAATTGCACTCATCTCACACACTAATGCTCAAAATTCTCCAATCTCAGATATTTAAACTGGATTGAGCAAAGACATAGGTACAAGAGATTAAATTGCCAACATCTGTTGGATCATAGAAAAAGCAAGAGAATTCCAGAAAAACATCTACTTCTGCTTCATTGACTAAACTAAAGCCTTTGACTCTACAAATCACAACAAACTGGAACATTCTTAAAGAGATGGGAATATCAGACCACCTTACCTTCCTCCTGAGAAACCTGTTTGCAGGTCAAGAAGCAACAGTTAGAACTGGACATGGAACAATGGACTGGTTCCAAATTGGGAAAGGAGTACTTCAAGGCTGCACACTGTCACCCTACTTATTTAACTTACATGCAGAGTACATCATGCAAAATTCCAGGCTGGATGAAGCACAAGCTGGGTCAAGATTGCTGGGAGAAATATCAATAACCTCAGATATGCAGATGACACCACCCTATGGCAGAAAGTAAGGAGGAACTGAAGGGTCACTTGATGAAAGTGAAAGAGGAGAGTGAAAAAGCTGGCTTAAGACTCAACATCAAAAAACTAAGATCATGGCATCCAGTCTCATCACTTCATGGCAAATAGATGGGGAAACAATGGAAACAAAGGAAAAATTGAGTTTATTTTTTGGGGGCTCCAAAATCACTGCAGGTGGTGACTACACCATGAAATTAAAACACACTTGCTCCTTGGAAGAAAAGCTATGACCAACCTAGACAGCATATTAAAAAGCAGAGATATTACTTTGCTAGCAAAGGTCCATCTAGTCAAAGATGTGGTTTTTCCAGTAGTCATGTATGGATGTGAGATTTGGACTATAAAGAAAACTGAGTACTGAAGAATTGATGCTTTTGAACTGTGGAGTTGGAGAAGACTCTTGAGAGTCCCTTGGACTGCAAAGAGATCAAACCATTCTATCCTAAAGTTAATCAGTTCTGACTATTCACTGGAAGGACTGATGCTGAAGCTGAAGCTCCAATACTTTGGCTACAGAAGAGGATGAAATAGGATGAGATAGTTGGATGGCATCACCTACTCAATGGACCTGAGTTTAAGCAAGCCCTGGGAGATGGTGAAGGACAGGAAGCCAGCATGCTGCAGTCCATGGGGACACAAAGAGTCTGTAATGACTGAGCAACTGAAGAACAACAATTTATTTCAGAGTACATAATGGTAAGACTTGGCAATGAATTGAATGTCAGAAGTGAAAGGAAGATATCAATTATGATTTCCAGGTTTCTGGCACAAATAACTGGGTTTATGGAGGTACTTTTACTGCAGTGAAGAAAGACTGGAGAAGAAAAAAAGAAAGATGTGGGAAATATGAATTCAGTGTTCCAGTAGAGACTGTAAGGTGGTAGTTTGATACACATTTACAGTGTAGAAGGAAATACTGGTTGGAAACCACAGATGTGATACTTCTCAATGTATAACTGGCATGGAAGCCAGAAGGAGTTGAAAACATTACTAACATAGAGAACAGAGGACAAAGAATATAGATTACTGTATTCTAGCTGAGATGAACCCCAACATTTCATAAGTTAAATAGAAGAGAAGACAATAAAAGCAAATAAGGGAGAAAAAGAAGAAAACAACATTATGATGATTATAATGCAGTTGAAGCTGAGGAAGGAGAGTGCTTAAAAAGAATATTGACTGAAATCCTTTGTTTCATGAAGTACAGTAAGATGAAGACTAGAAAACACATATTGGATTAAGCAATATATCAGTAATAGCTTTAGTATGTGCAGCTTTACCAAGCAGAGGGAACAGTAATACAGACTGTAATGAAATAGTGAATGATTAAGAGGCACAGGAATAGAAAAAATTAGGTGTAAGCTCTTTTTTCAGAGAAGGCAATGGCACCCCACTCCAGTACTCTTGCCTGGAAAATCCCATGGACGGAGGAGCCTGATAGGCTGCAGTCCATGGGGTTGCTAAGAGTCAGACAGTTCACTTTGACTTTTCACTTTCACGCATTGGAGAAGGAAATGGCAAGCCACTCCAGTGTTCTTGCCTGGAGAATCCCGGGAAAGGGAGAGCCTGGTGGGCTGCTGTCTCTGGGGTCGCACAGAGTTGGGCATGACTGAAGCGACTTAGCAGCAGCAGCAGAAGATGAAACAGAAAAGAAAGACATTCATATTTTAAGCCTTAAAAATAATGGGAGGAAATAAAATATCTAAGACAAGGAAGAATATATATCAAACTATATAAGAATTTAATGGATGGAGAATGGAGGAATTCATGAATGGCCCCATTATATATAACACAGGACACTTAGAATGTATCACAAAATGTAACTTATATAAAGCCATATGTAACATTAAAAACTAGCAATAAAAGAGAAGCAAGGTAATGGAAATGAACAAAAGAGAGAAGAGAGAGAAGAGACTGAAAAAGAGAAAGAAAGAAGGAGGGAGGAAGGAAAGAACAAAGAACTAACAAGCAGGTCAAAAAGCATCAGTGTAAGGAATACCTAGGTTGTTCCTATGAGTTATTTCTGGGATAGTTGGAATCCAGGGATTTATTTCATGTACCATCAAGAAAAATCATTAGTATTTCTCATTCACATCCATTTGGTAGGTCACATCCTCAAATCCTAACTTGGTCCCTTCTTCAGCTCCATATTTTCCATTAATAATACAAAAAGAAAATTAGAATACACCCACTGTGTGTTAATTGTGACCTCTCCAAATGATATATCCAAATACTAACCTCATACATCTATGAATAAAACTTATTTGGAAAAAGAATCTTTGCAGATACAAATAAATTAAAGATCTTGCAATGACATGCTAGATTTAGGATGAGCCCTGGGGCTTCCCAAGTGGTTCAGAGGTAAAGAATCTGCCCACCAATGCAGGGAACAGGTTCGATCCCTGAGACAGGAAGATCCCCTGGTGAAGGAAATGGTAACCCACTTCAGTATTCTTGCCTGGGAAATCCCATAGACAGAGGAACCTGATGGGCTACAGTCCATGTAAGAGTTGGATACAACTTAGCAACTATACAACAACAAGGATGAGCCCTAGTTCCATTGACCTAGTTTTATCACCTCTTATAGATAAAAGTGAGAAAGATCTGACACAAAGAGACACAGGCAGAAATTGAAGCTGTTATGCTACAAGTCATGAGTATGAAGGATTGCTGGCCACCACCAGAAACAAGGAGAGAAGCATGGAGCAGATTTTCCTCTAGGGACTCCAAGAAGAACCAAATCTTCCAGACAACTTGATTTTGAATTTCTGGACTCCAGAATTGTGAAAGAACTAAGAATTTATGTGGATTGTTTTAAACTGCTAAATATGTGATAATTTGTTATAGAAGCCCTAAGGAATGCCTATGAATCTAAGTAATCACTTGGAACACATTAAGCATGCCTATTGGGATCACATCTATCTTCATCTGACTATAAGTCCTTGTGAGCAACCAACATAATTAAAAAGCAAGGAAGGGTTCAGGAACCATTTACTTTTGAATCTTCTGAGGATGTGATGAATGAAAGCGTGGAAAACTGCTTGGTCTTACAAATCCTAAATAGCCAAGAACATCAGATACTGCCTCAAATTTCCCTGGATCTCATTTTATTTCTTCCATACAGAGAAATACACATGGAGAGCATGAAAATGTAAGTCTTATATTATAATAGATGTAAAATTTAGCAGATGGATGATAAAGAAAGGCAAGGTTGGGGTCCAAGATGAGAGCATTTTTCCAGCAACTGTTGACCTAGACTTAGCAGGATTTTAGGGGAGTCTAATCCTAGACCCTTCATGCGTTTGTATTGAATTTGCCTGGTGGATCACTCCATAGCTGTGTAGATCTCTATAACAAGAACTTAAGGTTGCTTAGCTACTTTTTCTATGCTTCCACCAGCCCTTGTTTTCATGAACATACACCTGCTGTCTTTTTCTCCACTCTTAGGAAGCATAAGAATAAAGCCTTGACCTAATATGTAAATAAGCCAATAGTAATGCCCAATGTGTAAAGTAATACCAAATCAATCTCCTTGTTAAAACCAAATAACAATAAGTCACTTGAATATTGTGTGAAACAGCATCATGGACTAAGAAACATGCTGCATTACAAGGAAAGAACAAATGTCTTCTCTATGATATTTTCTTTTAATATCCTTTGAGACAGACCAGTGTTTTGACATTTTAATAGAAACTGAAGAAATGAAGAGAATTATTTCTTTTTTTTAAGAAAGTTTGATTTCAAGATAATTTTTCAACAGACTTCATACATTAGCAAACTAATTTAAAAATTCATCCTTCACATCAACTCTTTGTTGGCTTTTTCTTCCACTAAAATGCAAGATCTGCAGGGGCAAGATAGTTGTCTTTCTTGTGATTGCTATATCTCCTATATTTATAGTAGCTGTTGAAACACTTTATTGTGTTTAATTTACATGCATTAAATGAATTGTGCCTATCCTATTATTGAGTGATTAAGCTAAAATTAACAGATGTAGAGCAGACTTGGAAACATTCCCAAAGCCATTCAAAGATCAGCTGACAAATGGAGGAACCATCAAGGGGCCTAAGTACAATCTTTGATCAAACACTGGCTAAATAATCTATTCTGACCCCAAAGAAACTCCAAGGAGCGACTTGAAAATAAAATCACATAGGTCCCTGGAAGATAGGAAGACCATGAATGTGCCAAAGGATGAGGTCTCTCTGAGTGATTGAAGAGAAAAAATCCAAATGATTAGTACCTAGATGAATGTAGCACGGGTCACAAATATATTCCTTGAACTGAAGTAGTAGCCTGCAAGACAGACATACACACACAAACAAAAGAGCAAAAACTGAAAAACTAACTGGCAAAGACTATTTAAGTACAACCTTGATCACTAGTGTTAGTCACTCAATTTGCCAAACTCTTTGCAACTCCATGGACTACAGCTTGCCAGGCTCCTCTGTCCATGGGATTGTCCAGGCCAAAATACTGGAGTGGGTAGCCATTCCATTCTCCAGGGGAATCTTCCCGACTCAGGGATTGAACCTGGTCCCTTGCACTGCAGGCAGATACTTTACCATCTGAGCCGTGAGAGAAGACTTTGATCACTAAGTGGCCTTTTTTTTTTTTTTTTTTTTTAAACCCAGGAACAATTGCTATGGACTTCCCAGGTAGCATGGTGGAAAAGACTACACCTACTAATGCAGGAGAGGCAAGACTCACTGGTTCCATCCCTGGGTGGGGAAGATCCCCTTCAGTAGGAAAAGGCAACCCACTCTAGGATTCTTGCCTGGAAAATTCCTGGGAGGGAGGAGCCTGGTGGGCTATAGTCCATGGGGTCACAAAGAAACAGACATGACTACACACACATGCAATGCAATGTCTGCTATGTAGCCAGGCTGGAAAATAACATTTATGAGAAAAAAAAAATCTGAATATTTGAGACTGCACACTGTAAGAACTTGACTTCACAGAATTAGCTTCAAACAAATCACTGAACAAATAAATAAATGACCAAGCAAATAACAACAGCAGCACTAATACCTGTGGGGAGAAGAGGAGGATATCATTATCTCCAGTTTACTTCAACATATTATCTAAAATAGGTTTTTTTTTTTTTAACAAAAGCATATGAAACATACAAAGAAACATTAAAGAGTGATCTGTAAATGAGAAAAAAGAGACGGTGGTAGAAACTGCTTCTGAAAGGAGCTAGACAAAGACTTCAAAGCAGTCATTATAAATATGTTCAGAGAACTAAAGAAGACCTTTAGCTCTCCAAAGATTTAAAGGAAGGCATGATGACATATACATAGAATACAATAAAAAATAAATAATTATAATTTTAAAAAAACAAGTAATTTTAAAAGAGAAAAAATTTTAAATGTGAAATTAATTACATTAACTGAAATGTAAAATTCACTATGGGAGCTAAAGAACAGGTCTGATGTGGCAGAGAAAGAATCGCTGAACTATAGGATAGATCAATAAAGATTATATAATCCAAAGAAAAGAGAATGAAAATAAAGAAAATTAAAAGAGACTCAGAAATACGAGACAATCTTAGTCACGAATTTGCATATAATGTGACTAGCAGACAAAAAGGAAAGAGAAAAGGGGACCACACAAAAAAAGAAATAATGGCTATAATTTATAAAATTTGCTGAAAAGCATTAATCTACATATTCAAGAAGTTCAACAAACTCTGAATAGGGTAAAGGCATGGGGAAAATTCCTTCTAAGATTAGGAACAGAACACATACATGTAACTCTCAACACTTCTTTCAACATTGTCAGCTTATAGCTAATAAAAAGAAAAATCACCCAATTTTAAAACAATGAAAGATTATGAATTGAAGTTTCTCTAAACTGGAAGTGCAAATGCTAATATGCACAAAATATGATTCTGAACATTTAGTCACAATGACATATCATTTTATATCCTATAGAATGGACAAAATAAAATTAAAGACATTGTTGGTGCCGATGTGGAGAATTGGAACCCACACACATAGCTGTTGCTCAGAATACAACATGGTGAAGTTGAGTTCTTCAAATATGAGGTACAAAGTTTCCATAAAACCAGAAATTCTACTTCTAGCTACACATCCAAGAGAAATAAACACAAACACATACACAGAGAAACCTCTACATGGATAATAATGGCCAAAGAGTATGAAGAGTCAAAATGTCCATCAACTAATAAGAGGATATTTGAAATATGGCATACTGGTATAATGGGCTTCCCTGGTGGCTCAGACAGTAATCTGCCTGCAATGTGGGAGGTCTGGGTTTGATCTTGGGGTTGAGAAGATCCCCTGGAGAAGGGCATGGCATCATCCATATTTAGGATGAGCCCTGAGGCTTCCCAAGTGGTTCTGAGGTAAAGAATCTCCCCACCAATGCAGGAGACACAGGTTGATCCATGGGTCAGGAAGTGAAATGGTAACTCACTCCAGTATTCATGGATAGAAGAACCTGGTGGGGTACAGTCCATGAGATCGCAGAGTCAGACACAACTGAGTGACTAAGCACAAGCACATACTGATATAATATCACTGAGGAATAATAAAGAGCAAAGTACTAATAAATGTTATAATACAGATGATCTTCAAAAACATTGCTAAGTAAAATAAAGGAGAAGGCAATGGCACCCCACTCCAGTACTCTTGCCTGGAAAATCCCATGGATAGAGGAGCCTGGAAGGTTGTAGTCCATGGGGTTGCAAAATCCCAAAAGACCACACATTGCATTTTTCCATTTAAATGGACTAAGCATAATAGGCAAATTTAAAGAGACCAAGAGTAGATGATTGGTGTCCAAAGCCTATGGGTTCAAGAAAGAAGAATGACTGCTAATGGGTACAGGGTTGCTTACTAGGGTGACGAAAATGTTCTAAACTTAGATTATAATGATGGTTTCACAACACCATGAATATACTAGGATAAATAAATGTGACTAATAAAACCTAATATAAGAATAAACTGTGAGGAAATACATAAGACAGTCCTTTCTAAACTAAGAAACTTTAAAGAATATAATTTAGATATTAAATTAGGAAAGCACTATAATTTCTGTACAGCACAGAAGAAAAGCCAAAAAGAAACCCTCAGGTTATGTTTAAAATAAAAGTGAGAGAGTGAATTAATTGGCCTTAATTGTCATGACAATAATTACCTTTGGCTATAAGTCAGAGAAAATGTTAATGTTCTGAAAATGTACTATCATATATAAGATATGACTCTCCTTCATATAATTTCATTTATTTATATAATTAAATTTAATCATTGTAACATTTCCTAAATATAAAATAACATCCCACCATGGAAATATATATATATATATATATATATATATATATATATATACACACACACCACATAAGATAAATAAAATATCTTTATATACACAATTTCTTCATTTGAGTATACCCTATAAATTACCCTCAGAAGCAGAGAACTACACTGAAGTAAAAGAAACAGACTTCCTCTAGAGTCCAAGAGGAAATGTTCTTTTTATGGAAGAATGTAAAGTGCTACAGTTCATGGGGTTGCAAAGAGTTGGACACAGCTGAGCACCTGAAGTGAACTTGTAAAGTCATAGTGAGATGCCTATAGGCATGAAAGACCATGATAACCTGGCCCTAACTCAAACTAAGAAGAGTTAGTTTGAAGAAAGAAACCATCAGAGAAATTAGAAATATAAACAAGAAAGCAAAAGAAGATTACAATTTTCTGGGATAAATTTGGTAAATTTGCTTTCAGAAATATAAATACTTGTATGTGCAAATTAGAAATATAAACAAGAAAGCAAAAGAAGATTACAATTTTCTGGGATAAATTTGATAAATTTGCTTTCAGAAATATAAATACTTGTATGTGCAAATTTCCTTGAAAATGTTATCCAAATAACTCTAGTGACAGGCTATCATATATTGCTCTGACATTTATTCTAATTACTCTTCACATAAGACATAGTAAAGACTTTACTCTGCTGCCATACCTTGCTAGCTTTTATGAAAATAGTAAATGCTTCTGTTTAATGAATACATGCAATATGTTTATACTAGAGTATACTGCACAAAAATTTGGTGTATGAGAAATTTTCAGTAAGCTATTCTTTTTTTTTTTTTTTTTACTTTACAATACTGTATTGGTTTTGCCATACATTGACATGAATCTGCCACGGGTGTACTAGAGTTCCCCATCCTGAACCCCCCTCCCACCTGCCACCCCATATCACCTCTCTGGGTCATCCCAGTGCACCAGCCCCAAGCATCCTGTATCCTGTATCAAACCTAGACTGGTGATTCATTTCTTATATGATAGTATATACGTTTCAGTGCCATTCTCCCATTTCATCCACCCTCTCCTTCTCGCACAGAGACCAAAAGTCTGTTCTATACATCTGTGTCTCTTTTGCTGTCTCGCATACAGGGTTATCATAACCATCTATCTAAATTCCATATATATGTGTTAGTAAACTGTACTGGTGTTTTTCTTTCTGGCTTACTTCACTCTGTATAATTAGCTCCAGTTTCATCTACCTCATTAAAACTGATTCAAATGTATTCTTTTTAATGGTTGAGTAATAACTTATATGCAGAGTGCATCATGAGAAATGCTGGACTGGAAGAAACACAAGCTGGAATCAAGATTGCCAGGAGAAATATCAATCATCTCAGATATGCAGATGATACCACCCTTATGTCAGAAAGTGAAGAGGAACTAAAAAGCCTCTTGATGAAGGTGAAACAGGAGAGTGAAAAAGTTGGCTTAAAGCTCAACGTTCAGAAAACGAAGATCATGGCATCTGGCCCCATCACTTCCTGGGAAATAGACGGGGAAACAGTGGAAACAGTGTCAGACTTTATTTTGGGGGGCTCCAAAATCACTGCAGATGGTGACTGCAGCCATGAAATTAAAAGATGCTTACTCCTTGGAAGAAAAGTTATGACCAACCTAGACAGCATATTCAAAAGCAGAGACATTATTTTGCCAACTAAAGTCCGTCTACTCAAGGCTATGGTTTTTCCAGTAGTCATGTATGGATGTGAGAGTTGGACTGTGAAGAAGGCTGAGCACCGAAGAACTGATGTTTTGAACTGTGGTGTTGGAAAAGACTCTTGAGAGTCCCTTGGACTGCAAGGAGATCCAACTAGTCCATTCTGAAGGAGACCAGCCCTGGGATTTCTTTGGAAGGACTGATGCTGAAGCTGAAACTCCAGTACTTTGGCCACCTCATGCGAAGAGTTGACTCATTGGAAAAAGACTTTGATGCTGGGAGGGATTGGGGGCAGGAGAAGAAGGGGACTATAGAGGATGAGATGGCTGGATGGCATCACTGACTCAATGGACTTGAGTCTGAGTGAACTCTGGGAGTTGGTGATGGACAGGGAGGCCTGGCGTGCTGCGATTCATGGGGTCGCAATGAGTCGGACAGGACTGAGTGACTGAACTGAACTGAATACTCCATTGTGTATATGTACCACAGCTTTCTTATCCATTCATCTGCTGATGGACATCTAGGTTGCTTCCATGTCCTGGCTATTATAAACAGTGCTGTGATGAACATTGGGGTACATGTGTCTCTTTCAATTCTGGTTTCCTCAGTGTGTATGCCCAGAAGTGGGATTGCTGGGTCATAAGGCAGTTCTATTTCCAGTTTTTTTAAGGAATCTCCAAACTGTTCTCCATAGGGGCTGTACTAGTTTGCATTCCCCCCAACAGTGTAAGAGGGTTCCCTTTTTTCCACATCCTCTCCAGCATTTATTGCTTGTAGACTTTTGGATCGCAGCCATTCTAACTGGTATGAAATGGTACCTCATTATGGTTTTGATTTGCATTTCTCTGATAATGAGTGATGTTGAGCATCTTTTCATGTGTTTGTTAGTCATCTGTATGTCTTCTTTGGAGAAATGTCTATTTAGTTCTTTGGCCCATTTTTTGATTTGGTCGTTTATTTTTCTGGAATTGAGCTGTATAAGTTGCTTGTATATTTTTGAGATTAGTTCTTTGTCAGTTGCTTCATTTGCTATTATTTTCTCCCATTCAGAAGGCTGTCTTTTCACCTTGCTTATAGTTTCCTTTGTTGTGCAGAAGCTTTTAAGTTTAATTAGATCCCATTTGTTTATTTTTGCTTTTATTTCCAGTATTCTGGGAGGTGGATCATAGAGGATCCTGCTGTGATTTATGTCGGAGAGTGTTTTGTCTATGTTCTCCTCTAGGAGTTTTATAGTTTCTGGTCTTACGTTTAAATCTTTAATCCATTTTGAGTTTATGTTTGTGTATGGTGTTAGAAAGTGTTCTAGTTTCATTCTTTTACAAGTGGTTGACCAGTTTTCCCGGCACCACTTGTTAAAGAGATTGTCTTTTCTCCAGTGTATATTCTTGCCTCCTTTGTCAAAGATAAGGTGTCCATAGGTGTCCATAGGTGTGTGGATTTATCTCTGGGCTTTCTATTTTGTTCCATTGATCTATATTTCTGTCTTTGTGCCAGTACCATACTGTCTTGATGACCGTGGCTTTGTAGTAGAGCCTGAAGTCAGGCAGGTTGATTCCTCTAGTTCCATTCTTCTTTCTCAAGATTGCTTTGGTTATTCAAGGTTTTTTGTATTTCCATACAAATTGTGAAATTATTTGTTCTAGCTCAGTGAAAAATACCACTGGTAGCTTGATAGGGATTGCACTGAATCTGTAGATTGCTTTGGGTAGTATACTCATTTTCACTATAGTGATTCTTCCAATCCATGAACATGGTATATTTCTCCATCTATTAGTTTCCTCTTTGATTTCTTTCATCAGTGTTTTATAGTTTTCTATATATAGGTCTTTAGTTTCTTTAGGTAGATATATTCCTAAGTATTTTATTCTTTTTGTTGCAATGGTGAATGGAATTGTTTCCTTAATTTCTTTTTCTACTTTCTCATTATTAGTGTATAGGAATGCAAGGGATTTCTATGTGTTTGTTTTATATCCTGCAACTTTACTATATTCATTGATTAGCTCTAGTAATTTTCTGGTGGAGTTTTTAGGGTTTTCTATGTATAGGATCATGTCATCTGCAAACAGTGAGAGTTTAACTTTTTCTTTTCTAATTTGGATTCCTTTTATTTCTTTTTCTGCTCTGATTGCTGTTGCCAAAACTTCCAGAACTATGTTGAATAGTAGCGGTGAAAGTGGGCACCCTTGTCTTGTTCCTGACTTTAGGGGAAATGCTTTCAATTTTTCACCAGTGTGTAAGCTATTATTTAATGGGCTTAATTTCTTTCTATTTGGATTTTCAGTTTATGTCTTTAACCTTCTATTTTTAGAGAAGACATGCCATGAAGTTACTCATATACAGCAATAGTCCAATCCAAATTTATTAGAAAATGGGTTACTTCAGACAGAAGATTCATCATTCATTCATTGCTTTATTTAAAACACATAGATTGTTTTAATTTATTTGCTATTGTGAACTTCTTATACATGATCAGATCCTGCAATGATTTCTTTATTACTCTCACTAAAAAGAGACTGATACCATGTTTTAGTAACAGAAGAGATCAATGTTTGTTTGGAGCAGACCTGATCAATTTATAAAACCATGAACCTGAATTTGATTTAGTTTCTGTTTATGATTTTGTTGTTAAGGTTAAACACCATTAGTTAGCCTAGGAAACTTTGTTTATTTAAGGCATTATTATTTTGCAATTTTTAGAGTTTATAGTCTCTGCTAGGAATAATAAAAAAATTACGAATATTTCTGCTTAAACTATCATTGGCTCTTACCTACTAAGAACTGTAATGGGGGAAAAAAGTCTAATCAATAGACAAATGCATAGAATTAAACAACAGGCAGATACACAGGGCCTTAATAAAACTCCAAATTTATTTTCCCTAGTTTGACTTACAGATAAAACTGGCTTTTATCTGAAACGTTAGAGTTAGTAGTATCAAGTTTCTAATCTAATCAACTAGTTAACAATATAGAGATTATTATGATTAGTCATAAGTCATTTTAATTCAGATATTCATGTATTAGAAAGGCAAGCTTATTTTTGTTTATTTTATGAGTCTTTTTAATGACTTTTTTCCTCCTCTGTAAAGTATGGACATTGCATATTTGTCTTCACATGGATAACAAAAACTTGAGAACAGAAGAATAATTATTTTCTTATTTAATCCACTTTGAGATATCACAGGCAAATTCTTCAGTGATTTAGCTAACAACAGAGATAACAGTATTTAAAATGTTCAAACAAAAGTTTTCAGGTGGGTGGAAAGAAATATACTTTAAATTTCAAAACAAATATGATTTGAAAAGGCAGGTTTAATGGAATAGATACAGGATATTCAACATGCTATATTAAGGAATTTCAGCAAGTGAGAAGTCTCAAAATGTTTACTGTATCTTAAAGAAGCCTCAGGAAGAAATCAAGATTGTTATAATCCATGTATGTCCCCAAGGTACCCCAGCTAATCAGAGTACAAAAGCCAGGAACATGGAACCGAGGGATTAAGAAAGAAAGGCAAGTATAGGAGTGGGAATGGGAAGAGAGTTTAAGAGATCCTGAGTGTTGTTGAGAATAGAAACATACAAGCCACAGTGAAACTCTCTGACAGTAGGACTGAAAATTCGAGTTATGGTATAAGTGGTAGCTGTGGAACTGGCCATCTGTAACCCATATTTAATATTCTATGGCTTAGTTTCTTCTGTTTTTTCACTTATAAAATGGGAACGATGGTAACACCTGCTTCACAAGGTAGTTGTAAAAACTGAATGAGAACTGAATTGAGTAAAACTTTTACATTAGTGTCTGAAACACAGTATTTATGTTCCCAATAAATGTTGTTTATGTTTTCATAATCATTTTATTATTAAAGTAATAACTTAGGAAAGAACCTTAGAATGTATTACAGTACACACTTAAAGCAATATAAATTGAAATCAACATATGAACCCTAAACAATAGAAAATAGTTTAAAAAATCACATAGTCAAAAGTACTCTGTGAAGTCTTTTACAGTGGCTTTGGAGACTAATGTTGCGCCTTTTAAGAAATAAAACCAGTATATCCTCCATTGCTGAAACAGAAAACTGTTCAGCTAAGCATCTGATACAGTATTTTAATAAACAAATGCCAGCCAAATTGTCCCACTAAAGATTTGTGTTTTTTTTGGTGGGGGGAAAGACTGTATTTTAGAAGAAAAAAAGGTAGGGGGTGGAGGAGGGGTGTTTGACCTAGTAGTGGATATTTATCATACCAATGTGGACTTCCCTGGTGTCTCAGATGGTAAAGCATCTGCCTACAGTGAGGGAGACCTGGGTTCAATCCCTGAGTTGGGAAGATCTGGAGAAGGAAATAGCAACCCACTCCAGTATTCTTGCCTGGAAAATCCCATGGACGGAGGAGCCTGATAGGTTACAGTCCATGGGGTCTCAAGAGTCAGACACGACTGAGCAACTTATTATTATTAATCATACCAAAGGGGACTGTCTCTGTATGGTACTTTATTTTTAACAATTAGAGAAGACTCATATCCTGCGATAAGTAGTGGAGATAGTTAAAAACAAAACAAAATAGGGGATTAAAAAATGAAACATTTATTGTCATTATTCCTAAGGGTGAAGTGAAAGTCACTCAGTTGTGTCACTTTGCAACACCATGGACTATACAGTCCATGGAATTTCCAGGCCAGAATACTGGAGTGGGTAGCCTTTCCCTTCTCCAGGGGACCTTCCCAACCAAGGGGTTGAACCCAGGTCTCTCCCATTGTGGGAAGATTCTTTATCAGCTGAGCCATAAGGGAAGCCCAAGAATACTGAAGTGGGTAGCCTGTACCTTCTCCAGCTGATTTTCCCAACCCAGGAATCAACCCAGGGTCTCCTGAATTGCAGGTGGATTCTTTACCGACTAAGCTATCAAGGAAGCCCTGATTCCTAAAGGTATGACCTCATTAAGTGTTGTATATTATTATAAACACATCCTATAAACAATATTTGTAGGAAAATTCAGTTATTGGCTATTATGTGAACAACATGGGAAGAAGGAAAACCAAAAACACACAAAACAAACAAGCAAAAAATTAACCCACTATATTAACGCATCAGTTCAGTTGAGTCACTCAGTCATGTCCGACTCTTTGTAACCCCATGGACTGCAGCACACCAGGCTTCCCTGTCCATTATCAACTCCCAGAGTTTACTCAAATTCAGGTCCATTGAGTCAGTGATGCCATCCAACCATCTCATCCTCTGTCATCCCCTTCTCCTCCCACCTTCAATCTTTCCCCAAATTAGGGTCTTTCCAATGATTCAGTTCTTCACAACAGGTGGCCAAAGTAATGAAATTTCAGCTTCAGCATCAGTCCTTCCAATGAATATTCAGGACTGATTTCCTTTAGAATAGACTGTATATTAATATATAGCAGTCCATTATCTATGTAGTCCTCTGTCTCAAAGATTCTCTTTCTTCCAGCCTATCACATCCAATTAGAGCCACAGGGCTCTAATGAACTAACAATGCTGCCTGCAGTCATGCATAGAACTAAAGTAACAAGTTTAGCCTCAGAATCTCTGACTAGAATGACTCAGCTAAACCTTAGGCAATATGTTAAGATCCAGGAAGTCAACGCTACTCTGGGAAGACAAAAAATGACAGAAGTTACATTTTCTGCTTGCTGCTGAGATTTGAGTTGACAGTCAGAATTATTTTTAATTTAACATATCTTCTAACTGAGTTTTCTTTGTGTCCCTAAATTTATGTACTGAATACCTTGCTCATCAGAATTTATTGGGCCAGTCAGGAAGGATGAATTGGGCAACAAATGCCTTGACCGAAACTTCATTCTGAAGTCTTTGAAAACCCCATGCCTCTGGAAAAGTGTGAAGCAAATAGAGCTTGTCCTCAAAATTAATGAATAAGCAAACAAATAAGAAGGCAAGCAAATCAACAGGAATATGACAAAATTGTGAAGGGCTTGTGTCTTATGAAGATCATGGCATCTCGTCCCTACAATCATGACATCCAATCCCATCACTCCATGGCAAATAGATGGGGAAACAGTGGAAACAGTGAAAGACTTTATTTTTATGGGCTCCAAAATCACTGCAGATGGTGACTGCAGCCGTGGAATTAAAAGATGCTTACTCCTTGGAAGAAAAGCTATGACCAACATAGACAGCATGCTGAAAAGCAGAGACATTACTTTATCAACAAAGGTCCATCTAAGTCAAAGCTATAGTTTTTCCAGTAGTCATGTATGGATGTGAGAGTTGGACTATAAAGAAAGCTGAGCACCAAAGAATTGATGCTTTTGAACTGTGGTGTTGGAGAAGACTCTTGAGAATCCCTTGGACTGCAAGGAGATCCAACCAGGGCATCCTAAAGGAAATCAGTCCTGAATATTCATTGGAAGGACTGATGCTGAAGCTGAAACTCCAATACTTTGGCCACCTGATGTGAAGAACTGACTCATTGGAAAAGACCCTGAGGCTGGGAAAGATTGAAGAGGGGAGGAGGAGGGGATGATGGAGGATGAGATGGTTGGATGGCATCACCAATGCGATGGACATGAGTTTGTGTAGGCTCCCGGAGTTAGTGACGAACAGGGAAGCCTGGTTGCTGAAGTCCATGGAGTCGCAAAGAGTTGGACATGACTGAGAGACTGAACTGAACTGAACTATTTCTTACAGTGCATTCCAATGGGGGAAAATACTGGCATCTTCTTCATTATGTAAGACCATTTAGAACATTACAGGAACTGTGTGATCTCTCCTGCCCCCATCTTGTCACAAGCCAGTAGCTCCTGATCCCTACTCAGTTATCAGCAGAGTCCAACAAGCACCTCATTTACTGAAGTCACAGGGTAGATGGGGCTTACAAAGCCAGACCAAGAATTTCTGTATCTCTTGATGACATGAAAAGTAGAAATGCAGCTCTTTCTTCCAATAAATTTTTTTTTTTTTTTGGTAAGAACTGATTTAGACTTTACTGATCCTGCAAGGTGTTGTTTGCTTTTATGGAGATAGATTCTTTTTTTGTTTGTTTTTTTGTTTTTTTGAGTTTGGTGTTTTTGTTTGAGCTATTTCTCACAGGAGGTGAGAACTCAAATGAGACATGGAAGTGTGTAAGGACCTCTATAAGTTAAACATCCTTTAAATAGAATATAGAGGTTTCTGACTTAAAATATCAATAGATGTTTAATATACATGATCCAGACTCCCTTCCATAATACCACAGACCTCAATCTGCAAATATAAAAATAATAAGAGCTACATTTACATCACATGTTCAATTATTCAAACACAGATTGTATGGCATCAGCAAACTCTGGGAGACAGTGAAAAACAGGGAACCTGGCATGCTGCAGTCCATGGAGTTGCAGAGCTGGATATAATTGAGCCACTGAACAATGACAACATTCAAACACATCATGAACAAACAGAAAAAAAAAATATTAACTAAAGGAAGTAAAAAATAATTGAAATAGCAAAAATGTGTTACTTTATTTTCAACTGCAGGGTAGAAAATTGAAAAAAAAAAAAAATTCTGTTTCATTTTGGGTTAATAGAACCTAAAGCACCTTGAGGCCAGAAAAGTAGCCACCAAATCTGGCTTCTGAAATTAGAGAAAGCCATTTTTGTATACTTCTGTTGACTGTGTAGAGATAAGAATCAGGCAGAGCAGGGCACACACACACTCTGATATGGATCTGGACAGAAATAACTAAGTAAGACTGTAATACAAGGGGTCAGTGGGCAGACTGAGATTATGAAATCAAGCAGCCAGAAGCTCAGAGTATCAATACTTGGAGCATTAAAACAAATGATGGCTCACCTATACTTACTGGCTAATTATATAAAAATTTAGAGTGGGAAAGGCTAAAGAAAATTGAATAAGGGTGTAACACCTCAAACAGGATAAGGTTAGATACAAGATGAGATGGAGACATCAGGCAAGAAAAATCAATAGATCCAAATAGGAGAAACTAATGATATAGACTCAGGGGAAACCGTGGCCAAAGAGGAATTGGAAGTTGATACATATAGTTATTATTTGTCAAAAGAAACATTTAATAGGAAGCTAACCTATGATGTAATAAGCTTAATCCATGGATTAAAACTTGATTATTAACTGAAAATTTTAAGTCATCTCTGAATATATTTTATTATACATAATTATGGTCTCAGACTGTATGTAAAATGCATATTCTCTAGATATATTAAAGGACATACACGCAGTATAGAATAAAACATGCAGTATAGAATAGAACATGCAGTAAACGTATATAGTAAGTTCAATTTTATTAATAAACTGAAATACACTCAAACACACAGAAAGGAAAGAGTATAGAGAATTATAAGTCTATATTATGTCACTTGCTCATTTAAAAATATGCCTTGTGGGATATTTCTATATTGTACAAAATTATGATTTAAAAGTTTTTGTTTCAAGTTAAATCTATCTTACATTCTCTATTACTAACGAAGTGAAAGTGAAAAGTGAAAGTGAAAGTGAAAGTCGCTCAGTCGTGCCCGACTCTTCAAGAATCCATGGGCTGTAAAGTCCATGGAAATCTTCAGGCCAGAATACTGGAGTGGGTAGCCTTTCCCTTCTCTTGGGGATCTTCCCAAGCCAGGTATCGAACACAGGTCTTCTGCACTGTGGCTGAACCACAAGGGAAACCCAAGAATAATGGAGTGGGTAGCCTATCCCTTCTCCAGCGGATCTTCCTGATCGAGGAATCGAACTGGGGTCTCCTGCATTGCAGGCATATTCTTTACCAACTGAGCTATGAGGGAAACTCTATAGATCTAATTTTACTTTATAATCCATTTTTAAATAAGCAAATAGAAGTAGGCATGTGCCTTTGGTATAGAAATCATTTAAAGTATTATTTTTTAAGCCTATACCCAGCTATTGTTTTGTCTGAAAAATTAGCCATCATTCAGCCTATCAAGATTAATCAAAGACATTGCAAAAGAAAGGTATAAGGGTTTGCTAAATTACTTAATAGAAATTCTCTGCTTGCTTTGTGTGTCTACCATTTTAGCTAACATATCAGAATATTCAAGGACAACTTATATTTCAAAAGGAAAAAAAAATTAGCCAGGTATATCTCTCACTATCTCTTGGACTGCAGGGAGATCCAACCAGTCCATTTTAAAGGAGATCAGTATGTCTTCTTTGGAGAAATGTCTATTTAGTTCTTTGGCCCATTTTTTGATTGGGTCATTCATTTTTCTGGAATTGAGCTGCATAAGTTGCTTGTATATTTTTGAGATTAGTTGTTTGTCAGTTGCTTTATTTGCTATTATTTTCTCCCATTCCGAAGGCTGTCTTTTCACCTTGCTTATATTTTCCTTTGTTGTGCAGAAGCTTTTAATTTTAATTAGATCCCATTTGTTTATTTTTGCTTTTATTTCCAGAATTCTGGGAGGTGGATCATAGAGGCTCCTGCTGTGATTTATGTCGGAGAGTGTTTTGCCTATATTCTCCTCTAGGAGTTTTATAGTTTCTGGTCTTACATTTAGATCTTTAATACATTTTGAGTTTATTTTTGTGTGGGGTGTTAGAAAGTGATCTAGTTTCATTCTTTTACAAGTGGTTGACCAGTTTTCCCAGCACCACTTGTTAAAGAGATTGTCTTTACTCCATTGTATATTCTTGCCTCCTTTGTCAAAGATAAGGTGTCCATATGTGTGTGGATTTATCTCTGGGCTTTCTATTTTGTTCCATTGATCTATATGTCTGTCTTTGTGCCAGTACCATACTGTCTTGATGACTGTGGCTTTGTAGTAGAGCCTGAAGTCAGGCAAGTTGATTCCTCCAGTTCCATTCTTATTTCTCAAGATTGCTTTGGCAATTCGAGGTTTTTTTTGTATTTCTATACAAATCTTGAAATTATTTGTTCTAGTTCTGTGAAAAATATGGCTGGTAGCTTGATAGGGATTGCATTGAATTTGTAAATTGCTTTGGGTAGTATACTCATCTTCACTATATTGATTCTTCCGATCCATGAACATGGTATATTTCTCCATCTATTAGTGTCCTCTTTGATTTCTTTCATCAGTGTTTTATAGTTTTCTATATATAGGTCTTTAGTTTCTTTAGGTAGATATATTACGGATGGCTAACAAACACATGAAAAGATGCTCAATATCACTCATTATTAGAGAAATGCAAATCAAAACCACAATGAGGTACCACTTCACACCAGTCAGAAGGGCTGCGATCCAAAAATCTGCAAACAATAAATGCTGGAGAGGATGTGGAGAAAAGGGAACCCTCCTACACTGTTGGTGGGAATGCAAACTAGTACAGCCACTATGGAGAACAGTGTGGAGATTCCTTAAAAAATTGCAAATAGAACTACCTTATGACCCAGCAATCCCACTTCTGGGCATACACACCGAGGAAACCAGAATTGAAAGAGACACATGTACCCCAATGTTCATCGCAGCACTGTTGATAATAGCCAGGACATGGAAACAACCTAGATGTCCATCAGCAGATGAATGGATAAGAAAGCTGGTGGTACATATACACAATGGAGTATTACTCAGCCATTAAAAAGAATTCATTTGAATCAGTTCTGATGAGATGGATGAAACTGGAGCCGATTATACAGAGTGAAGTAAGCCAGAAAGAAAAACACCAATACAGTATACTAACACATATATATGGAATTTAGAAAGATGGCAATGACGACCCTGTATGCAAGACAGCAAAAGAGACACAGATGTGTATAACAGACTTTTGGACTCAGAGGGAGAGGGAGGGGGTGGGATGATTTGGGAGAATGGCATTCTAACATGTATACTATCATGTAAGAATTGAATTGCCAGTCTATGTCTGACGCAGGATGCAGCATGCTTGGGGCTGGTGCATGGGGATGACCCAGAGAGATGTTATGTGGAGGGAGGTGGGAGGGGGGTTCATGTTTGGGAACACATGTAAGAATTAAAGATTTTAAAATTAAAAAAATAAAAAACTAAAAAATAAAAAATAAAAAAATTTAAAAGTCCAGTTACAAAAAAAAAAAAAGGAGATCAGTCCTGGGTGTTCTTTGGAAGGACTGATGCTAAAGCTGAAACTCCAGTACTTTGGCCACCTCATGCGAAGAGTTGACTCATTGGAAAAGACTCTGATGCTGGGAGGGATTGGGGGCAGGAGGAGAAGGGGACGACAGAGGATGAGATGGCTGGATGGCATCACCGACTCGATGGACATGAGTATGGGTGAACTCTGGGAGTTGGTAATGGACAGGGATCCCTGGCATGATGCAATTCATTCATGGGGTTGCAAAGAGTCAGACATGACTGAGCGACTGAACTGAACCGACTGCTCTTCCACTTTAACATGAATTACGTTAAAGCTTATACAAGTCGTAAAAGCACAGAAATTCATAGAAATTCAAGGAAAAGATACTGGAATGTATCTTTCTTCAAGATCATATGACTACATTCAAGTACATTTTGATCTGATACTCACATATAGAGAAAGTTACCCTCCTTTCTTTGGTTAACAGTAACATTGTTTTACTTTACTGTGAATATTAATTCATTTGTGTGACCCATCTAAAGACATATGTTGAAACCTATGTTCAATGATCTATTTGGTTTTCACTCTAAGAATGAAACTCTAGTAGAGTTCAACATACTGAATTATAATTGTACAAGAAGAAATGGGGAAAAGTTGTTTAGCTGTGGCATGTGTGAAAATAAAAGAAAAAACAATCTCTATTGGGACTTTAGGCAACAGTTAATTCAGTGATTAGACATGGTGATATATTCCTCTCAAAACAACTAATGTTGCTGCAGACTGCAATAAGAAAATAACAAGTTTTAGAACAGGAGAGGTGATCAACTAACCCATTCTATTTATTATTTCCTCATATGTGAGCAATTTAAATGCATGACCTTATATCTTAGCAAACTAGGAGATAAATACACTTTTATATTGTGACAGCATGGCCATTCTAGGAATGGCCTCATGAAACTGTTAAAGCTGTCGTTCAATTTCATCTGGAAAAACCATTAAACTGTTAACTCTTCATGGGCACAGAACATATAATATTTATATTTTTGTGTTGTACTGGTATAATATGGTCTAATACATAGTATGTGTCTGATAAGTCTTTTCTTAAATGCTAAAATTCACTTAAAATATTAAACAGTGAATATTAAGTACACTAAAGTCCCAAATATCAAATTCACAGCTATGTTTTGTATCTTATTCAATTAGGTTACAAATTTAATATTTGTATTTAATTTTGCAGACATATTTCTCTAAAGGACTCCCTTCTTGGAAATGATTTTAAATATCAAATGATAAAACAACTTCCCTGGTGGCTCAGATGGTTAAGTGTCTGTCTATAATGTGGGAGACCCGGGTTCGAACCCTGGGTCAGGAAGATCCCCTGGAGAAAGAAATGGCTTCTAGGAACGGCCTCGTGAAACTGTTAAAGCTGTAGTTCAATTTCATCTGGAAAAACCATTAAACTGTTAACTCTTCACGGGCACAGAACATATAATATTTATATTTTTGTGTTGTACTGGTATATTGTGGTCTAATACATAGTATGTGTCACGTAAGTCTTTACTTAAATGTTATAATTAATTCACTTAAAATATGAAACAGTGAATATTAAGTACACTAAAGTCCCAAATGTCAAATTCACAGCTATGTTTTGTATCATATTCAATTAGGTTACAAATTTAATATTTGTATTTAATTTTGCAGACATATTTCTCCAAAGGACTCCCTTCTTGGAAATGATTTTAAGTATTAAATGATAAAACAGTTAATATAAGTGGACATTGGTTCAGTTCAGTTCAGTTCAGTCACTCAGTCATGTCCAACTCTGCAACCCCATGAATCGCAGCATGCCAGGCCTCCCTGTCCATCACCAACTCCCAGAGTTCACTCAGACTTGCGTCCATCGAGTCAGTGATGCCATCCAGCCATCTCATCCTCTATCGTCCTCTACTCCTCCTGCCCCCAATCCCTCCCAGCATCAGGGTCTTTTGCAATGAGTCAACTCTTCGCATGAGATGGCCAAAGTACTGGAATTTCAGCTTCAGCATCAGTCCTTCCAAGGAAATCCCAGGACCGATCTCCTTTAGAATGGACTGGTTGAATCCGCTTGCAGTCCAAGGGACTCTCAAGAGTCTTCTCCAACACCACAGTTCAAAGCATGAATTCTTCGGTGCTCAGCTTTCTTCACAGTCCAATTCTCACATCCATACATGACCACTGGAAAAACTGTAGCCTTGACTAGATGGACCTTTGTTGGCAAAGTAATATCTCTACTTTTCAATATACTATCTAGGTTGGTCATAACTTTCCTTCCAAGGAAAAACTGTCTTTAAATTTCATGGCTGTAATCACCATGTGCTCTGATTTTGGAGCCCAAAAAAATAAAGTCTAACACTGTTTCCACTGTTTCCCCATCTATTTCCCATGAAGTGATGGGACCAGATGCCATGATCTTCGTTCTGAATGTTGAGCTTTAACCCAACTTTTTCACTCTCCTCTTTCACTTTCATCAAGAGGCATTTTAGTTCCTCTTCACTTTCTGCCATAAGGGTGGTGTCGTCTGCATATCCGAGGTTATTGATATTTCTCCCAGCAATCTTGATTGCAGCTTGTGCTTTCTCCAGCCCAGTGTTTCTCATGATGTACTCTGCATATAAGTTAAATAAGGAGGGTGACAATATCAGCCTTGATATACTCCTTTTCCTATTTGGAACCAGTCTTTTGTTCCACGTCCAGTTCTAACTGTTGCTTCCTGACCTGCATATAGGTTTCTCAAGAGGCAGGTCAGGTGGTCTGGTATTCCCGTCTCTTTCAGAATTTTCCAGTTTCTTGTGATCCACACAACCAAAGGCTTTGGCATAATCAATAAAGCAGAAATAGATGTTTTTCTGGAATTCTCTTGCTTTTTCCATGATCCACAGGGTGTTGGCAATTTGATCTCCGGTTCCTCTGCCTTTTCTAAAACCAGCTTGAACATCTGGAAGTTCATGGTTCACATATTGCTGAAGCCTGGCTTGGAGAACTTTGAGCACTACTTTACTAGCATGTGAGATGAGGGCAACTGTGCAGTAGTTTGAGCATTCTTTGGTGTTGCCTTTCTTTGGGATTGGAATGAACACTGACCTTTTCCAGTCCTGTAGCCACTGCTGAGTTTTCCAAATTTGCTGGCATATTGAGTGCAGCACTTTCACAGCATCCTCTTTCAGGATTTGAAATAGCTCAACTGGAATTCCATCACCCCCCTAGCTTTGTTTGTAGTGATGGTTTCTTAGGCCCACTTGACTTCACATTCCAGGATGTCTGGCTCTAGGTGAGTGATCACACCATCATGATTATCTGGGTGGTGAAGCTCTTTTTTGAACAGTTCTTCTATATTCTTGCCACTTCTTCTTAATATCTTCTGCTTCTGTTAGGTCCATACAATTTCTGTCCTTTACTGAGCCCACCTTTGCATGAAATGTTCCGTTGGTATCTCTAATTTTCTTGAAGAGATCTCTAGTCTTTCCCATTCTGTTTTTTTCCTCTATTTCTTTGCATTGACAGCTGAGGAAGGCTTTCTTATCTCTTCTTGCTATTCTTTGGAACTGTTCATTCAGATGCTTATATTTTTCCTTTTCTCCTTTGCTTTTCACTTCTCTTCTTTTCACAGCTATTTGTAAGGCCTCCTCAGACAGCCATTTTGCTTTTTTTTTTTTTTGCATTTCTTTTCCATTGGGATGGTCTAGATCCCTGTCTCCTGTACAATGTCACTAACCTCCATGCATAGTTCATCAGGCACTCTGTCTATCAGACCTATCCCTTAAATCTATTTGTCACTTCCACTGTATAATCATAAGGGATTTGTAAAGACAGGTTCTTTGCAAATAAATATTCAAGTGATTCCAAAAGAAAACAGTTATATTCAAGAAAAAACAATATATATAAAGACTTGAGAAATTAAGAAATGAAACATCAATAGTACATATAGATTTCAGAAAGTTTCCTTGCACTGGCCATTAAAAGTTACAAAGGGGGAGGGGAGGGAAAGATGGCGGAGGAATAGGACAGGAAGATCACTTTCTCCCTCACAAATTCCTCAAAAGAACATTTCAACGCCAAGCAAACTCCACAAAACAACTTCTGTAGGCTGGCAAGAGGACATCAGGCAACCAGAAAAGCAGACCATTGTCTTCAAAAACAGGTAGGAAAAAATATAAAAGACGAAAAAGGAGACAAAGGAGATGGGGAGGGAGCTCCATCCCGGGAAGGGAAGCCCGTCCCAGGAAGGGAATTTGAAGAAGAGAGGTTTCCAAACACCAGGAAACACTCTCCCTGCCGAGTCTGTGGCGAGCCTTGGAAACACAGAGGGCAACATAACAGGAAGGAAAAACAGATAAATAATTAAAACCAACAGATTACAAGCCCACCAGTAACTCCCCCAGCGGAAAAGCAGCACAGACGCCTGCATCCGCCATTGGGAAGTGGGGGCAGGGCAGGGACGCGCGGGAGGCGCGGGCTGCAGTGCTTTGCAAGAATCAGGCAGGAACGCCCCACGCGCAACCAGAACGATCTAATTTGGGCTACCAAACCAGACTGTGGGATAGCTACCACGCGATAAGCTCGAACATAAGACACCGCCAGGACCGAGCACAGAACAAAGGATGGAACGGAAAAAGCCGGCTGCAGACCATTCCCCGCCGGGGACAGGCAGCCAGAGCCGTAAGGACTGGAAAGGGGCAATTGCAGACCCGGAGAGACTTTACGTACCTAACTGCAAGCAGGCTCCTTTGCTAAGACTTCTGGGGGTGCTGGACAGTCACAGTCTGCCTCACGGGGTGCGCCAGCGGTCCACCCAGAGAGCTGAGCGGCAGCGGCGGAAAAGGTGACAAGCCGTGGCGATCGCGCTCGCCAAACTCCTGAGCTACTTGGACCTGGGAAGGGCACAAAGCACAGTCCCAGCTGCATTTGTGCCTCTGAGGGCTGCCTGAGCGCTGAACCTGAGCAGCTTGGACCAGGGAAGTGCACCCAGCCTAGGGCCGGCCCCAGACGGTTCCCGGCTGAGCATCGTAGAGCCGGAGCGGTTTGTGTGCCACGAGAAAGGACAGGTCAAGCTGGGCAGAGATACTGTGTACACACGACAGTGCTATTTGTTTGCAGCATCCCCCCTCCCCACAGCGCGACTGAACTAGTGAGCCTAAAAAACCAGCAAACAGAAGAAGTTAAACAGAGGGAACCACCTTGGAAGTGAGCCCACATGGCCCATAACATCAGAGAAGAGCCGGATATATTTTTAATATTTTTTAAATCATTCCTTTTTTTTTTTTTGCTTTTTGCTTTTTGCTTTTTTGTTTTTTTTTTCTTTTTTTTCCTAACTTTTTTTAAATTGTTAAGTCTTCTATTTCTCCTCTAATTTTTATTTCTATAACCTAGTATTACTATTTTTAAAAAAAAGACTTTTTTTTTTTTAAGGCAAACACCATATATACTCTTTGGATGGTTGTTGGTGTTTTGTTTTGTTTTGTTTGTTTGTTTCTTTTTAAATAATTCTCTTTTTTTTCTTTCTTCCTTTTTCCTTCTGCTTTTCTTTAATATTGTATCTTTGAAAATCCAACCTCTACTCTAGATTTTTAATCTTTGCTCTTAGGTTTTTGTTGTCAATTTTGTACATTTAAAAACCCAGACTTCACTACCCAAGTTTACCTGAGAGCGAGATTACTGGCTTGACCACTCTCTCCTCTGGACTCTCCTTTTTCTCCACCAGGTGGCCTCTGTCTCTTTTCTCCCCCATCTCTTCTCTATCCAACTCTGTGAATATCTGTGTGTTCCAGACGGTAGAGAACACCTAAGGAGCTGGTTACTGGCAGGATTTGTCTCTCCTACTCATTCCTCTCTCTTATCCTCCTGGTCACCTCTGTCTACTTCCTCCCTCTCCTCTTCCCCGTATAACTCTGTAAATACCTCTGAGCGGTCCAGACTATAGAGCGCACATAAGGAAGTGACTACTGGCTAGCTTGCTCTCTCCTCTCTTGATCTCACCGCATCTCATTCCAGTTACCTCTAACTACCCCCTCCATCTTCTCTTCTCCTTGTAACTCAGTGAACCTCTCTGAGTGTCCCTCAATGTGGAGAAACTTTTCATCTTTAACCTAGATGTTTTATCATCGGTGCTGTATAGATGGAGAAGTCTAGAGGCTACTGTAAAAATAAAACTGAAAACCAGAAGCAGGAAGCTTAAATCCAAAGCCTGAAAACATTAGAGAACTCTTGAATTCAGGGAACATTAAGCAATAGGAGCTCATCAAATGCCTTCATACCTACACCGAAACCAAGCTCCACCCAAGGGCCAACAAGTTCCAAAACAAGACATACCACGCAAATTCTCCAGCAACACAGGAACACTCCCCTGAGCCTCAATATACAGGCAGCTCAAAATTATCCCAAAACCTTTGATGTCTCATAACCCATTACGGGTCACTCCACTGCACTCCAGAGAGAAGAAACCCAGCTCCACCCACCAAAACTCCAACACAAGCCTCCCTAACCAGGAAACCTTGACAAGCCACTGATAGAACCCCACCCAAAGTGAGGAAGCTCCATAACAAAGAGAACTCCACAAATTACCAGAATATAAAAAGGCCACCCCAAACGCAGCAATATAACCAAGATGAAGAGACAGAGGAATACTCAGCAGGTAAAGGAACAGGACAGTTGCCCACCAAACCAAACAAAAGAGGAAGAAGTAGGGAATCTACCGGAGAAGGAATTCCGAATATTGATAGTGAAAATGATCCAAAATCTTGAAATCAAAATGGAAACACAGATAAATAACCTAGAGACAAGAATTGAGAAGATGCAAGAAAGGTTTAACAAGGACCTAGAAGAAATAAAAAAAGAGTCAAAATATAATGAATAACACAATAAATGAGATCAGAAACATTCTGGAGGCAACAAATAGTAGAATAACGGAGGCAGAGGATAGGATTAGTGAAATAGAAGATAGAATGGTAGAAATAAATGAATCAGAGAGGAAACAAAAAAAACTAATTAAAAGAAATGAGGACAATCTCAGAGACCTCCAGGACAATATGAAATGCTCCAACATTCGAATTATAGGAGTCCCAGAAGAAGAAGACAGAAATAAAGATCATGAGAAAATCCTTGAGGAAATAATAGTTGAAAACTTCCCTAAAATGGGGAAGGAAATAATCACCCAAGTCCAAGAAACACAGAGAGTTCCAAATAGGATAAACCAAAGGCGAAACACCCCAAGACACATATTAATCAAATTAACAAAGATCAAACACAAAGAACAAATATTAAAAGCAGCAAGGGAAAAACAACAAATAACACACAAGGGGATTCCCATAAGGATAACAGCTGATCTTTCAATAGAAACTCTTCAGGCCAGGAGGGAATGGCAGGACATACTTAAAGTGATGAAAGACAATAACCTACAGCCCAGATTACTGTACCCAGCAAGGATCTCATTCAAATACGAAGGAGAAATCAAAAGCTTTACAGACAAGCAAAAGCTGAGAGAATTCAGCACCATCAAACCAGCTCTCCAACAAATTCTAAAGGATATCCTCTAGACAGGAAACATGAAAAGGGTGTATAAACCCGAACCCAAAACAATAAAGTAAATGGTAACGGAATCATACGTATCAATAATTACCTTAAATGTAAATGGGTTGAACGCCCCAACCAAAAGACAAAGACTGGCCGAATGGATACAAAAACAAGACCCCTCTATATGCTGCTTACAAGAGACCCACCTCAAAACAAGGGACACATACAGACTGAAAGTGAAGGGCTGGAAAAAGATATACCACGCAAATAGAGACCAAAAGAAAGCAGGAGTGGCAATACTCATATCCGATAAAATAGACTTTAAAACAAAGGCTGTGAAAAGAGACAAAGAAGGCCACTACATAATGATCAAAGGAACAACCCAAGAAGAAGATATAACAATTATAAATATATGCACCCAATATAGGAGCACCACAATATGTAAGACAAATGCTAACAAGTATGAAAGGGGAAATCAACAATAACACAATAATAGTGGGAGACTTTAATACCCCACTCACACCTATGGACAGATCAACTAAACAGAAAATTAACAAAGAAACGCAAACTTTAAATGATACATTAGATCAGTTAGACCTAATTGATATCTATAGGACATTTCACCCCAAAACAATGAATTTCACCTTTTTTTCAAGTGCTCATGGAACCTTCTCCAGGATAGATCACATCCTGGGCCATAAATCTAAACTTGATAAATTCAAAAAAATCGAAATCATTCCAAGCATCTTTTCTGGCCATAATGCATTAAGATTAGATCTCAATTACAGGAGAAAAACTATTAAAAATTCCAACATATAGAGGATGAACAACACACTTCTGAATAACCAACAAATCACAGAAGAAATCAAAAAAGAAATCAAAATATGCATAGAAACTAATGAAAATGAAAACACAACAACCCAAAACCTGTGGGACACTATAAAAGCAGTGCTAAGAGGAAAGTTCATAGCAATACAGGCATACCTCAAGAAATAAGAAAAAAGTCAAATAAATAACCTAACTCTACAACTAAATCAACTTGAAAAGGAAGAGTTGGAGAACCCCAGAGTTAGTAGAAGGAAAGAAATCTTAAAAATTAGGGCAGAAATAAATGCAAAAGAAACAAAAGGGACCATAGCAAAAATCAACAAACCCAAAAGCTGGTTCTTTGAAAGGATAAATAAAATTGACACACCATTAGCCAGACTCATCAAGAAGCAAAGAGAGAAAAATCAAATCAATAAAATTAGAAATGAAAATGGAGAGATCACAACAGACAACACAGAAATACAAAGGATCATAAGAGACTACTATCAGCAGTTGTATGCCAATAAAATGGACAACGTGGAAGAAATGGACAAATTCTTAGAAAAGTACAATTTTCCAAAACTGAACCAGGAAGAAATAGAAAATCTTAACAGACCCATCACAAGCACGGAAATTGAAACTGTAATCACAAATCTTCCAGCAAACAAAAGCCCAGGTCCAGACGGCTTCACAGCTGAATTCTACCAAAAATTTCGAGAAGAGCTAACACCTATCCTCCTCAAACTCTTCCAGAAAATTGCAAAGGAAGGTAAACTTCCAAACTCATTCTATGAGGCCACCATCACCCTAATACCAAAACCTGACAAAGATGTCACAAAAAAAGAAAACTACAGGCCAATATCACTGATGAACATAGATGCAAAAATCCTCAACAAAATTCTAGCAATCAGAATCCAACAACACATTAAAAAGATCATACACCATGACCAAGTGGGCTTTATCCCAGGGATGCAAGGATTCTTCAATATCCGCAAATCAATCAATGTAATTCACCACATTAACAAATTGAAAAATAAAAACCATATGATTATCTCAATAGATGCAGAGAAGGCCTTTGACAAAATTCAACATCCATTTATGATAAAAACTCTCCAGAAAGCAGGAATAGAAGGAACATACCTCAACATAATAAAAGCTATCTATGACAAACCCACAGCAAACATTATCCTCAATGGTGAAAAATTGAAAGCATTTCCCCTAAAGTCAGGAACAAGACAAGGATGTCCACTTTCACCGCTACTATTCAACATAGTTCTGGAAGTTTTGGCCACAGCAATCAGAGCAGAAAAAGAAATAAAAGGAATCCAAATTGGAAAAGAAGAAGTAAAACTCTCACTGTTTGCAGATGACATGATCCTCTACATGGAAAACCCTAAAGACTCCACCAGAAAATTACTAGAGCTAATCAATGAATATAGTAAAGTTGCAGGATATAAAATCAACACACAGAAATCCCTTGCATTCTTATACACGAATAATGAGAAAGTAGAAAAAGAAATTAAGGAAACAATTCCATTCACCATTGCAACGAAAAGCATAAAATACTTAGGAATATATCTACCTAAAGAAACTAAAGACCTATATATAGAAAACTATAAAACACTGATGAAAGAAATCAAAGAGGACACTAATAGATGGAGAAATATACCATGTTCATGGATCGGAAGAATCAATATAGTGAAAATGAGTATACTACCCAAAGCAATTTACAAATTCAATGCAATCCCTATCAAGCTACCAGCCACATTTTTCACAGAACTAGAACAAATAATTTCAAGATTTGTATGGAAATACAAAAAACCTCGAATAGCCAAAGCAATCTTGAGAAAGAAGAATGGAACTGGAGGAATCAACTTGCCTGACTTCAGGCTCTACTACAAAGCCACAGTCATCAAGACAGTATGGTACTGGCACAAAGACAGACATATAGATCAATGGAACAAAATAGAAAGCCCAGAGATAAATCCACACACATATGGACACCTTATCTTTGACAAAGGAGGCAAGAATATACAATGGAGTAAAGACAATCTCTTTAACAAGTGGTGCTGGGAAAACTGGTCAACCACTTGTAAAAGAATGAAACTAGATCACTTCCTAACACCGCACACAAAAATAAACTCAAAATGGATTAAAGATCTAAATGTAAGATCAGAAACTATAAAACTCCTAGAGGAGAACATAGGCAAAACACTCTCAGACATAAATCACAGCAGGATCCTCTATGATCCACCTCCCAGAATACTGGAAATAAAAGCAAAAATAAACAAATGGGATCTAATTAAAATTAAAAGCTTCTGCACAACAAAGGAAAATATAAGCAAGGTGAAAAGACAGCCTTCTGAATGGGAGAAAATAATAGCAAATGAAGCAACTGACAAACAACTAATCTCAAAAATATACAAGCAACTTATGCAGCTCAATTCCAGAAAAATAATCAACCCAATCAAAAAATGGGCCAAAGAACTAAACGGACATTTCTCCAAAGAAGACATATGGATGGCTAACAAACACATGAAAAGATGCTCAACATCACTCATTATTAGAGAAATGCAAATCAAAACCACAATGAGGTACCACTTCACACCAGTCAGAATGTCTGCGATCCAAAAATCTGCAAGCAATAAATGCTGGAGAGGGTGTGGAGAAAAGGGAACCCTCCTACACTGTTGGTGGGAATGCAAACTAGTACAACCACTATGGAGAACAGTGTGGAGATTCCTTAAAAAATTGCAAATAGAACTACCTTATGACCCAGCAATCCCACTTCTGGGCATACACACCGAGGAAACCAGAATTGAAAGAGACACATGTACCCCATTGTTCATCGCAGCACTGTTGATAATAGCCAGGACATGGAAACAACCTAGATGTCCATCAGCAGATGAATGGATAAGAAAGCTGGTGGTACATATACACAATGGAGTATTACTCAGCCGTTAAAAAGAATTCATTTGAATCAGTTCTGATGAGATGGATGAAACTGGAGCCGATTATACAGAGTGAAGTAAGCCAGAAAGAAAAACACCAATACAGTATACTAACACATATATATGGAATTTAGGAAGATTGCAATGACGACCCTGTATGCAAGACAAGGAAAGAGACACAGATGTGTATAACGGACTTTTGGACTCAGAGGGAGAGGGAGAGGGTGGGATGATTTGGGAGAATGACATTCTAACATGTAAACTATCATGTAAGAATTGAATCGCCAGTCTATGTCTGACGCAGGATGCAGCATGCTTGGGGCTGGTGCATGCGGATGACCCAGAGAGATGTTATGTGGAGGGAGGTGGGAGGGGGGTTCATGTTTGGGAACACATGTAAGAATTAAGGATTTTAAATTTTAAAAAATAATAAACTAAAAAAAATAAAAAATAAAAATAAAATTTCTTAAAAAAAAAAAAAGTTACAAAGGGAGGTGGTCCTAAAATGACAGAGGAATAGGACAGGGAGACCATTTTCTCCCCCACAAATTCATTAAAATATCATGTGAATGCTGAGCAACTTCCACAAAACAACTTTGAATGCTGGTAGAGGACAACAGGCACCCAGAAATGCAGCCCATTCTCTTCAAAAGGAGGTATGACAAACTGTAGAAGACAAAGAGAGAGACAAAAGCATTAGGGACAGAGACCCATCCCAGGGAGGGAGTCGTGAAGGAGGAGTTTCCAAACACCAGGAAACCCTCTCACCAGTGGTCTGTGGCGAGTTTTGGAATCTCAGAGGGCAACATAACCGGGAGGGGGAAAATACCCAAAAAACAAAACCCACAGAATATGCGCCTTAACCACAAGTCGCAGCAGAGAGATAGCCCAGAGGCTCGAGTCTGCCACCAGTGAGTGGGGGAGATGCGGGTTGCATGCTTAGGATAAGGACCATGCCTGAATGCCCTGAGGACAATCTGAAGGAGCTAATATGAGATAGCAACCCAAACTGTGGGATAGCCACAGTTTGAGAGGGAAAAAAAAGAGAGAGAGAGAGAACTTTTCCATGAAAAGCTCTAAGGAAGGCACAGCCTGGCTGGCTCACAGAACAAAGATTAAGCGAATACCAAAGGAGAGCTAGCTGGCTGCAGACTGGCCCATCCCCCTACCAGAAGCAAAGAGGCAGGCGGGCGACAGCCAGAGCCTGAAGGCGAGAGGCAATCTCAGCCCCAGAGACAGTATCCTCCACCAAACTGTAGGCAGGCTCCCAGTTGCTAACCAAGTCTTCCTGGGATCCTAGACATGGACGGTTGACATCTTCCAGGAGGGTCGCAACCTGAGATCAGCCCCCCCAGAGGAAACACATGGCAGACAGCACACCCAGGAAACCAAGCAGCTGGGACCTGGGAGGTGATAAGATGCACTACACACCTGGGATACTGTGCTCGCCAAGCACCTGGTCACCTGAGCTCCTCAGACCTAGGAATGGCACAAAACGCACGCTCAACTGAGTCTGTGCCTTTTCGGAGCACCTAAGAACCTGAACCTGAGGAGCTTAGACCTGGGAAGTGCATGTAACCCAGGGCCCGCTTTGGACAGTTCCCCTTTAGAGCAACCTGGAGCCTGAGCAGTGTAGACTGGGAAAGCACAGGCACCACCGTGAACTGGGGCAAACCCAGTGGAGTCTATACACTGTGAGCACTCCCCACATATGCCAGTGATATTTGTTTGCAGTGTTCCTCCCTCCCCACAGCACAACTGAACAAGTGAGCCTAAGTAAGTGACCACCTTTGCCCCTTGTGTCAGGGTGGAAATTAGACATTGAAGAGACTTGCAAATAGAGGAAGCCAAAATAAACAAAGAAGAGGGAGCCACTCTGTGCAGCAGATTAAAACCCTGTAGTTAGCATTGACTAAGCATTGGAAGGAGCCTATAGAACTTGAGAAGTATAAGCTGGAACAAGTAACTGTCTGAAACTGAACTGACCCAACATTGCCCTCAAGAGCTCCAGAGAAACTCCTAGATATATTTTTGCTACTATTATTGTTTATTTTTTTATTTTCAAGTTCTTTATTACTCCTTTTATTTTCATTTTTATAACCATTTTGATAATCATTTTATTTTTAATTTTCATTTTATAACCTTGACAAAAAGACCCTATTTTTAAAGCAAATTTCACATATGTATTTTTTATAATTTTTGTGATTGATATTGTTTTGTATTTTTAATATTGTATTTTTGAGAGTCTAACCTCTAGTCTAGATTTTTAATCTTTGCTTTCTGGTATTTGCTATCAATTTTGTACCTTTAAGAATCTGATCTTCAGTACCCATTTTTACTTAGGGGTGTGATTACTGGATAATTGATCTCTCCCTGTTTGGATGTCCCTTTTCTCCCCCAGGTCACCTCTATCTCCTCCCTCCCCCTTCTCTTCTCTACTTAACTCTGAATCTCTCTGGGTGTTCCAGGCTGTGGAGAACACTTAGGAAACTGATTACTGGCTAGGTTGGTCTCTCCCCTTTTGACTGTCCCTCTTCTCCTCCTAGGATTTCCCTGGTGGCTCAGATGGTAAAGCATCTGTCTACAATGCAGGAGACCTGGGTTCGAGCCCTGGGTTGGGAAGATCCCCTGGAGAAGGAAATGACAATCCACTCCAATACCACCTCTATCTCCCTTCTCCTTCTTCTCTTCTCAGTGTAACTCCATGAACCTCTCTGGGTGTTCCAGACTGTGGAGAGCATTTAGGGAATTTATTATTGGCTAGATTGCTCTCTCCTCTTTTATTTCCCCTCTTCTCCACCTGGTCACCTCTATCTCCCTACTCTCTCTTCTCTTCTCCAAGTAACTCTGTGAACCTCTCTGGGTGTCCTTCACTGTGGAGAACCTTTTCACTATTAACCTAGATGTTTTATCATCAGTGCTGTGAGGATGGAGAAACCTTGAGACTCCTGTAAGAATAGCACTGAAAGCCAGAGGCAAGAGGTTTAAATACAAAACTTGAGAACACCAGAGAACTCCTGACTTCAGGGAACATTAATCAGCAAGAGCTCATCAAAAAGCCTCCATACCTACACTGAAACCAAGCTCCACCCAAGAGCCAACAAGTTCCAGAGTAAGACATACCACACTAATTCTCCAGCAACACAGGTACATAGCCCTGAGCATTAAAATACAGGCAGCCAAGTGTCATATCAAACCCACAGACACCTCAAAACTCACTACTGGACACTTTATTGCACTCCAGGGAGAAGAAATCCAGCTTCACCCACCATAACACCAATGCTAGTTTCCTTAACCAGGAAACCTTGACAAGCCACTAGTCCAAACCAAACAAAGGGAGCAACCTCCACAATAAAGAGGAACCACAAGCTTCCAGCATACAGAAAGGCCACCCAAACAGAGCAACCTAAACAAAATGAAAAGGCAGAGAAATATTCAGCAGTTAAAGGAGCACAACAAATGCCCACCAAACCAAACAAAAGAGGAGGAGATGGGGAGTCCACCTGAAAAAGAATTCAGAACAATGATAGTAAAGATGATCCCAAATTTTGAAAACAAAATGGAGTTACAGATAAATAAACTGGAGACAAGGATTGAGAAGATTCAAGACATGTTTAACAAGAACCTGCTGCTAAGTCACTTCAGTTGTGTCCAACTCTGTGCGATCCCATAGGCGGCAACCCACCAGGCCCCCCCTTCCCTGGGATTCTCCAGGCAAGAACACTGGAGTGGGTTGCCATTTCCTTCTCCAGTGCATAAAAGTGAAAAGTGAAAGTGAAGTCGCTCAGTCTTGTCTGACTCTTAGCGAACTCATGGACTGCAGCCTACCAGCCTCCTCTGCCCATGGGATTTTCCAGGCAAGAGTACCTAGAAGAAACAAAAAAGAGTCAATCAATAATGAATAATGCAATAACTGAGATCAAAAGCACTCTGGAGGTAGAGTAGAATAACTGAGGCAGAAGATAGGGTAAGTGAGGTGGAAGATAGAATGGAAATAAATGAAGTAGAGAGGGAAAAAAGAGAAAATAATGAAAAGAAATGAGGACAACCTCAGAGACCTCTGGGACAACGTTAAATGCCCCAACATTTGAATCATAGGAGTCACAGAAGAAGAAGTCAAAAAGAAAGGCCATGAGAAAATACTTGAGAAAATAATAGTTGAAAATGTCCCTAAAATGGGGAAGGAAATAGCCAACGAAGTCCAAAGAACCCAGAGAGTCCCAAACAGAATTAAACCCAAGGCAAAACACCCAGGACACATATTAATCAAATTAATGGAGATCAAACACAAAGAGCAAATATTAAAAGCACCAAGGAAAAAGCAACAAATAACACAAATGGGGATTCCCATAAGGATAAAACAGCTGATCTTTCAATAGAAACTCTTCAGGCCAGAAGGGAATGGCAGGACATACTTAGTGATGAAAGACAAAAACCTACAGCCCAGATTACTATACGCAGCAAATATCTCATTCAAATATGAAGGAGAAATCAAAAGCTTTACAGGCAAGCAAAAGCACAGAAATCAAAACTGTAATCAAAAATCTTCCAACAAACAAAATCCCAGGACCAGACAGCTTCACAGGTGTGTTCTACCAAAAATTTAAAGAAGAGCTAACACCTATCCTACTCAAACTCTTCCAGAAAATTGCAGAGGAAGGTAAACTTCCAAACTCATTGTATGAGGCCACCATCACCCTAATACCAAAACCTGACAAAGATGCCACAAAAAAAGAAAACTACAGGCCAATATCACTGATGAACATAGATGCAAAAATCCTTAATGAAATTCTAGCAAACCGAATGAAACAATATATTAAAAAGAGCATACATCATGACCAAGTGGGCTTTATCTCAGGGATGCAAGGATTCTTCAATATCCGCGAATCAATCAATGTGATATGCCACATTAACAAATTGAAAGATAAAAACCATATAATTATCTCAGTAGATGCAGAGAAAGCCTTTGACAAAATTCAATATCTATTTAGGATAAAAACCCTCCATAAAGCAGGCATAGAAGGAACACACCTCAACAAAATAAAAGCCATGTATGTTAAACCCACAGCAAACATTATCCTCAATGATGAAAAACTGAAAGCATTTCCCCTAAAGTCAGGAACAAGATAAGGGTGCCCCCTCTCACCACTACTATTCAGCATAGTGTTGGAAGTTTTAGCCACAGCAATCAGAGAAGAAAAAGAAATAGAAGGAATCCAGATTGGAAAAGAAGTAAAACTCTTACTTTTTGCATATGACATGATCCTCTGCATAGAAAACCCTAAAGACACCACCAGAAAATTACTAGAGCTAATCAATGAATTTAGTAAAGTTGCAGGGTATAAAATTAACACACAGAAATCTCTTGCATTCCTATACACTAACAATGAGAAAACAGAAAGAGAAATTAAGGAAACAATGCCATTCACCATTGCAACAAAAAGAATACAATGCCATTCACCATTGCAACAAAAAGAATACAATTCCATTCACCATTACAACAAAAAGAATAAAATACTTAGGAATAAATCTATCTAAAGAAACAAAAGACCAATATGTAGAAAACTACAGTCATTAAGACAGTATAGTACTGGCACAAAGTACTTGCATCTATGTTCATCAGTGATTTCTTTTTTTGTGGCATCTTTGTCAGGTTTTGGTATTAGGGTGATGGTGGCCTCATAGAATGAGTTTGGAAGTTTACCTTTCTCTGCAATTTTCTGGAAGAAAATATATGGAACAAAATAGAAAGCCCCGAGATAAATCCATACACCTATGGACACCTTATCTTTGATAAAGGAGACAAGAATATACAATGGAGAAAAGACAATCTCTTTAACAAGTGGTGCTGGAAAAACTGGTCAACCAATTGTAAAAGAATGATACTGAAACACTTTCTAACACCATACACAAACATAAACTCAAAATGGATTAAAGATCTAAGTATAAGACCAGAAACTATAAAACTCCTAGAGGAAAACAAGGACAAAACACTCTCTGACATAAATCACAGCAGGATCCTCTATGATCCACCTCCCATAGTAATGGAAATAAAAGCAAATATAAACAAATGGGACCTAATTAAACTTAAAAGCTTTTGCACAATGAAGACAAATATAAGCAAGGTGAAAAGACAGTCTTCAGAATGGGAAAAAATAATAGCAAATGAAGCAACTGACAAAGAACTAATCTCAAAAATATACAAGCAACTCCTGCAGCTCAATTCCAGAAAAATAAATGACCCAATAAAAAAAATGGGCCAAAGAACTAAACAGACATTTCTCCAAAGAACACACACAGATGGCTAACAAACACATGAAAAGATGCTCAACATCACTCACTATTTGATAAATGCAAATTAAAACCACAATGAGGTACCATTTCACACCAGTCAGAATGGCTGCTATCAAAAAGTCTGCAAACAATAAATGCTGGAGAGGGTACAGAGAAAAGGGAACCCTCTTACACTGTTGGTGGGAATGCAACCTGGTACAGCCACTGTGGAGAACAGTGTGGAGAGTCCTTAAAAAACTGGAAATAGAACTGCCATATGACTCAGCAATCCCACTGCTGGGCATATACACCGAGGAAACCAGAATTGAAAGAGACATGTGTACCCCAATGTTCATCGCAACACTGTCTACAATAGCCAGCACATGGAAGCAACCTAAATGTCCATTGGCATACGAATCGATAAGAAAGTTGTGGTGCATATACACAATGGAATATTACTCAGATATTAAAAAGAATGCATTTGAATCAGTTCTAAGGAGATGGATGAAACTGGAGCCTATTATACAGAGTGAAGTAAGTCAGAAAGAAAAACACCAATACAGTGTACTAACACATATATTTGGAATTTAGAAAGATGATAACAATGACCCTATATGCGAGGCAGCAAAAGAAACACAGATGTAAAGAAAAGACTTTTGGACTCTGTGGGAGAAGGCGAGGGTGGGATGATATGAGAGAATAACATTTAAACATGTTTATTACCATATATGAAATAGATCGTCAGTCCAGGTTCAATGCATGAGACAGGCTGTTCAGGGCCAGTACACTGGGATGACTCTGAGGGATGGGATGGGGAGGGAGGTGGGAGGGGGGTTCAGGATAGGGGACACATGTACACCTATGGCTGATTCATGTCAATGTAAGGAGAAAACCACTACAATATTGTAAAGTAATTAGCAATTAAACTAAATAAATAAAATTTTTTTAAGTTACAAAAAAATGTATAGCTAATCATCATAAATTTTAAAATATATTGAAATAGTCCAAAAGAAGATAGGAAAAAATAGAAAGATAAAAAAAATGTACCAACAGCAAATAAATAATAAACTGGTATATCTAAATCCAATCACAACAAACTATAACCATGATCTAGTAATTTTCTTTTTTCCTAATCCTTTGTGTTTTTTTCTTGAATATGATATTTAAAAGAGAAAAAAAATAAACAAAATTCTAGGTTTTCACATTTACCATTTACCATAGCCTCACTATGGCCAACCCTGAATATTCATTTGAAAACCTGATGCTGAAGCTCCAATACTTGGCCACCTGACATGAAAAGCTGACTCATTAGAAAAGACCCTGATGCTGGGAAAGATTGAGGGTAGGAGGAGAACGGGACAACAGAGGATGAGATGGTTGGATGGCATCATCGACTCAATGGACATGAGTCTGAGCAAGTTCTGGGAAATGGTGAAGGACAGAGAAGGCTGGCGTGCTGTAGTCACAAAGAGCAGGACACAACTGAGAGACTGAATAACAACACTATGGCCAGTTTTAAGCTACTGGGGCAACTTCACTGAATGCAAAGTTGGACAGTCATGTATACAACCAGATCTCGTGAGCTAGCAAAACAGGGTTCCAGCACACTACTGTCTAGGTCTATATATTAAATTATGATGAAGAATTTGTGAATTTGTCATCTTTAGGCATATCATTTCTAAAAACTTGAGTTTAAGATTAACATTGAATTACCTAATTATACAGATGGCAAGAGAAGTACACTGATCAAAGCTAGCTAAATAAAATATAATGGATATTGGATGGTATGGTAAGCAGAATTCTCAGATGGAGTCCAAGATTCCTGTGTCTTGATATACATGCCTTGTATAATTTTCTCCATTTGACTGTTGTCTAGAAGAGATGCACTTATAACATTAAAAGTTTTATTTTTTAATATTTATATTACATATAAATATATAAGGATTCAAAGGAAAATTAAAATGAGAATTAATATTTTTGAACATAAAGACCAGTAGAATTGCTTTCATTATTGTTTCAGACAAGTATATAATATCCTAAGTTTTGAAATACACCAAATAATTTTCTAAACATATGCAGAGATTATATGGCCATCAATAGGAAAGTAAAAAAAGGAAGTACAATTTATATTACATCAGTGCTTTTTCACACCATTTCCTTGGACTTAAAATGAAGATTTCACCCATAGTGACTACAATTTGTGATTAAATCTCCCACTTTCAAGTTTATCTTCCTCCATGAATGCAAACTCTGGTAGCAATGAATGTGATCACTTGTTGAATTTTACCTAAGTACAGGCATTGTATAAAGTAGCCTTTTCCTCATATTTCAGTCAATTAGGGTAGAGTCTAGGTCTCCTTATGTTTTCAAAGAAACAGTTTAGAGATGTAACAAATAGTTACAGTTTTATATCTGTGCTGAAGCTTATCTGTATGACAGAAAATAGAAAGGGATATTTTTTCTAAGACACACAGGGAATTCAGGAGAATCAAAAACAACTTAACTGATTTCCCTAAAGGTAAATCTGGTAAATTTGGAAAAACAGTATAGATATGTATGGTTTGAAACATGAAACAGGTTTTCACATTGAGAGTAATAAGGAAAACTTCCTTTTCTGAGTTCAATTTATCAATTTATTAACTGCCATACTCTCATTTCTTTTTATATTTACCCATGGAAATAAAATTAATCTCTTGAATAGAAACCAAATATTCTTTAGACTTCATTGCATTTAGTACTTTTGTCATCTGGTACTAGAAAAATAACAAAGAAAATATAGATACTGTCATTTTTATTGTTTTTTAGTAATAAATTTATAAATATGGATATATATGGATCCATAGATTGTGACAGATTTTATTCTATCACAATTTGGACATATGACATAAGTGTCCAGAGACATGAAGATAATATTCTTTCTACCAAAATAAGTAATATCTAGATTTGATAATGTGGTTCTTAACTTTATCACACAGGGCCTTCCTGGTGGCTCAGATGGGAAAGAATCTGCCTGCAATGCAGGATATCCAGGTTTGATCTCTGGGTTGGGAAAATCCCCTGGAGAAGAGAATGGGAACCCACTCCAATATTCTCGCCTGGAGAATTCCAAGGACAGAGGAGCCTGGTGGGCTACAGTCCATGGGGTCACAAAGAGTCAGACATGACTGAGCAAGACTAAATTTATTACACATGTGATATTGAGTAATATACAGGAAACATCACTGATTTTTGGAATTAAGAGAAAAATTCTGCGTTATGCTTTGTATCATTTTCCTATTGCTGTGTAATAAATAACAAAAATTTAGTTGCTAAAAATCATACAGATGCATTATCTCACAACTTTCTTGAGTTAGGAGTTCTGGGATAGATCGCCTGGCTCCCCACCCAGAGTTTCAGCAAACTGAAGTAGAAGTGTCAGTCTGGCTTCAGTCCCACCTGAGACTCAGGATTCTCTTCAAAACTACCTGGTTGTTGGCAGAATTCAGCCTCTTGCCTTACTGAATTAACCTGCTTAATTGCTATCTATCATCCGGGGGCCACTCAGCTTCCATAGGTCATCTTTGGAGTTTGGTTGTTCGCTTCTTCAATACTAATAGAATTTATGTTGTTTCTAATCTCTCTATCTTATTTTACCTCTGACCTTTAGATTTTCTTTAAAAGCATTCATCTTATTCAGTCATCCCCAGTAAGGTTAATCTGCTATTTGATTAATTTAAAATAAACTTTTTAGGGACCTGAATTATATCTCCAAAAATCTGTTCACCTTTGCCACATATAACCTTATCAAGGAAGTGATAACTTACTACTTAACTCATCAGCACTAAAAGGTAGAAAATTATGACATGCATACCAGGAGGTAAGAATCTTGGGAACCACCTTTGAATCCTGCTTAATTTATAGTCCAATATCCATTATGTTTTATCTGTGTAACATTGAGCAATTTACTTATTCTCTGTTAAGTCAGATAACTGTATTAAATAACCCGTCTAGGAAACTTCTAGCTTTGACATTCTAAAATTCTAAAATATGGAGAGAGTTCAAAATTACAGTGATAAGGGACACACACACACACAGATTTCTGGAAGCTTAAAGTGCTCTCTGATTCTGGCAACAGTTGTAGGAGCTTGCCTTGGACTCAGGAAGTTGTGGTTAAGCAAGTAAATGAAGACATCGAGAGTAAGTTTTTAAATGAATTCAGAGTACAGATTTATTGCCAATCACCTCCTCATGAAAATGCTATGGGATTCAAAACACAACATGGGACATTAAAGTAGTCATTGAACTATAATCATTATGGAAATTTAGAAATTTGAGAGGTTTGACATAACAGGTAGTAAAGCTGACTAAAACTCTTAAAGTTGAGGTAATTTTAATGGCCTCTCATTTAAAATGACAAGCTAATATTGCTATGTAATCTGTCACATTATAAAATTGTATTTCTAAGCTAATAAAATGGTTTATAAAGCTTGACTTGAAATATATTTGTAGTAGTATATTAATATTAGAAAGATATGAGAATACATAAAACATAAATGCAACAAACTTCTCTAGAGAAAGTTTAGCAGTTATACCAGAAAACACAGTTGTGTAATAAACTCCTGAAAGTGTAAGCTCTACCAGGGGGGAAAAAGAAAGAGATGGAATGGAACAGTAGGATTTTCTCTTCCATCATAACCTCATCAGGAATACTTGAAATACCAATGGTGGCCATACTCGATGCTTCTGAAAACATGACAATGTGCACTTTTTTTTACATGGCACTCCACATAACAGTGTTTCAAATGGTTTCCAAAAGGGTTTTATAGGATTGACTAACTCAAGACAATGTGGCACTGTGTGGTCCTTGAAAAATTCACGGAAGTAACACTAGGCCAACAGATCTTATTCAACCTGGATAGACAGATGACCAAAAAGAAAGTACAAATCCTTCAGTGACATAAAGAAAATAGTAATAATTATCAGCTAGGAGGTCTCTGAGGGGCTTATGGGGTGATCCTGTAACTAGCTTTGGTGTGAGTAGAATGCTAACCTTCTAGGGTTGAATAAGAGATGCTAGATAAATTCTGAGGTACTTGAAATCACTGTCCTATTTATAAAGACACAATAAGAGGGTTGAAGAAGTGGAAATAAAGGTGATGCAGGTTACCAGATAAATACGAGTAATGGTGAACCTCCTTTATTCACACTCCACCAGGCTGACTCTCAAATGGGAATTGCTATCTAACTTGCTGGCTGACTGCCAAATGTACTGGGTTTGCTCCAGATGTGTTTGGACTTAAAGGGAGGTAGAAAGGCTGAAATGTCTTACAATGTGCTCTGTGGTACTTAGGAAAGGCATCCAGTCACAAGATGTGAGAAGCCCAATGCTACACCTGGACTTCCTAAAGTCACCTTCACATCAGTCACTTAACTGACTGAAGTACTTTATGAACTCCTGCTCTGGTGCTATCCAAGGTCTCTAGATTTTTCACTGCTGACAGGAAAGTCAATTCACTAAGTTACTCTCCTTTTCAACCTAACTGATGAAAGGATATTAAAGGTGAGGAAAATTTGATGCTTTTAGAAGAAACTTTATGTAAAATTGGGGTAGAGGTAAGAATAGGCACTTGGGAGGTTATAAGCTGTACTGACTACAACAGGAAATCACATGAACAGGCAGTCTGAGTTTAACTCTGGGCTCTTCTAGATTTTGTGTGACCTTCGGCAAATTAATTGCCTGCTGTGGACCTTGGTTTCTATATTTAATTACAATGATCTAATAATTTATTAAATATAACATAACAAAAATATCCCTTTAACCCTGCTAAAACTGAACCCACCCATAACTCAAATTTTTCATCTTATCGCCATAGTTCTTCTCATTGTTATATCCAATAAACAGTCTGCTTACTTATTTTACTTTGGTTTCTGTTCCTAAAAGAGATGTAATCTCCACTAGAAAAGGTATGTCTGTCTGTTTTGCCAGTAGCTTTATAACTAGAGCCTAGAATATTACCTAACACATAGTTCAGTTCAGTTCAGTTCAGTTCAGTTCAGTTCAGTCGCTCAGTTGTGTCCAACTCTTTGCGACGTCATGAATTGCAGCACGCCAGGCCTCCCTGTCCGTCACCAACTTCCGGAGTTCACTCAGACTCACGTCCATCGAGTCAGTGATGCCATCCAGCCATCTCATCCTCTGTCATCCCCTTCTCCTCCTGCCCTCAATCCCTCCCAGCATCAGTCTTTTCCAATGAGTCAACTCTTCGCATGAGGTGGCCAAAGTCCTGGAGTTTCAGCTTTAGCATCATTCCTTCCAAAGAAATCCCTTTAGCATCATCCCTTCACAATGGACTGGTTGGATCTCCTTGAAGTCCAAGGGACTCTCAAGAGTCTTCTCCAACACCACAGTTCAAAAGCATCAATTCTTCAGCACTCAGCCTTCTTCACAGTCCAACTCTCACATCCATACATGACCACAGGAAAAACCATAGCCTTGAAGACAGACCTTAGTTGGCAAAGCAATGTCTCAACTTTTGAATATGCCATCTAGGTTGGTCATAACTTTCCTTCCAAGGAGTAAGCATCTTTTAATTTCATGGCTGCAATCACCATCTGCAGTGATTTTGGAGCCACCAAAAATAAAGTCTGACACTATTTCCACTCTTTCCCCAACTATTTCCCACGAAGTGGCGGGACCAGATGCCATGATATTCGTTTTCTGAATGTTGAGCTTTAAGCCAACTTTTTCACTCTCCTCTTTCACTGTCATCAAGAGGCTTTTTAGCTCCTCTTCACTTTGTGCCATAAGGGTGGTGTCATCTGCATATTCGAGGTTATTGATATTTCTCCCAGCAATCTTGATTCCAGCTTGTGCTTCTTCCAGCCCAGCGTTTCTCATGATGTACTCTGCATAGAAGTTAAATAAGCAGGGTGTCAATATACAACCTTGATGTACTCCTTTTCCTATTTTGAACCAGTCTTTTGTTCCTTGTCCAGTTCTAACTGTTGCTTCCTGACCTGCATATAGGTTTCTCAAGAGGCAGGTCAGGTGGTCTGGTATTCCCATCTCTTTCAGAATTTTCCACAGTTTATTGTGATCCAACAGTCAAAGGCTTTGGCATGGTCAATAAAGCAGAAATAGATGTTTTATGGAACTCTCTTGTTTTTTCAATGATCCAATGGATGTTGGCAATTTGATCTCTGGTTCCTCTGCCTTTTCTAAAACCAGGTTGAACAACTGGAAGTTCACAGTTCATGTATTGCTGAAGCCTGGCCTGGAGAATTTTGAGCATTACTTTACTAGCATGTGAGATGAGTGCAATTGTGTGGTAGTTTGAGCATTCTTTGGTGTTGCCTTTCTTTGGGATTGGAATAAAAACTGACCTTTTCTAGTCCTGTGACCACTGCTGAGTTTTCCAAATTTGCTGGCATATTGAGTGCAGCACTTTCACAGCATCATCTTTCAGGATTTGAAATAGCTCAACTGGAATTCCATCACCTCCACTAGCTTTGTTTGTAGTGATGCTTTCTAAGGCCCACTTGACTTCACATTCCAGGATGTCTGGCTCTAGGTGAGTGATCACACCATCGTGATTATCTGGGTCATGAAGATCTTTTTTGTACAGTTTTTCTGTGTATTCTTGCCACCTCTTCTTAATATCTTCTGCTTCTGTTAGGTCCATACCATTTCTGTCCTTTATCACATAGTAAGTGATCATATTTATAATTTTTTTTAACAAATAAAACAGTTCTGTTTCACAGGTTCTTGTGAGAATAAAATCACCTGACTTATGTAATGGATCAAATGCACAGCCCCTGAAAAATATTAGTGCCCTCTTTCACACTGTTCATGGTCCTATCTTTTCAAGAATATTTAGGAATCTGCCTCTCTGACAGATTTTGAGTTCTGAGAATGTAGGTACTTATTTTATTTGTCTTTATATACTCATCACCTGGCAAAGGACTTGGCCCAGTATTTAATAACTATTCAGGGAATTAATGAATGAATATTTCAATATTATATGATCAATAAATAATTGAAACAGAAAAGAAAAGCACCTGACATAAACCAAAAGGCATAAAGTGCATCCTTCTAGTGAACAAGGTAATACAATTATTATCCAGTTTCTTGACAAAGCCTTCTACAGCTAGATTCTGAATCAGAAGATTTGACATTTCACAAAACAATGCAGAATATTTTGTAAGTCATTTTAATTTTCCTATTTGACTTTTCCCCCCAAAAAAGGCATGTATGATATTCCATTCATATTGATTCCATAATATTTATCAAGTTCATTATATGTATTCAATAGTAGGGCTTTCCTTGTAGAAAAATTGATCAAGATATATTTTTAGCCATACATCATCTTTCTTCCTTTGAAACCATCCTGCTAGAAATTGAAATACAGGAAACATTGTTTTATGAATTGCTACAACTCAACTGCACATACTAAACTTTAATGATGACAAAGAAAAAACTAAAGAGCATTGGTTTCAACTAGATTTGTCTCTTTGTTTAAGGCATACCTGCAGGGTTGGGTGGGGGAGGATTCACATTCTTAGCTGCAGTTGCTGAAACAAAATTCAAAACAAAAGAAATCATAGTCTTTAAAGAACATGGCAATAATGCTGGCATTTCAGATTGTCCTGAGTATAGAAAATAGGTATAGTAACATAATGAGTAAAGCATTAAGATCAATCCAAGACTAGTAATCCTCAAAGATTCTAAGACATGCAGACATGGTATCAGTGAAGTCTAACAGAGACTAGGGGGTCGAAAAGGAGCAGAAGTCTAATTTGGATGGAGGATGTGGTTAAAAAGTTGTACTGTTTTAGAATGATAACAACAACATTTAAGTTTCGAAGTACTAAAATTCTAGAAAATTCTCTAAGAAGAGGAAGGGGAACAGAGAAATAGAGTAAAATTCAATTATCAGCACAGAAACTCCAAGTTAATTAGCAACAAGAATGATTTTGCTAACTCAAAAGTGTTCTTCAGTTTATGAATAATTCACAATGAGTTTGGTACTACGGAAAGACTGAAAAGGGAATAAAATTGTCAAAGCTTTAGCACGGACTTAATCGAAAGTATAAAGCTTATAAGATATGGCCAAACTGACAGATATAATTAGTGACAAATAGACATAAATATGTCTCCAGAGACTCTCTTCAAGAAAAAAATTTACCCTACTAATTTGGATTTGCTATAATTTTATACTTAGTAAAAGTATATTTGTAAAAAATAATGTTTTAAAAAAGGAAGATAATTTTTATTTTGAAATAATTTTCAACTGCAAAATAGCTACAAAATTAAAACAGATAGCTCTTTTATTTCCCCAAGACATTTGAGAGCAGGTTGCTAATGTAATGATTCATTTTGACCCAATACTTTAGAGTATAAATTGTACAAATAAGGATCTTATTCTATGTCTAGACAATAAACCATGAAAATAAAAAAGTAAGTTTGCTACATTATTACTGTCTAACCCATAGATCTATTGAATCTTTGTTGCTTATAGCTGCAATAATGTTTATAGAAAACTGAGCCAAGCTCATGTGCTGTGTACTCATTTGTTATGTCTCTTTATTATTCTCCAATCTGAAACTCTTAATCTTTGACATTCGTGATTTTGAGATATTTGCATTTGCGTAAATAGTTTTTAGAATATACCTCAATTAGGATTTATCTGAACTTTCACTATTAATAGTTTCAGATCATACATTTTTGACACACAATTTCCCAGGTGGCACTAGTGGTAAAGAACCCACCTTCCAATGCAGGAAACATAAGAGACGTGGGTTCAGTTCCTAGGTTGGAAAGATCTCATGGAGAAGGAAATGGCAACCCACTCCAGTATTCTTGCCTGGAGAATCCCATTGAAGCGGAGCCTGGTGGGCTATACTCCATGGGATCACAAATATTTGGACTTGCATCTTATCAAGTCCCATGTGATTTCAATGTTCTCATTTCTTGAGATGTTAACACTATTCACTTAATTAAATCCACCTCTGCCAACTTTTTTTTCTTTCCTTTTTCTCCACTGCAATCATCATTTTGATAAGAGGTAAATTAAGTCTCTATAAGAATCCTATTTCTTAAATATTTTTTATCTTCTTTGGTTTTTCTTGGTTGAATTAACTATTATTATGATGGTTACTGAACAGTACTTTTCTAATTTCATTATTATTTCCTACCATTATCTGTTGCATTTTATTTAAAAGAATATCTTTCTAGTCATTCATTTACATCAGTATTAACTCATGAGTTGCTTTTTAATCAATAGGTTACTTACTTGGATACACAAATTTTTTTAGTTTTTTTTTTTTTTTTTCAGTAGGGACCTCTTCAAGATCAATTCTGTGTCTTTCTGACATATTTCCATATTTTTTTATCTGTCTTTTCTCCAAGGTGCCCTGCTTCATTTTTGTTGGTATTTAGAAATCAACTGAGAAACTGGTAGGTACACATCAGTTTTGGACAGAGCTAGAGAATACATGCATCAAACACATACATATACTTCTATATTTATATTTAAATGTTTGTATCAGAAGTTCTAATTCTAATCCAATATTGCAAGGTTTATCCTAGTGTTCTTTCATTTCCTATTTGCATCTTCTTTCTCTGACAATGATAAAGTTAGTTCCCATTATTCTCAATATAATTACTTACTGAATTAATCTCTAGAATATGGAACTAATCTCTAATAGTCATCAATGACTCCCTACCCCCATTAGTATCTCCACTCCCTTCCTGAGCTCTGACAACTCATGCTGGGCCTTGCCCACATTTTACCCTTCCTCCTGCCCACTGAATCTTTCTATCTATCTCAGCCTCTACCTAATTATTTTTTAAATTATATTATTAGGATGAAAAGAAGCATGCTATACTTCTGGTTATCTTTCATAAGGATTGCTATTATCTTCTCTGTAAAAACATGGTCATTTTTCAATGCTGGTTTTTTCCAAGGTGTGATTTCTTAATTTAACTGCTAATCTGCATTTTCCCCCCATCTTTCTTAGAGTTTCCAAAGGGAAGCAAGTTACAAACTGATGTTGTTATTCTTCAATTCTGATGACGTTTACTCAAGAGAAGATACAGCTGCAAAGATCCAGTTAAGACAAGTATAGTAAGACTATTATTAGAACACTGAGCAGTGCTCTGCACTCAGCTTTTAAAGAATCCTGCCCATCATATTCACAGAGAATTTCACTAAGAACCACTAAACTCCATGAGCAGTCATATATTCACATGTATACACACTTACATTCAAATACATATACATTTATAGAGAAGCTCCTGCCCACATCCCGCACCTTCCATCATTCTTAGAACATTTTGGCACTTTTAAAAGCCAACACTTCAGAATATCAGTGTAAGCTATTTATTCTCAAGTAGGGTGCTTTTACCCCAAAGGAAAAAACAAAGTAGTTCTTATGATGTGAAAAAAAAATCACTCTTTTTTATGTATAAAACACAACTATGCTATACACACAAATGCACGCACACATACACTTGGGCATACACACACTATATTACTGATAGTAAAATTTCATGGGAAAAAGTAAGTAGGAGAAATGTAAAGTAAAAGGCTCTCAGCAAGGGAATAGTGGGAAAGATTTGAGATACTGTGTATGCCTATCACTTTATGGAAAATTCTCTATCAAGGAAATAAAATACCATTTTAGTTGAAAGTTCACCTGTACTCTGTGACCTCCTGGCTCTGCTGCCTTGATGCCTGTGATGGCCTGAAGTGTATCTGAGAGATACATGTTATTTTAATTCTTTCAAAAGTAAGAAACTAACCTTTAGATTTTGTAGCTATCAAAGATGCAGTCCTTTTGGGTAACCCTACAGCATTGCAACTCTTGAAGGTGTGGTCCTGTGTCAAATATTAGTAATTCCCTAACTAGGGAGAACAAATGCTAGCTAGGTAGTATATTATTATGCTAGCTATTTACTTATTTTTCATATGTAAAATAAGTATGTACTTATTTCATATGTACTTATTTTTCACATTTTTCAGATGTTTATTCATCTAGTTATATACTCAGTGGGAAGGGCTTGATGGGAAATCAAAATTACTCAAATTTAGATAGATTACTCAAATCAAAATACTCAAATCTAGAATCTCAAATTCTCCTAGAAGTTATGGTATAGTTATCAAAAGTTATGTATTAATCTAAACATTTTAATCCTCAATCAGTCCATTATAGAAAGCCTACCAGGTACTGAGCCAGGCTATGAGATTATAGATTTAAATAACACAAAGTTCCAGCTCAGGATTTTTTTTTATTTTTTTATTTTTTTAACCATATAACAGCAGATACTATGCAAAGGAAACAAGCCATTATTCATCACATACATTAGCTGACCAATATATTCTTGCATGATATATAGACAAATAAAATGAAATTTCATTTCCTTCTTGTCTTTATTATAATTAATTTACATTATGTTACTTTCCTACAATATTATATCTACTATATTAAGGAAATAGAATGAAATTTATAAACGAAATAATGTGGAATAGAAGCATATACTGTATTTTTGTGTACAAATAGCTGTGCCATAATAACTGTGGTCAGAGTATTCATAGAATTTTATAGCTGGCAAGGATGCTGGAGAGTTTATTCACAGTGAGAAGTATTTTAGCTTTATAAATATTTCCTTATACCACTATAAGGAGCATTTGCTTAAATACCCATCAAACCAGTTTCTGATACTAGAGCCAAAAAAAATCTGGAGAGATAGTAGCATTATGTGCTAATTTTAAAAAAGAATGTCATACTAAACCAAGATTAAAGTAATATACAATGTAGAGTAGTCAAACTGTACATCTAAAGCAATGCTGGGCCAAAGAATAAATATTTTTGTCATTTTTCAGAGTTTAGAAAATCATGGACATAGGGCTTACAGATCCAATGCCTGTTGAAACTTTGGTGACTGAAACAACTTTTTCAATGCACAATATGAGGCAATGAGAGTCAAAAAAGACTTGAGGCATACAGTTCCTCAAGATAATAAGATTTAGAAGATGGTTTCACCTCCAGGTTTATTTGCTCTGGGACACAAGAGCAGATACAGGAACATCTCACATGCATGAGAAGTTTGTTTGTTTGTTTGTTTTTTTCCTGAGTATATTCTCCTTATCTCTGTGGCTGCTAAAAAAGCTTACACTTTTTTTCACTGATTATTAGAAGTTATATTAACTATGCACAAGAAGAATGCTGATCTGTAATTCCATTAAATGGAGGCCATTGTGAAAGGAATAGTGAACACTGACATTGCAGGTTGAATGGTCTGTGAGCAAGTATTACTTTAAGCAGGTCAAGCAGATGTCACTGGAATCTGGATTTATGCTGGGTAATACCACTGAGTATTCAAAACAACTTCAAAGTTATAGAAATGGAATAATGTAAATTAGTCGCTTTTTAAAAATTAAAATGAGATTTTAACATTGCACTGAGACTTCTGTACCATGAAATTTCACTCAGTTTTAGGTAAATATTGTGTTTTTGGAGGCTTCCCTGGTGGCTCAGATGGTAAAGAATCTCCTTGCAATGCAGAAGACCCACGTTAGATCCCAGGGTTGGGAGATCCTTTGGAAAAGGGAATAGGTACATACTCCAGTATTCTTGCCTGAAGAAGTCCATGGAGAGAGGCAGCCTACAGTCCATGGGGTCACAAAGAGTTGGGCATGATTGAGTGACAAACACACACTATTATGTCTTTAACATTAATGAATTCATATAAAAACATGTTTAATATTAAAGTATAATTGGCATATAACATTATACTAGTTTCAACTCTCCAATATAATGATTTGATATCTACATATATTATGAAATGATCACCACAATAAGCCCAGTTAACATCTGCCACCACACATATTCACAGAATGTTTTTTCCTTGTGATAGGAACTTTTAAGATCCACTTTCTTAGCAACTTTCATATATGCAATATGGTATTAGTAACAATAGTCACCACATTGTTTATCACATCTTCTATATTCTAAACTTATTTTAACTGGAAGTTTGTACCTTTTGACTTCTTTCACCTATTTTGACTACACTCCCCACACCCCCACCACATCCCCATCCTGCACCTCTGGCAACCACCAATCTGTCCTCTATATCACATAATAATTCTCAAATGCTGAATAATACTGTCCATTTACTTTAAAATCCTTATTAAAAAAGATGAGATGTGAATAAATGGATTAATAGCTCTGTAATAAATTCACAAATAGACAAGTGAGAGTACAGTTATAATCACAAAACTTAGAGTTTCTCCATATTTATACCATATATCTGGAGAAGGAAATGGCAACCCACTCCAGCACCATTGCCTGGAAAATCCCATGGACAGAGGAGCCTGGTAGGCTACAGTCTATGGGGTCGCAAAGAGTCGGACACGACTGAGCAACTTCACCGCACTGCTACTGCTATACCATATATCACATAATTGTAAATCATATATTTATATATAAAGAGAGATAGAGACAGAGAGAGTGAGAAATCCTTTCTAACATTCATAGAACTATGTTGGTTTCTAATATTGGTGATCATCAGAGGAGTAAATTCTGCACATTTTAGAAGGAGAAAGTGTTTTCTTTCATAAAGCAATTCAATGGATATTAGGTTCATTTTGAGTTCACATTACAAAGTCTTCGTGAATACTCATCAACATGTAGGTTAAATGAGTACTCAAAATACTACTGTAAATTAAATTTCATAACTCTAATAAATTTAGCCCTATTATAACCAATCTCAGAAACTGGTTCTAGAACTTCAGTAAATATGATTGAGGAGCTTATGTGGAAGAACACACTTTATGTTTTAAACAATGCAAATGTTGGCTAAAATAATAAAAATTTTTAAAAGTATGTATACATAACTGAATTTGATAATGAGAGAAAATATCCTTGTTTTAGAAATGAAGATGAGATTAATAGCCAGTACTTAATCACCTAAGAGTGTCACCAAAGCTCAACAGAAAGAGAGGAAAGTCAGGGCTTTAAGCTATAAACATTTCAGTGAGATTATCTGAATAAAGACAAAAACAATAAGAAAACAAAAAGAGAAAAAACAACCTCAACCTACCACTTTAGAAAGCAGCAAGAATTTTTGCCATCTTTTATGAATTTAAGTGAAAACCACCACCTCTGAAAAACTGGAGTTTCATGCCAGCATCTTATTGCAGGGTGAAACATCACACTAAGAAGACAAAGAAATTAGTATAAACACCGATCCACATCTATAAGGCTCTGGCAATGCTAGAGTACATGCCACAGTTTAGAGCACACCACAATACATGGACGGCAACACCTAGACAGGCTAAACTCAGCATCAAAGACCTTAAACATGGCAGAGAAATAAACTGACACAGAAAGTGAAGTATGAAAAATTTTGAGCAACTTGACCCACAAAAGCTAAATATTAGAAAAAACTGAAAGGACTTCAAAATAAGTAGCTTATTATGTTCAAAGAGATGGAAAAATGAAGGCAGATTTGAAAATGAACCAGGTAGGAATTAAAGAAATGAAAACTATAACTGAAGTTAACCATAAAAATAAAACGTTAGGATACTATTTGAATTAATGACTAGCCATGAACGTGAACATGAAGTCGCTCAGTCGTGTCCGACTCTTTGCCAGTCCCCACGGACTGTAGCCTACCAGGCTCCCCTGTCCCTGGGATTTTCCAAGCAATAGTACTGGAGTGGATTGCCGTGTCCTTCTCCAAGGGATCTTCCCAATCTGGGATTGAGCCCGGGTCTCCCTCATCGTAGACAGACGCTTTTCCATCTGAGCCACCAGGGAAGTCCATAGGTGTATAAAATAATCAGTTCAGTTCAGTTCAGTTCAGTCGCTCAGTCCTGTCCGACTCCTTGCAACCCCATGAATCTCAGCACGCCAGGCCTCCCTGTCCATCACCATCTCCTGGAGTTTACTCAGACTCACGTCCATCGAGTCAGTGATGCCATCCAGCTATCTCATTCTCGGTCGTTCCCTTGTCCTCCTGCCCCCAATCTCTCCCAGCATCAGAGTCTTTTCCAATCAGTCAACTCTTCGCATGAGGTGGCCAAAGTACTGGAGCTTCAGCTTTAGCATCATTCCTTCAAAAGAAATCCCAGGGTTGATCTCCTTCAGAATGGACTGGTTGGATCTCCTTGCAGTCCAAGGGACCCTCAAGGGTCTTCTCCAACACCACAGTTCAAACACATCAATTCTTCAGCACTCAGCCTTCTTCACAGTCCAACTCTCACATCCATACATGACCACAGGAAAAACCATAGCCTTGACTAGATGGACCTTAGTCGCCAAAGTAATGTCTCTGCTTTTGAATATACTATCTAGGTTGGTCATAACTTTTCCTCCAAGGAGTAAGCGTCTTTTAATTTCATGGCTGCAGGCACCATCTGCAGTGATGTTGGAGCCCAAACAAATAAAGTCTGACACTGTTTCTACTGTTTCCCCATCTATTTCCCATGAAGTGATGGGACCAGATGCCATGATCTTAGTTTTGGGATTGTTGAGTTTTAAGCTAACTTTTTCACTCTCTTCTTTCACTTTCATTAAGAGGCTCTCTAGTTATTTGCTTTCTGCCAGAGCAGGTGTGGGTCGGTGGTGGGCTACTTGCAGGGTTGGGGGCACTGAGTGTGGCAGTTCATACACAGGACCTTTTGAAGGAGGTTGCCATTATCTTCATAACCTCCACATAATTTGGTCTCAAGTCAAAAAACTGGGAGAGAAAACAGCCCCACCCATCAATAGAAAATTGGAATAAAGATTTACTGAGCTTGGCAGACTTTATTTTTTGGGAGGCTCCAAAATCACTGCAGATGGTGATTGCAGCCATGAAATTAAAAGATGCTTACTCCTTGGAAGGATAATTATGACCAACCTAGATAGCATATTCAAAAGCAGAGACATTATTTGCCAACAAAGGTCCATCTAGTCAAGGCTGTGCTTTTACAGTAGTCATGTATGGATGTGAAATTTGGACTGTGAAGAAAGCTGAGCACCAAAGAATGCTTTTGAACTGTGGTGTTGGAGAAGACTCTTGAGAGTCCCTTGGTCTGCAAGGAGATCCAACCAGTCCATTCTAAAGGAGATCAGTCCTGGGTATTCTTTGGAAGGACTGATGATAAAGTCCAATTCTTTGGGCACCTCATTAGAAGAGTTGACTCATTGGAAAAGACTCTGATGCTGGTATTCTTTGGAAGGACTGATGATAAAGTCCAATTCTTTGGGCACCTCATTAGAAGAGTTGTCTCATTGGAAAAGACTCTGATGCTGGAAGGGATTGAGGGCAGGAGGAGAAGGGGACGACAGAGGATGAGATGGCTGAATGGCATTACTGACCGATGGACGTGAGTTTGAGTGAACTCTTGGAATTGGTGATAGACATGGAGGCCTGGCGTACTGCAATTCATGGGGTCGCAAAGAGTCTGACACGACTGAGTGACTGAACTGAACTGAGCTTGGCCCCAACAATTAGAACAAGACCCAGTTTTCTCATTTTTCTCTCCCATCAGGAAGCTTCCATAAGCCTCTTATCCTTACCCATCAGAGGGCAGACAAAACGAAAACCACAATTACAGAAAACTAATCAAGCTGATCACATGAACAAAAACCTTCTAACCAATGAAATTATGAGCCACGCCATGTAGGGCCACTCAAGATGGATGGGTCATGGTGGAGAGTCCTGACAAAATGTGGTCCACTGGAGAAGGGAATGGCTAACCTTCAGTATTCTTGTCTTGAGAACCCCATGAACAGTATGAAAAGGCAAAAAAAGATATGCCTTTACATAAAAAGTTATTAAAATAATACCTATTATTTTAAGCGAGCAAGGATTGTGTTAGTCGCTCAGTCGTGTCTGACTATTTGAGACCCCACAGACTATAGCCCGCCAGGCTTCTCTATCTATGGAATTCTCCAGGCAAGAATACTGGAGTGGATTTCCATTCCCTTCTCCAGAGGAACTTCCCAACCCAGAGATTAAACCCTGGTCTCCTGCCTCGCAGGCAGATTCTTTACTGTTTGAGATACAGAGAAGTCTAAAGGTCTTGGTACATGCCAAATATATCAATAAAACTTTACATTTAATATCTCCTGCAGTCCAGGTAACACCTACATGAGATAGGTATCATTTTGTCTCTCTTTACTACCAAGGAAAATGAGGTTTAGAAGGGGCTAATAAACCTGAAGTAGTTTTAGAAAATTCATGGGTAGAATCTAGATACTAACTGTAGTTATTTGGCTCCAGTCCATGCTCTTAACAAAAGTCCTATACTACACATTCTCAAGCAAACGATTTTGAAGCATGCCAAAAAGAAGTATTCCTGGCTAAAATTCTACTTTTCTTAAACTTCCAATCTGTTCTCCTCACCCTTTCCCCTGGCACACAGTTATATTAAAATGGAGAACAAACAAGGACCTATGATATAGTACATGGAACTCTACTCAATGTTATGTGGAAGCCTGGATGGGAGGGGAGTTTGGGGGAGAATGGATACGTGTATATCTTTAATTCAATTTTCTGTGGATGGGCAGGGCTTTGTTCCCTCTCTGTTATTTGACCTGAGGCCAAACTATGGTGGAGATAATGGGACCTTTTGAAGGTGATGGGTCCTTCAAAAGGTCCCATGCACACACTGCTATATGCAGTACCCCCAAACCTGCAGCAGGCCACTGCCAACCCATGCCTCTGCTGGAGGCTCCTGGACACTCATGGACAAGTCTGGGTCAATCTCTTCTGGAGTCACTGCTCCTTTCTTTTGGGTCCTGGTGCATAGTGCATACAAGGTTTTTTGTGCGCCCTCCAAGAGTCTATTTCCCAATCCTGGGTAAGTTCTGGCAGCTCTATGGTGGGGTCAATGATGACCTCCTCCAAGAGGATTTATGCCATACCCAGGGCTACTGCACCCAAAGTTCCTGCCCCTGCAGCAGTCCACTGCTGACCCACACCTCCATGGGAGACATTCAAACACAGTTCTGTCTCAGTCTCCATGGGGTCTCTGGGTCCTGGTGCACACAAGGTTTGTTTGAGCCTTCTAAGAGTCTCTGGTGAGCATGGTTTGATTCTAAACATGATTTTGCCACTCCTACCATCTTGCTGGGGCTTTTCCTTTGCTCTTGGATGTGGGGCATCTCCTCAAAGTCACTCCAGCACCTTACAAAGGAGAAAAGGAAAGATATACCCATTTGAATGCAGAGCTCCAAAGAACAGTAAGGAGAGATAAGAAAGCATTCCTCAGTGATCAATGCAAAGAAATAGAATAACAAAATAGAATGGGAAATACTAGAGATCTCTTCAAGAAAATTAGATATACCAAGGGAACATTTCATGCAAAGACAGAAAATTCAAAAAGAGATGGGAATACCAGACCACCTGACCTGCCTCTTGAGAAATCTGTATTCAGGTCAGGAAGCAACAGTTAGAACTGAACTTGGAACAACAGACTGGTTCCAAATAGGAAAAGGAGTACGTCAGGCTGTATATTGTCACCCTGCTTATTTAACTTCTATGCAGAGTATATCATGAGAAACACTGGACTGAAAGAAATACAAGCTGGAATCAAGATTGCTAGGAGAAATATCAATAACCTCGGATATGCAGATGACACCACCCTTATGGCAGAAAGTGGAGAGGAACTAAAGAGCCTCTTGATGAAAGTGAAAGTGGAGAGTGAAAAAGTTGGCTTAAAGTTCAACATTCAGAAAACGAAGATCATGGCATCTGGTCCCATCACTTCATGGGAAATAGATGGGAAACAGTGGAAACAGTATCAGACTTTATTGTTTTGGGCTCCAAAATCACTGCAGATGGTGATTGCAGCCATGAAATTAAAAGACGCTTACTCCTTGGAAGAAAAGTTATGACCAACCTAGACAGCATATTCAAAAGCAGAGACATTACTTTGCCGACTAAGGTCCTTCTAGTCAAGGCTATGGTTTTTCCTGTGGTCATGTATGGATGTGAGAGTTGGACTGTGAAGAAGGCTGAGCACTGAAGAATTGATGCTTTTGAACTGTGGGGTTGGAGAAGACTCTTGAGAGTCCGTTGGACTGCAAGGAGATCCAACCAGTCCATTCTGAAGGAGATCAACCCTGGGATTTCTTTGGAAGGAATGATGCTAAAGCTGAAACTCCAGTACTTTGGCCACCTCATGAGAAGAGTTGACTGATTGGAAAATACTCTGACACTGGGAGGGATTGAGGGCAGGAGGAGAAGAGGATGACAGAAGGTAAGATTGGCTGGATGGCATCACTGACCCTATGGACGTGAGTCTGAGTGAACTCTGGGAGTTGGTGATGGACAGGGAGGCCTGGCGTGCTGTGATTCATGGGGTCGCAAAAAGTTGGACACGACTGAGCAACTGAACTGAAGTGAACTGAAGAGTTTTTCTCAACAAAGTTCAAGGAGAAAAATAAATAACTTTACAATGGAAAAACCCAGAAGATACCACCCTAACAAAGCCATCAATATTGTCACCAGTAATGAGACATCATGTGCCTGCTAATATGATGCAATGAGTAGGACATCAATTACTTCTAGGGTATTTTAGACAAAAATAAAAATAAAAAAAAAATAAAAACATGACTAATCATGTGAGAACATCAGGCAAACCAAAACTGAGGGGCATTCTACTCAATAACAGGCTAGTACTCTTCAACAGTGTCAAGGTCATGAAAACACAAACAAAAACCTGACAAATGCTCACAAATTGGCAAATACTAAGCAAACATATCACTAATTGTAATCTGAGAGCCCAGATGGAACCCTGATACCAGCAGAAGAACAGTAGTGGGTAATTCCAATACTGTCTCTTAGTTATCAGAATCGAAACAATGCTAATTTCATTGTTTCTGTAATGATACCAACAAATGGCCAATGAACACATGAAAAGTTGCTCAACACTGCTCAACATTAGACACGCAAATCAAAACACAGTGAGGCATCCCGTCACACCAACCAGAAAGGCCATCATCAAAAACACTACAGACAAACTCTAAAGAGGATGTGGAGAAAAGGGAACCCTACTGCACTGTTGATGGGAATGTAAATTGTTACAGCCATTATGAAGAACAGTATGGAGATCCCTTAACAAACTAAGAATAAAACTCGCATCAGTTCAGTTCAATTCAGTCGCTCAGTCGTGTCCGACTCTTTGTGATGTCATGAATTGTAGCATGCCAGGCTTCCCTGTCCATCACCAACTCCCAGAGTTCACTCAGACTCACGTCCATCGAGTCAGTGATGCCATCCAGCCATCTCATCCTCTATAGTCCCCTTCTTCTCCTGCCTCTAATCCCTCCCAGCATCAGGGACTTTTCCAGTAAGTCAACTCTTCTCATGAGGTGGCCAAAGTACTGGAGTTTCAGCTTTAGCGTTATTCCTTCCAAAGAAATCCCAGGGCTGATCTCTTTCAGAATGGACTGGTTGCATCTCCTTGCAGTTCAAGGGACTCTCAAGAGTCTTCTCCAACACCACAGTTCAAAAGCATCAATTCAAAAGCACAGAAGTTAAATAAGCAGGGTGTCAATATATAGCCTTGACGTACTCCTTTTCCTATTTGAAACCAGTCTGTTGTTCCAAGTCCAGTTCTAACTGTTGCTTCCTGACCTACATATAGGTTTCTCAAGAGGCAGGTCAGATGCTCTGGTATTCCCATCTCTTTCAGAATTTTCCACAGTTTATTGTGATCCACACAGTCAAAGGCTTTGGCATAGTCAATAAAGCAGAAATAGATGTTCTTCTGGAACTCTCTGGCTTTTTCTATCATCCAATGGATGTTGGCAATTTGATCTCTGGTTCATCTGCCTTTTCTAAAACCAGCTTGAACATCAGGAAATTCATGGTTCACGTATTGCTGAAGCCTGGCTTGGAGAATTTTGAACATTATTTTACTAGCATGTGAGATGAGTACAATTGTGCAGTAGTTTGAGCATTCTTTGACATTGTCTTTCTTTGGGATTGGAATGAACACTGACTTTTTCCAGCCCTGTGGCCACTACTGAGTTTTCCAAATTTGCTGGCATATTGAGTGCAGCACTTTCACAGCATCATCTTTCAGGTTTTGAAATAGCTCAACTGGAATTCCATCACCTCCACTAGCTTTGTTCTTAGTGATGCTTTTTAAGGCCCACTTGACTTCACATTCCAGGATGTCTCACTCTAGATGAGTGATCACACCATTGTGATTATCTGGGTGGTGAAGATCTTTTTTGTATAGTTCTTCTGTGTATTCTTGCCACCTCTTCTTAATATCTTCTGCTTCTGTTAGGTCCATACTATTCATATGGGTGCAACTCCTTACTTGCAAGGTAGCTAGTATTGAACTCAATGTATGATGACTCAAAGTTTGCTTCATCCAAAATGTCCTTCTGGAGCCTGCCCAAGCAAATGTGTAATAGAACTTGCGTGTGGATCCCTCAGTTTATCAGGGTCCAAACATCCTCTTCTTAGTGTATGTTTTCTTTTTCCACAATAATTTTCTATCAGTTTTCCTTAATTCTCTCCCAGCTCCTGAGGTTCAGATTATCTGGAGACTTGTTCTGGACTTCCCAAGGCCCTTTCCACAGATGGTTACACTTAATCACTAACATTACAGAGTGCCATTTTGATGCTTACAACTAAAATGTACCATAATCATGAAGATATTTTGGACTTGCATACATAGTTTTATGTATTTATAAGATGATATCAAATTTATAACTGCATAAAAGTTGAGCCACAAAAGATGTTTAAAGATTTAGTCCCTTATTATTTTGTATTTGTTTCAAAGCTGGCCATCTGGGATATTCCTTTTGCATAGAAATAACCTCCATTTACTAATTTCTAAACCAAGACATTTGTTAAGACTTTTACTTGGGGAACCTGAGTCAGTAAATTGTGATCTTATTCTAAATCCTATAATTAAAACGCAATTGCTCTTGTCTAAAATGGGACATATTAACTAAATGCATGCATTTTTGTTTTATAAGTTATATCCAAAATGAAATCAAAACCTTCTTTTTACAGCCTAGCCCTTTTCTATTTTTATAACTCTAAATACCTTGTATTTTTTGCATTTTAACTTTCTTTTGTTACATAAACTGATAGACTGTAACATAATTGCAAATATGTTTTTAAGTTAAGCACAGATTTTTAAAGTTCACTCTAACTAAAGCTTTTCTTTTCCTTCACATTTTTACTTCTTAGTCTCATTCTCATTGTGCACACCAGAGAATAAAGCAGAAAGATAAAGCGTAGTACATTTGAAACCAATACCAATACCAACACAATTGCTACCACTTTTATAGGGCAGAAGTGAAGAAGATAATCTGTTCAACAATGTCTGTCAAAAGAACTTTAACAACATAAGTGTTGTTAACAAACATATGTTAAGTACTTAAGAAATTATGAATTATTTAATATGATATGCAAGTAGATATTATTTTAGTTCAGGCTTTCATAACAGAATACCATAGACTGGATGACTTATAAACAACAGAAATTTGATTCTCATAGTTCTGGAGGCTTGCAGTTGGCAATCAGGGCTCCAGCACCACTCTGGCTCAGGTGATAGCCCACTTCCAGTACAGTCTTCTCTTAGATAGCAGAGCAGAAAAGAGTCCATCAGAATTTCATTAGGCAAAAGCAGGTCATCTGGGGATTTAATATTTTCCTGTGATGCAAAGGTCAGGAACAGAGAAGTTATCACTAACAGAATAATTCTTCGTAACTGGTATAATGTTCTTCAGTGGTTTAACCCTTGGTTGAGCAGTTTGTGTGGACTATATCTACTTTTTTTCTGAGCCTTTCTTTAAATGTTTCTATACATATATTCCAAATATATATTGAATATATATATATGTATCCTACCAGTAGTGTCTGGAAATTATGCAATTTCATATTTTGGAGAATAATATAAAGAATTAAGAATAACTCTAATATTAACAGCTCTGCAGTTTATGTTTATGAAAAAATTAGCAAAAAAATAAAATCACCTTATGTTTTAACTTTTCTGAGTTATAAGGTATAAACTAAGAAAGACATAAGGATTATTTAAAACAAATTACAAGCCATAGTAGCAGCTTACTTAACAGCATCTTTGGCCTACAATTTTCACAATTCTATTTTCATACTTCAATCATCTTCACCATGCTATTCATCCCACTGTTACATAGTCTCAGTTCTCAGAAAGTTACATTTTCTCTTTAAACAAGGTAAGCTTACCTTCAGCTAATAATGATAGTTCTTTTTTCTGGTGAAAATTAAAATCAATTCATTAAACAAGTTCATTCTTTCCCGTGTCAGCTCTTCAAATAGGTGAAACTGCTTTCAAATAATCACTTTAGTTACTTTTTGTCAAGCATAACATTCCCTTGTGCTCAAACATTTTTTATATGACATAATTGTCAGATATACAAAACAGGAAAAAAGTTACTATTAACTTTTTTGTAATAGAAAGAGACTTCACTGTTTTTCATTTTAACTGCAATAAAAATCTGTAGAAAGATAGGCTTATGTGTCCAGTATAATTGAATCATTTATGATGTTTTCCCATAGATTAGATTCACAATAAGAGGATCATATTTAAAAGTTAGGACTATGCTTTAATCTTTATCTCAATAAATATTGACTATCTGAAAAATGCAACAGAAGTGAAAGTTGTTTAGAATAAGGAAATAAACACTACCACTCATGAGCTCACAATCTAATGCAGAAGACAGATTATGGTGAATGCTAACACTGTGATGAAGATGGGCCAGGCAGCTTTAGAAGTGAAAATGACGGCAGTACAGACTACTTTGAGGCAGTAAGAGAAAGGGATACGTCAGGAGGTTCTTGAGCCATAAATACAAGCTTTTATTGGTGAAAAAGATGAAATGAAGGTTTAGTTGTCCAAGTAAAAAGAAGCACAACATGTAAAGACACAGAATATATTTATGGAAGACAAAAATCCAATGTTGCATTGAACTCCAAATAGTTTGTATTAGTTTGTATTACAAAACCCAACAGAGATTTTCATAAGCAGCAAGAAGTAATGCCCAAACAAAAGTAAGTAATGAGCTTTGTGTCATAATAAAAATTTAGACCTTTTTTTGAGTAAATTATGGAAGATATAGAAGGATATGCAGCTGAAGAGAGATACTCTCATATTTGTGTGATAAATATTTTAACTCTGAGAGCATCTCACAGGTGGGTGGATGGTTGGAGGCTATCCATCCTTGAGGCATAAAAAGCAATAAAACCCTTTTGAGATAATTCAAGATAATAGGAGTCATAACTAAGATAGAAGCAAAGGAAATAAAGGAAGAGAGTTACTCAAAATAGATTTAAAACTGGGACTTCCCTGGTGGTCCAATGGTTAAGAATAAGCCTTCCAAATCAGGAGATGCAGGTTTGATCTTTAGTCAGGGAACTAAGATCCAACATGTCACAGAGCAACTAAGTTGACATGCAGCAACTACTGGGCTCACATGTTCTCTATCCCATGCTCTTCAACAACAGAAGACTGGGACTAGAGAAGTCCCAGTGCACTGCAACAAAGAGCGTGCATACCACAATGAAGACCCAGTGAAACCAAAATTTAAAAAAAAAAAAAAAAAAGATTTAAAACAAACGTTATGAATAACTGAACGGAGAAAATGAGGCAGAAAATGATTTCATGTCTTCTCAGTTGGTTGGTTATACCTTTCATTACAGTTAAATATATAATAGGATGACAAAGTTTACAGGGAGGGGAAATGATGAATCATAAGTTAGATATGTGGAATTTCTTACACCAAGGATTATAATAAGTGTAGTAAAGCTCTGGTTCTATGAGGGAAAGTTCAGGACACATGTCTGGACTGGGAATAAAAATTGGGGAATCATCAGATTATAGGCAGGACATGAAGCCATAAGCTTTTTTTTTTTTTCTCACCAATAACACAGATGAAGAGAAGAAATCTAAGGATAAAACATTATAAAACACTAACATTTTAAAATCAGAGTAAAAGATTCAGTGAAGAGAACTGGTCACAGAATAAAGAGAAACTAGAAAGTGTAGTAGGTATCACAAAATCCTAAGGAGATGAGTATTTCAAAAAGAGCATGCAAGTGATAATCTTTAGTGTATCAAAGAAGATAAATACAGTTAAAAATTGAATCATCTCTATGGATGTCCCCAATGTCTCAGCAGGTAAAGAATCTGCCTGAAATGCAGAAAACACAAGAGATGCAAGTTCAATCCCTGGGTGGGGAAAATCCTGTGGAGGAGGAAATGGCAACCCATTGTAATATTATTGCCTAAAAAAATTCCATGGATAGAGTATCTTGGCAGGCTATGACTCCAAAGAGTCACAGAGTCAGGTGCAACTGAGTGACTAAACACCCATCAGTTCAGTCAGTCAGTCAGTTCAGTCACTCCCTCGTGTCCAACTCTTTGTGACCCCATGAACTGCAGCATGCCAGGCTTCCCTGTCCATCATCAACTCCTGGAATTCACTCAGACTCACGTCCATTGAGTTGGTGATGCCATCCAGCCATCTCATCCTCTGTCAACCCCTTCTCCTCCTGCCCCAAATCCCTCCCAGCATCAGGGACTTTTCCAATGAGTCAACTCTTCGCATGAGGTGGCCAAAGTAGCGGAGTTTCAGCTTTAGCATCATTCCTTCCAAAGAAATCCCAGGGCTGATCTCCTTTAGAATGGACTGGTTGGATCCCCTTGAAGTCCAAGGGACTCTCAAGAGTCTTCTCCAACACCACAGTTCAAAAGCATCAATTCTTTGGTGCCCAGCTTTCTTCACAGTCCAACTCTATCATCCATATATGACTACAGGAAAAACCATAGCCTTGACTAGATGGACCTTTGTTGGCAAAGGAATGTCTCTGCTTTTGAATATGCTATCTAGGTTGGTCATAGCTTTTCTTCCAAGGAGTAAGCGTCTTTTAATTTCATGGCTGCAGTCACCATCTGCAGTGATTTTGTAGCCCCAGAAAATAAAGTCTGACACTGTTTCCACTGTTTCCCCATCTATTTCCCATGAAGTGATGGGACTGGATGCCATGATCTGAGTTTTCTGAATGTTGAGCTTTAAGCCAACTTTTTCACTCTTCCTCTTTCACTTTTATCAAGAGGCTTTTTAGTTCCTCTTCACTTTCTGCCATAAGGGTGGTGTCATCTGCATATCTGAGGTGATTGATATTTCTCCTGGCAATCTTGATTCCAGCTTGTGCTTCTCCCAGCCCAGCGTTTCTCATGATGAACTCTGCACAGAAGTTAAATAAGCAGTATGACAATATAAGAACCTATGGACTAGGATAAATACTGAAATATTGGTGATGTTTTTGACAAAAACAATTTTAGTATAGTAATGCATAGTCAGCTTTCATCCAGTGTTGAGAACTGAAGTAGTTAAATAGTGTATAATTGATTTTCAATAAGTGTGTCTTTAAAATTTATGGACAAATAATAAATTAAAGGTGCTACTAAAAAAGGTTCATCTTCACCAAGGCTCTACAGGTTTGTGTAAACTGGGACAATCTGTTTTAGCTGATAGACTGAACAGCCTTTTTGTACTAGAAAATAGACTTTAGTATTAATTCAAATCTTGCTATTCAAACTCTTAAACAGATTGGAATATATTTACACATGCAAGTCAATTAATAAACAGACAAGGAAAGTGTCACAGATTTGTCATATTTTTCTGATACTCCCACAGTTTTGATTCAGGTACCTTCTTCTGGTTTCTTACTCCCACCGTATTCTATGCTTCTATCCACTTTTATGCATTTAGGACAGCTATCATTTTCTCCAGATATTTGCTTTATCATTGAATGTATCAAAGAGAAAGTAAAAGATGCTTGTTCTTTGGAAGAAAAGCTATTACAAACCTATACAGTGCATTAAAAAACAGATACATCACTTTTCTGGCAAAGGTCCAAATAGTCAAAGTTATGGTTTTTCCAGTAGTCATGTACGGATACGAGTTAAGTGGACCATATAGAAGGCTAAGTGCCGAAGAATTGATGCTTTCAAACTGTGATGTGGAGAAGACTCTTGAGATTCCACTTGAGTGCAAGGAGATCAAACCAGTCAATCCTAAAGGAAATCAACCCTGAATATTCATTGGAAGGACTGATGCTGTAGCTGAAGCTTCAATACTATGGCCACCTGATGTGAAGAGCCAACTCATTGGAAAAGATCCTGATGCTGAAAAAGATAAAAGGCAAAAGAGAAGAGGGTGGCAGAGGATGATATGGTTAGATAGCATCACTGACTCAATGGACATGAATTTGAGCAAACTCTAGGAGACAGTGACAGACAGGGAAGCCTGGCAGACTATAGCCCATGGGGTCACAAAGAGTCAGACATGACAGCGACTGAGCAACAACAGTAGCAGCATATCAAAGAGAACAATATAGAAAATAATAAAACAAACACTTGTGGACTTGCGGACATGGCACCCAGGTTTAAAAATCTTAGGAAAGTGGAGTGTCTATATATGGACCAAAATTTCCTGTTTTGGATAGAGAAATGTACATAGTAAAATCTTGCCTTCTTTCTCCTTTTTTCTTTCTTTTTTTCTTTATTGTTAATCATCACTCCTGGTTGATAAATTCACTCTAAAGACTTGGTATAGGTAAGTCTCACTCTACTTTAGAAGAAATCATCAGCATATGAGTGAGTTTACACATTTCCTATAACCCATCTTTATTGGCTGAACTGTGTCCCCAAAGATGTTAATTTGAAGCCCTAACCCCCAGTACATCAGAATGTGGTTTCACTTGGAAATAAAATCGCAGCTAATGAGTTACTTTAAGATGAGGTCATACTGAAATAGCTTATGTCTTTAATTCAGTCTGACCAGTGACCTTATAAGAAGAGATGTAAAGACACAAGGAAGATGGCCGTGAGAGGACAGCATCAGAGACTGGAGGGATATGTACAAACCAGGGAATATCAAGGATTGCCAGAAACCATTAGAAGCTCTGCAGAGGCAAGGAAACATTGTTTTCTATAGATTTCAAGGGGAACATGGCATGGCTTATGCCTTAGTTTTAGACATATAGCCACTAAAACTGTGAGACAATAGATTTCTGTTATTTTAAGCCACTGAGTTTGTGGTACATTGTTAATGGCATCCTAAGAAATGAATACATTTGTTCATGCAAATTCTCCAGCAACACAGGAACACAGCCCTGAGCTTCAATATACAGGCTGCCCAAAGTTACCCCCAAACCATTAACATCTCATAACTCATTACTGGACACTTCATTGCACTCCAGAGAGAAGAAATCCAGCTCCACCCACCAGATCACTGACACAAGCTTCCCTAACCAAGAAACCTTGACAAGCCACCCGTACAACCCCACCCACAGCAAGGAAACTCCACAATGAAGAGAACTCCACAAACTGCCAGAATACAGAAAGGCCATCCTAAATGCAGCAATATAAACAAGATAAGGAGACAGAGGAATACCCAGCAGGTAAAGGAACAGGATAAATGCCCACCAAATCAAACAAAAGAGGAAGAGATAGGGAATCTACCTGATAAAGAATTCAGAATAACGATAGTGAAAATGATCCAAAATCTTGAAATAAAAATGGAATCACAGATAAATAGCCTGGAGACAAGGATTGAGAAGATACAAGAAAGGTTTAACAAGGGCCTAGAAGAAATAAAAAAGAGTCAATATATAATGAATAATGCAATAAATGAGATCAAAAACACTCTGGAGGCAACAAATGGTAGAATAATGGAGGCAGAAGATAGGATTAGTGAGGTAGAAGATAGAATAGTAGAAATAAATGAATCAGAGAGGAAAAAGAAAAATGAATTAAAAGAAATGAGGACAATCTCAGAGACCTCCAGGACAACATGAAATGCTCCAACATTCAAATCATAGGAGTCCCAGAAGAAGAAGACAAAAAGAAAGACCATGAGAAAATCCTTGAGGAGATAATAGTTGAAAACTTCCCTAAAATGGGGAAGGAAATAATCATCCAAGTCCAAGAAACCCAGAGAGTCCCAAACAGGATAAACCCAAGGCAAAACACCCCAAGACACATATTAATCAAATTAACAAAGATCAAACATAAAGAACAAATATTAAAAGCAGCCAGGGAAAACAATAAATAACACACAAGGGGATTCCCATAAGAATAACAGCTGATCTTTCAATAGAAACTCTTCAGGCCAGGAGGGAATGGCAAGACATACTTAAAGTGATGAAAGAAAATAACCTACAGCCCAGATTACTGTACCCAGCAAGGATCTCATTCAAATATGAAGGAGAAATCAAAAGCTTTACAGACAAGCAAAAGCTGAGAGAATTCAGCACCACCAAACCAGCTCTCCAACAAACGCTAAAGGATATTCTCTAGACAGAAAACACAAAAAGGGTGTATAAACCCGAACTCAAAACAATAAAGTAAATGGCAACAGTATCATACTTATCAATAATTACCTTAAACGTAAATGGGTTGAATGCCCCAACCAAAAGGCAAAGACTGGCTGAATGGATACAAAAACAAGATCCCTGTATATGTTGTCTATAAGAGACCCACCTCAAAATAAGGGACACATGCAGATTGAAAGTGAAGGGCTGGAAAAAGATATTCTAAGCAAATAGAGAGCAAAGAAAGCAGGAGTAGCAATACTCATATCAGATAAAATAGACTTTAAAACAAAGGCTGTGTAAAGAGACAAAAAAGGACACTACATAATGATCAAAGGATCAATCCAAGAAGAAGATATAACAACTATAAATATATATGCACCCAACATAGCAGCACCGCAATATGTAAGAATCGATGCTTTTAAACTGTGGTGTTGGAGAAGACTCTTGAGAGTCCCTTAGGACTGCAAGGAGATCCAACCAGTCCATCCTAAAGGAGATCAGTCCTGGATGTCCTTTGGAACGAATGATGCTAAAGCTGAAACTCCAGTACTTGGGCACCTCATGAGAAGAGTTGACTCATTGGAAAAGACTCTAATGCTGGGAGGGATTGGGGGCAGGAGGAAAAGAGGACAACAGGGGATGAGATGGCTGGATGGAATCACCGACTCAATGGACATGAGTTTGAGTGAACTCCCAGAGTTGGTGACAGACACAGAGGCCTGGCATGCTGCAATTCATGGGGTTGCAGAGTTGGACATGACTGAGCGACTGAACTGAACTGAACTTATCTACCTGCTAGATATGAAGCTACAAGCCAGAAATAACAAAAATAGACATAGTTCCTGTTATTATGTAGTTTAAAAAAAAGAAAAAAAGAAAGAAGCTAAACACAAATTATTACAAATTGTGATAAGTACTCTAGAATAAAAATTACAGAAAGTGATGAGAATAGAGTGAACCTTATGTTGGTTGATCCAAAATTTTCTTCCTGAAACATAGAGTGGAAACTAAGAAAGGCTATCTGCTGGAAGAGCACATGTAATATCAACTCAGCCTGAAGAATCTGAAGTCAAACTCCAGAAATAAGAATAAAATTTTACTGAAAATAATTTAAGAAATGATCAAAATATCCTAACACTGCAATGATTAGAATGAGATGAGTTTACAAGTCCATATTACCTCATGACTTTCCTGGTGGCTCAGACGGTAAAGCATCAGTCTACAATACAGGAGACCCAGGTTCGATCCCTGGGTCAGGAAGATCCCCTGGGGAAGGAGATGGCAACCCACTCCAGTACTCTTGCCTGGAAAATCCCATGGACAGAGGAGCCTGGTAGGCTGCAGTCCCTCCATGGGGTCAGTACGAGTCAGACACGACTGAGCGACTTCATTTTCACTTTCACTTATCACCTCATAGGTGATACTAAGAAATCCAGATTCTATTTAAGTGCAATTTGAAAACATGGAAGAGTTTAAGAAGGGACGTAATACATTTTAGATTTTTGCACAGCCACGTTCTTGCTGAATGTAGTGTCAACTGAGAGATAAGTAAGAGGAACAGTAAATGAATCAGTTAGTAGACCACTGCCATTAATGTGCTGGAAAATTATGGTGACTTGGAAATGGGAACAGAGAAAAAAGAGTTGTTTTGAGTTACAAGGGTCAGATAATACAATGCTGAGCTGTACTGGAGTTTTATAGTAGACACCATATTTTTGTGATCATGCAGAATTCATCCCCATTTTCTAACAGCATTCAAATTGCTTTTCACCATATTATAAGACTCCCACAGTGCATAGAATTTACAGAAGAGTAAAACTATGTATTCTATCATAACTGGGAAATTGAACATATTCCTGTAGGTTCCTTTTGTCAGATCCTTTCTTCCTAACTTATTAGCCAGGGATTAGATACATGAAGCATAACCCACAGTTCATTTCAGTTCAGTTGAGTTCAGTCATGTCCGACTCTTTGTGACCCCATGAAATGCAATAAGCCAGGCTTCCCTGTCCATCATCAACTCCCGGAGTCCACCCAAACTCATGTCCATTGAGCTGGTGATGCCATCCAACCATGTCATCCTCTGTCGTCCCCTTTTCCTCCTGCCCCCAATCCCTCCCAGCATCAGGGTCTTTTCAAATGAGTCAATTCTTCGCATCAGGTGGCCAAAGTATTGGACTTTCAGCATCAGCATCAGTCCTTCCAATGAACACCCAGGACTGATCTCCTTTAGGATGGGCTGGTCGGATCTCCTTGTAGTCCAAGGGACTCTCAAGAGTCTTCTCCAACACCACAGTTCAAAAGCACCAATTCCAAAGGAGAATCACACATAGAGAACAGAGTTATTGACATGGGGAGAGGGGAGGAGAGGGTGAGATGTATGGAAAAGGTAACATGGAAATTTACATTACCATATGTAAAATAGGTAGCCAATGGGAATTTTCTGTATGTCTCAGGAAACTCAAACAGAGGCTCTGTATAAACCTAGAGGGGTGGAGATGGGGAGGGAGATGGGAGGGAGTTTCAAAAGGGAGGGGATATACGTATACCTATGGCTGATTCGTGTTGAAGTTTGATAGAAAACAGCAAAATTCTGTAGAGCAATTATCCTTCAATAAAAATTAATTAATTGAAAACAAAAACAAAAACATCATTTCTACAACACTCAGCTTTCTTTATGGTCCAACTATCACATCCATACCTGACTACTGGAAAAACCATAGCTTTGACTAGATGGACATTTGTTGGCAAAGTAACGTCTCTGCTTTTTAATATGCTGTCTGGGTTGGTCATTGCTTTTCTTCCAAGGAGCAAGGGTCTTTTAATTTCATGGCTGCAGTCATCATGTGCAGTGATTTTGAAGCCCAAGAAAATAAAGTCTCTCATTGTTTTCATTGTTTCCCCATCTATTTGCCATGAAGTGATGGGACGGGATGCCATGATCTTAGTTTTCTGAATGTTGAGTTTTAAGCCAACTTTTTCACTCTCCTCTTTCACTTTCATTAAGAGGCTCTTTAGTTCTTCTTCACTTTCTATGCCATAAGGTTGGTGTCATCTACATATATGAGGTTATTGATATTTCTCCCAGAAATCTTGATTCCAGCTTGTGCTTCATCCAGTCCAGCATTTCACATGATGTACTTTGCATATAAAAGTTAAATAAGCAGGGTGACAATATACAGCCTTGACATACTCCTTCCCCAATTTGCAACCAGCCTATTCCATGTCCAGTTCTAACTGTTGCTTCTTGACCAGCATATAGATCTCAGGAGGCAGGTAATGTGGTCTGATATTCAACTGCATCTGTTGAAGAATTCTCCACAGTTTGGGGTGATCGACACAGTCAAGGCTAAAGGCAAAGCTAAAGGCATAGTCCACAAGGCACAGTTTTCCAGATAGTTCCATCATGAGGGAGTGGTAAAGGTTGGAACGGATGTTGTTCATTGACTAGAAGACCCTCCTAGGTTTGCAGCTCCTGCCATGAGACCACTGCTACAGTTCTTGTTTCCTGTCTGGATCAATTATTTATTTGGTTGATTTGGAAAGTCTAAGTTTACTTGGAATAATTTGGCATTTGTACTAGCCAGAGTCTGATTCTGTTGTTTATACACAAAGAACTCTACAGTTTCCCAGTTTTGGTTTAAATATCTGAAGAAACAGCTGCTAAGCTAGAGGGCAATGGGGCTGAGAGAGGTTTGTAAATGAAAGTGAAGAATGAAGCTCTAGATATGTTAGTTTGAGGTGTCTGTGGGATGTGTAAAGAGACATTGATAAGCAGTTGGAAATGCGTGTTCAGTGGTTAAAAATAGAGACGTAATCAAAAATTGAGGAAGCATTACCATATATATGATATTTTAAAACCATGGAAATTGTTGGGTCATTAAAAAGAGACAACTGAAAAAGAGGTGGAAAGTTAGGATAAACTCTGGAAATTTCAACATTTAGAGATAGGTTGGAAGAAAAGAAAGAGTCAAATGAGATGAGATGGAACAGCGGAATAACAGTGCCCTACTCACTGGTTAACTCAGTAGCAGAACATGAACTCACAGAAACATGTGAACATGTGGCTCAAGAACAGAATGATCCACATTATGGAATGCAGCAGAAAATGAAGTAAGATGAAGACTGAAAACTGTGCACTTACTTTGCATCAGGAAGATCACTAATGTCTTTAAAGGAACAGGAGGGATGTGTATTCAGAAGCTGAATGAGATGCTCATTTCTTTGGGCTGATTAGAGTCAAAACAGCCTTCTTCTGAAAGGAGTATATTGATAATCAAGGAAGACATGCTGTCACTAAGGTTTCCATATATAGTCATAGTAGATTCATTCTCCAAGTGCCCTGGCAACTAGGAAGTGGGAATTTAAACTAGACTCAGCCAAATCGATACTTTCATGTGAGCTTTCAGTTCTAAGAGAGTAACTAAAAGAACAGGTGGGAATAACACAGAGGGCTATGACAATGCTATTAAGACAAGTGTAGAAAAGCTACTGAGCAAACTTTAGCACCCTAAGTAAATAATTTCTGTGATTGGAGCATGGCTATATGATGCCCCTCTTAGTATCTATAACAATTCTCTATTGCACCTGTAAAAAATTATCACAAGTCTAATGGCTTAATACAACTACAACTTTCTTATAATTCTAAAGGTCATAAGATTTAAATTCAGGGTGTCTACAAGATTGTGTTAGGGAAGAGTCTTGTTTACTAGCCTTTTCCAGATTCTGGAGGCCAGCTGCTTTCCTTGGTGTATAGCCCCTTCCTCCATCTTCAAAGCTATCAACATAGCATCTTCCAATCAACTCTCTCTTCTCTCTTTCTCTTTCACTCTATTTACTCTCTCCCCTCTTTGCTCTCCTCACTGCTTCCCTGGTGGCTAGGATGATAAAGAATCTGCCTGCAATGCAGGAGACCTGGGTTCAATCCCTGGGTTGGGAAGATCCCCTGGAAAAGGGAATGGCTACCCACTCCACTATTCTTGCCTGGTAAATCTCACGGACAGAGGAGCCTGGTGGGCTACAGTCCAAGGGATCACAGAGAGTCAGACACAACTGAGAGACTAGCATTTCCACTGCATCCATTATCACATTTCCTTCTGTGATGTTCTTGCTTCCCTGCTGTAAAAATCCTTGTGGTTACATTAGACCCACCTACATAATCCAAGACAATTTCTCCACTGAAAAATCCTTAACGCATCTGCAAAGTGTCTTTTATCATTAAAGTAAGATATTCACATGTTTTTGGATTATGATAAGAACACCTCTGGGGATATATTATTCTGTCTACCACAGTTCCAGACTGACTTCTAATCTGGATCTCTAGGCTGATGAAGATACCCTTCTTAGAAATCTGCCTTCCCTTTCTTTGTGTTAATATTTATTGAGCTTTGCATATTCCTTCTCATTTGAAACCAAAAATCTAGGGTGCAGAGGGAAAGCAAAAGAAGAGTTAAGAAGTCAATGCAGAAAGTGAGAGAACAAGTTACATAAATTAGTACATACATGAATACTAAATAAAATTATACCATAATGGGAAGTGCCTATTTAAAGATTCAAATGGTGTTTTTGTTTGTTTGTTTATTTGTAACATTGTTGGACAATATTTAACTGCATTGGTACAAACATAAAATAAAGAGGTGAATTCATTCAGCTTATAGTTTAGATACCCCAGTGAGATGAGTAACTTAACTCTTGGAAGACAACCCAATTTCCAAGTGTAATAGGCAATTAAGTTCAACTTTTACTGTAGGAGACAGGAAGAATAACAGAAAAGCAGGCCCCAGCAAGGGCTGCAAAAGAAATTTATAATTATTGATAAACTGGATGTTATAAGGCATGAGAATCTTGGAACAAGTCCAGAGGAAACAGTTCATAATCTTGAAAACAGATATGATCCTGGGGTTGGAAAACCAACCCCAGACTGATTCTCAACCGGCGTCTCAGAGTCACATGTTTTACGTATCTGGTGGAAAATCTGTAGATAAGAATATTAGTCTTAGTTACTGATTTATTATTGATTACTCTTTCCTAATTACGCAATGGTTAATGATCATTTTGTTCTTTGGCCCTGAAGGCCACATGAGTTATAGTTTAACTCCCCACTTATTCTTTCATTCACAGCTGAAAGTATAATAAAGCTGGCTTGGATTCAGTTCCAGCTCCTTCACCTTGGAGTGGTGTTGGTCTCCTGATCCTCGATTGTCTCTGAATTCTTGTGCCTTGTTTCTCATTCTCTCACTGTAATGCACTTCTGGAAACCCTGCTTGTTGAGCTGGTCTCGACATTTTACTGATTCTCCAGAATTTTCATCTAGAGTGTGTTGCTGGGGACCACAAGCTGGATAATAAATACCTTAGTTTTTTCTAAAGAGAGTTAATAATACTTCCACCTCCAACAACATGGTAACTTAGGTATTCTGAGATTTGCTTGTCCCCTTCAAATGCATGAGTCCTCAGTAAAACCATTACCTCAGTGCAATTCTAAATATCTACAAATGATTATACTAACTGAAATATTAAAAATCAAGAATCATTATGAGTGAAAAATAATTGTAAAATTAAAATATATAATTGACAGTAATATGAAAAATCTAAGACAGGAAAGAAGATTTGGGGGAAAAAAAACAAAAGTTAACTAGGTTGGGTTATAACTGTCACCTTAGCCTCTGTATCCCCTGACAAGTGGGCAGCACTCCTGGGTAGCTACTGGAAAGATGGTTGACTTAACCCATAGAAAATACTGACACTCTGGCTGTACCAAAAAATGAATGCTCCCTGGGACCTCACTCTCTGTGAGCTACTACATACCTTGCAGCTCCATCTTTAATATTCAGCTAGGTAGATGGATGATGAGCAAGTCTGCAAACACTGTGCTTTCATACAGAGCAAGTGCAAGATTCATTTTTTCAGTGCCCTTACAATGAAGGAATAGGAATTCTACAAGGACAATGCCATCTAATTTGCTCACTCACTCTCACCAATGGCTGATGGTGTTTAAATTGCTTTGGGGGGAAGTAGTATATTTTAATACAGTATTTGATGAGTAAAAATAACTGGATATACATTTTGGAGCAGAATGCAGTAGTATGTGGCAAGACGATGCTCTTATAGCAGCAGCTACTAGAAAATGAAGCAGGTAAAGCGTCTGCCTGCAATGCAGGAGGCCCAGGTTCAATCCCTGGGTTGGGAAGATTCCCTGGAGAAGGAAATGGCAACCCACTCCAGTACCTTTGCCTGGAAAATCCCATGGACAGAGGAGCCTGACAGGCTATAGTCCATAGAGTCACAAAGAGTTGGACACAACTGAGTGACTTCACTTTGGCCTTCCCTGGTGGCTCAGAGGTTAAAGCGTCTGCCGGCAATGCGGGAGACCCCAGTTCGATCCCTGGGTCAGGAAGATCCCCTGGAGAAGGAAATGGCAACCCACTCCAGTATTCTTGCCTGGAGAATCCTATGGAGGAAGGAGCCTGGTAGGCTACAGTCCACGGGGTCGCAGAGAGTCGGACACGACTGAACGACTTCACTTCACTTCACTAGAAAATGAATATTACTTTTTTGTAAACACATTGGTAAGCCATGAAATCAAAAAAAGTCCTAAAGGAACTAAAAACTGGAGAAAAGTAAGAGTCTTTGTTTTTCCAAACTTAGTAAACAAATAGAGGTGTATCTAGCTTCCCTGGTGGTGTGGATGGCCTGCCTGTAATGTGGAAGACCCAGGTTCGATCCCTGTGTTGGGAAGATCCTCTGGAGAAGGGAATGGCAACCCATTCTAGTATTCTTGCTTGATGAATCCCATGGACAGAGGAGCCTGGTGAGGTATAGTCCATTGGATCGCAAAGAGTCAGGCATGACTGAGTGACTAACACCCCACTCCTATAGGGATATCTATTACAAGTCAGGGGAGTTCATGCCTGAGACCTGTGTCAAACGTTTATTTATTTACTGGTGAAACAAACGGAGGATTCAGATATGGTGATTGACAATGGGAAGAATATCAAGTGATTTCTCGAGAAAATAGAGCTGGGCAAAAATCCTGTGTCCATTGAAAAGGATGAAGATTATAACAAAACTGAAGATGGAGTCACTTGAAAAGTGAAACCCAAATTAGACACAATATAAGTAATACATATTATACTGTTTATAAAACATTAATGTGTCTCTCAAATCTGCTTTTCTATAAGACCTTGGGAAAAATTTTACTAGTTTCTGATTTCTTCTTTTATAACCATAACCTAGCTATAACCATGACTAGTTCTGATTTCTAAGGATTGTCATTTATTTATGAAGCAGTTCCAGCAATATCTAGTCCTTGTTATATATGATTTTTCTGAGGATTAAAATAAGCTCACAAATGTAAAATGGTTAGGTAATTTATCTTATGAAGTGTAATGCATATATAGGGTATATATTCATACATTAAAAAATCAAATGAAATAAAATCTGTGTAAAATATTATAGAAAAATAAAACATTTGAGAATTTTTACTTTTAGTAGGTTATTAAGATAAGATAAGAGTTTTTATCATTTATGGAGCCCTATTAACAGCATTACACTGAGCACTTCACATGCTATCATCTCACTTTATCTATGCAGCAAACCCATGAGGTTGTTCCATTATGATTTCCTTATTGCAGAAGAGGTTTACAGGGGTTAAAAAGAGCTAGTTAAGATTAAACAAACTGCAACTGGCAGATCTGAAACTTGGACCCAAGCATTCAGAGCCTCACTGTCTTTGTCTACAAACATGGAAATTAAGTATCTCTAGATTTAGCAGGGCCTTCCCTGGTGGTTCCGGCAGTAAAGAATCTGCCTGCAATGCGGGAGATCTGAGTTCCATCCCTGGGTTGGGAAGATCCCCAGGAGGAGGGCATGGCAACCCACTCCAGTATTCTTGCCTGGAGAATCCCCATGGACAGAGGAGCCTGGCAGGCTAAGATTTAGGAGGCAATTTTTCATTGTGCAGCTATATTAGATTAATCACAGAAAGAAAATAAACCTGCAGCACATAACATAGAGTTGCATTTATAAAATCTTGTAAGTGTACTTCCAGACAAAACCATTACATCTAAGAAAATATGTATGTGAAAATTCATCAACATTTTATGAAGTTCTACAAATGTTTAAGAGAGGCATCATGTTTCTACCACCAAATTAAAAGCAAAAATTAGTTATAAATTGAGAAATTTGCTTGATGACTGTAGAAAAAGAATAAATAAAGTAGTTCCAACAAATCTCTATACTTTGCTTCAGTATTTCAACTAACTTCAAAATGGACACATTTGTGTAACCTAAAATTATAATTAATGAATTAACTTTTTTGCAAAATTGTACCTACTTCCAAAGAATCACACATATCAAATTAAAATACTCCATATATCAACATACATGTCATAATTGAATCAATGACAACCATTAGATATTTTCCCCGTTCCATATTTAATAAACTACCTTTCGTGCTTTTCAAAGCAGAGAGCCATGATGACTACTCTACAATTAATCTGGTTTGGGTAGAATTTCAGTTTGCTGTGTGCTTGCATGCTGTCACTTCAGTCATATCCAACTCTTTGCAACCCTACGGACTGTTGCCCACCAGGCTCATTGGTCCCTGGGACTCTCCAGGCAAGGATACTGGAATGGGTTGCCATGCCCTCCACCGGTGTATCTTCCAACCCAGGGATTGAATCCACATCTCTTTTATGTCTCCTGCACTAGCAGGCAGTTCTTTAACACTAGTGCCACCTATAGGAGTTAGCTACGCCATCATAAAGCAGTATCTTGGCACTTAACTGACTTGACAGTTTTCCAGGTTGAAGAGTGATTTACTGATCAGAGAAACAAACGCCCTTTCTGGCCAACAGACTCTCTCAGGGAACAAAAACAATCAGATGGTCAACAGCCATTTAACCAGATCAGAGTGATCACTCAGCAAATTTGTTCACTGTTCTAGTTTAAACTTTTGGACAGTCCCTTAAAGTTAAGCTACTTTTCATTGAGGTTGATTTGGTACTCTGTGTTAGCATGGCAAGGTGAAATTCTTTAAATTAAATTTAAATTAAGTCTTAAAATAACTTTTTAGAATAAGCAGTTCATTGATTTTAAAGTATTTTCCTTAGGGCTTGCAAAACTGTCTCTATCCTTATGCAGAAAGAAACTTAAGTAAAGTCATTAAGATATATGGAAAGTAGAGAGTGAAACATTAATTACAGTCTTTTGCAACTGTCCTCAGAGATGATTTTTCTCTCTGTGGATGTGAGCTGCCTGTGTGCTAATCACTCAGCAATCTATGTTGGTAACGACAGCAGGTGACAGAAGCAGAGAGTGTTTTCTCCAGTCTTTGTATGAAGGAAGATGAGCCACAAGGTTTCTGAAAGGATTGCGGGTGTTAATAGAAATCTAGCTATGTAGTTTATTGTCAAACTTAATTATTATTTATTTTACACACTCATTGGCCCATTTACATTTTGTGGGCATGACTAAAAGAATAAGCTGTGAAATGTTACAAGAAATCGATCACAAAAAATCTTACAAACTTTTTGTATTCCTATTTCTCATAAAATGCATAATCAGATTCAGTAACATGGTAATGTATAACCTAATTAAATCTGACAGTACTACTCAAATTAATGTATAACTTGTTTTTAAGAATGTGTCAGCCTTGTGTATTTCTTATTCATAGTAATAAATAACACAGATAAATCGAGGCTTGTCTTTACATTTCCACTACAGACTCAATGTATTTTAAATATTAATGCAATATTTGTCAAAGTACTATAATTTGAAAGCTGAATCAACTTACATAAAGTCAAGAAGCAAGTCAGATTTTTAGACAGATATCACATATTATTATTAATGTAACAAAAATACAGCCACAACTGATTTATAGTTTCTCTGAAACTGTTTTTAAAAACATGAAGCAGTAATGATTTGGACAATGTAAGGAGACTGATTTTAGGTTGATTAATATTTAAGAGAGGATTTGAAGTTAATTTTTAAAAGATATTATCAGAACTTTATATGCAATCAAAATTTAATACGAACTCAAGTCATTTTTAAACTTTAAATTTGAAAGTTGTACTCATGATAGATAGGCAAGTACAACCAATTTTATTTGAAGTGTGGGGAAATTGTGCAACCAAATACAGTGTTTGTCTACATAAGAAATTTTTAAAATTACTATGTATTGCTTATTAGAAGCAGCAAAACTTGGCACCTTGAGTAAGTTAATCAAGTCAAATATCCATTGCCTTCTCTTGATACTTCTAGGTAAGTATCCTGAACAACAACTCAACTATAGTAATAACATAGTCTTTGTAAATGATAAATATTTTGAGAGTGAGATCTGTGTCAATTATTAGGCTATTATCTCTCAACTCTAAATCTACCTTTCTATAGTTTTGTGACTCTGTGGTTATGACCCTGCAAATTACATTTCTCTTCTCTCAAATTACATTTCTCTCAGCTACTATCAAGCTGCATTCCTGATAGGCTCTGCCAACAGGAAATACTAGAGGAAGATCAAAAGGCAAAATGAGAGGAGGAGGGACTGCTTCCTGTCCTGGTGGCTAGTCACCCTAGGCATGACTCTTCACTCTTGTTTCAGCCACCTGCCTATTTTGGTACTGCCAAAACTAGCTAGCCTCACTGCAGCCCTCAGAGCCATTGGCAGCTGTGAAGTAGTCTCCTCTCCCCAGAAGTCTTGGTCAGGGCTCTGGGGCACTATTTCCTCATGGTACCAGGAGAAACTGGGTAATATCCCCTCCTTAGAAGTTTCAGTTTCAGCTCCATAGGGCCTTACCTTTTCTTTTATTCATTCAGCCCCAGGAGATCTAGCTGCTTCTTTGTAACCTCAAATTTTCCATTTTGCATTTTTAACCTTCAAAAACTCAAGTCCCAGCTCCCTAAAGTAAATTACATTCTCTCTAATGAAGAAACGAATGTGGGTTCTGTTTTGTTGACTAGACTGATACACAGCACACATTTATATTAACAGTGCCCAGAACTATACTCAGGAGGTGACTAATAGTTATTAAACAAATATTTATTTTTGCTCTTAGGAAAAGCAGTGAGAGGGGTAAGGAAAGAACATGGGTGCCAACTGAAAATAGGTGCTCACTTCTTGTTTTCCCTTTCCTCCCTTCTTTCACTTTTCCTTTCCTTTCTCTTGTCCTTCATTTCTTCTTCCTTTTCTCCTATCCTTACTTTCTTCCTCCCTTTCATTATATTACTTAAATCCCCAGAATAACTGGAAAGTAAATACTATCACCCTGAATTTTACTAGCTAATAAACTGAGTCCGAGAAAATCAAGTTGACTTGCCCAAGTGAGAAATCTACTAAATGTTGGTGAGGGATTTATACAAATCTATGCAATGGTAATGAAGTATTTATACTGTCTGCACCTAGAGTTCAAGTATGTTTTATTACATCACACTTAATGAATATAAACCAAATAATAAACTGAAAAGAACAAAGAGGCAGAAGTAATTTCTTCTCTTCTGTACTCTCTAGAAATCGGCATTAGTGTAAAAACATCATGTAGTTTCACATTAATGCTTGGGGTTTGGCTACCAATTTTTGGTAAGAATTAATGTTTTTAATATGTACTTCTAACTTACATGCTAAGAACTATAAAACACTGATAAAGGAAACTTAGGACAATTCAAAAAATGGAATGATATCCTGTCTTGGATTTGAAGAATTAATATTGTTAAAATGGTCATACTACTGAAAGCAATCTATAGATTTAATTCAGCCCCTATCAAATTACCCATGACATTTTTTTGAGAACTAGAACAAATAATCCTAAAACCTGTATAGAACCACAAAAGACCCAGAATTGCCAGAGCAATTCTGAGGAAAAAGAACAAAGCTAGAGGTATAAACCTCCCAGAGGTCAGATAATACTACAAAGATACAGTAATCAAAAAACGATATTGGTACAAACATATGAATCAATGTAACAGAATAGACACCCCAGAAATAAACCCAACACCCATAAACTCTCCTATTTGAAAAAGAAGGAAGGACCATAGAATGGAAAAAAAAAACAAACAGCGTCTTCAGCAAGTTGTGTTGGGAAAGCTGGACAAGTACACAAATCAATGAAGTTAGAACATTCCATCACACCATACACAAAAATAAGCTTAAAATAGCTTAAGGGCTATATCCAGTTTTAAGTACTGGATATATTGCCCACTTGATAAATTGCCCAGTGTCCAATTCTCAAAAGATGGGAGAAACAGAGCATGACAAAAATTATTAAAGAATCAGAACAATTCCTAGAAGCATTGACAATGTACACTTTCAAAATTTAGCAGTTCATTTTCTATGTTATTTATTTCTAGACAACAGTTTCCAATTTGTTTCATATTACTCGTGATTTGGAAATTATTTTTATCATAAAATTTGAAGTAGATTTTTCATGAAGAACATTCTGTGCATGTTCTATTCTGTAATCTGTGTATACCGTTCTGTTGCCTTCACATACAAATGGCAAGTAATATGGAGTACAGAATTCTACGTCACATTTTTTCCCTTCACTACCATGTATTATTTCATTATGCTATACCATTCATGACTACATGAAATAAGTCAGAGGTAAGTCCAATTTTGCTCTTTTTAAATATTACTTCTAAAGTCTTGGATTATTGTGGAGTCTTTTCCTTACCTGTAGAGTTGCTAAACCCATCAAGATTTTTGTTTGTTTTTATGTCTTTAGTATGTATTTATTTTTCACTATGGTTTCCTGAAACTTGACTCAGGTTCTATATTTTTTGTACAGTCATTTCTTTAAAAATCAATGCTGCTTTTTTCTGTTATTTCTTAAGTATCATTTCTTCTCTATTTTTCCTAATATGTTCTCCAGGGAATTTATCTTTTCTCTCATTTTGAACATTACTTTATCCTTTTCATCTATGTTCTTAGACAATGTTCCCAATATATCTCCTACTAAAGTAATTTGATTTTTTTATGCCATTCAAACTCTATCCCTCCTAATGCTGTCATTGTGATTTTAAATCCATACATCAGTGCTTTGCTCTACTTATCACAAAATACTTCATCAGTTCAGTTGAGTTGCTCATTTGTGCCTGCCTCTTTGTGACTCCATGGACCGCAGCATGCTAGCGTTTCCTGTCCATCACAACTCCTGAAATTTGCTCAAACTCATGTTCATCATCATGATATATATTTTAGACTAATTTATGCAATATTTTCTTGAAATTTGTTGAGAACACAAGTCTAATACATTCTTTTTTCTAAAGAGAAATTCATTCAATTTCCTAAAGTGGTTCTCTTCTTTTTAAACCTCAGGATATTTTTTAAGATTTCATGATTTTTTTTCCTCCTCTGTTTTTTTCACTTTAAAAGGGTGTGTTGACCTACCCTAATTTCCCAGATATTAAGAGATAGTGAAGGACTGGGAAGCCTGGCCTGCTGCAGTCCATCGGGTCACAAAGAGTCAGACATGACTTAGCGACTGAACAATTTCTCATATGTCTTTGATTCATGTTGTACTGAAACTGAATTCTGTAAGAATTTATCAATTCAGGTTGCCTCCTGATTTTTTATTAGCAGAATCTTTGAGTCTGAGTTTTAAGGATACTTATTTATAGACTTGTTTTGGTTTTACTGTTTTTGTTTATTTTTAATGCAACTGTTTGATGTGGTATGAGGGTATGGTTTAAGAAGAAAAAAAGAGTATTCATTCAAAGTAAGGGATTTCATCTCTGTGAAACAGACATGGAACAATCATCAATTGGAAAATATCCACTTTTCATCCCCAGATTACAGAACTGGGGCATATTTGGAGCTGAAGGAAAAGGTACATTATTGGAAAATATCTTTCCTCCTAAAAGTGACAACATTTTTAGATTACATGTGACACTTTGGAAGTTGGTGCTCTATTTACTTTTGCTTTGAACTTCAATCTGGAAGTGAGGTTCTGCCTATCAGTATGCTCTCCTCTACCCAAAGTTTTGTAGCTGGGATAGGGGTGAGGGAGTTAGTGCCAGGGGGAAGGAATAGGGATTAAGATACCCAAAAATAAACTTCAAGAGGAGTACAGAATTAAACTGAGCCGTAGACAAATGCTAAAAGCAACAATAAGCAACATCAAGCTCATTTCAAGTCTGCCAGATATAGAAAGTCAGGGAGAGTTTGCCAGGGCTGAAAGTGGCCAAATGAAGCATATCAAGTTTGGGAGCCAGCAATTAAGGTGTAGACTTATGAGAATATCGTGAGGAAGTGGATATAACTCATCAAAAAGGGAGGAGAATGATTCAGATGACTCAGGAAAGGGTATATTTATAGTATACCCATGAAATGAAAACTAAAATCCAAATTTATTTGATCATATCAATAATCATTTTTCTGAATAATAAATAGGTAAAGCTTTTATAAAATGTATGAAAAATGATACCATACAAAGGAATGTTTTTTTAACAGAACTTAAGAAATAAGAAAGGCAAAATACAAATTTACATGCTTGGGGTGTGGTGTTGTTTTAATGTACCTATTTAGAATCTGAAAGAGATAGGAGTACCAGACCAACTGACCTGCCTCTTGAGAAACCTATATGCAGGTCAGGAAGCAACAGTTAGAACTGGACATGGAACAACAGACTGGTTCAAAATAGGAAAAGGAGTGTGTCAAGGCTGCTTATTTAACTTATATGCAGACTACATCAGCCCAGAAACGCTGGGCTGGAGGAAGCACAAGCTGCAGTCAAGATTGCTGGGAGAAATATCAATCACCTCAGATATGCAGATGACACCACCCTTATGGCAGAAAGTGAAGAGGAACTAAAAAGCCTCATGTATGCTATCATGTAAGAATTGAATCGCCAGTCTATGTCTGACGCAGAATACAGCATGCTTGGAGCTGGTGCATGGGGATGACCCAGAGAGATGTTATGGGGAGGGAGGTGGGAGGGGGGTTCATGTTTGGGAACGCATGTAAGAATTAAATATTTTTAAATTAAAAAAAATAAAATAATAAAAAAAGCCTCCTGATGAAAGTGAAAGAGGAGAGGGAAAAAGTTGGCTTAAAGTTTAACATTCAGAAAACGAAGATCATGGCATCTGGTCCCATCACTTCATGGGAAATAGATGGGGAAACAGTGGAAACAGTGTCAGCCTTTATTTTTATGGGCTCTAAAATCAAAGCAGATGGTGATTGTAGCCATGAAATTAAAAGACACTTACTCCTTGGAAGGAAAGTTATGACCAACCTAGATAGCATATTGAAAAGCAGAGATATTACTTTGCCAACAAAGGTCTGTCTAGTAAAGGCTATGGTTTTTCCAGTGGTCATGTATGGATGTGAGAGTTGGACTGTGAAGAAAGCTGAGCCAGCGCTGAACAATTGATGCTTTTGAACTGTGGTGTTGGAAAAGACTCTTGAGAGTACCTTGGACTGCAAGGAGATCCAACCAGTTCATCCTTAAGGAGATCATTCCTGGGATTTCTTTGGAAGGACTGATGTTGAAGCTGAAACTCCAATACTTTGGCCACCTCATGTGAAGAGTTAACTCATTGGAAAAGACTCTGATGCTGGGAGGGATTGCGAGCAGGAGGAGAAGGGGATGACAGAGGATGAGATGGCTTGATGGCATCACCAACCTTGATGGACATGAGTTTGAGTAGACTCCGAGAGTTGGTGATGGACAGGGAGGCCTGGCATGCTGTGATTCATGGGGTCGCAAAGAGTCAGATACGACTGAGCAACTGAACTGACTGACTGAACTGACATCAATCACTCTCACTATTACAATTCATGGGATTTTATTCCAATGTGATTCTAAAACTCCACTGTAAATTCCTATATAAGTAGGTTAGAAGCCTAGAATTTATTCACTTAAATCTAAAAGATTTTCCAACTGCAGCAGAGTTGAAATTAATACCAAGGACAAAATTTCATAAGATTCTGGCACAAAACGAAGAACATCTTTATAAAATGAATATATGAAATTGCTGGTTTAAGCAACAGTATAGCCCTGAGATATACAAAATCACTTTTTTTCTATGAACATGATTTATTAATTTTGGAATAATAAAGTGTAGCAAAGATGGAATTTGTAAAAGATGGGCTGCAAGAAATGATGATGCTACAATAATCCTATTATCCTCCCTCAACTTTTATTTTGTTTAATTGAGTTTAACAAACAGGGTGAAAAGTGTAACTGCATTCCCTTCACTAACACTCATGTAGTTGCAGTCCCCAGAGCATGGCAGTACGTTTAAAAACTACACTAATTGTGTTAGTAATGAAAGTGTATTTCCCACACCATTATCATCTTTCTTCCACACTGAACATCAGCTAAAATGGTTAGGAACCAATCTTTTAACTCTTTCTGACTGTGTGTGTTATTACAATTATTATTTGCCTATATACCCTCAATGAACTAACTAAATATGATTTTCTTCTTTACATTTTATCTTAAAATATGTATTTGAAGTGGTTTTTAAGATGTATATTATTATAAGATAAAATGGAAGTGAGAATTTGAAGAAAAGTGAGATATAAGATGAAACTAACAGGCTTCCTAGATGACTCAGTGGTAAAGAATCTGCCTGCCAGTGTAGGAGATGCAGGTTCAATCTCTGGGCCAGGAAGTTCTGAGAAGGACATGGCGGCCCACTCTAATATTCTTGCCTGGAAAATCGCACGGACAGAGAAACCTGGCAGGCTGCAGTCCACAGTGTTACAGAGTCAGCCACGACAGCCACTGAGCACGCATGCAAGATGAAGCTAAGGTCAGGAATTTATCACCAAAAACTCAAGCCACGGATCCTTTTGAGTCAAATAAAAGAAGAAAACAGGATAATTTTATCTCTTTTTAAAAAGAAATTTTCCACTGAAGAGTGTTTACATAGTTTCAGTGATGCCATGAGGCAGGAGCAAGAAAAAATTATCTCAAGTCTCATGTTTATCTTAAACGGTTCTAGAAATTTTGTTTTCTCCTTCATAATATGTACAGATTAAACATTTTACTTGTTTGAAATTATTACCCATGGGAAAAGCAAACTAAAATTTCCATCACATTATCTGTGATTTTGCTTGTCTCTTGCTACATTATGTAACATACTCTACTTTGGTAAAAACAACAATACACAGTTGAAAGTGTCTTTAAAATTAAAAAAAAATTTAGTTGCACAGGAGGTGCACTATTTTATCAGTCATAAGACCCAAGATATTTTTTCTCATGAATTTTAATTTTAAAAAATGTATGTGAAAAATGACTTGCCAAATACACCAATGTTGAAATGGAAGATCATGTAATAATGGTCTGTATCAAAATGAATATACTAGCATTATTAATTTATGAAACTCTTATATCTTATACTATTCTTCAGTATAGTATTTCCTATCTATGACACAAACTTCAATAATACCTTAATAAACTTTGCAAATTATTTTACGCAGCCATTAAAAGATTATTCCCCAAGAAAATTATACACACACACATATCTTTCAATAACCAACAGATCAGTAGTGGAAAGCCCTCATGATACTAATATAAAATATTGCAAAATAACCGATAGGTATCTTGACTAGCGATTAGGATAGACCACGACATGGTTTTAAGCAGCCTTTTCTAAGTAAATCACTTAGGGTCATTAGACTGTATTGCTAATGAGAAGCCAAAATATTAGATTCAATCCTTATATAGACATGCTTCATACAGATGGAAATAATAACCAGGAGCCAATCCCCTACATTATAAATAACTTGTTTTTCAGTCAAATGCCTATATTTTCCAGGCAACTAGATTACAGGCCTCACATCTCTCAATGAAGACACATTAGCATAGTGGGTATATAAGAATGATAGCATGCATAAAGAATGTTTTCATAATAAAAGCGATAGCACTGTCATTGTATCATCAATAATAACAATTTTCATTAAATCATATATTACCTATAGGAAATAATAAACTATTCATTACAAGTGACAAATACTCATTAAATAATTTATTCCCTAGATCAAATTTGGCATATATTATGCTATCTATATATGCACATATGTTTGGAAAGGAAAATCACTGCTTTTTAAATAAAAATCTTCATTGAGTAATTAGCAAAAAAAGTTAACAATAAATTATACATTGAAGGCACTACATATAACACTGATGGTGTTATCAAAATAAATCACTTCCTGGAAATTCTTGACTGCATTGTTTATAGAGAAAAGTCATGAATGCATTTATGATGTATGTTTCATTGTGGGATTCAAAACACTTAAATTTATAATACTCAGTTGTACAAACTGTGATGAAATTTGCAACTGAAGAATAAAAGCAATGCTATCTCCACAGTTTGAGTAGAGGAATGCAAGAAAGGTCCTGACCTTCCATTGTTTCTCAGTTAGATAAAATTATCTGACTCTCTATTGCTGATTTGTTGCTTTTTGAATAATTTTAGGTCATCTAGAATGTGCTTAAATATTCATATGTGTATATTCAAATACAAAGTGAATATATACAATGTGAATATTCAAATACCTTCCCTCCCCTAAAACCTCTTACCAGTTCACAGGAAATAATGTTTCTTTTTTTCATTATTTTTTTCCATCACCAAAACAAAGAAAAGTGTAGGAATTGATTGTCTTGTACACTGCTGTATACCTAGTGCTTCCTCAAACACTATCTGACACACAGTATGGATTCAATATATATTTTACATTGGATAAATGCTTACTAGAGAGGGATACACTTCAAAGTCATAGTTTGAAGTAAGTTTTAGCAGTATAAGGTTACTAAACCTTTTCCCTGACCCTTGACTGGTAAATGTGATAATAAAAGCATTGGACATGAACTTAGGCAAACTCTGGAAGATGGTAAGGGACAGGGAGGCCTGGAGCGCTGCAGCCAACGGGGTTGGAAAGAGTCAGATATGACTTAGCCACTGAACAACAACACAACACATTGGGTAAAAATACGTGTTCTGCCTTAATCAAATAACCTCACTTGGAGGTTAAAAATGGCTTTCAAATCATCAACACCCTTTGTGAAAAGTGAATGTGAAAGTGAAGTCGCTCAGTCATGTCACTCTTTGCAATCCCATGGACTGTAGCCTACCAGGCTCTCCATCCATGTAATTTTCCAGGCAAGAGCACTGGAGTGGGTTGCCATTTCCTTCCCCAGGGGATCTTCCTGACCCAGGAATCAAACCCAGGTCCCCCACATTGCAGGTAGATGCTTTACCATCTGAGCCACCAGGGAAGCCCAACACCCTTTGTAATTATCCATATTTTCATTTGTAGCTGTTAAGCCAACTCTTCTTCAGACTGTTTTCTATCTTGAGCTCCCTTGTTGCTCTCTCTCCTGTCTTCTACCCACCAAGTTTGAATGCATCTATTGATTATGTACACTGTCTTCTTGCACTCTTATAACTTTAGGCAATACCTCTCTGCAAAGGACTTCAGAATGCGTCTATAATTCCAAACTTTCTCAAGAACAAGACTCGCATTTTCATCTGCCTATTGGACACAAACACATTAATTTTCATTTACTTCTTAAACTCAACCTGTCTAGATCTTAATTCAGTCATCTCCATCTTTAAATACTTCCCTTCTTCTTACCCTTTGGAGAAACCAGATCAAAGCCTTGGTGTAATTTTGGGTGTTCTTTACATCCCACTCTTTACATAAAATAACACCTCAATTCTTGTTAACTCAATATCTATCATATTCTTCTTTTCTGTCTTATTTGGACTCTCTTGTCACCATTCTGAATCAGGAGCCATTTTTCTCAAATTCTGCCCTTTCTATAGTGCCTACTGCCAACTCTGTTCCATACCTCATTACTTTTGAAATTAAAAGTTCGCTACTTCTGAAATTAAAAGCTCAATCTCACTTTCACAGATAATACCATTTTCATATCATACCTCTCTCAACCTGATGTAGTCAAGCTTTCTTCAAATCTGCCCTAATCTATTCTTTCCAGGCTTACTCCATTTGTCCCAAATGCCCCAAAAAATGCTCCAACTATATTTCTCAAACATGTCTATTTCCTTCCCAATCACTTCATCTTTATTCATAACACCACATTTTTTTCTTGGCAGTCCAACTGATAGCCTACGCATTCTCTGCAACTATGATCAGTTTTCACTATCAACATTTCTAACATCAAATGTGTGAGTTTTCCACACCAAGCAACAAGCAATTCTCTAATTTTCTGTAGGACATCAGGGTGTCCTACCATTAAATTGAATTCTGACACTAGTCATTCAGAGTTAGCCCAGCAGGTTCAGGGATTAGTCCCACAAGGCTGCTCATACTTCAGATGCCAGTCTCAAGTACCAGGGTGTCACTTGTACTTCGGAGACCAATCAGCTTTTAACTAGGGTTTCCCACAATCCTCTTTTCAGTTTTAATAATTTGCTATAATAGCTCACAGACCTCATGGAATTGCTATACTTACACTTCTCAGTTTATTATAGAGGACAGTGCAAAGGATGCAAATAGACAGCCAGATGAAGAGGGACAAGGAAGATGAAGAGGGCGAGGTCCAGAAGGATCACTAGAGCAGGAGTTTCTGTCTCCATGGAGTTGAGATGCGCCACTCTCCCAGAACTCATAAAAATTCTCCAACTTAAAAGTTTTTTGAACCCAGTAGTTAAAGCAGTTTGAGGGGGATTGGGGCTTCCTTGGTGGCTCAGATGGTAAAAAAAAAAATCTGCCTGCAATGCAAGAGACCCGGATTCGATCCCTGGATCAGGAAGATCCTCTGGAGAAGAGAATGGCTACCCAACCCCAGTGTTCTTGCCTGGGAAATTCCATGGGCAAAGGAGCCTAGCAGGCTATAGTCCATGGGGTCACAAAGAGTTGGACATGACTGAGTGACTAACACTTTCACTATGTAGGCATGACTGATTAAATCACTGACTACTGCTGATTAATTTAATCTCCAGCCCTTCTCCACTCCTTAGAGGTCAGTGGGTAGGACTGAAAGTTTCAACCCTCTATGGATGCCTGGGTCTTTCTGGTGATCAGGCCCCATGCTGAAACTACCTCAGGCCTCCAGTCACCTCATTAACCCACGAAAGGATACTCATATTGTGCCGGAAATCTCAAAGGTCTCAGAATCTCTTTCGTCAGGAACCAGGGACAAAATATTGTAACAGAAAATGTCTTCCTATCATCCCTATAACTCAAAAAATTCCAAGAGTTTTAGAAGCTTTAGTCCAGAAACCAGGAATGAAGACAAAATAGATAGCTCTTATTATATTACCAAATTACAGAGACTCACCCAAATGTCACCATTTCAAGGAGGCCTTCTATGATTTTCCAATTCCAGCACAATCCTAATATTCTCCAAACCCCTTCAGCACCTTGAATTTTCTTACAGCACATTTTACACACTTTTGAATAGTTGTTATGTGTTTGCATCTTGCCTCTCCTACTGAAAAGCAGGCTATGCAATGACACTACAGTATATTACAGTTACCCACCAAATATATTGTACTTTATATATCAATGTGTTTATCAAATAAATAAATAATTACTACAAAATACATTTATTGAGTTGCTTGCAACATAGATCATAACAGAAAACAAAAGGTCTTTGAAATAGATCTATTTCAAAAAAGAAAAGAAGAGAAAAAAGGTTAGCTATTGGAGATTATATGAGCCTGAACAAGTTGCCTATCCCTACTGAATGCAGGTTATTTTCCTGTAAAGGAAAAAGTTGGCCTTCATGATCTCTGAGGTTGTTGCTAACTTTAACATTCTATAATTTCACGATTCACTAGAGACTATCATAACTCAATGCGAGCAGTAGGACATGCCTCCAGCTCCTAGCTGCACTGTCCACTTTTTTCATTCCTCTCCAGCTATGCTCCTATAGACAAGAAGTCAAAGTGATAAAGTGGTTTAATTCAGCATGCAAATTAGCACAGCTCAGAGCCTAAAAGAAATCATGCTGTGGGCAGGTAAAGAAAATTGGAAAGATGATCCACAACTCTACAATGTGTTGGTCTGGAGTAAATAATTTTCTCATATATGAGATGTATAATCTCTATTAATTGAAGTTAAAGGAAAACAGGCAGGTTAAGAAGTTATTTTAATACATACTCAATATATGCATATCATACAAATATATTCACATGCCCTTACTGTAATTTAATTGTTTGCTATACATTTTTAAAAGTAACTAAGTATAACACTTTTGCTCCCAGTTTTCACATACATATTTACAAGTAATTGACATCTGTCATTTTATATGAAAGCCTAGTTTCATTACAGGAAAGGAAAATGCTGAGTTGGTGGGGATGGTGATTCATTGTTATTCTATTCCAATAAGACTTCAATTAATCATCATTCAAAGTATAACAGGGTTTCTTAGTAATTAGATTGGAACAAATCTCCAAACTGACTTTCTCTTAAAGGCGTCTGAGGTTTTTAATGCTGAGTACATCAAAATATCGCAAAACAAAGCTCAGTGAGAGTCACCATTTTATTCCAGTAACTCACAATTTTCTCACATTTTCCTGCAGACACATATTTCTAGAACATATTTTTTACTTTTGGTTTGTAGTTTTCCCATATCCAAAAAGACCACCACACATTACTCACTCATCTGTATAAGCCAAATACCTAGATTTATCATTTATTCCTCCTTCTTTCTTAATTTAAACTTGCAATAAATTACTATATCTTTCCAATTGCACTTTGTAAACACCTCTTGAAATCATCTATGTATCTCTCCTTGTGCTTGTTTTCTAGTTTTGGTTGACATCACCTCTTGTCTGCTGCTCCTGCCACTAAGTCGCTTCAGTCATGTCCGACTCTGTGCAACCCCATAAACAGCAGCCCATCAGCTCCTCTGTCCATGGGATTATCTAGGCAAGAATACTGGAGTGGTTGCCATGTCCTTCTCCAACCTCTTGTCTAGAGCAGTGTTTATCAAGTCTTTACCATGATTCTATATCAGTGGAAACCTTAAGCAAGTACTTCTAAAATGTATATATTTATTTTGTCTATAAATCATGCAGGTAAGTTTACATTATTCAATCTTAAAATATTAGAGAGCATAAAACAGAAAGTGCACAAAGATAAGTTGAAAAATAAATAGCTCAAGTACTCTTTTCTACACGTGTGGCATGGATTTTGTTTATCTCCTGGGAAGCACATGCCACACTTGGGGAACGACTAGCCTTCAGTCTTATAACTGTCACCTGCCTTTGCCAGGTTAAATAGCTTTGGGTCAAATCTCCCTCAAACAATGAGCTTTCTAAAATGTAAGCATGTTCATATCCTCTTTTCTGTCTTCTTTTTTCCCCTTAAGGTGACATACAAAGTCCTTAAGATGCTTTGCAAGGCCTGGCTACTCACTGCTTATTTTTCCAGTTGTATCTCTTGCCATTCCTGCCCTGGTCTTTCCCCATATCCACAGCCACATATGCATTCCTGCCCTGGTCTTCCTCTATATCCCCACAAACATGTACCTTGTCATTTTTTCATGTACCATTTCATATTTCATTTACAGAATATGAAATATTCTCTCCTCCAGTCTCCTTTTCTCTTCCATAAGCTCACACTGACAAAATGCTTCCAACATTTTCCAGAACCCAAAACTCACTCTTCTCCTCCTTTTCATAAGATGCTTATTGATTGATTTGTTCCCAGTTATTTCTCCTTTGTCCTTGTCTTTCTTGAAATTTGAGAACACTAATAATAACCCTTTCCTCATATCCAAATTTGTAAAATATTGTGAGATAAACATATGAGTACCATAGCTGGAGATCCAAACATTAGAGCAAATTTGGAAAATACGGTGCTAAGACCATCAGGCAAGTGAGTTTTCTAATATATTAACCCAGAATTAGCTTTATGCACCCTAGTTATACACTACACTGAACTGAACAACTGTATGCATCTCTCCAAGGACCTACCTTATGAAATTTACTATACAGAAGAACAAACGTGGCCATGGTACATAGTCTGTGCCCAGGACAGTCCCCAAAACAAGAGGTCAGAGGGATGCTCAACACACATGTCCAGCTCATTTTCCTAAGTTCACTACTCACTGAGGTCAACCTACTAGATTAAATAAGATGGAGAGAAAGACAAGAATTATCATTTTAAACAATGTCCCTCTCTATGGGAACATGAGTGAGAAATAAATGATCCCCTGCAACAGACCATAAGTATTTTCTATTAACAACCCTTTATTTCTTTAAATGTAAAGTCCTATTCCTGTATAGATTTCTTAAGCACAATGAGCTTGCTTTCTCAGACTCACCCACAGGAAATCTTAAGTTGAAATCATGCTCAATGCTACTTTTAAATCTTTCTTTGGTGAATACCCCCCTCTTTTTTTTTAAGGCTTTTACTGCTTGTTTCTATCATTGTCTAATACTTCTCACTGTTTTTATATCCTTCATTAGCAAAAGTATTTGTATGGGGCTCTTAGTGTGCATTTCCATACCTACAGTTCATGCAGAGTTATAAATTCACAGTCCATTTAATGATTTCTCCAACCCAACTAAACTATTTACACTAATAGGCACATTATAAACACATACATAATTTCACCTCAAAATCACTGATTGAGGCATGCCACTCAGCAGATACCTTCATTTATCTCCTTGGCATAATCAATATCACTTCAGGCCTTCATATTTCAGTATTCATTGAAGACCCCTCTGAAGGTCTCTGGATAATCTTCATTTGTAGCTTCAGCCACTCAAATATTCTCCCCTCAAGGTACCTTCCCTCATTTAAATCTCTCTCTCCTAAACTCTGCAAGGACATTGAGATGTTCTGATTCGTGTTCTCTAGACATCATTCTAAACAAAGTTCCACACAAAAGGTAAGGGCATTCATAGGGCTTGCCTCATTTGATTCCCTTCTCTTTGGGATCATGGTTCTGCACTTTCTGATGGTCAAATATAAGAGGAGTTATTTCATTTATTCTGACAATTTTTCAATGTTTGGTGGCAGCATAATTGTTGACTATGTAACACCCTCATAGAAAATGACAGAATTTAGAATTAAACCCTATTTTTCCTTTATATATTTAATCATCTCAAAAATGATATGCAGTAGTTATTCTCAACCTCTTTTTACAACTAAGGAAAACCAGTGTCATAAGTTAAAGAAGCATAGTGAATTCATAAGTAACCAGGACTTGAAACCATACTGCTAATTAAAATATTTGAATTTTAAAAATTAGTGATTTGATATTTACTATTAGTAATTTGACAGTATAGAGGATACAAGACACTCTGACAGGCACTATATATTTTTAATTGCTTTAAACATAATAATGGGAGCAGAAAAATATCTTTAAAATATTGTGTTTTCTCATTAATACTGATTTTTACCAAAAAATCTATTCAAATTTTTCAATTTCAAGTCTGTATGTACTATCAATCATCTTTCAGTTGCAAATTAAAGAGATTTTACAATGAATCTTAAGTATCATCCTCATTTTTAACTTATGTTTTGATATTTATCATAAGATATTTGATTTTGATTCCCTAAAAAGAATCGATAAAGCTGGAGGACACTAACTTTTCTTCAAAAAGATAACATTCAACCATCTAGATGAATTCTTCAGTTTCCACATATTGAAGAACTTGTCACTATGCCAGTAAACATAAAAATCAATATTCATTTCTCAAAATAGGCTTCATTCTGGTTAGACACTGCTATGACACCATTCCTTCTCCAGATTTTAATGTCTTCCCAGCGGAGGTTTGTTAATTGAATCTTCCTTGTCATTTGTGTTTATGATGGATTAAGGGGAGTAAGAATTGTCTTCCTCCTGTGCATAATAGAATTCCCTAAAATACATTTATTCAGCCATTATACATTTATTGGCTTTACATCCTCAAATATAAATGTTTTAATATCTGCTCCACCCTAAAGTCTAATGTGACAATAACAGATTATAGGATGTGCCATGTTCACCAATGAAAAGCCACAGTGTATAACTTTGATATTTTATACCATATTTAATACAGATAAAGGCTTCCCTGGTAGCTCAGCTGGTAAAGAATCCGCCTGCAATGCAGGAGACCCCATTTCAATTTCTGGGTCAGGAAGATCCTCTGGAGAAGGGGTAGGCTACCCACTCCAGTATTCTTGGGTTTCCCTGATGGCTCAGCTGGTAAAGGATCCACCTGCAATGTGGGAGCTCATATCCTTTCGTCCTGTCTGACTCTTTGAGATGCCATGGATTGCAGCCTGCTGGGCTCCTCTGCCATGGGACTCTCCAGGCAAGAATACTGGATTGGGCTGACATTTCCTTCTCCAGTGTGGGAGACCTGCGTTGAATCCCTGTGTTGAGGGACTGGAGAAGGGAATGGGCTTTCCACTCCAGTATTCTAGCCTGGAGAATTCCATGGACTATATATAGTCCATGGAGTCACAGAGTCGGACAAGACTGAGAAACTTTCACTTTCAATTAAAAACAGATAAGATCTGAAAACTCAAGTGAGAAATTAATTTATGATACTATCAGATCTTAGGAGACACACAAAGAGAATAAGCAAAAAAACACTAAAAAAACACTATTGAACCTGCCTCTCTTTCATTTCCTGCATTGGCAGGTGGATTCTTTACTACTAGCACCATCTGGGAAGCCCTATGCACCTAATGGGTGTATGTTTATCCCAGATTTTTTTCTACTGGAATACTATTATTTCACATATATAAATATATCCACATTTAGGTCTGATTTTTATAACAATTTCACGCATATCTGTGGCACAGTTAACATGAAAAATTTCATTTTTATAATTTACAACTGAAAAATGATGATATGATGATGATGACAACAATGCTGCTAATAACAATAACACTTACCATTTATTAAATTACAGGTATGCTCTACACCCTGATTTTAATACTTAAGTATTCTATTATTAAAGTAAAGCTGTGCATATCTCAAAAGTTGATGCACATTAAGACTATCTATGGGATTTTGTTTTAACAATCATATCTAGATATTGCCAATCAAAGATTCTGACTCAATGGTATGAGAACTGGCTACAGTAATTTATTAAAATATTTCATCTTCACAAATGACTTTAATAAACAGTGAATACTAACTTTCACTCTAAACTGTGTTGATTTCAAATAGGATTTTAGTGAATATATTGTCCCATTTCCCCTCCAATATTTATGGTTTGAATGTGGTAGATCCTGAAAGGATGGAGATAATATGTGTCTTCTGTAGCTAATTAAAATGGTATACATAAAAATTATCTCAATATTCATAAAATAATAGATCAGAAAAAAAACAAAGTAAAAATTTTTATATTAAAATGTTGAGATTACATTTGAGTATGCATTAATAATTAAAAGTATGAGGAGTAAATCACAGATAACTGGAGAATAGTAAAAATATGAACTATCAAAAACAGTATGGAAAACTGATATGCAATTACAATTATAATTATTTGCTTATTTTATCAAAGATTCATGATCTCAGAGAGAAAATCAAGCCCTTTCAAACAGTGATAGCTGGAATTACTATATTTTTAAAAAGATATTTCACTTTGCTTTGGAATAAAAACACAACTTTTAACTTTACTGCATGTATTTAAAACTCCTGAGTAAAATAAAAGGAAATGATCATGCATTCTGCATGATACACTTTCCTAAGACAAGCTACTTCAAAGGAGAAACCAGCAATCACTCTGCAGGGAGCAATTACTGAATTCTGGAGCACTCTGATATGATCACCTTCAAATAATGTACACTAAACCATGAAGCACAACAATAATCAGCTACTTCTAGACCATTAATCCAAGTAAAAATTTTAATACAGGTCTATATCAAGATAACGAAAATGAACATTAGTTGATGTCATAACCTGAAACTACCTCACAAGCACGTATTATTTCAATCCTGTTACAGAACTCATACTTGTTAATAAACACTGACTTATACTGATAATTTTATGCAGCATCTATAATAAAATAATTTTCTAAATAAGCCAATATCAATATCTGTCTAATGCTATCTGCATAAGATTTGAATTTTTTTATTGACTTGGTTGACTATCAGGAAATGTAAATACAGGGCTTTAATGATGACCCTCTGAGATTTTATGAAAATTACGGGAAAACTGTCCATTCTCCCTACCTATGTGTTGAAATTCAGGAGAGACTAAGTAAGAAGGAAAAAGTTGACAGTTTAATGGAGCTGAAGCCAAAGTGGAATTATGAATTGGTTCAGGGATGTCAAGTAAGATATGTGCCCATTGGATTTAGTAACAGCAATATCCAGAATGACACTGCAAACACAGTTTAGTAAAGTGGTCAGGGCAAAAGACAGAAAAGGTGTTAGAGTAAAGAATTATGGCTGTAAAGGAAAAGAGCTCATTCAGCAGCAGAAATGGAATGTGGGATCAATGGAAGGAATTCACTATTAACTTGCTTGTTTCTGAGGACCTGAAAATTGGAACATGTTCAAATGCCGCAGTAGAGAAGAGAGAGGTAGCTGAACTTAAAGAATAGAAGAGGGATGTTAGAAGGTATTACTCTGAAAAAAAAAAAAAATGAATAAGTGAGTATCCAAGGCAGAGATACAGGGATTGTCATTTGACAGGAGAAGGACGAAACAGTTATGATGACTTAAGGGCTGGATAACATAATTTCAGAATATTTAAAATCAAAATTGGGGGAAATACCAAGAAAATTAATAGAAACCCTGCAGTATTAGGAAGATTGTAAAATATTCCTACCAATTCTGAAGCAATGATATAAATGAAACTAAGTTTAGAGAGAATCTGAAAAACAATTAATAAATGTTCACGGGAAAGATGATTAAATTCTCTTTGAACAAACTCCAGGAGTTGGTGATGGACAGGGAAGCCCAGTGTGCTGCAGTTCATGGGGTCGCAAAGAGCCGGACACGACTGAGTGACTGAACTGAATTGAACCTTTAACTATGTTCATAGCCTCATAAAGTATTAAGACTATTACTAGAGGGTATTGTTAGAGACATCTGATTTCTCTAACATTTTTAGGAAGGATAGAAGGAATATATAAACCACCCTGGGTCTAGTGTCTCACTTAGATGTTCTCACTTCATCTGTTCTCATGGCTTTAAACACTAACTATATGCCAAGAGCCTCACACTTATTGCAAACTTCAATCTTTTATCTGAGCTTTAGACCTTATATACAGGATTGGCCAAAAAATTAGTTTGGGTTCTTCCACATGATGGTCAGGAAAAATCTGAATGAACATTTTGGCCAACCCAATACAAATACACTTAAAATATTTCATAAGCATCCCATTTTATTTTTTTTTAATTTTTATTTCTACTTTATTTTATTTTACAATACTGTATTGGTTTTGCCATGCATTGACATGAGTCCGCCATGGGTGTACATGAGTTCCCAAACATGAACCCCCCTCCCACCTCCCACCCCATATCATCTCTCTGGATCATCCCCATTAACATGGCTCTCATGAAGTACTGCTCTGCCCCCCTGTTCCTCCACCTACCTTTTCCCTTTTCATTGAAATCACTACATTTCATGTGGTGGTGGTGGTTTAGTTGCCGTCATGTCCTACTCTTATGACCCCATAGACTGTAGCCTGCCAGGCTCCTCTGTCCGTGGGATTCTCCAGGCAAGAATACTGGAGTGGGTTGCCATTTTCTTCTCCAGGGCATCTTTCTGACCCAGGAATCGAACCTGCATCTCCTGCATTGCAGGCAGATTCTTTACCAACTGAGCTATGAGCGAAGCCCCTTGTAGGGCGATTTCATGTAGGGATACATAAATAAATCAGAAACCTGGAAGATATCTTTTGACCTTTACTCTCCTTCTTCCCACATTACACTTATTACCAAGTCTTGATAACTATTTCTATTACAGATATATTAAAGCTTCTATTTCCCTCCATTCTGACTGCCACTGTTCTAAATCGAGCCATCACCACCTTTGAGCTGGATTACTAACTTTCCTCCCTGTTCACTGATTCCATTTTGCCACACTCTATTCCATCCTCTATGTGGAAGCCTGAGGGATCTTTGGATAATGAAAATCTTTTTATACTCTACTAGATAAACTCCATCAAGGCAATACATTCCTATTGCATTGAAAAGAAAATTGAAATGATTTTACATTTCCTATAGGTCTTTTTTTTTTTTACTTTACAATACTGTATTGGTTTTGCCGTACATCGACATGAATCTGCCACGGGTGTACATGAGTTTCCAACCCTGAACCCCCCTCCCACCACCCTCCCCATATCATCTCTCTGGGTCATCCCAGTGCACCAGCCGTATGATTCCAAAGTTGTTATCACACTACTGTCATCACCTACTCTGCTTACATCTCACATTAGTCTGTAGACCATGGGTGAGCAGGGTTTATATCTGTCTTATTCACTATCACATACATGCATCATCTGGCACATAGCAATAATAATAAATATTAAATGATCAATAAGGGAATGATAGATCCTCTGAGGATAAAATCTCTTCCAAGCAACTTAGAAAGGGCAGTTGGCTCCAACGCCTGCTGCCTTGTCATGAAAGGGCTGTTTAAAGGCCTTTGCCATTATGGCGTATGATCTGGCTGATGCGTTCAGGCTGTTCTTTTCTTCATTGCCTAAGTATGCAGTTGGAGCTGAGGAGAGAAGGAGTGTGGGTAAAAATTAAGATAATATTTTTGGCTTTATTTGAGTCTAGGCTCTAAGCTACAACTATTTTTTTAGTTTTCCACCAAATAGCCTAACTGATTGGGTTTCCATATTGGATTTAGATCCACCCATGGAGATCCACATGGTAAGGACCCCAGCTGGGAGTCAGAGAAACTGGAAGATTCTAGGTGACTTGAATGACCACTACATATACACAGATTAGGGGGAACTTCAGTACACATGGTACAAAGGTATTTAAAGGTGGCTGTGACTAAACAAGTGACCCACACACTCCCTTTCAGGTTTCTCTCTCTTGTCTTCTTTCTTCCATAGTAACTCACAGTGAATATTCAGGAAGAGGAAAATCTCACATAAATCTGTACCTGACTATGCAATAATGAAAACTATTGGCTCTTCCTTAAGTCCAGAGAAATCACTCACTTGAGAAACACAATTTGTTGTTGTTGTTCTATCCTAATAAAAGATGGGACTTGCAAGCCCACCCACCATGGCAGTATGAAATCTAAACTAAAAACACAGGAAAACTGAAGAAAAAGAACTTAAGTTTCACATGAATACTTAGGTCTTTATACAAACTGTTCAGTTTCTTGCTCTCTTCCCAATTTTTCAGTACTGAAATAAATTATTACCCCTTTTAATTTTGGTCATTTCAATCCGAACTTGGGTGAAGGGCCATTAAATGTGTTAGCATAAATCACAATCTTGATTCGGACAATTTCAGAATCTTTTTTTAAAAAAGAAATTTGATTAACTAGATTTTGTGCATTTCCCATGTCATTATATATTCCTCAAGGCATGATTTTTAATGTCTTTATAATATTCCCTTACTTGAAAGTATAATAATTTATTTAACACTCTCTATGTTGTTGGTTATTTCAAGCTGCTTCCAATTTTGTACTATTATAAATAATTCTATCATGAATACCACTGTACATAAGTCTTTGTCTATATCTCTGTTTATTTCCTTAGGTCATATTTCTAAAAGCAGATTTATTGTGTCAATGGCCCTTAATACATATTATCAAATGGCTTTTCAAAAAATTAGCATCCATTTAAAACACTACCAATAGTATATGTCAAGAATATTACAACTCATATAATTGCTTATATGACATTCCATATTTATCATATATTATTACTAATTCATCTTCATACTTTTAGAGATTATGTATGCCCTTAAGCCTTTCTATTTATATATTGTAAATTTTTTATATTAGTATATTATAACTTTTTGTAGTTCTTAACATATTAAAAATATTAATCATTTTTGGGCCTTTTTCTCATTTGTTGTTAGCTTAATGTTTATAATGATTAGTCATAGATGGAATACTTTTCTTTTTACATTTTAGTCAAATATATTAATCTTTTTACTTGTGATTTCTTTTACTCCATATTTAAACCACATTTTAATTCAACTTAAACCACATTGAAGCTTATTGTATACAAATCGAATACATGCGACTGTTTTGCAATTTTATATTTTCACATCTAACTATTTACTTCATCTGAATTTCTTTTTGGTTTGTGTATAACAGAAGAATTGTATTACTTAGGGTTCTACAGGGGCCTCCCTGGTGACTCAGATGGCAAAGAATATGCCCGCATTCCTGGAGACCTGGGTTCAGTCCTGGAGACCTGGGTTCAGTCCTAGAGTTAGGAAGATCCCCTGGAGGAGGGCATGGCAACCCACCCCATTATTCTTGCCTGAAGAATCCCACGTACAGAGGAGTTGGCAGGCTACAGCCCATGAGGTCGCAAAGAGTCAGACATGACTAAGGAACTAAGCACTGCACACTGGATTCTCCAGAGACACAGAACTAACAGGGCATATACAGTGAGAGTAAAAGAAAGAGTGGGACAGAGAATTTACTTTAAGGACTGGCTCACACAGTTGTAGGGGCTGGCAAGTCTGAAATTGATAGGGCTGACTGATATTTATTCAGGTAAGTGTTGATGTTGTAGTCTTGAGGTAGAATTACTTTTTCAGAAAATCAGTCCTTTTCCTTAAAGCCTTCAACTGACTGGATGAAGTCCACCACATTATAGAGGGTAATTTACCTGTGCAAAGTTGTACATGTGTATGTGCTAAGTCACTTCAGTTGTGCCTGCCTCTTTGAGACCCAGGGGACCATAACCCACCAGGCTCCCTGTTCATAGGGTTCTCTAGGCAAGAATACGGGAGTAGGTTGACATTTCCTCCTCCAGGGGATCTTTTCAATTCAAAGATCGAACCTGCAACTCTTAGGTCTCCTGCAGTGGCAGGAGGCTTCTTTACCACTAGCGCCACCTGGGAAGCTCTTATGTAAAGTCAACTGATCATAAATGATAATCACATCCATAAATCCTTTTATAGCAACATCTGGACTAGTTCTTGGCCAAATAAGTGGACACCACAGTCTAGCCAATTTGATTAGGAGGATGTAAATTTACATCTTTACTGTATCTATACTGTATACTCAGTGTCTACACTAAGATAATTTCCCATTTTCAGTCATCTCAAGTAATTATCCTATAATAATATTTTTTTATCTTTCATTTATTAAGATCCTATGTGCTCTAGTAGTTATTTCATATTTTTCTATTCTATTTACATGTTGATATTTTATAACATGAAAACATTATTGAGTCTCTGTAATACATGTGAAAAACTAAGTTAAGATCCTATGACACACCTTACATTAACTAAAAAAAAAAAAGTGCCCTTAGCTCCCTCCTATGGCTTCCCATTTCATTTGGAATAAAATCCAAAGTCCTTGCCATGAACCATAATGTCCTATAAGCTTGCACCCTCAAGTCTTTCTGCCTTTAATATCTTATTCACTGCTGTCCAACTACATTGTCCACCATGCCATGCACATTTCCAGCCCACTTTCTTTCAAGTACTCTTTGTCTTCTTTAGTTATCCATATGATTCTAGCTCTAATTTCATTCAGGTTTCTGTTCAAATGTCATTTCATTGCATATGCTCTTCCTGGTCACTGAACATACAAAAGCTCTACAGCCCTGCAACAGAATTAACTGTTAGCTCACAGCTTTACACTCAAGGTTCCATATTTTCCTCTATACCTCTATGTAGCCGAAGCTGAATTACCTCCAAACCATGTTTCTTAGTTCACTGCCAACCAGCTTCTTGCTTGTTTCTTTCACTGGGAGGCAACTTGTGCCCCATTAGAAGGTGGGAAGGTAGAAATCACTCTACTTTTGAATAATATTTCCAGTGACAGCAGTAGCCTTGACAATACCAGGAAGCATGGCCCATTAGTGGCAGACAGATACTAATAGTCCACAGCAGTCTGATTTCAGCAGTGCTGGGGACAGAAGCTCCATAGTATTAACAACAAGGACTGAAGCTCCAGCAATTACAACAGTGTATATTGGTGTCACTTGGCAGCGACTTCTCTAGTGAGTGTGGGCTTGTTTCCAACCCAGTAACAATGGCAGTTTTCTCTTCTCAATAGCATTCTATTTCCACTTTGTACCTTCAGCTCATGAAAATGGTAATTTCTTCATCTGGGTTATACATAACCTCCCTCTTTGCATTATATCTCAGGCCTGGCTGGAGCTTCCTAGACTCTAAGTAAGATATTCTTTTCTCTGTGGGTCCTCCAGATTTTTCAAAAAGTTTGTATAAATTCCCCTTTTTAATTCCTTCTTTATTTGAACTATCAGTGATTTTATGTTTTTCCTGACTAGATATTGACCTGGTATATTCCCATGTTCCTTGCTCAGATGCAGTTAGTAAACTACCTTCACATGTAGTCTTAGTAATAGAAACTCCTGCATTTCTACTGGACACATGACTACCTACATACAAAATGTATTTCACAGAGCTTCCTGTAGCTAGTTATACTCATGTGGCTCTACTCAGGACAAATGAGATTATAACTGACAGCAAATGTGTTCAACTTGTGTACAAACATCTTTAAGGGTTATTTTATCTTCCTTCTTTCCCAATGGCTGGGAAATGAAAATGAGCAGCATGACCTTTGAGATGACAGCTCTCTTGACAACTCTCTTGATCCCCACTGGCCCTGGATCTCCAACTCTGGAGTATTTTTATATGAGGAAAATAAACCTTTACTTCACTTAAGCCACTATATTTGTGGGGGCTATCCATGAGTTTTGCCACACTCTCCCACTAATTTGTGAGTCTTCCTTCTTCATCTACCCCAGATCTTCCACCTCCAAATCCTCATTGTGTTCTAAGAAATATAGAGCCAATCTAGGCTACAGGATGGAGTCTGTCCTCCCCACAAACACCCCCTGCCACTGCGGCCCTGCCATTTAAATACAAGAAAAGAGAGACACAGATAAGCAGATTTCTCAAAAAGAGTACCCAACTCATCACCATTCTGGCCACAAGGATCAACAGAAGGAAGGGAGCTTCCCTGTATTCTTGTTCTTTTACCCTTTTGTTCCTCACAGTGAAAGTCTCATTCACTTATATCTCCTCACAGTAGATTTGGAAGCAGGTTTTCCATAATCTATGCAAATATGATATAGTAAATAAACAACACATTAACTCTGAACTGATTATAGAATTTCCAGCTGAGGTAACAATTTGATAGAATGGAGCTTGTGCAGTTATTGGGTACGTATGTAGATTCCAGTTTTAAATAAACAATTTAGGTATATATTTTCAGACTGAAATGCTATATAATTAGGAAAATCATTATCATAAAAATATAGTAAAGGAAAGGAGAATGGAATGGATAAGATTATCCAGGGAGGGTATAATACATTTGAATCAGTTCTAATGAGATGGATGAAACTGGAGCCGATTATACAGAGTGAAGTAAGCCAGAAAGAAAAACACCAATACGGTATACTAACACATATATATGGAATTTAGAAAGATGGTAATGATGACCCTGTATGTGAGACAGCAAAAGAGACACAGATGTGTAGAGCAGACTTTTGGACTCTGAGGGAGAGGGAGAGGGTGGGATGATTTGGGAGAATGGCATTGAAACATGTATACTATCATGTAAGAAATGAATCGCAAGTCTATGTTCGATTCAGGATACAGGATGCTTGGGGCTGGTGCACGGGGATGATCCAGAGAGATGATATGGGGTGGGAGGTGGGAGGGGGGTTCAGGGTTGGGGACTCATGTACACCCGTGGTAGATTCATGTCAATGTATGGCAAAACCAATGCAGTATTGTAAAGTCAAATAAAGTAAAAATTAAAATTAAAAAAAAAAAGACACCAACAGTCTAAGACTTAAGCCTTGTGAGACGTCAATATTAAAAGGAAGGTCATAAAATGACAAATATTGGAAATAAAGAATCCAGTGAGCACAGAAAAACTAGAAAAATGCAGTAGAAAGAAAAGCAGATGAGTTTTAAGGAGCTGAGTGTGCACAGAAGTATCAAAATAGAGAATAAATATTAATACTAACATAGTAGGCACTAAAAAGTCTACTTGATTTTGGCAGCTAAATCACCACTGGCACTCAAGAAAAATAGTCCCCTGGAATGATCAAAAAAACCTATGTTTCTAAATTGTTAGGGAAATTGCATTGAGATCAAATTATAAACATGTATCTTACAGATTAAAATAATTTCCAAGTGCTAAAATTAGTTAGAAAGATCAGTTATGATAAATATTGGGAAAAGGCACAATAAAAATATTGTGTCACGTAATTAAGTTCAAAATATACTTACTAATGAATCCATATTTTGAATCAAGATAACATAAACCTAGCATCTACAGTCATTTTCAGAAACAGCACAACACTAGCATAAACAAAAAATCACAGAGGCACAGTCTATCTAGAAACGTTTTAGCTTGTTTTGTTTTGTTTTATATTGTTTTTGTGGTCATGGAAGACAGACTAAACATTAAACAGTTTTACATAAAAGGGAGCATACTTGTTATATTAAATCTTAATTCCATGTAGGCCTACATTGACTCAAAACTGTTACTGTTTACTTCTCTTCTGAATAACTGCTGATTCCTTATATTAATAACAGTACCATTAAATATAATTTCACTGTGCCCTATTTTATGCAAATGCTCTTTGAAAATTATACTCTGAAAATGCGTTGACTAAAAATAATTATGCCATTGAACAGTGAGTTACCCAGAAGTGACACAGATATTTTAAAACTGAAACTGAGCATTTAACTCTCTTGATCATTGAATCATCTTCACTGAAGAGCTTTCTCAGAAAAATAAAATTAGTCATTTCAACATTAGAGGAAAAAGTACATGGTAGATAGAATATACTTGACCATATATGTTAACTTCTGAAATTATATAAAATATTATCTTCTAACTAATTTTCCACTATCTTCATTGCTGCTAATACTCTGTTGATGCTTCAGTTTTAACACTGTGGACAAGAGAAAAACAGGTTTCCAGTTCTTTATTAACCTGGTGTTTCTTTACTTGGAGGCCATAACTGGTTCAATGTACTTCTCAGTAAATCTGCAAAAGATATGAGATGTTTTAAATTATTCTAATGTGTGTACATGCTTAGTTGCTTCAGTCATGTCCGACTCTTTGCAACCCTATGGACTGAAGCCCACCAGGCTCCTCTGTCCATGGGATTCTCTAGGCAAGAATACTGGAGTGGGTTGCCATGCCCTCCTCCAGGGTATCTTTCCCACCCAAGGATTGAACACCCATCTCTTATGTCTCCAGCATTGGCAGGCAGGTTCTTTACCACTAGTGCCTCTAAAGCAGCACCCTAATTAAGAGAAAAGGACCATGAGGAATGAGTGCATCTTAAGGAAGACAGGAACCAATTTCAATTCTCCTGACTCATAAAGTTATCTTTTTCCTTTTATGTTTTCACATTTATGACATAAAATTACCTACAGCTATATGCTTTTGAACTGTGGTGTTGAAGAAGACTCTTGAGAGTCCCTTGGACTGCAAGGAGATCCAATCAGTCCATTCTAAAGGAGATCCACCCTGGCTATGGATTTTCCAGTGGTCAAGTATGGATGTGAGAGTTGGACTGTGAAGAAGGCTGAGTGCCAAAGAATTGATGCTTTTGAACTGTGGTGTTGGAGAAGACTCTTGAGAATCCCTTGGACTGCAAGGAGATCCAACCAGTCCATTCTGAAGGAGTTCAGCCCTGGGATTTCCTTGGAGGGAATGATGCTAAAGCTGAAACTCCAGTACTTTGGCCATCTCATGCGAAGAGTTGACTCATTGGAAAAGACTCTGATGCTGGGAGGGATTGGGGGAAGGAGGAGAAGGGGATGACCGAGGATGAGATGGCTGGATGGCATCACTGACTTGATGGACGTGAGTCTGAGTGAACTCTGTGAGTTGGTGATGGACAGGGAGGCCTGGCATGCTGCAATTCATGGGGTCGCAAAGAGTCGGACACGACTGAGTGACTGAACTGAACTGAACTGATACATAGTGTAGTCATAAAGACAAAATACAATCCATTCTTTAATTAAGAATTTTACTGTTCACTTTGTGATTTAATCACTTTTTGGTTATTTGCTACATACAGGACAGATCTATCTTACCACTTCCCACAAAAGGAAATAACTTTGTTATGACTGGGTCTTTATTGCAGCACACAAACTGGCATGCAGGCTTATGGGATCTTAGTTCCCCAATCAGGGATGGAACCCACGTCCCTGGCATTAAAAGGCAAATTCTTAACCAGTGGATGACAGGGAAGTCCTCTGATTCTTGTGATTTGGCTTGAATTTGGAATGACAGGACATATTTATCCAAGTATGAGTACTATTTTCTAAAACCTAAACATCTCTGTAAGAGGTTGAGGCCTCTAAAGCGTTATTCCCTCAGTCATGTCTGACTCGTTGTGACCCCATGGACTGTAGCCTGCCAGGCTCCTCTGTCCATGGGATTTTCTAGCAAGAATACTGTAGTGGGTTGTTATTTCCTTCTCTAGGGGATCTTCCTGACTCCAAGATTAATCCCAGGTCTCCTTCATTGCAGGCAGATTCTTTACTGTAATTATTAAAATGATAAATATCAAAGTATGAACTATTTAAATATGTAAGCTCTATTATGTATTTCAAACTTATTTAATGTTTTACTTATTTCTAGAATGTATCCATTATATCATGGTGAATTTTAAGTGTATATATACATGTGTCTGCATATACTTATATGCCTGAGTATGTAGTTGTGTTTCAATGTGATTGTGTGTCTAGGGGTATGTTCATGTTTGTGAGTATATGCATATATATGTGTGTATGCCCATATGCATAACCATGTTTGCATGTGTTTAATGTACATGTGCACATCTGAGTTTGTATTTGTTTGTACACATATGTTCATGGCTCTGTCAGTTTGAAGGTGTCACACATGTATGTCTATTTCCACTTGCAAGTGAGATCCATACTTGCATCGGTTTTGTGTGTTGTATGTTTTCACATGTGTACAAGGATAAATTTCAGGAAGTATCCTCCATGGCATGTTCCTCTGATTTGAATGTGAGGTTTTTGAACTAATTTATATTAACTTCCCATCAGTTTAGTTCAGTCGCTCAGTCCTGTCCGACTTTTTGCGACGCCCTGAATCGCAGCACGCCAGACCTCCCTGTCCATCACCAACTCCCGGAGTTCACTCAGATTCATGTCCATGGAGTCAGTGATGCCATCCAGCCACCTCATCCTCTGTCGTCCTCTAAGACTTCACAAAATGCATATATTACTTATCGACTAAGGAACCTAACCAGACAATCTCAAGAAAAGGAAAGCTTTAAAACAGAAACTGAAAGTTCAAGGGAAGCTAAATCCACTAATGTCAAAACCTCAGAAACATACAGAGAAATCAATATCCTACATTTTTGCAAACGGGGAAATTAATCCACAACTCATTATAAACTATCTTGCCAGTGTATTAGAGTTTAAATGAGAGATGCACAAAACAGCAGAGAACCTGAGACACCTTAGCATTCAAAATGATGATTATCATCATCTAACTTATCAGTTTAGTTTGTGTAGAGATTTTAATCAAGAAAGCAGTTGAACACTTCCCTTGGGAAGTGTATATTCTAAGGGAATCCAAGCAGTTCACTTTCTCCCAAGACATCCTGCATTCTGTATTACCTTAATTCATTCATCATAACCTAGTACCTAATGTGCAATTCCATATGAACAGAAACCTAATCTTATCATCATAATGAACATGTATCTTCATTTGTTAGAGACATGTCCATATTATTCAAAATTGTATGTGATACATGAAATCTGAATATAAACCTATAATTATAAAGTGGAAATAAAATTAGCATGTTTTATAGAGCATGTATGAACAAGAAAAGTTAGCTCAGACCTGGTAGAAAGAACTACAGGGGAATATAGATCATAATCATAAGTCTCTTAATGAACAGGTAGACCAAACACAAGGAGATATTTAACTGAATCAAATATTAAAGTAATTAGGCTAAGACACACTGTTCATCTCACAATAAATATGTTCTTGTCAATAAAATGAAAATACCAAAATCTAATGATTAAAATTTTCTTATCTATATTTCATGTTAACACCAGAAATGACATTATCAATATATACAGGATCTACTTGTTTACAATCATCACCATCAACAGTTTTCCTATGTTCCTAGAGTCTCTTTAAATATTACTGCATGTGCATTTTATGGATATTAATAAATTATGCTGAAAATCTAATTTCTATTTGGATACCCATTTCTGTTTACGGTATCTTTGCATATCCTTATTTGCAATCTATACTTCCTATTTTCAATTTAACTCATGAAGGGAAATTTTAATTTTGTTTTTTAATGTTTAAGGAGCAATTTACTCTAACTTATAAGTATTTCATGTTTGGCTCAAGGGTTTGTGAAAGTCTTTGATCTGTATTAGCTCTATTTCAGCCATTGACATCTTGAAGATCTATAGTCTCAGCCTTTGTATAATATGCATGCATGTCTCCCAGATGGTTCTAAACTATCAGACAGGAAGTAAAAATAATCTCAATCAATTTTTAATCTCTACCATCAATGACTCACCTAACACATTTGGAGCATTAATTGTGTACACTGTATGAATAATAATGAAGAAAGAATGAACATTTCATTACTGAAGGCAGTAAAATATATATTTGGATTAAAATGTATCTTTGGATTAAAAATTAGACAGAGGACAGAAATTCCATAATGTCAGACTTAAAAGATTGGTAGACACTTCCCCCAGCAAAACAATTTAACAGATTAATATTATTTTTTAAATAATGATAATTTGTTACTGGCAATTGTCCTATGAGGAAAGAACAAATACAGAAAAAGTCACTGAAGAAAATATGCTAAATCTCAGCAGGAACAGTGAGAACCTATGACATTTGGGCCACCAGTGAGAACTTGTGGCATCTAGGCCACAACTTGATCCCTTCTCTCTCCCATCCAGCACCATCTTATGGAAACTACTTGGAGCATTCTCCTCTATGCAAGTCAGCCAAGAAAATAGGGTTCCTTATCCCCCAAGATCCAAGGCTAAAGCTAATATTTCAGAAGGCACAGACACAATTGTTCCTTATTTCTCCAGTTCTGTGTCCTAGAAACTTCACTCCAGATAGGTACAGCCAGGAAGGCTAGAGGAGGGAAGCCTGAGGATGAAAGGACTCCAAATGCCCCTGCTCCATCATGTTCACAGAGGAGAAGTTCCTACTAGGAGATTCAAGTCCAGAGGATCAGGGCTTGCCATTCCCATCCATGACCACTCATAGAGTGGGAATTTCACTTTGGGGAAAGTGAGTCATCAACTCCAGTTCTGGTACAGAGGTGCAAGGATTCTGCTCAAGGGAGAAGGCAAGCCATTAAATGAAGAACTCCACATCTGCTGAAGGGGATTGACACTATTTAGAACAGAGTGGAGAACAACTTGCCTGAGGGCAGCATTGAAAGCAAGTAAAAGGATATGAGCAAATATCAAAGGAGCTTGAAGTTTAATGCAGAGAATCTGGAAGGTTTGTCCAAGAGTCTTCCTGGGATTATAGTCAAACTTAGGGATTGGGAAGACTGTGCACATGTGCCAAACTACAACCACTCAGGGGTACTCAGAGCAGGATGAGGTCAGATTTGAAAGCATTCCCCCATCTGTAAACAAATCAACCAACAAAGAGTAGAAACAACCCAAATGTCCATCTACAGATCAATGGATACAGAAAAAGTGGTATATTCCTGAAATGGAATATTATTCAGTCTTAAGAAAGAAAGCAGTCCTGCCAGTTGCAACAACATAGATGAATCAGGAGGACGTCATGCTAAGTGAAATAAGGCAGTCACAGAAGGACAAATACTGCACTATTCCACTTATATGAATTACCTAAAATATGAAATTTTATAGAGAACAGAACAATAGTAACCAAGGGCTAGAGGAAGGGAAATGAAGAGTTGTTTGGTACAAAATTTCACTTATATGATATAAATTAGCTCTAGAGAAATGCATAGTCCCTACAGTCAAAAATTATATTGTTGTACTTTGCACTTTAAAATTTAAGAGGGTAGATAACATCTTAAATGTTATTAACCCCACTAATAGTCTCCAAACAACAAGTAAATGAGCAAAAATCCACAAAGGGACACAAAGAAGCTTCTGTTGATAGATGTATCTATTAATTTGAGACTGTGGTGATGGTTTCACAAGTATATGCTTATGGCCAAACTCATAAAGTTTTACACATTAAGGATATATATTTAATTGTGTATTAATTATATCTCAATTTGGCTATATTGAAAAATTCATATGCAACTGAATTTTTTGGCCCCGGCAAAGACCAAGCTACATGCAGTAAAATATCATAGACTAGGAAGAAGGAATAGATAATTCAACAGCAGTCATAAAAGACATTAATAGTTCACTTTCAGTAAAAGACAGAACAACTCAGCAAAAATCAGCAAATAAACAGGAGACTTAAAAAATACTATATAAATAAAATAGTACAAACAAAGGTTTTTACAGCACACTATAAATGGCCACGTGCACATTTTATTTTTTCAAATGCACATTTAACATTCTCCAGGGTAGACCAGATGAGGCCATAAAACAAGTCTCATTACATGTAAAAGGATGGAAATTATATAAAAAATATTTCTGGGTCACAAAGAAGTTAAATTAGAAATCAATGACAGATTGAAAATTGGGAAATTGAAAGATTCATATATCTTAAATAATATACTCTAATAGACCAATGAGAAAAAGGAGAAAATTTCAAACAAAACAAGAAAATTATTTGAGCTGAATGAAAACAAAAATGCAACACATCAAAGCTTATTGGATGCAGGGAAAGTAGTGTTCAAAGGGAAATGAAATGGAAAAATACCTACAAACACACAAAGTGCCAAGACTTATCCAATATAAAGTAGAAAAATGTGAACAGACTGATAACAAGTAGAAATTGAAACCAGTAATTCAAAAATTATCCAAAAAGAAAAGTCTAGGCCCATATTACTTTGGTGGTGAATTCTACCAAAAACTTAAAGAGAAATTAATATAATTCATTATAAACTTTCAAAAAAAAATAAATAAAACAGAAGAGGAAAAAATACTTCTCAACTTGTTCTGTAAGGCCAGTATTGCCCTGATGCCAAAGCTAGTTTAATCATCACAAGAAAACAAAAATATGGGCTAAAATCCCCAATGAATATAGGTATAAAATCTTTTAAAAATACTAACAAACAGAATCTAGAAACATATGGAAAATTTATACACCATCAAGTGGAGTTGGTGTATATTCATTTTCAAGAAATGCATGCAAGATCAGTTTCACATACAAAAGGTAATCAATATTTACATAATATCAATAGAATAAAAGACAAAAACATGATCATCTTTGCAGAGGTAAAAAAGCATTTGACAAAATCCAGCATCCTTTATGATAAAAGCACTCAACAAAGCTATAGTAGAGTGAAACTTCCTCAATATGGTACAGGGCATCTAAACCCCACAGCTAATATCATACTGAATGATGAAAGCCAAAAACTTTAACTCTAAAATCAAGAACAAGACATGGATGTTCTCTCTCATTACTAGCCAGGGCAATTAGGCAAAGAAAGTAAATAAAACATACACACATTGGAAAGAAGTAAAATTATCTCTATTCACGGGTGAGATCATCTTTCATTCAGAAAACCTAAAGACTTCACTAAAAAACACCTAGAACTAATAAACAAGCTCAAGAAGATGGCCAAACAAAAGATCAATACAGAAAAATAAATTTTATTTCTATACAAGAGCAGTGAACCTTCCAATATTAAAATTAAGAAAGCAATTTCATTGATAATAGCATTTAAAAAATAAATGCTTAGGTATAATTGCCACAAATACAGGACTGTACAATAAAAATTACAAAGCATTATTGAAAATGGTGAAAGATCCATATAAATGATAAGGCACTGCATGCTTATGGAATAAAAAAAATAATAATACAGGTAAGATGGCAATACTAATCAAATTGATTCACAATTAAAATGCATTTTTTATTCAAATCTCAGTTGTCTTTTTAAATAATTATCATTTGTAACCCTTGTGCTCTGTGGTTGGACATGCAAATTCAGGCACCCATTTTGGAAAACAGTATGAAGGTTTCTCAAAAATCCAAAAGTAGAACTACTATCTGATCCACCAATTCCACTTCTGGCTATTTACACAAAGAAATGGAAATACTTATTTTAAAAGATATACGCATACCCACATTCATCACAGCACTATTTACAATAGCTAAGATATGGAAACAATCTAAGTGTCCCAGAACAGATAAAGAGGGAAAGAAAATTTGGTATATATATTATATATATTATGTATATATATATAATATATATACACCTATACACACACACTCACACACACCATGGAGTATTATTCAGCCATGAAAAAGAATGAAATCTTGCCATTTGTGATAACATAGTTGGATCTTGAAAGCGTTATGAGAAATAAGTCAGTCAGAGAAAGACAAAAACCATTATAACCTCACCTATATGTGAGATCTTAAGGTGAGCAAACAAATAAAAAAACCCTTATAGACAGAAATACATACACAAGTTCATAAATATAGAGAAGAGATTGGTGGTTGCCAGAGGTGAGTGTTGAAGGTAAATGAAGTGAGTGGAGTCAAAATGTACAAACTTCCAGTTATATATAATTCATGTGGATATAATGTACAACATGGCAACTGTAGTTAATATTGTATTGCATATTTGAAATTTGCTAAGAGAATCAATTTTGAAAGTTCTCATCACAAGAAAAAAAATTCTATAAATATGTATGGTGATGGATGTTCACTAGATTTACTGTGGTGATTGCTTCACAATGTATACAATTACTGTGTTATACACCTGAAACTGATATAATGTATGTCAATTACAACTTGATTTAAAAGAAAACAAAAACTGACAAGCTGATTCTAAAATTCATATGGAATTGCAAGGAACCCAAAATAGTCCAAACAACCTTTGAAAAGAAGCACAAGAATGAAATACTCACACATTTCAACTTACTGTGTAGCTATGGTAATCAAGAGTATATGGCACTGGCACATTGACAGACATATAGATCAATGGAATAGAATTGAGAGTTGAGAAATTTATCCTTGTCTTTAACTTCGATTATTTTCAACAAGGGTTCCAACACAATTGAGTAGGGAAAGAACTGTCGCTTCAAAATATGGTCCTGGGACAAGTGGAAATCCACATGTCAAAAACAAAGCATGATCTCTGCTAATGACATTTACAAACATTTAACTCAAAAACATTCAACATAAAGAAACAGTTCATATAGCATAACATAAAAAATAACTAACCCAATTTAAAAATGGACAGAACTGAATTGACATTTTTTTTTTCTAAAGAGAAAATGCAGATGGCCAACAGACACATAAAAAGATTCTCAACATCATTAATCATCAGGGAAATGAAAATCAAAACCACATGAGATGTTACCCCCTACCAGTCAGAATGACTGTCATCAAAAGGAACACAAAAAAACAAATGATGGTGAAGATGTGGTGAAAAGGAAATCTCAGTATACTGTTGATAGCAATGTAAACTGGTGCAGCCACTATGGAAAACAGCATGGATGTTTCTCAAGAAACTAAAAACAGAAATACCACATCACCCAGAAATTCCACTCCTGGATATATAGCCAAAAAAACCCCCACAGAAGTACTAATATATAATAAAATTATATATATATATATATATATGTACATATATATATATATAACAATACTACTCATGCATAAAAATAACAATATTTTGCCATTTGTACCAACATGGCAGGACTTATAGGGGATTACGTTAAGCAAAATAAGTCACAGAAAGATAAATATTATATATCACTTATACATAGAATCTAAAAATTGCAACAGACTAACAATATAACAAAAACAATTTTCAGATATAGAGAAACAAATTAGCAGACTAGTGGTTAGCAATAGGAGATGGGGAAGGGCTATCCAGGGATGAGGGAGGGAAAGATAGGCTCAAAGTTGTATTGTACGACACAGGGAATATAACTAATATTTTGTAATTACTGTAAATGGAAAGTAACCTTTAAAAATTGTACACAAAAGGTTTTTTTTTAATGGATCCAAAACCTATTTAATAACTAAAACTATAAAATGGTTAGAAAACTACAGGATTAAGTCTTGATGATTTTGGAGTATTCCAGTTTCTTAGACATGACCTCAAAAGCACACAGCAGAAAAGAAACTTATAAATCTAAGAATATTAAAATTAAAAACTTTTCTGCCATAATTGGGCTTCCCTGATAAGCTCAGTTGGTAAAGAATCTGCCTGCAATGCAGGAGACTCTGGTTCAGTTCCTGGGTTGGGAAGATCTTCTAGAGAAGGGATAGGCTAACCACTTCAGTATTTTTGGACTTCCCTGGTAGCTCAGCTGATAAAGAATCCACCTGCAATGCAGGAGCCCTGAGATTGATCTCTGGGTTGGGAAGATCTCCTGGAGAAGAGAAAGGCTACCCACTGCAGTATTCTAGTCTAGAGAATCCAAGGGCTGTACAGTACATGGGGTCACAAAGAGTCAGATGTGACTGAGCAACTTTTACTTTCATGCTATAATTTATACCATCAAGAAAGTGAAAGGATAATCCATAAAATGGTATAAACATGTTTACAACTTATATATTTAATGAGATACATACCTAGAATATAAAGAATTTATAAAATTCAAAACTAAAGAGAAATAATATTTTTCAAAAGGCAAAGAATTTAAACATAGATTCCTCCACAATAGAGATGTGTAGGACCAATCAGCACATGAAGATGTTCAACATCATCAATAAGAGTGAAATGCAATGCCACAATAAAATGCCACTCATACCCACTTAGGTGGCTTTAATCAAACATGTAAAGAAATTAGAACCCTCCTATACTGTTGGTGGGAATATTAAATGGTGAACCAGCTTTGGAAAAGAGTTTGCTGGTTCCTCACAATGTTAAATATAGATTTACCATGTGACCAATGAAGTCTACCCCTAGGGAAATGTCCAAATTAAAAAAATTAATGTACACAAATGTTGTACACAATGTTGTACACAACTGTTCAATGCAGGATTATTCTTAATATTCAAAAAGTAAAAACAATCCAAATGTCCATCAACTGATTAACTGATAAGCAAAAGGTGATATGCACATACAATTATTTATCATTCAGCAATTAAAAAAAGAAATAAGTAACATAGGTTCATACATGCTCTAGTTTATTCTGTCTTCGCTAAGTTGTGTCTGACTCTTGCGACCTCCTAGACTGTAGCCTGCCAGGCTGTTCTGTCCATGGGATTCTCCAGGTAAGAATACTGGAGTGGGCTGCCATTTCCTTCTCGAGGGGATGTTCCCGACCCAGGAATCGAACCTTCACCTCCTGCTCTGCAGGCAGATTCTTTACTGACTGAGCTATGAGGGAAGCTCATACATGCTATAACATGTTGAACTTCAAAACATTGCATCAAGTGAAAGAAGCCAATCACACTTCTCTAAATGCTGTATTATTCCATTTATATAAAATGTCCAAAATAGATCCATCAATAGGGATAGAACAGAGATCAGTGGTTGACTGCAGTTGGAGGGAAGTAAGGGATGACTGGTACTGGTTCTTTGAGAGGGAAGGAAGTGTTCTAAATTACATTACAGTAATGATGTACAACTCTGTGAACATATTAAAACAACTGAACTTTAGATAAGTGAATTATATGGTATGTGAATCATATCACAATAAAGCTCTTAAAAAGAAAGATGAAAAACTGGGATGTGCTGTAGTTTAGATAGTCAAATACGAGAGGATAAGGGATGTTGATATGAATCCTGAAGCTCACCTAAGTGAGTCTTCTGCAAATCATTATGGGCTCATCCAAAATAGATTTTTCCATCCCCCAATCTTTCTTTACGAAATGTAGTTCTAGTGCCCAAGTTATTCAGAAGGATTTAATATCATCACAAAACTTACATATAATATTTACATGTCTTATCTGCCCTTACCATATTAACTTTTTGATTTTTGTGTTTGTGATAATTAAAATATATCTAGTTCTTTTAAGAAAATTATCTGATACCCAGTTAAAGACAATTTTTACCAGATAAACTTATCTTTTTAAATAAAAACAAAACATATTATCTCACCTCCAATAATCTTAGCCTTTATTATATCAACTTTAAAAAAAATCCTTTAGGCAGTATTTTCTTTTAAATCAACAAATAAAGGAAATAAAAGAAACAAATAAAAGAAATGTGCTATTAAAAATAATTTTTTATCATTCATTATTTAGAAAGTAGTTGTTTTTACTAGATTACTCTTTATTGTCCTACAGATTTTTCTCAATAAATGTCTTCATTTTCTTACTCTGATTCTAACAGCAATTTAATCAAATTTTAATCAGTAATTTGATCAAATTTCTCTTACCTTTTCCCTGCAAGCTATTATTGTATTTTTACTAGTGCTAGATTTTCTTCTTTTCCTCTTTCCACTTTTTGATTTCTCCCATTTTGTTCTTATCCAGCAAGCCTTCATCACTCTTTCCAAGGCAATGTACTGTTCATTTTGCCTATTGCTTTTTTAAGGAAATTGCTAACAAATTTTAGATAAAGTACCTAGCCACTGATTTTAACATTATTTTGAGGTTAGACAATTTAAAATCTTCTAGCATTCTAATGGACTTCCCTCATAGCTCAGTCAGTAAAGAACCCACCTGCAATGCAGAAATCTGCCTGCAATGCAAGAGACCCAGGTTGGATACCTGGGTCTGGAAGATACCTTGGAGAAGGAAATTGCAAGCCACTCGAGGATTCTTGGACAGAGGAGTCTGGTGGGCTATAGTCCATGGGTTCGCAAAAGTCGGACACAACTTAGCAACTAAACCACTAATGCTTTCTATCAAACTCAACAAATTTACTAAATCTATCCATCTCCTGGGATAAAATGTACTTACATATCTGCTGGCAGTGTGTACTCATATTTTATTAATCTTATAATTGTTTTCATATCATAATTTTTTGTTTGTTTTCTCACCAACTTATGTGAGACACATACATGACATGGTATAAATAGGTAGGATAAGTTGGAAGTGAGGGTAAAGTATTAATGCAGTTTGGGAAAACAACTAATCCAATAACCAAAGTCAAAAACTAAAGTATTTCCAAATTTTCCCTACTCAGCCAAACAAAGAAACAAAATAGCACCATTCGCAGAGATGTGGAGAGATCTAGGGGCTGTGATACAGAGTGAAATAAGTCAGAAACAGAAAACCAATATCATATAATATCATCTACATGTAGAATCTAGAAAAATGGTACAGATGAACCTATTTGCAAAACAAAGCAGAGACACAGATGTAGAGAACAAACTTATGGATATCAAGGAGGGGAAGGGGGTTTGTGGGATGAATTGGGAGATTGGGACTGACATATATATATATATATATATATATATATGTCATATATTTGTCAATGATATATTACTATATATAAAATAGACAATTAATGAGAACTTAATTGTACAAGGAACTCTACTCAGTGCTCTGTGGTGACCTAAATGGGAAGGGAGTCTAAAAAAGAGGGAATACACTGATTCACTTTGCTACACAGCAGAAACTAACACAACTTTGTAAAGCAACAATACTAAAATTAATAAAGCAAATATTTTACAATGTTTAATAAAAATTGGAAATGGCTTTAAAAAGTAATACAGCCATTGTAAAAAAATAAAATGTTAAGAGAATTAAAAAAAAAAAAAAAAGAAAGCCATGCCTGAGCTCCCTACATACTCGCAAGTGCATACATCAGCAATTTTGGTCCCTCTACCGTTTTATCTTCACAACGGTAAAAATCAGCTGAAAAAGAAGACAGGATGTCTCCTCCTCTGATATACTACCAGTCAATCATGAGACTATTGTTGTGTTAATAATTCTGCTTAGTCAGTGTCTCTTGACAAATTGAAATGAAAGTGAAATACAGTATATTGATTTGGACTTGAAAATGCTATAACCCATAACCATAAATACTGCTTCATTTCTATAAAAAGGAGTAACAAGACCTGTATGTTACTACATGTAACCTACCAAGTGAAAGGTCACAGCTCCTATAAGTATAATGCTTATGACTTAAGAGTTTGCTTTTCTAGATATTACACTAGGCTTTTTACTATTGTTTTGTTTAGTCCTAATTCTCTATAGCAAGTAGCTAGCCTCCAAAAAGCCACCTTTTTTCATATTGTCTTTATCTTAACCTAAAGTACTTTTGCCACTATTCTTTCCATTATTAATTTCTAGAACAGAGTCACTTTAAGTGCTCTGATATACAGTGCAAAAGAAATTGCTTGAGTTAAAATACCTGGAAAGTTCACATGTAGGGTAAATTTTAAAAGATGAAAAATGCTCTGTTATCAGAAGGCTATTTCCATCCACATGCCTACAAATTAACAATTTTTTGTTGCCATTAGAATAAAAATACACTTAAAATGAGCCACTAAATTGTACTTTTATCCTTAAAGAAAGTAACAAGTAAATAAAGAAGTATACATTTATTAGAAATGTGTATTTCTTTAGGCATTAATTGGTAGGACATTTTACACTTAAAATATACAACTGTTTTTAGCCTCAGTATCATAGAACTCCATTCACTACCCCTGATCCCCTGATTTTAAAATTCATAATTATTAAATGTCATACAGTAAACATCAGGATTATTACAGAAGACTGACATCAAATATGCTGGCTGTGCCCCCATAAATCAAGGATCACTACACTTAAGTAACTGAGCCAAACCAACTCTACAAAGGTCACAAAACTTCTCAGCAAGTATTAGCCTAAAATTTCCAGTTGTTTTCTAGAAAGTTAATTTAACTGATACTGTAACCATAATTTTAATTTGTTACTTTTATCTTGGACTACTATACAAGTTGAGACTTTGGAACTTCACTATTCCTATCACATCAACCTCACTGAAAAACAATACATCATGTTATCTATTACTCTGAATGACTTTTCAAGTGCTACACTAAGCCACAAATGATTCCTTATTTGGAGGGAGAAATTTTCAATATTTGTTTTTGATATTCACAATGTTTACATATACAATGAAGATATGTTCCCAGAAAAAGTATTTTGTGCCACTTACAGATATATATATATATATGTATATATATATATATATATATATATATATATATATATATATCACGGAGAAAGAATCTGCAAGGAGAAATACCATAATACATGAGATCTTTTAATGAAAAGTAGATCACTGGTCAGAATATTTCAAATCAGACATTGCACAGAAAATTCAATGTGAGGAGACTGCCATGAATAATACAAGAATATTTCCTCAAGTAGTTTTCTAAATTTATACTTAGAAGAGCCTAACATATTTATAGAATAATTTAGAATTCAATTCACTACCAAAGCAAGAACACACCAACTAAGTGGTCAAAAAAATTTACATAGCTTTGTTTCTGTTGTATTATTTTATCAAATAACTGGATCATGCAGCCCAATGACAATCCAGACTAGGAATTATAAATACTAAAAACAAAAAGAAGCCCTTCTTATTAGATGAGTTCCATAGACTTCTTAGCAATCCAAGACATTAATAAATGTTAAGCCATTAAACACTTATAAAGGTTATTAATATTTACATGAAATACTGTAGTAACATCTTTGCAAAGTATTTCTTGGGCCAAATAAATCAATTTTCTAAAACCAGCTGTTAATAATTATGCACACTGAAATATCATAAGAATTATTCTCTTTGAATTTTTCCAAATTATTGAGTGTTTTTTTCCATCCAATCATATAAAAACATGTGAAGGGACATGTATTACAAAATAACAATCCCCTATTATAAAGGATTAGTAATCAAAATCATGTGATAATATAAACTTGAAGTTTAGAAAAGTTCAAGACCAGAGCTAACATATGTGATTAAAATGGTATTTTAAAATCAGTGAGAAAGAGATGGATTATTCTGTAACTCTGACCATTGGGAGAAATAATACCATACTTATTACATGCTTATAATAATAGTTAAATATAAATCATATTTGAATTTAGTCTTTGCCAAAGGTATATATCTGTGGACAAAGACAGGAATTTAAATCATGAACTCACAATGTCACCTATCCTAGAAATCTAACTATAACAACAACATGCTAAGTCCCAATTTTCTGAATACTTACCTTCTATCAATCAGGATAAAATCTTTCAGAATATATCTGCAAAAGAAGAATTCACAGATAAAAAGTTGACATCCGCATATTGTCTATTTATGGCCAAAAATGTTCAAATCATATCTCAAACATAAAGTTAAAGGAAAATATTGTTACGCGTTCTCAATAACATTCTCTGAAAGTGTTAGTTGCTCAGTTGTGTCTGACTCTTTGCGACCCCATGGACTATAGCCTGCCAGACTTCTCTGTCCATGGAATTCTCCAGGCAAGAACACTAGAGTGGGTTGCCATTTCCTCCTCCAGGGACCTTCCCAACCCAGAAATTGAATCCAGGTCTCTTGCATTGCAGGCAGATTCTTTACCATCTGAACCACTAAGGAAGCCCCCAACGTTCTCTAGGGCACACGTATTTTCCCCCATTCAAAGCCCTATCAGCTCCATAGTAATTTCATAGTCTACAATTTTTCTTCAGTCCAGGCAACACTGAAAATCAAGAATTTCCATCCCTGTTAAAGCAATCAGACAATTAGAATTCAGGTCTGTTCCATAGAATATATTTTTAAGAGTGATTTTCAAGTGTGATACAATTGTATTAAGAACAGTATTTTCATCCTAATAACATGGTAAAATATTGTATAAAAGCAGAGGCTCCAAATATGGATTTAAATATGGATACTTATCTTATACCATACTTATACAATGGATACTTATACCATATCCAAATATGGATATTCTGTTGTATTTATTTTCATAAATTCTGTATTCCAGAGCCTAAATGCTAACCTACTGACAACAGGTGCCTGAAGTGAAGCGAAATGAAGTGAAGTCGCTCAGTCATGTCGGGCTCTTTGTGACCCCATGCACTGGAGCCTACAAGGCTCCTCCATCCATGGAATTTTCCAGGCAAGAGTACTGGAGTGGATTGCCATTTCCTTCTCCATGGGATCTTTCCGGCCCAGGTAAACCTGGGTCTCCCACACATTGCAGGCAGATGCTTTACTATCTGAGCCACCAGGGAAGCCAAGACAGGTGTCTGGATTACTCTACCTGTGAGAGATATATTTGCACAAGTACTGAGGGGAATAGAGTAACTCCTCTTGACCAGATGTCTCATATGCATAATTAACAAAGCCTCAGGTGACACTGAACCAGAAGAGGAAGCCAGCAGAGATAGAACCATTAAGAGATCCAGTGTCATCTTCAATGCTAGAGAGAATGTCAACTTCATAGGAGACTCCAGGGTGAGCTCCAAGCTTCAGAGACTCTAAAAAGTTAACTGATGCATCACACCGGGTTTGTTACTTGTTATAAATCTTGATGATGCCCACACTGACAGACTTGAAAGACAATAGCTAAGTTCACATGTCTAAGGTACAACGTTGCTGTAAACCACTGAGCTGAGAAAACACATCTGATAAATGGGAGAGTAGAAAGTTCAGTTTATATTATTTACCTTTCCCAAGACCATAGTTGCTACTGTACCCTGGAGAAGTAATTTAATTTTTCCAAAAGCACACTTTCAAGGATTGTGATTCAAACATTTTTAATATTATATACTAGTTAATAACCATTTTTGCCTTGCTAGGTTAGTTTTATGTTTTGAAAGATCCAAAAGATTGAAATTTTATTTTAATAAAGCACAGAGAACAACAATTTGAAAACTAAAAATTTCTTTTCAAAGCTGTGCATTAATATGTGATTGTGTTTACTTCAGAACTAGTCAAACGGCATGGCCTAGTGGAACAAAGTGTCAGTATATTGTGAAGTGTCCTTGGATCCATGTGCTTAAAGTTAATAACCACCCATCCTCAATTTTACAATGCATGATGATAATTGTGTTTGGAAAATAATAGGCAGTAGACAAATAGAAAAATAATTTCCACTTCAGCAACCTGCAGAGGAACCACATAGCTTAACTTCAGAGCAGAAAATCCAGGCTGGAAAAATTGATATTCAAAGATGCGGTAATAGAATGTTTAAATATGTTAGCCCTGCTCCATACCTTCATAGTTTTTATAAGCACTGCATAATGTTTGGTTTCCCGTGGGGCTGCCTGAGACAGTGGTTTTCATTGGGACAAGTCATAAATACTGTCCTGCTGCTCTATGCTTTACTGGGGTTGAGGGTAATTGTGTGAAGCTTAAAAATATATTGGTAGCATGACCTCCTGCCCCCATGAGCTCTACATGAAAAGAGTGTCATGAACATAGAAAGTTTCCATTTTATTTGAGGGTCACAAAGGACAAAAAGGAACAACACAAAACCCCTTGGCATATAAGATGATCTAAAAACTATTTCACAGAACTGTGAAACGGCTATGACTGTGACAGGGAAGAAAGATCCCTTTGCTTCTCCTGTGTAGCTGATTAGTGCATGTGAAAAGTTACTCTATCATTTGCTCAGAGATGTATTTTAATGAAAATGTGGGGAGAAAGTTCATCAAATGGGCGCTTGAAGCCCTTAAATTCCCCCAAGTAACCCCAAGTCATATTATCATCATTTACAAACAGAAGTTAAGTAGTGTTGGCATCTCAGCCAAAATTACTTTAGTTGGTAAAGATAAATGGGAGCAGGAAAGATGCAGTTTCATTTCTTTTACTAAACAAGAGTTACTCCAACCAGGGGACTGGAATTAAATACTCTGTTCCCAGAAGTATAGATCAATGGAACAAAATAGAAAGCCCAGAGATAAATCCACACACATATAGACACCTTATCTTTGACAAAGGAGGCAAGAATATACAATGGAGTAAAGACAATCTCTTTAACAAGTGGTGCTGGGAAAACTGGCCAACCACTTGTAAAAGAATGAAACTAGATCACTTTCTAACACCATACACAAAAATAAATTCAAAATGGATTCAAGATCTAAATGTAAGACCAGAAACTATAAAACTCCTAGAGGAGAATATAGGCAAAACACTCTCCGACATAAATCACAGCAGGATCCTCTATGATCCACCTCCCAGAATTCTGGAAATAAAAGCAAAAATAAACAAATGGGATCTAATTAAAATTAAAAGCTTCTGCACAACAAAGGAAACTATAAGCAAAGTGAAAAGACAGCCTTCGGAATGGGAGAAAATAATAGCAAATGAAGCAACTGACAAACAACTAATCTCAAAAATATACAAGCAACTTATGCAGCTCAATTCCAGAAAAATAAACGACCCAATCAAAAAATGGGCCAAAGAACTAAATAGACATTTCTCCAAAGAAGACATACGGATGGCTAACAAACACATGAAAAGATGCTCAACATCACTCATTATTAGAGAAATGCAAATCAAAACCACAATGAGGTACCACTTCACACCAGTCAGAATGGCTGCGATCCAAAAATCTGCAAGCAATAAGTGCTGGAGAGGGTGTGGAGAAAAGGGAACCCTCCTACACTGTTGGTGGGAATGCAAACTAGTACAGCCACTATGGAGAACAGTGTGGCGATTCCTTAAAAAATTGCAAATAGAACTACCTTATGACCCAGCAACCCCACTTCTGGGCATACACACTGAGGAAACCAGAATTGAAAGAGACACATGTACCCCAATGTTCATTGCAGCACTGTTTATAATAGCCAGGACATAGAAACAACCTAGATGTCCATCAGCAGATGAATGGATAAGAAAGCTGGGGTACATATACACAATGGAGTATTACTCAGCCATTAAAAAGAATACATTTGAATCAGTTCTGATGAGAGGGATGAAACTGGAGCCGATTATACAGAGTGAAGTAAGCCAGAAAGAAAAACACCAATACAGTATACTAACACATATATATGGAATTTAGGAAGATGGCAATGACCACCCTGTATGCAAGAGCAAAAAAAGACACAGATGTGTATAACGGACTTTTGGACTCAGAGGGAGAGGGAGAGGGTGGGATGATTTGGGAGAATGGCATTGTAACATGTATACTATCATGTAAGAATCGAATCGCCAGTCTATGTCCGATGAAGGATACAGCATGCTTGGGGCTGGTGCACGGGGATGACCCAGAGAGATGTTATGGGGAGGGAGGTGGGAGGGGGGTTCATGTTTGGGAATGCATGTACACCCATGGTGGATTCATGTCAAAGTATGGCAAAACCAATACAGTATTGTAAAGTAAAATAAAGTGGAAAAAAAAAAAAAAAAGAAACTACAAAAATAAATAAATAAATAAATACTCTGTTCCCTAGGCTGCATTCTATAAGCACAAGGCTCTATCCCTCCCTTTAACATAATCAAATACACCTTCAATATTATGACACAGCTGATGTTAAATGGTAAGTCAAAGAAACTTGCATTTCAAACCATTTCATGACATTTTCTTCCTTGAGGCATACTGCACTTCCATTAACAGATTCTTTTGTGCCTTTAAACACACCCTATAATTTTGTCCTATGACTTCTATTCTTTACAGATACATTTTGAGTGAATTATTCACTCATAAAACAAGTCAGTCCAAGAGAAACCTTTTCAGGAAGGCTACCTGCCGACATTAGTTCCAAAGGATAGAGTATAAACATGGTACAGGGCCTTGTGTAGACAGAGTATGGCTAGATTCTAAGGCTGTTGTTTAGTCACTAAGTTGTGTCCAACTCTTTGCAGCCACATGGACTATAGCCCGCAGCCTCCACTGTCCCTGGGATTTCCCAGGAAAGAACACTCGAGTGGGTTGCCATTTTCTTCTTCAGGGGATATTCCTGATCCAGACCCAGAGATTGAACTCTAGTCTCCTGCACTGGCAGGATTTGCTGGCAAATTATTTACTGCTGAGCCACCAGCAAAGCCTATTCTAGTGCTGAGTAGTACTAAAATGAACAGGTAAGTAATCAGTACTTCTTGGTCATACCAAAAGCACCATATTTTTAAAACAAATATTTTGTAATATCCTTTTTACTACCTGAAATGAAATTTATGTGTAAACCTACACATAAAACTTTTTTTAAAAATACAAATCTTTAATATAGGGCAGAAAATAAGAATAGTGTATAATGAAATAGTTTAGTTATGTATTCCAAAGTATCAATATTTAAATATGACTACTAAACTATACAGTAGTCAAGTTCATGTACTAACATATATTTAACAAGTTTGACTACAAAAAAAATATGATCACAACCTACCTTGAAATAACTATAAGAAAACAAACAAACAACAACAAAAAAAGGATAGACACTAGAATAAGTATCAATGATAATTAAATATCTGAATACAAATGGAATAGATTACATTGGCCAAAGGAAAAAAAGAAAAATGTATCCACCACAAATGGAAAAAAAGTAAAGTATTTTCACAAATTGTTGTTCAGTTGCTAACTTGTGTCCAACTCTTTGTAACCCCATGGACTACATGGACTGCAGCACACCAGGCTTCCCTCTTCTACACTATCTCCCTGAGTTTGCTTAAACTCAGGTCCAACGAGTTGGTGATGCTATCCAACCATCTCATCCTCTTCCACCCCCTTTTTCTCCTGCCCTCAATCTTTCCCAACTTCAGGGTCTTTTGCAATGAGCTGGCTCTTTGCATCAAGTGGCCAAGGTACTGGAGCTTCAGCATCAGTCCTTCCAATGAATATTCAGGACTGATTTCATTTAGGGTTGGCAGTTTGGATCTCCTTGCTGTCCAAGGGACTCTCAAGAATCTTCTCTAACACCACAATTCAAAAGAATCAATTCTTTGGCACTCACCCTCTCTATGGTCCAGCTCTCACACCCATACATGACTACTGGAAAAACCATAGTTTTAGTAGTGGCTTAGTTGCTAAGTCATGTCCAACTCTTGTGACCTTATGGACTGTAGCTTGCCAGGCTCCTCTGTCCATGGGATTTTCCAGGCAAGAACACTAGAGTGGGTTGCCATTTCCTTCTCCAGGGGAACTTCCTGATCCAGAAATTGAACCCAGGTCTCCTGCAATGCAGGCAGATTCTTTATCCTAGCTTTGACTAGATGGCCCTTTGGCAGTAAAGTGATGTCTCTAATTTTTAAGATGCTGTTTAGGTTTGTCATAGCTTTTCTTCCAAGAAACAAGCATTTTTTAATTTCTTGGCTGCAGCCACCATGATTTTGGAATCCAAGAAAATAAAACCTGCCACTGTTTCCATTTTTTCCCCAAGTATTTGCAATGAAGTGATGGGACCAGATGCCATGATCTTAGTTTTATTAATATTGAGTTTTAGGCCAGCTTTTTCATTCTTCTCTTTCACCTTCATCAACAATCTCTTTAGTTCCTCTTCACTTTCTGCCATTAGGGTCATGTCATCCGCATATCTGAAGTTACTGATATTTCTCCAGACAATCTTCTTTCTTCTTTTTCCTGCAGTTATTTTTTTCAGAATTAAATTTATTTATTTTAACTGAAGGATAATTGCTTTACAATATTGTGTTGGTTTCTGCCAAACATCAACATGAATCAGCATAGGTATACTTAGGTTCCATCCCTCTTGAACCTCCCTCTCACCTCCTTCCTCACCCCCACCCCTTTAGGTTGTTACAGAACTAGGTTTGAATTCCTTGTCATGAAAATAAAAATAAACAAGTTGGACCTAATTAAACTTAAAAGCTTTTACACAGCAAAGGAAACTATAAACAGGATGAAAGACAACCCTCAGATTGGGAGAAATTAATAGCAAATGACAACTGACAAAAGATTAATTTCCAAAATATACAAAGAGCTCATAAAACTCAATATCCAGCAATCTTGATTTCAGCTTCTGAAATTAGCTGAATCTTTTACAAACTAGCTGAATTTTATTCACATGACCAATGAGACTATAATTTCCTATGTTATAACATAGAATAAAAAAGACGATGCTAGAAATCTTTCCCATCGTATCAACTTTCTTAAAATGTAATCGTGAATTAAGTCTCTAGTACTTAAAACATTAAAACCATAATCTTCATAGAATGACATACAGAATGAATTTTTTAATTGAAATAGTATGTCAGTGTCCAGAAAGAAGTTTTTCAGTATACTTTAGATAAAATAGAGAGTTTCAGTCTAACCCAAAATAGCATAGGCTTGCTTAAGTTTTCAAAATACAATAAACCTTTCCCTGTTTTTCCAGTATAACTTTTTATAAAATATTTATGTTCTATTTTAAAACATTATGAGTGATATAACAGCTTTTGTAGAGAAAATAAAATTTACATTTTGAGTATTAAAAATGTCAAGCCTTTTTTCTGTACCTGATATTTTAAAATATAAGTACAAAATAAGTGAAACGTATCTTGCAATTCTGATATTCTTGGACTTTGCCTGCTAAATGTCGATTGTGACCCTGAGACATGTGAAAAACAAAAGTATCAGCACATTTTCAAATATTTTATAAGTAGTGGTATGTGCATATCAAGAGTCCCTGAGCTATATAAAGAATAGGATGTTAGATTGATAGAACAATAAACATTAAGACAGATAGGCAGATAAATAATACTTTAAATGGTAAAGCTGATCAATGCAGCATTACTTCTACTTTTATCAACAGTGTCCTTAGAGGATCATTTACATCCAGAAATTCTCTGCTAGATTAAAAAGTTCATATTTCCACAGATTAAAGGGTCTTAAAAAATCATGGTCCACACAGGCCCTGAATAATCATCTTGAGTTTTCATGTGTGATGATTTTCATAAATATTATATTCAGATATTATTTGTATTTTTTTACTTTAAGAAAAACAAAGGGAAAAAGATATTTATTATGGTAAATAGGACATTTTAAGTAAATAGAGTAGATAAATGAAAAGAATGGGAAAAGATAACTCCAAAGAAGCCTAGAAATAAAAACAAAGAGAAAAAAGAAACTTAGTCAAATACTTTCAGAGAAAAGGGCAGGAGAGAGAAAAAACTATTAAAAGAGATTAGAAGGTCCTGAAGAGATGGAGTAGGTAATAAAAAATCATATCCAAAGAAATGATGTGGTGATAAACTGAATCTGGACTAGAAAAAGCCTGACCCTATGGAGTCAAATATAGTTTTAATCTAAGACTGCTAATGCTGGTTAGACAGATAGGGTGTTGTTGGTTGAAATCATTTTGTTAATTTGAAATGTTAGCTGTTAAAAAAAGGAGAACATCTAACTAGCCCAGTGGTTTTCAACATTTCCTGCATATTGCACCCCTCTGGGTCATTTTTAAAAATACCCAAATCTGGGCCTGACCTCCCTCACCTCTCAGAATTCTGATTTTTATCAGTTCAGGATATGTTCTGAGATTTGGCATTTCTAACACTTTGGGTGATTAAAATTTAAATTCAGGACTATGAATTATTGGGCTAGAGAACAACCAGTGGTGTTCAACCATTAGTATGAGTCAGCTGGAAGGCAGGCTATTAAAATACACTGTGCTGGGTCCTACCCTACACAATTTTTTAAAATTAATTTATTTTTTATTGAAGGATAATTGCTTTACAGAATTTTGCTGTTTTCTGTCAAATCTCAACATGAACCAGCCATAAGTATACATATATATTATTCACTAAGGTATACCTATATATTATTCACTAAGTGGGACTGAAGAAGTCACATATCTAATACGTCCCCTGATGTGTTTATGCTATTGGTCTGGGGACCACACATCAAAGACCATAAAAGTGGAATAAAATAAATCTTAAACTTTTGAAAGTGAGAGACTTAAAAAAAATCAGAAGTGCTACTGACATTTTCTACATTCAAAATATTACAAATAATTTTACATATTTCACAAAGTTACTGAAGCCCATCCATTGATCTTCTAGGAATTCAAACATCTAAAGACACAACCGTGTCCTCACACAACCGATTCAAAGAATTTCTGATTTTATCATCTATTCTTTTAGTTCAAAAATTCAGGGTCATAATTAGCCTTTGGAAAATAAGGCAGTTTAGTGAGTCAAAAATAAAAGAATTAGACTAACACTAAAGTAATCATATCAGAAAATAATGTGTTTCGAAATACCCAAAATACTGTTGAAGCTTTAGATTAAAAATTAACATCATTCTTAACTATTTTTAAAATGTATACACTGCCTGCTTTAGCATAGGAACTAAGTATAACCTTGTGATAAGTAAATTCATAACTGTTTTCAACTTTTTTAGATAAACTATAAATACTTCATAAATATCCTTATAATGACTTACTCTACACTTTAGTATTTTATACATAGTTTTACATATTTAACAATATTTATTGAGAATCAGTTAGTTCCAGGCAGTGTACTTGTTGCTGGGATGCCACAGTGAAATGAACAGACATTATTCTGGTCGTCAGGGAACTTAATCTATGAATGATTTTTGGCATGAAACAGCTTCTGCATTTCCAAACTCTTTCCACTATGATTTAAAACTTGCACCAGAAGCACAAACACAGTCTCTTAAAGAAAGACTTCAAAAGACTTGCCTATTATTATGTACTTTGATGTTAGTGGTAAATACATTTTGAACAAGTTGGTAACAAAGGTAACTGTACTGAAGACACTTGATATAGACAGATATTATAAATGTTTGCAATATATCTTGGGTGCCAATGCTTCATCAATAATTATCCTGAATTCTATGCCGAGGAAATATCTTTTAATTTAGGAAATCTAATTTTTGGTGATTGAAATATATTCAACAACGGCAATACAAGTACAATATGGTCATAGATTCTGAGATAATTTGATCTGCACAGAGTCTCCATAGTAAGGTTCAGTATGTTCAGCAAAACATAATTGTATAAAGAAAGGCACCTGTTGATGTAGTGTTAATTAGATAGTCATGTTCTACATGTCACTAAAGCGTTGTTTCATAGAGCTACAGAATGTGCCACTTTTGAATTTGATAGGTTTTTCTTTCCTCATTTAGGTTTTAATTCCTAACATGCCTAGTTTCAGTTTTACAGATCACTGTTGCTTGATGTATTTATATTCCTTTTATTTCTTTCTTTAACTGTAGGAAGAAAAAAGCCTCATCTCATGTCAGTTTCCTACTGTCAGTTTCATACAGCTTCTTGAGTCATTCAAAGGCAACTTAAGATCATAATAAGCAGTCATAATTGCCAATGTTAGGTTAAACTATTTTGTTTTTATTTTAATATTTGCTGCTCTAATTTTATGTAAAACAAATTCACAATTTATTTCCTGAACCTGAAATAATGCCTAGCTATAGTCGGGTCATAACTTTAAAATATATATCTTTTTAAAATTTAAATTACTTTAAAATCAATGTTATTTTTATTTATTAGACTATATAACTAAATGAGTGGATGAATTTTTTTAAGGACAAACATAAATTAAAAATGAGGCTTAATTCTCCCTGTGAAATGAGAGATTTCTCTTTCTTCCATTTTCTCAGAGATTTTACCTTAGAAAATGTAATTTTAAGATTTTCTCATTTGCTTAAAATGTATGTAAATCCTTTTGGAAAAACTAGACAGGCCTTCTGCCATTTGGTCTTTTGTAGTTTATAATCCAGGAATGGCTTTCTCAAGGACCTGGGCAACATCCTTTGGAAATGCAAACACTGAGGAAGAAAGAGCCCCTGGATCCCTGTGTTTGGGACAGAGCAGGAGCAAATTTCAGTGGGTACCTTACAAAACTACCTTCCGTCATAAAGATTTGACAAGTGTATTTCTCGTCTGGATTAAGCCAGTTACTGAGCACAGATGGTCATCCAGTTACCAGGTGAATTTAGGATGAAGCAGGTGTGGCAAATGATGCTGTCGGTTCCTCTAACTTGAGGACTAGTTAGTGTTTATCTTGAGAGCATGTATGTAATGGGTTATGTCTCCTTTACTATATAAGCATGTGATGATTTGCAATCTGTATTTGCAGTCTCTTAGGAGACTGCCTGGAGAAGGCAATGGCAACCCACTCCACTACTCTTGCCTGGAAAATCCCATGGACAGAGGAGCCTGGTGGCCTGCAGTCCATGGGGTCGCTAGGAGTCGGACAGGACTGAGCGACTTCACTTTCACTTTTCACTTTCATGCACTGGAGAAGGAAGCGGCAACCCACTCCAATATTCTTGCCTGGAGAATGCTAGGGACAAGGGAGCCTGGTGGGCTGTCGTCTATGAGGTCACATAGAGTTGGACACGACTGAAGTGACTTAGCAGCAGCAGCAGCTTGCCTGTGTTCTTCATTATGTTCTGCTTTAACACATATTCAGTAATAAAAATATTCCCTTTCTCAATGACTTCTATGGAGAGGATTTCTGAAGCGGTAGATTTTGTTTTCAATTATTTTCCTCCATAATTTTTAATACGAGTGTTAGGTAGTTAGAATAGGAAAAAGGAGTCCAAAAGTGGTGGTGGCTAAAAGAAACGGAAAAAGCCCATGAAAATAGAACAAAGAAAGGTCCAAGGACTGGAGTGAGGACCTCAGGTGAAGCAAATAGCGCTCCTGGCTAACCCAGTTTACATAGGGCAGGCCCAGGGGGAGGAGAAAAAACACATAAAAAGAGGAGCCAAAACTGGGCTGGGGCCTCTTTTCTCTTCACGTCTTTTGGGTTGGTATCCCCTCATGCCTGGAGGATGTATTTTCCTTTACTTTCTAAATAAAACTGAGCTGTAACACGGAGCTGTAACACTGGCCCATCCAAGAACTGTAAAACTGGTCCGTCCAAGGTCTGTAATGCTGGTCCGTCCGTTGCTTCAAATTTTTGTTGAGGCAAGACAGAACCGAGGAAATTAGTCACTCCCCTGAAATCTATGGTGCCATGATTCAGATTTAACCTGACTGAAACAACCTCAGCCCAGGCCTTCCTCCCCACCCCATCTCCCCCAAGGAGGAGGCCAACCAGGCAGCAGCCCAACTCAGCAAAAGCTCCTGGGGTGGAAGATGAACACGAAGAAAACCCAGTGCAGGGCCAGTGACAAGAAGCCCAGCATGCTAGAAACTGGGACGGTGAAAAACGAACTTAGCAGAAAGCTCACACAGCTCAGTCTCAGATTTCAGAAGATCTCCGGTTGGAGTATGAAGTCCTCACTCCTATGGCTGGAAGGACATATGCCTAACAAAATCATAATTCCTTTACCACCTCTTGTTTCTTGTTTTCTCAAACCCCCCTTGAACCGGCAAGTGGCAGTGGGTGCAACTGAGGGACTATGGCAGGGGCTACTCCTCAGTGTGTCCTGGAGTCTCCACTATCTGCTACCCAAACCAGTGGGGGTTCTTCTGTCCCTAATCTTCTTTGTGCCAAGGATCAGGCCAATGAAAACTGTGAGCACAGATCAGATATTTAGTAGATTGAGAGTTGGACTGTGAAGAATGCTGAACACAAAGAACTGATGCTTTTGAACTGTGGTGTTGGAGAAGACTCTTGAGAGTCTTTTGGACGGCAAGGAGACCCAACCAGTCCATTCTGAAGGAGATCAGCCCTGGGATTTCTTTGGAAGGAATGATGCTAAAGCTGAAACTCCAGTACTTTGGCCACCTCATGCGAAGAGTTGACTCATTGGAAAAGATTCTGATGCTGGGAGGGATTGGGGGCAGGAGGAGAAGGGGACGACAGAGGATGAGATGGCTGGATGGCATCATGGACTCGATGGACATGAGTCTGAGTGAACTCTAGGAGTTGGTGATGGACAGGGAGGCCTGGCGTGCTGCGATTCATGGGGTCGCAAAGAGTCGGACACGACTGAGTGACTGAACTGAACTGGCAGGTTACTAAGGGGATTCCTCAACACATTTTTCCCACTGCTTTTTCCTCCTATCCTTCAGCTCCTCTCTCCTGGGACTTGAGCCTGGCCAAAACCCGTGGTGCCTGGCTTCAGGACCTAATGAAGCTCAGGCTCTGATGTCTCATTGCAAAAAATCAGTTAGAGACACAGCGATAGGTAAGAGGTGGATTTGTTCACACTTAGAGAGTAGCACACTCCACAGGGTGCGGGCTATCACAGAGGGCAAGTGCTGCGGCCATGGAATGTGGTGGGTGAACTCATATGCTAATGAGTGGGAGAATCATCCAAACCATCGGGGAACCACCCACTCCTCCGTCTTTTGACAGTGACTTGGAACTGTCCTGCCACCTCTGGGTGTCATTTAGCTTACAGATTGGGGATCAGGTTTAATTGAATTTGGCTTGTTATCTTGGACCCATTTGATTTTAATTGGTTTATGTTATGCCCGTGTGCTATGTCATTCTTTCAAAAGTTGCGCTCTGCCCCCTTCCCTCCTGTTTCATGCTCTTTTCCTGAGCCCCATCCAGACCCACAATGTTGCCTCTACAGTCTTTTAGATGGACAACCAGAAAATAGCTGGCCCTTGGAAGGGAAATGCTATATAATATCCAATCCCTTTAGATAATCAGGCCTTCATCTTCCATGTTTCCTACAACATGTGCAGCATCAGCATCTCAGTGAACCTGCTAGGGTGGGAGACACACAATGCCTGCTAGAAGTCCATCTGTTGGCATCCCTTCAAGGGCAACTGGGCTTCCAGGGATAACGTTTGCCCCTTTGGGAGTTAGCCCTGCAGGCCGTTTGGGCCCCAACCTTTATCACCCTTCTCCTAAAGTTACAAACATACCCCCAGATCAAATCTCCACTCCATTTTATGGAACATCTTGTCTGTTACAACCAGAACCCTGCCCCCTTGGAGGCAACATCACTCCACCCAGCCTATTATTAAAATACTCTTAATGCCCCTAACAGGATCAGATAACCCACTCCTTTGTCATTACTTCTGTTATTACCTAAAGTGGGTCTATGACAATGAAACATTTACCATTAGAAACACCCTAAACTGCTCTTATGGAGGACTAGGGAGGAAATCAGTCACTTGCCTTCTCTCAGAGCAATAAGAGGATAAGGCTTATGGCTATTTCACCAGGTTACCAGTCAGGGCACAGACTTAGATTACTTTACGTCATGATATCTATTCCCATCTGTGGTGAAAAAACTGGCAATAAATTACAATTACAACCCCTTAATCCTACCCAGCACTGGTCATGCTGGAGATCTTGGTGATGTTCAACTCCAGCCTGGGAATCCTAGGAGGTCGACCTGCCTCAACCTGCCTAGGGATCTGGTCCTCAAAATGTTGTCACACCTCAACCTGCTCAGGGATCCACCAGTCCAGGGGTCCCAGGAGGTTGACATGCTTCGACCTGCCCAGGAACCCAATTCTCAGGAGGCCAACCTGCCTCAACCTGCCTGGGGATTTGATCCCCAGTAGGCTGTCATGCATCAGCTTGCCTGGGGATCTGCACCCTGACCCAGGGACAAGTGGCTCTCAGGTTGCCACAGTACTGGGTAGGATAAGCTTCAGAAAGACTTACCCCTAAGGAAGTCCACCCATGGAAATAGAAGGAAGACTATTAGTTGTGGGACTGTGCCCAGTCTCAGCAATAACTCAGGAGCCCAATGAGAACCCCATTGCCTTTTTGGAAAGGCTAAAAGAAGCCCCCTAAAAGTTTACCAATCTGGACTTAGACTCTTATGAGGGACAGGTGATTTTAAAGGACAAATTCCTGTTCCAATGTGCATCAGACATCAGGATAAAGTTACAACAGCTACAGCAGCAGGACCCCACTGCCTCTTTAGATAAGATGGTCCAGACAGCCACCAATTACCTTTATAACAGAGAACAGGAGAGGGAGGCCAAGGCCCAGGAAAGGGATAAAAGGAAAGAGACAAGGCATGCCCAGATGCTGACTGCCCTCCAGGGATGCCCTATGGCAAACCCCGAGTCCTTGAAGGACAAGGTATCAGGCAAATGCTTAATCTGTAGACAGGCAGGGTACTGGGCCAAAGGCTGTCCAAACCATGACAAGTCTCCTAAAACAGCTTGCTACAAATGCCACCAATTGAGACATTGGGCAGTATTCCACCCTCAGGACCCAAGAGCCTCAAGGTCAAGCACTAAGCCTTCCCTCACGATGGTTCAACAGGACTGAAGTGGCCCACTCCAGCCAGCTGGCCTGTCACAGATAACCATCATGGGGTTGAGCCAAGGGTGCAACCGGATATGGCAGGTAGGTCCGAGAATGTCTTGGTTGACTTGGGCTACCTACTCTGTCCTGACCTCCTACTCCAGAACCTTCTCCTCCCGAACCTGTACCATTTTGGATGCTCAGGAAAAACAATTACAAGAAGATTTACCCAAGCACTTTTTCATTGCTGGGATGGACAAATATTTTCCCACCAGTTTCTGGTGGTCCCTGAATGTCCTACTCCCTTATTGGGAAGAGATCTTTCCTGCTTTTGAAATCTTGCAGCTATTGCAATCCTGATAGAAGATGCTTTAAAACTCTCTCGGGGGCAAACTATTTTTACCAGCCATCAAATGAAGCAACTCCTAAATGGGAGAGGCCATTTATGGATGTCTGAACAAAGAATCCTCAGATATCAAGTGGTGCTGAAGGAAAATCAAGGCCTCACTATATCCTCATGTGAGGTTCTTAACCCAGCCACCCTCCTGCCTACACCTGAGGGCTCTCTCCTCTTTCACTCTTGCCTAGAAACCTTGGACCACTGAACGAAACCCCAAGAGGGACTGTCAGAAGATCCTCTGACCAATCCTGAGGAAATCTAGTACACTGACAGAAGCAGCTTTGTCTTGGATGGAAAAAGAAGAGCTGAATGTGCAGTAATCTCCAATTTTGAGAGCATAGATGCTAAACCTTTGCCACCAGGTTCAGTTCACTTGCTCAGTCGTGTCCAACTTTTGCGACCCTATGAATTGCAGCACGCCAGGCCTCCCTGTCCATCACCAACTCCCAGAGTTAACCCAGACTCATGTCCATCAAGTCAGTGATGCCATCCAGCCATCTCATCCTCGGTCATCCCCTCCTCCTTCTGTCCCCAATCCCTCCCAGCATCAGAGTCTTTTCCAATGAGTCAACCCTTCGCATGAGGTGGCCAAAGTACTGGAGTTTCAGCTTCAGCATCATTCCTTCCAAAGAAATCCCAGGGCTGATCTCCTTCAGAATGGACTGGTTGGATCTCCTTGCAGTCCAAGGGACTCTCAAGAGTCTTCTCCAACACCACAGTTCAAAAGCATCAATTCTTCAGCGCTCAGCCTTCTTCACAGTCCAACTCTCACATCCATACATGACCACAGAAAAAACCATAGCCTTGACTAGATGGACCTTAGTCGGCAAAGTAACGTCTCTGCTTTTGAATATGCTATCTAGGTTGGTCATAACTTTTCTTCCAAGGAGTAAGCGTCTTTTAATTTCATGACTGCAATCACCATCTGCAGTGATTTTGGAGCCCCCCAAAATAAAGTCTGACACTGTTTCCACTGTTTCCCCATCTATTTCCCATGAAGTGATGGGACCGGATGCCATGATCTTCGTTTTCTGAATGTTGTGCCACCAGGTACTTCAGTCCAATTAGCTGAGCTCATAGCCCTGACTTGAGCTTTAGAGCTGGGAAAAGGAAAAAGAGTAGCCATCTACACTGACTCCAAATATGCCCTTCTAGCGCTACTGCACATTCTTCTATTTGGAAATAAAGAGGCCACTTGACCACCAGACGGTCCCCAATCAAATATGGTGATCAAACCCTTAGGCTCTTAGAGGTAGTCCATCTGCCCGCTGATGTTTCAGCCTTCCACTGTAAAGGACACAAAAAAGGGAGCACAGAAGTGGCCCAAGGGAACCAAGCAGCCTATCAGGCAGCTAAGAGAGCATCATTACAGAACAATGACCTAATAGGGGTTGCTAACTTAGTTCCACAGACTAATTTGCCAGAAATTCCTCCATATACTGAAGGTGAGACTCTTAAAACTAAGAGTGAGGGCTTTCCAGAAGATCATAGGGGTGGTTCCAAAAGGAGGGACTCCTTTTTCTGCCTGGAAACCTCCAATGAAAGTTAACTCCTTACATGCCACCACTCATTTAGGGGAGAAGGCCCTTCAAAGAGTACTAGAAAGGTCCTTAAGAGGAACAGGCCTCCAAACAACTATAAGGTAAGAGGTCTCCTCTTGTCCCAGTTGCCAATTAAACAATGGCAACCCACTCCAGTACTCTTGCCTAGAAAATTCCATGGATGGAGGAGCCTGATGGGCTACAGTCCATGGGGTCGCAAAGAGTCAGACACGACTGAGCGACTTCACTTACCAGCATTTAAGGAGCTCAAAGATCCCAGTTGGCCCAGCCTGTCCAATGATGTGGGGCCAGCCCAGGAGAGGACTGGCGGATGACCTTCACCCAGATGCCAGTTTCTCAAGGGTATAAATACCTATTAGTCATGATAGATACATTCACCGGATGGACTGAAGGCTATCCTACCTGGACTGAGAAGGCTGAGGAGGTGGTAAAAAAAACTTCCATGAAATCATTCCAAGATTTGGTCTGCCCACATCATTACAAAGTGACAATGGGACATCATTTACTTCTAAAGTCACCCAAGGGGTCTCTAAAGCATTAGGCATTACTTATTATCTCCATTGTGCCTGGAGGCCTCAGTCTTCAGGAAAAGTAGAAACGGCCAATCAATTCTTAAAATCAACAATAAAAAAGATAACCCAGGAGACCTCCCTGGGATGGAAGGAGGCTTTACCAATAGCTCTCCTCTGCCCCCGCATTGCCCCTAAGGAACAGGTTGGTCTCAGTCCTTATGAGATGCTATATGGGAGGCCTTTGCTTATGTCAATGACCTCTTCCTAGATCCAGAGGTTCAGACCCTCTGGTCTTATACCATCGCCATTGGGCAGGTCCAACAGGATATACACTTGTAGAGTGTCAACCAGGACCCAAAAGATTCTAAAGAGTCACCACTATATGCTCCAGGGACTCAAGTCCTAATTAAAGCATGGAAAGATGGGTCTCCAAAGGCTCAACTCCAGCCCAATGGAAGGGCCCCTACCCTGTAATACTTTCTACCCCCACAGTAGTCAAGGTACCAGGATATGACTCCTGGATTCACTATTCATGAGTCAAGCTGTAGAAAAAAACAGAAGAGGACACTCAGTACACCTGTGAGCCCCTGGGAGATCTGATACCTATTCAGGACTACAGATGAGTACCATTCTAATGAACACCCCCAAAATTAAGATTCTGGGGATAAGATTTCTCAGGACAGCTCTAAAGAGCCAACACAGCTTGGTAGGGGTTGTACTCCAAAACAGAAAAGAGCTAGATCTCCTGATCCCTGAACAAGGAGGGACTTGAGCCATCTTGAATGAGACTTGTTGTTTCTGGGTAAATACCTCAAACTAAATTAAAGAAAGTCTCACAGTCCTCAAGAAAAACATTCAGACCCTACAGGACCTCAAAGAACAAGCTGGAGAGTTCTTGGGGTGGCTACAATCTCTCTTTGGGGGATCCTCCTGGTGATGGGAAATTTGGAGTTGGCTAATGCCTCTACTAGGCCCTGTCATCACTATATTGATGCTGCTTATGATTGCTCTATGTATTATCAATTGTCTAACCTGTTTTGTCTCTGCCTAGGTCAACAAGCTACAACATGTAGTTCCAGTTCAATAAGGATATATAAAACTATAGCTAACCACAGAAAATATCACTCACCCTTAAATAGACAGTGCTATAAGGACTCTGAGGCTTGAGACTAGGAAGAGGGGGAGGCCCAATGTCCCTCACCATCCCAGTTGAGCAGGAAGTAGCCAGAGAAACTTTGATGCCCCTATTCCCAAAGAATCAGGCCTCCCATCTCTTGAGGCGGGGAATGTTAGGTAGTTAGAATAGGAAAAAGGAGTCCAAAATGGTGGTGGCTAAAAGACAAAGAAGGGGAAAAGCCTGCAGAAACAGAACAAAGAAAGGTCCAAGGACTGGAGTGAGGACCTCAGGTGAAGTGAACAGCACTCCTGGCTAACCCAATTTACATAGGGCAGGCCCAGGGGGAGGAGAAAAAACATATATAAGGAGGAGCCAAAACTGGGCTGGGGCCTCTCTTCTCTTCATGTCTTTTGGGTCGGCATTCCCTCATGCCTCAAGGATGTATTTTCCTTTACATTCAAAATAAAGCTGAGCTATAACACAGAGCTGTAACACTGGTCCATCCAAAGGCTGTAACGCTGGTCCATCTGTCACTTCAAATTTTGTTGCAACAAGACAGAACCAAGGAAATTACACAGTCCCATGACACAAGCAAGAGTATCTCCTTTGGTATTTATAAAGTAAAGGTAATAGAAGAAAGTACTATCATAGTATCTCTCACACTTTCAAGAGCTTTCAAGAGCTAAAGGCCTGATGTGGGACTTATAAAATAACAGTGAAGGTTCTGCACACCGAACACAGGAGACTTTTCCCGTAATCAGTGGCTTTATTTATATTAATATATTTGATTAATAGGAATCTAAGACAGATATATTAATTATGAATTCTCTTACCAATGTCTTTAAATTTTAACTTTTTAAATTATATTAATCATACTACAAAGCTTATTTGCACTGAGATGAAAGAGGTTGTTAAACCAAAAAAAAAATAATAATAAAATAACTATAAAGAAAAAGACTTCTGGGAACACTTCCTGAAAACTTACATGCTTAATGAAAAAGGACAGTTTTTCAATAGGCTTAGGAAGAACAAAGGCAAACACCAAAGCAGACCAAACTTCAGGGTCGGAGCACAGCTGCCAGAAATAGCAAGATGCTCTGCCTTAGGAACTTAAACTGCTTTGTCTTAAAATTCTTCCCATAAATTTATGAAAAACTACCATCTTGGCATGCACTAAATAAGACTTTTGAATGTCTAAATTTAACAGAGAAATAAACTGGAACGAATCTAGTCCATGTATTAAACCCTGGAATTCAGAATAGCAATTACATTATCAAGCTGCTTATTTTTGGATGAACAATTCTGTAACTTTTTAAAAAAATTATATAAAGCATTGTATCTTATTCATTCCAATTTATTCACCCATAAATTCCTAAAGTAAAAAAAAAAAAAGACAAATCTAGATAATATCAGCATGGATCAGAACAAGCAGGTATTTATGTTTTAATACTACCAATGGAGTGACAAATGTTCATGATACTACAGTAAAACTGAAAGCAAGAGGAAAAGAAAACAAAAACACAAAGGGAGGATGTAAGACTTCCAAAGCTTTTCAGACTTTGGTCAGGAACTATCCTTTCAATCCTCGCTTAAACATCACCAGTGTATTCTCTTTACTGTTCAATTAAATCAAACTGTTTGGTGAGTTAAGATATATATCTTATGTCCCTGTCTTTGTACTTTAGCAACTCATTTCTCTTCAACTGCATATCCTTCTCCCATCTCTAAATCTTAAAATAATATGATTCCGTATTTGTACCCTCATTACAAAATTTATCTACAAGCATGTTTATACATGTTGGTGCTTTACATTCCCTATAATACTATAAACCCCTGTAGGCAGAATCTGGAGATTTGTTTTCCTTTATTCAGAAACATAGGAAAGGGAAAACAGAATGGAATACATATTGGCTTGATAGTCAGATATATTGTGTATAAGTAATGTCTCAAATGATATCCACTCCACATTTTTCTAACTTAAGATTAGAGAAGAAAACAGATATTTTCATTGTAATTAAATTCACATAAGCATATTCAGACATGTAAACCATTGCTTATCACAGTCTTGGACTACCTTGCAATTTTTTTCCTATTATGCCTCAGAACTTTGCAGTAGGCAGTAACTGTTTCTTGTATGACTATTAAACTCACACATAATTTATTATTATCATGATGGATCTATTACAGAAGCCAAAACAATTCTAAGTTTTTATAAATTTCAGAAATTGCTTTTCAATATATTAAACCAAATGAAAGGTGAAAACTATAGTTTTTTTCCACCAGACACTGAAAATAAGTGAGGAGCTAAAATATCATTATATTTTATTGAATTGGTTGAATTCATTTTTGCCTTGTTATTAAATATATTATTTTTTATGAATTCAAACAAAAAAGTCAATACTTAAAAGTATAGATACAATGATGCTCCCAAAAGCCTTTTCTGAGTTTACAGGCCTCTTCATTGAGAGATCATTTCAAACGACTGAGTGACAGAATTTCTAAAAATAATGCCTCAAAGCATTTTCAAATATTTTTCTGAGAATATGTAATTAAGCTTACACTACTAGCAAGAAATACTATAAATTGTTTTAAAATCATTGTATTTTCAATAGATGGAAGAAATGAAGGATAAATGAAATGGCCTAATAGTATATGGGAAACTACATTTTAATAAACCACTTAAAATTGAGAAATCATCATATGGATAAAAAGCATTTTATTTTCTAAAATGGACAGAAAGATTTCTAGGGAAAAAGAGTAACCTAACTAAACACATGTATTTGATTCTGTACTCCACTCCCACTTTAAAATAGGAGAAACTTTTCACTAGTTACAGAAATTGACAAAGATATCAAAATCATATCACTTCAATAAAGTGTCAGTAGATAGAAGGTAGAAAAGATCAGATTCAGTGTGAAACCCTTGGGTTGCAGTCTTTTTGTTAGAATTTACTTCTAAGGATCCTAAACCAACTAACATACTCTGTGTTGTAGAGAGCACAAACTGAGGCAGAATTGGTCTCTGAGTTCTACTGAAAGCCTAAAATACCTGGCTTTGAAAATAATATAATCTGAGGGTTATATTGGTTGTAGAACATGTACCGAGTGTTTAGTTGCTCAGTCATGGCTGACCTTTTGCGACCCCATCAACTGTAGCCTGCCAGGCTCCTCTGTCCATGGAGATTCTCCAGGCACAAATATTATAGTGAATTGCCATTTACTTCTCCCAGGTCTCCCACATTGCAGGCTGATTCTTTACCATCTGAGCCCCCAGGGAAGCCCAAGGAAAAGTCTGTTTCCACCCAGTTATAGAGCATGTTGTTGCTAAGTCACTTCAGTCATGTCCGACTCTGTGCGACCCCATAGACAGCAGCCCACCAGGCTCCCCCATCCCTGGGATCCTCCAGGCGAGAACACTGGAGTGGGTTGCCATTTCCTTCTCCAACGCATGAAAGAAAAAAGTGAAAGTGAAGTCGCTCAGTCGTGTCCAACTCTTAGTGACCCCATGGACTGCAGCCTACCAGGCTCCTCCATCCATGGGATTTTCCAGGCAAGATTACTGGAGTGGGGTGCCATTGCCCCTACAATTCATTACACTTACAATTCAGGAGATGCAGGAAACGTGGGTTTGATCCCTGGATCAGGAAGATCCTCTGGAGAAGGGTATGGCAACCCACTTCAGTATTCTTGCCTAAAAATGTCACAGACAGAGGAGCTTGGTGGTCTATAGTCCATAAGGTTACAAAGTGGTGGACACAACAGAAGCAACTGAGCATGAGCACAGTCTCAACCATACCTTAGGCTTTTAAGGCTGTGTCCTTGAAACAATTCCTAGTGTGGAAATGGTGGGTGGAACATACAGTCCAAGGACAAGAGAGAAGGTAAGGAGACAACTGCATGGGTCCAGCTTGCAGGTGACCCTTCTATTGTGTCCTCTCTATGACCCACTCCAACAAGAAAGCACTACATCAAACTAAAAAGTTTCAGCCAACAAGAGAAACAACCAACTAGGTATTTTAATTAAAATTTTCTTAAAAAATGTATAAAATCTAGATCAAGACTCTAGCAAAATGATAATGGCTATAAGGAAAGAGGAATAAATAGAGACAGAACAATTTGAAGAAACAGCATGAAATTAAAAGATACACAGATGAACATAACTTGGGATAACACCAAATAATATCCACAAATTTTGAAAATAAAATGCTATTAGTTTGTTATTAAAGAATGAAATGATAATTATCTAAAGGGCTCAAAAAGTAGAAGGCATGGTTAAAATATGTCAGGCTTCATAGGGAAATTGGGTACATATCTTCGACAACATTACTGAGCACTATACTAAATGTGAAACTAAAACCCTCTACTCACAGTGATGCAAACTTCAACATACAGTGAAAAACTTTTTATCTTCCCACCCCCTCTCCTTCACTTCTCAGTTCCTTTAAGAGAGGTTTAGCTTCCACATACATTCCCACACATAAAACAGAAAAAATATTTTAAGTAGCTATCTAATTGAACTCAGTCCAGTCCAAATGTGTTAGGGGGAAAAAAAAAAAAAAAACCCAGCTTGTCACTAAAAGACTTCACTATGAACATTTTTTTTCAAATTTGAACCAAACCGTAAATTAAAATAAAAATTGAGTTAAAACAAATGTGACTTTTCAAATGTGCCCCCATTTGTTTTCTTTTGGAAGACCCTCAGGTTCTAATAATTAACTGTATTTTAAGGAAAATAATTGCCAGTCTAGTATTTGCTACCTATGAATATTTTGGTCATGCAAATAACAAATACCTTTTAAAAATCCTCAATATCTCATTCCTGGATACCATGAAATTTTGCACTTTAAGAGACCAAATTCAAGTGAAACACAGTAATTGTATGACCAACCTAGGAAGAGAACAGAAATTATGACAATGTATTCCAATATAATAGCATGAAGCCTTCAGTCAATGAAAAACAATTATTCATATTACCGGGCTTCCCTGATAGCTCAGTTGGTAAAGAATCCGCCTGCAATGTGGGAGACCTGGGTTCGATCCCTGTGTTGGGAAGATCCCCTGGAGAAGGGAAAGGCTACCCACTCCAGTATCCTGGCCTGGAGAATTCCATGGACTGTATAGTCCACGTGGTTGCAAAGAGTCAGGCACAACTGAGTGGCTTTCACTTTCACAGTCATATTACTGAACATGTGTAAATATTCTCTAAATAAATGAAACTTTATTTTTAGAAATTATTCCAGGTGCACTGGGTTCATTTATCATTTTTTTTTTCAATAGACACTTTATTAGTTTAAGTGCTTTAGAGAGAGATTATGACACAAAGGAATTTAAAATTAGGGGCTGTTTCTTATCTCATATAATATAAAATCTAAGGTAAGGTTATACAGGATTGGTTAATTTGAACTCTCAAAGACACCATGAAAAACCTAAATTTTATCCTGAATAGTGACATAGATTTTCATCATCATAAGATGCAGAACTTCCAAGCATTATATTTGGATAAAACATTCCATAAAAGCTTTATCACTTTGTATGCTTGACTTTAGATGTGAGCAAATTATTCATAAAATACCTCCCATGCACTGTACATTTTCCTCATGAATTTTAGCCAAATTTTATCACAGGCCATCTTTAAGTATAATTCAATTCAAAAGCCTAGTTCAAGATTAGGATTTAGCCATGATGAGTGACTAGAGTCAATTTCATCCCAACTGAGTGTCTATTAAATAAGAATTAAATATTTAAATAAAAAGTACTATGTCTTCACCTAGGCTAACTCATAATTGTATAACATCTAATTCTGATATATTTAAAAATCACTATTTTTAATCTCTTCTGAAAATTAAATAAAAATAATTCTGACATGGGTGCCAAAAGTTTTCATCCAGGATCTACCATTTCCAGTCACATGACCTTTGATAAGTTTTTTTCTCGAAACTGAATTTGCATATCTGTAAAGTGAAAATACAATTAATAGCCCTACATACTCTTTACATTTAAGGATAGAACAGAAAATGTATTTCAATTCAGTTTATATAATTTGTTGTGTAACCCTGATTTATAATTATTATTTAAGCTTTGCTCCTATCAGCACTATCAATTTTCACTGCCAGTGAGGAAACAAGTTGGCAGTGGCAAAAACAGTGAAGAGCACGCAATTCAACAACATATATTCGGGCAGTGGAATATCATAGAAATTTTCTTCTTTATACCTCTGCAATTGCACTGATTTCAACCCTAGGATGTTTTATCATATAAGCAGCCTGAACAATAGCAAAACTAGTAGTAGTTGGGGTTGTTATCAGTAAATACACACAGATGGAAAAAGAGCAAAAGTACCAAATTTGAATTGTCAGTGTGCTGTGCATCCTATGTACATAGAGAGAAGATGAATAGATTAATAAAAGCCAGTTGTGATTTCAAAGAAATTCTGCAATATACCTGAAGAGACACCCATGGACATGTATAACACTTATGAAACCACAAGAGTGTGATGGAGTCAGGAAGATTTAGATTCATCTCCCAGCTCTGGCAAAGAAAGCCTATCATTTTAACCTTGTACAATGTATTTTTCATTTCTAAGCTTCATAGCTCTTTTTCCTATATATGCTGCTCCCAAACTTGATTTCTTATTACTTATTCAAAATTAAGAAACCAACTTATTAACATAATAAAGCAGCTTGGCTAAGACATACTATATGACCTGTCAAATGATGAGTTGTTTACAAGATTCTTTATAAGTTTTTAGCACTTTGGGGAAAAAGGAATATAAAATCTGAAGAAAATTGCTCTACATATGAGCTTTCTAGTTTTCTATAATAAATAAAATTATACATTAAAGAGAAAATAAATTCAAACTATTATTAGTAATAAAACATAAATAGCTTGATCAAATTACATAGAATAAAATACATCAGTCCAAACATGTTTTAGCTTTACTTCTGTTCTGTAACCAATGGAAATATACAGTCACATTTTATGGCACCTCAGTTCAGTTGCTCAGTCGTGTCTGACTCATTGCGACCCCATGAACTGCAGCATGCCAGGCCTCTCTCTCCATCACCAACTCCTAGAGTTTACCCAAACTCATGTCCATTGAGTTGGTGATGACATCGAACCATCTCATCTCTGTCATCCCCTTATCCTCCTGCCTTCAATCTTTCTCAGCAACAGGGTCTTTTCAAATGAGTCAGCACTTTGCATCAAGTGGCCAAAGTATTGGAGTTTCAGCTTCAACATCAGTCCTTACAATGAAAACTCAGGACTGATCTCCTTTAGGATGGACTTGTTGGATCTCCTTGTAGTCCCAGGGATTCACAAGAGTCTTCTCCAACACCACAGTTCAAAAGAATCAGTTCTTCAGTGCTCAGCTTTCTTTATAGTTCAAATCTCACATCCATACATGACTACTGAAAAAACAATAGCCTTGACTAGATGGACGTTTGTTGGCAAAGTAATATCTCTGCTTTTTAATATGCTATCTAGGTTGGTCATAACTTTCCTTCCAAGGAGTAAGCATCTTTTAATTTCATCGCTGCAGCCACCATCCACAGTGATTTTTTGAGCCCAAAAGATAAAATCTGCCACTGTTTCTCCATCTATCTGCCATGAAGTGATGGGACAAGATGTCATGATCTTAGTTTTCTGAATGTTGAGCTTTAAGCCAACTTTTTCACTCAACTCTTTCATCAACAGGCTCTTTAGTTTTTCTTCACTTTTTGCCGTAAGAGTGGGGTCATCTGCATATCTGAGGTTACTGATATTGCTCCCAGCAATCTTGATTCCAGCATGTGCTTCTTCCAGCCCAGTGTTTTTCATAATGTACTCTGCACATAAGTTAAATAATCAGGGTGACAATATATAGCCTTGACATACTCCTTTTCATATTTGAAACCAGTCTGTTCTTGCATGTCCAGTTCTAACTGTTGCTTCCAGTTCTAATCTGCTGCATACAGATTTCTCAAGAGGCAGGTCAGGTGGTCTAGTATTCCCATCTCTTGAAGAATTTTCCACAGTTTATTGTGATCCACACAGTCAAAGGCTTTGACATAGTCAAGAAAGCAGAAATAGATGTTTTTCTGGAACTCTCTTGCCTTTTTGATGATCCAATGGATGTTGGCAATTTGATCTCTGGTTCCTCTGTCTTTTCCAAAACCAGCTTGAACATCTGGAAGTTCACGGTTCATGTATTGCTGAAGCCTGGCTTGGAGAATTTTAAGCATTACTTTGCTAGTGTGTGAGATGAGTGTAATTGTGTGTAGTGTGAGCATTCTTTGGCATTGCCTTTCTTTGGGATTGGAATGAAAACTGACCTTTTCTAGTCCTGTGGCCACTGCTGAGTTTTCCAAATTTGCTGGCATATTGAGTGTAGCACTTTCACAGAGTCATCTTTTAGTATTTGAAATAGATCAACTTGAATTCCATCACCTCCACTAGCTTTGCCCACTTGACTTCACATTCCAGAATGCCTGGCTCTATGTGGGTGATCGCACCTTTGTGATTATCTGGGTCATGAAGATCTTTTTTGTATACTTATTCTGTGTATTCTTGCCACCTCTTCTTAATATCTTCTGTTTCTGTTAGGTCCATACCATATCTGTCCTTTATTGAGCCTCTCTTTGCATGAAATATTCCCTTGGTATCTCTGATTTTCTTGAAGAGATCTCTAGTCTTTCCCATTCTATTCTTTTCCTCTATTTCTTTGCACTGATCACTGAGGAAGGTTTTCTTATATCTCCTTGCTCTTCTCTAGAACTCTGCATTCAAATGGGTATACCTTTCCTTTTCTCCTTTGCTTTTCCCTTCTCTTCCTTTCACAGCTATTTGTAAGGCCTCCTCAGACCTATATAAAATCTAATCATACAGTCTGCTTTAGTTTTTTTTAATGCATCATTAAGTACAGAGCTGAGATAACAGCCATTTAATGTTACTATAACCCTGACACTTGGTTGTGTTAAAAAGTAACAGTGCAAGAACTGATCATATTAGCCCATTTGAACTTGTCAGCAACATGTGCAATTTAAAATTATTATCCAAATAATGCCCCAATTGAAATTTTTTGATGTGGTTCAACTCTATTTAACTAAGTAAGAACAAATCAAAGCATTCCAATTGATTATTTAGAATTTCTGTTTATATGAAGCTAACAAAAATCTTGATTAGAATAATCAAGATTATCAACCCAATTCATTCTATGGTTTCAGGAACTATAGAATTTCTTATGTTCATCACTTTTAACACATGATTGAAGGCCTGATTTATTTAATGTTCAGTTCAGTTCAGTCGCTCAGTCATGTCTGACTCTTTGTGACCCCATGAATCACAGCACACCAGGCCTCCCTGTCCATCACCAACTCCCAGAGTTCATCCAAATTCACGTGCATCGAGTCGGTGATGCCATCCAGCCATCTCATTCTCTGTCGTCCCCTTCTCCTCCTGCCCCCAATTCCTCCCAGCATCAGGGTCTTTTCCAATGAGTCAACTCTTCTCATGAGGTGGCCAAAGTATTGAAGTTTCAGCTTTAGCATCAGTCCTTCCAATGAACACCCAGGACTGGTCTCCTTTAGGATGAACTGGTTGGATCTCTTTGCAGTACAAGGGACTCTCAAGAGTCTTCTCCAACCCCACAGTTCAAAAGCATCAATTCTTTGGCGCTCAGCTTTCTTCACAGTCCAACTCTCACATCCATACATGACCACTGGAAAAACCATAGCCTTAACTAGACGGACCTTTTTTGGCAAAGTAATGTCTCTGCTTTTTAATATGCTACCTATTGTTTTAATGTTACATTCCTCCTTTTTCCCTCCTTTGTCCACTACTATATTATCTGAAACTATGTGTTTTAAAAGTTTCTCTTTAAAGGATTCTCCAACATGTTTGAAATCTGGAGATGAATATTTTAAGTAACAAGGGAAAATAACTTACACATAGTTAAGGAAAAGAAAGATGGATTTCAAATAGAAGACACACAAAGTATATTTTATTTGTGGTTTGATACAAAATCTCTCAGTGAACAATTTTCATTACTTCATATTTTGACTCAAATATTCCAAATGTTATTTCTAAGAATATTTGATTTATAACATATCCTTTCATCCACCTATGCTTGAAAAAGGTCACAATATAGTTGAGGTAAAGACTACTGAACATAAAATTGATGCCTATGAGGACTTCTAGTCAAATATTTTCAAATATTTTCCATCCTTATATCCATTCTACTATTAAAGAAATATACCAAAATATATTATTAGAGACAAAAATATAAATAGATTTTAATCATTTTTGAAAGCAGCCTTAATGTAAAACAAGTAGGAAAAAGCAGAAATACAGTAACAAATATGGATGCATACTCCTAATAAAGGATACACAAAACAAAACTACATAATAATTTCTATAATAAAGAGGTAACAAAGACTATGCAATTCAAATTACTAATCAAAGAAGCTGGCATAATATGATTACATAGAATTTTGAGAAAAGTAGCATTAATGAGAATAATGAGAAACCATAAGAAATAAAATAAACAGAGAACTTAGATCATATATGTTGTGTGTTCTAATAATCATTAAAAATGGTTGCCAGATTATTGAGACAGTTCAGTTTTCAATGAACTGATAGTCTATGAAAGAGCCCCACATGCTGAAAGGCAATTTTAAAGGCAGTATAAGTATTCTATAGAACTCTGGGAGAGCATAGTGTGACACCCAAGTCAGTGTGGTGCAAAGGGTCAAAGAAGTTTCCTTAAGTCAGTGTATTTTAAGTAGAGGAAAATAAAATAGTTGCATTTAAAGAAAAGGAGATTAGTCCATGGAGATGTGCACAGGGAACAACTTGGGTAAAGCCTTGGAGAGATGGGAAAGAAAGCATGAAGCACTTAGACACTTTAAAGCACAGCTCTAGTATCTGCTACAAATGGCCAAAACTGGGAGGAGAGAAGTGACACGGAATCAAAAAAAGAGACTGAACAAATAATCCAGTTATGCTGAATTTGAGCATTTTTTCTGAGAAAATAAAAAAGAATTGAATATATTTACACAAGAAGGACAAGTCTCAATATGGTCTAGAAAGATTCTCTGGTTACACAGTGTAGCGCAGGAACTAGAAGACAAGAAAGAAGCAGAGTTATATAAAAACCACAAAAGAGATTAAGATAATTGAAAGTATAAATGAACCTTTTAACTCTGGGTTTCACATTTGAAAATGAAGTTCAGAAAAACACAAATTTCAGTCTCTCATGGAAACAAAATGTTCACATTCATGATTACAAGTGTTTCAAGTTTTCATCAATTGCATTGCATAATGGCATAGCGGTGTCTAAGAAAGCACTTTCTCACTTACAGAGATGCTTGACACATTCAGTTCAGTTCAGTTGCTCAGTCACGTCCAACTCTTTGTGACCCCATGAATCGCAGCACGCCAGGCCTCCCTGTCCATCACCAACTCCTGGAGTTCACTCAGACTCATGTCCATCGAGTCTGTGATGCCATCCAGCCATCTCATTCTCTGTCGTTCCCTTCTCCTCCTGCCCCCAATCCCTCCCATTATCAGAGTCTTTTCCAATGAGTCAACTCTTCGCATGAGGTGGCCAAAGTACTGGAGTTTCAGCTTTAGCATCATTCCTTCCAAAGAAATCCCAGGGCTGATCTCCTTCAGAATGGACTGGTTGGATCTCCTTGCAGTCCAAGGGACTCTCAAGAGTCTTCTCTGACCCCATAGTTCAAAAGCATCAATTCTTCAGCACTCAGGCTTCTTTACAGTCCAACTCTCACATCCATACATGACCACAGGAAAAACCATAGCCTTGACTAGATGGACCTTAGTCGGCAAAGTAATGTCTCTGCTTTTGAATATACTATTTAGGTTGGTCATAACTTTTCTTCCAAGGAGTAAGCGTCTTTTAATTTCATGGCTGCAATCACCATCTGCAGTGATTTTGGAGCCCCAAAAAATAGTCTGATACTGTTTCCACTATTTCCTCATCTTTTTGCCATGAAGTGATGGGACCAGAGGCCATGATCTTCGTTTTCTGAATGTTGAGCTTTAGGTTAACTTTTTCACTCTCCATTTTCACTTTCATCAAGAGGCTTTTTTGTTCCTCTTCACTTTCTGCCATAAGGGTGGTATCATCTGCATATCCGAGGTTATTGATATTTCTCCCGGCAATCCTGATTCCAGCTTGTGCTTCTTCCAGCCCAGCGTTTCTCATGATGTACTCTTCATATAAGTTAAATAAGCAGGGTGACAATATACATCCTTGACACACTCCTTTTCCTATTTGGAACCAGTCTGTTGTTCCATGTCCAGTTCTAACTGCTGCTTCCTGACCTGCATACAGATTTCTCAAGAGGCAGGTTAGGTGGTCTGGTATTCCCATCTCTTTCAGAATTTTCCACAGTTTATTGTGATGCACACAGTCAAAGGCTTTGGCATAGTCAATCAAGCAGAAATAGATGTTTTTCTTGACACATTACTTCCTGATAAATCTTGGTGTGTCTATAATATCCTGGTAGATTTTCCATCTCCTTGATTTGTTAGCACATGAAAATATAGGAAAAATGTATATACAAGGCATATTAGTCAATCACAGTATAAAACATAAAGGGAGTAGAATAAGATATTAAGAACATTAAAAATTCATTGATTCATGCAAATACTGGCACAATAAAGTACTTAGAAAAAACTGTGCTGATAAGTTTTGTATGATGGAAATTATATATGCATATATGTGTACATATATATGAATAACAATATAATGCTCTGGAATTTCATGATTCATATCTTTATGGGGTAAGATTTATTTAATGAATGTCAGTGTACATTATTATGAAAATAGCATAACTAAGAAAAGATACTCATAAACATGACAGTACTCTAGAATAAAGCTAAATTGATATTGACATTGAGATCAAGATATATTAATAATGAAGAAGCAAGTCAAGACAGCAAAATAAATAATTCCGGGAACATTAAGGTAATTTTTGTACCAGTTCCCAACTTAAAAAAAATATATTTAATTGCTACTTAACAACCAGTACAATTTGACACCTAATCTTACAAATGATCTTAGGAAGTAGAGATCAAGTCATTCTAGAAGATATATTCTAAATAAAAGTAAAATAAAATTATATAGAATGCAATATCTTGCATACATCTGCTCTTCTTCATTTTCACTTTCATTACCCTAATAGAAGCTGAAGTTGAACGGTTCTTTGAAGACCAATGAGACTTTCTAGAACTAATGCTAAAAACCTAACCAACTAACTAAAAGACTAACTAAAAAAAAAACAAAAAACAAAAAAATTGTCCTTTTCATCATAGGAAACTGGAATGCAAAAATAGGAAGTCAAAAGATACCTGAGATAACAGGCAAGTTTGGCTGTGGGGTACAAATGAAGCAGGACAAAGGCTAATAGCGTTTTGCCAAAAGAATGCACTGATCATAGCAAACAACCTCTTCCAATGACACGAGATGACTCTACACATGGAAATCACCAGATAATCAATACTGAAATCATATTTATTATACTCTTTGTAGCTGAAGATAAAGAAGCTCCATACAGTCAGCAAAAACAAGACTGGGAGCTGACTGCGGCTCAGATCATGAACTCATTGCAAAATTCAGACTTAAATTGAAGAACACAGGGAAAACCACTAGGCCATTCAAGTATGACCTAAGTCAAAATCCTCATGATTATATAGTATAAGTGAAAAATAGATTCAAGAGATTAGATCTAATAGAGTGCCTGAAGAACTATGGATAGAGGTTCATAACACAGCATGGAGGCAGTGATCGAAACCACCCCCAAGAAAAAGAAATGCAAAATGGCAAGATGGTTTGTCTGAAGAGGCCTTACAAATAGCTGAGAAAAAAAAAAAAAAAAAAAGAGAGAAGCAAAAGGCAAAGGAGAAAAGGAAAGACATATCCATCTGAATGCAGTGTTCCAGAGAACAGCAAGGAGATAAGAAAGCCTTCCTAAGTGATCAATACAAAGAAACAGAGGAAAATAACAGAATGGGAAAGACTAGAGATTTATTCAAGAAAACTGGAGATGCCAAGGGAACACTTCATGCAAAGATGAGCACAATAAAGGACAGAGACACTATGGGCCTAACAATTAAGAAGAGGTGACAAAATTACACACAAGAACTATATAAAAAGATGTTAATGACCCATATATCCATGATGGGGTGATCACTCATTTAGAGCCAGACATGCTAGAGTGTGAAGTCAAGTGAGCCTTAGGAAGCATTCAGTTCAGTTCAGTTGCTCAGTCATGTCCGACTCTTTGCGACCCCATGAATAGCAGCACACCAGGCCTCCCTGTCCATCACCAACTCCCAGAGTTCACTCAGACTCACGTCCATCGAGTCAGTGATGCCATCTAGCCATCTCATCCTCTGTCGTCTCCTTCTCCTCCTGCCCCCAATCCCTCCCAGCATCAGAGTCTTTTCCAATAAGTTAACTCTTTGCATGAGGTGGCCAAAGTACTGGAATTTCAGCTTCAGCATCATTCCCTCCAAAGAAATCCCAGGGCTGATCTCCTTCAGAATGGACTGGTTGGATCTCCTTGCAGTCCAAGGAACTCTCAAGAGTCTTCTCCAACACTACAGATCAAAAGCATCAATTCTCTATGAACAAAGCTAGTGGAAGTGATGGAATTCCAGCTTAGCTATTTCAAATCCTAAAACATGATGCTGTTAAAATGCTACACTCATTACACAAGAAAATTTTGAAAACTCAGCAGTGGCCACAGGACTGGAAAAGGTCAGTTTTCATTCCATTCCCAAAGAAAGGCAATACCAAAGAATGTTCAAACTACTGCACAATTGCACTCATCTCACATAGCTAGCAAAGTAATACTTGAAATGCTTTAAGACAGGCTTCAACAGTATGTGAACTGAGAACTTCCAGATGTGCAAGCTGGATTTAGAAAAGGCAGAGGAACCAGAGATCAAATTACCAACATTCACAGGATCATAGAAAAAGCTAGAGAATTCCAGAAAAACATCTACTTTTGCTTCACTGACTATGCTAAAGCCTTTTATATAGATTAGAAGAAAATTGTGGAAATTGTTAAAGAGATGGGAATACCAGACCACCTGACTTGCCTCCTGAGAAATCTGTATGCAGGTAAATAAGTAACAGTTAGAACAGTACATGGAACAATGGACTGATTCCAAATTGGGAAAGGAGTATGTCAAGACTGTTTGTTGTCACTCTGCTTATTTAATTTATATGCAGAACACATCATGCAAAATGCTGGGTTGGATGAAGCACAAGCTTTAATCAAGATTGCTGGGAGAAACATCAATAACTTCAGATATGCAGATGACACCATCCTTATGGCAGAAAGCAAAGAGGAATAGAGAGCCTCTCAGTGAAGGTGAAAGAGGAGAATGGAAAAGCTGGCTTAAAACTGAACATTCAAAAAATGAAGATCATGGTATCTGGTCCCATCACTTCATGACAAATAGATGGGGAAACAATAGAAACTGACAGACGATTTTCTTGGGCACTAAAATCACTGCAGATGGTGACTGCAGCCATGAAATTAAAAGACTCTTGCTCCTTAAAGAAGAAGAGAAATGACAAACCTCAGTCAGTCACTCAGTCGTGCCCGACTCTTTGCAACCCCATGAATTGCAGCACGCCAGGCCTCCCTGTCCATCACCAACTCCTGGAATTCACCCAAACTCTTGTCCATTTAGTTGGTGATGCCATCCAGCCATCTCATCCTCTGTCGTCCCCTTCTCCTCCTGCCCCCAATCCCTCCCAGCATCAGAGTCTTTTCCAATGAGTCAACTCTTCGCATGAGGTGGCCAAAGTATTGGAGTTTCAGCTTTAGCATCAGTCCTTCCAAAGAACACCCAGGACTGATCTTGTTTAGAATGGACTGGTTGGATTTCCTTGCAGTCCAAGGGACTCTCAAGAGTCTTCTCCAACACCACAGTTCAAAAGTATCAATTCTTCAGCGCTCAACTTTCTTCACAGTCCAACTTTCACATCCATACATGACCACTGGAAAAACCATAGCCTTGACAAACCTAGACAGTGTATTAAAAAGCGGAGACATCACTTTCCCAACAAAGGTCAGTATAGTCAAAGCTATGGTTTTTCCAGTAGTCGTGTATGGATGTGAGAGCTGGACAATAAAAAAGGCTGAGGGACAAAAAAATGATGCTTTTGAACAGTGGTGCTGGAGAAGACTCTTGAGAGTCCCTTGGACATCAAAGTAATCAAACCAGACAACACTAAAGAAATCAGTCCTGAATATTCACTCCAAGGACTGATGCTGAAGCTGAAGCTCCAATATGTAAGCCACCTGATGCAAAGAGCTGACTCACTGGAAAAGATCATGATGCTGGGAAAAATTAAAGCCAGGAGCAGGCAGAAGACAAGATGGCTGGATGGCATCATCAGCACAATGGACGTGAGTCTGAGCAATCTCTGGGAGATAGCCAGAGAAGCCTGGCATGTTGCAGTCCATAGAGGCGCAAAGACTCACATACAACTGAATGACTGAACAACAAGCCTAACGGAGGCCACCGCTTTCCCTCACACAGACACCTCAAACTTTTCTCTATTAAATATTTCCACCACTAGCCTAAGGATAAAATCCAAACTGCAAAAAACAATTTGTAAAGCCCTTCATGATATTGTATTTGCTTTACAAAGTCTCCATTTCATTTTTGCTTTTTCTTTTGTACCAGTACTGCTTTATTGGAGTATAACTGATACACAATAAAGCACATATATTGGAAGTGAACAATTTGATCAGTTCTGTGATATGTATACTAGCTTAAAATCACAGCCATATTAAATACAATGACGATATCTTCATTCCCCAAATTTCCTTTGTTCCTCTATCACCCTACCTCGTGAAATATGATATAGTTACCAATCTGTTTTCTGTCAATATAGATGAGTTTGCAGTGCTTAGACTTTTAATAAATGGAATCATATAATAATTACTATTTTTATCCTGCTTCTTTCACTTAACCTAAATAATTTTGAGATTCAGCTGTGTGATTAATCTATCAGTAGTTTATTTTTACTGCTGAGTAAGAAAGTACCATAATATGTTTATGCATTCACCTGTTTATGTATATTTAGACTGTTCCCCATTTTAGCTATTATGAATAAAGCTTCTATAAATATTTGTTTAAAAGGCTTTGTGCAGGTGCACATTTTTATTTTTGTTTAGTAAATAACTAGGAGTGGAAAAGCTGTGTTCTATGGTGGATGCACATTTAACACTTTAAGAAAGTGTCAAGTTGCTTTCCAAGATTGCTGGACCATTTTACAGTTCAACCAATTATTACTTCAGTTGCTCCCCATATGCTTCCCAGGCACTTCAGCCAAAAATTATAGAAAAGGTTAAATATACAGTAAAGGTTGTTTTGTTTTGTTTTGTTTTGTTTTCCCAAAACCCAGCTGAAACTAGGTTTTAATAATCAATTATGATAAAAAATAATATATTTTTACTTAAACAGTGAGACGAGCAGTTATTCAACATTTGAATTACATCTAAAATAAATCAATTCCAAATAAAATCTCAGCAAATGCAGCTTCACTCAGAATATATTTGAGTTTCACATACTTAGGCACCTTAATTTTTTTTCTTATCCTGGCTGCAAGCCCTTGGAGGCACAGCAGACCTCTCTGAGTCATTTTCATACTAAAAGGAGGGTTCATAGATATTTAGTCGTTATCCTTTTAACAGTGAGACATCCTTCAGGATCATTCCCTTGACATGTTTATCCAAGCATGGCTACCCTATTATTCACATGCTTTGCTGAACATGGTGCTTCTCTATTGTAACACAGTCTCCTTAAGCTACACTCCAGCTAGGTATAGACTCCTTTACGTACTAAGAGACCCCTAAACGTAGGAGTTCCTGTCACCACCTCACTGGAATAAATCTGGAAAACATTGCAAGGATAACCCTATTGCCTTTCTTCTCCTATACATTGTTCTCCTTCCAGTTCATTGACTTTAGCACTAGTTCATCTGCTATAATTTAAATGTTTTTGTTTTACTTCATTTCTGCAATTTTTTTCCCTACATGGTGGTAATTAACTATTATCACTCTAAAAAGACTACTGACTCAGGTGACTACTTTGTTTTACACACTAAAGGAAAGACTGAAAATAAAAATTCATTATTAAAAGTTTAAATATTATTCCTCTGCAGTTCTAAAGATGGCAAATACTTTGGTTTGTGCAAGGATACATATACTTCTACAAGATTTCTAGACCTAGCTATCTACTGTAAATTATTTTTCCAGGATGGACAATAAGTATATGTGTAGCTATTTTCCAGAAGAATGAGCTAATTACTTGCATACCTACCCCAAAGCCTCCCACTGTGGAAAGAACTTTGTCGAATCTGAGCAATGATGAGTAAGCAAATGCCTTCCCTTAAACCAAAGCTTTCATGAACTGGCACCCTGGCTAAAATCTCCTGCCATGTGCTTCTCCCCACACCTCTGTTTATGTTTGGAAAAGGCGGTGGTACCTGGGCTCTTCTGAGACTACAAAAGCCCCCCTTTCTCCTCCCTGCTTCCCAAGTTCTCGCTAGCTTAGCTAAATGTCCACATTACATGTAGGAATTTATTTACTGTGAAATTTTTTGTTTTATTACAAACAAAATTGAAAGAAGGAAGCTTCCACTCCCTCTAGCAGTTACCTGAATCCTTTTCAGGGTAAGCAGTATTCTTCCTGGTCTGGCTGTGGAGTCAGGTCTCTGCTAATATATCAGTCTGTTCGGTCATGTCCCAGGCGACCTGCGCTTGATTTGTTCTTAGGTCTCAGAGAAAGTGTTCAGTTATTTGAAGCAGAGTTGAGATGAACTGCCTCAGCTATTCGAAAACATTTGCTCACTATCCTATCCTTCCACTTATCACATTGTATCTACCCTCTCAAATTCACTGTTATAATTGTCCAGGAGTATTTCCAAGATCAATAATGATTTCTAAGACTTCATCCTATCTGTGCACAACACTTTTTTTCACAGGGTGACAGCTATTGCTTGAAGATAACCTGACTTTGTAATTCTGATCTATTCTGACCCTGGTATAGATATATACCTCATGTCCATTCTTAGAATTTTGGCCACAGGTCACATATTATAGGTGTATACTTCACACTGTCTTCATAATGCAGCTATTAAACAAACAGCAGTACAAACAAACCTAAATTTATTTTCCTAAAAACTCAATTTCTAACTCTTGAATACATGTGTATTCAGCCTGAGAGCAGCACAGTAATAGCCTAGCTATTTTAAAGCACATTCAAGTCAAATATACTTACAAATACATTTTGGGATTAAACTTATAAGATGATTGGGGTGTGTGTGTGTGCACGCGCGCACGCTCAGTCATGTAAAACTCTTTGTGACTCCATGGACTGTAGCCCACCAGGCTTCTCTGTCCATGGAATTCTTCAGAGAAGAATACTAGAGTGGCTTGCCACACCCTCCTCCAGGGGATGTTCCTGACCCAGGGGTCAAACCCACATCTCCTATGTCTCCTGCATTGGCAGGCAATGGCTTTATCACTAGCATCACCTAGGCAGGCGTAATAAGATGATAATAAATTTTAATTATAATTATTCAGGAATCTTCTGTTTTTAGTTATGTCATTGATGGATGAATTACAGAAAACTCACACATGAGGAGTTTCACTATATCATGCGGTATTTATTACTTTCAGTGAGGTAGGTGTTATTTTTGTTACAGAGATAGAAAAATTAAAACTTAGCTAAGTCAACTCTGTTTTCTACAGTTACCCACTGAATCAGTGGGTAGAACCTAGAGGTCTGTCAACTGGACCCAAAGCTCCTTTTTTTTTTTCTGTCAGGTTCTTGTTATTATGATTTAGATGAGATACACATGGTCCTGCTCCTTTTGGAAATTAGGAGGATTTTAAATCTATGGTTCAGAAAATTGGAATTCTAGAGTCTTGAGCAAGATGTACTAACCATCCTGCGCTCAAATTCCTGCTTCAGAAGATAAGCTGGCAGAAAAACATAATATTTAAATGACCTTCCAACTGGACATTCCAAGATTTTATCCACTTTAGCAAAAGGAGAAGATCAGCAAGTGACAGTGATGTGGGAAGACATTTTATTCTTCATATTTTCATCAAACAGCATTTTCAAACTAGGTTATGAGGAAGAGGGACAGAAATGAAAGGATAATTATTAAAAAGAGATAAAAGAAACATGACTGCTAATATGGTATGTACACTGTTTAAATATGTAAATAGAGGGGAATGTGAAAGTTACATGGAAGAGAGTCAGAAAGAAACAGGTTTCTCTCTTGTTTCAAAAACCAGGGAAGAAGACAGTCACATGAAGGCTACTGATGGTAGAGTGAAATTTCAATATATTTTTTTAAACTGGGAGTGAAGAAAGGCATAGGGCAGAAAATACAAAACTCTAAATTGGGGAAGGAGAGAAAGTCAGAGAAAATAATGTAGGAAAATATTAGCAATGGAAATCAGAATGAAAAAATCATCAGTCAGAAATCAGGAAGCATAGGAAAAGCAGCAAAGTTTTATGAGCTATGATCTTGGTATTTTAACAACATGTGGGAGGCAATAGTTTGCATAAACTACATACCATGAAGTAAGGAAGATATTAAAAAGCAGAGACATTACTTTGCCAACAAATGTCTGTCTAGTCAAAGCTATGATTTTTCCAGTAGTCATGAATGGATGTGAGATTTGGACTATGAAGAAAGCTGATCACCAAAAAACAGATGCTTTTGAACTGTGGTGTTGGAGAAGACTCTTGGACTGCAAGGATATCAAACAAATCAATCCTAAAGGGAATCAGTCCTGAATATTCATTGGAAGGACTGATGCTGAAGCTGAAACTCCAATACTTTGGTCATCTGATGTGAAGAACTGACTCAATGGAAAAGACACTGATGCTGGGAAAGATTGAAGATGGGAGAAGAACGGGATGACGGAGGATGAGATGGTTGGATGGCATCACTGACTCGATGGACATGAGTTTGAGCAAGCTCCGGGAGTTGGTGATGGACAGGGAAGCCTGGCATGCTGCAGTCTATGGAGTTGCAGAGTCAGACACAACTGAGCAACTGAACTGAACTGAAGGAAGACATGGAGGTCATAGACAATTTTTAGAAGTGAGATATTTAACAGTGGGGGATTTCTTAAGCACAGAGGTGAATGGTCATGTAAAATACTGTATACAATGTGGTTCTACATTTTAAACTAAGAACTCGTTTCTTAGAGCTGCTTGTTTACTGCATGCTAAGAGAAAGTCAAAGGAAAGGAATCCTTCAAAAGTGCTCTGTAGGTTTTATGATTATGTATATAATATAGTTAACCAAAGTTCTTATTGCTTCTTAATTTCTTTTTTTCAAAGGCATGATAGAAAATGAAAAAGACATTGAATTTGTAAATTGCTTTGGGTAGTATACTCATTTTCACTATATTGATTCTTCCGATCCATGAACATGGTATATTTCTCCATCTATTAGTGTCCTCTTTGATTTCTTTCATCAGTGTTTTATAGTTTTCTATATATAGGTCTTTAGTTTCTTTAGGTAGATATATTCCTAAGTATTTTATTCTTTTCGTTGCAATGGTGAATGGAATTGTTTCCTTAATTTCTTTTTCTACTTTCTCATTATTCGTGTATAGGAATGCAAGGGATTTCTCTGTGTTGATTTTATATCCTGCAACTTTACTATAATCATTGATTAGCTCTAGTAATTTTCTGGTGGAGTCTTTAGGGTTTTCCATGTAGAGGATCCTACCCAAAGCAATTTACAAATTCAATGCAATCCCTATCAAGCTACCAGCCACATTTTTCACAGAACTAGAACAAATAATTTCAAGATTTGTATGGAAATACAAAAAAGCTCGAATAGCCAAAGCAACCTTGAGAAAGAAGAATGGAACTGGAGGAATCAACTTGCCTGACTTCAGGCTCTACTACAAAGCCACAGTCATCAAGACAGTATGGTACTGGCACAAAGACAGACATATAGATCAATGGAACAAAATAGAAAGCCCAGAGATAAATCCACACACATATGGACACCTTATCTTTGACAAAGGAGGCAAGAATATACAATGGAGTAAAGACAATCTCTTTAACAAGTGGTGCTGGGAAAACTGGTCAACCACTTGTAAAAGAATGAAACTAGATCACTTTCTAACACCACACACAAAAATAAACTCAAAATGGATTAAAGATCTAAATGTAAGATCAGAAACTATAAAACTCCTAGAGGAGAACATAGGCAAAACACTCTCAGACATAAATCACAGCAGGATCCTCTATGATCCACCTCCCAGAATGCTGGAAATAAAAGCAAAAATAAACAAATGGGATCTAATTAAAATTAAAAGCTTCTGCACAACAAAGGAAAATATAAGCAAGGTGAAAAGACAGCCTTCTGAATGGGAGAAAATAATAGCAAATGAAGCAACTGACAAACAACTAATCTCAAAAATATACAAGCAACTTATGCAGCTCAATTCCAGAAAAATAAACGACCCAATCAAAAAATGGGCCAAAGAACTAAATAGACATTTCTCCAAAGAAGACATATGGATGGCTAACAAACACATGAAAAGATGCTCAACATCACTCATTATTAGAGAAATGCAAATCAAAACCACAATGAGGTACCACTTCACACCAGTCAGAATGGCTGCGATCCAAAAATCTGCAAGCAATAAGTGCTGGAGAGGGTGTGGAGAAAAGGGAACCCTCCTACACTGTTGGTGGGAATGCAAACTAGTACAGCCACTATGGAGAACAGTGTGGCGATTCCTTAAAAAATTGCAAATAGAACTACCTTATGACCCAGCAATCCCACTGCTGGGCATACACACCGAGGAAACCAGAATTGAAAGAGACACATGTACCCCAATGTTCATCGCAGCACTGTTTATAATAGCCAGGACATGGAAACAACCTAGATGTCCATCAGCGGATGAATGGATAAGAAAGCTGTGGTACATATACACAATGGAGTATTACTCAGCCGTAAAAAAGAATTCATTTGAATCAGTTCTGATGAGATGGATGAAACTGGAGCCGATTATACAGAGTGAAGTAAGCCAGAAAGAAAAACACCAATACAGTATACTAACACATATATATGGAATTTAGGAAGATGGCAATGACGACCCTGTATGCAAGACAGGGAAAGAGAACAGATGTGTATAATGGACTTTTGGACTCAGAGGGAGAGGGAGAGGGTGGGATGATTTGGGAGAATGACATTCTAACATGTATACTATCATGTAAGAATTGAATCGCCAGTCTATGTCTGACGCAGGATGCAGCATGCTTGGGGCTGGTGCATGGGGATGACCCAGAGAGATGTTATGGGGAGGGAGGTAGGAGGGGGGTTCATGTTTGGGAACGCATGTAAGAATTAAAGATATTAAAATTTAAAAATTTTTTTTAAAAAATAAAAGTAAAAAAAAATTAAAAATTTAAAAAAAAATAAAATGAAAAAGACAATTGCAAAAGGAAGAGTACAGAACTATTTTCTCAATGAAAAATAAAATATCCAAATACTGAAATGAAGAATTTGTTGGCCTTCCCATAAGCATTCAGCATCTGTCAGTGAAGACTTACCATAAAATCCCAAAGCACACAATACTTACAATACCAAAATATTTTATTTTTTTAAAATATGTAATGCAAAGATTTCCTGATTTTGTTCCCCAAATTCCCATGACTGCAGTCCCTGAAGTGAAGGTCAATAGAAGAGAGTAATGTTATCTGTGTCTAAGAAAATCCTTGTGGGTACTATGGCACTATTTCAGATTTCAAGTTTTTCCCTATATACATGAAAAATGTACAGATGTGTGTATATATATGCATACACCAAGCAGTTTTATTTTTACTGAACATGAAAATGTACATGTTCAGAGATACATAGAGTAGAAATATAAAGCCTCACTTTTCAAAGGTGTCCCTCAAATGGATTAAAATATAAGAACATATTTTGGGCTTCAAATTGTTATTAACATTCAAATGAACTTGATTACATTTTCTATTTGAACTATATATCCTTAACAAAGGCAACTGGTCTCATTTCAATTCAGTCACTCAGCCGTGTCTGACTCTGCGATCCCGTGGACTGAAGCATGCTAGGCTTCCCAGTCCATTACCAACTCCTAGGGGCTTGCTCAAACTCATGTCCATTGACATAGTGATGTCATCCAACCACCTCATCCTCTGTCATCCCCTTCTCCTCCCATCTTCAATCTTTCCCAGCATCAGTGTCTTTTCCATTGAGTCAGTTCTTCACATCAGGTGACCAAAGTATTGGAGTTGCAGCTTCAGCATCAGTCCTTCCAATGAATATTCAGGACTGATTTCCTTCAGGATTGATTAGTTTTATCTCCTTGTAGTCCAAGAGTCTTCTCCAACACCACAGTTCAAAAGCATCTATTCTTCAGTACTCAGCTTTCTTTATTGTCCAACTCTCACATCCATACACGACTACTGGAAAACCCAAAGCTTTGACTAGATGGACCTTTGTCAACACAGTAATGTCTCTGCTTTTTAATACGCTGTCTAGGATGGCCAAAGCTTTTCTTCCAAGGAGAAAGTGTCCTTTAATTTCATGGCTGCAGTCACCATCTGCAGCGATTTTGAAGCCTAAGAAAATAAAGTCTGTCACTGTTTACATTGTTTTCCCATCTATTTGCCGTGAAGTGATGGGACTGGATGCGATGATCATGTTTTCTGAATGCTGAGTTTTAAGCCAACTTTTTCACTCTCTTCATTCACCTTCATCAAGAGCCTCTTTAGTCTTCTTTGCTTTCTGCCATAAGGGTGGTGTCACCTGTGTATTCGAAGTTATTGATATTTCTCCAGTCAATCTTGATTTCAGCTTGTGCTTCACCCATCCTGGCATTTCACATGATGTACTCGGCATATAAGTTAAATAAGCAGGGTTACAGTATACAGCCTTAATGTACTCCTTTCCTGATTTGGAATCAGTCCTTTGTTCCATGTCCAGTTCTAACTGTTCCTTCCTGACCTGCATACAGATTTCTCAGGAAGCAGGTAAGTTGGTCTGGTATTTCCATATCTTGAAGAATTTTCCACCGTTTGTTGTGATCCACACAGTCAAAGGCTTTGACATAGTCAATAAAGCAGAAATAGATGTTTTTCTGGAACTCTCTTACTTGTTCAATGATCAAGCGGATGTTGGCAATCTGATGTCTGGTTCCTCTGCCTTTTCTACAACCAGCTTGAACATCTGGAAGGTCATGGTTCACATACTTTTGAAGCCTGGCTTGGAGAATTTTGAGCATTACTTTACTAACATGTGAGATAGTGCAATTGTGAGGTAGTTTGAGCATTCTTTGGCATTGCCTTTCTTTGGAATTGGAATGAAAACTGACCTTTTCCAGTCCTGTGGGCACTAGCTGAGTTTAACTAATTTACTATTATATTGACTATTACCCTAGCTGTTCCTTATTCTGTGTGGTTGATTTGGTGCTTCAGTGCTGTCCTACAGAAGATTCTGCATGATGCAAATAGTCTATAACTGTGCTGTCTACTGTGGGAGCCTTTAGTCTGATGATTATTAAGCTACTGAGCACAGGAAATGTGGCTAGCATGACCAAGGAATTGAACTTTTCATTTTAATAAGCATTAATATATTTATGTTTAAATAGCACATTTTAATTGGTTAATGTGGAGATGATTTTGGCAGCCCTCTTTTCCTAACTTGTCATTTTCTACTCTGCTTTGAAACCTGTGTAGCTTCATTTCTTTCATGCTTTCAATCTCTTCATTTCAGCTTCTATGTCAGCACTCGAACATACACTGGCTCAAAATCAATCTTTGAATAATTATGATCATTTATTATCAACAGAAAATCTGTCAAGTAACTGATCTTTGCTCCAGCTCCAAATCTCTTAGAATGTCATTATGGATGTCTTATAGTAGGGTAAGAGGGGTATTCAACCAAAACAAAACTATGCATGGAGGACATGTTATATATTCAGAAATCCTGAGACTATCAGACAACCATGCACATCTCAGAATTCCTGAAAAGAAAGCAGAATGGGAGAAACTGAGACTTCCACCACAATGAAATACTTGAGTACTTTGATTTTTCCATGCATTACGGTTCTATCTTTTTAAGTCTAAGTAGCTTCATAATACTTATAGTATTATATATCACATTTTAGAAGATCATAACACAAATAACTTTCAAGTATTGTCATCATATAAACACAAACGTGTTCCATCTAAAAGTCAGCTTTCTTGTCAATAGCAGAACAATGTAAAACTACAATTCAAGCTCATTAAGTTTTTAGCTTGATGTTTCCAATGATAATCAAGTTATCTAGGAAACACATTATAAAATAACTGAGTGACATATTGTAGACCAATAAATTGGAATTAGTTTCCAATATCCATAATGACAGTGATAATAAAAGGATAGAAAACTGGTAAAAACAATGTGATACTAATCTACTCAGAAAGCAGTTTAAAAATATTTTTAACCTAAAATTTTATATTTTATCACATTTGGAAATTAATTGTTTGATAAAGGTGAACAGGCAATTCCAACATTACAATATTGACGGTTGCCCTCTTGTTCATCTCTTTCAACATTCTGTATGACTTAAAGAGAGAGTCTCAATATTAACAGTAATTATTGCCCCAAATATTATGCTTTCGACTCTTCTCACAAGTTACTGATGATACCAGTTCACACTGTCAATATTGCTTTGAGTTTACCATTTTGTAAAATACGCAAAGAGCACCAAAACAGAAGTTACTTATAAATGGATATAGCCACATACTTGCAGGAGTAGCTTAAATACTCCAATTCTATATTCTTTTGAACATTCTCCAGAAAATATGATAGTGCAGAAATAACCTTGATATAAAGATCAGACTATGATATAAAGTATACATTCTATCCCATCATTTATCATAATATAACTCAAAATTTCCCATTTTTTCCTATATAATTTCTTGGTCACAAAGCAATTATTTCTATTATAGGAGAAGCTTTCAGTAATTTTAACAAATTATAGCATAAGATTTTTTGGAATCACAGAATTATAAGATTCTCAAATAAATCAAGCTTTTGAGTGAGACTTTTTATTTCCTGAGAAGAGATGACTTTTTCATAGCTACAATGAGAAGCTTTTAGATAAAATGAGAAGACTTTTTAGCAGCAGGATTCCATGCTCTTGTGGCAGTTAATATATAGTCAGTGTTGTTGTGGTGACCCAATATTCAAATAAACTTATTAAGGAAACGTTTGTGCTGCTCCTTTGTTCTACAAAGTGAAAAGGAAGAGGAAGGGTAGTGAGGAAAAGAAAATGTAACATAAACCAGAAGATACCTTCAGAACAAAAAAAAAGCATGTCTTTAGACAGCAGAATAGTGTATTATGATAATGCTCCAAATTCTTATACTCATTATGCGAGTATGTTAGAAATACATACTTATTACCAAAAACATTATTCATCTATCTATCTAACATGAACAATTTATTCAACTACACAATTAAGAGCATAAAAGAAGTTTTATTTCTAGAAGTGCTAATATTTTTTGGATGGAGATCTCAATAAAAAACAAATGTTGTTTTCAATAACTACACATCTAAGGAGAAGAATTCTACTGTTACTACTGGCAAATAACATATAAAGAAAACTATGCTGATAAAAGCTGAAAATTAACTCAAAGTGATGACAGGTGTCTCTATTTTCATCTCATTAAGTTTTTTTTCTAAATTTATGCATAATTTGCTTAAAGTAGAAAAGTGTTACATCTAAAACATAATAATCTGAAAAAAAGTTAAACTTACACTAATCAATGATATTAACAATGTTATTTACTTTTTATTGTTAACACATACTCTATTCCTCGAATTAGAATGTACAAACAGTTGTACAAAAGAGATGAAAACAAGACATCACACTTTATAATAATGCTTCCCAATATACAAAATCTTATGTATACATCATCTTTATTTATCCAAACAGTTATGGGAGGCAAGCATTGCTCCACTTAAAAGTAAATGTAAATTTAGAGTCAGCCAGTTAGTCTGCAAATAGCCAGTTTCTTTCATTTAAATAACAAAGTCTCAACACTCATGATTTTTCTATAGTGCTCACATGTATTTTGTTGATATTTTATTAAATATATGGCACAGAAATTCAGTGGGTATAAAAATATAGAATTTTTAAAAATAATGATAGCATATAACCATTATAATATTGTATTTCTAATAAAATGTATTGTTAGAACAATAGATTTACAACAGAGGACTGTTCTCCATTGTTAAAGATACAACATTTTGTTATTGATGAAACTGGGTTAAAATATTCTGAAAACTTTGGCTACTCCCTCTGTTCTTTTGGAATGACATTCTTTCATATTAACTTAAATACGGGGCACATCTAACTTCAGAAGTGTCCAAGTGTAATCTTTCATTGTAGGCAGATTCTTTACCAGCTGAGCCACGAGGGAAGCCCTTCTCCAAAAATAGAGTATCTAAAAAAATCACAAATGCCTATCACAAACTCTTAGGAATTTTAAGCAACACTAAACATAAGTATCTACATTTTCTTTTTAAGAATCTTCAAACTTTCATTTAAAATAGATGGAAGTAAAATCATTAAATAAACGTTCAGTATCATCCAACAAAAATAATTTTCTTATTTTTGAGTTTTTATTATGGCGTACATTTCCCCCAAAACAGCTTTAAATAAAATACTTACATTTGTGATAGTATAGGAACCCCTCCTTAAAAATGTGCTATGCTTCAATAAGTTGTAGGTAAACTTGCAAAATATTCTTTCAAACAAGCTAAGTCACATATAATGAAATATAGTCATTTTTAACTCAAAAATACAATTTAACTTAGTTTCTAAACTATAAAAATATGGTTTACTTAGATTTTAATGTTAGAAGCAAAGAACCATGTGGCACTGAAAGTAAAAGAAATAAAGATGCTGCACCCCATATGACCACATTAACAACATATAGTAAAATGGATATCATTTAGAAGTAAAATCATCTGACTGGAGTAAATTCACACTAAGATGTACAGGACCGGCATCATCTCACCCTATAAGATTTATTTGTATTCTTACAGGAAGATCATTTTATCATAAAAGTATTAATTGGATTGTCCCTCAAATAGGTTTTAAAGTTTTAATTTTTTAGGTAATTTATGAGAAAAATCTATTGGGGTGTTACGAGTTAAAAACAAGAAATAATGTGTCTTCTTATGAACAGAATTTTGACATCAACTACCTTTGTCTCTTCCAAGTTTTTGCGTTTCTCCTTTGTTCGCTTTTGACCACAGAGGGAACAACCATTAAGCTTTTCCACATTACTCAGCATACTAGTAACTCTCATTCTGGGAAAGATGAGATGAGGCAGAAATATATTTCTAAGTATAATTGCTTCTAAGTTACTCAGCATGTTTTCTGGGTCCACATCGCAGCCAATTGTCACCCAAAGTTTAAAGATTCATATAACTCCATTGAACAGGAATTTCTACTTCTGTTAATAAAGAAAATATGACAAACCTATTTTATAGGAATGGACCACATTAAATATATTAATCATTACTTTCTTGAAATCTGTCTAGAATTCACATAAATAGTCTTTATGCAATATAATGAACATTTATTTCTGTGACAAATGAGTGATTTGAAATGTTAACTACAAAACAAAGCAAAAGCATGGCTTTACCAAAAAATGCCTTCAGGAAGCTCAGTGGTTCATGGTTAATTAGCATTATTTGATTTAGGAGAGGTCAGAAATCTTACAATTTGATATAGGCATTTCCATGAGGGTCTATTAAATAAGACCCTCATGTGAAATTACTGGAGGAATTTTCCATGTTATAGAATTATTTTGGCCAAAATATTTTTTAAGAAATAAATATTTTAATGGTAATTTTTGCTTTTTAAAATAAACACCACTGATTTTTTTAAACTAAATCCCTTTTTAATACTGCAACATATCCTCCTTTTGTATTTCTTTTTTTGATTTGGATTTTTGAGAAATATCATGACACTAAATTAATTAATATGAGAGTATTTAGCCCAGAAAAAGTCTCATTGATACGTGCAATTATTGTATAGCAGTAAAATCAGGTGACATTCAAATACAGTAATTAGAATTGCTTTAGTTATATGATACCACAGTGATATTAAGGTATTTAAAAATACTTTACTACCTCTTGATTGATCGCAAGAAAGATAAACTATTGTGAATGCAGCTTTATCTTTCCTTAATCCCCCTGAAATAAAAGCAATAGGGATTTGGCTAAACGGTACTGTCAATGTAGATAATCAATTGCTGTTTTAAAAAATCAATTGGTTCTATAAAAATGCAAATTAACTTTTTTGATCATTAAACAACTACTCTCTATTGGCTTTTTTCTTTTATACCTTTTGTTTCTGTTGCTTGGGATCAGATAATATGTTAGTGCAGGGCCTTGGCACAACTTCAAAAGAAGCAAGCATATATGTCGTTTAAGTCTATATTTTAGAAAATGTCTTTGAAAATGTCTTTCATTCCTTAAGAATTTCCATTAACAGGATTCGCAAAAGTCTTTAATATCTAGCATCATTTTTAGTATAAATGCGGTCAATAATCAGCAATTCTAGTATTCTTATAGTGTGTATATGTACATTTTTAAGTGGCCCTGGCATAATAAGAAAAATGTATCAATATTCAGGAAAATGTTACATTTTAGTATATCAAGGGTATAAGCAATAAGACTTGTACTAGTGAAACTAGTACCTATTTATCATATTATATAAACTATTGGTAGCATATGTAACAGTATTAAAGGCATTCTAAGTTTGTAAACAGATAATATTAAATATTTTCCAACACTAAAATCCATCTGATTAAATGTTTACTTTCTTCAAAATGTACCTGAACAAAAGCAAGCTCATCATATACTATATCTGAACTTATGAAGTCAGTTCCTACTATTAAAAACACCTGGGTATATTGTGCCAGTGACTAAAAATGCTTTAAGGAATATCCGTGATCTACAAGAAGGTTTTGGAACCTAAACACGTGAGTTAGTGGATCAAAATACTAAGATCACCAGAGTTGAGAAGGAAAAAAAAGCCAATGTACTGCTTGTCAGGCAAAGCAACGCTGCATCACCTAAAAGAGAGTTAAGTGAAGCTCTCAATTACAGCTGGAAGGACTTCACACAGCCTTAAAAAGAAGTTTAGGAAAAGGACTGTAAATCTAGCTTTGGGACTGGACAACATACTGCTTTATATCACAGAAGAGCCTAGTTCTCAACAGGTCTAGAAAGCAGTGCTTAGAGCTCGAGGTTACACTGCAGGCATATACTGACATGCATGCCAAAAGATAGATATTTTCTTTAAAGACTTCTCATTTCTGATGCATGTATAACTCCATACTCAAGGAAAAGAGGCTGTATATAAAAGAAGGTCATGCAAGTATTTGTTTTTGTAACACACACATGCACAAAGCATGAGTCTACACCACTAGGGAAATTTTCAAGTTCTGTGTAACATCTGGATTAAGAAACAGAGTATCTACCAACATCTTGAAAATCAACCCTCATGGCCTTCCATGTCTCCAGTACTTAAAGGTAACTTCTATTCTGATTTCTGTCATCATAGATAAATTTTGCCTATTCTTGAGCTTCACATAAATGGAATTATAAAATATATACTCTTTTGTATCTGGCTTATTTTGCACAATTATATGGCTTTAAGAACTGTCCATGTTGTTCCATGTAGCCATAGCTCACTCCTTTGCAATGCTGTTCAACATGTCTTTGTATAAAACACACCGCAATCACTATAACCATGTTTACGTATCCATGAGAACATAAAAATATTTTCTGGATTTTCTTCTGTAAGTCATATTGTTTTATGCTGCCAAAAACTAGAATAGCTCACATGTTCACACAAACATCCCATCAACTCCATTCCTGAAAGAATGACAGATAAAGGTTGTCGAGCTCGTAGCGATTTCAAGTTCTCATGGAGTTAGTTACTAAGTTAGTTACTACATCCTCTTCATTTTTCCTATGGGAGCTTTAGTTTCTCTGACTGTGTATCGAGTAATGATGTCAGTTTTTCTGCTTCAGAGAATTTGAGTCCATGCAACCTTGAACATAGGAATAACCGTGAGCTGAGTCCTACTGCAACATGTATTCCAGTGGGTCAAAATGAGTCTTTCTGTCAGCATCACCACCAGAGAACAACTTCACATCTCCAAAACACACTCTGCCATCTTGCTGGAATGTCATCCATGCCTGATTTCATAAGGGGCTGTCTAATTCTCTTAGTTCCATTATAGTTTCACTACATTGTTTCACAATAGTGACAACTTGACTACCTTCACACTATATCTTCAGGAAAGTAAGGATCACCCATGTTTCTTTCTTTACTTCTATATTCTTGATGCTGTCTAATTTTTGGAAAATAAGCTTTTGGATCAATACATTCTGAATTAATGAATAAATCAAAGATTTTCTAAAATACTTAAGTATGCTGGTTATTTAAAATCCAGACAGAGAGAATCCTTACTTAAGGAAATTAACATTTTAAAAAGCAAGGGAGATAGAGGATTTGTTCCAAATGAGCTCTTATATGTCAATTAAAAGATAAATAATTGAACAGAAAAAAATAAGCAAAAAACATAATTATTCAATTTCCTTAAAAACCATGTTTAACAACGGCAAATGTTTATTCTATCTTAAAAACTATTCTGAATGACTTTCATATGTTAACCTACTAATCCCCACAATAACAAGAGGTAAATAATATCACTCTCATACCATTTTACACGAGATAAAAGTAAGGCACAGGGAAGTTATTAGAATATGGTAACACTGCTATTTTATGGTGCAGTTGAGATTCAGACAATCTAGCTTCAAAGCCTGAATATTCCACCATTACTCAACACTGCTTTAAGAACAATAGATACAAGAAAAGGTGGTCCACCTTAGTCATGATGTAGTCCACCTTACTCACGATGAAAAATGTAAATTGAATGAAAATGGGTACCACATTTCAACTCTAACAGAGATGCAAAGTTTGACAGATAGGTACTCCATAACTGTAACTGGTAGTAGAAACTGAAGGGAAATTTGGCAAGCTCTGTGCAATGTACCCATATGTGTACAAAGAGACATACACAAGGAAGTTCAAGACCGAACTGGTCATAAAAGGAAACAAGTAGAAACTGCCTAAATTTAAAAGGAAGCAGTTCTGATTACATATATGGTTATATATCCAAACAACAGAACAATGTACTGTTGCTAAAAAATATCAAAATAGGTGTATCTATACTAACATGGAAAAGCTGTCCCTGACATAACTTCAACTTAAGAAAAAAGACCCAGCAAATTCCTGAAAAGAAAATATTTTAAAGTCTTATGGATAAGAGTTAATGTTAAATATACTTCGTAAATCTCTAGAAAGCTATACTTTAAAGTATTAACAGTGGTTATGTCCATATAATTGGTCAGCATACTGAGAGGAGATGGATTTGGGACCATTTGACTTTTTAAAATGTACCTTTTTATTCCAAATTTATTTCAATGGCTGTGTATCACTTTAATATTAAAAAATTCAACAATGACAGTAATATAAACCTCTTACCCTCTTTTATAAATACTAAAGTAATACTTATAATGACCAGCACACACTGCCCAAAATAAACATAGTGGCGTCCTCACTTGCAAGTAAGATCCAGACCCAAGGTGCCCCCCCCACCCCCACCAAGCAGAGAACTTACATTCAGAATATAGGAGCCAATGTCTACTGTGGCCCCATTAGATTCCTGACAGAATCTCTCCCAGCAAACCATCTCTCCAGGATAACGCTGGTGTTATCAGTCTTACAAACAGCTCCCCAGGGCATTTCTTCTTGTTATTTGTATAGCAATTTCACAAAACCATAGCATAGTGTAAGTTTCTGAAAACTGCTGTTGGCTTCCAGAAGTAGGAGCTCAGGTGGCATTTTCTTTTCTTATCTCCTGGTTCTGTGCTTTAATGCAGTATCTAGATTCCCTGGAGGACCATTATAGACCTTCTGCCTCTTTCTTAGGAACTTAAACTGACTGACCATATGTCCTCAGACTCTCAACCCACACCACAATTGCCCATTATTTTCAGTAGAATTTAGTGTCCAAAAAAGAATATGAATGATAAAGTATTTACTTTTCTAGCAAAATGGTACCCTTCCCACCCTTTAACCAAATCTATACTAAAAGTAGTAGTTTCCTCCAATAAGGAAAAAGTCAGAAGGCTAGGACTTGGACCACATAAAATGGAGACGTTTTTATTTTGTTTTTCTTTGCCTTAATTTTTTTAGAAGGTTTACATCCATAAGTTTCAGGAGCAACACATACAGCAAATACTAAAAGGATGACAGCGCAATGCAATTTGTAGACAGAAAAAGTTGAAGAACAGGCACTGAATCTATAGACACTCATGGTTTTAATATATGCTCTCAAGTATTTATTAAAGAGCTTAAAGTTGAACCCATTATTGGTGGTCAAGAAATAATGTGATAATGTATATAATTTATCTTCCAAATCATACAATTTTAGTGGAAAGTGAGATATGATTAGTAATTACTGTGGGATGACAGGCATAAAGTAAGAGTCTCCCAGGGAAAACAGAAAATGAGGTCACCCTGTCGGAAGGACAGCATAACCAGTAGACTGATTTTGGCCTTGATGTTAAGTAGACTTGTATTAATCCTTTAATTACAACTCCTCAGTTTTAGAGTAAAATTCTTATATGGGTCTCAAAGTCCTTTTATATCAAATTGACTTAGTACAGAGAGCTTGAACGTGTGGAAACATTAATATACATAAAACACATAGTTCACTGCAGGTCTTCAAAATAGTAATTCTATCCTTATATGAACAGCTTTGTAAAAAGAATAAAGCTCTGTCAGCTGACCTCTCTACATTTAAAGTTCTTAACTTCAGTATGTTAGATTAGCAGACTTTTCAACCACAGTGCTTTTTGCCAGAAGAAAATGGGAGTCAGATACGCAAAATATTCAAATTAAATGTAAGCCAAGAGTTTATAAAAGGTACAGATAAACTGTAGGACTTCCCTGGTGGCTCAACAATAAAGAATCTGCCTCAAATGTGGGAGACCTGGGTTCAATCCCTGGGTCAGGAAGATTCCCAGGAGAAGGGAATGGCAACCCACTCTAGTATTCTTGCCTGGAGAATTCCATGGACAGAGCAGCCTCGTGGGCTACAGGCTATAGGGTCACAAAGAGTTGGACATGACTGAGTGAGTAACACTTTCATGTTTACAGATAAGCTAGTATCAGTATGGAAGAGCTCAGAGAATACTGTTCCTATGAAAATCTCCTGAGGAATCTACTAGAGAAGGCAGGCAGATAACTACATAGACACTGGCATAAAGACTTGTGATGAGCATTAAACATACAGTTAATTGTAGAACTACAATTAGAAGAGATTAGAAAGGAGAAAGCATAGTGCATCATGGCTATGCACACAGAATAGATTATTTGGTAGTGATACTAACAATATTGATATTCTGAGACTATTGCGATTACAAGGTACAATGAAAAAGAGGACTATTCTAAAGTTATTATGAAAACTTGAGAATGATGATTCCTGGTTTCGAAGAAAGAAGATGCAAATATAATATAAAAAGTATTAAGTTTAATTAATTTGATTAGAAGAATCAGCATGAGATCATTAAGTAGTTCATCACATATTATATACATATACGTGCTATATCTATACATATACAATTAGCACTTCCCAAATCACTGCAGATGGTGACTGCAGCCATGAAATTAAGAGACCCTTGCTCCTTGGAAGAAAAGCTATGACCAACCTAGACAACATATTAAAAAGCAGAGCCATTACTTTACCAACAAAGGTCAATCTAGTCAAAGCTATAGTTTTCCCAGAAATCATGTGCGGATGTGAGAGTTGTACTATAAAGAAATCTGAGCGCCGAAGAATTGATGCTTTTGAACTGTGGTGTTGGAGAAGACTCTTGGGCTGGAAGGAGATGCAATCAGTCAATTCTAAAGGAAATCAGTCCTGAATATTCACTGGAAGGACTGATGCTGAAGCTGAAACTCCAACACTGTGGCTACCTGATGCAAAGAGCCAACTCAGCAGAAAAGACCCTGATGCTGGGAAAAATTGAAGGTTGGAGGAGAAAGGGCCAACAGAGGATGATATGGTTGGATAGCATCACTGACACGATGGACATGAGTTGAGTAGCCTTGGGAGTTGGTGATGGATAGTGATGCCTAGTGTGCTGCAGTCTATGGGGTCACAAAGAGTCAGACATGACTGAGCGACTGAACTGAACTGAGGTGGTGTGCTAGTGGTAAAGAACCTGCCTCCCACTGCAGGTGACCGGGGTTTGATAGCTAGATTGGGAAGATCCCTGGAGAAGGAAATGGCACTTCAGTATTCCTGCCTGGAGAATACCGTGGACAAAAGAGCCTGGTGGGCTACAGTCCATAGGGTTGCAAAAAGTCAGACATGACTGAAGTGACTTGGCATGCACTTGGTACACGTGCAGACCTATACCTAACTTTAGCTCTATCCACCAAAGAGGTCGAAAAGCAGTGACCAGCCAGGTAACACTGAGCATCTCTAGTGCACAGGTTCAGTCTTAAACTACTATTACACAAATAAAAAAATGAAGCCTTCTTAGAAAAATATCTCCTTCCATGTCTAGGTCAGGGAATGCACAAGGTGAGCCTAGAATATCTTATCATATCAAATTCCAAAGAAGTTTGCAAGGCTCAGGTAAGGTCAACAAGCCTCTGGAGTCAATCTAAAGAATCTCCTTTTATCCCAAAAATGGGAAAATTAGAACTTCCTTCTTATATTAAATGCAATTAAACCTTCCAAGCCTTCATACATGCATGAATCTAAGAGTATATAAAATTATTTTAAGGAAGATGAAGAATGAAAGGAAAGTATTTCTTTATCTTGAAAGTTGGTAAATAAAAAGAATCAAGCATTTATTTTACCTTTCCTATATAAGCCTTATTACTAGATAACCAAATAATAGATAAAGGACTGAATTCGACTATCTCCATTTTCAGTATCTACTAACTCAGGTTCTTCAAAAGATAGAAAGTGCAAGTTGTTCAGTAGTGCCTAACTCTTTGCGACCCCATGGACTATACAGTCCATGAAATTCTCCAGTCAGAATACTGGAGTGGGTAGCCTTTCCCTTCTCCAGGGGATCTTCCCAACCTAAGGACTGAACCCAAGTCTCCTGCATTGCAGGCCGATTCTTTACCAGCTGAGCCACAGAGGAAGCCCAAGAATACTGGAGTGGGTAGCCTGTCCCTTCTCCAGCAGATCTTCCCAACCCACAAATCAAAAAGGGGTCTCTTGCATTGCAGGCAGCTTCTTTACCAACTGTGCTATCAGGGAAGCCCAAAATTGTAACAAAAAAGGATGAAGCCATAAAAGAAGTAACAATGATTTTTTAAATAGCAAGATCAAATTATAGTGTCCAAACTGCAGGGTAAGAAAACTGGTTAAAAAAAAAAAAAGGTGAAGAAGTGATTCAGTATCCAGTAGTAACTACTTTGGGGGAATTTTAATGAGAATTAAAAAGTTATATTTCTGGCCTATGTGGTGGTTATGAGTATAATGATCTACAGAATAACACATATTTGGGTGAGGGTTCACATCTTACAATACAGAGAAAGAAAATGCCCACACCTTGTTCCTATTCCCAAAGTTTCTGATTTCACTGGTGGGGCAGAGTTAGAGCACTGTATATTTTGCTGACTTTCCACAGATGATTTTAATGTGGACAATTTTTTGTCCTGCTTGTAATGTTAAAAAAAACGATGAGATATTTGAACTTGGGAAACTAACAATTTAGACAAAATAAAAAGTATTTTATGCCTTATTAAGTCACTGAGAGGTAGATACCTACTGGTAGATGACTGGATAAATTAGACATATTATATAGACAATGGAATATTATTCAGTCATAAAAAGGAATGAAATTTTGCCATTATGCAACAACATAAATGGACTTAGAGGGTATATGCTAAGTGATATAAGTCCAACAAATACTATATAATTTCATTTATATGTAGAATCTTAAAAAAATGAACAAAACAAAACAGAAGCAAACCCACAGATACAGAGAACAAAGGTTTCCAGAGAAGAGGGGGTGGGGGATGAGAAAAATGAGTAAAGAGAATTAAAGAATACAAACTTCCCAATTATAAAGTAAGTAAGTATAGAAATGTAATGCACAGCATAGGGAATATAGTCAGTAATATTATATAGTTTCATATGGTGACAGATGGTTAATATACTTAACCTGGTGATAAATTTTTAATGTATATAAATGCCAAATCACTGTGTTGTAACTCTGCAACAAATATAATATTGCATGTCAACTATACTTTCATAAAAATGGGAAAAATAATTTTTTTTAAATGTGACTTAAGAAAGAGACTCATCAAATCACATTTTTCTTTTTTTTTGACTGCAGCAAAATTTTATTTTTTCTGTATTATAGTCTTTTCATATTTTTCTTAAAGAACAACACTTCGTGTGTCACTGCTTCTTTTAAATCAACAATTTAACAACTATTTTAATGTCACTGATTATTTTCAATCAACAATTTAACCTTTAAATTCTTCAAAGTCATCTCTGGTATTTGTAATCCAAAGGAGCTAAAGTAAAGTCCATTTTGTCTTTTTTATAATTGTCAAATATTTGTATTGAAAAGACACAAATGTATATTTTATACATATTATAATTATACTATGAAATTTATACAATATGAACTATAAAACTATACTTTTTATAAAACTATGTTTTCATCTACAATTTTATATTCTATGATATAAACTTTTCCTAGACTTCTCACAATAACCAGCTTTCACATTTCGTTAGTTTCCCAAACTCTCTTCATTGTAAATGTTTTGGTGGTGTTGGTGGTTTAGTTGCTAAGCTGTGTCCAACTCTTGTGACCCCATGGACTGTTGCCCGCCAGGCTCCTCTGTCCATGGGATTTCCCAGGCAAGAATACTGGAGTGGGTTGCCATTCCCTTCTCCAAGGAATCTTCCTGGGCCATGGATCTAACCTGTGTCTTCTGCATGGCAGGCAGTCTCTTCCATGGAGAGTGGATCCTATACCTCTGGGCCACCAGAGAAGTCCCTGTAATGTTTTGCTCTCTACTAAAAGCACTTTTCTCCTTCACTCTGCTTGAAATAAAAAGTCTTCAATACACCACCATCCAGGGTTTGCCATGCCGTACACTCCATAAGTGAGCCAGGCCCCTTGACACTTTTCTCATTGCTCTTGCTCTTAGTTACTGACCTTTCTTTTGTTTATTTAGAATTTTCACAGAGGACAGTTTAGGAAAGGAAAATTGCTGGCATCCAAACCAAACTAGTTCATGTTATCACACTTTTTACCAACAGCAGCTAAGGGAACAGAGTAAATCAAACTTTCTGCATTTCTGGCTGTCAATAACCAAGAATCTTGTTTTTAAATGGATGATGACAATCCATCACTGCTGTTGCTGCTGCTAAGTCACTCTGTGTGACCCCATAGACGGCAGCCCACCAGGCTCCCCCATCCCTGGGGTTCTCCAGGCAATAACACTGGAGTGGGTTGCCATTTCCTTCTCCAATGCATGAAAGTGAAAAGTGAAAGTGAAGTCACTCAGTTGTATCCAACTCTTCACGACCCCATGGACTGCAGCCCACCAGGCTCCTCCGTCCATGGGATTCTCCAGGCAAGAGTACTGAAGTGGGGTGCCATTGCCTTCTCTGCAGTCCATCACTAGAGGAAGTATGATTTTTAGTTTTCCTAATTGATGTAATAGTTACATTTTTCTAGCATGTTAATCATGTTTTCAAGAGGCAGTAGCTATTAAAGATGCTATAAAACCCAGGCATTTGATAGTTATCTAGTCTAACTGAGCTACTCCCTGCCATTATACATAACTGAGAGTTGATTTACCTGTTGACACTAAATAAAGAATACTGTGCCCTATGAATAAATATTTTAATAATATATTTATCTTTTTTATTTCAATTACAACAAAACTATGATCCAAAGCAGCCTACTCTAGCATTAAATGACTTACTTCATTTTGCCATTCCTCTAAATTCATAACTAAGAGCAAAAAAAAAAAAATCTTCTACATATTTATTTTAGGAGGGCTAAAAGTAACCCTAAAATGTCCTACTAAAGAACTGCTGATATTATAGCAGAATCTAAGAACATAAGTAAAAGGCTATCTTCACTATTTTTTCATTCTTAAATTATACTGAATTGCTGCTATCAGAATGGACAAGAAAAAACAGAAGAAAAAGATGGGGTTGTAAATTCCTTGATATTTAAATAGATTCCTCAGTAAATATTTAATCTTGAATCTTAATTTTCTTTTTCTAAATCTGATATTAAAAACTAGGGTGGTTTGACCAGAGACACATTCTCTAGACAAGTTACAAATGTATTAACTGGAATACATTTGTTATTCATAACCATCAGTGAGTGCATCATGGCCTAAGTTGACTGCCAGGAAGTACTAAACAGACCATTACATTTCAATTCCAACATCATCTATGATGCATTATAGGTCCATTTTTGATTGGTTGAAGGGCCTTATTAAATGATTGGCCTTGTATTGCATGAGTTCTGTAGTTCACATCAGAATGCACTGACCTTGTCTGTCAAAACCAAATGTACTGTTCCAGAGAGAATTTTCCAGCTGTTGAATATTAGGTTTCACATGATCTGATACAAATCTGAGATCGAGCCCATATTTCTTCCTTAGTGAAGAGACTATATCAGGTATAATTTGACTTCTACTGATGACTAATAATGAATTTAAACAACTGTTACAATCCACTCTAGTTATATAATTACTTCAGAAGATATGAAGGGTTTATGATTTAATTATTAAAAAGTATTGTTTGCCTTTAGCAAATTTGGTCCTTTAGAATCAGAACTTTTGGACACAAATGGAAGTGTATTTTAATTTAATTTTAATTACACATTTGCCCCACTATCCAAAAGTAGAGCAGATCATTCTCGTGAAATCTTGAAGCCAAAATGGCATAAAGCAAAAAAGCAATTACCTTTTTTCATGAAAGTAAAAATCCTCTTTTATTTCTTTCAGTTAGTAAAAACAGATATTCTTACAGATTCTTCATAAAAGCTACATGGGAAAAAGTAAACTTTCAAAAAGAAAGAAAGTGAAGTCGCTCAGTCGTGTCCGACTCTTTGCGACCCCATGGATTGTAGCCTACCAGGCTCCTCCCTCCATGGGATTCTCCAGGCAAGAGTACTGGAGTGGGCTGCCATTTCCTCCTCCAGGGGATCTTCCCGACCCATGCATGGTCTCCTGCATTCCAAGCGGACGCTTTAACCTCTGAGCCACCAGGGAAGCTTTTTCAAAAAGAGGGTACCTATATTTCTCAAATATATCTCAATAAAATTCTGTTCTATTCAACCAAAGTAAATTCATAACAAACCAATATTTGCAAATGGCAATTTTTACAATATCATGATTTCATCCTTGAAACAAGAATCAAAATTATATGAATGCTATACGGTAAAAAGTGGATTATTGGTAACCAATGGTCCCATGAATGAATGAGAAAAGGCATTCATGATGGGCTTTAGGAGCAGCCAAGAGAACTTCACCCAAAAACAAGAGGCAACCAACACAACAGATAAGGACCAATGATGCTCACTGCTCCTTGAGAGAAAAAACAATAGTTCAATGGGAAAGGAGGACCTCTAAAATTATTAATAATAGAGAAAAACTAATAAATATGGAAAATGTTTTCATAAAATTACCGGAATTTCACATATTATTTTCATTTAAATAGCAAGAGAGTTCCAGAAAAACATCTATTTCTGCTTTATTGACTATGCCAAAGCCTTTGACTGTGTGCATCACAATAAACTGTGGAAAATTCTGAAAGAGATGGGAATAACAGACCACCTAACCTGCCTCTTGAGAAATCTGTATGCAGGCCAGGAAGCAACAGTTAGAACTGGACATGGAACAACAGACTGGTTCCAAATACGAAAAGGAGTACGTCAAGGCTGTATATTGTCACCCTGCTTATTTAACTTCTATACAGAGTACATCATAAGAAACGCTGGACTGGAAGAAGCACAAGCTGAAATCAAGATTGCCGGGAGAAATATCAGTAACCTCAGATATGCAGATGACACCACCCTTATGGCAGAAAGTGAAGAGGAGCTAAAAAGCCTCTTGATGAAAGTAAAAGAGGAGAGTGAAAAAGTTGGCTTAAAGCTCAACATTTAGAAAACTAAGATCATGGCATCCGGTCCCATCACTGCATGGGAAATAGATGGAGAAACAGTGGAGACAGTGTCAGACTTTATTTGTTTGGGCTCCAAAATCACTGCAGATGGTGACTGCAGCCATGAAATTAAAAGACGCTTACTCCTTGGAAGAAATGTTATGACCAACCTAGATGGCATATTCAAAAGCAGAGACATTACTTTGCCTACTAAGGTCTGTCTAGTCAAGGCTATGGTTTTTCCTGTGGTCATGTATGGATGTGAGAGTTGGACTGTAAAGAAGGCTTAGCACCGAAGAATTGATGCTTTTGAACTGTGGTGTTGGAGAAGACTCTTGAGAGTCCTTTGGACTACAAGGAGATCCAACCAGTCCATTCTGAAGGAGATCAACCCTGGGATTTCTTTGGAAGGAATGATGCTAAAGCTGAAACTCCAGTACTTTGGCCACCTCATGCAAAGAGTTGACTCATTGGAAAAGACTCTGATGCTGGGAGTGATTGGAGACAGGAGAAGAAGGGGATGACCGAGGATGAGATGGCTGGATGGCATCACTACTCAATGGACGCGAGTCTGGGTGAACTCCGGGAGTTGGTGTTGGACGGGGAGGCCTGGCGTGCTGCGATTCATAGCTTCGCAAAGAGTCGGACAAAACTGAGCAACTGAACTGAACTGAATAATTTGAAAAATTTAATCAATACCAAATATATATCCTTATCATAGTAATTTTGTTTCTGCTTGATCAAAATAAATCCAAAATGAAATTAGAGATCTCACAAATAACCCCATGCACCCACAGTCAACTAATCTTTGACAAAGAAACAAGAATACATAATGGAAGACAGTCTATTCAGCAAGTGGAGTTGTGAAAACATGCAAATCAGTGAAGTTAAAACACTGCCTCACATCATACACAAAAATAAACTTAAATGACTTAAAGACCTTAATATAAGATATGATATCATAAAACTCCTAGAAGAGAATGTAGGCAAAGCATTCTTCCACATAAATCACAGCAACATTTTCTTCAGTCCGACTCCCCCCTAAAAAGCAAAAATAAACAAATGGCACTTACTAAAACTTATAAGCTTTTGCACAGCAAAGTACATAAACAAAATGAAAAAAACTACAGACAGGGAGAAAATATTTGCAAAAAATGCCACCTACAAAGGTTTAATGTTCAAGATATGCAAACAGCTCATACAATTCAGTATCAAAAAAAAAAATTTTTAATGGGCAGAAGACCCAAATAGACATTTCTACAAAGACATACAGATAGACGACAGGCACATGAAAAGATGCTCAATATAATTAATTATTAGAGAAATACAAAACTACAATGAAGTATCACCTCACACACATCAGAATCAGTCCAGTTCAGTTGCTCAGTCATATCTAACTCTTTGTGACCCCATGGACTGCAGCACGCCAGGCTTCTCTGTCCATCTTCCCTGTCCAACTACTGGAGCTTGCTCAAACTTAAATTCATCAAGTCGGTGACGCCATCCAACCATCTCATCTTCTGTCGTCCCCTTCTCCTCCCACCTTCAATCTTTCCCAGCATCAGGATCTTTTCAAATGAGTCAGTTCTTCACATTAGGTGGTCAAAGTATTGGAGATTCAGCTTCAGCATCAGTCCTTCCAATAAATATTCAGGAACGATTTCCTTTAGGATTGACTGGTTGGATCTCCTTGCAGTCCAAGGGACTCTCAAGAGTCTTCTCCAACACCACAGTCCAAAAGCATCAATTCTTCGGTGATCAGCTTTCTTTATAGACCAACTCTCACATCCATACATGAATACTGGAAAAACCACAGCTTTGACTAGATGGACCTTTGTCAGCAAAGTAATGTCTCTTCTTTTTAATATGCTGTCTAGGTTGGTCATAGCTTTTCTTAGAAGGAGCAAGTATCTTTTAATTTCATGGCTGCAGTCACCATCTGCAGTGATTTTGAAGCCCAAAATAAATAAAGTCTGTCATTGTTTCCACTGTTTCCCCATCTATTTGCCATGAAATGATAGGACCGGATGCCATGATCTTCATTTTTTGAATGCTGAGTTTTAAGCCAGCTTTTTTCACTCTCCTCTTTCAGTTTCATCAAGAGGCTCTTCAGTTCCTCTTCACTTTGTGATATAAGGATGGTATCATCTGCATATCTGAGGTTATTGATATTGCTCCTGGCAATGTTGATCCCAGCTTATACTTTATCCAGCCCAGCATTTCGCATGGTGTACTCTGCATATAAGTTAAATAAGCAGGGTGACAATATACAGACTTGACGTACTCCTTTCCCAATTTGGAACTAGTCTGTTAATTATACGAAGTTTATACTTCCTATACTGAAACATATACTAATGTAGACATCAGAATAAATAACATCATAAAGTTTACAGATAATAAATGCTGGAGTAGGTGTGTAGAAAAGGGGAGCTTCTCCTACACTGTTGATGGTAATATGAATTTGTGCAGCCACTGTGGAAAACAGTATGAGGATTCCTTAAAAAATAAAAAAATAGAGTTGGCAATCCCAATCCTGGGCACACATCCAGAGAAAACTCTAATTTGAAGAGATACATACACCCCAATGTTCAAAGCATCACTGTTTACAATAGCTAAGACATGGAAGTAATCTAAGTGTTCACTGACAGATCAATGGCTAAAGACATGATACATATATCACAAATTTACTTGTACACACATACACACACACATAGGAATATTATCCAGCCATAAAATGAGCAAAATAAGGCCATTTCCAGCAAAATGGATAGACCTGGAATTTAACACACTAGGTGAAAGAGAAATGCAAATATATGACATCACTTACTGTGGAATATTTAAAAATGATACAAATGAACTTATTTGTATCATTAAGTTCAGACATAGAAAACAAAATCAGAGACATAGAAAACAGTCTTATGGTTACCAAAGGGGTAAGGGGTGAGGGATAAATTAGGTGTTTGGGATTAACAGGCACACACTATTATATATAAAACAGATAAACAATAGGAGCCAATGTATAGCATAGGCAACTATATTTAATATACTGTCATAAGCTATAATGGAAAAGAATCTGAAAATTTTCAGATATATATATATATATATATATATGAATCATTACCTTGTATGCCTTGAAACTAATGCAAACTTGTAAATCAGGCATACTTCAATTTTTAAAATTATAAAAAAAGAATTAACTTGTATTTTATTTGTTGAAAATAGTCATCTTGCAAAAAGTCTCTTTATAATTAATGGTCTATAGGAGACCTATGTATTATCTAGCCTTCAGGTGCAATGACTAACATACCAAATGATGACCCTGACTTATTCACTTCTTTGATTTGCAGAAAGATATTCTGTGTTGCCTCCACCTTATACTTAACCACTATTATCAAAATAATTTCATAAGTACCCAAGAAAATCATCTGAGGCCCCAAACTTTTATAGAATGTATAAAAGAAAATTGTATAATTTTTACAAAAATAAATTTGTGTTATGTGCCTGAAGTCACTGCAAAATATCAAAATATCTATTTATTAATCATATTTTATAAGTTCAACTAATATTTTCATTTGCTGCATTTACTATATTAGAGCTACTTATGATTAAAATATAGTATATAAAAATCAAAATTCATGCAATTATATTAACTTATTTTTAAAACTTCAAAGCACAGATCCTCAAAAAGATAAGAAGCTTTACAAAAAAATACTAATATCTGAATTAAAAAATCATCTTTACCACAGCATATTAATTTTTTATCCTGAATTTAAAGACATCCTATAGTCATATGTGTCCCATTAAATATAAAGCAAGCGTTCAGAGATTTTACTATTTGAAATATAAAGTGCAAGAAGTACCTAAACCAAATAAGGCATGGGACTTGAATCTCTTCCTGACCATATGAGAGTTTTCCCTATGGCCAGATTTGCCTTCTGAAGTAAAATTCACCCAGAACTGAACTTTTTCAACTACACAAGCTTTGGATAAAATCTTTTACTAAATTAATAAACTGACCTGCAGTTCTACTGATGAAAAATAATGCCTAGCTTCTGAATGATTATACTATAGGATCAGTTAATTTCTTTCCCTGTATGTTTATTAAAACTATGTCCCTAGGGAGTCTATATTGCCATCTTCCTGGTGCCAAGATTTAAAACAGAGAGGAGAAGGTGGTTATAAGATTGCTCTGGTGACTGCTGGCTTCCCACAACCACTTCAGTCCATGACCAAAACAGAGCCAAGCAACTTACTTAGGCTCAAAACTTCTGCTTCAGAAACTTGGAGTCAGATCTTGCACCCAATAGGGTAGTGAAGGTCACTGAGATGACAGGAAGAGCTTACACCTGATACCTGGCTCCAGCCTCTCATCCCTAGCCTCACCCCCTATCAAGATGATTGTTGCTAGTACACCCTGAGGAAAGATAAGACACACAAAAAATGGAAAGATATCTCATGCTCTTAGATTGGAAGAATTAATATTGTTTAAATGGCCAGATTACCCAAATCAATGTAATCTCTATCAAAATATCCTTATTTTTCACGGAAGTAGAATAAATAATCCTATGGAATCACAGAAGACCCAGAATTGCCAAACAATCCTGAGAAAAAAGGGAAAAAAAAAATCTGGAGATATCATCTTTTCAGACTTCAGGCTGTACTATGAAGCTACATTAATCAAACCAGCATGATATTGGCACAAAGACAAACGTATGAATCAATGGGAGGGTTCCCTGGTGGCTCGGTGGTAAAGAATACACCTGCTAGTGCAGGAGATATGGGTTCGATCCCTGATCTGAGAAGGTTCCACGTGCCATGGAGCAACTAAGTCCATGCACCACAGCTACTGAGCCTGTGCTCTGAAGCCTGGGAACGTCTGGTACTGAGCCTACGAGACACAATTTCTGAAACGCGTGCAGCCAGGAGCCTGTGCTCTGCAACAAGAAAAGCCGCCGAAGAGAAGCTTTTGTGCACTTCTACTTGGCAAAACTAGAGAAAGCCCCAAGCAACAACAAACACCCAACAGAGGCAAAAATTAATTATAAACAAAAATTTTTAATAAAATAATGGAATAGAATAGAGAGCCTACAAATAAACTTACACACCCATGTCTAATGGTGAAAAACAAGGCAAGAACACACAATGGAGAAAACACAGTCTCTTCAATAAGTTGTACTGGAAAGAATGAGAGTAGAACATTTCCTCACACCACATTCAAAAATAAACTCAAAATGGATTGAAGACCGAAATTTAAGATCTGAAACCATATAACTCCTACAAGAGAACACAAGCAGAACACTCTTTGATACAAACTGTAGCAGTATTTATTAGAATCTATCTCCTAAGGCAAGAGAAATAATGTGATAATAAATAATCTAATGAAACTTAAAAGTTTTGTACAGCAAATAATGTGATTTCCATTGACAAAACAAAAAGAAAACCTACAGAACGAGAAAAGTAATTGCAAATGATATGACCAATGGGTTAATATTCAAAATATGAAAACAGCTCATACAAATCAATACCAATAAATAAGTAAACCCAAACAACGCAGGAAATGGGACCTCCAATAATTCTTACCTGGAGAATTCCATGGACAGGAGCCTGGTGGGCTACAGTCCAAAGAGTCACAAAGAGTCAGACATGAATGACCGAAAATATTATAAACAGCCCAATCAAAAAGTGATCAAAAGACCTTAATACACACATTTCAAAAGGCACACAGATGGCCAAAAGGCACAAGAAAGGATGCTCAATATGCAAAATTCTTTTCTATTATTCAGTCAGTTCAGTTGCTCAGTCGTGTCTAACTCTTTGTGACCCCATGGACTGCAGCATGCCAGGCTTCCCTGTCAATCACCAACTCCCGGAGTTTACTCAAACTCATGTCCATTGAGTTAGTGATGCCATCCAACCATCTCATCCTCTGTTGTCCCGTTCTCCTCCCACCTTGAATCTTTCCCAGCAATAGGATCTTTTCAAACGAGTCAGTTCTTCACATCAGGTGGTCAAAACTCTCATCAGGAGTTTCAGCTTCAGTCCTTCCATTGAGTATTCAGGACTGATTTCCTTTAGGATTGACTGGTTGGATCCCCCATGCAGTCCAAAGGACTCTCAAGAGTCTTCTCCAACACCACAGGTCAAAAGCATCAATTCTTCAGTGCTCAGCCTTTTTTATAGTCCAACTGTCACATCCATACATGACCACTGGAAAAACCATAGCCTTGACTAGACAGACCTTTGTTGGCAAAGTAATGTCTCTGCTATTTAATACACTGTCTAACTTTATCATAACTTTTCTTCCAAGGAGCAAGTGTCTTTTAATTTCATGGCTGCAGTCACCATCTGCAGTGATTTTGAAACCCCCCAAAATAAAGTCTGTCACTGTTTCCCCATCTATTCATCTCTTTGCAATGAAGTGATGGGACTAGATGCCATGATCTTAGTTTTCTGACTTCTGAGTTTTAAGCCAACTTTTTCACTCTCCTCTTTCACTTTTATCAAGAGGCTCTTTAGTTCTTCTTCACTTTCTGCCATAAGGGTGCTATCATCTGCATATCTGAGGTTATTGACATTTCTCCCAGCAATCTTGATTCCAGCTTGTGCTTCATCCATCCCAGCATTTCACGTAATGTACTCTGCATAGAAGTTAAATAAGCAGGGTGACAATATACAGCCTTGATGTACTCCTTTCCCGATTTGGAAGTAGTCTGTTGCTCCATGTCCAGTTCTAACTGTTGCTTCTTGACCTGCATACAGATTTCTCAGGAGGCAGGTCAGGTATTCCCATCTCTTTCAGAATTTTCCAGTTTGTGGTGATCCACACAATCAAAGGCTTTGGCATAGTCAATAAAGCAGAAATAGATGTTTTTCTGGAACTCCCTTGCTTTTTCGATAATCCAACAGATGTTGGTAATTTGATCTCTGGTTCCTTTGCCTTTTCTAAATCCAGCTTGAAAATCTGGAAGTTCGTGGTTCACGTACTGTTGAAGCCTGGTTTGGAGAATTTTGAGCGTTACTTTACTAGTGTGTGAGATGAGTGCATTTGTGCAGTAGTTTGAGTACTCTTTGGCATTGCCTTTTTTGTGATTGGAATGAAAACTGATATTTTCCAGTCTTGTGGCCACTGCTGAGTTTTCCAAATTTGCTGGCATACTGAGTGCAGCACTTTCACAGCACCAACTTTTAGGATTTGGAATAGCTCAACTGGAATTCCATCACCTCCACTAGCTTTGTTCATAGTGATGCTTCCTAAAGACCACTTGACTTCGCCATCTGGGATATCTGGCTCTAGGTGAGTGATTACCTATATTTTTATTATTAGAGAAATGCAAATCAGAATCACAAAGAGATATCTTCTCACACTGATCAGAATGGCCAACATCAAAATGTATACAAATAACAAATGTTGGCAAGGATGTGTGGAAAAGAGAACCCTTGCACAACGTTTCTAGGAATGTAGACTGGTGCAGCAGCCACTATGGAAATAGTATGGAGGTTCCTAAAGAAACTGATAACAGAACTATCATATGATCTAACAATTCCACTCCTTCGGCATATATCCAGAAAAAATGAAGACATCAATTTGAAAAGGTAAATGCACCCCAATATTCACAGCAGCACTATTTATAACAGTCAACCCAAGATGGAAGCTCAAATGTCCATCAGCAGACGGATGGATAAAGAATATGTAGCATATGTGTGTGTATTTATATATTATGTATATATAAATACTATACACAGATGGATCTAGCGAATATTATGCTCAGTGAAATAAGTTAGAGAAAGATACGATAGCACTTACATATGGAAACTGAAAAACAAAGCAAATGAACATATACACAAAACAGAAACACACTGGCAAATGCTGAAAACAAACCAGTGGTTACCAGTTGGAGAGGGAAGGGGAAGTAGCACGATATGGAAAAGGGATTAAGACTAAAAACTACTGTGTATAAAACAGATAAAACAGCAAAGATGTATAATAAAGCACAGAGAAAAATAGTCATTATCTTCTAATTGCTTTTAATGGAATATAAACAGCAAAAATACTTAATCACTAGGCTAGCCATCTGAAACTAATATAATGTATAAATAAATTAAAATTGGCAGGGGAAATGGTCAGAATTTAATAGAAAAAAAAGTTTACATAGTTCACAAAATAACATGGAATGTTCTTTACTCTTAAAACAGAAAATGTATTTAATTTACTCACAATTTGAACTAAAGTGATACTGAGTATCTGATCCTTACCTCAAAACCTGCAAAACCAGTAACAGTCTGAAAATAGAAGCAGTTGTGTAGCTTTTGGGTAGAAACAAATACTCCTGTGTTGCTAGTGGGAATTTAAAACTGGTACAAAAATTTTAAGTACAATTTTGCAAACCCCATCAGAATTGCATATCCACTTATCTTTTAATTCAGCAACTGTACTGATAATTTAATAACTTATCCAAATATACATGCACAAGTTCACTCACTGCATCACTGTACACACAGCCACAACAATGGCCATACATAGGCGAGTGGTTGAAGGAAATATAGTAACTATATATTATGAGGAACAATGAAGTTGTTTAAAAAAAGACAAAACAACTTCTATGGACTGATGGGAGTGACTTCAGGTTTAATTATTATGTGACAAAAAAAAGGAAAAGTATTTTAATGGAAATATAAGGGAAAATAATAAAGTGTACATGCATCTGTACATTTATGCAAACATAGATGGGATAAATCAGAAACTAATGAAATGAAGGTTATATGACAATGGTTCACAAGGTTTTTGCATAAAAACTGGATGGAAAGAATGGGAGAATAAAACAGATTAGATAGAATCATAGAAGCTATATTGATACTACTGTAAATAAAGTGTTTATGTATTTCTAACTGTGTTACTATTTTATAGATTCAAATACATAAATAAAATCAACATGGATAGAGTTTGGAGGCCAACATGGAACAAAAAGAAACAGATGAGTCTGGCTGCTCTGCAAGCAGATAATATAACTCATTTAAGAGGCAGGGGGAGAATCAAGGTAAGTAACCTTGGAAAATAATATTTTGAATATATTCTCCAAGGCTAAGCATAAAAAAGAGCACACAAACATTGTACTCTAGTTGGCAGGGTTTTTTATTACAGGCTATGGGTTAGCAAATATGAAACTATTTTGAGCATATTCTAGGTTTGAACAAATAAGTACACATGCAATGCATAATGAAAACCATATTTCTCAGTATTATAGAAAATAGTTGCAAGAAATGAAAAAAAATTATATTGAGAATGTGCTCCTCATAAAGAGTGAATAAAGCAATATAACTATAAAAACATAACATCTGCAATACAGAAATTTCAACACAGATATAACTAACAAAATCACCAGGATACAGGTAAAGAGAAACACAAGGATGAGATTTGAGAAAGAAGCCAACTGATGGACCAGTGCAGAGAGGAAAAGAGAGATCCAGGATTTCAGTAAAGATGTTTGTAAGAGGAAAAAAATGGACATATTGAATCACCTGATATGCTTGGTCCATCTAGGAAGGAGTTTTATATTTTTGACAAAGAGATGTGCATAAATTATTCCTAGAGAACAAGAAATGAACCAGTTTTTAATTCCAATAAAGTTAAAAAGATATACTGAAAAGGACAAGTAATCATAATGTATGACATTATATTTCTCCATAACAATTTACTATGCAAAATGATCATGGAGCATAGTTTTCAAAGAATAAGAGTTAAAATTCTGAATCTAAAACTTCATATTCAGCTAAATTATTATTTGAAATTCAGGGCATAATAAAACTATTTCCATGCATTCATGGTTTCAGAGATTTAGTCTTATAAAGACCTACACTGAAGACACTTTTGGATGAAGTTCACAGATAAGGAAAACAAATCCAGAAGATGTGGGGAAAGAAGATAGTAATAGTAAAAAAAAAAAAAAAAAAGCATTGATTTTTAATTTAAGGACAATTGCAATAAGATTCAAGAGTATATAAGTTTAAGCTAACATAATAGTTTCATGTATTCAATGGCAAGTAGAAATAGACAAAAACAGTAACAGAAAGCTCAGTAGGTAGAAAATTTGCAAACGAAGGCAAAAATAAATTCTAAGAGAAATTACTATAGGTGTCTATTGGTTACACTCATCCTCTGAAATCTAGAAGCTCCTAGATAGAATAAAAAATATTGAACTAAAAGAAGAAAAAGCTAATATTGAATGTATGTGGTTTCAAGAGATACATATACAAATCAATGGGACTAGAAAACAAAAAGATGCAAAAGAAAAAAGACACAGGCAAAACGAATCAAAATCACACCAGAATAGGAATTTTACTATGTAAATAAAGAAAAATATCACATCAGAATTACAAAAGACAAAGACAGACATCATATACCTCTAAAGGAACAACAGAGCAGAATGATATAACCATCATAATCATATATGTAACTAAAAATTCAGCCTCAAAATACATAAAGCAACAGCTCTCACAGAGGAGAGATTTTTGTTACATTATTTCTTGTCTTTTTCTCTTAATCAATGTTCCCAGAGTTTTATCTATATCATTAGCCTTTTAAAAAACAAAATATTAATTATTGATGCCAGCTACCTCATTTTTCTGTCATTAGTTTATGTTAGGTTTTATTTCTACTCATACTTTCTTTGAATTATGCTGCTGGATATTTTCTCTTCAAATTTCTTAAATTACATGGAAATCCCAAGGACAGAGGAGCCTGGCAGACTACACTCCATTGGGTCACAAAGAGTCAAACACAACTAAACATGCTCATGTTTACCTTGTTACTTTTTTTTAATTTTATTTTTATTTATTTTTTTTAATTTTTATTTTTACTTTATTTTACTTTACAATACTGTATTGGTTTTGCCATACATTGACATGAATCTTCTTTCTTTTAAAAGTACATGTTATTATTTAAATTTCTTTGAAGCTATAGAGTAGGATGGTAACAAATAAAGTATTCTCTTCATTTCTGAGCTTAGCTAGCAAAGTAATGCTCAAAATTTTCCAAGCCAGGTTTCGACAGTACATGAACCATGAACTTCCAGATGTTCAAGCTAGATTTAGAAAAGGCAGAGGAACCTGAGGTCAAATTGCCAAATTCTGCTAGATCATAGAAAAAGAAATAGTTCAGAAAAAATATCTACTTTTGCTTTATTGACTACGCTAAAGCCTTTGACTCTGAGGATCACAGCAAACTGTGGAAAATTCTTTGAGAGATGGGAGTATCAGACCACCTGACCTGCCTCCAGAGAAATCTGTATGCAGGTCAAGAAGCAACAGTTAGAACTGGACATGGAACAACAGACTGGTTCCAAATTGGGAAAGGATTATGTCAAGGCTGTATATTGTCACCCTGCTTATTTAACTTATATGTAGAGTATGAAATGCCATGCTGGATGAAGAAATACCAGGCTGGATGAAGCACAAGCTGGAATCAAGATTGCCAGGAGAAATATCAATAACCTCAGATATGCAGATGACATCACCCTAATGGCAGAAAGTGAAGAACTAAAGAGCCTCTTGATGAATGTGAAAAAGTTGGCTTAAAACTCAGAAGTCAGAAAACTAAGATCATGGCAGCCAATCCCATCACCTCATGGCAAATAGATGGGGAAACAACGGAAACAGTGACAGACTTTATTTTTGAAGGCTCCAAAATCACTGCAGACAGCGACTTCAGCCATGAAATTAAGACACTTGCTCCTTGGAAGAAAAGCTATGACCAACCTAGAGAGTATATTAAAAAGCAGAAACATTACTTTGCCAACATAGGTCCATTTGGTCAGAGCTATGTTTTTCTAGTAGTCATGTATGGATGTGAGAATTGGACTATAAAGAAAGCTGAGTGCTAAAGAATTGATGTTTTTGACCTGTGGTGTTGGAGAAGATTCTTGAGAGTCCCCTGGACTGCAAGGAAATCCAATCAGTCTATGCTAAAGGAAATCAGTCCTGAATATTCACTGGAAGGACTGATGTTGAAGCTAAAACTCCAATACTTGTTCACCTGATGTGAAGAACCAACTCACTAGAAAACACCCTGAGGCTGGGAAAGGTTGAAGACGGGAGGAGAAGGGGACAACAGAGGATGAGATGGTTGGATGGCATCACCAACACGATGCATGTGTGTTCCGGGAGTTGGTGATGGACAGGGAAACCTGGCATGCTGCAGTCCATGGGGTCACAAAGAGTTGGACATGACTGAGCGACTGAACTGAACTGAGATGCAGCATTTTGGCACTTTATTATATAGGAATTTTTTGTATCCATTCTTTTTCCGTGTACTTTTTGTAAGTATGGAAAGATTCCAGAGCATTGTAAATACCAGTTTCTTTTCAAAGGTACACTACCAGTGAGTGAGTGAGTGAGTGAGTGAGTGAGTGAGTGAAGTCGCTCAATCGTGTCCAACTCTTTGCGACCCTGTGGACTGTAGCCCACCAGGCTTCTCCGTCCATGGGATTCTCCAGGCAAGAATACTGGAGTGGGTTGCCATTTCCTTCTCCAGGGGATCTTCCCAACCCAGCGATCGAACCCAGGTCTCCTGCATTGCAGGCAGACGCTTTAACCTCTAAGCCACCAGGGAAGACACACTACCAGTAGGTAATATAAATTAATACTCCTTACTCACATTTGAGGAGAAGGCAATGGCACTCCACTCCAATACTTTTGCCTGGAAAATCCTATGGATGGAGGAGCCTGGTAGGCTGTAGTCCATGAGGTCGCTGAGAGTTGGACATGACTCAGTGACTTTACTTTCACTTTTCACTTTCATGCATTGGAGAAGGAAATGGCAACCCACTCCAGTGTTCTTGCCTGGAGAATCCCAGGAATGGCAGAGCCTGGTGGGCTGCCATCTATAGGTTGCACAGAGTCAGACACGACTGAAGCGACTTAGCAGCAGCAGCAGCAGCATCCACATTTGAGAGGTCAACTTTTCATTAATGTGATACTTTGAACAATTCTCAGAATGTTTCTTAAACATATGATTCTTAAAATGAATAAAGACAGATTAAAAACTTGGAATCAGATAATCCAAAAGAAGGGACTGATTTTTCAATCACCTTCTTCATGTCTTGCTCTTAAACATGAACAGTTAAGATCACCTGTAACACATACAAGAATAGAAAAGTGGTGTCTCTAAATGCATGTTGTGCAGCAGCCTGCTAAATAGGAACTGCAGTTTATAGCAGAAAGATAGAGAACTTTCTGACATGACCAACAGACTAAGCAAGTACAACTGCCGGATCTGAAATGACGACTGTCTCTTAGTGGCCATATTACCTTGAGTTAGTCACTGAGGTTCTCAAAGGTTCAGCTTCATAATAACAATGATTATAATATCAATACTTCCTACCTCCAAGTTATTTTCAGGATTTATTAATCCACATAAAACATTTATTCGAGTATTTGGCAGACGGTACTGGTCAACAAGCGATAATCACTTTTACCACCCAATATCTGTACAAATAAATCTATACACACACAGCTCACAGTAATTTCTTGTATTTTAGAATTTCCTGAGTGGCCTTATCCGTTCTATATTTATAAGCAGGAGGATAGTTGTGTAGATTGTGGACAAAATTCTACATGACTACCCTCCTACCTATAGAGTCAGTATTCACTAAGCCAATAGCCACATGTGGCTAATTAAATTTAAATTAATGAAGTTACATAAACTTTAAAATTCTTCTTTTCAGTTATATTTTGTGTGCTCAGTATTCATGTAAGATAAATGATTACCACATTGAATTGTCACAAAAAGTTTTCATGAGAGAGGAAGATACAACTTTAAGCTGAGTCAATCACATTCTCTCTCATAGGAGACCAAGTTTGGAATGAATATGGAGTCTGGAAGCAGTTAGGCACAAGCGTCGTTTTTACTAACACCTTAGAAAGAATGCCACAAATCCCTGGTGCTAGGTGTGAGATGTTCTGATTAACTGGCCTTTCCAAAGTATGGGTGTCAATCAATTACCTAAAGTTTTCAATGTTCCCTAATAAGTAATAAAGCAAAGAAGCTCTACTTAGTTGGAAAGTTCTTCTCCCAATGAGTTGCCTTGCTTTTACTTTTTCTTACAAAGATTTTCAAGTAAAAAAAAAAAAAATCCCATTTTTAAATTAAGTTGTATCTGAATTATTTTATAACTTCTGAGATTAACAGCATGCTTAGGTAACCCTATCCATTTCCACAGGTATAAAACTTCTCCTAGAACTTGTGTAGGTTCATGTTGTTTATGTTCATCTTATACCCATAGGATTAATTTCCCAAAGTGGCACTACTTAAGTGTGTGTTGATTTTATTGTTTAAAGATACAAATAATGGCAAATAATTTAAACCATGCAAAAAGCTAGAAAATGGCAATTAAGTTCCCTGACACCCTGATCCACTGTCTTGCAGTTCCCTTTCCTAGAGGAAAACACATTTATCAGTTCTGTGTGGTTACTTTCAGAGATAATTATCTCCTTTTATGGTAGACAGTTTAGATTGCTAATCAACTTCTAATTTATTCTGTTTAAGGGAGAATTTTTTTTTTTCAAATAGCCAATTATCTCAACTTCATTTATCTATAGAATTCATTATTTCCCTAAGGATTTATAAATAACAGCATTTTCATACTCCAACTTCCTATTTATGTGTTAGCCATTCCTAGCATTCTCTTGCATACTGCTGACCTACTCCATTTTCTTTTCTCACATTGTCTGTCAAGTATTTTTAAAATTATATGTGGAAAAATAGTGTAAGATAGAATTAAAGGGAGATTTACCAGGGAAACTAACTTTAAATAACATCTGGCTTCAGGGCAAGGCAAAGCTCTTCAAAGTTTTTCCTTCACAGTCTCATTGTGTCCAGAGGATCTCTGAATCAAATTTGTAAGATCCATTTAATATTCATTGGAAATTGGTTTAGGATTTGTTTGAAGTTGTGAATTTAACTCAGATGACCATTGTATCTACTACTGTGGGCAGGAATTTCTTAGAAGAAATGGAGTAGCCATTGCAGTCAACAAAAGAGTCTGAAATGCAGTACTTGGATGCAATCTCAAAAATGACTGGATGAACCCTGTTCATTTCCAAGGCAAACCGTTCAATATCACGGTAATCCAAGTCTATGTCCTGACCAGTAATGGTGAAAAAGCTGAAGTTGAATGGTTCTGTGAAGACCTACAAGACCTTCTAAAACTAACACCCCCCAAAAAGATATCCTTTTCATTATAGGGGCCTGGAATGCAAAAGTAGGAAGTCAAGAAACACCTGGAGTAACAGACAAATTTGGCCTTGGAGTACAGAATGAAAGAGCAAAGGCTATTAGAGTTCTGCCAGGAGAAAGCACAGGTCATAGCAAACACCCTCTTCCAACATCACAAGAGAAGACTCTACACATGGACATCACCAAATGGTCAACACCGAAATCAGATTGATTATCTTCTTTGCAGTCAAAGATGGAGAAGCTCTATACAGTCAGCAAAAACAAGACCGGGAGCTGACTGTGGCTCAGATCATGATCTCCTTATTGCCAAATTCAGACTTAAATTGAAGAAAGTAGGAAAACCACTAGACTATTCATGTATGACCTAAATCAAATCCCTAGCGATTATTCAATGGAACTGAGAAATAGATTTAAGGGACTAGATCTTATAGACAGAGTGCCTGATGAACTATGGACGGAGGTTCGTGACATTGTACAGGATACAGGAATCAAGACCATCCCCAAGAAAAAGAAATGCAAAAATGCAAAATGGTTGTCTGAGGAGGCCTTACAAATAGCTGTGAAAGGAAGAGAAGTGAAAAGCAAAGGAGAAAAGGAAAGATATACCCATTTGAATGCATAGTTCCAAAGAATGGCAAGGAGAGATAAGGAAGTCTTCCTCACTGATCAATGCAAAGAAATAGAGGAAAACAACAGAATGGGAAAGACTAGACATCTCTTCAAGAAAATTAGAGATACCAAGGGAACATTTCACGCAAAGATGGGCTCAATAAAGGACAGATATGGTATGGACCTAACAGAAGCAGAAGATATTAAGAAGAGGTAGCAAGAATACACAGAAGAACTGTGCAAAAAAGAGCTCCATGACCCAGATAATCACGATGGTGTCATCACTCACTCTCACCTAGAGCCAGACATTCTAGAATGTAAAGTCAAGTGGACCTTAGAAAGTATCACTACAAACAAAGCTAGTGGAGGTGATGGAATTCCAGTTGAACTATTTCAAATCCTAAAAGATGATGCTATGAAAGTGCTGCATTCAATATGTCAGCAAATTTGGAAAACTCAGCAGTGGCCACAGGACTGGAAAATGTCAGTTTTCATTCCAATCCCAAAGAAAGGCAATGCCAAAGAATGCTCAAACTACCGCACAATTGAACTCATCTCACACCCTAGTAAAGTAATGCTCAAAATTCACCAACCCAAGCTTCAAAAATATGTGAACCCTGAACTTTCAGTTGTTCAAGCTGGTTTTAGAAAAGGCAGAAGAAGCAGAGATCAAATTGCCAACATCCGCTGGATCATGGAAAAAGCAAGAGAGTTTCAGAAAATCATCTATTTCTGCTTTACTGACTATACCAAAGCCTTTGACTATGTGGACCACAATAAACTGTGGAAAATTCTGAAGGAGATGGGAATACCAGACCACCTGACCAGCCTCTTGAGAAACCTACATGCAGGTCAGGAAGCAACAGTTAGAACTGGACATGGAACAACAGACTGGTTTCAAATAGGAACAGGAGTACGTCAAGGCTGCATATTGTCACCCTGCTTATTTAACTTATATGCAGAGTACATCATGAGAAACACTGGGCTGGAAGAAGCAAAAGCTGGAATCAAGATTGCTGGGAGAAATATCAATCACCTCAGATATGCAGATAACATCACCCTATGGCAGAAAATGAAGAGGAACTAAAGAATCTCTTGATGAAAGTCAAAGAGGAGAGTGAAAAAGTTGGCTTAAAGTTCAACATTCAGAAAACCAAGATCATGGCATCCAGTCCCATCACTTTATGGCAAGTAGATTGGGAAACAGTGGAAACAGTGTCAGACTTTATTTTGGGGGGCTCCAAAATCACTGCAGATGGTGACTGCAGCCATGGAATTAAAAGATGCTTAAACTCCTTGGAAGAAAAGTTATGACCAACCTAGACATCATATTAAAAAGCAGAGACATTACTTTGTCCACAAAGATCCATCTAGTCAAGGCTATGGTTTTTCCAGTAGTCATGTATGGATGTGAGATTTGGACTATAAAGAAAGCTGAGCACCGAAGAATTGATGCTTTTGAACTGTGGTGCTGGAGAAGACTCTTGCGAATCCCTTGGACTGCAAGGAGATCCAACCAGTCCATCCTAAAGGAGATAAGTCCTTGGTGTTCATTGGAGGAACTGATGTTGAAGCTGAGACTCCAATGCTTTGGGCACCTAATTTGAAGAGCTGACTCATTTGAAAAGACTGTGATGCTGGGAAAGATTGAGGGCAGGAGGAGAAGGGAACGACAGAGGATGAGGTAGTTGGATGGCATCACCGACTCAATGGACATGGGTTTAGGTAGACTCTAGCAGTTGGTGATGGACAGGGAGGGCTGGTGTGCTGTAGTTCGTGGGGTTGCAAAGAGTCAGACACAACTGAGTAACTGAACTGAATGACATTATTAAGGAAAATGTAGTTTTTAATTTAAAAAAGTCTTCAAGAAAAAAAAAACAGTTATGCAGTATACATGTAGGTGCTTTTTAAAAAATTGTAAACAGCTACATAATTATTGCAAATCATTTAAAACTGAGCAAGGAAATGTTAAGCACTAAATGTTAAAGCACGTCTGTCATGAGACAACCTCCCCTTTCCACACTTACTGAATACCTTTTGTAATTACAAGTTAACTAAATTGGATGGCATGACTATAGCTAATAAAAGCATACAAAAGATTGACTATAATTAAATTTTTTAAAATAAATTTACTGCTTATGTAGACAGGTATGGAGGTCAAAGTTGTCAGTGATATAACAATTCAACTTGTTTCTATGACTCAGAGCTTTCCTAAAGTCACACACTTCACCATAAGGAAGTGCGGATGTTTCAGAACTCTGACACATTAGGCTCTGACACCTTATTTCAACCTTGGATTTTCCCCATTCAAATCATCATGATGTTGTCATCTCTTTACAAGTATTGTTTTAAAAGTCATGTGAGTAACTCTGTTGTTACCGCTAGTCTTGTGTGTGTGCTGATCACACGTATCTTCATAAAAATTTTCCTCTCTCACCACTTTCTGGGAACTGTCCAAAAATTGTTACCTTCCCGTTTTCTCCACATGTGAAACAATTTCCCTATAGACCTTGCAAAACTTCCATTACTTTTGGGAAGCCTATCAAAATCCAACCATCTTTCACATTCCGATTAAAGGACAAGACTAATCAGATGTTTAACAATATAATAAGAGAATACTGAAAAAGCACAGTATGTATAGTCTACCTGCAGTACCATGAAAACTACTAACCCTCTTAGAATATGTACTACACAGAATTGTACTAAATGTTCAAAACTAAACACATTTATGTTTGGTTTTGTGTGGTTTGAGGAAAAAAGACTGATTCTGCCTTCATAGCCTAAGAGCCTACAACAAAAGTTGTCTGTGGGTCTAGACTGCAACTTCTGAATTCTCTTCTACCATTGGCCTTAAAAAAAGGTTATATGTAAGTATATTATAATGCTGTTGGTACTAACAGTGCCATGATACCAGTGGTCTACTTTTTGTCTGAGATAAACATCTCCCTAAGTGAAGTGAGATAAATCCTTTGGCCATCCTCCTAAAAGGACTGTTTACCCATTTCTTAAATAAGACTATCAGAACTAATGTTACTATTTTTATCACACATTTTATTAATTTTTAAATTCAATTAAAAACACATCAGTTTCTGCCTCATATATACTATATAGTACTTTCTAAACATTTCTTCTATCTCAAAAACATCTTAAGATGAACAGATCTGAAACTCAACTCACGAACTACTCCAACTCTAGTAGTGTGTAAGAGAATCACCAAGATACTTGTAGATTTTGACTGTTATTCTTGCTCCCTTTAGCATCACATTCAGTTGATAACAAAATCACTACTGATTTTGCCTTCTAAATATCTTTAGAATCCATCCATTTCTCCCAAGCACAGTTGATGACTCCGCAGTCCAAACAGTTCTCATCCTTCATGCTGCTGTTGCTGCTGCTGCTAAGTCACTTCAGTCGTGGCCGACTCTGTGCGACCCCATAGTTGGCAGCCCACCAGGCTTCCCCGTTCCTGGGATTCTCCAGGCAAGAACACTGGAGTGGGTAGCCATTTCCTTCTCCAATGCATGAAAGTGAAAAGTGAGTGAAGTCGCTCAGTTGTGTCTGACTCTTCGCAACCACATGGACTGCAGGCTACCAGGCTCCTCCACCCATGGTATTTTCCAGGCAAGAGTACTGGAGTGGGGTGCCATTGCCTTCTCCGCTCATCCTTCATCGGTCATCTTTTATTCATACTCCATCCTAGCTCATCCCCCTCAAACTAGCTATTTCCCTACAGCTAGATTTTCTTTTTCAATATGAAAATCTAACCATGTGACTCCCCGTCCCCATTTAGACTATGCCATTGGCTTTTCACTGCTCCTAATATAAAGATGCAAATTACAATATGCTCTACATGAGGTAGCTGAAGTTCTCTCATTCCTCACATTATTCCATGATGCCCTCAAGTTATTCTCTCAGCTCCAGTTACCACTGATTATTTGCATATGCTTTTCTTTCTGCTTACAACTTTTATCTTCACCTCTTTCCTACTGCACACTTAACTCCTCTAAGATATTATCATTTCTTCATGGAAATCTTTACTCACACACATCCTATGACAAGTCCATCTTATTTATATCTCTTAACTCTGTGTGTCTTTTCTAAATAGAAATATCCAAGCTGAAGTTTAATATCTTATTCTGTAACTGTTTTTAATGAGATATCTCTCTCATATACATGCAAAGAGGGGAGAAACCAGGTCTACCTTACTCATCATCATAACTTCAGCTCAGTGCCTAGAAAATCAATAGCTAATTCAATAAATAATTGTTTAATGAATAAGGAAACATACTGTGTTCCCTACCATGTGAGCTCATTCTATTAGCTCTGTGGGGGAAAAAAAGATGAAAAATAAAGTTCTTTCCCTCAAACTTTCTTAAGATTATTTCCATATTTAAAACTGAAAACTTCCTCCCCCACTACTCAAATAATCCTAATCCTCCTCACCCTGCCTTTTTCCCTAGCACTTCTCACCTTCTAATATACTGTAAAATTTAATATCACATCTATTGAAAGCAGGGATTTTTGTCTTTTGCTGACTGATGAACCCCAATCACTTAAAACAGCTCCTGGCACATGGTATGAATTTAACAAGTATTTGTTGGATGAAGGAATGAGTATTTCCAAAAATAATTAATCACAGAATGTCTTATTCAAAAGGGCTGTCTCCTACAACATTGACTTCCAACTTAGTTAACCACATTATACAGCTATAACAATGGTTTTCAACAGTCCTTTTGCCCCCAGGGAACATTTGGCTGATGTCTGAACATATTTATAGTTGTCAGAGCTTGGGGTGGGGGAAAACACCAATATCTGGCAGATAGAGGGTAGGGATATTTCTAGATATCATCAGTGTACAGGGAGCTCCCCACAACTAAGAATTAGAGGGGCTCCAAAATACCAAAAGTGCAAGGATACAATATTCTGAACCTCAGGCTCTACTGTTTGAGTCCCTGCATTCTTTCCATGAACTGACAGCACTTGTTTCTCCCATGTCAAAGACTTCCCTTCTGCTGTGCCATTTCTTCTCTTGCTTCAGCCTTGTCAGTATCATCCTGAGATTTGATTCCCACTATGTATGCCTTTTGTAAAATTTGGTGAATTTAAACTTATTAAATGAGATACCCTGTTTAATTTCCTCTCTTCTACAGAGCCTAGAACATAGAGATATCACACTTCTATTTCTGACAAGGCTGTTTGAAATCAGTAAGCTTAACTCACCTTTCTGATTAAATTTGTCATTTAAAATCAAATGTTACTTAGTGATATTCCAATAGCTTCCATTAGAGACCAGACAAGCAATCTATTCTAAAGATATATGTTCTTAAAGTTTGACTGCTGATAATAACAGGCAAGTTTGGCTTTGGAATACAAAATGAAGCAGGGCAAAGGCTAACAGAGTTTTGTCAGGAAAACATACTGGTCATAGCAAACACCCTTTTCCAACAACCCAAGAGAAGACGCTACACACGGACATCAAAATATGGTCAAAACTGAAATCAGATTGATTATGTTTGCAGCCAAAGAAGGAGAAGCTCCATACAGTCAGCAAAAACAAGACTTGGAGCCAACTGTGGCTCAGATTATGAACTCCTTATTACAAAATTCAGACTTAAGTTGAAGAAAGTAAGGAAACCACTAGGCCATTCAGGTATGACCTAAATCAAATCCCTTATAATTAAAGGGTTTGATAATGGTAAATCAATTGAATCTAATCGTCACAGTGGAGGTGACAAATAGATTCAAGGGATTAGATCTGGTAGATAGAGTGCCTGAAGAACTATGGATGGATGTTCATAACACTACAGGAGGCAGTGACCAAAACCATCCCCAAAAAAAGAAATGAAAGAAGGCAAACTGGTTGCCTGAGGATAGCTAAGAAAGAAGCTAGGAAAAGGCAACAGAGACATTGAAAGACACATTCAACTGAATGCAGAGTTCCAGAGAATAATAAGGAGAGATAAGAAGACCTATTTGAAATACAAGAAATACAGGAAAATAATAGAATAGGAAGGAATAAAGATCACTTTAAGAAAATTGAAGATATCAAGGGAACATTTTGTGCAAGGATGGGGACAATAAAGGACAGAAATAGTAAGGACCCAACAGAAGCAGATGTTAACAAAAGGTGGCAAGAATACATAGAATTACTATATAAAAAAGGTCTCAATGACCTGGATAACCACAATGGTGAGGTTACTCACGTACAGCTGGACATCCTGGAGTGTGAAGTCAAGTGGGACTTAGGAAGCATTACTATGAACCAAGCTAATGGAGGTGACATAATTCCAGCTGAGCTACTGAAATTCTTAAAAGATGATGCTGTTAAAGTGCTGCACGCATTACATCATTAAATTTGGAAAACTCAGCAGTAGCCACAGGGCTGGAACAGGTAAGTTTTCATTCCTATCCCAAAGAAAGGCAATGCCAAATAATGTTCAAACTACTGTACAACTGTGCTCATTTCACATGCCAGCAGCATTATGCTCAAAATCCTTCAAGTTCAGCTTCAGCAGTATGTGAACTTCCAGAAATACAAGCTAGGTTGAGAAAAGGCAGAGGACTCAGAGATCAAATTGCCAACATTTGCTGTATCATGCAGAAAGCAAGGGAATTCCAGAAAAACATCTACTTCTGCTTCACTGACTATGCTAAAGCCTTTGACTCTATGGATCACAAAAAAACTGTGGAAAATTCTTAAAGACATGGGAGTACCAGACCACCTCACCTGTCTCCTGAGAAACCTGTATGTAAGTCAAGAAGCAACAATCAGAACTGGACTGGTTCAAAATTGGGAAAGGAGTACAACAAGGTAGTACAAGGTGGTATATTGTCACCCTGCTCATTAACTTATATGCAAAGTATATGGTGCGAAATGCCAGGCTGGGTGAATTACAAACTGGAATTAAGATTGCTGGGAAAAATATCAATAATCTCAGATATGCAGACGATACTGCTCTAACAGCAGAAAGTAAAGAGGAACTAAAAAGCCTCTTGACAAAAGTGAAAGAGGAGAGTGAAAAAGCTGGCTTAAAATGCAATATTCAAAAAACTAAGATCATGGATGGCAGTCCCATTACTTTATGGCAAAAAAAAAAAAAACAGGAAAAAGTAGAAGCAGTTACAGATTTTACTTTCTTGAGTCCCCAAATCACTGCACATGGTAACTGCAGCCATGAAATTAAAAGACACTTGCTGCTTGGAAGGGAAGCTATGATAATCTTAGACAGTGTGTTAAAAAGCAGAGACATCACTTTGCCTACAAACATCCATATAGTCAAAGCTATGGTTTTTCCAGCAGTCCTGTATGGATGTGAGATTTGGACCATAAAGAAAGGTGATCCCTGAAGAAGTGATGCTTTCTAATTGCAGTGTTGGAGATGACTGTTGAGAGTCCCTTGAAGAGCAAGGAGATCAAACTAGTCAATTCTAAAGGAAATACACCCTGAATATTCATTGGAAGGACTGATACTTAAGTTCCAAAACTTTGGCCACTTGATGTGAACAGCTGACTCATTGGAAACAACCCTGATGCTGGGGAAGATTGAGGGTAAAAGGATAAGTGGGAAGCAGAGGATGAGATGGTTAGATAGCTTCATCAAGTCAATGCACAGGAATTTGAGCAAACTCCAGGAGATAGTGGAGGACAGAGAAGCCTGGAAAGCTGCATTCCATGGGGTCACAAAAAGTCAAACATGACCTAGTGACTGAACAACAACATGACCTCTCAGAGAACTGAATTTGAGGCCCTATCTGATTTCAAGCAACTTAAGTTTCCCTTTCAAAAGTTTTACTAGGGGTAATATGCAGTCACTCCACAGAATCTAGATATAAATCCTTCAGTTCAGTTCAGTTGCTCAGTCGTGTCCATCTCTTTGTGACACCATGAACTGCAGCATGCCAGGCCTCCCTGTCCATCACCAAGTCCCGGAGTTCACCCAAACTAATGTCCATCGAGTCAGTGATGCCATCCAACCATCTCATCCTCTGTCGTCCCCTTCTCTTCCTGCCCCCAATCTTTCCCAGCATCATGGTCTTTTCAAATGAGTCATATCTTTGCATCAGGTGGCCAAAGTATTGGAGTCTCAGCTTCAACATCTTTACTGATGTTGAAGGACTGATCTCCTTTAGGATGGACTGGTTGGATCTCCTTGTAGTCCAAGGGACTCTCAAGAGTCTTTTCCAACACCACAGTTCAAAAGCATCAATTCTTTGGAACTCGGCTTTCTTAATAGTCCAGCTCTCACATCCATACGTGACCACTGGAAAAACCATAGCCTTGACTAGACGGACATTTGTGGACAAAGTAATATCTCTGCTTTTTAATATCTAGGTTGGTCATAACTTTTCCTCCAAGGAGTAAGCGTCTTTCAATTTCATGGCTGCAGTCACCATCTGCAGTGATTTTAGAGCCCCCAAAAATAAAGGTAGTCACTGTTTCCACAATTTCCCCATCTATTTGCCATGAAGTGATGGGACCAGATGCCATGATCTTAGTTTTCTGAATGTTGAGCTTTAAGCCAACTTTTTCACTCTCCTCTTTCACTTTCATCAAGAGGCTTTTTAGTTCCTCTTCATTTTCTGCCGTAAGAGTGGTGTCATCTGCATCTGAGGTGATTGAGATTTCTCCCAGCAATCTTGATTCCGCTTGTGCTTCATCCAGCCCAGCATTTCTCATGATGTACTCTGCATATAAGTTAAGTATGCAGGGTGACAATATTATCTAAACAAAAAAAAAATTACTTGGGAATTATTCACATTCTATGAAATAAAATATATTTGACTACTAAGTAAACCATATGTGTCCCAAATAGGATAACATGTACCCTTCAGGTTAGAATTATTCAGGATATTTTATTTACCATTTTACCTTTGTGCCTAATATGTCATTATCACATACTAGGTACAAGGTTTCAGTAGAAGTTTAGGAAGGGAATAAAGCAAACATATGACATTAATGACTACTTTTTACTAGCTCACATGTGAAAACTTTAATATGATATAAATTTTGTTCCTTCTTACTTTCCTAATTAGAAGAAGAAAATTGGACAGATTTTAAGAAAAATCCCAAGTCTGTACTGAGGTTTACTGGAGAGGAAGGAGGGGAAATGTGAATAAATTACCAATGTCTGACATGAGTTTAAAAATTGTAAGTGGTAGCACGAGTAACATGCATTTAGTGCCCCAGACTAACCCTGTTCAGAATAACTAGTATTTTTCTTTCACTCTTGGTTTTAAATAAGGTCCTCATTTCTGTATGGGATCTATCACTACCACTTTCTTTCATACCAGTTGACATCAGTGCACATTAGCTTGTCATCTACTTGGATTGAAGCAGTCTCAGTTTCCATTTTTGTAAGTGCAAAGTGAGCCACGTTGAGCTCACCTTAGAACTGAGGGTGAAAAAAGAAGGACTGCATTTTTGTGAAGGTACATGAAAAGGAGTGTTGAGAGAAGTGGGAAATTAGAAGGCATGACCCCTTCGATTGGTTTCAAAATGCTATAAATGAAGAAGGATATGTTTTCTATTGCTTCATAACAGATTACCACACATTTAGAAGATTAAACAATATCCATTAATTATCTCAGTTTCTGTAGGTGAAAAGTCCTTCATAGTTGAAATGCATTATCTGCCCAGGGTCCAGTAAGTTGAGATCAAGGTGTTGACCAGGTTTGGGATCTCATCTGAGACATGGGCTCCTCTTCTAAGACCACATTATTATTCAACAACTCAGTTCCTTGCAACCACGAAACACATGGAGGACTGTAGGCCAACAGGAGAACCACTGACTTCTAGGATCTTTCTTAAATGTCTTATCTGTTTAACTTAGGCCCACTCACAGTAATCACTCTTCTGCTTGGTGCAAAATTAACTGATTTGGGACTTCAATTACCTCTGCAAAAATCTCCTCACCTTTGCCATATAACGTGAGAATGACTATTGAATCCCATTCACAGGTCCCATTCTCAAGGGGAGGAGATTAAGTAGGGCATGTTCATGGATCTTTGTGGTCATCATAGAACTCTACCCAACATAAATCCAGTTAGAGAAGAAGCTAAGAAAGCTGGTTTCACACCCAGAATCACTTATAAGAGACAAAAGGAAACACAGGCTGGGAGAGAAACATCTTCCATCAAATCTCACAAAATATCTGAGAAGGAAAGGGACACTGAGGGCTCAGGGTGACCCCAAGGGGAAAGCTAGTCTGAGGCATCACTGGCATGACACATAGCAAGAAAGAAGTCCCTCTGTGGGTGGGAGCCAGCCACAGCACCACTGTGAACTGCTCCAAGGATGACCAGGAGTGAAGAACCTGAGTGAACCTAATTCCAAATACATATTCATAAAATATTGTATAGAGAATCTAGAATTTTCCAAAGAGATTTTATTAAGGGTTGGGGAAGAAGTCATCTGATTTGGGGAAGTTATAATTGTAGTGGGTGTGAAATATCAAAATGTATTTACATAGATTTGACTTCTGTTTTACATATAAGTTACTTAGAGTTGCTAAATTTTAGGTAGGCATTATAGATTGCATTAATATGAATTATATGACTTTAGTGATATCGGCTCTAATTAACAAACCACACACACAAATGGAAAAAGTGAACATTGGACAATAATGAAATGCTACAGGTTTGACTCCTCTGTGGTGGACATGTTTAAAGTTTGCTTCTTTGAGATACTACAGTCCATGGAATTTTGTAAGATTCTGTATTTTAAATAAAAGAAAATAATTGGACATCTGACAACTATAAGAAAAGCATTCCTCTATTACAAAAAAATTGTTGTACTATATGGTTGTTTAATGTGTTCTCCTATTAAATGTCCCCATGGCAAGCACTTTGAGGAAAAAAAATGTTATTTTCACTTTCAGCCTCACCAGGATTTTGTGTCAAACTGCCTCATGGCCTCTTGTATTCAGGATTACCCTCACTCCTGCGTTATTCTGTAACATAATAGAGATCACTGCTACTTCCAACTGGCCTGTAAGCAGCAGGAGAAAGTATAATTCTAATCTACTCTCATAAAATAAAATATTTCTATTCTATCTTTCACCATTCTCCTCCCTTACAACTGGGAACACTCTTCAGAAAACATATTCACCTAAAGGATCTGAAATAGGAGTTGCTTTGTTAGCAAAATGATTACATCCAGCAATAAACAGAGGACTTTTATGAGCAGAATCAAATATTTAAGTTATCAACAAAAGGCATACATGACTGCTCTTTAAAAAAGAGCTGCAAGCTGTGAATATGTCTGCTGACTGATTTTTTTGAAATAGGATTCTAAAGCTAAATAAGCACTAGATAATCTTTTCCCCTACACAGGCCATCAGAATCAAGGGGATTCTAACAAACTGAAACTGCTCTGGGGACCAGGGAGGAGAGGATGTACTTTTGAATAAGAGTTTGAATTAGGAAAAAGGATTCTTATATTTACATAATTCAAAAATTGCGTTCTCCACATTTGCCTTGCTTGGAAGAAACACTAAAGCCCTAATTAACCCAGAATGAGCCATTGCTTTCATGTATGACTTTATAATTTTCAAAATGCTATAAATATGTTACTTAAGCCTCACTAAATCTGTGTTCAGTCTAATAATAAAAGGGAATGAGAAAAAAGAAGTAGGATTCCATTTTACACATATTAAAGGTAAAGCCAAAGAAAGCAAGTTACTTTAACATTATATAGTGATAGTTCCTTATGCCTGCATATATGGCATAGCCTAATATTTATTTTCTGTCACCCCAAAGAGAAAAGAGAATTAAATTAAGAGGGTAAATCTTGAGTTCTCATCACATACACACACAATGTTTTCCTTTCCTTTTATTTTGCATTGGTATGAGATATTAGATGTTCACTAAACTTACTGTGGTAATCATTTCATGATGTATGTGAAATCAAATCATTATGCTACACATCTTAAACTTATATAGTTTAAGACAGCGATAGTGGTATAATTTCCTGTTTTCAAACCGTGGTGGCAGATAGAGAACGCTCCATGTAACACTTTGTGATGGGATATAAACGGCAGATCATATTCAAATAATGACATTCTCACAGACATATCCACATTTTGATCAAACAACAAGACACTCTTTGGTGGGAAAGTAAGAAAAATTACTATTCATTTGGCCTTTATTTATGAAGTTAACTTATAAGTTTATAGACATGAAAAAACTAAATCAAAGATTTAGAGAGATCAAAAATTGATATTCTGTGAATAAAAATATGTGACTCTCACTTACATAGTATTAAATTTTATTTTAATAAATTTTAATGTTCTTAAGACTCCACATACAATGCCAGTAAAGTGACTTAGTTATGGACAAATGAATAAACATTAAAATACACACTATTATAAATATGATTGATTTGTGCTATTGTATGGCAGAAACCAACACATTACTGTAAAGCAATTATCCTTCAATTAAAAAAAGTAAAAATAAATAAAAATGCAATATGACCCAAGTGTAATATATAGATTTCATTGATTAAGACTTAATATCATTGCTGCTTTTACCTGTATCCTGAATGATAGCTTTGATTTAAAATCATTTTAATGATTTATTTATTTAAGGAAAACATTTTAATAAGATTTAAGGAAATCATTTTAATGAGAGGAATTTAATTAATTCCTTTAATGATTAAAGGAAATCATTTACTTGTGTAAGATATATTCTTTTTCATTAAAAAAAAATCTGTTGAACATTTACTCTGGCAATGGCACCCCACTCCAGTACTCTTGCCTAGAAAATCCCATGGATGGAGGAGCCTGGTGGGCTGCAGTCCATGGGGTCGCTAAGAGTCAGACACGACTGAGCAACTTCACTTTCACTTTTCACTTTCATGCATTGGAGAAGGAAATGGCAACCCACTCCAGTGTTCTTGCCTGGAGAATCCCAGGGATCGGGGAGCCTGGTGGGCTGCCGTCTATGGGGTCACACAGAGTCGGACACGACTGAAGCGATTTAGCAGCAGCAGCAGCAGCAAACACTGTTTACAAGAAGAGAACACACATAGAAGTCCCTACCTTCGTAGATGTTTTATGGGAAGATACAAAAGAAAACAAATTATATAGTTTACTGAGATAAGTGCCAAGGGAAAATAATTAAAGCTGAGAAGGTAAATATGAATTATTGGGTGAAAGGGGGATGGGATGCAATTTTAAATAGAGTGGTCTCTTGAAAAAAGTAACTCCAGACAGGAGCATGCCTAGGTGGTTTTTCAAAGAGAAACACGACTAGAATATTGGGAGTAGATGAAAGCGAGAAGAAGTAGAGAAGAGCTCTCAGAAGTAATGAGAAGAAAGATTATATAGAGCCTTGTAGGTCAAAGAACAGGGCTCTGCCTTTTACGTTTTTAAGTGAATGTTTTAATTTGAGTCAATCCTAGTGAGGTGGATGAACCTAGAGCCTGTTACAGAGTGAAGTCAGAAAGAGAAAAACAAAAGGCATATCTTAATGCATATATACGGGATCTAGAAAAATGGTACTGATGAACTTATTTGCAGGGCAGGAAGACACGCAGACATTGAGAACAAACTGGTGGACAAGGTTTTGTGAGGGAAAGAAGAAGGTGGGACAAATTGAGGGAGTTGCATCCCCATACATACACTGCCATGTGTAAAACAGATAGCTAGTGGACAGCTGCTGCAAAGCTAGCACAGGGAGCTCACCTCGGGGCTCTGCGTGACCTAAAGCAGTGGGATGGGGAAGGAGTGGGAAGGAGGCTCAAAAGGGAGAGGATGTGTGGATACTTAGAGCTAATGCACGTTATTGTACAGCAGAAACCAACACAACATCGTCGTTAATCTAATTTAAAACAAATTAAAAGTCAAAACAATTAAATAAAATAAAAACAAAGGATTTTAAACAAGGAAGAAATATAATCAAACTTATATTTTAAAAGGTCATTCTGGCTGCTAGACTGAGTACAGATCAGAAGAGGGCAAAGATGCAAATACTGACACCATTAGGAGGTGATTAGGAGGTCATAATCTAGGTAAGAATGATGGAAGCTTGATCAAGACGTGCAGTTGTGATTGTATTCTTATACATCTGTAAGTTAGATATGAGAGCATTACCTGACATGTTAGAAAAATGTGTTGAAATAAAGAAACAACCCAATTGTCTCAGATCTTTGACCTGAACCTCTAGAATGGTGGGGTTGCTAAAAACTAAATGGAGACAATTGTAGGAGAAGCAGGTTTGGTTCAAATTATCAGAAACTCAGTTGGGTTCATTAGGCTTAAGATGTCAACTGAACAGGTCCGAAGATATTTATTTAAAATCTAATTCTAGTCTTTTTTACTCTTTTATTTATAACTTACCCAGTGATAAAACTTAGAAGAAAAGTAACCATAGAATCACAACTGAAAGCCCAGCAGTGTTTTTTTTTTGTTTGTTTGTTTTTTTAATTTTAGTTTTTTATTTTTTAAATTTTAAAATCTTTAATTCTTACATGCATTCCCAAACATGAACCCCCCTCCCACCTCCCTCCCCATAACATCTTTCTGGGTCATCCCCATGCACCAGCCCCAAGCATGCTGCATCCCGCGTCAGACACAGACTGGCGATTCAATTCACATGATAGTATACATGTTAGAATGTCATATAACCATTGCATGTGGATACTCAGTCACTCAGTCCTGTCTGACTCCATGGACTCTAGCAGGCTTCTCTGTCCATAGGATTTTTTAGGCAAGAATACTGGAGCGGGCTGCCATTTCCTCCTCCAACCCAAGGATCCAACCTGCATCTCCTGCATTGACAGGTGATTTGTTTTACCACTGAGCCACCTGGGAAACCCACTATATAACCACTGCCTCAATTATATGTCAATATGGACTACAGTAGTGATAAGACAAGTTATGGATTACACCAAATTTCTGATGACCATTCTTGACTTACTCTTCTTTACCTCTCAAGAGATTGATATGCCATGTTAGATTGCAAAAAATAATTTGAAATAGTTAAGACTTAAATTACTACTATGCTTTAGTACTTGACCTATTTTTTTAAAAACTCCATTCAACATCTTTAACAATTACCAAAAGTTAAGAATTGAAAGGATAAGGTGAAGTTCAATCAGTGGCATGTCAGAATTGCAAGTACTTTCAGAAATTTTAGGAGGGAGGAGAAAAGAAACTTCAGTTTTAACATCACAGACTCTTTTACTTCCTAAAACCTATTTATAAATGCATATAAGCTGGTAAAAGAATTATAGCTTAATGGTAGATATCTGTTCTCAGAATCATCCTTCCATCAGTGCTTTGTGAAAGAGGCTTTGTCATCCTCTCCATGGTAGAAGGTAAATTCTTTCCCAACAGCCTTCTGTGTCCCACATATAAATGGATGACATCTCCATACCTTAATGAATCATTCCAAAACATGTCCAGTCTTAGCTCAAGTTCAGCCTAATATGAATTGATAGCATGTGCAGAGACAAGGAGGTGTGTGTATGGTGACTCTCGTACAGGCACATACAGATGCAAGCACACGGGGTCATGGTTTTAGAATAATGATGGTTTTAATATGCGACCCTATTGCTCCCTGAAATCTGACTGAATGAAAGAGGTAATGCAAAAGGAATAATCTATCCTAAATGATGCCAACTATGTGTACTAACTTACAGAGGTTACTCACTGCTGCTTTAGAAGATTTATGCATCACAGATGTAACTATTAATTACAATGTTACTGGAATATTTGTAATCACTTCAAAATTAACCTTTATATCCTCAGGAGGTTTGCATTTATAAGAGTCACTTGATGTCTCATAGAGAAACTAATTAGTCAACAAATGATAAGTACAGAAAGAACACAGATTAGTTTTTTGTTTACTGCTACATGGTGGTACCATGTAATTTGTATTGTAATTAAAATGTTTTATATTGCAAACAGAAAATATTTAATTCAGGGATAGATAATAATAGCAGTTTCAAGTGTTCCAGGAAATATGTTGACACATTCACTGGGCTTTACTCTTTAGGTATTCACAATGCAAGAAAGAAATGGTGGAAAAATAAATCTAACCATTATCAAGGACATTTCTCTCTCTCATTACCATCGTGAGAGCTTCTGACTAAAAACTTCATAAAAGCTAGAAAATACTCTGGAATAGACAAAACAAGAAAAATTCAGAAATAGGAGACAGGTAATTTTTTAAATATAGGAAAACATTTTTATAACATCTCATAAGAAGTAGTTTTCCAAATATATGGAGAAGATGTTTATAGAAAAATCCTGTCAATCATCCATAAAATGTTACAAGTACCACTGTGTGATGTTATTAATCTTTTTGTTTATATTAATCTTAATTATTAATTTCTCTAGATTAACTCTTCTAGCAATGGAGGTTTTACCCAGATTCTGAGCATTGGGTTATGTCCAATTTCTCCCATCCTCCAAGAAGGGGAATTTAATTAAGCCTCATCCCCAGTGACAATTATTAATTATTTATTAATCTTCTTTCTTATTATAAGGAATAAGATAGAGGCAAAAATTGGGGGTTAAATTTTTAGTTATCTTTATTCTGCATGACCAAAAGCCTTGATCATTCCTACTTGTTTTGGTTTACTAACAAAATATCTTTCCTCTATGCTAAAGAACAAAAGCACAAAGAATGAGGGTCTTTTGATTTTATTACAATGATATTTAAATTGTGCCTTCTATGTACTCAAATTTTGTCTGTTCATTTAAAGAATTTTTATTTCATTTTCAGTAACTGATTCTTTATATTTTCATCTTTTCTATTCAATATTTCTGAGAATTTTTGTTTCATTTTATATTTTCTCTTGGACCATCCTTGATATATTTTTTTTTAATTTTAAAATCTTTAAGATAGATTTATTTTTAAGTTACTTTCAGATTGCTCTATTCTCATTTATCTGGTTACATCCTTCTTCTGACTTTTGATGTTGGTAACTGTTCTCGGTGTTAATTTTCTTCATGTATATCAAAGTAAGGACTCTAGTTTGAATTGAAGTGAGGTTTTTCTCTCCCATGTTCATCCTTTGTCATATAGCAATTTTGAAATTTCCTCTAATTTTCTCGTTTACCAATTTTGAAATTTCTCTAGAAATTTTGAAATTTTCTTTGTTGTCCAGCAATTTTGAAATGTCTCTAGATTAACTCTTCTAGCAATGGAGGCTTTACCCAGATCTTGAGCATTGGGTCATGTCCAATTTCTCCCATCCTCTAAGAAGGGGGATTTAAATAAGCTTTATCCCCAGTGACAATTGAAGTCTTATTTCCATCATCTTTCACAAACATTGCAACCTTAGTCCAGCCTTTGCTCTCTATCCATGAGATTTGCTCTGTTCTCCTACCAAAAATGAACACTTCTACTAGCAGTTCCCATCAGCAGGAGGATCATCTGTTGCTTTAGTCCTATCTGTCCCATTGTATTTTGGTTCCATAAGTGGGAGAAAGATGTTTATTTTTAATTTTCAAGATTTTTAGGGTCTTCAGACTCTATTCTTCTGAGATGGAAAAAAAAAACCAAAACAGTGTAGCCTTTCAAGGTAAAAAGCAGGCACCGTCTGCTAACTTTGCTCTCTTTTCTTATTCTCAACCATATTGTTATTGGATATTCCTTCTTTTCTGTCCTAACAATATTTTACAAAACTGAGTTTCCACTGTGGTGGTCAAAAAAAATTTCCACTGTGGTGGTCAAAAAAAATTTCCACTGTGGTGGTCAAAAAAAATTTTTTTACATAAAAATATCAAAGTGGTATCAGTTCAGTTCAGTCGCTCAGTCGTGTCCGACTCTTTGCGACCCCATGAGTTGCAGCATGCCAGGCCTCCCTGTCTATCACCAACTCCTGGAGTTCACTCAGACTCAGGTCTATCAAGTTGGTGATGCCATCCAGCTATCTCATCCTCTGTCGTCCCCTTTTCCTCCTGCCCCCAATCCCTCCCAGCATCAGAGTCTTTTCCAATAAGTCAACTCTTTGCATGAAGTGGCCAAAGTACTGGAGTTTCAGCTTTAGCATCATTCCTTCCAAAGAAATCCCAGGGCTGAACTCCTTCAGAATGGACTGGTTGGATCTCCTTGCAGTCCAAGGGACTCTCAAGAGTCTTCTCCAACACCACAGTTCAAAAGCAGCAGTTCTTCTGTGCTCAGCTTTCTTCACAGTCCAACTCTCACATCCATACATGACCACTGGAAAAACCATAGCCTTGACTAGACAGACCTTAGTTGGCAAAGTAATGTCTCTGCTTTTCACTATGCTATCTAGGTTGGTCATAACTTTTCTTCCAAGGAGTAAGCATCTTTTAATTTCATGGCTATAATGCATATATATGGAATTTAGAAAGATGGTAATAACCCTGTATGCGAGACAGCAAAAGAGACACAGATGTATAAAACAGTCTTTTGGACTCTGTGGGAGAAGGCGAGGGTGGGATGATTTGGGAGAATGGCACTGAAACATGTATAATATCATGTGTGAAACGAATCGCCAGTCCAGGTTCGATGTGTGATACAGGATGCTCGGGGCTGGTGCACTGGGATGACCCAGAGGGATGAGATGGGAAGGGAGGTGGGATGGGGGTTCAGGATGGGGAACAAGTGTACACCCGTGGTGGATTTATGGTGACGTATGGCAAAACCAACACAATATTGTAAAGTAATTAGCCTTCAATTAAAATAAATAAATTTATATTAAAAATAAAAAAATATATCAAAGTTGTTAAAGACATCAGCATTGACATTAGAGAAGGTCAAATCTTATCACGTCAGTGAAACATTTATCCTTCAAGAACTTGCAGTCTATCATATAAAATGAAGATAACAGTATTACCACAAAAAAGTTTAGCTAAGAAGAATAAATAAAGAGTGTTTAATTAAAGTGGCCACACAATATTAACTATTTATATACTTAAAACCAGTTATTTACCTTACAGACTACCCTTTATTGAAAATTATGAACCTCAAATAGGGAAAGATGAAAACATCACCTGCAAATCCAAATTCTTCAGCTTATACTTTGGCCTTTAAATTTACTAGAAAGATATTCACATTTTTTTGATCATCAGTGCTCATCCATCACGGGTCAAAGAATGGTAAAGAGTTGGAGGTTCTGACGTTTCTTTTGGCACTTTACTTTTTGGATATGAACTCCCAGAAGAGCAGGCAACTCTAAATTTACCATGTGCTACACACTCTTCACCACTGAATCAGTAAGTACATTTACGCTTAACATAATGAAACATGGAATTTTATGCACCCATAAGGAAATCCTCCCTATGATTCTTGGAATATGAGTTATTTGGTATTACAGTGGTAAAAACTCACTGACCATTTCACTTACTGTGTGCCCTTAGATACATTAATATATTTGACTGTTTCTCATCTCTAAAATGAAGAAATACTGTATCAGTTCATTGTGAATATTAAATGAGGTAATATATATAAATTGTTACCAAAATGTCTGATAAGCTAATAATGCAAAATTTACTTTAGGTCTACTTCCATTTTTGTCAACAGGTCTATCTTTTTAGGTTTCAATGAGAAGCCATCCTAATAATTGACTAACTTCAATAGCATAATGCCTGTTAAAAATTTATTCATCTTCATGCTCCACTATAGACTATTTCCACCATGAAATCTGTGACAAATGTAAATTTTCTGATCCAACCTCTTCTAAATCCCTTCTTTTATGTCTGACTTTTTGTTAGACACCATAAAAAGGGAAAAATTCAATTTTCTAACCTCTCATGCAACTTAGGAGTGGCCATGTGACACAGTTCTGGCTAATGAAATATATGTAGAAGTCCACATGGGCCTCTCCCCTTCCTTTCTTCCTGTCCAAAACATGGATGTGACACCTAAGAGATAAAGAGTCATCTTTCAGTTACCAGGTAACACACTAGTGTGTTGAAGATGATGAAATGTTAAGAAAAGGCTGGGACTGCTAAGAGGATCACCATACTTGCATTAATCTCTTCCAGAGAAGAAGAAAAAATAAGCCACTATTTGATGTAAGACACTTAATATTTGCTCTTGAATGTACTACTATGTGGGGCTAGTGGTAAAGAAGCCGCCTGCCCATGCCAGAGACTCAAGAGACGTGGTTCCAATCCCCAGGTCAGGAAGATCCCCTGGAGGAGGAAATGGCAGCCCACTCCAGTATTCTTGCCCAGAGAATCTGATGGACAGAGGAGCCTGGTGGACTATGGTCCATAGGGTCACAACGAGTCAGACACGACTGAAAGCTATTTAGCATGCATACGCACATCCTACTATGTAACTTATCATTGAACCTTTGTACTCGAGCAAGCGAGAAACTGGAGGAAGCAATGTTGCAGTAAGAAACCTAAAAATCTATGGTCACTCAGAGGGCAGTTACAACCTTGAATGTAATACTTTCTCTAAATAACCCATTTCTCTTTGTTCTATTCTTAGACTGCTTTGCTCGGTGTAGTCACTCAACCATGTCTGGCTCTTTGCAACCACATGGACTGCAGCCTGCCAGGGTCCTCAGTCCATGGGGATTCTCCAGGGCAGGAATACTGGAGTGGGTTGCCATGCCCTCCTTCAGGAGATCTTCCCAACCCAGGGATCAAACCAAGGTCTCCTGCATTGCAGGCAGATTCTTTACTGTCTGAGCCACTAGAGAAGCCTAAGAATACTGGAGTGGGTAGGCTACCCCTTTCTGCAGGGGATATTCCTGACCCAGGAACAGAACCAGTGTCTCCTGCATGGCAGACGGATTATTTACCAGATGAGCTACCAGGGAAGGCATACCTCCCTCCATCCATATTACTTAACTTTTAAATTAAAATAATATACATATTAGATAAATATAACAGCAGATAAATACTTGCAATCCAAAGATGATAATTCTTTGACCAGCTACTCTGAAAAAAAATCCATTTACTCTATTTTTCTTATTTTCCTCTTGCTTTTCTCCATGTTTCTACAAAATATACTTATAATATTTCTTGATAATAAATATTAGACACTATAATTTTCCAATATTATATATGATAATTTGGCTACATTCAATCCCATATCTCCAACTTCCCAGGTAGGTTATATCATTTATCTTACTGAAATTTCTAATCAGCCTTTGAACAAAATGATAAAATAAAAGATATATGCTTATACTTTGTTTTTAATGCAGCTTTTCCTGCTAGAATTTTTATTTGCCTGAAGTTTAACAGGATGCACTTAATGATTAGTATATTTTATTCATTTCATTGAGCTCTCAATGGATCCATTCATTCAAATGACTGACATGCTTCAGCTGTGAAAATTTTTTTATCATATATATTGATTATCTTTGTTCCATTTTCTCTGTTTCATCCATCTGATATTGAATCTTACAGAATCCCACCTCAGTTTTTATTTTTCCTCTCATAGTTGTTATCTTTCTATCCTTTTCTCCTAACAGATTTCTCTGCTTTTATCTAATATTTCCTTTGGATTTTTTTTTCATTATGGTCACATCACAGTTTAAACTTCTAAGGGCTTTTTGTTATTTTAAATAAGGTTATATTATTTTCTATATATGCAATTATTTCATACACCTCTTAACATGTGAGGATTGGACTTTCTTGCATTTTTGTCATATAGAGAATGGAAGTTTTCTTTTGTTCTGAAAGATAACAATATTTATTCACTGTTCATTTTTCTATTTTTATAATCTCTGCTGCTCATGTTCAAGGGTTTATTCACATGTTTGTTAACCACTGATTCATCTATTATATTTAATAATAAAATAGTCAAAAAAATTTATTAGAAGTTCTGTGGAAAAAAAAACAGTCTATGTAGTGTGTTTGGAAAAAGTTTTCATTTTCACTGAGGAACTATTCAGGTTTCAGTTTTATCAGAAGCACTAGAAGAGTAGATACCAGGCTCCTGGTATTTTGTTTGAGGGTTGAGGGTGTAGATCTTAGAAGTTAACTATTTGATACCAATACTTTAAGCAGAGACATCACTTTGCCAACAAAGGTTCATCTAGTCAAAGCTATGGTTTTTCTAGTAGTCCTGTATGAATGTAGGAGTTGGACCATAAACAAAGCTGAGTGATGACGAATTGATGCTTTTGAACTGTGGTATTGGAGATCAAACCAGTCAACTCGAAAGGAAATCAGTCCTAAATATTCATTGGAAGGACTGATGCTGAACCTGAAACTCCAATACTTTGGCCACCTGATGAGAAGAATTAACTCATTAGAAAATACCTTGATGCTGGTAAAGATTGAAGGCAGCAGGAGAAGGGGACAACAGAGGATGAGATGGTTGGATGGCATCACTGAGTCGATGGACATGAGTTTGAGCAAGCTCCGGGAGTTGGTGATGGACAGGGAAGCCTGGCATACTGCAGTCCACAGGGTCACAAAGAGTCAGACACGACTGAGCAACTGAACTGAACTGACAGATACTCTCACTTCATTTTCTATTTTCACCTCCACATACCAAATTCTGCCTGCAGTCTCTACATGGCATCTCTGATTCTTTGGCTCTTTATTTTAATCAAGTGGAGATACAGTCATTTGTCCACTCAGTGAGCAGGGTTGAGAAAACATTGGTTCTGCTTCCTCCAAATACTGACTTCCAACCAATCCTCATGTTAAGTCATTTAACTTGTCCCTGTCCTCTGTTTCAAGGAGCAACTTTGAGATGGGAACATCTTTTGGATTCAGTGACTCTAATTGACTTTCTTTTCATTCACATCAGTGTGATGTGAAAAGTATATTCTATACCTTCCTCTTCTCTCTAGCTTCATTTGTACAGAAGTTTATGAAGTCTCATCCAGAGATTCTCAGTCCCATTTTATCTTTTATAAATTTTCATCTTTTCAATGATTATATATTTAGAGTACTGTGTAAACTAAGAGAGAAACTTATACAGTCAGTCCACATAACCAGTAAACAATATATTTTAGATGACATATGGTATATTTATACAACAAACAAAAGCTAAGGTTAGCTGAAGGTATACAAAAAATAGCAGTTACAATGTGTTCTGAAATGTTTATCTTTATATGGATATGGATTGGAGAATGCTTACTTTAAAGAACCAATCATTTGGTAAAAGAACAGCAGGATAATGAGTAAGTATTTGAAAAATAATGCCAATTAGAATGGCTTAAAGTAATTGGGAGCCTTTGGCCTAGAGGCGATAAGCTGGCAGTGAGAGAGGGCTTAGTGCTCAGATGTTGTGACTAGTTCTCCTCCTTTCTTTCATCTGGACAGACAGACAAGTAAGTAAAATGTAAAATACTTGCCTCAAAAGAAATTTTAAAGAACCCTCCCAATACAAAAATGCCCATATACTGAATTGTGGAATTTCTTTCACATAGACAGATGATTTAGACAAGTAATACAAATTCAGTGTATATGAACTATAAGTATATGGAAATAAAACAGAGGTCTAGATTGAAAGTGCAAAAAAAAAAATTACTAATAACAAATGCAGGCAGTCCTTAATTTTACACAGTATCTTGTAAATGAAGTTGTTTGCATTCGTCTTCCAGACTGCCATAGGAAATTACTATAAACTTGGTGGCTGAAATAAGAAATGTATTTCCTCATGGTTCTGAAGGTCAAAAGTCCATAATCAAGCTGTAAGCAGGGCCCTACTCCCTCTGGCTCTAGGGAAGAATCCACTTTTTGCCCTCTTCTAGTTTCTGGTGGCTGTCAGCAATCCTTGATTTACAGGCACATAACCCCAATCTCTGCTTCATAATCACATTGCCCCCTCTTCTGGCTTCTATTCTTCCTGTCTCAAATTCACCTCTGCCTTTGTCTTATTAAAAAGATTTGTCATAATTTACAATGGCAAAGATTTTATTTTTAAAATGAAGTAACAATCACGGGTTCCAGGGTTAGGAGACAGACATACATTTTGGGGGTGCTACCATTCAACCCACTAAGCTCATATGTATAGGATCCATATTTTTACATTGATCTCAGTTATCATGCAATTGTGCAGAGTGAGACCTGCCTATAATTCCTATCAATTATTTGGCTTTTCAAGGTGAGGAGTCAAGACCTGGAAACATATCTCAGATTATACAATTTAGCTTAGCATGACAAAAGACAGCATCAAAGATGTGAGGAACCAGAATCAAGTATTTTAAGTGCCAGTACTGTCGTCAAAAATGTGAGGACAAGACTATAAACTATGTATAGCAGGGCTTCCAAGACCATCCAGCCAGAAGCCTCCAGGTGATAAACAATTCCCACCAAAAGTTATTCTAAGTAGTCATTGATCAACCTTCATTAAGTAACATGAGGCCCAGTACACACAGTATAACATTACCAGAACATGCAACATTGTTGTCGTGCTTATGTGCTTAGCCTCTCAGTCGTGTCCAGCTATTTGCAACCCCATGAACTGTAGCCTTCCAGGCTCCTCTGTCCATGGGGATTCTCCAGGCAAGAATACTGAAGTAGGTTGCCATGCCCTCCCTCAGGCAATCTTCCCAACCCAGGAATCAAACTCAGGTCTCCTGAATTACAGGCAGATTCTTTACCATCTGAGCCACCAGGGATTATGTTTATAAAGGATTTGATTCATATAGTATTAGATTACTAATTTCTTTTATGTTTAAGTTTTATTAAGATGAAATTTATGCCAATACTCATTTTAAATCAGTGCTGATTTTACTGTCTTGCTGGTTTGCAAATGAATCCATGGAAAATACATATCAAGCTAATGGAGAATAGGTTATAACAGAATACACAATAACTTAATATATCCCCAACACAAATATACAGAAGTATTTAAAACAAAATGAATGTTTGTAAATTAAACCTTATAACTTAAGTAATTAAACATCAATAAGGAAAAGTGCATATTATAGTGAAGACATTGAATAACCACTGTTAAATCACCAAAATACAAGGGTACTGAGTTTGTTATATAATGGTGCTTTGAAATATGTTAATTTATATAGTCTTAATTTTATGATTTAATTAAGCAAACAAGAACACAATTAAGGGAGGGTATTACCCCACTGGACCAACTGACCCTAATGTTCTGGTCAAATATTTTCAGAAACTAATAAATCAAAGATCAAATATCAACATTTCAATGGTAAGAAAATAGGTCTGTGGATGACTTTGTTTTACAAGTGAAAAATAGTATTTAGGTATGTTAATGAGGAGAGACTTGACACATATTTAAATTAAACACATTAATATTAAAATAGGTTGAATCCTTAATTCATTATTTATTAACTCTATGACCAAGTGTAAGCTCTTTAATGTGTCTGTACCTCAGGTTCCTAATATACAACAGAGATAATAATGTCTCTTTCATCAGCTTATTTTTAAGGGTAAATGAGGGAATACATTGCAAGCCCCAAAGAGAACAAGGGCTTTAATAACTTATTATAATATTAATCTTTAAAATAATCTGTAGGTAGAACCCTGAAATATTTTAGCAATACTTTTATAGTTATAAACCAGCAAAAGGTACCAATTCTAGTCCACTAATTATAAGCAGAAGAGACCAGAATTAAGGTAAAGATTGTAACCAATGGTTTTAACTAATGAACTCAATTTTTAAAAAAGGTTATAGAATGCTTTTTGTGGCAGTAATTGAGCTGGATAATAACTGAAATGCAAAGATGAGTAAATATTGATGTTGGCCTTCAAAACTTTAGTTGATTTAGGAAGGTAGATAATTATACAACAATAATCAATACAGTATTACACTACAAATACTCCTACAAAGAAAGGTCCTAAAATAGTAAAGGTGGAAGTTTTTTAATTTTTCCAAGGTAGGTTTTGTATTTCTGTAATAAAATGGATTTACTGACACTTCTTAAGATGGACTTAAAGTCTGATATTGATGAGTATGGCATATGAGGCAGAGTGTGTCCACAGGCCTGACAGTAGTATAATTTGAAGCAAAGGGCATGTATAATGGGATGAGGGTAAATAAGGAAGGAGCATTTGCTTAAAGTTTTATACACCAGGATAAGGAGGAATTGTTAATATTCTTTTTTTCTCTTTTGAGCAGTGGAAATAGCATTGTAAAATTATATTTTAGAAAGATTATGTTTGATTTACAAGTTAGGATGGATTAAAAATGTTAAACAATAAAGGAAAGAGTATCAATTACATAACACTTGTATAAAAGTATCAGTCTAAATGAGAGATAATGAGAGCCTAAGCATATGGGACTCTGAGTGGCAGATATAAATGACATTCTGTAAGTCAAATCAGTAGGACTTACTGGTCGCCTATAGGAGAAACCAGAGAAATCAAAGATATCCTTAGGAAATAAAATTCAACAGACAGGAATAACATCATCTGGGTAAGAATGAAGGAGGACATATACAATGGAATATTCAGTTCAGTTCAGTTGCTCAGTCATGTCCGACTCTTTGCAACCCCATGAATTGCAGCACGCCAAGCCTCCCTGTCTATCATCAACTCCCGGAGTTTACCCAAACTCATGTCCATTGAGTCAGTGATACCACCCAGCCATATTACTCCGCCATAAAAAGGAACAAATTTGAGTCTGTTCAAGTGAGGCAGATGAACCTAGAGCCTGTTATACCGAGTGAAATAAGCCAAAAAGAGAAAAACAAATATCATATTAATGCATACATATGGAATCTAGAAAAATGGTACTGATGAACTTATTTACAGGGCACAAATAGAGATGCAGATGTAGAGGATGGCCCTGTGTCCACAGCAGGGGAAGGAGAGGTGGGATGAACTGAAAGGAGCCCTGATAAACATATACACCAAAAAAAAAGAATGAAGGGTGATGATGCTAAGTGAGCACAGAGTCACAGAAATAAAGGTAGACTATTCCCATAAAGGAGAGCTTGCCTATCACTCACAGTGCCACTAGAAATTTCAAACAAGTGAAGTATGAGAAAAGATTATGGCAAATCAGGGGTTATACATATACATGTGCACACAGAGCACATACATATGCTGCATATATGAGGAAGCTGTGAACAATAAAGATTCATCAAAAATAGAATTCCAAGCAGGAGGATGAGCCTTTAAAAACAAAAGACTGAGAGAATAGAAACATATTTCTAGGAAAATAGAAGTAAGAGTAAGACAAATTTATTATTTCTGTAAGAGAATATATGGTGGAGTAAGAAGTGAATCTACTTCCTAAAATAATAGCTTGAGAGTGGAGGAAGTAAACATTGAGTAATATACATATTAAGCTAGGAAAAGTTGTCACAGAAATAAAATTAAGTCTTCATGCTGGTCATCCACAACACAAGATAAATAAGAGGATTATTCAAATACAGTAAGGGCCATACAATAAACATAATTGTCATGATTTTGTGACTTCTAGCTATATTTATCTGCCAAGAAGATGGGAGGGATAGAAAAAGCAACAACAAAAGGAACACCAGGGCTGTGTCTTCACAAAGCCTAAACATTGGCTATTTTGTCGTGTATACATGCTTAGTCCCTCAGTCATGTCCAACTCTGCCATCCTTTGGACTATAGCCTACCAGGCTTCTCTGACCATGGCATTTTCCAGGCAAGAACATTGGAGTGGGTAGCCATTCCCTTCTCCAGGGGATCTTCTTGACCCAGGGGTTGAACCCGCATCTTCTGTGTCTCCTGCATTAAAGAAGGGTTCTTTAGCCACTGAGCCATTGGGGAAGCTACAATTCTGTTGTAAAATAACTTACATGTTTATAGCAATTTCATGATGAAAATGCCTAATCATGGTATAGAAACAATCTAGGTATAGAAACAAAAGAAAGTGAACAAAAATAGACTGAGAAAGGCAGAAGAGTACAGGGACAACAAAATCAGGCAGGAAACTGAGTTGCCAGTGTCAAATAAATGGGAGAAGTCAAAGGAAAAATCAGAGTGGCTCCTGCCAAGTAAGAGTTGTGGGTTCCATTCTTGGTTTGGGAAGATCCCCTAGAGAAGGAAATAGCAATGCACTCCAGTATTCTTGCCTGAGAAATCCCCCGAACAGAAGAGTGTAGCAGGCTACAGAACATGGGGTCCCAAAAGAATCTTAGCTATTAAAAAACAAAGAAACAACTAAGATAATGCTAATGAATTGAAACTGGAAGTATTTGCATTAAGTGTATAGAGTAACAGATTGCTAAAACATGTTTCTTCTTGTTCTTTAATAGAAACAAGAAATCAAACCATGGATCAGAAGCACACCAATCATGTGCAGGGGAAATTCAGATCAATTCTTTCTACAGAATGCAGTAGAGACCATTTTAAAAATATAACATAATTACATAATTTACTTCTTTTAAATGAACTATCTGGATAACCCTGTGCTTTTGTATGGTTTTGACTTCCGTGTTGGAGAAGACTCTTGAGAGTCCCTTGGACTGCAAGGAGATCCAACCAGTCCATTCTGAAGGAGATCAGTCCTGGGTATTCTTTGGAAGGAATGATGCTAAAGCTGAAACTCCAGTACTTTGGCCACCTCATGTGAAGAGTTGACTCATTGGAAAAGACTCTGATGCTGGGAGGGATTGGGGGCAGGAGGAGAAGGGGACGACAGAGGATGAGATGGCTGGATGGCATCACTGACTCGACAGACGTGAGTTTGAGTGAACTCCGGGAGTTGGTGATGGACAGGGAGGCCTGGCGTGCTGCAATTCATGGGGTCACAAAGAGTCGGACACGACTGAGCGACTGAACTGAACTGAACTGAAAGTCAGTTAGGGCTTCCCAGGTAGCTCAGCCGGTAAAGAATCTGCCTGAAACCCGGTTCAATTCCTAGGTCTGGAAGTTACTCTGGAGAAGGGATAGGTACCCACTCCAGCATTCTTGGGCTTCCCTGGTGGTCAGGCAGTAAAGAATCTGCCTGCAATTCAGGAGACCTGGGTTCGATCTCTGGGTTGGGAAGATTCCCTGAAGGAGGGCATGGCAACCTACTCCAGTATTCTTGCCTGGAGAATCCCATGGACAGAGGAGCCCTATGGGCTATAGTCCAGGGGGTTGCAGTTGGACATGATTGAGCAACTAAACACAGCATAGCACATCATCAGCCAAGATGATCCATCATCCATCCACCCACGAGGTTATGTGCTATATTCAATGCACCATGCCAGAAAACACCTCTCAAATATGATAAAGATGCTGTTGTCATAGAGTTTACTGTATACAGATGAAAACAAACTAAATGATTATAGAGATATAGATAAAGTTTCCGTGTGTTGAGGGAGTGTGTAATTTCCTCGGTTCTGTCTCACCACAGCAAAAATATGAAGCTCGAGGTGTGTGAGGGCGGGCCAACCCAGAAGACAAGAGAAGCACAGAGGCTCAGTTTGGCTCCTCTTTTTATATGTTTTTTCTCCTCCCCAGAGCCTGCCCTATAATAAATTGACCTAGTCAGGAGGGCCGTGTTTGTTTCACCTGAGGTTCCCCCTCTGGTCCTTGGACCTTCCTTTGTTCTATTTTCGTGGGCTTTTCCAGTCTTTGCCTTTTAGCCACTGCCATTCTGGACTCCTTTTTCCTATTCTACCTACCTAACACATGAGAGCTTAAAACAAAAGAAGTTGACCAGTCAAGGAAAAATTTTTAAGAAAATACAACTTGACCTGATGACTGCAGATGAGAAAGCAATAAATGTGTTTGTGCATGGTTTGTTAGGGGCCGGAGGGGGAGATTTGTCGTAGTAGTTATATATGTAAGACACTGTATGCAAACACCTTTGAATGCAAGAGAAAGACAGATTTCAAATACTCTGTAACTGAAAACAGTCCAGTATTACTAGAATGTAGAAACAGACAGGGAGATAGAGCAGTTTTCTGTATGCCATATTAAATACTTCAGTTTTATTCTAAAAGCAATTGACTACCAAGGAACCCACTTAAGCAAGAGATGTCATAACTAGATTTTATCTTGAGATCACTGGCTGCAGAGTGGAGAAGAGGTAATACAGAAGCCAGCACAAATAAAGAAAGATCACTTAGTAAGAAATTGAAATAGACCAGAAGATATGAAGCTGATTTAATCAACAGTTGGAAAGGGAAGAAACTGATGAATTTATAAGACATTTAGGAGGCTCAATTGACTGACAGGGTTTAGTGATGGATGGCATGGGAGTGAAGGTGAGGAAATTGTCAAGCATATCTTTTTTTGGCACAGTAGATGAATGATGGTATCATTTATTGAGATAGGGAACTCAGGAAGAACACCGGGTTTTGGAACAAGTGAAGTCAAGTGCTTTGTCTTTGAGATATCACATTGATATTCCCTTGAGACTTCCTGATGGCAATACCAAGTTAGCAAATGAACATCCCATTCTGGAGCTCAGTGAAGGGGCCTCGGCCAGTGCTGTGAGGTTTCTAATAGCTGGATGGACAAGAATAAAACTGCAATGATGTGGTCAGCAAAGCAGCAGGAAGTCCAGGACACCAAGTGTCATGAAACCAAAGGAAGGACAGTTTGGTTTTGGTCCATTTGGTTTTTTTCCCAAAGGAGGGAGATTGCAATTTAAAAATAGCATCTAACCCTGCTGTGTGTGTGCGCTTGTGTGTTAGTCACTCAGTCGTGTCTAACTCTTTGTGACCCCGTGGACTATAGTCCATGGAATTCTCCAGGTAAGAATACTGGAGTGGGTTGCCATTTCCTTCTCCAGGGGACCTTCCCAAAACAGAGGTCAGACCTAGGTCTCCGCATGGCAGGATGGATTCTTTACCATCAGAGCTACCAGGAAAGCTCCTAACCCTGCTAAGAAGTCAAATAAAGAAGTGGAAAAAAAAAAAGAAAAGAAAAGTGGCTTTGGGGATATAGAAGTCTTTTCATAATCTTAAACAAAGCTATTCGACAGAGTGAGGAGATGGAAATCCCATTAGAGAAGGTTGAGGTGAGAGTGAGAAATGAGGAAATAAACACTGAAAATATTAAAACTCTGGTCAAGAAGTTTATCTTAAGAAAAGATGGGGGAGGTGCTCTTCTTTAGCTGAAACTGAATTTATTCTAACATAATAAACTAGAACACTAGACAAAGCATACTGAACACTTACTCTCAGATATTGGACATTAGGCAAGGTGGCATTGAGACCCAGGAGAGAATGAGGTGCACTTGTATTTACCTTCCTTTTCTACCTAGAGATGCCTGGGCAAGAACAGTTATCCTAAGACATTCACAGAATTCTGGTAGAAATGAGGAATGGAGATGAGCATTCAGCAAAGGATGGTGGTAAAATTTGTAGGACAAATTAACAAAGAGGAAAGTTACACAAGGGAAAAGCTCAGGAAATCTGCATAGGGCCTTTCTTAAATTTGCTGCTGAATATTAAGCCACAAATGCATAGGTGGAAACTCCAAGAGGTTAACTTAAAAAAAAAAAAAAGAAATTTTCAGGGGAGTTTAAGAAAAGCAACTTCTAGAGCTAATACAATGCTGGAAGAGAGTAAAGTTCTGGCCAATAAAAAGCAGAGATTCATCCCAATATTCAAATGATTCAGTAGAAACACTAGACGGGTTATACTTTATCAGTAGAATTAAGCAAACTCTGAAACAGCGTTTCTCAACAAGGTATGGTTTTACCTCTCCATAACATCTTCAGTAATGTATGAAAACATTTTTGGTTATCACATTTGGGGAAGAAGGGGTACTACTTGTATCTAGCAAGTAGAACTCAGGTATGCTGATCAACATTCTATACCTTCCAGAACAGTACCCTACAGCAAAGAATTATCCAGCTAAAAGGTCAATAGTGCTGAGGTTAGAAACTCTGTACTAGAGTAAAAGAAGCGCTGCCCTTAGATGGAGGCAGCAGTCCTGAGCCTGGCCATGCACCTCAGGGGGTTTTCACGCTTCTCATTTCAAAGGCAGGTTTCCTCCAGTGCCTGGAACAGCAGAGACCACTAGCAATAGGCCAGTGGAGATCTGTTGAGCTTTGCCCAGAAATTGTGTGGGCTCAGTCCCCATTTCTCTTCAGAGTTCTCAGAACCTTCCCATGCAAGGGGTCCATTAAATGTCACAAGGAGCTCTGACACACGAGCATATGGAACTGTTTAAGGACTGCATGATTCTAGAGAGAAGGCTTTCACACTTCCTGCTGCTGATAGCTCACGCAATGCTTCCTTCAATCATCTCTAGGCTGACGAAATTCCACCAGCAGCTTGGGGAGCTCTGCATGCTAGTGGATGGTCTCTTCCATCGCCACCACTTTCAGTCTTCAGCACCTGAGAGTAGTGAGGTGGAAAATGATATCCCTGACCCTATTCATTCTGTTGCTACTAACACTTCTAGCTCCCAAGGCAGTCACTTCGTCACACTTACAGGATCACGGGTCAGACAGCCCTTTAGGGGTAGTCATACTCTATCCTCCAAGAATTTTCACACCATTGCTTTTCTGATTATACTGTCTCTTGATTCCAATCTACCAATATGTGGTGATATTGCACTTTTCTGAGTTGCTGTCTGCTGTTTCAGATGAAGACCCACTATTCTTTGAGCAGATAACACTGTTTACATGCTACCGACGGACCCTTCCCCCGTCCTCCCCACTGATGGCGATGTACAGAACTTAAGACCTCTCTCAACCTTGAAAAGGATTACATTTTAGGAAGGAAGTCACTCCAGCCTAAAGAGTTCAGGAGAAGAAATAGCTAGATGTGCTGTTCTACACATGTATGCTATGTAATTCTGAGTGGTAAATTTACCGTAACCAGAAAATAAGTTATTTGTATTTTCTGCATACTCCAGTAAGACAGATTTGTACTATTCTTCAAAAAAAGCATATTCACATGGAATTATATTCAATATTCCATGATAAACCATAATGGAAATAATATAAGAAAATATGTACAACTGAATCACTTTGCTGTACAGCAGAAATTAACACACTGAAAATCAACTATACTACAATATTTTTTTAAAAAAGCATCCGTACAATCATTATTGTTGCATTTCCCAGTAACAATTCACAAATGGGATAGGTAAATATATGTCAAAAACACATAATTTAAAAAGCACAATGCAAATTTACATTTGAATACAGTAAGCATTCATAAATACCTTGTAATTCAACTCTGAAGAGGATCCTTTAATGTAGATCCACTGAGTCATTGCTAGTCTATCTTGCACAGGTGCCTTCATTAAAAATTCCTTTCAGTGGCATTTATTTAAATTAAATTCCTTTCAGTGGCATTTATTGAAAGAATGATCCTATCACCTTTAACTAAAACCTAAATTTCAAGATAATCTGGCACTTCCAATTTAAAGTATATTAAAACATATTCATGCACATTAAAAACATATTCATGTATATACCCTACTCAATGATAAAGAATCCGCCTGCCAAGGTAGGAGGCGTGGGTTGGACCTCTGGGTTAGAAAGATCTCCAGGAGAAGGAAATGGCAACCAACTCCAGAATTCTTGCCTGGAAAACTCCATGGACCTCTGAGCCTGGTGGGCTACAGTGCCTGGGTGGCAAAAGTCAGACACAACTTAGCGACTATCAACAGCACCATTATTAAAATAAATGGCTAAAGTATCTAGAAAAATTAGGGGAAAATGTTTAATAAACACATTCTAAATTAAAGAATAAGAAGGACTTATTTTCTTTATTTACAACACTGTTTTCGGTGAAACTTGCCTTTGGGTTGCTATTCCTTTCCACAGGGGATTTTCCCGACCCAGGGATCCAACCCAGGTCTCCTGCATTGCAAGCAGACTTTTTACCGACGGAGCCACCAGGTAAGCCCCTTTAGGGGCACAGCTAAAGAGAAAACCAGTGATTTAGTGGAGCTTTAAATTCTAGCCACTTTTGTCCTTACTCCAACATAAGACTTAAAACCTGAAGCTTTAACTTACCTGGGAACTACCTGGGACAGTGTCTGGAGCTGCTGAAGTGTTGGAGCCGCTGGCAGACATAGGAGGCGGGCCTCGGGGTCGCGGGCATCTGCTGAAGCCCGCCATTGTGGGCGCACCTGGTCCATGCAAGACACACGGGATCTCGAGAGCTGGCAAGTGTGAGGGCGAGCTGACCCGCTGGCGGAAGCACGTGGAGTGACCTAGGCTGCTGGAGTCGACCCGCTCTGGGATGCGCTGGAGGCCTTGGTTCGCTGGGGCCTGCCCAGAGCCTGGTGCCATGGTGGCATCCTGGGCCTGCTGGACTGGCAGGTATGGAAGGGGCGAAGCGTAGGGGGCCTGGAGTTGAGAGATGCAGGATGAGCCAGTTTCTTGATTAGCTGACACTGGCGTTTGGCCTGGCGTCACAGGGGCTTCGTAGGGCCTAGGACATCTGCAGGCAGCAGGAGGAGCCAGGTGAGAGGGGGCCAGGCTTTTCAGGAAGCCCTGCTGTGGAGGCGCTGGCCTGGGGAGAGGCTGGGTTCTTGGGAGCCCTGAGAGAGCCACCTAGCTGTGGGAGTCAGCCTGGTCCTGAGGCAAGGGGGCTCAGTAGTCAGGTTAGCAGGTGAGTCAGAGGTTCACTTTATAGCCTCCTCCTCCTGACAGGTGTTTCTACTTGCGCATGCGCATGTGCCTCCTCCTGGTCGCTAGATGCTGAAGGAAGGGTACCGAGGGTAGTGTGAGACTATCTTGCCTTCTCTCCTCAAAAGCTCCTCTTTTTAGTTCTGTGCGTCTCTCGGGTTCTATAATCCCTCTAATCTCTCACCTGGAACCTTTCAGTTCAGTTCAGATCAGTCGCTCAGTCGTATCCAACTCTTTGCAACCCGATCGACTGCAGCATGCCGGGACTCCCTGTCCATCACCAACTCCCGGACTGGTTCTTGTGAATTTATGCTGGGGGAGAGGGGAGTGGTTGAAATATCAATGCTGCCGTTTTGCTTGTCCAGACAAGAACTTTAAAATAGTTATTATAAGTGTACAGATTTAAACAAAGGAAATTGTGGACATAATGAAATAGAAATGACATAAAAATCAACTAAGTGCAACTTTTTGAGATGAGAGATGGCATGTCTGAAATGAACATTTCTCTCTGCAAGGTTTTGCCAACCATCAGACATTAGACACTGCAGAAGATAAAGATCAGTGAACTTGAAGATACAATAGGAGAAACAATCCAAAATAAAACACAGAGAGGAGAAAGACTAAAAAAATGGAAAAGTTTCAGTAATTCAAGTGATAATATCAAGCATTCTAACTCTTGTATTTTTATGTTTGGAAGGTAGGAAGGGATTCAGAGGGAAAAAAAATATATATATATGGAAAAATACTTGCTGAAAACTTTCTGAATTAATGAAAAGCATAAAAATATAGAGCCATAAACACAAGCATTCATACTAAAAACCTCATAATCAAATTGCTAAAAAATAAAATAAAAATTGGAAAAAAGCCAGAGAAAAGGCCTCATTGTGTATATACAGTGGAGCAAAGATAATGCTCACAAACTTCTCATGAGAAACAAGCAAGCCCCAATGCACTGAAATAATATTAATGTGCTGAAAGAAAAAGAAAGCTGCAAACCCAGAATTTTTATCCAAAAAAATATTCTTCACAAATTCAGGAAAAAATAATAGCTTTTTTTTTCTTTTCTTTTTTTTTTTTTCAGAAAAGTGTATCACTAGCAAAGCTGAATTATGATAGCATATGTTTTAGTTAGAAAGGATATATATGCACACTAACATTTTGGGTGTTATATTGTACTGCTTCTGCTTACTTTGAGTAGGTGGAGTTTTGACGTGGCTTGGCTGCTTAATGACTAGGGCTTTTTACTGAAACTCCCTAGATGGATTTCTAAATATTCCTCTCAGTTAATGGACATTGGTAACCATAGTATAAACACAGGCTAGACAAGTAGCTGAGGTTACAAAATTAGTTAATATCTCTCATATTGTATAAATTAATTTCTGGTTCAGACTCATTTAAAAATATAATATTAAAAAAATGACTTTAAAATGCAGTACAATTTCAGTCTTTGGTTTATTATTTCCATGCATTATCTGGGAGAGTTTTATTATATTCTGCATATGTATTTGTTTCACATTTGTCTCCAGTTCAGTAGAACTGGGATAAAACCAGTTGTTTGATAGAATAAACTAATGTGTGATTTATACTGATTTTAATTTTACTTGAAGAATGTCTTCAGAATTATCTATTACACCTTATTCAACCCAGAAGAGAGTTAATTAAAACTTTGTAGATTAAGTGAGCAAATTTTAAGCATTTAAAAATGTAATTTATCCTCTGTTATTTTTAACTTTTGCTATAATATGTGAGCCAGTTTATTGAATATGGTAACATATTTATTCTTTCTTTCAACCAGTATTTATTTTAAATGAAATATTTTTCACTTAATAATAAATATGTATAGGAAAATTTATCTGTACCAGAGCTACACAGGCCTTTCTAAGAAAAAAAACATTCTGTGTTTCACTAGAAAATCAGGTTGAATAGAAATCTACTTCCTATATTTTTTACTCACCAAACTCAAGAACATTTATTATCTACAATATGTTATGTTGGGTGCACATCACTTAAATATAAAGAGTGAAAAAGGAGCTCATTTCATCCATTCAGACAGTTCTCATAGGAAGAATTTACTGTCAGTCCAAATGGAAATAGCTTAACATGATAAATGTGTTTTAGAGTTGAGTCTGTCCACCAAAGGTAGATTTATAAATTCAAAAAATCCTATGCATATATATTCAGATTGCTGTAAGATTTTGACAATATTGAGTATGGTTTTAAATAAAGATTTCCTCCTCCAGTTCAGAAAATTATTTTTTCTGAGTATGACTTTATATACAAAAAAGGATTTGAAAATGTTTTCTTATTTTGTTTCCAGTTGAGTATTCAGATGAGCACACTATATTCTTCGTATTTTATGACACATAAGTATTATAGATGGTCTTTTCCAACATGTAGCACTTGAGTCACCTAACTATCTTTTCTGGCTAATAATATATTTTGCATATATCTGACCAAAGGTCAGATCAGGCCATGGTCACCTACGTGGAAACCAAAAATTGCAGGCAATAACTTCAATAAGAACAGGAAAATAGTGCACAAGCATGCACATATATGTATATCACATACACGTGCATTAATACACGTGTTCATGTGCACTCACACACCATGCATAACATAACTTGAAATAATGAGGCTTGGAAAAAAAATAGTAAAGCATATTTATACACAATTTCCAAATGAAAGTCACAAAGGGAATTATAAGGCATAGGCCCTGTAATTGATGATCAAAAGCACTTATGAATAATGAGAAAAGACTACAAAATATTTATATCAATCTTTATAGACATCCTTTCTTACACTGATAAAAGTATATCCAGTACTGCCACAGACATTTCCATTGATGTCTCATTAGTAGCATCCATCAATCTACAACCTGCATTGAGATATCACTGAAATTTGACAGTCTTCTCATTGTACTTTCTAAGGCCTGAATCTTTCTGCTTTTGATCCTCCCCACTTCAATATCCAGCCAATTTTAACTCAACATCTTGCTCCATTGCATTTTGTAACTGCTTGATATATCCGTAGGTTAATGCTTCATGTTTTAAGCCTCATAACAGAGAAAATATAAGAATATAAGCTTCTACTAAGTTGCTACCTTTCTCTTTCATTTTATCCCAGACACTAGGTTTCTTTAAAGCAAACAATATTTAAAATAAGTCCTTTATAGTCCTTAATTCAGAATACATATTTACTAAGCATTGTCAGACTTTATTTTGGGGGGCTTCAAAATCACTGCAGATGGTGATTGCAGCCATGAAATAAAAGACGCTTACTCCTTGGAAGGAAAGTTATGAGCAACCTAGATAGCATATTGAAAAGCAGAGACATTATTTTGCCAACAAAGATCCATCTAGTCAAGTCTATGGTTTTTCCAGTGGTCATATATGAATGTGAGAGTTTGACTATGAACAAAGCTGAGCACTGAAGAATTGATGCTTTTGAACTGTGGTGTTGGAGAAGACTCTTGAGAGTCCCTTGGACTGCAAGGAGGTCCAATCCATCCATCCTAAAGGAGATCAGTCCTGGGTGTCCTTTGGAAGGACTGATGCTGAAGCTGAAACTCCAATACTTTGGCCACCTCATGTGAAGAGTTCACTCAATGGAAAAGACCCTGGGAGGGATTGGGGGCAGGAGGAGAAGGGGATGACAGAGGATGAGATGGCTGGATGGCATCACTGACTCGATGGACATGAGTTTGAGTGAACTCCAGGAGTTGGTGATGGACAGGGAGGCCTGGCGTGCTGTGATTCATGGGGTCGCAAAGAGTCAGACATGACTGAGTGATTGAACTGAACTGAACTGAAGCATTTTTCTAATTTTTCTAGATAGCATTATCATTTATTTTTATAATATTTAAATTAATCAGTTTTACTTTAATATGCCTTAAAACCAAGTGGAAGAAGTGCCAAAATATCTCAATATTTAGTTTTTTAAATTCAATATACAATATTTGAATCTACTTCACAAAAAGCTAATGCTACATTAAGCAATTCATGTGATAGGTTTTAATATAGGCTAATTTAAATAAATACCACTCAAAGGAATTTTTGTTAAGTACCTGTGCAAGATAGACTAGCAATAACTCAGTGGGTCTGCATTCATGGATCCTGTTCACAATGGAATCACAGTGTAATATGAACATCTACGAGATTCAAATGAGAATTTGCATGGTCCTTTTTTATTACATATTTCTAACATATGTTTATTTACACACCCCATTCATGAATTGTTACTAGAACATGTAACAGTAATAATTATAAGGATGATAACAGTTTACCTTTATTTAAACCATACTATGTACCTGGTCTATACTTTATGCAAGTTTTTTTCAGCTAACCCCCACAAGAGCCTTAAGAAATAAGTAGTATTACCCTACTTTTACAGAAGAGGAAACTAAAGTTCAAAAAACTAAGAAAGTTATCATATTATATGAAGAATACATGAGACACATTCAGGCAGTAGAGAACTGATCGACTCATCAGAAATTAATATAGGACAAAAACCAGTGGAAAATAGGAGTGGATAAATAGTATGAACAAAGTGCAGTTATTGAGAGTCAGAATAAGGTGTTCAAAGAGAATGTAAAAAATGCTTAACAGTTTTGGAATCAAACCAGAAAGATTCCCATCTTCTTCACTTACTAATTACATTACCTTGGGCAAATTTCACCAGGTGTAAAATAAGTATATTACCAATACCTCACAGGCTTGTTGTGAAGATTAAATGAGATAAATGAGATGATGGATGGTAGAAGTAATTAGTATTGTACATGTTCAATAACTTCTAATCACCGACCTATTCCTGTAGGCAGACGGGGATAACATTGCAAAAGTCTTCAGGACATCACTCTGTTGTAAATAATAAATTAGAAAAGACATGAATTGGAAGTAGACATGCCCATTAAGAAGCTAAACTGCATTAGCTGCTGGAATTCACTCTTTTAGAGCCTGGTAGTAGTACTGAAATGGAATATAATGGAAAGTAAGGGGGGGGGGCGGGAATCAAAGAAAGAAAAGACATTTGTGAAACAAAGTCTTGGACAAAGTCTGAATAGAGAGTTCAAGTTTCCAAATTTAAACAGTCAGAAATGTTAATAGATGGACTTTCATCTAGACTCACCAAATGTTTTAGTTTCATCTGTAATATGCCTGCCAAGTATTTATAGAACATATATTGAACAAACTGCTGAACAGAATAAGCTTCTTAAAATAAGATTTTTTAAATGATATTTTTTAAAATATCTTAAAAGTCATTTTTTCCAGGCAACTTTTAACTGTATAAAAGAAAACTCCTCAAATATCTCACCCCAAGTATCTCATGTCTATCTTGTGTCCATAATACTAGTGTCTGAATCTATATAGTGTGATCCCATTTTCACACACAGACTCTTTCAGATAACCTAGCTTTTGATAAATTTTCTACAAATAAAATCCCTCAGACTGTTCAATTGTTTGCAAACTGAGCTCTTTTATTCATTTTTATTAAGGTAACTGATTTATAATACTATATAACTGTCATGTGTACAACATTATAATTTTACTTCTGTGTACACTAACAAGGTGCTCACCACCAAAAAATCAGTTTCCAACCATCACCGTACAGTTGACTTCCTTTACCCATTTCACCCTCCCCCAACCCTTTTCCTCTGCTAACTACTCCTCTGTTCTCTGTGTCTACATGTTTGTTTTTGTTTATTTATTTTTTTATATTCCAGTTATGAGTGAAATTATACTATAATTTTCTTTCTCTACCTAACTTGTTTTATTCTACATATACCTTCAAGCTCTATCCATGTTTTCAGAATGAAAAAAAAAATCATTCATTTTATGACTGAGTAGTATTCCATTGTGTGTATATATCAGTTCAGTTCAGTCACTCAGTCGTGTCCGACTCTTTGCGACCCCATGAATCACAGCACACCAGGCCTCCCTGTCCATCACCAATTCCCAGAGTTCACTCAGACTCATGTCCATCGAGTCCATGATGCCATCCAGCCATCTCATCCTCAGTCGTCCCCTTCTTCTCCTGCCCCCAATCCCTCCCAGCATCAAAGTCTTTTCCAATGAGTCAGCTCTTCGCATGAGGTGTCCAAAGTACTGGAGCTTCAGCTTTAGCATCATTCCTTCCAAAGAACACCCAGGGTTGATCTCCTTCAGAATGGACTGGTTGGATCTCCTTGCAGTCCAAGGGATTCTTAAGAGTCTTCTCCAACACCACAGTTCAAAAGCATCAATTCTTCGGTGTTCAGCCTTCTTCACAGTCCAACTCTCATATCCATACATGACCACAGGAAAAACCATAGCCTTGACTAGACGGACCTTAGTCGGCAAAGAAGTGGTCAAACATGAGATGGCAAGAGTGAATGTCGACATTCTAGGAATCAGCGAACTAAAATGGACTGGAATGCGTGAATTTAACTCAGATGACCATTATATATGTATATATATGTATGTATGTATACACACACAAATATATATATATGTATATATACCACCTCTTCTTTATCCATTCTTTTAAAAGAAAAGAACAAAGCTGAGTTTTTGAATCTTCTCACTATCTTTGCTCTTAATTATTGAACTCTGCTCTGATGTGTATTAAAGAGTAGAGCTCGACATAGGGCCTTTCTACTTGAAGAGTGTTCACAATGTAGCATGGTACAGGAAGCAAAATACTTTGGTACACACAGTGCTGGAACAGAGATATATTTAATGTGCTAGTGACAGAGATATATCAACTTACTCTGCCTAGAGAGCAGTGGCTTCTGTAAAGACAGAAGTCTTCCCAATAGAATAATAATTGAACTTGAAGACTAGGAATGTCTGAGTTGGGAGAGCATGACATCAGTCCCTAGCTTTCAATATATGAAATTTGAAGAAAAACTATGGCATGCTGAAGAAAAGCTGTGAATCCATGAGGGATGAATGCAGTTTAGAGTTCAGGAAGAATAAGTTTGGAAAAGAAAATTGGCAAAGAAGATGAGAACAGACTTTGAATGATTCTGTATAGTACACTAATATCATAGCAAAATAACATATCTGCAAATGACATGGCTTATTATTATTGCTCTTAAGATCATTAAAATTACTAATTTCTTTTGTTCATACTTATTTCTACTATCAAGCTATGTTTTACCCAACTGGAATTTCAGCAGTTAAAGTCACTGGATCCAACACTGAAGTCATCAGTCAAGCATATGACAACTTTTTTCTATCATGACTCTCTTACATATTTTCTTACCTTCCTATTTTCCCATGCTCCTTGAGGTTGCTTATTATATTATGACATAAAGCATAATGGCTTGAATACGGTGCATTTTACCCCCACACAGTGAAAGGGCTAAGGGCTACAACCATCCACACAGTCGAAACTCTGTGTATAACTTGATAGTGGGCTCTCTGTATTCACGGCTCTGCATCTACAGATTCGACCAGGCAGGCAGACAGTGCAGTAGTGATAGCCTATGGTGAACAATGTCAGATCTGTGATCTCTGAAGAAGAAGATTTAGCTTTGGGACCAGGGACCAGGCTTGATCACTCAAGAGCTTTTGTGTAGCAGTTTTATTAAAGTGAAAAAAGGACAGAGAAAGCTTCTGACATAGACATCAGAAGGGGGACAGAGACTGCCCCACCCCACTAGTCTTATCAAGACCTTATATACTTTTACCAGACCCACTCCCGCAACATACATCTTACATTAACAAGATTAGAACTAACAATAGGAAGGCCTTATAAGACCCACTCCCATAATATATGTCTTAAGATAACAAGACTAGTCAAAAGTTTCTTGTTAAGGAAAATCATGTCCTCCAGCAACATTGTTATATTGACTAAGAAAAGGTTAAGTTGCTAGCTCAGTCATGTCCAGCTCTTTGCGACCCCATGGATTGTAGCCCACCAGGCTCCTCTGTCCATGGGATTCCCCAGGCAAGAATACTGGAATGGGTTGCCATTTCCTTTTCCAGGGGATCTTCCCAACCCAGGGATCTAACCCAGGTCTCCCGCATTGCGGGCAGACGTTTTAACCTCTGAGACACCAAGGAAGCTGACTAAGACAAAGCAATGTAGAAAAAACATTTATCCTTTTCTCCTTGAGAGGCTCAGACCCCTTTCTCCTCAAGGGCTCCGACCTTTCTCTGCCTTGGGGGCCCTGGACTTCTTATCAACCTACCTAGGAATTGACTCTGTCAGTAGTACATCTTTACTGAAAAACTCTAGAAAGTGGACCAGAGCAGTTCAATTCACTATTTTTTTTAACAGTCAAATGTACCAATATTATGGATTCTGGCTATTATATCATACATCACATGCAAAAGTTAAATAGAAACAGATCATAGACCTAAATATAAAATTTACAGCTTGTAAAACATCTAAAATAAAATAAAAGAGGAAGTCTCTGTGACCTTGGAGTAGACAATAGTTTCTAATATACAACACAGAAAGCAAAAAAAAGAAAACAACAACGAAAATCACTAAGTTGGCCTTAATCAAAATTAAGACTTTTTTTTCAAAAATCAAACATTCAAGCCACAGGTGAGGAGAAAATAATTACAAATCACATATCTAATAAATTATTTGTGCCCAGAATATATAAGGATATTAAAAACTGGGTAAAATATTTTAAAAGTTACTTCACAAAAGAAGCACCTGGCCAATAATCACTTGAAAAGATGCTCAACATCTTTTCCATTAGGAAAAAGCAAATTAAAGCTACATGAGACCAACAGGGACTGACTATATAGCACAGGGAACTATTCAGTATTCTATAGTAACCTATAAGGAAGAGAATGTAAAAAGAGAATATAGACATATGTATATTCAGTTATATGTATATATAACTGAATCACTTTGCTATACATCTGAAACTAACACAATATTGTAAGTCAACTATATTTCAATAAAAATGATATCTATATAAAACACACAGAAAAAAGATATAAGCTACCAGTACATATCTATTAGAGTAGCTAAAATTTTAAAAACTAATATATCAATTATTGTTGAGGATAGATAAACTGGAACACTCATACACTGCTGGTAGAAATGTAAAATGGTACAACCACTTTGGAAAATTGTTTGGTAGCAACTTACAAAGTTAAACATATATCTACCATATGTATTGTATTCCATAGGTATTTATCCAAAATAAATAAAATTGCATGTCCATACAAAGGTATATATATATATAAATATATACACACATATATATATATAGATATTTATAGCAGCTTTAGTTATAATCATCCAAAACTAGAAACTACCCAAAATGGATAAATAAATTGTGGTACATACACACATTGGAATATTATTAATCAAAATAAATGACCTATAATTCATGAAAATACATGGATGTAATTCAAAATAATCACGCTGAGTGAAAAACCCAGATCAAAAGAGTACATGGTATTAATTTCATGTAATTTGCATTCAAGAAAATGCAAATTAATATGTAAATAACAGCTGATCAGTGATTGTTTGGGTGAGAAGAGGTGGATAGGGAAAGGCAGGTGGGAAGAATCACAAAGGAACAGAAGGAAGTTAAAAGGATTATGATTATGTTAATTATTGTGAGTGTAGTGTTTCACAAACATACATATATGTCAAAACTATAAAATTCTCCACTTTAAATACACACAACTAATTGTGTGTCAATTATATTTCAACGTGTGTGTTTAGTCGTGTCCAACTCTTTGCGACCCTGTGGACCATAGCCCGCCAGGATCCTCTGTCCCTGGGATTTCCGAGGCAAGAATACTGGAGCGGGTTGCTATTTCCTCCTCCAGGGGATCTCCCTGACCCAGGGATTGAACCCACATCTTCTGTGTCTCTACATTGGCAGGAAGGTCCTTCACCACTGAGCTACCTAAAATATCAGATAAATTCTTCAGTTTCAACATAGCCTCCAACAGTTTACTGGATGATGAATGTCCTCTATATTGTTTTTGTGTGAGTCATGGTCCTCACTAATAAACAGCAAAATTGATATTTCTAACCCATTTTTTAAGAACCCAGAAAAGAAGGATTGTGACTCACATGGAAAGCATCTCGTGAAGCCTGGGAATAAGGCATCTGATAGGAGACCTGACTAATCATAAGGAGAAGAACAGTCGAATAGTTTTGGGCATTTGGTCCCATCCCTTTATAGCAAATAGATGGGAAGAAGTAGAAACAGTAACAGATTTTGTTTCCCTGGGCTCCAAAATCAATGCCAACTGTGACTGCAGCCACAAAATTAAGATGCTTGCTCCTTGGAAGAAAAGATATGACAAACCTAGACAGCGTATTAAAAAAGAGACATCACTTTGCCAACAAAGGTCCATGTAGTCAAAGCTATGGTTTTTCCAGTAGTCATTACATATTAAGAGTTGGACCATAAAGAAGGCTGAGCACTGAAAAGCTGATGCTTTTGAATTATGGTGCTGCAAAAAACACTTGAAACTCCCTTGGACAGCAAGGAGATCAAACAAGACAATCCTAAAGGAAATCAATGCTAAATATTTGCTGGAAGGACTGATGCTAAAGCTGAAGCACTGGTTCTTTGGCATCTGATGTGAAGGGCCATCTCATTGATAAAGACCCTGATGGTGGGAAAGATTGAGGGCAGGAGGAGAAGGGGACAATAGAGGATGAGATGGTTGGATGGTATCAGAGACTCAGTAGATGTTAGTCTGAGCAAACTCCAGGAGCTAGTAAAGGACAGGGAAGCCTGGTGTGTTATAGTTCATGGTGTTGCAAAGAGTCTGACATGATTGAGTGACTGAACTGAACTGAAATTAATTATTATTATTATTATTATTATTATTATTATTATTTGAATTTGAAATCATAATAAAATATGGTGAATATTCTTCCTTTTCCATCACTGATCTAGAAGGAATGAAATCAGAATGTCTCTAGAAGACTATTCTCTATTACACTGTCTAGTTCTATGAGAAATTTCTAGGAATATTTCTACTTAAATGAAAAAACAAACCCCGGGGACAGTATAATCAAAGCTCTAAGGCTTTATATAGGAGTGATGAAGACCTTTTAATTCTTCAGGCAGTTAGTAGAAGCTTGTTTGGTGTTTTTCAGATAAAAACATTATCTGAAAAATTCTTGACCTTACTGAAAAATGTCATCTAAATGATGTGAAAAGTGATGGTTGAAACCACAAGTAACATGTGGATTCAGATAAAGGGAGAGAGACACAGAGATGATATCATTTGGGAAGTGTGTTACTAACTCCTTGGTCAAATGGGGAGAATAGATCTGTTCCTGACACAGAACAATGTCTAGGTTGAGCACCTTTTAGAACTTCCGTTGTTAATGGCACTCCAGATTGACTACACTGGGCTGGTTCAAGAACACCTTCTCTCTCATTATCACCACTCTGATCTACAGCAGACCTCAATATTTTGATCAACAGTAATGAGGACATTTTAAAAGGACTGAAGATTGATAGATACAATATTGACTTTGGGCCCTGACATTTGAAATTGAGAGGATGAGTAGATTTGTAATAAGAAATGTCCACTATATACATACATACATACATACATACATACATATATATATATATATATATATATATATATATATATAGAGAGAGAGAGAGAGAGAGAGAGAGAGAGAGCTATATTTCTGGAGTACTGAAGAGGGTTTATGTTGATGAAGGCTTTGGAAGCCGTATGTGTAGAAGTGAGGTTAAAGCTTTAGAAGTAAAAAGGTATCTAAGGGAAGGAATATACATAAAGAAAAGAACAGCAGGCTAGCGATTAAAGCAAAGAGGTGGGGGAGAATATAAGAGAAGACAAATATAAGAGAAGACAAAGTGTTTGCTGAAATGGGAGTTACCAGGTTTGCCTCAACTAGTGCCTACTTGCTAGGTTAAGAATTCAAGGATTCTGTAAGGCTGTAGCTCACTTTGCATTGAAATTTCTTTTGGTATAATTTTATTTTTTAAGAAATGTACTTGGAAGCACTGAAACATTTTAATATGCAAGAATAATAAAAAGCTAATACATGTATATTCAATTAAAAACATGCTTCTGTGACCACTGATACCATCCTGGTGGAATATCTTTTATATGCTACTCAAAGGAGCTCTGTGGTTCTATAGAGAAACTCATTTTCTGGCAGAAGTTTGAAAGCATTTCTGGTATTAAAAAAAAATCAATGAGGAAAAAAGCAAGGATGAGTGGTAAACTCTCATTTAAAATCTTGTACACTCAACAGAATACCTTTCTGCAGCCTTTCAATGAGACAGGACTTCTTTAATTTGAACTGGAACAGGCTGTGTTCTATATTTCTTAGCTTGGCTGACATAGAGGTCAGAGATTTACTATGGGACAAGTTACAACCACTTACATACTTCTTAAATTTAGATTTAGCCTAGATATTTTTTTTTAATGATAAGAGCCATGGCAATAAAATTAAACTGCTGCTTTTTATCATTTTGAACTTGCAAATTTGCAAAGTTTAAAAAAATTTATAAAATAAATTGTGCTTAAGGAAACCACTGAACTCATTAAGTCTGTCTCTTTAAAATGATTGAGTCATTTTATCTTATGATCAGCCTTGAATTGTTTTCTAAATGATCTTCGGGCATTGTCTGAATAGCCTTTCTTAGCAGGCACGCACAAACATGTACAAATGTGAGAATAAAATTATGCGAACTATAATAGTGTTCAGTGTGAATCTTAGACATCTTTTACTTGGTACCTGCTGCTACACTGCCTAAGGTTGTACCCTAGTCATCGTTGTCACAGGAGAGTATTGGATTCAGTTCAGTTCAGTTCAGTTGCTCAATCGTGTCTGACTCTTTGCGACCCCATGAACTGCAGCACGCCAGGCCTCCCTGTCCATCACCAACTCCTGGAGTCCACCCAAATCCATGTCCATCGAGTCAGTGATGCCATCCAGCCATCTCATCCTCTGTCGTCCCCTTCTCCTCCTGCCCCCAATCCCTCCCAGTATCAGAGTCTTTTCCAATGAGTCAGCTCTTCGCATGAGGTGGCCAAAGTACTGGAGTTTCAGCTTTAGCATCATTCCTTCCAAAGAACACCCAGGGTTGATCTCCTTTAGAATGGACCTGGTTGGATCTCCTTGCAGTCCAAGAGACTTTCAAGAGTCTTCTCCAACACCACAGTTCAAAAGCATCAATTCTTTGGCACTCAGCTTTCTTCACAGTCCAACTCTCACATACATACATGACCACAGGAAAAACCATAGCCTTGACTAGCCTTGTTGGCAAAGTAATGTCTCTGCTTTTGAATATGTTGTCTAGGTTGGTCGTAACTTTCCTTCCAAGGAGTAAGCGTCTTTTAATTTCATGGCTGCAATCACCATCTGCAGTGGATTTGGAGCCCCAAAAAATAAAGTCTGACACTGTTTCCACTGTTTCCCTATCTATTTCCCATGAAGTGATGGAACCAGATGCCATGATCTTCGTTTTCTGAACGTTGAGCTTTAAGTCCTCTTTTTCACTCTCCTCTTTAACTTTCATCAGGAGGCTTTTTAGTTCCTCTTCACTTTCTGCCATAAGGGTGACAGCTGAGGTAGAAATGTATTAGAGTTAGATGAGCATGGATGTTGGGCCATGAGGTCTGGTAAGTTTAGAGCAGTTCTCAAGAGTAGAAATGGACAGAAGAGATTTAGTGGCAGATTGGATATGGGAAATGAGAGAGAGGAGGATGAAGCAGAAATGAATTTCAGGTTGATGTTATCAACGATGGAAGAGATGGAGAAGATTATGTAATGACATAGGATTCATTGGAATTAAAGCCAGTTCAGGCTTTCCTGGTGGCTCATTCAGTAAAGAATCCACATGCAATGCCAGAGACCTGGGCTCAATCCCTGGGTTGCAAAGATTCCCTGAAGGAGGGCATGGCAACCCACTTTAGTATTCTTCCTTGGAGAATCCCCATGGACAGAGGAGCCTGGCAGGCTACAGTCCACGGGGTCACAGAGTCAGGCAGGACTGAAAGACTAAGCACAAAACAGCATAAAGCCAGTGTGGAGGATTCTAGGAAAAGAGCAGAGAAGCTTAAAGATGGTTGTGAACTGAATGAGAAACAACTGGCATGATCTGGGCTTAACAGCATCTAGTTTGGAAATACCAATTCTGCTATTTCTAGCTCTCATCTCTGCTTTACTTTCCACACAGCCAATAGAATGATCCTATTGAAATACAGTAGAACATTTTGCTGTCTGCTAAAATTCCTTCAATGAATTATCATCTTCCTTAAAAGGAATCTCACCATCTTCATCCTCTGCCCTCGTCCCCAGCCTGTGATCACTGCTTCAATTTCCTCTCATTCTGCACCTTGTTTATTTTCCTTTGTCCAAAGTAGTCTCCTTACTTGCCTATGATTAATGCTAAGTAATTCCAGGCTCTGGCTGGAAAGACTATGTTCCAGATATCCTCACTGATAACCCCATTATTTTATTAATGTCTCTACTTAAAACTCACCTTATCAGAAAGACCCTCATTAACATCTAAAAAACATTTATTTTTTTCTTTCCCTACTCTGGCTTAATTTTCTTCTCAGTCTTCATCACACCTCTATTAATTATATAGTAATATGTTTATTAAGAATATAAGCTTCTTGAGAACAGGGACTTTTATTCCTTCCCTCGTGTAATTCCAATGCATAGAACATAGTATGTGCTTAATTCAAACTTGTCAGTTGATTATCAATTTTGTTCAGCACTTCTGCTCACCAATGTCCTCTTCTCTTACACCTCTGCCTTTTTTAAGTACCAGTGGAAACTCTTTTGATAGATCTCTGCTAACTCAACTTTCCAGGCATTTGTTCCCTCTCTGAAGGCTGGTGTCCAGAGGATACTGAAATATCACCACTGTTAGACTACTTCCTAGCAGTATTATTTACTTCTTCTACTAGTAAATCAATAGCACTGGCTTCCAATCTGTTTCTATCAGTTGGACTTGTCAGTGTCATTGCATAAAGTAATTTATTATTATGTAAATCAATATGATATGAGTGCGAAAGGAAAAAACTGTTATTTCTGTGAAAACTAATTTGAATAATATGGAAAGACTTGATAAATGGGGTTTATACTTTAAAACATTGCTATTGGCTGCCAGCTTTAAAAGACTGAGGGAAAAAAAGGTCATAAACATCCAGAATTATTCACTCAGTATGATTATATATGCACATAGCCTTATTCTATTTTAAATATATTCAAACTGGAAACCTTAGATAATGCCTTATGGGTGTGGTTTATGCCAAAAGAATGATGTTGAATTTCAATCAGTGAAAAAGAAACGTCTTTGCTATGCATCAAAAAAACAGAAATGTATATTTATATGTTTCAGGCTAAAATAAAATATTCAGGGCATTTATGAATATTTTTAATTCTCCATTTAACTGTTTTTTTTCCTTAATTAACACTGCTAGCATTTATTAGGTAAACTGATTTCTCGTTAACCTAACCCCAGAGTCTCCATATTTTGCCTTCCCTCATTCATCTCAGCACAGATGAAAACGAAGTTTCATCTTGTGTATATACTTGGATCTACTGGCTTTGGTTGACCTTACTTCCATGTCAAAAAGCCACCTGTATTAGTTTCCTAGGGTTCCTGTAACAAAGCACAAAATATTGGATTTGCTATGCTTAATTGTCTTGTAATTCTGGAAGCCAGAAGTCTGAAATCAAGGTGTCTGTGGGGTTATGCTGCCTCTAAAGTGCAAGGGAAGGATCTGTTCCAGATCTCCCTCCTAGCTTCCGGTTGTTCCTTGGCTTGCGGTCATTAACTCCAGTCTTCATGCAGCCTCCTCCCTGTGTGTGTGTCTGTGTCCTAATTTCCCCCACTTTATAAAAACACCAGCCACATTGAAATATGGGCCCACTGTACTCCAGTATGCCTTCATCTTAATTTAATGAATTATATCTTCAGAGATGTAGTTCCAAACAAGGTCACATTCTGAGCTACTGGAGGTTTGGACTTCTACATATGAATTATGGGTGGACACACTTTAACCTGTAACAATGTCACAGAAAACTTTGAACACAATAGAAACTAGTAAATTCATAAGAGACACATTAAAAAGTAAATGAGAAAATGTGAGACAAAGTGATCATGGTATGAATACTGCCAGTTTTCTTTTTTTCCATTTCCATACTTTCTTTTTCCATTATTTTGCCAACCCTATGGTTTGTCCTCTGAAATTCAGATTCACTTTTCCAACACCTAATGAGTCTAATAAGCCAACTCTGCAACTGCACAAATGGACAGATACAGCTATTTAAGTACTTTGTGAGCTGTTTCTTGTTTGTTTTTATTACTCAAATTTAGCTATATCTTCCAGTGGAATAAATGCTTGTCATTGTTTGTGCCAAACACAAACATCACTCTGTATAGGACTTTAGCTCTTGCCTAAATATGAAAAGGGATTACAATTTTGGGTCAAGATTGTACAAAAATACATACAATATGTTTGGAGAATCCTTTTTCCCAAATTTGAAAGTTATGTTATCAAATTACTCTTAAGCCATTATTTCCATAATAAGAAAACAGATAGCTATGTGAAATGATAATCTAAATGACATGCTAAAATGCTGATAGGCTTAGATAGGCATAACCAAATTAAAGGGAAAGTCTGAGCAAATATTCATTGAACATCGAGTTCATCACATAGCCAGTTGAAATATATTAATTAAAACATCCAGTTGCAGAAGCTTTATTAATCCACTAGTGATCATAAAACTCTGCTTTGCTTATAAGCCATAATGATTAGGTCAGCTTATTATAGCCTAAGGTTTTTGTTTGTGTTTGCTATTGATAATTTTAAAGGCATTTCCTTTTTAACAGTGAAACACTTCTTACATTGAAGCATTAACAATGCTTACATCTTCTCTTTGAAATAATGGGTGATTCATCATCAGGACAGGTTTCTTACAAATGACTCATTTATCTCAGCATGCAGTCTTAATCATAAAAAAATTCAATGACTTAATATCATTGGCTAAAAAGACACACATAATTTACTTATACATTCTTGCCAAATTTAAAAATATCTAAGTAAGACAATGATTTTCTTCATTTATTATGAAGAAGACAATTAGTCTTAAAAATATAAGTCATATCAAATAATTTTATCCTTACTTACTGGACTGAATTTTATGAGTCAATAACACAGAAAGGAGATTGCAGTAATATATGGCATTTTTCAATAGATGTGGCCACTGTCTTTCAACTGACAATCTAGTTTTCAGTTTATTTCATTTTTTAAATCTTATGTGACCTTCAGAGAAATGATCACATCCTATTTCTCCCCCTTTTCCTTTCATTTCTGTTAACAGCATTACCATTCTCTTAATCAGCCAGACTGAATCCTGAACTTCATTTATCCATTCAACAAATATATACCTGATGACTGCCAACTGACTTTGGGGAAAATTGTTGTAGCCTCTAGGAATGCAAAGGTAGGAAGAGACAACTTGCCAAAAATAAAAAAAAGATAAAAAGCATAATCAGACACCATTTCATACTCACAAAATGGAAAAAAATGAAAAGCATGAAAATGTTAAGCTTTATGGAGAATGTGGACTAGATGGAATTGTTACAATGCTAGGGGAGTGTTATTTGATCAAGAACTTTGAAAGACCTTCTAATATTGTCTATACACGTTGAAGATACACTTACCATATTCCAAGCCAGTTGGCTTTTAGGCATATACCCTATAAGAGCTCATGTATATGCATACCAGGACATATATAAGCATGTACATAGCCATAGTGTAACAGTCCTATGCCTATTATATGTCTTTGCCTTCCAAAGTGAAGAATATCTGATGAATGTTAGTGAGTATTGAGTATTTAGATGTTATCATTGTTGTTATTTCTTCATATGTTACAATTGTTCTTTTGAAGATATTTAATTTGAAAAAGTGATAGGGATAAAGAAGCACTGATAATCATAAAAAATGACATAAAATGAGAAATAAAATCATAACAATACAGACCAATAAGAAGTAGAATTGACAAGCCATAAACATCATAGAAATAAAAATAAAGCTATTTATTGGTTTAAAAGTAATTAAGAATATTATATTTGCATAGTCAGGGGAATTGGTGAATGGGAATATGCTACTGAGGAATCCACCCAGAACACAGTCCTGAGAGCTGCTCTTTGTTAAACCCAAACCAAACCCACAGTACCATCCTGCACTGAGCTTAGATATTCCCACTGGCTTTGAAATTTAAATGAAGCATCCAGAACTCTAATTTCTATTTTAAGACCAACTATTCCTTGACTGATTCTGCCCTCATGTTGTGAGAATACATATTCTCTCACCAACTTGTGTATGTTCTGACACTGGCTTAGGCGTTTAGTTGCCATGTGAATTATAAGAATTGTATGATGGATTAATTTCTCTCTGCATTGTATTTATGTATAATATGAGGAAAATAACAGTGTTCTCTTGGTATTTTACTAGGATTAGATAAATGCCTAAAGTACTATCTAGAGCATGAAACTTTCCTTTATTTTTCCAATTCCTGTTTCATTTTGGATAGTTTCTGTTGCAAATTTTCCAAATAAACCTATCTTCTGCAATGTCCAGTAGGCTACTAACTTCTTTGGTACAGTTCTTCTCCAGTATAGTTTTCATTCCAGACATTGCAATTTTCATTTCTAGATGTTCAACATTGGTCTTTCAAATATATACATATATCATGCAAATATTATTCATATATCATTTCAAATATATAATATATCAAATATATACATATATCATTCATGTTCTACTCAATGAAATTAATCTCCTACTTTTTGAAACATATGGAAAATAGTATAATACTGTGTTAATGCCCATGTCTGTTAATATTATAATTGGTGTCACTTCTGGGTCTCTTCCCATTGATTGATTTTTACCCTCATTATGGGTCATATTTTTCTGCTTCTTTTCATGCCTTATACTATTTGGTTGAATTTTTTTTTAACTTACCAAGTCTGGAAATTTTGTATTTTTATAAATTCTTAAACTATTTTCTAAGATACAGTTTATGCTACTTAGAAACAGTTTTTCAGTTTTATTAGGTAGAACCAGAGCAGTCTTTGGTCTAGAGATTATTTTTTCCTTCACTACTGAGGTGATACCATTCTGAGTACTCTACATAATATACCTTGATTTCAAGCTTTTATCCTCTGGCAAGTGGGAACACAGCTAGGCCAGCCATATGTGAGTTTGTAGGGATTGCACTCTGTTCCTTTCAAGGTGGTTCTTTTTCCAGCCTTTGAATTTTTTTCTGACATGTGATCAGTGCTCAGCTGGAGACTCTAGGGAGACCCTGAAGATCTCTAAAACGTGTTCTCTTTTTTCTCTTTCTCTGTGTAACACTGTACTCTGCTGTGTGAATTCCAACTACCTTGGCCTTATTGGATTCTCAGCTCAGTCTCCTCAACTCAGGAAGACTGCCAGTATCTGAAAATAGATGTTTCATATATTAGTCTCCAATTTTTTTAGCTGTTTTCGGGTGTGAGAGTAAATCTGGTCGCTATTCACCCTCCGGGCTAGCAGCAAAGTTAAATAAGCTATTATTAATAATGACAGTCCTCTGAGTCTTATCTAGCACGTCCATGAGAATTGCATGAAGTAAGTTAGGCTATGTGTGCATGTGTATTAGCATCACAATTAACCCCATATGGGAAAATAGGTGGCATTGCTTTCAACATGTCTTTTAGCCATCTGTGCATGCATGCTAAGTAACTTTAGTTATGTCTGACTCTGTGTGACCCTATTGACTGTAGCCTGCCAGGCTCCTCTGTCCATGGAATTTCCCAGGCAAGAATACTGGAGTGGGTTGCCATGCCCTCCCCCAGGGGATCTTCACAACCCAGGAAACAAACCTTTGTCTCTAATGTCTCCTGCATTGGCAGGCTGGTTCTTTACCGCTAGGGCCACCTGGGATGCACATCTACCCAGTAGCATTTCAGCATTCAAAAACTAAGATCAAGGCTCTCGACCCCATCACTTCATGGCAAATAGATAGGGAAAACATGAAAACAGTGACAGACTTCATTTTCTGGGGCTCCAAAATCACTGCAGACAATGACTGTACCTGTGAAATGAAAAGATGCTTGCTCCTTGAAGAAAAATGGCAAAACTAGACATCATATTATAAAGCACAGACATCAGTTTGCCAACAAAGTTCCATCCAGCCAAAGCTATGGTTTTTCCAGTAGTCATGTTCAGATGTGAGAGTTGGACCATAAAGAAGGCTGAGCACTGAAGAACTGATGCTTTGAATTGTGGCGCTGGAGAAGACTCTTGAGAATCCCTTGGACAGCCAGGAGATCAAACCAGTCAATCCTAAAGGAAATCAACCCTCAATATTCATTGGAAGGACTGATGCTGAAGCTTCAATAATTTGGCCATCTGATTTGAGGAGCCAACTCATTGAAAAAGACCCCCAAGCCTGGGAAAGAGCAAAAGTAGAAAGAAAAGATAGTGGCAGAGGATGAGATGGTTAGATGGCATCACCAACTTAATGGACATGAATTTGAGCAAACTCCAGCAGACAGTGATGGACAGGGAAGCCGGGCCTAGGGTAGGGGTGGGTAATATGAGTCAAAAGGGATACAGAGAAATTTCTATGCATTTGGTAATGATTGAGTGGATATACACATCTATCAAAGTATGCACTTAATATGTGTTTATTTTAATAATGTAAATTATACCTCAGTAAAGATAATAAAAAGAAGAAAATGCAATTGGCACACGTTTCTACAGAGATACCCTACATTTTCGATGGAATGAACACTTAAACTTTTTTTACTGAACACCCCTTAAAAATAATCTGTTCCCTCAGGATCTTTTTTTAACTTTTATATTAGAATATAAAAGTTGATTAACACTGCTGTGTTAGTTTTAGTTGTACAGCAAAGGGATTCAGTTCTGCATATGCATGTATCTCTTCTTTTTCAAATTCATTTCCCATTTAGGTTGTTATGTAATACTGAGCAGAGTTCTCTGTGTTATACAGTAGGTCCTTTTTAATTATCCATTTTAAATACAGCAGTGTATATACTCAGGATCTTTTAATTTTCTGGTTCTCTTTGTCTACAATGCTCTTTCCCAAAACAACAAGATCCAGAGACATTTCTTTGAGTTCTTCGTTGAATATCATCTTATGAAGACACCACCCATGACATCCTATATAAAAAATAGTTCACCCACTTTTTGTTCCCATCATTCCACTTCCTTATCTTGCTTGATTTTCCTTCAAAGCAGTTATTTCTGCCTGCACATTATGTGTGTATTCGTTTATGTATTTATTGTCTGTCTTCTCCCACTACTGAAGGAGACAGAGTTTTTGCTGTTTCAGTCACCTCTGTGCCCTAAAAGCCACAAACATGGAAGTGCTCACATGTATGTGCTCAGTAATATTTGCTGAACAATTGTTAGCAAGCAGGAAGGCAGTGGCAAAATTAGCTGTATGACAGTCAGCACATAAGATGGTTGCTGCTGCTGCAGGCCTGGCTAAAGTTAAAACAGGAGGCAATGGAATAAAAATTACAGGAGAATAAGCAGTGCACTTCAATGCTGGCTGAAAATTATTAGTACCAGGAGAGCCCTTAAGTAAAACACTTCTAATATCCAGGCCCTGCCACTGGAGAATCTATTTTAATTGGTCTAGAGTTGGGTCCAGTTATTAACTTTTTAAAGCTCTCCAGGTGACATTAAGGTGCAACCAGGGGTGAGAACCATGGACATAGAAGAAGAATTCAGCCCTGTTCCTGCTCTTTGAATGTTGGCCTTCAATATACCCACAGGCCAAAACCTATGACCACTTCAAAGCTCAAAGTGCCTGGCTTCAAAACTCAGCTCTTGCAAGCAAGAAGCATAGAAAAGTTATGATTCTAGACACTTATATTATCAGCGACTGTCTATGAGTTTATGTTGGTGTGTGCATGTGCAAATATGGGAGAGTACATTTGCAAGTGTGCATAAATTTGAGTTTGGGGGAGGGAAAGAGGGAAAAAAAGAAAGTGTGTGTGTGTATGTGTGTATACCCTAAGTGTTTGAAACATGCTTTTAGATTTTTTCAAAGAGACATAAAACACAGTTGGATAATTTAGTGATTTATTCAAGTACCATGACATTTGTTTGGTTTGCAAGGTTTCAAAATTTTTAAGTAAGACAAAGCCTGCTGGCCAACCACCTCATGTTCAGCTGGAACTCTAAGACAAGTCCCAGCCACAAGGGTGGCATCAGGTCTAGACTGTCGATTGCAGAGCATGCAAGATTATTTCCGAGATAACCTACTAGTCAAAAAGTAATCAAATTTTTGGAAACAAACTTCAACCTAAGGCTGAGATGAGGAGTCAAAACCAGGCTGATAAGCGGGAAGATAGGATAGCGAGGGGAGCAGCAATAAAATCAAACACTTTGTTTTTAAAAAGAACATGAAAAAACTGAAAATATAATAGACCCTGAATGCTGTGATGTGGGCAGTGTGACATCTGCACCTTCATGTGGGTGCAGACATGACCTAATGTTATTGCAACTATAGTCCACTTACCTGGATCAGAGATGCTGCTGCTACTGCTAAGTTGCTTCAGTCGTGTCCGACTCTGTGCAACCCCAGAGACGGCAGCCCACTAGGCTCCCCCATTCCTGGGATTCTCCAGGCAAGAACACTGGAGTGGGTTGCCATTTCCTTCTCCAATGCAAGTGAAAAGTGAAAAGGGAAAGGGAAGTCGCTCGGTCATGTCCGACGTTAAGCGACCCCATGGACTGCAGCCCACCAGGCTCCTCTGTCCATGGGATTTTCCAGGCAAGAGTACTGGAGTGGGGTGCCATTGCCTTCTCCGGATCAGAGATACATGAAAATAAAATACAGCAGAGAAAGGAGACAAAGCAGTCATCATTTAATCAATTTCTCTACATAGTACACATGTATTCAGAATTAATTTTGGATTTCAGTAAGCAGATATTCAGCCTATCTTTATTCCCATTTTATTATTTAGAATCTAGATCATTGGGCATTTAACAAAAATGAACTATGAGAACCACTCACATTTGTTTTATCAAAATAATTTAATATTAAATGAGCAAGTGACTGCAAATTAGGAAAAACTTTTCAGCATAATTGCATAAAAAAAGCCTCAAGTTTTCAAAGTATATACATTAGGGGGTATTTTTTTTAACAGTATCAAGAATATACTTTTGGGAATACAAATATGTCTTTCTTTCAGGAGAAAAATGCATTTATTGCAGAGTATTTGTTACATTTAAAGGCAAGTGATACTTATATATACAAAGTAATCAAAATATAAACAAGATTTACATTAAGTATTAGAAGGGGAAAACAGGAAAATACAGTAATGAATAGTGTGAAAACAAGAAAACAAGATTTCAATCACGGTAAAATCACCAATTTTCAGCCAGTTTTGTTGCTCAATCGTATCCGAATCTTTGCAACCCCATTGACTGCAGCATACCAGGCTTCCCCATATATCACCAACTCCCAGAGCTTGCTCAAATTCATGTCCATCAAGTCGGTAATACCCTGCAACCACCTCATCTTCTGTCGTCCCCTTCTCCTGCCTTCAATCTTTCCCAGCATCAGGGTCTTTTCCAATGAGTCAGTTCCTTGCATCACATGGCCAAAGTATTGTTGCATCAGCTTCAGCATCAGTCCTTCCAATGAATATTCAGGACTGATTTCCTTTAGGATTGACTGGTTTGGTTTCCTTGCAGTCCCAGGGACTCTCAAGAGTCTTCTCCAACATCACAGTTCAAAAGCATCAGTTCTTTGGGCCTCAGCTTTATCTATGGTCCAACTCTCACATCCATACATGACTACTGAAAGACCCATAGCTTTGACTAGGTGAACCTTTGTTGGCAAAGTAATGTTTCTGCTTTTAAATAGGCTTTCGAGGGTGGTCATAGCTTTTCTTCCAAGGAGCAAGCATCTTTTAATTTCATGGCTGCAATCACCATCTGCAGCAATTTTGGAGCCCAAGAAAATAAAGCCGGTCACTGTTTCCCCATCTATTTGGCATGAAGTGATGGGACCGGATGCCATGATCTTAGTTTCCTGAATATTGAGTTTTAAGCCAACTTTTTCACTCTCCTCTTTGACTTTCATCAAGAGGCTCTTTAGTTCCTTTTTGCTTTCTGCCATAAGAGTGGTGTTATCTGCATATCTGAGATTATTGATATTTTGCCCAGCAATCTTGATTCCAGCTTATGCTTCATCCAGCCTGGCATTTCACATGATGTACTCTACATATAAGTTAAATAAATAGGGTGACAGTATAAAGCCTTGATGTACTCCTTTCCCAATGTGGAACCAGTCTGTTGATCCATGTCTGGTTCTAACTAAAAATTCAAAGTTAAACTGAAGAAAGTAGGGAAACCCACTAGACCATTCAGGTATGACCTTAATTAAATCCATTACAATAATGCAGTGGAAGTTACAAATGAATTCAAGGGATTATATGTGATAGAGTGCCTGAAGAACTATGGATGGAGGTTCGTGACATTTTATAGGAGGCAGTGATCAAGACCATCCCCAAAAGAGAAAGGTAAACAGACGAAATGCTTGTGTGGGTAGGCCTTACAAGAGAAAGGCCTGAGAAAAGAAGGGAAGCTAAAGGCAAAGAAGAAAAGGAAAGATATACCCGTCTGAATGCAGAGTTCCAAAGAATAGTAAGGAAATAAGAAAGCCTTCCTCATTGATCAATGCAAAGGAATAGAGAAGAAAAATAGAATGGAAAAGACTAGGGATCACTTCAAGAAAATTAGAGATACCAAGGGAATATTTCATGGAAAAGATGGGCACAATAAAGAACAGAAATGGTATGGACCTAACAGAAGCAGAAGATGTTAAGAAGAGGTGGCAAGAATATAGAGAAGAAATATACAAAAAAGATCTTAATGACCCAAATAACCATGATGGTGTGATAACTCATCTGGTGTGTGAAGTCAAGTGCCTTAGGAAGCATCACTATGATCAAAGCTAGTGGAAAAGATGGAATTCCAGCTGAGCTGTTTCAAATCCTAAAAGATGATGCTATGAAAGTGCTACATTCAGTATGCCAGCAAATTTGGAAAAATAACCAAGTTTACTGGTTGAAATATATCTAGCTCCCCCTAGTTTTTAAAAGCATTTAAAAGAGTAGTCATATTTCCAAATAGTACCTTTCCACTAAGAAATAGAAGAATTCTTCAAACAAAATGATTAAATCATATTCTTAGTGAAGCTTTCAGTGAACTACCATAATTACCACTAAATTCTCTTTAAACATCTTATCAGTCAGGGTTTAATCAAGAGACAGAAACCACACAGTAATTTGAACAGCGGAAGTTTTATATGAAGAAATATAAACTACTTATAGGTAATTAGCTACTCAAGGGGATAAGAAGAAAACTCTAAGGAATACACTAGAGCTAAGAAAGAGTACCAAGAGTAAAGCAAATTTGGAGATGGCCCCCTTCCCCGGTTGGAGTTTGGTTGTTGTTTCAGAAAGTGCAATTGAAGCACACTGGAGTTTGGAAAAATTCATGGCATGCCCCAGCACCAGAGCTAATCCATAGTCACTGATCTGAAGCTAGGAGTTGGAGAACTTCCCGATGACGTTAATGAAATTCACTTTTTAAATTCGCTAGGGAGCTTGTTGGACTCCCACAGAATTTGCTAAAACTTCCTGCCAGGGTGGGAAGGAGATGCTGAAGTTATCAGAAAGTTATGTGGGGCACCCCTGAAACTCCTGGAAATCACCTTAAGGAAGAAGGTAGGGGAGAGTGTCCTGAGGAACTCAGGAAAAATGCACATGGTGACCAGGAACCCAGATGCAGGGCCTGAGGAATCTGCAGGAAGGCTTGCCCAGAGATGCTTCTTCCACTGGCTGCTCTGCATGCCAGTCCAGCGGCACAGGGACCAGTAGGAAGAAGATCTCAACAGAAAGAGTAGAATTCTCTTCCTCGTGTTATGTCCCTCCTGCTGCCTCAACTGGCATTGCTTAACACTGGGCCAGCTTACCAGAGAGAAATCAGAACCACAAGCAGGGTGATGAAGGTTAAATTGAGAGCTGAGAGGCAATTCACTGATAACTGGCATATCACTCCCCTGACACACGCTAAATTCCTAATACTTTTCACATCAACCTACTAATAGTTTGGAGTTCTGGTTTTTAATGTTATTAGGTCTTTTATGACTGACTTTGACTGTTTGTTACAAAATAATCTATATCTAGCAATTTATTTCTCTTTAAAGATAAATTTCTAATAAAGTTAAAAACTCAGAACATCAGTGAAAGTGAAAGTCACTCAGTCGTGTCTGACTCTTTGTGACCCCATGGACTAGACTGCCAAGCTTCTCTGTCCACGGAATTCTCCAGGCCAGAAAACTAGAGTGGGTAGCCTTTCCCTTCTCTAGGGGATCTTCCTGACCCAGGGATTGATCCCAGGTCTCCTGCATTACAGCTGGATTCTATCATCTGAGCTACCAGAGAAGCTCAGCGGCCTTCCAAAAACATTAGGAGGACTTCATGGTTAATTTTTCCTGGATCCTTTGAGGATAACATTTAGTATATACTTAGAACTTTCATTATTATCACATGAGTATCAATCAAACATTATTAAGAAGTAAAATTAATGACACTAATACATTTTTCTCATCTCCCAGAGCTACTTCTAATATATAACTAAATTGAATGAAACTAATTCACTTTCATTTTTAATAATCCCTGTGTGAATTTAAAAAATATGTTATTCTTGTTAAAACCTATGTTTTTTTCCCAACCCAAAATATTTGGAGAAATATACTTAAAGCAGTAGTTTAGTTTAATGCTCTTTTTAAAACATCATTGAATAAAATAATATGTTGCTAAGTCGCTTCAGTCGTGTCCGACTCTGTGCAACCCCATAGACGGCAGCCCACTGGGCTCCTCTGTCCCTGGGATTCTCCAGGCAAGAACACTGGAGTGGGTTGCCATTTCCTTCTCCAATGCATGAAAGTGAAAAGTGAAAGTGAAGTCGCTCAGTCGTGTCCAACTCTTAGCAACCCCATGGACTGCAGCCCACCAGGCTCCTCCATCCATGGGATTTTCCAGGCAAGAGTACTGGAGTGGGGTGCCATTGCCTTCTCTGAAAATAATATGTAAAGGAAAATCAACAACTGCTTTTCTAAAATTTCTTTATTCTTATAAAGATTTAGTTGCAAACGCTTTTTATTTGGAGTATTGAATGACTAACAAGAAAAATGTCTTTCTAGAAGTCTCTGTCACTACTTAAGTATTGATATTTTACTCTACAGAAATAGAGGCCTTTATACTACTCTGCCAGAACAAGATGACTAAAAGCAAACAACCTCCAGGTCACAACAAAGAGTCAACCTTCCTAGTAATCATCCCATTGAACTCAATTTAATGCCTTCTTATTACTCATCAAATGCATCTAAACAAATGAATCTAATGACATCATTTGTTTCACAACTGGCCCACCTGATAAAAGAAAATTAGTTCCATGCTCAATATTTGAGAGGATAATGGACTCTGTAATGACACAAAGTACTGAACTCTATCTTGTTTATAGGAAAATTTCAACAAAAGCATGTATATAAATGTACCATAAAACACAAAGATTATTTGTACTTAACTGCTCACTGTTCTTTCATGTTGTTAGGTTCTGCATTGTACATGTATAAAAGAGCAGAGAAAAGCAATGAGGGCTTGAATCTACAGCAAATGAAACCTTGCCTATTTATAGTGTATTCCCTCACAAAATGCAAAATGTATTCCAGTAAACTATATTATTTATTTTTTAATAAACTGAATAACCACATGATCTTCATTTCCAATGATGATATAAAATCTAAGAGACCAAACAAGCAGGATATAGGACAGATCCCTACTTCTTGAAGCTCACACGTAGCCACTGCCTCTACCTCACACCAGTTTTCAGAAGGGAACATAGCCCCAGTCACCTGTGAACTGGCTCAGTGCAGCACCAATAGTGCTGCATTGTATAAAGCTGTACCACTAATAAAGGTCACTTCACAGAGGTCAGCCCAATCATGTTTTCTTTCCACGGTTGTGCCAAATTTCTGTAAGCTGTTCATACAAAGAGGCAATGGTATCAAACCCTGAATCTGTATAGCCCCCTTAAAGGACCATTCACACGCATGAGCTTTTCTCAGAGAAACACTTATTATCATCTTCATGGAGCAATATTTTCTTTCAAATACGCAATAAAAATATCTCTGACAGTATTTTGACTACAACACTTGCTTGATAAAGGGACATATACGTAGAAGCAGTTTAGATGAACATCCATTGAAACTCTGAGGACCTCTGAGGTATTTCTTCTCTCTTTACAAAGCCCAAGGAACCAATACTGATACTGTCTTCTAAATGCCAAGGAAATGCAAATTCTAGTGAATGCTCAAGTCCCAACCAATCACAATTAATTGAATTTCTGTGAAGCAGTGTGACCTAAATGATATAGGAATTATGACATCCCTAGGCAGAACAAAATAATGGAAAGATTTTCTCCAAACCCAGCGAAAACTGTCATTTCACTTACATGATCCCATTCACAATGTGGCAAGTCTGGAATTCATTGTCAAGACCAATCACCTCAAACTTTCTGAAAACCCAGACATTCTCACATCGATTAGATGACTCTCTGAATAAGGTGGAAATGCAAGTCACTTTTGGCTATTTAAGGGTTAGTTTATGAATTAACTAATTCTTGGAGACCTCATCCATTTCTTTTTAACAGCTACATTTGAAAAAAACAAATGCTCCCAAGATAAAAACTTTAATTGCAATTCTAACTCTTTCAAAAATTTTGTATCTGTTTTAACATCAAATCTCCATAGCAACCTTACACACACACAAAAAAAAAATACACAAAAAAAAACACAAAAGCCATAAAAGAATGGTGGCCACAGTCAGTGACAGATAAATCAAGCAAAATGATCTTCACATTGATGAAGGCCATTACTTGTTTTCTCCCCCCAGCATATGCTTTTTTCATGCATACACTGCTCTCCTTTTCTCACTTAGCATCTTATCTAGATTTCATTAACAGAGCATTATTCTCAGCAAACTAAACTAGCAATGGCCATTAATTTTAAGTCTGGTTAATAATAGAAAAAGTTATAATTGTTCAGAAAGGCATTTACTTTATGCTGCAGTGCTAAGTCGCTTCAGTCGTGTCCAACTCTTTGTGACCCTATGGACTGTAGCCCACCCATTTGCATTATAAGACTTCAGTTTACGTTTTGGTACTGGCTGCTCCTGTGATTTGTCAGGACACTTCTTGTGTACTACTTCATACACTCACAACCCCACCTTTGATTCCAGCTACTGGAGCAATTACAAGCTCTGTGAACTTTGGCAGGATCTGATCAGATCCAATCATGAAGTTCCTTTCCTTAGCTCCATACCTGGAACTCTGGGTTTCTGTCCTGAGGCTCCAGAATGCTTCATTGCAAGATACTCACTAAACCCTCTTAGCATTCATACATGTGAAAGACACAGTAGAAGAATAATGTCAGTGAGAATATATACTCTTGGGAAGTAGCCAGTGATGCATGGCCACCTGAGCAGACACTTGAAAGAAGACTGAAAGATCAGTGATAAAGAAGGCTAGGAGAGAAAAAGAATAGACAAACAGGAACTGGCAAAGCATGTAAAGATTTCTATAAAACCAGAAAGCAGGCACCATGGATTATACACTAAATACACACACACAAAAAAAGAAAAGCTCAGACTGCTTTCATCATAAGCACCCCAGAAATGACATAGTACATAGATATATGGGCTATATGGGCCCAACAGGAAGGACTCCAACATTCCTAGATCTGTCTAATGCTGCTGCTTCTAACTGTCCAAGCTACCAAGAACAGAAACCATCACTCCGCCTTTGGTATAGCAGCAGGTAGATTAAATTGTTTCTCTTCTATTTGGAAGGGTCAGAAGTTCATCCTCATGAAGACAGTTACTAATTCCAAGTGTGTGCTTGCTTTTCCTGCCCTCAGAGTCTTAGCCAACAACACTGTCTGAGGTCTTATGGAATGCTTAATCCACAATTAGGTAGTCCTATACAGAGTGAAAGAGGAGAGTGAAAAAGTTGGCTTGAAGCCCAACATTCAGAAAACTAAGATCATAGCATCTGATCCCATCACTTCATGGCAAACAGATGGGGAAACAGTGGAAACAGTGTCAGACTTTATTTTGGGGGGCTCCAAAATCACTGCAAATGGTGATTGCAGCCATGAAATTAAAAGATGCTGACTCCTTGGAAGGAAAGTTATGACCAACCTAGATAGCATATTAAAAAGCAGAGATATTACTTTGCCAACAAAGGCCCGTCTAGTCAAGGCTATGGTTTTTCCAGTGGTCATGTATGGATGTGAGAGTTGGGTTGAGAAGATAGCTGAGCACCAGAGATTTGATGCTTTTGAACTGTGGTGTTAGAGAAGATTCTTAAGAATCCTTTGGACTGCAAGGAGGTCCAACCAGTCCATCCTAAAGGAGATCAGTCCTGGGTGTTCTTCAGAAAGACTGATGCTAAAGCTGAAACTCCAATATTTTGGCCACCTCATGCAAAGAGTTGACTCACTGGAAAAGATCCTGATACTGGGAGGGATTGGGGGCAGGAGGAGAGGGGGATAACAGAGGATGAGATGGCTGGATGGCATCACTGACTCGAAGGACATGAGTCTGAGTGAACTCCAGGAGTTGGTGATGGACAGGGAGGCCTGGCGTGCTGCTATTAGTGGGGTTGCAAAGAGTCAGACATGACCGAGCGACTGAACTGAACTGAACTGATACATCACAACACTCAAACAGGGCATATACTTCATAGCCAAGAAAGTATAAGAGTGAGACCATTACCATTGGATCAAGTGATTTAACCTTGATGTTTACCATTCCCACAACTCTGGGCTCTGCAGGAGTAGTGATCCTTGTTTTCATAAGTGGTGCCATCTTGCATGTGGACACAATAAAGTTCCCACTGAACTATAAGCTATGGTGGCCACCAGAATGTTTTGTATTCTTGTGTCTAACTCCAATATTTTGGCTACCTGATGTGAAGAACTGAACTCATTTGAAAAGATCCTGATGCTGGGAAAGATTAAAGGCAAGAGGATAAGGGGACAACAGAGGATGAGATGGTTGGATGGCATCACCGACTCAACGGACATGAGTTTGGGTAAACTCCAGAAGTTGGTGATGGACAGGGAGGCCTGGCATGCTGAGGTCCATGGGGTCACAAAGAGTCAGACATGACTGAGTGACTGAAGTGAACTGAACTACGTCTAGGAACCAAGAGAAGTCATTATCTTTGGGGAAGTAATTTATCCTAACCACCAGGAGGACATAATACTGTTTCTATAAAATGAATGTGGGAAGGAATATAAGAAGTGATCCACCTGGGTGCCTCTTAGTTCTCTTACCCCATCATAACAGTAAATGAAGTAACTCTGACCTGAAAAGAAGTATGAAGTCCTTGAAACTTCCTTAACTCATCAATATTATAAATCAGAAGCAATAATACATCCCAAAAGGAAGTATGGGGATAAATGCCACCATAAAAGATTTAGGGGTGGTGGTATCCATTACCTCTTCAAGCAATACATTTGTTGGTCTCTGCAAAAATTAAATAGATAGTGGCAGATGATGTTGAGCTCCATAAATTTTGCCAAGTGGTAGCCCCAATCACAGCTACCATGCAAAATGAGGTATCTTCACTGGAGAGAATTATGAAGTATGCAGGGTGTAGATATTGATCTGGTCAATGCACTCTTCCAAATCTTTATCAGTAAGGAGGATCAAAGCCTATTCTTTATTACTGCGTGGGAAAACACACATAGTCTCTTTGCTCTATGAGTATATTCATTTTCCTGCCCTGTCATAATACAGTCCTTAATTATCTTGATATTACAATGGAAATAGACCATAGTATAGTTCCTATGATCATGATTTTAAAAGACTTCTGGAAATAATTCCTTAGATATTTCATATTGAAACATATAAATATACTTTTTCACTTTAATAATGTACCACATTCTGTTAGATTATATCATAATGTGTTAAATTACTTATTATAATCCTTCCAATTTTGCTTATAAACAATGTTCCACTGATTTTCTAGATAATGTGTATTTGATAATTTTCTAAGAACATAGGACTAAAATTGAACTCTGGTTGGCCAAAAATACATAAGTTTTTAAATTGTAGATACATGAACAGTCACCTCAAGAAATATTCTAGCTTGCATTGTCACTAACATTTCTTGATACATTCACCAACATTAGGTAATATGAATGGAAGAATTTAATTCAATAATATCTTCCTTGGGGAAATCTGTCCCCCTCTCTGTTTGTTGTTCATTTAGTTCTTAACCACACCAGGATTATTTCGGTAAAGGAAGAGTACCATTAAACTGCTTTCTTGGGTTCTTAGGTGTCTGATTCTTTTAAATGGAATGTGCTTTTGTGTTTTTAATGCCCTTGAAAATTTGAGTGTTGACATTTGGGAATAAAAGGTAAGGCTGAACTGATTGTTGCTCTTTGTAGGACTGAAAAATGAATCATGATATTCTCAGACAATTAGAATGAGATCTGGAGAAGAGAAGAGGAAAGTGAGAAGAAAGAACAAAAGCAAAGGAGAAAGAGAAACAGTGTATACATGATCAGGAGGGAAAGAAGGAAGAGACAGAAAAAGAAGGCCAGGAAAGGGGAAAGAAGGAGGAGAAACAGAGAGAAAACACAGATAAATGTTTACATCATGAGAAGAATGGTAAATTCAAGGAGAAAAGAAAACTAAGATTGGCACAGGTAATGAGGACATTTGGGTGGAAGAATAAACAAGAGATTTTAAACAGGCTTTGTTAAGATTGCAATATACTTAAAAAATCTTCTGTAAAGTCTCCCTTTGAAGGGTTAATAGGTAGCAGAGATGTGCCTGCAAAGGGGTCTCTCTGCTCGGGCTGAGCGTCCTTGCAAACGAGGCGTTCTACCAAGAGTCTGGACACAGCCTTGAGTTTAATGGTCCCTTGCAAACGAGGGAGCATTCCCTTCTTGAGAAAAGAAGGAGATGGGGGCTTTGGGCAGACTCTGCAGTAGACAGAGATTTCACTCCCCTTTGCTATACGATAACACGTATGCATCTGCTCTGTGCTGAAAAGGCTTATTCATGCACTCTGGAATTCTGCCTAGGGGGCTTTTATAATAAACGGCAATTAGTTTTTTGCCCAGTTCTGTTCCTCCGGCCAGAGTGTGCGTCTGTCTTTTGTGTGTGTCTTGTTTTATGTTATTTCACTCGTAATCTCCAACACCCTTTTGTATTAATGTCATTGTTCAAATGGAAAAGAAAAGGGAATTTGGGGGTAATGCTGAGTTCCAAATCCTTCATCCACTTGGCAGTGATTCACAGCAGTTTGTCAAAATCTCCAATGTATTGAAAGGGTAATTCTGGGCAGCTTTGGACTAGTAAGAAAACATTTAACCTGAGATCAGAAGACCAAGTTCTGTCTAGTATCACCTTCTAAGTGGTAATAGAGTCATTTAAAGCTTCCCAATCAAAATTTCCTCAACTGAAATGCTTAAAAGATAAAAATGAACATTTTGAATTATTAGACTGGTTGAGTATATAAGCTTTAAATAAAAAATATTTGCATAATATTCTATGTAGTAATCAATCAATAAATGTTTGCTGAATGCAAAGACTATAATTTTTAGAAATACAATAGAAAAAAAAACAGAATAAAATATGTAAACCAATGGGAACTAGATAAGATGGAGACAAAGGGATTTTGCAATTCTTTAAGAATTTCCCCCAATTATTTGACTCTAATTTGATCCCTTTTCTTATTCACAAAAATCATATTATTGAATTTCAACATGAAATAATATAAAGCTAAAAATGTATTTGAAAATTCCTAAAAAGAATAAGTTTTCCCTTTCAGTGATTACCATTTTCCATCAGATACTTAAAAAGATTTACTTAAAGAAATATTGACTAAAACCAAGCAATATTGTGATTTCTTGTGATTGTTTAAAATATTTAAATATTAAAATTATTTATAAAGTATAATAAGAATTTCTTCTTCCTCAGTTTCTACATACTTGTTATCTCCATAATCACAGAGATTTAGAGGGAATGAGCTGTTTAATTTTAATTATCATAGTCTATTTAATTGACATAGAAATATATTGAATTACTTATAAAACTGCTATGTCAATCTATCTCTTCAGAAGATATTGACTGAGGAGACCCTAGTAATCTAATGTAAAAATATGTACTTTCACTATTTTTAAATTATGAATTATTGATCCAACTAACAGCTCCAAAGGAGCTATTACTGCCCATCATTAAAACTATTTAATGACTTTTAAAGCAATGATTATCCACCTAATTGACCATGACAGTTGCTTTGGTGGAGTTATGGTGTGACATCTAATATCTACTTAAAGACTTCTTTGAAATTGCAATTATTGCTTCATTGTGCTATCATAGAGAGGTAAGTAATGACTACCACCATTGTCAATGAGAGCAGAATTAAAAGCTCATCCTTGTTCAGTAGAGTAATTTTTGGTACATTTGGGTATCACAATAGTCATGAATTTAGCTGTAAAGATGGCTTAGAAACTTAAGTTTGAGAGTTACTGTATGCTCAGTGAATTAGGTCCATTTTCCTAAATTCCTTCCCTCTCACTTTTTTTCCTGTCCTTCCTTTCCATTTCTTTACCTTCCCATTTTTCTGCATCATTCTCTTTTAAATTTTACTAACATTACTAACTACACATTGTGCCCAGTGTACAGTTATACACTGCTTGCCCCTGGTAATGCAAGTTAAATAAAACTCATTCCCCTTTTCATATTCTGTTGGAATAGGGATAAAAGTTAAGTTGATGAATAATTATGGCTCAGTGTATTAAATGTTATTTAGGTATATACAAAGGAATCGCAAAAAGATGTCTTCTAATTCAGATGGGAGAATCAGGGAATGGTATCTGAAAATCATGATATATAACCTGAACCTCTTTGGAAAGAAGTCTATCCAAGTAGATCTGGAGAAAGAAGGTGTGTCTATCTGTTCATGACCCATGGCAAAGAATCAGTTTGACTTGTACCAACCTCTAACCTGATGCTCAGAAAGACTGAAGGCAGGAGGAGAAGGAGACAACAGAGGATGAGATGGTTGGATGACATCACCACTCAATGGACATGAGTTTGAGCAAGGTGGTGAAGGACAGGGAAGCCTGGCATGCTGCAGTCCGTGACGTCGCAAAGAATTGGACATGACTGAGCAACTGAACACCAACAGCAACAACAGCTTCTAACCATCAAGTGAATTAACTTTCCTCTTTTGGATTTACCAGAAACAAAGGCAACTACTATTTTCTGTTTCTTAATTGAGAACTCAAATCTACATTTAACTAGTATGATTCTTGTTGCAAGACAACACCATGCGTGCATTAAAAAATAAAAAAAAAAAGAAAGACTTAGTAGTCTGTCGGGTCTTGCCCTCTCCTTGACATTGCTGCAGGGTATTTAAAGTCTTTCTGGCCCTTCTGAAGCTTAGACAAGAAAGAGAAATCAAAGGCTGATGAATTTGTGGTGAAGTAACACATGAGTCATCTCTTGTTTCTGATCCTGGTGTCCCCTACTGTTTATTAGTTTGAATTAGTATCATAGTTTCTGTGGAAGTAGAGGACAATCACTCAAAATGTCCTCGCTTCAGTTACTCAATAAGCCCTCTCCTCCCATTACTGACAAGCAAGGATAGTGTGGTGAATCAGTTACTGAGAGGATTTATGATACTAGGAGAAGTCTGAAATTGAAGTATCCATTGCAAAGTTACTTGACATTCTAAAGGACAAGAGGTGAGGGGAAAACATAGGTTAAGATTATCAGGGGACTTCCCTGGTGGTCCAGTAGTTAAGAATCCACCTTCCAGTGCAGGGGGCATAGATCCCACCCCTGAATCGGGTAAATTCCACATTCTGAGGGGCAGCTAAGCCCCGGTGCCACAACTACTGAAGCCCACATGCCTAAAGCCTGTGCTTACATGAAAAGCCACTACAACGAGAAGCATGTGCACGGCAACCAGAGAACAGCCCTGGCTTGCCGCAACTAGAGAAAACCCACGTGAGCAATGAAGACCCAGTGCAGCCAAAAAAAGAAAAGGATTATCAGAGAAAAAGGGATTGTAGAAACAACCTAGTTCCATTATTATTTGCATGTCCCTAACATCAAGTTGTAATGAAAATCAGGCTAGCATGAATATAAACACTTTTTCTAGGGCAAAGAGGAAAGCTGTATAGCAAACTGGGAATTTATAATAGCAAATTTCTATCTTTGGATTGTGTGCATGTATTTGTGCATTCAGGATTTGAAGCAAGCCTAATAGAAATATGGGTTTCCCTTGTGGCTCAGCTGGTAAAGAATCTGCCTGCAAGGCAGGGGATCTGGGTTCAATCCCTGGGTTGGGAAAATCTGAAGACGGGAAAGGCTACCCACTCCAGTATTCTGGCCTAACAGAAATATATGCAGCAAAGATATTCTGATGCATCAGATAACCTATTTTATTTCAGTGTGACTGGAATATAAAATGGGTACATATGTGTGCACACATGTTCTTGTCTGGGTTCTATGCTGTTTACATTGGATAGAGGTAGCAAGGCAATGAAAAATAAAGCTACAGGGGTAAGTAGGGAATCACCTAAATAAGCTGGCCTTACATGGCCAATTAGGGTATGTGGACCTTATCCTAAAGATTAGATAGAAAACCACCAAGAGTAAGTATGGAGGAACGATGCTAATTTCTGAAAAATTTACTGACACCTAAATTGAAATAAAGAGATACATAGAAATAATAGATAAAATGAAATAAATTTCATTCAGAAGGGACCTGAATGAAAATTAAGCAAACGGGTAAGGAGGTCTTGGGTATTGTCATAAGTCAATTAAGAAATAACTTGTGCTTTAATTAAGCATTGCCAATAGCATTAAGAGGAAGTCAAAACAAGATGAAAGAGTCCTGGAGAGGACTGGTGAATATATTTAATGCCACCATGTGAGTGTTTTTAATACCACTGAGCTGTTCATTTAGAGGGGTTAAGATGGTAAATTTTATGCCATGTGTATTTACCACAATTTTTTAAAATGGAGGAAAAAAGGGAATTTGAGAATATAAAAATTTGCAAGGCAGGATTGTACTTTAGGATGAACTTATTGTGGATATGAATAAGGAGCGTCCCTTGTGACTCTTTTATTTCTGAGCTGCAAAACTGAATGTGAAAGGTGGACATTCTCCGGTTCAGGAAAAACAGGGGAAGAGTAACTTTTTTGATTGGAAGAAAGGTGACAGGCTAGATCATGTGTTTATTGTTAACGTTGATTTTGAGATGTCTGTTGCCATCTAGTTTATGATGTCCAATAGGCAAAGAGAAATATAGATGTGGGCCGGAGGGAAAGGTCTGAGTGAGGGATATTGAAGACATAAATTTGAGTCATAAAATTTGAAGTCATAAATAGGAGTCATAAAATTTGAACTTAAAACTATGAGAGTGGCACGGAGAATGCCAAAAAGGATTAGAGAGGATGAATGCAGTTTCAAGCTGAGGACTGAACTCTGTGAATGCGGCAAATGGTAGAAGAGAAGCCCTGGAACAGTGAATAATAAGCTGTTAAAAAAAGGGAGAAAAAGGACTAGGTGAGACTGACATCATAGGATAAAAGGGAAGATAAGATCTCAAACAAGAGAGCCTTTAGCAGTAACAAGTGGTATACGGAAAAAAATAAAAGTGGTACAGGAAAAAAAAAAAAGAATGACATAATTTATCATTAGGAAGCACAAATCTTTTCAGCAGAATGTTGGGCATGAAAGTGAAGTCACTCAGTCGTGTCCATCTCTTTGTGACCCCGTGGACTGTAGCCTGCCAGGCTCCTCTGTCCATGGGATTTTCCAGGCAAGAGTACTGGAGTGGGGTGCCATTTCCTTCTCCAGGGGATGCTCCTGATCCAGGGATCAAACCTGAGTCTCCCGCATTGTAGGCAGACGTTTTTCAGTCTGAGCCATCATGAAAGTCGGGATAAATAAACGTGAATTGATAAGGAAATGTGAATGATAAGGGGATATATATAGTTCATGCTTGATGTAAAAGGAAGCACTTTGCTATGCAGTGGAAACTAATACAACATTGTAAAGCAATTATATTCCAATTAAATTTTAAAAAGAAAACTTTTTTTAAAAAATATAAGAAAGCAGAGAATAAAAGCTGTAACTGCAGAAAGATGCAGAGTGTGTAGATACATTATGAAACCAAAGTTTTTGCTTACATTTATTTTCTCTTGTTTTTATTTTTATTTATTTATTCATTTATTTTCATTTTTTAGATGGGAGACATTTTGGTCTGTATTTTGCTTAAAAGGCATCAGTGTACAGAGGAGACTTGAAGGTTCATGGTAACATAAATAATTAGAAGAATAGGCTTCTAAAATATGAGTGATGTATTAGCCTAAAACAGAAGGAATAACATTTCTGCTAAGATATCAAGAAAGAAAGACAGGAGAGATTATCAGGAAACACTTGGAAGTCACACCAGAGGGCCTCTATTAGGAGACAGAATAATATCATTATATAAGCTGAGTCTCTGAAGAAAAATACTCTGGATCCAAATCCCAGTCACATCACTGAGGAAAGTTGTTGAGCTTCTTCCAAGCCTGTTTCCCTATTTTGAAAAATAGGGTGATATTGAATTAATTGAGAAAATATGTATCAAGTGATTAATGTATTACACAAAGTTCAGTTCATGTTATAAGCTATTATTTTCTTTAGAAAAAAAAAAAAGCTGAGACAATCACCAATGGCACTAAAGTCAGCTACATGGTGAAGGCTTAGTGACTATGTTGAGAATTTGGGAGAGCTGTTTGACTACAAGATGGGTTACATGACATTAGGAAATTTCTGCATGATAGTAGGACACCAGTAATGCCATTCTTCACATATAGTAGGTTAGAATACTCAATTATTTTGCAGCTTTCATCTCATTCTTTCCCCCTTGCACTCTTGTATTTATACAGCTTTAATAACTCTCCATTAAATTTTATTTATTTTATTTTTTTTTTTGCCAACTGGTATATACTGGACAGCTTTTACATGTCAGGAACTGCTCAAGGCTCTAGAACACAGCACTGAATAAAACAGCTAAAATTTTCCACCCTCATGTAATTTCACTTAAGTGGGAGAATCATAATGAGCAAGATAAAGCAGTGAAATAGATAGCTTATTAAATGGTGGTGAATGCTAAGAAGAAAAAGCATGGCAATAGGAAGAAGCAGGACTGCAGTGTCAGATAGGGCGGCAGAGCAGGCCTCTCTTGAAAGGTGACGAATGAATGTCCCAAAGTGACGGATCAAGCTCTGTGGATAACTGAAGTAGTCCAGGTACTTTAACAGCAAATAGACCATGAATGGTCTAGGCCAAGTCGGTTGAACAAAGTGAATAAGGAAATGATAGAAAGGTAGTAGGACATTGTATGGATGTTATACTTTTACTCTGGGCTTCCCTGGGGGATCAGACAATAAAGAATCTGCCTGCAATGCAGGAGACCTGGGTTCAATCCCTGGGCCTGGAAGATCCTCTGCAGAAGGGAATGGCTACCCACTCTAGTATTCTTGCCTGGAGGATTCCACGGACAGAGGAGCCTGGCGGGCTCACAAAGAGTCAGACAAGACTGAGAGATTAACACTCGCACTTTTTCATTTGTGCTTTTACTCTTAAGTGAGAAAGGAAGCCACTGATGACATTTTAAAAGGGTTGCTCTTGCTGCAATGTTCAGCAAGGGAGAAAAGGACAGGCAGGGAGACCAGGTAGGAGGCTATTACAACAGCAAAGACAAGAAATGCTTATGGCTCAGATTAGACTAGTAGCAGATGAGGTGGTAAAAAGTGGGTGAACTCTGGATACATTTGAAGATGGGGCCAAGTGTAAGATTACCAGGGATAAAAGGGATATTTTGATGCCCATCTCTCTGACTACCGCACATAACTCTCAGTTCTTTCTAAAGAAGCCAAAAGACAGATATTAAATTTCAACTCCACCAGTTCCCTCAAATTACCTTCTGTTCATTTCTGACATTTGACATTATAATTTTCACAAGCTTCAAGAACTGAGATATTACTGTTTAGACTTCCTCTATCATGGCTTAAAATGTTTTTGGAGTAATTTATTCTGGGGTAAATGTTCTGAGTTTAGTCAAATAATAACATTGAATACTTTGACCTTATGCAAATCAGAACCTCTCTTAATCTCAATTTCTCCAGTGATAGAATTAGAATATTAATTTCTGCCTTTCCAAATTCATTCACAAGAGTATTCCAGTCAAAACTGATAATGTATACTGTAGAAAATGTCATTTGTTATTTGTATCATTCCCCATGTATAAGTGTCTTCCAAAGAGGAACTTTGCCTTCTACAATTTTCCTGTCTTCCACAGTGATAACCGAGCTGTTTAATTTTTATTGACCTTTGCCTCTTTATATGACAAAGCAATTAGTAGAAACTAGAAAGAGTTGATTCTTCCCAAATTACGAGTAATGAGATTGACCTTAACTCTGTTATAAATAAACTTGTTTTGAAATAAAACCACAATCAATATAAATGTTTAGGTTTCTTTATCTTTAAAAAAAAAAGTTTGTCTTTCTTACTTGTTCCATTTAGTCCTCCTGCATAATTGTAATGTAAAAACATCCAAATATTATATGCTAAAACTGAAAGACATATTATTAACAATTGACATTTTGTTGGAATGCCCATACACTCATTATGAAGTGGGAGACAACCAATTTATTAATTCATACTCCTGTGATTCTGTCTGCTGTAGCCAAGCAAATTATTACAGATATTTGTTTGTTTAGGCACTTTAGATTTGGGGAGAAAAATAAAGCTTTGCAAGTAAAATCTTGGTATCAACATTAAACCCACTTCATTTTTTAAAATATTTATTTTCATAATGAGATGAATGTGTAATTAAGGAAGGCCACTTGTTTCAATACATTATAAGCTATCCAAAATTTTAAGCCGTTGCAGGAAGGTTATCACAGGCTGTCAGTTTAAGTAAATAAGGAGAGCTATTGAACAATTTGACCTTCAAGTGAAATAAATAAAAATTCATCTACTAGAATTTTTAAGTAAATTCAACTACAAAATGTTTCAGTTCAGTTCAGTCACTCAGTCGTGTCCAACTCTTTGCAACCCCATGAACTGCAGCACGCCAGGCCTCCCTGTCCATTAACAACTCCCGGAGTTCACTCAGACTCACGTCCATCGAGTCCCTGATGCCATCCAGCCATCTCATCCTCTGTCGCCCCTTTCTCCTCCTGCCTCCAATCCCTCCCAACATCAGAGTCTTTTCCAGTGAGTCAGCTCTTTACATGAGGTGGCCAAAGTATTGGAGTTTCAGCTTTAGCATCAGTCTTTCTGAAGAATACCCAGAACTGATCTCCTTCAGAATAGACTGGTTGGATCTCCTTGCAGTCCAAGGGACTCTCAAGAGTCTTCTCCAACACCACAGTTCAAAAGCATCAATTCTTTGGCACTCAGCTTTCTTCACAGTCCAATTCTCACATCCACATATGACCACTGGAAAAACCACAGCCTTGACTAGATGGACCTTTGTTGGCAAAGTAATGTCTCTGCTTTTGAATATGCTGTCTAGGTTGGTCATAACTTTTCTTCCAGGGAGTAAGCGTCTTTCAATTTCATGGCTGCAGTCACCATCTGCAGTGATTTGGGAGCCCCCCAAAAATGAAATCTGACACTGTTTCCACTGTTTCCCCATCTATTCCCCATGAAGTGATGGGACCAGATGCCGTGATCTTAGTTTTCTGAATGTTGAATTTTAAGCCAACTTTTTCACTCTCCTTTTTCACATTCATCAAGAGGCTTTTTAGTTCCTCACTTTCTGCCATAAGGGTGGTGTCATCTGCATATCTGAGGTTATTGATATTTCTCCCAGCAATCTTGATTCCAGTTTGTGTTTCTTCCAGTCCAGCGTTTCTCATTATATACTCTGCATAGAAGTTAAATAAGCAGGGTGACAATATATAGCCTTAACGTACTCCTTTTCCTATTTGGAACCAGTCTGTTGTTCCATGTCCAGTTCTAACTGTTGCTTCCTGACCTGCATATAGGTTTCTCAAGAGGCAGGTCAGGTGGTCTGGTATTCCCATCTCTTTCAGAATTTTGCACAGTTTCTTGTGATCCACACAGTCAAAGGTTTTGGCATAGTCAATAAAGCAGAAATAGATGTTTTTCTGGAACTCTCTTGCTTTTTCGATGATCCAGAGGATGTTGGCAATTTGATCTCTGGTTCCTCTGCCTTTTCTAAAACCAGCTTGAACATCTGGAGGAGGTTCACGGTTCACATATTGCTGAAGCCTGGCTTGGAGAATTTTGAGCATTACTTAGATTTAATATAGTTTTCCCATTTTTTTGACATTTTAAAAATACAAATTTGTCTTTCTTTTACTAGTTCTAGTAATATATATTATTTATGTCCTCCTGAACCATATACTTGATAGAGAGTATTAAATCAGATGATACCTCAAGACAATGGAAAGCCACAGAAATCACATGCACTATCAAAAATTTACTTACAAAATGAGAACTTGGTTGTTTTATTATTATTCATCTCTTTAAAACACATTCAGCAAACACGTGTGTCTACTTAAAGGAAAGTCTATATATAACAAGATATTTCTTATTCAGCAATATCGGGTTTCCTGTCTAAGCACTGTGTCAAGAAGTTTCAATTAGTCCTTCATCTCTTACAGGCTGAGTGGCTAACATAAAATGTTGATAACATCTGGTACATTTGAAGGGTGTGTATAGTTCAGTGTGGATAGGATAGGATTGGAAAGCAGATACTCTCACTCTGTCAACAAACATTCTGAGGACCCACTATGGGCTGGGCACTGCCCCAACATTGGAGAATGTAGCAAATGTTTAAGAGCCTTACTGCTGTATTTGGAAGACGTACTTTCCCCCCACCCCCAACAGTTTAGTATCTCTGACACTGTGGTAACTCTTACAGCAAACAAATGGCACCTTAGCTTCGACCAAAACATGGTCATTCTAATTCCCTTTACTAAAATAGCATTTTTTAAAGAATAGCATTTTTTTAACTTCCTCGAATGAAGAGCATTGAGTTTAAATATACAAGTAAATCTTGATCCCTTCTTTTATACCACTGTGTGAGAAATCTTATATTGACATTTAAATAGCATGCTTTTAATAATGTATATGTGTGCAAGCACCATTAATTTCACAAGTTGTGAACTACTTGAAGCCAAGGATGACATCATATTCTTCTTTTTCCCCAAACATGTGAAGAATCAGTTCAGTTCAGTCACTTCATCGTGTCCAACTCTTTGCGACTCCATGAATCAAAGCCCTTGACTGTGTGGACCACAATAAACTGTGGAAAATTCTGAGAGAGATGGGAATACAGACCACCTGACCTGCCTCTTGAGAAATCTGTATGCAGGTCAGGAAGTGACAGTTAGAACTGGACATGGAACAACAGACTGGTTCCAAATAGGAAAAGAAGTACGTCAAGGCTATATATTGTCACCCTGCTTATTTAACTTCTATGCAGAGTACATCATGAGAAACACTGGACTGGAAGAAGCACAAGCTGGAATCAAGATTGCTGGGAGAAATATCAATAACCTCAGATATACAGATGATACCACCCTTATGGCAGAAAGTGAGGAGGAACTAAAAAGCCTCTTGATGAAAGTGAAAGTGGAGAGTGAAAAAGCTGGCTTAAAATTCAACATTCAGAAAACGAAGATCTTGGCATCTGGTCCCATCACTTCATGGGAAATAGATGGGGAAACAGTGGAAACAGTGTCAGACTTTATTTTGGGGGGGATCCAAAATCACTGCAGATGGTGACTGCAGCCATGAAATTAAAAGACTCTTACTCCTTGAAAGAAAAGTTATGACCAACCTAGATAGCATATTGAAAAGCAGAGATATTACTTTGCCAACAAAGGTCTGTCTAGTCAAGGCTATGGTTTTTCTAGTGGTCATGTATGGATGTGAGAGTTGGACTGTGAAGAAAGCTGAGTGCCAAAGAATTGATGCTTTTGAACTGTGGTGTTGGAGAAGACTCTTGAGAGTCCCTTGGACTGCAAGGAGATCCAACCAGTCCATTCTGAAGGAAATCAGTCCTGGGATTTCTTTGGAAGGAATGATGCTAAAGCTGAAATTCCAATACTTTCACCACCTCATGCAAAGAGTTGACTCATTGGAAAGGACTCTGATGTTGGGAGGGATTTGGGGCAGGAGGAGAAAGGGGCGACAGAGGATGAGATGGCTGGATGGTATCACTGACTTGATGGACATGAGTCTGAGTGAACTCCGGAGTTGGTGATGGACAGGGAGGCCCTGTGTGCTGCGATTCATGGGGTTGCAAAGAATTGGACACAACTGAGTGACTGAACTGAACTGAACTGAATCACAGCATGCCAGGCCTCCCTGTCCATCACCAACTCTTGGAGTTTACCCAAACTCGTGTCCATCAAGTCTGTGATGCCATCCAGCCATCTCATCCTCTGTCATCCCCTTCTCCTCCTGCCCCCAATCCCTCCCAGGGTTTTCCAATGAGTGAACTCTTCACATGAGGTGGCCAAAGTATTGGAGTTTCAGCTTCAGCATCAGTCCTTCCAAAGAACACCCAGGACTGATCTCCTTTAGGATGGACTGATTGGACCTCCTTGCAGTACAAGGGACTCTCAAGAGTCTTCTCCAACACCACAGTTCAAAAGCATCAATTCTTCGATGCTCAGCTTTCTTTACAATCCAACTCTCACATCCACACATGACCACTGGAATAGGCACTCATTATATATGTATGAACGGAGACATGATCACTGAGTCTTGAGCCAGGAAAGGAAGTGTTTTCCTCTTTCTCCCATTTAATTGCCTTTGTATTCTACAAATAACAACAGATACTTGGTAAGAAGTCATTTCCTTTGATTATTAACTATATAGGTATTGCAAAGAGTATATGTGTGTGTGTGCCTGTGTGTTTTCTTTATTATGGTTAAAATCCAAGTTCAATAATATTGTGAATATTTTGACCTGATGCTGTATTTTTATTTTGAAAAATACCAGACTCCAGGGTGTATTTAAGATAATTTTAGACATTTGCCCTTTGATTTGTTCAAAATTGTAAGTGAGTTGCCAGAATATTGTGAACTTTTTTTTTCCTTTATATTAAGGAAAATTATTATGAAGCTCAGAATAAAAAAATATTATAAAGCACATAAGCCATAACTAAATATTTGGACATGGGCTAAGGCTATGTTCCCAGCTAGCTAGATTTTTTTTCCTTATGACCCATGGTTTTGTGTGTCTCCGTGTAGCCTCTGCCATGGATCTCTGCACATACCAAGACTTTTTTCTCCCCTGTTGTCAAGTAGAATCCCACAGATATAGCTCGTGCAATTTCTAAAACAACAACAACAACAACAACCCTCTCTCTTGCTTTCAGAAACTTAACTTGGCTCAAAGGAATTTAAACTACAAGAGCAAGCAAGCATCTTGTAAACAGATGCTTTTGTAAACAAAGGATCTTGATTTTTCAGCCCACAAAATGGCCTAGCTTCCAGAACCACGTGTAGTACTAGCTGTTCCAAAGACCAGCAGAGGCTATACACTTTCTCCTCTTCCTCTCACACACCCTCCTGTTCAGTCTTCTCAGACTTTGCCAACCCTTTTATCTAGTTTTTACTTTGTGGGTCTAGCTGTCTCCTAGTTTCACAAAAATTGATTTGTTAATTTTGTGTTTGGTATTTCTTATTGCTTTGGGGTACTAGGAAGGAGTAGAAATGCCAGCTTTACCCCATCATCCTTAAACCAGATGTTCTCTGGAAATGTTTCTATCAAAGCAGGAACCATCGAATGTATTTTTGCTACAGGGAAAATAATTTTCTGAGGAACTGTGCTCAGAGCTATTTGATGAATACCTAGCTGTTCTCCACCTATTTATTCCACCATCCATTGAGTTATTGCTACTTCCTTACTCTGGCTCCAGAGAAGTCACATTTTAAATGTGACTGGTGAATCCCAATGGAGTCTGCCCCGCCATGAATTACATAAAATCCCCATTGCTGTCTGCTCCTAAGATGAAGCAAACAGGTTAATTATCATTAAGGAAGGTCATGTCTCTATTGGTCCCTTCTCCCCCAACCACCCTGTAAACACTGAGCATTTATCTATCTTTGAACAGTATTATTCTAAATATTTGACTTTCTGCCTGGTAGCCATATTTGTGATCTTCGTCATCAATAGTGTATCTGGACTCAGGATTGTTGTTATTACAGCTTTATTTGGGTTTAAGTATTCTACTAACTTGATTGAATTGCTACTCTACCTTCACATACAGGCATGTGCACGCAGTCACTCAGTGGTGTCTGACTCTTTGCGACCCCGTGGGTGATAGCCTGCCAGGCTCCTCTGTCCAAGGGATTTCTCCAGGCAAGAATACCAGAGTGAGTTATCATTTCCTCCTCCAGTGGATCTTCCTGACCCATGGATTGAACCCATGAGTCTCCTGTGTTGGCAGGTGGATTCTTTACCACTGAGCCATCTGAGAAACCCGTTCTAACTTTAGGTGCTTAAATGTTAAGCTTTTCCAGTCTGGAGGATTTACAGCCTAATGTTTTCTCAACCTTCTTGCAGATGCTCTAATGCTGTTTGATTTCTCTGTTCTGATACTAAACCTTACTGAACTTCAAGACCTGGAAATACATTCACTCAGCACTGCTCACTTGGTTCTAAAACATAGCTCTCAATTCATTACCACACCCTGAAATCCTAATCTCTGCCTCAGCCAACCAAATGTGAGCATCTTATCAATGTAAACAGAACCCACTGCTACTAATTCTCTGCTATGTCAACCAACTTTTAGTGAGCACTGAACATCCTCAGATATACTATATTTTTTAATATGCAGAAAATAACATTCTCCATAGTCTTTAGAAGTTAAGTAGAAGCCTTTAGTTAAGTACTTTATGGTTAGCACAAACTGTGTCAGCTTAAAGCAGATAATGTTTTAAGAATCATAAGAAGCACAACATGAAAAGTAAAGGAAGAGAGCCAAATTGTAGCTGAGCGAACAGCTGTGGCCTAGATCTAGAGAACAGTGGTGCTTTCAGTTTAAAAGGAACCTTGTGAAAGTTCTGAATGGCAGATCTCAGAGAGACTATATTTAAATTTCCTTTTTTAAATATAAATTTATTTATTTTAATTGGAGACAAATTACTTTACAATATTAGAACTTTCTTTTCTATACACACAGTAGGTGATAGACAATTGAAACTTGGTCTTCTAAACAAATTCCCACAAACTCTTCTATAACACATTTATTTGTACTTCTCTGTTTATCTCCCTATAAATTAATTGTGGACATTTATGTATTAGCATTTGAGAATTGGTCTACTTAATAATCTTCCTGGGTTAGGAAGATTCCCTGGAGAAGGAAATGGCAACCCACTCCAGTATTCTTGCCTGGAGAATCCCATGGGCAGAGGAACCTGGCTAGCTACAGTCCATGGTGTAGCAAGAGTCGGACACGACTTAATGACTAAACCACCAACAACAACTTAATAAAATGGTAAAAAGTCTGAATGTTATTGAAGTCACTTTTTAATAAGCTTAAAGGAAAAGATGCTATTTTGTTTTGGGGAATTGTTATAAATAGTTATCAGAAATCAAATATACAATATCTTTATTAAAGATGCTTTATAATATACATGTATATTAAAATGAAGACAAATTGAATTTAATTTATTAAATTCAATTTATTTATTGAATAAATACTTTTATGAAATGTGTATCCTAATTTATTAATTAAATTCAATTTGTCCTAATTTTAATATATTTGATTAGTTTGTTGCTGATGTTGCTTTAACTGAAGGAGAAAATTATTTAAATGCTGAGGCAATCATTTGTTTTGCTGAGGTCTTCTATGTTAGAAGAGAAGATAGGAGATTTTCAATGTAAATTTGGAATGAAGAAAATCATACTACAAAGGTAATAAACCTAAAATGTATAAGGACAAAATGTAGACACAACTGTTTGATAAATATATTACAAACAAAGTCCAAAGGCATGTGATAGATTGAGAAAACTATTGGCAAAATATGGGGCAGATGGTCAAAGGGCTTCCCTGGTGGCTCAGTGGTAAAAGAACCCACCTGCCAATGCAGGAGATATAGGTTTGATTCCTGGGTCAAGAAGATCCTCTGGACAAGGAAATGGCAACCCACTCCAGTATTCTTGCCTAGGAAATCCTATGGACAGAGGAGCCTGGCAGCCTACAGTCTACGGGGTCACAAGTCGGACACAACTTAGTGTCTAAACAACAGCTAAGAGTCATCAATCCAACAACCATTAAATACCTAAACACTGAGAAGAAAAGGCAAACAACATAAAGAAAATCAACAAATGATTTGAGTAAGAGTTTCATAGAAGTCCAAATATTAAATGAATGCATGAATTCCCCAATTTATTCATAGCCTAGGGAGTGCAAATAAAAGAATAAGGTACTGTTTTTAAACTACCAGCTTGGCAGAAATTTAAGATACACCATCCCTTGCTAGCAAGAACATCAGTAAATGCGGTACTAGTCAAAGTGTCAATTGCTGCAAACATTTCAAAATTAGTCTGGGAACCCGCCAAACACACTTTAGTGACTGAAAACATGATTAACTTGTTGGAGGTGGTCCTTAATCCAAAATGCAGTCCCTGTCCATACAATTTATAAACAATGCTTTAATGTAAGCTTGTTTTTTTAGTCTTATTCTTTAACTTGACTCATGCTAATAATTTTTCAATATATATGAGGGAAAAAAACATGAAACTGAAGTCAATATAACTTTTTTGTCTTTTGGAAAATTTCTAAATAGAATATAGTACATTTCTCAATTTATAGGTTATTGAATTTAGTGTTACATATAATAAGCATTTTAAAATATCTTTGTCTATATTTGAGATGCCAAGATAAGTGTCTATAACATAAAAGTATTTCAAATCTAAAAGCAAAGAAGGCAATTGTATTATAACCAGCATAGTACTATATCCCAAACCAATAAATTTTCTCTCTTTTTTTTTTTTTTGCTGTGTAGCAAAATTTACTTAACACTTATTCAATCATTTATTCAAGAGCAGTTTCAAATACTTAATATGTATTGGGAAATGGACTAGATTTTGAGGATATAAAAATGAATTATCAGTGGAGTACACAGAAAGTAAACCAGCAGTTACAAGACAAGATATAATATTTACTATTTATTTAATAGTAAATTATTTAATCAATGATATTTACTATTGATACTTTAGTCATAAGCCTAGAGTACATGACAGGTTCCTTGTTGTTCAAGCTTTTGGCAAGACAGGGAACATGATGTTTCAGGGAAGTCTTCTGAGAAGTAATGTTTAAATTGAGAGTTAAAGAGGAATAGAAGCTGTGTGCAGAAGAGAGAAAGAAAAAAAGATTTCTAGGTAGCTTCCTCAGTGCGAGTGTGGTAGGTTCAGGTATCTATAAGCGCTAGACCAAAGAAAATATATACTTGACTCTGCTGTGTTTTGTTACTTTCTTTTAAACCCAATATTTAAAATTTAAACCCAATATTTAGCATGTATTAAAGTGTTTAATATGCAGAGCTAAGAAAAGTAAAAAGTCAAGATTTCAAAAGAGGAGTCAAAAGGGCAAACAAAATAGTCTTTTTGGCACAAGAAGCACTACCTAATTCAAATAATGTCAATAATATTAAGTACACTTGTGTTCTCTGTAGCAAGCTACAGGAAATGCTAAAGAAAACCCAATAATACTTACACTGCACACAAAACAAAAATAATTGGTCTTCAGTATCCGCTACTGGAACACCTGTTGACAGAAGAGATATAACTAGTTAAACATTCTTAGCATACCAAAGGTTTTAACTTCTGTTATACGAACTGTGAAACATCTTTGGTTTATAATTTCCTCTATTTGGTCTCCTTTTTAATTAATTTATTTTTTAATTGAAGGATAATTGCTTCAAAATTTTGTTGCTTTCTGTCAAACCTCAATATGAATCAGCCATAGGTATACATTTGGTCTTTTTTAATTCTTAAAGCATTAAAAGATACCAAAGAAATTTTATATTTTCCCAAGTTTTTAAGAATTCACCTAAAAACAAGTGGATATAACCTCTATTGAATAACTAAGTTAGGTTTCAGTGAGGAACATCTTCTTCCCAATGAGACAAGCTGAAATAGAACTGATATACCTTGAGCATATACTAAAATGTTTAATATGCAGAGCTTGCAGAAAAGTAAAAAGTCAAGATTTCAAAAGGGGAGTCAGAAAGGGCAAACAAAATAGTCTTTTTGGCACAAGAAACACTACCTAATTCAAATAATATCAATAATATTAAGTACATTTGTGTTCTCTGTAGCAAGCCTTTATGTTCTCAACATAAACAATCTATTCCCATAAAGATGTGTCCTCTGTGTCCGCCCTGCAAATAGCCAGGCTCATGCTGCCTCTTTTCCTTTATTTATATGGGTTCAGGGGTTAAAATATTGACCCAGTTCCTTCAAGGGCTACCTCAAGCTCTTCTTCTTCATGAAGCTTTCTGTTAGCATTCAAACCCATATCAATCTTCCTATTCTCTGAAACACCAATATTATCAATACCATACATCTTAGCATCATTCTTCAAACAGTGATTGAGTAGTTGCCTACACTGTGCTTGGTGCCAGGGAAGCAAAAATAAATTAAGCTTGATGGCTTCTTTCAACACTGCTCAGAGTCCAATCAGGGAGGCAGACATAGAAACAAATACAATGGAAATTACATATTCAAGAAATGTCATTAAGGGAACAGAGGCTAGAGTAGTTTGTTTAGTCATATTCTATCTTTATTTAGTTGTTTCATGTATAATTTAATATATCTGTTCTTTGCCTCCTAGCTCACAGGAGACACTTTAATACTGAATATCTAGTGGTCTATTGAGTAGAATGTTTGGATATATTTTTGTGAAAAAATAACAGTGTCTTTGTAATTTTTCTGTAGATCTAGAACAGTTCCAAAATTTTAAAACGTATTTTAAAAAATAACACTAAAGACTATGCCCATCGAGAGAGAAGCAATATTTGTGAATTACTCAAGTTCCCATTCATTTCATATATATTCCCGCCTTCTTAGTAATTTTGTTCTTAGAGCATACTACCTCTTTCCCACATTCAATTTTCTTATCTAGAATTCCCCTACATTCCTCTATATTAGTTAAAACCTGCAGGATGATACAAATTGATTAACATTGCAGTACTTTGCACAGAAACACAAATTCCAGTTTTGAGAAAGATGTGTATAGGCAGTTTTAGCATCATAACTTGGAAATATCAGTTAGCCTCATGTGCAGATGGAGCTTAAATGCTGAATGTCTAGCTGCTAGACCAGTTTTGACACATAAGGGGAAAAAAAAAGAGAGAGAGATTTGTAGTTATTTGTGGAGGCGACCTGAGATAACAGGATACTCCCCTGTTTTTATTATAACATTTTTCTTGCATCTTCTAGAATGTGATCATATCAGTTTCCTATTGCTGCTATAACAAATCACCTCAAACTTAGTGGCTTGAAAGAAAACAAACTGTCTTTTCATTTGAGACGTCAGAGCCAAAAACAGGTCACATGTCAGTAGACCTGAGTTTCTCCTAGTAGTTCTGGGGAGATTTGTTTTATTACCTTTCTCATCTTCTAGAGACCACTCACATGCTTTGGCTTGTGGCCCCATTCCTCTATCTTCAAAGTCAGGAACATTGAACTGACCCCTTCCCACACTGCCAACTCTCTGGTTCCCTCTCTTCTGCCTCCCTCCTCTACTCTTCCCTTGTGATTACACTGAGCCCACCTGGATGACCCAGGCTAATCTCCTCATCCCAGAGTCAGTCTGTTAGCAAACAATTCCATCGGCTACATTAATCCCCTTGCCATGTAACCTTTAAAACCTGGAGATTAGGACATGGATATCTTTGGAAGACGCTTACTGTCTCTAGTATGATTCTGACAAAATATCTGCCCTCCTCTGATCAGACATGCCAGAACCAGGTTGGATACCCTCTCTGTCCTTAGAAAACAAGACTGGGTACCCTCTCTGTCCTTAGAAAACACAGCCCTATAAATTGCAACTCATGGTACATACTGAAAATCTTTACTTTCCCTTGAGTTAGGGATTCTGCCATTTTCAGGAGGTACATCTTGTGACTCTGTTTTGTGTGTACTAAAAGTGTGTTAGTCACTCATGTGTGTCTGACTCTTTCCAACCCTACACACAGTCATCCATCAGGCTGGCTCCTCTATCTGTGGAATTCTCCAGGCAAGAATACGGGAGTGGGTTGCCATTCCCTTCTCCAGGGGATCTTCCCAACCCAGGAATAGAAGTTGGGTCTCTTGCATTGTAAGCAGATTTTTTACCTTCTGAGCCACCAGGAAAGCCCTGGTGTGTGATAAAGCTCACAGGATTAAAAGCAAAATAACTGTTTTCAATTTTCTCTTTGAAAGTCAATTTTAACAATTTTAATGATAGAGTATTGGTCAAGATTCTACTGTTTGGTCATCAAATTAAAACTGACCCTGACTAGACATTGCTATTGAGAGAATTCAAATGCCATATCTATACAGAGGACTGGATAGCAGTATTGCTTTAGCACATTTTATGCTGATTATGAATTTAAGCCTCATTAACTGTAGACTGCAGAGAAGGCAATGGAACCCACTCCAGTATTCTTGCCTGGAAAATCCCATGGATGAAGGAGCCTGGTAGGATGCAGTCCATGGGGTCGCTAAGAGTTGGGCACGACCGAGTGACTTCACTTTCACTTTTCACTTTCATGCATTGGAGAAGGAAATGGCAACCCACTCCAGTGTTCTTGCCTGGAGAATCCCAGGGACAGCGGAGCCTGGTGGGCTGCCGTCTATGAGGTCGCACAGAGTCGAACACGACTGAAGCAATTTAGCAGCAGCAGCAGCAGCAGCAGCAACCATAGACTGAGGGATTCCTCTAGCCATCCAGCATAAATTTTTTGAATACTACTTTTTTCAAGGTCACAGGCTAACAAGTGGGAAATCAAGAGAAATAAAGACCAATGTAGTGCTAACTATATAAACAACAGTTTACCAGGAGACAGAGGTGTAAAACAACTAAATATATAATGAATTATTTAATTACAGTTGTGGCCAGTGTAGCAAAGAGCAAAGCTTTATATATCCAGTAATTCTCCAGCTATCAATTAGGTTAGAAGGAAAGGGCTCACAAAAAGGGAAAGAAAGCACTAATGAAGTGAAAATTTTACCTGTTTAGTTCACCGCTGTGTATGTGTTACTTTGCATAGTGCAGGGCACTTAGTAGAAACTTATTAAATATTTACTACATGAAAGAAGATCCTAGAATGGAAAAACCAGAGCGTTTTTATTAAGAACTATATTATTAAAAATGTATACTATTTGGACAGCAGAGCAGCCTTACATAAACCACGTTTCCCATAGGTTTATGCAGAGGAAAGATGATGATCTGTATTGGACAAGACCCTTCCTATTCTGTACCAGGTCTTTGATTGAGCTTCCTCACAATTTTCTGAGCCCACACTGCAGTAGTAGAGCCAAAAACAGTTTGGCATGGCTCAGATCCTGGAGTAAATGGGGCTTGTATGCTCAAGTATAGGGTTTAGAGTGAAATCTAAGATGTAGACACATGGAAATCATGCTCTCAGCAACAAGTCTGAGAAGGGATCAACAGACGTGGGGGAACGAAGAGACAACAGAGCTGGCAAGTGCTGATGAGAAGGCAAACGTGGAAATTAGGAATAAGCTTGTTAACATTTGTCTAATTGAGTTTGTCCAGACTACCCTCTTATGTCTCAGAGCGTCTCATGAAAGTAGTAGAACCCACATCCCATGCTGAGCTTCAAGACTTCCACGATACTCATAATCTGAAAACTGCCAGCATTTACCTTCTAAATGAGGTGTGGAATTAATAACAGTCTTCTCTTCTATATCAACATGAACTAAAACTAAAAGTAAGCCTGTACGAGTGAGATAAGAAAAAAAGTTTTATTCCTCTTATTGTCAGAATATGTGTAATTTGCTAATACAGTTAAGAAAATTAATCCTATAATCTTCTGACATTACATATTAAAGAGGAATCAATTGTAGCTTATTCTTACCTTATTTTTTCTTCCTCTTCCTTTAAAAAAAAAAAATCTGGACTAGAAACAGTAAAAAAGGCAAAGTAGTCTCACAGTTCTTTCAGTCAAAGAGAAAATAACCTTGAAGTCAAACAAAGAATGTCTATCATCTTAAGTAGAGATGAAAAAGATCTGATTAAAATCAAAATTCCCATCACTACATCACTACTCACCACACCAAAATCGGTGGCTATTGATTCTTTTAATTAAAAAAGACCTGTTATAGAAATACTACATTGAGACCAATCCCATATGGGCATGTCTGCCTGGATTTCTATTTTTTTGGCTCATACCTCAGAGATAGACATGTATAAATTTGCAATTAAACGTTACAGGACCATGATGCATGTTCATCCACTGAAAAATCCCAGGGGGGAAAGAGGATAAAACCAAGGGAAGAGAAGTGTGAGTAGAGTCTCATAAGAGAAGAGAAAAGTTAACAAGAGCCCAAGACACAGAATAACGGATCAAAGAGTCAAAATAGGAAATGAAAAAAATTAATGAAAGCAAATCACTAAAATCAAGGTGAATTATGCATTGATCACTCAAATCTCCATAAGTGTATAACAAAAATACTATTAAATGAAGTTTAGACTGGGTGTTATATCCAACATTAAAATGTTATTCATACATTATCTCTAAAAATGTGAATCGACATTTATTCTCATTCTGTATTTCTCTAATACTGTCATTATGTGAAGTTATTGGTGATGGACAGGGAGGCCTGGTGTGCTTCGATTCATGGGGTCGCAGAGTCGGACACGACTGAGCGACTGAACTGAACTGAACTGAAGTGAATGCAGACCTCAGCTAAGAAATAGGAGAAATAGGAGCTAAGAAAAGCGTATACACACATATATATGGTGGTTTAGTCACTAAATCGTGTCCATCTCTTGTGAACACATAGACTGTAGCCCACCAAGCTCCTCCATCCATGGGATTCTCCAGGCAAGAATACTGGAGTGGGTTGCCATTTCCTTCTCCAGGGGATCTTCCCAACCCAGGGATCAAAGCCAGGTCTCATGCATTGCAGGTGGATTCTTTACTGACTGGAACCACCAGGGAACCCTATCTATATATGCATATATATATATATATATATATATATATATATATATATATGTATATTTACTAATAACAAGTAATAGCTATAAATCAAAGGAAATTTCAGCTTTCTGGCACCAATTAATGCAAATTGGCACCAATTAATGACTTTCTATGGTTGTTTTTTTCTTTCTCATATATTTGGAGTAGGAAACGGCAACCCACTCCAGTGTTCTTGCCTGGAGAATCCCACAGAGAGAGGAGCCTGAAGGGCTACAGTCCATGGGGTTACAAAGAGTCGGAAACGACTGAAGAGACTTAGCACACACAGCACATATAGTAGTATTTGCAACATATACATAGAAACAAAGTAAGAGAAAAGGGAATAGAAAATGATAGGAGAAAAACAGGAAAAGAGAAAAAATGAGAAAGTGCATCATTTCATAAATGGACCTGATCATTAAATTTTCATCGCAGGTTATTTCAGTTTTACATTTCAAATACTTCAAGTATTTTAAAATACTTGTATCCCTTCTGTTTGTTAAATGCAAACTAGTTTAATGTTCTTAGGTCTGGGACCATGATGCTAGTGTCTGGAGCAAAGCCAGTTCTCCACACTTATAAAAATGTTCTAAATATCTATTTCCTCTGTATATTATTAAATTATTAATAGTGAATTTTTCTCTTTCTGAGACAGATTCTTTTAAAAGCATACGGGATTGTGTTTAAGTGTAAAATGCAGCATTCAAGGAATAAATCCACTGTAGCAACTTGCAAAATTCTAAACAGAAAATGAGGAAGGCATAAAATAAAACAAGAAATGATAAAAAGAAAGCAGAAATAAATGAGGAAACTGTAAACCAGGAAAAAACACTGAGAAAACAAGGTGTGGGCCAGTTGGGCAGAAAAATGATTAAAAGCCTTTGAGACATTACATCTGATTACCCTAATTGTTCCCATTGGAAAGACTGATTCCCATGGGCTTTTGTCAATGATTCCTCTCACTTATTGTTGTTGTTGTTCAGTTGCTAGGTCTTGTCCAACCCTAGACCCCATGAACTGCAGCAAGCCAGGCTTCTCTGTCCTTCCCTGTCTACAGGAGTTTGCTCAAACTCAAGTCCATTGAGTCGATGGTGCCAACTCCCTGAAGGCTGTTAAAGAGAAAAACCACAAGCACAAAAAGTTGTCCCTTGTGCTGCTGTCTGATACCAAATCTAGATTTAATACCTAACCTAATTGCTGTTTCGGCCTTCCTCAAAAATACAGTAATAATTGGTTAGTTTGGAATTCTGCTCAGAACCAATGAGATAATCTGTGAACTGGGGCCTCTCCATTCCCCAGGCCCCCCACCCGGTACAGAGGAAGAAGAGGCAGTCTGCATGATAAAACCCTTACCATTCCCTTTTCCCCCCAGAAAAGATGATGTCCTAGCCTAAATAGTCCTTGCTTTTATTTTGCTAATAGTTCCTTTGCCCCACCCTTCTTCCTATAAAATCTTTCCCTTTTATATAACTTCTCTGAGCATCCCCCACTTTACTAGAAGTGTTACTGCCTGATTCCTGAATCACTGAATAAAACAATCAGCTCTTCAGATAGACTAGGTTGAATTTTGATTTTTAATAAGGACCACGGCTGATTGATTAATCTGTCATTTAAGTTGTCAACATTTCAAAGGCATTTCTTCTATTATGTTTATGGCAACTTGAAGCTCAAAATCATTGTCAAATCAAATTTTCTTAGATTATTTTATCAAAATGGTAAAGAAGGAAGCTATCACCATATATTGCCATCCAGTAAGAAAAAAGGAAAAATATTTAAATCATTAATTTTTAGGGGCATGGTTTATATATTAAGAATTGGTGATCATATAGAGCTCAGAATGCTCACCACAATAGAGAATGAACACTCCATAAAAAAGGGAAAAAAAAAGTTCAGTCACAAAATTGTATGTTTCCTATCTTAGTAATGACCCTTGAAGATCTGGAGAAACCAGTCCCAATTAGGATGGCTGTGAGCAAAAGATTATGTTCTCCTTTGCTTTGCCAACAACAAACAAGATCTTTTAAATATTCAAGATCTGATTCACAGAAGCATTTATGAAAAACAAAAAGATTTAAATTAGAAGCAGAGTCTCTTGGTGGTCTTGTACACTGTTGCAAGAAGGGTGAGTTTTATGGTCCTTGAAACTGATCAAAAATTTTTTCTTGGGAAAGACCTAGTCGCCAAGATGGTAAAGTGGAAAGGCCCTTGCTTATCTCACCTCATAGGCATACCACAATGACAACTATTTACAGAGCAACTATCTATGAGAAAGACCTGAGGACGAGCAGAAAAAATTCTCCACAAATAAATACACAAAGAAGGAACCACAATAAGATAGGAGCAGGGGCAGGGACACAGTATAGTCCAGGCAGGCAGTCCACCTGGGATGTGATTTGGGGAGGATAATCACAATTGCAGACATTCTCTCCAAGGACCAAGGGCTCTAAGCCCCATATCGGGGTCCCTTACCTGGGGGTTCTGCACTGGAAAGACAAGGACCCAGAACATCTGGCTTTGAAAGGCTTTGGAGCTTGCATGTGGGAGAGCCAGAGGACTGTAGGAGACAGAGGTTCCAGTCTTTATTTTTAGAATGATTATAATTCAATACACAAAGTACAAAACACCATCCTAAACTGATGGCAACAAAATATGGTATTTATTTGCATTGCATGACAAATGATTAGCATCTTTACTCATAAGTGAGCTCCTGGAAATCAGCAACAAAGACAGTGATATACCAAGGGAAATGAAGAAAATAAAAGTGAAATAACACAAATGACTAGTAAGGATTAAGCATATATGAAGATGACTGAGCTGAAAAATGACAGAAGAAAAGCACTTTCTTTGTAATACCATATTGCCAAAGATTAAAAATGTAACATATGTACAATTTTAGGAAGCATACGCACATAAACAACGGGGGAGAAGATTGATGAAGTCCTATCTGAATAGTAGAAGAAAGTCTATTATAGTTTGAACTCAAGCTGTATATTTGGACTATCCTTAGTCCTAGCAATTCCAATTCATTGGAATTATTTCAACAAATTAGTTGGATAAATTTATAATTTATCACAAAATAATTTGTATTTATTACAAAATAATTTGCATTTATTACAAAATAATTTGTATTTATTACAAAATAAACCATTTTTTTGCTTAGAAATTTTGTATCTAGGATATAGACCCCCTAAAAAAGCTGACTTGCATATTAATTTATCAATAAGCCCAAAATGATGTGTGCAAAATTTCATATTCATATAGTTAATAACATAGAGGTGGCAGAATTAGAGGAGGAAAAAAGGCATTTAAGAAGTAAAATAGTATACAAATTTCCATATCCTTTGATATTTTGAAAAAAATGATTCCAACCTTAAAAGGCTGATGCCACTTCTCATAAGCTCTGAGTCCCAGCGTAGAGGCTGTAATTTGGAAGGTTGTTGTTATTCAGTTGCTAAGTTGTGTCTGACTCACTGGGCCCCTTTGGACTGCAGCACGCCAGGATTCCCTGTCCTTCACCATCTCCCAGAGTTTGCTCAAACTCATGTCCATTGAGTCAGTGGTGTGATCCAACCATCTCATCCTCTGTCACTCCCTTCTCCTCCTGCCTTCAATCTTTCCCAACATCAGGATCTTTTCCAATGATTTGGCTCTTCACATCAGGTGGCCAAAGTGTTAGAATCTGCGCTTTAACATCAGTGCTTCCAATGAATATGCACAGTTGATTTCCTTTAGGACTGACTGGAAATTGGGTCAAATCCACTTGCTGATATTGGAATGCTTCCCGCCAGGAAACTGGGACTTCCCCTGGGATCATATGCTGGTGGCAGCCACTTTGGGAAACTTGCTATGCCATGAAGAGACTTATGCTGGCAAGCACCATTTTGGTGTCTTCCCAGTCATCTATTAGTGTCAGGGGCTTACCTGCCTGCTAGCAGGCCAGTACAAGTCCTGGGACCCATGGGTCAAGCAGCCCACTTCATACGGACCTGGCCCCACCCACCAGTGGGCTGGCACCAGCCCCAGCCTGCTAGTCAGCCCAGGACACACCCTCACTTGCCACCAAGCTGTCCTGCAGCCAGCCACCCTGGGACCGGGCTCTGCCCACCAGCAGGCCAGCAGCCACCACATGAGACAGGGTCTGGCAACCAGTTGGACCAGGGGCTGACTTATTTCCTGCCTTAGGCAGACAGAGGAGAAAGTCAAAGTGTCCCTTATTTGGCTGTTTCTTATGTAATTTTCATTCAAAATAATCAATATGCTATTGAGACATGTTTGGGGGTGACCTTGCCCTGGGTCCTGAGTCCAGTTTGTGCGCTGGTCTCTCACTTGGGCCAAAGTCATTCCCCTAATGATTGGATGTGTTGAATATTTTTACTGAGTGGTTTGAAAAGTGCTCCCCCCGCCACCACACTTGAATAAACATGCTTCAGTTGATGCATGTTAGAACATTCTTCTCACCTGCAGCAGAGATAACAAATACTCTATCCCCACCCCACCCCACCTCCCAATTAGCTCTCTTTTTCACTTGCAGCTAATAGGGCATCTGGTGCCCCAGTTTACTGGTCATATGCCTGAAGTAGTTACCAATATATTAAAACGTTGAAATACATACACAAAAGTATACAAAGTTTGGCAGAAGACTACAGTAAAATATTTTTCAGATCTGGAAACTAGTGATAATTTCTCAGCTTTAGAAAAATTTTAACAGCCATGGAGAAAAGATAAGCAGTTTCAAATTTTCAGAAACATCTTTACAATGGAAATCAGCAAAACTGAGTCATATAGAAAAGCAAACTCCTGCTATATGTAAGTGTTCATGTTCCTATTATGTTCATGTTCATATTAAACAATTCATGTTCATATTATGCAGAATTTGCTTTTGTATTTACAAGAAAAATATCAAGACCCCCAAGAGATATATAGGCGAGTGAAGCGAAAGTTGCTCAGTCGTATCCAACTCTTTGTGACCGCATGGACTATGCAGTCCATGGAATTCTCCAGGGCAGAATACTAGAGTGGGTAGCCGTTCCCTTCTCCAGGGGATCTTCCCAACCCTGGGATCGAACCCAGGTCTCCCACATTGCAGGTGGATTCTTTACCAGTTGAGCCATCAGAGAAGCCAACACAGGAATCGAACTGGCGTCTCCTGCATTGCAAGCGGATTCTTTACCAGCTGAGCTACCAGGGAAGACTATATAGGCAAGGATCATGAATAGATCGTTAGCAACCAAGGCAAAGCAAATATTCTAAACATTAAACTAGTTCATCCTCACTGCTAAACTTAGCAATCCATATAAAAAATCCATTTAAATATCATTTTAACCCTACTAAGTTGCAGGGAAAGGAGTTCTACTTAGCTTTTATACTCGAGATAAACAAATATGCTTATACAAAACTTGCTGAATTTTGAGCTGCAAAAACCCTAAAGGCAAGCAATATAACAAGCGGTGCAGTGGTAAAGAACCCGCTGCCAATGCAGGAGAAACAAGAGATGCAGGTTCAGCCTCTGGGTCAGGAAGATCCCCTGGAGTAGGAACTGGCAACCCACTCCAGTATTCTTGCCTGGAAAATTCCATAGACAGAGAGGCCTGGTGGGCTACAGTCCATGGGGTCGCAAAGAGTCAGACATGACTGAGCACACATCCATAATAATAGCAAGAACCAAAAATGTTCATTTTGTCTCAGGAATGTCACCTCTGTAAATTCATCATAAAGATAACTGAATGGAAGGAAAAAATCAATAGATAAAAAGAAGCTCATCACAGGGCTGTCAAATGCTAGCTACACATCTAAACACACACAGACATGCTCCCTATATTCTCTGAGTAGCACATAGCATAAATCCTGTAAGAAATATGCCATGCGTTAGAATCATAATTTTGAAGACCATGGAGAAATACAAAGTTTCTGGTATAAATGGGAAAAGAATAAAAATAAAAATGAACAGAGAGGAATTGACACTATGACTTGTAGTTACAGAAAACATAAAGATCAGAAGCTAATCTGTAAAACTAAAATTCATATTAAGTGGCTGGGATTAGAAATAGGCTATTTTTCTAACATTTTAATAATCTTATATAGCTCTGAAGAGAAAAAAAAAAGAAGAAGCCACTTTGTTCTTTCAAAGGTTTGTTTCTGAAAGGTAAATCGTCTGTCATCCTCAGCACTGTCAAAAGAAAATGGTAAGAATCTCATTTGGTATGGAAATAAATTAAGTTTTAGTTCAGACTAAACCCTGTTAAAATCTTGATCTATAGAGAAGGAAAATTCTTGCAGAGAGCTAGAAAAAAAGGTGAGATTTCTTTCCATTTAAGGGAAACCCAAACTTTCATCAGCACTTTAAAATACTGCTGATTCTGGTCACTTAACTATACAAAAGGAAAAATAAAGTCAAATACAAGACAGCTGGAATTAGAGCATCCACATGTCAAAGAAAATAGTAATAAGCTATTCTTCAAGCCGAAGTAGGTATGGGTCCAGCTACAAGAAACTGCAAAACCTTATAACTAAAGCTCCAGAGACCTCTTTAAACTCTGAGAAAGATTTTGACAATAAATTGCAAGAAATAGCTACATTAATTCCAAGAAAATAGACGTCACTGAATAGCAGATATACCTAGGGATTTCTTATAAACTGATGATGAGAATACTTAAACATTCTTATTTTTTGGCATCACAGCATGAAAATAGAGCTTTTTAATTAATTTGGTTTGTATTTTTATTGAAGATAAATATACTTACCATATGAGGCAACAAGTAATTCTACAAGGATTTTTTTTTAGAAAAGCAATATTTTGTGCACCATTTCCTCTCTCCAAAGGATTCACTTTTAGCTAAAAACTTTTCGTATTTATTTCCTTATCCTTAATAGTTGATCATAGTGATACTTGTAAATTTTATTTACATTTTAAGGCACTATGAAGCAAGTAGATAATGCTCTCCTGGTGCCTACCACATACACACATTCACATGTCTTAATCCTCTAACCTCTGAATCTGGTTAAGATGAACATTCTGTTTTTCTTAATTAGATGCATGCTTGTCACTGCTGAACTATGTCTTTTACCATAATTATTTTTGCTTTTCTGGACAATGTTTTGCTTTCCCTGTAATTATTTTTTTCTGCTCATCTGATCAGCTTTCTATGTAGTCACCACTGATTTAATTCCCTAAATCTAATGTGATGTGTGGGGCTTCCCAGTGGCCCTAGTGGTAAAGAACTCTCCTGCCAGTGCCGGAGAGGTGAGAAACACGGGTCCAGTCACTGTGTGGGGAAGATCCCCTGGAGGAGGGCACGACAGCCTACTCTAGTATTCTTGCCTGGAGTATAACATGGATAGAGGAACTTGATGGGCTACTGTCCATAGGGTCTGTAGAGTTCCACACAACTAGCATGCACAGGGTGAGATGTGTAAGCCTCACCTCAACACATTGAAACAATTTGTTATAGCATTACTTTCATTTTTCCTAAAGAAATCTTTTCTGGAACCATTTACCCTGCATTAGCCTGATTGTCCTTGAATCTGATACATTGTTGTTTTCTTGGGAATGTCTCTCTGATTTATTGGCATTTGTTTCACTTTTATTCTTTTTGGAGCCTTGTGTTCTTTCATTTCATATTTTCCTCTATCTGAAAATAAAGATTCTAGATAGGAAATATTTTCAATCAGAATTATTAAGCCATTGCTCTATTACCTCCAATTTCCAGTGTGTCTATAAAGATTATCTAATACCATTCTGACTGTGACATTATCAGGTCATCTTGTTTGTACCATTTGGAAGTTTCAGAGTGATAGGTGTCACAGTATGACTTTTTCATCCACTATACTATATACTTGGAGGGGGGACTCTCAGTCTTGGAAATGATATTCATTTCTATGTGTTTTTCTTAAGTTGCTTATTTGATGATTTTCTGTTGTGTATTTTCTATTTCCCCCATTCTGGCAGTCACACTGTTGTGATCTTGGATCACCTGGACTGGTTCATTATGTTATCTTTTCTCTCTGGCTTTACATATCTTTATCTCTTTGATAAATCTCCAAAAAAAATCACTATAGAAAATAGGGAAAGGAGATTTTCCTAATCTTGTCTTCTTATTCTTGTTTTTTTATTTTTATAATATTTCAATAACCAAGAATTCACTTTACAATTAGCTGTTCCTTTTGTGGCATGTTTTTCTTATTTAATTAGTATAGTACATTTTCTTATTGCTTTACAAGTATCAGAGACATTATAAATATTATCTTCTGTCTTAAAAGTCCATGCTGCTGCTTCTACTGCGACCCCATAGATGGCAGCCCACCCAGCTCCCCTGTCCCAGGGATTCTCCAGGCAAGAACACTGGAGTGGGTTTCCATTTCCTTCTCCAACACATGAAAATGAAAGTGAAGTCGTGTCCAACTCCTAGCAATCCCATGGACTGCAGCCTACCAGGCTCCTCCATCCACGGGACCTTCCCGGCAAGAGTACTGGAATGGGTTGCCATTGCCTTCTCCGATATTTATTCTAAATCAAGAGGCCATATAATAGAGTGATTATTAGCACAGACTCCAGTAACTAAGTGCCTGCATTCAAGTCAAGACCCTACTACTTATTAGTTAATGTGACTGTGGGAAATTTAGTTAACCATTTAATATTGCAGTTTATCTATCAATATTATAAATGATAGAGTTGTTCTGAATATTAAATAATACTTACAATACACAGAAGAACTATGAAAAAAAGATCTTCATGATCCACATAACCACAATGGTGTGATCACTCACCTGGAGCCAGACATCCTGGAATGGGAAGTCAAGTGGGCCTTAGGAAGCATAACTACGAACAAAGCTAGTGAAGGTGATGGAATTCCAGTGGAGCTCTTTCAAATCCTAAAAGATGATGCTGTGAAAGTGCTGCACTCAATATGCCAGCAAATCTGGAAAACTCAGCAATGGCCACAAGACTGGAAAAGGTCAGTTTTCATTCCAATCCCAAAGAAAGGCAATGCCAAAGAATGCACAAACTACCGCACAATTGCACTCATCTTACACACTAGTAAAGTAATGCTCAAAATTCTCCAAGCCAGGCTTCAATAGTACGGGAACTGTGAACTTCCATATGTGCAAACTATATTTAGAAAAGGCAGAGGAACCAGAGATCAAATTGCCAACATCTGCTGGATCATGGAAAAAGCAAGAGAGTTCCAGAAAAACATCCATTTCTGCTCTATTGACTATGCCAAAGCATTTGACTGTGTGGATCACAAGAAACTGTGGAAAATTCTGAAAGAGATGGGAATACCAGACCACCTGATCTTCCTCCTGAGAAATCTGTATGCAGGTCAAGAAGCAACAGTTAGAACTGGACATGGAACAACAGACTGGTTCAAAATTGGGAAAGGAGTGCTTCAAGGCTGTATATTGTAACCCTGCTTATTTAACTTATGCAGAGTACATCATGCAAAATGGTGGACTGGATGAAACACAAGCTGGAATCAAGGTTGCCAGGAAAAAACATCAATAATCTCAGATATGCAGATGATACCGCCCTTACAGCAGACAGCAAAGAAGAACTAAAGAGCCTCTTGATGAAATTGAAAGATGAAAGTGAAAAAAGTTGGCATAAAATTCAACATTCAAAAAACTAAGATCATGACATCTGGTCCCATCACCCATTGCAAATAAATGGGTAAACAGCGGAAATGGTGACAGACTATTTTGGAGGCTCCAAAATCACTGCAGATGGTGACTGAAGCTATGAAATTTAAAATAGCTTGGAGGAAAATTATGACCAACCTAGACAACATATTAAAAATCAGGAACATCACTTTGCCAACAAATGTCCATCTAGTCAAAGCTGTGGTTTTTCCAGTAATCACGTATGGATGTGAGAATTGGACTATAAAGAAAGCTGAGTGCTGAAGAATTGATGCTTTTGAACTGTGGTGTTGGAGAAGACTCTTGAGAGTTCCCTGGACAGCAAGGAGATTCAACCAGTCCATCCTAAAGGAAATCAGTCTGGAATACTCACTGGAAGGACTGATGCTAAAGCTGAAACTCCAATACTTTGGCCACCTGATGCAAAGAACTGACTCATTTGAAAAGACCCTGATACTGGAAAAGATTGAAGGCAGGAGGAGAAGGGGATGACAAGAGGATGAGATGATTGGATGGCATCACCCGCTCATGGACATGAGTTTGAGTAAGCTCTGAGAGTTGATGATGGACAGGGAAGCCTGGCATGCTATAGTCCATGAGGTTGCAAAGAGTTGGACATGAGTGAGCGACTGAACTGAACTGAATACTTATAAAGTACTCACAACAATGCTTGACATAAAGTAAACTCTATACGTGTTATGTTAAACGAGAAGCTGATCATTTTTCCCCCACTTGTTAGTTTTGGACTTTGCTATTCATACATTACTTTAGATATTTTTTGATGTCCAATTTATGCACAGATCTATTTCTAGAGTACCAAAGAGATGACAGCAGATAAAGAATCTGCCTGCTGTGCAGGAGACACAGAAGACACGAGTTCGATTCCTGGATCAAGAAGATCCCCTAGAGAAGAAACTGGAAACCCACTCCAGTATTCTTGCCTGAAAAATCCCATGGTCAGAGGAACCTTGTGGGTTACAGTCCAAAGGGTTGCAAAGAGTCAGACATGACAAAGCACACACACACACACACACACACACACACACACACACAGATGACTGAAAACTCTTTGCCTGCTAAGGGTCTTTCCATTTGCAATCTTCACCATAGGCCATTTGACTGGGGAGCCCTGGATATCACGGTGTTCATATCTTGGGCTTGTCAGATCCCCTGTCTGAACAGTACACACCTGCTTGTAAGATAAGAAAAGATAGTGATGTCTTTCAACCTTCAGTATAAATGTTTACTTAAGATTTTCTTTAAGGTATTTCTACCCATCACTCTGTTTTATGGTTTCTGGAGAATGAACTCCAGTGTTCAAGCTATTAGGGATGAGCTAAATTAGGGAAGAAGACCTGGGTAACCAACTTTCTCTTAAAGCAAATTTCATCATTTAAGTCCTTTCTCAGATTTTCTTGTCACTGGCTTACAAATCACGTTCTCTGATCTGGTCAGTTAATAATCACTTACCTTCAATTTTCCAGGTTCCAATGCTATCAGCAAAAGTGGTTTCTTATCTTGTTTATAAATCCTTTTGCTATTTTGCTATTTATATCTTGTTTTAAATCCTTTTCCTATTTTGAAAGGGCTTTTTAAAGAGAATAAAGGTGAATGTGAATGTTCACTTTACTATCTCTACCAAGAATGTGAAATGCCTATTTAAGACAATGAAAGGCAATTATTAGTTTAAAAAAATTGTCTAGTTGTACCTAGGCATTTATCTCTATAAATTTCTTCTTCTTTAGAAAGCATTGATATTTTTGGAATAGCACTGTGGAAGAATTGCATCCATTTAACAATTCTCTTCTTAATAATAAAGCAGGAAGAATACCTTAGTTCTGAATCCAACCAAGATATTCACTCCTCTGCTCAGCCAGCATCGGTCTCTCTGCAAAGGAATTGCCAGTGGTGCTAGTACTCAACACCAACCACCACACATTGCTTTTTTTTTTAATAGTTTAAATTATTTTTTATTGGAGTACAGTTGCTCTGATTTACAATAGTGTGTTAGTTTCTACTGCACAGCAAAATGAATCAGCTCTGTGTATACATGTATTCCCTCCCTTTGGGATTTCTTTCCCATTCAGGTCATTACAGTGCATTGAGTAGAGTTCCCTGTGCTATGTAGAATCTAGAAAAATGATATCACTGATCTTATCTGAAAAACAGAAATAGAGACACAGATGTAGAGAACAAATGTATGGATACCAAGATGGGAAAGGAGGTGGTGGGAGGAATTGGGAGACTTATGCCCAGGTGGCTCAGACAGTAAAGCGTCTGTCTACAATGCAGGACCTAGGTTTGATCCCTGGGTTGAGAAGATCCCCTGGAGAAGGAAATGGCAATCCACTCTAGTACTACTGCCTGGAAAATCCCATGGACAGAGGAGCCTGGTAGGCTACAGTCCATGGGGTCCCAAAGAGTTGGACACGACTGAGCGACTTCACTTCACTTTCACTTAAGCATGTAAACATACATGAGGTTGTCTGTTTGTAAAGGTGCTATATCTCAATTTTTTTCCATCTTCCATGAAAATTGTTCCAAAAGAGATTTTAGAAAAGCTAAAGTGCTTCAGAGAGAGCTCAGAGAAGCATCATCTTCAGAAATAATTCAGAAAAGGTCAGCAAAAAGAGAGTGAGAATGTGAGAAAGAGCAGTGGCCAGAATATTCACTTTCTCTGTATCTGATATGGTGAAAGAAGGCTTGCTTTTCAGGTCTGAATTTTGCTATAACCAGCGCTGTACTTTTCAACAGAATGTGCTTTATGGTAAGAGTTATTTCAGGAAAAGCCTTTTTTGCCTTACACTCTGTTGGGGAAAACAAATTAAGGGCATTAAGTTGGGAGTAGGTATATTTTTTATAACAGGGTTTCAGCAGTGCTAATTAATATTGCCAAGTTTAGCTATTCATCTATTTTTGTTTTTTAATTAAATAAAATTATAAGTGAATGGAAAGACATTACTAATCCATGGTTAGTACTATAGGGCTTAAAAGCAATGACTGTCACTAAAATATTACATCAGTGGTACTGCGATGGCAGCAAAATCTTTACTGCACACAAGGATCTAGAGGAAATCTACAGCCTATCAGTCCTGTACCCTCAAACCTACAAGAGATAAATATGACAGCAGAATTGGAGCATAACATCTCAACCCTGAGTCAACTGAGTTTATCCTCTTTTGAAACACTCTGTCTCCTTCCATCCCATGTTACACCCCATCCAAATGTTCTGACAAGTAAAAATATCAAAGGAGCACAGTGAATGATTTAAACACATTACTGCTAATGCTGCTGCTGCTGCTGCTGCTGCTGCTGCTGCTAAGGCACTTCAGTCATGTCCGACTCTGTGCGACCCTAGATGGCAGCCCACCAGGCTCCTCCATCCCTGGGATTCTCCAGGCAAGAACACTGAAGTGGGTTGTCATTTCATTCTCCAATGCATGAAAGTGAAAGTGAAGTCATCCAGTCGTGTCCGACTCTGCACGACCGGCGACCCCATGGACTGCAGCCTACCAGGCTCCTCTGTCCATGGGATTTTCCAGGCAAAAGTACTAGAGTAGGTCACCAGTGCCTTCTCCAAACTGCTAATGAGCAAAAGATTTCTTTTCCTGCCTACATGCCATCTTTCTGTAAAGTTAGTTCTTGGAATTATTAATATCTGTTAACAGAACACTTGCCCTATAAATTTCTCCAGACTAAACAGTTATTATATTATTATCTTACTAACTTTTAAAAAGTATATTCAATTATTAAACTTCACCTCAGGTTGTTCCATTTTGCACCCAAATTCAAGATAGTCATCCTGAAAAGCATTTTTTGATGTACAAAATGATTTATATTTTACTCCTAAAAGGTGTTTTGCTTGGTGGTCTTTAAAATTAGACCACTGAGCCCTCATTATTTTCTTTTCAAAAATAAAACAGCTATATTTATAAATACAAATATATGTGTTCTATATTATTATATTTCATATACAAATATATTTTTGAGCAAGATAATGAATCCCCTGAGACCCCCATGTAAATTTCCTGGCCCCACAAAATTATATTTTTCCATCATGTAAAATACTCCACACCTCTGACTATATATTGGGCTTTGATTTGGAGAGGAATAGAGAATGAGACTGTGACATCATGTGGAAAAGTGAATTTAAATTGTTGTAGATAGGCAACAATATTCAAAAATATCAGAAATTTAAATCACTGATTCTCCATTATTTTCTTTTCTTAAAACATATACAGGCTGTGAGACAGAAACGTGCCCTGGTTACCTAGCTGAGTGATGAGAGCATGTGTCACTCGCTGCCTAGTCATTCACATACTGCCTGATAAAGATTGAAATTGTAGAGAATGCTAATAGAAAGACAGACTGTGAAGTTCATCTGTAAAGGCTATTACTTGGTGCAAATGAAAAATGCAGAACACAGGGCTCTGGGCTCTTGGCCCATTCTGCTGAATTGAAAGGGAAAATTGAAAAGGCTCCAATTATTCCATTTATTATCTTGATGAGTTTTTATTACATGAAACACATATGTGATTAATGAGGATTTTATGTAGACTGTGCATAAAAAACTTCATCTATAAAAAGCAAATAGTGTTATTTTCTGGCTAGGGAAGGTGAAAATGAAATGTATAATAAAGTTGATTGACTTAAATTTAATATATAAAAGGTAACACTAGTTAATAGAGTATTGATTAAAGATATAAAAAGAGATGGTGACAATTCATCACATATCCTTGTTTTAGGTCCTTAGCATGACACTGCTTAATAAACATATTTTCTTATAAGTGATTTATATTTTCACATTGCTCCTTTCATATTTTGTTTCTTTTTCCTATAGAAATATCAAAATCACATGCTACCATTACCAGCAGCACATACTCATGCAAAAACTATTTAAAAAACTCCGAGTTTAACATCTTAAATGGGATTGATCTTAAAACAGGAGCAGATGCCAAAGGGTTAGAAGTAAATATAACTAGAACACATCGGCTTGAATCAGTCAATTAATTCAGGCTCAAAGCTATAATTTAAAAATAAATATATCCGTAATCTTTTTGTTCTTAATCCATATAATATTAATTTTCAAGTAAGTTAAATATATGATTCATTCATATATTTTATATGAATTTATAGTTTATTCTATATAAATTTATAATATAATTTACTTCTATAAAATTCTTGTATCTTGGCCATTTTATAATATATCAAATATTTAAAATAATTTTTAAATTTTAAGAAAATTCCATTTTTTTATTGAAGTTACCTTCTCTTCCCTGTTACTGGGTTGTACTCCCCATCTATAGACAACTAACATCCTCAAACCACACACACTTATCAGCTTCCATTCAATATTTAGCTCTGTGAAAGAGAAGGAATCCACACAGCCTCTCCCCAGGGTTATGCAAAAACAATTCCGAATCCTAATTCAAGAAAAAAACTAAACCACTCCATATGCAACAATTTCATCCTTTGTTTTCCTCTAAGTCTTAACACATAAACTGATGGGTAGGTCCCTAAGCAGCCCACTTCAGCCCTCCTGAGAATACCTCATGGAGTGCATATTGTTCTGTTACTCACAAATCCTGGAAGTGAACAGAATAAAGGAACAATCACCCAACTTATCATATTGCATTTTAAACATTTTCTTCTTTTTCTTGAACCACTGGTTAATATTAAGCTATACTTGACAATTTGAACTTTAGCAAGAAATCTGCAACTCTGTCAAAACAAGTAATACTTGTTTTGTAATACTATTACTGCATGTCCATTATATGGCCAAATAAAGGTACTGTGATCCAGCATAGGATGAATAGCCAGAATGGCCAGTTTATCAGTCCAATTGGCAATCTGGTCAGTTGGTCCAAGAAACATCTAGCTAGAACCAATGGATAGTTCACAGGAAAATATATTGAATATTTCTATTATGCCCTACTTAAGTTTCATAGATAATTTTCAATATATAAGAACATAAAAATACAGTAATGTGTTACATTTATTGATGATAGAAAAAACAGGATTAAGAGCTGCATTATTTCTGCTCACAAATAGGATCCTGCAAAGTTGAGAACACCCTAGGGTAGAACTATTCTCTCCTCCTTGAAATGATGTAATAAAAGACTAAAAATATTTGCTGGACTAGTATTTTAAAAGGAAGCAGATTTTAGACTTGAACTAAAAAAGAAACAAAACCTTAGCATATGTTTTTGCTCCAAATTTCTCATTTATGGTTAAAAAATGTACAGTATATCTCTGCATGTCTACCTTCTGTAGTCAAGTGTAATCATTCTTGCCATATACCCCCAAGATAATAGAAACTAATAGCATTTTGCTGGAATAACTTTGAACCTTCAAAAAAAAAAAAGGCTGCTGAAAAGGGTTAAGTATTATTATTAATCACTAGCTATGCTCAGGATCAATATCCTGCATAATAAATTTAGCTTCACCTGAATTATGCCTGAAGATATATTTAAACAATTATGTGATGCTTCTGCATAGTTATGTAGACCATACAACCCAAATTTTCCAGCTCAATTCCAGAGTTAAATATTATATTTCATTGTCAGCACATGTGTCCTTGTTTTTATTTTGAAAGATTTAGTCACTTTATATATCAATGATATTCCAAGATTCATGATATTTATGTGGTATATTCTCATTAAAATTTCTTCTGGCTGCTTTACCAAATACAACTCTCCATGGAAATAATATTCCATGGAGAATAAATAAATACCATATTATTTCCAAAGTTTCATGAGCATGTATTTTTTTTCCTTTTACCTAATTAGGCCAAAAGTTGGTGTAAACAGTAAAAGATAACATTACACTGTTTGCCATTCTTCCTTCTCTATAGTCATCAAATTACTAAATCAGTATTAGTTACAATATGCACAAATCAATCACTGTTCAGTCTAAAAAGTAACAGAGATTTTCCCACACTGATATAAACCATATCTTCACAGAGAATATATTAGGAACACAGTTTGCAAAAATATGTGGCTACTCGTAATAACTTAAGTTTGTAATATTCCTTTTGCTTTACAAAGTAACTGTACATTTATTTTTTTAGACTTTATTAGAACTAACTCTGCAAGGTTACAGGAGCAAAGGTGCTAGAGCAAGACCCTAAATGATGGGGTTTTGCCAGTTCAGCCATATCTGTCTGGATCCTTAGGAAAGATAAAAGAACTGAACTACTGTGGCAGTCAACCAGGAGCATATTTCTTCAAGCTGCTGCTTAAAGATCTCCCTTTTAATATTTTAAGTGGTAGAGAGGGAGATGATGTCAAGAAACTCGAAGCTGACTCAAAGAAAATTGGATGGAAATTGAGAGAATAGATGATTCTGAGCATAATTTACTGTGGATATTTTTTGACTTACATTCATGCCTTGCCTGGTTACTAGGAAGAGGTGAGCTAATCTGAACAAAGAAGAACAGCCAAAAGAAATAAATATACCCTTACAAGTAAGAATACAGTAGTTTTAGAATGTGAACGAAAATTCTTCAGTACTGTGACCATCAAAAGATAGAGGTCTGCCCCTTTCTTTTAAATCTGGGTGGAGTTGTGACTGCTATAACCACAGAATATGATGGACACAGCACCATATGACTTCTGAAGACAGTTCATATAAAACCATGCAGAGTTTTCCTTGTTTTTATTGGAACGATTGCTTTTGGAATCTCAAGCTCCGTATCTGGCTATTTTGAAGTCTTTATGCCATGAAGAAATCCCAGGCACCAGAAGAATCTTCCAGACACATATTAGTGAAGAACTCTCCAGATAATTCCAGCCTCCAGTCATTCAGGTCATTCACAGCCACTTGGGTCTTCCCAGCTGTGACCCAAATATCATAGGGACAAACTATCCCCACTCTGACCTTTCTAAACTGATTCACAGAACCTGCGAGCATAGGAAAACTGTTTGTGTCTTTAAGCTGTGGGGTAGTTTGTTACACAGTAATAGACAGCAGATACAATGGATAAATGTAATACTGAATACATGTCAGGGCAGGGTTTTTCTCCGGTTCTTTCTAGGAGCAAGGCTTTGGTAAGAGAAGAGCGTAAGAGAGAGAGAGAGAGAGAGAGAGAGAGAGAGAGAGAGAGAGAGAGAGAGAGAGAGAGAGAGAGAAACCCATATGCATTTACTCAGCCGCATCTGATTCTTTGCAATCCCAGGGACTGTAGCCTGCTAGGCTCCTCTGTCCATGGGATTCTCCAGGCAATAAAACTGGAGTGGGTAGCCATTCCCTTCTCCAGGGGGTCTTCCTGACCCAGGGATCAAACCCATGTCTCCCACAGATTCTTTAGTTACTGTCTGAGCTAGAAAATGTCCTCAGCTTTAGAATGGATGTAAAGTGGCTGAGAGAGGCAGTCAAAAGGAACAAGACAAAGTTTTGTTGTTTTTATAGCAATTTCCTTCTGAAAAATGTGAAGCATCTAAATTTCCCAGTCACACTTAGTGAATGGTCTATTGCCTTTTCAACTTCAGTAACAAAGAGAAACTGAAGAACCTTGCCTATAGGTAAAAGAATGCAGTCTGGAACTTGTAATGACGTCAGTGGTAGAAAATGCAAAGAGAAACATGGAAGGAAAGGGGGAGGGAGGGAGAAGAGAAGGGGAGAAGGGAGGGGGAGAAAATACCCATCTGAGATGGATGCTGTAGGCAGGAAATTAATGTTAGTTCCTTACATCAAGGCAGTTGTACAATCAACAAAGAGAAGTTTCTCTTCTTCATTTAATTTTGGAGAGTTGAGATCAACTAAAATACAGAAAGAAATCACCTCAAAGCCTAATCCAACAGCCTGCTGCTGCTAAGTCGCTTTAGTCGTGTCCGACTCTGTGTGACCCCATAGATGGAAGCCCACCAGGCTCCCCCATCCCTGGGATTCTCCAGGCAAGAACACTGGAGTGGGTTGCCATCTCCTCCAAAGCATGAAAGTGAAAAGTGAAAGTAAAGTCGCTCAGTCATATCCGACTCTCAGCGACCCCATGGACTGCAGCCTACCAGGCTCCTCCATCCATGGGATTTTCCAGGGAAGAGTACAGCCTATGTACTATCAAATTCTCAGTGAATAGTGAGACACACACTCAGTTGTGTCCGACTCTTTGTGACCCTGCGGACTGTAGCCCACCAAGCTCCTCCTTCCATGGGATTCTCCAGGCAAGAATACTGGAGTGGTTTGCCATTTCCTTCTCCAGGGGATCTTCCCTACCCAGGGATGGAACCCAGGTCTCCCGCATTGCAAGCAGATGCTTTAACCTCTGAGCCACCAGGAAAGCAGAGAAGCTACTATTTCAGGCTTTAGAGGCGTCCCTTCTTTCTCACTCATCAGTTTATATTTCTTTTAGGAATCTCTTCTATGTATTTGTAGTTTTAATAAAATCAGTTTTTAAGTTTTATCTGACCAATTTCCCGCCACAAATAACAAAAAAAAAGATGGTAGTTTAATAATTTGTTGTTGTTGTTGCCAAACCACATGGGTTGTGGGATTTGAGTTCGCCAACCAGGGATTGAACCCAGGCCCTCAGAAATGAGACCATGGAGTCCTAACCATTGGACTGCCAGGGAATTTACAATAATTTGTTATTAAAACTTAGCACAAGAAGTTCATGTCCCCAAAATGAAAAGACAGTGTATTTCAAAGGTATTTTATAACTAGTCTGAAAAGTCTGGAAAGAAGGCAGAAAAAAAGACATTGTTTATTTGCATTTTAATAGAGTAAGAATTCCACTTTGAAAACTGCTGCCGTTTTATTTTAAACCAAATCATGTTTGAGTATGCCCATTTCAGCATTTTTAAACACCTCTGGTTCCCATTAAGCCACTACATACATTTAATTTCCTCAGTTGAAACTCCTTTGAGATAACAATATACAGAAAAAAGCATGAGCGCTTTGGGCAATCCACAATCCACAATTACAAGACAGTTGTAATAGTACCTGTATAGTGTGTTCCATCTCAGCGGCTAGAAAAGTACCGAATCTGACAAAATAAATTCTTGCTCTCCTGAGTGGACAGACTCCACTACACTAGCTCAAAAATGGCTATATCATATATTGCCACTTTTAGGGAAAATTTTATATACATATGCTTCCTTTCTACTTGACACTAAACTAAATGAATTGAGTGAGCTCAAATATTTTATTTTGTCCAGTGATGTTGTAAATCATGTTGAACATCTAAAGAATCTCTCTTGTGAGGTAGTTTATTACCAAATATTTACACAATAAATGTGAAGGGATGTAGTGTTCATTCACATAGGAAAGAAACTAGAAAATTGCAACTGTTGAACTACTGTTTATGAAATGAAGTCTATAACTTCTAATTTTAAGTTAGTGCCACTTACTCGTCTATTGGGGAAAATAACTTTCGCTAGTTAATTAGAAATAAGTGCATTACACTGAGAGATTACCCGTCAACAAAACTGATTCTAGGATGTTTTGATGTCTGTCACTAAACCTTGAAGATAACGCTGTCAATTCTTAATAATCTATAAATTAATCTCTCTTTCCCTCATTCCCTCCTGTTTCAGAGGAGGAATTACCCTCATCTTTTTCATGACTCATAGGTCTGTGTCTGTTCTGCTTTTAGATATTGCTGCCTTTTACAGAGAAATCCTTTGCTGCTGGAAGACACTCTAAGAGTTGAAAGAGATTGACTTGTAGGAGTAAATAGACCTCAGTTCTGCTGTTGCTGCTGCTAAGTCGCTTCAGTCATGCCCGACTCTGTGCGACCCCATAGACGGCAGCCCGCCAGGCTCTGCTGTTCACAGGATTCTCTAGGCAAGAATACTGGAATGGGTTGCCATTTCCTTCTCCAAGACCTCAGTTCAGACCTTGATAACTCACTGTTTCCTAATTCCCAGAGGTGTGACCTTAGAGGAATTACTCAATCACCTTGTACCTTTAGGTAAAGAGTTTGTAAAACTCTTTCCTCTATGGTATGAAAAATTTGGCCTTCGGTTAACTTTAGAAAAATGACTCCTGCGTGGTAAATTGGATTTGGATGGGAGGAACTAGAAATGTACTATGAATACATTATAGGAAAGCCATAGGTATTGACTTCCCTAAATGTAAAGACTCATAACTAGCAACTTCCTCACTGTTTCCATTGTTTCCCCCATCTATTTGCCATGACGTGATGGGACCAGATGCCATGATCTTAGTTTTTTGAATGCTGGGTTATAAGCCAGCATTCCACTCTCCTTTTTCACCTTCATCAGGAGGCTCTTTAGTTCCTCTTCATTTTCTGCCATAAGGATGGTGTCATCTGCATATCTGAGGTTATTGATATTTCTCCCAGCAATCTTGATTCCAGCTTGCACTTCATCCAGCCCGGCATTTCACATGATGTACTCTGCATATAAATTAAATAAGTATGTTGACAGTATAGAGCCTTGACATAGAGCCTTCTTTCCCAATTTTGAACCAGTCCATTGTTGCTTGTCTGATTCTAACTGTTGCTTCTTAACATGCATACAGATTTCTCAGGAGGCAGGTAAGGTGGTCTAGTATTCCCATCTCTTTAAGAATTTTCCACAGTTTGTTGTGATTCACACAGTTAAAGGCTTTAGCATACTCAAAGAAGCAATAGTAGATGCTTTTTCTGGAATTCTCTTGCTTTTTCCTATGATCCAACTGATAAACAAACTTTTTTTCTATTACTCTCCTTTTTGCAACTCTCCAAAATGGAGTGGGATGAGAAAAGGACATATGCTTCCTGCTTGTGCAATTCCATCCCTCTCTTTTTTAGGGCCAGATTTTGAGATAGGTTTTCCGCAGGAAATACTGCCAGAAATTGAAAGATAAGTCCTCTTGGAGCTAAGTGTCCTTGAATATAAACAGAGGCAACTAATTCTCTTATGGACCTATGACGGGAATGAGAGCAGAAACATTTATTAACTTTCAAAAAATCCCAGAGCAAGTATTATTTCTCTTTAGAGGCCACCTTATCATTGATTGAAATTGTTCAAAAACTTGCCACAGTTGTCTGATTATACACCCCCTGCCACACACACACATGTAGACATACTAAATCATTCCAAATGATAAGAAAATAAGATAAAGTAGAAAATCCAAGAACCAGAGGAATTCTCAGGTACTGGGTCTGTGGGAGTGATCTCACCTGGTCTTCATGCAGGTAACTATTGGAACATTTGCTCTCTACAAAGCAAGATGAGGTTTTACGGTTGTTGCATCTGGTTTTCCCAGTCTTCCTTTGATCCTTGACCCTCAGCTCAACAACAACAAAGGATTGCCTCCCCTTCTTCTAAAGCTCTCTATAATTTTTAAATCTTTCAAATAACCTGTATTTAATTCTCTCTAGCACCTGTTTCCTTGTTTGCCTGCCCAGTTCAATCGTAAATTCCACAGTGAGAGCAACCATAAATCACTTATAGGATAACCCCCAGGATTCAGTACATAGTATGTCCTTACCAAATATTTTAAAAATTAATAGATGAGCTAATACAATGAGGAGAATTTATTTGTTTGCTTTGTTATTTATTATATATATAGTATATAGTATATATTATATAATATACATTATATATTGGAGTATACTTGCTTTACACTGCTGTGTCTATTTCAGCTATGCAACAGTGCAAATCAGCTATATGTATGTATGTGTAAATGTATATACATAAATACACTGTCTCTCTTGAGCTTCCTACCCCTCTAGGTCATCACAGGCTACTGATCTGAGCCCCCTGTACTGTAGAGCATCATTCCACGAGCTGGCTATTTCACACACGGCAGTGTGTATGTGTCAGTACGACTCTCAATTCGTTCCACCTTCTCAGCTCACCCCATGCCCACAGCACTGTTCTCTGTGCTTGCATCTCACTCCTACCCTGCAAATAGGTTCATCTGAGTGAGTCAGTGGAGACAGTGATACTTGTCTCCATAATAATGCGAATTTCTCTTTCTGCAGACAGGAGGAGGCATATGTTTAAAGCTTATGTCACTAAATATCACATACGTATAAGCATTTAAGGCCATCTGATGATTCCTGATATGTTTCACTGGGCTTAATAAAGACTTTAAGGGGTCCAGAGCACGTATGCCAGGCTGTTGCTAGTTTAAGGTAAATAATTAAATATACAATATTTTTAAAATATCATTCAAAGAAACTAAATCTCCTTTTACTCAGAATAGAACAATTTTCTTCTATCTTATTATAAAAGAAGCTATATAATCACCAAGCCTCAGAAATCTTTAAGAAGAGAGAATTGGGAAAAGAAATCTATTTTACCTCTGAAGAAATTCTGGGGAAGAAGAGAAGCAATGAATTCATGACTAGATCCTAAAAGACAAGAAGCTTATTAATGCACTATGTGTGTATTAATCCAACAAAGTTTACTTACAAAAGGAAAGAAAAGTTGACCTTCATGAAACATTTAAGGGAATTTGTCCTATATTTGTATTGGAAAGACAGAAGCAAAGGTCTAGGGGTCATAGGGATAGGTTGCAAGGAAGAATTCTTATTTTTACCCTTAGCAAAAGCAAATTAGAAACGTGTACACAAATATCTGATTTATTTGACTAAAAAGAAATCTCTTCAGTGACTCTTTATCATCTTACAAACAAGCCCCTGCCATATTCTAAAAGACCTCACTTACTTAAGCTCTTGATTAATAAGGAATATGTAGATTACAAAGAAACTCAACTCAAAATAAGCTAAACAGAAAGGGGATTTGGTTGGCTAGAAAATCTGTTTCCTCATGAAAGAGTTGATCAACCAAATTAATAAATGAGCTTGCATGGTAATGCAGGCTGACCTCAGAAACCAAAGGAACAACAGTGCAAGCACTGCAGGATGACCCCCAGGCCTCAACTCAGCTTCTTTCTCTTGTTTGTTGGGTTTTTTTTTTTTTTTTTTTTTTTCGTCCATACCATGTGGCTTGTGTGATCTTAGTTCCCCAACCAGGGATCCAACCAAGGCCCTTGGCAGTGAAAGAATGGAGTCCTAAACACCTAATCAGCCTCCTCCTGCTCAAAAATCTCTTATTCCGAACTAACAAACTGCACATGTGGCAAAAATATGGCTTCTGATAAAACTCAGGTTTAAGTCCGAGTGCTTCAGCATTGAAAGATTCATTGGACTTTCTAGATGCCAAGGGAGTGTGTCAGCTTGGATAGAATACCCAATATGTATCAAAGAACAGTAACGGAGGAACAAGGTCACATAAGAACATGAGAGCTCCCTTAGTGTCCATGTGAATGGAGTGAAGAGAGAGCTATTTCCAGAGGAAGGAGAGCTATTCCTGAGAGAGTTGTCACCAGTCCAAAAAACAAAAAAAAATCCGACTTTTATAAGTAGAGTAATAGCCCCCAGTGATGTCCATGTTTTATCATCCTAATGCCGGGAACCTGTGAATATCTTACCTCAGATGGTAAAAGGGACTTTGTAATGAAGTTAAGGTTTTTGAAATGGGGAGATTATAATGGATTACTTGCGTAGACTGTGTATACCCAATATAATCACATTCTTGGAAAAGAAAGAAGCAAGCAGGGAAGTCAGAGAGAGATAGGAAGATGCTATGCTTCTGGTTTTGAAGACGAAAGAAGGAACCATAAGCCAAGAAATACAGTCTGCCTTCAGAAAGAGGAAAAGACAAGGAAACACTCTCTCTGAAGCTCCAAAAGAACACAACCATGCTGACACTTTAATTGTAGCCTAGCCAATCCCATTTTGGACTCCTGACTTCCAGAACTGCAATGTAGCAGTACCAAGTTTGTGGTACTTTGTTACCGCAGCAGTAGGAAACTAATTCCCAGTCTGTCTATTGTAACCTTACTCCTTTAAGCAGCAGGCTTATACATGTCATGTTCCAACATACACAATTTTCTGTTATTTTAGAGAGTAATGTAAAATTAAAACTTTACCCTCACCAGTTATGTTTAGTGTATGTTTTTGCAGCATGTCTTCTAACACCAGCCCTCTGACTGATCTCTAGGAGACCATAAGTGACTTAGTGGACAAGTCATGTCTCTATTTCTCCTTTGAAATACAGCCCCATCAGTAGAATCCATTGACCAATATTCCTTCTTGAGAAGTCTCTCCTCCACATCTTTGGGTTAGTGTTCTCTCTTGCTAATTTTGTATTGAGGTATATTTGACAATTAAGAATTATGTATATTTAAAGCGTACAATTTGATGATTGGATGTAAATACAAAAATAATCAGCACATTCAATATTAACATATCTAGGTTAGTGGACTCCTTTAATTATTGTTGTTTTGTTTTATTCCCTCTTCTACTGATCCCTTAAACATAAACATCTTTTCCTCCAGGCTATGATCTGCTTCTCCTCTATACACTTTCTCCAAAGACCACTGGCATGGCACTTGGAGACACCCAGATTTCAGTATTATGTCTGACAATCAAATGTGGGTCAGAGTATTCAGCATGACTGTGTTTGCCAAATGACCATAATACCTGCTTGTATGGTTATTGGATGATCAGAGACATCTAGAAAAACCCTTCATGTCGTATAGACAGTAAACCGTGCCTTTATTATTTTGCTTTCTATATTTCCCTTCATCTTTTTACAGTTGTTTTTCTCTAACCTTGCTGTTTCGTATGTAGTTCTAAAACTGCCTACTGGACATCTGCCTATGGATGCATTCCCTTATGGCCACAAGTCCAGAAACCATTTCATTTCTCATGTAGTCTGCAACTTCTGAGTTTTATATTATCATAACAGAACCACAAGCAATCACAAGTCACAGTGTATCATCTGACTGTAAAGTTAATAAATTACCTTCCAACTAGCTGTTTCTTAAAGCCAGTTAGTGTAGTCAATCAATCGTGTCCGACTCTTTGCGACCCCATGGACTGTAGCCCTCCAGCCTCCTCTGTTCATGGAATTTTCTAGGCAAGAATACAGGAGTGGATTGCTATATTCTTCCCCAAGGGATCTTCCCAACCCAGGGATGAAGACTGTGTCTCCCACATTACAGGCAGTTATCATGATAGATCTCACTTAACTTCTTCATTATATCCACACTTCAGTTTCCAAATGTTTTCCATTTTACCCTTGATTCCCAATCCTATCATCTTCAATTTCTATGATGATACTATTTTATAATTTGATGAAAATGAGTTCCATTGAACTACCTCATCTTGCTACCTTGTCACCTCAAATTTTCTGAACATCTTAATTACCTCCTTACTTTTATCCTTCTATCAGGGAAAAAGAGATACTCTTCCTCTCCATCTAACTTTGAAAGAAGGAAAACCTCATAGCAATCTAAAAATCAGCTTTAAGTGTCAAAAAGAGCTGGATTCAATACCAAGCTTTTTTCATTTATTAGCTATGTGACCAATACCAAGCTTTTTTCATTTATTAGCAGCTTATCTTTTATTTTGTTTTATTCAATAGGAAAAATCCCTCAAAAGATTGCGATGATGATTGAAAATGGAAGAGCATTGCATGGTACCTTTACACTCTTCTCGATTACATTGTCTTTTGATGGCACCCCCCTACTCTCCACCATATGTATTCTCTCTCATCACTACACTTCTAATCTCAATCTCATTAAACTGAAAGTATTTGAGACTAAATGTCCTTCCTCCAAACTAGATTTTCTGAAAAATATCTAATCACCATACAGAGAGTTGCCAGATTCAGCAAACAAAAATACAGGACACAGTTAAATTTGAATTTCAGGTAACAATGAATATATTTCAGGATTATTTTTAGCATAAGTATGTTGCAGGCAATATTTGGGATATAACCATACTAAAAAATGTTCACTGTTTATCTGAAATTGACTTAACTAGTTATCCCCATAGTTTATCTGGCAACCTTAACAATATAACATTTTAAAGATAGATAGGGTCTTGGGAAAATCTCTGCTTTAATCTTTTCAAGATACTTAAGTGGAAAGAGTGTTCTGAGAGTTAAATGAATTCATGTATGCAAAGTATCCAGAAAATGCAGGGCATGTGGTAAGCATTTGTTAAATAGTTGCTATTTACTAAAACTTTTGAAAACCTTGTAGGCGCTTCTGTTAAAACTGACAAATATTACTATTTTATAGATGACAAAACTTAGACTCAGAAAGTAACATTATTAAGGTCTTATGGGTATATAATGATAGATGTTCACCTCCTCTAACTGCTAAGCTGATGTTTTTCATAGTCTTATAGGTTACCTGCCATGAATTGTAAGGTTCCAATTTATATACAATATGTGGGATTACTGCAGAGTACTAATGTCTTGGGCAAACTGACAATGTAGTTTAAAAAGATAAACCTGCTCTTTAAAAAAAGGAAGAATAAAAGAGGCAAGAAAATAGGCAAGAAAGGAGAGAAGGCAGTGAGAGGATGTATTATACTGAAAGTGGATCACTCATTATCACTCCAGGTTTTGTGGTTTAATAAAGATAAGCTTATCATAGGGAAAGCATTAACACACTTTCACTACTGCTGAGTGATTCATGCTATGGAAAAGTTTCTGTTTCTCTGTACTCCTCTCCTGCTTTGGATAATACACTCTCTTCTTAATAGTCATTTTCATTAGAATTGGTGAAAACATATTTAAAATGAGCCATTTTTACTCCCTCCGTCATTGAGAGAACTCAGTTCTGAGGACAACGAATTTCTGTCTCTCTTGTTTGCAATGGACCAGCATTTGCCTCATGCCATCTCCTAGGTCATCAGCTGTGAGATATTACCAGCCTAACAGGGACAGACCAGTAATGTACACAGAGAGACAATACTCTCAAGACATCTCATATTTTAAAGACACACTGGAATAAGTCAATTTTGTATGATCTATAATCTCACACATGATATTAAAAAGCATACACTGTGCCGAAGAAACAAAGTATAAGGTCTAGTAATAAATAGCTGCAGAAATAACTAGATGAAATTAGTATTTGATTTCAAACATTCAAAGATATATTAAGGATCTAAATCTATTTTCTTTTGAATTGGCTATATTAAGTCTACGGATCATCTAAATGGACTCAGAAGAAATCTAGTTAGATCATTCAACTCTTAAAGAGTCAATGTTCATTTGGTTTTAAAACTAAGTGTCTATAGCTATTGATCACAGCATAATAAACTCTCCCCAAATACAAGTTGACTTGAACCCAGATCCATTGGATAAGTATTATGGTGAAGAATAGCACACATTTGAATTTTTAATATTATATATTAACTTAAGAGCCAATACTTAGTTTTCCTATTGCATTTAATTTGTCACCTGTGGGTCATCCCCATGCACCAGCCCCAAGCATGCTGTATCCTGCTTCAGACATAGACTGGCGATTCAATTCTTACATGATGGGGAGGGAGGTGGGAGGGGGGTTCATGTTTGGGAACGCATGTAAGAATTAAAGATTTTAAAATTAAAAAAATAAAAAACTAATAACATGTAAAACAAAATAAAAAATAAATAATGAAAAAAAAAATTTGTCACCCGAACTATCTTGATTGAAAATAGGTAGCAAATAAGTGTCTAGACTTCTGTTTTTAACTACATTTTTTGAGTAATTCCTAGACTGCTGGAATTACTCAGTGTCATCAGTAAAAATAAGGCCATGAAAGAAAGGTACAACATTTTCACTAACCTTTCTAAAAAAGTCATTTCTAAATAGCTGCTTCAATCATCTCTTCTGCTTGGCAAGCAGTAGGGGTTTTCTAAAACTTTTTAGGGCTCACAGTGGCCCACACACTTGGGCAAGTTTACCTTCTTATCCTTTGTGGTCCACTTGCCTCAATCAAAATTCTAGGTGAAATCTGCAGGTGACTTTTTAACAACCAATTTACCGTAGCCAAATCAGTCACAAGCATTACCTAGAGGACATTTTGCAAGATGGGTTCACCATAGGCGGGACAATTTCTGATGAGAAACCACTAGGGTAACTAGCATGTGGTCAGCATCACTGGGGACCTGACAGATTCAGGTAAGGATAGTACCTTCCCAGGCAAACATACAGTAATTAGTGGACAATTGTGTACAAACTATAAGGTGTTTCAACTTAAAATCACTGAATATAGTTTATATCAAAGAACACAATTAAGACCAAACACCACAATTGATGAACTACGTATAAAGCAGTAGATAACTAACAAAGAGCCTCTTAATTATGTTGTAAACTTGAAAGTTTTGTTAAAAATGTGTCAAAAATAGTCAACAAAGATACACAAGCTACCAATTATCATTAGTATAGCAATAATAACATCATGATTCTAATTTAATAATTCTTAGAAGCCTATCTTAATTTATCTAGCTACAAATGCTGTTACAACTTTTATTTATTTATTTTATTATAATACATACCTATAACTATAGACTTCATAAAGGAAGACCTATTCTAAATGTATAAAATCTTTAAAAAAACAAAAATATTATAAAATTATTTAAAATGATAAAACTATCAAACCAACAATATTAAATTTTCTGTCAGTAATTTAATAGGCTGTGTTATTTTACTCAAACTGAACAATTATTTTCAATGTATATATGATACATATTTGGCTCCCAACTTACATATCAGTTGGGAAAGAAACTGCCTGCAATGCAGGAGACCCAGGTTCGATTCCTGAATTGGGAAGATCCCCTGGAGAAGAAAATGGCAACCCACTCCAATATTCTTGCCTGGGGAATGTCACAGACAGCCTGATGGGCTACAGTCCATGGGGTTCCAAGAGTCAGACATGACTTAGAAACTAAACCACCACCACCATGATACATATTGCTGTGATAAAGGTTCTAAATTTATATATATATATATATATATACTTTTTTATTGTGGGAAAATACACATAACAGAACTTTGCCATTGTAGCCAATAAGTGTACTGTTCTGTGAACACTAAGTATGTTCACATTTTTGTGCAACCATCACCACCATCCATCTTCAGAACTTTTTCATATTCCCAAGTTGAAACTCTCTGTTTAAATACCAGTTCCCCGTCTCGTCTTCCACTCAGGCCCTGGCAGCCACAATTCAGCTTTCAAACTCTAGGACTGTGGAGAAGGCTGAGCACCGAAGAATTGATGTTTTTGAACTGTGGTGTTGGAGAAGACTCTTGAGAGTCCCTTGGACTGCAAGGAGGTCCAACCAGTCCATTCTAAAGGAGATCAGCCCTGGGTGTTTTTTGGAAGGAATGATGCTAAAGCTGAAACTCCCGTACTTTGGCCACCTCATGAGAAGAGTTGACTCATTGGAAAAGACCGATGCTGGGAGGGATTGGGGGAAGGAGGAAAAGGGGATGACAGAGAATGAGATGGCTGGATGGCATCACTGACTCGATGGACATGAGTTTGAGTGAACTCCAGGAGTTGGTGATGGACAGGGAGGCCTGGTGTGCTGTAATTCATGGGGTCACAGAGTCAGACACAACTGAGCAACTGAACTGAACTGAACTGACTGAGGTACTATATATTGTATATTAGTGGGATCATATAATATTTATCCTTTAGTGACTGGATTATTTTTTTCAGCAAAATGTCCTCAAAGTAAATCTATGTTGTATCATGTGTCAGAATTTTCTTCCTTCTTGCTTGGGAACTGTCACTTCACCATGTCTGACTCTTTGCAACCCTGTGGACTGTAGCCCACCAGGCTCCTCTCTCTGTCCATGGGATTCTCCAGGCAAGAATACTGGAGTGGGTCGCCATGCCCTCCTCCAGGGGACCTTCCAGACCCAGGGATCAAACCTGCGCCTCCTCCATCTCCTGCATTGGCAGGCGGGTTCTTTACCAGTAGCACCATCTGGGAAGTCTGAATAATATTCCATTGTCTGTATGTTTCACATTTTACTTACCCATTAATCTGTGAATAGACACTTGTATTGTTTTTACCTTTTGTCTCTTGTGAATGATGCTTCTGTGAATACAGGTGTACAATTGTGTGTTTGAATCCCAGCTTTAATTTATTTGGGGTGTGTACCTGCAAGTGAAATTGCTAGATTATTTGGTAATTCTATGTTGATTTTTCAAGTAATTTCCATATTCTCCACAGAAGCTGCACCATTTACATTTTTACATTCCAGTAATTAAGTTATATTTTTGATGCTACTCCTTTTTAATAGCACCTTGATCATAACACCCAACTATCTAATTGGACTAAACATCTTTGCTGCTAATAAAAATAATCTCAAAAATTATGCTGATAATGGTAGTTCTTGTGAGTACTTGATTTTAATGGATGAAGATATCTCCTCAAAGCCCTGTTAGCATTTTGTTACTGTTCCTTCTAACTTCTTCTTATTTTGGACTCTTCATATTAGCATATATGTGTAGTAATGTAACAAAAAGAGAAAGATATTTCTCTATGCCTACTCAGGAAAACAAGTCATTTTTTTTTTTATTTTTTATTTTTTTTTGTCATCCAGCATTCATTTGCAAAAGGTCCAGTATCTCTCTTCTTTAGTAACTAATCCTTGTGTGATTCTTGTTCTGTTTCCCAGGACTAAGTTTTCTTTGAGTGCAGTCTCAGATTTGCTGGGCCTCTAAGGGCTGTAAGTGATATGCCAGATCACACTCCTGAGAAAAGGGGGATTCCTCCCTGGCCCTGGACCAATAAGCTTACTGCTCCTGTCTTCTTCTCCTGGACTCTGCAGGTGGCCATTAATTTCTCTACCATTAGTACCTCATCTTCACCATTACATCTTCCCAAACACCCTTGACACAGGTTCACCCAGTTTCTAGATTCTCATGTCCTCCATTGTTAGAGGCAGAAAGAAATAACTCCTGAGCACCATTCTGCTAAGAAAAATATCACCCATCCAATTCATTCTGATCTTTTCTAATCCACTCCTTTAAAAAAAAAAAAAAAGAATAGTTCAGGTTATATCCAGAAAAAAATCCAGCAGAAAATAGATACACTTATTAATTTTTTTGAGAAGATTTCTATTCTTAAATATAATGGAAGAAGTGAAAGAAAAATCTGCTTAAAATATCTCTACAAATGCTGCAACTTGTATGGGTCTGGAGACATTATACTAAGTGAAATAAGCCAGAAACATAAAGACAAATACTGTATTATCTCACTTATATGTGCAATATAAAATATTTAAACTCAAAGAAGCAGAGAGTTGAATGTTAGTTGCCAGGGACTGGGAAAATGGAGAAGAGATGGTCAAAGAATACAAGGTTGCAGTTATGCAAGAGAAATACTTCTAGACGTCCACTATGTAACATGCCTATAGCTAATTTTATTATATACTTAAAATTTGCTAAGAGGGTAGGTCTGTAGTAACTGATCTCACCACTAAATAAGTAAATAGTATAATAATAAAGGGGATAAGTGGAAATTTGGGGAAGTGATGAATTTGTTTATGGCATTGATAGTAGCAATGGTTTCATATATATGTATACTTATCCTGAGACTCGTGGAGTTGCATACATTAAGTATGTACAGCTTTCTACAACTCAGGGATTTTTTTTTAAATTTTAAAAACAAAGCATGTGACCTGGAAGTAATGCCTCAAGAAGCTCCAATACTTTGGCCATCTGATGCTAAGAGCTGACTCACTGGAAAAGACCATGGTGCTCAGAAAGACTGAAGGCAGGAGGAGAAGGGGATGACAGAGGATGAGATGGTTGGATGGCATCACTGACTCAATGGACATGAGTTTGTGCAAACTCCAGGAGATAGTGTAGAACAGGGAAAGAGTTGGACATGACTTAGCAACTGAACAACAACAAAACTGAGTATTAGGGTGATCAAGTGATTTGTTTTTTGCAGATGCTTTTGGGTTTTCCTCATCTATAAAAATAGTTAATTTTTAAATAATTGATGATTTAAATGAAATGTATAGTAATGGAAAGACATAGTACGTTGGAAGAAGACCATCTGGAGCGTGGATCTTGTGTTCCACACAGACTAGCCACATGGACTCAGTAAATTACATAAGTTCTCCGAATCTCAGTTTATTCACCTGCAATTTAGGTAGGAAACTTTTACCTTGAAGCACTGATATAAGGACTATGAGTCAATATACATAATGCATCGGATCACCAAAATGTGATAAACAGGAAATGCTCAACACATGAGAGCCAGTATTACATTCTGGAAATTTTTTACATTTTCACCATCTTTTTCCTCTGGAGAGCAAGAGACACCATGTTTAATACACTAAAGTTACAGCTGGCATTATCCAACTCAGCAGGAAATCCACTTAAACACCTTTAACACTTCAAAATTTCCCAGCCCTACCTGTCTGCCTGCACTAATAATCCCCAGCAGTGGGAGACCTGCCTTTTATTCCTCCTATGAGGCTCTGGCACCATCACAATGACAGGGTTATGTTTCTCACATTCTATCCTCCACTTGCTACACTTTGTTCAGATTCCTGTAATAACATCTCAGAAAGTAAATTTGTGCTACCCCAGGTAAACTTTTTATCCTGTGGCACATTCTCCCTAAGTCATTAAATGCTCCAGAGTAAATCCTCCTGCTCTGCACTTTAATAGGGAGTCACTCAGAGTTGTGGAATCAATTACGTTCCTGCTCCCTGCTTCCCTCCACAGAAAAGGGTTGACAAATGACACACAGAGGCCTGGTTAGTGAAATGAGTCACTTTTCCCTTAACTGCAACTTAATCAGCATGGTAGTCTTAGTGCTAATGAACATTAGTCCAACCAAATTTCAGCTGGAAGCAACCCAGAGAATTTCTCCAAGGCAATCATTTTATAGATGAGAAAATTAAAGTCCAAAGAGTAAATGAACCACCAGGATATAGTAGGCTCTGATTACAAGCTTGGCGAATGAATTAACTTTTATGTCAGAGAGCTGGCTTATAGTACAAAAAGTAATAGCTTATGTATTTTAAGGGATGACTGTTGTTCCGTACTATACTAAGTGCTTCATGTGTGTTAGCTTAAGGGACCCTTGCCTCAACATGTTTTACAAATTGAGGAAACTGAGGTTTAGAACATTTGGTGATTCAACCAAGGCCACAAAGCTTTTAAGAGGTGGAAGTGGATTTCGGTCCTCAAAAATATGTCCCCAGATCACATACTCTTAATAAATAGTCTATGCTCTTCTTCAGATTAGAGTTCCGATCCTGCATTTCTCTTTTTAAAATACCTCTTAACTCCTTCCATTTCTCTCCACTGTTATGGGTTTCCCTAGTGGCTCAGTGGTAAAGAATCTGCCTGCAGTGCAGGAGACTTGCAGGAGACGTAGGTTCAATCCCTGGGTCAAGAAGGTCCCCCTGGGGAAGAAAATGGCAACCCACTCCACTATTCTTGCCTGGAAAATTCCATGGACAGAGGAGCCTGGCAGGCTACAGTTCATGGGGTCACAAAGAGTCAGACAAGACTGAGTGACTTACCAACAACAATATTAATCGAGTTCAGCCACCATCCCCTCACATTTCTATTCCTGAAGTTGCCTCCTAACTAATCTTACCTCCAATCTTCCCCCTCTACTATTCCCCCTCTGCTATTCTTTTCAGAACTACTGGACTAATCCTTCAGAAAGACAATTTAATCATACCGTGGTCCATGGTTTAAGCTCTGCAGTTTCCTCATTATCCTTGATATGTAATTCAGCTTATCAATGGCTCATAGGACCCTTCATATTCATTCCTCCGTTGAAACTCATAGCCCTATCATATTTTTAAAATTTCTTTCACTTCCTAAAAACAATACTCTCTTTAACCTTGAATCTACCCTTTGTCCTTGCTGCCTAACATCTGCTGATTCCAGGATCCAGGTTACTTACTTGGGAAAGCATCCACTCAACCTCTCCCAAGTCTTGCTTAGATGCCCTTTCTTTGTATGTGTTTCTCTAGCAAACACACACACAAACAAGCAAAAAACCTAATCGCATCATAGTGAATATTATTGTTGAGTTGCCTGTTCCTCCCATTAAATGATTTACCAAAGTAAAACTCAAATTAAATTTGCCTGTTCATCATTGGATCCCATTTTCCTTGGAAATCAGTTAATCTGTCTGTCCTTCGATTTCCTCAGTATGGTGATGAATGATGCCTACTTCATTGAATTAAGGAGCTTCCCTAGTGGCTCAGATGGTAAAGTATCTGCCTGTAATGCAGGAGACCTGGGTTTGATCCCTGAGTTGGGAAGATCCCCTAGAGAAGGAAATGGCAACCCACTCCAGTAGTACTCTTGCCTGGAAAATCCCATGGACAGAGGAGCCTGGTAGGCTACAATCCATGGGGTTGCAAAGAGTCAGACACAACTGAGTGATTTCACTTTCTTTTTTTTTCTTTCATTTAATTAAATAAGAAAAGACACATAAAGTATGTATTGCCTGACACATAATAATTCCTTAGCAAATGGCAATATATATAACTTTTTAATATAGAGATACTTTGTGATATTTCATTAGGAAGGCAGGACAATTATATTAAATATTAGCTTAAAATGATATCTGATATGTTTAATACGAAATACAAATTTCATTTTGAACAGTGACAAATTCAAGAAATGCAGAGAAAGGATGACACTGAGAGAGAGCAAAGGGGGGAAGTAAAGTAGGAAGAATAACAGCAGAAATTTGAAGAAGTTGGCCTTCTTATGAGCCTGCAGGACCCCTATCATCCTGTGCAAAGGTCCTGCGGCCAGGGCAGCCCAGTTCAGCTTTCTGTGGGAAAGAGGAATCTACCAAGGTAGAATAAGAATTGCACAGGGCTTATTCCAATACGGAATATTCTATCTTATTTAGGGAGCCCCCATTTAAATCCTGGGGAAAAATTCAATGTATTTGCCTACTAAATCTTACATTTTTCTTAAAAAGATTAAAAGACATGTATTTCACAACAGATGAAAGATAAACTTTATCAAAAATGTCTAAGCTGACCATTTTAAACTCATTCAATGTTTGGCTATCGTTAGATTTTCTCCATTTTCCTTTCTAGAGGCAGATAGAGAACAGGACAATTTTAGTTACATCAGAAGTTCAAGTATGCAGCTAAGTCTCTTTGTCTACCTTGAGGGTAGGCAGGGTGGCAACAACAGTCAATACAAGGTATAATTCAAAGGGGCCTCCCAGTTGGCTCAGTGGTAAAGAATCTACCAGCTTTGCATGAGATGCAGGTTTGATCCCTTTGTAGGGAAGACCCTCTGGAGAAGGAAATGGCAACTTACTTCAGTATTCTTGCCTGGGTAATCCCATGGACAGAGGAGCCTGGTGGATTACAGTGCATGGGGTCACAAAAGAGTGGGACATGTTAGCATGGTTTAGCGACTAAACAAAAACATAATCCAAAGACTTCCTAAATTTAGTTTAGGGCAGCAGATAGAGTGAATATTTTGTATAAAGGTGTTCTTGTCTTACAAAACTTTGAATTCATAAAGTTTCACATATTAATATTTTAGTGAACATATATCATTGTTTAGTGTAGAATCTCAGTTCCTATGGGAGTTCTTAATCTTGAAGTTGTGTACAGAGGAAGCTGCCCTCCAAGAAGCTGGCAACTTAACAGCAGAAACTACAGTGGGCTAAGTGAAGGAGGGGTTCCATCCACCTGAAAATCCATGCTTTTGTGGGGGCTAGACAACCTCCCCTCCAGAAGAAATTGTGGGTAAGAAAGTAGGAAAGCAGAGATGAGCCATAGTGAGGTTCTCCAGTGTAATAAGCCAGACACTTAGAAGGCTTTCACTGTACATACATATAGTCTTTGTGGATGTATGTGTGAGTATGTGTATATATGTGTGTGTATATATATATATATATATACACTTACATTATATATATATATTTAAAATGATATCAATTACAGATTTTTTTTTCTTATGTGACCAGCAAAATAGGGGGAAATTTTCTTATTGTAAAATAATTTGGCTTATGAGTACTAACCATTTAACAGACAGAATGCTAAGCACTGTTTTTCATATCTCTTTGCATCTGCATAACAACTTTGAGAGACAGTCATTGTTATTCTTATCTTACTACACAGTAATTGAGGTTCATAGAGGTTCACTAAATAGCCTAAGGTGACACAGCCTACATGGCAGAATGGAAAGCACTGCTCAGATTTCTTAAAGATGAGATTATAGCCCCCAGCCACTGCACAGATGACCCTCATTTAGTCTCCAAGTGCATGACCACCGTTACAGAAGTACCTGGCTTAGAACATACACAAACACAAACAAAGGCAAGAAAAGGTCCTGGATGATACCTCTTCAACTCCAAAGGAATAAACGAAGTCAAGGTTTGACTATCCAGAAAGCACCCCAACCTGTAAAGAATGCTTTTCCCTTTTTTTTTTTGCTTTTCCCTTTTAAAGCTCCCCTCGTGGTATCAGGCTGCTAAGCATTTCCTTGCTGGAAGACATTACATAACCTTGCAGACCATCCCAGTGCTTCCTACTCCCCTCACACTCAATAACCCCCAAGACTTCAGCCTTCTATTTGCTTTCTCTTTAAGAAAACACTCTCCAGACACAAAGATAATATCAAACAAAAATACCTTTTTAGTTCATTAAAAGATCACTTCAGGCCAGAACAGGATTCTTACCACTTCATCTTGTTTTCATGTCAAACATATTAGCTGAAAAACAATTTGCAGTCATTGATTTCCCCAAATTCCTACTCCCAAAACATATCCCATGTATTTATCTCCCATGAAATTCTGTATTAGCAGAGTAAGTTATTTCAGGTATATTGAGTGATGATCTCTCAGGCATTTAAAATAATGTAAGCAAAACTAAAAGTACAACCTTCAAATTTCCCAAAGAGAATTTTATAGCTCTATTTTCTCTATATTTTGTAACGCTGAATGAAAGGAAACAAATATATGACTACCGAATCAAGACAATATTCTTCAGAGACAAATGTGAAAACAGGAAGTTGATCTCCATAAAATTAAGAAGTTACATAGCATACTGTGGTACAGCTCAGACTTTAAAGTGCATGTGAGTTACTGGAGGATCTTGTTACGTTTGAGATTCCATTTCAGTAGGTCTGGAGCAGGACTGAGATTCTGCATATCTAACAAACTCACAGTGAATATTGCTGTTGCTGGTCTAGGTACCAAACTTTGAAGGGCAAGAGCCTGGATATGTAAGGAGTGGCTCTTGAATTAAATAGCCTGAGTTCATAGCTGGCTTGCAACTTAACTCCACTGTGATCTTAGATGCATTATTTAACCCTCCCCCTGTTCAACACTGTCTGTAAGGCAGGGCTAATCAGAATGTTGTTTTATAAAACAATGTATGTGAAACATTTATCATAGTGTTTGGTAAATAAGAGATAATTAGAAGAAGGAGCAGGAGGAGGAATGAGTGAAGAATTAATGTATTTTCTTTTAATGTGGCTGTTTAACAGGTGCAGAGGGACAAGTTCTCAGCCTTAAGGAAATAATGGAATTGTGTGTATGTTCACTGTTTCACAACTATCTCATTATACATGCATATATATTCACTATTTCACAATTATATAATAGTCCTGCCTGGAAAATTCCATGGACAGAGGAGCTTGAGGGGCTATAGTCCATGTGGCCACAAACAGTTGCACACAACTGAGCACACGAACACACACATAGTTTTAGTGCTGCTTCACATATTTACTTAGGCTTTCTCCAAAATGAATGGGAATACATGATAAAATGATAAGCACGCCTCAGGATCTAAAGAGCAAATATAAATTGGTCACTGAGTGTGAGCTTCTTGACCAAGCTCATAACAATAAGTTCAAAGTTGAAGTTGAGTCACTCAGTTGTGTCCCACTCTTTGCAACCCCATGGACTGCAGTACACCAGGCTTCTCTGTCCATCACCAGCTCCCGAAGCTTACTCAAACTCATGTCCATCGAGTCAGTGATGCCATCCAATCATCTCATCCGTCAGCCCCTTCTCCCACCTTCAATCTTTCCCAGCATCAGGGTCTTTTCTAGTGAGTTAGTTCTTTGCATCAGGTGGCCAAAGTATTGGAGTTTCAGCTTCTGCATAACCCTGAAACTGGCTGAAAATCCAGGAGATTCAGGGAAGCCCTGAGTTCATGAAACAGCTAACAGAGGACTAATTCGACTACTGAAAATCTACTGAGAAATTTCACTTGGAACTAATTTTCCAGCCAGAGGAACTTCTGGTCAGCTAGTGATGATAAAAGGTTTTTCCAGGGAAGTAAAAGTTAACTTGACTAGTAGGAAGAGAAAACCGTGTGTTCAAAGGTCAGATGATAAGGTGGAGCATGGTGGGAAAGAATTGTTGGAAGAAGGTAAACGTTCTGGGAGAGCAAATGGCAAGAGGCTACATGGCAAGAAATGAGGGTAGATACTGGGGCAATGCCAGATCATGGCTGACCTGGAGTCCATAGAAAGAGATTTATCTTGCTCTTAAAAGCAAGCATTGACATGATCAGATTTCAAAACATCACACTATCTTCAGTATGATGTAAGGGCTGGAATGAGGCCAGAGCTGATACTGACCAGTTGGAAGACTGTTAACAATCATTGGAAACAATGATAGTAGAATGGGAGAGGGGGATGGTGGTACATAGGCACTGAAGTGAATCAAGAAGGTAAGGTTGTCATTTTAGAAATAGGTATGATAAATTAACCATTCAGCAGCTTAATGTAGGTCTTCTTTCAATCCTGCCACCCTCTTGCTAATAAAAGTTCAGAGTTGTCATAGTTCTGAGAACAACACTGTAAGTCAAATAATATCATCAAGTATAATATATCAAGTATAATTCCCCAAATATTTTCGTAAGAGGGAATTGTGTGCTGACCAAGAGGTTGATATGCAACGATTTAAAAGCCAGACCGCACATGTCACATTTAATCAACTGTAACTTGGTGTGTGAGTACCTTGTATGAATGAAAACCATTTTGTCAAGAGGCAATGTCTGAGTCTGCAAAGCGGATTGAACCTCCACAGTAACGTGAGTTATCACAGGGTTTAGCCATCTGAAACCTGAAACCCAAGAATCAAATCTTACGAACTGAAACACATTGGGAGTCAATAGGTCAGTGTAGCGTTGCGCTATTTGCTGTAACGACACTAAGCAATCACACGGATGGGTTGGCAGAGCAACCTTCGTGTGAATCACCTTTGTAGCATCACCCTGAGTTCATTTTTAGTTTGAACTATCTATGAAAGGGCTAGAAGAGACACCTGGCAGTACCCCTAAAGGAGATGCTGTGACTCAGGAGCTGACAATGCCAAGATGAGTGTGTGTTTACTTTTATCACAGGGAGCTGGATGGCAGTGCAGCCTGGGAAAGTTCCAGGGACATAACTCACCCTCGATGATGAAGAGATCAGTGCTTTAAAGGAAAGAACATAGGCTTTGAAGCTAGACTAGATAAACGTGTCTTTGCATTGAAGTACTTACACTTTCTGGCTTTGCGAGCTTGGGAGAGAGGAAGCACATTTTCTCCCTGTGAAATAATGACTGATTTATACCACATGTGAAGACGGAACAGCTAATATACAAAAAGCAATAGAAAGGCGACACATTTGTCACAGAGAAGTGTTCATAAACACGTGTTCTTTTTGTTCATTTTTCAGTGAGTGCTTCAGGACTTTAGTGTACATAAGAAACCCCTAGAGTGTTTGTAATAATGCAGGTTCATAGTCTCCACTTCCCAGTATTTCTGACTTACAGATCTAGAGTCGTTCTCAGAAATGTATATCGCAAAGCACACCAGTGACTGATGCAGCTGATACACGGACTAGTGACTTCATGTTGAGAGTGTTATAAGAGAGCTGAGACAGTTATTCCGGGACACAAAGGGGCAATCCTGGAACCACTGCAAGAAAAGGATGGGGTTCTGACTCAAAGTACACTACAAAAAAATGACTCAAGTTTCCTGGAGTGGTTCAAAATCTCCATAGGAAAGAAGGTGTCCTTACCGGAGGCCAAATGCAGGATATTTCTCAGAAACAAATGTCAGTGACTGGAGATCATTCTGCCAAGTAACCTAAAATTTAAGGCAAATCATAACACCATCCTATGACTAAGAATGTTTGATTTTCAAAGGTTAACTCTTATTTTAGCTCAGTGAGTGAGTTTTTAGGGGAAAATGAATCCAGTATTTAAATGTTAGGACATATATTTCTATATGCAAATTCATTTTCTATGTTTTATTTCTCCTGCTTTGCTATCTCAGAATCCCTAAGGAGCAAAGTCAGTTTCTTCTTATTACCCCCTCACTTAACACTTCCTTTGCTCAGTTCTGTGCATAGAACTCTCTCATTAAGAACGAGCCAATCAACCTTCTCCATACAGGATGTAGTATTTTATACTGTGTTCAAACACAGCAGCAAGTACAACAACATTCTACCTAATTTCCAAAAACTGTTCATCTCCCTAAGCAAGCTCAATTCATTTACCTTGGCAGCCAACTCCCCCCTCCAGCAGAGGTGAGTGAACCAGGTAGTCTCATTCCCAAGTAGCTTTCCATTCATCTACTAGCCTTGTTCTTCTAGATGTATGAATGCATTAAATCACGTGGGGCTCGGTGGTGATAAATCACAGCTCTGCACACCCGACTTCCACTGAAGCTGCTGACAAGAAAACCTCATAAAAGAAGATCACTCAAGATAATAATCTTGTTCCAGATATGATCTGGGGGAAGCCAGAAGCTATAAAAGGGAGAAAAGGAGGAGAGGAAGAAGATGTGACCAGTCAGCATGAATTGAAAATAACAAAAAAGAAAAGGAAACAATTTAGGCTCCTTCATTTAAAATAGCTTTAGTATATGAGAGAATGAGAAAAGAATTCCCCCAATCACAAATCTTTGGGAACAAAACTAACCTGGGCTTTGTAAATAGAAATTGAAGACTGAGGAGAAAAATAGTTTTGAAGTTGCTAATCATTGCTTTCACATTCGAGGACTCTTTCAAATGAAAAAAAAAAAAAAAGTCCCTCTATATTTAGGTCTTTTTAGAGCCCCAGAGAGAAATCAAGGAACTGGTAATCAGCACTTTTAAGATTAAATTCTAAGTGCCCCCAGACGATCAGAAAATGGAACTTCCTTCTCTTCAGAGGTTCATGTAGTATGTGACTTGACTGAATGCAATCAGGTAGAGAACGTAAAAGAAAAGACCTGATTCTGAGTTAAGACCAAATTTCAGAGGTACAAGGGGAAAGGCAGACCCCAGAACATGGGAGAGACAAAATCATCAATCTACCTCTCACAAGATTTTAAGACACAGTGTATTTTTCCATGTCTACAGTTTTTGTAGCTGCAAGAAAAGCAAATTAGTTAAGGGATAGTTTGTTTTAGGAAAAGTATTAATGAAGGGTTTCTCAGGGTCTCTTGTAAATAAGTAGTTCTAGTACACTCTATGCTAAACTATGTTCGATACGGGTTTCCCTAGTCACATCTAATGCCTAAAGTAATATTCACCTGTCTTCTGGTTTCCATAGCAAACCCCCTAATGTGCCCAAATTTTAATCATTAAGAAACTCATCTTGTGAAGAAGAAAAGAAAGTTCTTGAAAGTTTTTCATGCACTTCTCCTCAAAATATATCTGAAAGACTTAGAATGAAATAGAATATTCATTGAGCAAAAAGTCATGAATTAGCAACTCTCCCAGCCTCTCTACTTCCTCGTGAAGACTGACTGTACTGTCTGACACCATCAACACATCCAGCTGTGCTCCCTAAAGCTGAGACAGCCTTCCCCACAGCAGGCCTTTTCTTGGCACCCTTAGGGATGGATACAGGTGGAATGCACATGTTGGATTCAGTTTCTACTTATCACTGACCTAAACACATCTACCCCTCATCACTAGGGTTATCAAGCCACTTGGTACACAGTGTGTGTTTATTTCATCACCAGCCCTAGGAGAATGTATAATGCATCTAAATTTTGTGCTTTCACATGCTCAACTCTCCAGGTTCAATAGCAACTACTTTGCTACTTAGTTCACTGTGCTTTTGTGAACTAGGTATGATAACAAGGCCAACTAGGTATATGCCCACCTAGCCCTGTCCATTCTATGTCTAATAGTATGACTTCTACTATCCCTATGCCGAAGACCCACATGGTCCTAAATTTTCACAACTTTAAATACCAGCTTAAGCCACAAGGCTACCCACAACCTCTAATACCCTCTTGCTCAGCCTCTTCTGCTCTTCCAACAACAACAACAACAAATGTCTATGTCAGTTGCTGCAGTCTTATTCTACCAATTAGAGTTCTGCAAATGAGGCATATGGTTCCGTATCTCTGTTCCTTTGAAAGTTTTTCTCTCTGTTTATAAGGCTAACTCCAGCATGTCCCTCAAAACTCTACTCAGGCATAGAATTTCATGCAAGCTTTCCTAGGTCCCTCCTTCCCAAATCTCTCTCACCTCTGTGCCCCAAAGCTCTGTGTGCACAAGTCTATAGTAACCTTTTCACTGTTTGTTTACTGGTCTGTCACCCTCAAGCAATTTGAGTTATTGATTTATCAGCATGTTGCCATTTTAGAAAAGTTATTTCTGCATCTGCTTCCATGCTAAGTACCCAGATCTCTGTTGTAGCATTTACTTCTTTAAAGTCAGAGATAAAATTTTCTCTATTTTGCCAAATGGGAAAGCACACTCAGACCGAAAACAAATTATTTGCTCAAGGCCAAACAACTAGTAAATAGAGCAACAAAGATTTGAACCTCCAAAGTTTTCAGTCTTTGCCAGTTTCCAATACTGGTTCTCTGTCGTCGACAGTGGCAATGCTTAACACTTATTAACTTACTGATTGGAGTGAGTGAATGCCACTATTGATTCAATGCAATTGTTTAGATTAGGAAAGGTGCTTGACCAGAGCTGTGCTGATCAGATTCTCTCTCCCAAGATTTTGCAATTTGACAAAATTCTTCTTATGTTCCTCTACAGTACTAACCTGGAGAACTTATTCATTCAGTGACAAACTGGGCAACTAGCTCACAATCTCTCCTTCAAAACCCACCATCCTCCTGGGAGAATCTGGATAGCTCATCCAATATGCTGACATCTCACTTCCCTGAAGCCTCAACAGACATCTCCTTGTATCTTGACACCCTTTCCCTGAAAACTGACCCTAATCTGCAAGGCTGACCCCTCAAAGTCAGATTATGAGTATCTAACACATTTCACAGACACCCCCCCAGAAAGTCGCTCAGTCGTGTCCAACTCTTTGCCACCCCATGGACTGTAGCCTACCAGGCTCTTCTGTCCATGGGATTTTCCAGGCAAGAATACTGGAGTGGGTTGCCATTGCCTTCTCCAGGGGATCTTCCCGACCCAGGGATTGAACCCAGGTCTCCCTCATTGTAGGCAGACGCTTAGTTGTTTGAATTAGAAGCCTCAACAGACATCTCCACAGACCTCTACTTGTATCTTGATGCCCTTTCCCTGAGAACTGACCCTAATTTGCAAGGCTGACCCCAGGAAGTCAGGTTAAGAGTATATAACACATTTCATAGGACATAGTTGATTGAATTAGGAAACATACTAGACCAAAGTTGCACCAGTAGATTCTCTGTTCCAAGAATTTAGAATTGGGCTGGTCAACTGAACAAAGAAAACATTTAAAGTCTGGACATGAGAAGTGGCCTGGTTTGCTCATGTACATGTCAAGCAGTGAAATCTAGTGTAGAAAGAGAATACCGAAGTAGATACATAAAGAGGAAGCAAAAAAGATACAGAATATCACTTGAATAAATGAGATGGTTGGATGGCATCACCCAATGAATGGACATGAGTTTGGGTAAGCTCTGGGAGTTGGTGATGGACAGGCAGGCCTGATGTGCTACAGTCAATGGGTCGCAAAGAGTCGGACATGACTGAGCGCCTGAACTGAACTGACTGATCACTTGAATTATTTATGTTTTATGCTTACTTTTACAGCATGGCTTATTTCCAGGCTGCCTTTTGGTTTGTTCCATGAACTACCCATATATACACATACATATATATATATACATGCCAGAAAATTTGGAAAACTCAGCAGCGGCCACAAGACTGGAAAAGGTCAGTTTTCATTCCAGTTCCAAAGAAAAGCAATGTCAAAGAATGCTCAAAGTACCGCACAATTGCACTCATTTCACACACTAGCAAAGTAGTGCTCAAAATTCTCCAAGGAAGGCTTCAACAGTACATGAACCATGAACTTCCAGATGTTCAAGCTGGATTTAGCAAAAGCAAAGAAACCATTGATCGAATTGCCAACATCCATTAGATCATTGAAAAAGTAAGAGTTCCAGAAAAACATCTATTTCTGCTTTATTGACTACACCAAAGCCTTTGACTGTGTGGATCACAACAAACTGTGAAAAATTCTGAAAGAGATGGGAATACCAGACCACCTGACCTGTCTCCTGAGAAATCTTTATGCAGGTCAAGAAACAACAGTTAGAACTGGACATGGAACAATAGACTGGCTCCAAATTGGGAAAGGAGTACATCAAGGCTATAGATTGTCACCCTGCTTATTTAACTTATATGCAGAGCACATCATGAGAAATGCTGGATTGGATGAAGCACAAGCTAGAATCAAGATTGCTGGGAGAAATATCAATAACCTCAAATATGCAGATGACACCACCTTTATGGCAGAAAGTGAAGAAGAACTAAAGAGCCTCTTGATGAATGTGAAAGAGGAGAGTGAAAAAGTTGGCTTAAAACTCAGCATTCAGAAAACTAAGATCATGGCAACTGGTGCCATCACTTCAAATAGATGGGGAAACAATGAAAACAGTGACAGACTTTATTTTGGGGGGCTCCAAAATCGCTGCAGATGGTGCTTGCATCCATGAAATTAAAAGATGCTTGCTCCTTGGAAGAAAAGTTATGACCACCCTAAACAGCATATTGAAAAGCAGAGATATTACTTTGCCAACAAAAGTCCATCTAGTCAAAGCTATGGTTTTTCCAGGAATCATGTATGGATGTGAGAGTTGGAATATAAAGAAAGCTGAGCACCAAAGAATTGATGCTTTTGAACTGTGGTGTTGGAGAAGACTCTTGAGAGTCCCTTGGACAGCAAGGAGATCCAACCAGTGCATCCTAAAGGGAATCAGTCCTGAATATTCATTGGAAGGACTGATGTTGAAGCTGAAACTCCAATACTTTGGCCACCTGAGGCAAAGAACTGACTCATTGGAAAAAACCCTGATTCTGGGGAAGATTGAAGGTAGGAGGAGAAGGGGATGACAGAGGATGAGATGATTGCATTACCGACTCAATGGACATGAGTTTTAGTAAGCTCCAGGAGTTGGTGATAGACAGGGAAGCCTGGCGTGCTGCAGTCCATGGGATTGCAAAGAGTCGGACACAACTGAGGAACACAACTGAACTGATATATGTCAGTTTGGTCTATATATATATATATATACTGCTGCTGTTACTGCTAAGTCACTTCAGTGGTATCCGACTCTGTGCGACCCCATAGACGGCAGCCCATCAGGCTCCACCGTCCCTGGGATTCTCCAGGCAAGAACACTGGAGTGGGTTGCCATTTCCTTCTCCAATGCATGCAAGTGAAAAGTGAAAGTGAAGTTGCTCAGTCGTGTCCGACTCTTAGCGACCCCATAGACTGCAGCCTACCTCCATCCATGGGATTTTCTAGGCAAGAATACTGGAGTGGGGTGCAATTGCCTTATCTGACATATATATACTACATCTCACAAATTTTCTTTATTGTTTTGAGTTACTTGGAGAGTTTTAAGATAATTCTTCATTCCAGGTACCTTCTCCATCACTTTTATTCAATCACAGGACTTTGGGAGCACCTGAAATACCTCTCCTGTTACAGAACCAAACTTGGGCCCATGCACCTGGATGTAGGAAAGCTCATCTATTGACACTTGTAGCTATTGTTTAGTGTTCAACTCTTTTCCAACCCCATGGACTGAAGACCTCCAGTCTTCTCTATCCATGGGATTTCCCAGGCAAGAATATTAGAATAGGTTGCCATTTCCTTTTCCAGGGGATCTTCCTGACCCAGGGTTTGAACCCACATCCCCTGCATTGCAGGTGAATTCTTTACCACTGAGCCACAAGGGAAGCCTCTTGCAAACTAATACAACACCTCTAAATGTGCTTCAGGAGAGTGTGTTTGTGGCTTCTGCCATTTAAGGAGCAGGGTGATAAATAACAATTGGGATGCTCACTTTATAAACTTTCAATTTCTCTGCTTCTAGTCCTGTACTTTACTATCAACACACCCAAATGTGCACACGCACGTGCACACACACACACACACACACACTCTTGCATCTTATTGTGTCAGGTGTCCTGACATTTTTATTTAATTTCCTCAGAGAAAAAGTCCCCTGGAAAGCTGTGGGAGACTCTCCTGACTTTGATGACTGAGGCTGTGGATCATCAACTCCGAGTCCTCTGTTCAGAGATCTTCAAGAGCCCTCTTTTCTTCCTACGCCTGCTCTTTACTTTCTATGGTACATGGTTTGTCCGAGACCTGAAACTCTACGGAGGGTCTTGAGTCTTTTATATGTACTGAAAATTCAGCAAGCAATGTTGATATCTCCTTCTGCAATAGCCTAGTTTCTAAACTTCCATGCTTCATAAATGACTGATCATGTCTTTGTTTTGTGGTTTTCAAAAGTGTATGGAATACTCATTGTCACCATTGTGGATATATACCTATATATATGTATATTTATTAATTTTTTAATTCTCATCATAACTGGCTTTTTGGAAATGTGGAGGTAAGTATGCATGAACAATTTATTTCTCTCTCAACAAAACTCGACCAGCCTTTCAATATGCTCCTAAATTTGTACTGCTCTAATTCCACATTTCCTTTTAACTACTGCTCTGTCAGCCTCCTCCACAGACTTCAAATCATTTATACTCCTTATCTCCATTTCATTACCTCCCCCTTCATCCTCACTCATCTCATCTAGCTTCTCCCCCTACACAGGCTCCATTAAAAGTCCCCTAAGATTTCAGCGTCATTGTGTCCTGTAGACACTCCACAACTGACCGCTCGTCATCACTGTTTGGATGCTCATCCTCTGCTTCTTGTTGCATTCTCTCCTGTTGCTTCTCATGACACTCATCCTCATAACTTGTCTTCTACTTTTAAGGTCGTGCACTCTCGGCCTTCTTCATTGGCTTAATCTCCTCTGTTGTTGTTGTGTTAGTCACTCAGTCGTGTCCTACTCTTTGCAACCGCATGGACTGTAGCCCGCCAGGCTCCTCTGTCTGTGGGGATTCTCCAGGCAAGAATACTGGAGTGAGCAGCCATTCCCTTCTCCAGGGGCTCTTCCAGAGCCAGGGATTGAACCCGGGTCTCCTACATTGCAGGCAGATTCTTTACTGTTGGGAGCCACCAGAGAAGCCTCCTGTTGCTGAAATTTAAATGTTGGGCTTTCCCAAGGTAGTCTCCTCTACCAGAACATTACCTCTGAGGCAAATTTCTCTTGAGAGGCTACTCTTTACATGATGCTTCATTCTACTCCCACGGTCCCACTTCCTGTGTGCACCCTTGTGATTCTTCGATGCACTTCTCCAGATCACACTGGGCCTGGACCCAAGGGTTCATATAGTTTATTACCTATTTAGCATCTCCTTACAGGTTTCTTATAGGCATTTCAAACCAAGGAAGGCAGAATAGACCACTAAAATGATGGATTTGTAAATCAAGGTATTATAAAGATCTTGTAAGAATCAACACTTGGAGAAAATAGGTATTAGGTTAGATAAATTTTGAAAGAAGAGTGAGAGGTTCAACACAACTGTGGTTTTGGTAGTGTAGAAGCATTTCGTGAGAGTCTTTGGGAAGTAGGGAGGTCAAAATGATGGCACATGGAATGAAAAAGTCAGACATTAACCTTTTTCTATCTTCATGTTCTGTCCTGATATTCCTTCTGATTACAGATTTAATTCTGGTATGCTATTCATGTATAAAAATTTATATTTTCAAGTCATTCATTCAGCATTACCAACCATCTCTCAAGCTATAGTTATGTAGGGGTACAGACAAGACTCAGTTTGACTTTACACTGTTTATTTCTTAGTTTAGCCCCACTGGCTAGATCCCCAAAACTCCTGAATGAAAACCCCTACCTCTATACGACATGAAGATGGAGAGGATGGCCACTGGAAGCTGTGACCTCTGTGGTGCCTGAGGGACTGGTTCTTGTTCCTCTAAGGGACTCTTAGTTTTCCTCACCAGTTATTGTTGCTGTTCAGTTGCTCAGTCATGTCCAACTTGTTGCAACCCCGTAAACTGAAGCACACCAGGCTTCCCTGTCCTTCGCTGTCTCCTGGAGTTTGCTCAGACTCATGCCCATTGAGTCGATGATGCCATCAATCATCTCATCCTCTGTCACCTCCTTCTCCTCATGCCCTCAATCTTTACCAGCATCAGGGCCTTTTCCAATGAACTGGCTCTTCACATCAGATGGCCAAAATATTGGCTCTTTAGCATCAGTCCTTTCAATGAATATTGACAGTTGGTTTCCTTTAGGATTCACTGGTTTGATCTTCTTGAGAGTCCATGGAACTCTCAAGAGTCTTCTCCAGCACCACAATTTGAAAGCATCAATTCTTTGGCGCTTAGCCTTCTTTATGGTCCAACTCTCACATCTGTATGTGACTACTGGAAACACCGTAACTTTGACTATACCTTTGCTGGCAAAGTAATGTCACTGCTTTTTAATATGCTGTCTAGGTTTCTTTGGAGAAGGAAATGGCAATCCACTCCAGTATTCATGTCTAGAGAATTCCATGGACAGAGGAGCCAGGTAGGCTACAGTCCACAGGGTCGCAAAAAGTCAGACACGACTGAGTGAATATCCACACAGATTGGTCATAGCTTTTCTTCCAAGGAGCAAGCATCTTTTAATTTCATGGCTGCAGTCACTTTCACAGTGACTTTGGAGCCCCTAAAAATAAAGTCTGCCACTGTTTCCATTTTTTTCCCCATCGAAGTAGGTGAGACTGTGCGAAGTTTCCAGGAAAAATATTGTTAATGAACCACACTTGAGTCTGCTTGACTGACTCTCAGCAACATCAATCTATTGACCACAGATTGTGATGAGCAAAAATACAGTGTTTATTGAAAGATGCACAACGTGGAGTCGACCAAGGAGAAAAGGCCACTCATGCTCAAAAGACCTGAGCTCCTCGTGCCTTTTGCGGAAGGGTTTTTAAAGGCAAGGCAAAGGAGAGGGTTGCAGGGTACCCGATCAGCTTGTGCGTATTCTTCTGATGGTTGGTGATGAGGTAACTGGGTGGTATTTTGGGAATCTCAATCATCAATCTTCCAGTTCCAAGTGGTTTGAGATCTACATCCGGGTGGTTGGCATGCAATTAACTTCTTCCATCTGCAGACAGCTCAAGGATATGGTTCAGGATTCTATCACAACCCTTGCAGAGGAACTAATGTCCCTTGACTTTGTTTTATGGCTATTATTATTTTGTCCTGTTTGATTGTTTTCCTTTGTTTTTGAATTTTCTTATTTCTCTGATTAAATTTGCTCCTTGGAACTCAGGAAAGGCCTAGGAAAATAAAGCTTTTTTATGAACAAGAGGAAGGGACACAAGGAGGTCTGTCCTACAGTGTTTCAGTATCAGTGCCAACATTACTCTTTTATCAGTGTTGTTGTGAAATGAACTATGCTGGTTCGATACAACAACCAATATGCTCTTTCTTCTGCAAGAAGTCTCATACCAGAGGTATATTCTGAGCCTTTTGTTTTCTTTCTCCTAATATTCTGATCCCAAAAGGGTATAAATGTGCTTCTCCAGGGCAACTTGTGTTGCTTCCACAACCACTTCAGGAACTTTCCAGGCGTAATCTGAAACTGGCTCCTGTCCTTGGTGAGGGAGACCAAGAAAAAGCTGTTGGTGTGTGTATTAGTCACTCAGCCATGTCCGACTCTTTGCAACTCCGTGGACTAGGCTCTTCTGTCCATGGAATTCTCCATGCAAGAATACTGGAGTGGGTCCTTATTCCCTTCTCTGGGGAGATCTTCCCCCCTCAGGGATCAAACCCAGATATCCTGCATTGCAGGCAGATTGTTTACTAGCTGAGCCACCGGGGAAGCCCAAGCAAAAGTTAGATTACTCTATTTGATAGGTGGCAGGTTCAGTAAGCAAAAGACTTACATAGGATGCTTGTCTTGGGCAGCTGCGGGACCAATAGATCTCTGTATATACCTGCCAGTATCTTAAAAATTTACAATGTAGGCCTTACCAGGGATCAGCCATGTGCTCAGTCCATAGCCTCATCATCACATTTCTATTTCAAGGCTGTTTCCTTGGAGCTGTTCCTGGGAGTGAGGAAGGCAAGCTGAACACACATTCCAAGAACAGAGGAGGGGTTGGGGAGCCTCCAGTGGCCTGGTTCCAGTGTGTGCATCAGTTGGCCTTCACATTTTGATTAACTCCTCCAGTAATCAGTCGGCTTACACTGTTCTACACTTTGTCATTCTGATTGTTTTTTATATTTTTTTCCCCGCGTCTCATCTTGGAACTGAGTTTTCAGATTGTTCCTCTTTATTTTACATGGATATTCAGTTTCGCAGGGCAAAATGGAATCTCACAAAACTCTAACTTTCACCCTACCTTTTTTCAAAGAACTGATCTTTTCCCTATGCTGTCCATCTTGTCTCGTTCTCACAGTTTAGTCAGCTGCAACTTGATTATGTGTCTCTTTGGAGCTGTAACTATCCATCCTTACACTAATATTGAGAAATAGAACCCATTTCATATTCCCATCTTAAAGATGACTACACTGACACTTAGTCTAGTTATTTCAGAAAATTATTAAAAGCTAGTTAAATAAAGTACTGTCTACAAAATGTTCAGCAGATAATAACTCTTCTCACTACTTCCATACCATACGACATGGCCAAATCACAATCTCTCATCCAGATTATTTCAACAGGCTCTTCATTGAGCATCCCACAGTTTATTTTTCATTCTCCCACAACAACTCATGATATTTGTAAACATAAATTTGTCATTCCACAGTCATTCCATTCAAATTCTCCAATGGTACCCCATCTCAGAGTCAAAACCAAAGTTCTGATGGTGCTCTATAAAGCTCCATTTGACCTAGTCCTCTATCATGTCTCTTGATCTGAAATGACTTTTCCTTCCATTACCTGCCCCTTCAACATTCAGTTCAGTTCAGTTCAGTTGCTCAGTCGTGTCCGACTCTTTGCGACCCCATGAATCGCAGCACACCAGGCTTCCCTGTCCATCACCAACTCCCAGGGTTCACCCAAACTCATGTCCATCGAGTCGGTGATGCCATCCAGCCATCTCATCCTCTGCCGTTGGTTTTCTTGTTTTCCTAGAGTGCAGCAAATATGCAGCCACCTCAGGGCCTTTCTTCTCTGCCTAGACAGCCCCTCCCCTACCATCCCAGGTATTTGCATGCCTGGATTCATTATCTCCAGCATCACCTTTACAGCTTGCCTAGTAACCTGATTTTAAATTGTAACCTTCCCATGACTCCCTAAGAGCTTTCCAGGTGATGCTAGTGGTAAAGAACCTGCCTGCCAATGTAGGAGACCTAAGAGACACGGGTTCGATCTCTGGGTCAGGAAGATTCCCTGGATGAGGGCCAGGCAACCCACTCCAGTATAATTGCCTGGAGAACCCAATGGACAGGAGAGCCTGGTGGGCTACAGGCCATAGTGTCACAAAAATTTGGATATGCCTGAAGCAACAGCTCTCATGTACACATGACTCCCTGAACTCCCTAACTTCCTCCTTATTTAATTTTCCTCCATAATATTTTTCATTATCTGATATATTATGTGTTTTAGTTATTTTGTTTACTGTCTATATCCTAAAGTCACACACATACATACACACACACACACACACACCCATTGTAAGCCACAACATCAGGAATTTGTTTCTGTCTTGTTTTTGGTTACATCCCCAATAGACAGAAAATTGCCTGGATACCTAATGGGTGCTCAATAAATATTTGTTGAATTAACAGTGAACAGTCTTTCCCATAGTAATAATTTCCATAGTAATATTTTCATATTAATGAAAATAATATTAATATGAAATATTAATTTATCATATTCACATAGTGATTTTTCCCAAATATTAATAAATATTTGGTGCATTTGGTATTGCTATTTTTCTCTTGACATTGTACTATTGCCATTAGTATTAGCCGGAATGAGAACCCAGTTCTTCTGATGTCACATTTCAGTGATCTTCTTACTCATCCAAAAATAGTGTGGGTAGAAGATAAAGAGAGAATAAATTATACCAGCAAAAATAAATAAATAGAAATAAAAAGCATTCCAACGTAAGAACTAATAAGCTTTCATCAAATGCACACTGAAAATATGAAGGTTGCAGCAAAATTGTTAAAATATGTTCCATATCCTCCCACATTATCTTTCAAAGTAGCGTGGAGGCCAGTGATGCAAATAATGATTCAGGTGTTGTTATCAAAGAATAAGAATTACATGGTTCAAGGTGCATGAATGTGTACGTGCTGAGAGTATTTGCAAAGGCATTTCATAAATCGACAGAAGGTACTGGGAGGAAAAGTGTGTAACTTCTTTCCTTAAAAGAAAATATAGAACTTTTTCCTAACTTGGGACTGGAGGTACTAAATACATTTCACAGCAGTCAAAAACTGGAAATAACTCTCAAATCTCCTTTCTTTAATTTTGAAGGTTATTAGATCATTCCCATAAAGATGGTTACATTAGAGTTTCCCCTAAAGATACCTCCTATCTACTAAAAGAAGTATTATTGGCCACATATCTATTGTATTTATGGTTTATGGACTCGATCAGACAATTGCTAACTTCCTGACCATGTCCCCACATGCCTAGCTTGTGGAGACCACAGGGTTGCAATCAATGTCTTACAGTAGATGAAGGAACTTTGCAGTTATTCAGCCTCCATGAGCCTTCCTTTTCTCATCTGTAAATGGCTCTCATTGCATCCTCTACTTACAATGCTGTAAGGATTAAAGAGATGATTATGTAAAGTTCCTGGCTCAGACTCTAGAAAATAGCAAGTAATGATAAATGTTAATTTCCTTTCAGTTCCCCCAGATACTCAAACCCTGGGGCTCTTGCTCAAGCTAGTTCATCTAATCACCTAATGTTAAGTATATTCCCCTTCACTGATAATAGAAAACTTTCTTTCTGAAAAATGCTCTATGCCAAAATAAGTGACAGAATTGATTGTAAAATGGCATCTAAAAAGCATCATAGAGAGAAATTTTGAAGCAGATAAGACTCAAGTAGCTGACTGACAAGTTTAGCTAGGGAGGCCCAGATCAGGATAAACATACTGTATACATGTTGTTATGAGATGATTAAACAAGGCTATACTGAACGACTTGATCCAGATCATGGTATACATTCCACCCACCTTGGAACCTCCAAATTTTTTCCCCAAACCTCCATATTGTTTTATATTCCTACCAACAGTATATAAATGTTCCAATTTGTCCACATCCTCACCAACATGTTATTTTTACTTCTTTCAGTTCAGTTCAGTTCAGTTTAGTCACTCAGTTGTGTCTGACTCTTTGCGACCCCATGAATCACAGCACACCAGGCCTCCCTCTTTATCACCAACTCCTGGAGTTTACCCAAACTCACGTCCATTGAGTTGATGATGCCATCTAACCATCTCACCCTCTGTTGCCCCCTTCTCCTCCCACCTTCAATCTTTCCCAGCATCAGGATCTTTTCAAATGAGTCAGTTCTTTCCATCAGGTAGCCAAAGTTTTGGAGGTTCAGCTTCAACATCAGTCCTTCCAATGAACACCTGGGACCAATCTCCTTTAGGATGAACTGGTTGGATTTCCTTGCAGTCCAAAGGACTCGCAAGAGTCTTCTCCAATGCCACGGTTCAAAAGCATCAATTCTTCGGTGCTCAGCTTTCTTTATAGTCCAGCTCTCACATTCATTCATGACTACTGGAAAATCCATAGCCTTGAGTAGAGGGACCTTTGTGGACAAAGTAATGTCTCTGCTTTTTAATATGCTGTCTAGGTTTGTCATAACTTTCCTTCCAAGGAGTAAGCATCTTTTAATTTCATGGCTGCAATCACCATCTGCAGTGATTTTGGAGCCCAGAAAAATAAAGTCAACCACTGTTTCCACTGTTTCCTGATCTATTTCCCATGAAGTGATGGGACCAGATGCCGTGATCTTAGCTTTCTGAATGTTGAGCCTTAAGCTAACTTTTTCACTCTCTTGTTTCACATTCATCAAGAGGCTCTTTAGTTCTTCTTCACTTTCTGCCATAAGGGTGGTGTCATCTGCATATCTGAGGTTATTGATATTTCTCCCAGCAATCTTGATTCCAGATTCTGCTTCCTCCAGCCCAGCATTTCTCATGATGTACTCTACATAGAAGTTAAATAAGCAGGGTGACAATATACAGCCTTGACGTACTCCTTTTCCTATTTGGACCCAGTCTGTTGTTCCATGTCCAGTTCTAACTGTTGCTTCTTGACCTGCATACAGGTTTCTCAAGAGGCAGGTCAGGTGGTCTGGTTATTTCTTTTCCAACCACAATTTCCTATTTTTCTAGCTCAACATTTTAAGAGTTAGCATTCTCTAGGTTTTTATTTTTCTCATATTCTTCACTATCTAAAAAGGGACCTCATTTATCTCCCTTATATCCTATGGTTTCAACTTTGATCTTCTTACTTCTTATACCTGTTTATCACACTAAATGCCCACAAGACAACTTGTGTGCTGAGTCTCAGTACCCTAAATTAACTTTACTTCAGCTAATCATTCACCATTCCCATCTGTCCCATACCAGAACTTGTTAACTTGTCACTTCTAAATAAGCGATTTTACCAACCATAGAAGGCTCACCACTAGAAATGAGCTCTCTCTCCCCTTCTCTTTCTCCCTGTATCTCCTCCTTTCCTTATTTCCCCTTCTCTTCTGCTCCCTCTCTCACTTTCTTCATTATCCATTCAACAACTAAGCATGACTTTTCACCTTTTGCCAAAATTACATTCCTAAAGCCAAAGAGGAAAGTCAGAGGGCCAAACAAATCATTTTGGTTGAATTTACGCATTAGGAATGGCTACATAAATTAAGCCTGACCATTCAAGGCTGATGAGAATCAATTCAGAAATGAATATATAAATAGTTATGTAAGTATCAAAAGTGGCTCCTCCTACCCCACCTTGTTCTTTGTATCTAATTAGTCAAATCATGTACATTGTGACACTTAAATAGTTCTCATTCCACGTGACTTGTTCTTCTCTCTTGACCACTTTCATGGGCCTTCTTAGGGCTCTTCAGTGCTGCCTACGTTACTGCAGCCCAAGGGCTCCATTCTCTCTATCCCAGCGCTACACTGTTGCTGGAATGATCTTTCTGAAAATTCAAATTGATTCTCTTTCTTCCTTTTCAAAGCCTTCGGGGTTATGGTGATCTTAAATGTGAAATTCAGTCTCCTGACCATATAAAGCCCTTCGTGAGCTGATACTCTGTTCCCCCCAGTCTCAAGTTCAGTAGCTCACAATGCACCAGTTCCCCCATCTCATCTGACTCCTCTGTATCAACTTAAATATCACCTCCTCTTGGAAGTCTTTCCCAACTCCCCAAAGCTGACTTAGTTAAGTGCTCTCACGTCTATCCCCATAAACATTTCGCGCAGATCCATTATGGCAAATATCTCACCATATTTTTTACAGAGAGAATCCTGACACTAAAGTCCTGAGGGCAGACTTTGTGGCTTATTTAATGTTAATTTGACATTAAAGTCCTAAGGGCACACTTGACACTAAAGTCCTGAAGGGCAACCTTTGTGGCTTGTGTGTGTGTGTGTGTGTGTGCAGTCGCTTCAGTCGTGTCTGATTCTTTGCTAACCTATGGACTGTAGCCCACCAGGCTCCTCTGTCCATGGGACTCTCCAGGCAAAAATACTGTAGTGGGTTGCTGCACCCTCCTTCAGGGGAACTTCCCATCCCAGGGATTGAACACTACTTCTATCTTACGTCTCTGTCACCGGCGGTGGGCTCTTTATCACTAGCACCACCAGGTTTTGTCACATTCATTGTTAATTTCTTAATGCTAAGCAAAGTGCCTGGTATGCAATGAGCTTTCAATAAATGCTTATTGAAAAAATAAATGAGCAAGTAGGTTGAATCACATGTGGCATACCTTCTCTACATAATATTGAGGGTCCATAGTAAAAATAATAAATATCTGTCTGCTTTCTCAAAGGGTTCTTAAAGATGTTTCTCAGGGTCTCAGAAAAACAACTCCTCTGGGTATAAGGGATTAATAGGGCCACTCAAGTCATCTAACGGAGTCTGAGCAATGAAAGGTCATCTATAGAGCAATCTAATATACTTCTTTGGAGCAAAGCCTTGTGGCATATTTTCAATGACTTAGCAATGCATTATGTATTGTCAATAATATCCAGACTGTAGCCAAGTAGTTACATGAGACTCGAGCACAAGGTCACAGGAGAGTTTATGGTGCTTGTAACTGAACAGCATAAAGTCAATCTTCAATTCAATGAAGGAAATAACACCACTGACAGCATCACTTTCCAATATGAGACAAATAAATTGCTTTTATGATTAGAGACATGTAACAGAAGTGTCCAATCTCCAATTCACTTCCAACAATGAGTTCAGCTCTCAACTAACCCTGGCTTTCATGGCCAAGCAGGTTATCATAAGACAGCATAATGCCATCAGAAGCCTCTCTCTACAACCCCTCTGCTGCAATTAATTCAACTCAAATACATGGGAGTACACATATATGCGCATGTACACAGACACACACGAGCTGTGCATTATTCTGTGTCCCTGTCTGACCAAGGTTCAGTGGTATGTTCCTAATAGAAGTCTCCCTGCCTTTGAATTCATAGTCTTTTGTGCTCTCTCCTTTTGTAACACTTTCTCAACCTCAAATATCACTTCCTTTTTGGAAACATCCAGTCCATCTTCTTCAAAACAAGTTACTCCCCGCTCCTTTCCCTGTGGCCCTTTGAACAAAACTTATTGTAATACATATTTCAAAGTTATTCTAATTATTTGCTTATCTGTATCATTCTTTCTACTTGCTGGTTAACTCCTTGAGGACACAGAATATGGTTGGCTGGGCCTTATGTCTCAGTACATAGAAGGATACCTGTCACATCTAATGTGTTTGTTATGTTGTTGAATGAATCATTGTATTTCAGTTCTAGGTTTGCCATTATTCTTCTAAGAATACAACTTTAAAAACAAAAAATAGTCCTTTTTGGGTGGTCTATATCTTTATAATTCTAGTCTCACTCATATCTGCAAAAAGAAAGCTCACGTGTCTGTCCAAGAGCTTTATGTCCCAAGTGGGAGTCCTCCATTCCAGCCAGACTGGCTCACCACTGCCCAACATACATTAAACACTAATCCCTACCTTGATTCATTCAATTTAAAGGGCCTTTTCTCCTCTTCTACAAGTATTTAACACTTACCTATAATGAAAGATTCTCCAGCATTCTTGCCTGGAGAATCCCAGGGACAGGGGAGCCTGGGGGCTGCCATCTATGGGGTCGCACAGAGTTGGACACAACTGAAGAGACTTAGCAGCAGCAGCAGCAGAAGCGTGAAAGATCCTATTGAACCCTCACTTCCTCCATAAAGCTTTCCCAACAAGTCGCGTCCTGACTTATCTTTTCGTTCAAGGACGGGGGCCAAGGTTGTGCCTAGGCCTCTCTTATGTGCACAGCTCCTTCATTTGTATTCTTCGCAAGATTCAGCACTTATGCATTCTTTCCTAATTACTTTTCACTTATTTTTCCCATTTTATCACCTAGGCCCCCTAAAAGGTGTAGGGCATTCCAATGTTTCCCTTTTATAGCATTAAGTAGATACAGATCATTTAGACTGTAACCATAAACTTTGTCCAGTGTCATACCATCTCATGAGAAACTGATTAATTTCCTAAATATGGCTAAATCTGGGAACCTTGAATACAAAGATGACATTAAAATAATTATTAAGAACTTATTTATTATAGAATAAAAAATGTAAGAGAGAGATTATTAGACCTTTGACTACTTGACAAATTAGGGGAAGGGATTCTCTTTCCTGAAGTCCAAAATAATTTTCACAGATGGAAAATTAATATCAGTTCAGTTCTGTTAAGTCACTCAGCCATGTCCAACTCTTTGTAACCCCATGGACTGCAGCACACCAGGCTTCCCTGTCCATCACCAACTCCTGGAGCTTGCTCAAACTCATGTTCATCGAGTCCATGATGCTATCCAACCATCTCATCCTCTGTCGTCCCGTTCTCATCCTGCCTTCAATCTTTCCCAGCATCAGGGTCTTTTCCGTTGAGTCAGTTCTTCACATCAACTGGCCAAAGTATAAGGGCTTCAGCTTCACCATTAGTCCTTCAGGACTGATTTCCTTTGGGTTTGACTGGTTGAATCTGCTTATAGTCCAAGGGACTCTCAAGAGTCTTCTCCAACACCACAGTTCAAAGAATCAATTCTTTGGTGCTCAGCTTTCTTTATGATCCAATTCTCACATCCACACATGACTACTGGAAAAACCATAGCTTTAGCTAGACAGATCGTTGTTGGCAAAGTAATGTCTCTGCTTTTTAATATGCTGTCTAGGTTGGTCATAGCTTTTCTTTCAAGGAGCAAGTGTCTTTTAATTTCATGGCTGCACTCACCATCTGCAGTGATTTTTGGAACCCAAGAAAATAAAGGTCTCTCACTGTTTCCATTGTTTCCCTATTTATTTGCCATAAAGCGATGGAAACGAATAACATGATCTTTGTTTTTTAAAAGTTGAGTTTTAAGCTAGGTTTTCCGCTCTCCTCTTTCACTTTTATCACGAGGCTTTTTAGTTCCTCTTCACTTTCTGCCATAAGGATGGTGTCATCTGCATATCTGAGGTTATTGATATTTCTCCCAGCAATCTTGATTCCAGATTCTGCTTCCTCCAGCCCAGCATTTCTCATGATGTACTCTACATAGAAGTTAAATAAGTAGGGTGACAATATACAGCCTTCACCTACTCCTGTCCCAATTTTGAATCAGTCTGTTGTTCAATGTCTGGTTCTAACTGCTGCTTCTTGACCTGCATCCAGAGTTCTCAAGAGGTAGGTAAGGTGGTCTGGTATTGAGAGGGTAACAGGCAGGAAGGCCAGGGGTCTGCAAATGGAGGAAATAGCCTGCAAGTGTCAGACATTTTTTATCTCTCTTAAGCAGCAAGAGGAAACAAACTAGTGAGATATATATATATATATATTTTTCCCCCTTCTCTATACAAATTTTAAAAGGTTTCTCTTAAAATGCTGTGTTGCCATAATTACACCTGGTTCCACCTGAAATTAACTATTCTCAAACCTTGAGTTAAGCAATGCATTTTTCTTATCGAAATGTTTGTCTTAAGCTATGTTAATGTACTATGCATTTACCCCAGACTCTGTCTTCAAGTCGGTTCTGCCTAATGGCTCAGAACCTACTTGACAAACTGTTATGTTATACTCAGACATTGTTCACCTAATCTATGTAAACGAAACTATTTGTATTGTAATCTGCCCTTCTACAAGATTCAAGTAAATCATTTTATGGCCCAGGATGAATCGTCTGGTGCCAAGATTATCCCAAAATACATCTTAAGGATGAGGGACCTGGTGTCATTCTGAGTTTCAAGACATTCCTTTCTTTCATTAACAAACTGCTAGTGACTATATAACATCCAGGTGAAGATGAGTAGGGGGGTACTCTTTCTGCTCCCTTCTGATGCCTATGTCACAAGCTTTCTCTATCTCCTTTATACTTTAATAAAACTTTATTACACAAAAGCTCTGAACGATCAAGCCTTGTCTCTGGTCCTGGATTAAATTCTTCTCCTCTGGAGGCCAAGAATCCCGGCATCTTTTCGTGGTTCAGCAAAATCCCGGCATCTTTTCGTGGTGGGTTTCAGTATCCCCACCTCTTTAAGGATATTCCACAGTTTGTTGTGATTCACACAATCAAAGGCTTTGGCATAGTCAATAAAGCAAAAGTAGATTTTTTTCTGAAACTATCTTTCTTTTTATATGATACAATGGATGCTGGCAATTTGATCTCTGGTTCCTCTGCCTTTTCTAAATACAGCTTGAACACCTGAAAGTTCTCAGTTCATGTACTGTCGAAGGCTGGCTTGGAGAATTTTGAGCATTACTTTGCTGGCGTGTGAGATGTGTGCAGTTGTCAGTAGTTCGAATTTTCTTTGGCATCACCTTTCTTTGGGATTGGAATAAAAACTGACTTTTTCCAGTCCTGTGGCCATTGCTGAGTTTTCCAAATTTGCTGGCATATTGAGTGCAACACTTTCACAGCATCATCTTTTAGGATTTGAAAGAGCTCAACTGGAATTCCATCACCTCCACTAGCTTTTTCGTAGTGATGCTTTGTAAGGCCTACCCGACTTTGCACTCCAGGATATTTGGCTCTAGGTGAGTGATCACACCATTGTGGTTATCTGGGTCCCTGAGATCTTTTTTATATAGTTCTCTATATACGCTTGCCACCTCTTCTTAATATCTTCTGCTTCTGTTAGGTACATACTGTTCTGTTTCTGTCCTTCATTGTGCCCATCTTAAAATGAAATGTTTCTTTGGTATCTCTAATTTTCATGAAGAGATCTCTAGCATTTCCCTTTCTATTGTTTTCCTCTATTTCTTTGCATTGATCACTTAGGAAAGTTTTCTTATCTCTCGTTGCTATTCTTTGGAACTCTGCAAATATACTTTAGTATATTTTTCCTTTTCTCCTTTGCCTTTAGCTTCTCTTCTTTTCTCTTCTTTTCTCAGACAACCATTTTGCCTTTTTGCCTTTCTTTTTCTTGGAGATGGTCTTGATCACTGCCTCTTGTATAAAATTAATGTAAACACTATAATTTTATAGCAATATTTATGTAGTTAGTATTAAAGAATTTTATATTCAGGAACACTGAGAAATGAAAAAAAATCTCTCTATAGCAATGTGACAGAAGGATTACAAGTAAATTTCTATAACATTTGTGTTTAACTAAAGAAAACTACCTCTCAGTAATAAAGGTTATTTCTCATACTATCTTGTTTACAAACCTCTGTACAGGCTGATTCAATCAAAATTTCTATACCTCTCAGAATTCCTATAACAGTTGAATATGTGTTCTAGCCTCAATTTCTAACATAGAACTGCATTAGTAAAAGCATAAAACCATATGGGATTTATCATACCTGGTACCATACAGTTTTTTATACTAATTTTTTTAGAGTGGTAGCTTACATAATTTACTTTCTCTTTCAGAGAGAAGGTGGAAAGCACAGGAAAAATCATTATAAGTGTATGTAGTTGGGGCTTTCAAAGTATAACATTTATAGAAAAATATTTTATTGAAGAAAGAGAGCTTAATATCCCAATTGTTTCCCAATTTGTTTGCTATTACATAAACTTGGACAATTTGTTTTTATATCATATTATGATATATCAAGTTGGTGGAGAAAAGCTGGGCCATTCTGCTCAGTAATGTTTTTGTGAAATGTTTGTAGTCTTCAGGAAGTGAAAGGAAGAAAATTGCATGTATTTATCACCCATTATGATCCAGGAACTGTGCTTGTTACTTAACCGTTCTCTCTCCTACTATCTTGTTGATGAACTTGTGTACAGGCTGATCTAATTAAAATATTCACTTTGAGGCCATTAATATTTTCAGTGGTGCAGTGTACAGTGTATGTAGTTTACAACAGAACAGCAAAGTCTGGGGTGAGAGAAAGTGAAAGGGTGACAGTGTTCGTTGCTCATTTGTTTCTGACTCCATTGACTGTAGCCGCCAGGCTCCTCTGTCCATGGAATTCTCAGACAAGAATGCTAGAGTGGGTTGCAATTTGCTTCTCCTGAGGATATTCCCAGCCCATGGATCGAACCCAGGTCTCCCTCTTTGAAGGCGGATTCTTTCCCATCTGAGCCACCTAGAGTGACAGTGCCTCGTTCAAATCACAACTGTATCATTTACAGTCTGTAGGGACCTCTCTGGACCTTAACTTTAAAATCAAGAAAATAATAGCATTAAAACTTCTACCACATAGTTTGACTGATAAATATTAAATTGAGTCTGATATTTGTACATCTCTTAGAATAATACATTGGCAATTAGAAGTGTTCTCTACATGTTAACTGTTATTACTTAAAATTAACTTGTAATGAATTATTCCCTGCTTCAGGATGCAATTTTTGCAATAGTTGCTTCTCAGATGTTAGTCTTGAAATCATCCTTGCTGGGTCACCAACATGGAAATAAAATGATAAACTGAGCTCACCTGAACATAAACTCCTTCATAGATTTATTCAATTAGTTCTTCAGAGACAGATGCATTGCTGGGGGTAACCAAATCATGTTATAAAAGATGATAAATACATTTAAGTGGTTCTGTTTAGTAAGTAAACATTTTCAAAAGATAGAGGCACTGAAGTGCTGGTAAACCAACTCTCTGGGGAAACATAAATCTCCTATTAGTGTTTGCAGATTTCTTTCATATAAATTCTCCCACAAGCTAACTACTCTTTAACACCAAGGAACACAATTCTTGGATATTGGACATTTTGATTCTCATTAGCTGGCATGAGCCAGCCCCAGAGACCATGGGAATACGGGTATTTTCTGCCTTCATTCCTCTTCCAATCAGAATCCCTCCAGTGATGTGGCAATGTTATCTTTGCCTTGTACTTGCTTTTCTACTTATTACCTGTTTGATTCTATGTGACTAGAGCTTTTTGACTGTCCATGTATTTACACAACCTCCAGCCATTATGTCACGAAAGGTTTTAATGTGCTAACTGCCAAGCAAGCCCCAAACAGCAGGATGTAACATAAAGGTCACTACCCTGCAGTCATCAACTGGATTTAGCTTTCAGAGGAGTTTCTTTTGATCAGTCAACAGCTTTCTGAAATACTGAATTAATTAGCAGCCTCTACAAATTAAGAGCTTTCACATAAAAACATGAATTCTCAGTTTGTCTTATGAAGTTTGAAGATCTGACAACACCAAGCCCACATCCCCATGAGGCAGTATCTTCCTGGAGCTAAATGGGCACTGCCTCCTTTAAAAGCATACCATATGCTCTCTGGCTTGCTCGTGTGTCCTCCACTCTTAAGGCTTCACATCCTGGTGGTCAGTTTTGCTCATTTCTATTATCTATCTTGCCCCTGAAGGGTTTTGAGTTGGGATCAATCTAAGGCATAATGTGGTTTTAAAATAAGGAAAAAACAAAACAAAACAAAACTTTGGAGTTAGACAAACCTGGGAACTAGTCCAGCCTCTGTCACTGACTCATGTGTGAACATAAGCAAGTGATGAAACTCTGCTAAGTCTGTTTCATTCTCCAAGAAATGAAAATAGAAATGAAAGTCACCTCAAAGGATTATAAGGAGGATGAAATATGACAGCGCTTGACAACACCTTGCCCAGCTAGCTCCATCATAGTGATCACTCTCCCATTTCTCAAAGGGACCTCTTGTATCCCTGCCAATCCTGTTCATTTCACTTTGCTGGAACTCAGTTTCTCTTATGTTGTGCTCACTGAATTAGGCTTCTTTATTTCTTTTCCTTTACCATTTCTTTGGTTTCAAGTTATATTTTCTTTGTGCAAATGCTGCTTACCTCAGAAATGTCAGTTGCCTCACTGGTCTCATTTTTGCTCTCTGCTCTTGCCAATCATCCTATGTAGGACAAATGTACATCTTCTGGATCTGACTTGGCATCTCCTCTGTCCACACCCAGTGAAAGAAATATGGAGATATCCCAGTGGTTGAGATTGGAAACAACCCTTACTAACCAACCCTACAGTTCCCTCCCTGCTCCACAGAAAACAAAGTACAGGCTTTCAGTTATGAGATGAATACGGTCTGAGGCTCAAAAGTATAACATGATGACTGTAGTTGATAACAACTCTGTTGTATAATTGAAATTTGCTAAGAGCAGAGAACTTCAGTGTTTTCACCAAATGATAAATAAAAGGTAAATATGTGAGGTGATGGATGTGTTAATTAATTGAGGAGAATCCTTTCACAGTGTGTACATACAGCACATCACCATGTCACACACTTTAAACATCTTAAAATTTTACTTGTCAGTTATACTTCTATACAGCTAAGGGTGGGAAACAAGGTAATATTGCCCTCAATATATGCCCTGCACTTTCAGTCTGAAGCTTTTTCCACTGTTGCAGGATGGGTAAAAACTGCCAAATATATACCTTACAAATTAGCTGCTGATTCTATTCATGTGTTTTTACAGAAGAGTATTTTACCACTTTATCAGTTTCATTTTGATAACCCCTTCCTTCTGAGCACATATATGCTACCAACCATCTAACCAAATGAAAGTACTTGTGCTTATTATTACAGCAGATAACGATAGCAGATTTATCTCCCTTCTTCACTTACTGTCACCGAATAAGTCCTCAGTCTCTGTTGATTCTACTTCCATAACAAGCCTTGAATCTGTATCTCTGATCTCTGCCATCATCCACCCTAGTCTGAGCCATCCAATTTCTTGCACAGAAAACTGCAACAGCCTCAGAGCTGCTCTATCTACATACACCTGGACATACATGAACCTTGTCTCCTTCTATTAACTAGAGTGATCTTCTACGCTATCAAGTCTGATATGTCACTCCCCTGCTTGAAATACTTCAAGGATCTCATTGCCCTTAGGAGAAATCTCAAATTCCATGCTTTAGCACTGTGGGATGAACTGGTAGTACAGCAATGGAATAAGCCAGACATGGCCCTATCTTCAAGGAGTTTAAAATGTACTGGCAGACAGAGACAATCAATTGCAAAAATGTAAGTAGCTCTACAATTATAATTTTGGTAGGTTCTGTGAAGGAATCTTTGTATTCATTTAAATTAATGTATAATATATATTTATAGACATGATAGTGTTATTATTTCAATTTTGAAGGTAGCCGTGACAAAATTCTGGTGAGCAAGAAGAGGATGGTGCAAAGTTTTAGTTAATAGAAGCTTTAAGAAGCTTATTACTGTAAGCAGTAATAAAACTTTTTTTTTTAGGTGTTCTGTGGGCATTCTCTCACTGAATTTTTTTTTTTACTTCATTTTACTTTACAATTCTGTATTGGTTTTACCATACATTGACATGAATCCACCACGGGTGTACATGCGTTCCCAAACATGAACCCTCCTCCCACCTCCCTCCCCATAACATCTCTCTGGGTCATCCCCATGCACCAGCCCCAAGCATACTGTATCCTGCATCAAACATAGACTGGTGATTCGATTCTTACATGATAGTATACATGTTTCAATGCCATTCTCCCAAATCATCCCACCCTCTCCCTCTCCCTCTGAGTCCAAAAGTCCGTTATACACATCTGTGTCTTTTTTGCTGTCTTGCATACAGGGTCATCATTGCCATCTTTCTAAATTCCATATATATGTGTTAGTATACTGTATTGGTGTTTTTCTTTCTGGCTTACTTCACTCTGTATAATCGGCTCTAGTTTCATCCACCTCATCAGAACTGATTCAAATGAATTCTTTTTAACAGCTGAGTAATACTCCATTGTGTATATGTACCACAGCTTTCTTATCCATTCATCTGCTGATGGACATCTAGGTTGTTTCCATGTCCTGGCTATTATAAACAGTGCTGCAATGAACATTGGGGTACATGTGTCTCTTTCAATTCTGGTTTCCTCGATGTGTATGCCCAGCAGTAGGATTGCTGGGTCATAAGGCAGTTCTATTTGCAATTTTTTAAGGAATCTCCACACTGTTCTCCATAGTGGCTGTACTAGTTTGCATTCCCACCAACAGTGTAGGAGGATTCCCTTTTCTCCACACCCTCTCCAGCATTTATTGCTTGCAGATTTTTGGATCGCAGACATTCTGACTGGTGTGAAGTGGTACCTCATTGTGGTTTTGATTTGCATTTCTCTGATAATGAGTGATGTTGAGCATCTTTTCATGTGTTTGTTAGCCATCCATATGTCTTCTTTGGAGAAATGTCTATTTAGTTCTTTGGCCCATTTTTTGATTGGGTCATTTATTTTTCTGGAATTGAGCTGCATAAGTTGCTTGTATATTTTTGAGATTAGTTGTTTGTCAGTTGCTTCATTTGCTATTATTTTCTCCCATTCCGAAGGCTGTCTTTTCACCTTGCTTGTATTTTCCTTTGTTGTCTCACTGAATTTTTGTAGAAGACCTTTGTATATTCTTTTGCAAATGTTTATTGACCACTATGAGCCGGGCATGGTGTGAGTAAATGATGTTATAGAAAAGATTAAGACAGAAAACAGAGGGGGAGATTAAATACATAATAGCATAAGAAAAATTACAGTAAAATTACTATTAAAGTAATTACTGTAAATGAACGGTAAGTAGTCTGATAGATATAACAGGGACCAAAATTAGGGGGTCAAGGAATCTTTAGACTAAGCCTTTAAAGATAGGACTTAAAGGAGAGGTAACAAATTAACAGAAGATACAATATAAAACTATGAGATCTAGCATGTTAAAATGAATTGAGATTAGAAAACTGCAGTAAAGATAGATTTTGTGAGCAGACTATCTCCATTTTACAGATGAAAAAACTGAAGCTGAGGAAAATTAACAACCTGTCCAGGGTCAGTTATCTGTAAAGCTACATTTCAAAGATTTGAACTCAAGGCTATCTTAATCCCAAGTCTATTCTCTGGATCACAATATTATGCCACTTCCTTGAGCTCTCTCCACAAGACAGAAGCACATATTTTAGTCAAGAATCCTACATTTATTCTATTACACACTTATTATTTTTAATAACTAAATACAGAATTTTAATTATAAAACAGTTTCACACATTAAAAGCTACATAATAATCGGAAAACAATGATCCACACAACAGAGTATGAGCATCTGTTAATTCATAATTAATTTTATTGATCTCAAAATCCAAATCATTACTTCCTTAAATCTTACAGTTTAGCAGTCTCTAATGGCCAAAATTTGCGTCACTGGTGATCAGCAGTAAAGAATCTGCCTACCAATACAGTAGTTGCCTCCTTGATCCTTGGGTCTGGAAGATCCCCTGGAGAAGGAAATAGCAACTCAGTCCAGTATTCTTGCCTGGGAAATCCTGTGGACAGAGGAAACTGGAAGGCTATAGCCCATAACAGAGCAAAGAGTCTGACAAAACTTAGCAACTAAACAGCAACAACAATATTGACCAAAATAGTTGGAAGATTGCCAAATTCTCACTCCCTTTTGATCTCCAGGTAGTGAGTTTTTCATGTTTTTGTTTTACTTTGATTTTTTTCAGTCATTTCAATACAAAAAAAAAATTCTTATGACAATATTTCTATGAGGGCCATGTCCCCATATCTTAGCACATATCAATAGAGAGTTAGATGCAAAGTAGAGTTAACTGAATGCCTCCATCATAAGAAATGATGGACTGGATGGAGCACAAGCTGGAATAAAGGTTGCTGGGAGAAACATCAATAACCCCAGATATGCAGATGACACCACCCTTATGGCAGAAAGTGAAGAAGAACTAAAGAGCCTCTTGATGAAAGTGAAAGAGGAGAGTGAAAAAGTTGTCTTAAAACTCAACATTCAGAAAACTAAGATCATGTCATCTGGTCCCATCACTCCATAGCAAATAGATGGGGAAACAGTGGAAACAGTGTCAGACTTTATTTTTGGAGGCTCCAAAATCACTGCAGATGGTGATTGTAGCCATGAAATTAAAAGATGCTTGCTCCTTGGAAGAAAAGTTATGACCAATCTAGATAGCATATTCAAAAGCAGAGACATTACTTTGCCAACAAAGGTCCCTCTACTCAAGGCTATGGTTTTTCTAGTAGTCATGTATGGATGAGAGAATTTACTATAAAGAAATCCGGGCACCGAAGAATTGATGCTTTTGAACTGTGGTGTTGGAGAAGACTCTTGAGAGTCCCTTGGACTGCAAGGATATCCAACCAGTCCATTCTAAAGGAGATCAGTACTGAATATTCATTGGAAGGACTGATGTTGAAGCTGAAACTCCAATACTTTGGCCACCTGATGGAAAGAACTGACTCATTGGAAAAGACCCTGATGCTGGGAAAGATTGAAGGTGGGAGAAGGGGAACGTCAGAGAATGAGTTGGTTGGATGGCATCACTGACTCAATGGACACGAGTTTGAGCAAACTCCAGGAGTTGGTGATGGACAGGGAGGCATGACGTGCTGCAGTCTATGGGGTCACAAAGAGTTGGACATGACTGAGTGACTGAACTGAATTCCTCCTTCCAGGAAGAATTAAGTGTTACAACGATCTAGGTAAAATAACTGCCCAGTCTGGCAGGATTACCATTTGCATTGAGACATCTCATCTCAGAACTGGACAAGATAGGAAAGGGACTCATTTCCAGCCTACTTTTATGTGCTTAAGCGCCTGTCAATGTTGACACCTGGTGGTTATCTGGCACATAAAGGAAAAGCTCTGCTGATGAGGTACTTCTCAGAAGAGTACTTCAGTCTCTTTCCTGGAGCAAAACTTATGGATCCCGACTGTCCTGTTTGAGACATTCTGAGCCAGTCTGTTTCCTCTTCAGTATAACTAGCCCATTGAACATTATTATGCATCTGTTGAAATATCACATTAACTATTAAAAACAGAATAACTATTATGTTACATTTGAGTTTTACTTCCTAATGGTCAGTGTAACTAAGGCTGTCTTTCTGATTCTATATCTGCGAAAATGAGTAATGGTTCTCATAATGTTCTGCAGGCCATCCAAAGATGTTTACTCCAGTTATCTTGTCAGCTCCCTCTTCATCTTCCTTTCCAGGCTGACCCATTTAGTTCCTATAAGCAACTTGTAGGAAATTTCTGAGTATGTTCCCAGTTCATTGTGTTCTAGAGAAAATGGCTAGATATGAATTCAACTGTTACTATGTATATTTTTCTAAGCTGTTTAGATTGCAACATTTAAAAAGAAAACTTACTTAGATGGTATATTGGTTTAAATAAGTGAAAAGTTCAAGAAAAAATCTTTCTTCAGGACCAGCTGGATACAGGCTGCTAGCAATGAAGTCAGGGATGTGTAATTTGCACTTGACTCTTTATTGGCTTCATTCTCTGGCCATGGCTCACTCACATTGCTCTAGCATAGCAAAACTATGGAAAGAGCACACTCATTTTCCAGTTCTAGCAAAATGCTTGGGTTGCTATTGAGTTCCTGGCTTGTTCACATGTCTACTTTTAGTCCAAAAGCTGAGTGTTTGGGTTATTCTGTTCCCTTTGGCCAGGCCTGAGTCATGTGACCATTCCAGGAGGCAGCATCAGTTCAGTTCAGTTCAGTTCATTTCAGTCTCTCGGTCGTGTCCTACTCTTTGCCACCCTATGAATCATAGCACGCCAGGCCTCACTGTCCATCACTAACTCCTGGACTTCACTCAAATTCATGTCCATTTATCAGTGATGCCATCCAGCCATCTCATCCTCTGTCGTCCCCTTCTCCTCCTGCCCCCAGTCCCTCCCAGTATCAGGGTCTTTTCCAATGAGTCAGCTCTTCACATGAGGTGGCCAAAGTACTGGAGTTTTAGCTTCAGCATCAGTCCTTCTAGTCAGTTCCACTCAAATCACATGAACTGAAAAAGAAAAATAATAGTTCTCTTATGCCAGAAAAAGGAAGACTGGGCAGCTGAAAATACCGATATTCATTATACTGCAAAAAAGAGCCATAGTGACAGCTTTTGTATGCTCTGTGATCCAACAGGGACATAAAATAAATTACCCTTTGGAGCACCTGAAAGTGGTGATAAGTGACTTTAAGTTAGAAGGCTAGTTTGAATTTGTCTAAAGTTTGAATCTTTGAATTCACCAGCATATGTCCTGTACCTAGCATAGTGCTTTGGCCATAGTGGAGGCTCAGAAAATGTTTGTAAAATTGTTATTTAAGTTTTAAGCTAACAGGATACCACAAAATTGTAAATTTATTTTCAAATATTATAATCAAAACCCAAATATAAACTATGAATGAGTCAGATATCCATCAACAAAGTATAGACCTTCCTTGCATTCAATGTGCAAAGAAATTTACATAGATTTGTTTATTTAAAGTAGGTAAGGGGGATATAAGGAGGTTTGGGGAAAAATAAAAGGAAAATGCTATGTGGTATCATGGAAAAACAGAGAAGGAAGGTGTATATCAGTAAAGCTCCTTAACTGTGAATAATACATTTAATTATTAAAACTGAAAGCAGAGTAAACATTCTGTTTACTTTGATTTAACACTTTTCCCCCTTTTATCTCAAACTGGAAGATGAAAATAGACAGGTTCATTGTAATTTTCTGAGCAGTCAGTTTCACTTCTTGATCACAGCATAGATTTTTCATGGGTTCACAAGGCAGAGAATTTGTTGATCCAATAAAAACAATTTCCATGGGTTTAATTTAAATTAATTTTAAAATTAATTTAATAATAGCTTTCTCACCAACATTAAAGTGTATGAAATTCATTTGCAAAATGAAACTAAAAGCTATACTCTTCCTTTTAACTTTTGAAAAAGTAGTAAAATATAAAAGAAAATTTATCAACAATTATTTGCAAATGTATAATTTAAAAGCAAACCAATAAAGTAATTTAACCTTGTAAGTCTCATTCAAGAAACAAAACAACAAAATACTGATTCGGCAAATGATAAATGTGATGAGGATCAGTCTTTCTGAGAAGGTAATATTTTAAGTAAGACAAAAATGGTGAAAAGGAGTCTTCCATACAAAGAACAGAAGGAGATACGTATCCTGGCAGTGAGAAGAGCACATGCAAAAGCTCCAAGATCAAGTGACATTTAAAAATTTAATGAACTGTGAAAAGCCCAAAGGTGGCAGACGTTTAGATGTTTAATATGCAAAATAGAATGAGTTTAAGTAATGCAGGACTTCAGAGGCTATGTTAAAAGAATTTGAGTTTAATCTTAAGGACAAAGAATAAGATGTATCACTGGTTTTAAAATAGGAGAATGTTATGATTTTATTTGTGTAATATATGTATATAAATAATAAATTGAAATCATCAAAATATATGTGTTATGGGAACCCAATATTCCCATCATTAAACAAAAACCTTAGTTCTCCCACATCCTTTGCTCAGGATAGTGAAATACTTTACTGGAGAAACTCTCTAGATGCCCTAGACAGAAAATAGGTAAGATCTACTTCTAAAAATGATAACATGATCTCAGACTTGTTAAAGAGAGTTTAAATAAAATTCTTGTATTAGTCATGAACAAATGATATTTTCTTTAATTTATATATCAAATCAATAATGAAAAGTTCAGTTCAGTTCAGTTCAGTCGCTCAGTCGTGTCCGACTCTTTGCAACCCTATGAATCGCAGCATGCCAGGCCTCCCTGTTCATCACCAACTCCCTGAGTTCACTCAAACTCACATCTATCGAGTCAGTGATGCCATCCAGCCATCTCATCCTCTGTCTCCCCTTCTCCTCCTGCCCCCAATCTAAGCAATATACAAAAATAAACGAATGATAAGAGGAGTTCATAAAAAGAAAAATGTAAATGGTAAAGAGACTTCTGAAATAATCCTTAAGCTTACCTATTATTTAGCTTTTTATTATAGCCAATTAACAATGTTGTGATAGTTTTAGGTGGGAAAAAATAGGGACTCAGCCACACCTATACATGTGTTCATTCTCTCCCAATACTCTCTCCCACCTAGGCTGCTGCTACATAATATTGAGCAGAGTTCCCTGGGTATACAGGGTATACAGTAGACCTTGTTGGTTATTGATTTTAAATATGAAAACAATGCTTAAGCCTATAAATGAATAAATGCAAATCAAAACACAAGGTTCAGTTCAGTTCAGTCACTCAGTCATCTCCGACTCTTTGTGACCCCATGAATTGAGGCAAGCGAGCCCTCCCTGTCTATCACCAACTCCCAGAGTTCACTCAGACTCATGTCCGTCGAGTCAGTGATGCCACCAGCCATCTCATCCTCTGTTGTTCCCTTCTCCTCCTGCCCCCAATCCCTCCCAGCATCAGAGTCTTTCCCAGTGGGTCAGCTCTTCACATGAGGTGGCCAAAGTACTGGAGTTTCAGCTTTAGCATCAGTCCTTCCAAAGAACATCCAGGACTGATCTCCTTTAGAATGGACTGGTTGGATCTCCTTGCAAGGGACTCTCAGGAGTCTTCTCCAACACCACAGTTCAAAAGCATTAATTCTTTGGCACTCAGCTTTCTTCACAGTCAAACTCTCACATCCATACGTGACTACTGGAAAAACCTTAACCTTAGCTAGACGGACCTTTGTTGGTAAAGTAATGTCCCTGCTTTTGAATATGCTGTCTAGGTTGGTCATAACTTTTCCTTCCAAGGAGTAAGCGTCTTTTAATGTCATGGCTGCAATCACCATCTGCAGTGATTTTGGAGCCCAAAAAAATAAAGCCTGACGCTGTTTCCACTGTTTCCCCATCTATTTCCCATGAAGTGATGGGACCAGATACCATGATCTTCGTTTTCTGAATGTTGAGTTTTAAGACAACATTTTCACTCTTCTCTTTCACTTCCATCAAGAAGCTTTTTAGTTCCTCTTCACTTTATGCCATAAGGGTAGTGTCATCTGCATATCAGACATTATTGATATTTCCCCTGGCATTCTTGATTCAAGCTTGTGCTTTTTCCAGCCCAGCGTTTCTCATGATGTACACCACATAGAAGTTAAATAAGCAGTTAAATAAGCCTTGATGTACTCCTGTTCCTATTTGAAACCAGTCTGTTGTTTCATGTCCAGTTCTAACTGTTGCTTCCTGACCTGCATATAGGTTTCTCAACAGGCTGGTCAGGTGGTCTGGTATTCCCATCTCTTTCAGAAGTTTCCATAGTTTATTGTGATCCACACAGTCAAAGGCTTTGGCATAGTCAATAAAGCAGAAATAGATGTTTTTCTGGAACTCTCTTGCTTTTTCCATGATCCAGCGGATGTTGGCAATTTGTTCTCTGGTTTCTCTGTCTTTTCTAAAACCAACTTGAACATCTGGAATTTCACAGTTCACGTATTGCTGAAGCCTAGATTGAAGAATTTTGAGCATTACTTTACTAGCATGTGAGATGAGTGCAACTGTGCAATAGTTTGAGCATTCTTTGGCATTGCCTTTCTTTGGAATTGGAATGAAAACTGACCTTTTCCAGTCCTGTGGCCTCTGCTGAGTTTTCCAAACTTGCTGGCATATTGAGTGCAGCACTTTCACAGCATCATCTTTTAGGATTTGAAAGAGCTCAACTGGAATTCCACCACCTCCACTAGCTTTGTTCGTAATGATGCTTTCTAAGGACCACTTGACTTCACATTCCAGGATGTCTGGCTCTAGGTAAGTGATCACACCTTCATTATTATCTGGGTCATGAAGATCTTTTTTGTACAGTTCTTCTGTGTATTCCTGCCACCTCTTCTTAATGTCTTCTGCTTCTGTTTGGTCCATACCATTTCTGTCCATTATCAAGTCCATCTTTGCATGAAATGTTCTCTTGGTGTCTCTAATGTTCTTGAAGAGATCTCTAGTTTTTCCCATTCTGTTGTCTTCCTCTATTTCTTTGCATTGATCATGAGGAAGGCTTTCTTATCTCTCCTTGCTCTTCTTTGGAACTCTGCATTCAGATGCTTATACCATTCCTTTTCTCCTTTCCTTTTTGCCTCTCTTCTTTTCACAGCTATTTGTAAGGCCTCCTCAGACAGCCATTTTGCTTATTTACATTTCTTTTTCATGGGGATGGTCTTGATTTCTGTCTCCTGTACAATGTCATGAATCTCCGTCCATAGTTCATCCGGCACTCTATCTATCAGATCTAATCCCTTAAATCTATTTCTCACTTCCACTGTATAATCATAAGGGATTGATTTAGGTCATACCTGAATGGTCTAGTGGTTTTCCCTACTTTCTTCAATTTCAGTCTGAATTTGGCAATAAGGAGTTCAGGATCTGAGCCACAGTCAGCTCCTGGTCTTGTTTTTCTTGAATGTATAGAGTTTCTCCATCGTTGGCTGCAATGAATATAATCAATCTGATTTCGGTGTTGACGACCTGGTGATGTCCATGTGTAGACTCTTCTGTTGTGTTGTTGGAAGAGGGTGTTTGCTATGACCAGTGCATTTTCTTGGCAAACTCTATTAGTCTTTGCACTGCTTCATTCTGTACTACAAGGTCAAATTTGCCTGTTACTCCAGGTGTTTCTTGACCTCCTACTTGGGCATTCCAGTGCCCTATTATGAAAAGGACATCTTTTTGGGGTGTTAGTTCTAAAAGGTCTTGTAGGTCTTCATAAAACCATTCAATGTCAGCTTCTTCAGTGTTACTGGTTGGGGCATAGGCTTGGATTACTGTGATATTGAATAGTGTGCCTTGGAAACGAACAGAGATCATTCTGTCGTTTTTGAGATTACATCCAAGTACTGCATTTTGGACTCTTTTGTTGACCATGATGGCTACTCCATTTCTTCTAAGGGATTCCTGCCCACAGTAGTAGATATAATGGTCATCTGAGTTAAATTCACCCATTCCAGTCCATTTTAGTTCACTGATTCCTAGAATGTCGACGTTCACTCTTGCCATGTCCTGTTTGACCACTTCCAATTTGCCTTGATTCATGAACCTGACATTCCAGGTTCCTATGCAATATTGCTCTTTACAGCATCAGACCTTGCTTCTATCACCAGTCACATCCACAACTGGGTATTGTTTTTGTTTTGGCTCCGTCCCTTCTTTCTGGAGTTATTTCTCCACTGATCTCCAGTAGCATATTGGGCACCTACTGACCTGGGGAGTTCCTCTTTCAGTATCCTATCATTTTTCCTTTTCATACTGTTCATGGGGTTCTCAAGGCAAGAATACTGAAGTGGCTTGCCATTCCCTTCTCCAGTGGACCACATTCTGTCAGTCTTCTCAACCATGACCCACCCGTCTTGGGTCCTCCACATGGCATGGCTTAGTTTCACTGAATTAGAGAAGGCTGTGGTCCATGTGATTAAATTGACTAGTTTTCTGTATTATGGTTTCAGCGTGTCTGCCCTCTGATGTCTCTGAACACCTACTGTCTTACTTAGCTTTCTCTTACCTTGGATGTGGAGTATCTCTTCCCGGCTGCTCCTGGCCTAAGTCTATTATACATAGATTTATATATTGTTTATTTAGCTATAACATATATTTAACAACTATTACTCCCTTACATTTGTAGACAAATCGTTTAATGTTGAAAAAAACTAAAAACAATCACCCAACTAAATTTTAATATGCCCAACTAAATTGTGAGCCTTTTTTTATTTGCATGTTTACAATTTATTTTGTGAAAATTGATTTTGTATTTAGATGAAATTGCTTGCTTTCAATTCCAAGTTTTTTTGTGCACATACAGAAAGTGAAGCAATAGCTGTTATTATCCTAGTTCCAGTAGCAGAAGAATTTCACAGACACTCAAAAAATATAAATTTTGTGTGTAATAAGATACTTTGGGCTTCCCTGATGGCTCAGTAGTAAAGAATCTGCAATGCAGGAAATGTGAGTTCAACCCCTGAGTCAGGAAGATCCCCTGGAGAAGGAAATGCCGGCTCACTTCCTTATTCTTGCCTAGAAAATCCCAAGGACAGAGGACCCTGGTGGGCTACCCTTCCATGGGGTTGCAAAGCACTTGAACACAATTTAGCAACTAAGCAACAACAAAGATACTTCAAATAGAATGTCAAAAAAATTAATTTTGATAAATATGACGTTTCATCTGATTCATGTAATCTAAGTAAAGTTTTAAGATATTCATTAATTCAGTGGTGATATATGACATTATTTTTAATGCTAATTTAAACTCAGTTAATCCACAAAATTGAAAATTATTTTTCTTGGAATGACAATGTGGATACAATTTTGGGTGGGGCACATTGTGAAGCAAAACCAGTTCAGTTCAGTTGCTCAGTCATGTCCAACTCTTTGCAACTCCATGATTTGCAGCACACCAGACCTCCCTGTCCATCACCAGCTCCTGGAGTTCACTCAGACTCATGTCCATCGAGTCAGTGATGCCATCCCGCCATCTCATCCTCCGTTGTTCCCCTCTCCTCCTGCCCCCAATCCCTCCCAGCATCAGAGTCTTTTCCAATGAGTCAAGTCTTCGCATGAGGTGGCCAAAGTACTGGAGTTTCAGCTTTAGCATCAGTCCTTCCAAAGAAATCCCAGGGCTGATCTCCTCAAAATGGACTGGTTGTATCTCCTTGCAGTCCAAGGGACTCTCAAGAGTCTTCTCCAACACCACAGTTCAAAAGCATCAATTCTTCAGTGCTCAGCCTTCTTCACAGTCCAACTCTCACATCCATACATAACTACTGGAAAAACCATAGCCTTGACTAGACGGACCTTTGTCAGCAAAGTAATGTCTCTGCTTTTGAATATGCTATCTAGGTTGGTCATAACTTTTCTTTCAAGGAGTAAGCGTCTTTTAATTTCATGGCTGCAGTCACCATCCGCAGTGATTTTGGAGCCCAAAAAAATAAAGTCTGACACTGTTTCCACTGTTTCCCCTGTTTCCCCATCTCTTTCCCATGAAGTGATGGGACCGGTTGCCATGATCTTCGTTTTCTGAATGTTGAGCTTTAAGCCAACTTTTTCACTCTCCTCTTTCACTTTCATCAAAAGGCTTTTTAGCTCCTCTTCACTTTCTGCCATAAGGGTGATGTCATCTGCATATCTGAGGTTATTGATATTTCTCCCATCAATCTTGATTCCAGATTGCGTTTCTTCCAGCCCAGCATTTCTCAAGATGTACTCTGCATAGAAGTTAAATAAGCAGGGTGACAATATACAGCCTTGACGTACTCCTTTTCCTATTTGGAACCAGTCCGTTGTTCCATGTCCAGTTTTAACTTGCTTCCTGACCTGCATACAGATTTTTCAAGAGGCAGGTCAGGTGGTCTCGTATTCCCATCAAAGCCTTCTTCAGCGATCAGTGCAAAGAAATAGAGCAAAACCAAGTTCTCTTTAATGAAGAAAAATCTAAAAATAAAAATGTACTTAAAATTGATGGTGATGAACACCTAATTTATAATTGTGTAGAAATGAGCTGTAACATACCAGTCCAAAATGAAGCTGAAGTATCAAAATATACAACTAGTTTTACATATACTAGTGAAAGTAACTTTGTTGAAGCAAAACTGATGTTGAACACAAAAGAATACTTCAGCTTTATAGCACATGCTCTCTGACTTAAATTCCTTCCATCAATTTGATTTTAAACCTATATGAGCTTTTGAAATCGACTTTGTAAATAAATAATAAATATTTTAAACTGCCTAAATATGTGGTCAGAAATGATAATTTTATATAGAAAAATGAAGGGGCCCATAATAGGTTAGGTAGTGTTAGCCGCTCGGTCATGTTCAACTCTTTGCGACCCTATGGACTGGAACCTGCCAGGCTCCTCTGTCCATGAAATTCTCCAGGCAAGAATATTGGAGTGGGTTTCCACTTCCTTCTCCTGGTGATCTTCCCGACCCGGTGATCAAACCTGTGTCTCCTGCATTGCAGGCAGATTCTTTACTGTCTGAACCACCAGAGAAGCTCCATAATAGGTTAACTTAGTTTAAGTTTTTTTTTTTAATGTTCAGAACACTCATAAGGAATGTCAACATGTTCCTTCTTTTCCAGTGTCACTCAGAAGAGTGAAGCATCTTCCAGGAACAGTATGGAAGTGCTCAAACCTTCTCTAGTTTCCTTTATGAATTCTTGCTGTTTAAAAACACTTTACTCTGATTTCAAAAAGTTACTAATGGAGTAATTCACTGCAAATATTCAGACTATTATGAAAAATATAGCATATAAAGGGAACATCCTCCTTAATTGAATCTCACAGAATAACTACTGTTAACAGTATGTGCATTATTGTTCTTTTTCTCAATCTCTCTTCATTTATATTTTTATATATGTATGTGTGTATATTATCGGAGAAGGCAATGGCACCCAGCTCCAGTATTCTTGCCTGGAAAATCCCATGGATGGAGGAGCCTGGTGGGCTACAGTCCATGGGGTCGCTAAGAGTCGGACACGACTGAGCGACTTCACTTTCACTTTTCACTTTCATGCATTGGAGAAGGAAATGGCAACCCACTCCAGTGTTTTTGCCTGGAGAATCCCAGGGACCGGGGAGCCTGGTGGGCTGCCATCTATGGGCTCGCACAGAGTCAGACATGACTGAAGCGACTTAGCAGGAGCAACAATGTGTATATTATACATATATATGCACGTGTAGGTCAAATGCAAGTTTATGTGGAGCATGTTTTACAACTTTTTAAAATCTAACAACCTAACAATATGCATTGGACATCTTTCCATGGCATACTGATCTCCCACAATCTGTTTAAGAGCACAGAAATCTGCTTTTAAACTAGCAGCCATTCAGAAAATTGTATGTTCATTATACAAATTGAGTCTTTCTCAAGATTTCACTAAATTTCTGTTAATCTTTCTATTATGAAAAAGTTATCAAGGATCACAGAAAAAATAAATGAGTATCATAATCAATTGAGGAAGGAGGGAAAAGCTCCGGCTGGAGTCACTCACTACTGCTCAGGTCTTAGGGTGAAGTGACAGCTTGAATTTGAAGAACTTCCATAAGGAAATACCCCAACGGTCAAGTAGCTGTAGAGTATAAAATGATTTTATAGCGAACAAAATATATATTTCTAATAATAGAGTAGTGTATTGGAGGCTGGTTTGGGGGCAGGGTATTATTTAAGGAAAAGTCTGTCATCCCAGTGATGTCAGGGTTCTGAGGGTTATGGAAATCGACTCTATCAGGACTGTAGCTCAGGAAATGGAGTGTAACAGGTCAAGTACTATATCAGTTTGGGGCAAGCCACTGGGCAGAAGTGCTCCTGGCATGGGTCAGTGCCCCAGCCAAATGAAAAAGAATATAAATATATCCAATTAAAAGCATAGCGCGGGCAGCTGCAACGGCACACAGAGCGCGACCGAGAGGAGCTGCCCCACGTCCGAGGTCAGGGGCAGAAACCGGGAGGACCCCATGCCTGAGGGGCGGCGGCCAAGAGGAGCTACCCCACGTCCGAGGTCAGGGACAGTGGCCAGGAAAAGCTACCCCACATCCGAAGTCAGTGCGGCAGCCGAGAGGAGCTACCGTGCCTCCGTGGTCAGGGGCAGTGGCCGAGAGTGCCAGGCTGCAACCGTGCAGGAGCAGCCAAGAAGAGCTACCCCATGTCCAAGGAGCGGTGGCTGCAGGGGTGCCGGAGGGCCTAGAGGAGCTATTCCACGTTCAAGGTCAGAAGGGGCGGCAGTGAGAAGATATCCCTAGTCCAAGGAAGGAGCAGCGGCTGAGCTTTGCTGGAGCAGCCGTGAAAGGATACCCCACCTTCAAGTTAAGAGAAACCCAAGTAAGATGGTAGGTGTTCCAAGAAGAACTCCAGGAGTTGGTGATGGACAGGGAGGTCTGGCGTGCTGTGATTCATGTGGTCGCAAAGAGTCGGACACGACTGAGTGACTGAACTGAACTGAACTGAACTGAACTGAATTAAAAGCAACCCCCTTATGGAAGTTATTTTGGCTCTTAAACAGGCAGGCCTATCTGCACATCTTTGGTTAATATTATGGGGGGAGTAAAAACCAATACAAACAAAATCTCCCTTACCTACCATGTGGAAGTGAAATGAGTAGCTAAAATGGAAGAAATAAAATTAAATTCCATGATCATAACTAGACTATCTAAAGAAACTTGGAGGGTGCTACTTGGAGGGTGAGATTCAGTTTCTGTTGCTGAAGGGTGACCTTAGGAAGTTAACTAGTGTAATATTGCAACTCATCATGCCTAAATTTCCCAGGCATTAATAATCAGAGAGTTTAAAATAAATTTCTTAGACAATTGGAGAAAAGACAATTTGAATGTGAATATTTTCTATCTAAATTAGCTAGATTGGCAGAATATATTAAATGAATTCACAACATGTGTCCAAATTTCACAAATATTTATTGAAAATGTTATGTTCAAAACATGGTATGGGTGCATTCACATAACTTTTCCTAATCAGATTGAGACAACAATTATGAAAGAGGGCTATGATGAAGACTGTTACCAAAGTTAAGAAGCGACTCACTAGAAATCATTGTTAGCTAACAGAAGAGCCCCTTTTTGAACCCAATCCCCCATACACCATAGCTATAAAATTGCTAGATATTCTATTTTTCTTAACAGAAGCACATTCAGCAACACGTGATGTCTGGTTGTACACAGTGACCCATGTCACTTTTTTCTTCCGGCAAGGTTCACCGGTAAAAAGCCCACAAGGCTGCTCACAGTAAACCAGAGTTTCAGCCCTAGGACTGCCCTTAGCTGTGTGATTCCAAGCAAATCAATTCAGCTGGCTTTGATTTCCTACAAAGAGAGTGAATTGGTAGCAACCATCTAAGATCTATTCTAACTCCGCAATGCAAACTTTAATGTTAATTCGTATTAATTCTGTGAATTGTGATCCAGATTTAGCAAAGTGCACATACCCTGAATAAAGGGTACTGGGCTAAATATTTTTCCAAAGATTAGACATTTTTTCCCTCCCAACAATCCTATGGAGTAGATATTAATATTAGTTCCTATTTCACATATTATTCATAAAAAACAACTGAGGGACTTCCCTGGTGGTCCAGTGGGTGAGACTTTGTGCTTCCAATACCAGGGGGATGCATGTTCCAATGCAGGGGACACATATCTGACCTGAAATCCCACATGCTATGCAGTGCGGCAAAAAAAAACCCCACCCAAACAAAACTAATAAGCTCTCACTGACTATAAATGACAAGCCATAATTTATATCTATGCATTCTGACAAGTTCAGCATCTACCACGACCACCAAGACATCTCTTGATCATGGTGCCTTGCTGTGCTCAGTCGTGTCTGACTTTTTGTGACCCCCCCACCCCGCAACAGACTGTAGCTCACCAGGCTCCCCTGTCCATGGAATTTCCCAGTCAAGGATACTGGAGTGGGTTGCCATTTCCTCCTCCAGGCGTCTCTCTGGCCCAGGGATCAAACCCGCAGCTCCTGCATTGCAGGTGGATTCTTTACCACTGAGCCACCGGGAAGCCCCTTGATCATAGTGGATGAATTTAATTTATATTGGCTCCATTACCTCAAACTCCTTCTCACCATCACTTTAGAGGTTGGGGTTCCAAGAAAACAATGCAGAAAAATTCAGAAACATCAAGATTTTTTTTAGGAAGTTGCAATAAAACTGAAGTATATGGCACTGACTGTGTGTTGCTCACAACTTTAATCAGCCTGAACCATTCACATGAAGAAAGTCTGTGACTGTGTTTGCATTCCTAAAATCAAAATCCAGAAATGTAATCTGGCAAAGAGAAGGGAAGTGTGTTGACAAGCACTTGTGTCTCTAGTATTTGAGAGAGTTTCTAAAAGCAGCTTTTATATTTTATCCCTTATTCAGCTTTCAAAAGCTGTGGCACAAGATGCAGCCTGGGCTGGAAAACTGAGAGAGAATACACATCCTTGCTTTGTTTATTAATGTTTTGCTTCTTTGTAAACATTTGGATTTCTACACTTTGGACTCTCTTTTTGCTCCTTTGCAAGAGACTTAAATTATTTTTGTTCAATTTTATTGAGATACAATGAACATATATCATTGTATTAGTCTAAGATGTACAACACAGTAATTTGATATACACCTATACTTCAAAATTATTACCCCAGTAAGTTTAGTTAACATAAAATTTCCTCACATAGTTGGGACTTTTTTCTTGTGACAAGAACTTTTAAGATCTATCAATACTATTTAAGCAACTTTCAAATATATAATATTGACATACATTGTCAATAGAAGTTTATACCTTTTGATTACCTTCGCACATTTACTCCAGCTCCCAACTCACACCTCTGGCAACCACTAATCTGATCTTTGTACCTATGAGTTCAAGTTTTTTAGATTCCACAAAGATCATACCGTATTTGTCTTTTTCTGTCTGACTTATTCTACATTCATTAACATAATGCCTTCAAGGTCCATCTAGATTTTTAAATAGCAGGATTTCCTTTTTATGACTGAATAATATTCCATCGTATATATAAACCACATTTTATTCATTCATTCATCTGTCAAAGGACATTTAGTTTTTTTCCATTTGGCTGTTGTAAATAATGCTGCAGTGAACATGGGGGTGCAGATGTCTCTTTGAGATATCTATTTTGTTTCCTTTAGATACATATCCAGGAGTGGGATTTCTAGATCTCATGGCAGTTCAGTTTTAAATTTTTGAGCAAACTCTGCAGTGTTTTCCTCAGTGGCTACACCAACTTACGTTCCCACTACTGTGCACAAGGGTTCCCTTTCTCTATAGCTTAGCCAGTATTTGTTATCTTCCAGGTAGAACTAGTGGTAAAGAACCCACCTGCCAATGCAGGAGACATAAGAGATGTGGGTTCAATCCCTGAATCAGGAAGATTCCCTGGAGAAGGAAATAGCAACCCACTCCACTATTCCTGCCTGGAGAATCCCATGGACAGAGGAACCTGGCTGGCTACAATTCATGGGGTTGCAAAGAGTTGGACACAACGGAAACAACTTGGCATGTCTTTTTGATAGAAGCCATTCAAACAGGTGTGAGGTGATATCTCATTATGATTTTTTAAAAGACTTAAATTCTTAACTAAAAAATATTTCTGAAGGGATAAGGAAAAGTTAGAATCATGAATGTCATTTCAGTAAATGATAGTACACTTTCATAAGAACAGTCAAACATAACACACATGTACACTTCCTCTTTAAAAAACTACCCGCTGTTTAAATCCAACCATTTGCATTTCTAGCAATCCTTAAGAATAGCAACAAAAGTGATAAGAAAATGTGTTTGTGACTATGCTCACTTTTCTGGGAAGCATATTCAAAGAACTGTGACCCCAGGAAATTGCAAACAGAACTTATATATAGTGCTGAAAAGTTAAAATCTACCAAGACTACTTGGAACATAATCTAGAAAAGGCATTTTTTTTCCATTGGGTTTGATATTAATGGGGACTATTAAATTATCTACATGGCAATTGGCATTCAGTGCTGTTGGAAAACTCTTGTTAGATAAATTGTGTCACTCACCATTCACACTGAATCATATCTGCAACATGAAAAAATGTATATACATCACTATCAAATCAAATGATACCTTTTTATCATCATATTTTATTGTATCATAGATGGAAAATTTTTAACTGAATAATATGTATTAAATAATTTATTCTACTTATAATAAAAAAAGTAATAGTCTAGGGGAAATGATTTTTTGGTCTTTCTATTGAGAATGTGACATATTGATTTAAACAAATTCTTTGCCTAAAGACTTAATGTGCATTTCCTGACCATTCTAGATAAATAGTCTCCATATATTTCCTTCATTTTTATTCATTTATTTAAAAAGTCCTTCTTATAACAGTTATTTGTGTTTATACACTCTTCTCAAATAGATGAAATTCTCTTAAACAGAAATTTTAAATATTGGTTTAGCTGCTGAATGGAAAATGATTTAGGAAATGAGAAAGGAAGAAAAGCATCCACATCATAGTAAGAATTTAGGGCAGCGGCAGAGATAGGGCAAGTGAAGTAGATTTCAAGTTTATTTGAATTGAACAAATAAGGAACTATGAATAAACAGGAATGGGCGCTGATCCTTGTCAAGAATGACTCGTATTCTTAACTTCAGAAATTGTTCAATGGTGGTAGAACTTTCTTGTGGGTAATGGTAAGAAGAGCAGTTTGGGAGACAGGGTAAGGTATATCCAAAGTGTATCTGTGTAATATTAAGTTTGAGATGTCTGTTGGAAATGACAAATATTTGGCTATAGGAGTGAGAAGTGTAGAACTCAGAATAGATGTTTGAGTTGGAGAAATCTTGGAGTTACCACCACAGCATGAATTGTAAGCCATCCTTTAAAAGACTCTAGAAGGAGAGTACACAAAGGAAATATATGAAGATCTTAGTTCCTTAAGAACTCTGCTATTGAGAAATCTGGAAAGGAGTCGAAGTCACCAAAGGAGATGGAGAAAAAGAGTCAAAGAGTACAAAAAACTCTAGAAGACAAGAGGAAAAAGAAAAAAAAGAAAGAAAGTGAAAGTCATTCAGTTGCTTCCAACTCTTTGCCACCCCACGGACTATACAGTCCACGGAATTCTCCAGGCCAGAATTCTGGAGTGGGTAGCCATTCCCTTCTCCAGAGGATCTTCCCAACCCAGGGATCAAACCTAGGTCTCCACATTGCAGGCAGATTCTTTACATCTGAGCCACCAGGGAATCCCAGAAGATGAGAGAAAAGATTGCTTCAAAAAGTGATCAACAATATTATCTTCTGCTAGGTTTAATAAGATATATACAAAAAAAAAAGTTCATTCCCTTTGTATTATGGGAGTCCTTAGTAATCTGAGTGGGAGAAAAGTAAAATATATAGAAGGGACATATATGTGAAGAAAGTGAAAAGTGTGAAAAGTCTTTACGGGAGTTTGACTGTGGGAAGGGGTGGAAGGACAGAGTGGTAGCTCTGTGTATCAGGACGATTTATGCTAGCTGTCTCTAACAGACCAACCCAAGGACTTCACATAGTCAGTATCTCTCACTCACGTGGTGTTTGGTGATGACCCCTCCTGCACCTCCCAATCCCGTAATCATGACGTCTAGAACACATGGCCTCTAAGTTCACTGTGACAAGACCTATGGAAAAGGTACAGCAGCTCTCAGCATTACCTAAACCTTTCACTCACACTCCAAGAGCCAGAACCAGTCTAATGACCCAGGAAAATTGGAAATTTTAAGGGAGCACTTGAAATAGTCAGTGCACACATATTGCTGTACCACCCAAATTGAAGCAGCTGGTAGGGGTCAAGGAATATTCTTTTATTTGTTGATTGGTGTGCTTTGTTTGTTTTTTAAGATGGGAGACATAATCCATTTTTGTTATCTGATGAGAATAGTCTGGGAAGGAGAGAAGGAATGAGATAGAAACAGAAGAGACAGAAAATCTCAGAAGACAAAATTTCATGGGAAGGGAAAAGGGAATAGAATCTAAAACACACAAACAGAAACCAGCCTCTGACATTTTATCTGCTGAGTCACTGTCATAAATGGAAGCCATAGAGACTGGTAGAATTATACTTTTAGATTTGGTGGTAGAAAGATGAAGTGCCCATTTAGTGACTTTTTTGTCATTATAATGTGAAGCATGGTTATCAGCTGAAACTCAGGTACATGGTGAGGTGGAAGCCCAAGAGACTGAGGAGCATGGTAAGGACGTAAAAGTTTCCAAGGAGAAAAAATCTTCCATTGGAAACCTGCTTGATTTATTTCCTGCCACTTTCCCTCAAATATTCAGTTTTCCAACTACCCTAAAATATTTAACATAACACAAGTATGCCATGTGGGCTGCCCTGATGGCTCAGATGGTAAAGCATCTGCCTGAAGGATGATGAGGGAGACTTGGGTTCAACCTCGGTCAGGAAGATCCCCTGGAGAAAGGAATGGCTACCCACTCCTATATTCTTGCCTGGAGAATTCTCATGGACAGAGGAGCCTGGCGGGCTATAGGCCATGAGGTTGCAAAGAGTCGGAATATGCTATGCAATTGCTCTGATTCCATGATATTTTCCTTGCTTTTTCTCTTCCTGGATTAATCTCTCCAACCCCATCTTGTCTGCCTTATAAATCTTCAGCTCTTGATTCAAGTAGGAGCTCTTTTATGAAGACTTTTCTTCTTCCAGGAAGAGTTGGTCTCTTCGCCTTCCTCTTTCAGTGATCTATGTCTCTCTCATTAAACTCTAAGTTTCCTGAGATCATGAAACCTTTATTCACAGAACCTAGTACACAGCATTGCACAAAATGTGCAGATACTCATAACAGCTGCTTGAAGTTACTGGCATTTAGTAGAGTATAAAGTATGTTAAAGATTGTGAATAAAATTTGTCACTCTAAAGATTTGATAGAAATCTAAACTTTAGTTAAGTATTTAAAATATAATTCAAAATAGCAAAACAGGATAGAAATCAGCCCATATTTACTAACAGAGAATGGGTGTTTTCTGCCACATAAGCAGCTAGTTCCAAGTCAGAAACACTGTAAATAACTAATTAAAATATCTTTCTGCTGTAATAAAAATAAAATGCCTTAAGCAGTCTAACCTGCTTTCCCCAACTCATTTAGCAACTTCCTTACTGTGTAAAGGCCCTTCACAAAATAGACACCAGCTTTGCAGAAGGTATTTTTGAATAATTGAAATATGAAAGCAAAAATTTTAAGACATGCCATCTGTTTTGTTTTTCTTGGAACCCAATGATTTTATCTTTCCTGAGTTTCAAACTACCTCACCCTTTATAGCAATTCATTAAAACTTCACAGCAGGGGGAAGGTGAACAGGAGAAGCACAGCCATAGGATATGAAAAATAAATGTTTCTGCTCTGATTTCTGTATTCAAACCTCCCAATTAATCCAGGGCATTTCTATCACTTTGGGTTGTTTCTCTCAACTCTACAGACCCCACAGGCAGGAAAAGTTGGAGCTAATTTTCAATCTGGCAACTCAATTTTTAACCAATCTAACCTGACATGGTTACATCTTCCACACCACTGTGCAAATCTAATTAAAATCGCCACTGTTTAGGTAATAAAAGTATCGCCATATTTCTCAAAAGCAAATTAAAATCCAGGGTTCTAAAGTTGCCATCACCCCATGCACCCCTGCACATTATTAGGAAGCAACATATAATTACTGGAGGCAGAGTTTATGGGGAGCCAATTTTATTTGGCTAAATTTTGGAGCATATTCCTTTATCCTCAATTAAGTTGCAAAATTAAATGTCCCCTCAAAAGTAGAGGCAGCCCCCATTTCATGGGAAACACTGAAATGAAACTGGTACAATGGGAAGAACACTGGTCTCATATGAGAGCCTTAACTTTCACAGCTCCTACTACTTCCTACTGCACAACACAGTACCTCTGAGTCCCAGCTTTCTCACTTGTGTAATAGGGGACTTGGCCCTCTTGATCCCTAAGATCAACTTCAGTCCTACAATTTGGCCTACAATCCAGTCCTGCAATCTAGCCTTAGCAATGCAAAGGCTACAGAGAGCATTCATGTCTCATTGTGAAACCTATCTGTATTCTTTTCATATTGCCCAGTGCTGTGAAACTCAATAGGTGTTTACTAAATGGTGGATAAGCATGTGTGTAAGTCAGCAGAATGCATGAAATTAGAAGAAAGAATCAGGGAGAATGATTGTTTAAAAAGAAGGGAAAAAAATAAGACAAATGAAACATTTATTTAACATACTCGCCCACTTCTTTCTTTACTCACCTGCTAATTTTCTTTTAAGCACTGTTTGCTCCTAAACCAGTTGTGAAATAAATTGTTATGTATTAAAGTACCTGTTTTAATTAATATTTATCTCAGCAACAAGCATCAAAAAACCCCAAATAACAGTGGCTTAATTTAAAAAGATGATTAGCTCTCACTCATGTAAATTAGGCCCTTCAGAGCTGGTGGTGTAGCTCCATGACCATCAGTACTCTAGTCTCCCTCTGTTCTTTGTTCTCATTTTTATTTTTTGAAAACTTTTTATACCGCAGTATAAAAAGCCAGTTTTTACTGGCTGTACCCCAGTAAAAACAGACTCACATCCATTGTGTCAGTGATACCATCCAGCCATCTCATCCTCTGTCGTCCCCTTCTCCTCCTGCCCTCAATCTTCCCCAGCATCAGGGTCTTTTATAATGAGTCAGCTCTCCGCATCAGGTGGCCAAAGTATTGGAGTTTCAGCTTCAACAGCAGTCCTTCCAATGAACACCAAGGACTGACATGCTTAAGGATGGACTGGTTGGATCTCCTTACAGTCCAAGGGACTCTCAAGAGTCTTCTCCAACACCACAGTTCAAAAGCATCAGTTCTTTCGTGCTCAGCTTTCTTCACAGCCCAACTCTCACATCCATACATGACTACTGGAAAAACTATAGCCTTGACTAGACGGACCTTTGTTGGCAAAGTAATGTCTCTGCTTTTGAATATGCTATCTAGGTTGGTCATAACTTTCCTTCCAAGTAGCCAGCGTCTTTTAATTTCATTGCTGCAATCACCATCTGCAGTGATTTTGGAGCCCAGAAAAATAAAGTCAACCACTGTTTCCACTGTTTCCCCATCTATTTCCCATGAAGTGATGGGACCAGATGCCATGATCTTCATTTTCTGAATGTTGAGCTTTAAGCCAACTTTTTCACTCTCCTCTTTCACTTTCATCAAGAGGCTTTTTAGTTCTTCTTCACTTTTTCCATAAAGTTGGTATCATCTGCATATCTGAGGTTATTGATATTTCTCCTGGTAATCTTGATTCCAGCTTGTGTTTCTTTCAGTCCAGCATTTCTCATGATGTACTCTGCATATAAGTTAAATAAGCAGGGTGACAATATACAGGTTTGACATACTCCTCTTCCTATTTGGAACCAGCTTGTTGTTCCATGTCCAGTTCTAACTGTTGCTTCCTAACCTGTATACAAGTTTCTCAAGAAGAAGGTCAGGTGGTCTGGTATTTCCATCTCTTTCAGAATTTTCCACAGTTTATTGTGATCCACACAGTCAAAGGCTTTGGCATACTCAATAAAGCAGAAATAGATGTTTTGATGGAACTCTCTTGCTTTTTCGATGATCCAGTAAATGTTGGCAATTTGATCTCTGGTTCCTTTGCCTTTTCTAAAACCAGCTTGAATATCTGGAAGTTCACGGTTCATGTATTGCTGAAGCCTGGCTTGGAAAATTTTGAGCATTACTTAACTAGTATGTGAGATGAGTGCAATTGTGCAGTAGTTTGAGCATTCTTTGGCATTGCCTTTCTTTGGGATTGGAATGAAAACTGACCTTTTCCAGTCCTGTGGCCACTGCTGAGTTTTCCAAATTTGCTGGCATATTGAGTGCAGCACTTACACAGCATCATCTTTCAGGATTTGAAATAGCTCATCTGGAATTCCATTGTCTCCACTAGCTTTGTTCTTAGTGATGCTTCCTAAAGCCCACATGACTTCACATTCCATGATGTCCAGCTCTAGGTGAGTGTGAGTGATCACACCTTCATTGTTATCTGGGTCATGAAGATCTGTTTTGTACAGTTCTTCTGTGTATTCCTGCCACCTCTTCTTAATATCTTCTGCTTCTGTTAGGTCCATACCATTTCTGTCCTTTATTTTGCCCATCTTTGCATGAAATATTCCCTTGGTGTCTCTAATTTTCTTGAAGAGATCTCTAGTCTTTCCCATTCTATTGTTTTCTTCTATTTCTTTGCACTGATCGCTGAGGAAGGCTTTCCTATCTCTCCTTGCTATTCTTTGGAACTCTGCATTCAAATGGGTATATCTTTCCTTTTCTCCTTTGCTTTTCACTTCTCTTCTTTTCACAGCTATTTGTAAGGCCTCCTCAGACAGCCATTTTGCTTTTTTGCATTTCTTTTTCTTGGGGATGGTCTTGATCCCTGTCTCCTGTAGAATGTCACGAACCTCCATCCATAGTTCATCAGGCACTCTGTCTGTCAGATCTAGTGCCTTAAATCTATTCCTCAATTCCACTGTAGTCATAAGGGACTTGACTTAGGTCATAGCTGAATGGTCTTGTGGTTTTCCCCAGTTCTATTACTATAGGACATTCCAATTTATGGGATAAATTCAGCCCTTCATATGCCCCACTGGGTCTGGCTATTAGAGCACAGGGATGGGTTATTTTTTTGCCAGTTTATTTTGTTTTAATTGAAGGATAATTGCTTCACAGAATGTTGTGGTTTTCTGTCAAACATCAACAAGTATAAGTCATAGGTACACCCATGTCCCCTCCCTCCCAAACTTCCCTCTCATCTCCCTTCACATCCTACCCTTCTAGACTGTCACAAGCCACTGTTTGAGTTCCCTGAATCATACAGCAAATTCCCACTGGCTAACTATTTTACCTATGGTATTGTAAGTTTCCATGTTACTCTTTCCATACATCTTACCCTCTCTCTTCTCCCCTCCCCTCATGTCCATAGGTCTGTTCTCTGTCTGATTCTCTATTGAGTGAGTGAAATCCCTCAGTCGTGTCCGACTCTTTGCAACCCCATGGACTATACAGTCCATGGACTTCTCCAGGCCAGAATACTGGAGTGGGTAGCCTTTTCCCTTCTCCAGGGGATCTTCCCAATCTGGGCATCGAACCCAGGTCTCCCACACTGCAGGCAGATTCTTTACCAACCGAACTATCAGGGAAGCCCCTGGTTCTCCTTTGCTGCCCTTCAAATGAGTTTATCAGGACCATCTTTCTAGATTCCATATATATGCATCAGTATATGATATTTATATTTCTCTTTCTGACTTACTTTATTCTGTATAATAGGCTCTAGGTTTGTCAACCTCATTAGAACTGACTCAAATTTGATTCCACATCATGAATCACTTATCACTTTATAGACATTATGATCTACTGGGTGAATTCCAGATTCTAAATTAAACAGCACGGAGCATGACAGCTCTCCATATCTATAAACTTCTGTTTAGAACAATTGTAGACTGCTTAAATTTGGTCTAAAGCATCTGGTAGGTGTTATTTCACTTAAACATGGTACATTTTTATCTAAATTAAAATTTTGGAAGATTTTAGCAATCTTTTAAAGATATCACAGTTATGCTGAGAAGTTGGAAATAATCGGGACTCAGTTTCATGACCACCTACTGCACCAATATGCAAGTTCCTCAAAGAGCCTTTGTTCTGAGTCCCCAGGCCACTCAATTCTGACTAAGTCAAAGATAAAGAATGGTACATAAAATGAGGAAGATATGTACATTGAAATATCTGGGAAACTCTTAAAATGGCAAATTCATGCAAAGTCCTGAGTTTCAATCTTATATAGTCATAGAGTGCAGATAGAGTGCTAAAATCTTGATTTTTTTTTTTTAATTACTAGAAAATCCAGTGATTCTGATAGAGGTTGCAGCAGCAGTACTCCCCTTTCCCCACCTCATAGTCTCTGGAAACTGTGACTATTTGCCTTACACAAGAAAGGAAATTTGTATTTTGATATTGAACTCCATGAGCTGTTTGTATATTCTGGAGATTAAGCTTTTGTCCACTGCTTCATTTGCAAATATTTTCTCCCATTCTGAAGGTTGTCTTTTCCTCTTGTTTATGATTTCCTTTTCTGTTCAAAAGCTTTTAAGTTTAATTATGTGACTGTGGTAAAGGACTTTGAGATGGGGAAGAAGAGCCTAGATTACCCAGGTGAGTCCAATCTAATCACCCAGTCCTTAAAAGTAGAGGACCTTTCCCAGCTATTGTCAGAGGAGCAAGCTAGAGACATCTAACGTTGCTGGCTTTAAAGATGGAGGTAGATCACCGTGAAACAAGAAATGTGGGTTGCCTCTGAAAGGCTTGGAATTTTTTTTTCTTTTTCTACAAGCTTCAGAAAAGAACACAGAACTGCTGACCCAGTGGTTTTAGCCAATGAGATCTGTATTGGACTTCTAACCCACAGAACTATACTGTACTCAATATGTTGTTTTAAAACTGTGGTGTTGGAGAAGACTCTTGAGAGTCCCTTGTACTGCAAGGAGATCCAACCAGTCCATTCTAAAGGAGATCAGTCCTGGGTGTTCTTTGGAAGGACTGATGCTAAAGCTGAAACTCCAATACTTTGGCCACCTCATCTGAAGAGCTGACTCATTGAAAAAGACCCTGATGCTGGGAGGGATTGGGGGCAGGAGGAGAAGGGGACGACAGAGGATGAGATGGCTGGATGGCATCACTGACTCGATGGACGTGAATTTGAGTGAACTCTGGGAGTTGGTGATGAACAGGGAGGCCTGGCATGCTGCAATTAATTCATGGGGTCACAAAGAGTAGGACACGACTGAGCGACTGAACTGAACTGAACCCTTTAAATTTGTGACAATGTGTTAGAGAAACAGTAGATAATGGATACATGGGTGGCCTAAAAACCTGCAAATTCCTGTTAAGTATTCAAAAATTCTAAAACACAAAATCAAATGACATTTGAGTGGAGTAAGTGTGATCTGTTCCTCAAAAGGGAAGACCTTTTCTTCGATGTTCAATTGCTTAAATTCCATAGTGGGGGATTGCTCTTATGATATGGTTATAAAGCAAAATAAAATTGTTTTTCAATTTCAACAAAAACTAAAAAAGAGTAAAGGATAAAAAGATATAAAGGTAAGGAAGAAAAGAATGCTGGAAGTAGAAAGGGAATAAGAAGGAAAAAAATGAGAGAAAAACAGAAGACTTGTTTACTTATGTTGGGGAAGTAGCCTGATAAAAGATTTTAATGCTTTCTTATTACCAACAAAGGCCCAGCAAGTTAAAGTCATGAAGTGGCCTAATAAATAGCCAAGACCACTCCATAATTGTAGAACTTTTTTCTGAATATGCCAAAGCTATTATACCCTGTGAAGCACATGTGCACCAGTAATTTTGATTCTGTTCTAAATTTGGCTCATAATCACTATTCCACTTTCAGTCAAAAACACTCTGCATCTCCTGTCTCCAAGCATTTTGACTTTTTAATTTCTGTAATAAAATCTCAATCTGCTGAATGCTATATGTTTCCCAAATCCTGAATTCCAACTTGATACATTTTAAAACCCGAGTTCTCTTGTCTCTTCTCCAGGGCCAACCAAAAGCAATCTGTAAATGGGGAGAAGTTTGTTTTTGAGTAAAGGGTTTTTCTCTTGCTAGAGGCTACAATCTACTTCATAGGTTAGAAACCCTAAGGCTATGTGGAAAGTTCCTAAAAGCTTGTGAGCCTCAGGCAGGGGTAATTTGGAGGGCATGTAGAAGGTTTGAGTTTTCGTATTTTACAGCCAAATATCAGATTTAGAAAAAGTAATGTTAAAGCATTTACTAGTTAATATGGAGATGTACTAGAAAATATGTAGATGACATAACTCTTAGCTTTGTAAGAGCAAGGAGTCTTGGTAATTGGTCTCAGCCCTTATCTAGGCAAATAGTGCCGTCAACCATCATGTTCATTGTCTTTTGGGAAAGCTAACTTTTTCCTCTGATTTTTTTTTTTCTGGATGAATACTCTGATTTACCAGGAATAAGACAATGCTTACTATCATGTTTATAAAAGTTCCTTATTTCTGCTAACACTGATCCAGAGAGATCTTGGTCTCCCTAAGCCTTTCTTCTCTGTAAATATCCTATACACCTTCCATGTTTTATTTCTCCTCCATAGACTCACCCAGTGCTCCAGCTGTCCCAGTTGCCATGTCAGAGCATAATGGATAATTCACAGAGCTTCATTATCGTGAGTTAATCCTCTTGCAGTCTAAACTCCCAGTAGGTTCTAACTAAGGAAGTAATGAGTAAGCCAGGATCCAAAGGCGACCTCTAGCCCAGTTACCTTTTACAGTATGGCTCAGGAATTCAGCTTACAAAAAACAGTCAGATTTGGATTAAAAGTATATTTTAAGACAATTGAGGCAATTACAGGGAAACTTTTTTTAACGTTCATCTTTTGAACTGAACTGAAGCATGAGCAGAAGAGATTTCTTCATGAGATGGACATTTTTCTTTGTTTTAATTGAAACTGAAACTCGAACACAAGGATCTGCAAGAATATGAATTATACTACATGGTCAGAGCATGTGGCAGTCTCCTCTCAAAAAATTAAAAAAAAAAAAAAAAGGTGATGCTAACATTGCTGATAACTTGTGTCACCTTCCTTAGGTAGTCTATGTAAGGAGGAGAGAAATAAACAAAAAAGACTTGCATGTAAAAATAAAACCACAAAATCTCTAAAAGGAGTATCATAGAATGTGGTGGTAGTTATTGTTGATATTCTCTGGTGGAGAAGCATTTCTATGTTTTTTATATTTACTACAAAATTTTCTAATATATAGTATGGTAGGCAAAATAGTGCCCCAAAGATACCTACAATATCATCCCTGGATCCTGTGACTATATTACTTTACAGGACAAAAGGGAGTTTGAAGGTATGATTGAGGAATTTTAAGATAAAGCGATGATTACCCTGGATTATCCAGGTGAACCCAGCCTAATTAAAAGCAGAGAGCTGTCTCTGGCTGGAGTCAAAGTGATGTGACAGGAGCTGGAGGGAAGAAGGTTTGAGAGATGTTGACCCACCTTTGCTGAAGGGAGAGCACCTGGGAAGCATGAGCCATGAGCCGGATTATGGCAGCCTCTCGGAGGATAGATGTACCTAACTGACAGCCAGCAAGGAAACTGAGAGCTCAGTCCTATGACTGAAAGGAATTAATCTGCCCTTGGAAGCACATTAGTTCCCCAAGCCTTGAGAAAGGAACTCAGCCTTGCTGACTAGTTAAATTTGATTTTATTATACTGGAAGTAGACATCCCAATTGAACTATTCTGTACTTGCTCTTCTGATCTCCATTCAAGTTAGCAAATTACAGAAGTAATAGAAAACTAATTCATATTTTAAAAATGAAATATGACAAACATCTATGCCCACTGCTTAAATTCAACAATCCTAAACATCATCATATTACTCATTTATGTTGTATTTTGCTCAATTATTTCAAAGTGCATTTTAGAAGACCTGACTTAATCACTAAGTACTTGATCATGCATCCCTTCAAAAAAATACTCTCCTACGTAAGCACAGTATCATTATCACAATTAACAAATTGAAAATACAATCAGTTCTGTTATAATGCTCACCATGAAATGCGAATTTGTTCCAATGCAATTAATACATTAGGAACAATTTGAGCATAACAGGACTTTGAATTTGCTTATGACTATGATGTTGTCAGCAAGCTATAAATACTTCCAGCTCTTCTATTATTTGGAACAGGATCCAATCAAATATCAGATTGCATTTGGTTATGTCTCTTAAATTTTATATGAAAAAACACCTTTTTTCTTTTCTAATGACATTGATTTTTTGTTTTGTTTTTTGATTGGGTCAAATGTCTTAATATACTATCTTAGATTGTTTCTGGGCTTATCTAATTGTATCCTCATAATTTAATTTGTTTCTTCCTTACATTTTCTGTAAAATGTTATTTAGAACCAAAGTTTTAATTATAGTCAGTTATATATTTGGGAAGAGCAACTCACAGGTGAAAACTGTAAATAACCCCTCCTCTCCTTTCTTTCATCAACTGGGTCTATTTGTTATTCTGTCTAAATTTCTACTGACAAGACAAGAAAAATGTTTAATCCTTCCCTTTACCAGTTTTAAGAATAAGGAGTAGGTGTAATAGAAATAGGAAATTTCTAGGAAAAACTCAGAAGTAACAAAAGAGAAGATTAGTATACAGTTTCCGCTGCTGCTAAGTCACTTCAGTCGTGTCCGACTCTGTGCGACCCCATAGACAGCAGCCCACCAGGCTCCCCCGTCCCTGGGATTCTCCAGGCAGGAACACACTGGAGTGGGTTGCCATTTCCTTCTCCAATGCATTAAAGTGAAAAGTGAAAGTAAAGTCGCTCAGTTGTGCCCGACTCTTAGCCACCCCATGGACTGCAGCCTACCAGGCTCCTCCGTCGATGGGATTTTTCCAGGCAAGAGTACTGGAGTGGATTGCCATTGCCTTCTCTGTAGTATACAGTACGTACAGGTATTTTTAAATGAATGCATCATAAAATTATGAAGTTAAAAGAGTAAACTAGAAAGATTTATTACGCATATTGTAGATAACTGCTAATTTCCCTAAAAGAAAAAAATCTATAAATCAGTAAGAAAAATACCAGCATTTCTGTAGAAAGATGAGGAAAATGACTATCAATATAGAGAAATATACATGACTCATAAGTATTAGTATGCTCAACATTTATCTCACCTATCCAGTTACCATAGATCAAAGATGTATCAATGTACAACTTTTCTCAATGTGTAATAAAAGTGATAAAATACACTGTGATTGAAATGTGGAGAAACTGGTGTTTTCATGTGCTGCAGCTCAAAGTCGAAGGCTATACACCCTTTACTGAAGGCTATTTGGCAATTTATTTTTATTGTTGGAACTGGTATATGGATTTTTAATTTTTGTATATTGGAGTATATTTTGTATATTTTTCTTAAATTTTGTATATTATGTATATTAATATTGGAGTATAGCTGACTAACAATGTTGTGTTCGTTTCAGGTATCCAGCAAAGTGATTCAGTGATACATACACATTTATCTATTATTTTTCAAGTTCTTTTCTCATTTAGTTTCAAGTTCTTTTCCCATTTAGGTTATTAGAGAATATTGAACAGAGTTCCTGTGCTATACAATATATTTATATATACACCACATCTTTCCTATTGGTTATCTATTTTAAATATAGCAGTGTGTATGTGTCAATCCCAAACTCCCACTCTCTCCCTCCCCTCCCCTCTTCTTCCCTGGTAACCATAAATTCATTCTCTAAATCTGTGAGTCTATTTGTAACCGAAAATACGGGCTGGCTGCTCGCCACCCAAAAGCCAATAAAGAGATCAAATTGGCGGACAGGAAAGTTTGCTTTATTTTGGATGCTGGCACCTGGGAGAGTTGGGGGCAGACACCTGTCCAAAGCTCAACTCCCCCTACCCCTGACCATCAGTGGGCAGGAGATTTTAGAGACAAAGGGAGGGGGCTACATACAGAAACAGCACAGTCAGCTCTAACAGTGGCCTTGAAACTGTCGTTGGTGGTCTGACCACTGTCATCTTGATAGTTTTCAGCACAGTTGATCTTCAGTTCCAGGTGTGGTTTGTTTCCATTTCTTTGACGCCAGTTCTCAGAATTATGGCAGTTTATGTTGTGGCTACAGTCCAGTCATCATGTGGTTAACTTCTTCCACCTGGTAGATGTTTCAGTATCTGCAAAACAGCTCACAGGCTATGACTCAGAATATTATCTATAGTCCTTGAATATCCTTAATAATTGAACTATTATTAGTTGGTCTCCTTTGACTGTTTTCCTTTGTGTCTGCATTTTGTCACATCTCTGATTAAACTTATTCTTTGACTAAATCTTATCCACAGACAAAAGGCAGGCAGAGGACATGGGAGGCAAGGACCTCAGGGTCCTGCTCCATTTCATGTTTCTGTTATGTAAATAAGTTCATTTTTATTATTTAAAAAAAATTCCACATAGAAGTGATATCATATGATGCTTGTCTTTCTCTTTCTGACTTACTTCAGTTAGTATGATAATCTCCAGGCCCATCCATGTTGTTGCAAATGGCATTATTTCATTCTTTTTAATGGTTGAGTAATATTCCATTATACATATATACATATGCCCATATATATATATATATATATACACACACACACCACATCTTCTGTATCCATTCCTCTGTTGATGGACATTCTAGTTGTATCCACGTTATCATTATAAATGGTGGTGCAGTGAATATTGGGGTGCATGTATCTTTTCAAATTATGGTTTCCTCTGGATCTAGGCCCAGGAGTGGGATTGCTGGATTACCTGGTAGCTCCGTTTTCAGTTTTTCAAGGAAAGTCCATACTGTTCTCCATGGTGGCTGCACCAACTTACATTCCCACCAACAGTGTAGAAGGCTTCCCTTTCCTCCACGACCTCTCCAGTATTTATTGGTAGACTTTTTGATCATGGCCGTTCTGACTGCTTTGAGGTGATAGCTCATTGTCATTTTAATTTGCATTTCTGTAATAATTAGTGCTGTTGGGCATCTTTTTGTGTGTCTCTTGGCTATCTATGTATCTTCTTTGGATAAACATCTATTTGGGTCTTATGCTCACTTTTTGATAGGGGTACTTTTTTAAAAAATTGAGCCAAATGAGCTATTTGTAAATTTTAGAAATTAATCTCTTGTCAGTCACATCATCTGCAAATATTTTCTCCCATTCTGGGTTGTGAGTTTCATTTTGTTTATGGTTACCTTTGCCATGCAAAAGTTTTTGTTTTTAAATAAAACCCATTTGTTTATTTTTGTATTTGCTTCCATTACTCTAGGAAAGAGAAAAGGTTTGACTGTGATTTATTTCAGAGTGTTCTTCCTATATTTTCCTCTAAGAGTTCTATATTATCCAGTCTTAAATTTAGATCTTTAATTCATTTTTAGGTTGTGTGTGTGTGTGTGTGTGTGAATGGTGTTAAATTGTTCTAATTTCATTGTTTTACATGAAGCTGTGCAGTTATCCAAGCACCATTTATTGAAGAGACTGGCTTTTCTCCATCATCTAGTCATGCCTCCTTTGTCATAAATTAATTGGCCATAGGTATATGAGTTTATTTCTGGGCTTTCCATCCTGTTCCATTGGTCTATATTTTTGGTTTTGTGCCAGTACTATACTTTTTCGATGACTGTAGCTTTGTAGTATTGTCTGAAGTCAGGGAGCCTTATTCCTCAAGCTCTGTTTTTCCTATTGGTTTGACTATTTGGGGTCTTTTGTGTCTCCATGCAACTTAAAAAAAATTTTTGTCCTGCTTCTATGAAAAAATGCCATTGGTAATTTGATAGGGCTTGCATTGAATACACAGAGCACTTGGTACTAATTATCAAACTTAATCCATATACTCTTTTAATCACTTCTCCTTAAGAATTTAGCCTATGGACATTCTTGTAGATTAAAGACTAATATAGACAGTATTTCCATTACATTTTCAATAATAATTTGGTAATGGTCTACATGTCCATTAGTTAGGATTGAGTAAACAAATGTGTGCAGGCTTTTCAGATGCAGGGCTGCCCTCATAGCTCAGTCAGTAAAGAATCTGCCTGCACTTCAGGAGACCCAGGTTCGATTCCTGGGTCAGAAAGATCCCCTGGAGAAGGAAATGGCAACCCACTCCATATTCTTGCCTGGAGAATCCCATGGACAAAGGAGCATGGAAGCTCCCATATTAAGTGAAAAGGCAACATGCAGAACAGTGAAAACAGGCCAGAACTGACATCTATTAAAAATATAGGTATGTGTACAAGCATGTGTGCATGCATCGTATACACATAGTCATTGCTGTCCAACTCTTTGCAACCCTATGAACTGCAGCCTGCCAAACTCCTCTGTCTGTGGGGATTCTCCAGGCAAGAGGACTGGAGTAGATTGCCATGCCCTCCTCCAGAGGATCTTCCTGACCCAGGGATCGAATCCAGCTTCTGGCGGTCTCTAATGTCTCCTGCATTGGCAGGCAGGTTCTTTACTACAATCTCCACCTGGGAAGCCCAACACAAACATACACTTGGCTATCTGCAGAAGTAGCTGATATCAGTCCCTTCTTGGAATGAGAACTATGTGGCTGGGAGCAAGAACTGGAGAGAAATATTTTAATATATATTCTTTTGTACTTTGTGAAGGTTATGCTTTCTGGATGTATTACCTATCCAAAAATAAAATACGTATGTATGACTGGAAGAGATCACTTAATGGGTGAATCTCATAGAAGGGGAAAATTCAAGAACTTTGTTTTCATTTATGCAGGCTAGAATTTGGATATCAAGGTGACAGAGGATTATGATCCCACTGAGATATGAGGAAAGAATCCTTCCTCATATCTTCTAGCTTCTGGTAGTCCCAGGTGTGTCCTGATCTGTGAGAAAATAGCTCCAATCTCTGCCTCTGTCTTTACACTGCCCTCTTTTCTGTATGTTTTTACAAATCTCCTCCTCTTGAAGAACACCAGTCACTGGATTTAGACCACCCCCTGCCCAACCTAGGATGACTTTATCACAAGATGCTTAATTATGTCTGCAAAGACCCTATTTCCAAATGAGGACACATTCTGAGGTTTCAGGTGATGTGAATTTTGGAGAGGACACTATTTAACACACAACATATTCCTACCAGGGGAGCTGAGGAGGATAACATTCTGAGCTGCCATGAATGTAGTGAAAAGTGAAAGTTCTGTTTCTGTGAGAGAGAAGGCTAAACTGATTTAGAGGGAACAAGCTGTCTCTGGCTCCCTGCCCTAGCTTGGTTTTATTTTTACCTCACTGTTTGGCCCCCTTTTTAGTCATTATGGTTTTCTTTCCCTTTACTTTTTCCCCTGAACTTTGTGTGCTAGAGAGCCTGAGATCCTATTTCTTGAATTTCCCTAACTCTGATTTCCCTGGATACTGAGTTTCATATCCAAAATCTTTAAGACCCTAGCTTCTCATCAGTGCCCCCACCATTGTGCCCAAGCCAGGACCACAGAGTGTGTCCAATCATAGTCTCAAAGATCGGTCACTCTCGGAGCCTTGCTGTTCAGTCTGTGCATCCTATTTTGTGGCCCAAGCACTGGCTACTACACACATCTTCTAACTCCCAGCAGTTTAGTTCTCATGTTTTTCCCTCTATCTGGAATTCTTCCAAATTCTTCTGCCATGTTCCAACTCATTCTTATATGTATATGTTTCTTTAGAAAGGTTCTTTATACGTGTGAAAGATAACACTGCTGCTGCTGCTGCTAAGTCGCTTCAGTCTTGTCCATCCAAGTTTGTGTGACCCCATAGACGGCAGCCCATCAGGCTCCCCTATCCCTGGAATTCTCCAGGCAAGAACACTAGAGTGGGTTGCCATTTCCTTCTCCAAAGCATGAAAGTGAAAAGTGAAAGTGAAGTCACTCAGTTGTGTCCGACTCTTCCCGACTCCATGAACTGTAGCCTACCAGGCTCCTCCATCCATGGGATTTTCCAGGCAAGAGTACTGGCATGGGGTACCACACAGATTGTCTCAAATTCCTATTTTCCCCCTTGTCTTGTTCAAAATATTGGCTTGGGTGCAGAATACTATGATTCTAAGCTTTCTATGAGCCAGAAATGAATAGGAGATCAAGTTTTGACCAATGACAAGGGTACAGAAATACCTGGGATGACTTTTCATGCCAAATCAAAAGACAGAGCCTTCCAGGAGAAGACTTAAGTGATGGTTACTGAACACTTTGCTGAACTTCCCTGCCCAGAATTCATGAGATCCAAATATTGCAGAATGGTAGAACAAGTGAATGAAAAGAGCCAGGTGCTTGATGACTTCTTTTGTACAACTATATTAGCCTTGGATGCCCACACTGGACTTCTTATTACGTGAGAAACATTAACCCTAAAAAGCTAAGTAGACGTACAATGGCCAGACTAAATACAGGAATAGAACTCTGGTTCACAAATGAAGCCCAGAAAGCCAAACCCCAGTCTGCAGCAATGAGCCTAGAAATGGTCAGAACTTTGTCAAGGGTTCCTGACACTGTTTTTGCTTCCTCTCCTCATTCAAACTCATCAACCAGCAAAAGTCAGGGTTTCCCTCCAAACCAATCACATAAGATGACCTATTCCTAGAGAGCCTGCCTCCAGCTTCCCCAAGTCAATAACCTCCAATCAGAGCACATGTGAAAACTTGTCTTTTTTTTTTTTTAACTATAAAATCTTCCCACTCCTCCAATTGCCTTTGAGTCTCTGCCAAATGCAAATGACAATGTCTGACTCACTTACTATAGAAAGTTCTGAATAAATAGTCTGCGTGTTCTCATTTGGGGGGTCTTCGTTTGTTTTCACAACCTCTGATGTGTTTAAACATCTGTTTGCCAGTTTTTCTGTTACTCAAGGCTAAGCGAAATCTTGATGTACCATTATTGTTGATGCTTTTAATGAGCTATTTTACTAATAAGACAAGGAAAACTATTCCTGAGTGCAGTGTGTCTCAAACTTCAATGTGCATATAAACTCCCTGGGTGTCTGATGTAGTTGGTGTGGTGTGAGGCCCAAGTCTCTGGTTCTAACAAGTTCCCAGGTGATATCAATGCTACCAATCTGAGTACATTTTGAATGGCAAGTCCACAGTGGATACCTTCCAGCAAACATTTAGATCTCCACCTTCAACAATTTTAAAATTAAAAATATCAATTTTCCTTTCTGTTGGGGGAGAGTGATGCCAAGAGGGCATGAGTTCAGCCAAAGAAATAAACATGGTATTTCATGTTCTCCTTGCACCCAAACTTGGTTCTTTGATGTCTGGGACCTCTCTAGGTTTCCCTTCTAGACATTCTGGGTAGGCAAAGTCAAAGAGTTTAATAAAAATGCACTAGAAAACCACACATCCAATCTGAATCCCTCATTCAAACACTCTTCTTTGTGAAAAGCGATGAGAAGTCCGTTCTTGACATTCTAGTTGCTGCAGGGCTTGACCACCCATTGGTCATACAATCCGGTCTTCCAGTATCAAAATGATGACACAGCAGTGCTTCAGTAATGAGAGGACATTTCTAGAATGAGCCTGTAAAATCCTGAGTCTCCAACAGATAAATCTGAGAATGAGAGAGACGGGAATTCATCAACAATTTCACTATAGCCACACTTTTTACTTTCAGAACAAACATACAGCATTTCCCAAATCACTCCCTTATCCAAACACTACAAGAAAAAAGCACCCCACTATAATAAATAATGTGTCTGTTTATTAACATCACAGAAAAGAATGCTGTGAATTTCTGAGGGAAGTTTTATGTTTCGAAGACTAAGCCTGAAATTTTGTTCAAACAAAATCTTCATCAAAGGCCCTGTCAAGAGAAGAAATCTTAGAATCTGGTTCTTACCTTTTTTTCCAGGTATTTTGAAATGCATGAAACTCAAATAGGAGTTTCCCACAACCCCTAAGCAGGCACAGAAGCTGTCTCCAGTCTCAATTTTGTGGCAACATGGCTTTAGATATATTATGAACAAATCTACCAAGAACACATAGTTTTGAGAATTATAAATCAGACTGGCTGCTCCACTCATAGAAAACAAAGCCATTATCATAACTTTCTCACCAGCATCTGAAATTCACCAAAACATGAAAGCCTGTTATACCTCCTGATATGCGGTAAATGGATATTAAAGCACGTGGACTAGGCAATTACATCTTAAAGTGATAATCTGACAATCTTTGTGCTCTGTGAGAGCATAGTAAAAGTAAATATATCCTTAAATGTGGTAGATGACCAAGACAGTCTACTAAATTTGTTTGACTAAAAGCTTGCTGGTCTTCTCTATGCCCTAACATCCCTTTTCCTACAGAATTTACATTAGAAAACGTGTGATTGGGAACCCTTTCCTTGCCTCTTTGATATGTAAATCTTCCTAAAAGTTTCTTACCAGTTTCACCACCCAGAAATGTCTGTCTGAAGGACTTAGGTGTCATCTCTTTGAAATAAAGTCAAGGGAACAACCATCAGTGTGAACAGGAACACAGGGGCCTCAAGGCTCTTCCTTTTGGAGGAGCTTCTACTTCCCTAAAGGGTGAAGCTCCTCATCATTTAGCTCCTGCTTCTGGGAGAGCTCCAGGAATACCTGAAAGGGGGAGAAGAAATAAACACAGGGATGTCATGCTGCCTCCTGCAGTGAATGCAAAGTATCATATGTTCATATTCCATGGATGATATAAAATTACTAAAGACGACCCATGTGCTCCAAGGTAGACCGTGGGATGCTGTCCTAATACAGGCTGAAGCTCTGGGCCCACTTCCCATTCTCTGTGGACTTGTAGGAGCCTAACTCCTATGAGTTCCTTGCTCCAGGTTGTGAAACTACCTCCCGTTAGGATGATAGGGGAAAGTTGACTCTTCTTTCAGGTAAGGCCAACTAGGAATCACAAATGACCTAAGACTGTTCTCACTTCAGCTCTTAAAAACTCCCCAGCCCTTTGCTTCAACTGAGTTGAGCTCAGACTGTGTTCTGGCCTCTCCTCTGTTGCAATAATCTTGAAATTTTTCCTTGCCTGTTGAACTTTATCCAGTGCAATTTTTCCTTTGATGTAGCCAAACATTTAATTATGTAACTTACTAAATGAATGCACCCATGTTCTCTAACATGTTCACCATCTAAGAGAAGTAATGAAAGGGGGCAGTTTTCCAAATACTGCTTACAGTCCCCACCACAGCAAAATTGTTAGCATTCCGGATTAGAAGATGACACCAATGAACTGATGTAAGCTTCACAACAAACATGTTAGGTTTATACCATATAGGAGGTAAAATGTAAAGAAACAGAGGTATAGAGGGGAAAGGCACACTTCCTGTTGACTATCTCTCCCACACAGTGCAGTGAGGAGAGTCTGGAATGTAAATCAACAATTGGAATTCAGTATGGTAATTGATTTTCGAGGAGTACACACACTGAGTCCTTAGAAGGTCAAAGAGGAGTATCTAATTTATGTTGGGGAGGTGTTAGAGGGCAAGTGACATTTTAATTACAATTTGAAGGATCAGTGGGTATTAACCAGGCAGAAAGTTAGAGAATAGTTTACCTAGGTAGCAGGAACAACATGCCATGGAAACATGAGAAGGCAGAGAATAACCTGCTGTTGGGAAAGACTGAACACAGGAGGAGAAGGGGATGACAGAGGATGAGGTGATTGGATGGCATCACTGACTCAAAGGACATGAGTTTGAGCAAGCTCCAGGAGTTGGTGATGGACAGGGAAGCCTGACATGCTGCAGTCCATGGGGTTGCAAAGAGTTGGCCACAACTGAGCCACCAAACTGAACCAAATCTGAGACCATGTGTTGTTGATTGGGTAACTGGTTCATAGTGTGTATGTGGAACCTTTAATTCTTGTTCCCTCACCCCATAACATATACATTAGCTAGTGCATTTCAATTTAACTTCCAAAACAAGATCTATCCCCTTCTCACCATCTCTATCCTACTTGAGTTTGAAAACGAGAATACATTTTAAGGTTTTGATTTCAGAATCGAGCCTCTGTGGCTTGAGCAAGGTCATAACAGTAGTAAAATGGTTAACATAGAATTCAACCACTTCTTATCTCCCCTATCATGACTTCCCTAGCCAGCTACCATAGTTTTTCCCTGGGTTGTTGCACAGCTTCCCAACTAGTCTGCCTGCTATCACTCTTCACTCTCCTACAATCTCATCCTTGGACTACAGCCAGAATGCTCCCTTAAACCTGTAAATCAGGGTCATGCTTTTGGTTAAATTCTTAAAGTTGTTTCACATTGTCCTTAGAATAAAGCTAGACTTTTTTTTTTTTTTGAGGGGAGCATGAATATGTTTGTTCTATTCCTTTGGTTTCATGAAAGGTTTTTCAAAGGTACTTTTAAGCTTTTGCCTCATTTTAAAACCCTAATCATAAAGGTATCTTTAATGACTGCATCAATAAATTGGGAAGAGAACTGACCACAGATGGCTCAACCCCTCCCTTCTTCTTGGGATCTGTAGGCTTGTGCAGAACTTACCCACAGGCCTGCTCTCTGACAACCAAAGAAAGGGTCTTGGCCCCAGTGGATATTTTTGGATGACTGGCTCCTTATTTGGGAACACATCTAAAATGTCAACCTGTCTAAGTTAAGCCTTTCACCCCCATTACTCCTGTAGAAATCACTGTTATTTTACTTATAACATCACTCACTACAATGAGATTTCCTTCATCATTTGTTTTGTTTTGGTTTTGGATCTTTCCACACTGGAAAGCAAATCCATAAGAGCAGGAATCTTTTCCTTCTGTATCTCCAAAGGCTAGAACCATACCTAGCACAGGTGGACAAATAATTGTTATGTAGATTCAATCTACAGAAGTAAAGAATGGTTAGATAATGAAAAATAGTTCTGTCTAGCTAACAGCCTCAGATTTCATAGCATAAAATCTTTGCCCACTTCAAATGGAGGGATTTTAAAAATTAAAACTTTAAAGCATTGTTCAAAGTTTTGAGAACTGAAAAATAAAAATAAAAGGAATTTAACTCTCAATAATAATTTTTATAAATTATAAATGATTAGAAAATAATTAAAAATTTAGCCATGAAGCTATGCAGGATATGTGAGTTTTACTTTCTAGTTGAAAGAGATACATCAATAGACAAGGTAGGATTTGATTATATAAAAAATGGTCACCTTTTGATTCATTGCCTAATATCCTTAATAATGTAAATTTACTGCTTACCTATACTTAAGAGCCTGAGAAATGTAATTGGGTTCTCTATCCCATGTGAGTAATCTCTAATTTTCATATTCATTAAATCACTTTTAATCTCACACACGAAAATACACTACTGCTCCTAGTTGTCTAAGTAGGAAGATTCATTTTGTAAATGAAAGCAGCTGTAAAATGACTCATTAATCTCTATAACATCATAGGTGATTCAAAGGACATGATTTTAAAACAATTGTCTACCTTGTACTATGCAAAGACAGTTTTTAATTTATTGTCAATATCTCCTGGTCATTTTCTAGTGGTTTTAAGATAAGTCTCAGCTAATGTGTCTAGCTTAACTTAGAAAAATCTAACTCATCATATATCTGAGGCAAAGATATTGATCTTCCTGAATGACTGTTTAAATTCCCCAGTCCATATTCTTCAAAAGAAATATATTAATAGATTTGAAGATGCTTGGGAATTACAAAGACAAGAGATAATTTCTTTTCTTAACACTTTATTCCACTGATCCCCTGTAATTTCTCCTCTCTCAGATGAAGTTTGGGTAAGGTATCTGGGTAACAAGACTATCATTGCTGCTTTCAAAGTGACATTTGATTAAGCCAAGCACCTAGGGCTTTTATTTAAAAGGACTGGATTCTTGTGCTAAGAAGTTAATCCTTGTGTTTTTGATTCAATTACATTTGCAGATTCAACCAGGATTTTTATTTCTATCTCTTCTTCCATAGGTGATTACTTTGAGGGAACTCTGATAGTCTAAGTCACACTTCCTGTTTATTTTTGGAGATCTTCAAATATAGTAATGGAGGTAGACTTAGAAACCATCTTTCTCTATTTTTATAAGGTAAGGAGGTTATTGCATTCTTTTAGCTATTGATTATTATCCATTTTGTCAATGTTTCTAAAACTTAAAATGTACAAACCACTTTGAAAAAACAATGTCTTAAAGACTATTGATATTAAAATAAATTTTTTTGTAAAATGACTTCAAAGTTATCAAAACACAAAACCAGATGTAAAATCATTTCATTTATATAACTTAACTACCATAAGCCTGAAATTAATTTAAATATTTAAACACTAAAAAAAAAATTGCTACAGTTTTATTTATTGTGATGGATGAGGTTGTGTCCTGGAATTAAATTGACAAGGTTGGGATTTAACAGTTAAAAGATGGAGCCTCAAGACTAGTTCTATATGTCATAATTCCTCAGTTTTAATTTTTAATTCAGAACATGGATTTTTGCAAAAATATACTAGGAATACATTAATAATTCCCATTTTGTTTGCTATTTCAGAAAACTCAAGATAACTACCACTTACAAGTCATGGCTATCAAGCATATTCTCAAATATCAGTTTCAAAAGTCAGTCTGAAAGCTTTCTCATTCAAATTAATATTAAGCCCTAGTAGCTCAGATGGTAAAGCATCTGCCTACAATGCAGAAGACCCGGGTTTGATCCCTGGGTCAGGAAGATTACCTGGAGAAGGAAATGGCAACCTACTCCAGGACTCTTGCCTGGAAAATCCCATGGACTGAGGACCCTGGACACGACTGAGCGACTTCACTTCACTTCTGAATGAAAATCTAATCATTGATAGACTTTGGAAAATAATTATAATTTCATATTTTTCCCATAGTCCCTGCTAATGAAATGCTATAAATGATCTATACAAATTAGGTTTACTATAACTCTGTTCACAATGTTTATAGACAGCAATTTCAGCACAGCTTCTTCACATTTGCTATACCTATATTACTTGACTCTCAATTTTCCACTGATGTTCTCTGAACTACATCAATACCCTCCTCTACACAGCACCTTGATACTGGGAAAGACTGAGGGCAAGAGGAGAAGGGGGAAGCAGAGAGTGAGATGGTTGGCATCACTGACTCAATGGACACGAGTCGGAGCAAACTCTGAGAGACTGAAGGACAGGAAGCCTGGCATGCTGCAGTTCATGGGTCACAAATAGTTGGATTATGACTTAGCAACTAAACAACAACACAGTACCTTATGGGGTTTTCAGTCTTCATCTGGACAAACAGGATCTTAAACACAAATACAAATGTTGGCACTATGATTATGTGAAAATCCTCAACAGTAACTCTTGAATGCCCAAGAATTTACCCCCAGGGCCATGGAAGTTTTGATTAGGTATTTATTTAACCACACACACACACACAAAAGGTTAAATTGGTGGGTATAGTATGTGTTTCAAAGGAAAACTACATTCTTTTCTTTTCTTTTTTAACCTCCTACTTCCAATGTACTCCTGACCTTGACTGAAGGAGGGGTAGATGAGGGCTCAGCAGGGTTAACATTGTCAGCTGTCTTCTATGTGCCTGGTGGCCCTGGCACGGTGGCTGCATGGCGGCTGAGCAGCTGTGAGGAGATACCCCACATCCAAGGGCAGAGAAGCCCCAGCAAAACAGCAGGCACTGGAGCAGCGGCTGTGCAGCACTGGGGCGACTTTGAGAAGATACTCAATGTCAAGGGCCAAGGAGAAGGCCCAGCAAGATGGTAGAAAGGGTGGAATCACATTTAGAACCAAATTGCATACCCACCAGAGATAGGGCTCATACCTTGTGTGCACCAGGACCCAGACACCCCACAGAGACTGAAACAAAACTGTGTTTGTGTATCTTCTGAGGAGGTATGGGTCAGCAGTGAATTGCTGTAGGGGCAGGGACTCTGGGTACAGTAGACCTGGGTATGGCATAAACCTGCTGGGAGAAGGTCACTATTAACCAACTATAAAGCTGCCAGAACTTACACAGGATTGGGGTAACAGACTCTTGGATGGCACAAACAAAATCTTGTGCACACCAGGACCCAGGAGAAAAGAGCAGTGACCCCACAAGAGATTGACCCAGACTGCCTTGCGTGTCTAGGAGTCATTGGCAGAGACATGGGTTGGTGGTGGCCTGCTGCAGGGTTGAGGACACTGAGTGTAGCACTGCATGCATGGGACCTTTTGAAGGAAGTCACCATTATCTTCATTCAGTTCAGTTCAGTGGCTCAGTCTTTTCCGACTCTTTGCAACCCCATGAATCGCAGCATGCCAGGCCTCCCTGTCCATCACCAACTCCCGGAGTTTACCCAAACTCGCGTCCTGGTAGCTCAGATGCCTGTCCATCATCAACTCCTGGAGTTCACTCAGACTCATGTCCATTGTGTCAGTGATGCCATCCAGCCATCTCATCCTCTGTCGTCCCATTCTCCTCCTGCCCCCAATCCCTCCCAGCATCAGAGTCTTTTCCAATGAGTCAACTCTTCACATGAGGTAGCCAAAGTATTGGAGTTTCAGCTTTAGCATCAGTCTTTCCAATGAACACCCAGGTATGATCTCCTTTGGGAGAGACTGGTTGGACCTCCTTGCAGTCCAAGGGACTCTCAAGAGTCTTCTCTAACACCACAGTTCAAGCATCAATTCTTCGGTGCTCAGCTTTCTTCACAGTCAAACTCTCACATCCATACATGACCACTGGAAAAACAATAGCCTGGGCTAGACGTACCTTTGTTGGTAAAGTAATATCTATGCTTTTGAATATGCTATCTAGGTTGGTCATAACTTTCCTCCCAAGGAATAAGCATCTTTTCATTTCATGGCTGCAGTCACTGTCTGCAGTGATTTTGGAGCCCCCAAAAATAAAGTCTGACACTGTTTCCACTGTTTCCCCATCTATTTCCCATGAACTGATGGAACCAGATGCCATGATCTTTATTTTCTGAATGTTGAGCTTTAAGCCAACTTTTTTACTCTCCACTTTCACTTTCATCAAGAAGCTTTTTAGTTCCTCTTCACTTTCTGCCATAAGGGTGGCATCATCTGCATATCTGAGGTTATTGATATTTCTCCTGGAAATCTTGATTCCAGCTTGTGCTTCTTCCAGCCCAGCATTTCTCATGATGTACTCTGGTATAAATTAAAATAAGCAGCTGAAAATATACAGCCTTGATGTACTCCTTTTCCTATTTGGAACCAGCTTGTTGTTCCATGTCCATTTCTAACTGTTGCTTCCTGACCTGCATATAGGTTTCCCAAGAGGCAGGTCAGGTGCTCTGGTATACCCATCTCTTTCAGAATTTTCTAGAGTTTATTGTGATCCAACAGTCAAAGGCTTTGGCTTACTCAATAAAGCAGAAATAGATGTTTTGATGGAACTCTCTTCCTGATCCAGCAGATGTTGACAATTTGATCTCTGGTTCCTCCGCCTTTTCTAAAACCAGCTTGAATATCTGGAAGTTTATGGTCCACGTATTGCTGAAGCCTGACTTGGAAAATTTTGAGCATTATTTTACTAGTGTGTGAGATGAGTGCAATTGTGAGGTAGTTTGAGCATTCTTCGGCATTGCCTTTCTTTGGGATTGGAATGAAAACTGACCTTTTCCAGTCTTGTGGCCACTGCAGAGTTTTTTCATATTTGCTGGCATATTAAGTGCAGCACTTTCACAGCATCATCTTTTAGGATTTGAAATAGCCCCACTGGAATTCCATCACCTCCACTAGCTTTGTTCATAGTGATGAACAAAGGCCCACTTGACTTCACATTCCAGGGTGTCTGGCTCTAGGTGAGTGATCACACCATCATGATTACCTGGGTCATGAAGTTCTTTTTTGTTCAGTACTCCTGTGTATTCCTGCCACCTCTTCTTAATATCTTCTGCTTCTGTTAAGTCCATACCATTTCTGTCCTTTATCAAGCCCATCTTTGCATGAAATGTTCCCTTGGTATCTCTAATTTTCTTGAAGAGATCTCTAGTCTTTTCCATTCTGTTGTCTTCCTCTATTTCTTTGCATTGATCGCTGAGGAAGGCTTTCTTATCTTTCCTTGCTATTCTTTGGAACTCTGCATTCAGATGCTTGTCCCTTTCCTTTTCTCCTTTCCTTTTCGCCTCTCTTCTTTTCACAGCTATTTGTAAGGTCTCCTCAGACAGCCATTTTGCTTTTTTGCATTTCTTTTCCATGGGGATGGTCTTGATCCCTGTCTCCTGTACAATGTCACAAATCTCTGTCCATAGTTCATCTGGCACTCTACCTATCAGATCTAATCCCTTAAAACTATTTCTCACTTCCACTGTACAGTCATAAGCGATTTGATTTAGGTCATACCTGAATGGTCTAGTGGTTTTCCTTACTTTCTTCAATTTCCGTCTGAATTTGGCAATAAGGAGTTCAGGATCTGAGCCACAGTCAGGTCCCAGTCTTGTTTTTGCTGACTGTATAGAGCTTCTCCATCTCTGGCTGCAAAGAATATAATCAATCTGATTTCGGTGTTGACCATCTGTTGATGTCCATGTGTAGAGTCTTCTCTTGTGTTGTTAGAAGAGGGTGTTTGCTATAACAAGTGAATTTTCTTGGCAAAACTCTATTAGTCTTTGCCCTGCTTCATTCCATATTCCAAGGCCAAATTTGCCTGTTACTCCAGGTGTTTCTTAACTTCCTACTTTTGCATTCTAGTCCCCTGCAATGAAAGCACATCTTTCTTGGGTGTTAGTTCTAAAAGTTCATGTAGGTCTTCATAGGACCATTCAACTTCAGCTTCTTCAGTGTTACTGGTTGGGGCATAGGCTTGGATTACTGTGATACTGAATGGTTTGCCTTGGAAACAAACAGAGATCATTCTGTCGTTTTTGAGATTGCATCCAAGTACTGCATTTTGGACTCTTTGTTGACCATGATGGCTCTTCATTTCTTCTAAGGGGTTCCTGCCCACAGTAGTAGATATAATGGTCATCTGAGTTAAATTCACCCATTCCAGTCCATTTTAGTTCACTGATTCCTAGAATGTTAATGTTCACTCTTGCCATGTCCTGTTGGACCACTTTCAATTTGCCTTGATTCATGAACCTGACATTCCAGGTTCCTATGCAATATTGCTCTTTACAGCATCGGACCTTGCTTCCTTCTATCACCAGTCACATCCACAACTGGGTATTGTTTTTGCTTTGGCTCCATCCCTTTATTCTTTCATGTGTTATTTCTCCACTGATCTCCAGTAGCATATTGGGCACCTACTGACCTGGGGAGTTCCTCTTCAGTCTCCTATCATTTTTCCTTTTCATACTGTTCATGGGGTTCTCAAGGCAAGAATACTGAAGTGGTTTGCCATTCCCTTCTCCAGTGAACCACATTCTGTCCGACTTCTCCACCATGACCCATGCATCTTGGGTGGCCCCATACGGCATGGCTTAGTTTCATTGAGTTAGATAGGCTGTGGTCTGTGTGACCAGTTGGTTAGTTTTCTGTGATTACAGTTTTAGTGTGTCTGCCCTCTGATGCCCTCTCGCAACACCTACCATCTTACTTAGATTTCTCTTACCTTGGACGTGGGGTATCTCTTGATGGCTGCTCCAGCAAAGTGCAGCCACTGCTCCTTACCTTGGATGAGTAGTATCTCCTCTGGGCCACCCTTCCTGACCTTGAACGTGGAGTTTATCTTCATTACCTCCACCATAGTTTGACCTCAGGTCAAATAACAGGGACAGAACACAACCCCAGCCTTCAACAGAAAATTGGATTTAAGATTTACTGACCATGGCCCCACCCATCAGAATAAGACCCAGTTTCCTCCTCAGTCTCTCCCATCAGGATGCTTCCATAATAAGCTCTTATCCTTCTCCATCAGAGGGCAGATAGACTGAAAACCACAATCACAGAAAACTAGCCAATCTGATCACACAGACCACAGCCTTGTCTAACTCAATGAACCTATGAGCCATGCCATGTAGGGCCACCCAAGACGACGGGATATTGTAGAGAGCTCTCTCAAAATGTGGTCCACCAGAGAAGGCAATGGTAAACCACTTCAGTATTCTTGCCTTGAGAACCCCATGAACAGTATGAAAAGGCAAAAAAGATAGGACACTGAAAGAAGAACTCCCCAGGTCAGTAGGTGCTACTGGAGATCAGTGGAGAAATAACTCCAGAAAGAATGAAGAGATGGAACCAAAGCAAAAACTATACCCAGTTGTGATTGTGACCAGTAATGGAAGTAAAGTCCGATGCTGTAAGAACAATACTGCGTAGGAACCTGGAATGTTAGGTCCATGAATCAAGGCAAACTGGAAGTTCTCAACAGGAGATGGCAAGAGTGAACATCGACATTTTAGGAATCAGCGAACTAAAATGGACTGGAATGTGTGAATTTAACTCAGATGACCATTATATCTACTACTGTGGGCAAGAATCCCTTAGAAGAAATGGAGTAGCTCTCACAGTCAACAAAAAGTCTGCAATGCAGTACTTGGCTGCAATCTCAAAAACAACAGAATTATCTCTGTTCAGTTCCAAGTAAACCATTCAGTATCACAGTAATCCAAGTCTATTTCCTGACCAGTAATGCTGAAGAAGCTGAAGTTGAATGGTTCTATGAAGACCTACAAAACCGTCTAGAACTAATACCCCATAAAAGATGTCCTTTTTATTATAGGGGACTGGAATGAAAATGTAGGAAGTCGAGAGATACCTAGAATAACAGACAAGTTTGGCCTTGGAGTACAGAATGAAGCAGGTCACAGGCTAACAGAGTTTTGCCAAGAGAACACACTGGTCATAGCAAACACCCTCTTCTGACACACAAGAGAAGACTCTACACATGGACGTCACCAGATGGTCAACACCAAAATCAGATTGATTATATTCTTCGCAGCCAAAGATAGAGAAGCTCTACACAGTCAGCAAAAACAAGACTGGGACCTGACTGTGGCTCAAATCATGAAGTCCTTATTGTCAAATTCCAACTTAATTTGAAGAAAGTAGGGAAAACCACTACACTGTTCAGGTATGACCTAAATCAAATCCATTATGGCTATACAGTGGAAGTGAGAAATAGATTCAAGGGATTAGATCTGATAGACAGAGTGCCTGATGAACTACGGATGGAGTTTCATGACACTGTACAGGAGACAGTGATCAAGACTATCCCCAAGAAAAATAAATGTATAAAGGCAAAATGCTTGTCTGAGGAGGCCTTACAAATAGCTATGAAAAGAAGAGAAGTGAAAGGCAAAGGAGAAAAAGAAAGATATACTTATGTGAAAGCAGTGAGTACATCATGAGAAACACTGAGCTGGATGAAGCACAAGATGGAATCAATATTGTTCAGAGAAATATCAAAAACCTCAGATACACAGATGACACCACTCTTATAGCAGAAAGCAAAGAACTAAGGAGCCTCTTGATGAAAATGAAAGAGGAGAGTGAAAAAAAAAAAAACCCTAACATTCAGAAGACTAAGATCATGGCATCTGGTCCCATCACTTCATGGCAAATAGACAGGGAAGCAATGGAAACAGTGACAGACTTTATTTTTCGAGGCTTCAAAATCACTGCAGATGGTGACTGCAGCCATGAAATTAAAAGATGCTTGCTCCTTGGAAGAAAAGCTATGACCAAACTAGACAGCATATTAAAAAGCAGAGACATTACTTTGCCAACAAAGGTCCATCTAGTCAAAGCTATGGTTTTTCCAGTAGTCATGTATGGATGTGAGAGTTGGAATATAAAGAAGGCTGAATGCCAAAGAATTGGTGCTTTTGAATTGTGGTATTGGAGAAGACTCTTGAGAGTACCCCGGACAGCAAGGAGATCCAACCAGTCCATCCTAAAGGAAATCAGTCCTGACTATTCATTGGAAGGACTGACGCTGAAGCTGAAACTTCAATACTTTGGCCACCTGTTGTGAAGACCTGATTCACCAGAATATAGCCTGATGCTGGGAAAGATTGAAGGTGGGAGGAGTCGGAGACAACAGAGGATGAGATGGTTGGATGGCATCACTGACTCAATGGACATGAGTCTGAGTAGACTCCGGGAGTTGGTGATGGATAGGGAGGCCTGGCGTGCTGCAGTCCATCGGTTCTCCTAAAGTTGGACACTACTGCATGACTGAACTGAACTGAACTGACATGCCTGGTGATTTTCATACTTAACTCATTTAATCCTCACACCATCCTTGGCCAATCAGGACACAGGAGTCCAGATAAATTACATAACTTGCTCTATCCCACAAACTAATAATTACTTCAATCACTTTCCAAACCTAGTTTTTTCTTTCCATGTTGGAGGTTCTTTCTCCTAAAGACTTAAAAAACACATACTGTCAAACTTAAGGGATCACCATCAATTGTGAGTTTTGTTTTTACCCCCAAGGACAGCAAAATTTTAGGAGTTCCCTGGCATTGGTTAGGACTGGTGGTTAGGACTCAGGTCTTTCACTGCCATGTAGGAGTTATAGTGTCACAGTGACTGTAGTGAAAGGTGTCCACCCTAGTGTGGTGATATTTATTTGTCCATGGCTACTTTTCTATTAATGAATGGATAAATGAAAGAATGAATGGAAAAATAAAAGCTAAAATAAATCTTTAAATCAATCCAAGTTTAGATCATTCTCTTTGCAACTGGAGTAAGATAGTATTACACTGACTAACTTCTATAAGTTTCATTGAAAAGTTCAGAAAACAGGAAGCAGAGACCTGGACTATGTGTCTTACAGAGCTAACCCTCGAAAATGTATAGCTGGTTACAGTTAATGTTATTAAGTACTACATACCTTTGAGCATCATGAGCTACAATGCAAGGCCAGGCCCTGAGTGATATGATATACAAATAAAAAGTCCAGTAAAAAAAATTCTATTTATTCTACCTGCCAGTTTTTTTTTTGTTTGTTTGTTTTTTTAAGGTGGAGGAGGAAAATTCACAAATTTGTGGGCAGTGATTTTCTTTATGGACTACTAAAAATGATGCTTATACTGTTTTTTTATACCTCACTCTCATTTATTCATTAAGCTAGTTATTATCACCACCTCTCGTTTTTAACATTGTCCTGGATTTTAGAGAGTATGCCAAGAACTATTCTTTATTCTTTGCATGTTGTCCTGAGGAATGATGAGTATCAGTAGAGATAAGAAAATGGGAAATCATGCAACAAAAGCAAAAATTCAAGGGAGTATAGAGACAAATGCTAAATTAATTGCCCCTCAGCTTAAATATAATTGGGAATAATGGCTGTCACACCCCTTGTAATATACAGTGCAGTGGGCAGCCACCCAAATTCTATTTTCTCCAATTATTCTTCATTTATATCTTTGACAAGAGGAATAATAATTCTTGTCAAAAAGTCTTACCAAAAGGAAGCATGAGAGGGCTATGCAAGTGTTCTCAGGTTGCAACAAAATGTCAGAACCCTAAAACTTCAAAGTGATAGTGAGTGTCCCAAAAATGTTCCCCAGGTGTGTTTCTATTTAGTCTTTATTAAGACTATTGGAATAAAGTGATTCTACTCATAAACCTCTCATAACTTAGGAAAACACAGGCTAAAGCTCCAACTAATCACTTCACAATCACTCTTCATTCTTGCCAGAAAAGGCACAACACATTTTAAGGGTACTATATTTAAATGCTACTATAATTTTTTGCAAAAGGGTTAGCAAAAGGAATTTTTTAAGTTGATATTCTACCAAATAAATGCATAAAAATAAGCTGCAAAACAATTTTGTGTTGAGTCTCTTACTCTTATTTCTGATAGAAGCATCATAAAACAAATTTATATCTATATGAAAAAGTTTCACCAAGATTGTTATATTTTCATTAAATATTAGATAAATACTATAATTTATGGTATAATTCTTTCTAATAATATGGCAGTTATGAATGTTAAGTTAAATTCAGAGCTCTTGGAAATGTATTAAGCAATTAAAAATTTATCCATTTTTTTCAACAAGATGAGTGTTATAGGTGCCTACAGTTTTCCATTTATTTTTGTCCTGTTAGGAAATGTTCATGAATAAACAAAATCTGTGTGCATTAATATGCTATGAGGGAAAAAGTCTTGTTCTTTTTTTAACATTTCAATTTATTTTGAAATTGTCTACTAGCATTTCATATTTACAAGCTTTTATTTTGTCAGTTGTAACTAAGTCATCATTATTACAATGACATAGGGGTCAATATTCCATCAGTTTTCCAGATTATTTTCTTAGTTGAGAGATATATGGACCATTTGGTTGTGCAATTCTTTTATCTTATTTCCTGTAACTTCAGGAAAAAAAAAATTATACCTTAACAGTTTACTGTAGAAATGAGACAGTCAAAGAAGAGACATACAATCCACAAAGAGAAGTATATTAGTAAATGCCAGTATGCTAATTCATTTAGTGAATACCTCTTGTATGCCAGGGACTGCAGCAGTCACTGGGAATACAAGGGTGAGCAAGGCTGACCTTGTATAGATTATCACAGAACTTCAGACTGCTTGTAAATAGAGAAGAAAAAATTCTAGGATCCAAGGCACAACCAAAACCTTAAACTAGCAAGTCTTCTGACAGAAATGACAAGAAAATAGGCTTGACCTAATGGAAGATATAATTAGAAAGCAGTGAGATAAGGTGATAGAGAGATAATGAGGAACAGATCATATATGGCTAGAATAACAGGACTAATGTTTTTGAATAAAATTGAAAACTGAATTTTAGACATAGTCTAGTTTCTGATCCACATCAAGCTATAAACAAATTAACTACTAAAATCAGAAGTCTGTATATTAGCTTTATTTGATCATGTTGCATTCCACTGTGATCGTTTTTTATTTTAGTTTTGGACATTTCGAATATAGCATTTCAAAATGTAGATGTCATGCTTTTCTTTTTTATTTTGGAGGAAGAATTTGAAAAATGTAGTTTGTCAGCTGATAATAAATAAATCCCCAAAACATAAAAGCACTGTAGAAAATGTAACATTCATTCACTTAAATAATTTTTTTGACATCTGCTTGTGCTAGGCAGCACTTCTATATCTCAGGTTTAAGATGAGGAACCAAAAAGAAAATGTCTCCACCTTCACAGAGTTTTCACTGAAGTGGGAGAGACACATAGAAAGAGAATAAGCAGATTATTATATGATACAATGTCAGGAGACGTGTGCAAGAAAGAAGAAAGTAGAGCAAGTGTAAATAGGGATGAAGATGGTAAGTGGGCAGCATAGATATTTTGGATACAGTGAGCAGATGGGAATGTCAGAGGAGCTGACATTTGACCAAAGACCTGAAGGGAATGAGGAATGATTGCATGAGGATCCAGGTGTGTGAGGATACAGGAGAGCTTCCAGAAAGAGGGAACAGTGAGTAGAAATTTGCTGAGGTGGGAATTTGACATGCTTGAGAAATGACAGGGAGGACAATGAGACTCTGAGCAAAGACAGAAGTGAGAGAAGGATTGAAAGGTCATCCTGTAGGGCTTTGTGTGCTTTGTGTTCAGCCGTGTCTGACTCTCTGTGATCTTATGGACTGTAGCCTGCCAGTCTCCTCCGTCCATGGAATTCTCCAGGTAAGAACACTGGATTGGGCTGCCCTCTCCTTCTCTAGGGGATCTAGGGGATTGAATCCACACCTCTTACATCTCCTGCATTGGCGGGTGGATTGTTTACCACTAGCACCCTCCCAGGCCTTTGTAGACCACAGTAAAACAATGGAATTTATTATAAATATCATGGAAACCAACTGGATGGTTCGGAGCAAAAAAGTGATGCAGTCTGATTTGTGTCTTGAAGGGCTATCACTCCTATAAACTGTAGAATATGCTGATAGAAACAGGCTAAGTAATTAAAAGGCATTTAGCAGTAGCCTAGGTAAGAGACCAGGAACAAGGAAATGTAGTACATGGAAGCGGGTATATGGAAGTGTGAAGGTGGCTCTAATTGGCTACATTCAGAATGCAGTTTGAAAAAGGACAGACGGAATTGTCAATGGATATGACTGGTGAAAGGAGAGAACAAGCAGAGTTCTTGTTTGGGGTATACAAAAGTGAGTAGGTAGTCTTGTCGTTTAGTGAATAGGTACTGTTGAGAGGGATAGATTCTATGGGAAACAAAAAATAATGAGATTGAGAATTGAACAAAATATAGGAGAGATGTTCTTATTCAGAGCAAAAATAGAAAGTAAAATCAGGAAGAAGACAGAAGTCTTAAATGAGAATTTAAATGCAGTGATTGGGTTGCCATTTCCTTCTCCATGAGAGAAATTACAACTTTTAAAAACTTTTAAAAATCACAACTACTTGACTTTGTAATTGAATACTTCTGTTGTCACAGACCAGGAAATATCTTCACATCTTTGGCAGACTTTACATTGAAGAGACATTATATTATCATTATAGCTTACTTTCCTGGAAAATTGCTTTAATAGTATGTGAATATGGAATTTGCTTGACAATGATAGTAGATCTGTGCATTTGTGTCTTATTGTTGAGCCTGAAAGAGAAGGGACAGTAATCTAAGTGCCTTTCATCACAAGTAAGGTGATGCCAGCCTAGAAGATAATGAACTTCCACGGGGTGGACAAACAGCCAACATGCTGTTATATGCTACCAACGTGTCCTCCCAGAACAATTTATTACTCAGAAGTTTTTAATTTCCCAAAGGGGAAAGAACGCCTTTCATGGGCATAGGTTTCTTTAGTGAATGCTTATGACAGAGCATTTCCTCTTCATTCTGTGCCACAAAGCTGCTTATCTATTAGGAATGGGAAAAGTCAGCTTTGATAAGTTGGAAGCCTATTTAAAATTCTCTAGCTCAGAGCCATTATCTCAGTGCCTTTTAGAGTTTCACATTCTCTGTTTTCAAGCTACAGGGAAAATGTGACGAAAGTTATGCCTTCTAACATAATACAGGGCTTTGATTGCTAGAGTTTGGTTGCAAAACATTTTATAAGTCACATATATTGATCACATTAATTTTCAACTGCAGGTTTTTAAGCTATAAAATAGAGTTCGTCTTAAAAGGAAACACAGAAAGACCACCAGGTGCACATCAACCCCTAACCCATTTTCACAGTATTACAGCTGCTCAGACTTTTGCTTTCCAGCAGCACCACCCCTCATTTGGAAGGATATAGCTTATTAGGTGTTTGATCTTTTATCAGTATCCTATGGAGGCTAATGACAGTTCAAATAGAGCTGTAATGATCTTACCATTACATCTGGGGGAAAACCAAAGAGAGAATCTAGAATCCTGGAAAAGAGTAGAGCTAAAATCAAACCTAACTGCTTTCCAACATTGTCTAGCTTAGAACATCATAAAAGACATGAAAATACAATTGGGAAATTGTCTTAGAGCTAGCAGGTGAGTCGTTATGTCACTTAACACAAAAGCAAATTTTGAATAATTGCAAGCTTCAGTTCAGTCGCTCAGTCGTGTCCGACTCTTTGTGACCCCATGAATCACAGCACGCCAGGCCTCCCTGTCCATCACCAACTCCCAGAGTTCACTCAAACTCATGTCCATCGAGTCAGTGATGCCATCCAGCCATCTCATCCTCTGTCGTCCCCTTCTCCTCCTGTCCCCAATACCTCCCAGCATCAGGGTCTTTTCCAGTGAGTCAGCTCTTCAGATGAGGTGGCCAAAGTACTGGAGTTTTAGCTTTAGCATCAGTCCTTCCAATGAACACCCAGGCCTGATCTCCTTCAGGATGGACTGGTTGAACCTCCTTGCAGTCCAAGGGACTCTCAAGAGTCTTCTCCAACACCACAGTTAAAATCATCATTTCTTCGGTGCTCAGCTTTCTCCACAGTACGACTCTCACATCCATAAATGACCACTGGAAAAACCATAACTTAGACAGACCTTTGTTGGCAAAGTAATGTCTCTGCTTTTTAATATGCTATCTAGGTTGGTCATAACTTTTCTTCCAAGGAGTAAGCATCTTTTAATTTTGTGGCTGCAGCCACCATCTTCAGTGATTTTGGAGCCCCCCAAAATAAAGTCTGGCATGGTTTCCACTGTTTCCCCATCTATTTCCCATGAAGCTTAGGCAACTCCTAAACTTTATGAAGTTTACTCATCCACAAAACTGTTGCTTAAGACCTTTCTATTGTTGTTTACCCCAAATTACCCCTCTTCATCAGCAAGCTGAGTTTGACACATTCAAACCTAGCTGACCTTATGGAGCTATTTCACATTTGTGGGCCTGCATGTGTGGTTGCTAAAGTCATGTCTGACTCCCCATGTAGCCTGCCAGGCTTCTCTGTCCAAAGGATTTTCCAGGGAAGAATACTGGAGGGGGTTCCCATTTCCTTCTCCAGAGTATCTTCTGGACCCAGGGATTGAACCCACATCTCCTTCACTGGCAGGGATTGAACCCACATCTCCTTTACCATTGAGCCACCAGGGAAGCCCCAAAAGTTTTGAAATACAGGTCACTTCAGAGACCTCTCAGTGACTCCACTCTGCAGAGCAGATGATTTCTCAAATTATGTTGTCATTCTTTTCGTTCATACTAATTTCTGGACCATCCAGGCTGGCCCCTCTGCTGTACAGGGCTCTTTCCACAAGACTTGAGCTTTTGCTTCTGTTTGTACCGATGTTATTTCTTTGTCTTGAAGGAGGAAACAGCACAGGCTCTATCTTGAAAGCAGGACTCCACCTTGGGCCAGACTGTGGACTTTGAGCTATATGCCCAGTATCTATGGAAACGACACACCAACTAGAAAGCCAGGCCCCCTAAAGGAAGAGCCCCAGGGTTTGAATCTAGATTCTCCACCACCTAAAAGAATACCCTAGTTATCTGTGTAACTGAATAGAATCATACATTCTATTATGCTTACTGGGGTATGACCACAGGCCTATTGATAATTGTCCACTGTTAACTACCTAGGTAAGGCATATGCATCACCGGTTAACTTTGTTATCTTTCTTTTTCCTTTGTTCAGACTAGTTTCAGGGAATTTGGGGAGGCAGCTTTGTGCAGTTTTGCACACGTACACTTAGGGTATAAAAATTTTTCACAAAACTAGTCAGGGTCCTTGGCTAAAAGGAGACTCTGTCTTGGGCCCACCAGTGTAATAAACTGCACTCCACTATCTGCGTTGTCCTTCTGAGTGAGTGTTTCCCTGAACACATGGCTACAACAGTCTCAGTCCACTTCATGTTAAATGGAAATAGTAATAGATGACATTCAATATTACCTAGAACAAAGTAGCCGTTGAATAAACGTAAGCTAGATTAGCAAGATGATTCTATATAGGAAGACATACTACTTCTGCCTTGGAAAAGTTCTAAATTTAAATAGCTAAAGGGAGTGGGGTTTGCTAAGTAGATAATGACTAAGTATCTCTGAGCAGAACTGGAGAGAAGCTGGGCACAGGCCCTGCTGGTCATCACCCTTGATTCCTGGAAATTCTCACAATTGAAAGAGCTAGTGATTAAGCTTTAAGATCTGAATTTACATATTATCTAATATTTGAGAAAACCTTCTCTATTAGCTCCAAATTTATTTGTTTAAAAAGAAATCACCTTTCCTTTAAATACAAAGTTACTATTATTACTGCTACTACTAGAATCATATCCTGCTGACCAAAGTTATTTGACTGAATCATTATATAAATGGACTATGTACTTCCATTTGTGATGTTCATGGAGGAGCATAGGATAGAGACCTAGAGACTTTTATATCAGGACTTTGAGGGAGAACAGGGATGGTGGAGTCTTGGGTTGTAACTTTGGGCAAATGAGATCTTAGCAAGTCCAATAACCGTTGATCAGCACAGTTCCCTTCCTTGGCTTGACTAAACTTTAGACCAGTTTTGTCCTGACTATAGCCTCCCGACTTCCCTTCTCTTACAGCATTTACTTTAGACTACTTGTAATTGGATGGTGGGAGGGCATCATCAATTCAATGGACACGAGTCTGAGCAAACTCCAGGAGATAGTGAAGCACAGGGAAGGTTGGCGTGCTTCTGTCCATGGGGTTGCAAAGAGTTGAACATGATTGAGCAACTGAACAAGAACAACTTGTAACTGTAAATTCATTTCCTTCATTTTTAAATGTAAATCTTTTTAAAAGCCTGTTACCAGTTTCACAACCCAGGGATATCTTTCTCAAGAAACTGGGAGCCATCCTTTTGAAACATTAGCAAGGAATATAGAGCCTCTTCTCTCCCAGTCTCTGTGGGAGGGTAGGAGCCTAACTCCTGTGGGTGTCTTGGTCTGAGTTTAAAACTACCTTCTCTCAACTTTACCTTTCTTTTGGGTAAGAGCAATTAGCAAACACAGGTGGCCTAAGATTCCCCCCAACACACACCCTCCCACCACAACATGCACACACACGCTCTCTCTTAAAAACTCTCCCACCCTTCCTCTCTTCCTAGTTAAGTATACAGATTCGATGTGTTCCCCACCCACCTATGCCTGGCAATAATATTAGACAAAAATCAAATTGTTTGCCGATTTTATCCAGTGAAAAAAATTTTAACACCCTACTGCCCATACACCAAGAAAGGAACAGAGTTTAGTCTTGGAATCCTACTATCTCGGATCCTTTCTTGACAGGTTTATAGGCCTTTGTAGGTCTGCCCCCTGCTTCATTTCTGCCAAGGAATGAGGCAGAAGATGACCCGTTCATGTGGGCATTCATCAAGCTCTCCACCTTCCGGGTTGGAGACACCATCTTAGTTTTTTTATTTTAATAACATTGTGTTTCTGCTGTCAATAAAGGGAACCAGTATATGTATAGCTTATATATACATCCCTTCCTCCCACCTCCTGTATCCCACCCCTCTAGGTCACGACAGAGCACCAAGCTGCACTTGCTGTGTTATACAGCAGCTGCTTTCTAGTTACCTAGACACTCTCTTTTCTTTCTTTCTCCTTCCTTCCTTGTCCTGCCACCTCCCTCTTCCCCTTTCCATTTTTTTTCTCTTCTTTCCCTTTCTCCCCCTTACTTTAGTGACTGTTACTCATTTTTCCTGAAGGATCCATCATCTCTTTAATGAGTTCAATCTTTCAGGAGAAAATAAAATTGATTTTATTCTAATGCAAAGGAAATTGGCAACATGGTTCTGTTTCTTATCGTGAAAGAGCCGTTGAAGTGAGGAAAGTTAAAGGGCCAGGCTACCTTTTTGAAGGGGAACAGGTTGAGATAAAATAGGTACAGAAAATGAAATAGAAAACTGATATCTCAACAAAGTATCTTGCTAGAATAGCATGACCTGTAGCAACTCAAAGGCAATGCCAAAGAATGCTAAAACTACCACACAATTGCATTCATCTCACACACTAGTAAAGTAATGCTCAAAATTCTGCAAGCCAGGCATCAGTATGTGAACCGTGAACTTCCAGATGTTCAAGCTGGTTTTAGAAAAGGCAAAGGAACCAGAGATCAAATTGCCATCATCCACTGGATCATCAAAAAAGCAAGAGAGTTCCAGAAAAACATCTATTTCTGCTTTATTGACTATGCCAAAGCCTTTGACTATGTGGATCACAATAAACTGTGGAAAATTCTGGAAGAGATGGGAATACCAGACCACCTGACCTGCCTCTTGAGAAACCTATATGCAGGTCAGGGAGAAATAGTTAGAACTGGACATGGAACAACAGACTGGGTGCAAATAGGAAAAGGAGTACTTCAAACCTGTATATTGTCACCCTGCTTATTTAACTTATATGCAGAGTACATCATGAGAAATGATGGAAGCTGGAAGAAGCACAAGCTGGAAGCAAGATTGCCAGGAGAAATATCAATAACCTCAAATATGCAGATGACACCGCCCTTATGGCAGAAAGTGTAGAGGAACTAAAAATCCTCTTGATGAAAGTGAAAGAGGAGAGTGAAAAAGTTGGCTTAAAGCTCAACATTCAGAAAACTCAGATCATGGCATCTGGTCCCATCACTTCATGGGAAATAGATGGGGAAACAGTAGAAACAGTGTCAGACTTTATTTTGGGGGGCTCCAAAATCACTGCAGATGGTGATTACAGCCATGAATTTAAAAGACACTTACTCCTTGGAAGGAAAGTTATGACCAACCTAGATAGCATATTAAAAAGCAGAGATATTACTTTGCCAACAAAGGTCCATCTAGTCAAGGCTATTGTTTTCCAGTGGTCATGTATGGATGTGAGAGTTAGACTGTGAAGAAAGCTGAGTGCCGAAGAATTGATGCTTTTGAACTGTGGTGTTGGAGAAGACTCTTGAGAGTTCTTGGACTGCAAGGAGATCCAACCAGTTCATCCTAAAGGAGATCAGTCCTGGGTGTTCATTGGAAGGACTGATGCTAAAGCTGAAACTCCAATACTTTGGCCACCTCATGCGAAGAGTTGACTCATTGGAAAAGACCCTGATGTTGGGAGGGATTGGGGGCAGGAGGAGAAGGGGATGACCGAGGATGAGATGGCTGGATGGTATCACTGACTTGATGGACATGAGTTTGAGAAGACTCCGGGAGTTGGAACAGGGAGGCCTGGCATGCTGTGATTCATGGGATCACAAAGAGTCAGACACGACTGAGTGACTGAACTGACTGAACTGTAGCAACTCATCTTCCCAAAGGAGAAATGAAACTTTGGCCCCCACTTCCCTATGAACAATTCAAGTGTAACTCTCTTTAAGTGAGAGTGTGGTAGGCAACCCTGAAGACTAGCAGCATCAACATCCTGGGAGCTTTCAGAGACACCAAATGTCAGATCCTACCTAGAACTACTGGATCCAACCTACAGAGCCATGAGGATCCCAGGGGATTCCAGTGAACCCTAAGGTTTGAGAAATCCTGGCATGGAAAGCAAACTTTGGAGTCAGAATAATAATGGTGGCAATTCAGGATGGTGTGTCCAGTAGAGTCAAGCAAGTTATCAACAATGCTTTACCAGATAAGGAAACAAGGCAATGAGAAGCAACTTGTCTAAAGGCACAAAGTTAACACAGACATACCTTGTTTTATTGTTCTTCACTTTGTTGTACTTAAGATACTGCTTTTTTTTGTTGTTTACAAATAGAAGCTTTCTGGCAACTCTGCTTTGAGCAAGTCTATCAGTACTACTTTCCAACAGCATTTGCCCACTTTATGTCTCTTTGTCACATTTTGCTAATTCTTGGAATATTTCAAACCCTCCACCAGTGAAAATAATACTCTTTGATGAAGATTCAAATGATGGCTAGTATTTTTCAGCAATAAAGTTTTAATTAATGTATGTATATTGTTTTTCATATAATGCTATTGCACCCTTAATGGAGTATAATATAATGTAAACATAAATTTTATATGCAGCGGGAAGCCAAAACATTTGTGTGACTTCCTTTATTGCAGTATTTGCTTTACTGTGGTTGTCTGGAAGCAAACCTGCACTGTAGCTGAGATACACCTGTGAATGGAAAAGGAAGTTAAATAATAGTTCAGTTCAGTTCAGTTGCTCAGTTGTTTGTGGCTGACTCTTTGTGACCCCATGGACTGCAGCACATCAGGCTTCCCTGTCCTTCACCAACTCCCCGAGCTTGCTCAAACTCATGTCCATCAAGTCAGTGATGCCATCCAACCATCTCATCCTCTGTTGTCCGCTTCCCTCCTGCCCTCAATTTTTCCCAGCATCATCCCAGGTCTTTTCCAAGTAGTTACTTCTTCACATAAGTATTGGAGTATTGGAGTTTCAGCTTCAACCTCAGTCCTTTCAATGAATAGTCAGGACAGATTTCCTTTCGGATTGGCTGGTTCGATCTCCTAGCAATCCAGGGGACTCTTAAGAGTCTTCTCCAACACCATGGTTCAAAAGCATCAAAATAACACCTAAATTGAAGTCCTGAGTCTGCTACTTACTAGCTCTAGGATATCTTGAACATGTTACCCAAACTTTCTGAGGCTTTCTTATCTAAAAAATAGAGGTGGTGTATACATTCCACAGTTGTCATGTAGATTAACTGAGATTACCTGTATAAAGAATCACATATGTTGATATTATTGTTTAGGTTTAATGCTTCTGATAATCTCTGGGGAAAAAGTAGTCATTCTGTTTGAGAATAAATATATTCAGTTATCTTTATGTTAGATGTGAGATGAGAGTGAAGGTAACCATAACAGGTATGCGAGACTACACTGAGAGGAATTTACTTAGTTTTCAGATCCTTGGCTGTGGAAATACATGATATATTCCAGGGACAGAGTCTAGAGAAGAAGTTAACAGGTCTGAGACTTCAAAGAGAGAATGAAAGAAGTCATGGGAGGGAATTTTAAACCAGCATCTTTTGTTGCCAATTAGCAGACAATTTTAACTTAATGTTTGCATTAAGCCCTGAGGTGTTTTAAGTTAGCATAATCAATCATTTTGCCATGTGATTTGCCTTAGGTTCCACCCCCCCTTTTTTTTTTTTGCTTTGTTTCTTTTTTCAGCAAAAGGTTTACTCAATAGGGTCGAAGATGAGAGACATAAAAAAGTGGAACCTGTTAAGAAGTTTTGAGGTTAAAATCATGTTCCTAGAATCCTGGTTCTATACTAGGCCTGCCAAGCGACGAGGCAAACTGAGAAGTCTCCTGCAGTGTTTTCAAAGAAACCCAACACAAAAAGAAAAGGAACACCCTAAAAGCAAGCAGTATGAGGTGTAAAAGAAGTCATGCTGCTGCAAAGACCCTCCCTTGTTTTAACCAGTACACACACACTGTGAGTGCACAATTCACCCTTATACACACACACACACACACACACACACACACCCTTATATCCATTCCCCACTCATCTGCCTCCAATATTTTGCTTTGCTGGTAACCAAAGTAGAGGTTCTGAAATTACACGGAACATTTGAAAATTTAAAAAAAAAAGACTCAAATTTCCTTTAAAATATATTTTTGCTTTGAAATTTATCACCAGGCACATGTAACATGGGGCATGCTACAGTGTAGGCAGGGGAACTTGCTAGGGTTCCTCATGCCATTTAAACCTCCAATTTCTTAATTATCACCTACTTCCTACTCCCTAGAATGAACCCGTTAGTATATTTTACAGTATTAATAGATCTGTTATTAGCAATTGTGTTTCAGAATTGCTTTTCATATAAAAGGCTTGCACTGACTGTGTCATCCCATTGATCTTACCTCAATGTGCTCCTTACAGTCATTTCAAATGGCTAATAACTTGCTAATATAACTTTACAGGTACATTTTGTCCCTTTCTCTCCACTGATTGTAGACATACCAGCTCATTAAACGCTGTGAAAGAACACAGGTTAAGGTCCTTTCTTTTAACAAGCCAGCCATGTGAAACTGAAGTCTGAGCTCTTTTTCTTGTAATGATCTTGCTGCACCACCTCCATAATAGCAGGAGGTAGGGTGTGTGGCGAGAATATTTCACAGAGCTGCTTCTACAAGGGATAATTAATTTGGGGGTGGTATTTTCTAAAGTTTTCTTTCAGATCTTGCTTTAATCTTCTTGTTCCTCTCTTGTGTTATTGCCAAATCTCATCGGTGCAGGTAGTGGGCCAACTGAGGAGCACGCCAAGGTCATACTGCAAAAAGAAACGTGTTGAGGCACACTTAGGCACTAACATTACTGCTTCTAGCCTGGAGCTACTTCTAACAACACATAAAAAGACAGCAAGTTGCGGTCACTTAGCAAAATAGCATCAGGGATGATGTGAGTCTGCAGGAGTCCTCAAGCGTTGGTGGTTGCTAGAACAGGTGCTAACTATAAAACACAGGATTTTCTATTCCTGGAAGTCCTTGTGATTGCATTTGATTTGGGGGTTAAGTTGAAATGAAAAGTGTTTGCACTAGTCCAGACTGTTTAAAAAACTGCTTACATATAAAGGTGAAATAGGCCTGAAATTATTTAAATACTCAATAACAAAATAGAAGCCAGTTAATAGTAGAACTATTAAGAAGTTAGTAGTGTCTCTTGCTGAGTTTACTGTGTATTTATATAAAACAAATATTGCATACCTGCCAGAAAAAAATCACAGATTTTAATTTTAATTCCATTACCCCAGTTAAATTAACACAAAATGACAAAGTTGCTCAGTAATTGTGTTCTTTTATTATACCCACTGCTTATGATTTCAAATAAAATCAGTCAGCTCTTACGAACAGTGTTTTTCACAGGAGACCCTTTCAGTGAATGCCTGCTTCCAGAGTCTTCACTTAGAGTAAACCCCTGCTGACTCAATTCACTTACAGATATTTTCATAACCTCTCTCACACGAACATAAATGTTCATGGGCTACATCCAAGAAGTTAACAAGCCTAAGATAAGAGCTCTGCTGAGCAATGAACTCAATTCCTGCTCTACTTTGAGGAAGAACATGGGATGCTAGGAAAATAATGAAATGCAATACATCAACCTGTCTGCCTAGAGAACTCAACTTGCTCAGAATAAATTAATTTAAACCACCAATGCGGAGAGTTGAAATGCAAATGACCAACATGGCTGCATTACCCAGTCTATCTAGTTTTCACCATCTCAGTATTTTTCAGTGATTGGAACACAGTTCTCCTGTAATGCTATGTACACACTGTCATTCTAGCCTTTTCTTCCATATTTCACACTTCTTTGGATGACGTTTTTTTCCCTAGGGATCTTGGGTGCCCTGAAGGTAGCACGTATATTTTGGTTTTAACAAATACTTGTCATATGAGTGAATGAATAAATAGTAATAGATTGAATATTTTAAAGTTTCCATTTTCTTTCAGATGACCTGAGCTCTTAATTTATAACTTCTGTGTTTAGTATTCATACTATATTATGTTTGCAGATATTTTAAACTTCAAATGGACCATCTTTATTTTGCTAATCATCTTCCAAAGACCTTTTCAAATGTAACTTGAGCCATGAAGCCTTTGCCACTTCTTCTAACAGGTAGATCTCTTCCTTTTGATTACTCATAGCTCTTGAAACATATTTCTGTTTTAGAGCCTTTCTTACTGCTTTTAATTTAGAGTTATTTAATTTTTATTTCCCCAAACCCACAGTTGGCTAAAATTTTCTCAAGGACAGGCAAGGACCCCCTTTTCACAGTTGCCAAATTCAGCATATATTCATGTATATATGCTGCTGCTAAGTCGCTTCAGTCGTGTCTGACTCTGTGTGACCCCACAGACGGCAGCCCACCAGGCTCCCCCGTCCCTGGGATTCTCCAGGCAAGAACACTGGAATGGGTTGCCATTTCCTTCTCCAATGCATGAAAGTGAAAAGTGAAAGTGAAGCCTCTCAGTCATGCCCGACTCTTAGTGACCCCATGGACTGCAGCCTACCAGGCTCCTCCATCCATGGGATTTTCCAGGCAAAAGTACTGGAATGGGGTGCCATTGCCTTCTCCGTCATGTATATATAAGAGCTGTTGATTCACCTTAACTAAAAATATTGATCCAAAATATGGCTCAATATTATGAAAGATATCTTAAAGATTTTGTCAGGGGAATGTGTAATTTCCTGGGTTCTGTCTCACCACAGCAAAAATTTGAAATGGCAGACTGGTGTTACAGCTCAGTTTTATTTGGCAAGCAAAGGAAAATACATCCTTGAGGATTGAGAGCAGGTGGACCCAAAAGAAGAGGCTCAATCTTGGCTCCTCTTTTCATATGTTCTGTCTCCTTCCCCTGAGCCTGCTCTGTGTAAATTGGGCTAGCCAGGAGGGCTGTTTGCTTCATGTGAGGTTCTCACTCCAGTCCTCGGATTTTCTTTTGTTCCATTTTCGTGGGCTTTTTCCCTTCTTTGCCTTTTAGCCACTGCCATTTGGACTCCTGTTTCCTATTCTAGCTACCTAACAATTTTACAAAAATAAAACATGATCCCTGCTTATAAAAAGTTCTGGTCTTAAAATACATGAATTTTACCTAAATAACTCACCAAAATGATGAATGTGGGCTAAAATAGTTATAATTAATAGAACAGGGAAGAAGCGATACTTTAAAAAGTAAAAAAAGAACAAGAACTATAATCTATGAAAAACAAGTATCAGAAGTTATACTGTAATACAGTGGAATGAGCTCTGTCATTTGCTTTTTTAAGTGACCTTGGCAAATTTGCATTGCCTTCTAGGATCTCTATAAAATGGATAATCATACCCACTTTATTTATTGTGAGAAAGATGAGATTTCTGAAGCTTCTTTTAAACTTCAAGGTGCTACACAAATATGATTTAAACACACAGAGGATGTGGCTTCAGGAATAGAAGGAAATGGAGATGGATGGAAAGCTTTACGTCGTATTGAAAACTCCGAGAGTAGCTTGAATTTGAGAAAGTAGAAAGTAGAACATGTGCATCTATCTTTAATGTGGAGAATGATATTATAAAAGTAGCTTTAAGATGTATAATTGCAAAGTATTCAGAAATAAGTGCCAGAGAAAGCCAAATACTGTATATTCTTACCCATATATAGAATCTGAAGGAACTGAATGCCTAGAAATAGAAAGTAGAATGATGGTTTCCAGGAGCTGAGGAAATGAGATGTTGGTCAAAGGGTACAACCTTCCAGTTACAACATGAATAAATGTGGAGGGTCTTATGTACAATGTAGTGTCCATAATTAACATTGTATTGTGTTAACATACTTGAAAGTTGCCAAGAGAGGAGTTCTTGAATATTCTCACCACCAAAAAATGGTGATTATGTGAGATATTTTGTGGTGTCAACTAAGCTTATTGTGGTAATCATTTTGTAATATATATGCATCACATTGTCCCCTTGTATACCTTAAGCTTATATGATGTTATGTCACTTAAGGGGGATAGGAATACAATAAATTTGTATGTGTGGGGCCAGACATTACCATTTTTTAAAAAAACATACCAGGTTATCCTAATGTGAACCAAATGGAGAATCAGACTGTATGCCGTGTTTATTTTACTTAATATGCATAAGTTCCACTTGAGGACATTGTCAGTATGCATGTTTTGATGCAGTGAGTCTGGGTTGTAACTGAGATTCTGAGTTTGTAATAAGTCAGTCATAGGTCCTAACAATATCCTCTTTACTCTCAAATAAATAAACTTTAATTTAAAAAAAATTTTAATGATATGCAATTCTTAGAAATAAAAATTCCTATACAGTATGTTGTATTTGGGAGAAATATTTTTAAGGTAGTTTTTTCCCCACAAGTTTTATTGAGACATAATGGACATGTAAGATTTCTTAAGTTCAGCATAAACAAAATAATGATTTAATATATATATTTATTGCCAAATTATTACTACCATAAGTTTTGTAAACATCTGTCACTTCACATAGTTAAAAAAAGTTTTCCCCTGTGATGAGATCTTTTATGATCTACTCTGTCAACATCTTTCAAACATATAACGATAGCATAGTATTAATATTAGTATTAGTATTAATACTAAATATAGTATTAATGATAGTCATCATGCTATACATTACATCCCCAGAATTTATTTGTAGTATAATGGGAAGTTTGTAATTTTGACCACATTTACAGATTTCCCAACTTTCCACTCCCTTGCCCTGATAGCCACAAATACGGTCTGTGTCCATGACTTTGGCTATTAGATCTCCCACATAAGTACTTATAAAGTGTTTTCCTCTCTGACTTATTTCTTAGAATAATGCCCCCAAGTTCCATCTATGTTGTTGCAAATGGTAGAATTTCCGTATCTTTTATGGCTGAATACTATTCCATGGTACATGTGTGTGTTTATGTGTATGCACATAAACATATATAAATATATGAAAATACATAAATATTGGGTATGCTAAAAAGTTCATTCAAATCTTTCCATAAGCTATTACAAAAAGCTCAAAAATTTTTGGCCAGCTCACATATATATTCCCCATTTTCTTTATCCATTCATCCCTCAATAAATACTTAGGTTGTTTCTATGTCTTGGCTATTTTAAATGAAGCTGCAATAAACAGGATAGTGTGTTCTTTTCAAGATAGTGATTTCATTTTCTTCAGATATTTTCTAGAAGTAGAGTTGTTGGATCATATGGTAGTTGTATTTTTAACTTTTTGAGGAGACTCCTACTGTTTCTTGTAGTGGCTATACCAATTTTCATTCTCACCAACAGCATTCAAGAGTTCCCTAGTCTTCACATCCTTGCAAAACTTGTCTCAAAAAAAAAAAATTGTTTACTTTTACAGTAGGTCCTTATTAGTTATCTATTCTAAATATAGCACTATGTACATGTCAGTCCCAAACTCCCAATTTATCTCTCCCCTCTCACTTCCCCGCTGGTAACCATAAATTCATTCTCTAAGTCTGTGAAACTTTTCTGTTTTGTAAATAAGTTCACTTGTATCATTTTTAAGATTCTGCATATAAGCAATACGATATGGTATTTGTCTTTGTCTGACTTACTTCATTTAGTATGATAATCTTCGGGTCCTCTGTTTTGCTGCAAATGCCATTATTTCATTAGTTTTAATGCCTGAAATATTCCCTTGTATATTCTTCAGCTGTACAGTATGTTCTTCAGCTATTGATGGATATTTAGGTTTCTTTCATGTCTTGGCTATTGTAAACAGTGCTGCAATGAACATTGAGGTGGGCATGTAACTTTTTGAACCATATCTCTTTTTTGATAATGGCTCTTGCCTGGTGGCTCAGACGGTAAAGCGTCTGCCTACAGTGTGGGAGACCTGGGTTTGATCCCTGGGTCAGGAAGATCCTCTGGAGAAGGAAATGGCAAGCCACTCCAGTACTCTTGCCTGGAAAATCCCATGGACAGAGGAGCATAGTAGGCTACAGTCCATGGGGTCGCAAAGAGTCGAACATGACTGAACAACTTCACTTCATTCTAACAGAAGTGAGGAACTTTTGACTTGCATTTGCCTAATGATTTTCATGTCAAACACCTTTGTATGTACCTGTTGTCCACTTGAATATCTTTTTTGGAAAATGTCTATTCAGGTACTTTGCTCATTTTTTTAAATGAATTATATTTTTGCTATGAGTTGTAGAATTTCCTTATATATTAATATTTTGGAGATTAACCCCTTATCAAAGACTTTATTTGCAAATGTTTTCTCTTATGCAGTAGGTTTTCACTTGAGTTTGTTTATTGTTCCCTTTGCTCTGTAGAAGATTTTTACCCTTTCCCCATTGTGTCTTCTTGGATCTTTTGTTGTAAAGCAGTTGGCCACATATGTGTGGGTTGATTTCTAGGCTCTCTTTTCTGTCCTATTGATTTACATTTCTGGTTTTATGTCAGCACATACTCTTTTCACTACTATAGCTTTGAATATAGCTTGAGATCAGGAAGTGTAACCCCTTGAGCTTTGTTCTTCTTTCTCAGGACTGCTTTGGTTATTCGAGGTCTTGTTTTGTCCCATACAAGTTTTATAATTCATTTTCTATTTCTATAAAAAACACCATTGAAATTATGATAGGAATTGCATTGATTCTATAGATGGCTCTAGGAAGCATGAGCACTTTACCAGTACTAATTTGTCTAATCTATGAGCCCTGGATATCTTTCCATCAATGTGTTTTCAATTTCTTTCATCTATATCTCTAGTTCTCAGTATATAAACCTTTCATCTCCTTGGTTAAATTTATTCCTAAGCGTTTTGCTTTTGGTACTATTTAAATGAGTTTTCTTTTTCAGATATTTTGTTGTTAGTGTGAGGAAACACTACTGACTTTTGTGTGTTCATTTGATATGCTGCCTCTTTACTGAATCCCCTTATTAATGTAACAGGATTTTACTGTTTGAGTCCTGAGGATTTTCTATGTATAAAATCGTTATCTGTAAACAAGGATAATTTAACTTCCTTCCAAATTTGAATGCCTTATTTTTCCTCATTGCTCTGATTAGGGCTTCCAGTACTATGCTCAATAGAAATGGTGAACAGAACCCTGTTTTGTTCCTAATATTTGTGCAGCGCTTTTGCTATTGAGTATGATGTTAGCTGTGGGCTTGGCAGATTGTTTTAAACTCTAAAATTTTAAAACACATGCAAAAAGCACTCAGCATGCCCCGGTGATTGAGAGACCAGAATTAGGAGACTAAGCTAGGAGATAGTTGTTGTTGCCATTCAGTCACTAAATCATGTCTAGCTCTTTGCAAACACACAGGCTGCAGCATGCCAGGCTCCTCTATCCTCCACTGTCTCCTGGAGTGTGCTCAAATACATGTCTATTGAGTCGGTGCTGCTATCTAACCATTTCATCCTCTGTCACCCCCTTCTCCTCCCACCCTCAATCTTTTCCAGTATCAGCATCTTTTTTAGTGAGTTGGGCTCTCCTCATCAGGGGGCCAAAGGACTGGCGCTTGAGCTTCAGCATCAGTCCTTCCAATGAATATGCAGAGTTAGTTTCTTTAGGATCGATGGCTTTGATCTCCTGGCTACCCAAAGGACTCTCAAGAGTCTTCGCCAACACCACAGTTGGTGTTGTGAAAAGCATCAATTCTTTGGCACTCTGCTTTCTTTATAGTCCAACTCTCACATCCATACATGACTACTGGAAAAACCATAGCTTTGACTATACAGACCTTTGTTGGCAAAGTGATGTCTCTCGTTTTTAAGTTTAGCTATCTAAGTTTGTCATAGTTATTCTTACAAGGATCAAGCGTTTTTTTATTTCATGGCTGCAGTCACCATCTGCAGTGATTTTGGAATCCAAGAAAATAAAGTCTGTCACTGTTTCCATTATTTTCCCCATCTATTTGCCATGAAGTGATGGGACCAGATGCCATGACCTCCATTTTTTGAAGGTGAGTTTTAAGCCAGCTTTTTCACTCTTCTCTTTCACCTTCTACCTGCCATAAAATCTACCTGCCAATGCAGGAGACACAAGCAACTTGGGTTTGATCCCTGGGTTAGGGAGATCCTCTGGAGGAGGAAATGGCAACCCACTCCATTATTCCTGCCTGGAAACTCTGGTGGATAGAGAAACCTGGTGGGCTACAGTCTGTGGGGTCGCTAAGAGTTGGACGTGACTGAGCATGAGCAGGAGAAGGCAATGGCACCCCACTCCAGTACTCTTGCCTGGAAAATCCCATGGATGGAGGAGCCTGGTGGACTGCAGTCCATGGGGTTGCTAAGAGTCAGACATGACTGAGCGAATTCACTTTCACTCTTCACTTTCATGCATTGGAGAAAGAAATGGCAACCCACTCCAGTGTTCTTGCCTGGAGAATCCCAGGGATGGGGGAGCCTGGTTGGCTGCCGTCTGTGGGGTCGCACAGAGTCAGGCACGACTGAAGAGACTTAGCAGCAGCAGCAGCAGAGCATGAGCAAGAGCACAAGACTGTCACCTTCATCAAGAGGCTTTTCAGTTCCTCTTTGTTTCCTGCCATTAGAGTGGTATCATCTGCATGTCTGAGGTTGTTGAGCTCATATCTGAGCCAGGAGATAGCTATAGAAATTTAGGCACATAGGTGATTTAAGTCCAACTAGAATAATGGTACATAGAATGCAGAAGAAAAGGGAGAAAGCTGTGAGACATCTTAATGGAATACTAAGTAGAACTTGAACAGATAAGGATAGGATGATGGAAAATGCAGAAGATTAATAAAGCAGAAACAAAGAAAATTAGGTGCGGCATAGTAATATATGAAACAAGTGAAAAGATAGACCAATGAAATATTTTATGTTGGTTGTAAATTTAGAAAACAATGGTCATAATCTACAATTTGGGATATAGCCAAATTGTTGTAGTGTAATCACATAGATTTGGAGGAACTAGATAACCCGTTATCCTGAAATATTGATCCAACCTCAACTTTTCTGGATGAGGCAGAGTAAAGGGGGTTCTTCATTATCTTAAGTGATAGTGCTCTCAGGAAGCATATCTGTCATTTAAACATGGTGTGAAATCCAGGACCTTTTAAACTAGAACTGTATCTTCTTGATGTTCATCCTACTTAGTACTTTTAAAAAATCTCTTATATAGAGTGAATCAACTTCTATGTTCAAAATATAACTAGTAAACTAACATATGTCAGGTACTTAACACTATTATAAATATATGAAATGCAAAATAGAGAATCAAAGATTATTCCATGTTTACATGAGGTTTACAGCCTAAAAAGTAAGAAAGGTCCATTGTCCTTTCCAAATACTGTAAATGAGAGCTATTAATTTTAGATTAGCTGTATCTGAAGCTTGAGTTATTCCTGGCCAAAGCAGGCATGAATTAACAAGAAGAAAACTCATGTTTCTTTGAAGATCTTAGAACCCCACTAAATTGAAATCTAACCTTACCCTTGCTTTGTGTATAATACCTGTACTTCAGCCTTCGTTTCTCTTCTAGTCCTCCTTCTCTGCATGTTACTATTTTGATAGCCAACTAGGTCAGGTTGGATCTTTTCCCTTGGAGATAAATTTTGTACATATATTGACCAGGTCATAAATACAGTACAAGTGTACCTTGTCATCTGGACTCCTCTTTCTATAATCTGTCCATCAGATTCAGTCATTCCTTCAACAAATAAGTATTGAGCATCTAATATATTTCAGGTTGGCTCTTCACACCTACCTTTACTAGCCTACATCAAGTCTAACTCTTCTAACACTTTACATTGAACTTCTTGTAATGCCCTGATATGATTAAGACCTGCAGTAAATTCTGTTTGTTATTGTTTAGTTGCTAAGTCATGTCTGACTATTTTGCAACCCCATGGACTGTAGCCCTCCAGGATCTTCTGTCCATGGGATTTCCCAGGCGAGAATACTGGAGTTGTTTGCCATTTCCTTTTCTAGGGGATCTTCCCAATCCCTGGATCATACCTATGTCTCTGGCATGGGCAGGTGGATTCTTTACCACTGAGACATCAGGGAAGCCTCTGTTACTCTCAAATCAAATCTTGTTTCTACTGCTTTTTCTTCCCATGGGTTCATGTTGCTAAAATTTTAGCATCCATTGTGACTGGGCAGTCTAAGACATTTTTTTAAAAAAAGGTACATTTATATAACAACATAGACAGATAATAGTGAGTTCCAAATGTGAGACTTCTTAATGAAATTCAAGTCAGTTAGTAGTGCCCTATGTGTAACAAACACTTTTTACAATTTTTTCTATGAATTTGCAGTCCATGCAGTTTTGCAGCTGAATAAGGTTTCTTATGTTCTTTCATCTGCCACCTGGTTTGCAACTGCATACCAAAATCTATTCACTTACTTTTCTAATCTTTGATCACATGATAATGGATAAATTTTTTCTGTACCAAGCTCTGGCACAGTTTGCTGTCTACGATATTTCCCTTTGTTTCTTTAAAGAGTAAATCAATTCTGCCTCTGTGGAAACTTGAAAAAAATCAAAAATTATAAAGGGGTTCCTAACCCCAAGTTTTTTCATTCTGGATACCATAATCTTAAATATAATTCTATGGATCCCACTCATCTCGATATCAACCCAAGAGAATAACTGAGCAACTGAAGCTGTTTTATTCTTAACCTTGTAAAGATAGCAAAATATTTAGTTGAGAGTATCCCCCACTATGGAATAAGAATTATATACATATTACTTAGAACAATTATATGAAAACATTATACTTTTAAAAGCTAGATATTCAGTAGAGCTATGATACTAATCCTATTTATTCTCATTAAGCAATGGTGACAATCTTTAACCTAATATGGCACTGGTTCAACTGGGTTCCTGTTCTTGTGTTGTCAAAATAGCTGATCATTTTCTGTAGACTCCACACAATTCGTCTTCTAAAAGACAGTTCAGAGGTATTACTTACTTATCACTGAATCTTTATCCTCTATTTTACCTTTTAAATTTGCTGAAGCTTTTTTCTAAGTACTTAGTCTAGGCCAGAGACAAGTTGGTTGCTAAACCCATCTCCTCCTTCTCCTGAGATAGGAGTATATCATATTACTCTACAGAGCCATGTGGCCGTGTGACTAAGCTCTGACCAGTGGACTGTGGATAGGGAGCCACACCAGAAAAACCCTCCACAAGGGATTCAACATGCTTTGTTTCTCTTCTGACTAGCTGGAAGGAAGATGACCTTGAGGGCCCCTTTGTAAGCCATAGGTTGAAAATTCTTGAATAGTTAAGAGAAGAAAGGAGTCTAGGTTTTCTGTCATTGAGAGAAGAGCCATTCCTCAATCAGGAACACCTGTTTAGACATCATGGGAGAAAAAAATAGAATGTACAATTTATTGAAATTTTAGATTTTATCTTTTATAGCAGCTAGTAATATCTTTGCTAATGTACTATTTAGGCCTGGAGATGACTGACATGATGCATTTCTGCTCATTGTCTTTACAAGTTCTGTATTTTGTGCTTGGCCATTCACTAGCTAAGTTTTGGGGCTTCTCAGGTGGCACTAGTGGTAAAGAATCTACCTGCCAATGCAGGAGACATAAGAGATGCAGGTTCAGTCCCTGAGTCGGGAAGATCCCCTGGAGGAAGGCATAGCAACCCACTTTAGTAATTGTGCCTGGAGAATCCCATGGACAGAGGAGCCTGATGGGCTACTGTCCATAGGGTTGTAAAGAGTCAGACATGATTGAAGTGACTTAGCATGCATGCACATCCATTTATATCTTGGGTTTGGATTTTCAAGTTCTAACTTTATTTTATTCCTCAATAGTAAACAGTTTTACCCTAGATCTAGTTAAAATTCAAGAACATAGATTATTTTATGCATCTGTTCTCTTCCTACTCCTATTTCTGTGGTGTAAAGGAGACAGGAAACAGGGAAAAGAAAACATAACTTCTCAACCAAGGTTATCCTGCATCAGTGAAGAATTTAGTCTGAAGACTGGTCCAAATTATCTCTGGATGTGTAGGCAGATAAGCAACAAAGTAGACTCTCAAAACCAAATTCCAGTTTGAGAGGTGGTCTGGGAAGCTGTTCCATCCTAGAGTAAGCAGCTCACATCAGTATTGGCCCCCTGGTTGGACAGAATCATGACATGGGAAGTGCTATCTAGAAACTTGTGTTAGCTGTTGGACCCCCTACCATATAGGTGTTTATTCCCTCCACCTGCCCATGGAGAGAGACCCTTACCTTCCCTGTGCTCCAGGGTCCCTGCTTTGGCTGACACAGGATATATATTTCCTCTGGGCCCTGTCTCGGTACTCAGAATTTAAGCAGGCATTATGTGTTTTATGACTCTTTGGGATGTCATGGACTATAGCTGCCAGGCTCCTCTGTCTATGGACTTCTTCAGGTAAGAATACGGGAATGGGTGGCCATTCCCTTCTCCAGGGGATCTTCCCTACCCAGGGATTGAACTCAGGTCTCCTGTATTGCCGGCAGATTCTTTACCATGTCAGCCCCCAGGGAAACCCTGTATTTTTTACTAATTCCCTTCTTTTTATGTTAGGAAGTTTATACAAGTAAGCTTATATATTGGGTCAAGGAAGTTTATACAAGTAAGCTTATATATTGGGTCTTACTCAATCTCCTCATACAAGTACTCATCTTCATATGCAGTAGCATCACAGTACTCCTGACTGAAAAATAGAATCCTCACAAAATGTTGTAAATTGGAGAAGCTCTTTAAACGGAATTAAAGCCTTTCTTTTTCCTCAATAATACTGCTCAACAATGGCTCTCTCTGTGAAAGAAAAAAAAAGAAAAGCAGGCTCAGGCCCTGTAGTTGTTGGAGCCTTTTGTGTATGTACTCAGCTATTGTCCAGCTCTTTTTGACCCTTTGGACTCTAGTCTGCCAGGTTCCTTTATCCATTGTATTTTCCAGGCAAGAATACTTGAGTGGGTTGCTATTTTCTCCTCCAGGGAATCTTCCTGACCCAGGGATTGAACCTTCATTTCCTGTGTCTCCTGCATTGCAGGAGGATTCTCTGCCCACTGAGCCATCAGGGAAACCTGTTGGAGCTGTAACTCTAGTCAAATAGTCTGGAAAGGAGAAATAGCGAAGCTGTGTTCTGTTGCTGTCAGAAATTATACTTTTCGGATGGTTATCTGGACTGAAAACACCTTCCTTTTTAATGTTATTAGCAGTTTGAAGGAGCTAAGTGAAATGATATTTACAATGCTCGTATTCTGTGACCTGTGGGTCACAATAACTGTCTTACATTGTGTTTTCCCAAATTTTTTTCTAACAAGTTTGTACATTCTTAAGCATAGGAACCAAATTTTTCTACCCTTTTCACTGCCAAGCACACTACCTGGCACCTGATAAGCCCTCAGTAAAGAATTAAGTGATTTCTGCAAATATTTCTGCGACCAGATTGCCTGAGTACTGATTTTACTGGCCTGAAAAAATGGCTGCCATCTCTTGTTACCTTTTACTATTCATAGGAGAACAATGGAAATGTGACCCACCGACTGTGAAAAGAACTCAATCAATCCTGGAGAAATCTCTTGATTAAACCTGTTTTCAGTTCAGATTCAGATCTCCTTGTACATTGCCAACATCTCCATCACATTTCTAACTCATGGAAATTTTGTCTGGGTATATCCTTGTCCTCACACTGGGGCGGGGCGGGGGTGGGGAGGGGGGACAGCAGGGCACGATTGCATGCTTGCCCTTATTTCAAGAGAAAGGACTGGGAGGCACACTCATCAATCACTCTCTAGAAAGTAATGAGAGAAGGGAAATCTTGGGGAAAGCAATAATAAGGTGAGTGGGTGTACAGGAGACAGATGGCAGAATCCTGAAAATCAGAGTAATTTCAATGACAGAATTTCCTTACTCCAGATACATGCAAATATTACAGGGAATGTTGAAAATATCAAATTCTGAAAAGAATACTGAGTGTAGTTACAAGAAGTCTTTGGAACTGACCTGACTATTCATTTACTTATATTGACAGTAACTTTTTCCAAATGCTTAATGAAAACTTAGTCATTAGGTATCATAAATTACTTATGGATAATTTCTTTAGAAAACATGCATTTTGTGAAAGAAGTTTCATTTGATTTAGACCTTTAATTTGTGCCTCCATGAGAAGTTATGTCTATCTTAGCATCAAATACTTTAAAAGCATATGTGTATCAGAAGGTTACAAAAGTATATCGCTTTCTGGTATAATTGGAGGTAACTGTAATATTTTTGCTAGTCTATAAAATTCTTGTAAGTGGTTTAGGTAATAGTCCTATCAGATAAAAGGGACTTTCATTCTGTATGCCTCTTACTATTACTACCTTAGAACAAAGCAAACATCATAAGACCTGTACATTCTGGAATTTTTATTGGTAATTAAAAACTTCAGTGAAATCCAAAAGTTAATCAGATTATTTTGTTTCTTTTTCTGTCTCTGCAAACTTTTTGGAATAGGAATAGGTAATGCCATCAAGTTTGTTGGTTCTGTCACAGTTAAAAATTAACCAAAAGTGAGATACACTGATATCAAGATTCGCTCCACTACACTACATGGCTTCCTGTAGATACTCCAGGGCACTGCTTCTATTAATTATTCAATTATATTGTGCTATTTATAAGATTGCTCAGAAAATGAAGTTATCTATTCCATTTAAAATGGGAAGTAGTATAAGATTCAAAACTGAGTGTTTGAGAAATAATATGCATTGAGAAATACTAGAAAATAATAATACATTAATATCATAGACATTTCAAATTTTTGTCAAGAAAGATATGGCCAACCAAGATTAAAATTTCCCATGGAAAATGAGCTAAGAATAGAAAGTCCATGTTCTCCATATATATGTGTGTATTTATATGTGTACATGTATCAATCAAAAAAAGATGATAAGATGCAATCCACTTAGATTTCAACCTCTCAATTAAAATAGGATTGACCCTCCAAGCCAACACTGTTAAAAGAACAACTGCATGGGCTGGGTCAGTAATAAGTGAGGGCATTCTCTAAGTCAGTCAGAGTCTATCAATAACTCCTATCTCCACTGTTCATATGGCCTAAAATGTAAATCTGAACATATGCCCCTACAAAAAGTTTCTCACTTCACCCTCACATTTCAGGGTTATCTTATAAGAGGTGATAGATAGAACCTTCAGTCGATCCTAAGAAGAAATTTAATTTGATTTTTCCTGAGGCAGCATCCTGCCACCCACACATTCTCTCTCCCTTGAGTTGAAATAGCTCTTAGCATTCAAATGAACAAAAGTTCAAATATGCAGAAAAATACAGCTTTGGAACGATTGAATTGTAGTTCAAATCTGCCTACAAAATGTAGAGAGTTTGAATAAAACCTAAAGCTGAGTCACAATATTATGAACATCTGGGTTCACACATACATTGTCAATAGCCCTACAGGGAAAAGTTAAGGGAATCCATGTGGAAACAGTCACTCAGACTCTGTGTTTCTATTTGGTCATCCTTTCTATCCTCACAGTCAGATTTAGTGTTTAAAGAGCGTGACAGGGCAATAACAGAGAAACAGTCATCTTAAGTACCCCTTCCCACAGTATGGATTAAGTTCAGTCCGCAGTGTAAGGGTGTTTTTATTTTTTCCCCTCTTTGGGAAAATTTTTCTCTTTATAGTCTTTAAGCCTAGATTACCAAAGTGGCAGCTTAGTGTTTATAGTCCTTGAATTGGCATTAAACACAAACATATTCAAAGCGAGTATTGTCATACCAGGCCAAGAACAGGCACTCAGCTGCTCTGGATCAGCTTCCACATCTGACACACTAAAATTATTTTATACCAAAGAAGAGAAAATGTGGCCATGGTTTTTCTCGCATCACAAATTGTATACGAAGCAAAGGGCAAATTACAATCCATTACAAATGGAAAAGGGGCATTAATTTCTTCTAGAAAAGAAATTCTGATTTTAAATATTATCTTTTTTAAAAAATGTGGTAAGTTCATGAGATAGCAAAAAAAAAAAAAAATGTCACCACCAGGAAAGAACCATCTAATAAAATTAAAGATCTAGTATTTTAGAATACTTTTCACATTTTCTTACAAATTCATGAGTGTGTTCTTCTGTATATGACAATATTTTTTATGGAGTTTACATTTTAACTTATCATATGTGCTGTGTAATTTAAAACACTTCATAGAAATTATCTTAATAGCTATAAAATATTTAAACATGATTATATACTGCATTTCTTTTTAATTTTCCCAGTTTTTTGAGAAATAACTGACATAATATTTTATAATTAAGTTGTACAAGATAAAGATGTATTTATGTATACATCCCCAAATGATTAATAAGTTTAGCTAACACCCATTACCTTACATAATTTTCTTTTTCCTTATGATGAGAGCCTTTAAGATATATTCTTTTCAGTTCAGTTCAGTTCAGTTCAGCCACTCACTCGTGTCCTACTCTTTGCAACCCCATGGACTGCAGCATGCCAGGTCTCCCTGTCCATCACCAACTACCAGAGTTTACTCAAACTCTTGTCCATTGAGTCGGTGATGCCATCCAACCATCTCACCCTCTGTCGTCCCCTTCTCCTCCTGCCCTCGATCTTTCCCAGCATCAGAGTCTTTTCCAGTGAATCAGTTCTTCGCATCAGGTGGCCGAAGTATTGGAGTTTCAGCTCCAACATCAGTCCTTCCAGTGAATATTCAGGACTGATTTCCTTTAGGATGGACTGGTTGGATCTCTTTGCAGCCTAAGGGACTCTCAAGAGTCTTTTCCAACACCACAGTTCAAAAGTATCAATTCTTCAGCAGTCAGTTTTCTTTATAGTCCAACTCTCACATCCATCCATACATGACCACTGGAAAAACCATAGCCTTGACTAGATGGCTCTTTGTTGGCAAAATAATGTCTCTGTTTTTTAATATGCTGTCTAGGTTGGTCATAACTTTTCTTCCAAGGAGCAAGTGTCTTTTAATTCCATGGATGCAGTCACCATCTGCAGTGATTTTGGAGCCCCCCAAAATAAAATCTGACACTGTTTCCCCATCTATTTGCCATGAAGTGATGGGACTGGATGCTGTGATCTTCATTTTCTGAATGTTGAGCTTTAAGCCAACTTTTTCACTCTCCTCTTTCACTTTCATCCAGAGGCTCTTTAGTTCTTCTTCACTTTCTGCCGTAAGGGTGGTGTCATTTGCATATCTGAGGTTATTGATATTTCTCCCACCAATCTTGATTCCAGCTTGGGTTTCAGCCAGCCCAGCGTTTCTTATGATGACCTCTGCGTATCAGTTAAATAAGCAGTGTCTTTTAGGAACTTTCAGATATACAATACAGTGCTGTTAAGTATGGTCACCATGATGGATATTATATCCCAGGACTTATTTATTCTTATAACTGTAAGTTGTTACCTTTTGACCACTTTTATCCATTTTCCATGTCTCTACATCCTGCCTCTGGCAGCTATCATTATATTTGCTGCTTCTGTAAGTTTATTTTTTTTAGATTACACCTTGAGTTCATATAGTTTGTGTTCCTAGATCTGACTAAATTCACTTAACATGATGCCCCCAAGGTTTGTCAGTGTTGTTGCAAATGGCATAATTTGTTTTTTTCTTTTTTTTATCACTGTTAATAATAGTCCACTGTAAGCAAGCAACACATCTTACCTATTGATTCATCCATTAATAGGCATTTAGAATGTTTACATGTATTACTGGCTATTGTGACTAATACTGACTAATGAACATGGAGGTGCAGATATCTCTTTAAAACAGATTCCATTTCCTTTTGACAAACACTTAGAATTTGGGTAACTGGGTCCCATGGTAGTTCTATTTTTAACTTTTCAGGAAACTCCATCCTTCTTTTCATTGTGACTGCACCCTTTTACATCCCTACAAACATGTACAAGGGTTCCTTTTTTCCCACATCCACACATTTCCTTCATTTAGGTTTTGGTCTTCCACTATATAGTCTTTATTATTCTTCCTTGTCCAGTTATGAAAATACATATATAGTATTTGATTATATAGTGGTTATTTCAGAGTTTTCCATAAAATGCACAAACTCTGATTTTTTTTTAAATTTTACTTTATTTTACTTTACAATACTGTATTGGTTTTGCCATACATTGACATGAATCCAAATTGAAAGATACATGTATACCCCAATGTTCATTGCAGCAATGTTTATAATAGCCAGGACATGGAAGCAACCTAGATGTCCATCAGCAGATGAATGGATAAGAAAGCTGTGGCACATATACACAATGGAATATTACTCAGACATTAAAAAGAATACATTTGAATCAGTTCTGTGATTTTTTTATGTTATTATTTTATAGAGTCATTCTGAGAAGAACTCGTTTAGCATATGTTAATAAATAGTCCTAATGATCAGAAAAGCTGGGGGTGTAACAACCATCCCCCCTCCAATCTTAATAGCTCCTAACAACAGGTTACCATTTTCTCTCAATTCTCTAGGGTGAGCAGGTTCAGTTCAGGGTCTTGGAGTTTGTCAGGAGGGACAGGGTTCCAGCCATTAGAACTCAAAACTATGGTAGATGCCTAAGGATATTCACTGTGACAGCTGGTAGCTGATCCCGGCTGTTGCTGAGTCTGAGCTGGGCTAACCAACTAGTATGTCCACACAGTTTTAACATGTGACTTTTTCTTCTCACAACAGAGTGGTGACTGGGTTGCAAGAAAAGTGTTGTTGTTGTGGTTTTTTTTTTTTTGCTTTTTATTTTTTACTGGCGTATAGTTGATTAACAAACAATGTTGTGATAGTTTCAGGTGAACAGTATAGGAACTCAGCCATACATATACAGGTGTCAAGTTACGACCAACCTAGATAGTATATTCAAAAGCAGAGACATTACTTTGCTGACTAAGGTCCATCTAGTCAAGGCTATGGTTTTTCCTGTGGTCATGTATGGATGTGAGAGTTGGACTGTGAAGAAGGCTGAGTGCCCAAGAATCGATGCTTTTGAACTGTGGTGTTGGAGAATACTTTTGAGAGTCCCTTGGACTGCAAGGAGATCCAACCAGTCCATTCTGAAGGAGATCAACCCTGGGATTTCTTTGGAAGGAATGATGCTGAAGCTGAAGCTCCAGTACTTTGGCCACCTCATGCGAAGAGCTGACTCATTGGAAAAGACTCTGATGCTGGGAGGGACTGGGGGCAGGAGGAGAAGGGGACGACCGAGGATGAGATGGCTGGATGGCATCAGTGACTCGATGGACGTGAGTCTGAGTGAACTCCGGGAGATGGTGATGGACAGGGAGGCCTGGCGTGCTGCAATTCATGGGGCTGCAAAGAGTCGGACACGACTGAGCGACTGAACTGAACTGAACTGATTCTCTCCCAAATCCCCCTCCATTGCAAGCTGCCAAATAACACTGAGCAGAGTTCCATGTGCTGTATAGTAGGTCCTTCTTGGTTATCCATTTTAAATACAGCAGTGTGTACATGTCCATCCCAAATTCCTTACTATTCTTTACCCTCAACCTTCCACCTGGCAACCATAAGCTCCTTCTGGAAGTCTGTGAGTCTGTTTCTGTTTTGTAAGCTCTTTTGTATCATTTCTTTTTAGATTCCACATATAAAGGATGTCATATATTTCTTCATCTCTGTCTGACTTACGTCACTCAGTAGGATACTCTCTAGGTCCATCTATGTTGCTGCAAGTGGCATTATTTCATTCTTTTTAATGGCTGAGTTATATTTCACTCCATATATGTACCACATATTCTTTATTCATTCCTCTGTTGATGGACATCCAGGTTGCTTCCATGTCTTGGCTATTGTAAGCAATGTTGTGATGAACACTGGGGTGCGTATATCTTCTCAGACCATTGTTCAAGGAAAGATTATTCTGATAATCCCAAACAGCACCTATACAATGAATTTAGCATCAGAAATCCTAAGACAGACAGTTTCAGATGCATTAAATTACTCAGGAAAAAGTTAAGACCAACGTAGGTGCAAGAGGAGGAAAAAGTTCCACTTTTTTGTTGGAAAGAACAATATTCTCATATAAGCAGGGAAGGAATTGGTAGAGGGTGTATTTTAGATACTTAGGAAACTTTCTCATAGATATAATATTTTTGAACATACTGAAGAAAAATCTTGTGTAACAGCTAACCAAATTATTTTTTCAAGACAAGTTTTTCTTCCTCACACATAACTCATCATCCTTATAACAACAGTCCCTTAACAAGTAAGTTTTAGAAGTGTTACTTTAGGCCAGCATTGTCTAACAGAAATATACTACAAAACGTGTAATTTTAAGTGTTCTAAGAATCCCATTAAAAATAAAAAATCATAGTATCTTTTATTTAACCCATTATTTTTAAAATAATATCATTAATAACATGTAATCAACATAAAAATTGCTTTACCTATTTTTGTATTTGTCTGAAATCCAGCTTTGTTGAAATCAGTTCTTTCTATATTAATTTTCTGTCTGACTGATATATCCACTGTTGATCGTGGAATATTAAAATCCTCTCCTATTATTGTGCTACTGTTTATTTCTCCTTTTAGATCTGTTTGTATTTGCTTTATATAATTAGGTAATCTGATGTTAGATGCTCAAATATTTACAACTGTTGTATTTTCTTGATGAATTAACCTTTTTATCCTTACATAATAACTTTCTTTGTCTCTTGTAACCATTTTTAACTTAAATCTTATTTTGTCTGGTTTAAGTATGACAACACTTGGTCTCGCTAAGCCTTTGCTTGGAATAGCTTTTTCTATCCCTTCACTTTCAGTCTATGCATGTCATGATGGCTAAAATGAGTCTCTTATAGGCAACATTTTATGTACCCTGCTTTTTTATCCATTCAGTCACTCTTCCATTTTGCTTGTAAAATTTCATCAAAGGAGCTATTGATAGATGTGGACTTACTATTGCCGTTTTGTTCATTGTGTGCTGTTTTGTAGTTCTTTTGCCCTTTACCTCTCTTGTCTTCCTTTGTGATATGATGACTTTCTGTGGTAGTTTGCTTTGATTCCTTTAATTTACTCTTTTGAACTACAGGTTTTTCCTTTGTGCTTACCATGAATCTATATGTAATATACTTATTATGGCTGGGCTGGGTCTTTATTACTACACACAGACTTTTTAAGGGCTGCTCTCTGATTGTGCTGTTCAGGCTTCTCTCTGTGGTGGCTGCTCTTATTGCAGACCCCAGGCTCTAGAGCACAAGGGCTTCTGTAGTCGTGCTGCGCGGTCTCAGTATTTGTATGGCATGGGCTTAGTTGCTGCACAGCATGTGGAATCTTCCCAGGCCAGGGATCAAACCCATGTCCCCTGTATTGACAGGTGGATTCTTAACCGTTGGATCACCAGTGAAGTTCTACCTATGATATTTTGTAGGTAAACATCCTATTTTAAGCTGGAACATTTGACTGGGCTCCACAGTCACCTCTGGCTGGGTGGGACCACAGGCTATGTTCCGTGGCAGGGTGAGGCCCCTGGCTGGGGTCTTTAATTACTGCTGTAAGGTGAGTTCCTCAACTTTTCTTGGCCAGATGGGGCCTTAGGCTGTGCTCCCCAAATCGAATTGTGTAGATTTTGCATTCAGGCAGGGCTGCAAGTAGAGCTTCATGATCAGACAAGGCCTCAGGCTGTGCTCCACAATCAAGAGAGTCATAGCCTGTGCCCTGAGGTGAGATCAGGCTGCAACTGGGCTCCACCATTGGACAGGTGTTGGTTGTGCTCTGCTGTTGGGCAAGGTCCCTGGCCAACCTCCCTGGTCATGTGGGCCTCCAGCTGAACCCTGCAGTTAGATATGGCAGGAGGCTACTGTGCTTCTTGGTTGGGTGGGTCATTGTCCAGGGCCCTTGGTCTGGTGGTGTCATGGAGTGTACTCAGCAATAAGGCAGAGCCATAGGTTGCACTCTGTTGTTGGGCAGGGCTGCAAACCAGTCTCTGAGGCTGGGCAGTTCCATAGGATGGGTCTGAATTGGAACCACTGCTTGGTCTTCCTGGTCAGACTGGTCAGGAGGGTTTGCTGAGGAATTTGACAGGTCTTCTGACTTACCCAGCCATGCCGTAGAATGTGCTCTGCAGCTGCCTGGCATCTATGGCTGGATTTCCTGGTGGGGCAGGATGGGAGCCATGCTCAGTAGTTGGACAGTGGTGGTAATTTGTTTTCTTGTCTGGGTAGGGCTGACAATAATGGGCTCCATGGCTTATATGGCTGCTGGCTGGGGACACAACCCAGATACAACTGCTCACTGAGTTCCCTGGCCGGATGAAGCCATAGCTGGGATCTCTGCTCGTACCACCACCAGCAGAAATGTGGTCTGCCAGTACTCATGCACTGGTTGCTGTAAGCTGTGAATCCTTTCTCCATCCCTGTCTGATTCCTGGGTGTCCAGGCACAGCCAGTATGCCTTAGAGGCAAGATCCAAGTGGCCCTTCTGGGGAGCATCTGACAATGGTGTGAAGGACGTCTATGTAGCTTGGGCTCTTTTGCCCAATGGAGAAACTGAAGGCCAAGGCAGGCTCCTCTCAGTTTGGTGCTGTGCCAGCGTGGGGAGAGGGGCAATGCAATCAAAGTTAAATCACTCCTTTTGCACTTCTAATGTGGTCCTTCTCAGTCTTTGTGGTCCAAGGGAGTGCCTCTGCCTAACCCATGGGTTCTGGGGTCTTCGTATAGGTGTCTTGTCTGTGGATGGTTGCCAGTCTTGTGAATGGTGTTGAAGTCAGGGAGCACCTATTCTGCCATCTTAATGACATCAGCTTGTTTCTTTTAATAAGGTAAAACTAACCTGGCTTCAGATTGTCAGTAGAAAGAAAACACAGATAACCTTTTATTCTGCTCTTTAGTCCTTAGGCTCTTATAAAATTGCTTCTGTCAGGTTTAAAGTAAACAAATATAAAAAGAAATGCATACCTCACTTGTGTTTATCCATAGGAGTTCATCTGGTATGACTTTGCTGAACAAAGGTAAATTGCTGCCCAACCTCCTTGACTCTCTGTCAGAGACAGAAATTGTTTCTGTGCACCAGAATGTATTTCTTCCTTGTACAGGTTTATAATGTATAAAGGAAGACGAGAGATCACATCTTCAAACATGTACTGTATACACATCTTTCACTCTTCCTTCTCATCCACAGTGTTTGGCATAAGAAAATTATATAGATCAGAATCCTGTATCCTACTGAGCATCATCTTCAACTTCCTGTTCTACTGTTTCTTAGTAGATATAAGCCCCAAATGATAGAAGAATGTACTAATGGGACCTCAGGAAGGGAATAGGCTTGATTCTGCTTTAGAAACCAATACTGCACAGTAGGGGATTGATTGCCAATTTTCTTGTTGCTGCACAATCTGCATGAAAATGCAGGAAATAAATAGCAAGGAGAACTAAACTCACTTCATGGTAGATAGCTCTATTTCAAAATGGCAAAATTTATCACAATACTGTATCTTACTTCAGCTCCATATGATCTAAGGTTACTGTAATTTATTTTCTCATACATATGGTACTATTAAATACAGTTAATTTCAGATGTTAATCAGTTAATCAAAACATTAATTCAGTTTACCTAGTGTAACTAAAATGATGATAATACAACAACAGTAGTGATAGAATCCAATGTGTGTGCTCTTAGTTGCTCAGTCACATCCGACTCTTTGAGACCCCATGAACTGTAGCCTGCCAGGCTTCTCTATCCATGGGATTCTCCAGGCAAGAATATTGGAATGGGTTGCCATTTTCCCATCCAGGAGATCATTCCAACATAGGGATTGAACCTGCGTCTCTTGCATCTCCTGTATTTGCAGGTGGATTCTTTACTCTTGGAGAAGGAAATGGCAACCCACTCCAATATTCTTGCATGGAAAATCCCATGGACAGAGCAGCCTGGCAGGCTATAGTCCATGTCATCGCAAAGAGTAGGACACGTCTAAGCAACTTCACTATCTTTACCTCTAGCGCCACCTGGGAAGAACGATAGAGTCCAGTACTAGGTATATAATGATCACCAGAGAGAGTTTGTGCTCCCTACCATTTTCTATCTTAAAGAAAAGTGCCAGGAGAAATAGGTGAAATATAAAGACATTGTTTGGTAATGATGCCAGGGTATATTTTTGACTAACAGGGAAAAGAATGAACCTTGCTTCTCCATAGCATGTGCTCTTTGCCTTTTTCTAGCAGGGATGGCATCTCTTTGGAATAGCTCCACATCATCTTTAGAAATCTTGATGCTTTGTAACTTATTAAGTCTTGTGCAAAGTAACTATTAACTATCTCCTATTTGGGAATGGGCTCTTGTTCTGGAAAATCCTAGAGTAATAGCACTCAACAGAAGGCAATTTTGCTACAAGACAGTTGTGATATCTAGAGTCATTTTACATGCTACAATGTATAGGACAGCCCTCCACAGCAAAGAATTATCCATTCCAAAATATCAATGTGCTATATTAAAAACCTTGGTATGTACTGCAATGACCAGAATGAAGGCCACAGGGTGAGAGTGGGAAGCCCAAAGCAGGTGACGTAGGTATTTACATTATTACATCAGTCTCTAATCTTCCCTATCACGATAAGCCTGTCATGTTGGTATTGCCTCCATTTTCCTCAAGAAGAAGGCGCTGTGTATGCACGCTCATAGGTAGACCTGCAGATAGATGCGTAGATGCATAGTAATATTATCAATAACCCTCCAAAGTGAATTTTAATTACCTGTTTTTTGTGAGTGTGTATGTTCAGAAAATATTATGACAATTCAAATGAGTTATTTTGCTCAATAGCTCACAGAGCCAAGATCTAAATCCAAGCCACAGTGCAGACTCTTTGTTGTTCCATGGTACCGCTCTAACACCAGAAGTACATATTCACTCATCTGTGAGCCATTAAGTCATTCACTCATTGAGCTACTATTTTTCTCTGACGGGTGATTGGACCTGGAAAGTATCAGACTGCATGTGTTCACATCCACGGAGCTCTTTGCAGTTGTATAAAGTGCTTTTTCTTATATATTATCTTATTCTCAAAATCAGTCGGAAAACTGTGGCTCTACAGATGAGGGAAATCAAGACTCACCATTGGATCTTTCTGATTCTTTCCATTAGCCTTCACTGGAAGAACCATTCTCACCTTAGCTAGTCTCATGTTCACCATAAGTGTTATTTCAGTGCTTCCCCAATTTTTGAACAAAGTGGTAATACTTGCTCAGTCACTTTAGACAAAGAAAGTATTATTTGTTTATTCTCCTGGCACTTCAGCTGTGTCAAAACCTCCCAGGCCACAAGAGCTGAAAGAATCAAAGACTTGGCACACCAGCAGGTTGTAGACACTGGCTGAGAGTATCTGGTTAGCCTCACAGACAGACTTTACAAGATGTCTCTGTTTACTCCCTTGCTCACTAAAATGTATTGGGTTCATTTGAACTATTTGTCCAGCCCAGTAGCAAGCAATACTAACATTACATCAATAAAAGCACAAATTTATAATCAAAATTGCAATGATTAGTGCCCACATCAGATGACCATCTCTGTAAACATATCTTCATGTTTCCTAGAATTTTAAACATTATAGAAGACTAATTCAAATATCATCCAAATTATTTCTGGAGGGATAAGGTAAAGAAATAGTTGTCTCTTAAGATAACACAAATGGCTAGTGTATTTCTCTCAGTGTTTTTTCTCATCATTAACATAAGCCAGTAAGAAAAAAAGTGAATTATGATATAATTATGTGCTTTTCTAGTATACCATTTACCGTTAATCCTTACCTTTACATGCTATTGTAATTCATTTTACTCAACAAAAACAACAGTCTTAACGATGTATTAGCTCAAATTTAGTGTAATATTTCAGGAAGTAGAAATAGGAATCTCAGATATAATAACATGTCAGTATGGGTGAATTCTGTGACTATGTCACTTTTGAGTGTATTTTTCCCCTCGCTGGATTTTGGTCTTTTCAGATAACACTTCTCAACTCCCATCACAGCATTATAAATAAGTTTTGAGTCCTTTTAAATTAAATAATTTCACAGGTTTTTCTTGGTTAACCTTTTCCTCTAGCTAATCTAGAATTTCTATGAATTGTGAACAGATCAAATAATCACATGCATCCTATTTCTTACTTGAATGTGTTAATTGCTAACAACTTCTTGCAGTATTTTCTGTTACCATGAATAAAATTATATCGATTCACTTCATCAAAGGTGCTGAAATAGTAACCATTTGTAAGAACAGAGTGTATTAAATAATCTAGTTTATTTGATGGTTTTTTAGGAAAATTGATTTGTGATTGGGAGAGAGTATAGAATGTTCAAATATGGTATATCATATTAGAGGATATTTAGTAGCTTTTGTGTGTGTGTGTGGTTATAAATTGTCAACCTGCTTTGTTAACAATTCTGAGTGAATCAGTAATTTAACCTCCTGGTGAAGAGAAGCCATGTTCTTGTGGAATTTCAGAAAATGCCAGTCATCTGTGAATTAATTGTCCAGAATCTAACCCTAATAAATTATGCACCTGCATTTTCAAAATACATATGTTATTTGTACTGTATATATAAATTGGACTGAATAAAGTTTTTTTGTGTGTGTGATTCATGTATTCGTAATCCCAAAAGCTTAACTCTGAAAATTTGTCTTTTATCTAAAAACAATATTTAGAACTGCTATTCCTGCTTAGAGTTACACACACACACACACACACACACACACAAATTTCTTTTTCCAAGTAGAGAATTATTTATGCATGAGAAAAGTAATTCAAAAATAATCTATAGACAATGACATAATTCGTGTAATAGTAAAAAAAATTTTAACAAATATAAGTATGTTTATGTCACTGTCCTGCTCAAAGTCTTTGGTAATCCCCCCACTGACTTGAAGATAAATACTAGGCATTTTATTAGGTACCCAAGGTCCTTTAGCCTTTCCAGTCTCATGGCTCTCCCCTCTTCACCATGCCTTCTGTTCCAGGTTTGATCTATCTGATATTCCTTGAACCTACACACCAGAAGTATTATTTTATGCTTTTGCCTAGAAGTACTTTCCCCAGGCTTCTGTCCTGAGGAGTGAAATATTTTCTCCCGCTGAGGGTAATCAGCATTCCTGCCTTTCCTTGTGTGTGTAGCCCTAGTTAGCCACTGGGTCTTCTTATGCTACACAATGCACACCTCTGCCTTGGTTAGAAGATGAACTACTTCTACAGAACAGAAATGTTTATTCCTCCTCCAAGAAACAAACAAGACCTTAGAATGTGAATTTTGTACAGAAAACTTACACTTGTTTCAGTCTAAACTTACTTCTCCTAGTCACCTCTTTCCTTCACTTAATTTGTTTTGACCTTGTAGTTTTCTATGACTGCATTTTCAAATAAGTAAATATACTTGTATTAACCTAGAAGTTTGCATTAGAATTCTTTTTAGAGAAAATTGTCTTTATTAGGTAGCACACTTCTAAACCACAAGCCCCTGTGGCATGTGTTGGCAGCCTTCAAGATTACAAAAGCTATCATGCTATCGTTCTGCATTGACAATGAACAGGAATTTGTTGGTGGAAAATGAAGAGGAAAGAGAGGAGGGGGAGAAAGGAGGACAATGAAGATTTCAGCTAGACTTTGAACACTGCAGAGAAACTTAGAAGCAGTGTTGCCCTAATGAGGTGATTTCATTGATGTAATATAGACCTGTCCATCATTCTAAATCTCAAATATATAATCTGCACCAGGAGACAGAATCCCACCTCTGGTACATAGCAGGGACACTGGGAATGGTATCATAAGAGGATCCCTAAACTGAGCTAATCATGAAGGCAGTAGCTGAAATCAGGTATATCCATGAGAACAGAACCTCCTGATATTTGCAGGCATGTTTTTCCAGACAACAGTCTATGGAAAGTCAATTAAGTCAATCTGAGTAATACTTTAAGGATAGTATGACTCCACTTGGTAGTAGTATGCAAGAAAATCAGTCACGGCACCATTAACATAAGACTTTGTTTTAAAAATGCCTAGCAAGAGAAGGCACAAAATCTTTCTAACTTGAGAAACAGGGATGGTGATTTTATAGAGCTTTGGCAGGAGGGTTAACTATTTTCAGCTAATTAAAAGAACAGTGCAAGGGCAAATGTATATTAAAAAATAAAATGCTTAATTTTCATTTTTGAAAATAGAATTTTACCCCTGCCTTTCCTTAGAAAATTTATTTTTTAAAACTTATGTTTTTTTTTTTTTTGTCTCTTTGAAATACATGTAAATCTTTTCAGAAGTTAGGAAGCCTCTTGCCAGCTTTATGACCCAATAATATCTTTCTCAAGGACCTGGGAGCCATCTATGTGAAATGCAAACATTAAGGAAGATAGCACCCCTACCTTCCCAGTGTCTGTGGGAAGGACAGGAGCCTAACTTCAGCAAGTGCCTGGCTCAAGTTGCAAAACTACCTCTTGTCTAAAGATATGATAAATTTATTTTCCTTTGGTGTGAAAGCAATTAACTATGACAGTCATCCCAATTACCAGGTGAATTTAGGGTCAACTATGGGAAATAGATGGGGAAACAGTGGAAGCAGTGTCAGACTTTATTTTCGGGGGCTCCAAAATCACTGCAGATGGTGACTGCAGCCATGAAATTAAAAGACGCTTACTCCTTGGAAGGAAAGTTATGACCAACCTAGATAGCATATTGAAGAGCAGAGACATTACTCTGCCAACAAAGGTCCGTCTAGTCAAGGCTGTGGTTTTTCCAGTAGTCACGTATGGATGTGGGAATTGGACTGTGAAGAAGGCTGAGTGCCCAAGAATTGATGCTTTTGAAGTGTGGCATTGGAGAAGACTCTTGAGAGTCCCTTGGACTGCAAGGAGATGCAACCAGTCCATTCTGAAGGAGATCAGCCCTGGGTGTTCTTTGGAAGGAATGATGCTAAAGCTGAAACTCCAGTACTTTGGCCACCTCATGCAAAGTGTTGACTCATTGGAAAAGACTCTGAAGCTGGGAGGGATTGGGGGCAGGAGGAGAAGGGGACAACAGAGGATGAGATGGCTGGATGGCATCACTGACTCGATGGACATGAGTCTGAGTGAACTCCAGGAGTTGGTGATGGACAGGGAGGCCTGGCGTGCTGCAGTTCATGGGGTCGCAAAGAGTAGGACACAACTGAGCAACTGAACTGAACTGAACTAATGTGCAACAAATGGTGCTGCCAAGTACCCTGACTTGACTAGTTATTTATTTTTAGAACATGTATGCAATGAGCTGCATATGCCTACCTTTATAAAGGGATATGGCTTCTTATTGTTTTTGTAATCTCTTCACAAATTGCTTATGGTACCTATAATGTTCTGGTTTAATGCTCATTCAGTAGTAAAACGTTTCTTTCTCTATTATCATTGTGATGAAGTTTTATACATTGGGAGGAGATTTTGATTTTATTTATATTTGCAGAAACAATTGGTCAAAAGAAGTTTTCCCCAAAATGGAGCAATTTTTCTTGTAGATTACAATCACTGGGCAATTTGGATTTTACTGAAAGAGAATGGATAGGAGGGTACATTACATCAATATCTTGTGTATTAGACCAATATCTTGTGCAGAAGAGGGTGGGGAAAAAGTAGATGTGAAAAAGAAGGGGAACACAAGGACATGAAAGAATCACAGTGGGAAATTCTCATTCAATATCTATTACAAAATATTATAGAAGTAAATTTATTGTTTAGAATTCTCTTTCTCCCATAAACACACTGACATCAAAGGGATTGTATAACTCATTCTGCATCCTTGCTGTCCAGCATTTACTACAGTAAAAAATGTTTCTTTTTTGAGTTGATATATAATTGACATTACATTGTGTAAGTTTAAGGTTATGTAATGTGTTGATTTGAAGCTATTGCAATATAATTGCCACCATAGCTCGAGCTAACACCATTATCACATCCCACAATTATTTCTTTTGTTGTATGAGAACTTTTAAGATCTAGCCTGTTAGCAATTGTGAAGTAAATGCAGTATCGTTGATTATAATTAACAGGTTACACCTTCAGTTCAGTTCAGTCACTCAGTCCTGTCCGACTCTTTGCGACCCCATGAATTGCAGCACGCCAGGCCTCCGTGTCCATCAACAACTCCCAGAGTTCACTCAGACTCACATCCATCAAGTCAGTGATGTCATCCAGCCATCTCATCCTCTGTTGACCCCTTCTCCTCCTGCCCCCAATCCCTCCAGCATCAGTCTTTTCCAATGAGTCACCTCTTCACATGAGGTGGCCAAAGTACTGGAGTTTCAGCTTTAGCATCATTCCTTCCAAAGAACACCCAGGACCGATCTCCTTTAGAATGGACTGGTTGCATCTCCTTGCAGTCCAAGGGACTCTCAAGAGTCTTCACCAAAACCACACTTCAAAAGCATCGATTCTTCAGCGTTCAGCTTTCTTCACAGTCTAACACTCACATCCATACATGACCACTGTAAAAACCATAGCCTTGACTAGGCAGACCTTTGTTGGCAAAGTAATGTCTCTGCTTTTCAATATGCTGTCTAGGTTGGTCATACCTTTTCTTCCAAGGAGTAAGCGTCTTTTAATTTCATGGCTGCAATCACCATCTGCAGTTATTTTGGAGCCCCCCAAAATAAAGTCTAACACTGTTTCCACTGTTTCCTATCTATTTGCCATGAAGTGATGGGACCAGATACCTTGATCTTAGTTTTCTCAGTGTTGAGCTAAGCCACGTCTTAGGTCTCCAGAACTTTTTTATCTCCTAGTTGCAAGTTTGTACATTTCAATAACATTTCCCCAATGTCCCTCCCTCACAGTCCATGATAACCACCACTATTCTACTCTGCTTCTGCAAGTTCAGCTTCTTAAACTTCCATTAAATAAGTGATATCATACAATATTTGTTTTTCTATATCTGACTTTCCTCATTAAGCATAATTCCCTCAGTGTTGTTCTTTCTCTTTCATGACTTGATAACATTTTGTTGTATATAGCTAACACATCTTTATCCATTCATCCATTGATGGATACTTAGATTGTTTCCAGGTCTTGGCTATTGTCAATAATGGAGTGCAGATGCCCTTTTGATATCCTGTTTTCTTTTCCGTTAGGTATATACCCAGAAGTGAAATTTCTCAATCATATGGTAGTTCTATTTTTAATTCTTTGAAGAATCTTCATATCATTTCCCTTAGTAACTGTACCAATTTACATTCCCACCAACAGAGTACAAGTTTTCCCTTTTCTCAGCATCCTTGCCAAAGCCTATTATCTCTCTTCTTTTTGATAATGGCAGGTGTGAGGCACTATCTCATTATGGTTTTGAGTTGGGTTTCCCTGATGATTAGTGATGCTGAACACCTTTTCATGTATCTGTTGTCATTTGTATGTCTTTTTTGGGAAAATGTCTATTCAGTTCCTCTGCACATCTTATATTGAATTGTTTAGTTTCTTACCATTCAGTTGTATGAGTTCCTCATATACTTTGGATATTAACTCTTTATCAGATATATGATTTGCAAATTTTTTTTTTTCCATTCTGTAGGCTGTTGTTTCATTTTGTTTCCTTCATTGTGCAGAAGCTTTTAGCTTGATGCAGTCACACTTACTGTTTTTTGCTTTTTGTCTTAGTTTTCAATGTCATATCCAAAAAATTGTTGCCAGACCTGATGTCAAGGAGTTTGCCTCTTATATCTTCTCGATGTTTCATGATTTGAGGTCTTACATTCAAATCTTTAATTCCAGTAGATTTTTGTATATGATATAAGATAGGGATTCAGTTCCTTCTTTTGCATGTGGTTGTCCTGTTTTCTCACCACTATTTATTGGAGAGACTCTGTATCCCATTATACATTGTTGGCTCCTTTATCAGAAATTAATTGATCATACACATGTAGGTTTATTCTTGGCTGTCTTGTTTTGCCCCATTGATCTATGTGTCTGGTATTATGCCAGTATATGCTGTTTTTATTACTACAGCTTTGTAATATAATATGAAGTCAAGAAATGTGATGCCTCTGGCTTTGTTTCTTTTCATTGCTTTGGCTCTTCAAAGCTTTTCTGGTTCCATGCAAAATTAAGGATTGTTTTTTTTCTATTTTTGTGTAAAAATTACATTATAATTTTGAGAAGGATTGCATTGAATCTATAGATGGCTTTGAATATTATGGATATTTTACAATATTAATTATTCTGATCCACAAACGTGGGACATGTTGCCATTTGCATTTTCAAGTTCTTTTATCAAAGTTGTAGTTTTCCTGGTATAGGTTTTCACTTCCTTGGTTAAATTTATTCCTAAGTATTTATTGCCTGTGATGCTGTTATAAATGGGATAGTATTATTTTAGCTCTTTTCCAGGTAGTTAATTGTTATTATATAGAAACAATTAATTTCTTTATATTGATTTTACATCCTGTACCTTTACTAAATTGATTGATCAGTTTCAAATGATGTGGGGTTCAGTCTTTGTGAGTTTTTAATATATAAGATCATATCATCTGTAAACTAAGACAATTTTACTTTTCTGATTAAAATGTCTCTTATTTCTTTAGCCTGGTTGCTTTGGCTAGAACTTGTAGTACTACACTGAATAAGAGTTGCAAAAGTGGACACACTTGTCTTGTTTCCAATATCTGAGGAAAAGTTTTCTATCTTGTATCATTGAGTATAGTGTTAGCTGTGGGGTTACTATAACAACCTGTTTTATGTTGGGGTATGTTTCTTCTATGGGCTTCCCAGGTGGTGCTAGTGGCAAAAAAAAAAAAAAAAAAAAAAAACCTGCCTGCCAGTGAAGGAGACAGAAGGGACATGGATTTGATTGCTGGGTTGGTAAGATCCCTGGGAACAGAGCCTGGCAACCCACTTCAGTACTCTTGACTGGAGAATCCCATGGACAGAGGAGCCTGGTGGGCTACAGTTCATATAGTCACAAAGAGTCAGACATAACTGAAGTGACAGTATGCACGCACACATGTATCTTCAATTTGTTGTGGGTTTTTATCATGAGAGGATGCTGTGTTTGTGACAAATGCTTTTTCTGTATGTATTGAGATGATCATATGGTTTTTATCTTTCTATTAATGTGAGGTATCACATTTATAGACTGATATATGTTGAATTCATCTATATATCCTAGGGATAAATTCCAGTTGGTTATAGTATATGATTCCCTTTATGTGTTGTTGAATTCAGTTATTATTAATAATATTTTATTGAGAAGTTTTGCATAGGTATTCATCATATATATTGGCCTATAGTTTTCTTTTCTTGTAATATACTTACCTGACTTGGGAATCAGGGTAATACCACCTGGTAAAATGAGCTGGGGTGTGTTCCGTGCTCTTTGATTTTTTGGAAGAGTTTGAGAAAGTTTGGCATTAGTTATTTAAGTATTTGGTAGAATTCACCAATGAAACCATCTGATCCTGGGTTTTTCTGTGTTGGAAGGTTTTTGACTACCTGTTTAGAAACCTTCCTAGTTACTCGTCTGTTCAGATTTTCTATTTCTTCATGACTCTGTCTTGGTAGTTGTATGGTATAGGAATTCATCCATTTTTTCCAAGTTACTCAATTTCTTGGCACGTAATTATTCACAGTAGTCTCATATGACCTTACGTATTTTTGTGGTATCAATTGTAATGCCTCTTCTTCATTTCTAACTTAATTCGAGTCTTTTTTTCTTAGTTGCTCTAGCTAAATGATTTTTTCTTCTTATCTTTTAAAAAAAACAGTTCTTATTTTTGCTCTTGCTTTAGTGTTTCTGATCTCTTCTTTCATTTATTTGCATTCTGATTTTTATTTCCTTCCTTCTGCTAACTTTGGGATTAATTTGCTCTATTTGAAACTAATATCTGACAAATCTTTTCCAAGCTCTAGGCATCTATTACAAATTAACTTTAAAACAGGTCCAGATATTGTGGAAAAGAGGTCTTTTGACATAAAGCTTGTCTTTTTTTGTTGTGGTTTTCACATAGCAATTATTATCAATTTGATTTATTGTTAAACAGAAGTACAATACAAACCCAAGAATGCTTTTCTCCAGAAATTGATAAATTGATTCTAAAATTATATGGCAATGCAAAGCACATAGAATAACCAAAACAATTTAAAATAGATGAGCACAGTTTAGGAACAGATGACCCAGTTTAAGACATGCTGTAGTACAATGTTGATCAAGTGGTTCTGGCATAAGAACAGACAGATATAAGTGACAGAGATCCAGAGGTGCTAACTTCTAGAAACAAAATAAGTGACCCATGCGAATGAAATGTACATCATAGGGAATATGGTCATTTATATTGTAGTAACTTTGTATGATGATGGATGGTAACTAGACATAATACAGTCTTCATTTCATAATGTATAGAAATAGCAACTCACTATGTTGTTCATCTGGAACTAATGTTGTAGTTGAATTAAACTTCAATTAAAGAAATATGTAGACTGAGATGAAATACATCCAAAAGGTAATAATGGTTACCTCTGGGATAGTGAGGAATATGGGTGATTATTCATTTTTCATTTATGATAAGGCTTCCTTGGAAGGAAAGTTATGACCAATGTAGATAGCATATTGAAAAGCAGAGACATTACTTTGCCAACAAAGGTCTGTCTAGTCAAGGCTATGGTTTTTCCAGTGGTCATGTATGGATGTGAGAGTTGGACTGTAAAGAAAGCTGAGCACCGAAGAATTGATGCTTTTGAACTGTGGTGTTGGAGAAGACTCTTGAGAGTCCCTTGGACTGCAAGGAGGTTCAACCAGTCCATCCTAAAGGAGATCAGTCCTGGGTGTTCTTTGGAAGGAATGATGCTAAAGCTGAAACTCCAGTACTTTGGCCACCTCATGTGAAGAGCTGACTCATTGGAAAAGACTCTGATGCTGGGAGGGATTGGGGGCAGGAGGAAAAGGGGACAACAGAGGATGAGATGGCTGGATGGCATCACTGACTTGATGGATGTGAGTCTGAGTGAACTCCGGGAGTTGCTGATGGACAGGAAGGCCTGGCGTGCTGTGATTCATGGGGTTGCAAAGAGTCGGACACGACTGAGCGACTGAACTGAACTGAACTGAAGGCTTTCTTTAATGACATTATTTCTCTCTCCATTTGTTGGAAACAGTATTTGTGCTCCCTAGAATCTACTCCCCAGATTGTGGGAGTAGATTCATTCCCACACCCCCCAGAATATGCTCCCCAGATTCCATCCAAATCTTCAGTCATTTAAATCTGATTTTGAACTTTGGCTTCTTCATTATGGTGGTTTTTTTAGGTTGGTTTGGCTTTTAATCTCTGTTCTTAAAAACCTCTTTGTCACTCTCCTAATGCCTTATCACTTAAATAGCCCTTCAAAATTTACATGTTCCATAGAAGTTTTAAAAACTTTGGAATTGAAGGATACAGCTTTCTCATTCTTAGTAAAGTTTCCTCACGGCATTAGACATTCTCCTTATTACTTCCAACCAAGGATGAACATGCTGACACAGCCTCTGAAGATCCCACGCCCAGCCCTGAGGGCTGCTTTAATCAAATCTGTAATCTCAAGGGGCATAAATAAGCATTTCTTTCTCTGCCTCCTACACTGTATTGCTAATCACCCTACTATAATCATGTTAACTCCTCCACCACCTCTTCCATCAGACAGAAGTTCCTAGATCAGAAATATACTCTATTTGTATTTTAATCATTAGCATCCTGTACCTTTTCTGGTACTTAATAAGTATTTGCTGACTCAGTGAATGAATCATAATTTCTCCAAACACAAATAAATTTGCTAAATTAAACAATGAAAAGGAAGAAAGTTAAGCTGGTGGACATCTCTGGATGATTGGTAGTGACCATCTGGGAGCTATGTTGAGAAGGACTCTGACTATAAATATGTAAATAAATAAGTATGTACATACACAAACACACACTCCTTAGAAAGACATTGAAATTAGTAATATTTTCTACGAACTAGTAGAATAACGCTGTCGTGAGTGGCACATATTTACCATTTTGAGGTCAGATTTTAAACGTGTGTGTGTATGTTTGTATAATTTTATAGATAGTTTACAAAGACCCTAATGTATTTTAAAGCATTTGATTTTTTTACAACAAACTTATTTCCTGCTTTACAGATGTGTAAAAGGATGTTAGAGCATTAAAGTCATTTTCCAAAGATTATAATTTATAAGGTTACTCTGGGACTCAAACCTGACGTCTAACAACAATAGCAAAATAACAGAGATATTCCCACTATACCACTATTGCTCACTTCTCTATCACCTGTAATTATACACAATTCATGTGCAGGCATGCCCAAGCAATATATGGATGGCTTCCATTTTACCATAATTATAGCAAGGAAACAATCTGGAGAATATAAACTAAACAATTTTTACCAAAAGAGATCCATATGTCCCTTGCAAATGTCAGTTATTAACAGTTACTAATTATACGTTCTTATTCAGTACAAAGTTCTGTATTGTTCAAGTGATTGGAGGTTATACAAGAGTTAGTTTAACAACAGAAATATCCATAGTGATTGAACTTTGATGGTAAAATTAAGTTGAAACCCTTCTTATTTGCTTTGTATTGCCTGGAAAAGTCAAATTAGCATAAATAAGCAAATACTTCTAGCAACTATGATCCAAGTATAATGTAGCTCAAAAATATGTAAGGGAAAAGAATAAGACATGAGGGAAGAATTCAACAAGGCTGACTCAAGGCATTAGCCTTCTCATGTATTTGGTATTTTGTTTTATTATTCTACATATTCATTGTTTTTTCAAAGTCAGCCCCTCAGGCATTTAGATATGGATGATGAGCAGGGAAACAATTCTAGAATTCTACAATCCTCTATAAATTCTGCTAAGGCCCATGTAATATGTTCTGAGTTGGGGGCTGAGGAATAAAGAAGTTAGGGGGACAGAGCCAGAAAGGTTGTACATAGATATGGAAAGACACCTTCTGGTCAGCATTGCTGTGTGACTGTGGACAAATAGGTTCCCCACAGGTCTCTGGCCTCAGCTGTGCACCAGACAATTGGGATAATAACATGGTGTTGTGGGGCTTTCCTGGTGACAATCTGCCTGCCAATAAAGGAGATCTAAGAAACATGGGTTTGATCCCAGGGTCAGGAAGATCCCCTGGAGGAAGGCATCGCAACTCACTCCAGTATTCTTGCCTGGAGAATCCCATGGACAGAGGAGCCTGGTGGGCTACATCCATAGGTTCACAAAGATCTGGGCACAACTGAAGCAACAGCTTGTATGCACATATGCTTGGAGTTGTGAGGAGCAAATGTGTAAATGTGCAAAATGCTTGAGAAAATGCCAGGGCAATCTCAGTAATTATAAGCTACTAGTAATAAATGTCGGAAAGGCAATGGCACCCCACTCCAGTATTCTTGCCTGGAAAATCCCATGGACGGAGGAGACTGGTAGGCTGCAGTCCATGGGGTCACTAACATTTGGACACAACTGAGCGACTTCACTTTCACTTTTCGCTTTCACGCTTTGAAGGAAATGGCAACCCACTCCAGTGTTCTTGCCTGGAGAATCCCAGGGACAGGGCAGCCTGGTGGGGTCGCACAGTCGGACACGACCGAAGTGACTTCGCAGCAGCAGCAGCAGCATTAATAAAAGTAGGTACAGGGTCAAAATTATTGATTTTTAAAATAGGAAGAATTGCAGGAGTACTGAAACTCCAATACTTTGGCCACCTGATGCAAAGAACTGACTCATTTGAGAAGACCCTGATGCTGGGAAAGATTGAAGGTGGGAGGAGAAGGGGACAACAGAGGATGAGAGGATTGGATGGCATCACCGACTCAATGGACATGAGTTTGAGTAAACTCTGGGAGTTGGTGATGGACAGGGAAGCGTGGCATGCTGCAGTCCATGGGGTCGCAAAGAGTCAGACATGACTGAGCGAATGAAATGAGCTGAGCTGATAGTGCGAAGAGCACACTCTGGAGTCTAAATACCTGGCTTTAAATACAACCCCTGCTACTGATAAACAAACCTCTTAACCTCACTGATTCTTAGTATCATCATTAGCAAAATGGATCTAATAATATTTAATGCAAAGGAAGGCCTCGCACAGTTTTAAAAAAAAAAAAGGTTTTTGTAAGTGAAAAGAAAAAATACTATGTAACTTTTAGTTACTCTATTCCCACAAATCATCAGCACAGTTTGAGAGAAAACTGTTATGTCAGTTATACCATAAGGTAGGCTCAGATTTGAAACAGACTTATGCAACTCATTTCCACTCTGACAACCAAGAGAAGATCTGAATGGCAGGCTGGAGAAGGAGGGCAGGGTCGAAAGAGAGAACTGGAGCATAAAGCACTCTTTTGGAAGGGTTGACGTGATTGGTTATAAGCAAACAGCATTAGACCTCAGAGAAAGAAGACATTCAGTTCAGTTCAGTCGCTCAGTTGTGTCCAATTCTCTGCGACGCCATGAATCACAGCACACCAGGCCTCCCTGTTCATCACCATCTCCCGGAGTTCACACAAGACTCATGTCCATCAAGTCGGTGATGCCATCCAGCCATCTCATCCTCTGTCGTCCCCTTCTCCTCCTGCCCCCAATCCCTCCCAGCATCGGAGTCTTTTCCAATGAGTCAACTCTTCTCATGAGGTAGTCAAAGTACTGGAGTTTCAGCTTTAGCATCATTCCTTCCAAAGAAATCCCAGGGCTGATCTCCTTCAGAATGGACTGGTTGGATCTCCTTGCAGTCCAAGGGACTCTCAAGAGTCTTCTCCAACACCACAGTTCGAGAATCAAATACCCAAGAAAACTTTCAATCACAAACCACACAATTCAACTAAATTAGACCTAGCATGAACTTTTTATTTTCTTTTTGACTTAAAAACTATGAAGGATATATTATTGAATTGGACAAAATATTTTGCTTAGTTTAAGTATGATGTGAAAGCCATTTTTTGAGTTCATTGTGATTTGCCAGCTTACTAATTCACTCAAGTTAACTGTAAATATCCACATATAAATTACCTTTTTCTTTAACCTCTGATAGATTGCTGTGCTGGAGAAGGCAATGGCAACCCACTCCAGTACTCTTGCCTGGAAAATTCCATGGATGGAGGAGTCTGGTAGGCTGCAGTCCATGGGGTCGCTAAGAGTCGGGCATGACTGAGCAACTTCACTTTCACTTTTCCCTTTCATGCACTGGAGAAGGAAATGGCAACCCACTCCAGTGTTCTTGCCTGGAGAATCTCAGGGACGGAGGAGCCAAGTGGGCTGCCGTCTATGGGGTCGCACAGAGTAGGACACGACTGAAGCAACTTAGCAGCAGCAGCAGATTGCTATGTTGCTGTGTTCAGTTGCTCAGTCATGTCCGACTCTTTGAGACCATGGACTGTAGCCTGCCAGACTCGTCTGTCCATGGGATTTTCCCAGCAAGAATACTGGAGCAGGTTGCCATTTCCCCCTCCAGAGGATCTTCTTGCCTCCTTTATCTTAAATTATTTGGTGTTTTCTCTCCAAAGATTCTGTGATGAACAATGCACAGATTCTAAACTGTTATAGTTTCTGAAACTCATTTTATAAAACTGGAAAACAACGTTTTGGCTACCAGAAATCTCTGTAATGACACTGGCATCCTGAGCAGAAACCTATAAAAGGGCCCACCTGTCAGCAGATCTTGGTAAAACATTACATCTCCTTTCAGAGCAGACGGTAGCTATTAGCTCTTTAATATGGAAATGAGCAGTCTCAGCATAGTTTCAAAACTTGTGAAATGTCACCACACACATTTCACTGCACCTGCATGAACCACAGAAATTACAGCCAAGTTCCCAGTCTCATTAAAAACGTCATTGACAGTTGCCTTAACTCACTTTTTTTTTTTTTTTTGCTTTGAAACCATAAACTCTATCTTCTGTTTCCTGTCCTAAGCAAAAATATCTAGACTTGCCACGGAAGAGCAACTTTTTGAGATACACTGTGTGGTAATGCTAGTTCACACAAAAGATTTTAAAATTGCCTTTGATTCTAAATTGTGCCCTGTGGCATTCTTAATTAATTCTCAAATGTATTGTATTCCTTTCTAGGTATTCTCTACCTACTTACAGCAAAGCAACAGTGAGGTCTTTGCAGACATTAAGAATTAATACTTTAGTAAGCAGACTGGAGAGTGAGATATAAAGATAAGTGAAAATAAAAAATAAAGGATTTAAGTAAAACTGAGCCCATAAAAGTAGTTCTCCCAAGATTATGAGTGCTTTGGTTGGGTCTCTCATTCACTTCATATTGCCCTCAGCACATAACCTGCTCAAATATGCATTTTATAAATATCTATTGGTGATGGCACACAGACATGACTTTTAATAACACCACAACAAGGAACCCAAAGTGCCAAGTTTTATTAAGTCTCCTCCTTCCCCTCAACCAAAAAAAGTGCATTCTCTCCTAAGTTCCCAGTTATTGACAGTAGCAGAACATTTTAGCTTCCCATTTATGTTTTAGGTCTAAATGCTATTTTTTAACATTCTAATTGCTCATCTCTGGACACTTTTTATTAGGATCTCAGATGTTGGTGGAGTTGAATGATGCTCTTCTTTGAAAGTTTGTATTTGCAAGTATTCTGTTCTTGAAAGTCAGAAAAGTCTCCCAGAAAAAAAGGGAACTGGAACCCTCTCTGAGGTTTTTAAATATAAAAATATTGCTGACGGGCTTGAATAAGTCCTTTGAATCCAACCTTCATAATTAATACCAGTAGCTCCTGAAGGGGAATTCACATAAAGGTAAACAGCCTGGATTAATGATCTGGCTGCAGCACCAAGACCCAGACGTGTTTGGAGGAGATATCTAGGCTCTAGCAGGGCTGGTGCTGCTGTAGCCTTCATGGTGATCCAGTCTCCCTGGCATCTTCCACATGTGTAAGGGTAACACCAAAGGACAAGACCCTTAAAGATAGATAACACCACTGTTGGCTCCAAAGATTGCTACAGGATGCATGGATTGAACGTGACATTGTGCTCTTGCCTGCTAAACCTGGGCATGAAACTAGCAGCAACAGCCTCACACTCTGGCTTCCCTGGCAACCTCATAGCCCTGGTTTCCGCAAGGGCACAGTGATTTCTCAAGCAAGGAAGGTCCACTTGATGGTAGCACATTTCCTCTGGCTACCTTGGGCGTTGCTGAGTTCCATCTCATTGGTTCACAGGGTCCCAAGGTCACCTATAGAGGTTCATTCTGAGGTTAATGAGCATCTCTGGGATTTGGAGAAAATATTCATGGAATTAACCAAGTAAAAGACTGAACTTTTTGCTAGTTAATATGCAGAGTGTTAGTGTTCAGACACAGAGCAAAATGTAAACATGACCTTAATTTACTCAGATGTCCAACTGATGGACATAAATTTTTCCTCTCCATAATCAGCCTTCAAGAACTCTAGGGATTATCTGGCATAAAAACAAGCAAAGCTAAAGCATATTATAGTAAATCAATATGTCAGTTGAGTGGTACATATATAAATCTTGAAGTGTCATTTTTCACTGGAACCAGTTTTCCTGCACAGTGTCTGTGATATTGCTGCTGCTAAGTCACTTCAGTCATGTCCGACTCTGTGCAACCCCACAGATGGCACCCCACCAGGCTCTGCTGTCCCTGGGATTCTCCAGGCAAGAACACTGGAGTGGGTTGCCATTTCCTTCTCCAATACATGAAAGTGAAAAGTGAAAGCGAAGTCGCTGAGTCGTGTCTGACTGTTAGCGACCCCATGGACTGCAGTCTACCAGGCTCCTCCGTCCATGGGATCTTCCAGGCAAGAGTACTGGAGTGGGTTGCCATTGCCTTCTCCGAATATGGCTTATTACGTCAGAGCTTTCCTGAGTAAGTGTCCTACAATTGAGATGTACCTCCTTCATACTGAATGCTGAGCACCAACGGATACTTAGGTTCCTTGCTGGGTAGATGCCTTGCCTCTGTCTCTGTCAGCTGATACCAAAGTCATGATTCACAAATTGAGCAGTCCTGTCATGTCTAAGAAACTGACTCATCTGCTTGCTTTTAGTCACCATCTTTCTTCTCCTCTCCTTCCCTTCATTCAGATGTCATGTTCCTTGACCACCTTGTAGAGCAGCACTTGGCATTTTTAGCTACCTTCAACTCACCTACTGACTTTTTGCACTGTGGCACTTCCACTAACTGCATGGTGGTCAGTGAATTTTCTCTTCCCAATTTTAAAGGTACATGAATTTAGAACAGTGAGATAAGATTATTATTTTAAAGTAAAGGATTTCTGCCAATCTGCTGTTTGGATTTTTGAATCTTTTTTTTTTTCCAAATTTATCATCAGAATTTTTATTTAAAAATTTCCTGATTTTTTATTATTTTGGCAAAATATTCATATACTAATTGAAAGCATGTAAGACTTCAACAATTCTCCAGTACCATACTGTCATCTTTGTTTATTTATAGTGGAGTCTAGTTGTGTTAGTTTCTTCTGCACAGTAGAGTAAATAATAATATATCCCCTCTTGGGTGTGGGGGAGGATTTCCTTGCCATTGAGGTCAGCACAGAGCACTGAGTAGAGTTCCCTGAAGTACACAGTAGGTTCTCACTAGTTATGTATGTTATACAGTAATAATGTACATATGTCAGTCCCAGTCTCCCAATCCATCCCACCCCTCTACCTGCCTTGGTATCCATATGTTCGCTCTGTATGTCTGGTTTCTCTATTTCTGCTCTGCTATTTCATCTATACCATTTTTCTAGATTCCACATATATGCACTAACATGCAATATCTGTTTTTTCTCTTTCTGACGTACTTCATTCTGTATACCTGTCTCTAGGTACATCCATGTCTCTGCAAACCGCGCAGTTTCTTTCCTTTGGTGTGCCTGAGTAGTATTCCGTTGCATATGTGCACTGCGTCTTTTTGATCCATTCCTGTGTTAATGGATATTTAGGTTGCTTCTATGTCCAGGCTATTGTAAATAGAGCTGCAGTGAACATTGGGGTGCATGTATCTTTTTGAATTATGGTTTTCTACAAGTATACTCCAAGGGGTAGGATTGGTGGATCATATGGTAGTCTTTTTTTTTTTTTCTTTTTCATATGGTAGTCTTATTTTCAGTTTTCTAAGGAACCTCCATATTGTTCCCCATAGTGGCTGTATCAATTTACATCCCCACCAACTTTGTGTTAGGGTTCTCTTTCCTCCACACCCTCTCCAGCGTTTATTGTATGTAGGTTTTTTGATGATGATCATTATGACTGATGTAATGCCTCTTTATACTTTTGATTTCCATTTCTATAATAATTATTGATGTTGAGCATCTTTTCATGTGTTTGTTGACCATCTACATATCTTCTTTGGATAAATGTCTATTTATATCTTCTGCCATTGTTTTATTGGGTTTTGGGGTTTTTTTGGTATTGAGCTACATGAGCTATTTGCATATTTGGAGGGGGGGTTGCTTTTTAATTTATCTATTTATTTTTAGCTGCTGGGTCTTTGTTGCTGCATATGGGCTTTCTCTAGTTGGAGTGAGTGTGCTTGTTGTGGTGGCTTCTGTTGTTCTGGAGAACAGGCTCCAGGGTGTATGGGCTTCAGCAGCTGTGGCACACAAGCTTTATTGCCTCAGAGCATGTGGAATCTTCCTGGGACAGGGATTGCACCTGTATCCCCTGCATTGGTAAATGGATTCTTTACCACTGGACCACCAGGGAAGTCCTATTTGTATATTTTGGAGATTAATCCTAGTCAGTTGCTTCATTTGCAAATATTTTCTCCCATTCTGAGGGTTGTCTATTTATTTTGTTTACAGTTTCCTTTGATGTGCAAAAATGTAAGTATAGTTAATTAAACAAATCCCATTTGTTTATTTTTGTTTTTTTCATATTCTAGGAGGTAGGTCAAAAAAGATCTTGTAGGAATTTATGTCAAAGAGTGCTTTTCCTATGTTTTCCTTCAAGAGTTGTACAGTGTCCTGTCTTACATTTACGTCTTTAATTCATTTTGAGTTTATTTTTGTGTGTGGCATTAAGTAGTATTCTAATTTCATCTTTTTTTTTTTTTTTTACTTGTAGCAGTCCAGATTTTCCAGAACCACTTACTGAAGAGGTTGTCTTTTCTCCATTGTATATTCTTGTCTCCTTTGTCATAAATTAAGTGATCATAGCTGTGTCGGTTTATCTCTGAGCTTTCTATCCTGGACAATTATTCTATATTTGTGTTTGTGCCAGTACAATACTGTCTTGATGACTGTAGCTTTGTATTATAGTCTCAAGCCAGGGAGCCTGATTCCTCCAGCTCCATTTTTCTTATGATTGCTTTGATTGTACAGGGTCTTTTGAGTTTTTGTACAAATTGTGCACTTTTTAGTCTAATTCTGTGAAAAATGCCAACGTTACTGCCAATTTGATAGGGATTGCATTGAATCTTTAGATTGCTTTGAGTAATATAGTCATTTCTATAATATTGATACTTCCAATCCAAGAATATGGTGTATTTCTCTATCTGTTTGTATCATCCTTGATTTCTTTCATCAGTATCTTATGGTTTTCTGAGTACAGGTTTTTTCCATCTTAAGGTAGACTTATTTCCAAGTATTTTATTCTTTTAGTTGCAATGAAAAATGGGATTGTTTCCTTAATTTTGCTTTCTGATCTTTCACTGTTAGTATATGGGAATGCAGGAGATTTCTGTGCATTAATTTTGTATCTTCAACATCACCAAATTCATTGATAAACTCTAGTAGTTTTCTGGTGGCATATTTAGGATGTTCTATGCATAGTATCATGTCATCTGCCAACACTTGACAATTTTACTTCTTTTCAAATTTTGATTCTTTTAGTTAATATTTCTTTTTCTTCTCTGATTTCTGTGCATTTCTAAAACTATGTTGAATAAAAGTGGACGCCCTTGTCTTGCTCTTGATTTAGGAGGAAATGCTTTCAGTTTTTCATCTTTGAGAATGATGATTGCTGTGATTTTGTCATATGCAGCCATTATTATATTGAGGTAGGTTCCTCTTTGCTCACTTTCTGGAGAGTTTTAACATAAATGGGTGTTGAATTTTGTCAGGCTTTTTCTGCATCTATTGAGATGATCATATAGTTTTTATCTTTTAATTTTTCAATATGATGTATCACATTGATTTGCATATATTGAAGAATTCTTGTACCCTTGGGATCAAATCCACTTTATCATGGTATATGATCATTTTAATGTGCTGGTGAGTTCTATAGGCTAGTATTTTGTTGAGGATTTTTCATCTGCATTCTTTAGTGATGGTGGTGGTCTAGTTGTTAAGTTGTGTCCAACTCTTGTGACCCCATGGACTGTAGCCTGCCAGGCTCCTCTCTCCATGGGATTCTCCAGGCAAGAATACTGGAGTGGGTTGCCATTTCCTTCTCTAGGGGATCTTCCTGACCCAGGAATGGAACCTGGGTCTCCCACATTGCAGGCTGATTCTTTACCGACTGAGCTATGAGGGAAGCCCACCTTTTGTGATATTGGCCTTTAATTTACTTTTGTGTGTGACATCTTTGTCTTGTTTTGGTATCAGAGTTTTGGTGGCCTTGTAGAATGAGCTTGGGAATGTTTTTCCCTCTGCAATTTTTGGGGTGAATTTAAGAAGGATAGCTCTTTGTTCTCTAAATGTTTGATAGAATTCACTTGTGAAGCCATTTGGTCCTGGACTTTTGTTTGTTGGAAGATTTTTAATCATGGTTTCAATTTCATGACTTATGATTGGTCTGTTTATATTTTCTATTTCTTTCTTGTTCAGTCTGGGAAGGCTGGACCGACCTTTCTAAGAATTTGTCCATTTCTTCTTGGTTGTCTATTTTATTGACATATATTTGTTTTTAGTAATTTCTTATGCTTCTTTATTTTTCAGTGGTGTCAGTTGTAAGCTTTTCCTTTTCATTTCTAATTTTATTGATTTGAGACAGCTCCCTTTTTTCTTGCTGAGTCTAGCTAAAGGTTTATCAATTTTATTCTTTTTCTCAAAGAACCAGCTTTTAGTTTTACTGTTCATTGCTGTTGTTTTCTCATTTTCCATTTTATTTATTTCTGCTCTGATCTTCATGATTTCTTTCCTTCTACTAATTTGGGGTTTTGTTTATTCTTCTTTCTCTAGTTGCTTTAGATGTATGTTTAGGTTGTTTATTTGAGATTTTTCATGTTTCTTGACAGAGGATTGTATTGCTTCCCTCTTAGAACTGCTTTTGCTGCATTCCATAGGTTTTGAGTCATGGTGTTTTCATTGTCATTGGTTTCTAGGCATTTTTTTGGTTTCCTCTTTGATCTCCTCAGTGATCTCTTAGTTATTTAGTAGCATACTGTTTAGCCTCCAAGAGGTTGTTTTTTACAGTATTTTTTTTCCTGTAGTTGACTTCTAATCTCATAGTGTTGTGGTCAGAAAAGATGCTTGATATGATTTCAGTTATCGTAAGTTTACTGAAGCATGATTTGTGACTGAAGAGGTGAACTATACTGGAGAATGTTCCATGCGCACTTGAGGAAAAAGTGTATTCTGCTGCTTTTTATGAAACATCTTATAATAAGTCTAAGTGAAGTCACTCAATCATGTCTGACTCTTTGCAACCCCATGGACTGTAGCCCACCAGACTCCTCCATCCATGGAATTTTCCAGGCAAGAGTACTGGAGTGGTTTGCCATTTCCTTCTCCAGGGGATCTTCCTGACCTAGGATCAAACCCAGGTCTCCCGCATTATAGGTAGACATTTTACCATCTAAGCTACCAGGGAAGTGTCTTATAAATATCAATAATTCTATCTGGCCTAATGTGTCATTTAAAGCTTCTGTTTCCCTATTAATTTTCCATTTGGATGATCTGTACATTGGTATAAGTGGGGTATTAAAGTCCTCCACTGTTGTGTTACTGCCAATTTCTCCTTTTAAGGCTGTTAGCATTTGCCTCATATATTGAGGTGCTTCTATGTTGGGTGCAAAAATATTTATAATTGTTATACCTTCTTCTTGGATTGATCCCTTGATCATTATGTAGTGGCCTTCCTTGTCTCTTATAACAGCTTTTATTTTAAAGTCTCTTTTGTCTGATAGGAGTATTGCTACTCTATCTTTCTTTTGATTTCCATTTGCATGGAATATCTTTTACTACTCCCTCACTTTCATTCTGTGTGTGTCCCTAGATCTGAAGTGAGTCTCTTGTAGACAGCATATATGTGGGTCTTGGTTTTGGATCCATTCAGCCAGTCTTTATCTTTTGTTTGGAACAATTAATTTATTTACATTTAAGGTGATTATTGAAATGCATGTTCCTATTGCCATTTTCTTAATTGTTTGGGGTTTGTTTTTATAGGTCTTTTCCTTGTCTTGTGTTTCCAACCTAGCACTTGTTGTAAAGCTGGATTTGGTGACGCTGAATTCTTTTAGCTTTTGCTTGTCTGTAAAGCTTTTGATTTTTCCATTGAATCTGGATGAGAGCCTTGCTGGTTGTAGGTTTTTCTCTTTCATCACTTCAAATATATCCTGCCATTCCCTTCTGACCTGCACAGTTTCTGCTGAAAAATCAGCTGGAAATCTTATGGGAATTCCCTTGTATGCTATTTATTGCTTTTCCCTTGCTGCTTTTAATATTTTGGTTTTGTATTAACTTTTTGTTAGCTTGATAATGTGTGTCTTGGCATGTTTCTCCTTGGGTTTATCTTGTATGTGACTTTCTGCACTTCCTAGATTTGGGTGACTTTCCCATGGAAGTGAAGTTTTCAACTGTAATCTATTTAAATATTTTCTCAGACACTTTGTCTTCCTCCTCTTCTTCTGGGATCCTCATAACTTGAATGTTGGTATGTTCAGTGTTATCCCAGAGGTCTCTAAGACTGTCCTCATTTCTTTTCATTCTATATCATTCTGTTCTAAGGCAGAGACTTCCATCATTCTATCTTCCAGGTCAGTTATCCATTCTTCTGCCTCAGTTATTCTGCTACTAAGGCTTTTATTTTCCTAAGGTATGTATAACTTACAGCTTTTGGGAAAGGTTTAAAGAAAAAAGAGAACCAAAATATATACAGTCAAATATATCCTACTACCCTATTAAATAAGAAATGTAATAGTTTAGCAAAGGAAGTTAAATAATGTGAATTGTGAGTAGTGACAGAGTTCTTCACACAACTTAATCAAAATTATAATTGGCCCACCCAAACCCAAACCAGAGTAGCCAATAACTCAGAAAATCCTAGTCTCATGTGTCAATTTCCACCAAGACCCAGAGAGAAATGAAACATGACCTTTAGCTGCAAGATAGTGAATGCAGAGACTGCCGCTACCCTAGTCCAGTATCACAAGTATCTTTTCAGTAGCAAATAGGAAAATATAGGCGGTACTACATAAATATAGTTGATAAAGACTATACACCTTAAAATCTGAATTGTATAGTCTTATATACAGAGAGCATAAGAATTGTCTGCACCTTGGATATCAAGGATAATATACAGAAGGGATCACAGTGTGGTGAGCCAACTCCTTTCTGATAGAAAAGAGGATTATAAAGCTACCAAACTCCATAACATACAAGGAAGGCTAAGGATCAAAGCTTTTAACACATACAATCTAAACTAGATATAGTTCCAGTTTTCAAGTTACATATATTGATTGGCATGAAAGCCAACTTGATATTGCAGTGTGCTGTGTGTGCTAGTTGCTCAATCATGTCCGACTCTTTGTGGCCCCATGGACTGTAACGCACCAGTCCATGGGGATTATCTAGGCAAGAATACTGGAGTGGGTTGCCATGCCCTCCTACAGGGGATCTTCCCAACCCAGGGATCAAGCCCAGGTCTCCTGCATTGCAGGCAGATTCTTCACTGTCTGAGCCAACTACAGAGTGACCCAGAAATCAATGGTTTGAATAAGATAGAAATTTGCACTTTAACAGTGCAAGATTTGCAGCAAGCTCCACTCCATCAGGCAATCTGTGGTTCAGATGAGCAGGGCAGTTCTACCATCCTATGGGCATTGTTATCAACTGCATAGTAGAACTAAGTTTGGAGGGTCCTGCAGTTCAAAGGGGACACATTTCGCTTCTGCCCACATTCCACTGAAAGAAGTAAAGAGCAAAGCTTGGTGGAAAGCTAGCAGGATTTGACTTAACAGCATGGCTGCACATTTCATTTTTGGTTTGAGAGAAATGTGTGGTTGGATGGATGGTTGAATGGATGATTGCCATCTATTAACAGTTTTCAAAATACTAAAATGTGTATGATCTAGTTGGTGTAATGACTCTTAATTAACACTTTTTATGTTATAAATTCAGTGTCAGGAGTTTAAGGGGAAAAATGTTCATTGATCTGAATGGACTGAAATTTCAGAGATTAAAGTGTTGACAATAAGGAGAATAGGTGAATATCACTGAATAATGTCTCATTAAGAATATCCCTAGACCTTCCCTTTGTTCATTAACAAGGATTTGCATTCATTTTCCCCATCTTCAGTTTTTTTTATTGATACATCTTTGTTTGTTACCTTTCTTATACAGTGAGCAATGAGAGGTACAACATCCATATGTACATATGTGATAGATCATTGGGAAATATACACCAAAAACCAGTCATAAAATGGGTTATGAGGTTGTGAAGAAAAGGAAACCATCGTGCACTCTTGATGCTAGTGTAAATTGGTATGGCCACTATAGAAAATGATACAGTTTTCCTCAAAAAATTTTAAAAAGTATGATTTAGCAACCTCACTCTTGGTTATATGTCAAAAGGAAATGAAATCAGGAACTCAAAGATATCTGCACCCTCATGTTCATTGCAGAATTAGTCACAATAGCCAAGATAATGGAAATAGCCCAAGTGTCCATCAACAGATGAATGGATAAACAAAGCTGTGGGATGTATATAAAATGCAATAATACTCAGACATAAAAAGGATTGAAATCTTGCCACTGTGATAACACAAATGGACCTGGAGAGTATTATGCTAAGTTAAGTAAGTCAGAAAGGGAGAGACAAATACCGTGATCCCACTTTTCTATGGACTCTAATGTCAAAATAAATGAATATAAATATATTCATTTATATACATATATGTGCATATATATATGCACAGTAGAATGTTATTCAGCCTTGAGAGAGACGGAAGTCCTGCATTTGTGACAACATGGATGAATCTGTAGGAGATTATGCTAAGATTAAGCCAGATACAGAGAGACAAATACTGTGTGTGGGATCTACAAAAAAATTAAATGCAGAGAAGAAGAGAGTAGAAAGGTGGTCCCAGGAGCTAGAGGGGTGAGGGAAACGGGGAGAATTTGTCAAAGGCTACAAGGTTGCAGTTTGTAGGACGAATAACTCCAGAGGTCAAATGTGCAGCATAGGGACTACAGTTAATGCTGTACTGAATACCAGAAATATGAGAAGAATAGATTCAGGTACATTATAAAAAGAAATGATAACTATATGAGGAGGTGCATTAATTAACTTAAATTTAGTAATTATTTCACTTACAACATGATTTGATATACATATATATTTGATGTGTGTATATCAAATCACGTTGTATACCGTTATTATCTACCATTTATATTAAAATGTATATTTTAAAATGTGCTATATATTGACTGATTTGGAGACCAATTGACTCGTAGTATTGTTGGAAAGAGGAAGATTTTTCAAGGAGCTCAAACCATTTTGTCCATAAAACTCTCTTCTCTCAAAGCAAAGTAGTTCAAGAGGGTATGAAGATGCATGATTAGTGTTGTACATGTACTTACAGGCCATACTCTCAACTGCTTTTCTGTCTGACCCATTCACTTTCACCATTCTCCTACTAATATAATGGAAATGTTTATATAGTGGGGAAGGGAATTATGACCTTTGAAGATTTCCTGATCTGAGATGAGCAGGGAGCATACCACTATGGCAGTCTGTCAAGAATGAGTTTAAACAGTGTATTTAACCTGACTTTTTTGAATGAGATTATTTGATAGTCATAGAATCCAAGTACTACCTTTTTAGTTTCCCATTGCATTGATCTCTGCAACATCTAAATAAAGAGAACGGCGTGTTCTTAAAAACAGGAGGTTTCTAGAGCTCTGCTGAGCTGTGAGCAGTGGCAGCATCTGCAGAAAGTTGCATAGGAACAAGTTTACACCAAGCTTCTGTCAGTATTTCTTAGGATTTTATGCTCATTTCATTGACAAGAAATGGCTTCATCCCTATAGAAATGTCTTCCAGCAGTTTTTACTTGTGTATCAGTACTTCTTATATGAAGCAGAAGAACTCATTAAGAAGAACAAAGGAGGCAGTCTTGTGTCCTGGTTATACTTAAAGGCTTTGTAGGCATACTAGTGGATATGCACCCACTGCTTGCTAGCTTTGAATCAGGTCAAATTATTTAAACAACCTAGGGCTCAGTTTCCTCATCTGCAAATGGACTATCATTTTGTTTCATGGTACAATCTGAGGATAAAGTGAGAGAATATGGGAAAAGCATTTAGGACAGTGCCTAGCACATAGTAAGCAGTCACTAAGCAGACTACAGTTACTTACTGTTGTTTATTCTTTGGTGGACTTTGATTTAAGAATAATATTGACTGTCTGTATAAATTATGACAAAACCCTGCTGTGGTCTCTATCTGGATCTGCAATCCATAGTTACTTCCATTAGTATTTAAATTGGTGGTAAATTCATAAGTTTCTACAGCATATCAAGATAATGTTTTCCTATATGCCTCAGCATTGACTGATGGTCAAAACATCTGAGACTCACTGTGCTTGAGAAACTGGTAATGAAGCTTATAGAGCTTATTGAAAATGCCATTTAACAAAATATATTAGCCCATTCCAAATGTCATCTCCAACTCTATTGTATTTCAAGTTAAAACACCATGCAAAAATATATCTAAAAGGCTCTATTACTTGCTTATTTTCAAGGGCATGGGGAAAATGTCACCAATTTGCAGATATCAAGGGCCTCTATAGTGTCCCTCTAACAAAATGGTGGGAAAGCAAGCTATGCACAAAACACGTGGTGGTAACGATCCCTCACTTATTAGAAATAATGTTTTCTGATTTCCAAATCTTTCAGAATAGAAACTGCTCATTTCACTATTTCATGGCATCTTTTTTGGTAGCCATTAATGTAACATTTCCTTCTACATTCAGTGGGGGAGATTTCTCTCTAGTGAAATGTCACCCTCCATAAATAAGAGTAGTGCAAGCCTTCCATCACTGTAATAGTTAAACAATGGCAAAGCTGAGTAATTGAAACAGAAAGAGAAGTCACCTTGACAGGGCTGTAACTGGCAAAAGCAGTTTAAGGTACCATAGCTTTTATTGTGAATGAGTTGAGTGAATTTATATATATTCACCAAACAAAATATATTTAAATAATATTCCAGTTTTGAGACAAATCAAGGAAATTCTTCTTGGACTTCTTACCTCCCTGTTTAGTTATTTAAAAAAATGCACAGTTTGGAAAATAAAATTAAACTGCAGCTTCTCTAGACATTAGGAAAATTACTGATTCCACTTTGAGGTCTTCTACAAAAGAATGTCATTAAAATGAAAAGTGAATGAAGTGCTTGCTATTGACCCTTGATATAAATTCTAGGATTTTTTAAAGGTTTGGGTTTTGTTATTGTTTAATATCCCACATGGGTATATACAAAATCAATTATATTAGACTGTTTGGAGTTGTAGCTGCCAAAGTAGATATTAGGATAACATGGACTACAAGAAATTTAGAAAATAATCATGCTACTTTAATATACAGCTCACTGGGTAGGATATTCTTTTCTTTCCCCTGAATCGAACACACAATTGCATCAAATTGTCATTTGGCATCACTAAAGTAAACCTCTTTTGAACACTGTCATTGCTACTTTTTGTACAATCCAGGAATGGCAGCACTTCACTTTATATAATAAAAGTTAAAAGACTGTTTTGAGTTACAAATATGTGGAATTTCTATAACTTTTAGTTTGGACAAAGATTCTACTTAAATGATCTGAACAGAAATTAAATTGCCAGGTCAGTATTATTGACATTTAAATTCCATGTAGGAAATATTATATGACCCAACAATGAAAATTAGAGCTTTTCGTAGAAAAAAAAAAATAGAACTCTTAGCCTTAATGTCTATTACCTATCAAACAGATTTTCCAAATTTATAAAATATAATGTGTTTCCACAGAGAAGGCAATGGCAACCCACTCCAGTACTCTTGCCTGGAAAATCCCATGGATGGAGGAGCCTGGTAGGCTGCAGTTCATGGGGTCACTGAGTCGGACACGACTGAGCAACTTCCCTTTCACTTTTCACTTCCATGCACTGGAGAAGGAAATGGCAACCCACTCCAGTGTTCTTGCCTGGAGAATCCCAGGGACAGGGGAGCCTGGTGGGCTGCTGTCTATGGGGTCAGGCAGAGTCGGACACGACTGAAGCGACTCAGCAGCAGCAGCAGCAATGTGTTTCCTGCTTTGATGCATTAACATTTCCCATCACACTTTCAATGGCATGGTGATTATTGCTTAAAATTAAACTTTAGCAGGCCTCCAAATCTAAGTCCAAGAGCTATTCAGTTGCTGCATGACATTTTTCTGGAAGTGACAGAAATATAGAAGAGATGCCGAAGTGAATTCATCAGGAATATGCCTTGTAGCACCCCACTGGGCAAGCTAAGTTTTTCCTGAAATAGTTACAGAATAACTTTTTTTCATGGAAGCAACTAGAGACCCTTTTAGTGAATTCAGGACCCATTGCGATGGGGGTGTGTGAGATCCTGGACCCTGACTCTACATGCAAACAAAGCAAGCTTTGTCCCAGATGACCTGGAAATAACTGCTCATGTCTCATTGGACTTTCTAGGACCACCTGTCTTCAACCAGGAATCACTGCACAACATAATTCTTTCCCAGTAGAGTGATTATTTCCTTTGTATAGGATGATTACAGTTTCTAAGCATACACACACACACACACACACACAGATGCTCACATGTTCTGTTAATGGGCTAGTTTCTTTTTTCAAACATCCTTTTACTTAGAATTACTTTCCTTTATGTAATGCATAATGAAGGGTTTCCCTGGCGGCTCAGACAGTGAAGAATCTGCCTACAATGTGAGACACCTGGATCTGATCCCTGGGTTGAGAAGATCCCTTGGAAAAGGAAATGGCAACCCACTTCAGTATTCTTGCCTTGAGAATTCCATGGCCAGAGGAGCCTGGCAGGCTATAGTCCATGTGGTCGCAAAGAAACAGACATGACTGAGCAACTTTGAGAGAGAAATGCACAATGGAAACAAAAATTAATACTATGAGACTCTTGGTAGAGCCAAGAAAATCCAGAACCACCTGCTGAAACATGGAGATGAGATTTTCAGACTTGTGTTCTATCTATTTTCCTGGTTTCTGTACTTTGAGTATTTATTTATAAGCAAGGAGATCCAACCAGTCCATTCTGAAGGAGATCAGCCCTGGGATTTCTTTGGAAGGAATGATGCTAAAGCTGAAACTCCAGTACTTTGGCCACCTCATGCGAAGAGTTGACTCATTGGAAAAGACTCTGATGCTGGGAGGGATTGGAGGCAGGGGGAGAAGGGGACGACAGAGGATGAGATGGCTGGATGACATCACGGACTTGATTGACGTGAATCTGAGTGAATTCCGGGAGCTGGTGATGGACAGGGAGGCCTGGCGTGCTGCGATTCATGGGGTAGCAAAGAGCCGGACATGACTGAGCAACTGAACTGAACTGAACTGAAGTATATTATCAATGGCAATTTTGCTATTAAAACTGAAAATAATGCTGCATAGTTTGACACATACAAGTATACTTAAGAAATAGAAGAGGATTTTTTAAAACCAGAATTTCTTTTAGAAAGTGAGATATACCAATTCTTAGCCCTTTATTCTATTCCATGAAGAGGCTGCCCATTGGGGCAGAATATTGGCAGAACTGGTCTCAGACTGAAATGGAGTCACCACCTTCAAACCCAGAGATCATAGTAAAAGGTTAAAAATATTGAAAGGGTCTAAATCTAACTAGAGGCTTGGTCCTAGAAATTCCATTAACATAAGTCTTAACGTAACTTGCTAAAAGCAGATTCTTAAAGGGCCAAGCCTGACGATTGTCTTCATATTTAAATGACCTTTCAAAACTATTACAATAAATCTATAAAACAGCTATATGCTGCTGTAATATGATGGAGCCGATGGTTATCCTGACATGTTTTTCTTAGGCATTATCCTCTTTGCTTCTATAATCAATGCTATAAACTTTAAGTACAACTACCCTTTTATGGGAAAAGGTATTTAACATAAAAATCAGCCTTCAGCATTGTTCGACCTGAATATTACCAAATTATAAATCCCTTCTTTCTCAGGCAAGCAGTGCTCAGTGTTTTGATACTCTACATAATCATTGCATTTCCTTGCCAGGTTGATTTATCTCTGAAAAGAGAAAGATAAAATAAAGCCACTGCTTACTTTAACGTATTTGTATAATTAAGTTAATTCTATTTTTCATTTGGCATATGAAAATATGTCACTGATGGCTATTTAACATCCCTCTTTACATGACATCCTTTGTTTAGATTCCTGATCCCCAATGGAATCCTAGTATTTCTTCCAACTAGTTTCTACATGACAGATACAGTTGCCTCTTAAACAGCATGGGTTTGAACTGTACAGGTCCACATACACCCTTTTTTTTTAAACAATAAATATTATAATACTACATATTTCCTAGCTGGTTGAATCTGTAGGTATGGAACCATGGATACAGAGGAACTGGACTGTGTCTAAGGAGGGCTAACTATATGTTATAGGTGGATTTTCCACTGCTCAGAGTTTGCAGCCCTAAACCTTACATTGTTCCAGCGCCAACTTTACAGTGATTATAAGTCCACTGTCAGACTGATAAAATCCCAGGCCTATGGTTCTGTGCACCTTTCCCATAAACTAGACCTGACAAAAATCTGGTTTCCTTGAGTTATCAAGACTCATCTATATGGTGAGTCACTAGAAACAATTATTCTTTCAATCTGTTCAACAGGGAAGAAAATTGAGTAAGTTTTGTCTCCTGGCATATTTGTTTCTAGCCTATCCTTACAAAGTCTTGAAAAACTGGAAATGTGATAAATGCTTGTATAATCTTATCAAAGCATAGAGTCATAAAAGATAACCTACTTTTCACATTCCAAATCCAAGCTTAAATTTATCATAGTGAATACATAGTCTACAGATTTCTAACTTTCTTAGCTTCTTTGAAAAATGATCCTTAAGAAGGAAACAAAACTTTCTATCCAACTTTCTGGAACCCTGAAAGAAGCCCAGTGTAAGTCAAAGAAGACTGTATTCGTAGAACTTGTCATCTGTTAAAAATGTTACATGAATGCTTGTTTTTCAAATCTAGACATTTTCCCTGTCACCCCTGTCTCAACTGAGATTACTGTTATAAAATTTTTCCATTAGCATCAGTGACAGAGGGAGGGCCAAGGGCTTAAAAAAGTCACGAACAGCAAAAGTCACATGAGACCTTGCATCACATTTTATGTAGGTCTTCTTTACCAATTGTGCCACTGCAAAGACCTTGCCTACCAAATAGCAAGTTACCAAAAAGAAATATTTTTTGATAGAATTATTGATTGAAATCATGATTTATATGACATAAATAGGTAAAATGCATCTATGCTCAGTCACTCAGTCAGGTCCAACTCTTTGCAATGCCATGGCCAGGCTCCCTTGTCTATGGAATTTTCCAGGCAAGAATACTGGGTGAGTTGCCATATCCTAACTCCAGGGTTTCTTCCCAACAGAGGGATCAAACCCAAATCTCCTGCATTGGCAAGTGGAGTCTTCACCACTGAGCCACATGGGAAGCCCCCAAATAGGTAAAATAATATGCAGGAAATCTTACCTAAATATTAGAGTGTCGAGCCTCAATAGAAACAAAACAATTCTATTTCAAAACATTCTGACTGATTTGAACCTGTGTATATATTTGTTCATACTGGTAACTGTCACTCTTGTGAAAAAAATGAAAGTTTTGATTTTCTGAATGTTGTATTTTATCCTTTATTCTAGTAGGATAAAATTATTCTTTAAAATAAATATATTAGTTGGGAAACTACTCAATAATAAGTATGATGGTGATAACCACTTACCTGTCAGATCCCTCTTGACGTTAATTATTTCAAAAGATTTTCACAGCTGCAGAGTTAGTTGCTATTGCCCTGATTTTGGAGAAGGAAATGGCAACCCCCTCCAGTATTCTTGCCTGGACAGCAGGCTGCTTCCATGGGGTCACACAGAGTCAGATATGACTGAAGTGACTTAGCATGCAAGCATGCATTGGAGAAGGAAACAGCAACCCACTCCAGTGTTCTTGCCTGGAGAATACCAGGGACGGGGGAGCTTGGTGGGAGGCTGTCTTTGCGGACACAGAGGCAGACATGACTAAAGTGACTTAGCAGCAGCAGCAGGAGCCCTTATTTTACACAGGAGAAAATTAGGACTTAGGAAACATAAATAACGTGTGTCAAGTTGTCAAGACTGAACTGGGACCCAGGTCTTTCTGATTGTAGACACGAAGCTCTGAACCACTAAGCCTTTTTATAGAAGTAGTGTACCATTGAAATAGGTTACAGTCATGTTAAATTCAACATTCTATCGTTCAAAAGAATAAACATGTCTGAACTTCACTAACTATCTAATAGAATTCCAATACTGGAAGAGAAAATTAGAGTAGACAATCCCTCTGGCTGGGAGACTAGCAAATATTTGATATAAATTGACAGTCTTGGTGGTTGTATTTGAGACAGTATTATGTCACTACCTATGGAAGCACAAGCTGGAATCAAGATTGCTGGGAGAAATATCAATAACCTCATATATGCAGATGACACCACCCTTATGGTAGAAAGTGAAGAAGAACTAAAGAGCCTCTTGATAAAAGTGAAAGAGGAGAGTGAAAAAGTTGACTTAAAGCTCAACATTCAAAACACTAAGATCATGGCATCTGGTCCCATCACTTCATGGCAGATAGATGGGGAAACAGGGGAAACAGTGGCTGACTTTATTTTTCTAGGCTCCAAAATCACTGCAGATGGTGCTTTCAGCAATGAAATTAAAAGATGCTTATTCCTTGGAAGGAAAGTTATGACCAACCTAGATAGCATATTAAAAAGCAGAGACATTACTTTACCAATAACGGTCCATCTAGTCAAGGCTATGGTTTTTCCAGTGGTCATATATGGATGTGAGAGTTGGACTATAAAGAAAGCTGAGCACCAAAGAATTGATGCTTTTGAACTGTGGTGTTGAAGAAGACTCTTGGGAGACCTTTGGGCTGCAAGGAGATCCAACCAGTCCATCCTAAAGATCAGTCCTGGGTGTTCATTGGAAGGACTGATAGTGAAGCTGAGCCTCCAATACTTTGGCTGCCTAATGTGAAGAGCTGATTCATTGGAAAAGACCCTGATGCTTGGGAAGATTGAGGGCAGGAGGAGAAGGGGACAACAAAGGATGAGATGGTTGGATGGCATCATCAACTCGATGGACATGGGTTTGGGTAGACTCTGGGAGTTGGTGATGGACAGGGAGGCCTGGCGTGCTGCAGTTCATGTGGTTGCAGAGTCAGACATGACTGAGCGACTGAACTGAACTGAACTGATGGCATGAAAGAACAGCCATAACTATTTCTAGTAAGTTGTCTGCAGCAAGATCTTTTAGAATATAAATACATTATTATGTAGACTTTTCTACTAAGAGTACTATGTTTCCCTCCCTATGTTCTTCCTATAGTTATCTAATGAGCTTCTACATACAAGAAATGACCAGGGAATCTCTCTGAGGGATAATTCCAGCAACTGTGGCAAGTGGAGACATTGTTTTCAAGTCCCTTTGCCATGATTTCTAAGCACCATAATTACCTGGTGGTAGAGGCTAGAACAATTGTCATCCCTCACTTGCAAGTTTCACAGTGTTCTCTGCTGCAAATCTCAGGCTATCCTGACAGGTTTTGTGCTAACAGGAAACAAGGAAAAATTTTCTATCAGAATTTGAGTGCATACAGTCTTTTGTCCATTCCACAGTGAATATTTTTCTGCCACCAAGATCAATTCCATGACTCTATGAAAGGAATTGTTGGGACTTTTGCATTTGGTACATTTAGCTCTATGTCATTTATAAAGCCATTTTGTATTACTGAGCAGGTATGTTCCTCTAAATACAGGTGAAGATTTGCCAGACTGATAGGTTTTATTTCTGGTAAAGATATTTCTCCCTCTATAGCTCTGCTTTTCCCCAATTCAAATAGAGAAGACATACCTTTGAGATAAGATGGTAGAGAGCTGTGATGTGGTGAAGGTGACTCTTCACCTTCCTTGTCCTTCACGTTCCTTAAAGACCGTGATTGTGCCACGAATTTTTTCCCATGTTCCAGTTACACAGACATATTCACTCTATTTACTCACAAATTAATGACCAATAAAGGCACAATCAAGGACAGAAATGGTATGGGCCTTACAGAAGCAGAAGATATTAAAAAGAGATGGCAATAATACACAGAACTATACAAAAAAGATCTCTAAGACCCAGGTAACCATGATGGTGTGATCACTCACCTAGAGCCAGGTATCCTGGAATGCGAAGCCAAGTGGGCCTTAGGAAGCATCACTACAAAGCTAGTGGGGGTGATGGAATTACAGTTGAGCTATTTTAAATTATAAAAGATGATGCTGTGAAAGTGCTGCACTCAGTATGCCAGCAAATTTGGAAACTTCAGTACTGGCCACAGGACTGAAAAATGTCAATTTTCTTTCCAATCCCAATGAAAGACAAAGAATGCTCAAACTACCGCACAATTGCACTCATCTCACATGCTAGAAAAATAATGCTCAAAATTCCCCAAGCCAGGCTTCAACAGTATGTGAACTGTGAACTTCCAGATGTTCAAGCTAGATTTTAAAAAGGCAGAGGAACCAAAGATCAAATTGACAACGTTGAATCATTTAAAAAGCAAGAGAATTCCAGAAAAACATCTACTTCTGTGTTATTGACTACACCAAAACCTTTGACTGTGTGGATCACAACAAACTGTGGAGAATTCTTCAAGAGATGGGAGCACCAGACCACCTGACCTGCCTCCTGAGAAATCTGTATGCAGGTCAACAAACAACAGCTAGAATGGACATGGAACAACAGACTGCTTCCAGATTGGGGAAGGAGCACATCAAGGCTGTATATTTACAGAGTAAATATTTACAGAGTACATCATGAGAAATGCTTGGCTGGGTGAAGCACAATCTGGAATATTGAGAAGTATCAATAACCTCAGATACTCATAGGACACCACCCTTAGGGCTGAAAGCAAAGAAGAATTAAAGAGCCTCTTGATGAAAGTGAAAGAGGAGAGTGAGAAAGTTGGCTTAATACTCAACATTGAGAAAACTAAGATCATGGCATCTGGTCCCATCACTTCATGGCAAATGGATGGGGAAGCAATGGAAACAGTGAGAGACTATTTTTTTGGGCTCCAAAATCACTGCAGATGGTGATTGCAGCCATGAAATTAAAAGACGCTTGCTCCTTGGAAGAAAAGCTATGACCATATTAAAAAGCAGAGACATTACTTTGCCAACAAAGGTCCATCTAGTCAAAGCTATGGTTTTTCCAGTAGTCATGTATGGGTGTGAGAGTTGTACTATAAACAAAGCTGAGCACCAAAGAATTCATGCTTTTGAACTGTGGTGTTGGAGAAGACTCTTGAGAATTCCTTGGACTGCAAGGAGATCCAACCAGTACATCTTAAAGGAAATCAGTCCTGAATATTCATTGGAAGGACTGGTACTGAAGCTAAAACTTCAAACTTTGGTGCCCCATGTGAAGAACTGACTCGCTGGAAAAGACCCTGATGCTGGGAAAGATTGACGGTGGGAGGAGAAGGGAACAACAGAGGATGAGAGGGTTGCATCACCGACTCAATGGACATGAGTCTGAGTAGGTTCTGGGAGTTGGTGATGTACAGGGAAGCCTAGCATGCTGCAGTCCATGGGGTCGCAAAGAGTGGGACGTCACTGAGTGAGCTGAACTTGTGAAAGTGAAGTCTCTCAGTCGTGCCCGACTCTTTGTGACCCCGTGGACTGTAGCCTACCAGGCTCCTATGTCCATGGGATTCTCCAGGCAAGAATACTGGAGTGGGTTGCCATTTCCTTCTCCAGGGGATCTTCCCGACCCAGGGATCGAACCCAGATCTCCCGCACTGCAGGCAGACACTTTAACCTCTGAGCCACCAGGGAAGCTCTGAGCTGGCCGGGGACGCCCTCCCCGCTTCGTCCACACGGGTAGGGGTACCGGTCCGTCCGAGTCTCGGATCGGGGATTTGGCTTCAATGTGCAAAAAGAAAAAAGAAGAAAGAACTGTCAGCTTCCAACGGGAAAAGCGGGCCCCGACCAGGGACCCTCGCCAGGGGCCCAGACCGTCCTAGGCGGGACACCCAGGACGGCCCGAGCCGGTCCCCACCTCCTGACTGGGATTCAGGGGGTTGGAGAGGGGTAAGAAAAAGTCGCGTCCGACGACCGAGACCCACGAGGGCACTCTGAAGGGTCGAGCGCGCCCTCCCCGGCCACCCGCGGAAGCAGGGTCCGGTGCATCCACGTCTCCGGGCCCATCGGGACTTTGACAAAGAAAAAGCATGTGTGCCGGGAGACGCCTCGGGCGACCGGACCCCACGGGGGACCGCACACGGCGCCTCCCCCGGTCAACCCTCACGACTCCGGCCGGCGGGTCCCCACCTCCGGAGTGCGACGCGGAAAACACCTCGGGCAGAAAGAACCCGAGGGCCCGGACCCAGGCGCGCCCTCTGGCGACCTCCAAGCCAGAGTCCGGGCAGGTCCCCACCTCCGGAGCGGGGCCCAGGGCGAAGCAAACGCTCCTGAGGGTGGCCCAGGAGAAGTCCGGACAGGCCGTCCGTCTCCGCGGCCGCAGGGGCACTGGGAGATGCTGGTCGACCCGGTCAGGCCGCCGCAGAGCCCGGATCTGGAGCGCCGCGACGGTCACCCTCCTCAACTTGAACTTACTGAAATTAATGAACACACTCCTGGTTTGAGCAGCTCAGCACTGCCATTCACCACAATTCTGTGTGTTCAGTGTTGCCTATCATTGGAGATCTTTGCTTTGCTTATTATATCCCACTCCCCAGTTTGGTCTTTCTATGTTAACAGAATTGACAGTCTTCACTCAGACATATATTGTGATTCAACTATTCAAGCAAGCGGATAGTCCAACTTTTCTTTTCCTCTCTCACTTTTTCTTCTTTTATTTCATTATTTAAATAGACAGGAATGTGTCTGCTGCTTGCTAGACACTCTTTTAAGATCTGGGGAAATAATTCTTAAAAAAATAAACAATATCATACCTTCATGGGTTTACATTTTTGTCAGATTAGGGAGGGAGTTATGCATTATGTGAGTAAACTAGATAATACCATATTTGACAAAAGCTTTAAGGAAAATGAAATAAAGTTAAGTGGTGAATGGACAAAGTAAAGCATTGCATACTTTGACAGGGTACTTGGAAAGGCGTCTCTTAGGAGGAAACATTTGAAAAGAAATGTGAATGACAATTAGGAAGCTAACTCCCAGATATCTGGAGGACAGATGGAACAGTCAGAGTAAGGAATATGGGGTTTATTCTGTTGTTTGAAGTGTGATAGACCTTTGGAAGGACTTTTCAGAAGAGTGATTTATATATTTTAAATACAGGCATACCTTGGAGGTATTGCACATATTGATCCAGACCATCACAATGAGGCAAAAATATTGCAGTAAAGCAAGTCGCATGAATTTTGTGATTTCCCGGTGCACATAAAAGTTATGCATATAATATAGTCTATCAGGTGTGCAGTAGCATTATGTTTAAAATGCAATGTGCATGCGTGCTAAGTCACATCAGTTGTGTCTGACTCTTTGCGACCCCATGGACTGTAGCCATCCAGGCTCCTCTGTCCATGGGATTCTTCAGGCAGGAATACAGGAGTAGGTTGCCATGTCCTCTTCCAAGGGGTCTTCCAGACCCAGGGATCAAACGCATGTCTCCTGTGGCTCTTACCCTGCAGGCAGATTCTTTACTGCTGAGCCACCAGGAAAGCCCCTTCAAAGACAGTGTGTATGTCTTAATTAATAAATAACTTATTGCTAAAAGATGGCAACCATCATCTGAACCTTTGGACAGTCATCATCTTCTTTGCTGGTGCTGAGTCTTGCCTTAATATTGATCGCTGCTGACTGATCGGGATAGTTGTTGCTGAAACTTAGAGTGGCTGTGGCAATTTCTCAAAATAAGACAACAGTGAAGTTTGCACCTCGATTGACCCTTCCTTTCACAAATAATTTCTCTGTGGCTTGCCATGCTTTTGGATAGCACTATAACCACAATAGAACTTCTTTCAAAATTGGAATCAAGCCTCTCAAACCCTACTGCTCCTTTATCAACTAAATTGATATAATATTCTAAATCTGTTGTTGTCATTTCAACACCCTTCACAGCATCTTCACCCAGAGTAGATTACATCTCAAGGAAACACTTTCTTTGCTCATTCATTAACAGCAAATGCTCATTTATTTTATCATGAGTTCAGTCACTTCTTCAGATTCCATTTCTAGTTCTCTTGCTATTTCTGCCACATTTGCAGTTACTTTTTCCACTGAGGAAGTCTTGAACCCCTCAAAGTTATCCATGAGGGCTGGAATCAACCTTCTGTAAATATCTGTTTGTATTGATATTCTGAATCTTCCCCAGGAATCACAAATGTTTTTAATGGCACCTAGAATGAATCTTTTCCAGAAGGTTTTCATTTGACTTTGCCCAGATCCATCAGAGGAATCACTATCTGTATATTTCTTAAAGGGTAGGTCTTGAAAGTCAAAATTACTCCTTGATGCATGAATTGCAGAATAGGTGTTGTGGTAATAGGTGTGAAAGTAACATTAAACTCTTTGTATTGAATACATCAGAGCCCTAAGCTGACCAGGTTCATTGTCAATAAGCAAGAATATCTTAAAAGGAATCTTTTTTTCTGAGCAGTAGGTCTCAGTAGTGGGCTTAAATACTCAATAAACCATGTTGTAAACAGATGTGTTGTCATCCAGGCTTTGTCGTCCATTTATAGAGCACAAACAGAGTAGATTTAGTATAATTCTTAAGGGAGCCTTAAGTTTTTTGGAATGGTAAATGAGCTCTGGCTTCAAGTCCAGTTGCATTAGCCCCTAACAAGAGAGTCAGTCTATATTTTGAAGCTTTGAAGCCAGGCCTTGGCTTCTCCTCTCAAGCTCTGAAAGTCCTAGATGGCATATTCTTCCAAGGGAAATGTGTTTCATCTACATTTAAAATATGTTGTTTAGTGTAGCCACCTTCATTAATTATATTAGTGAGATCTTTTGGATAACTTGCTGTAGCTTCTAAATCAGCACTTGCTGCTTCACCTTGTATTTTCATGTTACGGAAATGGCTGCTTTGCCTCTTTCATGAACCAGCCTCTACTACCGTCAAACGTTTCTTCTTCATTTTCCTCATCTCTCCCAACCTTCATAGCAAAACATTGAAGAGAGTTAATGGTATTCCTCTGGCTAAGACTTTGGCTCAAGGAAATATTGTGGCTAGTTTGATCTTCTATCCAGACCACTAAAACTTTCTTTGTATCAGCAGTAAGACTGTTTGACTTATCGTTCATGTGTTAACTGGAATAGGGCTATTAATTTCCATCAGAAACTTTTTCTTTATGTTCACTACATGGCTAAGTATTTGCTGCCAGAGATCTAGCTTTAAGCCTATCTCAGCTCTTGCCATGCCTTCCTCACTAAGAATAATCATTTCTAGTTTTTTATTTAAAGAGAAAGACATGCACCTCATTTCACTTGAGCACTTGGAGGCCCTTATAGGGTAACTAATTTACCTAATTTCAGTATTTTTGTGTCAAAGGGAATAGGAAGGCCTAAAGAAAGGAAGAGAGATGGGAGACTAATCAGTCAGTGGAGCAGTCAGAATACACACAACTTTTATTAAGTTCTCCATATTATAAGGGTGTGGTTATGGCACCCCAAAACAATTGCAATTGTACCATTAAAGATCACAGGTCACCATAACAAATTTAGTAATAATTTTAAAGTTTAAAATATGTGAGAATTTATCAAATGTGACATGACAAACACTAAATGAGCAAATGCTTTTAAAATAAAAAGCAAAAGTGCCAATAGACTTGCCAGACTCAGGATTGTCACAAATGTTCAATTTGCAAAAACCATAGTATCTGCAAAGTGAAATAAAGGAAAGTGCAAAAAAAACAAGGTATACTGGTACATTTGATGCATTTTTTTATTGAAACGATTATAGGTTCACATACGATTATGAGAAATGGTGAAGGGCAGATATGTTGTACCTCTTATGTAGCTTTTCGGATGCTAACATCTTGCAACACTATAATATTACAGAAAGAATGCTAACATCCATTCAACGTATCTCACTTTTACTTGCTGTTGTTTTTCACTTTAGCCATATTAATATATATTGACTTATATCTCATTGTAGTTTTAATTTCTGTAGTAGTTAATTATTTTGAACATGTTTCCATGCACTTATTTGCCATCTTCAGATCCTCCTCAATGAAATATTCATGTCTTTCACCATTTTCTACTGGTAACCTTCTTTCCTCCTATATATATATATATATATATATATATATATATATTTAATTAAAGGATAATTTTGTTACAGTGTTGTGATGGTTTTTGCCACATATCAACATGAGTCAGCATTAGGCAGACATATGTCCCATCCCTCCTGAACCTGCTTCCCACTTCCCTCCCCACCCTATCCCTCCAGGTTGCCAAAGTCAGGACAGAGCACTGACTTTGGCTTCCCTGTGTCATACATCAAATTCCCACTGGCTACCTATTTTACCTGTGGTAATGCATATGTTTCAATGTTACTCTGTTGTACCATCCCTCCCTCTCCTTCCCCCACTGGGTCCAAAATGACTGTGTCTCCTTAGCTGCCCTGAAAGTAGATTGTCAGTACTATATTTCTGATTCCATATATATGCATTAATATGCAATATTTGTCTTCCTTTTTCTTACTTCACTCTGTAGGTTCATCTACCTCGTTAGAACTGACTCAAATATGTTCCTTCTAGAACTGAGTAATGCTCCATTGTGTATGTATACCACAACTTCCTTGTCCATTCATCTGTTGATGGACATCTAGGTTGCTTCCATGGCCTAGCTAGTGCTGCAGTGAACACTGGAGTGCATGTGTCTCTTTCAGTTCTGGTTTCTTTGGGTGTATGCCCCACAGTGGGATTGCTGGGTCATATGGTGGCTTTATTCCTAGCTTTTTAAGTTATCTCCATACTGTTTGCCACAGTGGCTGTATTAGTTTGCGTTCCCACCAACAGTATAAGAGGGTTCTCTTTTCTTCATACTCTCTTCAGCATTTATTGTTTGTAGACTTTTGATGACAGCCATTTTGAGTGTGAGATATCATGTTGTAGTTCTGATTTGCGTTTCTCTAATAATGAGTGATATTGAGCATATGTTCATGTGTTTATTAGCTATCTGTATATCTTCTTCATAGAAATGTTTTAGGTCTTCTGCCCGCTTTTTGATTGGGCTGTTTGGTTTCTGGTAAAGAGCTGCATGAGATGCTTGTATATTTTAGAGATTAATTCTATGTCAATTGTTTCATTTACTATTATTTTTTCCCATTCTGAGGGTTGTTTTTTCACCTTATTTAGTTTCTTTCATTATGAATTAAAAAAAAAGAGAGAGAAGAAAAGAAAGAAACAACCTTTAAGCTCAATTAGGCCCCATTTGTTTATTTTTGTTTTTATTTGTATTACTCTAGGAAGTGGGTCATAGAAAATCTTGTGATTTATGTCAGAGAGTGTTATGCTATTCTTTTCTCTAAGAGTTTTTATAGTATCTGGTCTTACATTTAGGTCTTTAATCCATTTTGAGTTTACTTTTGCGTATGGTGTTAGGAGGTGTTCTAATTTCATTCTTTCACATGTAGCAGACTAGTTTTCCCAGCACCACTTGTTGAAGAGACTGTCTTTTCTCCATGGTAAAATTTTGCCCCCTTTATCAAAGATAAGGTGCCCATAGGTGCATGGATTTATCTCCAGGCTTTCTGTCTTCCTCCATTGGTCTATATTTCTATTTTCATGCCAGTACTATACTGTCTTGATGGCTGTAGCTTTGTAGTGTAGTCTGAATTCAGGTAGGTTGATTCCTCCAGTTCCGTTCTTCCTTCTCAAGATTGCTTTGGCTCTTCAGGGTCTGTTGTGTTTCCATAAATGTTGTAAAATTATTTGTTCTAGTTCTGTGAAAAATACCATTGGTAGTTTGATTGGTATTGCACTGAATCTATGGATTGCTTTGGGTGGTATAGTCACTTTCACTACATCGATTCTTCCAATCCAAGAACATGGTATATTTCTCCATTTGTTTAGGTCATTTTTTATTTCTTTCATCAGTGTCTTAAAGTTTTCTGCAAACAGGTCTTTGTCTGTTTAGGGAAATTTATTACCAAGTATTTTATTCTTTTTGTTGCAATGGCAAATGGGACTGTTTCCTTAATTTCTCTTTCTGATTTTTCATTTTACTGTATAGGAATGCAAGAGATTTCTGTGAATTAATTTTATATCCTGTGACTTTACTATATTCATTGACCAGCTCTAGTACTTTTTGGTGGCATCTTTCAGATTTTCTTTGAAAATCATGTCATCTGCAAACAGTTAGAGTTTTACTTCTTTTCCAATCTGGATTCCTTTTATTTCTTTTTCTTCTCTGATTGCTGTGGCTAGAACTTCCAAAATTGTATTGAAGAATAGTGGTGAGTGGGCACTCTTGTTCCTGAATTTAGAGGAAATACTTCCAATTTTTCAACATTGAGGATAATGTTTTTTGTGGCATATATGGTCTTTATTATGTTGAGGTATATTCCTTTTAAGGGCTCCCTTAGTGGCTTAGATGGTAAAGAATCTACCTGAATTGCAGGAGACCTGGTTTTGATCCCTGGGTCAAGAAGATCTCCTCTAGAAGGAAATGGCAACTCACTCCAGTGTTCTTGCCTGGAGAATCCTATGAACAGAGGAGCCTGACAGGCTACAGTTCATGGGCTCATAAAGAGTTGGACATGACTGAGTGACTAACACTTTCACTGTCACTTTCATAATCCTTCTAGGGGCTTCCAAGGTGGTGCTACTGGTAAAGAACCCACCTGCCAAGGTAAAAGATGCAAGCTACACAGGTTCAATCCCTGGGTCTGGAAGATTGCCCTGGAGTAGGAAATGAGTATCCATGTCAATATTCTTGCCTGGAGAATTCCATAGACAGAGGAGTCTACAGTCCATAGGGTCACAAAGAATTGGACATGACTGTTTGACTAACACTGCTTATATTCCTTCTATGCCTACTTTCTGGAGAGCTTTTATCATAAATGGGTGTTGAATTTTGTCAAAGTCTTTCTCTGCATCTATTGATATAATCATTTGGTTTTATTTATTTGCTAGAATTGTGTTGAGGATTTTTGCATCTATGCTCATCAGTGATATTAGCCTATATTATATATATATATATATATATATATATATATATATTTGCAGCATTTTTGTCTAGTTTTGGTATCAGAGTGATTGTGGCCTTGTAGAATAAGATTGCAGAAAAGGCAATGACAATGCACTCCAATACTTTTGCCTGGAAAATCTGATGGACAGAGGAGCCTGGTAGGCTGCAGTCCATGGGGTCGCTGAGAGTCGGATACGACTGAGCAACTTCACTTTCACCTTTCACTTTCATGCATTGGAGAAGGAAATGGCAACTCACTCCAGTGTTCTTGCTTGGAGAATCCCAGGGACGGGGGAGTCTGGTGGGCTGCTGCCTATGGGGTCTCACAGAGTCAGACATGACTGAAGAGACTTAGCAGCAGCAGCAGAATAAGATTGAGAGTTTCCCTTCCTCCGCAATTTTCTGAAAGAGTTTGAGCAGGGAATGTGTTAGATTTTCTTGAAACTTATGGTAGAATTTGCTGGTGAAGCCATCTGGCCCTGGGCTTTTGTTTATTGAAAGGTTTTTTATTACAGTTTCGATTTCTGTGCTTGTAATTGGTCTGTTCATATTTTCTGTTTCTTCCTGGTTCAGTTTTAGAAGGTTATACTTTCCTAAGAATTTGTCCATTTCTTCCAAGTTGTCCATTTTATTGGCATAGAGTTGCTCATAGTATTCTCTTATGATCCTTTGTATTCCTGTGTAATCTATTGTAACTTCACCTTTTTCATTTCTAATTTTATTGATTCGAGTCTTCTCCCTTTTTGCTTGATGCAGTCCATGGGGTAGGAAAGAGTTGGACATGTCTGAGCAACTGAACTGAACTGAACTGGTTTCTCCCACCCCTAGCAACAACCAATCTGCTGTCTGTTTCTGAGTTTGGTTGACTGTAGATTCCATATATAAGTGAGATCATACAGTATGCTATGTCTGACATTTCACTTAGCATAAGGCCTTCAAGGTCCATATACCTTGTCATGAATGACAGAATTTCCTCCTAAATACTGTTATATTCCATTGTATGTATGTACACAGATGATAGCTTATGGTGAACAGTGTCAGACTTGTGATTTCCAAGGAAGAGAATTTAGCTTCAGGACTGGGGACAAGGCTTAATCACTCAGAGCTTTTGTGTAGCAGAGTTTTATTAAAGTATAAAAAGGATAAGGAAAATTTGTGACACAGACATCAGAAGGGGGCAGAGAGTGCCCCACTCCCCAGTGTTCTCAAGGCCATATATACCTTTTCAACTGGTCACTAAAAATAGAGCCACTCCTATGACTTACATTTTAAGATAACAGGATTAGTCGGAAGGTTCTTAAGAAGGAGAAACATGTTCTTGAGCAAGATACATTCAGTTCAGTTCAGTCACTCAATGGTGTCTGACTCTTTGCTACCCTTCCCTATCACCAGTTCCCGGGGCTTATTCAAAATCTTGTCCTTTGAGCTGGTGATTCCATCCAACCATCTCATCCTCTGTTGCCCTCCTTCTCCTCCCACCTTCAATCTTTCCCAGCATCAGGGTCTTTTCAGAGTCAGTTCTTTGTATCAGGTAGCCAGATTATTGGAGCTTCAGGTTTAGCATCAGTCCTTCCAATGAATATTCAGGACTGATTTCTTTTAGGATTGACTGCTTTGATTTCCTTTCAGTCCAAGGGACTCTCAAGAGTCTTCTCTGACACCACAGTTCAAAAGCATCAAATCTTTGGCACTCAGCTTTCTTTATAGTCCAACTCTCACATCCATACATGACTACTGGAAAAACCATAGCTTTGACTAGACAGATCTTTGTTGCAAAGCAATCGCTTTGCTTTTTAATATGCTGTCTATGTTGGTCATAGCTTTTCTTCCAAGGAGCAAACGTCTGTTAATTTCATGGCTGCAGTCACCATCTACGGTGATTTTGGAGCACAAAAATGAAGTCTCTCACTGCTTCTCCATCTTTGTGCCATGAAGGGATGGGACCAGATGCCATGATTTTAGTTTTCTGAACATTGAGTTTTAAGCCAACTTTTTCACTCTCCTCTTTCACTTTCATCAAGAAGATCTTTAGTTCTTCTTCACTTTCTGCCATAAGGGTGGTGTCACCTGCATATCTGAGATGATTGATATTTCTCCTGACAATCTTGATTCCAATTTGTATTTCATCCAGTCCAGCATTTGGCATGATGTACTCTGCATGTAAGTTGACTCATTAGAAAAGACTCTGATGCTGGGAAGTTTTGGGAGCAGGAAGAAAAGGGGACAACAGAGGATAAGATGGCTGGATGGCATCAACAACTCAATGGACATGAGTTTGGGTAAGCTCCGGGAGTTGGTGATGGACAGGGAGGCCGGGTGTGCTGTGATTCATGGGGTCACAAAGAGTCAGATATGACTGAGCAACTGAACTGAACTGAACTGAACTCTGCATATAAGTTAAATAAGCAGGGTGATAATATACAGTGTTGATGTACTCCTTTTCCCTATTTGGAACCAATGTGCCATTCCATGTCCAGTTCTGAATGTTACTTGTTGACCTGCATACATATTTCTCAGGAGTCAGGTCAGGTGGTCTTGTATTCTCATCTCTTTCAGAATTTTCCACAGTTTATCGTGATCCACAGTCAAAGGCTTTGGTGTAGGCAAAAAAGCAGAAGTAGATGTTTTCCTGGAACTCTCTTGCTTTTTCAATGATCCAGCAGATGTTGGCAATTTAATCTCTGGTTCTTCTGCCTTTTCTAAATCCAGGTTGAACATCTGGAATTTCACAGTTCACATATGGTTGAAGCATGACTTGGAGAATTACTCAAGCATTACTTTGCTATCATGTGAGATGAGTGCAACTGTGTGGTAGTTTGAACATTCTTTGGCATTGCCCTTCATTGGGATTGGAATGAAAACTGACCTTGTCCAGTACTGTGGCCACTGATGAGTTTTCCTAATTTGCTGGCATATTGAATGCAGCACTTTCACAGCATCTAGGATTTGAAATAGCTCAACTGGAATTCCATCAACTCCACTAGCTTTGTTTGTAGTGATGCTTCCTAAGGCCTACTTGACTTCACATTCCAGGATGTCTGGCTTAGGTGACTGATCACACCATGGTGTTTACTGAGTCATAAAGATCTTTTTTGTATAGTTCTTCTGTGTATTCTCACCACCTTTTCTTAATATCTTCTGCTTCTGTCAGGTCCATACCGTTTCTGTCCTTTATTGAGCCCATCTGTGCATGAAATGTTCCCTTGTCATCTCTGTTTTCTTGGAGAGATCTCTAGTCTTTCCCATTCTATTTTTTCCTCTATTTCTTTGCACTGATCACTGCGAAAGTCTTTCTTATCTCTCCTTGCTGTTCTTTGGAACTCTGCATTCAAACAGGTATAGCTTTCATTTTCTCCTTTGCTTTTTACTTCTCTTCTCTCCTCAGCTATTTGTAAGGCCTCCTCACACAACCATTTTGCTTTTTTGCATGTTTTTCTTGGGAATGGTTTTGATCACTGCCTCCTATACAATGTCATGAATCTCTGTCCATAGTTTTTCAGGCACTCTGTCTATCAGATCTAATCCCTTGAATCTATTTGTCACTTCTACTGTATAATCATAAGGGATATGATTCAGGTCATACATGAATGATCTAGTGGTTTTCTCTACTTTCTTCAATTTAAGTCTGAATTTGGCAATAAGGAGTTCATGATCTGAGCCACAGTCAGCCTCTGGTCTTGTTTTTGCTGACTGTATAGAGCTTCTTCCTCTTTGGCTGCAAAGAATATAATCAATCTTATTTCAGTGTTGACCATCTGGTGATGTCCATGTGTAGAGTCTTCACTTGTGTTGTTGGAAGAGGGTGTTTGCTATGACCAATGTGTTCTCTTGGCAAAACTCTGTTAGCCTTTGATCTGCTTCTTTTTGTACTCCAAGGCCAAACTTGCCTGTTACTCCAGGTATCTCTTGACTTCCTACTTTTGAATTCCAGCCCACTATAATGAAAAGGACATCTTTTGGGGGTGTTAGTTCTAGAAGTTCTTGTGGGTCTTCACAGAACCATTCAACTTCAGCTTCTTCAGCATTACTGGTCAGGGCATAGACTTGGATTACTGTGCTATTGAATGGTTTCCTTGGACAAATAGAGATCATTCTGTTGGTTTTGAGATTGCATCCAAGTACTGCATTTTGGACTCTTCGTTGACTATGATTTCTACTCCATTTCTTCTAAGGGATTCTTGTCCACAATAGTAGATATAATGGTCATCTGAGTTAAATTCACCCATTCCATCCATTTTAGTTTGCTGAATCCTAAAATGTCAACGTTCACTCTTGCCATCTCCTGTTTGAATGCTTCCAATTTGTCTTGATTCATGGACCAAAAATTCCAGGTTCCTATGAAATATTGCTGTTTACAGCATTGGACTTTACTTCCATCACCAGTCACATCCACAGCTGGATGTTGTTTTTGCTTTGGTTCTGTCTCTTCATTCTTTCTGAAGTTATTTCTCAACTGATCTCCAGTAGCATATTGGGCTCCTACTGACCTGGGGAGTTCATCTTTCAGTGTCCCATCTTTTTGCCTTTTCATACTGTTCATGAGGTTCTCAAGCCAAGAATACTGTAAGTGGTTTGCCATTCCCTTCTCCAGTGGACCACGTTTTGTCAGAACTCTCCATCATGCCCCGTCCATCTTGAGTGGTCCTCCATGGCATGGGGCTCATAATTTCATTGAGTTAGACAAGGCTGTGGTCCATGTGATCAGTTTGGTTAGTTTTCTGTGATTGTGGCTTTCTTTCTGTCTGCCCTCTGATAGATAAGGATAAGAGGATTATGGAAGCTTCCCGATGGGAGAGACTGACTGAAGGGGAAACTGGGTCTTGTTCTGATGGGCAGGACTATGCTCACTAAATCTTTAATCCAATTTAAAAATATATACATTCAGTTCAGTTCAGTCGCTCAGTCATGTCCAACTCTTTGTGACCCCATGAATCATGGCACGTCAGGCCTCCCTGTCCATCACCAACTCCCAGAGTTCACTCACGTCCATCGAGTCAGTGATGCCATCCAGCCATCTCATCCTCTGTCATCCCCTTCTCCTGCCCCCAATCCCTCCCAGCATCAGAGTCTTTTCCAATGAGTCAACTCTTTGCATGAGATGGCCAAAGTACTGGTGGCCCTAGTTGTAAAGAACTTGCCTGCCAATGCAAAAGACATAATGAGACAAGGGTTCATTATGGGTTGGGAAGATCCCGTGGGGGAGGGCATGACAACCCACTCCAATATTCTTGCCTGGAGAATCCCACAGACAGAGGCCTGGTGGGCTTCAGTCCTTAGCGTCACATAAAGTCAGATATAACTGAAGTACCTTAGCAAGCAAACAACTGAAAAGACTATCCTTTCCCTATTGTATTCTTGGCTTAACAATTAATTGACCATTTATGCATGGGTTTACTTCTGGGCATTCTATTCTGCTCCATTGATTTACATGCCTTTTTTTGTTTTGTTTTGTTTTGTTTTATGCCAATGCTATACTATTTTGGATACTGTAGCTTTGTAATATGGTTTGAATTCAAAGCATGTAATGCCTCCATCTTTGTTCTTCTTTCTCAAGTTGCTATGGCTATTTAGGGATTGTTGTGGTTCCAAACAAATTTTAAGAATGTTTACTGTATTTTTGTGGAAAATGACCTTCCAATTTTTATGGGGATTACATTGAATCAGTCAATTGCTTTAAGTAGTATGGAGTATTAGCAGTAATAACAGTATTAATTTTTTCCAGTCTATATGCATGAAATATCTTTTATTTATGATGTCTTCAATTTCTTCCATCAGTGTCTTACAGTTTTTAATGTATAGGTCTTACACCTTCTTAGTTAAATTTATTATGAGCATTTTATTCTTGTTGCTATTGTGAATATGACTTTTTAATTTACCTTTGATAATGAATGAAGTTGCTCAGTCGTGTCCGACTCTTTGCGACCCCATGGACTGTAGCCTACCAGGCTCCTCCCTCCATGGGATTCTCCAGGCAAGAGTACTGGAGTGGGTTGCCATTTCCTTCTCCAATATAATAGTAAACTATCAAAGGTAAATTAAAAAATCATATTCACAATGGCAACAAGAATAAAATGCTCATAATAAATTTAACTAAGAAGGTGTAAGACCTATACATTAAAAACTGTAAGACACTGATGGAAGAAATTGAAGACATCATAAATAAAAGATATTTCATGCATATAGACTGGAAAAAATTAATACTGTTAATACTCCATACTACTTAAAGCAATTGACTGACATATATACATACATAACCGATTTTTGTATCTTGATTTTGTGTGCAACTTTAGTGTAATCTGTTTATTACTTTTAACAAATTTTGTTGGACTCTCAAGGTTTTCCTACATGTTATATCATGTCATCTGGAAATAAAGACAGTTTTACTTCATTTCTGATTTGGATGCACTTTGTCTATTTTCCTTGCCTATTGCTCTAGCTCTTACTTCCCGTACTGTGGTGAACAAGAGTGATAAGAGTGGGTTCCTGATCTTGTTCTTGATCTTTGAGGAAAAGCTTGTAGCTTTTAAACATAGAGTCTGTGGTCTCATATATAACCTCTATTATGTTGAGGTACATTCCCTCTGTGCCAAGTTTCTGAGAGCTTTTATCATGAATGTATTTTGAATGCTGTCAACTGCTTTTTCTGCCTCTATGGTTTGTAATGACCATGTAAGTTTTCTTCTACATTATGTCAATGATGATATAGTGTATTTTTGTGGTATCCTCTCTGTCTTGAAGGAGTGGCCACATGTAGGAAATGAAAATTTTAGTTTAGCTTAGTCCTGACTCTTGTCTCTCAAACTTTTATGATTGTTCAGCTTTCTTTGTTCATAGTGATTCCCAATATTAGATATTGTTCCAAGACCTATCAGTGTTTCATAGAGGAGAATCTCAGTCAACACCTAGATGCAGGCTTATTAGAAACTGAATCCTCAAGTAACAGGTTTTAAAATGTGTAAATATACCTCTTTTAGGGGAGATCAGGAGATGGGTATTTTTGCCTGCTCCCTCTGGTCAAACCTTAGGTGGATAGAGCATCAAGAACTGTTGTTGGTTTGCTGCCATACTTGGGCCAATGAATACAATTCCTGCTGGTCCTCAGAGCCAGGCTTATCAAAGGAAGTGACCTCTGAACAGAAGGCACATAAGCCTGGATATCAGACATGTGCACAGTCTGTTTTGGGGAGATACTAGCATGCTGAAGTGAGACAGAGGGAGAGATGACTGCTAGTCTCTCCATTATCTGGACAGTATTGCAGTCAATTCCTGGATGTGTGTTAAATTAGAAGCCTGGTCCTCTGATGACAGCTTTTATAATAAATCCACAGGGCTCTTTAGTGGGAAGACAGGATGTTTCAGTCTAGTGCCTCTGCAGTGGGCCCTGCTGGGGAAGGATACCAGTGGAGAGTCCATGTGTGCCCATTAAGAACTCTTTCTTAGTTCACAGTAGCCTTATGGGTTTCATGGACACAATACCTGTTGTCTTTCAGAAGTAGATGTTTTAGGGAGCTCTCTCCCAGGTATAAATCTGAGAAGTTGGGGCATGAGATATGGGGTCTAAACCTTTCTCTTCTCAGGGAAGCATTGTGACTTCTTTCCCATTATATGCTGATGCTAATGTGTCCCAATTATATGTCGCCAAGAATGGGATATGACAAAATTGCTCCTCATCCTCTCCTATCCATTTTTTCTCTTTTGTCAAATGTATGTGAGCCACTCACTCAGCTCATTTCTGAATTTCTTTCAGAGGAAAGAATCTTCCATTTGTAGCTGTAGATTTAGTGTGTTCATGGAGGAGGTAAGTTCAGAAGCTTCCTGTATCATATGAAATTAAACTCTTACTGTTGAGTTTTAGAAGTTGTTTATATACTCTAGACGCTAGTCATTTATTGAATATGTTTGAAAATACTTTATCCAACTCTATCATCTGCCTTTTCAATCTTTTCACATGATATTTCACAAAGCAAGTTTTAAAATTTTGATGAGATTCAAGCTATTAATTAATACTTATGGATCATATGGGCTTCCCAGGTGGCTCAGATGGTAAAGGGTCTGCCTGCAGTGTGGGAGACCCAGGTTCGATCCCTGGGTTAGGAAGATCCCCTGGAGAAGGAAATGGCAACCCACTCCAGTACTCTTGCCTGGAAAATTCCATGGATGGAGGAGTCTGGTAGGCTACAGTCCAGGGGTCGCAGAGTCGGACACAACTGAGCAACTTCACTTCACTTCACTTCGCTTCATGGATCATATATTTAGTATCAAGTCTAAGAACTTTTTTATAGATTCCAAATATTTTCCCCCATGTTTTTTCCTAAAAGCTTTATAGTTTTGCATTTCACATTCAAGCCCACAGTATCTTTCGAGTTAATGTTTGTATAAGGTGTGAAGTTTAGGTTAAGATTTTGGGGGGTTTGATTTTGTTGATCTGTTTTATTGTTTGCCTGTGAGTGTACAATTGTCCCCACACAATTCGTTGAAGATAATGTTATACTTTGAAAATTTTATTTTGGCTCTTGTATGGGGAATGGATTATGGTAAGGGGAGGTAGCTCAGCTGGTAAAGCACTGCCTGCAATGCAGGAGACCATGGTTCAATTACTGGGAATGGGATACAACTGGCGAAGGGATGGGCTACCCACTCCCATATTCTTGGGCTTCCCTGGTGGCTCAGATGGTAAAGAATCTACCTACAAGCAGGAGACCTGGGTTTGATCCCTGGGTTGGCAAGATCTGCTGGAGAAGGAAACGGCAACCCATTCCAGTATTCTTGCCTCGAGAATCTCCATGGAAAGAGGAGCCTGGTAGGTTACTCTCCATGGCGTCACAAAGTGTCGAACACAACTGAGTGACTAAGCACAGCACAACACAGCTTAGTCAGAGAACAGACAGAGAAATGGGGGAAGAGCAGCGAATAGGAATAAGGTGACCAGTTAATTTCTTTTTTTTTCCTTTGTCTAGGTAAGAGATGATGGCGAATTGTAACAGGTGATAGCAGAGGAGATAAAGCAAAATATTCAATAGATTTAGCGTGTTTGTAGTTGTGGAGTAAATAACACTTGCTGATGGTATTAGTTGTAGCAGTGAAAAAAGAAATTAGATATGAATAAGTTTTAATGTGAGAAACTGAGTGTATTATAACTATATTTATGAAATTAAAGGAGACTGAGAAAGAAGAGATGAAGGTTAAGACAGGAATCAAAGCTTCTGTTTTGTCCATATTCTGTTTGAACACTAATTAGACATTTGGGTGAAGATGTCAAGTAGATTGTTGGAATAAGGATCTTGGCATTCAAGGGCAAGATTAGGGCTAAGGATACTAAATTTGAGGAGTCATTAGCATGAATAATATTTTTAGGGAGGAAATCTAAATAGAAAAGATCAAATCTTTCATCATTGTCTTAGATTAAGAAATTAAGTCTCCTGAAAGATCACATGTGTATATTTCCTAAAAGTGATGAAGTTGTGTTAACTACTTATCTAACCCAGTAAAATTCTATTTAATTATTTATACTTGGCATGCATCTTTGATCAAATATTTTAATATATTTCATTGTAAGAAATTACTAATTACCTAAATTAAATTATATATCTTAGTAGTCTCTTGTATGTGTGTTATTGCACCTAAAAATTAGAATCTGGTAAAATAAAAGGCCTTAACTTATGCTTTATAATCATTTGTCTTTCAAGAATAGCTTCAATGAAACTAAAAAAACATACTGAAATAAATTACGTTGGCTAAACATGATGTATTTTTAATCTCAGAAACTATGATAATAAGTGAAGACAACCCTCATAATTCCAATCAATCCTCACATTTTATGTGTTTCAAAGGACTCTGAGTGACTAGTTTAGTGTTTTGGATACAACGAAAAGATTCAAGTCTGCTTTGGAGTGTACCACAGCTTTTTTTTAATGAATCCTTAGTCATGGATATTTATGAATCCCTATAGGCTGAAAGAAAAGTTGATTCAAAATGTGTATATTCATTGAAAATGGGGTAGAGGAATTTACCTGAAGATATTGATATGGCTCTACAGACAGCTCTGTAATGAACTCCAAGTACTTATATTTAAAAAGATATGTGCAAAAGATAAGAACGCACTAAGTATAGACTGTGTATAATACAGATTTGTATGAAGATTAATTAAAAATCAATAACAGACATCTGGAAAATTCTTGTTAAACTAATTCTCTTTAATTTCCTCTCAATAGAAAGGCCAGAACACCTCTTTTTGGCTAGATGCTTGTATGTTAAATGGTGATTGAGAGAGAATTTCAAAATATAATGGAGAGTATAAGTATTTTGGCATTTGGGAAGACTTAGAGACCAGCTACTGGTTTGAAGCCCTGAGACAGCTATGTCTCTGAATCAAGGTTCCCTATAAATTCATAGTCATTATATGCATCTCCACATAAAGGTTTAAGTATTAAATGAGATTATATAAATCAAGGGTCTGGTGTTAGAGTAGGTGTGTTTTAAAATACAGTATTTTTCTTTAATTTCTGTTTCATTTCTGCTTGCTATCTCCAAAAGAATCACTCTCTACTGCAGCAGATAATTAACATGAGTAATAAGGAATCAGACACATATATATGTATATAGGAAGACATTCTTTCAATGGATTCATGCATCCGTTTCAGATGGATTATTTTTCAAAATTATTGAAAGAATTCAGATTACAACACCAAATCATTAAATGACAATCACTAAGTAATCAGAGATAATGTAGAAGCACTGGGAGATGAAGGGTAGTAAACGTTCTGATTTCCAAAAGAGAAATAATGGTTGGATTATGGCACAAAGAGTTGATGTATTCTAGTCTATGTTACATAATAATTCTGAGTAACGCAGAATTCACTTGACCATAGTGTTAACAGTGAAAGTAAAAGTTGCGCAGTTGTGTTTGACTCTTTGCAACCCCAAGGACTATACAGTCCATGGAATTCTCCAGGCCAGAATACTGGAATGGGTAGCTGTGCCCTTCTGCAGGGGATCTTCTCAACCCGGAGATCGAACCCAGATCTCCCCCACTGTAGGCGGATTCTTTACCAGCTGAGCCACAAGCGAAGCCTGAGAATACTGGAGTGGGTAGCCTACCCGTTCTCCAGGGGATCTTCCCAATCCATAGATTGAACCCAGGTCTCTCACATTGCAGGTGGGTTCTCTATCAGCTGAACCACCAGAGAAGCCCAAGAATACTGGAGTGGGTAGCCTATCCCTTCTCCAGGGGATCTTAACAACACAGGAATTGAACCAGCATCTTCTGCATTTCAAGCAGATTCTTTACAAACTGACGAATGTTGACAATTACGGTGAAACATAACTGAGCCACACAATTTTAAACAAAAAACATATAAACCTCTTTATTCTAATTGGACATTTGTTTTGGAATATTAAACTGGATGTGGAGGAATCTTGACTTGTGATAGCATCCCATGTGCTATCATGGTTGTGCGTGTGTGTGTGTGTGGGTGTGTGTGTGGGTGTGTGTGTGTGTGCTCAGTCGTGTCCAACTCTGCGACTCCATGGACTATAGCCCGCCAGACTCCTCTGTCCATGGAATTTTCCAGGCAAGAATACAGGAGCAGGATGCTATTTCCTTCTCCAGGAAATCTTCGCAACCCAGGGATCAAACCTGCATCTCCTGCATTGGCAGGCAGAATCTTTATTGGTTATGGAAATATTCAAAGACAACTTCTAGTCAGCAGTGGGGAGCACACAATGACTCTACTAAGATCTTGGTTATTTGCTCATCTCTTCCTTTACGTTGTTTAGTCCAGATGAGACATCATCTGCATAGATAGTGTTGATCCACCTGGAGAGTTTTATATGCAAATCTAGCACTTAACCTTGTTTTATTTGTACAGCATTCAAACCAACTAACCTAGAAACTGCAAGCATCTTTACTTATAACCCATATGGTTTATTACCCACCAAAACTGATAACAAGTCAATGCTGAAGACCACAGTCTCTGTAGCCAGATAGCCAGGATTTGAATCCTTCTCTACCACTTTTTAGCTAGCAAATTATTATACTTAACCCCTTCTATTCAGTTTCCTATCAGCTAAATGTAGACAATCATAGTACCACCTTCATTAAGTGGTTGTGAGGACTAAATGAGTTAAAATTTGTAGAGGGCTTAAAACTATACATGGCGTAATCACCTAAAAATGTGAAGTAAACACTGAATTAAAATAAAGCATTGTTTTAATTTTGTCTTTAAGACTGCTCACTTAGAGATGGTCTTTTCAAGAGAATTTATTTATAATTAGGAGTGAGAAGATGAAATATGATTCACTGCTTAGAATAGCATAAGAATGCCATACACAAACAACATTTACTCAAATCTAAAGGTATTTAGATGTACCTGAGAAAAGAAGAGAAGCTAAAGACAAAGGAGAAAAGGAAAGATATACCGATGTGAATGCAGAGTTTCAAAGAAAGGCAAGGAGAGATGAGAAAGCTTTCCTCGGTGATCAATACGAAGAAATACAGGAAAACAAAAGAATGGGAAAAACTAGAGATCTCTTCAAGAAAACAGAGATACCAACAGAACATTTTGCACAAAAATGGGCATAATAAAGGACAGAAATGGTATAGACCTGACAGAAGCAGAAGATATTAAGAAGAGGTAGTAAGAATACACAGAACTATACAAAATGATCTTTAGGACCCAGATAACCACGATGGTGTGATCACTTACCTAGAGCCAGACATCCTGGAATGTGAAGTCAAGTGGGCCTTGGAAGCAACACTAAAAACAAAGCTAGTGGAGGTGATGGAATTCCAGTTGAGCTATTTCAAATCCTAAAAGATGATGCTGTGAAAGTGCTGCACTCAATATGCCAGCAAATTTGGAAAACTCAGCAGTGGCCACAGGACTGGAAAAGGTCACTTTTCATTCCAATCTCAAAGAAAGGCAATGCCAAAGAATGCTCAAACTACTGCACAATTGCACTCATCTCACAAGCTAGCAAAGTAATGCTCAAAATTCTCCAAGCCAAGCTGCATTGGTATGTGAACCATGAAATTTCAGATGTTCAACCTGGATTTAGAAAAGGCAGAGGAACTAGAGATCAAATTGCCAACATCCGTGGATCTTTGAAAAAGCAAGAGAGTTCCAGAAAAACATCTACTTTTGCTTTATTGACTACATCAAAGACTTTGACTGTGTGGATCACCACAAACTGTGGAAAATTCTTAAAGAGATGGTAATACCAGACCACCTGACCTGACTCCTGAGAAATCTGTATGCAGGTCAACAAGCAAGAGTCAGAACTGACATGGAACAGACTGGTTCCAAATTGAGAAAGGAGTATGTCAAGGCTGTATATGGTCATCCTGCTTATTTAACCTATATGCAGAGTACATCATGCCAAATGTTGGACAGGATGAAACAAAAGCTGGAATCAAGATTGCAAGGAGAAATATCAATAACCTCAGATACACAGAGGATACCACCCTTATGGCAGAAAGCAAAGAACTAAAGAGCGTTTTGATGAAAGTGAAAGAGGAGAGTGAAAAGGTTGGCTTAAAACTCAGCATTCAGAAAACTAAAACCATGGCATCTGGTCCCATCACTTCATGGCAAATAGATGGGGAAACAGCGGAAACAGTGGCTGACTTTATTTTTTGGGTCTCTAAAATCACTGCAGATGGTGATGGAGCCATGAAATTTAAAAATGCTTACTCCTTGGAAGTAAACCTATGACCAACCTAGATAGCATATTAAAAATCGGAGACATTATTTGCCAACAAAGGTCTGTCTAGTCCAAGCTATGGCTTTTCTAGTAGTCATGTATGGATGTGAGAAAAGTGAAAGTGAAGTCACTCAGTCGTGTCTGACTTTTTGTGACCCCAAGGACTCTAGTCGGCCAGACCCCTCCAGCCTTGGGATTTTCCAGGCAAGAATCCTGGACTGGGTTGCCATTTCCATCCCCAGGGGATCTTCCTGATTTCCTGGTGGCTCAGACGGTAAAGAGTCTGCCTATAATGCATGTAAACAAAGCTGAGTGCCAAAGAATTCATGCTTTTGAACTGTGGTGTTGGAGAAGACTCTTGAGAGTCTGCAAGGAGATCCAACCAGTCCATCCTAAAGGAGATCAGCCCTGGGTGTTCATTGGAGGGACTGATGTTGAAGCTGAAACTCCAATACTTTGGCCACCTGATGCGAAAAACTGACTCATTGGAAAAAACCCTGATGTTGGGAAAGTTTGAAGGCAGAAGGAGAAGGGGACAACAGAGGATGAGATGGTTGGACGGCATCACCGATTCAATGGCCATGAGTTTAGGTAAACTCTGGGAGTTGGTGATGGACAGGGAGGCCTGGGGTGCTGTGGTCCATGGGGTCGCAAAGAGTCAGACACGGCTGAGCAACTGAACTGAACTGTACAGCCAAGCAGCTTAGTTATCTGTATATAGGCCTTCGTTTAAATATTTTTCTATTATGCTTTATCACTGTACTATACAGTAGGGCCATGTTGTTTATCCATTTTATATGTACCAGTTTGCATCTGCTAATCCCAAACTCCCAATCCAATCCTCTCCCACTTGCCTCCCGCTTGGCAACCACCAGTCTGGTTTCTATGTACATGATTCTATATTTGTTTTGTAGGTAGGTTCATTTGCATCATATTTAGATTCCACATATAAATGATATCATATGGTAGTTGTCTTTCTCTCTCTGACTTAGTATGATCTCTAGTTGCATCCATGTTGCTACAAATGACATTATTTTGTCCTTTTTAAAAATGGTTGATAGTATTCTGTTCTATATGTGTAAACTTCTTTATCCAGTCATCTGTTGATGGACATTTAACTTGTTTCCACGTTTCAGCTATTGTGAATAGTGCTATGAACATAGGGGTACATGTATCTTTTAAATTATAGTTTTGTCTGGGTATATCCAATAATAGGATTGCTGGATTACATGCTAATCATAGTTTTAGTTTTCTGAGGAACGTCCACGCTGTTTTTCACAGTGGCTACACCAACGTATATTCCCACCAGCAGTGTAGGAGGGATCCCTTTTCTGCACACCTTGTCCAGCATTTATTTGTAGACTTTTTAATGATGGCCATTCTGACTGATGCAATGTGGTACCTCAACGTAGTTTTGATTTGTATTTCTCTAATAATTAGTGATGTTGAGCATATTTTCATGTGCCTGTTGGCCATCTGTATTTCTTCTTTGGAGAAGTTTCTCTTTATGCCCTCTGTCCATTTTTTAGTTGGCTTGTTTTGTTGTTGTTGTCAAGTTGTATGAACTGTTTGTATATTTTCGAAACTAAGCCCTTGTTTGTCATATCATTTGCAAATATTTTCTCCCAGTTCTGTACACTGTCCTTTTGTTTATGGTTTTCTTTGCTACTTTAACTTAATAAATAATAAATAAATAATAAATAATAGTCTAGGGCAGCAGAGAAAACCAGATACTATTATTTTTCACAGATGAGAAAATCAAGGCTCAAAAAATTTTTAAGTAATGTGCTTGACTAAAGTCTCAACTTATTTCATGGCCCAGATTCCCTGCAGTGCTCTCAAATAATGGCTAAGTCACAAATCAAAAACCTCTTTCACTTTTAATCTCCATATTTCTTTGAAAGAAATACCTCTTTCACAATGGGGAAATTCAACAGAGTTTCTGTTTACAGTTGGATGAGATGGATGCTGTACAAACTGAGGGACTGACATTCCCATAGTGGTGTAGCTAAGTGGTGCTTCTTGAATCTGTGCAGTGCCCAACCTATATGAGCACATGAGGCAGGGATGAAACAACTAGCTTTACTGATCCAAAAGCTCAAATTAGAAACACCAAACAGCTGTAGAATTGCCATCTTGGTTTCCGTTTCATTGTGTTTTCACCCCAAAGAAGAAAAAAAGATGAAAATCAAACAAATGTAACTGTAAGAGAAAATTTGTCACTCTGGTTGAATTTTCTTTTACTTGAAATTCACCCTGTCTAACTCAATTGAATAGAATGACATTTGATTGAACTGACTGGGAGAGAAAGTGATAAGATACCTCCGGATTCAAGTTCTCATATTCGGTTTATTGTTTAGTGCAGCAATGCCTGAAATTAAATGAACACATACAGAAGATTCATCATAATGCTATCTGTGGAGTTCTGTTACAGGAAGACATTGCTATTACAAAGTCTTCCCACAGTTGAACTCTGAAGATGGACTTGGTATTCTGCAGAACAGCACATTTCATGTGAGTCTGAAACCTTTTTTCCCATATATTCACTGAAATTAGAAATCTGGTAATTGGATTTGTAAAAGTGCCTTGTGAAGTAATTATCTGTAATACATTCTCAAGTATTCTTTCTTAGTAAACCTGTTAGGGATGCTAAGAGATACCTCACACCTTCCCTTTCACAACTGCCACATGGTCCTCTTTGAAACTGGTTCCAATAATGAGTTCCTTTAAAAGAGAAAACAAGCTGTTTCAACTTTTAAAAACTAAATAAGAATCATAAGACAAAAGGATCTAATGTTTAGTTAGAGGTGAAATGAGGAGGGCCAGATAAGTTTCACTCAATGTCGTTACAATGCTACCAGAAACAGTTAAGCCAACAAAATATTTAAGCTTCTATTAGTGTTTAGAGATATTGGCAATATATATCATTAGTTTTCATAAAGAAATACCACAGCATTTTTAAATGTATAAAATTATCTTTGCGAAAAATAGAAACCAACACATTGTAAAGCAAGTATCCTCCAGTTAAAAAAATAGCACAGAATAAATTAATAGAAAGCATCTAAGGTAAAAATATGACCAATGCCAGTGATGTTTTAGTAATATATTTGGAATGCCTGACAATGAAATAGCAATAGATTGTTCATGTACTCTAGAATAAACATTTAAATTATAATTTGAGTGTTTCCTAATGCCTTGAAATTAAAAAAGAAATATTTTCCATGCGAACTCACCAGCAAAGACTGACAACAGTGATTATCTTTCTGCCAGTTAGCAGCATGGAAATTAGAAGGAGCCATTTAATCCCTCAGATTGTTTAGCTGTGACATTTTTGATGCATAGTACAAGAGATTTAACTATCAGCCAGAAAACAAACAAAGATTAACATGACATTTGCACTGCAAATCACAATCAGGCTCCATTTGCCAGAATCTTTCTTAACAGCTGATACTCAGCATTTCCAAGTTAGGAACAAGTTAGTCAACAAGAAGCAAACTCGCTTATTACTAACTGTGACTAGGTAGTGCATATTAAATCATGGAATGATTTCATTTAATAAGTGATGGCTTCAGTACCTGCTGCATCCCAGACATTCTTGCACAATTAGAACTGAGACAAAAAGGCTAGGATTGCAGAAGTGAGACAGCAAACAAATAAGCACTATAAGGGAAAGCAGTGGGAGCATAGAGAAAAGGCATCAGAGTTGGCTTGAGTAGGGGGAGAGGAAGGTCAGAGGAGGCTTGGCAGAGACACTCACTAAAGGAAAGTTCTTATTTTTTTCCTCTTGCTCATTTTATAAAAGGAAAAGAGGCTTTAATGGACTGCAGATAATTACCTCAAAAGCAACTTTTAAAAACTCTGTGTAAACTATTTTCAGTTCAAACTTTAAGATATCAATAGGAAATATATATAACTAAGATTAATAATAATAATTTAATACTACCTATGCTGAATTATGGAGAAGGAAATGTCAACCCATTCCAGTATTCTTGCCTAGAGAATCCCAGGGACAGAGGAGTCTGGTGGGCTGCCATCTATGGGGTCACACAGAGTCAGACACGACTGAAGTGACTTGGCAGCAGCAGCATGCTGAATTAAGTCTTTCTTGAGAGCTTCTTAAGATGGTAGGTGTTGCAAGAGGGCATCAGAGGGCAGACACACTGAAACCATACTCACAAAAAACTAGTCAATCTAATCACACTAGGACCACAGCCTTGTCTAACTCAATGAAACCAAGTCATGCCTGCGGGGCAACCCAAGGCAGGTGGGTCATGGTGGAGAGGTCTGACAGAATGTGGTTCACTGGAGAAGGGGATGGCAAGCCACTTCAGTATCCTTGCCTTGAACAGTATGAAAAGGAAAAATGATAGGATACTGAAAGAGGAACTCCCCAGGTCATTAGGTGTCCAATAAGCTACTGGAGATCAGTGGAGAAATAACTCCAGAAAGAATGAAAGGATGGAGCCAAAGCAAAAACAATACCCAGTTGTGGATGTGACTGGTGATAGAAACAAGGTCCAATGCTGTAAAGAGCAATATTGCATAGGAACCTGGAATGTCAGGTCCATGAATCAAGGCAAATTGGAAGTGGTCAAACAAGACATGGCAAGGGTGAACGTCGACATTCTAGGAATCAGCAAACTAAAATGGACTGGAATGGGTGAATTTAACTAAGATGACCATTATATCTACTAATGTGGGCAGGAATCCCTCAGAAGAAACAGAGTAGCCATCATGGTCAACAAAAGAGTCCGAAATGCAGTACTTGGATTCAACCTCAAAAACGACAGAATGATCTCTGTTCGTCTCCAAGGCAAACCACTCAATATCACAGTTATCCAAGTATATGCCCGAACCAGTAACGCAGAAGAAACTGAAGTTGAACGGTTTTATGAAGACCTACAAGACCTTTTAGAACTAACACCCCAAAAAGATGTCCTTTTCATTATAGGGGACTGGAATGCCCAAGTAGGAAGTCAAGAAACGCCTGGAGTAACAGGCAAATTTGGCCTTGGAATGCGGAATGAAGCAGGTGAAAGACTAATAGAGTTTTGCCAAGGAAATGCACTGATCATAGCAAACATCCTCTTCCAACAACACAAGAGAAGACTCTACATATGGACATCATCAGATGGTCAACACCGAAATCAGATTGATTATATTCTTTGCAGCCAAAGATGGAGAAGCTCTATACAGTCACCAAAAACAAGACCAGGAGCTGACTGTGGCTCAGATCATGAACTCCTTATTACCAAATTCAGACTCAAATTGAAGAAAATAGGGAAAACCGCTAGACTATTCAGGTATGACCTAAATCAAATCCCTTATGATTATACAGTGGAAGTGAGAAATAGATTTAAGGGCCTAGATCTGATAGACAGAATGCCTGATGAACTATGGAATGAGGTTCATGACATTGTACAGGAGACAGGGATCAAGACCATCCCCATGGAAAAGAAATGCAAAAAAGCAAAATGGCTGTCTGGGGAGGCCTTACAAATAGCTGTGAAAAGAAGAGAGGCAAAAAGCAAAGGAGAAAAGGAAAGATATAAGCATCTGAATGCAGAGTTCCAAAGAATAGCAAGGAGAGATAAGAAAGCCTTCTTCAGCGATCAATGCAAAGAAATAAAGGAAAACAACAGAATGGGAAAGACTAGATCTCTTCAAGAAAATTAGAGATACCAAGGGAACATTTCATGCAAAGATGGGCTCGATAAAGGACAGAAATGGTATGGACCTAACAGAAGTAGAAGATATTAAGAAGAGGTGGCAAGAATACACGGAAGAACTGTACAAAAAAGATCTTCATGACCCAGATAATCTCTATGGTGTGATCACTCACCTAGAGCCAGACATCCTGGAGTGTGAAGTCAAGTGGGCCTTGGAAAACATCACTACGAACAAAGCTAGTGGAGGTGATGGAATTCCAGTTGAGCTGTTTCAAATCCTGAAAGATGATGCTGTGGAAGTTCTGCACCCATATGCCAGCAAATTTGGAAAACTCAGCAGTGGCCACAGGACTGGAAAAGGTCAGTTTTCATTCCAATCCCAAAGAAAGGCAATGCCAAAGAATGCTCAAACTACCACACAATTGCACTCATCTCACACGCTAGTAAAGTAATGCTCAAAGTTCTCCAAGCCAGGCTTCAGCAATACGTGAACCGTGAACTCCCTGATGTTCAAGCTGGTTTTAGAAAAGGCAGAGGAACCAGAGATCAAATTGCCAACATCCACTGGATCATGAAAAAAGCAAGAGAGTTCCAGAAAAACATCTATTTCTGCTTTATTGACTATGCCAAAGCCTTTGACTGTGTGCACACAATCAACTGTGGAAAATTCTTCAAGAGATGGGAATACCAGACCACCTAACTTGCCTCTTGAGAAACCTGTATGCAGGTCAGGAAGCAACAGTTAGAACTGGACATGGAGAAACAGACTGATTCCAAATAGGAAAAGGAGTACATCAAGGCTGTATATTGTCACCCTGCTTATTTAACTTATATGCAGAGTACATCATGAGAAATGCTGGACTGGAAGAAGCACAAGCTGGAATCAAGATTGGAAGTGAACTCTGGAGAAATATCAATAACCTCAGACACGCAGATGACACCAGCCTTATGGCAGAAAGTGAAGAGGAGCTAAAAAGCCTCTTGATGAAAGTGAAAGAGGAGAGCGAAAATGTTGGCTTAAAGCTCAATATTCAGAAAACGAATTCATGGCATCTTGTCCTATCACTTCATGGGAAATAGATGGGGAAACAGTGGATACAGTATCAGACTTTATTTTTTCAGGCTCCAAAATCACTGCAGATGGTGACTGCAGCCATGAAATTAAAAGACACTTACTCCTTGGAAGAAAAGTTATGACCAACCTAGATAGTATACTGAAAAGCAGAGATACTACTCTGCCGACTAAGGTCCGTCTAGTCAAGGCTATGGTTTTTCCTGTGGTCATGTATGGATGTGAGAGTTGGACTGTGAAGAAGGCTGAGAGCCGAAGAATTGGTGCTTTTGAACTGTGGTGTTGGAGAAGACTCTTGAGAGTCCCTTGGACTGCAAGGAGATCCAACCAGTCCATTCTGAAGGAGATCAGCCCTGGGATTTCTTTGGAAGGAATGATGCTAAAGCTGAAACTCCAGTCCTTTGGCCACTTCATGTGAAGAGTTGACTCATTGGAAAAGACTCTGATGCTGGGAGGGATTGGGGGCAGGAGGAGAAGGGGACGACGGAGGATGAGATGGCTGGATGGCATCATGGACTCGATGGACCTGAGTCTGAGTGAACTCCGGGAGATGGTGATGGACAGGGAGGCCTGGTGTGCTGCAATTCATGGGGTCTCAAAGAGTCGGACACGACTAAACCACTGAACTGAACTGAACTGAGAGCTTCATTCCAGGAATCTTTGTTTAAAAATTATTTTACCAATAGTAATCTTATGATGTCTCAATTTTTTCCCATTTAATTCTATGGTAGAATTGTTAACATAATTTGATAATTTAAACTTACAGATGTGATTTTAAAAACTGACTGGCAAGGTAGGAGGAAGATAAAGGTAGAGTCCAGCTTCAGAGACAAAAGAGGTGTTTGGGAGGAGCAAGTCCAATACTTTGGCCACCTCATGCAGGAGTTGACTCATTGGAAAAGACTCTGATGCTGGAAGGAATTAGGGGCAGGAGGAGAAGGGAACAACAGAGGATGAGATGGCTAGATGGCATTACCAACTTGATGGACATGAGTTTAAGTGAACTCCTGGAGTTGGTGATGGACAGGGAGGCCTGGCGTGCTGCAATTCATGGGGTCGCAAAGAGACACAACTGAGCGACTGAACTGAACTGAAGGAAGTTTTCAGAACTACCTGCAAGGATTGGGTGTGATGGGATTTAGCAGTACAAGCATTCTTGTTCAGTCCCTAAGTGGTGTCTGACTCTGTGACCCCATGGACTGTAGCATACCAGACTTCTCTGACCTTCAGTATCTCTCACAGTTTGCTCAAACTCATGTCCACTGAGTCAGTGATGCCATCCAGTCATCTCATCCTCTCTCTCCCCCTTCTCTTCCTGCCCTCAGTCTTTCCCAACATCAAGGTCTTTTTCCAATGAATCAGCTCTTTGCATCAGTTAACCAAAGATTTGGAGCTTCAACTTCAGCATCAGTCCTTCCAATGAATAATTCAGGGTTGATTTCCTTTAGGATACCTTTAGTACAGACATGGGGTGGGGATGGGGCAGAAAGTATGTAAGGGCAAGAAAGTGGAAGGCCATTTATGTCTGATATAGAGTATAGGTTTCATATCAGGACCATGAGGAGCCATTGGAGAATTTAAAGTTGATGTGTACCAAAATCATATTAGAACTGAAAGGTTATTCACATAAACAAGCAAAGTTTGTTGTAGGGGAGTAAGATTAGCATGAAGCCGCTAGAGGTGACTGAAAACATGGCCCCAACTCTTCATCCTTTCTCCTATCTAACCTTACAACGTGACTTTATAGCAGCTTTCACTAAGAAGTGGTGATTTGCAGTGATTTGCAGCTTTCTCCACCTGCAGAATATGAGTTACCTTCATAACTGGCTATAGCCACGAAATGTAGTCAAAGTGAATCTTTACCAGTTCTGAGTGTGTATCTTCATGGTTACAGAACCCTGCCTGCTCTGCTGCAAGAACAAGCCAAACTACCACCTGGAAGTAGTCCAGTTGTTCTAGCTAAGATCATCCTAGACCAGCTTACAGTCAGAGACTCCCAGGAGATGTGAAAAAGTCCAGATAGACTCAGCAATGCCTGCCCAAACACAGCTCCCTACATACATAAATGTGAGCCCAGCCAAGATCAGAAGAACTTACCTGTTGACCTATAGACTTCGGAGGCAAAACTGAGGATTATCTTTTTATGCTGCTGCATTCAGGAATTGTATATTACACAGCAGTGGGTAACTGATACATCATTCTAACAAATCTTCCCTTGCATTATGAATGGACATAGTAACAGAAAACTCAGCTTCCAATTAAAAATCAAGCATAAATCCTTAACACAGAATGCAAACTATGCGAAGTCTTTCTCCTGTAACATACTCAGGCCTTAGTGAGGTTCCTCGTTGCTAATGCTGCCTACCTTCATCAAAATGATAGGCTGCTCCTTTTTTTTTTAATTTTTTTTAAAAATTTTAAAATCTTTAATTCTTACATGCGTTCTCTTGAAGCACCATGTTTTCCTGCTCTTCATTTCCATGTTGTACTTTGAGTCAGTACTATCTCTCTCTCTGAGTGCTGCTCTATGCAAACTCAGTGTTTTGTGGAATTTATCTGAAGATTCTTAAGTTGATTTACTAAAAGTTCAGTTTATTATCACTCCCGGGAGGGATATCATTTGAATAAAAGGTAAAAGTTACATTTTATTCACTGCATCTAACATAGTTCTTGGCACATAGTAGGAACACAAAAATGTTTGTTAATGAATTAATGGCTCACTCCTAATTATTACTCATCCTTAATAAGACTGTTCTCCACTTTCAAATCTATTTCAAGTCTCTGTTCCCCTCCCTAGATTTAAAACCAACATTCCTTTTTATTTAACTTGCTCTTTGAATTTTCCTACAGCTCATGACACATGCTTTTCATGGCTAAATTAACACCCTACTAGTTACTACTCTAAAGGTTAAAATCCTGTCTCTGCCACTTACTATTATGTGACACTGGGGAACTTGCTTGAACACTCTGTGGCCCCAGCTTTTTTAATCAGCAAATCGTAATGGCAATAACACAGATCTCAAGTAAGGTTAAATATACATTTAAAGTGCTTAGAAGCTTCCCTGGTGGCTCAGACGGTAAAGCGTCTGCCTGCCATGCAGGAGATCTGGGTTCGATCCCTGGGTCGGGAAGATCCCCTGGCAAAGGAAATGGCAACCCACTCCAGTACTCTTGCCTGGAAAATCCCATGGTCTGAGGAGCCTGATAGGTTAACAGTCCATGGGGTCGCAAAGAGTTGGACACGACTAAGCGACTTCACTTTAAAGTGCTTAGAAAGAACCCTTGGTACAGAGTAAGCTCAAGAGATGCTAGCGATCTTTTTTTCACATTGTCTATATTCATCCAAAGTTGATTCCAACTATTCATTTTCACCCTTCCTTTCGTCCAGACTGCAGTACACTGATGGAAAAGCCACACATCTCTACCGATTAAATGTCCTATGTTGTGACTTTTTCTTTTGAGCTCTCAGCATCTAAAAACATCAAGGTTTATTTGAAATATTTTCTACTCCCCTTGGAGATTCCAAACTGAATTTTCTCCCTTGTATACTCAGCAGACAAAAATCTACTTAACACCTAGATGTGACATTCTTTCACCCAGAGCCTTCTAGCATTATTTCCCTTGGCCTCACTACTAAATTTGTCTTCAACTTCATCCATCTTTTTCTTTGCTTATCTGACAAAAGACAGGTTATTCCTCTCACACTAACCCTTCTGCTTAATATTCAAAACCCCACCTGTTTCTCCTTCCTCCAGGATATTAATCCATCCCTCCCTTTACCAATTTCTCCTTCCCTACTGCCTCCTTGCACTCAGCCAATAAACCTTTCTGCCTTCACCTGTCAGAAAAAAAGTATTTTCACTTAGTCTGAGACTAAGATTACTCTTTTACCTTCCTTATAGTCACTTAATTCCAGGGGTGGGGAGGAAATTATTTAAATGTAATGCCTCTACATTGTCCTCTTCTATTTATCATTTGTAATGATAATAGCCAGCTCCGAACTCATTTATATCATATATAGCTTTATTATTTTCTACCAACTTGACTTTACACCATTGCAGAACAAATGGGATTTTGACATTTTTCACAATGAAAGAACCACCATTGCGTAAATACTATGCAAAAGATAGTGTGCTAAGCTTGTTATGTGAATTAACTCACTGAATCTTCACAACAATCTTGTGAGGTAGATATCTCCATTTCATGAATAAGGATACTGAGACTTAGTTAATTTATCTCTTTTTTCTATTTATGATCTTCAGTTCAGTTCAGTCACTCGGTCATGCCCAACTCTTTGCAACTCCATGAATTACAGCACGCCAGGCCTCCCTGTCCATCACCAACTCCTGGAGTTCACTCAAACTAAGGTCCATCGAGTCAGTGATGCCATCCAGCCATCTCATCCTTGGTCGTCCCCTTCTCTTCCTGCCCTCAATCCCTCCCAGCATCAGAGTCTTTTCCAATGAGTCAGCTCTTTGCATGAGGTGGCCAAGGTACTGGAGCTTCAGCTTTAGCATCATTCCTTCCAAAGAACACCCAGGACTGATCTCCTTGCAGTCCAAGGGACTCTCAAGAGTCTTTTCCAACACCACAGTTCAAAAGCATCAATTCTTCGGCACTCAGCTTTCTTCACAGTCCAACTCTCACATCCAAACATGACTACTGGAAAAACCATAGCCTTGACTAGATGGACCTTTGTTGGCAAAGTAATATCTCTGCTTTTTAATATGCTATCTAGGTTGGTCATAACTTTCCTTCCAAGGAGTAAGCGTCTTTTAATTTCATGGCTGCAATCACCATCTGCAGTGATTTTGGAGCCCCCAAAAATAAAGTCTGACACTGTTTCCACTGTTTCCCCATCTATTTCCCATGAAGTGATGGGACCATATGCCATGATCTTAGTTTTCTTAATTTATGATCTTAGAGTTAGTAATTCTGTAAGCCTAAATAGCCCAGGGACAAGCTGATACTCATCTATGTGCTGATCAACTTCAGTGATTGCTTTTAGACTCATGGTCTAACTACCTAATGACACTTCTCTGTCATCAGTCACCAAATAGCTAAACACCAATGAACTCTTCACTGTCCCCTTAGAATTTCTAAGGGGTTTGGTCCTGCTTATTCCTCATACATTTTATCTTTTTTCCATCCAGATAGGAATGCCCCTATTTCATCTATTCCTTTGTTCCTTTACATTTTTAGCCCTAGGTTCTTAACTTGCCTCTCCACCTTTCCTTCCCTCCATTACAGTATATATAAACAGTCTAAACTACCACACAATTGCACTCATCTCACATGCTAGTAAAGTAATGCTCAAAATTCTCCAAGCCAGGCTTCAGCAATACGTGAACCATGAACTCCCTGATGTTCAAGCTGGTTTTAGAAAAGGCAGAGGAACCAGAGATCAAATTGCCAACATCCTCTGGATCATGGAAAAAGCAAGAGAGTTCCAGAAAAACATCTATTTCTGCTTTATTGACTATGCCAAAGCCTTTGACTGTGTGGATCACAATACACTGTGGAAAATTCTTCAAGAGATGGGAATACCAGACCACCTGACCTATCTCTTGAGAAATCTGTATACAGGTCAGGAAGCAACAGTTCGAACTGGACATGGAACAACAGACTGGTTCCAAATAGGCAAAGGAGTACATCAAGGCTGTATATTGTCACCCTGCTTATTTAACTTCTATGCAGAGTATATCATGAGAAATGCTGGGCTGGAAGAAGCACAAGCTGGAATCAAGATTGCCGGGAGAAATATCAATAACCTCAGATATGCAGATGACACCAGCCTTATGGCAGAAAGTGAAGAGGAGCTAAAAAGTCTCTTGATGAAAGTGAAAGAGGAGAGTGAAAAAGTTGGCTTAAAGCTCAACATTCAGAAAACGAAGATCATGGCATCTGGTCCCATCACTTCATGGGAAATAGATGGGGAAACAGTGGAAACAGTGTCAGACTTTATTTTTGGGGGCTCCCAAATCACTGCAGATGGTGATTGCAGCCATGAAATTAATAGATGCTTACTCCTTGGAAGGAAAGTTATGACCAACCCAGATGGTATATTCAAAAGCAGAGACATTACTTTGCCGACTAAGGTCCGTCTAGTCAAGGCTATGATTTTTCCTGTGGTCATGTATGGATGTGAGAGTTGGACTGTGAAGAAAGCTGAGTGCCGAAGAATTGATGCTTTTGAACTGTGGTGTTGGAGAAGACTCTTGAGAGTCCCTTGGACTGCAAGGAGATCCAACCAGTCCATTCTGAAGGAGATCAGCCCTGGGATTTCGTTGGAAGGAATGATGCTAAAGCTGAAACTCCAGTACTTTGGCCACCTCATGCGAAGAGTTGACTCATTGGAAAAGACTCTGATGCTGGGAGGGATCGGGGGCAGGAGGAGAAGGGGATGACCGAGGATGAGATGGTTGGATGGCATCACAGACTCGATGGACGTGAGTCTGAGTGAACTCCAGGAGATGGTGATGGACAGGGAGGCCTGGCGTGCTGTGATTCATGGGGTCGCAAAGAGTGGGACACGACTGAGTGACTGAACTGAACTGAACTGAATTTCTATATTACTAAAAATGCACCATTTCAATTCTGCCTCTCTGACACAACCAGTGTGCTACTTTTTTTTTATTTCCTTTGGAAATAGAAGGGGTTTAAAAACATGTGTTGTTTCCACTTTCAAATCTCTCATTTACTCTCCAACCCACTGAAATCTCAAATCTACAATAAACAATTTATTGAAACTGCTCTTTCCAAGACCAACACTCTGTAATTACAAATCCAATAAAACCTGTTCAATTCTTATCCAACATGATCTTTCTGAATGTTTCCTTGGCACTTTAAACTCATTAGGCTTAAAAAATTATTTCATCTCCACCTGCCACTCAACTCCTTTTCCTCCAGAGTTTTCTAATATTTAACTAAATCTCAATTATGCCATTTTAGTAGGCTCAGGACTAAGTTCTCTTCCACATCTTGTTATACTTATCCAATCATCCTACCCAGCTTCTCATTTCTACCTTGGCAAAACCCTTCATTATTTCTTAACCCAGTGAAAGAAAGTGTTAGTCACTCACTCATGTCTGACTCTTTGCAACGCCACAGACTGCAGCCTGCCAGTCTCCTCTGTCTATGGAATTCTCCAGGCAAGAATGCTGGAGTGGGTAGCCATTCCCTTCTCCAGGGGATCTTCCCAAGGCAGAGATTGAACCTGGTTCTCCTACATTGCAGGCAGATTATTTACCTTCCGAGCCACCAAGGAAAGCACCCAAAGAGCTTTTTAAAAAATATTTGTGCCCAGACTCTAATCCTAAACCAATTAAGAGACTCTCAGAGAGTAGAGTTGGACATTGGTAGTTTTATATCTTCAAGTAATTTAAATTACAACCAGGATTGATAGCCATTTGTTTCCCCACATTCTCTTCAAGGCAATAGTCCAAGCTCAGGCCCTCAGTTGCTCTCTGGCATTATGTCAGTCGCCTCTAACTTCTCTCCAAACCCATAATCTCTCTTCTTTAAGACCTTCTATCACTTTTTGCTGAAATCTCTGAAACACAACTTTGCAGTGCCCTGCTCACATAACTTCTAGAATAAAGTTCAATTGCTTTGTATAACAGATAAAATCTTCCAGAAGAATTTTGACGAAGTGCATACCATTTAGTAATCTAAAATATAGTGAAGATTTGAAAAAAATCAAAACAAATATGAAACACTTTAGTCTCCTCTGTACCTGCTTTCCATTGATTAGCATAGTGCCCTGATGATGCATGACATTTAAAAGTATCTATTGAACAGATTTTAAAGACCACTTTAAAAGGTAAACTTCAGGTAAAATTTGATTTAGCCAAATATGCTTGTGCCTAGTAGGAATTTAGTAAGTCAGTGAGATGCTGGCTATTTGTAATATTTATACTACTTTTCAGTATCACACAAAGTAGCGAATAAAATCTGCAACCTCTACCCTTTTTTCAAAGCAGTCTATATATTTAAACAATAGAGAAAGAAGGGAAGGAAGGGCAGGATGGGAGGGAAAGGACGGTAAGGAAGGAACAAGAAAAGAAAGCAGGGGAAGACAGGTATGTAGTCAGACAGACAAACCTATAGTTTAATAAAAACAGGAATGTTCTACTATGAGTTCTCTATGTGGGTAAGGGGAACAGGAGATGCCCGATATATGTCTCCCCAACTTTTCAGCTTCTCTAGGATGTCTTTCTTTTTCCTAATTTTCTCTACATAAGTGGGTCAAAATGAGAAACATCTCCATGATGATAAATACTACTAGATATCTTTGTACATGTTGTTCTGTCAGATGGATATATGATCATGAGGGTTTCCCTGGTGGTTCAGATGGTAAAGAATCTGCCTGCAATGTGTGAGACCTGGGTTCTACCCCTGGGTTGGGAAGATCCCCTGGAGAAAGGAACAGCTACCCACTCCAGTATTCTGGCCTGGAGAATTCCAAGGACAGAGGAGACTGGCAGGCTACAGTCTGTGGGTCACAAAGAATCGGACATGACTGAGCGACTTTCACATATGATCATGAATGGAGAAAATGATCAAAACTTTTTAAAAGATCATGACCCAGTTAATGTCCCACTTAATCACTGTGATACTAACCATTGTGTACTATTAAAAGTCACAGTCCAATTATATAGCATTGTATATATGGGTCTTGCTAAGAAAAATGAAGGACAGTAACAAACTCCTTTTTTATTTCAACCACAGATACAGAATCTCAGACCTCTTCCTATCCATTAATACCAACTGCAAATTTGAAATCTTATATGGTACTATGTGATGTTAAAACTGAAGGTTTCCATTGTGTTAATGCAATAAGAATGTAAAAAAATAAAATAAAATAACTCTATAGGATGTCATTCCATAAATAGAGAACTTCAAAAAAGTCATCACCAATCAAACACCTATTGACCCACACTCTGTGTTGTGACATACTGGAGTAGATATTTACCAAATTAATTAAAAAGAATAGGATCATACATCACATATTATTGTTGTTTAGTCTCTAAATCATGTCTTACACTTTTGTGACAAACCTATACTTATACTTTTCCAGGCTCCTCTGTCCCTGGGATCTCCCAGGTAAGAATACTGGAGTGGGTTGCCATTTCCTTCTCCAGGGGATCTGCCCAACCCAGGGATCGAACTCACACCTCCTGCATTGGCAGGTGGGTTCTTTAACACTGAACTACCAAGGAAACCCCAGGCACAAAAATAAACATACTCAAAGTGTATGTGGAACAAGTGAAGTCTGAAAATTCTGTATTTGAGAGAACAGTATTGTACCAATGTCAATTTCTTGGTTGTGTAAGATGTTATCACTAGGGAATGGTAGGGAAAGGGTACACAGAAGCCTTCTGAACTGTTTTCATAACATTTTATAAAAACTCAAATTCAAGATCAAAGCTATTTAAAGTAATTTAAAAGGCTAAATCATAGCCATATTTGTTTTAATTAACACTCCCATTTATGGTTGACCTTTGAACAATGCTAGGGTCAGAGGAGCTAATCCTCCTTGCAATTAAAAATCTACGTATTACTTAGAATCCATCCTCTCTGTATGTGGTTCCTCCATATCCATGATTTCACCTCCCTGGAATTAACCTCAGATTGTACAGTGCTGAAGTATTTACTATAGAAAAAAATCCATGTATAGGTGGACATAGGCAGTTAAAACCTGTGTTTTCAAGGGTCAACTGTATAATGAATTTCAAAGGATAAGCAGTATATTCTTTGACACAGTTTTTTAAATAAAATGTTTTGCATATTGCTAGCAAAAATTTGCCAGTTGTGCCCATAGTCAAGATGTGAGCAAGTGGCACAAGTATAAATATATCTATTTCAATTGTTTCTTAGCAAAGAAGCAACCCAAATATTGGAACCTTGTGTAAACGGCAAGATTTGCCATGGATTTTTATAAAATGATTAAAGAATATATGTCAGCTTTCCCATAAAATCAGAGGTTTTCCTGGACAGTAACTGAAGTGCTTTTAAAATAAAACACTGAAAAACAGATTCCCTGAAAATAACTCAGGAAAGAGTCCATTTTTGTATTCCAATTTTATTCACCTTTTCTGAAGAGTCACAACATTACTGGGGATAATCTATTTAGTATATTTGAAATTCCATTTATTTTTTCTATTGATATGCATGTATTACACTTGAATATAATACAGTATTTCCAGTGTTGTTTTAAAGGACATAGTTTAAAAAAGAGAGGCATAATCTATAATTTCAAAGCTAGGACAAATTCATAATTTCTAAAATAATATAATTTTCCACTTTGTTCCAAAGAAATTAATATTATCACTGATGCAGAAACTCCAGCACAACTATTACTCCTTTCTTTACAAATTCAGACAGTCTTGAACCATTGCAAAATTCACTCAGAGCCATCAAATTGTATGCATAATGAAAATGGAAGAAGAAAGTCATTCCATGGATTTATGGGTCAGTATACTTTGGTTCAATATCAAAAGTATACTTTACAAATTTCATATTTAACAAATTTTACAGTGTCAGTCATTCTGCTGAGAAAAGATTCTGGGTAATATATTGGTCTTTGAAGATTGTTACCAATTTACCCTGGAGAGCTTTGGTCTATATGTCAGCCTCCATCATGGAAATCAACATATACATAATTGGCCATGTGAGTGAGTTTTAAAATCACAGAAGATACCCACACTCTCTCTAACATAATAGAATGCCTAACAGGACAATTTCTGAAGTATCTTCTTATTAATCTAAGATGAGTAAAATACAGAAGCCTCTCCTTTTACAATCCTTCAAAGTATACATTTACACAATATTATTACAGAATGGCTATGCAATGTCCATTCTTCTTTCCCTCCACATAACAAATGAAGCAAAATAAAAGTAGTATAAAATTATACATTCTGTGAATAACTTAGAAAAAAAAGTACATACGTGTTTAAGGCCTTGAAATATTTGTAAGATTTTCCTTTAGAACTGAAAACCACAGATGTTAAAAAGACTACAAAAACAGACCTAAGAAATTGTTTGAATGGGAAAACTATAAACAAATATTTATAAATTTGAAGCCAAGGAAATGAACAGTTAATTCTACCAACAACTTGCATAAACAAATAGGCATTCAAACAGTCCTTGGAATCAAGCAAGAGACAGTCTTTTAAAAATGAGATAGAAAGGACAGTTTAAAAAAATATTAGAAGAAATCTAAGCAAATAACTTTCAAGCTAAGAAATCAAAACCCACATGCATCCCCGGCAATTTTTTGAAACTGAAGGTTACCTAAATACTTGACTGCTCACTGCTGATTTCTGTGAAGGGAAAAAGTAAGGATAAACATAAAAGAAAAAGTTCACTTAAAAAAAAAAAACAACTCTGAAAGGGAATGTACTCTAGAGGTACCAAATAGGAATATATAATGAAAATGGTAATTCAGTTCTAACTACTACCTATTTAACTGACAGAGAGCTGCAGTAGTGTGTTAGCCTTGGGGAAACATGTCAGCTTGTCTATACATTCTTATATGATTGATGTTTTCAGATAACTATAACTTGCCAACAATAATTATTATCAATGGATATATATTTCCATTCCTTTAACAAAAGCAACTTTAAGATGTTAAAACATGTAGGCTTTCAGAGCTCCAAGGTTAGGATACAAACTAAATTGTCCCAGTCTTCACCATGCCAAAGGAGAAGTTTGCAAAAGGAAATGTCACTGAAGCCATGTACAATCCTAGCCAGTGAACATGGGACCCAGGAACAGGTCCATGACAGAAGGCCAGTGCCCTTGAGAGACTTTCAGAAACCAGAAAGGCAGTCACATTTGGGGCCACGAGCCCAAAGTGTAGGTGTCTCTGATACCATCCAGAAATGCCAACTCTTCAGATAGCAACTTCTTTTTTTAAGTACAATTATACAAGTTGAACACAGTTCAGATCTGATGAAATCTTCATGATATTGAAGTTCATGTAGGACTTCTAAAGAGTCTTGATTCCAAGAAGCTGATTATGAGCCATGAAATCCCCCAGAAGTAATAGACTCCAGAGTGCCACTTCGGAGCTGTATAAAATTTTTTCTTCAAGATCACCTATGAATTATGTTTGTTATGCATATGTTCAGCGTAATCAGCCTTGAGGATCACTTGATTTCACCTTGGTTAATGGGTTACCTACAAAGAAAAAGAAAGTAGAATCATTTCATAACAGCTATCATCTTAAAACTCTACACAATTAAGTATTAGAAATGAATAAGTAAAAACTCAAAGTGCTGGTATTTGCTATATTAAATAAATTACTGAATTTTAAAGGACTACCATATTTAGGTATTTATAGCTTATTAAAATTATTTTCTCTATTATTTCATAATATTTTTGAGAGCCATTTGCAGTTATCTAAGTGACTCCAACAGTGACCAGGAAGATCTCAACTGGAAAAGTTACCCCTTTTGGACCCAAAGATTGATTCTGGAATCCCTGTTCTTCGCATAGACTCTGTGAACATAACCCAGAGATCATACACTTCATGCCAGGTGTCAGTGAAGGAAAGACTTTTGTTCTTAGGAATCCTATCAGACCACATCTTCAAGAAAGCCCTTGGGATTTGGTTCCATAAAACCCATTCTTGAAATAGTTGACAAGTTGAATGCTTATTTGACTCAACTGCATTTCAGAAAATCCACTATTCATAATGCAAAAAAAAAAAAAATTGGGGAGAAAAACAATTATAGTATAATCCTTTACCAAATTTTAAAAGTCCCAAAAATTTCTCATGAAATTGATTAGAGCAGTATTATTAATGCTACTGTACATATTATTGAGGCAGAATCATGTGGAATTTCACAGGTACTCAAGTCAAAAGAATGTTTATTTACAGGAAAAAAAGAATAATAGCTAGAATATCTAATATGTACAGAGACATCATTATATGTATGCAGAGGAAATATGAAACAAAGAGAGACAAAGATTTCTGCTGTGTCAATGAATTTCTAGTTACGCTCTTAATAGCATGGTACTTAGGATTGCCTAACAGTTCTTTTCCAGTGATGCTTACAACAAAAAGTGAATTTTTAAAACTTATTGTGGATATTTTATTTCATTAAGTAACATAGTTACTTATCTTTTCTCAAAACATTTGCCAAAAGACAAGTTTTTGTTTTGTCTGTAGTTTGATCAACTATGAAAAATAGAAAAATAAAGTAACAAGATGTTGCTCTGCCATGGCTGATTTCAAATCACAGTGTGAAAGAAAGGTGTAAAATTCAAACATACATATTCTGCATGGAGGCAGCAACCATGTTTGTGTCTCTTTGGTCAGTTTCATTCCCAAAGGTCTGTAGCTTCTTATTCCTATGCACAGACAAGGACTGAACTGATGATGAGGGGATACAAACATAATGGGCCTGCTGGCCTCTAGAGATTCTGGGAGCAGGGGTGTCTTAGACAGGGCAGCGATTTTATTATCAATTTGTCTGCCATTCAGTGGTTATTTTACACAAGTTCTGTGAAGGGCTCCCAGTCTGGGAGTCAGTGTAAGAAGAATATGGGGAAGACATATATTTCTATGTGTCATAGGTTGCTAATGAAGATAGCTCATCACTGTGGAAAATACAGAAATTTTATTTTTATGATACACTTTTTTGACAAACATTGATTTAACAGTTTTTGATTTCCAGGGGCTGAGAAAATTCACCTGCCTTTTCTGAGAGTTCTCCTCCTGGTTGCAGGAAGAAATGTTATGGGGAGGGAGGTGGGAGGGGGGTTCATGTTTGGGAATGCATGTAAGAATTAAAGATTTTAAAATTTAAAAAATAAAAAACTAAAATTTAAAAAAAAAAAAAAGAAATCACTGTGAAATGTAATATGGGCACCAGTGTTTGAAATGACAGGAATAAGGAAGACAACAACTGATTTAGCCTCAGGAGAGGTTCAGCACTGACCACATAAGAGGCACGCTGCAACAGCTCCAGGAAAGCAAGTAACATGTCCTCTCAAACTACTACAAGCCCAGATTCTGAGTAATCTATTGGTGGGTATGGAGGACACATTCTTACATCTTCATTCCAAGGTAAGCATTTTGTTCTGCTGGTTTATATAAAGCTGAGGAGTGAGTCTCTAACTATTTATGTATTTAAAGCTTTATTTTCACATAATTTTAATTTCAAATAATTTTTAAACAGATGTCAAATTGACAGTATAAAACCAAGGACTTATATATCTGAAATATGATTTTCCTCCATCTCAGTAGAGGAAACATAAGTATATACAAACACAACTATACAATCCAGATCCTCATAAATGTACATTTATGCTATGCTGTGAATTATACATATGTACATTTACATTTCTATCAGCTAAAATAATTGCTAGAAAACTAAGCTTAACTCAAAGAAGTAATTGTCTAAATAAGCATGGATTGAAACGATGAAAGCTTTTCCTTATTCTCTAATCTTGTACAATGTTTCCTGGTTTCCTAGTTTTTTAATCCTAAAAACCCCTACATTTTATGAGATGAAGAGTAACAGACAATTTATTTTAGGTATGATTTTTGTGAATTATTTGATTTTGATCAGAGGCCCACTGTAGTTGGGCATATAGTTGCTGGATTTAGGTCAGTGTGGCAATAATGATACTGGCCGCGTCATGCAATATCTGGGCCCCACAGTTTCCCATGTGCAGAACGGGAATAATCTTGTTAGCCTCACAGTGTTCCTGTGAGGATCAAGTATATTTATGAAAACCTAGCTTTCTCAACTATGAAGTACCATTAAAAATAAAAGTTTTAGAGTTGGGATCAGTTTTTTTTTTTCTTTCAATACTTAAATCTTTAACAAGAGAACCACTAAAAGTAGAATGAGAGAATCCTACTAACAGACAAGTTAGAGGATTAAGGAATTCAAACAAAGGCTGTCATAATTTGCCCTTTTCAATGAAATATAAATATGAACATATATCATCACCCTCCCTGATAACCTCCAGATTTGTACCAAACAAAATGGCAAAGCCAAAGATTTTAAAACAGGCAGATGATTCTGAATACAGGTACATTATCACCAATTTTCATCATCTAATATGCAAGATCCAAATAACATTTTAAAATAATTGTCTAAAATTTAATACAAAAAACTGCATTTATGGTTTTTATGCTCATTAAGTTCAAGTGACTCATAGTTAAATTCTGACATGCTAATGGGGGAGAAATGATTCCCATTTCACCCTTTATAGATGATAAACTGAAACATCATTTTTTTTAACTGAAATTTCTTGATATGAAAGATCTCAGGCAATACTTATACAATCCAACATTTAAAAAAATTTCTTCCACTTACAAGTAAGTTTTTAGTATACCAAATGAAACACTGCCTTTTTTTTTTTTTTAGAACTTAAATATTATTCTCTTTTCACTCAAGCCCTATCTTTTGGAAGAGGCCAACTAGCAAAAGTTTTACCTTAAGTTTTCAGTGACTAAAAGCAGGAGGTTGCAATAAAACCACTTTTACAGGATAGGAAATAGCATTTACTATCATGAATTCACTGTTTTCTCATTCTGAGGGCAATAGATATAAAATACTGCATGAGAGAGAGAGAAATGTTCCTATGATCATTACGGATATGCCTTGAGCTTCATACACTATAATCACTAGTCTCAGTAAATTTGCCTTTCCAAAGGCAGTATTCTACACAGCTGTTCTTTTTCATGCAACTTTTATTTGTGTGTGCTGCACACCAGCCAATTCAGTAAGTGAAACTGTTGGGCTGCTGTACACATCCAATAATAATAACCATTAGTATTATTATTTCTAGTTACAAACACAAAGCTACCTTGGTAATGAGCCACCAGGATGAAGAAGCTAATCTGATAACATTCAATAAGAAGCACCATTTTTTTTTTTTTTTAGATATAAGCATCCATTTATTTCTTCCAGTCGAACAAATCTATTATAGGGCTTTCAGATTTCTCAATAATTTATGCTAAAATCATGTATTTTAAATCTGCTCACCAATTTAAATTGAGAAAACAAAACCAGGTAAATGGCATATTTGAGATTAAGTGAAGTCAACTATTTTAAAATTGTGTGTGCTCAGTTGCTGAGTCATGTCCGACTCTTCCCCTGTAGCCTGTGAGGATCCTGTATCCACAGATTTTTCCAGGCAATGGTACTGGAGCCAGTTGCCATTTCCTACTCCATACTGTATTCATTTTGTATTTGGACCATTGTGTTATATCCTCTGCCTATCTTCAAGGTAAAATAAATTTAAAAGGCAAAAAGGAAAAATATTCAAGAATCTATTCTGTCCCCAAATGTAAAAGATGCTTTGATGCTTCTATACAGTTCCTAAAGTTGTTATATGTATGGAGTCTACAATTCTTTTTACCCTGTTTAAGTCGTGCTGATTAGGTTACCAATGGGAGACAGTACACTATGGGGAGAGACACAGTGACAAGTAGTGGGAGCTCTGCACACAGACTGCCTGAGTTCAGACCTTGGCCTTATCACTTTCTCACACTGTGGGGTTGAAATAAATTATTTAAGCTCCCTGAGCCTAGTCTCCCCATGTGAAATACAAAAATGGTATTATCAGCCCTCATAAGTTTGCTATTGTGATTAAATCAGATAATCCCTGCAAAGCATCAGTCCAGGCAAATGCTTTTCAAATATTAACAGGTGGTAACAGTAGTAATTCCCAACTAAGATTCAAAAGGTGATACATAGGATATCTATGGCAGAGGACATTACATCTTGTTTCTCTACAAATTTAACTAGATTTAACTAGTTAATTTTCTGACTTATAGTAACTGAATTTGCAATCATTCATTTCATACGCTGTTAATCAAAGTCATAGGATGGTAGTTATACTCCAGTACTTTGGCCACCTCATGCGAAGATCTGACTCATTGGAAAAGACTCTGATGCTGGGAGGGATTGGGGGCAGGAGGTGAAGGGGACGACCGAGGATGAGATGGCTGGATGGCATCAAGGACTCGATGGACGTGAGTCTGAGTGAACTCCGGGAGATGGTGATGGACAGGGAGGCCTGGTGTGCTGCGATTCATGGGGTTGCAAAGAGTCGGACACGACTGAGCGACTGAACTGAACTGAAACTGATATATTAAGAAGAAAGCACTATTGTTTTGGTTGGCTTTGGGAGAGACTGTCTTTTCAGACAAGGTGAGAGGGTATTTAATGGTCAAAAAGAATATACTTTGAAGTCAGGTTGTGTAGGTTCAATGTTTCCTTCTGTTGATAACTCAGCATGTGACCTCAAATAAGACAGCTATAATATTAGTACCTACATCATAGGATTGTAAGAGCTGAGCAAAAATAAGTTAATTAGTCAAGTGCTTACATTATAAGACTTCCCTGGTGCCTCAGATGGTAAAGAGTGTGCCTACAATGCGGGAGACCCAGGTTCAATCCCTGGACTGGGAAGATCTCCTGGAGAAGGAAATGGCAGCCCACTCCAGTATTCCTGCCTGGGAAATCCCATAGACGGAGGAGCCGGTCAGGTTACAGTCTATGGGGTCCCAAAGAGTAAGATATGACTGAGCGACTAACACTGAGAATTATATTCCAAGGTACATAATGAGCATTATGTAAGTGGTAACTATTATTATTCAGATATGGATACATTTCTAGGCAGCTGAATGCACTGAATTCTTAGTTTTGCTCTCAATTCTTTCTGTGCATACGTTACTAGTCTTTATAGGCAATTCCATTATTGGTCTTACTGATGAATCAGCTGCCATCAGACTCTGAATGCAGGCAAAATATTCAGGAAATTAGTACTGTATTTTAACCATCTAGGCTTAAAAATAAACGTGGTATAATTATGCCAAACAAAATGCAGATTTGTAAGTTTCCTTATTCATTATGGTTCTTCTGATATATTTGAGTTCTATCCCACATATCAGATATTTATTTTTTTAATTTTAGATATTCACTTTACCCACCTATATAAGTTTGTGAAATCGATGCCAAAACTCCATAATATACATGTGAATCTTATCATATTAGCTTAATTTACAAAATATTCTTATTTTTTCCTGGGTGGTCACGAAAATCTTGTTATGAGGAACTATATTCCTTTGCATGTAAAATAAGTCACATATACAAAATATTAAAGACAATGCCTTATGAAGATTAGAAGTCAATTTCATTTTTTAAAAAGTTAAATATTCGCTAAAATATCTGTGTAATAAGAGAAACACTTGTCTTTAGACTGATGGATATTCTTTAAACAACTGGAAGGCAAGGACTATGTAGCTGTATTTCTGAAGGGAGGCAGTAGGTTGAAATGCAGTACAAGCCCAATTTTTACAATACAACTGCTTAATAGCATCATAGATAGGCACCATTTCAAATGAATGTTTTAATAAATAAATTTAGCTTATTCGATACAGGTGAAAAGGAAGACTCGAATACCTTCACAATTCTAAATGCTGACTTTTTAAATTAATTTCTTTATTGAAATATAATTGACATACATTATGTTAGTTTCATGTGTATAACATAAGGTAATCTACCATTTAAAATCTTTCTGAATCAGTAACTGGATTCTTAAAGCAATCCCATTTTTTTAAATCACTAAATGCTGATTTGAATGAACTTTTCTTGCTTGGAATATAATTGCTGCTTCACTGCAAATGTATTTTTTTAATGTAGCTGTTACAAGTACATGAATTAAATTCTTGCTTCACTCTTTGTATACTAAATGCGCAATTAAAACATCATTACTCTGCAGTAGCAGGCTTTCTCATTTAAGCAGGAGAAAAGCTGCCATTCAGTTGGTTGTAACAGTACATGAAAATGCACTTGTGCTTTCTTAAAGCACCTTATGCAATGAGGTATTATGAAATGAAAGATTCCTATTGGTCTGAAGTAATCATTTAAGAGCAAGCTGACCAGACAGCTCTTTAGTATGGATGATGTGGTATGAGGCAATGACTTACATGAATTACTGTCATAAACATGTACATCCACATAAAAAAGTAAGCCTCTGTTTTGCTTTCATGGTGTTGGAGGTGATTCCGATAAGCCCTGAAGCCCACTGCATTTTCATATCATAGTTTAATTTTCCTTCCCAATAATGGCTGGTGCTGTGGATTGGCCTCCACGTTTGGGGCACAAAAACCAATCTACTTAGCACTTCAGCTAGGGTCAACATTACTGTGAACTGACCTTGTTATCTGTTCTAGGAATTCTCAAAAAATTTAACAGCCTTGGGCAATTAGAAATACAATCATTTCAAACAATAGAGCTGTAGTTAATTGATTCTATGTAGGTGTACCACAGTGTGGGTCCCAGTGTGGAAGCAGAAAATGGCATAGTCTTCCTAGACTTCTGAAAAGAAAAAAGAAAGAAAGAAGAGCCCCAGATTGACTGAGAAGAGGTGGCCTTGTACTGATAAGAGTTTATAACAGTGATATTGATACTACTGTCTGGTTTTTAGAACTCTGAACAAGTCACTTTAAAAAACCTCTGAATCTCTAGGGTTCATTCACACATGCCAAACAAGTTGGCTGGACTCAGTGAGTTTCTGATTCCCTTCTGTCTCCCAACTCATGACTTTTCTTAAGGACTAATTCAATAGAGGATAAAACTTTATCCTGATTATTTAAATTCATGGGTGGTATAGCCACCATGTAGACTTCATTTTTCTGAAAAGCCTATATTAGAATGCAGAACTAGTGAGCTTTTTACCACAAATACAACATCTGTCGGTGCCTTTCAGCTTCCTGTGCTGTGCCAGTGAAGATCTCTACTAGAAATGAATCTTCGGGAACAGATGGACTTGCACCATTTCTTGGAAGTTTGAAAGCTGCGCAGTGTGCCTGCCATGAACTCTTTCTTCTGTGTGAATCAGGAAAGCAGATGACTGTTTCCATTGCCATTTATGCACATTCATCCACTCAGAGGCAGATCAGCTAACATTAACTGTTAGCCAAACAAAACATCCCCTGGTTTCTCCTTGGGTATTTAATAATTTCCTTTGGGACATTAAGAAAATTTTAAAATTTTCTTCTTCTCCTGGTCCTGCACCATACACATTCTTCCATTTACTCCAAGTGGAAAATGACGAAAAATAGATACTTTTGAAAGACAATAGTATAATGGGATTACACTGTTCAAGCTTTAAGGAAACATCAGAAAGTCCTTAAAATGGGAACACAGTTATTTTGGATGCTTTAAGGAAAGCTGATAGATTTTTAATAATATTTTTCTATATACTATTAATAGCAAAGTTTACCTATTTTCAGAGACAGTTGAGACTGAATGCAATTGGAAAGGCACTTTACCTGCTGAGTTTGATTGGTTCATTTTTTATGACTCACTTCTCATTTATAAAGGAGTTACTTGAATGGATAGTTTTCATCCAATTTCTGTCATAAACACTTACTTTAAAAATGTATATCTGCTCAAGCATCACAGTCAAGTATTTCAGCCTCACAGCATATAAGGGCTAACAGAAGTAAGCACTAAAAAATTATGCTTAAAAGGTGATTTTAAGATAAGTGGACTTTTGGAAGAAGGATTGAAACTTTGGAGAAATCTGAGTTACTGGTGTAGGAATTACTAAGGGCAACATTTTCTCTTAGCTTCTGGTTGGTTGAGTTATAAATATAAGTGGCTGTAGGTAACAACTTTTCCTTGGGATACTTGTCTGCATAAAGAATATGCCTCTGTCATTTTGAAAAGAACTTGGTGAAATTTGTGGAAGTATGAGGCTAGTACCATGCCTGAAGCAGCATATACTCTTTTTCATCCCTATATTCTGCCGTAAAATTAAGTTTAGAGATGACCACTCCACATGTGGTATATCTTTGGGAAAAAATCATTCTCTAAGTTAAAAAAGCTATAATTCATTTTCTGAAGGTAAGGGCAGCATAGGCAATGATGTTTAATATGTCAGAAGTTTCTGCTTTTTTCTATTTCCCAGATATATTTCTCACTTTTCAAAAAATAGTCTTAACCCAGTAGTCTCAAATTCCCAAAGTTGATTAAAATATGAATCTTTAAATCTACCCAGTTCTAATTACCTAGATGCTGGTATGACATAACTTATTCAATTAAGAGGCAATTTAAACATACAAAGAATTAATGATTAGGTAAGAATAAAATCTTCATTTGGCTTATGGAGATTAGGTAAAAATTTGATGGTTCTGTGCTTTTCATGCTAATTCACAGACTAATAGGCAGGTTGAACACTGACAGAGGTCCACTTATACACTCAGGGTTTTGTTTCTGTTCTTAAGAGAACAATATATTAGCTACAGGGTCTTTGTAGGTGATAACATTCGGTTGACCAACAATGACATTGGCTATTTGTGGCCAGTTTGAGGGCCTCCTATTAAAAAAATGATGCCTCCCCTTCTTCCCTTTTTATGAAGAATAGTTCACAGCCTTATTTACTGACCACTGAGGCAGTTTTGGAGTCATTTTGAATCTTTACTCCTTAATGAAACTTCTACCCCTTCCTTAGAATGTCACCAACACTAGGATTTGCCACACTAATGCTCCAGCATGGAGCCAGAACATTTTTGGGGTGTGGAAAAATAAAAAATTGTCATCAAACACAACAGAAACCTTCTCTTTCTACTTCTCTGTTCAAATTTGAAAAGTTTTACACGTTTGCCTAAGGAACAAACACATGTCAGGTACTCCACTGTTAAAAACATTATTACAGGAAACAAACCTGGGCAAAGGGGAGTATTTCAACAATCATAAAGGGACAGCAAGACAATAACTTCCTTTACCTCCATAAAAACCCACAATGGGGACAGTTTTGCATCTTTCCTAGAGGATTATAAACTCTTAGAACATTCTTTTTATTTCAGAGAAACACATACCCATAAATAGGACCTAAAATAAACAGCTCTTACGAGAAACTGATAAAAGGATAGTAAGCATTTCTCGTGACTATTTTGGGAAGCATTCTGCGCAAATGTAAGAAAGGAGTTCATTTAAAATCAAGGAAGAAAGTATATAAAAATCAATAGACAACCATTTTAACATAAAAGGGTAAGAGAATTGTAGAAACATTATGTAACAATATTTAATTAGAATTTGCAGACAATATTTGCAATCGTAACCATCCATAAGTTGCCTGAACATCCATATCTACAGCAATTTGTAATTTGCTAAAGCATGAACCTGAATCATACCTACTTTAATGCTGATAAATGAGGCCATGTCATTTACCCAGTGCGTCTGGCTATCCATAGGCCTTCAATTCTCAAGGCAGCTTTGCTGTTCCCTATCATCAACTGTGTAACCCCCACTAACGGTCTGAATGGGATTCATGACTTTTTTCTGTTGTAATTTATGACATTTTGTAGACAGACTTTCAAAAGTTTTCTCTATAATCTCTCTTTCCCAAAGTACCCCCAAAATATAAAACATATACTGCTTGATTTTCAAATATTTAAATATTTGACAGTATAATATGAATAATAATAAATCACCTGAAGGAGTGGCTAGTAATCAGGATCAGATAACAGAGAGCTTTGGTAAAATGAATCAAAAGTAAAGTAAAATATTTCCTGCATAAATTGAGAGTTCTGGACAGTTGAAATTAATAGCATAAAGAAGATTAATCATGTCATAATATAAAAAGATGTTTTCTAATTTTGGAAAAAAAAAAACACAAAAAGATGGGTCTTTGCGCAACAAGAACAGATCCCTCTTTCCCATCCTTGGCCTCTCTCTACTAACCAGAAAATGTGAGATAAAAATGATTGTCTGAGGAAGAACAGAATTTTGGGTTCTAGTCACATTTACTTGACTTTATCCAGATGTATCAGGGCCAATACAGTTATGAAGTGGGTCAATGTCATGACTTGCCATGGTCATGTGTGACTGAAGGCAAAGGGCGAAGTTGGAGAAAATTTAGACGACCTTCACATTTTTTAGAAAAAGCAAGGGACAGATGAGAAATACACTAATTCATGTTTCCAGGCCTCCATTTTCTTTACATTGTTCAAAAACATGGAAAGCCTTATAGGAATGTTCTTTAATTTCATTTCTCCCCATTGAATATTTTCAACAATGACAGCATTTTCTCCAGATGTTTGTCTCTAATTAGTTTCTAGACCCTAGTCATCTTCTTAATCAGTTCCCCACTCTGTCTCATTGTTACTATCTTAATCGAAGCCTTTATTCTGGTTTGTGGGACTGGAGTAACCTTGTAACTTGTCTCCCCGAGTGGTCTTGCGCCTTGGAGCTTCTCCTCCTGTTTGCTATCATGATCCTGAAAAGAAAAAGCTATAAAAATGTCCTATTATAGAAGGAAATCTAAATTCTTGCTGGTAATACAGACAGTTTTTTATGATAAGACCTCAACCCACCCAGCTTCATCTCTCCTCTTCCCACCCTCTTCAGAGATACACAGAACCAGCTCCAGTCACACCTAATGAGTTAATCCTCCTAGGACTTGTCATGCCCTGTTCTATCTCCTTATCTTTGGATACATTTCACCTTTGCCTAAAATATTTTCCTTTCAAACCTCAGAACAAACATTACCACTTCATAATTCATAAGCCTTTGTGATTCATCCAGTCAACATATTGGATGGAAAACATACTTTTTCCATACTTCTATTATAAGACATATCTTATTGCATTATGATTATTTATTAACCTGTTTGTTTCTCTCACTTAACTATGATGTACTGAAAAAATATTAGCATACATTTTGTTTCCTCAGTGCTAAACTGTATTTCACTCCAGGTACATAAATGATGCCTAATACTTACTAAATGAAAGGATGAAAAGATGAATGGGTAGGTAGATGGATAAATGAACAAATTAATGTATGAATATAAGAGAAAAGTGATAAGTAATTTCAGAAGGGAAACTAGAGGTACTATTTGGATTCTCTGGGAAGAGCAAGAGGAATGATTAGTGACCCAAAAGGTCAGTACCTCCATTAAAAAAAAAATTAGGATTATTCCCATGATGCTGTGGTTTCAGAATTTGAAATTATAGATATGCATGGGTCTTGACATCAGCTTCACATTTGTACCTCATATATTTAAATTTATTCTCATTTGGAGAAGGTCTGATTTTTAAAATGAAATTAATTCAGGAAAATAATAATGCAAGAAGATAATAGCAATCTGTGGTGCTTTAATTGGTTTTAGACTAACCACTTGGGATGTGGGAAATGTCCAAATAGATACATCAAGGTTCATTCTGGCATATTCATTACAGTTAATATTTCAGTTAAAAATTATCCTAATTAAAAAAAATAACTCTCTTGAGTAATTTGCATACTTCTGCTTAACACTGTCAGGATATTTTCTCATGAACTACTATGTGGTAACAATTACCCTACATCTAGGTATTACATGTTCACTTGCATCAAGTATGGTGGTACAAATGAAATATCAAATTTCTTATGATATAACAAAGTAAACAGACACCATGATGAGTGCTTTGCTCCCAAAATACCGTACATGCAATCTCTGTCTCTCTCTACCATACATGCTATCGACATACTAATTTAATTTATAGCTTCTATATTTAAGATGCCTGACCCTTCCAAGCACCACTTTATTTTTTTAAATAAAGAGACCAGAATTTTTAAAGGCAAACAAGTTAATTTTTGCTTAGCAAAATGCAGCTGACTGCATTTTCTGGTCTACACTCTAATGCCAAAGACAGTGAATCATCCTGCTCCTCAGGAAAACCTGGAATTACCCTTCCTTTGCATTTATTCCTCAGGTCATAATTACGGACATCAGTAGACAGCTGAGTGCACATCGATTTTCTTTTGCAATCCTCATGATTATTATGCGAGATTTTTCAACTTTTACAATTTATTGTTAGTCTTTGTTACTAATTACTACTATCCCCAGTTTATAGTTGAAGAAACTGAAGCTCAGATAACTTAAAAGTGAAACTTCTCAAAGAAGCATTAAGTGTGAGTGATACTCTGGGGGCTGTGATCCCTATTTGAGGGGCTTTAAAACTAGTGAAACAGGTCCTTCATACCTGGTTCTTCCATTCATTTGTTGGACTAATATTTACTGAGCACATAATAAGTTGTAGGCACTGTCCTATGTATGAGGGGAAAAAAAAAAAAAAACCACTGCTCCTGTGAAACTGACAATCTGGAGAGCCAGACAAATGATAGACACGGCCAGTAAAAATTTAAAGTATGTTAGGCCATGCCAGGAGAACGTTAGGAGGAAGAGAAGGATTTCTGAGGCAGGGATATGCAAGTTCAGTTAGATGGGGAAGGCTTGCTGAGAATGTGGAATTGCAGTGAACACCCACAGAGATAAGAGAGCCAATCAAGCTGACATCTGGAGGAAGAACATTTCAGGCAGAAGGAACAGCATCTGCAAATGTCCGGAGACAAGAAAAGTAAGAGGGGAAGGGTGGAGGCAATGGAGTAAGCGGCGAGCAGAGTGGTAGTAGATGAAGTCACAGACATTTGCTCATTTGTTCATTCATCTATTTCTTTGTTTATTCCACAAGTGTTATTGCTTCTATGTGACTAGGATAAAAATGGGCCATGCAGATACTATCCTTGTTCCCACTGGGGGCTCAAAAAGAAACCACATTGAAGTTATCAGAAACACACATGGCTTTGTATGCTCCTCCCTCTAGAAGCCTCATTCCTGGAACTTGGACCTGGAGAGAGCCTAAGTACATACGTGAATGAGACCACAATGAATTCTTTTCATAATGGACTCTTTTCCTACTCAAATATTTATTCTTATAACTTAGAGGGCTACTGTTCTTTCTGTTTAGACAATGAAGGCTTGCAATGTTTTAAGGAGGAGGGTAGTGAGGGACTGTATCCGCACACATAGGGCAAGCAAGAGAAGTTTTTCCTGGCAAATGTTTTCCACTGACTGGTGGCAAAGAATTCCTGCATACATGACTTACATTCACTTCTACTGCAGCTAAATTGAGACATCTCCTAGTATAGAAATCCAGTCTAGAAAGAAGAAGGTCACTCATCCCTCCACTGTAGCATTTCGTTTTCCATGTCTACAAGAAAAGCTTGAAAGCCACGTTCCCTCCCCCTAACTATTCAGCTGTTCTTGAGCTATTGAAGTTAAAGAGAAATGTGAGTTCAGTCATGAGAAAAAATACCATCTCTCTGCTTTTAGAAGATTCTCAAAGAAAGAGATGGAAAAGCAGCTAAACTAATATCCGAAGTACAGGGGAAAGAATATCTTAGGTGCTACCCCATCCATGGCAAACTCATTTGAAATGTGTATTAGAGGGAGAGCCAAAAGCTATTTGGTCCATTTAGGCTCTTCTACTCAAATATTTGTTCTTATAACCTAAAGGGTAGATTGCCTACATTTCATCCCAGCTCCATTGCTTATTAGCTCTGAACCTCTGGGCTACCTTTTAATTTCTCAATCTCCTCATGTGTAAAATGAAGATAATAATCATGACTATCTCATGAGGTGTTTGTGAGGATTAAGTGAACTAATATGTGTTAAGTGCTTATACTACTTCTTGATAATACTGAGAACTTAATATTATTTTTACTAATTCTAGTAAAAAGGGAAGTAGCATGAAGCACTAATGTATGCAGAAAGTCACTTATGTGAATTCTTCATGAGGAATTAAATCTTTTATTAGGAAACATCCCTCCTTAACAGTAATTGTTGCCACAAATTCTTATTTACTACTAGTATTACTATATCACTTTTTGTTAGGTTAGTTTTTACATAGTGTATCTTTTCTATTTTTTTTAAAAAAAGTTCAGCTTTCCCTTACTTTTATAGTTCAGAGGCACTATATATAACAGGCACTCCTGTTAAATACCATACACTTGTGTTTTGATTTTTTGATCCGGATTGACAATCGTTGTATTTACCTTTTATTAATAATTGGGTCATTCAGGCCTGGGGGATTCTATATAATCACTGACAAATATGGGTTGATAACTACCAAGTACTTGCTCTTTGTTTCACTTATTCTCGATTCCCTTTTCCTCTCCTCTTGGCCTTCTTTTGTACTCTAACACTGAGAGTTATCTCCAAGGCTTTAGTAACTCCCCAGACTGGACTAATCTCTCTTGCTCTTCCCCACCACTTCTCCACCCTTCCCCACCACCCCCTCGACCTTGGATTCTAGACTAGATGCTCTTCCCTTTCTTGTGGACTTTTCAATGCCTCCAGGTATACCACCTTATAATTTGCCAAATTCTTCAATCTCCTTTTGGGGGCAGGAAAGAAGAAAAGGGTGCCTTGACCATATTACTAAATATCCATTACTAAAAGTGAAAGTCAAGTTATGTGGGCTCAGTTTTAATGATGCACCTGGTGTTGATTAGTCATCCAACAAGTTAAGATCCACCTGGGTATTCACCTGCATTGTACCTCTGCATTGTAATCATGTTTAAGCCAAGTCTTCTCTTCAAACTTACTTTCCTCCAATGCTCAGATTAGAAATTAAGTTGCTTATACTTGGGCTGACTATATTTTCTCATTTGCCTTGGATAATCCTGATTTACACTTGTCCTGACTTTCTGTTGGGTCTACCCTGGAAATAAGGCCTCAGGACCATAAATTCTATTATCACCTACATAGAGTAATTACCCTTATTGTGGAAATTTAAATTTTAGTAAATAATTCCTGAATGTTGAAATCCTTAAGCTATGAATGAATGACTCTCTGATACAAGAATATCAGCCACTGAAATTCAGGCAAAAAGGGAACATAACTTGAAGCATAAAACATTTCTGAAACCCATTAAATCACATGAAATTGCTAATAAATTTTTAAGGCTGGCATTGAAGAAGGGGTCCTAGATATAGCTCTGTACTAAGTTCGTGAACCTTTCCATCATAAAGATGAGACATAGAGGTTGTAATGTGAAAAACTGACTATAATGTTATTAGTTAGTATTGTAATCCAAGGTCATGAACTCTGAAAAGCAAATTAACGCTGTTGCATAGACTATTACTTTTAAGATAAAATATTTGTTATAATAAAAAGGCAAATAGGCTTTGTACAAAATCTAGGTCTATTTCAAAACACTCTCTTAAGTATAGGGTTCATTTCCTGAATTTGGGGGATTATGTCTATCAGTTTATAAGTAAAAATTCTATTATGATGGAACTTTTGCAATTTTGCCCGAACTTGAAAAAGGCAATCATTTGTGAATTTCAATTTCTCCCAATTAAAAAAAAAATTTTATATGTTTGACTCATATGAATGCTCATTAACTGATGATGAGGAGGGGGAAAATGATGAATTTAGGATTTTTAGAAAATTAGGCAGGCAGTAATTATAAGCAATGGTTAAGAGCATGGGGTGAAGAACATTAACCAGCCAGGGAGCTTATCCTGAAGTAGCTATTTGTCAACTGTGCAGCCCTATTATTTCACTCTCAAAAACCCCTCAGTTTTCTTCCCTATCAGTTCAGTAGCTCAGTCGTGTCTGACTCTTTGTGATCCCATGGACTGCAGCATGACAGGCTTCCCTGCCCATCACCAACTCTGGGAGCTTACTCAAACTCATGTCCATTGAGTCAGTGATGCCACCCAACCATCTCATCCTCTGTCATCCCCTTCTCCTCCTGCCTTCAATCTTACCAAGCATCACGGTCTTTTCAAATGAGTCAGTTCTTGGTATCAGGTGTCTCAATTATTGGAGTTTCAACTTCAGCATCATTCCTTCCAATGAATATTTAGGACTGATATCCTTTAGGATGGATTGGTTGGATCTCCTTGCAGTCCAAGGGACTCTCAAGAGTCTTCTCCAACACCACAGTTCACAAGCATCAATTCTTCGGCGCTCAGCTTTCTTAACAGTCCAACTCTCACATCCACACATGACTACTGGGAAAACCATAGCCTTGACTAGACGGCAAAGTAATATCTCTGCTTTTGAATATGCTGTCTAGGTTGGTCATAACTTTTCTTCCAAGGAGTAAGCATCTTTTAATTTCATGGCTGAAATCACCATCTGCAGTGATTTTGGAGCCCCCCAAAATAAAGTCAACCACTGTTTCCCCATCTATTAGCCACGAAGTGATGGGACTGGATACCATGATCTTAGTTTTCTGAATGTTGAGCTTTAAGCCAACTTTTTTACTCTCCTCTTTCATTTTCATCAAGAGGCTGTTTAGTTTTTCGCTTTCTGCCATAGGTGTGGCATCATCTGCATATCTGGGGTCACTGATGTTTCTCTCAGCTATCTTGATTACAACTTGTGCTTTATCCAGCCCAGCGTTTCTCATGATGTGCTCTGCACATAAGTTAAATAAGCAGGATACAGCCTGACGTACTGACAATATACAGCCTTGATGTACTCCTTTCCCAATTTTGGAATCAATCTGTTGTTCCATGTCCAGTTCTAACTGTTGCTTCCTGACCTGCATACAGATTTCTCAAGAGGCAGGTTGGGTGGTCTGGTATTCCCATCTCTTGAAGAATTTTGCACAGTTTGTGGTGATCCACACAGTCAAAGGCTTTGGTATAGTCAATAAAGCAGAAGTAGATGTTTTTCTGGAACTCTCTTGCTTTTTCAATGATCCAACGGATACTGGCAATTTGATCTCTGGTTTCTTCTGCCTTTTCTAACACCAGCTTGAAAATCTGGAAGTTCATGCTTCACATATTGTTGAAGCCTGGCTTGGAGAATTTTGAGCATTACTTTACTAGCTTGTGAGATGAGTGCAATTGTGTGGTAGTTTGAGCATTCTTTGGCATTGTGTTTCTTTGGGATTGGAATGAAAACTGACCTTTTCCAGTCCTGTGACCACTACTGCATTTTCCAAGTTTGCTGGCATATTGAGTGCAGCACTTTCACAGCATCATCTTTTAGGATTTGAAATAGCTCAACTGGAATTTCATCACCTCCACTAGCTTTTTCTTCCCTATACAAGGAGATAATCCCTATCTCATCCCACTACTGTGAAGGTTAAATGCAATAATGCCTGTAGTGAGAATACAATCAATCCTAACAAACACTTTGATTCAGTACTTGAAAATAAATAATTTCAAAAACATAAGTTTAGGCCCCATTTCATCGCCCTCAGGAAGCTCTGCCAAACCTTTTCTTCACTTTACAGCAGAGGTGGGAACCTCTGCCTTAGAGGACTAGAGGGGAATGTCACAATTTGGGGGTAGAAAATTCTGGGTTTGAGACTATAGCACTGCTTTTCCAGCCAGTACAAAGCTGTTTAGAGGCTGTTAGGGGTGGTGAGGCCCAAAACAGCTTCTGGAATTTCTGAGCAGCCTGGGTCAATACAAGATGGACCCAGTAGTCTTGAGTTACATGGACAGTCTACTCTGGCAATCAGACTTCTCACTACTGGATCCTCCAAGCTGGCTCAATGTCCATGCTACTGGGTTTGCCTTTAAGTACTTTTCCAGCAGTCAGTTTCATGCCTGCTCTGACCATGTCTGCGTCATCAGCCCCAAAGTTACTCAGTTCATCAAGTGCACTGGCAGCCCAGCAGAGAGTGCCATGTTCCTTGAACCCTTGGACCTCCCCAGTAACAGAGTGATATTTTTAGCCATCAACGAGTTCCAACCATACAGCTGGGGGAACCCACTGGAGCTTTTTGGTTTATCTACAAGATAAAAACGGCCTTTTTCATTATGATTCTTATGATTACAGTAACTCATTCCATGCAAAGCAGGTAGCAGAGAAACTAGAGGCTTTTTTAGGCAGAAAAGGAAACAAACTGGCCTCTATGGAAGAGAAAGCCCCTGCTCAACAAAACAGCTATGACTGTGGGATGTATGTGAAATATAACACTGAGGCCTTGTGTCAGAACGTCTTTAGACAACAGCCAGAATCACTACTGCAGCTACTCAACCCTACATACATCACAAAGAAGAGAGAAGAATGGGAAGATCCCATTGCCAGACTTGCTAAAAATGTGCTGTTGAAATATATTTGACGTTTGAAGTCTCTTCCTTCTGCTGTCCCCATGTGTTGGATGGCTGCAATCTCAGTGCCTGAGGGAAGATGCCTGGGAGAGGAGTGCTTAGGATGCTTCCTTTCTCCTGAAAGAATGTAGTCCTCTGCATTATCCTAGTGGAAAATGTCACTTTAGCCCTAACTTCAGAGCAATATGTTCTGTAAATATGTCTTCAAAATATGCACCCAAACTGACTAATTCCCTTTTGGGGGTCCTTTATACACATTGGTTTATTCCAAAGAAAAAAGACTGATCTCTAAAACAAATCGAGAATATGTGAAATCTAGAAGCAAGAAGAAAATCATAGAGCAACTAAAACTTACCGCACAGCCCTCATATTTCAAGAGATCAACTGGCTAGAAGCAGATCAAGACCTAACCTAATTCAAGATCGAAGTATTATCAGTTACTCCGTTCTGTGATACCTACTCTACTCAACAAGCGAAGGCTTTCCCAGCTATGCTGCTACTGCTGCTGCTAAGTCACTTCAGTCGTGTCCAACTCTGTGCGACCCCATAGACGGCATCCCACCAGGCTCCCCTGTCCCTGGGATTCTCCAGGCAAGAACACTGGAGTGAGTTGCCATTTCCTTCTCCAATGCATGAAAATGAAAAGTGAAAGTGGGGTGTTAGCCCATAGTCACCCATCTGATTCTTAGAGCACTTTAAGAAAGGGGGAATCTTAAATAACTTTGTTGAAATAAATGAATGTGGTGGACCTCTTGTTTTGCATCTGAAACTTACTAACAGTTAATTTATTTTTGAGATATAAAGGAGAAAAAGTGACCTTTCTCAACTCTTACTTAATTCAAAATGCAGACAATGCAATTTTTGAAATGTGGAACCAAGAGTAAAAAGAAATGCTACTCCTTCTAAAAAAGAAAAAAACAAAAACATGTTTAGATACTCCAGATTATTCTCATTATTCCACTGTTATAAAATATGAACTCTAATTATATAATAAGGCATTATGTGTAAATGCATTTCTGGCTCTTTGATAATATGATTGTCCTTTCAATGCTATGTATCTCCTGTGTCAAGTCCACTTTATTTTCAAAGGTTATATTAGAATGAGGATAAATTATAAAGAAGGTATATTATGGACATAAGATCTACCTAGTTTATTTCCTAAGATCAAAAATGTATGTGTAACATATTTTGTTTGAAATATACTGAGGTTAAAAAATCACTTAAGTTTTATTTGCTATGCCATAAATAGGAATTATTGGCCTCTGCTAATTGCTGAATATCTATAAATGCTTCCAGTATCCGTTTCTACTTGGTGTTTTTGTGATTTAGTGAGAGCATTAATGTTGTATTAGCAATAGCAGAATGGGCAAGGGGAGCTCCACATTCAATAAAACAGTCCTTTACTGCTGCAGCAACTAATCTCATCTCTCATTGCTATAGGCAAACAACTGCAACAAATTTAAATGAAAAAAAAAAAAAAAGAACCCTCCCCCCATACCTAGCATGTAAACCACAACATAACATCCCTCCCTTTCAAGTTAACAATTTAACCATAAATGGATACCTTCTGTGAGTCCTCCTTGAATTGTATCAGTGAATATAAAAGTATCAGTGAAGTTAATGTCAACAACTGCAATAGGCAGGGGAAAAAAAAAAAAGCCCCACCTTTACTTTGTAACTTCAAGAAATCCTCAAAAGAAGCTGCTGAAAAGCCACCAAAGGAGAAACTGTTTCAGTTCCTACAGCATAAACCTGGGAAAGATATCTTTACAACTGATTAACACAGAAGTTCCCACTAGGCTTATCTGTCTTATCTATAATAGGTAACTGGAAAGGCCCAGAGCCTGTGACTATTACAGGCACTGAAATCCACTTACTCCATCTCTATGCTTTAGGATGAATTTTTGTAGCTAATCCAAAGGAGAGGGAATGGATACACACAGACCAACCTCAAGGAACTTGTTTGTTCTTTAAAAGTGAAGTCACTCAGTCGTGTCCGACTCTTTGTGACCCCGGTGGACTATAGCCTGCCAGGCTCCTTTGTCCATGGGATTCTCCAAGCAAGAATACTGGAGTGGGTTGCCATTTCCTTCTCCAGGCGATCTTCCCGACCCAGAGATCGAACCCAGGTCCCCCCACATTGCAAGCAGACACTTTAACCTCAGCCACCAGGGAAGCTGTTCTTTAAAACCTTTGTTTAAATGTGCATGGAGGTGGTAAAAGAAGTCTTGAGAAATCTCTGCATCAGTATTTATTTAACAAGACTGACTCCTGTGGAATAACAGTGTTTATGTTTGAGTTATGAGAAAACTGGTCTACTTTTTGAGCCTATTAGTAACTTCCTTGATTCATATATTTCACTTAACAAGGCCATATTGCCCTTGCACTCGGCCAAGAGCTGTTTTAAATGCTTTACAAATATTAACTCATTTAATCCAAATACGGAGACTGTATGGTAAGTGTATTGTCGCCCCAATCCCACAGATGTGCAAATTGAGGAGCACAGATGTAAAGCAATTTGCTCAAGGCCATCAATTACTCAGTTGCAGAACAGGGATGTGAGCTCAAGTAATCTAACTTCTAGACAGTTGGTTTCTTAATCATCATACCATCCTTGAAGACATTCTCAATGGAACACAGCAACCATTTCTCACTGAAGCAAATGAGATCCATTGTGAAAAGACAGACAGACAGACAGACAGACAGACAGACAGACAGAAACTCCTGACAATGTATCCCCTGAGAGTAGCTAAGGCAAAGCTAATAGAACTCTGGGATCCTTCCTAGGGTTTTCAACAATTAGTGATTTTGTTTTTTTTTTTTTAATGTAAAAGTCCTACTAAATTAAACATAGACTATTTACTCCCCTCCCAAAAAAACAAAGCTTCTTTGCTTACATGTTAGGCTAAGCAGCTAGGCATAAAGCTCCACAGTGTTTTTATGACTCTCCTTCTTACCTCTGTTGTTTGTGGTATACCTAAGGAGTGAGATTATTTTCTTTGGTGTCGTAACAGTTGTTTTTTTTCTTATCAAAATCACATACCTTAGACATAGATGATTTAAGATTACAACTTTTCAAACTACTTGTCTGCTTTACATATCTTATTAGAAGATTGCCCTTTCCAAAGTAATCTTGTATCTAATAGTCATAATAAAAAGAATGTAGCCTAAAGAGATCAGAAAATATAAGTCAAAACTTCTACTGTAGATAGGAAAATATGTAATTAGAAGAGACCTCTCTATTCAGCAGAAATATTGTGACTACATTTGTCTTTGGATATCCTGTTCCTGATATAATGACTGGCATTGAATATACGTTGAATAAGTGCTTAGTAAATAATGATTCAGATTTGATTTTGTCTTGCTATATCTATTGATAGGAACTATATACAGGGTAAAAAAATTCTCCATATTTACATAGAGTGCCAAACTATACACATGAAAAATATCCTCTAGGCATATAAAAAGATATCACTTCTTTTTATATAGGTGTCATATATAATGTGTGTGTGTGTATATATATATATATATAATGTTAATTTTTTATCTTTTCTATTATATTTTAGTCTCTTTTTCATTTATTCCTCTCATCCTTGTTAGTTCATTCCTTCCAATATGTTTGGGTTTAGGTTGCTGTTTTCTCCTAGGTTCTTAAGGGGTAAAGTTAGGTTGTTAGAGACTTTTCTTGTTTCTTAGGTTTTTATTTTGTGGTTATTATGAGGCTTACATATAACAACTTACGCTTATAACTCCCTATTTGAGGTTGATAATAATTTAAGTACAAATAATCTAAAGTTCTACAGTTTTATTCCTCATACCACATTTTATCTATTTGATGTTATGTTTCACATCCTTCTATCTTATATATCCCTTAACAAGTTATTATAGTTATTTTTACAAAATAGTTTTATCTTTCATTCTTCATAATAGCTTTCTAAGTAATTCATACTTTCTCTACATATTTATCTTTACCAGTGAGATTTATACTTTTTGTATGTTTCCTTGTTGCTAATTAGTGCCCTTCCTTTTTAACTTAAAGGGGTCACTTTAACATTTTTTTGTGAAGCCAGTTTAATAATGAACTTGGTTAGTTCTTATTTGTCTGGAAAGTTCATCCATTCCTTCAATTCTAAATGACAACTTTGCCAGGTAGAATATTCTTAGATGTTAATTTTTTCTTTCATTACTTTGAATATTTCATGCCACCTCCTTCTGACCTGCAAAATTTCTGCTGAGAAAACTGCTGAGTCTTGGGGGGTTTCTTTACATAACAGGTTGTTTTTCTCTTGCTGTTTTTAAGATTCTCTCCTTGTCTTTAATTTTGACATTTTCAGTTCAGTTCAGTTGCTCAGTCATGTCCGACTCTTTGCGACCCCATGGACTGCAGCACGCCAGGCCTCTCTATCCATCACCAACTCCCAGAGTCTACCCAAACTCATGTCCATTGAGTCGGTGATGCCATCCAACCATCTCATCCTCTGTCGTCCCCTTCTCCTTCTGCCCTCAATCTTTCCCAACATCAGGGTCTTTCCAAATGAGTCAGCTCTTCTCATTAGGTGGCCAAAGTATTTGAGTTTCAGCTTTAACATCAGTCCTTCCAGTAAACACCCAGGACTGATCTCCTTTAGGATGGACTGGTTGGATCTCCTTGCAGTCCAAGGGACTCTCAAGAGTCTTCTCCAATACCATGGTTCAAAAGCATCAATTCTTTAGTGCTCAGCTTTCTTTTTATTTATTTATTTTTTAATATAAATTTATTTTAATTAGAGGCTAATTACTTTACAATATTGTATTGGTTTTGCCATACATTGATATGAATCCACCACGGGTGTACACATCAAGTCTTCAACCCTCAGCTTTCTTTACAGTCCAACTCTCACACCCATATATGACTACTGGGAAAACAATAGTCTTGACTAGATGGACCTTTGTTGGCAAAGTAATGTCTCTGCTTTTTAACATGCTGTCTAGGTTGGTCATAACTTTCCTTCCAAGAAGTAAGCATCTTTTAATTTCATGGCTGCAGTCACCATCTGCAACAATTTTGGAGCCCCCAAAAATAAAGTCAGCTACTGTTTCCCCGTCTATTTGCCATGAAGTTATGAGACCAGATGCCATGATCTTAGTTTTCTGAATATTGATTAAGCCAACTTTTTCACTCTGCTGTTTCACTTTCATCAAGAGGCTCTTTAGTTCTTCTTCACTTTCTTCCACAAGGGCAGTGTCATCTGCATATCTGTGGTTATTGATATTTCACCCGGCAATCTTTATTCCAGCTTGTGCTTCATCTAGTCCAGCGTTTCTCATGATGTATGAATACAGATTGGGTTCTTTGGTTTTCATCTCATTAGGAACTCTCTGGACTTCCTGCACATGAATGTCTGTTTCCTTCTCCACGTTAGGGAAGTTTTCAGTCATCATTTTTTCAAATCAGCTTTCTGCATTGTTTTTTTTTTTTCCTCCTTCTGTGATCCCATGATGCCAGTGTTAGTCTGTTTTATATTGTCCCTTAAGTTCCTTAAGCTAATCTTGACTTTTTTAAAATTCTTTTTCACTGCTCTGATAGGGTGTGCTCACTGTTCTCTTTTGAAGTTCATTGGTCTTTTTTTGCCTCCTCTAGTCTGCTGTTGAACCCCTGTAGTGTAAATATCTTTCAAATCAGTTATTCTAAACTTTGGCTTCCCTGAGAGATAAAGACCCAGGTGACATGGGTTTGATCCTTGGGTTAGGAAGATCCCCTGGAGAAGGAAATGGCCACCCACTCCAGTATTCTTGCCTGGGAAATCCCATGGACAGAGAAGCCTGGCAAGCTACAATCCAAAGGGTCACAAAGAATTGGACACTACGGAGCAACTAAGCACATATTATAAACTTTAGTCCTATGACTTCTGTTTGGTACTTTTTATATCTTCTTCTCATATTGAGGTTTTCCCTGTGTTCATTTATTCCACTCCCAAGCACAGTGATCATGCTTAAATACTATTACTTTGAATTATTTACCAGGTAAATTACTTATCTCCATTTTCACTAAGGTATTTTGACTGATAAGACAGAGGAGTTCAGTCTTTTGTTCCATTTAGGACTTCAAATGATGGCATGAGGCCCACCCACACAATGAAGGGTAATCTGCTTTACTCAAGTCCACCAATTAAATTTAAATCTCTCCTAAAAACAGCTTCATAGACACCTCTAGGAATGACTATCTGATTTGAGTTCGTATAATAACTGTCCCTTGGAGAAGGCAATGGCACCCCACTCCAGTACTTTTGCCTGGGAAATCCCATGGACAGAGGAGCCTGGTAGGCTGCGGTCCATGGGGTCTCGAAGAGTCAGGCACGACTGAGCGACTTCCCTTTCAATTTTCACTTTCATGCATTGGAGAAGGAAATGGCAACCTACTCCAGTGTTCTTGCCTGGAGAATCCCAGGGACGGGGAAGCCTGGTGGGCTGCCATCTATGGGGTCACACAGAGTTGGACACGACTGAAGTGACTTAGCAGCAGTAGCAATAACTGTCCCTGGAGAGGACAATGGCACCCCACTCCAGTACTCTTGCCTGGAAAATCCCATGGACAGAGGAGCCTAGCAGGCTGCAGTCCATGGGGTCGCTACAAGTCAGACACGACTGAGTGACTTTACTTTCACTTTTCACTTTCACACATTGGAGAAGGAAATGGCAACCCACTCCAGTGTTCTTGCCTGGAGAATCCCAGGGATGGGGGAGCCCGGTGGGCTGCTGTCTATAGGGTCGCACAGAGTCGGACACGACTGAAGCGACTTAGCAGCAGCAGCAGCAGCAGTAACTGTCCCTAGTCTTAGGAACTATGGAATGGAATATTCCATAGATAAGAAATGCAAATTCAAATGAGCTATTATAGCGAGATCCAGATGCATTAGGTATTAAGTCATTACCCCTAAAATTGATCTTTTAGATACTGTAGTATGTCTTCCTTTAAACTGTGAAATCAGTTTCCCAATTTCTAAAAGTGAGAATACACCAATGTGTTGTGCCATGGCATTTGTAATTCCGTAAACACGCTGTCCCATTGAAAATTAGGTAAAACAGTTTTGAGACCTTGTGACTTCATGCAAAATGTAGCTTAAACCATTTAAGATTGCTGTCTCTTGGGGGTGGGGGTGACCTTGGAATTACCAGTGCTGATGAAATCTGTTTTTCTCTTCCCTCAAACACATACAGACACACATACACCTCCACAGAAACATCCCCCAAAACGTTTGACCAAATATCTCGGCAGTATGGCCCAGACAAGTGTACATGTAAGATTAACCACATACCAACTAATACCTTGCCCTTGACTTTCTGACTTTCTGAACACACAGTTCCTATACTTTACTGCCTTGTAATAATCAAGATCATGTGATGACTGAGCAACAGCTGCAATATTTCTTGAACTTCTTTCTGGTGGAACTTGAAAGGGACACTCTCAATGTGACCATTCTACTTGTAAAGCCTATAAAGTTGTAGCCATCATTTGCCTTTTGAGCAAGAATTAGTGTCCCTTCATGATGAGTTTGCAGAGCTCTGAATACTGAAGTGCTTAGGGGTGCCACCCTTGCACAGTCAAAAATCTGCACATACACAATTCCATATCCACAGATTCAACCAGTCATGGATCAGGTAGTATTATTGAAAAACATCGACATGAGTGGATCTATACAGTTGAAATCTCTGATGTTCAAGGGTCAACTGAACTTCTACCCTAGATATTTTTAATCTATTGATAACAAACACTTTTCTTTCATGTTACAATATCTTTGGTATAATATACAGTGATGAGATATAGTTTCACTGAATTAGGGTCTCCTTAGACCATTGCGTATGTGAAATGTGAATTTGTCAAAAGTCACCATTAACCAAAAGCTTTATTCATAAGGGACTTCCCTTATAGCTCATACAAGAAATCATCAAGGTTATAATGCGGAGGCAGATAGTTCACATCTATATTATACATGCAGGGGTCCTCTCAACAAGTTGATTTCATTGCTGAAATTTAATCTCAAACAATGGTCAGCTGTCTGGCAGACACTTGCCTTCAGTAATCTCATAAATCGATCACACGTTGTAATTGAAGTTGGAGGCTGAGATTTCTAATCATGATACCTGTTTCAATTTATCTGTCAGCCAATGTGTCTGTTGAGAATATTCAATTTTATTTCAAGATAGAATAAAAGAATCTCAGTTATGAATCCTAGAAACAGGCTGACCAAATCAACTCTCTTCATGATTACTCCAACAGTCCTTTCTAGAATAGAGTGTTTTAAAGTTGCAAAACACATTGCATTTGATTATTTGCAAATATCCTTTGAAAGTGAATTTACACTGCCTGGTGTTATTTTGTCTGTCTGTCTGTCTCTCTTACTTCTAATGTTCCTTTAATAGGGCTAGAAAGAGAACAGGAGAGGCAAGGTAAAGGTAAAATATATTTGCCACCAGAAGAGAATCAGCAATAAAGAGTGAAGGTAAAATAGCCAACAGTAAACAGAACCTCAGCACAACAGCCCTTTATTGACTCCAGGTTAATCCCATCATAAATCATAGGAAGCCAACATCACAACTTAATAGGAGCAAAGCACAATAATACTGAGCCACAGCAGCAAAAGGTACATTCAGCAGTAAATAATTCTTGTCTATAATAAGTTCAATATTAAGCATTATATAAATGGAATTCCCTATCTTAGTTATAAACTATAAAGATTTTGGCTTCTTTGCTTTAATTTGGCAACTTGAGTTTTATATCTTAGGTGACATTTTAACTGAAAGGCTGGTTTTGCTGTTAGTAACATGTTAAAGATTTTAAAATCTTTCCATAAGCTTGAAGCATTAATTGATATGCACAGTGTTATAAGGCTCCAATATTCTTCTTTTCAGGTGGCAATTTTAAATTATTTTCCATTTAATTAGAGCTATTACTATGGTCCCATATACAAATCTTCCTCCTTCCCCTCTCTCATATTTTAAAACTAGCAGAAAATTTTTAAGTGATTTAAAAGTCTAATCCAGAAAGCACTCAGTGTTGTCTCTATGAATAGTTCATCAAGAGGAAAGAATCTAGTCGAAAAAGCATCCTAATGGATTTTCATTTTCGTATAGTAGTAGAATACCAGTTGCAAAGGTGGAAAACAACGAAATCGAATCTTAACATCACAGGACATAATATTTTCATTGCGCTTAGTCACTACCTATTAAGGAGACAAATTATTTAGTAATTTGCCTTTGAATGGTCTAAAAACTTGTTGTCCATGTGTTTTAGGAAGGTTATCGGCCAGCAACATTAAACTGTCCATGCACTCCAGTGGCATCTCTATGAATCTCTGTCCTACCACTTCTGTACATGAAAGTGATTTATTGACTTTCTCTCCAATTGAACGTGAACTCTTGGACAGCAAAGGTTCATGTTTTTTTTTGTTTTTTTTTGTTTTTTGTTTTTTAATTTGAATCCCCAAAGCCTACCACACCATCAGGCTCAGTGCCACATAACAGACCTACAATTGACCTTTACAGACTGAATCAACAAAAGAATGGATAAGCCTCCCTTAAATAGAGTAAGTTAGTTCTGCTAAAGGGAGTCATACTTTTATTTTTAAAATGTTTCTAACACTCCTTTCTGTTTTAAATAGATGCATATTCTGCAGTGTTTACAATGTGTCACCAATGACACCATCCAACTAGGAGTCTGGTATTAAGATTATGATAGTAAGTAATATTTAGCTGACAGATCCAAGAACTTCCAGTATTTCTTTCAAATATCACACCCAGAAAGAAACTTGAAGACGATATAGTCTGTCTGTAGTTTCTATGTCCTTGTTGGATCAGCTGATGGCCCTGTCTCTCTGGAACTCTCCCATTCTGTGTTCTCTTGGAATCGCTCTCTTGGTTTTCTGAGCTCTCTGTCCACACTTCATGTTCCTTAGCAAGTACCTTATACATTGCCAGCTAAAATGTCATTGATGCTCTTCCCTTTCAACATATTCTTTTTAGGAGAGCCTTCTTAGTTAATTATTTCAACACCATCTAGGTATGATTGGACTTCCCTGGTGGCTCAGATGGTATAGAATCAGCCTGCAATGAGGGAGACCCAGGTTCGATCCCTGGGTGGGGAAGATCCCATGAAGAAGGGAATGGCCACCCACTCCAGTATTCTTGCCTTGAGTATTCCATGGACAGTGGAGCCTGGTGGGCTGCAGTCCATGGGGTCTCCAAAGAGGTGGACACGACTGAGTGACTAACACTTTCACTTCAGGGATGATTATTCTTAGACTTCTATCTTGATTTCTAGGGCTATATAGTAAACTATCCACTCAATATCTCCACTCCATTGTGTCTTTATCAATTAGTATTACCAAACAGGTTAAGCCAGAAATACAGTGAGAGAATTTTCTCTCAGGAGCCTCTTATATTCACTTAGTTACCAAGCCTTGCTGATTCTCCTTTCCACTCCTGGACACCCTCGGTGTATCACTTTTTTTTTTCCCTTAGTTCAAGACTGTTATCCTTATCTCAGTTCCCTACAATTCACCATGTAGCCAAATAGACTTTGTAAAGTATAAATCAGACCCTTCTCCTTTACTATTTAAGGTTCTTCAGTGGTTCACCATTGCTTAGAGAATAACACCCACTTCCTTTAGCATGGCAGTTAAAAGGCCATTGTGATTCCCTTTTCAGGGGTCCCATCACACAGATGAAATTACCCCATGAGCTGATTTTAATCCTAGGAGTAAGACATGCTCATCTATGCCTCCCTGGCTTTGCATAAGCTGTTTTGTGTTTGTTGTAGTAAAATGAACTAGTTAACTCTGAATTTATGCTTATCCTTTTAAGTCACAGATTGATGACTTCCAGAAATGAGGAATTTACCATTTCTCAAGGCAACCCATTCAACATCAGCTTGAGCTGACACCAGGAGAGTTATTCCTTGCCCCTAATTATATTCTTTGTAGTCACACAGGACAAGTCTAATGTTTTTCTTTTGCATGTTATATCTTCAAAAAATTTAAAAACTATTGCTCCTAGTGCTTCTGTTCTCTGAGGGAAATAGCTACAAAATCCTTTACGTAAACTTCTTTTTTTCTCGCTCACTGAAAGTTGGTGTCCAGAATTTTATGGGTACCACAGATGAGGTCTAACCATTATAGAGTTAAGCTCAACCCTGCTTTTGTACACCTCAAACCAACTGGCCATTATTAGAGGCAGTCTGTGAAGAGGGGGATGGGATTCACTCTCATCCAAGAGAGTCTGCACAAAGCATTTGGAATTCTGAGCTTCAGGGAAATTTTACCATACTCTCCAAAGAAAATAAAAATGGATCTGAAATCATTGATTCAGGCATTTAAATGTCATAGAAAATGTGTGGGGAGTAGTGGCAAAGAGCCATTGGAGAATGTATTCAGGAAAGATTATATTTCTAATAGAGGGGTTGTTATACACCACAGAAAAGAAAAAGGCATAGAGATGCTTCAACTTCCTGTTCTCTTCTCCCAAGTCCTAGGACGTACTGTTCTTCTTTGATTGCGCTCAGTCATGTCCAACTCTTTGTGACACCACGGACTGTAGCCCACCAGGCCCCTCTCTCCATGGAATTCTCCAGGCAATAATATTGAGTGACTTGCCCTATCCTTCTCCAGGGAATCTTCCCGATCCAGGGATCAAACCCATGTTTCCTGCATTGCAGGTGGATTCTTTACCACTGAGCCACCAGGGAAGTCCCCCAGGAATACTTAACTTTGAACAAATAGCAAGCTCCTTAATATTAAAAATAAATCTCTGACATAGTTTTAGCCCTCACATAACAGACAGGAATACTGTTTAGGCAGTAGCCTAAATATATAAACCTCATAGTGCTAATGAAATTTTATGATGCCTGAACTAGATTCCCATTACAATGTGCAAATATTCACAACTAATTATAAGATTATAAGCACAATATTCAGAGTAACGCCTACAAAAAATACCTGGCCCAAATACTGTAGAAGCATTTAAATCTGATAGGAACTTCAAAACACTCATGTGTTGTCCATTTCTCATTTTAATTGTAAAAATGTAGGCCAAGTTTTTTTTAGAATATATTTCCTGATGATTTATTTGTTAAAGGTCTTTGCAATAATTTCTAATAGCTCTCTTAATAAATAACAAAGGAGACACTCTTGGCTCTATTAAATTATTGTTAAGTAAGTCAGCAGCTCTTAAATTTAAAATACCAGATTTAAAGTGTCACTTTTAGTAGTGGTACTTCTTGGACACCTAGCTTGGTATTCCCCTACCCTTAGACTCAAATCTAATTGAGGAAAAAAACATTCTGTCCACATCTCTTTTTAAAACTTAATATTACAGTAATTACAGACTTGCTTAAATGCTTCTTTCAAACGTTTGTGTCATTTGAGATTTTAAATCTCCAGTATGAATTTCACTTAATATCTCCATTTTTTTTACCATGATAAAAAAGTTTTTACCTACTCTTCTTAATAAATATCAAATTTAAGAAGTTATGCTTAAATTTCTACTAAGTAACCTAGATTGAGTGGGTATTAATGTAAAACATAAAGCCTGTTCTCCCCACAGTTCTCCCCAACTCATCTAATGTCAAATTCCTCATTCTATTTGCTCAAGACAAAAACTAAAGTCAATACTGACTTGCCTCATATTACCTTTCCAATCAAAATGTGACCACTTGCCCTTGCTCACTCCCCTCAGGCATACTAACATCATTGCTATCTCTTGAATATGATATTCCCAGAGGAGCTTCCATGGCAGGTATTTTGTGCTTTTTCTTCCCTTTACCTGAAAGGCATGGCCTCTAGATAGTCACGTGACTGGTCCTCGCATCTCCTTTGAGACTGCAGTATGCAGAATGCAGTCCCTTGGCTCAGCACTCTCCATTTCTCCTCTCCGCTTTACTTTTTCCCATGGCGTCTACCACCATCTAATATATACTTTACTCATTTATCTTTATTTTGTCTCTGCATGTCTGATAAGAAGAATTCTAAAGATATACTCCCAAGATTCCTGTCCCCTAGGTATTCAAAGAACCACTAATCTTAGTACTTCTGTGAGGGGACTTTGCTAGGTAATTAAAGTTGCTAATCAGCTATCACTTCTTGGGAAATAGATGGGGAAACAGTGGAAACAGTGTCAGACTTTATTTCTGGGGGCTCCAAAATCACTGCAGATGGAGACTGCAGCCATGAAATTAAAAGACACTTACTCCTTGGAAGAAAAGTTATAACCAACCTAGAAAGCATATTGAAAAGCAGAGACACTACTTTGCCAACAAAGGTCCGTCTAGTGAAGGCTATGGTTTTTCCAGTGGTCATGTATGGATGTGAGAGTTGGACTGTGAAGAGAGCTGAGCACCAAGGAATTGATGCTTTTGAAGTGTGGCGTTGGAGAAGACTCTTGAGAGTCCCTTGGACTGCAAGGAGATCCAACCAGTCCATTCTGAAGGAGATCAGCCCTGGGTGTTCTTTGGAAGGAATGATGCTAAAGCTGAAACTCCAGTACTTTGGCCACCTCATGTGAAAAGTTAACTCATTGGAAAAAACTCTGATGCTGGGAGGGAGGAAGCAGGAGGAAAAGGGGACGGCAGAGGATGAGATGGCTGGATGGCATCACCGACTCGATGGACGTGAGTTTGAGTGAACTCCGGGAGATGGTGATGGACAGGGAGGCCTGGCGTGCTGTGATTCATGGGGTTGCAAAGAGTTGGACACGACTGAGCGACTGAACTGAACTGAACCTTAAAATAGGGTGATCATCCTGGACTATCTCGGTGGGATGAATGTAATCACTTGAGTTTTTAAAAGCCAAAGAGTCAGACAGAAGAGAAATGGGGGAATAAGGACATCAGAGAGATTCAAAGTGTGAGAAAGACTCAATGCACCCTGGCTGGTTTGATGATGAAGGAGGCAGTGTGACAGAGAAAGCAGGTATTCTAATGGAGGTAAGAGAGGCTTCTAGATGCCAGCTGCAGGGGGATAGAAACCTAATTCCTACATCTACAAGGAACCAAACTGCCAATGACCTGAATGGGCTTGGAAGCAGATTTTCCCTAGAACCTCCAGGAAAAAAAACACAGCCCTTTTTGGAAAAGATGAAGCATGCATTGGTTTGAACCCTGTGAAACACAGAGCAGAGAAACGGCCAGGCATGGAAGTTGGACCTACAGATTAGTAATGGATGTTGCTTCCCGTCACTAAGTTTGCTAAGGTAACAGTAAAAAACCAACACACCCTATAAGAATCTAGGCCCTATGAGGCCAGGGATCCAGTCTGTTTTCCCCTGAGCTGTGCTATGAAAAAAGAAAAGCGACGGTGTTAGTTGCTCAGTCATGTCTGATTCTTTGTGAACCCATGGACTGTTACCTTCCAGAATCCTCTGTCCATGGAATTTTCCAGACAAGAATACTGGAGTGGGTAGCCATTCCCTTCTCTAGTGGATCTTCCCAACCCAGGGATTGAACCTTGGTCTCCTGCATTGCAGGCAGATTCTTTACCATCTGAGCCAACGTGCACTAGAACCTAGAATAATACCTGACAACAAAAGACAATAAATACTTACTAAATTGAAGAACAGATACAGTATACACATTCTTTCCCATGAAAACTATATTTTACAAGATCTTGTGAAATTTTTAAATATTGACTAAAAATATTTAAAATATAAAACATGAACTGACTTGAAAACTGTCTACTCAATAGCTTGTATCTTTGCAGGTCAGCAGTGGCTATCACTTCCATGCAGCCAACACAAGAAGCAGTCAAAGACCACTTCTGAAGTCATGGTTTTCAACTTGCATGTTGAAACATATTGTTGGGTTATAAAAATCAATTTATGGGGTTGATGAAGAGAGGGAAGAATGAAGGAAAGAAGAAGGAAGGAAGGAAATAAAACACAAAAATCAGAATATGAGTGTGTGTGTGTTAGGGTGGGTGTTGTATATATCTTGGATCATAATGTAAGATGTATTTCTTACTTAGGTCCCATCAAAATAATTGAAAACTACAGCCCTAAAGAGTCATCATGATCTGTCATGGATGGACATGGACAAGAATGCAATTCAGGCCCTGGTCAGATGTGAGATAAAGACAAAAGAATGATGAATGTGTCTGTTAGAAAGGGCTGATCAAAAAAAGACCATACTACCTTCAGTCTATGTTAAATTCACAAGTCAAGAAGGGAGCTTGTGATTGAATAATTCACACAAATTGCACCACCTTAAGGTGAGAAAATGAACCTTTCTTCTCTTGCTGTGTTCTTGCCTTGCCTTGGACCTGGAGTTGCTCCCCTGGACATCATTCAGACCCACCAACTGAGAGTCATCAAGTCTTGGTATAAAATCAGGCAGCATCTGGAAAGGGGTGACTTGAGGATTTAATCAGCCAAGCACCCTAAATTGCTATTTCTTTTCTCCCTTAGAGAGAGAGGATGAAAAACCTAACACTTATTTATCTTCTGATAACAGCCAGTTATTAGTGTCATATAAATTTAGCTGGAAAAGAAGTTAGAAATGTCCTTGGCACAAGGAATCAAAGAATAAATGGTGGTTAGAAGAACCTGAAATTGAATCTAGATCAATATTCTTTTTTTTTGCAGATGAGGAAGCTGAATTACAGGCTTATGCTATCCCTATTATTATAACAATGTTATTCTTGACTTATGTTTACCAGTAGATTCCAATGTTTATTGTTGCTGCTGCTGCTGCTGCTAAGTCGCTTCAGTCATGTCTGACTCTGTGCGACCCCATAAACAGCAGCCCTCCAGGCTCCCCTGTCCCTGGGATTCTCCAGGCAAGAGTACTGGAGTGGGTTGCCATTGCCTTCTCCGAATGTTTACTGTTAGTGATCTGCATATGGATAGCAAAAGAATAATGCAATTGTATACTACTTTTTCCCCTACTCAAGGGCATATTCCTGGTGGGCAGGCAACATGCTATATATATATATCTATCTTTGTGCTCTAGTTAGTAACTACTGTAGTTGGGGAAATTAAATAATACCTTCAATGTATTTAGCAGAGTACCCAAGCATACTTTAAGAGTTGAGTAAATATTTTCATATTTGATTTTGTTGCTTTGATTATAATATTTTTACTATAGAATATTTAGGTATTTTGGGGGCTCCAAAATCACTGCAGATGGTGACTGTAGCCATGAAATTAAAAGACGCTTACTCCTTGGGAGAAAAGTTATGACCAACCTAGATACCATGTTGAAAAGCAGAGACATTACTTTGCCAACTAAAGTCCATCTAGTCAAGGCTATGGTTTTTCCTGTGGTCATGTATGGATGTGAGAGTTGGACTGTGAAGAAGGCTGAGCACCAAAGAATTGATGCTTTTGAACTGTGGTGTTGGAGAAGACTCTTGAGAGTCCCTTGGACTGCAAGGAGATCCAACCAGTCCATTCTGAAGGAGATCAGCCCTGGGTGTTCTTTGGAAGGAATGATGCTAAAGCTGAAACTCCAGTACTTTGGCCACCTCATGCAAAGAGTTGACTCATTGGAAAAGACTCTGAAGCTGGGAGGGATTGGAGGCAGGAGGAAAAGGGGACGACAGAGGATGAGATGGCCGGATGGCATCACCGACTCGACGGATGCAAGTCTGAGTGAACTCCGGGAGTTGGTGATGGACAGGGAGGCCTGGCGTGCTGCGATTCATGGGGTCGCAGAGTCGGACACGACTGAGCAACTGAACTGAACTGATTTAGGTATAGGAAATTTTTAATATTTGCTGATTCTCACTGAATTACACAACAAAGTAAAATCATGTTTTATGCCCTTAAAATCCATTATGTTTGAAGGGACGTTAAAAAATTAGAGTTCTTATCTGTTTAAGGCATTTAAAGTAAATGAGTAAGGATGAAAGAATTCCAATTAGTTAAAAATTACTCAGAAAATGTCTTGTTAGGCATATGAGGACTTATGATAAGATAATATCTTTAATGAAAATATAAAACTCTTCTATAATATCAAGTCAAGTTCACTTATCCTTAGGTAAGAAACAGACCTTAGAGCTGTGTGACCACTGATGTTTGGAATCTGTACCAATGCTGAAGGGCTGTAAATCCTAAAATTAGAATGTGACTCCTTTTAGGAGATATTCCACAGAGAAAGAATATCCAAACATTAAAAGAAATGAACCACAGTCTATTTTTTCTGAGGATTCCAACAATGTTATTAAAGATTTTTTTTTTTCTCAACTCTTACATGTTCTATAGCACCTTTCCCCTCTGCTACTTTTCTATTCTATAATTAGCAGATAATTATGTGCTCTTTCACACTGGAAAGACTATTCTTTTATTAATGACTCTTTGAAAAGTTCTTCATTATTTATCTTTGAAAGTGTTTGAAATCAAAAGTCTTTCATGGCTCTTTTCTTTTTAACTTAGGAGTTCTTTAAAGTAATACAGTAGATGCTTACAGATGTTGTATGCAGTCATTAAGTTTTACCTTTAGGTGAGAAGTAGGGCTTGGGAAACAAATGTTGCATCCTCCTTTCTCTGCAGATTAAATGTCTGAGGTTTTGAAGAGCATGTTTGCAAAATATTGATGCTCCCACAAGGCCTGTCTATGCTATGCCTTTTCCCCTTGTTAGGACAAACAGAAAATGGGTTATAACAATAAGCTTCCTGAATCTAGTACAAAGACAGAAGGAGGATATAATTAGCATTTATGGGAAGTACAATGTAAGTTCCAAATTAGTCTTAAATGAGGAATTCACCCAGCCCCTGATCTGTAGTCAATTCTGGAAAGTATCATACATCTCTGCTGAGGCCAAGCAAGCCTCATTGATGTTTTTGGCTGACTGCTTTTCTTCTAACATTAAATGTACCAGAGCACTCCAGATTGGATATGGGCAATTATGAGGGAGGGTGTACGTTATCGCAAATTTTAATCATTTCTTGAGCCATTTTGCTTGCAGTGTAATCCCACAAGATCAACATATTCTGCATAAGAAACCCGAATGGCTTTTGGCTGAGAGCAGCTCTTCAGTTACTTTATAACCTATTCCTGCTTAACTTCTGGACGTTCCTATTTGTGGCTAGGACCTGCCAAATCAGGGCCTCAGGGGCTTGTTGGCTCCCCAGTCATGGCTACCTTATCCAAGTGGATAGTAATACCAGTGGTTAGAACAGTGATCAGATTTCTTCTCAACACTATTGCTGCTACCTACCTCTATCCAACACTTTCACTATGGGTAAAGTAATGTGCCAGAACTGTTTCAAGAATTTTTCTTATCTCCTATACTTTTGGGGCTATTTCAACAGAGATGGCAGAACAATAACAACCTGATGACCTTGGGAACTTTTCTTCTTTGGGGCTTCAGGGAAATTCACCCATGTTGTTGTGTAAGCCAAACTCACATTCATAATTTAACATCATTGTGCCCAGCCATTTGAAATGCCATGATGCTCCTTTAGGTGAAAACATCAAAGTAGCTTCATTTTCACCAGCAATCTTTTTACTTGTGAAGCAAAAAATTAAAATAATTTACTTTGATTGTATAATCAAGAAGCTCCTTCTCTTAAGCCTCTTATCTTCTCTTATATATAATGATTTTTCCTTTTTAAATGAGAATCAAAGACTCTCAGGCTTGGAAGGAATTATTAAAACATAATTTAATACAAACACCCACTGTTTCATGAAACCTTTCGACAGTGTCTTCCAGGAGGTTTTACAGCTGTTCTCCAGGGCAAAAGAGATGATGGAAAAATAAAAAGGGCAATCCACTGTAAGTGGATTAGTTATATAAACTTATAACTAAAATAAACCAGAGGATCTAGATGTGGTCTTCCCTACTCACAAGTTCTCAGTCTTTATCCATCTTGTTTAATTACACTAGGAAGAATCTGTGAAGAGACTCAATTTTAACTTTGAACTCTTGAGAATATGGCCAAAGAGGGAGTAAAGCAACACTTCTGAAACAATTAATTATGAGAATTTAGATTGCATGGTCCCGACCTTTTCATTTCAATGATCTGAAAAGCTAAAAATATTTTTAAAGGTCTGCTTGAACAGAATGATAGTAAATTTTAATAATAGTTACATAAGTTAAATGATCTAGTATAAGCTATGGGTTCAGAGGTTAGGTTCTGTAATAAAAAATGTATAGTTTGAACCCTAACTTCTTATTAATTAGCTATATGACCTTGAGAAGTCACTTAATATTTTAAAGCTTTGGTTTACTCAGCTGTAAAATGGAGATAATATTATCTTTTTTACCAGGCTATTAAGAGGATTAAATGAGCTAATTCACATGAAGCACGTTTTCAGTATATGGCATATGTTTTACATATCTAATAAATGTTCGCTTCATCAGTATCCGCTCATTTAATAAAAACATAGAACTTTTACTGGAGCATGGCTGCTTTACACTGCTGTGTCAGTTTCTACTGTACAGCGAAGTGAATCAGCCATACATATACATGCATCCCCTCGACTTCTTTCCCATCTGGGTCACCAGAGAGCATGAATAGAGTTCTCTGTGCTATATATGCAGTATGTTCTCATTAATTATCTGTTTTATACATAGCGTTTATATATAGGTCAATCTCAACCTCCCAGTTCACTCTACCTCCATCCCCCACCATTCCTCCTTGGTATCCATGTGTTCTCTACATATGTCTCTATTTCTGCTTTGCAAACAAGATAATCATACCAGTTTTTAAAACTCTCCACGTATGTGTTAATGTACAATATCTGTTTTTCTCTTTCTGACTTACTTTACTCTGTATGGCCATCTTCAGGTCCATTCAAAACTCTGCCTATTTAAACTTAAAAATTTTTGCACAGCAAAAGGAAACCATAAACAAAATGAAAAGACAACCCTCAGAATGGGAGAAAATATTTGCAAATGAAACACCTGACAAAGGATTAACCTCCAAAATATACAAACAGCTCGTGTAGTTCAGTATCAAAAAATCAACCCAATCAAAAATGGACTGGAGACCTAAACAGGTATTTCTCCAAAGACGACATGCAGATGGCCAACAAGCACATGAAAATATGCTCAAAATCACTAATTACTGGAGAAACACAAATCAAAACTACAATGAGATATCCCATCACACCAGTCAGAATAGCCATCATCAAAAAAAATCTACAAACAATAAATGCTGGAGAAGATGTGGAGAAAAGGGAATTCTCTTGCATTGTTGGTAGGAACGTAAAAGATACAGACGCTATGGAGAACAGCACAGAAATTCCTTAAAAAACTAAAACTAGAGCTACCATATGATTCAACAATCCTACTCCTGGGATGTACACAGAGAAAACCATAATTCAAACAGGTACATGCACCCGTGTTCACTGCAGCACTATTTACAATAATCAGGATATGGAAGCAACCTAAATGTCCATAAATAGAGGAACAGATAAAGCAGCAGCTGTGGTACATATATACAAAGGAATATTACTCAGCCATAAAAAGGAATAAAACCATAGACGTTAGAGGAATCACTACTTTAAAAAAATTGTTTCGTAATCAAATCTTCACACATTTCCATGAGTGTTAATTTAGACTAAGGATTAATAATTAGGGGGGGCGGATTTTCATGCTATAAGTAGCTTATAAGGAAGTTTGATATTGCTAGAATGATTTTAACAAATCAATATGGATTATATCATGTGCTAACTGAATAATACAGTTATTCTAATTAACTGATCATGCCCTCCATGGATTTTAGAAAGGAGTGTCAGCACTTAACTGACAAGCTAGAGTCATGAATCATTTGACAAAATATAAAGTTATTATTTATTATAAACTTGGTTACTTCTGTGTATGTCTGAATACACAGAAAATACACTAAAGATATTACTTAACATTATATCTCATGGGATTTTAAATTAATCCTCTTGAATATGTCCGGACAAGATTAAAAAAAGAAATAAGTAACTGCTATTGTTAAATAATACCCTAAGTTAACTAGTCTCTAGTTTTATGTTACTTTTTATAAAGCATTATTATCTTCTAGTCCCAAGTTATCCAATTCTAAGCAATAGTCAGCTTTCACTTCAGAGCAAAAAGCAAAATAAGACAGAACTTTCATCTGCTGATTCCACAAAGAATTTAAATTCTGCCAGTCTAGAAGATCCATTGGAGGTAATTAGAAAATCAAAGAATAAAAGTATTTTTCACTTCTCCCCAGAAATCAGTCACTGCAAGGTGAAATACATCACCATCTGAAAAGCATTCCTTTTATACCGACCCTGAGATTTGAAAACTCCGCTAGGTAACTCATTACAATGATTACAGACTTAACTATTAGAAAACTATTTTTTGATCCAGAAATTAGGGAGGTCAGAAGAATTACTTTCATAAAAATGAAAGAATATTAACTAGGAAATGTTTATTGAGTCATAAATAAATTCTCCTTTTTTTTCAGGATTTTTCAGATTACTATCCATCAGAAGAATGAGGGATTAGGGTCACCTCCCCAGCATTTAACATGCATCCTCTGGCAGGGGTGGGGGTCGGTTCACATTACTGTGAGTATCTCATCAAGGAATAAACAGTATTTAATTATTACATAACATGACAGTTGTTGGCAACCTACAGATATTATTCTGAGTGAAACAAAAATGTGGTAAGAAGAAATGAATTAGGGAGAAAATGAGGAAATAATGTACTGTACCAGGGAAAACTGTACCCTCTTAATCCTACAACCACTTAAAGAGGTCACTGCACATGCTCCATGCTCTATGAATTCAGCGATCTTTTACTTTCACAGACTGACTGTCCACTTACCCTAGTTGTTTTCACTTTATTCCCAGAGGAACAGCTCCATCCTTTCCGATCTGGAAGAACTTTACATTCCTCTCCTTCAAGACATGGTTGCATATGGCACCACCATTTTTGTTCCACTATGGAAGCTATAGGAGATTAAAAAAAAAAAAAGCAACTCAAGATTTTCTATTTGGGCTTGTTAATTCTCTGGGTGTGCATGCTTTTTTGTTTGTTTGTTTTTGGTCCAAAGGGAATAAACTTTTCTAGATTTTCGGACCAAAATATTTTTAATTTTTAAAAATTTTATTGTGATAAGAATACCTAAAACTTTAAGAGGGTAGATCTCATGTTCAGTGTATAATACAGTATTGTTAATGATAGGCACATTTTTGAAGGGTTTTTCATATAAGCACATAGGTTTCATGGAAATTAGCATATTAGAAACAAATTATGTGGATGTATTCATGTGCTGATTTACATAAACATATAAGAAATTGAGTCTATGACCAGTTTAGAATCAATATTTTAGAATCTATGTAATATCTCCCCCAAGTAGACTAAATTCAGGAAGGCATTCAAATTGATGTCTTTTTTTTTAACTATGGGCAGTAACAATCATTGCAAAGAATGCATCATGAAAATATATGAGCCCTTAACAAAATATCATTTTTGATCACATCAATTACACAGATCCACATAAATATTTATATCCTATTAGGTGAATCCTCCAAGAAAGAAATTAACATTTTGATGAACCTCTATAAAAGTATTTCATGTGACTTCTATCCACAACTAAACACTCATTCATATGTATGATGTCTATTTTTTCATTCTTAAGAACCATCCGTGGGTTTAAGGACCAAAACTATTTTAATCATCTATTTTTATATTGCCTTTTCCAATTAATTTACACACACAAACAGACACACTGGCTCTCCACTGGCAAATCAGTATTTCATGGTATCAAAGTAAGAAGTACATGGACTTCTTGGAACCTCATTATAGTGCCTTTTGCTACAAGACTGCACAAGTCCTTAGACCTTTTTTCAGTGGATTTTAAATTTCAGAATGCTCTTCAAATGATCTTGCGCCAACCGTATGATTGATGGTGTGGCCCCCCAGGATGAACCCCAGAACTGAGAATCACAGTGAGATTCCAGTTCTATGCAGTCCCCAGTTACACTATCACAAGAGCAATGGAAGAAGCCTCACCGTCCACACAAGATGGAGCTGCTCGCGTGGTGCCCGCCACCTGCCCAGGGAAGCAGGAGCACTTGACTGTTTGTGACCGTTCTTCTATCTTGTTCTTATTACAGCATCTGTGGAGCGCCACCACTTCGCAAGTGCCCGTTTTAACATGGTGAGCTGCACACAGAAAAACAAAAGATGAGACAACACTGAGAAAGCTTTGGATACTTCCCCCCCCTTTTTAATTAGAAGTGCATTAAATATAGCTCTATAAAGGGTCTACCATGCATGAAACTAGAAATACAATGATGCTGACTCCATAATGCAGATTTGATTTCTTTGCTAAATGTGGTAGGACCATTTCTATCAGTAAATGCTTGGTGAAGCAGGAACAATTAGTGGCTAGATTAGAATGAGCTGTTAGAACAGTCTGAAATATAGAGGCAATATGTGGTGCCATCAAAAACATATTTATTTGCATGTGGCTTTTTTTTATTTTTACACCTTTTTGTTCAACATGTTGATCAAAGTAGGGTAATTCCACAGACAAAGTGCCCTCTATTGGGGCTGAGACGAGCCTTATTGTCAAAGAGGGTGGGTTGATAAAGGTGATAGTCTTTAGGTTATACTCTCTCAGGTTATGGCTTAGAGTCAGGAAGGGAATTTCTTTTCAGAAATTAGGATGTCTGAGGGTGGGAACCCACCTCTTCAGGATTCTTCTGCTCAGTTTTCTTGGAAATGAAATAACTGGGTGATTTTTTAAATTGCTGCCATTTTCCTGAAAGTTCCATCCAGTTTCAGGACCCACAGATCATTCCTGTCAATTTTGCCTGAGGGAACAACTGCCACCAAATGGCAACAACCACAGCCAGAATGTGGACGGACTTATATCTACGCAGGCAAAATCCAGTCCGGTGAGCTGCGAGGCTCCATTAGCCATTTTGTCAGCCTCACAGTAAGGCTACCTAGTTTGTTTAGGTGATTGACATTTTTGGACCTCACTCATCATATTAGGATATGGTTCAAGTTTGCCTTCATTGTTTCTTTTTCCCCAGCATGCATTTTTCAAAGTAGTAACCCTACTGTGAAACAATAAACCAAAAGTTCCATCTGCTAGAAATAAAAAACAGCTTAAAATCAAACATTTGTTGAAATGTTATGTTTTCAGAAATTTTAAAGCATGTGATTGCTACAAAAACAGAGATTTAAATAGAAAAGTAGGACATCTGAAGTTATTTAATGTTATAAACAAATTAAGACCCATTTTGTAAATGAGGTTAGGACATCATGCATTTATATCAATCTTCCCCTTCGAGATGGGGAACCACTGAGCAGAGACTCAGGTTAGATTGTTTAGATTTTTCTTGTGAGAACAGATCACATTCACTGTCCATCTCCTTCCCTATGTGAGACCACGAGACTCAGGTGTAGCTTTGACACATAATCCTCAAAAGAATTTGCAAGAAGCAGGTACCATTTCCAATGTCATGAAGGTTTTTCTGCCATGGTATATACAAACAGGGATTTCTCTGTGTGTGCTTCAAGCAGAAGGCTTTCTTTATAAAAAGTAAAAACTTGAAAGCCAAATTTCTGTTCCTTGTGCTCTAGACAATATTTTCTTAGCTAATAATGATTCAGTTTCTCTCAATTTATTGAATGCTTTATGTAATAAGCAAGTCAAAATACTGCTTTCTACACTGAACCTCACTGATTCCCTTTTCTTATTGGAGTATAATTGCTTTACAATGTTGTTAATTTCTGCTGTACAACAATGCAGATAAGCTATATGCATATGTATACCTCCTTCCTCTTGCACCTCCCTCCTAACCCACTATCCCACCCTCCAGGTCACCACAGAGCTCTGGGCTGAGCGCCCTGTGCTATCAGCAGGTTCCCACTAGCTATCTGTTTCACACATGGTAGCGTCAGTCAGTTCAGCTGCTCAGTCATGTCTGACTCTTTTCCACCCCATGAACTGCAGCACGCCAGGCCTCCCTGTCCATCACCAACTCCCAGAGTATACCCAAACTCATGTCCATTGAGTCGGTGATGCCATCCAGCCATCTCATCCTCGGTCGTCCCCTTCTCCTCCCGCCCTCAATCTTTCCCAGCATCAGGGTCTTTTCAGGCTCTTTGCATCAGGTGGCCAAAGTATTGGAGTTTCAGCTTCAACATCAGTCCTTCCAATGCTCAGTCCCTTCCATGGTAGTGTAAGTCAGTTCTAATCTCCCAATTCATCCCACCTTTTCCTTCCCCTCCTGTGTATACACGTCTGTTCTCTATATCTGTGTCTCTATTCCTGCTATGCAAATAGGTTCATCTGTACCATTTTTATAGATTCCACATATATATGTTAATAAATGATATTTTTTTTCTCTGACTTACTTCACTCTGTATGACAGACTCTAACTGAGTTACTACCACATATCTGAGATGGTTCTGAGTAATGGGGATGCAACAATGCATAAGATGGATAGAGACCTGCCCTCGGAGCACTTATACCTCTGGAGAAAGCGAATAATCCTTAGGGACTAATGATTAAGTAAGCCAACAGTAGATTTTCTAGCTCCATAAAAGAGATGCAATAGGGTAATGTGATGGAGAGTAGCCAAACAGCAAGGGAAGGCAGAATTGTATGAGAGTCTCAGGGAGGACCTCTCTGAGGAGGTAATCTGAATGATGACCTGAGTGATGAGAAAGGAAGCCTCCATGATGAAGAGCTAAGAAAGGATTAAGTTTCCAAAGAGATGGAGCAGCAAATGACATGGTTCTGAAATGGGGAAATGTGGGCTGTGCTCTCAAGACAGCAAGATGACCAGTGTGGCTGTGGTGGAACAACTGCGAGGCTGAGGACAATGTGTCAGAAACAGGGAAATGGCTTAGGGGCAGGTGTGCCACAGTAAAGAGGTGGAATTTTTTTCTCATTTCAAGACAAAGCCTTTGAGTGGATGTGTTATCTCTGAGTTTGATCCCTGGGTTAGGAAGATCCCCTGGAGAAGGGAATAGCAACCCACTCTAGTAATTGTGTCTGGAGAATTCCATGGACAGAGGAGCCTGGCAAGGCTACAGTCCATGGGGTCACAAAGAGTCAGGCAGGTCATCTCATTAATGCTTTGGGAGTTTACTCAGGCCACTCTTTAGAGAAAAGACTGAAGAAAGCAAGAGTGGAAGCAAGGATACTAATCATGAAGGGGCTACAGGAGTTCAGGGGATGAAGGGTGGGACACAGACTAGACTAAGGGCTGGGATGAAGTGCCAGATGAGGAGGTATTTCAGGGTAGAGTTGGTTTGAATGGATTGAATGTGAGCTGTGAGGGAAAGAGGAGTTAAAGATCATTTTTCGCTTGTCCTGAGGAATTAAAAGTTGGTGGTTCTGGAAGATAGAGGAGGCCTGGGGAAAAGGTGTTTGTTAAGAGTTGGGTTGGGTCAGAATTACTGTGCTTCTGTTTTGAATTTGTTAAGTCTGAGAGTTCTATAAGACACTGGAGCAGAGGTGTAAATCAGGCGGCATCATTTATACAATGAGGTTTAGGAGAGAGATCTGGACTGCAGATACACACTTAAAGGTGATATTTAAAGTCATACACTGACTAATTACCATGAAAAGACTACTGATAGAGAAGCAGAGAAATAATAGTCTAGAACCTAATTCTAGAACTGGGGAGCGGAACATGAAGTAAGAGGAAAAGTACATGAGACAAAGGCATGGAAAACCAAAGACTAAACTGTTTCAAGAAACACAGACTGGTCAGTTATGTCAAATGCTGCTGAAAGCTTTAATAAATAAAGCAAAATAATTGTCTACTAAAGCAGTAGTATGGTACAGCAGTTCAAACAGAGCCTCCAAAACCAGAGTGCATGTGTGTGAAGTCATTTCAGTTGTGTCCAACTCTTTGAGACCCCATGGACTATGGCCCATCAGGCTCCCTTGTCCATGGGATTCTCCAGGCAAGAAGTAGCTGGGTTCACATCTGCTGCTGCTGCTGCTGCTAAGTCGCTTCAGTCGTGTCTGACTCTGCGACCCCGTGGACTGCAGCCTACCAGGTTCACATCTAAGCTCCTCTAAATAGTAGTGTGACCTTGCCCAAGTCAGCAACTATCTCTGGTTAGCATTTTTCATATCTAAAAGATGAATATTAATAGTACCATCTTCATATGACTGGTTAGAGGATTAAATGAGTTAGTATGTACAAAGTATTTAGAGCATTCCCTGCCTCATAGCAGGCACTCTGTGTTAGCTATTATTAGCACTTGATCCAGATGAAAATCATTTAATGGCATGATGGAGATAAAAGCATGATTAAAGTAAGTTTATTAGATAATGAGATGCAAAACTGTAGACAATTATAAAAATTTCTTTAAAGGAGTTTTTCTGTAAAGGGAAAAAGGAAATGAAGCAGTAGTTGGAATGAGTCTAAGGGTCAGGGAAATTTTTTTAATGGATGCCATAAAAGCATGCTTGCTAGCTGCAATAATCCAACAGAAAAAGAAAATAACAATAAAGGAGAGAAAGTGGGTAATTTAGAAAAGACTGTTCTTGAAAGGGGAAAAAAAGAATTGAGATTCAGGGCATGTGGTGGAGTTGGTGTTAGATTCATGTGGGGACATTTAATCCATTTTAACAAGAGTGAAGGTGGGATGCGTGAACTTAGGTAGGTGTGAGCTGTTTAGGTGGTTAGAAGATAATGCAGTTTCATATCTGATGTCATCTCATTTGCTATGAAATATGAGAGACGTTTGAGAAAAAAAGAACATGAAATATGTATTTCAAAGAGGAAGAATAAATTTACTGGGAAGGAGTAGTTGGAATGCCTGGCAGGGAGCTGGCTGATGGACAAGGTAAACCGTAGAGGACACAATGGGATGAATGGAGGGGTGGGATTACAGCACAAAACGGAAATAAACATCTGGGGGATGACAGACTATTTGGGATGCTTGGACCTCCAAGAGGGATGATGGGATGTGTCCTGCAAGTCTTTGAGTGGAAGCCAGGGACAAGAGATTATTAGGGTTTCTTAAGATAGTGATGCTATGAGGCAGAGCACTGAGCTGAGACAGCTTCAGGGAGAGCTGGATGTTGGCTCCATTCTCTCTCACAGAACCACAGAAGATAGGCGCACACAGTGAGGTTCCGCAGGTCCCTACCCTGAGAAAAGAAGCACCATTACAGCATTTCCCACCAGGGCCATTTTAGCATCTTTGTCATACAGAGATTTCATCATAAGTTGGAAAAGAATTGGTGAAAAATCTGCATCTGGTTTCCCCTTCCCAATGTCAAAATTCTTTTATACTTTGCCTGACAAGAAAAACTGTACTTCACCCCATTAATTACATTTAGATGTGTTGAAAGAACTTGCTTTGGCCAATGAAATGAAAACTAGACTTATGAGCAAAAGCAAATGATATCAGTCTGTGAGGACATTTTAATAGTATTCATTCACCAGATTTTTCCCCACCAGCCAGAGCAACAAATTTTACAGAAATTACTTAGCAACTGAGCACAAGAAATGGATAATTAATTTTTTTTAATAGAATAGATGGTAGGTAGGTAGGTTGATGATGAAGACTATATCAACCTCAGTCCCCAAGTGAAGAGACATGAAACAGAGTCCCCACCAACCACATGGACATAAGAGTGAGAAATAAACCATAAAGTAACACAAGGCTCTAAAATTTGATGGCTTATTAATATCACAAAACAGCCTACCCGGACAACACAACAGTATTTTCTACTGCTTCCTAGGTTGTTCAACAGGATATATATATACAAATGCATTGGTGAGTGGATAAGTCAGTAAAGAATGATATCTCAAAGCCAGATCATTCTAGGGCATTGAGTCAATGAATGAATATATACAAGAAAATGCTGTTTAGATATTTATATAATTAAATGAATTGTAATAAATTATTCCTAATTGGATAATGCTGGCTAAATTCAGTATGTTAGGGCTTTGGTGAAGAAAGTGTGCTTCTTTCTTCTTTGAGGAGAAAAAAGGTGAAATGGTGCCCATATAGTATGAGGAGAAAGATAAGGTTGGAGCTGCACTGAGAAGAAGAGAGGCATGTTTCCCTTCAGAGAAGATGGGACTAAATGTTAAGGGATTCATAATAAAGGTGACCTGAAGACCAAGCCTCACAGACCCACAGGTTTTCTGCCTATGAATAAAGTGCACAGACACACAGATTTTTTCCTTGTTAGAAGTGGGATTTTGTAAAACAAACAAATAAACTCTATCAATCTTTGTTCTTTTTATTAAAAATTAAAGTTGTAAATCTTTTTTCAGGGGAATTAGAAAGGGATCTGAGAAGGAAATGGCAACCCACTCCAGTATTCTTTTTTTTTTTTAATTTCTATTTTTACTTTATTTTACTTTACAATAGTGTATTGGTTTTGCCATACATTGACATGAATCAGCCACGGGTATACATAAGTTCCCAATCCTGAACCTCCCCCCCCCCCACCTCCCACCCCATATCATCTCTCTGGATCATCCCCGTGCACCAGCCCCAAGCATCCTGTATCCTGTATCCTGTATCGAACATAGACTGGCGATTCGTTTCTTACATGATAGTATACATGTTTCAGTGCCATTCTCCCAAATCATCCCACCCTTTTCCTCTCCCTCTCCCTCAGAGTCCAAAAGTCCATTCTATACATCTGTGTCTCTTTTGCTGTGAGCAACTTAGATAGCATATTCAAAAGCAGAGACATTACTTTGCCAACTAAGGTCCATCTAGTCAAGGCTATGGTTTTTCCAGTAGTCATGTATGGATGTGAGAGTTGGACTGTGAAGAAAGCTGAGCACTAAAGAATTGATGCTTTTGAACTGTGGTGTTGGAGAAGACTCTTGAGAGTCCCTTGGACTGCAAGGAGATCCAGCCAGTCATTCCACTGCTGGGCACACACACCGAGGAAACCAGAATTGAAAAAGACACATGTACCCCAATGTTCACTCCAGTATTCTTGCCTGGGAAGCGGACAGAGGAGCCTGGTGGGACTGGAGACCTTCGGGTCACAAAGAGTTAGACATGACTTAGTAACTGAGCACAAGAAAGGATAGTTACTTTTTAAAAAATGGAATAGATGGTAGGCATATAAGTAGGTAGATGTGGAGGGATGGATGGAGGGATGGAGAATCCTACACTCAAAGAATTTGAAGACATGGGTAGGGAGAATATTGCCTGTTCAATATTTTTATATATGCCAGTTAATATGGTAAATAAAATGAGATACTTCAAAACAGACAAGTGAATCTTCTAGCAAAATTTCATTCACCTAAGCATGGCACCTATCTCCTGAGAAACCTGTATGCAGGTCAAGAAGCAACAGTTAGAATCCTTTATGGAACAATTGATTAGTTCAGGATTGAGAAAGGAGTATGGCAGGGCTGTCTGTTTCACCCTGTTTTATTTAACCTATAGGCAGAGGACATCACGAGAAATGCCAGGCTGGATGAGTTACAACCTGAAATCAAGACAGGTGAAATAAACATCAACAACCTCAGATATACAGATGATACCACTCTAGTGGCAGAAAGCAAAGAAGAACTAAAGAACCTCTTGATGAGGGTGAAGGAGGAGAGTGAAAGAGCCAGTTTAAAACTACATATTTAAAAAACTAAGATCATGGCACTCTGCCCCATTACTTCATGGCAAATAGAAGGGGAAAGCCTGGAAGTAAGGACAGATTTCCTCTTCTTGGGCTCTAAAATCACGGCAGATGGTGACTGCAGCCATGAAATCAGAAGACAATTGTTTCTCGGCAGGAAAGCTATGACAAACTTAGACAGTGTGTTGAAAAGCAGAGACGTTATTCTGCCAACAAAAGTCTGTACAGTTAAGAGCATGGTTTTCCCAGTGGTCATGTATGGTTGTGAGAGCTAGACTGTGAAAAAGGCAGAGTGCCAAAGAATTGATGCCTTTGAACTGTGGTGCTGCAGAAGACTCCTGAGAGTCCCTTGGACTGCAAGGAGGTCAAACAAGTTGATCTTAAGGGAAATCAACACTGAATACTCATTGGAAGGACTGATGGTGAAGCTCCAGTATTTTGGTCACCTGATGCGAACAGCCAGCTCATTGGAAAAGTCCCTGATGCTGGGAAAGACTGAGGGCAGAAGAAACAGAGGGCATCAGAGGATAAGATGGCTAGATGGCATCACCAATGCAACGGACATGAACTTGGGCAAACTTCAGGAGATGGTGAGGGACAGGAGGCCAGGTATGCTGCAGTCCATGGGGTCACAAAGAGTTGGACACAACTGTGCAACTGAACAACAAAAAGCATTGCACAGGTGTTCACATATATAATTCTTATTTTTCTGCTATATAACTTAACTTCTTACATCAAATTCTTGTAGACAAAGGCTAATTTTTCATGTAAACTGCTCAGTATGTGGTACATGTTTAATAAACAGTAAATAAGTAATAAGGTAAAACTAATTTCTGTTGTTTTCCTTTAAAAGCTTAATGACTGTAAAAAATTAAAGCAGTTACTAGAATTCTCTACACAGAGTTGGGCAGAGCTCATGATAAGCTAATCTAGTCAAATATTAGGCCTTTCCAAATTAACAAAATAGACTTCACAGACAATCAGTTAGCATCATACTAAAATGATGCAAGACCCCCTGGAGAAGATTTAAATGAAAAAAGAACAACCAATTTCCTTGATGTCATAACCCCAAGTCACAAAAGATAAAACAACAACAACAACAAAACCTCACATCTTTCTGCTACTTTCTCCTCCCTGGACATAAAGCAGAGCACAAAATGTTGCCTCTTACATTTTTGTGAAATGACACTAGACACACATAGGCTTAATTCCTATGAAAACAGGAATACCAAGTCTTGCCCAGCTCTAATTGTTGCCTGCCAAGATTATTCTTGCCACCTCTTATTTATAAATATCTTCTGCTTCTGTTAGGTCCTTACCATTTCTGTCCTTTATCATGCCTATCCTTGCATGAGATTTTCCCTTGATATCGCAAGTTTTTTTGAGGATATCTCTCTTCTTTCCCATTCTATTGTTTTCCTCTAATTCTTTGCATTGTACACTTAAGAAGGCAGTTCAAAGCCTCCAAAACCAGAGATCATCTGAATTAAATTTGCCCATTCCCATTGATTTGAGTTCACTGATTCCTAAGATGTCAGTGTTCACTCTTCCCAATCTCTTTCTTGACCACATCCAATTTACATTAATTCATGTACCTAACATTCCAGGTTTCATTATGATATCATTCTTTGCAGGATCAGACTTTCTTTTCACCACCAGACACATCCACAACTGAAAGTCATTTCCACTTTGGCCCAGCCTCTTCATTCTTTCTGGAGCTATTTCTCCAGTCTTCCCCAGCAGCATATGGAACACCTTTCAAACTGGGCGGGTGTGGGGGGTGGGGCTCATCTTCCAATGTCATATCTTTTTGCCTTTCCCTACTGTTCATGGGGCAAGAATACGGGAGTGACTCGCCATTCCCTCCTCCAGTGAATCACATTCTGTCAGATCATGTACCATCAAGGGAATATCCTATGCAAGGAGGGGCACAATAAGGGACAGAAATGATAAGGACCTAAGAAGAAGCAGACAAGATTAAGAAGAGGTGAAAAAAAATACACAGAAGACCTATACAAAAAAGGTCATAATGACCTGGATAACCACAATGGTGTGATCACTCACCTAATCAGACATCCTGGAGTGTGAAGTCAAGTGGGCCTTAGGAAGCATTACTACTGAATACAGCTAATGGAGGTGATGGAATTCCAGCTTAGCTATTTCAAATCCTAAAAGACGATGCTGTTAAAGTACTGTAGTCAATATGCCAGCAAATTTGGAAAACTCAGCAGTGGCCATAGGACTGGAAAAGGTCAGTTTTCATTTCAATCCCAAAGAAGAGCAATGCCAAAGAATGCTCAAACTACCAAACAATTGTGCTCATTCCACATGCTAGCAAGGTAATCCTCAAAATGCTTCTAGCTAGGCTTGAGCAATACCTGAATGGAGAAATTCCAGATGTACAAGCTGGATTTAGAAAAGGCAGAGGAACAGAGATCAAATTGCCAACATGCATTGGATCATAGAGAAAGCAAGGGAATTCCAGGAAAAAACACCTACTTGGGCTTCAGTGACTACACCAAAGCCTTCAACTGTGTCAGTTCAGTTCAGTTCAGTCACTCAGTCGTGTCCGCCTCTTTGCAACCCCAAGAATTGCAGCACGCCAGGCCTCCCTGTCCATCACCATCTCCCGGAGTTCACCCAGACTCACGTCCATCGAGTCCGTGATGCCATCCAGCCATCTCACCCTTGGTCGTCCCCTTCTCCTCCTGCCCCCAATCCCTCCCAGCATCAGAGTCTTTTCCAATGAGTCAACTCTTCGCATGAGGTGGCCAAAGTACTGGAGCTTCAGCTTTAGCATCATTCCTTCCAAAGAAATCCCAGGGCTGATCTCCTTCAGAATGGACTGGTTGGATTTCCTTGCATTCCAAGGGACTCTCAAGAGTCTTCTCCAACACCACAGTTCAAAAGCACCAATTCTTCGGCTCTCAGCCTTCTTCACAGTCCAACTCTCACATCCATACATGACCACACGAAAAACCATAGCCTTGACTAGACGGACCTTAGTCAGCAAAGTAATGTCTCTGCTTTTGAATATACCATCTGGGTTGCTCATAACTTTTCTTCCAAGGAGTAAGCATCTTTTAATTTCATGGCTGCAGTCACCATCTGCAGTGATTTGGGAGCCTGAAAAAATAAAGTCTGACACTGTTTCTACTGTTTCCCCGTCTATTTCCCATGAAGTGATGGGACCAGATGCCATGATCTTCGTTTTCTGAATGTTGAGCTTTAAGCCAACTTTTTCACTCTCCTCTTTCACTTTCATCAAGAGGCTTTTTAGCTCCTCTTCACTTTCTGCCATAAGGGTGGTGTCATCTGCATATCTGAGGTTATTGATATTTCACCCGGCAATCTTGATTCCAGCTTGTGCTTCTTCCAGCCCAGCCTTTCTCATGATGTACTCTGCATTTAAGTTAAATAAGCAGGGTGACAATATACAGCCTTGACGTACTCCTTTTCCTATTTGGAACCAGTCTGTTGTTCCATGTCCAGTTCAAACTGTTGCTTCCTGACCTGCATACAGATTTCTCAAGAGGCAGGTCAGGTGGTCTGGTATTCCCATCTCTTTCAGAATTTTCCACACTTTATTGTGATCCACACAGTCAAAGGCTTTGGCATAGTCAATAAAGCAGAAATAGATGTTTTTCTGGAACTCTCTTGCTTTTTCCATGATCCAGAGGATGTTGGCAATTTGATCTCTGGTTCCTCTGCCTTTTCTAAAGCCAGCTTGAACATCAGGGAGTTCACGGTTCACGTATTGCTGAAGCCTGACTTGGAGAATTTTGAGCATTACTTTACTAGCGTGTGAGATGAGTGCAGTTGTGCGGTAGTTTGAGCATTCTTTGGCATTGCCTTTCTTTGGGATTGGAATGAAAACTGACCTTTTCCAGTCCTGTGGCCACTGCTGAGTTTTCCAAACTTGCTGGCATATTGAGTGCAGCACTTTCACAGCATCATCTTTCAGTATTTGAAACAGCTCAACTGGAATTCCATCACCTCCACTAGCTTTGTTCGTAGTGATGCTTTCTAAGGCCCACTTGGCTTCACATTCCAAGATGTCTGGCTCTAGGTTAGTGATCAAATCATCATGATTATCTGGGTCGTGAAGGTCTTTTTTGTACAGTTCTTCCATGTATTCTTGCCACCTCTTCTTAATATCTTCTGCTTCTGTTAGGTCCAGACCATTTCTGTCCTTTATCGAGCCCATCCTTGCATGAAATGTTCCCTTGGTATCTCTAATTTTCTTGAAGAGATCTCTAGTCTTTCCCATATGTTGTTTTCCTCTATTTCTTTGCATTGATCGCTGAAGAAGGCTTTCTTATCTCTTCTTGCTATTCTTTGGAACTCTGCAGTCAGATGCTTATATCTTTCCTTTTCTCCTTTGCTTTTCACTTCTCTTCTTCTCACAGCTATTTGTAAGGCCTCCCCAGACAGCCATTTTGCTTTTTTGCATTTCTTTTCCATGGGGATGGTCTTGATCCCTGTCTCCTGTACAATGTCATGAACCTCATTCCATAGTTCATCAGGCACACTTCAACTGTGTGGATCATAACAAACTGTGAAAAATTCCTAAAGAGATTAGAAATAACAGACCACCTTACCTGTCTCCTGAGAAACCTGTATGCAGGTCAAGAAGCAACAGTCAGGACATGGAACAACAGACTGGTTCAAAGGGGGAAAGGACCACAACAAGGTTGTATGTTGTCACCCACATATTTAATCTATATGCAGAGTACATCATCCAAAATGCTGGGCTGGATGACTCACAGGCTGAAATCAAGATTTCTGGAAGAAATATCCACAGCCTCAGATATGCAAATAATACCACTCTAATGGCAGAGGGTGAAAAGGAAGTAAAGAGCCTCTTGATGAGGGTTAAAGAGGAGAATGAAAAAACTGGCTTAAAACTGAACATTCAAAAGACTAAGATCATGGCATCTGGTTCCATCACTTCACAGCAAATAGATGGGGAAAAACTGGAAGCAGTGACAGATTTAATTTTCTTGGGCTCCAGAATCACTGCAGATGGTGACTACAGCCATGAAATTAAAAGGCTCTTGCTCCTTGGACGAAAAGCTATGATGAACCTAGACAATGTATTAAAAAGCAGGGACATCACTTTGCCAAAAAAGGTCCGCATAGTCAAAGCTATGATTTTTCCAGTAGTCATGTATGGATGGGAGCATTGGACTATAAAGAAAGCCGAGTGCCAAAGAACTGATGCTTTCAACTTGTGGCACTGGAGAAGACTCTTAAGAGTCCCTTGGACAGCAAGGAGATAAAACCAGTCAATCCTAAAGGAAATCAACCCTGAATATTCATTAGAGGGACTGATGCTGAAGCTCTAATACTTTGGCCACCTGATGCGAACAGCCCACTCATTGGAAAAGACCCTGATGCTGGGAAAGACTGAGGATAGGAGGAGAAGGGGGCAACAGAGGATGAGATGGTTGGATGACACCACCAACTCAATGGACATGAGTTTGAGCAAACTCCGAGAGAGAGTGAAGAACAGGGAAGCCTAGCATACTGCAGTCCATGGGGTCACAAAGATTTGGATACAACTTAGTGACTAAAGAACAACAAGCTTACTACCCTTGTATCTCATTTCAACAATAGGATACAGCCCTACTGATTCCCTAGAAACATGCCCTTAAGAGACAGCCTCTTAAATCATATCTCAAGATTCTTATATGTTATTGCAAAGCTATTATGACTGGGATGAAATCTTACAAGGCATTTTACTAAAACCTTTGTTTCTAACTATGTTTCACCTTCTCCACGGGAGAAAAAAAAAATCTGAATAGCAATTGATTCGTATGTGTGCACAAATTAAATATATATATATATGCAGATACCTATATATACACATAAAATTATATATACATATTGTTTATATAGGGACTTTATATATATATATGTTAATGTAGTCACATTTTACTTATTACATATGAACCAACTGAAAAGAAAGTAAAGTCTCTCAGTCACGACCCCATGGACTGTAGCCACTAGGCTCCTCTGTCCATTGAATTCTCCAGGCAAGAACACTGGAGTGGGTAGCCGTTCCCCTCTCCAGGGGATCTTCCCAATCCAGGGATCAAACCCAGGTCTGTCTGAACCACCAGGGAAACCAAAGAATACTGGAGTGGGTAGTCTATCCCTTCTCCAGAGGATCTTCCTGACCCAGGAATCAAACTGGGCTATCCTGCACTGCAGGTGCACTCTTTACCAGCTGAGCTGGCAGGGAAGCCCTGCTAGAAATACATAAATATGAAAAATTGGTTCACAGTAGAATAGTATTTATGCAAATCATTTACCTTGAGTAGTGGTTGCTTGCCTTTGGTTAATAAGAACACAAAGCTATGCATATCACATTCTAAATGTAAGAATAGTCCATTCACTCTGGAAACAATTTAAGGGATAATTACCATGGCTAACATCTATAGAATATTCACTGTATACTATGCATTATTCCATTTTATTATCACAACAACCATTAAAGAGGAAACTATAATTATCCCCAATTTACAGATGAAGGAACTGAGCTAGGAAATGATAAGTAACTTGCCCAAAGTAAAATAGCCAATAGACAAAAACAGATGTGAGAATTCAGGGCAGTTTGCTTTCAGAAGCCACGATCTTCAACTCTGTCATGTAATGCCTTTTCTGTGGAGTTCTGCACACCATGCAGTAAACTATAGTTTCAGATAATGTGAAGGAAAGCATGAAGTGTATCACCATCCCTACCAAGTGATGCTTGGTAGCCTTGAAAAGATGAGGGCACTGGAACTGAAACACTTCGATACAACTCTACCCTGTACTGTACTATACTTGAGTGAATGCTTAAGTCTATTTGCCTTTCAAAGAACTGCTGTTCATCTCTAAAATAGAGAGTCCTGGAGTCCTTATAAAGATTTAAATGAGATAATGTATGTGAAACTGCTTTTAAATTGTATACCATTAAATATTTTTATTATAACTATTAATGCAATTAATATCAAAATGATTCAACATATATACATTTAAAAATATAGCTGAGAAAGATCCATATTCTATAAAAGTTCTAATTTCATATATATATATACTTAATTATGTTGACATGAGATGCTTGTAAAAAGAATCTGACACAAGCTATAGAAGAGAGTAAATTTAGCATCAAGTTGTGAATTTTTCCAACTTGATTTCCTCTCCATTAGACTTCAGTTCTTATTTGTATTCTGATTTGTCTCATTGATTCTGAAATTTTGTTTGTCTCCATATACTTCTTTTGAATAGTTTAATCATCTTGACTAGCTTCCCAGACAGTCTGCATTACAACTTCTAAGCAGAAATAAAGCATCGCCTACATTCACCAAAAGGTATCTGAAATGCAAGCTAGTTAGTGGATTTAGGTTGCTGTAAATCACGTTGAATGGAAAAAATGTGCTGAAAAAAAAAACTTTCTGAGACAGCTAATTTCTCACTTTAATTCATTAGACTGAAAAAAATAGGGCACATGTTTAGACTTTCATGCTCAAGCAATCTAATTGAAAGAAATGGTCATTTAAAAAGCTAAATGAAATTTCAAAAGTTCACATAATTTATGAAGTCAGGGTGATCAAGGAGGAAATCGCCAAATGCCAATGACACTTTTACAGAGCTTGTTTTCTAAAATTGCTCCAGTTTCATATGGAAAAGATAAAATCATTGAGGAAAACCAGATTGCCACTAAACGATAATAATCCTAATAACAGTACAGTCTCCATCAACAAAAGCAAACCCTCAATCAGGGGATGTCCTGCAATCTGTTTTAAGAGAAAGAACCAGAAAAAAAGATTTATTCTTGGAAGAGTTTTAGATTTATTGCCCCTCAGCTCAATCATGAACACCTTCCACTATGTTTTAAATGAGAAGTGATGTTAAGGAAGGTAAGCCTCAAGGAATATTGGTTTCTTTATAAACTGCTGGTAAGGCCTGCTCTGAAAAAGAACTGGACCCATCAAATCCATCTCTCTATAAATCTGAACTCAAACTTACAGAATTGTCCCCTGGAAATGGACCCTTACATCCAAAGGCCATTTGGTGTCAGGAGCTTTTTGCAAGATTCATGGTGTTGAGAGATAGGGACTCACAAGAAGCAGGTAAGAGCAGGAGCTAAGCACGAGGGCAGAGGAAAGAGATAAAGAAGTAGGTAGCCTACTACCCGCCCTGGTGTCCACCTTTCCGTAGGGCTTCCTGAACTTCCCCCTCAATTCCTGAAACATTTTATAGACTAGGTTTCAATGAGCCCCTTTTTCCTGATATAATCGGATGATGTCTCTGTTCTTTGACCTCCAAATAATATACTGACTAGGCTATTTCTTCTTTTTAAATAAAGTTAAAATTAACAAAAGCTAATTAGCAATCAGAACTATTGTATGGCACTGGGAACTATATTCAATATCCTATAATAAACCAAAATAGAAAAGAATATGAAAAAGAACACACACACATCTGATTTACTTTGCTGTGCATCAGAAACTAACACAACAATGTAAATCAACTATACTTCAATTAAAAAAAGAAATATTTTCTACCCCCATTTTTAAGAGTAAAAGACAAATTTCTACCTTCAAAGTAGGATCTGGGAAATTCACAATTCAACAGTCTCACTTTCTATATTTATCTCATATTGAAAACTGACATTTCAAAAGATGACTATCACCAATTACTATGAGGGGGACATGGTCCATTATTTTCTTTTAAATGTTTCTAAAGACACTTAAAAATAGACTTCCTGCTTAATCCCAAATTATACCCCCAAAATGTGAAGAATCATAAGACCCTCAATTCCTAAATACTATGAGAGTCAATGCTATTCTTTTATGACTGATAATATTCCTATAAGTGCTCGTAGGAAGAAGGGCAGTGCAGCCCAAGTGCTTTTTGAGGAAAATGATAGAGTGAGCAACAAGAGCAGTGAAAAAAACATGGGATTTTTGTCCCTGAAGAGTGAATTGTGCTAGTTTTAGAGTTAATTTAGAGGTTCCCTCCAATTCTAAAATGCTGTGAGCTTATGAAATGACAAGTTCCATTATAATTGGTACAATATGTTAGACCTAATAGAAAGTGAAAGTCAAAGTAAAACATATTTTTAGTAGATTCAAACTCACAAATTAACTTCATAAAGTCACTGAACTTCATGAGAAACTGAGAAGAGAGTTTATGAAATTTATATTGTGAATGTATTTCTTATCTGTATGAAACCATGAATCTTAACTGCACAGTATAATATTCACTATAAAGTCAACCTGTATCTTCATCCTGCTTTATGCACAAAATAGTTTGATTATTGTTGATTCCATGAGAGCAATCAAGTCAGAATATTATATATAGCATGGTGGTTTAGGTGACCTTTAAAAGCAACTATCTACCTATTCACCAAGACTCCCTTTTCTTTCCCACTGGGCGGGCACACAAGTAGACTATATTTTCCAGTCTCCTGGCATGCAACACATGGAATAAGGACAGGAGTGAGCTATACTTCTTCATGATCAGGTCTTCAAAAACCCTCCCCCATTATCAGCCACTGTCTGTCTTCCTCTTTCAGATAGAAGTCAGTGTCAAGGGTTATCTTGAAGAATCACCATCATCCTGGGACCCTGAATGATGTATAGAGAGGAGATCTATCCTCTGATACTAACTAGATTCACATGCACAAGAAATAAACTTAGGCTTTGTTAAACCAGTAAGATTTAGAAGTATCCACCTGCAATGCAGAAGACCTAGGTTCAATCCCGGGGTTGGAAAGATCACCTAAAGGAAAGCATGGCAACTCACTCCAGTACTCTTGCCTGGAGAATCCCAGTGGACAGAGGAGCCTGGCAGGCTATAGTCCATGGGGTCGCAAAGAGTTGGACACGACTGAGTGACTAAGCACAGCTGTTAGAATAGCATATATTAATTAGTATGCAATAATATTCCTAGTAATGGATGTAGGAAGGAGTTGGATGCACTCCAAACACTTGATAAGAAAAATTACACAGAGAATAAAAAGAGCAGTTTTATAGCCTGAATGTTTGTGTCTCCTCTCCCACTTGAAATTCATATATTGAAAACCTCATGCCCAAGGTGATGGTATTAAGAAGGAACTTTGGGATCTTTGAAGGTGATTAGATTTAGTGCTCTTATGAAAGAGACTCCCTGAAAGATAATGATGCTTATACATGAGAAAGAGTAGATTTTAGCTATAATTATTAGATGCTAGGTAGAATTATTATGGATACCTTACTTAAACCCTTCAATTTATTCATACACAATGCAGATATCTAAGAGAGAATCTTTGACTTTTAGAGACTCCTAGAGTAACAAAGTCCTTTGTTGTTTAGTTACTCAGTCATGTCTGACTCTTTGTGACCCCATGGCCTGTAGCACACCAGGCTTCCCTGTCAGAAATTGATGGTGAGAAAACACAATGCTAATTCAAGATTGTAGATTAGTACTCAGCTCTCTTAATTTTAGTCCAGTGTCACTTCCATTACCGACCCCCACATCTCTGCTCACCAAATTCCTCTCTTTGCCTCTTTTAAACCTCCTTAATTTCCCTCTCTCCTCTACAACTTCACTTCTACTGTCCTAGCCAAGCTATCCATAGCACCTTTTCCTTAAATAATCATGAGGGGCCCTACTGGCTAGATCATTCCCTTACACAAAACACACACACCACCTACCTTGGTAGGTCTTTCTAAAAAAATTGTAAATAGATAATAAAACTAAGGCTATGGTTTAAAAGTATTCTTGGCTTTTTATTTTCCATAGGATAAATTCAAAAGTCTTGGGTGTAGCATGAGCATCCTTCCATCAGACCAATTCTGATTTCTCCAGCCTCACTTTCCTGGGTACTCTTGACACAACCTACACAGAAGTTACATAAACTATTTTTATAACCTTATTATATCTTTGCTCAGCACCTTTCACTCCTTCTTGAATACTGGCCCCACTTTTTACTCTAAGGAAAACCTATCCCATCTTTAAAGTTCAGAAAACTGTGAAGCTCTTAATCAACCTCTCAGGTAGACTGTACTGCTCTGTCCTCTGGTTAGCATTTTCTTATTTTGCCACACTTGTCATAGTTTTCTATATTTACTTTTTACATCTCTCTTTCCCTTTACTAAATTGTGAAGCCCAAACTCATGATTATTCATCTCTGAATCCCTAGCTTGAGGTACAGTTTGAGATCCATAACAGAGAAATCGATATCCTTGATGAATAAATGAATAAGTAAGTGCTTTACTATAAGAGTTCTCAGGAGAGGGAAAAAACAGTAAATTTTAATCATTTTTTTCAAGTCCAGTCTTAGATGAACTTATTAGAATTGTAAAAACATTTGACCTTGCTATTTTGAAATGGATACATGAATATGTGTTGAATTTGTTCTATTGGAGAACCAAGTAGAGTTTCAAGAGGAAAGACACATTCAATGAGCCCTGGATTGGGCAGTCGGAAGCCCTAAATTCTATTTCCAGTACTATCACCAACTGGGCTTCCCTTGTGGCTCAGCTGGTAAAGAAACCACCTGCAATGCCAGAGACCTGGGTTTGATCCCTGGGTTGGGAAGATCGCCTGGAGAAGGAAAAGGCTACCCACTCCAGTATTCTGACCTGGAGAATTTGATGGGGTCGCAAAGAGTTGGACATGACTGAGTGACTCACTTCACTTCACTATCTGACTGACTAATTTTGAGTAAATCACTTAATCTGTCTATTCACAATTCATCTTCCACAAAATAAGAAAGTTGGCCATATATAATAGAGAAATATTTAATATCATATATAAAGAAAATAATATGTCACCTTAAAGCATTTCAACCAGTAGCATTTGTACATAATAGAAGAAAGTTCCAACATAATCACCAAAAGTCTGTTTATCAGAGAAGTCATGTGATATTGTACTCTGATGCAGAAGACCTTAACTTTGGTCTCAAATTGGTCAGGAAAGCTCTTTGAAAAATCATTTTACTTACTTAGACTGCAGTTCCATCAACCACACAATTAGAAGGATCTCTGTTTCTTTTCCACTCTGAAAATTTACTGTAAGCTACATACAAATCTAGATAGAGGCACTAAAGTCATTTAATTTTAAGAAATGATTATCCCCTGAGAGAAGGTTGAACTTCTATTCTCTGGATCTAATTTTGCAGGTTCATAATTCCATACCCTTCAGTGTACTAAGAGGTTTTCTACATTGGAGGCATTTTTGGGGGCCAGCAAGATATTTATAAACAGAAGTAATCAACATTATTCAAGAATGAACAAAATCTCTACCTTCTGACAAAATCTTTTCTCATACATGGAAGGTTTTCTTTGTTCCCAGTGATTGACATGAAAAGCAAATTTAGGTTATCTTTCCTCACCCCTTCAGCAATTTCAATATGGCACTTCTGGGTTCTGAGTGTCACTGTAGATCAAAAAGATGTAAATCCTAAGTCAAATTATTAAAGAAGACTAGATAAGGCTTTGTTTTAGTTTTTAGATGCCAGTAGCTCTTTGAGAAATTATATTCCGTACTACCTAGTCACTGGGTAAGAACTTTACACTGTCATAAAAACCAAGTTTTATGGTTGTTGATAGCTTTTCAGATAATGTCCTCTTTTAAAATGTGTTCACATTTGATTGGAAATTCAAATTAGAATAGAGAAATAGCAAAGTGTAGCAGAAGGATCATTGCTGGATGAGTTGGAAAAATCTATGCCCTCCTTTGCACTCCACTACCAACTAACGCTGCATTCACACATGGAAGATATACGTAATACTGATCATATCCCAGGCACTGTGCTGTCTCCTGAGAATATAACACCAAAGGGAAAACAACTCTCAATGAGCTCAGAAGGCAGTAGAGGAAGAGAGCCGTGTGCACAAAAAGTAAGATAAAGTTATTAAAGGGCCATGAAATTCATAGCCACAGATTGTACTAAGATAATCTAAATCCATGAATTCTACCCAGGAAGGGGCAGGCATGAGAAGGGAGATAGGTGTAAAGAAGATGTTTAATCTGAATTTTGCAAGGTGCTTGAAAGCTTGCCAAGTCAAACCAGCAACACTGGCCTCACTTAGCTTTCTGATCTCGAATAGATGGTCTCTGAGGTTCCTCTGGTTTTAAATTTCTATAATTTCACTGACCTTTTCAATAAAAATATAGAAAGGTTTATATTGATTTGGTTTACTTTACCACACACACATATGCAAATATGTGTATATTGAACCAGAGAACATGTACTATCCAAAACCTTATAATAAAATATTTAGAATATAAACCTTTCTAAAACACTTGTCCTTCTTCTTTAAACATTTATCTCCTAAGTATCACTTAAGTTTCAGTATTAATCCTGGCCATGATTCTCAGCTTCCAGCCCTCAGATGCACTGGAAGTATAGCTTTACACAGATGTGAAAAAACATAAGACTCAGTGTGAAATGTACCAGTGACTGAATACTAACCGGGTGACATCCCAGGAATGTTATTTATTGGGAAAGGTCCCTGGTGTTAGTTTGTTCTTTGCATAATTTTCCTTTTTCTCCTAAAAGTGATGTGAGCATGTACAGTGACAGGCCCTCCCGGGCAGTGTAAAATGGTCACCATCCAGCAAAACTAATTAATGAATCAGAGGCTCAGGCGGCCTTCCGCTGGGGGGTAGCAGAGCATCTGGTGATTTCAAGAGGCAATCAGACAGATGCCGGCTTTGCCACAGCTGAGTCTTGCTGTGTGACTTAGAGCAAAGTTCTTAACAGTCAAGCTGCAGTTTCCTCATCTGCAAAACAGGAATAATAAAGCTACTTCACAATCTTGTTAGGAAGATTAAATGAAAGAAAGTAGGTAAAGCTCTTAGCACTGTGTCCACCACATAGACAGTGTTCAGTGGTTACTGGCTGTTATTATCAACATTATTATTACAAATATGGGGCTCCTATTATCCTGCTGAGAACACTCTTCTCAGGATAAGAGCTAGGACAGATGGCAGTGGCTTTAACTGAAACAGTAGCATTGATATATACATACACACACACTACTATGTCTAAAACAGATAGCCAGTAGGAAGCTGCTCTACAGCACAGGGCAGCTTGGTGCTCCATGATGACCTAGAAGGGTGGGATGGGAGTAGGTGGAAGGGAGGATCAGGAGGGATGGGATATATGTTTACATATAGCTGACTCACTTTGTTTTACAGCAGAAACTAACACATTGTATAGGAATTATACTCCAACAAGGAATAAAAGGAGACTAATTTATGGATCTAGTCATCAGCAAGTTACTCTCTTTCCTAAGTCAGTCAGTTCAGTTGCTCAGTTGTGTCTGACTCTTTGCAACCCCATGGACTGCAGCACATCAGGCCTCCCTGTCCATCACCAACTTCTGAAGCTTGCTCAAACTCATGTCAATCGAGTTGATGATGCCATCCAACCATCTCATCTTCTATCATCCCCTTCTCCTCCTGCCTTCAATCTTTCCCAATAGATAATATAAATAATCGCACATAGCATAGTTGACACTTGAACAACATGGGTGTGAACTGTGATGGTTAATTTACACACAGATTTTTTTCAAGAGCAAACAGTATAGTACTGCACCATCCATGCTGGATTGAATTTGCACAAGTGGAATCCTGAAGGTACAGGAACCATGCGTATGCAGGACAAACTGTTTTATGGGAACTGTTGACTGCTCCGAGGGTGGATGCCCCCGACTGCCACATTGTTCATGGGTCAACCATAGCTGAGAACACAATCTAGAGGCAGACTGTGTGTGTGTGCATGCGTACATGTGGTCAGTCATGTTCAACTCTTTGCAACCCTTTGGACTGTAGCCTGCCAGCAGGTTCCACTGTCCCTGAGATTTCCCAGGCAAGAATACTGGAGTGGGTTGCCATTTCCTCCTTCAGAGTATCTTTCTGACCCAGGGATTGAACCTGGGGCTTCTGTGTCTCCTGCATTGTAGGCAGATTCTTTACTGCTCAGTCATGTCTGACTCTTTGCGACCCCATGGACTGTAGCCTACCAGACTCCTCTGTCCATGGGATTCTCCAGGAATGAAGCTGGAGTGGGTTGCCATTGCCTTACTCAAGATTCAAATTCCAGTTCTGCTCTTTACTTGCTGCATAACCTTTGACAGGTTACTGAATGTCTGCATGTTTCTGTTTCATCATGTGTAAAATGAAGAAAAATCATAGTATCTGCCTCACAGCACAGATTTAGGGACTTAATAGCTAATAAATAGAGAGCATTTGCAACAACAATATCTGGTAATAGTACATATTCTGTAAATGTTTGCTATTGACATAAATGATGATTTGCTTAACACCTTTGTTGAAGCAGGAGGTAATGTCATTGATGAGGGATGAGTGGGGAGTGAGGAGGAAGATATGGTTGGTGGTAGGTAACTTCTTAACTGTGCAAAATAACATTTTCAGGAAGCCTTCCTGAGGAAAAGCATAGCTGAGAGCTCATTCTCTAGGGTCAGAGACACCCAGATTAGAAAGGTAACCTCACTGAAGTTACTTCACTCCAAATTCTCAAGGGGCTCAGTCATGAGAGACAAACTATCCACCTCATGAAAACGTTGTGAGGATGAAATGGAATACTGGATGTGAAGCAGTTACCTCTATGCCTTGGGAAATTCTTTTTAAAGGTTTGACCTAAGGGCTATGTCAACTCAAAGCCCTCAACTTAACCGCTGCTGGGCATTGTCTCTCGAGGCTAAGATCCAAGAAAGCCACTCAGAAAAACTGTCAAACTATACTGCCACCAAACCCCACTCTTGAACCTTATTCCTCATTATATCATTTCTTCTCTCTCTAACCCGAAGCTGCACTTGCTTCTTACCTTGGGTTCTTAATGAGAGTCCTCATGACACCTTGTGAACATTTACCAACAAGTACTTGCCATCATCCTTGGTCTTTTGGTCCGATTCTGTTCCCACCTACTCACCCCAGCTCTTATCTCTCATCCTATTACCTTTCTCATGGATAACTTCAATTATTTACTCATTTATTATTGACTAATGACTTGTGGTATACTAAAGGCTGTATATTATCACCCTGCTTATTTAACTTCTATGCAGAGTACATCATGAGAAATGCTGGACTGGAAGAAACACAAGCTGGAATCAAGATTGCCGGGTGAAATATCAATAACCTCAGATATGCAGATGACACCACCCTTATGGCAGAAAGTGAAGAGGAACTAAAAAGCCTCTTAATGAAAGTGAAAGAGGAGAGTGAAAAAGTTGGCTTAAAGCTCAACATTCAGAAAACGAAAATCATGGTATCTAGTCTCATCACTTCATGGGAAATAGATGGGGAAACAGTGGAAACAGTGGCAGACTTTATTTTGGGGGGCTCCAAAATCACCGCAGATGGTGACTGCAGCCATGAAATTAAAAGACGCTTACTCTTTGGAAGAAAAGTTATGACCAACCTAGACAGCATATTCAAAAGCAGGGACATTACTTTGCCGACTAAGGTCCGTCTAGTCAAGGCTATGGTTTTACCTGTGGCCATGTATGGATGTGAGAGTTGGACTGTGAAGAAGGCTGAGCGCGGAAGATTTGATGCTTTTGAACTGTGGTGTTGGAGAAGACTCTTGAGAGTCCCTTGGACTGCAAGGACATTCTGAAGGAGATCAACCCTGGGATTTCTTTGGAGGGAATGATGCTGAAGCTGAAACGCCAATACTTTGGCCACCTCATGCGAAGAGTTGACTCATTGGAAAAGACTCTGATGCTGGGAGGGATTGGGGGCAGTAGGGGAAGGGGACAACCAAGGATGAGATGGCTGGATGGCATCACGGACTTGATGGACATGAGTCTGAGTGAACTCCGGGAGATGGTGATGGACAGGGAGGCCTGGTGTGCTGCGATTCATGGGGTCGCAAAGAGTCAGATACGACTGAGCAACTGAATTAACTAACTAACTAACTAACTAACTAAACATAGGGAGGCCAAACTCTCTGCCTTGGTGGGGAAGACAAACTTTGACCAAACTATGATAGAGCTGGAAGGCAGTACAGGGGACTGATTTGGGATACAGGCTATGGAGGCTGATTGGGCTTCAGAGGTGGCACTAGTGGTAAAGAACCCACTTGCCAATGCAGGAGACATAAGAAACATGGGTTCAATCCTTGGGTTGGGAAGATCCCCTGGAGGAGAGCATGGCAACCCACTCCAGTATTCTTGCCTGGAGAATCTCATGGACAGAGAAGCCTGGCAGGCTACAGTACATAGGACTGCAAATAGTCAGACACTACTGAAGCAATTTAGCACACATGGAGTCAGATCAGCCCAGGTCTTCATGTTTATTAGCTGTCTTCAATGACCTATGTCATTGCTCTAAGATTAAGTTTCAGCTTTTGGGACATGTGAATACCAATGACCACTTGTAATTAGAAGACTAACCCTCTTACATTTACTTGCCCACTACTTGTCTTTGGTAATTTGCTTAAGACCAAAAAAGGAAAAGAAATCATTTTACCTGTGACCCTTTGCTTGCAAAGACAGATGGAAGAGGAAGCTAATTTTAAAATATGATCTGATAAAAAGGAAAAAAAGTATGTTTTCAAAGCTTTGGCTGATCTTTCTATAAATAAAAGATCACCACCACATCTCTGTTTTTTGAAAACACAAAGCAGCGGGCTCCACTAGAGAATGTACTGTGCTTAGTGTCATAATAAAAAGCTCTGAGTTCATCTTGGGTAAGTATCTTTGCATATTATGTTGCATTTAAGAAAACATTTTTCTTCTTAAATTATGCTTAAAAGAGAGTCGGACTGAGAAGTACATTCTTTGTAAGTATTCTTTGTACATTCTTTGTAGTATTGTGCATGTCTGTGTGTGTGAGAGAGAGAGAGAAAGAATATGCTGCTGTCATTTCAGTCGTGTCCGACTCTGTGTGACCCCATAGACGGCAGCCCACCAGGCTCCCCTGTCCCTGGGATTCTCCAGGCAAGAACACTGGAGTGAGTTGCCATTTCCTTCTCCAATGCAGGAAGGTGAAAAGTGAAAGTGAAGTCGCTCAGTTGTGCCCGACCCTCAGCGACCCCATGCACTGCAACCTTCCAGGCTCCTCCGTCCATGGGATTTTCCAGGCAAGAGTACTGGAGTGGGGTGCCATTGCCTCCTCCGAGAAAGAATATGAGAAACTTTAATCTAATAATTGCACATCTGAAAGCAGGCAGAATGAGGAGAACTTTTACTACACACTGGTACAGGGGTCAAGGACCCTCAGAAGAAATCAGCACTTTGAGTGACTGTTATGTCCAAAGTCTGAGTCCCCAAAACGGAGAGAATAAGACGTCCACAGCAATGCAAAACCATGAAGGGGGTTTTATTGCTAGCTCGAGCTAGGGCCCAGGTCTCATCCAGCACAGTGGAATCCGACAAGAGCCCTGAGCTCTGAATCACAGCTGCTTATATACAGGGGGTCCTTTGTTTCAGCAACAGGGTAGCTGGCATTAAATGATTGGCTAAGCAGTATGCGCGCACGCTAATTTTGAAGCTCGCTTCCCATTTGGATTGGCTTAAGCTTGGCGGGGGAGGGGACTCTTCTGAGTGGCCCGGGGGCGCAGTCTTCCGGAGTCATCATGACTCAGGTTTCTTTGTTTTAGGCCCAATGAGGTTTGTTAAGCCTGTCTTGGCTCAGGTTAGGTCCCAACATTCCCCCCGTCTCTGGATCATATAGAGGAATCTTCCTCTTTGTTTGGGGGCACAGCCTGGTATTGCTGTCTCAGTACGAACAGCTGGAGAGTATTGATTCGTTCCTTTATATAAGTCACGAGCCTGTTCAGGATGCATGGGCCAAAGGTAAGTAGTAGTAAAAGCACCATAAGTGGCCCCACCATGGTAGAAATTAGTGTTGTTAGCCAGGGAGATTGCTGGAACCAAGACTCAAACCATCCCTGTTGGGCCTCTCACTCTCTTTTTCATTGGGTTAGTCTTTTTCTCACCTTGGCCATAGATTTTCTTACCACTCCGGTATGGTCTGCGTAAAAACAACACTCTTTTCTCAGAGCTGTGCAGAGCCCTCCTCGCTGCAGGAAAAGTAAATTTAACCCTCTTCGGTTTTGCAAGACTACCTCAGACAGGGAGGTCAGTGACTTTTCTAGGTGACTAATTGACTCCTCTAGGCGGCAGATGTCTTCATCTATGGCTGCTCGTAATAAAGCAAACCCTTGGTCTTGGAGGGACAAGGCTGCTATTTTGGTTCCAGCCCTGGCAATTTCAAGGCCGGACATAGTTGCTAAGCTGACGGTCGTGATGGCCTCTCTCTTAACCCTGCTAACCTTGTTACCTGCCACCTGATCTGTTGTTTTTTCAGCCCAGTAGCTATATATAACTTCTTCGGGGTGGCATAAGATTTGGGGCACAACAGCCACTAATATGCAAAACTCCTTATTTTGATTAAAAACTGAGACATGTAAACATGGAGTCAGTCCCGTATGAGAGCAGATCCACCATCCCCCTGATTGTGGCACAATCCATTTTGGTATACCTGACTCGGTGTGTCTATCTGACTCTGTGAGTGTGGCTGATAGGGCACACAAGGGGGATTTGTTAGGTGGAACTCTACCTATACAAAGTCCTTTTCCCCAAACCTCTTTCATTGTGAGATCTACTTTTAGTTCTCTCTAGCGACATTGAGGTGGATTTGCACTGGTGATCAGGTCGTAAGAGGCGTTGAAGTTTACTGCTTCATAGTAGGGAGGATATAGATCATAGCAGAGCCAACAGGATTTAGTTGCTTTTGAGTTGGTTTGGTTTAGGGTTGTATAGACTGCCTTGACTAACTTTCATAATGGGCCCAATCTTCCAGCGTTGGGACTGAGAGCCAGGAGACTGGGGAGAGTGGAAGATGTAAAACCAAGCATGGCATGACTCGGTGTCGGATTAATCTTTTTGACCAGGTTGGGGCCTATATTATGTACCTGTATTGGCTCTATTATCTGGCTGACAATTATGACTCCTCCATGACGTTGACGAGTCCCATATGTTTGTATTTGTATTCCCCAGGACAGGCTGGAAGGCCGACACCTCTCTTTTTTTGCTGCCTCCTGATTGAACCTTATCCTAACTTGTACAACATTACAACTCTCTTCACATATGAGTGTGCTGGGTACCACAAATGAAAAGGTGAGGAGGTCTCAACTACCTGCCTCCCAACACTGAGACCCCCACCCATCACCAGAGGTCGCGCAACTCAACGACTTACAAAAATAGTCTTGTACACCCCCACACGCTCTCTCGTGATTTCTCCCCTGGTGTCCTGGACATGCCCAGAAGCCCTGAATCTGGAGGGAGCCTCTATCTAAATGTTGTACACCCCCCACCACCGGTTTCAAGTCAAAATACAGATCTGGCCACCAGGTGTTTGGAGGATGTACTTCTGTGGTTGAGTTGAGCACCTCTCGTGTCAGTCCATTCTGAAGTTTTCAGGTGATTCTGACTAGCGGGTGCGGGGTCCCATTGGCAGCTCCAGGGTCGAGGAGGATGGTCACCAACAGGAAGGTTAGGGTGACTTGCCTGGATCTTGCCGATGGGTAAGCTTCATCTTTAAGGGGTTGGAGGGATGTGGTGCCACCTTTCATTTTGGGGGGCTTTTTCCTGTTCCTCTGGAGTGGCACTGCGCACATGGTTACAATGTACCCAAGGTCCAATACCGTCGACTTTCAGGGCAGTAGGGGTAGTAAGAAGAACAACATAAGGGCCCTTTCATCTAGGTTCTAATGTCTTAACTTGATGCCATTTGACCCAAACCCAGTCCCCCGGGCCAATGTTGTGTGAAGGAATTGTGCCTTCTTCTTGGCCTTCATGGATTTCCTTGACTAAAGTCCAGATGTGCACATGCACCTTGCTTAAGACTACGAGGGCTTCCTGGAACTGCCGCAACGAAGGAGGCGGCTGGATTTTTTTCTCAAAAATAGGACACACTGGAGGGGGCCCCCCATAAACAATTTCAAAGGGGGTCAGGTTTAACTTGTAGGGGGTATTACACACTCGGAAGACAGCGAAGGGAAGGAGAGTCACCCAGTCTCCGCCAGTCTCTATTGCCAGTTTTGCCAAAGTCTCTTTTAGAGTCCAATTCATTCTTTCATCCTGTCCTGAGCTCTGGGGATTGTATTTGCAATGTAGCTTCCATTTGGTCCCCAGAACTAAGGCCAGTCCCTGAACAATTTGACTCGCAAAAGCAGGTCCATTATCGGAGCCGACGGTTGCCGGCAGCCCAAACCTAGGTACTATCTCTTCTAGGAACTTTTTAGCTACCGTAGTTGCTGTTTCCTTCTTATTGGGTAAGCTTCCACCCACCCAGAGAAAGTATCAACCAGAACTAACAGATAACGGTACCCATACTTGCCTGGCCTTACCTCTGTAAAATCTATCTCCCAGTGTTGTCCCGGCCTTTCTCCCTGGTACCTTATACCCGTATGCTGTCCTTTTCCTGGTCTCACCATCTGGCACGCCTTACAGGCATGGACTATGTCTTATATAGTTGCCTTTTGTCGGGGAAACTGCAGATGCGCTGTCTGTAAGAGTGCTAGAGTCTTTTTCTCTCCCAGATGGCTGGTCTGATGTAGGTGCATGCAAAGGTGTCGACCCAAGTCAGCCGGAAGCAACGAGTTGTCATTTTGGTCTCGATACCATCCATCTTCGTCCTCCGGACGGTCGGCATTTTCTTGAATCCAACTTAGATCAGAAGAGGAATACTTGGGGGTTGGGGGCAAGGCTCCCATTCCCGGGGGTGGCAGCCCCACAGTCAGTATGGGTGTATTGCAGTCTCTGGTGGCTGCCTCGCGAGCTGCCATCAGCGGCACGGTTGCCTCGAACCTTGATATCTTCCCCTTTTTGGTGTCCTGGGATATGTACTATGGACACTGCTCGAGGCCTTTGGACTGCTGCCAAGAGTCTGCGGATCTCAGGTAAGTTCTTAACTTCCTTTCCCTCCGCTGTCAAAAACCCCTACTCTTTGTATATTGGGCCCTGGATGTGTTCGGTGCCAAATGCATACCGGCTGTCGGTATAAACGGTGACCCTCTTTCCTTCTGCCCTTTCCAGAGCCTGTATTAAGGCTATTAATTCCTCCTTCTGGGCGAATGTCCCAGGGGGTAGAGCTTCTGCCCAGATGACCCTCCCAGAGTCATCAACGATTGCTGCCCCTGCCCTCTTCTGTCCATCTTTTACAAAACTGCTTCTGTCTGTGAACCACACCAGTTCACTGTCATCTAAGGGCACATCTTTCAGGTCTTTCCGTATGGCCGCTACATCGGCCAATATCTCACCACAATCGTGGAGGGGGCCGTCCTTCTCCGGGTCGGGCAGGAGAGTAGCCGGGTTCAGGGAGCAGGGTGTCCGAAAGTGTATCCGCGGGGTGTCCGGCAGCAAGGCTTGGTAATGGGTCAAGCGGGCGTTAGAGATCCACTTACCCGGTGGCTGCTTGAGAATCCCTTCAATGGCATGGGGAGTATAGACCAGGAGCCATTGTCCATAAGTTAGCTTGTCAGAATCATGGACCAGGAGGGCAGTAGCAGCAATGATTTGGAGGCAGGGTGGCCATCCTGCAGCCACCAGGTCCAGTCTTTTGGAGAGGTAGGCCACAGGTCGCCTCCAAGGCCCCCTTTTTAACACTTTTCTCCCCTTGAGAGTATCTTACCGGCAGGACATCCTCAGAGCCAGCCGCCTCCCCAGCACGATGCTGGGCCTCAGCCTTACGCTGGACTTTATCAGAATTAACACCAGTGTTCAGAGATCTCTCCTCCTAGTGAGGAAACCCCTTCTGCCCGGGAGAATGTTATTCTTCCCAGTTGAAGGGATCCCGGACGAGCCCCCAAATGTTATGCCCAAAGTCCGAGTCCCCAAAACGGAGAGAATAAGATGTCTACAGCAATGCAAAACCATGAAGGGGGTTTTATTGCTAGCTCGAGCTAGGGCCCAGGTCTCATCCAGCACAGTGGAATCCAACAAGAGCCCTGAGCTCTGAATCACAGCTGCTTATATACAGGGGGTCCTTTGTTTCAGCAACAGGGTAGCTGGCATTAAATGATTGGCTAAGCAGTACGCGCGCGCGCAAATTTTGAACCTCGAGTCCCATTTGGATTGGCTTAAGCTTGGCGTGGGTGGGGACTCTTCTGAGTGGCCCGGGGGCTCAGTCTTCCGGAGTCATCATGACTCAGGTTTCTTTGTTTTAGGCCCAGTGAGGTTTGTTAAGCCTGTCTTGGCTCAGGTTAGCTCCCAACAGTGACAAAGTTCAAATGACCGTATCATTTATTATCTGAATCAGGACCCATTCAAGAGTGAAAGGTTTGCTATTAATGATTATGCTTAAATAACAGGTATTAAATGGAGCTGGCTGGATGCAAACTGGAACATATAATCACAGCCAATGCTCACCCTGAACCAAAGCCTGCCCTTGATAGGAATAGTCTTACTCTAGCCTAAATACCCAAGCTTTTAGAAATGTGCTGCTGTGGATCATTATGTCTTATTAACTCTAATGGTGGGGATTAGGACTTAGATTCCAGAAGAGACTAAAAGCCATTGGGAAGGTACAGGCTTCCCTAAATGGGGATGGAAATTTTTTTCATTCTGAGGCATCAGTCGCTGTTTTTTTCTCTGAAAAGCCTGTGCTGGGCTCCAGGCTTGCCTAGGTACAATCAAGTAGTTTCCTCTCACTACCACAAAGCAGAACTGTGATCAGCAAGAATCAATTTTGACTCTTCCATGCTAGATCTGTGTCTTTGGCCACTTTTGTTATTATAATCACACATAATGACCTGTCTCAGAGATCCCTGCCTGCTCTGCCTGCCACTTAAAGTGTCTTTGGTTAGATCAGAAAGAGATAATCTGACCCCGCCCACCTGTGAATCATTGTAAGAAAAAGAACTAACACATCCCCCTGCCTGAGGCTTGCCATTCTAGGAGATGTTTGCACAAATTAAATGGTCTTTTTACTTTGTTTCCACATCTCCACCTCATCTCTGACCCATAAAAGAACCTGGCATCCAGACTCTGACAAGATGCTTATTTTGAGACATTAGTCAATCATTTTCTCCACCAGCCTGCTATCCAAATAAAGTCCTATCCCTTGCCTCAATACCCCACCCTTCAGATTCATTGGCCTTTCACAGAGTGAGCAGAGTAAGCTTTGATTCAGTAAGAAAACTGTGGCATCTGCAGTGTCTTTGTAGTAAATCTTTTCTTTTCCTTTGTTTGTTACTATAAACATTAATACTCAATAAGACAACATCTCTATTAATGAAGAGAATACAACCCAAATGATATTGATCTTAGGCACAACTTTACAACCAGAGGTGTATTTTTGTGTTTAAGGTGTGTTTGAGGATATCAGAAAAGCTGCAGTCCATGGAGTTGTAACGAATTAGCGACTGAACAACAAAGCACAAAGCATTTGACATGTTCAATGTCAAATCTCCCTGAACATAATACAGGTGATTCCAAGGCATAGAGCATATGGAAGAGATGGCAGAGCTCAGATCAAAAAGGCAGGCAGGCAACATATACAGAGAGGATAAATGCCAACAGGCACACCTGTGCTAGTGCAGGACAAGAGTCACAAATGGAAGAAGCTGATGGCTCAGTGGGTAAAGAATCCACCTGCAATGCAGGAGACATAGGAGACGTGGGCTTGATCCTTAGGTGGGGAAGATCCCCCTGGAGTAGGAAATGGCAACCCACTCCAGTATTCTTGTGTAGGAAATTTCATAGACAGCATAGTCTGGTGGGCTACAGTCCAAAGGGTCACTAAGAGTTGGACATGACTGAGCAACTAAGCACATAAAAATGCAGGGACATGAGATCAAATTCAGTGAGAACCAGAAACTTTCATATGTTTTTCAAAAATGAAGAGCTTAGAGGTGAGGTTAGAAAGGGAATGTGGAAAGTGGATGACCAGAAGGCATCAAGTTCTCTTCAGCTTAACTAAACTTGAGATGGATTTTTTTGCACACTATACTCCCCTGACTGTCCCTTTTTTTTTTTTAATAGCTGTTACTGTAGCAAATTTGCAATTGAAAATTCTTCCTTTCCTCCTTTGAGATATGAATTGTCTCCCAGCCTCCTGCCAGTTTTACAATCCAGGAATGTTTTTCTAGAGGATGCAAAAAAGCCATCCTTTTGAAATATAATCATCAAGGAAGTTGGAGCCTGTCCCAGTCCCTGTGGGAGAGGAGGAGCTTCACTTTAATCTGTACCAATTAGCAGATGCAGAGGAACACAGATAGACCAGTCTCCCCATAATGTCCTCCAGTACTTTTCGTCCAACTCAACTTCTTCCTCCCACCCCTGCCCCCATTGTTTAAAAATCCTCCTGCCTTTTATCTCAGTGATATTCCATCTCTCTTCCCTTGGCACTAGTCTTGAATGAAGTCTTCCTTGACATTTTTAAAGAAGGCTGAGTGCCGAAGAATTGACTCGTGCTGGAGAAGACTCTTGAGAGTCTCTTGGACATCAAGGAGATCAAACCCGTCCATCCTAAAGGAAATCAACCCCATTGGAAGGACTGATGTTGAAGCTGAAGTGCTAATACTTTGGCCACCTGATGTGAAGAGCTGACTCACTGGAAAAGACTCTGATGCTGGGAAAGATTGAGGGCAGGAGGAGAATGGGACAACAGAGGATGAGATGGTTGGATGGCATCACTGACTCAATGGACATGAGTTTGAGTAAACTCTGGGAGATAGTGAAGGACAGGGAAACCTGGCATGCTGCAGTCCATGGAGTTGTAACGAGTTAGCGACTGAACAACAAAGCACAAACTTTTCTTTTACAGGGTCTCACTGTACAGCAGTGCTTGGATACTGAAAACATTATAAGGTCTAAATTAACTTTGTGTGACCAGGATAAATGTGATTTCTGAGGCTCCTGAGAGCCTTCTCCTAATCTTGCTCTCCAAACAATCTCTTTACCAGCTTGCTGAGGAAACAGAGTTTTCCTAACAGGGAATAAGCCTGTCCTACAATCGGAGAGAAAAGTCTTGTTGATGCAATGCTTCAGTGTGAAGGCATTTCAGAAGTGTTGTAATCAGTCAATCAATAGGTATAAATGGGTCTTTATAAGATCCTTTCCTGTTTGAATTGAGGAGCAGGAAGCCTGAGAAAAACAGAAGGACAAAGGGGAAATGGGGAGGAAGGGAAAAGTCAGAAAAAGGAGGGAAAAGACAAATATCACAGCATTTAGAGCTTAGCCTAGAGTCTGCCTCGTCTACCTCCAACTGGGTGGGATAAAAAGAAGTTAGGGGCTGAGGTATTTTTGTCCTGCAGCTGCAAACACAGGCTGCCACACTCAGCTTGATTAATGAAGATGTTTAGGGTTTGTTTTATTAAACACTCTGACTTCTTATAAAGTAGCTTAGATTTTAGAATATCACTGTACTTGAAATCTGACATGGTTTTTCCACTTTTCTTTCTATGGCGTGAATCAAATTTGTGGTGTGTGTGTGCACACACATGTACAATACAGCCTCAGGCAAAGCAAAAATTATCAATCCCCTTCCATATCAGACAATGTCATATTGGGGAAAAAAAAGCCCTCAGTGTAAAAGTGTTAGAAATAGACCACAAACATACATCTTAAAGTCATTAGCGAATCTTATAGAAAAAATATTGTAACAATAATATGTTACTACAAAAAATTTTTGCTGAATAACCTATAGCAAAATAGCTGAACTAAAATAATAATAATTACAATTTAAAATCCAGAAGAGTAGCAATTTTACTTTCACTTAGGGATAATTGCCAATAGAAGTAAAAATGGCAGTTTATGAGATTTCATGTCATTCACCAACCCATAAAGCTCATAAAACCCTTTCTACCTGTTTTCAATTTTGTTCTTATACCTCCTGAACTGGGGTCCTCCTTAGGTAACAGTGGGATTTGGGCCAGGAAGGATTGTGTATTAGACACAGTGGTGGTGTAAATGAAGACTGAAAAAACCTTTATTCCCATGTAAATATTTGAGCTCAAAGGTACAAGGTTAAATTCTTGGCCTAAAAAAATAAGCTTGCAAAGATTTTCCCTATCCCTTTGTTATTTAATCAGGTTTCAAACTCCTCTTAACTCAGGGAAGGTTTAGAAGAGGTTTTAACTAAAGTTGACATTGTATGTAATGCAGTATTTATGAGCTTAGGTGAAGCAAATATATTTACTTTCTATTCATTTAAAGTATTTAGGAACATTTGAAAGAGCTCTTTAATTTCCTGACAATGAAGACCAGAGCTGACATTTATATCTATTTTCCAGGAGGTCCTAGAATTTAATCTTAAAGCTTGAGGAAAATATTTGTGGAGAATCTATGCTAAAATACTTCACATATTTTGTTCTCAATATACTGTACTTTAATAAAAGGGTCAATAAGTTGTTTGAAAAATACTTAGATAAAACACTGCTTACAGATCGGTAACTACCTGATAAGCAGCCTCAGGCAAGGAAGTCTGAAGTGTTTGGAGCCCACAGAAGATCAATCAGAAATATAAAAGCCAAACTATAAAGAAATAAGGAATACAAAAATTAGTATTCACTTACATGGTATTGTTGAATAACACCTCCCTTTTTTGGTTAAGACAAATTCATATGAATAGGCCTTGATTTCATAATGTCTAATTATACATGACAGAATCAAGTCTATTTCTGATAATAATACTATCTGATAATAAACCATTTCTGATAATGAAGAGTTTGGTACCATTCCTCTCTGTCCCACTAGTGTACTTAGTTATCAAACTCTATTGTAAAAACTGGCTTCCTCTGCTCAGACAGGGATTTCTTAATTTGGCACAGAGTGTGAAAAATGGAATACTGGCTGCCATGTCAATAAACAAGGACATGACAGTCATCAGTGACTGCAGCCCTTCAGGGTGAGCTGGTGAGCCCTTAGGGCACTCAGGAAGAAGAATATCATCTGTCTGGTAGCCATCAGACTGCAGTCACTCCCTAAGGTGAGCACCAAGGGAGCTCAGGATGTGAACAACACAGGATACTGGCCCTGATAGCTGAGAAGAATATGAAAGAAATTTTATTTCAGTGAGCCCAGACTCTTGCATCTTCCCATACACAGAAAAACACTAAATTCCTTAACTTGAAATACCTGATTTTCTTTAACAATAAAATTTTGATGTTCAGACTACCTCCCCTTTGCTGCAAAACTTCTATATAACCTAGTTCCTCCCTTCACCTCCTCAGAGCAGTTCTCTCAGGGTTACTTGAGATACTGTTTCTCAGGTTTGACATCCTAAAAATTCCTACTGAATAAAACATACCTCTCAGTTTTTAGGTTGTGAATATTTTTTATGTAGACAGTAGGTTTTCAATAAACATTTACTGAATAGAAATGAATGAACATTAAGGATATGCCAGACAGGAAGCTAACAAAGTATCCTTCACTTTCTATCCCAGACTTGACATTACTTACTTCATTAATAAAAAAATTCCTTCAGAAAAGGGAAGTGTGCAATAGGATCTGCTCTTTAAACTAGTAGAGCATAGGTGGTCTACTAGCTGGTCCACTGGACACAATGGTCCTCATTGTGTCTAAGATCAGAAGTAAGAACCCTGTCTTGCTGTAGGTTGTATAGACTGCATTCCTTCTGAAATAATTTTAAATTATTTTAAATGTAATTCATTTGGATTCTTAAGTCCCAAGGCAAAATCAAGACCCCACTAAAAACTGAAGAATTCAGCACCCTATATTTACAATTTTTAAGTCAGTGTCATTAAGAAGGAACAGAACAATGTCTTTTCAATATTTATATAGCTTAATGTTCCATTTCAAGGCTTTTACTCATAGTTCAATCAGTCAGAGAAGATGACTATGGTGGTAATCCTACATAAGTAACCTAAGGCAAACTTAAACCAGGCATAAACAGAAGATCAAATGGCAGTCAGAGACGCGAAAGCAGCGTGGCCGCGTTATGAAAGCAGTATGCTTTGTGATCAAGGTTTACCTAGGAGGCCGTGCTTTCTCCTGTGAGATAGGCCTTTCCTGGAAAAGAGTAGAAAGACAGAGAAGGAAAGGTCATAGTCTAACCCTTTTTAAGAGTTTGAAAATAAGTCCATTCCATGCAGAAAGAAAGGAAAGGAAAGAGGGGAAAAGATGGTAAGAGACCTATCAGACTTCGTCAGTTTGGGCTTCTATAACAACGATATTATAGACTGGATGGTTTAAGCAACAAACATTTGTTTCTCACAGTTCTGGAGGCCAGGAGGTCCAAGATCTAGGCCCCAGCAGATCCAGTGTCGGGTGAGAGCGTCCTGGCTTGTAGACAGCTATCTTTTTGCTATATCCTCACATGCCTGAGAGAGAGTGAAGTTATGTCTTTCCTATCCTTTTTGTAAGAGTGCCAGCCCCATTCATCAGGGCCCTACCCTCAAGACCTAATTATTGCCCATAGGCCCCATCTTCTAATATCATCCCATCAGGGGCTAGGAGCGTCAATACATGGATTTGGGGAGCGAGAAGGACACAAGGCTTCAGTCCACAGCAGAGACTGCCTCTCACTCTAAATCTTTTGAAGTGTGGATGATTGGAAAGGCTCTGAGAAATTTTCTTGTTAAAAGAGGGATCCAGTACCTAGGATCAGCATAGCAAAGAATGCCAAGCACATCAAGAGAAGTGACATAACTGAAGCTCCCTGAGAAAGGTGTAACACATGGTTCATCCCTGGTCTTCACTGTATCTAAGATCAGAAGTAAGAACCCTGTCTTGCTGTAGGTTATACAGACTGAGTTTCCTCTTTCCCCTTTCACTAGCATAGTATCATCTTCATGGAATTGTTTCCGATCCACAGTTTGGAAAAGGAGTTTGGGGAGAAACTTTGCACAGTCCAGTACAGGGGAGAAAATACTTTAGAGATAAATTTCAAGTGTTCAATAATTTATCAAAAGAGAAGAAAATCAGATGGGAGTTCAATCACAAGTTCTAATTTAATGAAATGGGACATTCAAAGTGTCTTGCAATATCTTCTTCTCATTTTTCAAAAAATTGTATTTCAAATTTACATTACAGGAAAAGAAAGCTTTATATATTTAGTCTTTTTACATCTCTCATTTAAAATTATTTCCTTTTTTTTCTTTTTAAATTTAATTTTCTGCCTCCTAAGAAAGGAATCCTAACAGGAAATGAATGTTGTCACATTTTACTACAGTATAGTTTTTCCATGAAACCAATGCCTAGATTATTCCTATTTTTGGGAAATGCCAATGCCATATTAACTGTAAATATGAAAGGGGAACCTTATCCCTTTTTGTAGTCAATGAACTGCCAATCATGTCTAGAACTGTCTGTATGGATGTGGAATATAACACCTCTACACTTTGAGTATATGAGCAAATTTGTATTATATTTGTTTACTGATACCAACATATTTACTCTGATACAAGCTAAAAAAAAGTCATTTATATGTACACACGCTCCTCACAAAATCCTATGTAAGACATGTTGGAAAAAGAAAATAATGATCAATAAAAGTGGGAGATATTGGAAGATTAAAAAATCAAAAACTGAGCACAAAACAGGAAAAGTGCTTTACCAAAATATACTGTTTATAAGAGGATTTAAGTATTAAATACTTACCAAGTTATAAAACAAATATGCCATATCATCTAAACTTGCTGTTCTGGCACTGAAACAAAATGCAGGCATAAAAGTAACTTTTATCCACCAGTCTCTGTATCAGTAACTCATACTTAATTTGTAATGATTGAGTACGCCAGTATATTATCATCTAAACCAGATCTTTTTCCCCAACTGATATCCAGGAAGAAAAAAACAAGTATTACCTTTAAGAAGAACCCAGAATAGCATACTGAATCTGTTCTCTTATACCTATTATCTCATTTAAACTTTATAACTTCATAAAAAGGAAAGCTCACACTTTTAAAACAGGCTCAAAGAGGTTTTGTTCAAGGCCAGGTTTCAAACTCCTCTTAATTCAGGAAAGGTTTAGAAGAGGTTTTAACTAAAGTTGACATTGTATGTAATGCAGAATTTATGAGCTTAGGTGAAGCAAATATATTTACTTTCTATTCATTTAAAGTATTTAGGAACATTTGAAAGAGCTCTTTTATTTCCTGATAATGTGGTGAGTAAGTAAGTAATTAGTAAGTAACAGAGCCAGGACTGAAACTCAGGTCTTCAGTTTCCAAATTCTAGTTTTATATAGATGAAAATGGTTTACTCATCAAATGACCAGATATTTGTTATAAGCCTTAACTAATTGTGGTGAACTGGAAGTTACTTAAAAAAAAAAAATCTAGGTGACTAGAGAATTAAAGTTTCATGCTTTCTCCAAAGGAAACTAATTCCCAATCTGAGAATAGTTTAATGTCTATTAGAACCATGTACAAAATGAAGCATTAAACTTAAGAAAAGAAAATACAGAGGAAGATCCCAGTTAGAAACTGTCGATTCTCCCCATGCACCAGCCCCAAGCATCCAGAGTGATGATATGGGGTGAGAGGTGGGAGGGGGATTCAGGATTGGGAGATTGTATAAACCCGTGGTGGATTCATGTCAATGTATGGCAAAACCAATACAGTATTGTAAAGTAAAATAAAGTAAAAAAAATTAAAAAAAGAAAGAAACTGTTGATTCTTGGTTGAGGAGACACAGTTGTGAGTCCAGGAAGGAAAAAACAGCTAGAGTTTACAAAACAGTTTACGATAGAGGAGAAGCTACATAGAGAGAGAATTCGAGTAAAGAGCAGAGTGATGATCAGCACGTGCTTATGAAGAAAGTATCTGAGGCAGGGAAAAGAAACACCCAAAAGGATTAAAGGAAACAGTAGCTAGAGATCACACAGGACTGGGAATAGTGCCTGGTTTCAACAGCTAGACTGGAAAATCTTATAATTCATGAAGTATTGAATACTCAGAAGGACCTTACCTCAGTGGTAGAGGATAATTAGTTTTAGACTAAATGCTGCCCTGGTCCTGCCTTACTAATCTTAAAAGCAAGATCCAGAGAATATAAAACTATTTCCAAGTAACTTAACAGTGTGCCAAAATGAAGTTTAACAATATTTATAATTTTAAAAAATCCAGCACCCAAAAGGGCAAAATTCACAAAGACTTTCAACCAGTCAAAAATTAACAGACATGTAAAGAAACAGGAAAACATGCCCTGTAAGAAAGAAAATAAAATAATGAAGCAAGTGAAACTGATCCATAATTGACACAGATGTTAGAATTAGCAGACAAACCTCAAATCAGCTATTGTATTTGCATTCCAAATATTCAAGAGGTGAGAGAGAAAAAGACTGAAAATGTTTCGAGAAAAGGAAAATACAAAAATAATTCAAACTGAACTCTGAAATATAAAACCTGCAATGTCTGGGATGAAACAATACACAGGATAGGATTTGTGGTGGCTTAGACTTTCATGCATTGGAGAAGGCAATGGCAACCCACTCCAGTGTTCTTGCCTGGAGAATCCCAAGGACAGGGGAACCTAGTGGGCTACCATCTATGGGATCGCACAGAGTCGGACACGACTGAAGCAACTTAGCAGCAGCAGCAGCATACTTACAAAAAGAAACAATACTATAAAGGCAGAGCAACCGAAACTACCCAAAATAAAACATGGAGCAAAACAAAGGCTAAAAATATAAACCATAAATAGAGAGCCAGCAAGCTGTGGGTCTAAACTATGTGTAATCGGAATTTCTTTAATTATATGTATGTATGTTTCAACTACATTTATTTATTTGTCTTTCATCCACTTTGAGTTTCTGAAGAAAGGGAGTAAGGTTGAAGGATAAAGAAAAATATTTGAAGAACTCATGGATAAAATCCTCCAAATTTGATTAAAAATTTTAAACTACAGATATCAAAAGTTCACCAAACCCCAAGAAGAGACATGAAGAAAACTGCAGCAAGGAACATTATAATCATATTACTCTGATAAACAGACAATCATAAAAGCTTCCAGAGAAAAGAGACTTATTAGGTCCCAAAGAACAAAGACGAGGAAAATAGAAGATCACTCATTGGAAACAATGCAACTGAAAAGTAGTGGAACATGCTTTCAAGGCTGAAAGATAAAAACTGTCATACTGATAATTCTATATCCAGAAAAAAATGTCTTTTAAAACTGAAGGCAGAATAAAGAAATCTTTAGAAATACAGTAGCTAAATAATTCATCACCAGCAGAGCTGCACTACAAGAAATGTTAAAGGAAGTCCTTTAGGCATAAGGAAAATTGTACCAAACGGAAATATGAATTTGTGTAAAGGGATAAAGAGTATAGGATGTAGTATGATGTGGGGAAATATATAAGATTTTTCTTATAATTTAATTATTTTAAAGAGTGACTTCTTATAAACAATAACAATATAGTTTGAGGTTAATTATACATGTAGATATGAAAGATATGCTAGCAATAACGCAGAGACCAGAAAGGGGAAGCTGAAGTACACTACTGTAAGATTTTCACAGTATATGTGAAACATAGTATCACTGAAAAATAAACTGTTACCTTTAGTTAAAGATGTGTACTGTATACTCTGAAGCATCCACTGCAATAACAACAAAAGTTATAACCAGCAAACCAACTAAGATATAATGGAATCATAAAAATTACTCAACCCAAGAGAAGCAAAAAAATATTTAAAAGGAGTAAAGACTCTATAGAACAAATAGAAAACAAATAGGGAGATGAGTGATTTAAACAACCATATAAATAATCAAACAAAACTGTTTAAATATGCTGATGACAAGGCAGAGATAATTAAATTAGATGAAATTTCAAGATAACTATTTAAAGATAAAATAGGTTAAAATTAAAGGATGGAACAAGCCATGCCAAGCAAACACTAATCAAAACAACTGGAATGAGTATTAATTTTGAACAAAGTTGATTTCAGTGCAAACAATATTAACAGGGATAAAAAACAATACAAACAGAGATAAAGAGGTCAGCTCATCTAGAGGATATAACAGTTGAGTTATACAAAGAATATTTTCTGGACACAGTGGAATTAAATTAGAAAGATCTACAAATTGCCCAATTATCTGGAGACGAGATAACATACTTCTAAGTCATAGGTCAAAGAAGACATGCAAGAGAAAGTAAAATACTTTTAACTAAAATTTTAATGAAAATGAAATATAATCTGCCAAAACTTGTGGGATGCTGGGAAACTAACAGCACTAAGTACCTACATTATAAAAATAATAAGAATATATTCTTATTCTTATTTTAATTAATTAAATATAAATTATATATATTATTATATTATCTTATTATATTATTTATATATAATAATCTTAAATCAGTGCCCTCAGCTTCCTTCTTAAGGAACTATAAAAAGAAGGGGGAATTAAACACAAAGTAAGCAAAAGAGAGAAAATACTAAAGATTAGAATTAAAAATCAGTGAACTAGAAAAACAGAAAAACAATAGAGAATATCAATAAAAACCAAGAGCTGGTTGAGACATTTATGCAATTTAATAAATTTCATAAACCTCTAGCCTGGAAGAACAAATGTGAGGAGAAAAAAATTACCAATAACAAGAATGAGAGATGTGACCTCACTACAGATTTTATAGATACTAAAAGGGGAGAAATAAAGAAAATAACTTTGGGCCAATAATGTTAAGGGCTTAGATGAAATGGACAAACTCCTTGAAAAACATAAGCTAGAAACTCTACTCAAGAATTCGATAACACAAATAGCCCGTATCTATGAAAGAAATTGAATTTTTAGTTAAGAGCCTTCCCACAATGAGAACTCTATGCCTGGATGACTTCACTTATTAATTCTACAAAATATTTAACGAAGACATAATGCCAGATCTACCAAAACTCACTGAAAATTGAAGAGGGGAGACTATTTTGCAATTCATTCTCTGAGGCCCATATAATCCTGATAACTAAACCAGCTAACTCATTATAAGAAAACTATTGAAAGATATCCCTCATGAACATAGAGGTAAGAATTTTAAGCAAAATCCTAGCAAAATGAATCTAATATATAAAAATGATAATACAGATTGATCAAGTAGGGTTTATCTTAGTAATGCATGGTTTGTTTAGTATTTGAAAATCAGTGTAATCTACCACATTAATCAACTGAGAAAATGATTTTGATAAATACAGAACAAGCAACCGACTAAATCCAACATCTATTCCTGTTTGTTTTTAAAAACAAAAAACAAAAACAAAAAAAAAAAAAACACAAAAAAAACACCTCTCAGGAAATTAGGAGTAGGAGACAACTTGTTAAATTTGATAAAGAGTATCTATGGAAAACCTACAACTATTCTACAGAACTGTGACATATTAAATCAGAAGAAAGACAAGATGTCCACTCTCACAACTACTATTTACATTTTATTGGAGGTTCTGAATAGTTCAATCAGGCAAGGTAAAAATATAAAAAGTATCCAAACTGAAAACGAAGATATAAAACTGCATTAACTGATAATATGATCACCTACATAAAAAACCTATAGAATCTACAGAAAAGATACTAGAACTAAGTGAATTTAGCAAGATTGAAGGATACAACATTAACAGACAAACATAAATTGTATTTCTATATATGAGCAACAATTAAAAATTGAAAAAAATTTAAATAGCATCAAAAATTATGATCACTTTAGCGATAAAAGCAACTAAGGAAGATCTAAATCAATGGAAAGATATATCTTATTCAAGAATCAAAACATTTAACATTGCTAAGATGTCAATTCTCCCCTTACTGGTCATTAGATTTGTCGTGATCTTAACTTAACAGGAGATTCTGTAGAATCTTATCAATGCATCTAAAATTACTGCAGAAGTGCAAAAGACCTAGAATATTGAAAATAACTTTGGAAAACAGAACAAAAAAAAAGCTACAGAACTAATACTTCTTATATAAAGGTTTATTCATGGGAAATAGATGGGGAAACAGTGTCAGACTTTATTTTTGGGGGCTCCAAAATCACTGCAGATGGTGACTGCAGCCATGAAATTAAAAGACGCTTTATTCCTTGGAAGGAAAGTTATGACCGACCTAGCTAGCATATTAAAAAGCAGAGACATTACTTTGCCAACAAACGTCCATCTAGTTAAGGCTATGGTTTTCCAGTAGTCATGTATGGATATGAGAGTTGAACTGTGAAGAAAGCTGAGCGCCGCAGAATTGATGCTTTTGAAGTGTGGTGTTGGAGAAGACTCTTGAGAGTCCCTTGGACTGCAAGGAGATCCAACCAGTCCATTCTAAAGGAGATTTGTCCTGGGTAGTCTTTGGAAGGAATGATGCTAAAGCTGAAACTCCAATACTTTGGCCACCTCATGCGAAGAGTTGACTCATTAGAAAAGACCTTGATTCTGGGAGGGATTGGGGGCAGGAGGAGAAGGGGACAACAGAGGATGAGGCATCATCGACTCAATGGACATGAGTTTGAGCAAGCTAGGGAGTTGGTGACGGACAGGGAAGCCTGCCGTGCTGCAGTCCATGAGGCTGCAAAGAGTTGGCCATGACTAAGCAACTGAACAACATCTTTGAAAATAGTTTGACAATTTCTTATAGTGCTAAATATTCCATATGACCCAATCATTCTATTCCTAGTATTTTCTCAAAAGAAGTAAGAGCATATCTATATAAAGACTCGTAAATAAATGTTTATAGCAGATATAGATATACACACAAACAGGCATACTCATCAAAACCTTAAAATGACTCAGCCATCAACAGGTGAATGGATAAACATATTGTGATCTAATCATACAATACACTACTGCTAAGTAGTAAAAAAGCAATAAACTATTGATACAATCAACAACATAGATGTATCTCAAATAATTATGCTGAAAATGAAAGTGGCCAGATTTAAACAGCATATATTATATAATTCCATTTATATAAAAGTTTAGAAAAATTCAAACTAACTTGTAATGATAGAAAGCAGATTCATGGTTGGCTGGAAGTTGGAAGTGAGGAAAAGTAGGAAGGCAATATTTTAAAGGAGAAGAAAACAAGGAAAAAATTACAGTATTCTCCTATGCTAAGAAAGAAATTTCTTACTCAAATGGGAAAAAAACTCAAGAAATGAGATTTGAAAGGTATTACTAAAATTGTGATTTGACTTGAAAAGTCATGCGTGTCTAGCAGTTTTGAGTCCAGCTATTGTCTTTGCAACGAATAGAAGACAAAAGTAACTTAGTTTTAAACTTGTCTTAAATTTAGCTCTGAACAACAGTGAAGCATCTTCTTTTTCCTAGATTATGAGACATGACAGGCAGTCTTTCTGAATCTGAAATTTACTGACTGCACAGTTTAACATAAGTATAAATGCAGAAACCCTGATGCTGGGAAAGATTGAGGGCAAGAGGAGAAGGAGGTGACAGAGAATGAGATAGTTGGACGGCATCACCTCATCAAAGGACATGAGTTTGAGCAAACTCTGGGACATAGTGAAGGACAGGGAAGCCTGACATGTTGCAGTCCATGAAGTTGCAGAGTCGGACACTACCTAGTGACTGAACAACAACCTGTTACAATGCAGAAACATTCCTAAGAACTACCAAGTAGTACAGGCACAGTGCACATCCTTCATCATATATCTTTCAGGCAACTGTTACAAAACTCTCAACCAGACCACTAGTTCCAGAGAGAATAGTCAGTAAATTCACAAGAGTAATTCTTGGTAATTGTTTACCACCCAGTTGCCAGACCAGCAAACTTGGATGAGCTAATTTCATTGAGCAATTAACCTATTTATTCCAGTTGGATGTGAGCAGAGTTCACACAGCATTACACACCAATATCATCTCTAGTAGCCTTCAAAAGTGAAGCTAATGAATGGTTTGCCACAGCCGCACTGCTGAGCATGCCCCACTGCACATGTCAAACGAAAAAAAACCCCTCATCCATCAGCTTGCTTGCCAGCCACCAGTAACAGCCATCTGTCAAGGAAAACTTTTCCTCTTTGGAAAAAAAATCAAGGAAAATCAAAATGTCAGCATTCTCTTGAGAGTTATGCGCTAATGACCCAGTGAAATTAAGCCCCAAATAGTATCAGGACACTTCCAATGAGCTGCAGTGGACAGCTGGATGGATTTATAGCTGCTGATTCAGGGAAAGTTTTACATGAATTACATGGCAAATCGGCCTAGACTCAGCTGGGTGCAAAAATCTGTAAAAAAAAAAAAAATAGAAAACCACAGATGGAGTAGTTCATGTAGAAACTCTAGAATCTGGCCAGTTTTCATCCACCTGACTTCAGCCTCCTCAGGGTATAGGGACTTATTTATTCAGTCAGTGCTTCACTGGTAAAAGCATGTTTCCCTGAAAGGTGATCTCATCTTCCACAAAGTCAAGACCCCTCCTTGGCCAGAAAGACAGATAAAGCTTTATTGCTGATGCTTCAGTTAAAGCTGTAAGACATCGGTTATCTGGACTTGTTGATGCAAGGGTTTACTGCCTATCAATTAGATTTCCTCCCATCTGAAATATTTGTCTTTTAATATTTTGAATATCAACCATAAAAAGAAATATATTTTATATCAGTAACCCATACCTACAAAGGGGTTTTTCCAAATACTCAGCAATCAGTGTGTCACTGGCATCAATTTTTCACCAGCACATTTCCTATCAGAATAGGGAATTTATCAAAGGGACTAAGACATCAGCCATGTACAGCCTATTACTGCCATACCAATTGGCTACATTATCATGAAACACAAGTTTGAACTGTACTTCCCCTTATGGTGAGCGATGCATTTATATATTTTATTCTGTTCTATTCTCTTTCTTTCATTTGTTTATATGCTAACCATCCCAGATGGTGCTAGTGGTAAAGAACCCACCTGCCAATGCAGGAGACACAGGTTTGATCCCTGGGTTGGGAAGATCCCCTGGAGTAGGAAATGGCAACCCACTCCAGTATTCTTGCCTGAAGAATCCCACAGATGGAGGAGCCTGGCCAGCTATAGTCCATAGGGTCGCAAAGAGTCAGACACAACTGAAGCAACTTAGCAGGCACACACATGACCTATTAAAATGCTTTCATGATCAACTAATGCATATAGCATGCAGTTCAAAAAAAACTGCCCTGACAAGCTGATTAAATTTTTTTATTGTGGGAAAATATACATAACATAAAATGTACCATTTTAACCGTTTAACTGTTCAGTAATATTAAGTACATTCACATTGTTGTGCAACTATTACCACTATCCACCTCCAGAACTTTTTCATCGTCCCAAACTGAAATTCTGTACCCATTAAACACTAACTTCCCACCCTCTCTCTCCCTAAACCCTGGCAACCACCATTCTGCTTTCTGTCTCTATGAATCTGACTACTTTAGGTACTAAGGCTCATTTTTAAGGTATAATATTTATACAAAGTAGGAATAAGCATATAATAGAACCATCATCAAAATGTGAAGTTCTCTCATACTTATATATTATATTGTTAAATGTCTTATGAAAAGATACTACAGATCAGTGATACAGAGATCTATATGAGATATTTAAAATATTCTATTCTATCAGCAGATGAATGGATAAGAAAGCTGTGGTACATATACACAATGGAGTATTACTCAGCCATTAAAAAGAATACATTTGAATCAGTTCTAATGAGGTGGATGAAACTGAAGCCTATTATACAGAGTGAAGTAAGCCAGAAAGAAAAACATCAATACAGTATACTAATGTATATATATGGAATTTAGAAAGATGGGTACAATAACCCTGTATGCGAGACAGCAAAAGAGACACAGATGTGTAGAACAGTCTTTTGGACTCTGTGGGAGAGGGAGAGGGTGGGATGATTTGGGAGAATGGCATTGAAACATGTATAATATCATAGAAGAAATGAATTGCCAGTCCAGGTTCGATGCATGATACAGGATGCTTGGGGCTGGTGCACTGGGATGACCCAAAGGGATGGTACGGGGAGGGAGGTGGGGGGGGGGGGGTGTTCAGGATGGGGGACACGTGTATACCCGTGGCAGATTCATGTTGATGTATGGCAAAACCAATACAATATTGTAAAGTAATTAGCTTCCAATTAAAATAAATAAATTTATAAAAAATAAAATAAAATATTCTATAGAATAGTATCGAAGATAACTGATTATATGATCTTTAAGGGGAAACACTTAGCATCACCAAATTTTCCTCTCCATTTTTCCTTCATAGGGCCAAGTGCCAATAATTTGAACCTACCAAGAAGCAGCATATCCTAGAATAGCTTTCAACCAAAACACAAAAACGGATAGAAAACACAGCTTTCTTCATTCTCAGCTCCACTGGTTCTCTATATGACTTGTACAAAATTTGCAGATAGTCTTTATTACCAAACATTTGAGTAAAATCCACATCACTTTTTAAATTCACAGACAGATAATAATACTTTGTGGATAGGGAACAATATTATAGAATCCATTTGAGATTCTCACAGCACATGTTTGATCCTCTTTCTCTTTATATTTAAAAATAATGTGCCATTCAATGCTTAGTAGTATACTATTATTGACTTTGGGGAAGAAGTCACATATAGGTGTTATCAATAATTTAGACTTTGTCATTAAAGACATTGGTCCTACCTTGGGACAGGTTTTGATGGGTATAAGAGGGGCTTATGGGAACTGAGGCAAAGAGTATAGCCCTTTCAAGAGGGCAAGAAAACCAAAGCCCTAATGGGGTAGGACCACTATCCAAGGCTCACCACAAACTTCTAAGGTAAACAATTAGAAAATATATTCATATATCCAATTTAGAGATTAAATAAACAAGGATAACAGGATAAAATAATTTACCCAAGGGTGGAATCCAGGCAAAGAGAGATGGTGTCGGGTTTCTAGTACAGCTCTCTTTTTCTCTGGAAAAGTTTTAATTTTTTCTATTCTATCTAGTTTGCTGCTGCTGCTGCTAAGTCACTTCAGTTGTGTATGACTCTGTGCGACCCTACGGACAGCAGCCCACCAGGCTTCTCTGTCCACAGAATTTTCCAGGCAAGAATACTGGAGTGGGTTGCCATTTCCTTCTCCATCCATCTAGTTTAATATTGTATAAATCAAGTAAATTACATTGCTTGCAAATAAATACTATCATTTGTAATGGTAGGTAACATACTTTTATAAATGATAACTGAGAAAATATCATAGAATTAATTTAAATAGCACTTAAAAAGCAGAACATAGTTGAAGTTATAAAAGTAGTCATCAGAAGATAGTATAATTAATCATAGTCATGAATAATATATGGACTATCTATCCATGTTGTCCATATAATGTCGGTAACCTTTATCTATGATGTCTCTTTAATCTTCAGTAAAACCCTAAGAAGTTGGTAATATTCTTATATGGGAACTCTAAATTCAAATTTAAAATTTGATGGAGAAAGAAGTGCATAATTGGAACCCTCCTTTCAGAAGAAAAATTTGACAGCTTTAGGCAATTTATATTTATTAGGAGGAAGTTGTCAGTGAGAAACCTTGATTCAATAACTGAAATCAGGAAAACATGAGAGGACTTTATTTGGAGATGTTGAATTACTGGTAACAGCCCAATATAGAGGGAGAAATTCATCAAGACTTTGTTGGAACTGTGGAAACTTGATTGGCCTGAGAAATGAGCTGGGAAGTCATTTGCTACAACAGTAAAATCCATGAAGCTTTAAGAGTACAGAGGGCACCAGCAATGATAAGGACTCAGAAGGCAGAATTTTAGAAATAGATGAGAATGAACCATGAAGGAGAAGGAATATTCAGAGATACAAGGGAAACAGGGTAAGGCCAACTAGAGATGGAAATGGTAGACAGATTTGAGAAAGTGGTTGCAGGCAACTATGTCAAATGCTTCAGAAAGGCTAAGAAGGACCCTTAGGGAGAAAAATCCTTTGCTGACCTTCAAGAGAACACTTACAAGTCACAGGGTCAGAAATAGACTCCACATGGAACAAAAGAGATAAAAGTTAATGAGATGCCATTTATCATTCTCAGTGTAAGACACTGTAAAGCCAGCAAGGATCACTGTAGAGCATGTCAGTTATGAAGACTGCCTCAAAGGAATCCACTGGGCTAGGCATTTTCAGTGTCAGAGAGCTCCATGTGTGTGTCGTTCTACACTGAAAGCACTGTAACTTGAAACATCCACCGTCCTTTAAAAGTTGTTTTTGAACTTTGAAAAGCAATATATTCCATTTTTAAGAATGGAGAGCATAAATAACTATTTAACATTTTCCCCCGGTGGAATATAGAGCTAACCAATACTTTTATCCATGTGGTACAGATGACAAACAAGACAAGGCAACTGATAAGAAAGATATGTCCAGTGACAGGAATGACTTACTAGGGAGCATGGCTGGCTATGTTTTCAGCTCTAAAACCCAAAGTTCTGTTAGCTCAAAGTCTCTGGCCAAGGAGACTTTCCCCTGGAATTCTAAGTCTGTCATGCAACAGCGTAGAAAGTGAAAAAGAGGAATCAATGATGGCAAAGTTAGAAAATTCACTCTCAAGTGACACGAAATAATGTCTGATTTCATTTAGGGTAGATTTCACTCAGATTCTGCAACAAACTTTGTTCCCAACTTTAAGCATCAATGTTCTATTCACTCTAAATATACTAAATAAGATTATTCTATTATTAAAAGCAGGAACCTATGTCAGTAATTGTACATCTTATGGATAACAAAATTAGCCTAAATCCCCTTAGGCATATGTTGTATCAGTCAGTCCTGTACTGGCATATACACATAAACTGAACATAAACACAATTTTTTTCTAATATTTTACTCAACTGTTTAATATATATAACTATAGCTTGTTGATACACTAAATATTTTTGTGAATTTTTAAAATCTGAAGCACAGTAACTTCTGCCTTCATGACTAGCTAAATGAGATCTCAGATTAGCTATTACAACTCACTGAAATAACAAAAATATAATACATATTACAGAATACTAAGAACAATAAGAATAGCTAAGATTTACATATCACTCCCCATGTGCCAAGTGTAAATGTATGCATATTATGTATATTATCTGTTTTAATACTCTTAATAAGACCATAAGAGAGGTATTATTACTAAATACAATATTAGTCACTTCTCAAATTAAGGAAGAAAAATACCACCAAACTCGGGGCATTTGATACAACTCTTCCACTCAAAATATTCAACATGTTCAAATGACAGTATAAATTCTGAGACCTCAAGTACCAATCCACAGTTTCCTATCCAAGTCAAGACTAGAATACAATGGCTTTGCATACTTAAATGAAAAAAAATCTGTGACTCATATTTCTCTTTTATAAACTTTCAACATGTAACAGGGAGTTGACACAAGTGCCTAATTCACTATTAATGTGATTAATATGTAGGTTATAATGTCCATCTTCAAATACACTTGTCACTAATTATAAGCATTCACAAGCATATCTGTCAAGAACTTGCTATAAACAAAGCCATATGGTTTATACTGCTCCCTTCTCACAACTTCAGATTCAGGGAGACTTGAATTAGCTCATCAGGCACATTCTCCTTGATCTTCTCCATGAGAGAAGGACATGAGAAGGGTACTTCAACCAGTTCCTACTTATAAAGTTATGTTAATGTCACCCGGAATGTAGATTAGGTCAAGTCTGGAGCAGACAATTGAGTCAGGAACTGCATTTTACATTACAATGATTCTGGATGTCATTCATATAACACCTTTGGGTCAAGGTCGTCAAACCAAGGTAAGTTTCTATGAAACAAGCTCCTACAGTAAGTATGCTTTCAGGAATCATTATGCCCAGAAGTCTTTTAAAAATTAATAAATTCTAACACCTTCGAAGCACTTGCTAGTCCCAAATGCTTTGTACACACTATCTCATTTAAACCTTACATTAACCCTTTGTACCTCTTATTATTCCTACTTTTCAAATGAGAAAATTGAGGCACATATAAATTAAGTAACAACCTAAGATTATATACTCACAGTGGGTAGAACCAAGACTCAAATTAACAAAACTTCAAATTTCAATGGTCTTTGGAAAGTTACCTCTCCTTTATCCATAGCATTCCTATTTCTACATAAAAATGATTTGACACTGTAGCCAGACAGCAGGACAAGTCTTACTGTAACATTCCCATGTTATTAAGCTTAAAGCTTAATTAAGCTTAGAAGCAGAATTAATGGGTAGCATAAACACTATAATCATTCCTTGCACAAAATCAACAATTCTATTTTTATCTATCCATAATAGAATATGTATCTCGCATTAATCCACAATAAAAACAACATATATTATGATCAAAATTTTATTTTAATGATGATTCACTAATTTAAAATAAATAATACTTGAAGAAATATAATGGATACAATGAAGGCACAATGCTTTCTAACGTACAAAAATTGACCACAATATATAAAAATTATTGTTTGTTAAAACACATTAGCAGTTCTAAAAAATGGCTAAATGAGACCCATAGTACATTACCTCATTCCTGACTATATATAGAAACATCCAATTTTAATTCAAACACCCAAATTAAATGACTATTAGATTACATATTACTAAATTTATAATAATATGTGTTTTTAAAAAATGAACACAAAACACACTTCAGATAAATATATTTTTTAATTCTTTGGGGAATTCCCTGGCAGTCCAGTGGTTACAACTCTGCACTCTCACTGCTGAGGGCCTGAGTTCAATCCCTGGTCAACTCAGGCCCTCAGCAGTGAGAGTGCAGAGTAAGTCCATCAGGACGCATTAGGCTATACTTTTTTAATTTCCAGAATGAATACATACCTGCTGTAGAAATAAGGACGTGTATTCACTAGCATGTGCAAATGTCAACTTGCTTGATTTTACCTTTTGAAAGCACAGAGATACCAATAAGCAGAGCTCATTACCATGTTTTTAATATGACAATTATCTATTCATAAACCACAAAGCTAGGGTGGAATTGATCCTCAATTTCTGATGATTTTATTTCAACAGAATTAATAAAATATTAAATTGTTTATTATGTGCTTGGCAATATGCAACACTAAATACAAACATAAGATATAGTGTCTACAATCAAGATATATAGAAGTGAAGCAAGTTAACAACAATTAACATTGAGTCTGTCATTCAGAGTGAAGTAAGTCAGAAAGAGAAAAACAAATATCGTATATTAATGCACATATGTGGAATCTACAAAAATGGTACCGATGAACACATTTGCAGGAACAGAAATGCAGACGTAGAGAACAGACCTTGGACACTATGGGGGAAGGAGGGGCTGGGACGAATTGAGAGAGTATCATGACATAGATACACTACCATATGAAAAGTGGATAGCTAGTGGGAAGCTGCTGTATAACACAGGGAGCTCAGCCCAGTGCTCTGTGGTGACCTAGAGGGATGGGATGGTGGGGGAGGCTCAAGAGGGAAGGGATATATGCATGCATATAGCTGATTCATTTTGTTGTACTACAGAAACTAGCACAACATTGTAAAGCAATTATACTCCAATTTAAAAAAATAAACAATAACAACAAAAATCGCTTACTTAGAAGTGAAGGATAGAGAGGGAAGATGATGACTTGTTTCCCCAAACTGTGTTGTAATTTTGAAAGGAAAATGTATGATTATTTTTGTACTTTATCCTGTCTAAAAGTATAGTGACTAGAAAAAATGGTATATAAGTGTATGTGTGTATATGTCTATGCATTCCCCATCTCATGGGGAAGAAACCCCATAGGAAAACCTTTAAGGATGATTAGAATTTAGATAAGCTGAGAAGCAAAGCAATGTGCAAAATCTTAGAAGTACAAATGAGAGTGTGCCAAAGAATCGATGCTTCTGAACTGTAGTGTTGGAGAAGGCTCTTGAGACTCCCTTGGACTGCAAGGGGATCAAACCAGTTAATCCTAAAGGAAATCAGTCCCAAATATTCATTGGAAGGACTGATGCTGAAGCTGAAGCTCCAGTATTTTGGTCATCTGATGCAAAAAACTGACTCATTGGAAAAGACCCTGATGCTGGGAAAGACTGAAGGCAGGAGGAGAAAGGAATGACAGAGGATGGGATGGTTGGATGGCATCACTGACTCGATGAACATGAGTTTGAGCAAGCTCCAGGAGTTGGTGATGGACAGGGAAGCTTGGCATGTTGCAGTCCATGGGGTCGCAAAGAGTTGGACACGATTGAGAGACTGAACTGAACGGAACAAATGAGAGGATAGGACATGATGTTTAGTAGGATGGTAAGATTAGTTTGGTGTTTTAAAAGCCTTTAAGTTTAAGCAGAAGAGCTTAGATTTCCAGGATAAAAACAACATTGAAGGACTACTGGTCTGGAAGAAGTCTTGCAGGAATGGGTTATAGGGGGGAAATATTGGAATCAATGAATTAATGTGGTTGGCAATAGCCTTACATCCTTACACAGTGCCTGCAGCACAATAAGCAATCAGTAAATGTTTACCAGGTGAAGAATAATGAATGAACTATGAGATCGAAATAGAAAGGGAGGCTAGTTAAGGCATTTAGAAATGGTGGCGATGGGAAACAGATGAATCACAGATGACACCCAAGTTTGGAGCTATGTGAAAGCACACAGTTTGAAGGTGCTTTCTGTGCAAGATCACACCTATGGAAAGGCAGAGAGCACAAGGTTCAGTGAGCAGCATCAAAAGCCAGGCTTCCTTGATCTTATCACAGTCCTAATGCTTGCTCGCTAAACTTGGGCAAGTTCTTTCACACGTGAGCCTCGGTTTTCTCATATTTAAAATACTGATAGCAATAGTGCCTTTGTCTTTAAAATGGCATCAGGATAGTACTTATAAGATTAGTTGAGATAATAAAAGTAAAGCACTTCATAAACTGTCTTACACGTGTGTGTGTGTGCACATGTGCACACATGTTCTCAGTCATGTCCGACTCTTTGTGACCCCATGGACTGTGTCCCATCAGGGTCCTTTGTCTATGGGATTTTCCTGGCAAGAATACTGGAATGGGTTGCCATTTCCTACTCCAGGGGATCTTTCTGACCCAGGGATCGAACCCATAGTCTCCTGGGTCTCCTGCATTGGCAGGCCATTTGCCATTGTGCCACCTGGAAAGCCCTCAGGTTACACATAGTAAGCTTCAATAAATGTTAGTTACTATTCTTGAGGTTGGGGGTTTCCCCGATAGCTAAGTAGGTAAAGAATCTGCCTGCAATATAGGAGATCGCCTGCAATGCAAGAGACTCGTGTTTGATCCCTGGTTCAGGAAGATCCCCTGAAGAAGGGAATGGCAACCCACTCTAGTATTCTTGCCAGGGAAACTCCAAAGACAGAGGAGCTTGGAGGGCTACTGTCCATGGGGTCCTCCTGAGAACTACATTTCCTCTCTCATCATCTTTGCCATCTGATCAGATTATTTCCTTTGTGTAAAAAAATAAATATAGATTTACTGTTCCTATCATTTCATCACTTGAAGATTACTCAAACATTGGTAAATGAACACCAGAATATTTTTCCTTAAACTAAGCCTTGCCCAATATTTTAAGAAATTCTGCCTCTGATCTTCAGTGTATTAAACCTAACTTCCTAAAATTATTTCAACTCTTTTTCCAATGGGGCTGGGGAGGAGGAAGTGTTTTGAAGGAAGCATTGTCATTACTTTGAGCTCCTTTAAAAAAATATGCTATAACTTTAGGGCAAGTCTCCTGTGTCTTTAAATGTAGATATTTCCACTTACAATTAAGTGCATTTTAAGGGATTAAATGTAGCCTCAGATAAAATTTAGATAATTTGGGAGGGCAGTGCTGGCAACCAAGAACAGATTCAAATTATTGTTTCACATGATACAATTCCTATTACTCTAAGAAGACTACTCTCATAACATTTAAGCACTAATAACATTTAAATAATATGGCAGAAATAGCTTGTGATCTAATGAGACAGCTATCTCCCTTGTACTCCTTTCCTTATTTCAGAGTCATTGCTGGAAAGCAGCTGCCTGGCTAAAGACTACACTTCCCAGCTTTCCTTTTATCTTGGTTGAGCCAAGCTGTAGTCAGTGGAATCAAGGTGGATATGAGATTCACTACTTCCATTCTTGGGGCATTAAAAATGTCCTACAGAATTCTCAGTGATCTTCTGTTCTTCCCATGTCAGCCAGCTGGAAGTGTTTGCTTAAGGTGACCTCCTAAGCCAGGTGTTGAAGAAAGCATATTTTAGTCAGCCTAGGTTTCTGAAAGGCTGGATGAGAACTGAGACCAACCCATCACTATTCCTGACACTGTGAAGGAATAGAATTAATTGTATTAACCTATTGAGATTTGGTGGTTTATTTATTTATTTTTTTACAGCAGCTAGAGTAATCTTTAATCTACCCAGTCCAAAACTCCTCTGTCCATGGGATTTTCCAGGCAAGAGTACTGGAGTGGGGTGCCATTGCCTTCTCCAAGTTACCACACAGTAAACCATTAATACATTAACACTACATAATTTACATGTAAGTAAAAACAAAAATTTCTCTCAAAGGAAATCTTCAAAGGAAGATTTCTAAATAGCAATGCCAAGTGATAAACTATTATTCTTATTAATCTTAATAAAAATACTTTAAAAAAATAATTTATTTAATATTTATCAATTGTTTATGATGTATGAGAAGGAAATGGCAATCCACTCCAGCACTCTTGCCTGGAAAATCCCATGGATGGAGGAGCCTGATAGGCTACAATCCATGGGGTCGCAAAGAGTCAGACATGACTGAGCGACTTCGCTTTTGCTATGATGTATGAAGTGAAGTGACAGTCGCTCAGTCATGTCTGACTCTTTGCGACCCCATGGACTGTAGCCTGCCAAGCTCCTCTGTCCATGAAATTCTCCAGGCCAGAATACTAGAGTGGGTAGCCATTCCCTTCTCCAGGAGATCTTTCCAACCCAGGAATCGAACCCAGGTCTCCCATAATTCTATATAATTATCACAATTAATTCTGAAAATCCTAAGCATTAAAAAAATATAAAGCACAGAGAGGCTAAGTGACTGAACCAAGATTATATGGTTATTAGTTGGTAGAGAAGGGATTTAAAATACTCAACTGGAAGATAATCATATGGCTAGAGAACAAAGAGAATATTAAGAAATTGAAACCAACAACAAAAAAAGCAAATCTATAAGTTGACTGTTCAACTAGAAAGTGTTTATATACAGGGCATGGTGATATTCAAGGACTGGGAAATAAGATGTAAAGGACATAAATCATGACATGAAGCACTTTTAAAACTAGTTGGAGACAAACCATGTACAACATAACTATAAGCAAACAAAAGTACATGTCATAGTAATATTGAAGACTATGATGAGAGTTTAAGTGAGAAAGTTCACTTTCCAGTAAGAGTGCAGTTTTCATAAAAAATGCACTTAATCTGGCCCTTCATAAATGAGTAGAATTCAAGTTGGAAAAAAATCAAGTGCACAAAAATATGCTATAATCAAACATAGGAAATGAATGAGCAAAGAGCCAGAAAAATAAGTAGGAACAGTTCACAGTGAATCTTGAATATCAAGCTAAGTTTTCACTTTATTAAGCATATAACCAAAGCCACTAGCAGAGTTTTATACCAGTTAGATCAGTGGTCCCCAGCCTTCTTGGCACCAAGGACCAAGTTCATGGAAAACAATTTTTCCACAGACTGGGAATGAGGTGAGGTGGGGATATGGTTCAGGCAGTAATGAGAGTGATGGGGAGTGGCAGATGAAGCTTCGCTCATTCATCCGCCTCTCACCTCCTGATGTGCAGCCGGGTTTCTAACAGATTCAGCTAGTACTGGTCTGTGGACTGGAGGCTGGGGACCCCTGAGCTAGATAAGGGCTTCCCTCGTAGCTCAGATGGTAAAGAATTGGTCTGCACAATGAGGAAGACCTGGGTTCAATCCCTGGGTTGGGAAGATCCCCTGGAAGAGAACACAGCAACCCACTCTAGTATTCCTGCCTGGAGAATCCCCATGGACAGAGGGCCTGGCAGGCAACAGTCCATGTGGTCAACAAACCTGGTGACCGAGTATGGATTGAACTAGAGGGTTCAAACCTGAAGAGCCTCATCTTTTTCTCCATGTGTTAGTGTACTGGCCATTTTGTTTGGTGCTTTCCCTTTCTTTCTAATAAAATTTACCAAAGATGATTTTAAAAATTTGGACGAATTAAAAAATGCAAAAAACTGTCCTAGCTTGTTTGCTGTAGTTCCTTCCTTAATTGTCCCTTGAGTATATACACAGAAAACTGCTTCACAAAAATAACTCTTCCTGCTGCATAACCTCCTTTTAAAACTTTTTCATCATAGTGGTTTTATAGCATCCCATCAATTGACTAAATCATAATTTTTCAAAAAAAGACCCAATTATAAAATTAGTTTGTACTCACTATTGACTAATATTAATAACTGTGATGAATATCAGACTAATACCTCTCCTCAATAAGACTTCCCTGGTGGCTCAGATGGTAAAGTATCTGCCTACAACGTGGGAGACCTGGGTTCAATCCCTGGGTCAGGAAGATCTCCTGGAGAAGGAAATGGCAACGCACTCCAGTATTCTTGCCTGAAAAATCCCATGGATGGAGGAGCCTGTAAGCTACCGTTCATGAGGTCACAAAGAATCAGACATGACTGAGTGACTTCACTTTCACTTTCACCTCCCCCCAACAAAGATGTCCACATCTTAATCCCCAGAATCCGTGTATATGTTACCTTACATAGCAAAAGGAACTTTGAAGATATAATTCAAGTTAAAAAACCATCAGATGGGAAGATTACCCTGGAGGTTGGCCCAAAGTTCTCAATAAGTGTCCTTTAAGAGAGAATGTCGAAAAAAAGGAGTGGGGGAGGAATATAATAGTGGAAACAGAGGAAAAAAGATTAGAAGATGTTACACTGCTGGCTTTAAAGGTGAAGGGTGGGGCAATGAGTCAAGAAATGCAGATGCCTTCTAGAAGCTAAAAAAGGGAAGGAAATGGGTTTTCCCCAAGATGCTCCTGAAGGAGCAAAGCCCTGACTCCACATTGTGTTTATCCCAGTAAGACCCACTGTAAACTTCCAATCTACAGAATTGTAAGATAATTTGTTTTTCTCTAAGTCATTGAGTGTGCAGTCATTTGTTACAGCAGCAATAAGAAACTAAATACATAAGGTTTTTGCATCAAGTATTTAAATGTGAGAGAAGATAGTGTCATGAGTAGAGAAGCGGTGGCAGAAATAGTAGAGAAATGGAAAAATCTGATATATATTTTCAAGGCAGAACTAGTAGGAGAGGCCTTAGACCAATGGGTTTTGACTTAAACAAGCAGACTGGGAAGACGTGTATTAAGTTGGGAAAATTGTGGAAGAAACAGGTTGAGCAGGAAGAAGAATGGGAAAATAAAGAGTTTTATTTTGAAAGTGTTAAACTTCAGATGCCTTTTAGACATTCAAGAGGCGGTAAGAGTATATTGGCAATTGAGTATATTCATCTGGGACTCAGAGGAGAGGAAAGGGCTGGAGACAAAAAATTTACTTAGAATTTGGGAGTCATCAGTATTTAGACGGTAGTTAAAGCTGTGAGGCTATATAAAATATTCCTCCATGCTCTCTTTATTAAGCACTTACTTTTCTAATATTGGGACATTACAACAGTGAACATCAAGACAAGACTGCCTGTGCTTTCATGGAGCATTTATTCCAGTGAAACAAAATAAAACAAATGAATAAATAAGAATATAAATTAAAATAAGTGTTATCAGAAAAATAAAGTGAGGTGATGTGGGTTCTCAGGGCTGTTTGAAATGAATGAAGCAGTTGGAAAAGTCTTCTTCAGTTGACAAAAAGTACTAGAGTTTAGCGGAGGGAAGCATCATTAGATTGGGAGTGAGAGACACCTTCACTGAGGAAGCACTTAAGCTGACACGTGTATGACAACCCTACCCCTAACCCTTCCTGTGTATGATGAAGGAGCAGCCATACTTGTTGGACTTCTTGCCTGTCTTCTCCCATTTGACTGAGCATGTAGAGAACAAATTTATTACCTAATAATTAATTCTTTCTGTATGTACAGAATCTGGCACTGATAGAGCTATTATGATTATCTGTATTATGATGCATGACTTTGAAACATTATGAGCAAATGATAACTATTTATCGTGTGCTAGATTTGGGAGACCAAAAGAAATAAAGAGATTTTTTGCTGTTTCCAATAGCTCACAATCTGTTTGAAGAGACTATGTATAAAAACACAGTGACTGAAATGCAAATATGTCAGAAGGCATATTGTACATGCTACATTATATGTGACATGATGACATCCTGGTAAAGTGAACTAAAAGTGGGCTTATATGAAGGCAAGATTCTTAAACCGGACCTCACATATAATAGGATTGGAGACTTTGACAAGTAACTCCTGAGACTCAATTTTCTAATCTGTAAATGGGCCTGTCCCATGTTCATGGGACAGGGCTAAGTTGGTCAGAAAGGGAAAACAACAAAATGATTATCATGATAGTAAAAAGAATATGTATTTCAGATAATATATCCTAATTATCAGTATGATAACATTATTAAGAAACTAAACTGTAAAATATGCTCTGGAGATAGAGAATATATAATGAAGAATTTATATGATTTTGACTTACTGGGACTCTTAGACATACACAATCAATTCCTAGACAAGATTTTTTTTTCCCCTAAAAGTGAGATTTTTATCTTTTCCTACTCCAAAGGTCATCTTAAAGGTAGTGCTTTAAAGATGTTTTCTGTGTTAAGTGGCGACTAGGTATGCCCTAGGTCTTTAAAAACCAATGCCATAACTCTCTCCAGTTTTGATGCAGATTAGCGTAGCTCAGAGCAGCCATAAAAAAGCCACAATGAGTGAATTTTAGCAAAAAGCAATAACAGTGATATATAAAAATCACCAGAATAAACATAAATCAGCCACCTCAAAATGACATATTGATATAATTCTGTGGTCTTTTCAACCAACCTCTACTTTTCTCCAGGCATTTTCCCCCAAATATTCCAAACTTCATTCTCAGAAACTTTAAATCACAGAGATGGCTCTGGGGAGCCTCCACCGTTCAGTTTTCCTTCACTTCTTGCTTTCATCATCCTTTAGCAACACCCAAGGCTGCCAGCTATCCAAAACAGACTCTCCCCAGCGTCCAGTGTCAGCTGTATCATTCCTCCTCATAATTCAGTGCAGGATGCCAGCCAGCCTCACCAGGAGAATGGAATCCACATCTTCCTCCATTGGGATTTGAGCCAACTGACTTTGATCATTTTTCTGAAGCCCCAATTTTCTATCCTGCTCAACCATGATTAAATCTTCACCTCATTCTCTCTGGTCTACTGTCACATGTCTTCTTCTTCTTTTTTTTTTTACCATATATATAGCATCTGCCAAACACAATTTCATAAAAGTTGTGCTCATTTAAGTGCTCATATTATTTTGCTTGTGTTTAATAGCCGCATGCTCAGTTACTCAGTCGTGTCCGACTCTTTGCAAACCCACAGGCTGTAGCCCACAAGGTTCCTCTGTTCATGGGATTTCCCAGGCAAGGATACTGGATTGGGTTGCCATTTCCTTTTCCAGGGAAACTTCTTGACTAAGGGATCAAACCCATGTCTCCTGCATCTCCTGCATCGGCAAGTGGATTCTTTTACCACTGAGCCACTTGGGAACCTGTCTAACTGGTAATGTGCCAAAAAAAAATTCACTTTGGGTAAGTAATATAACCTCCCTATGTCCTCATCTTCTCATCAGTAAAGTTGGGGTACGGTGGGTTAAAATTAGTATTTTTCAGACCTTTATTAAATAGTGAGATTCTTTCTCCAGATACTATTGTATATCAATATACAAAGCAAATCACCTGGAATGGAACCCCTCCATCACCAGCTGATGCAGGTTGAATAAGATTCCAGAGTCCTGTCCCCCTGGTGTATCATCATCATTTCCTATGATAGCCCCTGAGATATTTTCAAGTCTTAAGACTCCAAGGGGCACACGACCATCTTTGAACAAAGTGATCAAGAAGTTCCTGTCTAGCTCCAACATCCAAAGATACTATTCAATGAGGAAAGGAAGATTGAGAGGCAAGAAAACTATATTGTTGTTGAGTGCTAATTTTTCTTTTATTGAATTGACCATAAACAGCATCTCATTCAGTTCCCCGCAACAATGCTATCATACTCATTTTTACAAATGAAAAGACACACACTCAGAGATTGTAACCTGATGGTTTACGTATTTGTAGAAGACTAGGAGGAGATTCAAACTCTTGCTTATCCTATTATTGTATATTGCCTCTAAACAACATCACCTCTTCCTAACCTAGCCTTCATCCAGCCATCATCACTGGTTAATTACATTCTCTTACATGGATGTTAAGCATATCTGACCCATGGAATATTTATCCTAGTGAAAAGTAGAACAGCAGGAAAGAGTAGGTTTATGTAGACCACTAAGAAATAATAGTTTTGAGCTAAAGAGAAATAGAGATGATAATACTGATAAACTTATAAATAGTTAAAATGTGCAAAACCTAAAAATTTTTAAATGTACTAGAAAAATTGTGATTACCTGAAAAGTTTACTTCAAAGAATATATTTTGAATTCCTCTTAACTCATTCAGTATCATCAAGTTCAGGGCATTTATGGGATTTCTGGCACTTGTAAAATCTTTCCAATAGTAAAATGTAAAGATAAGCAGATTTTTTTTTCTCATATAACCAGCTGAATTACACGTCCCCAGAATACCTCTTATGCAAATCCAAATATCTCTGGATAGTTACAGAAATAGTATCATTGTAGAAAACATACTAGGGATCTGAACTCAAAAACTTGTTAGATACTGCATTATCACTCCCTATTTATCAGTGTCTATCATCTTTCCTCAGATTCTATGCTATCTTTGCTCTTTTTCCTCTGGCAGATGTTCAGGGGTGAATTATGCAATTTAGAATCCAAAATTCTACTTCATCCAGATGCCTAATTTGCTAACTATTCACTTGTCGAAAACATAAGTTTACTATCTATTACATAATGGTGACAGCTCAGAACAGCTTCTGTTTTCCATTTCATGAATCGATATTCAGAATTTGACAAATGTCCCGGAAGGCATTTTTCAGTACACATTTCCATGAAATTTTATTAAATTTCATAAGTGCATCAACATCTGGGAGGTTAAAACTTTCTCCACCAAAGTTTTAAGTTTCAAAATCGTTGTACATTTTTCATTTCAAAATCTGTGGACAAGTTTGTGAGATAATCATGAAACTTCATTTAGTCTCCAAATCTTGTTAAAAGTGTAGCTGATCTTGAAAAGAGCCACTCTTCCCTATCCAGACAACATGGGGAGAAATTGTTTGTACAAGTCTTAATAATCACTGTTGAATTCTTAAAGAATCTGCATTTACATCAGTTTCTTCTCCAATAGCTACCAACATCTCTCACTATGTTAAGGATTCCATTACTCTATGGATCAATGATGACATAATGATAGACTGTGCATCTAATTTATTCACTTCAACATGACATGTTTATAAAATGATGGTGTGGGCATGAATTGTTTAAATAACTAGACACCAAGAGATAATAATATTGTATTGTGTTCCAACCTTAAATCTGTCTCTCCATATTCAAATAATGTGGGAAATATATGTTTAGATTTAACTCTAACATCTACATTCATCCTTTCATTGATTTTCACTTACCTCTAAGAAGCAGTAATAGTATTATTTATTTCTTTCTAACTATGTGATTCTTTCACTCTACCTATTGTGAGTTTTAGGAACTTCCACTGTCTAGAATGCTGCCTGTCAGAGTCAGTAATACAAAAGGAGGAGGAGGACGTAGGAAGGTAGAGAAGGGGAGAGGGGGAGAGAGAGAGAAGAAGAAAGGAAAAGAAGGAGGAGAGGAAAAGAAAAAGAAAGATAAGCTTAATTATATGAATGTGAAAATAAAGTGAAAATAACTCTACTTGGGAAATGAGATGGATTCTAATCCAAGTTATTTTTCCTTGCTGGAATATTTGAAAACATACTTGGCCCTCCCTGGACCTCATGTATGGAACAAATGACTGGAACTAGGTGACTGGTAATTCTAGCAGTAACATTCTAATAGGTTTTTTATTTTGTTGTTGTTGTTGTTGTTGTTGTCCTTTTTTTAACAAAGGGACCTACACACACACATGCAGAGAAAGAGAGAGAGAAAGAAATATTCTTGTTCTTTGTTTTGTAATATTACTGAGTCAAGGGATATATCTATACCAAACCTTGAGAAGATGTCTATACCTTCTCTAATTTGTTAGTGAGAGAGATAGCATCTTTTATTGCCTCTACATATTAGGTATTCATTCAATGACCAGCTCCTCTTCTTTCCTAAAGATTACTTATAGTGTTGACACTTCATTTCATAGGGCTTACACACCAAACACACACACCATGCAATTAAATGAGGGCACTAAAACATCCCATTGCAATCTGAACTAACTACTGCAGGTAAGATAAATATATCTCTTAACTCACTTTTTCTAGCCATAGGGCAACATGTTGATATGTTTAGACTCATGATTAAGTATTTATTATATAGGTAAGTGGCTTGAAAATTCTCAATATTTTATTAAATGGAATCTGTTTTTATGATTCTTTTTAACAGCTAATCTAGGAAGTGGTTAGGAAATAAAAAGAAAACCAATTAAATAAAAGTTCTTTTTCAGAACTCAAACTGAACTTTTCAGATAGCCTGGTGAACATTATCTTTTATTAAAGCCGACTGCAAGGAAGAAAGAGAAGAAAACAATGGAAGAAGGGAGGGAGGGATGGAGAATAAGAGAGTGGAAGAGAGAGAGACTCTTGGAAACGTTTCTAGGAATTTTGTTCCTCACTTGGACTGTGACTCATACTAATATAAATTTACAAGTAAGAACTCTAATAAGAATATTTATTCTCTATCCTTAAAAATCCACCAGCACTTCTGCAAGAGAATGTTAATTATAATAATGTGTAACTGACTTTATGAGATTTAGACACAGAAAAAAAAATTTAACTAACTCATTTTCTGTCATGCCTCAAAACCTTTTTCTAAAACGTAGTAAAATTTCTGAACTTAGTTTTCCAAATTTTAAGTGATTTTCACTTCTGTTGAACTTTTAATTCATAGGAATTTTCCTATTCATTTTTGTCTTTGAGTTTCTAATCCACCTGTGGGGTAGATTGGAATTGTTAGCCCCATTTTATAGATAATCACAGTTATATGTGATTAAACGAATTGATTTTAAAACTTTCTAGAACCAAACATCAATTTTAAAGCAACAAATACAAGAAATTTAATGATAGGTTTTATGGAAAATCTCTCTTTGAATATATATTTTGTGAGTGATAATTTCTCATTTATTTCAAGATAAAAGATAAAATGAAAAGAAAATATTAATTTGTGTACTAATTCAATCTGTAGCTACTATAGTTAAAGGTTTTCATCTTATTCTTTGATGATGAGAAAACATGAATTTAAAACATTGAGAACTGGCTCTTTCACCATCGAAATCTTGTAATTCATGTACTGCAGATCTAATATAAATCACCTATTTATTACATATTTATTAATGCATTTGCCATGAGGCCCTGTAGCATTAAATTGGGAGTAATATAAAGTAGTAAAGGAAATGAATCATCTGTGCCCCTAACTGCAGTCTATTACAATAAACCCACCTAAATATGAGATCAAATTGCCAACAACTACTGGATCATAGAAAAAACAAGCGAATTCCAGAAAAACATCTACGTCTGCTTCATTGACTACATACACTAAAGCATTTGACTGTGTGGATCACAACGACCTGTGGAAAATTCTTAAAGGGGTGGGAATATCAGGCAACCTTACCTGTCTCCTGAGAAACCTGTATGCAGGTCAAGAAGCAACAGTTAGAGCCAGACAAAGAACAATTGACTGGTTCAAAATCGGGAAAAAGGTACATCAGGGCTGTATATTGTCACCCTACTTATTTAAGTTATATGCAGCATACATCATGCAAAATGTCAGGCTAGATGAAGCATAAGCTGAAATCAAGATTGCCGGGAGAAATATCAATAACCTCAGATATGTAGATGAGATCATCCTTATGGCAGAAAGCAAAGAAGAACTAGAGCTTCTTGATGAAGGTGAAAGAGAAGAGTGAAAGAGCTGACTTAAAACTCAACAGTTAAGAAATTAAGCTCATTGTATCCAGTTCCATCACTTCATGGCAAATAGATGGGGAAACAATGGAAACAGTGACAGACTTTTTTCCTTGGACTCAAAATCACTGTGGATGGTGACTGTAGTTATGAAATTAAAAGATGCTTACTCCTTGGAAGATAAGCTATGACAAACCTGCAGAGTATATTAAAAAGGAGAGATATCACTTTGCTGACAAAGGTTCATCTAGTCAAAGCTATGTTTTTCCTGTTGACATGTATGAATGTGACAGTTGGACCAGAAAGAAGGCTGAGTGCTGAACAACCGATGTTTTTGAACTGTGGTGTTGGAGAAGACTCTTGAAAGTCCCTTGAACTGCAAGGAGATCAAACCAGTCAATCCTAAAGGAAATCCATCCTGAATATTCATTGGAAGGACTGATGCTGAAGCTGAAGTTCTGTTACTTTGGTCACCTAATGGGAACAGTCAACTCATTGGAAGAAAACTCTGATGCTGGAAAAGATTGAAGGCAGGAGAAGGGGACGACAGAAGACAAGACGGTTGGATGCCACCACTGACACAATGGACGTGAGTCTGAGCAAACTGGGATAGAGAGTGAAGGACAGGGAAGCCTGGCACGCTGCAATCCAAGCGATCGCAGAGTGGAACACAACTGAGGGACTGAATAACAACAACAAATATTGTAAATCAGAATGAAAATTCAACCATGAAGAATCAAAATGCAGATAAGGTAAAACTGCTAGAAAACTAAACCAGTTTGAAGCACAAGATGTTTGCTCACTGTGTACCTTCCTGGTGTTAACAGTCACTTCTCTTGTCAGTCTCTCCAGCCCTTCAGATACAGGAACTGTTCCAACTGCAGATTTGCTCTAGGGTTAGTTTATATCACCACACTCTTAACATTTGTTGTTGTTCAGTTGCTAAGTCGTGTCTGACTCTTTGTGACCCCATGGACTGTGGCACTCAAGGACCTCCTGTCCTTCACTATCTCCCCGAGTTTGCTCAGAATCAAGTCCATTGAGTCCATGATGCTACCTATCCATCTTGTCCTCTGCTGCCTCCTTTTCCTTTTGCCTTCAATTTTTCCCAGCATCAGGATCTTTCCCAATGAGTCAGTTCTTTTCATCAGGTGGCCAAAGTATTAGAGCTTCAGCTGCAGCATTAGTCTTTCCAATTAATGTTCAGGGTTGATTTCCCTTAGGATTGACTGGTTTGATTTCCTTGTTGTCCAAGGGACTCTCAAGACTCTTCTCCAGCACCACAGTTCAAAAGCTTCAATTCTTTGGTGCTCAGCCTTCTTTATGGTCTGACTTTCACATCTATACATGACTATTGGAAAAATCAGAGCTTGACTATACTGACCTTAACATATTGCATGATAACTTTATGTTTCCTTCTTTCCCAATAGACTATGAAATACCTAAAAATAAGACCTAAGTCTTGACCTATGTATTTTTAGGGCCAGTGTAATGTCTAGTATGTAGTATATACTAAAGTGTATAAATATATAATTAAGAATGAATGATTTATATTAAGGGTAATACAAATATATTCTCCAAGGAGTAGATCCTAACCAGGATCAGAGAAAGCACCAGGAATACAGCCAACATTCATATAAAGGTTCTTCATGTATTTATAATTGATCATTTTGACCATTCATTCCATATGTATTCTCTATAGAGTTATATTTAACTCTGAGGAAATAGAATGGTAGTTGTTTTTATTCCATAAGCTAACAGCTAGCAAACGCATTAAACACCCCATTTTAAGAATTGTGTAAAGGAATCTTTTAATTTTCTTCTTTATGTGCCAAAATAAGCATAATATCTGTGTGATTTTCACTGTTATGCCAATTTAAAAATGTGTGTAAAAATATTTTAAAAACCCCGCTTCTTTGGATCAAAGCCAGTCTCCATAAGCTATATTTAAATGAAGTAATTTCAGTGCAGGTGCTCATTAACTTTGCTATCTGAGAGCCCAGGTTCTCCAGGAAGGTCACAAATTCAGCTTCAATTCTGAGCAAACCACTCAATCTCTGAGCAGTTTTGTTAGCAAGTCAGTAAAGTGAGTAGTTGTTCCAGACAACTTCGCAGGTTCTGTCCTGCTCAGAGCACTCTAACCTGGTATAATTGCTCTTCAGGAATCTTATTTTGTACTCTGCAGTGGTTTCAGTCCTTGAAACAAAAACCAGATAAACATAGTCTTCTATCCCCTCCTAATTCATCGGGTCCTTCAATGTTTCTATCCTATCAGTGGAGATCTGGCATGAACTTCTTCTTTTTTATTTTTTTTTAAAAGAGAGGTAGGGATGGACTGCCCTGCTAGTCCAATGGTTAACCCTGGTGGTCCAGTGGTTAAGGATCTGCCTGTTGTGAAAATGAGTATACTACCAAAGCAATCTATAGATTCAATGCAATCCCTATCAAGCTACCAATGGTATTTTTCACAGAACTAGAACAAATAATTTCACAATTTGTATGGAAATACAAAAAACCTCGAATAGCCCAAGCAATCTTGAGAAAGAAGAATGGAACTGGAGGAATCAACCTGCCTGACTTCAGACTATACTGCAAAGCTACAGTCATCCAGACAGTATGGTACTGGCACAAAGACAGAAATATAGATCAATGGAACAAAATAGAAAGCCCAGAGATAAATCCACGCACCTATGGACACCTTATCTTTGACAAAGGAGGCAAGAATATACAATGGAGACAAGACTGCCTTTTCAATAAGTGGTACTGGAAAAACTGGTCAACCTCTTGTAAAGAATGAAACTAGAACACTTTCTAACACCATACACAAACATAAACTCAAAATGGATTAAAGATCTAAACATAAGACCAGAAACTATAAAACATAGGCAAACACTCTCCGACATAAACTGCAGCAGGATTCTCTATGACCCACCTCCCAGAGTAATGGAAATAAAAGGAAAAATAAACAAATGGGACCTAATTAAACTTACAAGCTTTTGCACAACGAAGAAAACTATAAGCAAGGAGAAAAGACAGCCTTCAGAATGGGAGAAAATAATAGCAAAAGAAGCAACTGACAAAGAATTAATCTCAAAAGTATACAAGCAGCTCCTGCAGCTCAATACCAGAAAAATAAACAACCCAATCAAAAAATGGGCCAAAGAACCAAACAGATATTTCTCCAAAGAAGATACACAGATGGCTAACAAACACATGAAAAGATGCTCAACATCACTCATTATCAGAGAAATGCAAATCAAAACCACAATGAGGTACCATTTCACGCAGATCAGAATGGCTGCTACCCAAAAATCTACAAACAATAAATGCTGAAGAGGGTGCAGAGAAAAAGGAACCCTCTTACCCTCTTAGTGGGAATGCAAACTAGTACAGCCACCATGGAGGAGAGTGTGGAGATTCCTTTAAAAACTGGAAATATAACTGCCATATGACCCAGCAATACCACTGCTGGACATACACACCGAGGAAACCAGAATTGAAGGAGACATGTGTACCCCAATGTTCATTGCAGCACTGTTTACAATAGCCAGGACATAGAAGCAATCTAGATGTCCATCAGCAGACAAATGGATAAGAAAGCTGTGGTACATATACACAATGGAATATTACTCAGCCATTAAAAAGAATGCGTTTGAATCAGTTCTAATGAGGTAGATGAAACTGGAGCCTATTATCCAGAGTGAAGTAAGCCAGAGAGATAAACACCAATACAGTATAATAACATACATATATGGAATTTAGAAAGATGGTGACTATGACCCTATATATGAGACAGCAAAAGAGACACAGATATAAAGAACAGTCTTTTGGACTCTGGGAGAAGGTGAGGGTGGGATGATTTGAGAGGGTAGAGTTGAAATGTGTATATTATCATAGGTGAAGCAGATTGCTGGTCCAGGTTTGATGCATGAGACAGGATGCTCAGGGCTGGTGCACTGGGATGACCCTGGGGGATGGGATGGGGAGGGAGGTGGGAGTGGCATTCTGGATGAGGAACACATGTGCACCCGTGGCTGATTTTTGTCAATGTATGGCAAAAACCACTACAATACTGTAAAGTAATTAGCCTCCAATTAAAATAAATAAACTAATTTAAAATAAAATAAAACATTTTCAATTTAAGGCCACAGATACAAATAGTTAAACAGATGTGGGAAAGCTATTTGTACTACATGATGTGTGGGTTGAATTTTATAATAAAAAGTATAGTTTTCCATTAAAAAAAAAAGATTCTGCCTGTCAATGCAGGAGACATAAGTATGATCCCTTCCCAGCCTTGGGGCAGCTAAGCCCATGTACGACAACTACTAATCCCATGCTCCAGAGTCTGTGCTTCACAAGACAAGCCACTGCAATGAGAAACCTGCACACTGCAACTAGACAGCAGCCCCCACTCGTGGCAACTAAAGAAAGCCTTGGCACAGCGATGAAGACCCAGCGCAGCCAAAATAAATGAATAAATAATAGGTCTGAAATACTATATTCTGGATACTTTTTTTCAAAAAAGAAGTAGGGGTATGATTCCTATAATATTAACAACAGAATCTGAAGAAGGACTTATGCATGAGCAAATAGCACCCATATGCCAAAAGCCATCACTGTGGTGTAAGATTTTAAATTGGCCTCTAAGATACCCAGCTACTGGTGTCCACACCCTTGAGGGTTCCCCTCCCTTTGAGTATATGTATGACCTGTGATGAGCTTCTAACAAGTAGAAGATGGCAAAAGTAATGGGATGTCATTTTCTGATTGTGTTATATGAGACTCTGTCTTGCCAGCAGAATGGCTCCTGAGTCTCTCTTCCTTGACAGCTGTGAAGAAGCAAGCTACCAGGAAGTGAAAACATACTACAGGGATCTGCTGGTCACTAGGAGCTGAGGGCAGCCTCAGTCCTACAGGCTACAAGGAAATGAATTTGCTGATCACCTGTGTGAGCTTGGAAAGAAAACTCTCACCTGGTTGAACCTCTGATGAAATTGCAGATCCAGCCCAAACCTGGACTGCAGCCTGGTAAGATCCTAAACCACTGAACCCAGTTATATAGTGTCTGAGCTCCTGACTCACAGAAACCATGAGATAATAAATCATGTGTTATTTGAAGCTGTTAAGTTTGTGGTAATTTGTAATGTAATAATATCAATAGATAACTAATACAACTGTGAAGGTAATCTTGGTCTTTTCATACCTGTATTTTGTGTAGGGTGCTCATCAGTGCCATGCTAGATAGTAAAAAGTATTCTTATCAATTTTCACCTCTCTATTCAAACAACAGATAAAGCTATTTTATTTCCTTCCAAAATGTAGCACATTATTCGCTCAGAAAACTGAAATAAAGAATACCTTATAAAATAAGCGAGGAACTTATTCTCAAAGTTAACTGATGAGGTCTTTGGCCATTCACTGCAGTTAGAGTCCACTAATACTGAGAATAACAAATCTCACTTATTCAAATTTATTCACTTATTCAATCATCAAATATTTAATGAAATTCTATTTTGTGGAACCTGTGGAAAGTACTCTGGGGAATCCAGATATGAATAAGGCATGGCTGATGTCCTAAGAGAAATTACACCTCTGCTGCAGTAAGTTTTGATAATGTGTCGTGGATGCAAAAAGGTTTTAAGTTGTTTATAATACTGTATGTCCTAATGGATCATAGTTTCAGAACAGAGGAAAATAAATGCATTATTGCAAAGTAAAATTACTTGCATGAACCCATCTATAATATCTGTTTTTTAAAAATTTGATTTCAGATAAATAACCATGAGTCTTATAGATGGGTAATATTTCAATAACTGGATACATGGAAGAGAACACTCTATGGGAGAAAACAGTGAATAAAGACACACAGAGCTAAGAATAAGTTTCTGTTGTTTGGTTGCTAAGTCTTATCTGACTCTTTGTGACTCCATGGACAGTAGCCCACCAGGCTCTTCTGTCCATAGATTTTCCCAGGCAAGAATACTGGAGGGGTTGCCATTTCCTTCTCCAAGGGATCTTCCTGACTCAGGGATTGAACCCAAGTCCCCTGCATTGGTAGATTTCCCTGGTCGCTCAGATGGTAAAGAATCTGCCTGCAATGCAGGAGACCCAGGTGTGATCCTTGGGTTGGGAAGATCCGCTGGAGAAAGAAATGGCTACCCACTCCAGTATTCTTGCCTGGAAAATTCCATGCACAGAGGAGCCTACAGTCTATGGGGTCGAGAAGAGTTGAAGATGACTGAGTGACTAACACTCCTGCATTGGCAAGCAGATTCTTTACTGCTGAGTCACCAAGGAAGCCCCTAAGAATAAGGGGCATGTAGAAGGCAATGGCACCCCACTCCAGTACTCTTGCCTGGAAAATCCCATGGACAGAGGAGCCTGGAAGGCTGCAGTCCATGGGGTCAGTGAGGGTCAGACATGACTGAGCAACTTTACTTTCACTTTTCACTTTCATGCATTGGAGAAGGAAATGGCAACCCACTCCAGTGTTCTTGCCTGGAGAATCCCAGGGACAGGGGAGCCTGGTGGGCTGCCGTCTATGGGGTCGCACAGAGTCAGACACGACTGACGTGACTTAGCCTTAGCCTAGCCTTCAAATAACAGAGAATTTCAGTTTGAAAGTCATCATGGTTTACTGGAAAGATCAACAGCACAGTATAGAGCATCAGTTAAAAAATAATAAGGGCCTGAAACAGGCTGGGATCAACAGAGGATCCAGGCAGACAAGAAAGATGTCATGGATGTGGACCCTAGAATAAGCAGGACAGCTGACTGCATGAGACAGATGATAGAAATGACTTGAAAATGACTCTGATGTTCCAAGCCTACATGAGAGGGAATAGAAGCATCATTAACAGAGTAGGGAAAGCTGAAAGGCAGTACCAGTTTATGGGGAGGGAATAGTTGGATGTGGTACCTATTTTACTAAAGGGCTAGTGAGAAGGGAGGGCTGGAAGTAGGTATGGAGAAGGAGATCAAGGAATGAGGAAACAACTAAAGCAGTAGTTTTGATTGTTAGGTTTATGATGAGCCAATCTAAGTTGGTAGAAAAATGGGCACAGTGATATATTTAATATCTTTTCAAGGTGACCAAGCAACAAGGGCTTCCCAGGTGGCGCTAGTGGTAACAAACCCACCTGTCGATACAGAAGATGTAACACATGCGGGTTCAATTCCTAGGAGGAGGGCATGACAACCCACTCCAATATTTCTACCTGGAGAATCCCATGGACAGAGAACCCTGGTGGGCTACATTCCATAGGGTTGCAAAAAGTCAGACAGAACTGAAGTAACTTAGCATGCATGAAAGCAACAAGGATCTTGAATAAGAATGTGGGGAAAATTAGAAGATTGGGGTTTTTCAGGCTGTCTTACAAGATTAGATGTTTTTTAGGCTATGTATTACAAGAACAAATCAAAAGGAGAGCTCTGATCTGAGTATTTTCAGAATATGAAAATAAATGTTTATTAAAAGATGCTATAGAAATCTATAAAGCACAAATTTAAACTATAATTATTTTGGAACATAGCAAGTTCCTTTTCTATTAGGGAAAATTAAAGAGAAAGAAGACTTTCTGTCTCTATTTTGAATATAGTATAAATAAGCCACAGAGCTATAAAAATGGAATATATGTATAGCTGCATTGAGTATGGAAAGGTTAATGAAGGTTGTGGAAAAGCTGAAGTTATTTTATATATCTTCTTTGGGCAATTTTCTGACATGCTTTCCAATTCTTAATACAGCACCCCGAGTTGAATCAATGACAGCTAGATGCAAGATTATAGCACTTTTTTTCAGCTATGGAAAGCAAGTTATTTCTTGATGACGAATGTTAGGTCCAGACAAGCAAACACCATGCCCACTAATCCTATAATTTGCATTTGTTTTAGCAGATTTCCATGGTTTCTGTTTTTAGAACATGCAGAGCATGATGTGCCACTCTTCCACATCTCAACACAGCACTTAACACAATCACAGGGAGAAAGAGCTTATACTTATCCATTGACCCATAATTATACATACACTTATCTGTAAAATTGAAATTGTGTTTTAGGTGAGAAAACATGTAAAATAGCTAGCAAAGTGAGTTCTCATTAAATACTTAAAAGAAACATGCAACTTAGAAATAGTCAATGACAAGTTTCGTGATTAAAAATAAGAAAACTGGGAAACAGTTCTAAGCTTAGAAATATTAACACCGACATAAAGTAAATAATTTATCAAAGTTTGAGTGACCACAAGTCAGGCAACCCATGTGAGTTTTAACACGGTGTAGTGCCTGTGTACTCAGCTGTGTTCAACCCTTTTTGACTCCATGGACTTCGTCCACCAGGCTCCTCTGTCCATGAGATTTTCCAGGCAAGAATACTGGAGTGGGTTGACATTTCCTACTCCAGGGGATCTTCCCAACCCAGGGATTGAACCCCTGTCTCTGGCATCTCCTGCACTGAAGGCAGATTCTTTACCACTGAGCCACTGAGGAAGTCTCATGGGTTTTGATATAGTACATATTAATTTCCTAGTGGCCAGGGAATCTCTCCAAATGCAAAATATGACCCTCAGCTCTGACTCATGCAAGATGCATTATGCACAGCCTAGACTGTGCTTACCTTCTCATTCACTCAATTTCTCTGTCTCTCAGCTCTTACTAACATTTGCATACTTTCTTCAGTCTTAGGTACTTAAGGAATGACAGGATGTCAAAAAACAGAGTCAATTTGCAGAGGCCATGTTTTCTTTTTTTTTTTTAATCTTTTTTTTTTTTTTAGTTTTTTATTTTTTAAATTTTAAAATCTTTAATTCTTACATACGTTCCCAAACATGAACCCCCCTCCCACCTCCCTCCCCATAACATCTCTCTGGGTCATCCCCATGCACCAGCCCCAAGCATGCTGTATCCTGCGTCAGACATAGACTGGTGATTCAATTCTTGCATGATAGTATACATGTTAGAATGTCATTCTCCCAAATCATCCCACCCTCCATGTTTTCTTATAAATTCGGAAGGAACTGTACTGACTATACAGAGACTGAATATTGTTCTCCAATACCCGTGTTCTCCATCTTGTACAGTAAGAGAACTTCCCAGTCTTTAGCTGGGCACGTAACTGCTCAGAATGAACTAAGCCCAGGCCCTTGCAGTTGCAGGTTGCCTTCTGATTTAGTTTTGGTCACAGGGATAACAGTAGAAGTATGATATGCAATTGACAAGCTGTACCCTTGTCAATTAAAGAAAGTAGCCTGTCCTCCCCTTCCCCGTTTCTACTATCATGGTCCAGGAAGATAAAGGGGTCACATTAGGAAGCTGACGCACCAAGGGAGAAGAATCTTCCATCTTGATGAATTCTTGTCACAGATCTCCAATACCACTTCAGAATTTTATGAGAGAAATAACCTATCTCACTTAAAGCAGTATTACTCTGAATCTTGTCATGTTGTTAACCTATCTAAAACACTCATGTATTATTGAGGAAATAATTTCTCTGGTGTTCTTTGTTCTTAGAAATAATGCTTGTTTTATTTTCCTTTTAAACTTGTAGCTCCACTTTGAGAAAATGATTATATTCAAATAATCTCAGAGCAGTAAAAATTTTAAGTAACACGTGGTCTGATGTTTCCTGATGTGTAGTCAGTTGGATAAGTAGAAGTCTCATAAGATATAAATAAAGGGTATTAAAGCCAAAAAAGTTTAGAAAGCACTTAAAATTAATTCCCTTAAGATTCATGAGGCATATTAGTATATCAAAAATAAGAGTATTCCTGAAATAAGTGAAAATGTTTAACTTTTTTCCCCCTAGAAACATAATATAGAAACATTTAAACACAAATGTATTAACATACTTCATAAATACTCTTCTGTAGAACATTCTTTGGAGATTCTGAATCACTAGTTAATGCATAAGCCCTACTATATGTTCAACAAATGGCCCTCCATTTCTTGCTTAGATACCATCCAATAACAGAAAACACATTACATCAAAAGATGGTCCATTTCAACCACTTCTCACTTGGGAAAATAAAGTTAATTAAGAAGGATATTAATTAGTCTATTAAATGTGTCCATGTCCTCCCTTTTTACCCCCTTTCCATTTGCCACAGTGTATTAAGGGTGGTTTACCAGTTTATGATGGCATTTGAAAGTTCAATGAACTCATTTGAAACAGTTCACCTACTCAACCTACCTAGTGTTTCAGTTTCAGTTTAGCCATGTTTTATCAATTCATTTCAGTTTCACAAGCATTCTACACATTAGAGAGGAAGGAGTAAATTGAGGAAAATTTACTTTCGTTCAATCATCTGATAACCTAGCAAATAACACTGAAAGAAAGTGAATAATATTCAGATAATCACTATGACCCATTTCTTTACTTGTCACTTGGCTAGAATCTTGAGGGTTGGAAAGTCAAAGAATTATGTAACTAAAGTGCTCCTTTAGTCTTCCACATCTAATCTCCTAATCAATAATTACTGCCACATTATATGGCCATCAATCCATATATGCAATGGGCCACATTAGTTTTTCATTAGTCATAATAAAGCAGAGTCTATTAAAAATTTTTGGATCACAACAAACTGTGGAAAATTCTTTAAGAAATAGGAATACGAGATTACCTTACCTGTCTCCTAAGAAATCTGTATGCAGGTCAAGAAGCAACAATCAGAATCAGTCATGGAACAACAAACTGGTTCAAAGTGGGGAAAGGAGTACATCAAAGCTGCATATTGTCACCCTGCTTATTTAACTTATATGCAGAGTACATCATGTCAAACACTGGATAGGATGAAGCACAAGCTGGAATCAAAATTTCAGGGAGAAATTTCAGTAATCTCAGATATGCAGATGACACTATCCTTATGGCAGAGAGTGAAGAGGAACTAAAGAGCCTCTTGATGAAGGTGAAAGAGGAGAGTAAAAGAAGCTGGCTTAAAACTCATCATTCAAAAAACGAAGATCACGACATCTGGTCCATCACTTTATGGCAAATAGATGGGGAAACAATGGAAACAGTGACAGACTTTATTTTATTGGGCTCCAAAATAACTGTGGACAGTGACTGCAGCCATGAAATTAAAAGATGCTAGCTCCTTGAAAGAAAAGCCATGACAAACCTAGACAGCGCATCAAAAAGCAGAGACATCACTTTGCTGACAACAGTCTGTATAGTCAAAGCTATGGTTTTTCCAGTAGTCATGTATGGATGTGAGAGTTGGACCATAAAGAAAGCTGAGCGCCAAAGAACTGATGCTTTTGAACTGTGCTGTTGGAGAAGACTCTTGAGAGTCCCTTGGAGAGCAAGGAGATCAAACCAATCAATCCTGAAGGAAATGTATCTTGGATTATTCATTGTAAGGACTGATGATGAAGCTGAAGTTTCAATACTTTGGCCAACTGATGGAAGAGCTGACTCATTGGGAAAAAGAAAACCCTCATGCTGGGAAAGATTGAAGGCAGGAGAAGGGGACAACAGAGGATGAGACTGTTGGATGGCATCACTGACTCAATCGATATGAGTTTCAGCAAACTCCAGGAGATGGTGAAAGACAAGGAAGCCTGGCGTGCTGCAGTCTATGCAATCGGCGAGAGTCAGACACAACTCAGTCTGAGCAACAATAAACCAAAATAACATAATTTACAGCATTCAGTTCAGTTCAGTCACTCAGTCGTGTCTGACTCTTTGCAACCCCATGAATTACAGCATGTCAGGCTTCCCTGTCCATCACCAACTCTCGGAGTTCACTCAAACTCATGTCCATTGAGTCAGGGATGCCATCCAACCATCTCATCCTCTGTCGTCCCCTTATCCTCCTGCCCCCAATCCCTCCCAGCATCAGAGTCTTTTCCAATGAGTCAACTCTTTGCGTGAGGTGGCCAAAGTACTGGAGTTTCAGTTTTAGCATCATTCCTTCCAAAGAACACGCAGGACTGATCTCCTTTAGAATGGACTGGTTGGATCTCCTTGCAGTCCAAGGGACTTGCAAGAGTCTTCTGCAACACCACAGTTCAAAACCATCAATTCTGCGGCCCTCAGCTTTCTTCACAGTCCAACTCTCACATCCATACATGACTACTGGAAAAACCATAGTCTTGACTAGACAGACCTTTGTTGGCAAAGTAATGTCTCTGCTTTTGAATATGCTAATTTACAGCATCAGTTCAGTTCAGTCGCTCAGTCATGTCCAACTCTGTAGCCCCATGAATTGCAGCACACTAGGCTTCCCTGTCCATCACCAATGGTGATGGATAACTCACAAATTTATATAAATATTAATGTGCATGGTAATAGTAACTGTTTAACTATGAAATTAAAAATTGTTGGCAAAACCAATACAATATTGTAATGTAATTAGCCTCCAATTAAAATAAATAAATTTATATTCTAAAAAAATTGTTTTACCAAGATAACTGATACTTGAGAAAAGAGTATCTAAATTATTTGTTTGATCAACTTTTTAATAGAATTATTGTCTTGGCCAATTTTTGATCAAGCTGTTTTCAATCAGATTATTTGCTACCATTTAATAAATTAACCAAATATATAGTTCTCAGGAATTTTTTTAAGCTGCATTCAGTAACTTTAACTAATCAAACATTTCAATCAAATCTCTTAGACCTTACTAACTGTAGCTTTCAACACTAAATGTCAGAAGTTTAATTAAAGAGAATTAATAGTGATTCTACTGAGCTCCAAGTAATATATAAACATTTGAATAGCCATCTAATGACTCTACATGGACAGTTTGATTCTGAATACAAATATATCCTTGAATAAATTAATGATGTTTTTGTTTCTTTTCCCAATTACAATTTTAAATTAAGCTTATTCAAATGTCTTATCACACTGGTAAGATATTTGTGGGTATTCATTAATTCTATTTAAAACTATAAAGGTCTCAGGATACCTTTAGTTTCTGAGCTGTTTGTTGGACACTTCTGTTTTTCAAAGGAATTGTGCATATAATACAGGCTTGCCTCATTGAACTTCTGTGTGATCAGTGCTCACATAATGAACAGGTAGATAACCATAATTCCTAATCACAATAACATAAATTAAATAAAGACAGCAAGTTACTTGGCTCCTTTGTTAATAGGAGAACATGTAACTTGGAGGAAATGTTCTTATGAGCTTTGTATATTAAACTATTTTAGTCACTAATGCAAATTTATTTTTTCTAACAGTAAAATGCAATAATTTATATTTAATATTGAAAGTTGCTAATTTTATATAAAAAAATTTAAAACATCCAAAGGTTTAAACAAATATGGACATGTATGTATTTAATAAATTTCAAATAAATACACATTAGCTAGACAACTTTAGGAAAAACATATCTTTTTTTGATCCAAATTTTTTTATTAAATGTAAATAATAGTAATATATGTAGATAACAAGGGAGAATAGTAAAGATTATAATGCTAATCTTTCTATAATTATTTAGTTTATAAGTACTGACAACATTAAAATATATTTATTTCAAATCATCTTCAGAGAAAATACAAAGAACACAAGTACAAAAAAGAAGAAGGTTTGAGAGAAAAATGGCAATGAAATCCCCCTTTGCACATGTTCCTTTGCAGTGTGATACTAGCACTAGCCAATCAAGAGATGGAGTCTACTTCTCTCCTTGAGTCTGCTTATCCTGTTTTTATCTGAGCTGTCCTTAGTATCTTGCTTGTGCCCCAAACTATGGAGCAGTAGAATGGGACTGTGATTTCCCAAACTAGATCACAAAAGGCCATGCATCTTACACCTGCTTCTCTTGGAAAGACCACCTATCAGATGTTCCAGATGTGACTTTAGACACTTCCTCTGAGAAACAACCCTGGCACCATGTTGTGACATGCCCAAGCCAGAGGAGATGTCGCCCAGAGGTGCTCTGGTCAACAGTCCCAGCTGAACCCATCTGCCACTCATGTTTGACCTGGCACCAGACATACAGACAAAGGCTTCAGGTGACTCCAACTCTAGTCTTCAAGTCACAACAAGCCAATCAAGTGTTCTCAGCTGAGACCCCAAAGAATCCACCACTGCTCTGTTGTGTCCCAATTCCTGATTTACAGTTTTGAGCATAACAAAATGGTCATCTTTTTGACACTAAGTTTGGGATAGCTGATTATGCAGCAGTAAGTAACCAGAACATTCACAGATTTATTATTTAACTAAATCCAGTGTTTTCTATTCATTTTTTATCCTTTCTGACCTTATATTAAATATTCATATTACCAGTATATTCATGACATAGCATATTCTGATTCTCTCACTACCTCGATCTCTTTCAGTGGATTCATTTCCTCTGAATGAATAAACTCTCAAAGGAATCCCAAAGGTCCTTTATTCAGCCCTTTCCCTTTTGATTACCTCATCCATTGCTAGGATTTAAGTTATAAATTCATTTATTGATTAATTCATTCAATAAGTATTTATTGACCACCTACAATATGTGCTAGACACTATTCTAGGGCCTGGCTATATATTACTATGCACCATACAGACAGCATCCTTCCTCTGAGAATGCATACACTCCCATAGGAATAAACAGAAAATAAAGTAGTACATAATAATATCCCACATAGAAATCAGCACCATGAAGAAATAGAAAGCAGGGTGAAAAGGACAGAGGGGTACTATTTTACAAAGAGTTATAATGGAAGACATTTTTTATAAGTTATATTTCATCAGAGATACCAAGGGAACATTTCATGCAAAGATGGGCACAAAAAAGTACAGGAATGGTATGGACCTAACAGAAGCAAAAGATATTAAGAAGAGGTGGCAAGAATATACAGAAGAACTATTCAAAAAAGATCTTCATGACCCAGATAATCACAATGGTGTGATCAGTCACCTCGAGCCAGACATCCTGGAACATGAAGTCATGGGGGCCTTATGTTAGGAAACATAACTATGAAGAAAGCTAGTGGAGGTGATGGAATTCCAGTTGAGCTATTTCAAATTCTAAAAGACGATGCTGTGAAAGTGTTACACTCAATATGACAGCAAATCTGGAAGACTCAGCAATGGTCACAGACTGGAAAAGGGCAGCTTTCATCCCAATCCCAAAGAAAGGAAACGCCAAACAATGTTCAAACAACCACACAACTGCATTCATCTCACACACCATCAAAACAATGCTCAAAATTATTCAAGCCAGACTTCAACAGTATGTGAACTATGAAGTTCCTGATATTCAAGCAATATTTAGAAAAGGCAAAGGTACCAGAGATCAAATTGCCAACATCCACTGGATCACTGAAAAAGCAAGAGAGTTCCAGAAAACCATCTACTTCTGCTTTATTGATTACACAAAAACCTTTGACTGTGTGTATCACAATAAACTGTGGAAAATTCTTCAAGAGATGGGAATACTAGACCACCTGACCTGCCTCCTGAGAAATCTGTATGCAGATCAACAAGCAATAGTTAGAACTGGACATGGAACAAAAGACTGGTTCCAATCGAGAAAGGAGTATGTCAAGGCTGCATATTGTCACTCTGCTTACCTAACTTATATGCAGACTACATCAGGTGAAATTCCAGGATGGATGAAGCACAAGCTGGAATCAAGATTGCTGGGAGAAATATCAATAACCTCAGATATGCAGATGACACCACCCTCATGGCAGAAAGTGAAGAAGACTAAAGAGTCTCTTGATAAAAGTGAAAGAGGAGAATGAAAAAGTTGGCTTAAAGCTCAACATTCAGAAAACTAAGAACATGGCATCTTGTCCCATCACTTCATGGGAAATAGATGGGGAAACAGTAGAAACAGTGGCAGACTTTATATTTTTGGGCTCCAAAATCACTGGAGATGGTGACTGCAGCCATGAAATTAAAACACACTTACTCCTCGGAAGGAAAGTTATGACCAACCTAGACAGCATATTAAAAAGCAGAGACATTACTTCATCAACAAAGGTCCGTCTCATCAAGGCTATGGTTTTTCCAGTGGTCAGGTATGGATGTGAAAGTTGGACTATCAAGAAAGCTGAGCGCCGAAGAATTGATGCTTTTGAACTGTGGTGTTGGAGAAGACTCTTGAGAGTCCCTTGGACTGCAAGGAAATCCAACCAGTCCATTCTAAAGGAGATCAGTCCTGGGTGTTCATTGGAAGGACTGATGTTGAAGCTGAACCTCCAATATTTTGGCCACCTAATGTGAAGAACTGATTCATTGGAAAAGACCCTGATGCTGGGAAAGATTGAGAGCAGGAGGAGAAGGAGACAACAGAGGATGAGATGGTTGGATGGAATCACTGACTCAATGGACACTGGTTTGGCTAGACTCTGGGAGGTGGTGATGGACAGGGAAGCCCAGTGTGCTGTGGTTCATGAAGTTTCAAAGAGTTGGACACAACTGAGCAGCTGAACTGAAGAATGATCCAACAGAGGAAATAATTGATAATGCAGGGGAGAAAAAGGAACAACTAAAGAAGTGAAGCCTTGAATTATTAAGACAGGATTTATTATATATTTAGAGGAAATCTGTCATAAATAGAGGCATGGCCAATTCATCTATTCTAACAGAAGAGAAAGTATTGAGTAAGAAGACGGGTTTATAGGTTTGGGTCATATGAGAATGTCAAAGTTCTCATCTGTTTTTATTTTCTCAGGAAAAAAAAGAACAAAGTCTACAACTTCAAGTCTGAGGTAAAAAGATGAAGAACATGCAAAGAGTAATAGAAAATGTGAAAAGATTTTACCAGTTTACAAGTGAATTGGTGGGGGCAGAGGATCTCAATCTGGGTTGCGTAGTGGATTCACCTGGAGAATCCTCACTTGCAGTCAGTGTCCACACCTACTCCAGAACAGTTAAAGCAGATCTTCAGGAATTGGGAGCAAAGCACAGTTATTGTTTAAGAGCTACCTATGAAATTATTAATTGCAGCTAAGTCTCAATTAATTTGATAACCATGCATTTCAAGTTAGAAAAGGCAGCATGATTCTTTCCAAATCCCTCTAGAAATGGTAACATTTACATTCCTGATTCTTGGGAACAAGGACATCACTCTTAGTCCCTACTCATTTTTCATGAGTCTCTACTTCCTAGCCAGTAAAGTCAAATATCTCTGGCGTAGTACCCAAGAGCCCTTATATAATAGCTCCAATCAATAACTATCTTTCTGAATGTATCTCCATCTATAAAGTTCCAGGACTCTATTGCCCAGATAAACTGGGGTGACTCACTACTCCAAACATGCCATAAACCTCCACAACTCCCTACATTTCATTATACTGTTTTACTCTTTCCACAGCTCCAAAATATCAATGACTTCAAATCTGGCTGTGCATCAGAATAATCTGGGGAGGTCTAACACACACATTAAATAGCCCCATTGCAAGATCTGAGGTAGAGGCTAGGGATTGTCACTATTCTCATGCGATTCTCATGCAGTCAGATTGGTCCCTAAACCAAGAATGGAAACCACTGTGTGAAATGAACCCATTAACAATCTGCTCATCCTTTAAGATCCAAGGGATATCTCTTAATCACTACTCCTTCTTGCTGAAAATCATTACTTTCTCACTTACACTATGTTTATCTTTTTTCTACATGCCAAGCAGTGATCTAAATGCTTTCATACACATTACCTCACTCAATTCTCACAAGCACCAAAAGTCAGCGTAGCTTAGATAGGCTTCCTTCCTGTTTGCATCATTTTGCTCCTGCGCCTCATGCGGACATGTGCCCAGCTTATAGACGTCTGCTTCTCGCTCAAGAGAAATGGGAATGTGGCAGCATGAGCAGGAAGTCAGTAAAATCAATAGTATCAGCCTGCCTGATGTGACTTGCTGCTGGATTCCTTACCTGCATATCAGCCCTTATTTCTGCAGTGAGTAACTCCTGTGATTCACAATGTTGACCTTAGCCTGATCCAGTGACTTTAGCTTCTGCAGGGGGAAATCTGGTGGACTGACTTCGCCTTCAGGCCAGTCTGCAGCTCCATTTGTAACAGAGCCCACCCGCAGGTTGTAAGTCTCAATACAGTTGTGCTCTGACCTGGTATACAGAGCTTTGTACAATGTTTTGCTAGGAGGTCAGTACATGTTTTCCCAAGTCTCTTCCTGAGGAAACATCAACTCATAGGAGACTATCCCAATTAGATAACTTCAAACCCTGAACAAACCCTGAAGATAAAAATAAGTGGGAAATAACTTCAAGAAATGTCCAGCTTTAAAATCCTACCAACAGTTGATTTTACCATTTGACTAGATTCTTATTTTTTCTGGCCTAAGTGACAGCAATTTCTCTTTATTATCACTCCTTATGTAATAAAATCAGTAATACTATATAATTCACTGAAGCCACAGCAATCATTTTTTACATAAAATCATGTAATTTATTTCTTCCATGGTCCCTCAAAACAATTCTTGGAACACAATATTTCTTTTTTTTCCTGTCTGTCATTTTCTTAACTTTTTTCCTTCTGTGACTATGAGCCTCCATAATTACCTGTGTTGTCTCAGTTGCTCTGTCTTGACTACTTTCTACATTTCTAACTAGATGCTAACCCATTTCTCTTCATTGCCTGAGAGAAAAATCAGCTTGACTCCGAACTTTACTCTCTTCTTCTGACTATAGAATACATAAAACCTGTGAACAGGTATCAAAGAACATAAAAAACTATATACAATCCAAACTGAGCTACTGTTAACAGTAATATGTCTTTCCTTCTAGGTTTTGATATATCTATATATAAATAACTATATTTTTAAAATGAGGATAACACTATACAAGGTTTTTACTGTTATTAAATTATATATGTCAAATTTTGTGCATGTCTCATGTTCTTTGGGAAAAGAGATTTAATATTTAATAAATTATCTTTAATGCCTATAATATTTTATTAGACACTACTATGATAAATTGGTTTTCAAACAATTGAACGTTTAGGATACTTTTCATCATCTACTATTACAAACAACACTGTGAGCAACACTATGTCAGTCAGTTCAGTCGCTCAGTCATGTCCGACTCTTCATGACCCGGATGGACTGCAGCACGCCTGGCTTTCCTGTCCATCACCAACTCCCGGAGTTCACCCAAACTCATGTCTATCGAGTCGGTGATGCCATCCAACCATCTCATCCTCTGTCGTCCCCTTCTCCTCTTGCCTTCAATCTCTCCCAGCATCGGGGTCTTTTCAAATGAGTCAGCTCTTTGCATCGGGTGGCCAAAGTATTGGAGTTTCAGTTTCAACATCAGTCCATCCAATAACACCCAGGACTGATTTCCTTTAGGGTGGACTAGTTGGATCTCCTTGCAGTCCAAGGGACTCTCAAGAGTCTTCTCCAACTCCACAATTCAAAAGCATCAGTTCTTCATCACTCAGCTTTCTTTATAGTCCAACTCGTACATCCTTACATGACTATTGGAAACACCATAGCCTTGGCTAGATGGACCTTTGTTGGCAAAGTAATGTCTCTGTTTTTTTTTAATATGCTGTCTAGGTTGGTCATAACTTTCCTTCCAAGGAGTAAGTGTGTTTTAATTTTATGGCTGCAGTCACCATCTGCAGCAATTTTTGGAGCCCAAAAACATAAAGTCTGCCACTGTTTCCACTGTTTATCCATCTATTTGCCATCAAGTGATGGGGCTGAATGCCATGATTTTAGTTTTCTGAATGTTGAGCTTTAAACCAAATTTTTCACTTTCCTCTTTCACTTTCATCAAGAGGCCCTTTAGTTCTTCTTCACTCTCTGCCGTAAGGGTGGTATCATCCTTAACAATAGCTTTAAATTATCCAGAAAAAAAATATGAATAAACATTCTTAAATATAGATCCTCTGGGAATTTCCTGGCAGACTCTGCACTCCCACTACAGGGGGCCCAGGTTGCATCCCTGGTCAGGGAACTAAGATCCTGCAAGCCCAACAGCATGGCCCAAGACAAAACAACACAGATCTCTGACACAGGTCTGCATTTGTCCTGAGATAGGTTTATAGAAATGAAATACCACTGAATGAAAGACCACAAACATTCTGTTCCTTCCTTCATTTAACCTAAAAACTGTGCTGTTTATCATCTGTTTTGTGTCAGACTCTGCCATAGGTTCTAGAAATACAGCTATGGACAAGATATAGCACCCATCCTTAAGGGGCCTCCAGTCCAGAAGGAGATACAGTAATTATACAATTATACCAAACATCTTCAGTACTGAAATAACAGTAAGTAGAGTAGATATTCCCTTAACTCACCTCTGTTTTTAAACTCTGGATTATTTGATGTCCTCCATTCCTAGCCTTTGACTAGTGGATTCCCCAACACCAAGACCAGCATACTCTTGGTTTATGGCTACTTGTTCCTACTGGTTAAATTTTGTATTTACCAAAAATCAATTGGGTGTCCTCACAAACATAGTTATATCAGTTGTAACTGTGCTTACATAATCCAATTAACTATTATAAAAATTGATACTGTTCCAATGTGAAAGATTTGGTAAGATTCAAGAAAGACAATTAACTAAAAATGTACTTCTGAGAAGATAGACATAAGTGAAAAGTGTAAAAGATTAGAGAAAATATATGGAAAAATGCTGCACACAGATTATTCAGCAAGTATCTCAGATTCTTGAATCCCAACCTGGAAATTTAGATCATAATTGAGTGCTGTTTATACAGGGAAGATAAGGCAAAACTTTATTCAGAGGACCAATTTCAAAGCAAAGGCCTTAGCCCTCCATAACAGTTGAGTGAATTGATGTACATTTTTGAGTGAATTGATGTACATTTTAAATTTTACAATTTCCTCCTTAAGCCAGCTGTTGGACTAATTACTGCTGGTCTCAATGACACTGAAAAAAACTAAATAATTCTTTAACAGAAGCAAAGCTCTTATAATATAGTTCTGGACTGCTTTGTTAAAAGTTTGTCTAATTCTGTTCCTCAAAACTAATTCATGTGTCTTTTTTACCATAAATTAGCTATCACTTAGAATTTGGAACCTTTGCTAAGTGTGTGTGTGTGTGTGTGTGTGTGTGTGTGTATAATTGTTATGTTTTTAGAAAATTAATAGTGAAATGGAACCAATATTTGAATGTTTATATGTTTACTGGGAATTTGTGTTCCTTCCTTTGTAAATTTTCTGCTACCCTCTAAGAGTGTTTTTGGGGTTTTCCCTTAATGGCTTGTATTAATAAAACATTCATAATGTATTTAAGCTATTACCTCATTACGTCTCATAAATAATTTTTGAAGTCTGCTTAACTGACCAAAGTTTTAAAGTGCCATATAGTCATATTCATTATTCCATAACTTTACACTTTAAACTTATCTCCACCTTGTGAATGATATAATAATCAATAGATTTGATAAGGGTTGCAATCAATATTCTATCTTAGAGCAATGTTATTTTTAATTTTTTTCCTTTTATTACTATTTCCTTAAGTTTTAACATTCAAATTCAGTTCAGTCGCTCAGTCATGTCCAACTCTGTGACCCCATGAACTGCAGCACGCCAGGCCTCCCTGTCCATCACCAACTCACAGAGTCTACCCAAACTTATGTTCATCGAGTCAGGGATACCATCCAACCATCTCATCCTCTGTCGTCCCCTTTTCCTCCTGCCCTCAATCTTTCCCAGCATCAGGCTCTTTTCAAATGAGTCAGTTCTTCACATCAGTGATATTGGAGTTTCAGCTTCAACATCAGTCCATCCAATGAACACCCAAGACTGATCTCCTTTAGGATGGAATGCTTTGGATCTCCTCGCAGTCCAAGGGACTCTCAAGAGTCTTCTCCAGCATCACAGTTCAAAAGCATCAATTCTTTGGTGCTCAGCTTTCTTGATAGTCCAACTCTCACATCCATACCTGATCACTGGAAAAACGATAGCCTTGACGAGACGGACCTTTGTTGGCAAAGTAATGTCTCTGCTTTTTAATGTGCTGTCTAGGTTGGTCATAACTTTCCTTCCAAGGAGTAAGTGTCTTTTAATTTCATGGCTGCAATCACCATCTGCAGTGATTTTGGAGCACAGAAAAATAAAGTCAGCCACTGTTTCCACTGTTTCCCCATCTATTTCCCATGAAGTGATGGAACCAGATGCCATGATCTTCGTTTTCTGAATGTTGAGCTTTAAGCCAACTTTTTCACTCTCTTCTTTCACTTTCATCAAGAGGCTCTTTAGTTCCTCTACACTTTCTCACATAAGGGTGGTGCCATCTGCATATCTGAGGTTATTGACATTTCTCCCGGTAATCTTGATTTCAGCTTGTGCTTCTTCCAGCCCAGTGTTCGTCATGATGTACTTTGCATATAAGTTAAATAAGCAGGGTGACAATAAACAGAGTTTTCTATACAATATACAGACAATATACAATGTACTCCTTTACCATTTGGAACCAGTCTGTCGTTCCACATCCTGTTCTAACTGTTTCTTCCTGACCTGCATATAGGTTTCTCAAGAGGCAGGTCAGGTGGTCTGGTATTCCCATCTCTCTCAGAATTTTCCACAGTTTATTGTGGTCCACACAGTCAAAGGCTTTGGCATAGTCAATAAAGCCGAAATCGATGTTTTTCTGGAATTCTCTTGCTTTTCCAGTGATCCAGCAGATGTTGGCAATTTGATCTCTGGTTCCTCTGCCTTTTCTAAAACCAGCTTGAACATCTGGAAGTTCACGGTTCAGGTATTGCTGAAGCCTGGCTGGGAGAATTTTAAGCATTATTTTACTAGTGTGTGAGATGAGTGCAATTGTGCAGTAGTTTGAGCATTCTTTGGCATTGCCTTTCTTTGGGATTGGAATGAAAACTGACCTTTTCCAGTCCTGTGGCCACTGCTGAGTTTTCCAAATTTGCTGGCATAATGAGTGCAGCACTTTCACAGCGTCATCTTTCAGGATTTGAAATAGCTCAACTGGAATTCCATCACCTCCACTAGCTTTGTTTGTAGTGATGCTTTCTAAGGCCCACTTGACTTCACATTCCAGGGTCAGGCTCTAGGTATGTGATCACAACATCGTGATTATCTGGGTCATGAAGATTTTTTTGTACAGTTCTGTGTATTTTTGCCACCTCTTTTTAATATCGTCTGCTTCTGTTAGGTCCCTACCATTTCTGTCTTTTATTGAGCCTATTTTTGCATGAAATGTTCCCTCGATTTCTCTAATTTTCTTGAAGATATCTCTAGTCTTTCCCATTCTATTGTTTTCCTCTATCTCTTTGCATTGATCACTGAAGAAGGCTTTCTTATATCTCCTTGCTATTCTTTGGAACTCTGCATTCAAATGGGTATATCTTTCTTTTTCTCCTCTGCTTTTCACTTCTCTTCTTTTCACAGCTATTTGTAAGGCCTCCTCAGACAGCCATTTTGCTTTTTTGCATTTTTTTTTCCATGGTAATGGTCTTAATCCCTGTCTCCTGTATAATGTCATGAACCTCCATCCATAGTTCATCAGACACTCTGTCTATCAGATCTAGTCCCTTAAATCTATTTTTCACTTCCACTGTATAATCATAAGGGATTTGATTTAGGTCATACCTGAATGGTCTAGTAGTTTTCTCCACTTTCTTCAATTTCAGTCTGAATTTGGCAATAAGGAGTTCATGATCTGAGCCACAGTCAGCTCCCAGTCTTGTTTTTGCCGACTGATAGAGCTTCTCCATCTTTGGCTGCAAAGAATATAATCAATCTGATTTCGGTGTTGACCATCTGGTGATGTCCATGTGTAGATTCTTCTTTTGTGTTGTTGGAAGAGGGTGTTTGCTATGACCAGTGTGTTTTCTTGGCAGAACTCTATTAGCCTTTGCCCTGCTTCATTCTGTATTCCAAGGCCAAATTTGCCTGTTACTCCAGGTGTTTCTTGACTTCCTATTCCTACTTTTGCATTCCAGTTCTCTATAATGAAAAGGACATCTTTTTGGGGTGTTAGTTCTAGAAGTTCTTGTAGGTCATCATAGAATCATTCAGCTTCAGCTTCTTCAGCACTACTAGTCGGGGCATAGACTTGGATTACCGTGATATTGAATGGTTTGCCTTGGAAACGAACAAGATCATTCTGTCATTTTTGAGATTGTATCCAAGTACTGCATTTCAGACTTTTTTGTTGACTATGATGGCTACTCCATTTCTTCTAAGGGATTTCTGCCCACACTAGTAGATATAATGGTCATCTGAGTTAAATTCACCCATTCGAGTCCATCTGCGTTCACTGATTCCTAGAATGTCAATGTTCACTCTTGTCATCTCTTGTCTGACCACTTCCAATTTGCCTTGAAGATTATGTGGCACACATGTTATTCCCCTATGTGATTTCTTCTTCATTCTTTAACATCTCTCCTCACAAGGATAAAAAATGACATTGTTCTTTCTTCATATCATAAGGTTTAACCCATTGTTGGCTACCTGACAGTTACATAAATTGCAAAGCACTTCTGATATATAACCATTCAGCAGTAGTATTTAAATATGAGTCATATTCTTGGTTTAGACACGATGAAAGAAAGTATTACATGAAATCCACTAACTACATGAAATCCAGTAACTACATGAAATCCACTCATAGTCTTTTAATGAAACTAATTTGGAATCTGTGAACACTTCATCTCTAATAATCATCACTGTTATGTCTGATCGGCTCATTTAGAAATTTTGTGACTGAATCCAGGAATGCGTTCCTACATTCAATAACTACTAATCAGATAGTACTCTTAGCGAGATTCTGCACTAATTGCTGAAAATAACACAGAACAAACAGATGTGGTTGCAGCATTCCTGAAACTTGCATTCTAGTGGGGAAGAGCAATGGCAAACAAATTATACCAATAAAAAGGTAATTACAATTTTAATAAGTGTTATGAAGAAGTGCAAAGCGCTACAAGAGCTTATAATTAGGGTTCTTTGAGGAACTACTCTCAGAGAGGAGCACTGAAGTAATGGAAATAATTAGCCAGTAGAGTAGACAACTTTGGAGTTGGTTGAGTGGCTCACAAAATTCACAAAGAACTCTATACTGCCACATCTGTTTTACACAGGCTTAGCTCACAGCCTGAGCTGATTAAAGTAGGCATGGACATTTGATCCAAGGTGAGGCAATTCTGGGGACTAACCCTAAGAAAGGAGAATCAGTGCCTCTCCAGTCATAGAAGAGTCAGCACAGGAGGTAGAACCAGCACTTCGCTGTGGCTGTTCTTTGCATTGGGAGGGAAGACATTGTAGGAAAAGAAAATAAAGGCTATATGAGAGATTTAGGGAAATGAGAGGCAGAGACAAAAGGGAATCCAAGCAATATTTTTAAGTTTCTTGAGGCAGATGTTACCAAGACCCGGATCACTCCTGCCTTTCATACAGCTATGGGAGATGCTGCAGCGTGTTTCCAATAAATTCCACGTTTGCCAAAGCTTGTAGAATATGATTTTTTTTTCATTTCAACCCAAAGCATGCTAAGTTACAAAAGCAGGTAAAATGGGAGAAAGTGTATTCCAGTCAGAGAAGACAACAGACACCAAGGCTCAAAGCAGACAAAAAGTTGACACCTTGAAAGAATTCTTCGGGATGAAGAGAGAAATCATCTGAGCTGAGACAAGGTAGGAAGAGTTGGAATCCTGGGGAGCCTTATGGACCACCTACAGAGTCTGGGATACAGCCTATGAGAAATATTCATACTGTTCCTCCTGAAGCAGAAAATGAAACAAACAAACACAAAAGGCAATTCAATGACTTAAAAACATGTTCCTCCTAGGTAGTTTTAAATACTTTCAGCAAACAGTTTTGAGCACCTATTATATGCCAGGTGCTGCAGAAGTGCAGCAGGACAGTAAGGGGAAGGATAAGTATGGAAGGATGAGAGTTTGACTTCCCAGAGAACATTTATATATGTACATATATAAATGTATATATACATAACACTTTGCTGTACATCTGAAGCTAACACAATACTGTAAATTATCTGTACTTCAACTTTTTTAATGGTTAAAAAGAAATTTAAAGTACATTTTTCAATAATTTTGAAGCAATAAAACATTTGTAAAGATTGTGATTAATAACCTTAAAGCTATGATTCTCACCTGGGGAAAACCCCAGCTCCCACTACCCAGGGACATTCGGCAATGTCTGGATACATTTTTGGTTGTCAGGGGAACTGCTTGTATCGAATAGGTTGAGATTAGCAATGCTGCTAAAATCCTGCAGTGCAGAGGACAGGCTGCCCACAACAAAGAATTACCCACCTTCAAGTGTCAACAGTGTCAGGGTTGAGAAACCCTGCCTTGCAGTAAGCAAGGTGATCAGTTCAGTTCAGTTCAGTCACTCAGTCATGTCCAACTCTTTGCAACTCCATGAATTGCAGCACGCCAGGCCTCCCTGTCCATCACCAACTCCCGGAGTTCACTCAGACTCATGTGCATCGAGTCAGTGATGCCATCCAGCCATCTCATCCTCAGTCATCCCCTTCTCCTCCTGCCCCCAATCCCTCCCAGCATCAGAGTCTTTTCCAATGAGTCAGCTCTTCGCATGAGGTGGCCAAAGTACTGGAGTTTCAGCTTGAACGTCATTCCTTCCAAAGAAATCCCAGGGTTGATCTCCTTCAGAATGGACTGGTTGGATTTCCTTGCAGTCTGAGGGACTCTCAAGAGTCTTCTCCAACACCACACTTCAAAAGCATCAATTCTTTGGTGCTCAGCCTTCTTCACAGTCCAACTCTCAAATCCATACATGACCACTGGAAAAATCATAACCTTGACTAGACAGACCTTAGTCAGCAAAGTAACATCTCTGCTCTTGAATATACTGTCTAGGTTGGTCATAACTTTCCTTCCAAGGAGTAAGCGTCTTTTAATTTCATGGCTGCAATCACTATCTACAGTGATTTTGGAGCCCCCCCAAAATAAAGTCTGACACTGTTTCCACTGTTTCCCCATCTATTTCCCATGGAGTGATGGGACTGGATGCCATGAGCAAAGCTATTATACATGAAGTAGCCAAAAGTGGAGATTTCATTCAGGCTTGTTCTATCAGGTGTTAAAATTTGCCTACGCCTTGGGAACACTGAAGCAGGCCATCTGTTGAATTCTAGAAACTTACTAACGGGGGCCATAGGACAGAAAGATGTGAAGATGAATAGATAACAATCAATCCTAAGATACCAATAAACATATGATCATGTAAAACAATGAAGTGACTATCTGATGTGAGAGTTGAATCATAAGAAAGTCTGGGTGCCAAAGAATGATGTTTTCAAACTGTGATGCTGGAGAAGACTTTTGAGAGTTCTTTGAACTGCAAGGAGATCAAGTCAGTCAATCCTAAGGGAAACCAAATCTGAATATCCATTGGAAGGACTGATGCTGAAGCTGAAACTCCAATACTTTGACCTCCTAATGGGAAAAGCCAACTCATTGGAAAAGACCCTGATGTTGGGAAAGATTGAGGGCAGGAGGAGAAGGGGGTGACAGAGGATGAAATGGCTGGATGGCATCACTGACACAATGGACATGAGTTTGAGCAAATTCCAGAAGATAGTGAAGGACAGGGAAGCCTGGTGTGCTGCAATCCGTGGGGTCACAAAGAGTCAGATACAACTGAACAACGACAATCTAACCCAGACTAGGGGATCAGGTAACACTTTCTAGGGGAAATATGTCTTAATAGCCACCTGAGAAGATAAAAGCAGGAGTAGAATCAGTATCAGAAGAATGACAAGGACTAAGCAAAGCAAAGTTGAAGTAGACAATGGGGTAAAGATTGCAGGTAGAAGGAGCCTGAAAATGAAGACCTAGGGCTGCCATCCATGGGGTCGCACAGAGTCGGATACGACTGAAGCGACAGCAGCAGCAGAGCTGTAAGAGTGCATGGAATGTCCGTGGGGCTCAGGTTCTCAGGAAACCTGAGGCAGAAAACCGAGGAGGAGCAAGGCTAGCCAACAGAATGGTGAAGGCGTAAGTCCTTGCTGTCCTTACCCCAGGGGCAGGAACTCAAACTGAAAGCAATGAGGCCGCAGTGTGTGTGCGCCCATGCTCAGTCATGTCTGACTCTTCGTCTCCCCATGGACTGTAGCCTGCCAGGCTCCTTTGTCCACGGAATTTTCCAGGCAAGAATACTGGAGTGGGTTGCCATTTCCTATTCCAGGGGATCTTCCCAACCCAGGGAGCAAATCTGCATCTCTTGCATCTTCTGCATTGGCACGTGGGTTTTTGTGTGTGTGTGTGTTTTTTTTTTTTTTACCACTAGTACCACTTGGGAAGCCCTAATGTAGCAGCAGTCCAGCTAACAAAGCAGAGCTGTGACTTGGTGTACTGTGAAGTAGGAAGCAGTGGCATTTTTAGGTTAATTCTGACTTAATATGCTTCCAGTCTATTTTTATGTATGTGCCTGAAGTGCCCGAGTTCTGCATTCCACTGTGCCTGTATATTGACAGTGTGATAAATCAGGGATAATGTTATTTGGCATGTTTCACAACCAGTCAGTTTGACTGACACAAGGAATCAACCTTACATATTTTAAAACCTCTTAAATTTACTTTGGTCGTAAGGCTGGATACATGAAACATTCACCTCCGTTTTTGTTCCTTGACAAACATTTCTTTAATTTTATAGACATGTTAGTCTGCAACATACACCCTTCACCCAGAGAACAGACAGCAAGCTGCACAGATTCTGTAACTAGTGGTAGTTTAGTCACTAAGTCATGTCCAACTCTTGTGATTCCATGGACTGTAGCCTGCCAGGCTCCTCTGTCCATGAGATTTTCCAGGCAAGAATACTGGAGTGGGTTGCCATTTCCTTCTCCAGGGGATCTTCCCAACCCAGGAATCGAACCCAGGTCTCCTGCATTGCAGGGAGATTCTTTCCCAAGTGAGCTACAAGAGAACCCCAACATATACCTTTCAACCAGAGAACAGACAGTAAGCTACACAGATTCTGTAACTAGAAGACTTACTAAAGACACTGGTTGAGAGATGAAAGAACAAATAAGCCTACTGAAAAATCTCAGGTAGAGAGCAAAACAATTTGATACCAGCTGCCAGTGAATTATCTATGTTTCTAAGGTAACTCCCAACATAGCTTGTTGTCTTCAGTAGTTATTATACATCAGAAATTTTTTGGCTTTTTTCTTTCACTGAAGGTCTTTTATTCTTTGAAATAATCTAGATCTCCAGCTAAACAAAAAAGCTACTATTTTCCTGACCAACTGCCTAGTAAAGGAACAAAGGAAAACAATCTGTTTCTTTTCTGAAAGTGTTAGTTGCTCAGTCATATCCAACTCTGCAACTCCATAGACTGTACTGTCTGAACCAGTTTTAATTCAGTTTCTCTTCTGAGACTGGAACAGTGAGGATGGTGTTACACAGATAGACACTTCAGAGACCAGGAACAGCAGGCATGAGGCAAATTTAGAGTTAAAGTAAGGCCAAGGTCAGCGGCCAGAGGCCAATAATTATAGAGGTGCTGGAAATCAAGGCTAAGTAAGGTCAAACATCAGCAGGAGAGTCAAGATCCCACTTACAGAAAGAGTCTTATAATGGCACAAAGCATCTTCAATTTAATTCAACAGACTGATGGAGTGCCTAATCCTCCCAGGGCCCTAAGCATATCCATGCCTCCAGCTGGAGCAAGGGTCAGCCTGAGCTAGTCAGGCCACAGACTGCTTGTACCAGAAGGTGCTGTGCTGTGCTTAGTCGTTCATTCGTGTCCAACTTTTGGTGAGACACAGTATAAATGTGGTCCATGAGAACTGTGTGGTCCACCATCACAGATGGTGTCCAAGCACAGCGAGAATAGACCTAGCAAAAGAGTTGCACTAGATTATAACAAAAGTTCTCTCCCTTTATTCTAAATTTAAATAATCAACATAGGACTTTTCTTCCCAAAAGAAAGGTATTTTAGAAGAACCTTTCTCAAGCCAGCATACTTCTTAAGGCTGGGGCTAATTCAAAAAGTAAAAGTTTAAAAGCTGACTGATTGTGTGTATGCCCATGGGATTCACCAGACAAGAATATTGGAGCGGGTCACCATGTCCTTCCCTAGGGGATCTCTTGACTCAGGGATCAAACCCACGTCTCTTGCATCTCCTGAATTGGCAGGCGGATTCTTTACCACTGTGAAAAGCCAGCTGATAATGGGGTATCCAAATTGGTCAAGGGAGGTAATGGACAAATAAGAGCCCAGATAAACCAAGTAATATTTCAGTTTCTTACCCTCAACTAAAACACTGGTCAATGCCAGATAAAGCTTAAGATTTATGAAAAGGACCAGGGGGTTTTAACAGCACAGTCTTCATAGGTAAGTTTTGTTTCTGTTTTAGCTCATGATTTAAAGGTGTATTGAAAATAATTATACTTAACACTAGATTATGAATTTCCTCAGCCACCTACAAAAGCACACAGGGACAAAAGATTTATAGTAGAGAAAAAAAACACCATCTGATTCATTCAACCAAAGAGCTTCTCCCACATGGAGGAACTTGCTCTTTATTTTGAGGGGGGTCAAACGCGATGGCACTCCACTCCAGTACTCTTGCCTGGAAAATCCCATGGATGGAGGAGCCTGGTAGGCTGCAGTCCATGGGGTCGCGAAGAGTCAGACACAACTGAGCAACTTCACTTTCACTTTTCACTTTCATGCATTGGAGAAGGAAATGGCAACCTACTCCAGTGTTCTTGCCTGGAGAATCCCAGGGACAGGGGAGCCTGGTGGGCTGCCGTCTATGGGGTTGCACAGAGTCGGCCACGACTGAAGCGACTTAGCAGCAGCAGCAAATACTCAATATCAACGGCAACCAAGAGTCTGTATTCTAAAGGCAGATGCAATTTCAACATAGTGTGTTCCTGATTTTTTTTAAGTTGAACTCTTTTGTTCTTGAAAATGTCAGGTACAAATCCTCTGAAATGCCTGACATCTTCAACCTCCAAACAATGTATTACATAAATGTGTATGAAGAATAAGAAGCCAAGTTAAGAACCTGAGTTTATTCAGGTCTGTGAGACTTTTATAATGAGCCCATTTAAAGAATTCTTATGTCAAGGCCAAGTGTACTCAATGCAATACTTTCAATAAATCAAACGAAAACACATATTCTAGGATAGAAAAAGTCAGATGTGACTCATTTTTTCAAAACCCTCAAAGCATGAGGAGCCCCAAATATTTTATGATGTTTTAATTTCATCAAAATGAAAAATACAAAGTAGCAGCCACAAACTGAACATTAGGAAAACCCAAATAGCTATACAACACTGAAGCAGATGCTCTCTCTCTTTGAAATGCCCTGCACAAGTCAGATTTAAACCTCAGATGGTAAAGAATCCACCTGCAACGCAGGAGACCCGGGCTCGATCCCTGGGTTGGGAAGATTCCCTGGAGGAGGGCATGGCAACCCAGTCCAGTATTCTTGCCTGGAGAATTCCCATGGACAGAGGAGCCTGGTGGGCTGCAGTCTATGGGGTTGCAAAGAGTTGGATAAGACTGAACGACTAAGCACAGCAGCACTGTTACTGAAGACATCTCTTTGATGAATTTTCACTTGATATCTGAACTACAGTAGCCACAGGTTTATCATGTGGCTGCAACTGATGTTGAATAAACTGGAGAGTAGATGAGTGGCCATGTGCACGGAGAAGCTGAGCAGGTCTACAGCGGGAAGAATCTCCCAGACATTCAGGGGAGTGTTACGATTAACCACCACATGGAGAGACACTAATGGCCTGCTGCCTTTGTATTACTGTTTGTTTATTAGGTCGTACAGGAGACCAGGGACAAATTTCCCAACAAACTTTCCTCACTAAAAGCACATAAGGAAGAAGACAGCAATACGAAAAGTTATTTCAGAAAAATCTTTTCTATCTGTAACTACAAGTCTGAGCTCCCCAAGTCAGATAAATTATTTGCTAAATTACTCTACATCATTATTTCCTTAAAACAAAGTTCAGTTCAGTCACTCAGTTGTGTCTGACTCTTTGCAACCCCATGGACCAGGCTTCCCTGTTCATCACCAATTCCCAGAGTTTACTCAACTCATGTCCATCGAATCAGTGATGCCATCAGACCATCTCATTCTCTGTTGGCCCCTTCTGTTGCTTTCAATCTTTCCCAGCATCAGGGTCTATTCTGGTGAGTCAGTTCTTCACATCAGGTGGCCAAGTATTGGAGTTTCAGCTTCAACATCAGTCCTTCCAATGAATATTCAGGAATGATTTCCTTTAGGATAGATAGGTTGGATCTCCTTGCAGTCCAAGGGACTCTCAAGTCTTCTCCAACAGCACAGTTCAGCAGCATCAGTTTTTCGACACTCAGCTTTCTTTATGGTCTAACTCTCACAACCATACATGACTACTAGAAAAACCATAGATTTGACTAGAAGGACCATTGTTGGCAAAGTAATGTCTCTGCTTTTTAATATGCTGTCTAGGTTGGTGATAGCTTTTCTTCCAAGAAGCAAGTGTGTTTTAATTTCATGGCTGCAGTCACCATCTGCAGTGATTTTGAGCCCAAGAAAATAAAGTCTTTCCCTGTTTCCCCATCTATTTGCCATGAAGTGACTGGACCGGATGCCATGATCTTAGTTTTCTGAATGTTCAGTTTTAAGCCAAGATTCCCTTGTGGTTCAGATGGTAGGGTCTGCCTGCAATGTGGGAGACCTAAGTTCAGTTCCTGGGTTGGGATGATCCCCTGGAGAAGGAAATGACAACCCACTCCAGTATTCTTGTCTGGAAAATCCCATGGACAGAGGAGCCTGAGAAGCTACAGTCCATGGTTTCACAAAGAGTCATACACAACTGAGCGACTTCAGTTTCACTTTTGCTTTCTGCCATAAGGGTCATGTCATCTGCATATCTGAGGTTATTGGTATTTCTCCCAGCAATCTTGATTCCAGCTTGTGCTTCATCCAAAACACAGATGGGTTACAGTAATTCCCCATTATCCACGGTTTCATTTTCTGTTGATTTCCAAAATCATTAAGTAGAATATTCCAGACATAAATAAGTCATAAATTCTAAACTGCATGTCATGCTCAGTAGCATGATGAAATCTCACAATGTCCTGCTCAGACCTGCCTAAATATAAATCTTTGCTTTGTCCAGTATATGTAAATCAACATTATCAGATCAGCTATCAGGGGATCACAGTACTTGTGTTCAGATCATCTTTGTTTTACTTAATAACAGTTTCAAAGCACCAGAGTAGTGATGCTGCAATTCAGAGATCCCAAGGAGAAGCTGTAGAGTGCTTCCTACAAATGAAAAGGTGGAAGTTCTTGACTTAACAAGAAAAAAAATTATGTACCTATGCTGTTAAGATCTATGGTAGGAATGAATCTTCCATTGGTGAAATTCAGAAGGAGGAAAAAAATTCACTCTAGTTCTGCTATCACACCTCAAACTGCAAAAGTTAAGGCCACAGTACATAAGTGCTTGGATAAGATGGAAAAGGAATTACATTTGTACATTAATTTTCATCACAGTATATTGCTATAATTGTTTTCTTTTATCATTAGTTATTATTTTAATCTCTTACTGTACATCATGTGTAAATTGAACTTCATCATAGGTGTGTATGCATAGGAAAAGACAAAATATATACATACAGTTTCATACTATCCTTGGTTTCATGCATCTGCTTGGGGTCTTAGGATGCATCCCCCATGGATTAGAGGGGGTTATTAGGAAGCAGTTGAACTCTAGATATTGGGGAAATTGTTATTTAGGAAAATCCAGAATTGCAGAAAAAGCAACATAAAGACTTTAGAAAACTGTATTTCTCATTTTATTCTGCTTGAAATAGTCTAGAATTAGAGTAATTTGTAAAATACAGAAGTAACTCCAAGGATCATAAAGGTAAGCCTGTTTCTGAAGATGAATTGAGAAATTAGCTAATGTTAATTCTAAGGAAAGGAGGACTAAAAGATGTGTGCCTGAAAATATCGAAAGGATCATTACACAGAAGGAATAGTCATGTGATGCCTTATTATCTGTTTTCAACTGGTTGCAATTATGCAGATATTATTACGTCTAATTACAGAAGTAGATTCATATAAATACAAATGAACAAATATAAAAATATATACAGACATGAGAAAAATTTTGAAACAAGTTCAAATGATTTGATATTTCAAAAAATGAAACTGCTGATTGTGGCAGTACATTAAAAAAGCTGTGGTCAGGAGTATTGCATTGAGTTGGCCAAAAATTTCAGTTGGGAAAGCGAAATGAACTTTCTGCCCAACCTGACAGAACAGTCATGCTCTGATTAATGGTTACAGTATATGACCTCCAAGAATTTTTCACTTCTGAAATTTTGAGTTAATTGGTTAACATGGAAAGAGCAAATGTTCAGCATTAATAATAATACTGGAAAAATAATACATACTTGGCTAATAAGAAGTGATTCTAGAGGCACTTAATAATTTATGTAGTGATGTAGATTATGAGGGGCAGGTGATGCTTTAAAAGATCAGAGTTTTTATAAACCAGTGCCTTCTCATTATTCATTGAATAATTTCTTCCCTAGAAAAGCCACATGACTTCATGAGAATTCCACTTTAAATTAATTCTACATTTCAGCCAATAAAGAATTACTTCAGTCTTGAACTTCAGGATGACATGGAGTGGCAGGCATCTCCTGCTTGAAAAAGATTCTTACTTAAGTGGTTTTCTGAGAAATATTTCAAGGCATTTTTAGTAAGACTGAAATCTGGTCAAGTGGTGTTTCAGTGTTGCTATATTCAGAACTGAATCATATATATGGAGTCATTTGTCAAAATAGACGGACAAGTTTGCTTTATTTTTATAGTAAGACAAAAGAAAGTAGCATTTTCTACATATTTTCTACCCATTGTTATTTCTTTGGGATATAAAATTTATATTACTGAGACTAAAGTCATTTTGATATAGGTTAAAATGAATCATTTTTATAGAACTAGGTTTTAAAGCTCATTATGCCCAAAGATTTCCATTATGATCTAATTTGAAATGAAAGTAAAGAGAAATAATAATTTTATTCTTCTAAAATAAGAAGTCACTGTGCTTCAATAAAATATCACAAAACACAGTTATAGAGAAGTAACAAACTGGCTAAAAAGCACAACTCACGAACAATTATCAGCCATGTGAGAATCTATGAATTAGTTCATAGAAAATCATCCTTGTCTATGAGGGATAACTTGTTGTTTTCTCATACCTAGGTGATATATAGTTTCCTGCCTTAAAAACACTCCACAAAGCAACTTTATCTGGAGTATTACCAAACTTAGAAGTAAGATACACAGTGTATATATAAATATTACATATAGACTATCTAAAATGCAAAGAAAGCTACCATTATGTTGACCTTAGGACCAAGTACAGAAATGGTGTGTAAGTCAAAAGGAATTAAGAATGATGAAGTAGTCTACTTAAAGTAGTAGCTGGTGGTGCCTGGGTAAACAGTAGAGAATAAACGGAAATTTCATAAATAGAAAAAAGTCAAATGATAAACTGAGAAAGCAACTGGCTGAGCTGACATTGTAAATCTTGGGCGCCTAAGATAGCGGCAGCCTAATCGTGTCCACAGCAGTTGTAGCACTGACAAAAATACAGGGGTATCTTTACTGTGGCACAGGCCATTCAGAGAGACTTACTAAAGTGTAAATATATTCAAGTTTTTATTTACAGTATTCTTAACACATTTTACCTAGGTCCCCTTGCTTACTCTGTAACACTATCTCTTAGCGGGGCAAAAAAGCATATGGAGATTCCAAATATGCCCAAGAGCTTAGGCACCCCCAGATTCTGGCTCCCAATATCCCAAGCCCCACATTTCTCATCACCTTATAGGGTCAGGACAACTGACATAGAGACCTCGAAATATCACATCATGAAGCATTGTGCCTCTATGATCCATCTTTGATTTATCAATAAGAATAGGCTCTTTAGCACAGAAATTGTCCCTGTGAGAATTTGATATAAGAGAAGCCACATATGAGACATTAAAAAAAAAAAAATCCCCTCAACAAGGACTTACTGTATAGCATAGGGAACTGTACTTAATGTCTTGTAAAAACCCATGATAGAAAAGAATCTGAAAAAGAATATACACACACATAATTGAATCACTCTGGTATACACCTAAAATGAACACAACATTGTAAATCAAGTGTACTTCAATTTTAAAAAACCCCCTCAACGGAGTATCCTTTGGGGAAGAAACTACCAATTTTCCAAAGAGAGTATCTCAGCACTTGGAAATACAACCTTATTACTGAAGTTTCCCAGTGTGTCCAGAGGCACAAGCAATCATTTGCTAACTCTATAAAGCACTTTGCTGCTAGCACTCACATAAACAATCCATAAAATAAGGTTCTATAAAAATATACAACATCCGACATACCAGCATACCTTGTGGAAAGATTCCAGGATGTTCCTATTAATAAAATAGATATAAAGTTGCCTAAACCCATTTTGAAACAGGAAAAGTTAAAGTGTTTGTTAGCTGCTCAGTTGTGTCTGACTCTTTGCAACCCCATGGACTGTCCGTTCTCAACCCCATTCTCTGTCGTGGAATTCTCCAGGCAAGAATACTGGAGTAGGTAGCCATTCCCTTTTTCTGGGTATATTCCCAACCCAGGGATAGAATTAGGTCTCTTGCATTGCAGACAGAGTTGCTACCATCTGAACCACCAGGGAAGCCCATTTCCTAAGATCATAATTCCTTCACTAACACTACAGTAGAATGGTGGTGTTCAAATAACCAGAGAATTCATTGTATTAAAAAAAGTTTTTATTCCACTTTGAGGACATTAAAAGTAATGTCAACCTATACTTCGAAATAAATATATTCAGAGTCCAGATTAAAAGTCCAGATTCTCTTAGAAAAATGAAACTTTACCTAAGCAATAACAAAGTCAACCTTGAAAACTGGCAATTCCAGTACTGATCAATACTAATACAAAATCCCAGAGTATCTTCACAGGTAGTGTCATTGCAGGTCTAATATACTAGATGAATAGACTTTTTTTCCTATGCTTATTAACATAGTGTAATTATTTGATATTTGATATTCTATAGCATATTTTTGTCCAAGTTTTTAAGAAATTGTTCTCAATTTTTCTTTTTATCAAAAAATATACAGCTCCTCATGGTGGCGGTGGCGGCGGCAGCTGGTTTGGGTGCGGCGCTGAAGCGACTGAGCTGCTGCTGGCCTGGCGGCTGAGCGTCAAGTTCCAGCCCGGCCTCCGCGTGCCCCTCGGGCTCCGCACCGCTGATGCTGCTTGGGCGCTGATCCCGCCCCGGCCGGGACGATGGTCAAGTATTTCCTGGGCCAGGGCGTGCTCCGGAGTTCCTGGGGCCAAGTGTTCCCTGCCTTCTGGCAGCGGTACCCGAATCCCTATAGCAAGCATGTCTTGACGGAAGACATAGTGCACCGAGAGGTGACCTCTGACCAGAAGCTCCTGTCCTGCCGACTCCTGACCAAGATGAACAGGATGCCCCGGTGGGCTGAGCGACTGTTTCCTGCCAATGTTGCTCACTCAGTGTACGTCCTGGAGGATTCTATTGTGGACCCACAAAACCAGACCATGACCACCTTCACCTGGAACATCAACCGCGCCCGGCTGACGGTGGTGGAGGAACGATGCGTTTACCGTGTGAACTCTGATAACAGCGGCTGGACCGAAATCCGCCGGGAAGCCTGGGTCTCCTCTAGCTTATTTGGCGTCTCCAGAGCTGTCCAGGAATTTGCTCTCGCGCGGTTCAAAAGCAACGTGGCCAAGACTATGAAGGATTTTGAATACATCTTGGCCAACCTGCAAGGTGAGGCCCCTCCCAAAACCCTTGTTGACACAGCCAAGGAAGTCAAGGAGAAGGCCAAGGACCTGGCCAGCAAGGCAGCCACCAAGAAGCAGCAGCAGCAGCAGTTCGTGTAGCCAGCCCAGGCCCCGAAGCAGCAGTCTAGCAGACTACCAGCTCCAGTCCCTGTGCCCCCTCCTCCTGTACTTTATTATTAAAAGCCAGCTTCTAGCCCTCTCGACTGTCTGGGTGGTGGGCTGAGGGTAGGTGCCCTGTTTGGCATCTCCAGCACAGCCAGCCAGTTACCCATGTCTGAGCCGGACCTCCTTACTCCTGCATCGGGTGGCTGAGGACAGAGGCCCAGTGACTTGCCCAGGGTCACTGCATCCAGGTGAAGTGGTCGTAAATGCTAGACTGTAAGCTCCATGAGGGCAAGGACCGTTGTTTTATCCTCTGATGTGTCCCAAGTATCTGAAACAAAATCTTGCGTATAACAGGCACTCAATTAATACTTGATGAATTCAAACTGGTTATAAATCTTTCTGTGATATCCAAGTTGACTTGATTAGAGCTACTATCTTTGTTTATATAACTTGAATCTTATTTCACTTAAAAACTTGATTTGTGGTTAAATGAGATATGTAACCTAAGACGATTGCCTGGCCAAAGGCAGCTCTGAGAATGACAGTCACATTTTAGAAGGTGTTTCATTTCCTTCGGGCAAACACAAAGAAATTTCAACAGCTGTTAAGTTACAGTGGTCAAAGTTCTGCAATTTCAAAATCCAAGCTGCTAGTCTAGGAAAACTAAAGACTTGAATTTTATCTCCCAGAGGTATTTCATCAGATAAGTCATATTGTGATCATAGCCTGCAGTCCTACCTTCCTTTTTACTTCCCACACAGATTCCTCATCCTTCTCTGAGCCCCCTTTCAGCCCTGACACGTTTCCTCCCATTACAAATCCTTCACTCATTCATTACACATCCTCTGTCTCCGGCTTTCACCAACCTTCTCAGGCTGACACACATTTATGCATTTTCTAGTAATTTTACTTTTTCTTTAGCGCTCAGATGAACTTGTCTCTAGCATTTCTTCTGCTGTTTATATACCCGTGCACATGCTTTGTCTTTGTCTGTGAATAGGTAAGATTTTATTAAATACTCATTGTGTTCAGATTTTCATTAGATAAATGTGTTTTTCTTTTAGTTGATGAGTTCCTTGAGAGCACAATGATCTAACTCACTTTGATAGTTTCTTGGTGACTAAATAGTATCTGGCATGTAATAAATGCACAACACATATTTGTTGAATGAATGAATGATATATAAATTATCAGGAAACTAAGTGGAAAGAAAAAAACCAATGGGAATTTGATATTATTTCTGAAAGTAACTTGTCTTCAATATCTGATACATATAAATACTTTGAAAAACTATAATATATAAAGTGTTTAAGACAAATATGTTAGGACACATGTATTCCTATGTCAACATAATTGACCTAAAAAGACTGAAATTTCTTCATTTTTTAAATGAATTCATTTACAAAGTTTATTTAACATAAATTTTAAGAATATATATATATATTGCAAAGAAAGAAAGTGCTTTATCTATCTTTGACCCAAATGTCCCCAAGGCATGAGCATTGTAGAGGAGTATTTGCTACAGTGTTTCATAGTTTTAGAATAGCATATCTTTGTTAGGAAACAAACACAAGAGTGGTTTTACTGAAGTAACATCTATTTTGAGACAAGACATTTGCAGAGTTAGGAAATAACACGTAGGCCATAGCTACTACACAAACACAAATAGCCTAATAATTTATTAAAATGGCATGCTAACATGTTTTTTCCCTGAATCCTCTATTAGTGTGGCTGTCACTTTTATCTATAGCTGATTTTCACTTCTTTTTATAGCTCTAATGTTTCAAGTCAGGAAAAAACTTATTGATTTTCTCAGCATTAACCTTCCAGTGAACTAGTTATAACTTTACAATATATTATCAAGCAGATAGATCTTTTTTTTTTTTTCCTAACAGGTAACACTCAGTTTCCTCTAAACACTCCTTTAGATGCACATTTGCAAAAACATTTTAATTTCATGTATGGGGTTGATTATTATATATATCATATTTCAAAATAGCAAGAAAATGTTTCCTTTATGACTCACACTTCAGTTTATTTCCCAAGAAATGCCTTTCAAAACTATCAATATTTATAAAAGCATTATCCATAAAAATTAAAAATTTTGTATATACTAGAAACTATAATGAGTTATGGCACTTTAAAAGAAATTTCATATGTATTATCATTTTTTACCTCTATACCAATCCAGTGTAGGAAAATGAACACCTATCACTCCTATTTTAAGATACCCTAATATCTCAAGGTTAATGTATTTCACCCAAGGGCATTCAGCTCAAACCCTAAATTCTCCTGACTCCAAATCTCCTTTTTTCACCACTCTGTAAAGTAGCTTAGGCACCACTGCAAATTAGTTTTACAGTTTGCATGTCCTACAGATGCAGTCTTCTCTCATATCCACTGTGAACTTATAAACAATTTATTTGGGGAAGCAGACATGTTCATCATGAGTAATCAGCTAAGTAGTCATTTTGTTTGGTAATTTAATATCCAATCTTGTGTCCTGTTGATTTTATTTTATTAACATCCAAATATCATGACCAGACTTGATTCAGTAAGTAAATGACTTCCTATTATACAGACAGCCAGTACAGTAATGATACACAAATGGAACTCACAATATGAAAAAATAGAGACTATAGTGAAATTGTTCAGTCGTGTCCGACTCTTTGCGACCCCATGGACCCTACCTGGCTCCTCTGTCCATGCAATTTTCCAGGCCAGAGTACTGGAGTGGCTTGCTATTTCCTTCTCCAGGGGAAATTCCCAACACTGGCATCAAATCCAGGTCTCCCGCATTGCAGGCAGATGCTTTACCATCTGAGCCACAGGGGAAGCCCATTAGAGACTATAGAAGATATTAAACACATTTTCCAGTGACTTGTTAACTTGTGTTATTATAAAATTATAGAACAGTATGATTTGGTAATTTGATAAGAAAGGTATTCACAGAAGTCTATTGTGACTGAAAAAAAATTTAAGTACTTCAATAAGCCATCATCTATTTGCTATGATACTGTGAAAAAAAATACAAATAAACCAAACTGTAAGATATAGAAAAGAACTTTTTCCTCAAATATTTTTTTCATATGAACTCACAAATGTATAGATTACTGATCTAGTAGATTATATTAGCTTCTACAAGTCCTTATATCAAATGCTACTAGGAATTTTTACAATGATTAATGAGAGGAAAAGAATATTACTATGAAACAGAAATCATAGTAATGAAAATTGATTAACTCTGGGTCATGCACTTGCAACAAGAGTAATATCATCCCATTGCTTCATGGGAACCATGAAAAAACTATGGAAAACTCTTACCTTCTTTATCTACAAAAATCACAGATACATATACAGCACATAAACATATAAAAAATTTCAAGGGGTGAGAATCAATTAGAAAAAAAAACAATCTAAAAATCTCCTTAGAGAGCAAAAGTAGAAAAAGAGTTGAAAAACACTGCTCTAGGTAAATAAGAATTACCATATTCTGCAGTAAGTTAAAAAAAATTCAAAACTCCTTTTATATCCTTTAATTGTTGCTAGGTGATTACAATCAGTCATAGGAATACATTATAGAAATTCCCCAAAGTGAGTTATGAAATGCTTGTTGATAACTGCAGTGTCTAGCATATACACCTGGAAATAACTGAACATTTTTAAATTAATGAATGGTTTACAGTCAAAAGATAACAAATGTTTCATAATTTTCATCTTTTTTTTAAGCACATAGCTATGCAATAATGATATAACTTCATTCAGTGAGTATCAAAACCACCAACACCAGAAAACTATATCCACCTAAAATAGTAAGATTCACTCTTCTCTTAGCAGACTTGTTTTGAGTTTATTACAAAAACAAAAAATTCCTGAAAGCAGGGAAAGAAGCTACAGTAAAAAAATTTTCCTTTCATAGCCCAAATAAATAATAAATATGAAAGCATACTAGAAAGAATATGTAGGATTACTTCATCTGTTTTAAATTTAAATATTCAGAATTTCCCTAATTCTACACCTCTAAGTATAAAGGTAGTATGCCTCCAACACTGAATATTCAATGGAAGGATGGATGCTAGAGCTAAAACTCCAATAATTTGGTGACCTGATGAGAACAAACTCGTTGGAAAAGACCCCAATGCTGGGAACGATTGAAGGCAAAAGGAGAAAGGGGTGACAAAGGATGAGATGGTTATACGGCATCATCAACTCAACGGACATGAATTTGCACAAACTCCAGGAGACAGTGAAAGATAGGGAAGCCTGGCACGCCGCTGTCCATGGGGTCACAAAGAGTCAGAAATGACTTAGCAACTGACAAACAATAGCTCCAAGCACATCATAAAATGAAAGCAAAATCCAGTCTCTTAAAATAGAGGAAATAGAGAGGGAAAGACTTCTTACATGTCATTTTTAAACTGTATTTTTGAAAGTCAATAATTAATTCTGGAATACTACACCCACCACCATTAAAACAGGAAGAAAAGACTAAGCATACTTGCTATCACCATTAATTTCGCAAACCCTTTTATAGCTTCTGTTCAGTGTTTTGAAACATGAAATCTTTTAAAGAAAAGACCCTATTATAATTTCATTTATGCTACATACTCTTAGGAACAGGTGATGCCTGAATACTTGAATCCATCTTCATAGAGCTTTTGAAGCACTATGTTAATGCTCATAAAGCATTAACAAAAAAAAATCACACAAATAATTCATTGAGTACAATTATAACAAGAGATATAAAGGAAACAAGGTGCCATGTGACCAAATCACAGAGAAACTAGAAAGGTAAGGAAAGCTTTCTGGGGGAGATACTGGACATCAATGAAGGCTTGTAGTTAGCTAGACAAATAAAGCAACAAAAATGTGAAAAGCACAGAGAGGGAAATGTGGCAAAAAAGAGCACAGGGCCTTCAAGAAAGTGCAAAAGAGAATATGTCTGGATCACCACGTTGAGTTAGAGGAAAAAGAAGAGAAGAGACAAATGAGGGAGAGCTAAAACCAGCAACATTTATTTTTAGAAATAAAACTCACTTTACCCACTGAGTGGAGAACTGACCAGAGTTTGGAAACTTGTAATGAGAAAGGAATTACAATAGTTCAGAGACGACAAAGACAATAGTATTCTACAAGCAGTGTGACAGCATCATTTAAAACATACATTGCTGTGTGACCCAGGGAACTTAAACTGGGCCTCTGTAACAACCTAGAGGGGTAAGGTGGGGAGGGAGGTAGGAGGGAGGTTCGACAGAGAGGGGACACAGGTATACTATTGCTGATTCATGTTGATGTCTGGCAGAAACCAACACAATATTATAAAGCAATTATCCTTCAATTAAAAATAAACAAATTTAGCTATTAAGAAAATTACAAGATCTAAAAATAAAATTTATAGAATTCTTAATTTGTATATCCATATCCTTCAGGAAAGATGGAACTTGATCAAAGTAAAGATGAAGAAAGCTACAACCGAATGTGGAGGAAAATTTTGGAACCAGGAAAGAGACATATGGAAATAAAATAGAGCCTAATTGATGCTTTCAAACTGTGATAGTGGAGAAGACTCTTGAGAGTCCCTTGGACTGCAAGGAGATCCAACCAGTCTGTCCTAAAGGAAATCAGTCCTGAATATTCATTGGAAGGACTGATGCTGAGGCTGAAACTCCAATATTTTGGCCACCTCATGTGAACAGTTGACTCATTGGAAAAGACCCTGATGCTGGGAGGGATTGGGGGCACGAGGAGAAGGGGACAACAGAGGATGAGATGGCTGGATGGCATCACTGACTCAATGCACATGAGTTTGGGTGAACTTCAGGAGTTGGTGATGGACAGGGAGGCCTGGCATGCAGAGTCGGCCTCAAAGAGTTGGACACAACTGAGCAACTGAACTGAATTGAACTGAACAAAATAAATAAGAGTATAAGAAAACTAAAAAGAAAATGGCAAAATTTAAAACATTATTAGTGTTCTGATTTAAGATGGTGGGTGGAAATAATATATTTAAGTAGGAGGCAACAACAACAAAATTTTAGAACCGACATCAAACTCAAGAAACCTAGAAGTGGAGAAGCATCAAAAGAATTAGAGACAGGAAGCTTCAGATAGGTCTGGAAAGGATAAAGCATTGAGGGCTATAATTAGAAGCATTGATAAAAGCTGTCTGAGAAGCAATTAAATCTTTAATTACTCTTGATCATTCTATGTCACTAGGTAGCTGTCTTACCTGCCAACCAGGCAAAAGCTTGAAGATTTATTTGAGGGGGAGAAAGACAAAGGTGTTCTGTCTGGACTGGGCAACACAAGACACAGCAGAGGTTGTAGGCACCACACTGAATGATCTACAGAACGCTGATGAGATGTACCTCCTCACCTTTGGGCTTCCCTGATGGCTTAGAGGTTAAAGCATCTGCCTGGAATGCGGGAGACCCGGGTTCAATCCCTGGGTTGGGAAGATCCCCTGGAAAAGGAAAATGACAACCCACTCCAGTACTCTTGCCTGGAGAGTCCCATGGAGGGAGGAGCCTGGTAGGCTACAGTCCATGGGGTCACAAAGAGTTGAACACGACTGAGCGACTTCACTTCTTCTTCCTCACCCTATCTGCTTTCACCTGTCAATTCTCACAATCTCAGACAAGAGATTAAAGGATCCTTCTTGAAGGAATCTGGCCGATCCAAAAGAAAACTCAAATAGACTAACACTAGAAGTTCTCCAGTAAAAGCCCTGTCACATCATCTTGGGCTTTCAAGATAGCACCAGTGGTAAAGAACCCACCTGCCAATGCAGGAGAAGTAAGGGATGCAGGTTCAACCCCTGGATTGAGAGGATCCTCTGGAGGAGGGCATGGAACCCACTCCAGTGTTCTTGCCTGAAGAATCCCATGGACAGAGGAGCTTGGCAGGCTATAGTCCAAAGGGTCACAAAGAGTAGGACATGACTGAAGTGACAGTACGCACATCATCTTGCTTTGAATCTCAAAGTCCACAAGCTCCACTAACTGACTCAGAACTTCCAGAGCAGTTTGGGATTATCAGCTATCTGAGGAAAGCTTCTATCATGGAAGACAGAAACTAAAAGAGCAAAGGGAAAAATCTAAGAGAAAAAAGAGACTTTGCAAGAAGAAATACTCATAAATGGAGCAGGGAGCTGGGGGCAGGTGGTACAAGGCATGGGCATGAGAACATTCAGAAAACAAAAAATAGCATGCAAAAAAATTAAAAGTATAAAAGAAGATATAAGATTTTGCGCAAGTTTGGGCAATAAAGGTGAAGAAATCACCCAACCCTTCTCCTTCAAAAAGAGCAAAAGAGCACAAAAAATATAGAAAAATATTAGAAGACAAATTCAGGAGGTCAAACAGCCAAACAATAGGAAATCCAAAAATTGAGTTAGGAGGAGAAAAGTGAAACTGGGCAGAGAGATAGGAGCACTACTTAAATACAAAGTGAAAGTAAGATTATCTTTGAAAACTTAAGTCTAAGCTTGAAAAGATTCACTAAATAATTAAAAGGACAGAGCCTAGATATATATTGGCAATATTTATTTTTTTTTTTAATTTAAGGTGACCCAGGGATTGAACCCAGGTCTCCTGCATTGCAGGCAGATCCTCAAATACCATCTGAACCATCAGGGAAGTCCTAAATTAAAAGAAACTATGTTAAAAGGCGGAGAAAGCAATGGCACCCCACTCCAGTACTCTTGCCCGGAAAATCCCATAGATGGAGGAGCCTGGTGGGCTGCAGTCCATGGGGTCGCTGAGAGTTGGACACAACTCAGTGACTTCACTTTCACTTTTCATTTTCATGCATTGGAGAAGGAAATGGCAACCCACTCCAGTGTTCTTGCCTGGAGAATCCCAGGGACGGCGGAGCCTGGTGGGCTGCCATCTATGGGATCGCAGAGTTGGACACGACTGAAGTGACTTAGCAGCAGCAGCATGTTAAAAGGATTCAGGTACTCCACACCCACCATCACTCCACCACAAACAAAAAAGAAAAATTACCCATAGCTACTAAAAGAACAAACGTGGTTGAAAACACATTGTCTGGAGTTCTGAAGCTGTGCTCCTGCATATTATATGCAAATGCACTAATCAGGCAAAATGTAAACTACTGGTAACAACTCAAAGTGCTAATCCTTTATAAAGAGCTCTCATAAAACAGCATCACCTAATAAAAACAGTGGATAAACTACATGAAAACATAATTTAAAAAAATATCAACAATCAATAAACCAATAAAATTTGATCTTTGATAACTAAAAATTGCAAATTAAAACAAGATGAAATTGACAAAAATTAGAATGATAAATCTCAAGGACTCCAAATTGGTCTGGCCAAGTGTTGACAATAGTGTGTAAGCTCTTTGCTGATGGGAACATGAATAGGGATGTTTGCAATTTTTCAATAATATCAAAATGCACACGTTTTAACATGCATCATGTTAATAAATCAATCTGCCTACAATGCAGGTTTGATTCCTGGGTGGGAAGACCACTGGAGAACGGATAGGCTACCCACTCCAGTATTCTTGGGCTTCCCTGGTGGCTCCAGCTGGTAAAGAATCTGCCTGCAAAGGGGAATACCTGTGTTTGATCCCTGGGTTTGGAAAATCCCCTGGAGCAGGAACAGCTACACACTCCAGTATTCTGGCCTGGAGAATTCCATGGACTGTATATAGTCCCTAGGGTTGCAAAGAGTCGAACAAGACTGAGTGACTTTCACTTTCACTTTGTGAATATATTATTACATATATTACATCATTTTAATTTTATCAGTGCTTCTTTTATACTTTCCAAATATTCTAAAATGAACATGTTATTTTTATAGTTAAAAATATCATTTTTAAAATTTAAGCCATTTGAACTAGTACTCCATTGCCTAATAGATAGATATGGGGAAAAGCAATTGCACATATAAATGTTTATTGCAGCTTTATTTTTACTAGAGGAAAAATAAACAGCTCTATCATCCAATTATATAATATGTTTAAATAAATATTTTCACAGGAAAGATGAAGAAATGCTCACAATATAATAAGAAAGGAGAAAATCTATGAATACAGTATATTTCCAATATTATATGAATCATATTTGAAAGTTATTAATTATATATGTATGTAGGTGTTTTAAATTTTCTTTTTTATATTTTATACATTGTCAAATTTTCTCTAACAGTGACATCGGAAAAACTACAAACAATCTATAAACATTAAATCTGAAAACCATGTAAACTGAAAATATACAATGGATGTGGCCAAGGTTTAAATGTTATCTAAGGTTTTCAAACATCAATGAAAGAAATATTAAACTGTCAAAGGAATCAATGAATAACTCAAATATTAGAAAATGAAAATAATTCAAATGTTAACTATCCATTAACTGAAAAATATAAATTAAAATATGAATAAGAGACTATGTCAGGACCCTCTACCTTAACAAAGATATTGATTTGTAGCCAATATTTTCAGACTGGTGAGAAGCAAAGTCTTATATACCTCTGTGAAGGAATAAAAGATAATTTGACAAAATGTATAAATATTCCTGCAGCAGCTACCTGTCATTTTCTTTCAACATATATCTTTCTATATTCCTGTCTGTACTGAAGTAGGTTGAAAACTTAAATACTAGATTCCTCTGACTTTCTTGCCAGCTGGCTTCTGGTTACATTCTGCAAATGGTAGTGTGGCAGCCACAAAGATGGATGCTTAGTTCTCCCTCAAAGGTACCCACTGCAAAGAACATAGTTGAATGATGGCCTCCAGTAACTCCACCTGCGGATCTATGGTAGGATCCTGTCAAGACCACACTTCATTTGGGCAGCAAGCAGGCAGTGACACAACAGCCCTTTATGGGACTCTCTCCAATGGGCAGCCTTTGCTCCAGGACTCAGAATTGGCCTGGCCAAGACATTTTCAAAACTGTGCTAAAGTTTAGGGTTCTTCCTAATCAAGCCTCCTTCCTTCTTTCTCTTCTTTCATAGGTGTCAAGCCTTCCTCCTGGTCTGAAGACTCACCCCATGTACTCTTGCTCCCTCCCTCTTTATACTTCAAAAGTATTTCCCACAATAAACAATCATGCACATTGAATTCTGTCCTGAAGTCTGCTTCTTGAAGGAAGGTGCCCATAAGAAAGAGGGAGTCCAATCTTTTTCTCCTGCTTCTGGCTTCAAAATGCTAAGGGAGATTGCGTGAATGTCTGTTGACTTCAGCAGCATTTGCTGAGACTCTAGCAGTGCTGGAGGCCCGTGGGCTCTTGGAATCTCGTGAGAGAATTGGTTTCAGGCTTCTGGCTTAGCAGCAATGGAAATGATGCCCAAAGCACCAGCAGTGCTTCAGCAGCCTCAACAGCAAACACTATAAGTTGGAGCTCTGGGTAACTCTGGGCTTCCCTGTGGCTCAACTGGTAAAGAACCTGCCTGCAGTGTGGAAGACCTGGGTTCAATCCCTGGGTTGGGAAAATCCCCTGGAGAAGGCAACAGCTACCCACTCCAGTATTCTGGTCTGGGGTAGAGAAGGGAAGAGCTACCCACTCTAATATTTTGGCCTGGAGAATTCCATGGACTGTATGGTTGTATAGCCCATGGGGTCACAGGGACCGGACACTACTGAGAGACTTTCACTTCACTGGGTACTCCATTTTCCTTTTTGCTCTCCCATCCCTATGGGCCGTTATAGCTTTCTATAGTTAACCAATATCTGGATAGTAACATCACAATTCCCTGTCTCATTCTCCAACACTTTCAATGCTGTGGTAATCAGTTCCTTATTTTAAACCACTTACTGAATTTCCTTTTTACCGAGTGAATGGTGAATGACACAAAACTAATCATTTTATCCATTTTCACCTCAAAAGTTCTCACTTGTGTTAGCTATGTAAATAAGTTTAAAATGAACAAAATGCATTAATAAAATTTATTTAATCGATAACTAAAGGAGTACGTCAAGGCTATATATTGTCACCCTGCTTATTTAACTTATATGCAGAGTACATCATGAGAAATGCTGGGCTGGAAGAAACATAAGCTGGAATCAAGATTGCCGGGAGAAATATCAGTCACCTCAGATATGCAGATGACACCACCCTTATGGCAGAAAGTGAAGAGGAACTAAAAAGCCTCTTGATGAAAGTGAAAGAGGAGAGTGACAAAGTTGGCTTAAAGCTCAACATTCAGAAAACGAAAATCATGGCATCTCGTCCCATCACTTCATGGGAAATAGATGGGGAAACAGTGGAAACAGTGGCAGACTTTATTTTTCTGGGCTCCAAAATTACTGCAGATGGTGATTGCAGCCATGAAAAAAAGACGCTTACCCCTTGGAAGGAAAGTTATGACCACCTAGACAGCATATTCAAAAGCACAGACATTACTTTGCCAACAAAGGTCCGTCTAGTCAAGGCTATGGTTTTTCCTGTGGTCACGTATGGATGTGAGAGTTGGACTGTGAAGAAAGCTGAGGACCAAAGAATTGATGCTTTTGAACTGTGGTGTTGGAGAAGAGTCCCATGGACTGCAAGGATATCCAACCAGTCCATTCTGAAGGAGATCAGTCCTGGGTGTTCTTTAGAAGGAATGATGCTAAAGCTGAAACTCCAGTACTTTGGCACTTGATGCGAAGAGTTGACTCATTGCAAAAGACTCGGGTGCTGGGAGAGACTGGGGGCAGGAGGAAAAGGGGATGACAGAGGATGAGATGGCTGGATGGCATCACCAACTCAATGGATGTGAGTTTGAGTTAACTCCAGGAGTTGGTGATGGACAGGGAGGCCTGGCGTGCTGCAATTCATGGGGTTGCAAAGAGTTAGACGTGACTGAGTGACTGAACTGAATTAATATTAATATCAAATATAAATAAAAATTCTCACAAATGTTTTTATATTAGTATTAACAAACAAAACAGTCTCAAAGAAATCTAACAACAAAGATTTTTTATGTAATTTAGGGTACATTATTACAATGTTTTTTCATGTCCCAATTAAAAAATGTTTTATGGATAGTTTTAGATATATAAAAAATATATCTAGATATATATTTAAATATATAAGGGCTTCACAGATAGCTCAGTTGGTAAAGAATCTGCCTGCAAACAGGAGACCCTGGTTTGATTCCTGGGTTGGGAAGATCCCCTGGAGACAGGATAGGCTACCCACTCCAATATTCTTGGGTTTCCCTTGTGGCTCAGCTGGTAAAGAATTTGCATGCAATGTGGGAGACCTGGGTTCTGTCCCTGGGTTGGGAAGATCCCCTGAAGAAGGGAAAGGCTACCCACTCCAGTATCCTGGCCTGGAGAAGTCCATGGACTGTAGTCCATGGGGTTGCAAAGGGTCGGACATGACTGAGCAACTTCCACTTTCACTTTAGATATATAAGTAAATACACATCATTTGTTGCTGTTTTGTTGCTGTTCAGTCACGTTCAGTCGCCGAGTTGTGTCTGACTCTTTGCTACTCTTACGGACTGCAGCACACCAGGCTTCCATGTCTCTCTCCATCTCCCAGAGTTTGCCCAAGTTCATGTCCATTGAGTCAGTAATGCCATTCAACTATCTCATCCTCCATCACCATCTCCTTCTTCTGCCTTCAATCTTTCCCAGCATTAGGGTCTTTTCTAATGAGTCAGCTGTGTGCATTAGGTGGTCAAAGTAATACAGCTTTAGCATCAGTCCTTCCAAAGAGTATTCAGGGTTTATTTCCTTTAAGACTGACTGGTTTGAGATGGTTTCACAGTAAATTCTATCAAAAATTAAGAAATGAACTAACATCTATCCCACTCAAACTCTTTCAGAAAATTGCAGAGGAAGGTAAACTGCCAAACTCATTCTATGAGGCCACCATCACCTTAATAACAAAACCAAAGATGCCACAAAACAAGAAAACCACAGGCCAATATCACTGATGAACACAGATCCAAAAATCCTGAACAAAATTCTAGCCAACAGAATCCAACAATACATTGAAAAGACCATACATCATGACCAAGTGGGCTTTACCCCAGGGATGCATGGATTCTTCAATATTCACAAATCAATCAATGTGATACACCACACTAACAAATTGAAAGATAAAAATCATATGATTATCTCAATAGATGCATTTGAATCCATTCTAATGAAGTAGATGAAACTGGAGCCTATTATCCAGAGTGAAATAAGTCAGAAAGGAAAACACCAATACAGTATATTAACGCATATATATGGAATTTAGAAAGATGGTAACAATGACCCTATATGCGAGACAGCAAAAGAGAAACATATAAAGAACAGACTTTTGGACTCTGTGGGAGAAGGTGAATGTGGGATGATTTGAGAGAACAGCATTGAAACATGTATATTACCATTTGTGAGATAGATCGCCAGTCCAGGTTCAGTGCATGAGACAGGGTGCTCACGGCCGGTGCACTGGGAGGACCCTGAGGGATGGGATGGGGAGGAAGGCTCAGGATGGGGGACACATGTACAGCCATGGCTGATTCATGTCAATGTATGGCAAAAACCACTACAATATTGTAAATTAATTAGCCTCCAATTAAAATATATATATATATATATATATATATATATATTTTTTAAGATTGACTGGGTGGATCTCCTTGCTTTCCAAGAGACTCTCAAGAGTCTTCTCCAGCACCACAAATTTGAAAGCATCAATTCTTTGGTGCTCTGCTTTCTTTATTGTCTAGCTCTCACATCCATACATTACTACTGGAAAGAACATAGCCTTGACTATATGGATCTTTGTTGGCAAAAGTGATGTCTTTGCTTTTTAACAGTGTCTAAGTTTGTCACAGCTTTCCTACCAAGAAGCAACTGTCTTATAATTTAGCATTTATTGCTAATTATACTACTAAGTGGGGAAAAAGATAAGTTTCAATACATACTTATCATATATAGCCCATAGAGTTTTATTCAGAAAAAATATACTTGGGGCAAATTGTGAACCTGTGAACCAAAGTGCACGTACAATAATGCCCACAGTATCATTGGCAATAACAGCCAATGACTGGAAAAACCCATATGCCCACCACAGTAAAAGATAAATGCATCACATTCTTCTCACACAGTGGACTCCTATGTCACAATGTGGATGAATCTCAAGAAAAAAAATGTTGAGGGAAGAAGCAAATAACACTTTTAAAAATACCTAACATAGGATCCCAATTAACAAAATTAAAAAACAGACAAAATAATCCTCTATAGTTAGGCATAAGAAGACAAGGAGGGGTACCTCTGTGGGCAAAGTGTTGTAATCAGTAAGAGGGATAAGGAACTTTGGGGGGCTGGTAATATTTTATTTACTGTCCTGGTTGGTATTTTACACAATTGCTATCTTTATAATTGTTATTTTGAGTGTACATATGTGTTTTGTGCATTATTCTGTATACATGAGATATCTTAATATTAAAAAGAGGAGAAAACTCAGGATATAAAAGGGTAAACTCCAGGAAAACAGCAACTTTATCTGCATCATTTAAATCAGAATCACCAAGACCAGGGTCACAAAAGAGTTGGGCATGACTCGGTGACTAAACAATAACACCATCACCAGCCCAGAACCGCATAGTCTCACACCTAGTCCATGTCAATAAATGTACAAATAAATAACAAATGAATGAGCAGAATGCTCTCAAATATGTTTAATGCATTCATAAATTAAATCAGATGAAAATATGCCCACATGCCATCTAATTAATTCTATGTGCACGAATTATGGGTAATTTGATTTCTCTTCTTGATATTTTTCTTTCTTACCAAAGCTTCTCAAATAAACATGCATTACTTTGAAAATTCAATAAAATAAATAATAAAATGTATTGTTAAAAGTCGAAAGTAGAGTCAGTTGATGTTATGGCCATTTTTCTTTCTCTTAGGCCTTTAATCTAATTGTTCTCATAAACAAGGCCCTTGAAACACTATGAATTATAAATCAAGGTTCTTAAATTTTGGTATACATCATAGTCAACTGCAAACCAGCACAAGAGGACATAGTAACATCCTTGCTAAATTAGATCAAACAATTTTAACTGAATATGACCCCAAAGGATCTGCTCCAGCCACATCCCCTGTTTAACTGCACACACCATCCTCCTTGCTTTATGCCCTTGAGACACAGCAATCTTATTTTTGCTCCAAAGTATTATCTTCCTTCGTGTTTTAGCACCTTTGCACAGGCTACTGATCCTGCCTGGATGCCAGCTCCTACCCTCCATTTAGACCTAAATTCAAATGCCTCTTCCCTAGAAAAGACTTTCCTGATTGCCTTCCACCCATTTTGTACATTATATACTACTATCCTGAATATCTCTAAATACTTTAATGCAATTTATATTAAATATCTATTTTCTCAATTATCAAATTAACGTTTTTCACACCTACTATTTTGTAAGTTCCACAGAGCATGAACCAAGCTTGTCCTGGTCACTTATTAACCTCCAGAACCTGACCTAAAACCCAACACTTAACAAATACTCAATATGTATTTTGTATATTTTAAAGTGAGAAAAGGAGGTCACAAAATTTTATACTGTTTTTGAGAGGGTAACAGTGGTTATTTTGAAACATGAAATCATGAATGACTTTTATTTCTGCCTCTCTTGCTTACCTATGCTTTTTAAATATCAATTATTGTTGTTCAGTCACTCAGTTGTGTCCAACTCTTTGTAACCACATGGACTACAGCATGCCAGGCTTCCCTGTCCTTCACTATCTCCCAGAGCTTGATCAAACTCATGTCTATTGAGGCAGTGATGCTATCCAACAATCTTGTCCTCTGTTGCCCCCTCCTCCTCTTGCCTTCAACCTTTCCCAATCAGGGTCTCTTCCAATGAGTCAGCTCTTAGTGTCAGGTGGCCAAAGTACTGTCATTAGTAAATATTTATTGTTTTGGAATTAAAACAGAATTTTTTAATGAATATATATATATATATATATATATATATATATATATTGTTTACTGGGTAACTGGTTGGAGATATGAATAAACTATCAAATGAACCAACAAATAAATCAAGAACTACCAAAAGGAAAAAACTAAATGGCTGCTCTCTCATGTAGGCTTTAGGCTGAAAATTACAGTTTAACTTTTCTATGAAAAAATTTCATTTAATCAAAAGTTCCAACTCATATTGGTAATTACCTAACATGACACCTAATATGACAGATGTTCAAGCTGGTTTTAGAAAAGGCAGAGGAACCAGAGACCAAACTACCACCGCTGGACCATGAAAAAAGCAAGAGAGTTCCAGAAAAACATCTATTTCTACTTTATTGACTACGCCAAAGCCTTTGACTGTGTGGATCATAATAAACTGTGGAAAATTCTTCAAGAGATGGGAATACCAGACCACCTAACCTGCCTCTTGAGAAATCTGTATGCAGGTCAGGAAGCAACAGTTAGAACTGGACATGGAACAAGAGACTGGTTCCAAATAGGAAAAGGAGTATGTCAAGGCTGTATATTGTCACCCTGCTTATTTAACTTATATGCAGAGTACATCATGCGAAATGCTGGGCTGGAAGAAGCACAAGCTGGAATCAAGACTGCCGGGAGAAAATATCAATCACCTCAGATATGCAGATGACACTACCCTTATGGCAGAAAGTGAAGAGGAACTAAAAAGCCTCTTGATGAAAGTGAAAGAGGAGAGTGACAAAGCTGGCTTAAAGCTCAACATTCAGAAAACGAAAATCATGGTATCTAGTCTCATCACTTCATGGGAAGTAGATGGGGAAACAGTGGAAACAGTGTCAGACTTTATTTTTCTGGGCTCCAAAATAACTGCAGATGGTGACTGCAGCCATGAAATTAAAAGATGCTTACTTCTTGGAAGAAAAGTTATGACCAACCTAGATAGCATATTGAAAAGCAGAGACATTACTTCGCCAACAAAGGTCTGTCTAGTCAAGGCTATGGTTTTTCCAGTGGTCATGTATGGATGTGAGAGTTGAACTGTAAAGAAAGCTGAGCACCAAAGAATTGATGCTTTTGAAGTGTGGTGTTGGAGAAAACCCTTGAGAGTCCCTTGGACTGCAAGGAGATCCAACCAGTCTGTTCTGAAGGAGATCAGCCCTGGGATTTCTTTGGAAGGAATGATGCTAAAGCTGAAACTCCAGTACTTTGGCCACCTCATGCGAAGAGTTGACTCATTGGAAAAGAATCTGATGCTGGGAGGGATTGGGGGCAGGAGGAGAAGGGGACGACAGAGGATGAGATGGCTGGATGGCATCACGGACTCAATGGACGTGAGTCTAGGTGAACTCGGGAGATGGCAATGAACAGGGAGGCCTGGCGTGCTGCGATTCATGGGGTCACAAAGAGTCAGACACGACTGAGCGACTGAACTGACCTGATCTGAACTGAATATGACACTGAAGGATAACATATAATCAAATGAACTTTAAAAACATGTATGTGTGTTTAACTCTCATCTGTGTACCCATTCAGTTCAGTCGTTCAATCGTGTCTGACTCTGCGACCCCATGAATCACAGCACACCAGGCCTCCCTGTCCATCACCAACTCCCGGAGTTCACTCTGACTCACATCCATTGAGTCGGTGATGCCATCCAGCCATCTCATCCTTTGTCATCCCCTTCTCCTCCTGCCCCAAATTCCTCCCAGCATCAGAGTCTTTTCCAATGAGTCAACTCTTGGCATGAGGGGGCCAAAGTATTAGAGTTTCAGCTTCAGCATCAGTCCTTCCAGTGAACACTCAGGACTGATTTCCTTTAGAATGGACTGGCTGGATCTCCTTGCAGGCCAAGGGACTATATCTCACACTGAATACAGATCACTTTCCAACTCAAACATTCAATGATGATTCATTCTATCTAGATTTAGTTTGGATATGATGGGTAAAGGAAGAAAAGGCAAGAACACAGTCTTCTAAGGTTATGACTATTTTTCTATTGGGAACTTGGCATCCTAAACTGAAATATTTCCTCTCTGATCTGAAGCTATGCCTAATGTAATTTCTTCCAAGGGGAAATAGTGATTATACTTTCTGATTGGCTGTCACAATGCTCTGAGTTAATCACTACACCCTTCCCAAAATGCCCAGCCTGAAACAACTGTGAGAATTCAGGACAGAATATCTGTGGAGATTTGTCTGTGGGTGAGGGACTTTTAGTGCCCAAAGCTCAGAAGTCTTTTTAAGCAGGCAATGACGTTTTCTGATTTTTAGATATCTCATTTTTCAAATACAAATGCTCTAGATTTCTATAGTGTTTCTACATTGTGTTCAAAAAACAGAGTAAATCTCTTCTCCAATTTGTTGCTCTTGAGAACACAGTGCTATTGCACTGGTATTTAGAAGAGCTATTTATTTTGTTGTTTCATCTCCTACACTTACCTGTTCTGTAATGATCTCGTCTCTTACCACTCTCTTCCTTACTTACTCTGCTCTATGCACAGCAGCCTTGCTACTCCTCATTCTGCAGGCATGCTCCTATTTGAAAGCATTCATACTTATTTACTGTTCTGCCTGAAACATCCTTCCTTCATATATTTTCATGGCTAGTTCCACTGGAAACTTTAGGTCTTACCCAAAGGCCTTATTTAAAACTACAATCCCTCTTGAACAATTCTCATGCCTCTTTCTTCCTTTCTTTTTTCCATAGCATTTATACTATAAAACTATTTTCCTTTTTATTCCATCTTCCCACCTCTAAGGCAAAAACTCTGCAAGTACAAAATTTTTGCCTTTTATATGTACTGCTATATTCTCAGTCCTTATTGTGGGTACTCGAAAACTATTGAGTAAAACATATTTTCCATCAGAATTATTCACTTAAAATATTCCTGTGAACACTACCAACAGACTCTTTGAATCTAACAACCCTGGTTCCCAGAAAAAGAAAGTATGTACAAGAGGAAACAATAAGAATCCTACCAAACATACAGCTTCAGTTGCTGCCTACTCAGAACCATATAGGACTCTTGAGAGTCCACTGGACTGCAAGGAGATCAAACCAGTAGATCCTGAAGGAAATCAACCCTGAATACTCATTGAAAGGACTGATGCTGAAGCTCCAATACTTTGGTCACCTAATGTGAACAGCTAATTCATTGGAAAAAAACTCTGGTGCTGGGAAAGATTGAAGGCTGAAGGAGAAGAGGGTGACAGAGGATGAGATGGCTGAATGGCATCAGCAATTCAATGGACATGAACGTCGGCAAACTCTGGGAGATGGTGAGCAACAGAGAGGCCTGGTGTGCTGCAGTTCATGGGGTTGCAAAGAGACAGACACAACTGGGGAACTGAAAAACAATAGCCCCATAGATGAGCAAGAAAAAAAAAAGGGGAGTTAAATAGTGATGAGGTTAATGACCTCAGTGGTCACAAGGAAGAGGGTAGTTGCTATGTACCAGGACAGAAGAAAACAGGTTAGGCTTTCATATGGTCCACTGAGGTATTTCTCGGCAACCCCAATGCCCAGTTACAACCACAAATTTTTAAGTTTGCAAATACAATAACCCCAGAATTAAGAGCATGATAACACAGAGCTTAGAACCCTTAGCTGTGAGGTCTAGGTAAATCATCAAGGTAAGCCTTCTAGCTGAATAGGAAGGAGATAGGAATCTAAAGGCTAAGGAAGTGGGCAGATAATGAGTATCAGCTAAGGCCTCAGTATCAGCTGCATTAGTGATGGTCCCACAATACCTCCTCAAGTAAGTGTTCTTGGAAATTGTAACCAACCAGGATCTTTGATAAGCTTTGCTTGGACAGAGTAAGTTTAAATAAGAAGCAAGCAGATCCGAGGGGTAAAAGAAGTGATACGTAGCTATCGTTCATTACCAAGATCCTTTTTATCAGCAGTGCACCTTACCCACACTTGCTGTGAATGGTAGGAGATTACAATTCACAGCCCCTCCCTTATTTAGAGCTCTACCACCTGCTAAAGAGAAGCTACTTCCCCAGGAGGGTGACTCCCTACCATGTCTAATATGTCAACAGAGAGTGCCAAATGGACACAAATGTAGAAGAGGCTCTTTATCTCACCTCAAGGAGGGAATCAACTCTGTGGAGCAATTTATGTTTTTGAGCCCCCTGAAGGACTTGACCAGGCTATTCTCTAGCTGAGACCCTATTTGTGCTCAACTTTTGTCTCCAACTCTATCCTGCTGCACTTGCTCTCCATCTCCTGAGAGTATTCTTTCTATAAATCACATAAAGGAGAATTCCTGACTTGGCTCTGATTTTAGAGAAGCTTATCTAAGACACATGGCATATGCAAATCAACTCAAGAAGAATGAATTCTAAATATAGGCCTTAAAAACTCTCACAAATATGATTCCAATAAACATTAGCTCATAAAATTTTAAAATCACAAAACCCTAAAATAAAGTACTATGAGTGAGAGTCATGAGGAGGAAATTGCAAAAATTTCATAAAACAGAAGCATCAAATTTTATATATGTGTGACATTTGATACATAATGTATAAAAAGAAATATAAACTAAGCAAATAAAGAACAAAATATATCAAAAGCCAAGCCAATTTGTAAGAAAAAAAGAGTTTTTAGTAACACGTAATAGATGAAATTAAGACTCAATAAATAAATGAAAGAGCAAATTAGACGGAAGAGAACACATAATTAGTTTGGTAGGAAAAAAAAAAAGATTTGAATTAATACTGCAGAATATAGCACAGAAAGACCTGAAGGTGTAAAATAGATTGAAATACATGCAGAACAGAGAGAGGAAGCTGCCATACATATAACCATAGTTCTAGCTCAGTAGAGATATAGAAGGAATATCTCAAGACGTAATATCTGAAATTCTTTCAAAGGTCAGGAAAGACACCAATCCACAGATTCAGGAAGTCAACTAAATCCCAAATAATACAAAGAAATTCACTACCAGATATTTGTCATGTCACATGGAATGAGACTTCTGAGATCTGATTTCTTCTCCCAACAGTTACTAGCTAGGCAACTTGGGTCAAATTATTTAACTTTTCTTTGCCACAGTTTCTGATCTATATAATAGATAAACTAATAGTACCTACCTTAAAGATTGTCAGAAGGATTAAATGTTCATATTGACAAGGCTCTTAGAATAGAGCTGTTGGATTTTTAATATTCATCTGTATTACTTTTACCTTGAATGCTCACACAAAGTGCTCTGGATCAGAGATAGATTTCTTATTAATTATCTCACAATAAAAAATGAAAATAAGCAAACAGGCCTCCTTTGCCCTAAACCTAACCTATGATGAAAGCCATGTAGTCTGTGGGAGACAGAGACTTCACCCTTAAAGAACCCACACAAACTCCCACATGTTCTGGCACCCAGTACAGGAGTAGTATTGATAGAAGCCTGAGCTAGACCTAGCAGAGTTGCCTAGAGAGCCAGGGACTGGCTACAATTCACTCTGGGGACATAGACATTCACAGTAGCCACATATGGGAGCTTTCTACCACATGGACACTGCTGCTTGCAGCTGCTATCATGGGATCCTCCCTCTGGCTCATTAATGCCAAGACCTGGCCCCAACCAACAGCTTGTGCTGCAAGTTCAGTTCAGTTCAGTCGCTCAGTCATGTCCCTCTTTGAGACCCCATGAACTGCAGCACACCAGTTCCCTGTCCATCACCAACTTCTGGAGCTTGCTCAAACATATGTTCATTGAGTCAGTGATGCCATCCAACCATCTTATCCTCTATCGTTCCAGTGCTGGAAACCTCAGGCCAAACAACTAACTGGTTGGGAACACAGTCCCACCCATCAGCAAACAGACTTCTGAAAAACTTGCCGAGTTCACAGCCACCTCTAAACTCAGCACTTCCGAAGAATCCACAGTACCAGAAGGCCAAGACCCAGCTCCACCCACCAGTAGGCCAGCACCAGCAGCTCGCACCAGGAAGCCTGCACAAGCCTCTAAACCAGCCTAATCCATGATGGGGCAGACAGCAGATGTAAGAAAACCACAGTTCTTCAGCCTGAGGACCTCGTCCACCTCATCAGGCCAGACCCTACCCTGGGACCAGTGGGGACCCAGCTCTGTAACTAGCAGGCCAACACAAGCTTCAGGACACCATGGACCACATATGCAACTGTGTCAAGAACCAGACCCCTGTCTACCAATGATCTGACACCAGCTCTGGGATCCCTGGGACCTGAAGCCAGACTTTAGGACTGATCTCACTACCTGCCAGTAGGCTGGCACTAACTCCAGGATTCAAATTCATTCACCAGTACGAATGGGGGTACGACAGTCCCAGAGTCTTCTGGACTCTGACTCCAACCACCAGTGAGTTAGCATTAGCCTCAGGGCATCCTGGGGTTCTGCAATCAGCTGCCTCCTGATCAGGCCCCACTAGCAAGGCAGGGTCTGATAAACATCTGGGCCAGGAGCCAACAAAACCTGCCAGCCTGCCTGTACAATCAATCTGCCACAACAGAAGGACCTAGGCAGCCCTCTTAGAGGGAATCTCAAGAGCATATAGCTTAGATGACAAGAGAGGAGTGTGCTGCTGGGTGTTTTGATTTTTTTTTTATACAACTAGAATGAATAATTCTAAAATTTGTATTGAAACACAAAAGATCCTGAATAGCCAAAGGAATCTTGAATAAAAAGGACAGAACTAGAGGTGACACATTTCCTGATTTAAGAATATGCAATAAAACTATAACCAACAAATTAGGATGGTACTGGCACAAAAACAGACATGCATCAATAGAACAGAATCAACAGCCCAGAAATAAACCCATGCACCTTATGGTCACTAATCTATGACAAAAGAGGCAAGCGTATGTAACGGAGAGAAAATAGTCTCTTCAATAAGCAGCGGGAAAACTGGACAGCTACAAGTAAAGGAACAGAATTAGAAATTTTTCTCACACCATACATAAAAATAAACTCAAAATGGATCAAAGACTAAATGTAAGATCTGAAACTATAAAACAGAAGGAAACATAGGCAGAATAATCTTTGACATAAATCATAGCAATATATTTCTGAATCTCTCTTAAAGAGCAATGGAAGCAAAGTCAAAAATAAACAAATGGGATCTAATTAGACCTAAAAGCTTTTGCACAGCAAAGGAAGCCATCAACAGAACTAAAGACAACCTACTCCATGGGCAAAAACATTTGCAAATGATATGATAGATAAGGGGTTAATATTTAAAATATATAAACAGCTCATACAACTCAAAAAAATACAATTAGATTAAAAAATGGGCATAAGTGAATAGACATTTTTCTGAAGGAAAACACACAGATGGCCAAGTGGCAAAAAATGAACATCACTAATCATCATGGATATGCAAATTGAAACCACAATGAGATACCACCTCATACCTGTCAAAATGGCTATCATAAAAATGATCACAAATAAAAAATGTTCACAAGGATATGGAGAAAAAACAACCTTTGTACACTGTTGCTGAGAAGCGGAATGCAAATTGGTATACCACTATGGAAAACAGGATAGAATCTCTCCCAAAAATGGAAAAATAGACCTATTATATGATGTAGCCATTCTATTCCAGGGTATTTTACCAATAGAGCCAGAGAAAACTATAATTTGAAAGGATACATGCTTCTGAATGTTCATTGCAGCACTGTTTACAATGGGCAAGTTTTGAAAGCAACCTAAATATCCATAGAGAGCTGAATGTATAAAGAAGATGCGGTACGTATGCGCAATGGAATACTACTGAGCTATAAAAAAGGATGAAATTGTGCCATTTGCAACAACATGGATAGACCTGGAGGGTATTGTGCTTAGTCAAATATGTCAGAGGGAGAAAAAAAAACAACACTGTATGTTATTAAAATAAACAAATGAATATGGTAAACCAGAAACAATCTCTTAGATATAGAGAACAAATTTGTGATTAATAGTGGGGAGAGGAAAAGAGGAGGGGAAAAATAAGGGTTGGGGATTAAGAGACACAAACTATTATGTATGAAATAAGCCATAAGGATATAGTGTATAGCACAGGGAAAGTAGCTAACATTTTATAATAACATTAAATGGAATATAATACATAAAATTTTGAATCACTGTTATATACCGGAAACCAATCTAGTATTATAAATTAACTATACCTCAATAAAAAGAAATAATTGAAAAACTTTCTTAGTACCTACTTTGAAAACCCATCTAACAGAATCTGGCAATACTGAAGATGTGCAATGCCCCATGACCTAGAATTTTACTCATTGGAATGTGCCCTTGAGACACTCTTGCACATGTGCAACAGAAAAGGAATACAAGAATATTCATAGAAAGTTAGTTCATAATGACAAGAACACAAAACATTCATGTATGGACTGTAACCACCAGGTTCCTCTATCCATGGGGATTATCCCAGTAAGAACACTGGGATGGGCTGCCATGCCCTCCTCCAGGGGATCTTCCCAACTCAGGGATCAAACTCAGGTCTCTTGTATTGCAGTCAGATGCTTTACCAACGAGCCACTAGGGATGCCCAAGAATACTGGAGTGGGTAGCCTATCCCTTTTCCAGGGGAACTTCCCAACCTAGGAATAAAACTGGGATCTCCTGCAATGCAGGAGGATTCTTTATCAGCTGAGCTACCTGGGAAGCCAAAGAAAAAACAGAGCAACATTAAATAATAATAATAATATTAACCACAGGTATTTACCATCAAATATAACGAATGTCACAAATATACTGTTTGGCAAAATAGCAAATTATAAAAACACAGTATAATACTATTATGTAAATCAATAACAAAAGTCAGCAGCATGTCATGTGGATATACACAAATACATAGTAAAATTATAAATAAAAGCAAGGGAATTATAAACACAAAATTTAGAATAGGGATTAGCTTGGGTAAGGAGGCAAACAAATGAAATTAGAGTGGAAGACACATGTTCAAGAGAATTAGAAATGTTACATGTCTCAATAGGGTGGTGAACACTTGTGTTCTTTTAAGAATAAGTCCTAAATATTCAGTTCAGTTGATGAGTCATGTCCAGCTCTTTGCAACCCCATGAACCGAAGCACACTAGGCCTCCCTGTCCATCACCAACTCCCGGAGTCCACCCAAACCCAGGTCCATCGAGTCGGTGATGCCATCCAACCATCTCATCCTCTGTCATCCCCTTCTCCTCCTGCCCTCAATCTTTCCCAGCATCAGGGTATTTTCAAATGAGTCAGCTCTTTGAATCAGGCGGCCAAAGTATTGGAGTTTCAGCTTCAACATCAGTCCTTCCAATGAACACCCAGGACTGATCTCCTTTAGGATGGACTGGTTGGATCTCCTTGCAGTCCAAGAGACTCTCAAGAGTCTTCTCCATCACCACAGTTCAAAAGCCTCAATTCTTCAGCACTCAGCTTTCTTCACAGTCCAACTCTCGCATCCATACATGACCATTGGAAAAACCGTAGCCTTGACTAGACTACCTTTGTTGGCAAAATAATGGCTCTGCTTTTGAATATGCTGTCTAGGTTGGCCATAACTTTCCTTCCAAGGAGTAAATGTCTTTTAATTTCATGGCTGCAATCACCATCTGCAGTGATTTTGGAGCCCAAAAAAATAAAATCTGACACTGTTTCCACTGTTTCCCCATCTGTTTCCCATGAAGTGATGGAACCAGATGCCATGATCGTTTTCTGAATGTTGAGCTTTAAGCCAACTTTTGCACTCTTCCCTTTCACTTTCATCAAGAGGCATTTTAGTTCCTCTTCACTTTCTGCCATAAGGGTGGTGTCATCTACTTATCTGAGGTTATTGATATTTCTCCCAGCAATCTTGATTTCAGCTTGTGCTTCCTCCAGCCCAGCCTTTCTCATGATGTACTCTGCATAGAAGTTAAATAAGCAGGGTGACAATATACAGCCTTGACGTACTCCTTTCCCCATTTTGAATCAGTCTGTTGTTTCATGTCCAGTTCTAACTGTTGCTTCCTGATCTGCATACAGGTTTCTCCAGAGGCAGGTCAGGTGGTCAGGTATTCCCATCTCTTGAAGAATTTTCCACAGTTTATTGTGATCCACACAGTCAAAGGCTTTGGCATAGTCAATAAGGCAGAAATAGATGTTTTTCTGGAACTCTCTTGCTTTTTCCATGATCCAGCAGATGTTGGCAATTTGATCTCTGGTTCTTCTGCCTTTTCTAAAACCAGTTTGAACATCTGGAAGTTCATGGTTCAAGTATTGCTGTATGTACATTAATTAAAATATTATGTACATGTCAAATAATATGTTAATTATACTTATTAGATGTAAAATAGTTTAAACAAAAGGAACATTTGCATAGAAAATATAAAAGGAAGAAAGAAAGGAAAAGGGGAAAGAGGAAGAGAAATTTTTCCTAAATTCTCCCTCCAAAATATTCTTTGTAGGGTGGAAATGGATCAGCAAAACAACCCAAAAGTCATTTCTACACTGTACTGGGTTTGGCACTTTGAGTAGGTTTTCTGAGTCAATGTACAATCTCATATGTTCAAGAAACATTTTTTTTTTTTTTGGCAAAAAGTAAGAAAAGATCTTTGTTTTGAGGTTAGCACAGAACATAGCAAAACATGTAAGTTCTTAAAAGCAGCTCTAAAAATTGTATGCAGTATTCACTATGGAGCAGTCCTTTTGATTGATTCTCTTAGAGACCGCACAACGTGGCTTTGGAGATGAGAAAACATCCTTATCATGAACCCTTGTTTTGCTGGACTGACAATTACTATGAATCTCTCCCATTTCTCTCAATTCTGTTTTTATAGACTGAGAAGCTGCACTGGGATGACCATCCATGGGGACCATATGGATGATGTGTCTTCTCTGTTCAGTTCAGATCAGTCTCTCAGTTGTGTCTGACTCTGCAACCCCATGAATCACAGCACTCCAGGCCTCCCTGTCCATCACCATCTTCCGGAGTTCACTCAAACTCAGGTCCATCGAGTTGGTGATGCCATCCAGCCATCTCATCCTCTGTCGTCCCCTTCTCCTCCTGCCCCCAACCCCTCCTAGCATCAGTCTTTTCCAATGAGTCAGCTCTTCACATCAGGTGGCCAAAGTATTGGAGTTTCAGCTTTAGCATCAATCTTTCCAATGAACACCCATCCTTTAGGATGGACTGGTTGGATCTCCTTGCAGTCAAAGGGACTCTCAAGAGTCTTCTCCAACACCACAGTTCAAAAGCATCAATTCTTTGGCGCTCAGCGTACTTCACAGTCCGACTCTCACATCCATACATGACCACTGGAAAAGTGCTGTCTTCTCTAGTGAAGTCCAAATCAGGGGGCCCGGCCCCAGTAGTTAGCCCCTTTTTAAAAGGTGAATACTGAAGGCTGTAGTTATAAATAGACACGGAACAAAGGACTGGATCAAAATTGGAAAAGGAGTACGTCAAGGTTGTATATTGTCACCCTGTTATTTAACTTACATGCAGAGTACATTATGCAAAATACCAGGCTGGGATGAAGCACAAGATGGAATCAAGATTGCAGGGAGAACATATCAATAACCTCAGAGATGCAAATGAAAACACCCTCATGGCAGAAAGTGAAGAAGAACTAAAGAATCTCTGATGAATGTGCAAGAGGAGCATGAAAGAGCTGGCTTAAAACTCAACATTCAAAAACCTAAGATCATGGCATCTGGTCCCATCACTTCATGGCAAATAGATGGGGAAACAATGGAAACAGTGACAGACTTTATTTTCTTGGGCTCCAACATCACTGCAGATGGTGACTGCAACCATGAAATTAAAGGATGCTTGCTCCTTGGAAGAAAAACTATAACCAACTTATACAGCATATTAAAAAGCAGAGACATTACTTGGCCACAAAAAGGTCCATCTAGTCAAAGCTATGGTTTTTTCAGTAGTCATGTATGAATGTGACAGTTGGACCATAAAGAAGGCTGAGCGCCAAAGAATCGATACTTTTGAACTATAGTGCTAGAGAAGGCTCTTGAGAGTCCCTAGGACTGCAAGGAGATCAAACCATTCAATCCTGAAGGAAATCAATCCTGAATATTCATTGGAAGGACTGATGCTGAAGCTGAAGCTCCAATACTTTGGCCACCTGATGAGAAGAGCTGACTCATTAGAAAAGACCCTGATGCTGGGAAAGATTGAAGGCAGGAGAAGGGGATGACAGAGGATGAGATGGTTGGATAGCATCACCAACTCAACGGACATGAAGTGAGTGAACTCCGGGAGATGGTGATGGACAGGGAGGCCTGGCAGAGGATCAAACTGCCAACATCCACTGGATCATGGAAAAAGCAAGAGAGTTCCAGAAAAACATCTCTTTCTGCTTTATTGACTATGCCAAAGCCTTTGACTGTGTGGATCACAATAAACTGTGGAAAATTCTTCAAGAGATGGGAATACCTGACCACCTGAGCTGCCTCTTGAGAAACCTATATGCAGGTCAGGAAGCAACAGTTAGAACTGGACATGGAACAACAGACTGGTTCCAAATGGGAAAAGGAGTATGTCAAGCCTGTATATTGTCACCCTGCTTATTTAACTTCTATGCAGAGCACATCATGAGAAAGGCTGGGCTGGAGGAAGCACAAGCTGGAATCAAGATTGCTGGGAGAAATATCAATCACCCCAGATATGCAGATGATACCACCCTTATGGCAGAAAGTGAAGAGGAACTAAAATGCCTCTTGATGAAAGTGAAAGAGGAGAGTGCAAAAGTTGGCTTAAAGCTCAACATTCAGAAAACGAAAATCATGACATCTCGTCCCATCACTTCATGGGAAATAGATGGGGAAACAGTGGAAACAGTGTCAGACTTTATTTTTCTCGGCTCTAAAATCACTGCAGATGGTGATTGCAGCCATCAAATTAAAAGATGCTGACTTCTTGGAAGAAAAGTTATGACCAACCTAGATAGCATATTGAAAAGCAGAGACATTACTTTGCCAACAAAGGTCTGTCTAGTCATGGCTATGGTTTTTCCAGTGGTCATGTATGGATGTGAGAGTTGGACTGTGAAGAAAGCTGAGTGCTGAAGAATTGATGCTTTTGAACTGTGGTGTTGGAGAAAACTCTTGAAAATCCCTTGGACTGCAAGGAGATCCAACCAGTCCATTCTAAAGGAGATCAGTCCTGGGTGTTCCTTGGAAGGAATGATCCTAAAGCTGAAACTCCAGTACTTTAGCCACGTCATGCAAAAAGTTGACTCATTGGAAAAGACTCTGATGCTGGGAGGGATTGGGGGCAGGAGGAAAAGGGGATGACAGAGGATGAGATGGCTGGATGGCATCACTGACTCAACGGACATGAGTGAGTGAACTCCAGGGGATGGTGATGGACAGGGAGGCCTGGCATACTGCAATTCATGGGGTCACAAAGAGTCAGACATGACTGAGAGACTGAACTGAACTGAACTGAACTATTTTAAGTGTTAACAAAATTCAAGGCAGTCCTAACTCTAATCAAAAATAAGAAAGTAAGTTGCTAATCTATGGACTTTACAGAGGAAAAAGAACTAGATTTTAAAATCATATTTCACAGAAAAATCTAAATTGACTTTTCAGGTTATGAATACTTAATTATGGTAGGAACAGTCCAGAAATAGCCCATTTTAATTCATTTGGGAAACAGTATTTTTCACTATGCTGAGTCTCATGCTGAGGAAAGAGAACAGGAAGAGGCATAATTTTGAGCTATCAAGCTTAACACACATATATAAGACAAATATCCTCCCTCCCCCTTTTTCATGGCAGGATTGAGCCTGCTTAATATCATACTAGTGGTAAAACCCAAATAGTGGCCAAAGATATACTCTGGCATGAAGAAACATGACATACAAAAAGTACTGAAAGGAAATTCACATGTATACATATTATTAAGATAAGTATCATTAAAGATGCTTTCATTAGTGGATAATTACACATTGAAACTCATCTTTTGCCTGTCAACTCAACATTTTTAAAATGGAAATGGTACAAATAAAGCAGATTTTTGATTCTGTACTCTGAATATTATTTGCAGAAGTGACCATAATCTTGGAAACATTTTAATACTCATTCATTCCCTATCAAAGCCATAGTAGGAATAAGTCTCTCTGCATCTTCACTTGAAAAGAACTGCAATGGGCAGACCCATATTTAGTAAATGTAACTCACCAGTAAAGGCAGAACACAACAGTCTGTATTAAAGAGAGTTTCCTTCCATAGACAGCGAGGAAGAAATGAGAAGAGCTTACCTTTATGATGGTTTGCACTAGATACAACTTTCCCCCACAAGGTTACAATAAATATTATTATTAGCAGTTTTCCTTTTGTTGCTTTCTGTAAGTATCTCTTACTCATCCTGCAAAAAATAATAATAATAATTAAAATCTTAAGTATGTGAACCCACTGTTTTTCCACTATAATCATGGTACATTTACAAGTTCCTATGACATCTTAAGGAGAAGGCAATGGCACCCCACTCCAGTACTCTTGCCTGGAGAATCCCATGGACTGAGGAACCTGGAAGGCTGCAGTCCATGGGATCGCACAGAGTCGGACACGACTGAAGTGACTTAGAAGTAGCAGTATGACATCAATACCTAAATTTGCATTTCTTATATTAAAATACTATTCTCTCTATATAAATTATGAACAGAAAAAAGATTAAAGTTTTCCAAACACAGTACTTTGATACAATACAAGGGATAAGAGAGGCCCTACCTCTATCAATCTTGTTTCACTTAATGACAGCTGAAATCAACCAGAAAACATTACTATTTTTCTCTCCATATAAATATAGATTCAACTTTTTCAAAAATTTCAAGGCACAGTTGTTTGAATAATCTTTTAAGTAAGTGATTTGTTTTACTTTTAAAAAATCCTTCTTCAAAGCCAAGTCAAATGGTCAGGGTAAACAGTTGAGATAAAATGTATTTGATGAATTCCTGCACAGAATAAAGTCACTTCAAATCTACTATTTCTAATGTGCTTTTTAAAAGTCAGTTTACTGTACAGCATCACTACTGCTGAAACACAGATGTCTTAATATTGTTGGAATCTACCATGCTGTACTTTATGACTAGGAGAAAAATGAAATAGCAGAATGAAAAATAGCAAGTTAACATTTGCAAGTTGAGACTACAAAACAGGAAAACAAAGCAATGTTATAATAAAATAGCTACCCAAAACAAAAGTTTAGCACCTACTTTCTGTAGCACTGAATACAACATTATTTCAACTGTTCTTCAGGACAAACTGGGGATGCTGGTATGTCTATCCCATTTTATAGATGATGGAGGACAAAAACTACATTAAATTTGTGTTTAATGAAACAGTAAAAACTCAAACAGCAAATTGCCTTAACCTAAAATCTTTACATTAACTATTATATTGCTAAGGGGTAAGCAAAACATAAAACATAATCCATCCACATTTTATTCATGAGGGAGATAAAATATACTTCCATCACACTGTACCTCCTCAGATTCGATCCTGAATGGACTGAACTCCATTCTTATCTGACCTGCATTCTTGTCTTAGTTCCAATGCAAGTTTGTGATATTGCTTCCTCACCTAGCCTGATTCCTCCTCCTGAGTCCTCCATGTTATCTTTTTGCTCACACCTTCACTTCCAAAATATTCTGGCTCCAAAAGTATGACTCAGTGGTAGCAATGATGACTGTATAATTTTGAAGAGGAGTCACTCATACCAATAAACGGATTAAAAATAAATTGATATTTTATACATATTTAATACAGACACACAGTTACACTTCTTGGCCTGGAGAGATTGTTCACACTGATTCAGATGTTGAGGGGGCAGCACTGTATGACTAAGAATACAGACTCCAGACTTACTCCCGAGTCAGACTGTTTGGATTTGAGTCCGGCTCTCTTGGCTTCTAATTGAGCAATCTTGTGTGAGTTTCTGGATCTCCTGCCTCAACTTTTTCTTCTGCCATATGGAGTATGTATGTGAAAAGCCTGGCCCCATGGCTGGCATGTATAAGGGATCAGTGACTATGAGCCTGGAAAGTGTTCAGTCACTTGGATGTTTTGTTGTTCCTGGAGTACATGAGTAGGCCATTCATTCATGAGATGATTGAAGGGAATTTCAGTGGGCCCAACAGCTGCAAGTACTCCATGGACCTTGGTCTTGTGACGTGTTTAGATAATGTACAAAGGAATAAGTGTTGACCCTTGGATTAGATGGCTTGGTTTAAAATCTGGCTTCTCGCCTACTGTCTATATGACTTTATAAATTACTTAACTAAGTATTTTTGCAACCAAAATGAGAATAATATCTATCTCATAGTTGTTGGTACAAAAACTAAAGGAGTTAGTTCATGGAAAGAATTTACCACTACGCATACAAGATAATTAACGCTCAATAGGTTTTAACCATTACTACGGCCGTAACTTTGTTAGACCTCCATTTCCCAAATCTGTGTGTTCTGCAAGGCATCACTTTCACAGAATGTTAATACAGTATTAGTGAAAAACAAAGGGGGCAAGTAGATTTACAAAACTCTGGGTGCAATTAGATTTTTTGAAACAAGAGGCATATCTGAGAGCACAGCATTGTCTAGAAACCTTTCTTCAGAGTGTAATACAGTATACTAATGTCCTCAGGAAGTATCTTAGAAAAACAATCTGGTTTAGGGGTGTTCAATCTCAAGTGCCCATTGCATTCCCATTTAAACTCTTCCATTCTATTACCTTTGTGGTGTTTTGGCACTCTTACTGTTAGCTTTGTTATGAGATTCTTCTTTTCTCACATTTTTGCCACCATCCTGCCTCCTCTCCTACATCCAATCCCTACAACCATATTGTACTGCATATCCTATAACAGAATGAACAGTTTAGCAAACTTCATCTGACAAGAAGAGCTGCTTAGCATAATTCTTGATAATAGCTTTCCCGTAGCAAATGGCCTCTGCTACAAGGTCAATGACCCACTGTATTTTCCCTATCATTGTTCACCAACCACATGGCATGACAGAACTGACAACTGGTCAAACTGATTACCAGACATATGGAAACAGAAACACCCACAAAGTCACCAGGCTGTCAAACTGAAAAAGGAAGGAGAAAGCAGGTCAACATTTGGAAGCCTGTAAAGACCCCTGCCTTTCCTCTCATTCTACCCCTACCCCTATCCAGTCAATGACCACATTCTGTCAATACTGCTTTCTGAATATCTCTTACTTATGCACACATCCCTGCTGCAATACTGCAGTTCAGGCCACCAAAATTTTTCATGGGCAACACGCAGCCTCCTAACTGGACTTCCTGCTGCCAATATTGTCATCCTTTGGAACCAAAGGCTGGATCTTTGTCTGCTTTTCTTGTGATTCTGTTTGTTGTATTTAGTACTTAGGAAGTGCCTGATAAATACTGCTAATTGAGTGAAACACATTCTCTATGTGTGCTGTGCTTAGTCACTAAGTTGTGTCTGACACTTTGTGACCTCATGGACTGTAGCCCACCAGGCTCCTCTGTCCATGGGATTCTCCAAGCAAGAATACTGGAGTGGGTTGCCATGCCCTCCTCCAGGGGAATCTTTCCAACCCAGGGACCAAACCCAAGTCTTCCATGTTGCCGGAACATTCTTTACCATCTGAGCCACCAGGAAAACCTATATAGCAGTCTCTATACTGTAGCCAAACATGTAACTATGATCATGAGACCCCCTTCATATGATTAAAACCTTCACACAATTCTCTTCTATGTTTAAGAAAAAAAAAAAAAAACTTGTACTGGTATCAGAGTTAAAAACAATAACTTTACTCTTTCTGTCTCCAATCTTACTTTACACCATTCTTCCCCATCTCTCTCCACATACACTCATAGTCAATATTTTAATTCTACAAAATTTCCTCCACATCTTCCAGCTGATGTCACCTGAATCTCCATGTCACCTGAAACATATCACCCACCTCCATGTGCCACCCACTCTTCAAACTGCTAACTTCTATTCATTGGTCAGAGTGTAGCTTAGAATTCTTGCTATAGGACTTGGTCAAGACCATGTTAACAGCCCTACTTTATATATACCAGGCACATGTCACACTGTAATATAATTTTCTATTTACTTATCCCCATCCCTCACTGTCATACGATAGGGACTGTGAACCACACACTTGAAAATACCTAGAGCCTGAGAGTCTCTTGAACTGCAAGGAGATCAAACCACTCAATCCTAAAGGAAATCAACCCTGAATATTCATTGGAAGGATAGATGCTGAAGCTCCAATACTTTTGCCACACGATGCAAACAAGCCAATTCATTAGAAAAGACCCTGATGCTGCGAAAGACTGAGGGCAGGAGGATAAGTGGGCGACAGAGTACAAAATGATTAGACAGTATCACCAACTCAATGGATATGAACCTGTGCAAAGTCTGGGGCATAATGAAGTGCCGGGAGCCAGCGTGGAGAATCCCACCCATGGCAAAGGTCATGAGGAAGAGGCCTGACTGGCAAAGGCGAGATCAGGATTCAAAGAACCCCCTGAACTTCCTTGAGCATCTACCCCCGAACCAGAATCTGTCTGTCTTATTATTTTATGTCTTTCACCAGCTCTTCTGACATTAGCAGGGGTCTATCCCTGACCAAAAGAGTTAACACTGGGCTTTAGTTTCTAAATCTCCTAGGCATGAAAGGAGTGTTTCAAACCCTCTGTTAGCATTCTAGCTTACATGGCAGCTTTATCCAGACTCTTGCAACATTGTTGAGCCTATGCAATGCCTGCTGCCAAGCTCTCACATCCCTTATCCATTGTGTTCCCGGGAGTGCATATAGTCAGGATGTAGAAGAAGCAAGTAATAGCCTTAGCGTTAGCAACATTAGACTTTGAGTTAATAAGTTCTTTCTTTGCTGTAACCTGCTGAATCTTTGTTCCATAAAAATGTAACTCTGTACTTTAAGGGTGACTCAGGCTAAGAATTTAAGAAGAAACACTTTAAGGGAAAATCATTGTTCTGGTGTTCTGGCTGACCAACCTTTATCAAAAGGAGGTCATGGAATATCAACAGGCCTCCGGAATAGAAGATGATGTACAGAAAATAAGACTTTTGCAGGAAGGAACCTGATATCGATAAAAGTTATTACTGATGGAATGTTGAGTTGACTGCATTTTTCACCTTGCTGTATGTATAACTCAGGGTATAAAAGCCCCGAGAAGAATAAAGTAATGGGCCTCGCTCGAAGAAGCTTGGTCGCCCCGTGTTATCTCTTTATCTATCTTTCTTCATTCGCTGACGTCGCCCATCCTGAGGATATCCCTGGACTGTGCTGAGGCTGGACCTCAGCAATGAAGGACACAGAAGGCTGGCAGAAGGCAGTCCATGTGGTCACAGAGAGTCAGAAACGACTTAGCAAGTGAACAATAAAAAAGAGCCTGGCCCAAGGTTCAGTTCAATAACAAAAGGGCCTGGCCCAAGGTTCAGCTCAATAACTAAAAGAGTATTTGTTGAACGTGGGTCACATCATGATATCGTGCCATCGCCAACATGAGCAGGAAGCAAGCGTGTGTCACTATTTTAGGATGAAACTAGGAAAAGACCCACAGAAAGAAGAAAGTGAGATACGGGTAGGGGAGGGCAAGATAAGACAAAGCAAAGAAGAAAAAGAAAAGGGAGAAATCCAATCTGGAATGTGATTTATTCTGCTTTTAAAATACCAACCAAGATTGAGCTAACTGAAATGTAACAGAATGATGACTAATGTTCCACGAAGGGGCAACACCCAAGAAAAAAACCCTAAAGAAAAAAGGCTGGATGGTATGCTTCTTCTTGACCTTGTACAAGAGCACAGAGGGTGGGGGCACTCACTTCTCATTCAAGGTGCTAAACACCAGGTAGCGGTCTAAAAATTTCCCCCACAGTCAAAGATTGAATGCACTTTCAAAACTGTCACACTTATCTGTTGTTTTGTTTTTTTCTTTCTTTTTTTTTTTTTTTTTGTAGGCAACATTTAAGTGAACTTTATAACAGCAAAAGCTGTGAGAAGAAACTGGAAACTGAAGGATAAATTCACAGAGAGGATGAAACCTTGAAATTGCTCCCCAAGCAGCAGCCGCTGGCAAGACAGGGGAAATAGGATAATTGAGAAATGCTAACCTTGGCTGTGAAGGATGTTGAAGTGAAAAGCTGTCAAAGTAGAGAACTGACAATTAAATCTCCAGACTTTCTTTTGCTCTTATCATCTGTACTATGTTTCAGTTGTATCCATTCAGATGTAGATGTCTGAATGGTGTTAGAACCCTCTGCCTCCCCACTGATGTTAAAAGTGCATTTTAATTATAAATAAGAAAGAAACTATTATGCTGCTAGAAAAATCACTTCACCATAAAAACAGAAGGCAGGTTTAACTGATATAAAGAAGATGGAAGAGGAAAAAAGGTGGGAAAGACTTATAAACAAGGAGATAAAAAGCTGGAGGCCAGAACCCAATCACCTGGCCTCTCCCAGAACTTAAGGCACTTCTTATTTGTGGAAGAAAAGGTCATGTGTATGCGTGTGTTTAGGCGTGCTTGGTCATTCAGTTGTGTCTGACTCTGTGCGACCCCATAGATGGCAGCTCACCAGGCTCCCCCATCCCTGGGGCAATGTATATAGGGTTGGCCACAAAGTTCATTTGAGTTTTTCCATGTTACAAAAACCCAAAGGAACTTTTTGGCCAGCTCAGTACAAAAGTTTTTTTATAGGATGTTTTTCTACACTGATCTAATATTCATAACAACCTTGTGTCAACAAATTACGATGGCATGAACTTTAACAGTCAAATCTAGTATGGGAATTTAACCTTGAAATAGAATGCTCCAACTGATAAGTTCCTTCTCTCCTGATAGGGACCAGAATGGTACTTATAAAATGTAAATCAAATAATACCACACCCCACTCTCTGCTGAAAACCCTAGAAATTTACCTGTGTACTGAAATAAGAGTAAAAATCTCAATTTCTCACTGGAGAGAACATTCAACATCATCTCCCTGCATGGCTTTTCTGGCCTCAATTCACATCCATGTTCCCCTCCATCCTTACACTTCAGACACATAGGCCCTCCCTCTGTCCTTTTGTCAGGGGAGGTAATCAAGAGGACATGACTGCTGGTTGATACTCAAGCTGTACCCAGGCAGTCAGAGGGTCCTTCCCTGTCCTGGGAATGTATATTCTGCCCACCATGCCCACAGGGAGAGCTACTCCAAGGATGTACCTTGAGAGGTGATGTGTGTTGCTAAGACCAACCAGACTGAATACATGACTGAACCCTAGTAAAGTCTCTTAAGATTTGCTGGGCAGCTGCGGAGATCAACTCATCCAGAACCTAAGACAAGCCTCCTATGTAAGTTCCCTTGCTTGTTAAATGCGCCACTTAACAATCTGTAGTGTTTTCTCACTTGTGTGCCCCTCCTCACCCTCCACATATGGAGGCCAGTTTCAGATTTCACCCTGGAAACTCCAAGGGTGTAAACCAATCCCCTTGCAGCCAAATTCATTCTAGAACTCAAATTAAATGTTAGCTCTGCCTTAAAAGCTCTCGCTCTAGTCTTTGCATGGTCAGTTTCAGTTCATGATCACCTCCACAGAGGACACCTCCTGAGCATTTTACCCTTCAGAGTCCAGAGACACCCACTCCACTCTCTCTTGTTCCTAATATCCTGTCGTATAGGTCTTCCTTATCTTAAAATGGGGCTACATCCAGATTAATTCAGTGTACACTGAAAATGCATTTGATACACTTAACCTACAAAACATCAGAGCTCAGACCAGCCTACCTTAAGCATGCTCAGAATACTTACATTAGCCTTTGCATGCATGCTAAGTCGCTTTGTGTCCGACTCTTCCTGACGCTATGGGCCGTAGCCCACCAGACATCTCTGCCCATGGGATTCTCTAACCAAGAATACCAGAGTGGGTTTCCATACTCTCCTCCAGGGGACTTTCCTGACCCAGGGATCGAAACCAAGTTTCTTAAGTCTTCTGCATAGTCAGGCAAGTTCTTTATCACTAGCATCACCTGGGAAGCCCAACATTAGCCTCCAGTTGGCAAACATAAAGCCTATTTTGGAGAAGGAAATGGCAACACACTCCAGTATTCTTGCCTGGAGAATCCCATGGACAGAGGAGCCTGGCAGGCTACAGTCCATGGCGTCACAAGAGTTGGATATGACTTAGTGACTAAACCACCAAAGCCTATGTTACAATGAAGTGTTGAATATCTCATAAATTTATTGAGTGTTGTATTGAAAATGAAAAAGAGAATGGTAGTATGGGTACAGAATGATTCTAAGTGAAGCAGCTATTTACTCTGGGGATCACATAGCTAATAGGAAGCTTCAATTCACCCCAATTTTCCAGTATCAGGAACAAGTATCGTACCACATATTGCCAGCCAAGAAAAAAAATCAAAACTCAAAGTATAGTTTGAAAGTATAATCAAATTCAAAGTTATATGAATGCAAACCATTTAAAGTTGGGGACCATCTATATTTCCTCTATTTATTATAGTCTGAAATTATTTTATTCACTTATTTACATATTTGAAGTATTTGTTTTCTTCTCTCATTAAAATGTTATTTCTATAAGGACAAATCCTCTCTCTCTCTTTTTTTTTTTTTTTTTTTGCCACACCACACAGCATGTAGAACTTCTCCAACCAGGGACTGAACCTGTGTCCCTGCATTGGAAGCATAGTGCTTTAACCACTGGACTGCAGGGAAGTCCTAGTCCCTCTCTATTAATCACTGTGCCAGCACACAGAACAATACCCACATCACAGAACATCAACATATGTTCAATGAAGGAATCTGTGCATTGATTTTAGAATCAGAACAAATGAATCCTTTTTAATGGAGGTTTCATTACTTTTTTATTTTAAACAACTAAATGTCTGCTATACTCAGCAGCTAAGAATGCCAGTGGAAAGTATGGTGCATATATTGGTAGAGTGATACCAAATGAAGTGAGGAGAGTGGGAGATGAGAAAATGAAAGCAGACTAAATTACTCTTTTAAGAAACATACTGAAAAGGGAAGTAAAGATGAAATGGTAGAGAGAGACTTGAACAGGTGATTAGAAAAAGCCAGAAGGAAGAGGTAAGTTAAAATTACCAAAGTCAGGGTAGACTAAGATTAAGTTTTTGTAAATATCTATGCTCTACAAATACAGGTTATTATTACAATTTTATTATTATCCTTAGTATTGTTATTACTTTTGATTTCCCTATTTTATATTGAAGCAAATGCATCTTCCAAAATTAATCATCTTTTGTTTTCTGATAGGTTATTACAATGGCCCTACTAAATATGACATCTTGAGCCACAAATTTCACTACATTGCTGGTTTTATCCAATAATAATGTCCAACTTGACTAGCATTTATGATAAATACTATGACTCTATTTATGATGTCCAATTTATTTACTGAAATAGCAGCATTCTTTGAGGTAGACAGACAGTGATATCAGTATTGAGATTAGAAAAATAGATATAGACATGAAACAACAGACTGGTTCCAAATAGGAAAAGGAGTACGTCAAGGCTGTATATTGTCACCCTGCTTATTTAACTTCTATGCAGAGTACATCATGAGAAACGCTGGACTGGAAGAAACACAAGCTGGAATCAAGATTGCTGGGAGAAATATCAATCACCTCAGATATGCAGATGACACCACCCTTACGGCAGAAAGTGAAGGGGAGCTGAAAAGCCACTTGATCAAAGTAAAAGAGAGTGCAAAAGTTGGCTTAAACCTCAACATTCAGAAAATGAAGATAATGGCATCCGGTCCCATCACTTCAAGGAAAATAGATGGGGAAACAGTGGAAACAGTGTCAGACTTTATTTTGGGGGGGCTCCAAAATCACTGCAGATGGTGATTGCAGCCATGAAATTAAAAGACGCTTACTCCTTGGAAGAAAAAGAAAAGTTATGAGCAACCTAGATAGTATATTCAAAAGCAGAGACATTACTTTGCCGACTAAGGTCCGTCTAGTCAAGGCTATGGTTTTTCCTGTGGTCACGTATGGATGTGGGAGTTGGACTGTGAAGAAGGCTGAGCGCTGAAGAATTGATGCTTTTGAACTGTGGTGTTGGAGAAGACTCTTGAGAGTCCCTTGGGCTGCAAGGAGATCCAACCAGTCCATTCTGAAGGAAATCAGCCCTGGGATTTCTTTGGAAGGAATGATGCTAATGCTGAAACTCCAGTACTTTGGCCACCTCATGGGAAGAGTTGACTCACTGGAAAAGACTTTGATACTGGGAGGGATTGGGGGCAGAAGAAGAAGGGGACGACAGAGGATGAGATGGCTGGATGGCATCACTGACTACATGGACGTGAGTCTGGGTGAACTCCAGGAGCTGGTGATGGACAGGGAGGTCTGGAGTGCTGCGATTCACGGGGTCGCAAAGAGTCGGACACAACTGAGCGACTGAACTGAACTGATAGATGCATATTAAAGTGTAAGGGATCCATGTGTGTACATACTTTGTACATACAATATATAGTAGCAGATTTAAGAGATAATCATGTGACCCTACCAATAATCCTATGGTATTGTATGATATTATCCAGAAGCTGAGGTGGTAAGTTCTACTCATTTTTATTATTGGTATTCATTTGTATCCACTTTATACCACATATCCAATACCATGACATTATAGTATTTCACACCACACTTAACTGTGTATATTATTTGAATTAGAATCTACCCACTGAATAGAATCTGGATTTCCCATTTTTAAATTATCGAAAGTTTATAGATTTATGGAACTTCCCTGGTGGTCCAATGGTTAGGAATCTACCTTGCAGTGCAGGGAACAGGTTCAGTTCCTGGTCAGGGAACTAAGATCCCAGATGCCATGGGGCAACTAACCCTGTGTGCTGCAATTAGTAAGCCTGAGTGCCACAACTAGAGAGAAGCCCACAGGTCCCAGTGAAAGATTCCATTTGTCACAACCAAGACCTTAAGTAGCCAAATGAATATCTAAAAATTAAAGTTTATTTACTTTGCATTTTTGTATGCCAGTCATAAGATTAGTCCAATTAGTTCACATTTTTTTAGGTAACTTCAAAGCAAAGACTTTGGAATATAATCCTGGTTCTCACATTTTTCTAAATGGAAACAATAGCTATAAAATTCTCTCAATACATCAGTGTTTCATGATGAATGTACCTTTTACATTCCATTCAGTTAAGAAGTCGACCCTGGAGATTTAGCCAAGAAAGCTCCACTGGTTTCTAAGGATTGCCTGGCAGCAAATATAAGCCTCTTTTAAGAATCACTATTGCCTCCTTCCTTCACCCAAAATTTATACTTCCATTCATTTTCCTATAATACCGCAATTTTGGTGGGTACAGAAACCCAGGAGTGCTTTTGCTTTATGCCTAGTAATGTACAACCAAAGTGCTGATTTTACATAAATGCCTTTGCCACCTACAGACCATAATGATAGGAAATAGAAATGTATTATCATTCAAATGATTTTTCCCGAAATATACAATATTCTAAGGCTCCAAGTGCTAAAACCCAAAACAGACAAAAACACTAAAGGCAAAATAAAGCAATCATTTATGAGAGACACCTGAAATGACGAGGGCTAAGCTAAACCACATTGCTGTGTATGTTATTACAACTGAATCACTTACCTTCGTTTTCAATCTATAAAATGGGAATGCCATCTATTTTTTCAAATAGGAATATCATTATAACTAATAAGAAATTGTGTGATGGTTTGAACTTAAAAGAAAGTTAGATGCTAAATCAGCAACACTACTATTTCTTCAAAGATCCTTCTTTCAGAGCATGGCTTGCAAGGCAGAACTACTTACCTGAATATGATCCTAGCTCTGACATACAATAGGAAAATGCCTTTGTCGAGTTTACTTAACAACTATGAGCCTCAATGCCCACATATGGAATGCATAAATACTATTACATACTGGTAGGCCTGTTGTAAGGAATAAATACAGTGTATATAAAGGATATGACACAAAGCCAGAATAAAGTAGACACTCAAACTATAGCGATTATTATACATTATTAATAACATCTAGGGCATAGCCACCTGGCTGGGAATTAGTGAGAAATAAAGTTTTTGAGCAACAAGTAAAAGAACTTACATGTTTTAATCATAGGTGAAAATGAATCTACTTTTAGGAATTTATCCTAAGTCTATAGAATTAAAGGCAGGAATATGAAACAGTCTTTTTTTTTTTTTTTTTTTGAAACAGTCTTAAAAAAAAGAAAAAGCAAGGCTGATTAATAGAGTCTTCAGATGGTTCTGCAAAATGAATACTGATACTGAGCTATCAGAGAATAGACATTAAATCTATAAATGTACAGAATTCTAAGATCATTAGATACGTTAGATCATTAGATATCTCTAATGCCTGTAGAGATACCTGGAACACAGCATGCTAACTGAAGTTATTAATATTGCTACATATGTTTATAGTTTTAAATATACTGGTATCTATGGCCAACTAATCTATAACAAAGGAGACAAGAATATATGAAGAAAAAGAGTCTCCTTAATAAGTGGTGCTGGAAAAAGTGCACAGTTTCATGTAAAAGAATGAAATTAGAACATCTCCTGGGCTTCCTTGGTGGTTCAGTAGTTAAAAATCCACCTTGCAATGCAAGTGACACCGGTTTGATTCCAGGTCCGGAAAGATCCCACATGCTGCAGAGCAATTAAGCCCCTGCGCCATAACTACTGAGCCTCTGCTCTAGAGCCCATGAGCCACAGTCATTCAGCCCATATGCTGTAACTACTGAAGCCCACGTGCCTAGAGCCTGTGCTCCACGGCAAGAGAAGCCAGCGCAAGGAGAAGCCTGCTCACTGCAGCCAAGAGTAGCTCCACAGGCCAAAATCAGAGAGAGCCCACGTGGCATCGAAGACCCACCACAGCCAAAAATAAAACAAAATAAATAAATCTTCAAAAAAAAGAGTCTACTATCATGTCTTTTAAAACACAAGAGAGAACATCTCCTCACATCATGTACAAATATAGACTCAAAACTGGTTAAAGACCTAAACGCAAGACATGAAAGTTTAAAACTCCTAGAAGAAAACACAGGCAGAATACTCTTTGACATAAACTGTAGAAATATTTTTTGGGGGGATCTGAATGAAATAAATGCAAAAATAATAAATAGGATCTAATTAAACTTAAAAAATTTGCACAGCAAACCATCAACAAAATGAACAGACAATCTACGGAATGGGAGGAAATATTTGCAAGTGATATGACAGCTAAGGGGTTAATATCCAAAACATATGAACAGCTTATACAACTCAATATCAAAACCAAAACAAAACAAACAACCCAATCAAAAATGGTCAAAAGATCTGAATAGACATTTTTCTAGAGAAGACATACAGATGGCCAACAGGCACATGAAAAGATCCTCACGATAACTTTCTGATGTAAGCTCTGTGCATATTAATATTCTCAGATTACAGATCAAAACTGAAAGAACATTTGAAGACAAGTTGTAGATGGTAGTGTTCAGTTCAGTTCAGTCGCTCAGTCGTGTCCGACTCTTTGCGACCCCATGAATCACACCACGCCAGGCCTCCCTGTCCATCACCAACTCCCGGAGTTCACTCAGACTCACGTCCATCAAATCAGTGATACCATCCAGCCATCTCATCCTCTGTCGTCCCCTTCTCTTCCTGCCCCCAATCCCTCCCAGCATCAAAGTCTTTTCCAATGAGTCAACTCTTCCCATGAGGTGGCCAAAGTACTGGAGTTTCAGCTTCAGCATCATTCTCTCCAAAGAAATCCCAGGGCTGATCTCCTTCAGAATGGACTGGTTGGATCTCCTTGCAGTCCAAGGGACCCTCAAGAGTCTTCTCCAACACCACAGTTCAAAAGCATCAATTCTTCGGTGCTCAACTTTCTTCACAGTCCAACTCTCACATCCATATATGACCACTGGAAAAACCATAACCTTGACTAGACGGACCTTTGTTGGCAAAGTAATGTCTCTGCTTTTCAGCATGGTAGAGGAGGGTCTTAAAACCAATTTTCCACCCACTGGTTCCATTCTCACTGCAAAGGTAGTTAACAATACTCCAAATACTCTGTAATGGGCCCCAAAGTAGAAGGTACATTTTAGACTTTAAAAAAAAGACTAAAAGCAAGTTCTATCATTTATCTAGAAAATCATCAAAAGATCACCATATTGCCATGACACTGGATAAAGGAAATACTATTGTTTTTCATTACTGTGATCTATGGGCTACAAAACAATCAGTCTTTAAATGGTGTATCTTTTATTATTTATACTCAGTGCATGATCTGGTGAAAGGTGAATTAAAACTTCAGAGTTAAGGGTCCAATATCTACCAGATATTAGTCTATTGAGATTAGACCTAATAAAATTGTTATATCAGAAGTGACAAATTTAGGATTATCAGATAAAATAAAGGATGCCAACTTAAATTCACTTTTATATTTTTACAGGTTTACTGAGAAAAATAATATATTAGAATGCTGCAAATATTAGTGTATACAGTTTGATGCATTTGGCCATGTCAACACTCATGATACCATCATCATTATCAAGACATGCAAATATCCATCACCTCCAAAGTTTCCTTCCGTTGTTTCCTTCTGTATATAAGTCTGTTAAGGACAATGCTTAATATGAATTGTACCATCTAAACAAATTTCAAAGTGCACAATGCCACACTGTTAATTATATGCACTCTGCTGTACAGCAGATTTTCAGAACTTATTCGTGCTTTATAACTGTAACTTTATACCTACTGAATAACTACCCATCTTCTCCCACATCCTCTGGCAAACAACTTTCTGTTTTCTGCTTTTCCAAGTTTGACTAATGAGATACCTCATATGAGTGGAATTATGCAGTACTTGTCTTCTTGTAACTGACTTATTTCACTTAGCATACTGTCTTTCAGATCCATCCATGTAATCACAAACAGCAGGATTTCCATCTTTCTTGAGGCTGAATAATATTCCCCTACATGAGTATACCAGGCTTCCCTGGTGACTCAGTGGTAAAGAACCTACCCTCCAGTGTAAGAGGCGTGGGTTTGACCCCTGGGTGGGGAAGATCCCCTGGAGAAGGAAATGGTAACCCACTCCAGACAAAGGAGTCTGGTGGGCTACAGTCCATGGGGTAGAAAAAAGAGTCTGACACAACTTAGCAACTAAACAACAGTGAGTATACCACATTTTCTATATCCATTCATTCGTCAGTAGTCATTTCAGTGGTTTTGATATCTCGGCTATTGTTAACAATGAGGTAATAAACTTGGGAGTGCAGATCTCTCTTCAAGATATTAATTTCAATTATACTTTAGAAATATACCCAGGAATGGGATTACTAGATTTTTATGGTATTCCTATATGGATGAATTTTTTGGGTGGCATCACGAACTTAATGGACATGAGTTTGAGCAAATTCTGGGAAACAGAGAAGGACAGGGAAGTTTGGCATGCTGCAGTCCATGGGTCACAAAGAGCTGGACATGACTGAGCAACTGAACAACAACAATGGTATTCCTATCTTTAATGTTTTAAGAAACCTAAAAATTGTTTTCCACAGTGCTTTGTAGACACTCTCACCAACAGACTGCAGAGGTTCTAATTTCTCCACAACCTCACTGACATTTGTTATCTTTTGGCTATTTGGTGATATCTCACCATGGTTTTGATTTGTATTTCCCTGATTAATGATATTGAGCATCTTTTTATGTACACATTAGCCACCTGTAAGTCTTCTTAGGAAAAATGTCTATTTAATCCTCTGCCCATTTTAAAATCTGTTTTGTTTTGCTGTTAGATTATAAAAAGTTCCTTATATTTCAGAAATAAATCCCTTCTCAGATTTATCTAAAATTCACATTTAACTAGGTGTCCTGTAATTTTTGTTACCAAATCTGCCAACTCTACTCTAGTTTTCATGTATATTAATTTAAACAAGAAATTAACATTGACTTCTATGTGGAAACATGCTTGAAGGAAAAAAAAAACAAGCTTAGAATATAGAGAATGGCAGAAAATAAATCTTCATATGCTTTCTGATTGACTATTTTCTGCATATAGACTCAAGAAAAAATGTCTAAAAACTACTTCTTCAACTTGCCTTAAGTTCTTCTGGCCAATGTTGAAGATATGACTTGTATATTCCAGCTTAAAATGTAGCAAATTTAGTCTTATGGCAACTAAGGACATGAGGCTTGAAGTCATAATGGGACGTTGAGACTTTACTTCATACCACCTGCTAGAGACATGCTATTTAATTTCATAAAGCTTTAGTTTCTGCTTATGTAATATGTAGATAATAACAATACCTACTGGAATGCTAAATAAGCTAATCTATTTAAAGTTCTAAGCACAGATCCTGACACACAGTAATTGATCTATAAATGCTAGCTGTGACACAGTAATCATTTAAAATTCTTCTGTGATTAACTTCTTTTTTCAATATGGAAAAATCAGGTAACTGATCTCAGTATCTTTTTCACAAGGCACAAAGAAGTCAACACTAAACACATATCCTTCATTCTTACATGCCCTGTTGGGGTGTTTTACTCCTTTCAAAGTATAGTAGTTAAATCAATCAAATTTTGATTTAATCTCTCTTTCACTTCACAATGTTAACCTTAAATAAAATTCTTTCTCTGCATTTCTGTTTTGTATTCAGTGCCCTACTCTTACAATTTTGTATCGTTCTTTTTAATTATGAAATACTGTTTCCACAATCCAATTCTGCTCTTCCCAAGGAAAAAAATTAGCAGAAGGCGTTATGGTTATGGGCTTGTGACATAGCAGTAAAGGATTCTCCTGCCAACACAAGACGCATGGGTTTGATCCCTGGGTCGGGAGGATTCCCTGAGAAGGAAATGGCAATCCACTCTAATATACTTGCCTGGAAAATTCCATGGACAGAGGAACCTGGTGGGCTAAAGTCCATGGGGTCACAAAAGAGTCAAGCAGGGCTTCGTGAATGAACAACAACAAACAGCATTATGATTACATGATATGGTCAAGGTGAGACTTCACACCAAACCACTTGTAACAAGCAATATATGACGTCAAACAATAAACCAGAAGCAAATTTGAGTATAACTGAGATAAAACTTAAAATGAAGTAAAACTATTTAATTGGAAATAAGTCTAGGCTGCACAATTTAATAAAGAATATACGTGTACTATCAAATGATGGTGCGTTGATGATATTTATAAAGGAGATGGCTGGATTATTAAAATCTAGACAACACAAATCTTATTCCAATGTCAATCTCCTCCTACAAAAACTTTAGGCAAAAATGTCAACAACTAGAAAAATCTTGATTTACCTCCTCCCACCTTCTTACAGCAATGATTCTCTGTCAAAATATGGCTAGAAACAGGTGATAGGAGACAGGCAGTATATAGACAAGCCACAAAGCATCCACTCCTGAATGACAGAGCTGGTGATGTTTCACAGCTGTTGGGTGACATATAACTAAATAGAATAAGAAAACTCCCAATCATACTCACTCTCTGATAGATGCCAAATCACAAACCTAGGATATAATTTTGTAATTCTGTATGGCAAAATCATCACCAGCTCTACATATAACATCTAAATTCCACATACAAGATTCATAACAAAATATTTTCTTCCCCTTTTAAGTAAAACTTTTATGATTATTAAAGGAAATATTTTGTAGTCATAAAATCAGTTCTAAATATTTGTCCACTCAATTACCATCGAGACTAGGTAAGTACTTTTTTACTTTTGCTCTAGTTATGCTTGTTTTCTTAGGAAATGGGGCTGCTGGAGAAATTCACCCCACCTCGCAATTTCTCCTTCATGCTAACAAAGAAGCAAAAGAATGAGTGGCAATGATAAAAATAATTCATCTTCAAGGGTTCTTTGTTAGGATTACTTTTGTAGCTTAAGGACACATTCAGGCTTTTCTGGTGGCTCAGCAGTAAAGAATCTGCCTGCCAATGCAGGAGATGTGGGTTTGATCCCTGAGTTTGGAAGATCCCCTGGAGGAGGAAATGGCAACCTATTCTAGTATTCTTGCCTGGGAAATCCCATGGACAGAGGAGCCTGGCAGGCTACAGTCCATAGGATTATAAAGAGTCAGACATCACTGAGTGACTGAATACACACACACACAAGGACACTTTCTCATTGTAACTACAGCTACAGGTCAGAGGGCAGCCAGTGTGACCCATAGGCCATCACACATTGTCCACTAATAATATACATTCAGGAGAGAAACATGCCTTTACCAATAAACCACTGCAATATAGTCCCTCCCTCAGCATAGAACCTTCCCAGCAGTATGTGAACTAAAAGGTTAAAGTTGTATTTCTGAAGGTCTCCTCTCATATAACCATCCCCCAAAAGGTACTAATATTAACTCATTTCAACCTTACCTTTGAAAAGTATAAAAGCAAGCAAACCTTTTTTGCAAGGCACTGACAGCTGTGTTAAAACACATGCCATTCTATAGCCTCAAAAACAAATAAAAAACAATGGAAAGAAGTCCAAGAAGAGGTAATCAAGTTCAACAGAGTCCATACTCTGCTCTAAGAGTAATAGTTTGAGCGTAATGTTTAGACACCCATGTGTACCATCATTTAACTCCAAGCACAGCAGTGTTGCAATGCATGATGAAAAGAGATTGCAGTTCTGAGACGTGTACACTTTTACTACTTCACTGTACACACACTCCTTGTGTGTGTTCAATATTTGTACATAACTTCATAAATATTAATGAAATCCTTTAGAGAGAAGGGTGGCACATCAGCAGATTTTAATATAGTAAAGTATTATACTTACTTTTCAGTTAATAACATAAGCAATTGAGAAGTTGATTCATTAAGAGTCAAAGCAGCAACCACTATATGTTTAGACCTCATTGTGCAGTAAGCTGTGTGTATATATATATATATATATACATATATATATATATACATATATATATAAAGAGAGAGAGAGAGACAGAGAGAGACAGAGAGAAAGTAGGAAATGGCAACCTACTCCCGTATTCTTGCCTGGAGAATCCTGTGGACAGAGGAGCCTACCATCCATGGGGTAGCAAAGAGTCAGACACATACATACTGCTTTCTGGCTTCTTCCTTTCACAACAAGATTTCGGCTCCTTTTGAAATCTTACTTTTTTACCCTTTCCAATATCTGGAATTTCCTTTTCTGAATAAAATCACATAATATACAGTAATTCCATCTTTGCCACCAGCCGTTTCTTTCCATCTCTATCATTTTCTTTACAGTGAACTTGGTTTCTTTGGTTGGAGGGCAGGTATGTTGCAGCAGTATGCAAATCACACAGTGGAGCAGCAGTCAAGCAGTTAAATGTGCAGTCTTGAGACATTTTCCCAATGATTAGACTCATTAGATTCTGAAATTATAGCCCAAAGTGGTGGCAGAAGGCTGTTACCTGAATCTCTTTCAGAAAAATTCCCCAAAATAACAGACTAGAGGGAAGTCCTACATTGGGGCGAGGGCAGATAGGATTAGTCCAAGCTACTGATTGAGCCTCCCTGATGCCTCAATCAATAAAGAACACACCTGCAATGTAGGAGACCCAGGTTAGATCCCTAGGTTGGTAAGATGTCTGGGAGAAGGAAATGGCAACCCACTCCAGTATTCTTGCCTGGGAAATCCCAGAGACAGAGAAGCCTGGTGGGCTACAGTCTATGGGATTGCGAGAGCTGAACACAACTTAGCAACTAACCCATTACAGCCAGTCATTCCACATTTTTTGAAAACCTACTAACCTTATTTCCTCCCAATTTATATCCTCTTACTTCATTGTCAGGAACAATAATCCAAGACACAACAGGTAGAATACTTTACAACAACTGTGCCAGATACCATGTCAGTTTAACAGCAATTTAACCAATAATCCCTGAGTTAACACTCTTCTTGTGTATGTGCTGTGCTTAGTCACTCAGTCATGTCCTGCTCTTTGAGTCTCCATGGACTGTAGCCCACCAGGCTCCTCTGTCCATGGGGATTCTCCAGGCAAGAATACTGGAGTGGGTTGCCATGCCCTCCTCCAGAGGATTTCCCAAACAGGGATCAAACCCAGGTCACCTGCATTGCAGGCAGAGTCCTTACCATCTGAGCCACCAGGGAAGCCCAATACTCTTCTTACCATGTATAATTAAAGTACTTTGTAAAGTATTTTATAAATTATACTTCTTACCAAATCACATTAAAATAGCTAATATCATACAGGATAAATATCATGCTGTGTAAAAAGGGATGCTTAAAAAGGGATGAAATTATGATATATGCTACAACATGGAGGAGCCTTGAAAACATGCAAGTGGAATAAGCCAGACACAAAAGTGCAAATACTCTATTATCCCATTTATATGAGGTATCTACAATAAGCCAGTTCATAAAAGACAGAAAGTAGAGTAGAAGCTACCAAGAGCTGAGGGGGGCAGAAATGTGAAGTTATTGTGTAACAGCTATAGAACTACTGCCTGGGATAATGAAAAAGTTCCAGAAATGGATAGTTGTCATATCTGTACAATATTGCAAATGTACTTAATCCCACTGAACTATATGCTTTAAGCGGTGAAAATGGTAAATTGTCTGATGTCATATATATCACAATAAAAATAAAGAAAAAATGGTATATGGTAAGAGTCATAAATGGAACAGCTCATCAACTGTATCATATAACCTACATTTATTTTCTTCATGGCACTTAACAGTATTTTAAATTATAATGACGATCTATATGTTATTTGTATATTATTCTTCTCTCCCCCTACTAGAATACAGACCCCGTAAAAGCAGGAACCCAGGCTTTCTATTTCACTACATTATCCCCAGTTTACTTACAATGGTTCTTGTCACAGAGTAGGTGTGGAATAAATGAATTAATAAAACAAAGAAATGCTACATATATCCTTTTAATTTTGAACTTGGTTACACTACATAATCATGTACTTTTTCTTATGTCTGATAACATTTAATTCCTCCACCCCTTGCAGGCAATAGGATACTGTTAACTGTTAATCTATCTTATATGTGAGTCCCATCTCTGTAACCACACCCTAAGCTCCTTGAGAAGCCATATGCTATAGCTCTGTTTCCCTAAAAAGGATCTTACCTTCCATAGTGCCATATGGTATACTAAGAACATTCACATCCATGATCACATTTGATACACATGACCATGAGGCTGGCAGATATAATCATACCCCTGCAGAGATGAGGACACAGGCTCAGAGAAATTCAGGGATTTGTTTAAAGTTACTAAGTGGCAGAGCCAGAACACATAACCAGGTCTTCTAGCTCCAGGTCCAAAATTCTTTCCAGTTTGGTAATGAAAACAACAATGCTCATGTCCTATTTAACACATTTTAAAATAGAATTATGTATTTTTAAAGAATTCCTACTTGGGAGTGGGAGAGGATTTATAAAAAAAAAAAAAAAAAATACCTTGACCATGGGTTTTTTTACATGCTCAAAAAGAAGAAAATTATACATGTCTGGAAATAAATTTAGCTATTTACTGATATAAGACTAGAGGGAAAGAGGAAGAGAGAGAGGCAGAGGGACAGAGAGGAGAAAAGGAGAAAAAAATGTACATGGAAATGTGAGTTTTGTTCTGTCATACCTCCCATTCTCATTAAGAATCAGAAATCCAGAATCTTATCTGAAATCTCTCAATTTTTAAATGTTCTCAATAATTCAACACTGTGCATGACAAATACTGCCTGTGGGCAGCTGTGTGGCCTCTGATCTAATCTGCCATTTTGGGGGTATGTTTTAGAACAGACAGAACTTTTTAGTCATAGGCTATAGAAACTCTGTTTGACTGGAATCAGAAAAACAAGCAGGAGGAGAGCATCTAATGGCACAAATGACCTAATACAATATTAAAAATCTTAAAAGATGATACTGTTAAAGTGGTGCATGCAACATGTCAGCAAACTGGAAAAACTCAGCAGTTTCAGGCCACAGGCCTGAAAAAGGTCGGTTTTCATTCCAATCCCAAAGAAGGGCAATGCCAAAGAACATTCAAAAACTATACTGTTGCACAGTTCACATGATGGCAGGCTTATGCTCAAAATCCTTCAAGCTAGGTTTTAGTAGTATGTGAACTGAGAACTTTCAGATGTATAAGCTGGATTTAGATAAGGTAGAGGAACCAGAGATGAATTTGCCAACATTCATTGGCTCTTAGAGAAAGCAATGAGATTTCAGTAAGAAATCTCCTCCTGCTTCATTGACTATACTAAAAGCCTTTGATTGTGTAGATTGCAACCAACTGTGGAAAACTCTTAAAGAAATGGGAATACCAGAGCACTTCACCTGTCTCCTGAGAAATCTGTATGTAGGCCAAGAAGCAACAGTTAGAATCAGACATGGAACAATGGACTGGTTCAAAATTGGGAAGGAGTATGTCAAGGTTGTATATTGTCACCCTGCTTACTTAACTGCTATGAAGAGTACATCATGTGAAATGCCAAGCTGGATGAATCACAAGCTGGAATCAAGACTGCCAGGAGAAATATCAAGAACCTTACATATGTAGATGATACCATAATAATGGCATAAGGCAAAGAGAAACTAAAGAGTATCTTGAGAATGAAACAACAGAGAAAAAAAAATTGACTTAAAATTCAACATTCAAAAAACTAAGGTTATGGTATCAGGTCTCATCACTTTATGACAAATAGAAAGGAGAAAGTGGAAATAGTGACAAATTTTCTTTTCTTGGGTTCCAAAATCACTCCTGTCAGTGACTGCAGCCATGAAATTAAAAGACGCTTGCTCCTTGGGAAACAAAAGCTATGACAAACCTAGACAGTGTACTACAAAGCAGAGATATCACTTTTCCAACAAAGGTCTATATAGTCAAAGCTACGGTTTTTCCACTAGTCATGTATGGATGTGAGATTTGGACCATAAAGAAGGTTGAGTGCTAAAGAATTGATGCTTTTGAACTATGGTGTTGGACAAGACTCTTGAGAGTTCCTTGGACTACAAGGATATCAAACCAGTTAATCCTAAAGGGAATTAACCCTGAATATTCATTGGTGGGACTGATACTGAAGCTGAAGCTCCAATACTTTGGCCACCTCATGAGAAGAGCCTACTCATTCAGAAAGACCCTGATGTTGGGTAAGATTGAGGGTAGGAGAAGAGGACAGCAGAGGATGAGATGGTTACATGGCATCATCAACTCAATGGACATGAGTTTGAGCAAACTCTCGAATAGTGAGATAGTGAAGGACAGGGAAGTCTTGCACACTGCAGTCCATAGGGTCCCAAAGAGTTGGACACAAGTTAGCAACTGAAAAACAACATCCCCATTCTTCTTATTTAACCCCACTGAAAACTGTGTCTAGACCTGTGCACTTCTAATGAGTGCTTTTTCATCAAAGAACTGTACTTTTAGGAATATTTTAAAATTCATAGATTTAGAGATGATTAGAACATGAATGCAACATAAAACTAAGTGTGCTGTCCATGGGAGAATCCAGAGGCTAAAAACAGAGTATTTGTTCTTGCAAGGACAAGATCCAACACCATGCTCACATAAAGATTCTATCTGAGAATGAAAGAAAAGGACCTACTGAAAAGCAGATGTCTTGAACTCGAAGTAGTAATCACAGCATCTGCACTTTGGCGTCGGGTAGAAAACACAGGAGGAAGACAATAAAGCACAGGGTATAAAAATACCAAAATAGTCAGCTGATTCTTTTCAACTGGGAGGAACAAAAATTACAGGGTGCAAAAGGATATTCAAAAGACTTTGGTAAAAATCTGAAGCCTTAAATGGCTCATGGTTCAGACAAGCTGGAATATAGATGCAAAGTAAGCAGAGAATAAAATGTTTGTACTTAGTTTTCTCATAGTATAAGGCTCAAAGGCCAATCATAGCTGCTTCAAATTAATTCTTTCACCAATCTCAGTAACATGACTTCCTTAGCAGTGCCATCTTTCAGATACCAAAACACTTCAATTTATAGAAAAGGCAGAGGAACCAGAGATTAAACTGCCAACATTCACTGGATCATGGAAAAAGCAAGAGAGTTCCAGAAAAACATCTATTTCTGCTTGATTGACTATGCCAAAGCCTTTGACTGTGGGGATCACAATAAACTGTGGGAAATTCTGAAAGAAATGGGAATACCAATCCACCTGACCTGCCTCATGAGAACCCTGTATGCAGGTCCAGTTAGAACTGGATGTAGAACAACAGACTGGTTCCAAATAGGAAAAGGAGTACATCAAGGCTATATATTGTCACCCTGCTTATTTAACTTATATGCAGAGTACATCATGAGACTCACTGGGCTGGAAGAAGCACAAGCTGGAATCAAGATTACCAGGGGAAATCTCAGTCACCTCAGATATGCAGATGACACCACCCTCATGGCAGAAAGTGAAGAAGAATAAAGAGCCTGTTGATGAAAGTGAAAGATGAGAGTGAAAAAGTTGGCTTAAAGCTCAACATTCAGAAAACTAAGATCATGGCATCTGGTCCCATCACTTCATGGCAAATAGATGGAGAAACAGCGGAAACACTGGCTGACTTTGTTTTGGGGGGCTCCAAAATCACTGCAGATGGTGATTGCAGCCATGAAATTAAAAGACACTTACTCCTTGGAAGGAAAGTTATAACCAACCTAGACAGCATATTAAAAAGCAGAAACATTACTTCGTCAATCTAGTCAAGGCTATGGTTTTTCCAGTAGTCATGTATGGATGTGAGAGTTGGACTATAAAGAAAGCTGAGTGCCAAAGAATTGATGCTTTTGAACTGTGGTGTTGCAGAAGACTCTTGAGAGTCCCTTGGACTGCAAGGAGATCCAATCAGTCCATTCTAAAGGAGATCAGTCCTGGGTGTTCATTGGAAGGACTGATGTTGAAGCTGAAACTCCAGTACTTTGGCCACCTGATGCGAAGAGCTGACTCATTTGAAAAGACCCTGATGCTGGGAAAGATTGAGGGCAGGAGGAGAAGGGAACAACAGAGGATGAGATGGTTAGATGGCATCACTGACTCGATGGACATGGGTTTGGGTGAACTCCGGGAGTTGGTGATGGACAGGGAGCCCTGGGCGTGCTGCGGTTCATGCAGTCTCAAAGAGTCAGACACGACTGAGCAACTGGACTGACTGAACTCTCCAGAAAGCACCTCTAAAAAGTATCAAACATAAATACCTTGGCCAACATTCTAATCTATGTCTAAATCCTCTACTGACTACATGAAAATCCAGAACACACACATGATTTGTAGTAAAAATACTTGAATTCAAGTATTGGTCAGCTGCTACTGCTTAGGGAAGTGATTTCTGGAGTTATTTTATCTCTTGGAGCCTCAGCTTGCCTTTTTTTTTTTTTTTTTTTGTAAAATGAAGGTATAATTCTTGCCTTAACTACTTCACAGGATTGTTATGAAAATCAACAGGGCTAATCTATATGAAAAATTTATAAGTTTTAACCCTAATAATCATATTATCTAAACAGTCAAAGGTTCACCATTCAATGAAACCACAGCCTCACCAATCATCCAACAAATACACCTGTTACTTTAAATAATGGCTATAATGTATCTGTGAAAATGGCAGGCAGGATACTTGCAGAAATGGAGCATACAGTTTGATTAAAGTTGTAGATTTAAGTTTTGACAAAAATATAGCAAACAAAATAATTCATCTTTCAGCTAATAAAAGGATTACAAATACATTTTAATCATGTATTGCTCATTGTCTATTAATTTCCATAAATAAAAGAGTATAATGGCATAGATTCAATTCTGAAGTACACTTAGCCTGAATTCACAAAGTATTATTTACTACATACACATCATCATTATGTGATAATTATGAAACAGCATAGATATATTTGCCATTAGGCAAACTTAAAGGAAATGCAACTGTTTACTCCAAGTTTGGCTTGGGGAAATATCGTTGTTCAGTCGCTAAGCTGTGTCCAATTCTTTGCAACCCCATGGACTACAGCACACCAGACTCCCCTGTCCTTCACTATCTCCCAGAATGTGCTCAAACTCATGTCCATTGAGTTGGTGATGCTATGTAACCATCTTACCCTCTACCACCTCCTTCTCCTTCTGCCCCAATGAGTCAGCTCTGTGCATCAGGTGGCCAAAGTACTGGAGCTTCAGCATCAATCCTTCCAATGAATATTCAGGGTTGATTTCCTTGAGGACTGACTGGTTTGATCTTGATGTCCAAGGGACTCTTAAGAGTCTTCTCCAAAATCACAGTTCGAAAGCATCAATTCTTTGGTGCTCAAACTTCTTTATGGTCCAACTCTCACATCCATACATGACTACTGGAAAAACCATAGCTTTGACTACATGGACTTTCGTTAGCAAAGTGATGTCTCTGCTTTTTAATATGAAAAAAAATATTTGAGGAAATATTCAAAAGGTCACTATTGAGTGCTTGCTTTTATGCAAGGCTTTCTGGTGGGCATTGTAAGCAATACCAAGATCAGCAAGCCCCAGTTCCTTCCTCCTTTAAGGGACTCAGAGGAACAGACATGAGATTTATAAGATCACTTAAGTAGGAGAATGAGGTATAGAATACTAAATGAAAGACTGTAGAGGTTTAGGGAGAATCCCAGGGACGGGAGAGCCTGGCGGGCTGCCGTCTATGGGGTCGCACAGAGTCGGACATGACTGAAGTGACTTAGCAGCAGCAGCAGCAGCAGAAACAGTGACCAAACATCCCTTTCAACATACCTTCATAAAATGTTGACAAATAGGACAAAGCACAAGACTAGTAAGTCTGAGTTAGATTCTAATCATATCTTTACTCAAACTGGTTATATGAATGGAAATAAATTATTTCAAACCAGTTTTCCTATCTATAAAATAAAAAAGTAAAACATTACCAATCTTATGGCTTTTTCAAATCTTTTCTGGAAAAAAAATCAAGATAGAATATACAGATTTGTCTGAATATCAGTTCCTCTACAATTTTGGCAGTTACATTATGCAACAAATGGGAAGCACCCTCTTTGTTTTTGACACTAAGAACATCCTCTATAAATGATAACCCTGTATATGAAGTAGGAAATAACTGAGCTAAACCTTAACATATGGGTAAGATTTTAATAAGCACAGATGATAAGAAAGCATGACATATCAAGACACATTTTTGATATTCAAATTAAGTTTAATTTAATACAAATGTCACATCATCTTAAAGAAATGGAAACTATCATGACTTAAGTATTCATTCTGTAATGTGTATGTTTAGACAAATTTAAGCAAACAGCAAAGATTCAGAAGTCCTACCACCAAATCTACAAGCACTGAGAAAATGACAAAGCTAACTTAATCTGGGAAAAGACATGGAACTGGAAACATGCAAGGATTAGAAATGGCAAGCAGTCTCACTTGGCTTCACCCTTAAGTCCATGGACTGGAGTAAAGAGTTAAGTCTAGAACAAAGCATTTCAACAATAAGAAAACAGCCTCAGGGAGATGAAATGACTTGCCCAATAGGGACAAAACCAGAGTCCCTATCCAAGTCCTCTGACTACAAATTTCTTGTTCCTTCAAATCACTCTATGGCAATAGTAGTGGGTATGTTATACACCAAATGAAAGAGCAGAAAGAATTTTGGGTCTCATATTGGTTGCCATTTTTGCAGTAAGGGAGAAAGACAACATAATGTCAGGGGACAGAGAAATTTGGTCCTTTTTTATTCCTCGCCTGTGTTCAACAGAATGAGTCGAACTCTTCTCCTTCTTCCATGCTAGTGACTTGATCATTGATGATGTGCTTGCCTTAGCAGGCTTAATTTCCATCTTCTGACAAAGGATAACACTACTGATACAAACTACTATTCTCTCCTTTCAGAATGTTCGTTTCTATGTAAGGAAACAAATTTGTCTAGAAATCAATTTGTTTAGGGTACTATCTTCACTCTATCTCAAGAACCAATCAGAAAGAAACCCAGTAAGTATAACTAATAGAATGCACCTAAATCTAGAAATACTCCCATAGTTATGACAAAAAATTGGTCAATATTTGAGTGATGATATGGGTAAGGCCTCCCTTTGATAAAGGAGAGCGCATCATAGGGAGTGGGAGAGAGGCTCGGGAGGGAGGGGATATATGTGTACTTATGGCTGATTCACATTGTTGTATGGCAGAAACCGATACAACACTGTAAACAATTATCTTCCAATTACAAGAAACAAAATTTTTAATTAAAAAAAAACACTGAAGTAAAGTAAAATCTGGCCATTAAAAGTACATGCACAATCTTTGAACTTCAGGAGTAAATCTTATAATATTAGCCATAGTAGTTAACTTAGAAGTTAACTACTTCTAAGGTGCTTATGATGGTTCCAAATCAGTAAAACTTTTGCTGATATTAAAATATACCCTTTAGGATATATGATGTGGCCTAGTAGTTCAAACTCAGGCCATAAGAACATTAATTTCCATGAGCTTTTATAGAGGTTTTAGGGTCAGACAGTAATCAAGATGTTTCAGGACAGAGAGTATATGAATATATCACCCAGATTTAAAACCACACCATAATATCCCATTTGAGACTGTTGGAGAGGGCTTTTATGAAGCTGAAGTGTTTAACCCACTAGCTGAACACATGCATCTTGTCTGACAGCATTTAATTTAAACATTTTAAAATATGAAATATAGGACAATAATAAAAGATGAATAATAAATTTATATCAAAAAAAATTTTTTTAAGGAGAGTATTTTTCCAAAGCTGGAACCTATCTGCCTCTCCTTTAGATTCATTCCACCCTCCAGTACTTAGGATCAGTTCTAGCAGCTGGAATGAGAAATTTAAGTAGAGCTGGCCCAAAACCATGGGACTCACATCACATTTGTCAGTCTGGCCCTCAGCAGGTGCCCCAGTTCTGGAAATGGAGTTTCTATCATTTTCCCAGGCCTGATTTCTTTCTCTAGCACCTATAAAGGACCTCTCTTTGCTCTTGCCATCTCCCTGGAGTTCTTTCTGATCCTGAAACTTAGCCCTAGTCTTTGCTACCTCCCAACAGTCTCCCTTGACATTAATTATCTGCTTCTACCTCTCCTGCTCTCCACAAGAATTCTCTGGGCTATGTTGCTTTTGCCTTATGGCCTAGATACCAGGCTTCACCTACCAGCATGAAACTTCCCTCAAAGACCCAAGCTGGCCTGATCCCACTATCAGGCCCTCATAGCATCATGGTCTAGCTCTGAGTCCAAATGGCCATCTACTTGATTATTAGGGGCTTATAATCTAACTGAAATAAATATACACACACACACATGTGTCTGGGGTATATATGTATTTATGTATATGTGTATGTGTATACACATATGTACACATATATGTGTATATATATAGATGTAGATATAGATAAATATATGTTTTTACATATTTTTACAAATATATATAAATATATATAAACATATACCCCAAATATATACACACACACACACATATATGGGGTATATATAAATCACATATTACACACATATATATGTGTGATATGTATATATACATATACATGCATATATATAATTTATATTTATGCACACATATATATTAAAATTTATATATATAAAATTTGGAGAAGGAAATGACAACCCACTCCAGTATTCTTGCCTGGAGAATCCCATGAACAGAGGAGCCTGGTGGTCTACAGTCCATGGGGTTGCAAAGAGTTGGACACAACTGAAGCAACTGAGCATATACATAATTGGTTCTTGACTTTTGTTATTTTGTATTGTTAGTTCTTATAGGTATTTAAAATATCAAAGGAAAAAACAATGTGGTTCATGAACTGGAAAAGACCTTGATGCTGGGAAAGACTGAGGGCAGGAGGAGAAGGGGACGACAGAGGATGAGATGGTTGGATGGCAGCACCAACTCAATGGACATGGGTTTGGGTGAACTCCAGGTGTTGGTGATGGACAGGGAGTCCCGGTGTGCTGCAGTTCATGGGGTCACAAAGAGTTGGACACGACTAAGTGACAGAACTGAACTGAAATGTTCATTCAGGTTTGTCTGTAACAACTTATGGAAAACGTGTATGAATATTTTGGCCAACACAATAGAAAACAATGCTTTCTACCTGATAGGATTAGCTTTATTATTAAATTAGTGAAGACATTAAAGCACTTAGCAAATACTGAAATGTTAGCCAACTTTTATTATTAGCGTAACCTACACAATACTCAGGGAGAGGAAATTATGAAATCAGAACATTTCTAAGTGATTAGAGCAAGAAGGTATCATGCTCCTGACACATAAGCAGTTTGTCATCACTCCAGCCCCAATTGGAACTCTTACCACCAAAAGTAAATGCAAATCTTAACTGTAGCTGAAAGAACACCACACAGAAAAGTCATTCACATCATAAGAAGCAACTGTAGCTACATCCTCTTACTAACAGAAAAGCAGGCAAAGTGAGTATGATAAGTACATATAACAACTCATGTTCTGCAAAGCTTTTAAAGGATGCAGTCTTTCTTAGAAATTCAGTAAGAGGCTACACTTTAAAAGATCAAGTAGACACAAAGAACCTTAGAATAAAAATGACGGCCCCAAGCAAGAATGCAATAATCCAACACATATTAGGACAAGGCAAGCACCAAGGAGGATCAAAGGAACCTAAAGAAAGAAAATTTCAGTGGATCAAGGTGTAGGTATACTACTATATTCTTAGTGACCAGATGGTAGAAATGAACATGAATTTCAGTCTATAGAATTTGCCTTGTACGTGAACACGTTTTAGGCAGTCACAAAGTAAATTTTTGAGTATATTTCTTATTCCAAAATGCAGGATTCATTTATTTTCAAACAAAGCCCTCCTGATCCTCTTCCTGCCCAGCAGAGGTCAACTTCCCTGCGGTTGTAGGAGGCTGTACACCAGAGGGGTCTACAGCCAGTCGGCCTTGACTACAAACTGCCTGTATGACCTTAGTAGAATTATTTCCTCTCACTCTCTACTCATCTCCCTGCCTGCAAAGTGGAGCTAATGCCAGAATCTACCAAATAGGCATAGCATGGTTATTAAATTAACTAAGCCAGGTGACTCAAGTGAAACATTTAGGACGTTGCATGACACACAGAAAACATATATATTGTTTATCTATTGGATACCACGTTAAAGGATGTCACATTTGTTGCTGACAAATATCTAGACTAACTGGATCCTGCTGAGTATTCCAGTCAATGTCCTGGGGACCACAGGGGACCCAAGGCAGATAACTCCTCTCTTACAATGGTGTGTTCCACCCTGCTTCTCAGGGCACAGTCCCCACTAGGCTTAACAAGTTCATTTTCTCTGGCTTTATTTTACCTTACAATCTAAGTTACTAGGAATGAGTGCCTGAGGACCTGGATGGTTTCTTTGATCTCTGTGGACCTTATATCTAACATAATATAACATCAGGCACAAACCAAGGTTTCAAAACAACAAATGATGAATGATCAATAAATGAATATCAAACAAGGAAAAACTTTTTTAAATCCAAGACTACTTGCTAAAATCAGCAGACTTTTAAACTAAAAAAATGAAATTATTGTTTTAATGTTATTTTAAGAGTTTACAGCTAAAAGCACTAGCAATGCTTTTTAAAGTGAATTGTGTAAACTGCCACGTTGGAGATCTTGAAATGTTTTAATGGAATATTACCACCATTTCCTTCTGTCACTTAAAGACTTAAAAAATTTCTTTCTGCCCCGAATGTTCTGAGAAGCGTGTATGTTCTCTATGCATTGGACTGCCTAAACATCGAAAAATTATCTGCTACTCCATCAACCCCTGATTTTTTTCATTACCAAATGAGAGGTTCTAAAGGCCCACAATGACTAGGATAAATCACCCCATTTCTTTTACTGTATTAAAGGAGATATTTTATGTTCGACTGCCACAAAATCCAAGATGAACAGCAGAAATAGCCTGTGAGCTGAAGACTTCCATTTTAAAATGGCATCACAATTTATCCTATTTCCTACTGTACCATGAGCATTACATTATTCATTAGAAGCATTTGTTTTTAAGCAGCTATTACACAGCTTTTGTTGAGCATAGCCTTCCCAGCATAAGGTGGTGATTTGGAGATACCTTTCAGAGATAAGGTCACTTTGCGGAATTCTCCCCCATGTGACCACAGAGTGTTTGCATACATACAAACTTACTCCATGACATTCCTGTCATGTTTGCTCAGTGAGCAAGTAATTTGCCACTCTCATTACTCCAGGTACCTGGTGGAAAATCAATCTTCTTTCCGCTCCATACATCACAGCTCCCCCAGACACCCAGTGCATTCTGGCTCTGAAATGAAGCTCTGAGAATAAGACACAACCTTGTTTCAGCAAGTGCATTATCCAAAGGGGCTAATGAATGTTACACCTCACTGGGAAACCCCATCTTGGGGCAGGGGAAATGTCTATACACAAAGCAAAGGTGCTGTTTTGTGCTAAGCAGTTCCTATACCAGAGGGAGAGATGTCTTAATAGCGGAACAAACAAGTAGCTGCAGGGGGTTGAGTGAACACTTTTTCAGAAATATTAATCTACCAGTTCTTCAGGTCACAAATCATTTTCTCCACCTCTTTGACAGGCTAAAATTTGACTTTGAAAGACAATCCATTGTAGGATCCTGAATGGCTATAATATATCAGGCTTCTCCCAGGGGCAGAACCAGCTCATACCAGCAGATGAAATCATTCTGTGTTTTCGCTGATACTGATTGTTGTTTTTTCATCAACATGTCCAACTCAACATCATAACATAAGTGCCAGTGGGAAAAAGAAGTGGGAATATTTTCATTCTATACCTATCTTCAAATCCAAGGAAGGGTAACATGCTGGAATTTTCATGGCTCAAATGTATTTTAGAAAACCACTAATTCAGTGACAACAAATATTTATTGAAGACCTACTATGTTCTATTGCGGGAGCTATAGATAAAATAATTAATAAAAGAAAGTCCTTCTCCTCACAGAATTTATGTTTCAGAAGAGTGAAAGTAAATGAACATCTAAATAAACCAATATGGTAGTTTCAAGTATTAACTAGAGCTGATGAAAAAAATAAGAGAGCCATGTGATAGACAGTGATGGAAGGCTGGAGATTTCAAAGCAACATCAGATAGGATGGTGAGAAAAATAGTAGTCAAAGGAATTAGCCATGAGAAAAAAAGAGAAAGCATATTCTAAGGGGAAAAATAGAGAAATATTGAAATAGAAGGCAGAGTGGCCACAGCAGGTAAGCATGGGTCAGAAAAGTGATACTGGCAAGAGTTGGATCACAGAGGCCTTGGTTATGATAAAGAATTTGGGATTATTCAGGGGAGGGAGATGGGCTAAGGTTCAAGAAGGGGGAACATATGTATACCTATGGCTGATTCATGTTGATGTTTGACAGAAAACAACAAAATTCTGTAAAGCGATTATCCTTCAATTTAAAAATAAATTAATTTTTAAAAAATAATTTAGGATTATTCAGTGTGCAGTGAAAAGTCATTGGAAGGCAGAAGTGGAGGCAGCTTTACATTAGGGCAATTTACAATAGGGCAAATAACATGATTTCATGAACACCTTTTAAAGATCACTTTATAAAGAGTTTTTACATGGATACAGAATTGTACGGGGTTGACATAATAGAACTAGGAGGAAGCTGGGGACATCACGGGTGAGTTATTATGATGGCTTGACCAAATAAGGTATTAGCAAAGATGAAGAAAACTGCATACACTTGTGATATGTTTTGAGTATATACACCTCAGAGCTTGTCCAAGTATTTGATGAGAAGGTAGTAAAGAAAATATTGGTGTCATTAGTAAGAAAGAGAGGAGATGGACATATTAAGTTTGAGAAGAGAGATGTGCAAGATGTTACTTAGGAAGCTGGGAACCCAGACTTGGAGCTAAGAGAGAGAAATTCTGAGGCAAACAGATGCTGTTTAACACCAAGTATCCATATGAACTCACACAGGATAGGGTTGCCAGATGAAATACAGGACACGAGCTAAATATGAACCTCAGACATAATGAATAATTTTGGTTTAAATATATCCCAAAATAGGAAAGATGATGTTTAAGGGTACAAATTTACAAAGAAAAATGTTTAGGTGGGAAAAATGTTCACTTTTACTTTCCCACAGTTGCCCTTATGTTGCAGGGGAATTATAAAATAGCCAATAGAGCAGATAGAAAGTCCTGGAGATTTAATGCAAAGTATAGTGATTATAGAGAACAACACTATATCATATACATCAGACTTGCTAAGAGACTAGATCTTAATTATTCCCACCACAAAAAAAGAAAAAGTAATTATGTGATATGAAAGAGGTGTTAGCTAATACTACAATGGCAATCATATAAATATATATATATAAATCGATCAAATCAATGTGTCATACCCCTTAAACTTAATGCTATTACATGTGAATTATATCTTTGTAAAAAGTATGTCCCAAACACTGCATGAAACATACAAAAGTATGCCCCAATAGTTTATATGATAGGTAGGTAGATAGATATAGACAGATGTATGCGGATACACACTACATGGGACATACTTACGCTAAAAAATGTTACATAAAATTCAAATTTAAGTAGGCATCCTGTATTTTTAATTGCTATATCTGGAAACCCCAACTCAAAGTAAGATTTTACATAAGAAAGACCAAGACCTAGTATACTCTGAACTTTAGAGGTGTAACAGAGAAAGAAGAGTTTATAAAATTGTTTACAAGGAGCCTTAGAAGGAGGAGACAGTCAGGAGAGGGGGCTGCCACAAGCATAAAAAGATAAAAAGGCATCCCCCCAAAAAAGAGATACTCAACCAAGACAAAAGTTTGGACTGTTGCCTAGGGATTGAATAAGAGAAACTCAACAAGTAACCATGACAGTGGACAGCAGGGAAGCAAGCCTTGGTGACCTTGGATACAGCATCAGGAGGAAGGGGAAGGAACAGAAGACCCTTTGGAGTGGGATAAGGAGATGAAGAAGTGGAGACAGTGAGTATGGAAAATAGGATGGTAGCATGGGAAGGCGTAGGGTCAGGAAATGTAGGAGGATTGTGTATGTTGGCGTGAATGATCCAGTAGAAAAGGAAAAGTGGACAGTTCAGGACTGAGAAGCATGAAAATGGTAGGACCAAAGTCCTTGAGAGAAAATGAGATCCAAACCATGACAGATGGGTTGACTTAAGGTAGTGGAAACCAATTTTCCACCATAAAAGAAAGAAGATAGGAATGTGGGCATGGTTTCCATTGTTTTCAAATTTTATAAATGATCACATAAAAATACGTACACAAAATAGTCCATTCTTTCCTACATTTTAGTTTGTTCAAAATAACTACTACATACTATTTAAACAAGTGTAGAAAAAGAAGGAGACAAGGGCGTCACAGGATGAGATGGCTGGATGGCATCACCAATACAATGGACATAAACTTGGGCAAACTTCAGGAGATGGTGAGGGACAAGGAGGCCTGGAGTTCTGCAGTCCATGGGGTCACAAAGAGTCAGACAACTGGGCAACTACAACAAAAACAAGTGTAGACATGTTCAAATTAGTTGCTTGTTTCAAGATGATTTAATAGCAAAATGAACTAAGTAGTTGTTATTGTTTCATTACTAAGTCATGTCCAACTCTCTTGAGATCCTATGGATTGCAACCTGACAGGCTCCTCTGTCCATAGGATTTCTCTGGCAAGAATATAGGAATGGGGTGCCATCTCCTTCTCCAAGGGATCTTCCTGACCCAGACATTGAACCGACATCGCCCCCACTGACAGGTAGATTCTTTACCACTGAGCTACCAGGGAAGCCCAGTTAGATAGTTTAGGGAGGAAAAGTGTTCTCTTTTACCTTCCAATGGTTGCCTTTATTTTTCATGAATATGGAAATTATAAAATGATTAGTCTATAAGCTTTTATAACAACCAAATGGAAGTTTTACTAAATGGGTGTCAAATACTCTTACATAACACTTTTCATAACAATCACACCATAAAACACATCATTAAACAGAATAAGTTTTACTAATACAAAGAGAAAGCAAACACTGACAAGTTCCAGGGGAACAAAGGTCAGTTGGTGTGGAAACCATGCTTTGGACCTCCTGACCTTTGTGTGTGTTGTTTAATATGGATATTGTATTAGATTTACTCCAAAATAAAAATATTCAGTAATTTAGCTATAAAAGTAGCTCCGCAGCAAAGAAGACAGTGCTTATTGGGGGAACACAAAAAGAAACAGTAAAGACATTTTAAAAGCAGATATAATATCTTCAGAAATTTTCTCTAAGTATCATGCAGTCATTTGTCAGTTGCCTGAAATTCTGATGATATTTGTAAATGAATGTGATTATTTGCCCCATAGTACATCATGTTCTTATTAACAAAAGAGTGACGGTCTGATAAACAAAATTGCCTGATTTATTAAAATTTCAGAATAAGGATTGTCTGCATCGTTCTTGTTATTATAACACAAAGTACACTGCTAAAACAATCTTGTATTCTTTTGAATATTTAAAGAAATGTGTCTCCTACCCATCCTGCATTTGAAAGCAAACTAATACTGCCTTTAGAATTGATAAAATATGGGTACATAAAAACTCCTATTATTAAACCAAGTAACATGTCATCTACTGATAATACTATCCAGATTAAATGGGCTCTTTCTCCGCATGGTTATTACAATTTAAAATTTTCACCTACCCTGTATTTTGATAGTATTTATCTTAGAGTCTCCATATGAACACAAGAAATACAAATGGAGCAAAATCTAAGCTCTGTAAAGCTAGAGGCCTTATATACTTTGTAGAATGTCTGGTACCAAACAGACAGTTAATAAATGATGAATGTATAGATGAATGGATGGATGGATGGAGAGCAGGTTAAAAGATGCTAATAAATTTAGCCATATGGTAAAAACAGTTTATAAATACTTTCTTCCACTATTACCACTATTCAACATAGTATTGGAAATCTTAGCCACAGAAACCAGACAAGAAAAAGAAATAATCCAAATTGAAAGGTAAGAGGTTAAACTGTCACTATCTGCAGATGACAAGGTACTCTATATAGAAAATCCTAAGAAAACCCTATGACAGTTTTCACAGAACTAGAATAGATCATCTTAAATTTTATATAGAACCATAAAAGACCCAGAATTGCCAAAGCAATCCTGAGGGAAAAGAACAACGCAAGAGGCACAATCCTCTTAGACTTCAGACAATACTACAAAGCTACAGTAACCAAAACAGCATGGTACTAGCACAAAAGGAGACAACAGGTAAATGGAACAGAATGGAGAATCCTAAAATAAACGCACATATCTACAATCAATTAGTCTAGAACAAAGGAGGCAAGAATATACAATGGAGAAAAAACAATCTCTTCAGCAAATGGTACTGAGAAAACTGAAAAGTTACATGTAAATCAATGGAATCAGAACACTCAAATTATATGCAAAAATAAACTCAAAATGTCTTAAAGACCTAAATATAAAAGATTACACCTTAATCCTCCTAGAAGAGAACACAGGCAAAACATTCTCAGACTTAAATAGTTAGCAATATTTTCTTAGATCAATGTCTCAAGGCAAAAAATAAAAGATAAAAGCAAAAATAAACAAATGGGACTTAAAAGCTTTTTCACAGCAAAGCAAACTATCAACAAAACGAAAGGACAACCTTCAAGATGGAAGAAAGTGTTAGTCGCTCAGTCATGTCCAACTCTTTGTGACCCTGTGGACTGTAGCCCACCAGCCTCCTCTGTCCATGGGATTTCCCAGGTGAAAATACTGGAGTGGACTGCAATGTCCTTCTCCAGGGGATCTTCCCAATCCAAGTCAAACCCAGGTCTCCCATACTGCAGACAGGCTCTTTACTGTCTGAGGCACTAGGAGAAAATATCTGCAAATGATGTGACTGACAAGGGGTTAATACCCCCAAATATATAAACAACTCATAGAACTCAGTATCACAAAAACAACCCAGCCCAAAAATTGGTAGAAGACCTAAACAATATATTTTCTTTCCAAAGAAAACATACAAATGGCTAACAGGCACATGAAAATATGCTCAACATTGCTAATTATTAGAGAAATGCAAATCAAAACTGCAATGAGATATAACCTCAAACCAGTCAGAATAGCTATCATCAAAAATCTACAAATAAGAAAAGCTGAAGGGGATGTGGAGAAAAGGGAACCTTCTTACACTATTGGTGGGGATGTACTATAGAGATTACTTTAAAAAACACTAAAATTAGAGCTAGTTTGGTCCAGCTATTGCACTTCTGGGTACACATTCAGAAAAGATAAAAAAGTTAATTCAAAAAAAATGCATGCACCCCAATGTTTATACCAACACTATTTATATTAGCCAAAACATGGAAACAACTTACATGCCCATCAACAAATGATTGTCTTAAGAAGATAATAATGCAATATCACTCAATCATAGAAAATAGTGAAATATTACTAATAATTCCAGCAATATGGATGGACCTAGAGAATATCATACTAAGTGAAGTATGTTAGGGAAAGGAAAACATTATATGATACCACTTATTTGTGGAATCTAAAAAACAATACAGATCAGTCTATATAGAAAACATAAACAGACTCACAAAGAACACAAATTTTTGGTTACCAAAGAGAAAAGGAATTAGTAAGGGGGGGGGGGGGGGCAGGGTGGACAAGATAAATTAGGAATATTGAGATTAAGAAATAAAAGCCATTGTACATAAACTAGATAAGAACAAAGGACTTACTGTATAAACATAAGAGCTATATTCAATATCTTAACCAATAATGGAAAATAATCTCAAATATATAAGTGTCTGTATATATGTGTGTGTATATATATATATACACACACTTAAAACTGAATCACTTTGCTGTATACCTAACTAACACAATATTGTAAGTCAACCATACTTCAATAAAAAATAAATATGTTTTCTTATCAGGTGAGAAAAATAATGCATATACAAGATTCTCAACAACTAGCCACAATCCATAAAGCCACAGATAAGTGACAAGGAAGAGAAGTGAAGGCAAAGGAGAAAGGGAAAGGTATACCCATCTGAATGCAGAATTCCAAAGAATAGTAAGGAGAGATAAGGAAGCCTTCTTCAGTGATCAATGCAAAGAAATAGAGGAAAACAATAGAATGGGAAAGACTAGAGATCTCTTCAAGAAAAATAGAGATACCAAGGGAACATTTTATACAAAGATGGGCACAATAAAGGACAGAAATGGTCTGGACCTAACAGAACCAGAAGATATTAAGAAGAGGTGGCAAGAATACACAGAAGAACGATTCAAAAAAGATCTTCATGACCCAGATAACCATGATGGTGTGATCATTCACCTAGAGCCAGTCATCCTGGAGTGAGAAGTCAAGTGGACCTCAGGAAGTATCACTATGAACAAAGCTAGTGGAGGTGATGGAATTCCAGTTGAGCCATTTCAAATCCTGAAAGATGATGCTGTGAGAGTGCTGCACTCAATACGCCCAGCAAATTTGGAAAACTCAGGAGTAGCCACAGGACTGGGAAAGGTCAGTTTTCATTCCAATCCCCAAAAAGGGTAAAGCTAAAGAATGTTCCAGCTACCACACGATTGATTCATCTCACACGCTAGGAAAGAGTGCTCAAAATTCTCCAAGCTAAGCTTCAATGGTAAGTGAATCAAAAACTTTCAGATGTTCAAGCTGGATTTAGAAAAGGCAGAGGAACCAGAGATGAAATTGCCAGCATCTGTTGGATCACAGAAAAAGCAAGAGAGTTCCAGAAAAATATCTATTTATGCTTTATTCCAGTAGTCATGTATGGATGTGAGAGTTGGACTGTGAAGAAGGCTGAGTGCCGAAGAATTGATGCTTTTGAACTGTGGTGTTGGAGAAGACTCTTGAGAGTCCCTTGGACTCCAGGGAGATCCAACCAGTCCATTCTGAAGATCAACCCTGGGATTTCTTTGGAAGGAATGATGCTAAAGCTGAAACTCCAGTACTTTGGCCACCTCATGTGAAGAGTTGACTCATTGGAAAAGACTCTGATGCTGGGAGGGATTGGGGGCAGGAGAAGGGGACGACAGAGGATGAGATGGCTGGATGGCATCACTGACTTGATGGACGTGAGTCTGAATGAACTCCAGGAGTTGGTGATGGACAGGGAGGCCTGGCATGCTGTGATTCATGGGGTCGCAAAGAGTCAGACACGACTGAGCGATTGAACTGAACTGATGCTTTATTGACTGTGCCAAAGCCTTTGACTGTGTGGATCACAACAAACTGTTGAAAATCTTCAACAGATGGGAATATCAGACCACTTAACCTGCCTCCTGAGAAATCTGTATGCAGGTCAAGATGCAACAGTTAGAACTGGACATGGAAAAATAGACCTGTTCCAAATTGGGAAAGTGAAGTGAAGCTGCTCAGTGTCTGACTCTTTGCGACCCCATGGACTATATCCTACCAGGCTCCTCTGTCCATGGGATTTTCCAGGCAATAGTACTGGAGTGGATTGCCATTTCCTTCTCCAGGGGATCTTCCTGACCCAGGGATCGAACCTGGGTCTCCTACATTGTAGACAGATGCTTAACCATCTGAGCCACCAGGGAAGGAGTATGTCAAAGCTGTATATTGTCACCCTGCTTATTTAACTTATATGCAGAGAACCTCATGTGAAATATTGGACTGGATGAAGCACAAGCTGGAATCAAGGTTGCCAGGAGAAATATCAATAACCTCAGATATGCAGATGATACCACCCTTAAAGTAAAGAACTAAAGAGCCTCTTGATGAAAGTGAAAGAGGAGAGTGAAAAAAGTTGGCTTAAAACTCAACATTCAAAAAACTAAGATCATGGCATCCAGTCCCATCACTTCATGGCCAATAGATGGGGAAATAATGGAAACAGTGACAGACATTATCTTCTTGAGCTCCAAAATCACTGCAGATGGTGACTGCAGCTATGAAGTTAAAAGATGCTTGCTCCTTAGAAGAAAAGCTATGACAAACCTAGAAAGCATATTAAAAAGCAAAGACATTACTTTGGTGACAAAGGTCCATCTAGTCAAAGCTATAGATTTTTCTAGTAATCATGTATGGATGTGAGAACTGGACCATAAAGAGAGCTGAGCACCGAAGAATTGATGCTTTTGAACTGTGGTGTTGGAGAAGACTCTTGAGAGTCCCTTGGACTGCAAGGAGACCAAACCAGTCAATCCTTAAGGAAATCAATCCTGTATATTCATTGGAAGGACTGATACTGAAGCTGAAGCTCCAATACTTTGGCCACCTGATGTGAAGAGCCAACTCTTTAGAAAAGGCCCTGATGCTGGGAAAGATTGAAGGCAGGAGGAGAAGGGAACAATGAGGACAGGATGGTTGGATGGCATCACCAACTTGAGGGACATGAGTTTGAGCAAGCTCTGGGAGATGGTGAAGGCCAGGGAAGCCTGGCGTGCTGCAGTCCATGGGATAGGAAGGAGTTGGACACAACTGGGCTACTGAACTGTACTGAAGTGTCAAATACTTTGATTCCATTAAAAAGTCCAGTCCTTCGATATCTTTCTACCCTCCACAAAGGATACACTCACTCTTTCCTGATCTAGTCATCACATACTCAAAACAGATCTCAAAAACTAAACCAATGACACTATAGCTCGATTTTCCTCAGCTTTATTGATATAAAACATGTGTGTGTTTAAGGTATACAAGATGATGATCTAAGTATATATTAATAAACAACCAAAGTAAGGTTAGTTAACACCTCTATCCCCTCACCAAATTACCAGTTTTGTATGTGTAATGAGAGTACATTTAAGATGTACTCTCTTAGCAGCTTTCAAATATGTAGCAAAGTATTGTTAAGTATAGTCACTATACATTAGATCTACAGAACTAATTCATCTTGTAACTTGAAGTTTACATGCTTTGACTAACATCTCATTTCTCCCACTCCCTACCAGCCACCAACCTACCCTCAATTTCTATGATTTTAACATTTGGATTCCACATATAAGTGAAAACATACACTATTTGTTTTTCTCTATCTGATATTTTATTTACCATAATGCCCTCATGGTTCATCCATGTTGTCACAAATAGCTGGATTTCCTTCCTTTTATAGCTGAATAATACACCACCCTACATAAATACCACATTTTCTTTACCCACTCATCCACTGACAGACACTGAGATTGTTTCCATGTCTCGGTTGTTGTAAATAATGCTGTAATCAATTTAAGACTGATGAAGGCTTCCCTGGTGGTTCAGATGATAAAAAAAAAAATCCACCTGTCAATGTAGGACATGCAAGAGATGCAGGCTCCACCCCTGGGTTGGGAAGATCCCCTGGAAAACGAAATGACAACCACTGCAGTATTCTTGCCTAGAAAGTTTCATGGACAGAGGAGCCTGTTGAACTACAGTCCTTATAGTCACAAAGAGTCAGAAATGACTGAGAATGTGCACGCACACATACACACACACAGACACACATACACACCTGGAATTTACTCAGGATCTCAAAGCCACACAAATACAATGGAGTGGAGAATCAGAGGGATTCACAAAGGTCAGCATTCCCTAGAAAGACACCCTTGCTTATTTTAAATAACCTCAATAGTTCATATATTTGACAGCTTATATCTCTAAATTATAAATTGAGCAGACTCTTCGTAAAGGGAACTTCTCAGAGGTTGGGACTATGCCATTCCACACAGTTCTATCCCAGAAGTCCACAACAGCACTGCCATATACTAGATACTCAGTACATGTGTTTATTGGATGAATAAGTACATGGAAGAAGGAAGGAAGGCATTCCTAGGCAACCCGGTAATCTAATGTTCTAATTTAAGGTATAGAGAGCAGATTATGCCAATTCCTCAGATGTTTAATTTTATATAGGAATAACTCCCTCCCACCGAAAGCATTGTGAATAAGAATTCTGTTAAGACATAAGACTACAAATCCAAACAGCACCTGAAGACAGGAAAGACAGAGGAAAGTGTGAGAAAGAATGGAGGGAGAAAGGAAGACAGAGGATGATATAATACAAAGGTTAGGGAGGGAAGGAATACAGCTATCGAATGTTGGATCAAGAGGATAGCACCTAAAAATCTATGCCCATAGATGAGGCAACAGGGAGCCAGTTCTTTATTCTATTTTCATTTCTCCTTCCATAGCAATTATAGCCTTAAACCTAGCCAAAGCTAAGTATGAAATATACAAGGAAAGTAATGACTCTGAGGTTATGAGTTAATAAAATTTTGGAATGAAAAAAATTAACAATGGCAGTCACAAGCACAAATGAAGCCAAGATCTAATTATACTGTACTTTCATGAATCCAAAAAACATTATGAAATATTTTTATAATCTACCAAATACCATGTTTTCTTTTTTTTTTTTATCTGCAGAGGGATTCCATAGACTTGCATAGAATTATCTCTTCAGTTAAATACACAGCACTCAACAAGTGCTGGGATTCACATTCACATCACTGTTCCTGATATTATGGGGTCACTTCAAATGCTGGAAGCTCTTACTTTGCCAGTCTCTCTGCTTAGAAAGGTTCTGGTTATCAGCATTTCAATCTGCTCATTTTAATCAGTACTTCTACACTATTTGCCTGCACCCTACAGCTGAGTCTTTGGACAAATGATTTATTAGATTTTCTTTATTCTTATTTTGGCAGCACTTTGAAAACTGAATGAAGGAAGAAAGAGGGCTCAGCAGGCATTGGACAACATGTCTCACTGTCAATGGAAATGCTAAATATACACACTGATTTCTGAAACAGCCCAGTATCTGAGCTAAGCTTCTAAAGAGAGATGTAGCTGCATTATCAGCATTCTTTCCTTCTGCTTGCCATCAAGCTATTGGTGATATAAACCACAAATGGAGACTATAGTTATCTGAGAACATGGTGCCCTACCTAGGTGGTACCTTATTTCTGCTGTCAGTCAAGATGGTTTGAACAATAACTGATTTCCTGAGCAATTGCTTTTCTATCCTATTTGATACATAGAAAAACAGGTAATATATGTATAGTTAGGAAGAATAATAATGGATGTGAACCATCACCTACTAAACCCATCATCAAGAACAAAAAAATTACTACTGCTCTTAAAGCTATCTATTTTCCCAGTTTCCTTCCTTCTTCTCTTCCTCATCCAAAAATAATCACTAACTTTTTCTTAAAAAGTAATTTTTGCAGCTATATATGTATTCCTAGCCAATGTACTAATTCAATTTGCTTGGTTTAAGCTTTACAAATATGGTATCACACTCTACACAATCTCTTGAAACTTGGGGTTTTTTTCACTCAACATTGTGTTTCAAAGATGCGTTTGTGTCACTGCATTCAACTGTAGTTCATTCATTTTCAAGGGTAAATAATCCCTTGTGTGACTTGACCAAAATACACTTATCCATTTTTATCACTGGGCATTTAGGTTGTTTCCAGAGATTTCTGTTTTTTTTATTTTTGACATTTTAAATAATACAACTAGAAATATTCTTATACACATCTCCTGGTTCACATGTGTTAAGAGTTCCTCTGGAATTTATACATAAGAAAAGAATTGTTAGTTATAGGGAATGTATGTGTTTAACTTCACAAGATGATACTAAATTGTTTTCAAAAGTGTCCATCCTAATTTACACCCCTATTAGCAGCACTGTTTGAGTTTCCATTACTCTACACTCTTGCCAACATTTGATATATTAATAGCAAAGCTTCTCTCTCTTTTTTTTTTTGCATTCTAGTGGGTTTAAATCAGTATCCATTTTGATCTTAATTTGTATTTCCTTATCATTACTTAAGGCCAAATTTTTATTGAGATATGGTTGACATATGGGCTTCTCTGATGGTTCAGATGGTAAAGAATCTGAAAGCAATGCAGGAGACCCAGGTTTGATCCCTGGGTCGGAAGATACCCTAGAGAAGGGAATCACAATCCACTCTAGTAGGCTTGCCTGAAGAATCCCACGGCAGCAGAGACTGGTGGGCTACAGTTCATGGGGGTCACAAAGAGTTGACTTTGTGACTCAGCAACCATCACACATAGCTGACATACATTTTATTAGCTGATACCTTTTTATATGATGCTGTCTAACTTCATGATTTTCACTGATATTCATTAATTTCTGAATAAGTAATGGATGTTTAATGTTAGCATTCAGCATTATTCCTTTGTTTCCATCAGTGAGCCACCAAAATCACGTCATCGTTGTTTTTTTCCACTGAACTAACCAGCCAGTATAGAAAGGTAAGCTATCCATGTGATTACCAACTTCTGATCTGTTTTTATAAGCAGCATGTTGGATTTTCTTTTAAGAAGCTGCTGGTCACTTTTTGGTATTGGTCATGATCTTTCTAAAATATATGCCTACATATGTCTATTTGACTAAGAATATTTTCCCAATAGCATTCTGTCTGTTTTCTAAACTGTGGAAAATTCTTAAAGAGATGGGGATACCAGACCACCTTACCTGCCTCCTGAGAAACCCGTATGCAGGCCAAGAACCAACAGGTAGAACTGGATGGTTCAAAATTGGGAAAGGAGTATTTCAAGGCTATATATTGTCACCCTGCTTATTTAACTTATATGTAGAGTACATTATTTAAAATGCCAGGCTGGATGACTCACAAGATGGAATCAAGATTGCTGGGAGAAATATCAACAGCTTAAGATATGCAAATGATACTACTCTAATGCCCAGAGAGTGAAGAGGAACTACAGAGTCTCTTGATGAGGGTTAAAGAAAAGAGTGAAAAAGTTGGCTTAAAACTCAACATTCAAAAAACTAAGATCATGGCATCTGGTCCCATCACATGGCAAATAGATGGGGAAACAGTGGCAAATTTTATATTCTTGGGCTCCAAAATGACTGTGGACAGTGGCTGCAACCACAAAATTAAAAGACACTTGCTCCTTGGAAGAAAAGCTATGACAAACCTAGATGGCATATTAAAAAGCAGAGACATCACCTTGCTGACAAAGGTCTATATAATCAAAAGTATGGTTTTACTAGTAGCCATGTACAAATGTGAGAGCTGGACCATATAGAAGACTGAGCACCAAAGAACTGATGCTTTCAAATTGTGGGGCTGGAGAACACTCTTGAGAGTCTCTTGGACTGCAAGGAGATCAAATCAGTCAGTCCTAAAGGAAATCACCCCTGAATATATATTGGAAGGACTGATGCTAAAGCTGAGGCTCCAATACTTTGGCCATCTGATGCAAAAAGCTGATTCACTGGAAAAGACCTTAATGGTAAGAAAGATTGAGGGTAGGAGGAGAAGAGGACAACAGAAAATGAGATGGTTGGATGGCATCACCAACTCAATGGATATGAGTTTGAGCAAACTCCAGGAGATAGTGAAGGACAGAGAAACCTGGCGTGTTTCAGTTCATGGGGTCCCAAAGAGTCAGGCAAGATTTGGCAACTGAAGAAAAAAGAGAAACACTGCCAAACTTGATCTGTTTTCTAAGTTTCAACTCTTCAATTTCACTTTTTAAAATAGTTTTAAATTCTACTTTCCACTTTTGTAGTTAAAAAAACATTCTCTAAATTTCATCATCACTTGCAAATTGTGGCAAAATAAGTACATGATATTCCTACAGCAGAAAAAGACATCTAAACAATGTAATTATAATGCAAAACCATGATTTTTTGCAAGAGGTCATCTGAAGAAAGTAGAAGTACTTGGCCTATAAAAAGTATTTTCTTAGATAAGATCAGAAGAAATACAATGAGATTTAAAGTTGAGTTGAAGGCACCACACCCATAAAACATTTTGAATTCATACAGCTTTGTGACATTGTGTCTCCCACAGCACAAGAGACAATTTTAGATTGACAAACCACATCAGTTAATGATGATGATTATACAGCTATGCATCCTCTCACAGATCCGCCACAATACATTTCTGATAATGGGGTCTGTTTCTTTGAAAATCTTCATGCATAGGTATCAAATTTTACTTCTTTAATGTATATGATTACGATTCTAGAAAATACTTTTTTTACTTTTATAGCTCCTGTGACTATGGATAGGGTTTCCAGTTCTGCACCTCTGCCACTTAAGCTCTTTCACTGCAACCTACTGATTTAGCCACAGGCATTAACATTAAAGATTCTATATTTTCATGGTATGACACTGTAGGTATCTAACCTCTCGGTTACCTATGAAGTCTACGCTGTCTACAGTAACACAATGTAAGAATTCTAGCCAAACTATGGAATCAAGGAAAACTATATCACCTCAGTTAGCAGCTTTATTGATACATTTATAAAATGACTAACTGTCACAACCTTTAAAAATCAGATATTAATACCATGACTACTTTCTATCTGCCCAGCTACTCAAAGCTGGAGATTACATACTATCAATGCTTAGTTCAAAAAACTAGCACATGAACCACTTCCTGTGCTAGAGTTAACCTTGCCCTCATCTTCTCAGCCTGTCTGTGGCATAAACACAACTGAGCCTACCCTTCATTTTGAAACACTCTGCCCTCTTCTACGAGTGACACACTGAACACCTTCACACTCTTGATTCTCCGGCTGCCTTCCCGGCCTCTCCTTCTCAGGGTGCTTAGCCTATACTTGCTCCTCAGGCTGACCTCTGAATGGTTACCACAGTGTCTCACGGCTCTGTTGGGGCCTTCTTTGTCTGCAGTGTATCCCCAGATCACCTCATCAAGTCTCATTCATGGCTTTAATATGATTTCCTCACTGTTTACAAAATGTTCCTCCAACCCTGCCATCTTAACCTGAGGCAGACTTTCATATTCAAATAGCAATTTATGAGATGCCCTGGAAGTCCAGGTGTTAGGACTCTGTGCTTTCAGTGCTGAGGGCCTGGGTTCAAGCCCTGGTGAGGAAACTATTAAATGTTAATAATATTCTGCAAGTCTTGGTGGCATGGCCTAAAAGAAAACAAAAATGTAGCATTTCCAAGTATATGATTAATGAATATCTCATAGTTAAAAGATAGAGTCATGTATTTCCATTGATCTCTCCCACTATTTCTCCTATTCTTCATTATACCACCATCTTGTTAAGTGAATAAATCAGAAGTCACCTATTATCCCTCCATTCCCAACTTTCAGCACATCCTGTACTCAATAGCTTAAATATAATTAAATCTACCTACTTCTTTCTCCCTCCATTCTTGTCCAAGTCTGACCTTCACTACTACAGTGGGGTACTATCTGACCTCTCTGCTTCCACGCTTTCACTGTAGAATTTTTTATCCTAATAATGTAGGAGCCATCATGCAAATTCCATTTTTACATGCAAATTTTACACTGGCTCATGTAACATCTTCCATGGTACTACCAATGTACTGTTATTACTGAGAATAAAATCCCAGCTCCTGCTTGTGACCTCATAGGCCACGCATGATCTGGCCCATTCTACCTCTGCCATTTGATCTATTATATTTCTCCCTCCCACTCATCTCTTTCCTAAAAATTCTAAACTCAAATTTCAAACCAGTCAATCCCAAAGGAAATCAACCCTGAATATTCATTGGAAGAACTGATGCTGAAGCTCAAATACTTTGGCCACCTGATGTGAAGAGCCTACTCATGGGAAAAGGCCCTGATGCTGGGAAAGATTGAAGGCACAAGGAGAAGGGGACGACAGAGGATGAGATGGTTGGATGGCATTATCAACTCAAAGGACATGAGTTTGAGCAAGCTCCAGGAGATTGTGAAAGACAGGGAAGCCAGGTGTGCGGCAGTTCATGGGATTGCAAAGTGTCAGACACAACTTAGTGACTGAATATACACACAAGTCCTCAAATCCCTTACATTGTCTAGTTCCTTTCCCTGAAAGTTTCTCTCATTCCCTCATTCTTCAGATTTCTGTTCAAATTTAACCTTTTCCAAGAGGGTTTCCACCTGTTATGTAAAGCTTAGTCCCTAGTTGATTTCCCTCCAATAAACATCACTATCAATAATAATGTATTTGTGCATTTGTTTGTATATTTTATGATTCCTACCACTAACACCTAAGTTCCATATGAAGCATTTTTTCTGTCTTATTCACTACTGGGTTCCACATTACTCGGTCTAGAACAGTGACTGGCACATAATAAGCACTCAATAAATATTAAAGAAAGAAAAAAAATTTATAAAGCCCCTCCTTCTGATACCCACGAGTCATGCCCAAAAAAGGCCCTGAATTCTTTGTATTTTCATGTCAAATTGAACAGTCCTGGAGAAATTGCTTGATTTGTGTGCTATTCTCTAATTTTAAGAAACAGTGATTTTAAATCTCTACAGTTTCTCTGTACATCAACCATTATATGTGAGTCAAAAACACAACTGCACTCATGAAATTGAAAACTTCACATTTAATTTTACTTCTAAGGAAGTTCAAGATCAAAAGCTATTTTCTAAAACATCAACTGTAATTTACATTCATTCAATTACCTGCCTTTCAGACAATGGAATAGTAACAGTCTAAGTGATTTGAGAAAAATGCTTGACTTTCGGAAAGTCTACTGTATTTTCAAGATCCATCATCAGGAATTACTAAAGATTTCTGCAACTGTAAAGCCATGCTTTTGAAACACTAAAAAACTGACACATCATAGAAGTTAGAAGTAGAAACCTTAAAGCATCCTTCTATATTGACTACATTGTTAATAACATAAAAAAATACAAATTTGATCTCCATCAATACACTATGGCAGTTAATGATGATGTTCTAAAGACAACACACACAAAGACCCTCCTGGCTTTGCAACCACAATACCAGCTTGAAGGTAAACCATCCTCAATAAAAAAGTTTGGGCATTTGGACGAAAAATACTACAAATTTTTTTCCAGTAGGACTAACTCCCCCCAAAATTTGGTTATTTGAGAGGCAGAGTAGAAAAGTGAGAGTATAGGGAGATGTTAGATAGAAGTTTAAAATTTGGCTCTGCCTCTTACAAGTTTGTACTCGGTCATTTCACCTATGTTTCCTCATCAAGTACTCTGTCCTAGAGGCTATACTAGGTGCTAGGACGGGGGAGCCTGGTGGGCTGCCATCTACGGGGTCGCACAGAGTCGGACATGACGGAAGCGACTTAGCAGCAGTAGCAGCAGCAGGACTATAAAATAAGCCTTTAGTGCCGGGGGCCAGTGTGAGGAACTCCGCCCATGGCAAAGGTCATGAGGAACGAGGCTTGGCATACGCAAAGGCATGATCAAGCCTCAGGAAACCCCCTGTTCCCGAGCATCAACCCCAAAATCAGAGTCTGTTTTATGCTCTCACCTACACCTCTGACTTTACGGGGGGCTCTCCCCCATAACCGTTTCTCTCGGAGAAGGAGTAAACGTGCAGCTCCAAAGCAATAAAAATTCCTGGGCGTGACAAGAGTGTTTCAGCTTACGGACTCCTCTGAAGGTTATCTAGCCTGCCTCTATAGGTTCGTCCGGCCACATGTGATCGTTTACAGCCTCCCAACCTGAGAGGCACGAGATGTTTTAGACTTACTAAAGGCAAATTCTTTTGGGGAGTTAGAAATTATTAGTATAGTTGGTTAGGAATTATATTGGTGAAGGGTCTCTTCATTTGTTGTGTCAATAATTGCTGCTAATTCCCTGCTCTGGGTGGGACAAAGCTGTCTCAGGTCAAACCTCTCTGCTGACAGACTAGCTTGTGTGACAGGATTATCCTTACTCCTGCCACTAGGCACATGATTGTTTACTACCTCTCAACCATAAACAGCGCAGAGAGTTTTGGAGTATTTTGAGAGTCTTAATTAGCATAGGACTTTTTCTTCTTGTTGAGTCAATGATTGCCACCAGGCCTCCATATCCTTAGGCACTTGGGAATATATTAATCAATGTATTTGGAATATAGCAAAAGGAAATATAGTAGTTTTTGATGTTAGCAATACTAGACTTTTTGAGTTAATGGATTTTCTCTTTTGTAATAGATCACTGTACTTTGTTATAAATCACTGTGTCCTTGCTATGTAAGAATGTAACTTTATCATATCTTAAGACTAAACAGATCTTAAGAGAAGCATTGGTGAAAGGATTTTCATTTGTTGGGCTGATGTTTGCTGCTAAATCTCCATGTTCCCTACTCTTATAATGAATATAACTAGCATATAGGAAGAAATAAGTATTAACCTTTAAGCATATAGGAGAAATACGTATTAACCTTTAAGACTAATCATGTTAACCTTGGGTTAAATAAATTCCTTTCTTGATTGTAACTCACTACACCCTCACCTTATAGGAATGCAACTTTATTTGGAGGGTGGTGCCTGGTTTAAGAAAAAACACCCTTGGAAAAAATAAGTTTTTTGGTTATCAGAAAGAAAGGATCATAAAATGTCAGCAGGTCTCACTCATGGCCAGAAGATGATGTAATATTCCTAAGACCTTTTTTTTTTATACATTTATGTGAAGCACCTGATTTTGATAAAGGTCAGGACTGCTGACCCCCGCGTGACTCTGTATTCATCCCTATGTGTAACAAAAGGTATATAAGCAAACCCAAAAATAAAGAAATCGGATCAGTTTCCGGAAAGACTGATTCCCCCATGTCGCTTCTCTCTTGCTCCTGGTTTTTCTGGCTGAATTCCCATCTGGAGCATGGATGCTATTCCACGTAATCCAAGTTATTCAGCCTCCTTTTCTCCACTAATCTTCCTACTACACTATCCATTTCTAATCTCTCTATATCTGTGATTAAATATGTATTTTTCCAAAGACGCCGACTCCATCCCCCCACCTTCGAATCACCCTGGATCCACCGGGGCTGGACCCCGGCACTTTAGTAGTTTAGAAACTTAGCTTTGGACTTCCCTGGTGGTCCACCTGGTAAAGAATCTGCCCAAAATGTAGAAGACCTGGGTTCAATCCCTGGGTTGGTGAAGGGAACGGACACCCACTTCAGTATTCTGGCCTGGAGGAGTTCATGGACTGTCTAGTCCATGGGGTCGCAAAGAGTTGGACACAACTGAGCGACTTTCACTTAGAGCCTTTAGATATAATACTAACTCCACTGATGATCAACCAAGATAAAGTGGGTAACATACATGGCACAAATGAAAACACTTCGATAAACAACTTATTTTTTAATTTCAACCAGGTTACATTAACCAATGGGCTATGCGATTCCTCCTAGCGATGTACAGTCTACATTATTCAGTCCCACTGGCAAGAAGCACACTGTAACTACTGGCCTGAGCATTAAATGAATGAGACTACAAAAGCAGTTGTACCTACAAAATTTCAGTATGCTGAAAGGTTTATTAAATAAGTGGTTCACTGGCCTCATTCTTTCAGTCAATGAAAAACCACAAAAATCTACCATGCTGATTTCATTTACCAGCCAAGGTATTTTTTAATGTAATATCTTCAGCAGGTTGCCATTAAAAATTAGATGCTAAAAAGAAGTCGGAAGAAAGTGTACATTCAGTACCCAATGGAGAATTATGAGTTTTGTTTTGTTTTTTTCATTTTCTGGTTCTCCATTTCCTAGCAATTAATTGGTTAAATCTAGGAATATAGCCAGCAAGTATTATTCTGTTTCATGGAGAATTACTGTACCTAATTCAGCAGTACATGAGATTCCTACAATGTAATAGAACTATTTTATGACTATCTTAAAAATGTAATCTCTTATCTTCTAGAGTAAGAGATCCTATTATTGTTCAAAAGCCTAAGCCATTACCAGGCCTTTTAATAAGTGTGCTAATTACTTGAAATGACATGAGAAGTACCACAAATGAAAGATCAGTAAGCTGTCAGTTGTTTTTGAAACCATAGTTCAATGACCCAACATTACTATTAGTTTTGAGAGTTATAAATAGCTACAATAATGATGATCCAAACTAAAGACAATAAATCCTCAGCTTAACCCCTCAAAAGGTAAGATGTTCTTAATATTATTTCATTAACATTGAGGATCAAGTTTGCTACTGTACAGAAGTGAATATGTAAACCATAAAATTGCTAAATAAATGCATAAAATTAGTAGCACCAGAGTCTTAGTATCAGCAGACAGACCACTGTTACCTAAACACTGTGGAAAAATTTCCTCATATCAAATCAGTATGAAATGAGATTATAATCAGGAAAAAAAGGTTCTTGTCCTCCTCGGTTATGAAAGCAAAGCACAATGCAGAATTCCTTTCTCATACATAGAGGAAAATAGCTTTTTGAAAACTACAAAAAGGCAAACACTCATTTTACTAAGTCCCTGAACAAAATGCCTTTGACATCTATCTATTGCTACCAGGCATGCAGACACTCTCTCACACAAAAGCCCCAAAGCTGTCTCTTTCAATGCTTTATCAAATTCATCTGAGTATACATGGAAAAAGCCTAAGTTCAGTAATCAAGTTGTTAACATGCATCTTTAGTACTTTTAATCTCCCTTTAACAAAGACAGTATACTAACTAATTCAGAGTAACTGCAGGGACACAAACTTCGTCCTTAATGGGTTGACAAGAAAAAGTATTAACTATTCTAAACATTGAATGCTAACTTGAAAATATGGAAGAGTCACCTATATTCCACCACACTGTAGAATATCACCATCTGCAGGATATAAGGATGTCACAAATCCTACTACAAGGATAGGGGTTCCAGGGGGCTCTGGAAAATATGCAGAATATAAATTCTGATATGTGATGATAGATATGCGGTGCTAGAATGTCCCAGAATGTTGTCTGTCAAGAACCATCAGCCCAGACACCCAAAATCAAACACCGAAAGGTGATACATTGAATATAATAAGATATAATAAGACTCTGATGCTGGGAGGGATTGGGGACAGGAGGAGAAGGGGACGACAGAGGATGAGATGGCTGGATGGCATCACGGACTCGATGGACGTGAGTCTGAGTGAACTCCAGGAGTTGGTGATGAACAGGGAGTGCTGCGATTCATGGGGTCGCAAAGAGTCGGACACGACTGAGCGACTGAACTGAACTGAAGTGAAAGAACATGAACTCATTTCAAGTAAATTTGAGAAAATCTTTTTACATAGCAACACAGAAACAATTTTGCCTATATCTGAGCATGAAGGAATGAACTAGACAGTATCTCATGGTCTCTCCCACTCCTGTATTTCACTGTATGATCAGAATGTTGCACTCTACAAATCTCAGCCTGTCTCAGCTGTTACTAACTTTCCCCCAAAGCCAGTTTATTCCCTGGTCTGCAGTGTGATTTTTTAATCCTAGAGTGATCCAATAGTGCAATTTCAGGAAGCGTGAAGGAGATTGCATTTCACTATCAGAGAGTTACCAGAGATGACAGTTTGTAATCCCATGGACACAATGAAAGATGCTCACATATCAGGAAATCTAGAGAGAAAGGCACCCAAGGCCCTACACAGGATAAGTAGTCAGTCATGAATTTGTAAACTGTACCGAGCATTTTGACCTAGCAGCCACAACATTTTCAAGTTCTATTTACTTGTCTGTAAACATGGAGGTGAGTTATCAAAGCATAAGAAAAACATCATGTCATTTTAGAGCATACTAGTAGTGCCTGGGGGTGCAAGGGTAAGCAGGGCACACAGCCTCTTCATGGGTACAGCTGAGCAGGAGGACACTTTCCTATGGGATTTTGAGCCTCTGGGGCGTGGGGAGAGATATCTAGTTTAGAAATATACACTTGAGAATCACAGCATATGGATATGTGTGAGGTGAGGGGTAGTTAACGAGTGAGAAGCATGATGTGATCAACCAGCAAAAAGTTTGGCGTTAGCAGAGCTGTAGAAGATCAATCCCTAGAAAAATGCCAAAAATTAAGGAAAAGATGCCTATGCCAAAGACACAGAGGCATGAGAAGTGCCAGGAGGGTGCAAGGATTAGCAGCCAATGGGGGATAGAGGTACATGGCAAGGGATCAAAGAGCAGGGGCAAATGTGGCAAAGCATAATAAAGAGGGCCTCCCCGGTGGCTTAGTGGCAATGCATCCACCTGCCAACGCAGGAGACCTGAGTTGGATCCCTGGTCCAGGAAGATCCCATGTGCAGAGGAGCAACTAAGCCCATGAACCACAGCTACTGAGCCCATGTTCCAGAGCCCAGGAGCCGCAACTCCTGAAGTCCACGTGCCCTGGAGCCTGTGCTCCGCAGCAGGAGAAGCCACAAAATGAGAAGCCTCTACAACTAGAGTAGCCCGAGCAGCAACGGAGGCCTAGCACAGCCAGAACAAGCAAACACACATATTTAAAAAGAATAACAGAGGTTGGAAATGGGAGAAAGGAAGAATTGAGACTGATGGCACCTGAAGGCTTTAAGTTTTCTATACATGAAAACGCACACTAAGTTGTGGAAAAGCTGAGTAGGATCTTAAAGGGAATGGTAAAAATTTGGAATAGTCACTGAAAGGAATCTACTTAATAAAAACTTAAAAACTTTTCTTGACCACTGAAACGAACAACTGACATACTTATTGATTTTTCAATGTGTAAAGATAGTGCATGTATTCAACAAATATTTTTTAAAAGAGGTTATAGGAAAAGACAAGGATACAGATAAATCTCAGATGTTAAAAAGTGAAGTGTGTAAATAATTCCCAGTAGAACACAAAATAAGTCCCCAAGAGTCACAAGTATCCGTGTGTGTGTGTGTGTGTGTGTGTGTGTGTGTGTGTGTGCTATCAGATCCATTCACCCTCTTTTCTCTTTTCAGTCCCTCAGGATACAAAGCATGCATTCATTAGATGATTCATGCAACTCGGGAGTATAACGCACAGCATGGAAAGAAATGGTCTCTTATTTTTATTCATTTACATATCTGAATTTGAGTATTAGGAACATAACACCTAGGACTAACTAGGTGTTAGGAAGACTCGAAAGGATCACTGCGTCCTGACTTCCATAGGGTACAATAAGCTGAGGACAAGCAACAAATGAAGAAGCTGGGGGCGGGGGTCTAAGGCTGTGACTATCCACTTGTTTCTCAACCATGTGAAGAACACTCACCCCAGAGATTTACTCTGGGATAAACATAATCGATAAATACCTCCTGGGCAGGGCTGGGGGTTAAAGTAGTATAAATAATAGTCCCTGTCCTCAAGGAGTTCCCAATTTAGTTGGAAAATAAAACTTACCCATGAGAAAACTTAAATAACATTAAGATTTTGTAGACTGGTCAAGACAACAAGAGAGCTTCCCTAGGGTTATGCAGTGGTGGCTGTTTAGTCACTCAGCCATGTCCAACTCTCTGTGACTCCATGGACTCTAGTCTTCCAGGTTCCTCTGTCCGTGGAATTTTTCAGGCTAAATTGCAGGAGTGGGTTGCCATTTCCTTCTCCAGGATTATGCAGAATTCTTATCAAATTCATGCTATAGACTGAAATGTATTTAAAGAAAAAAGAACACAATTAAGGGAAAGCTATGAAAGAGGCAGGAACTGGACTGGGTCTTAAAACTAGGTAAAAGTCAAGACCCCATGCAGCACAGCAAAGAATATCCAATCCCATCACAGTCAGTACCCCCCTTTGCCATCACTCTTGATAAACTCACCCTGTGCAACTCGGAATCATCTGTATTTCTTCAAAGCGGGTAACCAGCAGTCCTAACACTGCCAATGATTTGAACAACTCTATCTTAGGAGGCATTCACCACAAAGATCAGATACTTGACTGTTGCTTTGTCTTCAGGACTTGCAAAAATAGGACAAGTAATTTGCCTCCAAGTTCCCACCCTGGCTAAGGAGTTACAGCTTGTACAGATATTCATGAAGGTTGCATTTATTCACATATTGTCCTCACAATTTTCAGAAGAAAATAGCCATGTTTGCTTTAGGTTTTCTTTTCCAGGCCATTCATTTAAGACTGGATTGGAAAGCTTCTTTGAGTTTTGCATTTAAAAAACAAAAACCAAACCAAAAAATCATAGCAATTTACCATAATTAGCAGTCTTAGAATCACTCAGCAGCAGGAAGTTCCTTACCCCAATTCTCAGTACTCCCACCTTCACCCAGACTGTGAGAAACTATTCAAGCAAAGAGGCACTGAGGTTGGCCCAATCCTTAATCCGTCAAAACTCCTAAGCTATCAACAACCCTACCATTTATTTCACACTCACAGTTCCTAAGTCAAGCTCCACTGTGGTTAACTCTTTGCATGTCTGAGTTATGATATTTTCCACTCACATAGCCCTTAAGTTAATTCACCTTGGGGTATCAAATTAAATCCCATAGGAATTCATTATTAGACTTAGGTACAGATACTGAAGATCATACCCAATCTTTAGAAAGCCCACACTTGTCACACATCCAGCGAGCAAGGTTATCTGTCCTAGTCTATTTTCCGAGGCAGAACAAGATACCAGGGTTGGTACCAGGGAAGCAGAAAGCAAGCATCAGGCCCAGAGAGTAAGTCACAAAGAGAACTGGGCATAAAACCAGAATTGATCACAGAGATTCTGAATGAGAGACATCAAGAACTTGAGAAGGTGAAACAACAGAACAGCAGCCAAGAAGCAACAAGCAAGGCTCTGAAGAGGAAAGTGAGCAATGAAAATGCAAACAACACAGGACACCAGAAAGGATGTAGAGAAACTCAAAAAAGAACCAAATGTAAGCCAAACCAAAGTCAACGTCTCATTCCTACTTGCTAACGGTTCTCATCCAGCCCTTATTGAGGAAGAACTTTAAAATTTTATCCAAACTCCACAGTGAAACTTACCAATACTGATAATTTCTGATTTATCAAGGGCCTATGCGCCTAGTACCTTATGCACATTATCTCATTTAAGCCTCAAAACAACTCTCTAGGCATTGATTAATACTCCATTTTATACATTAGAAATCCAAACTGCAGAAACATATGTAACTTCTTAAGGTCACCCAAACAATAAGAGCCAGAGATGGGATTCAAAATGCTCATTTCTCTACAATATGCTATTTATGATGGAGTTTGTGCAAGCAAAATGCATGCAGTTCCCATTCTAGAACTGTGTTATCCACTACAGTCACCACTAGCCACATGTGGTTATCAAGCACTTAAATAGTAATCAGTGTCACATGTTGAAATAATATTTTGGATATAGATTTAAATAAAATACATTGTGAAAATTAATTATCCCTCTTATTTTTTTGTGTGACTCAACAGTACATGAACTGAGAACTCCTAGATGTTCAAGCTAGATTTAGGAAAGGCAGAGGAACCAGAGATCAAATAGCCAGCATCCACTGGAGCATAGAAAAAGCAAGAGAACTCCAGAAGAACATCTGCTTCATTGACTATGCTAAAGGTTTGACTGTGTGGATCACAATAAACTGTGGAAAATTCATCCAGAGATGGGAATACCAGACTACCTTACCTGTCTCCTGAGAAAACTATACACAGGTTAAGAAGCAACAGTTAGAACCAGTCACGGAACAATGAACTGGTTCAAAACTGGGAAAGGAGTATTTCAAGGCTGTTTAATGTCACCCTGCTTATTTAATTTATATGCAGAGCATCATGAAAAATGACAGGCTGGATGAAGCACAAGCTGGAATCAAGATTGACAGGAGAAATATTAACAGCCTCAGATATGCACATGATACCATCCTCATGGAAGAAAGTGAAGAGGAACTAAAGAGCCTCTTGATGAAGGTGAAAGAAGAGAGTTAAAAAGTTGGCTTAAAACTCAACATTCAAAAAATGAAGATTGGCATCCTGTCCCATCACTTCATGCCAAATAGATGGGAGAAATAATAGAAACAGTGACAGACTTTAATTTTGGCCTCCAAAATCACTGCAGATGGTGACTGTAGCCATGAAATTAAAAGACACTGTCTCCTTGGAAGAAAAGCTATGACAAACTTAGACAGCATATTAAAAAGCAGAGACATTACTTTGCCAACAAAGGTCCATCTGGTCAAAGCTACGGTTTTTCCAGTGGTCATGTATGGATGTGAGAGTTGGACTGTGAAGAAAGCTGAACACTGAAGACTTGTTGCTTTTGAACTGTGGTGTTGGAGAAGACTCTTGAGAGTCCCTTGGACTGGAAGGAGACCAAACCAGTCAATCCTAAAGGAAATCAGTCCTGAATATTCATTTTAAGGACTGATGCTAAAGCTAAAACTCCAGTACTTTGGCCACCTGATGTGAAGAACTGACTTCTGATGCTGGGAAAGATTAAAGGCAGGAGGAGAAGCAGGTGACAGAAGATGAGATGGTTGGATGGCATCACTGACTCAATGGACATGAGTTTGGGCAAGCTCTGGGAGATAGTGAAGGCCAGGGAAGCCTGTTGTGCTTCAGTTTTAAGGTTGCAAAGAGTCAGACACAACTGAGCTACTGAACAACTAGAAAAGTTAAATATATTCAATTAATATTTAATATATAATAATTACTCTATATACCTCAAATTTCTGTTGATTATCTTAGAGCATAAATTCAGTCTTTCTTGAGTCCTTTTTAAAACAAAACATAGGACTTCCCTGGTGGGCCAGTGGTTAACAATCTGCCTTGCAATGCAGGGGACATAGGCTCAATCCCTGGTCCAGGAAGATCCCACATGCTACAAAGCAACTAAAGCCCACGAGCCACAACTACTGAAGCCCGTGCACCCAGAGCCCATGTTCCACAACAGAAGCCATCACAATTAGAAGCCTGTGCTCCACACCTTGGCTTCCCAGGTGGAGAATCCACCTGCCAGTGCAGGAGACATAAGAGACGCAAGGTTGATCCCTGGGTTGGAAAGATCCCCTGGAGAAGGGAATGGCAACCCACTCCAGTATTCTTGCCCGGAGAATCCCATGGACAGAGAAGCTTGATGGGCTACAGTTCATGGTGTCGCAAAGAGTGGGACATGACTGAAACGACTTAGCACACACCACAACTATAGGGGAGCCTCTGCTTACCACAACTAGAGAAAGTCCACACACAGTAACAGAGACCCAGCAAGACAAAAAATACGTAAATAAGTAAATGGACTTAGAAAAACAAAGAATCTCCAAATATGACTTTAAATATAAGCTTAGTTGCTCAGTCGTGTCCAATTCTTTGTGACACCATGGATTGTAGCCCCACAAGCTCCCCTGTCTTGCTTGGACTGGAGCGGGTTGCCATTTCCCTCCCCATGGGATCTTCCCAACCCAGGGATCAAATCAAATCAATATCACCTGCATCGCAGGCACATTCTTTTACCATCTGAGCCACCGGGGAAGGCCAAAGTTTTAGCTATGAAGAATATTCAGACAGGTAAAAAGTCCTAACTTTGCTCCTGATTTTACCTTCCTTGCTGGAATCACTCTGTTTACTGTAGCCACCAGCATCCAAGTTCGGAAGCAAACTCTTCTTTTATTTCCTCTTACAATAGCTAAGAAATGTCTGCCTCTTCCAAAAGGTATTTGAATGACCATGATAAAACAGAAGTGAACCACAGAAGATTGAAGGAATAGTAAAAATAGACCTGATAACAGAGCAGAGGTTTCAATTCTGACCTTAGTTAACTTGTATAAGAGCTTGGAAGCCTCATCCTATCTCAGTAAGGAAGCAGCCATGTAGGCCTGAGGTCACAGACTTGCAGAACCTTGTAGAATCTTCCACTGTTTATGCAGATAAGAAGAACAGTTCTGGTAAACTACTAATACAAAAAGGACTGGCTGTGTGTTCGGTAAATAGGTGATGGATGTCTGCCTTCAAAGAATCAAATCTCAAATTTTGAAAAATACTCTGCAGGGGGTGGGATGAATTTGTAGATTGGGGTTAACATATATATACTACTAAGTATAAAATGGGCTTTCCTGGCAGTTCAAAAGGTAAAGAATCCACCTGCAAAGCAGGAGACCTGGGTTCAACCCCCGGGTCGGGAAGATCCCCTGGAGAAGGGAATGGCAACCCACTCCAGTATTCTTGCCTGAATAATCCCACAAACAGAAGAGGCTGGCAGGCTACAGTCCATGGGGTCACAAAGAATCGGATACAACTGAGGGACTAACACTTTTACTTTTCACGTATGGGAAATTGATAACTAATGAGAATCTACTGTATAGCATAGGGAACTCTGCTCTGTGGTAACCTAAATGGGAAGGAAATCCAAAAAAGAGAGGATATATGTATATGTATGGCTGATTCACTTTGCTGTACAGTAGAAACTAACAGAGTAGAAACTGTACAGTTGTAAACCAATGCTTTACAACATTATAAACCAACTATATCCCAATAAAAATTTTGGAAAATTAAAAACATAAAAATAAAATAAAAACTGTCCAATAATTGCTATGGAGGCAACTATGAACAATCTCCTCTCCTAGTTTTGAGGCTGTTGGCTTTAGTGCACTAGAAAGAAAACCAAGTGAAGAAAGAAAGAACCAGCAAAGAAAATATGCAGGCAAAGTACTAAAAAAGCTGAACTGGTCCTGATTACTAGACTAAGTGTCCACTCTTATAGAACCCAAGAAATCAGCATCCTCAATTGACATAGGAAACTTCCAACTTTTCTCAAAAGATTTTACAGATATGTGTTGATTATTACATACATTAATCCCTGGAGACAGCTCTAATTCAATAGCTCTTGTTGGCACAGGAAAAAAAAATAAAATAAAATTGGGAGATACTGGGAAAGAAATGTACTTCAAGCTGCAATATTTAAGATGGCACTTTGAGGGATGTCCCAAAGTGGGTGATCCAGTGGTTAAGACTCCACCTTCCAATGCAGGGGGCAATCCCTGGTCAGGGAGTTAAGATCTCACATGCCTTGTAGTTAAGAAACTGAATCACAGAAGAACTACTGTAACAAATTCAGCAAAGACTTTAAAGTGATCCACATTAAAAAAAAAAAGATCGCAGTTTGAAAGCCTGACTTCTTTTCTAGCCTCTGATGTCTGTGGATCACATCCTTCTGTTTCCTAGGATAGAAGTTAGGAGGATGTGAACCACAGGGAGCAAGTAGATCATGATCCCAACGTCAAGTGTTTGTAACATTCTTTATTAATATTTGTTGTATGGCTTCACTCTCTCAGTAATTTAATTGTTATGCAAATGAATGGGGTCAGCAAAAAACGAACCAAAGTCCTTCATGCACCAGAGCTATAATCTGGTCAGAAAACATATGCCTGGAAGGTAACTATGCCCAGCCTGACTTCAGGACAGTCAGATGACGGGAGAAGGTAGATGCCATACCTTCACAACCCTTCACTAGAGCCCAACATCTGAGTCCTGAGAGCTATTATTTCCTTGTATTCAGAATAGAGGTGACAAAGAAAAAACCTCTTTAAATAAGCACGTTTGGAAGCAGGTGTGTGGCAAGCACACCTACAAGCACAGGGCTGAAATGGAAAGAGCAACTATATTTCCACCCCGACTGACTTGAAGCAGGACACAGCCTTGCTGGAATTAGACTAAGTAGTCACTCCATCCTGTAACATCTCCAACATTCTAGAAGTCTGTGGTTTGTGAAGGGAGAGATTAGTTCCTTTCATCTATCCTAAACAATTATAATAATACCATGCAAGAATGAGATCAGTCTTGACTATAGGCAAAAAGAGTGATAAAATTTGGGGATGCCAGAAGATCCACCCTAATCACACCTCTCTCTCCACACACCTGTCCCTGATGCTGTACCTTTAAAGATGAAGACCCAAAGGTAGAATATCACTAAGTATAAGCTGCTAACAGTGTTCACTGTTTAGGAGGAAGGGATTGAAATCAAACTTCATTTACTTCTTAATTTTGCCATGGGAAATGGCATGTCTTTGGATCTAATATTAAATTTATGTAAAGGGTCTATAGTTTGTCTCACATGAGAGGAGGAAGACTCAAAATATGAGCATCATATTCACCATGCATGCATGCTAAGTTGCTTCAGTAATGTGTGACTCTTTGTGACACTATGGACTATAGCCCGCTAGGCTTCTCTGTCCATTGGATTCTCCAGACAAGAATACTGGAGTGGGTTGCCATGCCCTCCTCCAGAGATCTTCCCAACCCAGGGACTGAACTTGTATCTCTTACATGCATTGACAGGAGGTTCTTTACCACTAGCACTACCTGGTAAGCCCCACTTTCACCATATGGCTCCCCAAAGTTTGCACAACTCTCCAAAAGTGTCGGCCTTTGGGCAATTGCCTTGAGTGTTCATAAGGTTGGAATCTATTATTTAGAGAGCCTAGTTATTTGAAGCCGTGAGTCACTCTATACCCCATGAAAATGATTAGTGTTCTTCCAGTTAAAGACTCTCTTGGTCCATCAATAAGCAGAGACTACCTAGCAGAAAATATTACATGTGGGAGACTTTTCTTCAAAAGAGATATCTAAAAATATTTTCATGGTTAGATTGTAGGACCTGCCATTACATTCTCAAGACTACACCTTAATATTATCATATACCATTCATTGATTCATTCAACACATACTTCAGTGAATGCTATATGCCAGGCAAGGGATCCAGAGTTGACAAGGAATTAGCTATACAAGGCTTTTAGTCTCTCTATAGCTATTTTATAGTGGACACGATTTGCAACTTGCTCTAAACTCTGTTTCCCCAGTTAACATAGTTTAAGATTTGGAAGGGACGACAAACTTATGTAATCCACATATCTGTCAGTTCTCTCTGCAAGATCCCCACCAAGTGCCTGTCACACATGTTCTAGAAATCACCCCAAGTAAAGGAACTCAATTCCACCAATTAGGACAGATGCATTTTCACTGTAGATCCTGGTCCTAAGCCAAGCAAATCAAAGCCCCCATCCAAACGTGCATTTTTCAATACTAAGTGGACAGCTCTCACCTTTCTCTTGACTCATCTAAGTCCTCTCTGGGGACTTCAGTCATTCCTCATATGAAATGGCATGAAAATGTTTCTAACTGGAGTTATTCTCTTTTGTATAGGTTCCAATTTTTCTGTATTCCTATTGAAAGATGAGATGCAGAGCTAAACATAATAAAAGGAGAATTTATATCATAATAATTTTTTAAAAAATACACTTTGGGGTCTGATAGATCTGTGTTAGAAACTCAGCTCTAAAACTGCCAACTATTTTTGACTTTCAACAAGTTAATTAACCTCTCTGAGTCTGGTTCTCAGCTTCTGTGTCCTGGGAATCAGAATGTTTCGTTACATTCCTCAAAGGTTGATTACAAGGATTAAATGTGATTAGCATGTCTATTGTCCAGCATGGTATCTCACAAATAGCAAAGGTTTAATTAATGGTAGTTGCTTTTACAGTGTTATTATTTTTACTTTCTAGCGGTAATCTGACTAGACCAAAGTAAAAGTGTGACTGTTAAGTCATCTTTGAAATCGTTGAACTTACTTAAAGACTCTCTATTTTCTTTTTTCATTTTTTACCTTTGGCTGCAATATTGTACTTTTGCTTTTTTATTTGCTGATTTTTTTGGCTTGCTTTTGCTTTAATTCCACTCTTATTTAGAAAAAAATTTCTGAGCATAGACATTGGAGCCACATGTTACAGTGAATTGTAACACATGTTCAAAAAGATCACTTAATCCCAATTAGTAGAATCATGGTGAAAATTCCAAATTAATCTAAGATACTCTCCATTTCTGCTTGAGAAATAATTTTAAAAGGATATACTTCAGAGTTTATGCTCCCTTATCCAAATTATGTACAGATGTTGCCTGGAAATGTATTCTTAATAGCTACATTAACTATGATAAGTTCACTCACATCATTGTCATTCATGTCTAATTAACCTAAATGCCCAGCTGGGAGTAGTAAGAACTTGTACGTGGCAAGGAGAGTGAGTCATGTGGATCTCCCAGCCCCCAGTCCTGCTATTAGAATATACAAGGATAAGAGAGAGAAATGAAGATGAGTGTTCAAGATCAACAGGGGTAACTGTCAGAAAAACCTGGTAGGAGAACCTGGTAAGAACCTTAACAGCATAGATCAGAAGTCACTGGACATGGAGACATTTTCTTAACAAGGAAAGCATTTATGAGATAATGAAATAGTATGAAAAAGCATGAAACTTCCCTATGAATCCAAGTCTAGATAGTGTTTTGAAAGAAATGCAGAAAGTTTTTCATAGCTTTCAGCTGTCAAAAATTAAACATTTCATTTTTTAAAAACCAAGGTCAGAGTTATATCCAGTTCTTCATGTGGTATTCCTGAGGATAAAACATCCAGGCTCTACTTGATTATGTCCACTAGTGAGAGGCTCACTATCTCATAAGGCATAGCATTCTGCTGATGGACTATCTTTTGGTTAGACATTTGCTCATTTTATTAAATCAAACTCCATACCCTGCTTAACTCCCCGGTATAATTGACCTCTGCTCACTAGAGTCACATATCAGGAAGCTCAACAGGTGGGAAATTGAGGGGAAAGGGCTGGTAGGTATTTGGACACAAAGCATTTTTCCTATTACCTGTTAAAGCAGGCCAGCCAACTTATTCCTACTAGGGAACAAGCCCTTTAGGGGCCTGAAAAAAAAACAGAATGAGAATGTTTATCTGTCACTGGATATAAGTCCATCAAAGTCACACAATTCCTACATCAGACATAGATCTAAAGGCCCAAGAAGCCATGTGGTAAAAAAAAAAAAAGACACACACACACACACATACAACTTAGCCAACAGCAGAGAAAGCCTAGCTCAAAGAAAAGCAATAGCTAAATTTTCGAAACAAAAAGGACAACAGTTTGTTTAGAAGTTTCCTGAATCTTATGAACAAATGCAGTTCTAGAGAGACAGTAGTGTGTAGTTCAGGGGCTCCCAATTACATTGGGCTAAGAACCTGCTTGTTTAAAATGCAATCTACTGGGTTCCATGGGCTTCTCAGAAGGCACTAGTGGTAAGGGACCCACCTGCCAATGCAGGAGGTGTAGAGATGCGGGTTCAATTCCTGGGTCAGGAAGATCCCCTAGGGGAGGGCATGGCAACCCATTCCAGTATTCTTGCCTGGAAAATCCCATGGACGGAGGAGTCTGGCAGGCTACAGTCCAGGGGCTACAGAGAGTCGGACACAACTGAAGCGATTTAGCAAGCACTGGGTTCTATCCTTAGAGTGAAAATTCAAAAAGTCCAGTGTGGGACCCAGGAGACTTCATATGTAGCAAGGGCGGGCTCTTTGGTAAATATCGGTGCTATGGTTAAGAGCTCTGGAGTCAGAAAGATGTGAGTTAGTATTATACCTGGATTTGCAGGTACCAACCATATTTCTTCTTTAGTAAAATGGAGATGATAATCATAGTTCCAATCTCTTTGAGGTGTTAAAAGAATGAAATAAGACAATGTGTATAAAGCTATAACACAATGCCTATAGTAGCCCATTAAGTAATTTGTAGCAATTATCATTTTTTACTTTTCATTATTACAATGTGTTGATTTCAGTTTTTCCTCAAGGAATTACTTAAACTATCAATACCACTTTCCCTCTTGGCTTTCTTTTTCTGATGCTCTGTGTGAAATTCAGAAGATATCTTTGGAAATAGGACATAAAAGAATCAACCAGAAAATGTATTATTTGATATTCAGTACACCTTTCATAGCCAACCCTTCCCTCTTTCAACTTCCCCTCTCCTAGACACCACCCCCTGATTTCTACTGCCATTTCTCTAAAACAAGCCTACTGGCATGTTGCACTTTTTGCCTAGAAAGCTCTTTTGACTGCCTTTCTGAATAAATATTTTCCATCTGTGAAACAGTCAAATCAACCGTCACCTCCCAATGCAATCTTTCTGATTATCGCATTTTGTTTTATAATTGTAATTGTATAATGGTCAATTTCTTCATTTATCTCATATGATCATTGAGTCTAAATCTGCAGTAAGAGTAGGAAATTGGGCAATAGGGCAGTATACAGTAGTTAATCACTCAACCCAAAACAATAAAAGTCTGTTTCAAATTGCTTAATATGGGCAAATACATTTTTGGTCTAGCTTATCAGTATTGCAATCTCAATTTTCCATTTCACTTTCTTGCTGTTGACTCATGCGAAAATTTCTCAGTCTCATTAGTTCATTACTAATGTGAAATTATTATAAGCAAAGTTTTTTTTAAATAATGAGCACATAGGCAATTTTTTAAGTACTTGAAACACCATCAAGCAATGAAATTAAAAGATCTATACTGTTGGTATAATATAAAACTGATGTAACAAATCAGCACTGATTTAAATACTAAGACAGTGAATTATTAAATATTCATTCTTTCATTGACAATTGAATAAATCATTAAGTATACTTCACAGACTAATATGATCTTTTAATAATATTATGATAATAAGTAAGTCATACAGGGCTTCCCAGGTGGCTCAGTGGTAAGGAATCTGCCTGCCAATACAGGAGATGTGGGTTCAGTCCCGGGGTTGGGAAGATCCCTTAGAGAAGGAAATGGCATCCTACTCCAGTATTCTTGCCTGGAAAATCCCATGGATAGAGGAGACTGGGAGGCTACAGTCCATGGGGGTCGCAAAAGAGTCATATATGATTTTGTGGCTAAACAACAACAAAAGCTATACAGACTACTAGACAGTAATATTAAGATGCTATAAAAATAAATGGACAAGTGGAAATTTGCCAGAGAAGGCTTCGTGAGAAGCTACAGACTTAAAGAAGATGAAAGAGTAGCTGAGCAAATATGTGGGGCAAAAATTCCTTTTGGAAATGCCAGTACAAGAGGCAACAGTGTGACAGGTGGGTTTAGAGGCCAATGTGGCGAGAGCAGACCAGGAAAAAAATGTAGTAGGAGCCAAAATTCAAAAGAAAAAGGTGGACCAGGTCATAATGAGACTTATCAGCCTTTATGAGGAATTGGCTTATCAGCTTTTACTCTGAGTGGTAAAGAGAACTACAGGAGTGTTTGAGCAGAGGAATGACTGGGGTGTTAAATTCATACTCTGGCCTGCTTGACTGAGACATGTTGTGGAGTAGGGAAGGGAGCAGGGGAGCCAGCAAGGAGACTGTGCAATAATCCAGGTCAGAATGATGGTGGCAGAGGTCAGAGCGATGACAGTGGAGGTGGTGAGAAGTGGCCAGATGCTGGATATAATTTGAAGGTAGAATCAGAAGTCTTACTGATTGATTGAATGTGGCTGAAGGCAGAGTACGAAGGCTTACCATTAGATTGAATGTGAGTATTAGAAAAAGAGTACTCAAGGTTGACTTCAAGGTTTTGGAAAATAGAACTGCCACTATCAAAGATGGAAAAGGCTATCAGCTGTCTATCAGCTCTTCATGTGGAATTGTTGGATTAAGCAATTTAATACAAAAGTGAGAATTAGATGCTATGACTATGGATGAGTATATACAGAAGATAAAACAGGATTAAAAACTGAGCTCAAGACCTCACAAACCCTGAGTGTTTAGGGAAAAGAGAAGCAAAGAGTAAAGGAGACTGAGAAAAACTGAGGTGGGATAGAAGAGTGTGGTGTCCTTTAAGTCAAATAAAGAAAGAGTATAGGGAGAAGTGTGTGATCCGTTATGTCAAATGCTGTTAATTCTTCAAGGAAGATAAGGACTAAGAGCTGAACCTTGGCATTAGCCGTGTGTAAGTCTTTGGTTATCTTATTTATTTATTTTGGGGGTGCTGCACCAAGAGGCATGTGGGATCTTAGTTCCCTGACCAGGAATGGAACACACACCACCAGCAGCAGGAGTTTAGAGTCTCAACCACTGGACTGCTGGGGTAGTCCCTGGTTATCTTAACTAGAGCAGATTTAAATAAGAGGTAACACAAAGACCAGATTATATTTGTTATAAGAGAAACATACAAATATTTTACATCATTCTAAAACAAAATTGAAGTTTAAAAATATCTAGAGTCATTGCCCTATATTACCCATGAAAAAGAAGTCTAAGAGTTCTCATCACATGGAAAAAAAATTATTTTCTATTTCCTAAATGTTGTATCTACATGAGATAGAAGATGGGTGTTCACTGAACTTACTGTGGCAATCGCTTTGCAATGTATGTAAGTCACATCGTTATGCTGTGTACCTTAAACCCACACAGTTCTGTATGTCAGTTATAGCTCAATAAAATTGGAAGGGTTAAAAAGGAGAGAGAATGGAAGAAGAGCAAGATTTCTTCAAAGGGAGGTAAAATGACGGAACTGGTGGGGAAGTGTGGCAAAAATTACTTTAAAAATCCTGCATACATTACTGAATGTTATGTATCCTGGTAAAAAACGATCCACTTAAGAGGTCATTAACTGATGATGGAAAAAGAAGAGAGAATCCATAGTTAAGTCCTTGGGAGATGGGAGGTGAGGTTCATTGTTCCAATGAATAAGTGGAGGGATTGGCTTTAGGTAGGAACAGAGATAATTCATCTATAGCAATGGTTCACAATGCCGGCAGGACAGAAACATCCCCTGGAGAGTCTTTTAAAAATACAATGCCCAGGCAGGTTCTAGTTTAACTGATCTAGTGCAGGAGCTGAGGCATCAGTAGTTTCATAAAACCTCCATGTGATTCTAACTGTACCCACAGGATTGACAGCACTGCTCTACAGTGGAGGCAGGAAGGTAGATGGTGATGGTTGGGTAGACGTGCTGGTGAAAGTTCTCTGATGATTCTTCAGTTTTCCAGAAGAATCAGGAAGCAAGTCCTTCAGAGAAGAGTGGGGATGAGGAGGGGGTTCTGGGCTTTGAGGAGGGAGGGAAAATGGTGAAATAGACGTGGAGAGTAGAAGACAGCATGATTGCCAAGAAGCATTCAAGACCCATTTGAGGTATATGGTTACATATTTAAAGAGATGCCAGTCAACTTGTTTTACTCTCACCTCAATCAGCAAAACCCAACATTCAAAAAACTAAGATTATGGCATCCGATCCCATGGCAATTAGATGGAGGAACAACCGAACAGTGACAGACTTTATTTTGGGGGGCTCCAAAATCACTGGAGATGGTGACTGCAGCCATGAAATTAAAAGACGCTTTCTCCTTGGAAGAAAAGCTATGACCAACCTAGACAACATATTAAAAAGCAGAGACATTACTTTGCCAACAAAGGTTCTTCTAGTCAAAGGAATCATTTTTCCAGTAGTCATGTATGGATGTGAGATTTGGACTATAATGAAAGTTGACCGCTGAAGAATTGATGCTTTGGAACTGTGGTGTTGGAGAACTCTTCAGAGCCCCTTGGACTGCAAGGAGACCAAACCAGTCCATCCTAAAGGAAATCAGTCCTGAATATTCATTGGAAGGACTGATGCTGAAGCTGAAACTCCTATACTTTGGCCTCCTGATATGAAGAACTGACTCATTTAAAAGGACCCTGATGCTGGGAAAGATTGAAAGCGGGAGGAGAAGGGGACAACAGAGAATGAGATGGTTGGATGGTATCACTGACTCAATGGACATGAGTTTGACCAAGCTCCGGGAGTTGGTGATGGACAGAGAAGCCTGGCGTGCTGCAGTCCATGGGGTCACAAAGAGTCGGACACAACTGAATGACTGAACTGAACAATCAGCTGGACCAGTGCAGAAACAGACAAGTTTGATTTAAAGAAGTTTATGCTTCTCCAAGGAAGTATAAAGATGCAAAAGGGTAATTTAAGAACATAGGCAAGGTAGTGAGTATATAAACTGACCATGGGATTAAAATTAGGTAGAGAGGGCTGAGAGGATAAAGAGCCTGGAGGATAGTAAAAAGCTGGTACGATTAATGGGTTGAAGATCCTGGAGGGGGTGAAAGGCTAATGAAGGATATTAGAAGGATTTCAATACAGTAAAAGGAATTAAATTAAAAGGCCATGGATGGTAGTCAGAGAGCTGCCCAGCTGAAATTGAAATTGTGTGTGAGTTATAGTTATCAATGGTGCCAAGGCCAGAGGATGACCTGGGATTAAATGGCTGAAGTAGGAAGCATGACAAACTATTAGAGAAAGGGAGTTCAAGAAACCAAGCTGGCAGGATTTCCCTGGTGGCTTAGTAGTTAAGATTCCATGTTTTAAAGCAGTGGGTGTGGATTCGACCCCTGTTCGAGTAAATAAGAGCTTGCATGATGTGTGACTTGGCCAAAAAGTTTTTCAAAAATAAAGAAAGAAATCAAGTTGTCAAAGTGTTGGAAGGATTATGCACAATTATATCAAAATTTCCATGAATTAACAGTGGCAGAAGGTAAAACCATCAGGAAGTGGAGAATAGTTAAAGAATCAGTGGTAAGAACACTGAGAGATAGCAGATCATATATTCTGCTGACATGAGTTTCAACAGTAGGGTGTTTGAGAGAGGATGAAGCGGGAACAAGTTAAAATTGCTGATGAGTAACTAGGAAACCTCCTCCATTTCCAACCTTGATAGCAGGAGAGCTATTGGAGGGAAAAAGCAACCACTTGAAATACCTTCAGGGGAAGCAATATTCTCTGAAGATCCAGGTTATCATTAGTACAAGAAGGTGAAGGAATTGTTCAGAGAACATGGGGAATATGGAGGTTTTGTTTACAAGTGACCTTGAAGGGCCCAGTGTGAAAGTGCTGGGAGATGACGAGAGTAAGAGGCAGAGACAGAGGAGGGGATGGGCAACCATAATGGGAATTAGCACGTGTGAGAAGTCTGGAGTTTTTATGGAGAACAACTTTAAAGGAATAGAAAGCAAACAAAACTAGTCCTTACATGCTCAAGGCAAAAATGCACTGGGTTGGCCAAAAATTTTGTTCAGGCTTTTCCATGCAATCATACAGAAAATCCAAATGAACTTTTAGGCCAACCCAATAATAGTGAGGCTGAGAATGATTGGAATAAATGGAAGAATTCTCTCTTGACTTTTTAGATGGAATCAAATATATCCAGAGCAATGGAGTGTTCTTAGCCCTCCAGTTGGTGGGATGTATGTTCTTCCTTTAAAATACAAAGTAAAATTTTGTATGAAAAACAGATCTGTTAAAAAAAAAATTGAGGTAGTGATCCCTGTGTTTAGTCAGTAGTGTTCTGACTCTTTGCCACCCCATGGATTGTAGCCCACCAGGCTCCTGTGTCCATGGGGATTCTCCAATCAAGTATACTGGAATGGGTTGCCATACCCTCTCCCTCCAGGGGATCCTCCCAACCCAAGGATTGAACCCAGGGCTCCCACATTGCAAGCGGATTCTTTACCATCCAAGCCACCAGGGAAGCCCAAGAATACTGGAGTGGGTAGCCTATCCCTTCTCCAGAGGACCTTTCTGACCCAGGAATCAAACTGGGGTCTTCTGCATTGCAGGTGGATTCTTTACCAGCTGAGCTACCAAGGAAGCCCAGTATTCTTTACCAGCTGAGCTACCAGGGAAGAGGTGGTGAAAGCAACAGTGAAAAGGAGATGAGACTTGGAAATAAGTTACTGGTAATCAAACTACAGTTGACTTTGTAAGCCATGACCCTCCACACACTTGAAAGCCCACACATAAGGTATAGTCAGCCCTCTGTAAACATGGTTCCTACATGTGTGTGGTTCTGCACACATGGATTCAACCAATTGCAGATCAGACAGTGTTTTACTGTAGTATTTGATACTGAAAAAAAATCCACATACAAGTGAAACTACATTTCAAACCTGTGTTGTCCAAGGATAAACTGTAACTGTTTTTACAGATTTCATCACCAGCTTCCCATTGGTCATTGTGACCCTACAGTAATTTATGGTCACAGAAGCTGTCCCTTAGTACCCATATTCAATTTGTGTTATTCTAATCTCTAGAAGACTCTTTTGGAAGAGTCAGAAACACTGATAATCATAAAGATAAACATAATCTGATTAAGCACAGTTTGCAAGGGCTATGGGACAAGGGTGAACGTTGACATTCTAGGAATCAGCGAACTAAAATGGACTGGAATGGGTGAATTTAACTCAGATGACAATTATATCTACTACTGTGGGCAGGAATCCCTCAGAAGAAATGGAGTAGCCATCATGGTCAACAAAAGAGTGCGAAATGCAGTACTTGGATGCAATCTCAAAAACGACAGAATGATCTCTGTTTGTTTCCAAGGCAAACCATTCAATATCACAGTTATCCAAGTCTATGCCCCAACCAGTAACACTGAAGAAACTGAAGTTGAACAGTTTTATGAAGACCTACAAGACCTTTTAGAACTAACATCCAAAAAAGATGTCCTTTTCATTATAGGGGACTGGAATGAAAAAGTAGGAAGTCAAGAAACACCTGGAGTAACAGGCAAATTTGGCCTTGGAATGTGGAATGAAACAGGGCAAAGACTAATAGAGTTTTGCCAAGAAAATGCACTGGTCATAGCAAACACCCTCTTCCAACAACACAAGAGAAGACTTTACACATGGACATCACCAGATGGTCAACATCGAAATCAGATTCATTATATTATCTGCAGCAAAAGATGGAGAAGCTCTATACAGTCACCAAAAACAAGACCAGGAGCTGACTGAGGCTCAGATCATGAACTCCTTATTACCAAATTCAGACTTAAATTGAAGAAAGCAGGGAAAACTGCTAGACCATTCAGGTATGACCTAAATCAAATCCCTTATGATTATCCAGTGGAAGTGAGAAAAAGATTTAAGGGCCTAGATCTGATAGACAGAGTGCCTGATGAACTATGGAATGAGGTTCGTGATATTGTACAGGAGACAGGGATCAAGACCATCCCCATGGAAAAGAAATGCAAAAAAGCAAAATGGCTGTCTGGGGAGGCCTTACAAATAGCTGTGAAAAGAAGAGAGGCGAAAAGCCAAGGAGAAAAAGAAAGATATAAGCATCTGAATGCAGAGTTCCAAAGAATAGCAAGAAGAGATAAGAAAGCCTTCTTCAGCAATCAATGCAAAGAAATAGAGGAAAACAAGAGAATAGGAAAGACTAGAGATCTCTTCAAGAAAATTAGAGATACCAAGGGAACATTTCATGCAAAGATGGGCTCGATAAAGGAAAGAAATGGTCTGGACCTAACAGAAGCAGAAGATATTAAGAAGAGGTGGCAAGAATACACAGAACTATACAAAAAAGATCTTCACAACCCAGATAACCATGATGATGTGATCACTAATCTAGAGCCAGACATCTTGGAATGTGAAGTCAAGTGGGCCTTAGAAAGCATCACTATGAACAAAGCTAGTGGAGGTGATGGAATTCCAGTTGAGCTATTTCAAATCCTGAAAGATGATGCTGTGAAAGTGCTGCACTCAATATGCCAGCAAATTTGGAAAACACAGCAGTGGCGACAGGACTGGAAAAGGCCAGTTTTCATTCCAGTCCCAAAGAAAGGCAATGCCAAAGAATGCTCAAACTACCGCACAATTGCACTCATCTCACATGCTAGTAAAGTAATGCTCAAAATTCTCTAAGCCAGGCTTCAGCAATAGGTGAACCATGAACTCCCTGATGTTCAAGCTGGTTTTAGAAAAGGCAGAGGAACCAGAGATCAAATTGCCAACATCCGCTGGATCATGGAAAAAGCAAGTGAGTTCCAGAAAAACATCTATTTCTGCTTTATTGACTATGCCAAAGCCTTTGACTGTGTGGATCACAAGAAACTGTGGAAAATTCTGAAAGAGATGGGAATACCAGACCACCTAACCTGCCTCTTGAGAAATCTGTATGCAGGTCAGGAAGCAAAAGTTAGAATTGGACATGGAACAACAGACGGGTTCCAAATAGGGAAAGGAGTACGTCAAGGCTGTATATTGTCACCCTGCTTATTTAACTTATATGCAGAGTACATCATGAGAAACGCTGGACTGAAGAAGCACAAGCTGGAATCAAGATTGCCGGGAGAAATATCAATAATCTCAGATATGCAGATGACACCACCCTTATGGCAGAAAGTGAAGAGGAGCTAAAAAGCCTCTTGATGAAAATGAAAGTGGAGAGTGAAAAAGTTGACTTAAAGCTCAACATTCAGAAAACTAAGATCATGACATCCACTCCCATCACTTCAGGGAAAATAGATGGGGAAACAGTGGAAACAGTGTCAGATTTTATTTTGGGGGGCTCCAAAATCACTGCAGATGGGGATTGCAGCCATGAAATTAAAAGACGCTTACTCCTTGGAAGAAAAGTTATGACCAACCTAGATAGTCATATTCAAAAGCAGAGACATTACTTTGCCCACTAAGGTCCATCTAGTCAAGGCTATGGTTTTTCCTGTGGTCATGTATGGATGTGAGAGTTGGATTGTGAAGAAGGCTGAGCACCGAAGAACTGATGCTTTTGAACTGTGGTGCTGGAGAAGACTCTTGAGAGTCCCTTAGACTCTAAGGAGATCCAACCAGTCCATTCTGATGGAGATCAACCCTGGGATTTCTTTGGAAGGAATGATGCTAAAGCTGAAGCTCCAGTATTTTGGCCACCTCATGCGAAGAGTTGACTCATTGGAAAAGACTTTGATGCTGGGAGGGATTGGGGGCAGGAGGAGATGGGGACGACCGAGGATGAGATGGCTGGATGGCATCACGGACTCGATGGACGTGAGTCTGGGTGAACTCCGGGCAATGGTGATGGACAGGGAAGCCTGGTGTGCTGCAATTCATGGGGTCTCAAAGAGTCAGACACGACTGAGCGACTGAACTGAACTGAACTGATGGGACCAAGAAGACTGGATGAGCAACTCTGTATCCAGAGGAAGGTGGGGCCAAGTCATATCAGGAAGTCCACATCAGACTGAGTCTGGATTGATCTCCCCAGATCAATCAATCACCATGCAATTTCCACACAGACAACAGATGACAAATGAAAAGCAACACAGACCATGTGATACTTCCCTGTTGCCAAAACAATCCAAAAGCTCTCAGGATCAGCCTTGGGAAGAAGGGGAAGAAAAGGAGAACAGAACCCTGAATCTGACTATTGACCCAAAACAGACTTAGGTTTTAAGTCAGAAGTGACTGTATAACTCTAAAAAAGACAAGTCAAAATGAAGCCTTGAAAGCTTCAAGACTTTTTATTTTAAATTTAGTTTAAAATTTAGTTAAATTTTAGTTTAAATTAGGTTTAAAATGCAGACAAAGGAACACACAAAGGTTTACATCTTTGTACCCCTGAATACTAGAAGCTGCTTCAACAAAAGTAGCAAACATGCATTGAGAATTTAGCATGCGGTAGGCTTCATGCTAAGCAGTTTACATGGATTATCACATTCCTCTTCACAGCAACCCTACGAGTAAAAACTATGATTCGCTCTATTTTGCAGATGAGAAAACTGAAACCTCATACCTATCCAGGGGCAAAAATCAATATTCAAGCTGCTGGATACAAGGCACCGGATCCTAACCATCATGCTCCATACTGTTTACCCCCAGTAGTAGAGCAAGCCATTGGTATAGTCACTATTTGGGGACCTTATTTTACTTTAGTACATTACATTCAGTGGATATCTCCAAAGGGCTTCTTTCCCCACTGGAGTTAAATTCCTCAAAACGTTAGAACATACTTTCAGAATTTTCAGTCTCCCCTTACAGCACTCTACATGGGAGAGGGAGGAACTAAGGCCCCTGAACAGCAATGTCTGTAATCCAATTTGTCAGGTGCCACGGGGCACTGTGGTTCATCTGGGAGCAGCACTTCCTTTGAGAGCCTTGATGTTAAATCCTAAGAGGATTCCATAGCAGAAGCAATTTGGTGCCAACATCTTAATGAATACAGTGAGAACCTGTCTCCTACTTAAGCCTGGCGATAGTTAGTTGGTTTGATAAAATACATAACTAGACAGACCAATGAGAGGTCATTTGTTTCCTTTTACTATATGTCAAAATAGCTGAAGAAATTACACTATTCAACATGTTCTTGCTCCTCATGCCACCATCAGTTTAATCATGATCACAAATAGCTCTAGTTTTTCCCAAGGCATTCTATAATTAAATGCATTATCATTTTTTTTCCAACTTTAAGATTCTAACCTGTTCCATGTGTTACCGTTCAGCATTCAATAATCAATCCTTGCTATAAGCACACACAAATTAATCCTCATGCTGAACGCCTATAATAGACTGGAATTCTCAGACACCTTGGTTCATTGAATACATAAAAACACCTTAATTTTAGATGTAAGTACTGCAATGAAAGTGAAGTGAAAGTGAAGTTGCTCAGTCGTGTCCAACTCTTTGCGATCCCATGGACTGTAGCCTATCAGGGTCCTCTGTCCATGGGATTCTCCAGGCAAGAACACTGGAGTGGGTTTCCATTTCCTTCTCCAGGGGATCTTCCCAACCCAGGGATCAAACCCAGGTCTCCCACATTGCAGGCGGATGCTTTACCATCTGAGCCACCAGGGAAGATCTAAGTATTGCAATACTCCAATTCAAATCAGTGTAACCAAGAGGGCACAATGCCAGTTCCTCCGCCTGTGAGGAACACCACAAAGCACTGTCCAGGTGCAGTGAAAGTGGATAACTTTTAATGCATTTTTGTTATAAGCATATTCTATGAAGGCCATGGAATCTTCACTCCTACCATGTAGGAGGAATCTCCATGTAGGAGGACTCTACACTCCTACCATGTAGGAGGACTCTACACTCCTACCATGTAGGAGGACTCTACACTCCTACCATGTAGGAGGAATCTCCATGTAAAAGGAATCTATACTCCTACCATGTAATCATTATTGAAGCTTACCTGTGGTCTTTTGTGAAACCCTCCAGAACACATAAAATCTTAGATCGGCTCTACTTCTCCAAGTAATTTCAAAAACTAAAGAGAAATAAGCTAATCTCCAGCATGGAGGTGCTGTTTAACTCAAGCTGTGTGTATCCCTGTTGGTCACTGTCATTTTGTAAGATTACTAGGGCTTTTGTTTTCAAAATGCACAGCGGGCTTATACAGCAACTTTATCTGATGAATTATCTTCTTTGGGAAATCTTCTAGAACACAAAAGTAATATACAGCAAACCAATTTTTGTATCAGGTTTGTGCCAGGAAATTTCTATAGATAATCAAAATTCTGTAGACAGGGCTCTTGCTTGCCTACAAAAATTTATCTGAGGACAATTCTACTTCACCAATGTTTTCATTTCTTGCAAATATTACACCAAAGCATAAATTTTCTCCTTTACCACGTAACTTTTTTCACCTCAGTTACTTCAAATAACATTATAAATTATTGACTCATTTCAAATTAAATTTTATACCAGAAAACTAATTTCCTTATCTAAAGTAGTAGAAGAATGTATATTATTAGTGTACATAAACAAAAAGCACCCATATGGTATTTTCAAAGGAGAAAAAAAATTTGTATACTTTCCTATTTGGGGAAAATGGCTTCTGAAGACCGACTACAAATTCAGTCCACTGCTGGGGAGGGAGGAATTTTGCTCTACCCTTCTAGATTCTTCTGGCTGGTCTAAGGAGTAAATCAACATGATACATATCAACAGGAGGAAATTAAACAAAAGGTTAACAACAAGTATACATGAGAGAGACCCAGGAAAACTGAGTAACTCATCAAAGTGGGCAAAACCCTCACCTTAAATATCATCTGCAACTGAAGATAAAAGAGGATGTTGGGGAGAGTGGTTTGGGACTTTGAAGGGAAGGAAGGCAATTCACAAGGAGATGGAAAAGCAAATGTTTGCTAAACATATGTTTGCTGAGCCTTGCAGAGAAAATGAGACACATAGTGTATGTACCCTGTCAGAGTTTCCCCCACCACTGTTGGTCCACATTCTTTGCAGGTATCTTTGGTGATAGCTCTATTCCAGGGAACACACTTCCTATCTAGATTCTTTTAGGCAGTTAGGAGGAAGGTCAAAGTTTCTCAGTATTTCTTCCTGAGTCTTGATTTTTTTTTTCCTAGTGCCAAATAATCTACATGCCACAGAGACATTTGGAGTGGCAAGTTTTGTTCCTATATCACCAATTCCATCAGTGATAGGGCTCTTTCTTTTGAACTTTTTGTTTTGTATTGGAGTAATCAAGGCAATGGCACCCCACTCCAGTACTCCTGCCTGAAAAATCTCATGGATGGAGGAGCTTGGTGTGCTGCAGTCCATGGGGTCGCTAAGAGTTGGACACAACTGAGCGACTTCACTTTTACTTTTCACCTTCATGTATTGGAGAAGGAAATAGCAACTCACTCCAGGGTTCTTGCCTGGAGAATCCCAGGGACGGGGGAGCCTGGTGGGCCGCATAGTCCAGTCTATGGGGTCGCACAGAGTTGGACACGACTGAAGCGACTTAGCAGCAGCAGCAGCAGCAGCAGCAATGCCAATTAACAATCTTGTGATAGCTTCAAGTGAACAGTGAAGGAACTCAGCTATACATATACATATATCCATTCTTCCCCAAATACCCCTCCCACCCAAGTTGCCAAATAACACTGAACAGAGTTCCATGTACTATACTGAATGCCCTTGTTGGTTATCCATTTTAAATATAGCAGTGTGTACAGTTCCATCTCCAAATCCCTAACTATCCCTTCCCTCCAGCAACCATAAGTTTGTTCTTTAAGTCTGTGAGTCTCTTTCTATTTTGTAAGTAAGTTCATTTGTATCATTTCTCTTTAGATTGCACATATAAGGGATGTCATACACTATTTCTCCTTCTCTGACTTACTTCACTCAGTATGACACCCTCTTGGTCCATTTATGTTGCTGCAAAAGCATTAATTCATTCTTTTTAATGGCTTAGTAATATTCCTTTGTATATATGAACCACACTTTCTTTATCCATTCCTTTGTTGTTGGACATTTAGGTGGCTTAGCTATTGCAAACAGTGCTTCAGTGAACACTGGTGTGCATGTATCCTTTCAGATCATGTTTTCTCCAGATATATGCCCAGGAGTGGAATTGCAGGTTTGTATGGTAGCTCTACTTTTAGTTATTTAAGAGACCTCCATACTGTTCTCCATAGTAGCTGTACCAATTTGCATTTCCCACCAACAGTGTAGGAGGGTTCCCTTCTCACCACACCCTCTCCAGCAATTATTGTTTGTGGATTTTTTGATGATAGCCGTTCTAGTTGGAGTGAGGTGATATCTCATGGTAGTTTTGATTTTCATTTATCTAATAATTAGTGATGCTAAACATCTTTTCATGTGGCTCTTAACAACAAAAAAAAAGGAATTAAGATACACCTTATGACCCAGCAATCCCACTGCTGGGCATACACAATGAGGAAACCAGAACTGAAAGAGACATGTGTACCCCAATGTTCATCACAGCAGTTTATAACAGCCAGGACATGGAAGCAACCTAGATGTCCATCAGCAGATGAATGGATAAGAAAGCTGGGGTACATATACACAATGGAGTATTACTCAGCCATTAAAAAGAATACATTTGAATCAGTTCTATTGAGGTGGATGAAACTGGAGCCAATCATACAGAGTGAAGTAAACCAAAAAGAAAAACACCAATACAGTATACTAACACATATATATGGAATTTAGAAAGATGGTAACAATAACCCTGTATGCAAGACAGCAAAAGAGACACAGATGTATAGTACAGACTTTTGGACTCTGTGGGAGAGGGAGAGGGTGGGATGATTTGGGAGAATGGCACTGAAACATGTATAATATCATGTAAGAAACAAATCGCCAGTCTAGGTTCGATACAGGATACAGGATGCTTGGGGCTGCTGCACTGGGATGACCCAGAGAGACGGTATTGGGGGGAGGTTGGAGAGGGGTTCAGGATTGGGAACTTGTGTACACCCATGGCAGATTCATGTTGATGTATGGCAAAACCAATACAGTATTGTAAAGTAAAATAAAGTAAAAAAAAAAAGATAAAAAAGATACACATTATGAAATATTATTTCCCTTTCTACTTGTATACAACTTTGAAAAGAAACTTTAAGGTGGTAACTCTTAAGTGAGAATTATTACTATAATACTTTCCGAGGCTGGGAAAATTAGTTACAGAGGTGAAAGGGAAAAATCAGATGATTCTCAAGCAAGGAGAAGAAAGATACCACACATACTCTCACGTCTTTTAATGCCCTAGAATAGCCTGTCAAACATTTCTTTTCTACAAGACTCTAGATTTTCGGCACCCAAGTGCCAAAGGTTAAGGTTCCATTAACCTTCTCATATCCTTCTTCTCCCTGGCAGAGAGTTGATGATTTCATATTTTATGAAAATCCACTGGAAATTATTCTGCATGGTACACTTCTTGCTGCATCACAGAGCCATCAAGTTAAATACTAGATGTAGGCTTCCCTAAGCTACAAGCTGCTGTCTCTGGGGGCTAAGGAACTATGAAAGCTAAGCAGGGTTCCAGGTAGACACAGAAAAGGATAGAAATTAGGTTTACCCAGCTGAGCTTAAAATCAAGTTCCCCAAACTTCCACGTAGTGAAAAAGGCCTCTGGAGGTCAAGGTAAAAGAGATATTTGTGCTGATGCAGGAAGGAATCTTTGTGTGCTAACCCACATTTGTTTCATTTCTAGATTTATCTCTGATGCTTCAAGGCAGCAAGGAAGGAACATAGAATTTAGGACCAGACAGACTGAACCCAAATCCCAGTTCAATCTCATAAGGATTCTTAACAAATACATTCTTAATTGCTCTGAGCTATTGTTTCTACATTTACGTAAATGGGTAGGTGATAACTACCTCATTAGTTTGTCATGATTAAATGAAACAATAAAGGTGCAGAACTTGAACCCAGGGGTTTAAAAATATGTCACCTCTTTAACTAAAACAGTTCAAAACAGCAGCTATTGTCATAATAGCAGATATAGTAAGAACAATGATCATGATCTTTAACTGAACACTTGCTAGACTAGGTACAGTGCTAACATATGCACATTGTTGTTGTTTAGTCACTAAGTCGAGTCTGACTCTTTTGAAACTCCATGGACTGTAGCCTGCTAGGTCTTCTGTCCATGGGATTTCCCAGGCAAGAACTGGAGTGGGTTGCCATTACCTTCTCCAGGGGATCTTCTCGACTCAGGAATCAAACCTGCATTTCCTGTATTAGCAGGTGGATTCTCTACCACTGAGCCACCAGGGAAGCCCTCGGGTGCACATAGTATTCCTAAATCTCATAAAAGCCTTACAATACGGATGGTATTTCACGGAGAATTATCACTATGGAGTGGTGCAAACAGCAAGGAGAAAACTGGATAGGTAGATTTCATCCCTTGATTGGACCCAGGGGTCTGCCAAATTGGCATCTAATTTGGCCTGAAGAAGGTTAAGTAACTTCTCCAAGATCACACAGCTAAGAAGTTCCCAATGCTCATCCTGTTCATGTATTCTAAATACAATAGTTTTCCTTAGTATATGGAACATATCTCAAGACCTAAAAGTAAAAGAGATCCTTGGGCCCAGGTAAATCCATATATCTTCACTACCATAAATACTCCCACTTCAGAGCTCAAGACAGTCAGATAAATACTGTTCCACAAACTCCCTTAAGCAGAAACTGATAAAGTAATATCATGACATAATTAGGATTATATTATATTATTCTATTAATTTATATATTAATAGTAAATTTTATACTATCATGCTATTTAATAGCATAAAATTATACTATTAATATATAATTAATATATTATACTAATAATATTATACTTACTAAGTAGTACTATACCCATCAGAGAGAGAAGACCAGAACCTCCAATCTAATCATGAAGTCCTCAACAGGTGGCCGAGAGGAACCCAAGGTCTTACTCAAAAGAGCTCAGAAACTCTGAATTGATGAATAAAGCCTAACCCTCACCACCACGGATGACACTATACTAATGCATATATATGGAACCTACAAAGATGGCATTGATGAACCTATTTGCAGGGCAGCAATGGAGACAAAGACATAAAGACCAGACTTATGGACATGGTTAGGGGGAGGAAGGAGAGGGTGGGATGAGTGGAGAGAGTAGCATGGAAGCATATACGCTACCATATGTAAAATAGATTGCCAATGGGAATTTTCAGGGAACTCAAACCAGGGCTCTGTAACAACCTAGATGGGTAGCAAGGGGTGGGAGGGGAGAGGAAGGTTGAATAGGGAGGGGACCTACGTATACCTAAGGCTGATTCATGGCAATGTATGGCAGAAACCAACACAATATTGTAAAGCAATTATCCTTCAATTAAAAATAAATTTAAAGTACAGGACGTAAGTAACTGTTCTGTTAGGAATTAATGGTGAGTCCAAAACATCAACTAGAGTCACATTTAGCACCTCAGAAAGGAACAAAATTACCATGATAATGATGAAGAACCCCTCTCCTATACTTCTTTATTATGCTCAGCTGAACTCAGATGTGATTTATGATAACCCCTGGACCCACCAAATATATACCAAATAGATGCTCCTCTGCTTGAGAAAACCCTGCCTCAAAGCAGGGAGAAACTGTCTTCAATTCATCCAGACACATCTTCATTCCATAATATTTGTGACACTTTACAAAGATACTTTTCTCTATCTCAGAAGCTGTGCTACAGATATTCGAGTTGAGTGAGAGTTTCTCTAGACGGAACTTTCTGTGCGGTCACTCTTGACATTTAGCACAGAGTGAATTCAATGGCTTATTCAGGAAGGAAAAAAAAAAGCTAGCCTGAAATCTAAATAAATGAAATATATTGATTTTACAGAGACTCGCCACTTCTTGAAAGGATTTCTTTAAATAATCATTTCCTTACCACACTTAATGTATGACTCTCCTTCCACACTTTCACTCATGGGGAAACGTATTTATAAAATGAAGAACATCTATTTGTCTCAGATCAGGTAAGATTTATGAAAAATGAGTCCACCTGGCTGAATTCATAAACATCAACTAAGCCTGTTATGAATACATATATGAAAAAACTAATTACTAACTATATAGCACCATCACTTGAATCAGGATGAAAAATAGAACTGCATATGCAAAGTGCTAAGTTTTGCTAATATTCTTTATCTTGAAAAAATGTTAATTCTATGAGAGTGTGCTTTATTTTTATAATGTCTGGTTTCTGACACTATTATCCAGAAATAATTATTCAGTAGTGAATGCCAAGAAATCCGAGTACCAAAATGATAAGCAATACTTCAAGCTACCTTTTCCAGAAATACAATCTGTTTCTCAATTGATAGAAACTCATCATAAGCAACTGCCTATATCATAGTCCTCCAGGAAACTTTATCATGTTCTAATTCATCAAAAGCCACCACATTAAACTTCCATTTAATACTTGAATCAATGAAATAATTCATTGAGCTATTTATCAATTTATAAACACCTTATCAAGCATCGATGTGCTACATCACACCAATTTTAAACTCCATGAAATATAATCAGAAACTAATTCCTGATATATACATAGTTTCAGCATGAGATTTACACAGGTTTCACAAACGCCACAGCTTTAACAAAAAGAATATGACATTCTTCAGTATATTCATTACCTTGAAATAGAAAAACTGTAACCATTGATCAAAGAAATCTGCCACAAATTTTAAAAAATCATTTTTTGAAATGATTAACATGAACAAAACCCAAAGAGAAACCAAGACTTTAAAAACTTGGTGTCTGGCAGCCCTACTCCTCACTAAATAGCATAATCTTGGCCAACTTGGATTTCAAATTTCATATCTATAAAGTAGGAAAAAGCACAATTTCTGTCTATTTCAGAGAATTTTTGTGGAGCAAATGGAATAATTTATGAGCTACATAAAAGTATTTAATGTTATTATCAAGGGCATTTTCAACTGAAAAGAGAGAAACTGTGAAATTCATTAGTTACCTATCTCTCCTGGTGGGACTGTTCTCTTCACCCACTCATAGCAGAAGAGCCAAAAATAAGTTATTTGCTGAAGTAGCACTCAGAGAAAAAGAGCAATACTCTGCATTTAATGTTCACTCCTGGGGAAGTTCCTAAATTTCACTGAGCCTCCCTTTCTAAATAGAACAGTTTCCCAGCCCCCACTTTCCACACATGTGGCAATACACTGAACAGTGAATCTTCCTCACCTTTCCCATGTGTAAAATCAGCTTTATTGACGATATGTTTAAAACCTATATGCTGTGCTTAGCACATCCCTTTATCTGTCAAAGAATAGGTTCCAGCGGCTGCAGATACAACAGAGAAACAGAACAGAAAAAGAAGCCCAGCCCCCAGTCGAGTTTATATTTGAGTATGATAAGAACAAACAATAAGCTGAAAACAGAAGTGCAATCCTTAGTCTCTTATATGACAGCAGGGCCAACTTCAAAAACACAAGGGTCTGAGATCAGAAGGACCTGTGCTTGGTCTAACATTGTGCTGGTGTCACCTTGAAATTCTGAATACCTTTGAACAAGTGGCCCAACATTTGCATTTCCTAGATGGCAGGTGAAACTGTAGGAAAAAATAAACTGAGGAGGGAGATAGGGAGACATGTGGTGGGAGGAGTGGTCAGCAGGGCCTCAACACGACCCTCTACATCTTGAGCTGCACAAGGGTGCCCGGCTGAGCAGGCAAGGGAAGTCAAAAACCACCTGGAGGTAGAGACTTTTCTTTGCAGAAAACTGTGGGCAGTTTTCCAGATAGCTTGCACAAGACAGGACAGTTACAAAGATTACCAAGTGTCACAGATAACTTTCAATTCAGTAGCCAGTCTCCTTGTCCCTTTGTAAACCAAAGAGCCATGCTTCCAGGGAGGGCCACCAGTTCGTTGACATAGACAAGGTAGCAATGGGACTACTTGTAAGAGAAGGCCTCCCTGAAAAGGCGATGATTGAATAAAGGTCCCCAGCGGTGAACAAAAGAGTTGTACAGAATGGAGGAAGAGGAGAAGGCCAAGGGAACAGTAAGTGCAAAGACCTTGAGACAGGAGCTGTCTCAAATTCTTGCATAAGCCCAGAGTTCAAAAAGCCCTATTAATGCATACATGTGGAATCCAGAAAAAAATGGTACAGATGGATCAATTTGCAAAGCAGAAATAGAGATACAGAATTAGAGAACAAATATATGGATACCAAGGCAGTAGAGGGGGTGGGCTGAATTGGAAGATTGGGACTGACATAAACACTCTACTATGTATAAAATAGATAACTAATGAGAACCTATTGCACAGCATAGAAAACTCTACTTAAAGCTCTGTGGTGACCCAAATAGGAAGGAAATCCAAAAATGAGGGGATATATGTTTATGAATGACCAATTCACTTTGCTGTACAGCGGAAAATAACATAACATTGTAAAGCAACTAAATTCTAGTAATTTTTTTTTCTTTAAAAAGCCCAAAGTGAGGGTGGAATAGGGTCAGAGAGGCAAGTGGCAGTGTGAGGCCATAATCAGAACTTTGGCTTTTAGTCAGATATGGGAAGTCATTGATGTTTCGCACAATGTCATGTTATGGATTCTGGCTTGAGAATAGACTGAACGGGTTAAGAGTGCAAATACAGGGAGTGCATTAGGAGCTTGTTGTTATCCAGATAAGAATGATGGTGGCTTACACCAGGACAGTAGCAAAAAAAAAAAAAAAAAAAATTGGTGAGAAGAGGTTAGATTTTGGATATATTTTTGAAAGTAAAGCCAACAGGACTAACTGATGTATTTGTTAGTGGGTGTAAGAGAAAGAGAATGACTCCATGGACCTTGCTCAGAACTAGAAGGATAGTTACCATTAACCATTAAGATGGGGAAGACTGGCAGAGCTTGCTTGGTGGGAAGTCAGTTTTAGATAATTTACATATGACTCTTGAGCAATGGGTGTTAGGGGTACCAACCCTCCAACACTCAGAAAAGTAGGTCCTCTGTGTCTATGGTTCTGCACATGGGTTTAATCAATCTTTGATCCTGTAGTACTGTAGTATGTATTTAGTGAAAAAATACCTGTGCACAAGTGGAACTGTGCATGTCAAACTCATGTTATTCAAGAGCCAACTGTATACTGGAGATGTGTAATCAGATACCAAAGTAGGCAGTAGAGTAGATATATGGGTTTGGAATTCAGGAGAAACTCTAGGTTAAAGATTCAAACTTAGGAGTCATCAACATATTGATATTTAAGGTTACGATACTGGACAAGATCATCAAAGAATAAGTGATTTAAAGAGGTCCAAGACTGAGACCCAAAGTCCTTCAACATTTAGAGTGAAAGAGGAAGCACCAGAGAAAACTAAGGAGGACCAGCCAGTGGGATCAGAGCAAAACTATGAAGTATGATGGCATGAGTCCCAGGCAAGTACATCCAGGAGAAGATGATCACTGAGTCACACACATACTGCTCTGAGGTCAAGTAAAGTGAAAGTGAAAGTTGCTCAGTCAGGTCCAACTCTTTGTGACCCCAGGCACTATATAGTCTGTGGAATTTTACAGGCCAGAATACTGGAGTGGGTAGCCTTTCCCTTCTTCAGGAGATCTTCCCAACCCAGGGATCAAGTCCGGGTTTCCCACATGCAGACAGATTCTTTACCAGCTGAGCCACAGGGAAGCTCAAGAATACTTGAAGGGGTAGTGAAAATACCCTTCTCCAGCAGATCTTCCTGACCTAGGAATTGAACCAGGGTCTCCTGCATTGCAGGCGGATTCTTTACCAACTGAGCCCTAGTCAAGTAAGAGGACTGAAAATTGATCCTTCCATATAGACAAACTGATCCATCTAAATAAATGGTGGCTATAATGGTAACTTCAAAAAAAGAGATGTGTGAAAAAACAGGTCAAATCTATAAACTACTTCATGAAGCTGCTAAAATACTATAGTTGTGAATTTATCATTTAGTTACATTTGGGAAAACTGTATTAATTTATTTCAGATGAATATAGTTTGATGCCAGATTGTTCCACATAGGAAACACTAGGCATTTATGACTATTGAATACTTGAAGTATGACTCATGTGAGTTAGGAACTAAATTTTTAATTGTGTGTGCTAAGTTGCTTCAGTCATGGCCAACTCTGTGAGACGCTATGGACTGTAGCCTGCCAGGCTCCTCTGTCCACAGGATTCTCCAGGCAAGAATACTAGAGTGGATTGCCATGCCCTCCTCCAGGGAATCTTCCCTGACCCAGGGATGGAACCCGTGTCTCTTACATCTTCTGCATTGGCAGGCAGGTTCTTCACAACTAGCGCCACCTGAAAAGTCAACTTTTAATTTTAGTTAAATATAATTAACTTACAGTAAAGAATCTGCCTGCAATGCGGGAGACCCGGGTTTGATCCCTGGGTTGGGAAAATCTCCTGGAGAAGTAAATGGCAACCCACTCCAGCATTCTTGCCTGGAGAATTCCAAGGACAGAGGAGCCTGGTGAGCTCCAGTCCATGGGGTCACAAAGAATCAGACACGACTGAGCAACTAACACACAGACAACTTAAAGTTTAGTTTTAAAACATAAACCTCATTCAGTTCTTTAAAAACATTTATGTTTGTTTTGAACAGCTTGTGTATGTGAATCTATTTTTAACTGTAATTTTACAAAACTGAAATACAAATCAAGTGCTTTTCATGAAAATTTACAATTTGAATGGATAATACTACAAATGTTGATTGTAACCAAATTTCTAAGACTACTATTCACAAAACCTTAAAATAGATTATTAATAATTCTTATATTGATTATATATTAAAATAATATTCTAGACATGGTATACAAAGTATTTTTTAATTAACTTCAACTATTTTACTTTCTTTATGTGGCTACTAGAAAAATTTTAATAACATGTTGACTCATATTATATTTTATTAGACAGTATTGCTTGACTGGGTCACAGGAGACCCAGTTTCGATCCCTGCATCAGGAAAATCCCCTGGGAAAGGAAACTGCAACCCATTCTAGTATTCTTGCCTGGGAAATCCCATGGACAGAGAAGCTTGGCGGGCTACAGTCCGTTGGGCGGCAAGAGTCAGACACAACTTAGCAATGAAACAATAACAATAAACAACACTTGAAACAGTAGACTGAGTGAAGCAGATTGTCCTTGCTACCATGGGTTGCCTTCATCCAATCACTTGAAGGACTAATTAAAATGAAAAAATTGGTATAGCCACTAGGGAGAATACTATGGAGATTCCTTGAAAAACCAAAAGTAGAGTTAGCATATGATCCAGCAATCCCACTCATGGGCATATATCCACAGAAAACCATAATTTGAAAGGATACAGGCATCCCAATGTTCACTGTAGCACTATTTGTAATAGCCAAGACAATGTCCATCCATGGAGGAATGGATAAGATGTGATACATATGTACAATAGAATATTATTTAGCCACAAAAAAGAACAAAATAATGTCATTTGTAGTGACATGGATGGACCTAGAGATTATCATATTGAGTGAAGTAAGTCAGACAAAGACAAAATATGATATTGCTTATATGTGAAATCTAAAGAAATTTTACAAATGAACCTATTTTTCAAAGCAGAAGTGAGTCACAGATGTAGAAAGCAAACTTGTGGTTACCAGTGAGGAAAGGAGGAATAGAGGGATAAATTGGGAGACTGGGACTGATATATATACACTGCTATATATAGAATAGATAACAGACTAGAACCTACTGAATAGCACGAGGAACTCTGTTCAATACCTATATGGTATACCTATATGTAATGACCTATATGGGAATAAAATCTAGAGAGTGGATATATGTGTGTGTATAACTGATGCACTTTGCTGTACAGCAGGAACTAACACAACATTATAAATCAACTATATTTTAATTTTTAAAACATGATCTTACCAAGAAGTTAAATTTTGTGGGTTTTTTAAATAGGCAAACATACATTTTAGAAAGTTTTTTTTAATGGTTAAAATAAAAGAAGTCTAATATTTTAAAAAGAAAAATATCAGCAATATGGACTATTCCCACTTAGAACACCATTTAGACTGAAAACCACGCGAATAGACAAAAAGTGGATGCCCATGTCTGCAATAAATGTGCACAGGTATGCATAAATATGGTGGCTCCACTTAGACAACTGACCATTGGTTGTGAGATGAAAATTAAACGAACCATTGGAAAGAGGAGGGAAAGGTCAGAACCAAGGGGAAATCCTTGGCAACTCTGTCTGGAAAACAAAACTACAGAGGGAAAGGAGATGAAGGGCGCTGAAGGAAAGAGAACAGTGAAGATGTGTCGCAAAGGAAGCATACTTTACCCTTTTTTCTTTCTCCACATGACACTGAAGCATATACTACGAATTTCAAACTAAGTCAGGAAATCAATACACCAAGCTAAAATTGTGTCGTAGTTTCATTCCCGGGTTCTGGAAGGACTGTCAATAACGCTGCCTTTGGCACCCTTTGAAAGATGATCCAAATGATACACCCACCCCTTTAGGCTTACCTGAGGGAAGGATATCCACTGAACAGAATTTGGTGCTACAGGAAATCTTGAGAGTAACATGTAATTGTGTCGATATTTATAATGCCTCCTTTCCTCTTAATACTTATTCAGATAGTTTATACTTATAATTTATACTGTGTACCTGTATTATATATTAGAATATACTCGGGAAAGCTAGGAGGTGAATATAAGTTAAAATTTAAAATAGTTCATGGAAAAAAATTAGCTGGTAAATTCATGAATAAGTGCATTGGCACAGAGTTTCATACCTGCAATAATCATTAAATAGATTAACTTTTCTAAGATGCTTGGAAAAGGACTTGGCTTATGAAAAATGTGTTAAATAAAAACATAAAATATGAAATGTATGTACATATAATACACACATTATATTCACTTTTCTCAAAATACTGCCTATTATATAAAGTAAATATCTATTTGAAAATAGGCAGCAAAGTCCTGATAAAATGCTACTTAATTTTTTATTATTTCCCTGTGAGTGATTTATCGTTTTACAACAGAAAATACATTTGTTGCCAACATATTCCAGCTTAAATGCATTTTTATAGTTTGGCTTTTCTTATTTTAGAAGTAAGTAGAGGAGTGTCTGGGCTAAGTGTCTCTTGTAATAACTGATTTCAATTTCACTGCTGGGTTGTGCAAGTGCCTGGAAGGCTGAGAAGCAATTGAGAGGTAAGTCATATCACAAACTATAGAGTTACATCAGGTGCTACCTGCCTGGCTTTAATTTTGAGTCTAAGACTGTAAAAAACACACCTGAACAAAAGAAAGAGATTATATTACTGTTTTTCAGATCGTCAAGCAAAATTTAGCTAAAACTACAACAGAGGCAACAATAAACCCTGGTATTCTTAATGTCTAATAAAAGCTAGACTCTATATGTGGTCAACAACTGTCTAAAGAAAATAAGGAAATCTTCCTTAAACAGGACACTGGGACTACCTGCAGTTGTACAGCTTGAAGATAAATGGATCCTGAACAGGAAGTGTTCTCCACTGTCTGCCTCCCCAAATTGATCCTGCTGCTGTAGTCGGAACTCTCAGGCTCCCAACTCATAGGATGCTAGAAATAAGAGGGATCCCAGCAAACATTTATACCTCCCTCGTGTTACAAAGGAGAAAACTGAGACCCAGAGTCAGTTAACTGACTTAAAACTTAAGCTACTCATTCCAGGTCACATAGCCAGTTATGGCCAGACCACTTTCTTATCAGCTTGCTATGTCACTGCTGTCCCCGTTTTGTCATCCATCATGACCCTAAACAGTCCTTCTCCAATGATCCTACTTCAAAATAAGCCACACCCCTAGGATCCTGATTACATAATCACCAACCCAGTTTCAAACACTGGAATTACCAAACAAGGCATTCTTCTGGTGACATATTTAAGATCACTTAAAAATCAAAATGAAGTAAGGTCCATGAAAGTTCAGGCATCCAAAATGGAGCCAGGTGGCCACCTGTGGATATGGTTTCAGACATGTTCCAGTATCACTGAGAACTTGACCTTTTTTAACTGAATCAAACTTGAAGACACTACCAGCCATTTTCAAAACAGTATTTGCTAGCAGCTGCTAGCTGCAACCTTGTAGTTCCAAAGCCCTCCTCCACTCACTATCTTCCCAACTATGTAAACTTTTCAAAACCTAACCAATCCTTTTCTTTTTCTTTTTTTTTTCCAGCAAAAGAGAAATCAATGGTTTAATGCATGGGGGAGCTTACACATCTAAAGCAAGGTCCTGGAGTGAGATGCCATTATATGCTGTGAATGGCCAGCAGGACATGGAGCCAGTCTTGGCCCCTGGGGAAGGGGGAAAGAGGAAATCACCAGTTATATGGAAATTTACATCAGGTAGACTCATTAGTTATCACAGAAACCAGAAGAGAGGCAGGCTCCTCACCATCTCTTTGATTAAGAGCAATCATCAGCTAGGTCTGGAGTGAATACTTGACTTCCCAGGTGGCAGTGGTAAAGAATCCACCTCCCAATGCAGGAGACACAGATGTGACTTTGATCCCTGGGTCGGGAAGACACCTGGAATAGGAAATGACAACCCACTCCAGCATTCTTGCCTGGGAAATTCCATGTCAGAGGAGTTTAGGGGGCTGCAGTCCACGGGTCGTAGAGTTGGACACAACTGAGCACAGATGCACGCACTAGGAAGGTAAGTCAGTGTGAGTCTGGGGTAGATGATGCAGGCTCCACACATTCACAGACGGCCAGCCCAGGTTTACACCTACAACTTTCAGGCCCCACATGCCAGTGGACCACCCCCACCACTCTCCATCCCCTGTCTTGCATTTCCCCACACCCTGCCACTCACAGAAGTTTCCTCAGTCCCTGGCTGCTTAGCCAATTATTGGGCTGCACCTTGAAGGCCTACAAGACCTGTGCTTTTCCAGCTTCAAGACCAAAGAAAGAGCCCAGAGTTGAAAAAAGAGATATTAATGGTTTAATGGATGTAGGAGCTTCCATATCTGCAACAAGGAGTGACACTCCATGATAGTCTTTTTTTTCTCCAGGTCCTAATTTACTTTATGATATTTTAGCAGATGAAACATGATTTATGTTGTGTTATTTATTATTGTCTTAGTGATATCAGTGGTACAGTGGTAAAAAATCTGCCTGCCAATGCAAGAGATGCAAGAGACGTGGATTTGATGCCTGGGTCAGGAAAATCCCCTGGAGGAGGGCATGACAACCCACTTCAGTATTCTTGGCTGGAAAATTCCATGGACAGAGGAGCCTGATGGGCTACTGTCCATGGGGTCACAAGAGAGTCAGACATGACTGAGCAACTGAGAACACACACAGTGATGTTAGTAGGACTTCAGAAATCTGAGCTCCTACTGCTACCAAAAGCTCAGTCTCTCTGCACTCTGGTCCCAAACTGAATCTCAGAGACAGAGTTTTAGGTGAAGTTGAAAAGGATAGCTTTATTACTTGGCCAGGGAAAGGGAGACACACTGGGCTTCTGGCTTGAAACACTAAGTGTCCCCCCTCCCCACAGCCACTTCTTTCTTAACAAGCACAGCTGTGAAGAGAAACCCCACACCCAAGGAAAGAGAAACCCAAGTAAAATGGTAGGTGTTGCAAGAGGGCTTCAGAGGGCAGACACACTGAAACCATACTCACAGAAAACTAGTCAATCTAATCACACTAGGACCACAGCCTTGTCTAACTCAAGGAAACTAAGCCATGCCCGGGAGGCAACCCAAGACGGGCGGGTCATGCGGAAAGGGCTGACAGAATGTGGTCCACTGGAGGAGGGAATGGCAAGCCACTTCAGTATTCTTGCCTTGAGAACCCCATGAACGTATGAAAAGGCAAAACGACAGGATATTCAAAGAGGTACTCCCCAGGTCAGTAGGTACCTAATATGCTACTGGAGGTCACTGGAAAAAATAAATCCAGAAAGAATGAAGGGATAGAGCCAAAGCAAAAACAATACCCAGCTATGGATGTGACTGGTGATAGAAGCAAGGTCCAATGCTGTAAAGAGCAATATTGCATAGGAACCTGGAATGTCAGGTCCATGAATCAAGGCAAATTGGAAGTGGTCAAACAGGAGATGATAAGAGTGAACATCGACATTCTAGGAATCAGCGAACTAAAATGGACTGGAATGGGTGAATTTAACTCAGAGGACCATTATATCTACTACTGTGGGCAGGAATCCCTCAGAAGAAATGGAGTAGCCATCATGGCCAACAAAAGAATCCGAAATGCAGTACTTGGATGCAATTTCAAAAACAACAGAATGATCTCTGTTTGTTTCCAAGGCAAACTGTTCAATATCACAGTAATCCAAGTCTATGCCCCAACCAGTAATGCTGAAGGAGCTGAAGTTGAACGGTTTTATGAAGACCTACAAGACCTTTTAGAACTAACACCCAAAAAAAGATGTCCTTTTCATTATAGGGGACTGGAATGCAAAAGTAGGAAGTCAAGAAACACCTGGAATGACAGGCAAATTTGGCCTTGGAATGCGGAATGAAGCAGGGCAAAGACTAATAGAGTTTTGCCAAGAAAATGCACTGGTCATAGCAAACACCCTCTTCCAACAACACAAGAGAAGACTCTACACATGGACATCACCAGATGGTCAACACCAAAATCAGATTGATTATATTCTCTGCAGCCAAAGATTGAGAAGCTCTATACAGTCACCAAAAACAAGACCGGGAGCTGACTGTGGCTCAGATCATGAACTCCTTATTACCAAATTCAGACTCAAATTGAAGAAAGCAGGGAAAACCGCTAGACCATTCAGGTATGACCTAGATCAAATCCCTTATGATTATACAGTGGAAGTGAGAAATAGATTTAAGGGCCTAGATCTGATAGATACAGTGCCTGATGAACTATGGAATGAGGTTCGTGACATTGTACAGGAGACAGGGATCAAGACCATCGCCATGGAAAAGAAATGCAAAAAAGAAAAATGGCTGTCTGGGGAGGCCTTACAAATAGCTGTGAAGAGAGGTGAAAAGCAAAGGAGAAAAGGAAAGATATAAGCATCTGAATGCAGAGTTCCAAAGAACTGCAAGAAGAGATAAGAAAGCCTTCTCCAGTGATCAATGCAAAGAAATAGAGGAAAACAACGGAATGGGAAAGACTAGAGATCTCTTCAAGAAAATTAGAGATACCAAGGGAATATTTCATGCAAGGATGGGCTCGATAAAGGACAGAAATGGTCTGGACCTAACAGAAGCAGAAGATATTAAGAAGAGGTGGCAAGAATACACGGAAGAACTGTACAAAAAAGATCTTCACGACCCAGATAATCATGATGGTGTGATCACTAATCTAGAGCCAGACATCGTGGAATGTGAAGTCAAGTGGGCCTTAGAAAGCATCATTACGAACAAAGCTAGTGGAGGTGATGGAATTCCAGTTGAGCTGTTTCAAATCCTGAAAGATGATGCTGTGAAAGTGCTGCACTCAATATGCCAGCAAATTTGGAAAACTCAGCAGTGGCCACAGGACTGGAAAAGGTCAGTTTTCATTCCAATCCCAAAGAAAGGCAATGCCAAAGAATGCTCAAACTACTGCACTATTGCACACATCTCACATGCTAGTAAAGTAATGCTCAAAATTCTCCAAGCCAGGCTTCAGCAATACGTGAACCATGAACTCCCTGATGTTCAAGCTGGTTTTAGAAAAGGCAGAGGAACCAGAGATCAAATTGCCAACAACCACTGGATCATGGAAAAAGCAAAAGAGTTCCAGAAAAACATCTACTTCTGGTTTATTGGCTATGCCAAAGCCTTTGACTGTGTGGATCACAGTAAACTGTGGAAAATTCTGAAAGAGATGGGAATACCAGACCTGACCTGCCTCTTGAGAAATCTGTATGCAGGCCAGGAAGCACCAGTTAGAACTGGACATGGAACAACAGACGGGTTCCAAATAGGAAAAGGAGTACGTCAAGGCTGTATATTGTCACCCTGCTTATTTAACTTCTATGCAGAGTACATCATGAGAAACGCTGGACTGGAAGAAACACAAGCTGGAATCAAGATTGCCGGGTGAAATATCAATAACCTCAGATATGCAGATGACACCACCCTTATGGCAGAAAGTGAAGAGGAACTAAAAAGCCTCTTGATCAAAGTAAAAGACGAGAGTGAAAAAGTTGGCTTAAAGCTCAACATTCAGAAAACGAAGATCATGGCATCTGGTCCCATCACTTCATGGGAAATAGACAGGGAAACAGTGGAAACAGTGTCAGACTTTATTTTTGGGGGCACCAAAATCACTGTGGATGGTGACTGCAGCCATGAAATTAAAAGACGCTTGCTTACTCCTTGCAAGAAAAGTTATGACCCACCTACATAGCATGTTCAAAAGCAGAGACATTACTTTGCCCACTAAGGTCCATCTAGTCAAGGCTATGGTTTTTCCAGTAGTCATGTATGGATGTGAGAGTTGGACTGTGAAGAAGGCTGAGCGCTGAAGAACTGATGCTTTTGAACTGTGGTGTTGGAGAAGACTCTTGAGAGTCCCTTGGACTGCAAGGAGATCCAGCCAGTCCATTCTGAAGGAGATCAACCCTGGGATTTCTTTGGAAGGAATGAGGCTAAAGCTGAAGCTCCAGTACTTTGGCCACCTCATGCGAAGAGTTGACTCATTGGAAAAGACTTTGATGCTGGGAGGGAATGGGGGCAGGAGAAGAAGGGGACGACTGAGGATGAGATGGCTGGATGGCGTCACTGACTCAATGGACGCGAGTCTGGGTGAACTCCGGGAGTTGGTGATGGACAGGGAGGCCTGGCATGCTGGGATTCATGGGGTTGCAAAAAGTCGGACACGACTGAGTGACTGAACTGAACTGAATTGATTACTTCTTGTCTGCTCCAATCCTAATTCTTGACAAACAATTTACATAACATTGCAGGTGTTTTACCTTTATAATCTCCTCCTACTGTGGTCCAGCAGCACACAATTCAAGCACATCTTGTATCTTTGTCTCCTGGGCTACAGCCCTAACAAACCCCAAATAAATGTTCCCCCCCACCAACCAGGTCTCCATTCTTGGAATTCATGATTAACAACTCTACCAAACTAATCACTATTTGCACCTATTAATGAAAGTCATTAGTCAACATTTAAGGCTTCAGTCAGATTTCTGTAAGCTGTAATATTCACCTCATAAGAAGGAAATAATAAGTTAAATATAGCTTAACTAATATACATTTAGAAAAAAATGCAAAGGTCTTTTAGTAATGTAATAACCCAAAACAGCTAAACCCAGAGTAGCAATTTGACTTCTTCCTGGTGTTAATGGTGGCTAAGTGGTGAGGAAAATGGATTGCCAAAGAATGTATTTCTCATCTCTACTGCCACATTTTTTCTGATTTTTTCTTAGGCACACATGACTAGTCCCAAATCTCTGCAAATGCGACCATTTATCTAGGTGATGATTGACAGGAAGGGGACAGATGAAACCAAGATAGATACCTATGCTGATCATTTTCCACCACAGACTCTCCTAAGGTAAAAATGTCCACAATGTCAATCTACATTTCAGTGCTTTCTTTAGATAATTATTTTTATCTTAGGTAATAATGAAAAAGCTATGAGATGTTTAGCAGGGAAATAAAAGACTATAAAAATAAAATATTAAATATGAAAGGTTTTTTATCAGTTTTCTCCACTCTCTATTTATTTTGCATGCCCCTTTCTGAGGTTTTAGATTTTTATCTCTTATTGTTATGGTCAAGATTTTTAAATTAATTCAAATTAATATATTCTTTCCTAGATTTTCAGTAGCTAAATCCTTATCTTCCTGGGATCAACACAAAAACTCCAAGAACTGACAAAGACAAGCTCACTGGAAACAGACTTTCAGAAATACAATGCTTACATTTTATTATTTACAGAATATTTCTACATAAATACATTGGATGATACACTGGATGACTAAAAAACAAAAAATTGCACAACATAAAAGTTGAGAATTATGTTTTATTTGGCAGACTTTCTAGGTCAGGCCTGGGAGGCAGCCTCTCAGGCCAGCCGAGAGGGACTGCTATGACCAGGTAAGGGAAGACCCAGGATATGAAGGTGTTTTTGCAACAGACTAGACAATCAGAACATCAACAGATCATTGTTAATTAAAGAAAACCAGGCATCTCATGTTAATTAATTTAGCACTTTTCTATGTATGGGAAGATAAAAGAATCTGGGCTCACTGACATCATTCCTTTGATATTCTTCTTAGCTATCTTGGGCTTCCCTAGTGGCTCAGAAAGTAAAGAATCAGTCTGCAAGGCAGGTGACCGGGGTTCAATCCCTGGTTTGGGAAGATCCCCTGGAGAAGGACATGGCAACCCACTCCAGTATTCCTGCCTAGAGAATTCCATGCACTGAGCAACTAACACTTTCACTTTAAAAAATTTTGGCTTCTGGGCCCAGTATCCTGTTCTTTCCTTTCTGAGTCCCCTGAGAGTCCACCCTTGGGGGTAGCTACAGCCCCTTGGTTTCCAGCCTGAGTTCCCTTAGGGCTCGCCATGGGGAGAGGGGCAGCTGTAGTGGATTGAGTCTGTAACTTCCTTTGTTTACTGATATGGCAGGCAGCTTTTTTAATCCACATATTCATGTATCCACACCAAGATTTTCTAACTGAGCAGGACCTGAAGGGGCCTTCCTGGGACAGACCCTTCCCCCATATCCTCTGGACTGCAGCATGCCAGGCTTCCCTGTCCTTCACTATCTCCCAGAGGAGTTTGCTCAAACTCATGTCCATTGAGTTGGTGTGCAATCCAACCATCTCATCCTCTGCCGTCCCCTTTTCTCCCTGCCTTCAATCTTTCCCAGCAACAGGATCTTTTCTAGAGTCGGCTCTCTGCATCAGGTGGCCAAAGTATTGGAGCTTCAGCTTCAGTCCTTCCAATCGATATTCAGGATTGATTTCCTTTACGATTGACTGGTTGAATCTCCTTGCAGTCCAAGGGACTCTCAAGAGTCTTCTCCAACACTACAGTTCAAAAGCATTAATTCTTCGGAGCTCAGCCTTCTTTATGATCCAGCTTTCACATCTATACATGACTACTGGAAAAACCACAGCTTTGACTACATGGACCTTTGTCGGCAAAGTATTTATCTCTGCTTTTTAATACACTATCTAGGTTTGTTATTAGGTTTTCTGCCAAGAAGCAAGCGTCTTTTAATTTCATGGCTGCAGTCACCATCCACAGGATTTTGGAGCTGAAGAAAATAAAGTCTGTCACTGTTTCCATTGTTTCCCCATCTATTTACCATGAAGTGATGGGACCAGATGTCATGATCTATATTACCTAGATAATAATATCTGATGCACACTTCCTGAGTTGTTTCATAGATGCTAAAATCTCCACCAAATAGCATGTGTTAACTACTTAATGACCATGACCACACAGCCCCAGACCTACGGGAGCCTGAGGACTAATACTACTAATCCCTCGTGACAAGGCTCTGTTACCTCACCTTCAACCAGTCAGAGAACTGTGCACTATCTGATTCACAAATGCTGAGACTCCCCTCCTTCATCTGACCTTTAAAAATGCTTTACTGAAACTCGTTGGGAAGTTTGGGGTTTTTGGTCGCTAGCTGTCCTGGACTCTGTATGGCACTTTATAATAATGCTGCACTTTCCTTCTCAGCTACATGTCTGTAGATTGGCTTTACTGCTCATGAATGAGTGGACCTAACTTTCATTCACTACAGGTTTCCAATTTGTTTTTTGTTAATCTCCAGACACCACTGAGTGACTTCTCTTTCACTTTTCACTTTCATGCATTGGAGAAGGAAATGGCAACCCACTCCAGTGTTCTTGCCTGGAGAATCCCAGGGATGGGGGAGCCTGGTGGGCTGCCATCTCTGGGGTCACATAGAGTTGGACACAACTGAAGCAACTTAGCAGCAGCATGATTCTTTTCATTGCCTTAAAAAATTTATCTGAAGCTATGGAAAAGTTATGACATAGATGAGAATTTGAGAAAACTCATTTACAAGTCTCAGAATCAGGCATACTCCCTGACTAAATGTTTCCAAATATATTTGATCATTTATGTGGCCATAAAAAAGACAAGTGTTTTTGGTTTTGCTCTCAAGATGACCTTTTTTAAGAAAATTTCTCCTCCTTTACATTTTGTGAAAATAGAAAGAATATGATCTGTCAAAATAGCCCAGAAAACCAAGACCAGTTTTTAAGTATGTTATTTTATTCTGAGTCAATAATAAAGCACAAACATTCACCCAAAGCAAAACTATATAGTGTCTTTTCATCCAACCTCCTGTTCATGTTTATCATTTCCTCCATGAAGAAATAAGGCTCTTCTGGAAATTAGAGAAACATTCAATAAAGAGTTAGCTATTCCAGTGTCCTGAGAAAACATTCCCCAAATCTGAAAGCACTATGCAAAGGCATTGCATGCTTGCACTTTTCAAAGAAAAAAAAATGGCACTCCCCTTAAAAAAGACCTGTAACTTTGTACTGAGTTCAGTTCAGTTTTTCAGTCCTGTCTGATTCCTTGCAAACCCATGGACTGTAGGCACGCCACGCTTCCCTGTTCATCACTAACTCCTGGAGCTTGCTCAAACTCATATCCACAGAGTTGGTGATGCCATCAATCTTAGCCTCTGTCATCCCCTTCTCCTCCTGCCTTCAATCTTTCCTAGCATCAGGGTCTTTTCCAATGAGTTAGTTCTTTGTATCAGTTGGCCAAAGTATTGGAGTTTCAGCTTCAGTATCAGTCTTCCCAATGAATATTCAGGACTGATTTCCTTTAGGATTGACTGGTTGGATCTCCTTGCTGTCAGAAGCACTCACAAGAGTCTTCTCCAACACCACAGTTCAAAAGCATCAATTCTTCAGCACTCAGCTTTTTTTATACTCCAACTCTCACATCCATACATGACTACTAGAAAAACCATAGCTTTGACTAGATGGATCTTTGCCAGAAAAGTAATGTCTCTGCTTCTTAATATGCTGGCTAGGTTTGTCACAGCTTTTCTTCCAAGGAACAAGCGTCTTTTAATTTCATGGCTGCAGTCACCATCTGCAGTGATTTTGGAGCCCCCAAAAATAAAGCCTGTCACTGCTTCCATTGTTTCTCCATCTATTTGGCATGAAGTGATGGGACCAGATGCCATGATCTTAGTTTTCTGAATGTTGAGTTTTAAACCAGCTATTTCACTCTCCTCTTTCACATTCAACATGAGGCTCTTCAGTTCCTCTTCCCTTTCTGCCATAACGGTGGTGTCATCTGCTTATATGAGGTTATCGGTATTTCTCCCAGCATCTTGATTCCAGCTTGTGACTCATCCAGCCTGGCATTCTGCACGATGTACTCTGCATACATTTTAATAAGCAGGGTGACAATATACAGCCTTGACATACTCTTTTCCCAATTTGGAACCAGTCCATCGTTTCATGTCCAGTTCTAACTATTGCTTGTTGACGTGCATACAGATTTCTCAGGAGGCAGGTAAGGTGGTCTGGTACTCCCATCTCTTGAAGAATTTTCCACAGTTTATTGTGATCTGCATAGTCAATAGCTTTGGCATAGTTAATAAAGCAGAAATAGATATTTTTCTGGAACTGTCTTGCTTTTTAGATGATCCAGTGGATGCTGGCAATTTGATCTCTGGTTCCTCTGCCTTTCTTAAAACCAGCTTGAACATCTGGAAGTTCACAGTTCATGTACTGTTGAAACCTGGCTTGGAGAATTTTGAGCATTATTTAGCTAGCATGTGAGATGAGTGCAATTGTGCAGTAGTTTGAACATTCTTTGGCATTGCCTTTCTTTGGGATTGGAATGAAAACTGACCTTTTCCAGTCCCGTGGTTACTACTGAGTTTTCCAAATTTGCTGGCATGTTGAGTGCAGTACTTTCATAGCATCATCTTTTAAGATTTGAAATAGTTCAGCTTGAATTCCATCACCTCCACTATCTTTGCTCATAGTGATGCTTCCTAAGGCCCACTTGACTTCAAACTCCAGGATGTCTGGTTCTAGGTGAGTGATCACACCATCTTGCTTATCTGGGTCATTAAGATCTCTTTTGTATAGTTCTTCTGTGTATTCTTGGCATCTTTGTATTACCACCACTCAACTAGTCTATTTTTCAGGTGGTTATTTCAGTTGAATTACAGGTATTAGTAACAATAAGTTAAATGCAAGATACTACTCCATTGAAAAATAGGTGCAAGTCAGTAACACCTTTCAAGTCAGGAAAATAGTTGAGTAAGAGTAATTCAAAAGAGGTATAATTTCACCAAAATTACATTGTAAGATAAGCACAAATTAAGTGCAGCTATGATTCAGCTTTTCCTTGAGATTAATAACAACTGCCAATCACTTACTAAAAATTCACAGTTCTTTTAGCTTACATCCTAATTTATTTGCTACATATCTGTGGAATTTTAGCCTACACATATACACACTCACAAATGTGTATGATTAATAAGCAGTGACTTCAGCTAGTACATTGTTAACACATAGGATATAATAGCTTCATGACGTCTATATTACTGGGGCACCTGCGTCAATGTCTCCCTTAAACTGGAAGTATTTCACCCAGGAAAATACAAGGGCATAGTTGAACAAATGTAGTACCAAAACAGCAGGGAAAGGGGCAGGACACAAGCTTTAAAAGTATGACATAGCAGCTGAGAATGCGACATAAACTGGTTAGAACCTACTAGGTCCAACATGGCAGAAGATCTGACTTCCTGGAAATCCCTGTTCCTTTCCCAAATTAATTAGGATAATCCTCCCACTGGCCTATGAAGTCATCCAAACAATTGAAAACTACCTTCTCTTATATCAGGGGTGTTCTCCCTTTTCCAGATGACCCTGTATCCTGGGGCCATTTTTGCCTTTTGAGAGGGACTACATTCTCTCTATAGAAAGTGTATCTCCCTAACTTAATCCACTGCTTACCTATTACTTTGTCCCTCATTGAATTCTTTCTGAGTCCAGACATAAAAAACCTGAGCTTCATAAACAGGTATGCTATTTCAGTTAAAAGAGTGGGTTCAAGTCTCAGTCTGAGTTATGTGGTTTCAGAATCACAGGGACATGGAGGACAGAACAAAGCGTATGACACAATCAGTCACAGATATAGGTATTTCACTGATGACAAGTCACTGTATGCACATTTTTAAAAAATATATATATTAAAAGAGAACATACTTTCTTAGATCTACCATTGCTGCTAAGTCGCTTCAGTCGTGTCCGACTCTGTGTGACCCCATAGACGGCAGCCCACCAGGCTTCCCCGTCTCTGGGATTACCCAGGCAAGAACACTGGAGTGGGTTGCCATGTCCTTCTCCAATGCATGAAAGTGAAAAGTGAAAGTGAAGTCGCTCAGTCGTGTCCGACTCTTAGCGACCCCATGGACTGCAGCCCACCAGGCTCCTCTGTCCACGGGATTTTCCAGGCAAGAGTGCTGGAGTGGGGTGCCATTGCCTTCTCCAAGATCTACCATTACCTGAATTTATTTAAAATTAAGCGTTTAGAGAGACTTTCCCTGGTGTCTTAGTGGTAAAGAATCTGCCTGCAATGCAGGAGTTGCAGGAGACACAGGTTCAATCCCTGGGTCGGGAAGATCCCCTGGAGGAGGGCATGGCAACCCACTCCAGTATTTTGCCTGAAGAATCTCATGGACAGAGGAGCCTGGTGGGCTACAGTCCACAGGGTTGTAAAGAGTTGGACACGACTGAAGCGACTTAGCATGCATGCGTGCAAAGGTTTAGAAGAGAGTTTAGGGGTGACACAGAAGTTATAGGATGAATTTTAAGGCAACTGAGGAGCTACTGATGGGGACTAATAAAGGTTTTTGAAAAGTTCACTCAAGACTTCAGAGAGAACATTTACTTTTTCTTTTTTTCTGGAAGAGTGGAAGGGGAGAATGGAATATTCTCCAAAGTAGCACTTGGAGTCAGTAATATATAAATCTAAATTCAAGTTAATTGCTTAGGAAACAAGAGGCATCTCATGTATAGTATAGATTTGATCGCAGTCAACCAATATTTTTCCTACGAGTATCTTATTTTAACCTTAGGGTGAGATTTTTTTTTCTCTTTTCCTTTTTGGGTCCTGATGAAGGGAGAGGAGTGGATGGGTTGGGTTGTGCCCAGGAGCAAAAACCCAGAAAATGTGAGTCAGGTGAAGGCACTGCAGCCATGAGCAACCTTCCGGAAGGAAGCCCAGCCTCCCTGGATCTTGGGATATCACAGGGGCCCACAGGGGATCATAGGGTGAAAACACCTGGGAGACCCTCCCCGAGGCTCTTCCTCCCAGACTCGTCTATAAGGGCCTGGCTCATTCCACTTTCATACAAACACCAATCCCCCTCAAGGCCTCCCCAGCAGTCTTCACCCCGATATGAGGCGCCTCGCCTCAGCCGACTGTCCAGGTGTATGGACGGTCTGTGGCCTGAATGCTTACCAGGGGAAAGTGAACGTGAATTCACTCCGTCGTGTCCGACTCTTTTGCGACCCCATGAGCTGTGGCCTACCAGGCTCCTCCGTCCATGGGATTTTCCAGACAAGAGACAAAGGGAGGAAGTGCCTAAGGACAGAATCGAGAGGGAACTGCGCATGCGTGGGCCGGAAATCTGCAGCCTTCCAGCAGCTGCGAAAGCCACGGGTAGCCACAAGGGCTTCTGGGCCAGAACCCTGGGGCTCCAGATCCCCGTCTGCCAAGATCTAAGGTCACGCAACCTGCATGGGTCGTTTCATTGCACGTTCTCGGGGCCCAGCATCTGTGAGGTGTCTCAAAGGCCACCAATGAGCCCATGGCTGCCCGTTCCTCCAGCCTTACCATGGAAGAGCAGTATCGGGGCATCAGTGTCTTCTCCTGACCCAGCTCATCTGTCAGCACCCTTTGGTAGGGGAAATTTATACACAAAGGAAAAATACCTTTGGTAATATTGCTTGGATTTATATAGGTGAGGTAGATTGAGCTGAAAAGACACTGTGATTGTGGTGAGCAAAGTGGGTGGAGAAGATAATCAACATACTTTCTAAAACTTCCTCCAAATCATAATAATTCTCTTTGGGTGAGCTACTTACTACAGTGTTAAATGTAATTTCAGTTTGTTGCAAAAAGGGAAACTCATGTACATAAATGATACTTGGTAACTTTTAACCTTAGAAACTGCAACAGACGAAAAAAAATTTTTTTCTAGCTATTATATTACTACACAGATATTTCCACTTGAACTTTTTTTCAGAGCAAGCCCTATTTCAGGGTTTGTTGACCTACATAAAATCATTAAACCAGAGAAAAGATTTATTAACTTGAAGTCTTCATTCATTGTATAACTCTTAGAAGCTCACAAGTACCAGGGTAATATAACCCTCCCTGAATACACACACACCATCATCCCAGTAAAAGGTATTTTGAAGGTCTTGTATTAAGAGTAGACTATTAGTTTTACTAAATATTAGTAAATATTACTAAATATTAGCTTTAATAAAAAATAGTGTCTTAAAGACCCATATTATTAGAGTAATACAATAACTGGATTATGAACTTACTAGATGATATTTATTGCTTAATTTAGATAAAATATTAACATTGATTGGGCACATATGTTAACTACATTATTTAGACCAAAAAATATTACCCTGTTTACCTTCGTACAATAGATGTTTCTAGAAAGATTAAATTTAATCAAAATGTGTATTAAATTAACTTTAATACATAGTCAAGAGCTGGATTGACTTTTTCTGGAAGGGACTGCTTAATTTACAGCATTACATGGTTCTCACACTGGACATTGGAGAGGTGGATATGATTGAACCATGAATCAACAAGCATATATAGTGATTTTATTTATATCAATTTTCCTGGTGCCAGGAAGTCCTCTTAATGTCCCAAATTTAATGATGTAATTTTAGTGATTTTAAAATTTAAATAGCCCAATAATATATACAAACATTTTAATTTAGTCTCAATCACAATTTCTCTGTTAAGATGAGAGCGTGAGATTTAGTGGCAGATATTAAGACATAAATAACAATTATCAGAAAGTTAGATTCTAGTGGCCTACTAATTTATGAAGACTAGTTAGTTAATTTTCTTTTTTTTTTTCCCCTAATACTTTTGTCTTGCTGCTGCTGCTGCTAAGTCACTTCAGTTGTGTCCGACTCTGTGCAACCCCAGAGACGGTAGCCCACCAGGCTCCCTGTCCTTGGGATTCTCCAGGCAAGAACACTGGAGTGGGTTGCCATGTCCTTCTCCAATGTATGACAGCGAAAAGTGAAAGTGACGTTTCTCAGTCATGTCCGACTCTTGGCGACCCCATGGACTGCAGCCTACCAGGCTCCTCCGCCCATGGGATTTTCCAGGTAAGAGTACTGGAGTAGGGTGCCATTGCCTTCTCCAGATACTTTTGTCCTACACTTGCTAAAGATTTTCAGGAACCCCTGTCAGGGTTAAAATATTCCATTTTATTTTATCTTGTCTCACTAGATTCTTTTGTTTAAAAAAAAAAAAAAGAATTCTTTAGCTATGTATTCCCTTATCAGCTTTATACATGCTCATTTGCAACAACTAATATGTCTTCAATAGAAACAAATGCTTGTGTTTTGTAGGTGGATTAAGGATTTCTCTGATGAAGTAAAATTAAACAACTCTTTCACAGTTGTTTTTTGTCCCTTCCTCCATCTTCTTGAAATCCAAAAAGAGGAAGGAAAACACACAGTAATATTGGTCTGATGACTCTCTGCCTTGAAATCCCAATTTTTTGAGAAATTAACAGGGATAAAATGACTACATTTTCAGTATCCATAATAATACCTGAAAATGTAGTTGGGTTTGCTTTTTTAAGAATCTGAAGTTTGGTTTTCACAGAAGACCAGATGGTGTTTTTTGGTTTAGGGGTGGTAGTGGAATTTTGCTTTGTTTGTTGTTGTTGTTTTTTTAAAAACAGGTGTGACAGTCATTTTCTCCAGCTACTGTATTAGCACATTTAATTGCTAAGTTCATAGGCAGCCATCTCAATTCTTTTGCCAGCAGATGGTAAAAGTGATTTTAAAAGAGGAGTAAGGATTTTTCAAAAAACATTTCAGAACCGCATAAGATCTGCTCTTCCCTCAATGGGTGTGTCAGCCTCTGATGAGCGCTAATGGAAGTCACATAACTGCATCAACAGTGCATTTGCCTTTAATTACTTGATGGTTATCCAGATTTTGTGAAATTACTCGCACATTATCTAACAAAGCTTTATGTACTTGCAGTAACTTTCTTCACATCATTTTATCACCATTAGCTAATTAAACTTCACTGCAAAATACATAGGTAGAAAGTTTTATAGGCTTTATTTTACTGAATGTAAATAGTGTATCACCTAGTGTATCACCAAGAGAATGGAAGTTAAATATAAGTCCCAAACTCACAAGGATTTATAACTTCATATCATGTTTGCTCCTCAAATATAAATGACTCGAGTTTAGAATAAGGAGACATTTAGTGTGACAGGCACTTAGCTGCTTCTCCATATCCATTCTTCTCTTCTTAGCTAACAGAATCCTTTTTCTGTTCAGACTGGCCATTGTTAAAGAAAAAATTCTGACACTGGTTCCCCTTCTCCAGGGGATCTTCCCAACCCAAGAATTGAACCCAGTTCTCCCACATTGCAGGCAGATTCTTTACCAACTGATCTATCAGGGAAGCCCTCAGATGATAAGAGCTTAATCTGGAACTACAGCAATAGGGATATTGCAATAGGAGACAGAGATTGAACTCAACTCCAAATACATCAAAGACAAGGGTGGCCCAGTGGCAAAGATTCTGTGCTCCCAATGCAGGTGGGGGGGTCGGGGTGGAGGCTGGGCTTGATCCCTGGTCAGGGAGCTAGATCCCAAATGCTGCAACAAAGACTGAAGACCCTGTGCCATGCAGCCAAATCAATAAATTTTTAAAAACAAAAGAACAAAGGCATCTGGGGATCTACAGGCAAGGAACAGAGTTGAGGGGGCAGTGGATAAAAATTTATAGAGAAGAAACATCAAGGACAAGAGGATTCTTGCTAAAATAACCTAATAGGATTCTTGCTAAGACAAGTCAAGGATTTGTACATTAAAGACAAAGGATGAAGAGCGTGATCAAAGGTGGGGGAATTCTCACTAAAATGAGTTAGCAGGATTTATTGTTAACACTGGGCTGGGCAGGCCAAAGACAGAGTGGGAGCCAAAGCTGAGGGCGAGTCAAGAAGAGGACTCAAAGGAGCCATCCAAAGTTGGATCAAAAAACCTTTGATATCATGTATTCAGCTAAAAGTTTAGATGTCCCTTGCAGTTGAGTATGACATGTTACATGGTTGTGAACAATACATAAAGGAAAGTCTGCTGCAAAGTTCTGGGACTGTTTCTACTTTTCAAATGTAGTCACTGCCTTCTCCCACTTATTTATGAACAGAGTGAATCCCAATTGCGACCACAGAGATGAAAGCCACATGCTGAAGATGGTGGAACAGAAAGAAAGATCCCAGGACATTGCTGAACACATGTAACTCATAATGCAACTCTGGGTTGCCTCCTCCAGATTTCTTTTTATGTGAGCAATATTAAACCAGTTTAGTCAGGTTTTCTGTAATTAACAGTAGAAAACAATCTTGGCTGAGACATTTGGCAAACATGATTCCCTTATTATAATAAGAGTGTTCTTGGTAAAATTATAAGTTCAGTTGGAAAGATAAAATTCTGAAGTTAATTCTTGAAAAATTAAGTATGAATGAACCACAGACATCTCTTTCTTCAGCATTTATGCAATGCTTGTTTTGAGAATATGTTACCCAGAGGAGAAATCTAGGCTATAGGATATAAAGATTTGTAATCCAGGTTTTAAAAATTTAGCATGAGCTAATATAATCCATGTATAACATCAGGATTCCTAGTTAAATAAAATAAAAAGCAATCATTTAAACAGAAATCACAGCATTCTGAGTAGCCACACAGGCATCTGAACTCTGTGGTTCTCTGGAAGAGAAACTCTAGAGAGCCCTGGGCAGCAGAGCATGTGGCTTCCAGGAGAGCAGAGACCCTCATAATATCTAATCTGCAAATAGCCTCCCCCAAAGCCCTAATGTTCCAAGTAAATATTATCATTTCCAACATGTGCCATGAGATGAAAAATATGGGAAACCCTTATCCAGATTAGTGACTTAACTGTGGCTTGAATTTTGAGATAGATCACAAGTAAATTGCTACATAAATAAAATATTAACATTTATAAATGACACTGTTTGCAAATGTAGGCAAATTTATAATTACCTGTGAGTACCATTTCTCTCACTCACATTTTGATAATTTCCTCTTTAGTTTGTGAATGTTTTTAATTATGCACACATATACACATATAATGGAGAAGGCAATGGCAGCCCACTCCAGTACTCTTGCCTGGAAAATCCCATGGACAGGGGAGCCTGGTAGGCTGCAGTCCATGGGATCGCAAAGAGTCGGACACGACTGAGCGACTTCACTTTGACTTTTCACTTTCATGCATTGGAGAAGGACATGGCAACCCACTCCAGTGTTCTTGCCTGGAGAATCTCAGGGACAGGGGAGCCTGGTGGGCTGCCGTCTATGGGGTCGCAAAGAGTCAGACACGACTGAAACAATTTAGCAGCAGCAGCAACACACATATAAAAGCATAAATATACATGTTAATTTTAGAAAAGTTGATATTTTCATTATATGCCTCCTCCATCTAAGAATTAATATATCTATTACTTTATGCAATGTTTGCTTTACAGTTTTTTTTTGTTGTTTGCATAGGTCTTCTACTCCTCTGGGTAAGTTTACTTCTATTTTACCATTTTATCACTAAAGGTAATATAGTATTTCTAGGTATGTCTTACTAGGACAAAGAAAATAAATTGCTTACTTTTGTTTAGGTAGTGCATATTTGGAGAAGGCAATGGCACCCCACTCCAGTACTCTTGCCTGGAAAATCCCATGGACAGGAGAGCCTGGTAGGCTGCAGTCCATGGGGTCGCGAACAGTCGGACACGACTAAGCGACTTCACTTTCACTTTTCAGCTTCATGCATTGGAGAAGGAAATGGCAACTCACTCCAGTGTTCTTGCCTAGAGAATCCCAGGGACGAGGGAGCCTGGTGGGCTGCCGTCTATGGGGTCACGAGTCGGACACAACTGAAGCAGCAGCAGCAGCAGCAGCAGCAGCAGCAGCAGCAGCAGCAGCAGGGCATAATTTGCTCAACTTACCAAATTCTATCATTAATTCTATCAGTTGTTTATATCCAGTACAAATATACATCTTAGATACATGCTTTATTGAGTAAGAATAAAGTAAAACCAGTGTGGGTCCTGGAATGGACACGAAGATTAAGGCCATCATACCAACATCAACCACTATGCCTTTGTATGGAGATGGAAAAACAGAATGTCTCTCCTGAGATATTTAATAAATATATAGACTAAGATTTCATGTATTATTACTCACTTTCCACATATTTCTCCAGTCAGAAGTATGCATTTTTGCTTTTTCTTTAAATATTTGAAATTATCTCCTAAATTTACAGCTTATCAAAATTGTCAGTGAATTACTTTTTATCCAGTAAACAGGGATGGTTTGTGTGCTGGATTTGTTTAATTTTTAATTTCCTATTTTAATTTTCAATTTCACATTTTAAATTTCACATGTAAATAACTTGAATAACTTCTTAATCATTCACCACGTTAAGCCTATGAGTTTAAATCTTAACTGAAATCGGTGTGTTGTTTTATACTATGATTATTAATTCTCTACCATGATTCTCTCAAATCAATACTATGATTCCTCAATTTCTCTAGAAAATATCTCTGGGTTCAACACTTCGTCCTCTGTGCTCCCAAATCATTATGTATGCATTTCACCCAATGTCATAATTCTATGCATCCTTCAGGAACTGTCCAAGTGTCTATAGCAACAAAATAGCACAAAAAGGTGCCCAGCCCATTACACTGTGAAATCTTTAAGGGAACAAGCCACATCCAATTACCACTGTATCCTCAATAACTAACACACTGCTGGGCATATTTTTGGTGCAAAATATGTCTGTTGAACAGAGTTTTGTGGTTCACACTCAATTTGTATTGATTCATTTTATCTTCACAACCACTCTGTGAGAAATGCTTTATTATTAATCTCATTCCTCCGATGAAGACATCAACTCTGAGCAGCTCAGAGAGTGATGGTACAAGACTAGAATCTGGTCTTCTGGCTCCTCTCCCACATACTTACTCCTGTTACCCACATGATCAGAAGTAGTGCATCCTCCAATTAAAGCAGTGTTTAGCTATATAATCAATTGTATGATTCAGTCAATTCAGATATTTTTAAAACTATCAGTGTGCCTTTTAAAAGGCACTTTTTATAGCCACTTAGTCCTGGAGAATCCTGTGGACAGAGGAGCCTGGTGGGGTAGCACAGAGTCGGACACGACTGAAGCGACTTAGCATGCATGCATGCATTGGAGAAGGAAATGGCAACCCACTCCAGTATTCTTACCTGGAGAATCCCAGGGACAGAGGAGCTTGGTGGGCTGCCATCTATGGGGTCACACAGAGTCAGATATGACTGAAGTGACTTAGCAGCAGCAGCAGTCCTGCTTAACTAAAAAAACCTTCCAATCTCAAACTTTCCTTGTTAAACTAAGCATTTACAGTATCTCATAAATATGTACCATGTGACTGAAAAAAATTTGCAATCAACTTGGGTCTATCATTTTTACTTGGATATATACTCTCTGTCCCATATTAATGCTATAAAATTGTGGTCATCTTGGCTGAGGAGATAGTATGGTTTCTAATCAAAATTTTATTCTAGAGTTAAACCTTTTGCTTTCTGGGATTTTTTGGCTTTGCTTTCTGGGAACTTCTGGCTTGACATAACACTTTATATCCCACAGTGCTTTTACATAAATTTAATGTCAGTGGGCAAACCTTCTCCCCTTTAGTTTACAGTAAAGAAGTTATGTTCTAAAGAGGATAAGCATCACATACTTGTTCAGTCACAAAAACACTGAATGGGCATGCAGAGATACACACCAAGTCCTATGACCAAGTTTATGGAGCTGTTCTTTTTACTTCTCCAGCCATGCAATAGACTATATTTCAGGTTCTCCATGTGACTAGATGTTTTCATTTGTTTGTTTTGAAGATAAAGTCTATGTTTGTTGCAATCTCTTCTATAACATAAAATGTTTAAGTTAAAAAGATTCCCCAAATTTATTTGGTTTTATCTTGTTATCTACTTGAGACAAGTCGGTCTGGTGCTTTCTCCATGAACAAACAGACAGCATTCAACTCCACTTTAACAACAGAATGCTTAATCCCTCTAATTGACAAAAACCTTAGCTACTCATTGGTGTTCTTTCTTTCACTGGAATTCAATAATTTGAACTTTGCTTATTACAACAATACTTCACTACTTTTCACTACTTTGATTGATTTGCATTAAAACCCACCAAATGCCACATTCATTCTTCATTCCTTCATTGGTTAAAGATCATGTGTTTTACATTTAATGCAGAACTTCCAGTAATTCCTGCTTATCTTCATTATTTTAACCCAAAGCCATAAAAAGTAACAAGTAACCTGATTCACAGTTTAATTCAAAACATAGCTCAAGTAATGTAAGTTATCTCCCTGAAATGGTTCTTATTAAGGTCCTTATTTTATACAGGTAAAGGCTTGATCTGGTCATCTTTTCCTTAATAGAGTTCTATTTAGTCACCTAAGAGCTGAAAAGTAGACAATAACCATGCTTATAATTCTGAAAAATGCAGTCATGAGTGGATGGAGAGCTGAGTCTTATGATTTTTATTCTTGCTTATTTGGTTTCTAAATCCTTTTAATCATTATTACTGTGTGTTAGTCACTTAGTCATGTCTGACTTTTTGCAACCCCAGGGACAGTAGCCCCCCTGGCTCCTGTGTCCATAGAATTGTCCAGGCAAGAATACTGGAGTGGGTTGCCATTCCCTTCTCCAAATATGTAGTCTATACTCAGCTTTCTTTGTTTTCAGATTACATGCTCATGCTAAGCTGCTAAGTTACTTCAGTCATATCCAACTCTGTGCGACCCCATAGACGGCAGCCCACCAGCCTCCCCCATCCCTGGGATTCTCCAGGCAAGAACACTGGAATGGGTTGCCATTTCCTTCTCCAGTGCATGAAAGTGAAAAGTCAAAGCGAAGTCACTCAGTCGTGCCCAACTCTTAGCGACCCCATGGACTGCAGCCTACCAGGCTCCTCCATCCATGGGATTTTCCAGGCAAGAGTACTGGAGTGGGGTGCCATTGCCTTCTCCGACATGCTCATAAAATTCTTTATTAGCAAATCTTATCACTCCTTCCTTACTAATATTCCCCATACCATAATTTAGACAGTCATTTTAACCTAGATTTTTATAAAAATCCCTCAAATCATCTCCCCTTCACTATCTTTTTTCTCCCTCCATGAGCTGCTCAGTTATGCTGAAGCTGAGCTATCAGAATGCTTTAACCTCTAGGAGACAAGACATGCCCAGACACCTCAAATTTACCACATGCTAAATAACTCTTTCTTCCTCTGCTCCCGCCCTCCCCTGGTCTGCCATGTCTCACTGAGTCTTGGTATTACCAAGTTAGCAACAATGAGTCATCTCTGATTATTCCCTCTTCCTCATCCCACACTTTACTTCATTCATTCATCTATTCACTAAACAAATATTCAACACCCTAATTAAGTATCAGAACAAAGCTAGGTACTACTCAATTTGTTCTTTTCACCAGATTTTTCTTTCTCTACTCACTTCGCCTAATGTCATAATTCTATTCATCCTTCAGGAATAGTCCAAGTATCATTTGTAATTCCTATATGAACCTCTAATTTTTCCTCATCTTCCCCATAAGATTGGTTTTCTCATGTGTCCAAAGAATTATTAATTGACATACCTCTGTTAAAACATGAAGTGCAATTTGATTTGAATTGGAAAATTTTCTATACCCCCTCTACTAGATTATAATGCCTCTAGAACAGTAAAATGCTTTATTTATCTTTAGGTTCCCATCAAGAAGTAAGTAGAAAGGTTCAAAGGTGAACTATCAATGTTAGCAGAGCATAGTAACAGTGTTTGAGGAAAGGTCAGACTTTCTAATTCAGGCAAGAAAGCAATCACCTGGGAGAAGGTAACTGGCAAGAATGGTTCATTTCTTGAGAAAAGAGTGATATAGTGGGCAGGTAAGCAGGCAAAGACTCAATCAGGGAGCAAGACAACAAGTTGACTTTAAATACCAGAGTCCAGGCGAAAACTAACAAGCAGGACTACATCAAACAAAAAGGCTTCTGCCCAACAAAGGAAACCAGCAACAAGGCAAAAATGCAGCCTACAGAATGGGAGAAAATATTTGCAAACCACATATCCACTAAGAGGTTATTGTCCAAAATAAAGAAGAAATTCACACAGCTCAATAGCAAAAAAATTAAAAAATCAACCCAATTTAAAAATGGACAAAGGACTTGAACAGACATTTTTCCAAAGACAGCACACAAATGGTCAAGAAGTACATGAAAAGGTGCTTGACATCAATAATCATCACAGAAAAGCAAATCAAAAGCTCAATGATGTATCACGTCACACTTGTTTAAATGACTATTATCAAAATAAAGATAGAGAACAAATGCTTGTAAGCATGCAGAAGAAAAGGAATATTTGTACACTGTTGGGAACATAAATTGATGCAGCCACTATAGAAAACAGTCTGGGAGGTTCCTTTAGAAATTAAAAATAAAATTACCATATGATAGAGTTACCTCACTTTTGGGTATGTAATTCCAAAAGAATTGAAATCAAGACCTCAATGAGATATTAGTACTCCCATGTTCATAGAAGCATTGTTCACAATAGCCAATGTATGGACAAAAACTAAGTGTCTGCCAATGATGAATAAAGAAAATATGTTATATAAGTATACAATGAAATATTCAGTTCAGTTGCTCAGTCATGTCTGACTCTTTGTGGTTCTATGAACTGCAGCACACCAGGCCTCCCTTTCCATCACCAACTCCAGGAGCTTGCTCTGGTGATGCCATCCAACTATCTCACACTCTATAGTCCCCTTCTCTGCCTGCCTTCAATCTTTCCCAGCATCCAGATCTTTTCCAAGGAGTAAGTTCTTTGCATCAGGCAAAGTATTGGAGTTTCAGCTTCAGCATCAGTCCTTCCAATGAATATTCAGGACTGTTTTCCTTTGGAATGGAATGGTTTTGGTCTCTTTGCAGTTCAAGGGACTCTCAAGAGTCTTCTCCAACACCATAGTTCAAAAGCATCAATTCTTCAGCTCTCAGCTTTCTTTATAGTCCAAATCTCACTTTCATACATGACTACTGGAAAAACCATAGCTTTGACTAGATGGACCTTTGTTGGCAAAGTAATGTCTCTGTTTTTAATATGCTGTCTAGGTTGGTCATAGCTTTTCTTTCAAGGAGCAAGTGTCTTTTAACTTCATAGCTGCCGTCATCATCTACAGTGATTTTGGAGCCTCCAAAAATAAAGTCTCTCACTATTTCTGCTGTTTCCACATCTATTTGCCATGAAGTGATGGGACCAGATGCTATGATTTCGTTTTCTGAATGCTGAGTTTTAAGCCAGCTTTTTCACTCTCCACTTTCACTTTCACCAAGATGCTCTTTAGTTCCTCTTCATTTTCTGCCATAACAGTGGTGTCATCTGCATATCTGAGGTTATTGATATTTCTCCTGGCAATCTTGATTCCAGCTTATGCTTCATCCAGCCCAGTGTTTCTCATGATGTATTCTGCATTTAAGTTAAATAAGCAGGGTGACAATATACAGCCTTGATGTACTCCTTTCCCAATTTGGAACCAGTCTGTTGTTCCATGTCCAGTTTGAACTGTTGCTTCTTGACCTGCATACAGGTTTCTCAGGAGGCAGGTAAGGTGGTCTGGTATTCCCATCTCTTGAATTTTCCAGTTTGTTGTGATTCACACAGTCAAAGGCTTTGGCAGTCAATAAAGCAGAAGTAGATGTTTCTCTGGTATTCTCTTGCTTTTTTGATGATCCAACAGATGTTGACAATTTGATCTCTGGTTTCTCTGCTTTTTCTAAATCCAGCTTGAACATCTGGAAGGGTACGGTTCATGTACTGTTGAAGCTTGGCTTGGAAAATTTTGAGCATTACTTTGCTAGCATGTGAGATGAGCGCAATTGTGTGGTCATTTGAACATTCTCTGGCATTGCCTTTCCTTGGGATTGGAATGAAAACTGATCTTTTCCAGTCCTGTGGCCACTGCTGCATTTTCCAAATTTGCTGGCATATTGAGTGCAGCACTTTCACAGCATCATCTTTCAGGATATGAAATAGCACAACTGGAATTCCATCACCTCCACTAGCTTTGTTCGTAGTGATGCTTCCTAAGGCCCACTTGACTTCACATTCCAGCATGTCTAGCTCTGGGTGAATGATCCCACCATCACGGTTATCTCTGTCATGAAGATCTTTTTTGTATAGTTCTCCTGTGTAGTCTTGCCACCTCTTCTGCTTCTGTTAGATCCATACTATTTCTGTCCTTTATTTTGCCCATCTTTGCATGAAATGTTCCCTGGGTATCTCTAATTTTCTTTAATAGTATTTCTAATAAATGAAATATCATTCAGCCATAAGAAAGGAAATCCTGTCACTTGGTACAAAAATGAGTCAACCCATAGGACATTATGCTAATTGAAATAAGTCAGAAAGAAAGAGAGACAACTATTAATATCACATAGTATCGCTTATATATGCAAAATTTTTCAGTAACAAGATAAATAAGGTCTGAAGATCTACATGGTGACTATAGTTGATAACATGGTACTGTATACATCTGTTAAAAGAAAGGAACTTAAATGTTCTCACACACAAAACAAGTTAGATACAGAGAATACTCTCCTAATGTGTAACAGACCATCACATTGTACACTGTAAATATATCACATTTCATTTGTCGATTATACCTCAATAAAACTGGAGGGGAGGAGGGAATTGAACACCAGAGGCAGGAGAAGACTGAATCTCAGGAGCAACAAGTAAGAAGTCCAGTTACCAGGGACTGACCATTTCCAAGAGTACTTGGACACCACTGTGAAATTATTTATTTTGTTTACTTGCTAAGTCATGTCTAACTCTTTTTGCAACCCCATGGACTGTAACCTACCAGGCTCCTCTGCCCATGGGATTTCCCAGGCAAGAATACAGGAGCGGGTTGCCATTCCTTCTCCAGGAGATGTTCCCAATCCAGGGATCAAACCCATGCCTTTTGCATTGGCAGGCAGATCCTCTACCACTGAGCCACCAGGGAAGCCCTTTTAACTCCTTAACTAGTTTTCAAAGGCACTGTGAAGTGGGAATGAGACTGAGATCACAAGCAAATCAGTGACCCCCAATCAGAAGGCCAAAAGCTAAAATCTGTAACATGGCCAAGAAATTTCTGAAAAATATGAACCGTGCCTCCATCTCCAGGCTCATCTGATATCATTGTCTATCAAGCACATCCTCTGAGTTTCAGCCATCCTAGCATCTAGTTTCTCCATGTGCCTCTCCCAGAATCTTCTATTATTTTTCCTTCTCTTCTCCTTATCTAGCTAGCTCCAACTTATTCTGTAGTTTTCCACTCAGGTAATTATAGTTTCATTCACTTTTTCACCATAAAGGCAGTAACACTGTCTTAATTGGTGTGTGAATGTGTAGGGGAGGTTGTAAAATATACAAAACAATTTTTATCTTCCTCATTTTAAAGGTTAAGTACATTCACATTGTTATACAACCAATCTCCAGAACTCATTTTATCTTACAAAACTGAAACTCTATACCCATTAAACAACAACCCCTTCTGCCGGTAACTGGAAACTACCTTTCCACTTTCTATCTCCATGAATTTGACAATTCTAGGTACCTCATTTAAGTGGAATCACAGTATTTGTCTTCTCTTTGTAACTGGCTTATTTCACTTAGAATAATGGTCCTTCATATTGTAGCATATGTCCGAATTTCCTTTCTTTTAAGGCTGTATTATATTCCATTATACTTCCCAGGTGGCGCTAGTGGTAAAGAACCTGCCTGCCAGAGCAGATTAAATGGAAGAGATGTGGGTTCGATCCCTGGGTCAGGAAGATCCCCTGGGGGAGAGTATGGCAACCCACTCCAGTATTCTTGCTTGGAGAATCCCATGGACAGAGGAGCCTGGCGGGTTGCAGTCCCATGGGTTCACACAGAGTTGAACAAGACTGAAGCAACTTAGCATGCATGCATATTCCTCAAGGAAATCAACCCTGAATATTCATTGGAAGGACTGATGCTGAAGCTGAAGCTCCAGTACTTTGGCTTCCTGATGTGAAGAGCCAACTCACTGGAAAAGATCCTGATGCTGAGAAAAATTGAGGGCAAGAGAAAAAGGGGGCAACAGAGGATGAGATGGTTGGAATGCCATGATCAACTAAATGGACTTGATTTTGAGCAAACTCCAGGAGATAGTGAAGGACAGGGAAGCCTGATGTGCTGCAGTTCATGGGGTTGCAAAGAGTCAGACATGACTGAGTGACTAAACAACATATCGCATTATACGTATATGCCACATTTTATCTCTTCATCCACAGGTGGACACTTGTGTTGTTCCCACTTTTTGGCTACTATGAACAATATTGCTATGAATATAAGTGTACAAACTTTCAAGACCTTGCTTTCAATTCTTCTGGATATATACCAAGAAATGTAATTGCTAGATCATATGGTAATTCTATTTTCAACTTTTTGAGACACTGCCATACTGTTTTTCATAGCAGCTGTACCATTTTGCCTTCCCACCAATCGTGCATAAGTGTTCCAATTTCTCTTCATCCTCGCCAACACTTTGTCTTTTTTTTTAATCTAATGGGTGTGAGTTAGTATTAATCATCTTTTAAATCATCCACATCAAATTCATGCCCAATAAGATAATAAATATTCAGTAAATACATATGGAATTAAATTGGCAGAAAGTTCAGCTCAGAAGCATCCAAGGAGAACAGATGCACATCACATGGAATGATCCTATCTCAAGGGAGCTTGGAGGACAGCCCACTTTGCTCTCACTTGCAGCTATGCTAACACAACTTCTAGCTTCCTGCTTTCCATTTGAGGTGTTTTAAACTATGTAGACACATTTACAACACTAAGATGGGAGATGTCAAAAATAAATATGAAATTCTTTTTTTTTCTCAGTCAAACAAAGCAGTCACTTTTCTGTATCTATCTTTCTCTATGTATACAGCCTATTGTGTTGAGTTTACATATGAGCAGCAAATATGGGGGAGAATAATAGCCAAGCTGCCCTAGGGATAAATTGCATCTGTTATTACAAACAAATTTTTAAATTGCTTCATATTAAGTGCTGAGGGACTATATCACAGAAGGTCTTGATCTTTTCTTGTGGGTCAGACTTCAGTGAGGAGATGACTTTTTATGTATCTTTCTCTACCTGTATACTTATTGTGTTAAGTTTTCAGAGCAGCACGTGTACTTTTCTGTAACTAGGCAATAATTAACTCAATCAAGATATACTAATTAATCTCCTGCTAAATATAAACACTGTGCTAGGCTCAATGGGGTTACAAAGAAGAACTCAAGGACTTAACTTGATCCCAAGAGGTAACATACCATCTGGGAATAACCAAGTCCATAGAAGTTCTATACCAGAAAAAGTTTAAAGTTTTTAAACACAGTCATCTAACTGTAAAGGATAAGTTACAGAGAATCTAACAGCCATCTATTACATAGTCAGTGAAATGATTTGATCCTCAAGAATCTTTGATTCTAAAGCCTTAAAAATCAAATAGTGTGCCTCCATTGTTCCATCTATGAGTTTGAATAAAACTCGTTCAGCAGTCAACATAGACAAGAAACACTAACATACTGGAACTGTTCTTTCAATCTTTAGTTTAGTTTTAGTTGATAAGTCGTGTCCGACTCTTTGCAACCCCAAAGAGGCTCCTGCCAGGCTCCTCTGTCCACAGGATTTTCTAGGCAAGAATACTGGAGTAGCTTTCCATTTCCTTCTCCAGAGGATCTCCCTGACCCAGGGATTGAACCCTGGGTTTCAATATATAATAATGCAAAATGTTGGAAATCGAAGTGAAAGCATGAAAGCTTAGCAAACTCCTTGAATCATTCAAAATAGTGTTCACAGAAGTGTTCTCCTATGGACTAGCATACATTCTAGTTCACAGCTGAAAAAGCAATCATGAATAGTGGCAGGAGGAGTAAAAATATACCTATCAGAAGAACACAAACTAACACGCACTTAGGATTTATGGAGTGCATGAATGAAGAGAAGACATGATCTACTTATCAGTGCCACCCATTTTCCAACAAAGAAGATAATAATCAAAACATGATATCCACACAACAACACACCCCATAAATAGGTCTGCCAGCCATTATTTCTGCAATTTTTGTCCTGGCCTGGTAACATGGTGAGCAACTACTGTTTATCAAGGTCTTGTTGCTGGTGCAGTGTGTGCTCACTCAACAGACATCATATTATCATTGAAAGGTGTTGAAACCTGTTCCCTATCTCCTTTCAACATTAGCTGTTCTTTGAGGTAGCAATACAGGTGGCTAGATAATTCAGTTCAGTTCAGTCTCTCAGTCGTGTCCAACTCTTTGTGACCCCATGAATCGCAGCACGCCAGGCCTCCCTGTCCATCATCAACTCCTGGAGTTCACTCAGACTCGCGTCCATAGAGTCCGTGATGCCATCCAGCCATCTCATCCTCTGTCTTCCCCTTCTCCTCCTGCCCCCAATCCCTCCCAGCACCAAGTCTTTTCGCATGAGGTAGCCAAAGTACTGGACTTTCAGCTTTAGCATCATTCCTTCCAAAGAAATCCCAGGCCTGATCTCCTTCAGAATGGACTGGTTGGATCTCCTTGCAGTCCAAGGGACTCTCAAGAGTCTTTTCCAACACCACAGTTCAAAAGCATCAATTCTTCGGTGCTCAGCCTTCTTCACAGTCCAACTCTCACATCCATACTTGACCACAGGAAAAACCATAGCCTTGACTAGATGGACCTTAGTCAGCAAAGTAATGTCTCTGCTTTTGAATATGCTATCTAGGTTGGTCATAACTTTCCTTCCAAGGAGTAAGCGTCTTTTAATTTCATGGCTGCAGTCACCATCTGCAGTGATTTTGGAGCACCCAAAAATAAAGTCTGACACTGTTTCCACTGTTTCCCCATCTATTTGCCATGAAGTGATGGGACCAGATGCCATGATCTTCGTTTTCTGAATGTTGAGCTTTAGGCCAACTTTTTCACTCTCCAATTTCACTTTCATCAAGAGGCTTTTTAGTTCCTCTTCACTTTCTGCCATAAGGGTGGTGTCATCTGCATATCTGAGGTTATTGATATTTCTCCCGGCAATCTTGATTCCAGCTTGTGTTTCTTCCAGTCCAGCGTTTCTCATGATGTACTCTGCATAGAAGTTAAATAAGCAGGGTGACAATATACAACCTTGATGTACTCCTTTTCTTATTTGGAACCCGTCTGTTGTTCCATGTCCAGTTCTAACTTTTGCTTCCTGACCTGCATACAGATTTCTCAAGAGGCAGGTCAGGTGGTCTGGTATTCCCATCTCTTTCAGAATTTTCCAGTTTATTGTGATCCACACAGTCAAAGGCTTTGGCATAGTCAATAAAGCAGAAATAGATGTTTTTCTGGAACTCTCTTGCTTTTTCCATGATCCAGCAGATAATTAGAAAATGAAATATTTAAAAGCCTTCATTTCTGCTGGACTGACTTCATTTTCTTCATATACAATTTCTTATTCTGATTTCTGGGTCTTTCTTCATGCTACATGGCATATCTTCTGTAACCCCTCTACCAGCACTTCTATGACAACCCTGTCAGCACTCTTAACTTTCTCTAACTCACTTCATTCTCCAAGCCAAACATCACTTTGAGTTCCTATAAACTCAAACTTATAGACTTTATAAACATATTATAGTATAATAAGCTTGTGCTTTAGCCTCTACATTTCACATGCTTCAACAGTGCACATTAAAGCTTGTTGCTCTTCTTAAACTGTACAAAAACATGAGACACACAAGTGTGAGAGTGAAGTCGTTCAGTCGTGTCCAACTCTTTGTGACGCTGTGTACTATAGCCTACCAGGCTCCTCCATCCATGGGATTCTCCAGGCAAGAATACTAGAGTGGGTTGCCATTTCCTTCTGCAGGGGATCTTCCTGACCCAGGGATCGAACCAAGATCTCCCTTATTGCAGGCAGACACTTTACCCTCTGAGCCACCAGGGAAGCCCTGAGACACACAACATGGGCCTCAGTTTCAGTGCCATTGCTTAAAGTCCTACATTCAACATTTTGAGCTTCTTGTGTTTGTTTGGAGATACACACACAAACACATATATACATACATATATATATATATGCACATACATATATATATATATACACCTGCTTTGCTTTTGTTTTAGAGATAGTGTGGTTTAATGATAGTAATAATCACAGTAGCCTCCAGTGAGAACTTACTGTTTCAGTCACTGTGCTAATCATTTTACACATATTTTTTCAATCATTGAAACACTGCTCTTCAGTTAAGTTGGTATGAGGATAATTATTTCAATTAACTATATTAGGAAACTGATAGAGAAAAGAGGTTAAGGAATTTGCCCTAGAATTCCTATCTCTGTGAATTCACATCTTCTAGAGATGATATCTATAGTAAAGGGTGGAACTAGTGTTGTCTTTAGAGACACACAAAATTAACTGATTTCAAATACCTTCTCTGCCCCTCACAAGCTATATTACCCTAGGTGAGTTCATGAGCCACTTTGAGCCACATTTCTTCATCAAGAAAATAATGTGATTGTAAGTATTAACAGGAATTATGGATAAAATACAAAAAGGTGACTATCATACAGAAATATTTAGCCAGTTATATTTCTTCTTCCCTTTTTCTTCAAGTCAAGAAATATCTTTATGACACTGGTGTGCCCTACTGTTCCTAGTATAATAATGGTACCATAAGTAATCCATAAATGTTTTGACTCAACAATATGTATTTTTTATTTTTAAGGAAAAATATATACTCAAATAGTAAGCAGTTTAAAGGTTTTTTAAAAACTCTTTTGAAAAACTACTTTACAGTTCTTTTCTTCCTTACTTCAGAATCTATTACCCATCACTGAATATATACCAAGAATATGAAAACCTACAATGTAACAGGATGTCTGGAGAAAAACTCAGTGACTGACTGCAAAGTGAAAGTGAAGTTGCTCAGCTGTGTAGGACTCTTTGCGACCCTGTGGACTGTAGCCCACCAGACTCCTCTGTCTATAGGATTCTCCAGGCAAGAATACTGGAGTGGGTTGCCATTTCCTTCTCCGGGGAATCTTCCTGGCCCAGGGATCAAACCCAGGTCTCCCACATTGCAGGCAGACGCTTTAACCTCTGAGCCACCAAGGAAGTCTGACTGACTGCAAAGGAGAAGCCTTACCCAGCATGGGGCTATTAGACTACTATGAAAATACAGGATCTGGTCTGTTTGCCCAAATCTTGCTTTACACACTGTGTAAGATAGCAATGTATAAGAGGCATGTATCCATCAACATCTCAAGTGAAAGATCAACTAGGTACTGAGTGAAAAAAATAAATGAAGACATATACCTGATTAACAATGAACACATAGTCTAATAGAGAAAACATATGACATAATGTGGTAAACACTTTTTAAAAGGTACAAAAATAATAATATAATGGCACAAATGAGGGAGATATTCACTAAGCTTGAAGGATCAGAAAATTCAATACACATTTGAATTTGGCCCCTTAAAAGCATACAAGTTCACAGGCAAAGAAGGAGACAAAGGGATATTCCATATGGAGGAAACTGTGAGAACAAAGGCACAGGTGCATGAAAACATTACAATGTATTAAGTTCAGAGGCTGTCAAGAAATCCAGTACAGCTAAAGAAAAGAGCAAATAAAGATGTATTATCAGAGATAGGACCGGAAAGGAGCATACAGTCAGACGCTGAAGACTGCCAACTGAGGGATGTCACTCCCCCTCTTCTACAAGAATTAAGTCATTAGCCACCGTACTGATGACCTTCAAAACACCCTGAAAGGAATTTAGGACAGATGTTAGGAATGAGATACTGTGTTCTGGGAAAACTAGCAAAACAATCTTTCAGATAGATATTTTCAGGAGAAAACTTAATGAACACAATTTCTTGCACATTCCTGTACTAAGAAAAGCGTTAACTAAGATAGCTGCTCCTTGTGACTAGCAGCAACCTTCTGTCTAGATGTGTGCTTGATTACATGTGTGTTCCACCAAAATTGCGTATATATAGACCTCACCCCGCTTCTTACCTTTTCAGAACAATTTCTCAGCTATCTGAGAGGCTGTTTCCTGGGCCAGAGTCCCTCAGTAAGACACCGAAGAGATTCAACTCACAGCACTTAAACTGTACAGTCTTTTTTTCCGGTTGACAAGACCCTGATAGCCATGCTAAGAAGCACAGAGTCATAGCAGAAATTTGGGCTCTACCATTTGAACCCAGAGAATATATTTTACTCTGCCATTTTAATCCGGATGTACACCAAATTTCTGTACCTTTGTTGTTAAAATATATATGTGTTTGTGTGTGTATGCATGTGTGTGTGTACTGAATAAAATACTAGTCTTTATTTATCCTTAGCACTAAGAATAAAAAAGGAGAAAGACTAAATCAATTATCCAATGATAACAGAAATTACTGGTAGAGATCAAATGAGAACAGAACTGACAATGACTAAAAGTGTTCATGGTAAAACTTGTTAGCAACTAAAAATTGATTGAAGAATCAAATTTTCTTAATTTATATATATTTCTGCTTCCCAAATATTGGAATTTTAAAAAGTAATGGCCACAAAAGAAAAAATATAATGTCAGAAGCTGTAATTTATTAAATATGATAAGAACAAAGCTAGCTATCAAAGATACACAAAGTTAAATTAGCAAAAGGGGGATAACACATGTGAAATATAAGAAGTAAATCAATGTAGTCAATATAACATTTTCTTTTCAGAGGTTATGGTGTTAAGAATGAAACTGCAGCTCAAGCCCAGAGCCTGAAGGACCTTACAATAGTCAAAGGAACTTGGTTATAACAAAAACTAAGGTCTTCTACAAGAAAATGACATAATGGAAGCACTTTTTAAAGAAAATTAGTTACCAAACCTGCCTTAAGTCCCTAGTGGGCCAGGATAGAGGAGTTGTTAAGTGGTTACAGAAACCACAGTCACCAATTAGCAAGCTCCTGCAAAAGCATCATGAACAACCAAACCAGACTGGCTGCATTGCAAACAGAGAAGAAAAATCCCAAAAGGGTTTAGACAATGGTTTAGACCTTTTATGGAAAAAAAAAAAAAAAAAGGTCCTCAGTGATTCATTTTTAACAAGTAAAACAAACAAATGAAAAGCTAGCAAGTTGAGGAACATTTCTTCTGGCACATGTGCATTTAGACCTAAGAACTCCAAAAATGAGAAGGTAATCCCTACATCTAGTGACTCATTAATTCTAGATGAATCAAGATTGAAAAAAGTTACTGGATATAGAAAAACATGTCATTAGTGAGCTTAAAGAATGAAAAGAATTGGAGGATATGGAAAGCAGGGCAAAATAAGGAGTGACAAAATTAGTGGAAAAAAAGAATAAGGGGTGATTGGAAGTCAAAGACAATGTATGTTGAATACTCATCCAAAAATCACATGAGAAAAGGTGATCAGAGATTTCCTTTAGAAAAAGAAAGCTTACCTGGGTCTTTAAAGATGAGAAGGAATCAGAAAATGGTAAATTATACAATATTCTTGAATGTATTCCATCTTGTTATTAATATTATGAGAAGAGAAATTAATAGAGGAAAATAAGTTATATCCAATAATAAATCAAGCACCAGGGTGAGGGCATCAGTATTTATAGAGAACAACTTAAGAAGGGAGGACCTTAAATTAGCTTAGTTAAATTAATTTCACTCTCCTAGCCCTTGCAAAGTTGTATGAATCCTAAGTCCATATATTAAAACATCTGCAGTTAGAATTCACAGCTTACATTTTGTTTTCTTGGCCAAACCCTTACTGATGGGCAAGGTATAAAGGTACTTGGTCTGGATAACTTAGGGAAGCTAGAAATGGGGACAGAACTAAGCAGTAAAAAAAAAAGAATACAGAATGAAGAATCTGTAATACAATGGGAACAAATAGAAAGATTTCTCTAAAAGATCAAATCACTTGTACCTAAGAAGAAACTGATAATTGGAAATAGATATTATTGGCAGCAGTAAATCATGGAGGAATAGCTGGGCATAAAGGCATGAGATGTTAAGAGAAAGAAGCATACAAGAACTATCTGAGGGAAAGTAGAAGGAGTAACCATTAAACCAGGATCAACTGGATTACAGATCCATGATAGGAAGTAGAGGATGTACCTTACACAAAAATCGAGTGATCCAAATGAAGTAACTCATGCTTTAGAAATCATTTGCCCACCTACCTCAATATTCCATTCACATACTAGCACCAGAAAACAGAACACTGTATTATCATCCCAAGGTGAAAATATTCATGTGAATTGTATAAGAGAACAGTTTTTTCCTCATCAAGCATATAATACCCATTAAGATAAATGCATGTTTTTAATACACCTATCAAAAACAGATTATAGATATTACTACTAAAAGTCATTGAGTTCATTTCTTCTACTTAGTAGCAGACACAGGAATGCAAATTAAAAGTACACTACAAAAATGCTGTAAGTTTCAAGTGCCTCTAACCCACTGCCTTATATAACAATCAAGGGGAAAGAATACTTCATATCTCATTTTTTTACATGTTACAAAGGTAGATACGTTGTGATGTCCTTAGAAAATACCATTTAGATTATTATTTTTTTAATTACAGGTTAACACAGTGGTTCCTAACCTCATTTTCATATTAGAATCATATGGGGAATTTTAAAAATTCCAAATCACAGTCTACCATCTATAGCAATTAAATCACAACCTCTGGGTTTGAGGCACAAGCATCATTATTATTTGAAGTTCCCCACGGGATCCCAATGTGCAGACAGGTTGGAAACCATTGTTAATACAGAACTCCTTCAAGGAAACCTGATTAGCCCTTGAGAACAGCAGCTCTCAGACTTTGCTGCACACTAGGATCATCTGGGAACTTCTTAAATCCCTAGAACTTGGCTGCACCCCAGACTAATTTAATTATAAACTTGGGGAGATGAGAGCCAGTCATTAGTTGTTTTTTAAAGCTCCAAATGTATGGCCAAGTTTAAGAATCAATGTGGCTTGTAAAAGTAATCACAATCATTAGATGTCTAGGGGGAAAAAAGCTTTATTTTTTAATGTAATAATTCTTATTAAAACTCTCCAGAAAAAGAAGAAGAACAAGAATGTGTATTATGTAAAAATAATGATGCTCTAGTAAGCAGATCAGCTATTATGTTAACAGTATCGAAAATTAAGACAGCGGCAGAAAAAGACTAAGCAAGACAAAGGAAGAAGAAGGAATGTAACCCATTGCATTTAAAGAGGTGTGACTGAATCTCTCAGTCTCTACATAATTAAAATATGTGCCTGGCCTATTCACTACTCTTGCCAAACTTGTAAGTCTAAAGAAAACTTAAAAAGAAAGAAGTTCAGTGGTAGAAAAAAGTTTCCAAATACTCAGATATGTAAATTGGGTGACCCAATAACTTCAAAGCAAGTAAAGGTCATTTCTCATCTCTCACTCTCATTCTAATCAGTTGTTTCTGGCCACTGTTTGATTTTCCTGAAAATTAGCTAAGTAAGAACAAAATGTATATTATATTTCAAATGCAATGGAAGGGGTGACTGAATTAAATGATTTGATGATATAACTTTTAAATGTTTATTTAATCTTTACCTTTATGTAAATATCTTTCAATGGAAGGTATAAGTATCATTTAAAACAGATTTTATAAAGTATAATTAGATGTGCTGTCAGATGGGAAGACAAATTAAAAGTGCAATTCACACTGTTACAGCAGCAATGCCACCCAGAACAGCTGATCTTCTGCACGACGCTCAAAGCAGAATGAAATCCAGTCTCTACAGCTTATGTGATAAGACACTTGCAAGGATACTAGTATTTGAATTATTAATCAATGCAGTCTCCTTTGGTGAAAAAGACTCACGTGCTACAAAAATGGAGGAAAGATTTTTTTTTCACCAGTTTCAAACTGACTGCTTGGTCCAAAAATAAAAAGTCTTATCAGTTCATCTAAACAACAGCTAGGCTCAGGGCTCAAGCGTGCTCAGTTGTTTCCAACTCTTTGCAACCCCATGGACTATAGCCCACCAGGCTCCTCTGTCCCTGGAATTTTCCAGAAAAGAATTCCTGAGCAGGTTGCCATTTACTCCTCCTGGGGATCTTCCCGACCCAGAGATTGAACCCGTGTCTCCTGGGTCTCCTACATTGGCAGGCAGATTCTTTATCACTAAGCCACCTGGGAAACCCCAACAGCTATGCATGCAATACCAATTGGCAGCACATGGTTATGCCAAAGTTATGTGCAAACAATCTATACAGCTGCTGGTGGCCAGAGCAGACTGCTCCTTATGTCTCTAAGGCATATTCATTATTTTCAATTAAAGTTGCAACCTGCTTTCCCCCGAACGCAGGAAACAAACTCATATGAAGGTATCCTCCTTATACCCAGAGGATAGAAAGCATCCTATCACCAGACTTAAAGAATTCAAAGCTAAGAAAGCTGCATAAACAAACTTATTTCTTCACTAGTCGGCTAGCTAAGCACTAGCACCTTTGCTTTGTTAAATCTTCACAAATAACTGGTTCTTGGTCTAGTAATGATATACAGTCTGCTTTAGTCACTTTGGGGGGTCTCATTTCCATCAGACTTCTGGGCAAATCAATTAATTTTTTTCACATGTGACTGTCCTGTTTCAATTTAATTATTAGAGCAGCCAAAAAGAATTCAAGAAGGCAAAGGGGAACAAATTTCCACCTGCCCAACACAGCCAACCATTTGGGGAGAATTCAGCCATTGTTATAAATGTAAAGTGAAGTCACTCAGTCGTGTCAGGCTCTGTGCGACCCCATAGACGGCAGGCCACTAGGCTCGCCCGTCCCTGGGATTCTCCAGGCAAGAACACTAGAGTGGGTTGCCATTTCCTTCTCCAGTGCATGAAAGGGAGAAGTGAAAGTGAAGTCCCTCAGTCGTGTCCAACTCTTCGCGACCCCGTAGACTGCAGCCTATCAGGCTCCTCTGTCCATGGGATTTTCCAGGCAAGAGTACTGGAGTGGGTTAAATCCCTGGTCTAAAGCCAGATGAACCAAGAAATTTTTAAATTATCTGCAATTTCTAATGCAAAGGTAGGTACAATTCTAGATATTAGCAGTCTTATCCTGAAACATCAAGAGGAATTCAAGAGGCAAACCTTTAAAAATCATTTTCCCACTTCACCAGCTTAGACAAACCTTTCATAGATGAAAAAGTCAAAGATGATATGATTTGACCTTTCAACCTCTTCACTGAGCCACTGTTGAATTCACTAGGCACCCAATCAAAAGACAAATGTTTTTTCCAACAGCCTGAGTTATTATTGTTAACTAAACAAGGAGGTCATTAAACTCAGGTGGCTCAAATACCATGGGGAGTTCTATGGAACCTACTCAAAATCTAAGCCTGTAAATGTCTCAGAGCTACAAGATCAAAGCTTAAGAACAACCAACCACAAACAGCCAACTAGGCATTAAGCCATAGCCAAGCAAAGAGTTTACTTTCTTTGTTTCCACACCTTCTGCTCTTTAGTTTTTCCCTGGCTCCTGCAGGAAGAGCGTTCCTAACTACTTCTATTTAATAACTTTGATGCTGCCAAATTGGAATAGATTTTTTACTCAATTAGATTCCAGAAATTTTTAATATGCTTCAGTTTATCTCACAACATACATAACTCTGAAAATAAAAATCATAAAAACAATTTTTAAATGGACTATCCCAGCTGTTAAAAGAAACACACATGACTCAACTCAGTTTTTACTTTGAATCCGGTCAGCAACGTTATTACAATTCAAACATTATAAGGAAAATAATATTGTTAGGTAGGTAGAATAGGGAAAAGGAGTCCCAAATGGCAGTGGCTAAAAGACAAAGGGAAAAGCCCGCGAAAATAGAAAAGAAGGTCCAAGGACCGGAGTGAGGACCTCAGGTAAAACAAACACTCCTGGCTGGCCCAATTTACATAGGACAGGCCCAGGGAGAGATAAACATATAAAAAGAGGAGCCAAAGCTAGCTCTCTCTCTCTCTCCCATGCGCTGGGGCGCTCTTCTCCTCGCATCTTTGGATCGATGTGCCCTCATGCCTCAAAGATGGATTTTCCTGCTATCTTCTAAATAAAATAGAGCTGTAACACTGAGCTGTAACGCTGATTTGCCTAAGAGCTATAACATGGTCCGTTCGAGACCTGAGAGCTATAACACGGTCTATCCAAGACCTGAGAGCTGTGACACGCCGAGGGGGCTTTAATGTCCGTCACTCCAAATCTCTGTTGGGACGAGACAAAGAACCGAGGAACATACACTCGTGTGACAATATAAAAACCATTCATTTTAAGCACAAAACATTTTGCAACTTTTCCTGTGAACTTGCTTTATAAATTTATTTTAATCCAAATGAAAGACAAACTTTTCTGCCCAAGCTTCATTAAATGGTTGATATGATCAATATTTCAATTCTTCTCTTAGCAAAATCTGTGGACAAATAAAACATTTCATCTCCAAATTTTAAAATGGTTCTAAATTGCTAATACTAAAAAAAGCATTTTTAATTATCTCCTTCTGTAAAAGATGGTCTAGGCTCTTTGTATTCACACTAGAAATATTATAAAAGCTCTAGCAAATTGCCTTATTGTTTGATTTTCCTATTTGATGTTGTTCACCAAGTAAGCACTAAATGTCCTGTCTTCCATTGCAAAGCTCAGACAATGGATGCGCTGCTGTCAGCAAGCCCTTTCTGACTGAAACCTCTTCTTTCATGAAACTCATTCAGTAACCCTGAACCTGGCCTCTAAAAAGAACATCGTATTTGCACATCTTATAGTTGGTAGACCAAGGAAGTAAAATTGTCACTCTTTTTAAAAGCAGAGCTTTCTCGTGGCTGCATTCGTTTAATTCTACAAGTTTTTGTCATCTCCTAGAGTATGTGGCCACTCTTTCCCTTTGCCTCTTTCACCATACATCAGTGCAAAACAGCCACTTTTGTGAACAACAGTCTTTCAGCCAGGTTCTTAATAATGCTAACATAGAGGTGTCCTCATCCTTCTGCTCAGTTCTCAGACATCCTTTGATAGTTGCAGGGTTAAGGGAAAAGGAGGGATCATAATACAGATTTCAGTAGACTAAGAGTTTGCCTTCTTTTTTATTAAGAATTTATTTTTTAGGAATCATGAAAACATCATAGCTCAGTTGGTAAAGAATCCACCTACAGTGCAGGAGACCTCAGTTTTATTCCTGTGTCAGGAAGATCCCCTGGAGAAAGGATAGGCTACCCACTCCAGTATTCTTGGGCTTCCCTTGTGGCTCAACTGGTAAAGAATCCTTCTGCAATGTGGGAGGCCTGGGTTCTATCCCTGGGTTGGGATGATCCCTTGGAGAAGGGAAAGGCTACCCACTCCAGTAGTCTGGCCTGGAGAATTCCATGGACTGTATAGTCCATGGGGTCCCAAACTGTTGGACACAACTGAGCGACTTTCACTTTCATGAAAACAGCCCCTCAACACTGGCTATGGCAAGGGTGTCAGAAGCAGTGAAGGAGGGCAGAATTTACCTCAATATGTCTCCTTGGCACAAGGATTATTTTAGGGTACTGGTTATTTTTAAGAAATAGCAGACACAGGAAATGCTCTTGAAAACCAAGTAGAAGTTACCCTTTTGTAAGAGACATTTACCAGGGAAGTCTCCATTTGTAACCACATCTCGCTTTCCATACCAGGAGGAGGAGAACATTTAAATCTCTAGAATCTCTTATCAGTGGAAAAGACATGAATTTAAATCCACATAACAATCCTACCCTTGATTGCTGTGTTTCCCTTGGTAACCTCCCAAAACTGACCTCCCCTCTCTCTCCCAATATCTCCTTTGACTTTCTCTGAAGAAAGTATTTAAGGAGGTAGCTTGGGTCATTTGGGGAAGTCACTTAGTTTTCCTACCTATCTCCCTTGTATATAAGAAGTAAACAAGGCATCTGCTATTTGTTTTTGTCCTGTTAATCTATTATTTATTGAAGGAGGGAGGTCTCAGCCAAGAACCTAGAAGGGGAGAGGAAAAATTATTATTTTTCCTTCCCACACCAGCATTACCGAGATTTTGTTTAGCAATGAATTTTTACTGAGCTGTGTGATTTTGGGCAAGTTTCTTAGCTTCCTTGTACCACATTTTCCCATGTGGAAATAAATGTAATATTGCTCTCTCAAGAGGAGCCGGATTAAAAGGCATGATATACACAAAATACCCTGTACCTCTAAGTAACTGCCAAATTAAATTAATCCTTACTTTGAAAGGAGAATTTAATAATGATCTCCAAAAAGCCTGACACCCTCTAAAAATGACTTCTAAAATAACTTTGGTGAACCCAGGAGCTGCATTCATCATACACATCGTATCCCACATTCCAAGATATACATCTATTAATGTCACAATATTTTGTAACAAATACTCTAAATGGGGGACTTAATAATTTTCAAAATGAACATGAATTTTGAAATTGAAAACAAAGGATTTTCAATTCCTGTATCAGAAAGATGTGACATACATCTTTGTCAGAGAGAAGTACTGGGGTGAGGAGAATAAAGAACAAACAGCCCACAGGTCAAACATACCCTCACATGCAATAACCTGGTTGTCCTTGTGATGGTTCAGTTCAGTTCAGTTCAGCGCAGTCGCTCAGTCGTGTCCAACTCTTTGTGACCCATGAACTGCAGCACGCCAGGCCTCCCTGTCCATCACCATCTCCCGGAGTTCACTCAGACTCACGTCCATCAAGTCAGTGATGCCATCCAGCCATCTCATCCTCTGCCGTCTCCTTTTCCTCCTGCCCCCAATCCCTCCCAGCATCAGAGTCTTTTCCAATGAGTCAACTCTGCATGAGGTGGCCAAAGTACTGGAGTTTCAGCTTTAGCATCATTCCTTCCAAAGAAATCCCAGGGCTGATCTCCTTTAGAATGAACTGGTTAGATCTCCTTGTAGTCCAAGGGACTCTCAAGAGTCTTCTTCAACACCACAGTTCAAAAGCATCAATTCTTTGGTGTTCAGCTTTCTTCACAGTCCAACTCTCACATCCATACATGACCGCAGGAAAAACTATAGCCTTGACTAGACAGACCTTTGTTGGCAAAGTAATGTCTCTGCTTTTGAATATGCTATCTAGGTTGGTCATAACTTTCCTTCCAAGGAGTAAGTGTCTTTTAATGTCATGGCTGCAATCACCATCTGCAGTGATTTTGGAGCCCCAAAAAATAAAGTCTGATGCTGTTTCCACTGTTCCCCCATCCATTTCCCATGAAGTGATGGGACCAGATGCCATGATCTTTGTTTTCTGAATGTTGAGCTTTAAGCCAACTTTGTCACTCTCCTCTTTCACTTTCATCAAGAGGCTTTTTAGTTCCTCTTCACTTTCTGCCATAAGGGTGGTGTCATCTGCATATCTGAGGTGACTGATATTTCTCCTGGCAATCTTGATTCCAGCTTGTGCTTCTTCCAGCTCAGCGTTTCTCATGATGTACTCTGCATAGAAGTTAAATAAGCAGGGTGACAATACACAGCCTTGATGTACTCCTTTTCCTATTTGGAACCAGACTGTTGTTCAATGCCCAGTTCTAACTGTTGCCTCCTGACCTGCATATAGGTTTCTCAAGAGGCAGGTCAGGTCGTCTGTTATTCCCATCTCTTTCAGAATTTTCCACAGTTTACTGTGATCCACAGAGTCAAATGCTTTGGCATAGTCAATAAAGCAGAAATAGATGTTTTTCTGGAACTCTCTTGCCTTTTCCATGATCCAGCAGATGTTGGCAATTTGATTTCTGGTTCCTCTGCCTTTTCTAAAACCAGCTTGAACATCTGGAAGTTCAGAGTTCCCATATTGCTGAAGCCTGGCTTGGAGAATTTTGAGCATTACTTTACTGGCATGTGAGATGAGTGCAACTGTGCGTTAATTTGAGCATTCTTTGGCATTGCCTTTCGCTTAGTGTCTATCAAAGGTGAAGATGTCTTGGACTCAACTAGGGAGCATTTAAGTCTATATGGATAAAATGCAGATTTCTGGGCCTCCACGTAAACTACTGAATTGGAACCTAGGGAGCTGGGGGAAGGGTAAGACCCTAGAAATTTACATTAGACAAGAACCCCCTCTGAGGCTGTGTCCTCACCAGTGACTACAAAGCCGTAGTCCATGCACTGTACTCCAAGAAAATGGAAGAACTGAAGTCTCATGTGAGCAGTAGCTATGCTTAGTAACTCTTGCCTAATCTTGCCTATATTTGTGTAGCATTTCAAACTAGGCACACATGATCAATATTTCCTAAATGAACCCTTGTAACTACCTCCAATCAGAAAAAACAAAAGCTTAGCTCTCCAGTAACCAAGAATGTGTATGAAATTCATTTTCATGAGAGAATGCACTTCACTTGTTCAGTGCTAAACTATCACTCACTCACTTCAGTTGCTCAGTCGTGTCCGACTCTTTGCAACCCCATGAATCGCAGCACACCAGGCCTCTCTGTCCATCACCATCTCCCGGAGTTCACTCAGACTCATGTCCATCGAGTCTGTGACGCCATCCAGCCATCTCATCCTCGGTCATCCCCTTCTCCTCCTGCCCCCAATCCCTCCCAGCATCAGAGTCTTTTCCAATGAGTCAACTCTTTGCATGATAATAGGTTATAATGTGAAACTAAATGACATTTGCCATTTTCTTACAAATAACTTGATGTTATGCCCTCTTGGTATCAAATGAATTACCATCAAAATGAATTCTGGTCAAACAAACTCCTCCGAACACCAGTTACTTTGTCATTGTGCAGTACAGTTGTATAATTACCCTGCCACTGCAGAGCACTAACCACATAATTAGTTAAATAGTAATTATCCTTTGAGGAACCAATAACTAAGTGGAAGCTGTGTATGAGAAAAGGAATCACTGCCTTACTGGATCAACAAGGGAAAGAAATCTTCAATGAAGGTTTAAAAATTAATCCACTAAAGAATATCTCAAAATCATGGATTTTAGATCATATTACTTAAAAAATATGAATAAAATGAATACTTGAATGATATTAATGAAAAAGAAACAAAGTCAAATGGAGAAAATGTGTTGAAAAGATGATTCATTTTCTGTATTATCATTTCAGAACTGAAAACTGACTGCGTAAGTTCACCTTTTCTACTTAAAAATGCTAAAATCCAAGTGTATCTATGTACCTGGGCATAGAAAGAGTGGGAAAGAGGGAGGTAATATATGTTCTAGTAAGTCACTGAAGTACTGCCCATAAAATGTCCTGAATTGGATAAAATGTCATTCAAATTGGAAAAGGAAGGGGCGTTCATAAGGAGGAAGTTAAGAAAATAACAGAGAAAATAAGAAAAGTGAAAGAAAAAAGAAAAATCAATCTCAAAGAGAAAAGCACTTTGAACACAATGTAAGTGTACAGCATGGCCCTCACCCCAGGCAGCCCATCATGGCAGTAAAAGCACCCAGAAGGAAGCCAGTTAGTGAAAGATGCAGAAATGGGGAACCTGATGGGAAGAAAAGCCTCACAAAGGAATCATCATGGAAATAGAGAAATAAAAAGGAAAAATGAGCAGCTAGCCCTCCAAGTCCATTCCCCTCCCCACATTCTGTAGGTGAGCCCTACTAAACTTGTGTTCTCTGAAAGAATACTTTAAATGCCATACTGCCAAGAGGCATCATTGTGAATGTTTATTTAGAAAATAATTTTTCTTTTACATAAATTATCTTTGAAGTGTATTTCATGGTTATGAATTGTTCAGAATTACTTCGAAATACTTGTTCTCCCACAGGAATATGTCCCTGGAATCACAGTAACAGAGAATCAAAAAAGATTATTTGATTTTCAAATAACAGAGCATGACTTTCCTTTGTCTTCTGGCTCTCAGGTGCAAGGAAATAGGGCACTCTCATCATTGGAAAACCTCTCTCGTTGGCATAATTTCCAATGTATTCCTAAATCCTACCTTGCTTGGTGTCCCAATCCCTTTCCTAAACTGCTTGCTATATGTCCTGAAATTTGGCCATAGATTTATGAAAATAGGAAGTTCATAGGAATGTGTTTCACTTATTAAAAGTAAATAGTAGACTATGCATCTCATATTTTTTTATTCTTTCTTTTTTTCTAAACTTGTACCAGGTTCTTCATATCTAAGTTTTTTAATATCTGTCCATTTTGCTCTATCTATATCTAATTTGTTGCCATGAAGTACACAAGTTGGGTATACATCTTCCACACTTTACTTTTCAGTTCCTTAGTTATAAAAATCTTTGTTGCCTCTGAAAAAGAATATTGCTATTGTTACTGTTACTATTGTTGTCATTCAATTGCTAAGTTCTGTTGATTCTTTGCAACTCCATGGACTACAGCACACCAGGCCTCCCTGTCCCTCTCCATCTCCGGGAGTTTGCTCAAACTCATGTCCATTGAGTCAATGATGCCATCCAACCATCTCATCCACTGTCATCCCTTTCTCCTCCTGCCTTCAATCTTTCCCAGCGTCAGGGTTTTTCCAGTGAGTCAGCTCTTTGCATCAGGTGGCCAAAGTGTTGGAGCTTCAGCATCAGTCCTTCCAATGAATATCCACGACTGATTTCTTTAGGATTGACTGGTTTGATCTCCTTACTGTCCAAGGGACTCTCAAGAGTCTTCTCTAGCATCACAATTTGAAAGCAGCAATTCTTTGGCATTCAGCCTTCTTTATGGTCCAACTCTCATATCTGTACACAACTACTGGAAAAACCATAGCTTTGACTAGATGGACATTTGTTGGCAAAGTAATGTCTCTGCTTTTTAATACACTATCTAGGTTTTGCCATAGCTTTCCTTCTAAGGAAAGCCCAAGTGATTTTGGAGCCCAAGAGAGCAGAATATGCCACTGATTATTTTGAATCGAAGTTACTTAAGGAAAAACCAGTAAATAAAGATATCGTGAACCTTCTCTGTCCACCTGCAAGCAGGAAATAAATCTCACATGTGCAAAGTGCCCTCGCTGTACCAAAAGGATAATAGGCATCCTTATCACCAGAACCAAAGAATTTAGAGCCAAGAAACCCGTATAAACAATATTGTGACCTCATCACTAATTTGCTACCCCAAACCCAAACCCCTGTGCTTTGTCAGTTCTTCACAAATGTATTGTCTAAATTATCTAAAAGGCATAAAATGCTGCCTGCTTTGGTCAGGCCTTGTATTTTTATAATTTCCTGTACATGTAAAGTGAAAATAGTGTCCTGTCAATATGCCTTATGTCAATTTTTAAATCTAATTTATTTATTTTAATTGGAGGTTAATTACTTTACAATATTGTATTGGTTTTGCCATACATAAATTTTTTTATTGGAGGATGTATTGTGTTATTTTCTGCTGTATAGCAAAGTAAATCGGCCATACATTTACATTAGACCAGCCAAAGAATTGAGAATGGAAGAAGGGAAAAGTTTTCTTCCTCTGCACCTCTAGCTCTTAAGTGCTACTCCTACCACCAGCAAAACAGATGAGAAGATAATCCTCAGATATATTCTTTTACCTTTGTTAGAATTTTCTGTCAGGCATAGCTAGGCCTGAGAGAGTAACCATGCAGCACATGTTACCTTAATTTCACTAACTTCTATCAGATAAATTTCCAGAATGACTATACAGGCACACTCGTGTTTTATTGTGTGGTGCTTTATTTGCACTCTGCAGACACTTTGGGTTTTATTTTGCATTGCTTTTTTTTAACAAAGGTTCGTGGTAACCCGCTACCAACCCAGTCTACTAACGTCATTTTTTCCAACAGCATTTGTTCACTTCACGTGTCTGTGTCACAGTAAGGCAATTCTTGCAGTGTGTTAGACTTCCTCACTACTGTTATACGTGTTATGGTGATCTGTGCTAAGTCATCTCTGATGTCACTATTGTTAATGTTTTGGGTTGCCACAAGCCACACCCATATAGGATAGTGGACTAAACCAAGACAGGTATGTGTTATGAATGCTCTGCCAAGTTGGCTTTTCTGTCTCTCTCCCTCCTCTCTGGCTTTCTTGTTCCCTGAGACGCAATAGCACTGAAATTAGGCCAATCAGGAAACTTACAATGGCCTATATGTGTTCAAGCAAAAGGCAGAGTCAAGTGATGGGACAAATTTCATTGCTATCTTATTTTAATAAATTGCCACAGTCATCCCAACCTTCAGCAACCACCACTCTGACCAGTCAGCAGCCATCAACACTGAGGCAAGACTCTCCCACCAGCAAAAAGATTACAGCTTGCTGAAGGTTCACATGATGTTTAGCATGTTTTTACCATAAAACATTTTTTAATTCAGGTATGTACATTATTCGGGTGTAATGCTATTGCACACTTAATAGACCACACTATAGTATACACAAAACTCTTACATGCACTGGAAAACCAAAGTTTGTGACTGGCTTTATTGCGATATTCACTTTAGCATGGTGATCTGAAACCAAATCCGCAGTATCTCTGAGCTATGCCTGTATTCTTACCAACAACTGGGTGAGAAAAAAAGAGGTAGTATTAGAAAACATTTTGTCCTAGGTGCTTTTCATATGTTTAAAAGCTCTTTAATTCCCTTCCCTGCTCTGTGGATCCACACTCCATTCAAGTTTAGCTTTAAAAAGGAAGGAGAAAGAAAGGCCTATTTCTGAAAGCACAAGGTCAACAGCTTACATGTATTACATAACATCTTATGAAAACATGTATGCATAACATTTTATGGAAAAACCTGAACAAACTGTTTGATGAACTCAAATAATTTGGGTTCAGTAGGATATATTTTATATATCATTGTTTTAAAAGGCTCAGCCATGCACTGGAACCAGCATTGGGAAGTTAAACTAAACAGTATATGGTATATTTTCTACAGAACACCCTATTTCTTTCGTTCTTCACAATACACTACATCTCCCAAAAATCCACTCTCCCATTTATACCCAATGAGATCCAAAATGACACCCTTGAGGACGAAAACAAAAAAAAAAGCTCCCATTCAGACTGCCACTAACTTTTATTCTGAAAACTTTGTTATTATCACCAAGTAGTGAAACAGGATGGGTGGAATTTGAGGGTCTAGATCCCTAGAGTTATTAATCAGCAGTCTAAAAATCAATCTGAAGGTTCTGCGTCTTAAGAATTAGGGAAGTCAGTGCATATCCTGCTCAGAGACTGAAAAACAAGCTTAACAGCTCCTATTAAGCAAATAAAGCTAATAGCTCAAGCCCTAATACCAACAGCTCTATGATCTCAGGCTTACTCCTTTTTGTTCACTTTTATTATTATTGCTACTCTGCAAATATATCAAGCAACCCAAGGTCTCTTGTTATTATTCTGCCCTGAACTCTCTATCTCCATCTATCCACATGGCTCACTCCCGGCTTTGCTCATTTCTATTTAGCAAAAATGCCTTCACAGCCACTCTTCATGGCACTGTGCCTCATATGCTCTGCTATACTATCTTTCAAAGTGCCCACCACATATATGTCCCAACTAGAGTGTTAACTGGAGAAGGAAATGGCAACCCACTCCAGTATTCTTGCCTGGAGAATCCCAGGGACAGAGGAGCCTGGTGGGCTGCTGTCTAAGGGGTTGCACAGAGGTGACTTAGCAGCAGCAGCAGCAGAGTGTAAACACCGTAAAGACAAGGATTTTGTTTCTTTTCTTTGGGCTACCACCAGCATCTAGAACAGTGCCTGGCCCAAAGAAGGTTCGCAGATATTTGTGGAACGAATCAGTTTAGATTATGATAGACCACTGAAATTCTAAATCATGAATGAGGCAAGAGCCCAGTCCCTGCTCTCATGGAGATTACACTCTCATATGGGAAACAGACTAGTAAGCTGTAAGCTTTGCAATAGGACTCAGGTCTTCTGAACCAGGTAGCTCTTTCCATACTGCCATGCTTAACAAGGGAAAAAAGGTAGGGTTGGATTATTACCAAGAGCTGAAGGAAGACATTATCAAATATGATAAAAGAGGCTGTAAAAGCCAAGGTGATTGCCTTTTTCCATCATGTATCTTCAACGCTTTTATGGTTTTCCAGAGATCCATTCCCTGGGTTGGGAAGATCCCCTGAAGGAGAGCATGGAAAACCACTCCAATATTCTTGCCTGTAGAATCTGCATGGACAGAGGAGCCTGGCAGGCTACAGGGGTGGCAAAGAGCTGGACATGACTGAACAACTAAGCACACAGCACACTCAGCTTAGAGGCAACGAAAGAGGAAGCAGCTGTGAAAACACTTCACAGACTGTTATTATTCTAAAGAGCATTTTCAATTATGTTTCTCATACATGGGATAGCATTTAAGTTTTAAATAAATTATCACTATAGTCATTTAATCGATGTGCATACATTCACACATATACATAATAAGGGGTACAAGAACTGACAATTTGGAATTGTTTCTGTGATTATATAACTTATCCCCATTGAGTCAGGATGCTTATTTTCTAACAGAATGAAAGCAATATCCACCAAGTCTTATTAGAATTGTGATGGTGTTCTACTAGCAAGCAAGTTAAAACACACAGCTTCTGTCCACATTCACTGGGGTAAGAATAAACATCGTATTTTATATTATAAGCCAGACTCTCCTTGACTAAACTTGAGAAAAGTGAAAGGAACTGAAGTTTAAAACACTGTCTTAGAATTTAATTTAGAGAGATGGAGAAGGTGAAAGTTACTTTGAATGTGAAGTTGGGCTGATTATGTGATTTACCCTCTAGAAGCCACAGTTGATTCGTGTTGATGGACAATGCTGTCTGACACCAAAGAAATCCAATCAAGGAGACTAGCTGTTGCACTGAGAGCTTAAGGGCTCAGATCTCAAGACTGGGAAGGAATACTGGATTTATTTTGACTTGTATATTATATCCTAAATATGGATAAACAAAAGAATATAGAAGCATTTTGCAAGTAATTTCCACTAGAAGTTTTTTTTTATCCTTTATATATTTTATCTTCTGGAAATCATCAAGGACAAAGTATTAAGCAACAGTCTTTTAGTCCTAAACTCTTAGGGGAGAAAAACAAAGTGCTTTATTTTATACTGTCTATCATCATGAAATATATTGAATTGTTATGATAATTCTGTATGGTTATTTTTTAATTTGCTTATTTGTATATTTTATTTTTAACTTTTATTGGCATATACTTGATTTACAATGTTGTGTGACTTTCTGCTATATAGCCACGTGAATCAGTTGTACATATACATATAACAACACTTCTTTTAGATTCTTTCCCCATATAGGTCACTACAGAGTATTGAGTAGAGTTCCCTGTGTTATACAATAGGTCCTTATTAGTTATATTAGACTAAAGCATAAAATATATATCTAAAATGTTATCACTTCAACATGTAATTAACAAGAAAATTAGTAAGGTATTTTATATTTTTTAATTGCATCAGATAAAAATAAATGGTGTTATTGTATAGTATGAAAAAAGTGCATGTGTCTATGTAGTTGGTCAATAGTAATGAAATCACAAATGTAATTCAGTCTTCAGTACGTGGTATTTACTCAAGCAGAAACAAAATACAGTCCTTACAAAAATAAGGCTCTTTTGAAACAACTCAATATACATGTATTAGAAATTTTCACTTTCTTCTTCTTCATGGCTATTTCTCTCAGATGTTAGGATCAGGGTATGTATAAGAGAGATAATTTTCTTTTATTGCAAGGAATATATTTATAAGTATATAAGAGTCAAAACCATACCAATTCTCTTATGTTTGAAAACTAAAAGCGTTCAAATTTCAAAGAATTACATAAAAATCTGATATTATATAAATCAGCCTTGATAGAAGCCAAACCAAGGAGAAGACAAGCAAAGCTTCTATGTCAGAGGCTCATATTCCTCAGCACTAAAGCCACCACCTGATAAAACTAATTCTCTTGGTCAAGAAAAAGAGCTCCAGCAAACCCACATCTTGGGGAATTATTTAAAACAGAAGATACTAATTATTTTCTCTAAGAATCTCATCTGAGATAGCTGAGTTCCCTCCTCCCAATATAAACAAAGTCATTAAAATCATAATTTTGTTATAGTTTTTAAGCATCCAGTTTTATAAATGAGGAGGATAAAAATAACTTTGCGTTCTTTTCAAAATTCACAGAACAAGCTTGCGGTACAGTTTTAAGAATCTTAGTGCAGCAAGCTCCACGACTCATAAATCATAATGTGTTTCCTCTTGGCATCCTTTTCACATGTGGCTGAATTAAAAAACCAATAAGGGGTGGTGAGCAATAGTACTGCTAGTTTCTGTTAGAATGAGCACTTTATCTACAGATCTCTGCTTTCTCTACAAGCCAGTAACCCATTAAGGTCCAGGACAAAGGAATACACGGTTCTGGTCAACTCATCAATGAGCAAATGTACAAATGTACTTCTCTCAGGATCTGGGAGCCATTACTGCACAGCCTGAGTATCATGCCTAATTTGTGTCTTGCTATATTCAAAATGCATATTGCCTTTGTTAGAAACTGACAGGAAACAGTATTCCCCTGCGAGCTCCTGAACTAAATAGAGTCCAAGAAAGTCTGCACCCATCCCAAAGACAGTTAACCTGTTGAAAACTGTACTTCTGAGAATAGTACCTAAACCCCAAATAAATTAAATTATTCAGGCTGCTCCTTCACCTAAAGTAAATTATCAAAATCTGCAAATAAAATAATAGTAGCATCTCACAAAAGCTCTCTTTGGTGGAAGGAAGTCAATAGACACAGAAACATTGCCCCAAAACAGAGTGTGCTCAGGAAGCTCAGGGGGGGAATCTAATGGTTCTCATAAACACCTCAACATAAATCAAGGCTCTCAGCAATGTTTGCTGAAGCCCATTAAAGTCAATAAATTCTCCTAAGGCTTAAATCATATAAAATAAATTAAAAATGATAAATCATCATCACAGTGAAACCTTCTTTCAGTTGGTAGTCTTTCACAGTGGATGAATTGGTGCTTCTGACAGGTATGTGGGGTAGAGTCAGGTTGGAGGGTTGCCCTGGCAATGCACAGGTTTTGAGGGATTATTTCTTGGGCCATGTGAGCATGCTAAGTTGCTTCAGTCACGTCCAACTCTGTGCGACCCTATGAACTATAGCCTGCCAGGCTCCTCTGTCCATGGGATTCTCCAGGCAAGAATACTAAAGTGGGTTGCCATGCCCTTTGCCAGGGGATCTTCCCGACCCAAGGATCGAACCTGTGACTCATGTCTCCTGCGTTGTCAGGAGGGTTCTTTACCACTAGTGTCACCTGAGCCACCGCAGCCCAATCGTGAATTCTAGATTGAGCTAAACTCCCTCCTTTACAAGTCTCAGTGGAAATTTCTCTTTCTCCTGAGGAAGCACTTTGGGGAAAATTATTTTTTGTTGGCTTCTTTTTCATATATCTTATATGGCCACCTCATTCCCCAATAAGACTTGAAGTATTTCAGGCAACAGACAGCGAAATAAACTAAATGTATTCTAAAATGCTCCAAGATTTAGAGTCTAGAGAGTTTTTTATAATATTAAGATACATAAAACAGCTGAGTTAAAAATTAAAATGGATCAGAAGCCATTTAGGAAGTAATGAAATCAAAAGAAGTATGTGAGCCCATATGGAGCAAAAATTCTGCTAGTAATAAACTCATGGAGTTTTCCATTTGATCCTTCCTGTGCAGAACCTTAAGAAGCAGAGTACAGAATGTCTTCAATTCATTCATTAATTCAACAACTGTTTATCGGCAGCAATTGCCGCGTGCACTGCAATTCTGCTGAAGAACGATTCTTCAAATAGAGCTGTTTCTTAACTTGCCCTTTGTTCAAAGCCAATGATATATTTAATTATATTCCACCAGTCAAACTCAAAACAAAAACTCAGAAAAACTACTCAACCAATGTATTCTACTAGAAAACCAAGGTTTTAGCTAAGATGTGTTGTCTTCCAGTGATGTAGTTTGGCCCCTGCAACAGAACTGAGAGACTATTCAGTTCTCATTGAATAGCGTGTCTCTTGAACTGTTTCTCAAAATACCATTTCAAACCTCTTTGGGGAGGAGGCTGTATACACAAGCTTGGGCTTTCTGCTAAGAGATGCATGATGTGGGAGTCTACACTTTTAATTGATGTCACAGAAGCAAAAGTAGTCATCTTATGCTGACACTTAGGAATTCAACTTTCCTCATTGTTTCAGAAAACAGTCTCATCATGATATAGAGATAGATACAGAGCTATCTGTGAACAGCAACAATTTTTTTCTCAAAAATAAAGATTTTTCGCTCAAATGCTTCTTACATGATTCAGATACCTCCGACCAGGAGAAAAAAAAGTTAAGGCACATATTTGCTGATAGCATGTGTCTCTAAGATGACACATTTAAAGCAGCACTGTATCGTGACACTCCCCACCAAGAAGAGTTAGCTGGAAGAGGGTCCTATGCTTACTAGTTTGGGGCAGAAGCATGGAATTCTGTAACAGAGTTGCCTGTATCCTTTCATCAAGATGTGGGAGAATGCCTGGCAATTCATAGAGGAGATGGACAATAGTAACAACTACCTCATATCACACACACACACACACACACACACACACACAACGGTTATCCACCGCCCCCCAAAAGGCTCATGTCAAAGACATATTGAAAAGCTGGGTCCTCCCATTAAAGTTCCCCTACAAAGTAAAACTTTGACAATTGTACCTGACTTGGCCAAATTGCCCGTCACACTCCAACAGTTTCTAGGCTATGTGAAATCATTCCTGGCTAACCAAGAGTATAAAAACATGTGCTACCCACTCTAACTGCTTACCAAAGCCCTCAATACCACCACTGCAACTGCCTTCCTCATCCAGAAAGAGTGTCACTGCCCACCTTTTAGAGGAGAAAAGCCAGAGCCAACTCACAACTTATATTCATAGATGGGTGTGAGAACCTGTACCGCTTCACCCACCTCCAGGATAGAAGTGTTTCAATCACGGCCTCTGGCAGAGCTCATCATCTGAAGCAAATATATAGAAGTGCATATAGGATGCCAAAGAGCCTATTGCCTTCAGAGCCTGTTAAAAATGACTAGGAGAGAGGGATATAAAGAGGACATTGATTATCCAGGCCGGAGTGTGCCCATGTCAGAACAATTAATGCACCCTAAACATGTAAATAATCACCTTCAATATTTTAATGATTTCAGTAACTGAGAATCATCTTTTCTTCATCTGTTTCACCTCCCAAACAGCCCTCCTTACAATTCAGTCTCTATTAGCAATCTGCTGAGACATTAATTAAATATTGACCCAAAGAAATGTCTGCTACCTGTGATACCATGGCAATTCTCCAATCGAAAACCAGCTCTCAATTTGAGATACAGCACATAAAGAATTCTATCTCACCACTTTGATTATATTTTACCTGCTAGTACTTGGAAGCCAAAGAATTTCTTTTTTAAAATAAAGATTTAAAAAGTCATGACAACTGCAATATAATGGGAAAATCCCTGGATTAATAGTCAGGAGTCTCAGTTTTCTAGGATGGCACTGTTCTTCCAAACTCTATGACTAAAACCATGGACCATTTGTTCATTCATTCTTTTTATTTTTTTTTTATTTATTCAACTGTGTCTACTCTGAGCTAAGCATTGTGTCAGTATCTCTGACTCTTCATTTCTTTAAATGGCAATGAATCTGAAAGGGAAATATTTATATCTACTCTGACAAACACACCAGGTAGTTACAAGTATTAAATAAAATTGTTTATGTGGTAGTTCTCAGTAAACAATACAGCACTATGCAATTATGAAATGGCTATTACTAAAAACATTTTAATCTGACTCTGCATTTGACCATCACATCAAGGGGTGAATATGTATAGAAAGAGAATTTGTGTGTACATGATTTGTAAATTATGCACAGTGATGTGTATATTATAATATATGTGAGCTGTAACAAATGAAATGTAATTTGCAGAATTAATAGAAATGGTGAGACAGGATATTTAAGTGAGGAAAACAGTAAATTGTTTTAGATATTCATGAAATAACTATAAATGGGGCCAAATGAAATTTATAGTTTATAAGACAATACATGGAGAGAAGCAACAGAACATGCTACTTTACACTGTATTCCAGAACTGGATTGTCTAGGTGCAATTATTAGCTTTACCACTTTCATCTACTGCCTAGGAAAAGTTGCTTACTTTCTGGGTCTCAGTTTCCTCTTCTATAAAATGTGGTCAATTATAGTATCCATCTTCTGGATTTGCTGGGAGGATTCAATGGACTAGCATATTAGAGTTCAAGTTCTACAGCACATCCCACCAAAGGATGAATTGTGTGTTTACAATGCAGACTTTCCCAATTTTTATATTTAATAGGGGTAATAAGCATAATGATGCTTATAAATCAATTTGCTGAATTTTACTGAAGGCACATATAGATTTAATGTCCCTTCTCTATTCAAGTTTCTATAAAGGTTTCATGTTGCCTACAACATGGTCTCAAGTTGTTCAGCGGCTTTTAAAGTCTAATATTATCATCTACTATCCAACCATTTCTCACATTCTCGAACATGAATTCTACAGTTCAGTTATATCAATTGCCCCATTATTGGCTCTTTTCCATTAGCATAAATTAATACTATGTCTCTCCTGTTTAAAAAAGCTTTGTTGATCTTCCTTATTTCATGTCTTTGCTTCTTCTTACAGCAAAACTTTCTAAAAGAATTACCTATACTTGCTGTCTGAATATCCTGATGCATTCTCTCCTGAACCTATTCTAACTTAGTTAATTTCCTGCTAGTTTTACAAAAACAGCTCCAGTCAAGGTCAGTAATCAACATTGTCAAACGCAACAGCTACTGCTCAGGGCTTTTCTCACTCATCTATTAAGTAAAAACTGACTTTACTGATCACTCCCTGTCTTCTGAAACAGCCTCTACATTTTGGCTTCTAAAACACTACTCTCAATTCTTCTCTTACATTATTTCTCAGTCTTCTTTGCTGATGGTTCCTTCTCATCTTCCTGACCTCTAAGCACTGATCTAACTCAGGACTCAATCCTTCGATCTCTTGTCTTCCTACACTAACTCCCTACCTCATTTCATCCAGTTATAGGACTTTAAAAAAATATCTAATTTCTCTCAAACTTGTATTTTAGGCCCTCCCTCTCTCCTGAAATTCAGACAAACTTCCAAACTCTATGAGTTAATTCTATATGGAAACCTAAAAAGAACCTCAGTTTGTATATCCTGCAGAAATCTTGTTCATTCCACCCATGGCTGCTACTATTCTATCTCCCTAATTTTAGTATATGGAGATTACATTCGGGAGAAATATTTGTTGATCACCCTCTTTCTCTCACACTCCACATTCCATCCATTAACAAATCCTGCCAACTCCTTGTTGAAAATATATGCAACAACTAATCAGATCTCGTAGTTTCCACTGCTTTCTAACCCAAGGGCCCCTTTGCCTTTCAGCTGGACTTTTCGCAAGAGCCGTTCACTGTGCTTTCGCCCTCGTCTCCCTATAGCCTGTTCCTGCACAGCAGCCAGGGTGAGCCTTTAACATATGTGTATCACCACTGCCCTCAAATATCTAGATGGTTTCACATTTCAATCTGTCAAATCCACTGTCTCTACCATAGACCTGGACAGTGCCTTCGCTAAGGTCCTATATGATCTTACCACCGCTTAATCTCTGACAGCCTTCACTCCTCACCAGCTCCTTCATCCACCTTTTTCTGCTTCACCTACACTACTCTTCCTTTTCTTTCAATACACATCCCTCCACAAGATTATAAGTTCTATGAGAGTGGAAACTTGGGCATTTTATAAACTGCTGCATCCCCGGAACAAAGAACAATGCCAAGCACATTGATATACTCTCTGAAAGAATAGACTGAATGAATGATGATCCTTTCTCTCTCTGTTGTTCCATAAATAATAGCTCCTACACACTCAGTGCCAAGCCCAGTGCCTACAGTGCGTTACACCTTCATGAGAACTCTGGAGGCAAGCATCATTATCCCGATTATGCAGATGAGGAAGCTGAATCCCAGGAAGGTTATATTTCACATCCTGGATCACAAAGCTGTAGAGCAGCAGCAGTAAGGTTTTTTAACTAGAGTCTCTATTCGTTTCACCGGGTCTCTCTGCTCATTAAATATTCCACCATCATTTCTATTCCTTAAACTGGTGTTCTGACTATATCCAAAATGCCTTCTTACAATCCTAAATCTCAGATTTCCACTACGAATCAGCACTTCTCTTAGTAATTTCCTTTTTCAGCATCTCATTCATCCATGTGAATCATTCCAATTCATATCAGTGTCTCCATTCTCAGGATTAAAGTGCTTAAAGCTTGTGAGGTACCACGGTCCTCTCAAGTATACATGTTTTCCATCATTTTCTAATCTGTATGTGTGTTAATCTTATCTGCCAAACAGATATAATTCAGGGCTTTATTTGGAACTCATTTTATTAAAATGTCTTTCTGCCTCATATCTGGGTCATCATGTTCCTAATAGGTGTTAAATGATGGGTTGACCAGAAGATACACAAATATGTATAAGAATACAATGTACCTAGATGTCAGAAGCTACAAACCTCATTGTTGCCAAATATTCCTATCATTGGACAGACACATAAGTTCAGAGTGTAGAGATCCATTTGCTTAGATGAATCCAAGTTTCATATATTAGCATTTTTCTTTCTAGTCCTGCTAATCCTCAATTCTTACATTCATAAATTGAGGACACTCAACAAATGGTCACAGTTGGGTGTAGATGCTGAAATAGATACTTAATCATTTTCTAACACAGAAACTAAAGTGTGTGTGTTAACAAGGTGCTTATTTGCCTCAAGTATTTGCATTTTGTTCCCTTCCAATTTAGACTGAAAGCAGATGAAAGATTCATGTTCCTTAAATACCATATCCCTCAAATTTCTTGCTCTCTTATGAAACCCTGCACAGCTCTCTACTACTATAGAATGAAGTCTAGATTCATCTCTGACTTGCACCAAAAGCTGCTCAACACCAGATCCCACTCTCTACAAACTGGCCTGTAACTTTGTAACTAATAATCCAGCCAATAAACTTGCTTATTTTAAGTAATTCAATGAGATGTCATATGTGAAGTGCCTAAGCTACTCCATCTTGTAAAAGAGCTCCATTTTGCAAAGGTACTGGGCAGAGACTTAGACTTTGGATATTGCCTAAACTTGCCCCACTGTGCACGAGCCAATCAGCCCTTAGGTTAAACCTCCTGACTTTAAGTTCAAGGTAAATTGTGATTTACCTTGGAAGTAATGATTTACCTTTGTGATTTACCTTGGAAGTAATGATTTATCGTGGAAGTAAAAAAAAACAATCAGAAATCCACACACAACCCTATAGAAGAGGGTAACCAATCAGTAGTCCTTCAGCCTGAACACCCTCTTTGTTACCCTTTCACCTGAATATTCCCTATATAAGCAGTGTAACCCAAAACTCGGGGCTCCTCTCCTTAGCCGCTGGGTCAGTAACGGTGGGAACCCCAGCTCGAGCTTGATAATAAAAACTCTCTTGCTTTTGCATCGGATACCGGCTCCCTGGTGTTCATTGGGAGATTTCGCGACTTGGGCATAACAATATGCACATAATACTGATAAACATAATATTTCCTGCCATATTGGTAAACAAGGATTCCACAGTCATCCGTAATTGCAGCCACCATGGATGGTGAGCTGGTAAGCCCTGAGGGAACTTGGGATGTGAAAAACACAGGATACTGGCCCCACATAGCTGAGGTGCATATCAAAGGAATGAATTCAATGAGCCCAGACTCTTGTATCTTCCCATACAGAGAAAAGCACTCAGTTCCTTAAGATATCTGGTTTAATTAACAGTAAACTTTTGACATTCAGACTACCTGCTCTTTGTTGCAAAATTCCTATATATCTTAGCACCTCCCCCTTGCTTTCTCTGAGCAGTTTCTCAGAGCTATTTGAAATGCTGTCTCCCAGGCTTCAGTCCTCATTTTGCCCCAAGTAAAACTTAACGTGCAACTCTCAGGTTCTGCAAATTTTTTTTTAACAATTCATCTACTCTATCCTTTGTCCCTTGCCCAGGTAAGGTCACTGTACAGTGTACATTTTCCACCCTCAGTTTAGGATCAATGGACACTCTCCCCTTCTTCAGAGTCCAGACATCTCCACTGAGAAAAAAGAAGCCACCAAAGTGGAATTCTGTCACCAGCAGAAACTTAAATAAACCTGTTTGTGGTGGCTATGTCTTCTTCCCTCTGATTACAATGAAGAAAATTCACTATTCTTATTAAAAGCCAATGCCTCCAGTCATACACAGAATCTCCTATCCTACTGTCTTCTCAAGACCTCTCACCTGAATCTTAAGCCTCTCTGCCTCAAACCCTCTCCAGAGTAATTTTCACTAATATTCAAACATGTTTCAATATGTCCCAGCTGGAGGGAAGAAAAAAACATCCCACCCAACTCACTTACCCTCCAACTTGTTTCTCTACTCTCCTTAATAGTCTACACAGACTACTTCTACCTTTTCATGTGCATTCCCAATTTGGTCCATCTAACCACATTTCTCGGAGAAGGCAGTGGCACCCCACTTCAGCACTCTTGCCTGGAAAATCCCATGGATGGAGGAGCCTGGTGGGCTGCAGTCCATGAGGTCACTAAGAGTCAGACACAACTGATCGACTTCACTTTCACTTTTCACTTTCATCCATTGGAGAAGGAAATGGCAACCCACTCCAGTGTTCTTGCCTGGAGAATCCCAGGGACGGGGGCAGCCTGGTAGGCTGCCCTCTATGGCGTCTCACAGAGTCGGACACGACTGAAGCGACTTAGCAGCAGCAGTAGCAACCACATTTCTACTCATCTTTCCATCAATATTGTTTTCCTCAAAGTTGTCAGTGACCTCTGTTTTGCCAAAGGTAATGGACTCTTCTTTGTTCCTATCTTTTTTGACATCCTCATAGCCTCTGATGAGTTGCCCCCTCTATCATCCTTGGTTTCTACATCTTTAAAATCTCAGCTTTCCTCTTACTTGCCTGGAGACTTTTCTCTGTCTCCTTTTTCTTTATCTCATCTCTAAATGTTTGTTCAGAATCTGGGTCTGGGTCATATTCTCTATGCTCTACAATATATTTTGAACATGTTCACTCCTCTGCATCTCCACTGAAATCAACCCTTCACCGGCCATCATCCTTGCTAGCCTAGACCACTGCAACTGCCTCCTAACTGGTTCATTTATCTTGCATCTCTTCCATTTGCTGTTCAACAAGAATGGTCCTATTAAACACAAGTCAGTTCACTCCACTCTCCTATGCAATAGCCTCAGTAGCTTTTCATACAAAGAGAATAAAATCCAACCTCTTACACTGATCTCCAAGGCCTTGCATCATCTACTCCCCGCACATCCCTACCCTGTCCCAGTAGGACTTGAGTGCGCAATCTTGCACCCCTGTCACTGTTAGCTCACTGTGCTTCACCTGCAATGGTCCAGTTTCTCAAACAAGCTAAGTTTCTGCCCGTGTCATAGCCTTTACACACGCTGCTCTCTCTTCTCAAAACACCCTTCTCTCATCATATAATCAGTTTCTTCAAGTTCCACATAAATGTCACCTGCTTAGAAAGTGTTTGCTCATGACCTCACAATTCCATCAAAATGTCTTTGCCATCATCACTTTTCTGTTTGTATACTATGTCTTCAATATAGCACATATCTCATTGTTTTCTGTAGCTGTTTAGATTTGTTGTTGTTTTTTGTTTCTGCTTCCTCTATCAAAATATAGCCTGGGACCTGGTCTGCTTTTTTCCAACACCACGTTCCCCCATGCCCAGCATAGTACCTGGCTCATAGCAAATACTAGGAAATTCAGGTTCAATGAATATGTGCAAAATTTAAGAGTGTGTCTGCTAGTATATTTATGATTCCATTTATATAAAATATCCAGAATATGCATATCAATAGAAACAGAAAGTAGGTGAGTCACTGTCTATAGCTGGGGATAGCTGAGAAGAAAGAAATGACTGCTAAAGACTAGTATGGGATTTCTTTCTGAAGCAATAAATATGTTCTAAAATGGATTGCAGTGATGGCTTCACAAACTCTCAAATACACAAAAATCACTAAATTGTATACTTATAAATAGTATAAGTATAAATGTAAATTATATAACAATAAATGTAAATTATATAACAATAATGCTGTTCGCTCCCCCAAAGAAGAGTACAGTTAACTAATCCATGGGTTGATTGGGTCTATTTGTTTTTTACATTTCATTGACAAAAGATGTACACTAACCTAGAGATTCTTTGTTCTATAATACTTAAGGGTACTATCAAAAGTAAATGAATATGGGATAATGCTAGCAAGATAATCAGATAGTAAAGAAATATTTCTCCAACTCCTACTATATATCATGTGAGATATTGAAGGAAACCAAAAAGGAAAAGGCCTCTAACCAGCCCTTGAAGAGTATGAAGAATCATTTTAATCCAGTTCAAGATGAGTAAGAGGGAAACAGTGAAGATCACTGCATCAGAAAACTCTTGCTGGAACTTCCCTGCCATTCCAGTGGTTAAGACTCTGTGCTTCCAGTGCAAGGAGCATGAGTTCAATCCCTGGCTGGGGAACTAAGATCACAATCACACATGCCATGCAGCCAGGAAAACATAAAAAGGAAACCTCTTGTTACCCATCTCTCATCCTCCTCCCTACCTTCTTTACTCTAACCAGTACTTCAGTAACCAGCTGTGTGCAGATGTAACCTAACAGCCCCTCACCTCAGCTTTCTACCAGGGGCCCCCACTGCAACCATAGGGACACTGCAGAACTGCCCATCAACACCAGTATATGTGCAAACCTAGAGTCGTTGTTTAGCTGCTAAGTCATGGCTAAGCCCATGAACTGTGGCCCACCAGGCTCCTCCATCCATGGATTTCCTAGGCAAGAACACTGGAGTGGGTTGCCATTTCCTTCTCCCGGGGAGATTCAGCATTGCCCACAGCAGCAAACAGCTCAAAAATTCACCTTGGATAGGTTATGATTGCTTCCCTCTTTCTCTTTCACAACTGTTCCATTTCTTCATCCTTGGGTCACTTCCCCAAATCAACTACCTGTGTGAAAGCCCTTGTCTTGAGTTGTGGTTTAGGAAGGAGAAGTCTTAGTTTCAAGCAATCTTCAAAGTATATTTCTCTATTCTCATCAGCTTAGCAAAAGATAGCAAATGCCCTGAATCCAAATTACGGCATAATGTCAATCAGATAAGATAGCAATAAATTCTTCTTAGGTCTACACATTTTCCAAGCCACTTTAGTCAACAAATCATTTCAATTCATGCATTCCTTTATCAAATATTGATTATCCACTATAAACCAAGGTCCATTCTAAGTCCTAGAAATACAGCAGTGGACACAGCAAAATCTACATCCTCAGGAGTAAAGGATTAAGAGGTACAAACTATTACATAAAAAATAAATAGGCTACATGGATATAGTACAATATGGGGAATATAGCCAATATTTTGTAATAATTATAAAAGGAATACAGCCTCTAAAAATTGTGAATCACTATGCTGTATATCTGAAGCTTATATAGTTTTGCACATCAACAATGTGGTTGTTGTTCAGTCACTGCGATGTCTGATTCTTTGCAACCCCACAGACTGCAGCACGCTAGTTGACTACATCAACTGTTCTTCATTTTAAAATATCTATACTCTCTGGAGGTTATATTCTAGTGGAAAGAAAAAAGCAATAAACAAAGTAATGTCTCTGCTTTTGTTGGTTTTTTTTTTTGTTTTTTTTTTGTTTTTTTTTTAGCCTTTAGCCAAAGATTTTATTTTTCTTTTTCTTTTTTTTTTTTTAAATCTTTAATTCTTACATGCATTCCCAAACATGAACCCCCCTCCCACCTCCCTCCCCATAACATCTTTCTGGGGCAGCCCCATGCACCAGCCCCAAGCATGCTGCATCCTGCGTCAGACATAGACTGGCGATTCAATTCACATGATAGTATACATGTTAGAATGTCATTCTCCCAAATCATCCCACCCTCTCCCTCTCCCTCTGAGTCCAAAAGTCCGTTATACACATCTGTGTCTCTTTCCCTGTCTTGCATACAGGGTCGTCATTTATAGGAACCATTTGTAATTCCCTTTGGGATTTTGGGTAAATAAAAGCAAAATGCAAGGGAATGCAAAAAAAAAAAAAGCAATAAACAAATATATATATATCAGCCAGTGATAGATGGGAAATTAAAAATAATAGTATAGTGATAATGAGTGATGAGAAGAGGTTGTGACAAGAGAAGGATTCTTTGAAAGAGTGGTATTTGAGCAGAGATATGAATGAAGTGAGAAAGGAACCAGAAATTATCTGGAGGAAATCCTTCTAGGCTGAAACAGGAGAAGAGGGCAAGGCACAACTTTGACCATAGGATATGACAAAAACTGGTTGGAACCAACTAGGTCCAACATGGCTGAAGATTTGACTTCCAATAGCCCTTAAGCCTCATTATACGCTCATTGTAATATATTAGCAAGTGCTAAATGACATGCCCACCAGTACCATGACGGTTGAAGTGAACCATAAAAGGTCAAAAAACTGGTGGTGACTCAGTCCTACAAATCTACACCCCTTCCCTCAAACAACTGGAATAATCCTCCCATTAGCATATGAAATTACCCAGCTCATAAAAACTAACTATGCCCTATTTCAAGGCTCTCTCACTTTCTGGGATGGCCCACACTCTTATGTGTGGAATGTGTTTCACTTCAAATAAATCCACTTCTTTGGAAAAGACCCTGATGCTGGGGAAAGATCGATGCCAATAGGAGAAGTGAGCAGCAGAAGAGGGTTAGATAGCATTACTGACTCAATGGACATGAATTTGAGCAAACTCTGGGAGACAGTGAAGGATAGGGAAGCCTGGCGTGCTGCAGTCCCCAGGATTGCGAAGAGTTGGACACAAATTAGGGACTACAATGAACAAAATCCACTTTTTACCTATCACTTCATCTCCAAATTCTTTTGCAAGAAGCAAGAACCTCAAATTCACCAGGAAGGCAAAGGCCTGCAACTGGAATGAACTTGGTCTGTTCTAAGAAGAGCAAGAAGGCAGGAGAGCTGGAGTTGAAGGATCACAAGAATAGCAGGAAAGAGGCAGCATAATTCTTGAAGGAAGTTAAGAGGAAAGCAAGAGGTGGCCACAGGGGAGTTTTGAAATGTGACTGAATTTACATTTCTATAGGATCTTTCTGACTGTTGTATGCTGCTGCTGCTAAGTCGCTTCTGTCATGTCCGACTCTGTGCGACCCCATAGACGGCAGCCCACCAGGATCCCCCGACCCTGGGATTCTCCAGGCAAGAACACTGGAGTGGGTGACTGTTGTATGGGGAAGCCTTTTTGGAAGGGCTGAAGTGGAAGACCCAGGGACCAATTACAAAAGCTTTAACAGTGGTCCCTAGGGAGAGAAGAGTAGATAAAGATGCAGGGAAGAAGCAAGCATTCAAATGACTTAAGCATCTAAAAGAAAAGGGAACACATTAATCCTCTCACAGTAAGTTTTTCTTCCAAATGAACATTTTGACCCAAAGCTAAATTCACATTAAAACAAAATTTTAAATTGAATTTTTAAATAAGTACAAACCACAGTTCATACTACTGCCAAAGAAAAGTCTTATTTTTAAGCACTTATGCTAAGGAGAGAACTTAGATCAGCTTCCTCAGTCACAAACCACAGGAAATCAAAGGTCAAATGTAAATTATACAAGTCTAAAGGGAAAAGAAAATCCTAGGCTCACAGGTGGAAAGATGAGAAAATTAAAAGGAATTTAATGAATACATTTAGTGAAGGAATTTGGGGAATAAACTAGGACAGGTAAAAGAAGAGTAGAGACTTTCCTAAAAAGTATGATTGCTAATTCCTGTCACTCAGAACATCAGCATGAGGGGAAATATGAGGTTTTACTGAAATGATGATTTCAGATCTATACTTTTTTTAGGATAAATGTTTTGCTGTTGTTGTTTAGTCACTAAGTCATGTGCTCCTCTTTGCCACTGCATGGACTGTAGTCCACCAGGTGCTCTGTCTGTTAGGGGAAGCACACTGACTGAAGCCGCCCACCCTGGCCAGGCACCATAGTAACCATTTGCATGAGTTGTTTTAGGACAGGAGGTCCTGGTAAGGAACACGGAACTGATAAGCCACCACCAACCGGAAGAGTTTGGGAAACGTCAAAAGGAGACATCACATGTCTGACCACCTCCCAGAATCCTTCTCTCTGGCATCCATCTTGGCTGAACAAGGCATGCACCACCAGGAAGGACTCTGAGTCAGAATGATTGGCTAAAGACAACCGGGAAACTAATCCCATCAGCATAAAACCTGAGACTGCAAGCCATGTGGCAGAGCTATTCTCCCGGGTTCCCTTACCTTACTTTTCATACTGTTCATGGGGTTCTCAAGGCAAGAATACTGAAGTGGTGTACCATTCCCTTCTCCAGGGGACCACATTTTATCAGACCTCTCCACAATGACCCACCCATCTTGGGTGGCCCACACGGCATGGCTTAGTTTCATTGAGTTAGACAAGGCTGTGGTCCGTGTGTATAGACTGACTAGTTTTCTGTAATTATGGTTTGTATGTCTGCCCTCTGATGCCTTTCCAACACCTACGGTCTTTATGAGCAAGATAATCATGATGGTGTGATCACTCACCTAGAGCCAGACATCCTGCAATATCAAGTCAAGTGGGCTTAGAAAGCATCACTATGAACAAAGCTAGTGGAAGTGATGGAATTCCAGTTGAGCTACTTCAAATCCTGGAAGATGATGCTGTGAAAGTGCTGCACTCAATATGCCAGCAAATTTGGAAAACTCAGCAGTGGCCACAGGACTGGAAAAGGTCAGTTTTCATTCCAATCCCAAAGAAAGGCAACACCAAAGAATGCTCAAACTACCACACAATTGCACTCATCTCACACATAGTAAAGTAATGCTCAAAATTCTCCAAGCCAGGCTTCAGCAATACGGGAACCATGAACTTCCAGATGTTCAAGCTGGTTTTAGAAAAGGCAGAGGAACCAGAGATCAACTTGCCAACATCTGCTGGATCATGGAAAAAGCAAGAGAGTTCCAGAAAAACATCTATTTCTGCTTTATTGACTATGCCAAAGCCTTTGACTGTGTGGATCACATTAAACTGTGGAAAATTCTGAGAGAGATGGGAATACCAGACCACCTGACCTGCCTCTTGAGAAACCTGTATGCAGGTCAGGAAGCAACAGTTAGAACTGGACATGGAACAACAGACTGGTTCCAAATAGGAAAAGGAGAACGTCAAGGCTGTATATTGACACCCTGCTTATTTAACTTCTGTGCAGAGTACATCATGAGAAATGCTGGACTGGAAGAAACACAAGCTGGAATCAAGATTGCCGGGAGAAATATCAATCACCTCAGATATGCAGATGACACCACCCTTACGGCAGAAAGTGAAGAGGAACTAAAAAGCCTCTTGATGAAAGTGAAAGAGGAGAGTGACAAAGTTGGCTTAAAGCTCAACATTCAGAAAACAAAGATCATGGCATCTGGTCCCATCACTTCATGGCAAATAAATGGGGAAACAGTAGAAACAGCATCAGACTTTGTTTTAGAGAGCTCCAAAATCACTCCAGGTGGTGACTGCAGCCATGAAATTAAAAGATGCTTACTCCTTGGAAGGAAAGTTATGACCAACCTAGATAGCATATTCAAAAGCAGAGACATTACTTTGCCAACAAAGGTCCGTCTAGTCAAGGCTATGATTTTTCCAGTGGTCATGTATGGATGTGAGAGTTGGACTGTGAAGAAAGCTGAGCACCGAAGAATTGATGCTTTTGAACTGTGGTGTTGGAGAAGACTCTTGAGAGTCCCTTGGACTGCAAGGAGATCCAACCAGTCCATTCTGAAGGAGATCAGCCCTGGGATTTCTTTGGAAGGAATGATGCTAAAGCTGAAACTCCAGTACTTTGGCCACCTCATGCAAAGAGTTGACTCATTGGAAAAGACTCTGATGCTGGGAGGGATTGGGGGCAGGAGGAAAAGGGGACGAGAGAGGATGAGATGACTGGATGGCATCACCGACTCGATGGACGTGAGTTCGGGTGAACTCCAGGAGTTGCTGATGGACAGGGAGGCCTGGCGTGCTGCGATTCATGGGGTTGCAAAGAGTCGGACATGACTGAGCGACTGAACTGAACTGACTGATATACTAAACATTGCCCTTTGTGTGTTTCTAGGATTATCTTCCAGCCATACCAGTCAAGCACTAACCTGCTCTGTAATAATATCAGGGCATTGTGCTAAAGAGGTCGGGTTTTTACTCAGCTGAGTGAATAAGACCTAGTTTCAAACGCTAGGCCTCGTCACTTCTTTCCTCTAGAGATTTCATTTAAGACTGAAAAATATCCTTGCCATAAGAGGATCTCAATATGCAAGGAAACAATTCTATTTAATTCCAGGGTTTTTTTGTCTTCCAACATAACTGAATGAAAAATTCAAAATCCTAGTCTATCAAACCATGCCTCATTCTTCAAAGTGGCCTTAAGACTCTCATGAAATTTTCCCAGACATTACTAAACAATTCATGCCATAGCCTCAACATATGAATACAATTAGGCTTTCATTTTAAAGTATTTAAGCTTAACCTCATAAAAATCCAACTTAGAAGATCCTCAGGTATTAGTATCTGCATTTGCCAAATAAAGAAGTTAAAGAACAGAGACCTTAAATGTCTTACATAGAAGCATATAACTTCGTACAACATGGAGAAGATATATGTATGGATTCAGCTTCATAAAGTAAAGATCAGCCCATTGATCATCCATTGATGGTGGGTTAATCATTTAGCTGGCTGATTGATTAGCCTGTCACATGCCCAGTTCCATGCTAATCAACACAGTTTCATAGAGAATAATTCAAAAGCTCTAACCAAATTCCTTAACCACCAGTACCTGATTCTTTATCTATATAATGACGTTAATACTAGTACCTATATCCCAGAAAATATTTTGAAGATTAATCAAGGTAATGTATGTCAGCACTTACCACAGTGTCTGGCACAAAGGATTTTTTTAATGAACTTAAAGGAAAAACTTGGCAATGAAAACTAATAATAATTGAGCTCCTCCCATCAGAAGGTTGGAAAGGTGACCTGGATGACATACGTCAGAAATGATGGATAAAGACTTTCCCCAAACCTGTGAGATTGTGTAAAGAGGTAACATACTGGCTGATATAAGTTCTTTTTACCTCTATTTTCTGACATAGGTGCACTTTCTCAGAAATATTCATATATTTACAGAGAAAAATCTTACAAACAAAACATTAATATGGGTTTCAGAGACATTCCAAAATAAATTGATCAAATGTCTGTTTGAATTAACCAACTCATTTATTTTCCCATTAAGATTTCTGCCACTTCCTGTTTCTTGTACATTTTTAAAAGAAAACAAATATAGCAACCAAAATAAAATTATGAAAGATAATAAATGCAGCTTTTAGCCTAACCCTCTAAATTATCACTTTGCCTGTGTCATTCTTTACTTTCTTCGTATGTTTTAGCTATTCCAACTATGTTAGGAGAAGCGTGAGATAAACCACACCATATACTTTCTTTCTACTCCCTGCAACACTTGCTATAATTTCTAATACATAACAGATGGTCAGGACCTTGATATCATGATAGTTGTGAACCAGATTCCATATCAGGTAGTATCAACACCATGGAGCACATGGAACTCTCATGCATTCCAAGAGGGAGGTCAGAATTGGTACAAACACTTCGGAAAAGTATTTGGCAGTATTTAGTGGCTCAGATGGTAAAGCGTCTGCTCGCAACGCGGGAGACCCAGGTTCGATCCCTGGATTGGGAAGATCTCCTGGAGAAGGAAACAGCAACCCACTCCAGTACTCTTGCCTGGATAATCCCACGGACGGAGGAGCCTGGTAGGCTACACCCCATGGGGTCACAAAGAGTCGGACATGACTGAGCGACTTCTCTTTCACGAAAATTGAACATATACATTCTGGAAAGACTGAGGGCAGGAGGAGAGGGGACAGCAGAGGATGAGATAATTGGATAGTATCACCAAGTCAATGGACATGAGTTTGGGCAGACTCTGGGAGGGAGTGAAGGACAGGGAAGCCTGGCATGCTGCAGTTCATGGGGTCGCAAAGAGTGAGACATGTGATTTAGTGACTGAATGACAATGATGAACATGTACTTACCCTATGACCCAGCGATTCCACCACTGGTATATATTCGGCATGTTTGTATAAATGCGTACCCTCCAAATTGTCAGAGATGTTCAAAACAGTAGTAAATGGAATATCCCCACACTGAAACAATCTATATGTTCTTTCAGGACAGAGAATAAAGGAATTATTGCAATACATATTATAGAATACTGTGCAGCAATGAAACAAAACAAACCATCTCCTCTCATATCAATAATGGTGACTTGCACAAATAGAATGTGAAGCAAAAGAAACTAGACCCAAAGAGGTTCATATTCTATGAATCAATTTACATAAGGTCAAAAACAGGTAGAATGAATCTATAAAGACAGAAATCTGAACAGCGATTGCCTTTGGGAGAGGGACATAATAGGGACTCTTGGCACACTGGGGGAAAAAACGTGTCTGTAAACAAAAGGCTTGAGGATCAGCATCATTATACTCTACCACTGCCTTCCCCCCTTCCTAATGATATCACTGTAAATTTATGAATACTCTACAGGAATTCTAAAAGGCAGGGGAAAGAGCATCAGAGTGAGAACACTGGTCTGTAAGACATTTTTGAAGTTCAATAGCTTCCTTGAACTCTCAGCTCTGCCAAGTCAGTTAAGTTGCTAAACTTCACTGTGTGCCCACATCTGGAAAACCCATGAATTGAACTAACATCTTTTATTCTAGGCAACACAATATATAGTGATTCAATTGCACATAAAAAGTAAAACAAAAAATACACTATGATTGCAATTAATTAAAAACTAAACATCAGAAGAAACTAGGGAGAACTACAATTATAACTGCTCTTAAATGATGATGTTGCCAAACGGGTGTAATACAAATGAAACCTGGAACCAAAAGATCCCTTAGTGGTACAAATGGAACAGTGTTACCAGAAAAATAAGATCCAGACGGTTTTATCAGCAGCCCAAAGATCCCTCAGCCCTCCGGACTCTCCTTGTATGAACAATACCAAGTGTCCTTTTGTCCATCCAGTGGGAAAAAAAAGCTTCAGGGACAGGCAAAATGACATGATATGATCAGGCAGGTCACAGCCAGTGAATCTTACAGTGGCTCCTGCTTCATTGTGTTTGCACGGACCATAAGCTATAGTACTCTACATATTACAGGTATTCAATAAGTACTGGTAGATTTGATTGCTTGAGATAAAAGTGTTCTGTGACGCATACATTTCAATCATAAAAGGCATTTCTTGGTTTCTCCTTTTAATGGGAATGTAGCCATCTTGTCCGGAGAAGGCAATGGCACCCCACTCCAGTATTCTTGCCTGGCAAATCCCACAGACGGAGGAGCCTGGTAGGCTGCAGTCCATGGGGTCTCGAAGAGTCAGACACGACTGAGCGACTTCCCTTTCACTTTTCACTTTCCTGCATTGGAGAAGGAAATGGCAACCCACTCCAGTGTTCTTGCCTGGTGAATCCCAGGGACGGCGGGGCCTGGTGGGCTGCCATCTATGGGGTCACACAGAGTCGGACACGACTGAAGCGACTTAGCAGCAGCAGCAGCCGTCTTGTCATCTTCACCTGCTTCCTCTAACAGAAATTCTGGCTCCTCCTTTAGCATGCTTCCCTTGAGTCTCAAGACTTTGGTTTCCTTTCCTACAGCTGGGCCTTGGAGTGAAGTAGGCATCCTCGTTGTTTCTCACTGCAGGGTCTCTCTCTAGTTATATTCTCATATTACAACACATTTTTCTCATTACATTCTCCTTCTCTCCTCCATATAATATCCTAGCTTGGAATCTCATCAGATTTAATCATCCCAAGCCCACAATGTTGATGTCATCTTGACAGTTTTAGCTCCTTGTGTGCTATGACTCTCTAAAGCCCAACTCCTTTCTTCACATTTTGGCTATTTCAATTTATACATAAATAGGTCTTCTAAGAGCCTGGCCTCTCCCCAAATTTCTTTCCTCCAGTAATCATGTCCTATGCCCTCTTCTAGCCACTCACTCCCAAGTCACATTCCTCACTTTGTTATTATCCACAAATCCTCCAAAAATTTATATTTCATGCATCCCATTTCCTAATCACGTCCTATTTTCAGGTGCATGCCTGCTCTTGTACCTCAGATCACCCTGACAATGCTTAAACCCCATAGGAACTTGCAGAGCATTGATCCTACTAATTTTCACTGTCCTTTACCCTCCTGATATGTCTCTACCCTCCTACATAGATTAAAATTCCTGAAAAATTATAACCAGTTCCTTGCAGTTATTCTTAAATCCTTTCCTCTGTCACCATCATCATCTCACATTAAGTCTCCTAACATGTCCTCCAGCTTTCAATCTTATCTACCAACAACCTACTGACAACAGAACACTCAGAAGGACCCTTTAAAAAATGTAAGTCTGATCATGGAATTTTCCTATTCAATACCCTCCACTGACTTCCGTCTCAGAGTAAAATCCAAAGTTTAACCATTGGCTTACAAGCCCAGTCATGATCCATGCCCCTCACATCTGATTTCCCCTTCTCCTACTACTCTCTGTTCACTCACTGTAGACCAGCAGCGGATCCCCTCAATGAGCCTCAAACCCACCAGAGATGCCATGCATCCGGGTCTTAGCACCCTCTCCTCTGCCTGGAATGCTCTTATCTTAGGTATGTTCCCATGAGTTTCTCCTATGTCTTCAAATTTTGCCCAATCTCAGCTTCTAAATGAGGTTTACTTTGAAATCCTATTTAAAACTGTAACCCATTCACCCCAGACTAGCACTCCCAATCCTCCACACTCTGCACTATTTTTCTTACTAGTATTGCTCTTTTATCCATCCACTATACTATAAAATTTATTTATTATGTTAATTGCTTTCCCGTGCTCCTCCATTATTAGAATTCAGACTCCATGAGTGATAAAGGTCGTGATCTGTCCTGTTTAATTATATATCCCAAGTACCTAAAACAATGCCTACTACATAGTAGATATACAATAAATACATTTAAAGAAATTAAACGTAAGTGTGTGACTTGGCTGGATTTCAAAAGAATCAAAGGCAGATTGTAGTAAAACCTTTCAGATTCCTCCTGTACAATCTTTCTGCAAAAAGTGGGTTCAAAAAGATTAGAAAGTTCCTAATGACCCATATATTAAAGTCTAAAAGCTGATTTTTGTATTTTTCCCTAAAAGTAACAAATGTCCTAATTGTAGATGCACAATTAAGTTTATAAAAGTATATTTAATTTACATTTATCTAAAATACCATATATTATAAATGGCAAACAGTGAATGAAACCATCTCAATATCAAGCAATTAATGAAAAACCCAAGGAAGGACTTCCCTAGAGGTTCAGGGGATGAGACTCTGCCAGGACCTGAGTTCAACCCCTGGTCAGGGCACTAAGATCTCACATACTGCAACTAAGCCCGTGTGCCACAACTAGAGAAGCCAACATGCCACAAAGAAGACCCAGCACAGCCAAAATGAATTTCTAAAAACTGAAAAACACAAAGAAAGTTTTGAAGGTGATGGATATGTCACCTGGATTGTGGTTACGGCACTGTGGCTGTGTACATGTGTGCAAGCTCACCAAATTATATACATTAAATATGCACAGTTTTTTTGCATGTAAATTTTCCCCCAGTAAAGTTGTTCTTTTTCAAAAGCAAAACAACTAATAAAAGTCTTACTTTGTGAATACCAGCACTTAAGAGCAGCCATATTTAATTAGAGAGAGTAAGAATGAGAAGGAAGACAGAGATTTTATATCAGTTCTGAAGGGCACTTTAAAGCCCTTTTAAAGTTATTAGAAATGGGTCCCTTGTTATATCTATTTTCACCTCAAAGCCTATTCCTGTTACAAATAGATTACCAGCACTGCCATTCAACTTCCAGTCCACATTCACGTTCTTTTGAGCTCATCTAAATGAAATAAAAAGAGAGTTGGAAAGGGTGAAAGAGAGCAGGTGTATCTGAGATCACTAAGCAACAGCTGGAAGGGGGTGCAAAAAGGTGTTTAAGAAAAAGAAAAATTACTTGAGCTAAAAATAGCTGTATTGTAGAAGAGGAGAAAACATCTCATCTCTGCTCTGACATGAGGAGAGAAAAAGGAAAAAACAGCATCTCCAAGTTCGGCTGGAAATGTGACAATGCGTAAACTGCCTTTAACACAAGGAAGACAAGCAATATAAATGTTCAATTATGGAATCAGTGAATAAAATAATAAGCTGTATGTTGATAACTTGAAGGTTGCTTTCACTCTGGGAAGAAAGATGCTTAGCAAGAAGTGTCATATCTTGATGACTATTGGTCATTCTGACTACCTTTTAAGGGTGCTATTTTTATTCATATTGCCTTCACTTTAGCTTTGCTTCTTTCTCTCTTTCCAATCAGATCTTAAATACTGACCCACTGTGGCTTCAAAGTACAGCCATGTTCTTGGAAACTCACATACAACATAATTTAATTTTAAAATATTGGGGAAATGCATGCCTTATTATTCAATTATATTTATATAGCACTTACCATATTACTAGCCATTTTCAGTTAAGATTTTAGTACAAAAGTGCTTTCAGGCACCACATACCACCTGTAGTTATTCTAGTCCAGACTGTTCATTCTGAAAGCAAGAAAATGAGGTCCAACAATGTTCAATTGTCTAGAGTCAGAAAGTTGGCCTATAATGCAGGTCCTCTCTCTGTACCTCCTGCTTTCTCTCCAGTAACTGACACAAACAAGTTAGGCAAGCCTTACTACATGCATTTTACAAATAAGGATATTGATGCGGAGACAGGTTATATACTCTGAGCTGTGCAAACAGTGAGTGCCCAGCTCAAGTCTGATGCTCTTTCTGGTATGCATACCTGTCGAAGGAAAGTCACAGTTTGAAAGAAACAACTGCAAAGCAAGTAAACTTGGATAATCTACACCCAAATCATCTATTTATTACAAGTTGCTCTTCCTTTTCATATCAAGCTCTATTGAGGCAAAACAAATCTGTTTTCTCTTTTTTTAATACCAGTAAGGCTCATAGCAAGGATTTATTATTGTATTTTTCTTCTCTCAATTAAGAGAAACAACTTTTAATCTCTCTTGGATGACATGAAACTATACAATATAGCATGTTAATAGGAGTATTGACTAGATCCTAAGTTCCCTTCCATTGGATACTTTTTGTTTTGTAAACTGTGTACAGAGGATTTAAAAGTTCATCATTTTGGAAAGGTTTTGTTCTCTTTTTTTTTTTAAACCTTTCTTTCTAATTCATCTATGCTTGTTATTGACAAAAGAAAACAGGGTTGTGAAGTCTGCCCTCTGCTGGTAAAAAGGAGAAAATACGAATTATGTGACTATGATATTATCTAAAGATCTGAAATATACTAGGCTACAGTGACTGATTTTTAAGATAACCATCATGTTATAGTATAGGCACTTAAAGTTGGAAAGAATAGATTTATGAGACATGGAAACTGAAGTTGAATGATAGGATTTATATTTATTTCAATATTTTACATTTGTTTTACCACGAACTGAAGTCGAACAACTAGCTATGGCTAGGAAGCTATCCCTAGGAAAAGTTAAATCTGCCTCAGATAGATGGAGCCACTCCAATTTCCCTACATGTTTTGCCAAGCAGATTGTCACCTGCTTATCAATTGGAAAATAGCAACCGCAAGCGCCGACACTGTCATTTAAATGGAAGTCACCAAATTCTATGCCCAACACATCCTCTCTCCACCCACTTTCTATCACTGCTCTTGAGTAATTCCCCATCAATTTTTTAATGCTTGCTTGCAAGACAAAAGAGAGACAATCCCCAGTTCACCACAGATGTTCATTACAAGTCTGTGCTTTGGACTCAAGCAAGTTACATAAACTATATATATATATATAATAGGATATAAAATTAGGACATTTCTTACATTACAGGGTTGTTTGTGGACTAAAGGGACAATACATGTCCCTTATTCCATTGGGTTAAGTAACAGATCCTGCCCTGAAGCATGATAGATATGCTGTGATGATGATCTGTGCATGTCATCTGTCCCCTGGTCAGCTCTCCTACCACTTTTCCCCTGCTTCAGCCATAGTGACCCCACGTTAAGTACACCATGCCCCTGGGCCTTTGCACATGCTGACCCTAAGACTGTATACAGCTTAGAACCTGTTCTCAGTTCATTTAGGGCTCTGCACCATGTCAAAGGGCTCTTCCCTGATCTCCCTATATAAAATAATACCCTTTATGCTGACTTGCTTCCTAGCACTTATCATTTCCTGTTATTACAGTGATTTTCTAGCCCATATCTTCCCACTAGGAAGCAAATTCTGCGAGGCAGGGGGTTTATTTATTTGGTGCACTGCTTTTTCACAATGAGTGTAAGAGGATCTGGTTCGTGGTAGGTAATCAATGACTAAGATTCCCAGGTGGCTCAATGGTAAAGAATCCACCTGCCAATGCAGGAGACTCAGGAAATGTGGATTTAACCCCTCAGTCGGGAAGATCCTCTAGAGCAGGAAATGGCAACCCACTCTAGTACTTTTGCCTAGAAAATCCCATGAACAGGGGAGCCTGGCAAGTTACAGTTCATGGGGTTACAAAGAGCTGATCTAGCCCAATATCAGTTCATTTTAGTCCCTCAGTCATGTCTGACTCTTTGTGACCCCATGGACTGCAGTACACCAGGCTTCCCTGTACATCACCAACTCCGAGAGCTTACTCAAACTCATGTCCATCAAGTCAGTGATGCCATCCAGCCATCTCGTCCTCTGTTGTCCCCTTCTCCTGCCTTCAATCTTGCCCAGCATCAGAGTCTTTTCCAAGAGTCAGTTCTTTGCATCAGGTGGCCAGAGTATTGGAGCTTGAGCTTCAGCATCAGTCCTTCCAATGAATGTTCAGGACTGATTTCCCTTAGGATGGACTGGTTTAATTTCCTTGCAGTCCAAGGAACTCTCAGGAGTCTTCTCCAACACCACAGTTCCAAAAGCATCAGTTCTTCACCACTCATGTGCATGTGTTAATCAGTTAATATTTTTATTGAATGAATGAATGAACTTAGCAGGTATATCATAGAGATTGTTGCTATGGTTAGTCACTAAGTCATGCCCAGCTCTTTTGTGACCCCATAGACTAGAGTCTGCCAGGCTCCTCTGTCCATGGGATTTCCCAGACAGGAATACTTGAGTGGATTGCCATTTCCTTCTCCAGGGAATCTTCTTGACCCAGGGATCAAACCCATGTCTTAACCACTGGGAAAGCCCAACACAGAGATAATTTCAGCTCTTAATGGGAAAATAAACTAATGACTTCTAGAGCCCCATTCTGTGATTTTATAAAGAAAAATCATTGTGAATAAAGAGACCCCCACCCTCTTCCCATTGATTACTAAGAAAGTACTTCCATAAGTCCTCATAAGCAGGATTTATAAGTCCTTTCTTATTCCTTTTTATGCAAAGACAAAAATTATAAACAAATTAACCAAATAAATTTTGCAGACACCATGAAAAAAGATTGATCAGATATTTAAGTAATTGATTGCACTACTATGTAAAAATACTTTTTTCTTCTGAATTCCAGTAGTCTCCCCTTATCCTCATTTTCACTTTCCATAGTCACAGTTACTTGCCATCAACTGTGGCTTGAAAATATTAAATGAGAAATTCCAGGAATAATTCACAAGTTTTAAATTGCACACCATTCTGAGTAGCATGATGCAATCTCACAGCATTCCACTCAGTTCTACCTAGGATCCCCAACCATTCACACAATCTGTTCCTGACATCTGACCATCCATCACGGCCCGATGATCCATGATCACCTGAAGCAGATGCTGCTCCTGACATATCATCAGAACGTCAATAATACAAGACCTTTTAAGATTAAGTAGATCCCATTTAGTTTTGTTTTCACGTCCATTACTCTGAAAAGTGGGTCCAAGAGGGCCTTGCTGTGATTTATATCAAAGACTATTCTTTCTATGTTTTCCTCTGAGAGTTTTATAGTTTCTGGCCTTATATTTAAGTCTTTAATTAATTTTGAGTTTATTTTTGTGTATGGTGTTAGGAAGTCTTCTAATTTCATTCTTTTACACATAGCTGTTCAGTTTTCCCTGTACCACTTATTGAAAAGGCTATCTTTTCTCCATTGTATATTCTTCCCTCCTTAGTCAAAAATAAGGTGCCTATAGGAGCATGGGTTTATCTCTGGGCTTTCTATCTGGTTCCATTGGTCTGTATGTCTGTTCCTGTGCCAGTATCATACTGTCTTGATTATGGTAGCATCATAGTATAGTCTGAAGTCAGGAAGGTTGATTCCTCCAACTCTGTTTTCCCTTCTCAAGACTGCTTTGGCTATTCGGGTGTTTTGTGTTTTCATACAAATTGTACTTGTGCACACAGTAGAGGAAGGAGAAGGTGGGGCAAACTGAGAAAGAAGCATTGACATATATACACTACTATGCATCAAACAGATAGCTAACGGGAAGCTGCCATATAACAGGGAGCTCAGCCTGGTGCTCTGCAATGACCGAGAGAGGTGGGTTGGGATGAGGGGATGGAGGCTCATGAGGGAGGGATACACACACACATATATACACATGCAATTGTGACTAATTTGCATTGTTGTATGGCAGAAACCAACACGGACACTTATCTGTAAAACAATTACCTTCCAATTAAAAAAATAAGTAACAAAAACTTAAGTCTTTTAAAAAAAGGAGTCAATGGTAGCCTAATGGTACATCACGATGCCTTTCATTCACCTCATTTCATCTCATCATGTGGGCATTTTATCATCTCACATTATCACAAGAAGAAGGCTGAGTATAGATATGTAGAGAGAGAGAGACCACATTCACATAATTTTATTAAATTATAATGTTATAATCATTCTATTATGATTGCTGTTCTCTCTTAATGGGCCTAATTTATAAATTAATATAAGTATTTATGTATAGGAGGAAAACATAGTATATAGGGTTCCATACTATCTATACTTGCAAGTATCCACTGGGGGTCACGGAATGTATTCCCCAAGGATGGGGGGTGGAATACTGTACTGTCTTTTCCTTTTGCTCAAGTATTTTAAGACAAATAAAATGTAGCAACACAAATCAGCTATAAAAATTTCACATTCCTGGAAATAGTTAAGTGGTTAAATGTTAAATATTTCACATAGTTCTTATTCTTTTAAAAATAAAGCTTTTAAGAGAATAATGCTTCTCAAGAAAGAAACAGGGAAAGTGGTAACATAGAAAAAATATACATTTTAAATGTGTGAACATATGCTAGTACCTATTGCTTTTTTTTTGTTATGACACTGTCAACACTTGTTAAAATAGAAGTATTTCAACATATGATCACACACTGTGACATCTTCTAAGTTTGATCCAAAGATGATATGCCTAGAATTCCTCTAAAAGAAATATTAGACTGTGTTAAAAATACTGCTACTATAAAAGTCCAACTTTATGAAGGACAGATTTTAAGTATACTTGTAATCACTAAGGAATAAGCAAAGTGATGGAATTGTTAACATATCCAAATATTCCTAGTTGGCTTTTTGCCATTACCATATATCTAGATGTACCAGGATTACACAGAAGAAAAATGATTGCAGTCATTTGGTGTTTAGAAAAATACCTGACACTATCCATTTTATTGCCAACATTTAGGCCCCGTATTATACATGATGGGAGAAATGAGCTTTGAAGAAAATTGTGGGGTCAAATAGAGACAAACCAAAAAGAAATTGAAAGAAAGGACTGTTGTTGTGATCATACTTGCATTTCCTTCTCAAATGACCAAATCCTCGAAACCAGTAAAATTTGTTATGATTCTGAATAAAAATTTCCATCCAAGTACACATGAGGGCTTCCCAGATAGCTAAGCTGGTAAAGAATCCACCTGCAATGCAGGAGACCCCAGTTGATTCCTGGGTCAGGAAGATCCTCAGGAGAAGGATAGGCTATGCATTCCAGTACTCCTGGGCTTTCCTGGCAGCTCAGCTGGTAAAGAATCCACCTACAATGCAGGAGACCTGGGTCCAATTCATGGGTTGGGACAATCCCCTGGAGAAGGGAAAGGCTACCCACTCTAGTATTCTGGCCTGGAGAATTCCATGGACTGTATAGTCCATGGGGTTGCAAAGAGTTGGACACAGCTGAGCGACTTTCATTTTCAATTTCAAGTACAAATTACAAGAAAGGAAATCCGGTAGCACATATAACCAGCTTTTTGAAAAAAGGCAAAGGCATGAGAACTTCTCTATCTAGCCATTTGTAGAATCATCATCTTGAATGTATAACTTCTAATCTTCATAACATTTTGCAAAGTAGTAAACTATTTAAAATCAATTAAATAAATTTTGGGAATATCATAAGAGCAAAAGGTGCAGAAGGAAACCATCATATTCCCTGGTACCCATCCTTTTTACAGAGATATCAAAAAGCAGGTGAGAAACCTCAAGATCCCAAAACCATTCATTCATTTAATAAGCACTTCTTGCAGAGTACATAATAACAAACGCTGGACTGGAAGAAACACAAGCTGGAATCAAGATTGCTGGGAGAAATAGCAATCACCTCAGATATGCAGATGACACCACCCTTAAGGCAGAAAGTGAAGAGGAACTAAAAAGCCTCTTGATGAAAAGAGAGTGAAAGGAGAGTGAAAAAGTTGGCTTAAAGCTCAACATTCAGAAAATGAAGATCATGGCATCCGGTCCCATCACTTCATGGCAAATAGATAGGGAAATAGTGGAAACAGTGTCAGACTTCATTTTGGGGGGCTCCAAAATCACTGCGGACGGTGACTGCAGCCATGAAATTAAAAGACGCTTACTCCTTGGAAGAAAAGTTATGACCAACCTAGATAGCATATTCAAAAGTAGACATTACTTTGCTGACTAAGGTCTGTCTAGTCAAGGCTATGGTTTTTCCAGTAGTCATGTATGGATGTGAGAGTTGGACTGTGAAGAAGGCTGAGCGCCAAAGAATTGATGCTTTTGAACTGTGGTGTTGGAGAAGACTCTTGAGAGTCCCTTGGACTGCAAGGAGATCCAACTAGTCCATTCTGAAGGAGATCAGCCCTGGGATTTCTTTGGAAGGAATGATGCTAAAGCTGAAACTCCAGTACTTTGGCCACCTTATGTGAAGAGTTGACTCATTGGAAAAGACTTTGATGCTAGGAGGGATTGGGGGCAGGAGAAGGGGACGACCGAGGATGAGATGGCTGGATGGCATTACTGACTCGATGGACGTGAATCTGAGTGAACTCCGGGAGTTGGTGATGGACAGGGAGGCCTGGCGTGCCGTGATTCATGGGGTCGCAAAGAGTCAGACACAACTGAGCGACTGAACTGAATTGGACTGAACTGTGTGCCTAAGATATATCAGGAACTAGCAGCTGCTGAGAATATAAAGATGATATATAGTTTGAACCCCTTTAGATCTGACAGAATTAATAACATAGCAAACAGGACTTCTGCATGCGTGCATGCTAGTTAAGTTACTTCAGTCGTGTCTGACTCTTTGCGACCCTATGGACCATAGCCTGCTAGTCTCCTCTGTCCATGGGATTACCCAGGCAAGAATACTGAAGTGGGTTGCCATTCCCTCCTGCAGGAGATCTTCCCAACCCAGGAATCAAACCTACATCTCTTAAACATCTCTTACACTGGCAGGCAGATTCTTTACCACAAGCACCACCTGGGAAGATTTGGTGGATAACATTACCACCATGGAATAACTAAGTCAAAAAGAAACTGAGTATTAGATATGGAGCAATTTAGACACATTCATTTCACCATTTCAGATGTAAAAATTTTATGTAAAAGTTTGATATTATTTCAAATGACTAAGCCATCACAAGCAATACATGATGTCATTCCATCCTTTTATCACCCCTAGAAAGTACTAAGATGCTTCCCTGATAGCTCAGTTGGTAAAGAATTCACCTGCAATGCCGGAGGCCCCGGTTCAATTCCTGGGTCGGGAAGATCTGCTGGAGAAGGGAAAGGCTGTCCACTCCAGTATTCTTGCCTGGAGAATTCCAGGTTGCAAAGAGTTGGACACAACTGAGCGATTCTCACTTTCACTTTCAGAAAGTACTAAGAGAATTACATTCCTTGTTTCGCATATAAGAAAACCAATGTTCTGAAATTTTTATGACACCTACAGAGTGAGAAAAATAAGATTTTAGATCTGAACTCTGTTCTGCTAGCATCTAAGTCTATGGTTTTTCCATTTATAACAATATATCTTACCATAAGAATAAATGCATCTTCCTTCTGTTTCCCTCTTCAGACTCTGATGGGAATGCCTTAGTGCAACTGCACTGTATGTCAAAATAATTCAGTGTGCTTTGAAAATGGCCTCCAAACAGCTTTTCCATTACCATAAAAGCTTAAAGGGAAGTGGCCCATAGAGGTAGCCTTCTTAGAGGTAGCCTTATTCTTAATATCATACTTAGATGTGATTAAGAAACACACCAGTCTCCATTAATTCTTATATCTTCTTACTATATTTTGCAACATTAAAACATCCCTACAAAACCATTAATTTGAAACTGTAGTATAAGATATTCAGTGAGCTCCAGGTCTTGCATTAAATACACCAGCATCTCAGCAACTCCACTAAGCTTTTCTGGAAACCTCAGTTTGCCTAACCTGTATAATGGAGCTAGTACTGACCACCACATTTGTGAAATGCTTGGTTGAGCTCTCAAGACATAAATGCTAAATAAATCATACATTTGTATATAATTTCAAATGTTCTTAAGTCATTTTTATAATGAACGTGCAACATTACAGATAGAATCTATAGAAATCTAGAATCTCTAAGGTCTAATTTTTTTAGTCATATCCAATAGATGCTGAGTACATAAAAGTGATTTAGAAATGACAGGAAAAATCTAGACCACCTGATATACATCTAGTGCCTAGAAAATTATCAATAAATATTAATTATCCGACTGTTACATTATTAAAAGTTGATAAATCTGTATTTTTTCCAAAGGTAAATATAAAAACCAAAATATCTGGTCTGTAACAAAACTTATTTGTATTACTTTTATTTTCCTTTAATATATCACACTGAAACTAATGAAAAGCACACATACCATATTCTCCATTTCTCAGCATTTCTAACAAACTGCTGGTTTATAACAGTGTTGCTGTTGTTGTTGTTTTAACTTTTTGTAGATGTTTTGTGGTAGCACAGAGGTGCCTGTGGTCAGAAAGTATTTCCCATTTTTCTTAGTACTTTCAAAGTTTCATTGTGTATACTCTTATTCAATTGTCTAAGCACACAAGTAAAGACATCTCTGCAAGAGTAATATTGTGTCCAAATTATTTCATCTCAGACTTTGTCCTGTTCCTAAAATTACACTACAGAAACAAATATTTGGAACTTTAATGGCTAGGAATCCCATATATAACCTAGTACTTGAAATTTAATCTCACCAATAACAATAGAGAATCAATATGTTTAGACATAATAATACCGCCAAATACTCCACAATAAAATGCACTCATAGAAGAAAAAAATAAAATACTCTTTTCTCAATTATTGCAAAGTTGGAAAAAATCACTTAAATATAAATACTGGAGGAAAATGTAGCTTACAGAAAATAATGTAAGTGCATTCATGCTGCAAACAAACAAAATTTGCCCAGTTAACAAAGAGTTTAGGGCCTCAGTACACACTTACACACCCTTCTTATTAAAATGCTGGAAATTAATTCCTTGCCTAAGAGGCATTCATGGTTCCATATTTAACATCATACAGGTTCACAGGGGGAACATTTAGATTATCTCCAGATGCTGCCATGCGAATTTAGCCTATTACAGAGCATTTGCAGTTCACAGACAAAGAATCAGTAAATTCAGTGGGATAGGCTATGTGAGAAGGATTAGGTTATCAGATTATAAATGAGGAAGAATTTTACTACATGGAAATCAGTGAGGTAAATTCAGGCTTTGCAGCTTATAAATTCGTGGTATTTACGGTAAGGGCAACACAATAGCAGTCAATGCCTGCCTCTACCCACCCACAAATCTCTAATCATAGCATGTTAACAGACTTGAACTAATATAGGATTAAGTAGAACACAATTTTCCTGGTTAACATACTTTAAAAATAAGTGTTAAAAGTGTTTATTAAGAAACACAACAAGAAAAAGGAAAGAAGACTTCCTGTTGCTACTAGGTACCATTTGAGACTTAAATACATAATAAGTCTATAATTCCAATATCTAATTTTTCAGGCAAACAATACACCCAGATATTTACCATCACAAACATCATCATCACACAGCATGGTGACTCTGCTGGACTTAATCTATTATAAAACAGCACCCTTATTACTACTATTCCAATACCACAGTGTGAGTAATAAACCACATTGTGAGGTGCACAGTATTTACTTAATGAACTGCAACAATGTGAAACTGCTTTTCTGTAGAATGTGTAGAAACCAGGTCATTCCATTGGATAACCTATCTTATTCACTCAGCTATCTTAGTCTTTAAATCTTGACCACTTATAGTTAAGCACTGGGATTTCTTTGGAGGGAATGATGCTATAGCTGAAACTCCAGTACTTTGGCCACCTCATGCGAAGAGTTGACTCATTGGAAAAGACATTGATGCTGGGAGGGATTGGGGGCAGGAGAAGAAGGGGACAACCGAGGATGAGATGGCTGGATGGCATCACTGACTCGATGGACGTGAGTCTGAGTGAACTCTGGGAGTTGGTGATGGACAGGGAGGCCTGGCGTGCTGCAATTCATAGGGTCGCAAAGAGTCGGACCTGACTGAGTGACTGAACTGAACTGAACTGATGAGAGATTCAACATGTAGATATGATAAATTAGATGTAAGTTAAGCCATCATGTAATGTTACCTTCAAATACAGCATAGTCAAGAGCCAAAACACCATTACACTTTTACAAAAGTTGATATAGCAGCAGCAAGTTTCATTTCACAAACCATACCCAACTAGTCTCATCAATATATGCAGAGAAGAAATGACCAACCTTTTTAGATACACTTTTCACAAATAGTGCCTAGGACACAAGAGATGCTCCAGAAATTCCAGATAGCTGATTGTTGACAGATACCTTTTGTGAGCTACTGTGAAACAAATTCACCAAATTTTTACAATACACATTATTCCACTGGGTTCTTTAGCATACATTAAGTTGAAAGATCTTGCTGGTATTACTAATCTTGATTCTATATTAGGCACCAAAAAGAAAGTAATGAAAAGCTATGTCCTCAAGGTTACTGTGTACATTTAGAATATTAGTGAGTCAAATTTGGCACAAGATACCAATATGCAGACCTAATCAAACGGTATATTAACCAATGCTGCTGAGTAATTAATTTTGTGTTTGCAAGCTGAAAAGAATTTAAAACCATTTTCAGCTGCTTCTCATCTTGGCTGCCATCATTATATATCCCAAAAAAGCAACTCAAAGTCAGATTCAGGTAGCACGTATTAAGCAGAACTATTAAATATCAATCAATGGACTGAACCTTCCTACATAAATTGATGATTCTGATATTCAACCAGGTTTAAAAACCAACCTGCCAGTGTTTGAGCATACTGTCTCCACAAAGTCACGTTTAACGACCTTCAGTAGTGGGACAAACAACCTGGAAAAGGCCATGCCTTTTATCTTTGAAGCTGGCGTGCATGCACACACACACAAGAATGTTTACCCTACAACCTCTTGAGTCTTTCAAACAAGCCCTCTCGCTGTCCTACACAAGAGCACAGCTCATCACAAACATGAAAACAGTTATCACTTCTCCACTTCCTTCAATTTAAAGTGGTCTGTCCATCATCGATCTTTTCGATGGCATCACATCTTTTTCTTTCACACAATTTACAAAGAATGTATCAGCTGTGTGTTCACTTTTTACCTCCTGTGCTCTCCACTAGGGCTCTGAGTTCAAGGATCAAGGCCATTCGTGCACCACTGCACAGCCAGCACCTAAGGCACAGCAGTACTTAGCACACGGAGGCAGCATACAGCAGTACTCAGCCAATGTATGAATAAACAAATGATTTGGAGGGCATCCGCCCAAATTCAATTTTGTTAGTTCTTAAAAACTTAGAGAGGTTGTCACAGAAAGAGGAAGTGCCTGATTTAACTGGTCTCCTACATAGTAGAAAATTCCAGTAAAAGATTTTTAAATGGTTTTTAAGTCAACAAACTTTTCCAATAATGAAAGTCAGCAGTATCTTTATTCTATACATATTTATTGTTGCTCCACAATGTACAACAATGCCTCAAACACTGGTAACAGAACAGATAACAGGTCTTCCCCTCAATATGTGATAACAAGAGTTGAGAGTTTACTATATAAAAGAAGTAAAGTAGAATATTTATTGCATTAAGTTCACAAGCTTGCAAAGATATAGCAGTGGAACGTCAATCTCAGTAATTGGATAATAACCTTTATAAGAAAAAGTGGGAAAATGTAGGTCTCAGTTTAAACCAATAAATCATGAGGTTATAAAACTAAAACAAGCAGTCAAATTTAGAGACAGAAAGCAGAACGGTGGTCACAAAAGGCTGAGGAGAGAGGAGAATGGGGAGTTAGTGTTTTACAGGCACGGAATTTCATTTGGGGAGGATGGAAAAGCTGTGGAGATGGATGGTAGTGATGGTTGCATGACAATTTGAATGTACTTAATGCCACTGAACTGTACACTTAATCAATCAGAATGATCAATTTTATGTTATGCACTTCTCCCACAATGAAAAAAAATAAAACTGAGTCACACAAGCTGATTATACCTTCTGAGAGTACGATCGTCATTTAGCGCCTCCATGTACAGAAGGGCTGGTCCTGAGTTTGTTACTGACTTCCACGTGCTCAAGGATGGAGAAACACCCCCAGAATCAGGATCTTCACATAAAGAAAGACAGCTGCATTTGACAAATGATGCATCATTATATGACTAGCAAGGAACCTCAAGGACACTTGACAGCTCATTTTTTACTCAAATTCCCTTTGAGGAACGTTCTCCAGGGCTATGAGATCCAGTGTTTTGTTTTGTTTTGTTTTTATTCTCTCACCTTCAAAACACAGAGAAAGTTTCACCTCTCAAGTAAAAAAAAAAAAAGTCTAACTCTGAAAAATCCTAAAACACAACCATCAGAAATGACTTCAGGATGCAATTGAGGTCTATTGACACAGCTCACTGGAAAATGTTACCAACACTTGAATTCCGTGTCTGTTCTCCGTGCCTTCTTCACACCACCACCAAGGGAAACAAAATTTAGAGTCAGGATGCAGGTGGCATATTATTGGGGGAGGGGGACTTTTTTGGATATAAAATGCAATGAATACAGTGACAACACTCCTTTGAGTTCTTCTCAGAATCAAGCAATCTACCAATCATTCATATGGAAAACAAAACCATAAACAGTGTCACTGGCAAGCCAGTCAACAGCATTTATTATCATGTACAGGGTACTAGTAGATAAAACAAAAGAAAGACTTATCGTTTGTCTTACAGGAGCTCAAAACAGGAAGGAAGATGATTTGTACTCCATATTTAGGGTAGAAAATCAGAACACAATGATGAAGAGTGTGGGCTCTGAAGTGAGACTAACTGTGATGCAATCACAATTCACAACTTGTTAGCTGCACATCATTAATAGTAACAAAGGGCTTAGCACACACCAGGAAGTTGGTCTATAATCCATCCCAGTTAATCCTCACCAACCCTATAAAGTACATACCACTCTTATTTTACACATAAACTCAGGTTATTTAAATTCCCTGAGGCTTAGTTTCGCTGAGAGGGTGAAAGGATTAATACCAACTCATACCATTGTTTGGCAAGTTAAATGAGTTAATGTGTAAAAAAAAAAAATTAAAATAGGATATTGTAGGCTCTCAATGAATGAATGCTGATACCATGGTTTAATTACTACATATTTATGGAAATAGCACATATTTGGAAAAGTTATTCTCAGGGAACATTTCAGAGACTGCTACTTTTTCTAATCACTGAACTGTTTATAAACACAATTCAGCAAATGTGTGTGTTCCTGTTATATGCAAGACACTGTACCAGACACTACAATATACACAAAGACATATGACAAAATTTCTATCATTAAGGTGTTTAAACCTTAATAAATGAATTTACAAGAAAATACATACTATCTTAAATTAAGACTGCTGACCAATGGACCAAGGGTTGGGGTTTTGTGTGAAATGTCCCTGTTCTGTGTATTCTGTTATATTCAGCATCATTCTTTTGTCCCATAAATGCAATTTGACATTTTTTCCTCTATGAAATATGACTTCCTACAAGTTAAATACTAGATAAGTTCACCCAAGCATGGTTTCTCTTTTCTCCACATTGATATGGCATATATTTTATAAACACCTGTACCAATTGAATACATGCTGATTTCCAATCACTGGTATGCAATTGTCTCAATAAAAGAAGATAAGCAGCCTGCATTCAGACATTCTATTTATAATGACAACCTAAGCTACCACACTCACTACTATTTTCTATGATTAGAATGAATGAAAATAAATTATCAATAATGAAAAAGCTTCTTATTCATCTCACATGGTGATGCGCTTTCAATTCCTACTGAGATTTCCAACTGTATTTGTGGTGAAATCTACCCAGAACGCTGATCTCAATTGGAAATCTTATAGTTTGGGAGAATGCAGGAAATTTCCCCAAGGAAATAGAGATATATGGTATAAGGCACTGGATAGTCTCACAGTAAATAAGTATTGAGCATATATAAGATGCCTGAGAGAATTTATAATGGAATATCTGACACTGTAACTAAGACATGTTATAAAATATCTCCTTTCTCTTCTGGGCAAACCCCATCAAAGTAAACTTTTGAAAGCAGTTAACTTGCTGAAATAACATAATAATTAGTCAAAATCCTTTTCATTTCACCACGAAATCTCTAGTACAACCAGTATCCCTTATCTTTCCAGGAAAGAATAGCAATACATATATATGATTAAATAGTGTTGCTAAGCAAAGGCTTAAGACAGTGTTTTTAAAATATATCTACAGATTTTAGCTGAGCACCAAAGAATTGATGCTTTTGAACTGTGGTGTTGGAGAAGACTCTTGAGAGTCCCTTGGACTGCAAGGAGGTCCAACCAGTCCATTCTGAAGGAGATCAGTCCTGGGTGTTCACTGGAAGGAATGATGCTAAAACTGAAACTCCAATACTTTGGCCGCCTCATGAGAAGAGTTGACTCATTGGAAAAGATCCTGATGTTGGGAGGGATTGAGGGCAGGAGGAGAAGGGACAACAGAGGATGAGATGGCTGTATGGCATCACTGACTCGATGGACATGAGTTTGAGTGAGCTCCGGGAGTTGGTGATAGACAGGGAGGCCTGGCGTGACACAATTCTTGGGGTTGCAAAGACTCAGACACGACTGAACAACTGAACTGAACTGAAGCTGAAATTAAATTAGAAAACTGATGTTTTATATCACACACAAAGCTTTTACTTCCTGAGCTTCCAATTTAATTGTTTTTAATTTTTTAGTGATATTTAACATTTTTAGTCAAGTTCACTTGTATTCATTTCAGTGTTGGATACCAAAGTTACCTCGTAATAATAATAATGAAATAATAATAATGAAAGACAGTCTCATCATTATAGATTAGACTGATGCCAAGCAGTCTCAACAGAATATTGAGAATTCTCATAAAGATATTTCATTGTTACTAAATGACTATCAATGTCACATCCTACACTGGTACTAGGCATATAACTTCAGGAAATGATGGAAAAGAGCAACACAAGCAAAGATAATTAAAATGCAGTACGAAAAGTGCTACACTAATGGGATATATAATATTAATACAAAGCTCCATAGAAGCACAGATGAATATGGACTCGCCAAAGACCCCATCCCTTTTTTCACCTGGAGAAGAGCTGAATTCTATTTTGAAAAGCTGATCCTCTATCTTGAAGAACAAATACTAGCTCACTAGGCAGAAAATTAAAACGAGCAAACAAAAACAAGAAAGGACATTCTCAGTAGAGAAAGAGACAAGACACATGGCCTACAGGTAGAAATAGACATGCTGTTTTTAGAAAATGTCAATTCCTTGTGTCAGTGAGTTGCCATACACACTCAAATGTACTGGCTGAGCACTATTTTCATGCCAGGCATTTTGCTAGACTAGGGAGCAGCAAATAGCACACAGACCAAATTTTTCCTGTTGCCTCATTTTGTATGGCCTGCAAACTAAGAACAATTTTTGTATTTTTAAGTGGATGAAAAAAATCAAGAGAAGAATATCATTTCAAGGTACATGAAAACTGTATGAAATTCCAATTTTAGTGTCCATCAACACAGTTGTATTGGAACACAGTCACATTTATACCTTTGCATATGGTCTATGGCCACTTTTGTGCTATGCTGGCAGAACTGAGTAGTTGGAACAGCAAAAGTACAGCCCACAAAGCCTAAAGCCTTTACTAAACTAGAGAAAGCTTGCAAATCCCTGTGCTAGATGATGGGCAAAGAAAACAAGGTCTAATTGTGGAGACGAACAAGGAAACAGACCTAATCTTAGAATATTATAGGAACAGTTAGGACATACAGCCCGAGGAACTATGAATAAGAAAGGTCTATGAAGCTGGATTAGGTTAAATTAGAAGAACAGATCATAAGGAACCTTGCCTGTCATGCTGCAAATTTCATTCTGAAAGCAATGGCAAGACTTTGCAGGGTGTTAAGACAGCCTATGACATAACTGATCTTCTATTTTAAAACAGCCATCCTGATCACAATGTAACTAACTATACTTATTGTCTTTTTCTGGCGAAGCAAATACAATACTGGGATGTAAGGACTATTTGCTCTTGGGAGAACTAAGGAGCATTCTTATCAGACAGCCGTCTTTCTTATTTACTTTCTCTCTCAATGAAATAATGATAATAACAATAATCATTATTGTTTATATATTGTTATTGTTATCATAATCGTGTGCTGTGCTTTAGTCACTCAGTAGTGTCTGACTCTTTGTAACCCCATGGACTGTAGCCCGCCAGGCTCCTCTGTCCATGGGGATTCACCAGGCAAGAATACTGGAGTGGGTTGCCATGCTCCTCTCCAGGGAATCTTCCCAACCCAGGAATCGAACCCAGATCTCCTGCCTTACTGGCAGATTCTTTACTGTCTGAGCCACCAGAGAAACCCAAAAATACTGAAGTGGATAGCCTATTCCTTCTCCAGGGGAACTTCCCAACCCAGGAATTGAACGGGGGTCTCCTGCATTGCAGGTGGATTCTTTACAACTGAGCTACCAGGGAAGCCCCAATAATAATAGCTAGTACTTATTGTAACTACTCATTAGGCAGTTGCTAAAAGTTTTACATATGTTAACTGTGCAAGTAATTCTTGCTGAACTGGAGACATATATACAATAACATGATTGGATTTAACCCTTTTTTTGGAAGAAAATATTTGTAGTGTTCAAATAACATGATTTTTTTCAATCCTACATGAATATATTGGAATTCCCTTGTAGCTCAGTCAGTAAAGAATCTGCCTGTAATGTAGGAGACCCAGGTTCAATTCCTGGGTGGGAAAGATCCCCTGAAGAAGGAAATGGCAACCCGCTCCAGTATTCTTGCCTGGAGAACCCCATGGACAGAGGAGCCTGGCAGGCTACACTCCATGGGGTCACAAGAGTTGGACACAACTTAGTGACTAAAGCACCACCAGCTGAAAATATTGAACACTTGTAGCATAACCTTAACTCCCTTTATCAAGCAAGACAGGTGGCTGAGCCATCATTCATTCATCCTCATTCATCACACCCTGCTATCAGGTGCTAAATGTCTCTCACGTGTCAGGAAGCAAAGTGAAGAGGCCAAGGTATACAACTGCAAATAGTTTTTTCTGTTCCCAGGAGTTTTTTCTGTTCCCAACAGTTAAATAAGAAAAGTAAACACACCACCAATCTCAGACCTGAAACCCAGTCACTGATCATTCCATCAACCCAGCATTATCCTGTTGGATACACCTAATCCTTGAAAACTTTCTTCTTAAAGTTTTCACTTCTAAATAGTTTTGTGGATCTGTGTTACAGTAAAGATGATAGAAAGATGGAAAGAGAATTAACAAGTACTGGTAATGAGAATGAAGCCAAAAAAGACAGAAGTCAGTGCTTCACACATGGTACTTTGGGCCTGTTTCCCAAAAACAAAGCTAATAAAATAACAAGGGATCACTACTTGGCATGACTAGCTTAGACATAGAGGGAAAAGGGCATAGGGGACAGGAGGTGGACCCACCAAGGTTAAGGACAAAAGGTGAACTTGCCTTCATTTATTCTAGAAAGTATTTCACACCTCTAAGTATTTTGCTTATATTAAATCAATGTTTTTAAGTTCAAATCTAAATTTAGCAATTACATGTACATCTAGGATACCAGTGTCTTATGGTGTATTTCCTAGGCTTAATCACTTCATTGGAAAATTAAATAATATCAGATGACAAAGAAGAAAGTTACCGTTGTGTTAGAGTATTGCCCACACACTAAAAGATTTACAAACCCAAGACTTATGGACCGCAAATTAGAAACTATGATTTTGTGATTAGAAAGATGCTAAAGTGTGTCTGGAATTCCCTGCAGACTTCTTACAGTAGCAATATGCCTTTGGGACTCACTAGAAAACAGTCCCAAGAGGGAAAGACAGCATGTTGTGCCTGTGTATATTTTTCAATGCACCTGAGATGGGTAGCTTTACCACTATACTTTCACTCTTTACATTCTAAACTTGACACTCTGGGATTAATCCCATTTTAAAATGGGATTTTAAAAGGCAAAGAGAAAAAAATCAGGTAGGGAAAACCACAGGTCTCTTCCCAAAACTTCCTACCAAATTTACCTCTCAATTTTTTTTTTCTATACTGTAAATTATCATCCTTATTGTGGTAACTAACCTCAGTTACCTTATTAGAAAGTTTAAAGAAGAGATAAATAGACATTTGTTAAGACTGTCAAGTCAGAAGTGCAGATTTGTTCTAAAGCACTTTTCTGTGTCTGACTTAATTCAAAGTTTTCCAACCTCAAGCTCAACTGTCTTGCCTCTACTGCTTGAAGGGATTCTGCTTCTACTCCTCTTACTTGCCGCGGATGCGGAGACGTTCTTTGCATCATTTGGACCCCTTCTTACCCATCTTACCACACCATAATTTGGTATGATCACCCTTAGCTACACTAGAAAAGTCAATGGACAGCTCCATGATCTCAGCATTCATTCTCCTTAGCTCTCTGTACAGACTTGATATATACTACCGAAAAGATAACTTTCCAAAACCTACAGCCTAAGTAACCTAACTGTATTACATGGGTTGAATAGTCCTGGAGAGTTTGATAAATTGGGTCTAGCAACAGATAAGGGCTTCCCTGGTGGCTCAGATGGGAAAGAATCTGTCTGCAATGCAAGAGACCCAGGTTCAAACCCTGGGTTGGGAAGATCCCTTGGAGAAGGGAATGGTTATTCACTCCAGTATTCTTGCCTGGAGAATCCCATGAACAGAGGAGCCTGGTGGGCAAAAGTGATTCTCATAGGCATAGCTTCTTCTAAAATGATTCTGTGCCAGTGTTCAAGGTGCCTAACTGACTGATTTGAACACAGCCTCTGCAGACTGTTTCTACTTTGTAGATAGATGAAACTCCTGTCCCACTGAGAAAGCATTCTGATTCCTACATAATGACAATCTATTATTTGACAGCTTTTTCTCAATAGGACAGAGATCAAAAAAATGTTATTGTGGACTGTTTCAACTCACAGAGAAGAGTTTCTACAGAAAACATATCTATATTTCAGGCAGACCAGGTAAAAATCAGCAAGAACATCTTATTGCTGTTTTGCTAATGCCAGTGTAAAAATATATATATATATGCTTTAACTTGCTTTGTATCACACTTAGTAAAGCATAATAAGCATGCATTTAAAAGGCATCTAATAAAGCATGTCTCAGAGATATTGCAGTTTCAGTTCCGGATCACTACAATACAAGAAATACTGCAACACACTGCAACACAGGTAAAAGTCCGATGAATTTTTTGGTTTCACAATACCTATATGTCTACACTACATTGTAGCCATTAAGTGTACAATAGCATTGTCTAAATAAGTTACACACCTTTATTAAAATATGTTATTGCTAAGACATGCTAGCTATCATCTGAGCCTTCAGCTAGTCCCAAGTATTTTGCTGCTGGAGGGTCTTGCCTTGATCTTGATGGCTACTAACTGATCAGAATGGTGGCTGCTGAAGGTTAGGGGGGCTGGGGCAATTTCTTTGGAAAAAAGAAAAGACAATGATGAAATGTGCTGCATCAGTTGACCTTTCCTTTCACTAACAATTTCTTTATGGTATGCAATGCTGTTTGATAGCATTTTACCCACAGCAGAACTTCTTTGAAGATTGGAATCAATCCTCTCAAACTGTGCTTCTGCTTTATTAACTAAACTTATGTACTATTCTAAATCTTTTGTTGTCATCTCAATGGTCTTTTGAGCATCTTTACCAGGAGTAGATTGCATCTCAATAAGTCATTTATTTGCACACCATAAGAAGCAACTCATTTGCTAAAATTTTATCATGAGATTGCAGCAATTCAGTCACATCTTCAGGCTCCACTTCTGATTCTAATTCTCTTGGTATTTCCACCACATCTGCAGATGCTTCCTGGTCCACTTAAGTGTGGAAGCTCTCAAAGTCATCCAGGATGGCTGGAATCAGCTTCTTCCAAACTCCTGTTACTGTTGATATTTTGACTTCTTCCCATGAATAACAAATGTCCTTAATGGCATCTAGAATGGTGACTCCTTTCCAGAAGGTTTTCAATTTACAGTTGACCCTTGAACAATGAGGGAGTTCAGGATGCCAACCTTCAATATAGTTCAAAACTGCAAGTAACTTACAGTTGGCCTTCAGCATCCACAGGTTCATCATGTAGTACTTCAGTATTCACTATCGAAAACAATCTGCATAGAAGAAGACCCACGAAGTTCAAGTTGCATTATTCAAGGGCCAACTCTACTTTGCCCAGATCCATCAGAGGAGTCATTATCTATACCAGCCATAGCCTCATGAAATGTATTTCTTAAAGCATAACATTTGAAAGTAGAAACTACCCCTTGATCTATGAACTGCAAAACAGATGTTGCATTAGTGAGCAGGAAAACAATAGCAATCTCATATATCATAGCCATGTATGAATGTGAGAGTTGGACCATAAAGAAAGCTGAGCGCCGAAGAACTGACACTTTTGAACTGCAGTGTTGGAAAAGACTCTTGAGAGTCCCTTGGACTGCAAAGAGATCAAACCAGTCCATCCTAAAGGAAATCAGTCCTGAATATTCATTGGAAGGACTGATGCTAAAGCTGAAACTCCAATACTTTGGCCACCTTACGCAAAGAGCTGACTCATTTGAAAAGACCCTGATGCTGGGAAAGATTGAAGGCGGGAGGACAAGGGGATGACAGAGGATGAGACAGTTGGATGACATCACCAACTCGATGAACATGAGTTTGAGTAAGCTCCGAGAGTTAGTGATTGGCAGGGTAGCCTGGCATACTGTAGTCCATGGGGTCGCAAAGAATTGGACCCGACGGCATGACTGAATTGAACTGAACTGACCATCTGCATCAGAATTCTTGGGTGACCAAGTGCATTATCAATGAGTAATACTACTTTGAAAGAAAATTTTTGTGGCAGTAAGTCTCAACAGTGCTTCCCTGGTGGCTCAGATGGTAAAGAATCTGCCTGCAATGCAGGAGACCCAGGTTTGATCCCTGGGTCGGGAAAATCCCCAGGAGAAAAGAATGGCAACCCACTCCAGTATTTTTGCCTGGAGAATTCCATGGACAGAGGAGCCTGGAGGTCTACAGTCCATGGGGTCGCAAAGAATTTGACACTACTGAGCAGCTAACCCTTCACTTCAAGTCTCAATAGTAGGCTTAAAAATCTGAGAAAACCATGTTGTAATCAGATGTGTTGTCATCCATGCTTTGTTATTCAATTTCTAGAGCACAGGAAGAGCAGATTCAGCATAAGCCTTAAAGGGCCCTAGGATTTTCAGAATGGTAAATGATCACTAGTTTCAACTTCAAGCCACCAGCTGCCTATGCTTTGAGCTCTGAGGCCAGAGCCACTGACTTCTCCTCTCTAGCTATGAAAGTCCTACGCAGCCTCTTCTTCCAATAGAAGGCTCTTTTGTCTACAGTGAAAATCTGTTGTTTGGTGTAGCCACCATCATCCATAACCCTGGCTAGACCTCCAGGATCACTTGCTGCAGCTTCTACATCAGCACTTGCTGCTTCACCTTGCAGCTGTATGTTATGGAAATGGCTTCTTTCCTTCAACCTCATGAGTGAGCCTATACTAGTGGCAAACTTTTCTTCGTAGCTTCCTCGCCTCTCTCAGCTTCAAATCACTGAAGAGAGTTAGGGCCTTGCTCTCGATTAGGTTTTGGCTTAAGGGAATTTTGTGGTTAGTCTGATCTTCTGTCTAGACCACTACAACTTTCTCCATATCAACAATAAGACTGTTTCACTTTTTTTTTTAATCATTTGTGTGTTCACTGAAGTGTCAATTTTAATTTTCTTCAAGAAATGTTTCTTTATATTCACAACTTGGCTACCTGACACAAAATGTCTGGCTTCCAGCCTGTCTCAACTTTCGACACACCTTCCTCACTAAGCTTAATCATTTCTAGCTTTTGATTTAAAGTGACAGGCATAAGACTCTTTTTTTCACTAGAACATTAAAGACCACCGTAGGGTTATTAATTGACCTGATTTCAATACTGTTGTGTCCCAGGGAATAGGGAGACCCAAGGAGAGTTAGAGAGATGGGGAAAGAGTTGGTCGGTAGAACAGTCAGGATACACACATTTATCCATTAAGTTTGTGCTTTATATGGGTAAGGTTTAGGCACCCCAAAACAATTAACATTAAAGATCATTGACCGCATCACTACAAATATAATAATAATGAGAAACTTGAAGTATTGTAAGAATTATCAAAATAAGACACAGAGTAAGAAATGCTGTTTAAAAAATCACACCAACAGATTTGCTCAATGAAGGGTTGCTACAAAACTTCAATTCATACAAGATACAGTATCTGCAAAGTGCAAAAAAGTAACACGTAATACAATGAGGTGTGCCTGTAATGAAAGATATGTTTTATGAGAAAAATTGTAACCAAATCCAAATTTTATTTTCTAGTTCTGACTTTTAAGTTTTGGTTTTCCATCTTAAGTGCAATATAAACTAGAGCTTCTACCTAGAGAAAAACTCTAATAAAAAATATTGAGCACCTACTATGTACACTGTACAGAAAGCCAAAATGAGTAAGTAGTCTAGACTTTAAAATAACATATATTAACATGGCAAACAATCAACCTTGTTTCATTTTTTTATACCATATATATTTTAGCACTTTTGGAAACCAAATCAATGAGGACCACTAATATTTTATATCTTAAGGGATTAAAAATATCTAATAATGCAATAATTAGAAGGGGCATTCACATCATGCTTTTTAGATAAAGAAACACTAACAATGAAAAAGATTAGTCAGAATTAGTCAACTGCCTTTCTCTAGCCCTCTGACAAACCTCTGGTGAAATGGGAAGGTTGGTTAGGTGTTCCGCTTAGGTGATTTCCATTGCTCACTTGTGTCAGGAAGGTTGACCTGAGCAGATGGATGTAGCCAATGTGAGAAGTCACACAAAGAAGAGAGAGAAGCACATGATCCCCTCTCTGCCAGGTCTCCCCACAATTTGCACTGAGGTGAACCCATGATGGATTTGCTTCCTTCTGGCTAATGGGAACCTCCAGTCTCTTGGCAAAGCCTGGAAACATCCCTTGTCACTATGACAGGTTGATCTGCTTGCTAATCTGCTTTTCTCTTTTCAGCTCCAGCTCAACTTGACCTTTCGTGCAGCATATTCTGTCTTTTTTCTCACAAACAGCTCAGATTCCTCTATCAGCTGGCAGACAGGGGTCACTCTGTCCAATTGTGTTTTGGTTTGCAGAGCCTGAGCAATGGCCTGTTTTGAATTTGCTGATTAATGCTATTATTTGGCTTATTCTCTGTATCTCCTATTTTTATCAAAGGTTTCCATTTCAGAAAGAAATCAAAATTGTGGTAAATCTTTTGGGGATTCCAAGCTTAAACAAAATGCCTTCAACAAAGGAGAGCACTTAGAATTATAAATTTGCATTTAAATGCTTGACCATGCTGGCATCACTTATGTAGCAATATCAAACAGCATGAGATAAATCAGAACACAGCTTGAAATTATAGTCCTAACTTATCCGATTTCAGAATAATTTTAGGGTCTTTCCTTTAAAAACCAATAGCTCAAAGACTTACATTTTTCCACAGAATATTCTTCTGTTTTGCATAATAGCTCTCCCATGGTTCATAGAATGATATATTAAAAAGCACTATTTCTACAATAATTAATCCTAATTTTTAAATTTAGCTAAATGACATCTGGAGAAGGCAATGGCACCCCACTTCAGTACTCTTGGCTGGCAAATCCCATGGATGGAGGCGCCTGGTGGGCTGCCATCTATGGGTTCGCACAGAGTCAGACACGACTGAGCGACCTCACTTTCACTTTTCACTTTCATGCATTGGAGAAGGAAATGGCAACCCACTCCAGTGTTCTTGCCTGGAGAATCCCAGGGACTGGGGAGCCTGGTGGGCTGCCGTCTATGGGGTCCCACAGAGTCGGACACGACTGAAGCGACTTAGCAGAAGCAGCAGCAGCAAATGACATCTGCCACATATTTATAACTATGAAATTAGACAAAATCATTGAACTAAAACCCTAACTTAAAATATGTAAATGAAAATTTTCTAGGTTGGACCAAGAAGATTACTTGTAAGTTACTATTTTGATTGCATTTTATGTGATCGCAAGACAAAGAATCAACAAGCCATATGGAGACTTTGCACATGGCCCTAGACATAAGGTATGGACTAAGAGGATAATATTTACAATCAAATAAATTAATGTTGTTCATGGGACAATAGAGTAAGGATAAAAAAAGTTACTAGGGAAAATTAAGAGGAGTTACATAATTTTTTTTTTAAGAAAATGAAATTCATTGTGACAAGCAAAGCAAGAAAAGATTCAGTTTCTCTTTGCTAGTGTTATGATTGATAATACTTATATTTATGTAGCATTTTCATATAAGAATCCCAAAACAATCTAGTGATTTTTTTTTCCTTGCATAGTACATCAACATTATCCTATTTTATAAACTCCTGCTCCAGGAAAAAAAAAAAAAAAAAGATCTTCATATGTGGCACTTTGCCATATGCCAGCCCCAGTTTGAACTCTATCTTTGTAATCTAAATCTTCTATGCAGTTATTCCCATTTCAGAGATAAAGAAATTGAAGAACACAGGGTTTAATTAATTTACCCATTTGTCAAAGGTAGAAAATGATCAAGCGGAGATTCTAATCCAGGTATCTGTACCACTCACAGGCTTCATCAGCATGTTCTAATGCTTTTCCATCACCAGGCTGATTCAGAGAACTAAGAAAAGAGCTCAGGCATTCTGAGGTGCAGTGGCCAAAAATCTCCTGTCTCCGTGTTATCCAAATCAGTCATCCATTTTTCTGTGTGAAAGGATTCTAACCCTCAGTCTATATGTTTACTTCCTGACTCATCAGAGCTATAGAGGCAGGCTCTGTTATCAAACTGGTTAGGTTCAAATCCTAGGAAGCCATGTCATGGATGCGTTTTATTTTCCAAAGAGAGAAAATTCCCCAAATATTTTTCTACCACTCTAGCGCCATATCAAGTTCTCAAGGAATGTATACAAAGCTCATGCTCATACTCATTTTCTATGATAAGTCTGAGCTTGAGGACCTAGTCTGTCTACCAAAAGCTGGACCAGGAAGGGAAAGGAAGACCGGTGTTCATTCACCCCTCCACAGTGTGTCTCCCCTCTCTCTCCCCATCTTTAACTTCTGAACCTTACCTCTTTGTCAGCAGGGTAAGAAATCAGTAGGTCTTAGAAAAAGACCACTTCTACCTAAGGCTCAAAGAAAAGACATTTATGAAATAATTCTCAGCTGCCAGCAACTCAGTACTCACAATGTGGCCAACGATAGAAGCCCCAATGGTCAAACATGTCAACACAGCACAAAAGAAAAGCATCACATGAGTACCTAGAATCCATCTCAGATCACAAGAAAGTTTAGACAGATTGTGTAAACTCAGTTAGTTTTCCTAAGTTTCTCCTAAACTATTGCTTTAATCATAACAGAAGGTTCTCAAAGCCCCTGACAGCCAGCAGTTGCAAAGCTGACACCAGGTTGATGGGCCACCTGTTGCAAGGTAGGAGCCAAGAACAAATGTGAGAGCAAAATCAGCTTTGTTTATTAAGCAGCAAAAGGGACATCTGTCATAACAGCCAGTACAACCACCCCAAAGGACGACTGTAGACCAAACTATTCAGTTCTTGTTTGCTTCCATCAACCCCTCCTTCACATCTAATACATATCTAAGAGGGATCTCTGGCATTTATTATCTGTACTGTGATAACAATAACATGCCACAAAAACCATAATTATTTTCACTCTTAATACATGGGCTAAATGTGTATTTAATGTGTAATTAATAGATACACATTAGAAAATGTATAAAGATGGATATTTTAAATGAACAATATGATAAATAGTGAAAATGGAAAATGTTGTTGATGTATTTAATTTTTAATTAAAAATTAGGTAACATTTTAACTCAAATGATTGGTTTTAAACAGCTTTTATATTTTTATCCCAAGTGAAAACAGGCCAGCTATTTCGAACCACTGAGTTGGGATACATAATCTACAAGGGAAACACTCAGTGGCAGCACTGTTGGGGTCAATTGAGATGCAAAGAAGAAAGCCATCAAATTATGGAAGACCTGGCATGTGCTTGACATGCTGGACAGGTTGCCCTGTGTGTTTCTTTTCAACATTAATATTATGCTTGTGAGGGATGTATTATCGTAGTCATTTTATAGATAATAAAATGGTATCTCTGAGTAATTCAGAGATGTGACCCATCTAAGGTCATGCAGGTAAAAACCAGCATGTCTTCTGCTTGCAAAGTTACCAACTCCAGTAAACTACGCACTATAGTTTCTATGCCCCACGCCTGAGACACTTAAATTCACAGGGAGAGTGCCTATCAGACGATATGGCAGGACATCCTCAGCTGACAAGACAAACAGTTCTTCCCCTTTACCCATCCACAAAAAAAACTGTGGACTATTAAGGCAAGAGAAAGTGCAATCACTCTCTACTTCTATATCACTTCACTAGTTAAAACAGAGGTCAAAGTCTCTCTAAAATGGCCAGAACAATAAACCCAGATGAGGAAAGTTGACTCTAGCTCTCATGATCATGGCTACAGAGATGAAATTACATAGGAGAGGAATTTCTCCTTCCTCTCTCTTTTTCTCTCTCTTATTCTCACTCTCTCTCTCTCATTCACACACACACACACACACACACACACACACACACACACCCCACACAGGGCTCTAGAGAAGTTTCTGGAGAATCAGGATGAACATAGAAATAGCATCACACCAGTTTATGGAAAAAAATGACCTCAGAATTAACATAGGGCACTGCTTTTAGAGTACTTTTATTTCCCACTGAGATCTCTTCTGACTCCTTCGTATAGTCATCACAACAATTCTTCCATGGTGTCACTCATGTATATTCTAGCAACATAAACTTTGGAGAAACAAAAAGAGAAGACCTAAGGGAGTTGGAGGCCAAGGAAATGAGTAAGAGCAGTTTAAAGGAGTTTAGGAGGAGGCCAGAGCATGGGCTGAAAACAGCAATGAGGAACAAAGAAAACCTGGATCCCATCACTAGGCCTGGGGGTAGAAAGCAGAGGCACAGGAAGAACATAGCCACTTCTTGCCAGGCTAGCCACGAAAACAGCAACCGCAGAGAAAGCTAAATGTCAGATGAAGACAGTAAAAGGAATATACAGAGAAAAGTCTAAAACTATCACAGATTTTCCTGATAACAGTCCATGGGCTCTAGAAAGCACCAGGAAGAGGTTTTAGGAGTCAGGGAGGAGTGTTATAAGGGACAGTGTACAGAAGCTGAAATAGTTAGGTATGGGACATGGTGGGGTGTGACCTGGAAGACTGAAAGTTTGTATTGGGGCTGGCTGACATGAGTAAGAAGACAAGGTGTGTCCCAATCAATACATGAGAAGATCAAAAGGTGGGTCCAGTGCGAAAGCCAAGAACTTTTAGACCAAGACAGTGCTGATGAATCCACAGAACGTGATAAAGAATACACATTGCTGTGCACATTTATCTTGAGAACTTGGAGAACACAAATTTAATAGTCATCTAGGCTATAAATTTCTCTTGCAATAAAAGCACAAAGGTCTCCACGTTCCAAAATAGTGTCACTTCTGATCACCTATATTTTGTAGCATACGGAGCATAATGCAAATATTTATGGTGACCTACTGTATTACCAATCTCATTTAGTTTCAAGAGTGCTCTAATATTTTCAGAATGAATTTTCCAGACCAATTTAATTTCTTATCTGATAAAAAATATATAGCTGATATAGTATAACGAATATTGTGAAGAAACAGTAAATTATTTGTAACACAGCAAAGATTCTAACTAGGCCCTGCTTGCTTTCAATGATCAAACTGGGGAAATATAGTCCATAATGTAAATAACATTTAAAAGTTGGCTGGCAAGTGTACTTAAAAAGCAGTTATTGATGGCATAATACCAACCTGGAAATGCAAAGCAAGTGTTAGTCCAAGAGATCAGTGGTAAGTGATGAATTACGAACACCTCTGCTGCTAATTTTAACACAAAGAATAATGTTGAACATACAAAGCAGAAGGAGATAGCTACAACGAGGGAAAAACAGACCAGAGAAACAGAACAGACAGAACTTCATTCAACAATATGACTCCTCTCAATTTAATTCAACCCCCAATTTTTCTGATGGATCCAATAATAACCATTGACATTAATAGAACATGCACATTAAGACTGAATCAAACTTTGCCAATATCGGTGACAATTGTTCTGAGAATGGTTTCGAAAACACAAGTATGTAAAAGGGTTATAGGGAATACAAAGCATTATGCTTATAATTGTACCTGTAATAATAATAATTTTAGTTTTACTTCTAGTCTCACCACATGAAGTGTTTACAGCCTTAAGAACCCCTGACATGATAAAGGGATTGGCAATCATATCATTTCTCATCTTATTTTTAATTAAGTTCCACAGTAATAATGGGTTTTGCTTGCTTTTCCTTATAAAAAATCATCATATAAGACTTCTTGATGCATTCAAGAAAAATCTCCAGGTCTCTTCTAACAAGAAAAAATAACAAACCTGCCTACAGCTACTTATATTTATGAGCATTCAGAGTGTTGTTAGTTTCTCCTGCTCAATATTAATCAGGCAAATGGAAAAGTATGTTGAAGTTCCCATGTTCCTCTTTTTATCTAAAAAATAAAATCAGAAAAGGAAGCAGCATTCTCACCTAAGAATATTCTCCTCCTCAGAAATGATTCCCATTCTTCATGACTTTTTATCATTGTTGTTGTTGCTGTTGTTATATCATCAAGGGATTTAAAGAGTAAATAAAAACCTATGATCCAAACCTCTGTCTCTTCCTATCCCCCAAGTAAGGATCTTCCCTGCAAGGAAACACGTGCATGGATGGCTACCTCACGCCTTCAGCCATGTCACACTGGCACCTGGAAAGTTAGTTCAACTTCCACATGGAGAAGAGTGAGCTAAGTAATTACCCTTGCTTTTCCAAGGCTGAAATTATGGTGAGTTACATCACCCTTTGGCAGAAATATCAACCCTTCCTGTGTTTCCTGGTGAAACACTACTATATGCCTACTCTCATCATGAGGTTTCTCATATATTCCCTGTGTGTTTGGAGATCTTAACATCCATGAGCAAAGAAATTCTCCAAACCCTAAGAGCAGGAAATAGATAATGACTAAAAATGATCTCACTCATTGCAGATCACTGATATAGAATGTATCAGCACCTAGGAAAGATGTTTGCTTTTATTAGTTCTGCACATTTTTGCTACATTTCTTTAGATTTCAAAGATCAAAGATCCAGTTCTCTTGTGACCAAGGTTTCCATTCATGAATTAATGCCTCAAGAAAGGACCCATTGTGTGTGTATGTGTATACATATATGTTGTTTCAGGATCTTGTCAATTGGGGAGAATGCTGCAATGAACATAGGGGTGTATGTAGCTCGTAAAATTTGTGTTTTTGTATTCCTTAGATAAATATTAAAAAAAAGATTCCAACAACACTGACTTTATCATGTAAATTCTCTACCTATTCCTAATCACTGATCCTAAACCAAAAAACTAGCAGAGAAATTTCTGTCAATGACCCTGCCAAAATATGAAGAACTTTCTTACAGGTGTAATGATTTATGTCACCAATTTATGAATACATTTTGTATCAGATGTTCATATACAAGTTGAATTTTGTAGTTGACATGCACTTTCCTACAGAATCAATGGTTTAAAAAATGGCTAGGTTTCCTGGCTAACCTATGAAAGTCTACTTGAACTATTATGTGCCTAAGCAAACAATACTATTTCAAATTTGTTTCACTATCACTTAGAACATTGTTTCTCTATGGAAAAAACAAATCTAAAGTTCATCCATTCACTCATTTCTATTAAACTGAACCATATGAAAATGTCATTTGTGTAGGTCAAACAATAGCTGAATATCAACAACTTCATATGATTAAATCTGATATATTCATTCAAGAAAAATTAACTGTATAGCTTGAGACTGAAAGAGGCTGGGAACAAAGGTGGGTAAGTCAAAGTCCAGGTATTTACAGATCATCACATCCAGTTAACACACAAATGTGTGTAACAGGTACATGACATTATGGACAGCAATTTGATACATTTTGACTCAAGGGCTAAAAACAGATCACACATTTCTTCAATAGAAAGCAACGTAAGCAGTAGATGTCTTCGCCTCTCTTGGACCCCAACTCGTTTTGCCAACCCCACACCCTAAGGAGGGACAGGAGGGTGTTTAAGCATCACTTGGAAGACAAATCACATGTACACACTCAAATGTTTACAGACTTGCCTACAACAGGAAAGGTCAGAGTCAATTCATTCTCCACAAATTTATTCATACGTAATGGCCCATAATTCAAGTTTTCTCATTATTCTCTTTAGCTGTAATGTTCATTCAAGTTTTTCCAGAATAATAGATTAATCAATATAATAAGGATATTCAGTCTGTTTTCTATTTGAAAAATCTCAAGGATGAACACCTCTGCTTTATGTAAGCTGCCTAATTATGTTAACTATATTTGACCGAGTATATATTAGACAGTGAGCCAAGCAGGATGTTTGGATCATAATATGATCTCTTATTCTCAACTCTAATGTACATAGTTAATCTTCAATTAAATTTCTCACCAATTTCCCCATAGCCATATTTGTGCTATAGTCTTGTTATTAAATTCGTATAAAATTATATTTTGGGGAATTGGATGAGACAATCCTAGAATCCAGTCCAATTCCAATAGAATTTTAAAATGTTACTCATCATTCTGAATATAAAGTAATAGTCATTAATTTTAAAAAAATCAAACAATGCAAAGATAAAATAGGAATTGAGTGAAAGTGAAGTCGCTCAGTCGTGTTTGATTCTTTGTGACCCCATGGACTGTAGCCTACAGGCTCCTCCATTCATGGGATTTTTCCAGGCAAGAATACTGGATTGGGTTGCCATTTTCTTCTCCAGGAGATCTTCCCGACCCAGAGATTGAACCCAGGTCTCCCTCATTGTAGGCAGACGCTTTACCATCTGAGCCACCAGGGAAGTCAGTCAAATGTAAATGAAATGAGAGAGAATAAGGACAGCAAGGAATGATGATTAAAAAAAAAAAAAAAGCGAGTGATTTTGCACTTGTAACAAAACTACCATACCCAAAAAGCCATGAACAAAGGGGGAAGGGGTAGTGGGATGGATTGGGAGATGCGGGGCTTCCCTGGTGGCTCAGACAGTAAAGCGTCTGCCTGCAATGCAGGAGACACAGGTTCGATTCCTGGGTTGGGAAGATCCCCGGGAGAAGGAAATGGCAACCCACTCCAGTATTCTTGCCTGGAAAATCCCATGGACGGCGGAGCCTGGTAGGCTACTGTCCATGGGGTTGCAAAGAGTTAGACACGACTGAGCGACTTCACTTCACTTCACTACTATGTGTAAAATAGGTAACTAATGAGAACCAACTGTATAAGCACAGGGAACTCTACTCAATGCCCTGCTGCTGCTGCTGCTGCTGTCACTTCAGTCGTGCCCGACTCTTAGCGACCCCATGGACTGCAGCCTACAAAACAGTATGTGATTAATACCTGACATGGTTTAAGTTTGAAAATGCTCTATAGATTTAGAGGAGAGATGTCACTCCCAGCTAATGTGTCAAAATAGCAGTAGGTCTACTCAATAAATCACTTTATAAATCACTTATTTGATCACTCATTCATTCAAGAGATATTTATTGAGTGACTACAAAGTGTAAAGCCCTATGAGAGTCCCAGGAGATCCAAAACTGAATTGGCCCTTCCCTGCTGCATATTATACTCTCAGGAAGAAGGTATGATGTGAACAACCAATTACACAATACACTTAGGGTGTTATTAAGCTCAAACACACAGGAATACATGGTGCTCTAACAGCATTTGCTGCTGTTGTGCGACTCTTTTGCGACCCCATAGACTGTAGCCTGCCAGGCTCCTGTGTCCATGGGATTTCCCAGGCAAGAATACTGGAGTGCGGTGCCATTTCTTTCTTCAGGGGATCTTCCAGATAAGGCCACCTAACCTAGTGGGAGAGATACGGAACGCGTGCTTGAGGAGTGCTGGTCACTGAGCTTTAAAGGATTCGGAGTGAATTCCTACCATGAAAGACAAATGAAAGCAGCAGAAATGGGGTCTGAATATGGAGAGTTGCAAATGCAAAAGCCTAAAAATAGAAAGGGACAGAGTTATTCAAAGAACTGAAAGGAAACCAGTGTGCCTTGGAGGGCACAGTGCAATAAGAAGGTAGCCAGAGATTAGGCTGGTGAAACAGGCAGTGGCCAGAAACCACAGGGCAAGGTTTCTTCATCGCACTCTACCGACATTTGCAGTCAATAATTCTTTATTGTGAGGACCTGCCCTGCACATTGGAAGATGTTCAACAGCATCTCTTGTGTCTACATGGTAGATGCCAGTGGCACTATTCCCTAATCCTCACATCCTAGGAGAATCAAAATGTCTCCAGGTTTCACCATATGTGCCCTTGGGGATAAAACCATCCCCAGTTAAGAATTACTGCCATAAGGCCTTGTAGGTGATGTTAATACTGAGTCTGACCTTTATCCTTCAAGCAATGACATAATACTGGATACTATAAGGAAATGAGTAATTTTTCAAACAATCTGGGTAGGGCAAGAGGAAATTAAAGAGTGAAGTTCTACAGCTGTCAGAGAAACGATAGCTCTCCAAACCTACAGAAGAGAAGGGGGATCAGTTGGTCAACCCCTCCTGAGATGTTCTAAATGAGGTAAGCTGCCTCCTTGGCAGTGGACATAGGACCACTGGTTGTATATTTCTTCATTGTCCATTTACTTATCTGGATCATTTAGACCTCAGGCACCTTTCGTGCATCTGTGTTCACCAAACAGCCTAGGAGTAACGCTGGAGGAGTGGGACTTGGCTAAAACTTGGTATGGGAAATAAACTGTAAATGAGGGTTATAAAATATGGAATATGTAGCAATGATTATGGGCTTCCCTGGTGGCTCAGTGGTAAACGATCTACCTGCAAGGCAGGTCACTGGGGTTTGATCCCTGGATCAGAAAGATCTCCTGGAGAAGTGAATGGCAACCCACTCTAGTAGTCTTGCCTGGAGAACTCGATGGACAGAGGAGCCTGGTGGGCTACAGTCCATATATTTTATGCTCCTTTGAGTATATCCTCATGTGTGTGTGTATATATGTATATGAATATATTCTCATACTTTCATCACAAAACTAAAAAAATCAAATTTCAAAGCCAGAGCAAATATCAAATACTGACAATGAAGACACTGTGTCACCAGAAGGAGTAATTCTTTTTTTTTTTAAGAGAAGTCTCATGTACTAACTTGAGACCTTTATTGTTTAGAACAGAATGTCAGTCAACTGTTTCCATCCTCATTAACTCGGTTCCTTCTGCTTTAAGAAAAGCATGTAATTTGTCACTGAGGTTTCTTTTTACTTCAGTCCTGCTGCATTGTTAGTGTTTTTATATAGTGAGTGCTTGGAGGGTATTTATCATGTTATTTAGAGGCAATAAATCAAGTAAATCTGGATGAGCTTCTAAAAGACTTGCTATGTACACCCGCATTAAGAACTATCAGCAAATGCTTTCTGTCATAACACTGACCAGGTGAAAGTTAATTGTTTTTAGTGCCTCCACCTTCAGATTTTTCTCTTTTTCTCTCTCGCTCCTTCCCATGTGTGGGCTGTGCCACTGAACTTATTGTTCCTTCTCCATCTGTGCTCACAAACCATGGCCCATCTGTGCAGGATGAGTTTCATTCAAACCAGTCACCAAGAAGCAAGAACCAGTGTCCTGAAGCATCCAACTGGGATGGATAAACACTGCCAATTGAATCCCTTTGACCCAAGGGCCAGCTGAAGTCTCCAACAGCCAGTGCTGTCATTGAATTGCTCTCACTGGAATTCTGGCTCAAAGCCAGACAAATTCCTGACTTCTGCAAAATAACATGATTTTTTTTTCACTTTTTAAAATTTATTGTTAATTGGAAGATCATTGCTGTACAGTGTTGTACTGGTTTTTGCTGTACAATAACATGAATCAGTCATAAGTATACATATGTTCCCTCCCCCTGGAACTTCCCTCTCAGCCCCACCATTTTTTTGAATTGGAGTGTAGTTGCTTTACAATGTCATATTAGTTTCTGCTGTACAACAAAGTGAAACAACTATATATATACACACATATACCCCCTCCCTCTCCCAACCTACCCGTCTACGCCACCACAGAGAATCAAGTTGAGCTCCTGTGCTTTATAGCCAGTTCCCACTATTTATTTCACACATGGTAGTGTGTGTATGTCAATGCTACTGGACTTCCCTGGTGGTCCAGTGGCTAAGACTGTGCTCCCAATGCAGAGGGCCTGGGTTTGATCCCTGGTCAGGGAATTAGATCCCACATGCCTCAACTAAGAGTTTGCATGCTACAGCTAAAAAAAAAAACATATGACTTTGAAACCATTCATGCCATAAGTAAATAATGTATATCTGCTTCTAAGCTCTTGTAGCAGGGGTTCAAGAGCTTTTGCTAGCATTGGAATTGTCTGCACTGCCTTTTACAAATATATATGCCCAGGTCCCACTACAGACTTATAGAATAAGATTAAGCAGAGATAGAAGCTGATCACTTATATTTTTTTAAAAATCCACAAGAGATCCTGCATACCAAATTCTGATGTGCACCGAAATCTGAGAGTCATTCCTATACTTTATAGAATAGAGCAATAATTAATAATTATTGCTGAAACAATTTATTACTTGGTCAAGATAAAAGATAATTGACAACATAAATTTTCATACCTGATAATTTGACGGTTTCCTCTACTAGACTGAAATCTCTTTGGAGGAAACAAAAATAGCCTAAACACCTTTGTACCCCATACTAGCCATATAGCAGACACTCAACAAATTTTAGAAAAATGAGTACTTATCTGCATACATGAATATCAACTCTAATCAGTTTTATTACTTCATTTGTATATAAGAAAAACTTCTAGACATACATAAAGGAAGAGGAAAAAATGGCATGCCAGGATCCTCATTTCATTTTATCACTTAGAAGTGCTATGCAAGGAAGTACAACATATCAGGTCCCCAGGAAGGAAATCCATGCTTCTTTTATCCATCTTTTCCACCATAAGTGTATTTTAAGTCTCAATTATTACAGGAAATTAAAATAAGCCATTTGTACATGATAGTCATCAAGTTCCCGGGAAGAAATTAGATTACTCCCAAATTCCTCACCCAGTCATCTCCCATATGCCCATTCACCGACCTGACTGCTCTTCATGGCATTACTGTTTTGCAATATCTGCCTCAGAAGATGCCTGCATCTTTTCTAAAACAGTGTAATAGTTTCTGTCCTTGTCACAAGTGGCCCACAAAGGATATTCTAGATCCCACATTCGATTTGAGACATCAGCAGCTCAAAGGCAGAGAAAATGCAGAACAGGAAACGCAGAATCAGAATTCCTAACATGCATGTACAAAATGCCACAGGGGCACCGGATTGTGAGGAGACACAAATTCATCTGATGCATCAAACTCTATGCACCGTATACTAGTTCTCTCTTTTATTTATTCTGAACCCATCCAACAATGACAAACATTCTTCTACTTATAGAGCACTCCATGAAAACTGCTGAGTAAGGACACTCTAATAGGTTCTCCGTTCCTAATAAATCACTATAATTTATGTTACACAGGTCCCCCTGGAGAGGATAATAAGAGGCTGATATGCATAACATATTTCCTCAAAAAAAAAAAAAAGAGAAATGCTTTTCACTGGATTCTTACTCTGGACAATCAGTTGTAAAGCAGAAACTTGATGGTTGAGAGCAGGGCATTAAACAGTGTCAAGAGAGATCTGTTGCCAAATGGAGCTTAGTATAAGACTCTTTAAAGTAACTCAGATAAAATTAATGTTACACTGCCTCAGTATCAATGCCATATTTACCATTAGCATGCCTAGGATTGCTGCTAAGAACTCAAGAAAGGGGACCTCAAGGAGAGGGGACCTCAAGGAGCACCACCTGTTGCTTAGAAAATCCTGAGATGCATATTTACTAGTGCCTGTGCTAAGCTGCTTCAGTCGTGTCCAACTCTTTGTGACACTATAGACTGTAGCCTGCCAGGCTCCTCTGCCGATGGGATACTCTAGGCAAGAATACTGGTGTGGGTTGCCATTTCCTTCTCCAGGGGATCTTCCTGATCAAACCGTGCATCTCGCGTCTCTTTAGTCTTCTGCATTGTCAGGCAGGTTCTTTACCACAAGCACCAGTGCAGTCCAACAATAAACCCCGCTGCCACCACCGTGGCTGATGTCCACCATGTCCTATCCATGCCCAGTTGAATTCAGTACTTCCTAACCAGTAAAATGCGTAAGAACCACTGACGCCCAAACCCACCCCTAGAGATTCTGATTCAATAGGTTGAGATAGGGTCCAAATATTGGCATTTCCCCAAATCTCCCACGTGATACTATTAGTCTGTGGACCACACTTTGACATTCTTCCAAGTGATTTTTGTCTGAGCCTTTTATACTACAAAGTTGTTTCTGGATGTTCACATTGACTTGGTAAACTAAGATTTCTGAAGGCAAACCCACTGGGGGATCTGGCCAATATTATATTAATATCATTCTAAGCATTTGCTAGGAAGGACCCTGAATAGGAGAGGACCACTCAGCAGGCCCCTGTAGGTATGATGTTTAGATTGCTTAACTCACTAGAAAGTGAAATAGGCTCCACCATAAGACAGTCTCACTCCAAAGACCACATTCATTCCGTTACACCACAGCTGTCATTAAACTCATAGGGAGATGGAATGATTTACAGGGCAAGAGAGGATCCGAAAGTGTCTGTGGTCAGAATGGGAATATCAACTGTTATGGATTTAACTGAGCTAGCCCTGCCAAACGAGATACATTGCAGTCCTAGAACCATCCCCTAGCAAATCAGGATGTGATTTTATTTGGAATCAGAGTCTTTACAAAGGGGATCAAGGTAAAGTAAAATCATTAGGATGAGCCCTCATCCAATATGAATGGTATTCTTATAAAACACAGAAATTAGAACATAAAGACAGACAGGGAGAAGATGGCCATGTAATCATAAAGAAACACCAACGTGTACTGGAAGCTAGAGAAGGGAAGGAAGGATTCTCCCACAGAGCCTTCAGAGAGAGCACAGCTGTGCATACATTCTGATTTCAGATTTCTAGGGACTAGAATTATCAAACAATAAATTGTTCTTGTTTTAAGACATCCAGGTTTTGGTACTTTCTCACAGCAGCCCTTTGCTCAGTTGCTAAGTTTTGTCTAACTATTTTCGACCCAAGGACTGCAGCCCACCGAGCTCCTCTGTCTGTTGGATTCCCCGGGCAAGAATACTGGAGTGAGTTGCCATTTCCTTCTCCAGGGGATCTTCCTGACCCAGGGATCGAACCTGTGTCTCCCATGTTTCCTGCATTGCAGGTGGATTCTTTACCAATAGCCACTGGGGAAGCCCTAAGCCACACATTTTCTAAGCCACAGCAGCCCTAGAAAACTAATATAAACATTGGTTATATATATACAGGAACAGAAGAAAGTGCTAACTAAGGAGGTTAAGAGGTCATTGCTGGACAGAGAAAAGTGCTATATCATAGGACCAAAGGGGAAAGAGGTCAAATTGAATTTCGATTAAAGAGAAACATGTAAGAATTTCATAGAAATTACCTAAACACTTGCCTTCCCTTTAAAATGACCTTTCCGGTCAAGGGAGCAACAGGTCATGTGACGAGAAAATCTCAAAACATTTTTGCAACATCAGTTGTTAGCAGAAAAGAACTATAACAAATTCTTACAAGTCTACAGGACCTTACTATTCAAAACATTTTTATCACTAATTCTTAAAACAATCTGATGAGGCAGACATAGCCTCCACTGCTTAGTAAGAGTTGAGAAGAAAACTGAACTTTAAGTGAAATTACAAATATGCCAACATTATGTTAACTGTTTCTTTATTTAGTATCTACAATTACCTTCTGAGGGAGTTGTTAGTCACCTTTCACAGCAGAAATATAGAAATCTTAGGCAAACTGTCCAGAATCAGAGAGCCGTAACTGTTTTTGTTTTCTTTTTTTTTAAGAAAAGGCAGTCAAACTCATCTGTTGCCTCTAAAATTCATGTTCTTTCCACTACATAGTAACAGATCTCCATTGGGACTGCTGAACTCTGGGAAATAATTCCTGAAATTAGTCAAGTACTGAAGCTAGAACTACATTTATTTTCCTTCTGACTTCCCTTCACCCATTTCTCCTCTCCCCCAGCCCCTGCCTCTGGCAACCACCACTCCGAATCCATTAGCTTAGTTTAGCTTGTCTTTAGCTTAGCTTGTCTTTTTAAGATTCTATGTGTAAGAAACATCATACAATATTTGTCTTTCTCTGTCTTACTTATTTCACTTAGCATAATGCCCTTGAGGTCCATCCAAGTTTTCACGGCTGAATAACATCCCATTTCATATATGTACCACAATTTATCCATTCATCCATCAATGGATCTTTACATTGCTTCCATTTTTTGGCTGTTGTAAACAGTGCTGCAATGAACAAAGGGGTTCATTATCTTTTCCAATTAGTGTTTTTGTTTTCCTTGAATTAACACTCAGAAGTACTATTACTCTTGGTTTCATTTCTCTTTCCTATTATTTTGGGGTGGGGGTCTCTACTGTAATTATTTCCCCATGATCTTCATTATTCCCTTCCTTCTGCTGACTTTGGGCTTTGTTTGTTCTTTTCCTAATTTCTTTAGATTGTAGTGTACATTATTTATTTGAGAATATTCTGCTCTTTCTTTAATCAGGTTGTTTCTTGTCACTGAATTGTATGAGTTCTTTATATATGTTTGATATTAACCATTTATGGGGTACATGATTTGCAAACATTTTCTCCCACTCAGTAGGTTGCATTTTTATTTTCTTTTGATGAAGAAATGATGATTTCCTTTGCTACGCAGAGGTCTTTTAGCTTGATACAGTCCTGCTTGCTTATTTTTGCTTTTGTTGCTTTTACTTTGGGTGTGAGAGTCAAAGATTATTCCTAAGGTACATCAAGGAGCTTACCATCTACGTTTTCTTCTAGGAGATTTATGGTTTCAGGTCTTAAGTTTAAACCCTTATTCCATTTTGAGTTAATTTCTGTGTATGAGGTAAGATAGTGGTCTACTTTCTTTCTTTTGCATGTAGCGATCCAGTTCTCTCCTTAATTATTTTCCAGTAATTATTACAATGAGATAGATACTAAAAGTAGATTAATGAAACTGTGTCTGCTTAACTTCACAGTAATAATTAGAAGATATTTCTCCTCTCCAAGAGAACTTTGGGCACAGAGCAGCTAAAGAAAATTCACATAGAAGTACCTAGAATTTATTGCTGCCAAAAAGAAATATATTTCCTACCAATGTGTATTAATAAAATGGACTTTCTGGTCAGGTGGACAGCTTTAACCAGCTATGTGGTTAGGAAATCTTGAGATAGAATTTGGAGGTCACAATCAGAATCATGTGTAAACTTACTTATTCTTCTCCTTGATAAACAGTGGAAAATCAACTTAGGACACAAACCATATGGCACATTACAATGTAAAATTTAAGCATTTTAATAACATCATGTTTTTTTTACCACACTGAATATTAAATAAAGCTTTATGGTTTAATACAGATTTCTCACAGGACCTAAAAGGTTTTTTTCAAACACTAACCTAATTCATTCTAAGATCATTTTTCATGCACCTTTAAGTTCTAAAAGAAGATTCCAATACTGATTAAAATCCAAGTATCCAGAAAAGCAAATGAGACAGCATTCTTTTATTATTTAATATTTATTTTTGGACTCAGAGTTATAAAGCTTATCCAAGAGGCATTTAACTTATCCATGTAGACTTAATACCTTACAGAACTGTATTTTAAATAATGATCATGATGGAAAGTCTCTAAGAGAGATGACCTCCACAATGCCAAACATTCCATACCTGAAGGGAATTCCCAGGAGAGAGGATAGTCCTTCATGGGATATCCTACCTGTCCCCAGGCTCTCTTCTCATTATCAAAATTAACCTGAAGTCTCAACTGTGCCCCAGAGTTTAGGATCCTAATCTTATTAAAAATATTAATAAGATCATAAACAAAAACATGAGCAACTCCAGCCCAAAATTTAGCATCAAACAGAATCAACATAAGTCTCCTTGGATGTTAGCTCAATCCAGGTGCTTATAACCAAATTCTGATATTTAGTTCTAGTTTCTGCACTCAAGTCTTTAGTTCAGTATCATGTATGGTGCATGTTTTCCTCCAAAATTGCAACTTTGGCTTCATCTGGGCAGCCTCTCTGCTGGAATAGAGTCTTGCCCTAAATGCCATTCTAGTGGCTGAGAACTTGCAATGAGTGGAATGGCTTCTCTGGTCCTACCAGCCTAAAGGTCTGCCTGGAGTCCTAAGCACTTGCATTATGTTATGTTAGCTTACCTGTCAAAACACTTATAACTCCATGACGAGCCCTTATTTTGTTTGTTGCTATACTTCTTAACAATGGTCTCTGCATCTCATCAACCAGATTAAACTGCATATATCATTTTATCATCTGTTCCATTCCAGTGAGGTGGCCTTTCAATATACTCTGTCCTTCCAAGATTGACTGTGCTACAGCCCAGGCCTGAGCACAACCTACTGTAGTGATCACTTTTTGGATTCACCTAAATACAGAATTGTCATCACCTTGTCTTTCCTTCATCCTTTAGAGTCTTCATCCTCAAAACTTCATAATCTCTACCAATCTCGATGGTTTTATAAAATAAAATTCAGAACCTCAAAAAAAGGAGCTACAGATATCAGCCATAAGTGATGATGTAACAAATATTTATAAGTAGTATGTCTCTCATTTCTAAAAATAGAAAAGATGCCACTTTAATTAATATTTCAGTGTTTGGCTTAAATCCTGCCTTATTTCAGAGGGATAAGTAATATTTGCACTTAATGAAAATTATACAATAATTGAATCTCAAGAATTAGTCAGAATAATCTTTAAATTTTACCTGTTGGTGCTTTGTTTTGCTTTCAAAGAATTTTGGAAATATGTCACATACTAAGTACCTTGCAAGGAGTCTATTCTTCAAAGGAAAGGCCTAAGTTGTCTATCATATAATATGTGATAATTCTATCTGATATTAAACCCATAAATCCCTATACATTGGTTGAAACCACGTGCTGGGGAATTTTATTAAGATTTATAAAAGCTTTACTGCCATCAGATTGAATGCTGCCTTAACAATTATGATAATCATTTTGGAAAAATTGACCAAACAAAGGAAAGCACTAAAAAATAACAAGTGGCACTTGTTCTAACATTCTAAAGCAAATATAATCCTCTTAAATTCAAAAATCTTCTATTAATTACTCATGAGACTTTAACTGTTCTTCACAGTTTCCAAACCTTTTCATCTTTGAAATGCATATTTTCAGATACATACAGAAGTACTTGAGAAGCCACTAACAGTATGATCCTAAATTAACATTATTTTCCTTCGTGAAAGAGAGGAGGCAGTGGGTACAGAGGGTATTAAGAAGGTATGGATTGTTTTGCTTGTTTGTTTTCTAGGTACCAGGAAAACTCAGGTTACAAACTCTTCCTCCCCTTTCATCTATATCCTGTTGTTTGAATTAACCAAAGCTTTCTAGTTTACATTCTTAATATAAACATGACTAACAATAATCTAGGAATTTTAACACTTTTTCAGTTTAGTTGCTCAGTCATGTCTAACTCTTTGTGATCCCATGGACTGCAGCACACCAGGCCTCCTTGTCTATCACCAACTCCCAGAGTTTACTCAAACGCATGTCCATTGAGTCGGTGATGCCATCCAACCATCTCATCTTCTGTTGTCACCTTCTCCTCCTGCCTTCAATCTTTCCAAGCATCAGGGTCTTTTCAAATGAGTCAGTTCTTCGCATCAGGTGGCCAAAGTGTTGGAGTTTCAGCTACAGCATCAGTCCTTCCAATGAATATTCAGGACTGATTTTCTTTAGGATAGACTGGTTTGATCTCCTTGCCGTCCAAGGGACTCTCAAGAGTCTTTTCCAACATCACAGTTCAAAAGCATTAATTCTTCAGCACTTAGCTTCCTTTATGGTCCAACTCTCACATCCATACATGACTACTGGAAAAACCTTAGCTTTGATTAGATGGACATTTGTTGGCAAATTAATTCTCTGCTTTTTAATATGCTGCCTAGGTTTAACACATTAAAGCTGCTATTATGTCTATGTAACTTAGAGCAACAAAATCTCTATATCTACAGATAAAGCAGTGAAAGTTACAGATCATGACGATACCAGGAATCCGCACCTGGAAAAGGGGTTGCCAAAAGGTAGCAAAGAGCAACATATCTGGGGATAAAACCAGACCAATCATGTGCATTTCCCATGAGCAGGGAAGTCTGAACAGCCTGTGTCAGCTTGCACCAGGCAGGCATCGTCATGATACAGCCAACAGACCAAGCTTTAATAAACGTGAGGTGGAGTGATTTTTAGCTCAGACTCATCCTCCTTTGATCTGGCTCCACTGTCTGCTGCTTACATGCTGGTAAATCAATAGTCTTTAGCAGACATGAGTCCTTCTGCCAAACATCTTGGAGGCCAATCATTTTTTGGAAAATTCCATGAGAATAGTCTTTTTAATTCTTTTGAAGTACCACTAGCCAAATGCTAGCTGAACGGCTGGGCTTAAAATCTCTCTCAGGTATGGAAAGGGAAGACAAGCAATTCATCTCCTTCAAGCTTCCAGACTATGTGAGAACAGAGCAAGACCTAGGATGTCTGGGCTGATTTCTGCTTCTCCTCTCATTTGGCACAAACACGTCCCCATCTGTGTTTCTTGGGCCCTTTGAAAATCACTGTGCCTGATATTTTGAGGCCTTGAACACCTGAGATAGCATTCCTCTTAGAGGGAAAAACAGACAACTATCCATTTAATATAGCAATGGGTTTGTTTATGGAGAAATGGAATTAGTGCATCTGACAGACATCTGAGACCCGGATATTCCTTACTTACTGTGGATATTGTCAAAGTCATAAGGAAGAAACAAGAATATAATTCTAAGGAAATATCGTTCCCACAAATTAAATTGACTCCATTCATGCTCCAGTTGTGCTATTCATTTCCAAAGTTTTCTGCGCTGATAACCTCCGTCTCAACTTCTCCACTCACGCTTCAGGCTCACACATTCTCTTAATCTGTTAATTATCTGTATTAAGTTATTCATTGACTACTATATGCTTTGGGTTGGAATCTGACCAAGCAATAAAGTTGTATGCTCTCCTATAAATAACTTATAAGAGACAAATTTAGATTTCATCATACAACGCACATGATGTACTCCCCAGAGAGATGTTAGCATTAAAAACAAAGATGCTTACCTTTTTCTTTCAAAGCAAAGTAATGTGGATTCTCAAACTTGTAGTTCAAACTAAAATATTCAAAAGCAACAAATTATTTACAGGTAAAGAAGTTATGCTTTCAACTTATACCCTACAAACTTTGGCCATGTCCTCTACTAAAAAAAAAAAAAAATTGAACCTAGATCTGGGATGCCAGGTATTACCTGGGGCTATTTATAATGTTTATTAAAAAATTGAGAAATATTACATATGAGAGAATCTAACGTAACATTTTTCCTTTCCCCTTCCCCAAATCAATCTAATTACAATGGTTACCAGAACACTATGAACGAAACCATTGTTCTCAACACACAGGTAACAAACCACACGGCTACTGCTGCTAAGTCACTTCAGTCCTGTCCGACTCTGTGCGACCCCAGAGATGGCAGCCCACCAGGCTCCCCCGTCCCTGGGATTCTCCAGGCAAGCACACTGGAGTGGGTTGCCATTTCCTTCTCCAATGCATGAAAGTGAACGTGAAGTCGCTCAGTCATGTCCGACTGTTGGCGACCCCATGGACTGCAGCCTACCAGGCTCCTCCGTCCATGGGATTTTCCAGGCAAGAGTACTGTATTGGGTAGCCATTGCCTTCTCCTAACAAACCACAAGGAAATTTCTCAAACCACTATTGCCTACAGAGTCAACAAAAGACAAGAAAGATTACAGACGGCCTGCAGCATGAAAGACCAGAGCAAGGGAGCTGAGCACTAACAGAGAACTTAAGGATAAGAACACTGGAGGGAAAACCAGATGAAATGATGAAACTTCCAGTTTCAGGAAGAAAAGCTAGAGAAATAAGGGACCCAGTTAGATAGGGATACAAAGGTCAGAGTAGCCCTTGGCTATAATAAGGGATCCCAAAGGCAACAATGCTATAATTTGCTTTGGAAAAACTAAGACTGGATCCAAAAGATTAAAGTGTGTTTCTGATACTATTTGACCCCAAAATTCAATCTGCTCTCATGTTTGTTGTATATCAGAGCTAGAAAAATGAGTTAAGATAAGTCCTATGATTTATTGCTAACCAATTAGGGAGCTTCTGGCTCACTGATCAGAAACAAAGATTAAAGGAAAAAGATACTATAAAGGCTACACTTCTGCAATCTTCTATCTCAACTGACTACACAAAAAGATATGCAGAATCTCATTTAATATGGGTTATAAATCACTGCAAGTGTTAAAGGGAAAAACAGATGTTAACATTTAAACATGTTTCTTCTGAATTTTGGGTTACTGTTATCTAACTGATAAAAATATTTTTAAATGAAACTAAAAGTGCCCTTATTTTGACAGAGCAAATCTATCCAATATAAAAATATTTATATAAATTTAAAATATTTGTATACATATAAAGTAAATACTGGTACTATAATTGCTATTTGGCCCACTTCATTCTAACTGCCTATGCCATAATTAATTAGCAAAACCAATGGTCAGGATCAATACATGAATAACTAAATAAACCATGTGGATTGAGGGCTTTGTCTTGGTCTAACAGTTATTTAACAGATTACTGTTCTGTTCATTAGATGGAGTTAATACTTCAACATATTACTTACAAAATCCCAAGAATTTTAAGTTACACTTTTACTTTTTATTCCTTAAGCTAACACACAGAGAAAATGCATATAAGATACTGAGTGAAGTCAGTCAACAGAGAAGGAGAAATATCATACGACACCCCTTATATGAGGAATCTAAAACAAATGATACAAATGAACTTGCTAACAAAGCAAAATAAGACTCACAGACTTAGAAAGCGAACTTATGGTTGCGGAGGGGCGGGGGGAACGATGAGTGAGAGGGATAGTAAGGGAGTTTGGGATAGACATATACACACTGCTATATTCAAAATGGATAACCAATAAGGACATTCTGTATAGCACATGGAACTCTGCTCAGTGTTACACGGCAGCCTGGATGGGAGGGGAATTTGGGGGAGAATGGATAAATGTATGTCTGTGTGTGCATACATACATATATATATATATATATATGGCTGAGTCCCTTTGCTCTTTAATTGGCTATATCCCAATACAAAATTGAAAGCTAAAAACAAAAAAAAGAAAATACATGCAAGAAGACTAAGATCATCCTAAAATTAGCTAAGTAAAATAGTAATAATACTAATTACATCAGGAACTGAAGCATCAACAAGTGTGATTTATTAATATGTGATAAACATATTATCAGAGAAATTTTCATCAATTCTGATGTCTCTGCAGCATCTCAGCAGTAGCAACATCTTTAGGACAGAAATAAGGTTAGGGTAGAGGGAGGGAGAAATAAGGAAGGCCAGGTGTCTGAATGCCTGAGTTTTAGATCCCCAGTTGATAATTTGCTTGACATCTGACAAGTCATAACCTCTGTAAACCACAAATCTTCCTTAATATATAAGCTCAGCTTGTGTCCCAGAAGCATTGTGATAACTAAATTAGATGGTGCAAGTGGCATTACTTTATAAATGATAAAGTCCAATATAATATAAATATATTACTACCACCAATGTTCAGCTCAACAGAGGAAACAATAAGAAATAATGAAGAAAAAATTGGATTAGATGCTGGGTTTATTTGATCACAGAGTACTGTAAAGTTTCATTAATTCAATTTTCAATGTAGATTTTCAAACTTACTTATCCAAAGTGTTAGTTTGGCATTTTTTAATAAATACTTGTTTAAGCATAAATCTTATTTAACTAGATAATTAATAAATTATCTTCTTTCCTTGAAGTACACATAGCCAAAATGCAAAGCAACTGTCATTTTACTATCTCAGTGAGACTTTTTTAAAGTAAATAATAACATTTTAGTTTCACTTCAGTCTACTAGCCTTCAAGAATGATCTAGTTCTGAATTTTCTGGAATACTAGGATATGCATAAACAGAGGCTAAAACAGAAAATGGGCGATTACTTTCTCAGTCAGAAAGTTTCTGAATAAAAACTCCTCACAAGTACTTTATCCGACACTTTGTGACCCCGTGGACTGTAGGTCACCAAGCTCCAGAGGTCCATGGGATTCTCCAGACAAGAGTACTGGAGTGGGTAACCATTCCCTTCTCCAGGAGATCTTCTGGACCCAGGGACTGAACCCAGGTCTCCTGCACTGCAGACAGATGCTTTACTGTGTGAGGCACCAGGGAAGCCCTAAAACATCGGAGAGGGAAAAAAAAAAAACAAACTACATACATTCTCACTTTAAAGAAAACAATGTGTTACAATAAAGTGATCTCTGAAGTATATTTTTTCAATTTTTTTTTTTTTTTTTTTTTTGGTGATCAGCTTAAGACAGAGATTGCTTCCAATCAGGGAAATTCTCTCTCAACATCCACAGTGAATCACTTAGGGAAAAGCAAATGTACGACAGTAACAACACTCTTGAGATACTAGAAATTAAAATCCTCACTTAGCAGTACACGTTTTCCTAATTCGAATTCCCAGATTCCTGAATCTTCATTTGTTGTCAGTTACTACTCAACATTTTATCATAATGCTGTTTCATAAAATTCAATTTCACTTATGCCCTCATTAGTTTCATGTTATAATCATAGTGAACGTGTTATTCAGTCATGTCCCATTCTTTGAAATCCCATGGACAGTAGGGCTACTGAGGACCAGGATCCTCGGTCCATGGAATTTTCCAGGCAAGAATACTGGAGTGGGTAGCCATTCCCTTCTCCAGAGGCTCTTCCTGACTCAGGGATCAAACCCAGGTCTCCTGTATTGCGGGCAGATAAGCTGTATTATGAGTAAACTCAATATACAAATTGTCCAAATCATAGAATTAATAAAATAGAGAACTGAATGATTTTGAATAATCCAAGGCCCAAATGTTCTTGAGTTATTTCATAGTAGAGAACAGGACCCACTAGCAATACGTAAATATTTTAGCTGGAAACCACATACACAATGAACATAAACCAAAGGAGAGGAATGTATCACGAACGATCTGATAATATAAGCAAGATATCTGTAGGCAGAGTCACATTAAGAAGCTGACTGGCCATGCAGTTGCTCATGTTATCAAGAAACTATCACTAGAAAATTGGAGAAAACTGTACTGCCACAAAGTTATCTCAAGGAGAGTCTGTATGAAAGAATAAGTCTCAGGAGGAGGAGTATTTCCTCCAGTGATATTTGTTCAAACAGCTCTGGTGATGTCCCTTCAAGGGAAGGAGGTGGCATTCCCTGAGTGAGCCTCCAGAAGCCTTCCTGCACCCACCATTCCCTCCACTGGCATCCCTCCAGAGAAACGTTAAAGGAGAATGGATAGATACATAGGTTTGGCTGAGTCCCTTCACTGTTCACCTGAAACTATCACAATATTGTTAATTGGGTATACGCCAATACAAAATGTTTTTTGGTGTTAAAAAAATTTTTTTTAATAAAGAAAATTTTCCAAAAGGGGCATTGCTCAACCAGGGCACCCAGATGTCACCTAACATGATCGGATTTTCCTTTTAGATGCTACACTCTGTGCCAGCACTGTGAGTTGGAGGGGAGACAAGTAAGGTCACAGAGATATGAGCAGACAACCACACTGACCCTGGAAGAAGTGTCTGGCATGTAACCCAGGGGCTGTGAGGATGAAAAGGAAGCAGGTGAACCCAGGCATGAGTTTGGAGGAGGTCATACAGGACACCAGAGAAGGCAATGGCAACCCACTCCAGTACTCTTGCCTGGAAAATCCCATGGGCGGAGGAGCCTGGTAGGCTGCAGTCCATGGGGTCGCTAAGAGTCGGACACGACTGAGCGACTTCACTTTCACTTTTCATTTTCACACATTGGAGAAGGAAATGGCAACCCACTCCAGTGTTCATGCCTGGAGAATCCCAGGGACAGCGGAGCCTGGTGGGCTGCCATTTACGGAGTCGCACAGAGTCAGACACACTGAAGCGACTTTGCAGCAGCAGCAGCATACAAGGAACAAGCCAACAAGGAGAAGAACAGAGAGCCCTTAACTAAAATATTTTCAGCTGAATAATGGGTGCATGCTCAGTAGTATTTAACTGTTTGTGACCCAATGGACTATAGCCCACCAGGCTCCTCTGCCCATGGGATCCTTCAGGCAAGAATACTAAAGTGGGCTGCCAGTTCCTCCTCCATGAATAATGGGTGAAAGAAGCTAAACAACATTGAATTCAGGAAGAAATGGGAGACTATGAAAAAAAAAAAAGAATATAAACCCTTTCTCCAAGAAGACTGACTATGAAGGGGTGTTTCCAATCATCTTTAATGTTTTAATAGCATTAGGAGAAAGTCAACATATATGGGAAAATAGAAGGAGATGTAAACCAGGTTGCCAGGTGAAGTCACTTTATATATTATGTAAGATGCTATTAGATTTATTGAGTGACATATTTACAACATAAAGAGTAAATTAGAGTCTTACCAAGAAAACCCTCTGCACCTCACACACAAACAGCATTGACAAGGTTCTGCAGGGAAGCATTGTTAGCAGTTACCTGTAAAAGAGCAGCCTTGAAAATTTCCAAGCTGCCACCTGAATATCAAAAATGAATAATTTAGCTAAGTGTGAATTACCTTCAGACAATGTGTAGATTCACAAGAATAAAATCAGACCTATGCTGGCCAGAGTGATGGCACAGTGCCAGCTTGTTTGGGTACACAGCAAAGCCATCTCTCCCTGGTACCTTTGAGAAAGCCCTTTTTTTTTGCAAAGACAACTGCAAGATGCCTCTGCTTTGCTCAGTGGTAAAAAATCTACCTGCCAGTGCAAGAGACACAGAAGACACCAGTGTGAGCCCTGAGTCAGGAAGATCCCCTGGAGGAGGAAATGGCAACCTGCTACACTGCTTTTGCCTGGAGAATCCCATGGACAGAGGAGCCTGGTGGGCTACAGTCCAGGGGAGTCTCAAAAAGCGACACAAAAGTGAGCATGCCCACATGCTGCTACTATTACCATTTCTGAAGGGCACAGAAAACACTTGAAACCATGTCCTCTGGTCTACAGAGACACCCATTTTAAAAGTTACAATTGCATCTCTGGCCAAGATGTCACAAAGATTAAAAAAAAAAGAAAAACTGCAACTCCACACTCACTCATGTATGTAAAACAAATAGTATCCATACTTATTAGTTAACAACATGAAACACCTCCATATAACTCCTGGTAACCTGGCAGGAAATCCCTAAAACCAAAAGTTAAAGTGATTTTAAGCCAGCTGTGTGCTACAGCCGGCTAGCACTGGCTCAGGAGAATCAGTTATGTATGGTACTTCTTCCCAACTCCTTGTTCAGTGAGGTCAAGTCAATAACTTAACAGCTATGGTGGGAGTATTTATGCCAAAGAAACTGGAAAACACTGCAAATCAGAGTTGTGTCCCCTTCTAGAGAGGAATTGTTAAACGTTTACCAGCCTACCATGGCTCTAAGCATCCTTGTGTCAGATCTATAAAAGGCAAACTTGGGTCCCTTCCTATCTCTCAGTCTGGAAGAGTGCTCCAGGATTTCCAAAGGACCAACGTTTTCAAGTCTGAAAGTTCACTCTCTCCAAGGGAGCACACCTTAACAGCATCCTTAGTGTTGCTAAATTACACCTTTTTTTTTTTTTACTAAATCAGCTTTTGGTATTACTCTAATATTTCAGTTTCATGCTTCCTGACAGCTAGGAGTCTAATTACTACTCTGCCATTCATTCATTCAGCAATGCTTGACTCTTCAGACCTTTAACCCAGTGAGGCGTACACATTTACTCCTTATTCCTCCTCCTCTTGCCTGCTTCATGCAAAAAGACTTCATCCAGAAACAAATGCCCCTTCTTTGTGATAAGGAATGGCACTCATTACTCATAACCTTGCTTTACAAGCATGTGCTCCTTGTTCTGTGCCAGGCACTGGCAATAAAAAAATGAATCAAGCACAGTCCCTCCTTACGAAGGGTTATGAGATCAAGCCGGCAGACAGACATCTAAACAGCTGCTTCCTTGTGTATTTTAAGAGTAGAAATAGCAAGAATATTTTGTAACAATAAAAATAGGAACAGCAAGAATATTTTGGAATTCCAGGAGAATTTCAAAAATAATGTCTTATTACACAAATACTTCAATGCAATTCACATATTTAGTGACTACAAGGAGCCAGGCACTGTGCATACCTCTTCTGTCCCTGATGATACAGAAACATAGTGAGAGAAACAGACATGCAACCAGTAAAGTTACACTAAAGTATGGGCTGTATGTAGGCTGCCTCTCAGCAGTAAGGCACACTCTAGTCCTCAAAACCATATCCTATATGGTCAGAAAACTGTTGAGTTAAATAAAACCAAAACATACACAAGCTGGCATTCTTTCTAAAATAATTCTCTGCTCCATTCAAAGAAAGAACCAATTATACTAATGGAACCCTTCTCTGTAACCACTAAATGCATTTTATAATATTAATGGTTGTCAAATAACATGAAACTTTTGTGCATCACACATTAATGTCATAGATTGCTACCAAGTCTAAGAAATTTTCAACTGATATTTTGTCATTTATGAACAGCTATAATCTTTTATAAATGAGAAAATTAATATACACTAATTTCTATTAACAAAATATCAAATGCAATAAGCAAAGTAAAAACTAAACATAGTTTACCCTATATTAACAAACTCGAACAACAAATATTCCAATTTTGTTACAACATGATCAAAATATACAATCGCTAAGAATTAAATCTCCATACAAAAATTTATTTCATCCAAAGGAACACACAACAACCTGTTCCTAAAGCAATTGTAGTCTAAAAAATTTTTTAAACACATTTTTCCAAAGATAGCTCCTGAATATATCTCTTTACGTTATTAAATAATTTAATAATTATTCCATGTGGCAGTCTTAAAAGATCACAATACTGTAGCTGCATGACATTATAACAACTTACATGCATATATATGATATCTTAAAAGAAACTTAAGATAATTTTCATATTAATTTATACAAGGGGTCAGCAAGTATTTTTTAAAATATACCAGATAACAATAATTTTAGGTTTTACAGTCCATATGGCTTCTGTGGCAATTACTAACTCTGCCTTTGTACTATGAAAGCATCTATAGATAAAATATATACTAACAAGCATGCCAAGTTCCAATAAAACTTTGTTTACAAAAACAGGCAGTGGGCCACAAGTAGCCTACAGACCATAGTATGCTAATTCAATAGCATGCTAATTTCATAGTATGCTAATATCAATTTCAAGTTTAAAACCTGAGCCAATTCAAACATCTTCTAATCCTTGCCACTATCTCCTCCTTGTTTTACCTTCTCTTCATTTTGGGAAGACCATCCTAATGTCTGCTCTAAGCAACTAGTGATTATATACTTTCATATAATAATATTTTAAACAGTTCCCTGCCTATGCACCTTCTATCAGTCTCTTAACACCTGTAATGAACAGGCATTAATACATAGTAGCCCCTCAGAAAAGGCAATTGGTTCCAGCAGTTCCATTAAAATGATGGAAGCTGCTCTGCCTAAATTCTAATTGTTCTAGAACTTCAGGATCTGACCTAGCACATAAAAGCAGAATTTAAGACAATCTGAGGATTTTGTGAATATATTAGTGGCAAATGAAGATTACACCCAAGCACTGATATTTATTGTTTGCTAAACAGAGAGTACAAATTTTAAACTGATAATTTGTTTAAGGTTCATTATTTGAGTACTACTTGAAAGTTTCGGAGAAGGCAATGGTTACTGAGAAGTTTATAGTTCACTCTTTCTTCATAAATTAAGTAAAATAACATTGGCTCATTAAAAGAAGTGAAAGCTTATGGAGAGAAAAGGTTGAGAGTTTAGTGTTTCTTTTTATCACATAGAATTTTCTGAATGGAGCAATAAGCTAAAACAGTGCAGAAATACAAAATTTAATCTCCTGGGACCAATTACTGATGGTCCCATAAGACTTCTAAAATAAAGTTAATTTAATTCATTGTAATCCAAATCAAAATCATGAAAACACATAAAAAGTGAACAGTACATCTTCCCTAAGCAGTAATTTTTCCTTCCCTCAAGTGTCTTGTGTATATCATTACAACTCAGATTAATATTTACTCAGTAATTGGTTTTTACTTGTTTGGTCAATATAAGATGCTGCTCTGAATACACATTTAATCTTCTGGTATGTATTTAAAACTATTCTCACTGATTTTTTCATTGTGAGTTTGAAAGAATATATGTATGGAAAATGAAAAGACCCTGTATAGAGAAACTAACATGAAGAGTATGTAAGACTGTTATGTGACTCTAAGAAATGGATAATTTACTAACTGTGAAATAAAATTAATAAATAGGCTAAAATCTTTGCAACTTCATTATGATCCTATCTGAAATATTTATTTTAACTGAAAAAATAATTTTAACATAAAGCAAAGCATTTATTATGCCAACAAAAAAGGCCTCAGTAACTCAATTTATCAGGAAAATGTTGAGGGGATCATTACCCTTTTTAATTCCTTTGCAAGTTGAGAAGCTATCTCACGCAGCAGAATTAAATTCTACTAATGCCAGTTCTGCCTCAGTTGCTTAGTAATGAGCGATTTTGGTCAAGTTAATGTCTCTCTGGGTCTCAGTTTGTTCCCATGTAAAAGAGAAATAACATTAGACTCTATTTTGTCATGTTGAAAGCGAAGTGAAAGTGAACGTTGCTCGGTCCTTTCTGATTCTTTGCTACCCCATGGACAACACAGTCCATGGAATTCTCCAGGCCAGAATACTAGAGTGGGTAGCCTTTCCCTTCTCCAGGAGATCTTCCCAACCCAGGGATCAACCCAGGTCTCCCACATTGCAAGGGGATTCTTTACCAGCTGAGCCACAAAGGAAGCCCTTTGTCATGTTGATATGAGATTATGTGAGAAAATACTTGTAATCTGCAAATAAACAGAGCTTAATACATAGAAAATGTTGAATAAATGTTAGCCACCAAATACATTCATTTTTCTTGGTTTTATGTAATTTTATTTACTACAAGTTGACCTTGAACTGCAAACAAGAGGCTATAGCTACATATAGAAAGGATAATTGGGGTCTTTTAGTTTGGACAAGAGAAACACATTAGAGGATACCTCAGTACATAGGATATAACTGTGAACTTCTAGTGACTAGTAACAGCTGTAAGGCCAGTCTAGTGCAGGGGTCCCCAGCCCCTGGTACCAGTTCCTGCTAGGAACCTACCTAGGAGGTAAATGGCAGGTGAGCAAAGCTTCGTCTGTATTCGCAGCCATTCCTCATTTCTCACATTACCTTCTGAACTCTGGCTCCTGTTAAATCAGCAGCAACAAAATAAATGTCATCTGTTTGAATCATCCTAAAACCATCCCACCCTCCATCGGTCCATGAACAACTCTCTTCCACGAAATCGGTGTCTGGTGCCAAAAAGGCTGGGGACCGCTGATCTAGACAGACCACTGCAGGCAGGAAGACCAAGCAATGCTTTCAGCCAGCAACACCAAGCTGACCAAAACCCAAAAAGCAGAAGTAACAGATTCGACGGCTAACACCTCCAACTCAAATACGGAAAGCGTGTCTGCATGTCGACAAACTCAAATGTACACATGATATTAAAAGGTTTATACTTTGCCTTTTCGGCCATTTCATCATCAGTGCCTTAGATTGAATATAAAGACTTGCCCATTATGTTGCCAGCAAAGAAACATTGCAAAAATAAAGTTCTAGAACACTTAAACTGAAGTCTCAAATGAGGCAAAAATCTGAATTCACCTCAATGTCTTCAGCCTGAAGAAGATGGAAACCAGTTACAAGACATCTTAAGCTGTAGCCCACTTAAAAGTATTAAATAAGAAAGGGAAGGTGTATTTTACTGTGAATTGCACTTTGAAGTAAAGGCAATATAATGGTACTTCTGGAATCTCATAAACTTTGAATAAAAATGGAGCAGTTCACACCTAATGCTGTGTTTTATAAAACTCTTCCAGATACTTGAAGTGTGAAAGCTACTACTTTACATAAAACAACATTCTAATCTGTAAAGCTGTGTTCTAAATATATAACACATGGGTACATTTCATGGCATTTTAAAATGCTTTGTTTTCTGGACCTGCATTTATTGGTGATATCAGAACCAAAGAATTATAAATGTGTCCCAGTTTAAAGTATGGGAACACTGTGATTTCAACACAGTTTTATTCTTAAAACAGTATTCTTATCTTCTAAATATAATAAAGAGAAAAATTTATTCTCAAACATATAATAGGTTTTCCTAGATCATTATAATAGTTAATATTTAGCCCATTTAGTCCAGAGTGTTTTTAAAAAATATATGCAACAGAAAAGAGCCTCGTCTGTTGCTCCATGATGACCTAGAGGAATGGGATGAAGTAGGGAGTGGGAGGGAGACTCAAGAGGGAAGGGATGGATATATGTATATGCAGCTGATTCACATTGTTGTACAGCAGAAACTAACTCAATATTGTAAAGCAATTATACCCTAATTAAAAATAAATACACACATACAAAAAAAAAAGAAATGACCCTCTCGAGAGGGAACTAGATGAAAGTGGTCAAAAGCTACAACTTGCAGTTTTGAGATAAATAAATACTAGGGATGTAATATACAACGATTAATATAATCAACCTCGATGTATGCTACATACGAAAGTTGTCAAGAGAATAAGTTCTAAGAGTCCTCATTACAAGGGAAAAATTTTTTCTTTTTGTATCTATGTGAATGATGAATATTCATTAAACTTACTGTGGTAATCATTTCATGAAGTATTTAAGTCAAATCATTATGCTGTACATCTTAAACATATACAGGGCTGTATATAAATTATATCTCAATAAAGCTGGAAAAAAAATAAGAGCCTCTACATCTGATTTTCCACAAGCCATTTAGTCAACTGATTACAATAAGTATAGGTATTTCCACATTCAGTAACCACTGTCATTCATTTAGACCTTCAGCAGCAGAAGTAAACTTATCAAAGCTGATTATGTGCTATGAAGGTCACAATTACCATGCTGCCACCATTTCAAGGACAAACTACAAGTGAAACCTGGCAGGACCCTGAGGTTCCTCCCAGGTACAAAACCCCTCCATGTCGCTTGTCTCCTTGTAGAAAAGCAATAATCTCCCAGGTCTTCCCCTGAGTCACAAAAGAGCAGGCTTAAATAGTTAATGACTAGGAAAATTAAGTCACAAAACCTTTAGTTCCTCCCTGAAAGATATAGATCATTCAGGTATGACCTAAATCAAATCCCTTATGATTATACAGGTGGAAGTGACAAATAAATTCAAGAGATTCGATTTGATTGAGTACCTGAAGAACTATGGATGGAGGTTCCTGACATGGTACAAGAGGCAGTGATCAAGACCATCCCCAAAAAAAAGAAATGCAAAAAGGAAAAATGGTTGTCTGAGAAGGCCTTACAAATAGCTGAGAAAAGAAGAGAAGCTAAAGGCAAAGGCGAAAAGGAAAGATAAAAGCATGTGAATGCAGAGTTTCAAAGAACAGCAAGGAGAGATAAGAAAGCCTTCCTCAGTGATCAGTGCAAAGAAAGAGGAAAACAATAGAATAGGAAGGGCTAGAGATCTCTTCAAGAAAATTAGAGATACCAAAGGAACATTTCATGCAATGATGGCCTCGATAAAGGACAGAAATGGTATGGACCTAACAGAAGCAGAAGGCCTTTGACTGTGTGGATGACAACAAACCATGGAAAATTCTGAGAGAGATGGGAATACCAGACCACCTGACCTGCCTCTTGAGAAATCTGTATGCAGGTCAGGAAGCAACAGTTAGAACTGGACATGGAACAACAGACTGGTTCCAAATAGGAAAAGGAGTATGTCAAGGCTGTATATTGTCACCCTGCTTACTTAACTTATATGCAGAGTACATCATGCAAAATGTCGGGCTGGATGAAGCACAAGCTGGAATCAAGATTGCCAGGAGAAATATCAGTAACCTCAGATATACAGTACTCTTGTCTGGAAAATCCCATGGACAAAGGAGCCTGGTGGGCTGCAGTCCATGGGGTTGCTAAGAGTCGGACATGACTGAGTGACTTCACTTCCACTTTTCACTTTCATGCATTGGAGAAGGAAATGGCAACCCACTCCAGTGTGCTTGCCTGGAGAATCCCAGGGACGGGGGAGCCTGGTGGGCTGCCGTCTATGGGGTCGCACAGAGTCGGACACGACTGAAGCAACTTAGCAGCAGCAGCAGCAGATATACAGATGACACCACCCTTCTGGCAGAAAGCAAAGAAGAACTAAAGAGCCTCATGATGAGACTGAAAGAGGAGAGTGAAAATGTTGGCTTAAAACTCAACATTCAGAAAACTAAGATTATGGCATCCGATCCCATCACTTCATGGCAAATAGATGAGGAAACAATGGAAACAGTGAGAGACTTTATTTTCTTGGGCTCCAGAATCACCGCAGAGGTGACTGCAGCCATGAAATCAAAAGCCGCTTGCTCCTTGGAAGAAAAGATATGACCAAACTAGACAGCATATTAAAAAGAAGAGACACTATTTTGCCAACAAAGGTCCATCTAGTCAAAGCTATGGTTTTTCCAGTAGTCATGTATGGATGTGAGAGTTGGGACTATAAAGAAAGCTGAGCACTGAAGAATTGATGCTTTTGAACTGTAGGTTGGAGAAGACTCTTGAGAGTCCCTTGGACTGTAAGGAGACAAGTCCATCCTAAAGGAAATCAGTCCTGAATGTTCATTGGATGGACTGATGCTGAAGCTGAAACTCCAATACTTTGGCCACCTGATGTGAAGAACTGACTCATTGGAAAAGACCCTGATACCGGGCAGGACTGAAGGCAGGAGGAGAAGGGGACGACGGAGGATGAGAAGTTGGATGGCATCACTGATTCAATGGAGATGAGTTTGAGCAGGCTACAGGAGTTGCTGATGGACAGGGAAGCCCGGTGTGCTGCAGTCCATGGGGACGCAAAGAGGTGGACACGACTGAGCAACTAAACTGAAGGATACAGATGACAGTCTCATGCACATTCCTGAGGTGCTCTGCAGATACTGTAATTGCCACGAGAGGGAAATATCTAACTGCATGATGACCAGACTGCAGCCATGACATAAAGTGCCGCATCTTTTTTTCCCCAAGTATAGTTGATTTATAGCATTTACAATATTCTGCCACTCTCTTCTATACAGCAAAGTGACTCAGTTATACACATATTCTTTCCATTATGGTTTTTCACAGGTTATTGAATATAGTTCCCTGTTGTTTTTCCATACTAAAGGTAATAGTTTGCATCTACCAACCCAAATATCCCAGTCCATCCCTCTTCATTCCCCCCTCTCCCTTGGCAACCACAAATCTGTTCTTTTTGTCTATGAGTCTGTTTCTATCTTGTAGGTAGGTTCTTTTGCCCCATATTTTAGATTCAACGTATAAGTGTTATCATATGGTATTTGTCTTTCTCTTTCTGACTTACTTCACTTAGCAAGATAATCTCTAGTTGCATCCGTACGATTCAGCAATCCAACTGATGGTAATTGTTGTTTGGTCACTGAGTCATGTCTGACTCTTTGCAACCCCACATATTGCAGCAAGCCAGGCTCCCCTGTCCTTCATTCTCTCCCAGAGTTTGCTCAAATTCTTGTCCATTGTGTCGGTGATTCTATCTCACCAACCATCTCATCCTCTTCTTCCCCCTCCTCCTTTTGCCTTCAATCTTTGCCAGCATCAGGGTCTTTTGCAGTGAGTCAACTTTTCACATCAGGTGGCCAAAGTATTGGAGCTTCAGTGTCAGTCCTTCCAATGAATAGTTTGGGTTGATTTCCTTTAGGATTTACTGGTTTGTTCTACTTGCAGTCCAAGGGACTCTCATAAGTCTTCTCCAGCACCACAGTTTGAAAGCATCAATTCTCTAGCACTCATCCTTCATTATGGTCCAACTCTCACATCCATAAATGACTACTGGAAAAAAACCATAGCTTTGACTATAAAGGTCTACAGACCTTTGTTGGCAAAGTGATGTCTTTAAAATGCTGTCTAGGTTTGTCACAGCTTTTCATCCAAGGAGCAAGCATCCTTTAATCTCAAGGTTGCAGTCACCGTCTGCAGTGATTTTGGAGGCCCCCCCCCATAAAAAATCTGTCACTGCTTCTACTTTTTCCCCCTCCTATTTGCCATGAAATGATGGGACCAGATGCCATGATCTTTGATTTTTGAGTGTAAGATTTAAGCCAGCTTTTGCACTCTCTTCTTTTACTCTCTTTAGAGGCTCTTTAGTTCCTCTTCACTTTCTGCCATTAGAGTGGTATCATCTGCACATCTGAGGTTGTTAATATTTCTTCTATCAATCTTAATTCCACCTTAAGATTCATTCAACCTGGCATTTTGAATGATGTATTCTGCATATAAGTTAAATAAGCTGGGTGACTGTATACAGCCATGTGTGTGTACACTCCTGGGAATATATGCAGAGAAAACTAGAATTCAAAAAGACATATGCACCACTATGTTCATTGCAGCACTGTTCACAAGAGCCAACACGTGGAGACAACCTAAAGGCCCACTGACAGATGAACGGGTAAAGAAGATGAGGCACAGATATGCAATGGAATACTGTTCAGCCAGAGAATGGAATGGAATGATGCCTGTGCAGCAACATAAATGCAACCTAGTTGCTGCACCTTGATCAGTACTGAAACTATGGCTTTCCCAATTCCAGGAACCGGCCTCAAGAGATGGGGGGAAAAAAAAAAAACAGTCCTGGAGTTGAAGATTAACTGCACTTAAAACAGGAGAAGGCAATGGCGACCCACCCCAGTACTCTTGCCTGAAAATCCCATGGACGGAGGAGCCTGGTGGGCTACAGTCCATGGGGTCTCCAAGAGTCGGACATGACTGAACGACTTCACTTTCACTTTTCACTTTCATGCATTGGAGTAGGAAATGGCAATCCACTCCAGTGTTCTTGCCAGGAGAATCCCAGGGACAGAGGAGCCTAGTGGGCTGCTGTCTACGGGGTTGCACAGAGTCGGACACAACTGAAGTGACTTAGCAGCAGCATTTAAAACAATCAGAATGATTCTGACCAAACCAGCACATGACCAGTTTCAAGATAATTGTCAGAGTTGACTGTGCTGTTCTGCACATAGTCCATGCCTGCTGCTCTTCATGCATACCTGCTCACAGCATGAGACTAGCTTCAGACTAGTATTAAGAAGATTAGACAACTGGCTGCCTGGCTCCAACAGCCTTTAGACCACCGTACTCCCCTATTTCATGGAGGGTGGGATTGCTTTACTAATTCTCTTGGATTCCCTCTGGAATATTAGGTGAAGGGTTGAAGGAATCCTTACACTGGAACTAACTCTTTTACTGTGGGGTTTTATTTTCTAGTGAAGGAGGTCATGGGGCTTCCCTGGCGGCTCACTGGTAAAGAATCCACCTGCCAAGGCAGGAGATGCAAGTTCAGTCCCTGGGCTGGGAAGACTCCCTGGAGAAGGAAATGGCAAACCACTCCAGTATCCTTACCTGGGAAATCCTATGGACAGAGCAACCTGGCAGCCTACAGTCCATGGGGTTCCCAAAAAGTCTGACACAACTTAGCAACTAAAAACCAATAAAAAAGGAGATCATAATTGGCATAATGACTCTTTGCAAAATAATTACTAAAAAGGTTAGGATGCCTCTTCTGGGACCTCAGCAAGCACCTAAGGGAACCAGACTATTTTTTTACACTACATCAGATCCTTCCACTCTAGGAATCCTTGGTTGCCCATGTTCAGCTTTAAGAAGTCACAGAAGACAATTCTTTATCCTTTTCCATAGAAATAGAAAAACCTAACAGTGGGGATTGTAATTGAGGCAGTGAGACACTAACCAGGGACTCTCAGTTCCTTGGCATTATTCCAACCCTGTTTCTTAGTTATGATGTGGCTGTGATCTTATGCTTACTATGCCTGATTTCTACCCTAGTTCAACATTAGCTTAGCTGAGCTTGTTGCTGATTGAGAAAGCTGTTGATGTAGATTAGTTGTTTTATAAGCTTCACCCTGTTCCTTATTCTCCAGGAATAGCTAACCAACGATTTACAGCTCAGATAGTGTTCTACCTGCAGACAACACCTGATGGCTACTTACAACTACCTGATTAAGACAATCATCTCTAAAAATAGTTTATCCCCTTTCCAGCACATAGTCCTTTCCTCTTTTCCCTATATAACTTCTGAGCAAAACCTGGGGAGTTGGCTTGGTTTCTTTGGAACATGCTAGCTTCCTTCTTAAAATTGCTAGCTTCCTCAATAAAGCTCTTTCCTTCCACCCAACACTTGTCTGTCAGTACTGGATTCTTGAGCAACTGAACCTGAGTTTGGTAATACAAGGACTGAAAAAAATTTTTGAAGTGCTATTCATAAATAATATTCAATGAAAGAGATCAATAGTCAACTAAAGCAACATTATCAATCTAATTATATTTTACATAGTACAAACTGCAGATTGTAATCTATTAATGTGTCACAAAATCAATTTAGTGGTTCACAATGTGCATTTGTTAAATGATAGAAATATTAAATTATATCATATGTAATGAGTATATTTTCATATAGTGTCTTTCAGTTATGTATTTTATGCATATTAGGTTATAACTAAAACCTATTTCTTATTATAGGTAACTGTCAAAAATCTTTGAGAGTCAATGGAGAACTATTATGCAGAAATTTAAGTATAAAAGTAAAATGTAAAACTCTTGACTCTTGCTTACAATTTATCTCTATAGTTCAACCCCAAGAATTTAATATACTTCCACAACATCTAAAATTCTAGCAAATATAGAAATAAATGATTCCTTGCATTAAAGCTCAAATTTTCATTCCTGATGTTATGATCTACATTTCTTAAAACTGGAAGTAAAACTTTTCTCTTTATATTGCTCCATCCACCTCTTCTAACTCCTTTTGTGGAGGAGGTTGATATCTGAAGTTGGGTAGCACAAGACAGCCCACACATTAGAGTGCTAGCTTCCTAGAAGTTAAAAACATTCCAATCTTCACTTCAACAATATGCTATTGTAGTAACCAATACGCCCTCTGATTTTCAAAAATGTATATAGAACCTCATGCTATAAAAGTAACTAACCAGAATGTCTAAACTTAGAAAAGTTAGCAATGTATATAATTGGTATAGCATATAATAATTAGACTGAACTGAACTGAACAGTAAGCAGTACTAGTAGTATACAGTCTAATCCACTCACTAATAGTGTGTTAGTTCAGTTCAGCCACTCAGTTGTGTCTGACTCTCTGCAACCCCATGGACTGCAGCATGCCAGGCTTCCCTGTCCATCACCAGCTCCTGGAGCTTGCTCAAACTCATGTCTGTCGAGACGGTGTTAGGAGAAAGGCATTGCTCTAGAACTTCTGGGGCCTGGGGAGTTCATGGTCCATAGGCTCCCCTACCCACTTTACCTCCCTCACGAAACCACCACCCCCCTCCCCCGGAGGTGTCCATCTCAGCAGTCTGCAACTTTGGGGGCTGCTTTATGGCAACCACTGAACACTTTTGGCTGCTCTGATACTGATCTTAATACCTGGGGATGAACAAACACTTTAGCCATAATCTCTCCAAAACAGTGAAGTCACAAATGTTTGACATTCCAGGGAAAATGAAAACTAAGAACTACCTCAGAGACGCTGACTCCTGCACTCCCTAGCAGGCTAAACAGGGGAGCTGCCTGCCTCTGATACAATTAAAAAAAAAAAAAAACGGGGTAAGTCTTTCCTTAGAAGCATGATGATGGTGGTTTCTAATTCTCTGCCAAGACATGATTAGCTAGTATTTATTTTGTTTAGGGCTTTTTCTGTCTACATTTCTGAGAGAGAAAGGCCTGCAAATTTTCTTTCCGCATACTGTCCTTTTCTGATTTTGGTGTCAAGACTGGGCTATATATCCACTGCTATTCTCTGGAAAAGTTTATGGCAGAATATTATAAATATTTGTTTCTTGAATGTTAGGAAGAATTACCCATAATAGCATCAGAGCCTAGTGTTTTATTTGTGGGAAGATATTTATTAATTCATTTTATTTCTTCAGTGCTTATAGAATTTGTTCAGGTTTTCTATTTCTTTTTGAGTCTTGATGAAAAGTGATTTTTCCCCCATTTTTGTCTTTGTTTTCAAATTTAGTGATTAAGTTTTTTACCTCATATTTCTGAGCTTGTTAATTTCTCATCTGTGTCCCCTTTTTATTCTTACCAATTTGTTCTTGCTTTTCTCTTTTTCTTGTAATCCATCTTGCCAGATATTTGCTAATTATGTTAGTCTTTTCAAAGAAACAAATTCTGACTTTGGTGGTCCTATCTTTTAAAACTGTGTTTTCTTTCTAAATTGTGATTATTTGGGGGCTTATTCCTACTATATGATATTGTGCTTCCTTGTTTCTCTTATTTTCTGGACTTTTTTTCCTTTCTTGCCTTGTTTTAAATTAAGTTTCCTTCTCATTCCATTTTTTTACTTCACTAATTGGGAAATTATGAACTCTGTCCCCTTTGAGTCTTAAATTTAAAATTTTACTACACATGCTTTAAAAAGTAAAGCCTAAAAATAATCAACGTTATTTCCCTCCTTTGAAAAAATATAAGGAATTCAAGATACTTTGTCTTGTCATATTCTATCATACTTCAACTCAATTATATGTTATTGCCAAATATTTTAATTTATTTAATCACACTAATTAGACACTGTCATTACTGACTCATGTATTGGGTATCAGTTAGGTATAACCACAAGTTCTGATTTTCTTTGATCACCATTCCTCCTTACATTCAGATCTCCCTTTAAGGAATCACTTGTAAGTATATCTTTTAGAATTTCCTCTAGCAAATCTCCCTTTAATTCTCTGAAAATATCTGTTTTGCCCATATTTTGAACGACTGGTTTGCTGAACATAAAGTCATAATCATTCAATTGTTTTATTTTCATATTATAACTTATTACATTATTCCACTACTCTCTGGCTCCCATTCTTGCCATTGAAAAGTCAACTTTTGTAGAGAAATCTATCTTTTCATCAAGCTGTTTGTAAGATCTTTGTACTCTCACTATGATGGGCCTCAGATATAGATTTCCTTTTGTTTACTTGGGCTTCTTTGGGATTTCTTAAACTTAAGAATTAATGTCTTTCACTTGCACAACATTGTTAATCAACTATAGTCCAATATGAAATAAAATTTTTAAAAAAATAAATAAGAATATCTTTATCAATTTTGAAAAATTCCCACTAGCTTTCCAAAATTCACCTCTCCCTCATTCTCTCTCCTCTCCTTCCCAAACTCTGATTAGAAAGATAATAGACTTTTCATGTATTATTTTATTCAGCAGTACTAAATTCCAGACTCCTTTAGGCACTGGGAATACAGCAGTGAATAACAGAGTCAAACCCTTCCCTCAGCGTCCTAACATTCTAATGAGGCAAGGCAGACAGTAGGGAAATAATCACAGCTGTTGTATGTCTGATAAGGCTAAGCGCTTCATCTCCCAGTCTCCCTTTGATGTGTTCTCATCTCTTTTCCTCTCTCTGCCACGTTCATTCACTCATTCATTCAAGAAGTAATTACTGTGCATCTACTAATGGACATGCATTATTTAGGTGCCAGGGCTGCTGCACTAAACACGGAGGATAGTCTGTATGGTGGGATATGGGACACAATCAATAAACAAAAATAATAATAAACAGTATCTCACTGGATAATAAATACTCTAAATAAAGATAAAGCAAGGTGAGAGATATCAGACAGGCAGGAATGAGGGTGGGTGGCTCTTTTATCATGGATGGTCAAGGAAGACCACTCCGATAAGGTGATGTGTAGGTGGAAACCTATAAGGAGTGAAGCAGCAAGCCACATGACCATCAGAATAAACAGCAAGAGTCAAGGTGAGTTCATTGTGAATGATTTCATCAGCTCTTCCTTACAGGCTACTAACTCCATTTTCAGCTATGTCTGTGGTTGAGACTGTCCATTGAGTTTTTAATATCATTTTTTTAAATTTTTCATTTAGTTGTTTCCTTTTTCAAATCTGTTTGATCAGTTTCATAGTCTCTTGATCCTTACTCACATTTCATCCCATCCTTTATTTCTTCAAACTTCAAATAAATATTCATTATATTTTGTCTTATCATTCCAATATCTGATATCTTTGAGGATTAGTTACTTAATGTTAGATAACAGTATCACTACAAATTTAGTAACTTTGCGGGAAGGCCACACTGCACAGCATGTAGGATCTTAGTTCTCTAACCAGAGATCAAAACCATGGGCCCTGCATTGAAAGCGAGGAGTCTTAACTACTGTCCTGCCAGTGAAGTCCCCAAGCTTAGTAACTTAAAGCAACTCACATTTAGTATCTCACAGTTTCAGAAGGTCAGGAGTCAAGGCTTAACTGGATCTTTTGCCCAGGGTGTCAGAGAGCTGCAACCATGGTATTAGCCAGGGATACAGGCTCAACTAGGGAAGTTCCCCTGGTTGTTGGCAGCCTTATCAGTTCCCTGCAATCTACCAGACCCAGGGTTTCACTTCTCTGCTGGCCATTGGCTGGATGCTGCCCTCAGCCAGAGCAGACCCCTATATGGGGTCTTCTCCATGGGACATCTCACAACACAGTAGCTTCCTTTTTCAAAACCACCAAAGGAGAATCTCCTTGCAAAATGTGCAATGGAATACTATGTATCCTAATCACAGAAATGACAATCCATTCTCTTTGCCATCTATTTGTTAAGAGTCACAGGTTCCACCTATGCTGAAGGAGAGGAAACGACACGAGGGTGTGAATGTCAGGGAGTAGGGACCATGGGGCCCTTAGAGTCTGTCTGCCCCTGGGTCTGATTCTATTATCTATTGTTTCAGCTGGTTCTCTCATGTGGAGCCTTGTTTCAACTTTGAGGTATTTGCTTTGTTATCTTGTTTAAAGAAGTTGTTTGGAGGGATAGATAGAAGAAACCTTCCTCTAGGAAAGACCGAGCTTTGTTTCTACCAGTAGCCTCAGAAAAGATAAAGAAAGAGAAAGAAGGAAATTCAGAATACACTGAAATCTGCTGCTGGCTTCAGGTTTTTTATGGCTATTCAAATTTTAACCTTATGTGAGAGTCACTTTGTCTTTACAAAGTCTCATGCATGACCCGGAGAAGGCAATGGCAACCCACTCCAGTACTCTTGCCTGGAAAATCCCATGGACAGAGGAGCCTGGTAGGCCGCAGTCCATGGGTCGCGAAGAGTCAGACATGACTGAGCGACTTCACTTTAACTTTTCACTTTCATGCATTGGAGAAGGAAATGGCAACCCACTCCAGTGTTCTTGCCTGGAGAATCCCAGGGAGAGCAGAGCCTGGTGGGCTGCCGTCTATGGGGTCACACAGAGTCGGACATGACTGAATCGACTTAGCATCAGCAGCAGTATGCATGATCATTTTTCCTCCTTGCCACTCAACAACAACATCCTGACAAGCACATCTTCTTGAATCGTCTTTCTGTGCAATGAGATTTTACTGGTTTACTTTCACTGGAGATGCCACCCTTTGGTCTTTAAAACTGCCCACTTGGGGTGGGTCTTAGAAATTTGTCTCCTGTCCCTTCCTTCAGCAGTCACTATGTGGTTCTTATAGTCAGATGTCTTTGGGGATGCTGTAAGTATTGAATATATCCTATAGTAAATGGGGTGATAAAAGGGCAGTCACAAGATGTGAGGTAGAAAAAAATCCTACGCTTCTAGTACATTCTTTCAATATAATTTAATTCTACTACCACTGGAAGGTTTCTCATGTATGAGATATAAGAATTGCTTTGGAAAGTGAAGGCACCACAGGAATAAAGACGCTCTGTGCTGTGCTATGCTTAGTCACTCAGTCGTGTCCGACTCTTTGCGACCCCATGGACTGTAGCCCCCACCATGCTCCTCTGTCCATGGGAATTCCCCAGGCAAAAATACTGGAGTGGCTTGTCATGCCCTCCTCCACAGGATCTTCCCAACCCAGGGATCGAACCCAGGTCTCCTACACGGCAGGTGGATTATTTACCATCTGAGTCATAAGGGAAACCCAAGAATACTGGAGTGGGTAGCCTATCCCTTCTCCAGGGGAACATCCCAACCCAGGAATCTAGCTGGGGTCTCTTGCATTGCAGGCATATTCTTTACCAGCTGAGCTGTCTGGGAAGCCTAAGGACGCTATAAGGTGCCAAAAAAATTAAGAGGACATCATCCATTCATTCAACAAGTATTTACTGAGCACCTACAAAGTATCAGGTCAGACAATTTTCCAACAGTTAGAGATACATCAGTAGATGCAAGTGACAAAACTCTTTGTCCACAGGGAACTTGCCTCTACTAAGTATTTTATTAAGCATTAGGGTATTAAGCTATTTATTGTAAGAGAGGGAAAGACCCCCTTTGGCATGAAGAGGTCCAAAGGAGGTTCAGGAAAGAAAGAGATGTAAAAATATAAAACTCTTACTTCACCAGGTGACTGAAAATCAGATTGAGCCTTCATTTTCAAGATGAAATTTATTAATTTAAGATGTCTGATAAGTCTGTTAATAACACACTCCATCCTGTGGGGGGAACAAATTCTCTTACATCTGGATGGGGAATATTGATGGAGGATAAAATTAATGTACAAGTGAACCTACTTGCAAAGCAGAAACAGAGACACAGACGTAGAGAACAAACACATGGACACCAAGTGGGGAAAATGGAGTGGGAGGAATTAGGATCAACAAACATGCACTCTTATGTATAAAATAGACAATTAATGAGAAACTACTATATAGTACAGGGAACTCCACTCAATGCTCTGTGGTGACTTAAATGGGAAGGAAATCCAAAAACGAGGGGATATATGTGCACGTATGGCCAACTCAATGGGCATGAGTTTGAGCAACTTTGGGAGATGGTGAAGGACAGGGAAGCCTGGCGTGCTGCAGTTCATGCGGTCACAAAGAGCCGGACACAGCTGAGCAACTGAACAACAAAAACAGCTGATTTGCTTTGCTGTAAAGTGGAAAATAGCACAATATTGTAAAGCAACTATAATTCAATAAAAAATTTTAAAAATACACGAACAAGTTCTTCTTTGATTAAATAATATCAATATTGGCACAGGAGATGGGCTTTAGTGTGACATGATAAGAAATTACAGGCCTTTTCTTCTGTGCCTAGAATCCTTTCACCACTGATTTTTTTTTTTAAGAATATTGCTTTCTTGACTCTCAGCCTTTTTTTGGAGGCTATGCTCCTATGCAGTGAGTGTGGAAAGACAGTCCTCACTAGGACTGCCAAGCTAGGGAGGATCTCTCCCTTCCCTGTCCCTCTGAGGACACCTGTTAGTGGGCTAGTTAGACCATCTCTGCTCTAAATCTCAGCAAGAACTGTAATGCCTCTTTCCTTGGGTTCATCCTTCCCTACTCATCTCATCTTGGTAGGAAGACCACAAGAATCAGGTTCAAAGTATTGGCCTGGACAAAGGACAAAGGAGAACAATGTGGCGGTTTTTAGTCTAGGCCTTACATCCCTGATGGCTAAGATGGTAAAGAATCTGCCTGCAATGCCGGAGACCCAGGGTTCAATCCCTGGGTCAGGAAGATCCCCTGGAAAAGGGAATGGCAACCCATTCCAGTATTCTTGCCTGGAGAATCCCATGGATGGAGGAGCCTGGCAGGCTATAGTCCATGGGGTCACAGAAGAGTCAGACACGACTGAGCAACTAACACTTTACATCAGAAAGACAAGGGAAGCTGCAAGTCCACTCACAGTGTAGCCCAATTTATGAGGCTCAGAGTTTGGAGCCAAAACTTATAATGACAAAAGGAGTAATTACATCAAAGGATCTCACTCTTCAAGTTTTCTCGTCATTGTGCAGTTGAGGTGAAAGGCTGGTTAAGCATATAGCATTATAGGTTCCAGGCCAACTTGGCCTCTTTTCACTCTAAAGTTAAATCTAGTAAGTGTGTTAGTCACTCAGTCATGTCCCACTCTCTGCAACCCCATGGACTAGAGTCCACCAGGCTCCTCTATCCATGGAATTCTTCAGGCAAGAATACTGCAGAGGGTTGCCATTCCCTTCTCCAGGGGATCTTCCTAACCCAGGGATTGAACTTGGGTATCCTGCATTTCAGGCATATTCTTTACCATCTGCACCACCAGGGAAGCCCACCAAATCTAATAAAGTCCAACCCTGTGAAACAGAGATTATCATCATACCTCGTTTAAAAAGTGAGGAAATCAAGACTTGGAACTCAAATGAACTGCCTAAGATCACAGAACCAATAAATGGAAAGACTAGTTTCTGGGACAGATTCTTTGCTCAACTAGGCTGATTTATCAAAGGACCTATCTATTTTCCACTGGTATTTGCACAACTTGCAATAGTTTTCATACACGGTCCTCAAAATTACCTAGCCAAGTATTAGAGGAAGTGTTATTACTTTTTTTAAGAGTCCAACACTACTGCCTTGTTGCGATCTGCTTGGAATGCTGTGGAGTGGTAAACTCACCTGTATTAGTTTTCCATTGTTTCCATAACAAATTACCACAAACATAACAGCTTACAACAGCAGAAATCTACAGTTCTATAGCTCATTATACTAAACCAAGTGTTGATAGGCTCCATTTTTTTCTGGAGGCTCTAAGAGAAAATCTATTTCTCACTTGTTGACAAAATTCAGTTCCTCACAGTTGTAAAACTGAGGTCTCCATTTTTCTTCTAGCTATAGGCTAAAGGTCTTTCCCAGTCCTTAAAAGCCCACTGCATTCCTTGGCTCACAGCCCCCTTCTTCCGTTTCAAAATCCAGGAAAAGTGGTCAAGTCCCTCTCATAAATTTTTCCTCCTTTTGTCTCATCTCTCTGACCCACCAGGGAAAGGTGTTCCACTCTCCAGGACTCCTGTAATTAGCTGAGCCCACCTAGATAATCCAGTAAAGTCTCTCACCTAACCCTTGATCATTGCCCTTACCTGTGATCACATCTACAAAGCCTCTTTTGCAATAGTTATTGGCTTCATGGTATTCCCACAAAAGAAAGAAAGTGAAGTCTCAGTCATGTCCAACTTTTTGCAACCCCATGGACTGTATCCTACCAGGCTCCTCCATCGATGGGATTTTCCAGGCGAAAATATTGGAGTGGGTTGCCATTTCCTTCTCCAGGTATTCCCACAAATTCATATCAAAATCCTAAACCCCAATGTAATGTTATTAGGAGGTAAGGCATTTGATAGGTAATTAGATCATGAGAGTAGAGCCCTCATGAATGGGAACTTACTAAAAAAGAAAAATAAAAAGCCCCAGAAAGCTCTTTCTCACCCCCTTCACTATGAATCAATAAAACTGAGAAAATAGCCATCTGCAACCCAGAATAGGGTCCTCATCAAGTCCTCACTGGAACCTCTGTTCCTGCCTCCAAAACTGTTAGAAATAAATTCCTGATGTTTATAAGCTCCCCCACCCCACCCACTGCAGTCTATGATATTCTGTTATAGCCGCCCATACTGGGCTTCCCAGGTGACTCAGTGGTAAAGAATCTGCCTGCCAATGCAGGAGACACAAGTTCAATGCCTGGACTGGGAAGATATCCTAGAGGAAGAAATGGCAACCCACTCCAGTATTCTTGCCTGGGAAATTCCACAGACAGAGGAGCCTGGAGGGCTACAGTCCATGGGGTCACAAAGAGAGAAGAGTTAGTGACTAAACCACCACCACTGACTAAGACAGCAGTAAGGTCACATACTGAGAGATTCTGAATCTCAGGACACAGACTTCTTCAGGGATCCATTATTCTGCTTCTGACCTTCCCTCAGTTGGGAGAGAATCTGCCTGCAATACAGGAGACTCTAGTTTGATTCCTGGGCCAGGAAGATCCACTGGAGAACGGATAAGCTACCCACTCCAGTATTCTGGCCTGGTGAATTCCATGGACTGTAGAGTCCATGGGGTGGCAAAGAGCTGGACACGACTGAGCGACCTTCACGTTCACTTTCACTTCATTCTGCTTCCATACAACCCTAGTAACTTGGCCCCATGATGATCCTTAAACAAGAAAGTTGTAGTGCCTACAGAGGCTGGGTTGGGAAGAAGTTTTATTAATGGCCTCTTTCTATCATGCACAGCAAAAAATGAGAGACTTCAAATAATTACAATAATCAAATTACTATTTATACAAATGTGATTTTAGAAAGTTTCAAAAAAGGATATAAACTACCCAAGTAATTAGAAATTTTTATTGGGGTATACTTATTTTGTGATACAGAATAACTTTTAAAGCTACATACTATAAAAGTTCTTATTATACATTATTTAGATGCTTTATGAAACAATAATAATTCAAATCTTCAATAACAAACCATGTCACAACAGGGAAATATTATTTGTTTCCATAAAAATTTTAATAATAACACATTCATATTTTTTGCTTTCTCTAGGTTTATGTTTGTGGTACTTTATCACTTTAGGATAACTGTCCTTTTTGTGATGCAAGAGTTTTCCATTAATTCAACCTGAAATGGCAATTTAAAAATTTTTTTTGTGATTTCAGAGTACATTTACTTATTTCATTAAAAGATAAGTTCCTTATTGAGTATTATTTAGTCATTTTAGCCTTCTTCTAAGTGATAGGTGCTTTGTAAAAAATAAAATTGGTTATAACCTTTTATTCTTGAAGTTTTGCCCAAATCTTAACATGAAATAGTCCTGTAATTTCCAGTGCTAACCTAAGCCAATAGATACAATAATTGGACTATTTATCTATTTTGTGTTATGAATAAATCCAGATGCCACATCATAGCACAAATTTCTTATTCACTCATCTCCTAAAGTTTATCTGAGAAAACAGAAATATGTATTCCATAAACAGTTTGAGTTAACCTTTAGTCAATGCCCTTGGGATCTTTCTATAACAGTGAAATCTATTCAGTATGTACCCCTAGAAAAGGCACCTTTGATCAAAAGGCAGATACAGAGGCAATGGAGTATTCATCTTAATGCTTAACCAAATCATATTTTTCTCTCTATTTGCCCAATAAATGATATTCACATAGCAAATTCTTCATTATCCAAATGGGAATAAAGCATTCTAATATATCAAATATTATGTTTAATAGAAACATGTGATACATAGATTTCTTATAATCAGAAAGCAGAAGAGAACAAGGCATAAAGAGGAACTAAATAAATGTTAATTTACTTCCTTTGGGGAAAAAAAATCCCTTAGTAAACTATTAAAGAAATCAATCTTTACCAAAAAAACATTAAGAACAAAACTTAATCACAATTAATGAGATCTCAGAAATGAATCCAAATATAAAGAAAGCCAACGGTTTTTGACTGTCGTACCTAAGAAAGGTGGCTGGCTATGCACAGAAAGTGACTCTAATGTTTAAGTGCAAGAAAAGAAAAGCAACTCTCTAGAAAAACAGTAATAAGAGCTATTGTTTACTCTTCATTTGCTCTGTTCCTGAGATAGGGCTAAGTGCTTATTATGTATTAATACATTCCTAACAACTGTGTAGTTCATATGGCATGACCATTTTGGAACTGAGAAAATAAAGATTCATTTTGTGAGCAATTTAAAAAATTTGTTTAAGATCAAATAGCTAAGTGTCAGAGTGGGGATTTTTGAATCAGAGGTCAAAGTCCACAATCTTTCTAAAATTTACTAAAAACTTTAGCTAACAGTTTTTAACTTCTGGGGAAAGGACACTCTTGTGGGCTTTTGTAACACATTTTGCCACATTGTATGTACACACAAATTGCCAGGAGAAATAGCAACAGCCTCAGAGAGCACAGATGAAACCACTCTTATGGCAGAAAGTGAAGAGGAATTAAAGAGCCTCTTGATGAGGGTGAAAGAGGAGAATGAAAAGGTGGCTTAAAACACAGCATTAGAAAAATGAAGATCATGGCTTCCAGTCCCATCACATGATGGCAAATAGAAGGGAAAAAAGTGGAAACAGTGATAGATTTCATTTTCTTGGGCTCCAAAATTACCATGGATAGTGACTGCAGTCAAGAAATTAAAACATGCTTTCTCCTCGGAAGGAAAGCTATGACAAACCTAGACAGCGTATTAAAAAGCAGAGACATCACTTTGCCAACAAAGGTCCATCTAGTCAAGGCGTTTCTAGTCAAGTTTTTCCAGGTGTCATGTACAGATGTGAGAGTTGGACCATAAGGAAGGCTGAGTGCTGAAGAATTGATAGTTTTGAATTGTGGTGCTGGGAAAGACTCTTGAGAATCCCTTGGACAGCAAGAAGATCAGATCAGTTAATCCTAAAGGAAATCAATCCTGAGTATTCAGTGGAAGGAGTGATGCTAAAGCTCCAACACTTTGGCCACCTGATATGAAGAGCCAACTGACTGGAAAAAGACCCTAATGCTAGGGAAGAATGAAGGCAAAAGAAGGGGAAGCAGAAGATGAGATGATTAGATGGCATCAATGGATATGAATTTGAGCAAACTCCAGGAAATAGCAGACAACAGAGGAGCTGGCATGCTACAGTTCATGGGGTCACAAAGAGGGACATGATTTAGTGACAACAACAATAAATGTTACGTTATGTTAGTCACTCAGTTGTGTCTGACTCCATATGATTCCATGGACTGTAGCCCACCAGTCTCCTCTGTCCATGGATTTCTCCAGGCAAGAATATCAGAGTAGGTTGCCATTTCCTTCTCCCAACAAAGAATATGCTGCTGCTGCTGCTAAGTCACTTCAGTCGTGTCCGACTCTGTGTGACCTCATAGACGGCAGCCCACCAGGCTCCCCCATCCCTGGGATTCTCCAGGCAAGAACACTGGAGTGGGTTGCCATTTCCTTCTCCAATGCATGAAAGTGAAAGTGAAAGTGAAGTTGTTCAGTCATATCCAACTCCTAGCGACCCCATGGACTGCAGCCTACCAGACTCCTCCGTCCATGAGATTTTCCAGGCAAGAGTACTGGAGTGGGTTGCCATATATATACAGAGACAAAAAATAGTTTATGTACTAGCCTAAAATAATAGTTGTAGACAATGGAATAGCTACCTGTGTTTTCTTATTAACATACTGCCAGTACAACATTAAGAGGGAACCCAGGCCTAGCTTGCAAGCCAAAAATAATAAGAGGAGAATAAAAGGAAAAATATACATCACCAAATCTGTTGGACTTCAGTTTTCAAACCTGATTTCATGGGATTCAACAGAGATAATGCAAAAATTAAAATAATTGTCTAAATACAAATATGTTTCTTTTCAATATAATCATTAAGTTTTCCACTCATTTCACATACAGTATAATTTTAGTAAAAAAATTTACTTATATCACTCAACTGTATTCCCTAGTAAATGATATTAAGATACACAGTAGTTCACTATGTATTAATCAATCTGCAAACCTGAAACAAAATGGTGGTTGGTAATATTCAAATATGCTTACTGTCTATATAATTCACAAAACCTCCAAAACTATCACCACAGAAGTAACACTGACAATCCTTGCCGGAAGTCTTCTATTGAATTTGCTCTATCTTTTCAACTAGAAGTCCAGTTTCTGTTGTCTATATATTAGTACTAATTTTACTAGTTCAATTAACACTATGAGGTCCTGTACATATATAATTGATTGCTATGTACAATATTATTTTGGATAGCTGTTTTGCTGTATTTTAGCTCTATGCCTAAGGGAACTCTCTCAGCATTAGCAAATCATACAGCATTATTTTTCCTCCAAGGAATCTGGTTCCCCAAACCAGTCATGATGCAAGTGTTTTTTGCAAGATTTTTTCATACAAAGTACAAACTTTGCATGAAATCAAAACATCCTACTCACATATGCATTTTAAAAGTGCTCATTAAGATGATACACCACACTTCCAGGAAAAACCAGAGAGCAGTCAAAATGTCAATTATATTTGTATGGGAAGTAAACAGGAATAAAAATCTCCAAGTTGCAAAAATCAAGTACTCAGCAACCTGTTGTACTTCAAAAAATCAATCAGTGAACATAATGCAAGCGACTTGCTGGGTAACCTAACCAACAAGAATACCAAAACATCAGGAAAAGGTGCAATTGAAAACTCCAAAATCATACCCAGACTTGCAAAATCTGTATTCAGACTGAGTAATGTGTGTATCTGGGTGCAGGCCCAGAGCTTCATATATTATGAACTACTATGAACTTCTTCCTATTTTTTTCTTAGCTGACCTCTGTATCATACAAAAGATCATTATGTGTGATCAATTTTTAGAATCATACAGTCTGACTCAACAAGCAATATTATGTATACTGATAAAATATCTGACTCTGTGGGTGTGTGTACTAATGATTAATAGAGGTAGAACTAGAACTTTGGGTTCTGCTCATATGATATTTCACCTTAAAATAATTTTTACACCTGTGCTCAGCCTTATCATCCACAAAACGATAAAAGAAAACCGAGCTTTTCTCTGGCACGCCAGTTATAAACACACCAACAGTCTCCAGAACCACATCACTTTATAAAACTGGTTACAATGATTAATGTCGGTGTAATCCAGAGAATGCCAATGCATGTGTGAAAATCTTGAGATAAACCCTGTCATTTCTGTGTGATGAGTAACAGTAATTTTTCAGAGAAAAGATACTGACAATTAGTAACTGAAAAGCAAAAATCGGACAATTCCCCATATAAATAAAAGGCTGCTAACCCTTCCCCTTTTCCTGAAATAGCCCAATTTTTTTTCAATGAAAAAGCATGAGTCAAAAATTTACTCTCTTTAGAATACCAAAAGGAAATTTCAAGGAATATATGGGTGTCTCCTAAATATCCAGGAATTACAAACAAGGCAAATAAAAGATCAGATTCAATAATTAGGTTTGCATCATTTCATTATGAAATGACAATTCAATTTGTATATCTCTTTATTACTTCCTCTTCTAATAACTTTTTTTTACTTTTTTATTTGTTTAGGTTCCTCTGAATAGAAAGACAGACTATTAGCATCAGACTTTCACTTCTACAAACTCCATCTCCTAATTCCACAGAGGCTCAATTCTACAGACACTGGACTACAATTCCATTTCCCCTGGCTTTTACAAAAATAGAAATAATAAGGCTTATTTACCTGCTTCACTTCAAAAATACAAACGTCAAAGCACCTCAGAACAGATCTCTATGTTTTTATATCTTTTCACTACAGGAAACACTGTGATGAAAGTCCTTACAAACATAATTTAAAGGAAAAAGCTAGAACTATAAAGTTAACCTTCAAGGACATTTAAATTACAAATACCCCAATATGGTTGACTCATGGCCTCTCTTCACTTCCAATAGTGCATCCTCAGTTACCTGTGCAAATCCCCTTCATAGACAACTTGGCACTCACAAAGTTATAGGATGGAACTGTGGGAAAGAGAGATGAGATGGGATTCTCTTTTTATAACCTCACCTCTGCTCTCTTTTGAAAAGCTGAAAAATATCAAAGCTAAGCTATTTTTCCTGCTGGCGCCCTAAGAGGAATTATCTCATCTTCCACCTGCCTCCTTGGAATAGGTCTTACAATAGTTAAGCAAGGGGCTGATACATCATGCCAGTCAAATTATCAGATGGGCTTCCTTTCTGTTTGGACATGGAAATGGAAAAATTCACAGACTCCAAATATTATTCAAAAATTCAATTTAGAGGATTTCTCCATCACCAAGCCAAGTGTTACCTTTGACTTCCCAGAGAGATTTCAGATATTTTGTAAGACTCAGCCACTATTAAGCATAACCAGGAAGTGTGAACCTGCAGTCTGCATGGTTGCAAACCTCAGGAATATTGACAATCATAGGTAGCCATTTAAAAATAGAAACGATGAATTCTTACAGATGGAACACATCAGTGTTATCAATACCACTGCCCATGCTGCAGAGAAGAAGCCAATTCTGACTCCATAATGGAACCATTCCTCTGACTTGCTTTTCCTTGCTTTTGTTACTATAATCATACAGAACGGCCTGCCTCCGAGAATCCTGCCCCTCTGCCTGACTAGTAAACTACAGTGCCTTTGTTCAGAACCCTGTCTACTTGTAGACGGATGCAAGGGAGAAATTAACACATACTCCACCTGAGGCTTGCCATTCTAGGAGATGCTTGCAAGATTAATGGCCATTTTACTCTGCTTCCTTACTTTCCTCATCTCTGATCTATGAAAAAACCTGGCATCCAGACCCTGATAAGATGGTTATTTTGAGGCACTTAGCCTGCCATCTTCTCAGTCAGCTGGCCCCCAATTAAAGTCTCTTCCATGCCTCAACCTGTCTCTTGGAGTCATTGGCCCATTGTGCGGTGAGCAGAGCAAGTTTGGACTCAGTAACACATAGACCAACGGAACGATATTTCTCAGAAATGTCACTGATACTTTTCTTGTCTTAAAAGTTTCTTACGTAGGGCTATCACAAAGCATGTACTCTCTAAAAATGAACAAAGCCACCTTGAAAAACCTCAATCACAAAAGAAGCAGAGTGACTCTGAATGGCAGTTTCCACAGAGGGGATTAGCTTGTGCAATCTCTGGAAGCCCCCAGTAAATGGCTTCTTGGCTCCACGCAGGTCTCCTGTCCTCCAGGACGAATACTTCCTCGTTGTTTCATAACAGCTCGTTACCCTTTTTTGTTTATCTCTGACCATAACAGAAAATCCCTACTGGCACAGGGGCAGGGGAAGAATCAAAACAGAGATTTCTTTAAAGGTCGGTGTTGTTTATTTTCTGGAAATCACTGATCTGGTGCTCTTATTATGAGTCCAAAAGGAAAGGGACAACATCACACGTAGTACACTACCAAAACTAAGAGCATGCTGAACTGTAGCTTTCCAGGGTTGCTCTGCCTCCTGGATAGATAACCACCTTCAGAAGCTACACTTCCTGGGAGTCCTCCCAAATTGTATTTTAATAGCATGAATGACTTCCAACAGAATAGGAACAATAGATAAGAAATGCCTTAAGCTATATAATGACACCAGCTAAAGTGTGTTGAGCAGCTCCTAAGAGCCAGGTAAACATGTAAATAGGTTCCTTACATATGTATATTGAGTCTAAGCATTTCTTTCTTACTCTTGGTGGAAAAAATAAAAGGTAAGTAAAGAACATATTACTCAGGACTCAATTGCTACCCTTGGATCTTTGAATTTTGATTCTTTCATGTGACAAGAACAAAACAGTGATCATGCACATTGCTTCATGCTCAATATGCACGGCCAATGCACTCTTCATTAGTATTGCAAAGACTTGCTTTGTTGCTGTTTAGTTGCTTAGTCCAATCTGACTCTTTTGTGACTCCATGGACCGTAGCCCACCAGGCTCTCTGTCCAGGGGCTTCCTGGCAAGAATGCTGGAGTTGGTTGCCATTTCCTTCTCCAGGAGATCAAATCGACATCTACTGCATTGACAGGCAGATTCTTTACCACTGACCCACAAATACTGAAAAGACCTGCTATCACATTTTAAGATAAAAACAATTTGGATCAGGTATCATGCTTATTATGGCCAAAGCACATGTGTCGAGTTCTTTTTAATATTTATAACATTGCAAAGTAGCCTTACTTTTCAAATGTGTTTATACACTTGCTTGGTAGTCTTGAGAGTAATATTAATTTGTCCATTCTTTCATCAGCCATCTGAGATCAGCTCTCAACAAGGAACTAAAGGCAATCCCAAAGATATAAAGTCAGCTTCCTTCCTAAGATATTTATTGCTTGCACTGCTTTATTTTTAGAACATTATTGGAGAATTCGAGTTTAAAACTGTATTGAATGAGGTATAATAATAGCAATGGACTGCAGAGACTTTCTTAATCTCTAACACTGGCACCACTGGTAAGTTTTTAAGTAAATCTCAAAGGATATTATTCTTTCCACAAGGACAAAAAAGTGTATGTCACACACACACACACACACACACACACACACACGGCTCATGGGTAGGGGGAGGGAGAAAGAAGGAGAAGAGAGGAAAGGAGACAAGAAGAAAGGGGAGGGCAAGAGTGAGAGAGAAAATATGCTATAATAATCACAAGATACATATTGAACAATAGGCTTCAAAACATATGAGCCAGGAGCAATAGCTATAAAAGCAAATACAGTCAACAATCTGATCTTTAACTTGACTTCAAAACAAAAAAGACTTTAGGTGGCAGCTCTTCGGCTAGAGCATTTATGTTAAGTGTTCCTTAAATGATGGAGAAAGTGCCATACCTCCATTCCTTTGTCTCTGCTAGTAGCTAGAGTTACACTCATCTGTAGGAGTTAAGGCTACACCTGTTGTAACTAATAAATTAAAAGTGATCTAATAACAAATTTCCAGTAGTCATGTATGGATGTGAGAGTTGGACCATAAACAAAGCTGAGCGCCAAAGAATTGATGTTTTTGAACTGTGGATTTGGAGAAGACTCTTGAGAGTCCCTTGGACTACAAGGAGATCCAACGAGTCCTTCCTAAAGGAAATCAACACTGAATATTCAGTGGAAGGACTGATGCTGAAGCTGAAACTTGTACTTTGGCCACCTCATGTGAAGAGTTGACTCATTGGAAAAGACTCTGATGCTGGGAGGGATTGGGGGCAGGAGGAGAAGGAGACGACAGGATGACATGGCTGGATGACATCACGGACTCGATGGACGTGAGTCTGAGTGAACTCTGGGAGATGGTGATGGACAGGGAGGTCTGGCGCGCTGCAATTCATGGGGTCGCGAACAGCTGGACACAACTGAGCGACTGAACAGAACTGAACTGAACCTATCACTAATTTGTGTGTGTGTGTGCTCAGTTGTGCCCAACTCTTTGTGATCCCATGGACTATAGCCCGCCAGGCTCCTCTCTCCATGGGATTCTCCAGGCAAGAATACTGGAGTGGGTTGCCATGCCCTCCTCCAGGGGATCTTTCAGACCCAGGGATCAAACTTGCGTCTCTTACATCCCCTGCTTTGGCAGGCTAGTTCTTTACTATTAGCAGCTGGAAAGTCAGAAACAATGCTAACTCCTAGACATCTGGCTTGAACAAGCACCAGGTGGATGATAGTGCCAGTACTGAAATGGGAAAGACTAGAAGGGGTAGAGGAAATGCAGTTTTGTTGTGGTTGTGTTCTGTTTCAGACACCTAGGCACACCAAGCCTGGTGTTTAGTCAAGCAATGTACTTCACAAACCTAATGTTTATAACAATTAGTATCATGATAGGCAGGGAATCCAAAATTCTCATATTCTGTTGTACTCATTCCCTAAGTATCCCGCCTTAGAAAAAGCTACATCTCTGAAGAAAGATGGATAATCTGACATGTAAAATGGGCACGAGGACCAGAAACCTTGGGTGATTACAATCTTCCACTCTCAACACCAAAGCTATGGCCCCACTCCACAGGTGAAGATAGTGAATGACAAAATGATGGGGCAAAGTGAAAAAAAGAGACCCAATACCCTGATCAACGGATAACACTGGCTTCCATCCAAGAGCAGGCCATTCTTGTACAATCAGACTGTTTAGTTTGAAAGAGAAATCAGTGTCAAAATATAGTTCCTGGATGTTCTTGTTCACCTTTGAAGCCACTGAGACCTTTAAATTCCTCCCACCAGAACAACACAGAGGACAGGGCAAGTGCCAAAACAAATTAACCCAAGATACCACTTTGGAGAACAGGAAGTGCCACATGCCATCTATCATATTTCAGAAAACAAAAGCAAACAATGCTGAATAGTGAGCAGAAGTAATCAAGAGAGAGGGAGAGAGAGACTGGAACCTGGGGTTGGCGGCGAATACTACAAATACCATATCCGAAATATTCCTGCCTAAAGATTTCCCTGTAACTCTAGGATTTTCCCCATCTGTACTTGACATTTTTCATTGCTTGTCTTCCTCCACTCAATCTTCACATAAGCTCTTTGAGGTAGGTATTATTATACAGATGAGAAACTCATGTTCAGAAAAGGTAACTTTGTAGTACTGCACAGTTAGTAAGTTTGAGAGCTAGGATTGTACTTCAGTTCTGTTTAACTTCAAAATTCATATGGTACCTTCCAATTTTTCTTAGAATGAATTGAATTTATTTTTTAGATAATTTTTAATTTTTAATTTTTTATAGTTTGCTATATGCATTTCTGGTTACACAGTAGGTGCACAGAATATTTTCAGTTATCTGCCATTATAAAGTGCCAGGAGGACTCAAGTGGCACTGACGACTTCCTATGCCATGACTACACAGACAAGAACAAATCCTTCTATACAATGCTGAGAGAGCGTGGACTATTCTGATAAGAAGGACCAGCCTTCACATTTGTATGCTGCAATAGCAAGTTGAAAGCTGAAACTCCAATACTTTGGCCAACTGATGCAAAGAGCTGACTCATTTGAAAAGACCCTGATGCTGGGAAAGAGTGAAGGTGGGAGGAGAAGGGGACAACAGAGGATGAGATAGTTGGATGGCATCACCGACTCAATAGACATGGGTTTGAGTAAACTCCGGGTGTTGGTGATGAACAGAGAGGCCTGGCATGCTGCAGTCCATGGGGTTGCAAAGAGCCAGACACGACTGAGTGACTGAACTAAACTGATAGCAAGTTAGATCTCTGTCTGCTCAACTAGTTATGTGTTAATGACAGAAGCATATTTAAAGCATATGTGTTAAATTTTAACTTGAGTTGGTGGATGCAAATTTGCTTTCATTTGATTGACTTGCCTAGCAGAATACATGGATGCAATAGTGATTTAACTTACTGTATTATTATGCCTTTACATCTCAGACTTAAAACACACACACACACACACACACACACACACACACACACACATACACACACACACAGAAATTTAAAGTACTGAAAAACCAAGGCTAGCTTTAAATTTCTGTGCTCAGATAGTACAGAGACTACCAGTCATCACAACAGTCCAACCAGCAAGATAGCACAAGAATGCTCTAGTTCTTCCAGAGTGTCATTAAGAAACTTTTTGCATTGCAAAAATTCCCATACTCAATCTTGCTTAACCTTGAAACTGAAGGGCTAATTTAAAAAGAAAGATCTTTTAAATCCTCAAATTCTAGTCTGTACCACAATTTAATTGCTTAGGGAGTGATGTCTTATTTCATAATTCATAAAAATTATTAGATGGTAATAAATTTGTTAATTTGGGAATATTGGTAGTAAGAATTATATATGTCAAAGTTTTTTTCATAACTAAGAGATTCGTAACAGATTTCGTACCTAACAGATTGGAAAAAATAGAATGAGAAAGACTAGAGATCTCTTCAAGAATATTAGAGATACCAAGGGAACATTTCATGCAAAGATGGGCTCAATAAAGGACAGAAATGGTATAGACCTAACAGAAGCAGAAGATATTAAGGAGAGGTGGAAAGACTACACAGAAGAACTATAGAAAAAAGACCTTCACGACCCAGATAATCATGATTGTGTGATCACTCACCTAGAGTCAGACATCCTAGAATGTGAAGTCAAGTGGGCCTTAGAAAGCATTACTACAAACAAAGCTAGTGGCTGTGATGGAATTCCAGTTGAGCTATTTCAAATCCTAAAAGAGGATGCTGTGAAAGTGCTGCACTCAGTATACCAGCAAACTTGGAAAACTCAACAGTGGCCACAGGACTGGTTCAGTTCAGTTCAGTTGCTCAGTCGTGTCCGACTCTTTGCGACCCCATGAATCGCAGCATGCCAGGCCTCCCTGTTCATCATCATCTCCCAGAGTTCACTCAGACTCATGTCCATCGAGTCCGTGATGCCCTCCAGCCATCTCATCCTCAGTCATCCCTTTCTCCTACTGCCCCCAATCCCTCCCAGCATCAGAGTCTTTTCCAATAAGTCAACTCTTCGCATGAGGTGGCCAAAGTATTGGAGTTTCAGCTTCAGCATCTTTCCCTCCAAAGAAATCCCAGGGCTGATCTCCTTCAGAATGGACTAGTTGGCTCTCCTTGCTGTCCAAGGGACTCTCAAGAGTCTTCTTCAACACCACAGTTCAAAAGCATCAATTCTTTGGCGCTCAGCCTTCTTCACAGTCCAACTCTCAATCCATACATGACCACAGGAAAAACCATAGCCTTGACTAGACGGACCTTAGTCGGCAAAGTAATGTCCCTGCTTTTGAATATGCTATCTAGGTTGGTCATAACTTTTCTTCCAAGAAGTAAGCATCTTTTAATTTCATGGCTGCAGTCACCATCTGCAGTGATTTTGGAGCCCCCCAAAATAAAGTCTGACACTGTTTCCACTGTTTCCCCATCTATTTCCCATGAAGTGATGGGACCAGTTGCCATGATCTTTGTTTTCTGATTGTTGAGCTTTAAGCCAACTTTTTCACTCTCCTCTTTCACTTTCATCAAGAGGCCTTTTAGCTCCTCTTCACTTTCTGCCATAAGGGTGGTGTCATCTGCATATCTGAGGTGATTGATATTTCTCCCGGCAATCTTGATTCCAGCTTGTGTTTCTTCCAGTCCAGCGTTTCTCACGATGTACTCTGCATATAAGTTAAACAAGCAGGGTGACAATATACAGTCTTGACATACTCCTTTTCCTATTTGGAACCAGTCTGTTTTTCCATGTCCAGTTCTAACTGGTGCTTCCTGACCTGCATACAGATTTCTCAAGAGGCAGGTTAGATGGTCTGGTATTCCCATCTCTTTCAGAATTTTCCATTTTATTGTGATCCACACAGTCAAAGGCTTTGGCATAGTCAATAAAGCAGAAATAGATGTTTTTCTGGAACTCTCTTGCTTTTTCCATGATCCAGCGGATGTTGGCAATTTGAACTCTGGTTCCTCTGCCTTGTCTAAAACCAGCTTGAACATCAGGAAGTTCATGGTTCACGTATTGCTGAAGCTGGCTTGGAGAATTTTGAGCATTACTTTACTAGCATGTGAGATGGAAAAGGTCAGTTTTCATTCCAATCCCAAAGAACGGCAATGCCAAAGAATGCTCAAACTTCTGCAAAATTGCACTCATCTCACATGCAGAAAGTGACGAGGAGCTAAAAAGCCTTTTGATGAAAGTAAAAGAGGAGAGTGAAAAAGTTGGCTTGAAGCTCAACATTCAGAAAACGAAGATCATGGCATGCAGTCCCATCACTTCATGGCAAATAGATGGGGAAACAGTGGAAACAGTGGCTGACTTTATTTTTTGGGGCTCCAAAATCACTACAGATGGTGACTGTAGCCATGAAATTAAAAGACACTTACTCCTTGGAAGGAAAGTTATGACCAACCTAGACAGCACATTGAAAAGCAGAGACATTACTTTGTCAACAAAAGTCATTCTAGTCAAGGCTATGGTTTTTCCAGTAGTCGTGTATGGATGTGAGAGTTGGACTATAAAGAAATCTGAGTGATGAAGAATTGATGCTTTTGAACTGTGGTGTTGAAGAAGACTCTTGAGAGTCCCTTGGATTGTGAGGAGATCAAACCAGTCCATTCTAAAGGAGATCAGTCCTGGGTGTTCATTGGAAGGACTGATGCTGAAGCTGAAACTCCAATACTTTGGCCACCTGATGTGAAGAGCTGACTCATTTGAAAAGACCCTGATGCTGGGGAAGATTGAAGGCAGGAGAAGGGGACGACAGAGGATGAGATGCCTGGATGGCATCACCGACTCAAGGGACATGAGTTTGAGTAAACCAGGAGTTGGTGATGGACAGGGAGGCCTGGCGTGCTGCAATTCATGGGGTCACAAAGAGTTAGACAGGACTGAGCAACTGAACTGAACAGATTTGTAACATAAAACATTTTGAAAATAAATTCTGTTTCCCTCTTACTTTCAAAGATGCATCTTTTGATCATCAATTTAGTTTTACGACAAATTGCTGTTGTTCAGTCACTAAGTAATATTTGACTCTTTGTGACTATGGACTCTAGCACATCAGGTTCTGCTATTCTCCACTATCCTCCAAAGTTTGCTCAAATTCATGTCCATTGAGTCAATGATGGTACATAATCATCTCATATTCTGCTGCCCCGTTCTCCTTTTGCCTTCCATCTTTCCCAGGCTCAGGGTCTTTTTCCAATGAGCTGGCTCTTCACATTATGTGGCCAAAGTATTGGAGCTTCAGCTTCAGCAACAGTACTTCTGAATAGTCATGGTGGATTTCCTTTAGGATTGACTGGTTTGATCTCCTTGCCGTCCAAGGGACTCTCAAGAGTCTTCTCCAACACCACTATTTGAAAGTATCAATTCTTCGGAGCTCAGCCTTCTTTATGGCCCAACTCTCATATCCATACAGGACTACTGGAAAAACCATAGCTTTGACTAGGAAACATTTGTTGGCAAAGTAATGTCTCTGCTTTTTAATATACTGTCAAGGTTTGTCATAGCTTTTCTTCCAAGGATCAAGGGACTTTAATTTCATGGCTGCAGTCACCATACACAGTGATTTTGGATCCAAGAAAATAAAATCTGTCACTGTTTCTACAGAAATCTACTGTTTACCTTTCTATTTCCCATGAAGTGATGGGACAAGATGCCATAATCTAAGTTTTTTGAATGTTGAGTTTTAAGCCAGCTTTTTCATTCTCCTCTTTCACTCTCATCAAGAGGCTCTTTAGTTCATCTTTACTTTCTGTCATTAGAATGGTATTATCTGCCTATCTGAGGTTGTTGATATTTCTCCCAGCAATCTTGATTTCAGCTTGTGCTTCATCCAGCCCAGCATTTCACATGATGTACCCAGTATACAAGTTAAATAAGCAGGGTGACAATATACAGCCTTGACATACTCCTTTTCCAATTTGGAACCAGTCCATTGTTCCATGTTTAGTTCTAACTGTTGCTTCCTGACCCACATTCAGGTTTCTCAGGAGGCAGGTAAGGTGATCTGGTATTCCTATCTCTTTAAGAAATTTCCAGTTTGTTGTGATCCTTACAGTCAGAGGCTTTAGCATAGTCAGTGAAGCAGAAGTAGATGTTTTTCTTGATTTCTGTTGTTTTCTCCATGATACAACAAATGTCGACAATTTGATCTCTAGTTTCTCTGCCTCTTTGAAACCTAGCTTGTACATCTGGAAGGTCTCGGTTCACCTAATGCTGAAGTCTAGCTTGAAGAGTTTTGAGCATTTCCTTGCTAGCATGTGAAATGAACACAACTGTACAGTAGTCTGAACATTCCTTGGCACTGCCCTTCTTGGGACTGGAATGAGAAAACTGACCTTTTACAGTTCTGTGGCCACTGCTGTTTTCCAAACTTGCTGGCATATTGAGTGCAGCACTTTAACAGCATTTAAATAGCTCAGCTGGAATTTCGTCACCTCCACTAGCTTTGTTCTTTGTAATGCTTCCTAAGGCCCACTTGCCTTCATATTCCAGGATGCCTGGCTCTAGACGAGTGACAACATCACAGTGGTTATCTGGATTATTAAGACCTTTCTTGTATAGTTCTTCTGTATATTCTTGCCACCTGTTTCTAGTCTCTTCTGCTTCTGCTAGAATCTTACTGTTTCTGACCTTTATCATGCTCATCCTTGCAAGAAATGGTCCCTTGATATCCCCAGTTTTCTTGAAGAGATCTCTATTCCTTCCCATTCTATTGTTTTCCTCTATTTCTTTGCATTGTTCACTTAAGAAGGCTTTCACATCTCTCCTTGCTATTTGCTGGAACTCTGCATTCCTTTGGGTATACCTTTCCCCTTCTCCTTTGCCTTTCACTTCTCGTCTTTTCTTAGATATTTGTAAGGCCTCCTCAGACAACCACTTGACCTTCTTGCATTTCTTTTTCTTGGGGATGGTTTTGGTTACCATCTTCTGTGCAGTGTTACAAACCTCTGTCCATAGTTCTTCAGGCACTCTATCTACTTCTACTAGGTCTAATCCCTTGAATCTATTTTTCACTTCCACTGTATAATCATAAGGGATTTGATTTAGATCATACCTGAATGGCTTGATGGTTTTCCCTACTGTCTTCAATTTGAGGCTGAATTTTGCAATGAAGAGCTGATGATCAGAGCCAAAGTCAGCTCCAAGTCTTGTTTTTGCTGACTCTATAGAGCTTCTCAATCTTCAGCTGCAAAAAACACAATCAATCTGATTTTACTATTGACCATCTGGTGATGTCCACGTGTAGAGTCATCTCTTAAGTTGTTGGAAAAGGGTGTTAGCTATGACCAATGTATTCTCTTGACAAAACTCTGTTAGTCTTTGCCTTGCTTCATTTTGTACTCCAAGGCCAAACTTGCCTATTATTCTGGGTAATTCTTGAGTTCCTATCTTTGCATTGCAATCCCTTATGATGAAAAGTACATGGTTTTTGGTATTAGTTCCAGACGGTCTTGTAAGTCTTCATAGAATCATTCAACTCCAGCTTCTTTGGCATTAGTGGTTGGGGAGTATACTTGGATTACTATGATATTTAATGGTTTGCCTTGGGAATAAACCAAAATCATTCTGTTGTTTTTGAGACTGCACCCAAGTACTGCATTTCAGACTCTTGTTGACTATGATGGCTACTTGATTTCTTCTAAGGGGTTCTTGCCCACAGTAGTAGATATAATGGTCATCTGAATTAAATTCACCCATTCCCATCCATTTTAATTCACTGACTCCTAAAATGCTGATGCACACTCTTGCCATCTCCTGCTTGACCACATACAATTTACCTTGATTCATAGACCTAACATTCCAGGTTCCAATGCAGTATTGTTTTGTACAGCATCGGACTTTACTTTCACAACCAGGCATACCCTCAGCTGAGTGCCATTCATGCTTTGGGCCAGTCGCTTCATTCTTATTGAGGCTATCAGTAACTATCCTCCACTCTTTCCCAGTAGCATATTGGACACCTTCCAATTTGGGGGTCTCATCTTCCACTAACATGTCTTTTTGCCTTTTCAAACTGACATGGTGTTCTCCAGGCAAGAATACTGGAGTAGATTGCCATTTCCTTCCCAAGTGGACCACATTTGATTAGAACTCTTTACTATGACCCATCTGTCTTGGGTGTCCCTGCACAGCATGGCTCATAGCTTCACTGAGTTATCCGGACACTTTTGCCATGATAAGGCTGTGATCCATGAAGAGGTTCATGACTAACAGCATTAAGCAAACTCATATATGCAATATTTATGTTTAATATAACTGGAATCCTTTTATCCACATGATTTTTACATGTTTAATGACTATAGGAAATGTCATGGATGAAATATGAACATGTGTTACTACCTTTTCAGATACCACATATTATACCAAAAATACATTTTTGTTCCCTGATATTAATTGAAACATTTGTGTAATAATAGCAGCTATCAGTTGAGTACTGACCATATATCAAACACAGATGTTACTATCCACATGGTATCTTATTTAATATGAAAATCATTAAATGTACTAGGTATTCCACTAAAAGCAAAATAAGGAAAAAGCAATGCCCTTTATGGTGGACATGCCACCTGTTCTTTTGATAGGAATAAAGTTCTGGGTGGGATACAGATGTAAAGATAGACCCTGTGTACACCCAGGCTCCCTTCAGCTAATGTGGCCATGTGCCCAAGCTCTTGCCAATAGAATGTGAGTAGAAGCAATTTGTGCATATTTTACCTTACTTGCTTGAGTGGACATCAGTGCAACCAGACTAGACACACTCCTCCTTTTCATAGCTACAAGGTCATTCCAGCTGTGCTCCTATTTGACTATAAGAAGCAGAGTTACCAGCCAGATGAAAACGCTAAAGATTGTTTCAGTTCAGTTGCTCAGTCATGTCCGCCTCTTGCAACCCCATGGACTGCAGCATGTCAGGCTTCCCTGTCCATCACCAATTCCCGGAGGTTACTCAAACTCATGTCCATCAAGTTGGTGATGCCATTCACCCATCTCATCCTCTGTCGTCCCCTTTTCCTCCCGCCTTTAATCTTTCCCAGCCACAGGGTGACTCTTTTCCAATGAGTCACCTCTTCACATCAGGTGGCCAAAATATTGGAGTTTCAGCTTCAGTATCAGTCCTTCCAATGAATACTCAGGACTGATTTTCATTAGGATGGACTGGTTGGATCTCCTTGCAGCCCAAGGGACTCTCAAGAGTCTTCTCCAACACCACAGTTCAAAAGCATCAATTCTTCGGTGCTCAGTTTTCTTTATAGTCCAACTCTCACATCCATACATGACTACTGGAAAAACCATAGCTTTGACTACAGGGAACTTTGCTGGCAAAGTAATGTCTCTACTTTTTAATATGCTGTCTAGGTTGGTTATAGATTTTCTTCCAAAGAGCAAGAGTCTTTTAATATCATGGCTGCTGTCACCATCTTCAGTGATTTTGGAGGGCAAGAAAATAAAGTCTCTCACTGTTTCCACTGTTTCCCCATCTATTTGCCATGAAGTGATGGGACCGGATGCCATGATCTTAGTTTTCTGAATATTGAGTTTTAAACCAACTTTTTCACTCTCCTGTTTCACTTTCATCATGAGGCTGTTCAGTTCTTCTTCACTGTCTGCCTAAGGGTGGTATCACCTGCATATATGAGGTTATTGATATTTCTCCCAGCAACCTTGATTCCAGCTTGTGCTTCATCCAACCTGGTATTTCGCATGATGTATTCTGTATACAAGTTAAATAAGCAATGTGACAATATACAGTCTTGACATATTCCTTTCCAAATTTGGAACCAGTCTGTTGTTCCATGTCCAGTTCTAACTGTTGCTTCTTGACCTGCATACAGATTTCTCAGGAGGCAGGGAAGGTGATCTGGTATTCCCACCTCTTAAAGAATTTCCACAGTTTGTTGTGATTCACACAGTCAAAGGCTTTGACATAGTCAATAAAACAGCAGTAGATGTTTTTCTGGAACTCTCTTGCTTTTTCAATGATCCAACAGATTTTGGCAATTTGTTCCTCTGCCTTTTCTAAATCCAGCTGGAACACGTGGAAGTTCATGGTTCACGTACTGCTGAAACCTGGCTTGGAGAATTTTGAGCATTACTTTGCTAGAGTGTGAGATGAGTACAATTGTGTAGTAGTTTGAGCATTCTTTGGCATTGCCTTTCTTTGGGATTGGAATGAAAACTGACCTTTTCAGTCCTGTGGCCACTGCTGCATTTTTCAGATCTGCTGGTGTATTGAGTGCAGCACTTTCACAACATCATCTTTTAGGATTTGAAATAGCTCAACTGAATTCCATCACCTCTACCTGCTTTGTTTGCAGTGATGCTTTCTAAAGTCCACTTGACTTCACAGTCCAGGATGTCTGGCTATAGGTGAGTGATCACACCATCATGGTAAAATTGTTTACTAAACCACTATTTTGATGTTTGTTTGTTGCAGCAACTTAGCTAGTCTAATTAATAGATCATGCACGTATGTATGGTTCTATGTATGTATATACATATGTGTGTTTTATAGGCAATAACCAATAGAGGCTTTTGGTTTTAATTCTGCAAGATTATTAGTTCAATAAATTCCCTAAGAGTAAGTAGAGACCAAAACACCAAGATCGCTCACATGAACTATAAATGAAACTATTGTTTTCTGATTATTATTGCTAATGATGACATTTCGGTCGCACAGTTTGAACTTAAATACTACAGTTTAGAAAATATTTCTGAAAACATTCTCTCTTGATCCTCATTATATTCCTTTTATTTTGTATTTAACTAAACATATTCAGAGCAGTTGAGTGGTTTGCCAAATAGTACACACCCATCAATCAGCCGAGGAGGCAGTAAACCAAAGTCTGTGTTCTTCACATTACACTATACCATCTCTTTGTAACAATATTGCTAATGTTTGACTTGGTAAATTCAGCTAATTTGAACTGTACATTTCAAACAGGAAGTGAATTATTCCTTATGTTATTTTATTAATAATTATCTAAGCTGAGACTTTCTTACTTCTATGTATTTGAGCATGTCTGATATACTTTGCATTATTCTGAAAAATCCAACAGACCTATGTGCAATATTAAGTTGGTGCAAACATAATTGCAGTTTTTGCACCATTGAAATTTGCCGTTTGATACTGGAATCCATTCTCAATAAATGTGGTTATGTTATACAATATTTTAATATGCATTTCTCTTTATTTTTTTGCTGACTTACTACTTGCTGCTTATTTTGTATTTATTTTAGACTATGGCAATAATATTAGGGGTTTCTCAAGTAGCTCAATGGTAAAGAAACCTGAGTGATAAAAGTGATGAAGCCTGCCAATGCAGGAAACACAAGAGATGCGGGTTCGATTCCTGGATTGGGAAGATCCCCTGGAGAAGAAAATGGCTCCTCTTCCACTCCAGCATTCTTGCCAGAAAAATTCGATGGACAGAAGAGCCTGGCAAGCTATGGTCCATTGGTCACAAAGAGTGGGACACAACTGAGCATACACACGCACGTGCACATACACACAATGATGTCAGACAAAAGCACAGTCAACTGATTTTCTTATTTGAGTTCAAAATGGGTCATAAAGCAGTGGAGACACCTTGGAACATCAACAATGCATTTGGCCCAGGAACTCCTAACAAACATACAATGCAGTGGTGATTCATGAAACTTTGCAAAGGAAACTAGAGCCTTGAAGATGAGCGTGATGGCCAGCCGTCGGAAGGTGACACAGCCAACTGAGAGCAAGCATTGAAGCTGATCCTCTTAGAACTGCACGAGAAGTTGCCAAAGAATTCAGCACTGACTATTCTACAGTCATTCAGCATTTGGAGCAAACTGAAAAGGTGAAAAAACTCACTTAGTGGGTGCCTCATGAGCTGACAGAAAATCAAAAAAATCTTCGTTTTGAATTGTCTTCTCTTATTCTATGCAACAACAACAAACCATTTCTTAATCAGATTGTGATGTGTGATGGAAAGTGGATTTTATACAACATTTAGCAATGACCAGCTCAGTGGTTGGACAGAGAAGATCCAAAGCACTTTCCAAAACTAAACTTGCACCCAAAAAAAGGTCATGTCACTGTTTGGTGGTCTGCTGCCCCTCTGACCCACTACAGCTTTCTAAATCCTGGTGAAACCATTACATCTGAGAAGGATGCTCAGCAAAATTGATGAGATGCACTGAAAACTACAATTGAGCACTAGTCAACAGCACTAGTCAACAGAAAAGGCCCAATTCTCCATGACGACACCCGACCGCATGTTATACAACCAATGCTTCACAAGTTGAAGGAATTGGGCTACAAAGTTTTGCCTCATCCGCCATATTCACCTGACCTCTCATCAACTGACTACCTCTTCTTCAAGCATCTTGACAACTTTTTACAGGGAAAACACTTCCACAAACAGCAGGAGGCAGAAAATGTTTTCCAAGAGTTCGTTGAATCCTGAAGCAGGGATTTTTATGCTATCGGAATAAACAAACCTATTTCTCATTGGCAAAAATGTGTTGATTGTAATGGTTCCTATTTTGACTAATAAAGATGTGTTTGAGTCTAGTTATAATGATTTAAAATTCACAGAATTACTTTTGCAGCAATCTAATCGAAAAAGAAAAATGAAGAATTTTAAAGTTTCAAATCTCTTAAGGAAAAACCTTCAAATTATCTTTAAGTTTTGTTAGGAGGGTAATTCAGTGAGATTTAAGGCTTTAGAAATAGAGACTTTTTAATAAATAAATATTTTCACTGCAAAATATGTGTAACATTTTGAAAATCACTTTCCTATCCTGGATTTCAACAAAGTCTTATTATTGATATGACAGTTGAGTGAGCTATGGTTTTTGGGTATTTTTTTTCTGCTTCCTAAGGTTTCCTTGGGCTTTCCAGGTGGCTCAGTGGTAAAGAATCCCCCTACAATGTAGGAGATGTAGGTTTGATCCCGGGTCAGGAAGATCCCCTGGAGCAGGAACTGGCAACTCACTCCAGTGTTCTTGTTGTGAAATCCCATGGACAGAGGAGCCTGGCGGGAGCCCATGGGATCACAAAGAGTCCTATATAACTGAGCCACTAAGCACACATACAAGGCTTCCTTCGGGTGTTCCAGGTATCTTTCTAAAAAAAATCAAATATTCTTCCGATGACTCTTCAGTTCTTCTTTTGCTAAGGTTAGACACCACAGGTAAGCCTGTACACGTGTACTGGCCAGGAATCTTTCAGGAGCATTCCTCACTCAATCTCACATCACATTTGAAACCATCAAAAGAAGGACGCCAGACACCAGCTTCCACCAATTCTTTTTTCCACAGCATTAACCAGAAGTTTTACTGTTATACAACAACAATATACTGTTAAACTTACAAAGCAGAAGGAATAAAAATATAACTTCTCATCCCCATAAGTATCCCCAAGGGCTAGTGAGGACATTATTTAGATAAGATAGTTTTACTGAAGGCCCTGAAGATGTAAATAGCTGCCTAAGGTAGCAAAGTCTCAGGAAAAAAAAATAATATGAAATTGGAACCTCTGAAAAGGAGAAACCTCCAACGTGGAATTCTGATAGAACTGAAGCCGCAGTGAATTTTAGATTCCTCCAGTCTATCAGTCCAGGTTTAGGTGATTAACTTCCTGAGATATTTAATATAAACAAAAATATTGCATATTCTGCTAATCCTAGATAATGATTTATAGATTCATCAGCCATAAAAAGAATTATTCAACACCAGATAAATTATTAAACTCATTAATTACCAACCTAGAGAATTATTGTTGGCTGACTTGATTAGGTCTCTCTTTAAAACCAACAGTTTAAAGAAATTTCAATTAATTTGACACTAGTGATTTCAGAAGCTGCAAAACATATGAACACAGCTTGATGAGATGCTTTTATTCTGTGTTCTGTTTTCATTAATTGACAAAGAAATATTCACTGATATTTTGGCTCAAAGTCACTACATATGCTGTCTTTTACATAAGAGTAAATTAAAAATTAAAGCTCCTTCTTAAATTAGCAAGTAATGATTGTTTAATTACAAAAGAGGAAATGCTTAGTAACTTCTTTCCGGATATTTATAAGGAAAGTAACATTGTTGGTGAATAAATGAGGATTAGCATCAACTGTGGCATATTTCTGAGAATTTACTTTAATGACTGGATCATTAAATCCCCCTAAGGTTATGCAATAGGTATTATAAAGCATGAAAGAAATTTTACAAAGATACAAAACCTCTTTCTCCCTTCACTGCCAGGATACCAACTTTGTTCCACATCTCTTCTAAATTTTGACAACTTAGCAGTATTTTCCAGTATGTCCTGTCTATCTCCAGAGCTATTTATTATTCCATATACTTTCCCAAAATGATTTCATCAACACCTGTGAATTCAACTAGCAGCAATATGCTGTCAAAATCCACATCTTCAACACAAACCTCATGCTAACTTCCCAATCCATACTTTTTTATTTTTTAATTGGTGGGAAATTGCTTCACAATGTTGTATTCATTTTCACTGTACAAGAATGTGAATCAGTCATAATTATATACACATATACACACACACCCATAATACACCTTCCCTTTCGAGCCTCCCTCAACCCACCCCGGTAGGTGATCACAGAGCACCAGGATAGGCTCCCTGTGTTACACAGCAGCTTCCCACTAGCTGTCTATTCCACACATGGTAATGTAATATGTCAATGCTACTTTCTCAATTCATTCCACCCTCCCCTTCCCTCGCTGTGAACCCAAGTCTGTTCTCTAGCAGTGAAGTGGATGAACCTAGAGTCTCTTACACAGAGTGAAGTAAGTCAGAAAAAGAAAAACAAGTATCCTATACTAACTCATATCTATGGAATGATGAACCCAATCCATATTTTAAAACCTCTACTTCTATACCCCAGGACTTCAAAATCAACATGTTTCAAATTTACTCTCTCCTTCCTAACCCACACTCAAATCATCTGTTAGCTCTCCTGTATTCCCTCTCTCAATAAATCGTTTCCATTTTCTCTGGCAGAGGCTGTCCATGTCATTCTGGGTACATCCATGAGTATCTACGGCCTTCATATCACCAGAGCAATGCCATGCTTCGTAAGGAAGAGGGGAGAACACTAAAATCATCCACTTTTGTTTGCTTTGTACCCTGGAGATACATGCAGCCCAGTTTATGTGCGTATTTCACAAATTTTCTTTAAGACAATTTCTTAAATTGTAATTACCACGTTTCTCTCTATACGATCATAAGTGGTTCACCGAGTCAGGCTCCATTCCCATGTCATGTTATCATCTGCAACTGCAGTTCTACCCAAAAATTAGCTCTCTATACACTAGTATCTCTCTTACAAGCTTCTTTCTTCCAAGTAAGTCTAGCCAAGCACATGGAAGCCTAGGGAAATTGCTGGTCTCATATACCCAGAAACATCTGAATGTCTGTGTAATCTCAACATACTCTCATACTCACTCTCTCTCTCCATCACACACACATACACACGCAAACACACATACACGCATACACACACACACACTTCCAAATCTGCAAACTCTCATCTCCTGATATCTTCATCCCTGCCAGCGGGACAGATAGCAAACTGACTTAAGAAAAAGAGAGCATAAATTTAAAATGAAGTTAATAAAAATGTACTTTGTCAATTACATTCAAATTATTCAGTGTTTCTGACAGGTCTATATGTCAAGCCACGCTGTTGACTTCAAGTAAAGTTTTAACAGCATATTGTTACTAAATCCATTATTTGAAATCATGCCTGCCTGGAATACTGGTTCATCTGGGCCACACCATTCCTTTGTTTGTTTGTTTGTTTCCAGAAGCTGCTCACAGAACGTAAATCAAGTGGCACAGCCACGGCAAAGTCAATCCCTTAATCTCGCCACATTAATTTTCTTCTGTTGCATCACAAATCAACACAGATTTAACAGCTTAAAACAGTAATTTATTAGCTCATAGTTCTTTAGGTTAGAAGTCCAAGCACAAAGACACTGGTTTCACTGTGTCTCACAGCCTAAAACCAAAGTGTCAGTCAGTCTATATTCTCAATTAGAACTCAGCTCCTCTTATAGGAAGTTGAGGCAGGATTCAGTTCCTTGCAGTCAGAGGACTATAGTCGCCAATTCCTTGTTGGCCATCAGCTGGAGGTTGTTCTCAGATCTCAGAGGCCAGCTTCATTCCTTGCCATATGACCCTCTGTCTTCAAAGCAAGTGACAAGACATTTTCCTTTTGTCCAAAATTCCCACTCAATCTGAATCTTGTTCTCTAGCAAGCCTGCAAGTGAGGTACAAATGAAAGTTGCTCAGTTGTGTTTGACTCTTTGAGACCCCATGGACTATACAGTCCACGGAATTTTCCAGGCCAGAATACTGGAGTGGATGGCCGTTCCTTTCTTCGGGGGATCTTCCCAACCCAGGGGATGAACCCAGGTCTCCCACATGGCAGGTATTCTCTACCAGCTGAGCCACCAGGGAAGAGTGCCGTCCCTTTTAAAGACTCATCTGATGGATTCAGGCTCACCAAGGAAAATCTCTTTTTCTTAAAACTTCATCATCGGCCTAGTGCAGGCTCACATTTAAAGAGAAGGAATTATATCAAGGTGTACTCCAGAAGGTAAAACTCTCATGCACCCTCTTAACACCCTGCCTCCCATACAACCCTTCCTACTTACAATAGTTTTTTCCAAACACATAATCATGTGCTAGATTGAATTATATCTTGGCCAAGGAGATGAGGAAAAAAAGAAAAAGAAACAACAGACACAGAGAGAAGGATGTATGCTGCGGCTATGGCTTCTTTGATTTGCCACATATATGAATTTGCAAAATTCTAAAATCTATACATTATTCAATGTGGATCTAATAAATCCCTGAATTTCCCTGCCTTCAGTTTCATTATGTATAAAATAATGATTCCTACTTCGTATGACTATGTATTCATAAATAACACACTTATAAAACTTACAAGGTGACAGAAAAGAAAATGGCCCAAACTTCATTTTATTTTTATATCCATGAAGAGCAGTCTATACAAGCAGTTCATGAAAAAAATGTTCACTATTTCTCTTAGCATTAAAACTTTCCCCTAAGTATTACTTCTATATATAGAATTAAATACCTTTGAAATTATTAATCATTGTAACTGTTCATGTTACCCTCACAATTCTTGTCACATCAATTTTATAATTTAAGAAATTCATGCAAAATAGATAAAGTGCCTATTACTTTTCTCATTTTACAAATGGGAAAAGACCTGAGTCTAAAAAGGTTAAATAATTTTTCTTAGGCAAGTTAGGAGCACAACAAAAAGCAGATTTCTATTTTTTATTGAGCTCATAGTCTTCTGGTATAGGCTCTGAAGTCAAGAAAAGACAGTAATCACATCATGTATCAAAGTAGTAACCAGTCACGAACTTATCACAATGGAACACTTCAATTGAATTCTGAAGAAAATTTACTATAATTTAAAAATACAGACTCTAAGAATAATTTGTGTCATTTACTCATTCACTGAGATGAGTGCAATTGTGTGGTAGTTTGAGCATTCTTTGGCATTGCCTTTCCTTGGGATTGGAATGAAAACTGACCTTTTCCAGTCATGTGGTCACTGCTGAGTTTTCCAAATTTGCTGGCATATTGAGTACAGCACTTTCACAGCATCATCTTTCAGGATTTGAAATAGCTCAACTGGAATTCCATCACCTCCACTAGCTTTGTTCATAGTGATGCTTTCTAAGGCCCACTTGACTTCACATCCCAGGATGTCTGGCTCTAGGTGAGTGATCACACCATCGTGATTATCTGGGTCCTAAAGATCTTTTTTGTATAGTTCTTCTGTATATTCTTGCCGCCTCTCCTTAATATCTTCTGTCTCTGTTAGGTCCATACCATTTCTGTCCTTTATTGAGCCCATCTTTGCATGAAATGTTCCCTTGGTATCTCTAATTTTCTTGAAGAGATCTCTAGTCTTTCCTATTCTATTGTTTTCCTCTATTTCTTTGCATTGATCCTAAGGAAGGTTTTCTTATCTCTCCTTACTATTGTTTGGAACTCTGCATTCAAAAGGGTATATCTTTCCTTTTCTCCCTTGCATTAGTAAAGTAATGCTCAAAATTCTCCAAGCCAGGCTTCAGCAATACAGGAACCGTGAAATTCCAAATGTTCAAGCTGGTTTTAGAAAAGGCAGAGGAACCAGAGAGCAAATTGCCAGCATCTGTTGAGTCATTGAAAAGGCAAGAGAGTTCCAGAAAAACATCTATTTCTGCTTTATTGACTATGCCAAAGACTTTGACTGTGTGGAGCACAACAAACTGAGAAAAAGTCTGAAGGAGATGGGAATACCAGACCACCTGACCTGCCTCTTGAGAAACCAATATGCAGGTCAAGAAGCAACAGTTAGAACTGGACATGGAACAACAGACTGGTTCCAAATAGGAAAAAGAGTACATCAAGGCTCTATATTGTCACCTTGCTTATTTAACTCATATGCAGAGTACATCATGAGAAAGGCTGGGCTGGAAGAAGCACAAGCTGGAAGCAAGATTGCCAGGAGAAATATCAATCACCTCAGATATGCAGATGACACCACCGTTATGGCAGATAGTGAAGAAGAACTAAAGAGCCTCTTGATGAAAGTGAAAGAGGAGAGTGAAAAAGTTGGCTTAAAGCTCAACATTCAGAAAATGAAGATCATGGCATCTGGTACTATCACTTCATGGGAAATAGATGGGGAAACAATGGAAACAGTGTCAGACTTTATTTTGGGGTGTTCCAAATCACTGCACATGGTGACTGTAGCCGTGAAATTAAAAGACGCTTACTCCTTGGAAGGAAAGTTATGACCAACCTAGACAGCACATTGAAAAACAGAGACATTACTCTCTCAACAAAGGTCCATCTAGCCAAGGCTATGGTTTTTCCAGTGGTCATGTATGGATGTGAGAGTTGGACTGTGAAGAAAGCTGAGCACCAAAGACTTGATGCTTTTGAACTATGATGTCCTTGGACTTCAGGAGATCCAACCAATCCTTCCTAAAGGAAATCAGTCCTGGTTGTTCATTGGAGGGACTGATGTTGAAGCTGAAACTCCAATATTTTGGCCACCTGATGCAAAGAGCTGACTCATTTGAAAAGACCCTGATGTTGGGAAAGATTGAAGGTGAAAGGAGAAGGTGACAACAGAGGATGAGATGGCTGGATGGCATCACCGACTCAGTGGACATGAGTCTGGGTAAACTCCAGGAGTTGGTGATGGACAGGGAGGCCTGGCATGCTGCAGTTCATGGTGTTGCAAAGAGTCGGACACAACTGAGCAACTGAACTGACCTGAATTGAACTCACTTACTGAACAGTTAACACATTATGGAACTATGGGTCCACCATGTTCCATAATTATTTTTTCCCCATTTAATCCTTGAAACTACCCTTTTAGAGTAGGTACTATTATTATCCTCATCTTTACAGATGAAGAAACTAAAGCCAGAAAAAAAAGATATTTGTTCAAAATCATATACAGTAAGTGTAGAAGTGAAATTTAAACTCTCATAATCTGGTTCCAGAATTAAGGTTCTCACCAGTAGACTCTGTTGCCACAATATCTAATTTTGTTGAGTGTCTCCTAAACTACAGGCACTGGGAATTTACTTTCTATGTTTAGGTAATGGAGATAATAAACTGAAACAGATAGCTGATCTTATATGAACCTGTTATGATCTGTTAGGACTATGACATGGTTTAATCTGAATCGTCTCTTTGGGTAGAAAATGCATCACTACAATTTCTGTAACTTCTACATTGGTAGAGACCACTTCTTTCTTCTGTTACCTGAAGAGTTTTCATTTGTAAAGGAGAACATAGAATGATACTTACTGGACGTCCTCCAAAGCATGCTTAAACATGTTCTCTGGAGGCACATGTCAAGTATAGGTCTGATCTTTTGAGATATGTCTATATTTTATTAATATATCTCTCCCCCCACCATCAAAACAAAAGCAAAAATAAAGTGAGCTTTTGTTAATCTGAATCTAAACAGTATTATTACAGCTGCAAACCTCAATCATCATTTACAAGTAACATTTTATTCTGCATTAGCACTTTGTCTCCCAGAGTTTCAGCATAAGATAGGAAAAACATCTTAAATACTTTTATGGTGCAATGCCCAGATAGATAGGCAAGAAACCAAGACAGTAGTATCTTTAGTGTGCTGGAGTCTCAACAGAATATCTGTCATTAAAATATCTAGAACATTTAAATTATGTTAGTAGCCTTAGCCTTTATGTGATTTTTAAAAATTTTTATCATCTATTTTGAATTCATTCCACACTACTGCTATTTGGATAACACTTTAATCTTATTGTGTGTATGTGATTGAGTGTGTGTGTTTCAAAAGATACATTCAACAAGAGATACATCAGTATTCCTGGCATGTTTTTAAACTGAACTCCAAATTCAAGAGATTTATGGCTTAAGTATGAATACACAGTACATTTTTTATATATATTAAAAAAGCCAACCTTTCATCAAAATCTGCCCTAGGTATGTAAAGGGAGACAAAATCGTCTGGCAACCACACCACATTTTTTTTAATATTTCCTCTCACGTTTTCATATTCCTTTTCCTTTTACAATTTTCAAATCCAAGTTTACAGGAAAGCTTTTTGGGAGCACAAAACCACTTCCCAATTATGGGCTTAATACTTAAATACCTAACAGCTTATCTAATACTTGTTTAAATAATGAACCCAATTATGACAATCATTAGCATTTTTCCATTTGCTCTTCTCTATTTATAATAACACAGCACAAAAGGCAGAGATGTAATACAAATGATGCCAAAAAGAGCAGTGCAAAGTCAGATTCACAAGAAGTGGGGAAAGTTTCTCAGAAGCTTTACCAATGCACAGTTGAAAATGTTTACCAAAACCTGGAGAGCAATATTTGGACATAAGTCTGCAAAAATTCTTATGAAGAGAGAAATACTGCTCCCCCAAAAGGGGAAAAAGAGAATAGGCAAAGGAAGTTCTTCCTTCATTGATTCATTTACTTAAGTTGAATTTTTTCTTCCTAATTAGTAAGCCTCATGCTTAGACTATCGTCAACACTCATGCCTAGAGGTAAAGACTGGACAAAGAAACAGAGATAGCAAACAGGTATCTGAATGATAGAAGCTTTAAGAAATACTCTAACACACACCCAGAGAATTTATTTTTTCTTTTACCATAATCTGAAGCATTGAAAAATAAATCTCATATTTCAAAAAAAGTGGTGAGAGAGAAAAGTTCAAGGCAAGACATGTTAGCATCACTTAGAACATTTACTGAGGCTTTCCTGATACAGTAGTTGTTTCCCTACAACTCGAGAGCCAGACAGTGTACACAAAATTCAATTCTACTTATGATGTGAACTTTTAAAATATTATCCAAGTCTCTTTCTTTCTTCAAAAAGAGAAAGGGAACCCATTTAAGGGGCCCAGAAGTTACTGCATTCATCACACTACTTCAAGCTTTAGGGTCCATGAGGAAATCTTCAGCTGCTCTATTCACTAAGAAATAAAAAAAAATCCAGTGCTGTTGGTCTTGACAGACCCCTCTCTAGCCAGGCTCCTTCAAGATAAACACTTCTTTCCTATCTGTGCAAATCCCCCTGCCCCAATCCACAGCCAGGTAGAGTAATTATGTGTGTATGGTATACTTGGTCGTGTATAACTCTTTATGACCCCATGGACTGTAGCTCACCAGGCTCCTCTGCCCATGGAATTCTCCAGGTAAGAATACTGGAGTGGGTAGCCATTCCCTTCTGCAAGGGATCTTCCTGACCTAGGGATCAAACCTGGGTCTCCTGCATTGCAGTCATATCATCTGAATCACCAGGGAAGCCCTAAGTAGAGTGATTACTGCCACGCTGACTGAGACAAGTCGGTTTGCCACTGTTCCAGCCTACCCAAACCTAGATCAATCCTTCAGTACCTCCAATCTCTATCAAGGAAACTATGACTTGTCTTCTTTTTATCACATCTCCCTGTCGCCATCAATAGATTCTTTCACAGATAATATAAGCAGATCTTCTTGAAGTAAGGGCAGTAAGGGCAGAAAGAAGAGTCTTCTCTACCTTCCAATCAATTATTAAGTGGAGGAATGTCAAAGTTTCTAGGCCCATTTCCTCAATGGGGTCACATAATATGTAAAGAATCATAAATAGGACTGTATTTCCCCAGGTAAATAAAGAAACTGGCCAAAGCTAAAGAGAAAAGATATATGAAACATAAAGAATCAAAAAAGAAAACTATTCTGAAGCTCATTGCCCCAATTTCTTCTTTGTACAAAAGACTTTTTGATGTTTGTTACATAATCTATGTTATGTGTTATCCCAGTCTTAGAGGACTGTGGTAATTTAAGTCTGATTAACCATGCTTCTAAGAGTATAACTTCTAGGCTATATGGTCATAAAAGAAATACGAACAGAAGAAGGCTGACCTAGAAGATGACCAACACAAATTAAATAAACTCTGATGCTAGCACAAAATTCTATGATTCTAAAAAGTAAACATTTATTTGCCTTAGAAACTTCACATGCACATCTTCTTTAGCTATTCATTTCATATGTCACTGTGTGCCAAACTCTCATGAAGGAGTGGGGATATGATGCAGATCAAGCAGATATGATCTATAATTTTATTGAGCTTATATTTTATTGGAGTGATGGAAATTAAAAAATAGAACAGGTACCATATACAAAAATTAATTGTAAATAGATTTAAAATTTAAGAACTAAACTATAAAGGTTTTAGATGAAAACACAGGGGAAAACTTCATAGCATTGACTTTGGCAATTATTTCTTGCATATAATATCAAAAGCACAGGCAAAAAGAAAAAACAGATAATTTGGACTTGCTTAAAATTAGAAACTTTTCTCCAGAGGGAGGTGATATATGTTTAATTAAGGCTGATTTGCATTGTTAGACAGCAGAAACCATCGTGACATTGTAAAGCAATTTTCCTCCAATTAAAAAAGAAAAAAATTAAAGACTTTTGTGCATCAAAGGACATTATCAACAGAATAAAGAGGTAACTCACAGAATGGGAGAAAATATTTTCAAACCATCTATCTGATAAGGATATATTCAAAATATATAAAGAATTCCTATAACTTAATATTTTAAAATTGATTGAAAATGGCAAAGGAGGCTTCTCTGGTGGTCCAGGGGCTAAGAATCTGCCTTGCAGTGCAGGGCACATGGGTTCAGTCCCTGGTCTGGGAAGATTCCACATGCCAAAAGGCAACTAAGCCCATGCAACCACAACTACTGAAGCCCATGTGCCTGGAACCTGTGCACCACAACAAGAAAAGCCACCACAATGACAACCCCACGCGCCACAACTAGAGAGTAGCCCCCGCTCACCTACTTAGAGAAAGCCCATGCAGCAGCAAAGACCCAAGGCAGCCAAAAATAAATAAATAAATTTTAAAAGTTAAGAAACAGTATAAAAAGTAGTAAAGGACTTGAATAGGCATATCTTTAAAAAAAAAAGAGAGAAATAAATACATTTAAAAAAGATGCTCAACATCACTCATCATTAGAGAAATGCAGAGAGGGTGGGATGATTTGGGAGAATGGCATTGAAACATGTATACTATCATGTAAGAAACGAATCGCCAGTCTATGTTTGATGCAGGATACAGGATGCTTGGGGCTGGTGCACGGGGATGATCCAGAGAGATGATATGGGGTGAGAGGTGGGAGGGGGGTTCATGTTTGGGAACTCATGTACACCCGTGGTGGAGTCATGTCAATGTATGGCAAAACCAATACAGTATTGTAAAGTAAAATAAAGTAAAATAAAAATTTAAAAAAAAAAAACTACAATGATATGCCACTTTACATCCAATAGGATGACTATTATCAAAAAAAAACAAACAAAACCCGCACAGAGAATAAGCTTTGGTGAGGATGCTGAGAAATTAAAGCTCTCAGCTATTGGCTAGAATGCAAAATGGTGTAGCCACTATGGAAAATTGTATGGCGATTCCTGAAAAACTTGAACATACAATTGCCATATGATCCAGGTTTGGACAGTAAAGAATCTTCCTGCAATGTGGGAGACGGGGTTCAATCCCTGGGTCAGGAAGATCCCCTGGAGAAGGGAATGGCTACCCACTCCAATATTCTTGCCTGGAGAATTCCATGGACAGAGGAGCCTGGTGGGCTATTGTCCATGGAGTCCCAAAGAGTTGGACATGACTGAGAGACTAATACTTTCACTTTTTTCCAGGAATTCTGAATATACACCCAAAAGATCTGAAATGAGGAGCTCAAACAGAAATCTGTATGCATAGCAACATTATTCAAAATAGCCAAAAGGTAAAAGCAAACGAAATATCCATCAATCAACTAACGGATAAACAAATGTGGTTTATATACATATAAGGAAGTATTATTCAGATTTAAAAGGAAATAAACTCTGACATATGCTACAATATATATGAATCTTGAGAAGTGAAAGTAGGGGGCTTCACTGGTGACTCAGGTGGTAAAGAATTTGCTGCAATGCGGGAGACCTGGGTTTGACCCCTGTGTTGGGAAGATGCCCTGGAGAAGGGAAAGGCTACCCACTCCAGTATTCTGGCCTGGAGAATTCCATGGACTAGTCCATGGGGTACCAAAGAGTCAGACATGACTGAGTGACTTTCACTTTCATATGAACCTTGAGAGCATATGCTAAATAAAATAAGCCAATTAAAATAGCACAACTACTGTATGATTTCATATGAGGTACTTTGAGTAGTCCAGCTCATAGAGATTCAGTATAAAATGTTGGATGCCAGGGGTTCAGGCAAAGGCAAGGGAATTATAGGAAGTTGTTGTTTAATAGGTTGGAGCTTTGTAATCCCACACCTGGGCATATACCCAGACAAAACTGTAATTCAAAAAGATACATGCACCTTTATGTTCATAACAGCACTATTTACAATAGCCAAGACATGAGAAAAATTTTAATGTCCATCAACAGTTGAATGGATAAAGAAGTTGTGAGATACACACACACACACACACACACACACACACACAATGGTATATCACACAGCCGCCAAAAGAATGAAATAATGTCATGTGCAGCAACATAAATGGACCTAGAGACTATAACACTAAGCAAAGTCAGAAAGAATAAGACAAATACCATATGATCTCACTTACATGTGGAGTCTAAAATATACAGATCAACATATCTACAAAACAAAAACAGACTCACAGATATAAAGAACAGACTTGTGGTTGCCAAGGGGGATATGGGGTAGGGGAGGGAAGGAATTGGAGGTTGCGATTAGCAGAGGCAAATTATCATATAAATAAAGGATGAACAACAAAATCCTACTATACAGCACAGGGAAATATATTCAAAATCCTGTGACAAGCCATAATGAAAAAGAATATGAAAAGTAAATATATATATAAACTCAGTCATGCCCTGGATCTGTATGTTTTATCCATCAGTTCTTTTTGTCCATGATCAGTCAACAAGCACCTGTTCCTCATCCCATCTCAATTCAGTAGATATGCATGCATCTCAAAACTTCAGTAGAAGAAAAAAAAAAATAAGGCAAATTGAATCAGCCAACTAAATAACGTTTAAATAACTGGCCAGAAAAATAAAGGAAAAAGGAACAATTTCCAGGAGGAGCAGCCCTCATGATGCCCCCACTCCTATTTAAGCAGAGACAAAGATCTGGAGGAGGACTGGTAGCCTGGCAAGGCTGCTAAAATGAGCTGTATGCTGCAGCCTGGAGCCTACAATGGACTCATCCCATGAAGTGAATAGAAGGAAAGACTTGAGAGGAAGCCTCAGGGAAAAAGCCCTAAAGAGAGACTGCTTGCTCCACAGAAAACGGCACTGACATTGAGTTTAAAAAATACGCATCAGAAGTAGGGAAATAAGGCTACATAAGAATTCTTCCTTAGGAGGAAGTTAGTGCCACAGGAACGCCTTGCATTTAAATAATCAGAAGTGATGGAGTTAGCCATATGGAAAATTTGGAAGTCCAAAAATAGGTCTGGATATCTAGAAGTTGTCATTTTCTGAGATAATCTCAACGAGGGTTAGACTTAGTATTATTTTGCATTCTGAGGAAAAAAAAAAAAAAACTTTGGCTGACCTGTTACCTATTCTTCTCACCAAAAAATAAAAAGAACCAGAAAACAAAAATACTCTACGGAAATATCAATAGCATCACTTTTTTTCCCCCTCTTAATTTTAAAGTTCAACAGATTTCTTCAAGGCAAAATAGGATTTCAAACCAAATCTGAGACAACTGTTAACCATATGAACATCAAAGCTTTGTACTAGAATTACTCTCCTTTATTGGTATTTGAAGGCTGGTTAGTTAAAATCTCTTACTAGAAAATGCACCAATAAACTTTTTTAAATGATTGATAATTGACTGGGGTCAGTGAGTAGTGTGATCTAGGTAAAGAAACAAATGGAAAGATTAGTTGTGTTTTAAAGGGAATTGCTATTCTCCACCTGCTACCCATAATTTCTAGACTATTTTAAGCTTCAGTTTTGTGATCTATCTACATACTATGATTCTGGTATTAGCCTAAATGGAAGAACTCTAACAGTGCCCAAGAACTCAGGACTGATTTTTTTAGTTTGGGTAATAGATTTTGTCAATGAATAGCTTTAGGATGAGACAGGAGAAGGCAATGGCACCCCACTCCAGTACTCTTGCCTGGAAAATCCCATGGACAGAGGAGCCGGGAAGGCTGCAGTCCATGGGGTCGCTGAGGGTCAGACACGACTGAGCGACTTCACTTTCACTTTTCACTTTCATGCATTGGAGAAGGAAATGGCAACCCGCTCCAGCGTTTTTGCCTGGAGAATCCCAGGGTTGGGGGAGCCTGGTGGGCTGCCGTCTCTGGGGTTGCACAGAGTCGGACACGACTGAAGCGACTTAGCAGCAGAGACAAACAGGATATGAAGAACAATAGGACTGAACTAGAGTCTAAATTCAAGTGTCACCACTGGACAACCGCACTCATCTCCCAAGCTAGTAAGGTCATACTTAAAATCTTGCACGCTAGGCTTGAGTATTATGCAAAACAAGAACTTACAGATGTCCAAGCTGCATTTAGAAAAGGAAGAGGAACCATAGATCAAATTGCCAACATTCACTGCATCATAGAGAAAGCAAGGGAATTTCAGAGAAACATTTACCTCTGTTTCAACAACTACACTAAAGCCTTGACTGTGTAAATCATAACAAACCGTGGAAAGTTCTTAAAGAGACAGAAATACCAGACCATCTTACATGTCTCCTGAGAAAACTGTATGCGGGTCAAGAAGCAATAGTTAGAACCCTGTAGGGAACAACTGAATGGTTCAAGATTGAGACAGCAGTACGATAGGGCTGTCTGCTGTTACCCTGATTGTTTAACCTATATGCTGAGCACTTCATGAGAAATGCTAGGCTGGATGAGTTACAAGCTGGAATCAAGATAGGCAGGAGAAACATCAACAACCTCAGATATGCAGATGATACCACTCTAATGGCAGAAAGTGAAGAGGAACTAAAGGGCCCTTTGAGGGTAAAGGAGGAGAGTGAACGAGCTGGCTTAAAACTGCTGCTGCTGCTGCTGCTGCTGCTACTGCTAAGTGGCTTCAGTCGTGTCCAACTCTGTGTGACCCCAGAGACGACAGCCCATCAGGCTCCCCCGTCCCTGGGATTCTCCAGGCAAGAACACTGGAGTGGGTTGCCATTTCCATCTCCAGGCTTAAAACTAAGTATTTAAAAACTAAGATCATGGATCCAGCCCCATTACTTCAGAGCAAATAGAAGGGGAAAGGGTGGAAGTAGTGACAGATTTCCTCTTTTGGAGCTCTAAAATCACTGTGAATGGCGACTGCGGCCATGAAATCAGAAGGCAATTGCTCCCTGGCAGGAAAGGTATGACAAACCTAGACAGTGTGCTAAAAATCAGAGACATTACTCTGCTGACAAAGATCCATATAGTCAAGCCTATGGTCTTCCCAGTGGTCACATACAGTTGTGAGAGCTGGAGTGTAAAGAAGGCAGAGCATGAAAGAATTGATGCCTTTAAATTGTGGTGCTGGATAAGGTTCCTGAAAGTCCCTTGGACAGCAAGGAGATCAAACCAGTCAGTCATAATGGAAATCAACCCTGAATACTCATTGGAAGGACTGACGCTGAAGCTGAAGCTCCAGTATTTTGGTCATCTGCTGTGAACAGCTAACTCATTGGAAAAGTCCCTGATGCTGTGAAAGACTGAGGGCAGAAGGAGAAGGGGTGACAGAGGATGAGATGGCTGGATGACATAATGCAATGGACATGAATTTGGGCAAACTTCGGGAGACAATGAGGGACAGGGAGGCCTGGCATGCTGCAGTCCATGGGATCACAAAGAGTTGGACAACTCTTTGGACATGACTGGGTGACTAAACAACAACAATAGATTTTGTCAGTTAATGGCTTTAGCATGAGAAAAACAAGATATGAAGAGCAGTAAGACTGAACTAGAGTCTAAATCCGGGTATAACATCATGGCAGGGTGGTGGAGAGGGGACGGCACATGAGGAAGTGGGCAGGGTGTGACCACAGGAGATACTATGAATCCCTTTAGGCCAACTGAATCTATTCTATATTCCTGTTAACCTGGTCTGATCTTTTAAAAATATGTTTCACAGAAGTATCTGAATCATCTTTTAAAAACCATAGTTGGAACAAGTAATTGCCAAAGAGTCATGAGAACTGATGGTTTAGGGGAAGTCCATATTTTCCTGGTTTCCAAGATCAACAACTGTGGGTAACATATTTGATGAGGCTTTTGCCTATGCAAACATCATTCATCTTGTCACCTTCATTAGCTTTATTCCTTTAACAGTTCTTTAGTCACAGGTATTTCTGCAGATCTAAACCTCAGTCATCATTCTATCCTATGGTCTATATCATGAGATATTGTTCTTTATAGCTATGTGCTACCTAAATATTATCAGTTTTCATAAGGCTGCCTGCACAATATGTTCCACACATAGTTATCTTCACACCCTTGCAACCCAATGGACTGTAGTACACCAGGCCTCCCTGTCCCTCAGTTCAGTTCAGTCACTCAGTCGTGTCCAACTCTTTGCAACCCCATGAATCGCAGCACACCAGGCCTCCCTGTCCATCACCAACTCCCGGAGTTCACTCAGACTCACATCCATCAAGTCAGTGATGCCATCCAGCCATCTCATCCTCTGTCGTCCCCTTCTCCTCCTGCCCCCAATCTTTCCCAGCATCAGGGTCTTTTCCAATGAGTTAACTCTTCACATGAGATGGCCAAAGTATTGGAGTTTCAGCTTCAACATCAGTCCTTCCAATGAACAACCAGGACTGATCTCCTTTAGAATGGACTGGTTGGATCTCCTTGGAGTCCAAGGGACTCTCAAGAGTCTTCTCCAATACCACAGTTCAAAAGCATCAGTTCTTCAGTGCTCAGCTTTCTTCACAGTCCAACTCTCACATCCATACATGACCACTGGAAAAACCATAGCCTTGACTAGATGTTCTGAAAAGTGAGATATGACTTTGGTAATCCTAGTTATAAGAGATTCCTTTTCGGTTATGTTATGGTATTATATTTTAAGTAGGCTTAGTTCCGTCTTTGTTCAGCAAGTCTAAGACAGGGCACGCATTCGCGGAGCACTGTGCGGGTTTTTCAGAAGTTGTCTTATTTCCCAAAATGAACGTTCGTGTTAGTTTGTTAATCCGCTAAGTTTACTTGTTGTGCCGCCATGTACTGAAGCTTTAGCATCTAGTCTTTCCAGTGAATGTTCAGGTCTGATTTCCTTTACAGATTGAGCAGCTATAAGGCAGAGAAGGCAGTGGCACCTCACTCCGGTACTCTTGCCTGGAAAATCCCATGGACGGGGGAGCCTGGTGGGCTGCAGTCCATGGGGTCGCTGAGAGTCGGACACGACTGAGCGACTTCACTTCACTTTGACTAGATGGACCTTTGTTGGCAAAGTAATGTCTCTGCTTTTGAATATGCTATCTAGGTTGGTCATAACTTTTCTTCCAAGGAGTAAGCGCCTTTTAATTTCATGGCTGCAATCACCATCTGCAGTGATTTTGGAGCCCCAAAAAATAAAGTTTGACATCGTTTCTATTGTTTCCCCATCTATTTGCCATGAAGTGATGGGACCAGATGCCATGATTTTAGTTTTCTGAATGTTGAGATTTAAGCCAACTTTTTCTCTCTCCTCTTTCACCAAGAGGCTCTTTAGTTCTTCTTCACTTTCTGCCATAAGGGTGGTGTCATCTGCATATCTGAGGTTATTGATATGGTTACTCTCACCATCCCCCAAAGTTTGCCCAAGTTCATATCCATTGCATCAGTGATGCCACCAGCCATCTCATCTTCTGATGCCCTCTTCTCTTTCTGCCCTGTCTTTCACAGCATCAGGGACTTTTCCAACATTAGTATCCCTTGGTTTCTGTTCACATTCAGATCTTGGCTTTTTCAGTGGATAAAATTTCAACATGATTTCAAAATCATCTGTACAATCTCTAGTCCAGTAGAGTTAAACTCTTGGAGGATTTATTCAAGAATTTCAACCAATGGACTGAACTGAAAGCTTTTTCTACAAACAAGTGACGAGCTATAGGAAATTGGACTCTGAACAAAATATCCTGGCAGTCACTTACACACCCATAATATAATAAAAAATTTTTGAACTCTACTACAAAGTTATCAAAATTATACTACAAAACCAAAGAAAACAGAAATACAATATGTTTCTACTTTGGAAAACAGAAGCATACTTTTACAGTTTGAAGAATAGTGAAGTTTTTATACAAAACAGTTGACATCATTTTGAGCAATCTGTTGATAACTTAGAGCTTGTCTCAAAACTGTGTGAATAAGACATTTTCCTGGCAACTGAAGAATAAATTGAGGCTGAAAAAGAGTCATTATCAATTCTAGTGCTAGAGCCTCAAGGTCAACTGAAAAACTAGTCTATTCTATTTATTTCCTACAATCATTTAATTACTCCTTTTTTTCTTTTGAACACAACAAATATTTTTTCTAAAGACTAGATAATTCCAATAGCAACCTTGATTTTCCAGGAAAAATATTCCCAGTTCAATAAAGATGAATGAGCCAAGTTATCTCTTCTTTGATCTTTTAGTTCTTTCCAAAAATCTGCCACTTTTGTTAAAACATTTCATAAATCCTTCAGAGCACAGCCAATTTGGACCTAAATTAGATTTCCAATAATTAAGACTGAATAATGCTAGCAAAATTGGATTCTTTACTATATAATACGTATGCCTAGTCTCCATTATTTTCCCACTTCTAGGAAATGCAAACCAAAGGTTTGAATATTCAGACACATAGTGTAGCAAAATTAATCAAACAGGTATTTTTAAGTACTTAATATGCACCAAGCATTTTGCTAGGCACAGATACATCCTTCATCCTTTTCCTATCTCAGGTGCCAAGGCAAAGGCTTGGCTTGAGGTCCCAACACAAGTTCTTCATTCCTTATCCAAGTTTTCTACAACTATTCCAATCCAGTCTTTTTCTAAACAATATAGCATTCATATCTATATTTCTCAATTTAACCCAAGGTAGTGAACACCCAAGAAACATTAAATATCATTACAGAGCTTGGCACATGCTTAGCATACAGTAAAAGAATATTAGGTGCATGCTTCCCTCTTTAAAATAACATACATACTTACATAAACATAAGGAAACCCTGCATGTAACATTTCTCCTGATACAAGTCTTACATTTTATGAGTTTTATAACCTTTCTATGAGTAGAAGGTAGACAAGAGGCTCACCAAACCACTCACGAAAAACTGATAATTGATAGTCCAAACAGGTAATTCATATTTCATATAGCTCTTTGCCATCTTTTCTCATTACTCATATCTCAAATGCAATCATTTAAAGCCACTTAAGTGATCCCAGCCCCTATACATTCACTGAATGATTTGAAGTTGAAATGTAGGTTCAATCATAAGACTCTTTCATAATTGGTTCATACCTGCTCTAGAAAAGGAATTTTGAAACACCTTCAGAAGAGTGGCTATTAAGTGTTTTTAAATATGTTTCCAATGAGAAGTAAAGCAATTCTAATGAATATCAACAGAGTATCAAGTTGAGTGACATTCTTTCCAGCTGATCATTATCAGATATGACACTGGGCAACAATAATGAATCCTTTGAATATTTAAATGTATTTTTAAAAGGGTAAATAATACCCACCTATTGGCATCTGTGCACACATACTTTACCTCCTGTCTTGATAACATGAAACCATCTATGTGCCTAGCTAAGCTCAACTCTCCATTTGTGCACTAGATCCCATCCCCTCACACCTACTCAGGAACATTGATCCAGCTCATCTCCCCTTGCTCTTATATAAACAGATTGTCCCTCTTATAAATCAGCACCATCGACACACAAAGATGCTGTGACTTCTCCCATTTAAAAAAAAAAAAAAACCTTGACCTCTTTCCCCTGTACCTTCATTTCTTAATCACTTCATTTCTCTCTAATCCTTTACTGGAAATCTCCTATAAAAGTTGTTTAAACTCCTGACTCCAATGTCTAGCCACCCATTCTCTCCAATCAGGCTTCCACTCTGTCCGAAACCACTCCTATCAAGATCACAGATTACCCTCCACCTCAATAAATTCCGTGGTCAGTTTTTATCTCTTTCCAGTAATATGAAGACTAATTAGCCCAGGTTCCCTGAAATACCTTCTTCAGCTGACTTCTGACTTCAACCAGAATCCCTCTGGTTTTCCTTTCCACTCCTTCTCAGCCTTCTTTATGGCTTCCTGATCAACTCGCCAACTTATAATAACCTGATGTCAGGGCCTGGAGCATGGCCGATGTCTAATATACACATCTTGAAGGAATCAATGAATCAATCAATCTCCCAACAAATGTATTGGAAACCTGCTAAAGTAGGTTGGGAGATGGATCTGAGGTCAATGGTACTATTTTTTTTTTCTCACAAATCTGCCTGCTATGGGAATATTTTATCAAGGGAGAAAAGTAATAATGTTTAAATTTCTTTAGACAATTCCAGAAACATGAGCCTTGCAAAGCTACCTCCAAATACCATATAATTTTTAAATTATTATAATTAAATGAAAAATCATCATTTATCACTGATCAGATATTAGTTTCCAGTCAAATTTACACTCCAACAGAGGTCTTGCTTGCAATATGAAAACTTTATAGTCCATTCATATTCTCTTTATAATCAATATGCACAGTATATTTATGGATATTTGGTAGGACTTAGCATACAACTTATTATTTTAGAGTATTATATAAAACTTGCCTGTTATAATTTTGCATTTAAAATGCATTATTGCTATGTATCTGATTTATTTGATTCTCTGTCATTGGTTAGGAGCACAACCTCCAACAATATCATTCCTTTGGGAAAAATATTATCTGCTTTATATAATCATTTGCAGGAATGTGTTGAGATTAAAAGCAATAATTGAATGTATTTATATATTTTTTAACACAAGCCCTTCTTATGCACATGCTAGGTTTATCAAGATATTAATGACAGAAATGAAAAACTCAGCTAATAGCAATTTGAATTATAAATTACTATTTAATCTATAATTAAATAGTAAAATTATATTTTACTATATTACATTATTTATTATATTTGCTATTTAATTATAATTAGTAAAATTAATATTTAATTTAATGATAAAATATAGGAATGACAAGAATAGATTATGTATTGGCATGACTAGAGATTTTTTTTGTATTTTAAAATATTTATTTATTTTTTAATTGAAGGATAATTGCTTTTACAGAATTTTGTTGGTTTCTACCAAACATCACCATAAAGAGACTTTTTTTTTTTTAACTAATAGAATTCACATACAATTTTGGCTTCAAAGTTGTTATGTGTCTTAACAGCAAAGAATTAACCAGATCCCCTGGTGAGTCTAAATTTTTAGCTACAAAGATAATAATTGCTAGAAATTATACATGCAACTTGGTGTTGTCCTCCTCAAAATCATAATCTTGCAAGGCTGCACCATCGTCCAGTGCTGATGCCATAGGCTCAGAACGTTTTTGGACCTCTACCTTCGAAAACATTCCCAAAGCCCACATCACACTCTTGATTGTCCTCAGAGGCCAACATGTTCATACTCTGAGGGTGGCTTTTTTAAGAACTAAAATTATTCGGTGGCAGTTTCAGTAAATTCAAGTGAATAAAACTGAGTAACACTATCTTGAGTATAAAACAAGATTTACATATAATACAAAATAAAAAGGCAGATGTACTTGTAAAGACTGTCAAATTTGCTCTGAAGGCAAGTCCAAAACAGGAAGAGATTTTAACATGTACTGAGAGACTACAGCAGAGTTGAAATGTGTGCCGCCTCCAGGAGTGAATACTTTGAAAGGTATCAATCACTTGGATTATACATTCAGAAACTTCTGTGTTTTAACATTTCCTTCCTGTGGGTATTTGCAAGTTTAGACACCTAAGAGCCAACCTCCCCCAACCTTCTCAGGGTTACATCTCCGAACATTAAAAAGATTAATATCATTGACTAAAGCAGCTGTTGGCTTTAATAAGAAAGAATTTTAGAAAGAAGTTTACCTCTTACAAATGTAAATCCAAATTTTATCCCCAAATTAGCTAATATATTTGTTTATTTTAGCTAGTATGAAATGCTTACTGTTCAAGACACTGTTCTAAACACACTGAACATATTGATTCCATCTTTACAGGAACCTTATAAAATATTAATAAATTCTATTATCAGCTTTATTTTAAAAATGGAGAAACTGAAATCAGAGAGATTAAGAAACCACCAAAAATCAAATAACTCAAGAGGTAGACAGAGGACAGAAACAAAGGCAACTCAATCCAGAGACTACTCTCTGAAATAAAAGGCTATACTGCCTAGAGTATTGGCTGTTATTATCATTACAAGTTAGGAAAGTGTGTTTCAAAGGTGATAAAATTTGCAGGAATGAGGAGATTTAACAAAGAAATTTCAGTCATCATCAAGTTCATCTAACTGCCCATTCTTCCAAATGCTAAAGATGTCTGTGATAATATCACTAAACCTGCTCACCTAGCTCCAGATCCTAGGTTCCAGACTTAATAGATGTAGTCAAAGTGTCTGCCTTGCTCTCTTATAAAGCTTTCCTATTTCATGACATATACAACCACAAGACCAACACAAGCATGATACTACGAGGGTAGAAAATGCAATGTTCCTAAAACTGTTAGGCACTGAGGCTGCACCTAGAAAAAGCGATGTAATCACCACCTTGCTGGAGTTAAGAGGTAGACAGAGAAGGCAATGGCACCCCACTCCAGTACTCTTGCCTGGAAAATCCCATGGACGGGGGAGCCTGGTAGGCTGCAGTCCATGGGGTCACTAAGAGTCGGGCACAACTGAGCGACTTCACTTTCACTTTTCACTTTCATGCATTGGAGAAGGAAATGGCAACCCACCCCAGTGTTCTTGCCTGGAGAATCCCAGGGATGGGGGGGGGGGCCTGGTGGGCTGCCATCTATGGGGTCGCACAGATTTGGACACGACTCAAGCAACATAGCAGTCAAGAAACAAGCAAATAAATGAGTGTTATTTGGATTATGATGGAAATAAACAAGACACTGTGGTAAGGGGATGATCAAAAGTTCTAGAGAATCAGTCAAGCCCAAAACACTGAAACCCTGTAAGGCCAGGTGGCACAGCAGTGACTAAGATGTACAAAGTTAGTTAAGTCGCTCAGTCATGTCTGACTCTTTGCGACCCTGTGGACTGTAGCCCACCAGGCTCCTCCATCCATGGGATTCTCCAGGCAAGAATACTGGAGTGGGTTGCCTTTTAGGAAAAAATTATGAAACCATTATCCATATCTGTTCAAATGGCATTTTTTAAATAAAGGGTTTAATAAGGGGTTAAAAGGCAAAAATTCCTCTTACCTGAAGAGTCCTTCACACCTGATTCTACTATATTTTGGCTGAGCCTCTGAGAAACACAGGAGGTTCCAGGAATCTGCATCCACCCTCACCATTGTATTGTTAAATACACGTGTACCCTGCACTGCTTACTGTCTAATTCACAGTAATACAAAAGAAACCTAAGAGCTTGCTCGAAGATGAGAATCCTTGTTTGTCAACCCACAAGTATGAAGCAGTCTTTGTGAACTGACCTACCTCAGAAAAAACCTCTCTGAGGATGCGGTATTTAAACTGAAATCTGATAAATGAGAGGATACAGTTAGGCAAAGCTCCAAAAGAAGGGCATAACAGATCTGGTTCAGAGAGTAAATTTTCCTCAAGACTGATAATAGGAAAATGTCTCTCTATATTGCCCTCTTTCTTAATAAGTTTTTACTTTATCACTTCCCAATGCCATGAAACCTTCCTTGGTGGCTCAGATGGTAAAGAATCTGCCTGCAATGCAGGAGACTCAGGTTCAATCCCTGGGTCAGGAATATCCCCTGAAGAAGGGAATGGCTACCCACTCCAGTATTCTTGCCTGCAGAATCCCATGGACTGAGGAGCCTGGTGGGGTCCATGGGGTCATAAAGACTCAGACATGACTGAGCAACTAAGCACACACACACCATGAAACCAGCATTCTGAGAGAAGATGTGGAAGCCGTTGTCAAGAGAAACAGAGGGGTGACTTGAGTTCTCTTATTTGGGGATCTTATCTGCTGGTGGGCTCTTAATGTCTTTATGCACAGCTCAAGTTCCCAGATGCATCTGGGGACTCCTATCATGATGCCAAAGACACTGCTTAGATTGAGATGTGCTCTTTTAAAAGTCAAGCATCCACACATCATGATAAAACTAGCACTAAAATCCCATCCGTACTGTAGAGAAAATGGCAGGGAGGCGGAGCTCTGCTCCAACTATACCTAATCAAGAAGAAACTTTAAAAAAAAAGCTAAGAAATGTAAAATGACATGGTACACCTCACAATGTGATCCTGTTCATGGGTAAGGAAATAGAAAATGTTAGCTGAAAAAGCAGAGGAATAAAGTTTATTTTGAAGCTAAATTGGGTATCCAGGATTATAAAGTCCAATTCCAACTGAGTCTCCCTTTTTTAAGTACACACACCAAGAAGAAGGCAAGCAATCAAATCTTGTCTTTACTTTTAATGAAAATACTTCCAAAATGTACAACTCGATTTCCAATATTTCATTAATGATAACTCAGGGTTACAAATGAAGCCAAATCTGCCAGTGGAGCTAGTGTTGACACACAGGCACAAATGGCTTAGCTTGTCACTCACAGGCAGTATGCAAACCGTTCCCGAGGTTGCTAAGCTGTGGTGATCACCAGGCCTTCCAAATGTCACCCTGATTCACAGAAGGCTGTTGAGCAGAAGGCTCATGTGCCTGTGCATGTCCACATGGGGCACACGCCTGAAATCACACAGCCCTGTACCCCGGGCTGCAACTCTGGTCCATGAGCTTTGTGCATGCATCTCTATCTTTGACCCAGCCACCAGAATGTCTACTGCTGTTACAATCCCTTGCTACTTCTAAGCTTTTTAGTCAGCTGTTGCGGCTGTTTCTAATCTCCACTATTCTCTTTGCATTTCTTCAGTGATTATTCAAAAAGCATTAAGAATTAAGTCTCCAAGCACGGTGTTAGGCACCAAATGAACAAAACAAACATGTTACCTGATCACACAGAGCTTATTAATGCAAAATAGAGAGTGGGAGATTAAACAAACAAATAAATATGTCCTTACAACTTGCAGTAATACAATACTATCAAGGGGAGGAATAGGAATCAGTTCACTGAGACTCAGGTTTCAGAAAGCTTTTCTGAGGAAGTAATAATGAAACCAAGGCCATGAAGGATAAGTAGGAGAGAGCCAGGAAAGAGTGGAAAGAAGACATTCAAGAAATAATGTGAAAAAAAAAAAAAAAAGAAATAATGTGCTTCCCTGGTGGTCCAATGAGCAAGACTCTGCGCTCCCATTGCATGGGGGCAGGGGTTCAATCTGTGGGCAGGGAACTAGATCCCAGCATGCCACAACTAAAAGTTTGCATGCCACAACTAAATAAATAAAGATCCTGCATGCCACAACAAAGACCAAAGGTCCCACACACTGCAACTAAGATACGGCACAGCCAAATAAATATTTTTTTAAAAAGAAGAAAGGTGGTGCAACATGGTTAACGACCTAAGAAACAAGGTGCAACATGGTTAAAGGCCTAAGGTCAATGAGAGTTGGCATATGTGAGGAATGGCAAGAATGGAATGTGAGGAACAGAAAGAAGGGAAGGCAAAGGGGAAAACTGAAATGATGGAGGTGGGGGAAGAAGCAGGAGCCAGATCATGGCATATAGGTCATAGTAACTATTTTCAGCACAAGGACTAGCCAATATTGACATGATCCGCTCGACTGCACTTTAAATGATTGCGCTGTCTGTTCCCTGGGGAAGCACCAAGAAGAAGGCACGAGTGGAAGGTAGCAGGCCAATTACAGAGGCACGGCAGTAGCGCAGGTAGACTCCTTTTTATTTTTTTCTCAGTGAGTTCCTTCTCCCCTCCAGTCATGTATACCTCACTCTTATTTTTCATGGAAAGCCTTGACTTATTAGAGACAATGGAATCCCTCTTTTCTTCTATGTGACAAATCATATAATAGTGTAAGAAAAGTTCTGATGCTTCTCAGCTGTATTCACTGTTCTTGGAAGCTGCTTCATAATTACAGCCTGAAGATGTTTTAAGATTGTGAAGTTTATCCCCAGAAAATTAAGTATTTATATTCCCTTGTATCTAAAGGAAATAGTTCCTAAATTCTATTGGATATATATATATATATATATATATATGTGTATATATATATATATATATATATCAAAGTGAAAGTGTTAATCACTCTATCGTGACCAACTCTTTGCAACCCCATGGACTGTAGCCCACCAGGATCCTCTGTCCATGGAATTCTCAGACAAAAATACTGGAGTGGACTGTCATCCCTTCCTTCAGATGGGATCTTCCTGACCCAGGGATTGAACCCAGATCTCCTGCATTGCAGACAGCTTCTTTACTGCTGCCCATATACAAGCATACACAAGCATATATAAGTATATATCATACACACACACTTATTTAACTGAAAGAATTTACTATTTTGGAAGTATAAAAACATTTGCCAAAATTTTATTTCAATGCTGACTCACATTGCTTTAACATTTTATCACAGGGGTCTTAACCTGCAGTCTACACACCTCTAAGGAGAGATTGCTCACCAGCTCCCTGGAAGAATATGTAAATAATCAGATACATTTGTGCTTAGAGATTCTCCTACAGAGGTCTGTAACACTCATCAGCTTGTCAGAAGGGTTCAAGAGTGATTGACTGAGGTCAACCTACCTGTGCCTAGCAAGCCTTCCCATCACCCATGGGCACATGACCAAGGCCTGGTCAGAGTCCTCCCTGGCACTGACATATGAAGAGGAAGAGAAAGAAACCTTTTCCACTGGACTTGCTAAGCTTAGGCTGCAATGGCCTTGTCCCCTGCCAAATGGAAAAAATGAATCTCTCCAAAACAAAACAAATGTGTAAAGAAATAGAAACATGGGTAAAAAAAAAAAAAACTTAGGCAGATAGATTTTTGCCATCATTGGGTCCCTGGTTCCACTCATTAAGGTCTAGTTCTTGTATCTCTTCTTCCAATTCTGAGATCTACCCTAGTGTTCTTCCAAGTTATTTGAGATGATCAGTTTTTTCAGTTAAGCTAGTCTGAGTTGGACTTCTCTGTCTCTTGCAGCAGAATTAGTTCTGGCTTATAAATAACCCCTGAATGCTTAAGAATCATCTCTTTAATGTAGTGATCTGGTAGCAGAATCCAACAGAGATTTATAGATATTAAAATTGAAATTGAACTAAAATACAAATTTATATTTGACCAGCTAACATTCAGAGACATTACTGTGACTTAAGAGACCTATATACATTTTACTGGATTTAATTCTAGTGGAAGAAATTAAAACCCAATTAGACACCTGCAGAAAGCTTATTAAATCATATTTACACATTAAATGTTTGCTTAATAAAACTAATAAACCATAAGATCACTTGAGGTTATAAAGCAGATGGCATATTTTAGATAACTTTAAAGGAATTAGGCAGCTATCATTAAATTCTTTAATCCATTACATGTCATAAAAATAACTCTAAAAATTCCATAATAGAAAAGGAACTGTGAGTCTTTTCAATTTGATTCTAGTGGTAATAATGATATAAGGAGAAAAAACTGGTAAATCACAAAATATAGAAACACTGCCCAATCAATAGTGCATGTCTCTAGAACATCCTTCAAATCAATAAGATATATAATAATGACAAGAAGCACCTAAGATAAATGAAAAAAAAAAAGTGAATTGTAACACAGCCCAGAACCATTATCCAAACTATTTCCAAACTGCATTTAACACAAGAATGTAAGCAGTCTTCTTAACTTCAGTTACACAGGTAATAAATAAAATGTATCTTTTCTCCTTCATATTAGAGAGTCAAAACATTCCAGAAACCTCACAAAACTATAAATAGTTTTGAGACTTAGAGGACCCTAGCACTTTGCTGCAGACTCACACCTACAGGCTTTTAACAATATCTAGATCATTCAAAGTATAGCTACCTGAGATGTAAATTATAAATTTAATTTTCAGTCAAGTATCAATAAATAACAATGCAGTGAAACCTCACTGGGAATAGGGTGTTTTAGATACACAGATTTCACCAAACAGATAAGGAGACAAATAATAGAATGAGAGGCAAAAAAGTATGGGGTCCTTCCTGGTTGCACTTTATGTATATGTATATGATGTCATCCCAGCCTCACAGCATCCCTGCATGGGGGTATCACCTCCACTTTAGAGAGAAGAGAGATAAGAAAAAAGAAGTTCACAGCACTAACTAACCTGCCCACATCACTTAAACATAAGACGTGAATGTAAACCCATTCTAATGCCAAGTCATATCACCAATCATATGCCTTCTTTTATTTAGACCATTTTTAGTTGATAAATGGTCATAAAATGGGAGGGCTTCCCTTGTGGCTCAGCTGGTAAAGAATCTGCAATGTGGGACACCTGGGTTTGATCCCTGGGTTGGGAAGATCCCCAGAAGAAGGGAAAGACTACCCACTGTAGTATTCTGGCCTGGAGACTTCCATGGGCTGTATAGTCCATGGGGTTGTAAAGAGTAGGACATGATTGAGAGACTTTCACTTTCACAAAATGGGAATGAATTTTAGATGTGAATTTCCTTTTTAAATAGAAATATTGAGTATATTTCCTTAATGTGTCAGGGATATCAATATGGAGGATTTTCTTTTCATTTTTCTTTTGAACCCCACCAAGCCAGGCTTGTGATTATTCTACTTGCTGTCATTGTGTATTGTGTATTCCTAATAGTGGCTTTCCACACACATGTATGTATACACACACACACACACTTCAAGTTTGCTCTTCCAATCTGCTACGGAGGGGGAAACAAGATGGCCATGCTGCTTGAGAACCATAGGTTTATTAAGAGTCATAAAATTCGACAAGAACCCAGAAAGTCAATTCCTTATCTTCACGGTTACATCTTTGAAACCTCCTCAGTTTATTTTCTCACTTCTAGTAAAAGTTATATCCTAAAGAATTGACATTTCAGAAAGCAGGATTAGAGATAGAAAATCACCTCCAAATATGTGAAATGTGACTGTAATTATATTCTTAGGCAATTTGGTCTAAGATTTCTAGCAAACAAGCTGATTTCTAAACATAAACTCTACCAATAATTGATGAAATAGATTGTGCTTGCATTTTCAATCCTTTACTCACTTACTAGTATCACTCTGAAATGGTATTCCTTATAGCCTATAAGAAGACTTTCTTTTCCTGGGCTCCAAAATCACTGCAGATGGTGACTGCAGCCATAAAATTAAAAGATGCTTGCTCCTTGGATGAAAAGCTATGACAAACCTAGACAGCATATTTAAAAAGGGACATCATTTTGCTAACAAAGGTCTATATAGTCAAAGCTATGGTTTCTCCAGTAGTCATGTATGGATGTGAGAGTTAGACCATAAAGATGACTGAGCACTGAAGAATTGATGCTTTTGAACTGTAGTGTTGAAGGAGACTCTTGAGAGTCCCTTGGACTGCAAGGAGATCAAACCAGTCAATCCTAAAGGAAATCAACCTTGAATATTCATTGGAAGGACTAATGGCAAAGCTGAAGCTCCAAAACTATGGCCACCTGATGCAAAGAACTGACTCATTGGAAAAGATCCTGATGCTGGGAAAGATTGAGGATAGGAAGGAGAAGGGGATGACAGACGATGAGATGGTGGGATGGCAGCACTGACTTGATGGACATGAGTTTAAACAAATGCAGGGAGATAGTGAAGGACAGGGAAGTCTGGCATGGGGTCACAAAGAGTCAGACATGACTTAGCACCTGAACAACAACAACATAGCATATCCCTTATCCTATCCAATCTTCTTAAAAGAATATCTGATCCTTTCTGTAACAATGGAGGTTGTCATTTTTGTACATGTCTCAAGAACAGTGCGGAGCATTCTATGTGCAGGGACTCATTAATTTTCATAACCATGCAGGTCTTCCAGTAGTGGTTGCACACACTGTGCTCTTCAAATTTTAAAGAGAGCTCTTTCAAATTTGTAGTCATTTAGGCTACAATATGAACTATGCGTCCTGGGGAAAAGCAATGCCCAACTCAGGCAGTGGCCTAAAATCGGTACCACTTTGTTCTCCTTATCACAGAAATTGAGGAAACGAGGCTTGAAAAGTTATGGAAACAATAGAGCTACATCAGAAAGAGCAGTCTGAATCACAGATAAGTGACATCCTATAGTTTCCTGTAGACTACTGTTTAATTGTTACACTTTAAGACATACCTGCCAAGTGCTGACTAACTGTGCCACCCGAATTCATATGTTGAAATCCTAACTCCTAAAATGATATTAGTAGGATGTGGGGCTTTTAGGAAGTAATTAGGACATGAAGGTAGAGCCTTCACGAATGGGATCAGTGCCCTCACAAGAAGAAGCATGATAGTTTGCGCTCTCTCTGCCATGTGAGGCGACCACTAGAAGGCTGAAATGGAAGGAGGGGCCCTTACCAAGAACCAGACATGCTGGCAATCTGACCTCAGGCTTCCAGGTTCCAGAACTGTGAGAAATTAAAGGTCTGTTGTTGAAGCTGCCCAAACTAAGACAATATCCTGTACAAACACTCACAGTGCAGAAATGGTCTAGGTTAGTAGCAGATTACACAATAACAACCTTGATTCACAGTCTTGTTTTCAAGAGCACTCCAGAATAAACAAAGATCCGGGACAATCCTGAAGATTCTGAGTGATCCCTCAAACATAAGAGCAGCTTGAGAATCCAGCACTCCACATTAGGTTCCTTAACCAACAATCCGTCTTCACCTGAGATCCACAAGAGCCAACATATTCTTGACTAATGAACTTGACCTACACAATGCCAAGGCTGACACCCAATTATCAGACCATCTCCTAAATAAGTATAAAGGTACACAGAACTGCCGCATCTCTGACCTATACTCATGCTTATCATGAGTTTGAACTTAGATTGAAGGTATTTTGCATTTACCTGGAGATACACAATCATCATACAATACTTGCTTATCAAATTTTCTTAGATTGAGACTTAGTTCTTCCCTAAGCCCATACATAGCTTTTATCCTGAAAAACAAAGTGCTTAAGAGTGTAAGGGGATTCCAAGGTCAGTCTGCAGTGGATGAACTGCAGGACCCTAGGTAGAGCTTCTGTAAGAATAAACCATTGCAGGACACATACCATCACCCCCACTACATAGAAAATTCTACTTCAACACAGTGAGGCTGGACCATTTCTTGAGTTTTTTGAGAGCCCATTCATTCCTCTTTTTTAATTAAGGATTTATTGAGTACCTAGTCTACATCTAATACTAAGTTTAACATTACACAATGATGTATTGAAATAAGTAAGGAATAGTTTCTATCCTCAAGAAACTCAGAGTCAAGGGAAAGAGGAAAATATAAAAGTAAATTCTCAAAACATAGCAGTGCTAACAAAATATGAACAAAGTGCTGGGAGAGTAATGAGCTCTGCCTGTGGGTAGCCCAGGAAATGAGAAGTATTCACAGGAGGAAAAAAAAAAAAAAGGAATTTTATCAATGGGTTTTGTAGGACAATAGGACTTTGCCTAGTTAAGAAGCTGAGATAGAGCTAGTAGGAGTAATCTTATTCTTCCTGTGTAATTAATTATGAGTGTGTAAGAGGAGATTTTTCTTTCTGCTCTCATCATATTAGTGCTTGTTTTCCTTTGACTATATTTTCTTTGAGTTTAAAGTAGGTAATCAGGAGAGATTCACTGGTTTATTTTTTTGGATTAAAATGGAATGGGCTGGATTCAATTGTTCTATTTAAAATGTTTTTTAAGATCCATTAAAAAATCAGTGTCTTGACTTTGCAACAGTTCATGTTGTGAAAACATGAGACATTTTTCTTCAAAAAGTATAACTTAGAGGTCACAATTAAATTAAACATCAACATTCATTAAAATCAAGTTAATACTCCCTGAAAATTACTCTCCCCAGTGTGTATTTAAATTGGCAGCTGGCAAGTAGTGTAACAGGTTCCACACTGTCACACCACAGCAACACAGAAGCCATTACACTGACATAAAATTATTGCTGAGAGGCTGATCCCTGAGATCTCTTCCAGTAAACTCCAAGAGCTGAACTACCTATCAAACAACAGTGTCAGAACAGTTATAAATTACCACAGCTTTACAGAACTCCAGAGCTATTTCCAAAATCTAAACAATTCCTCTTTTATAGGATAATAATATAGCCAATGGCCCCATCACCTTAAAGTAAGATAAATGTAATCAAATATATTCTGATAGAGAAAAACTAAACTAGTGATTCATGATATCTATACAAACTCATCGCTATCATGTTTAATACTCACAGATTTCATTCAAGAAGGGCCTGGAGCTATACTGAACATAAATGCTCCATCAGCTATCTGTCTTATCCACAGTCCAATCCAGTCCAGCCAATGAGGAGATAAACCACCCAATTCCTGAGTCACCCATATATATTCTGAATGGTACTAGCCTTGATTTCCCTTTCTATAGCACACCCTTATGCTCATGCAACTTCTGGCCCCATCAACAATAGATCTGTGAACTCAATTACATGACTTCCACTCATCTGATCAGAGTTCATACTTGGAAAAGTTGAAGGAAAGCATCTGTCAACACTGTCATCTCACGCTTAGCCACAAGCAGATGCATCAAACCAGAAGGAACAAAATGTGTGTTGTTCATTCAGAAATGCTGCTGCTGCTGCTGCTGCTAAGTCGCTTCAGTCGTGTCTGACTCTGTGTGACCCCATAGATGGCAGCCCACCAGGCTCAGAAATGCTACTTGCCCAGAATTGCTGTCATGCACCTTGCTTACAGAAATACCTTCTTTTTGTAATATTTGCTCTATGTCTAGACACTTTCATTTCCAATGAAAGTGTCATCCTAAGGTCAAAGTCCCACATTAACCACACCAGAACCTAACAGCAAGGGTCTATCAATAGTTCAATAGATGGGGGATACCCACTCCAGTATTCATGGGCTTCCCTGGTGGCTTAGATGGTAAAGAATCCACCTGCAATGCAGGAGACCTGGGTTTGATCCCTAGGTTGGGAAGATCCTCTGGAGGGGGGACATGGAACCCACTCCAGTGTTCTTGCTGGAGAATCCTCATGGACAGAGGAGCCTAGCAAGCTACAGTCCATGGGGCCACAAAGAGTCGGACACGACTGAGCAACTAAGCACATCTTCAAAGTAAGATAGTATTTAGGGTTGTATAGAAAGGCTATTTACAGACTATGTGCTTCCTTGTAAACACCTGGGAGTTGGCGGGGCAGGATGGTATGCACTGATGGGAAATGATACAAATGAGCAATCTAATTATTCCAGTGCTGCTCAGACTTGGAGAAAAAAGCAAGAAAACAGAGAGAGAGATGAAAACCCATCCTCTTCTGACCCTATTTGGCCTCTATACTGCAGTATATATGCAACATCAACCCCTATTTTTAGACCTCTGCAATCCCACAAGCATAAATCATTCCTGTGCCACAAGTCACCTTTGAGTTAGCAATGCCAACTTTAACATTTTGCACCTTAAAAATATAATAAGGATATTATAAACAATATAACTGAAAGCAAGTGGTATTTAAAATGAATAGTTGTAACTTTAACAGAATAACATTAGCCTAAAAATAGATTGAGAGAATGTATTAAGTAGTAATTAAAAGAAAGAGTGACAACCGTGCCACTTAGCTAATTCTATCTTCACAATAGCTTTCACAGTTGAATATGGAATGCTGGCTGTTCTAAAAAAAATAAATGCTAATGAAACAGTCTTGTTTGTTCTTTACACAATACTGATTAATCTTTAGCGATTTTAGCCAAGAGAGTTCTCTCTGAATTGAAAATCTGATTAAAGAAGGAAAGACAACTAAATGCACAAGTTGGTCAAAGTGATTTTTATAATAGTCCGTGACCACTGTTACCTTACCTGACCTGCCTCCTAAGAAATCCGTATGCAGGTCAAGAAGCAACAATTAGAACTGGACATGGAACAACAGACTGGGTCCAAACTGGGAAAGGAGTACATCAAGGCTGTATATTGTCACCCTGCTTATCTAACTTATATGCAGAGTACATCACGCAAAATGCCGGGCTAGATGAAGCACAAGCTGGAATCAATATTGTTGGGAGAAATATCAATAACCTCAGGTATGCAGATGACACCACTTATGGTAGATGAATTTTGGCAGAAAGCGAAGAGAAACTAAAGAGTCTCTTGATGAAAGTGAAAGAGGAGAGTGAAAAAGCTGGCTTAAAATTCAACATTCAAAAACTAAGATCATGGCATCCAGTCCCATCACTTCATGGCAAATAGGTGGTGAAAAAAATGGAAATAGTGACAGACTTTATTTTCTTGGGCACCAAAATCACTGCGGATGGTGACTGCTGCCATGAAATTAAAAGAAGCCTGTTCCTTGGAAGAAAAGCTATCACAAACCTAGACAACATGAGTTTGAGCAAGCTCCGGGAGTTGGTCATAGACAGGGAGGCCTGGCATGCTGCAGTCCATGGGGTCACAAAGAGTCGCGCAAGAGTGGGCGACTGAACTGATGACCTTTACTGGGGCTTCCCAGGTGGCACTAGTGATAAGGAACCTGCCTACCAATACAAGAGACATAAAAGATGCGGGTTCAATCCCTGGGTTAGAAAGATCCCCTGGAAGAGGGCATGGCAACCCACTCCACTGTTCTTGCCTGGAGAATGCCATGGACAGAGGAGCCTGGAAGGCTACAGTCCATAGGGTTACAAAGAAGTGGACACAACTGAAGCGACTTAGCACATACATGACCACTGTTGCGGGAATGGAACTGAAAACAAAATCTTCTCCTGACTCTAAACACTCTCCCTAAAGGTGGTATAGTAAAAGGAAACACTTATATTTTTGAAGAATTATTACAATAGAATGTAATGTGCATCACATGAGATCCACTGGGAAACTGCAAAGCTGGAAAGAAATCTCTTTCTTTTTATATAGTCAAGCAGACACAAATTACTGCACACATATTTTCAAGAAAAACAATAGTTAGTTCTCAAGCCAGAGGACTTAACAACACAATTTTGTCACATGTAGCTCACCTTATATTTACCTGGTAATTGGGGGAACCATCTGTGTTAGGTAATTAGCTTTATTTAGAGAAGAAGCAGACTTCTCATTCTTTATGACAAGAAGTAATTTTGCAACTTGGTGAGAAGGTCCCACAAAAGTTAGGCTCCTACCATGCCAGAGACACAGGGATGCAGGGGCTCTTTCTTCTTCAGTGCTGACATTTGAAAGGCACGGTGCCCAGGCCCTTGAGAAAGATACCCCAGGGTCACAAAGCTGAGGAAAGGTGCATCCAGTCTTCAGAGGATGTATATACATTTCAAAGAGAGGGGAAAGTATGTACAGGTAACAAGTTTTCTAAAGTAAAAAAAAAAAATAAAAAAGAAAGAAAGAAAGAAAAAGGGAGGGGGGAGTCTCTTCCCTTATTTTAAACAGTGTGAGTAAGCTTCTTAATTTTTATTTGTCCTGATACCAACCAGGTTCAGTGTGATTGTTGTTTAGTCGCTAAGTCACGGGTGACTCTTTTGCGACCCCATGAACTGTAGCTCCACCAGGCTCCTCTGTCCATGAGATTCTCCAGGCAAGAATACTGGAGTGAGTTGCCATTTCCTTCTCCAGGGGATCTTCTCGACTCAGGGACTGAACCTGAATTTTCTGCATTGGGAGGCAGATTCTTTACCACTGAGCCACCTCCAAACTCATTTACAGAAGATATATGACTATTGCAAGTTTTCAGACAAGAAAAATGTAAAACAAAAATGGTTCTATACCGTCAAATCAGCACAAATTAAAACATCATGCCAAACCACATGCATCATGAACTACAATGATTATTGATAATATATTTCACCAAGGGAAAGCAACTCCTTAATAAGCCTTTGTTTCCTTGCCCAATTCTGACAGGGATGATGATTTCATTTTTAATTTGTTCAGAAGTAAATTTATAATGATAACCAAAGGGAAACATTTTTGCTCCCTATATGAGATTATCTATCTATACAATCATTAGCCATTAAAAATATATTACACTGAGAACAAAGAGAAGTTTTGCATTCTTCTAAATAATGCATTTTACCCTACAAAAGAGAAGTATAATAGAGATAAGTTAAATGAGTCAACTTACCAAAATTCCCAGTCAGTCCTATAGTTGGAACATACATCTGACTGATAATGCATCTCAGACAAATAGTTCAAACCATTTAATGAACTTTCTACCTACATACAGTCATTTTTCCACTAAGTGCTCTTATAAAGCATCATCTAATGTTAGCATTAAGAGGGATGTGTCATACCAATCAATAGCCAAACAAAACAAAACCACTAGAAATCAGAAGGGGATAATGCAGAGAGCAATGCTTTCTGATGAGACCTTTAGAGGACAACATCAAAAGGAATCATACAGAGATTCTTCCATTACTATATTCCATGCAACGTTGAAAAGTTACTAACACAGCTCCTATTTAATGAAAATAGGTGCAATCTCAATTCTTCCCTCATGAGCTTCAATTCCCTTGGAAAAATGCTTCAACAAAAAGGAATACCATAAAGAAAAGAATAAAGGCTTAGTGAAAACATTACATACAGTTTTAAATTCAAACAGCATCCAAAACGTTTTCTGAGTTTTGGTGTTTGGGGAGGTGGAGGAAGGCGAAAGGGAAGGGATGCTTCAGTGCTGTCAAATATAAAATCTGTTCTCAGATCTGATGTGTTTGGCAAATTAAAAGAAATCATAAGAGAATCACTAAAGATGACACTCTGGCCTGCTTGCTGAGAGTCTGTACAGCAACAGCATACTTTCCTTTAGTATATTCTCCTTTAATTTACATGAAAAGAGAGCTGTGTCTCCAACACTCACCCCCTAACTTCCTACTGTGAAGACAGCTGCCTTATTTGCCTTTCAGCAAATTAAAAGTTAAAATAGCTTCCCTGTCAGAAGAAGCAGCAGCATCGGAGAGACTTGCAAAAGAGCTTCATCTTACTGCTGTACAGCGTTCTATTTCCAAAGGATCATTGTTATCTTTTGACTCCAGCAAAGAATTTCTCAAGAAATGAGAGCTTTGCTTTACTAACTCACTGTTAGCCTCTCCACTGCTCCATGACAATGTATGTGTGCTCAATCGTGTCCCATTTTTTGTGACCCCATAGGCTCCTCTGTCCATGGGATTTCCCAGGCAAGAATAGTGATGTGGGTTACCATTTCCTTCTCCAGGAATCGAATCCAGTCTCCAGTATCTCTTGCACTGCAAGAGGAACTGCAGAGCCTCCATGATAAAGATCAAGACAAAATCCCTAACAAACATTTCTTAATCCTCCTCATGCATTGATTTTTTTTTTTTTTTGCTTTCATATACTTAGACTGTGAAGATACACCCTCTATTCCTTACTGATAAGTAATTAAAGGTAATTAATAAAAAGTGAAAAGCAAAGAAAAAAAATTAGGTCCCTCTGTGCCGTGTCTAGTCGCTCAGTTTGTGTCCCACTCTTTGGAACCCCATGGACTGTAGCCCACCATGCTCCTCTGTCCATGGGGATTCTGCAGGCAGGAATACTGGAGTGGGTTGCCATGCCCGCCTCCAGGGATCTTCCCAGCCCAGGGATCAGACCCAGGTCTCTCGCATCACAGGCAGATTCTTTACTGTCTGAACCAACAGGGAAGCCCAGGTCACTCTGTAGTGCAGGCAAAAATTTTTAAATAGCTCTGATATTTCCTTTAAAAGAAAAATTGAAAAGAGACCAAGCAGGGTTAACAAAGTTATTAGAAAGACGATCATTTCTTCAAAATGGCAAAGGCAAAAAGGAAGATTACCAAAGGGAATATCAAGTAAATGCAGCCAGAGCCCTAAGTTTGATTGGACTTTATTTTTCCAAATAAACCAAATTCTGTCTTAAAAATGAAAAAAAAAGAGTGAGTTCTGACGAATTTTTTAAAGTCATGTTTTCTTAGTTGTAGTATAGTATCCTCAAATTTTTTCAGGATTCTGATTTAATGAACTAAAATTATTTTAAGTAGGGCTTGTATTCAGAGAGGAAATCGAAATAAAAGACTGAAAGAAAAATTATTTCTTTAGGATATTCACTGGATTTCTTTTTTTTTAACTGAAGCATAATTGCTTTAGAGAATTTTGTGGTTTTCTATTATACATCAACAAGAATCAGTCATAGGTACACTCATTTCTCTGGATTTCTTAACTCTTCTGCATTTCTATTTTCCTCAGTGCACATTCATAAAACAACCTCTTATTTCCACATTTAGCATATAAAAGTAGCTTTATTTTGTTAAAATCTCCCAGATGACTGAAATAAGAATGCTATTAAATAGAACATAAATTACTATAGTATTTATTACATTAATATTGTTAGTATCTGCCAGACACCATTAAAATTATCTTCTCTTTTTCCTATCTTGCTTGAGAAGCTATAAACAGTATTGTTTAAAGAACTTATTCTTTCATTTATCTTTTCACGGTATTTTTTTTTTTTTGCCATACTTCATGAAAAACCATATGGAAGCTACTACCTGTGTATCAGTGATTTCTAATGTGTTAAAAGATTAGATTGTTTAAGAAATGCAAGAAATCATAATGTCTCACAACTTAAATTTATTTTGTAAAGCCAACCAAGAGCAGTATTTTAGGTCATGGGTCAGGTTGCTAAAAGCCTCCAAATGAAAAGATTTTTAATAATAATATAAATTATTACCATTGCCACACACATTAGCTACTTGATCTAACATTTATAACAATACTGTGGAATTGTACGTGTGTTCCCATTTTACAGAAGGGCAAAGTGCATTGCCCAGGGTCACAGATACTAACTGGTAGAGAAAGGCTTTGAATCAGAGCCTACTTGAATCCAAAGTCCAGGATTTTAACCACTACTTATATTAACAGGCATATTTATTATTGTCACACTGTTGTAATTATACAAGTTGTTTTTCTTAGTATGATTCATGTCTCTAGGCATCCTCAAAGATTACCCTAAAATTTTATTTTTATTAATAATTTTTGTCAGAGTTCTTTTATGGGACATTTCTAAATCAAGGGCATCATTTAATGGAACAGGAGCTGATCTAAATATGGATTATTGAAATGCAGTGTGATTTTGGTCATTTAGGCTAAAACTAATTTCTAAAACTGACACAGCACCGTCCGTTTTTAAAATAGTTTCTCAATATAGTGACCTCCTTTAAGTAATTCCTTCCCCATAATTTGGCTATTTTCCATTTTTATGTTAATCTCAAGTCCTGAAGAGAAACTATTAAATTCAGCCTGATCAGAATATCACCAAACTGAAAACTAACAGGAGTTACCTTCCCATTTGTACCAAGGTTGTGTATGCTCCTCTCTCTAGGCCCCCATTTTCCAAGTTTATATATTAGATCATCTTCATGCTATTGCAGAAGGCCAGTATTTCACACTGTACTGATTTTTTTCAATTTATGACAGCATATTACAAGAGCTAGGGTAAGATTTTTACAGTTCATAATTCTCTAGCCTTGGATCAAGCCATGCTGCTGCTCAATCTTTTTCAGTCCTTGTTAGCAGAGATTGTTGTATCTAAACTGAAATATATAGAATGGACAGTGCCAGGTTCAAATTGCAAACCATAAATTCAGATGGGCAAGAAATATTATATATTGATGTTTCTATAACCATGTGATGGAAATGTCATTTCAATAAATTTAAAGATGCATCTTCTCATCTACACTCACCTGCTCTCCCCACAGTCGTGGTTTCCCAAGGTTAGACCTGATTTCTACCCTGCGGAGGGAGCATAATTGTACCACAACCCCAAGAGTATGGAATGAATGTCATGCTCTTTATCTGCAATGGTATCTACTCAGACATCCAGCTTCCTTTTTAGTCTTTCTTTGGCCACTGACCCAAGGAAATTACTGCCAGGTGTAAATTCATACCCATCCACAATCGCCCCTTCACCTCCAGATGCCTCAACTTCAATAAAATTATTCAACTGTTTTTCTCTGCAACCTTCTGTGGTCTAGACTCCCAAATAACAGAAAATAGTATGGAAGGAGGTAGAAAGCATTAGATAATCAAAAGAGAAACCAACCACATTTTTAAATAAAATGAGATACTAGTTCTGTAACTTGTCTAAAAACATGAAAATAATTGATCAACTTTAATATTTGGAGAGCTTTCCAATGACATTTTCACAGAAACAGGATAAACCATCCCAAAATTTTAATAGAAATATAAAAGACCCAGACTAGCCAAAGTGAATTTAAGAAAAAAAAAGCTACAGCGCCAAATGCCATGATTCAAACTATATTACAAAAGCTAAAGTAATTAAAACAGAAGAGTCTTGCCATAAAAGCAGGGAATTAAGTACCCGGAAATAAACCTACACTCATATGGTCAATTAATATATGACAAAGGAGTGAAGAATATACAATAGGAAAAGAACAGTCTCTTCTATTTGAGAAAACTGGACAGCCATATGCAAAAGGACAAAACTGGACCACTATTTTACATCTTTCACAAAATTAACTCAAAGTGAATGTAAGACTTGAAGCCATAAAACTTCCAGAAGTAAATATAAGTGGTAAGCTCCTTGACAATAGGTCTTAGCAATGATTTGTTGAATCTGGACATCAAAAGCAAAAGCAACAAAAGCAAAAATGCACAAGAGGGACTACAAAAAACTAAAAAGTTTCTGCATGGCAAAGGAAACTATCAACAAAATGAAAAGGCAACCTAGTGAACAGGAGAAAATATTTGCAAATTATACATCTGATAAGTTGCTAGTATCCAAAATGTAAGAAGAAGTCACACAACATAATTACAAAACAAAAACAAAATCCAGTTAAGAAATGGGAAGAAGATGATTCAAATAAACATTTTTCCAAAGAAGATGTACAGATGGCTGACAGGCCTAAGATACTCTATATCATTTATTATCAGGGAAATGCAAATCAAAACTTCAATGAGATATCCCCTCACATCTGTCAGAAGGGCTACTGTCAATAGGACAATAAATAACAAGTCTTGGCAAGAATGTAGAGAAAAGGGAACCCACATGCACTATTGCTGGCAACATAAATTGGTGCAACCACTATGGAAAAAGAGTACTGAGGTTCCTCAAAAACTTAAAACTAGAACTACTATATGATTTAGCAATTTAATTTTCAGATATTTATCCAAAGAAAATAAAAACACTAATTTGAAAATATCTATATATTCCCATGATCATTATAGTATTCAGTTCAGTTGCTCAGTTGTGCCCGAACCTTTGCAACCCCATGGACTGAAGCACACCAGGCTTCTCTGTCCATCACCAACTCCAGGAGCTTGCTCAAACTCATGTCCATCAAGTTGGTGATACCATCCAACCATCTCATCCTCTGTCATTCCCTTCTCCTTCCACCTTCAATCTTTCCCAGCATCAGGGACTTTTTCATTGAGTCAGGCCTTCACATCAGGTGGCCAAGTACTGGAGTTTCAGCTTCAGCATCAGTCCTTCCAGTGAATATTCAGGACTGATTTCCTTTAGGATAGAATGGTTGGATCTCCTTGTAGTCCAAGAGACCCTCAAGAGTCTCCTCCAACACCACAATTCAAAAGCATCAATTCTTCAGTGCTCAGCTTTCTTTATAGTCCAACTCTTAAATACATACATGACTACTGGAAAAACTATAGCTTTGACTAGACAGACCTTTGTTAGCAAAGTAATGTTTCTGCTTTTTAATAATGTTGTCTAGGTTGGTCATAGCTTTTCTTCAAAGGAGCAAGCATCTTTTAATTTCATGGCTGCAATCACCATCTGCAGTGATTTTGGAGTCCCAAAAATAAAGTCTGTAACTGTTTCCACTTTTTCCCCTTCTATTTGCCATGAAGTGATGGGACCGGATGCCATGATCTTAGTTTTTGAATGTTGAGTTTTAAGCCAACTTTTTCACTCCCCTCTTTCACTCTCATCAAGAGGCTCGTTAGTTCTTCTTTGCCTTCTGCCATAAGGGTGGTGTCATGTTATTCTTGCAGCATTATTTACAATTGCCAAGATATGGAAACAACCTAAGTGCCTATCAATGGATGATCAGATAAAGAAACTATATGTAGCTTTCTTTCTCTCTCTCACAAACACACACATACACTATGGAATATTATTCAGCCATAAAAATGTATGAAATCTTACCATTTCTAACAACATGGATGTACCTCAAGGACATTATGCTAAATGAAATACATCAGAAAATATAAATACCAAATGCTGTGTATTACATGTGGAATCGAATACAGAAATAAACCAAGCTCACAGATACAAGAACAGATTGTTGGTTGCCAGAGGCAGCTGATAAAGTGCAGGAGAAATGGGTGAACCATTTTTGTTTTTCTTCAGATAAACTGAAAAAAAGATACAAGCAGATGTTTTCACAGGGGCTTTCGAGAAATTGTTGCTCCCTAATTTAAAAGAAAGCAAAAAAGGAAGACGTACAAGGAAAAGTTCCCTCCCTACCTATCTGAATGAGGCACTGGTATAGGGCTACAATGTCTGGGATCATTTTTTGAAGACAGGGTGACAATCTCAAGGACCCAAAGGTAACAAGATGAAGAAAGCAGAACAGAGGTGAGGAAAGAGCTAGGATTCTTCATGAACTCACAGAGATGCCACCTCATCTCTGCCTACTCTTGGTAAAGTGAAGCAATTAAATACTTTGCTGAACTGCTCAAGCCATTTTAATATAGCATTTGTAGCCAAAAGCAAGATGACTTCACCGGCCATATATTGGACTAATTTACACTCAGTCTTCTCTGATGCTGAAAACTACTCTTGGGAATTTAGGGAGCAAAAGAAGAGAGAACCTCAGTGCCCCTCCACTCTGGAGCCACCTTGCCAGCCTAGACAGCTTGTGAAAGTGAAAGTCACTCAGTCGTGTCCAACTCTTTGCAACCCCATGGACTATACAGTCCATGGAATTCTCCAGGCCAGAATACTGGAGCGGGTAGCCTTTCCCTTTTCCAGGGGATCTTCCCACCCCAGGGATCGAATCCAGGTCTCCTGCACTGCAGGGGGACTTTTTACCAGCTGAATGACCAGGGAAGACCAAGAATACTGGAGTGGGTAGTTTATCTCTTCTCCAGCAGATCTTCCTGATCCCAGGAATCAAGCCAGGGTCTCCTGAATTGCAGGCGGATTCTTTTTTTTTTTTTTTCCCCTCTGGATCATTTTTTTATTTCTTTATGCTCTTTTTTTTTTAATTTTAAAATCTTTAATTCTTACATGCGTTCCCAAACATGAACCCCCCTCCCACCTCCCTCCCCATAACATCTCCCTGGGTCATCCCCATGCACCAGCCCCAAGCATGCTGCATCCCGCGTCAGACATAGACTGGCGATTCAACTCTTACATGACAGTATACATGTTACAAGGCCATTCTCCCAAATCATCCCACCCTCTCCCTCTCCCTCTGAGTCCAAAAGTCCGTTATACACAGCTGTGTCTTTTTTCCTGTCTTGCATACAGGGTTGTCATTGCCATCTTCCTAAATTCCATATATATGTGTTAGTATACTGTATTGGTGTTTTTCTTTCTGGCTTACTTCACTCTGTATAATCGGCTCCAGTTTCATCCATCTCATCAGAACTGATTCAAATGAATTCTTTTTTACGGCTGAGTAATACTCCATTGTGTATATGTACCACAGCTTTCTTATCCATTCATCTGCTGATGGACATCTAGGTTGTTTCCATGTCCTGGCTATTATAAACAGTGCTGCGATGAACATTGGGGTACATGTGTCTCTTTTAATTCTGGTTTCCTTGGTGTGTATGCCCAGCAGTGGGATTGCTGGGTCATACGGTAGTTCTATTTGCAATTTTTTAAGGAATCTCCACACTGTTCTCCATAGTGGCTATACTAGTTTGCATTCCCACCAACAGTGTAGGAGGGTTCCCTTTTCTCCACACCCTCTCCAGCATTTATTGCTTGCAGATTTTTGGATCGCAGACATTCTGACTGGTGTGAAGTGGCAGGCGGATTCTTTACCAACTGAGCTATCAGGGAAGTGCGACCTGATGCCGATGTGTCAGGATGCTTCTATATTGACTACGCCACTTTTCTCCATTTCTATGACACCATCCATTTCCTGCCTTAAAGTGGCCTGTATTGTCTAACAAGCACAGAAAGTTATTAGTTTGGGGAATGTGACACAGTATTACAAAAACAGTCTTTAAAAAAACAATGAAAAATTTAGAGTGTGTGTTTGGCTATCTGATTTCAAATATGTGCTGTGTTGTGAAAGTGGAAGTGTTAGTTACTCAGTCGTGTCCAACTCTTTGGGACCCCATGGACTGAAGCCCATCGGCTCCTCTGGCCATGGGATTTTCCAGGCAAGAATACTGGCGTGGGTTGCCATGCCCTTCTCCAGGTGATCCTCCCAACCCAGGGATCGAGCCCAGGTCTCCTGCATTGCAGGCTGATTCTTTACCATCTGAGCCACCAGGGAACCCAAATTTCCCTTTGAAGGACTGAGAAATACTTTAAGAGAGACAGTTGCTCTAGGAGATGGCCACCTAACTCCAAGGGGCAAAGGGCCCACATGACCACAATTAGGGAAGATGCACCTCAGACATGAAGCACAACCTTGTCGGTAAGGAAAACACAGAGGTTCCAATATGAATCCACAACTGACTGTCACAATGAAACATACTACTAATTATGGGTGTTCCCTTGCAATTAAGCTGCTCTTATGTGCTCAACTCCATACAGCCTGCTCTGGCCTCTGGAGTGAGTAACAACAGGAATTTCTTTATTTATCAGTTGCCAGGGTTCCTGACCAGGTGGAAGACAGTACATAATCTGCCTGCCAATGCAGGAGTTCAGTTCAGTTCAGTCACTCAGTCATATCCAGTTCTTTGTGACTCTATGAACCACAGCACGCCAGGCCTCCCTGTCCATCACCAACTCCCGGAGTCCACCCAAACCCATGTCCATCAAGTGGGTGATGCCGTCTAACCATCTTATCCTCTGTTGTCCCTTTCTCCTCCTGCCCTCAATCTTTCCCAGCAGCTCTTCGCATAGGTGGCCGAAATACTGAAGTTTCAGCTTCAACATCAGTCCTTTCAATGAACACCCAGGACTGATCTCCTTTAGGATGAACTGGTTGGATCTCCTTGCGTCCAAGGGACTGTCAAGAGTCTTCTCCAATACCACAGTTCAAAAGCATCAATTCTTCCGTGCTCAGCTTTCTTTATAGTCCAACTCTCACAACCATACATGACCACTGGAAAAACCATAGCCTTGACTAGATGGACCTTTATTGAGAAAGTAATGTCTCTGCTTTTTAATATGCTGTCTAGGTTGGTCATAAATTTCCTTCCAAGGAGTAAGACCTGGGTTCAATCTCTGGGTCGGGAAGATCTCCTGGAGAAGGGAATGACAACCCACTCCAGTATTCTTGCCTGGAGAATCCCAGGAACAAAGGAGCCTGGTGGGCTACAGACCATGGGGTCACAAAGAGTGGGACACAACTGAGTGACTAACACTTTCACTTTGAATTCTTCTAAGCAATTAAGGGAGAAGAAGCCTCTGCTGCTGCTGCTAAGTCGCTTCAGTTGTGTTCGACTCTGTGAGACCCCAGAGACAGCAGCCCACCAGGTTCCCCGTCCCTGGGATTCTCCAGGCAAGAACACTGGAGTGGGTTGCCATTTCCTTCTCCAATGCATGAAAGTGAAAAGTGAAAGTGAAGTAGCTCAATTGTGTCCGACTCTTAGCGACCCCATGGACTGCAGCCTACCAGGCTCCTCCATCCATGGGATTTTCCAGGCAAGAGTACTAGAGTGGGGTGCCATTGCCTTCTAGTCTTTAATAAATACTACAGGGATTTGGGAACAATGGCATTTGCACATTTACTGCCATAGGACTGTTCCTCTAATTTGAGCACCTTGTGAGACCCAGATAATAAGCTTTAGTGCTGTTCCCCAACATCTAAAAAGGGGCCTGGAACACACAAGAATCATAGTCACAGAAAAGGATGCATTATGGGCTGAATTGTGTTCCCCCCAAATTCATATGTTGAAATCCCAAGCTCTAGCATCTCAGAAAGCAAAATTCTTTGAAGCAGTGATTAAGTTAAAATGCAGCTGCTGCTGGGAGATGGTGGGTTTGGAGGGGGTTCATCTAGTACAACTGGTATCCTAAGAAGAGCCAACAGACAACTGGGATGTGTATGCACAGAAGAAAAACCCTGAGAGGACAGAGCAAGAAGGTGGAAATCTGTGAACCAAGGAGAGAGGCCGCAAAAGAAATCACACCTGCCAATGCAATGATCTTGGACTTCCAGCCTCCAGAACTGTGAAAAACTAAATTTCTATTGCTTAAAGCACCCAGTGGAGAAGGCAATGGCACCCCACTCCAGTACTCTTGCCTGGAAAATCCCATGGACAGAGGAGCCTGGTAGGCTGCTGTCCATGAGGTCGCTAAGAGTCGGACACAATTGAGCTACTTCACTTTCACTTTTCACTTTCATGCATTGGAGAAGGAAATGGCAACCCACTCCAGTGTTCTTGCCTGGAGAATCCCAGGGGCGGCGGAGCCTGGTGGGCTGCCATCTATGGGGTCGCACAGGGTCAGACACAACTGAAGCGACTTAGCAGCAGCAGCAAAGCACCCAGTCTGTGATTTTTTTATGGTAGTCCCAGCAAACTCATACAACTGTGAATAAATATCTGGAATTCATTTCAAAATAGTATTTTCAGATTTCAAAAACTGCCAGTTGTTTTGTCAGCTGAAATTCCTAAACCTGTTATTGATTAGTTCTCTCATAGTTGTGGATATTGTATATGCCACTTTATATTTGTATTGTATTATAGTTACAGTAATTCACAACAGATTTAATTTTGCTATTCTGAGATGCTTTCAATTTTGTTTTCTAAGTATAAAAAACTGTATTTTAGGAAATGTGTTTTAGGAAATACGATATTTTAGATGGGAAATTCCACATACTGACCAAATAAATTCAGTCTAAGACCCCACATCTTTCTAACAGGTATGTTTATGCTGATTATTTAAATGTTTAGCAGTTAAAATGTTTCAAGCACCTAATCTTTATGAAGTTTAAATACTTCTGCAGTAAAAGTTTGTCTCAGATACTGCCTTAATTTTTTTAAAAAAATAGATTAAATATAATTAAAATATGCACCAAGAAAAAGGAGAATGACTTTTATGTTTTATTTTTTATGTGACAGACACAAATAATCTGGGAATAAGATCAAAATGTTTTTTCATGTAACAAATAATCTGAAAAAGCATAGATACATAATATTAAAATAGTAATGTAATATAGTCTACCATGTCAACTCTGAAAATATGGTTAAATACTGAGTGTCCTTAATAGTTATATATTTTGGGAACTAGTTCATCTTTTTCTCTTTGTAGTTGAGGTGCACAAAGTTGGATTAATCATAATCTTTGGCTTACACAATACTCACATCATTGGTAATTATATGACCCACTTCCACTTATTTAGCCATTTTTGAATCACAAATTTGCCCATCCAAAAGAAGTTAAGAGGATCCTGAACCACATTCAGCTACATGGTCACTTCATATGATAACCCTTTCAATTCTGAGACCTGAGGCAATAACCATATTCATTTCCATATTCAGCATTCCCTTGATGACCTTGTTTAAGAGACTTATTACATCTAGCTGTATTTCAAGAGATATTTTAGTTATTTTTAACTTTATAAAAATGGTATAATTTTTTTAGAATGATACTTAGGATTACATAGATAAAATTCCCTCATATTTGTAAACACTGTTTTATTTGACTACTATCTCATGTTATGTGAATATATCCCAGTTTATTCATCCATGCTTCTACTGATACACATTTGGGTTGTTTGCAGGTTATTCTTTAACTAGCATTAACAGGAACATCCTTGTACATGTTTTCTGTCACCCATGACCATGTGGTTTACTGAGTATCTAGCAGTGGAATCCTAGGATATGTGAAAGTGCAACAAAATGTTCAATGTTTTCTAAAATGATTGCACCAATTTACACTCAGACCCATAATTAACATCTAGTGTATCTATATCCTCTCAACAATTATTGTTTTCAGGCTTTTAATTTTTTGCCAAAAGTTTCCGTGCTCTTGACACCAGTCCTTTGTCAGTTGTGTATATCAGAAATATCTTCTCCTGGTTTGTGATAGGACTTTTCATTTTCTTTAAGTGGTCTCTTGATAAATTTCTTATTTTAATATAGTAAAATGTTATGTCTTTTCTTTTATAGTCGACGTTTGATGCCTTATTTAAGGAATATTTTCCGACTTCTGGGTCTAAAATGCATTCATGTGTATAGTCTACTAAGTGTTAAAAAATTTTGCTAACATTTAAATTCTCAATCCATCTAGAGCTGAGGGTTTTTTTTAATATACTGTAAGGATCGAATTTCCTAGTTTTCTTGATACTTATGAACTATTTATTCTTCAAGCATTGATCTCTAGTTACAGGAAATTGCTATTACACATTTCTAAAATAAACTATCCCAAAATTCTGATATTACTTACTTATATTAATGCAATACCTTCCTAAACGAAAACCTTATACAGTAGTAACTGAAGTTGCTAATTCTATCACATACAGTAAGAATGATTATAAAAAGGAGAGAAACAACTAAGAATTCCTAGTCCCTTCATCAAGACATATTTAAAAACCTATTTTAACTAATTGGAACACACAAACTCATGAATACACACACCATACCTGGAAAGTAATAGCAATGTGGAAAAGGCAAGCATAATCAGTGCTCTGCATATCCACTTGTATATTGCTTATTTTGATTTCTACTCTAAAATGAAATCAAGTTAACCTCTACCTTATGTGTAGAAGTGTTCCAAGGTAGCTCAGATGGTAAAGAATCCACCTGCAATGCAGGAGACCTGGCGGGCTACAGTCCAAGGGGTTGCAGAGTCAGACATGACTGAGTGACTTTCACTTCACTTTATATATAAAATTGGTTCACAAAGAAATGGTATACCATGGTTTCCCTTGTGGCTCAATAGTAAAGAATCCACCTGCCAATTCAGGAGACACACTCTGATCCTCAAAGATCCCACATGCCATGAAACAACTAAGCTTGTGTGCCACAACTATTAAGCCTGTGCTCCAGAGCCCAAGAGCCACAACTATTGAAGCCTGCAGGCCCTAGAGCCTGTAATCTGAAACAAGAGCAGAAACTTCAATGAGAAGCCCGCACACTGCAATTAGAGTAACCCTCCACTCATCATTACTAGAGGAAAGCCAACATAGCAGTGAAGACCCAGCAGAGGCAAAAATTTTAAAAAAAAAATTAAAGCAGTGGTATACCAAAAAGTAAATTAACTGCCAAATATCCACTATCTCAGAAGAGGTTTTGTTTCTTTTTCGACCATTTTACTCAATAAAAATGACAGTATTTAATTTCCCATCCATTTAACAAATATCTATTAAACATCTACTATGGTCGAAGCACTGACCTAGATAATATAAAGGACACAAATTTGCTCTATAATATAATCAGGGAGACATAAACTTATGGTGGGATCAACCATGATAAGTTATATAATGGAAGTGCCCACAAATGTTGACTGGGTTCAAGAATGTTGGTAACTATTAAGTACCTACAAGGATACAGCATTGTATATTTCAAAGTTCTCACTAAATAGGCATTTTTATTTTATTTTTTTAATAAAAATTTATTTTAATTGGAGGTTAATTACTTTACAATATTGTATTCGATTTGCCATACATCAACATGAATCCGCCACAGATATACACATGTTCCCCATCCTGACCCCCCCTCCCCCCTCCCTCCCCATACCATCCCTCTGGGTCATCTCAGTGCACCAGCCCCAAGCATCCGGTATCATGCATCGAACCTGGACTGGCTATTCGTTTCATATATGATATTACATGTTTCAATGCCATTCTCCCAAATCATCCCACCCTCTCCCTCTTCCACAGAGTCCAAAAGAATGTTCTATACATCTGTGTCTCTTTTGCTGTCTCATATACAGGGTTATCATTACCATCTTTCTAAATTCCATATATATGTGTTAGTATACTGTATTGGTTTTTTTCTTTCTGGCTTACTTCACTCGGTATAATCAGCTCCAGTTTCATCCACCTCATTAGAACTGATTCAAATGTATTCTTTTTAATGGCTGAGTAATACTCCATTGTGTATATGTACCACAGCTTTCTTATCCATTCGTCTGCTGATGGACATCTAGGTTGCTTCCATGTCCTGGCTATTATAAACAATGCTGTGATGAGCATTGGGGTACACGTGTCTCTTTCAATTCTGGTTTCCTCAGTGTGTATGCCCAGCAGTGGGATTGCTGGGTCATAGGCAGTTCTATTTCCAGTTTTTTAAGGAATCTCCACACTGTTCTCCATAGTGGCTGTACTACTTTGCATTCGCACCAACAGTGTAAGAGGGTTCCCTTTTCTCCACACCCTCTCCAGCATTTATTGCTTGTAGACTTTTGGATCGCAGCCATTCTGACTGGCATGAAATGGTACCTCATCATGGTTTTGATTTGCATTTCTCTGATAATGAGTGATGTTGAGCATCTTTTCATGTGTTTGTCAGCCATCTGTATGTCTTCTTTGGAGAAATATCTGTTTAGTTCTTCGGCCCTTTTTTTGATTGGGTTGTTTATTTTTCTGGAATTGAGCTGGAGTTGCTTGTATATTTTTGAGATTAGTTGTTTGTCAGTTGCTGCATTTGCTATTATTTTCTCCCATTCTGAAAGCTGTCTTTTCACCTTGCTTATAGATCCCTTTGTTGTGCAGAAGCTTTTAAGTTTAATTAGGTTCCATTTGTTTATTTTTGCTTTTATTTCCAATATTCTGGGAGGTGGGTCATAGAGGATCCTGCTGTGATTTATGTCAGAGAATGTTTTGCCTATGTTCTCCTCTAGGAGTTTTATAGTTTTTGGTCTTATGTTTAGATTTTTAATCCATTTTGAGTTTATTTTTGTGTATGGTGTTAGAAAGTGTTCTAGTTTCATTCTTTTACAAGTGGTTGACCAGTTTTCCCAGCACCACTTGTTAAAGACATTGTCTTTAATCCATTGTATATTCTCGCCACCTTTGTCAAAGATAAGGTGTCCATAGGTGCCTGGATTTATCTCTGGGCTTTCTATTTTATTCCATTGATCTATATTTCTTTGTGCCAGTACCATACTGTCCTGATGACTGTGGCTTTGTAGTAGAGCCTGAAGTCAGGCAGGTTGATTCCTCCAGTTCCATTCTTCTTTCTCAAGATTGCTTTGGTTATTCAAGGTTTTTGTATTTCCATACAAATTGTGAAATTATTTGTTCTAGCTCTGTGAAAAATACTGCTGGTAGCTTGATAGGGATTGCACTGAATCTATAGATTGCTTTGGGCAGTATACTCATTTTCACTTTATTGATTCTTCCAATCCATGGTATATTTCTCCATCTTTTAGTGTCCTCTTTGATTTCTGCAGCCATGAAATTAAAAGATGCTTACTCCTTCGAACAAAATTATGACCAACCTAGACAGCATATTCAAAAGCAGAGACATTACTTTGCCAACTAAGGTCCGTCTAGTCAAGGCCATGGTTTTTCCTGTGGTCATGTATGGATGTGAGAGTTGGACTGTGAAGAAGGCTGAGCGCCAAAGAATTGATGCTTTTGAACTGTGGTGTTGGAGAAGACTCTTGAGAGTCCCTTGGACTGCAAGGACATCCAACCAGTCCATTCTGAAGGAGATCAGCCCTGAGATTTCTTTGGAAGGAATGATGCTAAAGCTGAAACTCCAGTAGTTTGGCCACCCCATGCAAAGAGTTGAATCATTGGAAAAGACTCTGATGCTGGGAGGGATTAGGGGCAGGAGGAGAAGGGGACGACAGAGGATGAGATGGCTGGATGGCATCACTGACTCGATGGATGTGAGTCTGAATGAACTCCGGGAGTTGGTGATGGACAGGGAATCCTGGCGTGCTGCAATTCATGGGGTCGCAGAGAGTCGGACACGACTGAGTGACTGAATTGAACTGAACTGAACTTGATTTCTTTCACCAGTGTTTTATAGTTTTATATATATATATAGGTCTTTAGTTTCTTTAGGTAGATATATTCCTAAGTATTTTATTCTTTTCGTTGCAATGGTGAGTGGAATTGTTTCCTTAATTTCTTTTTCTATTTTCTCATTATTAGTGTATAGGAATGCAAGGGATTTCTGTGTGTTGATTTTATATCCTGCAACTTTACTATATTCATTGATTAGCTCTAGTAATTTTCTTGTGGAGTCTTTAGGGTTTTCTATGTAGAGGATCATGTCATCAGCAAACAGTGAGAGTTTTACGTCTTCTTTTCCAGTTTGGATTCCTTTTATTTATTTTTCTGCTCTGATTGCTGTGGCCAAAACTTCCGGAACTATGTTGAATAGTAGTGGTAAAAGCGGGCACCCTTGTCTTGTTCCTGACTTTAGGGGAAATGTTTTCAATTTTTCACCATTGAGGATAATGTTTGCTGTGGGTTTGTCATATATAGCTTTTATTATATTGAGGTATGTTCCTTCTATTCCTGGTTTCTGGAGAGTTTTTATCATAAACGGATGTTGAATTTTGTCAAAGGCTTTCTCTGCATCTATTGAGATAATCATACGGCTTTTATTTTTCAATTTGTTAATGTGGTGTATTACATTGATTGATTTGCAGATATTGAAGAATCCTTGCATCCCTGGGATAAAGCCCACTTGGTCATGGTGTATGATCTTTTTAATGTGCTGTTGGATTCTGATTGCTAGAATTTTGTTAAGGATTTTTGCATCTATATTCATCAGTGATATGGCCTGTAGTTTTCTTTTTTTGTGGCATCTTTGTCAGGTTTTGGTATTAGGGTGATGGTGGCCTCATAGAATGAGTTTGGAAGTTTACCTTCCTCTGCAATTTTCTGGAAGAGTTTGAGTAAGCTAGAGTCAGACACAACTGAGCGACTTCACTTTCACGGTTCACTTTCATGCATTGGAGAAGGAAATGGCAACCCACTCCAGTGTTCTTGCCTGGAGAATCCCAGGGACGGGGAGAATCCCTGGTGGGCTGCCATCTATTAGGTCGCACAGAGTCGGACACGACTGAAGAGACTCAGCAGCAGCAGCAGCAGGTGTTAGCTCTTCTCTAAATTTTTGGTAGAATTCAGCTGTGAAGCCGTCTGGACCTGGGCTTTTGTTTGCTGAAGATTTCTGATTACAGTTTTAATTTCCATGCTTGTGATGGGTCTGTTAAGATTTTCTGTTTCTTCCTGGTTCAGTTTTGGAAAGTTGTACTTTTCTAAGAATTTGTCCATTTCTTCCAAGTTGTCCATTTTATTGGCATATAATTGCTGATAGTAGTCTCTTATGATCCTTTGTATTTCTGTGTTGTCTGTTGTGATCTCTCCATTTTCATTTCTAATTTTATTGATTTTTCTCCTTTTGTTTCTTGATGAGTCTGGCTAATGGTTTGTCAGTTTTATTTATCCTTTCAAAGAACCAGCTTTTGGCTTTGTTGATTTTTGCTATGGTCTCTTTTGTTTCTTTTGCATTTATTTCTGCCCTAATTTTTAAGATTTCTTTCCTTCTACCAACCCTGGGGTTCTCCATTTCTTCCTTTTCTAGTTGCTTTAGGTGTAGAGTTAGGTTATTTGACTTTTTTCTTGTTTCTTGAAGTATGCCTGTATTGCTATGAACTTTCCCCTTAGCACTGCTTTTACAGTATCCCACAGGTTTTGAGTTGTTGTGTTTTCATTTTCATTCATTTCTATGCATATTTTGGTTTCTTTTTTGATTTCTTCTGTGATTTGTTGGTTATTCAGCAGCGTGTTGTTTGGCCTCCATATGTTGGAATTTTTAATAGCTTTTCTCCTGTAATTGAGATCTAATCTTACTGCATTGTGGTCAGAAAAGATGCTTGGAATGATTTCAATTTTTTTGAATTTACCAAGTCTAGATTTATGGCCCAGGATGTGATCTATCCTAGAGAAGGTTCCTTGTGTGCTTGAGAAAAAGGTGAAATTCATTGTTTGGGGGTGAAATGACCTATAGATATCAATTAGGTCTAACTGGTCTTAAATAGGCATTTTTAATCTCTTTTTTAAAAGTCCATTTAGTAATTTCATGATATTGGGAATTCAGGATAAAAACTGTCAACAGTAGTAAAATTTGTCAGGCAAAATCCATTTCTAGGCATTGCCTCAGAGCATAATGTAAAGACTATGCACGCGTGCATACTAAGTCACTTCACTTGTGTCCAACTCTTTGAGAACCCAGAACTGTAGCCCTCCAGGGCTAATAATATTCCATGGGATTCTCCAGGCAAGAATACTGGAGTGGGTTGCCATTTCCTTCTCCAAAAGACTGGCACAGAAGATGATGAATGTTACCAAAATATTTGATGAAGACTTTCCTGAAGTCTGAAGACAGAAGAGGAAGAACTGAAAAACAGGGTCTTTCCAAACTCTCTTGTCCTGAAGCCCTATACAGTCAGACAGTTTCAGCCTACTCAGTTTCTTGGCTTTAGGTTTCTATCTGAGTCAATAACAAGATCAGCTGTACATAAAATTATGAAGATTTGTAATGCCTGTGCAAGGCCCTTTCTTTTCCAGTCTTCCTTCCCTGTCTTTGTTTTCCACACTCCCACTGCCTTTATTCAAAACTTCTAGTGGAGCATCCATCCAGGCCTTCCAGTTCCAAAGGACATGCCATGATGTCTATAAGCTACCCAAGGTAGATTCTAACTCTGCCCACTACTCCTCCCACCTCAAGGTTCTGGCCAGTATCACATCCCCTAAGAGCTTTGGGTGTCTTCCAAGGTAATTCAAACCTAATCTCACAAATAACGTACACCCATGTGAGAAATTTAGAGAGGCCCAATCCTTCCCTGGGCAGCAAATATAATTGTGTAGGCTTTTAATCCAGGCAGAAAAAGTATGGTGCTGCAAAAATTAAAAGAAAGATTTTTGCACTTGCAGTCGAAAGACCTCAGATTAAGCCTGAATTCCACAATAATCCACGTGTAAGATTGAGCCATTTAACTCTACAGAGATTCAGTTACTCAATCTATTAAATGGAAGGAATATTATTAGCAAATTCATATGAATGCTGTAGAAAATTACATGAAGTATAAGACAACATCTATAAGCTATTAGATGATCTAAAATATAAGTGATTTTCATTTTATGGCAATGATAAAACACCAGGAAAGATACTTAACTAGACATCACTCAAGACATTCTGTTGTAATGCCTACTTCATCTATGCCAGGAATAGAACTATCCACACATTTGTAAAAGACAAGGATATCTTTCAAAATCATGCTTTAATTCAGTCATTGACCCATAATGAAGAGCAAATGTCAGGTACCAGGACAAAGAATGCTGAGGGCCGAAGAAATGATGCTTTTGAACTGTGATGTTGGAGAAGACTCCTGAGAGTCCCTTGGACTACAAGGAGATCAGATCAGTCAATCCTAAAGAAATCAACCCTGAATATTCACTGGAATGACTGATGCTAAGGCTGAAGCTCCAATACTTTGGCCACCTGATGCAAAGAACTGACTCATTTGAAAAGACCCTGATGCTAGGCAAGATTGAAGGCGAGAGGAAAAGGGGACAACAGAGGATGAAATGGATGGATGGCATCACCAATCCGATGGACATGAGTTTGAACAGGCTCCAGAAGTTGCTGATGTGAGGCCTGGTGTGCTGCAGTCCACGGGGTCGCAAAGAGGCGGACATGACTGAACGACTGAACTGAAGGATATAGATAACAGTGTCTGATGCACGTTCCTGAGGTGCTTTGCAGATATTATAATTGCCACCAAAGGGAAAAATCTAACTGCATGGTGATCAGACTGCAGCCATGACATAAGCTGCTACATCTTTCTTTTTCCCAAGTATAGTTGCTTTACAGCATTTACAGTATTCTGACAATCTCTGCTATACCGCAAAGTGACTCAGTTACACACATATATGTATTCTTTCCTATATATTTTTCCATTATGGTTTATCACAGGTTATTGAATATAGTTCAATAGGATGAGATGGTTGAATGGCATCACTGACTTGATAGACATGAGTTTGAGCAAGCTCCAGGAGTTGGTGATGGACAGGGAAGCCTGGTGTGCTTCAGTCCATGGGGTCGCAAAGAGTGACTGAGCCACTGAACTGAACTGAACTGACAAGGACATACAAGAATAGCCAAGGTAGGCATGGTTCCTGCCCTCACAGAGCTTATATTCTGTCCACAGTCTGAAACAGCTGGAACATATGGAGGCACTGCAAGCACGATCAGAACCATCAAATTCCCAAGCGAGCACCAACCAGACTGAAATGAGTGTCATCTTCAATTTATTGGAACAAAGTTGGCCACACCTGATTTATTTCCATAAATCAGCCTGTGAAACTGGTATCATCTTAAACCATATAATCTGCTTCATCACTCCTCACCAGCAAGACAAAGATATCTAGATGAGACCCCGAGTTTTCATAAAAGAAAGCCTAATATTTCTACACCTGAAAGAGTAGGATATTTGCATTCTGTTTGAGTCACACATCAGTTCTCTTATAACAACAGCTAATGCTGAGGGCTCAGAGTGCCTAGTCCAGGCACTGTTCTAAGCATATGACACTATCTCATTTAACCATTATAACTCCATGCAAAAGAAACCATTACTACTTGCCCTTTTATGGAAGAGGGAAATAAGGCATAGAGAGGTTGAAAACTTACCTCAGGTCACACATCTACATTTTGATGTGCCCAATATTCAAATCCAGGTTGTCTGACTATACATTTCATCTGGACCCACTGTGCTCTCTTGTCTGTATGTCGATTCCTCTCAGTTGAGTAGATTGATGGTTATATTAATATGATATACAAAGAATGAGAAGTCACTGTTCAACATAACCACAGTCATCCCAGAACTCATTCTAAGGTACTAGGTGCCTCCAGTAGCACCACTGACATAGGCTTGCTATCAGTGGCACCCCCAGGAGTATGCAGTATACATACACCATAACCCCTCCCAGTTGCCCTGTATCGCCGTCATAACCATGCTTTCTTTCTCACAGCCTTTCTCAAGCTGCTTCTCTACCAAAGGAGGCCCGGTTCCCTCCTCTCTTCTGCTCTCACCATACACAGAGCCACTCATCCTTCAGGCCCATTCATATCCTCCCTGAGACCTTTCTGGGCTCTTCCAGCCACCTCAAGGACCTGTAGGACTCTTCTGGGAACACCTACTTTACGCCCAGTTTAACTTTGTGGGCACTTAGAACTATTGCTTAACATTTGGTCACATACATAAGGTTTTGTGTTTTACCAAACACACTTATCGACTCAACTACATGTAAGTTCATTGAGCACAGAAACTTGTTTTAATTCTCCCCTCTGACTCACCCCTTCCCCATATACACAGATGTACACGCATTCTGCACCTCATAGAGCACTAAAAGTTCAATAACTACTGTTTGCATAGTTGGAGGACTAATTGATTAATCTATTGAATAAATATTCACCTAAATTTAAACAGCTCCAAGATTTTCTAGACTGTGACAAGGATGCACAATGTGTGGGCCAGTAAGGTAATAGTCAGAGAAAAGGAATTTTTAAAAAAGCTTTCACTGGGAAATTGCCCTGAATATAAAAATCACAAGAAATGGAAATGTATAAGAATTCAATCTATTAATAAAAAGCTTTAAAGGGAGAACTAACTGGAAAAGTAAGAAAAAGAAAGTAGTTTTATACCTTTAACATGAAACGACCTCCTCAGGATCTGAAAATTAAATGCTTCTCTCCATCAGTTCTGTCATTTCCCTTCAGAAGATGTCATATATCTCCCCCATTTCAAGTGCATCTTAAAATCCAGATGGCTGGCAACTTCTACTTTACTTCTCCCTTCTACTCTCTTTCTAACACGCATACACATAGATCCCATATACTCTGACTGCTTCCCCTGCCCCTCAAAAAATCTCCTTTGGACCATGAGTTACTCATTTGGGTCATCAAAATAGTTACAGAGAAAATTATGTTCACTAACTTGGGCTCCCTCTGCTGGGTCTGCGGCAGTAAAACAGGTAACTGTGGCATCAGAGGTTATGGAACATATTCCCTAGAGAATCTCTCCTATTTTAAGTAAAATCCAACTCAGTATTCATCAGAATATACTCATTTGAAAACAGAAAAGATTTAGGACTTGGAAAATAAGCAATGATAAATCAGGACAAGTGGTTTTTAAGAAACTGCATCACAAATCAGTGTTTTCTTTACCCCTGCTTATTTTCATGTGGAGAATGGTGGAATTCAGCAGGGTAAATTTCAAAGATGGCAGAGACAATGATATAAACATGTACAGAAGAAAATAACCACCAGAAGTAAGATCTGGATTTCATGTGTGTTTGTTGGAAGCAGGGCTTCCCTTGTGGCTCAGTTGGTGAAGAATCCGCCTGCAACGTGGGAGACCTGGGTTCAATCCCTGAGTTGGGAAGATCCCCAGGAGAAGAGAAAAGCTACCCACTCCAGTATTCTGGCCTGGAGAATTCCATGTATAGTATACCGTATACTGTATAGTCTGTGGGGTCGCAAAGAGTTGGACATAACTGAGCGACTTTCACTTTGTCGGAAGCAAATGCAGATGGATGTCACCCAAACTTATAGAAAGTATCTAAGTAAGGTTCCTGAGGACATAAAGAAAAAGCAGCAGTACCTAGGTAGAATTACTGAGGTATCACAAATAGAAGCTTTGACTACATCACTGAAATACACTAGCAAACCTGATGGTATAAAGCATATTGAGCCTACACTGTCACACACACATCAAAAAGAAAAAAAAAAACCTGAAGTCACAAAGTGCATTCACATTTATGAAAGATAATAAAAATGTAACTTATCAAAATGGAAATGGTAGATATTGATTCCTGTTACAAGGAAATATTATTTCTCATTTAATTGGTTTGGTGCTTGTCTAAAAAAAAAAAAAAAAAAAAGAATGGTTGAATTGACCTCAAACAAACCAGCAAACCAGGAAAAAGAATGAAAATAGATCTAAGACCTTTAAAACTCCAGAAAATACTGTCTGTAATATTTTTTCCCTTAAGACAGACTGGTATTCTACAATAACTATCTTAAAATCAATCCGAGGGCAATCTTGTAGAGTCATCAAATATTTAGGAATTAGATATTCCACAGCCTAGAAATTCAAGGCCTGAGCTTCTCTCTCCAGAGCTCTAGTCTGAATACCGGGGACCTGAGGACTTTACTGGCGGCTCCTCCAGTGTTACCAGTACAGCTTCCTTCCCAATTGTCAAATAATTAGCCACATGAACGATTAACCAAGACTCCAGCCCATGACTAGCTACAAAAACTGAGATGCCCAGAACAAAATGAAAATGCAGGACCCCTTATGGAAAACGTATTAAGAATTTCAAGGACTTCCCTGGAAGACCAGTGGTTAAGAATCCACAGGCCAATGCAGAGGACATGGGTTTAATCCAGGAAAGATGCCACATGCCACTGGGCGACTAAGTCCAGGTGCCACAGTTACTGAGCCTGTGCTCCACAGCAGAAGCCACCATGATGAGAAGCTCACACACTGCAACTAGAGAGGAGCCTCTGCTCACCACGACTACAGAAGGCCCACGCACAGCAGTGAAGACCCAGCACAGTCAAAACAAAATACAACTTTAAAAAAGAATTTCAAGACAGGGAGAGCAGAGCAGAAAACCAACCAATAAACCCTTCAAAGCACAACCCTTCTAAGTGCAAGACCCCCATGTGACTACATCGGTCACAGGCCCATGACGCTGGCTCCACTCTAGCCTAGTTAGCTGGAGGTTAGCAAAAATAATGTCTTCGTGGATCCTTCATCCCTAAAGATGCTACCTTTGTCTTACTATCCTCAAAGAATTTCCTTTGCAAGAAAGACATCTTTACCAAAACCTGTTTAATTCACCAAATGCATGTCAGAATCTGTTTTTTGTTCTACCTATCCAAGTTTGGCTTTGGAGACAGAGTTATCTGTTGAGAAAACCTAAGATAACTCAGGCTGACTTTTTTCTTTCCTCTCCTATGAAGGCCTCTACCACTTAAGTGGCTAAAAACACAATCTCCAAAGTCAAACCACTTGCCATTGTTCAAATCTCATCTCCACCACTGACCATCTGTGTGACTATGAACAAGTTACATAACCTTTCTGAATCTCTGTTTTTGATAGCAAATGATATGATACCATTTCAAAGGGTTGCTTAACGAGACATATTGAGGCATTATATATAAAGAGTTTAAGTTCTGGGTCCAAAATAACTAATAAATTTGGTATTATCATTATATAATAAGAAATTATTTCAAAGGTTTCAGAGTCTGGATCATGGAAAACCAGGTGGCTACCCATGAGCCACCTGGCATTTGAAACAATTGTGCTTAGTGTAGTTTATTTCTCAAGCTCTTCATTTATTCATTTATTTCACAAATATTAATCTCTACTCTGGGATAAGCACTATGCTGAATGTTAAGAATGTAAAGATTGATAAGATTAAATTTCTGCTCTAAATAAGCTCTCCAACCAGAAACTTAAATGAGTAATTTTAATATGTGCCAAGAGCAACAACTGTTGGAGCACAATTTTCCAAGGATCTCTCCTGTTTCTGCACTTTCTGAGCAAAAGCATTATCAGCTATTGTATTCTAGACTAGCTGCTCAGGAATGTTTGTATACCAAACAGTCTTGCAAGATTCAGTGATTCTCTCTCCAGGGCAGAGGGTAGATTTGGTTTTTGACCAGAAGAATAAAGATAATGTGTCCTTCCAGGACACAGTTTGAACAGGTTTGCTAATACCCCCCTTTAAAAGGTTGAAGTTTCTAAAGGTCAGAATTCCTCAGTTGAGCCACAAACCCATTCTGTGCATAAAGAAGGGGGAAATGGATATTTAATGCAGTGGGAACCCAGGTATGAAACAGCACTGTGTAGATGCTTAAGTATAAAGACAAATTGATGCTTTTGAACTGTTGTGTTAGAGAAGACTCTTTAGAGTCCCTTGAACTGCAAGATCAAACCAGTCCATCCTAAAGGAAACCAATCCTGACTATTCATTGGAGGGACTGATGCTGAAGCTCCAATACTTTGGTTACCTGATGCAAAGAGCCAACTCATTGGAAAAGACCCTGATACCGGGAAAGATTGAAGGCGAGAGGAAAAGGGGACAACAGAGGACAAGACGGTTGGATGGCATCATCAACTCAATGGACATGAATTTGAACAAGCTCCAAGAGATGGTGAAGGACAGGGAAGGCTGGCATGCTGCAGTTCATGGGGTCACAAAGAGTTGAACATGACTGAACAACTGAACAACAACAATCTCAACAAGTAACTGGGAAAGAGTGAAGGCAAAAGAAGGGGCAGCAGAGGATGAAATGGTTAGATAGTATCACTGACTCAATGGACACGAATTTGAGCAACCTCTAGGAGATAGTGGAGAATAGAGGAGCCTGGCATGCTGCAGTCCATGACGTCGCAAAAAGTCGGACATGACTGAGCGACTGAACAACATCAAAAAGGGCTGAGATAGGAAGTGGGGAAAAATGACGCTAGACAACCACACAAAAGCAGAACCTTGAAGGACTTTAAGGAAAGCATAAACTATTTCGTAATAACTGTTAAGTGAACCATGTTTCAGCATTATGGCTCTTGAAGAGTTATGCCATTTTTTTAACAAATCTTTTTTTTTAATAGAGCAAAATTTTTTTTCTCAAAATCCACTAAATAAATACTCTATAATACATGATATACTGATTTACTGTTTTAGGAAGATACTCACCAATTTACTTGACTTACCAGTTTTCAGTCAGTATTTTATGGAATACATTTTTAAAATTGAGAGCAATAGTCTGCTGGGTACATGAATGCTTCATCATGGGTTCATGTATTGGATGTAGTCTTGGATTTAGCCTCTGTTTGGCCCTAATGGTGTTCTCCTGTGCTCCCATTAGAAAGTGAAGCTTGACTACAAGATGATTATAAATCCAAAAGTGCTGAAGAACTGGTAAAGGAAATGGGTCAGAAAGAAGATGGCAACTTCCAAAGAATGATCAACTCCATCATTCACCACCCATTCCCAATTCTTGTCTTCCTCCTTTGGCAAGTATAATAAATCTTCATTTTATATAGATTGTCTGTGCATTAAAGGTAATAATAGTTCTGATATCATAGTATTGTGAAAGTTGAGATTTACTATATATTGAGCACTTTGAAGAATACCAAGTACATAGTATTAGTTAAATGTTATCTGCTAACATTACTTCCGTCATATTTGTGGTTTCTGTAGATTACTGACATCACATGTGGAGAACAGATTTGAAGCCATCAAGACTGGCAAGAAATAAATCCACTGGAGGCACAATCAAGGCAAGAAAAAATGGGTACAGAGTAAGAAACAAGAGTATGTTGGAAAATTATACATTCTGTTTTTAACGTGTTGAGATTGTTGCCTACCTAGGTTACATTTTTCCCTTCCATCTCAGCAGTTTGTTCAGGTTAATTTGATCACTCTCTTCTAGGACAAAACAAAAGTATGTATAAGTTTAATTAGGATTACACTTTGAAATAGAAACTGCAGAATATATAGGCTCAAGATTTTTCACTGTTTATTTCATGTTAATCTATTTAGAGAATGGCCCTGGAAGCCACAGGTTTAAGCGTGACAAAAATCAATGCACTGAGTTCACACTCAGACAGTTCATTTCTTAGGAAACTCAGAGGTTGTGAAACACATACTAAGCTTATGTTTACCATGCCCTTCCCAAGGTTTGTTATTCAACAGAGTTGAGAGTTAAATGTGTCTAACAGAAAGAGTAAAAAATAAATAAATCCAAGTTAAAAAAAACAAGAGGTCAAAACAGGTATAAGTAACAGATTTTATTTCTTTCATGCTTTTTTTATCCTCCTACCACTAACGTGAATAGTCACATAACTCCCCACCGCTCCCGTCCCGCTCCACATTCTCAACACGTCCCTGTCCAACTCTCTCTTCCCCAGCCCCAGCGCCTCCTCCAGCAGTTGCACAGAAGGGCAGAGACTATTCCTGATTTATGTTTTAATCTCTTCTTCCCAGAATAGCATAGCACATATTAGGTGTTTAATATGTGCTTAGTACAGAGGAATCATTGACAGCATAAGCCTACTTACTGATGATAACCTATACTTAATCACCTTATAACTCAGTGTGGTTCAAAGGACAAGACCAGGGTCACATAATCAGTGGTTTCTATTTTTTTAAGTCTCCATACTTCTTTTAATATAAATTTATTTATTTTAATTGGAAGCTAATTACTTTACAATATTGTATTGGTTTTGCCATACATTGACAGACGTCTCCACACTCCTAAATCTCATATATCACACCTGAATCCATGTGTGCAAGAAGTTACTACAGACACAAGAAATTACTTTTAGTGTCATGCTTGAGACTTCTATTATTTTTCAAAAAATTCAGTAAATGACATCATAAAAAGTTCTACCTTATTTGCTGTGCTAGCCCCAGATTGTGACTGAGACAGCTTCCATAATATTTAATTCATTGACTAATAATAAACAGATTCATTTTTCCTAACCAGAAGCAGTATTTTTCTTTTCCATTTTGTTGTATTGTGCACACAAACTCTGTCCAAATGAGTGAAGAAAAATTCCTTCCTTCTCATATTCTTTTGGTGCTAAGTTGCTTCAGTCGTGTCCAACTGTACGACCCCATAGACAGCAGCCCACCAGGGCCCCCCCCCGATCCCTGGGATTCTCCCAGGCAAGAACACTAGAGTGGGTTGCCATTTCCTTCTCCAATGCATGAAAGTGAAAAGTGAAAGTGAAGTCACTCAGTCGTGTCCGACTCCTAGCGACCCCATGGACTGCAGCCTACCAGGTTCCTCTGTCCATGAGATTTTCCAGGCAAGAGGACTGGAGTGGGTTGCCATTGCCTTCTCCATATATTCCCCTAGTAGGCTTGAAATAAAAGCATGAAGTATTGGAACAAAATCTGTGTTGAGAGCAGTATTCTTCCAAGACCATGTCACCTATTATTTTTAAAGTATATTTAAAGCACACTAACAGAGACCAAGTTATATTTCAATTGTGTGGTAATGTGAAAAGTAAATGATCCTCCCTATAAGAAAGAAGTAGCAATTCTAACTCAAATAACTGTTATGACACAAGAATTAATTGAGCCTCTTCAGATAATTGCAGCACAGCATAACATCTTTAGCCTTCTAGCACCCAGGAATCTTCACAAACCAACACTCCTATCCTTTACCCACACAGTGGTAATTAATGTTGATAAAGACACTGAAGCACTGTAAGATGTTAAATTATCTAAATCACCAAAAGTATTCGCTGTCATCTTGTAGTTAACTGGATTTTGCTGAATTCTACTTTGATAAAAAGTGCCAGGCTGCATAGCAGAGTCTCTACAGACATTTTGGACCAGATAATGTCTTGTGAGAACTGTCCTGTGTGTCATAAGATGCATAGTATCCTCCCTGGGCTTTATCCACTCAACACTAGTAGCACCTCTTCCTCCCCCTACCCTGACAATCAAACATATCCCCAGGCACTGCCAAATGTCCACTAGGGAGCAAAACTGTTCCCAGCTGAGAGTCACTGCTTCAGCAGGCATGTGTGGCAATTCTTGAGGATCAAAACTACCATAATATTCCATTTCCTAACAATATTGGATAAACAAGAAGTCTCTCTGTTATGCTTTGGTAACACTCCATTAACCAGCACATTAGACTAAGCCAGAAATCGCATTTCCTTGTTACAACAGATGATAAACATAAATCCAAAGTATTTGCTCTATTCATGAACTTAATCTCCTCACATTTTAGCAGCTGTTTTTAGGAATAAATTATTAATAGAAGACAAGAAGTAGCTCTTCTTGGAAGTAAATTGCCTTCAGTGTCACAAGTGACTGGAGAGCCTGAGGGACTTCAAAACCACATTTGTAACTTCATACATAATATCCCCTTCCGCGATTTCTTTTACTGGCAGCAAAGAAGGTAACTTGTATATTTTCAACTGTTACCAGGAAGCCTTCAGAGTTCCTCCTGTTTTTGTGGAAACTCACTTAAAGGAGAGAAAGCATTTTACATTTTAGCTCAAAACTGAAGTGACAAAAGTAAGCTACATGATTCAAGGGAGAAAGGAATAAGTGAATATATAAACTAGTATTTCTGATAAAGTAAAACCAGTTCACGATATTTTTACTGCCCAACTCACTCACCAGGATAGACTATGGTAGAACCATGAATGAAGATGAGAGTTCCTTATTAGTTAGATTTAGAAAGTGATTACTTGGTGTGTTTCTCAATTTGTTCCATTTGGCACTTCTGGAGTGAGTAAGTGAGTCGCTCAGTCGTGTCTGACTCTTTGCAACCCCTTGGACTATAGCCTAGCACACTCCTCTGTCCATGGGATTTTCCAGGCAAGAGTACTGGAGTGGGTTGCCATTGCCTTCTCCAGAGGAGCACTCACTAAATGGCAGGCACAGCACAAGGGCTGTTCACAGAGGTTGAGAGCATTTCTGTATGTAGACATATGACATGCTTCCCATAGCATGCATTCTAGTTGGCACTTGAAATCCACTCACTCATATTTGATTTGTTTTAATTGTTCCTGTTTTCCAAACACAGTATGTTTTCTTTGAGAGGAACATACCAATTTATAAGCAAGAGTCAAGAAAGGGAGAAGACAGGGGAGAGAAAATGGTCTGTTTGGGAACATTCAATTAAACTGTAAAAATCCTTCTCTGAAAAGTGAAAATCATGTCAGTGGTTAGTAAACTGAAAACCTGAAAAGGGATAAGCATCAACAAATAGCTTAACAAAATGGTAGCTACTGATTACAATGTTGATGCAAAACCAAAAAAGCCAACTGACATAAGACAACATGTTAAAATGGGAAAACCTTACTAATGAAAAGGGCCAATGCCGTAGAGCTCATTGGCTTTTGTGGAAAGAATGCAACATATGAAGCAACGCAGCACTGCGGTTCACTGGACCAGCTAGAAATGTAGGGCACAAAGGCAGAATGTCAGAGCCGGTTCCCTGCTAAGTAATTATAATTAAGAGGTCACCTACAACCCTTGAAATTGTAAAGACTCTCTGGTTGGCATCCACACGCAGGGAGAAAGAAAAAAAAAAAAAAGAGGTCACATTTGCACTTTCTCTGTGCATTTAAGCTTATCCAACAGCAAGTAGTTAACTCCTGCATAGTTAGAGGAAGCTTGGCATATAAATCCATTATTTTATAGAAACTTAGAAAGTCCTTGAAGTGAAGGTCTCTGGGCGTGTTCCCAGTAGCTCTCCACAAATCCTTCTGCAAAATTCAAATGGCTCTCAGTTGCGCACCTAGAAAAGCCCAGTGTGTGCACTGTACCAGATACATTATGACTAAAGCAATAGAAACACTTTTCATTTAATTCAAGGAAACAGATAAGAGATTTACTTAGGTGTGAATTTTGTAGCAGCAGAAAAAAATCTATTCCCCCTAGCTAAAATGGCCATTTTCAAATGTTCTATCTTTTTTAAACCCAGCTTTAAAGGAACCAGATGTTTATTCAACTTTAATCAGAGTTACTATCTCAACTGGTTAGCCTGCTAAATAAACCAAGCCAATAGTCTCCTTTTTTTTTTTTTTTTTGCTTGCTGCCTTCCATTTCTATCCTACTATTGATTCTATGACAATTCTCTTACTAGAAATTAGTATTTCAGTCATCCCTCTTTCACAGCTTCAGGCCAGATCAGGTATATGTCTGAGAACCCTTCTAGATGCTGGAAGCATGGATTTAGTGCACAACATTAAAATGGAAGATGTGATGTTAAAGCAGCAAATGAGAGATGCCTATACAAACTGAATTGTCAAAAGCGAGAATCTGAAATCTAAACTGACAAAATTTTCAACATGAAATAAAACTTGTGTCACATTTCATCCCAGGTGAACTTGCTTTTGAAAATAAACTCTTTGGGCCAGTACTCACAACAAAAAGTTACCGTAATCTAGATTTTACCTGAGAGTGCTTTCAATATTAGAACTAAATAATGCCATTTGCAAAAACATGAAAGGACCTAAAGATTATCATACCAAGTGAAGTAAATCAGAGAAAGACAAACATCACATGATACCTTTTACATGTGGAATCTAAAAAAACAAAAATGGTACAAATGAACTTAATTTACAAAACACAGATTCACAGCCACAGAAAACAAATGTATGACTACTAGAGGGGAAAGGGGGAAGGGATAAATTAGAAGTATGGGGTTAATAAATACACACTACTATATATAAAAGAGACAACAAGGACCTACTGTATAGCACAGGGAACTATATTCAATATCTTGTAATAAACTCTAAGGAAAATAATCTGAAAAACTAGTGTGTGCATATGTGTGTGAGATATATGTACACACACATAACTGAATCACTTTGCTGTACACGTGAAACTAACACAACATTGCATATCAACTATACTTCAATTTTAAAAAAGAAACCTTAGTTTTATACTAAACTTTAGAATGGCACTTGAGCTATCAGAGGGTATTGGAGCCCATCACTTCTTGGTATTCATACCTGCTATTCACACTCCTGTATAGTCCTACTTTGTGTCAAGGTTGGTCTGTGTAATCAACGGAATGTGGCAGAAGATATATGTCATTTATGTGATTGATAAAACACATGCAAAAAAATATTAAACTGCAATCACTTCACTTCTGTCTTCAGAAAAGCACATTTTTAACAATAAAATGAGGATCCCATGGACATTGTGCGTATCTCCCCAATATCCATTCTACCTTTTCCCCAGTGCATATTAAACAGGTTGTACAGTATCAACCTCACCCCCAACTTCAAAGGTGGGCTCTGATAGGTCTAAACCAGTGATTTCAACCCCATCATGTCCATCAGCCCCTGTTAATAACAATTTTCCAATATCCCTTTTATACAAAAAAATTAATTCATAAATAAATATATCAACAATTATCTCCATGATTTCAAAAATCAACATAAGGCTCAAAATAAAATGTAAAGTAGAAGTAAAAGGAATTCATAAAACAAAAATATTTCAGTATGTAAATATTTAGGCATGCTATTGTAGTCAAGGGCTTCCCCAGTAGCTCAGATGGTAGAGAGCTCACCTGCAATACAGGAGACCCGGGTTCAATCCCTGGGTTTGGAAGACCCCAGGAAGAAGGGAATGGCTACCCACAGCAGTATTCTTGCTGGGAGAATTCCACGGACAGAGGAACCTGGTGGGCCACAGTCCATGGGTTGCAGAGTCAGACATGACTAAGCAACTAACACAATGTAATCAAATACCTATACCTTTCCATGGAACCACCATGAAATGAGACTCCTACAAATGCAAGCGATAAGGTATATCGCACAAACATCTCAAATATCAGAGCATCATAACAATCCTGCTGTGATTTTTCAAATGGATGAACAAATCTTGGAAAAATTCTCAACAAAATACAATATTCTCACCAAATATCCAATAGTGACATTTCTGGGAAATTCACTATATATTAAAATATTCCTCCCCACACTCCCCAAACTCCATTTTGTGTTTAAATGTGGCACAGCTGAACTCTAAGTTTAGATCATTACATAAAACTTTTCACCTATATATGGTCTAGAAGCACATATGAAAGGTATGCACAATATGGGACAAGTCTTTGTGGTACAAACCTGTCCCATGCACTGAAGAACCTCTAGCACTCCTGGTCTTCAATGACTAAATGTCAGTTAGGAACTCCCTCCCTTCGTTGTGATAACACAACATTCCTAAGTCTCTCCACATACACACCCAACGATTGATATCACTCCCCATTAAGAATCTGGCAATATTCTCATCACAGAAATAAATACAGAGCTGAGGCCTAAGCCAGACATCATGAATGTTATCTTGGCTCTATCAAGGTCAACCCAATGAAAACAAAATTCAGAACTAATGATGGAAATTCTGGAAACTTTTTTCCTTTTTGGACAGTGTGGTATGTGAAGACAAAATCTGGAACTGGGCAATACTAAATCACAGAAGAAAAAAGAACTAAGAGAAGGACTAAGAGAACTAAGAAATAGAGACAGAGAGTTACTCAATCATCCTGGAAGTCTCATTTCAATTATATAAGCAAACAATTTCCCTTTAATTCATAAGCCATACTAATCTATTTTTTCATTACTTACAGATGGAAGGTGTTCTTCCCCTTGCCCTCCAAAGATGCAACATGACTCAGGAAAAGAGCAAGACATAACCCCATGAAGGCAAGAATTTTGAATATCTGATACAACTTTGTGTCCCTGAAGCATAGAACGGTGCCTGGTTGCCAATAAATATTAATCAGTTGAATGACTAAACAAACAACATAGGCTTGGACAAACAAGCAGGGAGAATAAAGGCTTATACTATCTTCATAGCTTTGCCATTCACTACCTGGGATAACCCTGGGCAAACAACCTCACCAGTCATGTCCTTAAGACTGTCTCTTCTTGGAATGCTCTTGCTCTTTTTTAAAAAAAGATTTTTTTCATATAGACCATTTTTAAAGTCTTTATTGAGTTTGTTACATCTGTTGTACATTTTGTTTTTTGCCTGCAAGGCATGTGGGAACTTAGATCCAAGACCAGAGATCAAACCTACACCCTCTGCATTGGAAAATGAAGTTTTAACCACTGGACACCAGGCAAGTCCCTCTCTTTCCCTTCTAATGGCTGACTTTTCCTAGTACTTCATGATTCAGCGTAAGGGTCACTTTCCCTACCAACTCATCCTGACTATTCTGTAGCCACACCCACATTTCTATGACATACCATTTATTTTTTTCACTGCACTTAGCACAATCTATGTTAATTTTGGTTTTGATTTGTTTCCTTATTTATCTAGTGTTGCTCTCTCTAGAATGTGAAGTTGATAAAGACAGGAAGCATATCTATCTAATTCATCTATCACAACACCTAGCACATAATTGTCAAATGACTGGAGCTAAATTCTCTAGTCCACCTCATATGACTCAAACTCTATATTCTGTAGCTTTGTGAACTTAAATTCTTCAAACATGCTTTTACACATATTACACCTCCTGCCAAAAGTCATCTTTCATCTCAGTATTGCAGTACTACCTACCCCCGCTCCTGATCCTATCTCCCATCACTTGTCTAATTTCTGCTGTTCTATCCCATCTCATCCTAACATCATTCTTTTCCAGAAGGCCTTCTTTGGCCCATAATACTAAGTAAAGCCCTCACTACTGCCCACTAGAATAATGGTATAATACTAATACTATAATACTAATCACATGTATTATTAGTATTATAATACTTATTTAATTACCTCTTTTCCCTGGTCACCTGTAAGCTCTATGGAAATAGGACTGTATCTTGGCCACTGCTGCAGGCACATAATAGGTACTTAACGAAACCAGTTCCCTTCCTTCTCTCAGTAAAACGGGTACTTGATCTGAGGTTGTGAACAAGAGTCTATTGCACGAAAGAGCCAGTTGTGTGTGTGTGTGTTTTTCCAAATGACCCAAGCAAAGCCACATTCTTAGCAAAATCTGACTCCTCTAACTTCATATCAAGCAAAACGCCAGTTCTGAAGGACTGGATAGTTCAATAAATTGCTTAGCAATCCAGTGACAGGCATCTGAAGACTGCCATCAGATTAATGATTTGGAAACTCAACTACTCAACAAAAGTAAAAACCCCTTCATCACAAGGTTATAGAGCCAGCAGAGAGTTACTACAACAAGGTGAGAAAGATTTGGAAAATTCATTATAAAGCAACAGATTGTTTGAAAATGAAAATAAACATTGAAAAGAAAAAAACATGTAATGAAAAATAGATCTTATATCTCATGGTAAAACAACAAAATTAAATAAGAAAACAAGCTTTCCTTTTAGAAAGCAAATGTAGAGGCTGATTTACCACCTTTGAATTATCCCACTTATGGATATCATCAGCTCAATTAAGTTAGCAACAAAGCTTGCATTATGCAATCATGTGAAAAATCATATGAAGTGCTATTAGAAAAGCATATCTTTTGACCGGTCAGTAGCTAGTTAAAGAATGAGGACTTATTTGCAATGTGAACTATGGGATAAAGAATGTAAATCTCAGGAGAAATCATGCATGTATAGAAGGAATGCCTGGCTCCTTCACCCTGATTGACTTTTCTCTGCTCTCTCTGTGTCTCAAGGGAAGAATGCTCTTTTTCATGCCAGAGGCATCATGATGAATGCTGATGAGACAATATTTGACTTATCACTGCCTAGACACTTATTTTGCATGCAATTTTTCAAGTTTGTAAATTCATTGGCTTGCACACACAGCAGTATTTGGGGTATGAGTCCAAGTTAACAAGTGAGCAGGTTTTTGTTTTTAAATTACAGAGATTTCCATTAAGAAAAAATGTATATTGCCTTTTATCAATTCAGAAGATCCATGAAACTTCAAGTTATTTCAGTTAATACAGTGATCCACAATTGGTATGAATCATGTATTTTAAGTATGGCTACAGATGGATTAGATAGATACAAATTCAGAATCATAATGTAGCCCTTTCCATCTCTTCCATGATTCTTCTGTCAACCCTGATAATTTTCAAAGATACCTGTTTTACCCTTCTAGGAAACTGTATCATTCCAATTCAACAAATACAAATAGGAAAGGACAAACCTTTCAGAATATGATCCCCACTCCCTCCAGGTTTTGGGGGAGCATTCACAGGAAAAATAAGCTATCTGTGTAATTCACAACAATAATTATAAGGTATAAAGATCTCCTGAGCTTTTTTTGTAAACAGTATATACGCAGAGAAGTGTATAATTAGCAGTGGTCGGGGAGTCAAAGACAGAAGCTACTGACAGACTGAGAAATGTAAGAAGCCAGGATAACATCTCCTAACCACAAAGTGTTTTGTGGTGAAATATTTGTTAAGAGAATTAGCAAGAGTAGGCAACAATTTCTCTTACATTAGGGAGCGGGGGTTGGGGAGGCAGTATTTAGAACACAGTCATTGGCTAAGTAAAGATTTATAGAACAGTGGTTGATAATACTGGGGGGCTCATGAGCCTCTTTTTCTTGTAATCTTCTATTTCTTATTCCCAGAAAAAAACACATATACACAAAATTATGATAATACTTGAGATTCTCTGAGCCCTTTAAGTCTATCCTTGAAAACCATCCCCCAATCCCCAAAAGAAGTCTCTGCTTTAGAGAGGACCCTCACCTTTAACATGGGACTGAAACTTGAAGAAAATGCCATTATATTAGGAATTTGTCTTCAACACAGTTACAGTAATTTGGCCAGAAAACCTTTTACATCTCACCCCTGCCACCTCAAGAATAGATGTACTGGGAAATAGCCTGCACAGATTCTGCCCAAAGAGTCAGGGCAACATATTAATAGTTTATGGGCAAATAAACCATGCTCTATTGAGTTTACAAGATAGCTGACAATATCTAAGCTAATGAAAAACTGAAGAAAGCTAATATTTTCAAGCACTTAAGAAGGCTAACCCCTCTACAAGTTATTGTCATTCTGTCACCGTATTAAATCTTCATAAGAACCCTGGGAGTTGTTGATTATTCCCTACCTTAGTCTCTTCGAGCTGCTAACCAATATACCACAGACTGTGTATAGTAAGTTGCCTCAGTTATGTCTGACTTCCTGCAACCCCATGGACTGTAGCCCTCCAGCTGCTCTGTCCATGGGATTCCCCAGGCAAGCATACCAAAGTGGGTTGCCATGCCCTCCTCCAGGGGATCTTTCCAACTCAGGGAAAGAGTTGGATGTCTCCTGCATTGGCAGACAAGTTCTTTACCACTGTCACCACCCAGGAAGCCCACATACCACAGACTGGGTAGCTTGTAAACAACAGGTTTATTTCTCAGAGCTATGGAAGCTGGCAGTCCAATATCAAGGTAACAGAACTGTAAGACTTACAAATGAAGACGTCAAGTGTTCACATGTCAGTCACATCAAGACATTAACCATGGATGTGTTCTGGCAAGGACTTTGTGGTTCACAACCAGCACTTCTTGTGGTGGAAGGGGTAAAGGATCTCTCTGGAACCTCTTTTATATGGGCACTAGTCCCACCTAAGAGGGCTATACTCTCATGGCCCAATCACCTCCACCTCCTAATACCATCACCTTGGAAATTAAAATTCAATATGAATTTTTGGAGAACACATTCAGACCACAGCATTCCTATTCAAAGGCAGTGGTTCCTTAAAGTTAAGTAACCTGTCCAAGGCCACATTCCTGATACGGGATGAAAATTGGATTCTAATCCAGATTTCTCTAGTTCCAAAGCCCACATGCTATATTTCATTACCCCACAGCTAAGTTGATGGCCTAGTCATTCACAGTGCTTGAAATACTGACAGAGCCCAGAGCCTCTTTCTTGAGCATATACCTAATCTAGTTCAAAGAGTCCCAACCCTTTCTCACCAGCTCTACTACAAACACCCTAGTATAAGCCACCATCATCTCCATCTCACTCGTCTCTCAGATCCCATTCTTACTCCCATGCATTCTACTCTCAACACAGCAGTTGAGAGTGGTCCTTTTAAAGCATAAATTAGATGATAGTATCACTCCTCTATTCAAATCCTGCTATATCTCCCCAGCGTATTTTGGATAAAAACCATATGACATATATACAGAATGTAGAAAAATGGTAATGAACCTATTTTCAGGGCAGGAATAGAGACACAGAAGTGGAGAACAGACTTCTGGACACAGGAGTGAAAGAGAGGGCGGGACAAATTGAGAGAGTAGCACTGACCTGTGTACACTGACCTGTGTAGCATTGATAGCTAGTTGGAAGTTGCTATAAAGCACAGGGGTCTCAGCTCAGTGCTCTGTGATGACCTAGATGGCTGGGATGGAGGAGTGGGCTGGGAAGCAGATTCAAGAGGGAGGGGACATACGTATACATATAGCTGAGTCACTTCATTGTACAACAGAAACTAGCACAACACTGCATAGCAATTATACTCCAATAAAAATTATATAAATACATAAACAAATTATATATTTTTTTAAGTTTTTAAAACTGTATGCCTTACAAAAGCCTACAAACTCCAATTCCATTAGCCCCCACACTTGCCTGTCTGATCTTACCTTGGGTCTTTGAAATCTCTCCCTACAAATTGCTTCAAACTAGGTAAAATGCCCTCCTTGATGTATTGATACCTCTTGATTTCCATACCTGCTTATTCCCTCTGCAAAGAATATTCTTCCCCCCAATTCCCCATTACAAACTCCCTCACATCTTTTAAGACCTTGTCTCAAAGGCCATCTCCTTTGTGAGGTCTTTCTTGACGACACTATTTTAAATTGCATGCGAACTTCTACCTCGACATTCCTTATCCCCCTACCCTTCTTTATTTTTCCCTATATCACTTATTATCATTTGACATACCACTAATGTTACCGGTTCGCTTCCGTTCTGTTTTCTGCCCCCTGCAGAATATAAGATTCACAAGAACAGGAATTCTTGCCTGTTTACTGCTATAGCTCCAACCACTAGAACAATGCCAAGGCCATAGTAGGTGCACAATCAACATTTGACTAATGAATGAATAAATAAATGGCCACTAATACATTAAGTCTCAGTTGACAGACCAACAGAAGGCATTGAATTGTGCAGTCTTCTAGAACCTACATGGATGATGGCTGCTGTAATGGGAGGGCTGCCTTGCTACACTCCACTGCATGCCAATTAAATGCAGCCTTTGGGTGCGTACATAGCACTCAGCAAAGTTTGACTTCCCCTGGTACAACCAAACGTCCGCTTCACATCTCTTTTCAGTTCAGTGCACCACTTAAGACATCTAAAACAATGGAAACAGAAACGTTCATTTTAATTTAAAATAACCTTTTTCAGAAGAGGTATGAGCTTTCCATTTTAAACAGGCTCGCCAACGGAATCCTTAACTCTATAATGAGTGCCACAAGAATTAATAGATCTCACGCCACCCAAGGACCAGTGATAGGGCGAAAATAATTTCTGCCCTTGTCCATGGAGTAACTAGATAAATAAAAGAAACTCTAATATTTTTTACATTGTTAGATGTGTTTAAATTACAGGAACATGGAAGGGGGGACTTCTTCAAAGCTTTAATACCTTTAATACCAACCTAAACAGAGGTCTTGTCAATCACTTGTTAAAAGGAAGGTTTGGGGAATAAGTAAGTCAATGTGTTTTAACACTCCTGAAGAAAATAGAGATAGTCATTATTACAATTACTTGGAGCTGTCGCAACCAGTGCATCCAACTCTGTAAAATGACTACTCTTCACTGAATTATTGAGTCTCATAAAATTTTCATGTCTTTTGTAGGATTCATTTCCCCTATTTAGGGATTATAATTTACAAAGAAGCGGGATAAACTGAAACATTCTACCCCTCAGAATCAGCACTCCAAGTTATTTTTACTAGAAAAGCGAAACAGAATTTTATCACAGAATACGAAGTTTATGCCTACTATTTTATAGTTTACTCACTGATTTAATACAAAATTAAGCAACAGATCAAGACATTCATAACTACATCTTCTACCAGTTGGAGATAAGAAGAATATGTTAGCCAAAGTCTACAGCAGAGGAACATTTTCTCCAGCGAGCAGGTGTGGGACCAATGACCTATGTCTTAACAGCAAGTACTGCTTGTTGGCATGTGATTAAAATTAAAAAAAGACCAAGAGCCAACACTTTGGAGAGAAGCTTTCTTATTATTCCAACACACCAGAGATGGAAGGGATCCAGCCCAATTTTCCATTATACAGACAAGATAACTGAGGTTTGGACTTGAGAAGTGACTAACCCAGCTTACACAGTGAGTGAGCCAGGACCAAGATAAAGTCGCCTAACCCCCAATCAATCATCTTTTCACTATATTTTGAGTACTCAAGACATCCTGGTTTACCTTTTTCGAGCAGCAGGAGGAAAAACAGAGAAAGGTAATGGCCATTTATTATTGTTTATTTGTATTTTTAATATAAAGACTTTAGAAAGACACCAGAGGGGCAGTGTATATTTCATTTCCCCAGAGCATATGGGCTCTTGGGGGAGGGTGCTTTATAAAGAGGTTTGTCCTGGGAACACGGCAGATTTTATTGTAAATACTTTAGCAGTTTCCTGTTATTCAGTTGTTGAATTAAATTTTTATCCCAGCCTCCCCAAACCAATGTCTGCAGATTAGAAGCAGTTTTGTGAGGGAGTATCTGCAACAGGAATGACAGTTTTCTTCTTTCTAAAATGTTCTGGTAGACATTCAAAGATGGATTTCCTCCTGCCCAACAGGAAAGAACAGCTTCAGCTCTCAGTTCCTCCAGCTTCCCATCAGCTGCAGAACTGTCTCACTGGAGCTTACACCCTCTTGTTGTTGTTTAGTTGCTAAGTAGTGTCTGACTCTTTGCAATCCCATGGACTGCAGTCCTCCAGGCTCCTCTGTCCATGGGATTCTTCAGGCAAGAACACTGGAGTGGGCTGCCATTTCCTCCATCAAGCCCTCTGGTAGCACTCAAATCCAGTATGCAAGCAAGGTGGGAAGATAAACAGTTGGGCAAATACAGGACAACTCTGAAGCATGATATTTGATCCAAAGCTCATTCCCAGGAAGAGTAAGGCTTTGCCAGACCTACATCACGATTCTACTTCTCCCTCCACCCAATTCTGTTTCTTTCTCTTTCCCTTCACAGGTGTTGATCCTCAACAAATATACTGTCCCCCAAACTCTGTCCCAGCGTCTGCCTCCACTCAAGCCAACCTACAACAAACGTTTACTTTGTTTCTCAGGCAGACATCCTAACCACAAACTTTCAGCCAGCCCCAGGTGGTACCCAGCTCATCCTCTCATCAACTTCCCCAGTACAGATCACGCACTGGTACTGTCAAAGGTGGGTTATTCCCTGTGGGAACAGGAAACTTTCAGAGACTAGCTGATCAAAGACTCTAGGCCTTGCTCACATCAGATCAAAAAGTTAGCACATAAGCTGAGTGAAAACAGCCTAGACGATAGAGAGGACAGACAGGTCCCTGGTGAAGTGTTTACCAAGAAAGGACTCTTGCTCACATCAGATCAGAAACTCAGCACATAAACTGAGTGAAAACAGCCTAGACGATGGAGAGGACAGACAGGCCCCTGGTGAAGTGTATACCAAGGAAGGACTGTCTGTTGGTGTTTCATCTTAATTAGCTTTTCCTGGTCAGCACTGTTCTGGGTGATGCATGTATACTGCTCCCTTAAATCGTCACAACCACCCTCTGCTCTGAGGTAGGTTTTATCATCCCTGTTTTACAGTTTTAGAAACAGAGAGGCTAAATAAATTCTTCAAGGTCACTAACCTGATCACAGATGCCTGAAATTCCTTTAACAATAAACAAAGTTCTTCGTTCCATACACAGAAGCTCAGTTTAAAGCCCTGAAGCATCTTTGGAGACGGAAAATTTAGAATGATGTCTGGGTTCTGGGGCCTGTGTGTTCCTATAGCCTAACAAGAACATTACAGGTGAGAGGGCTTATCTCAGCTAATGGGTACACTTCTTTCTGAAATGGTTCAAGGTTGTTGGTACCAGCCTGGAAATTCTAGTTCCTGTTGCTATTGGATGGGCTCTCATCTAAACCTCAACCTTCAGAAGCTTTATCTGAAACCTTCCACATCTGCTCCCTGCTTTGAGGGTAAACCTCAGACTTGGTACTCACAACATTCAAACAAAGAAACAGGCCTGGCCCTTTGCTATTTCCATGCTTAAATTTTATTGTATATTGGAGCCTAACAATTTGCCTTTTTTCATGAGCATCCTTTGATTTGGCTTTATACTGTTAACTGCCTTTTAAAATGCTTAAACTGTAAACAATAAGAGACAGTGTGAGCAAAGCAATGAAGAGGAGAGCCATGCCACAAATAGGGAAGCCAAATGCTTATTTTCCATAGTTAGTTCTGCATGGGGTTTTCTTTTCGTTGTTGCTGGTTTGTTTGTTAATCTTTATTGTAGCATAGTTGATTTGCAATGCTTTGTTAGTGCGCAGACACATCTTATAAACCTAAGGGGACTCATAGGTGAGCCTCAGTAAACACTAAACTCAGTCACCTAAGAACGACCAACAGAGCCACAATCATCACTGGTTTCCTGGTAATCTAGGAGAATTCAAACTAATTTTTCCTACGGAAATGCAGTGAAACTGGCCTTCACACTAAATTATCATCATTTCTGTTGTTATTAGCAACCATCTATTGAGTACTTTGGAGAAGGAAATGGCAACCCACTCCAGTTCTCTTGCCTGGAAAATTCCACGGATGGAGGAGCCTGGTGGGCTACAGTCCATGCGGTCACAAAGAGTCGGACGTGACTGAGCGACTTCACTCTCTTTCTTTCTATAGTTCCTTTTGGAGAAGGAAATGGCAACCCACTCCAGTGTTCTTGCCTAGAGAACCCCATGGACAGAGGGGCCTGGTGGGCTACAGTCTATGGGGTTGCAAAGAGTCGGACACAACTAAGCAACTAACACACACACCACACATTGAGTACCTACAAATGCCAGACTTGACATGTGATCCTCATCAGTCAGTAAGGAGGCATGCTCATCTCCATGTGTGCTAGCTATGATAGGTGTTATCTTCTCCTTTTTACCAAAGAAGCAGGGGCTCCTAAAGGTTAAGTAACTTCTCACTTTAAGAGCATGTGATCTTAAAGAAGCTATTTAACCTATCCAAGCCAGTTCTGGCCCATATAAAATGGAAAAATAACTACTAGAGCCTGTGCAGTGCTCACACTCCTGGTTTTCCACTTGGCTCACATCATCAATTGCTAGGCTATCAATTAGTCCTAGGACATCAGTTGGCATTTCTTGAATGAATGAAATTCACAAGGTCTAAAGGTGATGAGAATTAGAAATACTGTAAGAAAATGGACAAGGACATTCTGCAGTAAATGGGTGTTCATCGGAAGGACTGATGCTGAAGCTGAAACTCCAATACTTTGGTCACCTGATGTGAAGAGCTGACTCATTTGAAAAGACCCCGATGCTGGGAAAGATTGAGGGCAGGAGGAGAAGGGGACGACAGAGGATGAGATGGTAGACAGCATCACTGACTCAATGGACATGAGTTTGAGCAAGCTTCAGGAGATGGTGATGGACAGAGAGGCCTGGCATGCTGTGGTTCATGGGGTCACAAAGAGTCAGACACAACTGAGCGACTGAACTGAACTGATTGCAGTGCCAGAGACTACTATGTTATACATTTCCTTTGTATCTGTCTTCCAGACTTCTTTGCCTTTAAAGGGACTTAAGAAATGGCTAAGTTTAAAATTGTGCCTAGGACTTCCCTATTGATACAGTGGTTAAGAATCCACTTTGCAATGCAGGGAATGTGTGTTTAATCCCTGGTCTGGGAGGATTCCACATGCCACAGGGCAACTAAGCCCACAAGCCCCAACTACTGAGCTCACACGCTCTGAAGCCTGTGCTTGGCAACACGAGAAGCCACCACAATGGAAAGCCCTTTCACCACAACTAGAAAGTAGCACCTACTTGACATAACTAGAGAAAACCCAAACAGCAATGAAGATCCAGTGCAGCCAAAAACAAATAATTAAATATTGTAAATTGTGCCTAACAAGTTTTTTTAATAAGGAGATGACTACACGTTAGGTCACTTCTCATCTATCTGCAACATATCCTCATAATCTTTCAATACTAACAGATCTCTTTATGTTCCCCAAAACATGAAGCCCCTTTGGCAGAAGAATCTCCCATACACAATGGTCATCTGGGGAGAGTCTCTAATCACATTTGCAGACTTACTTAGGAAAAAACTAGGTACTCTTATGGCATGCCCAACCTTCTATAAAGCCAAATGATCAGTATGCAAAACTTAGAACTAATCATATACAGGAATGTTTTCACCTGCTGAACTCAAAGAATCTGACCAGCCCAGAGATGACCTGATTAGGAACTTATCTCAACACCCGTAAAATCTGCCCAGAGTCACATCCCTAGAGCCACCACACTGCACAACTCCAGCAGGTATCATTTATGTGATCCACATGAAGGGAGCTGCCTAGATCAGCACAGTATACGCCCAGAGCAGCTGTGAGCAGCAACCCAGGCTCAGCTAATGGCAATCTCATAGCAGTTTCCTTTGCCTGCTCCAGTCTTACTCCCCAAGTCTCCTCTTGATGGTATCCATTTCTTGGAGACCATTAGTCAAATTGAAGGCGGGAGGAGAAGGGGAAAACAGAGGATGAGATGGTTGGATGGCATCACCGACTCAATGGACATGAGTTTCAGTTCCAGAAGTTGGTGATGGACAGGGAGGCCTGTCCATGGCGTGTTTCAGTCCATGGGTCACAAAGGGTCGGACACAACTGAGCGACTGAACTGAACTGAGTCAAATTATCTTTTAAAGTTCTAATGCTCCCTTATGTAACCACATAGTTGATAGGTTTTTTTCTTTCCTGTTTAACTCAAATGGAACTAGCAAATGATAACTGCTATTGTTCTTAAGAATGTGTGTGCCCTTCACTGCTGCTGCTAAGTCCCTTCAGTCGTGTCCGACTCTGTGCGACCCCATAGACGGCAGCCCACCATGCTCTCCCGGCCCTTCACTAGAAGATACAATTCAATGGAGAGAGAATGAAATGTTAGCCAAGTTCCTGTAAGAAATATATTTATCCAAAATTTTACTAACTTCCCATTGAACACTGCTACTAAGAAGAAGGAAGTGGTCTGCTTTTGGAATCACTATTGAATCATGCAGTTATGACTGGATATCATTCCTGCCAATCATGTCTACTCAGAAGAGGTCAACAAAAAAGGTCAAGTCACCAAAACCCTACAAAGGAATGACCCTATCCCTCACCTCCATTAAAAAAAGAATGAAAGGTCCAGATACAGTTGGACATTTGTAGAAAAAATTAAGAAAAAGAACCCACAAAGAGAGCTGGTCCAGTGTGGTAACATATAAATACTGTGCGATCATTTTTTAGACACAGAACAAAGAAGCAGAAGAATAACCCTTCACTGATATACATCTGTAAGGTAACTAGATTTGCTTCTTTACTTAATTTCAAATATACATTAAAATTAGCCCAAAAGAAGACACTCCCTACATATGGCATTTTTTTTTGTTTGTTTGTTTTTTTTTAATTTTAAAATCTTTAATTCTTACATGTGTTCCCAAACATGACCCCCCCCCTCCCACCTCCCTCCCCACAACATCTCTCTGGGTCATCCCCATGCACCAGCCCCAAGCATGCTGCACCCTACGTCAGACATGGACTGGCGATTCAATTCTTACATGATAGTATACATGTTAGAATTCCCATTCTCCCAAATCATCCCACCCTCTCCCTCTCCCTCTGAGTCCAAAAGTCCATTATACACATCTGTGTCTTTTTTCCTGTCTTGCATACAGGGTCGTCATTGCCATCTTCCTAAATTCCATATATATGTGTTAGTATACTGTATTGGTGTTTTTCTTTCTGGCTTACTTCACTCTGTATAATCGGCTCCAGTTTCATCCATCTCATCAGAACTGATTCAAATGAATTCTTTTTAACGGCTGAGTAATACTCCATTGTGTATATGTACCACAGCTTTCTTATCCATTCATCTGCTGATGGACATCTAGGTTGTTTCCATGTCCTGGCTATTATAAACAGTGCTGCGATGAACATTGGGGTATATGTGTCTCTTTCAATTCTGGTTTCCTCGGTATGTATGCCCAGCAGAGGGATTGCTGGGTCATAAGGTAGTTCTATTTGCAATTTTTTAAGGAATCTCCACACTGTTCTCCATAGTGGCTGTACTAGTTTGCATTCCCACCAACAGTGTAGGAGGGTTCCCTTTTCTCCACACCCTCTCCAGCATTTATTGCTTGCAGATTTTTGGATCGCAGCCATTCTGACTGGTGTGAAGTGGTACCTCATTGTGGTTTTGATTTGCATTTCTCTAATAATGAGTGATGTTGAGCATCTTTTCATGTGTTTGTTAGCCATCCGTATGTCTTCTTTGGAGAAATGTCTATTTAGTTCTTTGGCCCATTTTTTGATTGGGTCGTTTATTTTTCTGGAATTGAGCTGCATAAGTTACTTGTATATTTTTGAGATTAGTTGTTTGTCAGTTGCTTCATTTGCTATTATTTTCTCCCATTCAGAAGGCTGTCTTTTCACCTTGCTTACATTTTCCTTTGTTGTGCAGAAGCTTTTAATTTTAATTAGATCCCATTTGTTTATTTTTGCTTTTATTTCCAGAATTCTGGGAGGTGGATCATAGAGGATCCTGCTGTGATTTATGTCTGAGAGTGTTTTGCCTATAATCTCCTCTAGGAGTTTTATAGTTTCTGATCTTACATTTAGATCTTTAATCCATTTTGAGTTTATTTTTGTGTACGGTGTTAGAAAGTGATCTAGTTTCATTCTTTTACAAGTGGTTGACCAGTTTTCCCAGCACCACTTGTTAAAGAGATTGTCTTTACTCCATTGTATATTCTTGCCTCCTTTGTCAAAGATAAGGTGTCCATATGTGTGTGGATTTATCTCTGGGCTTTCTATTTTGTTCCATTGATCTATGTGTCTGTCTTTGTGCCAGTACCATACTGTCTTGATGACTGTGGCTTTGTAGTAGAGCCTGAAGTCAGGCAAGTTGATTCCTCCAGTTCCATTCTTCTTTCTCAAGATTGCTTTGGCTATTCGAGGTTTTTTGTATTTCCATACAAATCTTGAAATGATTTGTTCTAGTTCTGTGAAAAATGTGGCTGGTAGCTTGACAGGGATTGCATTGAATTTGTAAATTGCTTTGGGTAGTATACTCATTTTCACTATATTGATTCTTCCGATCCATGAACATGGTATATTTCTCCATCTATTAGTGTCCTCTTTGATTTCTTTCATCAGTGTTTTATAGTTTTCTATATATAGGTCTTTAGTTTCTTTAGGTAGATATATTCCTAAGTATTTTATTCTTTTCGTTGCAATGGTGAATGGAATTGTTTCCTTAATTTCTTTTTCTACTTTCTCATTATTCGTGTATAAGAATGCAAGGGATTTCTGTGTGTTGATTTTATATCCTGCAACTTTACTATATTCATTGATTAGCTCTAGTAATTTTCTGGTGGAGTCTTTAGGGTTTTCCATGTAGAGGATCATGTCATCTGCAAACAGTGAGAGTTTTACTTCTTCTTCTCCAATTTGGATTCCTTTTATTTCTTTTTCTATTCTGATTGCTGTGGCCAAAACAAGTTTTGGCCATATGGCATCATTTAAAACAATGTCCCAGACCCTTTAGAGAGAACACCACCTAGGTCCAACACCACAGAATATCATCACATTGCCCCATGGCTGGCAGTTTGTTCATTAAGCTGCTCTCAAGACGGACTGGCTAAGGAGGTCTATATTCTCATCTTGTAAGAAATTAATCTGGCAGCTATGCCTCAGCCTGATGGACTTAGCCTTGAAATCCAACCTAAAAGTGTTAGTAAATCATCACCTACACATACCAGTTTATTTAGAAGCATTTCCTCGGTGGAATATAAACAGAGTGTTTTCCTCTCTCTCCAAAGCTCCTCCTTCCTCAGTGTAGCAGAGCATTTAACAGTATCCTGGGCAGCCTCCATAACTTCTTAATCACCTTTTGTTATCAACCGTTTGTTCAATCTGATTTCCAGTCTCATATCAGATCTCAAGCTTTCCCCACTTGTCATTGCTCAGTCTGCGGTAGAAACGACATGAAGGGAGTGGAGCAAAATATATTCTTTAACTTATCTTCCTCACTTATCTTAGAGTGAACATCCACAAACTTCCCTCTAGGACATGCTCTTCCCCACTGAGTCTCTCCTTCAGATGAAGGAAACAAGCACCTCTTACTTGAATAGCATTACTGGGTACCACTGGCCATGGGTATGTCCTGGAGAGGAGAATGGTAACCTACTCCAGTATTCTTGCCTGGAAAATTCCATGGACAGAGGAACCTAGAGGGCTACAGTCTGGGAGGTCACAAAGAGTTGGACACAGCTGAGCACAGCACAGCACTGGGTACCAGTGGCCATAAATGTGAAATCTGGACAAAATGTCCAACCTCTCATTCTCTCATGAGGAGTATCTCTGACTCTGTCAGCTGGCTCTGCAAGGTGTCCTCCATGCACAGTCCCCGGACATGAGGAAATCTTGTTCCAGCCTGACCTCTTTGTTGGCCCACTCTCAGCAGAGTGGTATATACCCCAAAGCCCTTTTTGTGGAGGTGCCCTTCATACTGTGTGGGGTCCAAGAAAGACAGCTACTTCTTGTCACCTCTGTGACCAATGAGAAATTCACACATCCTTCCTTTCAGCGCCAAATGGTAGGAAGGCAGGCTCCTCTCCCTCCCCCTCCTCTTGGCCTTGCAATTCACTCCAGTTCTCCTTTTCCCTGCTGAGATAAACACAAAGATCTATCAAGCCCTTTGCCAAATCTAACATCTATCCTGGAGTGAGTGACAGTTTCCCCTTCTTGCAGTCATCCCAAGTCTCTAAAAGTTTTCCCAGGTCACCCTCATTTCACCTTGAGAAACTAAATACCTTTCCCCAGACTTAGTATTTTTCTTCCCATCCCCTGCTCCCATTATCAAGCACCACACCCCTAGGGGCTATGCTCTGTGAGCCTGCAAAGCTCCCCCTCCCCTCATCTAATTTTTATAGACTGGAACTGGGGGCAAGAAGGTTGGGGTAATGGCTGCGGGTAGCAAGACTTCTGCCTCTCAGCCCTGAGTGAAGTCTGCGGCTCTCAATTATAGTGGCTCTCTTAAGAATAGAGGTTTAGAGAATTCCTTGGTGGTCCAATAGTTAGGACTCTCAGATTTCACTGCCAAGGGCCCAGATTCAATCCCTGGTCAGGGAACTAAATTTTGCAAGGCACATGACATGGTCAGGAAAAAAAAAAAAAAAGAGTAGAGGTTTAACATCTCTGTCTCCAGCTTTGAAATCTAGTCTCTATATCTAAGGCAAAAAAATGTCACTTAACAATCCCATTACATGTAGAAACATGTTCCAAAGCCTGAAGTGGCAAAAGGCTGGCTTTTCCATGATCTCTGGAATATATCTGATAAAGACTAAAATCTCTAGGACTTGACAAAATAAAGAGTCAAATACAGATTCTGACCTGATAATCTTCATTTGGGAGTTTTAAAACCTTGTTTATACAGAGCCAGAGATCTGGAGAGTGACTGTCTGTTGCTAAAATTTGGGTCCTTCATTAAAATATTAATATGATCACTGGGCAATGTAGAAACAAAGGTGCTTTGTCTCACTGATGTTGGTAATTCAGAGGGACTTTTCTCGGTTACTTGATATAACCAACTAGAATCACTCCTTCTAATGCTCATATGACCTCTTCCTCAATAAAACATCAAATTGTCTTACTATATATATTGGACTCCTCTTATCAAAGTGTTCAAAGATTTTTCAGACATCCCAACCTGAGACTTTCAGTTTTTCATTTTCTGTGACCTCATTACCTGACATTATTATCTTAGAATGACTTGGAATTCTTTTTCTGGACCCTGCCTCACTGGTACAATTCAGTTGGAGTGAGCATACTCTCAGCCTGACCCTGAGCTAGGCCTTAGCATAGAGCTACAGTTATTGTTAATGTACAATTTGCTTTTGATTCCAAGACAAACACATTCATGAATCTACTATTCATTCTGGACACAAATTCCAGTAACATTCCCTCAGATTCTTTATTATAATTTCTTAAGAATCAACATGGATAGGGATTGGCTCTTAAGACTTAAAATTCAGGTCCTCTAAATGATGGAAAACAAGGGATAAGACATAGATCTTTAGGCAACTTTCTAAAGCTTTGAGGAAGAGGTTTCAAAACCAGGTTGTGCAGAGTCCTAGCATTCCACAGAGAGATGACAGGAACCTTCATGGTAGTGGTTCTTTCCAATCTCTCAATTTACACATTGTCAACCAGAATTCATTAGCTTCATATATTAGGATTAATATTTTATTTGAGGGAAATAAACTTTTTCTTCATAAATATCTTTAGATGAACCAAATAGTACATATTTTCTTCCCTTATCAAATAAGAATAAAAGCTTCCTGGAGGACCTACTGAACTTATTTACCAATTAACTATCATTCAAAAAAAAAGTGGTGTTAAGAAAAAAAGGTGAAAAAAAAAAAAAAGAAAAAAAGGTAGTGTTAATAACTATGACAAAATGCAGTCAATATTTTTGCAATTCACTCTTCAGTATTCAGCTATGCCAAATAACTTCCTTCAGCTCTAACTTGGCCACAAAAATGCCTTTACAGAAATAAAATATTATGCCTTGGCCTTTACCAGGGGTCAATATAAGGAACCTCTTTATGACTAACAATTCTGTTTTGCTTGCGACAGTGTTACTGAAGCCTTTTCCAGGTCCCTTATATAATGACGCATGCCATGACCTTCCCTTAGAGCTATGAGCCATAAAAATCTTCATGTTTCTTCTTTCAAGATAGCAAAGAATCTGTCATTTACATTTGCCTTCAGCTGCCAATGAATTGAAAGTTAAATCTGGGCACAGAGTCAGGGAAAGGACCTATATTCAAGATGCTGTTTTTTCTGACCCAATTATCACCCGACTCTTCATTAATTCAGCCAGTATTAAATGGTTCGGTAAGGTGCCAAGTATTGCAGTAGGAACCAATGACACAAAGCTTATTAAAACACAATGCCTTCCCTACAAGAGATCTTAGCTGGACAGCTCTTGTTCTATTTTCATGATTTTTTGTGTATATCTTTATTTTTAACTCATTTCATATCTGTTTTTGAAAACACATACAGTATTATCAGTAAACAAACAAAATGAACTAGCATGTTTTGGAAAGAGAAGGCATTAATTTAAATTTGCCTAGAGGGGTAGATCAGTTATATTCTCTTCTCTTAGCTTCCTGAATCATTATCTACTGAACATCTCTTCCAATCCATCCTACAATCAGATTGATTTTCCTAATAGGGCTTTCCTGATCACATCACTCACCTATTCAAAAGTATTAACTGCCACACCACACACTGGTCCTCAAAATCAACCAAACAGCAGCAATCAGAGATAGTCTTGGCACAAAGAATATAGAACCTGCCTAATGCTCCATCCTTCTTGTGTTTATGAGAGGAGGGAACTGAGTAACCCATTCCTAAACCAAACTAGGCACATCCAAATGTGTAAAGCCCTGTCATTCTAGAAGAAAGGACCATCGATACATGTGTTGCTGCTGCTAAGCCGCTTCAGTCATATCCGACTCTTTGCGACCCCATAGACGGCAGCCCACCAGGCTCCCCCGTCCCTGGGGTTCTCCAGGCAAGAACACTGGAGTGGGTTGCCATTTCCTTCTCCAATGCATGAAAGTGAAAAATGAAAGTGAAGTCGCCCAGTTGTGTCCAACTCTTCGCGACCCCATGGACTGCAGCCCACCAGGCTCCTCCATCAGTGGGATTTTCCAGGCCAGAGTACTGGAGTGGGGTGTTGATACATGTGTACTTTCACCTAAAATTCAACTTTTTATCCATTTGGGATCTTATCATTGCCATGTAAGTTATTTATTTCCCAGTTTTGCCACATCCATATCACCAACACCAGCACCGAAAGCGGCAGGAAGGAGTGATTCTGCAGTTTCAAATTTTGTTTTAAATGTGCCCTGAAATCTGACTCCTGGCACCAGAGGAGCTCTAAAAGGTCCCTTGAGATGCAAACTGGTTTCTTTCCGTTAGTCAAGAAAGCCATTCTTTTTATAAATTCAACCACTTTAGCAAATGATAATTCAAGGTCACCCAGCCAACAAGCACCCATCTTGCAGGTTTAAGCTTCCTGTCACGGTACCTCCATGAAGAAGAAAGCCAACCCATGAGGCAGTGGGGAAAGCTGTCCATGATAACTGTTCACAGCCCATCAGTGCATACATCTTGCAAATCAGTCCTTGTTGAAAGTCTCCACAGAGAAAGACGGTGTTCCTAGATTTTGTTACTTGAGAAGTCTAGAAAGTATTCTCTATGTAAAGGAAGGTCTTCTCTACTTTAAATGCAGAAGATTGCCCCGAATATCAATATATATGGTACATTTGCAATATCTGATGTGTGTATAGTTATTTCGTGTCATATAGAAAAGATCTGATACTTTATGATAAGATTTTAGTAACAATTTCATAACACCATTATAATATTATCATTGAGAAGAAAATCCTTTGGCCAGTTTACGCTGGTAGAAGCGTTACAAAGCTAATTTCTTTCCCCTCCAGATTTGTGTATCTAGTACATAGAAAAGAAATCTCTTTCTACACACACTTGAGCCCAATGAGACTTCTATGTCATACATTAGAATAGACTATTATTTAGAGAAGTATATTAAGGGGGTTAGGAATATGAACAAGACTCAAGAAATAAATTCTTCTGTTACATTCCATTTAGTTATCAGATACAGTTACCCAGTGAACTAGAGGAACAAAATGATGTTAGCCTTTAGATGTTTATGGTTCTAGGGAGGAAACACAATGCAAGACCATAGTACAAAATATTTTCAATAAAACAGACATTTCTGATTTAGTACAGTCCTCTGAAACAGCAAGCTGATCTGTAAAATATACAGCACAATTGATGCTCCTTTGGAAAATGTGCAAACACCTTACATTGCAATCAACTGTATCTAGAGAGGGGGAAAAAAGATGACGTCTGGAAGGTTTTTCCTGCCACGTTCATGAGAGAGCATTTTTTAATTACATTCACATTCCCGGATTACTTATTTGTATGCACAGTGAACAGTGGAAAGAAAAAACCTTAATGTGGATGGGATTTGATGCAAACTACTGAGAGAAATGTGAACTTATGTCAATTCTTTACAGAGGATAAAGCAGCTAGGGAGGAAGAAGACTCCCTCCAAGAAGACATGGCACTTTGAGACCCCTTAAACTCAGCAATTCACTCTTGATCCAAAAGGTAGCACTAAAATGTGACCAAACATTCAGTGTTTAGAGATTTTACTTATTTGTTGATTGCCTGTGGCATAAAGAGGTCTCCGGCTCTCTGGAAATGTGAAATCCAAAATTGTCTAATTCGGATCTGAGGGCTAGATATGAACATTCTGACAGTGTCTTCCATTGCATAGTAATTCATCTCCTGTTTAAATGCTATTCTGAAATTCAGGGTCACTCTCTCATAGAAGTGAGGCATAGAGCTGTGATGGGGGCCATGAATAATTTTAGGCTATTTGTACACAGCTGCAGCTACTTGCATGGGTAATTGCTTTTGCCCAAATCACCAGCATAATTGTGACTCTAAAGACAGATTTGAAAGCCATTGAAGTGTCAAATTATATTACAACAATAGAGCCAGTTCTCCAGAAAGTACTCATGTTTTAATTTTAATCAAGCTCCAAGAATGTGTTGAACCCTTGCTCTAGGGCAAATAAAAAAATGCCACAATGTTGTGATATGTTGACGTCTAGCATAACAATCAGAGAAGGGACGTTCGCTTCATTATACTGATAGTAAGATTGCATTAATAATTCTAGTACCACCACCTCACCCAGTGCTTGGCATTCAATAATGTTGTTTTTAATGAATAAATACAACTTCTGACTTCTACCATTTGAACTAGGAATTTGTGATATGAAGGTAGAAGGACAGCTACAGTTGTTCTGAAAGGAGGCTGGTGATGACTGTGCAGAGCAGGGTGATCTCTACCACAGAACAACAGACCTGGATTGACCTGCCACCTCTGGCATAAGCTTGGCATGCTGACCACCAAACCTATCACATCACATTATCACGTCAGGTGAAGAGGAACATTAGGACACACTCTAGAAAATACTGCATCTAATCAGACAAGATTTTGGACAATAACGGGAATATGAAATCAAAATGATAACTCAATTGTATGATACAAATAAAACAACAGTGCAAAAGAATATACGATTCAGAATATAAAGTCTTCCTAAGGGAACAGTGCAAAGAAATAGCAAAAAATGATAGAATGGGCAAGACTAGAGATCTCTTCAAGAAAACTAGAGATACCAAGGGAACACTTTAAGCAAAGATAGACACAATAAAGGACAAAAATGGCAAGGACCTAATAGAAGCAGAAGAGATTAAGAAAAGGGGGCAGGAATACACAGAAGAACTGTACAAAAAAAGTTAATAACCCAGGTAACCAAAGTGGTGTGGTCACTCACCCAGCGCCAGACATCTTGGAGTGTGAAGTCAAGCAGGCCTGAGACAACATTACTACTAACAAAGCTAGTGGAGGTGATGGAATTCCAGCTGAACTTTTTCAAATCACAAAAGATGATGCTGTTAAAGTGCAGCACTCATTATGCCAGCAAATTTGGAAAACTTACCAGTGGCCATAGGACTGGAAAACGTCAGCTTTCATTCCAATCCCAAAGAAAGGCAATGCCAAATAATGGCCAAACTACTGGATAATTGCACTCATTTCACATGTCAGCGAGATTATGCTCAAAATCCTTCAAGCTAAGCTTCAGCAGTACGTGAATGGAGAACTTCCAGATGTACAAACTGGGTTTAGAAAAGGCAGAGAAACCAGAGATCAAATTGTAAATATACTCTGGATCATAGGAAAAAACAAGGAAATTCCAAAAAACATCTACTCCTGCTTCACTGACTATTCTAAAGCCTTTGACTGTGCATTCACAACTGTGGACTATTCTTAATAAGATGGGAATACCAGACCACCTTACCTGCCCCCTGAGATACCTGTATACAGAACAAGAAGCAACAGTTAGAACTGGACATGGAACACAGACTGGTTCAAAACTGGGGAAAGAATACGTCAAGGCTGTATATTGTCACCCTGCTTATTTAACTTATATGCAGAGTACATAAGCCCGGCATGTGAAATGCCGGGCTGGGTGAAGCACAAGCTGGAATCAAGATTGCCAGGAGAAATAACAACAACCTCAGATAGGCAGATGATACCACTTTAATGGTAGAAAGTGAAAAAGAACTAGAGAGCCTCTTGATGAAGGTGAAAGAGGAGAGTTAAAAAGCTAGCTTAAAACTCAACATTCAAAACACGAAGATCATGGCATCTGGTCCCATCACTTCATGGGAAACAAAGAGAAAAGGGGGAATTAGTGTCAGAGTTCACTTTCTTGGGCTCCAAAATCCCACATGTCTCAAAATGCAGATGTTGACTGCAGCCATGAAGTTAAGAGACACTTGCTCCTTGGAAGAAGAGCTATGAAAAACCTAGACAGTGTATTAAAAAACAGAGACATCACTTTGCCCACAAAGGTCCATATAATCTAAGCTATGTTATTTCCAGTAGTCATGTATGGATATGAGAGTTGGACCATAAGGAAGGCTAAGCATCAAAGAATTGATGCTTTTGAGTTGTGGTGCTAGAGAAGACTCTTGAGAGGCCCTTGAATTACAAGGAAATCAAACCAGTCTATCCTAAAGGAAATAAATCCTGAATACTCATTGGAAGGACTGATGCTGAAGCTCCAATACTTTGGCCACTTAATGCGAATAGCGGACTCATTGGAAAAGACCCTGATGCCAGGAAAGATTGAAGGCAAGAGGAGAAGAGGGCAACAGAGGATAAGATGGTTGAATGGCATCACTGACTCAATGGATGGACATGAGTTTAGCAAACTGGGCAAAAGTGAAGGACAGGGAGGCCTGGTGTGCTGCAGTCCATGGGATCTCAAAGAGTCAGACACGACTTAGCGACTGAACAACAACAATAAAGACTAATGTTCAAGTCCCAAGGTTTATGTGCTGTGTGCTCCTAGTCAACGCACTAAAACTCTAACCTAAGAATCTACTCATGTTAGTAATGGATTGCCTGCAGGTGAACAACTGTGAGGGCTGTTTTCACACCAGAAGCCCAGGAGCGTGGAGTTGGCTTGGTGACCTAAGGATAGCCAGAGTTATGGTCACCGGAGTTCTCTTGGTCTCTCCCTCTGGCCCTAAGAAATCTGATAGCTCTAGCTAATAACTGTGTCTGTGATAAAAGCAGGAAAGGGCACAGGTGGGGACAGAAGCTTTATTGGAAGAGAAAAGACTCCATTTACATCCATTTACAGACATCCATTTACAGTTCATAGGCTACAACAGAGTCACACACCATTGGTACCAAGGAAGGTTAGGAAATGCACACTTTTTAAGATGAACACATGTCCAATCCAGTCAAAACTGAAGTTGTGTTAGTAAAGAAGGGAGATTGGAATGAATAGGTAACTAGCAATATCTGCTTCAATATTCTTTATAGACTTGGTGTTAAGGATTGTATGAGATAACATATTTGAAAATGTTCTGTTATCCAGAAAGCTAAACAAAGTTGTTTTTTGTAATTGAAGTGTAGTTGATTCACAATATTATTTAAGTTTCAGGTATATAACAGTGTTTCACAATTTTTAAAGGTTATATTCCATTTATAGTTATAAGAAATTAGCTATATTCCCTGTGTTGTACAATATATACTTGCAGTTTATTTTATATAGTTTGTGTTTCTAAATCCCTCACCCCTCTTTCTCTTCCCTCTCCTCACTGATAATCACTAGTTTGTTCTCTGTATCTGTGAATCTGTTCCTTTTTTGTTATATTCACTAGCATTTTTTTTAATCACACATCTTAGTGATATCATAGACTATTTGTCTTTCTCTGTCTGACTTATTTCAATTAATATAATACTTTCCAAGTCCATCCATGTTGTTTTAAATGGTAAACATTCATCTTTCTTTATGGCTGAACAGTATTCCAAAAGTTGAACTTTTTTAAGTGCAATAAATATTATACTATTTTCATGTATATACAGTACCTTGGAAAAAGATCTTAAGATAAAATATATACTATATTTTAACTAATATATAAGCATATTAACTAATATATAGTATACTAGGTCACACACATACATTTGAAACAAACGGGAGGAATGAATATCTTTTCCTTGTGCATTTAAGATGGCATAAATTAAAAACATGTGATTCAGTTATGTTTCAATTTCAGTTCAGTCACTCAGTCGCGTCCGAGTGCAAGCCCATGAATCACAGCACGCCAGGCCTCCCTGTCCATCACCAACTCCCGGAGTACACTCAAACTCACATCCATCAAATCAGTGATGCCATCCAGCCATCTCATCCTCTGTCGTCCCCTTCTCCTCCTGCCCCTAATCCCTCCCAGCATCAGAGTCTTTTCCAATGAGTCAACTCTTCGCATGAGGTGGCCAGAGTATTGGAGTTTCAGCTTTAGCATCATTCCTTCCAAAGAACACCCAGGACTGATCTCCTTTAGGATGGACTGGTTGAACCTCCTTGCAGTCCAAGGGACTCTCAAGAGTCTTCTCCAGCACCACAGTTCAAAAGCATCAATTCTTTGGTGCTCAGCTTTCTTCACAGTCCAACTCACATCCATACACGACCACTGGAAAAACCATAGCCTTGACTAGATGGACCTTTGTTGGCAAAGTAATGTCTCTGCTTTTCAATATGCTATCTAGGGTGGTCATAACTTTTCTTCCAAGGAGTAAGCATCTTTTAATTTCATGGCTGCAATCACCATCTCCAGTTATTTTGGAGCCCAAAAAGACAAAGTCTGACACTGTTTCCCCATCTATTTCCCATGACGTGATGGGACAAGATGCCATGATTTTCGTTTTCTGAATGTTGAGTTTTACACCAACTTTTTCTCTCCTCTTTCACTTTCATCAAGAGGCTTTTTAGTTCCTCTTCACTTTCTGCCATAAGGGTGGTGTCATCTGCATATCTGAGGTTATTGATATTTCTCCCAGCAATCTTGATTCCAGCTTGTGCTTCTTCCAGCCCAGCGTTTCTCATGATATACTCTGCATATGAGTTAAATAAGGAGGGTGACAATATACAGCCTTGACATACTCCTTTTCCTATTTGGAACCAGTCTGTTTTTCCATGTCCAGTTCTAACTGTTGCTTCCTGACCTGCATATAGGTTTCTCAAGAGGCTGGTCAGGTGGTCTGGTATTCCCATCTCTTTCAGAGCTTTCCATAGTTATGGTATATAACATTAAAGCAAAGTATAGGAGCTTTTTACATTTTGCTTTATTTTTATGTAAATATACTATTTACCTTCTTTTGTTTTTGTCTAAAAATGGAGTACATATGCCTTTACTTCATTTACATGTGATGAAATAGTAATTATGCAGTCTGTACATTAAAATACCTTGAAACACTATGCTCTCCCTCAAAAAATAAAAAAAATAAAAAATCTTAAGCATGAAATTTAAAATAATTATCTTCAGTATTCAGAAATGCATAATAGAAAATATTTTTTTTCTTTCAAGAAGTCTCAAATTTTTCATATCTTAGAAAATGGGTTGAGGGAAAGATTTTTTTTAATAAAAAAAATCAATGCAGGAAAGAAGAAATTAAGAAAATATTCCGTCTCAGTGACAATATAATTATAGTGCCCTATGAAGAAGCAATTGGCACAGTTACTTGATTTTTATTAAGTATCAGAGCATAGGCAGATATTAAAATGCAATTTGAATATGAGCAATGTTAAAGTGGTAAGTGATATTAAGGAGTAGATATTTAGAAAACCTCAGGAATCACCTTACCTGCATCTATTCATGGCCAACAAGACCTCTGCAGTCAAGCCTGCCTCCCTCGTTACCCCTCTGTCTCCCTGAGTCTCACCAGTTCACTAACATCTCAGGGCTTTTGCACTTGCCATCACCTTCCCATTTTTCCAATGGCTGTTTCCTTCTCATCATCCCAGTGCTGATTCAAACATCACTTCCATAGAGATACCTTCCGGGAACATCCTAATTAAACAGTTGACCTCCTCTAGCCTCTCTCACCCTGGAGAGAGATCCAGGTCCAGGTCCCACCATCATCTCGCTTCTATTTTTTTCATAGCATTTACAATCATCTGACAGTTTTTTAATCCTATGCCTACCCCAGTAAGGGCTTTCCCAGTTGGTACCAGGGGTAAAGAACCTGCCTACCACTGCAGGAGATATAAGGGGTGCCGGTTTGATCCCTGGATCAGAAAGATCCCCTGAAGAAAGAAATGGCAACCCACTGCAGTATTCTTGCCTGGAGAATCCCATGGACAGAGGAGCCTGGTGAGCTACTGTCCACAGGGTCACAAAGAGATGGACAGGACTCAAGCAACTTAGCACACATGCCCCTACTAGACTAGAATATAAGCTCCAAAAAAGCAGAGGCAAGGTCTGTGTTGTTTAATAGCTCTGTCTCTAGTACCAAAGATAGGGCTCATCACAAAGTAAGCACTGCTTAAGTATGTGTTGAGCGGGAAAAAAAGATACATGTGCATTCTATAAACAACAAGTTTTATAACCACATTTAGATATTTGGGAAGGACTAAATTGCTGCATATAGGTGAATATAGTAGACAGTATTTCAAATCATAAACATAATTTTCACATAATAGTTTATTAAAACATATTCTATTTGGCATATTTCTACTGAATGAAGGATTCTAAGTACTAAAAGAAAACAACTGAAGAGTTGACCCAGACATTCCCCTGGTGAGTTCATCACAATTTATTAGCATATAAGAACATATTTTTCCAGGTACCGTCAATTCTCTGCAGGAACAGAGTTAAATCTTCTCAGAGCTATCATCTAAATTCCTTAGACTTGGCATTCTCAAAGAGCTGCTGCTGCTGCTGCTAAGTCGCTTCAGTCATGTCTGACTCTGTGCAACCCCATAAATGGCAGCCCACCAGGCTCCCCCATCCATGGGATTTTCCAGGCAGGAGTACTGGAGTGGGGTGCCATTGCCTTCTCCATCTCAGATTGCTTTGGCCCCTTAAATCTGCATCTTGTATCTTGGACCTAGGTCTCTATTTTTCAGATTCACTTCTTTCCTACCCTGCCTGCCCAGTTATAAAGACATAGTTGTGAAACTACAAGTGGTCTTTTTCTAGATGTTTCTTTTTTCTTTCTATCACGGCTAGTCTCTCACTTTTAGTTTCCAAGACAAGGTGGTAAAGGCAAGATAATGTCATTAAAAGCAAAAGACAATGTTAACCTCCTTAATTATCTCCAGCACTTAAAGCTCATGTACTTTCAGTGCAAATGAAAAGGCACTGGAGGATATGAAGCATTCAACTTCTTCCTCAACTCAGTTAAAGCAAGAAAGAAGAAACGTTTCTCTTCCATTGAAACACTCCAGTTTAGAAGTAAAAGGTAATAACTTCACATATTATGCAGGTATACAACTGAATTTTTAATTCAATGTGGAGTTCTAAAAAAATTATTAAGAGTTCAGGCTGTCAAAAGACTCATTATAGAAGAAACATAATTTCTTTCTGTCCCATGGTGTAACTTGACATAGCACTGAAGAACCCTTCTGTTTCTATAACTGCATTAGATGTGACTAAAAGACATTTTTTGAATACTCAAGTTGTTTCTTTAAAGTACTGACTCATGCAGGGCTGTAGTCAATCACTTGCCAAAAGGTAGGTTCAAGGGAGAATAAAACAGAAACAAATAACTAAACAAAGGATTTTAATAATCCTGAAGAAACTAACATTCAATGTAATGACCATTAATAAAAAATATTCATGCTACCATTACCAGCAGAACTGCCACCATAAACTGAGGAGACCATGGCGAATTACTGAGCATCATAAAATTCTTAAGTATCTTGTAGGATGCATTTCCCCATTTAGGGATTATAACTCAGGAAGAAATATTCTAAAAGGAACAGGCTGCTCCTTTGAGTGTCAGAACTCCAAGTTGTTTTAATAGAAAGCCACAATAAATACTTTTTATGGCAGAATCTGAATGATAGGGTTGCATTACCTACCAAGTCTCAGTTTCTGAGCTAAGCTCAGTGCAAACAAAGTAAAGCAGGAAAGGAAGACAGTGTTTGATGCCCGTAGCTTGCCCCATGATATGCCTATTCCTACACTCTTGGACACCCTGTCCGTGGAACTCTGCGTCTTCAAGTATCTTCTCTCAGCTCTGTATCTTTATCCAACACATTCAGCTCAAGCAAGAAGATATCCTCTGTGATCCAGATCCCCATCAGAGCCCATGTTTTTAGAGCTCAGAGGGCAAAGTGTTTGGTGATAAGAGTATATCTGAAGCCCTTTCTGAAAATCTCCTGGGAACCTAGCCATGCAATTGCCCTTTCCCTATCCATTGCCCACCCGCGCCGCTCCTCCCCCTCGCCCCTCCCCCCCCCCCCCCCCCCGCCGCAACACGTACACAATCTCTCTCTGTCTTTCCTCTTTCCCTAACAGCTCTACAATTCCAGATGGTGATTAAGAAAAAGTCAATATACCTATGAGTAGACTGATAAAAGAGATTTCTACCAAGGTTCAGTGTCACTTCCTATATTAGTCAGGGTTCTCCAGAGAAACAGAACCAATAGGCTATCAAAGGAGATTTATTACAAGGACTTGGCTCCTGCACACATGGAGGCTGCGAAGTCCCACGATCTGCTGTCTGCAAGCTGGAGACGGAGGAAAGGCAATGCTGTGATTCAGGCCAAGTCCCAAGACCTGAGAACCAGCAGAGCCAGTAAGGGAAATCACATCTGAGGGCAAGGGAAGATGAAATGTTCCAGCTCAAGCAATGAGGCAGGAAAAAGGTGGTTAATTCCTGTTTCTACTCCCTTTTGTTCTAGCCAAGCCCCCCAAAACTGGATGATGCCCACTCACATTGGGGAGGGTGATCTACTTATTCCGAATCCACAAATTCACAGGTTAATCTCACCCAGAAACAACCTCACAGACATGCCTAGAAATAATGCCTAATCTGGGCAACCCATGGCCCACTCAAGTTGACATATATAATTAACCATCACACTTCCTAAAACAATCTTTCCAGAATCTTTCAGGTGGTTTCTCACGCATACATTTTGTTTCTTCTCCTCTTAAAGGCCTTGGTCAGTTGCGTTGCAAATACTTGGTAATTCCAAATAAGATGTCATCTCTTCATATTCAACTCTTTTCCCTTTGCCTTAGCACAGTACCTACCACAAAAAATACGAAATGTGGATAAACAGGAGTGAGTTGGAAAACAGTAAGAAATTGTTTTTTGCCTGCCACCCAGGGGCTCCAAGACATGCAAAGGAGATGAGGCATGCATATAAATAACTCTAATATATAGCAGAAAGTAATGTCTCGTAACAGGAAAGTACAAACTCTTACTGCCAATTTCTGACTTCAGTATGACCAACTGCCAGTGCGCGAGAGTGTGGAGGCAGGTTTGTCTGCCATAGGTATGCCTCTGACCAGTTCTGGGTCCTTACCTGTGACAGGGATCTGAAATTAGGTCTTGTTGCTCTCAGGGTAGTACTGTAAGGGCAAATACAAATTTAAAATAGAAAACTTGATCACTGTCTAGAAGAGATAGAAGAGACATCTGCACACCCATGCTCACTGAAGCATCATTCACAACAGTCAAGATAGGAAAACAACCTAAATATTTGCCAACAGATGAATAAAGAAAATGTGGTGTACATTAACAATAGAATCCTATTTAAAAAGGAGATTCTGCCATTTCAATAATATGGATGAAACTTGAATACACAATGCCAAAAAAAATGAGCCAGACACAGAAAGACAAATATTGCATAATCTCCCTTATATGTGATGTGTATGTGTGTGTGTGTTTGTATTTTTAAAGCAAATTCATAGTAACAGAGAGTAGAATGGAAGTTACCAGAGCCTGCAGCACAGGGGGAAAAGGAGAGATTTTTAAAAAGAAAAAAAAGTAGAATAGTGATTGCCAAGGACTAGGGCAAGACGGTCTTAGGAGTTATTATTTAATGTTATTAAATATGTTTGTTATTATTTAATTTAGTTAACATTATTTAACTAAATAATTATTTAGTTAAGTTTTATAGAGTGAAAATTCAGTTTTATAGAATGAAAAGAATTCTGGTTATGGATGGTGGTGACAGTTATGCAACTGTAGGAAGGTGCTTAATTCAACCAAACTGTATACTTAAAAAGATTAAGATAGAAAGTTTTATGTTATGTATATTTTACTATAATAAAGAAATGAATAATCTGATGCATAAAATACTACCAGAAAAGAAAAATACTTCAGAGAGTAAAGTCTAAATGTATATCCACAACAAAAGCACAGTGAATGAGAGGATTGCTCTTTTGGACATTAAAGAAAATTTCAAATCTTGGAATTATTTTTTGATAAGGAAGAAAATAAGATATATCCTCCCCACTGACCATATCATCCCTTTGCTTAGTTACTTGCAAACACTTGTAATTATAAATTCTTTCTCCCTTCAAAATACACATAAATCTTTTCAAAAGATAAGTCAATCTCTTGCTGACTTTAAAATCCAGGAATGGGAACTTCCCTGAAGGTACAGTGGCTAAGACTCCACACTTCCACTGCAAGGGGCATAGGTTCAATTCCTGGTCAGAAAGCTAAGATCACACATGCTACATGGTGTGGTCAAAAAACAAAAAACAAACAAACAAAAAAACCAGGCATATCTTCCTCAAGGACCTGGAAACCAACTCTCTGAAACATAATCATCTAAGATAGGACCCCCATCTTCGAAGACGACGACCACCCCCATCTAAGAAGATATGACTACTAACTTCAGTGGGAACTTCATGCCAAATTGCAAAAGCTACCACCTGCCATGAGAAGTGTGTTTACCTCTGGGTAACATGGACAAGCTTTCTTCAAGATTTTAGGACTTTTAAGGTCTAAGGAAAGGGAAGATTTCTTTAAAAGCAGAAATGAAGGAAGATGACACAGAGAAGACGCAGCATGAGCGAAGTTCACTGAGGAAAAGCAAAGCGTTTAGAGAACACTAAGTTTGGTCACATTGAGATGTTGCATGCATGCAGAGGACTGGAAGTAAGAACCAGTCATGGAAGTTAGGACAAGAGTGCAGAGATCCACACGCCAGAGGCGAGTTTCCTCTTGACTCAAAACATAACCCGGCTTGTCTCTGAAATTTAGCAAGGATTTCTCATGAGAAATACAAAAGGGTGTGTTCAGTGCCACACTTTCTTTTCAATTTTTAACTGAGGTTATAGTTGATTTACAATATTTAGGTGTACAAAGTGATTCAGATATATATGTATCTTTCTATATATAAATTCTTTTTCAGATTCTTTTACTTTATAGGTTATTACAAGACATTGGATATAGTTCCCTATGCTGCTGTACACTAGGACCTTGTTTATTTTATATACAGTAGTGTGTAACTATATATAAAATTTATCCCCTCCCCCACATCTTTCCCCTTTGGCAACCAAAAGTTAGTTTTCTATGTCTGTGAATCTATTTCTGTTTTGTAAATAAATTCATTAGTATCATATTTTAGATTCCATATATATATGTGGTATATATCCTAATTTATCCCCTCTCCCACAACTTTCCCCTTTGGCAACCGAAAGTTTGTTTTCTATGTCTGTGAATCTTTCTGTTTTGTAAATAAATTCATTTGTATCATATTTTAGATTCTATATATATGTGGTATCACATGATATTTGTCTTTCTCTGACTTACTTCACTCAGTATGACAATCTCTAGGTCCATCCATCTTACTGCAGACAGCAATACTTCATTCTTTCTATGACTGAGTAATCTTCCACTGTGTATGTGTATGTAGATATATACACATATATATGAAGATGTGTATATATATGTATATATATCATCATTATCCATTATCTGTTGATGGACATTTAGTTTAATTCCAAGTCTTGGCTATTATAAACAGTGCTGCTATGAACACCGGGGCAGTGCTACACTCTGCAATTCTGTAAAAATTATCCTCAATTCCAGACAAAATCTTCAAACACCAGAAGAAAACATAAATCTCAACTTTTCACTGCTCTTACGAGCTAGTCTTTTATCTGACCACAGTTATCAGTTCTATCTCCATAACAGCTGGCAGCAGTTTGGGGTGTTGTTATTAAGATGGCACAGCTCTTTAGAAGAACAGTTTCTTTGTTTTCAACTCCTGATCTGCTGGGCCAGAGCAACCATTGTTCTCATTTTTCTTATGCTGTCACTCACAGAGGCTAAGGCCAGCGGTTCTAGTTTTTCTTTGACCTTCCTGCTTGTTTTCACAGAGGTAATTTACCTATTTAAAGATGATTTGTTGAAACCAAATGAGCAGTCACGGAAATGTAAGAACCCACAGAATGTCCTCTTTCATTTGTGATATCTGCATTCAAAGACAGATGATTTTAAAGAGAGGTTGTATTTAAGTACAGCAAATATACCTGTGTGTTTTCCAAGTAATGTAACTCTCTCACTGGCCTACATTCATTGCAATGGATCTTTAAACTGGTGGGCAAAAGAAGAAATGGAGGCCCACAGTAACCATTTGTATAACATGCCATATTTTTTTTTTTGATAGGGATAGTAAAAACACAAGGATTGGGGGTGTAGGAGGGGGGTGGATAGCTGCATTTTAACTCTTTCCCATGACTTTACTAAAAGGATTTTCACTTCAACAGATGTTTCTATAATCAGAGCCAAGATCTAATTTATTTTTGGAAAACAGAAAATGGAACTGTTATGAATAGTCTTATTTCAGCAATCAAAGAGAGTGGAGAAAGAAATCTAGTATTTGATTTGTTTTTCATAAGCACGGTTCAAAGCACATCTGTGCTTATGCCATGAATCCTTCTGTATAGACTCTCCTTTAGAAGTTTCAGTAAGAGGTGAGTCCATTGATCTGCAATTTGGTAAATTTGAGGTCTTTGAAGGGCAGCCAAAGTTTCACTTAGTTTCTCAACAACTCTCTCTCTCAAACCTGAGAACATCTATCTTGTTCCTAGAGAACTTGAGATACAGTTTTATACTCAGGACATCATTGTGCCTTGCAGACAAAGCCACTCAGCCTTATTGAGACACAGAGTTCTTTTAAAAGATATATTTCATTTAGTATCTTAATGAGCATGTCTGTCTTTAGTGGAAGAAATAAGCATTAAAATACAAGGGCTGCTTTCTGTGGGAATATCTACATTTTAAATCTAGCCAGGGTGCAGGACTTACAATCTCATACACACAGATTCACTTGAGATTTAAGAAAATAATTTATTTTTTACAAATCTACCCAACAGTTAATCAATTGAAAAAAATTAATCAACTAGAAAAATTCAGACATAATCTTGGTTATTTGAGTATTTTCCAAGTGTTAGAGCTTCTTGTATGTTTCAGATTAAATCATGATGTTTTGATAAAGGCTTGATAGTTGTCAGTCATGGCTCTTTACAACCCCATGGGTTGCAGCCTGCCAGGCTCCTCTGTCCATGGAATTCTCCAGGCGAGAATACTGGAGTGGGTAGCCATTCCCTTCTCCACAGGATCTTCCCAACCCAGAGATTGAACTTCCTGCATTGCAGGCAGATCCTTTACTGTCTGAGCCCCCAAGAAAAGAAACATTAAGTATCACATGAATGAAAGAATAGAGCTCAAGTACAAGGCCTGGCACAAAGGGTTCAATAAGCAACAGCTAGCAGTTGAGTAGGGCAGTAGTGGTAGCTGTAGCAATAGTCATCCACCCTCCCCTCACTGAACAGTTCATTTGACAAACAAAGCCCAGAAAAATTAAATCATTTGCCCAAGGTTACCAAACTGGCTAGTGGCAGAGCTGAAATTGGAATGCAGGCCCCCTTACAAGTCTAATAGTCTTTTCCCAATACCTTGGGGGAAATAATTTTTCAAGTATAATGAGTTATTTTGTCATACGAAAGATCCTTTGAGAGAAGGGTGAACCTTCATTTCTATATTCCAATGGCAAGCCTTCTCAGCCTCTATACTGATTGTCATATCAGAATGTGATCAGCTTTCCCTCAGTCATTGCCTTCTTTGAACCTCTCATATTTTTTCCCATCATCATTGCCTTCTTCTTTAGCCTCGGCAACACCACCATAAGCCAACTGCTGTCTATTTACTCCTCTGTTTACTTTCTTGCTCCTTCAGGTACCCAAAGCAGGGGACTCTCCAGAGCTAAACTCTTGAATCCTCTCTCTCCTTTAGAGTTCACACATATTTCCAAGGACTCTTGGAAAACATCTTCAGCCCTCAGATCTTTCTTGAAATCTAGCAGCAAATTTCCAGTTTCCTACTGGACGTTACCACATAAATATAAATGTTCCAATATAACCTCAAAATTACTATGTCTGGAATCAAAATTATCATCTTCCCCTCTAGAGTAGCTCAAAATCTTCATGTTCAAAGTTTGTCTACAGTTCTATCATTGTTCCGGTCTTGAAACCATGAAGACATCATTGAGTCTCCTTGCCCTTCGGAAGTGATTGATCACAAATTCTGTTGTACCTGTTTTCTCTTTCCTTTCCTCTCCCACAAGTAACACAAGTATCCCATTAGTTTAGTTACTCACCAGCAACCACTCTGAAAGCCTGTTAACTGATGGCTCTGCCCTTATTTCTCACCATCTTACAAACTCCCTGACAGCAACCTGTCTTCCTGAGTCACATACATTTTATCATATTTTTCCTCAGGTCAAATCTGTCCAACCACTTCACTGCACCTATGAGACAGGATCTACCTGCTTTGCTTTTGCAGTCAGAACTCTCTACCACCTGGCCCTGTCATCCACCATGTTCATTCATTTCTCAGTAAAATGCAATGTTACATGTCAAATTAGTATGTTTAATGTTTCTCTTTGACATTATTGAGGCAATGAGAAAAGGCATATAGTGCTCAGAATTAATGTGATTGTTTCTTTCTTATGAAAACAAAAATTAAATTTAAACAACCTAATACTTTTTTAGAATTGATGTCACTCACTAGTAACATTTTCCAAATGAAGATCACTTTCTAGAAAGGTTTTATAAGCATTGTCTTCCACAGACAATTCAGGTTAAAATACAGTCTCGATAGTAATGCCAAAGAAAAGCAGGAAATCTGTGTCATTTTCTCCAACAAAAAGGTAAGGAAGTCTGCCCCAAACTTACTGCTTAGAGAATCTAGAATTTAATGTTTTGTCAGCTGGGCTGTTCACATACTAGAGTCAGTCTCTCTCTTTCTTCCATATTATTAAGAAACATTATCTGTATTCTGACTTCTCAGGATGTTTAGGGACTAGTATCATGAACGCTCTTTTGGGAAGGCTATTACCTTAATCCTTCTGCAAGGAAACACATCTACAATAACAATTCTTTGATTTTTTTCATACTTTCTTTTTCTTTTATGTATCTCTCCTTAAAAAGAATATTTTCCTCTAACACAAATTAAAGCTACACTGAAGCACCACTTCTTAACTATCAGACTGACACTAATCAAAAAATCTAACATGTTCTTTTGGCAGTCTGGTAGAACCACGTGTACTTCATACAATACTTGTGTTAATGGAAAAGTTAAAACTCTAAACAGGAAAATTTGGCAAAATTACATGTGATTTTAGGCTATAAGCCAGCAATTTCACTTCCAAGAATCTATTCCAAAGTAATGCTGGCAAAAAAAAAAAAAGCCCTTTTTTGAAGCACTATTTAATAATAGCAAAGGAATGGAAACAGCTTACAAATGAATTAAACAAACCCTATTTTCTATTGTTCAATGTCTGCTTCCTTTTCTTTTTTCCCTTCTGTTTGCTACCTCCCCTTCACCTCCCACTCCAGACCTTAACAAACTACAAAGATTCCAAAAATACTCTTTAAGAACTGCTCTGACAGTTGCTGGTAGGAGATTGACACCCATGATCCCAAACATGAGGCACGAAGAACCAAAACCACCTCTAACTGTCCTGGCCACAAACTTTCCAACAATTAAAGTGAAGTAGCATGGCCATCCCTTCTCACACTGTGAAATTCCAGGTCTGAAACTGCTTGGGGAATTATCTGATTTTCATGTACTTTCCAGTGCTCATCAGCTCAATAAAGCCTGTAATCTCTACCTGAATCATTTTAACTATTATTTTTGACAACCCCTCAATGTCCATCTACAGGAACTAACCAAGTAAATTCCATTACATCCACCAAATGAGCACTATGCAAGTATAAACCATGTTCAGAAATCTCCATATATTACAATGGAATGATTTTCAGAAATTTTAAGTGAAAAAAAAAAAGAGGGGGGAGAGAAAAATATGTACAATATGCTGCCATTTATCTAAGGATTTGGGATATAAATATACACATTCACAATTATTTTTAAATGTCTATAAAAACAAAAAACTTAAACCATTACCTATATAAAGGGAGGGTGGGAGGGAAGCAGTGGAAGGGGGCAGGGATAGAAACCAGAGTTCTCTGAACATGGCTTGTGTTTTAAATACAAATATTTTACTTTTAAATTTTAAAAAGCAAGCTCTGAAAGCTAAAAGCAATAAGAAACCAATGACTCTATGTAGCCTAAGCACAAAGAGAAACTATTAACTAACATTAGATGTTTCCGGTACTCATTCATTGGTGATAGAGTTGGTACCGTCATCCTGAGACTTGTGTGTATGCTATCGGAGGAAACAAACAATTATATTGCTGTCATTGGTAACCAGGTTTTCCAGCATGGGATCAAGACATAAAATTAAAGAAATTAAGTAAAAGCTCTATAGTCCTAAGCTTTAATTGGAGGTATTATTATAAATTTATAAGAAAATGTCATAAAATGCAGCATTTCCTAGTTCTATCCACTGGAAAGGCTTTGCAACAACATACATCCCAATAGCAATGAGCAACTCTAGTTCCCAGATCCTAGTTCTAAATGCCACTTCCTATCAAAGAGCAGCAGGGCTACTTGAGAAAAACAGTTTGTTCCAGGTTTGTAGAAAGAAAAGTATCGCTATAAGGTTGAGACATCTTGTCACACTAAAAATAGAGCTGTTAAAAAAAACTCATGAGAAAACTTGAAAAGGTTCATACTGACCAAAGACAGGGCAATTTGAGCATTAATAAGGATAGTATCTGCAGGGGAATGAGACATATGAAATATGACTTCATAATTATAATTTTTAAGGAACCCATTAGTCACTTATTATTTTCATAAGGCACCTTTTAAAGATGCTAAAATAATACTTGAAAATTTGTAAATTTTTTAAAAATCACATGTTTATACTGCCTTTTCTACACTGTACCTCTGTGTGAGCAACCGATAAGCAGAGATTTCTTCTTATAGCAGTAGAATAGCCAATAAATAAAAAAGGAATAATTGAATTGCTATATCACTACTCTGTAACCCTTCATAAATTAATAGATCTAAGCACTGAACATCAGTGATTAATAACATCAGGAAAGAAAGAAAATCATATATTATGCAAGTATACAATGCCATCTGTGAAGTATTCTTGCCCCCCAAAATCTAAATTGAATATGACCACACTAGTAGTTTGAATTACCAATTTACCAAAAATATAGGGAACAAATAAATGGGTTAAAAACATAGCAAGAATTCAGCCATTAAAATCCAGACTACAGGAAATCTATTGGACAAATGACCTCATTTTTTTCACTGATAAATTACAAGGAAGAAGAATAGAAGAGATGGAGGGGGAATACAGGTTTTAAAATATTTAACAGAGGCATCAGTCATGAATAGATGGACTCTATATATATCCTGATCCAAGATGTCTATATATATTTTTTTCAAGATCCTGATCTTAGCAGTTCTCATCATAAAAACTTCAACACCAACTGCTGGGTATTTGGTAATATTTAGAAATTAAGGTTAAATTTTTAGGCATGAAGATATCATTGTGATTTTTTATCTGACACTATTAGTTAAGGTGTACAACATAATTATTTGATATATGTATATATTGTGAAATGATCCCCACAGTAGGATAATATCCATCATCTCACATAGTAATATAGTTACATACTCTTTTTGCTTATGATGAGAGCATTTGAGATTTATTCTCAGCAACTTTCAAATATAAAATGCAGTCACCATGCTATACATTACATCTCCATAACTTACCTTATAACTAGAAGTTTATACCTTTTGACCCCTCTTCACCCATTTCCCCACTCCCTGCCTCTGACAGCCACCAACCTGTTCTGTTTCTGTAAGTTTTTTTTTAATTTCAATACAAATTAAATAATACAGTATTTGTCTTTCTCTGTCTGACTTATTTCACTTAGCATAATGCCCTTGAGGTCCCTCAGTGTTGTCACCAATGGGCATGATTTCATCCTTTTTTATGGCTGAAGAATATTCCATTGTATAAATACACCATATTTTCTTTATTTATTTATCCATCAAAGGACCTCTCAATTGTTTCTATGTGTTGGCTATTATTTAAAAAATGATGCAATGAGCATAGGGTGTAGATATCTTCTTGAAATAGTGATTTTAGTTTCTTTGGATATATATCCAGAAAAGGAACTGCTGGATCAAATGGTAGATAGAGTCTTATTTTTTTGAGGGTCCTCCATATTGTTTTCCATAGCAGCTATACCAATTTATATTGCCACGAACAGTAAACAAAGTTTCCTTTTCTCCATATCCTCACCACTTGTTATTTCTTCTCTTTTTAATGACAGCCAATCTGACAATATGAAGTATATCACTGAGGTTTTGATTTGTATTTCCCTAATAATTAGTGATGGCAAGTACTTTTTCAAGTACCTATTGGTCCTTTGTATGTCTTCTTTAGAAAAATGTCTATCTAGTTCTTCATTCACCTTTTAATTGAATTGTTTATTTTGCTGTTGAGTTGCAGGAGTTCTTTATATACATAAACATACATATACTTTAGATACCTATTTACATATTTAAGTACATATACATTTATATATATTACATATATACAGTATATAACATCTTATATACAGTATATAATGTCATACACAGTATATAGCATCTTATATACAGTATAGAACATCTTACATCCTATAATGCAATGATGAAACACTGAGGAAGATACAGTAAATGGAAAGATACTCTGATTATGGATTGGAAGAATTTATATTGTTTAAATGTCCTTACTACCCACAACAATCTACAGATTTAATATAGTCCCTATCAAAATTCCAATGGCATTTTTCACAGAAATAGAACACACAGTGCTAAAATTCTGTATTGAACCACAAAAGACCTGAAAAAACAAAGCAACCCCTGGGGAAGAACAGAGGTGGAGTCATCACTCTTCCTGATTTCAAACTATATTGCAAACCTACAAATCAATGTGGTATGGCATTGGCATAAAAACAGATGCAGAGATAAACAGAATAGAATACACAGCCCATAAATAAACCCATATATATATACATATATACAGTCAATTAATTTACGACAAAGGAGCCAAGAATACACAATGGGGAAAGAATAGTCTTTTCAATAAATGGCACTGGGAAAACAGACAGTCATATACAAAAGAATGAAACTGAACCACTATCTTACTCAATACACAAAATCAACTCAAAATGAATGAAAGACATGAACCTAAGACCTGAAACAATAAAACTTCTAGAAGAAAATGTAATGGGCAAGCTCACTGACTTCAGTCTTGGCAATGATTATTCGGATTTGAAAATTAAAGCAAAAACAAACTAACAGGACTACATCAAATTAAACAGCATCTCCGTAGTTTTTTGAAAAAATGAAAAGGCAACACACAAAACAGAAAATATTTGCAAGTCATCTAGATGATAAAGGGCTAATATCCAAAATACATAAAACTTTTAAAAGTTACTATCTATTAGAAAAATACTGAAATATTTTCAGAAGAAGTAATAGTTATCTTGGACTCTCTAATCTAGGGGTAGAAGAATAGATGAAGATATAGATGAACAAAACCAGCCATAAATTGGTTTTTATGGAAGCTGGTAATTTGGCAAATATCATGCACCTAGTAAGCAATAGAACTCATCTGATTTATCTGATGCCAAAGTCTATGATCTGTTTGGTACACTGAGAGTTTCTCAAGTGCACCACACAGATACCTACACACAACCATTTGTAAATTAATGACTACCTATATTACCTAGCTTTCCAGGCTTTCCCACACCTTGTGTACTTGTGCTTAGTTGCTCAGTCATGTCCAGCTCTTTGTGATCCCATGGACTGCAGCCTGCCAGGCTCCTCTGCCCATGGGGATTCTCCAGGCAAGAATACTGGAGTGGGTTTCCATGCCCTTCTCCAGGGACCTTCCCAATCCGGGGATCAAGCCCAGTTCTCCCACACTGCAGGTGGATTCTTTACCATCTGAGTCACCAGAGAAGCCCTTAAATGTGCATTTAGTAAGAGTTTACAAGTGTGTACCTATTATAGCAAAAAGTGAGGCCAACTAGAAGAGTGGTAAATTAGAGTTAGAAAACACAAGAAATGGATGTTTTAAACTAAGTAACAGGTCCTTTTAATAAGCGTTTTTGTTAATATATTATATTCATAACTGACAGCACCTATATAATAGAAGTAAATTTGAGGAGTATAACAGAAACAAGTTTACCATGAAGCACAAATCTAAAAATTAAATTAAGATTCTAAGACAATTCCCCTATTGTATAGTTTCCAAGTTCTTTACAAGCAGCATAACTGTCTTGTTTGTCTTGTTGTGCCAGTGATTTATGAAAGCTCAAAGAGAAAATTGCAGTCCCAAGGACCCTAGGGCAAGACTTAATAGTACTCTTGGGCCTAAAATAATTGATATCTCATTTTTAAATGCCAAACAAAGAAAATTATATGTCAGAGTCCAGTGTTATCATCATCATAATAATAAGCAAAAGTACTTTTAAAGTCAGGTAAATCAGATATTAGGTCATTAGCATCATACTGGGTGAGTACTTTAGACAAATCTCCTTGAGAAAACAAATCTCCTAGTGATAGAGAGAGTGTAAAGATTCACCTTCTTCTGAAATGCTGCCAAAACATGAAAGAAATACTAGCTTCGAAACTTGTCTAATGCATACATCACGTCAGCCAGGTTCCTGAGACAGATAACTCTGCTTTTATGTTCTTCCATTTCCATATTTGCTCTACCAGAGTCATGTACTTGTTTATTACTTTTGTAGTATTTACTCAAGAGAGACCGCCAAGAGCTGTAAACCCTAACTGCAACATGGGCTTTATCAGACAGCAGACTATCTTGGCCCATTGTTATAGTTCCACCCATCAATATTTTACTAACATATCCACAAATTTTGAAAACATGTTCATTCTTACTCATCTGCTCAGGCTGCTATAGCATTTCTTGATTGCTCTCTATTCTGAAAACAAGTAGCTTGCAACCTCTGTCTATGTGTGTGTGTGTGTGTGTGTGTGTGTGTGTGTGTGTGTGTGTGTGCTCAATCATGTCCAACTCTTTGCGGCCCCATGGTCTGTAGCCCACCAGGCTCCTCTGTTCATGGAATTTTCAGGCAAGAATACTGCCGCAGGTTCCCCTTTCCTTCCCCAGGGGATCTTCCCAACCCAAGGATTGAACCTACATCTCCTGCACTGGCAGCCAGATTCTTTACCACTTAGCCACTGGGGAAGCCGGCTTGCAACCTAGCAACATTATATTATTCACTTTGCTATGACTCACCACTCTTAAGGTTACCATGTGATCTCTCTGATTATAAATTACATTATTGCTGTTATGATTATTTTAGTATTTATCATTTTTATTATTACTTTATTATAAACCATCACCTCATTACTGCTAACCGATTCATGTAGATGATCTGTAGTGTTTGAAGAGAATAAGAGAACATAAGCAAATCCTTCAGCTCTACTCTGCTAAAATTTTATATTACAGAACAATTCCAAATTCTGAAATATTCAGTGGTAATGAAAGAAAACTACAGCTGTGACTAGAACAAAGTTTGAACAGTAATAAGAAACTTCTGCTGCATGACACTCCATTTATAATAAATGATTAGGAAGAGGCGGCTGCTGCTGCTAAGTCACGTCAGTCGTGTCTGACTCTGTGCAACCCCATAGACGGCAGCCCACCAGGCTTCCCCATCCCTGGGATTCTCTAGGCAAGAACACTGGAGTGGGTTGCCATTTCCTTCTCCAATGCGTGAAAGTGAAGTCGCTCAGTCGTGTCTGACTCTTAGCGACCCCATGGACTGCAGCCCACCAGGCTCCTCCATCCATGGGATTCTCCAGGCAAGAGTACTGGAGTGGGGTGCCATTGCCTTCTCCATAGGAAGAGGCATCCCCCGCCAAAAAAAAGAGAATTTCACCAGAGACTTCAAAGGACCTCTCTTCTTCCCTTTTGATGCATTGCATACTGATAATACAGAGATAAAGTATGAATAAACACATTTTATCTATTATAATATTAAGAAACTGGCCAAAGGCCCACATCTATCATTTTTTAAAATTCATGGAGGATTAGGAAGAAGGTCAGAGAAGAACTGTATCATATTCATTTTTTTAATGAAACCTATCTAAGTGAATCATAAAAATCTTTATCAAAGAGAAAAATCATATAGATCATGTAGTAGAAAAACTAATGAAAAATAAAACACTTCAGACAAGTTTAACATTTTTAAATAACAAAATTATAAGTTCAGGAGATAAAAGACAAGGATACTTTTCTTCCTTCCTCCCTCTCTTCCTTTTCCAATAAACATTAAGGAACAATAATATGGCAGAAAATAGGCAAAGAACAGTCTCTGCCTTCAAGAATCACAATCTAGTGACTAAGGCAAATAAATGAATGCTTTCAACAAAGTAAAGTGGATACATTAAGGGATATAAATCAAAGCTGTGCTTAAAAGAGGGACCATAGCTCCATTTAAATGGAAGACTCTTGACATGACTTAAGTGATATATTCATCAACACACCAAAAAGTATTTCTAAGCTCATGTAACTACAACAATTCAACAAGAAAAATAAAGCATCACAGGAATTAATCTTTGATCCAGAGTGATTTAATTAGTTTTCTACAACCTCCATGAGGCCTAAACAGCATGCTTCATAACACTGTGGGTAACTATGTCATTTCTTTCAAGGCAAGAGCTATTCCCTCTTTTTATTGTGTATAATACTCAGTAAAAAGTAGGTGTTTAATACATACTAACTACACACTAAATGGGCTTCCCTAGTGGCTCAGAAGGTTAAGAATCTGCCTACAAGGATGCAGGAGACCTGGATTCAATCCCTGAGTTGGGAAGATCCCCTGGAGAAAGGAATTGCAACCCACTCCAATATTCTCACCTGGAGAATCACATGGACAGAGGAACCTGGCAGGCTACTGTCCATAGGGTCAGAAAGAGTCAGATACGACTGAGTGACTAAGTACACACTCACACTCAAAGCTACATGAACATGCAAAGTGTTTTCATATGTAAAGATGGAATTACAATGCCAGTGACCTTGGTAAATGAAAAATGATCAACAGAAAACAAACAAAGGCTGGAGGAAGCCTTTGCCTTTGAATTTAAATAATCTGGGTTCAAATTTTAGCTCAGTCACCTAGTAAGTTTAGTGACCTTTAACAGAACTACTTTTTAACCTCTCTGACAATCAACTATTTAGCCATAAAATGAAGTCGAAGATATCAATATTAACCCCTGGGGCCCTTAGCTCATTATGAGGAATAAATGAACACATATATATATAAAAGGTTACTAACTCAGGGCACGGTTCAATGTAAAGTACTCACTAGATGTTAGTCTCCTGTCTTCACTACATACACAGAAAAAAAAAACAAAAAATGAGGTCCCCTAACTAGAGAAGACTTTGAAGTTTCTCTTCCTTAATTTCCCTTGAAGACATTCTGAACTTAGAATACTGAAAAAGGTCATTCCACAATCTTCCTTATCAAATGGTATAACCTCCCTTAGGAGCAGAAGAACATTTCATGCAAATATGGGCACAATAAAGGACAGAAACAGTATGGATCTGACAGAACCAGAAGATATTAAGAAGAGGTGGCAAGAAAACACAGAACTATACAGAAAAGATCTTAATGACCCAGATAACCACAATAGATCACACCATCATGGTTATTTGCAGAGTACATCATGCAAAATGCTGGACTGGATGAAGCACAAGCAGCAATCAAGATCGCTGGGAGAAATATCAATTACCTCAGATATGCAGCTAACACCATGCTTATGGCAGAAAGCAAAGACGAACTAAAGAGCCTCTTGATGAAAGTGAAAGAAGAGTGAAAAAGTTGGCTTAAAACTCAACATTCAAAAAACAAAGATCATGGCATCCAGTCTATCACTTCATGGCAAATAGATGGGGAAACAATGGAAACAGTAAGAGAATTTATTTTCTTGGCCTCCAAAATCACTTCAGATGGTGACAGCCATGAAATCAAAAGATGCTTGCTCCTTGGAAGAAAACCTACGACCAACCTAGACAGCATATTAAAAAGCAGAGACATTACTTTGCCAACAAAGGTCCATCTAGTCAAAGCTATGGTTTTTCCAGTAGTCATGTATGGATGTGAGATTTGGACCATAAAGAAAGCTGAGCACCAAAGAATTGATGCTTTTGAACTGTGGTGTTGGAGAAGACTCTTGAGAGTCCCTTTCACTGCGAGGAGATCGAACCAGTCCATCCTAAAGGAAATCAGTCCTGAATATTCATTAGAAAAACTGATACTAAAGCTGAAGCTCCAATACTTTTGGCCATCTGATGGGAAGAACTGACTCATTAGAAAAGACCCTGATGCTGGGAAAGGTGAAGGCGGGAAAGGGGACGACAGAGGATGAGATGGTTAGATGGTATCATTGACTCAGTGGACATGAATTTGAGCAAGCTCCAGGAGTCGATGATGGACAGGGAAGCCTGGTGCACTGCAGTCCATGGGGTTGCAAAGTCAGACATGACTGAGCAACTGAACTGAACTGAGGAGCAGAAGAAAGAACCTGACCTCAATATCAAGCATAAGTTTAATCCATTCAGTTAGTTGACTATTATTAAGTATCTACCACATGCCATCTTCCCTGGTGGCTCAAATGGTAAAGTGTCTGCCTACAATGCGGGAGACCCGGGTTCGATCCCTGGGTTGGGAAGATCTTCTGGATAAGGAAATGGCAACCCACTCCAGTACTCTTGCCTGGAAAATCCCATGGACGGAGGAGCGTGGTAGGCTAGAGTCCATGGGGTCGCAAAGAGTCGGACATGACTGAACAACTTTGCTTTCACCACATGCCATGGACTTGTTGCAGGCCAGAGTCTTTGAAACCTGTGTCTTAGTTTCTGATCTAGATAACATGGTGATTGATACATAATCAACTTCTCCAGTGTTGCAAATTCACCACTTTGAAACAACTTTTGCTGCTGCTACTGCTAAGTCGCTTCCCAACTCTGTGGGACCCCATAGATGGCAGCCCACCAGGCTCCCCTGTCCCTGGGATTCTCCAGGCAAGAACACTGGAGTGGGTTGCCATTTCCTTCTCCAATGCATGAAAGTGAAAAGAGAAAGTGAAATAGCTCAGTCATGTCCGACTCTTAGTGACCCCATGGACTGCAGCCTACCAGGCTCCTCTGTCCATGGGATTTTCCAGGCAAGAGTACTGGAGTGGGGTGCCATCATCTTCTCCGAAACAACTTTTAGTTAGATCTAAATATTACTTGGTGACAAAGGAAAACACGGAAGAATTTTGAGATAGAGAATGAGTTCAATCTGAGACATCCAGATAGAGAGGTGTAGTATACAGTTGGATATTTCAATTGAAAAACTTGCTTGGAATCTCAGATTTGGAAATCAGCAACACAATGGCACTAGTTAAGTGATGAGAGTAAATAAGATCAAGGAAATATGAATATGTAGATATTCTAAGGACAGAGTACTAGGAAACATCATTATTTCAAGGAAGTCAGACATGACTGAGGGACTAAACAACAACTGAGGAAAAGGAGCCAGCAAAAGAGGTTCTAAAGAAAGACCATAGAATTAAGAAAGGAACCACAAATATTGTTTATTAAGCCTGTGGGGGTTGGGAGGGAAGTTGAGCTGGAGAAGAAGGTAATGGCCATCTAAATCAAATGTCAGAGAAATCAAATAAAATGAAACCTAAATAAAATCCACTGGGCAAAGAATTTAATTTTTCCCATAAAGTTCAAAGAAAAATAACTTAGTCAAAGGTCCATCTAGCATTTGAATGCCTCCAAAATAATGCTCTCCTGGAAGCTGTCCAGTTGCACTTTCATGAGCACCCCAATGTTATAAAATCACCACTTTCTAAAGCTCTTAATCTTCAGACAGCTCTAAATAATTCCAATATTTTTCTCCTTTTGAATCAAAATCTTACTCCTTGTATGTCTGTCCATTGATACAACACTATTTTCTAAATATTTGAAGATAGAGCCTTACCCTAATGTGCAAATATATTTGTGTCTATATGTATATATGCTTATATACATGTATGTGTATTAGCTCTCTCTACTGGATTAAAAACTCCCAAGAAATAAGGACTCTTTCTGCTTTACTAAGTATCTGCAGCACATAGCATAGTGCCTGACACATAGTAGGTGCTCCATAAACAACTGTGTCAATATATATTGACAAACAGGGTACTAAACTCTAGAATAAATTATTGAATGAAATTTTAGCATTCTTTTCTCTGTAGATCTTTTTTCCTTAATTGGATCAATGTTCACATAACTTTCGAAATCAGTGTAAGAAAGTAAGATAGATTAGGTGCCCTCTGAAACTCCCTTCCAGACCTTTGACTCTATGAAAAACTGATGAAGTGTATCTGCCGTGGAAACATCCCTTCAGGAAATCTGAAAAACTAGGTTCCAGACCTGGATCTGACACTATTTCTATGCCCTTTAGCACATTTAGGCCACTTCTTCGACCTTGAGACCTCATTTATAAGATGAGACTTTTGGATTCTACATTCCCAAGGCTTTTTCCCAATTTGGAACTATTATATTGTGGCAGGGAAGGGAATCAGGTGTAAATGTTATAATAAAATGAGTAAAGAAAAATATTCAAAATGCCTACTGATTGCTCTGATTATATCATTTCTTTGAACTGCACATTTTCCTTCTTTTCTGAAGTTATTGTGTATCTACAATAAGCTCCTTTTATACCACAGTTTCACTTTGCCATATCCCCAGTCATTTGAAATAAAACTGCCCTGTCATCTTCAACAAAGTGGCTCTTCAAGTGAAAGTACACTGTTGTTTATTATGATTTTAAATCATATCTTTCCCAAGAGACCTTTCTCTTACTAACAAAACTTTCTAGCTAGGGCTTTTTATAGTTTTAGAGTATAATCTATAGTGATACTTAAAGTATTGATAAATAAGACAAATTATCATCAACTACTAATCCATTCTAGAAGCAAATAATTCAGACTAAGGAAGTATACAAAGAGAATATAAAGCATATATATTCTGAACATATATATACATATATATAATTGCATTGCATGATACTTCTCATTTTAAAAAAAAGATTCAATATGTTCTTTTCTAACATTGAGCTTTAAAGACAGATTCCAAAGAAAATATAATGTAGCTATAATACAGTACTCCTTCAATTTTGTCATTATTAAAAACATCCATAACCCTCAAGAATAGGAACCTACTATTCATGTGACCATGGAGTGTCTGCTGCTATATTATTAGGGGGAAAAAAATCCATTTACATATACATTTTCTGTTTTACTCAAAAATGGGATTGTCTGAATTCTTCCAATATAATTAATGTTTCCATGAAGCTTTGTCATTAATCAGAAAATTAGAAGATTGCACTGTTCAATACTCACCAAGCATTTAGCATCTAATTAGTCTTATATTGATGTTCCACAGAGGCAACTGAGTTTGGCAGCCAGGACTGCTGCCTAAGCTATTCCCACTCTACCCTTAAGAAACCCATTTCTTATATAACCAAGAGCCCAAGAGAGATTTTTGTAAGACAAATGTAATAGAATGTTTCAGCCTGAATTTAAATTCCAGAAAAAGACACACTTTAGCTCACATTTGTTTCGAAATTGGGGCTTTTCCTTTTTTGATTCAAAGGAACAAATATTTGAATATATGAATAAATTTTTCATATTTTCTTGAATGCTAGCTCTTTATCTCATTATTTAATGTCTTATCATATGAAATTGGAGGACCATACAAAGCTACATATGGGAAATCTAAGAGATATTCAAAGAATGCTATGGATGTTATGGTGTAATTTTAATGATACAATTCTAAACTTAGAGAGACAAGACCTACTTAGGATGTTTAGGTAGAAATAATTTGAATCAAGACAGTGTTTTAACCAGCAGTGTGTTAAGCAGAATGGGTCTACTTTTCCAAAAAGTATGACTTAGATGCAGTACTATATGGTTAAAAACTGAGCCCTGAAGGCAGGATGATTCAAGATTTGCCTGCTTCTTACAAGCTGGGCAGTCTTGGTCAAGCCACTTATTTACAAAATAGGGATAACAGTAGTACCTTCTTCTGGATTTATTGTGTATATTAGATAATTCATGAAGTGTTTCGTACAGTGCCTGGAATGTTGTAAAAGCTCAAATTTTTAATTTTTAAAATGTCGATAGATCTCCATAAAGAGTAAAAACCACAGGGGAAAAGTCCTTATCCCCTCACATTGTGCTTGTCCATGACAGTCCTGAGGTTGCTGCTGCTAAGTCACTTCAGTCATGTCCAACTCTGTGTGTACCCCACAGACGGCAGCCCACCAGGCTCCTCTGTCCCTGGGATTCTCCAGGCAAGAATACTGGAGTGGGTTGCCGTTTCCTTCTCCAACAGTCCTGAGGAGTACAGCCTCAAAACACAATGATATCCAGGGATAGCAGAGGGGAAAATGGAAATAAGGAACCCCAGGCATGCTCCCCACTTTTCCTCCACTGCTCTCTCCTGCTACCATCAGCATCTCTATACAGCAGAGCATAACAGAAAAGGTGGACCCCTTAGTTTATGAGGCCAAGTTGTAGCAAGCTGAGCAAAATCCCAGAGAGAAAACAAATAGAGAGAAAGGTGACTCTTCTTTATGACATAAAAAAGAGCTGAGATTCCTTTCTATATTTCATTGTTCCCCAGGGCTCTCTCCTTGGTGTTTTGTTAAACACTCTTCCTGGAGATCACACCTAATTAGGTTTCAACAGCAACATGTACCCTGATGACTCCCAAATCCCCATGTCTAAACCATAATTCTGTCCCAAACACCAGACCCAAATTTACCACTACTTATTTAGACTTCCTCTTGGATATCCCAAGGGCACCTCAAACTCAAAACACTTAAAATTCAACCAACTATCTGCATCTAGATACACTAGGGTAACTTTGGGGGCCACACTGTGTAAGACAGTACTAGTCACCCAAGCAAAGACCTATCCTCAACTCTCTCTCTCCCTCTTTTACACATTTAGTCTCCATGATCAGTTGGCTCCATCTCCTACATCTAAATTTTGCCTTTTCTTCCTCCCTTCTTCCAACTTCTTTCTTCAAATTCTTGCCACTTCTCACTTGCTCTCTAGCTGGTCTCCCTGACTTCCTATTCCAAACCCTCATGGAACTTAACCTTTATAGTACCTCCAAAGGATCTTCCTAAATATCAGAGAAGGATGGGTCTCAAGAAGGACCCCAGAACTAATGGCAAAAGACACAAGACTCTTGGTGAAAAGACAGAGGTGCTATTACACAGCAAGAAGCATGAACATCACTTTTGAGTCAGTTCCTTTGCCACCAAGTCCCACAGGTACAGTACAAAACAGCCCATATGGACGATGCATATGAACTGCTTTGTGGAACCTCGGGCTTAGGAAATCTTTTATAATAAACTACTAGTAGATATGCCCTTTGCCTTGGAGGGAGACATTATTTTTATTAATGCTGGACAGTAAGCAAATCTGCCCTGTGATTCAGAGGGAGACATTATCTTCCAGGACTATTCACTTTTTAAACATGCTTAAAAAGATATTACTCTGGGAGTTGGTGATGAACAGGGAGGCCTGGCGTGCTTCGATTCATGGGGTCGCAAAGAGTCAGACACGACTGAGTGACTGAACTGAACTGGAAAAGATATTACAGAACTGTAGGATACCTAGTGTCTTGAGAGACACAGAGAATTTTTTCCCAACAGTTAGGCTTTGAATTCAAGCCAACTTCTTGGCACTCACTAGTTGTGATTTTCACCAGTCTCCACCAATTTCCTTACCTGAAACTGAGGATAGCAGTTATCCTGATCTCACAGCGATTTTAGATATCAAATAAAATCACATGCATGAAAGTGTTTTATAACAATAAGCAGCATGCAAATGTGGTTTTTAGTTATGCCTCTGGAATACACTGTTGTTTATCATGTAGATGAAAAATCTAGAATTTTAGAATAATAAAATTAAAGATCAATTAATAAAACTCTTATTAAATGCCTGAGTATGTTCTAAGCTAGGCTTAGGTGGTACAAGGTGAAGAACAAAACATTTCCAAATCTCAAGAATTTCACAGTCCAGGAAGGACGCAGACAGAGCATGGTCTAAGATAACGTTCAGGGGACAGAACAGAAACATAGAAGGATGACCTATGGCCATCTTTGACTTATAAAGTTTAGAGGGATCTAAGTAATCATTACGTTGAAAAAACTGATCACAAAAATGTTCAGTAACTTTTTTAGGGTTGACTATCTAGAGGCAGAACTAGAATCCAGTCTTTTAGTTTGGTTAAAAAATAAAACAAACAAAAAAAAAAACACCTTCGTAGAAAGTTCCTATTCTAGGATAGAATTTTTACAAGGTCAAGAGGGAAAAATTCATTTGGCACCATACATCTTTCTCTCCTCTGTAACTTTAATTTATTGCCATTTTGCCTCTTTGTTCCAAGAATTATAATGGTTGCATTCTTTGTCTAACTTTTTCCTTCTCTCTAAGGTCATTTCCTCCTCTTCTTGTATAAAATTCTAGCTAGAACAAACTTCCATTCTGACCTTTTTTCTTCCCTTTCATTCCATCTGGTCCCTATCTGTTACCTTTTCCCCACTATATCCTGTAAAATGCTAACCCTGCCACCTTTTTAATCCCTGATTGCCAGCTATTCAGTCTGCTTCCTGCTTTCATTTTACCCCAGTCTGCCATGCCATCTACTCCATGAACTTGAAGCAGATTTCGCAAAATACAAAGTGAAATATTAGCCACAAACCCTGAGTTTAAAGACTAGATGTAATCAGCTGCTAGGAAAGACACCAGACAAAGATGACTATAACTCAAATAGCCTTCCTAGAAATATAAGAGAAACTTTGCTCCAAGGAAAAATTCACCAATATACATTAAGCTTGACTTTAATTCTACTTATTGATTTTGAAAATCTTTCAGTACTATACAGTACTTAAATTTTTCATTAACCTCATATTTGAGATTGAGTTGGGGAAGCATAGATCTTTTTCAATACGTTCCACAATGGCCCTAGTTCAATAGCCTTAGATCTTAATTATAAAGTATGTTTTTGAACAATACCAAGAAAAATCAGATCTAGTCAGTATAAAGCCTTTACTTGGACTCACAGTAAAAAGTTCCAAAAATATGTTTTATATTTCAAAGTGAAGACCTTATGTCTAAGGTCTTTGAGCACCTTTTGAAGCATATAGGGATGCTAATATATACAATTTAATGTAATCTTTTACAATGAAAACAACACAATCCAACTTTAAATGTTTAATGAACTAAACAGTTGACTTTTGGGGGTTTATGATACACATGAGTTTCCTTCATATTCAGTTACAGTCAAAGAATTTTAATTTTGTGAAATCATCTATGGTGGCAAGCATTTAAAAGCTCTGCTTAACCCAGAAGAACTAAAATAAAAACAATACTTGAACGCACACTATCTGTAAAAAATAGCATTTAAAATTAGAACACCAGTAATTTTTAATATCGCTGAAACCAAGAACAATGATATCACAGTCAATAGTGTTTCTGAAGGTGAAAGAGTGAAGGAAATCTGGCTCATGATAAATTATGAAAATGGTAATTATGTGGATAAGAATAAATGGCTTTAAGTTCCCTAATGAATGATGAGTCAAGCCACTGACAAGAGCAATCAAAATATATTCCATATGTTATTAACAACACTTAAGTTTGACATTGACAAATATTATTTAATTTATACAACAGCAGAATCATAAGCACACGTAGTCTCTAAACCTCCAGGTCACAATAAATTGTAGAGAATGGAATATCGGTCAACATGCTCATTTTGGTTTTTGTCTTTGATGTTTTGACTAGAATGCATTTATTTTTTTAATGCCAACATACCTTTCAGGTTAGGGATGGAAATTCCAAGGCAAAATAAACCCTTTCTCTCACACACACAGCCACACTGAACACAATTAGAATAAATGACAGTTCATATAATACTTCCTCACACATTGAAGCAACATATAAAGAGACATTCTGTCAACATGAACTATTGATCATTTTCCTGTTAAATGTATTAAGTACCTGTTAGATGCCAGACACTGTGCTAAGCACCAGGAATCAATAGAAATATGTTTATGGTTCTGCCTCCACAGAACTTACAGTCTAACAGATTCAATAAAATCAATTCACATCATTACTCAGCTATGAACAAAGCTATTCAATGTAATAGAAACTTTTAAAGCACTTAAAAGAAGTTGAGTAAGATTTAATAGCATTACTATTACAAACTATTTTAATCATACAGCATGCAAGAAACTGCTTCCCTCTGACATGTCTAAATCTAATCTTGGAGAGAAATTAACATACCAAGAAGAAAACCTGAGAATTTCCAGGACATTGATAAAACTGGCAACAGAATTTTTTTTTAACTGGGCTTGTAACATGAGATCTAGGTCATCTCTCAGTTGAATCGAGTTACACATTTGAGATACAACACCTCTGGCATTAGTAAAACTGGTTTAGAAAAAAAATTATTAATTATAAAAAAGTCAAATACCCTACATAATAAGTTATTATGCCTTCGATGTTAAATAAATCACTTTTTTTGGAAAGCTATTTAGGATTGATTAGCAGAGCAAAAAAGGAAAGGAGAGAGATTCACTTCAAAAGTTATAAGCACAATAAACACACAAGGAAAACCATCTTTTTCCAACTCCATACTCCCACATATTCCTAATAACTACTTAAATTGAACAAAAATCAAGATATTGTGGCCAAAATTGTGACATTTAAATTTATAGAAAGCAATTACTGTTGAAATTACAAAAATGATTTGAGGAGCTAAAACTGACTTGTATACTAGACTAAATATGTGTTTAAGATAATGCCTTACTTATAAAATAAACATTTCTTCAAACTGTAGGAAATAAATGAAATTTTCATTAATATGTGAAGAAAAGGCAATTTCTGACATGTTTTGGGGGGAAAATATGTTCTCTAAATAGAAGACTAGAAAACTAAGCATAACGCTTATGAATTCTATGCGCAAATTAAAGAGCCTTTGAAAAAAGTGCTTGAGGTCGGTAGCCAAGTTTAGGCTGCTTACTACAAGGAGAAGCCTGTCGGAGAAGTAATAGTAGGAGCCTTTATGCTTGCATGGAGTGAAATTCAGGTGAAGAAACTCTCTAAAACTTTTCATCTCCAGTGCCAGCAGCATTAGCTCCAGCCAGGAGCTTATCAGAAATGCAGTATCTCCAGGCCCCACTGCAGAACCTGCATTTTAACAAAATTTTCCCAGGTGATTAGTGTGCCTTTCCAACTTGAAGAAGTACTAATCTAAAGGAAATGGTTTTACAGAACTATAGAGCTATTCCAGATATCTGGCATACACTTAAACTTCTATATTCCCAGCGCATTGCTTAAACCCTCCAAAGTACCACCAACATCAAGATGAGTTCAGCATCAACGGTACAATGAGCCAATAAGAAGAAAACTAAAACAGGGGGTGAGCTTGAACCACTCATTATGATCAGTCAGCTCTTCCAGCTAAAGAAGCCTTTTGCTGTCAACCACCTTGGCTCCAGATGCAATTGGGGTTGGAGAATTGTGGCTACAGATGACAGAAGGGCAGGCATACACATATCTCCCTAGCTAGCTGTCTCCACATAACCCTCTGTCAACAGTGACACACTCATGGCCCTTGGCCTACATAGAGTCTGCACACATGTCTGTTGGCCCACCCAGTATTCCAAATTTGAATAGCATCATTTATAAATCTAAAACTTTCACATTAGAAATTCTACACTTCTAAGTCCTCTTCTACAATTCAGAAAATCTAGCAACACCAGGCCCACATTCTGGCATGGCAACAAGTGGAGCCAAGGCTCAGTTCTCCCATTCTGAATGTTGGCCAGAATCTCTACCATTCCCCACAGTCTCCCCAACACTGTAGCTGAGACTGAGTGTCTGTTGCCATTTGTCATCTTCCATTTGGCCAGCCTCATTGATTCACATAGCCAGACTCCTATGCACATTTGAATTTGCAACCCCTTTAAGAGTCTCTAAGGCGCATCATGTCACTGATCAAGTCATTCAGCCTATCTGAATTTATTTTTTTCATGTACATAAAACAGGAAAAGGAGCCATTGTTTGTGTTACATTGGTTTGAAAATCCATCTTTTGAGCTAGAATCAACCCACTTAACTACATATTACCTCACCTTAAATATATACTGTGATATTATCCTTCACAACTCATTCCAGCTCAGATATTTTAACTATTTCTTTTTGGAACTATACTTCAGTTATAAAGAAGAGTAGTAAGAGCAGCTATAACACAAATACATTGTTGAACCATTCCTCCAGATTCATTTCAAAACGTCAAGTATTATACTGAAATGGTAAATTCTGTATCTTTGTTTACTGAAATACCCCCCAAGCACCTAGTGAGTGTTCAAGACATTGAATAGATCTATGAACTTTCCCAAGGATTATAAATTGTCAAAAGTTGACATGCAGATTTTTGAATGAAGGTGTTTAATTATCAACAAGTATATGAAGATTATTCATTTGTTAACCTAGTTCTGTTTGGGTTAATCAACCAAATCATTTTCTTTCGGTGACTCTGAAAACCAGCAGTAGAGAAGAGACATGTAACTCCAACAAACCAAAGACTCAAGGCCTGTTAACAACTTGTTCCGCAACAAAAGAGCATCATGCAAATTAGGAAAAATGGATAAACAGAATAAGAGTTAGTCTGATTCGATTTTGTGTCCCTTCATCTATAGTCTTTAGTCGTCATCATAATCATCATTAACATCATCACCATCCCAATCATATAAAACTGAACTTTGACAAATTGCTTACTGAAAAGCATTTCTGGAAAATTTACTGGTGTTCCAGGAACTTTCTGTGCTAGCCATCTCTTGACTTTCTAAATAAAGGCGTCTACTGCAACATTACTACACTTCCCATACCATGAAGCTTAATAGGTCAGGACACAGCAAAAAATACATTTTCAATTATCTTGAAAACTTGAATGAAGAAAATATATGGCTGAGAAACTGAGGCACAGAGAAGTAAAGTGATTTTCTTGTGCATATGTGGTTATTTATTGGTAGAGCTACAAAAGAATGTCCAAAGCTCTCACCACGGTACCACACGGGTTTTATAAAAATCATGTTCAAAATTTATCTGCTAACCAAAATGCTAGCACATGAATTTTAACCCCTCAACAAATAATGTGATGAGCAAATATATCTTCAAATAGCAAAGTCTAAATTTTGACCCAGTTCTGGTGTATTTATACACACACCAACAATCAATCTAAAAGAAGTTTGCAACAAATGCTAAATATGCTTCTTAGCAGGAAACTGTGATGTAACATTTCAGGACCTAAAGCTAGAGAAAAAAAAAAAAAAATTAGGCTAGAATTTTCCTTGAACTTAAAGCTGCCCAAAATGGGGCCTCTGTTTCCAGAGTCTGAGATGTCAATACCCTTGGCCTTTGGATTGCCTGCCTAAAAGGTAGATCATCTACCTCCTTTCTCCTTATATGCCATGAAAGAAAACTAAAGTTAGAACTGTTTCACTCAATTCAAGCCAACTTTCTGAAGAAAGCACAAACAAAAGCAGGACCAGGTCACTGCTGCTGATATGTTTGATGGCCATCCTCAGAAAGAATTTACTGAACTCTTCAGCACCAACAAATTTGAGTGTGCCATCCGTCATACTCCTACGAAAAGGTAAAACTAAACTAAGGAAATAGTAACAATAATTAGGTTTTTTACCTTAAATAATTTGGAACTGTCTTAAACTAATATAAACTAAAAATATAAGTATGTATGTTGCTTTCCTCAAATGATCCGAATTGACTGCTTCTGAATTCTTGACTGATCTGAGCAGTCCCAAACTGGCTACATCAATGCACAAAGCTCTATTATTTGAGTAGACATAAGTTCTAGGGATTTAAAGGGCTTGTTATCTTGAAGAACATATTCTAACAGTCTCAGTGTCCTACTACTAGACTGAGATTTCATTATTACTATTCCTATGACCACATAACCCTTTCGTAGTTGCCTGTCTTTGCTTACTCCAATCTATAAAGTCAAAAGACACGAAGCCAGGATAATGCAGACTAGGACAAATAACACACCTTGCTTTTCTCATCTAGATGGTCTTTATTGTAACAGAGCAGGAAAGGACAAGCCTATGTTTTCTCCAATATTTGAGTACAATTCTTTTGCAGATCTCCAAGAAGAATGTTTAGAGTGAAAACTCAGTCAGAGCCAAATAAAACCAAAGCACAGTTTTTACACAAAAATAATTTTCAATGATCAGTTTTTTGTACCAGAAATAATCTGTCTTCTCATAGCCCAGGTGATTCTGCTCAAAAATTTTAACTTTAAAGCACATATACGCTTTTCAAAAAATCTTCTGTCACAGTGCCTACCATGGATATCTTCATGAATTCACTTATTAAGAGCTGTATAATCTGCTAGCTCCATAATCTGTTCTGTATTATTAAACTCAACAGAAAGCTCCATATGCAGCAACAGGAGGCCATAGGCAATTAACACTGCAAATGGTAAGGCTTAGAATCTTTGCATGACCTTTAAAGGTCAACACAGTTGCCCATTCACAGGCATGCAGTTATACAGTGACTAGATCATAGCAGGGAAAACGCTCAAAAATATTTAGTAAAACAAACCTTGCATTCATCAAAAGCTACTTTGCACTCTCCAGGCTTTATATGAAGACTTAGCTTTATGTAGCTCAAGAAGATAAAAGAGCAAAGGAAACTTGTTGGGCTGATTGTCCCCATTTTGTCAAAGTACTAAATTCAGCCTACCACTATAATTGCTAAGAAGACAGCATTATCACATTATCCAATCTCTCTATATATAAAAAGTTTCCAAAATCTACTGTGTAAAAGGAGAACTGTAAATATAAATGTAATTGAATAAGTATGTTTTGGCTCTCACTAGGGGAAAGGGCGATGTACCTTCTCTAACAGGCCATTGAGGGTAAATCATGAAATACTTACAGGTGCTATGGAGCAATGTAGGAGATTAAAGGACTAATCACGTCCTTTAAAAGGACTTTATCAAATAAAAGCATATAAGCTCTGATTCCCAAGTTATATTATATACCCCATATGGATAATTGTGAATAAAATGGAATACTCTCCTTATAGTTTATATTCATGTCTAACATGAATCCCAAGTAACCTGAAAGTCTTCTATTTTTTAAATATTAATAAAAATCAACTGCATAAAATTTTCACTAATTCCAATCACTAGGTGGCCTACACTTGTAGTATAGGGTAAAATCCAACACATACCTGTAGTACACACATTGGAAGTGGCTGGGTTTAGGAAATTTAACAAAGTTGGAGTGTAATATCAATATGTTTCTGGAAATTTTATAGATACCATTTGAAACCAGAATAGCATTCTCTAATGTAATGCACAGTTTGTGTTTTGACTGCAAAGGTACATATTTAATAAAAAGAATATAGATATATTCACTGTTTAAAATGTGTTGAGATTGCCAGTTACGGTGTCAATAAACACATTCCAAAAAGCCCTTACATAGAGGACAAAACTGATTTTTTTTGCATTTGTAGCCTAATGAATAAAAATATCTCCAAAAGAGAACTGAAGAGAAAAAATACTGCCTTCAACAGTGGCTCAAAGATTAAAGCTCAGTTATAAGCAACCTTGTTAAGTGACAGCTACGGTTGCACTGTAGGTCAAATCATGTGGGAGAGTAAAATATTAGGTACCTTTAAAATGTAGACATTTTTTAAAGGCCTTCTCGCCCCTTCAATACACGGGTCCCGTTAAATGCGTATGTGTGTATGCATGTACATATATAAACATATAGAAGTAGAGATTAGAGTCATATTGCCAGAAAAAAGTATTTAAATACCATTTTTCTTCACATTCCAATTAAGTCTAACCATTCCTCTTAAAATTTCTGTTAAGAATGAGGAGAAGACAAAAATTGTTAGCTATATTTCATTGACAAGAGCACTGACTCATTGTGTCAAATGAACAGAATCAGACTTTCTAAAAATTACCAGTGGTCAATGACAACTTAAATACCAAAACCAACTCCTAGGCTACTGTTTGCTGGGCCTGACCTTCCCTCTCCCTTATTTCAGACTGCATTCTAAACCTAAAGTAAGACTGTTCTCTAAAAAGATTCACTGTGAGAATACATTACTCTTTCAGTGGTACAGTTCCATGTGCTCCAAGTAGTTCAAAATAAATCAAAGAATTTTCAAACAAAATGGCAAATTCATACCTGGCATTAAAATCAATGGTTCATAAACAATATATATTTCATGAAACACTGTGCAGGTTTGTGGACCAGATATGAGGTTGATGCAGCTGGTTTGGCCTTCATATCTAGCAACAATGTGTTAATGCCTTTCTTTCTCTTTGTTTTGATGGAGCCCTACAAATAACAGGTTGATGAACTGCATTTGTAAATGTCAGGTATAGACCAAAGGGGACTACGTTAGATGCTTATTTTACTTCAACTTATGGTTTTTCACCTAGAAAACTAAACTGCATTGCACAGTCACGTTCCTTATTTTTACTTGACTCTTCAACGAACAAAACAGCCGCAGAATAATGCGACTTAATGAGGCATCCCTAATAAAATACTGGAGAAGTAAAAGCAGGGGCACTGAACTGTTTGCACTCTGGTTGTTTCAGCGTCTCAAATATATTAGAAATAAACTGATGACACTTTAGAACATTCTTAGTTTGGGACATGTTTTAGAGAGGCAAATGCCCATCAGTTTGCTACCACAGCCGAATTTAGGCAGAATCTGACAGTACCTTTTATCAGAGCTCATGATTTAAAAAAAAAAAAAAAAAAAAGCCTGGAAAATGCTAGAGAAGCACATATTAGCCTATCTATACAGGATAATCCATAACTTGCAGTTAGTGATAAATCAATCCTAAAATGCATTTTTAACATTTCAATACTCAAAAACACTTGGTAAAAGAATCAAAATTAAAATGCTATATTGAAGATACAGAATCCAGGACCATTAAAACTTTGATACTATACAAAATAACTTCCATAAAACCTATCACTCCCTAAGTTTCATCACTTCATAAATTTTTAAAAAGGAAAAGTGGCCATGTCTAAAAACAGATCTTTTTACAGCTGTGTTATAACTTGGTGTTTAGTAAATACTATTATGCAGTCTTCAAGAAATATGAACCTTTCTTGACATAGATCCATGGGATCTCAACGAATCTTCACTCTCCAATCTGTCACTTAAAATAGCTAATACTTTGCAACTTCAAAATCACATAAACTCAGTAACTTTAGGTTCCTTTTTAGCACAACTTGTAGCACTATAGGTGTTTGCTTTTATGCCAAGTTTTTTGGTTCTTCCTTAAGAGATGTACGTCATAGCACTATGTATAAATATGTAAGTTCAAGCACCCTAAACTATAGAACTGTGTTAAAGGCAAGAATCAATATTCCAGTCTCAAAAAAACACCTAACTTGAAAAAAGCAACTTACTAAAACTGTGTTCTGCCTCTTAAAAGTCACTGTATCTAAGAAGTCAGTTGGCAGTGTAACACTGTTCTCATAGTATTATATCTATAAATAATATAACCCAACTTTTTTCATTGAAAGTTAAGAAAATAAAAATAAAATAAACTCCAGTGTGGTTAGTAATGGCCTTTCAATGGCTAGTGATGACTTTAAAAATTAGGATTCTACAAAGGTCAGTATGCAAACAACTGACCCAAGAGGTGATCCAAAACAGGATAAAGTAGGAAGAGAGAAGATTAAATATGTCCGGTCATTTTTAATAATCTTAAGTGTGAGATTTGAAACTGTAAAAGATTCACCAGTCTGAGAGTACATGTGCAAACATGGGAAGGCTGGAATAAATACAAATAATCTTAATGCCTGGTTTTTAAAGGGTTTAGAAGTGCTTTCAGTCTCCTCTGCTAGTTATTGCCATTTAGCACTTTACACAGAAATCTTAAATTAATTACTCATTTGTCTTAACTTACACTGCCTAATAGATCAGTTTTAAAGTGTTAATTGATAACAGTCTGAATGCTGATGTCTCAAACAATCTAGTTGGGGAAGACAGGAATCAGATAATTATCATGCAGTCAATAGTCATTAAAATTCATCTTGTCATGAGTAAAAGACCCTTATACACTGGCTGCTTTTGGGGTTACTTTTCAGAGCAAAGGTTGCATACAGGTTTGCCTTTGTTTTTTCAAGAACAGAGCTTGCAAAATTCAAGACGGTATTTAACACACTCAAAAAGATTATTTTCTGTCTTATGGCCACAAGCCCAACTCACCCAGCACCAGGTGAAGAGAGGCTAGCTAGTTGCTGTAGTGACTACACCCGTGATTCCACATGCTCCAGGCAATTGTTTAACATTTGCTCAGGAACTGAAATACTGACTCACTGACTCGGAAAGCTTCGCGTCTATTCAGGAGCTCTCAAGCACCGACAGTTCGTCCTCTTTATGTGGAGACTAGACAGCTCAGCCTGCAGTTCTAGGGGAAAGAGGGCGATGGACCTCAAACTTTCCTTTGCAAAGGCAGTTTCTGGAAATAACACGTTCCCCACTGACAGTGGCCTAAAAGAAAACACTTCTTGGTGGAACCTGGCCTTCTGGAATAGAAGAGGGAAGGGCCAGGCAAGCAGTGGGTCAGAAAAACCGTGTAGTATTAGCAAGATTGTAGGGACATCCATCCGGAAACAAATGAAAAACCGTTAGTTTCTCGAAGGTGTGTTTTGTTTTGTTTACTGAACGCTATTCCTAAAAAGATTCTTGTCCTAAACCTCTCCCGTAGTATCCTTTACTAGATCTTTATCTCAGTAGTAAAGCGCCTGCTACCAAATCTAAGTAAAGCCTTTACGGAGACAAGGCTCCAGAACTTAGCCAGATGATTCTTTATGAAAACAGTCAGAGGCGGAGAAAGCAATCGCCTCATTGAAACACCCACCTTCTGCAGACAGGCCCGAGAAATAATCAGAAGTAGACAGAAAGTGAGGATTTCAGAAAGACGATCTGAAACGCTATTGATGTCAGGATCCCTTATACACGACCCCCAGCTTCTTATTAGGAGTCCAAAATGATTACCAACCGAGATTGGTTAGGTAGAGGGATAGAATTAAGACCCTCTTTAGTCCTCGGCCGGGTGGCTCTCTGTGTTAGGAGAAATGGGGCAGAGAAGAGAGGAAGGGCAAGGCTCTCGGAACCTCCTTCGCTTGCTCTGACCCCCTCGGCGTTCCTCTACTCCCGCCCCTACCCGGGCCGCCCAACTAGCATCTGCTATCACCCCCTCGCTGTCCCCGGGCGAGCTCCCTACAGCCCCCGACCCCCAGGTCCTCCGGCTGCCGCGCGAGCCCCCAGCGCCGGCGGGAGGCGCGGCCGGCACCTACCTGCAGCCCGGCTTCCTGGTGGCGGCAACACCTAGCGATGCTCCTGCAGCTTCCGCGGACCCGCGCCAGCCTTATCGCTCTCGCATCGCTTCCAAGATGCCAATCCGCCGTTACCGTTCTGGGGCATAAGGAACCGAAGTCTGGAGGTGTGTGCTAGTGGAGGGCGTGTGAGTGTGGCCCCGAGCGTGCGTGTGTGTATGTGTGCGCGCGCGCGTGTGTTTCCTCCTCCGATAGCAAAAAGGGTTCAGGAATCTCTTGACATCCAAACTGGAATCCCCTTAAAGTGGGTGGAAGGTGACGTGCGGAAGCCTCGTCTCTTTCCTCCTCTCGTTTTTCACGAGTCAAAGTAATCAAAAGATGTGTGGACTAGGGAGGAAGCCGAAGTCCCCAGCCCTCGCCAGCGCCCGCGGTCGCCCGCTGTCCTCGCCGGATGCGCGCGGTGCGCTCAGCTCCTCACGCTGCGAGAATCAAGGCGGTCTCGCAGCAATCGCCGCTCTTATCCATCTCTGATTTGTTTGCTTTTAAAACGCCGAGTAACGACTTTTCCTCTCGCTGCACGTCGTCTCACACAGATACACACGCACACATCCTCAGTTCCTTCTCTCCCGCCCTCCCTTTTGCTCTCTGGGGAAAGGCAATTGGACGGAACAGTTCACCTTCAGGAAAGCAGCCTCCGCCGCGTACTTCTCCAGTTCCCTGGCTCTCGCAGGTCCCAGGTCTCCGGCGTGCGAGAGTGGCTGGGGAGGTTTCGGATAGGACGGAGGAGAGGCTCCGAGCTCGCTGTCCTCCGCCCTCAAGACCCTGGAGTTGCTCGGTGCAGGCAGGGGCTTGTGCTCCGGCTTTTAGCAGATAGGTCTCAGCTGATGCCGGTTGCGAGACTTGGCGCCAAGTCCACTTAACAGCAACTCCTAGCCAGCTGCAGCCCCTCAATCCCGCCTCGAAGTGCTGCGGGCAGAGCCCCACGCAGCCCAGCCGCTGCTCCTCTAGGCATCATGGGCTGGATGGGAGGAAAATCGCCGCGGTTCCCCTGTCCCCAGTACGCTGGCACCGTCACCACCGAGAAGGTGCGAGCTCCAACATCTAACACCAGCAAGAGATGAGGCGGGGGAGAAGGCAGAGGAAACAAATCGGATCCCCAGAATAAAAAGAAGCTGTTTAGTAACCGAAGCCTCCTCTCCGTATCGCACCCTAGGTGCTGCACTGTCAAAAACACACTAGTGGGTACCTTTTAGAAAGTCACCGTAGAGGACAAAATCCCCTGTTCTACCCAGACCCCTTATTCCACCCAGCCTGGAAGTCCAGGGAGTTCGGAATGACTGGCTTCCCTGTGTGGTGCAAGGAGAACGCAGGGAGAAAACAGGTGCCAACACTCCAGGTTGAGTTAAGCTAGAAAATGCGAGGGCAGGACCAGGCGGCGTCGCCTTCCTCGATCTCTCTTCCCAATAGCCACCTCTGTTCAGCAGCCGCACCTGCTTCTGAAAGCAAACTGCGGTCTTGTAGAAAAAGGAAGAGGCAATAAAAGATGAGAGGGGCAGCAATTGGTATAAAAGCTGGACTATGTCTCCCTCTAGAGGGAGGTCCGGGTTAGTACGCTATACAGGCTGTAACTGGGACTTCAACTTTTCCACAAAGAAAAGGAAAACTGGCTTCAGAGAGTTTTTTTGGTTTTACAAATTTCAACCTTTAATTTACTTATAAACAGGATTTGTACCGAAGGCCTAGTTAAGCAGTGTCTTTGATAAAGGAACCTTACAGTCTTTACAGAAATTTAATAGCAAAATGCTGAAAGGTCATGTCCTTACAGGTTTGGTCAATTTGAGGGCTGACTTAACAGTAGGCACAAGGGCTCAAATGAAGTCTTCTAAGGTTCAATTTGATTAAGTTTGGACATGAGCAAAACTTTAATCTAGTGACTAGAGGATGATGCAAAAATGAATAAGTCTGAATAATGAATTTGGAAAAGAAAATCTAAAACAAAGAAATGATCCTGATGGATCCAGGAAATCTTACAAACCCCTTATTATCTAGTGATAACTCACGGATCTTGCTTTGGAGCCAATATCCATACCTTATTTAAAACTAAAATAGTCATTGTCAAGGTGACTAAATTCCTTCCAGCTTCGAAGTTTTGTGCTTTTATAGCTCTAATACACGAAAACCATTGACAGACTGTCACATAGTCCTTTCATCAGTTATAAATATAATACTGGTTACCACATTTACAAAGAAATATGGAACACAGTTTCACTTTTTAGCCATCTTAAATTGCACTAGGCTGGGGTGATTGTTTTAATAAGTAGTATTACCAAGCCAAAACTTGGGTCCACTCACCCTTGGGCAGTAAAGCCAATCTACTGACACTCGGTTGTGGTAAGGGAAAATGCAGTGATTATTGTGGGCATCAGACAAGGAGTTCTGGGGTTTTTGAGCAGCAACACTGGCACTCCTTCTCTGGTGCCTACAATAAACATTGCTCTTTCCTTCACCACAACCCAGAGTCAGTAGATTGGCTTTACTACACCAGAGAGAGTGGACACAAGTTTGATTCTGTAAGATACTGTCACAGATGTTACAATATTTTGTGACTTTGGTCAAGTTAAAGCTAGGGCCCATCTGTAACATTAATATTTAGATTTTGTGAACTATTTGAAAGTTTTAATTCAAAATATTTCTTTCAGTTCAGTTCAGTAGCTCAGTCGTGTCCGACTCTTTGCAACCTCATGAATCGCAGCACGCCAGGCCTGCCTGTCCATCACCATCTCCTGGAGTTCACTTAAACTCACATCCATCGAGTCGGTGATGCCATCCAGCCATCTCATCCTCTGTCGTCCCCTTCTCCTCCTGCCCCCAACCCCTCCCAGCATCAGAGGCTTTTCCAATGAGTCAACTCTCCACATGAGGTGGCCAAAGTACTGGAGTTTCAGCTTCAGCATCATTCCTTCCAAAGAACACCCAGGGCTGATCTCCTTCAGAATGGACTGGTTGGATCTCCTTGCAGTCCAAGGGACTCTCAAGAGTCTTCTCCAACACCGCAGTTCATGATACATGAAACTAGTGAATATAACAAACAAGAAGCAGACCCACAGATATAGAGAACAAACAAGTGGTTATCCGTAAGGGGAGGAGAGAGGCCATACAGGGCTGAGGGAAAGAGAGGTACAAATTATTGGGTCTAAAGCAGGTCAAGGATGTGTTGTACAACACCAGGACTACACCCAGTGTACCTGTTTGCTCAGTCATGGCCAACTCTTTGTGACTCCATGGACTGTGGCCCACCCGGCTCCCCTGTCCATGGGATTCTCTAAGCAATAATTCAGCAGTGGGTTGCCATTCCCTTCTCCAGGGGATCTTTCCAAGCCAAGGTTAGAACCCATGTCTCTTACATCTCCTGCATTGGCAGGCAGGTTCTTTACCACTAGCACCACCTGGGAAACCATAAGAATACAGGCAATAGTTTGTAATAACTGTAAGTGAAAAGTAACCTTTAAAAAATATATAAAATTTTAAAGTAAATAGTAAAAATAAGCAGGAAAACAAAAATTCCATTTAAAAATTATTTTTAAATGTATTCAAGTCTTTATTAAATTCCTTTCTATTCACCCTGAATTTTTGGAGTAGTTCTATTTTAATGTGATAATTAATTTAGTTTAGGATTAAAGAAAGAAAAGAATTTATTTTAAAAAAATAGCTTAAACTAACTGAAGTCATTTAAAACAAGGAGCGAATGTTTTTAAAGCCAAATTCAGCTTTCTAATTGTGGTTTCCTGGACACTTTGGGTGATATACAGTGTCTGGTGAGTTTACTGTCCACTCTACAGCATTGCATGGGATTTTCTATGATGCTGTGCTGTAAAATACTGTCATATTTGCTATTTCCTGGTACAGTGTAGTTTTTACCCTTCCGTTTGAATAATAGCGTGACACGTGCATGTGTGGGCAGTCACGTACGACTCTTTGTAATCCCATGGACTGTAGCCCGCCATGCTCCTCTGTCCAGGGAATTTTCCAGGCAAGAATACTGGAGTGGACTGCCATTTCCTCCTCCAGGCAATCTTCCCTACCCACGGTTGGAACCCATGTCTTCTGTGTCTCCTGCTTTGGCAGGCAGATTCTTTACCACTGTGCCACCTGGGAAGTTCTCATGGCACACGCACACACGCTCGCGCACGCATGCACACACACACACACGAGCCAAAACTAAATAATGTAGTTTTATTCTTTTAGCTAATCGTACCAGAGTAGATTTGAATCAGTCGAATACATGTCAATCATTTGAGGTACCCTCACCTGGTCTCTTTCAAAAGATTCATATCATATGGTCAAAGATTTTTATTTTGTTCCTCTTGCCTAGCAACTTTCCCCAGGAAGCAAGGTTTACATTTTGAGACACTTGGCACTACCGCTTCACTGCCAGTCCTACAGTAATTCTCAATCAGCTATGTTAAGTAATGGGATGGAATCCAAGCAGGAATGACTGGGGACCTGGGCTCTGTGCTGGGAGGAATAGCCGTTTACAAAATCATTTTAGAACGCTGGCTTTCCTTTCTTACAAGAAATATAAAGCATACTTTATAATCCTTCTAGCTTCTAATTCAGTAGCTCTCAGTGACTATAAGAAAATCCATCATTTTTTCATATTGCTAAATTTGTATTTTATTGTTAAAATGTATGCCATTTCACCCTTATTTTCAATATTAAACCCATATGTTTTTACAAAAATATAGAAAAGAAGTTCATAAAGAGAACAAATGTATAAAAAGTTAATTACAAAATAAAATAGAATTTCTTATCCAAACTCATAATTCTGTAATAGCCTTTGTACTTTTTGTAAATATATAGATAATTTCTGATGATTTTTATTTTTTTATTTTTAATTTTTGGATGATTTTTAGATCAAGGTTTTCCTATTTCCAGCACCTCCCAGACTTTGAAATCAAGTATTTTGTTTTCTCTCTGAAACAAAGCAGCAAATATGTCCCAGTTTAATAGAAATCTTGAGATGATATTTGTAATCATCTGTTTATTTAAACTGCCTGCCTCATCCCATATAAGCAGTAAAAAATAATTACTTGGAATGCAGAACTTCACTGATAACAACTCCATGTACAGCTCTTCACATTCTGAGGGCTTACTGAAACATCACTTCGGGGCACTTTAAGCTTTCTGCTAGAGGCTTTCTATTAAAAAAAAAAAAAAAAAATCTCAAATTCTTAAGTCCTCACTACATATCATAAAGTACACAATGTGTGTGTGTGTGTTGCTCAGTCGTGTCTGACTCTTTGCACCTTGTGGATTGTAGCCCGCCAGGCTCCTCTGTCCATGGAATCCTCCAAGCCAGAATACTGGAATGGGCGGCCATTCCCTTTTCCAGGGGATCTTCCTGACCCAAGGGTTGAACCCAGGTCTCCTGCATTGCAGGCAGATTCTTTACCATTTATATCAAAGTACATGATATAACCCCATTTTACACATAAAAAAAATTGAAACAGTTTCATTGTAATTAAGTGGCAGAGATGGAAATCAAACCAGATGGATCTACTTGAATCCAAAACCAGTTTTTGGTTTGGTTTTGGCTTTAATTTTTTTTAATCTATTTATTTTTGTCTGTGCTGGATCTTCCTTGCAGAGTGGGGCTTTTCTCTGGTCGCAGTAATCAGGCGCTGCTCTCTAGTTTCGGTGCTCAAGCTTCTCATTGCAGCAGCTTCTCTTGTTGGGGAGCACGGGTTCTAGGACACGCAGGCTTCCGTAGTCGTGGCACAGGGGCTTAATTGCTCTGCAGCATGTGGGATCTTCCTGGATCAGAGACTGAACCTGTGTCCCCTGAATTTGCAGGCATATTCTTCACCACTGAGACACCATGGAAACCCCTTGGTTTTGGGGTGTTTTTTTCTACCCCCTCCACCACTAAAATAGGCTATCTTCTATATTACAGGGAAATAAAAACCATTTGGACCTGGATATGGGAAAAAAACTTGGGCTTCCCAGGGGCACTAGTGGTAAAGAACACATCTCCAATGCAGGGGACATGAGACTCGGGCTCGATCCCTGGGTCAGGAAGATCCCCTGGAGGAGGTCATGACAACCCACTCTAGTACTCTTGTCTGGAGAATCCCATGGACAGAGGAGCCTGGCAGGCTATAATCCATAGGTTCGCAGAGAGTCGAACAGTACTGAAGTGACTTAGCATGCATCATGCATGGAAAAAACTTAACCAAAGAACATGGGGTACGTTAGTAAGAATAGAAGGAAGTTATTTGTGGGAGAAAGAGAAGAAAAACAAGCACCAGCTTCCCTCAGTGCTCTGAGGGTCTAGGATATTAAAACAAATGAGCAAAAAGTTCTGATTTCTAGTGTATGAGTGAAGAGGAGTGCCACTCATTCCCCGCTGTCTCCTTTTGTTTTGTTTGCTTGGTGCTAATCACCTCATTCCATCTTTTTCAGGAATGTCTCTCTCATTCACTTTCATTTTCATGAATCAGGTACACAGAAGGAAGCACAGAATCCATTTGGTGGCTCAGCTGGTAAAGAATCCTCCTGCAGTGCAGGAGACCTGGGTTCAATCCCTGGGTTGGGAAGATCCCTGGAGACCTGGGTTCAATCCCTGGGTTGGGAAGATTCCCTGGGAAGGGAATGTCTACCCACTCCAATATTCTGGCCTAGAGAATTCCGCGGACTGTATAGTCCATGGGGTTGAAAGGAGCTGGACACAACTGAGCGACTTTCACTCACTCATTCAAGGTGGCATGTGTACATTAACTTTTAGAATCCCCATCACTTAGCATAGTACCTAACATACAATAAATATAAATACTTTATAGCCAATAATCGGGAAACCAAATTGGTCAAGTGAACAGACTGAAACCATGGTGATAAATGAAGAGAACTACTCCACAGAGCGGTAAGACAAAGTACTAAGGCAGGAGCACATAGGCACTGCCCTATGTGGGGTATGGAGGCAAATGTAACAAACTGCTCCAAAAGTTAGTGGCTTAAAGAACAAGTATTTATTTAGTTCACATTTCTGTGGGATTGGCAATTTGGGTTGAGTGCATCTAGGCTCAGCTGGGCTATTCCTCTGGACTCAGCTGAGCTTATTCTTGGGCCTACAGTCAACCAGCAATATAGCGCCTCACTCCATTGACCGACCGCAACCTGGAGAAGTGGAGAGTAAATAAGCTGCTTGTCTCTTCTCATTTAACACAGTGGCAATCACAGGCTTCTAAGAGTAGCAATAGGGCAAGCCTCCATACCCAGCACTTTCCAAGTCTCCACTCACATGTTTGCTACAGTCCTCTTGGCTAGGCAGCTCATCAGGCCAGCCCAGATTCAAGGGGGGAAGAAGGACTTCATCTCTTAATGGGTAGAACTACAAAAACACGTTAAAGAGGGGGGAAAAGGTTTTGTGTTCAATTTTTCAATCTAGTACAATAGCTAGCATCTTGCACAGGAGCTTAATCCAGCAGGTGTACTGTGGACTGACTTGTGCACAGCAGAGTATTCCCATTATAGACTAAAGGACACCTGTCTTGGGTACAAACAAAAGTTTGCCTGGATTATGGAGTCCCTGGACTGTTCCCATGATCAATTTGAAAGATACAGTCCATCCAACAGCTTTCACCAATACACTGGAACATGTTTCTACAATTCTGTCTCACTAGAAAGCACAAATTTCCCAAGATTTTATATACTTTCCACATTAGCCATTGAATTAATCTCAAGGCTTTAATTTACAATTCAGATTTATCAACAGTATTCTAAAAGTCTAACTGGTTAAGCTAGAAATCACTAGCAAGTTTTATATGTCAGAGATCATGTCATCTTTGGTACATGGATGTTGCAGCATCAATTCTGGTTATTTAGAGACTTTATTTGTTTAGTTCCTGATTTTTTTTACCATACTCCAAAGAATGAGATGAGTAATACCTGTTATAATGGCTTTCCAAATGCAATTGGTTGAAATGCACCTTATCTGTAAACAATCTACCTGGTTAATTCCAACTCATTCATTATGGCTATGTAACTATTAACTATGTACCCCTCTCCTATGTACTCCCAAACACCTGATAGTTCCTTCTATCTTAACACTTACCACAATATGTTGTAATTGAGTCATTTTTAATAGATTACCCTAGGTTAGGCTATATGCTCTTGAAGGTACATAGCCATGTTCATTCTTGTTTCATCTACCAAAGCTACAGTCATGAATGGATTGAGCAACTGATCTCAATTCACAAAATTGTGGAACAATATATGGTCACAAGTATTTTCATATCAATAATAATGACTTTAGGTCTCCATCTTGCTAATCACACGGATTACATTCATCTAGGCACTAGAGTCCAAGTAGCTACTGGCAATCTTGAAAAATGCTGACATGGCTTATAAAATGTCTTCTTTATTACTGCAACCACACACACACACACACACCAGAGGCAGGAACTCAGATGCATTCTTCAAGGTCTCTTGTCCTGCTGACCTACAGAGTCCCACCTGCTTGTTTCTATTTCCTACATTCAGCTGCCTCTATGCACACTTTAGCAGGAAGCCCCACTTTAGAATAGTAACAGAAGTTCACTTTCCTCCAACAGCTGAGCTGCAGTGGTTCCTAGAGTACAGGGAAAGTTTCACTTCTCCACAATCAATGTTACAGTCAGTCCAAGGTCAAAAAAAAAAAAAAAGCCCTAGACTCTAAAAGACCCATCTCTTGGTGAGCATCTTGTTTCAGTTACAAGCACATAGACAGTTTCCCCAAAAGGTGCCCACATTGCCAGAGTAGCTAAGAAAGAGACCCAGTGTCAGCTTCATGCTGCACCCAGGAAGAGCCCTTCCCTATGACACCTTACATACTGTATTGGTATGGAGCCCAAGTCTAGACATCCTCATTCCTTATGAACCTGAGGTCGGCCACAGGGAGGGATGAAATAAGGTGGACAATCTTGTCTCACTCCTTGGCCAGTTGCTTGCTAAGTTGCAGAGACCAGACTGACAAAGAACCCTTGCTGCTAAGTCGCTTCAGTCGTGTCCGACTCTGTGCAACCCCACAGGTGGCAGCCCACTAGGCTCCTCTGTCCCTGGGATTCTCCAGGCAAGAACGCTGGAGTGGGTTGCCATTTCCTTCTCCAACGCATGAAAGTGAAGCGCAAAAATGAAGTCGCTCAGTCGTGCCCGACTCTTAGCGACCCCATGGACTGCAGTCTACCAGGCTCCTTCTTCCATGGGATTTTCCAGGCAAGACTACTGGAGTGGGGTGCCATTGCCTTCTCCAAAGAACCCTTAGGAGGATCTAAAATTTGTTTCCCAGTAGTTTTTGGGGAAAATGTGAAATTAGAGAAAAGTACCTCTTTCTTGTCTGAAAAATTCTAAAGATAGGAGGCTAGCTGAAGCGACCAAAAACTGCAGACCAGAAAAAAAAAAAAAAAAACGGTTATCAGATAGTTAAGAGGGAAATCCCATCATTTCATGAGCCAAATATTAATACATATTAGTTCCTCAGACCAAGCAGGTGTCCCACAAGGCACCTGAAACATCAAAGCGATGGAAGAAAAAACTATTTTTTGACTGCACTTAGTTTGTATCCATTCTGTTTATTAATGGGCTGAACATTGGTTCTATGAATACTGGCCTTTGGGACCTGTTAGTCATATAGGAGAAGGCAATGGCACCCCACTCCAGTACTCTTGCCTGGAAAATCCCATGGACAGAGGAGCCTGGTAGGCTGCAGTCCATGGGGTCGCTAAGAATCGGGCACGACTGAGTGACTTTACTTTCACTTTTCACTTTCATGCATTGGAGAAGGAAATGGCAACCCACTCCAGTGTTCTTGCCTGGAGAACCCCAGGGACAGAGGAGCCTAGCGGGCTGCCGTCTATGGGGTCGCACAGAGTCGGACATGACTGAAGTGACTTAGGCAGTCATATAGTATTTAGTTGGCAGAAAAGTTCTTTTGGGTTTTTCATGCCATCTTATAGACAAACAAGAAACTATTTACATATACCACTTGCTAGTGGAAAGACGCTATAGTATCGTAGTAGGCAGGAGGTTTCTAGAACTAAATAGGAAGCAAGTAAGTAGCCACAAAATCATTAGGAACAGCTATCATGGGGTTAGGATTAGGCAGAGACTGACCAGCTCCTGATTATCTGTCTTTTGACTTTATCATGCCCATAGTAATCATGGACAATCAGTGTTTCTTCCAATCCTCGTTCTTCCTGCCTGGTTCACTGGATTAACTAGACTGCTTTTGGTCTCGCACTCCCTTTTTGCCCTCCTTCCTCCCTCCCCTTCCCACTGCAAGGTTGTGGAAGCAGACAGACTCTCACTTTATCACAGAACAAAAGATATCACACAGCAAAGGTACAAACCAAGATGAAAGTCAGGTTTTAGTACCATGCTTAAGAGCCTGGTCCTTCTGGCCTTTAGCTCAGAATCCCATTTCCCTGTATTATTTGCCAACGAGTTATTAATAACCCATAGTTTTCATCCACAGAATGTGGCTAAGTATAGGGGGAAAGGAGTGTCAAATCCACTGAATTAATTGATCATGTATCAAAGATTGTTTTTACTGAAACTAAGTAGAGGACAAGGTTTATAAGTTTTTATTCAGAAATGGGAAACAAAAGAAAGAAAACTAATATATTCCTTCTCATAATAGTTTTATAAAACAGATATCTCATGTTCTAACTTCTAAACTAAGGCTCAGAGATAAAGTAAATTGCCCAACAATTCAGGTAAAAAGTGATAGCAGCCAGAATTGCAATTAGATCTGACTCCAGAGCATCAATAAAAACTCGTATCACTTAGTCCATTGTTCTTTTTACTCTACATATTGTTCTGGTTTAATCATTTCCAGAAAGCTCAAACTCAAACTCTGAAATTCCTCCATTCGAACTCTGGATTTCCATTCAAAATTTCCTCCCAATTCTAGTATAACAAAAATGGTTTCTGTCATCCAACATGATCAAAACGTTGCCTGCAAAGATTTAAGACAGTTTCAAGAATCTTCTATTGTGTATTTCGGCCACCCAGTGTCAAAATAGAGCAACTGCAGCCAAGTGCTGATAACTCTACAGTATATACTCCCCGCTTTGCTGCTGCTGCTGCTGCTGCTAAGTCGCTTCAGTCGTGTCCAACTCTGTGTGACTCCGTAGACTGCAGCCCACTAGGTTCCTCTGGCCCTGGGATTCTCCAGGCAACAACACTGAAGTGGGTTGCCATTTCCTGCTCCAATGCATGAAAGTGAAAAGTGGAAAGTGAAGTCGCTCAGTCGTGCCAGATTCTTAGTGACCCCATGGACTGCAGCCTACCAGGCTCCTCCGTCCATGGGATTTTCCAGGCAAGAGTACTGGAGTGGGGTGCCATTGCCTTCTCCTGCTTTACAGCAACAGAAATAAATCATGACAAAAGTTCTAAAGTCTTTCAAAGGTAAAGCTTGTACGTTTAGAAGATAATCCCACAACAGAAAGAAGCAAGTGAAAATGAGAAGCCAAAATTTTTAAGTAGAATTTAAGTAGTATCAACAGTAGTTGACAGAATTTAAGTAGTATCAACAAAGATGTGCCTGTTACAAAATACTAGAAGAAATAAAGGAGTAAAAGGAAATGAGATAATAAAATTTAATTGTATGAAAAGAATCAGTCAAAATTAAGAGGAGATAAATTTAGTTTTTAACACATTTTTAACATACTTTAATGTGTAGGTTCATTAGACAGCACCAGTTCAGTTCAGTCACTCAGTTGTGTCCAACTCTTTGCGACCCCATGAATCGCAGCACGCCAGGCCTCCCTGTCCATCACCAACTCCCAGAGTCTACCCAAACTCATGTCCATCGAGTCGATGATAATGAGCCATAAAAAAAGTGAGTGGAATTGCCAATATTGGAGGTATTCAACAAAATCTCTAGCTAGACAACTGATGGGAAACCAATAGAAATCAAGTTCCCTCAAGTAGTAATAACAAATGCAAGGCAACAACATGCAGCAAGCAATCTAACAAGATGAATATTAGAACATCATCATCATCTAAGTGGCTTTACTATATGCTTAATTATGTGTAAATAGCACCTGCCCTTTCAAGAAAGTCCGAAACACCAAAACGATGGCATCACTGCAAATGAAGTTATTAGCTTCCTAATCCAATTATGTGAATGATAAAGAGAAGTGAATTTTAGGGATGGGGTATAGTTTAAATTTTAAAGGTAGATAAACAGCCATAGAACTCTAAGTAAGATAGGGAAAGGATTTTTAATGGTAAATATGTCTTCTTTCTTAATTATTCATTTTGTGCTTAGGCTCTCTGGGTCAGATTCTACTGTGAAATCCTAGCTCTGCTAGGGTGCTGGCCCCAACACAGAGCACAAGTGTACAAGGTTATGTAATAGATTGGACCAGTAGCTCTCAACATTTTGATTCGTTTTCATGTGTGGGACAGAAAATATTTTCATAAATGTACCAGGACTATTCAAAATTCCTTTTTCATACAATTTTATTTGTTTATTTTTGGCTGTGCTGGGTCTTTGCTGCTGCACTCGGGATTTTGGTAGGGGCAACTCTTCATAGTGGTACAAGGGTTTCTCATTGCAGGGGCTTCTCTTGTTGCCGAGCACAGCCTTCAGTATCTGCAGAGCAGTAAGCGCATTAATTTTGGTTCCCAGGTTATAGAGTGCAGGCTCAGTAGTTGTGGTACAAGGGCTTAGTGTCTCCCCGGTATGTGGGATCTTCCAGACCAAGGATCAAACCCACATCTCCTGCATTGGCAGGCAGATTCTTTACCACTGAGCCACCAGCCCACTATTCAAATTTCTTGTCTTCTTTCCTATAAGTCCATTCTCTCCCACTGACAAAGTATAGCTAAAACAACTGAGGAAACAGGGCAGTCATGAAAGGCAATCATAAGGATAACTTCTCCAGTTTACATTTCATACAAACTTCCCCAAATTTAGTGCATTATTAAGTCACTTTATTATGAGTAATTAACTTTGCAACAAAATCACCAAACTGTATGAAACCAGTCCAGTTCACTTCAGCAGCTCAGTCGTGTCCAGCTCTTTGCAACCCCATGGACTGCAGCACACCACGCCTCCCTGTCCATTGCCAACTCCCAGAGTTTACTTAGACTCATGTCCATTGAGACAGCCATGACATCCAACCATCTCATCCTCTGTCATCCCCTTCTCCTCCGGCCTTCAATCTTTCCCAGCATCGGGGTCTTTTCCAATGAGTCAGTTCTTCACATCAGGTGGCCAGAGTATTGGGGTTTCAGCTTCAGCATCAATCCTTTCAATGAATATTCAGGACTGATCTCGTTTAGGATGGGCTGGTTGGATCTCCTTGCAGTCCAAGGGACTCTCAAGAGTCTTCTCCAACACCACAGTTCAAAAGCATCAATTTTTCATCACTCAACTTTCTTTTTTTTTTTTTTTTTTTTCACTCAGCTTTCTTAATAGTCCAACTCTCACATCCGTACATGACTACTGGAAAAACCATAGCTTTGACTAGACGGAACTTTGTTGGCAAAGTAATGTTCCTGCTTTTTAATATGCTCTCTAGATTGGTCATAACTTTTCTTTCAAAGAGCAAACATCTTTTAATTTGATGGCTGCAGTCACCATCTGCAGTGATTTTGGAGCCCAAGAAATAAAGTCTGTCACTCTTTCCACTGTTTCCCCATCTATTTGCCATGAAGTGATGGGACCAGATGCCATAATCTTAGTTTTCTGAATGTCAAGTTTTAAGCCAACTTTTTCACTCTCCTGTTTCACTTTCATCAAGAGGCTCTTTAGTTCTTCTTTGCTTTCTGCCATAATTGTGGTATCATCTGCATCTCTGAGGTTATTGATACTGAAGCCAGTAATCGACCAATAAACATTCTCAAAGACCATAATTTAATCATCCCTTGAGGCTCAAGCCACCGTTAGACATTTCGCAAGTTGACAAGGTATCAAAGCTGAGCCTACCTGAGTTTGATAACATACATGGTGGAATAGCTACTCTACTCCTCTCTGCTTTATAACCATTCTCTAAACGTTGGTTCTTCCCTTCTTGGCAGATAGAACTGTTTTCTTTTAAAAGCCTGTTAGGATAATTGAGATTATAATATTGCTCTACCACAAAAAAAAAATTCTAATAAAAATGAAATGTTTAAAACACTTTCTTTCTTATTCATTTGGCATTCTAAATTATCAAAGATGAAATATAAGTCTCAAGAGGAAAAATAAATGAATTGCAACTGTGCTTATGCACTAGGTTTCTCAACTATTGTGTTACTTTAAAAAGAATAAAAATTACAGTTAACCACTTGAGTCCAAGAGATGTAAATTCCAAGGTTAAAAAAAAAAAGCTATGTACAAATAATTAAAACTTTTAATATCAGAGTTCCTGAAGATGCCTGAAAATAAGCCCAAAACAAATGGTTGAAACTTGAAGTCTCTGCCTTATGTCCTAGTTCTTAAAAAAAAAAAAAATAGCAACTATGAAATTATGTAAAATGGAAGCCACAAATAACATATTTTGTTCTCTTTGGTGGAAATAACCATATTAAAGGCTGTGAAATAATTGTATTAGTAGAACATATACTGGCAACCCAGGAAGTTTTGAGGCCCCGGTTTTAGCCTCTGTTTCTGAATCAGTTTGTACCCAGAAGCTACTCTAAATGTCTGTCTTCTTTTCTAGATTTAGACCAGGCAACTACTAGCATACCACGCAGTTCTCAGTCCCTCCTGTCTAGACATGGAGCACAGTCGGAGAGTAGCTGAGTGTGTTGGAACCCAGGGCAGGCTGCCCCAAAATGTGCCTCAATGGTGTATTGATTACTTTGAATTAAAGTCACTGTAGAAAGAGGCAATGCAAGAGGGCCAGTTTGACTCTCCTCTCTGTCTCCCTAAAGCAGGAAATAAATCTCTCATATAACAGGTGCCCTCTGTGTATCTAGAAGTAGAAGGACACTCTTATCACCAGAAATTGGGAACATGGGGCCAAGAACATTTTTACTTGTTTAATTTACAAGCCCAAACTCTGTTTTAGATTCTTCACTCATTAAGTACCCAAAGGCTATGTTTCTTTGTCCTATCCATTCTTCACAAATGTATTGTTTCCTTGATTAAAAAGCACAAAAGCTTCCTGCTTTGGCCACTTCTTAGGTCCTATTTCTATGAAATGCCATACACATGAATTAAAACGTGTTTCTTTTTCTCCAGTTAATCTCTCTTGTGTCCTTCTTGCTACCCTGGGGCTGAGACAGTATGGAATCTGCCTGCAATGGGGGAGACCTGGGTTCAATCCCTGGGTCAGGAATATCTCATGGAGGAGGAAATGGCAATCCATTCCAGTGTCAATTTTACTATTAGCCTAGCCACAAGAACTCAAGAGGAAAAGGGGAAATTTTCTCCTCCTGGAAAGTTGGTGAGCCACCAGAGTGCTAGCTGGTCCCCACTTCCTACCCTGAGACAGCTGCAGCTGAGAAGACCTGGGATATCTGACAAAGGTGATTGTTGTTCTTCTTTTTCAGTCACTCAGTTGTGTCCAACTCTTTATAAGCCCGTGGACTGCAGCACATCAGGCTTTCCTGTCCTTCACCACCTCCCAGAGTCTGCTCAAACTGATGTGCATTGAGTTGGTGATGCCATCCAACCATCTCATCCTCTGTTGTCCCCTTCTCCTCCTGCCATCAATCTTTCCCAGCTTCAGGGTCTTTTCTAAGGAGTCAGCTTTTCGCATCAGGTGGCCAAGTAGTGGAGCTTCAACTTCAGCATCAGTCCTTCCAATGAATATTCAGGATTGATTTCATTTAGGATGGACTGGTTTGATCTCCTTGTAGTCCAAGGGACTCTCAAGAGTCTTCTCCAACACCACAGTTCAAAAGCATCAATTCCTCAGTGCTCAGCTTTCTTTATGGTCCAACTCTTTCATCCATACATGACTAAAATTAGCAGAAGGTAAGACTTCTTACCAAGTGCCTGCAAGGTCTGGTGGAAAGAAAAGTGGTGAGACTCCGTTTTCTCTCTCTCTAAATTTAGAATTAGCAAAAGAAAATGTTTGTAGAGCTAGTTCTTTGGATTTAGTGATCCCTGGGAATCCTTTTCCTCCCACATATGGTCTCTGATCTGCTTTTTTTTCCTTTAATTGAAGATAGCTGATTTACAATGTTGTGTTAGTTTCAGGTGAACAGCAAAGTGATTCAGTTTTCCATATACAAACATATATATTTTTCAGATTCTTTTCCATTATATTATGTAAAGTTATTATAAGATACTGGAGAAGGCAATGGCAACCCACTCCAATACTCTTGCCTGGAAAATCCCATGGATGGAGGAGCCTGGTAGGCTGTAGTCCTTAGGGTCACTAAGAGTCAGACACAACTGAGCGGAAAATTATTATAAGATACTGGAGAAGGAAATGGCAACCCACTCCAGTGTTCTTGCCTGGAGAATCCCAGGGACAGGTGAGCCTGGTGGGCTGTTGTCTATGGGGTCGCACAGAGTCGGACATGACTGAAGCGCCTAACAACAGCAGCATTATAAAATACTGACAACTTACAATGAACGATATCAGATTTGTGATCTCCAAAGAAAAGGATTAGCTTTGGGACCAGGGACCACACTTGATCACTCAAGAGCTTTTGTGTAGCAGAGTTTTATTAAGGTAAGAAAAGGGACAGAGAAAGCTTCTGACAGACATCAGAAGGGGTACAGAGAGTGGCCCCCTCACTAGTCTTACCAAGGCCTTATAGACTTTTACCAGCCCCACTCCCACAACATGCATCTTAAATTAACAAGAGTAGAATTAACATAGGAAGCCCTTACCAGATCCACTCCCACAAATCTTAAGATAAAAAGATTAGTCAGAAGGCTTTTGTTAAAAGAAGAAACATGTCCTAGAACAAGATACATTGTTATATGACCCATTTGTACTTTCCTCTTCCTTAAGAGCCTTTGGACCCCTTTCTCCTTCTCGAGGGCCCTGGACACCTTCCTCCCTGAGGGCCCTGGGCTCCTTATCAGTTCAATTGAGTTCAGTCACTCAGTCATGTCTGACTCTTTGTGACCCAATGGACTGTAGCACACCACGCCTCCCTGTCCATTGCCAACTCCTAGAGTTTATGCAAACTCATGTCCATTGAGTCAGCCATGCCATCCAACCATCTCGTCCTCTGTCATCCCCTTCTCCTCCGGCCTTCAGTCTTTCCCAGCATCAGGGTCTTTTCCAATGAGTCAGTTCTTCACATCAGGTGGCCAAAGTATTGGGGTTTCAGCTTCAGCATCAATCCTTTCAATGAATACTCAGGATTGATCTCCTTTAGGATGGGCTGGTTGGATCTCCTTGCTGTCCAAGGGACTCTCAAGAGTCTTCTCCAACACCACAGTTCAAAAGCATCAATTTTTCAGCACTCAGCTTTCTTTATAGTCCAACTCTCACATCCATACATGACTACTTTATCAACCTGGCTCAGAGGTTAAAGCATCTGCCTGCAATGAGGGAGACCTGGGTTCAATCCCTGGGTCGGGAAGATCCCCTGGAGAAGGACATGGTAACCCACTCCAGTATTCTTGCCTGGAGACTCCCATGGAGAGAGGAGCCTTGTACGCTATAGTCCATGGGGTCACAAAGAGTCGGACATGACTGAGCCACTTCACTTTCACTTTTCTTTCTAATAATTAGCTCTCTTATTACTGAATATACTTCCCCGTGCTAAACAGTAAGACCATTTTGTTTATTTTATGTACAGTAGTGTGTATCTGTTGGTGAAGGCAATGGCACCCCACTCCAGTACTCTTGCCTGGAAGATCCCAAGGATGGAGGAGCCTGGTAGGCTGCAGTCCATGGGGTCACGAAGAGTTGGACATGACTGAGTGACTTCACTTTCACTTTTCACTTTCATGCACTGGAGAAGGAAATGGCAACCCACTCCAGTGTTCTTGCCTGGATAATCCCAGGGAGAGGGGAGCTTGGTGGGCTGCCATCTATGGGGCTGCACAGAGTCGGACATGACTGAAGCCACTTAGCAGCAGCAGCAGTATGTACCTGTTAATTCCAAATTCCTAGTTTATCCCCTTTCTTAGATGAACTCTGGGAATGAGCTTTCTGGATTTTGTGAAGGCTCTCATGTGGGATGCCTCCTTGCATCTTTAGTTAGGCCATTAAAAAAGAGGCTTATTGGTCTGAGTCATTATTTGAAATTAATATAAGATCCTACTCATCAATGGCCAGACAATGGACCCTTTAAATTGGTTATATTTAAAGGAAAATTTTTTAGAGCTGTCATTATAAACAACTGTCATATTTGTACTCAAACTGAGAGAGGGAAAAAAGTATAATGTCTAGCCTTAAAGATCCCTTATTCTGAAAAAACAAAAATTAGACTTAAAGATCCCACATAAATTCCTCTTCTTAGGAGAAAACAAGACAAAACATCTCCAGGCTCTTCCACAAACAATCAAGAAACAGATGATCTGGAAACCAATATTCAAGGACTATTAGCAACAATTGTCTTTGTCTTACAAATCTCAACAACACCAGAAATGCAGCTCTAGAAACAAATCAAGGCCCACTTATTTTTACCAGTCCCAAAACTTCACCTATTCCTCTCAAAATGCTTGTGGATGCTGTAAAAGATCAGAAAAATGAAGCAAAATTTTCCATACTTAAAAAAAATTTTTTTAATAATAATTACCCTAAGACTTATAATGCCAACCCATTCCAATACTCTTGCCTGGAAAATCCCATGGACAAAGGAGCCTGGTAGGCTACAGTCCATGGGGTCGCTAAGAGTTGGGCACGACTGAGCGACTTCACTTTCACTTTTCACTTTAATGCATTGGAGAAGGAAATGGCAACCCACTCCAGTGTTCTTGCCTGGAGAATCCCAGGGACGGGGGAGCCTGGTGGGCTGCTATCTATGGGGTCTCACAGAGTCGGACACGACTGAAGCGACTTAGCAGCAGCAGCAGCAAGACTTATAATAGAGAAATATACTCCAAAACTCTTAGGAGAAAACTTGAATTTTCTTTCTCTGTCCCTTAAAGTTATCAATCTTATTATGTCTTTGAAATGTAAACACAGCCCACATTACCTGAGACTGAGCCCATATTAGCTCCATTGGTAGAACCTGAAACAACAAACAAAAAAGGAAAGAGGCCTTTTTAAATACAAGTTGTTAAAAGGTTGCTCCTGCATCTCTAATAAATCACAGCCTCCTTATAATTGCTTGTCAAGGGCAAATAAAGATCTTAAATTATTCTGCACAAATAATAAGAGAATTTAGCCATATGAGCAAGTAAACTTCTTTTATTCCAACTGTTATTTATCAACTAGTGAGTTTTTTAGTTTACCTGATTAATGGCTAAAGTTTTAAAATGATAACTATGAGATCTGTGGTGGTGCCTTTCTACATATCTACACGTGTACATTGTAGATACCCTATTTTTCTACCATCGTATGTTTTTACAAAGTTAATTTGTAAAAGAGCTCTATGTATTTGACCTAAACAAGCAAGTGCTTTTATAAAAGTTCTCAAAAATATAATGAAAACTAATCCAAATATTTTTCAAGTTCACATAATCTTTGGTGAATAAAAGCTAACTTTAGGCTTGTTGGTTTAAATGGCTGAAATAACTCAGTTGGGAGAGCATTAGACTGAAGCTTTTCAGTTTAATTAACACAGGTATGTCTTCAGAGTTGCCAGCACTAAATATAGTGCAGACAAACAACTTTTGTTCTACCTGGGTATATTAGTCAAATGGCCTCATGTAGTCTCTCTAGCAGTGTGTCAACAATAACAGCAAAACTTAAGATAATGACTAAATGCTTTACTGTCTCATGAAATCATCATGAGTAATCTAAGTATATTGTTTAAAAACAAATGATTTAAATAGATGTAAATGAGATACGAGTTTTTAAACTAAATTTTTAACAATAGTTACTTTATGATATGTCAATGTAATTTCCTAAATCTCTTTAGTAATTATACCGTTAGAGTTTTGTAAAGTTAAATTAAATGATGGCGATGCATTTAATGTCTAGATCATTTCCAAATAAGGTAAAATACCAAAACATTTATTGCTGAACAAGTCTAAGTTTACCTACTTTTGACCTCTCATTACAGAGACCAAATAAGTTCCAATCCCAAAGAAGGGCAATGCGAAAGAATGTTCAAACTTCCGCACAACTGCACTCATTTCACATGCTAGGAAGATAATGCTCCAATCCATCAAGTGAGGCATTAACAGTACGTGAACTGAGAACTTCCAGAGGTACAAGGTGGATTTAGAAAAGGCAGAGAAACCAGAGTTCAAATTTTCAACATCTGTTGAATCATAGGAAAAACAAGAGAATTCCAGAAAAACATCTATTTCTGCTTCATTGACTATGCTAAAGCCTTTGGCTGTTTGGATCACAACAAATTGTGGAAAATTCTTTAAGAGATGGGAATACCAGACTACCTTACCTGCCTCCCAAGAAACCTATATGTAGGTTAAGAAGAAACAGTTAGAACTGGACATGGAAGAGCAGACTGGTTCAAAATTAGAAAAGGAGTATGCCAAGGATGTTACCGAACTTATTTAATTTATTGCAGAGTACATCATGCGAAAAGCTGGGCTGGATGAATCACAAGCTGGAATTAAGATTGCTAGGAGAAATATCAATAACCTCAGATATGCAGATACCACCCAAATGGCAGAAAGTGAAGAGGAACTAGGAGCCTCTTGATGAAGGTGAAAGAGGCGAGTGAAAAAGCTGGATTAAAACTCAACATTCAAAAAACTAACATAATGATATCCAGTTCCATCACTTCATGGGAAATAGATGGGCAAACAACGCAAATAGTGATAGACTTTATTTTCTTGGGCTCCAAAATCAACAAGAATGGTGACTGTAGTCATGAAAATAAAAGATGCTTGCTCCTTGGAAGAAAAGCTATGACAAACCTAGACAGCGCATTAAAAAGCAGAGACCTCACTTTGCCAACAAAGGTCTGTCTACTCAAAGCTATGTTTTTTTCCAGTTGTCATGTGCAGATGTGAGAGTTGGACCGTATAGAAGGCTGAGGGCCAAAGAACTGATGCTTTTGAACTGTGGTGCTGGAGAAGACTCTTGAGAGTCCTTGGACAGCAAGGAGATCCAAACAGCCCATCCTAAAGGAAATCAATCTTGAATATTCACTGGAAGGACTGATGCTGAAGATGAAGCTTCAACACTTTGGCCACCTGATGAGAAGAGCTGACTCGTTGGAAAAGACTCTGATGCTGGGAAAGACTGAGGGCAGCAGGAGAAGGGGGCGACCGAGGATGAGATGGTTGGATGGCATCATTGATTTAATGGACAAGAATTTGTGCAAACTCTGGGAGACAGTGAAAGACAGGGAAGCCTGCCATGCTGCAGTCCATGAGGTCACAAAGAATCAGGCACAACTGAGAAACTGCTCAACAACAACAACAAAATAAGTTTTGGTTTATTAGTTAATGTATTTAATGGTTTGTCAAAAGACTGAACTATGAAATAGCTTATGTTTCTAGAAATTATAAAATGTATCCAAAGATCTTCCAAGCCACATAATATTACTACAGTTCACAACTGTTTACATCTTTATTATTACTAAAAATTTAAGTTTCAAAGAATTCAGTTCCAGTTAATCAGTATCAGTATCAGTAGAGTCGCTCAGTTGTGTCTGACTCTTTGCTATACCATGAACCGCAGCACACCAGGCCTCTCTGTCCATCACCAGCTCCTGGAGTCTACTCAAACTCATGTCCACTGAGTCGGTGATGCCATCTACCATCTCATCCTCTGTCGTCTCCTTCTCCTCCTGCCTTTAATCTTTCCCAAAATCAGGGTCTTTTCAAATGAGTCAGCTCTCCGCATCAGGTGGCCAAAATATTGGCATTTCAGCTTCAACATCAGTCCTTCCAATGAACACCCAGGACTGATTTCCTTTAGGATGGATTGGTTGGATCTCCTTGCAGTCCAAGGGACTCTGAAGAGTCTTCTCCAACACCACAATTCAAAAGCATTAATTCTTTGGCACTCAACTTTATAGTCCAACTCTCACATCCATACATGGCTACTAGAAAAACCGTAGCTGTGATTAGATGGACATTTATTGACAAAGTAATATCTCTGCTTTTTAATGTGCTATCTAGGTTGCTCATAACTTTCCTTTCAAGGAGTAAGCACCTTTTAATTTCATGGCTGCAATCACCATCTGCAGTGATTTTGGAGCCCCCCCCCAAAAAAGTGAAAAATGAAGTTTCCACTGTTTCCCCATCTATTTCCCATGAAGTGATGGGACCAGATGCCATGATCTTCGTTTTCTGAATGTTGAGCTTTAAGCCTTTTTTTCACTCTCCTCTTTCACTTTCATCAAGAGACTTTTTAGTTCTTCTTCACTTTCTGCCATAAGGGTGGTGTCATCTGCATATCTGAGGTGATTGATGTTTCTCCCAACAATCTTGATTCCAGCTTGTGCTTCTTCCAGCCCAGCGTTTCTTATGATATACTCTACATATAAGTTAAAGAAGCAGGGTGACAATATACAGCTTTGACGTACTCCTTTTCCTATTTGGAACAAGTCTGTTGTTCCATGTCCAGTTCTAACTGTTGCTTCTTGACCTGCATACAGATTTCTCAAGAGGCAGGTCAGGTGGTGTGGTATGCCCGTCTCTTTCAGAATTTTCCACAGTTTCTTGTGATCCACACAGTCAAAGGCTTTGGCATAGTCAATAAAGCAGAAATAGATGTTTTTCTGAAACTCTCTTGATTTTTCCATGATCCAGCGGATGTTGGCAATTTGATCTCTGGTTCCTCTGCCTTTTCTAAAACCAGCTTGAACCTCTGGAAGTTCACGGTTCATGTATTGCTGAAGCCTGGCTTGGAGAATTTTGAGCATTACTTTACTAGTGTGTGAGATGAGTGCAATTGTGCGGTAGTTTGAGCATTCTTTGGCATTGCCTTTCTTTGGGATTGGAATGAAAACTGACCTTTTCCAGTCCTGTGGCCACTGCTGAGTTTTCCAAATTTGCTGGCATATTGAGTGCAGCACTTTCACAGCATCATCTTTCAGGATTTGAAATAGCTCAACTGGAATTCCATCACCTCTACTAGCTTTGTTTGTAGTGATACTTCCTAAAGCCCACTTGACTTCACATTCCAGGGTGTCTGGCTCTAGGTGAGTGATCACACCATCATGATTATCTGGGTCATGAAGATCTTTTTTGTACAGTTCTTCTGTGTATTCTTGCCACCTCTTCTTAATATCTTCTGCTTCTGTAGGTCCATATCATTTCTGTCCTTTATTGAGCCCATCTTTGCATGAAATGTTCCCTTGGGATCTCAAATTTTCTTGAAGAGATCTCTAGTCTTTCCTATTCTATGCTTTCCTCTATTTCTTTGCACTGATCGCTGAGGAAGGCTTTCTTATCTCTCTTTGCTCTTCTTTGGAACCCTGCATTCAAATGAGTATATCTTTCCTTTTCTCCTTTGCTTTTCACTTATCTTCCTTTCACAGCTATCTGTAAGGCCTCCTCAGATAGCCATTTTGCTTTTGTGCATTTCTTTTTTGGGGGGATGGTCTTGATCCCTGTCTCCTGAACAATGTCACGAACTTCCATCCATAGTTCATCAGGCACTCAGTATATCAGATCTAGTCCCTTAAATCTATTTCTCACTCCCACTGTATAATCATAAGGGATTTGATTTAGGTCATACCTGAATGGTCTAGTGGTTTTCTCCACTTTCTTCAATTTAAGTCTGAATTTGGCAATAAGGAGTTCATGATCTGAGCCACAGTCAGCTCCTGGTCTTGTTTTTGTTGACTGTATAGAGCTTCTCCATCTTTGGCTGCAAAGAATATAATCAATCTGATTTTGGTGTTTACCATCTTGTGATCTAAAGCTACCAGAAATGATAAATGAAGTATGATGTGTTTTGTGGTAATAAAACATATAAGTTATGGAGATGTTTGGCTAAGGAAAAAGACAGTGATTTTGCCCTGAAATTAGTTATTTCTAAGTGGGAAAGAGAATAAGTGATAAATAAAGTGAACATGAAAAATTATAAAGACTTCTGTGGGGAAAAAAAAGAATCTTACAAAAGAAATTATATCTGTGGTAAGGACTGTGGTTAAGGTTGGCTAAGAATTTAATTGGCTAAGAATTTAATTAAGGAAATGAATTTTAATACTGAAAGTAAGTTGGTACAAAATTAAAATTTGGTTTTTCTCTCTGTTAAAAAGACTAAGTTTTCTTAGATTATTACTAGGCTGGACTGAATGAAAATCTGTAGACAAAGATTTTCTTTACCTTTATAATATAATCTGTCTAGAAAAAAAAAAACCCAAAGATTGTTATTTTTGTCTTTAACAGATATGATTAATTAGAAAGAAAAGGGAAAAAAAAACTGAAGTTTCTCAATATTAAAAGAGTGGGGCTTTTTATAACTATTTAACTTTCTCTATTTGCCTGTGAAGTATTTACCACTTCAATTAAAAGAATAACTAATAACTAAGCATTGTTTCACAGTGATCTGTGATCCTATTTAACCAAATATTTTTAAAATGTTTGATATTTTTGACAAACTTCCCCAAAAACCAAGTTCTAAGTGAAGAATCATTGACCTGGGAGTAACTTCTGGGTTTTCCAAACATCCCTAGAATGACTCAAAAGATTTGTTTTCTTTTCCTATTAAAAAAAAAGATATTAATTGGGCTTATTTGTAAAATTACATATTTATTTAATTACATAGGAAGCATTGTTAAATAAATGATAATAAACCTTCATAGATTATACTGTGTGAGTAAATGTTATTGATATAAATGGTCTAGAAAATATATGAAATTTTAAAAATTTGGTATGTCCCAGTATAATGTTACCAGTCTTAATTCTAGTTATTATCTCAAGGTGTGTATCACAGTGATAATTAAGTTTCCTTAATTCCGTGATAATGAATCAAATCTTCAATGATACATAATTTTTACATTTTTTTAATTTATAGTTATTGTTTTATTCATGTATTTTACAAAAGTTTCTTGCAAATGTGTTTACTCTTCAGAGAACATGGAAAAGAATCTAACAAATACCCTAGAATACAAGTTTTTGACATCTTCTAAAAACCTCTGTACAAAAAAAGGCCTTCCTGACCAAGATAATCACGACGGTGTGATCACTCACCTAGAGCCAGACACCCTGGAATGTGAAGTCCAGTGGGCCTTAGAAAGCATCACTATGTACAAAGCTAGTGGAGGTGATGAAATTCCAGTGGAGCTATTTCAAATCCTGAAAGATGATGCTGTGAAAGTGCTGCACTCAGTACGCCAGCAAATTTGGAATACTTTGCAAATGTGGCCACAGGACTGGAAATACTTTGCAGTGGCCACAGGACTGGAAAAGGTCAGTTTTCATTCCAATCCCAAAGAAAGGCAATGCCAAAGAATGCTCAAACTACTACACAATTGCACTCCTCTCACATGCTAGTAAAATAATGCTCAAAATTCTCCAAGCCAGGCTTCAGCAATACATGAACCATGAACTTCCAGAGGTTCAAGCTGGTTTTAGAAAAGGCAGAGGAACCAGAGATCAAATTGCCAATATCCGCTGGATCATGGAAAAAGCAAGAGAGTTCCAGAAAAACATCTATTTCTGCTTTATTGACTATGCCAAAGCCTTTGACTGTGTGGATCACAAGAAACTGTGGAAAATTCTGAAAGAGATGGGAATACCAGACCACGTGACCTGCCTCTTGAGAAACCTATATGCAAGTCAGGAAGCAACAGTTAGAACTGGACATGGAACAACAGACTGGTTCCAAATAGGAAAAGGAGTACATCAAGGGTGTATATTGTCACCCTGCTTCTTTAACTTACATGCAGAGTACATCAGGAGAAACACTGGGCTGGAAAAAGCACAAGCTGGAATCAAGATTGTTGGGAGAAATATCAATCACCTCAGATATGCAAATGACACCACCCTTATGGCAGAAAGTGAAGAAGAACTAAAAAGTCTCTTGATGAAAGTGAAGGAGGAGAGTGAAAAAGTTGGCTTAAAGCTCAACATTCAGAAAACGAAGATCATGGCATCTGGTCCCATCACTTCATGGGAAATAGATGGGGAAACAGTGGAAACAGTCAGACTTTTATTTTGGGGGGCTCCAAAATACTGCAGATGGTGATTGCAGCCATGAAATTAAAAAGCGCTTACTCCTTGGAAGGAAAGTTATGACCAACCTAGATAGCATATTCAAAAGCAGAGACACTACTTTGCCAACAAAGGTCCATCTAGTCAAGGCTATGGTTTTTCCAGTGGTCATGTATGGATGTGAGAGTTGGACTGTGAAGAAAGCTGAGTGCCAAAGAATTGATGCTTTTGAACTGTGCTGTTGGAGAAGATTCTTCAGAGTCCCTTGGACTGCAAGGAGATCAAACCAGTCCATTCTAAAGGAAATCAGTCCTGGGTGTTCATTGGAAGGAATGATGCTAAAGCTGAAACTTCAATACTTTGGCCACCTCATGCAAAGTGTTGACTCAGTGGAAAAGACTCTGATGCTGGGAAGGATTGGGGGCAAGAGGAGAGGGGGACGACAGAGGATGAGATGGCTGGATGGCATCACCGACTCGATGGACATGAGTCTGAGTGAACTCCGGGAGCTGGTGATGAACAGGGAGGCCTGAAATGCTGCGATTCACGGGGTCTCAAAGAGTCGGACACTACTGGGTGACTGAATTGAACTGAACTGAACTGAACTGAAAAACCTCTGAACTGGGTAAGGATTTGCAGAACACTAATAGAGATACTGATGCCTTCATAAAATTTCTAACAAATGATTAGGAGAACAGGAATTAATTATGTGTAACTAAACGAACTGAGGAAGCTGTTTATAATTTGAGGTTTCTGTTTTTTGGTTTTTTGATTTTTTTGAGATATTGCTGATTTTTCAAATATTTTGCTTGTCCAGATTAAATAAAGTTTTTCTCTTTTCTCTTAAACTAACTATGACTTAGAGCCATTGGCAAATTATACCTTTGTAAGCAAATTGTAACATTTATCTATTTCTCTTTACTTAATTTCTCCAGAATTCAGAAACTCTCAATGAGTATTCCTATTTTCTTGACAGTATAGTTATTTGCTTATGTTCCTTAAGAACCTGTTCTCCTTAAAATGGACACAATTGGAACCATTGTTTATATTACCAAAGCTTTGACTGAAATGCCACATTTGAGAGATACATGCACAGACTCAGAAATGACCAGATAGCTTTAAGGAGCTGAGGCTGACTTTATGGAGCCAATAAAGCCCCTTGGAAAAACAGCCTGGTGGCTTCCTTGGTCACTCAGTTGGTAAAGAATCCACCTGCAATGCAGGAGACGTGGGTTCAATCCCTGGGTTGGGAAGATCCCCTGGAGAAGGGAAAGGCTACCCACTCCAGTTATCTAGCCTGGAGAATTCCATGGATGGTACAGTCCATGGGGTCACAAAGAGTCAGATATGACTGAATGACTTTCACTTTCACCCTGTTTACAAAATTCTGAACTGTGGTTGAGTGACTGAACTAAATTGAACAGGGTTCCGAGAAGTCTTGTCCAGTGAATAAGGAATGTCTCTTCCCAGCAGATACAGGATCCTCAAAATATTTTGAGGACCTGGTAAAGAAGGGAATTCATCCAAATCTATACCTATTGCAAATAAATTCTGTTGGGAAATATTTGGCCTGACATCTTAGTCTTGAGAGGCTACTAAATTTTCAATCTGAGATTTCTTATAAAATTAAAACAAAGCAGATTTTAAAAAGACTATGTAGTCAATCACTATTCTTGCTGTAGTTACACAAATAACCAGGCCAAGTTTATTGAAGCTAGACTTATTTTGCAAACAGATTAATCTTAACTTGGCTATCTTTGGTGAAAAATGGGGTAATTGTAGGGAGAAAAATATCTTTCATCAGAAACTATAATACACACTGTAGATACCATATTCTGGTTCTGTAAACTGTCTTTAATGGTTTTTTTTTTGTTTGTTTGTTTACTTTTAAACTGAACTGGATCCTGAATTATTCTGGTTTCCTTTCAGTTCAGTTCAATTCAGTTGCTCAGTCATGTCCTACTCTTTGCAACCTGATGGACTGCAACATGCCAGGCTTCCCTGTCCATCACCAACTCCCGGAGTTTACTCAGATTCATGTCCATCGAGTCAGTGACGCCATCCAACCATCTCATCCTCTGTCGTCCCCTTTTTCTCTCACCCTCAATCTTTCCCAGCATCAGGGTCTTTTCCAATGAGTCAGTTCTTCGCATCAGGTGGCCAAAGTATTGGATTTTCAGCTTCAGCATCAGTCCTTCCAATGAATATTCAGGACTAATTTCCTTTAGGATTGACTGGTTTGATCTCCTTGCAGTCCAAGGGACTCTCAAGAGTCTCCTCCAACACCACGGTTCAAAAGCATCAATTCTTCAGTGCTCAGCTTTCTTTACAGTCCAAATCTCACATCCATACATGACTACTGGAAAAACCATAGCTTTGACTAGATGGACTTTGTTGGCAAAGTAATATCTCTGCTTTTTAATAATATGCTGTTTAGGTTGGTCATAGCTTTTCTTCCAAGGAACAAGTGTCTTAATTTCATGGCTACAGTCACTATCTGCAGTAATTTTGGAGCCCAAGAAAATAAAGTCTGTCACTGTTTCCATTGTTTCCCCATCTATTTGCCATTAAGTGATGGGACTGGATGCCATGATCTTAGTTTTCTGAACGTTGAGTAGAACAACCTGGAAAATGGCAGAGTACAAGGACTTACACTCATCTTCTCCTGCAAGAACTCCAAAACTGCAACTCTCTGCTAAACAACCATTGACTGGAGAACACTGGATGCCACCAAAAAAAAAAAAGATACCCCACATCCAAGAGCAAAGGAGAAGCCCTAGCAAGATGGTAGGAGGGGTGAAATTGCACTTAGAATCAAACCCCTTACTCGCCAGAGACACTCAGAGGGCTCAAATGAATCTTGTGTGCACCAGGACCCAGAGACCCTGCAGACACTGAGCCAGAACTGTTTGAGTGTCTCCTGCGGAGATATGGGTCAGCAGTGGCTTGCCGCAGGGACAGGGACTCTGGGTGCAGCAGACCTGGGTATGGTATAAGCCCTCTTGGAGGAGGTCGCTATTAACCCCACCATAGAGCCGCCAGAATTTACACAGGACAGGGGAAACGGACTCTTGGAGGGCACAAACAGAACCTTAAATGAAAACCACACTCACAGAAAACTAACCAAACTGATCACATGGACCACAGCCTTGTCTAACTCGATGAAACTATGAGCCATGCCCTGTAGGGCCACCCAAGACAGATGGGTCATGGTGGAAAGTTCTGACAAACACGTGGTGCCCTGGAGAAGGGAATGGCAAACCACGTCAATATTCTTGCCTTGAGAACCCCATGAACAGCATGAAAAGGCAAAAAGATAGTTTCCTCTAATATCTGGCTATGACTCTCCAAACTAACATTTCCAAGTTTCTGCTATCCTTTTCATTTGATATCACTGAGAATTAAAACTGCCCTATTACCTGAAGGCCTGCAAACTGATGCTAGATGACTTGATACAAACTTCAGAGAAATTGCCACAGTCTTCATTCCCTGCTGCATGAGCCATTCAGAAAAGCTTACTGATGATATTATTAGAGACATTTCAAACTGTAAAAGATGCTTCAACCCTGATATCTAAACATCTTGAATGACTGGCCTCTGGGCTCAGAAACTGGTTTATAATCTGCTCCAGTCATTAACCTTTCTCTTTCTTTTGTTTCCATGGACATGCTTCTTGTTAAATATACAATTGCTTGAAGAATAGACCTAATTTGGGGAACTCACCTGGATCATCACCTACGCAAATGGGTCTAAGTGAACTAGCCTATTGTCAAGGCTAAAAGACTGGTTCAATGAGATGGAACAATATACCAGCTCAAATTTTAATATGTGAAACTTCCAGGGAAGTTTCAGAGCAGAATACTCTTGGAGCCCAGGGCCCACTGCCCCTAAATGTGTCTCAGTGGCATATTGATTATTTTGAATTAAAGCTACTTAGGGAAGATCCAATGCAAGAGTATTCCCAGGTGATTCTAGTGGTAAAGAACCCTCCTGCCAATGCTGGAGACATAAAGATGTGGGTTCAATCCCTGGGGTGGGAAGATCCCCTGGAGGAGGGCACAGCAATCCATTCCAATATTCTTGCCTGGAGAATCCCATCAACAGAGGAGCCTGATGGCCTACAGTCCACAGGGTTGCAAAGAGTTGGACACAATTGAAGCAACTTGGCACAATGCAAGAGAGACAATTTGACTCTTCTCTCTCTCTCCCTAAAGCTGGAAATAAATCTGTCATGTGAAAGGTACACTCCCTGTATCTGGAGGTTGAAGGACATTCTCATCACTAGAGATAGGGAATTGGGAGCCAAAAAAACCTGTGTAAACAAACTTTGTTACTTCTTTAATTTGCAAGCCCAAACTCTGTTTAGATTCTTCACTAATTAAATACCCAAATGTTATGTTTCTTTGTCCTGCTCATTCTTCACAATGTATTGTTTATTTTTCTAGAAAGTATGAAAGCGTCCCTGCTTTGGCACTTCTTAGGTTCCATTTCTATGAGACCTCCATATACATGAATTAAAATTTGTTTCTTTTTCTCCTGTTAATCTCTCTTGTATCCATATTATTATTTGTCCACCCGCAAGAACTCAAGAGAGGTAGGGAGGGGAAATTTCTCTCTTCTCAATAAGAGGAAAAATGCAACAGTTCTAAGTCATACTTAGAATTCAGAGGAGAAATCCCTGGTTGTAATCTGTTTATAAACAATCTGTCTGGTTTTCTTTATGAATACTTAAACAATGTAAATTCAGTTTGTTTAATAATTATTCAAAGTACAGGTTGCTATTAGGTACTCCTTTGTGTAGTACTGGGCTTTTTAAATATACGTGGTCTTGTCTTTTAGAATTTATAATCCAATTCAGAGAATAAAAATGTTTGTCAGTCTCTGAAATCCTTCAAAAACATTTATTCTTTATCTCAACTGTAGGGAGCTTCAAATTACAATGGGATGTCTTTCAAGACACTATATGTTATTTGAAACTCAGAATGTCCTCATCTGTGAAAACAATGATTAAAACAGAGTGTAGGTTCCCAGACTGGGTACCAAAATAAAAAATTCAAAAAAAAATGGCATTAAACAAAGAGATGCTGAATCAAGTTTCCAGTTGATACTACTGTGAGAATGTAAACATCCTTTGGACTCTTACCTTTGGGGGAACTAATAAGAACCTGATAAAAGAACATACTTCTAAAATTTAAATAACGGTTTCAAGGAGTCCAGTGATCCCCTGAACCACCCAGGAATCCCCCATTAAGAAGGGCTGATTCAGGCGGCCTTCCCTGGTGGTCCAATGGCTGAGACTCCATGTTCCAATGGAGGGGACCTGGGTTCAATCCCTGGTTGGGGAGAGTTCACATGCCCCAACTAAAACATCCCACGTGCCACAAGGAAGATCAACGATCTTACAGGCCACAACTAAGACCCAGGGCAGCCAAATAAATTAATAAGAAATGTAAGCCACACATTTGAAGAAGAAAAGAAAAAAACCAGAAGGGCTGATTTAGACATTTGAGTGACATTAACAAGATGATGAAATAGAAAGTCCCACCTCTTGATCCCCCAACAGAGCCATCAATAAAGCAATAATACTTGGGCCAAGATACGTTTATGAGGCTTTCAGTATCCAAGTAAGAATTCGCAACACCCCAAAAGAGCACAAAACCAAGAAAATAAAATGGTTTCGCTTTATTCATGTCAGCCCCTCCCTCAAGCCACCAGTTCAGGGCTGAGACCACTCAGCCTGCAATCTGATCTTCAGGGGAAAGAATGAGTGACATGTCCACCTAGCATCTGTATGTAGCCTTTCAGGAACTGCCCAAGAGACTTATTTCTGTCTCATTTCATTCAGACCGCTGAGGCAACCAGCATAGTTAGAACACCTGGGGGCAGATAAGGGCAAGGAAAAGATGGCTTCGCTAGTGAATTATACAAATATTAAATAAGATTTAATGCCAACTCCTTTCAAAATCTTCCCCCAAAATTGGCCTGATAAAATGGCCTGATACCAAAGCCAGACAAAAACACTACAAGAAAAGAAATTACAGGCCAAAAACCCTGATAAATACAGATGCAAAAATCCCCAACAAGAACAAGCAAAAAACCAGGAAGTCAAATTTAAAAACAGCACATTAAAAGGATCATAGACCATAATCAAGGTGGATTTATCCCTGATTGATTTATCCCTGATGCAAGGATGGTACCACATAAGCATATCAATGAATAGGATACATCAGATTAACAGAATGAAGGATAAAAATTATATGATCATCTCAATAGAAATGGGCTGCCCTGTTGGCCCAGCTGTTAAAGAATCTGCCTGCAATGTGGGAAACCTGGGTTTGATCTCTAGGTTGGGAAGATCCCTTGGAAAAGGGAAAGGCTACCCACTTCAGTATTCTGGCCTGGAAAATTCCATGGACTGTATAGTCCATGGGGTCACAAAGAGTTGGATACACTGAGAGACTTTCACTTCACTTCACTCAGTAGAAGCAGAACAAGCATTTGACAGAAGTCAACATTCTTTCATGATAAAAACTCTCAAAAAATTAGGTACAGAAGGTATATTATACCTTAACATAATAAAGACCATATATGACAAGCCCACAGGTAATATCATACTCAATAAAAGTGAAAGTGTTAGTCACTCAGTCATGTCCAACTCTTTGTGACCCCATGGACTGTATAGCCTGCCAGGCTCCTCTATCCATGGAAATTCTCCAGGAAAGAATACTAGAGTGGGTTGCCATTCCCTTCTGCTTCCCGACTCAGGGATCAAACTCAGGTCTCCTACATTGCAGGCAGATTCTTTACTGTCTGAGCCACCGGGGTGAAAAATTAAAAGCCTTTATCTAAGGTCAGGAATGACACAAGAATGTTCACTCATACTCCTTCAACAGGGCTAAGACTCAGTCTCCTGCTTCAAGGTGAAAAAGGAGCATGTCTAGAAAAGGAAGGAAGGTTATGAACACACATCTGAGAGAGATTACTAAAAACTTAAATCATTTTTGTATAAGATACCTATGTATATTCACATGGGAGACTGAAACTTTCTAAGTAGTGATGTCACTTTCTCATAAAGTATTTATTAATTGCCTGCTGATATTGTTACCAAAAGAATCACTGTGTACTAGACCTAGGTCATTCATTTTCCCAGTTGTCCTAACAGTGGGAATATTCTGAAATGAAAAAAGATCAGCATTTTTTTCACTTCCTAGGATACAAGAATGATAAATTTACTAGCATATCCCACAGCCTAGGGAAGTACTGACATTTTTGCCTTTCAACTTTGCTTTTCAGATATGAAGAATAAATACAATCTTACTCTGGGTAAATTTACTGTAGCCACAGCCTATCCAGGTTAGTATTTGACTTTAGAAAAAGAACACTGTTTCACAAATCAACAAAATAAAAGTTATGGGTACAGACATAGGTTTTGCAACTTATTATTTATGTAGTCTAAACTCCCTGAAACTGGGTTTTTATCCATAGGGAGAGGGCACTTATATATTGTCAGCTATTCACATGATGAGCATTAAATAAAATTGTATCATTGTGAAGACTACAAATTTTACCCATTGAAAGAGCAAGTCCCAAAGACCTGTATCACCATGGCAAGTGAGTAAGTTTAAGGTGTTCTTAATCTTTCCCCAAAGGACCTAAGACTATACAGTCAGCAAAGAAAATATTCACACTTTCCAAGGGATTTTGGACACAGGGTTTGATTTGACACTGAAACATCACATTTTACCTCTGTTAGGGTACCAGAATATGAGGGTGAAGTCACAAATGCAAGCCTGTCAAATTCCTGCTAAAAGTGGATTCACAGAGCCCTCCAGTGCCTATTTGTTCCCTCTCTTGTTCCCAAACATATAATTACTATGAACAATACTTGGTAATTAGCAGAAACCCCATATTGGTACTTTGGACTGTGGGATAAGACCTATGCAGTAGAGAAGCCAATTAAAAACTTCTAACTACCCCATCAAGATTTTAATTTTTCTGAAAGTATTTCATCCCTGGTTGGGAGTTGATGGCAGAGACTAGGGCCACCATTAAAGACCTTAAGGATGCATGGTTGCTAGTTCTCATCATATCCCCATTTAATTAACTAACCTGGAACATATTAAAAAAGAAAAAACAGATGTATCCTGGATAATGACAGCATAAGGCAACCTCAGTCAAAAAGCAACTCCAATAGCAGCTGCTATGTCAGATGTGACCTCTTTGCTAGAATAGATCACTGTGGCCTTGGATGTGTGTTCAGTCGTGTCCTGCTCTTTGCAGCCCCACGGATTGTAGCCCACCAGGCTCCTCTGTCCTTGGAATTTTCCAGGCAAGAATACTGGAATAGATTGCCATTTCCGGGGCGGGGTGGGGGGGGTCTTCTCAACCCAGGGGTCAAAAAGTAGGCAGGCAGATTTTTTACCACTAGTGCCACCTGGGATGGCCTTGGGTGCATGTTATACTATCACTGATCTGATGAACATGTCATTTTCCATTCCTACTGGAAAGATCAGAAATTGTTTGAATTTACTTGAAGCAAATATATGTATATATGTATGAAAAAACAAAACTAGGTTAATGCTTTTGCCTTCTGACATAATACAGTCATTGAAATCTGAACTGGTCATTTGGCAAGATATAGCCTTGGTTCACTTTGCTGCTGGTACCATGTTAATCGAACTGGATGAGCAAGAAGTTCCATACATATTATAGGCCTTGGTATAACATATGTGTTCCAAAAAGTAGGAGTTAAACTATACGAAAATTCAGGGAAATGCTATATACGTAACATGCAAAGAGTCCAGGGCTCTGGGACAAGTCACAACATTCTTTCTAAACTAAGGAACAAATTATTGCACCTTTTCTCTGTGCTCAAAGAAGGAAACATAATGTCCAATATTTGTCTTTGGTTCTGAAAGTAACATATTACACACTAACAAGACTGCTGGTACATTTAACAGGTGGCATGACAGTCTGAGTGGGGCTCAAAGCAGGAAAGAGACTTGCAGCAGGTCCAGGCTGAGTGCCTGGACCGTATGACTTGGCAGATCCTTCAGTATTCAAGGTATGAGTGATGGGAGAAGATACCATGTGGAATTTAAGACAAGCTCCCAAAGTAAAATCACAATGTACATCCTTAGGATTCTTATCAAACTGTGTCATCTGTAGCAGTGAGTTGTACAGCATTTAAAAACATAATAATAGGTCTCTGGAGTGCTATTGGACCTTCATAAAGACACAGAGCCTGATCAGTGGAGACTCAGGTGACCAGTGGGCCAGAACTGCTCATTATGGGGTGAGTTCTGCCAGACCTTCCCTAAGTCAGCTGAAGAGAGTCATGTGGCCAAAACTGAAGTCCTCTCCTGGGTTCCACCCACCTCCAGTGTCAAATCCAGATACAAAGGTATAAATGCTCAGCACCTCCTTCAAAATGGAGCACCTCAGAAAGGCCATACTAGTTCCTGAGTTCCCCTGGAGATGGTTGAGGCCCTTGTCACGGCTGCATCACAGCTCAACTCCTCCCTCTTACCATTCTTACTTCCTCTGATTGCCCATGGATATTGATCTCAAGGACACATTTCAATAAATTTCTTGCAAACACATGTGCATTGAGAATGTTTTCCTCCAGAAAACTTACCTAAGATATACATGCCAAAATTATATTCAGTTAGATGAAAGGAGGGAAGGGGAAATAAAGAAATTTTACTTCTAGGTTTTTATAAATGTGAATTGAATTGATTTCTAATTTATAAGGAAGAAAGAGTGAAAGAAAGGAAGACAGGGAGGAAGAAGAAAGGCAAAAGAGATTCCCCTCCTCATGTTTGATAAACACACCTTCCTATTCCTTGAAAAGCTATGTAGTGAGTTGTATAGCCTTTCACTTCACAAGTTAACTGAAGTGAAGAATAACATTACTCCGGAGAAAAACTACCATTTGTTATTCAACAAAGAAGCTAAACATTTTAACCCAAACTCTACTTGTTTTTACCTCCTGTGAAAATCCTGAACTTCATTCACTTACTTTAAATAAACAGTTATTTAGCATTTATAATATGTCAAGCACTGATCTATTTCTATAATATAGTAGCATTATCTTTATGTACACTTTTAAATCTATAAGCCAAATAGATATTTCGGATATTATTGGGTATAATGCTATTCCTGGCTACTTACTTTCCTTCTCTTTTACATTTCATTTATACCTCATTGCAAGTCACAAAGTCAATAAAGCAATGATAATCAGAATAGATATCAAAAGGACATTTAAATTGGAATAGTTTTCTATTTACTAAAGATATCCTGAAGGACATTTTTTCAAGCAGTTACACATTTACATAGGACATTCAGTAATATCATACTTGCAAAATAGCTAGACATTTTGGCATTTTGGATTTGAGATGATGAGATTAAAATGGCAATATATGAAAACTGTGATTTGGACTAAATGAGAAAAGATGAGGACAGAATAACATTTTATGAATGAATACGTCAAGGTGGGTATAGCAAAAGAAAAAAATTATGGAAAAATATTTCTGAAAAGACACAATATTTAAGTTCCTCTTATTAATATTATACTTATATAAATCAATGAATAAAATTACACTCTGTTTCTAAAAACAAAAATCTAGGTTTCTTTATAGGAGTTCAAATACAGATATAAAATAAATTAATTTGGTTACCTGAAGTGTGAAATGAAGAATTAGCTTTAGTTAAAATTATAAGTGAAACCTCAGGTCACAGGTTTACTTGTATTTAATAGAAAATTTGAAAATGTTGCTAACACCAGTGGGGAATGCCAAGCATTGGTAGATACAAGAGAAGACTAGAGAGCATGTACAAATGGTAACAACAAAATAAATTAAATCTATCCTTAATCTAAACGAATATAAACCTAGATTTCTGTATACCAAGGACAGAGTTTTTCTTAAATATTCAGAAATTAATTCTAATAGTAAAATTTTTAGGACTGTTGACTTGCAAATATATATTTTTATGAGTCATTGATTTGCTAACAAAAAATTTTTTTCACTTAAAGTTGTAAACAGTATTTGCTATAAGGGGTTGAATTTTCTCACTAAATTTAGGACAATTAAATCACTAAATATAACCTCACTGCTCTTATTACTAATGACCCACCTACCCTGTACATAAAACTGTGCCTTCTTCCATTAAAAAGAGACACAGATGTATAGAACAATCTTTTGAACCCTGTGGGAGAGGGAGAGGGTGGGATGATTTGGGAGAATGGCATTGAAACATGTATAATATCATATATGAAACAAGTCGCCAGTCCAGGTTCAATGCATGATACTGGATGCTTGGGGCTGGTGCACTGAGATGACCCAGAAGGATGGTATGGGGAGGGAGGGGGGAGGGGGGTTCAGGATGGGGAACATGTGTATACCTGTGGCGGATTCATGTTGATGTATGGCAAAACCAATACAATATTGTAAAGTAATTAACCTCCAATTAAAATAAATAAATTTAAAAATAAATAAATAAATAAATAAAATTTTCATTTATTCATAATTTTTAAAAATACATGGAAAAATCAAGAGAAGTTTTTTTAAAAAAGAGCAAAACTAGAAGTAACTTGCAACTTATTCATTGACAAGTGATTAATTTCCCTTATATAGTAAAATTTTCTCCAAGTCAGTATTTTTCAAAGAAAATAAGGAAAATGGGGGAACATCTAGAGACATTTCATGGGTTCCTGGTCATTAGAAAAATTGTGCCAACTTTCTCACAGGAAGAGAAACGTATATAAAGATACACTGAAATGTCAATTTTCACCTATAAATTTGGCAAAGATTAGACTTAATAGAGCATAGAGAAGCCAGCATTTTTATACATTGCTGGTTGATGTGTAAATGAGTTTAAGATCTATAGACAATTTGGCAATATTTATCAAAATTTCCAAGGTTTCCTGCATTTTGACTCAGCAATTCCACTTCTAGCAACTTATCCTACAGATGGTCTCATGCAACAAACATACACCCTATTCCCAAACAACATATTTAGAGTTTGCTCCAAGGCTGTGCCTATTGCCTCTGGCAAATTTACTTTGCTGGCTCTTTTTAAGGTATTCATAATGGCGTGTTCTCTATGCTTCCTCTTACAAATACTGTTGCTTAATTTCTATAGTTGTCATCATCATTTCCACCTATCTGGTGGACTGGGGTTTTAGTTGTCTCCTGGTTTGTGTTCTTTTACTTTCTCATTCCCCTTGTTGCTTTCAGATGATTTTTAGAAAGAGAAAAGGTAAATGCCAACTACATATGCTACCATCTTCAAACCAGAAGTACTCAAGATTCCTTGAATTCTCTAGCCCCTTGGCTTCTAAACTTCAACTCCCTCCTGCTTTTCCTTTTCTTCTCTGTCCTATCCTCCTCATTTACCTTCATAAATTCTTCTGCCTAAGACATCACTTAAATACTATTGCATCTTAGGATATCATTCTTGGTTCATACATTTCTCTTGACATACTTGTCTGAAGTAATCCCACCTATTCTCTAAGCTTTAGCTACGACCGTGTTCTTGCCCCCTCCCCCAATCTTCAGCATTGACCTGCCTCATCAGACTTTTACTTCAGTTCATCTTGTATTACTTAAGCCCTTCAAACAATGAATATATAAGATACACCAGGTAAAGCCTGACTGACAAGCAATTTGAATTTATAAATACTGTTACATTGATATATTGCACTATAATTTCCTCTTTCCTATGTTGTGTAATTTTCTAGCCAGCAGATACTACTTAACTGATTTTCTAATTATTGGGCCTGGAAATATATAATAATTAAGGTGATTTTCTTTTCAGAGTTGTTTTCTGACATAGAAAATTAGAAATTATAAACTTGGGTAAATCTTTGAAGATCTGTATGTTACTTTTCTTTGTGTTAGAAACATTATAGCTCATCAGACTTTTAGTACTTTAAACCATACACTCAAACGTGGAAGAAAAAAAATCATTAATCTTGACCTGGCACTGAATATGCCCTTATTTTCATATTCCACAGACTTCTAATCTATTTTCTCCATTAAGAAAAAACAAAACTCATTCGAAAGTTCTGAAGAACTTCCTTGGTGGAACAGTGTATAATAATCTGCTTGCTGCCAATGCAGAGCACACAGGTCCCGAAAGATTCCACTTGGCACAGAGCAACCAAGCCTGTGTGCCACAATTACTGAGTCTGCACTTTAGAGCCCACAGGCTGCAGCTACTGAAGCCTGTGCGCCTGGAGTTTGTGCTCTGCAACAAGAATAGCCACCGCAACGAGAAGCCTGGGCACTGCAACAAGCAGCCCCCACTCTCCACAGCTAGAGAAAGCCTGCACATAGCAATGAAACACTCAACGCAACCAGAAATTAAAACCGTAAGAAGTGTTTTTCAAAAAGGTTTTGAATATTTAGTGTAACCAGTGTTTATTGAGTACCCATTTATATGAAAGCCCTTGTGCTAGATGTTTTAAAAGATGTAAAAATGTCCGTTATACACATCTGTGTCTCTTTCCCTGTCTTGCATACAGGGTCGTCATTGCCATCTTCCTAAATTCCATATATATGTGTTAGTATACTGTATTGGTGTTTTTCTTTCTGGCTTACTTCACTCTGTATAATCGGCTCCAGTTTCATCCATCTCATCAGAACTGATTCAAATGAATTCTTTTTAATGGCTGAGTAATATTCCATTGTGTATATGTACCACAGCTTTCTTATCCATTCATCTGCTGATGGACATCTAGGTTGTTTCCATGTCCTGGCTATTATAAACAGTGCTGCGATGAACATTGGGGTACATGTGTCTCTTTCAATTCTGGTTTCCTCGGTGTGTATGCCCAGCAGTGGGACTGCTGGGTCATAAGGTAGTTCTATTTGCAATTTTTAAGGAATCTCCACACTGTTCTCCATAGTGGCTGTACTAGTTTGCATTCCCACCAACAGTGTAGGAGGGTTCCCTTTTCTCCACACCCTCTCCAGCATTTATTGCTTGCAGATTTTTGGATCGCAGCCATTCTGACTGGTGTGAAGTGGTACCTCATTGTGGTTTTGATTAGGAAAACTCAGGTGTTGCTCCCTTCAGTGTCAGGCCAGACTTGGTAGCTTTGACTCCAAACTTTTACAGTTTAAAGAGTAAGAATTTCTTAGTCTGTTTTATAGATCTTGTTAACATTTCACAGTCTATTTATTATGTGGTCTACTGTTATCTGCTAGGAGAATGAAGATTTCTTCTTTTTGTCCTAAAACTGTAAAGTAGGGCTGTGCTTGTCGCGTGTCAGTGGGTGTACAGACTACATGGGACCCTCACTCAATGCAGGTTTCACTTCAGTGGGCTTTGCGGGACTGCTGCATTGCTAGTCCAGGGACCGTGTGCTGAGCTGCAGAGGAACTCACTGGAGTCTTTTCTCTGGCACAGGGGAGATCCAGCAGAGAGGAGAGTCATGGATTAGGGTCACGTCAAAGGGCCAGAGTTGAGGTATTCAGGTTCGTTGTGTAGCACTGGTGATATGTGTGTGGCAAAGCATGAACAGAAGCCCTTGAGGGAGGTCTTTTTTAAGTCGCTTGTGGACTATTTTCTTTTCCCTCTGAAGCAAGTCCTATTCAGCTCTCCATCCTGACCCCTCTGTAACTGAGCTCCAGAACTGGCTCATGAGGAAGGTCTCTTGGCCCTCCTTGCAGGCGTTGCCGGGGAACCCCTGCCCGTGGACAGTGAGAAGGACATTTTCGACTACATCCAGTGGAAGTACCGTGAGCCCAAGGACCGAAGCGAGTGAGGCCCGTCCTCCCCGGCACAGCCCAATCAGAATCTTAATTTATTTCTTAAGCTTTGCTATGTAAGGGTCTGTGGTGTTTTTAAATAACTATTTCTTCTTCATGACGTAACCTGCACTGTAGTCAATAAAACCTCTTGTATGATTAAAAAAAATAAAATAAAATAAAAAAATAAAATAAAAGATGTAAAAATGAATAAATAGAGGCTCAATCCTTCCATAGATTTATAGTCTAGGGATGACAAAAACAAATAGCAAGTGTCATTTCTCCATGGGAAGAATATAATATGTGCCAGAAGATGTATACAAATAAAGAGCCTCAGAGAATAACCGGAAGAAGAAATAATATCTGGATAGGACAATGGAGAATGAGAGGGTCAGGAAGAGTTTGAGGTAGACCTTGAGATGATCAGAAAAAATGAGTAGAGTTTTGCTACAGAAGAGTCTGAGGGCAGAAGAGAAAAGGTATTGTGAGGACATTCCAGTGCCATGGTTTCTAATGTTATGTGAACACTAGCTCACTAGGAGAATATTTAATTTTCAACATCCCCTCCTGACACACACACACAAGCCAAGGTTGAGAACCATTATTTTATGCAGAGAGAATAGCATGTGTCCTACATAAGAAGAAGATATGAAATGTAAATGTAGTCTAGGAAACTGAAGGACCTGTTTCTGTTCAAACATAAGAAAGTGATAAGGGCTTCCCAGATGGCACTAGTGGTAAAGAACCCGCCTGCCAATGCAGAGAGTAAGAGACGTGGGTTCAATCCCTGGGTTGGGAAGATCCCCTGGTGAAGGGAACGGCTACCCACTCCAGTGTTCTTGCCTGGAGAATTCCATGGACAGAGGAGCCTGGCAAGCGACAGTCCATAGCGTTGCAAAGAGTCGGACACAACTGAAGCGACTTAGCATGCTCACAAGAAAGTGATAAAAGATACACTAGATTGGGGTCAGATCATGCAAACTTGCCTCACATTGATACTTCTGTTGTAAGGAGGCTAAGATCTGACCTACTTCCTTTTTGTCTTCATGTACTGTGGTTCAGAGATACACATGTTTCCAAGTTTCTTTAGAGATAAAGTCTGTTTCATTTTTCTCTTTGTTTTGAAGGAATTTTCGAAAGGAGGACTGAGAAATACCTTTGTCATCTTGAAAAGGGGCTACCCTTTCCTTTCTTTTCGGCATTCAATTTAATTTTACAACATTAAGTCCTTATCTTGACTGATGCAGGCATTTTATCTAGTTTTCTCCAGGTTAATTTCAGTCTAATTTACTGATGTTTCAGTTGAATTCCTAATTTGGTTCCAGCAACTGCTGCCACAGTAGTTATTGGGAATGTGGAAATCTAACTTCTGGGTCCTCTGAAAAAGCAATATACCGTGGCAGAAAGAACAGAAAACATTTCTGATTACTCCCCCATTTGGAAATTATCTCAAATAACAAGAAACAGAAACACAACATTTTTGCCTATACTGGGAGAAGCAAATATAAGCAAGCTGCCTTGGCCCTCAGAACCCTTGAATGGCTCCAGAGTTGGAGGCCATGATGCGGAGAAGCTGAAAACAGATATTGCTTGTAAATCTGTACAGCTTGTAACAAAACTCCCAATTCCTCATCCTCAAAAAAGTCAGGCAACTTCCCCAGTCACCACAGGGAAATAAGTGTTTGTTCTCTGGAAATAACAGAGAGGTACCAGTTTGGAGATTACCAGGCAAATGAAAAAGTGGTGAAAAGAGTTCATACTGAGCAGTGGGATGCTTCTCTTCCTCTTTCCTCTTTTCAGCTCCAGAAAGCAGACAGAAAGAAAGTAAATAAAATTCCAAAAATGATGACAAAAGAAAGTTCCAAAATAACAATGAACATCAAAGCTGAGAATGCAACCAATTCAGACTGGCAAGGGTATCAGATAAGTCCAGTGTTGTGTTCAGGGGGAGGGGAAATAGAATAATTGTCTTAAAGTTTAGGCCTGATGAAAATTATGAAAATTAGATTGAGATATATTCTATGGAAGTTTTAGAGCTATGGGAAAACTTTATTCAAATTTTCAAAGAAAAGTAATAATTTAAAAATCAAGCAATTATCAGCTTCAGAAAAAAAGAACACAATAGGAAACAAAAGAATACTGTTAACACATGGTTCAGGAGTGATCAATATTTATGGAGTCAAAAGATACAGACACAATTAGAGGTTTAATAATCAAAACCTGAGACAAAATTATGCAGAAAAATAGAAGAAAGGAGTAAGAAGCTATGAATGTGCTAAATAAAGCATTTATGTTCCAAAGCAAGAAGACAATAGATGTTTATGATGAAAGCATGTGCGTATTCTATGTAATGGGGTAAATATCAGAATAAACTTTTACAACAGTTGAAAGTGGCGACATCCAAGGACAAGAATGAGAGAAGGCAGAAATAGGGACTACGATTTTTATGCTATACTCTATAATGCCCATTGAATTTTTAACTATTTGGATATAATACTTTGGCAAAAAGTAAATAAAGGGCATTGAGTTTAACATGAATGTACTATAAAATTCAACATGTCTATTTCTAGATACATACTCTAGAGAAGCTCTCGCACATATTTATAAGAGGATATGTATTCAAAATACTGACCAAAAGTGAAATGTCAATCAGATGGAAAATAACTAAAATGTGCTATGTTTAAATGACAGAACATCATATAGCAAGTAAAAGCAACCCACTAATTACATATGTGTGTGTGTGTGTTTAAACAGTGGATTATAAAAACAATATTGTCCATAAAAAACAGTTGCAGAATGATATATACAGAATGAATTCATTTAAGTAGCGCTTAAAACATTAAACTGTACTCTAAATTTTATCTAACTTTATTTTTACATATGCACAAGCATAAAATTTGAATGAAAAGACACACTGAATTTACGAGTGAAAGGGGAAGGGAATGAGACTAGATTCGAGGGACGATGACTCCCAATTTATTCCAAATGTTTTAGTCACTATAGTATGAAAGGATAAAGCAAATATGATAAAATGTTAACTATTGAGGATTTTTCATGGTCATTTTACAGGTGTATGTTTTATTTCTGTAATTTCCTGTATTTTTCAAATATTTCAAATTTTAAAATTTAATTGCCCAAATTCTAAAATTGAATTTCACACACACTTAGCTTTATACATCTAAAGATTAAAAAGCAAAGTCTTCTTAATCTGAGGAAACACAATACTTTGACTGGAGTAAAGTTCACACAGATTGAAATTTACATACCCTATATGAATGTAATCTGTAGTAACTAACCAACTTGTAAAACTCTAATCAAAAACTTTTATTTAAAAACAAGCACATCTCTTCTCAAAAGCAACTCTTTGCGACTCCCTGGACCATAACACGCCAGGCTCCTCTCTCTGTCCACGGAATTCTCTGGGCAAGAATACTGGAATGGGTAACCATTCCCTTCTCCAGGGATCTTCCTGATCCAGGGATTGAACCCAGGTCTCTTACACTGCAGGCAAATTCTTTACCATCTGAACCACCAGGGAAAGCCCAAAAGTTATATTCATTTAAAAGTCATTTTAAATGAGTCACTGACCTGAAATGTAGACAGTAACTTTGTGTTTTACATAAAATTGTGTTGAAAACTACAGGCAGAATTATTAAGATTTTAAGCTATTATATTTTAAATATTATGATACTCAAGATATTAAGAAAATGAAAACACCCTTATTTGTGGAATATTTGTATAGTATGAGAATATTATATAGGATATACACAGGCTATTGATTCTCCATTACATACTTCTATACAGAGGCTACATTCAAATACCAAGCTTCTCCACTTAGTAATAAAGTTGATAAAGGAAGCATGGCAGGAAAACGCTTTAGTGCTTATGATGCTGGACTTGCAGTGTAGCAGTAGCAAATTTGGCTGTAAGAGCTGCCTAATTACATATTTATAAATGCATCTCATGTACCTTTGGGCTGGAATCAAGCCCCATAGCCGTTTCAGTTTATCAAGTAAATGAAGTAATTTTTATAAAACATTATGCAGTCGATTAAACCAAGCTACAATATACAATCATGATTATTTGTAAAGGCTATCATTTATGGACTGATTTTTTTGTTGTTATTTTATTGTATGGTTAAATGCCAGAGACTTGAACCAGCAAAACCTATCTAGATGGTATAAATCCAGAAAACTAATATGATGGCTCAGTAGCAATCTTCTTTTAATGATTATAGCTATTATTTAACATTCGTTATGCACTGGCATCATTCTCATTTTATAAAATATACCTGCCTTTTCAAAGGACCAGATTTTGGCTTTCTTTTTTTTTTACTCTTTTTGTTTCTATTTTATTAATTTCTGTGACTTACGCTGTTGTACTTTTTTCAACATTTAAAAATTAAAATCTAGCTCCCTAATTATCACTTTTTCTTACTTATGCATTTAGACCTTACATGTCACTCTTGGTTCTATTTTAGCACCAGACTATTCTCATTGTTATTACTTTATAAATGCTATTCAGTTTCCAATTCTATATATTTTAGCCATGAACGATTTAGTTTCCAAACACATAGTATTTGGGGCCATCTTTCTCTTTAGAGTTCTAATTTTGCTCAGAAAAGGAGCTCTTTATGACATGGATTGATATTTTCTGAAATCTTTCTGGCTTTGTACTGCTTGCTTTCTATAAATTCCTTACCCTTGTTTGAAATAATCTGTATTCTCTAATTGTTGACCAGAAGAGTCTATATATGATTATTAGATCAAGCATATTTCTGAGGATGTCCTGATATTTTCAATCTTTACTGATTTTTGCCTGTTCTGCCATTTTTAAAAGAGTTTCTCAAATTCTACTTACAATTCTTTAGACTTTCTGCTTTATATGTTTTGAGATCATGCCTCTAGTTACAGAAAGACTCGAGATGTTAAATTTCCCTTGTAAACTGTTACTTTAATCATTAAATGGTGACTTTTTCCTACTACATTTTTTTTCTTTGCCTCAAAGTCTATATTGATAGAAATTTGATTGATAATAGATGGTAAGACAACCCAAAATAGGTTTTGATATATCAGCAAAACCAACTGTCTTTGGTATTTTCCTGGCATATTATTTTCCATCCTTTTACGTTCAATATTTCTATGTCTTCATGTTTCAGATACTTCTTATAAACTGCTTAAGGGTGTTTTATTTTTTAAGTACTATAAAGCCTCTGGTTTTTAACAAGTCCAATTACTCGTATTTACTGTGATTATATTTGGCCTTCTTTCTACTCAAGATACGCTATGCTTTCCATGTGCTATGGTTTCCATTCCTGCTTCTTTGAATCTCTCCTTGTTTGGTATTGTTGCTGATCTTGCTGTTCTCCTTGTCTTCCTTCTAGTGAAGTGGTTTAATTTACTTTTTTCCTCTTTTTATGATAGTTACCCTTACAGTTTTAACACACTTGTTCTAAAGTCAATGGATACTGCTAATTCTTAGACCATTTGCTGTACTTATTAAAATTATTTCAACTTCTTTATTTTAACTGTAATATATACAAAACAAAATTACTATCTTAACCATTTTTAAGTGTACAGATCAGTAATGTTAATATTTTCAAATTGTTATGCACTCAACTTCCAAAACTCTTTTCATCTTACAAAACTGAAACTCTATATGCATTAGACAGCAACCCCCCCATTCATCTCTTTCCTGAGCCCTTTATAACCACCATTATATTTTCTATCTTTATGAATTTGACTACTCTAGGGAAATTGTATACATGGAATTCTATATTCTTTTTCTGACTGGCTTATTTCACTCAGCATAATATTCTCAAGGTTCATGCACATAATTACTCTTCAAAATACCCCTTCTTAAAATCAGTCTAATCAATAGTTATATGTATTTATTTCTTTGCTCAAAATGGCTTCTTACAACCACTTCTATATTTCAATTTTCATCTTCCTAAAATACATGATGTGAGAAACTGTGAGAAGTTCAGTGTGTTGTATACTCAGTCTTTTCCTAAAAATCTTTTAATTTTCCCTCATCTTCATCTTGAATAATTCAATTGAGTACACAATTTTAAGCTGATAGCAATTCTCCTTTCAGTACTTTTAAGATATTTTCTCAATGTCTTCTTGCATATACTATAACTGACAGGAAGTTTTCTATCTAAATGGCATTTCTCTAATAGAGAACTGTCTTTTCCCTTAGTATTTAAGATCTTCTCAGATTTCTTTTTATGTTCATGAAAAAGAGCCTATATATTTGTAGGTATGAATATGTATGGATTTATCTTTCTCATCAAACTCATTTTGATTTCTGTACGCATAGGTATGTGTTTGCATATCTTTAGAGAGAAAAAGAGAATGTGTGTGTGTGTCTATAGAGAGAGAGTTGGTTTTGTTTAGTTTTACGTACATCAGTCAGTTCAGTTGTTCGGTCGTGTCTGACTCTTTGAGAACCCATGGACTAGAGCACGGCAGGTCTCTCTGTCCATCACCAACTACCAGAGTTTACTCAAACTCATGTCCATTGAGTTGGTGATCCCATCCAACCATCTCATCCTCTGTCGTCCCCTTCTCCTCCTGCCTTCAATCTTTCGCAGCATCAGGGTCTTTTCAAATGAGTCAGATCTTGCATTAGGTGGCCAAAGTATTGGAGTTTCAGATTCAGTATCAGTGCTTCCAATCAATATTCAGGACTGTTTTCCTTTAGGATGGACTGGTTGGATCTCCTTGCAGTTCAAGGGACTCTCAAAAGTCTTCTCCAACACCACAGTTCAAAAGCATCAATTTTTCTGTGCTCAGCTTTCTTTATAGTCCAACTCTCACATCCATACATGACTACTGAGAAAACTATAGCCTTGACTAGACAGATCTTTGTTGGCAAAGTAATGTCACTGCTTTTCAATATGCTGTCTAGATTAGTCAGAACTTTCCTTCCAAGGACCAAGCATCTTTTAATTTCATGGCTGCAGTCACCATCTGCAGTGATTTTGGAGCCCCAAAAAATAAAGTCTGTCAGTTTCCACTGTTTCCTAATCTATTTGCCATGAAGTGATGAACCATGATCTTAGTTTTCTGAATGTTGAGCTTTAAGCCAACTTTTTCACTCTCCTCTTTCACCTTCATCAAGAGGCTCTTTAGTTCCTCTTCACTTTCTGCCATAAAGGTGGTGTCATCTGCATATCTGAGGCTATTGATATTTCTCTGGGCAGTCTTGATTCTAGCTTGTGCTTCATCCAGCCCAGTGTTTCTTACGATGTACTCTGCATATAAGTTAAATAAGCAGGGTGACTGTATACAGCCTTGACGTACTCCTTTTCCTACTTGGAACCAGCCTGGTGTTCCATGTCCAGTTCTAACTGTTGCTTCCTGACATGCATACAGATTTCTTAGGAGGTAGGTCAGGTGATCTGGTATTCCCATTGCTTTCAGAATTTTCCAGTTTGTAGTGATCCACATAGTCAAAGGCTTTGGTGTAGTCAATAAAGCAGACATTTTTCCGGAACTCTCTTGCTTTTTCGATGATCCAGTGGATGTTGACAATTTGATCTTTGGTTCTTCTGCCTTTTTTAAAACCAGCTTGAACAACTGGAAGGTCACGGTTCACATATTGCTAAAGCCTGGCTTGGAAAATTTTCTTTACTAGCATGTGAGATGAGTGCAATTGTGCAGTAGTTTGAGCATTCTTTGGCATTGCCTTTCTTTAGGATTGGAATGAAAACTGACCTTTTCCAGTCCCATGGCCACTGCTGAGTTTTCCAAATTTGCTGGCATATTAAGTGAAGCACTTTCACAGCATCGTCTTTTAGGATTTGAAATAGAGCAACTGGAATTCCATCACCTCCACTAATTTTGTTCCTAAGGCCCCCTTGACTTCACATTCCAGGATGTCTGTCTCTAGGTGAGTGATCACACCATCGTGATTATCTAGGTCATGAAGACCTTTTTTGTACAGTTCTTCTGTGTATTCTTACCACCTCTTCTTATCTTCTACTTCTGTAGGTCCATATCATTTCTGCCCTTTATTGAGCCCATCTTTGCATGAAATGTTCCCTTGGTATCTCTAATTCTCTTGAAGAGATCTCTAGTATTTCCCATTCTATTGTTTTCTCTATTTTTTGTACTGATCATTGTGGAAGGCTTTCTTATCTCTACTTGCTATTCTTTGGAACTCTGCATTCAAATGGGTATATCTTTCCTTTTCTCCTTTGCTTTTCATTTCTCTTCTTTTCACAGCTATTTGTAAGGCCTCCTCAGACAGCCATTTTGATTTTGTGCATTTCTTTTTCTTGGGGATGGTCTTGATCCCTGTATCCGGTTCAATGTCATGAACCTCCATCCATAGTTCATCAGGCATTTGTTTGTTTGTCTATCAGGTCTAGTCCCTTAAATGTATTTGTCACTTCCAGTGTATAATTGTAAGGCATTTGATTTAGGTCATACATGAATGGTCTAGCGGTTTTCCCTACTTTCTTTAATTTAAGTCTGAGTTTGGAAATGAGGAGCTGATCTGAGCCACAGTCAGCTCCTGGTCTTGTTTTTGCTGACTGTATAGAGCTTTTCCATCTTTGGCTGCAAAGAATAGAATCAATCTGACTTCGGTATTGACCATCTGGTGATGTCCATGTGTAGAGACATCTCCTTATGTTGTTGGAAGAGGGTGTTTGCTATGACCAGTGCATTCTCTTGGCAAAACTTTATTAACCTTTGCACTACTTCATTCTGTACTCCAAGGCCAAATTTGCCTGTTACTCCAGGTGTTTCTTGACTTCCTACTTTTGCATTCCATTCCCCTATAATGAAAAGGACATCTCTTTTGGGTGTTAGTTCTAGAAGGTATTATAGGTCTTCATAGAACCATTCAACTTCAGCTTCTTCACCATTACTGGTAGGGGCATAGACTTGGATTATTGTGATATTGAATTATTTGCCTTGGAAATGAACAGAGATCATTCTGTTGTTTTTGAGATTGTATCCAAGTACTGCATTTTAGAATCTTTTGTTGACTATGATGGCTACTCCATTTCTTCTAAGGGATTCTTGTCCACAATAGTAGATATAATGGTTATCTGAGTTAAATTCACCCATTCCAGTCCATTTTAGTTTGCTGATGCCTAAAATGCTGACATTCTCTCTTGCCATCTCCTGTTTGACCACTTCCATTTGCCTTGATTTTCATGGACCTAACATTCCAGGTTCCTATCCTCCTTACAGCATCAGATCTTGCTTCCATCACCAGTCACATCCACAACTGGGTGTTGTTTTTGCTTTGGCTCTGTCTCTTCATTGTTTCTGGAGTTATTTCTCCACTGATCTCCAGTAGCATATTGGGCACCTACTGATCTGGGGAGTTCATCTTTCAGTGTCCTATCTTTTTGCCTTTTCATACTGTTAATGGGGTTCTCAAGGCAAAATTAATGAAGTGGTTTGCCATTCCCTACTCCAGTGGACCACATTTTGTCAGAACTCTCTGCCATCTTGGGTGGCCCCACATGGCATGGGTCATAGTTTCATTGAGTTAGACAAGGCTATGTGTGGTCCATGTGATTTGTTAGTTTTCTGTGGTTGTGGTTTTCAGTCTGTCTGCCCCTCTGATGGAGAAGGATAAGAGGCTTATGGAAGCTTCTTGATGGGAAAGACTGACCAAGGGGGAAACTGGTTCCTGTTCTGATGGGTGGGGCCATGCTCAGTAAATATTAATCTGATTTTCTGTTGATGGGTGGAGCTGTGTTCCCTCTCTGCTATTTCAGTTCAGTTCAGTTCAGTCCTGTCTGACTCTTTGCAACCCCATGGACTGCAGCATGTCAGGCTTCCCTATCCATCACCAACTCCCAGAGTTTAGTCAAATTCATGTCCATTAAGTTGGTGATATCATCCAACCATCTCATCCTCTGTTGTCCCCTTCTCCTCTCACTTTCAATCTTTCCTAGCATTAGGGTCTTTTCAAATGAGTCAGCTCTTTGCATCAGGTGGCCAAAGTATTGGAGTTTCAGCTTCAACATCAGTCCTTTCAATGAACACTCAGGACTGCTTTCCTTTAGGATGGACTGGTTGGATCTCCTTGCAGTCCAAGGGACTCTCAAAAGTCTTCTTCAACACCACAGTTCAAAAGCATCAATTCTTCAGTGCTCAGCTTTCTTTATAGTCCAACTGTCACATCCATACATGACTACTGGAAAAACTATAGCCTAGACCTGATGGACCTTTGTTGGCAAAGTGATGTCTCTGCTTTTTAATATGCTCTCTAGGTTGGTCATAACTTTCCTTCCAAGGAGCAAGCATCTTTTAATTTGATGGCTGCAGTCACCATCTGCAGTGATTTTGGAGCCCCCCAAAATAAAGTCTGCCATTGTTTCCACTGTTTCTCCATCTATTTGCTATGAAGTGATGGTACCAGCTCTACCTGGGGCCAAACTATGGTGGAAGTAATGAAGATAATGGTGACCTCCTTCAAAAGATCCCATGCATGTACTACTGCTACACTCAGTGCCCCCAACCCTGCAGCAGGCCACCACTGAACCACACCTCTGCTGGAGACTCCTGGACACTCACTTTACTTACATAAAGTTCATTTTAAGTTTTGAATCTGAAGACTCTGTTTCTGGAAAAAAAAATGATCATCATTTTCTCTTTTAATATTGGTTATTTTTCATTCTGGAACTCTTATTAGACAAATGTTGATTTTTATCTATTCTCCATTAAATAATCATCCTTTCATATTTTCTATACCTTATCTATTCTACATTCTAGTAATACAGTAGACAGAGGGTTTTTCAGCAAATGATCACCGCCTTTCCCTAGCCCTACATGAGGAATAACATTTCTCTGCTACTGATGTGGGCTTGCATAGTTGGACTTGTTTCTTGGCCTTCTGCTTTTTGCATGAGAACAGGTCTACCTTGAAGATGAGATATTTGTGAAGCAGGCTTAGTCTCAGTCTGCAGCTTGGAGACCAGCTGAGCCCCGCTGACATCAGCCAAACTCCATCCCACTCACAAGTGCAAGATAAGAAATACATGCATATTATTGTGCATTAATAGGACTGAGGGTGTTTTGAAAGGCAGAAAAATTGGACAGATACAAAATTTGGTATTTAAAGTGCTGCTGTAACAAAAACCTAAATTATGTAGCACTAACCTTGGGAATGGGCAGCAGGCAATGATGTAATTGTCACTGGAGAGTTGAAAAATGGCAACATCGTTATCTAATGGCAATTGTCACCTGCCATAACATGGAAGGCAGAACATGTATTTAATAAACTTGTGAAATTAGGTGAGATTATTTAAAAGCAGAATGTTAAAAAGTGGACTGCTAGCTGCCACTTGCAAAGGGATAAGAAAGAGATGAACTCAGGCTTCCTTGGTGGCTCAGTGGTAAAGAAGTCACCTGCCAATACAGGGGACACAGGTTCGCTCCCAGGCCCGGGATGATCCCACATGCCGCAGGACAAATAAGCCCATGAGCCATAATTACTGAGCTCATCTGCCTAGAGCCATTGCTCTGCAACAAAGGAAACCACAGCAATGAGAAGCCTGTGCACTGCAACTAGAGAGAGCAGCCTCTGCTCGCCACAAGAGAAAGCCCGTGCACAGCAACAAAGCACAGCCATAAATGAACAAGATAAATAAAGAAATCTTCTTTAAAATTTAAAATAAGAAAGAGATGAAAGGAACTGCCTGAATTATAGAGTTGAGAAAAACTTAAGAGTCCAGAAATTCTGAAACTTACAGGATTCAAACAGAAATTGTTTATCACTAAATTCCAACTTCAGAGAAGAAGCAGTGATACTTGAGGATCTATTGCCAGTGATACTTGACCTGGGATAAAGACAAAATCTCTAAAGAAGTTCACCATTACCTTCCTTACCCCTACCATAGTTTGGCCTCAGGCCAAACAACCAGGAGAGAACAAAGCCCATCAAAAGAAAATTGGATTAAAGATTTACCAAACATGGCCTGGGCCATCAGACCCAGTTTCCCCACAGTCAGTCTCTCTCATCAGGAAGCTTCCATAAGCCTCTTATCCTTCTCCATCAGAGGGCTGATAGAATGAAAACCACAACCACAGAAAACTAACCAAACTGATCACATGGATCACGGCCTTGTCTAACTCAATGAAACTATGAGCCATGCTGTGTAGGACCACATAAGACAGACGGATCATGATGGAGAATTCTGCAAAACATGGTCCACTGGAGAAGAGAATGGCAAACCACTTCAGGATTCTTGCCTTGAGAACCCCATGAACAGCATGAAATGGCAATGAAAGATGTACTCCCCAGGTCAGTAGTTGCCCAATATGCTACTAGAGAAGAGTGGAGAAATAACTCCAGAAACAATGAAGAGGCAGAGCCAAAGCAAAAACAACACCCAGTTTGTAGATGTGACTGGTGATGGAAGTAAAATCCAATGCTGCAAAGAACCATATTGCATAGGAACCTGGAACGTTACGTCCATGAATCAAGGTAAATTGGAAGTGGTCAAATAGGAGATGGCAAGAGTGAACATTGACATTTTAGGAATCAGTGAATTAAAGTGGACTGGAATGGGCAAATTTAATTCAGATGACCATTATATCTACTGTTATGGGCAAGAATCCCTTAGAAGAAATAGAATAGCCCTCATAGTCAACAAAAGAGTTTGAAATGCAGTACTTGGTCTGCAATCTCAAAAATGATAGCATGATCTCTGTTCATTCCCAAGGCAACCCATTCAATATCACAGTAATCCAAGTATATGCCCCAACCACCAATGCTGAAACAGCTGAAGTTGAACAGTTCCATGATGACCTACAAGACCTTCTAAAACTAATGCCGAGAAAAGATGTCCTTTTCATCATAGGGAACTGGAATGCAAAAGTAGGAAGTCAAGAGATGCCTGGAGTAACAGACAAATTTGGCCTTGGGGTACAGAATGAAGCAGGGCAAAGGCTAACAGAGTTTTGCCAAGAGAACACACTGATCATAGCAACCACCCTCTTCCAACAACACAAGAGACAACTCTACACATGGACATCACCAGAAAGTCAATGCCAAAATCAGATTGATTCTATTCTTTGCAGCCAAAGGTGGAGAAGCTCTATATAGTCAGCAAAAGCAAGACTAGGAGCTGACTGTGGTTAAGATCATGAACTCCTTATTGCCAAATTCAGACTTAAATTGAAGAAAGTAGGGAAAACCACTAGGCCAAAAAGGGATAAGATCTGATAGAGTGCCAGAAGAAGTATGGACAGAGGTTCATGACATTGTACAGGAGGCAGTGATCAAGACCATCCCTAAGAAAAAGAAATGGAAAAAGGCAAAATGGTTTTCTGAGGAGGGATTGCAAATAGCTGAGAAATGAAGAGAAGTTAAAAGCAAAGGAGAGAAGGAAAGCTATACCCATTTGAATGCAGAGTTCCAAAGAATAGCAAGGAGAGAAGAGAAACCCTTCCACAGCCATCAATGCAAAGAAATAATGGAAAACAATGGAATGGGAAAGACTAGAGATCTCTTCAAAATATTAGAGATACCAAGGGAACATTTCATGCAAAGATGGGCACAGTAAAGGACAGAAATGATATGGACCTAACAGAAGCAGCTTTAAGAAGGGGTGGCAAGAATACACAGAATAACTATACAAAAAAGATCTTAAAGACCCAGATAACCACGATGGTGTGATCACTCAGCTAGAGCCAGACATCCTGGAATGTGAAGTCAAGTGGGCCTTAGGAAGCACCATTATGAACAAAGCTAGTGTCAGTCAGCCAGTCAGTTCAGTCACTCAGTCGTGTCCAGCTCTTTGCAACCCCATGAACCGCAGCACGCCAGGCCTCCCTGTCCATCACCAACTCCTGGAGTTCACTCAAACTCACGTACATTAAGTCAGTGATGCCATCCAGCCATCTCATCCTCTGTCGTTCCCTTCTCCTCCTGCCCCCAATCCCTCCCAGCATCAGTCTTTTCCAATGAGTCAACTCGCCACATGAGGTGGCCACCGTACTGGAGTTTCAGCTTTAGCATCATTCCTTCCAATGAACACCCAGGACTGATCTTCTTTAGAATGGACTGGTTGGATCTCCCTGAAGTCCAAGGGACTCTCAAGAGTCTTCTCCAACACCACACTTCAAAAGCATCAATTCTTCAGCGCTCATCCTTCTTCACAGTCCAACTCTCACATCCATACATGACGACTGGAAAAACCATAGCCTTGACTAGACGGACCTTTGTTGGCAAAGTAATGTCTCTGCTTTTGAATATGCCATCTAGGTTGGTCATAACTTTCCTTCCAAGGAGTAAGTGTCTTTTAATTTCATGGCTGCAATCACTGTTTCCCCATCTATTTCCCATGAAGTGATGGGACCAGCTAGTGAAGGTGATGGAATTCCAGATTAGCTATTTCAAATCTTTAAAGATGATGGTGTTAAAATGCTGCACTCAATATGCCAGCAAAATTGAAAAACTCAGCAGTGGCCACAGGACTGGAAAGGTCAGTTTTCATTCCAATCCCAAAGAAAGGCAATGCCAAAGAATGCTCAAACTGCCACACAATTCCACTCATCTCACATGCTAGTAAATTAATGCTCAAAATTCTTCAAGCCAGGCTTCACCAGTACCTGAACCATGAACTTCCAGATTTTCAAGCTGGATTGAGAAAAGCAGAGGAACCAGAGATCAAATGGCCAACATCCACTGGATCAAAGAAAAAGCAAGAGAACTCCAGAACTTCTGCTTTATTGACTACACCAAAGCCTTTGACTGTGTGGATTACAACAAAATATGGAAAATTCTTAAAGAGATGGGAACACCAGACCACCTGACCTGTCTCCTGAGAAATCTCTATGCAGGTCAAGCAGAAACAGTTAGAATTGGATATGGAACAACAGACTGGTTCCAAATTGTGAAGTAATACATCAAGGTAGCATATTGTTACCTGCTTATTTAACTTATATGCATAATACATCATGGGAAATGCCAGGCTGGAGGAAGCACAAGCTGGAATCGAGATTGCCTGGAGAAATATCAATAACCTCAGATATTCTGATGACACCACCCTTATGGAAGAAAGTGAATAGGAACTCTTTCATCAAGCACCTCTTGATGAAAGTGAAAGAAAAGAGTGAAAAAGTTGGCTTAAAACTCAATATTTAGAAAACGAAGATCATGGCATCTGGTCCCATCACTTCATGGAAATAGATTGGGAAACAGTGGATACTGTGGCAGACTTTATTTTGAAGGCTCCAAAATCACTGCAGATGGTGACTGCAGCCATGAAATTAAAAGATGCTTGCTCCTTGGAAGGAAAGTTATGACCAACCTAGACAGCATATTAAAAAGCAGAGACATTACCTTGCCAGCAAAGATCCATCTAGTCAAGTCTATGTTTTTCCCAGTAGTCATGTATGGATGTGAGAGTTGGACTATAAAGAAAGCTGAGCACAGAAGAATTGATGTTTTTGAACTGTGGTGTTGGAGAAGACTCTTGAGAGTCCCTTGGACTGCAAGGAGATCCAACCAATCCATCCTAAAGCACAACAGTCCTGAATATTCACTGGGAGAACTGATGCTGAAGCTGAAGCTCCAATACTTTGGCCACCTGATGCAAAGAACTGACTCATTAGAAAAGACCCTATGGCTGGGAAAGATTGAAGGTAGGAGGAGAAGAGGACGACAGATAATGAGATGATTGGATGGCATCACCAATTTGATGGATATTAGTTTGAGCAAGCCCCAGGAGTTGGTGATAGGCAGGGAAGCCTGGCATGCTGCAGTCCATGGGGTCGCAAAGAGTCAGACATGACTGAGCCACTGAACTATACTGAACTAGTCATTACATACTGGATGCTCCCTGGAATGGAGCATCTCCTAGAGATGGTAGCCTTTTGTTTGATATATTATGTGCCATGTTAAGTCACTTCAGTCGTTTCTGACTCTGTGTGACCGTACGAACTGTAGTCAGCCAGGCTCTTCGGTCCATGGGATTCTCCAGGCAAGAATACTGAAATGGATTGCCATTCCCTTCTCCAGGGGATCTTCCCAACCCAGGGATCGAACCAGTGTGTCTTCTGTCTAACCTGCACTGACAGGCGAGTTCTTTACCACTAGCACTACCTGGGAATAACACCAAACCTTCTGTAAGCCCTTTGTTAGTGGAGATGTTTGAGATACTGCTGGCAGGAAAGGAAAATTCATACCTGTAATCAAGATAAATCATTGCCTTTTCCAGAATTAGGGTCCAATGTATTTAACATGACACAATTTGTTTCTCCTTTAGGGATGATTCCATATTACAGGCTCAGTATTGATCTCTGTTCCCAATAAGTTGGATGTTTGGCAGCAGTAACAGATAGAACAGTCTTGATAAGCAGGAGACTGCGCTGCAGTCCCCTTGTATAGCCATCATCCCTGCAACTGTGGCTATGATATTCATGTGTTTGTTGTTACAGCCCTGAGGATAGAGGCTATTTGATGTCAACTGTTTGAGTCATTCAGTCTGTTTGTTCCAATATTATTCTGAGGTATATGATTGATGGTTGGTGCTCACATACAATACAAAATTCTTGACACTTTTGCCCATCTCCCTAGGGACATCCATATAACTTTACCTCAGACCTTCTGGCCCTCAGACTAACAATATTTCTCCTTTCAGGTCCCTGAACAAACTTGTCTTTCCATGCAAAATGGATGACTAGGTGTACCAACCAAAATTCTGCTCATTGAGAGAATTTATCCTGGTCTCATTTTTTTTTAAACCCACTCATGAATGGATCTGTAGGGCAACTACCATCCCTTTCTTGACTTTCACCCACATACTGATTTGAATCATTCATAAATAAAGCTCAAGCTTTTCCTTTTATCGGAAACTAGTCATTAGGTATCCATCATGCAGCCATAGAGATGAGTGTAGGTAGTAGGTGTCTACTACTCGTGTTACCTACTGAATCTTCTCACTTGGATAGAAAGTGAAAGTGTTTGTCACTCAGTTGTGTCCAATTCTTTGTGACCCCATGAACTGTAGCCAACCAGGCTCCTCTGTCCATGGAATTCTCCAGGCAAGAATACTGGACGGGGATGCCATTTCCTTCTCCAGGGGATCTTCCTGATCCAGGGATTGAAGCCGGGTCTCCTGCATTGCAGGGAGATTCTTTACCATCTGAGCCACCAGGGAAGGGATCTATAAAGATAAAGGATATGGTTTAACAAAGTCTTGACAGGACCCAAAGTATTTCCAAGTCTATAAAGTAAGATAGTTCAGTTCAGTCGCTCAGTCGTGTCTGACTCTTTGTGACCCCATTAATCACAGCATGCCAGGCCTCTCTGTCCATCACCAGCTCCCAGAGTTCACTCAGACTCACGTCCATTGAGTCAGTGATGCCATCCAGCCATCTCATCCTCTGTCGTCCCCTTCTCTCCTGCCCCCAATCCCTCCCAGCATCAGAGTCTTTTCCACTGAGTCAACTCTTCTCACGAGGTGACCAAAGTACTGGAGTTTCAGCTTTAGCATCATTCCTTCCAAAGAAATCCCAGGGCTGATCTCCTTCAGAATGGACTGGTTGGATCTCCTTGCAGTGCAAGGGACTCTCGAGAGTCTTTGCCAACACCACAGTTCAAAAGCATCAATTCTTTGGCGCCCATCCTTCTTCACAGTCCAACTCTCATATCCATACATGACCACAGGAAAAACCATAGCCTTGACTAGACGGACCTTAGTTGGCAAAGTAATGTCTCTGCTTTTGAATATACTATCTAGGTTGGTCATAACTTTTCTTCCAAGGAGTAAGCGTCTTAATTTCATGGCTGCAATCACCATCTGCAGTGATTTTGGAGCCCCCAAAAATAAAGCATGACACTGTTTCCACTGTTTCCCCATCTATTTCCCATGAAGTGATGGGACTGGATGCCATGATCTTCATTTTCTGAGTGTTGAGCTTCAGGCCAACTTTTTCACTCTCCTCTTTCACTTTCATCAAGAGGCCTTTTAGTTCGTCTTCACTTTCTGCCATAAGGGTGGTGTCATCTGCATATCTGAGGTGATTGATATTTCTCCTGGCAATCTTGATTCCAGCTTGTGTTTCTTCCAGCCCAGCGTTTCTCATGATGTACTCTGCATATAAGTTAAAGAAGCAGGGTGACAATATACAGCCTTGACATACTCCTTTTCCTATTTGGAACCAGTCTGTTATTCCATGTCCAGTTCTAACTGTTGCTTCTTGACCTGCATACAGATTTCCCAAGAGGCAGGTCAGGTGGTCTGGTATTCCCATCTCTTTCAGAATTTTCCACAGTTTATTGTAATCCACACAGTCAAAGGCTTTGGCATAGTCAATAAAGCAGAAATAGATGTTTTTCTGGAACTCTCTTGATTTTTCCATGATCCAGCGGATGTTGGCAATTTGATCTCTGGTTCCTCTGCCTTTTCTAAAACCAGTTTGAACATCAGGAATTTCACGGTTCACGTATCATATCTCAAAAAGAACTGTGAGTGAGCCTTTTGGTATGTAGGATTGACTGGAATCAATACAAAGGAAATCCATGACTGTTTCTTAAAGCTGTTCTAGCAAAAGGCACCACAGGTTTGAACTGAAAGAAACTGAGGCTCTACAGATATAAAAAACCTTTAGGCCCCAACTTTCTACAGGCAGGGACCAGACCGTGAAAGCATCTTAGCCACCAAGAAGAGCCCTTTTCAGAAGTGACTAGGGAGGAGTATAAAATAAATAAATAAACAAAGATCCTTCCACCTCACCAGAGGACAGAGCAAAGAGCCATGAAGAAGCATGGATGGGAACGATGTTCACCAAGGAACATTATGCTTCCTCAAGGTGGAGGTATTTGGAAATACTTGTCTAGCAGGATTTCAAAATTGGTATGAGCCAGTCAGTGACTCCTATCTGTATCTCATTCTTCTCCTTTTCAAATGGAAGTGTCTTTTATAGTTACCCTTTCCCTTTTCCACCATCATATATTGAATATTTGAGAGCAGATACTTTATCCTATAAGTTTCTAGGTCTTTGAATCCAAAGAGATACTCTAAAACTTCATGTGATCCTAAACTTTAAATCTGATGTCATGCTTGAATGAGACTTTGGGGGTGTCTTGAAATGAAAGAGAGTGTATATTACATATGGTTGATGAAAGAATATTTATGACTGTAAAAGAAGACTGTAGTAATTAGATTTAAAACATTGTTCAACAGAGAGTCATTTGTCCCCTTCCTCCTCTGGAGAGGAGGACTTTTTTGCCCTTATTTAATGTGGAGTTTGGCTATATAATGTCCTTTGGCCAAATGAATGTTAATAGACATGACAAGACCAGAGGCTTGCAGTGTGCTTACATGACTAAGATTTCTTTCTTGCATTCCAGCTTTTCACATCAGAAGAATATCCCTCAGGTATACTGATTCTTATGGTAACAGAAATGTAGGGCATACTTATACCAAACTTGTGGCTAGAGCCAAAGTCAGTTGAGTTTAAATAAGATTTTTCAAACCTTAGTAACAATAGACTTGCAAGAAATAAATGAAAGTTTATTCCCTGTATGCCACCAAGTGTTTGGATGATTGGCTACACAGCAAAAGCCAAGTAATATAAGCAGATTTTTCTCAGATAAATAATTCAATTTGAGGTGGAGGAGGGGGAGGTTAGGGATTAACAGTGCTTTCCCGGTGATTTAGCAGTAAAGAATCCGCCTGCAAGGCAGGAGCTGCAGGAGACATGAGTTCGATCCCTGGGTCAGAAAGATCCACTTGAGGAGGGCATGGCAACACACTCCAGTATTCTTGCTTGGAGAATTCCATGGACAGAGGAGCCTAGTGGGCTATATAGCCCATGGGGTCACAAAGAGTTGGACTTGACTGAAGTGACTGGGCATGCACACAGGAGATTAAAAGATACAAACTCCTGTGTATAAAATAAATAAACAATAAGGATATATTATACAATATAGGGAAATATATACACTATTTTGTAATAACTTTAAATGGAGCATAATATATAAAAATATTAAATCAATATGTTGTATACCTGAAACTAATATTATACCATAAAGCAACTATAGTTCAATAAAAAATAAAATTTAAAAGGACCCAATTTCTGAGTTGTTTCTTTATTTGCATCTTATTTGTAATTTGACCTATTGTTGTTACCTGAATGTGGTACCCAACACCAATTCATATTTTTAAGCCCTAATGCCCAGTGCCATGCTATTTGGAAGTGGGGTCTTTGGAGGGCAATTAGGATTACATTATGATAGTGGGGTCCTCATGATGGGATGTGTGCCCTTATCAAAATAAAGGAAGAAACAGGAGATGGCTCTCTCACCCTGACTGACTACTTGAATTCAGCCATCAGTCACCAACTATCTTTGGACTGAGACTTACACAATTGGCACCTTCTGTAGGTTCTCAGGTCTTCAAACTCAGACTGGAATTTATACCAATGGCTATCCTAGCCCTCCAGCTTCCAGACAGAAGATCACAGGACTTCTCAGCTTCTATAACTGCTTAAGCCAATAGACACACACACACACACACACACACACACACACACACACACACACACATGTACATCCTATATATGTACATGTGTGTCCTATACATTTGTGTGTATATAGGACACATATATATGGGACATATATACAAATATATAGGATATATATATATTTAGGATATATATATGTCCTATTACTTTTGTTTCTTTGAAGGATCTTGACTAATAAAGAAATTGGTACTAAGAAGTAAGATACTGTTGTAACAAATACATAAAAATGTGGACCAGCTTTGTAACTGGGTAATGGGAAGAGGCTGGAAGAATTTTGAAGTGCCTGGTAGAAAAAGCTCATGTTGTCATAAGGGAATGCTAAAGGTGATATTGGTGAGAGCTCAGAAAGGAAAGAGGAGAACTAGAGAGAAAGCATCTACCTTCTTAGAAAATACATAATCATGAACAGAATGTTAGGAGGAATGTGGATGGTAAAGGTCATTCTGATGAAATCTCAGATGAAACGAGGAACAGACTATTGGAAACTGGAGGAAAGGCTTTCCTTGTTAAAAAGTGGCCAAGAATTTGGCTGACTTGTGTTTGTGTTCTAATGTATAGTGGAAGGTAGAACTTGCAAATGATGACACTGGATTTTTAGCTGAGATTTCTAAACAAAGTGTGAAGAAGTAGGAGTAGCTTGGTTCTTTCTGATTGCATATAAGACATATTTAAATTGAAGATAGAACTATTGAGCAAAAAGGAACTAGAACTTAAATATTTGGAAAATGCTGATCCTGCCCACACACACACACACAAATAACAAAGTGTATTCATAAGAGAATGCTAAGGGTATGGCTGACTGACCATTCAATTAGGAGTTTAACATGGGTGTGAATCACAGATCTAATCAACCATCCCAGCAACCCTGCCAGTTTGAACTGAAAGGAATGGAGAGGGGACAAAACCAAAGAAAGCTGTCAGAGTTTTTACATCCTAAATCACCCAAATCATAATGCTGTTTATCTGTGAACAGGTGCTATTTTTCAAGATAAGGGAAGAATGGCCCTGGGGGGTGATTCAGAGATCATCAGGGCCACCACCACATTTTCAACAGGCTAGACAGCCACCAGGGGAAGCCAGAGTGAGACTGCCTGGAGCTGTGGAGGCATGACGCCCACTGTCAGAGCTGAGGTGAAGACTGCGTGTTCCCACTGAGCCACTGAGGAGATACTGCCACTACAGAAGATTTGAGCATCTAACCAAGACTATTCTCTCACCTTAAGATCCAATGGGAATTGCCTTGCTAGAGTCTAACTTGCTGGGACCCACACCCTTCCTTCTCTCACACTTCTCCCATTAAGAATGGAAATGTCTAACCTATACCTTTCTCACATTGAATTACGCAAGTGCAAAACTTGTCTGGTTACACAGGTTCACAGCTCCAGAGGAATTTTTCCCTTAGGATGAATCATACCTGGAGTCTCACCCACAAGGGATTTAGATGAGACTTTGACTGAGGTTCGTGACATAGTACAGGAGACAGGGATCAAGATCATCCCCACGGAAAGGAAATGCAAAAAAGCAAAATGGCTATCTGGAGAGGCCTTACAAACAGCTGTGAAAAGAAGAGAAGCGAAAAGCAAAAGAGAAAAGGAAAGATCAAAGCATCTGAATGCAGAGTTCCAAAGAATAGCAAGGAGAGATAAGAAAGCCTTCCTCAGTGATCAATGCAAAGAAATAGAAGAAAACAACAGAATGGGAAAGACAATGGCACCCCACTCCAGTACTCTTGCCTGGAAAATCCCATGGACAGAGGAGCCTGGTAGGCTGCAGTCCATGGGGTCGCTACTAGTCGGACACGACTGAGCAACTTCACTTTCACTTTTCATTTTCATGCATTGGAGAAGGAAATGGCAAGCCACTCCAGTGTTCTTGCCTGGAGAATCCTAGGGACGGGGGAGCCTGGTGGGCCACTGTCTATGGGGTTGCACAGAGTCAGACATGACTGAAGCGACTTAGCAGCAGCAGCAGCAGAGATCTCTTCAAGAAAATTAGAGATCCCAAGGGAACATTTCATGCAAAGATGGGCTCAATAAAGGACAGAAATGGTACGGACCTAAGAGAAGCAGAAGATATTAAGAAGAGGTGGCAAGAATACACAGAACTGTACAAAAAAGCTCTTCACGACCCAGAAAATCACGATGGTGTGATCACTCACCTAGAGACAGACATCCTGGAATGTGAAGTCAAGTGGGCCTTAGAAAGCATCACTACCAACAAAGCTAGTGGAGGTGATGAAATTCCAGTTGAGCTATTTCAAATCCTGGAAGACGATGCTGTGAAAGTGCTGCACTCAATATGCCAGCAAATTTGGAAAACTCAGCAGTGGCCACAGAACTGGAAAAGGTCAGTTTTCATTCCAATCCCAAAGAAAGGCAATGCCAAAGAATGCTGTAACTACCACACAATTGCACTCATCTCACACGCTAGCAAAGTAATACTCAAAATTCTCCAAGCCAGGCTTCAGCAATACATGAACCATGAACTTCCAGATGTTCAAGCTGGTTTTAGAAAAGGCAGAGGAACCAGAGATCAAATTGCCAACATCTGCTGGATCATTGAAAAAGCAAAAGAGTTCTAGAAAAACATCTATTTCTGCTTTATTGACTATGCCAAAGCCTTTGACTGTGTGGATCACAAGAAACTGTGGAAAATTCTGAAAGAGATGGGAATACCAGACCATGTGACCTGCCTCTTGAGAAACCTATATGCAGGTCAAGAAGCAACAGTTAGAACTGGACATGGACCAACAGACTGGTTCCAAATAGGAAAAGGAGTATGTCAAGGCTGTATATTGTCACCCTGTTTATTTAACTTATATGCAGAGTACATCATGAGAAATGCTGGACTGGAAGAAACACAAGCTGGAATCAAGATTGCCAGGAGAAATATCAATCACCTCAGATATGCAGATGACACCACCCTTATGGCAGAAAGTGAAGAGGAACTGAAAAGCCTCTTGTTGAAAGTGAAAGAGGAGGGTGAAAAAGTTGGCTTAAAGCTTAACATTCAGAAAACAAAGATCATGGCATCCGGTCCCATCACTTTATGGCAAATAGATGGGGAAACAGTGGAAACAGCGTCACACTTTAAATTTGGGGGCTCCAAAATCACTGCAGATGGTGACTGCAGCCATGAAATTAAAAGACACTTACTCCTTGGAAGAAAATTTATGACCAACCTAGATAGCATATTGAAAAGCAGAGACATTACTTTGCCCACCAAGGTCCGTCTAGTCAAGGCTATGGTTTTTCCTGTGGTCATGTATGGATGCGAGAGTTGGACTGTGAAGAAAGCTGAGCGCTGAAGAATTGATGCTTTTGAATTGTGGTGTTGGAGAAGACTCTTGAGAATCCCTTGGACTGCAAGGTGATCCAACCAGTCCATTCTAAAGGAGATCAGCCCTGGGTGTTCTTTGGAAGGACTGATGCTAAAGCTGAAACTCCAGTACTCTGGCCACCTCATGAGAAGAGTTGACTCATTGGAAAAGACTCTGATGCTGGGAGGGATTGGGGGCAGGAGGAAAAGTAGACGACAGAGGATGAGATGGCTGGATGGCATCACTGACTCGATGGACGTGAGTTTGAGTGAACTCAGGGAGTTGGTGATGGACAGGGCAGCCTGGAGTGCTGCCATTCATGGGGTTGCAAGGAGTCGGACCCGACTGAGTGACTGAACTGTACTGAACTTGACTAGAATTAATCCTGGAATGAGTCAAGACTTTCGGGCCTGTTCAGATAGAGTGAAAGTATTTTGCCTGTGAGAAGGATATAAACTCGGGAAAGCCAATGTCAGAATGCTATGGACTGAATGTTATTGTGTACCATGACCCCCCAAATTCAAATATTGAAGCTCTAATCTCCAGTGTGATGGTATTTGGAAGTGGGACATTTAGGAAGTGATTAGAGATAGAGCGAGTCATAAAAATGGGGTCCTCGGGATGGGATTAAAGTCCTTGTAATAATGAGAGACAGGAAATTGACACCAGTTTACAGAAAACATAGTAACTTTAGCTCTCACTATCACCTCCAATTGTTAGCCACCAGAAAGGAAGAACAGGAATGGTGGAGTGATGAACATGATCCTTCCTTACACAAGAATGAATAAGACATTTCACACATTACTTTAGCTCACACTCTATTGACTACAACCTAGAACATGACCACATGTATTAGCAAGGGAGATTAAGTAACCATGGTGTATTCACTTGTTCATAAATTGAGAGACAACACTGTTAAGATGGCTTTACTCACCAAATTGATCTACAAATTTCGGTAATCTTTGTAAAATTCCCAGCCGACTACTCTACAAAAATTGAGAAGCTAATTCTAATATTCTTATGGAATTTCAAGAATCTCAGAATAGACAAACAATCCTAAGAAAAAAGAATAAAGCTGAAGAACTCACACTTCTCAATTTCAAAGTATATTGCAAAGTTAGAGTAATCAAAGCAATGTGATAGTGCCATAAGGATAAACATAGAGGTGAATGAAATAGAACTGAGAATCTTTGTAGCTCTGGTTAGTTACTTTTCAAAAAGGCGCCAAGACAAATGGAGGAAAGAATAATATTTTTAACTAGTAGTGCTGGAATTTCCACATGCAAAAGAGTTAAATTAGACCCATCCCTCACATCACATACAAAATTTAACTCAAAATGGATCAAAGACTAAATGTAAGATCCAAACTATAAGACTCTGAGGAGAATTGTCTATATAATAAAGATCTAGTATCTAAAATATCTAAAGGACACTTACAACTCAATAATAAAAAAGATAAATAATCCAAGTAGAAAATGGGCAAAGGATGTGGATAGATATTTATCCAAAGAAGATATGCAAAGGGTCAATAAGCAAAAAAAAAAAAAAAAAAAAGGATGTTAACATCATTAGCCATTAGGGAAACGCAAATCAAAACCACAGTGAGATATCACGTCACACACACAAGAATGCCTATAGTCAAAAAGACAGATAATAACAAGGGTTTCTCAGAGTTGGAGAAATTGGGACTCTCAGAGACTGCTAGCGGCAATGTAAAATGGTGCAGTCACTTTGGAAAACAGTCTGCCTGTTCTTCAAATGACTAGACCCAGAGTGACCATTTGACCCAGCAATCCCACTCCCAGGTATATACCCCCCAAAAGTGAAAATACACATCGGTACAAGCAATTTTACACCATGTTCACAGCAACATTATTCATAGTAGTCCAAAAGTGAAAACATCCCAAATGTCCATCAACTATGAGGAGATTAAATTAAATGTGGTATATCTATACAATAGAATTATTATTATTCAATATAAAGAAATGATGCATGGATACATGCTACAGCATGGATGAATCTTGAAAACATTATGCAAAATCAAAGAGGCCAGTCACAAGGGAGCATATATTGTATGATTCTATTTAAATGAAAGGTCCAAAAAGGCAAATCTATATAGAAAGTAGCTTCCCGGGTGGCTTAGACAGTAAAGAATGTGGGAGTAAAGAATGTGCACAATGTGGGGGACCTGGGTTTGATCCCTGGGTTGGGAAGATCTCCTGGAGGAGGGCATGGCAACCCACTCCAGTATTGTTGCCTGCAGAATCCCCATGGACGGAGGAACCTGGCGGGCTAACAGTCCATGGGGTCGCAAAGAGAGGACGTGACTGAGAGACTTGGCAGAGCATGCAACATTTACAAAGTAGATTCATGACTACTTGGGGCTGAGGGGCTGAGGGCTTTGGGGTGACAGCCCAGGGGTGTGGAGTTTGGGGGAGGGTAATGAGAATATTCTAATATTGATTGTGGCAATAGATGCACAACTGTGAATATACTAAAAGACATTAGATGGCACACTTCAAAGGAGTCAAATATATGGCATGTGGAATTATATCTCAAAGCGGTTTTTAAAAAGAAAACACAGTCAGAGTGTTTAATTGTGTAGCCATGTGTTCAGCTGAAACTTCTGTTGCTATGGAAGAAAAGGAGAGTATATGTTTGGAGACCATAAGCAATCTCTGCCATAGGGAGTACTATGACTTTTGGCATACACACGTTTCCAATTTAGCAGAAAATCCTGTTATATTAAGAATGCCCAATATCATTAATATAGTGACTTACTGAATTCGTGTGACATTATGCAAAAGTAATGAAGTAACAGTCAGGTTATCTGGTTGCTAGTCCTAAACCTACCCTTTCACTAGCTTTACGACCTGGGAAGGTCACAACCTCACTTATTAAACTGTTCATCCGAAAGGTAAGGATGAAATGAGATGATTGCTAGGTCTTTGAGTTCTAAGAACATCTGATTTTTGTCTCTACAAGTGGAGATTTTCACAGATTGTTTCCTCCTCATTTGTCAGTTCAAGAGTCAAGAACTTGTTTAGTGTTCCCAGGAGCCCCCTTCATGTATATTAACCACTGTAAATACTGTTCCATAATACTTACTTCTCATTCTCAAATAGTTGCTCTTTAAGTTTCCTTTCAAGAGTTTGTATTTTACTATTTGAGGTACTGAAAGTGAATGAGAGTTTTTCTCCTTAATATTTATCATAGACACTCAAGGCTAAATTAAATCAAGGTAACAAATCCAAAACCCCGATTTTAAACAGGAAAATATTCAATTATAATTGTAAGTAAAGGCGATTATAACAACTATAAACTGTTAGTAAAGACTTGAATTATTTGGCAATAATTTCCAAATAAAAAAAAATCCTAGTAACAGCTAACCCAAGCCTTTCGTTTCTGTTTTCAATTAAGGGAAATGTATTTCTAAATAGCATTTGTCTTGATGTTTTGCTCTTAAATTTCAGTTCAGCTCAGTTCAGTCGCTCAGTCGTGTCCAACTCTTTGCGACCCCATGAATTGCAGCACGCCAGGCCTCCCTGACCATCACCATCTCCCGGAGTTCACTCAGACTCACATCCATCAAGTTGGTGATACCATACAGCCATCTCATCCTCTGTCGTCCCCTTCTCCTCCTGCCCCCAATCCCACCCAGCATCAGAGTCTTTTCCAATGAGTCAGCTCTTCACATGAGGTGGCCAAAGTACTGGAGCTTAAGCTTTAGCATCATTCCTTCCAAAGAACACCCAGGACTGATCTCCTTTAGAATGCACCAGTTGGATCTCCTTGCAGTAAATTTAAATATATTTAATCTTTTTTAGTTATTTTAAAAACCATCATCATATTGCCATCGTCTTTCTGTGTTGTATAAAAGTTTACCTATTCAAGACGCCTTTGAATCTCATGTTGTATTATCTCTTACCTGTCAAAATATGAGTCCTAAGGAGTTAGTTGTATAAATCACCATATAGGCACTTTCAGTACTTTTCAAGGAAGCCATGTTTTCAGTCCCATGCATCCCTAAGCTGCTCCCTAGGCATGCTGTACTCACTGAAGAGACATGAGTCCAGGAAGGAAAAATGATTTTGAACTCACGTGGGGGTAGGGTGAGGTTGGATAGGGGTGTATGTCCACTGCCACAATACAAAATGCAGAATGTTTGGAACTAAAAAGAATAATTACGGACACTTTCATTTTTAACATATGTTGTTTTCTCCTCTATATAGCTGAGATTTCTCAAAGGACTATTTAACTTTATAAAATCATCTAGGGGGCTTTTAACACATCAGATTCCTAGTTCTGACCTCCTGATTTTCTGATTTGAGAGGTACCCAATAATGTGCCACTTTTACATATCTCATACCTTCTTACATACATAGAAGTCTGAGTATGACAGCAGCCTACAAAAAGACCTTTTCCTCTTTTCAGTGTTTTCAAAATAGGCTCCATTTTTAATAAGATTTTCTAGTGTGATGATCTTTAAATGCAGTAATGAATACTATGATCCTTACAAATCTGAAGCAAACAGGTTTTACCTACAGTCTGCAAATTATCACACATTTAAGTTATCATAGATAAATATGTGGTATACACATATAATATGTGGCACACTATTTATACAAGTACTTTATTCCCTCTGCTTAAACATTATCTAAGTATATACACATATATAAATATATTATACAACATATTTTAAAAAACTATATGACATAGCATATATTTGTATTACATTTATATTTAGCCATTGGTAACCAGGCTTAACAAATCTAAGTTAGATCTATTTGTATAGGCTATATTTTTAACATAAAAATAACTTTTACATTGCTTACTAAAAATACATGCTCAGTTGCTCAGTCGTGTCTGACTCTTTGCAACCCCATGGACTGTAGCTCACTAGGATCCTCTGTCCCTGAAAATCCCCAGGTAGGAATACTGAAGTGGGTTTCCATTTCCTCCTACAGGGGATCTTCCCAACCCAGGGCTCGAACTCGCATATCCTGTGTCTACTTCATTGGCAGGAGGATTCTTCACCACTGAGCCATCTGGGAAGGCCACTTACTAAAAATATTTATCATCAGTTGGATACACAATTCTTAGTTTATTGTGTTTTAACTGAAATATGATTTATCTACTAAAAAAGAAACCCAATGGACTATAAACGATTAATACAGAGACATCAAATAGAAGAAATTATTGAGTATAATATCAGTCCATTGATACAAGCCAGCATCTTTATTAAATAAATTGTCATAATTTTTAAGAAGAGAAAACATCCTAGGAGAAGTGATGCCTGTTACGGCATATGAGAGTTATACTAGGGTTTGTTTATTTAATTTACTGAGACTGAATATTCCTAGAGGGCTAGAGATGGAAATTGTTCTATCAAGAACTGACAATCCAGCCTTACAGCTAGAAAACACTGTGCCCTTATCACAAGGTCATTGCCTGTATTTGGGCAAAATTAATTCACAAGCCAACCTCTCTCTTTACACTGCTGCTGCTACTGCTGCTAAGTCGCTTCAGTCATGTCCAACTCTGTGCAACCCCATAGACGGTAGCCCACCAGGCTCCCCCGTCCCTGGGATTCTCCAGGCAAGAACACTGGAGTGGCTTGCCATTTCCTTCTTCAATGCATGAAAGTGAAAAGGGAAAGTGATGTCACTCAGTCGTGTCCGACTCTTTGCGACCCCATGGACTGTAGCCTACCAGGTTCCTCCGTCCGTGGGATTGTCCAGGCAAGAATATTGGAGTGGGTTGCCATTGCCTTCTCCGTCTCTTTACACTAATGCTTCCAAAATTCTGGAGAACACAAGAATCACCTGTGATATTGTTAATGTGCAGGCTTCTAACCCTGATACTCGAGAGATTCTGATTCACTCTATCTGGAGTTGGGCCTAATAATCCACATTTTTAAATGCACCTTGTTTGTGATACAGCTAATTCACAGGCCACACTTTCACGAATACTACCTGAGGCTGAAGTGATTTTTCCTTTTTAACTCTCCAGCCATTAACAGTCCACTGGATACATAAACATACCTTTGGTGGGGGAGAGGAAGAGCAAATTCCAAATGAGTTCCATTATCCCTTTCTGAAGTTCAGATGAAGAGCTGCATTCTCTTCTTAGATTCCTTGCTCTTTAACTTAAGAACTCCTTTTTGAAGGAGAAGTCCTAAAATTTAATTTGAGGTGCCCAAGTCTATTCTTAATCAGATAATACTATTTCTATAGCTTTTAAAGGAACACCTAATTCCTAAGTTGATTTCATCATAAATGTTCTTCCATATCGTGATAGCAAATACTTAATAAAATCATTGTCAGGGAAATTTTCCTTTTCATTGAATTATCATTTCCCTTAGATGAATCTTTCTATATTTTTAAAAAAGCTAATTTACTCTCTTTAACATAAAGTTCTTTCAGATTTGAAAAAAAGTATTCATGAGATTTTTCTGGTAGTCTAGTGGTTCCAGAAAAACATCTATTTCTGCTTTATTGACTATGCCAAAGCCTTTGACTGTGTGGATTACAATAAACTGTGGAAAATTCTGAAAGAGATGGGAATACTAGACCACCTGACCTGCCGCTTGAGAAACCTATATGCAGGTCAGGAAGCAACAGTTAGAACTGGACATGGAACAACAGACTGGTTCCAAACAGGAAAAGGAGTACGTCAAGGCTGTATATTGTCACCCTGCTTCTTTAACTTATATGCAGAGTACATCATAAGAAAGGCTGGGCTGGAAGACACACAAGCTGGAATCAAGATTGCTGGGAGAAATATCAATCACCTCAGATATGCAGATGACACCACACTTATGGCACAAAGTGAAGAGGAACTAAAAAGCCTCTTGTTGAAAGTGAAAGAGGAGAGTGAAAAAGTTGGCTTAAAGCTCAACATTCAGAAGACTAAGATCATGCATCTGGTCCCATCACTTCATGGGAAATAGATGGGGAAACAGTGGAAGCAGTGGAAAAAGTGCCAGACCTTATTTTTTGGGCTCCAAAATCACTGCAGATGGTGACTGCAGCCATGAAATTAAAAGACACTTACTCCTTGGAAGAAAAGTTATGACCAACCTAGATAGCATATTGAAAAGCAGAGACATTACTTTGCCAGCAAAGGTCCGTCTAGTCAAAGTTTTTCCAGTGGTCATGTATGAATGTGAGATCTGGACTGTGAAGAAAGCTGAGCGCCGAAGAATTGATGCTTTTGAACTGTGGTGTTGGAGAAGACTCTTGAGAGTCCCTTGGACAGCAAGGAGATCCAACCAATCCATCTGAAGAAGATCAGTCCTGGGTGTTCATTGGAAGGACTGATGCTAAAGCTGAAACTCCAATACTTTGGCCACCTTATGCAAAGAGTTGACTCATTGGAAAAGATTCTGATGCTGGGAGGGATTGGGGGCAGAAGAAGAAGGGGACAACAGAGGATGAGATGGCTGGATGGGATCACTGACTCGATGGACGTGAGTCAGAGTGAACTCTGAGAGTTGGTGATGGACAGGGAGGCCTGGTGTGCTGCAATTCATGGGGTTGCAAAGAGTCGGACACGACTGAGCGACTGAACTGAACTGAGTGGTTAAGACTACATCCCTCTACTATGAGATTGATCCCCAGATGGCGAAATGTAGATCCTGCAAGCCATGCAGCAGGGTCAAAAACAAATAAATAAATAAGTATTCATACCTAGAGGGGTGGGATGCGGAGCAGGGAGGCTCAAAAGAGAGAAGATATATGTATACTTAGAGCTGATTAGTGTTGTACAGCAAAATCCAACACAACATTATAAAGCAACTATCCTCCAATTAAAACTAATTTTAAAAGTATTCACATCTTTATAAGTTATTATTTGTTTTCTGAATTCATTTATGTAATATGTAAAGAGAAAGCTTACAAATGCAAACCTTCTTAAACAGTAGAAGAATTTGGAGAAAACTTCCTTTATTTTGGAAGTCTGACAGTTGGAACTGTCATTTAATTTGCCACATTTCTTTTACTTCCCCTTCAAGACAAAAAATCTTGAAATTCATTTTTCTCTGAAAGGGCTAAAAGAAACTTGCTGTATAGCACCATTAACAATACCTGAACCATTCAAAAGCAGTTAGAGGATTAGAGAGTCTAAAGGCCATTACTTAAAACCACTCAGCTCTTGCTCTATTAAAAACAAGATACTTTCCTCCTTAACTTGATCTACTTCTGTTTTCCATTAACCACTTTATGTAGTCAGTGGACATGGGCTTTATTCTTAGCTTTAACTTGCCTGCAAAGCCATTACATTCAGTAAGTACTTATCCAGGAACCATTGTCCACATAGACCTGTACCAAATACCCTGGGAGATCAGAAGGAAGACAAGTAGGCAGGAAGGGAAGGAGGGTAGAAGGAAGGAAAGAAACCAAGTTTTGACCAAAAGTGTTGATTTGTAATCTACTTTAACTAGCAGTTATATGTATTATCCAGCTCGTGTGTATTTACAGCTCTGCTCCTCATAATTCATCTCTACTCTGTTTCCTCTGATTATAATACATGATGTTGGCTTAACTGTTGCTCTTGCTTCCCTGAACTGTTTCAGAATCTCTATTAGTGAGTCTTTATAGCATTTCTCCTGTGTAGTATGACAATAATTAACTCTGTTACAACTGGTCTGGAAGCTTTGTATTTACTGTCATCTATTCATGGCTTATAGCTGACCCAGTGGAAATGTAATCAGCATAATTCTCAAGTTCCAGGTCCTCATTCTTGATGAATATTTATTAAAATTTGATGTTAAGATTTTAGCGACATTGCCTAAAAAGTTAAAATAATCTCATAATCACCAAAGACTTTAGTATGGCTATTACTTTCTGTATTGTGTCACTTTTATATCAGTGGTGGTGGTTTAATCGTGTCTGACTCTTGCGACCCAATGGACTGTAACCTGCCAGGTTCCTCTGTACATGGGATTTCCCAGGCAAGAATACTGGAGTGGGTTGCCATTTTCTTCTCCAGGGAGTCTTCCTGACCCAGGGATCGAACCCACATCTCCTGTTTTGCAGGCAGTCTTCTGCATTTCAGGAAGATTCTTCACCACTGAGCTATCAGGGAAGCCACTTTTATAGTTCATTGCTAAAAATATCTTCCATACTTTTGTGAACCAGCAGTCCAGAGAATAAACCTTATTGAGACCAATTTCTTATGTGACCATGATATAACATATCCGTGTAGTGCTATAATAGGTGGATACAGTTGCCAATTTTAGGTCTGAAAATACTTTGCATTGTTTTTATTTCCTCCAGATAGACTGTTTTCCCACCAATCTATATTAGTTTTCTATTGCTACTATAACAAGTCACCACGAACTTAGTGGCTTGAAACAGTACACATGTTTTATGTAACATTTCTGTAGGTTAGAAATGGAATACAGATTTCACTGAGCTGAAAGAAAACCATCATTGCAGCATTCCTTTCTGGAGGCTTCATTTCTTTGCCTTTTCCAGCCTCTAGGAGCCATCTACATTCCTTGGCTTGTGGTCCCTTTATTCCATCTTCAAAACTGTTCCTCCATTGTCATATCTACCTTTGACCATAGCCAGAAATGGTTCTCAAGTTCTAAGGATTCACCTGATTAGCTTGGGTCCAACTGGATAATGAAAGATAATCTCCCCACCTCAGGGTCCTCAACCTTAATCAAATTGACCAAGTCCCTTCTGCCATGTTGCCACATATGGTAACATATTCACAGGTTCCAGGATTACGAAGTGGACATCCAGCCACTACACTTTCTTGTGCGTTGTCTGTCTTAATCCACAGGTAAGATGACTACTGAGTCACTCAGATGTCACTTAGTCATCTACTTAGTCACTCAGTCTTGTCTGACTCTTTGTGACTCCATGGACTGGAGCCCGCCAAGCTTCTCTGTCCTTGGAATGCTCCAGGCAAGATACTGGAGTGGATTGCCATGCCCTTCTCCAGGGGATCTTCCCAACCAGGGATCAAACCCAGGTCTCCCACGTAGGGGGCATATTCTTTACCATTTTAGCTACCAGGGAAGCCAAGATGACTATAACAAGTGTATTTGATTTATTATGTGTATAATTAGAGGAGATTCCCATGCATATGAAAATATTTTTGTATATTATTCCACTATTGGCTTCTAAGTACATTGTTTTATTCTTAAGAACACCTTCACAGAAAAGACTGAGAGTAAAGCTGAACTTTCAATATTATCCATCTTAGCCCCTGTAATGATTGGGTTTCTTTGACATGGGATACTGCTAATTTTAATATAAATGTTTATATTACTGCATAGCAACTTTGTGATCTTAGTGAATTTTTTTTAGACATTTAGTAGATGCTCCAGTCTAAGAGGGATAGATAGTTTGTCAATTTAAGAATTGCTACTATTATTTTAAGCTCTATGATGAGTTTTACATACTTTATGCTCTTTTTGACCGAATGCTATAGTCTATTATTCTCATTTCACAGATGAGGAAACAAAAGTTTCCAGTATCACAAAGCTGGTAAGTAGCAGAGTGGGGCATTCAAATATAGGTCTTTCTAATTCTAAAATATATAATCTTCCCTCTATATTGTATTAAATTTCCATAAACATTAAGTAAATCAAGTTATATGTGGAGGTATATTGTTATTTCCTGCACATATCAAGAATCCCTCATGCTATACAAATTACTTTCAGTGTGTTACATAGTGGTCTTGGGCCACTAATAGTTTTAGAAATGCACAACTGATGACAGTTCAAAAACGCCTAGAGAGAAGCATCCTGGCTAGCAGCAAAAATCTATAGTAAATATTTTCATTAAATCACCTGACTTGTTTTACCTTCACTATTGATATCTTCTAACTTGACTAAACCTTCCATATGGTCTATGGTGTCCCTATTGCTTAGACATACCTGGAAGACAACATTATGGAAAAAATGCCTCACGGCAAAGTTTGCATCACTCCCAGAATATAGATGTACTCTTTAAGACCTGCTATTATAAAATATATTGTTCTAAAACTCTTTGTCAGCAGTTTAAACCTTCTTGCTATCTAAGCCAAAATGAAGAGAAGGATTGTCCAAACAGAAAATCTGAATAATTTGATCCTCTCTTGGGAGGAAACAAAGTTAATCTCTCTGGAATTTATACAGTTGCAGAATCACTGGATTGTTACACAAGTCTCTACCTCACTTTAGATGTTTAGATTTCTAAGATACACGGGCATAAAAGAAAACATGTTTAAACTCTTAAACAAAACTGATATAAAATAAGAATGATCAAGTATATAATGTTAAGATCAATATTTTGTTTAACTTATCTTTTAAAACAAAAGATCAGCATGTTTGAAATGATGTAGCTTTCTAAAATCCATCTATTATTATGAAGCTTGGGAAAAGGACTCAGAGGCTGTTTAACATATCTATTTTTTCATGAAGTGGTCATTTATGAACCTTGAATTCTATTTATAAATATAACACATTTAACCTTTAATATGTCAATAAATATAAGCAGCAAATAAAGAAAAAATAAAATGGGCAGATTTCCCTCCTATTAATCTTGATTCAACCTATATCACTCTTTGCTGGATGTCTTCCCAGGTGGCTCAGCAGTAAAGAATCCACCTGCCAAGCAGCAGACCCAAGTTTGATCCTTCAAACGGGAGGATCACCTGGAGAACGAAACTGCAACCCACTCCAGTACTCTTGCCTGGGAAATCCCATGAACAGAGGATCCTGGCAGGCTACCATCATAGGGTCAAAAGACTTGCAAATGACTTTAATGCCTAAACCACCACCAACCACTCTGTTGGATAGGATAACCAAACTCTTTTCTTGGAAAAGTTTTGCGCTATACAGGTACATTTCATTTTGAAATATCTAGGACCCACAAAATATACTATCTCTTAAGAATTTTTTTTGCTGTAATTCTAGATCTATAAGAATATTTGATTTGTTCATTGATTTAACTCAGTTTAGTTCTCTAATCATTTAGTATCTACCATAGACTGACATCAACCTCCAGAGTAGTGTCAGCTTTCACAGCATTTTGGTTATGTTTCCAAAACAGAGAATTTAAAGTAGCAGCTCCGAATAATCCATTGGCAGACTTCACGCCCATCTTAAAATTAAACTTTCTAGATTCTTTAGGATAGAAGGTATAATTTTGTTTGTTCTCTCTTTTTTTAATTTAAATAACTTTAGTTAGGGCAGATCTTTCATTAGAGTTCACACAACTCCTCACTGTCGTAACAACAGTTTTGCTTCACTCATTTACATTAGCTATTATCAAACCCTTGCAAGCATTTCAGTTTCAGCCCCAGAAGAGTCTAATCACCTTATTTTTTTTATGAAAAAAAGCAATGTTCACAGAGATTAAATAACTTGGCCAAGGTGACCAAGCTAGTTAGTGGCACCGAGCCAGAGTCAAAATCCAAGTACACTGGCCCTTTGTGTAAGACACTGTATTCATTTCACTACTTTTTCTTTCTCTTTATCAGAACATAACATTTATCTGAAATAAGAAGACTGTGGGTTTTTTAACTTTTAAAAACTGCATCGTCACACTTACAATTTTTATTCATATCTTGTTTCAAAATATCATTAACAGATGAAGCATATTACTACATGCTGTTTTGGTGTTTGCACTGCTCTCCCTCCTTTCCACTGCTTTTTAGCTGTTCAGAGAGCTAGTAAAGGGGAAAATGTAACTTTATAACAAAAGAGAAAATAATGCAGGGTTTAGAGAGTTGAACAGGCATGGGGGAGTGGGGAGTTATCAAAAGGAATAAGGGTAGAAGGACAAGGAAGAAGGAAAAAGTGAAGCAGTGGTTCCTGAAGACCCCGAGTTAGGAAGAGCTGAGAAATAAAAACTGCTAGGTCATCATTCATTGTTCCTTTAGGGAATGTGCTGATTCTAGTAGATTTTTCCTTAGGCTCATGTAGCCAACACCAAACAAAACTGTGAAGTATTCAAAGTTCCTTTTTGAATTCTTTGTACTTTCTTGCATTCAACTCTATCTAAAGATGCAGTTCTTTTTCTTCTTTCTCTGGTCCATCTGAGGTCTATCAAGCACTCACTTGACACCTTAGTTTTAAGACTTACACTCTTCCAGACTGTTGACATTTGAAGTCCTACCTTTTAATTGTTGAATATAATAACCTTTCTGAAAGAGGTCACTTAAACATCAGTAAGCAGATAGGGAATTATTTGAAGATGAAGGAATCCTGCTTTTAGATAAAATGCACTTGATTCATATCAAGCTTAAAATCTAAAGTACTCAGATACCCCTTTTCCCTATTCAAAGTCCTAGGTTAAATTTTTAATAGGTAAGAAAGGTGCAGAGTCTGAGAAGGTAACAGCAATCACCAAGAAAATAGTACATTTTTTATAAAGTTAACTAAGGAAGCATCAATGAAGAGACTTATTCCAAACAAGCCAATGTAACTAACACCTGGTTCAGTTATCTGTGTGGGTCAAAGGAAAGTAATATTTCTCATCAATTACCTACTTATTCAGCAGAGAAAAAAGATATTCAGTAGTGAACATTAACCAATTTAGTATTTATAAACAGTATCTTACTTCTCTTCATAACTGAGAGTAGGATAAGCAGAATTTCCATAAATTTGTAAACTTGCTTACTAATTTAAGCAATTTAAGTTTACTAACTATAACAATCAACTGATTGCTATTATCCAGATTGAAAAGGCCAGTAGAAAAATAAGATTTACCCAAACCTTCTAGATGTTGGAACTAGACTGCTTGGTTTCAAATCTGGGTTCTGTTGCTTGCCTCAATTCCTTATCTACCTAGTGAGTGAGTGAGTGAAGTCATTCAGTTGAGTAGGACTCTTTGCGACCCCATGGACTGTAGCCTAATAGGCTTCTCTGGTGGCTCAGACAGTAAAGTGTTTGCCTACAATGAGAGAGATTCAGGTTCGATCCCTGGGTCGGGAAGATTCTCTGGAGAAGGAAATGGCAACCCACTCCAGTACTCTTGTCTGGAAAATCCCATGGATGGAGGAGCGTAGTAGGCTACAGTCCATGGGGTCCCAAAGAGTCAGGCTCCTCCGTCCATGGGATTTTCCAGGCAAAAATACTGGAGTTCGTTGCCATTTCCTTCTCCAGGAGATCTTCCTGACCCAGGGATTGAACTCTGGCCTCCCGCATTGTAGGCAGTCGCTTTACGGTCTGAGCCACCATGGAAGTCCTTAACTACCTAATGAGAGTAGTAATAATACTTGCCTCATAGAATTGTTAGGAGAATCAAAATAACACTTTAAAGCGTTTAGAACCTGATTTGGCACTGTATCAGTGCTTGTTAAATAAAATACTGTGACTCTTCTTTCTTGACTCTGAAGGCAACTAGTTAGGTGTACAAAATGACCTCATCAATCTGACTTATAATTCAAATTGACATTGAACTTACACATCTATATCCAGTTAACTCATTGCCTTGAACATGATGCAAACGAATAAAATGTTATTTCATTTTGTTGCATGGATACAGAGTTCAACATATCAGCAATGCCCTTTCTTTAAAAAAAAAAAAAAAAACTAGATAGCAGGGTATGCACGAGGCATCACTTCTCAGTTGTTGTGTTTATAAAATGATGGAGAGGATCTTTGCCTTCAAACCTGTAACTTTTTTTCCCAATAACTTCACTGAGATACAATTAATACACTGTTACAAATAATCCCATCAATAGAGAACATTAGTGTTTATTGATTGGCTACTGTGTCCCAGGTAATACACATACATTGTTTTCTTAATCTTCATAAAAAATTCTTTAACACAGGTATTATCTTTCTCAATTTAATGATTAAAATATAGCTAAATACTTTGCAGCTAGAGGTTGAGGCATGAACATGAGGTTTGAATTCATATTCGTTCATATGATTCCATTATTCTTCCCATATCCACAGGCATCTTTCTGAAAAATTACTTAGTTCTCTTTCAGAGTTTAGGTGCGACAGGAGGGAAACTTAACTCTTTGATAGTACTCATAAACTAATTTTTAACTTGTCAAAAGTCAAATGGTATAAGAAACAGCAGGAACTGGAAGCTGCTTTCAGACTTTCAAATCAAGGATACAAGAATACAAAATAGTATTACTTCAAAAAAAATAAGCAATCCTAATGCTGATACACACAAATTATACTACCCTGACTTGGAAGGGTTCAACACTTATTAGTATATTACACCCATTTTCTGCATTCCCACCAAATGAGTTAGCATAGAGGCTGAAAATTAAACGAGAGATCATGCTGGAATTCTTATCCATCCTTTAGACTTTTCACATCATGTTATCTTACAGTCAAATCGCTGGACATCTTCATGCTTGGAATTACTTACGCAGTTTTGCCACAATTCATTTCTGAAACACATATTTAGGTCATTCTTATGTTAGGCAGCACTAGGTGTACAAAGCGATAGCCACTAGGTGTACAAAGGGGTTGTTTTTTGTTTGCTTTAAATGAATTAGTGCAGCCTAGTTTCTATGTTAGTTTAGGCTTTCGTGGGGTCGCAAAGAGTCGGACACGACTGAGCTGAGCTGAAGGAGTGGTAATTAGTGTACTATACTGGACAGCGAGCCAGTGTGCACGTGAAGCTGGATTATAAACTGGCCTCTCCACTTGCTGTGTGACCTTGGCATTTGATTGTTGAGACTCGATTTTCCCCTTTTTGACATAATCGGCTTCAACTAATTGCTGGTATTAGCTACTTTCAAGTGCACACACCATGGGAAGGTGTGGCTAGGAATACGTCACTTCACAGTATCTAGGAGAATGGGTTTCTTGCCTGTTTTGGCTCCTTTACTTTAGTACCTGGCACTATTCGATACATATTTTACACCTTGTTCACCGAGGAACTGGAACATGTTTTTCACTGCAGCTTAGCTATCTGGGTGTGCCTGGGGAGGCGTCACAAAGAGCCTATAAAAGGTCTCCACCTACAGCAGGAGTAGGAGCGCAAGAAAGCCCAGAAAGAGCGCTGCGGCTAAGCGTTCGGCTTCGGGTCGCTAGATTTGGCCCAATCTTCACCGAGTTTAGGTTCTGAGACTCGCAACGGAGAGACTCGAGTCACAGACCTGTTACAAATTTTCTGCCATATTTCAGCCGTCCCCACGCCCCCCGCCCCGCCCCACCCTCAAGCGTGAGTGAATGCGCAAATAAGGGTTTTCAGGCGTCTGTGGGAAAGACGGAGGGGACGGCAGAAGGCAGGATGGACAGGGCGGTGGCACCGCTCAAATGAGCCAGGATCCAGGCCCCACAGCCGAAAGTTAAAACCAGGCGTTCCCGGGTCGTAGGAGGCCGAGGCGAGCTGCTGGACGGGCGGGGGCCGATGCGAGGCAGCCGACCACGGCGGAGCACTCACTCCGCCCGGGGCCAACGCCGGTCCGGAGGCGCACCCCCCCGCGCCTTACGTCTCGTTTGGTTTCGACCTGCCGACTGGGAGGGGCCGCGGGACGCCATTCCCACAATGCTCTGGGGCGTGCCGCCGCCGTCGCTGCCGCCTCCGCTACCGCTAGTGGAAGAAGATGGCGGAAGGCGGAGCGGCAGATCTGGACATCCAGCGGTCTGACATCGCGACGCTGCTCAAAACCTCGCTCCGGAAAGGGGACACCTGGTGAGGGAAAGAGGTTGAGGTGGCTGCGGTTGCCCGAAGGTGGTGGGGGACTCGGTGGGAACTGCGGGCTGGTGTCTCGCTGGTGACAGGTGCGGGCAGGTCCGGCGGCGGCCGCCTCAGGCAGCAGGATTTTGGCCGCTTCCGCAAGGTTGGGGCAAAGACTGGACCCGAAATGAGGGCCACGGTTCATGGCTCGTCGAGGCATGCTGAAAGGCTTGCGGGGAGCGGCGGCGGCGGCTCGTGCGGTTCTCCTCGTCCTTCTTCCTCTGGTTGTGCCGCTCCCACTTCAGGCCTTCCCGAACGATAGGTTACTCTCGTTCGGTGTGAGACTCTCACTTAATGTTTGACAGGTCCTGGTCTCGCGGCTAATCACGATCTCACCCGCTTCACTTCTTTAGTCATTTCATTTCCCTGCATTGTCGGCATCCAAGTTCCCCTATTCTGATTCTCGTATTCTTCCGGGAGGCCGGCTGCAGGATGTTTGCGGTTCTTACTACACAGGTGGCATGTGTCAGGGCGCCGCTTAAGAGAAAGGAACCTAGTTCCTAGTTCCTTGTCAAAAGGAGGGAGAGGAGTACTGAACCTTAGGCTTCTGAGTGGTACCACGTGGTCTTGTGCTTTAGTGGAGGCTTGATAGACGCCAGCAGCGTTTCTCTTGGAAGTGCAGTCCTTCCCTCTCACTGGAAGGATAAGTTAGGCCTGCAAGAAGTAGATAAGTCCACTTGAAGCTTCAGTCACTTGCTAACATTCAAACTTATAAAATACCTAGGGATATACTTAAAATATCGAAGGAAGTATTTGTAGATTTTAATATTTGTGGGCCATATCAAGTGGTAATCAAAATAACTTAAGTATGTGAATATGTAACCTAAAATGCTCTGTTTCATTAGGAAGGATCATGTGCTTCTTTATTATAATAAAAGTTATTTTCACTTTTCCATCGTCACCATAACAGTTGTGTATAATATGCAGCGTGTTTTTTCATTTCCTCATTATGGCTTAGTGGAAGGAGCGTAAGATTTAGACTCGTTAGGTTAGCCTTTCCACCACTTAGCTTGCAGTGTGACTTTGAGGAAAGTTAATTCAAATTGCATCTCAATGATTTCATCTACGAAATGGACAGAATAATTTCATTTAGGGGTTTATCCTGATTCAGTGAAATAGTCTACAAGATTTTCTGCCTTGATATAACATTAAGTTTTAGTTACCTTCTTATCACCACCATTTCTGTTAAAATGCTGTGGTATTAGAATCATTGTCAAGTAAGCTAGAATCACTGTCAAGTAAGCTAGTAGATGACAGACTTGGGACTTGAATTTAAATACTTTGGTCCAAGTTTTGGTACTTTTTCTTATTTTGTTAGGCCACACTGTAAGTTTTATATGATTAAAAATCCCTGAGTGTAAACATATACGTGTTGGATTACAGCAAAAAATATGGCTTAATAATCATTTTGTTCATAAGGGAGTGTTCCTATGATGTTAATTACTGGGGAAATTGGACATTTCCTAGGACATTTTTATTTACCTTTTCCTGTGAATTGTAAAAAATGAAATCAATCCTTCTTCTTGTTTGTTAAAGAACATTTTAACATTCTTAATTTACCTTGCCTAATACCACCTTATACAAAGGTAAATGTGGATTTTCATGAAATACAAGTCTACAATTTAATATATTTGTTGATGTTCAGTCGCTAAGTTGTGTCTGACTCTTTGTGACTCCATGGACTCTAGTGCGGCAGGCTTCCCTGTCCTTCTCTGTCTCCTGGAGTTTGCTCTAACTCATGTTCATTGAGTTGGTGATGCTATTTAATTTAATATATAGATATTACTTTTATGTATATTACTCCTTGTTACTGTTGTTGTGGTTTTGATATACTGAGTAATAATTGGTGGTGTTAACCATAAAGGATGACCAAAGCAGTATGGATATTGTGACCATTAAAGTTTAGCATTTTTATTTTTGACAAAGTTACTGTAAATCATTTTAAAGATCTGTTGATATTTATAAGAGTAAATACAGGAAGTTCATAAATTTGAGGCATTTTAGTGCTTCCATCTTAAAAGAAAACTGAGGCCCAGACATTTAATTAACAGCAGAATATGCAAACTTTTATCCTCACAATTGATTTCCCCTCTCATTTACAGGAAAAAAATACAGGAAAAGATGGTACTGGGATGCTCCAGAAACTAATTTGGTTTATATGTGAGCCAGTTTACTTGGAATTAGCAAGTGAAACCTATCAAAAAAGGAATTAGCAAAAGTTTAATTCAGAATTTTAAGGAGAATAATTTAAGTATGAATTTGATAATGTGTTCATGAGTACAGAATTCGTAAAGATATTTAATGGTTTAGTTGTCGCTTAGGTTCATGTTTTTGGTACTCATTAAAACTTGTTAAACAGTTATTTCTCTTTTTAAAGTCTTAAAAAAGCCTTGGGTTAGTCATTTATGGGTGGGCAAATTATGTTTGTTTTTTAATAGCTGAAATGGGCCATATGCAAATGAAACATTTTCTTGGCATATGTATGTTACCAACTTGAAAAGACTGATTGGACTATTAAGAAAAAATGATAGATTTACCATGAGTTTATTCTTGAAATTTTAATAGTAATATTTCATGTTATAGTTAAATACATTCAAGTAAGTAAAGATCATTAATTAGGTTGTGAGCACTTTGCAGAAAAGGACTGCCTCTTACTACTCTGGTAATTAATGCTAACACCTGGCCAAGGATACAGATTTGCTTCTATGTGGATACTAGAATTTCTGTTTATTTGTAAATAGTGGATGATTTTTATCTGGCAACTAACTTTCTAGAGATGAAAATAAGCTACACATGTCTGAGATGAGAAACAAACCTTATGATATGTTTGGTATTAAATTTTGTGGTGACAAAAATGTCAAAATTGATGTAAAAGAGAGATACTTCTTAAAAAGGTTGGGTATAAAAGTAACAGGTATCTGCGTTAGAAGCCGTAATCTTTTATGCTGTTTCCTCAACTGTGCTAAGCTTCAGGGAGAGATTCAGAAAACTATGCACAACACAATTAGAATTCAGAAACTATAGAAAAAGAGTAAAGGAACTAGAACTGTTTGGCTTAGGATGAATGAAAGACAACTTAATTTTTAGGTACATGGTAGTTTCTTCTAATAAAATAAAAGGAAAATTTGTTTAAAGTACATTGCATTAAGTATATCAGGGATGGAAGAACCTATTGAAGGGAATGATAGTTAAATAAGTGTACAAATATACAAGTACATGTGGGTTATGTGCTCTCTTAGGTGATTTCTTTTAAAATAGATTTATTGTAAGTAAATAAATAGATGGTTATAAGTCACCAAAATCACTGCTGTATTCCCTCATTACATTAAATGTTATGTATCTACCAATCATTTCCACTAATTTTTATGTTCAAGTATGTTCAAAGCTTACTTTACAGATTAAATCTCACATGTCATTTTTGTATAAACTCTAATAAAATTAATAGATTTAAGGTAACTTAGAAGAGTAGCTTTCATTTATAGTCATTTTAAAATGTACTCATATAGTCATGTGTGATGTTTTTGTCTCAAATTGCAAAGGAATTGGACCAATCAAGTTTTTTTGATAGAGGAGGCATTAATTTCAATTTTAGAGCTTTCCTTTCCTACTGTTTTACTTAGCAATCTTTATTTTATGTAGTCCCTTATGTTTTTGCAGCTTTGATTCACACTAACAAAATAATCTTAAATCAGGCAATCAGTTAATAATGTAAATGGAAACTATTAATATGAACTCCAAAGTGTTTAGTGTGTGCTTGCCAACAAGTTTTTATATTACCCTTACTGTTAGCTTTAATTGTATCAAAGTGTTTACCTCTAAAATAGGATATATGTTATATCATTTGCATCAAATGAAACCAGAAAGCCAAACTGTTTTTTAGCGTTGGTCAATTGATGAACATAACAGAAGTAGGGACGTTAAAGCATATTTTTCACATTTTAATTGCTTAAAATTGAGAAAAGTAGCTTTTCCTTAATCTTTTTCATAAGTTTTAAAATCACTTGTTAGTGAAGCCAAGATTAATTTGGCCAAGCATATCCAGAGCTTTAGCATCTACTTAGTGACATTCAGATTTTATTTTTTCCTAAATCATACCACCTTTTTTATTAGCACATACAAAGTATTAAATAGATGTTTTAGAAAATAATTTTGTAACTGTTACTAATCTTGCTTGGATGTAAGTATGATGAGAAAAGAATTGTCAGGCTATGACCTATGATATTACATTAAAAAGGCACTGTGCTAGGTGTTGTTGAATCACTTAGTTCTTCATTACCATGATTCTAGGGTACCAGAATGTGAATGTGTGCCAGTTCACACTGGCCAGAATAGGAGTTTCCCCAGATAGGCTAGAAGAAGTGTTCACACAGTGATACGTCTGAGATTTGGACCCAAGTAGTTTGGGGCTTTAAATCAGGCCTTTTAAAGATGCATTTTAAAGTGTTCCACTTGTTTTTTTTAAATGGACATTCTTTTCTCTTTAAATGGAATCTAATTTATATTTAGGAAGAGAATTCTACCATTTTATCCCACAGTTGTTTCTTGTGACTGTTTAGTTTTGATATGATGGAAAATCTTATACTGCTTTTGGAGAAAAAAATATGTTTAAGGATTAGTAGGTTATTAACTGAATATGTAAAACAAATATTATTTCAGTCCAAAAGTACGTTTAAACAAAAGCAGTTGGGCTCATGTATATGTTTAGATTTGGGATTTTGTTTATTAGTAATCATAAGTGAGGCCATATGGGCCCTTTATGTATAGTTTTACAGAAACAGCGTATCAAGCAGATAGTAAGAGCTTGTAGTAAGAGTAGGATATTTTGTTTTAGTACTTTACCCATATTTTAAAAGTATAAATCACAAATATATAAGACTTTTTTTCCCCCACTAAGAATCCATAGAAATAGCCCAGAAAATGCAAACATGAAAGTTAGGTATTTTATGTTCCATGGTTACCAACTTCTTGTGAATTTTCAGTCAAACCACACTTAAGACAGTGGAAGGTACATAACCATATTGATACCTCTGTAACATCTGAAAACTGACAGTCCATGTAGTATCACTGCTGATAAAATGAGTTTTGCCATATTGTTAGTCATTAGATATATTTGTTTTATTACGTGTTGTTCAGTCACTCAGGCATGTCCAATACTTTGTGACCCCATGGACTGCAGCACACCAGGTTTTTGTGTCCTTCACCGTCTCCAGGATTTTGTTCAAATTCATTTCCATTAAGTTGGACAAGAGTTTAGAGTGATTTTTCTTTACCTCACTGTGAGAATAACTTCACTGAAAAACTATGATTATTGATAAAAGTAAATTGAAACCATCAGCTATATTGGCAAGGAGATAAAGGGAAAGTTGAGAATTACTGGTGAAGGTGTTTGTATACATCTGGTTGGATTCTCAAAATAAGTGTGTATTCTGTTCTTGTAGATGAGAAATCTGAGTTGAGAGAAATCAGTTGGTTTGCATGTGGTTCACAGGTAATAGTACCACCACTAGTGAGCATGTATTGAATGCTTACTCTCTTCTAGCCACTATCCTAAATGCTTTATACTCGTGCAGCTATTAAAGCAAGAATTTTATTTACCTCATTTTATAGATGTTTGAGGGTTTCAGAGCTGGTTTTTAAAATATTACTTACATACCTGGTTTATAATGATTTAAAATACTAAATCCCATTAGTATCTTTTTGGTATTAAAATGGTTTCTGTTGTCACTACTCAGGTGTAATTCAAACAGTATTTCATAAACCATTAAACTGTTTCTTCATAGTCTCCATATAGAATTTGTCTGCAGTGCTGGTTTTTTTCCCTCCCTGAGTAATGTCAGTTTGGTTTGTGCCTCTTATTTTCATTTCCTCAGTTACCACTGTAATTCACACTCTGTATCTTATATTTATTCCTTTGAAGTTGTTTTTTCAGATTCTTTCTCCATCTGTTTCTTAGAAAGGGAAATGTAGTTCGTTTAGCCTCACCATCCATTGTACACAGAAGCCACTACCAAAGAAACCTAGAGTAAGACTGAGTAGTAGTAAGTGACCTCAGTTTTGAATGCAGATTAAAATGATGTATCTGAGGAAACAGTCAAGAACAGCTCCTCAAAAAGAAAGAAGCTCAGATTCTAATATAAGGCAGAAAACCTCTGTAGGGTTAACCTATATTTGGTTATGCCTAGAATACTGCTCCTGTCAGTAAGATTCCACTTGGTTTTCTTATAGTTCTCCAAAAAGAAAAGGAGGGTAATGACTACTTTTTCTTCTTTACGAGGAGGAATACTAAAAATGCTGTCCCTTCCACTCTTCCTTTAGCTTTGAGAAGGTCTAGGTATTAGTGTGATAATTCCTCATAACTCAGGAAAATGATTTAGCAGAAGTAGCCTTAGAAAAGACTTTTTAGTGAAAGGCATCAAAGGCTCTCTCACAAGCAAGTCCAGAGTGTCTCTGAGACCAGGCTAGTCTAAGTTTTAGAGAGCCAGTTTTTGTTTTTAAAACTGAAATACAGTTGATTTACAATGTTGTGTTTCAGGTGTACAGCAAGATGATTCAGATATAGATACATATTTTTTAGATTTTTCCATTACAGGCTATTACAAGATATTGAATATGGGTCCTTATGCTATGCAGTAGGTCCTTGTGGGTTATGTATTTTATATATAGTAGTGTGTATATTTTAATCCCAAATTCCTAATTAACCCCCCCGCCCCGCGCCCCACTTTCCCCTTTGGTAACCAAAAGTTTATTTTCTGTGTCTATGAGTCTGTTTTGGAAATAAGTTCATTTGGGTTTTTTTTTGTATTTTTTTTTTAAGATTCCCCATAAAAGTAATATATGATATTTGTCTTTCTCTGTCTGACTTACTTCACTTAGCCAGTGAAATCAAAACTGGGGAGCATTAGAGAAAAAATTCTTTGCTTGAATGAAAAGAGCATCAAGTTCCTGTAGTAAAAAACAAAAAGGTTAAGAGTGATAATTACATTTATCATGTTGTACATTACCTCCCTAGTACTTATCTTCTAACTGTAAGTTTGTATCTTTTGACTGCCTTCATACAAGTCCTCCTCCTCCCATGCCCTTGCCTGTGGTAACCACAAATCTGATCTAATTTTCTATGAGTTTGGTTGGTTGGTTCTCCTGTAACACTGTTACTTCCGGTTATAGAACATAGTGATTCGATATTTCTATACATTTCAAAAGGATCACCAGGATAAGTCTAGTTACTGTGTGTCACCATACAAAGGTATTACATGATAACTGATTCTATTTCCCACATTGTACATTTCATGCTTGGGACTCATTTATTTTGCAACTGTAGGTTTGTGCCTCTTAATCTCCCTTACCTATTTCTCTCCTCTGCCTCCCTTCTTTTTCTCTAGCAACCACCTGTTTGTTTTCTGTATCTGTGACTGTTTCTGTTTTCTTATGTTTGTTTCTTAGATTCCATATATGTTTGATACATATTTGTCTGTCTGACTTATTTCACTTAGCGTAATATCCTCCATGTCCATTCATGTTGTTGTACCTGGCAAGATTTCATTCTTCTTTATGGCTGAGTAATACTCCATTGTGGGACTTTCCTGGTGGCTCAGTGGTGAAGGAGAAGGAAATGACAGCCCACTCCAGTATTCCTGCCCAGGAAACCCCATGGACAGAGGAGTCTGGCCAGCTATAGTCTGTGGGGTTGCAAAAGAGTTGGACATGACTTAGTGATTAAACAACAAAAACAATATTCCATTGTAATATAATTAACAGTGCTAAATATTATATGTGAAAGCTGTTAGAGTAAATCCTAAGAATTCTTATCATTGTTGTTCAGTCACTCAGTTGTGTCTGACTCTTTGCCCACCCCATGGACTATAGCACATCAGGCTTCCCTGTCCTTCACTGTGTCTTGGAGTTTGCTCAAACTCATATCCATTGAATCTGTGATGCCATCCAACTATCTCATCCTCTCTCGTCCTCTTCTCCTCCTGCCTTCAGTCTTTCTCAGCATCAGGATCTTTTCTGAGTTGGCTTTTCTCATCAGGTGGCCACAGTATTGGAGCATCACTCCTTCCAGTGGGTACTCAGGGTTGATTTCCTTTAGGATTGTCTGGTTTGATCTCCTTGCTGTCCAAGGGACCCTCAAGAGTCTTCTGTAGCACCACAGTTCAAAAGCATCAATTCTTCCTCACTCCGCTTTCTTTATGGTCCAACTCTCACATCAGTTCATGACTACTGGAAAAACCATAGCTTTAACTAGACAGACCTTTGTCGACAGAGTGATGTCTGCTTTTTAATACACTGTCTACATTTGTCACAGCTTTTCTTCCAAGAAACAGACATGTTTTAATTTCATGGCTGCAGTCACCATACACAGTGATTTTGGAGTGCAAGAAAATAAAATCTGTCACTGTTTCCATTTTATCCCCATCTATTTGCCATGAAGTGATGGGACTGAATGCCATGATCTTTGTTTCTCAAATGTTGAATTTTAAGCCAGATTTTTCAGTCTCCTCTTTGACCTTCATCAAGAGGCTCATTAGTTCCTCTTAGCTTTCTGCCATTAGGATGGTGTCATCTGCAATCTGAGGTTATTGATATTTCTCCCAGCATTCTTGATTCCAGCTTGTGCTTCATCCAGCTGGTATTTCACTTGATATACTCTGCATTAAGTTAAATAAGCACTACACAGCCTTGACATACTCTTTTCCCAGTTTGAACCAGTTTGCTGTTTCATGTCCAGTTTTAACTGTTGCTTCTTGACCTGCACACAGGTTTCTCAGGAGGAAGGTAAGGTGGTATGATATTCCCATCTCTTGAAGAATTTTCCACAGTTTGTTGTGATCCACACAGTCAAAGGCTTTAGCCTAGTCAGTGAAGCAGAAGTAGATGTTTTTTCTGGAATTCTGTTGCTGTTTATGTGACCCAGTGGATGTTGGCAATTTGCTCTCTGGTTCTTCTGCCTTTTTAAAATCCAGCTTATACATCTGGATGTTCTCAGTTCACATGCTGTTGAAAGATTCTGAGCATTACTTTGCTAGCACGTGAAATGAGTGCGCTTGTACTGTAGTTTGAACATTTCTTTGGCATTGCCCTTCTTTGGGATTGAAGTAAAATCTGAATCTCTTCCAGTCCTGTGGCCACTGTTCTCATCATAAGGAAAATTTTTTTCTATTTAATTTTGTATCTATATGAGATAATGGGTGTTCACTAAATTTATTGTGGTAGTCATTTCATGATGTATGTAAGTCAAATCATTACGCTGTACACCTTAAACTTTTATAGTGCTGTATGTCAATTGTATCAATAAAACTAGAAGAAAGAAAAAAGAATGATAAGGGTTAAATGATCATGGTTAAAGAGATCTGATAATTTGGGTTGCTTTATATTATTTAGCAATATGTCATAGCAACTTGATGAAGTTTAACAGTTTAATCAAGTGATTTATCTGTGATACAGATGGAAAATTTATTTTCATAAATTTGAATGAATTTCAAGCTTTTCAAATCTTAGAAAAGGTATAGCTAAGTATCTATATGTACCATGCAGTTGTGGCTATGATTACAAATATTACCATTCATGTATAAGTTTAAGAGCTTTTTGTATGTATAAAGTAAGTGATAGTGTTCTCTTTTACAGTTTCAGAAACTGAAGTACAGAGTTAAGTGCACATGGTGATATGGTGCAGCAGAGATTCTGATCTAGGCAGTCATCTCTGAAACCTGCATTTTAAAATACACTGCCACTGCCTGCCTTTGAGTGATAGCCGTACCCATTTTATGGGAAACGGTTCTTTGAGGGATGATTACTTGAAAGTATTAGAATTAAGAAGTGGCAGTTTTGTCATATTAGTAAAACACCATGTTCCTCTATTATCTATGAGGAACCTACAGAATTTTCTAGGTCTTTCTGGTTTAGTATTGTAGTCTTAGCAGTCTCATTTCTAACTAATATAGCTCTTTGATACAAGTATTGTTTCCTGCAGATTCTTTACTTATTCCTTCCTTATAGGAGTTTATACATCATTCATGTTATTTCCAGTACATTTTACTAAGTCTTGACTTTCACTTACTTCAAAACCAATCTTTGTAAAATTATCCCTAGTAATTCCATCCAGATTTATGGCCCTTTCACACTTTTGAAAAAAGATAATAACTTTATTGTGTATAATTAACATATCATACTGTCTCTGGAGGAAAGGAACATGGGCAGAGAAAAGAAATCGGTGAGTGGTATCACATATCACTTGATGTGTACAATTCACTGAATTTGGGTATATTCATAGAATTGTGCAGCCATCACCACAATCAATTTTGGAATATTTTTATCAGCCCTAAAAGAAACCGCATACCTATTAGCAGTTTCCCCCACCCCCTTTTCTACCCACATCCCGCTGTTCTTGGCAGCTACTAATTTACTTTCTTGTTCTATAAATTTGCCTTCTGGATATTTCATGTAAATAGAATCGTATATGTGTGATTTTTATCTCTGGCTTCATTTACTTACATAATGCTTTTTAGATTTATCCATTTTGTAGTGTATATCAGTACTTCATTTCTTTTTATTGCCACAAAATGTTCCATTGTATAGGGATGCCACATTCAGTTTATTCCTTCTTCAGTTGATGGACTTTTGGCTTGTTCACACTTTTTGATTGTTATGAATAATCCTGCTATGAACACTTATGTGCAAGTTTTAGTCTGGACATAGTTTTCATTTCCCTTGGGTGCATATCTGGCAATGGAATTGCTGAGTCTCTTTGTTTTTTGAGGAACTAATGGACTCTTTTCCAAAGCAGTGGTGCCATTTTCCATTGCCACCAGCGATGTATAAGGGTCCAGTTTCTCTGCATCGTTGTGATACTTATCTGTCTTTTTTTTTTCTTTTTGGAGGTAAAGGGATATATATATATATATATATATATATATATATATATATATATATATATATATTTTAGTTCTATCAGTTCATTGCTGCCAACCCGTCTCCCTCCACCCTCATGCACGCATGCTTAGTCACATGTCCTCATGGACTGCTGCCCGCCAGGCTCCTCTGTCCATGGACTTTCCAGGCAAGAACACTGGAGTGGGCTGCCATTGCCTTCTCCAACTCATCTGTCTTTTTGATTATCGCCATCTTAGGGGATGTGAAATGATATCTCATTGGAGGCTCAATTTGTATTTTCATAGTGGCAAATGTTGGTGCACATCTTTTCATATATGCTTATTAGCCCTTTTGGCAAAATGCTCGTCTACATTCTTTGCCCATTTTCTCATTTGGCAATTTTCTCTTCATTATTGAGTTGTAAGAGTTCTTTATATATATATTCTAGATACAGATCCCCTATCAGATAGATGATATGCAACATTTTCTCCACTTCTGTGTGTTTCTTTTCACTTTCACAATCTTACTTGGCCTCCTTCCTGAGTTCTTTGTCTTTTAGTTTAGATGTAAAAGAGGTCATAAAAATTAGTTCTTGCCAACTGATTAATTTAACGTGTAGAGCAAAAAAATAGGTTGGAAATGCTTCATACCTAAAAATTAAGATATAAAGGGATGATTAACCAAACCATTGGTTTATTTGAACAACTTAATAGCTTTCCTTGATTATGTTTTACTGAAGAGTTTTCATTTGTGGTACTTAAGAAAAAAATCAGTGAGGTATCTAGTTTTATAATGATTTAAAGTACTAGATACTATAAATATCTCTTTTAGTATTAAAAACGGCTTATGCTGTTGCAACTTAAATGTAATTGAAATAGTATTTTATTCAATGAGATGATTAGTCATAGAGTGAATTAATATCCAACAGTCTTTATGCTGTTAATTTTACACACAGTTATACATGTTGTTCTCAGAGTAAGTGTGCTACGTTGAATTAGGCTGAAGTTTTTGTGTGTCTTCTCAGTTGCAAAATAGTGACTGTCTTATATCCGCTTTGCAGAGAGAAAGGGTTTTTTGAAAAAAAAAATCATATCAATATTAAGCAATTAAGAAGGAACTGCTTATTTGAAAATTGTCAGCATAGACATATACTAATCCAAAAAAGCAAAACAGAACCATGCATTCACTAGCCCTCTGGTTTTCTGAATCCAGCTCTTGGGATTTCCCCATTTCCCTGTACTGCTTTTAAATGTCTTTGTATTTACAGCTGTTCTAAATCATTCGTTGGTCCCTTTATGTGTTTCTTAAATTTTCTTTTAGTGTGTACAGAGACACTAGCCAGCTTTTGAGACTCCTACCTTTCTTCTCTACCACCCCCCACCAAAAAAACCCCACAAATAACAGCAAAAAAAAACTACAACCTGGCCTTTTTAGTTCTTATAGTAGCTTTTCTGCATTTGAGGGCTGTTTTGAAATTGACTCATTTTAAATTGATTTGTTTTGGGTCCTAAAATTGATCCTGCTTCTCTGTAGCCATTGAAAATTATTCTGTTCAGATCACATTACAAATTGTCTGTCTTGATGCCATTAGAATATGTAGCACCATACAGTTTAGGCCTTTTTGAAGTACTCAGAACTTTAGGTAAGTTTTGATTTATTAAACATTTCACTTGTATTTAAACCTCCCAACACTCTTGTGAGATACTCCCAGTGATCTTCATGAAATGTAAATCAGATTATATCTCTTCTAAAAATCTGTCAGAGGCTTTCCTTGCATTTAGGATAAAATCTTTGATTACCTTAAAGGTGCTGTAGTGTGGCCCCAGCCTCCCTTATCTAGCATCTCATCTCCCTTTGTCATAAACTCCAACTGCATTTAACTCTTCCAATATACCTGAATGCTGAAGTTGTTCTGGTTCTAGCATGTGCTGTTCCTTCAATCTAGATAGCTTTTTATCTTATTTTCATGAAATAACTCCTGTTCATATGCTAAGATATTATTTTTTCAAAAAGGATTTTGTTTATTCTAAATGTGTCTCAGTCACTGCATTGTGTCCGACTCTTTGCAACCCATGGACTGCAGCCCACCAGTCTCCTCTGTCCATGGAATTTCCCGGGCTAAAATGCTGGAGTGGGTTGCCGTTTCCTTCTCCAGGGGATCTTCCCAAAACAGGGATTGAACCTGCATCTCCTGCATTAGCAGGCGGAATCTTTACCACTGAGCCTCCTGGGAAGCCTTAGTTCTCTGTTAGTAAATGGCTTATGAAGTAAAGTTTAATACAGTAGAAAGAACACTAAACTTTAGAGTCTGAAAACTAGAGTGCATATTGAAAACAGGCCCTACACACTCAGTGTTGTATGACCTTGTTAAGGTACATAGCTTCTCTGAGTTTTGGTTTCCCCATCAGCTAAATAAAAAAGGAGGGGAAAAAGTTACTCTAAAGATTAATTTGAAAACACTTTATACAAAATCTTTACATAAATAGAAAACATTTCTATTCTCTTGTTGTTGTTCAGTCACCCAGTTGTGTCTGACTCTTTGTGACCCCGTGGACTGCAGCATGCCAGGACACTCTGTCCTTCACCATCTCCCGAAGTTGCCCAAGTTTACGTCCATTGCATCGGTGATGCCATCCAGCCATCTCATCTTCTGACCCTCTCTTCTTCTGCCCTCAATCTTTCCCAGCATCAGGGACTTTTCCAGAGAGTCAGCTGTTCACATCAGATGACCAAATATTAGAGTTTCAGCTTCAGCATCATAGTACTTCCAGGTATCCAGGGTTGATTTCCCTTAAGATTGACTGGTTTGATCTCTTTGCTGTCCAATGGACTCTCAAGAGCCTTCTCCAGCACCACAGTTCGAAGGCATCCATTCTTTGGCACTGCCTTCTTTATGGTCCAGCTCTCACAACTGTACGTAACCACTGGGAAAACCATAGCCTTGACTATACAGACCTGATTGGCAGAGTAATGTCTCTGCTTTTCAACACAGTCTAGGTTTGTCATAGCTTTCCTGCCAAGAAGCAAACGTCTTCTAATTTCATGGCTGCAGTCACCATCTGCAATGATTTTAGAGCCCAAGAAGTGGAATCTGTCACTACTTCCACCTTTTCCCCCTCTATTTACCATGAAGCAAATCAGGCTGGATGCCATGATCTGAGTTTTTTTAGTATTTAGTTTTAAGCCAGCTCTTTCACTCTCTCCTTCGTGTTCATCAAGAGGCTCTTTAGTTCCTCTTTGCTTTCTGCCATTAGAGTGGTATCATCCACATATCTGATGATGTTGATGTTTCTCCCACCAATCTTGATTCCAGCTTGTAACTCATCCAGCCCAGCATTTCTCATGATGTGCTCAGGGTATAGATTAAACAAACAGGGTAACAGCAGACAGCCCTGTCGTACTCCTTTCTAAATCTTTAACCAATCAGTTGTTCCATACGGGGTTCTAACTATTGCTTCTTGACCCTCATACAGGTTTCTCAGGAGACAGGTAAGATGGTCTGTTACATGACACTAAATTTTAATTTTAACAGTAGTGATTGATCATATTTGTGTTTTTAAAATGTTTGGCAGCAGAATGGAGGCTAAATTGGAAGCAAGCAAATTTAAAGCAGGTATAAGTTGGGCAGCTGTTATAGTACTCTGTGCCACTTAAGACTGATGAGGAGGGTGAGTTACAGAACTAAGAGACTTCTCTGAGCATGAAGAAGAGAGGGACAGACTTGGTTGCTAGATGTTAAGGGGTCATGGAGGAATATAGGATAATTTGGTTTCTGGTTTGGGGAACTAAATTACTGATGACATTTATTAAAGAGATATTAGAGAAGGAGTACATTTGGGGATGTAAAGACAATTGACAACTTGAAGTTGAAATTCTATAAAAAATCCAAGTTGATATGGATGAGTAGAAATTGGAAATATTCAGGAACTTGAGGATTGGTCTTAGCATGCAGATTTTAGACTCCTGGTGAAGGTATGATATCACGGAGACTATTGACTGTGAGAAAAGAGGTAATTGAAGAGCAGCTCTGTGACTACTAACATTTAGGTAGAAGTAGGGAGTCTTGTAAAATAGCTAAATATATTTAGATACAGATATATTCCTGCCCTCCGGAAAGGTGCAGTCACTGAGGTTATTTTTAAAAGCAGTTGATACGGTAACAAAATTATGAATCCTTTGGATTTGGTAGGGTGGCCATTGGTGACTTCGTGAGGACCTTTTTGCGGGTCCAGTGGGATAGCAAGATCTGTTGTGCTTTGCTGAAGAGTAAGTGAAGATTGAGGAAGGAGAAGTTTGGCTGCAAGGACAAATCAGAAAAATGGGAGCAGATAGAAGAGGAAATGAGTATGTGAGTAGGGCAGTCATATGGGCAGAAGGGGGAAAAGAGTGGATCTTCTTACATGCTAAGTGAAAAAAAACAGAATAGATACGGGGGAAAAAGAAAAGATGGTAGGGGCTGTTTATGAGTTAAGTCTCCAAGGAGGCAGAAGGAAATTAGATCCAAAGAATAGGAACAAAAATTATTAGCCTTAGATTTAAGGAGAGTTATATACTCCACGGGTGTGTAAGGGAATCACTGATGATAAAGGTGTGGAGTAAGAGAGTTAGAAAGTTGGGGCTTACTTCTTTGAAAAGTAAGCAGCAAGGCTGTCTATTCAGCCTAATGGATTAGAGACTTAATGTTTTGAAAAGGTTTGAAATAATTATTGGAAGTAAAGAAGGCTAAACTGGAGATATGCTGGAGGATTGTCAGATGTTTTTAAGGGACTTGAGATCGATTGAAGACCATAGATACTTAATCTCTGAAATTTTCTTTAGTAATTTTGAACTCATAATATCATTATAGAAACATTTTCATATTGATGTACTAGTGTTTGAGAATTATCACTCAGTACAATTCACTCGCTCAGTCTTGTCTGACTCTGCCACCCCATGGACTGCAGCACGCCAGGCCTCCCTGTCCATCACCAACTTCCAGAGCCTATTCAAACTCATGTCCATTGAGTCGGTGATGTGATACAAGCATCTCATCCTCTGTCATCTCCTTCTCCTCCCGCCTTCAGTTTTTCCCAGTATCAGGGTCTTTTCAAATGTCAGTTCTTCACATTAGGTGGCCAACATATTGGAGTTTCAGCTTCAACATCAGTCCTTCCAATGAACACCCAGGACTGATCTCCTTTAGGATGGACTTGTTGGATCTCCTTGCAGTCCAAGGGGCTCTCAAGAGTCTTCTCCAACACCACAGTTGAAAAGCATCAATTCTTTGGTGCTCAGCTCTCTTTATAGTCCAACTCTTACATCCATACATGACCACTGGAAAAACCATAGCCTTGACTAGACGGACCTTTGTTGACAAAGTAATGTCTCTGCTTTTTAATACGTTCTCAAGGTTGGTCATAACTTCCCTTCCAAGGAATAAATGTCTTTTAATTTCATGGCTCCAGTCACCATCTTCAGTGATTTTGGAGCCCCCCAAAATAAAGTCTGCCACTGTTTCCACTGTTTTCCCATCTATTTCCCATGAAGTGGTGGGACCAGATGCCATGATCTTTGTTTTCTGAATGTTGAGTTTTAAGCCAACTTTTTCACTCTCTTTCACTTTCATCAAGAGGCTCTTCAATTCCTCTTTGCTTTCTGCCATAAGGGTGGTGGTCATCTGCATATGTGAGGTTATTGCTAATTCTCCTAGCAATCTTGATTCCAGCTTGTGCTTCATCATTCAGCCCAGCGTTTCTCATGATATACTCTGTGTATAAGTTAAATAAGCAGGGTGACAATATACAGCCTTGACATACTCCTTTTCCTATTTGGAACCAGTCTGTTGTTCCATGTCCAGTCCTAACTGTTGCTTCCTCATGTGCATACAGATTTCTCAAGAGGCAGATCAGGTGGTCTGGTATTCCCATCTCTTTCAGAATTTTCTACAGTTTGTTGTGATCCACACAGTCAAAGGCTTTGACATAGTCAATAAAGCAGAAATAGATGGTTTTCTGAAACTCTCTTGCTTTTTCGATGATCCAGCGTATATTGGCAATTTGATCTCTGGTTCCTCTGCCTTTTCTAAAACCAGTTTGAATATCTGGAAGTTCACAGTTCACGTATTGCTGAAGCCTGGCTTGGAGAATTTTGAGCATTACTTTACTAGTGTGTGAGATGAGTGCAATTGTGTGGTAGTTTGAACATTCCTCGCCATTGCCTTTCTTTGGGATTGGAATGGAAACAGGCCTTTTGGGTAGTGACAAATGTGAGGCATCATCATTAAAGACCCTTGTATTCCCTGGTGGCTCATCTGGTTAAAAAATCCACCTGCATGTGGGAGACCTGGGTTCGATCCCTGGGTTGGAAAGATCCCCTGGAGAAGGGAAAGGCTACCCACTCCAGTATTCTGCCTCGGAAATTCCATGGACTCTATAGTCCATTCAGTCACAAGGAGTTGGACACAACTGGACAATTTTCACTTTCACTTTTCACTAATCCACTGAAACAGAGGGAATGATAGTGATTCAGCCACAGTCTGAAGCCTCACCCAAAAGCTGAAATGATCTTGAGCATATTTTCGTACATTTACTTCATAGCTTTTTATATAGGAACACAGTCAGATGGCTCAGTATTATTCAGAAATATTTCATCCTCAGTTTCATCTGTATGATACTGACTCCTTGTGTAAGAAACTTAAATTAGTTTATCATAAAGAGGTTAATAATTACTCTGGACTATCTAGATGTTTGCACATTAGTATTTAGTTAAACCTAGGATGGTTGCAAGTCTATAGTTTAATATTTGGTAAGTTTAATATTTGGTACCAAAGCTTGATCAGCTTAAAGTCAGTATATATATCAGTTTTAGAATTTTTTGATTGTTTAGATTACATATCTTCCCAGATAACAAGGGTAATAATCTGTACTTTTGTCCTTTGTGCTTTTCTTTTCTTATGAGATGTCAACCAATCATTTTCACCTTTCTGGCTTAGTAGCAGCTGCTCTAGTTAACAAAAGGAAATAATTTCTTGAAAATGAATGCATTACTATATATCAGATTCATAATTTGATCAATTTGGAAACAATTAAGTCATGTTTTTCTAAAGAAAATTCTTCAAGGTTTATGTAACTTTTTGTTAAAATCTAATGGTGATTGTAGCCATGAAATTAAGACGCTTACTCCTTGGAAGGAAAGTTGTGACCACCCTAGATAGCATGTTGAAAAGCAGAGACATTGCTTTGCCAACAAAGGTCCGTCTAGTCAAGGCTATGATTTTTCCAGTGGTCATGAATGGATGTGAGAGTTGGACTGTGAAGAAAGCTGAGCACCGAAAAATTGATGCTTTTGAACTGTGGTGTTGGAGAAGACTCTTGAGAGTCCCTTGGACTGCAAGGAGATCCAACCAGTCCATTCTGAAGGAGATCAGTCCTGGGTGTTCATTGGAAGGACTGATGTTAAAGCTGAAACTCCAGTACTTTGGCCACCTCATGGGAAGAGTTGACTCATTGGAAAAGACTCTGATGCTGGGAGGGATTGGGGACAGGAGGAGAAGGGGACAACAGAGGATGAGATGGCTGGATGGCATCACCTACTCGATGGACATGAGTCTGAATGAACTCCGGGAGTTGGTGATGGACAGGGAGGCCTGGCATGCTGTGATTCATGGGGTTGCAAAGAGTTGGACATGACTGAGTGACTGAACTGAACTGAATGGAAATTCATCTGTTGGATTTGGAAGAGATTTGTCGTTGTTCAGTCACTCAGTTGTGTCTGACTGTTGGCAGCCCCATGGACTGCAGCATGCCAGGCTTCTCTGTCTTTCACCAACTTCTGGAGCTTGCTCAAACTCATGTCCAGTAAGTTGGTGATGCCATCCAACCATCTCGTCCTTTGTCATCCCCTTCTCCTGCCTCCAATCTTTCCCAGGGTCAGGGTCTTTTCTTTTGGAAGAGATAGTATAAAATAAATATGAGGTAATAGAAAATAATAATAATAGAAAATAATGAATTTCTTTAAAAAAGTAAATAGTAATAAAACTAAAGCTATGCATTTTATACATTTTTCTGTACATATTTTTGTCCCGTTTTTATGCTTGAAATCTTATTTGCTATCAGCTTGTTTGACTGCAACATTATTCATAGTCTGTATGTTTTTTGACTCTTTCATTTTGTGCATGTATATGAAGATTATACATAAACCATTGTTATTGTTTAGTTGCTAGGTTGTGTCCAATTTGTTCATGGGATTTCCAAAGCAAGAATATTGGCATGGGTTGCCATTTCCTTCTTTGGAAATCTTCATGACCCAAAGGTCAAACCTGTATCTCCTGCATTGGCAGGTAGATTCTTTACCACTAAGCCACCAGGGAAGCCCATATAAACTGTTATTCTGTATTAATTAGGAAACATATTGATCATATTAAGTATACTACTTCAGAAAACAGAATACAAAGGAAAATGTAACAAAACCCCTGTGTAAACCTGTGTTAGTTAAAAAAAAAAAAAAAAAAGCTTTACAAATACAATTGAATCTCCCTGTACCTGTTTCGCTCATCCTAACCCCTTCCCTCTCTTGCCACGGGGAGCCACCATCCAGAAATGATTTTTATTATTCCCTTTACTTATATTTTCAATATGTATACATGAATCTATGAATATTGTTATTTGTGGCATGTTTAAAATTTTTCTATAGTTGTACTGTGTGTACATATCTGTATCTTAATATATTTGTGTTATATTACATGTATCCTTTTGCAGCTTCTATTTTTTTAATTTAACATTGCAGTTTTGAGATTTATCCATGTTAATACTTGGCAGCTGTATTTTTCATTTCAGTTTTTGTATAATATGTCATGATAGGAAGAGTGGATATTAGGGAGCTTTTCTAGTTTTCCATTTGCTAATTATGTTGCGTTATATGTAATGTAACTACATTACAAGTTGTATTGTAAATATGTGCAAGAGTTTCTTATAAGACTTAGCAATGACAATATGCAATTCTGCAGTATGCACATCTTCATCTTTAATAAATTTGCCAAATTATTCTCCAAAATGAGGATTCTAGTTTATACCCCAGTTGGTAGTTTATAAGCTGTAGTTACTACACATCTTCTCCACACAATATTATTGACACATGTACATGTGCTTGTGTGTTCACCAATTTCATGCAAATGATGTGGTATGATATTAATTTGTATTTTTTACATTACTAATGATATAGAACACTTTCTCCTTTGTCTCGAGGCCATTCTTATGTCCTGTGTATTGTCCTTTTTTTCTTTTTAAATTAAAGGAGTTTTTCCATGTATTCTAATCCTTTGTTGGTTATAGGCAGTATTTTTCCCAATCTCTGTCTTTCTTTACTTGGTGCCTCTGTTAAACAGAAGCTTTTCATTTTAACCTTGCAATTTTATCAACCTTTACTTTTAAGAGTTTTTGTTTTTTGTGTTTACTCTTCCTATATTCTGAAGTAACAAGAGTTTTCTCCATTCTCTTTTAAAAAATTATATTTTTGCATTCACATTTATGTTTTTAATCCAACTGTGATTTATTTTTGTTCAGTTTCTGCTGTAACAGAGCATGTGTTCCTGAAAATCACTGTGCTATATTGCAGTAAAACCCACAGGGCATATGGGAAAACAGTGTTGGGGCACAGCACTTGAAAATTTCTTGGCAGTGACCCATTTGTTTAAAAAAGATACCTAATAAAATTGTAGCATAGTTTTACATTTATTAAAGGTTAAGAAATACACTAATACCACAAAAATATGCCGTTTTTATTTTGAAAAAGAGGAAATTTGCTTGAAGTGGGATTCAAAAACATTGCAGCCTGTAAGTTATTGTGAAATGGTAGAAGGAAGGTTATCCAAAATGCACCAAGAAATTGTAACAGATGTGGAGTGTGTAGTTCATAATGCACATGGTGACTGTAAGATGTAAACATTTATGTTTTGTGCATACCTGTGCAACTCAGTATAGCTGGGTAGTTTTCTGCATTTATCTAGTGTTTGTTTTGGAGTTAGGGCTAGGCTGAGACAAGTAAGCCTCCTAGGGTGTAAAAGGATGCACTCCCTGTTAGGGTCCCTTGGCATCTCACTTGCTTTACCCTAGTCCTCGCACTGTATAGAGTGAAGTAGTACTTAAGCATACACAGACTTTGTGTTACTGTTCCCTTGTATCAGTCATGTTTAACACATTCAGGTTTTCTTAAACTTTTTCAAGTAGTACTGACTATATATGTGAGGTGTAGAGCTCTAATTAATTTTTTCCATGTATGTATATCCAGATCTTTCTACACTGGTTTGTAATGATGCTTTTAGAGTATAGAGTAGTTCCACACATGTTGAATACTTGAGCCTGGTTCTTGTTTCTTTGTGCTTTCATTGGTCTTTTCGCTTCTCCCTATGCTACTAACACATTTTCTTAATCATAGGTCTGGCACTGACTTTGTAACTTTGGGCAAGTTCTATGTGCCTGTGAAATTATAGGAGTTCCCACCTCATTGGGTAGTTAAAGGAGTAAGTGAGTCAGTATATTAAAGTACTTAGAAGTACTTGCCTTGCCCAGGAGTAAACCTCAAATGTTATTTTGTTATTGTTAAAGGTAATCCTTGTAACTGAATAAAGAGTCTTGAGAACTAGTAAACTGAGATTGCCATCTTGTGTTTTCTTTTCCAAACTAAGAGGAAATGGGGAGAAGCTTATGGAAGGATTCCCTGAGAAAAGTGATGTTTAATTATCTGAAAGATAATAAGAGTTAACTAGGTGGTGAGAGCAGTAGGGGAATATTTGAGGCAGAAGGAGCCATGAGGCAGAAGATAGTATGTCCAGGAACTAGATCTCAGCAAAAAGAAAAATGGCTCCAGTTAAGACTAAAGAGGGAGGTAGGAGCAGATCAGATCATGCAAGACCTAGTAGGCAAAGTTACCGACTTTAGACTATCTTAAAATCAGTTATAACTGTTTGTAGAGATTGCTATTTCAAGAATAAAAACCATGAAATACCAACTTTTACAAATAGTTAAAACTATTCAAAAAAGAAACTGAGAAGCTACAGTTGGGTGCATCTGGACCTTAATAACGTATCAAAGATTAAGAGTGCTGTTGAAAATGTATAATAGATTTAGGTCTTTGTTCACTTACTGAAAATCTTGCTGAGCTGTTGGTTTTGTCCTAGGCTTGTATGAATTAAAATAGAGGAATCTCGTGTTTGGGGCAGGTCTATAATAGATTAAAGTTTTTACAGTACAACAAATCCATGTAAATGTCTTGGATTTTTTTTTTTCCATTTATATGTCCACTTTATCTAATTTCAAGGGTACACCTAAGAAGACTACACATTATTTCCGTAATAGATACTCCTGTTTTTTCTGCTTCCCTCATGTTTCATTGGCTTTCCCTGGTGGCTCAGAGGTAAAGAACCTGCCTGCCAATGCAGGAGACGAAGGTTCAATCCCTAGATCAGAAAGATCCCCTGGAGACCAAAGTGGCAACCCACTCCAGGATTCTTGCCTGGGAAATCCCATGGACGGAGAAGCCTGGCAGGCTACCATCCTTAGCATCATAGAGTCAGACACAACTGAGCACGCATGCACGCATGCAGCTAAGTCTAATTTTCTTTATTCAATTTAACATATAAAGACATTGCTAGTCTAACCTATTGTGTTTATCTTACAAATGGGGTTTTCTTAAAACTTGGTTTTTCAATTCTCTTTTTTCCTCATAGATCAAAATCTACAACTTGTGGGCATTCCATTGTATGACCCTGATAGTATGTTTGGAATACTCATGTATAGATAATTCTACCTTACCCATTTTTAGGAAATCGAACTGCTGATGAATATTCCTTAAAAATTGTGGGGTTTTGTTAGGTTGGTGCCTTTACTTCAGGTATTTTCAGACATAAAGATAGCATTTCATTCCTACAGGGTTCTATGAATAGAATATAAGCATGGAAGCATTGGAATGATGTTCTAAAAAACTTGACTACACACGTGGACTTTAAACATCTTGCTGACCTTTGCTTTTGTTTGTGATTGAGCCTAGTTAACTGTGAGGGAAAATGTTTCTGGAAAAGAATTTTAAAATAATTATGAACCAGTGGCAAAGCATGGTAGGTATAATATAAATTTATATGGTTTTTTTAGATTTATAATTTTTTTATGCTTTCTTTGCTAGAGACTATTATTTTACGTTTTCCGTCACTGGTCATCTGATGAGAAAGCTAATTTAGGTATTTGAAAATAGGGTGACTATAGTTTCAGTAATGGTTATAGTGCTTGGTTTCACACTTTTGAAATAAATTAAAAACCAGTTGCTTGCCGCAGCAAATTTTACTTATGTATGAGAAACAGTGGGAAACAGTATTGTTGCTATCAACTTTTGTTAGTAAAGAAGCTAGTTATTTTTAAAGTTTCTTTTAAAACTTTGATTATAATTACTAAAATCAGTCTTCCAAACCTTTAATAATTGTTTCCTTACTCCTTGAAAGATACAATAAAACACATACAATTAGCACACTGTATTTGTAAGTTTTTTGTGAAAGAACCATTTTTCATGTTAACATTTTACCGTGTTGCATGTAAAATTTTACCTTGATTCTAATTGTCATTTGAATTTTTGTTCAGTTGGCACATATTGTGTTGAACAGCTATTGCATTTTTTGTTAAGTTCTATTAAGGATTTTTTGTTTCATGTGTATGTCAGTAGTTGTCTGTAGTAGATATTTTTTAGAACAATAGAAAAATACCTTACACAAGTGAAATATTTCTCTTCTACAACTGTGGCATTAGTTATTCTCAGTAATCCTTTGAAGTAGACATGTACTTTGATATAAAGTGAAGTATAAAAAATAGAGGGACTTCCCTGGTGGCCCATTAGTTAAGACTTCGCCTTCCAATGTGGGGGATGCAGGTTTGAGCCCTGGTTGGGGAGCTAAGATCCCACATGCCTTGCAGCCAAAAAACCAAAACATGAAACAGAAGCAACATTGTAATTCATTCAAAATGGTCCACATTAAAAAATATATATATATATATTTTAAAGATAGCATTTCTGCTATTCTTAAAGTTCTTGATGGTTTTTTTTTTTTAACCAATTTCTCCTTTTTTTAAGGTACCTCGTGGATAGTCGCTGGTTCAAACAGTGGAAAAAGTATGTTGGCTTTGACAGTTGGGACAAATACCAGATGGGAGATCAAAACGTTTATCCTGGACCCATCGATAACTCTGGGCTTCTTAGAGGTATTATTTCCTTAAATCAAGTTTGTAAATGTGTTCATTTTAATATGTTATGGTCAACATATATAATGTGGAAAATGTTAATGTAAATAAATTGATAACCAGAAATTTCTTATATAGCCATCCCGTTGGTGTCCATGTGGGGTTTGGTTACATGATCCCTCTCAGATACTAAAATCTGTGGATGCTCAAGCCCCTTATATAAAATGGCATAATATTTGCATATAATCTATGTATGTCTTCCCATATATTTTAAGTCTTTTGTTGGTTACTTTTAATACCTAACGAAATATAAATGCTATGTAAATAGTTGCTGGTACATAGCAAATTCAAGTTTTGGTTTTTGGAACTTTCTGGAATGGTTTTCCTGCCTGTGGATGCAGAGGGCCGACTATATTATAGATTTGACCTAATGAATTCAGATTATTTTGTCATAATTAATCTTCTGTATCATGACAAATTTTGTCATTTATGATGTAAAAAGGGTTTATTACCTTTTAAGACTAGAATGTAAATTAGAAAGTACTATCTCACTATTTTGGGGAAAAGTACTATCTTACTGTTTGGGGGAAATGCTCTATTGTGTATTATTTTCCTAACGGGCACATAACTTCTTTAATTGGGGAGCAGTGGTATATGTTACATTCTTGGATTTTTGGATTCTTTTTCTACAACCCTTACTAATAATACTTGCCAGCTCTTCTAAAACTCTGGTAACATTTAAAGACAATAAAACCTAAGTACTAGAACTTTGATTACTGGCTTAGGTGGAATAACAAGGACTAGACTTATCTTTCCATTTAAATGAACCAAAACCCTGACACAATATATGAAACAGCAGTTCTCAGAACTTTGGACATCAGGCAGTGAAGAACAGTGATCCCTGAGAAGTATGAAACAAATGAATTGAGCCCTATGTTTTCCTCAGCTTACTGTACTGAGAGAGTTTCCAAGACATAGCACAGAAGGAGAGACCCATGCAAAGCCTGGCAATCTCCCTTAGTTGAGAAAAGAGTTTGGAGTCCAGGGAGACCAAGGCAGCCAGAGTTTCCAGGGCAGAGGACCAGAGAGTAATGAGCAGCACGTCAGGAGAAAGAGAGACCTAGAGATCTACAGCAACCACTGAAGACTCTTGTAAGTCTTCAGCTGACTGTTGACTAGTGCATGTGTGTGACAAGCTACCCAAGGCCCAGAAAAGAATTATCAAAAGAATTAGAGCAGTCATTTAGGTTCATGTGACCAAATCAGGTTCATTTGCCGGATGTGCTACAAGCCAGATGCTGAGATGGCAAAGCTTGCAGCAGGGAAAGGATTTATTTGTGAGGCAACCAAGTGAGGAGTTGGGAGAACAACTCTCAAATCCACCTACCTGATAGCAAGGGACTCAGGGTGTTTGTGGAAATAAAGAAGCAGGGTAGTCCAAGGTATGCAGAGCATGGGGAAGGGTAATAAGAAAAAGTGAGTCATTCTTGTGCAGATGCAGGTAAGCTGCTTGCTTCTCCATGAGACACATGTTCAGAAAATGGAGGCGTTAGCATGTTCTGAGGGTGGAATTGTGGGCGCTCTCACGTCAAAAGGTCAGCAACTGGACACTTCATACAAGCCCAGTTGGACAGTTAGTGGTCTTAATCTTAGCTCTACCTAGAACTGAACGCAGCTGATTGCAAGTTCCTGAAAAACATCTCAGGAAAGTATCTTATTTTTAGACTTTATGAAACTTGGAGGACATGTGAGTTTTTGTAAAAACAAAGTAGCTTGATCAGTGAAGGCATGTTACAGTTCACTGTTCATAAGAAATTATAGTTTAATGGATCTAACTGATGAGTACCCTCGCTTTCACTTATAAAGGAGCAAGAATAATGTGTTCACAGTAGCCAGAGTGGAAAATGTTATAAATCATGGAGTAGACTGCAGAGAATGGGTTTGGCTCTATAGAAGGGCAAAATGAATACTCTTGTCCTAAATCGAAAGCGACTATTTCCAAGTAACTTCACTGCATCTTAGAACAGAACAGAAGAATATTTGTGTGTGTGTGTGTGCGTGCATGCGTGCTCAGTTGTTTCTGACATTTTGCATTGTAGCCTACCAGGCTCCTCAGTCCCTGGAATTTTTGTCCCTCAGACAAAAATACTGGAGTGGGTGGCCATTTCCTTCTCTAGGGTATGTTCCCCACCCAGGGATTGAACCCGCATCTCTTGGGTTTTCTGCATTGGCAGGCAGATTAGATTCTTTACCACATGCCACCTGGGAAGCAGGAATACAAAAATATCCAGCATCCATCCAACAAGATAAAATTTTTAATATCTTGGATCCAAACAAATAGTACCCAGAATGCAAAGAGGCAGAAAATATAATGCATAATAAGGAGAAATAGTAATGTTTAAAATTTTTTTTAAAGTGGAGAAGAACACAAAGCAAATGAAACAAATAGAAAATGAATAGCAAGTGAGATGGTAGATTTAAACCCAGCTCTATGAACAATTGTGTTTAATGTAAATTTGAAGTAGAGAATGTAAGATTGGATTAAAAAATAAAGACCCAACTGTATACTGTCTATCAGAAACCCACCTTAAATACAGAGTACAAATAGAGATTGAAAGATTCTAAGACTAACCTCCAGTCATCCTCACTCTTATATAACCATCTCCCCTTTGAGTGTGAGTGAAACCTGAGACTAGGATATCATTCCTGTGATTATTTATGTTATATGACAAAAGGGAGATTATCCCAGTGAGCTTTATCTGATCATACATGCCCTTTGAAAGCAGAGCTTTCTCTGGCTGGTAGTTATAGAAGTTAGGATATAAAGCATGAGAAGAACTCATTGCTGATTTGAAAATGGGACTATATGAAAAAGAAGACAGGTGTCATCTAGGCACAAAGAGAATTGTTGTGCCTATAGCCAGCAAGAAAACAGGCACCTCATACTTGTAGCCATGAGGAACTAAATTCTGCCAACAACCTGAATGAACTTAGAAGTAGATTCTTTCCCAGAGCCTTCAGATAGGAGAGAAGCCTTTCTGACATCTTGATTTCCTCTTTGTAAGACCCTAAGTAGAAAGTCCAGTTGAACTCACCTGAACTTCTGACCCACAGAACTGTGAGAATATAAATAGGTATTGTTTTAAGCTACTATGGTTATTTGTTAGCAGTAGAAAACTAAGACACATACTAACTTCAGTCCATGGGGTTGCAAAGAGTTGGACACAACTGAGTGATTGAGCTGAACTGAACACATACAACACTATAATCAAAAGAATGCTGGAGTGGCCATTTTAATATCAGACATTAAGATTTAGAACAGTGAACATTATCAGGGATAAAAGTTCATTTCATAATCGTAAATGGGCCAGGACAGTTCATTAAGAAAACATAATAATCCTAAAAATATATACCCATCTAATGGCGTCACTTGAAAATATGTGAAGCAAAACCTGACAGAACCAGAACCACAAGGAGAAATAGAAAAATATCCATAATTATATGATGGATATTTCAGTACTAACTATTCTCTCCATAAATAATAGAAAAAGTGTAGACAAAAAAGTAGAAAGGAAATAAATCAATCTGCTTGTCCTGACATTTATACAATGTAGTACGTTCCCTACATACTAACTGCGAACTTTCAAAGATGTGTACGTGCATTCACGTATCCAGTCATATAAGTTGGTTCGTGTGTCTGGAATATGTTGTTACATGCCTGCATCCTCTACAAGTGGTTGTGCTTTTGTGTACTTTACTGTAAAGTACTGTACAAAGTACAGTGGTGTAGTATCTTTATTTCAAGCCCAGGATGTTCAGGAGTAAGCATAAAAGCAGCGGTGATGTGGCTGGTACTGCTAAGAAGCACCAAGCAATAACAAAACAAAAGTGAAAATAATTGAGAGAGTGGAGCAAGGCAAAAAGATGGTAAAGATCACTTATTCTTATAACATGAATCATTCAGTCTTGGAACATGTGAAGTATGCCATGCCAGTGATGTTGACAGTAATACCAGAGAAGCATGGAAAAGTAATGGACGAGATGGAGAAACTTCTCAGTATGTGAATACAGGATCAGTGTCAGCTGAGTTGCTCTCAGTTTAATGCTGATGCAAAAGAAAGTTAAAAGCCTTATGAAGACTTGAAGAAGAAGCATGGTGAAGAATCAGAAGGCACATCTTGTAAAGCCAACCATGACTGCTTTTATCGATTCAAGGCTAGAGCCAAGCTTTACAATGTAAAGGTAAGTGCCAAGGCAGCGAGTGTAGGTATGGTACCTGCCTGGAAATTTCCTGAAATGCTTTAAGAAATTATTGATGAAGGAACGTATTTACTATAGCAGGTTTTTAATGTGGGTGCGAGGACTGTACTGGAAGAGGAATTCAGACCAAAGTTGTATCAGTAAGAAAGAAAAGTTGATGCCAGGCTATAAAACACTAAAGGATAGGCTAACTCTCTTTGTATGGTGGCACTGCTTCTGGCAGTATGAAACCAGAGCATCTTTTAGTTTCTCATTCAGAGAACCCAAGAGCCCTTAAAAACAGACAGGGACTCTCTTCCTTTTGTATGGAAGAGAAACCCCAAAGCTTGGGTTACACAGGCCATTTTCCAGGATTGGTTTTTCCACCATTTAATCCCAGAGTTGAGAAATACTGCTTGAGGAAAGACATCCCATTCAGCATTCTTTTGCTGCTCAACAGTACTCTCGGCCACCCTCCGTTCATGGATGACTTTCATCCCAGTGTGTATCTGCCACCAAATACTGTGTCAGTTATCCAGCCTGTGGACCTAGGGGATTATAGTGGCTTTCAAGAAATATTACTCACATTGCACTTTTTGTCAGGCAATAAAGGCAAGTGGCAAATCAGGAACAACCTTGCAACAGTTTTGGAAGGGCTCTACCATGTCCAGACCCATAAAAAACATTGACTTTGCTTGGTGTGATGTTTAGTTGTCATCATGAGTGGGATTTGGAACAACTTTTACCCATAATTTATTCATTATTTTCATGGATTTGAGAAGGTGGACAAAGAATCAAAAAGAGGTCTTCAGCCACTTAGTGAGCCTCAGGAAAAAATTGGAGCTAGATCTGCAAGAGGACGACCTCATTGACCTCCTTGCTGTGCAAAATGAGGAGCTTCCTAATAAAGACCTGATGGAACTGGAGGCCCAGAGAAAGGATGAAGCAAGCCAAGAGGAAGAAGAAAAAACTGAAGAATGAAGAGATTAATGACACATGAAGTGGCAAAGGGTTTCTTTATTTGAGAAGGCACTGTTTTTGAGGTGTGGGACCCAAGCGTAGAAGGGTACACGAAGTTTGCCACTGCTGTTCAGAATGCAGTCCAGTGCTGCTCTGTCATCTGTGACAAGAAAAAAGAGAACTACTTACCCAGACATCACTGGATCGTTTTTCCAACAGGGTAGATAGAATTGAATCAGGCCAGGACTCAGAACCTGTGTCATCAGCATCAGGCGTGAGTGACATTGCACCTTGCCTTCTGCCTCCTATTGCTGACAGTCTTTCAGCTCTTACCATCTCCCACCTCCTCTCCTGCCTCCATCAGTAACTCTTCTTGCCTGTTCACTCTATGCCAGCCCCTGTATGCCAGCTGTTGTACTCTATGTACTACTATACTTTTCAAGGTACTGTACTATAAAATTAAAAATGTTTTCCTTATTTTGTGTGTGTGTGTTTAAATATTATTTGTGTGGAAAGTGTTGTAAATCTATTATAGTGTATTACTGTGTAGCCAATTGTGTTAGTTAGATACCTAGGCTAACCTTGTCGGACTTATGAACACACTCTTGAAATGGAACTTGTTCATGTATAGAGGACTTACTGTATTCCCACTGAACAACAGCAGAATGAAAATTCTTTTTGGTGTTCACATGAAGCATTTAGATAAACTGTATTTTGCATAAAACCTGGTTCAGTAAAGTTAGCAGGAGTTAAATCATGCAAAATATGTTTTCTTACTACAGTGGGATAATAATAACTGAGAGGTGAAACATCTTGAAGTGTTTGAAAACTAACATACTTCTGCATAACTCATGGGTCAAAGAGAACTCAAAGAAATTAGCAAGTATTTTTAACTAAATGAAAGTGAAAACAAAACATCAAAATTTGTGGAAGGCAGGTAAGTAGTATGTGGAGGGTAATTTATAGCTCTTTTAACATGTGTAAGGAAAAGGAAAGGTTATAACAGGTGAAATATCGTCAAGTGTTTGAAAACTTACATGCTTCTGCATAACTCATGAGTCAAAAGAACTCAAAGAAATTAACTATTTTAACTAAATGAAAATGAAAACAAAACATATCAAAATTTGTGGGAGGCAAATAAATTTTATGTGGAGAGAAACTTATAGGTCTTTTAACATGAATAAGGAAGAGGAAAGGTCTCAAATCAGTGACCTCGGTTACTGAGTCAGGAAACTAAAAATAAGAACAAATTGAAGTAAGTCAAGCAGAAGAAGGGAAATACTAAGTTCAGAACAGAAATCAAATAAAAGGAATAATAGAGAAAATCAATGAAACCAAAGACTGGTTTTTTATGAAGATAATAAAATTTATAAAGACCTAGTTTGATCACAAGAGAAAGGTAAAAGACACAACTACCGGTATCAGGAACAAGAGAGGTAACATATGTATCAGTCAGTTCAGTTCAGTTCAGTTACTCAGTCATGTCCGACTCTTTGCGACCCCATGAATCGCAGCACGCCAGGCCTCCCTGTCCATCACCATCTCCCGGAGTTCACTCAGACTCACGTCCATCGAGTCCGTGATGCCATCCAGCCATCTCATCCTCTGTCGTCCCCTTCTTCTCCTGCCCCCAACCCCTCCCAGCATCAGAGTCTTTTCCAATGAGTCAACTCTTTGCATGAGGTGGCCAAAGTACTGGAGTTTCAGCTTTAGCATCATTCCTTCCAAAGAAATCCCAGGGCTGATCTCCTTCAGAATGGACTGGTTGGATCTCCTTGCAGTCCAAGGGACTCTCAAGAGTCTTCTCCAACACCACAGTTCAGAAGCATCAATTCTTCGGCACTCAGCCTTCTTCACAGTCCAACTCTCACATCCATACATGACCACTGGAAAAACCATAGCCTTGACTAGACGGACCTTAGTCAGCAATTAGTCTCTGCTTTTCAATATGCTATCTAGGTCTTGGTCATAACTTTTCTTCCAAGGAGTAAGCGTCTTTTAATTTCATGGCTGCAGTCACCATCTGCAGTGATTTGGGAGCCCCCAAAAATAAAGTGTGACTCTGTTTCCACTGTTTCCCCATCTATTTCCCATGAAGTGATGGGACCGGATGCCATGATCTTCATTTTCTGAATGTTGAGCTTTAAGCCAACTTTTTCACTCTCCTCTTTCACTTTCATCAAGAGGCTTTTAAGCTCCTCTTCACTTTCTGCCATGAGGGTAGTGTCATCTGCATATCTGAGGTTATTGATATTTCTCCCAGCAGTCTTGATTCCAGCTTGTGTTTCTTCCAGCCCAGCTGTAATATGTAATATGATATACTCTGCATATAAGTTAAAGAAGCAGGGTGACAATATACCGCCTTGACATACTCCTTTTCCTATTTGGAACCAGTCTGTTGTTCCATGTCCAGTTCTAACTGTTGCTTCCTGACCTGCATACAGATTTCTCAAGAGGCAGGTCAGGTGGTCTGGTATTCCCTTCTCTTTCAGAATTTTCCACAGTTTATTGTGATCCACACCGTCAAAAGCTTTGGCATAGTCAATAAAGCAGAAATAGATGTTTTTCTGAAACTCTCTTGCTTTTTCCATGATCCAGCGGATGTTGGCAATTTGATCTCTGGTTCCTCTGCCTTTTCTAAAACCAGCTTGAACATCAGGGAGTTCACGGTTCACATATTGCTGAAGCCTGGCTTGGAGAATTTTGAGCATTACTTTACATTTGGCCTTGGAATGCGGAATGAAGCAGGGCAAAGACTAATAGAGTTTTGCCAAGAAAATGCACTGGTCATAGCAAACACCCTCTTATAACAACACAAGAGAAGACTCTATACATGGACATCACCAGATGGTCAACACCGGAATCAGGTTGATTATATTCTTTGCAGCCAAAGATGGAGAAGCTCTATACAGTCAACAAAAAGAAGACCAAGAGCTGACTGTGGCTCAGATCATGAACTCCTTATTACCAAATTCAGACTCAAATTGAAGAAAGTAGGGAAAACTGCTAGACCATTCAAGTATGACCTAAATAAAATCCCTTATGATTCTACAGTGGAAGTGAGAAATAGATTTAGGGGCCTACATCTGATAGATAGAGTGCCTGATGAACTATGGAATGAGGCTTGTGACATTGTACAGGAGACAGGGATCAAGACCATCCCCATGGAAAAGAAATGGGAAAAAACAAAATGGCTGTCTGGGGAGCCTTACAAATAGCTCTGAAAAGAAGAGTAGCGAAGAGCAAAGGAGAAAAGGAAAGATATAAGCATCTGAATACAGAGTTCCAAAGAATAGCAAGAAGAGATTAGAAAGCTTTCTTTAGCGATCAATGCAAAGAAATAGAGGAAAACAACAGAATGGGAAAGACTAGAAATCTCTTCAAGAAAATTAGAGATACCAAGGGAACATTTCATGCAAAGATGGGCTCAACAAAGGACAGAAATGGCATGGACCTAACAGAAGCAGAAGATATTAAGAAGAGGTGGCAAGAATACACAGAAGAACTGTACAAAAAAGATCTTCATGACCCAGATAATCATGATGATATGATCACTAATCTAGAGCCAGACATCTTGGAATGTGAAGTCAAGTGGGCCTTAGAAAGCATCACTACGAACAAAGCTAGTGGAGGTGATGGCATTCCAGTGGAGCTATTTCAAATCCTGGAAGACGATGCTGTGAAAGTACTGCATTCAGTATGCCAGCAAATTTGGAAAACTCAGCAGTGGCCACAAGACTGGAAGAGGTCAGTTTTCATTCCAATTCCAAAGAAAGGCAATGCAAAAGAATGCTCAAACTACCGCACAATTGCACTCATCTCACATGCTAGTACCATATGTATAGAAATCTACAAGTAGCAAAAGGACAATAAAGAAATATTTCTTGAAAAATGAAAACTAATAAAGCCCATTCCAAAAGAATGAATTCTCTGAAGAACCCTATATTAATTAAAGAAGTTGAATTTATAGTTTAAAATATCCTCACAAAGAAAACATCAGACCTTGATGGTGCCACGAGTGAATTCTACCAGTGCTGTTTAAGAGAATTATGCCAATTCAACAAAAGCTCTTTTCAAAAATTAGGAGAGACTGCTTCATGCAGTGAAACCAGTGTTATTTTGATACCAAAGTCTAAGAGAGACATTTCAAGAAAAAAAAGTTCTCAACCAGTATACCCCTGATGAACATACGTGCATCTATTATTAACAGAATTTTAGTGAATCAAGTCCAAAAATAAAGAGGATAGGTATATAGAAAGAACATTACCAAAATACTATATAAAAGAGTAAAATACAAAGAAACTGCCTCAACCTCAGAATGGACATCTGTGAAAATGGACATCTACAGATGACATACTCAACAGTGAAAGACTGAATGCTTTCCCTCTAAAATCAGGGAAAAGCAAAGATGCCTACTCTCAACTCTTTAAGCCGAGATTGTACTGGAGGTTCTAGACAGTGTTTAATAAAGCAAAAAGAAAAAGTAAAAGATCTACAGATTGTATAGGAAGAAGTAATAAGTCTTCCTTTATTCACAAATACCTGTGTCTATGTAGAAAATTCAATAAAATCTACAAAAACAAACCTTCTAGAATTAATAAATGAAATTAGCCTATAGGATACAAGACCATTACTTAAAAACCAGTTGTGTTTCTTGTACATTAAAAATGGACTAACATGAATTTAAATTTTAAAAACATATTTTATAATAGCACCAAAATATAAAATGCAGATAAATCTATAATACATGTAAACTAAAAACTACAGGATATTGCTGAGATAAATTAAAGCCTAAATAAAGAGATAAATTATGTTATTGGATCAAAAAACTCAGTATTGTTTAATTCCTCCACTCAGTCTGCAGATTCAACACAATTTCAAATCACATTCCTAGTAGGCTTTTTAAAAAATGAGAGTTTCGGTTCAGTTCAGTTCACTTCATTCAGTCATGTCCAACTCTTTGCCACACCATAAATTTCATCCTTTGAAATTCTGTAATTCATTGGCTTTCTTTTTTTATATTCATAGTTTTACAACTATCACCATCGTCTAATTCCACAAAATTTTCATCACCCCAGAAAGAAACTTCATATCCATTAGCAGTCACTCTTCATCCCCTCTCAAGACCCCAGCCCTAGGCAATCATTAATATATTTTCTGTCTCTGTGGATTCTCCTTTTGTGAACATTTCATCTAAATGGAATCAAACAGTACGTGTCCATAGTATTGGACTTCTTTTGCTTGGCACAAAGTTTTCAAGTGTCATTCATGTGGCATGAATCAGTATTTTATTCTTTTTTTAGTGGATGGATAATTTTCCATTGTATAGAGATATACCACATTTAATTTATCCATTCATCAACTGATGGACATTTGGGTTGTTTTCACTTTCTGGCTATGAATGAATAATTCATTCATGAACTATTCATGTACGAATTTTTGTGTAGATGTGTTCTTGGTCATATAGTAACTCTGTGTTTAACTATTTGAAGAATTGCTTAACTTTTCCAAAATAGTTGGCACCATTTTACATTCCCACCAGCAGCAAGTAGGGTACCAGTTCCTCCACACCTTGCCAGACTTTATTATTGTCTATTCTTTTGTATTATAGCCATCCTAATGGGTATGAAATGGTGGTGGTTGTTCAGTTGCTAAGTCAGGTCTGACTCTTTGCGACCCGGTGGTGCCAGCCTTCCCTGTCTTTCACTGTCTCTTGGAGTTTGCTCAAACTCACATCCTTTGAGTCAGTGATGCCATGCAAACATTTCATCCTCTTTAGCCCCCTTTTCCTCCTGCCTTCAGTCTTTCCAAGGGTCAAGGTCTTTTCCAGTGAACTGATATCTATTGTTACTTTGACCTATATTTGTTATTTTTATATGTTTGTTATTTTGATTTCCCTAATGATTGATGATGTTAAGTGTCATATCTGTGCTGCTTATATCTGTTCAGAAAAATATTCAGATCCTGTGCTCTGTTTTTAATCGGGTTATTTGTCTGTTTACTGTTAGGTTTTAAGAGTTGTTTATGTATTCTGGATACTAGTCCCTTATCAAACAAGATTTCCAAAAATTGTCTCCCATTCTGTGTATGTCTTTTACTTTCTTGATGGTGCCTCTCAAGTGCAAATTAATTCTGATGAAGTCCAGTTAATCTATTTTTTTCCTTTGGTTGCTTGTGATTTTGTTGCAGAAAGCATCACCTAATCCAGGATCAGAAAAGACATGATTTCTTCTAAAAGTTTTTGAGTTTGGGCGGTTACATTTCTGTCTCTGATCAATTTTAAATTAGTATTTCTATATAGTGTGAGATGTAAATCAGTTGAACATATTATAGGATCCAGTAGTAGATCCACACATGTATGGCCAATTCATTGTACATAAAAATGTAAGAGAAATTCAGTGAAGTCTTCCAAATAGATGAATGCTGCTTGAGCGTTAAGTTGCCAGAAACAAATGAACTTTGGCCTACACCCAGCACCATATACAAAATTAACTCAAAACACACCATAGACTTAAATGTAAAAACCAAAACTATGAAACTCTTAGGAAAAAATTAGGAGAAGATTTTTGTGACACTGGGTTAGGCAAAGATTTCTTAAGTGTGAATTAAAAAGCACAATTGAAAAAGGGAAAAATTGATGATTTGTAATTCATCATTAACAAAAGCTTCTTCAAATAACACTGTTAAGAGAAGGAAAAGATAAACCACAATGTGGGAGAAAGTATTTGCAAATTACTTAGCTGATAAAATATATGCAGAATAAAGAATTCCATAAAGCCCAGTGGAAAAAATAGACAAAAGGCTTAAACAGATGCCTCACCAGAGAAGGTGGTGTTTTCAGAAAGCACATGTAAAAATACTCAACATCACTAGTCATTAGAAGAATGAAGATTAAAACCACAGTGAGGTCCCACTGTGCATGATTTGAATCATTTAGAATGATTCAAATTAAAAGAGAAATCCATACCAAGTATTGATGAGGCTGTAGAGCAAGTAGAACTTTCATACACTATTTTGGCTAATGAAATAGTCTTGCAGTTTCTTAAAAAGCTAAATATACATTTACCATAGGAACCAACCATTCCACACCTCAGTATTTACCCAAGAGAAATGAAGAGAAAACCTACACATAAGTGTTCATATCAGTGTTACTTGTAGAGAAAATTGGAAACAGTCCAAAATGCCCATCAGTAGCTGAATGAATAAACAAATTACAGAATGTTCATATAAAGTAATGAAATCCTACTCGGCAGTTAAAAGGAATGAACTCTTGACACAGAAAAATATGGATGGATTTCAAGATAATGATGCAGCATAAATGACGCCAAATAAAGCAGTACAGACCAATTTTATATAATCTAGAAAATGCAAATTAGTCTACAGTTGGAAAACACAGATAAACAGTTTCCAGGGCACAGGACAGTGAACCTGGATGGACAGGAAGAAGAGATGACACCAAAAAAATGGGTGACAGGGAAGCCTTTGTGGCCAGGGGGTGAGGGGCGATGCCGATGGATACATTTATCGTTTTAGTAATGATGATTTCACACTTGTATTGCTGTGTCACAACAACAAATTTTACCCTTTAAATCTCAGCAGTTTTGATATCAATTTTATATCAAAAACACAGAAGTAAGAAAAATGAGAGGTTCTGTGTTTAGGGTTGTTCCTCCCTTAAAAATGATTCAAAAATTGATCATTTTATTTTATCCACTATAGGGCTTCCCAGGTGGCCTAGTGGTAAAGAATCTGCCAGCCGGTGTGGGAGACATGGATTTGATCCCTGGGTTGAGAAGATCCCCTGGAGGGGGGAATGCCATCCCACTTCAGTATTGCCTGTGAAATCTCATGGACAGCGAAGCCTGGCCGGCTGCTGCCCATGGGGTTGCAAAAGAGTTGGATACAACTTAGTGGCTAAACAACAACTAGACATAAATTACTGTTTGATTCTGTTACATAATAAAATCATTTACCCAGACTCTTGAATTATTGTGGAGAATAACATAGACATCTTAATTTTTAAACTTTTTTTCTTTCCCTAAATTTATTTTGAAGCAGCCTATTATAGTGGAAAGAAAATGGATATTAGTGTAAATATATACATATTTGAGTCTAGCCTATAATTTTCTGTATGTGAGCTTGGGCAGGTTAATCAATACCTGAATCTATTTACTAAGTAAAATGGAGCTATCTACTTCATAATGTTGTTTTGAAAATCAACTGAGATAAAAGTATTTTCCATAATGGTACCTTTTCTTGTACCTGCAATTTTCTGTGTGAATTTTTTGGGCAATTTACTTGATTTCTTTGAATGTATTTTTTAATCTAAAATAGATATTCATCTTATAGAACTGTTTTGAGAATTGACTGAGATAACATGATCATCTGCTGTAACATGACTTAGTACATGATGCATGAGAGAGTTTCACTTTCAGAGGGTTCTGAAAATTTGTTCCAAATAGTCAGTCTCATCAAGAATTTAATAAAGTTATAACTAAGAATTTTTTAAACTGAGCTTTAAAATTAATACTTACTTTGTGCCAGCTATTGAAGTTCATATAAAATTCAGAGTGTTCTCATTTCTGTTCAATATAAAGCATAGTTTTTCTCAAAGGTTTGTATGATTTTATAACCACAGATTGATCCTACATAGAGTAAATAAATTTTTTTAAAGCATTTGTCTTGCTTCTTGATTTTTATCATTGTATCTAGTTAAAAGTAGTACTTTATCATTGAAATGCTGCCTGGAACAATTTTGCTTCCCATGTTTGTTAATTCACTGCTGACTCAGAATGAGAAAATCTTCTTTATATTTTTGAGTTATTTACAAATAACTCAGTAAACTATTTGTTTCTGTTTTCTATACTTTGGAAATTCAAGTAAAGGACCAAATAATAATCAGTGAGTCTCAGATTAGGACTGTGATGTAGGTACAGCTCACAGTATTGCTTCCAGATCTCTGGCCTGCCCTGTTCAACTGGAATTTTGAAAATGGATCATAGAATTAGAACCATAACTGAGCAACTACCTCAACTCTGGATCTGTGGAGGAATCTAGATTGTGGACTCTCTGGAGTAATGAGATACCCTTTTGTGATTTCCATCATGATTCTCAGCCCATGTGCTTTGGTATCATTGTAAAAGGTTATTGATTTGTTTCTGAATGTTCTTCATCAGCTAATGCTGGAGTGATCACTATTACTGTGTGACAGATCTCTGATACTCAAAATATTTGGGAAACACTCTTCATTGGGATCCTCTGACCAACAGTTTAGTATTTCTTTAAGAGTTAAATAATAGAAAAGTTACTTTTTAAAACACTGTTGGTTGACTAATGGTACATACTGAAACTTTGTAAAGCAACAGTTTATTTTGAAATGCCTAGATTTAACTTTGTGAACCTTTTCAGAGCTTCTTTCAAAACTCATTATTTTGTAATATGTTCGACCACAGTATTTAAAGCTATGTAGTATTACTTCTTTTTTGTATTGATTTTATTTTCTCTTTTGTAGATGGCGATGCCCAGTCACTTAAGGAGCACCTTATTGATGAATTGGATTACATACTGTTGCCAACTGAGGGCTGGAATAAACTTGTCAGCTGGTACACATTGATGGAAGGTCAGGAACCAATAGCACGAAAGGTACATATCAAGAAATGAATAGAAATATTCTTCTTAAACAGTTCATATTTTGTTGTTAATTTCCGTGACTTATGAAGCCTCAGTTGTCTTGGAGAAAAAGACCATCAATTTGTTACTGTACACACATAGAGGGAGGGTGCATTGTATGCTAGCTACTGATATAAGCACATCATATACATTATTAACTAATTTAATCCTCATAAAAAGTCTTTCTAAGGAAAGTATTATTATCCCCGGTTTATAGGTGAGGAAGTGAGGACAGAGGTAGCAAGGTTCAGGATCTTTTAGAAAGCCACGTGAGTTCACATACTTAAATTTTCTTGAAACTTGTAAATGCAGTTGTTTTTCTTATCTTGATTTTAAGGTTTATAATTACAGTCTAGAAACATTAAAAATAACCCATTTTCTTTATTTTAGGGAACTGAAAAGTCATTTATGAAAGTGTCAGTATTGCAATAGTAGAGTAATACCCAGCACTTAAGGTAGATCTGTCAGCCTTACACAAGTATATGATAGTGTAGTCAGGGGGAGCAGAATTATTTATCTGGTTTTATTTCCACATAAAAATGATTAAAAAGCCAATTATATAACACAAGGGTTTAAACTTCTAGTAGACCAAACCATAATTGGATTTATTTGAAACTGATGCTACAAAGTTGATATATTAACAGTTTGTATTTGTATATCTGTGGTTTAGGTATAGAATTGAATTTTGTTCTCTAAATAGAATGTGAATATGCCTTTGATTTAGTTTAGTTTTGTTCCTTAATTTCACTCAATCTTATAGCCAATTTAAAGTTAAGATTCATCTCTTCTAGGAATCCTAGCCATAAATAAATTTTATATATATATATATATATATATATATATATATATATATATATATATATATAATTACTCCAGTAATCTCGCCTAGAAAATTCCATGGACAGAGGAGCCTTGAGGGCTGCAGTCCATGGGGTCACAGAGTCGGACACAACTGGGCACACACGTGTATATGTGTGTATATATAATGGCCTGTGGTTTTTATCTATAGTTCCTATAGAACTGAGTGTTTTGACCATTTGAAGGATAAAATATTTAGCTGTAAAACTCTCTAGAAGAAGACTTTTATTCCTGGGTAAAGGAAAACCTATGTCTAGAATATCTTCAAATGTATTGACTTGTATTAATTCAACATTAATGACACATATTTTTTCCTTAATAAATGTAGAATATCATATAGTAAACCGATCAGCTGACAACTCCTTTGACATTTCTTCTTGAAAGAGGCCTTATTGGCATTTCTTGAACTCTGTCTGATAAGCAAATTAAAGAAGATAAAGATCATGAAGACTTCATATAGGGAGAAGGAAAAAAGTTTAAGAAGTCTTGTTGTTTAGTCGCTAAGTCGTGTCCAACGGAAGCCTGCCAGGCTTCTCAATCCCTAGGGTTTCCCAGATAAGAATACTGGAATGGGTAGCCATTCACTTCTCCCGGGGATCTTCCCGATCTAGGGATTTAACCTGGATTCTCCCAAACATAGGCAGATTGTTTATCATCTGAGCCACCAGGGAAGCCCAAGAAGTCTATTAGGTTATATATTTATTTTTAATGAGGCAGTTGGAATTTGCTTCACTTGTAAAATAATTTTCAAACTTTAGTGTATATTAAACTATCTAGAGTACCTATTAAAATGTCTTCTTTCAAACTTAAATCAGTTCAGTCCAGTCACTTAGTCGTATCCGACTGTTTGCAACCCCATGGGCTGCAGCACGCCAGGCCTCTCTGTCCATCGCCAACTCCCGGAGTTTACTCAGGACACGTCCATTGAGTCAGTGATGCCATCCAGCCATTTCATCCTCTCTCGTCCTCTTCTCCTACTGCCTTCAATCTTTCTCAGCATCAGGGTCTTTTCTAATGAGTCAGTTCTTCACATCAGGTGGCCAAAGTATTGGAGTTTCAACTTCAGCATCAGTCCTTCCAATGACTATTCAGGACTGATTTCCGTTAGGATGGACTGGTTGGATCTCCTTGCAGTCCAAGGGACTCTCAAGAGTCTTTTCCAACAACACAGTTCAAAAGCATCAATTTTTCGGTGCTCAGCTTTCTTTATAGTCCAACTTTCACATCTCTACATGACTAGTGGAAAAACCATAGCTTTGACTAGATGGACCTTTGTTGCAAAGTAATGTCTCTGCTTTTGAATATGCTATCTAGGTTGTTCATAACTTTCCTTCCAAGGAGTAAGCATCTTTTAATTTCATGGCTGCAGTCACCATCTACAGTGATTTTTGGAGCCCCCCCAAAATAAAGTCTGACACTGGTTCCCCATCTATTTGCCATGAAGTGATGGGACCAGGTGCTGTGATATTAGTTTAAATCAGTAAGTCTAGGAATTTCCCTTTTTGCTATGCTTCTGATCCCAGTAGATTCACATAAAGAACAGACCCTGATGTCAGTAGAACTTACTTAAAAGAATAGACTTGACTAGTTTTTTAGAATCTGAAGCTTCAAATTTTACTAATTTCTGATTGCATTAAGAAATCTAGAACTGGTAGTACCCCTGCTCTCATGTAGAAACAAAGATAACCATCTTCCTAGGCCTCAGATCATCACTAAAATGTCTCACTTGAAATATCAAGCATTCAGCTTAAAACCAGAAACAAAACAGGCAAATAGGCAGGAAGTATAGTGGAACCAAAATCCAAGAGAAACAATGGATAATGGAAACAGATTCGTGAGGAATCCAGATGACAGAAGTATTAGAAACCTTAAAATATTGTGCTTGTTATGTTTAAAAAAAAGAAAGTTAAAAAGAACCAAATGTAATTCTAAAACTGAACACGAATATGAAAACATTAAGAATTAAGTGCTTGTTATTTGACCAAACCATATTTGGATTTATTTGAAACATGTTACAAAGTTGGCACATTAACAGTTCATATTTGTATATCTGTGGTTAAATGGGTGAAATACTAGACTAAAAAGAAACAATGTGTAAATTGATAATACCATTAGAAAATAGACTAAAACTTAAAGAGTGGAAAATAAGGGGAAAAGTGGGACACGTGGAATGCAGTGAATAAGCGTAACATAGATTTAAGTGGTCTCCTCAAAGGAAAGGAAAGACAGTATGGGGTAAAAGTAATATTGGAAGTAATAGTTGAGAATTTTCCAAATATGATTCAGGGTATCATGCTACAGGTTAAAGAAATGCTACAAATCCCAAGCTGAAAAAATACAGACAAAATCATACACAGTAAAACTTAAGAAAACAAAGATATCCCTGGTAATAGGCAGAAAAAAAGATTTATTACCTTCAAAGTAAGGGTAAGACAGATGCTTTCTCAAGAGAAAGACAGAATAAAATATAATAATAATGCCGTATCTTCAACACACTGAAAGGAAATAACTACTAACCTTGAATTCTATAACCTTGGAAAGCATCCTTAAGAATAATAGTGAAAAAAGTTGTTTTCAGATAAATTGATAGGATTTGTTACCAGCATATATGCACCAATGGAAATAAAAATAGTCTTCAGAATGAAAATTTACTCTGTATAGAAGCTTGAAACACAGGAAAAAATGTTGACTGGCAGAAGCAAATACTATAAATGAGTGTTAAGGTAGGCTCTTTAAAATAGTAATAATTTCTTTCTTATAATTTGTAATGTGTATAAAATTATGTACATAACAATATTAGCAGATAGTTGCCCCAAGACAACCCCCATTATCTCCACCTCTTCATAGCCACAGCATTGTATAGTCCCCATCCACATTGTACCAGGGTCTGTACTGGTTTTGTATTACACTAGTCTTCGTGGCCAGTGACATATAGCAGAATCATAGTACAGTATATCACTTTCAAGATTAGATTTTAGGTAGAAAGGTGTAAACTTACAATTATAAAATAAGTTATGGGAATATATTGTACAGCGTGGTGACTATAGTTAAAAATACTATATTGCATATTTGAAAATTGCCAAGACTTACCTAAATCAAATCCCTTATGATTATAGAGTGGAAGTGAGAAATAGATTTAAGGGCCTAGATCTGATAGAGTGCCTGAAGAACTATGGAATGAGGTTTGTGACATTGTACAGGAGACAGGGATCAAGAAAAAGCAAAATGGCTGTCTGGGGAGGCCTTACAGATAGCTGTGAAAAGAAGAGAACCGAAAAGCAAAGGAGTAAAGGAAAGATACAAGCATCTGAATGCAGAGTTCCAAAGAATAGCAAGAAGAGATAAGAAAGCCTTCTTCAGCGATCAATGCAAAGAAATAGAGGAAAAGAACAGAATGGGAAAGACTAGAGATCTCTTCAAGAAAATTAGAGATACCAAGGGAACATTTCATGCAAAGATGGGCTCAACAAAGGACAGAAATGGTATGGACCTAACAGAAGCAGAAGATATTAAGAAGAGGTGGCAAGAATACACAGAAGAACTGTACAAAAAAGAACTTCACAACCCGGACAATCATGATGGTGTGATCACTAATCTAGAGCCAGACATTGTGGAATGTCAAGTCAAGTGGGCCTTAGAAAGCATCACTATGAACAAAGCTAATGGAGGTGATGGCATTCCAGTGGAGCTATTTCAAATCCTGAAAGATGATGCTGTGAAAGTGCTGCACTCAATATGCCAGCAAATTTGGAAAACTCAGCAGTGGCCACAAGACTGGAAAAGGTCAGTTTTCATTCCAATCCCAAAGAAAGGCAATGCCAAAGAATGCTCAAACTACTGCACAATTGCACTCCTCTCACATGCTAGTAAAGTACTGCTCAAAATTCTCCAAGCCAGGCTTTAGCAATACATGAACCATGAACTTCCTGATGTTCAAGCTGGTTTTAGAAAAGGCAAAGGAACCAGAGATCAAATTGCCAACATCTGCTGGATCATGGAAAAAGCAAGAGAGTTCCAGAAAAACATCTATTTCTGCTTGATTGACTATGCCAAAGCCTTTGACTGTGTGGATCACAAGAAACTGTGGAAAATTCTGAAAGAGATGGGAATGTCAGACCACCTGACCTGCCTCTTGAGAAATCTGTATGCAGGTCAGGAAGCAACAGTTCGAACTGGACATGGACCAACAGACTGGTTCCAAATAGGAAAAGGAGTACATCAAGGCTGTATATTGTCACCCTGCTTCTTTAACTTATATGCAGAGTACATCATGAGAAAGGCTGGACTGGAAGAAACACAAGCTGGAATCAAGATTGCTGGGAGAAATATCAATCACCTCAGATATGCAGATGACACCACTCTTATGGCAGAAAGTGAAGAGGAGCTAAAAAGCCTCTTGATGAAAGTGAAAGAGGAGAGTGAAAAATTTGCCTTAAAGCTCAACATTCAGAAAACGAAGATCATGGCATCCGGTCCCATCACTTCATGGGAAATAGATGGGGAAACAGTGGAAACAGTGTCACACTTTATTTTTTTGGGCTCCCAAATCACTGCAGATGGTGACTGCAGCCATGAAATTAAAAGACGCTTACTCCTTGGAAGAAAAGTTATGACCAAGACCTAGATAGCATATTGAAAAGCAGAGACTAATTGCTGACTAAGGTCCGTCTAGTCAAGGCTATGGTTTTTCCAGTAGTCATGTATGCATGTGAGAGATGGACTGTGAAGAAGGCTGAGCACTGAAGAATTGATGCTTTTGAACTGTGGTGTTGGAGAAAACTCTTGAGAGTCCCTTGGACTGCAAGGAGATCCAACCAGTCCATTCTGAAGGAGATCAGCCCTGGGATTTCTTTGGAAGGACTGATGCTGAAGCTGAAACTCCAGTACTTTGGCCACCTCATGCAAAGAGTTGACTCATTGGAAAAGACTCTGATGCTGGGAGGGATTGCGGGCAGGAGGAGAAGGGGACGACAGAGGATGAGATGGCTGGATGGCATCACGGACTCGATGGACGTGAGTCTGAGTGAACTCTGGGAGTTGGTAATGGACAGGGAGGCCTGGCGTGCTACGATTCATGGGGTCGCAAAGAGTCGGACATGACTGAGCAACTGAACTGAAGACTTCTAGAGGATCTTAAAAGTTTTCATCGTAAGAAAAGAAACGTAGTTATGTAAGGTGATGAATGTTAACTAGACTTAAAGACTTAACTAGACTAAAGGCCCTTTAAAGAATTTCAGGGTGTACTTTGCAGTTCCTTCAATATATGGCTTTTAGGACTATAGGGCTTCTAAGAAGCTTCAGGGTGATGTCCCTGAACCTTGATAAAAACCCAGAGTAGAAAGGACTTACCTGGAGAACATTTGTGGTTGTGACTTTTGCCTCCTGGGTGAAACTCCAGTGAAATCCAGTGAAGATCCACAGTGTTTTCAAGAACCACTGCCATTTTGGACTGCAGAGACAGCATAAAATTTTAGAAACCTTTGACCTCCCAGACTTATAGAAGCAGGAATCAGACTAAGAATTTACTCAACTGCAAACATGTGCTTACTTTCATGAAAGAAGATGAATCAGAAAACAGAACCAGGTGTTACAAAGAGTCATTTTTTCAGGTCAAGGCAAGAGTGAGCCCTAATCAAGGAACTTTCAGTGTTTGCTCAGGTGGATTTCAGAATTTCTGTAGACTAATAACTCCTTTGTACCCCTTCATTTCCCCACTTTAACAGAAATACCTGTCTGAGATTATCTTCTGCCCTCCCCACCATTTTATTTTGATTGTAAGTGGGGCAGTAAGTTTATCTTCTCATTCACAGGCCCATAGATCCATAGACCCATGCTTGAGATGCTTAAGGAACTTATACCCAAGGATCTTCATCTGTACCTTCATCAGATATAGATGACAGCTGTCTGAACTTTGAGTTGATGCTATAATGGGATAAGACCAGTTGGGGGCTTTGCAGGGGTGGAGTGTTTTTGCATGTTGGTGACAGGGACAATAACTTTATTGGTACTAGAGGGTGTACTGTGGGAGATAGCCTTGAAGATTGCACCCAGGTTATTGCCACCTCTTGTTATTCATACTCTTATGTAATCTACATCAACCCAGAGTTGGTCTCTGTGACTAGTAAAATACAGCAGAAGTGATAGTATTACATGTTGTCAAAATTAGTTTATAAAAGATACTGACACTTCTAACTTGAGAGTGTTCTCTTGCTCTCTCTTGGATCAGTCACTCTTGAATGAAGCCATATGTTATGCATTCAGCCTATGGAAAGACTTACATGATGAGGAACTGAAGTCTCTGCCAACAGCTGCAAAGGAACAGAGGCCAGCCAATAACACATGAATAAGCTCGAAAGTAGATATGAATGTGATTAACCACTGTGACCTAATTGACGTGCACTGCACTTAGTGCAGGATACAAATATTTTTTAACATATGCTGGGCCATCAAGCAAATTCCAGTACTGTATGCTAGAAATTATTCAGTGTATTTTCTGTCTCTCAAGGAATTTACAAGTCAGTAACAAAAAGATAACTAGATGATCTCTCAGCTACCTAGAAATGAAACAATGTACTTCTAAGTAATTCTTCAGTCATAGAGGATTAACATGTAAAATTAGACATATTTTGAACTGACCGCTAACTATACAGCATAAAAGAATGACTAATGTCATCCTTTGAATGTAAATACTGCAAAAGAAGGAAGACTGTATCTCAAGAAAAGAAGAAAAGGAAATTAAGACTAGTGAAGAACTAGTATGAAGTAGACATAAAACAGGAAAAAAAAATGCATTAAATGACCAAAGTTGACTCATTATAAAGAACATTGTAATTTGACTAGTAAAATAAAGATGAGTCCTGGGAAGACTCTGATCAAGAATAAAAGGAAAATAGGCACAAATCCTCTGTATTAGGAATGAAAAGAGGGATACCATAGTAGAGTCCAAAGACATTTTTAAAAGATTGATTTTGAACAATTTTATGTAATTTGAAAATTTAGGTGAAATGGACAGATGTCTAGAAGAATGTCAGATGTCTAGAGAAGAATGCACTAGTGTTGAGTGAGAAATAGAAAATCTCAATTGCCATGTCTGAATAAAGAAGCTAAATTGTTAAATAAACATCTTTTCACAAAGAAGACTGTTAAATCCAGAAGACATCACCAGTGAATATTCTACAAATATTTAATAACACAGTATTAACAAGCCAGGCCAGAAATGGGCAAAAAAAGAGTTAAAAATGGCCAGGCTGCAGGAATAGAATGGATACACGTGTATGTCCACCTGAGTCCCTTCACTGTTCACCTGAAACTATCACAACATTGTTAATTAGCTTTACTCCAGTATAAAATAAAAAGTTTAAAAATAAATAGCCAGGATGGATTTTTTTCAAACAGAATTTTTATTTTACTTTGAGAATCACCTATTATAATTTTAGTATTATCTGAATAAAGTAGAAAAACCATCTCAGTAGATGCAGAAAATGCATTTGATAAATCAATTTATGATTTTTTTTAAGCTAGAAATAAAAAGCTATTGCAGACAATACTTATTGGTAAAGTATTCAAAGCTGTCCCTCTCAGATCATGGACAAGAGAAGGATAACTATATTAGAGGTCTTAGCCAGTTGGTAATGTGAGGAAAAGAACTAAAAGAATAAGGATTGAAGACGAAGAAGTAAAATTGTAATGTTTTAGAAGACATAATTGTATATGTTGAAAATTCCAAAAGCTCTACCAAATAAGCCACTAAAATTAATAATTAAGTTTCACAAGGGGGATGGATATAAGGTAACTATATTAGTAGAAAAACCAATTATATATAATCAACAAAGTTGAATTTTAAAATAATGTTTCGATGAGATGGCTGGATGGCCTCACCGACTCGATGGACATGAGTTTGAGTGAACTCTGGGAATTCGTGATGGACAAGGAGACCTGGTGTGCTGTAGTTCATGGGGTCGCAAAGAGTCGGACATGACTGAGCAACTGAACTGAAGAGATAAAAGTACTAAGAAATAAAACTTACAAAAACTGCTTTTCTACAATGAAAATTACCAAACACTACTAGCAAAATTGAAGACCTAATGAGTTAATGGTCAAAGGGTCACGAAACTTAATAAAAGACAGTAAATCTTTTCAGCTTTATGGGCCAAAATGTTCACTTTGGCAACTACTCATCTCTGCTGTTTTGGGTGCAAAGACAGCCATTGGTGATAGGTAAACAAATGGGAATAACTGTGTTCCAGTAAAGTTATTTACAAAAAAAAAAAGTCAGTTTTAGCCTGTAGATCAGTCAGCCCACCCCTGGTCTGTTGTTTAGTTGTTTTGTTGACTCTTTTGCAACCTCTTTTGCTACTGGAGACTGTAGCCCTCCAGTCTCCTCTTTGCATGGGATTTCCCAGAAAAGAGTATTGGAGTGGGTTGCTATTTTCTTCTCCAGGGGATCTCCCCGACCCAAGGATTGAACCCTTGTCTCCTTCATTGGCAGATGAGTTCTTTACCACTGAGTCACCAGGGAAGCCCCACCTCTGATCTAGGTGCTGGTTAATTAATGTCTGCTGCTGCTGCCTAGTCACTCAGTCATGTCCAACTGTGGCCTCATGGACTATAGCCCACCAGGCTCCTCTGTCCATGGGATTCTCTAGGCAAGAATACTGGAGTGGGTTGCCATTTCCTTCTCCAGGGGCTCTTCCTGACCCAGGGATCAGATTCTTTGCCATCTGAGCCACCAACATCATAAAAAGAGGGACAACTAGATATTATCTGCATCTTATTAGAATATAACTCACAATCTATGAGGTAGTCTTACTAAAAATTGCAAGAATAAGAAGATAGATGGTGAATTTTTTGGTTAAAAGACGCTTGAGACTTCTCAGTTGCAGTGTATGGGCTTTATTTGGATTGATATTAAAAATCATTTTTATTTTAATTGGTTTTGATTTAATGGATATTTGATATTAAGGTATTCATTTTAATACTTTAGGTGTGATAGTATTGTTATGGTTATGTTTGTGTTCTTGTTTTTAAAGTATCCTGAAATGTTTGTATAGAATATTACAAGTAAGATTTGTGTTATACATTAACACCTGTGATTTCATATTTGTATTATACTTCTCTACTAGTCTGTCTGTCTTTTTACCACTAGGTGTTACCCTGATTTCAAGGGGTCTAATTCATTGTGTATTTCTAACACTGAGCCTAGGTACTTAGTGAATGCTGCTAAAATGAGTATAACTCCTCAAAAATAGTAAATGTGTCCATTAGGCCCAGTGTTATCAAATTGTTTTGAAGTAACAGATTTCTTTAGAAATTACTTCCTCTTTCCAAGAGGGGAGAAGTAGGCACTTGAAGTGAATTCTTTCATAAGCCACTGTAAAGAGTAGACTGCATTAGGTTTATCAGGTATATTTCATGACTTTAGTCATATTGCCCACTAGTATTCAAAGCAAAGTGAATGAATGGAAATTATGTTTATTTTAATTCAGCTTTAACTTGTATTTCCGTAACTAACTTAGTAAAGAAACTTGACCTTCATTGTGGCCATGAATTAATAGAATCCAAGCATAGATTTCATCTTGTGCTTGCTCCTTATCTATAATGTAGAGAAATATTATAATTCACCTAAGGAAAAAACACTTTAGCTATCATCTCTAATTCTGAAACACAACTGTTATTTCTGAAAATTAACCTCTCTGTCTTATTTCAAATGTATATTTTAACTAGATAAATGTAACTTTGTATCCTGTATTTTATAAGCCTGTTTCTTCCTGTTACAGTCTTAATAGCCATCATTTTAAAGATTATTTTCAGCACAAACATTTTTAAATAAGATAGGATACTTTATATACACAAATATAAAGGAGTTACTAAATGAACAAATATGTACATATTATGACACTAATATATAAATATGCTAATTATTTTTCTCTGATGCAGTGCTATTGTATTCAGTCTTTAATCATTCATGTAGTATGATTCTTTCAAATAAAAATTGTTGGAGGACAAATTCATATCTTGCTTAAAAAAACTGCTTTTTAATACACTACTTTTGGAAACAGTAAAATATCTTCTAAGTACAGTAATAGTATTCTGAGTAGTGCTAATTAGCACTGTAAGATGTTGGAGAAGAGAAAAAAATGAAAAAATTCTGAATCCTAATAAAGAGTGGGTTTTGAAGTAATCTTAATTTTTAAAAAATTTTAGTTTATTGGAGTATAGTTGATTTACAGAGTTATATTAGTTTGGGGTGTATAGCAATATGAGTCAGTTATATATGTGTATGTATTCATCCTTATTTAGATTCTTTTCTCATGTAGATTATCACAGAATATTGAGTAGAGTTTCCTGTGCTATACCATAGATCCTTGTTGGTTGTCTGTGTTATATATAGTAGTGAAATAGGGAATTAATGTTTATTTATTGTTGACAGTGAGCTTCTGACAGATCACCAGATTCTTTCTAGGAAAAGAAACTGCTTACTTAGAGAATACATATCTCAATGTAAATCATAATGGACGGCTTTCTCTTTTTTAAAAAATTTTATGCTGTTTACTTATCCCATTACCTGCTCTACTGTTAGAATTTCCTTAGCCCCCCTCCACCCCCTGCATAAAATGAGGCCTGTGAGTACCTCAGTTTGGCAACCTACTGATGATTAGTAACTAACTTAATTTAGGATTCTTACTCGAATATTGAGTCCCAGAGCAGAAATTTCTGATTGTTAAGAATATTTGATTCCTAGCTTTATAGCTTCATTAATCTTATAAATGATGTAATATCCTTTGCTTCATGCTTAACTTGAAATATGATACAAAACAAATATAATTAGTTCTGGTTTTGACAGTAATATGCTAGTTTATATAATGCATTCATTACAGAACTGCACACTATTACTTTAGAAATGTAACAAGTATGATTAGGAGAATATATATGATAAAGTATCATAAAAATTAGCATTGAATTGGACATTTTAAATACCAGCAAACTACCTTTGAACTTTTTGAGCTGAAACAACTTCCCTGCAAGTGAAAGACAAATTTTGATTCCCTTACTGAATTGATGCTAATAAGCAAGTGGGTACAACAGTCATTTGGAGCCTCCCATTTGCCATATTTGTCTAATGTATCACGTATCAGGCTGATTACTATTTTTAGAAACAGTGTTCATGACTGAAATCCTACAGTTAACCTTTAGAAGATCAAAAGGAAATATACTTATTTTAAAAAGGTGACCCTAATATATACATTTTTTTCTCTTTCTGCTTTATTGCTTGCATGTTTAGCAGCTTTTTTTCCCCTTTCATTTGTTGCCTGGAACTACTCAGTGTGCATTTAAAGGTCAAACAAAGTCATCTTAGGATGGAAAACTAACATATCAATTACATGGCATAGCTGAATATTTTGGCAACAGTAATTTGGAGTTACCGTTTTAAAAGATTTATTTTAACATACAGAGTGTTATTATAGCTGTTGCTAGCTGAAATTATATAAAACTTAAAGTGATTTTTAAAGGTTTTTTGCTTGAGATCAAGTGCTAAAAGATAAAGTATGTCTGTATCTTTAATCCGAACTGTATTTACACTTTGCATGCACTTTCTTATCAAAAATACTAGGTGTATTCATTATTTATAGTATACCAAAGTATCTCCATAGAGGAGTAGAATGCCTTACTATACTGTCTGTTAATATTTGTATCATGATTGTTCATATTCTGTTCAATATTAATATTTCCAAAAATGTTCCTTTCTTTTTCAGCTATCCAGTATCTTTTATATTGATGGGTTTTAATAGTTATGGTTTTTTCACTGGAGATCTGCTTTTTCTAAAGTCTTTTTAGAGATATGTTATTCACAACAGTAAGATATATCAAGCTATAGCTGACACTAGTTTGTTTTGTTTTCTAGGTGGTTGAACAGGGTATGTTTGTAAAGCACTGCAAAGTAGAAGTATATCTCACAGAATTGAAGCTCTGTGAAAATGGAAACATGAACAATGTTGTAACACGGAGATTTAGCAAAGCTGACACAATAGGTAATGCAAGGTCCTGTTTCTTTGTTAAACCATTGCTATTCAAAATTTATTTAAAATTCTATTCACTCTATGCTACTAAGATAAAAACCATTTTAAAGGTTTATCCTTAGATATTACAGATTTCCAAGCTTGATACAATATGTCATAGCTTAAAGTTGAACTGTTTATCCTTTCTAGATGTACTTTACATTATTAGATGAGTTTAATATTTGTGCCATTTTACTTTTTAAAAAATAATTTTAATTTAGCTTTTGAAAATATATGTCATGTTTGTAACATGAATTATAAATTAATGTAGAACTTTAAATACTTGCTTAGGTAAAACTTTTTCAGGTAACATAATTATTAATAATAATAATTTACCCTTCTTAGCATGAAAAATGACTTGTTTAATTTGTTTTTCTCTCATTCTTGGGAGTCCAAATACAATTAAATAGCTAGTAAGGCAGTGGGCTTATCATTATTATGACTCACTGATTTTTTTTTTATATAATGGGTAGGTTACAGAATTATAGTATCAAATATGTGTGCCTAACTCTGTCTATATATTTATATATCTACATATGTTTATATATCTACCGTCTGAGCCACCAAGAAAGCCCATATATTTACCTATCTACACAAATAGATGTATGTTAAAATATATGTAAATTTTTAAAATTCTGCTTAAAAGCTACACTTTAATTTTAGATCAAGGATGTATTGAATAAACAAAACAAAGCTCATAGATTCAAAGAACAGATTGGCTGCCAAATGAGTGGGGCTTGGGGATTGGGTGAAGGAAATTAAGAGGTATAAACTTCTGGTTATAAAATAAATCATGAGGATTTCATGTACAGCATGTGACTGTAATCAGTAATATTATATTGCAAATTTGAAAGTTGCTAAAAAGTAAATTTTAAAAGTTCTCGTCACAAGGGAAAAAATTTTTTTAACTTTGTATGCTGGTTGATAGATCACCAGTTGATAAATTATTGATGATCATTTAATGATGTATATAAATTTTAAACCATTATGTCACACACCTAATACTAATATAATACTGCGTGCCAATTATACTTCAGTTTTAAAAAGGAATAAATTGAATAAAATGCTTTGTAAATACATGGTTATGTATTTACTAACAATTGCAGTACTTTTTGATGACACAACTGAAAATAAAAATTACAAATAGTAATTATTTTCAAATAAAGTTCTTAGAAAAGAAAATTATTGGTAATAACATTGATCTTGTTGTAAAATGTAAATGGTCACTGAAGAAGGGCATATAACAGTGTAGAATTCAGCAAGAAAGCGAGATTATAACTTTCCTTATTGAAGTCAGTCATTAGATACACTTTATTTTGAAGAAAATATTTCCGAATTTCATAAGTACATTTGACTTTCACCACTTAGCCATTTCACTGCAAGAAAATACTTTTAACCCATAATTTTCATGAAGTAGTACCGTTCTTTGGTACCTAATGCTTGGTTAATCCTAATGTTTCTGCCGTATATTATGTATGAATTTTTTATTCTCCCTCTCTTTATTTAGCTAAAACATTTATAAGTTGAGATGCAATTTCAATAAACTCAGTCATCTTTCTGAAAGAATGCTTAAAATGTTAGAAACTCCATATAAATGTCTTTTTTATTACATTATAATGGATAAAGTACTTAACTTTTGCACTTCTCAGTTTTTGGAACATATTCAGGAAAGTAAAACATTTCTACATCCTGAAAACTGAAAGTTTTAAATATAATTTATGAATTACATCAATCATGATATCAAAATGTACACACTAAGAATCTGTATCCAACAAAGATTATCTAGTAAAATTAATTCAGAGACTTAATTTCTGAAATTTACAGCCACTTAGAATATAAATAACCTTTTAAATGTTTGATGTAAATAATGTTTTCTAGTTATTTTAAAGTTTCTTTTTTCTTTTATTTTCTTTGTTCCTTACCTCATTTCTGTAGGAAAATTACATGTAAATTATATGAGGCAATAAAAACCTTATTTTAGAACATCAATTTACTGAAAAAATGTTTTAAAACTCTTTATATGAAGATCTAGGTTTTAATTTCTGAACTCAAAACAAGTATTTCAGAGTCTTTACATTAGGTACTAGGTAAGGCACCCCACTCCAGTATTCTTGCCTGGAGAATCCTATGGACAGAGAAACCTGGCGGGCTACAGTCCATGGGCTCATGAGAGTCAGGCCCAACTTAGCAACTAAACCACCACCACCATCACCAAGAATTATCAAGGAGATAATTTGTAAAGAATCTCTGCTTCAAAAAGTTTATGATTTTATAGATTTTTATTTGCATAGTTTAAATTTACTAATACTTTAAAATACTACATATTTTGGGTATATGCCTTAAAATTGTATATGAGTAGATTTTTTATATAGCTGACACTTCTTACTGATTGGAATGATTTTTTAAACTATGTTATCTGTACTTTTGTGGTCATTAAACATTGGGGGATAAACAGAATGGAAGATATCAGAATACAAAATATCTACATATATGTGTAAACTGGGTCACAGTTCCTTACCATAGATCCTAGTTTTAAAAATCTGAAAATCTGTATTAGAATGTGTTTGCTTTCTAAGCGATAAGTTTTGCAAAAATTAAAATTAATTAAGTGAGGAATTTTAGAAGCTTCATGGTGTTATAATTATCATAGTAGTTAGCAATTACTGAGTACTTCCTATGTTTTAGGCACTTGATAGGAAATTTCTTATTTAAACCTCAACATTATTGTACCCTCATCTTAAAGGTGATGACACCTAGGCTTAGAAAGATTAGGTAATCTATGAAGATTCACCCTGGTACCAGGTGATAGAGCCAGTATTTTGACTCCTTAACTAGACCTTTTATATCAGAGTCTCACCTCTCAATTTTCTGCTTTACACAATCTGTACAAGTGTTAATTGGATTGATTTTGTTTTTCTAGAGCAAATGAGTTTTGAAACAATAAAGAATTTGATAAGAAAGGAAATATGAGATGTATATTTTTTTTCCCTGAATGTTGTTTTCTCAATCTGTCTAAGAAGATCGGAATAGCTATGTGTATAAAATGCAATATCAGCTCAGTTCAGTCACTTAGTTGTGTGGGACTCTTTGCAACCCCATGGACTGCAGCATGACAGGCTTCCCTGTCCATCACCAACTCCCAAAGGTTGCTCAAACTCATGGCCATTGAGTCAGTGATGCCATCCAACTGTTGTCCCCTTCTCCTGCCTCGTTTTTCCCAGGGTCTTTCCCAGTGAGTCAGTTCTTCACATCAGGTGGTCAAAGTACTGGAGTTTCAACTTCAGCATCAGTCCTTCCAATGACTATTCAGGACTGATTTCCTTTAGAATTACTACAGTATACAAATTACACAAACGGAATTTAAAAATATAAGCACTTGTTTTCGGTTTTTACCAGATTAATAAAATGTTCCATTTTCAGCTAAAATGCCTGCATTGATTTATAATAAAAATGATGACAGCCATAGGTAGGATCTAAATAATTTATCATATTCAGGACCAAAATACTCTGCCTTTTAATATTTTTCTCCCTAAATTGATATATTTAGATATTAAAGATGTTTCAATAAGAAAAATAAAATATGTTGTTTTTTATTCTCAATACCACTGAAAAATAATTTTATTATAAAATTTGAAAAGTGATTTGTTTTAAATTTTATTAATAGAATTGCTTAACTTTCTTATTTAAAAAAGAAATGTTTGTCACAGTAATTTTATTTATGTTTTCTGTGTTAATACTTTTTTATCCTTTTATCCTTTTCATTAACTGCCTACTATTGTCAGATTAATATATATAGAAATATGCACATCTTCTCAATACCTTGACATTCTCACTCTGGTGATCTTGATCTGCACTCAGACGCAATCACCAGTTCCCATAAATACATCCTAGGCTGACATTATCTACAACTGCACTTGCCATATATCATTTTAAGCAAACTGCTTTCTGACTGCCATTTCTTCTGCTCCTATTCTCTCTCAAACTCACTAGATCAGTCCTATATCACTCACTTGATTCTACTTCTGTCACTGTCTCTAATTATTTCTACATTAATAAATCCAGTGGTTGAAGTCTTCATTGTCTTAGTTCAGTTCAGTTGCTCAGTCATGTCTGGCTCTTTGTGACCCAATGGACTGCAGCACACCAGGCTTCCCTGTCCATCACCAGCTCCCAGAGCTTACTCAAACTCATGTCCATCAAGTTGGTGATGCCATTCAGTTCTCTCATCCTCTGTCATCCCCTTCTCCTCCTGCCCCCAATCCCTCCCAGCATCAGGGTCTTTTCCAATGAGTCAGTTCTTCGCATCAGATGGCCAAAGTGCTGGAGTTTCAGCTTCAGCATCAGTCCTTCCAATGAATATTCAGGACTGATTTCCTTTAGAATGGACTGGTTGGATCTCCTTGCAGTCCAAGGGACTCTGAGGAGTCTTCTCCAACACCACAGTCCAAAAGCATCACTACTTCAGTGCTCAGCTCTCTTTATAGTCCAACTCTCACATCCATACATGACTACTGGAAAAGCCTTGAATAGACGGACCTTTGTTAGCAAAGTAATGTCTCTGCTTTTTAGTACACTGTCTAAGTTGGTTATAACTTTTCTTCCAAGGAACAAGCATCTTTTGATTTCATGGCTGTAGTCACCATCTACAGTGATTTTGGAGCCCAAGAAAATAAAGTCTCTCACTGTTTCCACTGTTACCCCATCTATTTGCCATGAAGTGATGGGACCAGATGCCATGATTTTAGTTTTCTGAATGTTGAGTTTTAAGCCAGCTTTTTCACTCTCCTCTTTCACTCTCATCAAGAGGCTCTTATTCTTCACTTTCTGCCATAAGGATGGCATCATCTGCATATCTGAGGTTATTGATATTTCTCCCAGCAATCTTGATTCCAGCTTGTGCTTCATCCAGTCCAGCATTTTGCATGATGTACTCTGCATATCTTAGCATGCCAGCAAAAATTCCATTTAGAAATATTTTCTCTTCACATTGCTCCAGCACACAAGTTCTCACTGGCTGCAACTTCTCAAAGTCATTTGTAAGATGCTCTTCATATTTCTGACCTCAAAACATCAGTGTGATATGCTTAGTCCTTGGATCTCCTTTCTTTTCCTTAATGTTTTACCCTGGCTTTTAATCCTTTCTATATATTGATTTCTTATATCTCCTATCCAAATTCTCCCTTAATTCCAGTTTCAGCCATTCCATATCTTCATCTGTGTCTGATGAAAATCTAAGGATAACATGTCTGAAACTAAGCTCTTCCTCCTCCCCCTAAAACGTACTACTCTATTATTTTTCCCTGTCTGAGTAATCATCACTTGCACTCTTCTGACTGCTTAAGCTAAAACCCTTGGGATCATTCTGATTCCCTTGCATTTCTCACCTGCATCATCTGGCAACATAACTTCTAAGCATTCCTTAGAATCTGTTCTCAGTCTGACGGCTTAATGTTGCTTCCACTGTTAATCACCGTGACTGGATTTCTGTAGTACCTAGACTCCCATCCTTGACATTCTTTAGTTTGTTCTTTACTAGCAGCAAAAGTGAGCATTTAAAATGTCAGTTGGATCATGCCAATTCCCTACTCACAACCCGTCAGTGACTTCTCTTCTTAATCAGATAAAGTAGAATGCTTTCATAACTACCTAAATTCTGTATGATCCTACAATTAGTACCTTGATGGTCTTATTTTCATCTTGGTCATTCCACTTCAGGCATCCCTAGTAGTTCAGTGGTAAAGAATCTGCCTACCAATGCAGGAGATCTGTGTTCGATCCCTGGGCGGGGAAGATTCCCTGGAGAAGTGACAGTCCACTCCAGTATTCTTTCCTGGGAAATCCCATAGACAGTGGAGCCTGGTGGACTACAGTCCATGGAGTCACGAAGAGTCAGACACAACTTAGCAACTGTAACAACAAAATTCCACTTCAGCTACGTTGGTGCACCTTGGTGTTCTAAAACATGCCAAATACATCCCCATCTCAGGGCCTTTGCATTACCCTTCTCAAAATCAAAGGGGACATTTCCATATGACTTGTATATATTATGCATATAAATATGTATGTATTAATAGGAAAAATGCCTAGAAGAAAAAATATCAAAATGGTAACAGTGATTATCTCTAGGCGGACATTTTATTTGTATTTTATGTATTTTTGCAATGAGCACGATTTGTTTCTTCAATCAGGAAACAGGTATTCATTTTTATAGAAAGACTAAAATGACCTCCCTTCCTTGGCTTCTTCCTGTAGCCTCCTTCCTAGGTAATTTTCTGTTTTTTTGTACTGCTTACATCGGTGTATCCACTTTGGAAGTTCATCATTATATACTGATGATTTGTGCATTTTTCTATATACATTTACACTTCAGTTAAAAAATCAGTGCTGCCATAATACGAAGCAGTACTAACAGTATACTTATAGTTACTTATAATTTTTTAAATCTTCTGGCTAGTTTGCTTTAAGTTTTGAAGTAGACTTTAATGTTTACTGTGTAATTAATGCCTTAATTAAACTGTCTTTCACTGTAAGACTGTTAAAGAGCATTAGAAGCTAAGTAGAACATAAACAGTGCTATTGAACTAAGTTTGATTATGTAGGATAGGTGTGGGTTTTATTTTTTAAGAGAACATGTATTGTTAGACTTAGTATTTTACAAATAATGTTTTGTCCAAAATCAAGTATTCTAAAAGAGGTATTTTATATTTCTTCATATGTTATAATAAAATATTTTAAGTGTAATTTTCTTGACTCTAAGTTAGGTGAGTTATTGACAATGTTTAAAAATGCTTTAAAGATTCATCTAAATATGGTACCAAAACTTAATAACTCTCAAACATGTAGATACTCCTATATCGTACTTTAGAGCAGATAAACTGCTCTGGGTTTTTAAAAAAGACTTCTCCCACTCAGGTAATTGGTTTAGAAATAAGGACGATACCTGGTTTTTCCTTGGAATCAAGAGATTTTTGACCAACCTCTCTTCAAAGATGGCACTTTTTTGTGTGTCTCCATATTCTATTTAATTTCAGTTAACTATTTAAACTGTAAATTATATTCAGCTTAATATAAATTATTCTTAAATTGGTTTTTTTGTAACAGAATTTCATCCTGTGGCATCTCTGAATCATACTTTAATTTCTAACACCAACACATCTTCAGAAAATACATTAATTTTATAATGTGTGAAAAGTTAAAGTGCACCCTGTATAATGTAAACTATATTTTAGTATTACGTTATTGAACTCTTACCTTTGAGATATTAATTTCCCCAAGTAATTATCTGTCAGAGTTACAATTATCATTTTACTCCTAAAAAGTATACCCAGTCTCAAAAACTTGATTGTTTTATATATTTCCTACATATTTGTTTATCTTCTCGTTATTATTATCAGTATTTTAAATTTAGGATTTTTATGCTAGTGAGCACTTATCTCTGTGTGTACATTATTAAATATTTATTACATTTACATATCTTTCCTCCTTATATCTAGATACAATTGAAAAGGAAATAAGAAAAATCTTCAATATTCCAGATGAAAAGGAGACCAGATTGTGGAACAAATACATGAGTAATACATTTGAACCACTGAATAAACCAGACAGCACCATTCAGGATGCTGGTTTATACCAAGGACAGGTATTGTTTAGCAATACTGTTTATTTTAAGCATACTATACATGAAGCTTTGAGACTCATAAACGTTATGGCTATCCTGACACTCTACAATGGGTTCCACTATCTCTGATTTCCTCCCTGCTGGTCACTAATTATACACTAATTATAACTTCTTTTCTCCTTGAGCTTGAGAATAACCTACTTTTTAAAAATAAATTATTTTCCACTGATAAATAACTAACATAATAAGGGATCAACATACTATTTGAAAAGGATCAAGTAATAAATATTTTTGTTTCAGCAGTCTATATGATCTCTGTCATGACCACAATTTTGCCATTGTAGAGCAAGAAAGTAATGGTAAACAATATGTAGAAAATGGATATGGCTATGTTCCAACAAACTTTATTTTCAAAAGCAGTCGGTGAGCTAAGTGAATTGTAGTTTGCCAATACCTGTTAGAAGCGGTCAACCCCCAGTTTGGTCTGTCTTTATAACATAATACAAATAAATGAAAGACTTACTTTATGATGTAATCCAAACAAATAATGTGTTGAGAAGTAAAGATTTCTAGACACAATCAGCAAGTCTTACTGATTCTTCCTTCCAACTCTCTCTTTAATTAATCTCTATTCCATTTCCAGCCCTTGTCTTTCAGTAATGTTTTAACAAATCCCTCTGCTTCCAGTCTTTTCATGTCCATTCTCAACCTTGCATATTTCTGCCAGAATACCCTTTCTAAAATGTAAGCCTATTATTTCCTTTCCGCTAATCTTCCCTGGCTCCTTAACAATTGTAAAATAAAGTCCCAGCACTTTAACATAGATGCAAGTCATGGTTTATCCTTTTACCTTATTCTTCCAGCATCTTTTGATTAATCTTGCCTTTTGATTTGCATTCCTAACAAAACCTAACTGAACTACTTACAGTCTTTAAGCCTATTATGGTGTTCCATTCTCTTGTTCTTTGATATATGTTATTTCATCTGCCCATTGTACCCTTCTCCCAAATTCCTGTATTCATCCAAAATAAAATTCTTTTTAAACATCCAAATATTGAAATGAAGCTTCCCATCCTATCATGTAATCTAACCAGATCAGATTATCCATTCTTCCAATTCCAATGTCAGATCATTTCTTCAGCCTTTCATAATCTGTTTATCTCAGTATCTAACTGAGGCATAAAATGTTTTTTTTTTTACTTTGTAGAAAACATTTCTCCCTTGACTTCCATAATGATTTACATATAATGTCTTGTATAATTCATTGTATACTTTGCTGTGCTTAGTTGATCAGTCATGTCCAACTATTTATGACCCCATGGACAGAGGAGCCTGGCAGGCTACAGTCCACGGGGATTCTCCAGGCAAGAGTCCTGGAGTGGGTTGCCATTCCTTCCTCCAGGGGATCTTCTCAACCCAGGGATCGAACCCAGGTTTCTCACATTGCAGGCGGATTCTTTATTGTCTGAGCCACCAGGGAAGCTTGTATCATTCACTGTATACTTCAGTTATTTATATATTAATCTCCCTGGCTAAACTATGAAGTCCTTGTTTTGGTTGGATTTTGTGTCCTAAATAGGACCGAAATTTTAATACCTAACACAGAGCCTGCTGCTCCAATATATGGAAGTTTTTGCTTTGTTCTGTTAATTTAAAGTTGATATTGATATGTGATGGAAATTGTTCCTACTATAATCAAATATTGTCCTGAGCTATAAAACAGTGATTTTCACACTTATTTTAGCCATTATATTCTTAAGTAAAATCTTACAAAATCTAATATGTATTCCAATTAAAAGGAGTTATCCAGTTGAAGCTGACTGAGACATTTAGAACTACTGGCTACTCGACACTCCCTTCCTTATCCATCCAATTCCTCTTTCTCTCTTCAGTAGAAAGAGGTTACCATCCATCAGGCCATGTGGTTGCTCCAGGGAATACAGTTTAAATATGTAGGATTATTTCTTAAATATTTTCAGTAATTGAGTCTGTGTAATGGCTATAATTCTCCTTGTCATGTATATTAGACTGAGGCTTAGAGAATTGAAGTAATTTTATATTCTTGATAGGAATGCATCTATCAGAATGAAGATGACAATTATTTTAATAAGACTAAATATCTTATTAAACATTCTTATAGAATATCTTTAGAGACATTTGATCTTTTGAAATAGAAATGGTTCAGAGAAAATGCATGAAATTGTCTAGACTTTTGTACCAGTTATTTTCTGAATGATGATGAATGAACTGAACACTATCTTAGACTTAAAAGAATTTTTTTTCTTACTGAAATAGAAAGTATCCTCATTAGAAAATGAAACAAAGATACATTATTGAAGAGTTTGCCTCTTAGAATAGATGATCTTCACCTCTCTTTCTTGTATGTGTATGTTCAATTTAATTAAATCTTAAAATCTTTTTAAAATATTTTCATTTTGAGTTAAAGTTTTAACCATGAACGATGAAAATTTTATTCAGAAAATGATACATTTGAGTAAGGAAATGAGTTTTAGCATTTCTGATGGCATTCAACATTAATTGTAAAGACAAAAGGAATTTAAAATACAGATACTGCTTGGGATTAAAGGTTACAGTTAAACTTTAAATATTTTTTTGATTCTTCAGCTTTAGGATCTTCCTTTAAAAAACAAACTGTAAGCAAAGATATTAAATATATACCTTTGACATTTTCTATAGCTAAACTCTTTATAGCTGATTTAAGTGCTGCTAGAGACAAAGTTTATGTGTACATGTTTTTTAATAGAGTATAATTTTTACTTAGATGTCTATACAGTTATAAGTTGTAGCACAGGAAATCCTTCCTTCAGAAGTTAAAAATTACTCAGCATACAATTTTATAAACATGTAAAACTATGTAAGTATATGACTGTATCATCTTAAACCAGAAATCGAGCATAATGGTTAATTGCCTGTGGTAGGGAGAGGAGTATGATCAGGGAGGTGTCAGGATGGCAGATATACAGTGCACTATTCTTAATATATTACCTATACTTCATGTGTGTTTTGGGAGTTTGTTTTTTGTTTTCTGGTCAAGCTGTATTGCTTGCAGGATCTTATTTCCCCACCCAGGAATCAAACATGTGCTCCCTGCACCAAGGGCGTGGAGTCTTAACCACTGGACCATCAGGGAAGTTCCTCACATGTGCTTTTGTTTGTAGGAAATAATTAAGTTTTTTACAGATAACTTTTTTAAAGGTAACTTTGGCTTCCCCAGTAGCTCAGTGGGTAAAGAATCTGCTTGCAATGCAGGAGACATAGGAGATGCGAGTTCGATTTCTGGGTTGGGAAGATTCCCTGGAGGAGGAAATGGCAACCCACTCCAATATTCTTGCCTGGAAAATCCCATGGACAGAGGAGCCTTGTGGGCTACATACAGTCCATTGGTCACAAAGGGTCAGACACGACTGAGCAACTAACACACCGCACGCAAAGATAACATTAGTGTTTTAATTAGCATATTTTATCGACAACATGGTTCCATGAATTTTTTAAATCAATGTTTCATTTGTATATGTGTTCTGAATCAGGCTTACATTTTTACATGGTTAATATCCAAATGCCAACTTATAAATTGCCTGAAACATATAGTCCACAAAAGTATATTACTAAGTATATTACATACGTCCCCTTCTTATGACTGATTCACATTGTTATACTGCAGAAACCAGCACAACATTGTAAAGCAATTATCCTCCAAATAAAATTTGTTTTTAAATTATTTTATCAATAAAGAAGTATATTACTAAGAATATATAGAACAGGTAACAAAATTGCAACTTTAAAAGAGTCAATAAAAATGTAGTATAGAATATATGCAAATTTTTAATGCCTTGAATTTGCTTCTAGGCATGTTTTCTATATCATAGTTTTCCTGTGGAAATTTAGATACTAACTTATAGAGATCACTTATTTCTTTTGTTTATTATTTTGGTTTTTCTTCTTTGCACAGACTCACCCCTACTAAAAACTAGAAGAGAGTCTTCTTTTTTAGATTGGAAGATAATGAAAAAAGATTCTGGGGTTTTATTTTAAAATATAGTTCACCTCAGCCTGTACCTTTCATTTGTTAGAGGTGATTTGTGTCTACCCTAACTATGCCACAATAGAGAACTGCAGTCTGATTCTCATACATGGTTCTATCATTTATATCTTAAAAGATTTTCTAATTTATACAGCGATAATGTAAATAAGGACAAATTTCTTTTTTTAATTTTAAATTTATTTATTTTAATTGGAGGCTAATTACTTTACAATATTGTAGTGGTTTTTGCCATACATTGACATGAACCAGCCATGGGTTTACATGTGTTCCCCATCCTGAACCCCCCTCCCTCCCCATCCCATCCCTCAGGGTCATTCCAGTGCACCAGCCCTGAGCACCCTGTCTCATGCATCGAACCTGGACTGGTGATCTGTTTCAAATATGATAATATACATGTTTCAATGTTATTCTCTCAGATCAAAGCCCCAGACAAATCATATATAATCTGTAATTTGGAACTGTCTTTGTCTCTGTTCCTCAGTATTTGCATAACAATAGTTAACTGAGATCGTACAAAAGTATGTTTAAGAACAACTGTAACCATTTATTGAGCATCTGTTTTTTGCACAGTACTTGTACAAGCAACAAATGGAAAACATACTCCCCAAATTCAAAGAATTTCTATCAACTTAGTTTAAACTTTTTTAATGCTTTAAGTCATAAAACCAATGATTTTTCTTGTAGTCTGTTACCTTCTTTCTTTCTGTCATTGCCGACGTCTTATATTCAAGGTCTCTATCTCCGTTGACCCACTTTGAAATCAAAGTGCAAATACCTCGTCACCTTGTCTACTGTGTCCTATAAGTCACTGCAGAGTTACTTTAGTTATTTAGCATATACAGCTAATCTTCTTAAGCTATTTTAACTTCAGCGTTAAGGAAAAACACTCTATTATCATCTTGTTTGCAGGTGTTAGTGATAGAACAGAAAAATGAAGATGGAACATGGCCAAGGGGTCCGTCTACTCCTAAGTAAGTGCTCTCACCTTTTATGGCTTAATGCGTGATTTTGAAGCTTTGATTTCAGATAATACAGAATGATAGAATGTAATTATATATTGCAAATATATTTAACTTTTTAATACTTTAGTGTTTTATTCTCAGTATAGGAGTTGTCTAAATTTGCATTTAAATTAATATGCTGTAATTTAAAAGCTTTCCAATACTAATTTCTTTTAAAATAATGTATAAATGTTACAAATGTAATGGTACACTAATACAATCAAATCACTAAACATTTTGTTTAATATTTTTCAAGCTTTTTGTGATTTTTTTAAAGTGTCTGTTAAAAGAATATTCTTTATCAAAATGAATCTGATGTGAAAGTAATACTTTTTATTTATTTAAATAGAGTATAAAAGCACAAGTAGAAATAGAGTTTTATTTTGATTGTAAATGAGCAATGAAAAAATTAGAAATCTTTTATTAAAATTTTTTAAATTATGGTAAAAAAACATAACTTAATATCTGTCTGCCCGCTTAACAGATTTAAGTGAGTATACTTGCAGTATTGTTAACTGTAGGTACATTGTTCTACAGAAGATCTCTAGAATTTATTCATCGTGTAGCAATCTTTATTCCTGTTGAACAGTAATTCCTCATTTTTCCCTTCAGCCCCTGGGAATCTCCATTCTACTCTCTGGTTCTATGAGTTTGACTAGTTTGCATAGCCTCATATAAGTGAAATCACACAGTACTGTCTTTCTGTGAATTGTCTTACTTTACCAAACATATTATCCTCAGTCATATGGGCTTATCGCTTCTTGAAAAAAATCTAGTCTTTGATAACTTTCATGAAGTGAAATATAGTTATCTCTGTATTGTATAGCCTGCTTATATTATCCTTTGCCAAATTTCAATTCTTCTGATTTTTGCATTTAAATACAGTCCATGCTATTAACAAAGCCATTGGGCTGGATGTCTATAGGAACAAGATCATTTTTTGCAGGGCTATTGGGCTTCCCTGGTGGCCCATTGGTAAAGAATCTGCCTGCCAGTGCAGGACACATGGGTTTGATTCCTGGGTTGGGAAGATCCCCTAGAGAAGAAAATGGTAACCCACTCTAATATTCTTGCCTGGATAATCCCATGGACAGAGAAGGCCTGGTGAGGCTACAGACCATGGGACCACAAAGAATCAGACACAACATAGCAACTAACCCACCACCAAGCATACTGTCCCTTAGGTTCATCCATGTTATCAAATATGGCATGATTTCGTTCCTTTTTCAAGGCTGGATAAAAGTCCATTGTATATTTTCTTTATCCATTTATCCATCAACAAACATTCAGGTTGTTTCCATCATCTGGGCTATTTTAAATTATACTACAATGAACTTGGGAGTGCAGATGCCTCTTCAAGATACTGATTTCATTTCCTTTGTATGTATACCCAAAAGTGAGATTTCTGGATCATGTGATAGTTCTAGTTCTAATTTTTTGAGGAACCTGCTTACTGTTTTTGTAGTGCCTATACCATTTTACACTGCAGCAGTTCACAAGGGTTCCAGTTTCCCCACATCCTTGCTGGCTCTTGTTTCCTTTTGTTCTTTTGGTAATAAACATCCTAAGAGGTGTGAGGTGGTATCTCATTGTGATATGATTTGCGTTTCCCAGTGATTTCTGATATTGAGCATCTTTTTAACATACTTATTACCTGTTTGTGTGCCTTCTTTGCAGAAGTGTCTGTTCAGACAAGCCCTAGACCTATTTGTTAATCTGGTTATTTGAGGGTTTTGCAGTTAAATTGTAATGAGTTTCCTATATATTGATATTTTGAATATTAACCTCTTATCAGATATGTTGTTTAAAGATTTAAAAACAAGACCTGAATCTATAAAGCATGACATTGGTCTTGGCAGCGATATATTGAATATGACAGCAAAAGCACTAGCAACAAAAGCAATAATAGACAGAAGGGACTACATCAAACTAAAAAGTTTCCACACAGTAACAGAAACAATCAACAGAGTGAAAAGGTAACATGCTGCATGGCAGGAAGTATTTTTACTGGTTTTAGGATTTTCAGATCCATATTTCATTATCAGAAACACTTAAGGCTAGTTGTATTTCAGTATTTCGACTTTGTAGACATTTGAGAAGTAATGTGTCATATGTGCCACTTACTATTTTACTATTCCTGTAACGTCCAGAGAGACTCTCTTCATTAAGTATTCACACTGAGTAGTATAAATAAGGAATATAAATAGCTCATATCATTTCAGGTTAGATTGCCCTTAAGGGAATCATGGAGAATTTTTTAAATTTTCAAAGCTTTTGGAATTTCAGATTTTCTGATGAAAGATTGTGAATTTGTGTTTTGAAATCCTTAAAATAAAGGTTCTTAAATTTATGATAATTTAGTCATTGTTAACCAACCTAGCTAATGAAAGAGAACAGCCTACCACTTAATTTCCTTCAGAACTAAAATATACCTTTAGTAAGTTATTCTCTGTCCTTTTTATCTTCTGTGAAGTTTATTTAAATTTTTTGTGGGAATATGCCCAAGTATATTAATTACATTTTATTTTTACTCCACTTAGTTGGATGTAATACAAGAGTAAAAATTATTTTAGGGAGATACTAAAAAACACATGGTAGAATCATGTAGATTTCTTGATGCATTTAGTTTTTAGAAGTTAGAAATATTTTCTTTGTGAATATTCACATTTAATGTTTAGATCAGAGATACTATTTTTTTTTCTAGCTTATCTTTAGATAGTTGTATACTTGTTACAACTTTAAATAACTTTTGAGGCTACAGAATTACTTATGGGTTAATATAAAAGCCCTGTGAATTTCAAAGACTGAGAGACCTTTTCAACTTAAAATTACTGGTACTCACCTAAGAGATAAAACTACATATTAATATTTTCTTTTATTATCTTCGTTCCTAGCTGCTAGCACAGTACCAGTTTTATTTAAACAGCTATAGTTACTTGGTTTTGTAAGAGAAAACATTATATAATACTTTACACACTATACACATGTAGTAAATATTGATAAGTGAAGGTACTATACCAGAGATACACACAGAAGTACAATTGAGTCCCATTCTTCACTGAATCACCCAGTTTTATAGGAAACCCAAATATTAAAACATGAAAAGTTTTATTCATTCGCTGTAAAATGTGAGAAATACAATATAGCAGTATGTCATAAATTGCCAAGTGATAGTTTATTACTTAATATTATTGTATTAAAAATACAAAAAATTTTTAATTAGCATCTAGTATGTGAAAAGACTCTCAAAAAACTAAGAATAAAAGGGAATTGTCCTAACTTGATAAAGCCTATAAGTCTAAAATCTGTAGCAAACATGTAATTGAAAAATTTTGAACCCAAACTAAATAAGATTAGAAATTTTAAAAACAAATAAAATACACTATTTGCACATAATAATACTGTCTTCATAAAATCCAAAGACAGAAGACTAGAACTAAGAGAATTCAGCAATACTATATAATATAAAATTAATTTATAAAAATTAACATGTGTTTTCCATACCCATAGTTCAATACTGTTTAGCTTAGCTGGTAAAGAATCCACCTGCAATGCACTAGACCCCAGTTCAATTCCTCGGTAGGAAAGTTCCCCTGGAGAAGGCATAGGCTGCCCACTCCAGCTTTCTTGGGCTTCTATGGTGGCTCCAATGGTAAAGAATCCACCCGTAATGCAGGGGACCTGGGTGTAATCCATGGGTTGGGAGGATCCCCTGGAGGAGGGTATGGCAGCCCACTCCAGTGTTCTTGCCTGCCTTGATGAAGCCCCATAGGCAGAAAAGCCTGGCAGGCTACAGTCCATGGGGTCGTAAAGACTCAAGACATGACTGAGCAACTATCACAACACAACATATAAGTATTTTTATCTTTATAGGCCATAGGGTCTCTGACTCAACTATAACTGCTGATATAGCTTGAAAGTAGCAGTAAACATTGTGTAAACATATAGATGTGGTGTGTTGCAATAAAACTTTGTCCAAAAAAATGTGGATTTGGCTTGTGCACCATAGATTCCTGACCATGATATATAACATTAGTAACTCACTTTAATAAGATAATTTGGATAGTATCTGTGACTGAGGGATCACAGAACATAGTGTGAAAATTAATGTGTTTGATTACATTAAGTATTTCTGTTAAAGGAACTGTATACAAAGTTAAAAGTCAAATGTTGGTTTTAGAAAATCTAAAACCTACAAGGGAATAATACTACACTGTGCAAAGAACTGCTGTGAATTAACGGAAACAAAGCAAATAACCTTTTATAAAAATAAAAGATTAAAAAATTTAAAGAAGGGGATGCCCAAGCGCTGACAGGTAGTGAGGTGGTATACAAACTCTCTTGTAAAATTAAAGCATGAGATACAACCTAATAGCCATCAGAATGACAAAAACCTAAAAGGGTGCTAGTAAGAAGTGTTTGTAGAGTTGTAGGAGATGACTTAGGTACTGATGGTAGAAGTACAAACTAGTACCATTCTAGAAATCAGTCAGTGTTTAATTAAATTAGGAATGCTTAATGCCTCTGACCCAGCACTCAGTGGAATTTTTTACACAGGTCCCTGAATATATTATGCAGTCTTTGTAGCTGCATTGTTTGTGATAGTGGGGATTTGAAGGCAGCCTCACTAAATATCTTTGTCGGGTAGAATGAATAAGAAAAATGATGGTGATGTACTGTGGAAAACCAGTGCAGTAGGTAGAAGTAACAGTGATAAGATCTTTAAAACTAAATAAACTTTAAAACATACAGTTGAGAGAAAAAAATAAAAACAAAATGAATCATTTAAGTAAACTTGGAACAGAACATACTATATAAAATTATAATATTCAAGAACATTGAGAAGACAGCTGAAGTGGAGGAAAATCGTACAGATTATGGGAAAAAAAAAGTTGGAGGAATTATCATTTACAATTGAAGTAAAGATGCAAATTCCTTTTTTCTGGATAAATGCCAGCTTTTTTTTTTAAAAAAGTGAAATTCTGTGTATTCATTGAAGTTATTACATTATAACCACATGTGACTTAGACAAATTCTACTATAGCAGAAGGCATGTAATTTTAAGGTCCTCAAAAAAAGAAACTTCAAGATATTAAAATACAGAACAGCTGTAACACTTAGGATTGTCATCATATCTGTCAGGAGACAACCATTGGTCCTCCACATGGTATGAAGATGCTAGTTCTAATAGCCACCAGTAATCTGGGGTCTGTCCAGTGCTCATACTGCTTAGCACATAAATATTTCCTACTTAGAGTCTCAAAAGCCAAGGAAAAAAATCATTAAAAGCTGTAATGTGATGAAAGGAAGAGTCACCTGCTGAGTTTGTTAAAACCTAAGCCCCATCATTAGAGTTTCTGATTCAGTAGATCTGGGTCGGGCTCGTGAATTTGCATTTCTCATAATAAGCTCATAGCTGATTCTAATGCTGTTGATCTGTCACACTTTGAGAAATTCTGTAGATAATGTTTCTTAGTATGTATTGTGTGAACCACTATAGACAGAAGTTTCCACAGTCCTCCCCACCAGACCAGCGAGTGTAAATCTTTATGAGGGGACTCAGGAATCTGAATTTTAGGTGCTGCTTATAAAGAAGAAAATACAAGAACACCACTACAGTAGGCACTGAGAGAAAGCATGTTATTATCTAACTGTCTTGACTTTTCTATACTACTGAAAACTAACTGTTCTGAAGGACCTAAAAATCATACTAGGCCCATTTCTATCAGAATGGAGATAATGTATCCTCACCTGAGGAACTGCTAAATATAAAAGCCATATTAAGCATAAATATAATTTTGTTTAAAACATGTAGTCCTGTTTATAAAATGTATTAACCTATAGCAACCCAAAATCTAATTGGAAATCTTAAGAACCTACCTAAAAATTATTCAGAAGTTTTCTATTTTTATCTATTCAGATTTGTCTGCTAGATATCAATTTATAACTTTATTTTTTCATCTTTATATTCATGCTTTATTTTTTTTAAATTGAGATGCTTAGTTTTTTCCAGAAATTGGATTTCTAATCTAGTTCTTAAGTATCTAATTTCTTAAAACTGCTCAAAAACACATTATTTTCTAATAATATTTTGTGGAAGCTTCAACCATTGAAATGTTTTTTCTGTTGTGTTAAATTTGACTGTCTTTCTGAAAATGTTGTCATTGGGTGGATAGTCTATTCAATTGGAGATGTGTAGCTAGTTACAGCTTATATTTTTAAAAAATTAAAGTAGAATAATTCTAGAATCCTGTGTGTTCCTAAAGAGAGGAGAAATCTAATCAATAGATTACCCCTTACTCTCCAGAAAATTTGTTTAATGTTAACACTTTATCCCTAGGTAGAAGTAGTATAACTTGATTAATTAACTAAATTGTACTATTACTTTTTTTCTGTATGGTTTCATTTAGGTATAATTGTCTCAAAGAGTGCTTTTGACAGTACTAACGTTTTAGAAATTAAAATATCCATATTTTGCTGTTTCTCTAAAATAAGTAAAAATTCTTGTAAAAGTAGCATGAGAAGTTATTTTAATTCAGACATTTTCATTAATTGCTCAAAAATACTGACAAGAGATGTGTAATTAAGAATCTGTTGAAAAAAGTAAGGGTCATTGATGACTAAAGAGGCAGTTTTCATAAGCTAGAAAACATCTGGAGAAGAATCCAAAATCAACCAGGTAAGACATGACAGGCTAAAATAAATCAAATAGAAAACTAAGCCAGTAGTTCTTAACTCAGATGTTGGCCCTCTGCCATCTGTGGTGGTCTGATTAGCAGAATTCCACGTTGGTGACTGAGCACTAAGTATACTTCATCTTAGTGGTATGTTAATATTTTTACAGCACTTTGTCCCTGAATGCTCTGCTTGGAGAGAGGAAACATTTTATAAATAAAACCACTGCATGCTACTTTTTATTTAGGATAAGTAATAAACATCTAGGTGACTGTAATAATTGTTTTTGTTTTTTTTACACCAGGTGTTTTGATTTTGTATCGGTTTAAATATAGATGGAAAAGCCTAGCATATATTTCTTTAGGACTTTTTAAAGACTTATTAAGCCCAGTTTGCATGTGTAGTAATTGCAAGGTTAACTGTATAAATGGATTCAGAAATGGTGGATAGACCTGTTCAATTGAAAATTTGTACTAGGGAACTCCTGTGAGATAAAGTATTGTTTTCATTTTAACAATAACCTGAATAGACACTTTTTAAGTATTTATAAGCAAGACAACCTCTGCTTATTTGAAACATTAGTAGATTTGGTTATGATAGTTTTACTTCGGTACTAAAAGAACAATGGTTATTACAGTTCACAGAAAGTGCTTTCTTAAAGTTTCTATGAAAGTATACACATTTGTTACCAATTTTAACCTTGTTCAAATACTGAAAGGTGAGGGATTGAGTGATTTTGGTTGTAGGAGTTGAGAAGATGGCTCAGGAACCAGTTTTTCATTCCTTGTCATTCAAATTCATATTTTTCAAATTAATAATGTCTTCAATTTAAAATGCAGCCTATGAACCATAAATCTAGAGTAACATTCCAAAGTCTACAATTTGTTGTCATTTTTAAAGACATTTTGAGTCTTTATTAAATTTTCTTTCATACTTCATCTCATTGGTCTGAGTAAGAAAAAGAACACAACATTGTAAATTAACTATACTCCAATAAAAAAAATTTTGTAAGAAATATAGAATGATTTTTTCTGAAACTAAAAAGTTTAAGGTAATGGAAATGTATAGGATGCAGTTATGGGCAACCAAAGCTTAGAAAGGAATGAGAATTACAGGAACGGAGTTACATTCCTGGAAGTGAGAAATATTACTGAATTATCTAATTAAAAATGTGAAGAACTGTATACGAAACCTTAAAAAGTGTCCCTAAGTAATGATATAAGACACAAAGATGAAATAAAATAAATAATTCTGAAGATTCAGGAAATTGGGACTCTTGTTTGGTCATAGAGGCCAAGGGGAAAAAGAGCTAATGGAATAAAGGGAATGGTAAGCAGTGTATTTAAATGATGCAGAAATTAGAGGGAGACAAGAGATTCAGTGTATTTGACAAATGAAGACAGCATGATGAGAGTAAGAAATAGAGTATAGGGAAAGAGGGGATGAATACCTAGTCAGAAAATGGAACACCTGATATAGATCACTCATCATGAAATGTACTGAAAGGAAAAATAACTAAGTTGGTACTTGGTTGGAAAGGCATTATTCCTGGAGAGAGAAAAAATTATATATAAATATATTTATTATTTAAATATATACATCCTTTCCTAGCTCTTTGTTACCTAATGATAAAGGCAGCATAATGGTGGAATGAAGTTCTTGTGTATTGTTATTTACCAATAAACTGATTTTTTCTGGCTATTTTAGTGGTCCAGACTCCAGATCTTTTTTGGAAATGCTTGTGCTTGTATTGATACATACACACTTCCCATAACTATACTTCGTGGTTCCTGAATTTAATATTCATTAAGATCTTGAGTATGTATACAGATTTTCCTTTGAATTCTGAAAATGCACATTGATTAAATAAATCTTTGTGTAAACACTACCTATTTTCTGTTGTGGCAAGATGATGTATAATCTAGTAGTATGTCTCCAACTTTCACCAAAGGGAGCATGGTCACAATCAGGCTTATTAGTTACTGTTAGATGTAGTATTTAAAAGCCATATCCAAATTAAATTGAAGTTACGACATTTAGATAGTATATTTTATGCATAAATGAAACTTACCTATCCAGTTCTCAAATAGATGCTTGATTCAGAGGTACTCACAGAAAATTATTGGATACTTTCTTTATCCCGTGGTTTGTTCCAAATGTTTGAACAATTTACAGTGACACATATAAGTCAAGGTTAACTGTATGACTAGATAAAAAAGTCAGGACGAAAGAATAAACATAGACATAGTAAGATGAGATCAGAGGAGTTAGCTGATAGGAGCAGAAATTGCTCTTGGAGTTACTAAAATTGATCTGCAAGTGTAAGGACATTTTTGGGATCCCGATTCAAACTAATTCAATTTTTGAGACAGTTGGGGAAAAAAATGTGAACATGAACTGAATATTAGATTGGGGCAGACAGTAGTATCACAAAAGATCTCTTAACCTGCTGGGGACACATACTGTAGTATTTACAGGTTTAATTATAAATTTAAAATAGTGTGGCAAAAACATGAATGTGGAAGTTGAGGGCTTTATAAATAAAATGAGTGGTAGAATGTTAATAATTTTTGAAGCTGAATGACTGATACTGGGTACATGAGGACGTGTGTGTTTGAAATTTTTTCTGTTAAGACAGCAGAAAAAATTGGGTTGCACTTTTGGTGTTTAGAGTGATAATAGTTAAAGAAAAGTAACTGGTTTTATTAAGTGGAATATTTTGTCAGATACCATTAGAGCAGTCAAAATGAGAAGCAAAAATTAAGTTATGTGAAGCATCTTATATGTAAATTTTCTTAAGTTCTCTTTTGTTTAAGTATTTAACATGCTGCCTGACAGAAAGGAGACACAAAGCAAATGCTTGTTGAATTGAACTAATCTGTATCTCACAGCGGTAAAGGTGCTTAATTTTTCAAGAGACTTAAATTTTTATTTTCTCCAAGAACTTAGTTTAGGATGATTGTTAGAAAATTGGGAAAGTTAAGATCAGTCTTGTTTTTGTTAATAATTTTTGTTTTTCAAAGTTAAATTTCAAAAATATGGGTTTTATGTCATGTTTGAAAATAACAGTTTTAAATTAGATATGTCAGTATTCAGACTTAATTTCTTTATATTTTCATTGCTCAGTATATATTAGATTTCCATGTATGTTGAATATTTAGGTAAAGCTGTGTTTTTCTATTCAAGTAAGAATTTCAACTTGGCCTTGAATTATAAGCTTTTAGCTGAAACACTGGGAATAGGGGAATTAAAATACTGCATTCATTCAGTTGTCAGGGGTGACGTTTCATTGTCTTGCTTCATGAAATCAATTCAGCTGTGCTGTTTTACTTTTTTCTATCTTGTTAAGAGATGATTCACTGTCTTATATTACACTTAGCCCTAACTAGCCAAAATGAGTTTAATGCTAGATAACTGGCTTAGCATCTAGTTTGTGCATAATATTCTAAGCATTTTTTTTCACTCATCTCTTTAGAAAGCTGTTAGTGCAAAGTTGCTAATAAACAGTGTGATTCCCAAATTATATCAAAGAAAGAGTTAGTGTTCAGGCTATAATCCACAGATTGACTAATCAACCCCTAAATTCCACAAATACTAGCTAGATTGGGCTATGTGTAATCTAGGTCAGAAGTTGGAATCACAGTAGATAAGTGATCTAACTATTAACAATAATGTCTGTATCAGGATTTAAAAAGTTTTATCAAACTTTTCTATTTACCTGTGGACCGCATTCCTCCAGCTCTGATCTCTGTGCTCTTTAAGAGCAAGCTCTCTACCAATGGATTTATCTGAGTGTTGCCTTGACCTTGCTTTTCCTTCATTATCAACTCAACTCCTGTGTATATAAATGCCTTGCATACTGCCCACGTATAGTAGACACTAGTTAACATTAGTTTGTGCTTTTGTTTCTTTTCCAGTATCATTTTCCAAGCTAACATACAGATATAAACAAATCTCTCCCATCTTTAAAAACAAGACCATCAATTTCCTCTGAATATCATTTAGTTTTTCTCCCTTTGATAGCCAACTTCTTTAAAAAGGCAGTGCTTACTGTTCCTTATCACCTATTCAGGAGTTAGCAGAGTCCTTATTGAGCTTTTTTAAAACCTAATCTATTTGATCTCTCTTTAATACTTCTTTTTAATAACTATCTCATACAGAAATTCTCTTATTTTGAAACCATTATACCAGTTTTTCAGGACTCTGACCCATCCTCTGACTGGCTGGCTCTCTTCCTCTCCAGGGCTGCCTGCCTACTTTTGCACGTTTCATACTGCACAACTCCGAGGATATCATTCACATTGTAATCTCTCTGGCACTGTGCAGTTTTACCTACCATTGTTTTTGTACTATTGGTGCAAATATCTACCCAGTGAAGGAGGTCAGATAATGTTTAAATAACATGTTGGTGTTTTTGTGAAAATAGTTTTGACCTTATGGACTGCTGCCTGGAAAGGATCTTGTAGCCCGCTCGGTGTCCATGGATTGCACCTTGAGAACTGTTTTCTGAATCTCCAAGACATGTTGTCTGTGCCCACTCCAAGTCTTAGTCCCCCTTTATTACTTCTCACATTTGTTGTTCTTATAGTCTTCTAAATGCTCTTCTAATCTTCAGTCTCTTTCTGTTCCTCAAGAGTTAACTTTCTAGAATACAAATCAGCTGTGTTGATACTCTTAAAATCTTTCAACATGCCACAGCACAATTGGATAAAATCCAGATTCCTTCAGAGGACAGAAGAGGTTCTTTATTATCACACCTGCCTTACTAACCTCTGTTTCTAACACTGCACACTTCCTGCTCTTTCAATTTATTGATAATTCCCTAACGCATTATGATTTATGTAGCTCCACACATTTTCACATTCTTTCCACCTAGAATACTCTCATGTTCCAGTTTCCACCTACCCTTCCAGCTGTGCACATTTTAAGATTACTTCATGTACTACCCACAGAATTTGACTTTGTTATAATTTTAAAATTTGTTTTAGAACTTACTGTTTTGTAGGTTGCTTGTGTCATTTCTCCCTGTTAGATTATGAGCTATTTGAGATCAGGAACTATGTCTGTCTTTGTATTGCTACACTTAACAAGGGTGAGAAATCCAATACTGTCTTGGAGTAGAGTTGCTAATGAATAGTAAAAACGGACAGATGGGCAGAAAAAGCGTTAAACACACAGAGAGAGAGAGACACACACACACTCCCCACCCGCATATGGGTTTCCCTGGTAGCTCAGCTGGTAGTGAATCTGCCTGCAATGCAAGAGACCCTGGGTCAGGAAGCTCCCCTGGAGAAAGGGATAGGCTACCCATTCCACTATTTTGGGGCTTCCCTGTTGGGTCAGACGGTAAAGAATCTGCCTGCAATGTGGAGGACCTGGACTCAATCCCTGGGTTCAGAAAATCCGCTGCAGAAGGGCGTGGCACCCCACTCCAGTATTCTTGCCCAGAGGATCCCCATGGACAGAGGAGTGTGGCAGGCTACAGTCTATGGGGTTCCAAAGAGTCGGACACAGCTGAGTGACTAAGCACAGCACATATGTACCATCAGTTCAGTTCAGTCACTCAATTGTGTCCGACTCTTTGTAACCCCATGAACCACAGCACGCCAGGCCTCCCTGTCCATCACCAACTCCCGGAGTCCACACAAACCCATCCCCAGAGTCAGTGATGCCATACAACCATCTCATCCTCTGTTGTCCCCTTCTTCTCCTGCCCTCAATCTTTCCCAGCATCAGGGTCTTTTGAAATGAGTCAACTCTTTGCTTCAGGTGGCCAAAATATCGGAGTTTCAGCTTCAACATCAGTCCTTCCAGTGAACACCCAGGACTGATCTCCTTTAGGATGGACTGGTTGGATGTCCTTGCAGTCCACGGGACTCTCCAGAGTCTTCTCCAGCACCACAGTTCAAAAGCATCAATTCTTCAGCACTCAGCTTTCTTTATAATCCAACTCTCACATCCATAAACATGACCACTGGAAAAACCATAGCCTTGACTAGATGGACCTTTGTTGACAAAGTAATGTCTCTGCTTCTTAATATGCTGTCTAGGTTTGTCAAAACTTTCCTTCCAAGGAGTGTGTTTTAATGTCATGGCCGCAGTCACCATCTGCAGTGATTTTGGAGCCCAGAAACATAAAGTCATCCACTTTTTCCCCATATATTTGCCATGAGGTGATGGGACTGGATGCCATGATCTTAGTTTTCTGAATGTTGAGCTTTAAGCCAACTTTTTCACTTATATAAATATATATATGTGTGTATGTGTGTATATATATAGGCATTTCAGATGATATATGACCTTAGCCATATATAATATATAATAAATATATGTTATAAGAAAATGTTTATTTTTATAACTTTTAGTATACGTAAAATTTAAGGGAATATTTCTCTTTCTGTATACTTGAAAACTTCTAGTGAGTTGAATTAAATTGTAGTCAAATGGATCACATTTTGAAAAATTAACCTCCTTAATTCATTATAACTTAGTTCAGTGTTTTTAGTTTGTTTCCCTAATTTAGCATTATTAGTATGAAGGCAAACAGTGCCACAATGCTTCTTTATTACTATTAAGATTTTAAAATAAATGCCTTAAAATATTAGTATTTATATTAAAATTGCATTTTAAGTTTGTCTTCTACATTGTTTTATATTAAAACTTGGTGGCTGTATATTTTGTTTTGAGCTTAGTATAGTTAAAATCTTGCAAGGGTCTTCTGTCAGAAAGGCAGCTAAATAGAAGTCCCACTTGATATAATTTTATCTGTATATAGTCAACAACAACAAAAAATCCTCCTTTAAAATGAAGAAAAATGTTACCAAAATTTTATAAAACTTCAGAAGTTATATAAAATTTTTATATGTAAGAAATTTTATTACTCACCACTTTGCAAAATTCAAATTACCAAAAAAGTAAATTTTATAGATTATATACTTTCCTGCTCATTGACCATTTTGCTGTTCATTGTCACTTGAGTAAAAAATAAAATAATTTTTAAAACAGTAATCACTTTAGGCCTCACTAATTTAGAATTTCTGATGACTGAGGTACTGGACTGAAAGTATTAACTTCTTAAGGCCCTACAGCTTGTGGCCTAGATGTTGCCTAATAAATTAAATTTGTGTACAAAATTACAAGAAAAATCTTTCAGAAACTTCTAAGTACTTTAAATAATTGTTTGTATATCATGGATTTGTTTATTATAAATCATGCCTTCAAAGCATATTTGTTGATTAAAAGCCATTAGTAATTGAGATTTCTCCAGAAAGATTCTGAACTAGTGAGGTGTGTAGTATGCAGTAAGATTTATATCTGTTCAATTTTTGCAGGGATCAATTTGGCCAAATATTGCTTCATGGGATTATGTTTGGAATTCTCTTTACTCTTTTATCCCTCTTGCCTTACACTTTTAAAATTGGTCAATCCTCGGATATCTGTGTTGTGTATAATCAGAATGCCATGGTACACTCTGGGGGCTTCCCAGGTGGCTCATTGGTAAAGAATCCACACGCCAGTGCAGATGTGGGTTTAATCCCTGGGTTGGGACGATCCCTGGAGTAGGAAATAGCAACTCACTCCAGTATTCTTGCCTGGAAAATCCCATGGTCAGAGGGACCTAGAAAGCCACAATCCATAGGGTTGTAAGAGTTGGACATGACTGAGCAACTGAGCACGCATGCTCGGTACCTACTGAGACACAAAGTAGATTTCTTTAACATGCTTCCTTTAAAAATTAGTATTTTAATTCCACTGACTTAAGAAAATTATTGATTGTAAAATATTAGTAATGGTTGCCTGAACTCAGAAATGGGTGTATTGCATTAGTAGATTTATGAGAATAATACTGATTGTTATATTTAATTTGATAAATTTCTTTTGAAAATAGTTCCCTTATATACCATTATTTTTTATATGAATGAATACATCAGAAATTGAAAACCAAAGGATGATGATTTTGTCATAAATCTGTTTTCCAGCATTCATTTACTACATACATTGTCATCTGTTAGTTCTTTTCTTTATTTCATAATTAATTTCAAAATTCAGCATTTTTTATCTAATTTAACATTTTCATATTTTTAAAGGTCCCCAGGTGCATCCAATTTTTCAGCTTTACCAAAGATCTCTCCTTCATCTCTATCAAATAATTATAACAACATCAACAACAGAAAGTAAGCACTGAATCTTAAAAACTCTTTGTTTAATTGATCACCCTATTGTGGTTGCAAAAAATCTCTTGTATCTAAAATTCAGAATAAAAAAGTCTTAATGCATTAAATTGATTTTCTTTTAAATCACTGGTCAGTTCTTCTAGGAGTTAACTTCACAAGAAAGCAAGCAGAAGTATAAACTTCTTGATTTAATATATATACTACAGTAATTTACTAAAAGAGAAAAAAAGTACTTTCAGAGTTTTATATTCTAAATGCTAATTATTGAAATATATAGAAATCTGTTATCATTCAAGTTTTTAAGAAGAGTATGAATTTCAGATGTCATTTTAGACCTAGACATGTAATCACAGACAGCATATGGTGTTTTTTTAAAAGTGTGTATCTGTGATTCAGTTGGAAGGTACAGTCAGTAAAATTGAAAAGTGTATACAAATTCTTATTTATGAAAAAGGCAATTACTTTTCTTAAATAGCTTGGAGAAACAATTCCTTTGCTCTACCATGAATAATACTCAGAAACTTGGGATATATAAAAATTACATGACAGTGTGTGCCTTTGAATATATTGCTATAAGAAAAAGGATTGAAAGTCACTTGGTATTCACAATAACATCTGACATGGATATATTGCCTTGAAAATTGACATGGTTTTATAGGAAAGGATAAAAAGAAAACTATAATTAGTCCAGTCCATTATGGAAAGAACTTTAATCCAGAGATGATTATCATCCTTTTACTTCCTGGGTGTAGACATTGTCACTTCTATATTAGATTTACAGTGTTTATGTAATTAAATATTTACACTGCTTGTCCAGTTCATAAATGACATCTGATTATTCTAGAAAATTAATTCAAAAATACTTGAGACTATTTGTGAAATACTCTTTTAAAAAGCACCATTAATTGACTTTATAGGTTTAATTAATGTTCCCTTAAAATTCTTATGTAGGGTGGGGCTTGATAAAATGATTCCAGTTTTAACATATATCTGGATTATAAATAAGAATAGCCAAAATAACTTTGGAAAGGAAAAACATTGGAAATGATTAATCCTGTTAAATATCACAACCTGTTATAAAGATAGAATTCAAACAGCAAAGTACTGGCCCAGTAATATGCCTCCAGATTAATGGAATAGAAAAGACAACTCAGAAGCAGACCTTTACATACAAAAGAATTTAATGTGATCAGAAAGTATCAATATTCTAGACTAATGGAGAATGGGAAGCGTATCCAGGAAATGCTGTTAGAAAAATAAGGTTGCTATAAAAGTATTAATTGTCAGATATATAAAAATTAAAAGGCAAATTAGTGGAGAAAATTCTTGCCAGAAATAGCAATGAAGGGCAAATATTCTTAATATAGCAAGCTTATAAAAACCAGCAAGGAATTTTTTCAGATGGCTAGAAAAGTGAGTAAATGATGTAGCTGGGCTATAAAAATAAAAGAATTAAACATTTTAAATGTTCAAATTCACTAACTAGAAATAGGTAAATTAAAACCATTAACAACTCCCATCTACTTCCCCCCACCTCCATCGCATTGGGAAAAGTTAAGTGATGATATATTTTCTGGTAAGGATTCTGTTTGAGTGGTTGGAATGTTAGTCCAACTTTTCTAGAAAAGAATTTGCTATCTGTATCAAGATTTAAAACATTTATTCCTTTATTTCAGTAGTAACAAGATATGCACACTATAGTATAATATTGAAATATTGAAGACACTGGATATCCAAAATTCCAATGTAGTATGTTCTCTTCTATTCAAAAATGTTTATTCTCAAGCAAAAGAGTGAAAGGAATCCTCCTATAATCTGGTTTGTATTTTACATGGTATCTTTTAATTCATTAAAAGTAATTTTCTCATGAGATAAAATATTATTTGTGTTTCTGCCGATTACAGATGGCTCACACATTTACTGTAAAAGAATTGGTTCCATGTATTTATAGTTATTCTATACATGTTAGTTATTCTGTACATGTATTTATAGTTTTTCTTTGGAGAGAGATTTTTTAACATTGTATTGAACAATGTTATAGACTGTATTGAACTTGGACTGTATTTTGACCAGAATAACCATATTAGTATATGTGGTCTGGTGCTTCTATTTTTGTCTTATTTCCTTCTCATTGTAAAAATATGACAGTACAATGTGATTTCAAAACCTCTGACTGGAGAAAACATTAAAAAGGGGAATTGGGAGTGGTTTCTTAAATTTAGAACATGGATGATGATTCTTCTATGACTAGATTATGTTCTTAGCTATTTATATTCGTGTAGACACTAAAATAGTCCTTTCATATTGGAAATTTTAATAGTAAATAGTTGCTGGTACCACTTTACTTAAAAGTAAAACTTACCTTTCTTAGGTAAGGAACAAAATTTAAACATTTATAAAATGAAGAGTTTTTTTAACTTGAAAAAAACTTGAATTAATGCTGTCATGTTTACCTAAACAATTATCTCACATAAAATTTACTTCTTGACTTTCTTTTCAACTTGTGGAAATAAGTAGCTGCTTAAGACTTCAGATGGAAATAGCATGATTTCTTTAATTAAAAGTATGTTAAATGGGTTAAATTAAGTACATTTATGAAACTTCATGTATGTGGCTATATACTCCAGTGAAAGTGCATGTTAAAACGAATAGTTCTGACATACAAGTTTATATGGCATTTATTTACAAATTCAAGCTTTAAACTGATACATTATTGAGATACAAAATTTTCATTTTTAGAAATAAGAATATTTGTTATAGTAATAACAAAGTGTACTTGGAATTATATAAGTTTAATAAAGATCAAGTTGTTATTAAAGACTAATATTATGAAGAATCAGATGCCTGAATATTGTTTTCCTTGTAGTTTTCTTATTAATTCATATAATATTCATTATATATGCCAAAATCTTTCTTTTCGCTGCATTTTCTTCTGTCTTGCTACATTTGTTTTGCTACAAGACTGCCTTTAAAAATAAATCTCTTCAATGTATTTATTGTCTCAACTTGGTGGCTTTCCACATCAGAGCACATTCTGTTTTTCTGTTAATTCATTTAAAACTCTTTTATTTGCAATGGAAATGACTTTGTGTAAGAGATTAAGCGATGAAAAGGAACTGGAACTAACGACTGCCAGAGCTAGCTAGTGATCTGGCTTTTGACAAGTTACTTGATGGAAGCATCATTTCATTAACTGCAAAGTAAGCATAAACTTTTAAATGTATATTCATTTAAGATGATAGATTTATAATACATAATTAATCTAATATAGTATTAAAATTCTTATTAAGATTCCTGGCAAACTCATGTATTTTTGCAAAGTAGCAAACCCTACGGGATAAGGACTAGCTTACACTCTTTAGGAAAAAATAGCAGAAGTTATCATGAAAGATTATAGAAACTGTCTTGCGGGCTTAGGTTTCCATGTTCTTTATTGAAGTGTTTAAAGAGCTGCTGGCTTTGGTATTTTCCTCAGCAGACTTAATTTGATTTAAAGAGCACAAAAGATGTGGATTATAAGTGACCAATAAAGACAGTATTAAAATATTTTAAATTTGTTTTCATTATTATCATTGAGCATCTAGACTAGTATCTCAGTCTTTGGACAAGGTTTATTCTTATCCTGTCACTTAAACTAAAACACAGCTATCCTATAAGTATTCAGATCTTAAAAGATAAAACCAAACACTGCTTTTGCATATGAGTTTTGTATTCATTTTCAGTATAGGAATCCCTGTCCCAGCAAACTGCATCCTCTTGCCACAAAGAAAAGTTGAGTTGTCAACATTCATTTGTTATTGTGGGTAGGGGGTATCTGAATATGAATAAGCTTATAAGTGTGCTTTTAGTCTTTTCATTTGCTTGGATGTGAGTGTGGATATGGGCGTGTGTATGTGCATGAACATGCATTTGGGCATACTTTCCCTTTGTATTGTGACTTGTTTTATTATAATTTTATAGCTGATCTATATATAGCATACATATATTAAATATAGCAATTATATATATATATTGGTTTTCAACGTGTTGAAAATGTAGACCTTTTATTTTTGTAATGTATAGCAGGCCTTGATTTTAAGCACTTCTTAAAGGGAAGAAAGAAAAAACACAATTCAGTGTTTCTGTTACATATCCTAGAAGTTGGAGTCAAGAATCAGTTATTAAGTTAATATATACTGAATTGTTGACAGGTGCCTTGGACTTAGTTACTGTTAGTAAAAATTATAAGGCTAGTGATCTTCAAAAGATGCTTGAACCCATTTTTTTTCCTTTAACTTTTAAACAAGTAAATAGCTACAAGTCTATGAAGCACTTCTTTGTGGTTTTTCTTTTCAGTATTTAAATTTATTTATTTTAATTGGAGGCTAATTACTTTACAATATTGTATTGGTTCTGCCACACATCAACATGAATCCGCTTTGGACCCTGCTATTTTTAAGTTTAAGGTAGATCAGTTTTTTAGTATGAGAGTTGATCTTTTATTTGTGATAATACAAAAATATTAATGGTATAACATTATGTGTATAACTATTGATTGATAGGGTTTTGTGTTGGGGCATGTATGTTTACTTAAGGTTTTGTTAGAACAGGCAGTAGGTACAGTTCATTTAAACTGTTGTAATTATAAAGTGAGAGTATAGAAGCTACAATGGAAAGTTATTTGAAATTACAAGTAAAAACTGTTTTTGAAAAAGTAATACCAGGAATAAATTGTAGCCAGTTGAGGTTGTCAGAGTTACTGATTTACCAAGTTTATTTGTAATAGTGTGTTCTTTTATTTGTTTTTAGCAAATGACCTTGATTCTTGTTTAGGCTTATCCAAAGCAGTCATCATAAATAGCTTATAAGATAACCTATTAAAAATTAAGCTATCATTTTCCACAAACAAATTTTTAATTACATGTAAAAAAAAAAGGAGTCTAGTTTATTGATTTTCTTAGTTCTTTATAAAATTACTCTGATTCTCTAAAGGTTGAATATTACATCAATTTTTAAAGATTATTATATATTGTACTCATCATAGTACATATTATCTATCCTGAGGTGGTATTTATTTAGTTAAATAAACTGCTTTAATCTAACAGGCTAGAAGATTCTTTCTGTAATAATAATACTGAAATGTACTTGCTTAGAATCATTTCAGTTTTGCATACCTAATCATCCCAGACTTTTTCTGCATTTGAATACTAGATTTTGCTGATCTAGCATAGACTACTATAAATAGAATCTTCAGTGCATCAGAACAGTGATGTCACAGAGGCCCTGGAAATCTGTGCTCTTACCTGTAACTAAAGCACAACTCTTCCTGTTTCTTTGTTCCCACTCTGTTACAATAGCAAGGTGTAACAGGGACATAAATGAGATGATTTATTGCTGCGGGTGGTGTTTAAAATCTGAATTTTTCAAATTTGTTGGAGCAGTGAAGAACAGAGCAAGCTGTGAAGCTGCTCCAGTTAATGAAGGGTAGAAAGATATAATGTGGTTTGTATTGGTTGATGTGGTATATGATGCAGTGATTTTGTTGATTGAATGAGGAATATATTAATTAAGGGGGTTGTTGTGATTTAGGTTCATGTCAGAAGTACCTCAGTTAAGTATTTTATTAAAAAATTAATAACTGACCACCTATCTCAAATAGGTTTAAAATACTCTGTTCATTATAACTGTATGATAATTGTGCATTATGAAAAATATTTTTTGTTTTTCCTTCCAGTGTGAAAAACTCAAATTATTGTCTCCCATCATATACCGCTTATAAGAACTATGATTATTCAGAACCTGGAAGAAACAATGAACAACCAGGCCTCTGTGGCCTAAGTAATTTGGGAAATACGTGTTTCATGAACTCAGCTTTTCAGGTAGGTCTTTCCAAACAAAGTGAAACTCCTGTGCTTTATGGAAATCAGTAATACAGGAGGAATAGAGTTGGGTTTTACGTGTCAGAACTTGAGTATTATATAGTATGTTTGAAGAGCTTTTGGTTTCATGGAAGCTTGAAGAATGCGCATTTGATTCATTCTGATGCTGGTAGTAGAATACCTTATGCTTCTCAGGTGGCATGTGATTGATTATCACATAGTAGAAGATTAAATATAAATTCATGGGAAAATATAATTCCTATCAGAAAACCTAGGCTGTCTGAGAAGAAAAGAAAAACTCGTGAGATCTCTCCTTTACATGAAGTCTCTTGTTTTTTAAGACATGGGTGGAAATCTCAGAAAATGCTTTTATGGTCACCAGTGTTCCACCTCTTAAAAAATATATATATATATTTTAAATCTTTTTTTTTAACCTTAATGTGAAATTAAGATTTTTTTTAAAAAAATTAATGAAATTTTGTATACACATTTTAATAAATCCCTTTCCCTTAATGCTCTTTCAATTTGGGGATATAAGAGATCACTGCCCTTTTTTCCCCTTTGTCTGTTCCATAGAGCTTCCTTTTTCTTCCTATTGTCTATACCTTCTTCCAACTTTACTTGTGAAATACTGATATCTTTGATTTAGAAGTAACAAGATCTATATATACTTGAATATCACTGTCACTGTGCATAAAATTAGAGCTGGTTATTTTATTTCCTTTTTAAAATAAAATTTTGTGTTTCAAAGAGCCCAAGATAATGGTATACTATTTTGATATTTGAATTTTACCTACATTTGTCAAGTCTTTTTTTCCCCCCAATTATGAATTTTATTTCTAAATCTACAGTATTCTGTTCTCTATTCAGATTTTAATACTGAATCAGATTTTAATACTGAATCTCCTGTGCCCAGGAGGCATCCTCCAAAGATACAGATTAAACACAGATGTAGATTGATAAGGACATACTTGCAAATCTTTTTGACTCTCTGAAAAAAGTATAGGACTCTTTCTCATTCAAAATTCTAAATGATTTGTACATTCTCATTAATCCACTTGTTTCCTAAATTAACCATTGTCTTTATAGCATTCTTGAAAAATTAGAATTTAGCCATCATAACTCTTGACCAGGAGTTAACAACTTTTTTAAGACATGCACTAGGGTGTGTAAAATTGATAGTTTCCAGATATCTTGGTTTAAAGGTGAGCCAATCAGTAAATTGTCTGCTCAAGCAGATATTGTGTAGGTTTAATAAACTTTTCCTTTAAACCTACTTTAATGAGTAATACTGCTTATACTTTAATGTGAATCACTTTATCCAAATTGTTTTTCTAGGATCCTAGCACTAGTTAGACAATTTAATTTTAAAATATTTTGTCTTTATTTTCCGGAAGAGAGAAAGGTAACTCATCTGAAAAGAACAAGCCAAAACTATTGTTATCCTGAGTTTAATTTAGATAATAAAATGCATGGGTGCTGAGCTTTCTGAGATAGGGACAGGGCAGACAATTGTCATTTTGTTTCTGTATCTGTTGGACCTAATCACTGAAAAATCATATTTAGCACCATCTCTGGAAGATGTTTTATATATATAAACATTGGTTATATCAGTATCAGAAAACCCTTTCTCATATCGCCAATGACATTAATTTTTATACAGCTGCTTATCCTTACATTACCAAAATTATTTTCATTCTGGAGGCTTGATATCTTGAGGTCTTTGGGTTTTGTTTTTGTTTTAACATTCTAGTATGGAAAACCAATCTTGGTGATTTTTCATAAGGATTAAGAATAGGATTTTTGTAAAAATTTTAGTTGCATAAGCATCAAAAATTTGAGTCCATTAGAACAAGAATTAGTGTTCATGCTAATCATTCATGCCAGAGAGTCTCTGGCTTACATTCAAACTAAATTTCTTCTAAGGCAATATTACAGTCTCGTTTCCTGTGCCTCTGTTATAGTCTATTTAGTGTTGTCTCCATATGGTTAGCTCAGTTTCTCAAAATTGAATATTAAAATGAAATCTACTAATCGACTATGTTGAGCTAGATTTGGCATTTGTTGAACTTCCCTTGTGTATATATTTAAGGTAAAAACTTCATTTTACTACTTTATTCTTCTGTTGAAAGCAGTTTTATTACAATAAACTGGTATACCTAATGCTGACTTCTCTTTAGTATATTTCACCATTTGTTTCATTTCAACTGAGATACAGATGTGAGGATGAGGTTTGTTAGGGTGATAGTTTGTAATTTTCTGATAATCATAAAAGAGAAATTTTTCATGAAAATTTCAGCAAAGTATTTTAAAGAACTACTCTCGTTAAAACTTTCCAAGTTGGGGAAGAGAAAAAATTAGTTTAATTTTTGCTGCTTTTGAAAATTAATCCACATGCAGAATTAGAAATACTAGTACTTCAGTTTTATTTTCTTAAAGCATCTATAATTTTTAGTTGCTTTAGATGTCAGCTTTGAAGTAGAAAATTCACCATTTAAGTTTCCTTGTAACTTCTGTGAAATGAAAGATAGTTCATTAACTTCAATAAATATAAAATAAATTTTCTACTGATAATTTGAATTGTAATATAATCTCTTATTAGTTCAGTAATTCTAAAAGATATGAGTGGACATTAGTACTTCAGGCAGTGTAATTGTTGATAATATCTTTAAAAACATGGGTGCAGAAGCATTGCTATTTTTTCTGTGTGAGCATAGGTTATGCTTAACCCATCAGTAGCCTTGAGATAATGAAACTGATCATTTGTGATTAAAAACTAAGCACAAATTTAAGTGTTATTTAATATTATCATTGTTATTCTTCAGTTTAAAAATGCTGATACTCAAGATTTTCTCTGGTTTAATGGTATGGATAAGTGTTAAATTTTTCTGATGAGTATAGTGCTGCTATATAGTTTATCTAGTTAATATTTGCTAGATGTCAAACATGTGAGATAGTCCTGACCTATTAAGATTATAGTCTTGATATTGTAATTTTCAGATGTTTTGCTTTTCAACATGAAAATCTTTTTTGAATTATTACTGTGAAAACTTTAATTGTATCCTCAGCAATTAAATAGATACAGTGAAGTTGCTTTGGTTGGTTGAAGTGCCCAGAGTCCTGTCTGCTTTTCTTCTGTTTAATGTCCCCAGGAGCATGCTCATGGAATCCTAGGACTCTAAGGAGTAGTTTAACATCTCTCCTGCTAATTAGCTGTGCTACCCTGTATAAGTTATTTCTATAACTATTTTTCTCTTCACGTGAGGAAAATAAAATCAGTAGTCCCCTTATCTTAGGAGTTTTATGGGGATTAAGTGAGTTGATGAATATAAAGTTCTTAGGATAGTGACTGGCACATCATAAATGAATAGGCATTAGGTTGATATTATTTTATCTTTTTTTATCTGAAGGAGTTAAGCAGAGTGACTGTGGGAAAATTCTACCATCCGTAGTCCCTGTGTGTATTTTTTCTCCTTTCCTACAAGTCTTATTCCACTTTGTCTGGACCTAGTGAATGAAGGAAAAATTGAATGTACTTTTAATTTTGTTGTTATTGTTGTTTAGAGTTATTTAAATAATGATGTTTATCATCTCCATTTCTGAGCTTTGTTAACTTAGCTCTCCTAAGCATACTGACTAAGCAAGGGATATAACAGCATAGAACTTTTCATGAATAATCAGTCTGCAGGGAATTTAAAGTTCTTGAGTTCAGGTAATCTCTGGCCTCAGCCTCCTCAGTAGTTATGATTATAGGCGTACATCACTGTGTTCAGTAGCAAAATGAGTTAGCAAAGTAGTTTTTCAGTGCCCTTAATATAGTACTGCATTGAGAAAATGTCTAGTTTTTTAAATTTGCATTTTTGGAGGTAATTTTAATTAGCATTAGTTGAGTAGATTTCAGGAGCACTCCAACCCTTGTCTTTTTCATTGTCAAGGCGTAGGATGCTCATGATTGGCTTCCTGGAAGAAGCAGCTCTTCAGATGGATTTGAAGCAAGGGAGTGATATGGTCTTTTCCACTGGAAAGCAGCATGGCGTAAGATGGTGGTTTTCAAACTCTTTACCTGAAAGTAATAGGGCTGCTTAAAATAGACACTAAGAAGTAATTGAAAAAAAGAGATGATAAGGACCTATTTTTTATCCTTTGTCATAAATGTCAGTTGAAATTTCAAATGATTTTAAAGTCAACTTTTTCCTATGATCTGTTGGGTTAGGTAAAAAGTTATTCTGTAAATTCCAAAGAATGTAGAAAGTTTCCAAAGAATATAGAAAGTTGAAAAGTCTTTTTTTTTTGAAGTAATTAAAAAGAATGAGTAATTAAAGAGAATGAGTAATATTACACAGAAATAACATTCTTTTAAGAAACTGGATTCTCATATAATGCAAAACTGTGAAAAAGTCACTACTAAAGCTATTATTTCTGTGTTGGAGTACTTCATAGCTTTGAACAGAACTAAGTATAATGCTTTTCTATACTCACCTTGAGCTTTCTTTTGCATTTATTGGAACAAATTCTTGGAAACACAGTTTAACATGAAACTTTCTAATTTTTATTCAAATTAACCGAACTTTTGGTTCAATAAATGAACATAGTTTCTTTCAATCACAAAAATGAAACACCTAACCACAGAAACAAGAATTTTTTTAAATAGTTTAGGATTTTGAAGAAAATTATGACTTCAGATAAACTGAGAATGTGGCTGATGAAAAATTAAAATACTATTCTTATGGCAGATTTTTACCCACGCAATTAAACTCATTATATTTGAGCTCCTTCCATACTGTGTGCCTAAAATTACATGGCAGACTAGCATCAAAAATATATGTAATCATCTTGTCAAATGGCAACTCAATCAGATCTTTCCATTTTGATAAAGGTAAAGAAATGGAAACAACCTTACTTATATTAGAACCATTCACTTTCTTATCACAGATGCCAATGTTTTTACTTCTCCCTTGTTTGAACTAGCGAAAGGGAGACGTATTTCTTCTCTTTGGAAAAAGTAAGGGGACTGGGCAAAGAGAACCTTAATTGTCAGGCAGATTATTAGGGGAAAGAGTATATATAGCATAATTCTGTAAGTATTTAGTTTTCATAACTGGGGCAGAAGCAGTATCTCTGATCGAATGCCTTGTACCTGTGTAAGTTGGCTAATAGTGATTTCTGATCATGAAAATATGCCTTCTGTAACCAGTGATCTTACTTGTCTGTTCTTCACATTCTTCCAAATTAATATACACATTTCTCTAGGATTAATGCCTCTGTTTCTGTTAATATAAATTTTCTTATGTTTTGTCAGTCCCTAATTCTAGAATACGAAATGACATGAGTACAGATTACAAGGGAAAGGCTTATTTCAAGGAGTTGTAGATAATAACATCTGATTTTAATACAGAATTGTTTTACATTACACTCACGAGGTAGAATTACTTGGAGTGCTAACATAGCAGCAGTTATTAATATGATGACTGAATTATCTTGTATTGATTTTAATAATTATTCAAAGTATTTGTAATTGGAAACATAAGAAATGTCAGTCTTTATAATGGTAACTACTAAAACTTACCTGTTTTAGTAGTTACCAAAGTACCCTTCTTTGCATAGTAAAGAAGCAAGAAAACAAAATGGTTTCAGATTTATTTGTATTACCTAACAATCAAAAACAGTTCATTTCCTTGATGTCAACAGCTTTTTCCAAAATACTTTTTTTTCCTTTATTAAAAATATGCATGTCACTCAACACTTTATGATTAGAATATTCTAAAGTATATCAGGTTCATGTTCTAAATTTTATAAATTGGTATTATTAGTCACTGGAAAAATATAAGCTATTGGACAGAGCCTTAGAAAGGAGAAAGCCATGCTATATACATCTTAAAGGCTTTTTATCTTTTGCCTGTTTGTCCTAATGTATGTATTTAAATTCTAGTCAGTTAATGTTATGCTGTATTAATTATAAGAGGCCTTCTCTATTTGATTTTTTTTCTTCTACTGTCACACTTAAGATCATCTTTCTATTTCAGTTTGTGAGTAAAAATAGTTTGTGGTAATTCATGTTACCAGTGATCAACTTCATTAGTGCTTTTGCTTTGCCAATAATGGATACTTAGTTCCTTTTTTTTTTTTAGTACTATCTGTATGGAAACTTTTGCTTAGTGTTACCAATCACTTCTTTACAGTAATTTCTAAACTATGTTTGGCGAGCGAGTTGGTTACTAAAAACCATTGCTTTAATTAATAATAGTATTTAAAATAGATTACTAATGCTCATAAACTCATATTAAAATATTAAGAGCCCAGTAGTGAACCTACAACCTCTGATAGTAACAGTACCCTTCTTTGCATAGTAAAGGTGGTTTTTCCTATCACTGTCATGTTCTTTTCCCTTCATAGAGACCTTTGAGTTAGGGCATCTGGTATCCTTATTTCACTGAAGAGGAAATTGAGGCAAGGGTAGTTTAAGTAACTTGTCATTCACTAAGACAAGTTAATGAATGAGTTCAAACTGGCTGACATTAGGATGTCTGTTTTAATTCAGACATCCTGAGATAATGTATCTTTCATAATTATACTAGTCAACTTGTAAGAAGTGCTTTTAAGATCTTTTATTTTATTGTGGTCGCATATACATCGCAACATCTACCATTTCAACTATCTTTTAAGTGTATAGTTCAGTGGTATTAAGTATATTCACATTGTTGTGCATCCATTAAGAATGTTTTTATGTTTATGCCAAATATATGGTCCCCATAATACAAAATGTTTCCATAAGGTAGTATTACTATTTTATGATTCAGACACTTTCCCTGGGAGATTATATTTGATGGTGTGTTCGAAATAATTTAAGAACTCTTTTTAGAATTGCTTTCATTCTTCTGAATATCACTGATGGATCTTCCTTTAATGATAAAGTTGATTTTCAAAAAATGTTATTCAGTGCTTTATCTCCAGAATATTGTAGGGGATCAAGCTGTATAATTTTTTTTTCAAATAAAAAGTGTTCAGTCATCCCTTCATTGGAGAAGAAAATGACAACCCACTCCAGTATTCTTGCCTGGAGAATCCCATGGGCAGAGGAGCCTGGTGGGCTACACTCCATGGGGTCGCAAAGAGACACAACTGAAGTGCCGTAGCACATCCATTCATTTACTCAGCAAATATTCACCAAAGGCTCACTAAGTGCCTTTCACTCTGGGAGATACTGACTATGCTGTGGTGAACAAAACAGTACTATTTCCATGAATTGTAGTCTAGCAGGGGAAAGTGATCATCGCTTAGTCGTGTTTGACTCTTTGTGATCCCATGGACTGTAGCCCACCAGGCTCCTCTATCCATGGAATTCTCTAGGCAGTAATACTGGAGTGGGTAGCCATTTCCTTCTCCAGGAGATCTTCCCAACCCAGGGATCAAATTCAGGTCTTCTGCATGCAGGCAGATTCTTTACTGTCTGAGCCACTAGGGAAGCCCTACTAGTCTAATAGAGTATAAACATAAAATTGTGAGTGTGATAAGCATCATAAAGAGAAAAAATCATGGAAGGTACAATGAGTATTACAAGAGTTGGGAGAGCATCTGATTTATACTGGATGTCATGCTCCCCAGAAGTAATGTTGGAACGGTGACCAAAGAATAGTTGTTAGTTGGGCAGGTGAGAATTGATGTCAGACAGAGCAACAGCATGTGCAAAGCCCCTAAGGCAGGCAAGTTTGAGGAACCAAAGATGAGTAACCTGTGGGATAATATTTAAAATGAGGAAGGGGTAATAAAATGAGTTCAAAGAAATAGGCAAAGATCAGATCATGTAGGGGGAATTTGGATTTTAATGCATTACAAAGGCATTAAAGGTTCCAGGCAGCTATCATCTCATCTAGTTTACTGCAGTTATCTTTTAACTGATTTCTATGCTTATACCCTTAGTCCCTGTGATTCATCCTCAAAAATGAACTTTCAGAGATCATTTTAAACTTAAAGCAGGGCCTTTCCTGGTGGTCCAAAGGCTAGGATGCCATGCCCCCAATGCATGGGGCCTGGGATCAATCCCTGTTCAGGGAGCTATCCCACATGCTACGTCTAAGACCCAGCACAGCCAAATTAAATAGGTTTGTGTTTTGTTTGTTTTTTTTTTTTAAAAAAAAACATTTCCTGTTACTCCTTGTTCATATCACTAAATGACTTCTCATTTCACCAAGCTACAGTTCTTAAAAGAGACTATAAGGGCCTGAATGATCTGGCTCCTGCTATCTTATTTTCTACCACTTTCCTCCATGCTCACTCTGCTCCCTCCTCTCTTAGCCCCCTCACATATTCCACAAATGTTCCTGCTTGAGGTCTCTACGCTTGTATGAGTCAGATGTTTCCCTCCTTGCTCTATATACAGTGGTAACTGCCCTTCCCATTGCATGACCATCTGATATTTGCTCTCTCGCTCTCTCTCTCTCTCTCTCTCTATATATATGTGTGTGTGTGTGTGTGTGTGTGTGTGTGTGTGTGTGTGTGTGTGTGTATATATGTATATATATATATATATATATATATATATATGATTTTTTTTTTGTCTGTTTGCCTCTCCCTACTCCCAATTCATGCTCCATGAGCATGGGGACTTTGTTTTAGTCACTGCTATAGCGCTGCTACCTCAAACAGTGTCTGGCATGTAGCCGGCATTCAAAGTAATGAAAAGTAAAGGAAATCACAAGTGTGTGTCTGGCTTCTGGCTTGTACATCATAATGATGACATAATGATAACAATGGGAGGAGAGACACAGGGGAGGTAGGTTTGAAGTAAGGAGAAGATTATGAGTTAATTTTAGGCATATGCAGTTTGTCATGCCCATGAAGCATCCAAGTTGATACATCATAGACAGATGGATGTTCTAAGAGTATGGAATACAGACACAGGCTTAGGCTGGAAATAAATATGTGGCTGTTTGTAGTTGGTTTTAAAATCAGGGAAGTAATAGCATCTGTAAAGAGAAGGCATCTGTGAAAAATTGATTCCAGGACTAAGACTTACAGTTTAACATGTGAGTAGAGGAAAGATACTACTGTTGCAACAAGAGAAAAGAAGGGGATTATGGATTCAAGTAGTTTCTAGATTTTGTGATGACTTCCAAAAGAATGAGCTCATATTATAAGCTAAGAATGCATAAATAAGATTGCTCGGCAATACTGAGATCTCATTTGAGATTGAAGACCATCAATTTAGAATGATACAAATTTATTTACTTAAAATTCTCTCTAACAGTGTTTAGCTACATAGTGCATAAAATAGATGGCTGGGTTCATACAATAAGACAGTTGGGTTCATCTCTAGTTGAAAGAAAAAAGGGTCAAAGAAATTAAGAGCAGCTAGGCTAGTCTTCTTGTTTGGGGTGGCTAATGTATTTAGCTAATCCAATAAACATACATTGAGACTTGCTCTGTGCCAAGCATTGTTCTAGACATTGGTAATACAGAGTTGAAAAAGACAGTGCCTATCTTCTAGAATTTCATTATGTAGTGAATAAGATAAACATGTAAATAGATATAATATGTGATATAGAAAGCATTATAGCCAACTGTTTTAGAAGCAAAGAGAAGAGATCTATTGGGAAATAAATGAGGCTTCCCTAAGGAGGTGATAGTTGAATTGGGTCTTGATTTCATTTGATTGAGTACATTATTCACTAAGACTTATGTTTGGTTAACCTGGTGATAAAAATAGCAATGATGTGCCAGAGGTACAGCTATAACATTAGAGCTTATACTTGTTCACATGAGCACCCTTTTTTTTAAATCATAGAAATCCCTACATCAGAAATCTTACTTTACCATAGCAAAAAACATATTGCTCATACACTCAGTAAACATATTGATACCTCCTGGATGCTATATAGATAACAGTGCTTTTTCATACATCTGTCAGCTCTAAAAAGACAAGTACCTAAAATATTTTGAGCAGTGACAGTATCAGTGAAACAAACATATAGTCTCCTAAAGTAATTGCATCAAAGATGACATTCATTTGAATTTGAAGGGTTTACTGGAAAATCACTCTCTGCTTAATAATCAGGTCCCATGTGTAATTAAAGATCTGTGTTCATTTAGATAGATTTTGCTTTGAATATAAGCCGAGTCATTGGCTGACACACATACACAAACACCAGTATACATACACATGCATATTTATTATGCATATATGAATGAATACATATATTTTTAAATAGATTTGGTATAAAATTAAGGTATTTTGTGTAAATTCTTCAGTAATTGCCCAGGGCTTTTTTAAGCATCATGTACCTTGCCCAAGAGAAAGCTTTCAGTAACTGTTCTTAAAAGAAATTTAAAACAAGTTCTTGACCAGAATGTTACTGTTCATAAGGAAATTCCTAATATTAATATATACTTTATGATTCCTCTTATATTCATTGAATACCATATCAGAGTATCTATATCATCATAATTATACTACCATCTTCCTGAGACCTTTCTTACCTTCTTTGAAACTTGTTCCATTAATCATTTCTTGTTTGTTCTATACCTTTAACCTCACCTCTTCACTGTCTTCCTTTCAGCATATGTACATGGTCAAGTCTTTTTTAAAAAAATGAGGTAGGAGGAAGATGGAGTACCCTTGACCTTGAAAAGGATGGTCTGTGCTTTCTCCCTTCTTTCTCATATTCCATTCAATAATCCTCATGACTGCAACATAGCACCGTAGGTAAAAGCTTGGATTTTGCAGTTGGACTGCTTCAAATCCTAGTACTATAACTTTACAAGTTGTATGACCTTGGATAAGAAACTTTTTATCTGTTATGTGGAGATAAAATCCTTAAGAAGTACTTGGCACATAACAAGCATTGTGTAACTATCAATTGCTGCTGTATCATCACTGTGACCATTATACCACTCCACAGAAATTATATTTGGTAAGGTCATTCTTGACTCCCTGTTTCAGTAGGCTCTTTGTAGCCCCTCTAGTTGACATCTGCTTATAACTGACAAATCCCAAAGCTGTCTCCACCATAATTCTCCCTCCTGAGTTTTCCTCCAAAATGTAACTATTAGGTGGACATCCCTGCCTAAACAATATTACAGATAACTCAAACTCAGTATGTCTGTGACTGAACATATTTCCTAGAAGCTTAGTGCTTTTATTTAGTATACTACCTTATAGGTGCAATCATTGACCCAAGTCAAAACCTGACTTACCACAGGATCTGTTGATTCTACTGTTCTTGAATATCACTTGTATTTATCCTTTTCTGTCCTGCCAGTACAGTATTTTAACACTTGAGTGTCTTTTAAGTAAACTGTTGAAAAATATATCTAACTCATTTCTTTGTTCCTAACTTGTCTTTTTGTTCATCATTTATCCTCTTCTAATTCATTTAGTACAAAGTGTCATTGTTTTTAAATGCAAATACCTCCTTGCTTAATAATCATTTCGTATCACCTAAAGGATAAAATCCAAATTGGACCCTACCTAGCTCCTTAACTAAAAGTTAAGATTCTCATAATTTATTAAGTCTGAGGTCTCTTTATATTTAATGTTGCCTCCTTCCTAGTTGCCTTTCATACACCCACATATTTGCTCATGGACACTCACACGCACATGCACGCATACCTGTTTTTCTCTGTCTCTTCTGGACAGATAACTACTGCGCAGTGAGAATCATGCGATTAGAGCCTGTCTTTGGTTTTCTTTTATATCCCCAATGTTTGATACGATGGCAGAAAATAGTTCAGTACATTACAATAATGTTTCTCACAGTGTTTGAATGAGACTGTGCTGGTCAGCAATAAAATAACTGTACAAATTAAGCATAAGTGATCCAAAACTTTTATAGTAGTTAGGGGGGCTTTGTTTTCCGTATGTTGTTTCTTATTTCATTTTTCTGGTGGTTCATTTTTATTTTATAAACTTTATAAAATATCAGTCTATGACAGTTTGAAAATTTTTTAAAATATTAGTCCTTCCACATAAATGGTTTGAAAAACACTGAGTTAGGAAAATTTACCTGAAATACTTGCTTAACCTGCACCACATTAATGGTATTTCTGGAGCTAAGTGTCAAAGAGCACAATAATTTTTAAAAGAATTATTACATGTAATATATATGTATATATGTAGTTCTTAAAAGACCTGCCAATGTAACCACTTTGATAGCACTTGAATTGGGCTGCTGTGTTAATCACAGCTTGTCAAAACATACCCTCACTACTGTGCAAATTGTTTCTTTAATGATTTAGCAGTGAATGATATGAAAACATCATTTTAGAACATTATATTTCTGGAGACTCTTAAAATAATGATGTTCGTTCTTAATATTTGTTGAGTGATTAATCAAGTAAATTTAAGTTCTTTTTTATTATGAAAATAGAAACCTTCATAGTTCATGTTATCACATAGTTCTTAAACTTCTGTTTCAACTCAGCTTAAATATTGTCAATTATGTGCCTAGTGCCATAAAACGATACAGAGAAGTATATGACTTGGTGGTTCTCTTAAAGAATGTAGTAAGTCAGTGAAGCTTTTTTTTTTTTTAATTCTGCTATCCCTTTCTGTATGTGCCTAGATCTAAAAGATGAATGGCTCACGCAATTCTTAATGCTCATTTATTCAAAAATGTTTCTTTACTGAATATTGTTTGGGAGGGACTGAACACACACAGAATTATAAAAGTTTGTTTCTTCTTAAAACCTTTGACAGTCTCCTTGCTTAAAATGTTGACATTAATTTTATTATGAGCCAGTTCTGAATTATTAAAACAGAGTAGGAGATAAGCTACTAAACATTAAAATTGAGTTCATAAGCTTTAGTCCTCTAAAATACAACTTGCACTAACATTTACTAATGTTATTAGAATCATTTAGCTTTAGAATGCTTTAACTGAGTATCTAAACATAAAATCATTCAATATATAACCTGTTACTAAAAAAAGTTTTTTTTGACAATTGCTGTTGTCCATTAGTTTTAAAACATCATGCAACTACTTAAAGCTTATAGCATCTTTATTGATATAATTGTTATCCCAAAAGTTTTGAAATATATCTCTGTGGTATCTTCTATCCAGTGGATCTTCTATCCAGTTTCTACTTTTAGCTTTTAATATGAAAAATCACTAGTCTTATATAATCATGCTTTTTTAAGCATGACAGTTCTAGTTACAGGAGATGCTCACTGCAAGTAGCAGTATAGTCTTGCTGACAGAATTCTTCTTTCTCAGTCCTGTAGGTGAGGGGGAAGAGGAATTGACATTTCTTTGCTAGCCAAAAGGTTTCCCATTAGTTGTCATACTTCCTAAGTTTTCATAATAATTATTAAATTCAAGTAGTGTGTGAAAAAATAGATTCCATAGAATTTGAAGAAAATGGTGATAGCAGAGATTTTAAATGAAGTTTTATTTTTTCATGTCCTAAGCATAGTGGCCAGATTAATGGTAAATGTTAAAATGTTAGAATATTTTTGTCTAATTAAAAATGCTGCCTTTAAAATTGCTTTATGTAAAATTCCAATATTTTAAGTAGAGTGTATGCCAATTCTCTCTTCACTAAGTAGGTGGGAGAGGGAAAAAAATACTTAAAGTTTTTTAAAACTAAAAAGAAAATTATATCCACTTGTATTTTACATACACAAATTTGTTCTTTAAAGGAAACTTGGAGAATGGAAATGTAAAGCAAAACATGGCTTTAGTTGTATTTGTTTCCCCAGAATATATAGAGAAACTTCAAAATTGATCCCTCACATATAATGAGATTTTCCTTTCCTAAGGAGAAAAATAACAAAAAATACAACATGAAGTGTCTTAAAAATCTCATTTTTCAAATCTCCATGGTGAAGGGGCAGGCTTATATTAGTAGGTCTTCATTGTAAAAGTCTACATCATACGTTTCTGTCTTATCCACTACTTTTTTCATAATGAGAGCCAGTATCCCAGTTTTCATAGAATACTTTGGAGTTATACAGTACCTTTTTATGTTTATACTGTTGTCATGACAAAAACCAATCTGAAAACTCTTTATCCATCTAATCTTAAAATCCAGAAAAATTTATTGGGGATATTCTAAGATTACTTTAACCATGGATTACTTTAGGTTTTATTTTTTTTTAATCATAAGAAAATAATTTCCATTTTAGATTGGGTTCCTATATTTAGCATTGGTCAGTTTGAAAGTGTAGCTACTTTAAGAGTTGTGAGTGGCATTACATTTTGATCAGTTACAGAATGAGTTACACAATTCTCAAAGGCTTTAGGTAATCAAAAATTAAGTTTGTTTTCTTTCCTGTTCTAGTTACCGGTTTACTAAAATAGTGAGCATACATGATCACTTGAAAATTGGGCTTCTGGAGCACCTGAACAGAAAGGGAGTGGTTCATATTCAGCATTACAAAAGACAACTTTCTCTTTTTGAAGGGGATTACTTTGACTATTTTCCAGGTACTGGGGAAATTCCAGATTCATTACAAGTTATTGGGATGGCTATTAATTATTCATTTCCTAAAATATGTTGATTATAGACTTGAGATTTGGTTATATAGTAGAACTTTATGTCACTTGGTCAGTTTTTTTTAAAAAACTGGAAGATTGTAATGAAATACAAAATTGAGACTCTTACATTAGTCACTTTTTCAGAGAATTCTAGAAACATCCGTCTTACTGATCAGAACATTTAATGGAAGAACTTATTGACAGTAATATAAGAACAGTAGGGTTTTTGCATGTGTGTTTAAGAAAAAGTTATTTTTAAAAAGCATTATAGTCTTTCCAAGAAATTTAAATAATTAGAGAAAATCGGCCTTCACATAATACACCAATTATAGCATGTTGTGTTAAAGGTGGAAATGTATAACCAGAGAGCTTTTCATAGATAATTAATACTTTTTAAAATAGTTGAATAACTATTGCATTTTTTAAAAAAGAGTTCTTCATGGTGACAGTGGTTAAAAGTCTGTATATATTGACCCATATAGAATGTCCAGATGAGATAATTTGATTATTTAGAATAATTCTCTGAAGAATTATTATGTCTAGTTCCAGGCTGATTTGAGGGAAAGAGTCTTCATGAAAATATATTACCATATATTTTCCTTTCACGTATCTTTTACTTACATGGATTTATCTTGATAGTTATTTTTTGGAGTATTCACATTAGTTAGTTTTTCTTCATTAAGAAACCCTCTTTAGGCATTATTTGGACTTTTATTTTTTAACTTGTAGAGCTTTGAGTAGGTTATAGTTATATAGCAGGCTGCAATTCAGATCTTAGTCAAGTGTTTTCCCTCTTTTCTCAGCCTCTGTAAGGACTGCTCTACCATATAAGTTTTTAATTCGTTCATCACCCCTTTATTTTGGTATGTGCCAGGCATTGTGCTAGATGCTGAGTTACAAAAGTGAATAGGACATGGACCCTGCTCTCAGGATAAAGACAGTATAAGAGTTCAAGTTAATAGAGTTAGTCCAGAAGAAGGAACATTAGTTTGTGTTTGAGGTACTGAGATGTTGAGATGAGTTTTAAAGAATAAGTAGGAATTTCTTACAGGGGAAGAATAACTAAGGGAAAGAGTACATGCTAAGGCTTAGTCTTAATACTTTAAGAAATATATCATAAGATCCCTAATTCAAATTCACATGCAAGAATTCACATTCTTACATGCAATTTTGATTTTAAATGCATATTAATTTGATTTTAAATGCACAAATAGAGAAGTATAAAGTTACATTGAGGAACAGATACATTTGCTCACAGAATGATTGGTTTGCACATAATACACCATTCTCATCATTCTTCCTGGACCAACATCTTTTCATACTAGCTTATATCCTGAACCTTCCAGTTAGCCAGCTGTGAAGATGCTGAGTCACACAGGCTAAATTAATGAATGCCAAAAGTCTACTATATACTAAATATGAAATTTTAGTATTCATATTACCATATACTAAATATGCAATTTGGTTTTTAATACTTAGATCTTCAAATGCCTCTGTCAGTTTTGCTCACTATTAACTTTCCTAGGGATCATAAAAAGTTTAAAGGAGTATTTAGCCTAGTTAATAAGTGCATTTGCCTGTTAATTAATGTAGGTTTTTTTACTTTGTCTCTTTTGCATCAAGAATTGAAACTACCCCTGGAGAAGGAAATGGCAACCCACTCCAGTATTCTTGCCTGGAAAATTCCATGGACAGAGGAGCCTGGCAGGCTGCAGTCTGTGGGGTTACATGACTGAGCACGCACACATGAGGGGGGTGTGGAGGGAGATGGGTTGGTAGCAGTTAACAGAGGTAGAACTGAAAAAAAGAATTGAAGCTACTAATACAGAATCTTTTTATTCAGTCTGATTATTGCCTTTAAAATGGTATTTGACAAAATTCTATGCAATATTAGGACTTATTCTAGATACAATTGTAATACAAACAACATATGGCTTAATAAATGTGTTTTATGATTAGTCACATTACTTTATATTTGGACCTCATTTTTTGATGGTGAATTGTAAGAGCTAGTTCTTAAACTATGGAAGTATTGGCATTTAGTCAGTGTCAAGCTGTTAAAATCAAGTGAATTTATTAGAGGTGAAGCTCAGCATGTCATATGACTAGTAGAATGTCAAAAAAACTCATAAGTGGCCATAAAAATAACATGCTAATATTGTTTATATAGTCCTTTTTTGTTTTTATGATACATTCATATATATTCTCAGAGTTGGTGTGGTTTTTTTTTTCTTCTCAGTTTTTAATAAGAAAAATGATGTACATTATGGATGAAAGTTTTGTGAGTGGTTGTTGTTGTTTTCTCCAGTTTAGAAAGTATTGAGAATAAGGGATATATACACATAGGCACAACATACGTTTTATGATTTCTGGTCTATATTATGTTGTTGGAGTGAAGTATCTTATGAGTTAATAAGGAAATTTTCTATGTCTACATATATAGGAATTCATATGCCTTAGGAAAGGAATTATCTTGCAACACTTCCAAACAGATAGGAAAGTGGTGTTTTTTATATTAGAAGAATCTTTGAGAGATATGCTTTAGAACCCTTGTTCTAGTTTTTATTACTGTACTAATGAAATTTATTCTTTAAAATATTGTACTTAATGGAAGCCAGTCCAATATCAAATTTTCTAGTAATTGTCAAAGGTGTTCATGTTTCTGAGAAAGCCTCATGATAAAAGATTGAGTAAAATGAGTTGCCTAAATTACAAATCAATTGTATTATGAGCAGATTTAAGAAACAGGCTTCTTTTCTTCTGCCAGAGCGATGGCATTGAATACTGCTATCACCTGGAACATGAAAATATTTTAATTGTTTGAGCTCTATTCCAATTGTACCTTGAAATTGATACCCAAAGAGAACTTTTAATATATAACTGGTTTTTGTATTATTTCAAGAATATAATGACTCCATTATTTTCAAAGTGAGGGAGAAAAGTACGGTATTTTCAAGAGGTGGAAGAAAAGTCTGATATCAGTTTAGTTTTTAAAATATTATGGACTGTGTATTAGAACAATTGAATATCTGTATTTGTATGTATTTGTACAAATCTTTAGAAAAATTAAGGTCATGAGTTCCTGAAAACATTACCTTTAACAAATACGATGCTTTGGGGGACTATTCAGGACTTAATAGTTCACATTTAAAAATAAGGTTTATCTCAGGACACATAGGTTATATACCTATGGCTGATTCATGTATGGCAGAAGCTAACACAATGTTGTAAAGTAGTTATCCTCTAATTTTAAAAAAATGTAAAAAAATTTTTAATAAATATATTGGTTATGATATCTTGACAGGAAATGCAGGCAATTATTTACTGAACCATTGTGTTTTGTTTAGTTTGTTATCAGTTAATTATAATTTGTTTCAAACTGGCATGAGTCACTATGAAAATAAGCACTGTTCTCTTTAAAAATCCGAGTAGAGACCTGTTACAAAACAGATGGTAGATTAAATGAAAGTCAAAAAGGGACCAGAGAGTTTTTAATAGGTGCTGTCTTTTTGAATTTGAAATTTTAATCTGAAATTGCTATTAAAGGATTTGTAGCAAGGAAGTGACATAATCAAGTCTTAAAGTTTAGTGACAAATTTTAGAAAGATCACTATGGATGGAAAACTAAACATTTTTCAATTATAGTTGGAAGTTCTTTGCAAGATAAGGATAACTATGAATAAGTAAAAGCAAACTGCAAGAATTATTCATGTTTGCACAACTTGATTCTTTGAAGTGTTTGGTAAAACATAGGCTTCTTTATATAATTGTTGCACACAATAGTAGAATATTATACATTCTTACTATAACCCTGAGCTGATCATATATAAGGATTTGAAACCTAATTTATAATTGTTGTAAATGCTATCTTATCTCCACTTTGCGTCATTGACAATTTAGTGTTGGTCCTGTTTGTATTAAATCAGATGATACTACTGAGTGATAGCATTTATGCCTTGTGTAGTCATGGTGTATTCTAGGTTGCTGGCCCCTACCTCCAAGCTGGGTATAAAACCAATATATATTATAAAAAGAAAATGAAACTGAGAAAACCTGTAAGATTAGGAAAGTTTGAGATGTAAAAGGAGTTAGGAGCAAAAGTACAGGAAAAAAAAAAATCCTTCCCTAATTGCATCTTACACTGTAGCCTGCCTGTTTTCTACATAAAATTTTTTGCTGTTAAAATAACATGTAAATAACAGCCTGTGTAGCCCACCTCAAACATTTTTTGACTGTTGATACTGTTTTCACTGTCTAAAATAGTATAATAACAAGTTCCATATTATAAAGAGTTCTCCGTCTTATCTTGAGGTTGGGGCCAGACTACCAGTTTGAACAGAAAATTCCAAATTAGATATCATGGTTACATGAGTACACAGAAATTGATTTTTAATTGAAAACACAAAATATAACACCATGATTTATTTTTAAGATTGAATGTGTGCTTAAGTTTTAGCCAAACAGTAAATAACATATAGTTTATAACATCCAGGTTATCAGCGTAAACTCAGCAGGCTTAATTTTTCATAGTTACCAAGACTGTTTAACTTAGTTCTTATGAATGGTAAGCAAGCTTTGAAAAACTTTCATTTCCATTAATATAAATTCTGAACTCTCCTATGAATGGGTTTCTACTACTTGCAAAGAGCTAGCTTCACTTAAAGCATTTTGTCACTGTGCTCCAAAACAAATATCTTCCTGTAGCCAAATAGTTACCTCTATGACTCTACGTCTGTGTCAGTCTTTACATATTCTACTTAGTGGCTCTAGACATCTAATTGATAAAGTAATATTGGGTTCAAAATGAAGTCACATTATATAGCATTATCAACTTAAAATTATTTTAGCTTGAGATAAAATATTGTGGGAAAACTGTACTTCCACTGTCTATTTTATTTTAGATTCTAAATTATTCAAAATGGAACAGAGCTGGAGAATTAACTTATTCATAATTTTAATCATGCCATAAAGTAAAATTGGGTTGTTGTATTATTAAATAAGAGCTGGAAGAAGTAAGAATACTATTGGCCAGAGTTCACATAATAGAAGTTTGTTTTCTCAGACTCAGCTGATCTGTACTGTCCCTTCTAGAAAATGATTGACCCAAAAGGAAAACTTAGAAGGCTGCTCTTTTATGTTGATGAGTTGACAATGGAAGCAGTAAATATCTCTTTAAAGTTCATTTCTTCCTTGTGCTCCATCTCAGTTTTTAGCTCCTACTCAGGCTAATTGCGGAGAAGGCAATGGCACCCCACTCCAGTACTCTTGCCTGAAAAATCCCATGGACGGAGGAACCTGGTGGGCTACAGTCCATGGGGTCGCTAAGAGTCGGACACGACTGAGCGACTTCACTTTCACTTCTCACTTGCATGCATTGGAGAAGGAAACGGCAACCCACTCCAGTGTTCTTGCCTGGAGAATCCCAGGGATGGGGGAGCCTCGTGGGCTACCGTCTATGGGGTCGCACAGAGTCGGACACGACTGAAGCGACTTAGCAGCAGTAGCAGCAGGCTAATTGGCAAATGCCTGGGATGGTTAGACAATCCATAATTTCTGCCAGGAAAAAAAACTCTGAACTTCTCTCCCAGTTAACCAGTAGTTTGCTGTGGTTAAAATTAATGTAGGTTTTGCAGCAACAAATATTAGCATTTTTGTTTACTATAAATAATTGACTTGAAATTTGGGAAATGAATAGTTGAGTACATCATTTGAATGTTTATTTGATTAGTTACTTATTAGTGCAAGAGGCCATCAATGTAAATTTCTCTCTCTCTCTCTCTCTCTCTCTCTATATATATATATATATATATATATAATCACTTTGTTTCTGCATTTTAATGTTTAATATGTATGGTTTCTTTTACTTGAAAATATATTTTATTTTTTGCAGTGTTTGAGCAATACACCTCCACTTACTGAATATTTCCTGAATGATAAGTATCAAGACGAACTGAATTTTGACAATCCCTTAGGAATGAGAGGTGAAATAGCTAAATCTTATGCTGAATTGATCAAGCAAATGTGGTCTGGAAAGTTCAGCTATGTCACACCAAGAGCCTTTAAGGTTAGTATCTCAAATACATTTTCATCAAGGCGTTTTTACCCCCAAGAGGACAGACGTCTTTAGGAAAAGAGCAAAGAATCATAGCTATTACAGTGGTTTGTGGCCCTCCAGAGGGACTCAGCATATAAATAGATATGCAGCAAATAAAGTATTAAATTTTCAGGGTGGGGTACAGAAATAGATAATTAGTTTAAAATATCCAAAAAGAGTTCTGGGAGATGTCAAAGGAAATAAATAAAAGTTGAGAAATGCAGGCATGGTTCAAAATGACGACAGACAGACAGCAGTGAGCACTTGCAGATTGTTTTAGAATACAGCATATCTCTAAGAAACCTACGTAAATATACAGAGGTAAAGACTAAATTTGAGCATGTCATTAAGCTCTAAGAACTCTTACTTTGAGAGGGATAAGTTTGAAAATTTACTGAAATTAGTCTGCAAAGCAAACACTAAATACTGAGTATGGTGATGGTGGTAGTTTAGTCACTAAGTCATGTCTGACTCTTGGCGACCCCGTGGACTGTAGCCCACCAGGCTCCTCTCTCCATGGGATTCTCCAGGCAAGAATATTGGATTGGGTTGCCATTTCCTCCTTCAGGACCTCTTCCCAGCAGTTTTCAATCACTTTTTATACAACTTAAATGATATTCTTATAGGAAATCAACTGGGCAACATTTTATTACTGTATACTAGTTCTTTAAAAATAAATAGCAACAAAGCAGAAAAGCTCCTACATTTGTTCCTTAACTTTCCAAACTTTGGACCAACTGGTTTAGACAAATCATTCTTCAGCCTTTATCCATAATTCCAGTTATTTTCATTTTACAAGATGTCCTCATTTAAAATTACATTGTAAATAGGTCCTTGATAACCTGACTTTTTTCTTTCACATTTCTTTTCAGTCTCATCAAAAAAATACTTAGCACTGCAATGGCTAGAAAAATTATATATGAGCATGAATATTCCTTTTGTCTCTATGAGATTTATCCTCTTTAAACACAGAAGCTGAATGAGAGCACTGTGGTTTTCAAGTGACCCAAAAATGTTACTGAATTTTAAGTCTGTGTGTGTGTGTGAGCTCAGTCATATTCGACACTTTGCAACCCCATGAACTGTAGCCCACCAGGCTTCCTCTGTTCATGGAATTGCTTCCACTAAGAGCAAGTCTTTAGTGTTTCCCAATTCTTTGTACAAAACTGCAACGTTTTCTCATTGTTCTTCGCTCAGGTCAATGTTTCTTTTCTATTTTACAGCTTAGTTACCATTATTAAAATATTTTTAGATATGTAATTATTTGTGTGTATTTACCCGTATGTAATTATCGTATCTGCAAATTACTGGAAAAGTGCCACAGGTTGATTTCAGGATTACAAATAAATTTTAGGAAGTAGATGAATTCACAGATATGGATTATCGACTATATATTTTTTTAAATCCCTAGAACTGATTTTATAGTTTTGCTTTTCTTACAGACACAAGTAGGACGTTTTGCACCTCAGTTCTCTGGATACCAGCAGCAGGACTGTCAAGAACTATTAGCTTTCCTATTAGATGGACTACATGAGGATTTGAATAGAATTAGGAAAAAACCATATATACAATTAAAAGATGCTGATGGAAGACCAGATAAGGTAAATTTAACCGTATTATTGTCACATTGTTACAATAATGTGATATCTCTGTGTAATATGTGTCTGTTTTCCTTATAGGTAGTTGCTGAAGAAGCCTGGGAAAACCATTTAAAAAGAAATGATTCTATCATAGTAGATATATTTCATGGCCTTTTTAAATCAACTTTAGTATGTCCGGAATGTGCTAAGATTTCAGTAACATTTGATCCTTTCTGTTACTTGACACTTCCATTGCCCATGAAGAAGGAACGTACCTTGGAAGTTTATTTAGTTAGAATGGATCCACTTACCAAACCTATGCAGGCAAGTAATGATTCTTTTCTTGGCATTTGTTAGTTCTGAGTCCTTATGCCTTAAGTTCAGTTCAGTTCAGTCGCTCAGTCGTGTCCAACTCTTTGCCACCCCATGAATCGCAGCACGCCAGGCCTCCCTGTCCATCACCATCTCCCGGAGTTCACTCACACTCACGTCCATCGAGTCCGTATGCCTTAAGTACAATTCAGTAATAAACTTTTTTGCATAAGAGATTTTTATACGCTAAATACTTTGAAAATTAGTGCAACTCGTCATGTAAAAAAAAAAATTCTCAGACATTTTCTTATGAAAGAAAAATGAGAGGTGGTTTGATTTTATAATGTTGTTAGGAATATTAGCTTACAAAGATTAATAATATAATAGTATTTACCCAGTTTTCCAACTGGAACTTTCTTTAATCTTCATTGTAATTTTTTTCCTACTGGCTATTGCAAGTGAAACTAATTAATATTTGAGGTACATTTTGATTCATGATATGATAAGATAATGGTATATTTAAAATACTTGTAGTATTTAAGCATTTGAAGAACTTGGAAGAGAAGTGGAAATTTAGGGTAAAAATACTTGCTTCAGTAATGTTCTAATCTTTTAACAGTTTGGTTAGTTTACACAAGAATAGAAGAACTTTATTCTATACAAGAGCCCTGTGGTAGACCTTAATATCAATTGTCTGCCTGATTCCATTGCCTAGTGTTATAATTGGGCTATTTTACATTTTATGAAGCAAAACACTATGTATTTTCCCTTTCTTAATCAGTTAATCATTTTCTGACATCTGACCTACCCTAATAAAGTATTTCCTTCCTTTTCAACCTTCTGTTCCCCTAAATTCTATTATAACACTTATCAAATTTTTTTATGACCTTTGGTTTATTTTAAGTTTTGTCCCCTAGACTGTGAATTCTTTGAAGAAAGGAACTTTGGAAATCTTTTTATTCCCAATCCTCATGACTTAGAAGTGTTCAAAAATTTTATTTATTCAAATATGTATTGGGTACTTTCTGAGTATAAAGCTCTCATAAACAAAGTAAACATAGTTCATCCTTTAAAAAATAGTTTACTAAAATCCTAGTATAGGTTCCAGCCAGAAGTGCAGTTTCTTAGAACGTATTAGTTATATTAGTCTGCTCAGGCCGCCATAATGAAATACCGCAGACTGAGTGACATAACAGAAATTTATTTTCCCACAGTTGGAGGCCGGAAATGGAAGAATAGAGAACCAGCTTGGTAGTTTCTAATGCTGACTCTCTTCCTCACTTACAGATGGATGCCTCCTCAAATGCATCCTCATAGGGCAGGGAGATAGAGAGTGGGAACACAGGCTCTAGAGAAAAAGGAATTAGCTTGGTTAGCCCATCTGATGAGTTTTCCCATCACTGAAGTTGATTTAAATTAAGAAGTTCGTTAGTAATTGCATTGAATATGTATTATGTATTGAACTCACATACCATGCAAGGTGCTGGATGTACAAAGGTATTCCTTGTCCTTCTTCTTAAGAAGTTTGTCATACAGTGTGAAGAGTTCCCTGACAGGGTGCTTGAGGAGTATACAGAAGGAATAACCTACCCAAACTGGCAGTGACGCCTGTGCTGAATCCTGAAGGATGATTAGGATTTAAGCACATGAAAATTGGGAATAAATACCAGGAGAGTGACACATACAAAGAAAGGACTGAGGCAAAAGAGAACATGGCCCACTTCTGGAAACTACAGGTAGATAGTATGGCAAACAGAAGCTAGATCACGAAGAAGCTTAATGTGCTATCACAAGAAGCTTGCACTTCATCCTAAAGACTAAAGGGAGCCATTAAAGCTTATTAAGTAAAGAGAGTGTATGGTCAGATTTGTGTTTCAGAAAGAACGCTGGCTAGTGCAAAGATTGGATTGGAGAGGCGTAATCAGGCGCACTAAGTAAAAGGTTTTTTTGTAGTGATGAGATGACAGATGACAAGGGCTTGGACTCTTAAGCTAAGTATCAGGATGGCAGACAGGTAGAAGAGCCAGTTGAATATAGGAGTTGAAAATATATTAAGATATTCAAGTTTATGGAATTGGAAAACTGAGGAGAATGGTACTATTTGTTTTACTGGAAGATAAGGGAAGAAAGTTTTAAGAAGAAGCCTATTTAGTATTGGATATCTTGATTTAACATGACTTAAATCTGTGTTTAAGTATTGGACAAATTGAGAATCGAGGAAAATTTGGGAGACATATCAGTAAGCATTGACTTTATGTATGTAGGTAGACTGGAAGAGAGAGGTCTGTGCTTGAGAGATAAATTGGGTGGTGAGCTCTATGAAGATGGTAGGAAATGTATTAGAAGGATGAGATCACTTAGTTGATCGTCTAAACCAGAACAATTTGAAAAATGAAAAGGGCTGTATTAATAATTATACCAGGACATCAGGTTAACCCAGGACTGGCCAAAGCAAACTGGGATATATTGTCACCTAATCTAAGGAGAGCATATAGAATCAAGAAGGCTAAAGATAAAAGCCTGAAGGATTACACTAGAGGGTTAGTTCTTTCCTCAAGAAGATTTGACCAAGGCATTAGAAAAGAACAAGATGTAGTTGTGTACAGGGAAAGGAAGATTTTGAAGGAGGCAGTGGTCAGCAGTCTTGCTACAGAGAGATAATAAAATAAAGACTGATAAAGACTTAGTTAAATGGTAGCCTTGAAGAGGTGAGGACAAGAGCCAGGAGTGGATTAATAAGTGAATGGGAGATAAGTTACAAGAGTGTAGACATTATTTTTAACAAGGCTATTTATAAAGCAGAAGAGAAAGGGAGAAAATTAATGGAGAATTATTAAAAAGCAGTGAGAGATCAATTTGTTTTTTGAGACATTTCTGATTTTATAAGAGTTAAAAAGTAAAGTGAAAGTGTTAGTTGCTCACTTGTGTCCAACTCTTCACAGCCCCACAGACTGTAGCCCACTAGGCTCCTCTGTCCATGGAATTCTCCAGGCAAGAATACTGGTGTGGGTAGCCATTTCCTTCTCCAAGAGATCTTCCCATCCCAGGGATAGAACCTGGATCTTCTGCATTTCAGGTGGATTCTTTACTGTCTGAGCCACCAAGATAAAATGAAATAAAGGATAATTGCCGAGTTTATGTTCTAGAGGAGTCAGAAGAGAATATACAGATGACAGGATTCGTCTTTTTGTTTGTTTTAAACTGCAAAGCATTTTTTTAAATCGTTTCCATCTTTTTAAGCCACTTTTAGAATGAGAAGAGTACCACCTGATTCCCTTTCCTTGTATCAAAAGAGAGAAAAGGACATTTTAGACTCACATTGACAGGGGGCTTCCTGGTGGCTCAGAGGTTAAAGCGTCCGCCTGCAATGTGGGAGACCTGGGTTCGATCCCTGGGTTGGGAAGATCCCCTGGAGAAGGAAATGGCAACCCGCTCCAGTATTCTTGCCTGGAGAATCCCATGGACAGAGGAGCCTGGTGGGCTACAGTCCACGGGGTTGCAAAGAGTCAGACACAACTGAGTGACTTCACTTTCACTCTACAGGGGAAACAGTAAGTTGGAGATTTTCCTATCACCTAGGCTGTTTTCTCACTCAAATAGATATTCCGCGGCTAGTGAGAGGAGTAGTGGTGAAATAGGAAGCCTAAGAAATGATGACAATTTTAAATAGTTATTGAGAGAAATATGAGAATAAGCAAATAAAGGAGACACAGAAGAATTTCTGGCTAGTTTTGAAGGATCCTTTGAGATTAGACACTGAGTTTGTAGTACACCAGTCTATAAAGTTGGGCAATTTACTCCAGCATATCTAAACAACTCTAAGAAAGTATAGCAAGAATAAAACTGAATAGCTGAATAATAAAGTAGTTAAAGTTTTTGCAGTAGAATGGTTGAAGGGATGAATCATGGGGCTGGAAGGGCATGGAGATATTAAGGAGCCAATGGAAAAAACTGAGAGTTAAAAGGACTAGATATCTCAATGCAAGCCAAGAATAGGAAAGAATGGGTTTCCAGGAAAAGTAAATATGTTTAGACAATTAAGAGTTTAAGATATCAGAGGTGGAAAAGGAGATGGCAAGTTCTGAGACGTGAACCATGGTTAAATGCAAGTGTGGGCCTTTGAATTGAGCAGTGAAGGAATAATAAGGCTAAGATAAACTGTCCACATGGACTTTGTCACCCAGGACAATGGCAAGATTGGAAACAGACACTGTGAGCCAAATGCCAAGTGAGTGTAAGGAAGCAACCAGGTTAGTCTTAACTAGTGAGTATTTTTTCCAAAGTAATAAAGTCATTGCAATTTTCTTTTTTGTTTTTTAGTATAAAGTGGTTGTCCCTAAAATTGGAAACATACTTGATCTTTGTACAGCATTGTCTCTTTTGTCAGGAGTACCTGCAGATAAGGTAGGATGTTTCTGGGTTTAAAGTATGTAAGTTGGAGTTTAGTTTTTCACTGTTGTAAACCCTGCTTAATAGAAATTTATTTCCTTTTAGATGATAGTTACTGATATATACAATCATAGATTTCACAGAATATTTGCAATGGATGAAAATCTTAGTAGTATTATGGAACGTGATGATATTTATGTGTAAGTATGAAATTCATTGCACAAATATTTCTTGAGAAAAAATTGAAAGGAAATATCATAAAATTTCCAAAGTTTACAGTCAGTTTCATCCTTGCAGGTTTGAGATTAACATAAATAGGACAGAAGATACAGAGCATGTGATTATTCCTGTTTGCCTGAGAGAAAAATTTAGACACTCAAGTTACACCCACCATACTGGTTCTTCACTTTTTGGGCAGCCTTTTCTTATGGCTGTTCCACGGAACAATACTGAAGATAAACTTTATAATCTTTTGCTTGTGAGAATGTGGTAAGTCCCAAACAGTTCTACATTAACCTAATAAAATATTAAATAGCTAATAAAAGCAAACATGCAAGGTACTATCAGAATATAATTAGTTATCTATATTATCTTTGTTTAGACAGGTAGCAGTGTGAGAAATCAAATTATAGGCTAATCCAGTTTCTTGATCATGTGAAACACTTCACTGAGATAATTTCAAATACAGGAAGCATAAATTCTCATAGTTGTTTTACACTAAAAGTTTATAGTTGGAAGAAAATAGTTTATCATGTATGCACTTTGAAATCATAACAAATGTCTTATGCTTCATTTCTTTATACACAGTGCTCAAACTGATAACAAGAACTCATAATAATAAATAGTTTTATTTAAAAAGATAAGCTTTTATGGTTCTTTCTTTTGTAAGGCAACATCTTTTTCAGTTGAACCTTGGTTTGAATTAGAGTAATCAAGAATGCCATTTACTCCCTTTCTTTTATCTGTTATAACTGACATATTTAGTATTCTTACTTACATACCTGTTTTAATTATTATAGTCCCATAACCCATACGTAAAGATCACATTACAATCTCGTAAGTGATCTTAGCGGTACTATCTACTTGAGGATCTTTATAAAATAATTTAAAGTTTTATTTTATTGAAAGAATGGAAAACTTTTCTAAGTTTTTACCTTAGTAGAACTGAACCTGTTTGATTTCTGATTTTATTTCAGCCGATACGTCAAAATATCTACTGACACCGAAGACACTGAAGGATCCCTACACTGCTGTAAGGACCAAAATATTAATGGGAATGGCCCAAATGGCATCCATGAAGAAGGGTCACCAAGTAAGATTTATGTATTAAATTGTAAAATTTTCTCTTGGGTTATTGTTGCAGAGGGCAATTAAGAGGATGAGGATTAAGGAACTTAACAATATCTGCAAGCCTGGGGGGAAAAATGTTCATATCAATAAGTATTAATAATGTAGCATTGGGTTTGTATAAAGATTTCTAATATCTAATATTAGGTGAAATGGAAACAGATGAGCCAGATGATGAATCCAGTCAGGATCAAGAACTGCCCTCCGAGAATGAGAACAGTCAGTCTGAAGATTCAGTTGGAGGAGATAACGATTCTGAAAATGGATTATGTACTGAAGAGACTTGCAGAGGTCAACTCACGGGACACAAAAAGCGATTGTTTACATTCCAGTTCAACAACTTAGGCAATACTGATATCAACTACATCAAAGATGATACCAGGCATATAAGATTTGATGATAGGCAGCTTAGGTTAGATGGTAAGTATTTGTGGAAAATGACTTAAACACTAAACTTGACCGAAATGTGTTGGGGTGGGTTTTTTTTTTTTTTGAGGTGAAACCTTGAAATTCAACACTGTCCTGAGAAGTAACATTTACTTATCTATCTACATATTTAAATGAAAAACCTTCATTTCTAAGTATACTAAAACATATCAGTGTGTATTAAATAAAGATTGGACTTACGCTTAAGTTTTGTAAAATATTTTAATGGCTTGTAAACAGCAAATTACCCTGATCACCTTGTACAGCAATCTCTCTCTTCTGCTGTATATCTTAAAATGTATTATTTTATATCTTAAAATATATTAACTCAATACAGCATATTAAATCTTAAAGAAAAAAAATATGTTTTCCACCTTAGAAAGGTCTTTCCTTGCTTTGGATTGGGATCCTGATTTGAAAAAAAGATATTTTGATGAAAATGCTGCTGAGGTAAGTCATTGCTCATTCCTTCTTTCTCTCTTCCATATTGATAACTCTGTTTGGTTACACTTTTTTTCTTCTACCAAATATGTTTATTTTGCAATTTTAAAAATAGTTATATCTTAAAATAGAAAAGGTTCATCTTCTTTGAACCTGCTATTTAAACTTTCTGATTGTCCATATAGGTATGTATACAGAAAATGTTAGAAATACTGTAAATCTCAGCTGAAATAAGCTTTTGATTTATTTGAGAACATTTAGGAGTTTTTCATGACTATTCATAGTAATATGATATCACTAAAATGAGTTTTGTTTCATTTGTTTTCTTAACTCAAGAAATACTTCTCTTTAGGATTTTGAAAAACATGAAAGTGTGGAATACAAACCTCCTAAAAAACCCTTTGTGAAATTAAAAGATTGCATTGAGCTTTTTACAACAAAAGAAAAGCTAGGTGCTGAAGATCCTTGGTAAGAGACAAAATTAAATAATTGTTTCTAATTATTTTTTAAGGATATATACTGAGGTATGTGCTACATCAAATTGAAAAAGTAATAGTTAAATTCCCTTTGATATTTTAAACAAGCGTTTGTTTATATGCTTACAACATATTAAGAATGAAAATGTCTTTAAAAGTGTTATAATGTTAAGTTTTAATCTTGTTTTAGTATATTTTCCATAATAGCCATTTTACTATGAATAATTCATTTTAGTTACATTTTTCCAGGAACTTTTAGCTGTGGAGGTATTCCAACAGAAGCTTTTTTAGGAAAATCACAATATGTTCTGTGTTGTTACTAATTTGAGTCCAGAAAGTCTCAAGATTTTTCTAATACCTTTATTTCAGCACAGTTTTGCTACATCCATGTTTTTTTAGCTTACTAAAATGTAAATAATCTAGCCCTCGTTACTTCTTTGAATACTTATTTACATACTCATTTTCAATTGTTAACTCTATTTGAAAAATGTATTGATTAAAAATAACAAGTTCCTGTCAGTCTGTTACATAGTAGGCATTTCCTGATATTACCTCTGACGATATCTCTAATAAGCTTTAAATATTTCTCTATATTTAGGTATTGTCCCAATTGTAAAGAACATCAGCAAGCCACAAAGAAATTGGATTTATGGTCTCTGCCTCCAGTACTTGTGGTGCATCTCAAGCGATTTTCTTATAGTCGATACATGAGAGACAAGTTGGATACTTTAGTTGATTTTCCTATCAAGTAAGTTCTGATTGAGCTTAATTAACATTGGGCACCTCTAACTTTTTTTAACATCACTCCCAGATTATAGGTGTTTTTTTGTTTATTTTTACACATAGTTGACTTTAAATATTATGTGGTTTCAGGTGTATGGTATAGTGATTTGATATCTTTATACATTACACAGCATACAAAGTTACTATAATATTAGCTGTACTTTCTGTGCTGTACATTAAGTCCTTTTGACTTATTGTATATCTAAATCCCTTTCACCTATTTTACCCATCCCCCCACCCGTCTTCCCCTTTGGCAACCACGAGATTGTTCTCTGTATCTGTGAGTCTGTTTCTACTGTGTTATATTTGTTGATTTGTTTTGTTTTAGATCCAGTCTCAGTTTTTGAGTGTATTTTTGGGGTTGTTCTAGCAATTTGTATGGATTAGTAACAATTTTTATTCCTTTTCTTAAGAGATCTTTCAAGGACAAAGAGAAAATACATTTTTAAAAAAAAGTAAAACTCATTTTACGTTACATTATCTTTTGAGTTCACTGGCCCTGTTTGTAAATCTACGATACTTCATGGGATTTTAGTGATTTTGTTTTCATCATTAATCCTCCATTCTTCCTAAGTGCATTTTTAGAAAGACTAACGTGGAAACTGAACAGTGGAGTTGTTTAGAAGGCAGGTGATGCAGTAGAGGAGTGAGTCATCCTGTTGTCACCTTTTGCTTTTCTTATTTCAGTGTCTGTAGTAAGTCATCCTATTTGTAAAAATATGCAAAGAAGTCTACATACAGCATTTCAGTAGTCTGTTTTTATTCTTTCATTAAAATCATTGAGAATTCAGATAGACAAAAAGGGAATAATGTATCTTCATTCACGGGAGTCCAGGAAGGACTTCATTACGCCCTATTTTGTAAAAAGACCATGCTGCTCTCCCATTTTCCTGAAGAAAAAATTGGCAGTATTCTTTCATATTTCATAATATTGGTATACCAGATTTACTTACTACAGTTTATAAGTAAACAGATACTGAAGGCAGGTGTTGTATGTGTGTGCAGAGGTGACTAGAAGGAAATAGATGATGTACTGAAAACATTCTCTGGATTGCTTATTCTAATCCATGTTTATAAATTTAAAATTGAAAATGTTTTGTAATTATAGAATAAAAATGCTTATTTTCTCTTTAATAAAATTATGAGCCATCAAGCTTTTCAAGAACAGCATTTTGAAAATATGAGTAAAAGAACAAACAAAAGTAATGATAAGCTAAATCTATTAGAGATCTATTTGAAATTTAGAATCATTCTTGCTTTTTAATTATACAAATACAAAAAGAATAATCAGAAAAAAATAAACTATAAAATGGTCATATTCCAGTTTTGTGTGTGATAAATTATAAACAGCTGGTTGCATTTCAGAGAATGTTACTCATTTAGGATGCATAGGTCATCAAAACCTGGAATCATAGAATAGATATTGGGGTTATATTTAAATATATTTTATATTCAAATTAGGATAAAATTTCTAAGAAAGTGTTTTTTCACTGTCCCTTTATTCTTCCTTAAATAATTTCTGAAAATGACTTTAAAAAAGAACCCACGTGATAAATGGTGATGTCTATATTTCCTCTTATACTAAGAAATGTATTAGCATGAAAATACGAATCTGAAAACAAACGATCAGTGGAGAATTTTTTAATTCTCAATCCCTAAGAAAATTTTTGCTGAAACACTCAAATCTCAAGGGTATTTATATAATTTTATAGTTATTTGGCTCTTAGTAATTTCTTTAATTAGATATGTATGTGTGTGTGTGTGTATGTATAGGAGTATATTTAAATGAGAGTCAAACAACACTGAAGAGTAGAATTTCATTACATTTAGGGGAAACATAAAATTAACTTGATCTCTTTTTTAAACAGTGATTTGGATATGTCAGAATTCCTAATTAATCCAAATGCAGGTCCTTGCCGCTATAATTTGATTGCTGTTTCCAACCACTATGGAGGAATGGGAGGAGGACACTGTAAGTTGATAATTTACCTTTTTACTAAAGTCTTGATGTTTAATAACGCCAGACTTTTTTCCTTAAAATATTACTTCTTAAAAGAAAAATGTGAGATGTGTCTTACACAGTAGATATTGTGTCTGCATCAGTAGATATTGATTAATGAATCAATCAGCTTTTGAACCTCTTTTTCTTTTTTTAACATTAAGAGAAGAGGATTGAGTTAATCATACTCCTCAGTTAAGAGCACTGGAAATCACTGGTCCATTCAGGGCTCCTGTCCTTCGCCTTCTCCTCCTTCCCTTTCTAACATGTTTGTTGTATGTGCTCTCACAAATCACACATCATTGTTAATTTATGTGTTTGTTACTCTGCTGTAGAGTTTACTCTTCTCTCTTGACACTTAAGACTTCTGCATATTACTTTGTGTCAATTTAATCCATTGCTTCTAACCACTCATGGCCTACATCTACCATATTCTCTCTTTTCACTTCATGGTGGACATCCAGATTAACTTTAACTTTCTACCACCTCAAGAACAATAAACATCATTGTTTTTAGTCTCCTATGTGAGAATTTCTTTGAGCTACATACCCAGATGTAAGATTGCTGGGTTAGAGTAAAGTACTGTGAGACGGCACTCCAGGATGATTATTCCAGTCTGTGCTCTCCAGTTGATGGGTTTTTCTGAAGAACCATCTTTGCATTTGGGGGTAAACCCTATTCATTAAATATTTTTTTAATATACTCAGTTGGATTTGATTAGCTGATTTTGTTTAGGATTAAATAAAATTTAATTCATATCTGAAATGATATTGTAATTTTTTTTTAATTGCTCTTACTTTCAGTTTCAGTTCAGTTGCTCAATCGTGTCTGACTCTTTGCGATCCCATGAACTGCAGCACGCCAGGCCTCCCTATCCAAAACCAACTCCCAGAGTTTACCCAAACTCATGTCCATTGACTCGGTGATGCAATCCGTCCATCTCATCCTCTCTCATCCCCTTCTCCTCCCACCTTCAATCTTTCTCAGCATCAGGGTCTTTTCAAATGAGTCAGCTGTTTGCATTGGTGGCCAAAATATTGATGTTTCAGCTTCAACATCAGTCCTTCCAGTGAACACCCAGAACTGATCTCCTTTAGGATGGACTGATTGGATCTCCTTGCAGTCAAAGGGACTCTCAAGAGTCTTCTCCAACACCACAGTTCAAAAGCATCAGGTCTTCTGCACTCAACTTTCTTTATAGTCCAACTCTCGTATCCATACATGACCACTGGAAAAACCATAGCCTTGACTAGACGGACCTTTGTTGGCAAAGTCTTTGCTTTTTAATATGCTGTCTAGATTGGTCATAACTTTCCTTCCAAGGAATAAGAGTCTTTTAGTTTCATGGCCACAATCACCATCTGCAGTGATTTTGGAGCCCCAAAAAATACAGCCACTGTTTCCACTGTTTGCCCATCTATTTGCTATGAAGTGATGAGACCGGATGCCATGATCTTCGTTTTCTGAATGTTGAGCTTTAAGCCAGCTTTTTCACTCTCCTCTTTCACTGTCATCAAGAGGCTCTTAGGTTCTTCTTCACTTTCTGCCATAAGGGTGGTGTCATCTGCATATCTGAGGTGATTGATATTTCTCCCAGCAATCTTGATTCCAGCTTGTGCTTCTTCCAGCCCAGCCTTTCTCATGATGTGCTCTGCATAGAAGTTAAATAAGCAGGGTGACAATATACACCCTTGACATACTACTTTTCCTATTTGGAACCAGTTTGTTCCATGTCCAGTTCTAACTGTTGCTTCCTGACCTGCATATAGGTTTCTCAAGAGGCAGGTCAGGTGGTCTGGTATTCCCATCTCTTTCAGAATTTTCCACAGTTTCTTGTGATCCACACAGTCAGAGGCTTTGGCATAGTCAATGAAGCAGAAATAAATGTTTTTCTGGAACTCTCTTGCTTTTTCCATGATCCAGCGGATGTTGGCAATTTGATCTCTGGTTCCTCTGCCTTTTCTAAAACCAGCTTGAACATCTGGAAGTTCACGGTTCATGTATTGCTGAAGCCTGGCTTGGAGAATTTTGAGCATTACTTTACTAGTGTGTGAGATGAGTGCAATTGTGTGGTAGTTTGAGCATTCTTTGGCATTGCCTTTCTTTAGGATTGGAATGAAAACTGACCTTTTCCAGTCCTGTGGCCACTGCTGAGTTTTCCAAATTTGCTGACATATTAAGTGCAGCAGTTTCACAGCATCATCTTTCAGGATTTGAAATAGCTCCACTGGAATTCCATCACCTCCACTAGCTTTGTTTGTCGTGATGCTTTCTAAGGCCCACTTGACTTTGCATTCCAGGATGTCTGGCTCTAGGGGAGTGTGAGTGATCACACCATCATGATTATCTGGGTTGTGAAGATCTTTTTTGTACAGTTCTTCTGTGTATTCTTGCCATCTCTTCTTAATATCTTCTGCTTCCATTCTGTCCGTACCATTTCTGTCCTTTATTGAGCTCATCTTTGCATGAAATGTTCCCTTGGTATCTCTAATTTTCTTGAAGAGATCTCTAGTCTTTCCCATTCTACTGTTTTCCTCTATTTTTTTCACTAATCTTTGAGGAAGGCTTTATCTCTTCTTGCTATTCTTTGGAACTCTGCATTCAAATGGCTATATCTTTCTTTTCTCCTTTGCTTTTCGCTTCTTTTCTTTTCACAGCCATTTGTAAGGCCTCCTCAGACAGCCATTTTGCTTTTTTGCATTTCTTTTTCTTGGAGATGGTCTTGATCCCTGTCTCCTGCACAGTGTCATGAACCTCCATCCATAGTTCATCAGTCACTCTATGAGATCTAGTCTAATCTATTTTTCACTTCCACTGTTTAGTCATAAGGGATTTGATTTAAGTCATACCTGAATGGTCTAGTGGTTTTCCCCACTTTCTTCAATTTAAGTTTGAATTTGGAATCAAGATTATGACCTAGTCTAATGAAACAGACTAGGACACTTTACCGTTTTATGTTTCCTGAAGCAGCTAGTATAATATAAGAATTAACTGGTAATGAAAGTTTAGTAGAATTCATCCAATAAAACTATCTGGACTTCTCAGCCATAAATTATTCTATTTATATCATGTTTATTGATTTTCTTTTTCCAGAGTGTATACATATTGACATTCTCCATTTTGCTTAAAATGTGTATTTCCCAATTTATTTGAGAATAGTTGTTTATAATACTCTTATGCTATATTTTTGTCCCTTGTTCTTTTCCGTCTTTGGAAAGAATAGACTCTATTTTTTTACGTTTTTCTTTTTGTTACACATGGTATGTATTCTATCTTGTTGATTTCTCCTCTTGTCCTTGGTATAGTTTTCCTCTGGTTACTTTGAGTTTGCTCTTTTATTCTTTCTTCAGTTTCTTGGGTTGCATGCTTAACTTTGTTTTCTTTCTTTTCCCTCTGTTGAAGGCTATAATTAAAGCTATAAGTTTTCCTTTATATACTCTTCATCACTATTTCATAAATTTTTAACTGTAGTCTTCTTTTTGAATTCTGTGTATGGTATTAGTTTCCTGTATAATTTTCTGAATATCACAAGATTATCTCATGTGCTTTTTCAAGTATATGTTTTTTGTAAAGCTCTCCTTTTTTTCTTAATTTTATTTTATAGCAATTAGGGCCATTATCTATATTAACCCTAGAAGTATTAAGGCTTTCATGTAGCTTAATACATGGACTGCTCCTTAAATGTTTATGTACTTTAAAAGCGTATATATTCCCCATTCACACACAGAGTTCTCTATTTCTATTACAGTTAATCTTATTAGTTGTATTTAAATCATTACTATTTCTGATTATTTTTGATGTTCATTCTTTTTCTAAGATGAATTTGTCAGGACTACTACTAAAATGATGATTTATCTGTTTCATCTAACAGTTTTATTAGTTGTTTTGCTTTATTAGTTGCATTTATGTTTAAAATGGGTAGCCCTTCTTTTATCCATTGTTCTTTTTTACCTGAGTTTGATACTCGTTTTTCATTTTGTCTTTTTCTCAGAATTACAAATATTAGTTTAGCTTTCTTTTGATACCACCATTTACTTTGCAAACTCTGTGCCTTTTTGTTAGATGTGTCTCTTTTTTTTTTTGGAAGTCGCTCAGTCGTGTTCGACTCTTTGTGACCCCATGGACTATACAGTCCATGGAATTCCCCAGGCCAGAATACTGGAGTGAGTTGCCTTTTCCTTCCCAAGGGGATCTTCCCAACCCAGGGATTGAACCCAGGTCTCCAGCATTGCAGGTGGATTCTTTACCAGCTAAAACACCAGTTCAGTTCCGTTCAGTCGCTCAGTCGTGTCCGACTCTTTGTGACCCCATGAATCACAGCACACCAGGCCTCCCTGTCCATCACCAACTCCCGGAGTTCACTCAGACTCACGTCCATCAAGTCAGTGATGCCATCCAGCCATCTCATCCTCTGCTGTCCCCTTCTCCTCCTCCCCCTCAACCTCTCCCAGCATCAGAGTCTTTTCCAATGAGTGAACTCTTCGCTTGAGGTGGCCAAAGGACTGGAGTTTCAGCTTCAGCATCATTCCTTCCAAAGAAATCCCAGGGCTGATCTCCTTCAGAATGGACTGGTTGGATCTCCTTGCAGTCCAAGGGACTCTCAAGAGTCTTCTCCAACACCACAGTTCAAAAGCATCAATTCTTCGGCGCTCAGTTTTCTTCACAGTCCAGCTCTCAAAACCCAATATTATTGTTAAATTTTGTCCTTTTAGTGTCAGACTTATTGATGTTTCTTTAAATTTGTAAATGTGGTGGACTTGATTTCAGATTGGCAAATTTACAACCCATAATGGGCTTCACTCAGAAGAATATTTTTAAGAGGAGTAGAACTATTTAGAAGACCAAATCTGTAGTGTCACTTTTTAAAAGTTATGACAGCAGATAATTGTTATGAATACATTTTGCAGCTTTATTTCTTCAGTTATTGGGTAGTTTATACAAAGTATGAGATAGGAAAAGTGGACATTTTTTTAAGTTAACGATAAAGCAAATCTTTCTGCAGATTAATTGGTCGCTTTTTACATTTCTCTTGCCCTGTACTTTAGTTAGAGTGGAAATGATTCTGATGTAAAAAATCAAAACAATACAGATCAGTGAGTTATAGTAAGTATTGTTGAAAAAATATTGGTCATAGAAGATTTAAATTTACACTTGAAAATTCAAACTTTGGAATCGTAAACAGAGCTGCATTTAAATCCTAACTCTGCTGCCTAACAGCTATACTCTTGGACAAATTAAAGTTCTCCTGATGCCTCACTTTCTTCATCTGTAAAATTAGAAGAATAGTAATGATAATACCTTCTTTATGAAATAATACAGCACTGGGCCCAATACAAATGCTAATCACCATTTATTGTCTTCAGTATTGTTATTCTCTGTATTAAAAAAATAATAAATATGTCCTGTATGTTCCTTGGATAAAAAAAAAAAGACTGGGATAGAAAGTATCATAGACTTCCAGGTTATAGAAATTATTCTGAAAACCTTTAAACATTGGAATCAGTTGAATATACGATAGATTGGCCTAATGTAGATGATTATCATGTAATTTTAATAGGTATTCCTTATATAGCCAATTTTAAAGTCATGAGGGAGTTCCTGCCCAGAAAACCACAGATCATTTAAGTGATAAAAGTATTTGTATTTTCTTCATTAGATACTGCTTTTGCAAAAAATAAAGATGATGGAAAATGGTACTACTTTGATGACAGTAGTGTCTCAACTGCATCTGAAGACCAGATTGTGGTAAGTGTGTATTTTAATCTTGAAGCTCAAGGAATCGATAAAAGGGGCCCATGAAGCACTATAGTCTATATTCTAGCAGTTCTAATAGTTGAGAGACTCGTTCTTATTTAAAGATACGTAAAATTGTCCTCTAAGTGGAGATCGGTCTTCTAAATTTGTCCACTAGCAGAAGCATAAGTTGAACGTGAAAACTTTTCTGGTAGTGCTCAACATGAAAACTGGACTTTTCTAATGAAAATATTAAATTCTCCCCTGAACAATAGGCTCAGACATTCTAGACATTGGCTAAAGTCAGAATGCTAAAATAGAAAAATAAAAAACTTTTAAGGGCCTTGCCATACCTGAGATATTTAAAGAAAAGTCTTATCCTTTATGACAATTATGTATTCAAACTCTCAAAATGATATAGATAAAACAAATTACAAAATTTTCAGAATTAACCCTGTGTATTTGTCTGATGTTTTCTGAATAGTAGAAAAATTAGGAAGTTACATCTGCTCACACTTGCATCAGCTTGTCAGCCATAACTGAAGCAAAAATAGTGGCATTTGCTTTGTTCCCCATCAGAGCACATTTTTATTATCAAATATTGATTGACAGTGTTGGTTAAATCGTGTCCAACTCTTATGACCCCACGGACTCTAGCCTGCCAGGCTTCTCATTTTCCAGGCAAAAATACTGGAGTGGGTTGCCATTTCCTTCTCCAGGGGTCTTCCTGACCCAGGGATCAAACTCACGCCTCCTACATTATAGATGGTCTCCCGCTTTGCAGGTGGATGCTTTATTGCTGAGCCACCAGGGTAGCCTCTATTGATTGATGAATAGATAAGGTGACTAATAATGTTCTAAGAAGAAAACTGAGGCTTGCTTGATAAGAATTTATTATTCTATAAATTTTGCCTTTATAAATTTTACTTATTGATCACAGTATTTACAAAGAATGAGAAATGCAGTATTTCCTCATGTGATGATCTTTCCTATACAGAGGTTTTCTGTAGATGGGGGAAGCACTGATTGCTTTACTTTATTTCCCGGTGTAAATTATGTATTCCTTGAGGGCAGAGACTAGCTTTTTGTTTTGTTTTAGTTTATAATGCTTTAAAAGTCTTCAACTTAAATTGTTCAGTTTAATCAATTAATAAGCTTCTGAGCCCAGTTACTGGCATAGTTTTAATCAGTTATTGTATACATAGATAGGAAGTTATTTTGAGTTGTTTATAGATGTTTTATATTTTTATCACCTGTTTGTACACATGATTTATATACATACATACCATTGCTTATCTCCCTATAGCTACAGCAAAGAACAAAAAGAGACTTTTGAAGTCTTAGTATATTTTAAAATGTGTTTATGCTTAAGTTAACTACATTTTTGATTTATATTTAGACTTCTAATTTCATATCATATCCCTCATTTTTCAGTTCTGTTCTCTTCTTTAGTCTCCCAACCAAAACCCTGAAGTTGCCTACATCCTCCTTCAAAGTCTATTTGACAACACTGCCCTAATCTTGGTTTCAAATAAATATCTTGTTTATATACAGTATGTGAATTTGATGTTACCTTACATTTTAACAGTAATAATTCTTCATTTAGTCAACAAGTGTTTGAATACATTCTGTATACAACACTATTCTACACAAAGTTGAAAGTGAAAGTGTTAATCGCTCAGTCCTGTAGCTCACCAGGCTCCTCTGACCATGAGATTTCCCAGGCAACAATATTGGAGTGGGTAGCAGTAGCCATTCCAGTCTCCAGGGTATCTTCCTTACCCAGGGTTCGAACCTGAGTCTCCTGCATTATGGGCAGATTCTTTACCATCTGAGCCACCAGGGAAGCCAAAAAAGACAGCTATCTCTAATGTCAAGATGCTTACAATCTATAGGTGACAGAGACATGAACTGACAATTATATATGATAATTACTGTTAAATATCTTGACTGTATAGATTGAGGCAGCTGTCTCAACTGATTGGAGTGTAAGGAAACAGAACCAGTGCAGGGAAGTTTACATAGAGAAAGGAGTGTTTGATCTGAGTCTGCAAATACGAATAGTGGTAAATTAGACAAAAGAACCAAAACCAAAGACATTCTTTGCAAAAAGAACAGTAGCTATGAAAGCAAGGCTGTGTGGCAGAATATACCATTTAGCTAAGGGAACAGCAAATAATATGGTGTTCCTGAAACAAAAGACTCGTTAGGAAGGTAGAGCAGAAATTAAACTGGGGCTAAATTTGGTACTCAGATCATGAAAGATGTGTTCTTTGTTGTTTTGATCTTTTCTTAAAGTCTGTGAGAAGTGTTGAGTGGTTGTTAACTAATAGAAGAATATTATTAAATTTCCATCTTAACATGTTTTGATAACACTTTAGAAGACAGATTGGAGGGCACCCAGTAAAGAAGCCCAAAGGCCATTATTCAGCCTTCAGAGGAAAGGAGGCTGTCCTGAAATTTAAGCCACAAGAGCTTCTAAAGTTAAATCAGTGGTAGTAAGTATATAGACAGGGGAGAATGGATTTGTGAGCTCCTTAATGGATAGAAATACTAGAACTTGATTAAGATTACATGTAAATATAGAGAGGGGAGGGAGATGATGACTCTTACTTTAACATTTACTAAGATAGTAAGAAAATTTGCTGTGAAATTGATACCTGTAGAATAGCTTTGTGGAAATTTCCATTAGGTAGTTGGACTAATTGGACTAGAGTTCAGGGGTGAGAACTGGCTTAAGTTATGAATTTGAATTGTCTGTCTTAGGTAGCATTTAAAACCATAGGTTTGAATGAGTCACCTATGGGAAGATACATATTCAGAAGAGCAGTGAGCTGAGGACTGAAAACATGATTTTTTTTTTTTACTTTAAGTCAGGATTTAATGAGCCCACAGGAAAATCAGAAGAAACTGTAGAGATGAAGCATCTAAGGAAAAGTAGTGTAACAGAAGCCAAAAATGCTTTAATGCAGGAGAAAGAGTAAAGCATTAAATGCCACCAAAAGATTGGCTAAAAAAGGCACCCATTTAATTTGTTTATGAGAGGTTTTTGAGCCTGGTGAAAGGCATTTCATTACAGTGGTTGCAGTAATCACACTGAATTGAGAAGTGTGCATGAGAGTAAATGACGAATATTAGATTTTCTGTAGACCCCAGCCTGGCTGTGAGGAAGAATAAGAGATATATGGCAGCTAGAAAAGGAATGGAGAGGAATTTATGGTGGGAGAAGACTTAAGTATTTTTTATGCCAAAAAAGTCTGGTAGATAAGAACTCATTAAAGATACACAGTGATGATTGATGGAGCAGTATCCTTAAGATGGTAAGAAAAGTTGGAATCTAGAACAAATACAGAATGAAGCTGTTACTATTAGAAAGACACTTGCCTTGTCCTTAGAGACAAGAGGAAAGAAGGCATAGAATTCTATTTCATGTTAGAGTAAGAAGGTGGGTCTGTGATATGGTTGCACTGATTTATCTGTCCAGCTAACTTAGAATAAATGTTAAATCCAGTGACCATTCTTCCTTTATAAATAGAAGTCATACTATTGATATAGTTAATAAATTTTAATAGTTAATAATTTTAGTAACCTCCATTTGACCATGTGTGGTTTTCTTGATTTATGTCCTATCATCAAAATTGGTTATCAGCTAAAAATTCATTCTATATTTAATGTGATCTTTGAGAATCATAACCAAAAACTTTCTTTGTTTGTTTTAACAGTCCAAAGCAGCATATGTACTCTTCTACCAGAGACAAGACACTTTCAGTGGAACTGGCTTTTTCCCCCTTGACAGAGAAACTAAAGGTGCTTCAGCTGCCACAGGCATCCCATTAGAAAGTGATGAAGATAGCAATGATAATGACAATGATATAGAAAACGAGAACTGTATGCACACTAACTAATGAAAGTCCTAGAAGCCATAAAAGAGAGACTTTCCTGCTGGTGGTGTCTGTTGAAATGATGAAGTTACCCACCGCATTAAACAAAAGTCTGAGATGGGGAGTTTCAGATCACTGAATGTAAATCCTTTATCAGATTTTAACTTGTGCAGTACTTGAAGTGAAACACAATGAAAACTTTAACAGAAATTGTCTCTTAATACATTTACAGTCTTGTATTTACAAGCTAAATATATATAGGAAATCACAATAAATCCCTTTTAAGTTTGCTGCTGTTTTGATGAATTATGTTTCTTTAATTTTTTGGATGTGAGTTAATTGATGACAAATGTTAAATTTGTGGATGTTGGTCATTTATTTTGCTCAGATAATAACTGCAAGAAATCTATGGCTGAACTTAGTTCTTGGATAATCTAGTTCATGTGCATTAGGCTGCCACATATACTACTGTGATAATGAGCTGCAGTGTCAGTGTGGCATAAATACTACAGTAGTATTCTTGGAAAACCAAATTTTCAAATCTTTACCTGGTAATCAGTGTGGGCCTGTTATAAAACTAAATCATGATACAAGAAGCAGTCTTGAAAAAGTTATTTCCTTTTGTAGTATCATAAAAAAACAGAATATTATGTTCATCTTACTACTACTGTAGAAACAGGTTCTAGACTTCACACTTCATCGAAAGTCACTTTTCAGTTAAATGTAAGTATTTTTCACTGCTGTTGGGATCTATTCCTTAGATATTCAAATTCTTTTTGACTTCTTTAAATTTAAATGCGTATCTTTAAATCTGATGTTGGTCCAAAATTAAAATTTTGGCTGTCTGTTTTTCTCTACCCCATTTTTTGGTAATTTGGCAACTTTTAGCTCTCCTATTGTAATATAAAGACAAATTTAATAGTATTCTGTATCCATAGTAATGATTGCATCAAGCTTAGATGAGAAATTTTTTTCTGGCCTTTAAATTACTAATGGACAATTGGCTTTAAAGGTAGGTCTGTTAACTTTCTTTGTATGTTCCTGATGGAATTCACCATAGCCTTACAGCTTTTCTCAGAAGGGAACTTGTTACAAGAGAATTGGCATTGCATGTTCCAGAGTCAGAACCTGTACAGTATATAAAACATACAGACCTTGAATTTGATTTTAGTTCACCACATTCAAGGATCCAGGATGCCAAAAATATGTGTGAACATTTGAAACATTTTTCATTTGCTGCTTTTTCCCCTTTGATCTAGTTGAAAGAATGTATTGTCAATTGGCATACAATACTGCCTTTAATAGAAAATAAATGCTGGGGCACGTTTCACATATCGACTACCTGAGAAATTGCTATGTGTCCCACTATTATTAAAGCAAAAAGTATAATGTTCTTCACTTGAACTAATCAAATACAATAGATTATAAATTGTGTATTGTAAATAAAAGTTCACTCTGTGAGTGCACATTTTGGTAAATTATTTATTTATGTTAGCATTTAAACGTGAAAGAAAAAATGCATTTAACCAGGATAAATGAGGTATGTTGATCATGGCTTTGCTTTATACCTTAATATTAAAGCTGGTTTTTCATCCTGGTATTTTTAAAGCTGTTTTGGGTTTTTCCTTTTTATTCTTTCCTTTTCTTTTTCTTTCTTTCTTTCTTTTTTTTTTTTTTAATGTAAACTAACCTCCTGCATGACAGAGGTTAAAATTTTGTCTGCACTTGAGTTCACTTGAGTTTACATTTGAAATGTGCATGTTTATTTATACAGATTTCAATAAAGCTATTCAAGGCCTTATTTAGTCTTTTATTTCTTACTCTGAATCTTTTAATAAAAGTCCCCTATTTTATGGTCAGTGACCATGTGCTCTACTTTTTAGTTATATAGTTAAAAAGGAAAACATGTTGTAGTGAGGTAAATCTTACTGTTAAGGACATGTTTTAAAGTTGACTTTTTCAGTTTAAATATTCATTGAGCAACTGTTTGTACACCTACTAGAGTCTTGAGATTTAGCAGTAAACAAATATCCCAGCACCCAGAGAGCTTTCAGGCTTTCTCCTACCTACCAACTAGTAAAACTTTATTTCCATTTTTCTGAGGTTTAAAGAAAAGACAATTTTTTTTTAATAGCTCTAGGTTGTAGTTTCTACCCTAATTGTGTGTTTTTAAAAAGAAAATGATGTTAATAAAATTACTGAATTTGTCAAATGGCATTTTCTGCTGCAAAAAATAAACTCTTAAAAATAGTGCAAAGGGTATTCCATACTCTAAAAGTAGGTATCCGTAGGTAGTACAGGGTCATAGGAATATATCCAATCTAGAATTCGTCTTCTAGCCTAGATACTTAGTAATCATGTGGCTTTAAATTTAATCTCTCCTGGTCTGTCTCTTCACCTGTAAAATAATGATGATAATAGCGTTTATTCAGCACTTACCATAGACCAGGTACTATATTAAAGAGTTAGATGTATTAACTCATATAATTCCACAATAGCTGTGAGGTAGGGACATCGATCCTCCCCATTTCTCATACGGAGAAACAAGGATACAAAGCAGTTCACGCTGTTGCTATGTGGTGGATATTATGCGATGGCCAATATTCTATCCTCAGATGTACTATCTCCCACTAGTTTTAGTGTCTGACTCATAGGATTGTTTGGAGCTCAAACGAGATAATGTGTTTTATAGGAAGTGCTTTGTAAAGGGTGTAGGATACTCACTGATGTTTTCAGTCTAAATAGAAAGTCATCTTGAAGTCTTATAACTTTGCTCCCAAAAGTATCTTCAGGTGACTATTTGAGAATTGAATAAGAAAAATACCATCTGGAGTATTGACTTACGATTCCCCTTTGAAATTAACTTCATTCAACTCACATACATTTATTACAATTTTAATTAAATTTTAAATATTAATATAATGACATTTCCCAGATACAACCCTGATTCTCAGGACTTTTTTCATTCGCCTGTGACTTAGTTTTAATTAATGTCTGTGAAAAAGCTGCAGCCTGATGCTTTACTTAAATCTCTTGCTTTCTCTTATAATCTGTGTTCTTTTAGTGGCCCTATGTTTGTCCTTGCTTTTCTAGCAACTAGATATAAAGACACACAAAACATTGATTGGGGCATGAAAAGAAATTAGTTAAAGGCCAAAACCATTGATACAGTATAAGGCAGTGCTTTTTCACCAGTTAATTTCCGAGGTGGGGACATCTTATGAGAAATAAGCCAGGAAACTAAGACCTGTTGTCTCCTTCAGTGGCTTACAAAAGTGGGGAAGAGGAGAAGGGTTACTAGGGGTGGGGAGCATGCTAGTAGGAACATTTCATCCTAGAGAATGTACTGTCTCTTGACACTATCACTGGTGCATCGTGATAATAAAAAGTAAGCCAACTTTTAGTCTATTTTATTCTCTTTTAAGTATTTGCAGACAATCCATTTCATTACTGCCTGCTTCCTATCCTCCCTACTTGTATGTATGCTTCTGATCTTTGCTTGTGTGGTATAGATGAGCACGTTCTCTCCAGGTTAGTCTTTAAAATGTGGAAAATTCTTGTATACTAGGAAGGAAACAGAGGTCTTTAAAATCTCAGAAGGAAAGGAAAATAAATTTTATTTCTGAAGCCAAAGAAAAATAGTGAAAGTCTTTGCTCATATTTTCTACTCTACAATAAAATAACTTTTAAAATTGTATTTGAAACAGCTTCTCTTGAAAAAATACTTACGTTGATAACTCACAAGTACTTTTTTTTAAGCGTCAGAGGATAAAGAAAGGGAGAAAGAGTGTATTTATATTCTTGCTGACTAATATTAAGTTGCAGAGCTATATACTCTATGGTTTCATTATCAGATTTTTTAAAATAAATATGCATAATTTTTCTTGTAAACATTCTAAGTTGGGGCATTTCAATTCAATATGTATGTTTTTCTTATGTTTAATTCTTATTTACTGTATATTAAAGCAAAAGAATTTTGAAGTAGCTCAGATAATGCTTTTATTTAAAACTGGATTAAGTATATTCAAATTTTTATCTACATAGAATAGGTTTTTAAATATCAGAATTGGGAAGATGAAATGTTTATGGTAAAATTTCAGATATTAATCAAGCTTTATTTGAACTGATGATGGGGTAAAGAGTTTTTAAATGGATATAAAACAGACAGTACAAAAATTATTTTTGGCAAATATATGCGTTGGGAAACATATTCACCCTACACCATACCTTGGTCTAATTATAACCTGCTTTACCTTGGGAAGCCTGGAAATTGCCAAGATAGTGAAAGAAAAAGACTGAGTTATTAAGGGAATCTAGAAAGGGGATAAACCATTCAGGGAAAATCAAGAGTTGACATAAAGTTGTGATCTAGAGTCTCAAAGGATAGATAGAAAAAATCAGCCAAATGGATTTGGATTTTTTTTCCTAGAAATGCATGTTAAATATGATCATACAAAGCAGCTAAAAATACAGCTATCTCTTTGGAAATTGTTCTTTTAAATGGAAATGCTGTAAAAAAATAAGATTGCACATTTTCAATATGCACAAAATCAAATATTTAAAATGTTTAAATTGCTTTGGTAGTTAACTGTTCAACTGTAGAAAATCATGGTTGAAGTTGGTGCTCACTTGCTCGAAGATTTCCCTCATATCAGGAACTTATAGCTTGTTTTATATAGTTTGATGAAACAAAATAGTTTCATTTGCTGTGACTTTTAAGTCCATTGCTAGCTGGAGTTAAATCTACATACATAAAAGTAAAACAATAAATATGGAAACATCCCAACAGTCTTTTCCCATAATGTGTATTCTTCCATTTTTCTTGGTAATGACAAATTCTTTACATTTCCCAAACTGTTGTTTTAAGCCTTGACTATCACCTTGTTTTTTAACTCGTAGTTAAAATCTTGCAGGGTTCTTAAACTCTGTAACATCTCAAACGAAGTTTCTGATTAAAACGTATTTTGCTTTTCTTTTAGAATTTCTGAAGGAATATTGTAGGTTAACAGGCATTGTAGCTCCTCATTCCTCCTCTGTTTATTGACTGTTAGGTATGCTAGGTTTTGGATAGTTCACACTAAAGTGTTCTGCTTAGTCCAGCGTTACATGTATGCCTTCACTCCTTCATCTGGCCTGCTTTCTTCTCACCTTGAGTTCTTCCTGTAATGAAAGTGAAAAGTGTTAGTCACTCAGTCGCATCCGACTCTGACCCCATGGACCGCAGCCCACCAGGCTCCTCTGTCCATGGAATTCTGCAGCCAAGAATACTGGAGTGGGTAAGTAGCAATGTATTTCATTCTCTCTAGTGAAATTCATTTTTCTTTCATTTTCTCATATCACTAGAGAATATTCATATCCATATTCATATCTTTTCATTATATGAAGTGGGCAACTTTTAAACTCCCTTGAGTTCATAAGAATTAATCTTGTCATTGCTCATGAAAGACTTCTTCAATAGAAGGCACAAATCCAGCTTTTGAAGTCATTGTTACTTATTTTTAGCAAAAGAATAGGAGGATGGGTCAAATTAATATCTGTTTTTTCCTTTTTTTTTTTTATGTTCTCCTAGCTCCTCTAAAAAGACTTGGAGCAGAAGTCTTAGTGTGATGGTAAGCTTGAAAATTAAAATTTCATTGTGGATACTAGAATCCAGTTACATGCTAACCAATAGGATTTTTAAAGCTACTTATGAGCATAACCATTTTACAATAGAACCTTTTTCTCTGCCTTCAGCAGTCATGGATTATGTTGTCTTTTTTCCTAAATTTCATTAGTATCTAAAATCATTTGAGTAAAGATAACCAACCTCCAACGGTTGTGACTTTTATTGTTCAGATATATTTATGTACAATTAAAAGAATTTTAACCAGTATTAAATAACTGCATGTCGTGGCAGACTAAGATACAGCATCTCCTTGTTTGAAAATATAAACGTACAGTCAGATCCACTCACCAGGATCATGTCTTCCGGTCACCAGTCCCTTCCTACTCCAGTCCATTCTCTATTCTGCTGCCAGAGTGAGTCCATTTAAAAAAAAAAAAGCCAGATTCTGTTCCTCTCTTCAGCCTAAAATCCTCCTCCAAACTGTCTATGAATAAAAGAGGGGGTTGAAAAATAGACTCAGAAGTTTAATCACCTGTGTTTTGGGCCTACCACTTTTCTATAAGTCTTGTTATCTCTCTGATTCTCAATTTACAAAGTAGAGCAACTCCAGAATGTCCATCTAGGAGTGCTTGGGAGGATCAGTTTGCCTAGAAGGAAGTGTGAGATTTTAAAACTGCATGTTTGCTTAGCAAGCACATGGTTTTTCTTGGAATGCAGTTTACTGTGGTAGAGGGCTATGAATTTGTGTAGAGGGCTATGAATTTGTGAGGAAACCAAACTCATCTCCCTGAACCATCCACTCTTGGCACTGAATATTACCCTTAGTTCAGTTCAGTCGCTCAGTTGTGCCCAACTCTTTGTGACCCCATGGACCCCAGCACACCAGGCCTCCCTGTCCATCACCAACTCCCGGAGTTTATTCAAACTCATGTCCATTGAGTCGGTGACGCCATCCAACCATTTCATCCTCTGTCGTCCCCTTCTCCTCCCACCTTCAGTCTTTCCCAACATCAGAGTCTTTTCCAATAAGTGAGTTCTTTGTATCAGGTGGCCAAAGTATTGGAGTTTCAGCGTCAGCATCAGTCCTTCCAATGAATATTCAGGACTGATTTCTTTTAGGTTGGACTAGTTGGATCTCCATGCAGTTCAAGGGACTCTAAAGAGTCTTCTCCAACACCATAGTTCAAAAGCATCAATTCTTTGGCGCTCAGCTTGCTTTATAGTCCAACTCTCATTCCATACATGACTACTGGAAAAACCATAACCTTGACTAGATGGACCTTTGTTGGTGAAGTAAGGTCTCTGCCTTTTCATATGCTGTCTAGGTTGGTCATAACTTTTCTTCCAAGGAATAAGCGTCTTTTAATTTCATGGCTGCAATCACCCTCTGCAGTGATTTTGGAGCCCCCAAAAATAAAGTCTGTCACTGAAGTCTGCCCTACCTTTTAGAATAATTGTGAAGCATAAATTGTGTCTTGATCATTACAAATAATGCAGCAGATATTACTGAAAAAGAAGTACACCCATGTGTGGAAATGATTTTTCTCTCTTTACAAATGAACGTAGTCATCCCTATTCATTATTCACACTCAAGTTCCAATAAGCTTTCTTTAGCAAGGTGACAAGATGGGTAACAGTTTTTCCACCCAGATTGCCTATTCAGTGGAAAATACTGAGAGCTAGCCCTTATCCAACTCCTCACCTTCCTTGCTGCTGCTGCTGCTAAGTCACTTCAGTTGTGTCCGACTCAGTGTGACCCCATAGACGGCAGCCCACCAGGCTCCCCCATCCCTGGGATTCTCCAGGCAAGAACACTGGAGTGGGTTGCCATTTCCTTCTCCAATGCATGAAAGTGAAAAGTGAAAGTGAAAGTCGCTCAGTCGTATCCGACTCTTAGTGACCCCATGGACTGCAGCCTTCTAGGCTCCTCCGTCCATAGGATTTTCCAGGCAAAAGTGCTGGAGTGGGGTGCCATTGCCTTCTCCCACCTTCCCTGAGACATACACAATTTGACAGCTCTGGGCTTTCCCACATAGTATTCTGCTTAATGGTCTGCTTTATCTCCTACCTGGCAAACTCCTACACACCTTCAGGACTGATCCTAACGTACATTGCTTGCTCTTCTTGACACATTAATTGTCACCATAAGCTGTACATCTCTCTCATCCCCCATTAGACTGAAATAATTAGAGTTGTTCATAGATGCTAAGATGGTGTTGGATATAGTATGTGTTCCTAAATGTGGTAATTAAATGAAGGATATGCCTCAATATCTGAAATAAAACTGTTACTATGATTTTGTTTTATCCCTGATATCCCTAATGAGTATGTATTTCAAAAGCTTTCAAAGTAAATTTGCCTCATGAATGTGCATTAAATGCATGTTTAAAATACAGTAGCATTCTAAGTTCAGCATTATTAAAAACAAATTCAGTATTATGAATTTTAGGCTATTCAAAATTAAAGAATAGCAACACTTCATTTTTATTTTCTAAAGACATTTTATTGTAAAGAAATCTGTTTTCTAACCTGATCTCCGTGACAGAGTAACCATTCTGTGACTGAGTTAATTAGCCTCCTAATCCAGTATCATATGTACAACATTCTAAAGTCTGCTTTCCCTTAAGATTGTCCATTTTTCTTGAATCTAAGGTTTTCCAGGAGAATTAACAGCTACCAGAAGTAAGATCTAGATCCTTTTTGCCTCTGCATTGACCAACAAACTAGTCACCAAGTTAGTCTTCTCTGAGAAAGGTCTCAGAGTTATTAAATTGTAATGAGAGTTTACCTACTAATGGCTTCCAAGCAGCCTGTAAAGCTGTACTTGTCCCTAAATCATACGCAACCACATTGAAAGAGTAAAGATGCTATTTGTTTGGAATATACAAAGATAGGTATACAAATTGCTAATTTGAAAGGACGTGAAACAATCCATAGTTTTCAGATTTGAATTCCCATTTTAAAAGACTTCACTTTTGAGGCAAAAAAGGGTTTTATTGATGGCCAAGGGTAAGACTCAATTTCTTAACAGGGTAAGTTAATTTCGAAAACAAAAAGAGCCAAATTTAAGAGATGAGAAGATAGTTTTGATTGGAAAGAAGAGAGTTTGTGGTGGTGGTGGTTTTTTTTTCTTTCATGAGTGGTTTAAACTGTACAAGTATTTTCATGGACAGACTCCTCAAAATTCCCTTTGAGCAACTAGGTATACTTGGAACATCCTGAATCTGCTTCTTTCTTTAAAAAGGCACATGAAAGATAACTGTATAATGACACCAATTGTAATTGGATAAAAATAAACTAGCCCAACCAGAGTTGCTTGTATATATAATCCACTAACAAATTTTTTAAACCCTCAATGATTAAGCCCAGAAAGAAACCCAAAACCAGGGCAGAGAGAAGACACGGCCTTACCTTATGTGCTAGTTACGTCTCCCTCTCCTGTCACAACCCACATACTATTTCCAGATTCTGAGACACTTCAGGTTTTTATGCCTGTTTGTTTCTATCCTTACCCCTTAGCTGGTATCTCTGTAAACTTGAATTTTTACCTAGTCATCCTTCTATAACTACTGTTTCCACAGCTACACTGGATTTCCAAGGGCATGGCTTGTCTGTTCAGACTCTGATATTTGCTCATATTGTGCAGTTTTGGTTTGGTTTTTCAAAATGTAATGTTGGGATTTACTCCTAAAATCAAGTTTATATTCTGTCTTCTCTATCTTAGGTAAGGCAAATTTTCTCGGATTCTGTAAAGCTGCCCGTAGAAAACCCATAAGAAAACTATAATATACTCCCTGTAACTAGACTGTTAACTTCAAGAATCAGGGATATTCTTCTGTAGTAAATATTCTGTGGATATATTTCCGCAATTGTCATATTGTTGTTTTCTTCATATAATTTCAAATACAGAAAAATGAAGTTCTTGGGGGAAAGTCAGGATCAAAATAATTTGATGGAAAATGAGTATATCAGTTTAAGAAATGGGAAATACATTCCAAGAATATTCATGAAAATGTTCATTTCAGTTGCCTTGCTGAGGCCTTGTCATTGTTAGGTTACCTTCATATGTTATAAAATAGAAAATAACAGGTATCTTTCACAATTACTAGAAATTAAACAGGAAAGTATAAACTCATGGTAAACAGATCCAAAAATAACCCAAATGTTAGAATTGGTAAACAAGGACTTTAAAATAACTATAATAAATACATTAAAGAATCCACAGGAAAAGACAGAGTGAGTAAGAAATAGGGAATATCAGGGAATATATATGGAATAACCAAATGTAAAAATTAAAGCTAAAGAATATAATAACTGAAATTAAAAATGTATTAATTTGATGGGATTCATGCAGAACACAAAGCCAGGGATTTCCCTGGCTGTCAAGTGGTTAAGACTCCAGGCTTCCACTGCAGGGCTCACAGGTTCAGTCCCTGATTAGGGAACTAAGATTACGTGCATGCCATGTGCCATGGCCAAAAGTTAAATCCAGAAATTATCTAAAATAAAGCATAGAGATTTGTTTTCCTAAAGTAACAGGGACACAAAGACCTGTGAGAGAGAACCAAACTGAAGCATGGAGTAGAAAAAAGAGCTGAAAACAGATGACTGAAGTTTTCCCAAATTTGACCAAAGAAATCATTGTGGAAAATCCAGTGTATCCCAAGCAGAACAAAAATAAAAGAAAACCACATCCATTTCCCTAATAGTCAAATTAATAAAAATCCATGATAAATTCTCAAAAGTAGCCATTGCGGGGTGGGAGGGAGTTGTTATACATTGCTGCAAGTAACATGACATTGACATTTCATTAGAAGCAACAAAGGCCAGGAGAAAATGGAATGACATCTTGGAAGTGCGTGGTGGGAGAGTGGGTATTGTCAAATTTAGGATTGATATACAAGTAAATATCTTTCAAAATTACACATTTTAAGATTAAAGATAATTTGTCCCTCAGTAACCCATACTACAGAAATGCTGAGGGACATGCCGGAAGAATTTCTAGATGGAAATTCAGATTTATGGGAAGGAATAAAAATCCTGGAAATAGTGAGTAGAGCATGTAGATCACTACAGATTTTTTTCTTTCTTAGAAAAAATCGAATGGTTGTTCGAAACAAATGAAAATGTACTGTGGTATTTGTAATGTGTGAATAAAACATACTATATTAGATAAGAGGGTAAATTAAAATTATATTATTATAAAGTTCTTATATATGAATTAATATAATATGAATGCAAAAGATCATGGCATATTTAGCTCAGTCGTGTCCAACGCTTTGCGACCCCATGGACTGTAGCCTAACAGGCTCCTCCATCCGTAGGATTTTCCAGGCAGGAGTACTGGAGTGGGTTGCCATTTCCTTCTCCAATATTTAGAGCAGCCACACACAAAAGAACAAAAGAGGCATAACTGAAAATCAATGGAAGAGATAAAATGTAATAATAAATAATATTAATGTCGCCCCTCCCCAACAAACCAAAAGAGTAAAGGTAGGAAAGAAGGGAAAAGGAACACTAGAAAGAGCAAATGGTAAACAAAGGGAGGTGGTAGGTTTAAATGCAACCATATTAATAATTAAGTTAAATGTACTGAATTCTGGATAAGGCAGAAGTAAAGATCCAACATATGCTTTTTCCAAGAGTCACAATTTAAATATAAAGACCAAACAAGTTATAAGTAAAAAGATGGAAAATAATATACCCAGGCATAGGAAATTTAGTGTGGCTATATTGAAATAAGATGATTGACACTTATAGAACACTACACACAACAAATATGCAAGGAATAGTCTCTAAGGCAAAACTGTTTAGTCGTTAAGTGGTGTCTAACTTTTGCAACCCATAGACTGTAGCCCACCAGGCTCCTCTATCCATAGGAATTCCCAGGTAAGAATACTAGAATGGGTTGCCATTTCCTTCTCCAGGGAATCTTCCTGACCCACAGATCAAACCTGCATGTCCTGCATTGACAGGTGGGTTCTTTACCACTGTGCCACCAGGGAAGCCCCTAAGACAAAACGCTGGCCCATAAATAAGTTTTAGCAAATTGCAAATGATTGACATCATACAAATATGCTCTTGTACCCCCAAATAATTAAATTTGAAATATGTCAGCCCCCTCTGTATCCACTGGTTTACCTTGGCACATTGCAGATCCAAAATATTTGAAACAAAATTTCTGAAAGTTTCAAAAAGCAAAACTTGAATTTGCTGGATGCCAGCAATATTTATATAGCATTTACATTGGATTAGGTATCAGATGATAAAGAATCTGCCTGCAATGCAGGAGACCCAGGTTTGATCCCTGGGTCAGGAAGATTCCCCTGGAGAAGGGAATGGCAACCCACTCCAGTACTCTTGGCTGGAGAATTCCACGGACTGAGGAGCCTGGTGTGTTATAGTCCGTGGGGTCACGAAGGGTCGAACACGACTGAGTTACTAACACTTTCACTTCACTTTCAGGTATTATAAGTGACCTAGAGATGATTTAAAGTATATGGAAGTATGTGCAAAGGCTATATACAAATACTATACAATTTTATATAAGGGACTTAGTCATCCATGAGTTTTAGTATCTGGGATGGGAGGTCCTAAAACCAATCCCCAGCAGATACCAAGGGATGATTGTAAATAACAAGATATTTAGAAACTTAACATGGGTCAACGAAGAAAACCACATGAAAATTTAGGGGTTAAGCTAAAAACATAAAAATTATGTTTATACTATGTTTTAATCTATTAAGTGTGCTATATTTAGCACTTTGTCTAAAAAAGTAACGTATATAATTGCTAAAAAATTCTGTCATCAGAACCTTTAGCTTGTCCTGATCTTTTTGCAGTGGTAACGTCAAAGATGACAGGTCATCGTAACAAATACAACAATATTGAAATGTTGTGAGAATTACCAAAATGTAATTACCAAAGACATAAAGTGAGCAAATGCTATTGGGAAAATGATACCGATAAACTTGCTTAACGAAGGGTTATCACAAATCTTCCATTTGTCAAAAAACGGAATATCTGGAAAATACAGTAAAGCAAAGTGCAGTAAAATGAGGTATGCCTGCAGTAAATCAGCAAGACTGATGGTATTAGTTTGCTAGGGCTTCCAAACAAAATACCACAGAGGTGGCTTAAACAACATAGGTTTATTTTCTCATGGTTCTGGAGACTGGAAGTGCAATATTAAGGTGCAGGCAGACTAGGGCCTCTCTCCTTTGCATGCACATAGCCACCTTCTTACCTTTCCTTCACATGGTCATCACACAGTGTGTCCCTGGTGTCTCCTTTTGTGTTCTAATTTTATAAGGACACTAGTAATAATTGGATTCAGTTCAGTTCAGTGGCTCAGTCGTATCCAACTCTTTGCATCCCCATGGACTGCAGCACGCTAGGCCTCCCTGTCCATCACCAACTCCCGGAGTTTACTCAAACTCATGTCCATTGAGTCGGTGATGCCATCCAACCATCTCATCCTCTGTCATTCCCTTCTCCCACCTTCCATCTTTCCCAGCACCAAGGGTTTTTCAAATGAGTCGGTTCTTTGCATCACGTGGCCAAAGTATAGGAGTTTCAGCTTTAGCATCAATCCTTCCAATGAATATTCAGGACTGATTTCCTTTAGGATGGACTGGTTGGATCTCCTTGCAGTCAAAGGGACTCTCAAGCTCTTCACCAACACCACAGTTCAGAAGCATCAATTCTTTGGCGCTCAGCTTTCTTTATAGTCCAACTCTCACATTCATACATTACTACTAGAAAAACCATAGCTTTGACTAGAGGACTTTTGTTGGCAAAGTAATGTCTCTGCTTTTGAATATGCTATCTAGGTTGGTCATAACTTTTCTTCAAAGGAGCAAGCATCTTTTAATTTCATGACTGCAGTCACCATCTGCAGTGATTTTTCCACTGTTTCCCCATCTATTTCCCATGAAGTCATGGGACCAGATGCCATGATCTTAGTTTTCTGTATGTTGAGTTTTAAGCCAACTTTTTCACTCTACTCATTTACTTTCACCAAGAGGCTTTTTAGTTCCTCTTCACTTTCCGCCATAAGGGTGATGTCATCTGCATATGAGGTGATTGATATTTCTCCTGGCAATCTTGATTCCAGCTTGTGCTTTATCCAACCCAGGGTTTCTCATGGTGTGCTCTGCATATAAGTTAAATAAGCAGGGTGACAATATACATCCTTGAAGTACTCCTTTCCCTATTTGGAACCAGTCTGTTGTTCCATGTCCAACTCTTAACTGTTGCTTCCTGACCTGCATACAGATTTCTCAAGAAGCAGATCAGGTGGCCTGGTATTCCTTTCTCTTTAAGAATTGTCCAAAATTTGTTGTGATCCACACAGTCAAAGGCTTTGCCGTAGTCAATAAAGCAGAAATAGATGTTTTTCTGGAACTCTCTTGCTTTTTCGATGATCCAACAGACGCTGGCAATTTGATCTCCAGTTCCTCTGCCTTTTTTAAATCCAGCTTGAACATCTGGAAGTTCACTATTTATGTACTGTTGAAGCCTGGCTTGGAGAATTTTGAGCATTCCTTTACTAGCTTGTGAGATGAGTGCAATTGTGCAGTAGTTTGAGCATTCTTTAGCATTGCCTTTCTTTGTATTTTATTTCTCTGTATAAGCAATGAAAATTGGAAAAGTAGCATTTGTAAAATTATCAAGCATAAATCTGAGAAAAATGTGCCAAATCTATATATCAAAAATTATAGGACACTGATGATCTATGACCCAATTAAATAAAAGATTGTATTATACTTATGGATATATTAATATTGTTAAGCTGTCAGTTTTATTCTAAGAGATCTATGGAATCTACACAATCTCAGTAAAAAATCCAGCAAAACTTTTTGTAGAAATTGACAAGATCACTGTAAGAGTTTACGTAGAAAATCAAAGGAGATAGCCTAAGAAATTTTGAGTAAGAACAAAGTTGGAGGAGTCACATAACCTGATTGTAAAACTTACTATAAAACTACAGTAATCAGAAAGTGCAAATGTTGGTGAAAGATGGACATAAAGATCAGTGGGACAGAATATAATCCAGAAATAGACCCACAAATATAGGATCAGTTGACGTTTTGCATAATATTAATAGCGATTCAGTGCAGAACAGATTGTCATTTTAGCAGTGATGGAACATTCCTATGCAAAATAGCTAACTCCAACCCATAACTTATGCAAAAATTAACTCAAAATGGATCATAGATCAAAATGCAAAAATCTAAAACTATAAACTTCGGGGAAAAAAACAGAAAATCTTTTTGACTGGGTTAGGCAAAGATATCATAGTTATGACACCTAATACATGATATAAATTGAAAAGTGATAAATTAGACTTTAATAAAATTGCAAAACTCTTATTCTGCAGAAGACTGTTAAAGAATGAAAAGGCAATCCACAGACCGGTAGGAAAATCTTTGCAACTAGGTATATCTGGTAAAAAAAAAAATTGTATCCAAAATATAAAATATAATTCAAAATTCAACAGGAAACAAATCAATTGGGGAAAAAAAGCAGGAGAATTGAATAGGTATTTCACTGATGAAGATATACTGATGCCATATAAAGAGATGAAAAGATGCCCAACATAAATCATTAGAGAGATGCAAGTGAAAACCACAATGTGATACCACTCTAGTCCTATTAGAATAGCTAAAATAAATACCAAATTTTAGTGCGGATGTGGACCGGCTAGAATGCTCCACTGCTAGTGGGAATGCAAACTGCTGTAGCCAGTTTATACAGTAACCAAAACCTTGCGGCACTGCAACAAAACAGACAGACCAATGGAACAGAAAAGAGCCCTCGAAAAGCTCACACACCTGCAGTCAGTTAATCTTGGGCGTGGAAAGGTTGGTTCAGTACTCCCAAAGATATTTTTCTCCTCTATCTCTGCTCTCCCCTCCTCTTCCCATCTTTTGGAGAGGCACCATGCTGCTTGTTAAAAGTGTGAACTACGGAGCCAAACTTCCCAGATTCAAATCTCAGCCCCACTACTAAGTAGCTATTTAACTCGAATTTTTTTTTTTCCTTTTTTGACCATACTGCACAGCTTGCAGGAACTTATTTCTCTGACCAGAGGTGAAACCCACACCCCTTGCAGTAGAAGCATGGAGTCTTAACCACTGGACATTTTAAATCTCTGCTTGTCTGAGTGTTCTCATGTCTAAAATGGATATAATAGTGTTTACCATATAGGGTTATTGTACAGATGATATAAGAATACTTGTAAAAGGCTTAGGTCAATGCCTATGTGTGCCAACTGAATTGAGTTTCTATTTCCCATGTCTATGAAGCACTGTGATGTTAATATTCCTGATATAAATTTGTCTCTCAAATAGAGGTGGGGAAGAGTCCTTTAAAGAATAGGTCTTGTCTCTCTTCCTCCTCTCAATCTCTGCAACTTTTTCTCTGGCTCCTTCTCATTTTCTCAACAAATATTTACTGAGCACCTTCTATGTACCAGGCACTGTTTTAGGCTGATGATTATATTTTGAATCAAAAAAAGCATTTACCCTCTCTTTTTGCAACATTTTAAAACAAATCAGTACTTATTGCAGTGCTATAAGGTGGAAAGGGGCTTCCCTGGTGAGTCAGACGGTAAAGTGTCTGCCTGCAATGCGGGAGACCCTGGTTCAATCCCTGGGTGAGGGAGCGTGCGTGTGTGCTAAGTCATTTCTGTCGTGTACGACTCTTTGTGAGTCTATGTTAGCCCACCAGGCTCCTCTGTCCGTGGGGTTCTCCAAGCAGGAATACTGGAGTGGGTTGCCATGCCCTCCTCCAGGGGATCTTCCCGACCCAGGGATCGAACACCTACCTACCTCTTATTATATCTCCTGCATTGGCAGGTGGGTTCTTCCACCAGTAGTGGAAAGAAGGAGGGGAAGGCAGAAATGCAGGTATTTTTTGTCGATTTATTCTGTCTTTGTGTTTCTGTCTGACTCTGTCCCTCTCTTATTCTCTTTCTCTGTCTCTGTGTATGCCTCTTGAAAGAAACGAACTAAGAAATTTCCCGAAGTACAGGAAGAACTTGCTGCAACTGAACTGAACTGAACGGTTTGAGTACAGTTTAATCTGGGTTAGTCTGGCTGTAGCCAATTTTAACCAGCAGGGGGCAGGAGTGTCCAGCTGTATAAATCCTTGCAGCTAGCTCTTTCAAGACCTCCATTTAAAAACTGCTTTTAATCTGCTCTGTGGATTCCTTTCCATTATTAAGCTGTCTAATTGCAGTTGCAGTTCAGTCACTCAGTCGTGTTCAACTTTGTGACCCCGTGGACTTCAGCATGCCAGGCTTCCTTGTCCGTCACTCAAACTCTCGTCCATTGAGTCTGTGATGCCATCCAACCATCTCATCCTCTGTCATCCCCTTCTCCTGCCTTCAATCTTTCCCAGCATCAGGGTCTTTTCCAGTGAGTCAGTTCTTCCCATCAGGGGGCCAAAGTATTGGAGTTTCAGCTTCAGCACGAGTCCTTCCAGTGAATAGTCGGGACTGATTAACTTTAGGATGGACTGGTTGGATTTCCTTGCAGTCCGAGGAACTCTCAAGAGTCTTCTCCAACACCAGTTCAAAAGCATCAATTCTTCAGCGCTCAGCTTTCTTTACAGCCCAACTCTCACACCCATACTTGACTACTGGAAAAACCATAGCCTTGACTAGATGGACCTTTGTTAGCGAAGTAATGTCTCTGCTTTTTAAGATGCTGTCTGGGATGGTCATAGCTTTTCTTCCAAGGAGCAAGCATCTTTTTTATGGCTGCAGTCACCATCTGAAGTGATTTTGAAACCCAAGAAAATAAAGTCTCTCACTGTTTCCATTGTTTCCCCATCTATTTGAAGTGATGACAAGTCTAGCTGTGTAATTGGTGCATAGCAAAAATGACTACCGGTATTGTCATAATAAAACAAATCTAATTTGGCAAATTGAATAAGTTTTTACTGATCTTGACTGTTGATTTTGTTTTCCCACAAGGATTTAGCCTCTCTTTAGACCTCCAAATAACAAAATTTTCTATGTCTTTATATTCAGTAAACAATTTCAACTGAAGATAGGATGGATGGAAAAACTAACACTCTCAAGACATCAGGCCTCATCAGCAATCCTGGGCTCCTCATTTAAGTTCTTTGAGTTTTTGCTTAAGAAGTTTATAAAGACCAGGCTGAAGGCTATATTGGCCTAACCCAGGGAACCACACCCTTTAGGGTCTGTGGACATTATGAAGACATGTCCAACTGACATTGAAGGACCAAGGGCCACAGGTATGACCTCGCTTTCTAATCTCTTGGCTTTCTGCACTTAACAGCTGTCACAACCAAGGACCTTCCCAAAAGTCAGACCCACCTCAACGCTATTAAAAACTTATTTTTTAAAAAATGTTTCCAAGGAATTTATTTTTATCCCTTTGTTTGATTTTTATTTTTTTACAAAAGATACGTTTTGAATTTCTATTCAACATACAACTTATCCTATAGTGCTCATCGTGTGCTTTCTATAGCCTTTATCAATGCTTTCTAAATGTTCCTTAAAACAACAGATGGGGTACAGAATATTGCATTAAAGCAATATTGGTAAATCTGGTTGGTAAAGCAGTGGCAGGGATTGAGAGGACTGACTCCAATTTTGAAAGAATTTCTATTGTGGGCAAAATGCTATCTTACAGCATTGCATGCTATAGATAAATCATTTGTGAAAAAAGTTAATTGGTTTTGCAAACTTCATTTTTGGTTTATTTTAAGAAATTGCCTCAGAATTCCCTCATGGCCTAGTGGTTAGAATTTAGCACTATCACTGCCATGGCCTGGGTTCAATCCCTGACTAGGGGAGTGAGATCCCACAAGCTGTACTCCATGACCAAAATATTGAAAGAAAAAACAAAGAGAAAAGAAATTACCAGCCTCCCCAATCTTCAGCACCTACCCCCTGATCAGTCAGCATCCGTTAGCATTGAGGCAAGACCCTCCAACAGCAAAAAAGATTATAATTTGCTGAAGGCTCAGATGATGGTTAGCATGTTTTAGCAATAAAGCATTTTTAATTAAGGTATGTACATTGTTGTTTTAGACATGATGCTATTACATACTTGATAGTATAGTGTAAGCATTTGTTTTATACGCATTGGGAAACCAATAAAAAATTGTATGCCTGGCCTTATTTCAATATTTGCTTTACTGTGCTCCAGAACTGAAATCGCCGTATCTTCAAGTGTGACAGTACAAAGTTTAGGCAAAAGAGAGAAAGAGTGAGCACAAGAGCTGTACTCACCTGTTATTCATTTTGCGGTCCTGGAGCCATTTCATTCCATTATTTATCACCCAGAGATAGGGTGGCACCAGTGTTAATTTCCTATTACTGCTGTAACACAGTTAGTACATTTGATTGCTTAAATTTAGACAAATTTATGATCTTAAGGTTCTGTCAATATAAAGTCAGAAAAGAGTCTTACAGGCTGAAGTCAAGATTCTAGCAGAACTGTATTCCTTCTGGAGATTCTAGGTGAGAATTTGTTTCCTGGTCTTTTCAAGCTTCTGCAAGCAGTCTATATCCCTTAGCTTGTGGCCCCTTTCTCCATGTGCAAGGCCAGCAACACAGCATCTAATTTTTCTCTTTCTCCATGTTGCTCACGTACCTATGCTGCTGTTGTCTCAGCTCCTTCTGTGACTCTGACCTTCCGTCTTGTTGTTGATGTTTAGTCACTAAGTCGTGCCCGACTCTTGTGGCCCGTTGGACTATAGCCCACCAGGCTCCTCTGTCCATGGGATTTCCCAGGCAGGCATACTGGAGCGGGATGCCATTTCCTTCTCCAGGGGATCTTCCCGACCCAGGGATCAAACCTGTGTCTCTTGTTTTTCTGCATTGGCAGGGAGATTCTTTACCACTGAGCCACCAGGGAAGACCTTAACTAGAGAATAAAGAAGACTATTTATTCTCTCTCGGCTACCAGTGTCCTCTGTCATAGAGACTGAAAGGGAAAAGTACATTAGGCACTCATACACTCCATAAATGGGTGGACTGTGGTTAAAATAAGGTCTTAATCCAGGGAGACATCATGCTACCTATAGTTACTGCTGACAACAGGTGGAGACCGTAGGTTGTGGATGGAGATACTGAGTGTGCTAAAGTGCAGGAGACCCGGGTAGAGATGCTGATGGGTAGTAGGCAACCTGATGAAAATAATCAGGATCACAAACAGCTGCCTTTCCGAAATGTATCAGTTGGGGTTTGGGCAGTGGCAGGAAAGAGTTCTCTAGAAAGAAAAGTTACAGATTGTATAATAGACCAGAGTATTATTACCACTTGGGCAGAAAATTTTCCTTTTTCTCTTCTATGTCCAACTCTGCATGTTACCTCCTTTCCCAGTAATCTAGGAAATTGGATTTAACAGACTGCATCAGTGAAGTTCCATACTCTCAAGGTTCCTGTTGGGTTTGGGAGGCACTGGGAGGAGGGCAGAAGGAGGGAAGAGGGTGAGGGTCAGGCATTCCTCAGCTCCCTGACTTGGAGGCTCAGTGTGGGCTAGCCTTATCTAAACACGGACTGCAACTGCTATAGTTACAGCTACTCTAGTCAGGTTCCAGTGACTGGCCTTCTGTCTCTTCAGTGGGGAAGCAGAGGGCAGGTTTGGGAGTGGATACAGCTCTTCATGGCTTTTAGTCCAGGGTGTTTTACCTTCCCCTAGGTGGCACTGTGGTAAAGAATCTGCCTGCCAATGCAGGAGATGCAAGAGACCCAGGTTCAATCCCTGGGTTGGAAGATCCCTGGAGGAGGATATGGCAACCTACTCCAGTATCCTTGCCTAAAAAATTCCATGGACAGAGGAGTCTGGTGGGCTACAGCCAATGGGGTCACAAAGTCAGACACGACTGAGCACACACACACACACACACACACACACACACACACCCCTTTGTAAATAGCCTCTTTATTAAGCAGTCTTCAAATACCCCTTTTAAGAGCTTCATCTCTTTTGCTTGTCTCCTGACTTGATACATCTCTCAAACTAAGGAATAGATCCTTCTGTATGGGAGTTCCTCATGAGCCTGAGCAGTTCAGGGGTGGCTTACGGTACTGAGAGGTGCTTGTGAATAATACAGTTTAGTTTTTCTTTATTTAAAGGAATGCAGCAACCCCTGCCATAGGGACGTGTCTATTTAACATCTTTGAATTCATTTATTCAATAAATAATTATTGAGCATATGGCATGTGCCAGGTGCTGGTGATCGAACAGTGAAGGAAAAAAAAACACCCCTGTGCTTATGGACCTCTGTGCAGTTGAAGGAGACAGATGATGAGCAGAACACATAAATGAAATAGATACCATATGTTAGAGGCTCTGAAGGAAAAATAAAAGCAGGGGAAAGAGATGGGGGAGTTGGGAGATGTGCAGTTTTAAATTGGATGTTCAGGGAGAAAGTAATGTTTGAGTGATGACTTCAAAGAAAGTTGGCAAAATAGTTGCTGGACTGTACAAATGGGATTCAGAATATGAAGCAGGTGTCTGAAACCTTACCTATCAGATATTTACAGGCTGCAAGATTTTGCTGTTTTTGTGACATTACATGAAACGAGCTATTTTCCAAGGATACTCCAGCCAAATTTTCAATATAGCAGCTGTCAGCAGGAGCGCTGATGGTGGTGAGAATGCGCTGAAGGAATCTGGCCATGCCTGGCATCTTTTACAAAATTATGCTGCAAAATCACCCTCTCCCTTTCTAATCCTTAGAACAAGTATATTACAGTGTAAGGAAACTGTCCTCTTCTCATGCTGCTGCTTTAAAAAAAAAAAATGAAAACAGTCTTTGAAGAGTCACCGGAAGAATTGGCGAGGAAAAGGAGATGATTGACAGCCAGGCGGCTTCTGCCCGGGGACTCACCCTATTTTCTCCCTTCCCATCCCCCAGCTTAGCTTCCTAGGGAAGAATTAAGCCTAGGGCAGGGCTTTGGCCCCTCCTGCAATACAGTCAGTCCAGGTAACTGATACATCTCAGGAAATGAGCTCAAAAGGCCTAAATAATAAGATATCTGAATCAGTTAGGATGGATGTTCTGCTATTCTGACAGACAGGTCTAAAGTAATACGTAAGGATACATGTTTCCCATATTGTAGAAGCCTAGGGAACTAGGCAATCACAGGCTAAGAAGCAGCTCTATAAAGACACAAAGGATCCAGGCTTTCTTCTCTACCATTCTTGGCATGAGGTTTCCACCCTTAAATCACAAAGTGGTTGCATGAAAGTTCAGCCATAAAATTTTCCAGGTAGGGATTAGCAGGAAAAACAGGAGGGCAAAGACTACTACACCTCAGCTGATTTCCCCAAAGCCCTTCCTACCAACTTCCACTTAGTTTTAAGTTGATCAAGAAGTGGTGTTTAAGCGTTTTATAGTCTTACAGTAGTGTTTGATAACAGACTTTTTACAAGTTTTCCTACATTTTAAAAAATTTATATGAGGTTTTGAGTTGATATGAAACGTATTATAACTTCCACTGGCTACTGAGTTCCCTCAGAACATCTCATGTTCAAAAATAGATTGATGACATTAAGCAGGAAATGCCTATATTAGCAAACTAAGTCCAATAGTGTCATAAAATATTCATTACAGTCAAGTTTATCCTAAGAATGTAAGCATAATCTATATCAGAAAAGTCTGGAATATAATTCCTCTCTAATAGTCTAAACAAGAATATTATATGATAAACTCAGAAGACTTTAAGAGTGATCACCATTTATGCTAATTTAAAAAATCTTTTTAAAATGAACTAGAAGGAAAGTCCTTTATCTTGATAAAGGTTTAATATGAAAAACTTAGAGCAAACTTTTTACTTAATGGAAAAAATTTAGATGCATTTGCTTTAAGATTAGGAAACCCAAATTTGCTCACATTCATCAGTACTGTTTTACATGGTTCTGCAGTATCCAGTAATCTGTGTGAGAAAAGAAAAAAGGAATATTAGAATTGGCCCTCCATATCCACAGTTCCTCTGTACCCACAGTCCTGCATCCATGGAGTCAACCAACCTTGGATAGTGTAGCACTGTAGTATTTACTATGGAAAAAAATCTGCCTGTAAGTGGACCCACGCTCTTCAAACTCTTGTTGTTGGATGGTCAGCTGTATGGTTGTGGTATTCTGTGATACTGGGGGTTAGGACTTAAACATATGAATTTTGAAGGGACACGATTCAGCCTAATAACATACAGGGATAAGTCACAATTCCTAATCCAGTCATTTAGACGTTTGTCTGTTGCAACACAGTGAGGAGCTACTTTAGTTCTATTTAATGGGGCTCTGATTCTTTTCTGTTTGAGAAAGAATCTTCCTGGAAAAAAGTTATCTTGACTCTTCAGCAATGTTTTAAAATTTTTGATAAAATAGAGATCCCTTGGAGGAGGGTATGGCAACCCACTCCAGTATTCTTGCTTGGAGAATCCCATGGACAGAGGAGCCTGGTGGGCTATAGTCCATAGGGTCACACAGAATTGGACATGACTGAAGTGACTTAGCACAGCACAAAGTATACATAGCATAAACTTTACCATCTTTACCATTTTAAGTGAATAGTTCAGCAGTGTTAAGTGCATTTGTATTTTGTGCATGTAATCTTCAGAACTTTTTTATCTTGAAAAACTGAAATTTTAGTCCCATTGACTCCTCACTTTACCTCCCCACCATCCCCTGCCAACCACCATTATACTTTCTGTTTCTGTGAGTTTGACCATTCTGGATACCTCATATAAGTGAAACCATCTAGCATTTTTCTTTTACGATTGGCTTATTTCACTTAATATAATGTCCTCAAGATTCATCCCTGTTGTCACATGTGTCAGATACTTTTTAAGGCTAATAATACTCCATCATATGTATAAACTCCTTTTCGTTTATTCATTGACCTGTGAATCCAATCATGCATTTTTTTATTCCAAATGTCAATGGACAGTTTGGGTTTCTGATACCATTTTGTCTATTATAAATAATGCTTCTTATGAACATGATGAGTGCACAGATATCTCTGTTAGACCCTGCTTTCTATTCTTTTGGATATATTCCCAAAAGTGGTATTGCTAGGTTATATGGTAATTCTATTTTCAATTTTTGAAGAACTACTATACTATTTTTCTATAGCAGCATCTTGGCACTTTTGGAGTGGGGATTTAACCATTGAGAGGAGCTCTTTCTGGCCCTTTTCTATCTGGATGAGAATTTTTCTGGATGGAAATCTTCGTTTTTTTAATTGAGCGAGGATTCAATTCCTGACTCTGTTGGGTGGAATTCCTCCTGGCTCTTTTCTGCTGAGTGGAATACTCCTAGAGATCTTTCATGAGGTCTTGTTTTGTTTATTTGAGTACCAGCCTAATCACATGAATAGTTCTCACTCCACCAGGCTCCTTTCCTCCTGACTATATGCTCTATCACTGTGGCACTAATGCAGTCTATGATCTCCAAAAATGTGAAAATTTTTATGAAGGCTACTTTGGAGCTATCAATGTCCCCTCTCTGGGGTTCTTTGGGATCTCCCCAAGCTGGTTCATTTATGGGAGGCCCATGCATCTTAAGGGCCAAAAACTGCTTCTAGAAATGGTCTTATTTCTCTTGGTATGAAGAAACTGAAAAGTAACTTCCTCAATATCACTTTAATCAGGCCACCCAACTGCCGGGAGCCAGTGTGAGGAATCCCGCCCGTGACAAGGTCATGAGGAAGGAAGCTGACATACGCAAGGCGTGCTCAGACTTCAGGGGCCCCTCTGGAAATTCCTAAGCATGTACCCCAACAAAAATCTGCCGGCTTTTGTGCTCTGCTTTTCCACTCTTCTGATATTTTCTGGAAAAAGTCAATTCAGGGCTTTAGTCTTCTGCATTTAAAAGAGTGTTTTAATCCAAAAAACCCTCTGATGGCTTTCTAGCCTGCCTGCAGGACTCGTACAGCTGCGCGTGTGATTGTTTGAGGCCTCCTGACCGCAGGAGGCACAGGAAGCTTAAAACATCCTAGGAATGTAGGAGCTTCCGAGGAGTCAAAATCTTTTTAGGACTGATTAAAGGTTTCATTTGTTGAGTCAATATTTGCTGCCAAATTTTCACATCCTTTAGTTGTAGATATAGTTAGAAAAACAAGTAGTAGACCTTGTGTTAGCAACATTAGATCTTTGAGTTAAGTACCTTCTTTGTTATATCCCACTGCACCTTTGTTCTATAGAGATGTAACTTTAATGTTAATGCTTTAAGGAGATGTAGATTAAAGAAAAACACTTCAGGGGAAACAAGATTAACATTCATTAAGGAAGAGAGCCAAAAAGTGTTTAACAAGCCTCTTGGCCAGAAGATAATGTAAATCACCTGAGACCTTTTGTATAAGACATTCCAACATGTATACTATCATGTGAATTGAATCGCCAGTCTATGTCTGACGCAGGATGCAGCATGCTTGGGGCTGGTGCATGGGGATGACCCAGAGAGATGTTATGGGGAGGGAGGTGGGAGGGGGGTTCATGTTTGGGAATGCATGTAAGAATTAAAGATTTTAAAATTAAAAATAAATTAAAAAAAAAAAAAGAAAGAAAGAGTCTGAGCTGCGAACGCTACATAATCTTGTGTTACCCATTGATCTCTGTTTTATCAAAAGTATAAAAGGCCTTCTGAACAATAAAGGATGGGGCCAGCTTCTCGGGGCCAGCTTCTGGGGCCGGGGGCCAGCTTCTTGGACCAGCTTCTCTAACTAGTCTCCCGGCCTGGTTTCTTGGCACTCTGGCTCCCCCCGTGTCTCTCTCTCTCTCTTTCTTCTTCTCTCTCTTTCCCTCTCTCTGCTCTTTACTTTAACTTCAGGCTGAATCTCCACCTGGGGCGCGGAGGCTCGCCAGGTCTACTTACTTGCCCTGGCTGTTAAGACCCGCGAGAAAGGGAGCTTAAGGCGAGGCACCCTTAGATATTCAAGCGGGCGCCGGTGGCCCAACGTAGATGGTGCAAATTCCTTGTCTGGAATTTTATTGGCCTTCCGCGTAAACCAAGCTATTCAGCCCTCTTCCTCCACTTAATCTTCTTACTACACTATAGTTTCTTAATCTAATCTTTCATTAATAAATAAACAAGTCTTTCCACGCCGACGCCGTCCACCCTTCGAATTCCCTGGATCCACCGGGGCTGGACCCCGGCACCCAACAATCTCAATCAGCTTTATCTGAAGCCATTTAACCTCTCAAGGATCACCTGTGCTCCTCCACCATTGCTCCCTCTTCTATTCCAACCTCAAACACTCTCACACCTGCCTTTTTCTTTCCTTATCTATCTGCTCCTTCAGACTCCTTCATATCTCCTCCACCATGCTCTGACCCTCCTTGTATCTACCCACCTTCCCCAAACATTGCCCACTTTGCTGGCTCCCCAGTTCCCAGGTACATGGACTTCAGGGAAGGAAAGATGAAGGATTTCAATTGTTCCTTCTCAACAAGTCTTTTTTTTTTTTTTTTTTTTTTTTGTCACATTGCACAGCTTGCAAGATCTTAGTTCCCTGACCAGGGTTCAAACCTGGGTCCCTAGAAGTGGAAGCATGGAATCCTAACCACTGGGATGCCGGGGAATTCCCAGCAAGTCATTTTTATGCATTGGTCTCAATCTGCCTTAAATGAAATATGAAAGGACTTTCCTGAACCATGAGAAAACTGAAAATTTCTACATAATTCAAATTAGTGTTGGAAACATATTTTTCACCGCTTCTAGACCTTTATTAATTAGCTAAACTTCTTGTGGTTCCCAGAGATGCCAGGACCCACTTACAGTTTTAAAAAGCTAATGAAGACTTGTATTAAATGAAAATTCAACCTAGATCAAACATAGGGCTAAGAACAGTGGAAAATAGCCCAGATTCTATCCCTACAGAATAGACTGCTCAAAGATTCAAGGGTATAGATAATAAGCAGGCAAATCAGTCTCTAACTATAGGCTGCTGCTGCTGCTAAGTCACTTCAGTCGTGTCCGACTCTGTGCGACCCCATAGATGGCAGCCCATGAGGTTCCCCCATCCCTGGGATTCTCCAGGCAAGAACACTGGAGTGGGTTGCCATTTCCTTCTCCAATGAATGAAAGTGAAAAGTGAAAGTGAAGTCGCTCAGTCGTGTCTGACTCTTAGTGACCCCATGTACTGCGGCCCACCAGCCTCCTCTGTCCATGGGATTTTCCAGGCAAGAGTGCTGGAGTGGGGCACCATTGCAATTATATTATTACAAAACATTGGGAAGGATTATTTAGGTCTAACCCTGAAGACCTCATGGTATCAGGGTTTAGATATCAGTTTGTTAATGGGGTCTGTGCAGAACTTAGGCTGTTCAAAATCGTATTAATTGGTAGAATGTTCCTCATTCCAAAATCCATGCACAGGCTGATAAAATTAAATCCACAATATGTAAGCTCCTGGCTTAAACAGCTTGAATAAAATCAGAGGTTTGAAAGGACTACCAAAAAGCACAGTCCTGAGGATGAAGAAATGATGAGAAAAAATAATGAAATCCCCTGGACAGTATGACTTCATCAAAATTATAGATTTCTTTTCAATGAAAGACATTGTGGACAAAGTTAATAAACATCTAGCAAGTTAGGGGAAAGCATTAAATATTATCTGATACAGATGAGGTGCTGATATGTCAAATATATGAGAAACACCTCCAAGTCAATATTGACAAAGAAACCCAATGGAAACAGGGGCAAACTCTCAGAAAAGGAAACCTCATGTCTGACATGCACACGAAGAGATACATGAAGTCATTAGTAAGTAGATACATACAAAATTCAGTGAAATAAAACTTTCTATCAGATTGGTTAAAAGTAAATGTAAAATGAGTCATGTATGGATGTGAGAGTTGGACTATAAAGAAAGCTGAGCACTGAAGAATTGATGCTTTTGAACTGTGGTGTTGGAGAATACTCTTGAGAGTCCCTTGGACTGCAAGGAGATCCAACCAGTCCATCCTAAAGGAGATCAGTCCTGAATATTCATTGGAAGGACTGTGCTGAAGCTGAAACTCCATTACTTTGGCCACCTGATGCGAAGAACTGACTCATTGGAAAAGACCCTGATGCTGGGAAAGATTGAAGGCAGGAGGAGAAGGGGACGACAGAATGAGACGGTTGGATGGCATCACCTACTCGATGGACATGGGTTTGAGTAAGCTCCAAGAGTTGGTGATGGACAGGGAAGCCTGGCGTGCTACAGTCCATGAGGTCACAAAGAGTTGGATATGACTGAACAACTGTACTGACTGAAAATAGTAGTAGGAAAGTGGAGGTACAGGAACCCTCATATGCTGCTAGAGACAAATGGAGTTTGTTCACCCATTCTGTAAAGCAGTCTGGCAGTCCATGGTCTAAATATACATATTCATAAATATATGAATATACATTGCTTATATATGTAAGTTACATTTAAATAATTGTTATTATATATAGTATGTATATAATTTTTATATATTTGCATATAAAGAGATGCATAGACATTTAGACTATATTTATATATTGAGAGATATTCCTAAGTTTGTTCATTTGCCTTTCAATGTTTTCAAAGATTGCCATCCCTTAGCTGTATTTCTGCCCTGAGAAAGCTCCAGGTCAGGAGCAAAAGAGGCAATTGTATTCTGTCAGTTCAGTTCAGTTCAGTTGCTCAGTTGTGTCCGACTCTTTGAGACATGAAAGAGGCCTCCCTATCCATCACCAACTGCCGGAGTCTACGCAAACCCATGTCCATTGAGTCAGTGATGCCATCTAACCATCTCATCCTGTCATCCCCTTTTCCTCCTGCCCTCAATCTTTCCCAGCATCAGGGTCTTTTCAAATGAGTCAGCTCTTCCCATCAGGTGGCCAAAGTATTAAGAGTTTCAGCTACAAGATCAGTCCTTCCAATGAACACCTAGGACTGATCTCCTTTAGGATGAACTGGCTAGATCTCCTTGCAGTCCAAGGGCCTCTCAGGAGTCTTCTCCAACACCACAGTTCAAAAGAATCAGTTCTTCTGCACTCAGATTTTTTCACAGTCCAAATCTCACATCCATATATGACTACTGGAAAAACCATAGCCTTGACTAGAAGGACTTTTGTTGGCCAAGTAATGTCTCTGCTTTTTAATATGCTGTCTAGACGGGTTCCAAATAGGAAAAGTAGCATGTCAAGGCTGTATATTGTCACCCTGCTTATTTAACTTATATGCAGAGTACATCATGAAAAACGCTGGGCTGGAAGCACAAGCTGGAATCAAGATTGCTGGGAGAAATATCAATCACCTCAGATATGCAGATGACACCACCCTTATGGCAGAAAGTGAAGAGGAACTGAAAAGCCTCTTGATGAAAGTGAAAGAGGATGAAAGTGAAACAGGATGTTGAGGCTTAAAGCTCAACATTCAGAAAACTAAGATCATGGCATCAGGTCCCATTACTTAATGGCAAATGGGGGGGAAACAATGGAACCAGTGTCAGACTTTATTTTGGGGGCTATAAAATCACTAAAGATGGTGATTGCAGCCATGAAATTAAAAGACACTTACTCCTTGGAAGGAAAGTTATGACCAACCTAGATAGCATATTCAAAAGCAGAAATATTACTTTGCCAACAAAGATCCATCTAGTGAAAAATATGGCTCTTCCAGTGGTCATGTATGGATGTGAGAGTTGGACTGTGAAGAAAGCTGAGCACCAAAGAACTGATGCTTTTGGACTGTGGTGCTGGAGAAGACTCTTGCAAGTCCCTTGGACTGCAAGGAGATCCAACCAGTCCATCCTAAAGGAGATCCTGTGTGTTCATTGGAAGGACTGATGCTGAGGCTGAAACTCCAATACTTTGGCCACCTCGTGCAAAGAGTTGACTCATTGGAAAAGACCCTGATTCTGGGAGGGACTGGGGGCAGGAGAAGAAGGGGACGACGGAGGATGAGATGGCTGGATCGCATCACCGATGTGATGCACATGAGTCTGAGTGAACTCCGGGAGTTGGTGATGGACAGGGAGGCCTGGCGTGCTGCGATTCATGGGATCACAAAGAGTCGGACATGACTGAGCGACTGAACTGAACTGAGGTTGGTCATAACTTTCCTTCCAAAGAGTAAACGTCTTTTAATTTCATGGCTGCAATCACCATCTGCAGTGATTTTGGAACCCAAAAAAATAAAGTCAGCCACTGTTTCCACTGTGTCCCCATCTATTTGCTGTGAAGTGATGGGACCAGATGCCATAATCTTAGTTTTCTGAATGTTGAGCTTTAAGCCAACTTTTTCACTCTCCTCTTTCACTTTCATCTTTAGTTCCTCTTCACTTTCTGCCATAAGGGTGATGTCATCTGTATATCTGAGGTGATTGATATTTCTCCCAGCAGTCTTGATTCCAGCTTGTGCTTCCTCCAGCCCAGTGTTTCTCATGATGTACTCTGCATAGAAGTTAAATAAGCAGGGTGACAATATACAGCCTTGGCGTACTCCTTTTCCTATTTGAAACCAGTCTGTTGTTCAGTCCTTCAGAAAACCCCCCGACAGATCACAGACAAATACAATTCCTTGGGAAACAAGTTTCCCTAAATCACTCCAGAACAAGGAACCCACACCAAGAACACTAACTGCCATCCAGAAAGTGTTGGGGTGGAGAGGAGGCATGGGACAAATCTAAGTTAAAACACAACAGACACATTTTTCTTGACTAAGTGCTCTCTTGGTTGCAATAATCTTTGACTGCTTTCCAGAGTTCTGATAAAGTTGATTCTGACAGTTTTGGTCATTTTTTTGGTGTTTCTATGAAGGGACAATTCCTTCAAGCTACCTACTCCACCATTTTGACCACATCTGGCCTCACCAATAATTAAAAAAAGAAAAGAAACCAGCTGCCCCTGAATCTGTCATTGCTTCCCTGGTGACTCAGATCGTAAAGAATCTTCCTATAATGCAAGAGACCTGGATTTGATTCCTGGGTTGGGACGATCCCCTGGAGAAGGGAATGGTAACCCACTCTAGTATTCCTGACTGGAGAATTCCATGAACAGAGGAGCCTGGAAGGCCGACAGTCCATGGGGTCATAAAGAGTCAGACACGACTGAGCAACACACACATATGTCTCTAAATACCATATAGTGAAGATTTGCTCACTATTCTAGGCTATGTATTAAGAGGACATGGAGCACATACTTTTTGAGCACCAGTCATGTTGCAAACACTTTGCTAGAATTTTTTCATTTATTAAATCATCACTGACTAGCTTGGGTCATCTGTGGTCTTGTGCATTTCTGTAAAACAAGTGGATTAAATGATCTCCAACCTCCTTTTAGACCTTTTAGAACTAACACCCAAAAAGATGTCCTTTTCATTATAGGGGACTGGAATGAAAAAGTAGGAAGTCAAGAAACACCTGGAGTAACAGGCAAATTTGGCCTTGGAATACAGAATGAAGCAGGGCAAAGGCTAATAGAGTTTTGCAAAAGAACGCACAGGTCATAGCAAACACCCTCTTCCAACAACACAAGAGAAGACTCTATACATGGACATCACCAGATGGTCAACATCAAAATCAGATTGATTATATTCTTTGCAGCCAAAGATGGAGAAGCTTATACAGTCAGCAAAAACAAGACCAGGAGCTGACTATGGCTCAGATCATGAACTCCTTATTGCCAAATTCAGATTTAAATTGAAGAAAGTAGGGAAAACCACTAGACCATTCAGGTATGACCTAAATCAAATCCCTTATGATTATCCAGTGGAAGTGACAAATAGATTTAAGGGACTAGGTCTGATAGATAGAGTGCCTGATGAACTATAGACAGAGGTTCGTGACATTGTACAGGAGACAGGGATCAAGACCATCCCCATGGAAAAGGGGGGGATGGTGTACAAAAAATGCAAAATGGCTGTCTGGGGAGGCCTTACAAATAGCTGTGAAAAGAAGAGAAGCAAAAGGCAAAGATGAAAAGGGAAGATATAAGCATCTGAATGCAGAGTTCCAAAGAATAGCAAGAAGAGATAAGAAAGCCTTGCTCGGGGATCAATGCAAAGAAATGGAGGAAAACAACAGAATGGGAAAGACAAGAGATCTCTTCAAGAAAATTAGAGATACCAAGGGAACATTTCACACAAACATGGGCTTGATAAAGGACGGAAATTGTATGGACCTAACAGAAGCAGAAGATATTAAGAAGAGATGGCAAGAATATACAGAAGAACTGTACAAAAAAGATCTTCACGACCAAGATAACCACGATGATGTGATCACTCACCTAGAGCCAGACATCCTGGAATGCAAAGTCAAGTGGGCCTTAGAAAGCATCACTATGAACAAAGCTAGTGGAGATAATGGAATTCCAGTGGAGCTATTTCAAATCCTGAAAGATGATGCTGTGAAAGTGCTGCACTCAATATGCCAGCAAATTTGGAAAACTCAACAGTGGCCACAGGACTGGAAAAGGTCAGTTTTCATTCCAATCCCAAAGAAAGGCAATGCGAGAGAATGCTCTAACTACCACACAATTGCACTCATCTCACATGCTAGTAAAGTAATGCTCAAAATTCTCCAAGCCAGGCTTCAGCAGTACGTGAACCATGAACTTCCAGATATTCAACCTGGTTTTAGAAAAGGTAGAGGAACCAGAGATCAAATTGCCAACATCTGCTGGATCATGGAAAAAGCAAGAGAGTTCCAGAAAAACATCTATTTCTGCTTTATTGACTATGCCAAAGCCTTTGACTGTGTGGATCACAAGAAACTGTGGAAAATTCTGAAAGAGATGGGAATACCAGACCACTTGACCTGCCTCTTGAGAAACCCATATGCAGGTCAGGAAGCAACAGTTAGAACTGGACATGGAACAACAGACTGGTTCCAAATAGGAAAAGGAGTACATCAAGGGTGTATATTGTCACCCTGCTTATTTAACTTCTATGCAGAGTACATCATGAGAAAGGCTGGGCTGGAAGAAGCACAAGCTGGAATCAAGATTGCTGGGAGAAATATCAATCACCTCAGATATGCAGATGACACCACCCTTATGGCAGAAAGTGAAGAGGAGCTAAAAAGCCTCTTGATGAAAGTGAAAGAGGAGAGTGAAAAAGTTGGCTTAAAGCTCAACATTCAGAAAACGAAGATCATGGCATCTGGTCCCACCACTTCATGGGAAATAGATGGGGAAACAGTGGAAACAGTGTCAGACTTTATTTTTGGGGGCTCCCAAATCACTGCAGATGGTGACTGCAGCCATGAAATGAAAAGACACTTACTCCTTGGAAGGAAAGTTATGACCAACCTACGTAGCATATTCAAAAGCAGAGACATTACTTTGCCAGCAAAGGTCTGTTTAGTCAAGGCTGTGGTTTTTCCTGTGGTCATGTATGGATGTGAGAGTTGGACTGTGAAGAAAGCTGAGCACCAAAGAATTGATGCTTTTGAACTGTGGTGTTGGAGAAGACTCTTGAGAGTCCCTTGGACTGCAAAGAGATCCAACCAGTCCATTCTAAAGGAAATCAGTCCTGGGTGTTCTTTGGAAGGACTGATGCTAAGGCTGAAACTCCAATACTTTGGCCACCTCATGCGAAGAGTTGACTCATTGGAAAAGACTCTGATGCTGGGAGGGATTGGGGGCAGGAGGAGAAGCGGACGACAAAGGATAAGATGGCTGGATGGCACCATGGACTCGATGGACATGAGTTTGAGTGAACTCCGGGAGTTGGTGATGGACAGGGAGGCCTGGCAAAGAGTCAGACCCAATTGAGTGACTGAACTGAACCTCCTTTCTAGCTCTAAGCCCATATGATCCAAAAAGATTTTGCTTTGTCTTTCGAAAAGAAGCAGAGTATACTTACCATTGAAATGGAAACATGTTAGAAAAAAGAAAAGATCAATCGCTGAAAAATAAACTCAATGTTCTACCTGATGTAATACTGGTGATTCATGGGGCTTCTAGATGTCAGTCTGGCTAATGGTAGAGTGAGGCAAAGAGCAGGCAACTGGGAAACAGGAAGGTTCGAGGAAGGGAACCAAAAAAATTAAATTCCTGTCTTTAAAACCTTTTATTTTTCTGTTGCTCTTTTTGGCTGCGGAGAAGAAAACATGCTCTGGTGTTCCAAGGGCTGGAAATGGGAAAATTGGCAGAAGATAGAGAGAGAAGGGAGTTAGAACTGTCAGGGAAAAGTGCAGATGACAGACATAGTTTCTTAAATATACTTATGGATTCAAGAACTGTTGAATTATCCCATCTCTCTCTTTCTCTTTTTTTTTTTTTTTTTGTAGTTTTGAAATTAAATGAAAAGAGACAGGTAAGAAAAATAAATAAAAAGCTACAGAACTGAAACTGGAATGATTTAATTACTCTACCACAAAATAGCATGATCTTCAGATCCTAGTGTATGGAATACGTGACTTTCTCAGCAAACAGATACAGTTTATTATCAAAAGTACACAAAGGATTCCTCTGTTCACCTACCTGGTGCTCTGCCAGGTAAAATTAGTCCTATCATAGACAGGAACTATAAAAAATATATGAAGACCAAAAACTTAATCAGAGGGTAGGAATGTGAAATTGGTTTGTTTTCATATTCCTGCTATTGGTATGATTTTAATTCTAACACTGATTTTAAAAATGCAAAGTCATCAATCCTATAACAGTAATTTATGAGATTTACCAAGTGTCAGATATATATTACCAGAACCACAAAAGTCATCTTTGACTGTAGAGTAACTAAATCTTGATCAAGAACCTACATTGTTTTCACTGATCCTAAGAAGTCTTGGTTGTTATTCAAGTTTTATTTCAAAGAGTTGAGACATTTATGTCTGGCACATACCATATGCCATATACAGTTGTTTCTACAATGGCCAAGTATTTTTACAGGTCAGGTCTTAAAATTTGAAGAAAGAAGTCTCATCCTAGTAGCAGCATTCATTTACTCACTCACTTGCTCATTCATTCAGTAACTCAATGAATATTTCTTGAGGGGAGGAAGCAGCTGTTTGGGAGAAGATGTACAGTGGCCGGTGTAATACATGGCAGCCCTCACTTCCACAAGATTTATCCCAGTTCTCTCTGTGGGAGCTGGAGGTTGCCTACAGTGTATCCTCTAGTCACTTATTTTGTTTTCCTTTGCTTGAACTCTTATTTTGAAAAGTTTCTCAGTACTTTGTTCCTCTGTTATAGAGGACAAGAATCCCGGTAACCAGAATGAATGTTTATTGAAGATTAGTATATACATGCCAGTTTCCAGGAGCATAGCAATGACTAATACAGGGGCCTTTCCATCAGAGACCTTGTAGTATAGCAGGGAGACAGAAAAATAAGCTTATAGTTAGATGGAACTATGTTATTCTCTGGGCTTCGCTGGTGGTGCAGGGGTAAAAAATTTGCCTGCCAATGAAGGAGACGCAAGATATATGGGTTTGATCTCTGGGTTGGGAAGATCCCCTAGAGAAGGAAATAGAAACCCACTCCAGTATTTTTGCCTGGAAAATCCTATGGACAGAGGAGCCTGGCGGGCTACAGTCCAGCGGGTCCCAAAGAGTCGAACACGACTGAGCAACCGAGCACATCTACACAGTAACTGAACTGGGCTTCCTTGAGTCTGCTTTCCTCATCTGTGAAATAGAAACAGTAATTCTTAATCACAGGATTCTTCTGCAAAGTTTAAATTAAATAGATAGTAAATACATGTATTTATTTTACAAGTTAGACTTACTGTTATGGACCCAAGAGATTTAATTCTCTCATCAGTTTATATTCACATCATAAAAAATAAATTCATTTGGTTGTTTTCATTTATTTATTTCATTGTTTTGGGGGCTGAATATGCATAACATGCCATATGTTAGACCACACAGCCAATTTATTGCTGTTGAGCGCTTCAAAAACTTCAAGAGAAAGTATGTTGTTTACTTTGATATTAAAGTGAGCAAAAGAACTTAGTGGGTCTGAAAGTAAATGCATTTGTTATAGAGCTTCCCACGCATTTCCTCTAGATATGGTAACTGTTATTTCTCTTCAAACTCAGAGGAAGACTTTTAAAGACAAACAATCTGGATGCTGCTTTGCATGGATCACCTCTCTCCTGATTTCCCAATTAGAAAATATTGATCTAAACCAACACAGTCTCCTATGGGACATGTCTTCTAATGCTAAAACACATTTTCAGCTGGACACAGATGTGTTAACTGCAATGAGTTAGGGCTAATCAGGAAGGATGGGAGTGTGAAACCATATGTGCCCATTTGATGAAAAAGTAGTAGGTTGAGAAGTGGGAAGAATGGGCTAGAGAAGAGGCCATAGGAAGAAGTCTAGACAGAGAGGTGGCATTTGATATTCAAGAACAGATTAACAAACAAGAGATGACATTACTATTCAGGGGAGACAATGGACCTCAGGAAGTTCCAGTCAGTGGAACTGGTTGTTCACCCATGTGGGCAGACAAAGCTCCTACATACAGGGACTGACAATCGGGCACTATTCTAAGATGCCTATATTTTAAATTTCTGTATAATATATTCTATAATTATTAATTCTGAAAATTAAAGCTTAAAGGATTCTTTGAGAATATACGTTAAGAAATACATGGACAGTATGCACCAAGAGGCGTCAAAGACAAAGTATTTCTGGACTAAGTAAAATTCTTTAAAAAGAACTGTGAAAGTGAATTGATTTTAGGAAAAATAATTCAGAGAGAATTAATGATGACAAGGAAAAATAATAGAGGGAAGCTAAAATAAATTTAAAGTTAAAATCATAACAGCTGTTAAATGCATAAACTAAACTTATGAGTTTAACAAAGTTTAAATCTCCAAACACTTTAGATTATAAATAATAATTAATATATAATTACTGATCAAAATGAGTAAGAAAGCACTGTTTGTTGTTCAATTGCTAAGTCACGTGTGACCCTTTACAACCCCATCGACTGCAGCATGCCAGTCCTTCACTATCTCCTGAAGTTTGCTCAAAGTCATGTCTATTAAGTTGGTGATGTCATCCAACCATCTCATCCTCTGTTGCCTCCTACTCCTCCTGTGCTGAATCTCTCCCAGCATCAGGGTCTTTTCCAATGAGTTGGCTCTTTGTATCAGGTCCCAAAGTATATTAGTGTGTCGGAAAGCACTTACACATTTGCAAATAAAATTTCTTGTTAATCCATTCAACTAACAGATCTCTCATACATTTTATTCAACACAGATGTCCATGTTGTGTACCGCATGAGCCCCTTACTCTGACTGCATAAATCAATCACCCTTGACCACAGGTGCATGTGTGAACCAGGTGCATCTCCTGCTCCAAAAACAGTGACTCTGTATTCTTTTCAGTGACTTAGGAGGTGGTCCAGCAAAAAGCACAGCAGAATCAGAATATACTATGCATATATGCTTTGCAGAATGATGTAGATTCTTTCTGTAAAGAAATATGACTGTGACATACAAAGAGAAAGTATGTGTTTGATGATAGTATATAGTGAGAAAGAAGCTAAAGAGACACAGAGAATAAGAAGGGCAGCAGAAGTCATGAGACAGCAGAAGATGCAAGGAAGCAGAAGCTGTAAGAAAACAAAATCTTACTGATGTGTAGAAGTGGAGTGAGGTAATTGGGTGAAAGAGGCAGGAGAAATATTAGCAGAAACATAGAGTAGATGTGTCCGGGTAATACTTAAGCATTCTAGAAAAACGAAACAAAATACATCTGCTGCTGAGATTAATCAAGCAGTTGCAGATGCCAAAAGTGTTATGTGTTTTCAAATGACATTCTAGGCTGTGAAGCTAAGCCTTTCCTCTATTCCCATAGCCTGGCTTTGTGGTCGAAACTCCTTTCTCTCTTATTTTCTCATGCACTGTTCTTTGAACCCCCACTGCCTGAAGTATCTAAGAATAATCTAACCTAGTAAACCATGGAAAGGAGTTTGGATTTTAACCTAAAACAATAATCATAAAAGGGATTGACATTTTCATTTCAGAGAGAAGCCCCTGGGATCAATGTGGAAATATGCTGAAAATGCACAAGAGACAGGATTACATTTTGGAAACTGTTTTGAATCATTGAAAGATTATGATGGGGTGATCGATGAACTGGGAAGTTATAAAGGGGGATGAATGAACAGAATTTAACTCAGCTTAGGTGTAGTAAGTGAGGGAGCAGGATTAGGCAAGTTTGATTCTTAGTTTCCTAGTCTGGGTAACCAGATGGATGGTATTGCCTTTCATTGAGAATGGTGATGTATAAAAAGGATCAGTGCCTTTCTGGGGCAGAGTATTAGGTGCCAATGAAACTTCCAGGTAAAGATGTCAAGTAGGAGGTGGAGTGTTCATATCTAGATCTCACACAAGAGCTCTGGAGTTATAAATTTGGAAAATAAGGGCTTGATATCATGAGTTTCAGAAAGATCTAAATAACAATTTCTTGGTTTATTTCCATAGCACCAACTTTAGGAACACACTGGGACTAGACTGTGTTACCCCAGGGAAGCTGAGACTATCAGTTCAGTTCAGTCGCTCAGTTGTGTCTGACTTTGTGATCCCATGGACTGCAGCACGCCAGGCCTTCCTGTCCATCACCAACTCCCGGAGTTTACTCAAATTCATGTCCATTGAGTCGGTGATGCCATCCAACCATCGCATACTCTGTCATCCCCTTCTCTTCCCGCCTTCAATCTTTCCCAGCATCAGGATCTTTTCAAATGAGTCAGTTCTTCACATCAGGTAGCCAAAGTATTGGGAGTTTCAGCTTCAACATCAGTCCTTCCAATGAATGTTCAGGACTGATTTCCTTTAGGATGGACTGGTTTGATCTCCTTGCAATCCAAGGGACTCTCAGAGAGTTCAGAAGCATCAATTCTTTGGCGCTCAACTTTCTTTATGGCCCAACTCTCACATCCATACATGACTACTGGAAAAACCGTAGCTTTGACTAGAGAGGCCTTTGTTGGTAAAGTAATGTCTCTGCTTTTTAATCTGCTGTCTAGGTTGGTCATAACTTTTCTACCAAGGAAACACCATCTTTCAATTTCATGGCTGCAGTCAACATCTGCAGTGATTTGGGAGCTCCCAAAATAAAGTCTGCCACTGTTTCCACTGTTTCCCGATCTATTTGCCATGAGTGATGGGACCAGACACCATGATCTTAGTTTTCTGAATGTTGAGTTTTAAGCCAACTTATTCACTTTCCTCTTTCACTTTCATCAAAAGGCTCTTTAGTTCTTCGCTTTCTGCTATAAGGGTGGTGTCATCGGCCTATCTGAGGTTATTGATATTTCTCCCAGCAATCTTGATTCCAGCTTGTGCTTCATCCAGCCCAGCATTTCTCATCATGTATTCTGCATATAAGTTAAATAAGCAGGGTGACAATATACAGTCTCAACGTACTTCTTTCCTTATTTGGAACCAATCTGTTGTTCCATGTCCAGTTCTAATTGTTGCTTCTTTACCTGCATACAGATTATTCAGGAGGCAGGTTAGGTGGTCTGGCATTCCCATTTTTTAAGAATTTTCCACACTTTGTGCTGATCCACACATTCAAAGGCTTTGGCATAGTCAATAAAGCAGAAATAGATGTTTTTCTGGAACTCTCTTGCTTTTTCGATGATCCAGCAGATGTTGGCAATTTGACCTCTGGTTCCTCTGTTTTTTCTAAATCCAATTTGAACATCTGGGAGTTCACAGTTCATGTAATGTTGAAGCCTGGCTCGGAGAATTTTGAGTATTACTTTGCTAGCATGTGAGATGAGTGCAATTGTGTGGTAGTGAGAGCATTCTTTGGCATTGCCTTTCTTTGGGATTGGAATGAAAACTGACCTTTTCCAGTCTTGTGGCCACTGCTGAGTTTTCCAAATTTGCTGGCATATTGAGTGCAGCACTTTCACAGCATCATCTTTCAGGATTTGAAATAGCTCCACTGGAATTCCATCACCTCCGCTAACTTTGTTCATAGTGATGCTTTCTAAGGCCCACTTGACTTTGCATTCCAGGATGTCTGCCTCTAGGTGAATGATCACACCATCGTGGTTATCTTGTTCGTGAAGATCTTTTTTGTACAGTTCTTCTGTGTATTCTTGCCACCTCTTCTTAATATCTTCTCCTTCTGTTAGGTCCATACCATTTCTGCCCTTTGTTGAGTCCATCTTTGTATGAAATATTCCCTTGGTGTCTCTAATTTTCTTGAAGAGATCTCTAGTCGTTCACATTCTATTGTTTTCCTCTGTTTCTTTACACTGATCACTGAGGAAGGCTTTCTTATCTCTTCTTGCTATTCTTTGGAACTCTGTATACAAATAGGTATATCTTTCTTTTTCTCATTTATGTCTGAATTTCCTTTGTATTGCATCTTAGCTGTCATGTTGTACACTGTATAATTCTGAGACTAATGACTTACCTTGTCTCAATGAGGTGGTCTCCAGATAAGGCTATGTATAGGACCATCTAGTTTTATGTATATAAGGCTAGGACTAGAAGGGAAAGTAAAATTTCCAGGAGTTCTGTTGTTGTATATTCCCAAAGGTCTGAGTTGGAAAGTTTAGAAGGTTTCATGTTCATATCTTAGCTGATATTACAACTATATTCCTTTCTATATCCTGTAGATAAGTAAATTTAACTGGTGTGTCTATAATAGTATTTCTATTAATCTGAACGTTCTACTGATATTTGTCAAAATGTAGGTTATACAGGGTGATACCAATGGATTGGTAGTAACTGAAGTCACTGGTGTGCATAAGATCACTCTGAGAGAAAAAATTAAGAAAAGAGAGAAGGGAATAGAATCCTTGGAGAAATTAATATTTAAGCAGTAGGTGAAGAAAGAGAAAGCCACTCACTCATGTCTGACTCTTTGTAACCCCATGAACTATACAGTCCATAGAATTCTCTAGGCCAGAATACTGGAGTATGGAAGCCTTTCCCTTCTCCAGGGGATCTTCCCAACCCAGGGATCAAACCCAGGTTTCCCTCATTGCAGGCAGATTCTTTACCAGCTGAGCCACAAGGGAAAGAAAAGTCCAAGAGGAGGATAAATGAATGATGGCAAAATCTCAGGGATTAAACAACTAGATAACCTCAGATATGCAGATGACACCACCCTTATGGCAGAAAGTGAAGAGGAACTAAAAAGCCTCTTGATGAAAGTGAAAGAGGAGAGTGAAAAAGTTGGCTTAAAGCTCAATATTCAGAAAACGAAGATCATGGCATCTGGTCCCATCACTTCATGGGAAATAGATGGGGAAACAGTGGAAACACTGTCAGACTTTATTTTGGGGGCTCCAAAATCACTGCAGATGGTGACTGCAGCCATTACATTAAAAGATGCTTACTCCTTGGAGGGAAAGTTATGACCAACCTAGAGAGCAAATTAAAAAGCAGAGACATTACTTTGCCAACAAAGGTCCGTCTAGTCAAGGCTATGGTTTTTCCAGTGGTCATGTATAGATGAGAGTTGGACTGTGAAGAAAGCTGATCGCCAAAGAACTGATGCTTTTGAACTGTGGTGTTGGAGAAAATTCTTGAGAGTCCCTTGGACTGCAAGGAGATCCAACCAGTCAATCCTAAACGAGATCAGTCCTGGGTATTCATTGGAAGGACTAATGCTGAAGCTGAAACTCCAATACTTTGGCCACCTCATGCGAAGAGTTGACTCATTGGAAAAGACCATGATGCTAGGAGGGATTGAGGGCAGGAGGAGAAGGGGACGACAGAGGATGAGATGGCTGGACGGTCACTGACTCGATGGACATGAGTTTGAGTGAACTCCGGGAGTTGGTGATGGACAGGGAGGCCTGGCATGCTCTGATTCAAGGGGTCGCAAAGAGTTGGACATGACTGAGCGACTGAACTGAACTGAACTGAGGTTAGTTTTCTAGAAGATTCATAATAAATGTTCAAAAAAAGATGGATTTCCCAATTTTCATCTGGTAGGTTAGAACTAGCTCATATTCATTTCTATTTAGAAGTTAATAAAAGACAGCATTAATAATAATCTCAAGGTTACCTTTTTCTACTATTTAAAGCATTTAATGAGTACTGGGTATTGTACATTACCTGCAATGTCTCATTTAGATATTAGAACTACTCAATGAGGAAAGCACTTGTATTTTCTTTGTTTAAAGGAGTGGAAACTGAAAATTAGAGAGGTTAAGTAATTTGCTGAAGCTATCCAAGTAGTAAGTGACAGGGCAGAGATTCAAACAGAGGGCTTTTTGACTTGAGAGCCTGAGGCTTAACAACTAGTTGATAATGCTATGAAAGCATTATTTATGTAATAAAAGTTTAAATTTATCAAGAATTTATTAGTGTAATTTTCAATGAAGACAGATTTTGTAGGCACATTACACTCATTCCTACATTACAGGTATGCTTCAATTTTAAAAGTACTACTTGAGATGGTGATTGCAGCATGAAATTAAAAGATGCTTATTCCTTGGAAGGAAAGTTATAACCAACCTAAACAGCATATTAAAAAGCAGAGACGTTACTTTGTCAACAAAGGTCCATCTATCAAGGCTATGGTTTTTCCTGTGGTCATGTATGAATGTGAGAGCTGGACCATAAAGAAAGCTGAGCGCCGAACAATTGATGGTTTTGAACTGAGGTGTTGGAGCAGACTCTTGAGAATCCCTTGGACTGCAAGAACATCCAACCAGTCCGTCCTAAAGGAGATCAGTCCTGGCTGTTCATTGGAAGGACTGATGTTGAAGCTGAAACTCTAATACTTTGGCCACTTGATGTGAAGAGCTGACTCATTTGAAAAGACCCTGAGGCTGGGAAAGATTGAGGGCAGGAGGAGAAGGCGATGACAGAGGATGAGATGGTTGGATGGCATCACCGACTCAATGGACATGAGTTTGGGTGAACTCCAGGATTGGCGATGGACGGGTAGGCCTGGAGTGCTGCGGTTCACGGGGTCGCAAAGAGTCGGCCACGACTGAGCGACTGAACTGAACTTGAGATACTCGAAAACGATAATACATATTTGAAATGTTTTGGCACTAAAAGAGAAACGATTCTGTTTTTGCAATGCTAACTACTGAGTTTATCTGATTTCTTAACTTGTGAAATCAAAAACTATTTTTAGCTCTGCTAAATTGCCTGCTTTTGGCATAAAGCTATTCATTGTTCCCAGGGCAGCACAACTTCTCTGGGCATATGTATGTGTAAAACGTTTTTCATTTTTTTTATTATAAAAGAAATTTACAGAAGACTAGCTTACTAGCTTTACCTACTCAGCAGGTAATTGTTACACAGTAAGAAAATTTTGGCATATGAAATCATTATGGGTTGCTTTAACGAATAAATTCCAATTGCATTCCCCAACATTAATAGATATAAAAGACTCTAAGAAGATTAATTTTGAGTCAGTCATGTCAAAGTAACTAACAATGAAAAAATTAAATTTCAATAGAAAATTGACTACATAGGGAAAGGCACTGGACAGGATCTTGATTCTAGATTACTAGCCAGTTTTTAGAGGCTCATTTTTAAAACCTCCCTAGAACCTCAAAAATAATGTCTGCTACATAGTCCCATATTCTGCCAAAGTTTTTGTTTTTATTTGCTAAATTCATATCTTTCAGTACAGCTGTCAAGTTTCCCAGAAGTGATGTAATAGACACAAATGATTAAATTGCTTTTACCATATCTGCCACCTTCATCTATACTTACTTTGCTTCATCTTAGAAAGGAAAAAAAAAGAAAAAAAATATTTGGTTTATGAATTACGTGTGGTCCAAGATCATATTTTACAACCAGCATTGCCTAACCAACATTGCTACCCACTGACAATTTCATAAGTCCCTGTGTTCTGTGCTATAAAGGTGTCATCAGCTCAGTTGTCTGAAGGTGTTCATTTCTTCATCTACCTTTATCCTCTCTCAAGCTTCCCTCTAACCTTTCTTTGAGGTCTACTCAGCAGCTGTGAAATGTCTTGGGCAAAAATATACTGACCTGCAGAGTTGACTGTTCTGTTTCTACATGGCAACCCCTCCCTCTGCCTATACCCACCTAGAAATTTCCCTTTGAAAGCATTTGCCCACTGGTTGTCAGAGAAGCAAAGCAAACTTCCCTACACACATACACACACACACACACACACACACCCCTGGATCTTCAGAGAAGACCCCTCCCTCTGAGCCACCAGGGAAGCCCCCCTCTGCCTATACCAACCTAGACACTTCCCTTTAAAAGCACTTCCCGTCAGAGAAGTAAAGCAAACTTCCCTACACACACACACACACACACACACGCACACACGCACACACATGCACACACACGCACACACAGACTCTACTGGATCTTCAGAGAAGCAAAGCAAGCTTTCCTACACACACAACTGGATCTTCAGAGAAGCACAGCTTCCTTTTCTGTTTGTCTTTCCCTCACATGCACTTCAAACCTAACTGAAGGCATTTATGTGGGTTCATTATTTGAGCATCAAAACACTGTTTTTAGTAGAGTATCCGTTCATTCAATAAATATTGATCATTTAGTGTGTGCGAAGCACTGGAGATACAGCAGGGAACAAAACTGGAAAAATAAATTCAACGCTTCTGTATTTTCATTTTAACGAGGAGACAGACATGCGGTAAAGGAGGCGAGACAGATCGCAGAGCGTTAAATAGGTGAAGACCTTCCTTGGTGGCTCAGATGGTAAAGCATTTGCTCGCAGTGCGGGAAGCAGTGCGGGAGACCCGGGTTCGATCCCTGGGTTGGGAAGATCCCGTGGAGAAGGAAGTGGCAACCCACTCCAGGACTCTTGCCTGGAAAATTCCATGGACTGAGGAGCCTGGTGGGCTACAGTCCATGGGGTTGCAAAGAGTCAGACACTACTGAGCGACTTCACTCACACTAGGTAGGTGAACAGAGGAATTTGGGCTTTTACTTTGGGTAAAATGGAAAACGAGCAAAGGGTTTGGACTAGAGGGCAGTTTAATGCTCCATTTTACAGGTTAGGAAGGTAAGTGACTGGTTCGCAGTAAGTGTACTTTGTATTGTAAGGGCATGCTTTGTACAATTCTATGGATGAATTGCAATTTAGGTCGGGGGTTGGGGGGGAGGATTAACAGAAGGTAGGCGTTGATTTGGGGTCACTTTTTCCGAGATTCGAAGGGGCAGAAATGAGGGACAGGACAAATGAGGATGAATCCAAAAGGAAGCAAACTGTTTACACCGAAATACAATTTAATAGAAACATAAACACAGACGCAACAAGGAGTACCAGGGGCACTATTCAAACACCTGCCACCAAAAGCAAGCGAAGTTCGAGGCAAACTGTGCCCTAAGCAGACTCCGAGGCTGGGAATTGGGCCCATGTAAGCGCCCCAGCCCTGATCTGGGCCCGCCCCAAGCGTGACCACGCCCTTGGCCACGCCCTACCCTACGGTTCGACGCTCGGATTGGCCACGGCGGAGGCGGTGGCCGCTGTGCCCGGAAGTGTAGCTGACGTGTCCGGGCCGCGCGCGGAATTGTGGGCGAGTCGGCTAATGGCGTCGGCGAGACTGGGGGTCTTGGGCAGACGGCGCTGAAGCTTCTCTCCAGCTTGGCTGGTGACAACGGGTGTAAGCCGAGCCTGCGTCAGCGGGAGGGACCTGCTCACTTGGTGGGCTCCTCCGCCAGTCGGCGGAGCGTAGCAGGGCGGGGCGACTGCGGGGGCCCCTAGGATAAGAGCGGGGGCAGTTGCGAGGAGGCCGCGGGGGGCTCTCGGGCTCGCTGCCCAGGCCGGGCCGAGCCCCCGTGGAGCCCTAGGGGCCAACAGCGCTAGGGCCGGAGACACCCGAAGGGAGCTGTCTGTCGCCTCAAGGAACTGACAAGTGCCAGAGTTGGTTTGCGCCTCTCAGAAATTGGCACGGGGCTTGGTGGATCATGTCTGGCACCAGCAGCCCCGAGGCGGTTAAGAAGCTGCTGGAGAATATGCAGAGCGACCTGCGGGCCCTGTCCCTGGAATGCAAGAAGAAATTCCCACCGGTCAAGGAGGTAAGCTCCGGGCGACTTCGGGAGAAAGCACGGTGAGCGTAGCCGATCCTATTTAGACCCAGTCCTTCAGTCCCATCCTCCAGTCCTGTCTAATTCTCCTTTGGCCGTCACCTTTCCAGATTTGCGAACCGGTGGGTTGTTTCACGAGCGGTTTTATAGTTTTCTTTTGGCAAGTCTGAGGCGCTTTGGTTTTCGCTGCAGTGTTCTGTCCAGATTTAGCACCGAAGTTCGCCCAGTGAGCCGATTCAGCGAATTCAGCTAAGTGTATGGTACCCTTCTCTTTTCTGGCCTTTTTCAAACACGAAATTGGTTAAGCCAGATCCAGAAATTTAGGTTCGTTGCTTCTATTAGTTGTGATACAGCTTGTGCTCCTCAGCTTTCTGGTATATGTCACTCAATTGAAAGTAGCTTTTTTTCCTTCTTGGTAAGTGTCATGCAGTTTTACTCTTTATTAGTATCATGAAGTAGTAATGAATTATCCAGAAACACTTGACTTAGGACAGACAGTGAGGAGCCACAATGACCATGTTAAGCCTTGTTATGAGCAACGATGTGCTGAGAAGTTTGGGCTTAGAGTCAGATAGAATACACCTGAATTTAAGTGCTCACAAGACATCTTACTTAACGATTTTCAGCTTCAGTTTTCTTTCAGATGTAAAATAGAGTTAAAGAATGAGTTTATTAGATTATGATAAAGCTTTCGGGGGGGGAGCATATTATTAAAAAGGCTCAAGTTAATAATATATGAAATTATTAACTTTTAGTCACTATTAGCTTTTTCTCTTAAGATGCCATTTTGTCTCTTAAACTTTTTAAAGATGCTACTCAATTTCTTTTCCCATTTCTGAAATAAGATAGTTAAAGCAGTTAACTGTTAAAGCAGTTATTTTACACTTATTCCTATTTAATGTAGTTTGGTATATACCTACAATTTCATAATTAGAACTTGCCCAATAAAGTTTGAATTTTAGGCTTCTGAGGACCCTTAATTTTTCTGTACTTTGGTCTCATTATTCTCCAACAAACTCCATTTAGTAATTTTTCTAATAAAGTAAGAAAATATTACCTACCCAATGATGAAAACCAGATGTTCCACTTTTGGAAAGATGAATATTATGACAAGTTTTATTTCAGATAGTCAATAGTTTGTTTTAATATCTATTTTCATTATTTTCTCTATGTGATCTGTTGAAAGTTATAAATATGAGTTTTAAAGAATATGGCTGTTTTAAGTATTTTTAAAGAAATAGGCTATTCTGGTTACAAGGAAATGCTCTCATTTAAAAATGTCAAATCCTATTTTGTAATTTTAACAATAATTTATAGAACTGGCCATTCCCAGTTCTTATAATAACTTATAGAAGTAGTGATTCCTCTGTAATCATAAGCCTTTGTGGGCTAGCTTGGAGATTGAATTGCCATTTATTACATTATTTCTATTGGAAAATGCATTCAGAGCTCCACACGGTAATTTACAAAGTTCTGAAACTCGGTGCATTTCTAACCTAGGAACTTTCAATAAATCTCATTATTTTTTTTTACTTGAAACTTGACTAAAAAGGTATTTAGTAATTACACCTACTCAGTGAGGTTATCACAAAAATAATTTTTGATGTGATTATCTCTGCTACATAATTTTGTATATAGTACATGCTTCATGGATGCAAGAACTTTGACTCCTTAACCTGTGGCACTTCTAATGAGCTTCAGTCAATTCAGTCCAGTCTCTCAGTCGTGTCCTTAGGACAGTTCTTTAGGAATTGAAAAATAACCTTAATTGTGTCACAGGTGTGAAACAAGACTGAATGGTGATAGCCTAATGGTGATGGTTTTTTAGGAGCGAGGCTTGACTTTCCAGAAATATTTTGGTTGAATTAATTTTTCCCTGGTAATTTGATAAGGATGCATAATTTGGCTTTTGTTCTTAAAGAGAACTAGTGAGTTTTCAGTGTTATTTATTTTGGGGGGGAGCAGTAGGAGGAGGTGTGTTTGGTGGACCGTAATGCAAAGCCTTTCTAGGTATAAGAAGCTTTTCTATCTGTTACTGGTTGGCTGGTTAACATTCTCCTGGTGTCTTCAAACATTACCTGAAAAATTGTCATTTTGACCCACGTGGAAGCCTACTCAGGAACTTAATATGATACAGATATGACTGCATATGTACTTTGGAAGGGTTGTCTCCTTTCACATTACTTTTTAAACAAGGTAGAATGAAGTGAGACATTCTTTGTTTAGTCTTTAATAATTTCTAGCTTTTTAGCCATAGTGATTGGCTCTACTTTTTTAATAATGAGCTGCATTTTTTTAAGATTTCAAATCTGTTAGAAAAACAGAAGAAAAGAGTGTTGATAAAGGATAATGTCTTACTTACTGATACTTTTTTCTTTGGACTTTCTACATAGTTTTTTCCATATTAATTGGTTTCATTTATAAAACAATTTGCATATTGTTATTTTTATAAGGGCTATGATTTCATTGTCATTTTATAGTAATTAGATAATAACAGCAATAGTCCTTTTTCCCTCATTTTTCTTAAATATGAATTTTCATGTTTCAGCAGTGTAACTTTTTTTTAAACATAAGTGTACTCGCTAATTTGTTCAGGAATATTTGTATAAATTTTTCTACTTTGTCTTAAAAACTACTTTAAGGCTTTGTAAAATCACTTCTATGTAATTGATATTCAGTGGCCCTCAGAAGCTATAAACTGAGGTTTTATGTTTTTAATGAATAAAACCTTTTTGGTCATTTCTGTTTGCACTACTCTGTGGAAACAAATAAGGGGAGTCTAACTGAACCTAGAAGTGTGGTCAGAGTGAGTTTGTAATTCTTAAGCTGAGTCTTTATAGGATAAGTAGAAGGCAGTCAACAGAAGAAGGAGGTCATGCTAGGCAGAGGAAAATAGCATGTTTGTATCCCATGTAAAAGAAATTTCATACCGAAGGTGATTGGGAGCCATTAAAGCTTTTTAAGATAGTAATATGATCAAATTTATATTTACATTACTGGAGGGAAAAATTAGAGGGGATTGAGATTGAAGTAAAGAGAGCAGATATTTTAGGGATGATTGTCTGCACTGAGGTAACAGTAGGGGTTGACAAAAGTTGCTTGCATTGTGGTAGATGTAGGTGAAAGACTGGGTATGGATTAGAGAGCTTTAGCAAGTAAAATTAACAGGTCATAGTGACATTTTTTTATGAGGTAGAAAGAGAAATCTGTGATGCCTCCCAGATTTCTGGCTTAGGAAACTGTAAATCATTAAGAGGAGGAAATGTTTTTGGGAAAAAGGAGTAGTGATGAATATTATTTTAAGCTGATGTGTGACATCCAGGTGGAACTGATCAGTAGGTGTTTGAAAATGATGGTTTGGCACTTAACAAGGAGGTCTCCATTTTAGATTTAGGAGTATTGGTTATACATGTTAGTAGAAACCATAAGAACAGAAAAAATGGTACAGGAGAAGTGTACAGAAAGAGCATATCAGGGCTAAGGAAGGAACTCTGAAAGCACGAGCATTCAAAGGGAAAGAGCCAGCTGGGATGACTAAGGTTATGGGTGTGGGAGAGAAAGGAAGTACTTGGTGAGAGCAAGGTCCCCGAGAAAGCTGGAGTGTCAAGTGCTCAAGTGTATGAACTGGCTTTCAGTCTGAGAAGGGACACATTATTTTCTGATAGAGGAAGGTAAGGAGAAAAAAATGGATTTGAACGTGATAAATTTGAATGAGGGACATAGTGGAGGGATAGAAAGGTGTGGACAGTTTGGCCTGTGGCCTCTGTTTTCTTGGTAAGATAGGAAACAAGCTTGTTGCTAGGAGTAGTTAGTGGTGAAAGAAGTGGGGTAGGAAGTTTGAGGGGAGTAGTGGATCATATTGTAGAAGTGGAGGAGAAATTGACTTGGAACACTTAAGAGTCTTGGCAGGAAAAGTAGTTGAAATGATGATGGATCGTGAAATGTGGGTTGGATTCCCAAAGAAGGTAATCCAAGACAACTTGGATTGGAAGATGGAAAGGTTAAGGAACTAGCAGCTATTTAATTGAATTGGTCCAATTTAATTCAAGAGCAATGGCATTGGGGAGTGAGAGAACTAGAAAGATAAAGACAGATGGGACAAAAGGGGGCTATTGGATTTCAGATTGCTAAGTAGTGCTGCACTAAAGGGTAATGAGATCCGGGAAGTGGGTGACAGAAGAGGAAAGGGAGTGAAGGTCATTGACTTGAGATGGTCACAATTAGGATTTGGATGGATTTTTGTCTCTTTCTTTTTAAATGAAGTGGAATCAGTGAAGGTGTATATAATAATATACAAGTAGTCTTCCCAGGTTATGTACTTTGTGCTTCTTATACATTTAAGTTTTGTTTGGTAGGGGATTTTTGCCTAAAAAAGCAAAGGTTGTTGTGGCAGAGTTCCTCAGTGTCTGGTGTTTACATGCATTAATTGGCTGAGTGGGGCCCTTTGGTGAAAGAGATGCTCTCTACTTACCATGACAGGATTCTCTTTTTAACCAGCTGTTTGGGGACTGAGGCCCAAGTCAGTTGGCTCTTCTGATAAGGTGAAGATCTTATTTTCAGGACCTTATGACAGTGAATAATGAGGGCTAGATCATGCTTACATGCTTAATTGGGAACTGTTTTCCTTTAATATCTTACATCATGCTATAGTCTTTTTTTCTGTTGACAAAGTCAGAGAAATTTGTTTATGGTGCAACCAATTGTGTTCTCATTAACATGAATAAGTCCATGTTTTGTTTAGTTTTCATAATTTATTTTCAAAAGTGTCAACACTACTCAGAACAGTGTGACAAGTGTGGTAGGGAGTTATAAATTGTTTAGTCAAGACTTCCTTTATAATACAATTCTGTATAGTTGTGCAGACATGCTAGTAATCTTTGATTTTTGACTCTGCTCTTTTCTTTTTATGCTCCTATTGACTTTACTCCAGGAAAGGCACATTAAATTCCTCTGCTGCTGCTAAGTCGCTTCAGTCGAGTCCGACTCTGTGCGACCCCATAGACGGCAGCCCAACAGGCTCCCCCGGCCCTGGGATTCTCCAGGCAAGAACACTGGAGTGGGTTGCCATTTCCTTCTCCAATGCAGGAAAGTGAAAAGTGAAAGGGAAGTTGCTCAGTCATGTCCGACTCTTCGCGACCCCATGGACTGCAGCCTACCAGGCTCCTCTGTCCATAGGATTTTCCAGGCAAGAGTACTGGAGTGGGGTGCCATCGCCTTCTCCAATTAAACTCCTAGGGTCTATTAAATTATTTTTTTTCTGATAAATATTTTAGATGCTAACTTTGAGAGTAGTATAAGCAGTAACATTTTCACTAAGACATCTAGGAAAATTTTACAAGCTTATTACAATATTCTAAGAGTGTTTTATAGTGAAAGCTTTTTAAAAAACTTCTGATTAGTCCATGACGTTTTATTTATTTATGAAAGTTAGTACCATAACCAATGAAATTTATTGTTAAAGTGTAAAGTGTATAGCTTATTTTTTTTAACTTAAGATTTTGACAATTGTATTTTTGCTTTCATATTGAATAGAGTGTCAAGGTCAATGAAAACATAGTTTAGTCAAAAAACAGTGTATTGTTAGCACTAGGCTTTGGTGATGTGGAAGACACAAAAGACAGTGTTTGAGGCTAATAAACCAAAAAGGAAGACAGTCTCCAAAAATGGAATATTTTCTTTTTTTTTTTTTCTTTTATATAGTAGTAGTATTTGGCTTCCCTTGTCGCTAAGTTGGTGAAGAATACACCGGCAGTGTGGGAGACCTGGGTTCGATCCCTGGGTTGGAAAGTTCCCCTGGGGAAGGGAAAGGCTACCCAGTCCAATATTCTGGCCTAGAGAATTCCATGGTCCATGGGGTCGCAAAGAGTCGGACAGAACTGAACGACTTTCACTTACTTACTTAGTAGTAGTTAGACTACTAAGTCGGAGAAGGCAATGGCACCCCACTCCAGTAATCTTGCCTGGAAAATCCCATGGACATAGGGGGCTGGTAGGCTACAGTCCATGGGGTCGCTAAGAGTCAGACACGACTGAGCGACTTCACTTTCACTTTTCACTTTCATGCATTGGAGAAGGTAGTGGCAACCCACTCCAGTGTTCTTGCCTGGAGAATCCCAGGGACGGCAGAGCCTGTTGGGCTGCTGTCTATGGGGTCACACAGAGTCGGACACGACTGACGTGACTTAGCAACAGCAGTAGTAGTAAGACTCTTTGCGACCCCATGGACTGGAGTCTGCCAGGCTCCTCTGTTCATGGAATTCTCCAGGCAAGAATACTGGAATGGGTTGCCATGCCCTTCTCCAGGGATCTTTCCTACCCAGGGATTGAACCTGGATCTTCTGCATTGCAGGCATATTTATTACCATATGAGCCACCAGGGAAATTTATTTTCAACCATGTACAAAATAGAAGGTTTTGTTATTACTCTTAAAATTTAATAGAAGTTTGTTTCTAAAGTGTAAAGCATGGCAGGAAGTACAAAAATCAATGAGAAGCCGCCTTTATCTTCCTTAAGTTAACTCAGAGTTGAGTAAAATACTGTCTTTCTAGTAGTGTTGCATCCATGGACTGTATTGCAACATGGCATTTCAGTTTTACAGGTATAAGGAAACTATGGCTTGGAAAGGTCAGTAACTTGCAAAAGGTATGCGTGCGTATCAGTCACTCAGTCTTGTCCAACTCCTTGCGACGCTATGGACTGTAGCCCACCAGGCTCCTCTGTCCATGGAATTCTCCAGGCAAGAACATTGGAGTGGATTGCCATTACCTTTTCCAAGGGATCTTCCTGACCCAGGGATTGATCCATGGTCTCCTGCATTGCAGGCAGATTCTTAAATGTCTGAGCCACCAGAGAAGCCCTACAAAGGGTAGTGAAGCTAGAAAGTGAAAGAACTGGGACGTGAATCCACATGTGCGTCCGTTTCTTACGTGTTCATCTCGTCCTGTTGCAGTCTTTAAAGCATACTTGTTTTTATCATCTTTCCCATGTATCTGTCTTGCTTCATCGTTTGTTACTGTTTGTCATTCTTTGTTTTGACTTTTGTAACACTCTACTTTCCTATTTCTCCTTCCTCTCTCAGTATTCCTTCTCTTTTTCTTTACATGTAAGTGGATCCCAAGTTCTGTCTGGAGACCTCTTCTTTATCTGTGTTCATCTCTTTTGCACTTGGATCTACTCCCGTTGTTTCTGGCCTTACTTCAGAGCTGATGACTCCTAAATCTGCTTTGTTACCTCTGCTCTCTTTACTGAAATTAGATCGGTGCTTCCAACTGTCTGTTAACGCATTATTGATCAGGGGATTTTTGCAGAACCTAATACCTGTAACTGGCAGTTTGTTATGTAAGTGAATATTGAAACACTTGGTCAATAACATTCAGGTAGCAAAAGACTATTAATAATGTCTCTGGCCAATAAGTTGTTAAACATATCTACCAGAGTATCTTTCACATACTTCAGATAGAACTTCTGGTAAAACTTGTCCTATCCCCACATTTCACTTGTTTTGTTAGTGGAATTTATTATTCTTGCTTACTCTAGCTGTATTTGGCTGTCTTCCCTTCCTCAGCTCTCTTTATGCTGTATCCGTTGTCAGATGTTTCTTCCACTTTTGTGATTTCTAACCTATCTCTACTGTTTTCTGTTATTTTAGCTATTATTCTAGCTCCCAGGTATTCAGTCTTATGCCTGGCCTTTGGTATTCATTAATGGCACAAAAGACCATCCTGTATGTTACCACCAGATTAATGTACAACTCCGAAATTCTTAATGGCTACTTTGTACATACGCAATTCCTCAGTATAACATTTAAGACCTTCTTGATCTTCCCATCCTTCCTTCATCACCCTCAACTTTCCCTCAAATCCCTTTAATACTTAGGCCAAACTCTGTTGCTTGCTCTTCATTTTCCAAATATGCCCTACTCCTTCCCTCTTCCATGATGTGGCTTTGGTAGCTTTTTTTCCCTTTTGCTGGCCTGAAATCATCTCCTTCCATCTTTTAAAAGTTAAAATCCTGCCCTTAATTTAACCCATGTTGCTTGTTCATTTGTTACATGAGTGAACCAGCTTTAGAGATAATGTTCTCATTTCATCCCTCATTTACTCATTCCTTTATTCTTTCATTTGTTCATAAAGTAATTTTTGAAGACCTGCTGTGTGCCATGTACTAGCTAGTTGCTGGTCAGGAATAGTTGCAGCTCCTGCCCAGGCTTTTCAAGCTGGCATGTTTTCTTAACCTTCACCGAAACTTATTTTATGTCATTTCCCTATAACTCTTACGTTTTTACCTTTTGCTATGGTATTTTCTAAATAACTCCTTCAGGAGTGTCAGTTTTGCATCTTGTTTATTCTTCTGTCTGTCATGCTGCTGCTGCTGCTAAGTCACTTCAGTCTTGTCCAACTCATCGCAACTCCGTGGGCAGCAGCCTACCAGACTCCTCCATCCATGGAATTTTCCAGGCAAGAGTACTGGAATGGGATGCTGTTACCTTCTCCTCTGTCTGTCATAGTTCAAAGCATTTGTATATCTGAGAAGTACTGATTAGATACTTGTTGGAGATTAAATTTTTAAAGAAGAAAGGGATACTGTATATATAGGCATACCATATATATCAGTTCAGTTCAGTTGCTCAGTCGTGTCCGATTCTTTGCAACCCCATGGACTGCAGCATGCCAGGCCTCCCTGTCCATCACCAACTCCCGGAGCCTACTCAAACTCATGTCCATTGAGTCAGTGATGCCATCCAGCCATCTCATCCTCTGTTGTCCCCTTCTCCTCCCGCCTTCAGTTTTTCCCAGCATCAGGGTCTTTTCCAATGAGTTGATTCTTCACATCAGGTGGCCAAAGTATTGGAGTTTCAGCTTCAGCATCAGTCCTTCCAATGAATATTCAGGACTGATTTCCTTTGGGATGGACTGGTTGGATGTCCTTGCAGTCCAAGACTCTCAAGAGTCTTCTCCAACACCATAGTTCAGAAGCATCAATTCTTTGGCACTCAGCTTTCTTTATAGTCCAACTCTCACATCCACACATAACTACTGGAAAAATCATAGCTTTGACTAGACGGACCTTTGTTGGCAAAGTCATGTCTCTGCTTTTTAATATGCTGTCTAGGTTGGTCATAGCTTTTCTTCCAAGGAGCAAGCATCTTTTAATTTCATGGCTGCAGTCACCATCTGCAGTGGTTTTGGCCCCCCCAGAATAAAGTCTCTCACTGTTTCCATTGTTTCCCCATCTATTTGCCATATGATGGGACTATGATGGGACCAGATGCGATGATCTTCGTTTTCTGAATGTTGAGTTTTAAGCCAACTTTTTCACTCTCCTCTTTCACTTTCATCAAGAGGCCCTTTAGTTGTTCTTTGCTTTCTGCCATAAGGGTGGTGTCGTCTGCATATCTGAGGTGATTGATATTTCTCCCAGCAATCTTGATGTCAGCTTGTGTTTCATCCAGACCAGCATTTCTCATGATGTACTCTGCATAGAAGTTAAATAAGCAAGGTGACAATATACAGCCTTGACATACTCCTTTCCCTACTTGGAACTAGTCTGTTGTTCCGTGTCTGGTTCTAACTGTTGCTTCTTGACCTGCATACAGATGTCTCAGGAGGCAGGTCAGGTGGTCTGGTGTTCTCTTTAAGAATTTAAATTCTTAAATTCTCTTTAAGAATTTTCCACAGTTTTTTGTGATCCACACAATCAAAGGCTTTGGCACAGTCAATAAAGCAAAAGTAGATGTTTTTCTGAAACTCTTGCTTTTTCGATGATCCAGCAGATGTTGGCAATCTGATCTCTGGTTCCTCTGCCTTTTCTAAAACCAGCTTGAACATCTGGAAGTTCATGGTTCACGTACTGTTAGCTTTCCACATATAATCTGCATTTCGGTCTTTTATTTGATATGTTAAAGAAAATTTGTTTGCTAGAAGCTAGAGGGTTTTTTGTTTTGTTTTGTCTTTATTTTTTAGCCCAGAGGTTACGAATAGGATTCCATATAGGTATATATTTTTCAGAGCTTTGAGATTTTAGACTAATTACATGTTACAGAAGAAAATCTTATTGATTTCAGTGTAGTACTTGAGGGTCCCTTGGACTTCAAGGAGATCCAACCAGTCCATTCTGAAGGAGATCAGCCCTGGGATTTCTTTGGAAGGAATGATGCTAAAGCTGAAGCTCCACCACCTCATGCGAAGAGTTGACTCATTGGAAAAGACTCTGATGCTGGGAGGGATTGGGGGCAGGAGGAGAAGGGGACGACCCAGGATGAGATGGCTGGATGGCATCACTGACTCGATGGATGTGAGTCTGAGTGAACTCCAGGAGTTGGTGATGGACAGGGAGGCCTGGTGTGCTGCGATTCATGGGGTTGCAAAGAGTCGGACACAACTGAGCGACTGAACTGAACTAAATTGTTTTATAAGCATATTGTCCTTTAGGGACTGTTCTAGATCTATTAGGTATTCACAAGTGAGGACTTGACTTTAGGTCTTTTGATTTTACCTGAGTTCTGAAATCCTAAGTTTGCAAGGCAACGTCATACCTCCCTAGTCTCTTGAGTGCATTATTCTCCTTAAGTTGCGATTAACTTGAATTTCACATTTCTTCTTTAACTCTTATTTCATGCTATATCCTGTGAATAATTAATTTGGGGCTTTGTGAATTTGTTCTAATTTTGAGACTCCTCTTCCATAAATGTTTAAAAAAAATAAGTACAGTTTCTGTTTTGTTTTTTAAAATACAACATAGAGGGTTTGGTGAAGAGAAGCAGTATTATTGTTACTATTATTATTGTAAACTTGTCTGGAGTTCTAGAAGTGGACATTTGCTGATTCCCTTCTAGTGTTCATTCCCTCTTGCTTTCTTCAGTGATAGGCTGCACTTTTCCTTCATTTTCAACTCTCTGGATTTAGATGAATTAATCCCATTCCGTGCTCCAGGATACCTTGTTTAGTTTGATCTGATTTAATCTCCATATCCACACTTCTGTTTCTACCCACACACAGTGCCAGTGTGTGCTCCTGGGAAGGGAAAGCTTCCTCTCTGTTCCTCAAGTGCTGCTTGAAGAGATCTTTTCTCTCTTTCTGGATAGTGTCATATGAAGTTGTGAGGTATAGAATGGCTGGAACTAATTTTATTGCCAAGTTTTGGAGCTCCCTGAGGATGAACCTACTCATGGAACAAGACAGAACCAAGAGGATGGCAGAGAAGTGAAGCTATAGTCGTGATGGTGATGTGACTCTCTGGATCAAATTTCCTCTGCATTTTTCAATGAGAGGACAGTAAAGTCCCTCCCTCTGTTTAGAACTTTTCCTTTGCTTATTTATAAATGTTTATGTATATCCTCAGGACTTCCCTCATGGCTCAGTTGGTAAAGCATCTGCCTACAATGCGGGAGACCCGGGTTCAATCCCTGGGTCGGGAAGATCCCCTGGAGAAGGCAGTGGCACCCTACTCCAGTACTCTTGCCTGGAAAATCCCATGGATGGAGGATCCCGGTAGGCTACAGTCCATGGGGTTGCAAAGAGTCAGACACGACTGAGCAACTTCACTTAGCTTAGCTTATATATATATTCTCTGTTTGCATAATGATAGGCATTAGTCATATGGGGAGATGAATGAAACATGTTTTTTATCCTCACAGGGCTTACAGCTAGATTGGAGAAACAGACATGTCATAGGAGAAACAATAAACCATAGGTACAGACCATAGATGGCTCACAGAGATGGAAGGACTTTTTGATACTTGCCATAGAAAAACAGGTTATGGCGGAAATGATTTCTTTCACTGCTCCTGGTGCCAGAATGAGAGACACCTGCACCATCTTCATGTTGTCAGCAGTGGTTTAATTTCAGCAAAGCATTATTTGTCACATTAAGTTAGTGTTCACTTTTTTTGTGAATTTGTTGGCTTTATAATTTTAACAGTTATAAAAATAGGGAGTTTATTTATGATTTATTAATATTTATACCTACTTAAATTTGTCAGCAACTGGGTAGGTCCATGAGACTTATGTTTTTTTCCTTTTGAAAGATGTCCTTACACTACTCAGTTTTCAGAGACACCACCAGTTGTGGATTTGGCGGGCCACTGAAGAGTGAGACGATTGAGGATGGATGGAGGACAAGGGTTTAAGTGGAGAAATTTCTTACTTTAGATTGATAGCAAGAAGTTTGAACTGAGGTGTAGAAATGACGTTTGAGAAGAAAAAAAGCACAAGACGTGTTCACTGTGCAGCCTTTGTGGCTGATTATATTTGTGGAATCAGGGATAAACCTCAGATACCTGGTCAGTGACTGCATGGTGGCTGCTGCTGTTCACAAAAACAGATTATAGGGAGAAGAAACCGGCTTTTCTGAGGCTAGGGTGGAAGTTGGAGGTGTGCGTGTTCGGTGATAACATCTTTGAATATCTTGAATTTAAGGTGCCTTTTAAAAATATAGGGTAATAAATCCTATAGTTTAGGAGACAGTTAAGGAAAAGGAATATGATTTAGGATTCTTCAGTATTTAGAAAGTAACTGAAACCGTGGGATTGAGATTGCCCAGGAAGAGTTTATTGAGAAGTTAGGCCAAGGATATTCTGTGTTGTCTTGAAAGAGGAGTCAGCATTTTAGCATTCTATCTTATCTTTTCTGTAATGCTGGCTTCTATATTCAGAGTCCTTGGTGGGTGTGTCTGTTTGGGTCAGCAAAGAATTTTGTGAAAGAGAAAAAAATATTTCTTGAGAGACATTAATTTTAAGATTAACAAATATTAAATGCTGCAGTGTATTTAATACTTTTGGCTTTGTTACCCAATTCATAGATTGCCCTTGGGGAATAGAGATTTTAGACTACCCACCATAACCTGTATCATCCCTATTAAATTCTATAGAACTGGGACTTTGTATTTTTTTGTTTGTTTGTTTTAATGAGGCCCAATTCAGGAAAATAACTATATTTACAGTTGAGTAGTTTCCCTATGGATATATAAGTATCTAATCTATAAGTGTCTAATCAGAGTAGGGGTTACTTTTAAAGCAAGAAGTTAAAGATTTTTCTTCACACAGACAATCTTTGATAAATAGAAGGAAATCTGAGCCTGAATACTTCCATTTATACAGGGCACTCTTGAAGATGTCTGCTAGGCTGAGGTATGAAGTAGCAGTGCATGAAGCGAGGGGGCCGTGATGTACAAGTGTTGTCAATAAACATTGATAATGAAATTTGCAGCAACACAGGGTGCCAATGAGAAGAGGGTGGTGGTACAGTTTCAAAGTTTCACAATAGAAAGTTGGATGAAAAAAATTAGGAGCTGTAATATAGGTCCAGTTACATCTGAGTTAATAAACAGTCCTTTTGATGATTTCTTGAGTTTATATACCTTTTAAAACACTTGTTACTTTGGAAACAAAGAATTAAAATTCGTTGCTTTCCTTATTGTGTGGATGTATAAAAATATTTGTTAAACATATGTTATACTTATAATTTCATTATTTATACTTGTTTATGATTCATACATGGGTCAGTTCTTATTTTTTTGAGGAGATCAAAATAGCATCTGGCAAATCTGAAATCCGTTACTGACATGTAGCATCCAGTATGCTACAGGACTGATTTTGGAAACTGACTAGAATTCAGAAAGTTAGAACAGATTACATTGGATTTATGATGATTTATTTTGATATCTGTTGATTGAAGTAGAATGAAATATTGAATTTGAGCATAGGCACAGTACAGAGGGCCATAGTAAGGAGGGAGTTTGAACATTTGAAATGTTGGTGGAAGAAAGTTCAGTGACCATAGATTAATTTCAGTTGACTTAGTAAGAAAATTACTTAAGACATTTACAGTGGAGTGTATGAATATAACAAAGTATACGTAATAATTTCAGTGTTACTGAATTTTTATAGTAGTAGGTTTGTTTTGGCTTGTACATCTTCATATTAGATCCAGAATCTGACCACTCCTTACCATCTCAGTCATTATCACCTCAGGCCTATCCACCATCATCTTTTGCTTACATTATTACAATAGCCTCTTAAATTTTGCCCCATGTTGGAATCACCTGAAAATTTTTAAAAATGCCAATGCATGACTCCCAGTGTCAGTCATTCTGATGTAGTTTTTGGAATGGTTTGCAACCTGGAGAAGGCAGTGGCACCCCACTCCGGTACTCTTGCCTGGAGAATTCCATGGATGGAGGAGCCTGGTAGGCTGCAGTCCATGGGGTCGCCAAGAGTCAGACACGACTGAGCAACTTCACTTTCACTTTTCACTTTCATGCATTGGAGAAGGTAGTGGCAGCCCACTTCAGTGTTCTTGCCTGGAGAATCCCAGGGACAGGGGAGCCTGGTGGGCTGCCGTCTATGGACACGACTGAAGCGACTTAGCAGCAGCAGCAGCAGCAGCAGCAATCTGGGCATCATGATTTTTTTTTAAAGCATCTGGTGTTCTAATATACATTGCCCCTAGATAATCAGAAAATCAATAATCTTTCCATGAAGAAATTTATTTTGACTACATTTTTCTGCTAGTAGCCATGTGCATTTAATTCAAAACATTTCCATTTCTTAAAGTTTCTTAAAGTCCCAGATATCCATTAGGCTTCTTAGTTGTAAGCAGTGGAAACTAACTTGGGCTGATGTAAGTGGAAATGAAGTTTACTGATAGAATATTGAGGGGCTCGTAGAATTGGTAGAAGACTGGATGAAGCCAACCTTAGAAAGTACAGGAATGAGAGGAGGCTGAACAGCTAAGAACCACTGCAAAACTCATTGCCACTGAGACCATTACTACTGTCTCTGCTGAACAGTGAAGTTGGAAATTCTCTAATCACAGACAAGGGCTTCACGTGCTTGGAATTCCACAAAATGACAAAGGTATACATTGTATAGCCTACAATGGGTCATTCATTTTATGCATCAACCCACTGCTCCTCAGCCTAATAACCTATAGGATGCTGAGTTCTTCCATAATTATTTTAAAAACTTTAGTGCCTTCTACTACTTGTCCTTTAGTAAATGTTAAGAGATAACAGAATAAATGAACAAGTAGCAAGCAAGTTAATAGGAAAACTTGAATATAGTATATGAATACTTGTATATTATTTTTGGAGGTATAGTCACCAGTTTAAGTATGAAATAGGCATGTTTCTTAATAGTAAAAATGTCCTGAGTTTCTATAATGGAAGTTATATATCAATATTGTATGTTAGCAGTGTCCAGTAGAAGTATAATGTGGGCAACATATGCAGTCCATGTGTGTAATTTTAAATTGCATTTAAAAAGTAAAAAGAAACATTTAGTTTTAATGATATATAATATTTAACACAACTCAGTTTGAGTAGCCACATATAAAGTGCTTAGTAGTCATATGTGCATGTTTAATTGCTAAGTCGTGTCTGACTCTTGGAGACCCTGTGGACTGTAGCCTGCCAGGGTCCCCTGTCCCGTGAATTTTCCAGGCAAGAATACTCGACTGGGTCGCCATTTCCTTCTCCAGGGGATCCTTCCAACCCTGGGATCGAACTCTCGTCTCCTGCATTGGCAGGTGGATTCTTTACCACTGGACCACTGGGGAAGCCTAGTCCCATGTAACCAGTGGCTACCATATTGGACAGCACAGTCCTGTGGCATAGTGTAAAATGCCATATGACTGTCAAATACTGCCAGCTCAATTATGCTGAAATGATGTAGACACCTTATGAAAACTGAATGTTTTAAAAAAGCACAGTCTAAAAGTAATGACAGGGTTCTTGGTTATTCATTCTCTTCTAATTCAAAGCGATTTTACTTGAGTTTGCAGTGTTTTTCAATTTTTTTTTTGTTGTTGTTGAGAGAGAAGTGTGAAATGGGAAAGAGAAAATCTGTTTTTTTCATTAGTCTTTGATTTCATTATTTTTTATTTTCTGAAGATTTAAGTGCGAGGATTTAGGGTATTTCTGATGCAGTTGAAGGCATAGAAAGGCAATATGCTTTTGCAATGCGGAGTTTGTGTGAGAATAATCAATTTAATCATACTTCATTACATTTAGTGTATGTTTCACTACTAGACTATAGTATCTGAAGTTTGTAAAATAAAAAAGATAGTAGTGACTGACTCTGTGCTTGAGATTGTATCATACATGATTTCTTTCCCCTAGATAATTCATGTCATTAGTAAGTTTTATGTTCTAATTATTTTTATTCTTGCAGGCTGCTGAATCAGGAATAATAAAAGTTAAAACAATAGCTGCACGAAACACCGAAATTTTGGCAGGTAATTTTTTGCATTAAAAATTCAACAATTAATGAAAGTTTGACTAATGGTAAAAGTAGAATCTTAAAACCCATCAGTTTTTTTTTAATAGCATCTCTTCCTTATGCTCCTCTTCTATTATGCTATCCATAATGATAAAGAACATGCAAAAGTCCCTAATTTATGATCTAATTGGGTGTCCCAGAGATGAATGCTATACTGTTCTCTGAAATCAGAAAGCTTAAAACTACTAACTCCTTAAAGGCAAAGATTTTTCATACTCATCTTTGAATTCTCTTCCTCCTCTTGTCAATCACCTAAGATACACTTACCCATAAAAGGCATTCAATTAATATTTGTTGTATTGAAAGAAAGATTGGTTCTCAGACCACCTTCCCAGATCTCTTTTATCTTTGAAATAAGCAGGGCATTATATAGATGTAACATTTTTTTTGATTGATCCTAGTTTTGGGGGAGAAATTTTCAAAAGTTTCTCTCTGGCACCCTTTTGATACTCAGTCCGCCGCCTCTTTTTCTTCCTGCCTTTCTGTTCTTGCCTCTATCATGCAAAGGAAGGAAACTGGCATTTTTGAGAATCTGTTGCATGTGAGGCGTTTGTGCCACTTGATCTTATATAGGACAACCTTGTGAAGAAGTATTCTTTTTTTAATAGTAGAGCAAATTGAGATGCAGAGAGATTTAGTGGCCTAAGGTTGGTCACTTGGTGAGTGGTGGAATCAAATTCACCTCCCGGGCTGTTCAGAGCCCATGTTCTTCCTGCTGCAGTGTGCTGCCGTGGTACTGTGAGGTTTCCACACTGGCTGCTCTCTTCCAAGTGCTTGTGCTCAACTGCTGCTTGCTTCGCTGATCCTTCATGTGCATTTCCAATTCCAGTGGTGCTGTAGTTCTCAGCTAGTTACAGGAGAAAAGCAGTCCTATTAAACTGATTTACACCAAGTCCAAATAGTGAAGAACCAATACAACTCTTAAGTCTCTTTACACTTTTTAAAGAAGCATACCAGTAAATTCCTAAAGGGCAAAATTTTAAAGAATATTTCAAAATGAAATGAGGATGTTTGGGGCTAGTTTAAGGGTGACAGGTAAGAGTGGATTTCATTTGCCACCTTAGGGTTAGCCCTGCTAAGTTGCATCTGTTTCTCACAGCTCCTCTGATTTTGAACATTCTGATGAAACACCAAAGAGTTATATAACATTATTCACAGCGTTGAATAATGCTCTGTGTGCTTACTGAGTAAAGGGGTAGAGTGAAGTGGTGGGTAAAGGCAAAGGTATGTGTGGTTGGACTGGGAGGATGGGCAAGTGGGTCTGGGAGACGCATGTTGGGCAGATTAGCTACCATGAGGAAATTGTTTCAAGATAAATTATGGACATGGGTGTTTTTAAGTTGGAGATGTCATAGGCCAATTTATATTAGAATGTCATTGCAAATATTTACGTTTGTTTCTGTCATTGCTGATATTATGGTAAGTCCTTAATTCTTCTTCAGTAATAGAAATTTTCATTGAGTCTGTAGTTGATAAAGACTGTTTTCTTCAGAGGATCACTGTCTGTTACAGAGTTCTGTACCACGTAAAATGTCTAATTCATACTAAGGACAAATAAAAAAAATTTTTTCTCAGTTACTATGAATTTAATATTTAAGTGGACTGTTAATTTCATTTTAATTCAGTTAGCTTTATTACAATCAGGTTAGAACAAATCCTTATGCACATACAATTAATAATTCTTGTTTTAATATCCATAGTATCCAGAACCATGTACTCGAGGAGTTATATTAGCATTTAAACTTTTTCCTAGTGTTCTGGCCAAGTATTTACAGCAGTTGATTGATCAGTAAAAATTTATGATTTTAGACCACTGTCATCTTGAAAAATCATGGGCTCCAAAGAAAAAGGGAAGAGTTTAAATTAGTCAGTGTGTCATTTCTCAAGTACTTAATTCAGGGTATGGTTAATATTGAGAAAATTTTTTTGGTAACTTTTTTTAAATTTCCTGAGAAATGTTTACTTCTCTAAAGACTATAGGTTACCACTTTTATGCTGTAACGGATGTTAAAGATATCAAACAACTGAAGAGTCTCAAGTGATATGGGAAATATTCAGAAAATAAGAAAGATTGCTATAAAAATTAGAACCCTTAGTTAGGGTCGCTTGTCAGAGGAAACAGTACTTAGCATAGATTTTAACCAACTTGAGTTTTCTTAGATTTATTTTCCAAGGGAAGGTTATTTACATTGTAGAATAAATCTTTGCTTTACATCTCCACTTCTTTTAAGCATCCTCCTTTAATGTTTATTTTTCTTTGTTTTCACTGCTGTCATGAATGCTGACATAAGTGGAATGCTATGCCAGGTAATGTCAGCATCAATGCACATATACAGATCATTATCTCAACATTGCCTTTTTCTTTAAAACTGCAAGTGAGAGATAGCAACATGAAGTTTTTCATTTACAAGGCCAAATGCCTTAATCTTACATTTGACTATCATATATTATAAATTGTTTTTGTTATCCTAGCTTACAATAAATATACTTGAACTTGACTGAGAAGATGGGTGTTACACAGAAATTATATAAACAGAGAATCTGCTATTTGAATAAATATTGGAAATAAGGAAATCAATGAAGTTGTGCAATCTTTTAAAATTGTATATTTAACCCCGACTCAAAACTGTAACAATTACATCCACCTAACACCGCTTTCAACTACTGTCAGTATATAGAGAACATTTTTACACAGATAATCATTATGTATGACTTTTGTTCTACTGTCGTCACAGTTTCCCTCATTCTTTTCATATCTATACAGTCTTATTGCTAAAAATTCTCTAATTTCAGTAGCAATGAGTAAATATACTTTGGAATTTTTTCTGACATTGAAGTGTTATTTATCTGCTGATTTTATTCAATATATTCTGTTTTATCAGTCTATATATCTGTGATATTTAACAAACATCCATAGAATATCCCATATAACATATTCTTAATAAATAATTATGTAAGAATCACTGGTAGAAATACAAAGATGGGTAATATAATTCACCTACAATCTGTGTGTTAATGCAAGAACTATATTTGAAAAGTATGTTTGTACCATTTGTTCTATTTAGCTTACCTGCTCCTTCATTTACTTTTTGGAGCTCTTTGTCAGAAATTTTCCCTTCCTGAAGACATACTTCTTGAGGTCAGGATCAATATCTTATTCTTCCTTACGTTGCTGCTAGATGGCGCATTACATGGGAAATAATAGTGAAGTGAAGTCCCTCAGTTGTGTCTAACTGTTTGCGACCCCATGGACTAGCCCACCAGGCTTCTCCATCCATGGAATTTTCCAGGCATGGGTACTGGAGTGGGTTGCCAAGCCCTCCTTAAATGTAGGCTACTAAATTAGTCACTCCAAAATGCAAGTAAGACTCTTTGAGTGTTGCCACTAGTATACTTTCAACCTCTCTTTCATTTTACATGTTATGATTGAGTACATGAATTTTGTCATATTTGGATCATGTCAGCCAGTTAACAGAGTAATGAAGGAGACAGATTCTAAACAGAAAATTCTGAGGCTTATATGGTAAATGTCAGGTGGAAGTATAGATGGGCCTGTTATAAGAATATCAGGAAGACTCCTAATCCAACCTGAGACTATGAAGCTGAGTCTTGATGCTCGAAAAGGAGTTATCCAGGCAAATAAGGTGTAGGAGTAATAAGTAAGGGAAGTTACTTAAATGCATGAGGTATAAAACAGTTTGGTCTATTTGGGTACCTGTCCAACTACTGCCATTGTGTGACTTCCTGAGTAGCTTGATGGAAAGAGTTTGAATTAGGGAGGTGACACTTTCATATAAGTATTTTTATACTCTGTACATTACTCTGACAGCAGTGTGAAAGGCATATTTCAGTGCATCATCAGTACAGAAGGGATCTGTTGGTAGACTGCTACTGTAACCCAGGATAGAAGATACGGGGGGCTGTACTTTCTTGCTTGCTAACAAATTGACCTAATGAATCGGAGAGCTTTCTCTGCCACGTAATGTGTTTTTCTTTATTCTTTCCCCCCCTTTTAAAAAAAACAAATTTTAATTTTTATCCTGCCTTTATTATATAATACTTTTTTTGATACCATATTTTCTAATTTTTAAAATTGTTCCAAAATATTTCAGCAAGTGATTGTAACTTAGGTATGTTTCAGTATTTGAACTATTTCTTTAAGATACATTTCTAGGAATAAAATTATTAAAGGATATGAACCTGTTCTTGAAATTTTTCATCACTGCTTTCTAAAAAGATAAAAGTTTATGCCTTTACCAACTATATGTGAATATATTTTTATAGCATCCTTGTAAGATTACTATTTTAAAAAATCTTTTCAGTCCTTGAACAAGCAAATGACTTCTCATTTTAATTGACATTTCTTTTTAATGTTGAACATTTTTCTCTGAATATATTATTTTTTCATTTTAGGTTTTTTTTGGAGTTTTTGTGTTTTCATTATCAAATATTTGAGCTATTTATATAGCAAAATATGAATTTCTCATGTTTATATCATATTATCTGCATTATCTACTTCTTAATTTTTTATCTGCTGCTGCTAAGTTGCTTTAGTCGTGTCTGACTCTGTGTGACCCCATAGACAGCAGCCCACCAGGCTCCCCCGGCCCTGGGATTCTCCAGGCAAGAACGCTGGAGTGGGTTACCATTTCCTTTGCCAAGGCACGAAAGTGAAAAGTGAAAGTGAAGTCGCTCAGTTGTGTTCGACTCTTAGTGACCCTGTGGACTGAAGCCTGCCATGCTCCTCCGTCCATGGGATTTTCCAGGCAAAAGAGTACTGGAGTGGGGTGTCATTGCCTTCTCCATAGTTTTTTATCTAGATGCTTTTTATTTTTACATAATCTAACTTTTTTGATTTCTTGCTCTATACTGAAGTAGTCTTTCTCCTTCCATGTAGTTGATAGTCGCTTTTACTTTCTTCTTGTTTTTCTACAGTTTGATATTTTTCTTAATAATACAGAGTTACACGAGGACCTAGGTGTTTTTTCTTTTGCTGAATTACTGACTGTAGCAACATCATTTGTTGAATAATCCTTCATTTACCTGTAATGTACTTTTATGATGACACTGTTCATAATTTTAGTTGTCCTCATATTGAATCATTTAAAATATTTTCAGATATTTTGAACCATTAAACTTTTTTTAGTGTTTGAAGTATCAGTTTTTCCCATAATTAGATTTTAAAGGTTTTGAGGATAGCGGTTACGTGTCCATCACATTTTATTTCTTTCACAAGAGCTATAGTTTGTCATTTAATGACTGGTAACATTTTAAAAACCTTTTATTAACCCCTGTTAGTGTGATTCATAGTGGGGTACCCTAGTTTAATTCTTTCTTTCCAGGATAAAACCTGCAATTTTGCAGTGAAACTGCTCAGAGCAAGGAAACCCCTAGGATATGGGGACCTGCTGGATCTCTTTCAGGTGTGTGAAAGTACATCATTTGATCTCACAGTTACACAATTTGGAAATAAACACAGAGTTTCAGTCTATTAAAGGAGTTGTGCTTCTGAAGGGACTTATGTAGAAACTAAACTTTTTCTTTTTTCCCTTCTCTCCACACACTCCTCCTCACCTCAAACCCCCCCCCCCCCCACACACACACTCACACACAGGTTTTGATTAAAAACCATTGACCTTTTCCTCTTTTTTCCCCTAGATTTTTAAAAAAATGATTAAAGCAACATACATGTTGCTTTATATTTTTGCACAGCCTTTTCCTCAATGTGATCTCTAAACTCTAAACCTATAGGAAGGTTTTTATGTGAAGCCACCCTTAAGATGCATATAATTAAAATTACTGTTTATAAAGAGAAAGCAGCAATTGCCCAGTTAGAAGACTAGGATTAACTTCTGATTCTTAGGATCATTATGACATTTAGAAGAAGAGAAAAATAACTCGCAACTTTTAAAAAAGGACCTTTATCTTCATTGCGATCTAGATCTGGTAGATACGTTTCTGTTTTTCACATTATGCTTCAAAAACAGAATAGATCGATAGGTTTTCCATTTTGATTATTGTGGATCATCTATTTTGGATAATACAGAAATTTCCTTTGATCATTATATTCTCACATAAACTGGGAGAAAAAAAGTAGGAAGGATGGATACCTTTGAGTTACAGTAAAATATCGTTAAAAATTATTTTCATTACATTAATTTTAACTCAGCTTGATAGAGCTGAATAGCTGTGACTGAATGTATAGTTCACCTTATTTTATTCATTCTAAGATAAGACAGTTTTTTTCACACGTTAATATTCCCCAAATTAGCATGTATTTTACAGCTGATGGTTTCTTAGAATCACTGTGGGCCAGATACTTTTGTAGTTGTCTTTTTCAGTGAACTTGTTCATAGTTGTTGATACTATCACATCAGTTGAGTTGCATGCATTGTTGATATCATGTAAGTTTTGTTATTTGAAATGTTACCCTTGTTGTGCAGAAACTTCCTGTTAACATCTTATGGTAAGATCAGAAAACACCAGCATCAAAGCATGTGGAATGGGTGTCATTAGCTTAGAAGAATATCTCAGAGACAGTAGTGAAGTGCTCTCAAGCAATGAGGCATTGCAAACAATCCAATTAAAAAATGGATAGAAGTTCTAAATAGACATTTTTTTCAAAGAATACATACAGATGGCCAACAGGTACATGAAAAGATGCTCAACATCATTAGTCATTAGTGCTATGCAAATCAAAGGCAAATGAGGATATCTCCTTATACCTGTTAGAAGGACTGTTACCAAAAAAATAAGAAATAACAATGGCCTTCTTGACCTAAAGGATGAAATTATGAGGAAAAATTGTGATTAGAAAGTATTGTATAATTGTTTAATTAGCATAGGTAATTGGCCCTGATTTTCTTTCTGGTGATATACGTGTGTCTTAAAATAATGGTCATCAGAGATTCTGTAGAGGTACACTGTGTTTCCTTCTATGGAGACAGATTCCCTTTCCTTCATTCTTCTGATGACTTTAGGCAGACAGCTTTGAAATGTTTCATTGGTGTCTTTTGAACACTTTTAACTCTTTTAATTTCCAGTTGCATCATATGCTGTTTGCCTTAAAGAGTAGCAGCATAATGTTGTGGAAAGAGTAGTGAACCAGGGATTAGAAGACATATTTTTGGATTCTGGTTTTGCCACCTACTTATTGTGTCACTGGGTTCAGATCATGCCCTATAAACTCTGCATGAGTATTATGATACTCAAATGAGAAACACGTGTTAATGTCATAAAAGTTTTAAATGCAACTTATTAGTATTGAAAACTTATATTTGTCTGAACAAGATTTAATAATTTGGAATGTTCTGCAGAGTTGGAGTGGCATCAGACTTCAGTGATTTTGGCAGAATTGAATATAGCAGGATATTTACTTTTTCAGAATAGTATTTTTTGAGCTTTATTGTCATCTTTTAATCACTCATAAAAATGTTTTGTGGCATTGTTAGGGAAATTTTATGTCTCTGGTTTTGAAGCAGAACCTTGATGCACAAGAAAGCAAGGAAATAACGCAAGGGAGCTGTTTTTTGGAAACACTGTTCATTGCCAGTAATATTTGCTATCTCTTAGCTGTGATTTATGCTGGCATACTGAAGGATTTTACAGAGCACGCTGTAGGGAATAGTAGTCTTTATTTGCCATACCATAAAGAAGCTTTGGGAGAAGAAAGAAGAGACTTTAAGTGATAAAATTAATGTTAACACTAGCTTTACACTTTTAAAGGTGACTCTGGGTGACTTTCCCACAAATTTTTGAAAAACATGTTAAAACTCAAGTTTTGTGTGACTTTTTTACAGGTTTTAACCTATTAAAATAATTGATGTATGCAGTACATTTGAAAACAAATACCAAACATATAAGTTCAATGTTCTTGTGACTTGGAATTTTATGTTATTTATTCAAATTCCCTGAGGATGACAAATGTGAAATGTGTCTTATTCATCTTTGTGTAGCTACCCACTAAGTGTGTGTGTACTGATTTAACTTCATTTTGTAAATTTAAATTGTGTATAATTCAGTTTGTGCATTTTCTAATCTTTTACATTTTTGTTGCTATTTGAAAACTTCTAAAATAACTGGCTTGGTAGAAGGAGTTATTTAAGATTTGGAATTATAGCATGTTCATCCAATTAATTTAAAGTAATACTTAAGTAATAAGAGTAGTAATGTTATTGTTTTTAATGGGTTTACTTCTTGAAGAAGAAATTAGAGCCAGTGAATTAAAGGCATGCAATAAAATTCTAGGGAGTTCTGAATATTCATTCAGAAATGTGGTAGGGTTGATGTATTACTATTTTTAATTACGTTTCTGCTCTAGAATTTGAGTTCTTATTTCTGTTTTCCCTTCTACACTATTGAAGAAATAGTCTTACTCTGAGGCAAGATAGAACTTCTGAGAAGTTGCCCTTAAAGAGTTTATAGAAGATGGAGGAGAACCAAAGGACAGAGTGTCAGGAGAAAGGCATGGGAAGACTGTACTTAAGGAGGGTAGTTTAGGTATAGAGTCTGAAGTATTTTAACTCTTACTGCTTGATTTTTATTTTCATTTATTTTATATTAAGTGATTTTTATTAAGATTGTCATTACTGGTTGTAATTATGTGAAAATGTTCTTATTTATGAATTATGTTTAAATTTTTATTTTATATGTGTTCTAAATAAAGCATTGAAGGAGAACAGCTCAGAGGTTGTTCAGCCTTTTCTAATGGGTTGTGGAACCAAGGAACCAAAGATCACTCAACTATGTTTGGCTGCCATTCAGAGACTCATGTCCCATGAAGTGGTATCTGAGGTAATGTGAAGATTTTATCTGAACTGTGCACCTACAAATCAGATCAGGAGTTTTCTCAAGGAGAGAATAAAACATACCTGGTGTTTAATATAAATCAGTGCTTGAAGGTCATGGCTTCATTTTCAAAGGTTGTCAAATTGTCTCATTATTAAACACTCAGTATAGATGGGCTACATTTTGTCAAATCTTTTGGAATCTAAGAAGTCATGTGTGCTCAGTTGCTTAGTCGTATCTGACTCTTCATGGCCCCATGGACTGTAGCCTGCCAGGCTTCTCTGCCCATGGAATTTTCCAGGCAAGAATACTTGAGTGGGTTGCCATTTTCTACTCTAGGGGATATTCCCAAACCCTCATCTCTTGCGTCTCCTGCATTGGCAGGATGATTCTTTACCACTAGTGCCACCATAGTTGATTAATATAGATAATTTTGAGAACCAAGCAAATTTTCAATATCAGTGATGAAGGATATCATTCATGAATTACTTTTTTAAAGGTAGGAGAGAAGATAATGACTATTTCCTAGATTGTCTGAAGTGTTGCTCATTAAGGGTATTCATATCTAACCTCATGATGGTAAAACAGGAAAAACATTGTATTACTATGAATCCGCATCCTGCTTGTCTGCTTAACTTTGTACTTCGTAGGGTACTTTTTAATAGAAACTGTAAATTCTTTTGCCTTTGGTATAACATTCTAAACAGTATCAGATTTAATTGAGTTCGTAAATGTGTTGTTAATTTGAGTTGTATTTTTTCTATAACTCATTTTCCCTCTTGTCAATGAAATAATATGTAAGAAACAGTAACAGACTCATAATTTGTATATGTTTATATTCATAAGTGTCCAAATGAAATATACCCCTATTATTTTAGAAATGAGCCTTGATTATGGCAAGGTACCAGAACTGCATGTTGCTGTTTGCCTATATTCAAATGGTACCTTTTAAATCTTAAAGCATTTTTTTTTAGAATAAAATTAATTGGTTGCAGTTCTTGAATTAGTTGAGAGACATGTATTTGGATCTATAGATTTAGAAACATGGGTTTTTGTTAATATGATCAAGAAATTCTCTCCAGGTAAGATTATATTTGCATACTTTTTCTTGCTTAGGGACCCAACATATCTATATTTATTTCTTGACAATAATTAAAATACTTGTTTTACAGACTGCAGCTGGAAATATAATTAACATGCTTTGGCAGCTAATGGAAAATAGTCTTGAAGAACTTAAGCTGCTTCAAACAGTTCTTGTTCTTTTAACAACCAATACAGTAGTTCATGATGAGGCACTCTCTAAGGTAGGAACCTGTTTGTCCAAGTTCATTAAGTGCTTTGGGACAGTATTTGGATAAGCTGACCGAAAGAGGAAAGCCTAGTGCTGTTTGAACTAAAAGCAACTTTCCTGTAGCTATTGTGATAATGCGCATTGCCTGTTAAAAGCCTTCAGTGCCTTATTTTCAGACTGATTAAACAGGTGATTAAACAGACTTCCTTGGATATAGCTGACAGGCTTGGTTATGAATACAATATGGAAAAAGAAAAGTAGCAGAAGAAAAGGAATAGAGAAAGAAGAAAAGAAAATAGTATTTGTTTCCAGGTATCAGTGTTGTCCACAATTACCTTGGGTGTTCCTGACAGCTCTCTCTTTCCCCCTTTCAAAATAATTTCACGTGTAAAATGTATGTAAGCCAGATAAGTCTGCCCCTGAAGCAGCTGGAGATGTGTCATTTTGGCATTAATACTAGATATGGCTGCATGAATGAAAGCTCTTTCTCATTCCTACTCTCTTTGAAACATATAACAACTGTTATATTATTTGTTTCATCTTTAAATTTTTTTTTTAAATTGTAAAATATTTCCAAAGAACAGAAAGTACAGAGAGTAATGTAAAAATAGCCTCAATTAATAGTTTATTATTTAGGGTAAAAGGTGCATTTCACATTACCTTTGCTAATCTTATGTGTCTTTATATTTACTGAGAGTTTGAATTATTTAAAACTAATGAAGATTTTGTAGCTTTATTGTATAAAAGAGTGGGACTTTTAACGTAGGTGATTGAAACAGCAAACCATAAATTATTTGTGGTTACATCAGATAAAGATAATAACCATATTCATCAACTTATTTCGCGCTAAATGAAACTTGTTTTTTTAGGCAATTGTTCTTTGTTTTCGGCTACATTTCACAAAAGATAATATTACAAACAATACAGCTGCTGCTACAGTGCGACAAGTTGTTACTGTTGTTTTTGAGAGGATGGTTGCCGAAGATGAACGATACAGAGGTAGAGTGATGAAAGCTGTCTCTCCTTTTGCCTGTGGGAGGCTCTGATGTCCATGATTAGTCATTTAACGATTGTCCGCCATTGCCCTATAGGCTACCTAATAATGAAAATACTTTAGAAAGTGTATCAGCGTCTTTATTACTGATAATGGAACCAAAGGTAAATCTCTCAGTTTTTTCACCCTAAGAAGTGGACCCTGCTTTCTGTATTTATTTCTAATATATTCAAAATTTTATGTTGGAGATGGTAATAGCACGTTTTATACAAGGAGTTGCATTGTAAGTCTTTTTAGCCAGACATTACATATGATTATTTTGTGTTACATTTTAATTTTTGTAATTGAAATTTTTATTGGTTGCATTATATTTTGTTGCTATTCTATAATTTAATGAACTGCTTATGTTCTGTAGTTCAGTATTGTTCTGAGTGTCTTCCTACATATGTATTTCCATTTGAATTATTTCTTTAGAGTAAATTTTCAAAAGTGAACTTCCCTCATTTGAATTTTTGTCTTTGCCTATTAATATGTATTAATCAAGAATATTTATTAACGTAAAGCCTACTCTTCATATTTTCATCAAATCCTTTTATTTGTAATTTTTAACATTTTCATGATTTGAAACATTTCCTAAAAACTTAGAAACATATCCTGTCACAGAGCTTATAGATACTGTTTCTGTTATAATTTTTATAGTTTGATAAATTTTAATTTTTTAATTTGTTATCCCTATTAGATGAAAAGTAAAAATTTTCCATATGATTAGTTGAAAAAAATCATGAGGTGCTGTCATCAAGAACAGCCTGTCTATTTTATGGAGTCAAGAAACAAAAGATTAATCTTTTTTAGAAGTTTTTTTCACCCCTAAACTCTTGATATTATACAGTCTTTCATATCATTTGGTGTTATTTTGGTAATATTGGTAAAAAAAAATGGCAATACTAGTAAATAATGATAGTTCTACCTACTCTAATAATTACTTCACTTTATCTGAATTTAACCATTGGTCAAATTTTTCACATTCTGTTTCAGGCATTTTTCATCTATTTATTAAGATATTCCCACTAACTTTTATCTCACTTTTCCAAGGGGAAATGCAGGTAGAATTCTAACAGTTTGAAACATAAAGGATTTAAACATAGAGGATAAAACAGAGCAGTTCTCCAGTTTGAATGTCTTATATACCATAATCTCAATATAATTTCTGAATTGATAGTTTGGCTGTGTGTCTAATATCACACTTAATACTTTCTAAGAAGGTAGAAAATATTTAGAACGTCTTCCTTTTCAAGTAGTCATTAGTCAAGATTTAATTGAAACAGGCTGCCATGACTTACAGGAAATAGTATCTTGTTAATATTCAAAGAAATTGAGAAGCCCCATTCTAGGTGACTCTTGGCTAGTCAATACCTGTCACTGACATAGTGCTTAATGGCAGATCAAGCAGTTAATTATCTTGAAGATGGTGAGATTATAGAGGAATTAACTGTGGTAAATATTTATATGTTTGATATTTAAAGGTACATTCAAATATGACATGGGTTTCAAATCCATGAAATAAAAGGACTAGAGAAAGGGGTACTAGGAAAATCATATGTATGGACAGAGATAATAAGTTTATTTGAACATGAGATAGTGAAGAGTATTTTTTTTATGATATGATGTATAAAAATGTAATTCCCAATTTTTCTTTCCGTTTTGGAGGAGGCATGGTTGTGAACTTAGTTTATAATTCTGTAAATACATACTTATTTTCAATATACCTTTTAGACAGTATATATGATTTATTAAAAGCACCAAGAACTCCTAAAACCCTTCTTATTTTGATTGCAGATATTACAGACCAACCAGTACTAGTCCAAGGAAATAGTAACAGAAGATCTGTCAGCACCCTCAAACCTTGTGCTAAAGATGCATATATGCTTTTCCAGGTATTTCCATTGATAAGAATAATTTTTATAATATAGTTTTGTGTGAAATTTTGATTTTGGAATTTTATATCTGATTTAATTTTTAAGTGTTTTTTCTTTCATTGTCATTTTAAAGTGTCAAAAAGTAGTATAGGTTTAAAAAGAAAAAAGTAGTACAAGTTTCCTCCACTATCTGATAGTAGCATATTTCTGTGAAACTTCAAAATGCCTTAAGTGAAAAAGCAGTTACCTTGGGACACAATTACCTAATGAATGCACAAAATAAATCAAGATAAAGCACAGACACACACACAGCTCAAAGCTTTGGCAGCTTGATGCTGAGATGCTGAGTATAGTTCCTGGAGAAAGAACTTGAAGGTACCACTGTTGCTGCTGGGGGTATGTGCAGCCTGTGTTATGGCTGGCTGCAAAATAAACGCGGAACATGGTTTTCATTTTTGTCTTTTTTTTAAAGAAAATTGAAAATCTTCAGATTTTCTTCTGGTTAAAGAAAGTCTGATTTCTTCTGGTTAAAGAAAATAGGTGCTAATGTAGGTCTTTTGTAAAAACTAAGTGGTGAAGAACTTTTGAAAAGCATGTGATATCTGTCTAAAACATTAAAGAGTATCTATACCTAATTAGCATGATAAAATGTTATGTTTCACTCTAAGGAAATAAAATGAGTGAAATCCTGAACTAGCTATATTAGGAATGACTAGTCATATAAAATACTTCCTTTAATAGGAAAATTAAAGTATTTACTTAAATTCTGCTCTATCTGATATAACATGATATACAAATACCTAATTTTTACATTACTTGTCATGAATAAAACAAGATTAACCTGCACTAAAAATTTTATTAGTTTTGATTAGAGACTCTTTAAAACAATGTTAGAATAACATTTTGTCTCTACTCTGTATATTAAGTTTACTTACGTATCAACTATACAATTAATTAAAATTTTGAATTATCAATACTTAATTTCTAAGGAATGAAACCTACTGATAAGAGATACTTCAAATAATTTTTTATGAGCTATGAATTTTAAAAAGGACTTTGCATTCCAGCATGTGAAATATTTTATTTATTGTTTGATTTATTTTCCAGGACCTTTGTCAGTTGGTTAATGCCGATGCCCCTTACTGGCTAGTAGGTATGACAGAAATGACCCGAACATTTGGCCTTGAATTACTTGAATCAGTCCTGAATGATTTTCCGCAAGTCTTTTTACAGGTAAGCCATTTGTGGTAACAAAATTAATCTTTCCTTTTTTTCAGAGATAGTTTTCAAGAAAGCAAGATGTATTTTTACCCCACATTAAAAGATGCAAAAAATTATAGCTTCAGACTTTAGACATAATAATCTACTGTTATTTTAACTTTGTTGTGCACAGGCATTTTGAAATTTTAATGTTAGAAGGAAACCCTAGAGTCTTGTCTGGTCAAGCATTTCCAAATCTAAGGGTGTATGAAGGAGCTCTTTTTATAATGTTTATAAGTATATATTATATATAATTATACATATTATAATGTTTATGATGTGAGCTCTTTTTATAATATTTAAAAGCCTTAAAAATTGTTGCTAATTTTTGTATGCAGCTGTGTGCTTTTACGTAATTTAAATGGAAAAAAGTCATCAATGCTTATTTAATAAATTTAATGTGCTGTGCAGAATATCTCAAAACATTTGATAGGGGAAAAAGTGAGAAAGAATTTAAACTTTTCATTTTACTTGTAAGAAGCTAAAGTCCAAAAGTGATTCAGTAATTTACATGGGGTTCTTCAGTTATTTGCAGATCTTGAACTAAAATTTAGAACTTTTAACTGTACTCTAGCTCCTTTCCCTAATATGCTGCCCCTCCTAGGTCAGCTATTTGATCTTTGCTCTTGCCTACAACACAAGTGAACCAAGTGCCACAAAAGTAGAAGACCCTTTAGACCAGGAGTCGGTATTGAAATCTTTACTACATGGCTTATAGTTTTTGTCCATATTAGATAACTCTTCAGTGCTTTCAGTGGTATTGAACAATATTAACTGAGGATTCCCTTTCTTGTATTAGCATAGGAGAAGTTAAGGTATAACTTGATTCATAGTCTTGTATAAACTGATAGTTGTAACAGCTACGACTTTTGACTGCCTACTCTGTGCCAAACTTCGCCAAATTCCTTACATATCATACTCTCTGTAATCTTCACAAATACCTGAAGTACCAATTATTCCTATTTTACCCAGGAGGAAGCTAAGACTCTGAGGGTTAAATAATTTGTCTAAGGGTTCATAGTTTGTGAGTGTCCTCATCCTTTAGCCTCACTGTCATTTTTGTTCTTAAATGACCCAAGTGGACTCCTGCTTCAAGGCCTTTGTACTTGCTGCTGCCTGGGTCTGGAATACTCTTCTCCCGTATAGATTGTTCTCTTATACTTTTGAGGACTTTACTCAGTGGTCAACATATCAGACAAACCTTCCCCTCCACTCTGTGTGAAATGGCAGCTTCTTTTCCTGGAGGCACTCTTGTCTGACTCCTTGTCATTTTTCTTATTACTTCCTGACGTAGGTGTTTGTACATGAGTTGATCTATTTTTTCCCCTCATAAAAAAGTAAGTTCTCTGAGGCAGGGACTTAGTTCAGTGTTGTACAAGTGCCTATAATAGTGCCTGGCATATGGCAGGTATTTGATAAATATTTGAATAAATGAATGAATGAACTGGTAAATGAATTTGAATTAGAAATTTCTGTAGTTTGGATTACATTTTCTAATTTTGTAGGGAAAGTTTTGAAAAAATGGTTTCAGATTTATTGTGCCCAAAATAAATCTATTCTACTTTATTCTTCTTGCTATAATCCAGAGGAGAAAAAAGAATTACCTTGTGTAAGATCCTAAAATTTACTTCTACAGATCTCTTAAAAAACTAGGAATAAAACTACCATATGACCTAACAATCCCACTACTGAGCATATGCCCTGAGAAAACCATAATTGAAAAAAACACATGTACCCCAGTGTTCATTGCAGCACTGTTTACAGTAGCTAAGACATGAAGGAAACCTAGATGGAATCTAGAAAGATGGTACTGATGAACCTATTTGCAGGGCAGCAGTGGAAAGGCAAAGATAGAGAAAAGACTTGTGGGCAAAGTGGGGGAAAGAGAAGGTGGAATGAATTGAGAGAGTAGCATGGAAACATATACAATACCATATGTAAAACAGATAGCCAGTGGGAATTTGCTGTATGAAGCAAGAAGCTCAAATCCAGTGCTCTCTGACAACCTAGAGGAGTGGGATGAGGTGGGAAAGTTGGGAGGGAGGTTCAAGAGGGAGAGGGCGTATGTATACCTATGGCTGACTCATGTTGATATATGGCAGAAACCAACACAATATTGTAAAGCAATTATCCTCCAATTAAAAATTAAAAAATTGCTCTTACGAAGTTTTCTTCAAGAGATAAATGTTTGTTTTCATTCACTCATTATTCACTCATCCAATCAGAATTTACTAATACCTTACAATCTGTGGGTGAATGTGTTCAATGCAAAGTATTTAAATAAGATAAAATTCTTGCCTTTATCATGCTTATCAGTCTAATAATTGGAAGCAAAACATTACTGAATGATAAACTGTGATGAGTGCAATGAGGGAAAAGTATAAAAAGTACTATAAAAATGAGTAACATAGGTAGCAAACCTAGTGGAGAGTTGGTGATGAATGAAGGCTGTGAAGCTTTTACCTGAAATATGAAGAGTATTTAGTTGAGATAAATAGGTAGTATAGGAAAAGAATATTCTAAAGCAGTGACTCTAAGAAAGGATCTGCCTTCTCTTTTAGAAAATAAGCTCTGTAAGAGCAGGGACAAAATTGAGCTTAACCTTGAATTTCACAGTGACCACAGGATTGGAAAAGGTCAGTTTGCATTCCAGTACCAAAGAAGGGCAGTGCCAAAGAATGTTCAAAGTACCATACAGTTGTCCTCATTTCACATGCGAGCAAGGTCATGCTCAGAATCCTCCAGGCTAGGCTTCAACAGTACATGAACAGAGAACTTCCAGATGTACAAGCTGGATTTAGAAAAGGCAGAGGAAACAGAGATCAAATTGCCAAGATCTGTTGGATCATAGAAAAAGCAAGAGAATTCCAGAACAATATCTACTTCTGCTTCTTTGTCAATGCGGAAGCCTTTGACTATATGGATCACAGCAAACTGTGGAAAATTCCATGGTTTTTCCAGTAGTCATGTATGAATGTGAAAGCTGGACTATAAAGAAGGTTGAGCACTGAAGAATTGTTGCTTTTGAAGTGTGGTATTGGAGAAGACTCTTGAGAGTCCCTTGGACTGCAAGGAGATCCAACCAGTCAAGCCTAAAGGAAATCAACCCCGAATATTCATTGAAAGGACTGACGCTAAAGCTCCAATACTTCGGCCACCTGATGTGAAGAGCCCACTCTTTGGAAAAGACTCTGATGCTGGGAAGGAGAGAAGGCAGTAGGAGAAGGGGATGACAGAAGATGAGATGACTGTATGGCATCGACTCAATGGACTTGAGTTTGAGCAAGTCTGGGAGATGGTAACGGACAGGGGAGCCTGGTGTGTTGCAGTCCATGGGGTCACAAAAGTTGGACATGACTGAGCAACCGAACAAGAAGAACATCACAATTCCTGACACAAATTATACAGTTGGCAAGTAAATGCTGAATAGAGCACTGAAATGTGAGGAAGTAGGCAGTCTTTTACCTTCTTCAAAAAGAACTTAGTGAATTATAGAACTAATTATATTTTATTAATCAAAGGTGACTCCCAACTTTATGGCTTGAGCCATAGAGAATATTCTATGGCAGCGCATTTGCTAGAAAGGGTAGTATGTTCAGTTTTCACATTTGCTAGAAAGGGTAGTATGTTCAGTTTTGAACTTACTCCTTTGGAGATACCCAAGTGTACACAGAATAGTAGTTTGATTTATATATCTTGAGCTTGAAAGTAAGGTTTTAGGCTCAAGTTATAAATTTAAGCTTCACTGGCACATATGTGAATGAATGAGGTCACCTGCGGTGATAATATGGTAGTAAGGACCTGATATCCTGGAGCTCTGAGGACCCTCATTGTGAAACAGTTGGGCACGAGAGGATGAGCATGCAGGAGAGACTCAGAGCATGGGGGCCAGAAAGGTAGGAATGCAATTGAGCATTCCTTTTAGGAACTAGTTATGTCAGGTGCTTCAGTGAAATTTGGTAAGACTGCTAGGGCAATGTTTGCTTTGGCCACAGATAAATACATCATGATGTGTATAATGAGAATAGTTTAAATGGAGATGGAGTATAGATTGTTGGGGGTTGTTTAGGAAACAGCTGTAGTTACTTTAATAGTGAGGGGGAAAAGTTAGCATAAAACTTTTAAGAATTGTCGGAGATATTTATGAGTTAACTAGTATGTAGAACTGGACATGGAACAACAGACTGGTTCCAAATAGGAAGAGGAGTACGTCAAGGCTGTATGTTGTCACCCTGCTTATTTAACTTCTATGCAGAGTACATCATGAGAAACGCTGGACTGGAAGAAACACAAGCTGAAGTCAAGATTGCTGGGAGAAATATCAGTAACATCAGATATGCAGATGACACCACCCTTATGGCAGAAAGTGAAGAGGAGCTAAAAAGCCTCTTGATGAAAGTGAAAGTGGAGAGTGAAAAAGTTGGCCTAAAGCTCAACATTCAGAAAACGAAGATCATGGCATCTGGTCCCATCACTTCATGGCAGATAGATGGGGAAACAGTAGAAACAGTGTCAGACTTTTTTTTGGGGGGGCTCCCAAATCACTACAGATGGTGACTGCAGCCATGAAATTAAAAGACTTACTCCTTGGAAGGAAAGTTATGACCAACCTAGATGGCGTATTCAAAAGCAGACACATTACATTGCCAACAAAGGTCCATCTAGTGAAGGCTATGGTTTTTCCAGTGGTCATGTACGGATGTGAGATTTGGACTGTGAAGAAAGCTGAGCGCCAAAGAATTGATGCTTTTGGATTGTGGTGTTGGAGAAGACTCGAGAGTCCCTTGGACTGCAAGGAGATCCAACCAGTCCATTCTACAGGAGATCAGTCCTGAGATTTCTTTGGAAGGAATGATGCTAAAGCTGAAACTCCAGTACTTTGGCCACCTCATGCGAAGAATTGACTCATTGGAAAAGACTGATGCTGGGAGGGATTGAGGGCAGGAGGAGAAGGTTACGACAGAGGATGAGATGGCTGGATTGCATCACCGACTCGATGGACATGAGTTTGAGTGAACTCTGGGAGTTGGTGATGGATAGGGAGGCCTGGTGTGCTGCAATTCATGTGGTTGCAAAGAGTCGGACACAAGTGAGCAACTGAACTGAAGACTATTTAGCAAAGTATGAAAATGGACTTAACTATGCTTTTCATTTTGTCAGTCAGTGAATCTACTATAGATGTGAAAGTAGAATTTCAAATCATATCACTTAAAAAATTCATTTCTAAAATTTATTTTTCGGGGGGCTACACTGGGTCTTCGTTGCTGTGTGTGGGCCTTCTCCAGGTGCAGTGAGCATGGACTACTCTAGTGGCAGTGCACGAGCTTCTCACTGCAGTCATTTCTCTGGTGGCGCACAGGCTTTAGGGCATGCAGCGGCAGTTCATGGCATGTGGGATCTTCCTGGACCGGGGACTGAACTCGTATTTCCTGCATGGTGGGTGGATTTCTTGCCACTGAGCCACCAGGAGCACCCTCCACAAGATCCACTTTTAGGGGGGAAGAACTAAAAGTACATTAAAATGAATTTAAAATCTAAAAAGATATGTATTTGGAGTCAACAGTGACTCACTAACTTATCTCTTGGAGATACTAAGCAAAACTTTTATTTTTATCTTTTTACTTCTCTGTGTTTTCTTTCCTTTTTTCTGCTTAGTGAACCTGTATTTTTTCTTGAATTAATCTGAGTTTTTAAAAGATACATTCTACAAATTAAAAAAATCTACTCTGTGCCTTATCTTTCCTTTTCTGTAAGATTAAAGGATTGGATTGGTTGATTCTTATTTTTGTATCTTTGTTCTTGGCCTCAGTGAAACTGGGTTGCTTAAAACAACAGAATAATTTTTATATTTGAGGTTAAACATTGGCTGTAGACTGGATCTTTTTTTGTCAGTATAAGATGACTACTTTTGGCTAATATATTGAGCAAGTTAACAAGGGAGGTTTTCTGTGTAATATGCCATAATTATAAATAATATTTAAGAATTCTCTAAGATTCTCAGACTTTAATTATGCTTGTTTGTCATTGTGTTTTTTATCGACTCATTGTGTTCTGTTCAAGTGATCTAACTAGAACAAAATATTAATAAATCTGCTTGTGAATAGAATTATCTTTATAAAATAAAACATGAATTATGTAATTTATTTTCTTTATTATTCAGATTTTCTCCTCTCAGCTTCCTGTTTAAATGCTTTTTCAATTCTTTTTAAAACTTCTTGAAATATTGTCATTTGATCTTATATTCTCAAAGAGGAATACTAATTTCAGAATTGTGTATAAACTTTAAAATGAACTATATAAACTTATAATTTTATTCATACTGATTATTGAAGATTATTAACTGTGAGACTTTTATAAGCATTAAGTACAAAGTAAATCAATTCTTTTTTTCTTTCTTTTTTTTTAATCTTTGCAAATAGCATCAGGAATTTAGTTTCCTCCTCAAAGAAAGAGTATGTCCTCTTGTGATAAAGCTCTTTTCTCCAAATATAAAATTCAGACAAGGTTCCAGCACTTCATCTTCTCCAGCACCAGTTGAAAAACCGTATTTTCCTATCTGCATGCGTTTGCTGAGAGTAGTATCTGTTCTGATTAAGCAGTTTTACAGTCTTTTGGTAAGTGCTAATTTTCATATGTGTTTGTTTATATAATTGCATGAAGCCTCTTCTGAAAAGATGACCTTATTATAGTGTATTTAGCTACTTCAGTTAAGCAAACTTTTTTTTTTTTGAGTACTTATAGGTAATCTCCAAGGTATTTGAAAGTTCATTCTTTCTTTCTTGAATCTCTCTTATGTTTATGTGGTATTTTGTACTCCATAACCCCACTGCATTTTATACCTCATTATTTTCTTAGTTCTTGTTTTTTCTTCTCTCCAAGGCTGCCAAGTGCCAAATTTTTTTTAATACCACCATACATATGACCTGTTATAAAATTTGGTGAATTGTAGCATTAGAAATTAATTTTTATTTTCAGTCCAATATTATATCTATTTTGCATACATTTTTGGATGCAAGATACATTGTGATATCCTTGATCGTAATTCTATGTAATGATTGACTCTTAAATATTGAAATAATATTTTTCAGAGAAAATGGTATATTACGGTATATTTCTTTAAAGGTTTATGTTAAGTCAAATTCAGCAGTTTATAATTCCTTAAATTTATATCCTTAATTTTAATTAACAAAGTAATTGGTTATTGATCATCTACTGTGAAAAGTCAGTATGCTAAATGTTAGCGATAACCAACGTTATAAACTTTTAGATAGTATAAGTAGTTTATACTAAATTTTATGGAAACTTTAAGAAAACTTGTTTTCTATATTTATGGTACACTTATAGATTTTCTTTTGATAGTCCAAATCCATTTATGTAAAATGCATTTTGAAATAATCTTTATAAGCACTGTGGTTATAATTATTTCTGGCCACATGAGATATATCTGTAAGGTATTTAATATATTGCTTGGAAATGCTGTAGGAAATTAAGTCATTTCAGAATGTGTTGCTATTTAGGGAACTGTAAACTATCAGGGTTTGGTGCCAAGGGTTTAAGAGTCTTTTGGTGTACTCATCATTGTTGACTTGGACTATTTTGTTCTAACTTTTTAAAAATTACAATCATTGTTCCCCACAAATATAAGTATTTGATATAATTTCCAATAATTATACTTAATTGATAAACTGAGACTTTGTTGTCTAATTACATACAGTTAAAATGGAGGGAAATTCTCTGAGTCTTTATATTGTTTAGTGGTGGTGGTTTAGTCGCTAAGTTGTGTCTGACTCTTGCGACCCCACGGACTATAGCCTGACGGGCTCCTCTGTCCATGGGATTCTCCAGGCAAGAATACTGGAATGGGTTGCCATTTCCTTCTCCAGGGGATCTTCCCAACCCAGGAATCGAACCCTGGTTTCCTGCATTGCAGGCAGATTCTTTACCGACTGAGCTAGTAGGGAGCTTTACTTTTAGAAATTTGGAAAGGTCCATCAGCATTTGCTGAAAGTTAAAGAGTTTCTCTAAAGATGGAAAGCTTATATCTGTTAGTTGTTGTATTTTCTGTATTGTATTTATTTACAGTTTGTCTCAGTCCACAAATAAAATTTAAAAAAAAATGTAAACTGGAGTGACAAGTGATAGAATAGGAAGCTCTAGGCACTCTATCCCCTACAGAGACACCAACTTTAAAATATACAGAACAGATTGCCTTCATGTGAGCTTTAGAAACCAGCTTAGAAATTATAGCGTCCCAGTCAGGTTTAAGGCCAAGATAAGTTCATTAGAGTGGCTAAGAAAGCCCACTGCACTTACCTGCCATACCCTATCCCACCCCTGGCATAGCATGGTATGATCAAGAGAAAATTCCTAACTTATGGATTTTCCTTCATGTAAAAAAGGATGAAATGTGCAACTAATATCCTGACTTTTGGGGTACTGCTCAAGGAACTGATTTTTGTCTTACCTGACTCTAGACAATGACAAGAAAGGCCACAACATATTTGGCTGCCAGGGGTCTGCTGAGAACAAAGGCAAACCCTGTGGCTTGCAGTACCAGGGAGATTATAGTATAACACAAACACCAGTTCAGTTCAGTTCAGTCACTCAGTCATGTCTGACTCTTTGCAGTCCCATGGCCTGCAGCACATGAGGCTTCCCTGTCTATCACCAACTTCTGGAGCTTGCTCAAACTCATGTCCGTCGAGTTGGTATTGCCATCCAATCATCTCATCGTCTGTCGTCCCTTTCTCCTGCCTTCAGTCTTGCCTAGTATCAGGGTCTTTTTCCAGTGAATCACTTCTTCTCATCATGTGGCCAAGTATTGGAGATTACACACAAACCCAGAGAACACACTTTGACAGAAAAAGCTAGAGGGGACCCCAAAATCTCTAGCTGGGCTGATTGATAAAGATCTTTTCCTGTACAGAAATAATACATTAAAGAGTTGGCTGTTTTTTCAAATGCCCAAATTTGAACAGAAAATAAGAATATATACAAATAAATAGGAAAACTGGCCCAAAGGAGGAAGATAAATTTATAGAAATTGTCCTTAAAGAAATGGCGACTAGAACTTCCCTGGTGTCCAGTGGTTAAGAATCTGACTGCCAATGCAGGGGACCATGGTTTGATCCCTGATCTGGGAAGATTCCACATGCTGGGGTCAACTAAATCTGTGCACTGCAACTTTTAAAGCCTACATGCCTTAGAACGAATTTTCCACAACAAGAGAAACTGCCTCAATGAGAAGCCTGTGCACCACAACTAGAGAGTCGCCCCTGCTCACTGCAACTAGAGAAAGCCTGCTCACTGCAACAAAAACCCAGCACAGCTAAAATAAATAAGAAATGGAGATCAGTGAGTTGCCCAACAGAGAGTTCAAACTATCTATCATGAAGATGCTTTAATAGCTGAAAGAGAACATGGAAAACTAGTCAGAAAAATGGTATATGAACAAAATATCAGCAAAGAGAGAAACTAAAAAAGCCAAACAGATTATGAATTTGAAAAATACAGTAACTCAGTTGGAAAAAACTCAGAAGACAGCAGACTGGATCAAGTAGAGAAAGAATGAGCAAAGTTGAAGACAGGTAATTTGAAATAATCAAGTCAGAGGAGCCAAAGAAAAAGAAGCAGACCCTATGGGACACGACTGAAGCAACTTAGCATGTACCATGCATTAAGGTATCAGTCCCACGAGGCTTGTCCCCTGTATTAGATGCCATTCCCAAGTAGTGGATCTCCAGGTTACCAACTAGTTCTGTGTAATTTGGCTACAAATTGGAAGTTCCCATGACCCCCTTTTGGGGTTTGATAAGTTGATAAAGTGACTCACAGAACCCAGGGAAACATTTTACTACTGCTGATTTATTACAAAGGACATTTTAAAATGCCAGTGAACAGGCAGATGAAAACATACACAGGTTGATATCTCCATATTTGGAGGATTTTTATGGAGGTTTTATCATGTCGGCATGATTGATTATTAACTCAGTTTCCACCCATCGCTCCACTCCAGAGAATGGAGGGTGGGGATGAAAGTACCAACTTTCTAATCACAGCTTAGTCTCTCTGGTAACCAAGCTCTATCCCAGAGTTCACTGAGAGTTGCCTCATTAGAACAAAAGATAATCCTGTTACCCAGGAAATTCTGAGGGATTTAGAAGTTCTGTGTCAGGAGCTTGGGTCAGAAAAATTTATATTTTGTTATAACAAAAAATGGTCCTAGCCACCCATATTTACAAGGGTTTTAGGAGCCCTCCTAAAATCAGGGGTGGAGACCAACATATATGTTTAATGCATTATGGGAGTTTTAGATGAGAGAAAGGGGCAGAGAGCCTATTTGAACTAATGGCTGAAACTGCAAATTTGAAAAAGGAACATACAAATTCATGAAGCTCAAAAAATTCCCACTGGGAGGATTAATTCAAGAAACAAACTGAGACACATTATAATCAAGCTGTCAAAAGTCACAGACAAAGAAAACATTTAAAGCAGAAAACGAAAAGTGACTGTTCATGTGCAAAGGGAGCTTTCATAAGATTTTCGGCAGACTTTTCAGCAGAAACCTTGCCAGCCAGCAGAGGATGGGATGATATATTCACAGTACTGAAAGAAAAACTGTCAGTCAAGAATACTGTATCCAGAAAAATGTTCCTTCAAAATTGAAGGAGAAATGAAGTCTTTCCCTGATGAACAAATGCAGAGAGTTTATTATCTGTGACTATACCAAATATATGTCACTTCACTATTGATTCCCTAAATATTATCAGAGTTGTCTTAGGAGGGCTTCTCTCTCTTCCCTCTCTAAAATGCAGGTTTTAAATAAGATAAGGCTTTAGGAAGAGAAGACATTTCTCCCTTTGCTTTTCATATCCACTAGTCAGTAATGGAGAACCCAGTCTTTTTCCTTTCTCCACAATAAGGCAGCATTCTTACATCTTCACCATGACAAACATTGAATTCACATTTTATTCCCAAGTCAGGAATTACCAGCTTAATTATATTTTATTTTTATGAAACTTGATGCTAAATTTTATCCCTTCAAAATTTATATTTTGAAGCCCCATTGTGATCATATTTGGAGATGTGACCTTTGGGAGATAATTAGGTTTAGATGAGGTCGTGAAGGTAGGATTCCCATGATAGAATTAGTGAGCTTATACAAAGTGTAACTGGAGAGCATTCTCTGCTATGTGAAGACACAGTAGTAAGGCAGGAATCTGCAAGTGAGGAAGAGAGCTCTCACCCAAACTTGACCATGCTGACACCCTGATCTCAGACTTCCAGCCTCTAGAACTGTGAGAAATAAATTTCTGTTGTCTAAACCACCCAGGTATTTTGTTATGGCAGCTTGAGCAGACTAAGATACTTGGTTTCTGTCCACCAGTTCTGTTGTCTAGCAGTTCATCCAGTGACTTTTTCAGAGCTACAGAAATCTTATTTTTAGTAATTTCCATTTTGGATGAAATTTATGTTATTGAATGAATATATTCTGGATATTACAAAGTACTTCACATTTATTAATCCATTTGGAGTTTACTACAGCTCTGTAAAGCAGACATTTGTATTTCTATTTTACAGATGAAAAAATGAGGCTCAGGATATTTATGTAGTTAGCCTGAGATCATACAGTTTGTAAGCTGCAGAGCTAGGATGTTAAGTAATCCTTTTATATCCCCCAAACCCAAGCTCTTAACCTCACTTCATTTTATACTTCTCTGTTTTCTTAGTTCTCATGTCTTCCTCTTTCCAAGGCCAAGTTTCCTGTACTACTCCTCTACCATTCTCTGTATTTTGACCTTAGTCTCCTTGATTTAGGGGGCAGAATAAGGAGAGAGAACCACACAGCCAGCTACAGTAAAGATCAAATATTGCTGCTTGAATGAAGAGAAAAGCATACTTTTGTTTTTCACTCATCAATTGGGAGTGATGACCAACTGATAAAACGTCCCTTCACAACAAGGCAGCTCTTGGACTGGGTTGCAAAGATGGATTCTTCACATAGGGCCTTAATTCCTCAGTGTTAAAACTTGTTAGGTTCAGAGTTTGCTCACTGGTGTGCAGCAGTTCAGATGTTATAGTTTCTCCAAGGTCAAAAGTTAGAAGTGTGGTAGTTGTGGGGTTAGATATGTGACTTATGTGGAATTCTCTCTGATTTCTCTTCTGTTGTCCTTATTTAAACTTGGAAATGATACATCTCCTAAAAGGCCTACCCTACAGTAGTAATTTTATACTTTTCAGTTGCAGGACACTTTATATTAAAAATATTGAGGTGCTTTCATTTATGTGGATTATTTCTAACATTATTTAATGTATTAAAAATTGCCTGAGTGATACTAAAACCCATTTCATGTTAACATAAAAATTAATTTTTGCAAAAGATACCTATATTTTCCAAAGAACAAAAAGGATTGTTTTATATTCTTCTTGTAAATCTCTTTAATGTCTGTCTTAATAGAGATAGCTGGATTCTCCTACCTTCTTCTGTTTTCACTATTTTGTGCTGTGTTGTTTTTTTGGTCAAAGCATGTAAAGAAAATCTGTCCTCAGAATGGTATATAGTTGGAAAAGGCAGAATTATTTTAATGACATTTTCAGATAATCGTATACGTTGTTCTTTGATATTGTACCAAACTGAACCAGTGACACTTTCTGAAAGGTGAAAAACATGGAACTGTATTACATTTTTATATCCTGTTACTTTAAAATCCATTGATCCATCTGGTGCTTCATTCAGTTGTATCCTTCACTGATGAATCATTTATTATAATTGAGCAGATGTTCCAAATGTTAACACTCTGTTCAGTACCAAAAATCGCACATGTTAATATCAATGTTAATATCAGCAACCATTTATCAGAAAAGTCTTCCATTATTAAAAAGCTGCCCAGGTCATAGAGCAGATACAAATCTTCCAAAATTCTAATTTTTGTTTGAAAGCTTGAATCTTATCATTTACAATAAATACTGTCAGTTGTTTCCCCAAAAGTGACAAGCTTATTTTGTTAAATTTTGAGAAAGTGTCTACAGTATACATAAGTCTAAATAGTCATAATTTGCCATATACTCTTTTAGTTAAAATGGTCTCTCTAGGAGAAAAAAAGTGACTAGGTCAGTTTGCAGCTGTACTTTTCCTTCAGACAACCACTTTACTTTGATACACAGCAAAAGTACTTCACGTGCACTTGCTGTGACAGATACACAGGAAATTATCAATACATGCATGTGTGGGTCAGAGTCAATAAAATCAATAATTGATTTAATTGTTAAATTATTTAATCACTGGCTTAATAATTATCAATATCAAGTATTTTATTTGTTGTTTTATTTCTGTTCATTGTACTTGTGTTCCTTAAGTGAAATAGACCCTTTTAATTTTATTAAATGTATGTAATGGTAAAGAATACGATGACTCTAGTATAGTTTGGTGCTACTGCTTAAATCTTGCTAAAGCCCCATCATTGTTTTGAATCATCAGTACAGGTGTCTATACATTAAAAATGGCAAGTACTATATTAGTGTTATTATGAAAATAGTGTGATGTTACAGATGTCCTGAAATAGTCTGCGGGACCCCTGGTCTGAGGGGTCTGTGGACCACACTTTGGGGACCACTAACCTGAAGAATCAGTGTTCTCCCCCAGTGTTCGCTAGCTTACATCTTGCTCTGTCTAGTAGCTCAGGAGTGTGAAGACAACTCATCTTCTGTTAATATGTTGAGTGATTAGAAGAAATCAGAATGCTCCAGTCACTCAGGTACAGATATAATGTAGCCAGTACACCATGTTCTTTCCACATTCTACCATCTGAATTAGGTGCTCTTCTGCTCTGTTGATCTGCTCAGGCTCCATGCCCAGATGTCTTTTTTTAGGAAGGTATCTTTAAGGAATTTACTAAACTTAATTATTAGTGTCTAGCATATCTCTCTTTTTGCCTTTGACTTGGTGCTTTTAAAAAGGAATGTATCAGCTAAATTGACTTGGGCAAGTTCATTTTCCACCTCTGTAAATATATATATTTCTCTCAACGAAGGATCTTATCACTAACAAATCCACTAGCTATAAGGTTATTAACACTAAACAGCCCCTAGTAAATAGACTCTTGCATTTAAATATTCTCTAAGACTTCCTTCATTGTCTTCTAAGCATACAGTTATCTTATATACTTGAGTCCCTAACAGACATCTGTGTGATATTTCGGTGAGAATTTCCACCAGGATGACTTTGATTCATCTTAAAATCAGTTGTTTCTTGACTATTGTCTGGTACCAAAGGAATTCAGAAACATTCATCACCCTTCATGCTAGTACGATGGTGTTCACAAAATACCTTTGTGCCACAAGAATTGGATGTGGGCCATAGATACCTGTTTCATACAAGTGCAACCTCTTGGGGGAAAGCCTTAATTTAGATTCATAAGGCACCTTCCATTGATACCCTTGAGAACAATTCATTGTCCCCAGCCACTACCTTTCTGGTCAGAGTTTCACACTTGTCAGGGAGGGAGGAAGTGAGAACAAAGCTCCAGTCCTCAGGAGAAAGGACTTTTGCCCAAATCACAAGATTTTAGTGGCTATAGTATAAAATTGAGTGTTTGATTTATACTGTAGTTACTTTTTTCATAGGAGAGGAAGTGAAAGAAAACTCTTCAAGGCAAGTTTTGTAACATTAATAATTCCCTTGATGGGACTTCTCTTGTGATGTAGTGGCTTAAGATTCTGGGTTCCCAATGCGGGAGGCCCAGGTTTGATCCCTGGTCAGGGAACTAGATCCCATGTGCCACAACTAAAGATCCTGCATGCTGCAAGTAAACAACCCCATGCAGCCAAATATTTTTTAAAAATTCATTTTGCTTGTATATACTTGATGTTTCTGAGAGCCTTTATTTTCTGGCTGTATAACCTAAGAGCCTTCAATTCTACCACCACTTTTAAATTCCACTTTTACTCTAAAACAGATAGTATACATTTTGAAGAACCTATTCATGTTGAAATTGTTCAGTAGATACACCTGTTGCACTAGGATGATTCTTTTTTAGTTCTTTAATAAAAGGGAGTAGTTTTATTTAGAAAAAAATAATAAGCACTGTGTATATTTGCGGGTCACTTTGCCATGTTTAGGGGGGCATTTTTACTCTTTCATTTTTCTCATTTGAGTTCTCAGCAAGGTGCAGGTTCTTTTATCCTTTATTTGTAAGAAGATTACTTGGCTTGTTATCGTCAAAGTTGGTGGATAAAGAAGCTGAGCAATGTGACTTACGATCCTACTGCTTTTCAACCATATCAAGTTTAGGGCAGTCACAAACCTCTGCCTGTGACTTCCCAGGCATAGCAGTCTAAGGATTATACTGTTTTTAGTTATCCCTTTGACATTAACCTCATGATAATGTTCTATTTTTAAAGCATCTACCTAGAAATCATTAGAAAATACCAGCTGCTGAGACTTTGGGCTAAAATCCTGAGGGCTACTCTAGTCTCAAAATTCCTTGCCCCACATTATGCTCACTCATTTTGGGGCACCCCCAACTAAAACATTCAATAACCTGCTGCCCTTGGTGTAGGAGTATGATTCAGTTTGGCCTAGCAACCACAGTGTCAAGTTAATTCTTACCTCCATGAGGTCCCAGTGTGTCCTCAACAAATATATAACAGAAACAATTCATTAACCTTTGAATAAACTGGTTACTTTTTGTTTGTTCATTCAGTTATCAAACATTTAATGAATAACGTCAGAAATATGCTTTAAATGGCATTACTAATTTACAAACAGCTTGCAGAGGAGTTGGTTTAATACCAAAGGTAAAAACTGGTAGTTAATACAGCAACACCATGTACCTAACCTTGTTCTGAGTACTTTATTATATAAACTTAACACCTGTCAACTGCCACAAGTTCCTTCTTGTTTTCCTACTGGAAAATATATGCTAAACATTCTTTGGCTTATTGCCTCTTTGTTTCCTAAGCAGCGTAAGATCATATGAATAATGTTTTGGTATACTGAAGGGTGCTTGAGCATATATGATGCATGCTGTCTTCCAGGAATGAGGACAGCCTGATGGTGCACTGTGCTTTCTAAAGAATAGGGATAAAAGATTAACGAAGTTAGGAGATCAGTAGGGTGAGTTTTTGAGGATATATTTAGAGGGACATTGCTTATTTTTACTGTTATCTTTTCCATATATAACTACTTATTTTTCTCCACTGCCCATTAAGGATCTTAATTTATTTAAAATTAAAAGGTTGTATTTGGTTTGTCCATAGGACTGAGTTAAGAACAAGAATGTAACTTATTCTTAGATTTAAAGAAATATTATTAAAAATCTTATATTTTTTAGGTAACTGAATGTGAAATATTTCTGTCACTTCTGGTGAAATTTCTGGATGCAGATAAACCACAGTGGCTACGAGCTGTTGCAGTGGAATCAATACATAGACTTTGTGTGCAGCCTCAGTTGTTGAGGTAAAACCTCAGCAATATTTTGTTAAATGGATAGGTTAATATTTATGCTACTAGGGAAAATTTATTTATTTCCAAAAAATGATTTCTAAACAAAGAAAATTGTATATAGTATGTATATAGAGGGGTGTAGGTATGGACAAAAAGTGTGACTAGTGATTTCTGTCAGTTGAATTTACTGAGTTAATATGACCAAGATAATTTTTTTAGGACACTGACCTCATTCTGAACCTTTGTCCAGAGTTAGTAAAGCCACTCAAGTATAATGAAGTTTTAAGTATAGCATTGAGACTGATTGATCACCATTATTTTCTATTAAAAAATGTAAAAAATTTTAATATATATATTTTTCTAGAAACATTTAAAATTATTTTACAGGTCATTTTGTCAGTCCTATGATATGAAACAGCATTCTACCAAGGTTTTTCGTGATATTGTGAATGCACTGGGATCTTTTATCCAGTCCTTGTTTCTTGTCCCTCCTACCGGAAATCCTGCTGCAACAAATCAAGCTGGTAAAGGCTAAGTCACATTTTGGTTTTTATGTCCTGCCGTAATTTACAGTATTCACTATTCTGAGAGGATACTGATCGAAATCCTCTGACTAGAGAAATTTGGGTTACCTAAGTGTATTATATATGTTTACTTTATAATATTTTATATTTCTTTATATTTTATACATAAGTATAGAGACACTTAAAGAGTAACTTGATCACACTGAGGTAGCTGTGTTTATTTCTTTCTAGAATATATTTTCTTCTCATATACTTTCAGTTCCTCTCATCGTGTATGAACACAAGTTCATAGTACAAGTTTAGGTACTAATTTTCATTTTAGAAGAATCTTCATTTGATGCCTCTTTTAAAGTGTGGTTACTACTAAGGTAGTATCTATCAGTCTTTCTTTTAACGTAACAGGTGAACATAATTTTAAGTTTGGAAATCAGTGTATAACTTTTTGTTCCCTTTAACTTCTTTCACTTTCATTTTTTACTTTCTGATTAGTGGCCTTTTTTATTCTTTATTCCTACCTCTACTAAAAGATGATTTAACAAAAAATACAGTACAATGTATGTCAGTATTTTTACTTATTAGTACCTTTGATATAAAGAAGGAAATGGTGTTTTGGGGAGACCAGGAGATGCTCTAGTAACCAAAATAGGATTGATAAATTTCATTTATTTGTGCAGTATCCATTCTTATAGCATAATATTAAAAAACTGACCAGGTGTTTGAATATTACAGATTTGTACTTAAGTAAATTGGTATCTTTGATTGCTTTCCCTTGTCTGACAGGTAACAATAATTCAGGTGGCCCTGTCTCAGCACCAGCTAACTCAGGAATGTTGGGGATTGGTGGAGGTGTTACTTTGCTACCAGCATTTGAATATAGAGGAACTTGGATACCTATTCTGACTGTAACAGTACAAGGCAGTGCTAAAGCAACATAGTAAGTAGTAGTAGCATTATTTTATAAGGAATGGGGTTTATATTTTATACTAAAGTATTTCTCTGCATTATACTTAAAATTTTAGACATACTATTTCTAACAAATTTAAGTAATTTTCTTTGGTCCTCTTTTGAGAATTTTATCTATGACTGGATTTTGTTTGTTTTCTTTTGTTCTGCTGCTGCTAAGTCACTTCAGTCGTGTCCGACTCTGTGCGACCCCATAGACAGCAGCCCACCAGGCTCCCCTGTCCCTGGGATTCTCCAGGCAAGAACACTGGAGTGGGTTGCCATTTCCTTCTCCAGTGCATGAAGTGAAAAGTGAAAGTGAAGTCGCTCAGTCGTATCTGACTCTTAGCGACCCCATGGACTGCAGCCTACCAGGCTTCTCCATCCATGGAATTTTCCAGGCAAGAGTACTGGAGTGGGGTGCCATTGCTTTCTACTTGAGCACATTAACAGCATTATAAAACAGTGTGGTTTCTTAAGGACCTACTCACTTGTTCTGTATGACTTTTCAGATGTGGTTTGATTTCAGGCCTTGTGGACTTAGGTCTTCTGATACTGAGTAACTCTCAGCAAATCAGTTTACCTATTTAAAAATATCAGCGTTCTCAACTATAAAATGGGAATAGTGATACATCTACCTTTCAGGACTTTATATGTGAAAATAGTTAAGTGTTTAACCGACTACACTTTTTGGGTTTAACACAGAACTTCTAGTGTAATTAATTAAAGTGTTTAATGGATTCCACATGTGTTATTTAAAAATTTTTGTCATTAGCCCTTTTTAGTTTAACAGCAGTTTTTAAAATATTCAGCTGTGTATTGCTGATTTTTTTTTTAAACCTTAATGAACTGAGATAGCAAACTTAGAGCTTACATAGATAAAGCAAGCAATACTACATATGTTTAACATTGCCACAGTTAACTGTGAGGCAGTTAATTAATATATTTTGAATAACTGATACACATATGGGCTTCCCAGGTGGCTCAGGTAAAGAATCTACCTGCCAGGCAGGAGATGTGGGTTCGATCCCTGGGTTGGGAAGATTGCCTAGAGGAGGAAATGACAACCCACTCCAGTGTTCTTGCCTGGAAAATCCCATGGACAGAGGAAGTTGGTGGGCTACAGTCCATGGGGTCGAAAAGAGTAAGACACGACTTAATGACTAAACAGCAGCTGCAGTTGATATGCATAATTAAAACATTATTCCAGTGACAGTAAATCAAGACTGAAAGTATGAAGCAGAATCTCTGAATATTTTAACTCGTGAATTTATGTAGTGTGTCAGCCTGCATTGTATTATCACAATGCTGCTTTGCAGCTTTTTATTTTGCCTGAAATTTTAAAAAAAGAATCATGGAAGACTGAAATATTGTTACTCTTAGTCATGTAAAAGACACAAAAGTTACTAATGTCTCATGTACACTTTGCCTTGCTGTAAAGACTAATAATTTGAGTATACTGGAGTAAAAGTAAAAGTAAAAAAAGTAAGTCACTCAGTAGTGTCTTGACTCTTTGTGGCCCCATGGACTATACAGTCCATGGAATTCTCCAGGCCAGAATACTGGAGTGAGTAGCCGTTCCCTTCTCCAGGGAATCTTCCCAACTCAGAGATCAAACCCAGCTCTTCCGCATTGCAGGCGGATTCTTTACCAACTGAGCCACCAGGGAAGGCCCTGGTGTATACTCCAGTACACTGGACTATCAAGTTGTAAAAGAATCAGATTTCTAGCAGTGAAGGAGATATTAATAATTTACCTTACTCATTTCTCTGGGTTGTTTTTTTAAACTGAAAAAATCCCAACACAGAACAAAGCTGTTGCTCTTGTGGACCTGATATTTTGGTGAATGAGGTAGTCAATAAAGACACAAATAAACATACAGTATCACCTTGGGTAGTGATTAACTGTTTGAAAAAAAAAAGCAAGTTATAAGGGCATAGAGAGTAAACACACTGAAGGTAGGAACAGAAGGATATATCTGGGGAAATAAGATTAAGCAAAGACAGTTAGAAGGAAAGCGTGAAGATAAATGATACAGAAAGAAAAATAAAAACAAATGATAGGAGAGTAAATACTTGGCCAAATTGTAGAATTTCTTTTTTATTGATAAAATTCTAAAACAAATTGTTTATTGATCCTCATTAATTAAGAGTCTTGAATTTTAACTAGTTCTGCTACTAAATACTATGATTTTGAGTAGAGTGTTTTATTTCCCTTGATCTCTTCTTTAAGACAGGTTTGAACTGAATCTCTAAGAGAACATATAGTTTTTTCTTGTTGTTGCTCTTATTAGTTTTTTTTAGCACTATAGATACTGAGATTACTCACTTCTGAAATGATAAATAGCAAAAAATATTGGGGGTTCTTTTGTGCATGTTCACATCGGGACTTACCTGTTGAATTGGTATCTTTAATTCATTCATTGTGAGGTTTAGTATAATTTTCACTGCTTTCTTTGTTATTGTTCAGTCACTAAATTGTGTCCAACTCTTTGCGACACCATGGACTGCAGTATGCCAGCCTTCCCTGTCCTCAGCTGTCTCTCAGAATTTGCTTAGTTTCATATCCATTGAGTCAGTGATGGTAGCTAACCCTTTTATCCTCTGCCCCACCCCCTTCTCCTTTTGCCTTGTCTTTCCCAGAATCAGAATCTTTTCCAATGAATTTTCTTTGAAGCCATGCACATAAATCTTAATTGTGTATTCGGTTCTTTTATTGACTTCAGTGTATAATAATTTGAAAACTTCAGGGACGTATAGACAGAAGTTGTTTTCACATAATATTGAGGGCAGTATATTCTTTCAGATTTATTACACTTCCTTCAAAGTTGGGCTTGTGACAGTTTTTGCAACTGGAACTTAATTTTAAAATATTTAGATAAATGGGTTGCATTTTATCTAAAAGTGGAATTTGTGTAGTAGTTATAATAAAATAGCAGTGAAACAGAGAGGTAGGAAAGTATGGGCTTTGTTTAGGTTTGTACTATAAAAACAGGTATAAATTACCTTTTTTTCCTTAACTACTCAAGCACTTAAAGTCTATAGTATAGAATTTGGGAATTTGAGTTTCTGATGTTTAGAGTATTATATCTGATTTAGATGCATTTTCCCAATAGATGACGTATTCTTTGAGAATAGATATTTGTCTTAACAAGATGCTTGGGACTGATTCATGTATTATATGGTTCTTGAATGCTAACTGGCCTGGGAAAGGTTAAGCACATGAACTTTACTTCCTCATGTGAGCTTAAATATCTTGATCAATAATATGAATATGATTGTATTGATTTTACAATACATTTTAAAATACTTAAATGTTGGCACATAGGGGTTAAATTAATAGGCTTTAGAATAAGAGTTGGAGAAGGCAATGGCACCCCACTCCAGTACTCTTGCCTGGAAAATCCCATGGGTGGAGGAACCTGGTAGGCTACAAGTCCATGGGGTCGCCAAGAGTCGGACACGACTGAGTGTCTTCACTTTCACTTTTCACTCTCACACATTGGAGGACGTGGCAACCCACTCCAGTGTTCTTGCCTGGAGAATCCCTGGGATGGGGGAGCCTGGTGGGCTGCCGTCTATGGGGTCGCACAGAGTTGGACACGACTGAAGTGACTTAGCAGCAGCAGCAGCACAGTAAGAGTTGAGCTAAAAACTGCTGGTAACTGTGTCATTGTCAGCAGTTTCATTGTCTGTATCTTTCAGGGTTTTTGTGAGGAGTTAAATAAGATATATTAAAAAAACAAAACTTAGTGTCCCAGACTGAATTTCTCAGTAAATGATAGGTATATATGGTGTTTTTATTGTTTATTCTGAGTTTTACATCTTTGTAAACTTCCTGCCTTATCTAATATTGATTATGATTAGGAAAATTTTAGAACTTGAGATTGGAAATTGCTTTTCTTATAATGATTTTTAATGATTTTGGTTGTGTTTTAGATTAACAGAAGATAAAATTTGCCCTTTTGTAGTTTACAATTCATGATTTTAATATATTCAAAAGTTAGGCAACCATAAGCACCATAATTTCAGAACTTTTTCATCCCTCCTGAAGAAAAACCCATATCTGTAAGCAGTCAGTCACCAGTCTCCTTTCCCTACCCTTTAGTAACTACTAATCTACTTTCTGTCTCTATTGATTTGTTTATTCTGGATACTTCATATGGATGGAATAATATAGTACTCTTCCATGTCGGGCTTCTGTTACTCAGCATAGTGTTGAGTAAGGTCCATCCATGTTGCAGGTTGTATCAGTACTTCCTGTTTGTGGCTGAGTAATAGTCCACCATATGATTATGCCACATGTTTGTTGATTGTCAGTTGATGGGCATTTGGGTTGTTTCCATTTTTTGCCTATGGATAATGCTGCTATGAGCATTTGCCTGCAAGTTTTTGCATAGACATATGTTTTCATTTCTCTTGAATATATATATACTTGGAGTGGAATTGCTGGGTCCCATATAATGACTCTACATTTAACTTTTTGATGATCTGCCAAACTGTTTTCCCACATGACCATACCATTTTGCATTTTCACCAACAATATATGAAGGTTTAAATCTCTCCACATCCTCAGCAATACTTGTTATTGTGTTTTGATTATTGCTGTCCTAGTGGGTAAGTGTTATCTTACTGTATTTCAAATTTACGTTTTCTTTTTTTTTTTTTAATTTACATTTTCTAATGATCAATGACATTGACCATCTCTCTCATTTGCTCATTGGTCGTTTATATATCATCATGGGGAAATGTCTTATCAACTCCTTTGCTCCTTTTTAATTGAGTTGTTATTTTTTATTGAGTTGTAGAAATTCTTAACATAGTCAAGATCTAGTCCCTTATCAGGTATATGATTTGAAAAAGTTTTCTCACATGCTATAGATTGTCTTCATTTTCTTGATAGTGTCCTTTGAAACATATTAATTTTCAATTTTGATGAATTCAGTTCATCTATTTTTTCTTTTGTTGCTTATTTCAGTATCATACCTAACAAACCATTTCATAATTTGAAGTCATAAAGATTTTTGCCTGTGTTTTCTTCTAAGAGATTTTAGCTTTAGCTCTTACGTTTAGGTAATTGGTTCATTTTGAGTCAATGAGGTATGAGTGAGTGAGGTATGAGGTAGAGCTCCAACACCACTGTTTTTTAATGTGAATATCCAGTAGTTCTTTCCTCATTGAATTATTCTTTCTTCAGTTTTAAGGAATTGAAAGCAACAATTCCCTGTTGGTTATGATTTAAAACAGAAGATTTTCATCTTTCTTTCTGAAAGCTATGTCCTAATTTTGGAGTATGTGTGTTAGTCACTTAGTCGTGTCTGACTCTTTGCACCCCATGGACTGTAGCCCACCAGGCTCCTCTGTCCACGGGATTTTCCAGGCGAGAATACTGGAGTGGGTTGCCATTTCCTTCTCCAAATTACGGAGTATAACTTGGCTCTAAAATTTGAATGTGACACACTGATGCTCTAAATATTATCTTACCTTGTTGGCAGATTGTATCTAAGATGATAGGAAGAAAGATGAGCTGGCTATTTCACAGTAATGCTTTTCCCTAGTATGAAAACATCTTTTCTTCTTTATAGTATTGATTTGATTTCATAGCACCTTCTTTACTTCCTTTTAAAAATTATAGTTAAGTTACAATATTGTGTTATTTTCAGGTATACAGCAAAATGATTCAGTAATGCACATAAACATATATATGTATATATACATACACAAGGAATATATAAAAGAAATATACATATATTCCTTTTCCAATTCTTTTCCATTTTAAATTATTACAAGATACTGAGTATAGCTCCCTGTGCTATAAGACCTACAGTAGGTCCTTGTTTACCCTTTTATATAGCACCTTATTTTAAAAGCACTTAAGTCAGAATTTGAGACGGTTTGTAATCTGTTTGTCTTTTTCTGTTCTGTATATGTGTTTATTTTTCTGATGTCAACAGTTAATGAAAATCTTGGCACAACTTGGGGGAGAGGCAAAAAATAAACTATTATTATCAGTTATGGCACTGGTCAGGCCTTAACTTTTCTAATCAGTTTCTTAGAATACCATTATGGGACCATTCTCCAAAGAAAGCAGATCTAGTGGTGGCCATTTACTTTCGCTGTTAATCTTAATTTCTGTAATCTATAAATTATGGAAATAGATTGTTATATATTTTCATTGTTGTGGCTTCTCATTAAATATCTGATTTTTTTCATAATTGCAGCCTAGAGATGTTGGATAAAGTTGAGCCCCCAACTATACCAGAGGGTTATGCTATGTCCGTGGCATTCCATTGTTTGCTAGACCTTGTACGTGGAATCACTAGTATGATTGAAGGAGAGTTAGGAGAAGTTGAAACAGAATGTCAGACTATTACCACTGAAGCAGTTTCTTCGCCTACACAGTCATCAGAACAGCAAGAATTACAGTCGACATCAGACCAGATGGATAAGGAAATAGGTATATTTATTATGATTCTATATTATAAATCTTTATCTTGGAATAATTTTGAAGTTAGAGAAATTACAAAAATAATAGTTTCCATATATTCTTCACCATGCTATCCCAACTGTTAACACTACCATATTTGCATTATTTTTTATTTATATATATCAGCATATTTTTTTCTAAACTATTTGAGAAAAAGTTACAGACATAATTCCCCATTACCCCTTAATACTTTAAAGTGTATTTCTAAAAATAACAACAGTTTCCTACGTAACTACAATATAGTCACCGTCAGAAATTTAGCATCAGTTCGGTTCAGTCACTCAGTCGTGTCCAGCTCTGACACGTTCATCAGTTCAATATGTCATCAAATCCCAGATGTCCTTCAGATTTTGTCATTTGCCCCAGTAATGTCTGTTATGGTCTAGGATTACATGTTGAATTCAGTTCCATGACTCGATATCCTTCTTTAGTCTGGAACAATTCCTTAATTTTTCCATGTTTTATATGACCTTGACATTTTTGAAGAGACAGGCCAGTCAACTTGGGTTTATTTTTGTTTCCTCATAATTAGATTTAATAGATTGATTTTTGGCAGAGCTGCCACAGAAATGTTGCTATGCTGTACATCAGTGTTGTTAACTTTTATCATTTGGTTAATGTGATGTCTGCATCCTTTGTTCAGTGTAAAGTTAATTAATTTTTGTATAGAAATTCTTTGAGACATCTAGGAGAGCTTGCCCTTCCTGATTTATTTTGTTTCATGTGTTTATTTATATTAGTACAGACCCTTGTATTCCTGTTTTTTTCAAAGCATTATCAGTACAATCTGTGATTGTCATTATTTGATTTGACACTCAGTTATCTTCGACATGGCCATATGGGACCCCTTTCATGCTGGCTCCTATGTCCTTTTATCATCACTGGTTCTCTTGTTGTTTTCTGACCACTGCTTTACTGTCTGATACAGCAAAATGCTCTAAGCTCATCTTGGGTTTTTCTTGTATAATCCAGGGATAAGATATTTTTCCACAGAGCCTTAGTTCATTTTAGTGGAGAGCAGTATTTATAAACTAACACATGGACACTAGATATGCTTCCTGCTGCTTGTGTAGGAAATAAGCGCATGTATGAGCACCCATTTCTGTATACTTAAAATATATCTATTTTAAATACCATGAGGACACACCCAATTTTTCCAATTCTAGTTTAATACTACATGATGTACTTTTAACTTGCCATTTTTGGTATTTCCTTCTCCAACAGTGAGAAACTTGGTTCTATTTTACTCAATGTATTTAGTCATTTGTATGATTTCCAATGTGTATAACCAATCTCTTGGCTGAGCTTGCTTATTACAGTTTCCCACTGCCAGCTGGTTGCATAGGCTGAAAGTTTGGCCCAATGAAATGGAAGGGAATAGGAACTGATTTTATATGTATATTTTAAAGGTATCAGTCAGTATACAGAAAGATCTTATTACTGATATTTTAAGACAACTTAGTTTTAAGACTTCTTGGGAATTCGCTGGTGGCCCAGTGGTTAGGAACTAAGATCCCACAAAGCACGTGATCTGGCAGAAAAAAAAAAAAACACAACATTTCTTGAATTCTGAAACTGGTATGGTTTTAAAATTTTCATTTATTCAGATATATATTTAAGGTTATAGCTTTAGTACTTAACAACAGACTTGTTTTTTGAATATTTGCTATATATTATCAAGTGATGAGGGGGATTAAGGGCTGTGACATTTGTAATTATCATTAAGTATTGTCTGTGTTTCCTTTAAGTTAGTAGAGCTGTTTGGGAAGAAATGGTGAATGCCTGCTGGTGTGGTCTGCTCGCTGCACTGTCACTCCTTCTTGATGCCAGGTATTAAGTCTTTATAAGTTTTATTTTGCATGTGACAGGTGAAAAAAAGCAACAAACCATTTTAAAGTGTGTATTTAAATTTATCCTGAGAATTGTTTCCTAATACTAGTTTTTTATGTTTATAGAATATTGTTATTTTTCTGCCATCCCCCTCTTCCATCATGTTATAATGGAAAATACAATCCAAAAATTACAGAATGCCTTTTTCATTTTAAGCTTTACTGCTTAAAATTAAGATAATCATATTAATCAATTTCTTTGATGTTTTTCTTCAGAATCATGGAATTTGCTGATTTTAAAATGCTTGATATTTTTAAGTTATATCTTTGAGTTCTTGACTATTTTCTTTGTGTCATAAATTGCTTTTATCCAGTTCATTTTTTCAGATGTTTATTAGTTAAAATTCCTTAAAGTAGATTGATTTTGAGTTTTTAAAATAGATTTTGTTAAAACTTTCCTGGCTACCTAATTTCATTTGGCAGCATACCTAAAAATGATCATACTAAATAAAATACTTTATCTTTTCAGCACAGATGAAGCTGCTACTGAGAATATTTTGAAAGCTGAACTGACCATGGCTGCTCTTTGTGGAAGACTGGGCCTTGTAACTTCAAGAGATGCTTTTATAACTGCAATATGCAAAGGTTCCCTGCCTCCCCATTATGCTCTTACTGTATTGAATACCACCACTGCCGCCACACTTTCGAACAAATGTAAGACTTCAGCTTCTTTAGAGTTCTGTTCATCAGGTGGTGTGACATAGTGTAGAGAATAGATGATAGAAATTCTGAGTTCAAGCCTCTGTTTTTCTACTCCCTGACTCTGACTTCTACGAGAAGTTAGTGTCCCTGAGCCTCAGTTTCTTCCATCTTATTGAAACAATGGAGGTAGGAGTAGGGAGAATAATACCAATTTTAAATAATAATTGTGAGGATAAAAGAAGATAATATCTGAAAGTCCTTTGTAAACTCTAGCATACTACTGAAATGGGAATGGTTGGGTCTTTTTGTTTTGTTTTTTAAATAGAACTAGTAGAATGGTAATGTTTGTCACCACTTAGATTGACACTCAAAAAATATTTTTTTCTTGTTGAATACTTAAAAACATTCCAGTTTGTTACTTGTAATATAGGTAAATTTCAGTGGGCTGTTCAGTTTTCAAACTAAAAACGTTAGTATTGGTCTCTAAGTAGAAAAGTTTACTGGGAATGTATGTTTAAAATACTAAGTGTCCTGAATTCTGTTTTGCTTATGAGGCAATTATCAAAGTTTTATAATTTGTTAAACTTATTTAGAAAATTACTTAATATTTGCTTAACTTGTTTTTGTTTTTGCACCTGTTGAGTTTTTTAAATGTTTGCATATGGATAATAGGTAACTAAATAAATGTCATAGTTGAACTTAGTTTGATCGAATTAATGTTCTAAAATGTAACATTGCTTTGAGTACAGGATGAAAAGTATATTTTAATTATTTAGGTTTTCCTTTGTGTTCTAGCATATTCCATCCAGGGCCAGAGTGTTATGATGATCAGTCCATCAAGTGAATCACACCAGCAAGTTGTAGCAGTGGGTCAACCACTAGCAGTCCAGCCTCAAGGGACAGTAATGGTAAAGTACTTTTTCTTTGTTTGGGAGTGACATTGTTGTAACCAACTGTGACAGCACAGGTTTTAAGCAAATAAATTTGTTCTATACAAAATCATCCAAGCCTCTTTTCTGAAAATTTTTGTTTATTAGAAAATATTTGGATATGATGGTACTTTTTATAAGCTTAAAATTTTTGAGAATGCATAACAGTTCTTGCAAATATATCCTTTTTTAATACAGCTGACTTCCAAAAATATCCAGTGTATGAGGACTTTACTTAACTTGGCACATTGCCATGGGGCTGTTCTTGGGACATCATGGCAACTTGTCTTGGCAACTCTACAGGTATGTTGTAGCCTCTGGGTCAGAGGCCAGTGTTGTTTTATATCTGAGTGCTATCAGTTAAAGTCACCAATGTCTATCAGTGCTTTGGGCAGGCCCCAATAGGCAGTAAGTATGAAAAAGGGCAAGTTGGAAAAAGAACAAAGACGTGGCTCACATTACATGAAGTGATGGGATGTCTCTCATAATGGCCTGTTCCATTGCCTGTGCTTGATGTAATGAGTATTTTGCATGAATGTTAATTACTAATTTCAGTTTAGTTATTAGATACCTAGTCTGATTTTAGTTTTAGTTATTAGAATTTTTGTAAGTTTATAAATTTCTGTGTTCTGATTTTTTTTCTTTAATTTTACAGCATCTTGTATGGATTCTGGGATTAAAGCCTAGTAGTGGTGGTGCCTTGAAACCTGGGAGAGCTGTTGAAGGGCCCAGTACAGTAAGCTCTAGTCATTCTTACTCAGTTAGTATTTTGCAGAATGTTTATATGTTACATTTAATTTTCTTCTTTTCTTAGGTTCTAACAACAGCAGTGATGACAGATTTACCAGTGATTTCCAATATACTTTCAAGACTGTTTGAAAGCTCACAGTAAGAGTCAGTTTTTTAAATTGATACAAACATTATTATTAGCTGTATGTTTTAGATGAGAATATCTTATTTCTTCATTTTTATTTTAGGTATCTTGATGACGTATCATTGCACCATTTAATAAATGCACTTTGTTCCTTATCCTTAGAAGCCATGGATATGGCCTATGGAAATAATAAGGTGTGATATTCTTTCTTTTCTGTGTTAAATATGGTACATTATTTTGTTGAATAAGGTGTATATTCATTAGGATCTTAGTGTTTTACAAGTGGGAACAATACCTTGTAGGCTAGCCCTGCTCTTTTGGGTGTTTACATTTATGATGGTTTGTTGAAGGGAGAGTGAAGAGGATACTTTTTGGCTTGTGGAGTGTGCCAGTAGTTGGCTTCCCTGGTGCCAGTATGTATCATGATTTTAAATTGTGTCCGCTTGTGCACTGAATATTCTAAAAAATATTTCTATAGAGAAAAATTGAACACCACATTTATAAATGTGTTCTACATATTAGTAATCCTAATGATTATAATTTATGATTGTGGCAATACAGATTTTACATCAAGAGAAATATGTCTCAGTTTCTTTCGCCTTCATGGGGTGGAAATTAAGGAGCTAGTCATTTCTTTCTGAGGGTAATGACTCTCCCTACCTTGAAAATTAAAATTTTGCTTTGCTTATTGATTAAATGAATCAAGCTATACTTTTGAGAACGTTTCTTCCTATACTCTACCATTTTCTGTTAAACTTGGAAAACACAAGAATGTTTGGGTTTATTGATACCTTAGAAATTATTTAAAATGCTCTCTACATTTTAAGATTAATAAATATATTAGTTGGACCATTTACAAGTAAGTGAAGTTACCCAGAAAATGATTAGAAAAGCAGAGAATGCAGCTTGTGGTTTATTTAATATCCAACTGTAGGACCTAAAATTACATTATTTGCCTAATCCTTAATTATAATCCTGTGTATTGTAGCTTGTCATCTTGGTTCATGTGAGTCATTTAAAGATTAGCCAAAAAGATCTTAAAGGGCAAAGTTTTACATATTATGGTACATTCTTAGAGAATTATATAAACATGCAGGTGTTTGAAAATATCTGTTATAGTTTGCTCCAAATCACGGCAAGGATAATATACAGTGAAGTAATCAAATTCTTATTACTACTTTCAGTAATCCTACATCCTTAAGATTAATTCTTAACAATGTAATATTTTTAATAGATACCTTCACTGGATCTGAGCAAGTTTATATGGTAATGACTTGAGAATTTATGTATTCACTCAACAAAGTACAGTATGTTTAGTATGTACATGACACTCTGCTAGAAAATATAAAGGAAATTTCTATTTTCAAAGAGCATGTAAACTACTTGGCTCATGGATAATGTGGCAGATAAGGTGGTGGGAGAATCGAAATAGTTTATCAATGTCAGCTATTCTGAGTGAGTTAAATAGCTTAGGGAGTAAAATATATGTATCACTGTCCTTTAAGATGTGGTTTTAAAGTCACCAGTCATCTCATTTTTGGTGCTCATTTCAGGAATTTGTGCTAATGTGTTGAGGAGGTAGCTGATGGTAAAGCTTTCAAATTCTTCCTTAGAAGGGGACAGTGTTGATGACACTTGTGCAGGCAGACTACCAAACTGAGTATATCAACAACAGAAACAAGAATACAGCTGCTATCTTTCTTTGTTGTATGTCGGATACTAACTTATGTATTTCTGTTTAATCATTTAAAACAACTCTGTCAGGTTCAGTAGTAACTGCTTTTTAGAGATAAAAGATAAAAATAGCTTAAATACCCTGCTTGGGGTCACCTATTTAGTAATTGGTGGAGCTTGAATTTGAATCCACATATGTCTTATTCCAGAGCTCCATTCTTATAACCACTTCACTTGTGGCTTTAACTTTGTGTGCATCAAAGTCAGATATAGCACTTTTTAAAAATGCAGTAGTTAGGACCACATACCAAGCTTCATGGATACAAGAATCTTTGGATATGAGGTCTGGACATATACTTTTAAATGCTGTGTGATTCCTGTGTATCCTTATTAGAATAAAGAGGAGGGAAAGGAGGAAATAATACAGGGCAACATTTATAGAGACATATTATATGCCAGGCACTTTCTAACACGAGAGGTCATTTCGGTATATTATTATCTCCATTTTATAGATTAAAAAAGTTAGCACAAAAGAGAGTGAACTTTTGCTGTTTGCAGTACCATGGATGGACCTGGAGAATATTATGCCTAGTGACATAATTCAGAGAAAGACAAATATTATTTATTGTCACTTATATGTGGAATCTAAAATTAAAAAAAAAAAGCTAATGAATATAATGAAACAGATCCACAGAGAGAGGAAAGGTGGAAAGGACAAAATAAGATAAGGGAATTAAGAGGCACAAACTATTACATATAAAATAAATAAGCGACGAGGATATATTGTATGGCACAAGGATATATTATATGGCATAGCCAATATTTTATAATAACTATAAGATCTGTAAAAATTTTGAAACTTTATGTTGTACAACTGAAACTAATATCATAAATCAGCTATACTTCAAAAAAATAGTTACTCAGGGTTACATAGCTATTAAGTAGTGGTGTTGAGATGTTAAAAATTCATAGGCATCACTGTATCATATTGTCTCTAGAATGATGAAGTTCTTTCTACTACACTAATTTTTAGGGTACTTACAGTGTTAGCACAGGCAGGAAGAGTCAATCTGACCACACTTTTCTTAAAACCCCAGGGTACTTGTTCAACAGTTTTTACTAGAAAAGAAAGATAATTTCACACATTTCCATCTTAGATTTTTATTAGTACTATAAAAATGTTGTGTATAAAGTAGTTACAAAATCTTTTTACTTTAAAATTATGCTCAAAATTTACTTTTAAAATTTCAGTTGGCTTTTTCTTCAATTGTCTCCATTTGAAGTACTACAACTGTTTATCAAAAAATTCTCATAACTCTAGTCAGATTAGTCTACACTTAAGTATATTTTACTATCTGTATTAAAATTGGATTAGAGATAGTTGCCCTTGGAACTTTTTACTAAAACTGTTCTTCTGATACGTGGACTGAGTAATTTAGCCATTTATGAAGTACACTGATTCGCTTTCTGTTGTTGAAATGCCAGTGACTGAGGAAGTGGTTTGTCTTCTTTCTCTGCAACTTTTTTATTAGCATCTAAACTGACAACCTTTACCTCCTCCTTCTTGACATCATCATTCTTTCCCCTGTGGTGTCTGTTGTCTTCTTCTTCTTCTTTTTTTTTTTTTCATTTTTCCTGATACTCGTATATAAAACCTAAGCAATTGAAGACTTTACTAGTAAGACTGTATATTAGTTAGCTCAGCCTGCCATGACAAAATATTATAGACTGGAAAACTTAAACTATGGAAATTAATTTTCTCATAATTCTAGAAGGTAGAAGTCCAAAATCAGGATGCTAGCATGGTCAGCTCTTGTGTAGACTCTCTTCCGGATTGAAAGATGCCTGACTTCTTACTGTGTCCCTACATGGCAGGGAGAGAGGGGAAGGGAGGGAGAGGGGGGAAGAAGAGGGAAATGGAGTGCACATAAGCTTACAAGCTCTATGGTATCTCTTCTTATGAGGACGTTAAACTTATTGTATTGTGGCCCCACCCTTAGGACCTCATTTGACCTGAATTACCTTCTTATAGACCCTATCTCCAAATGTCATCACCCTCAGGGTTAGTTTCAGCATGAAGTTTGGGAGCAGTGGTGGAGTGTGGGGTGGGGCAGGTCACAATTCAGTCCATAGCAAAATTCTTTCCTTTTGGTCAGAAGACACACATTCTGTGTGTCTGGTATAGTTTTTGAATTTTCAAAGTTTCCCTACTAAAGCAGTGTCTTCCCAACCAAATTTTCAATTAGGAGTCATCCTAGATACTTGAGGGCTTCCCTGGTGGCTCAGGTGGTAAAGAATACACCTTGAATGCAGGAGACCCAGGTTCAATCCCTAGGTCAGGAAGATCCCGTGGAGATGGGAATGGGCTACTCACTCCAGTATTCTTGCCTGGAGAATTCCATGGACAAAGGAGCCTGGCAGGCTACAGTCATGAGGTTACAAAGAGTTGGAGACAGCTGAGCAACTAACACTTTTTAGATTCTTGAGGGTGGACTGAAAGGCTTGTCATATGATAACTGAAGTTATGTCATGTTTACTTCTAATTAATCAAGTATATTAATTATAGTCATGCTTTTCACAGTAGTCTCAGTTTGGTTTACAGTTGAAATACTCAAATTCTCCTTATGATATTAAAAAATATGTTTTTCTTCTAGGAACCATCTCTTTTTGCTGTTGCCAAATTGTTAGAAACTGGTCTAGTTAACATGCACCGAATAGAAATTCTATGGAGACCTCTAACTGGCCATCTACTTGAGGTAACCTCTGTTTCTTTATTATATTTACTTTTTGTTTATAATAAAAACTTACACAGTGAATTAATGATTCTGTATAACCGTAAGAAAAATCAGCATTAACATTTTTTCTTGTACTTCTCTTCTGTATATTTTATCAGGGACTAAGGTTTCATAGTAATCATTTTGGTAAAGGAATAGGTTGAAAACTTTATGACTAAAAATGAGTGATATAACAATGAAATCTCTGATATCTCCTTCACCTGTTAGTTTGGGTCCCCTTTCTTTTATTATATAATCTTTTGATCCCCTCGGCTTCAACTGGTTCTAAAACTTCAAGGCAATTAGGACTGAAATTTAGTACTAGACACTGCTCCTTTACAGACTTCCCTGTGATTATGAGGTAACATTTCTACAAAAGGGAAAAAACCTTCTCAGTATCACTAATTATAGGTAGTACCAGGGAATTTTGTCTGGATTTGTATTCAAACTTGAGTGAATCTGAATAATTAGTTGCTTCTTAATTGACAACTGCTTCTGCCAAATACATGTTTATGAGCAGTTTAGGTTTTGGTTGCCCTCATTGTTTCATATTATTTTAGTAATCTGAGAAGGGTACTGTTCTTAGTTTAAAAAAAACAGTCCTTTCTTCTTTTTCCCTCCATTTTTTGGGGATTATTTTTATGAGCTATTAAAGAATATATGCAGATTTCTTCATTATGGAATTCTCATCAAATGGCAAAAAAATGTTTTTAAAATTTCAGCTGAGTATTTGATTATGAAGATAGCCCAGATTAGGAACCTTAGTTTCTGCTTCTTCTGTTTACTCTGGTGACATCATTTACTTTTATGAAATTCTTTCTTTTCTGTGAGTTGTTTAGTTTCATCTTTTATCTTCTATCTCCTTATTGCTTCCTCTTGCCTCTTATTCAGAAGGTAAGCGTACTTAAATTTTGTATATTTTCATATTTTCTTCAACCCTTATTGACATTTTATATGATTTTTTTTTAATGTGGAAGAGTAGAAAATGCAATGTTTTAGTTTTTCTTAAGTTAATATGTGATGTATAGCTTAAGTATACAAATTAATTTTTGTTCCACATGTATATACCCTTAGGTGTGCCAGCATCCAAACTCTCGAATGAGAGAATGGGGAGCAGAAGCCTTAACTTCACTTATTAAAGCAGGATTAACATTTAACCATGATCCTCCACTTTCACAAAACCAGGTAAAAAAAGAACCTTTTTTCAAAGCACTTAAAGTCATCCTCTCCCATATGTAACTTTATTTGTAGGCCGTGGATCTCTTACAGAAGGTTGATAATCCTAGATTTTCAGGATTATCTACATTAAAAAATCTAAAAATTTTCTTATAATAGCACTAAAGTAATAAATTACTTAGAATTGGTCTCCCCATCTAGAACTTTTCTTCGGCATGCAGTGCTAAATCTTCATACTTTATTAGCCTCTTTTCCTTTGGTCCTTACCTGTCTTTTTTTTCTCTTCCCCCTATTCATTACCCTTGTGTGCTTAGTCACTCAGCCATGTCCAGCTCTCTATAGTCCCATGGACTGTAGCCCTCCAAGGTCTCTGTCCATGAAGTTTTCCAGGCCAGAATACTGGAGCGAGTTGCCATGCTCTCCTCCAGGGGATATTCCCTACCCAGAGACTGAACCTGTGTCTCCTGCATTGGCAGGTGGATTCTTTACCATTGTGCCACCCGGGAAGCCCTTACATGGGGAGAAACAAGAGGCAGAAGAGGCAAGCACAATAAAATAGACTTTTATTTTTAAATAATTTTAAAGGTTATTTTATACTTTCAGAGTTTTCTTTTGTTGCAGTTCCTTTTTCCTGACTCCACATATATCATTCACATATATCTTATAAGTTTTTAATCATTCACATATATCTTACACAGTTTTTAAAAAGCCCACCAAAGTTTTGTTTAAAGATGGAGTAGAAATGAGGCATTTAATAGCCATTCACATTGCCCTTACTATCTTACTGTATTGTATGTGGATGTCTTCTGCAAATTTCCTCAACAAATAATTATTGGGTACATACTATATGCCAGGCAGTATTTTAACTCTTGTAACAGAATGATGTACAAGACAGAAGAGTTTCTTGATTTTTATAGCTTACATTTTAGTGATTGCATATTTTTTTCCTATTGCAGTCTAATTTTTTTGTAAAGCCCTGTCCATGTATATATTCTTAGCATCCAGCTTAATACCTGGAACATGGTAAGAGCTTAATACGTTTGTTCAGTCAGTGAGCCAAATAAATGAATCCTTGGAGAGAAAACTAAAGCAGGTGCTTTCAAATGCTAAAGGAGTAGAACAAAGTGCTTTTTTCACTTTTTAACAGTAAAAAAATTTTGTGGTTTTGTGTCCTCTTTGTCTGCTAGTTCATTTTTAGGAGTATTGAGACTTAAATAAAATGTGGTACATATTAATAGAGTAAATGAAAGTTAATTTTAGAAATTGGGAATTGTTTTTTTCTCTCCAAATAGAGCTAAATATATAGAGGTATATTTTCTATAGTGAGATTCATTTGTATATGGATCTGTACATTTAATACCTTTTAACATCAGCTTACTCCCTATTTATCCTGAAATATAGTATCTTGAAGATAGATTTTTATTTTCTGTTATTAAAATATAAGACTTAGGGACTTCCCTGAAGTCCAGTGATTGGGAATCCATGCTTCTAATGCAGTAGGGTTGGGTTCCATCCTTGGCTGGGGAACTAAGCTCTCACATGTTACTTGTGTGGCCAAAACATAAAAAATTTAAAAAGACTTACAGGGCTTCCCAGTGGCTCAGTGGTAAAGAATTCGCCGGCCAGTGTAGGAGACACGGCTTCAATCCCTGATCTGGGAAGATCCCACATGCTGCAGAGAAACTAAGCTCATGAGCCACAGCTCCTGAGCCTGTGCTCTGGAGCATGGGAGCTGGAACTGTTGAGCCCACATGGGGCAACTACTGAAGCCCGTGTGTTCTAGAGCCCATGCTCTGCAACAAGAGAAGCCACCACAATGAGAAGCCCATGCACTGCAGCTAGAGAGTAGCCCCTTCACGCTGCAACTAAAGAAAAGCCCGCACGGCAACAAAGGCCCAGGACAGCCAAAAATAAATTAATTAATTAAATTATTTTTTTTAAAAAAAGACTTGGATGACAAGATAATCCTAATGATTACTGTTAGAGAAATCATTTTTTATATTTATTTTACTAAAAAATTTATTTTTACCATTGCATTCTGAGTGAAGGTGAATTTAAACTTGAAAGACAATAGCAGAACCTTTCCATGTTCTAGAACTTCTCTGATTAGCTTCTTACCTTCTTTGCAGAGGCTACAATTGCTTTTATTGAACCCATTAAAGGAGATGTCCAATATTAATCATCCAGATATACGACTCAAGCAATTAGAGTGTGTGTTGCAGATTCTTCAGAGTCAAGGAGACAGTCTTGGACCTGGATGGCCATTAGTGCTGGGAGTTATGGGAGCGATCAGAAATGATCAAGGGTAAGTGTTTAAAATTAACATCCAAAAAGTAGTAGGAAAAGGGAATTCTGCCTAAAATTGTGAAATGATCGTTAATTTTTTATGTATGCGTTTTTTGCTTAAGTTTATGATCTGAAACAGTTTTCCTTACCCTACTCCCAGGGGGCTGTAGGGAATCATTAGGGCTCACTTTTACTTTGGAAGGATGGGAAAATTGCTGTTTCTAAGGTTCTTACAATAAGAAAAATCCTTCAAACAAACTTCCCCTTTCTCATTCAGTGTCTAAATTTTGTTTGGCTAGTTGATGCAGGATAAAAATAATATAGTATTAATATATATTTTCTTTTTTTCAGTTCACTGTTTTTCATATTCCCATGAGTGTCTTTATTTTTATTTGTTCATTATTTTAAGTAAGCATATCTTTTTTTACATTTATGTAAATGTTGAAGTACTGTATGAGTACTATGTTAGAGAAGATTTTCTTGTTCCAGTTTTAAGATAAAATTTTAATTTGGTCAGATTATTATAATGTATGTATTTTTCCTTCCATTTCTCTTAAATACATGAATATAGATTTTCTTTTGTATTTTCAGAGAATCCTTGATACGAACAGCATTCCAGTGTCTTCAGTTGGTTGTGACAGATTTTCTACCAACAATGCCTTGCACTTGCCTGCAAATAGTTGTAGATGTTGCAGGTAGCTTTGGACTTCATAACCAAGAACTTAATATTAGTTTAACTTCAATAGGTTTATTGGTAAGTATGATTGCCTTTCTTATATAATCTAGAAATCACTGTTTGCAACTGAGAGTGAATGCTAAGCAAGTGTGCTTTTGACTCTGTAGGAATCATTTAAATGACTTTTAAGTACATACCAAACATCTTGTATGAAGGGTTAAGTAATATTATCTAAGAAATAATTCTTTAAGAGCAGAATATGTGGAATAATTTTGATCTGTTGAGCTGAAATATGGTTTATATAAGATTTGTTATGGAAGGATTTAGTAAACAATGTTACATACAAGAGAAATAATCAGTTGACTCTACTGATATTAACATAAAATTTAAATTTTAAATCCAGTTTTTAAAAAATACTAAAAATTAAAGGTTGTGCTCTGAAATTCTGAAATCAGAGAGCTAAACTTGACAGAGGAAGAGATATTTTCATCAAATCCATTCTACTAGGAAAAGAGTTTCTGAAGTAATTGCTTTTAAGTTTTATTCTGAAAATCTATCTGTTGCATATCTATGTGTTTAAAATAAAAATCTCTGAATAGATATTTTTCTCCTTGGCTCTTTAGTGGAATATTTCAGATTATTTTTTTCAAAGAGGAGAAACTATTGAAAAGGAATTAAATAAAGAAGAGGCAGCACAGCAAAAGCAGGCAGAAGAAAAAGGAGTGGTTTTGAATCGGCCATTCCACCCTGCACCACCGTTTGACTGCTTGTGGTTGTGTCTTTATGCAAAATTGGGTGAACTATGTGTAGACCCCCGTCCTGCTGTCCGGAAGAGTGCAGGGCAAACTCTGTTTTCAACAATTGGTGCACATGGAACTTTATTACAGCACTCAACGTGGCACACTGTTATTTGGAAGGTACCGTAAAATACCTTGCGTTATCAGTTGTTAATCGAGACATGCTTTTATACTTTTTCAACAACAACAAATTAAAATTAAAAAAATTTTTTTAGTGTGTTTATTGAAATATAGTTGGTTTAGAATCTTACGTTAGTTTCAGGTGCACAGAAAAGTGATTCAGTTTTACATATATATGTTTTTTTGTTCCTATTAATTTTTAAAGAAGAATTTCCATCCATTTGTGCATTTGGCAAACAGGAAATGTTAGCTTTGTCATATTTTTAATTGCACCTTGCACATTAACAAATTAAATAATTAAAGCCTCATATTTTTAAATTGGAGGATAATTGTTTTACAATGTGGTATTGGTTTCTGCCATACAACAAAGTGAATCAGCCATATGTAAATATGTTTCCCCTCTTCTTGAGCCTTCCTCCCATCCCACCCCATAAGCCTCATTTTTTTATCTCTTTGATTTCTACCTTTGTGCTTCTGTTTCCCCATTTTCCTGGTGGTAAAAATCAGTAGTTGTTAAACTACCACATATAATTCAAATATAATTAAATGAAAACTTTATAAACAATATCAATAATAGTGAAATTTGTTTGTAAACTCACCAAACAAAAATCACCTCCCATTTGTAAATTCTACATTTGTTCAGGTATGCATTTTAATTTTTAAATTTTTCATTTTTGTCATCTTTTTAAAACATTCTTACAAAGTCAGCAGCTTATTAGTGAGTATTCCGTCTTTGCTAAAAGGCTCTCCTTTTTTGTTGTTGCTTGATGTGTTACATTTTAATAAAACTCTTATTTATAATCCTTTCACTGCTTTTGTGAATTTTTGAAATTAGTAAGTTTGACAGTAGGCAGTATGGTAAACTTTAATTGTATTTAACAGTGTTTTGAGTTTACTAAAAAGACCTCAAAATGTCTTCTTAAAAAATTAATAATGTATGTTCCTAATAAAAATAACTGAAAGCCCTACTCCCTCCTGTGTCTTTTGTTTCAACTCCTTTCCCTGGCTTTATAAAGCTTAAGAGTCCTTTAGTATTTTAAAAAAACAAACTGATATTTTCTCTGGCTCCTGTTTCCTTTTCCTAACTTCATTATTAATCTTGCTGCCTAAATCTCAGTATTAATAATTTTTTCTTTTTTACTTCCACTGTATTCCCTTACCCCTTGTAATTTGATATCCAGATTATTCTACTTCAGAGTATCTTAAGCATTAGCATGTAACAGCATCTCCTAGAGGACTTGTTAAAGCACAAATTGCTGAGCCACTGTACCCAACCCCCTAGAGGTTCTGATTTCTTTCCTGTAGCATGGAGACTGAGAATTTGCATATCTGTGAAGCTACTGGGTGATGCTGATGGGGCTGGTTCTGAGACCGTATTTTTAGAACCACAGAAATTATTCATTGGCTCTACAGGTAGTCTTCTAATTGCCAGATCTCTTGCCCTGGGCTCAGGTTTTCGTACTGCTCGTTTTTTCATAACATTTAATACTGTTGATTATTTTCTCCTTGAAATCTCTTCTGGCTTCTGTTTCACAGTGTGCATCTGCTTCTCTATTCAATTTTGTTTTATTTTCTTGGCCCCTATTCCTTCCCCTGAATCTACATTTTAAATAAACATCCCCCAAATTCTCACTGCTTCCTACTTGATTTTTTTCAAGCATCTTTATCCAGACATGAAATTTCAGTAGTTACCTCTGTCTAGATGTTACTCATACTTAATTTTTTTATATATATATATACTTACATTTTTTGCGGGACCCCTCTCTTTAGCTTCATTCCCTTCTTGTACATTATACCTTAGGTGCTCCATTGGCACTCAGTTCAGCAAGTCTTAAGCGATTGTCTGTTAAGTTTACTTATTTTTTATATTCCATGGCCTTAAGGATAAACTTAAGAATATAAGGATACCTCTGTTGGTCAGTTTCCTCTAAAATACAGGGATTGATCAGAATGTCAGGTATAATTCTTTATAACAATGCTTAATTTCCTATGCTGTTATCAGTATTTTTATATGCATTATCACAAATATTCAGGTTCTCTTTCATCTGCTGGACCGAGTTAGAGAGTCTTCTACCACTGCAGACAAAGAAAAGATTGAATCTGGAGGTGGCAATATTCTCATTCATCATTCAAGGGACACAGCAGAGAAGCAGTGGGCTGAGACATGGGTTTTAACATTGGCCGGAGTTGCAAGAATCTTCAACACCAGAAGATATTTACTTCAACCTTTAGGTAGATGTACATTTTTTTTTCTGAGTACACAAGTAATTAATGTTAAAGGAAATTTGGAAAATACAGACTCTTCACAGATTATATACATTGTTATTTTCTAAGAATAATCCATCTTAACTGCCAGTCTTTGTTGTTATGTGTGGTATGTGCCTGAGCATAAACGTTTTCATTCATTTCCTTGAAAAATTATGTGTACCTAGTGTGGGTGAGTCTTGGGGATACAGTGATGAGCCAGATACCTACCATCCTTGATATATCCTGGGTATGAAGGAGGAACTATAATTACATAAATAAATAGAAAATTGCTGCAATGATCAATGCTACAAAGGAGCTTATAATAGATTGTGAGCTTAAAACAGTAGATACTTGACCAGGCTAGTGATGTATATATAGGCTTCCCTGAGAAAGCAATGTTTCATCTGAATAGTAGTTCATCAGGCAAGGGTAGGATGAACTGGGGAGAGCCTTACAGGCAGAGAGTACGTGTAAAAGAGATGAAAGAAGATTGAGGAGATGGAGATGGTGTGGCCCCTGGCACGTTTGAAGGTCTGAAATGAAGAGAACATGGAAAAGAGTGATTCTCGATGAGGTTGTAGAGGTAGAGGCCAGATGTTGCAGCATTTTGTAGGTTATGTTCAGAAGACTTCACTCTAAGAGCACTGAAAACCACTGAAAGATTTTAATCCATGATGTGATGTGTTCAGATACAGAGTTCACAAAGATCCCTTCAGATGGTATGTATGGAATGGAATGGTATAAAGAAGAATGGTAGGATACTATTAGATTGGTTAGGAAACTTGGTGGTATATAAATATAAATAGATCAGTGCTTCTTAACCAGGGCCAATTTTGCCCAACCTCCTCCCTCCCCCACAGGATATTTAACAATGTCTGAGACATTTTGGTTGTTGCAGCTAGGGGACATGCCCACTGGCTTCTGGGGAAGTAAAGCCAGGGATGCTGCTACATATCTTACAATGCATAGGACAGCCCCTACAACAAAGAATTATCCAACCCAAAATGTCAGTAGGATTGAGATTGAGAAACTAGTGTAGATTATGATACCTTCAGTTCTAGTGGTAGGCATGGGAGTGGTTGAGAAAGGTGAACAGATGCTTTTGTACATAACTGAGCAAGCTGTGCATATTAATTTTTCAACTTCTTGTTTTATGTTTGGCTTTTGTTCTTCTCATGTTCAATGCATAAGCATATTTATGATTTTCATAGGCATTTTAGTGTGGTGTTTATTATGTGCATTTTAAGGCTCTCATACATACCTCATACCTATATATTTGATGATCTATATATTTGATGTCTATACATACACATTTTAAATCCTAGCTTTTTGTTTTCATATGAAATTTACATACAATGAAATGTGCTAATCTTAACTGTATGTTTGCTAAGTTTTGACAAATAATCATCATTTTTAATACCTCTGTGGTACTTTATCTTAAAAGCTAAGATGTAATAGATACAGATTTAGATTTTTCAAAATGAAGACATGATGCAGTTCATGTAGCTTCAATAACTTTTTAAAATAACACTAGGAAATGGTTTTTATTATTATTTTAGAATAAGATTATGGTATCAAGATGATGCTGGCCTCATAGAATGAGTTCAGAAGTGTTCCTTCCTCTACAATTTTTTGAGTAGTTTGAGAAAGATACACATTAACTCTTCTCTGAATATTTGGTAGAATTCACTTGTCTAGCCATCTAGTCCTGGACTTTTGTTTGTTGGGAGTTTTTAAATTGCTGAATCAATTTCACTGCTGATATTGGTTCATATTGTCTGTTTCTTCATGGTTCAGATAGGAAGATTGGGAGATACTTTCTAAAATTTTCTCTGTTTCTTCTAGATTATCTATTTTATTGGGGTATAGTTGTTCATAGTAGTCTCTTATGATCCTGTGTATTTCTGTGGTATCAGTTGTAATATCTCCTTTTCGTTTCTGATTTTATTGTCTGGGTCCTCTACCTTTTTGTCTTGATGAGTCTGGCTAAACGTTATCAGTGTTTTCAGAGAACTGGCTGTTAGTTTTATTGGTCTTTTCCATTTTTTTTTTAAGTCTCTATTTCATTTATTTCTGCTATGATCTTTATATTTCTCCTCCTACTATCTTTGGATTTTCTTTTTTCTCTAGTTCCTTTAGGTATAAGATTAGGTTGTTTATTTGAGGTTTTTCTTGTTTCTTGAGGGAAGCTTGTATTGCTGTAAGCTTTACTATTAGAACTGCTTTTCCCTGGTGCCCCATAGGTTTGAGGGGCTAGCCTCAGGGGCTGGCCTGGTGGCTTAGCTGGTGAAGAATCTGCCTGCAGTGCAGGAGACCTGGGTTCAGTCCCTGGGTTAGGAAGATCCCCTGGAGAACGGAAAGGCTACACACTCCAGTATTCTGGCCTGGAGAATTCCATGGACTGTATAGTCCTTGGGGTCGCAAAGAGTCAGACATGACTGAGCGACTTTCACTTTCATAGGTTTGGGATCATTGTGTTTTCATTTTTATTTGTCTAGTCTAGGTGTTTTTTAATTTCCTCTTTGATTTCTGTTGTGACCCATTGGCTCTTTAGTAGCATATTGTTTAGCCTCCACATATTTGTGTTTTGTAGTTTTTTTTCTTGCAGTTGAAAATTTTGCCATTTGTAGCCACATGGGTGGACTTGCAGGGCATTATGCTAAGTGAAATAAGTCAAACAGAGAGAGGCAAATACTGTGTGATATCACTTCTGTGTGGAATCTAAAAAATGCAATGAACTAGTGAGTATAGCAAAAAAGAATTAGACTCCCAGATACAGAAAACAAACTGATTGTTACCAGTGGGGAGAGGGAGGAGGCAGGGCAACGTAGGGGTAAAGGGACTGGGAGGTATGAACTATTAGATGTAGGATAGGCTAGAATGATGTATTTTACAACATGGAGAATATAGGCTGTATTTTATAATAACTGTAAATAGAGTATAACCTTTAAAAATTGTATAAAAAATTAAGAATTTTTTTAAAGTAATGTTTTAACATAACAAAGTACAATATGTAATTATACTTAGTCTTTTAGAAAGAGGACTTCTTCCTAGATATAGAATATATTAATAGGAGAACTGCAGATATTTTTCCTTCTTAGAGCATGGAATATTCTAAACCTGAGACTAGGTCACCATTCTGGTAGTTGAATGTAATGTTTAATTTGATTTTTGAACTGGGATGGCAGCAAGCAGAAGTATTTTGTTTTGCTGTTTTGATAGTTTTTTAACAAAATTTGTTAAAACTGTTTGAACAGTTACTAAAAAACCTGTTTTTTTGTTGTGTGTAAATTATACTTCAATTTTGATTAAAAGAGTATGGAGAGGAAGAAACATATAACTGGACAAGTGTTAAAAGTTTATCCTGTAAAGCAGTGCGTTGCTTACTGTTTTATACCAGACTTAGTTCCAGCTTTCCAATGAATTGAATGTTTCCTCAGTCAAATGGGTTTATCCCGTCTTGAAAAAACCTAGTCTTTGATAGCTTTTGTGAAGTGAAAGTCTTTAAAACACAATTATCTCTATATTTCATAGCCTGCTTAGGTTGTCCTTTGCAAAACGTCAATTCCTCTGATTTTTACATTATTTAAATACAAAGAGGTGAGTAATAATCCATGCTGTTATCAAAGCCATTGGGCCGGATGTCTATAGGAATAAGATCATTTTTTGCTGGGCTTAAAAGGAACAAGGGCTTTCGTGGTGGCTCAGTGGTAAAGAACCTGCCTGCCAGTGCAGGAGATATTGATCCCTGAGTCAGGAAGATCTCATGGAGAAGGAAATGGCAATCTACTCCAGTATTTTTGCCTAGGAAATCCCTTGAACAGAGGAGCCTGGTGGGCTACAGTCCATGGGGTTGCACAAGAGTTGGCCATGACTTAATGAGTGAACAACAATAATAGAAACAAACCACACCGGGTTTCATTATAGAGAGTTTCATTATAAATGTGGTTAGTTGGTCACAGGAATAGAGCAAGAGATTGAAATGATTAGTGGAAACAGCAACCACCATTCAGCCCATGCTGTGTTGATGGTAGATCAGTTGAGTTGATTTTACATGAGAGAAATAAGTTTAGCCTCATGGTAAAAGGACAGTCTTATTTATGGTGCATGTTCTTGCAACTTACCGATATGGTGGGGGAAATGTTTAACAGAATTCTGCAGCTATAAGATTATTTAAATATGAAAACCCAAGTGTAAAGTTAAGATTTTTATGGAATATGACTTAGTTTATTTTAAACATTTAGGTAAAAAACGTGTATCATACTGTCATTACTTTTCCTATATGCTTAAGAATGGGACCATCTTAATAAAGGTAGATGGCTAGATTGAAGATGTTACTAAAAAGTTTTTATTCTGTTCTCCTTAGGCAGAAGTATTAGGATAGAAAGGTATACATACATTTATGGAGTTTTAAGTTCAAAACCTTGTTTGATATACTCATTATCCTTTCCTTGGTGCCATTTATTCCTGTATCTGACAAAATTTTTTTACTGGAATTTTGGGTTGTAATGGTTTTAACTCACATTGTTAGTGCATAAGCGTATCTTTTTCTGTTTCTGTAGGAATTTAAGCAGAAAAATAAAGCAGATAAACTTTCAATGTCTAATAGAGACAATTTGATCACTTTTATGGTGATAATTTTTTTTTCCTCTTCCTCATATAGGAGATTTTTCAAGAGCATGGGATATTCTTCTTGACCATATACAATCAGCAGCACTCAGCAAAAACAATGAAGTATCTCTGGCTGCACTGAAAAGCTTCCAGGAAATTTTACAGATAGTATCCCCTGCCAGAGACTCAGATAAGCCTGAGACACCACCTACAGTTAATGTCCCTGTGCCTGTCCTTTTAGGGCCTATATCGGGCCCGAGCCTGAACAGGCCATTTGTAAGAACAGATTCCATTGGAGAAAGACTTGGGAGATATAGCAGCTCTGAGCCACCCGTAGTTACTGATGAGCTTGAAGATTTGAATCTCTGGTGGGCTGCATGGAATACCTGGTACAGAATTGGATCTGAAAGCACCAAGCCTCCTACTACATTTGATAAACTAACTTTCATTCCCAGCCAGCCTTTTCTTACAGCTTTAATTCAGATATTTCCAGCTCTGTACCAACACATAAAAACTGGTTTCAACATGGATGACTTGCAGAAGTTGGGAGTCATATTGCACAGTGCTGTTTCAGTCCCAATAAGTTCAGATGCCTCCCCTTTCATTCTTCCATCTTACACTGAAGCAGTTTTGACAAGTTTACAGGAAGCTGTACTTACAGCTCTAGATGTTCTCCAAAAGGTAATCAAATTTTAGTGGCTCTCTAAGCAATAATGCATATGGTTCTCTGGAATTTTTTTACTTTGCTAAATATTTTTTGGGATAAATTCTGGATCATCAAGATTGTTATGTATGTATACTTTGGGATGCATTCAAGATTGTAAAGATCCAGTTATTTTTAACACTTGTATTTTTCTAATATATTTTAAAAGGTAATTCAGGTTTATCTTGAGAGTCTTCAAGAAACTGCCTGTACTCTCTTATTTCTGTTCACCAGCACTTTTGGTTTGTTCATTCAACTCTTCACAAGATTATATATTTTTGGAGTCATAACTTTAGTAAAGTATTTCCATAATTAGAAAATTAATTAGCAATGGGAATATATATTTTTTATCTGTATTTTTATTTTAACTCTTGAATTGTTAGAAACCCATTTAAAAAATAATAAGTTTGTAAAGTGTTTACCTCACAGAAATTTTAAAAAGATATATTTTAACCCATGTGTGTTAGGGTTAGGGTTACTCCAAAAAAAAATTAAAACAGATCTAAAAATTATTGAGCAAATTCCAGTTGGCAAGCAAGATCAGATCAAAATCAAAGAATTCTTTAAACTGTCAAGGTAATTGTTAGCACAATTAACAACCACCAAAATTTTTGAACAAAACAAGTATGAACTAAAGAGTCAGCGATCCCAGCAAAGTAGTTACGACATTCTAACAAAATTAGAGTGGAAGTGATTCTGATTACAAATGTGTTATCAGTAGCCATTTGGGTACTACAGATCATGCTTTCTAATTAAACAATTGCATTATATCCAACTGGATTGATGAAAACTTTCACAGTAATAATAGTGGTTTCTACTACAACATAGTATACCTTGATTGTCTCTGGAGGAGTTTTAGCTGAGCAGTAATTCCTTAACCATCTTAGCCCTAGTTATTCTGTGCAAAGAAATTGTATGGAAACTTAAAATGTAAGAAAATCTGGCATTTTAATAATTTTATTATAGGGAGGATCAGTTTTTCATAATTGAAATTAAAAGAGCTGCTTTTATTTTCAGTGGCAGAATAAAAGTAGCCTGTCAGTAATAATTTTTTTCTCCCTGACTGTGAGCATAGGTTGTTTATGGACTACTGTGGAGGGAATGGAAAAGTTAGAAAAGGAGAGCATAGACCTTGTGGGATGCCATAATCTAGAACTCTCACTCAGGTGTTTAATTCAGGTTTTATACATATGAAGAGGATACTAAACAAAGAAGAAACAGCAAATCCCCAAACTTTTTTTCTAGGGAAAAAAGCATATAATTTTACTTAGAGCAAAACCTCTGCTTTAGCGATAAGAGAACAAATAGAGTCATTCATCCCAAGCAGGCATTTGTTCTGAGCTTTGAGCTTTTAATGGCTTTGAAAGGGCATGAAAAGTTAGGAAGTTTTATTGTTGGAAACTTGGGAACTTTTACTTATATCAATTGATGTCATTTTGCATTACTAATTTTCACTCTAGCTTGTTTATTACTTATGGGATTATTTAAATGATATTTCATAATACTTGAATGTTATTCAAACATATGGGGTTTTTAATATTTCCTAACAGAAGACTTAACATATTTCATTATTAGTAAGAGTGTTTTTATAGTTTCCCCCACAGGTGTCAGAAAATTTTTTCACAAGCAAAATATACTGGCTTTGGAAGTTTATTCTTAAACTAATAAGCTATTCTGCAAAACACATTACTGATTAAAAGCTGTTTTCCTTCTTTAAGGAAAAATCCATTTCTGATTTCATATTTACCCTTATATTGTTTAGAGTTTCAGGGTCATATGCGTTTCCTCTTGGTTTTCATATCACTAGTTCCCAACCAAAATGATTTAGTCCTATTTAGGCTAATTTTTTCTTCCAAAATATTTTTACATACCTAGGGGACGTGAGAATTTGATTGTTTTCCTGTTTTGAGATCAGGAGACTGCATCTATCTTACTTATTGCTAACCTTCGTAAAGGCTGATAACTGGTCCCATATGTACGTCCATGCTCGAGGCTACTGGAGTGGTACTTCAGGAGACACTGTCACATTGTGTGTGAATGGTGCTTCTACTTTGGCTTCCTCATCCATAAGGGGAAATAATGACTGTAACTTTTTTTTTTAGTAAGTGGGATAGTATTCTTAAGGCATTTAGTGCCTGGCACAGTTAAATATTCAGTAAACATTAGCTGTTACTATTTTCATTACCATATTGTCTTGCAAAGGCCTTCAGTTCAGTTTAGTCGCTCAGTCGTGTCCGACTCTTTGTGACCCCATGAATCACAGCATGCCAGGCCTCCCTGTCCATCACCAACTCCCAGAGTTCACTCAGACTCATGTCCATCGAGTTGGTGATGCCATCCAGCCATCTCATCCTGTCGTCCCCTTCTCCTCCTGCCCCCAATCCCTCCCAGCATCAGAGTCTTTTCCAATGAGTCAACTCTTCACATGAGGTGTCCAGAGTACTGGACTTTCAGCTTTAGCATCATTCCTTCCAAAGAAATCCCAGGGCTGATCTCCTTCAGAATGGACTGATTGGATCTCCTTGCAGTCCAAGGGACTCTCAAGAGTCTTCTCCAACACCACACTTCAAAAGCATCAATTCTTCGGCGCTCAACTTTCTTCACAGTCCAGTTCTCACATCCATATATGACTACTGGAAAAACCATAGCCTTGACTAGACGGACCTTAATTGGTGAAGTAATATCTCTGCTTTTGAATATGCTATCTAGGTTGGTCATAACTTTTCTTCCAAGGAGTAAGCGTCTTTTAATTTCATGGCTGCAGTCACCATCTGCAGTGATTTTGGATCCCCCCCAAAATAAATCTGACACTGTTTCCCCATCTATTTCCCATGAAGTGATGGGACCAGATGCCATGACCTTTGTTATCTGAATGTTGAGCTTTAAGCCAACTTTTTCACTCTCCTCTTTCACTTTCATCAAGAGGCTTTTTAGCTTGTCTTCACTTTCTGCCATAAGGGTGGTGTCATCTGCATATCTGAGGTGATTGATATTTCTCCCGGCAGTCTTGATTCCTCCTTGTGTTTCTTCCAGTCCAGCGTTTCTCATGATGTACTCTGCATAGAAGTAAAATAAGCAGGGTGACAGTATACAGCCTTGACATACTCCTTTTCCTATTTGGAACCAGTCTGTTGTTCCATGTCCAGTTCTAACTGTTGCTTCCTGACCTGCATACAGATTTCTCAACAGGCAGGTCAGGTGGTCTGGTATTCCCATCTCTCTCAGAATTTTCCACAGTTTCTTGTGATCCACACAGTCAAAGGCTTTGGCATAGTCAATAAAGCAGAAATAGATGTTTTTCTGGAACTCTCTTGCTTTTTCGATGATCCATCAGATGTTGGCAATTTGATTTCTGGTTCCTCTGCCTTTTCTAAAACCAGCTTGAACATCAGGGAGTTCACGGTTCACATATTGCTGAAGCCTGGCTTGGAGAATTTTGAGCATGACTTTACTAGCATGTGAGATGAGTGCAATTGTGTGGTAGTTTGAGCATTCTTTGGCATTGCCTTTGGGATTGGAATGAAAACTGACCTTTTGCAGTTCTATGAGTACATGGTAAATACAGAATGAATTATTTTAAATGAGTTAATAAGAGAAACTTTGAATCATGTCAGACGTTAGATATCTAGTTTCTTTTCTTGTTTTCACATACACAGTTTTCAAGGATTAATAGGAAATATTGTCCAGATAGATTGAGGCTTCCCAGGTGGCGCTAGTGGTAAAGAACCTGTCTGCTAATGCAGGAGACTTAAGAGATGAAAGTTCAATTCCTGGGTCTGGAAGATCCCCTGGAGGAGGTCATGGCAACCAATTCCAGTATTCTTTCCTGGAGAATCCCATGGACAGAGGAGCCTGTCGGCTCCATAGAGTCCACACGGTCCATAGGGTCACGAAGAGTTGGACACAACTATAGTGACTTCACAAGCACGCTTACTGATTCTTAGGTTTTGGACTAAAATCTGCCACCAGATTTACACTATAGGCTTTTCTGATTCAGAATATTGAAGAAAAGCCAATACTAATAACTTTTTCTTAGATGAAGTTTGTTGTTAAATTGACTTCATATTAGGTATTTTAAGATCTCAGGATTCAGCTGTAACACTGTTCGTAAGTTTTGTTTTTATAAAGCACCACCAAAAATCAAAACATACAGTCCAGATCATTATTTGGTGCTATCTCCAGAAGAAATTTGGTACTTAGTTTTCTAAGGTTTCCACACAGAATGTTGCTCTCTTCCTCTCTCCTGCCCCTCCTTCTTTCCCTTCCTGCCTGCCTGCCTGCCTTTATTTGTCACTGAAAATAAAAGAATTCATTTAGGATAATTATCTCTTTTCTACAGTAATTGCTACATGTTTAATTTTAAGAGTTAAGACTCAGCAAGAAGTTAATAAAGACGACTGTGAAATTATAGAAGTACTTAGTAGAGAGAATTTTTTTAGACTGTATACTTTTTAAGTTCTCCATTCACTTTTTCTGAGAAAAGTAACCAAATAGAGGAAGATGGTATTACATATCCTCATTCTACTTTTCACATTATAATTACAGGATGATGTAATGGTATGTATGGGCAACACTTTGCTTATCTACTTTCTATCTCAAGATAACTTTGTTAAAGCGAAATGGCTACCCGTTCTCTAAGGGAGAATAAAACAGGTCTGTTATCTGACAGGTTAAAAAAGCCATGATTGTATGAAAATATACATGTTGTACACATAGTTTTAAAGAAAGTCCTTAAAATTTTGAGATGCTTTGAATTTTGATTTTGTATTTTGAAGGTGCCTCAAGTGTAGAATGGTTATGCTTTTTGTTTTGGAAAGCATAAATATATTTTAGATAATCCATAAATTATATCATTAAATATTTTTCCTACAGAGAAAAATAAACGCTAAGACAGGAAAGTATGAAAGGATGGGAGGAGAAAACACATTTGTTGCTAGAAAAAAAAACCATGAGATTTAAGTACTTTCAACATATTTGATGTAATTAAAATTTTCAGTGTCTGAATATGCGTTTTATTCTTTGTTTTATGAAGTTGTAGCATTAAGTTTAATTTTTATTAACTTAAATGTTTTTCTTGTTTTATATCAAGTCTGTGTATTGATACATTAGATGCTAAATATACCCTGCCCTGTTAAAAATTAATACATACATTTCTTTTAGAAACAGATTTTCGTTCATGACTTATTTTCCCAACTGTAATGAACATGCTTACTTGTTAAAGTCTCTGGTCCATGTATGATGCAGGCATAAGCTGTCATTGTCATGAACTAATGTCATCACTTAAGCACTTAAGTAGAAGTCAATCTCATCTTGGTCTGTGAAGCATTCTAAATTGTCTCAAGTGTGTGTGACTGAACAAATGATCAGATTGTGGAACCTCAGAATGGCCCATGACTTCTCTTTAAGTGCTTGCCCTTTGTTTAGTCTGCTAAGTAATAAGCCACACTTTTAATTTAAAAGTATTTTTTAGCTGATTAAAATATTTAGCCTATACTTTATTCAATATTAGTTTAAAATAGTTTAAATGTTCTTCAGAGCTTCAAAAAGTGTATAATGCTTAACATAAAATAAGACGGTCTTTAAGAGTCTTTGATTAAACAAAAGCATAAATGGTAAAGAACTTAATGGAGTTCAGACTATACATTCTATTGTTCATATCTTGTTCTATAGGCCATCTGTGTAGGACCAGAAAGCATGCAGATAATGTATCCCGCTATATTTGACCAGTTACTGGCATTTGTAGAATTTTCATGTAAACCTCCACAGTATGGACAGCTGGAAACAAAACACATTGCAAATGCAAAATATAATCAGGTAATTTGCTATAAGTTATATTTACTCTGTAAAATTTCATGTCTTCTGAATGTAGTCAGTTCCACTTAAGATGGACTTTATCTCCGAACTTTTTCTTTCACAAATAAACCTTCATATGTCTATTAACAGTTTAAACTGGAAAGAAACATTATTTGGAAAACCTGTGTCCCCTCTTCTTTTTTTTTAAATTGTTTATTGTTTTCTTTTCCCAAGTGGTTCTCCAGAAAGTTTGTCCTTTCCAGATACTCTGTAGTACATCTTTCTTCAGAGTTCCTTTCTTGGTGTCCTCATCACACTATAAAATGGCTTCTAAATCCCTATGCCTAGTCCTACTCTTATCTAAAATAGATACCTGCAATAGAAAATGAAGAAATGAAAAGTTGTCTACTACTGGTGTGAAATTTAGTTGGATTTTACATAAACGATTTTTTAGCCATAGTTGGCAAATTTTAACTTTGTTTTGGCTTAGGGGAAAAATAAATTTCTGAATGCATGCACATACTGATTTTGTTCACTCAACATAAAAATTATAATTTTACATGGTCCGAAAAGTAGTTTAATGTGTATTAACTTTTCTCATTCTATTTGTCTTGCAACACAATGGAATCACAATAGATCCAACTATTTGCACCGGTGAGTTAAATTTCCTAAAATTGTCCTAACCTATTGGCAACAAATAAAGTACATCTTTCCCAGTTTTTGATAGAATGCTCTATGTACTTTTTCTGATAGTTTTAATTTTTGCCTGGCTAAAAATTACTCTTTCATGAAATTATATCTCTTTGAAAACTTTGCATGTAATAAAACAATCTGACCTAAAACCAAGGCCTGAACTTTAAGACAAAGAAGCTTTCACTTTGAAAACAATATGATTTCATTTAATCTTATTTTTATTTTAACTCCATGTGAAAATATTACTTTCTAGGCGGAATGGGTTGCCTTGAATTATGTACCATTTGCTGAAAGATCGTTAGACGTAGTTGTGGATTTATATCAAAAAACAGCCTGTCACAAAGCAGTGGTGAATGAGAAAGTACTCCAGAATATTATTAAGGTATCTTTTAAAAAAATTTTTATACTTTCATTTAATTATGATAACATTATTGAAATCTATCTTTAGGTAATTGTATATTGTCATATATTAAAATAAATGGAAAAATATAATCTGTTATTATTTATAGTGATTTTGCTCCAACATTCATGGATATTTAGGAAGCTGTTTCTCTGAAATGAGAAGGTTTTTTTAATAAATATTTTAAAATATGTATTCGATTTTATGATTTTTCATCTTTGGCCCTTAAGACAATAAGCATCTTGTTTCTTAGGACAGTACTTCTCATACTTTGAGTTTGATAAGCATTCAAGGAGAAATTCACAATTCAGCCTATCGATTTAACTGATCATGCATACTTTTTTTGAAAGCCAGTTCTTCAGTGCATGGACAAACATTATTAAAATTCATCTGCTGTTGTGTGTGTCCCATTCCTCCAAAGTTTATTTCCTTTTTTCCCCCTCTGTTTTGAAGGACAAACCTAAATCTTGCTCTTACTCTATTATGAAGATGCTTTTATTTACTGGATAATTACAGTCTGATCTGAACTCTCTTCCCTCAGGGAAGAAGGCCTTTCTCTGTTCCATGGTTCATCCTTCTCTTTGTGTTCATCCGTTTCTTTTCTCACCGTTCTTCGCTGGCAGTTCTTTCAGCCTCTTATACTTTATCCTGGGAAGATGTCCCAGGTGGCACTAGCGGTTAAGAACCCATCCGCCAATGCAGGAGACATAAGAGACGTGGGTTCAGTCCCTGGGTCGGGAAGATCCCCTGGAGGAGGGCACAGCAACCCACTCCAGTATTTTTGCCTGGAGCATCCCATGAACAGAAGAGCCTGGCGGGCTATAGTCCATTGGGTCCCACAGTCAGATACGACTGAAGTGACTTAGCACGCACGCATGCTGAACACTTCCCTCAAGGAAGAAGACCTTTCTCTGTTTCAGGGCTCATCCTTCTCTTTGTGTTCATCCTTTTCTGTTCCCACCTTTCTTTGTTGTTAATTCTTTCAGCCTCTTACACTTATCCTGGGAAGAAGATTAAGCCTTTTATGTAAGATCTTTCTCTTATTTGACTTCCTACTCAAATTGTTCTCTTTCAACTTTCCTTTACTTCTAAGCTCCTTTAAACAACTTGTAGCCTTCACCTAACCACCACTCACTCTAACCTGTTGTACCCAGGCTCACTTCCATATTCTGCTAAAAAAACTACTTACTTGAAGTTATAGAAGACAAAAGTCTTTAAATTCTACGCCCTTTCTAATTCTTTATTTTCCTTGTTAATATGGTACTGCTCTGGCCTTTTTTAAAAAAATAACTTTATTTATTTTTGGCTGTGCTGGGTCTTTGTTGCTGCCTGGGCTTCTCTCTAATTCGGGTGAGCTGGGGCTACTCTTTGTTGCAGTGTGCAGGCTTCTCATTGTGGTGGCTTCTCTTGTTGTGGAGCACAGGCACAGCAGTTGTGGCACAAGAGCTTAGTTGCTCAAGTGCCTGTTGGATCTTCCCTGACCAGGGATTGAACCCATGTACCCTGCATTGGCAGGCGGATTCTTTACCACTGAGCCACCAGCAAAGCCCCTGGCCTTCTCAAAATTGTTTCTTCCCTTGATTTTCTGTCATAGTTCTTTCTACCCCTCACCACTTGTCCCCTCAAAACTGTCTTGTATCTCCTGATTTGTTGAGAATAAATTTTAAGCACTTCTGTTGTGGGTACTAAGAAATAGTAGAGATTAAAAATGAATAAGATAAAAAAAATGAATAAGATAGTTCATACATTTTAATAAAGTATCTATAAAAAGGAAAATAATAATGCAGTATATTAAGTACTAAGTGAAGACCTCCAAGTAGAGGCAGCTTTGTGTTCAGAGGAAGCTGGATTAGCATAGTGCACTGGTGTATACTTGCTGCTCTGTGATTTTGGAGCAAATGAACCTGAGAGTGTTTCTCATGTGTAAAAGAAGGATAATACGAATGCAAATTTCATGTCTTAACCATTAAGAGATTCAAGTGAGATATGGTATTTAATAATACTTGCCAAGTAGTCAGTGTTGAATAAAAGTTAAGTTCTCCCTTCCTTCTGTAGACAAGGAAATAACTAAACTGCCTATGGGATGCTGGCAAGGGTTAAATAAAGTAACATTTGAAGAAGGAATACCTAGCAACAAGGGAGAAGGAGATCTAGATCAACTAAGCAACATAAAGATCATGGTATATTTTTAAAACATTGTTGAGAAATCCCACTTAGGGAGCTAACAGGGCCTGGGATAGGTCTGAAAAAGTGGCTTTGGGTTTAACAAGCCATCATAAGGAATCAGAATTTTTTCTTTAACCACTGAAGAGCTGAACTTGGAGGAGTGACGCAAATCAGTTTGTATTTTTAATGGAATTAAATAATCTCTTTTCTGTATTTCTGAACAGTTTGTTGATGCCACTTACTACATGTATTGTGTTAATTGGACAAGGCTCTTCCTTCCTTGGAAACTGAGCTTTGTGACAGCAAGAACTGAATTTTCTAGTTCCACATACATTTATTGAGTACATAGGATATGCCAGTCTCTATATTCATTAAATATTTTTAAAAAATAAATGTATAAGTCAAATGTATCTGTTGTGCTTAACATTCCCTTGACACTGGTAAACTATTAATCTAGTAGTAAACTGTCTAATCTTAAATTATAACCTGTTAATTCAGAGTGGCCAGTGTATAATTTAGTATTCTTTTGTTGGCATATGACACACATTCAGTCTCTGACTAGCTTTAAGAATAAAAGGGCATGCTTAGTTGGAAAAGTCAGAGATAGAGGGAGGGCTTTGGGATTGGTGTATCCAGTGGTTCAGTACTATCTCCAGAAACTAAATTTTTTTCTTCCTTGTTCTGATTTCCAAGGGTTGACTGCATATCCTGTGTTTTTCCTCATAGTTGTAGGCTAATAAAGGGATTATATGTCAGTAGCAGGTGTGTGTGTGTGTCTGTGTGTGTATCAGATTATTCTTCAGTTACTATAGTTAACCTTAAATGAACCAGGTTTAGTCCCATGCCTAGTCTTGAACCAGTGATTATGGCCAGAGAAATGGAATAGATTAGTTGGCTTAATAAACTAATCATCTCCTTACCCTAATTTCCAACTGGATGTGGGGAGGAGAAAAAGATTCTAGGTAGGCTAAATTATCTTTTGTTATCATACTGTTGTGTAATGGTTCACATGTTCACTCTGTAAGGATTCAATAATAATTTGTCTAGAAGATGAAATCAGGTTTTAGGTTCACTCCATAACATTGAATTATGAAAATGTGTCTCTTTTACTTTTTATCTCTCTCAGACTAGAATTTTTATATAAAAATAGTCTGGGCACTCTTATGAACATAATCAGATGGTATATTGGAGCTGTTTATTGATGGTGCTCTGGGCTAACGCACTGTGATGGTTGGGTCAGTCTAGTCTTCTAGTTGTTGGATAGAACTATGATCAGAGAACTTCATTCTGAGCCACCAAATCATTCTTTCATGATTAACAGCAAGTTGACCAATTAGAAATTAAGTTTCAATATTTCAATCACTATACAGATGCTATGCTGTGTCCTCAAGGATTAAAGATAAAATCAACCAAATTCTTAAATTACCAGTTTTTCTCAAATATTTGCAAAAGAAAGAAAGTACATTAAAATGTTAGTGTAGAATATAAATTTCAAAAAATTTTAGAGATAACATATAAAACATAGTAATGATATTCTCTAGGCCATGTTTACCTAACCATTAGTAGAAAATTATAAGCAATATTGATCTTTCTTGGATAGAAGAAACCCCATTCGTCAAATTAGTTTTTGCCAGGAGAACTACGGCAGAATGCTCTAAGTTTATAACTGCATTAGAGAAGGTGCAAGATTGTAAGTTTTCCTACTCTTAATCTTGACTTTTCAGAAAACATCCTTGTATTTTATGATGAGAAACTAAGGTCCAAAAACGGTTATTACTTCTTCAGGGTCATTGTTTGTAAAATGGACGTAGGACTTAAAAGTATATCTTTCTAGGTAGTATGATTTGAGAACCATGTCTGAGAATTGGCCTTTCTAGAAAGTAACATCGTATTTAAAATGAAAATACTTATCTTATTTTTTATAAGAAAAAAGAGAAGCTGTAATTTTTTAAAAAAAAGTAGTTAAAGGCTGTTTGTTTTAATTAGTATTTATCTTAAACTGTCTTTATTTTCCCAGACTCTTAGGGTTCCCCTCAGCTTGAAGTATTCCTGCCCTTCTGAAAGCACTTGGAAACTAGCAGTATCTTCTCTCCTCAAAGTTCTTTCTATTGGGCTACCTGTTGCCCGGCAACATGCTTCTTCGGGAAAATTTGACAGTATGTGGCCAGAACTAGCCAACACCTTTGAAGACTTTCTCTTTACTAAAAGGTCAGCTCATTCATTTTTACAATTAGGACAGTCTTTCAAGAAGTGTACATTATACCTATAATTGCCTAAGAACAGTATTTCTCATTCATTAATTAACTGATTGACTATTAAGATTGCTAGATTGTATACAAAGAATAAGTTAGGCATTTATCCACTGGGTACATTATCTGTAAGCAGAGGATAATGTTGCTCTTTACCATGCTGTTGGTTGTAAGATAGGAGTCTTTTCTATAAAACATCATAATTAAGGAGCCATGGTTTTAACTTGATGAATCTAAGAAGATCTGTTAAAAAAAATCTAGTGTCCATTTAGCATCACAAGAGAAGAACCATATCAGAAAATCAGATTTTTTCAGAATAAATAAGATCATTGGTAATAATGAACAGCTCTTTAAGATGTTTAAGTTGTGCAAAGAAGAATGAAATTTTCATTGTGTAATCTGCAACAGAGGGTGTATCTTAAGGATGCTATTTTGGCGCCTCACTGAATGAGAATAGGATAATTGAAATGTGGGCTAAATTTTTTGAATGAGGAATCTGCTCCAGTCTGTCTAAAGCTATACTAATACAGCAGTCACTAGCTATAACTAAATTTTTAATTAAGTCATATTAAAAATTGAGTTTTCAGTCTCATTAACCAGTCTCATTAGCCATGTCTCATGTGTGGCTAGTGGTTGCTATAGAGGGCACTGCAGATGATTGAACATTTCCATCATAGGAAGTTCTGTTGGGCAGCACTGATCTAAAATGTACCATTTTACTAGAGATGGGCTTATCACTAATAGCTGTGATAGGTAGGTAGTCTTCAGTACTCCTACAATCTAATTTTCCTTTGTGCTATAGTGGTGAAATTCTATGATAACCAAAGTTTTTCTGTTTTGTTTTTTTTATCCATAAATCATTTTTTTAACTATAGAATGATGAATATGCCATGTACTGCTGTGTAACCATTTTAAATTGCTAGTTTGAAATCATTTAAATTATAAATTTCATATACGTGAAAAAAAATTTACATTGGCACGTTGATAATGATCAGATGAGTCTACAGCAGAGTGATTTAATGAAATTTTGTCTGTCTTTCTAATGTTTAGTTATTTAGTAAAGAAAAATTGTAGAGTGCAGAAGGTTAACTTAATTTTTTTCTCTATAAGAGCTTATCTGATGTTTCAGAGTTAGAAGCAATGATACGTGATCCTAATTTCTGTTTCCGTAACTAGTCAGATTTTGTTTCACTTTCTTACATATTTCTTACCTCTAGAAATCTTACTGATACCAGTGCAAGCATACTATACCTTCTCTGTGCTGTTTCCCAACTGTTTATGGTCTGCAAGCTGCTTTCACAAGGCAGTACGATAACAGAGAAAACAAAACCAAAATCAACTAGAAGAAAGGAGAGGCTCTGGACACCATTGAGGGTTATTGTAAATGAATGAATTATTTAAATGAGTGTCTGACTCTTTGCCTCCCCGTGGACTGTAGCCTTCCAGGCTCCTCCATCCATGGAATTCTCCAGGCAAGAATACTGGAGTGGGTTGACATTTCCTTCTCCAGGGGATCTTCCCGACCCAGGGATCGAACCCAGGTCTCCCGCATTGCAGGCAGACGCTTTAACCTCTGAGCCACCGGGGAGGCCTAAATGAGTGAAAGAAAAATCCAATTATAAATGAGAAACTAAAAGATTGTAGCCTGGTAGACACTTGAGGTCTATTAGGAATTCATTCAACCATGCTTTGAATACCAAAACACGGTGGTAATTCTTTAGAACAGTGGTCCTCATCCTCTTTGGTATCAGAGACCAATTTCATGGAAAACAGCTGCTTATCTTCTGCTGTGTGGCTGGGTTTCTAATGGGGTTAGGGACCCCTGCTCTGGAAGACACATGGGCTAGTGAGAATTCATGCAATTATGGTCTGTTGACCTTCAGTTAAAAACACTTAAGTACTACCCAGAAGAACTGAAACGTATTCACACAGAAACATGTACACTAATTTTTTATAGCAATATTATCATAGCCAAATAAATGAAAACAGTCCAAATGTTCTGATGAATGGATAAATTAAATGTGATTTGTACATGCATACAGCCGTGAAATACTGATGCATATTACAATATAGATGAATCTTGAAACCGTTATGCTAAGTGAAAGAATGCAAACACAAATGAGGTCACGTACAGTTTAACTTGTGTTTCAGAGTTGAGAGGAGTGTTGAGTAAGGCATGACTACTCATGGATGCAGAGTTTCTTTGGAGGTGATGAAAATATTCTAGAATTAGAAATGACCATTGTGAATATACTAAAAAGCATTATATGGTACCATTTATAAGGATATATTTTATGGTATGAATTATATTTCAAAAAATAAATTTAATGTACCATACAGACAGAACTGAAGAAAAATACAAATAATATTTTATCAATTTGAAGCCTCTTTTCTGTCAAATAAGGATTCGTGAAAAAATTTTTTTTTAAGATTTCCATTATACTTCTCAAACTTAGAGACTATAACAATCTTATATGGCTCATTTGTACCTACAATATTGACTATCTCCCTTTATAATTTATAGGTAAATTCTGTTAATCATCTGTGGTTTTAAAAGCTCAACCAGTGTTTTTTGATACACTCACAATATCTAGTAAGGATTGTTATTGTTCAGTTGCTAAGTTGTGTCTGACCCTTTGTGACCCCATGGACTGCTTAGCATGCCTGGTTTCTCTCTGTTGCCACAGTTTCCACGAATTTGCTCAAATTTACGTACATTGAGTTGGTGATGCTGTCTAACCATCTCATCCTCTGCTTCCCCCTTCTCCATTTGTCTTTCCCAGATCTAGGAAGAATACTAACTATAAATTAAAACAAATAACCACTATAGTGAATTCTGAGATCAGAATATTCAGCCTGTCCACAGTTGAATAAATTTCTGATTTTATTGATTATTAGAATTAGGAGTAAACTTTTCGGCTTTGTACACTATTTTCTTCCCTCATATATTTTTTAAAAGTTGTTTAGTGTTTCTGGTGTGTGATCCCAATAATGTTAATACTGTATGTTCTTGATAAGCTTTTTTAAATTGGTAGTTAGCCAATTGGTATTTTCTCTGTGTGTGTGTATTTTAATACATGTAATGAGATAAACCAGATAATAACAAAGAGCAGTAGCTCTAGATATAAAACTCTAAATCTAAACATGGTAATACTGTTTTTACATTTATAACTTTTGTAAAAGAGCAGAACTTAGGCTCAAATATAAGTCTAGGTTCAAATTGTGTTTGTCATTTATTTGCAATGTGTCTTGGTCATGTGACTAGCCATTCAAAGCTTCAGTTTCCTCTTCTATCAATTACATGGTAATACCTGTGGTTACTGTGAATACAGGTGATACTGTAAGTAAAGCTCTTAATATAGTGGTTGGCTTTCTAATTTTTGCTGCCATTATTATTGTAATAATCATTATCCTATTCTCAGCTGTTTTTAAAAGTGCTTAATATTTCATTGTTTCATAAGTTTAATAGAACTTTACTGCTCATTCTTATTGAGAGCCACAGGGTCTAGAATTGACTTTGGTTCTCTCAGAACTGTTGATTTATTCTGATTTTGGTGGAACGGTTTTCAGCTTTAGAAAGTCTGAATCAGTCCTCTTTTCAGATGTTTGCTGTCTTTTATTGTAAATATTTTTAGTATATCATATTTATTACAAATTAGTGATTAATGGGCTGTCACTGAGTGAATAATTAAGCATCTTGACCATGGCTGTCTTAAACCACTGGCACTATAAGTGAACTCAGTTTTTGTCACAATGGTAATTTTTGCTGTGACTCCAGATGATAGTATTTTTACTTTTCCTTGTTTTTCACTCATAGTACTGAAAGAAGTTTAGTTCTACAGACTTTATTTAGTTCAAGATTGAGCCAAGTATTTTTGTAGCTAAAATTTCATGTTTGTGATTAGAATGCTAATTACTTTAAGAAATAACAGTTCTTTTAAATAAATGATAATGTTCTAACTTGGATGAGGAAATTTTTTTGATGTTCAAATTCTGTTTGTATTTTCAGGAAGTATTTTACCTTAAAAATCAAGTCTTTTATTTGTTTATATTTTTTAGCATACCTCCAGATAACCTCTCTATTCAAGAATTTCAAAGAAATGAAAGTATTGATGTTGAGGTGAGGAATCTAAAACATTTTCTTATGAGTATACAAACCAAATAATAAAAATGTTGAAACTGTGAAATTGCTTAAAACATAAATAAAGTGATACATTGAATGTGAACCTAAAAACATTAAAACTCTCAAAAAGGTTAAAGTTTAATTTTTAAAGCACTGATATTTAAAAAACTGCTTTTTTATATTTGTTTGCTTTGTACATGTTGTCTAGATACTTAATTGTGTCTATTTAATAATTTTAAAGAACAGTTGATTTAATAAAATAAATCTTATCAGTGAGCATGTATTTGAGAGCTTTATAGTTTGACAAATCAGATGTTTGTATTTAATTGATAAGTTGCTCAGATTTTTCTATTTTTAACCAGCTGAGAAACAAATAATGAATGTTTTTTAAAGAATATATTCTACTGATTATAAATGGAATTTAAACAAGTAATTTTCAGTTATGGATTTTTTGTTGGGGGGGGTTATCTTTTGCCTATAAGTGGGATAGGGGAGCTTTTTAAATAAAACAAATCAAATAAATTACATAAAAAGCATTGGCATCATATACAGATGTAAAATATTGCCTTTTGTCCCATTGCTATACTAACTCTTATAAACTCTTCATTATATGTTAGAAATAAGCTATTTAACAAAAATGAATATAACTTCTTAATAGCTCATTTTTATGGTACTAAAAGGTGATTTAAATTTTATTCTTAGTCCCTTTTTAGATATGTATTCTAACATGAATGTATTTCATATGCTGATTTTTTTTCTCTAGAGCACACTTTGCATTTATCCTGTTGAATATCAAAATTTATTGAATTTGTATAGTAAACAGTTTGTAGTATTGACTATTTGTAATAAAGTTTATTCACTAAGACACATGAGGAAAGCAGACTAATTATCCTCTATATTAACATTAAAATGCTTTTATACATCTATTAAGAAAGATTCTGATACTCTTAAAATAAAATTTAAATTTTATTCTATAAGTTACTATCTCGTAAAACATAATGCCTTTGAATTTGCCTCTCTTTGTTTTAGGTAGTTCAGCTTATCAGCACTGAGATACTACCTTATGCCAATTTTATTCCTAAGGAATTTGTTGGTCAGATAATGACTATGCTTAATAAAGGATCAATACATTCTCAGTCCTCTTCATTTACAGGTATGTTATTTCAATGATTTTTTTTTAATGTTAATAAATATTGAAATACTTTTGAAGAAGCTGACTTGTAGAAATGTTTACTCCTACAATTGTGGTAAATGTAAATGGGTGAATGGATAAGAAAGAATTAAGCTTTATGAGGGAAAAATGTGATAAATATTCTGTGAATTATGTGTGATTAATTAAATTGCAAAGTACTTATGGAAATCACCTAAATCATTGGATAAGTTAGCCAGTTTTGTGAAGTCAGGGATTATTGTGAAGTAATGAGTGTGTATTCTTACCACTTAGTTAACTTGGTTAACTTAGTAGTTGGGTAACTAAGTGTCAGTTTTGTCATCTATAAAATAAAGATATTAATACCAACCTCTCAGGACTATAAATTGCAGTTAGTCCATTTACAAATTGGTTCTTTTTCCTAGCCCAGACAGTTTTTTTTTTTAAATAATCTGGTAAAGTGCAGGTTTAACATTCAGTTCAGTCTCTCAGTTGTTTCCGACTCTTTGCAATGCCATGGATTGAAGCACCAACTCCTGGAGCTTGCTCAAACTCACGTCCATTGAGTCGGTGGTGCCATCCAACCATCTCATCCTCTGTCGTCTGCTTCTCCTCCTGCCTTCAATCTTTCCCAGCATGAGGGTCTTTTCCAATGAGTCAGTTCTTTGCATCAGGTGGCCAAAGTATTGGAGTTTCAGCTTCAGCATCAGTCTTTCCAATGAATATTCAGGACTGATTTCCTTTAGGATGGACTGGTTGGGTCTCCTTACAGTCCAAGGGACTCTCAAGAGGCTTCTCCAACACCACAGTTCAATAGAATCAGTTCTTTGGCGCTCAGCTTTCTTTATGTCCAACTCTCACATGCATACATCACTCCTGGAAAAACCATAGCTTTGACTAGACTGACCTTTGCTGGTAAAGTGATGTCTCTGCTTTTTAATATGCTGTCTCAGTTGGCTTTTCTTCCGAAGAGCAAGCATCTTTTAATTTCATGGCTGCAGTCACCATCTGCAGTGATTTTGGAGCCCCCCAAAATAAAGTCTGTCACTGTTTACATTGTTTCCCCATCTATTTGCCATGAAGTGATGGGACCAGATGCCATGATCTTAGTTTTCTGAATGTTAAGTTTTTAACAAACATTAGAACATCAGAGAAAAATTTCTGAAGTCCACTTAATGTGGTTAACTTTTTAGGAATATTTAAAAATTATAGATCAGTTTTTATAAAACACATTTTAAGATCCATATTTATAACTACATGTAAATATTCTGTTAAATAAGGACTATTACCATTTATACTTTTTCCAGCAATTTTTTGATGGTACCTCTTGCTATTTATAATTAATTGTACCAAGATAAAGAAGGTACATGTATGTATATTCTTCCAGTGACTTTACAATCAGACACAAATTTTTCAGCTTTAACTTAGAGTTTTCTTTAAACGTATATATACAAAGCCTTTTTGTTAATAAATAAGGCCAACTTATAAACACAGAGGTTCCAGTGATTATTTTTGGTGCCCTGTTCTTAAGTATGATCTGACAGCCAGAGCTCACAGATGGTTGAGGAAATCTGCCAACATGAAAGAGAAAGACCAAAACAATTGAGAGGGTAGAAAAAATTGGGAAGAAAGAGATAAAAATGCAGAGCCATAGAAAACATTTATTTTAAAAAATTATAATTAGGATGCCCAAGGAGATAATAGATTTTACATTCATAAAACAAGAAAAATGATGTTAAAGTGGAATAGTTATAACACAAAAGAGTTCAAAAAAGCTAAAAATATGATAGCTGACATAAGTTCTATGAAAGGCTGGAAGAAAACATTAAGGAAAAACCCAGAAGTGGAGCAAAGACAAACAAGTGGACAATCTGAGAGGAAAGAAAATGGATCTCAGGGATGTTACATCTGACAGTAGGTCTTCCAAAAAGAATAGAGAAAAACTAGGAGAGGAAGTTATTAAAGAAACAAATTGACGATATAAATCTGCAGATTAAAAGTAGTCACTCACAGACTTCCCCGGTGGTTTAGTGGTAAAGAAGCTACCTGCCAGTGCAAGAGACATGGGTTCTATCCCTGGTTCAGGAAGATTCCACATGCCTCAAAGCAGCTAAGCCCACGCACCACAGCTTTTGAGCCTGTGCTCTGAAGCCTGGGAGTCACAACTCAGCAACTACTGAAGCCACATGCCTAGAGCCTGTGCTCTACAAAAAGACAAGCCACCGCAGTGAGAAGCCTGTACACAGCAACTAGAGAGTAGTCCCTGCTTGCCACAACTAGAGAAGAGCCTGCCCAGAAATGAAGACCTAGCATAGCCAAAAATAAATACATAGATTAAAAAAAAAAAAGTGGTCACTCAGTACCCAGAATAGTGAAAGAAAAAGAGACTCACAAGAAATCTTGTCATCGTGAAATACCAGAATATCAGGGATACAGAGAAGACGCTAAAAGATTTCAGAAAAGACCAAAAAAAAGTTCCAACACCGAAGAGTTGGGTCAAAAGGACATTGGACTTCTCAGTAGCAACACTGAATGCTCACATACACTGAGGCTGTGGTTTCAGAGTCAAATGGAAAAGGTTTTTGACGCAGAGCTTTATACCTAGGCCCAGCTGTTGGCCAAGTGGGGAATGTGGAATGGTAATTCTCAAATGTCAGCGTGCATTATCCTCACCTGGAGGGAAGTCACTGTTGGGCTCTAACCCCAGAGTTTCTGGTTCAGTAGGTCTGGAGTGAGGCATGAGAATATGCTAACACATTCTCTGGTGATGCTGACGGTACTGGGAACTACACTTTGAGTATGACAGTCAAATGACACTTTCAGAAATGTAGTCTCAAATTTTTCACTTCCCTCCCATTCACGTTCTCAGGAGCTGCAGAATATGCCCTGTGAAAACAAAGGAGTAAATCAAGAAAGGGGAGCACGTTAAGATCTAGAAAGTAAGATATAACACAAGAGAGAATAAAAACTCACAGGGTGAGGCCAGAGACTGGTTCCAGGAGATAACTGGACAGCATATCCACAGGGCAACTAGTCCAGACTGGAGCAGAGGTCAGGGTCTGGGGAAGATGCTGCCAAGAGAAAAAAGGAAGGAGACAATCAAATGGATTATTCCAAGTTGGACCATGTGGAAGACTATTGAGAGGTATTCTATAGTGCTGTTGAAGTGTAAACAAAGACCAGGACATGAAAACTTTAAAGTGATGTGAGTGGATAGTCATGCCTTGTTTTTGATCTTGCAAGAGGGAAAATTGTTCCCTCCCTCTCTCTCTCTCTCTCTCTCTCTCTCTCTCCCTCTCTCTCTCTCTATATATATATATATATATACACACATACATACATACATATACATATACACACACTATAAGTTTTTCATACATGCTCCTTACCACTTAAGGAATTTCCTTTTATTCCTACATTGCTAAGAACTTGTATCACTAGAGTATATTTATTTAACCTTGTATTAACCATCAAACATTGTTAATTCTACAGAAGCAGAGATTGATATTCGTTTGAGAGAAGAATTTTCTAAAATGTGTTTTGAAACCCTGCTTCAGTTTTCCTTCAGTAATAAAGTCACAACACCTCAAGAAGGCTACATCTCACGAATGGCACTCTCAGTGCTTCTTAAGAGGTCTCAGGATGTACTACATCGTTACATAGAGGATGAAAGATTAAGTGGCAAGTGCCCTCTCCCAAGGTATATGTATATATATTTTTTAAATTAAGGAAATACACTATCATAGTTGTTAATAATTTAAAAAGCTCAGAAAGTCAGGTGTTTTCATAAATATTTCTGGACTTAACCTGAGGCTGTTTTTAATTGTATTTATTCCATACAATGTAAATATTCATAAGTTTTGCTGCATATATATTAGTGTGTTTATTATAGGATGCGTTTTCTGACTCCTCATGGGGGTTAAGTAATATATGACATACACACCAAGTTACTTATATTATTTTGGAAAAAAAATGAATTCTAAAATATATCTGCCCAAGGATTTCTGCTTAAGGACCTGTGGATCTGTGTGAACACATGATTGTTAATTTCTCTAGAGAGAAAATCATAGTTAAATCATACTTTATGAACTTCCTCATTTGTTTCACAATCATTTCAAGGTTTCTCTGTAAGTCATCTAGCCATTTCTTGTATCTTCTTTTCATCTAGTTGGCTTAATTAAGTCCTTGTACCCAAACTGATTTCCTTCTCATTTGGTCAAGCTCTAGATCTTTCTGCTAAGCCAAGGCTAATCAAAGTTGGGGTACAGATCAGAATTCATAAAAAAATACAATAAAAATTGGATTATGTTGCCAACCTAGTTTTTAATGTGTAAGTTAGAATTTAAGGCAAAGCAAGTGAATCAAACGGAACATGATATTGGAAGACAAAGTAATCTAAGTCAAGAAAGAGTTAGGAAAATTGCTGTGGATCCCCTTCCATAAGGCAATATTGGAGGGGTAAATCATTAACCCTAAGTCTTTGTGTACATTCTTATTTACTTAGAATAAATCTCTAGAGTTGGAATTGACCTGTCAAAAGATACAGACCTTTTGAAAGGTTTCGATACATATTACAAGTTGCCTGTCAGAGACTTCTACCAGCTCATGTCCTCCCAGGAGTATATCATTATTCTTCTCCTCAGTTTTTAGCAGTTTAAAAGTATTTGCGACTTTATCACTTATCTTTTAAAAATCTGATGAATGAAAAATAAATCTGATTATTATTAATTAGGCAGATTTGTTATTTTAGTAATTATAATCCTGATTAATTATTAATAACTTAATTATTATTAAAGGCAAGTTGTTAATTTGCCTTAAAAATTTTTTTCGTCTTGAATTACCAGTGCTTATTTGCTGTTTGTATTTCCGCCTTTAGGACCACTATATTTTGAATTTCTAGAAATAAATTATACCTTCTAATAAATTATATACAAAAACATTCCAAAGACAGGTGTTAGTAATTCGGCTATTGTCATGATTGAAAATTAATTTATTTAAAATTGACCTCTGAAGTATACTTAGGAAAGCAATAATAGGGTTGCCTTGATTGGAATATTTTTATTAGAGCAAAAGATATTTTATTTCAGAAAGCAGTTTTCCTTCTTTCTTGTGTTTTAAATGTTTATTGCTTTAAATAGTCTTATTATAATTGTTATATTATTGTATCATCTTATGTTTAATGCAGTATTATTACATTCTTTTCTTAAAACGACAGTGCAGCACAATAAAATACCTGTATATTTAAAAAGTGGAGAAGGAAACAGCAACCCACTTCAGTATTCTTGCCTGGAGAATCCCATGGACAGAGGAGTCTGGCAGGCTATGGTCCATGGGGTTGCAAGAGTCAGCCAGGACTTAGCGACTAAACCACCAAACCACCACCATACTTAAAAAGGGAGGCTTGAAATAGTACCCTCTTATACTATTAAGAAAATCTTATCAGTTGAGTGATAACACAGATTCATACCAGGAGTGGGGCATGGGGAAGGACTGTGGAGAAGAAGAAATATATTTCTACAGAGAGAAAGAAAGGAAAATCAGACTACTCTTGTTGGTCCTTTACTCCAAGCTTTTTCTTTATCGCTGATGTCTCTAAATTGACTTTGAACATATTTCTTATATGTTGTTTTAGAAAGTTAAATAAGTTCTATTGTAATTTTAAACATACTTTTAACAGCATGATAAATTATGTGCAGGGGGTAATAATAATCTTTATTTACATTTAAGTTTTGGCAGATCTCTTTTAGTACTAATTAGTTAAAAAGAAAAAAAAACTTTTATAGAAGTTTTAACAGCATATCTTATACAGTGTTTTAATTTTAAGTAGTTTTAAGAAATATCTTACAAATAAATTTAAATTTGCATAAGTAGATTGTCTTTCCCCCCATTTTAGTGTTGATAACTTAGAATAACTATCTTAGTTGCATACCGAAATACGTGTTACTGAAATGATTTTCTTTTATAAGAATTTAAAAGTAATATTAACTTTGCATTGTTTAATGTTCAGTATTTTCCAAAGTATATCTATTTGTATAACTTAGTGAAAAAACACACATGGTATATCTTAAAATCTTTTTGGAAATAATTTCCCCCTTTTTTTTAGGCAACAAGTAACAGAAATCATATTTGTTTTAAAAGCAGTCAGTACTCTCATTGATTCACTTAAGAAGACTAAGCCTGAGAATGGTAAGTACTTAGAAACACAGTAATTCTAAGCTTATAACATTTATGTTCAATTTGTGTTGTATTTTTGTACTACTATTTAGTTAACTGAATTTTAGGAACATAATAGCTTTAAAGCATAATTGCTTTAAAAGCAATAATAAGACTTTTTTCCCTTGGGCCTTAGGACAACAAAGCAACAAGTCCATTACAGCTGACATAGGGATGCCAATTAAGTAAAATTGCTTTGTAATGTTTTCCTTATTTTAAACAAATTTTGCTAACTTTTTCCCCAACAGCTTTGAGATACAGTTGGTATATAACAGTGTATAAGTTGAAGGTATACAACTTGTTGATTTGATATATTTTCAATATGTCACATAATTACCATTTCTTTTCTTGCAGTGAGAACATTTAAAATTTACTCTCTTAGCAACTTGCAGGCATATAATATGGTATTATTAACTGAAATCACCATGCTGTATGTTAAATCTCCAGAACTTATTCATCTTGTACCTGGAAGTTTGTATCCTTTGACCAACATCTACCCATTTCCCCAACACTCTCAATTCTTAGCAACCACCGTTTTACCCTTTGTTTCTTTGAGTTCAGTTTTTCTAGATTGCACATAAAAGTAATATCATGGTAGTATTGTCTTTCTCGGTGGGACGTTTCATTTAGCATAATGCCCTCAGGTCCATTCCATTGACTCACATGGCAGGATTTTCTTCCTTCTCATGGTGGAGTAATATTTTGTTGTGTGTGCGTGTGTGTTTACAAATATATGTAGATATGCGTATGCATGCATACTGCATCATTAGTCCTTCCACTAATGGACACTTCGGTGGTTCTGTGTCTTGGCTACTGTCAGCAACGCTACAGTGAACATGGGGATACAAATATTTCCTTGAGATATGCTTCCAGTTTCTTTGGACATATGCCTAGAAGTGGAGTTGCTTGATCATAGTTCCAGTTTTATTTTTTTGAGGAAACTCTCTACAGTTTTTCATGGTAGATGTACTAAATTACATTCCCATTTACAGGGCACAAGTGTTCCCTTTCTCCATATCCTTGCTAACACTTAATATTTCTTCTTCCTGACCCAGAGATCGAACCTATGTCTCTTGGCAGCCAGGTTCTTTACCATAGCACCGCCTGGGATAGGTACATATATATTACCAACTGTTATGTCTTCTTGATGAATTTTCCCCTTTATCATTAAACAGTGTTCATCTTTGTCTCTTGTTACCTTTTTTTGGCTCAAAGTGTGTTTTGTCTGATAAGAGTACATACAGATGTTACATCTGCTTCCTTTTGGCTATCATGTGTTTGGAGTATCATCTTCCATCCCTTCACTTTGAGCCTGTGTTTGTCCTTAGAGCTGACATGAGTCTCCTGAGGCAGCATGTTCTTGGGTCTTGTTTTTTAATCCATCCAGCCACTATGTGTCTTTTGATTGGTGAATTCAATCTTATTTACATTTAGAGTGATTATTAATAGATGAGGACTGAGGACTGCCATTTTATCTTTTTTTCTGGTTTGACTATATGTACATTCTTTCTTTTTCCTTATGTCTACACCATTTTCATTTGTGGGTTTTGTGATATTTTTCTCAGTTTTCTCTTTTTTTATATTTTCTATCTCTGCTCTAGATTTATATTTTGTGTTTACCTTGATGTTTCTGTGAAGTGTCTTACAGATGAAATATTTCTTTTTCTGCTGATAGCACATTTTATTTGCTTGTACAGGTTCTGTCCTTTTTCCCTTCCCTTTTGTGTTTTTTGTTGTCTCAAATTATGCTTTTTTATGTTGTGATTTCATTACTAAATTAGTAATTTTTTATTGCATTTCCCTCTTTAACCTTTATGCTATAATTATTTAAAAGATTTTTATCTGTATTATCACTTTATTCAGTGTTTTGTGTACTTTTATCTGTTTGTTTCAAGTAGAAGAGCTCCTTTCCACATTTTTTATAAGAGAGGTCTTTTGCCTCAGTTCCTTTGTCTGGAAAAGGCTTTATTTCTCTTTCATATCTGAAGGATAACTTTTCTGGATAGCGTAGGCTTGGCTGGTAGTTTTTAATCTTTCAACATTTTGAGTATTCTCTCCTGGCCTATATAGATTTTCTGCTGAGAAATCTGATCGCCTAATGGGTTACCTAATGGTAGGTTACCATTCTTTTTCCCCTGGATGACTTTAAAATTCTTTGTCATTGATCTTTTCTCAGTTTTAATATAATTTGTCTTGGAGAAGGTCTTTTTGCACTAAAGTAAATTAGGTGTTCTCTTGGCTTAATGGACTTGTATATCCAGTTGCTTCCCCACGTTTGGGAAGGTCTCAGCTATTGTTTCTTTAAATAAACTCTCTACTCCCTTCTTCCTTTCTTCTCCTGTATGTGTGCTCAGTTGCCCAGTTGTGTCCAACTTTTTGACCCTATGGTCTGTAGCCTGCCAGTCTCTTTTGTAAACACTGAAATGGGTTGCCATTTCCTCCTCCACAGGATCTTTCCAACCCAGGGATCAAACCTGTGTCTCCTGCAGCCCCTGAACTAGCAGGCAGATTCTTTTACCACTGAACTACCAGAGAAGAGAAGCCCTCCTTCTTCTCCTGGAATGCCCATTACTCTGTTGTTGCCTTTCCTAATAGAACTGGATAATTCTTATACAATTTCTTCATTAAAAAAAAAAATCTTAGGTCTCTTTCCTCTCCTCCCTATGTCATTATAAAATTTCAATCTTTTTAAACATTTATTTATTTATTTTTGACTGCACTAGGTTTTTGTTGTGGTGTGTGGACTTCTCTCTAGTTGGGGCATGAGGGCTCCATGGCAGGTGGGATCCTAGTTCCCCAGCCAGGGATCAAACCTACATCCTCTGTATTGAAAGGTGGATTCTTAAACACTGGGCCACCAGGGAAGACCCACAGCTTCTGTCTTTGAGCTAGCTGATTCTCTCCTCCATATGGTCTGTTCTATTTCCCGTATGTTGTATACATTCTTCATCTCTTCTTATTGAGTTCTTCAGCTCCAGAGTTTGTTTGGTTGTTTTTTAGAGTTCAGTCTCTTTGGTAACATATTCCTTCTGTTCATTAATTTTATTCCTAAGCTCGTTGTACTACTTTTCTATCTGAGCTGTCTTGTAGCTTTCTAAATTTCTTTAGGTGGTGGTGGTTTAGTCGCTAAGTCATGTCTGACTCTTGTGACCCCGTGGACTGTAGCCCACTAGGCTCCTCTGTCAGCTGTTTTAATTTTATCAATTAGATTGCAGTGTTGGGTGATTTTAAGTTTGGCTTCTGGAGAATTGTTGTTTTCTTTTCTGACACCAGGTTACTTTAATTTTTCATGTTGCTTGATGAAAATTGTTCCTCTGATGTATTTGAAGGAACAAACACCTTTTTTCTTTAGTAAAGCTTCTTTTTTATTTGATTTTAATAATCTAACAGGTTAATGATGAGAGGCCTTTCTTTTGTTTTTCAGTAGGTGGCACTATAGTACAAGTTTTTGATTTCTCTTATCTGTGATGCCTGTGGTTATAGTGAGAATTGGCACTTTTCACCATCCACTGCTTCTGCCAGAGGTAGCGTCTGGTGCCCTTGTCACTACTTTGCTTTGGGGGTTGCTGGTACCTTGTTGCGGCCTAGGTCACTGGTATGGCAGGTATCTCCACCATGTCTGGGGTCTCCTGGGTCCACTGCAGCGGAGAGAGAGGGTGGGTGCAGTGAGGAGCTGGGGTCTGGAGCTGTTACCACGTTCAGGGTTATCGGTTTCATGGACACTGCTGCTGTGGGCAGAGGGGCCAGAGTCACATGGGTCTCTGATTGGAGGGGTGCTGTCGCTATTGTTGCCTGGTTCCCTGTAGCCTTAGTCACTGCTGTGGCTGAGAAGCCAGTCATTGTGTCACCTGCCCTACTGCTCAGGTTTTCTTTGGTGTTCACTGCTGTGACTGGGGATCCAGGACTGCAGGTACCACCTCCGCTATTTCCCCAGTCCTGCCGCCTCTGTGTACTTCAGTCCATCCACTCTTTTTTTTTTTTTTTTTTTCTTTTTGGCATGCTGTTTGTGGGATCTTAGTTCCCCAACAAGGATCAAAACAAACCAGGCCCTTGGCAGTGAGAGTTTGGCATCCTGATTACTGGACTGCCAGAGAATTTTCAGTCTATCCAGTCTTTTGTACAATTGTACAGACGTGTGGAATTCTCTGCAGTCCTCATGTATTGGGCAGAGACACTTTTACTGAATTAAGGATATTTTACTATTAATATTAATAGTTGTAGCTTAAAGGGAAGAGATGAAGTCCCTGGGATTCTCCAGGCGAGAATGCTGGAGTGGGTTGCCGTACCCTCCTCCAGGGGATCTTCCCAACCTAGAGCTTGAATTTGCATCTCTTACAACTCTTGCGTTGGCAGGCGGGTTCTTTACCACTAGCACCACCTGGGAGGCCCAAACTGGCCTAAATGGTGTTCAGGCGGTAAAGAATCCGCCTGCAATAACCTGAGTTCAGTCCCTGGGTTGGGAAGATCCCCAAAGGAGGGCGTGGCAACCCACTCTAGTATTCTTGCTTGGAGAATCCCCATGGACAGAGGAGCCTGGTGGGATATGGTCCATGGGGTCACAAAGAATCAGACACGACTGAGCACTTGAAGCAGCAGCTGTGTAGATAGTTTATATTTTATATATTTTTAATGTAGAACATGACTGAGTCTTTTGGGTCATAGGAGTCTTCTATTCTACATTTGTACCCATTTATCATATAAATAGCTTTGGATCATTTTTGTAGCGCTTTCTCATTTGTTTCCCCTTTTCTGTTACTCATTTCTATCCAATCTATTCTTTACATTAATGCCAAAAGTGATTTTTCTAAAAGTGCTGCATTGGTGATTCATTTTTCCATCCTTATAAAACAGAACAAAATAATCTTTTTCATTTACCTCAACCTACCAAATACAAAGCGTCCTACTGTCTTAACTCTATTCTCTTCATGCTTTTATCTCCCACTGGACTTCATATACACTATTCTCCCACCAAACTCACATTGTCAGTCTACCCAGGTACTACCAATGCTTTCCTCATTTCATTCTCCTGCCTGTGTCCACCCTGGTCAGATATCACACTACTTTGAAGCCTTGTTTCTATTCCTTGAAGGTGAGTGATTTCTCTGTTTGGTGAAGTTGTAGCTCTCTTCTGTGTGCTTTTGTCCTGAAGCTCTCTGTATTATGGTTCCATGTGTACATGACTCACTCCCCTTAAAGCGTAAAGTTCTTGACAGGCTTTTTAATCATGTTTTATTCTATTTTGAAACACAACACTACCACTGAATTTTTTTTTTTTTGGACCAGCCACTGGTTTTAAGAGCTTGTTACTGGTTCAGGACAAGATAAAGAGCTGGCATCAGAGTATAAGTCAGTTGTGTCACTAAGCACACTGGTTTAGCTTACTTTTTTATACAATAAGACTTTGTTACAGAAAAAGTCTGTTTATTTACATTCTGGTACAAGCAGATTGATGTTTTAAGCAGCATTACTTTTAAGACCCAAGAAGAACATAGGTTCCTAATAAATGAATCCCAAGATAATTTGTTCCTGTCAGTTGCTACATAATCAAATATGTATTTTGCTGCTTTCAAAATTCACTGACTGTTACTTTGGCCTAGGAAGCATATGATACTAAATTTCAAGAAGCAGTAGACTTATGTAAAAAGAAGGCGTAGAATTTCTAAGAAAAATTCTTGAACAAATGTCCTTAATTTATCCTATCAAGTTCAAATTTGAATAATCTTAATAAGATGTTCTGGTTTATTTTTCAGAAAGGGAAATCATGCGTTGACTTCCTAGAGACCAGTAAAATCTTTATTAGATCACAAGATAGAATTTGATTCTTAGAAATATATTAACAGGAAATTCTCTATTTTTCCTGTGACTGCTATAGATAGACTAGGAATGGCAAATGTATTTTTTATGATCTTTAGATAGCTGTTAAGAATGTAACCAGAATTTGTATAAAGGAAGAAAAGGGAAGGAAAACTGAATAGCCTTCTTTTGAAAAGTCAGTGGGCCATGGGTACGGCAGTGTATTAATGATAGATGATTTAACTAAATTAATGTTAAATTGTTCAAGAAAGTTTGAATTATGCCTGTGGGTATATTAAGTGAAGATTTAAATTAAATAATTGATGATATAGTAACATACTAACATGGTATGCTAAACTCCATTAAGAAATAGAAAAGAAAACAACTCGGAGAACGTTGGGCCTTCCCAGCAGAAATGTGTTGGACTGCTGGTAACCAGTAGAGCCAGTGTTCACTCAATATTTGTTTAGAACATTTGTTATTTGTTTTAGGGTTCTCAGGTGGGAGAGGTATTTTTTTGGACTTATTTATCATCTTACTCAATCTTTAATTAAAAATTTGAAAAAAATAGTAAATATACACATGGTTCAAAAATTCAAAACTGTAGAAAGATATACAGGGAACAGCAGTCTTTCCCCTGTTCTGTATCTGTATCCCTTGTTCTTTACCTGCCTAGCTCTTACCTTACTGTAGTCAACCATTTTTATTAGTTTGGGAATCTTTCCATAAGTTTATTGTGTAAAGACAAATATATGTGTAGTTGGCTCTTGAACAATGGAGAAATTAGGGGTGCTGACCTTCTAAGCAGTCAAAAATTTCTCTATGACTTAGATGGTTCTTCCGTTTTTTGGTTTCTGCATGCTTGGACTCAGCCGACCAGGGATCATGTAGCACTGAAGTATTTATCGTGCGCATGCAGATCCACACCGTGCAGACCTGTGTTGTTCAAAAGTCAACAGTGCTCCCACATGCCCCCAGTTTTTAACACAAACAAACATTCATAATAGCCCCGTATCTTACCTACTGTTCTGAACACACTTCATTTTTTCCACTTCATAAAATATAATAAAGATTCTTCTGTATCAATATGTATAGCTTTTTCATTGTTTTTGATAGTTAAGTCCAGACTGCCCATGAAGATCTATGGTTTTTAAAACAATTTTTTTTTTAATTTAAGAAATTTGAGTAGCATCCCGAGTTTTATGATGTTATCTTAAATAATGTATTTTTGTGTTTTCCTACAATAAACCAGAAATAAGTCCGGGCCAATCTAGATAGCTTTCAATCCATGCAATCTTTTTTTTCCCCAAAATTCTTTTAGCACAGTAAAATACATATTAAAAAACTCATCATCCTAACTTTTTTCAGTGGTATTAAATGCATTCACAATGTTGGTAACTATCACCTCTGTCCATGGATGTAACTCTTTCCATTTTGTAACTGAAACTCTGTACTCATTAAACAATAATTCCCCATTCCCCACTTCTCCAAGACTGTGGTAATCACCAATTCTAATTTTTATCTCCGTGATCTTAACTACTTTTAACTACCTCATGTAAGTTGACATACCATGTTTGCCTTATTATTTCACTTAGCTAATGTTTTTAAGTTTTATCCATATTTTAGTATGTTGCAGAATTTCCTTCTTTTTTTGAGGCCAGATAATATTCCATCCTGTGTGTGTATGTATTCATTTGTCTGTTGGACACTTGTGTTGCTTCCATGTATTTGCTGTTGTGAATAATGCTGCTATCAACAAGTGCATACAGATATCTCTTTGAGATCCTGTTTTCAATTCTTTTGCGTGTATAATTATATCCAGAAGTTTTCCAAAATTTCTGGATCATACTTTAAATTCTATTTTTCATTTTTTGAGAAACTACCATATTGTTCCCGCAGTGGCTGTACTATCTTACGTTACTACCAACAGTGAACCAGAGCTATGTTTTCTCCACATCCTCACCTATGCTTGTTTTCTGTTTGTTTTTTAATAATAGTCATTCTGTTAAGTTTGAGGGGGTATCTAATTGTAGTTTCCATTTGCATTTTCCTAACAATTAATGATGTTGAGCATCTTTTCATGTGCTTTATCAGCCGTTTGTATATCTTCTTTGGAGAAATGTCTTTTCAAACCCTTTCCCCATTTTTGAACTATTTGTTGTTGTTGTTTGTTCCTGAAGCCTCTGTTTGTCTGTGATCAGAAGTCACAGTTAGAGCACAAATCCCTGATATTTGAAGGATAGGGTTCTTTTTTCCTACTCTGGCCTCCCACAAGCCATCCAAGGCTGTGCTAGGAACATGAGCACAGCTGCTTACCACATGGCTAGAAGTGGGGGATAAGTAGGCTGCTACTGTGCTAAAGGCTTAGACTGACAAAAATTAACCACAATATACTGTCCAAGTCTTAGAATCTGCAAGCCTTCAGTAGGCTCCAGAGTTTCAAAACAGTTGCCTCAGATTCTGCCAGTTCAGTTGTTTTCTAAGTGGGCAGACAGACTCCTGGCCCTTACTGCTTTTCCTTTTCCCAGAATTCTTTCTGTGTAATCTTTTTGTTAAGTGATTAGTGGGAAGTTCTGTAGACAACTACTGGAGCAAACTGTTTATAACTACTTACGCCATTGGTTTTTAAAATGGCATTTTTCTTTGTTGTTGTTAAGCAGCAAAATTCTTTTTACAAATGAAATCTGATATGGATTTCCAACATAGAAAACTAATAAAAAGCAGAACAGCTCTGGCCTGACATTTGCTACCTTATCTGTATCCATCAGTCCCACTCACCTTTTCTTTTTCTTACCTCTGCTCTGAGGAAGCCTATTTGGATGGAGAAGAGATTAAAAATAGATTAGCATTTCCCAAGATATGTACTAAGGAATGAATATTAATGTTGAGGGATGTCAGTGGATACTGAATGGAAAAATTTCATAGTCAAATTAATTTTGGGAACCTTGAATTGATAAAAGTTAAACCTCGTCTTTTACTGTGAGCATTTAATAAATTCATGTGAACTGTAAATCCCCAAAAGGGAAGATAATATGTATAACGTTTGCCAGACTTACTTGACCATCATTTTTTTCTTTTGAAGAGGTAACTTGAAGAACACTAATTTGAGAACCTCATTCCTTTATTCTGTAATAAAGTTGAGACATGAGAAATTATATGACTTGTTCAGGGACACCCAACACTATGTTATTTCAGAAAGGTTTTTAGATACTTAGTAGACACTCAGTAAATTGGAGTGAAAAATGGAACCAAAGCTCCTATGCATAGTGTACTGTTCTTTTTTTAATACTACACTGCCTCCCAGATTTGGGACTTGTTCCACTAAGTGCGGTATACATATACTGTCTAAGAAAAGTCTGCCATCAGTTTTTATTGTGTATTGTGCTCTCAACAATGCACATACAGGAAAACAGAAATGTAATATATGATCTCAGTGCATAAGGAAATCAAGTAATTGTGGTGTAACACTTTTGTCCATTCACAGATAGCATTTAACTGGACTAGTTGTTCATAATAGTGATGAGGAAGGCAGAAATGTCCCTCCCCACTACAGTTTAAATCTACTCATATACATTAAAGATTCAGTTCAGTTCGGTTCAGTCGCTCAATCGTGTCCGACTCTTTGCGACCCCCTGAATCACAGCACGCCAGGCCTCCCTGTCCATCACCAACTCCCGGAGTTCACTCAGACTCATGTCCATTGAGTCCATGATGCCATCCAGCCATCTCATCCTCTGTCGTCCCCTTCTCCTCCTGCCCCCAATCCCTCCAAGCATCAAAGTCTTTTCCAATGAGTCAACTCTTTGCATGAGGTGGCCAAAGTACTGGAGTTTCAGCTTTAGCATCAGTCCTTCCAAAGAAATCCCAGGGCTGATCTCCTTCAGAATGGACTGGTTGGATCTCCTTGCAGTCCAAGGGACTCTCAAGAGTCTTCTCCAACACCACAGTTCAAAAGCATCAATTCTTGGGCACTCAGCCTTCTTCACAGTCCAACTCTCACATCCATACATGGCCACTGGAAAAACCATAGCCTTGACTAGATTAGCAAACAGTGTAAGAGAAGAATGGATGTATATGTAGTCATTTGAAGTTAACATCAATATTAAGGTCATTACTAGGAAAATAGTTTAAGATGTATATATTTTTTAGCATACAACTGCATAAAAAATTGGATATATTTTTTTGGCCATGCCACTTGGTGTGTGGGATCTTGGTTCCCCGACCAGGGATTGAACCCTGGCCTTTGGCAGTGAGAGCATAGAATCCTAACTACTGGACCGCCAGGGACTTTCCCAAAATTGAATTGTTTTTAAATTGTGCTTGAAAAGTACACTTTCTTCTCTGGCTATTATACTGAAAATGACAAAAGTTTGAATTATTCTAAGTTGTTTTGTTAGCTTCCAAGGCCTTCACAAATTGAAGTGTCATTTAAATACTTGATCATATTTGGTGGTATTGATGAGTCTACACACTGATCATATATTTTTCCCTTATTAAATATTGCAGGAAGTCTTCTAGAGTTTAAAGAAAGAAAAGGTACAAGCTTGTGGAATCTCCATATTTTAGAAAAAATTTTTTTGCATTGCATTTAAAGGATTGTGTTTGCATTAACTAGATAATCTGCTAATTCAGCCCCCTTTTTCCTTCTACTTGCATTACAGTTGATGGAAATACGTGGGCGCAAGTAATTGCCTTATACCCAACCCTAGTGGAATGCATCACCTGCTCATCTTCCGAAGTCTGTTCTGCCCTGAAAGAGGCACTAGTTCCTTTTAAGGATTTCATGCAGCCACCAACATCCAAAGTTCAAAATGGAGAATCTTGAGCAGCTACTCTAAATTTACAGAAGAATGATACATGAAAAATCTTTGCTCCTCAGTGAATCTTCTGTGAGAAGGACGTTTCTTACTACCAATAATTCTTGGCAGCTGTTGTTGGCCTCCTTTAAATTGTACTTACCTGAGTTACGTAATTCATATTACAAGCTTACACGTCAACAAAGGCTCCTGAATGAGTAGCAGAGCAAGCCTTTAATAAACTGATGGGAGGAATGGTTAATTCTACAACATACCTGCTACCGTATCTTCAACTGGTGATTTAAAAGTGAGCTTATGTACAGTTTGTGGTGTATGTGTTAATGATGTACTTTTTAAAAAGAAAGAAAAGATACTTCATTTAATCAGATTTATTAGGCTGGTGTTTTTGCGCCCTTTTTCTAGTACAAAATTGTACTAAAATTTTATGCAAGATGGTACTGTAACATTCCATTTTGTCTATAACCAGCCTTTGTAAACAAAGGGAACTGATCAACTTGTGTGTATAATAAATGGTACAGTTCTGTATAAAATTGTTGCATTTGTTATTTAAATTTTTAAAATATTGATAATGTTAAATGCTTGAGGCTGTATTTATTATTAATACAAAATTGTTTGCTTACATTTTTACTTATAATTTGCCTTCTTAAGTGGCAGATATGCTTACCATATGATTATGCAGTTAGCTTAATGCTTATTTTGAATGTATTTACTAGTGACTATTAAAAATCTGACCAGAAGGGTCACGAAAACACAGCAGCAGATAGTTTATGATTTTTGCTGATTATGCAATTTTGAAGTATAGGTTATTATTAAAACTTCATATGTTGAGATGAATTGCAGCACTATAGCTCCATCATACCTCATTTCTTTAAATATCTTTCCCAGATTTCACTTAAGTCTGTCTCTTTTTATATTTACTGTCTGGATTTTAAAGACTTTTCATATTTTATATTTCTACTGACTTTTTCCCCCCCACTGACTAACAACATTGATCATCGTCTTTGAAATATGACCCAGCCAAGACGATTTTAGATTTCCTAAAATTTTGCTGTGAGGTTTTGTTCATTTGAGTGTTTCATTTTGTAATTTCTTCTCAAGAAGAAAATAACGCTGCTAATCCACAAATACAAACTATGTGTGTACTCCAGAACAAGGAGAAGTGCATTTTTGGAGACAGAGTAGCATTTAGAAGTACAGTAAACTTTCTGTCGTGGAGTAAATGCTAATTTTGTTTCACTTTCCTATGTTAGTGAAGAAGAGAAGTGCTCTTGAATATACTAACTTAATTATTTCTTAAAAAACTGACCTAACTCACTGTATTTTTTTCCTTTAATGGATTATGGTATTATATTTTTCTTCTGAGTTACATTTTCATAGTTATTTATGTGAAAATGCAAATATGTTTTAAAAATGATTATTCATGAATTATAATGGTCTTAGTATTATTTTAGTGTTCTGAAAAACCTTTGAGTTTAATAGAAATTATAAATTTCAGCCTCTTGAATAATTATAAACCTACAATAAGGTATTAGAATTGAGTAATGAATTAGATACAGTTTTGAGGGTGTTGTAATTGTGTATTTAATTTGCACTATTATCTGTATTTATTTAATTTGCACATGTGATAAGGTCTTTTTTTCAAAGGGATGCTATTTTTATTTACACTAATTGATGAATTTCTATTTTATAATTTCACCTAAAGTTAAGATAAAATACGGCATTTCCTAGATTCTATCTTCAGCATTTCCTTAAAGTTGTTAAAAAAAAAAAGTTCAATCTGTGTATTTAGTTTATTTTCTGTATTTGGGTGTTAAACTGGGAATCAGAAAAATCTGTATATCACTGCTTAAGTGTTGAAATAGAATAAGAGGGGTAGTTTTCCAATTCAGTAACACGTTAAAAATATTGCCATGAATTTGCATGAAGTAAAAATATGTCTATTCTTGAGAAATAACAGATCAATTGCAATGAAAATAATTATTTTCTAGTGAAAGATAGATGTGAGACAAGGTTATGCAGCATATATTTATATAAACTGAGTAGTTTTAGCTAGCATTGCATTAATTTTTAATACTAGGACCATGCCCTACAGATTAAAAAATACATATATATGTATGGTATGTATACATACCATACATATATTATATGAATGTATTAATACTATATAGTATGATAATCATTCCAGTCTTAGTGATAAGCAAAGTGGGCTGCCCACCTGCTGGTATGATTTGACAGGTTTTTCCTCCCAGAGTATCTCTTGCCACCGCCAGGAATCATTACTAGCAGTTCATTCCCTTGAGTCAAGGCTGCATTTTCTAAAATATCCTGATCCCTGGAGAGGTTAACACATTTTCCTCTTGTTGGTCTGAATTGCTTTCTTTAGTTACTAGAAACACTGAGCTGTGTGTATGAATTTACTGGATGCTAGGAGATTCAAAAAGGAAACTCCCAAAGCTGAGATAATTTTATAGCACATTTGAGACTATAACTAGGCCTTAAAACAGTAGGTATAATGTCCTTTGGGATACATATTATAAATACAGTGAGTTTTAAGCCTCACATAATCACTTTTTGTCACTGACAGTGCCTATCTTACATAGATTACTGAACAATTGGCATATGCCAAGTGGATTCAAGTCCTTTTCTGACTGTTTTCCATTAAAAAAGAAACAAACTAATTTTCAGCTTGAGTAATTTGGTTTCTTGTAATGCTACCACTGCCAAAAAGAAGCAGATCATTTTGTTGTTTCTTATTGGGTATTTCTTTATAGAAACTAGTGTTAAAGTTTTGTTAGTTTTACTGTATACTTTTGTGAGTAACATTTATTTATTAGGCTGCTGGATGCATAAAAGTCTGGCTTAGAACCATTTTTTACTTGCTTTCATTTTAAATTTTACTGTATTAACAGCTGTGTCATTTCTTATCTGTTTTTCCCCTGTGTGATTATTGATTCAACTTTTGCTGTATTCCTTAAATTTTTTGTAGTGCAGAAGGAAAAGATGGACAATTTAGCATATATATTTTTATTCTGTTTAATAATATTCACTTAATTCTGTAGTAGACCAATAACTAGGTTGTCCTTTCTCAGTGTAATCTTAGAGTATTTTGTTCATCGTCACAATTTGGTACCTCAAGTCCTAGGTAACCATTAGGCCAAAGGGTCAGTTAAGAAGCTGAGAATGAAACAATATAAATTATTGAAAATAACTCAAATATTAATGAGGTTATCATTATACTTGTGTTGATGAATGACAGTGTAGTTATTATATAGTGACTACTATGTTCTTCTCAAATTTAGAATAATTCATATGAACAGTCAAATCCTCAACAGTCTGCTGGAGGTGATGTGACATCTGGCTAGTTCAAGGCACAGTTTTTTCAGGAATCCACCTACCTGTGATGGCTATAGAAATTGAATGTGGATATTTAGAAGCCTCTGGAATTATCCATATCTAGGCTGAGAATATTGTGGATTACTTTTTTTTTAAATGGAAAACTACCACTGATGTGGGCTTCCCAGGTGGCGCTAGTGGTAAAGAACCCACCTGCCAAAGCAGGAGACATAAGAAATGTGGGTTCTATCCCTGGGTCAGGAAGATCCCCTGGAGGGAGGGTAAGGCAATCTACTCCAGTATTCTTGCCTGGAGAATCCCAAGGACAGAGGAGCCTGGTGGGCTGCAGTCCATAGGGTCACAAAGAGTCAGACACAACTGAAGTGACTTAACATACACACAACAAATGTAGACAAAAACGGTCTTATGAAAGCATTGCCAGCAGCCTAGTATGTCCTTTGGATTTCTGCTTACCACTTCTGGCCTTTAGCAGATATGACATCTTGTGCAAAGTACCACATTTTACTATGCTTATTAGAGTGAATTTAACATTTTTTTAACCAGGATTTCATAGTGCATAGTGTGTTACAAATTTATGTGCTATGGGAAGGCAGTTTTTAATGCTTTAAAATCACTTGAATTAATTTTTTGTTTTTAATCTCTGATAAGTAGAGTAGTGCTTTCAGTTTGAATGAACAGTTTTTATAGATTTGGAAAGTAAGTTATATCTAATATAAAAACTATTTGAGGATTTAGATGAATATCAATTTTTTATAAATCTAGTAATTTAGAATGCACTAGCAATATTGGCTCTCTTTAAAGGAGCATGTTGTGATACTTTTGCGAATATAAACACTCTTAGTAATCTTGATTGTGAGGCAGCAAGAAACTGAGCTTCTGCCTCTTATTAACTTCACGCCTTAACTGTTCAAAGCCTCTGTTTCTTTATCTCTTAGAACAGAGATGATGATAATGAATTACTTATTCTTTAGAGGCAACATACATAGTTTGAATTTTGAGTTGATTTGTATTACTGTATTATTGAGACCTTTGACTAAATATCTTTCTCCCTTTTTCTCCTTTCTTATAGTTTCCTCTTATTTTCCTTTTTCTCCGCTCATTTCTCTTTTCATCTCCGCCTCTTCTCTTCCAGCTTTCCCTCTAATCTCACCTATATCTGTTAAGAAGAAACAGAGCTAGTAGAGTAGAAGACCTTCCAACTGCCTTTCTATCAGAGGGACTCTGGAAATATCTCTGGGCTTCCCCAGTGGCTGAGCGGTAAAGAATCTGCCTGAAGTGTAGGAGACCCAGGTTTGATCCCTGGGTTGGGAAGATCCCCTGGAAAAGGGAGTGGCAACCCACTCCAGTATTCTTGCCTGGAGTATCCTCATGCACAGAGGTACCTGGCGGGCTATAGTCCATGGGGTTGCAAAGAGTCAGACATGACTCATGAGTCCACACACAGGCAGGCACTGCCAACTAACTGCCTTTCTATTAGAAGGGACTCTGGAAATACTTTCTACTTTGGCCACTGTTGCTCTTTTGCAAAAGTGAAATCCCCCCTGCCATTTTAAAATAGCTGAACAAGAGGCTTTAACTTTGCTATCTTTCTGAATCTATAGGATTCAGCAGTCAAGATGCTTACAAAATGAGATTGCTATAAATACGATGAATTCTGGAGCTAAACTTGCAACAGTCATGTATTTTGTGTAAATATAGATTATACCACTTTTCTCAAAAGGAAGTCTTTAAAATCTGTTTTTGTTTTTTTTGTCTTTTTCGGGGGAGGGCTTCTTGTTTGGGAGGCAGATACTTTGAACTATTTTATATTTATGTTATCTAAATATTTGTTGATTTATATTTGCACAGTCCCTACTTTTAAGGAGGACTTCAGGCAGCATATTGCCCTTGGATTTGAGCTGTTTCTGTTTTTCTGTTGAAAGCGATATTCTTTGATAGAAGACCTGAAATGTTACAGTACTCATCTCCAGGTCTTTCCTGCATGTAGTTGATATCCATATGCTTGATGCTTGTAGTGATTCAGAGGTCAGTGGAAACGTTCTTAATTACACTGTGGGAGTGATTCTAGCCCCTCAGGAAAAAAAGAGAGTTATTGTACCCTTGATTTTTGAGACCATTTTCAGTTGCTGCAAATGTGGTTATATTAAATTTAATTTTAAACATTCATTAAATAGTGCAACCAGGGAAGATCAGCTAAACCATGCCACTATATGGGGAACTATTGTAATATAATATCAACTGCTCCTTTCTGTGAAGTTTAACTAGATGGGAGAAAAATTCCAAAGCTATAATATTGCAATCTTATTCTTTTTATCTAGAAAAATAAAATATTAGACTTCAGACCCAATTGTGCAAATTGCATTTGCTTTCCAGCTTTTACTACCTCTGTGTCATAATTTTTAACACATAACATACAACTCCTGTCTCAAGGCGGTTACCATATGGTGTTTATGTCAGACTGGATATATTTATCTAATTTTGTGAGATTCTTTTTTAGCTCCTGACACAGTTCTTGAAAGTAATACTGCTGTTGTTACACTTTTTCCTTGCAATTTTTATGTTATTGAGATATATCAGTTATGTGTTACTATCATGAAAGTCTCTTGGCCTCAAACCCAAATTTTCTTTGTGGCCTAGGATAGATTTTTCACAAAAACCATGTAGTTACAGCTGTGATTACATAGCTTCTTAATTTGCCTTACAGTTACCACTCAGCATGATTTTAGGTTTTTAATTATGTTCCAGCAGTACTAGTTTTCTAGTATAAAAGTCATAACCAATTTGAGAGTTTACTTTCAGATATGATAAATTATTCATGTTTTCCTTCATATACTTGGTTGCATCCTCCTCCCGATGAGGTTCAACACTTCGGTGACCTCCCACTCCCACGTCATTGACTCTGTTTAAAAACCAAACATTTGTATCAACTTGGAAAAACTTTTCATAAAATACAATAATGGAGATGTGTTTTTGAGACCTTTTTTGAAACTATTAATATCTGAAATGAAAAGGACATACATCTAGAAAGATATTATGAAATATCTCTTAGCAGTTTAGAAAAAAAGTTACAACTTTGTGTTAAAATTGCAGGTTAAGTAGAAAACATAATCCTCATCTCGGGTAGACTCCCTTAATTATCTTTTATGAGCACTCGTTTATTTTTAATTTAGTGAGGCTAATTTTGAAACCGCCTACCCATAACAATGCCAGACCATCCCGCTACTTATAAAAGACAAGTAGTTTTAATTTTTTTTTGAAAACCTGGCTTGTATAATAAATGTATAATACTGAAAGATTCCTCCACAGTATTTACAAAAGTCAAGTGTAGTTATAAATTTTTCTTTTAATTTTAATCATTTATGGAGGACCTAGTTTGTGTTAGCCAGGGCTGTGCCTATATTATTCCTTTTAATTCTCACAGCAGTTCCTGCAAGGAAGGTATAAATTATACTCATTTTACCAAGGAGGAAGTCAAGATTTAGAGAGTAAAGTGACTTTTACTTAGAGTCACACAGCTGAAATACATTTATTTCAAAAGCAGTTTTTTTTTCCCCCACACAATGTTAGAATAACATTTTACAGAAAAGTTCTGCACTCCATTAAAACCCAAGCTTTACTGAAATAAACTGAAAATGCTTTTTACATAATTACTATTTCTGTGGGTAGGCACTGGGACAAAGACACTTGAAAATGACAGAGAACACTGAAGCACTGTGAGGAGAAAAGATTTGTTTAATGACCGTACCCTCCAGAACTGCACTTGGCTCTTATTTGGTCCGAGAGAGTTCAAGACGTCTTACTGATTTATAGTTTAAGATGTTATAACTAATAGCACAGTGGTTAAGAGCCAAGGTTTAGACTAGACTTGCTGGATTCAAATTCCAGCACTGTTAACTGGATGTGTGACCTTGGGTTAATTAACCTGTTTGGGTTTCCTCATCTGTAACATAGAGTCATAGAAGTGTTTAACTCATAGAGTTGTTAATTAGGATTTTAAAAAGGATTGTTGTAAAGAACTGTTCTGAGTATATGGTAACTGGTGGATGTTAACATGAAGACAAAACAAAACTTGGCATATGTCATTCAAGAGGTGGGCAGAAACCTATACCTTCTCACAGAGGGGTCAGCTTCTTGCTTCACTGGACAACACAGCATATTAAGAATCTACTGTGTGCCGGGGTCCAGCCCCGGTGGATCCAGGGAATTCGAAGGGTGGACGGCGTTGGCGTGAGAAAAACTTATTTATTGATTGATATAAGATTTGATTAGGAAGAAATAGTGTAGTAGGAAGATTAAGTGGAGGAAGAGGGCTGAATAGCTTGGGTTACGCAGAAGACCAGTAAAATTCCAGACAAGGAATTTGCACCATCTACGTTGGGCCACCGGCGCCCGCTTGAATATCTAAGGGTGCCTCGCCTTAGGCTCCCTTTCACGCGGGTCTTAACAGCCAGGGCAAGTAAGTAGACTTGGCGGGCCTCTGCGCCCCAGGTGGAAATTCAGCCTGAAATTAAAGTAAAGAGCAGAGGGAGGGAAAGAGAGAGGAGAGAGAGAGAGACACGGGGGGAGCCAGATTCCCAAGAAACCAGGCCCAGAGACTAGTCCGAGAAACTGGTCCAATCCTTTATTGTTCAGAAGGCCTTTTATACTTTTGATAAAACATGGAGATCAATGGGTAACACAAAATTATGTAGTGTTCGCAACCCAGACTCTTTCTGTATATCATTTTGTATACAAAAGGTCTCAGGTGATTTACATTATCTTCTGGCCAAGAGGCTTGTTAACACTTTTTGGCTCTCTTCCTTAATGAATGTTAATTTTGTTTCCCCTGAAGTGTTTTTCTTTAATCTACATCTCCTTAAAGCGCTAAAGTTACATCTCTATAGAACAAAGGCGCAGTGGGTTATAACAAAGAAGGTACTTAACTCAAAGATCTAATGTTGCTAATACCAGGTCTACTACTTGTTTTTCTATATACCAACTATATCTAAAAAAAAAAAAGGATATGAAAATTTAGCAGCAAGCATTGACTCAACAAATGAAACTTTTAATCAGTCCTATTCTAAAGATTTTGACTCTTCGGAAGCCCCTACATTCCTAGGATGTTTTAAGCTTCCTGTGCCTCCTGCGGTCAGGAGGCCTCAAACAATCGCATGCCCAGCTGTACGAGTCCTGCAGGCAGGCTAGAAAGCCATCAGAGGGTTTTTTGGATTGAAACACTCTTTCAAATGCAGAAGACTAAAGCCCTGAATTGACTTTTTCCAGAGAATGTTAGAGGAGTGGAAAAGCAGAGCACAAAAACCGGCAGATTTTTGTTGGGGTACATGCTTAGGAATTTCCAGAGGGGCCCCTGAAGTCTGAGCACGCCTTGCGTATGTCAGCTTCCTTCCTCATGACCTTGTCACAGGCAGGATTCCTCACACTGGCTCCCGGCAACTGTGTGTATGTTCATAACTATGTCCTTGCTGAATGGACAGAAAGAAGTCTTTGGGAGGGCTCTCAAAGGTGTTCATAGCCAGTTGAAGAAACTGCATACATAAAATAATGCTCAATACAAAACTATATGTACTCTTATGTTGTTAACATTATGTGTTGGACATTGGATTAGGGTCTGCCCTCATGGAGTTTACAGTTCTGCAGAGAATACAAACCTTTGACAAGTGTGCAGAATATTTTGAAAGACTAGTACAGATTAATTTGGGATCTCAAAATCAAGAATATCAGCGTAGTCTTCTGTGGTTCAGGATATTATTGAAGTTAGTATTCAGAGGCAATGAAAAAGCTCAGTGGTAGAAACAGAACTTAAAATGGGCCTTGTTGGCTGGAAAGGTTTTGAATGGGTCCAAAGGATATTGGAGGGTATTTCAGGTAAAGACAAGTAATGTGAGCAAGGCATATCTCTTGAGATACCAGGAAACTGATAGAGTGTAGATTTCAACATGTTTTATAAAGCAAGGTTGACAGTAAGGGATTGAGGCCAGCTCATGAAATTCCTTGAAAGCCAAGCAGAGTAATTTAGATTTGAGGTGGCAGAAGTTAGGAGTGATTATTTTTAGTAGTAAATTATGAAACTAAAGATAAACGAGTTATAAGCAGGATAAAGTGGAAGGAATGTAGAGTAGGGAAAGCTAAGACAGGAGGCTGTTGCCATTTTTCTGCTGTGCGGTCATGGTGAAGGCTTGTTAAGCTGGGCATGCTCACATTTGGAAAGGATGATTAGATTCTGGATACTATGGGTGGAGGCAAAGAACTGGTAACAGCACATTGTGTCTGGATGATGAATACATGTGTGTCAACGCTGTCAAAAGGTTAATTGTGAAAAGGAATCTGATACTCATGCTCAATCATGTCTGACTCTCTGAGAGCCCATTGAGACTGTAACCTGCAGGCTTCTCTGTCCATGGGATTTTTCAGGCAAGAATACTGGAGTGGGTTGACATTTTCTCCAGGGAATCTTCCTGACCCAGGGATCGAACCCACATCTCCAGGGTTTCCTGCATTGGCAGGAAGATTCTTTTACCACTGAGAATGTATCTGTATATACTGTAGAGCAAATAACTATTTGAGGAGCATTAAAATATCTGTACCACTATAACAAATGACATCGGCTGTGGTGGAGGATCAGTCTGATTTTGGTGTTGACCATCTGGTGATGTCCATGTATAGAGTCTTCTCTTGTGTTGTTGGAAGAGGGTGTTTGCTATGACCAGTGCATTTTCTTGGCAAAACTCTTATTAGTCTTTGCCCTGCTTCATTCCGCATTCCAAGGCCAAAATTGTCTGTTACTCCAGGTGTTTCTTGACTTCTTACTTTTGCATTCCAGTCCCCTATAATGAAAAGGACATCTTTTTTGCGTGTTAGTTCTAAAAGGTCTTGTAGGTCTTCATAGACCCGTTCAACTTCAGCTTCTTCAGTGTTACTTTTTGGGGCATAGACTTAGATTACCATGATATAGAATGGTTTGCCTTGGAGACGAACAGAAATCATTCTGTCATTTTTGAGATTGCATCCAAGTACTGCATTTCGGACTCTTTTGTTGACCATGATGGCTACTCCATTTCTTCTGACAGATTCCTGCCTGCAGTAGTAGATATAATGGTCATCTGAGTTAAATTCACCCAGCGTTCACTCTTGCCATCTCTTGTTTGACCACTTCCAATTTGCCTTGATTCATGGACCTGACATTCCAGGTTTCTATGCAATATTGCTCTTTACAGCATTGGACTTTGCTTCTGTCACCAGTCACATCCACAGCTGGGTATTGTTTTTGCTTTGGCTCCATCCCTTCATTCTTTCTGGAGTTATTTCTCCACTGATCTCCAGTAGCATATTGGGCACCTAATGACCTGGGGAGTTCCTCTTTCAGTATCCTATCATTTTGCCTTTTCATATTGTTCATGGGGTTCTCAAGGCAAGAATACTGAAGTGGTTTGCCATTCCCTTCTCTAGTGGACCACATTCTGTCAGACCTCTCCACCATGACCCGCCCGTCTTGGGTTACCCCATGGGCATGGCTTAGTTTCACTGAGTTAGACAAGGATGTGGTCCTAATGTGATTAGATTGACTAGTTTTCTGTGAGTATGGTTTCAGTGTGTCTTCCCTCTGATGCCTTCTTGCAACACCTACCATCTTACTTGGGTTTCTCTTACCTTGGACGTGGGGTATCTCTTCACAGCTGCGCCAGCAAAGCACAGCCGCTGCTCGTTACCTTGGATGAGGGATGTCTCCTCACTGCCGCCCTTCCTGACCTTCAACATGGGATGGCTCCTTTAGGCCCTCCTGCACGCAGGCAAAGATGGAGAAGCTCTATACAGTCAACAAAAACAAGACCAGGAGCTGACTGTGGCTCAGATCATGAACTCCTCATTATTAAATTCAGACTCAAATTGAAGAAAGTAGGGAAAACTGCTAGACCATTCAGATATGACCTAAATCAAATCCCTTATGATTATACAGTGGAAGTGAGAAATAGATTTAAGGGCCTAAATCTGATAGATAGAGTGCTTGATGAACTATGGAATGAGGTCGTGACATTGTACAGGAGACAGGGATCAAGACCATTCCCATGGAAAAGAAATGCAAGAAAGCAAAATGGCTGTCTGGGGAGGCCTTACAAATAGCTGTGAAAAGAAGAGAAGCGAAAAGCTAAGGAGAAAAGGAAAGATATAAACATCTGAATGCAGAGTTCCAAAGAACAGCAAGAAGAGATAAGAAAGCCTTCAGCGATCAATGCAAAGAAATAGAGGAAAAGAACAGAATGGGAAAGACTAGAGATCTCTTCAAGAAAATTAGAGATACCAAGGGAACATTTCATGCAAAGATGGGCTCAATAAAGGACAGAAATGGTAGACCTAACAGAAGCAGAAGAGATTAAGAAGAGGTGGCAAGAATACACAGAAGAACTGTACAAAAAAGATCTTCACGACCTGGATAATCACGATGATGTGATCACTCATCTAGAGCCAGACATCCTGGAATGTGAAGTCTGGGCCCTAGGAAGCATCACTACGAATAAAGCTAGTGGAGGTGATGGCATTCCAGTTGAGCTGTTTCAAATCCTGAAAGATGATGCTGTGAAAGTGCTGCACTCAATATGCCAGCAAATTTGGAATACTCAGCAGTGGCCGCAGGACTGGAAAATGTCAGTTTTCATTCCAGTCCCAAAGAAAGGCAATACCAAAGAATGCTCAAACTACCGCACAATTGCACTCATCTCACATGCTAGTAAAGTCATGCTCAAAATTCTCCAAGCCAGGCTTCAGCAATACGTGAACCGTGAACTTCCTGATATTCAAGCTGGTTTTAGGAAAGGCAGAGGAACCAGAGATCAAATTGCCAACATCCGCTGGATCATGGAAAAAGCAAGAGAGTTCCAGAAAAACATCTATTTCTGCTTTATTGACTATGCCAAAGCCTTTGACTGTGTGGATCACAAGAAACTGTGGAAAATTCTGAAAGAGATGGGAATACCAGACCACCTGTCCTGCCTCTTGAGAAACCTATATGCAGGTCAGGAAGCAACAGTTCAAACTGGGCATGGACCAACAGACTGGTTCCAAATAGGAAAAGGAGTATGTCAAGGCTGTATATTGTCACCCTGCTTATTTAACTTCTACGCAGAGTACATCATGAGAAACGCTGGACTGGAAGAAGCACAAGCTGGAATCAAGATTGCCAGGAGAAATATCAATCACCTCAGATATGCAGATGACACCACCCTTATGGCAGAAAGTGAAGAGGAACTAAAAAACCTCTTGATGAAAGTGAAAGAGGAGAGCGAAAAAGGTGGCTTAAAGCTCAACATTCAGAAAACGAAGATCATGGCATCTGGTTCCATCATTTCATGGGAAATAGATGGGGAAACAGTGGAAACAGTGTCAGACTTTATTTTTGGGGGGCTCCCAAATCACTGCAGATGGTGACTGCAGCCATGAAATTAAAAGACACTCCTTGGAAGAAAAGTTATGACCAACCTAGATAGCATATTCAAAAGCAGAGACATTGCTTTGCCGACTAAGGTCTGTCTATTCAAGGCTATGGTTTTTCCAGTCGTCATGTATGGATGTGAGGACTGTGACGAAGGCTGTGCGCCGAAGAATTGATGGTGTTGGAGAACTGTGGTGTTGGAGAAGACTCTTGAGAGTCCCTTGGACTGCAAGGAGATCCAACCAGTCCATTCTGAAGATCAGCCCTGGGATTTCTTTGGAAGGACTGATGCTAAAGCTGAAACTCCAGTACTTTGGCCACCTCATGCAAAGAGTTGACTCATTGGAAAAGACTGATGCTGGGAGGGAATGGGTGCAGGAGGAGAAGGGGACGACAAAGGATGAGATGGCTGGATGGCATCACTGACTCAATGAATGTGAATCTGAGTGAACTCCAGGAGATGGTGATGGACAGGGAGGCCTGGCGTGCTGTGATTCATGGGGTCGCAAAGAGTCGGGCACGACTGAGCAACTGAACTGAACTGAAGTGAACTGTGATGGAGGATAATGTGGTCCACTGTGCAATGAATCAGCAGTGGGGGATGCCAGGCCAAGCATTGCTTATGGGAACAAGGTGGTGTGAATTATAATGAAAGTATTAGTGAGCTGATTTCCAGATGGTGCTAGTGGTAGAGTGTTGCCTGCACTTGCCAGCATAGGAGACAGAAGAGACCTGGGTTCGATTCCTGGGTCAGAAAGATCCCTTGGAGAAGGAAATGGCAACCCACTCAAGTATCCTTGCCTGGAGAATCCCATGGACAGAGGAGCCTGGAGGACTACAGTCTATGGGGTTGCAAAGAGTTGAACATGACTGAAGCGACTAAGCACATAGACTATGGTAAGCATCACTGAGATGCCCAGTCAAATTTATATTTGGGTCAGGTTAGGCACCTAATTGCAAGTATGTTCCATATATACAAAAAATACACAAATATTGTTAATTGGAAGTAGTTCTGATTGCACATCAAGGCAAACTTAAGCGTTTGCTTTAAAATGCATACAGGAGGCATGACACTGGGATTGGGCAGTTAGTGGGCATACCCAAGTATATTTTAGGGAATTCCTTAGTTAGGACTCCCTGCTTTCACTGTCAAGGGCCCGGGGTTTGATTCCTAGTCAGGGAAATAAGAAGGTATCACAAGTGCCACCTGGGGCAGGAAAAAAAAAAAAACAAAACAAAACACCAAACCAAGTGTATGTCTTAATTTGCATACTACAAATTTTATTTTGAAACATGTCAGGCAGGTTGCTTTTTAATTTGAAACTTTGTTCAATAAATTGTGTTCCAGGCTTCTTTGGTGGCTCAGCAGTATTAAAAAAAAAAAAAATCTGCTTGTCAATGCAGGAGACAGGAGTTGGATCCCTGATCTGGGAAGATCCCACATGCTAGGGGAACAAGCAAGCCCCGAGGTGACAACCACTCTGTGCTCTACAGGCGGGCAGCACCAACCATTGAGACCACCTGCGGGGATTACTGAAGCCCGTATGCCCTAGAGCATGGATTCTGCTACAAGAGAAGCCACAATGAGGCCAGGCATGGCAACTACAGAGTAACCCCTGGCCCCTGCAACTAGCGAAAAGCCCGCGCAGCAATAAAAGACGCAGCATAGTCAAAAAAAAATTTTTAAACTGTGTCCCATTACCAATACTAAATAGAATAGAAATGAAAAGCCAGTATTATGTAATCTTTTACTTGCAAAGAGATTCTCTGGCTGAGAGGTTATCAAAGTTACATTGTGCTGCTTTAAAGGTAAAGAATACCTATTGTTCCCAAAAGCAGTTATGCATGGATGTCCCTTGTGTGTGGTTTGGAGTCTGGACCTTAGCCCTCTGCCTCTCATGAAGGGATCAAAGCCTGCGCAGAAGCAGTCTCAAGTCTGAACACACTTAGTTCCCCCATTCCTTATTTTTATGTGGTCTGGATTTTCAGGAGGGTGATGACTAACAGTACTGCCAGATTTACGTAAAAGTACAGGACACTAGCTATATTCCAAGTTCAAACATTTTTAGTATAGGGGACATACATATACTAAAAAATAATTCGTTTATCCGAAACTCGAATTAGACGTTCTGTGAATCTTAATTGGCAGCCCCTGCCTGCTTTTTCTTCACACCGATTTAACTTCACAAAAGTCTCAAAATGGGAGGCAAAAAGAAACTCGCCTGGCCCCAAAGCAGATGGAGCTCAGGGTAGTAGGCCTTTTCCCAAACTTGGCCTTTAAAAAAAAAAAAACCCACCCACAAGTCTCAGGAGCCTGCGCATTAAAGCGGGCAGTGCAGCAGCTTTCCCGCCGGTTTTCTGCGGAATGTGGTGCAGCGGCCACGCCGCGGGGTGGAGCGCATGTTGCGGTGTCCTTGCTAGATGCGAAAGGAGGTGCCAGAAACTTTAAACCTCAGCCAGAGTACAACGTGTCCACTTAGACGGCGGTAAGTGCCGCCATTTTCTTTGCGGACAAACACCGGGAGAAGTTAGCGGCTCCACTTCGCCCCGTTAAGCGGCGTGGGGAGCGCAGCCCGCGCCCTCAGCACTTTGGTGACGTGGAATCCGGGTTCCCCCTTTGGGGGCTGATTTCTAGTGACACGTCGAATTTTGCCAAGGCGGGGAAAGGGACGCCGCTTCTGTCCCGGATGTAAGATGGCGGCGCGGGGGGGGTGCGGCCTAGCGGGGCGGTCACGTGGTGGGGAGTAGCGCGCGAGCCGCCTTAAGTGGTCTCTATGGTTCGACCGACTCACTGGAGCAGCGGAGCGCGAGACGGGGCGTGTGTCCGTCGGCGCCGGGCTCTCGCCGCTGCCACCCATCCCGCAGCCCGGCCCGGTTTCAGTTTTACGGGGTTTTTGTTTGTTTTCTTCTCGCCTCCTGCAGAGGGGCACGGGATTTCCCCGAAGGGTACTGAGGAGCGGGTGGCCTGGGGACTTCCGGGCTGTGCCTGGGTTTTCTGGCCGCGGCGCCGGAGCCGCTGTCCGCCTCCGCAGGAAGCGCCCCGGGCGTTCTACCGAGCGGAGAGCCGGCCCCGCGCGCGTGTGCCGAGAGCGCGGCGCCCGTGGGCCCCAGCCGCCGCCCAGCCCCCACCGCGGGGCGGGGAGGGGCGCGGGCGGTACGTCCCGGAGACGTGGCGGGAGCGCGGTGGAGACGGCTCGGAGCTCGCGACGGGCGAAGCGCGGGAGCGCGGCTCGCTGCCTCACTGGAATGGTCCGGGTCCCGCAGGCGCCGGCTGCGCTTTTGCCGCCCATTTCCTGCTGTCGAGCGGCCTGGGGGACGGCGTCCCCTCGGGGCGGCAGAGGGAGCGGCTGCCTGGGACAGGACCTCTGGGCACCTTTTCTCTCTCCAGAGCGCTCGGTTACGTAGAGGACCCCGGCTCGGCCTCCCCCGGGCGCCGGCGCCGCGAAGATGCCGGGAGCTCCCGGGGTGCGGCCGAGCGGCGCGGCGCTGGGCGGGGTCTGCAGGCGCGGCGCTGCGAAGAGCAGGGGCGCGGGGTCGGCGGCGGCGGCGGCGGCGGCGGAGGAACGACGGAGGAGCACCGGAGTCGCTTCGCTCGCCTCAGCGTGGTCCGGTGCCTCCCCGACACCATGGCCCTGGCTGAGGTAGTAGTTTGTGCTGTTGGTCGGGTTGTGACATTGCCCGCTGTGGAGATAACTGCGCAAGCTACTGCCTTGCTAGTGCTGGTGATGCTCAGCGCCGCGGAGGACAATGGCTGGGAATCCCCTTTGTTTTCCGGGGCGCGGGGGCAGCCCGCGGAGCCCCGGCCTCAGCGGCCGCCACGGAAACCGTTAGTTGTATGGTTTCCCGGAGGGAGGAAGGAATTGCGGGGACGGGGGCGGACAGGGACTTTTGTAAAGCTGGGGGAAGACCTAAATCTCTGGATCCGCTATTTGCTTTTGAAGGAAGGAATGAAATTGAGTAATTGACACGGATAACTTTACCATCCTAAATAATTTGAACGCTTCTTTCAGTAGTTGATGCACGATTTAGTTAGTGCGTATTTTGCGCACTTCATTCTTTATGAATCGGATTTGCGTGAGGTACCTCGTGCAGAACCGGCATAGGGGGTAGAATAGTCGACCCATTAAAGTTTATGCCTTAACATTTCGATTTTGTTTATTTGGTATGTTCCCTCTGTAAATCTAAGAGTTTTCAAAATATAAACCCAAAGCAATTAAAAGTTTCTGTTTAAACTTTGTTTTGCAGCTCCTTGAATGAGAAGATTGAATTTATAGTTAAACGCTCTGTTGAGGTTTTTTTTAAATGTATGAGGCAAATAAATTCTTTTTACAGTATGCTGTGTTGTTTTGTTTTGTTTTTTAGTTTACCTTTGGGGGCTCCTTGTGCCAGTGTGGTGGTGGTGGCTTTTGGCCTTTGATTCTCATGCTGTATAGTCGTTGCTCATCAGTGTGGGAGGAAAGGATCTAGGTAGGCGCTAAAAGTGTGGTTTGTGGATACTCTGAGTTTAAAAATCTTAATATTTTCCATTTTAATTTGTGAGGGACCACTGTTCCCTCAGTTTTTAATAAAACGTAGTTTGGAAAACTAATGAAATGACTTGGTATTTTAAATACTCCGAGATCTGGGTAGAAAAAGATGATGATTGTACTTTTAAAATTTTAATTTCCCTGAGAAAAATTAGTGGTAAATTTTAATACTTTCCTTAGAAAACAGATCTGGTTTTGATTTGTGTAGAAGAATTAACTTTGAATGGTGTAATCACAAGCATTCTATGGTTTAATTTTGGATGCATAATTGAGAAAAATAAGGCAGTTCTTTGCCTAGAAAAAGGCACATGTAAGGAGAAAAATTTTTTAAGCCAACTGAATCCTGTTAGTCCCCTCCAGCAGGAGTTTGGTGCTTTCATAATTCAAAAGTGATCTAATAAGTGTGTCTTGATTTAGTTTGGTTTAGCTTTTCGAGATAACCTTACTCAGTCTGATCTGGTCTGGATGGAGCTGCCTCATTGTGGGAAGGACAGTAGAGAACCTTTTATTGACTAAATCTTAAAACGCATAAAATATTTGAACGTTGGCTTTTTGAGTTTGCTATCTTTTGATATCAAAGAGCAAAGTAAATTTAGATTTTATTAAGTGCCAGTTCTTTTAAAGGATGAAAGTCTCTGGGTGCTATGTAAAATCTTGATTTACAGAGAAGCTAATAAAATTCTAATTTTCATTTCCCAGAACAGTTCATCCAAGCAACCAAGGTAATCCTCATCCCACAGGTCCTCATCTTTCCATTATACTGTAGAACATTTTATAGGGGATCAACAGTTGTTAATTTGTACCCCAAAGTGTTACCGATTCTGCCAGTAATTTATTGAACTTGAATAGACACCAGGTAGGAAGCTGAAGTGGATGTACAAAGTATTCATAGTTTATCCTCTGCTTTTAAAGTAAATTTCATCCAGAATTGCCCACATATTAGGAACATTTTGAGTTGTTGGATATAAAGTACTTCCATATGTTTTTCTTGTTTGCTAAATTACAAAGAAGATACTGCCCCAACCAACTTGTTTTTAGTACCGTAGTTATATTTCTACCCTAATCTCTAGTTTTAAAAATTAGCCTTTCATGAATTTCACTTTATTATTTCTGTACATTGATGAAAATTACCTGCTGAACATTTTTACTATTGACAGTTTACTACAAAGATGAAATTGCTTTGTCAAAAGTACAATTTTGCAGTTGATATTTTTGACATTTACTTGGTGTTATTAACTTTTTTGTTGATCTGTTGTCAAACACTGAAATTTATAATAGCAGAAAACCACTGATGGGAAAGAATAAAGCAATATTTTGGGTGTCCTCAATAAGTGCCAGACCAAAGGAAAGCTGAGTTATGGTAATAACATTTTAATAAATGTTGTTTCAAATTACTGGAAATATAGATGTTAATTTTGTGTATGAAACACCTGGAGAAGATTCTTAGGGAAGAGTTCTGTCTTATGATTTAAAGTCAGAATTCCTGTTTGTTAATCTTACATATAAAAATTTTGTTTATAAGGTATTTAAACATGAAATTGCCTTTTGGTAGGTGAGCCAGGGTATACATAAGACATTGCATCTTGTGGAGTGGGCTCAGAAGAATTTTTGCCAGAGGAACCTGACAGCAGAGATTAGCTCTTCAGTGTGTGGGAACTAGGTGCCAAGAAGACTTTGATTTCTTCATTAACTGCCCATTCTTTCTCCCTCTTGTGTGTTACACCCACTACCTCCATAGTGTGGGGTGGAAGAAACGGGTAAGAGATACTACTTTACTTCCTCCAAATTAAGACTCCTTTCTGTAATTTCTGTAACAAAAGAAAAATAGGACAGTCATCTTCAAAAGTGAATTAGGCCAGATCGGTAATACCCAAGAGGAGAATGAGGACCATTGTCATAAAATCTAAAATGTCATTGAAGTCACTGATAGCTAGCTGATTCAGATAGAAATATTAAAACCACTCAAATGATTGTCTAACACAGTTCACCACGTATTTTTGTTATCACTCTGAGGCACTGTGGGGGAAAAGCACAATAATTGGCTGGATCACTGCCACAAAGGTCAATGCAGCTAGAAAAGATAGGACCCCAAGTACTTAAGAATCAAAGTGTGGGCAGGTGAGAGAAGCATTAGTGACCTAGGTTACCTTTTGAGGCTTGGCAGAAAAAGTGGGTAAAAGAGCTGAGGGGAGAGAAGTATGGAGCACTTAGATAACTGTAACTTAGAGGTTTTGATGTTTGTTGCCTCTAATAGTCATTCTAAAAGTGCAATTGGAGTCTTCAAGTTGAGCATTACAATTGCGGTTTATTCTCAGTGATGCTCTGACTGGCTTACATTTTAGCCTTGTATTATCTGCTGTAATATGTGCCGATGTTATCCAAATTTGTTAAGAGAAACACTGTTAGTTTTACATGGAATAGAGTACTTTTTATCATCTGAAGTTGAGAGTTACTTGTATTTAGATTTTCACTTTACAGTTAGTTAGTTTAGTCACTCAGTCGTGTCCGACTCTTTGCAACCCCGTGAACCGCAGCACAGAGTCCACCCAAACCCATGTCCATCGAGTCGGTGATGCCATCCAGCCATCTCATCCTCTGTCGTCCCCTTCTCCTGCCCCCAATCCCTCCCAGCATCAGAGTCTTTCCCAATGAGTCAACTCTTTGCATGAGGTGGCCAAAGTACTGGAGTTTCAGCTTTAGCATCATTCCTTGTTAGCTTTCTTTAAAAGCACTGTTGTTCGATACAACAATGGAATTGTGCCTACACAAACTTCTGGACACTAAATTTGTGAATAGGATCCTTTTGAACTGCACATTTGATACCCAACCGTAAAGATTTGGTTATGAACAAAGAAACCTAGGATAGGAGTCTCATGTTGATTTTACAGGTAAGTTCCTAGTTCGTTCTTCTTTTTCCTCCTCAGCGCTTTCTGAAAATACCCCATTTGCCTTTAGCTGGGTTTCATATTTTGTTAGTTCTGTTATAATTGACAGTGTTTTATCATGAAGGTCAGCATTTCTCAGAAGACCAAGTAGTGTCAAATGTCACAGAAAAGTAAACCAGGAACTAAAAAGTGTCCACAGACAGTTGCAACTTAGATCATCCGTGTAGTTGTAACCCTGTGTTCTCTGTTATAAAGAAAAAATCTCTTTGAACTTGAACAAAAAAATTATTAAGATTCAGAGGTTGCTATTTCAATGTTCTGCACACAATATACTTTAAAGGCCTTATTAAACAGAAATGTATTATAAGACACAAGGCCTAGGCTAATCATAGTAGTAGTGACACTAAATATTACCCCCAAGTGATGGCAGAAAGACCTGAGTGAGCTCTAAAATACATAAATCAACGGAAATGTTTTTCTATTTCTTTAAAAAATAACTTTGCATTTGTTTAATAAGGCCAGGTTAATTGTCCATGAGAATAAAAATCCTATATGCCTTTAATTTTGTTAGTGACTGAAACTCATGCAGAATATATATATTCTGGATAAATTTAACTCATTCATTTTATTTACTTAACAAATACATGGAGTGCCTACCATGTACCAGGCAACTGGGGATACACAATAGACTAAAGGAATGAATCTCCACCCTTAATGGAATGTGTATTCAAACAGGGATGCACTTGGCTATAATGATAACAATATGTAATACACACTGTCTATGGGCCTCTTGGTCTTTTTTTCAAACTTGAGTTCCACTTGGGTACCTACTCTAGAGCCTTGCTCCAGGACCACTAGTGGTACTGTGGTTGTGTGTGTGTGTTTTCCCATTTTAAAAATAATTTTATCTGCATTTAAAATAGTCCCAATAGAGCATCACCAACCGTGCTGTCAGACTGTGTAGTCTTTACATTTCTCCACGAGATTAATGAGACCTCACATTTTTGATGGACCTCAGCATTGTGAGGCCAAAGAAGCAAGAGTGCACTGCGAGTAGGGTATTGAGTTGGCCGTACAGATCCTGTGCCTCTCAAGGGCAGACGTGTGGGGTTCTTTTAATGCCACAGGCAATGGAGAGCCAATTATGAGCCTTGCTGGGATGGAGTACAGAGAAGAGTCGAACATTTATCCTGCCTTTTACAAATTACACCTCAGGGTAACTACATAGTTGTGAGGGAAATTTTCTCATTATAAAATAATTCCAGCTTAAAAATACAGTATAATAGAAATAGGACCTCAACATTTTGCAGCAGTAATGAAATAATCAAGCGAGGCCTCCTCAATGATGACTCTAAACTACTAAGTGAATGCTGGTGGGGAGCAGTTTAATGCATGGATCAGGCTGACAACACCTGAACCCACTGATCAGCCTTAACATTATAGTAACAGAACTATAAGCATTCTGTGCTTGCTGAGTTATACCATAGAAGTGCAGAGTCCCATCCATGAAGGTCAAATAATTGAACTTGACTCTCCTCAAATGTTTAAATCTACTAGTTATAAGACACCTAAGATACAGAGGAACATGTTAAACCACCACTGGGTGCAGTTGGCAAAATCCACACTAGAAAATTCTGGAAGACAAATGACCTGGTATTTTTAAGTAAACTGCAAGAAAAAAAGAATTTATAGATTAACATGGACTTTAGGAACAATTACAGCTCTTAAAGTAAATCATAGCTTTCTAGTATACATGGAACATAGGAGATAATTACATTAAATAGGAAATACATTAAAACCAGGAAGAGTTTAAATGGGTGAGATGTGGCAAATAATGAGCTTTTATGTACTTGGTGTTATTTTCTGATGCTTCTCTTCTGGTCCCTCTCTATATTTTATAGATTAAGGAAAACCTTTGTGAAGTAAGGGGCATATCTTCAAAGGTTCCAGTATGAAGAGATGAGAGGTGTCAACATCTAACTCCATGCCCATAACTGACAGCGCTCTAGATAGCACCTAAGATGTTCTGGGCTGAGCTCAGTACCTAGTGGACCCTTTGAGGTATTTCTAACCTCACTTCTGTATCTTTTTCTTAATTGCTCACCAATTATGACTCTCCCACTTTTTCACTATGCTCCTGTTAGCTCAGTCTTCACCTTGCGTATTCAGGCCACTGTTGGCTCTCTTAAAATTGAGATGTAATGGACATACTAGTTTCAGGTGTTCAGCGAAGTGATTTGTTATTTGTCTGTGCTAGCAGATGATCACCACAGTAAGTCTAGTGAACACTCGTCACCATATGCCGTTACAGAATTTGTTTTCTTCTGATGAGAACTTTTTAATATTTACTCTTAGCAACTGTCACATATGCAGTACAGTATTATTAACTGTGGTCAACATACTGCATATTACATTCTCATGAGTTATTGGTTTTATAATTGAAAGTTTGTACTTTTTGATGCCCTTCACCCATTTTGTCCTCCTCCCACCCCCTGCCTGTGGCCATCACCAGCCTATTCTTTATATGTCTGAGCTTGATTTTTGTTTTCTGCTTTTTTTGATTCCACAGATAAGTGAGATCATATTTGTCTTTCTCTGTCTTATTTGACTCAACATAATACCCTCAAGATCCATTCATGTTGTTGCAGATGTCAAGATTGCATTCTTATTTACGACTGAATAGTATTCCATTGTGTGTACATGCCTCACCTATTTATCCATTCAGCCATCAGTGGACACTTGGTTGTTTTTATACCTTAGCTGTTGCAAATAATGCTGCATTGAATACGGCAGTGCATATATCTTTTTGAGTTAGTGTTTGCTTTTTCATCGAGCTGCTTAAAAAGACGTAGCCATCAATTGCAAAGTATAGAACTTCTTTAAATCCTGATTTGATCAAAGCCAGCTGTAAAAATATTCCTGAGACAACTGGAGTAATTTAAATATTGACGATTTGAAGTTAAAAGAATTGTTGATACTTGATGAAGGTATTATGGTTGTGTTTCTTTTTTTAAAATTCTTATCTTTTAGCATATACATAATGAATTTATCAATAAAAAGATATGATATATAGAATTTGCTTTGTGTTTCAAAATAATCCCTGGTGTAGAAGGAAGTGAAGTGAAGTGAAGTCGCTCAGTCGTGTCTGACTCTGCGACCCCATGGGCTGTAGCCTACCAGGCTCCTCTGTCCATGGGATTTTCCAGTCAATAGTCCTGGAGTGGATTGCCATTTCCTTCTCCAGGGGATCTCCCCAACCAGGAATCAAACCTGGGTCTCCCGCGTTGTAGACAGACGCTTTACCGTCTGAGCTACCAGGGTGTAGGAGGGGGTATATACATGGGTGGGAGTACGGGTGAAGATTGCTCTTGTACTAACACAATGGAAGTTCATACATGCTTACAATGATACCACTGTTTAAATATATCTACTATAGTCTGTTGTTGTTGTTCAGTTGTGTCCGACTCTGTGATTCCATGGACTCCAGCATGCCAGGCTTCCCAGTCCTTCACTATCTGCCAAAGTTTGCTCAAATTCACACTTTGAGTCCATTAAGTCAGTGATGCCATCCAACCATCTTCCTCTGTTGCCTTCTCCTGCCCTCAGTCTTTCCCAGCATCAGGATCTTTTCCAGTGAGTCTCTTCATTCTCTGCATCAGGTGGCCAAAGTATTGGAGCATCAGCATCAGTCCTTCCAGTGAATATTCAGGGTTGATTTCCTTTAGGATTGACTGGTTTGTTCTCCTTGCTCTCCAGGGTACTCTCAAGAGTGTTCTCTAGAACCACAGTTCAAAGGCATCAATTCTTGGGTGCTCAGCCTTCTCTATGGTCTAACTCACATCCGTATGTAACTACTGGGAAAGCCATAGATTTGACTGTGCAGACCTCTGTTGGCAAAGTGATGTTTCTGCTTTTTACTACACTGTCTAGATTAGTCATAGCTTTTCTTCCAAGGAGCAAGCGTCTTTTATTTCATGGCTGCAATTACTGTCCGCAGTGATTTTGGAGCCCAAGAAAATAAAGTCAGCTACTGTTTCTACTTTTTCCCCATCTATTTGCCATGAAGTGATGGGACTGGATATCATGATCTTAGTTTTCTGAATGTTGAGTTTTAAGCCAGCCTTTTCACTCTCCTCTTTGACCTTCGTCAAGAGGCTCTTTAGTTCCTCTTTGCTTTCTGCCAGTAGAGTGGTGTCATCTGCCTATCTAAGGTTGATATTTCTCCGAGCAGTCTTGGTTCCAGCTTGTGATTCATCCAGCCCAGGCTTTTGCATTATGTACTCTGCATGTAAGTTAAATAAACAATATACAACCTTTCCCAGTTTTGAACCTTCCATTGTTCTGTGTCCAGTGCTAACTTACTTCTTGTCCTGCATATGGGTTTCTCAGGAGACAGATAAGGTGGTCTGGTATCCCCATATCTTTAAGAATTTTACACTGTTTGTTGTGATCCACACAATCAAAGGTTTCAGCATAGTCAATTAAAGTAGATGTTCAAGTAGATGTTCTTTGGGAATTCCCTTGCTTTTTCTATGATCCATTGGCAATTTGATATCTATTATAATTAAACCTAATGATTATGTTAGAATTCAGAAGGCATGTGTTTAGAACCTGCACTGTGAAGTACTTTGTAAAATACTTACTTTAATGTTATTCTAATTATTAATAATCTTCTATTTTAAATATTGGTATTTTGCTAGTTCCATGTCTTTTTTGAGACATATGCCTTGTTAATAGCATACTTAAAAAAAAAAATCTAAGACACGTATTCTAAAGCTAAAGAAATTTACTGAAAAAAACCTTAGTTTTGGATTGAACTATGTTCTGTAAGCTTACTCGTATTTATCATTTTAAATGATTTTGCTGTGCTTAGCCACTCAGTCGTGTCAGACTCTTTGTGACCCCTTGGATTCTAGCCTGCCAGGCTCCTCTGTCCATGGGGATTCTCTAGGCAAGAATACTGGAGTGGGTTGCCATGCTGTCATCCAGGGAATCTTCCCAACCCGGGGATCAAGCCCAGGTCTCCCACACTGCAGGCAGGTTCGTTACCATCTGAGCCACCAGGGAAGCCCATGAATACTGGAGTGGGTAGCCTATCTTCCTGACCCAGGAATCGAACCAGGGTCTCCTGCATGACTGGCAGATTCTTTACCAACTGAACTTTTAAATGATAGCTGTAGTAATTGTTCTGGCATTTTAATAGATTTTTGTGTTTCTTTTGACTTAAATGATGATTTTAGTGTTCTTTTAAAATGTCACTGTCTCTATATTGTATCTGTAGAATACAGCGTTCCTACTAATATATGTTAACTCTTAGCAGTTATGTGATCGTGCTTCTACATATAGCACTGTTTTTAAAATTGTATTGAAGTATGATTGATTTACAAGGTTGTATTAACTTCTGTACAGCAGTGAATCGGGGATATGTATGTATGTACACAGTTATATATTCTTTTTGGCATTCTTTTCATTATAATTTATCCCAGGATTTTGAATATAGTTCCCTATGCTATACAGTAGGGCCTTATTGTTTATCCATTACTATAAATAAGGGTTTGCATCAGTTTATCTCAACTCCCAGTCCTCCCCTCTCCTACCCTCCACTCTTGGGCAACCATAAGTCTCTTCTCTGTCTATAAGTCTGTTTCTGTTTTGTAGATATGTTCATTTGTATTGTGTTTTAGATTCCACATATAAGTGATTGCGTATGATAAATACCATAATATTGTCTTTTTCCTTCTCTCTTCACTTAATACAGTAATCTCTAGGTCTGTTCATGTTGCTGCAGCTGGCATTCATTCATTCTTTTTATGGCTGAATAGTATTCCTGTGTGTGTGTGTGTGTGCGCGCGCACGCGTGTGTCTGCACACCACATCCTCTTCATCCATTCATCTCTATGGACATTCAGGTTGTGTCCGTGTCTTGGCTATTGTGACTAGTTCTGTAGGAACATGGCGGGGGGTGCAAATATATCTTTTCAAGTTGATATATACTGAGGAGTGGGATTGCTAGATTATATGACAGCTCTATTTTCAGTTTTTTAAGGAACTTCCAACTGTTTTCCATAGTGGCTGCAGCAGTTTACATCCTCACCAACAGTGTAGGAGGGTTCCCCTTTCTCCACATTCCTTCCGGCATTTGTTATTTGTAGACTTTTTAATAATGGCAGTTCTGACCAATGTGATGTGATACCTCACTATATTGAACAGTTTGGATTTGCATTTCTCTAATTAGTGATGCTGTGCCTATTGGCCATCTGTACATATTCTTCAGAGAAATGTCTATTTAGGTCTTCTGCCCACTTTTCGATTGGCTTCTTTTTTTTTGTTGTTATTGAGTTGTATGGGTTGTTTCTATATTTCGGATAATTAAGCCCTGCAAATGTTTGCTCTCATTCTGTAGGTTTTTGTTTCATTTCGTTTATGCTTCCCTTTGCTGCAGATAGCGTTATTATTAATCTAGTAATCTGAATAATTTAACAGGGTTATTCTTGATTTGGATACATTAGCACACTGAAAAAGGTAAAAAAATTTATACCCAACAGTTTGTTTTGGGTTTGAAAAAACAATGATTTTGCATTTAACTAGCATAGAAATGATGTTATTGAATATCTACTATGTGCCAAGGATATACACATGTAGAATGAATAATATAATACTGAAGGGAAAAAGTTTATTAAAGCATTATTGTGCAAATAAATTCTTTAAATTTAGAAAGATCATCATTATTACATAGGATGTATACTTTAAAAAACAAAACCTAATGGCTTTTTAGTTTAGTACCTCTTGCTCTGAGCAAACTTAGTGAACCACTACTGGTTTCCCCTGCTATCCAAAAGCAGAGCTTTCCTCTGAACCTTTTGCAAGCCAAAATGGTAATAGTGTAAAGCAAAGAAGCAATTTTCTCCTTTGTAAAAGTGAAAATCCTCTTCAGATTTCTTTTGGTTAGCAAAAACAAGTACTAGTCTGGGCCTTTCATAATAGCAAAGAGGGGTTAATTTTACCTGTATCTGGATTCATTGGTTTGAGACTTCAAACTTAGCTATGACCTTATTTACAGTAAAAAATCTGCCTGCAATGCAGGAGACCCTGGTTTGATTATGATAGCAAAGAAGGGTTAATTTTACCTGTATCTGGATTCATTGGTTTGAGACTTCAAACTTAGCTATGACCTTATTTACAGTAAAAAATCTGCCTGCAATGCAGGAAACCCTGGTTTGATTCCTGGGTGGAGAAGATCCCCTGGAGAATGGAATGGCTTACCTATTACCAGTATTCTTGCCTGGGAAATCCCATGGACAGAGGAGCCTGGCGGGCTATAGTCCTTAGGGTCACAAGAAGTCAGATATGACTGAGCAACTAACACTTTATCTGCTGAATACATAGGCATTTTCAGTTTTAATCCTGGGACTGCAATTATTTTAATGATAATTACTATTTCTATAGATATTACAACTTCTAATACTTGATCCTCTGATGACTGTCCGTGAGCCCTCTGCATTCATTTTGCTTGAGTTGACTGAATATTCTTTTAAGTTCTTCCTAATTCTGCATTATGAGTTTGACTTTACCATTATTGTTGAGTTTGGCCTTACCATTTTATGTTAAGGAATCAAAGCCACTGTTTCACCAGTTAGGCATTCACCAGTGGCTGACTTTATTTTGGGGGGCTGCAAAATCACTGCAGATGGTGACTGCAGCCATGAAATTAAAAGACGCTTACTCCTTGGAAGGAAAGTTATGACCAACCTAGACAGCATATTACTTTGCCAACAAAGTTCCATCTAGTCAAGGCTAGAGTTTTTCCAGTAGTTATGTATGGATGTGAGAGTTCGACTATGAAGAAGGCTGAGCACGGAAGAATTGATGCTTTTGAACTGTAGTGTTGGAGAAGACTCTTGAGAGTCCCTTGGACTGCAAGGAGATCAAACCAGTCCATCCTAAAGGAAATATAGTCCTGAGTGTTCGTTGGAAGGACTGATGTTGAAGCTGAAACTCCAATACTTTGGCCACCTGATGTGAAGAGCTGACTCATTGGAAAAGACCCTCATGCTGGGAAAGATTGAAGGCAGGAGGAGAAGGGGACAGCAGAGGATGAGATTGTTGGATGGCATCACCGAGTCAATGGACATGACTTTGGGTAAACTCAGTAGTTGGTGATGGACAGGGAGGCCTGGCATGCTGCGGTTCATGGGGCCACAAAGAGTCACACACGACTGAGCGACTGAACTGAACTGAATAGTCAAGTCCTACCATAAACAGAGATTCAGGGAGCAGAAAGATCCTCCACCTGCTTTTACCCACCATTCCCAGGAAGTCACACACCCAAAAAACATGTTATCCCAAAAGATATTATCCAAGTTCTAAAATGACCTCGGGGCATTTTAGTACAACATCCATCTTTTTTCCTTATCATATGCCCCTCCCTCCCTCCGTTCCTTTTCTCCTTAATTAGTAGAATAATTTCTGTGTGACTGGCAAAAAATAATACTTCCCTTTTCCAACAGCCATTGTCAGTTGTGATGTAGTATAAAGGTAGTATACTGTGATGAGATTTCCAGTCTTCTATATTTTTTTAATGTAAGAAAATAAAAACAAGTACTCTGAATCCATATACAGCAACGTGCCCTAGGGATGAAGAGTAGTGAGTGATCAGTTTCCATCAGGATTGGTGTAGGCATGTTTTCAATATGTCAAGAAAGAAGAAATGGGCATTTCTGGATATAAGAACAACATGGGGAAAGTTATGGGCACATAAAAAGGCATGGACTTTCAAGAAATGTATGGTCTGACTTAGATGTTAGGATGTGGGACCTGGGGCATGGATGATGGTGTAGACAAACAGGCTGGAAATAGAATGACCTACAAGAGTAAGGAATTTTGACTGTTCTTTTTTTCAATTGAGGTATAATTGTCATTTAACTTTATATTAGTTAGAAGTGTGCAACAAGATGATTTTATATATATTGCAGAATGATCACAGTAAGTCTAGTGAACATCCATCACCACACAGTTACAGTTTTTTTCTTATGATGAGAACTTTTAAGATCTTTGCAACTGTCAAATGACATTCGGTACCGTTAACTTTAGTCACCATGCTGTACATTACATGACCATGACAATTACTTTCCAACTGGAAGTCTGTACCTTTTGACCGTGTTCACCTCACTTCCCCCACCCCTTGCCTATGGTAACCACCTATCTGTTCTCTGTTTCTATAAATTCAGTTGTTACTTCATTTTATTTGTAGGTGCCACATATAAGTGAGACCATATGGTGTTTGCTTTTCTCTGACTTATTTCACTTAGCATAATGGCTTCAAGGTCCATCCGTTTTATTAGGTGGGATTTCATTCTTTTTTATTGCTGAATAATATTCCATTCCATTTTTGTTTATATACCACATTTTCTTTATCCATTTAATCATCGATGAAGGCTTAGTTTGTTTTCATATTTTGACTATTGTAAATAATGCTGCAGTATATGTGGAGGTTCATATTATCTTTTTTTAAAATGTATGTCTTCATTTATTTATATCTATAAAGAAGAAACTAGATTAAATCATTGCATATTATTTTTTAAGTGTTTTAATTTCCTTCAGATAAATACCCAGAAGTACAGTTGCTGAAATTGGTAGTTCTATTTTTCATTTTTTTATACTCTTTTCCATAGTGGCTGCATCTGTTTACATTCCCAACAGTGCACAATGATTTCCTTTTCTCTACATCTTTGCCAGCACTTATCTCTTGTCTTTTTGATGGTAGCCATTCTGACAGGTGTGAGATAGTATCTCATTGTGGTTTTGATTTAAGTTTCCCTGATGATTAGTGATGTTGAGCATCTTTTCATGTACTGTTGGCCATATGTATGTCTTCTTTGGAAAAATGTCTATTTGAATCCTCTGCCCATTTTTAAATCATACTGTTTGTTTTTACTAATGAAGCTATATGAGTTCTTTATATATTGTGGCTATTAACACCCTTTCAGATATATGATCTGCAAATGTTTTCTCCCATTTTGTAGGCTGCCTCTTTGATTGTTCTTTAGGGATAAGAAACATTTATGTCTTTTGAGGAGAGAGATTACGCAAGGGGTAAAGAAACATCACACACGAAAAGCCTGAGGAAGGTGGGAGGAAGGCTTGCTTGTTAATGAGAAGATGAAAATGTTGGTAGGTGGATAGAGGAAGAAGGAGAGGGAATATGGAGGTTCAGAATTGAATGTATAATAGAAAAGGAATACATGGGCAAGAGCCTGTGTTATTATAGTATCTACTCTGTTTTTGTGAGGAAACCCTATATGTTGAAAGCATCCTAGCAGTGTTTGCTGTTTTATCTATGACACCATCTGAAAACACATTTGAAAGTGCTTTAGAATAAGGATCAACAAACATTTCCTGAAAAGGCCTGATATTAAATATTTTAGACGATGTGCGTCAAATATAGTCTCTGTTGTATTTGCTACTGCTTCTCCTCCTTTGCTTTCTTCTTTTTCTCTTCTTCCTTTTCCCTCTTTAAAAATATAAAATCATTCTCAGTTCATGGGTCATACTAAAAATAAGCCATAGGCGAGATTTGGCCTGTAGGCCATAGTTTGCTGGCCTCTTCTGTAGAACTTAGCTATCCTAATGGAACATTTGATTCTACTCCCACCCCACTTTCTCTCAGTAAGTGATGAAACAAATAGGTATTTTTGGAGAATAAAATGCTGGAATAATTTAATGCATTTGAATGTATGTGACCCTTGATCTGCTTTTGACCACCATCGCTCAGATTTGTGATGGTAGCCTAGGTTCTCAGTCTCTTGACCCTAATGGCATGTATATACTGCCTCCACAAATAATTCATGACAGAAATGTCACTGCATGGCTTCTGAGGACAGGGTGGTAAAAGGTGATGCTGCTTCTGCCCTTCCCTTCTTTCCCCACATACTTCTGGAGCTCTAAGCCGCCACGTGAAGCCACCTTAAAGTTTCCTTGCTGAAAAGACCATGGGGAAGTCACGCAGTCATAGGGAGAGTTGTCTGAGGAAACCCAGCTGTGCCTGCCCCCAGCTATTTTTAAGTCTTCCCAAACTGGGCCCCATGCATATGAATGAGCAAGAACCAGATGATTCCAGTACCAGCTACCATCTGCTGCAAGCTCCTGAGATACCCTAAAGCAAGAACCATCTAGGCAAGTTTAGTAAAGCCTCAGAACCATGAGAGATGATAATAAAATTGTGGTTGTCTTAAACCAAAGTTTTGGGGTAATTTGTTACATAACAGTAGATAATCAGAAGTGATTGGGGAACCTGGAAATGGAGTATTATTATAATAAAACCTAAAATGTATGGCAGTGGCTTTGCAACTGAGCTGCCCACATATGTTGGAAGGGCCTTGAAGAGATTAGTAGCAGAAGTCTGATGGATCTTGAGGTTGTCAATAGGGCTTAAAGGAAAGTGAGGAAAAAATTATTAATACTGGAAGAAAAGCCCTAGTTAATAAAACCGTTGCCTGTGATAATGTAGAAATATTAAATACTTAATGGCTAGTGGATTAGCCTGAACAATTTTCAAGCTAAAAAAAAAAAAATTTCAAGCTAATGTTTTAAAGTTTCAACTGGTTTCATTTAGCTGATATCATGAAATACAGATAATGACGAGCTGGAGAAGAAATTACTCAGTTTTCAAGCAAAATTTTGAGGAATATAAAAGTCAGAACTTGCTGTGTTGGAAAAGAAAATCCTTTTCTGATGACCATTCTCTTGCAGCAGAATGTGCTTAAAGTAAAACAACAACAAAAAAACTGGCCTCAAGACAAAAATCAAATTCAGAGCTCTGTCATGAAAATTCTCAAGAAAAAATAAAGCTAAGAATTTTACTGTGAAATCCTATATTAAGACCCCAGAAAAATTTAAGGGGGTGCCTAACAGGGAGCTGCAGGTAGACAAGAGTTGTTGATTTGGTTGTTGTCTAATGAAATAAACCCTAATGAAATCAACGAGTCATAAGAAACTTTCAAAGCTTTTAAGGAAAGTATGCTGCAGAAATACTTGCAGCCTCAGCTATAAGAAGCAGAGATGGCTTCAAAACGAAAATGTACTTTAGACCCTAGAAAGTCTATAGGCAGGAAGCAGGCTCACCAAGCTACTGAACTTGAAATGTGGGCTATATTTTATAGAATAGGAGGAATAACTTAGAGGATGGAGTGAAGAGCTGAGGAGAACCATTGCAGGGACTAGAAATGAACCCTAATCAAGGAATTGGCAACGTGCGTCCAGTCGGCTTTGCTATGGACAAGAGACTGCCGCGCCTTTTGTTTTCTCCCTCTTTGAATGGAAGTATTTGTAGTGATTATCCTTTGCTTGTCTACCCTACCATGAATACTGGGTGTGTGGGGGACACAATTTATCTCTCTAGTTCATGAGTTTTTAGACCTAGAGGAATGGTACTTTTCATTTGGGAAAAGGTACTATTCTTCCTGCTTTTCTTTCTTTCTGGTTTTTTTAATTTTTAAATCATAAAATATATTTGAATCTAGCTTAAATGGCTGTAAATAAGCACAAAAATCCTCTTACCATCTTGAATCTCATATTTTAAGATGTGCTAAGTACTGAACACAAGGCCTACCGTGTGTGTACTTGTCCTTTTGTGAATGCTAGTTTGCTTTACCACTCTTGCCTGTGGATGACATCATCTTTACCCATGGCATCCAGTTCCCTCACCCTGATTTCTTGTTCACCAGAGCTCTCTACTCCTACACCCCCTCCTCCACCCGACTAGGCCTCTCCACATGTTCCACTCCAGACTTTTTCGGGCATTTTACTGTCATCCAAACTCTGAACTTGCCTGCCATATTTTTTCAAAGACTTGCAGAGTGAATAGGTAATTATCACGAATAATGAAAGTGAAGTGTGAATTGTTCAGTCATGTCCAACTCTTTGCGACTCTGTGGACTACAGCCAACCAGGCTCCTCTGTCCATGGAATTCTCCAGGCAAGAATACTGGAGTGGGTAGTCATTCCCTTCTCTAGGGGATCTTCCCAACCCAGGGATTGAACCTGGGTCTCCTGCATTGCAAGCAGATTCTTTGCCATCTGAGCCACCAGGGAACCTCAACTACAGTGTTAACACAGAAATTTTACCTGGATGATTGAAGTAGCAACCTTCAGTGTTTACCCTGTGGCATTAGTTGAAATTTCAAGCATTTTTTTGTAGGCCAGCTGAGTCCATTTTAGGTAAGGACCCTCAAGTTGATCCTCAAGTAATGACACTCCTATTCTTTTCTAATAGAGAATGGCCATCTGTTAGGGATATAGTATAGGGGAGAACACGGTGCTAAAATCTGTCCTGGTCCCACTCCATCTGTAAAGCTTGGAGTCTTAAGTTCATATGTATCTTTGTTTTCTTCCCCAGCATTTTGTAGAGAATTCTCATCTAATTAATATTAATGTCAATAGCAACATTGAAGAGGAAAACCTAAAAGGAAGAGAATTTTGAAAGAAGGAGTGCTGGAAAAGAGGAGGGCAGTTTTGCCTGAATTGTTTTGCCTTGGAAAATTGCTGGTGTAATTCTGTGAGTCAGTGAGTGTGTGTACATGAATATGCATTTCTTTATTTAACCAGTATTAATGAGCATCACTGTGTGATTCCTCCAGTATACTAGCTTCTGTGTTGTTGTCGTTCAGTCACTAAGTCGCGTCCGACTCTTTGTGACCCCATGGACTGTGGCCACAGAGAAGCCTGGCAGGCCACAGTCCATGGAGTTCTTCACGCAAGAATACTGGAATAGGTTGCCCTTTCCTTCTCCAGGGATCGAACCTGGACCTCTCCTCCCTGCCCCGCCACCGCCAGACCCCTAGCAAGCAGATTTTTGCCACTGAGTCACCAGGGAAGCCCACTAGTTTATGTGGATAAGGTAAATTAGAGAGGTCACTTACTCTGTTAGACTGGTTCCAACAGCAGTTGGGTGGTGTGCACTCTGGGGGGCCTAGGAGATGCTCTGATTTACCATACCTTGTATTGAAGGTTTCTGCATAGTGTCAGAATTCATATGCATTCTCAGCTTTAAACGTAAAACTGAATTTTGAGGGAAATTGAATTCCATCAACAGTAAATTTTGATTCTATAAAAGCTTGCAAAGTCTTAATAAAAAGGAAACCATCTAACCTTAAAAATGAATTTATTACTAAGTGAATTTAACTCACAAAAGGAATTTTCCATAATATTTAGACTTTTGTTGGTTTTGGCTTTGTTTGTTTCTTATTAACATTTATAGTTGTTTGGTCTGGGCAAATATTGAATTTGAGTTCAAAGATAGATCTCTGAGGATGCAGTCTAATGAGGCCAAGTAAATAATCGAAAAAAAAAAATAAGTTTCCAAGTTTTAAGGGCAGTACTCTTTCCATGGCAAACAGCATGTCTCACTTTTTCAGTCATCTGCAAAATTGGGCTACTCATTCCTACACAAGTGAATGTGCTGATTTCTGTCTTTTTCTTTCCCGCTTATCCCCCACCCTTCTTTGCTCAGTTTCCACTTTCTTTTCTCTTAATGTTTGCCTCATCTCTTCCTGTATAATGTATGGCCACGTTTTTGGGGAGCAGCAGCCTGGCACCAGAAACAAGGGGCACCCTCGAAGTTACATTCTGCAGACTCATCATGGGGCTCCAGGCAGGTCACTAATCATGAAACGGGGGAGGCAGTGCTGGCTAGGTGTTAGTTGATTGAGGTGGCGTGGACAGAACCTGGGGACTTGAAGGCCCTGTCAGTGGACCTTCAACATATTTCCATTGCTGTCACCTACTTTACAGGCATGGGTGATCCAGCAGTGAGTTATTCTGTGCAGGAGGGAGCAAGGTCTTTAAATCGGGTGGCCAGAGGGTTATTTCTCGCTATTTAACAGCTGTGTGACCTCAGGTGAGTTTCTTAATCTCATTCATCGTCAGTTTCCTTGTTTGTAATACCTACCATGAAAGGTGGTTCTGAGGATCACAGATAATGTAACATAAAATACCCAGCAAAGTCCTGACACAAGGAAGGTGTTTATAAATGGTAGCTATTGATGTTTTAATAGACTAAAAGGTCTCTTTCACATGCTTTTACAGTCATTTAATCTCAATCAATCTTTCTTTCACAAACACACATACAACAGTTACCATCCTAAACTCCTGAAATTGTCCATGCGCCTTACCATTTTAAGAATGGCCTTTTGTTACCAGGGAAATGGTTCTGTTGCCAGCTTAAAGGAATATTCAGGAAATGGCTCAGAAAAAAAAAGAAAAACAATTTTTTTTCTTAAAAAATTACTGTGGTAATGTTATCACTTTATCTCCTCTGCCTAATTGTGATGTCTCCCAATGTTGTCAAAAACAACAGCCAATCCAAATCTTGTTGAAGTCTAGCCTGCCTGGGACTAGGGTACCCCTCTTAGCATGCTTGCAATTGTGTAACCTTGCTTGGATCGACTAATAAATGGCCAGGAGTCGTTTTGCATGACAGCCTTTCAATTCTGCAGAAACCCTAAAGCTGGCCCAAATAAATGCCTGGGTCCCCCAGGACTGTGAGTCTCGACCTCGCCCCTTGGTTAGGTGTCATATCCTCTCGACTGCCTCTCAAGGTGAAGAGAACTGGGTGGCACTGGTGAGAGAGTGGAGCCCCTGCAGGAGGGGCCCTGTCTTTGACTGAAGGCTGTAGTATTGCTCTTGTGACAAGTGTCTTTTTAGTCAAAAGCAGTAAATCTTCCCTTTTGTAAATGACAGATGGTTAGGATTGTTACTTCTGTCTCCAGCAAACCCATAAGAGGAAAAACAAACAGATAACTGACATTGAGTTCTTCTTGCTTTTCAAGAAAACTAGGGAAGATTTGAAGCTGTATAGTTTCAGCAAGGTTTTGCAGTGTTTGTGATCCACAGAACAACTCCATCCATTCCCACCCCCTGAGTGTACATGCTAATAATCCCTAGGACCTGTGAATATGTTAGGTTGCATGGCAATGTGGAGAATTTATAATTGCAGATTGAGTTAAGGTTGCTAATCAGCTACCCTTAAAATAGGGAGATTATCCTGTATTGCCTGGTGAGCCCAATAGAATCACAATGGAATAGGGAGCAGAAAGAGAAAGAGGTTTGACTGGACTCAAGGTTAGAGTGATGTGGTCTAAGGACATGATCAACCACAGTGGACTGGGAAGAGGAAGGAAGAGAGGCCGTGAGTCAAGGGATGCAGGTAGCCTCTAGAAGCTGGAAAAGGCAAAGAAACGTATCTTTGGAACCTGGAGCCTTCAGAAAGTCCTGCCGACACCTTGATTTCAGCCCAGTGAGACCCATTTCAGACTTCTGACCTCCAGAATTATAATAAATCTATGTTGTTTTAAGTCATTACATTTGTGGTAATGTTATAGTAGAATAGAAAACTAATACAGCATTTAACTGTGCACAACGAAATATCTAAAATTGATGGACCCAAATTTCCTCTTTCCAAGAAAGGTGCTGCTACTAGTGAAATGACAAACCAAAAGCAAGGAGAGGGAAGTCAGCCATGGGCCAGGCTGGCCCACCGCCTGAGCGCTGGTTGGAGTGGTCTCTTCAGTTCCCATCTCGTCGTCTCTTCTCTGCCCGGCCTCTGTCCGGGGTTCTTCCCTGCACCCCCATGTTGCCTCCGCTTCTCTTTTCACCAGCGGTCTTCTCTCCAGCTCCCCTCTTCTCCTCTGATGGGAGCTAGCAGTGGTCCAAGCTAGCAAGAGGAAAACGGACATTCCTCCTAGTTTCCTCCCTCCTCTCCACACCTGCATAGTTCCTGGGGAAGAGTCCTGATTGAAAGTGAGCAAAGAAGGAAGGAGGAGACAGGAAAAGAGACGCCTGAAAACAGTCAGGCTGGACATACTTAAAGGGAAGGGTGACAAACAGGAGATGCCACCTCATCTCATTGACTTCGCTGTTGCCATTTTCTTTAGCAAAGTTGCAGCGTACTCTCCACCAGGCCTGAGTGTAACTGTTATTCCTGTGTTCCCAGTGGTACAGCAGACCCTTCTCCGTTTCTTCCAATAGTTAACTGCACACTTGGAGCTCTTGGCAGAGTTTGGGATGCAGAGTTAAGTACTTGGGGCGTACCTAGCCCCATCGCCATCTGTGATCTGTACAAAATTTGATTTACCCTTCCAGCTAGTCAAATACTCATTGATCCTCTACTGTGCATTTGGCAGCGCACTAGGTGTAGGAAGTGGAGGTGGGTAGCAAGGACTAGTGAACCCTGCTTTCTGGTGGAGAAATGGCATTTGGGGATTATGATAAGCAGTCTATTTCCTTGTCACAGCATATGAGCAACTTACTGCAGGTGTTGTCCTAAAGACATGAGCTTATCTAGACAAAAACAAAAAAGTTAAAATACCTCCCCTAAAGGTTGTTCAGTGACTCTGTGTACTTCCAAGAGGACAATAAGCTCTTTCTTTGGAATCTGGGAGGTGCTTCCAGGGCATGAGAAAGAATGCTCTGCGGCCTTTGATGTGATCTCCCAGGTGTGCCAAATAATGCCTTGGTAGCTTTCCAGCCACTTGTGGTCATTTTACAAGTTTCGCCAGATGCCTTTATATATTGGGCAGAACCAAATCTTGAAAAGGGATGACGTGACAGCTTTAACACCCATCATGTTCAAAGTATACTCCATGTCCGGGCTGCATTGTCATTCACTAGCGATGAAGATTTAGTGTCTTAATTTGAATCACCTGTCACTAACGGGTCTCCTTGGCTTCTGTCTTTCCCAGAAACTTTTGTTAGAGGGATCTTTTCTTTTCGGCCACTGCTGCATGGCATGTGGGATCTTAGTTCTCCAACCAGGGGTCAAAACTATACCCCTTGCGGTGGAGTGGAAGTGCAGAGTCTTAACCACTGGACCACTAGGGAAATCCCTAGAGAGACCTTTTTGTTTTTAATTGAGCTACCCCTTCTCTTCCCTCCTGCTTATCCTCTCATAATACCTCACACTTCCTCTTTGTTAGCAGTCATCACACCAACCTGTAAGTGCCTATTCACTCATGTGCATCTCCCGCTAAACTCTAACCCGTGGCGGCTGGCCCGTGCCTGCCTTGTGTCTGTTTGTTTGTACACCACTCAGCCCTGATGCTAGCGGGTGAACAATACATGTGGGTGTGTTGCATGAGTGAAGGCCACTTTTGCTGCCGAAGAACTTACAGTGATTCTCCATTGTTTATCAGATACAGACGCTTCATTTCAGTTCTCAACTCCTTGGATTTTTCTCGTATAGGAGCTTTCAGATCTCCGGGCCCCTATCTGATTACTTGCATCTTCGTGCTGTAGGGTGTCTGCTCTGCCTGTCCATCCAGGGTAGTTTGTCCCCAAAGGCGGCTGCCATCTCCTTGGTTTCTTCTCTGTATACTTGCCACTCCCTCATGGAGAGAGATTCCTCTGCCCACTTGAACCTGGGCTGGCCTGTGACCAATTTGACCAATAGCCTATGGTGGGAGTGACACTGTGCCAATTCTGGGCCTACTCTTTAAGAAAAGACAGTTTCCTATCCCTTAGAGCCCTGAACTGCCACTAATAAATACAGGCAAATAAGCCACGCGGAGAAGGCAATGGCACCCCACTTTAGTACACTTGCCTGGAAAATCCCATGGACGGAGAAGCCTGGTAGGCTGCAGTCCATGGGGTCGCTAAGAGTCGGACATGGCTGAGTGACTTCACTTTCACTTTTCACTTTCCTGCATTGGAGAAGGAAATGGCAACCCACCGCAGTGTTCTTGTCTGGAGAATCCCAGGGACGGGGGAGCCTGGTGGGCTGCCGTCTATGGGGTCGCACAGAGTCGGACAGGACTGCAGCGACTTAGCAGCAGCGAGCCACGTGGAGGAGGCTGAGGCACTAGCAGGGGAGTGAAGCAGCTCCATTATCCAACCAGCCCAGCTGAGCCTTGAGGCAACTCCAATCCCAGCTAATCCCTCTTGTTTTCTTACTGTAACTACTCAAGGAATCCGAGGCAGGACCACCCAGTCAAGTACAATCAGCCTGTAGTTTTAAGCCACTGAGTTTTGGGGTGATTTGCTGTACAGCAATACATACCCTAAATACCAGCCTCCAAGGTCCCAAATGTAGATTTTTGGTAAAGCTTTTTTGTGCATGTCTAGTTGACAATAGTCCTTCCCTTCTCTAATTCCCATAGAACCTCTCAGTACCACACATTTTGTTATCTAGCCATACATATTAGTTTCCGTTTTCTATACTCCGTTCTGGACTGCATGACTTTGAAGATACCAAGCAATGGAAATATGTCTTTTGAGATCCCTTCAAGTACCAGTCCTGGACAAAATATGATTAATAACCTGTTGAATTGAGTTTTAAAGCATTCTTTGAGCTTTCTGCCAGCTCCTTTAGCTGTTAGTTTTCATGGTATCTTGGAGCATTCTTTCAAGTCATGGTTGTGAAAGTATGTCTGGTTGCAGGCAGCCCTCAAGATCCACCCAAAGACAGTATGCGACAGAGCAGTGGTTCTCCAAGTCTGGTCCTGGATCAGCAGCATCAGTGTCAGCTGGGAACCAGTTAGACATGCAGATTCTAAGGTCTACCCTAGACCTGTGAAATTCGAGGTTCTGGGAATGGGGCCCCCAGCATTCAGTGTTTGAACAAGTCGTCCAGATAACTGTGATGCCTGCTGAAGTATGAGCGTCATTCTTGTAAGAGAAAAGAGTTCCCGGTTTAAGATAGAAGGCCTAGGATTTTCATTAAGCATTTATTGGATGTGCATTTGCTTGTGCGGGGTGTAGTGTTAGGGGCAGGGGATACTAAGATGGCTATAGGTTGGTCTCTACCCTTGTGTGCTGAGGGCGGGTGAGGTGGCTGCTCTGTTTACGTACCTATGAATGAGACATACCCCCAAATAATCTGTAGAAAACCCACACACTGAATGAAACAGTCCAATTTTTTTTTACCTTCACTTTTCTATTTAAGGATCAGATGCCATTATCATGAACTTAAATAAGCTTTAGGAACCCTTTTATCAGGATATGTTTTATTAAAGATTACTCCATTAGTAAGTAGCCTGTTTAAAATAGTATTCACACTCACCATTGAACAGAAAATCTAGATAAGTAGAAAGAAAATTAAAATAATTCATAATCCTATCACCAATAGCTAATATCATTTCAGTGTATTTTCCTCCCAGCTTATTAGTGCCTGGGTCTTTTTTCCTTTTTCTATATCTGCCTTACGCTCTTAGTAACATATTATGTGCATTCTAGGTCACTTGTTTCCTGAAGCTTCAGCATCTTTTGGTGAAATGGCCGTAGTATAGTCACGATGCTGTTTGCCCTGGGTGCAGCTGAGTAGTAGTGGAGACAATTACTGGTTCCCCCTTTCAGTGCTGTCCATGTCCTGCTTTCCCGTTGTTTATTCTCTTTTCTAATCAGCCCCATAGACTCCCCCCGTCTCTTCTCTCCACCTGTCCCACTCCCCGCCCCCCTTTAGCTTTGTTGTCCACCCCTGGCTGGCGTGACCTTTCCACCCTTCTTCCCTTGATTTCTCTTCATCCTTCCTACACGAGGGCTATTACCAACACACGGGGAAGAGTGTCCCTTCCTTGCATGTTCTCTGACTTGGCAAAGCTCTCTTCATACCTCTGTTGTTGGCTCTCATGTGAGGGTTACACATTTAGGGTCTGGGCTTGAGGCTAGAGAATTCTTATTTCTCTCCGCATCCCCTAGGACAAGTGAAAGGAGTTCTTGTACTTCATTTGCAAAATGAATAAATAAAACCCCAAGGCCTGTGGGTCACCTGGAACTGCTGTTCACAAGTGCAGGACCCACTGGCAAGCCCCTAGGCAATACTATACAGGCTTCTGACCTTGATATACAGGCACTGTGATTCCTTCAAGGAAGCCTCTGAAAAAGCTCAAATCCAAAGCACAGGGGAGTATTGAGACAATATAGCCAAAACCAGAAGGAGCACCTTTCAGGTCAGATAGGAAATGGACAGCATAGGAGAATAGAGGGCTTGGGAATGCTGTCTGTGGTGGCCCAGGACACATGACGGAGGGAATGTGTATTCGCTTGAGACAAGATTAGAATCATTGCATCTTTGTAGAGAAGACCAGAATTGCTGTGAGACACAGCCTGTGAGGTAGACTGAAGTGAGACAGTAGAGGTGCTTCCCTTTTTTTCTTTATCTGAGAGCAGTAGTCTGTTCCGCAGTCATAATTCCCATCTTTGACAGAGACCCATTCAGGAGGAGGAGGAGGAAGCTGGGAGGCTGAGGAAGGAAGGGAGAGAAGCATCTACTGAAACATCCGCTGAAGTGGCCTGGGAAGGAGCTTCCTGGTAAGCCAGAGAATGCAAACCAACAGAGCTGATTTCTGTTGTGATGACAGATGAGCTTCCTGCCCGTCCTGAGAGCACCCTGCCCAGGCAGGCGGAGAGGCAGGGCCAGACCTTTGTGTGGACAGGGGCAACGCCACTGCCCAGTGGCCAGCCTGTCTCTCCTTAGAGACCAGCATGGCTGAGTTCAGTTGGAAGGCTGGGAAGACAGCACTTCTTGTTTGTTTCTGGGTCACATGTCATATTAGTGGAGGATTATTTTAAGCTAAGAACAGTTATACTCAAGAGTTCAGAGTTTAGTTCTCTTCTGTGGTTTAGACTTGCTCTGTAGTCATTGTGGCTTTGATGTTCTTAAACATACTTGGTTTTCCATTTTGGTCTTGAAAAAGTTAGGAGACACCTGACTGCTAATCTTTACTAGGGGGTGAAATTTCTGGCATCTCATAAACATTTAGTTTCATACAGAGATGACATGCAGCTTGAACTTGACAGGATCGTCAGCAGGCACTAAACAGGGCTGTTCTTGGCCCCCTCCCTTATGCTCTGTGATCCACCCATGGTCGGCATGACCTTCACCTTCTGTCCTGGACCAACTCCCTTTCATCCTTCATGATCCACTGCAGTGGTCAACCCGGACTCTTAACCTCTGAGTCTCTGCAGCAGTCCCTGTTACTGGACTTATTTCATGTGGAGTGAAATTATACACATTTAGGGAGCTGGACACAGCAGCCGTGTGTCATGTGCACATCCTATGGCCTGTGGCCCAAACAAATCACTGTTCCTAACCTCCAAATCCATTTTTGTGGCTCTGGAAGGCAACCCTTACCCTTCCGCTCCACTTGGCTCTTGTAATAGGACTAAATGGGCCACCTTCGTTTCTACTCAGGCAGCTCATCCCCAACTGGGCCAGCCCTACCTGGCAGGACTGCACTTGCTCACTTTGATAGGTGGCAGGACAGTTACTGGGTGCCTTTTCGACCTGCTTCAAAGCTTCTTGTAACCTGGCAGTGAAGGAAATGCACAGCCTTCCAACTCAGTGACATTTAAGGCAACCACTCATTGGTCCAGGCAGCACAATAAATTGGTACTCAGCTGCTCCCAGTCTATTTTTCTGGTTAGAGCTATAAATAAAAGAAATGAGCGTGCCACTGCACGTGTGACACCAACTTGCCCCTCTCCCCAAGCAATCACGTCCTCGCCCTTGCTCTCTGGTTTGGTTCTGGTCCCCCAAAGGAACAGTATTAAGGACTGTATTTGGGGGTTGCCTAGCGCTGTGTCTACATTTGAGTCCCACACACACAAATACAGTAAATGAATATATATATTTGAATTGCGTATCCACCCCTACTGAACAGGTTATTCATTCATATGGAAATAGTTTGCACTAAATATAACTCCCCCAGTATTCTTATTTAGTCCCTCTTATTCAAGGGACTAAGTTGCATCACTCAAGGGTGACATTTAAATGACAGTTACTGCAGTAACACAGAGTAATGACCTTGTGAAGTGTGGTATATTGGTGTGCTTATTCAGTTAATACTAGTTGTGATGTCTGAAGAGAACTCAAAAGGCAAGAAATCGTTTTTTTTCCTACACAAATGATTGTGAAGTACAGCGTTTTTAGAAACATTTCCCCCACCCCCCATGATACCTTCAAATTCCTTCTCTTCTAAGTAGTGTTGCTTCCTGCACCCCCCAACTCAAATATTAAAAATAAAAACAAAAAAAATAATCTCCCTGCTCTTCCTCCCGTCCACCTCCCACGGCCTATACAAACAAAAAGGAAAAAAAAAGAATAAGGAAGCTGTCCAATCAAAAGATCCTTACCTTCTCAGACTAAATCACTTTAATCAGTATGCTAGCAAATTCTGTCAGACTCCCCGACTTTTTAAGCAGTACATTATCAGACTCCTCGACTTTTTAAGCAGTACATTATTTAAGTTTCCGCCAAAGCTAAACCTTTGCCAGGCTCCAACCCACTCTCCGTAGAGGCTGTTGCCAGGTTGACTTCCCTGTCTCAGTCAGGAGGCCGCTCCTCAGCTCCGCTGGAAATTAATAAGGCCAATCAGAAATGCACAAAGCCTGCCCAGCCAATCGTTCTCGTCCAAGCGTTTGCCATCTCCTCTGCGGTCAGATAAATCACGTTAAAGCTATTACACCAATGACCATAAATTAGGGGGCCTGGCGGTCCGTCCTCCGGAGGACAAGGCAGGCTAAGATGATTCCAGCGCGGGGGAGGGGAGGCGGCGCGTTACCTGCGGTTACAGCATCCCCGGGCCTCCCGAGGACCGGCGTCTGGACTGCGCCCAGCTGTGGCCACGGCGCTTCTCGGAGATGGTGCGATCCCCCAGGTGCGGGGGCTCCATCTGCGCCGCTCCGCCAGACTATTTACAGCCAAGGTTCGGCCGGTGATTGCTGGCATGGAAAACTCATTTCTCAGCCCGGATTTTTATTTACACTCTTACTAAGGAGCCTTCACTCACGTCGGAATGGCAGCGAGTGGCTGCGGCGAGCTTTGGCCCCGGGCCAGGCAGCCGATCTGGGGCGGGTGAGCCGCCTTCGCCGGCGACCTTCCGCCCAGAGCGCGCGATGGGCGGGGGACAAAGGCGCCAGAAGCCGGGCTGCGAGAACCTCGGTGCCTCAGCACCCTGGAAAAGTTCGGTGGCTTTGTGACTGGATTTCCTTTGGCAGTGTTAGCCGGCTCCCAGCCCCCTTTCCTGCCACTCTCTTGGCAGACGTGGAACGTGAGGAAACAGGAGAGTGATGTGCTTTATTAACTCCATCCAAACCCCTAGGTCAAGATTCCGCCCTCCCCCAGGCCCCTTTCCACCCGCCCAAGCTTCCCCTGCCGGGTGTAGCCCACGCATCCAGCGGGGACGGACTGGCAGTGACTACTCCCGGGAGGGAAACTTCCTGGCTGTTCTTTTCGTTGGCGCCGCCTGAAACCCTGAGCAGGCGGGTGCGTGTGCACGTGTGCCTGCAAATCCTGAAAACCCGCCAGCAGCCTGGCACATCTGGGGCTCCCACCACGCAAATTCATGCCAGAGAGCAGTAAAGCCCAGGTCAACTGCTGGGAGACAATGGACTGTGCTCTTAAAGGGTGGCCAAGCCCGAGAGCTCGGTAAAATGACGGCCCGACTCTCGAGTCCTGTGCAAAGCCTAACACTTGAGGCCGGTGTTTCTTTTTTTCCTCCCTAAAATAGCAGGGGAAAGGGAGCAGTGTTGTTTGGTTTTGGGGGTGTTCAGTTTCTAGGAATTTCCCCTTAGCTATAGAAATGGTGATTTCTACTCCTCAGTGTTCTCAACCTCGGGAAGAATGGGTAATATCTGTATGTTCATTTCTCCTGCACATAGTTCCTCTGATTCTAACACTTTCTCCTTCTCGTCCTCTAATCCTCCTCCCATATGATAGCATCGCTGTTACCCCTTTCTTCCCAGAAAAGAGCGGTGCTTCCCCTGCCCTCCTGACCCTAATTTCTGTCATTTCCCTCAGAAAGTCTCCTTTCCCTGTTCCTGGGTGGCAGAGCACCGGGAGGAGGACCTGACTGGGCTACCCCACAGCCTCCCCAGCCCCACAGTCCGGTGAGGGGCACTTTTCTGGACTGGATTGTGTCCCTCCCAGTTCACTTGTTGAAAGACCCAATCCCACACCACCTCAGAATGTGGCTGTATTTCAAGACTCCCCCTTCAAAGAGGTAATTCAGATAAAATGAGGTCATTCGGGTGGGGCCCAATCCAGTAGGACTAGGGTCCTTATAGGAGGAAATTTGGACCTGGCCGCATACACACAGGCAAAAGACTGTGAGGGCAGCAAGAAGGCCCAGCCAGGCCACAGGGAAGCCAGCCCTGCCAACACCTCGACTGTGGACTGGAAGCCTCCAGAACTGTGAGACAATACGTTCTGCTGTTGAAGCCACCCAGTCCATGGTGTTTTGTTATGGCAGCCCTAGCAGACTGACATGGGCACGAAGGAAACCTGCCTGGAACATTCCTGTGGCCCTCCATCCTCTTCCATGACTTGGAAACTACCTGGGATGGCTTTGGCCCAGCACAGTTTTGTTATATTCCAGGTGATCTTTTTTTTTTTTAAATACGAAATTACCAACTAGTGAAATTTCTCTGTTGGTAGAGTGTTATTCATGCCCCTACTGTTTAATTTTCAGTTTTGTGCTGTGTAGGTTTTACAGAAAAATTATAGGACAGTCATTTGAATTTCAGAGGAACAGCAAATAATGTTTTGATTGTGTTCCAAATGTTGCATGGGATATGCTTATAATTTAAAAAATTCTTTATCTGGAATTCAGATTTAAGTAGATGTCTTATACTTTGTGAAATTGGCCAAAGCTAGTTCTGGGGTGTGTGTGTGTATGTCCTTAATGTCTTTACACAGTGGTTCTCACATTAGAATCACTGGAGAACATTTCAGAAATACTGATGGCTGGGTCCCTCCCTGGAGGGATTCAGATTTAATTGGTTTAAGAATTTTTTTTTAAAGCTCCCCAGTGATTTTAATGTGCAGACAGGTACTAAAATCCCTGCAGGAAGAGATGGGTATTAACTAATTAAATGTTGCTACCACATTGTTGGATTTGGGTTCCCTTAAGCTTAAATTCTTTGGGTTTTGTTCTGCTAAAAATGTCATCTTACCCCTCTGACTGCTAAGCCCAGAGGGAGAGGTCAAGTAGATCATTGAAAAATACCGTTAGTATGGGAAACGGTTTTCTTACTTCAGGTCAACTGAGCCCATAAAGAGAGATGTCAAGAGCCATAATATTGATACCACTGCAGGTGACTCTCCATTCTGACACTTCAGATTTTGTAATAAACAGTGCAGCTGGGGACCACGGTAAAAGATTTACATTTCACTGTTACTTTTATTACAGGTCTGTGCTCAAGAACGTACAATGTTTTAAGCACACTTCTTGTTCAAAGGAATTTGAACAGAATTTTGTTCAGTTCTTCCAGACCCTGGGTATATCCTCTTCTTCAGCTGTCAATTGTCAAGCATGAAGAGCTGAAAAATGTATAGAAAGTTCAGGTACCATGGCTAATACCCCTGGGGTAGCACACACCATTTACTCTGCTTGGGTAAGGGCCTTATATTTGACTCTGGTACTCAATTTCATTCTGAAAGTAAATCTTGCCAATGTAAACCTTCATAATAAGTGCTAAGGAGATGCCGGCATAGAGCTCCAGCTGAATAGAGTCTAACTGGAGAGGGAAATAAGATCCTGTGGCAGAAATACATTTTATAGATGATGATATTGGTGGGTGTGATGATACTGATTAATTAGTACAAAGTTCAAAGCTTAAGACTGGAGATCAGTGTGAAAGGGCCTTGTTAAAAATGCTATCTAACATGTATGTAGGTGATGGAGGTTTTGTAAGCACTGCTTCTTCTCTGATGAGAAGTTCCAGAAAACTGTTGGAGCGGGAGGGAGTTGAGTGTAAAGTCGAATTTTGGATTTGAAATCCTGTGTTTAGTGCTGCTTGGCTCTGGGTCCTTGTGCAACTACTTAGCCTACCTGGACCTTTGCTTCCTCATCTGGAGAAGTGCTTCTAGAATGGCAGAATAATGACTTGAAAATCTATTGCTCCATATAAGCAAAGAATACTGGTAAAAGTTGCCCCAGATCACCTTTTTCAGAACTCTGGACACTCACCAGAGGATTTCAACAATCCAAGGAGTGTTTATTCGGTAACAAAAGCCGAATCATAATAGGAACAAGGTGGCAATTCAGCTGAACCAGTTTCTTTGTGCTCTCTCTGCACCTGTGGTAGCCCTGAGCAACAACAGCCTTGTGACTACAGTATCTCTGAGGTCCAGCAGGCTAGCAGATTGCGTGTGTAGCTCCCCCCAAATCCCCAGCCCCAGAGAATAGTCACTATTTGAATCTCACTCTCTGGAATGGCCCGCATTCTCAGCACTTAACTTTACCTGTAAACAGCTCTGTAAAGAATTCTATCGCCAAGATGGTAGTTGAAAACAATCGGCAACATCACAGCTATCTAAGGCAGTCATACCCATTGAGGTTAACAAGAAGCTGACCAAAATACTGAAAAAGGGGAAAAGCTAGTGAAGATGTCCATAGAAGGCTTTGAAAAGCTATAGCATATTATTGAAGACATAAGAGTTTTTGCACATGTGCAGGGCAATGTGCAAACCCAGGAAAGACCTAACTGACGTTAAAGCCTACCAGGCCCTTCTGTCCATGAGATTTTCCAGGCAAGAGTACTGGAGTGGGTGGCCATTTCCTTCTCCAGCAGATTTTCTGACTCAGGGATGGAACTGTGTCTCCATTAGCAGACGGATTCTTTACCACTAAGCCACCTGGGAAGCCCATTGTAATGACTATTTGCATTGTATTTTAAGGCATACAGTGCTAATCATGATAGCACTTATGGTGGTCCTAAGTATGAAAACAAGCACTCTGTTTCCTTCAGGTTCTATTGTACATTGGTAAGTTGGCCAAATGTCCCCTGACTCAATGTTTAGAACTTCCAGGAATCAGAATTTTTTTTTCCACCTAGGACAGAGATCAGAAATTTCACTGTTCTCCAGAATATTATAACTTTATTTTCCTCAATGACCAAACTCAAAAGGGAGGTAGGAATGTCTAATTCAGAACTACTGAGACTGCTCTTCTCAGTTCCACAGCTCTTTAATCAGGGTGCTTAGAGAGTGTGAAATGACTTGTTTCGGGACATTTTGCGGCTGTGGCTTCACGTTTTTCCCGCCCTTATGTCAACAGTACCCCACTCCCATCTCCCAACAGTGCCTTCTGAATAAGCTAACCTGCTTTTATTTTTTTGTGACTAGATTTGTTAATTAAAATTTTAAACAAGGATAAAAGAGAAAGCTCATATGTGTATGCTCCTTTCAGAAGAGTGCTATCCACCAGATCTTCACTCACACTTTCCAAAGACCTGTCCCGCTGGACCAGCAAACCGATCAGATCTTGTCCTTGCAAGGCAATCAGGGTGCACGGCTCCCTGCTTCATGCTCAGTCACATGAAGATGGAATCAGTAAACCAGAGGAGGTTAGGTGACTGGAAAAATCTCATCAGAAGTGGAAGATATGAGGCCAAAAACATAGGGAAATGTACTAAGAGAGCAGCAGTCTTTTCAGGGCTCTAATGACAGAAAAAGCAATTAAAAAGGCAGACAGATTGCTCAGATATATAATTTATTCTTTGGCCTGTCGTTTAATTAAAGGAAAAAAAGTAGGATGGCAACAAATTTGAAGTATTTTGTAGATAGGGATTTTTAAATGTTTGAGAATTTAAAAAAAAATTTTCATACTCGTAATTTAAAAATTTTATTTTCCTTCAAATATAAGCTAACACTCGTAAGCAACAGTCTTGGGAGCCAAAGAACTATTTCATTCTCCCAAGGGTCATGAATGGTACAACATGAGATAGGCTTATCATGAGTGAGGACTTAAAGACCTTTGTTTCCCTGTTCTACACTCATAGCCCCAACAGTCATAATTTTCCTAGTGTACTAATGATTATAAGCTGCACAAAGAAGCAAAAGCAAGGTGTGGCGAACTCTTGCCATGATGTCACCATACCCATCAGTTAGAGTCTCTGCATTATTTTGGTTTGTTTATTTCCTTAGGTACAAAATGCTAAATGGGAGGTGAGCTCTTCCACATTCAGGTGACATTCCCCCCCCCGCCCCCCCCTCCCCCCGGCCCCATTTTGCTTTTTTCCCACAAACAGGTTTTGTTTGTTGGTTTTTTTTCTTTTGTTTCCTTTTCACGGTAAAGATCGTGAGCATTTAAAAACAAAAAAGTAGGTATGTATGTCAAACTATAAAGGATTACAGTAATATGTGCTGTGGTTACTGCTGTCTAAAAGACACACAAACTGCTAGGCAACTCAGAATCTGAAGGGCTCTTGTCTGACGACTGTCTGTCCACGTGGGCTACTGTGTGGTGGTGGAGTCTCTGCATTGTTGCTGGAAGTCTGCTTTCCCCATATTCACTCTGCGAGGTTCCAAACAGAGGATTATTTCCCAAGTTACATATATGCTTCCTTAATGCCATTTTCTTTTTTAGTTTATAATTTTAATCACTGTATCCCAAATCCTGCAGAGCCAGGTTATCTGTACTTTGTTTCAGTTGTCAGTTGCTGTATAAATAAAATATGCAAATCTTAGCTGCTTGAAACCACAACCATTTGTTCCTGTTTCTGTGCATCAGAAATTGGGGCAGGGCTCAGTGTGGATGGTTCCTCTCTGCTCTGGGATGTCTGTGACCTCTGTTGGAATGGCTTGAAAGCTGAGAGCTGGCTGGGCCTCTCTCTTATATATCACCTGGAGTGATTCAAGTGGGGTTTGAGAATCAAAGATGGGCTCACTCCCAATTTCGGAGCACTTAGGTTCTCCCCCTGGTAGCCTCATCACTCAGTAATTTAGTCTGACATTTGCAGGGCGGCTGGTTTCCAAGAATGAAAGCAGGTGCTACAGACCTCTAGAGACATAGGGTTGGAATTCTCAGAATGTCATTTCTGCATTCTATTAATCAACGCAAGTCACAGGCCAGACCAGTTCAATGGATGGGTATACAAACACTGCATTTTGATGAGAAAACGAACATTTGCACACTGACATAGAAGGCATAGTTGGCAGCCAGCTTTGAAGACAATCTGCTGCAGCTTTCAAGAGGTAAACTGATATGCTAAGCACTACTCGTGAGAGAATGCTAAGACTCCTCCATCTTCCACAGAGAAAAATCTAAAGGTATCTAATCCAAAGATGGACTCTCTTCATGGGTTTCTACTGTTGAGGGGAGGAGGTGTGATAAGCATTAGGGTAAAAGTAAAGGTGAGAAGAGCTGGGTGGATGTTGTAATCGAATCATTTTTGATATAAGTATTTCTTATCTAGTCAGCTCTTCTGAACTAGGCTTTAGATCTATAGTCTGCTTTTCAGCTCTCTTTTATGGATCAGTACTCTGATTATTTTTAACTTTGTGTCAGTATTCTCTAAGTTACTTAACTTACTGGACTCTAGAACTAAGCTGTTAGCATTTTTTGATGTCTTATCCCACCTGTTAAGGTAACTTTTCTCTAAAGTATGTTACATTTTACTAACAGTTTGTAATTACTTAAAATGCTTAAATGGCAGAGGGGAATCTTGAGTCTTACTTGTCTTCAGCAAGGATATTAGTCACTAGCCCTCTCAAGAATACTTCTTTGGATAAAAGGGTCAATTCAACAAGGAAATATAACATTTGTAAATGTTTATGCACATAATAGAGGAGCACCTAAATGTACAAAGCAAACACTAACATACCTAAGGAGAGAAACAGACATGTTTTAATAACCCACTTACATCAATAGAAATCACTCATAGGCAGAAAATCAAACATATGCCCTTAAATGACAAATTAGACAAGATGGATTTAACAGAAATAAAGCATTCCATCCAACAGCAACACAAAATGCATTTTTTTCCAGTGTGCATGGAACATTCTCCAGGATAGATCATGTTTTAGGCCAGAAAACAGTATTAACAAATTTAAGAAGACTGAAATCATATCAGCCATATTTTCTCACCATGGTGCTATGAAAGTAGAAATCAATTACAAGAATAAAATCAGAAAATTCACAAATATGTGGCAATTAAGCTACCAAACAAAGCAATAGGTCAACAGAGAAATCATAAAAACCTTGAGACAAGTGAAAATGGAAATAAAATGTATGAAAACCTATGAGATGAAGCAAAAGCAGTTCTAAGAAGAAAGGTTGTAGTGACAAGTGTATACCTCATGAAACAAGAAAATCTCAAATAAACAATCTAACTATATCTCAAGGAATTAAAAAGAACAAACAAAGGTTAGTAAAAAGAAGGAAGTAACAAGGATCAGAGCAGAAACAATGAAATAGAGACTAAGAAGACAATAGCAGATACCCGTGAAGCCAGGAGATGGTTTTTGGTTGCAAATCTTTAGTGAGACTTACCAAGAGGAAAAGAGAAAGGGCTGAAAGAAATTAAAATGAGACATCACAACAGATGCCACAGAAATACACAGGTTCATGAAACTACTGTGAACAACTGCATGCCAACAACCTGAACAACCTAGAAGAAATAGCTACATTCCTGGAAACATACAACATTCTAAGGCAGAGTCATGAGGAATAGGAAGTGTGAACAGACCAATTGTTAGTAAGGAGACTGAATCAGTAAAACCTTCCAAAAAACAAAAAGGATCAAGTGGCTTCATTGGTGAATTCTAACCAACTTTCAAAGATGAATTAATACAATACCAAAATCATATTAGGACATCACAAGGAAAGAAAATTAAAGGCCAGTATCCCTGGTAACCATAGATGAAGAAATCCTCAACAAAATATTAGTAAACCAAATTCAACCATATATTAAAAGGACCATACATCATGATTAAGTGGGATTTATTCCAAGGCTGCAAGGATGGTTTATCTTCAAAACAAGGTGACACACCACAGTAACAAAATGAAAGATAAAAATTATATTATCATCTCAATAGATGCAGAAAAAGTATGTGACAAATTTCTAACATTCATTTATGATAAAAACTCAACAACATGAATTCACCTGAACACAGTAGAGACCATATATAACAAGTCCATAGCTAACACCACACTCAGAGATGAAAAGCTGAAAACTTAAGATTAGAAACAAGATGAGCATGCTTACTCTTGTCACTTTTATTAAACACGGTATTAGAATGCAAGAGAAAGAAAAGGCATCCAAATTAGAAAGAAGTAAAACTGTCACTATTTGCAAATGACATGACAGTATATGTTAAAAAACCTAAAGACTTCCTAAAAAATAAATTCACTAAGTTGCAAGATACAAAATTAGTTAACTGAAATATGTTCCATTTCTATACACTAATAACAAATTATCAGAAAGAGAAACTAAAGGAAAAATCCCATTTACAATTGCATCAAAGAGAATAAAATTTCTAGGAATAAATTTAACCAGGCAGGTGAAACACCTGTACACTGAAAACTGTAAGACATTGATGAAAGCAAGTTAAGACACAAATAAATGGAAAGATATACTGTGCTGATGGACTGGAAGAATATTGTTAAAATGTCTATACTACCTAAAGCACCTACAGATTGAATGCAATCTCTTAAAATTCCAATGGCATTTTGCACAGAAATAGGACAAACAGTTCTAAAATTTACATGGAACCACAAAAACCCTACATAGGCAAAGCAATATTGAGAAAGAAGAACAGGCTATAAGCATCATGTTCCCTGATACAACTATAACATTGCTTGATAACGGATACACAGCCCAGTGGAACAGCATAGAGAGCTCAGAAATAAACTCATGCATATAGGGTCAGTTACATAACAGAGAAGCCAAGAATACACATTGGGGAAAGGACACTCTCTTCAACAAATGATATACTGAAAACTGGACAACCATATGCCAAAGAATGAAACCGAGTGATTACTTACACCATAAACAAAGACTTGAACATAAGACCTGAAACCACAAGGCTCCTAGAAGAAAACACAGGTGGTGAGTTCCTTGACATTGGCCATGACAAGCGTTTTTTGGATTTGGCACCTGGGGAAAAATAAACAAGAGTGACCATACATCGAACTAGAATGCCTCTACACAGCAAAGGAAACCATCGACAAAATGAAAAAGTGCTGAATGGGAGAAAATATTTGCACATTGTAGGCATTTATCTGATAAATGGTTAATATTCAAAATATATAAAGAACTCATACAGCTTAAAATCAGTTTAAAAAAATGGACAGAAAATCTGAATATACATTTTTCTGAAGATGACTACATACAGATGGCCAACAGACACATGCCAAGAGGTTCAACATCACTAATAATCAGGGAAATGCCAATCAAAACCATGATATATCCACTCACACCTCTCAGAAAGGCTATTATCAATAAGACCTCAATAAGTGTTATTAGGATAAGGATATGGAGAAAAAAGTTGTTGGGAACGTAAATTGATGGCGCCACTATGGCAAACAATATGGAAGTTCCTCAGAAAATTAAACAGAACTACCATTAAAATCCTTAAAGGAGGGAACTGGGTTGGGGGAGGAGGGGCAGAGGTCGCAATATTGTTTCAAGTTGGATAAATTGACAAGAGCGAGAGATACACTGTGATCCATCCCTATCTCCCGTTGTGTTGCTGGGCCCTGTTTCCCTCCTCGGCCCCCAAGAGCTGGGTGCCCTTTTCTGCAGGGTTTCCAGGCCCCCGCTCCAGGGCCAGGCTGACCCGACTTGCTAGGCTTCATGAGAACTTCCAAAGTGGAAAAATATCAGAGAGGGCATGTACAGAGTGGTGTACAAAGCCAAAAACAAGTTGATGGGAGAAGTGGTGGCACTTAAAAGAATCCGCCTGGACACTGAGACAGAGGGTGTGTGTACCCAGTACTGCCATATGGGAGATCTCTCGGCTTAAGAAACTTAATCACCCTAATATTGTCAAACTGCTGGATGTCATTCACACAGAAAACAAGCTCTACCTGGTTTTTGAGTTTCTGCACCAGGATCTCAAGAAATTCATGGATGCCTCTGTGCTCACTGGCATTCCTCTTCCCCTCATAAAGAGCTACTTGTTCAGCTGCTCCAGGGCCTAGCTTTCTGCCACTCTCATCGGGTCCTGCTCCAAGACCTCAAACCTCAGAATCTGCTTATCAACGCAGATGGGTCCATCAAGCTAGCAGACTTTGGACTAGCCAGAGCTTTTGGGGGTCCCTGTTCGTACTTACACCAACGAGGTGGTGACTCTGTGGTACTGAGCACTGGAAATCCTTCTGGGCTGCAAATACTACTCCACAGCTGTGGACATCTGGAGCCTTGGTTGCATCTTTGCTGAGATGGTGACTCTCCAGGCCCTATTCCCTGGAGATTCTGAGATTGACTAACTCTTCCGGATCTTTCTTCCCTGGAGACCCCAGATGAGGTGGTTTGGCCAGGAGTTACTTCTATGCTGGATTATAAGTGAAGTTTCCCCAAGAGGGCCAGGCAAGATTTTAGCAAAGTGGTGCCACCCCAGATGAAGATGGATGGAGCTTGTTATCGCAAATGCTGCACTACGAGCCTAACAAGCAGCTTTCAGCCAAGGCAGCTCTGGCTCACCCTTTCTTCCAGGATGTCACCAAGCCAGTACCTCACCTTTGACTCTGACTGCCTTCTCAAGCCCCTACCCCAAGTATCACCCTCTCCTCCAGTGCAAGTGTGATCTGGCTCAGCCCGGGCTCTTAGCTCACTGATCTTGTCTGGTTGCCTTAGCACTCACCTGCCCCTCTTAGCTGGTCCACTCTGGAGTGATGGGGTGGAGGGAAGAAGTAGGTGGAATTGAAAGGACGCTTCAGTATTAGATGCACTTAAGTCAGCCTCCACTACCCTCTCTGCCTCCTCTTAGTCATTGCTTAAGAGGGCTGGGTGTTTTTTTTTTTTTTAAACAAAATAAAAAGACTTTCTCCTCCGTCCACATGATGTTTGCCATCCCAGTCTCTGAAAGCCCCACTATTATTTTCTGTATCTGGGATGATAGAGACCCCAAGCCTTCGGAGCCACTGTATAAGGCCAACTTATAGCAGTGGGGGCTAATCTGGAACCTCTGAAAACCAAGCAAAACAAAAACGTGATGGAGGGGCCTGTTTCAAAGAATTAGGTTAAAAAAAAATAGATCCAACTGGTTTATATCCTAGTTTTAGTGTTTTCATCTCACCTAACATCTGGGAGACTTAAGACTCCCAGTCTCTGCAGTCCTGGTGGGGCTGCACTAGAAATGATGGCTTCTAGGCTTCTTGCCTGTCCCTCCTATGGGCAAGATGTGTCTAGGAGGCTCTGAGACAGGCACTGCACTTCACCTTCACCTTAGGAAGCAAGTGAAAGATGTTTGAATTTTTCTTTTCAAGATTCTTAAGGTGCTAGGTCCCATCTTCCTCTGAAGGCCACCCCGTAAGAGTAAAAGTTAAGGTTGAGACATCATTTTGAGAATTCTGAAACTCAGGGCAGTAACTGAGTGGGAACATTGGGGAAAAAGTATTTATTTAAAAGAAGGTTGAATGATTATATTTCAGGCTATAGTTGTTTTTTAAGTGGGAATGGGTGGGGACTTGTTGCCATGTGCACCTTGGGGTTTGTAATGCAAATATATATTAAAAAATTTTTTTTTCTTTTTAGGAATTTTTTTCTCTTCTCCCACCTTTTGTCCTTGAGTGTTCTTGCTGTTAACATTATTTGTAATTTAGTTTGTAACTGATTAAAAAAAAGTTCCTAGTTTAAAAAAAAAATCCTGAAAGACGATGCTATTAAAGTGCTGTGTGCAATATGCCAACAGATTTGGAAAACTCAGCAGTGGCCACAGGACTAGAAAAGGTCAGTTTTCATTCCAATCCCAAAGAAAGGAAATGCCAGAGAATGTTCAAACTGCTGCATAATTGTGCTCATTTCACATGCTAGCAAGGTAATGCTCAAAATCTTTCAAGCTAGACTTAAGCAGTATATGAACTGAGAACTTCAAGCTGGATTTAGAAAAGGCAGAGGAATCAGAAGATCAAATTGCCATCATCTGCTGGATCACAGAAAAAGCAAGAGAATTCCAGAAAAACATCTGCTTCACTGACTAGGCTAAAGCCTCTGACTGTGTGGATCACAACAAACTGTGGAAAATTCTTAAAGAGATGGGAATACCAGATCATCTTACCTGTCTCCTGAGAAACCTGTATGCAGGTCAGGAAGCAACAGTTAGAACTGAACATGGAACAATGGACTGGTTCAAAATTGGGAAAGGAGTATATCAAGGCTGTATATTGTCACCCTGCTTATTTAACTTCTATGCAGAGTACATCATGCAAAATACCAGGCTGGATGAATCACAAGCTGGAATCAAGATTGCTGGGAGAAATATCAGTAACCTCAGATATGCAGATGTCACCACCCTAATGGCAAAAAGCAAAGAGGAACTAAAGAGCCTTTTGATGAAGGTCAAAGAGGAGAGTGAAAAAGCTGACTTAAAACTCAACATTCAAAAAACTAAGATCATGGCATCCAGTCTCATCACTTTATGGCAAACAGATGGGGGAAAAAAATGGAAACAGTGATAGACTTTACTTTTTTGAGTTCCAAATCACTGTGGATGGTGACTGCAGCCATGATATTAAAAGATGCTTGTTCCTTTGAAGAAAAGCTATGACAAACCTAGACAGAGTATTAAAAACCAGAGACATTACTTGTCAACAAAAGTCTGTCTAGTCAAAGCTATGGTTTTTCCAGTAGTCATGTATGGGTGGGTATGAGAGTTGGACCATAAAGAAGGTGGAGCACTGAAGAATTTGGTGCTTTTGAACTGTGGTGCTGGAGACGACTTTTCAGAGTCCCTTGAACTGCAAGGAGATCCAACCTAAAGGCAATCAACCCTGAATATTCATTGGAATGTCTGATGCTAAAGATGAGGCTCTAATACTTTGGCCACCTGATGTGAAGCGTCAAATCTTTGGAAAAGACCCTGATGCTGGGAAAGATTGAGAGCAGGAGGAGAAGGAGGCAAAAGAGGATTAGATTGTCGGTTGGCATCGTTGACTGAATGGACATGAGTTTGAGCACACTCTGAAAGACAGGAAAGCCTGGCATGCTGGAGTCCCTGGGGTTGTAAAGAACTGGAAGCAGCTGAGCGAGTGAACAGTGACCATGTGACCCATCAATTTACTTCTGGGCATTTCTCCAGGATAAATGAGAACACTAGTTTAAAGACTTAAATGTTCCCTCACGTTCACTGTCACATTTCTTACTGCAGGAAACAACCTGAATGTCCATCAAAAAATGAATGGATAAAGAAACTGTGGTATGTATGTATTTTTATAGATAGATATAATGGAATGTTAATCAGCCATAAAATAACTAAATCTTGCCATTTGTTACAACATGGGTAGACCTTCAGGGCATTACATTCATTATGCTATATCTTACGAAATAAGAGAAAGACAAATACTGTATGACCTCACTTATATGTGCACTCTGAAAAAATAATTAAGAAAAAACTAGTTTCTGGATACAGAGAACAGATGGTTGCAGAAGGCACAGAGTGGGGAGCTGGTGAAATAGGTATAATTATAAAATAAATAAGCCCTGGGTATATAATATACAGCATGGTGCCTATACTGTAACTGCATATTATTTGCTAATAATACTATATTGCATATTTGAAAGCTGCTGAGAGAGTAAATCTTAACAGTTTTCATCACAAGGAAAAAGTTTGTAATACTATATAGTGATAGATGGGCTTCCCTGGTAGCTCAGTTGGTAAAGAATCCGCCTGCAATGCAGGAGACCCCGGTTTGATTCCTGTCGGAAAAATCCCCTGGAGAAGGGATAGGCTACCCTCTCCAGTCTTCTTGGGCTTCCCTGGTGGCTCAGGTGGTGAAGAATCCACCTACAATGTGGGAGACCTGGGTTCGATCCCTGGGTTGGGAAGAGCCCGTGGAGGAGGGCATGACAAGCCACTCTAGTATTCTTGCCTGGAGAATCCCCAAGCCTGGTGGGCTACAGTCCATGGGTTGCGGAGTCGGACACGACTGAGCGACTAAGCACAGCACCGCATGGTAACAGATATTCACTATACTTACTGTGCTCATTTCACAATATGTACACATCAAATCACTAAGTTGTACACCTGAAACTAATACATTGTTGCTTGTCAGTTATACCTCAATTGAAAAAAAAAAAAGAATTACCTGTTTGGAGTAGTTCTTGGGAGCAATATCCATGGTAGTTCAGAGGCACTGGTGAAATATATAGTCTTGACTACTGATTTCCTGTGAAGACCTACAGTGTTGGCATCCATTCCCATCTGATCTTCTTTTGAGTCTATTCAGTTGACAATTCCCCATGAGGCCATGACCCTCTCATCTCATTCCATTACCTGATATGAAGAAACTTCTTAGTGAATTGAAAGAAGTGACACACAAAATTTTGCTAAAGGTATCCTATATACATATATATATATAGTATTTTATTTTAAAACGGCATTGAGCATATACATTTCTTTAGCTTTTTCCAGGGAACATTGCACCTAAGTTTCAAAACACACAAAATAGATCCCCTTTACTAAACAGGCTTCATTTTTGGGTTACAAAAGTCAAGGTTTCACAATCACAAAGCATAAAGGTTACATGGTGCCAAAACCATTTTCAGGCAGATTCTTATTTCTCTGTACGTAGGGTATATTCTTGGAAACCCAGACCATGATACATTCCTTACAAATGATCTCCACTGGGGGCCTCCCTGGGTTTCCAGAAGAAACAAAGAAAATGGAGGCAAAATAGGAATCAAAGAGTAACCTCAGGACTCCCCAAACACATAATACTATGGGAAATTGGAGGACACGAGATTCTCCTTCAAGTACATCACAGTAGAAAACATCACATTTACAGCCTCATTTGGTCTCTGTCTACCTGGTCGCTACAGAAACAAAACTTCATCTAAGACACCAAGGCAAAATTAAAGCTATTTACACAAATCACATCGTGGGTTAGAAAGAGCAGCACTTCCCTAGTCTGGCACTCAGATCACAAAGGGCCACCTTGGTGCTTACAGAAGAGGCAAGTGGGGCTGCTCATGTAGTGTTCTTTGAAAAATCCCAGTGTACACACATAAGCTACATCACCCACACGGGACCGAAGTGTGCTGGGGGGGAGATGGGGGGGTCTAGGGAGTGCAGGCTGCGACCTGTCTCTGCAATTCAAAGTCCTCAAAAATCCACATTCCTAATGTAAAATTCTGTCAGGTGGCCAGATACTGTTTCACTGTCATCTTAGATCTGCTACCTTCTAGAGTCAGCCTGGTGGATTTTTTGCATAGACAGTGACTCTCACTGCTTTTTCCCATGTGTCCCAGTAGCATGAACACCAAAAATAGAATCTCATTAAAGCTTAACATGTTCAGTCTGAAAACTGGAGCTACCGGGTCATTTAAGGGAAGGTAAGATCCTCAGATGGTGGTGGAAAGAAAACCACTGACCTTTGAAATAAAGTTGATTGGCAGATGAGCGAGGAGGTTAGACCAGAGTCGTAAAGATGTGGGAGGTGGTTTTTTGTTTTTTTTTGTTTTTTTTTTTTTCCCCAAGTTTCTACATTAGTGCTCTTGGTAAACTGAAAACCCTGCCGGAGTGGCCAACATCTGAGGCCAACTCTAGATCTGGGACTCTCATCTCTGTCTACCAGTATCTACTGACAGCTGTGATTCTTTCCAAGGAGTAAATGAACACTGAGAAGAATTAAAAAAAAAAAAAAAAAGCACAGCTGATTTCATGCAGCCCCATGTTACAGGGTAAACTGCTAGGGATTAAAAAAAATTAAATAGCCCCAATTCCACAAAGCTGTAAACAGTGGAAGATAATAAATCCCCACTTTGGGGGCTTTGTCCCATTAGAGGATTACTTGGCCTCGTCCAGTTTTCGCTTCTCTGCTCCCTCACTAAGAAGAGCCTTTAGGCAGGCACAGCCACAGGAGAACATGCCCTCCAGTCTTAAGGCTGCTTGCACTGCTCTGATTTTGGTGTAGGGAGAATACAAGTTTCGCTGTTGCCTGACAAAACAGCAGTGTGGATGGAGCGTAAGTTGGTGGTCTTTAAGGAAGAGTGTCACCAAATGTTCAGAAGAGCAGAGGCCAGCCCAACACGGAGATTCAGAACTGAGACAGCCTTTCATGAAAGAAAGTGGCCACCCCACCGACCCTCCAGACAGCCATAAAGACAACCAGGAAATCAAAAGCTTTTCATTAAGCAAGACTTTCTCTGAGGCCACCAGGGCAAGCAAACAGGATTGATACACAAGACAGGCAAGATAAGAGAACCATGTATAAATATGTTCTGCAGAATTTGGTGTTGCCATTTGACCTTTCCAGGAATGCTCCAAGGGCCAAATGATTTGTAGACACAGTTAGTACCCGGGGATGGGATGATCCAGAGCCTGGGTGAAAAATAAGGCTGAAATGGAGGAAGCTCAACTTACAGAGCATCCATGCTGGGCAGACCTGCCACAGGCATTAACAAATCATGTTTTTCCCACATCTGATTCATCTCTTGTGGTTTCCCTCCTACCCCAAACAGACACATGGCATCAGCTTGCTACCAAGATCCTTCCATCCAAGGGGGGCTTATAAACAGAATTGCTAGATACCTTTCTAACTAAATCTAGTGGGACTAAATGCTCAAGACTTTAGGATAAATTGAACAAGGAGGTTCCAGAGATTTTTGCCAGACATGCCTTGGCAGGAAACGAAATGGAGAGTGGAGTGGAACGTTGTTGTGACATCTATACGATAATGCACATCCAAACTCCTGACTCTAGTGCCTTGAATAAAACAGCAGCACAGGGAATAAATGAAGGGCAGTGGGAACACAGGGGAGAGGTGACAGCTTGTGAGGACAGCTTTCCAAAGAAGGTGGCTCAGAGTCCTCCATGGAGAACTTTCTCAAGTTTCCGAATTTGTACGTGGTTTTGACAGTCGGCGCAGCAACAGAAAGTGGACCACTCTGCTGCAGGATGCCTGCACATTTCCCGAGAGCAGCAGGCTGTCTACCACGGACTTCTCCCCATAAAGCTGTCCCTGGGGGCGGCTAAGGTTTACTGAAGGAGGATGGAAGCCATGAGATGAAGATGACTCCTGACAAAGGAATAGTCGGTCCAGTTCTTCCCAGGCAACGTTTTGGCAAACACCTGGTGGGTAAATTCCCACCACACTTCACCCACAAGACCAGGCATTGTTTCCACACTGTGGCGTGAACACATTTCTAAGTAGGAAGGCTCCAGGCCATTCCTCAGAGAATATTTACATTCTAGGAATGTAAATGCAGGTGATTATCCCAGAGGAAAGTTATCTTTCCCTTTGGGGAAACTATCTTCCTGTTCTGGGGAAGGGATTTGAACACACAGAAGTGTGCTGCGCTGACTCTCTAGCCTTCTGGGGGAATCACAGCAATGACTTTTTTTCTTTAATGGTGTAGGGGGGAACATGTTTTTATTACAAAAAGTAGCCAAGATGGTGATGCTACCACAGGAGGTCTATGGTCTACAGGAAGAAGACTTGGTGACTGGACCCATACCGAGAAGCCATCTGCCTAAGAGATAGAAGTGATTCCTAGAACTCTGTTTTGCGAGTCCTCCTGGCAGAGAAGCAGCAGGGAGATCTGATCTGTCCAGCACTGCTCTTGTGAGGGACACCTACAGGTGGAGGGAGAGAGAAGAGGTCTCAGTACCTGGGGAGCTGGGACACGCTTCCATGGAGAAGGAACAGGGCACACAGCCTGACAAGGACCAGTCAACCCGATTCAAATGCACTTTTATTACATGGCCATTCTGAGTGGGTCTTGCCCAAATATGATGGTGAAGCTAATAAGACTGCTGCTCTTGATCCTTAACACATTATTTGAAGTGGGCTTGGGGACAGCCCCCACCCTCAGAACCTGGATCTAGGTGGAGGAATGATCCCCCAATGAGGTGTGCTGAACTGATTGATACAAGGAACGCCTACACCACTCGATTCAACACTGCTCCGTGTATATCCTTATGGCACAGCGGGTTGGGAGAGGGCCAACCAATCCAGAAACGAACACCCAGGCTCTCAGAGGGAAACCGAAAACCATACCGGGGGACCCATGAAGATGACAGAGGAACCACTGGTCCAAAGAAATACTCATATTTTCATGAAAGCACATTGATTTGGTGAGAAAAACCAACTCAGGAACAAACTGTTACATAACAAAGATTGAACTCTGTCAGCCAGGGCACAGCTCCAGATGGCTGTCTGGGTGGTGTGGGCTACAGGATGTGGGGACGGTCCGAGCCAGACTTGGACACACAGATTCCTCAGCAGGGGCCTGGAAAGTCCCAGGTCTGTTCTATGGAAGGGAAACAATTAAGATTCAAGGACTATCAGAAAAACATCCCTGCCGCACCCCACCATTACCAAAAAAGAATAAAGAGACACAGACACACAGATAGTGTTCCCTGAAAGACATCTCAGGCTTACGAGAAGATGGGCGCGTCCATCTTCTGAGGTGTGATCCCCAGCACTCCAATGCAGCACTGTTAACCCGTAGAGAGGTTGGCAGCTGGGTGGGCTGAAGAGTCTTCTGCCAGTGACCACCCGAAAGTGGCTGCCCCAGCTACTGCAGATAAAATAAATATGATGTAGGTGCCCCCGAGTTGGCCCTGGCCACCTAGGAGGCCTACGAAAGGAACCAAAAGAAACACAACACTCAGTAGCAGCCTTTATGTTTTGCTCTTTCGTGTATCCAGACCTGTTTCTAAAGAGGAAACTGAAACCCAAGGGTCCTCCTGAAGCTCAGCCAGAGGCCTTTCAGCAGCAAGCTCCCCACCTGGGCTGGGAAGGGGTGGCATCACTTGGAACTGTGCTGGGGCACTCCCCAGCCCAGCCCTGCCCAGAGGCATCCCAGCTTTCAACCCTCCTGTCCTTCCAAAACCCTGGGCTGTTTTCATGACAGTTTGTTTCCGTGTATTAAAGGAATGACGTATACAGAAATGTCGTCTCCTGAGCCCAGTCGGTCATTGGATATCCGCCATCCTCTATCCTTCAGGACACCGCGGGCACGCATCACCAGGTCCTGAGCTGCCAGCGTGTACCTGTGCAGGGAGAAGCACGGATGACATGGTCAGTGTGATATCAGGCAGAACTGGCATTCGGGAGAGGCTGGGAAGGAGGCATTACTACAGGCTGTGTGGACAGTCTCCCTGGGTCGGGAAGATCCCCTGGGGGAAGGCCTGGCAGCCCATCCCAGCATTCTTGTCTACAGAATCCCATGGACAGAGGAGCCTACTGGACTACAGTCCATGGGATTGCAAAGAGTCAGACATGACTGAAGTGACTTAGCAAACATGCTGGAAAAGAATCCACCTGCAATGCAGGAGACGTGGGTTTGATCCCCAGGCCAGGAAGATTCTTTGGATAAGGAAATGGCAACCCACTCCAGTAATCTTGCCTGGGAGATCCTATGGACTGATGAGCTACAGGCCATGGGGTCACAAAAGAGTTGGACATGACTTAGTGACTAAAGAACAACAAAGCAGCCAAAAGCCAAGGCCATCTTTTCCCCAAATGCGGGGTGCCTCATGTGAGGTTACTATTTAGGTGGTAGCCGGACTTACAATAAATAACCTAAACTGTTCTGCGGCTCAGTTCTCTTCTGAGAATTTTGTTGTCAGTGAGAGAGTCCCAGTTTAGTGCTGGTGTACCTTTAACACACATCTGCTCAGGCTCAGAGCTTTCTATGGCAGTCTCCAGCTAAAGAAGTACATGGGAAAAACAGGTTTTGTTTCCAATGTTTTATTTTAGAGCCACATTGCTTTTAGGCCAAAGGATGGTCATTTTCCATTTCTGGTAGGGCAAATTTCCTTTTTAATTTGTTTTTAAAAAGCGAGTTGATTTAAAGAAAAATATGCTAGCACGAGTAAGAAGGAACCTAGCAAAGGTGGGACGGTTTTACCGGCGCCAGGCAGAGAAGCCTTGGTGTGGGCCATCTGTCCCATCTGCCTCTGTCAGTATGCCATGTTCTTCCGGTCACCATTGTAAGTACAGTGAGGGGTCCCCAAGGGTTTGAAAATAAGATTGCTCACTGAGATTTAACCATAAACACACAGAAGAAGAATGCCTATGATAAATGGATGACAAGTATTCAAATCTAGAGAAAGACTGATGTGGGAGGTGATTTGGGTGTATGTATCCTGGATGAGCCTTGAGGCCTAAAACAAAGAGAAGAAAACATTGGCAGGTGTCTGTCCAAATACCGACTGAGGTGGAGAGTCTTAGCCAACAGACGGCCAAGAAATTAGTTCCACTGGTAGGGCCACGTTTAGTGAGGATGTGCCCAAACAGCCTCTGCCATACAGCACAGAGTTTACCTTTATTCTGATTTCGTGTTCACGGTATAACCTTCTAACTACGATCTGCCTCCCCATGTAGGCATGCTGCCAGAAAAAGAATGAGCCTGACATTGGTGCTTGAAGAACACCAGTCCTGTTTTTCCATTTAAACATCAACTGGCATTTCTGAAGTTTGCAGGTCAGTCATGAGAGCTTGGTTAAGGTGAGCCCAACCCTGATAATGAGTCTGTTCTTTGTATGTTGATTAAACCAGTTTCTGAACTTGAGAAACAAAGCCAGACTCTGGTACATCACCAAGATAATAAGTGTCACTCTGTAAGGAAGGCCTCTTGGAAGCCAGCCCACGGACCTTGACTAGCAGGCCACCCGAATGTCACTATGGCCTTTCCCTGCTGGAATGCCACTCAGCCTGGCCTTGAGAACTGTGAGTTGTAGAAATCAGAACACCAGAAGCCTCCTGTATTTCTTCTGTTAAGAGCCCTTACGGATCAGCCTGACTCATGTTAGAAGAGACCAGAGTCTAGTCCTGCCATTACATTACTTAAGAACAAAGTTTGTAGCAGATGATCTCAGGATAGTTAAGATTCCAGGCTGTAGGATCTTTGAGACTCAAGTCTGCCCAAACTAGGTAATGGAGAGAAGTGCGGCACATACTACAGGTGGCAGAGAGAGGCTATTTTTTTTTAATATTAATACAAAATGACTTTCCTCCTAGAGAATGGGTGGTAGGTGAGTGGGAGATATGCCCTCTTGTACTCATATTGTTAGAATGATTAGTTTTGAGGTAGAAGGCTCTTAAGTTATGCCTGAGGGCAGATGCCACCAGTAGGCCCTCTCTGAGGGTCCTCTTCCTACTGAGATCAGAAAGTAAACAGAAAGGACTCCAACAAGGCCTTTGGCTAAAGAGCCTAATAAATGTTCCCCTATCCACATACTGCCACTTAAATACTGTGTTCACAGGCGCTCTCAGATGCTCACCCCAGGTTATTCTTGGTTTTATATTAAATTGTATGTCTGAATACAACCTCACAGGGAAAGGCTACCAGCAACATCAGGTGATGTTTATTATCCTGGTGATTGCCCAGGGTCTAGACCTTAGCCTTTCAAATTTAGAAAGCTGGCCACCATCAGAAAGTCTACAAATAATAAATGCTGGAGAGGGTGTGGAAAAAGGGGAATCTGCCTACATTGTGCTTGTGGGAAAGCAAACTGGTATAGCCACTATGGAGAACAGTTCTTCAAAAAAAAAAAAGGCCTACCATATGACCCAGCAATCCCACTCCCGGGCATATACGCAGAGATGAAAACTCTAGTTTGAAAAGATACATGCATCCCAGTGATCATAGCAGCACTACTTACAATAGCCCAGACATGGAAATAACCCAAGTGCCCATCAACAGATGCATGGATAAAGAAGATGTGTATATATATTGATATATACAATAGACTACCATAGCAAAGAATAAAATATTGCCATTGTGGCAACATGGATGAACCTAGGGGATATCATTCTAAGTGAAGTCAGAGGAAAAAAAAATTAAATGACTTACATGTAGAATCTAAAAATAAAATATAAATGAATCTATTTATAAAACAGAAACAGACATAGAAAACAAACTTACTAAAGGGAAAACAGGTGAGGGGATAAATTAGAAGTATCAGATTAACAGATACACACTACTTTGTATAAAATAGATAAACAAGGGACTATATATATTCAATAGCTTAGAATAACCTATAATGGAATAGAGTCTGAAAAAAATATATATATTTAAAATTTACATATGTATATATAAAAGAATCTAAGAAAGTGGATATATGTATAACTGAATCACTGCTGTACACTTAAAACTAAAACTAATGCAATATTGTAAATCATCTACACTTCAATAAAAAGCTAAAATCAAAAAAGTGCCTACTTTGTTTCATTTAAGTCACATAAGAGTACCATCTGTAGTTAAAGGCAAGAGGCTATCCTGATATTGCTATTGCTGGAGATTTGGGGTATTGAAAAAAGGGTCAAAATTAGTTTTTGGTATTTTAAAAAGCAGCATTAGGTCACCTAGAAAAGATGGTTACCCAGGAACCCTGGGTAAGGGGTTCTAGAAAATTAAAGTTTTATTAGACACTTTATTTATTAAAGACTCTAGAAGGTTAAAGTTTTATTCTCAAAGCTGCTTACTGCCCATGCTAAGAAAACTTCCTTTGAGCCTGCATTTCTCTTTATCATTCATTCTGTCCTCCTTTAGGTGAAATCTTGGTAGAGAAATCCATTTTTGCTTCCTCAATTTCTTCCCCTTTTCTTCCTTAATCTCTTGCCAGTATGTCTAGTACCCTCACAATCTGACCTCCTAAAATTCTCCAAACTCATTCCAGTTGACCCTTCTTCAGCACAGATACTACACTTGTGACCATTTTCTTTATCCTTCACACCGCATGCCTTTCTTCTTGAATTCTCCTCTTTCTGGGGTAAGGGTGACGGTAGGTTGGCGGGGGGCTCCTATACCACTGCATACTCCCAAGTTTCCTGGGGTAGGGGTGACGGTAGGTTGGCGGGGGGCTCCTGCACCACTGCACACTCCCAAGTTTCCTGGGGTAGGGGTGAGGGTAGGCCGGCCGGGGGCTCCTGCACCACTGCACACTCCCAAGTTTCCTGGGGTAGGGGTGAGGGTAGGCCGGCCGGGGGCTCCTGCACCACTGCACACTCCCAAGTTTCCTGGGGTAGGGGTGAGGGTAGGCCGGCCGGGGGCTCCTGCACCACTGCACACTCCCAAGTTTCCTGGGGTAGGGGTGAGGGTAGGCCGGCGGGGGGCTCCTGCACCACTGCACACTCCCAAGTTTCCTGGGGTAGGGGTGAGGGTAGGCCGGCCGGGGGCTCCTGCACCACTGCACACTCCCAAGTTCTCCTGTTGTGTCTGGGCTTCCATGACACATGGCACAGCCCTCACATTCCTTGGTAGATCCTGGAAGAGACTCTTCAGGAGTCAATAAATGTTACCTTAGTTTCTCTGCCAAGGCAGCACTTCCCCATCTGTCATCCTCAGCTATACTGCTGTCCCCAGTAGGCAAGAAATCATAGTCATTTTCTATGCTACCTTCTCTCCCTGATTCTTGTTGATGAGAAAATCCACAAGGCACTGTAGGACTTCTAAATTTTGTAGTATTTTAGTTGTATTTCATCATTGGTAGAAAGCTAATTAAAACCTCACCTTTACTAAGATCAAATTAAGCCTGCTGCTGCTGCTAAGTTGCTTTAGTCGTGTCCGACTCTGTGTGACCCTGTAGACAGCAGCCTACCAGGTTCCCCCAGCCCTGGGGTTCTCCAAGCAAGAACATTGGAGTGGCTTGCCATTTCCTTCTCCAGTGCATGAAAGTGAAAAGTGAAAGTGAAGTCGTTCAGTCGTGTCAGACTCTTAGAGATCCCATGGACTGCAGCCTACCAGACTCCTCTGTCCATGGGATTTTCCAGGCAAGAGTACTGGAGTGGGTTGCCATTGCCTTCTCCCCAAATTAAGCCTACTTATACTCTTGCCTGGAAAATCCCATGGGCAGAGGAGCCTGGTAGGTGCAGTCCATGGGGTGGCGAAGAGTCGGACACGACTGAGCAACTTGACTTTCACTTTTCACTTTCATGTATTGGAGAAGGCAATGGCAACCTACTCCAGTGTTCTTGCCTGGAGAATCCCAGGGACGGGGGAGCCTGGTGGGCTGCCATCTATGGGGTCACAGAGAGTTGGACACGACTGAAGTGACTTAGCAGCAGCAGCAGCATTATAAAAACTGCTATTTTAAATTAATTTTTGCCATCATTCATTTATACATACAGAAATTTGCATCACCAACTGAACTACCAGTAAGCTCGGTAATATCTTTAAATTCACTAATTCATACTTTAGCAGTTTACTATTCAGTCTACTCAGTGAGTTCCTTTATTTCAATCACCTATTTTTCACCACTGCAAATTTCCATTTTGTTCTTTTACAAATCCACCTCTTCTTTACCTTATGGTTCTATTTGTAAATGTTTAAAGTTTCTCTCAACCTGCCCTATTAGGTTTTCTTTGGGGCGGGTGAGGATAGAGGGAAGGCTCTGTTATCCTTTCTCATGCTAGGTTTAAAGGTAAGATAGAGGCTTCTCTTCAGTAGGGTTGTTTACTGTGTGCCCTAGGGTATCAACAGTGATTTTAAAATGTGCCTTTACTGGGGCACACGATGGGTTCCTCCAGTTCTAGAACTCATTTTAGTTCTAGAACACACTTTAGGTGAATTTCCTGGCTTAGGATCCCCAGGCTCCAGGAGCGGTGTGAGACTTAACCTCACTCTTTCTCCATGTGGGAGGCCTACACAGGGCCTCCTCACAGAACCTCAGTTTCATCAGGTCCTTGCCATCATCCATGTGCTGCGGGAAGGCTGTTTCCACTTGAGCAGGAAGCTTAAGGAGAACCCCTTAGACCATTTCTTCTAACACTGTGGCCAAGAGCCCAGCGTCCTCCACCCGACTTATCTTTGCCAGCTTCCCTAGTGAATGCAACATCTCCCCTGTAAAAGAGCTGTCTGCGAGGACTATTGAAGGGCACACTGATCAGATGCCATTGGCAATAACTGGAGACTGCAGCTAACCTCTAGAATGGGGTTCCTTCATGTACAGGAGACGCAGTACTGAAATAAAGTCACAAACGGTGTTTAGGTAAAAATGAAGCCACCTGTGGAGATCTTTCCTTATAAGCTGATCAACTAAACACAACTCCAGGCACCGAGTTGTTAGGAAAGGGTTTTGTGCCCCAGCTCCAATCTCAGCCAGGTTGGGGGACACTTCAGAGCTCACCATCATCCTTCAAGCACCATCTTGCCCCAGGCATGAAATCACGTGTAAGGTTGCTTTATCTCAAGACTGGTGCTCAGGGAGAAGAAGAAACATTTTCTCTGGAGGGAAAGGGCTGCTTCTCCTCTCTCCCATTTCATTCTACAGTTTCTACCTGACAGGGGCTGCCTGGTTTGGCAACAAAGGGAGAGAACGTGTCACGTGGCAGTAAGACAGGAGGGCTCTCCTGAGTCTGCTGCTGAGGCTGAGCACAAACACACCACAGAGTGAGGGGTGAAGGGGGCCACAGGAGAACATCTGAAGTCAAAACAACGAAATATCAGCACAATATACGAGAGAGCTGCAGAGGACACGGTGCAGCTGAAGAAGCAGAAGGGATGAGGATTCCAGTACACCTCAGCCAGGATGGGGTGAGGCCACTGAGGAGCCTGTGATTCCCGGAGCTGGATGTGGGGCGGCAGCAGGGCCAGGACCTAGGGTCTCACTCAGGTCAGATTGCATCGGGGAAGCAGTGCGAGAGGAGCTGGAGCACTCGGCCCTCTGAACGAAGAGTTTCCCAAGGAGACAAGCTGTGTACTTGGAGGGCATTTCTCTTCTCCGGCCGACGCTTTCCGTATTGATCGGACGGGGTCTGCTGAAAGAGATGGCTGCTGGGAAGTTGGGGAGGGAGTGTTCGGGAGGGGAGGGGGCCCTGACTTAGCCACGGCACAGGGTCTGGTGCAGAGGATTCCTCAGGTCAGAGCGGGGACAACAGGGGAGGAAAGAAAAGCCAGGAAGGAAGAGAAGCTGAAGGACCGCTGAAGGCCAGAGGCTCTTTTCACAACCACTGATGCTAAAGTGGGCGGGGTGGGGGGGGGGCAGGCAGTGAAGCCGGTTGGTAAATCCTCCATCCACCTTGCCATCTCCAGGCACTTAGTTCTCTCACCTCTTGGGTGGGGAACATGAAGGCATCCTTGTGGGAGGCTGGGCTGCCTGGGGTCCTAGCCTGGGTGCAGCACCACCCACATGGTGGGCGGAGGGGGGGCTCTGAAGAAACTCCTTAGCTTCTCAGAGCCCCTCTTTTTGACTTGTGCATCTGGAATAATGCTAGTGCAGGCCTCAAAGGTCCTGCAGAGATAAACAAGATCCTTCCTGAACCATTTTCCTCATGAGACACAAAATGCCTCTCTCCCTACCAAAAGTTTTGTACCTTTTGCAGAATCTGTTCCCACAAGACCACATCTGAATCAGCAGCAGAGTGTCAAAAGTAAGTCTATGTCAGGCCTCAAGTTGTAACCCTGCCTTAAAGCCAACAGTTCTTCTTGGGAGGAACTTCTCTTTGCCATTTGGATGGTACAGACAGGGTCTTACAAGGAGGAGGCAGGAACCAGGGGATTAATGGGTTCTGAATATTTGCATATAAAAGGCAGCCTCCCATCTACTGTGGCCCAGCAGTAACTGGGTGGGATGGGAATAGGAGAAGGCCTCTCTGCGTGCTGAGCAGGCCCCTGAGACTGAAGAGGTGGAAAAGCCCTCCCAAGTTTGGGAACATTCATCGGCAGGGATCTATGGTGACCGGGTAGGTGGGGGATGACCTGGAGGGGCTCTTTGTTGTGCTTAGAACCAGGCAACTGGCCCTGGGAGGAGGCCCATCCCAGGCTTACTGCTGAGAGCCAAGCCACAGGTGCCCCTGTCTGGCTCTGAACCCCCCAAAGGTTCTGCTTCTGTCCCCTGCCCGGTGCACGGGGACTGCATTCAGGCAGAGTACCCTAAGATGTGGGAACAGTGACAGCTGGGCCCAGAACACTGTCACTTTGTCCCCTGTGGGTTTGTGTGTCAGCAGGTCCGAGGCTCTGGACTGGGGAGAGCTCACCACCCCTGCCAGAGAGTGAAAACACCCACCAGGCCTCGTCCACTTCTCTGCCCCTGGCACTGGCTTCCTGGTTTTCTCAAGGTGGTGTGTGTTTATTTTAGTTCAAATTCCACATAGCAACATATCAGTAGGAGGGGGCAGAGCAGACCATTTTCTTCTCCACTGTCTCTGGCAAGCCCTTTAGAATGACCTGATGTTCCAACTAAGGGTCCACGCAGTTCTGCATCACTGGCCACATCAGTGGCACTGAGGAAGGTGAGATGGGCCCGGCAGTGGGCGGTTCAGAGGCTGTCAAGGGCAGAATGGTGGGCTGACATCCATGTTCCCAGATCAGAATATGCTCAACATTGAGAACGAAGCAAAAATGCAGATTTTCTCTAGTCTTCAACGCAAGATCACTCACCAGTTTGTTCTTAAAACCTGTAACTGCTATGAGGGTGGGGCCAGGGATGGAGTGAATGAAGGGGAAACCTTCCTTTTCACATTTGAGGCATAGTTTTTCTTTTTTTGAAACATTTTTAATATTTGGCTGCGCTGGGTCTTCACTGCTGCACATGGGCTTTCTCCAGTTGCAGCGAGCGGGGCTACTCTAGCTGCGGGGTGCGGGCTTCTCATTGCGGTGGCTTCTCTCTTTGCGGAGTTGTGGCACCACCGGCTTAGTTGCTCCACGGCATGTGGAATCTTCCTGGACCAGGGATTGAACCCATGTCCCCTGCATTGGCAGGCAGATGCTTATCCACTCTACCACTAGGCAAGTCCTGAGGCACAGGTCTTCAAACGAAATGGCACTGGGAAAAGCTCAGGCAGCTCACAGAAAGATTTCATCAGAAGGACCTCTGTCTTCTGCCAAAGTAGGTTTCACACTATCAAGGTGTGTAGGACCTGCACTAGCATCCTGGTGTCAGTGATGGTGGGTGTTTCACTCTTAACTTTCCACTGATTAACCTCTTCCTTATCAAGGCACACAGTTTACTGAGCTGAGGAGAGCACGGAGGTGAAGAACACTTCAGGTGTGACCGTCAAGAAGGCATCTTCTCTCATTAGGAAGATGTTGTATGGAATTTACAGTGTGTTGGTATTTACAGATTTAGTACCCCTTAATAAGCCCCTCGAATGTCACGGGAGAGGGCTGAGGGTCATCAGATGCAAGTCACCTTGATGAAGTTTCCACAAAGAGAATTTGGGAAATGAAAAGTGAAGTCACTCAGTCATGTCCAACTCTTTGTGACCCTGGGCAAACAAAACAAAACAAACCAAAATCCTTGCCAGGTCTTACCTGGGCACTTGGAATGTGAATCCATGCCACATTTTCATGTGTGGTTGACTGTTCTTTGGCCCTAAGTCCACTCAGCTTTGCCCACAGCTTTCTCCTTTAGCAATTTTGACAATTTTTATTCCTTTCTAGCAGATTACTAAGCATCTTCTTTGCGTGATTACATACTTGCCTCCATTTTGAATATTCTTTCCAGGAGACCCACCACTATACCCCAGCCTTACAGAGGGATATTTTGCTTCAGAAAATCCCTTCTGGGCCTTTCTCAGAGCACCGTTTCCAACGTTTGCAGGATGTTTAGGCCTCATGAGAATCTTACCAGAATTAGTATAGACAGTGACAGGTCGTGCAGCCCAGCCTTCATGAATTCCAACCACCCCACCTGAGAATGTGGACTGGGTGTATTTCTTATCAACAGCTCATTCCATGACTCCACAAATGATGCACAGAAATGCCAGCGCTGCCTCACTTCAGGGCATAACCCAGTAAAAAGGAAAAGAGCCACTGCACTCATATTCTGGCCTGCTCACAAAGCCTCCTTTTAATTTTCTGATTCCTTTGTCGAGATAGTTCAAAACAGCCAAACGACTTAATAAGAAACACTGGGGTCAGGAAGGTCATACAGCTCATTTTTACCCCACCTCTGCCAGAGAAGATATTGCCAGGGTTAGAACTTTGCAAACATATCTTTCTCTTAATTACCTTTTCCCTCACAATGCACCCTAGAAGGAGAGATGCTATTTAAATTTTTGTAAAGGATGTCATCAGAGGAAAACAATGCTGGCAGTTTGTCAAGAATGGCTGTCACAAAGAGAAGAGAAAGAAAAATCCTACACATAACACAGACAAAAGCTATATCATCAAATGGCAAAACCTAAAAGCCCTTCCTGTTACAGGGCTAATGCCCTGCCTCCTTCTGACCTGCTGAATTTCTAGACAAACTGGGCAAACACAGCAAAACTCAAAATGAAACAGGCCATTCAAAATGTCAGAAGCAGCAGCACTGTGCTGGGCTGTTGCTCTGCTGCCCTTCCTCTCTCAGGTGGCCCACCCTGGGGCTGCATCTCCCGATTTCACTTTCTATCAAACGACTGGCCGGCCTGGTGAGCTTCCTCAGGTGTGGATCCAGGCACCCTCCATTCCAGCTACTCACGTGATTACACGGGCAGATCTATGGTCCTGGCCTACATCTGGGGAGAAATGACTCCTCCCGGCTGAGGAACACCTGGAGCCACGGGCAGGCAATGATAGCAGGTCTGTCTTCATCACAGAAATTACGACTTAGGCTAAAACTCACCAGGACAGCTTCCAATCCTATTTCTCTTTGGCATGAAAAGATGGAACACGTCCCAGTCAGGAGGGCACCATCAGGAAGCGCACCACTGTGGCTTTTGGGACTAAGCTCTCCACGGGCCTCCCAATGAGACACCCTAAGCCTCCACGTGAACATGACTCCCTCCTTCCAAAGCTCACAGTTACATGCAAGGACATCACATGCAGGAAAGATCAACATCATTTTACATAATGCCTAAGTTGTGGGTTTGAAATAAACTAAGATTGTATGATTTCCCAATATGGCTTAAATTACTAAGGAGCACAGAGAGGGGTAGGGCAGCAATCCACACGTCATATTTTCACGATCAGACTGGCCAGAATGTTTTCTGATTATGGATTAGAATGAACAAGTTACACAGATTCCATTTCGTTATCACAGACTGTCTTCCTCCCTGTAATCTTCACATTCATTTATCTCGTGAGTGCCTGAGGTCTGACATGACCTGCACCATCCACCTCTCACATAGAGATTACCCCACACTAAGCCCAGGCAGTCATACCGACTGCTGGGTTCATTGAAAATCACCCTGTCCCCCCTCCCCAATGTCACCCCAGCCTGCATTGCCTGGCAGATTCTCTGTTACGCCTCACATTTAAGTTCAGACATCCCTCCTAGTGGGAAGCTTTCTTGCCTGGCCCTTGTGCCATCCCTCTGCTGCTGCTGCTGCTGCGTCGCTTCAGTCGTGTCCGACTCTGTGCGACCCCATCGATGGAAGCCCACCAGGCTCCCCCGTCCCTGGGATTCTCCAGGCAAGAACACCGGAGTGGGTTGCCATTTCCTTCTCCAATGTATGAAAGTGAAAAGTGAAAGTGAAGTAGCTCAGTCGTGTCCAACTCTTTGCGACCCCATGGACTGCAGCCCACCAGACTCCTCCATCCATGCCTTATGCTTTTGTAACCTCTAGACTTTAAACTCCAAGAGATCTGTTTTCTTCACAAATTCTTCCCCAATGTCTAGCAGGCCATGGCTTACAAAATAGGTCTTCAATATTTTCCAATCGAATGAATCTGAATGGGAATTATTTGGCAAAGAAGATACCCTCCCCCATAAGGTCTCATAAGGTTTTAAGATTTCAAAAACCAACCAGAATTTTTCTGATCTCCAGCCAGGTATTCCATCTCTTAGCAATAAAACTGTGCCCATTTAATAACTTTTTCTTTCACCCATTCCTTTATCTGATACAGAATTCTTTCTTAGGTGTTGGTTTGCCATTTTCCCTGAAAGGCAAATTCACAGGCTTTTTCTTTCCTGCCCTTTTGTTCCACAGAGATCTGTGTAAGCCCTGCTCTGTAGGTAACAGAGCTCATGAAGCTAGGAACTGGCTCTGACCTGGCATGCACCTGCCCAGTGACAGCACTGCCCACAGGTACCACTCCCTGGAGGGCAGATTTGTTGCCATGGAGATAGGAGCTGGTAAGCAAAACCAAGCCAGCTTGGAGAGATTTTAAAAAATACTGGGTGCCTTTTGACTCATACCTATCAGATGGCTTTGCAAAGCTTCACAAAAATAATTACAGTAGGGAAAAATCAACAGGAGAATGTTGCTAACAAGTAGGATACAGATTAAAACTAAAAGCTCAACAGGAAAAAAATGTATTCAAATTCAAATAAAATAATCTTACTTCCTGTACCATCAATTTCTTTCCACCTGGGAAAAATTATACCAAACAACTCTTAGAAAGAGAGAGAATGTCTAGCTTTCTAACTCCTGAAGGAGTTTTTTGTTGTTGTTGTGAAATATATGAAACACATAAAAATAGCAAAAAATAAAGAATAACAACAACAAATACCCAGTAGTGCTTATTATATACCAGGCAATTCACTTTATATATTCATACAGGCATTAGGTCAGGGCCTCCCCTCTGGCGCTAGTGGTAAAGAACCCGCTTGCCAGTGCAGGAGATCTAAGAGACTTGGGTTTGATCCCTGGGTTAGGAAGGTCCCCTGGAGGAGGAATTGGCAACCCACTCCAGTATTCTTGCCTGGAGAATCCCATGGACAGAGGTGCCTGGCAGGCTACAGTCCACAGGGTCGCAAAGAGTTGGACACGACTGAAGCAACTTAGCAGGCGTGCAAGCTTAAGGTTAGGACTACTGGAACTTCCACTTGACAGATGAAGAATCTGAGACATGGAGAGGTTAAGACACTTCCCCAAGGGGGTCTAGAAGGGGCAGAACCAGGATTTAACCTCAGGTTAAATGACTAGATTCACACTATTTACCACTGGACTATGCTACCTCTCACAGCTGGCATACAAACAAATGTATATAGCAAATGAAGCATCTACAAGTAACACGAGCAGTCACGTACCTGCCACGTAGCTAGAGAAACAAAACATTCTCAGTAAATGTCTCGGAAGCTCTCTGTGGACTCCTCCTCAAGCACGGATCTCCGTAACCATTAACTGAATTTTGTGTTAACACTCTTTGTAATTTTAATATCTGCATCCCTAAGTGATTCATTTTCTACTTTATGTAAATAGAATCATAACATGTGAATTCTTATATGACTGGGTTATTAAATTCAACATTGTGTCTTTGAGATTCTTCCCTGTTAAAGATCACAGCTTTGGTTCATTCACATCTGGGGGCTGTGAATTATTCTGTTCTTTGTCTATCCTCTGGTTGGCCATGCAGGCTGCTTCCAATTTTTATCAAAAAAACAACTGTATGGATAGCTTTCTGTATGAACTGAATTATACTAGCACCAGAAAAAAAAAAAAAAAAAAACAACACCAAACACCTGGGTTATTTGTTAAAACACAGATACCTGGGTCCTACCATTGGAGTTTTATTTGATAGATCTGGGTTTGAGCCTGAAATTTTGTATTTCTAACAGGTTCTCAGATGTTGCTGATGCCATGTGGCCTAGAGACTACTCTTTAAGAACCACTGCTCCAGGGCACAGACAGGAGTGGAGCTTCTGGTTTCCAGGATATGCACACGCCCAGCTGTCTTCAGCGTCTATGTACAAATTCACAAATCCGTCTGCCTTTGTCCTCCATGTTTTTAATTATTTCTACTCCTCTGTTGAAGTGCTTTTCATCTATTTATTGGCCATTAATTTTCTTCTGTGTGATGACTAGCTCTTGCTCATTTTTATTGGGTTATTTGTGTTGTCCTTCTTGATCTGTGAGAGTTCATTATATTTTATGGGTATGAATCTCTCTTTGGTTATATAAGCTACAAGGATCTTCTCCCAGTTCCTGCCTTGTCATTTTATTCCTTTTATGTTGCCTTTTGAAGAACAAAAGTTGGTGATTTTAATGTAGTCAAGGATATCAATCTTACCTTGTCTATGCTTTCTGTGTCTTGTTTAAGACATCCTTTTCTACTATAACTATGGCTGAGCACACACGCCCACATCCGAATTATTACTGTTTTCTATTATTAAGATTATTTATTTGCCAGGTCCCCTCATTTCTTATCAGTTTGATGGGAAATGTATCTACTTTGTCAGTTTTTCTCTTTTTCCTCGGCCACACCATGCTGCATGTGGGATCTCAGTTCCCTGACGGGGTCAAGCCCACACCCCCTGCACTGGAAGAGCAGTCTTAACTGCTGAGCCACAAGCAAAGTCCCTGTTAGAGTTTTGGGGTGTTTTTTTCTTTTTGCTTTTTTTTTTTTGAGAAATTATGTTTTGTGGTAAAATATACATAACATAAAAATCAACATTTTTACCACTTTAAAGTGTGTAGTTCTGCAGCATTAAGTACGTTCACATTTTACACCGCCACCATTTATCTCCAGAACTTTTTCCTGTTCTCAAACGAAACACTCTAACTGCTAAACACCAACTCCCCATCCCCGCCCCGTGAACCCCTGGCAACCAGCAACAGCCATTCGACTTTCTGTCTCTCTGTATTTGAGACATTTGACATGTACTTGTCTCTAGGTACCTTATGTAAGTGGAGTCACACAATATTTGTCTGTCTGTGACTGGCTTATTTCACTGAGCATAATGCCCATCCATTCTGTAACATGTGTGAAAATTTCATTTCTTTTTAAGACCGATGAATAGTCCATCGTATCATATAACCACAATCTGTGTCCCTCATTCGTCAATGGACACTTCAGTGGCTTCCACCTTTTCGTTACTGTGAATAATGCTGCTATGAACATGCAGTACAAGTATCTGCTAGACTCCCTGCTTTCGTTTTTAGGGGTATATACCCAGGGGTGGAATTGGTGGATATAACTGTATGTTTAATTTTTTGAGGCATCTCCATACCGTTGTCCACAGAAGCTGTACCATTTTACAGTCTCACCAGTAATGTACAGGAAGTTTCCATTGCTTCACATTTTCACCAATACTTCTTATTTTCTCTTTGTTTGTTTTTAAATAGCCAGCCTAATGGATGTGAAGTAGTATGTCACTGTGGTTTGATTTGCATTTCCACAATGTGTTAGTTGTTTTAAAGAAACAAATTTTGGCTTTATCGTTGTTGTTTTTTTTGTTGTATATTTGTTCTTTTGTTATCTTTAACTTTTCTTTCCATTACTTTTCATGGGTTTATTCTGCTTTTTCATTCTTAATCTAGATGCTATTGTTGAAATAAGGATCACAAAACTGAATTTTTAAATTAGGACAGTTGTTTACTAATAGCCTGTACCCAGGAAAAGGACACACAGTCCACAAGCAGACAGCCATTCTTGCAGTTCCTTAGAACCCTGAAGTTATAAGAACTCTTTTGTACATGTTTGTGTAAGTCATGGGCAGAACTAGCTCAATAGGACAAATCAACCCTCTAGGTCTTCCTCTGAGAAACACTACCCTTCTCTATGGATATGGGACCTCTTTTTCTGTGATCAGGACCCTGGAACTTATGGGCAGGGTTCTTGTGATCAGGGGAACTGGGAGGTTGGGAAGGTTGGGAACGTGATTTTATGATATGGAAGAAATATAGTCATTTTTGGTGGGTCAAGGATGTATAGAGTTTTTACCAATGCGTAGCTCCTTAAATTAGGGGGACAAAGGCTTGAAATTCAGCCTTTGAAGTCTTAATATGTAGTATTCTTATTATTCAAACCCCAGTAATTTCCAATTTTTATTATAATTTTTGATTTGTAAGTTTTTTAACAGATAAACTTTTTAATAAAGAAGTTAATTTTCTTTCAATCCTATATAAAACAGTAGCAATTTAAAACTTTATTTCTGAAAGTAAAATATTCACATATGAACAAGTAACTGCAAAATTCATACTTCCAGGAAATCCAAAAAGACAAAAGGTGTTAACAGTGATTTGTAAGTTGTTTAGAAGTTTGTTTTTTAATTCAATGTGGGCTTTCTTTCCCTTGACCAGTTTGAAAATTATACTTTCTGTTCTTCTATTCATTTTCTTACTATTAAACACATTTAAAGTTAAACACTTATAATCTCTTTTCAAGTAGAACTCTAACATACTTTAGCTGATTACTATACCCACTGGCCAATTCATTATGCTCTTTTTATTCAGTATACTTTTTAACCTCACATTAGACATTCATATTGCTGTTTTACATAGTTAATGCATGTCTAAATATACCCACCTATTTACTCAATAGCTTAATAATCTATTTTACATCTCCATCTTCCATCTGGGGTTGTTTCCTTTTCTCATCTGAGGACATTCTTTAGAGTTTCTTCAGAGGAGGCTGGGTGGCAGTAAAATTTCTCAGTGTTTTTCTGCCTCAACAGGCTTTTACTTCCTCTTTTTTTGGTATTTTTAGTATATATAAAAAATCCAAAAAACTGGATCTTCTTTTCTTAGCTAGCTGAAGATATTACTCCATTGTCTTGACGTCTCTGTTGTTTTTGAAAGGTAAGCTATCAGTGTAAATGCTATTCTTAAATATCTATTTCATCTTTCTTTCTGACTGCTTTTAGTATATTTTTTTTAGTTCTTCAGTTTCATTATGAAATATCTACTTAAAATTTTCTCTTTATTTCTTCTGCTTCAGATCTGTTGGACTTTCTGCATCTTACGTTTAATATCATTCAACATTTCTGGATCGGAACTTGGTTTTTTTCTTCCCATTTTCTATAGTATTTCCTTTTGCACTTGTGTTTACGGCATCTTTAGGTCATCCTCCTGGTCTCAGTCTAATTTCATACTTTCTCTCTCTTTGTCTCTCCGAGCCATATTCTGGATTCTTCAGATCAGTTTTTCAGTTCATCAGTGCGCTCTTCAACTGTCTCCAGTCTGTTTAATCCACTGAGTTTTTAGTTCCTATTTTTATATTTTTCATCTCTAGAAGTTCCATTTTCTTATTTAAAAAATCTTTGCAATCATTTTATAGTCTCTTGTCCTTATTCATGTTTTCAATGCTTTTAAAAACATTTATGAAACATGTTAAAGTATTTATTTATATATTTTGGCTGATAAACCCAATAATGAAGTATTTACAGGTCCAACTCTGATATCTGTTGTTTCTGCTGGTTTTTACTCATGGTGACTTATTTCCTTGTGTTCTGAGTGAAAGATGTCTTTCTCTAGAGGGGATTTCTTTTTATTTCTGAGTTACCTAGGGTTGTTTAGAATAGTAACAGTACCATAATATTATTTGGAATCCCTACTTTAAGGTTTCTCTCCTTTCCCAATGTTTCTTGAAAGAAACTGTTCTCCAACAGATGGAAATCAATACTGGGAACATCTGCTATCCTTCTTACCAGGAGGATCACAAATTGGGTTATTCCCATTTTCAGAATATGAAGGAAGACTGTGAGGAAGACATACTGCTGAAATATCTCACAAAGAGTATTCTTTACTACTTGTATCTAGGTTTAATTTAAGGAGGATTTTTATTTGGCTGTGAAAGTAGGGAGTTCCCTAATTGCCTAGTGGTTATGATTCTGGGCTTTCACTGCTATGGCCCAGTCAGGGAACTGAGATCCCATGAGCCAAGCAGCATAGCCAAAAAAAGGAAAGAAAGAAATGTAGCCAAAAATCACAGGAAAAGAAACTTGTGTTTACCAGGGGCATAAATTGGGAGATTGGGACTGACATACACACAGTACTATATATGAAATAAACAGCTAATAAGAACCTATTATATAACATAGGGAACTCTACTCAACACCCTGTAATACCTATATGGGAACAGAATCTAAAAAAGAACAGTGGGTATATGTATTATACATATAATTGATTGACTTTGCTGTATACCTGAAACTAACAAAACAGTATAAATCAATTATATGCCAATAAAAATGTAAAAATAAAATGATTACTCCCAAAACACAAAAAAAGAAATGTAGTCCCTTTTGCAATTTAGTTACTAAACCATCTATCAGCTCATAAATGGTGAATCATAAATGATGAAAATTGCACGATTATCTATTTTATTCACATCATGAAACACCACTTGATTAACAACCCTCCAATCATGGAAATGCACAAACCTGTGAGGGTCATCTGGATCACAGTTAGGGAGAAACTGAGTGATTGCTTCCGCCACTTCTTCATTTGATAACACATCCCAGAGTCCATCAGTGGCCAAGATCAGCACATCATCTGCTCCATGCTCGTATTTGGAGAGATCATAGACTCTTACCTGAAAAGAACAGGAATACCCTACTTAAGAAGTTAGGAGCATATTATTCCCCTTAACAGACTGGCTTCTGATTTCCCTTCCCTTTTCTTGCCCAGCCCAGTGTTTCTTAAGTGTGCACCGCTTTGTGGCCAGGGGTAGCCTCCTTTGGAGACTTGCTGTGTAGACATTTGGGGCACCAAACACAACTGTAAATGACCCCAAGAAATTAATAGTTGCCAAGGAAGAAGTTAACTGAAAACGTAATGCCCGACACGTGGCTGGAACAATGACACAGATACGGCGGTAGCTAGCAGAGCAGCAGGAAGCTTGCTGCTTTCCTTTCTTCGTACATCCATCCCACAGACATTTATTAAGGGTCTGCTCTGTGCCAGATGCTCTAAGTATAAACAGCAGAATTCCCTGCTTCTGAGCTCTCAGTCTGTGAGAGAGATAAGTAAGGCCAGTCTAGGCTCCGTAGAAGCTGCTCTGCATGTATTGGTTTAGGTCTGCGGAGACACATTTTATTTCATGTCCTCACTTGATACCTTTTGGCTTGCCTTCTCTGAGATTCCTGGAGCTGGACTTGTCTCATGTAAGCATGGAGTTCTGATGCTGCACTTAGGTCTGAGGAGCCTCAATGTAGCCTAAATTACAAAGGACACATGCCAAGTGAGTGTCTTAGCAAACTTGAAGTCTTTCCTTATCTCTGGTACCTGAAATGACTTGGCTATTTCAACATCCCCCTTGATTCTTGGAAAAGAACAGAGTGACCTTAGCAAAACTAACTCTAATGAAAATCAAGCCTTACTTCTGTTAGGCCACCCTAACTGGTGCTAATGTTCACCCTACTTGGGTGGCACAGAAGGAGAAGAGTTGGGGATTTCATTGCAATGCCCTACTGATTTGACAGAATCAGCCCAGTCTGCACCCCCTCATGAACTGAGGACAAAGACACATCAATTTCATCAGTCTGCCAAGTCCTTCAACCTCATTTCATTATCCTGTTTTCTAAAAACAAGTCTAAGCGACAGCTGCAGGCCAGGGGAGGGCGGAGGATGGCATGTAGGCAGCTATCTCCGTGTCCCATCACAGAGTCACTGTCCTGTCATCTCAGATCTCGAGACCATACAATTCTAAGAGGCCTGCAGAATGTTCACATCCACATCTGTAAAAGCCAAGCCTCCTATATTTCAGGAAGGTTTGCCCAGGCCAGTGACACCCTGCTACAGGATGAACAGCCTACACCCAACAGCAGAAAACAACAAAATGCCCACACCTGCCCCAAAGTTTTTGGAGAAATGAGCTCAAATGGAAAATAGCCTGTGTGGCTGGTGAACAAGACAGCAACAATTTAGCTAATGGTACATACAGCAAGAACCTCGCTCGGGAGCATGGGGTGGGGGAAGAGCACTCATGGGAAGACTGGACTGGCTTTTAACATCTTCCTTTCAAAAGGCACACTCACTTCGGGGTAAGTTTATATTCTGGAGAACACACTGTGCCTTCTGGGGCCAAATTAAAGACAACAGGAGCGGGGATCTTAAATTTACAGCAAACTGGAAAGCCCCAGATGCCAGAATTCCAGCCTCAGGCCACTGAGCCCATGTGGTTCGATTTTCCCTCTGTAGCAGCAAGCAGACTCCCTCTGCTTAATCTTCTGTGGTTCCCGGGTGTCTTGGAACAGTGCTTCTGAAAAGTTAATGCACACAGCCATCAGCCAGGATCCTGATGAACGCAGCCTCTAACTCAGCGCTGGGGTAGGGCCTGCGAGCATGCACTTCTAATTCGTTCCGGTGTGATGCCGGTGCTGCTGGTCGTTGGACCACTTGGAATACTAAGGCCACCAAGAAGTCCTACTGGTTGGTAACAGGGAAACCAAGGGCTCCATATCTAGTAGTCTATCCCTTAGGGGAGGTCATAGCAAGGACAGCAAATGGCACTGCTGAGCTCCCACTTTCAAGTCCTGTCTCATGTGTTGTTACCTCTGCTATGCAATCACTTGGCTTATGAGAGACTGCTAGCTTCTTATTGGGGTATATCTACAAGAAATTTCTGTGATAATTTGAGCTCCCTAGGATTGAAAATGTCCCTTGTAAAGGGAGGAAGGGAGATGTGGGTGTCACGTGCTTGTAGCATCTTATATTTGTAGCTAAATACAAGATGCTACCTGCCTTCCAGCTTCTTTTAAAAGAGGTTTCATGGTGCAGGGAGTGGAGGAGGGAGGGTGTATGTGTATATGTATAGCCAATTCATGTTGTTATACAGCAGAAACTAACACAGTATTGTAAAGTAATTATCCTCCAATGAAAAGAACTTGCCAATCATTATTTCTGCCTGAAACTTATGAGATACTTTCAGCATATCCTTTCTGAGAAAAATGATGAAAAATTAAACTTAAATATATTTAAGAAGTCATGTAGTCATGTATGGATGTGACCGTTGGACCCTAAAGGAGGCTGAGTGCCTAAAAATTGATGCTTTTAAACTGTGGTGTTGAAGAAGACTCTTGAGAGTCCCTTGGACTGCAGAAGATCAAACCAGTCAATCCTAAAGGAAATCAGTTCTGAATATTCATTGGAAGGACTGATGCTGAAGCTGAAGCTCCAATACTGTGACTACCTAATGTGAAGAGCCAACTCACTGGAAAAGATCCTGATGTTGGGAAAGATTGAGGGCAGGAGGAGAAGGGGCAACAGAGGATGAGATGGATGGATGGCATCACCGACTCAATGGACATGGGTTTGAGCAAGCTCCAGGAGCTGGTGAAGGACTATGCAAGGCTAGCATGCTGCAGTCCAGGGGGTCACAAATACTCAGACATGACTAAGCAACTGAAAAGAGAGGCTTCTAGGGCTGAAGATAGCATCCGTTTCATTTCAGGACCTGGCCTATGTGTAGCGTGCCAAAGTCTCTTCAGGCGCTTTCTGCTGGCCCCCAAAGTGTGGAGATTCGAGCTGTTTTAAGTGGAAGTTGTCCTGCCTGCTACTCATGTAGAAATCTGGCCAACACAATGGGTGTGGGTTGATAAATAGAAACATGTTAGAAAATGTTCCTTTTCAGTTCCGTCAGAAAATTGAATCCTTCCCTAATTCCCCTATTCACATTTCCACACAACTCTCTAATGCAGTTTCCTTACCCAACATGAAAATCCCTCTCAATACCATTCTCCAAGCAATTTTTATGTAAATAATAAAAAGCTAGCCTCAACCCTATTCCCCAAGGCACTCCTCAATTAACATCCTTTTAGTTTTTTTTTTTAACTGCTACCCTTTGTTTCCTGCCCTTTAGCCAATTTCCAAAGGACTCTGCCAACTTTCCACTTACAGCTCGTGTCTTATACATTAACCTGCGATGCAGAACATTTTGTGAAAACCCCCTCAGCAAAGCTGGACTGCCGTGCAAGGCATCCCACTGCATGCTCATCCTCCCCAATAGCAAGGGTTTCAAAAGATTCCAGTGGGCTCTGGAGACCTGACCTTCCCTCCCTGGAGGCGCTATGGGCCCTCCTCCATCAGACCACACTCGCCATGCCAGAGAGCCCTGGTCAGCTCCTCAAATAGCTTCTTAATGTTCCAAGAAGCCCCACATCAAAAGTATGGGCTCAGAGGCCCCCTAGGACTCAGACACAAGGAGGACAGTCTGTGGGAGAGGAGAAGGGCGATTGGCAAAAGCCTCTGTGGGAAGGTCTGGGGAACACGGGCAGAACTCCTAGCGGCTCCTGCCCTTGTGCCCATCTGCCAAGAAAGGGAGGGACAGTCCATGGGCATCCTACAGCCCTTGCTGTTTCTCAGAGCCACTGAGAGGCGAGTCCTGGGTGGACCCCTCTGCCCTCCTGGATGCTTCATGCCATGTTTTTTGGGCATTGACTGTGTGCCAACCGTTGTGAACAAAAGTGACGAACGTCCTCACAACTTCTCAACAAGGTGTGACAGACACAAATAAATTACAATGTCAGATGATGACAGGTGCTTGAAGACAAATCAGGCAGGCTAAGGAGAGTGGCAGGAGAGCGCTTTCCGAAGACGTGGTCAAGGCAGGCGTCTCTGGGGAGGCACCATGTGAACAGAGGTCTGAAAGGTGACTTTCCACAGGACCCTTCCCATGGCTCCTCTCCTTCCTTTGGGGACTGTCACTCCCCCTCTGGTTGAAGTGTGTGCAGACAGTATCAGACTGGTGGTGAAGCGGAGAGGCTGAGGGGGACAGTCACCTCCACTGCCAGAGCAACCCTGAGGAAGATCTGAGAGCAGCCATCTCGCTTTCTCTTCCACGATCCTCTGCAGACGCAATTCCTTTCAGGGTCACTAACACAGTACTTGCCTATGTGTGCCAATCTACGTTCACCTGTCTGTCTCTTCTACATGAACAGCTATTCTCAAACTTTAATATGTTTTATGGATCACTTGCAGTACTCATAAAATTAAGATTCAAGGGCCCATCTCTGAAGATTCTGACTGTATAGATCTGAGCCCAGATATCAGGCTGTGTGCCTGGCAGGTCACTTCAGTCGTATCTGACTCTGCGATCCTATGGACTGTAGTCCGCCAGGCTCCTCTGTCCACGGGATTTTTCAGGCAAGCGTACTGAATGGGTTACCATTTCCTCCTTCAGGGGACCTTCCCGACCCAGGGATGGAACCTGCATCTCTTATGGCCCCTGCACTAGCACCACCAGCGCCACCTGGGAGCCCAGACTATGTAAAGAAGGGCAATTCCAAATCAAAGGGTGGGGACCCTCTCCTTGAAAACACAGTTTTAGGGCAGTAAGTTACCTCGGGGCAAGGTCCGAGTTGTCCTGTTTGTTTTTGCCCCCAGAACAGTGCCCAGATCCCAGCCTGTGGAACCATGCAGTAAGCCACCAAGGGAAGTGTTGCCCTTGCTGGGCATTTACACTTGTTCTTCTTACAGTGAAAACGCGAGAGCTGGTCAGCTTCTCTCTCCTGCAGAAGTCTACTTCGAGAGGTCAGAGATTCCATTCTGCACTTCTTCTGTGGGCCTCCCCATGTCTTTCAGAGAGTAAATCCCACTAGATTTTCAGGACATACTTACTCAGACAGAACAGTGTTAATCCCCCAGTCGCATCTGACTCTTTGTGATCCCATGGGCTGTGGCCTGCCAGGCTCCTCTGTCCATGGAATTCTCCAGGTAAGAATACTGGAGTGGGTTGCCATTCCCTTCTCCAGGGGATCTTCCTGACACAGGGATTGACCCTGGGTCTCCTGCATTGCAGGAAGATTCTTTACCACCTGAGCCACCAGGGGTTGTAAACATTTCTGTCTCAGCTGTTCCAGGTCTTAGTTGCAGCATGTGGGATCTAGTTCCCTGACTAGGGATCGAACCCAGGTCCCCTACATTGGGAGCTCAGAGTCTAAGCCACTGGACCACCAGGGAAGTGTTGGTGAGACAGAATAAATGGGAAGAAAGGAGGAAGAGAAAGAATTCAACATATAAGATCCATTCAGAAGACCCCCTAATCTCATGGTGACCCAACAATTTTAGCTTGTAAACTAATGCTCCCAGGCTGTCATCAAACTGTAATGTGCTGATATTTAAAAGAAGTAGCAGACTCTCCTTTTCTCCCCTCATCCTCAGGGAAGCTGCTAACAGACGAAAAGAAAAAAAAAAAAACAGCCTTGGGGGAGCAGGTAGAAGTCCAAGGGCACCAAGGGTTGTGGCTAATGTGCCCCTGAATGAGTCAAGTGCTCATGGCTCTCACAGCCCCCACCTCCCCTTCAAGAGCAGCTGCTGCTGCTGCTGCTGCTAAGTCACTTCAGTCCTGTCCGACTCTGTGGGACCCCATAGACGGCAGCCCACCAGGCTCCCCCATCCCTGGGATTCTCTAGGCAAGAATACTGGAGTTGGGTTGCCATTTCCTTCTCCAATGCATGACAGCGAAAAGGCAAAGTGAAGTCGCTCCGTCGTGTCCGACTCTTAGCTAGAGACACCCTTACCTTTGTTACCAGCCCCTGCTTTGCAGGGGAGCTGGGGACAAACAACTTCAATATAGTACCTCCCACAGTGCTAAGTCGGACACTGTGTCAGCACATGTCTAATATTTGTTCGCTTCTCTACTCTATCACTGATGACCTTTCAGTGGCCTGTTCAGAGAGCTCATACTACTGTAAGCTGATGCTGCTTCTTGAAGCCACTCTGAAAAAGAATCCATCAATTCTTCCATTTGCCAGATCTTGGCTGCTCCGCTCTGATGTCCTCACCACTTTCACATCTTTATCAGCTCAGCAAATTCTCCAAACCCTTTTTCCCTTTTAAGTACTCAAAGGAGGACGGGATGTTCCCGCAGCTCAGGCCCTGCTGTCTGCAGAGGCAGGAGCCCTCCCTGCCTGGGTGATGAGAAGCCCTCACGTCTGGTCTCTACTTCTAACCAGTCTTGGGCTTGAGACAGGTCATTTATTTATTTAGCCCTCAGTTTTCTCATCCCTGATGTCACTGTTTAAAAATTGAGAAAACTAAAAGACAAGAAAAATAAATATTATAACACCTGTTCTACCTTTCTCACAAAGCTATTGTCAAGATCAAAGGAGATGATGTGGAAGGAACTATAAATTCTTTCTAATGCATGACATGTTTGGTTTTTTTTTTAATCTTTTGGCTGTGCTGCATGGCATGTGGGATCTTAGTTCCCTGACCAGGAATCAAACTTGTGCCCCCTGAATTGGCAGCATGGAGTCTTGACCACTGGACCACCTGGACCACCAGGGAAGTCCCAGCATGCTTTTGTGATTTATTTATTATTTGGGGGCTCTGAAAGTAAGCTAGTTGGTAGAAGGAGGTGAGTTAAGAGTGGGCTCAGGGAACCTGGGTCTCACTTAAAATGGCAGCGATTGGGACTATTAATCCTGTTTTGGCAGACAAGCCAGGTGGCTCCCAAGGTAAAGGCTGCTAGTAGGTGGTGGGAACTAAGAAGAGTACAAATTCTCTTCCTTTCCACCCTCTGTGGCCAATGAACCCAGAAGCTCAACCTGCAGAAGTCTGAACATGGCATTTGTACCAGAAGAAAATAAAACTCTAGCATATTTCATCACAGTTCAACAAACTGAGTAGATCCTTTCAATACGGGCATTCTGGCAGGCTACCAAGACTGCACCCAAATTCTCGGTTGTGATTCCATCTATACTAGATGATGTCATGAAGAAATACACACTGAACTTGGGTTTGAGACCAAGCTCTGCCCTTAGTAGTTAGGTAACACCACTTTATGCATTCACATTTTAAAGCTTCTTGACAACCTGCCAGGAATACAAAATGAAGAAGTGCCGCTTAATCAGATGGGGAGTGTCAGGGAGGAGGAATTTGGGCATCACGTGCCGTACATGGAGAGGGAAATGCAGGGGGCCAACGCCTCGGGATGACAGAGGGGGCTGGTGGGCTGGAGCGGCTCTAGGTATTTTAGTTTGGCTGGAAGTAATGTATTTCCACTGGGGATGGGTGAGGGGCGAGGTTTCTCAAATCTTCAGTGTCTCCCTTTGTGAAAGGAAAGGTTAGGACAAGGTGGCCACTGGGGATGCTAAGGGCTCAAATATTCCCCAACTCTTCCATCATAGGATGAGTTAGACCTGGATGGGAATGACCACATGACCTCAGAGTATCTGGCTGCAAATGAATGAAGGGACATTTAAGTATGACCAATATGTTGCCTAGTATCCCAGAAGAGCTGACTCATTTGAAAAGACCTTGATGCTGGGAAAAATTGAGGGCAGGAGAAGAGGACGATAGAGGATGAGATGGCTGGATGGCATCACCAACTCAATGGACATGGGTTTGGGTGGACTCCGGGAGTTGGCAATGGACAGGGAGGCCTGGCATGCTGTAGTCCATGGGGTCGCAAAGAGTCGGACACGACTGAGTGACTGAACTGAACTGAACCCCAGGAGAACCTGGTTGCTGTGGCTGTGGGTATAATTTTCTATGTAAAATGCACCAGATATTCTTGAGGTTTTATTTTTTGGGGGAGTCTACTGACAAAATAAACCTTTGACTTTTGAGGGTGGCTATCATCTAGTAGGGGATTCCCACGTGGCTTGGTGGTAAAGAATCCACCAGCCAATGCAGGAGATGTGGGTTCATTCCCTGGGTCAGGAAGACTCCTGGAGAAGGAAATGGCAACCCACTCCAATATTCTTGCCTAGGAAATCCTATGGACAGAGGCACCTGGAGGGTTACAGTCTACAGGGTTGCAATAGCGTTAGACACAGCTGAGCATGTGCACACACACCAATAGCTGAAAAACCTTCTAAACCAGCTGAAATATTAGGTAGGATAGACAGTCTGAAGTGGTACCCAGTGCCTGGCTGTGATAGCTAAGGCTTTCATTTCCTCCACATGAGGCCAGAACTTTATAACTCAGAGAAGTAAGCTAGAAGAAGGAATCTCCTTTACATATGGAGGTGGGGGGGTGGTGGAGAGGGACTCTCCTATCTTCTACTCCTTTCTCTAGAATTCTAATGGCTTGTTCACCACTGAATCAAAGATTCATTGAATGGATCAGTGAACAAATGGACTTGAATCTAGCTTGTTAGTGATCTAAGAAATACATTTCTGTTCATTAAAATGCCCTGTTTGCCTGAGATAATTTTGGTTTCTGCTGTTTTCCCAGCATAATTATTAACAGCATCCCCACTGACTCTCAAAACTGTCCTGGTTGAGAGAGTTAAGTTACCTAGTCTCCTGGTGCATAAATAATTAAACAGTCACTGTTCTTTATTCTGGTAGCTGCGCTTTGTAACCACTGGGACTGAACCTAACCACAGTGTGTTACTACTTCACAGGACTTACTCCACAATAGCAAGATTTCAGTGTTCTCAAGTGAGCAGAGCAGGTTACTGTGTCTCTTGCCTTAGGAGAGAAACCCAATCACCCCTGGTAAGCTATGAGGCACCTGCCATGTGACGAAGTCCCCCACAAGCAGCCCAGGTCTAGGCAGACCCGTGGGTAGTCGGAGAGTGAGGTGTGCAAGAGCCCTAGCCTAGCAGCCTAGCACCACAGGCACAGAGAGGACGAACCATGCCATCCAGGACTAGGGCACGGATGGCCTCAGGACCACAAAACGAAAGTTCCGGAAACACTGGAGAGCAGTATGACAGTTTCTCCAGGAGCGGTCTCTGGATCACCTGCTTCAGAGCTGTCTAAACATGTGAAACCCCTAGGACCTCCGCCCTAGACCTTGCGAGTCAGGTTTTCAGAAGTGGATTCCAGGCTCCACATTCTTTAACAAACTCCTCAAACTACTCTTATCTGCCTGAAACAATGAAAGTGAAAGCTGCTCAGTCGTGTCGGACTCTGCAGTCTTGTGGACTGTACCGTCCATGGAATTCTCTAGGCCAGAATACTGGAGTGGGTAGCCTTTCCCTTCTCCTGGGGATCTTCCCAACCCAGGGATCGAACCTAGGTCTCCTGCACTGCAGGCAGATTCTTTACCAGCTGAGCCACAAGGGAAGCCTGTGTTAATAGAATAAATTAATGTGAAAAAGGTACTCTGTGTTTAACTGAAACATTCAAGTGAAATTATTATTGTTCAGGAGAGGATCAGAGGATCTCCAGTGAGAAGAAATGTTTGACAGAATGTACAGGTTGGCTCCTCTGTGTGACCACAAACGTCATGAGTTGCCAAGCTAGATTATTTGGTGTGTGTCCAAGTAAATTTCAAATTCTGGTTTTATTCAAATCGCTTGTTGGCAAATCTCGAGACACTTGCCAGTGGGAACCATCCATATGGATGACACATGGGTGCATCACAAGTGATTTTTTTAACAACTGGACTGGAAATGCAAATGTCACAGATGCAAATGGACAGGCTAGGGCATGAAGTCTCTCCCGCACGTAAAGTCAGATGGTGCTGGAACTGCAGAAAGCAGCTCTATACACCCTTAACATGTGACTGTTGCCCCCCAGACATTTTCAGAATGCTGATAGTGATGGGAAGAGGGTGTAAGACTCCCCAAGGGGGCATCAACCCAACTGAGAAGGCAGATGTGTGAGATGCTGTACACGTGGGACCAGAGAGGAGGTTCCAGAAACTGCCCACAAAGCTGAACTCACAGAACAGAGAGTAGAGAGGCGCTTGCCGGGGGAAGGGGTGGGGAGAGAAATGGAGAGAAAATGGTCAAAGGGCACACTCTTGCAGTTATAAGGTGAATAAGTTCTGCCGATCCAAAGTATAGCACGGTGATTATAGTTAAATATCTGTATATAGTGTATTTTATATACTATTGGTTGGCCAAAAAGTTCATTTGGGTTTTTCTATAAGATGTTACGGAAAATCATGAACAAACTTTTTGACCAGCCCAATATATATAATACATATTGTTAGTGTTTAGTCACTAAGCCACGTCTGACTCTTTTGCGATCCCGTGGACTGTAGCCCGCCAGGCTCCCCTGTCTGTGGGATTTCCCAGGCAAGAATATTGGGGTGGGTTGCCATTTCCTTCTCCAGGGATCGAACCCACAGCTCTGTGTCTCTTGCACTGGCAGGCAGATTCTTTACCACTGCGCCACCTGGGAAGCCCCACATACATACATATAAATATATATATTATATATAATATGTGTGTGTGTATATATATATAAAATATGTGTGTAATACTGTATTATATACTTAAAAGTTGCTAAAAGAGTAAACCTTAAATGTTCTCAGCACAGGAAAGGACTAGGAATTATGTGATGTGATAGAAGTGTTAGCTAATACTACTGTGATAATCATTTTGTGATAGTTGATCCTCAAACAACTAGGGGGTTAGGGGCACTTATCCTCTGCACAGCTGAAAATCTGCATATAGCTTAAATAGTCAGCTCTCTCTGTGGTTCCTCCATATCTGTGGTTCAATCAAACTCGGACTGTGTAAGAACTGTAGTGTTTACTACAGGGAAAAATCTGTATAAGTGGACCTGTGCATTTCAATCTCATGTTGTTCAAGGGTCAACTGTATATAACACATCAAAACACTGTATATCTTAAAATTATACAATGTCATATGTCAGTTCTATCTCAATAAGACTGGAGAGGAAAAGGTGCGAAATACAACTGCTCTCAACTATCAAAATATCCTTAGATAGAACTCAGCATTTTCCTTTTGTACAGGGGGATCCACTGTTATGAAGGTCTGCAGGTTATACAATTTGGGGAGTTTTTCCAGCTTTGTGGAGAAATAGTTGACATATATCACTGTATAAATTTAAGGCAGATGATATGATGGTTTGATTTATATATTGTAAAATGATAACCACAATAGGTTCAACTAATATCCACCTTCTCATATAGATGCAATAAAAAGAAAAGAATAAAAGAATTAAGAGGAAAAATTATTTTTTCTCCTTGTGATAAGACCTCTTAGGATTCACTAACTACTTTCCTATATATTGTACAGCAGTGCTAACTATAGTCATCATGTTGTACATTACATCCCTAGTATTTATTTGCCTTGTAACTGGAAGCTTGCACCTCTGATCACCTTCTTCTAATTCCCCCTCATCTCCATGGCTGGTAACTACAGTCTGATCTCTTTTTCTATGAGTTTTGCTGTTGTTCACTCCCTAAGTCATGTCTGACTCTGGGTGAACACATGGACTGCAGCACTCCAGGCTTCCCCGTCCTTCATCATCTCCTAGAGTTTGCTCAGACTCATGCCCTTTGAATCGGTGATGCCATCCAACCATCTCATCTATGAGTTAGATTTTTTGTTGTTGCTGTTTTTTTTTTTTTTAGATTTCTCATGTAAGTGAGATAATATAGTATATTTTTCTTTATGGGAAGCTCTCTTTAAGAAAACGAATACAGAACTTCCCTGGTGGTCCAGTGATTAAGAATCCACCTGGCAATGCATGGGACATGGGTTTGATCCCTGATCTGGGAAGATCCCACATACTACAGAGCAACTAAGCTGCACACCACAACCCTAAGGCCACGTGCCTAGAGCCCATGCTCTGCAGCAAGAGAAAGCGCAGCAATGAGAAGCCTGCACGCTGCATCTACAGAGCAGCCTCCACCTGCAGCAACCAGAGAAAGCCTGTGCGCAGCAACAAAGATCCAGCACACCCAAAACTAAATTCAGTAAATACCTGAATTTTAAAAAGAATACAGGAATAATTATGAATACAAGATGCTGATGAGACTGCTTATTGGGAATAAGAAAAGAAACTGCAACAAATTGCTGACATCATGAAAAATGAGGTCCTTTTCTTTTGAGGAATGCTTATAAGGAAATGATTTCTGATTGTAACCTTGCCTCTCCTCACCACAAAGAACTGTCTACCTCTCCTGGGAACAACAAGAGGCTCAAAGAGGGCTGCTCTGGGTGAAGAACACTGATACTTACATTTAATTAATTAGCATCTTTGTAAATCTGCCTCTACACTGCAAACTAGATTTCCTTTCCTAATTAATTAGCTAATGCATCAACATTTATTAGTTTGCACTGGAAAGACAGATGATGATTAATCTTCAAGATTTCACAGCAGGTATATTCAAAATGGATAACTAACTACGACCTGTTGTATAGCACATGGAACTCTCCTCAGTGTTATGTGCCAGCCTGGATGGGAGGGGGTTTTGAGGGAGACTGGATACAGGTATATGTGTGGCCGAGTCACTTTGCTGTTCCCCTGAAACTACCACACTATTGTTAACTGGCTGTACCCCAATACATAATACAAAGTTTAAAGTTTGAAAAAAAAGAAAAAAGATTTCACTGTGGGGAGGACACTTCTGTAGGAAGGTGATGGTAGAAGGTCTCCAAAATGCCATCAAGGCCTTCCTCCCTGGACAAGCATGCTGCTCTTCCCATCAAGAGCAGATTCTGGTTTGCACCTTGTTTTATATCCCTGGATATGTTCCAGTGTCTCCTGGTTTATAGTCTATGTGAACCTGAATATAATTTGTATCCTACTGTTGTGTGAAAATTGTGCATGCTAAGTTGCTTCAGTCGTGAAAATTGTATAAACCTTAATTGTGTTGAATTGGTTCACAGTGCTTTTCAGGTCTGCTACATTCTTCTACCCTTCTGTTCATTCATTCTATTAATTTTTGAGAGTTTGATTTTGAAACTCCAACTTAAAACCTTAACTTACCTAAAAATAATTTTTATAATATACAGTAATATAATTTTTGTAACATACAGTACAACTGTATGTAACTTTGTATTTCCCAAGTCTCATCACACTTTCATAACGTATAAAAAACAGAAGGAAAGAAAAATGAGTGGATTCTGGTTCTCCTCGCCTCAAATATGGACCTACCACAGTGGTTTTCTTCATGAGCAGGATGGGGCAGAGCTGATGTTCTGGGACTTCAGAGGCTGGGCCTTAAAACACTTGTCGCTTCTGCCTGCGTCTCTTGAGCTCACTCTTGGGAGGCTTCTCAGAATCCAGCTGCAGCAAGGCCATGAGAAGCCAGAGCCACATGGAGAAGCTGTGTGTAGCTGCCTGGGCTGAGCTCTCAGCTGATGGCTGACTCTGTGAGAGCCATGTGGACTTGCAGCCCCTCTAGTCTTCAGATGATGGTAAACCCACTGACAACCAGCTGTGTGTACGTGACAGACCCCAAGGGGAGAAGCACCTAGCTGAGACCATTCAACCCACAGAAGTGTGAAAGATAATAATAAATTCTTCCATCAAGCTTCTAAGTTCGGCGTGGCTTGTTTTGTAGTCAACAGAGGCACAAAGGATTGTGATGTCACACTTCTAGGCCCCTCCTCCCTATAGGACTGGTGAGAGTGAGCATGGGGCAGTGAGCCCTCTGGAGTTTGCCTCTTGGACCCAACTCATCCGTGAGCAGCGCCTGCTCCCTCTTCTCCTGTCCGCCGTCCCTCTGTGGGGTGGAGAGATGAGAGCCTATAGCGGTCCAGGAGGTAAGATTAATTTGAGGGCTGGAGGTGAGGAATAGAAAGTCCATTTTGGTCTTAGATCCAAAGCATGGTTTCTAGCCTAACTTTATCCTCACTATAAAGTTATTTTCATCCCAGACTCCTGTGTCTGTTTTTTAAATTGGTTCAGAAAACTCAGAGGGGAAAAAAGATAAAATTATTTTTCTTCCTTAGACCTCAACAAGCAATCTTCTTCCCTTCTCATAGACTAGAAAGCAAAGTTTATTTTTAAGTTTTTAAAAATTTCACTCTGCCTCATACTCTAAATCAAGTGCGCCTTCCGTTCTTTCTTTCTCTGTCTCTTTCTATGTTTATTTGGCTGTGTCAGGTCTGAGTTGCTGCACACAGATTCTCTAGCTGTGGGCTCAGTAGTTGCTCTGAGGCGTGTGGGGAATCTCAATTCCCTGACCAGGGATCAAACCTCTGTCCCCTGCACTACAAGGTGGATTCTTAACCAGTGGACCACCAGAGAAGCCCCTCCCCTCAGTCTTTGTTAATACATTGTTCTGTGAAATGCCTTTCTGACGCGCCTCCATGTGGCTTTCCTGGTCCCTGCTGGACTCAGATCCTCACTGCCGTGTGGTCTCCTCACCTGTAACTCCCCGCCCCTGCACCCCCATCCACGTGCTGCCACAAGCTAAGGCTTCCACTGCCTCATTCACCGATCATGCTGCTCCTCTTGCTCAAAACCTGCTCTGCCACCCTGGGTGCAGTTGAAGGCCCTCCAGGATAATTAGCCTGATTATAGCTACTGGCCCTTCAAGCTAGTCTTCCAAACTCGCTGATTCTGTAAGGCAAACTTATTTCACACCGACTTATTCCTGCTGCCTTATTTTTCTTGTTTTACTTATCAACGCTGAATATTCACTGGAAGGAGAGATGCTGAAGCTGAAACTCCAGGACTTAGGCCACCTCATGCGAAGAGCCGACTCACTGGAAAAGACCCTGATGCTAGGAGGGATTGGGGGCAGGAGGAGAAGGGGACGACAGAGGATGAGATGGCTGGATGGCATCACGTGAATCTGAGTGAACTCTGGGAGATGGTGATGGACAGGGAGGCCTGGCGTGCTGCAGTCCATGGGGTCGCAAAGAGTCGGACACGACTGAGCAACTCAACAACTACTACTTATCTTGTCCTTCTTCAGATCAGATGGTTCTCTCTCCCTTCTCTGAATTCCCCTAGTCTCTTAGGAGTCAGGACTCACAGGGTTTACAGTTGATGATTCTTTGGCTAGTCTTACCCTACAAGTGGCCCAAAATTCTGATGCCGTGAGGACACATTCCCCAGTATGCTATTTGATATACGCTACTGGACTCACGAGCTCTATAGAAACAACTAGTGAGATTTTGTGGTCTTGATGGAACAGGAGCTACAAGCTAATATTTATTATGCCAGATTCTGTTTTCAGTACTTTTTATATGTCATTTAGTGTGTTCCTTGGGTTCCTGGGCATAACAATCCTATCGTCCTCTTTTTACTGAGGAGGAAACTGAGATTTAAGTAAAGTAACTTTCTCAAGGTCACCCAGCTAGCAAGTAAAGAGGCAGAGCTTGAGGCCAAGACTTGATACCAGTCTGAGTTTCTAACCTCAATAGCACACTGCCTCCTAAGGGATTTTTGAGGGCTCTAGGGGGTCACCGTGGACAGAGACTGCAGCCATAAGGTTAAAAGATGCTCCTTTGAAGAAAAGCTATGACAAACCTAAGCAGCATATTTAAAAGCAGAGATGTCACTTTACTGAGAAAGGTCCATATAGCCAAAGCTGTGGTTTTTCCAGGAGTCATGCATGGATATGAGGGTTCGACCATAAAGAAATCTGAATGCTAAAGAACTGATGCTTTTGAACTGTGTAACTGGAGAAGACTTTTGAGAGTCCCTTGGACTGCAAGAAGATCCAACCCATCAATCCTAAAGGAAATCAACCCGGAATATTCATTAGAAGGACTGATGATGAAGTTGAAGCTCTAATGCTTTGGCCATCTGATGCAAAGAACAAACTCACTGGAAAAGACCCTGATGCTGGGGAAGATTGAGGGCAGGAGGAGAAGGGGGCAACAGAGGCTGAGATGGTTGGATGGCATCACTGACTCAATGGACGTGAGTTTGAGCAAAGTCATGTGAAGGACATAGTGAAGAAGACGGTGAAGGACAGCCTGGTGTACTCCAGTCCGTGGGGCTGCAAAGAACTGCAGTTCACTTAGCAACTGAACAACAAATGGGATTTTTTAAATTCTTCCTCTACAACCCAAAGATAATTACTCTAGCATTTGAGAAAATTTCCTTCCAGAGTTATATTTTTATGTAGATGTGTATACACATGCACATAACTTTTTTTACTGACTTATGATCATGCTTTTATATATACAGTAATATTTTGTTTCACTTAATATAGTCTAACCATCTTCCCATGTCATTATGCACCAATATTGTTTTCTATGAATTGGCCAGACTGCAGAAAGTACACAGTATAATAAAACAAGCTCGTTCCCAAAATGGGATTTTGGCCTGGGGCATGAAAAGCTACTGAGAATCAGAAGACCGTAAATGTTCAGATGTCAATGTGAGACTTTAAATATTGTTCAGGTTTTCATGGGCGACAACAGGGGCAGTCTCCAACAGAATAGTCAATTCTTTTCTTCATATGAAAGTGAACACTGGGAATCCCCCATAAATGCAAAGCCTTCCAGAAGGTGGGTAATGACTAAACCATGTACCACACTGCATGCCAGGCAATTCTGCAGATGTTCTTTGCTTTTCCAAGCACCTGGTGAGTCTAGGCATCTCCACCCCACCTGCAGGCTGAAAGAACCTGTAGAGGTCACAGGTAACGCCAGTGTGAGGGTTGGAATTTAGATACTGGAGCCAAAGGTCTTCCTTCTTTTAGAGAAGTCTGTTTCAGATGAAAGAAAAAAATAAAATCTGGGACTGCTGGTGGTGGGTTGAAGTCCCAGCGGCTAGAACTCCAAGCTCCTGCATTAGGAGGCCTGGGTTCGATCTCTGGTCCAGGAACTAGATCCCACGTGCTACTACAACTAAGAATTTTCACGCTACAAATAAAGATCCTGTGTGCTGCAACTAAGACCTGGTACAGCCAAATAAACACAGATAAATATAAAAAAAAGAAAAGAAAAAAAAGTCTAGAGGAAGACAACCAAGAACGAGCTAAATGAGTGATCCTGAGTCACAGAAAACAGCTGACAGGAATCCTGAATACCAAGGAGAGGAAAAATGAAGCCGAGAGAAAAGCAGGCTCCTTGTGGTCAAGTCTGGCGGGGACTGGAGTGGGGGCGGCCTGCTGAGTTGATAGAGTTGGCTTTGCAAACCAGTCCCCAGACAGAAAAAGATCCCGTTCTTCCAAGAGCCGAAAAGAGGCCTAAAGTCAACAGCACAGTCTTGGAATGGAGGCCAGAAGGCGAGAAAGACATTAAAAGGAATCCTAGCTGTCGGGAGGGCCTGCCACAGGCCAGAAAGGGGGCGTGGCACGGAGGACATCTGGAGGTTTAGGCTGCAGGCCAGGCCATGCTGCCTGAGGACTAGGTCACGAGGTGTGTGCTGGACAGGGTGGAGAATTGCTGGAAAGAAGGTGCCGAATGCCTCTGAATTCACCAACCCTTTCCTTCTCCACTTGAATTCTTTAGGGTGATATACAAAAGCCGAACAGTGATGAGCTTCATCAAGCAAGAGGATGGAGACCTGGTGGGGGGTGTTTCCTTTATGAGAGGAGAGGTTCCAGTTACATGCAGAAAAGATGCTGTGGACCAGGGGAGGGTCGAAACACTTCCCTTTTTCGCCAAACAGGCCTCCGCTCAGTTGGTGGGGGCCTCTCATGGAATTCAGTTCTTCTTGGCCAGAAATCCCTACCTTAGACCTTGGAAGACATGAGGGAGGCTCTGCAAACCTGGCGGCTGCTCGTTGGGTTTGGCAAACTCGAGATTTTTCCAGCGCCTTGTGTTCAGCAAAACTGAGAATGTGTTTGGCTAGAAACCCTTCTCTAATTTTTAAACCCCTGTGCATTTTTTTTAACGTAAATTTGATCCACATGGTTTCAATTTATTTTTATTTAACTCATCAAATCAAATTAGGAGCTACAATGATGAATGGGAACAATGCTGATCTCCAAGAAGATTTTTGAGCCTTTTTTCTTAGAACAAAATCACATTCCAAACACCTCCCCCCCCCAACCACCACCATTCCCCTCCCCGCAACCGTTAAAACTACCAGACTGAGCTGAGTTTGAAATTTAGAACCCAAATGTGAAATAAAGATCCATGCTTGGCAAAGATGAGGCATAGCAGAGGAATGTTCTTAGGAAGTCACGGTTAGAAAGCCAGCATAGACTTGGGGTGGGGGTGGGGAATGAAGACAGAAGGGAGTCGGTTCTTCTTCACTGGATAGTTTAAGCAGATCTACCTGGCTTTTGGGGCTCCTAACAGCAGCCCCTGAGCTGTTTCTCTAGGGTCTGACTTTATCACTTCAACCCAGGGAAAAGGGGTTTCTGCTCCAAGACTGGGGATGGGGCGGTCCCCGGTACTCCTCTCTTTCTTCTACACTGCTCATAGGATTGGATTCAAGCTGCTCTCCCCACCTCCTCTCCAATCTTCCTCCCTGTTTCCTGGCTCTGGCTAAGCCCTCTCCATCTGGAAACATTTAAAATGTACAACAACTTTAATCTCGTGCAAAGGAGTCTTGAGATCTGCACTACATACCCATTAAGCTAAATTATAGGTGCACAATCTCATTTTGCACAATTCTGTCTGGCCTCGGTTGGCACACACGAAAGCCCATTCCTGTGTTTCCCAATTATTTTTCTACCACACCATCATTTTCTACATCAGTCTGAGGCCAGCCATATTTCTCTGAGAATCTCTGACCACTAAGGTCCCAAGACAGAGGTACTCTCTTCAGAGTCCCTTGAAACAGTCCTCAGGGGAGCCCTTGGACATGCCAAAAAAAAATCCTGAATTCAGCTTCTCTCCCCTACAGAGCCTGAGCGAATCAGACAAACTTGAGTATGAGGATCATCTTGTTAGTTAATAACTGTACAGCCACGGGGAGTTAACTTTCTTCCCTGAATCTCAATTTCCTGATCTGTAAAATGGGTATACTAACCATACATACCTCACAGAATTGTTGTGAGGGTTAAAAAAAAAAAGTATGTTGTTTGGCCCAGTCTCAGTAATCAATAAACGTTACTTGTTATTGTTATCATAAAGGTGCTACACTTTATTCAATTCTACCACTTTCCTAAGAGCACTTACATTTTTCCATAGGTTGCTGGTACCCTTTTAAATCCTCCCCCATCCCTTATCAATGCTGAAACAACCACACCACTTCCCTGAGAATCAGCATCACTCCAGACAGGTAACATGAAGTTTCTGATCAACCAATGGATTTTTCATTAGTCCTTGGGGAATCTCCTAGGTTGGCCCTCCCTGGTATCCAGAGAAGCACAGCGATTGGAAGATCTGTAACTTAACTGCACGAAGAGATCATTTTTTCTGAAAACCAAACTTCTCACTTTATATACAAAGTATGTGTGTGTTTATGTGTGTACTGGGGTGGGGAGGGTGAGGAGGTTTTCATCCTCCTGTAAGGAACAAAATGGTTAATTTAGTGCTTCCTTAGAACGCTCCCCCACACTTCATGGATTTTTTTTTGTGTGTGTGGTGGGGGGGAATAGAAAGGTGACAGTACCATTTAAGATGCCTGATAAATGCCTCTCTCTCAAGGGGGAAAATATAGATACCCCTGAGTATAGTATTGGGCTTCCCAGGTGGTACTAGTGCTAAAGAACCTGCCTGCCAATGCAGGAGACATAAGAGACGAGGGTTCGATCCCTGGGTCGGGAAGATCCCCTGGAGAAGGAAATGGCACCCACTCCAGTATTCTTGCCTGGAGAATCCCATGGACAGAGGAGCCTAGTGGGCTACAGTCCATGGGGTCGCAGAGTCAGACACGACAGAAGCAACATAGCATGCACAAATATAGTCTTTAATGATTCCCTCTGGCCAGGAGGGCTTTTAGCAGTAATTTAGAGATCCTAGTGTTGAGGGACTAGGTATCCATCAACATCCAGGGGAACTGAGATGCTCTGTTGTCAAGATCCTCATCATGCAGAATTGCTATGAAGGTTAAAAGAGAGACGGCTACAAATGGTAAAAAGTATTTCCACCAAGCTGATCTCACTTGAGATCCTGGGTGATATCAGGACATGCGCGTCTCCTATTTCTGCTACTCACTAGAGATTTCCTTCTGGTGAGATTTCCTGTAGCTGGGTATATTCGAGATGTCAGCCTCAACCTCAGTTCAGGACTCTGAAGGAATCAGTCCTGCTCATAGCGCTGCCACAAGGCTGGGCCTGGGTGGCTGACTGTGCCCATGGATGGCTCTAGAGTGGGCACAGTCTACAGGCTGTGAAGTCAGCTGTGACCTGGTAGAAAATGTGAGTTGGGCCATTGAGATTCCATCTGTGCACCTGAGGGAGTAAGAAACCAGGTGGCCTGACAGCAGAGACCTATGGGCCATGGCTGGTCTTAGAGCTGCCTTGCTTCCAGAATCACCTTCTCTTCCATAAAGCCTGGCTCTTCAAAGGTTCTTGTGGACCCCATAAATATCTCCTCCATAGTAAGAAAATAAGCACCTCCTTTTGAGTCAGCATGAGTGGGTTTCTGTTTCCCTCAACAAGAAGAGCCTTCACTGAAAACACAGCACCCACCCTTGGGAAGAGCATGCAGATGGAGCTATGTCTAAACATTCTGAGCATTTCCAGAGGCACTGTTTTAACAGTTAATTACACAGTATGCAAACACTGCTGGGTCTCAACTCACCCCTCCCTCGCTCTCCTCTGCTACAGAAACTGCAAACCTACAGCTCCTCTGTAGCTCGGGGAGGTCAGGTACCACAGTTTGGGACAACGAGATGCAAGTGCATGTCTACTGGGACAGATGGGCTGCTCCCCTTCTTCCTACCTTTTATGAAAATGTTACATTTGAACCTGCGTTACCATCTTGCAACCACGAAGGGAAAAAAGCAGCAGAGATGTCACCTCTGGCACATGGAGGTGCCATACCAACATGAACAGCCACCAAATTCCAGCTTTATTGTTATGTGAGAAAATATACCCATAAACTACTATTACTAAGAGTTTTCTATCACTTAGAAATAGTATCTTTTCTAAATGATATACCTTGAAATAGAACTTGATGTTGTTTCCTGTATTATAAGAAAAAGGATTTTTTAAACCAAAGATATGACAACTTGTTTTTCAGTTAACTTCTAAACATCAGCTGAATGATACTAGCTTTCCAGGCAATTAGAATCTAAGAGGGGATAAAATATGTATGTAAATCAACATGCTATAAGCAGAAAGTGAAAACACTCTCCAGGTACCTGGAGTAGGGGGCGACATGACTTCCTGCTGGGGGAGGGGAAAGCAGAAGAAGTATTTACATTAAATTCCAGAGATAAAAAAGAGCTTGGAAGTTTGGAAATGAGGGGGAAGGGCATTCTAGGCGGAAAAAAATAGTTTGAGCAAATATGGAAAACTAAAGATCATATACCAAAAATAAGTTCATTCTGGCTAGAGTAGGGGACAAAATCAGATTTTCGAAGTTGGACCAAAATATAACAAGTCCTTATAATTTGTTATAATAAATTATAACAATGCCATGTGAAGGAGTGTGGGCTTTATTCTCTGAGCCGTGGGGTGTTGTTGAAGGTTTCTGAGCAAACAGGTATCAGAGTAGTTGTTTAGGAAAACTGCTCTGATGGCAGTACTGGGCTGGATTGAGGAGGCAAGGAATGCCACTAGGCCGTGTAGCCACCTGGGCAGGAGGCGATGAAGAAGGAACCAGGATGGCTGAAGGAAAATGGGGTGGAGGAAAGAAAACAGACGTGAGAGACAATGCCGAAGCACATGGGACCTGAGCTGGCTGCTGCCTGGATACGGGGTGAGAGTCATGGAGGGGTAATGGAGAAAACGTTCTTGCACAAAAGAGAAATAAAAACCTCCTGTGGTACCTCTGGAGCTGAAGACAGGAATGGTTTTATGTAGATGTTGGAGTCATGCACCTTCAGGTCATGGTCCCCGAGTCCCCTGGTCACTCCAATAGTTGCCATTACACGGGCCTAGGAGTATAAGCAGAGGGTCATCAGAAACACCCCACAAACGGAGACAGCATCCCCGCCACAGTGCAGGTGCCACGGGCTATGAGAGAAGCAGTCATTTCCCAGTCCCCACTGCCCCTGGCTGTTAAGTTCTGTGGGTAGTTGTTTTCAAGGAAGAGCCCACCAAGGTTACTTACGTACTTGAGGAGTGGCTTTTCTACCAATTACCTGCATTTGAATGGGCTGCTGCTGTCTCTTCGCAGAGACTGGAGGCAATGATGTCCAATAAACTCAATACAATACATCTGTGATGTCTACAGCTACTGAAATCAATTCAAACCAAATCCAACAGGATCCGTCATCCATACATCCTCCATCGGTTCATCTGTCCACCCATCCATCCATCCATCGGTCCATCCATCCATCCATTCCCCTCCTCATCCATCCATCCATCCATTCCCCTCCTCATCCATCCATCCATCCATTCCCCTCCTCATCCATCCATCCATCCGCTATACACACATTCTTCAAGTATTCTACCAGCTATGTCTCTAGTTCTGTGATGAAAGATATAAAAATGTCAGAGGCAGATCCTGCCCTTCCACAGCTCATATATTTTACTTTATGGCTGGAGAAAATGTACCATTAGATTATAACCTGTCCTGCTAACATCCTCAAACAACTCCCTCTAGGTAGAAAGAAACAAGATGCCACTTTGCTGTAACTCCACAGAGACCTCATGGCCGAGACTATGCCATCTGCAGCCTTCTCTGCATGGATGTCCAAATGCGTTAAGGAAGCAGTACTATTGTCCTAATGCCTATACGGTCAGCCTAATGATCTCCTGGGAGGCCACAGATATGAGTCACCCAAACATTTATTGAGCACCTACTATGTGCAGATACTATCCTGTGGGGGTCACACGTCTATGGTCTTGTACCTACTATAAAGGAACTTGGTAAGGGAAAGACTAAGAGGTACATGTCTGATTAACAATATATAGAATATGGCTGAGTGCTGAAAGACAAGTAAACAAAGGATTATGTGAGTTCAGAGGAGGTAAAAATTCTACTAAGAAGGTTCCCTGGAGGAGGTGGGGGCACTACATTTTTGTGCAGAAGGATGTCCAGCTCAGGTGAACAAAGAGGAATGGGATGAAAGTCATTCTGGGTTGACTGAAGCCCATGGCTCTAACATATGGCTCATGAACACTATACCTGGTGTAGTGGCGTGGTTCAAAGACCTATACTTGAATCCTTGCTCTGATGCTCTGGTAATAAGAGTAAGCTAGAAATGCTATGCCTCACCAGTAGATGAACCATGAACTTCCAGATGTTCAAGCTGGATTTAGAAAAGGCAGAGGAACCAGGGATCAAATTGCCAACATCTGCTGGATCATCAGAAAAGCAAGTGAGTTCCAAAAAAACATCTGTTTCTGCTTTATTGACTATGCCAAAGCCATTGACTGTGTGATCTGACTGTGTGGATCACAACAAACTGTGGAAAATTCTAAAAGAGATGGGAATACCAGACCACCTGACCTGCCTCTTGAGAAATCTGTATGCAGGTCAGGAAGCAACAGTTAGAACTGGACATGGAACAACAGACTGGTTCCAAATCAGGAAAGGAGTATGTTAAGGCTGTATATTGTCACCCTGCTTATTTAACTTCTATGCAGAGTACATCATGAGAAATGCTGGGCTGGAAGAAGCACAAGCTGGAATCAAGATTGCTGGGAGAAATATCAATAACCTCAGATATGCAGATGACACCACCCTTATGGCAGAAAGTGAAGAAGAACTAAAAAGCCTCTTGATGAAAGTGAAAGAGGAGAGTGAAAAAGTTGGCTTAAAGCTCAACATTCAGAAAACTATGGTATCTGGTCCCATCACTTCATGGCAAATGGGGAAACAATGGAAACAGTGAGAGACTTTATTTTTAGAGGCTTCAAAATCAATACAGATGGTGACTGCAGCCATGAAATTAAAAGACGCTTGCTCCTTGGAAGAAAAGTTATGACCAACCTAGACAGTAATATTAAAAAGCAGAGACATTACTTCGCCAACAAAGGTCCATCTAGTCAAGGCTATGGTTTTTCCAGTAGTCGTGTATGGATATAAGAGTTGGTCTATAAAGAGAGCTGAGTGCCGAAGAATTGATGCTTTTGAACTGTGGTGTTGGAGAAGACTCTTGAGAGTCCCTTGGACTGCAAGGATATCCAACTAGTCCATCCTAAAGGACATCAGTCCTGAATATTCATTGGAAGGACTGATGCTGAAGCTCCAATACTCTGGCCACTTGATATGAAGAACTGACTCACCTGAAAAGACCCTGATACTGGGAAACATTGAAGGCGGGAGGAGAAGGGGACGACACAGTATGAGACGGTTGGATGGTGTCACCGACTCAATGGACATGAGTTTGAGTAAACTCCAGGAGCTGGTGACGGACAGGGAGGCCTGGCATGCTACAGTCCATGGGGTCGCAAAGAGTTGGACACAACTGAGCGACTGAACTGAACTGAGAAAAACCAAGACATGACACTCTAACACATTACCATAGTCTTCATTCTACTTTCCCTCAAAAGGCTGTGAATTTGGAGCTGGATTTACATCAGAAGGTGGGCAGGATTACATTTAAGTGGAAATGAAGCCATAATGCATTTTTACAAGGCTAGACTCAAAGCGGGTAAAATGCAGACAGAGGATGTGAGCCTGGGGACCTCTGGCCAGGCGCTGCTCTGTTGGGAGCTCCCTTTAAGCTGAGACACATTCGCCTCTAAGTGTGGAAATTCTGAGTCCCTTATGCCCCTTCTACTTTCCTCCCTGCTGCAGTACATTCTCAGGTTGGACAAAGCACAGGTGGGCATTTTAGTCCAAAGAAATCTGATATTTCTGCTAGTTTACAAGTCCCACATAGGTCCTTCAAAGCACTGGCAGAAATCATATGAAATTTAATAGCAGTGAAAGTAGTCTGAAACTTCTGGGGAGATGTGTGCAGAAAAGAAAGAGAAAATTCTGTGAAGGATCTAGACAGAACTGATGTGTTGCCTTCTAAAGCTTCTCAAGAGATCGTGGACTCCTGGGACAGAGGGGCCATGCTACTTTGGTACAGGATATGCCTGGAGCCAATTGGAGCCATGGTGGCTTTTAAACAGGTCAAGAGGTACAATAACTGAATTCACCAGCTACATATCACGGAACTGTCAAGCCCTAATTTACTGGAATGCTGGAGGAACATGATATGCTGGTGAATTGCACTTTTTGCTGAGCTGGGAAAAACCTTGCTCCTTTAAATCTTACTGCTGATCATCAATAGAAGAACCCATTTGTCCATTTTTCTGCTGTAGCAAGGAGAGTATAGTCAACAAAGTTCCATATAGTCAAAGCTACAGTTTTTCCAGTAGTCACATACGGATGTGAGAGTTGGACCATAAAGAAGACTGAGTGCCGAAGAATTGATGCTTTTGAACTGTGGTGTTAGAGAAGACTCCTGAGAGTCCCTTGGACTACAAGGAGATCAAACCAGTCAATCCTAAAGGCAATCAAGCCTGAATATTCATTGGAAGGACTGATGATGAAGCTGAAGCTCCAATACTTTCGCCACCTGAATCGAAGAGCTGACTCACTAGAAAAAGCCCTGATGCTGGGAAAGATTGAAGGCAGGAGGAAAAGAGGATGACAGAGGATGGGATGGATGGATGGCCTCATTGACTCAATGGACATGAGTTTGAGCAGGCTCTGGGAGGTGGTGAAGGACAGGGAAGCCTGGCATCCATGGTGTCGCAAAGAGGTGGACATGACTGAGCGACTAAACAATAAAGGAGAGTATAGGGGCTTCCCTGGTGGCTCAGACAGTAAAGAATCTGCTGCAATGTAGGAGACCTGGGTTTGTTTCCTGGATCAGGAAGATCCCTTGGAGAAGGGAATGGCAACCCACTCCAGAATTCTTGCCTGGAAAATTCCATGGACAGAGGAGTCTGGCAGGCTACAGTCCATGGGATTGCAAAGAGTTGAACATGACTAAGTGACTAACACTTTCACTTTCTTTCAAGGAGAGTATACTGAACAGCTTATTAAATACTTATGCATTTACTGATGGCTTGCCATGAGTCAAGTACCAGGCTAGATGGGTTCTAAGGATATGACGGCAACAGGACGTGGTCCTGAGCTTACTGGAACTCACTGGGGAGCAGCAGGGTAATACTGAGAATCTCAGCACCATGAAGCCCAGAAACTGTAGGTGCAGATCACTGGGCTGAGTGATGCTCATTGATGGTGTCCACTGTACACAGATACACGAAATCCTACCAGAAACAGAGCCCTTCCCTGTCCTGACTCTCAACCAGGATGGCAAGGCAGATAGTGTCCATCTCTAGGAAAGTGGGAAGTTGGTTTGAGAAATGATGCATTTATTGATCAAATATCCATGTTTCATTGCCCTCTGTGAAATTCTTCTCTCCTTCGAGCAAAATTACTGCTGGACTACACTGAAGCCAAAACCTACTCTTGTGTGCTCTCTTTCATACCAGACACACACACTCTCTCACTCAAACTCTGTCCACAAAGGCATCCTTCAGTTTTCTTATGAGTCACTTGTTCTGATAAAAGCTATCACATGCTGAAAAAAATTTCAGTTGAATATTTATTAATGTGACCATATTTTTCACTTCTAATTGGAACTCTCAGCGCTTAGTTGAAATGTATTCATGTTCTGAGGAAGGTTGCAATGATTCAGAAGGTGTTTGTTCTTCCTGGGAAATGACTTCAAAGCTTTCTCTTCTCCACTCCTGCACCCCTCTCCAGTCTCTGCTCAGAGACCACTTTAAGATCGCCTTCCTTCAGCCCAACAATGTTAGAGTCTGACAGGGGCCTTGGGAGCTGGTGATGAATGGTCTTTGCTGTCTCAGCCTGGGATCTGATCCGTGTGATCCTGTAGTTTATTGAGGTGAAACTCTGGATCCCCGTCTCATGGGGCAAGTGGAGAAGCTGGCGTGTAGAGTCTGAGCATCCATGGTGGAATGCACCAGCACCAGAAGAAGTGGAGGGCCACAGCTCCACGGCTTGTATGACCCCCGGCCAGTCACGCAACTGCCTGAGCAGTTTTAACCTTGCAGTTCCTGCTGCCTCATCTCCCAAATGGATGTAAGGCAGCCAGTTCTGCCTGCCTCGTGGCTTGTTGTCAATACACAGTGAGATGATGTATGTGAAACTGGTCATGTTTAAACACGGCAAAAAGTTATGCAAATGGATCGAGAAGGGGGATGGCATTTTCATAAAACTTTTAGTCCCCTGTGCTCACCACTTCCATTCCCTAGCCCTGCCAATCCCTGGACCCTTAAGACAGGAGACCTGAGGGAAGGTGGAGGTGATATTCTTTCAAGCTGTCAAGACTACAAAATCACGAACTGCCAAGTGGAACATGCAGACTGCCATGGGCTCTGTTGAGAGAGAGCTTGGTTCTCTTAGTCCAGGGAGGGCACGTGCCTACCTTCTTGCCTTCTCCATATATAAGGGGAAACTTCAAGTCATCGTCCTCAATGGTTTTGTATGCCCTGTAGGAGGATAAACAACATTAAAAAATACAGGTTTGGACTCAATTAGTGACCCACTGCCCTGACACAGGATGCCAGGCAGTTTATTTTCCCTGAGCCTCCATCTGCTCACCACACTGCCGATCTCTTTCTGTACAAAGAGTCAGTCTCCCTACAGAATTGTGTGTGTGTGTGTACGTATTTCAACGAACCAGAAAATACCAATATATGCCTGAAGAGAGAGAAGATGAGCTGGCCTACTCACAAGCAGCGAGAAGGGGCGACAGGCTTCTGTCCTCAGCACTTAGCGTCCCTGCAGTACTGAACGGCCCCAGCCGCGGTGGTGGGGTTGTCATTAATCTGAAACCACGAAAGGCATCAGTGCTCAGAGATGGAGGTGCGGGGGACGGGTGGTGAAACTGCTCCAAGAGCCAGCTCCCACCTTCAAGGGTTGTTTACACCCAAGCAGCCTGGTATTGGGACGGCTGGAGAAGGAATATTTAGAGCCCGCTTGACCTCAGTGTGATCCTTTGTTTCACGATGGCTATTAGATGGCCATTGGACACACAGAAAGAAAATCCTGTTTACGCTTCAGTGGTTTACGCCAGCCATGCCACCATTCACGCAGAAGAGGCCGGCCAGGCCGTGGCGAGGGCGTGAACAAAGGCCGTGTCTTAACAGTTTGGCTCACAAGGAACTTAGGAAACAAACAAGCAAGCAGGTATCCAGTCACGAGTTGTATAACCCTGGGCAAGTAGCTCCATCGTTTTGGACCTCTGGTTTCTCATCTGCAAAATGATGACAACCACACAGGATGTAAACAGCCTAGCACAGAGCCTGATACTTAGTAAGTACTCAATAAGTAGTAGCTGTCACTAATATTTAGTAGATAATTAATACTTGGCATATAGTTCCCCTTTCTGCAAAATGGGGAGAGTGTTGCCTATTCACTTCCTCAGAGAAGTATTAGAAGACTGAGTAAAAGATGGGGTATTTTCTGCTAGGTTAGAAGCTAGAAGCAAGATGCTTTTCTAAACTAATGTCTGAGTGCATGAAAAAAATTAATTTGTGACACGCGTGCCTGTGCTAAGTCGCCTCAGTCATGTCCGACTCTTTGCGACCCTATAGATTGTAGCCCGCCAGGCCCCTCCATCCATGGGATTCTCCAGGCAAGAATACTGGAGTGGGGAGCCATGCCCTGCTTCAGGGGATCTTCCTGACCCACGAATTGAATCTATATCTCCTGTGGCTCCTGCATTGCAGGCAGATTCTTTACTGCTGAGTCACCTGGGAAGCTGAATAATTTGTGACATACCTCTTGATATATCTAGGCGGCTTGAGAGTGAATCTGACATCAAATTTATGGAGGTGCTTGATATACAAAAGAATGCAACTCAACTGAAAAAAGGCTCAACCCCAAAGCTAAAGCTAGCACATCTTGCTTATCTGCAAGTTATTTGGTTAAGTTCTTTCCCATGGGGGTAGAGAAACAGCGAAGTTCTGGCACCGGATGTGCCTGGGCTTGAGTTTAGCACTGCTTTCTGTCCAGCCCTGGGCAAGTGGATAAGTCTCTCTCTGAACCTTAGTTTCTTCATTAATCAGGGAAGCCAAAAAGTGGGGCTTACTTGTGAACTTGTGGTAAGGATTAAAATGGGCTGATGAATGTGATGAGCTTAGGAAGTATTTGGCACAGTGCCTGGCACATACTGAGAGCTTGATAAAAGCTGGTTGCTGCTTCTGCAGTCAAGTGAGCCCAGAGGTATGCCATGAATTGAGTTTTCAAAAAAGGAACCATACTATTTCCTTCCCCCAAATCTACCAAATTAACACAAAGTGGAAATAGCTACTTTGATATTTCTATACTCACACAGATGATTTAAGACACTGTGGTGTACAAGTCCCTTGGGGAACAAATACAGCTGTTATTAGACTACAGTCAGCTTGCGGATCCAATGAGTTTGTAGACCCATGGTTCTCCATCTTGGCTGCAGAAGGAATATCCTGAGAGGGCTCTGAAAAGCCTGTTGCTCAGGTCACAGCAATGAGGTCTGAACCTCTGCGGATCAGACCTAGGCACCAGGAATTTTTTAAGAAGCTTTCCAGGTGATGCCAGCGTGCAGTCATGGTGGAGAACCACTATTGGAAACCAAGGTCATTAGCTAACATTCAAAATCAGTTGAGCAAATGACTATATGGCTCAAGGGAAAGGGAGGTAATGACTTGAGCAAGGCTGTGAAGTGGGCACAAGTGGGGCTTGGGGACCACATGGAAAGTAAAAAGACACGTTCAGACAGAGACGATGCAGTGGGGGCAGTCTCAGGGAGGGGCTAGGGCTTGGCGGTCCAAGCACAGGAGTCTGGAACTACAGAACAGGCAGAGGGCGGCAGCTCTAGAATCAATGACTGGAGGTTACTTAGAGCTCAGTGGAGACAGGCTGAGAATGCTCTTAACAAGCTTGAAAAGGCAGCCAGAAAACTGTCCTCTGACCGCATCACAAGCCCAGGTAATGGAATTCTCCCAGGGCAGAGAATCCCAGGAGAGTGAAGTCTGTTTCAGCGCCGCTCTGAAAGGCAAACCCTCGTCCTGGGGTTCTTACCCACAGGAGCAAGTCCACCCAAGTTCTAATCTTATGGTTTAGCCTCTGCTTCTTTGTCTTTTTTTTCTGTTCCTTTTAATTTTTTAAAAAACAATTTTAAATTTAAAAACTGAGAAAAGTTGCTTCACAATGTTGTGTTAGTTTCTGCTGAACAGCAAAGTGAATCAGTTATACATAAATCCCCTCGTTTGAATCTCCTCCCCATTTAGGTCATCAGCAAGCTTTGAGTAGTTTTCTGTGCTATACAGTAGGTTCTCATTAGGAATCTATTTTATATGTGTTTGTCAGCCGTGTCCAACTGTTTGCGACCCCACGGCCTGCAGCCCTCAGGCTCCTCTGTCTGTGTTCTCCAGGCAGGAATACTAGAGCGGATTGCCATTCCCTTCTCCAGGGGGTCTTCCCAATCCAGGCTCTGAACCCAAGCCTCCCGCATCTCAGGCAGATTCTTTACCGTCTGAGCCACCAGGGAAGCCCATGGCACAGACTAGAAGGCCACTGGGCTGGCTGCACCCCGAACACGGGAATCTCTCCTGCTGTGCCCCTCATGCTGGTCCTGGCCTCTGTCATCAAGTGGGCTGCTGTGGACAGTCTCTGTCTAAGGAGCTTTACAGGACCAACTCTCTAGTGCCACTGGATAACAGCCCTGGGAAATTCCTTCCTAAACTGACCCAGTCACCCATTGGTGTGTTGGTCTGTCTTCTGGAAAAACATGAAAGGAATCTAATTTCTCTTCTACTTAAGAGGTCTGCAAATATTTGAAGAGAGCTATCTCAAAGTTTCCTTTTTCCTGGTATCATCAACTGTCCTTCCCCAGGACCTGAGACACCATCTCTGATCACTCAAGTCACCATCCATTCAATCAACATTTATTAACTGAGCACTGAATCAAGGGCTTCCCGGATGGTACAGTGGTAAAGAATCCACCTACCGATGCAGGAGACGCAGGAGACATGGGTTCGATCCCTGGGTCTGGAAGATCCCTTGGAGGAGGAAATGACAACCCACTCCAGTATTCTTGCCTGAAAAAATCTGATGGACAAAGGGGCCTGGTGGGCTACAGTTCACGGGGCTGCAGAGAGTCAACAGGACTAAGCACTGAATACTGTGGGAGGGGCCCTCTGGGAGCCTTTCAGTTTGTTTCTTCCTGTCATTGTCCTAAGGAAATGGCACTCAGAACCACAAAGGAATGAAATGGTTACTTCTTAGATTTAGACCATGCTCTTGTCTTTTTTTGGCCACGTCACTCAGTGTGCAGGATCTTAGTTCCCCGACCAGGGATCGAACCTGTGCCCCGACAGCGGTCTAGTGGAAGCACTGAGTCTTACCCACTGGACCACCAGAGAAGTCCCTAGACCTTGCCCTTTTTTAAATTACTGTGGCTTTTATTGGTGTTATGTGTCGGTGTATATATGTCTGTGTGGCTTAGGGTCATGTATTGAAACTCTGAGTAAAAACAAACAAACAAAACCCAACCCCAGTCAGTCCACAAGAAAAAAGACCCAAGAAGGTTTTCTGACTCATTGTCTTCTTTAGTTTATACTTATACAATGAATATTTTATTCTGAATGGAAAACTCCATTGCCCTTATTAATTTTATCATGCTAGTTTTGGTCCACTGTTCCAGCCCACTGAGAGATGTTTGGACACATATCCTTTCATCACCCCAAATCAGCTCTCTCTCTATGCTGCCATGCTGTGTGAAGTCACTTCAGCTGTGTCCAACTCTGCGCGATCCAATAAACTGTAGCCCACCAGGCTCCTCTGTCCATGGGATTCTCCAGGCAAGAATACTGGGGTGGGTTGCCATTCCCTTCTCCAGGGGATCTTCCCAACCCAAGGATTGAACCTGTATGTCTTATGTCTAACTTATATTGGCAGGTGGGTTCTTTACCATTAGCAACACCTGGGAAGCCCCCTTCTATGCTATATCATATTAAAGCTGATAACCACTCTGTCATCTTTATCCGGGTCACTGAAAAAAAAAAAAAAAAAAAAGCTAAGCAGTATCAAGCCATTTAGAGACCTTCCTCCAGGTCAAGCTAACCAGACAAAGGGTATCAACATTTCTTGAAGGCAAATGGATGGAAGTTAAGTACAATCTGTAAAATCATGTTCTTGTCTGGTGGAAACACGTAGAAGACAGACTCCATAATAGAGGGCAGATGATGAGAATACTCATGTTTAAATGAGTGGGTGGTGGGACTTCCCTTGTGACCCAGTGGCTAAGACCCCATGTTCCCAGTGCAGGGGGCTCGGGTTCGATCCCTGGTCAGGAAACTAGATCTCACAACGACAGCAACAAAAATCCCCATGCTGCAACAAAGATGGAAGATCCCATGTGCCACAACTAAGACCCAGTGCAGCCAAATAAATAAATAGTTGTAAAAAGTGGTTTTAAAAAACTAGTGGGTGGTATGGCAGGAGGAGGCGGAAACACTGATCCACTGAGACAAGTCCTCATGAACCTGGACTCTGGGTAGAGCTCTCAGGCCGTCTATGAAACAGCTGAACCACTATCCACACAGGATTTCTCCATCTTGGTCAAAGACTAAGAGAAGAAACTGTCAAATTCCTTACAAAGTCAAAATACATCCATGTACACTATTGCCATGATCAGCCATCCAGGAAATGCCATCAAACGGTTGAAAACTGCTAACTGAGTTGACTTACTAGTAAGTCCAGGTTGTTCCCCAGATCATACCACCTCCACTAGATACCAACCCTTCAACCTGGTCTTACTGTTAAGCCAGAGAGAGGCGCTGACTGCTCTCTCTCCAACCCAACCCTTCCAGCTTCTCTCTCCACCTCTCCTCCTGCTGACATACACTTCCCTCTTTCCACTTTCCTAAGGACTGCAGTTCAGGTTCACACAAAGCTTACTCGCCCCTTCCCTTGCTGTTCTTCTCAGCAACCGTCTCTGTTTTGTTGGTACTTCTGGAGTCCTGACTTTACAACTTGTACCTACTTTCTGTTGACGTTCACTGCTCCTCATGAGCACCTGGACCACGTCAAGAGCATCCTCTCTCCTGATGTTTGCACCCTAAGTCACCTCTGCTGACACTCCCTTGCTGCCACTGCCCGTCAACCCCCTCGGTCCCACCCTTCTAAGAACTCCCTTCTGACTATACTTGTTTCTGAATCCAGCTTCTACTTTTGGCAAATGTTTAAAATATCTTTCTTGCTAACAGTCTAGACTTCATCACCTTGATCTCCTGCAGCCTGCCAGGCTCTTTTGTCCATGGGATTCTCCAGGCAAGAATACTGGAGTGCATTGCCATGGCCTCCTCCAAGGGATCTTCCCAATCCAGGGATCCAACCCACATCTCTTAAACTCCTAACACTGACAAGTGGGTTCTTTACCACTAGCGCCATCTGGGAAGCCCCTCGGATACTCTGCTGCTGCTGCTAAGTTGCTTTAGTCGTGTCCAACTCTGTGTGACCCCATAGACAGCAGCCCAGCAGGCTTCCCCGTCCCTGGGGTTCTTCAGGCAAGAACACTGGAGTGGGTTGCCATTTCCTTCTCCAGTGCATGAGAGTGAAAAATCAAAGTGAAGTCGCTCAGTCATGTCTGACTCGGAGTGACCCCATGGACTGCAGCCTACTGGGCTCCTCCATCCATGGGAGTTTCCAGGCAAGAACACTGGAGTGGGTTGCCATTTCCTTCTCCAATGCATGAGAATGAAAAATCAAAGTGAAGTCGCTCAGTCATGTCCGACTCGGAGTGACCCCATGGACTGCAGCCTACCGGGCTCCTCCATCCATGGGAGTTTCCAGGCAAGAACACTGGAGTGGGGTGCCATCGCCTTCTCCCCTCTGACTCTCTAGTAAGAAGGAAACACAGCAGGAGTTGAGTACTTTGTTTATTCACGTCATACCATCTTCTGCCTGCAGTGCTGCAGTTGCCTTGGAGGATCTCCCTGCAATAATCTAGGCAAGAGACGATGGTGCCATGGCTGCAGGGATGGCGGTGAAGGTGCTGAAAACTGTTCAGTTTTGTCCTTTACCTCTATCCTCAGAGCAACCAGAGTAATTATTTTGAAATGTCAGATAACGTCATTACCCTACTCAAACCCTCTGATGGCTTTCCCATCAAACTTGAAATAAAAGCCAAGTAATGAAACGACCTTCTTTAAAAATCACTCCCTACCCCCAAACTTCCCATTCCCCTTCTCTTTCTTTTTCTCCAGGGATCTCCTGCCTAACATTTTAAGTATTTTGCTTCTTTATCTTATTTTTCCTACTGCTCCCCTGTGCACTTTCCTCCCCACTTAAGTTCTATGCGGACAGAGATTTTTGTTTCTGGTACCTAAAAGACTGCTCAGTGTATAATGAGCGCCCAACAGATGTTTGATGAAGTGAGCAAACCGATGAATACTACTTATTCCTGGCAGTGGCTTTCCTCTGTCCTCATGAATGTTCTTGTTCTTTATGTATTCAAAGCAACAGCAGCCAGTCTTGTTTTCTGTAGCTTTCTGGGGCTCGCTGTTGCCGCTCCAGCCCGTGCTCACTCACATGCACATCCTCTCCTGCTCTGGCCTTGCCTGGCTGTGTGCTGCCCCTTGGAGTCAGTATTTCAGATACATGCTCTGAACATGGGAACTGCAGAGATCACATTCTCTGAACATCTGGACTTGAGAGATTCCCCCGGGCAGCCACATTCATGCCTTTCACCCTTCTGATGAGTGGCAATTCTAGGACTCCTCCCGCACGAACATCTCATGTCTCTATATCCATTCTGTAATTTTTAGCAGAAAAACCTTTGCTTGTATTTTCAGACTGGCTAAGAGGCCTGTAAGCCAGTCTTCCACAACCATTTCTCTTTTTATCCACAGTCATCATGCCTCAGCTTAAAATTCTCCCGCGGCTCTCTATTATTTTGAAACATAACTTAGCGATGAGGCAGGCCCTCGGTGGTCTGATCTCTGACACTGATCTGACATCTTCTGTACTCTGCCAGGAGCTCGGAACACTAGCTTACTTGCTGTTTCTTTAATAGCAAGTGGCCTCGTTCTTTTCCCCTCCTGGGCCATTCTTCCTCCAGACCCTCCAAGAGCCAGCCCCCGTGCAGCCCTCAGAGTGCCTTGTCCGGTCACTCATCTGTAAGTGTGATGTCCACAGCCCCACACCCATCCCCCACCTCAGACCCCCCTCCCCATCCCTGATGTACCGCTTCCTGGCGCTTACACAGCACAATCTGAAACTACCTTATTTATTAATTTGCTTGTCTATATTCTGCCTCCCCCTCTAGAACATGAGCTTCATGACACCAGGCACTTTATTTTATTCACTGTAATATCCTCATCTCAACAACAGTGAAGGCACAATTGTGGATGTAAAGTAGATACTAGCGACATGGGTGGATACATGAGTGAAGGCTGCCACCTCCGCCTTAGCACACGAGCTTCCCTCCAAAGATAAGCTGTAGACGTGGCTTCCCCATTTACCTTTCCTGAACAGTAAGCTCTTCTGAGGCTGAACTTCCGGGTTGAGTTCTATCAGTGATGCCTTGGATTTTCCTTTGCCCCATTACATTAAAATTTTAGGTTCTCTTTAAAAAAATTTTTTTTTCTTTTTTTTGCTGTGCTGGCTCTTTGACGCTTCTGTGCGGGCTTTCTCTAGTTGGCAGGTGGGGGCTACTCTCCAGTTGTGGTGCACGGGTTTCTCCCTGCAGTTGCTTCTCTTGTTGCAGGACATGGGCTCTAGAGCCTGTGGGCTCAGTACTTGCAGCACATGGGCTCAGTACTTGTGGCACATGGGCTTAGTTACCCTGTGGCACGTGGGATCTTTCTGGAGCAGGATTTGAACCCATGTCCCCTTTTATCACCAATATATATCAGTAGACAGTCAGAAAGTTATTTAAAAAATGGCATTTATGATCCCCTTGCTTGTCACTTTCTCCTGATAATTCCTAGGCACCACTTCCAGAGCGGTAGCGTTTGTTACAGTGCTTCTCCAGGGTATACGGTGTTACCGAGACAATTTTCTTCTTCCTTATTCGCTCAGGCTAAATCTACTGGTAAAGGCAAGTCCTTCACTGGAAAGTTCTTCTTATCTTTGCTGGATTCCTCCATTCCCAGCCAGAGCCCCCCATTCTGACTTCGTAACCCACAGGCCAGGAACCTGAAGCTCATGCTTTGGCACCATCCACACACATCACTTCCCACGATCTCCCTTCTCTCCTAAGTCATGACTTTTAACTAGAAAGACGGATAGAAAAACCATGTGTTGCCCCAAGTCTTCATTTCCTTCATGGGACTTCAAAGTCATTGAAGAAGAATGTGACCCTTTCTGAGGGTGGTGACGGATCCTCTTCCCTCGCGGATGGCCTCATCTCCACCATGCACTCTGTGGCTCCACTGACACACATCAGTGAGTCACATTCTTCCACTCCCTAACCTCTGGACATGGCCTTGGACGCCTCTCCTCCCCCGGGACTCTCTCTTCCTGGATTCTCCTCGCTTGGCAGAGCCCGCTGTGGGCGTAGAGTCAGAGGTTCTGAAGTCACCGCTGAGTCCTCACGTGGACTTGCAGTGTGAACGAGGGAAAGTCCCGCAATCTCACTGCATGTGCTTCCTCAGCTGCCTTTCTTCACGCAAGTTTGCAAGGATTCAATGCAAATATGCCTGAAGGGGAGGGCAGGACGCATTGAAAGAAGAGCATTGACATATATGGGCTTCCCCTTCCCCGGTGGCTCGGTGGTAAGGAATCCAGCTGCTAATGCAGGAGACTTGGGTTTGATCCCTGTGTCAGGAAGATCCGTTGGAGGAGGAAATGGCAGCCCACTTCCGTAGTCTTGCTGGGAAAATCCCATGGGATGGCAAAGAGCTGGACACGACTGAGCGACTGAACATGAGCAGGAGCGCTGACATATATACACTAAAATAGACAGCTAGTGGAAAGCTGCTGGACTGCACAGGGAGCTCAGCTCGCTGCAACGCTATAGGTGGATGGGATGGGGGTGGCGGAGGAGGGAGGCCCACGAGGGAGGGGTTATATGCATATATATACCCGATTCACTATGTTGTGTAGCAGAAACCAATACAACATTGTAAAGCAATTATATTCCAATAAAAAACAAATAAATAATGCAAATACATCTGGGAAAGTCCTTTGTGAAGAAGGATAAGGTGCTATTTAACTCTAAGTTGTAGCTATTATGGTTGTCGGAGCCTCTGTCATCACCGTGGATGGAGAGCACAGAGGACTGGTTCCCACAGGCAGGAATAGAGCACATCTCCAAAGGATACTGCTTCCAGCTGAGCCCCCAACACACCCCAATTCATACTTTTTATACTGCTGCTAATGATACCAAGGGGGCCAGGTGGCGCTAGTGCTGAAGAACCCGCCAGCCAACACATCAGACAGGAGACACAGGTTTGATCCCTGGGTCAGGAAGATTCTCTGGAGAAGGGCATGGCAACCCACTCTAGTATTCTCGCCTGGAGAATCCCATGGACAGAGGAGCCTGGAGGGCTACAGTCCATGGGGTCACAAGGAGTCAGACATGACTAAAGCGACTTACCATGCACAAAGATACCAAAGCAGGAAGGATGGCACCTGTGCGACTTTATCCAGAAAGGTCTATGGTTCCACCATACAGTGAAAACGCACAGACTCAGAAGGATATCTCAGAGCTAATCTAAAGAGAGTCCTTCAGGTTGGTGTGAAATAATCATAAATGGAGGACATCCCCTCCTCAGCTAGACGCTTAGCACTCTTCAAGGAAAGAGTTAAGAGCCCCAGGAACTCTCATTTTGCCCAGAGCAGAAACTAAGTCCTAGGCAGGCAGACCCACATCTCAGAGGGGCTGAGCAGGTCTGGGTGGAGGACGGTAGTAGACAAAGTGTCTCAGGCTCTGGTCCCCATTTTTGTCTTCCCACACCCAAATCTCCATAGAAGCTTGAATCCCAGGAGGCCCAAGATGAAGCATCACCCAGGCCTGGCTGGTCAGAACAGATACATGCCTGGAGCCCAACTGCTCCTCGTGGCTTTTAAGAGCTTGGCAGAACCCCAATGAAGCAATTCACAGAATCTGCAGAGGCTCTCCCCTGACTTGCCCCTCTCCCCACCCATCCTCCCCAGATCTTCCTGGAAAAAGCACAGTGGGATTGGCAATCACCTCATGTTTCATTCTTCCTACCAGCTGTCTGTATTTCCAAAGGAGTCGCGCCCCGGGCCGAACCACAGGGCTCAGTGAGCCACATCTTGCTCCTGGAGGTGGCCCTGCGGCAGGGGACCCACCCTCCCTCCTCGCTCCACGAATTTCCTTTAAGGCAATACAAGATGCTGCCACTTTGTCACGTCCAACTCTTTCATCTTTTTTTTTTTTATGTCTACTTTTAAGAGGGCCCTTTCCCTGGTTTCAAAGATTCATAGTAAGGAAATTTCCCACAGCCAGAAAGAGAGAAAGAAATCTTGTATACTGACACATATATATGGAATCCAGAAAAACGGTACAGGGCAGGAACAGAGGCACAGGTGTAGACGACAGACTTGCAGCCACAGGGAGAGAAGGAGAGGGTGGATGAACTGAGAGAGCAGTGCTGACATATATGCACTACCATGTGTAAACAGATGGCTAGTGGGCAGCTGCTGTGCAGCACAGGAGCTCAGCTCTGTGCTCTGTGATGACCAGCAAGGGCAGGACGGGGGGGAGGGTGGGAGGCGCGAGAGGGAGGGGATGTATGTAGACTTTTAGCTGATTAACGTCGTTGCACAGCAGAAACTAACACAACATTGTAAAGCAATTATCCTCCAGTTAAAAATAAAAAAAGAAACTCTCCCTCAATTTCTTACATGTGTCTTTGGATGACATCTTAATATGCTGGAAAAATGTCCCTGCACTGTCAGGGAGGATGAACGTGAACCAAACTTCATGAGGTCAGGATCAAGTCAGAGCCACGGAGAAGGCTGCGAGGTGGCACTTGGGGCCCCAGGGTGAGTAGCAAGAGGCTAAGAATCATTCTCTACAAGCAGGTAGGCTGGGCTTTAGGAGTATCCTTTTTAATGTTTCTAGGTAGAACCAACCTCTCTGCCACAGGCTCACCACCGTATAAGCAGTCTTTCCTTATTTGTAAAACCTGAGTTTTGAGGGATGGGGTCATATTTTAATGCCTTGAGTCCCTGGATTTCTGTGCTAGGAGTTGTCAGTGGGTAACTTGATTACATGGTTTCCTGGGAAAGTCCCCCTGTGAGGTCAAGGCTCCACCAACAAATGCTCCTTTATTTTCTCCTTTGGTCTTTGGACTGCCGTTTAAATTAGTTGAAGCCTGCCGGCCCTAAGCTGTATGCAAGTTGATGTGCTGGTGCTAATGCAGTGCAGCAGTGTGGATTCGGGCACAAACAGCATGCCTGAACTGTAAGAGTGTGATTAGTATTTGGTGACATAATTGAAGAGAGCTGGCAGGTGCAGTGCAGCCCAGCTTGGGTATGGCTGGCAGTGACAAGAGAAATGAATGAAAGCGGGAAGCTTCCGGCCCTCTCTGCAGGAGAACTTTCCCTGTAATGGGGTGCAAGCTCTATTCCTGACATGGCAGTTGCCTCTGAGGAACCCCCACCCTTGCATCCATGAGTAGGAACCCCCACCCTTGCATCCATGAGTAGGAACCCCCGCCCAGCAACCCACAGCCCTAGGGAAATGCCTGCCTCTCCTCTTCCTCCCAGCAGCACACCTGAACCAGACCCCACCTAGAGTTCTGCAGGTGGTAACCATGCCTCTCTTGGCCTAAACATTCCTGTTCCTACCGTCAGATCTATGGGTGACGGCAAGAGGCAACAGAGCTTGCTTTCACATCACTGGTCCATGTGCCCTAGGAGCATGCACTGGGTTAGAGCAGAGGTTTCACACTTTATGACTTAAAAGACACCTATCAATCTTATTAACCCAGTGTACACCCAAATGGGCTTCCCAGGTGGCACCAGTGGTAAGGAATCTGCCTGCCTATGCAGGAGATGCCAGAGACACAGGTTTGATCCCTGGATTGGGAAGATCCTCTGGAGAAGGGCATGGCATCCCACTCCAGTATTCTTGCCTGGAAAATTTCATGGACAGAGGAGCCTGGGGGGCGACAGTCCACAGGGTTGCATAGAGTCAGACACTACTGAGCATGTATGCACTCATGCCCAAACACACCTCAGAAAAACAATACTGACCTTTGCCATGTGATATCCATTTTAATATTTTCTTTTCTCCATATGCTGCTTAATTTAAAATGCTCATCTCCGTACACCAAATTGATTTTGCAACCCCCAAAATGGGTGCCCACTCACAGCTAGAAATGTGGATAGAATTTGGGTGGCGGCTCCTCGTAGCTCCACACCAGGAGATCAGGCTTCGACCATATGAGAGCAATGGGTTCTACCTGATTCATTCAAGAATATTTACTGAGCACCTGCCAGGTACCAGGCACTTGCACAGGTGCTGGCATATGGGGTTAAATCAAATAAGGATCATCTCTTGACTCCTGGGCCCAAAGTTAGTGGTGGAAAAGGATTCACATGGAAAAACATGCTTTGAATCAGCCTTTTGAAAATATAGTCAATCACGTACACATGCAAAACTGAACCAATCCTATTTCAGGATAAGACATTCCAGATGACTTTTAAGGAAATTTCAGATTTGGAAATTATTTCTGACTTGGTATCCACTTGGTGCGCATTAGCACTTGGCTAGGAGAGCTTCATGTTCTAATCAATAACATTTAGATCTCCCCTAGGTATGAATCAGAGATCCTCGTTTTATGAGCACACAAATATGGAATGAATTCTGCTTCCTCAGGGACCACTCATTCTAAAACAAACATGAATTTTATTGACATTGGCCTTTAAGTGTGTGAGACCAAGTCAGTACCTACAAGTTAGGAAATAACCAAAATTGACCCCATATCCATGAATGGTGGGGAGAAAATAGCAAATTGTTTGCTACAAAGAGAGTTTCACTACACAGACCGGTTCCTCCGTGCTGGTCTGCAGCCATGCCTCACAAAGCTTCATGCAGACACTTATAAACCAGAGCACCAGGTCCTACACTAGTCCCTGGGAGAAGCACTTACTCTGCCTCTAGCCTAAGCTATGTCCTTGCAATACGTTCATTCAAGTGCCCTTGAACTGGCAACACCACACTGGGCAGAGCATACACCTAATCAACAGTTACTTCAACACACAAAAATATCTTCCCTCACCCCCAAATCTTCTGGTGAATCAGATGCTTATCCTGTGGGTTACTATACTCTCTGGGATCCTCTGCTAACTCCCACATTACTCAAGTCCCAGGGTAAGAAGCACAGGCCTGGGGCTATGGCTGCTAGCATTACTTAGGGGTTGGGGGTAGTTATTACTAGGAGGAAGTGATGTGTGTCGGGGAACATAGCATTTTTGGCTCTTGAAGTCAGAGTGGCCCCACTGCTTTTTATTATCCAATAGTGGCTCAGACAGTGAAGAATCTGCCTGCAATGCAGGAGATCTGAGTTCGATCCCTGGGTTGGGAAGATCTCCTGAAGAAGGGAATGGTTACCCACTCCAGTATTCTTGCCTGGAAAATCCCATGGACAGAGGAGCCCGGAGAGCTATAGTCTATAGAGTCGCAGAGTCAGACGCGACTGAGCAACTAAAACTTTCACTATTGCTTCAAATGAGGGACTTCAAAAGCAGCAACTGTTAAAGCTTTAGCCATCATCTTACCCCAAACACCTACAGAATTCTAATACACCCAATGTTTATTATGCACTCCACTCTACTTTGGGCTTCACTCATAGCTCAGTTGGCAAAGAATCTGCCTGCAATGCAGGAGACCTGGGTTCTATCCCTGGGTCAGGAAGATCCCCTGGAGAAGGAAATGGCAACCCACTCCAGTATGCTTGCCTGGAGAATCCCATGGTAGAGGAGCCTGGCAGGCTACAGTCCACGGCATCACAAGAATTGGACACGACTTAGTGACTAAACTACCACCACTTCACTCTAAGCACTTTTTAAAGCACTTATTTACTTTTGGCCACCATACGGCATGGAGGATCATAATTCTTTGGCCAAGGATCGAATCTATGCCTTCTGCAGTGGGAGCATGGAGTCTTAACCACTGGACCATCAAGGAAGTCCCAGCACTCATATTTTTAAAACCTATATGATGCTTAGAACAACCTTGTAAGACAGGTATTAACCTTAACCCCATTATACAAAGAAGAAAACAGAGGTCACACCGCTAGGAAACCACACAGGTTAAGCCAGATGGGCCGCAAAGTGCACTGCGCTCTCAATCATGGTTCTCTGCCTGCCCTTGAAGTGCTGTGGATGTGGGTAAACACCATTTAGAGGCATGATGTGCAACAGGAATGTTTAATATGACTAATCTTCATGCTCTGAGTAGATCTTAAAATTTTTTGAAGTCTACTCCCTTTCCAGGTTTTTATGGAAGGCACATGGAAGTTTAAACATACCACCTTCTCAGGCTGCTGCTTCCCTTGACAAAATGGAAGAGAATCAAGGTCACTGCAGAAGTAGCTTCAACCTGAGGTCTGGCTCTCAAGTTGTTCTGTTGATTGGAATTGAGAGACCTTAAATCTTCACACTTAAATGCCCAGTTTTTCCGAGAGTGAGGCAAGGCCACCCAGAAGGGGCAGGCAGGTTTGCAGAGGGAGGACCACTTACTCAGGAAGAACGGGAGTGAAAACCCAGCAGTTTACATATCTTGACCTTACCCACATATGCATACCATGCCCAGGGCCTGGACCATATCCAGGTTATGGGCACAAGTATCAATAAGGAAAAAGAAAGGCTTGACTCAACTCTGACCCACGGTTGGCACCTAAGGGCTTCATCAGTCCTCATCTTTCCCAGCAGGTCCCAACCACAGCCCCCTCCTGAACACAGTCTTTGGTCCATGCAGGTGGTCAAAGAGGCTCCCAAGCACCAGCAGGAGGATGCACAGGATAAGCTGCTGGAGAAAGCCCAGTGTGCCCAGTGCTTGTTAATCAGGCATTTCTGTGGGCTGCTGCTCACATCCGTGGGGCCTTCCCTGAGGGCTCACATGGTGAAGGATCTGCCCGCAATGCAGGAGATCCAGGTTTGATCGCTGGTTCAGGAAGATGCCCCGGAGAGGGGAATGGTAACCCACTCCAGTATTCTTGTCTGGAGAATCCCAGGGAGGGACAGAGGAGCCTGGCGAGCTATAGCCTAGGCAGTCACAAAGAATCAGACACGACTGAGTGACTAACACTTTTATATATCCACAGTACACATGTCTAGGGCTGCCCAAGGTCAATGTTTAAGGATATACAAGAATCACTTGAGAGGTTTGAAAAACAAAAATCCCAGATTCTAGGACCTCAGGGATTCTGGAATATTCTGACCACCCTAGGTGAAAAGCTTCACTGTGGGTAAACTCTCCTCGGCCGGTTTGCGTATGGTGTGTTCTACACTTGACTTTAAGCACCCTGGGGTCAGGGACTGCTTCAATCTTCTTTATTTCCCCAAAACCCAGCACAACACCCAGTTCACTGAATGAGTAAGTAACGGTTAAAACTCATCACTCCACATAGATGAAGCTATGGTGCCCTGTCCTTTAAGCTACTGAGCATGACACATAGCATTTGATTTACCCAGGGTGACAGACAAGGCTGATTTAATCCTAGAGGAATCTGAACCGAGAATTGGCAGTGTCTCATTGCCTTTGCCAGAGTAACAAGGTGAAGGATAGAAAGTGGATGTGCTACCAGCAAGTCTAGTTTTCACAGAGAGATGTGTTTAGCTTTTCAGTGAGGGACAGACGTAGGACCTTGTCCTTGCTCTAAATAAGGCTTAGACTGATTTGTCTGAAGGTCAGAGGATCGTGAAGGTGGAGCAAGGTCTTTCAGGGCATGGAATGGTGGTCTTCTCACTCTTTTATGTGGATTCCTGGGGTAAGCCCAGAACGCAGGGGTTTAAACCAGCTCCCCAGTTGACTCTGAAGCCACGGTGGATTAGCACCTTTATGGGATTGTCAGCTTGAAACCAGCAACACTGATTTCCTAGTCTGAAACTTAGTGGGCAGAGAGAGGGTGGCAAGGATAAGAAAAACTTTCCCTCTGGGAAGAGTGAAATTTTATACTTTAAGGTCTATAGGTGGGACATAGGACAATGTGCCCTGTTGTTAAGTACCTGGAAATGTGTTGGAGTCACAGTACTCACTTCTCTGGAATTTCATTAAAAACAGGATCTGATAAACAGGCTGAGGATTGGACTATGCGTCCTTCTAAATATATTGTCAGCTCTATATTTCTGTCCTACCGTGTCATTCTCATACTTTATAAATGTGTAGAGCTCTGGAGGGTGGGAAAATAAAATTATGATAGTTATTGCCATCCTTAGCATGGCATTCAAAGCTTCCCTACCTTACATTAGGCTTCTCAGGTGGTGCTACTGGTAAAGAACCCGCTTGCCAATGCAGGAGACCTGAGACACTGGTTCAATTCCTTGGGTAGGGAAGATCCCCTGGAGGAGGGCATGACAACCCACTCTAGTATTCTTGCCTGGAGAATCCCATGGGCCAACAAGCCAGTGGGCTGCAGTCCATAGGGTCGCAAAGAGTCGGACATGACTGAGGCACTCAGCATGCACGCACCATCAGGAATATTATCTAGCTGACGTGTACCAGCAAGTGTGTACAGAGGTTGAAAACACTGATATCCCCCGTACTGGCTTGCAAATCATGACTGTCACAAGCCAGCAACTACCCCCATTTGCTGGATTCTCCCCTGGAATCCCTATGATGTGGAAAACAAAGAATTAATGCCTGGCACATTCTAGGCATTAATTCTAGGACCCAGATGGAGCCTAGTCCTCCATGCTGTCAAAATATTTTGAATATGACCTCCAGCTTCCACATTCCCAGAACACACAACTTACTTTCATGTCTCTGGGCTTCCACTTGAGCTACACACTCTGCTCAGCGTATCCTTCTCTCAACCCTCCAAAACCTCTCCTGTTTCAGATCTTCGGTTCAAACACAACCTTCCCCACTGAGTCTTCCCCAATCCCAATCTCAGTTCCCCAAAACCACTGGTCCCTCTTCAACAGCTACAGTGCCTTTTTTCTTCAACCCCCCCCCCCCCAATTTTAAAAGCCCTATATTTTGTCCTGCTTTAGGTATTCATCGACAAATTCCAACTGATCAACCTCTCTGACTCTTGAGATTTTAAAAATAGATTTATAGGAAAAATGGTATTGTTCGATCAATTTCTAGGAAGCTGGTCCCTGGGCTAGCTGACCACCTCTATGACGTGAGCACTGTCTTAGCTGATAAGATCCTTCCTACATGAGGACATGCTTTGGCCAGTGAGGGACTTGGAGACCCAGCTTCTGGGTTGTGGCTTAGAAGAACTGCAGTGGTGCCTCGGTAAGTTCCAGCACAGAGGTGGATGCAAAGTCCATGAATAGATTTAAAACAAACAAACAAAAAACACAACCCCCCACCCCAATAAAATAATCACTACACAGCAGCTTCCAGGGACAGAGGGGCTTCCTAGCATACTCAACTCTCCTCAGTTAAGCCGGCACAGTGGCTGTGGGACAGACCTGCCCCACGGAAGTGGCCAGCACCCCTTCAGCCTCCTGCTTCTCTAAACTGCCTTCTTTCTTCCTTTCAGTTTCTAGCCTCTCGTTACAATCGGGAAACGAGCATCTCAACACACATTATTAGGCTGTATAATCCAGGGCAAGGATCAGATCTTGCTGACTCTTCCAGCTTCCATCACATCTAATGATTATATTACCAGACACAGACAGCACTTATTAAACGCCAGCTTCGTTCGATACACTGACCAAGTCATACCATCCGATTATTAGGTTCTGCCGTTAGCCCCATGTACGTATGTGGAAGCTGAGGAAGAGAGAGGTGACGTGCTTTGTCCCAGTCACACCTGGGCACTATCCCAGCCCGAAGTCTGGCTCCACATCCCTTGTTCTTAACTACAACTCAATGTCTAACATGCTGCAGATGTACAATAAAGGTTTGTCGAATACAGAAACAAGTGTGCCCTGGGGTTCCTTGGCTAACAGGACACTGCCTATTTTCACAGGGATGCGGGCAAGCACTTGACATCCTCAAACTTCCCCCAGATGACCTGGAGCTAAGTCACCCCCTCACATGTACTGTGTGCCTGCAAACAGCACTCACTGGGGGAGAAGTGGCAGAGACCTGATGCCTGGGGGTAAATGAAGGACTACAGACAAGTGTGCGACTGTTCACAGGGTCCGAGGGGGGAAAATGCTCGGAAGTGGTTTGACCACTTCAGGAACAAGACATCTATACCAATCAGTAGAGCAGAGTGAGAGGCTGTGGATGCGGAAAGAGCGCGTGGACGGTCACAGCGGGGCAGGCTGGCAGGGCATTTCTTTTCTTTCTCCTCCCCGTGGGCTGACCACGCCGGTCTGTCTCGATTCCCAGCCATCTGTAAAGATCTCTCAGCCTCCACTGGCCTCACTGACAGAGCGGCGGGAGGAGGGCGGGGAGCAAGGGGTCATTTGTCACTGTCGGGAGATGTGCTGCACACAGCAGGGTTGGCTTTGCTCCCTGCTGCTCCTGCAGCCAGAGCTGCAAACCTTGAAAAAATGCAGAGCATGCACCTCGAAAACATCCATTCACCATCGCAGCTTGCGGATCATGGGAGAAGCCCCTCCCGACGCGGGGCTGACCCGCTCTGCCTTCAGCCCGGGCCCCACCGAGCTGGGAACAAGGGGGCTCCTCAGGAACCTAATCCCTGTCCCGGCCAACCCCCAATCTACTACAGTCTTCCGAGGTCTGGGGTTAAAATTCTCTGAGATGCCATCCAAACCCCTCCTCTCTCCATTAACTCTGATTTCCAGATTGCTTTCCACCATCAGACTGCAGCCAAGGTGGCCCATAATCATTAAATTATGAAAATACAAGTGGCTGGGAGGAAATGAATCCCAGGTTTAACTCAGGAATGGCCTGCTTTCTCGTGAAGTGATTATAAAATTAAAATGTGCTATTTCTCTGGTGAGTATAAAAAGCCTCCTTGGTGAAGTCTATGGCCCCACAGTAATGTCAGGATTTGCACCAAGGAGGGACTGCACGCACCTCAACCACGGGAGTCAGGGACTTCTGCAGGTAAATTTCCAAAGACTGGGTTAAAGGTGATTAAAATCAAGAAGAGGAGGAGGACAGAGTTTGAATTTTCCAATTACTCTTGAAAACTCAAAAGTCAAGCTGCTAGGAAATGCAAGCTTTCTGAGCAGGACTAATAATGCTGAGCTAATTAGACCCACAGGCATGGCCAACATATAAATTCAGCCCAAAGGAGGGACACTGTCCCTTTCAAAACTGCCTGGGGATCAGTGGAAAAGCTAATGAGGAGTGTCAGTTGGGGCTGCTTTTTTAGGTGGTCCTCAGGAGGACACAGCCTGGGGTTTCTGTAACAGGGCTTCTGTGCTTGGTTCAATAAATCAATTTATATTAAAACGCGGGTACAGCTCTGGAGCTGGCTTCATAAAGCATTCTGTGGCATTTCTCAATCTGCTTATCCCCTTCCCTGCCAGCCTGCCTGAATGCACCATCAGAGGGCATTGAAAAGAGCAATGAAGAAGGTGGAAGACACTAAACTATTTGTGGAACCTGACCCAGCAGCTCTGCACCACGCTGGGGGTGCCTCTGGTGAGTTTCTCTCCAGAAGACATTTGCATGGCTGGTAAGAAGCCCAATGCTGGGGGGCTGCAACGCTCAACCCGGAGCTGGGCTCCAGGCTTCACACTGAGAATAAATGTCAGCCTCAACCAGAAAGGAAAAGGGTTGCGAGTGAAGCTGCTTTTCAAACCGATCCTCAGGGTCTGAAATATTCTCCAAGAAGTGAAAGAAAAAAACAAGATGAATAAAAGTGCCAACGGCTAGCACAGTCTAGGAGGTGGTGGAGAGGGGCTGGAGGAGGGAGGTGTGTTACTGACCAGGGCAGATGGAATGGTCAGCAGGCTTGCCAGAGAGGGACGGCTGCAGACCAGACATCCCTAAACACAATGACCTTTGCCCCCGAAGGTCTGAAGAGTAGAGGAAAGCCCATCTCCCACTTCTGGACTTGGAGTCCAGCAGCAGCAGGGTCAGAAGCCACAGAGCACGGCCACAACATTCTGCTCTCCCCATCTTGGCTCAGCTATCTTTTTAACTCCTTGCTACTGGGTTGTTCAATTACAGACAGCTCCCGGCATTGCCCTCCACCCCAATTAAACCCTTACATTACCTAGACTGCAGTGCCATCTGCTAAGACTTTATGTGATGATGGAAATGTTCTATATCTGCCATGTCCACCTCAGTAGCCACGAGCCACACGTGGCCACTGAACAACTGAGATGCGGCTGCTGTGACGTGGGAAACCAATTTTTACTTTTAATTAATTTTAACTAATTTAAATTGAAATGGTCCCTGGGGGCTAGTGGCCACTCTGCCGGAGAGGACATGGAACAGAAAAGTTTCCCTTTGCCTTCATAAAGGTAGTGAGTGCTGAGAGAAGAAAATGGCGGTGGACGGCACTCTGTTCCCAGGGGAAAGCCTCTAATTTATCAGCTCTCAGTTTCAAGGGAAGTAGAGGAGGGAACAATTACCCTGATGCATCATCAAGTCGGAATCACAAAAGAGTTAAGGGCTGCAAGAGACAGAAATGAAAGGTTACCATCACTGGAATTTTCCTAATGGAATCTGTCTTTTTCAGAAGCTCGGAAAAGCAGTGCAAAGCCCACCCCCACTGGAGGCTGGCAGAGAAGGGCACAGGAAGTATTTTATAAACAAGAGACCCTAGGCTTGGGATTTGCCCAGGGCCCCAGAACCACGGCAGAGTGAGGACTGGTGCCCAAGCAGCACTCTCTTTCCTAAGTAAGCCATGCCATCTCATGTTACTGGTCCCTGAAATAAGACCATTATAAACGTTAAAATGGCTTTGCTTAAAGAAAGAATTTTGGTGTACTTTACTGTTAACCAGAACCATCTGGAAGCAATCTTGCATTCACACGATGGACTTGTCCTCTTTGGCCCTCGCTCTCAACAAATCCCATCAGCCCAGGAACAGCTGCTGGAGAGTCTGGCCCAAAGCCAGGGGTGAAGCTATGGCCCCCTCCCATGTGCTCTGGGGTGTGTGTGTGGGGGCCCAGCCTTGCTCATCACCCCATGCGGCCAGACACAAAGCACAAAGAACACAGATCCTACACGAGAAAGCGAAATCACCCGCAGTCACAGGAGCGGGCACTTGGTGCCACAAAGCCAGCTGTGAGAAACTGTTGTTTTAACTCGGGAACACAGATGCTTGCCAGCAAATAACGGCCTGAGACGGCTCAGAGGGGAGTGGGTCAGGACGCTGGGCTCACAATGCCAGCTAGTGAGCATCGTGCAACAGACAGCAGCTCCACACAAAGGGCTGGTGAGGAGGGACACGGCTCATACCAAGTCCAAGGCCAAGGTTCTGGCGCCAGGACCGAGGACATCCAGCACAGAAGGTGAGAGCTGGGACATGTCAGGGACTGACTCAGCATCCAGAGTGCTGTTAGAAAACGCCTTTGTGGGGCTTCCCTGGTGGCTCAGAGGTAAAGAATCTGCCCGCCAGCGCAGGAGACATGGGTTCAATCCCTGGTCTGGGAAGATCCCCCATGCCGCAGGGTAACTATGCGTGTGTGTCCCAACTACTGAGTCTGGGCTCTAGAGCCTGGGAGCTGCAACTACTGAAGCCCACATGTCCTAGAGCTCGCGCTCCACAACAAGAGGAGCCACAGAGGGAAGCCCGCATACCAACAAAGACCCACCCACCACAGTAAAAAACAAAACACACAAAAACAAAAGATACAAAACTTGATCTATTTATAAAATAATTTTTAAAAAAGAGAGAGAGGAAAAAAAAGCCTTCGTAAATCAAACCACTGTGCAAACTATCTGAGCAGAAAGGAGGTAGGGGAGCCAGGGACGAGACAGATTTCATTAGGAAGGTCTGGGTGACAATAACCTTTTGTCCTCTATACAATCTGGGCCTGCCAAGCTCCATGGTCTCCGAGAAAGCACGAGGGTGGGAGAGAAAGAATCCCCATCAGAAGGCAACAGACTCATCCTTAATTATGAGAGCGGGCTTCCCGGAGCTGACATCCTCTCCCACACTTCCTCCCGGCTGCAGACACACCACAGAAAGCTGGCAGGATGCTCCTCTAATGAGAGCAGTCGATTTTCCTAAGTAAAGGAAATCTGGTGCTTTGGGGATCGTCCCCATCATCACCACCCCCAAACCACACACAGACTTTTAGTGACGAGTGTGAAGCATCACAGTTTAATTTGGCCAACAGTCCATTGGGTCAGATTGAGAACTGGAAAAATGACTACCTCAGCAGCTCCTGAAATGTTTTATTTCATCCTCTTGTCCTCTAAAGGGCTGGCAAGGAGACACTGATCCTGGTAGATGGAGGTCCCCTGCTTAAATTTCCACCGCAGCTCAGAACTGAATAATCATGTTTACTCTCACTCTGAAGAAAAGTTGATCCATTGTATCAGAAAGAGCTCCAGGCTAAGAATCAGAAGCCTGGGTTATTCTGACATTTTTGCATTCATGGCCACTTAAGTAAGTGTAAGCCTCTTAATCCCTCTGAGCCTTAATTTGCTCAGCTGCAAAATGGGAATGAGGAGGAGGACTCCTCTTTGGGCATTTGACAGTTTAGCACCAGACTGAACAGTGTACCCCTGAAGTGAGGTCACCTTGGTTCACAGACTGGCTTCTCTCCTTACGAGTTGTATGACCTTGAGCAACTTGGCCCATGTGCCTCAGTCTCCTCATCTGTAAAATGGACCTAGTTCATAGGAAGTGTGTAAAGGTCTCATCACTGTGAACCAGCCCCATGACCAGTAGGGACAAGCAGGCAGATAAACATTTCCACAACTAGGTCTTTGCTGCAAAGTTTCAACAGCTTGGCAATGGATGAACCCTTACTTGTTAGAAAGGTTTACAAGTTCACAGGCCAAGACTAATTCTGAAGCCAAGAAACATAAAGGAGGGCTGGGTGAGGACTTACCTGTCTTCTTGAGCACGATGCATTCCCAACACCCACCAGTCCACCTTCAACCAATCCCAACACCTTGGCAGTAATTTGGGGCTTTCATGGAAAAAGAGGCTGCAGATCCTTGCCTCTTTCTGTTTAATTCATTTGCCAGCCTTTCTCTTTCTAATAGACAACTCAGAAAAATAGGAAACCGGGAGTCCATGTTTCTTAAGTCCTGAAAAAATAACTGCTAGGTTTGAGGCTTTCCGTTAGAGGTAAAAAAACATTCTTTAAAAGAACTCATTAAAGCTGGGAGGTGGGCAGAAGGAGTTTACATAGGCAGTAGTCTAAATTGGTTTTAAACTTCCCAACTTCTTCCAACAAAGATAGATCTCTCCTTTTCCATAAGTGTCACTTTCAAATCCTAAGTAACAACAGATAGGAGATAAACAAAGATGTCCATCAATCTCTGCTTGTAGCCAAAGTTGGGAGCCAACAATCATGTAGGGAACTTTGCTGAAACAAATGAGCAAATCACATCTGACTGAAGCCATTCTCAGTCTTGGCTTCTCGGTTATTCGGTACCTTCTGTGGAGTTCTGCACAGTTAAATACAGCCCATTTATGGACTCTTCACTTGCTAAAGACCCTGCCAATGCATGTGTGTGCCTGTATGTTAGATAGAGAGCAAAAGAGAGTAACTGTGTGTGTATAAACCTGGATGGAATCTAATCCTGAACTTATCTACATTTAAAAAAAACTGTAAAAGGGGGTAATCTTTCGCCATTTGTTTACCAAGTTTGTTGTGACTGCTGAGATCTAATTTGCCTTTTTGGCATAGAAAGAAAATACAAACAGCCTTGCCTCAAGCTCAACATGGCTTGTGTGCTGGCTTCTCATTCCTACCCTTCCCATCAACCATCTGTGTGTCCGCCACCCCCATCCACTTCTGTCAATCACACCTTTCATCCAATAATCACAGCCTGTCAACTACACGTCAGGCACAGGATGAGGCACTGGGCTGCCTCTCTGGGGGCTGGCAGACCACTATAATTAGAGTAACTGATGACTTACCCCTTACATTTATCCCTTGACCAAAACCATCTAGTTTCTTGTTTATTTCCTTGCTTTCTCTGCTTTCTGCTTCCATCCCTCTATTTGGCTCTGGAGATCTCATATCCATATTTCTATGATAATTTTTCTCTAGATATCTGAATCTGCTTTCTCTCCTGGTCATTCTCCCTCTCTTACTGTATAATAACCTTCCTAAAGCATTGCTTTTATCATTTCATTCTCCTCAGCAACACAAAAGTGTAACCAGCAGGGTCTCACAGTAAACCTCAATTTCTCTGTCTGGCTTCCCACATTCTCAATTATGCTCTCCCGGTACCATCTCAGCCTGACTTCCTACAGCCACACCCTTCCCCCATTTTGGCCATTTTCCTCGATGTCTGTTAGCTTTGCTCTTTTTGTTTATGTGTTTATAACCACGTGGGTTCCTAAACTGGAATGATTTTCAGTCCACCTCTCCAAATTCCACAAAGACCAGACCAAACGCCTCTACAGTTTTCTGAATTACATGAACCCTCACCTGAAACTTTTCTGTAAGGAGTGCTGATTCTGCTGATTGAATAAAAATACATTTGCAAGGAAACCCATTCTGGAGTAACAAAACTTCAGAGCTCAGAGCAGTAAATATGGTAAACCCTTTCTGATAAATCCAATCATGTTTTAGAGCAGGAGTATTTTTAAGCCCTGCTGCAACCACTCAAATGCTCTGCTGTCGCATGAAGTGACAGATCAAACATAAACAAAAGAATGTGACTGTACTTTTCAAAGTTATTTACAGGAAGAGGTGGTTGTCGGGGCAGGGGGTTGGAATTTGGTTCTCGGACTGCAGTTGCTGACCCTGCTCTAGAAGAAGGGTGGATACTGGTGAGGCTCTCTTTGGATGAGAAAGGACAACTGGACATGCCTCAGGATAACCTCTGATCCTGGCCGGGCAGCTCGACTATTCCTTTAAGACAATACATACCCTTGGAGTGGATTTTCAGCCTGGAAGTCATCCCTATGGGAGTTTGGGCTGTGACCATCTGTTACAGCTATTTTGGTCAAACAAGAAGAGATAATGAAATCTACTTTGTAGCCTGTGTTGGGGGCGTGGCAAGGAAAGTGGCCACTGTCTCATTCTGCTGTCCTCTAGACTGTCGAGGGGCTCCCCGGTCAGGATCGCAGGATCTTAGAGCAAACCTTCCCCTACGTTCCTTGGTGCCAGGCACTGTCCCCTCGCTTCGTCCTTACACCAACCTTATGAAGTTTCAGTACTTTATCATCGTATCTATTTTCAGTTGGAATAAACAGATGAGGTCTTAGTCAATGTTAACTACTGACCCACAGAAATGGTTTGGGGGACTTATATAGGTACGTGTGTTTGGAGAATAAGATGCCCTTTGCCAAGAGCTCTTTTGTGGTGAAAGGTGGTGAAATAATGACAGCTCATTACCGCTGGTCCTTACGCCCACCCTTCAGAGAGTATTCTTTACATTTTATTCATGGGAAACTGAACTCACAGGGGTTAAGTAGTTTATCCAACTCTGGCTATTCCGAAAGGTCAGAGTTATGATTCAAATTCAAGCTGGTCTGGCCAAATAGAGCTTTGGCTCATTCCTTTGAGCCCTGTTACCTCCTTAAGTAACTGTGACCTGAAAAAACCAAGTTTAATGTGTTTTAAAAGCCCCCAAATTCCTGCTCTGTGTGAAGTGGGGGATGACATCAGCTTGGTGGGTCTAGTATCCTTAGGGAGGGCCTCAGAGAGCAGAGAAGCAAACCAACACCCAGATCTGAGAACAGCAGAAGCGGGTGTAGACCCTTTTCCTTCCCCACCAGCCCAGGGCTCCGCCTGCACCTCCTGATCCAAACTGCAGAACTGATTTTCATGGTGGCGACGCTGCCTTCACGGACACTGTGGAAGTGCCCAGGCAGAGGGAGGCATGTTCTTACCAGCCTGTCATATTAAAATCCCTGTAGAGCATCTTCTTTCCAAGTTCCTTCCTCTGTACTCTCCTTGGAAACTCCAAATGTGTGAACTCATTTCCCAGCAAGTGAGGCTGCATGAATGCCTAATAGCAAAAAAAGAAGAAAAAGAAAAAAAAAAAACCACACATATTTAGAGGAAAAAATAAGATCCAAGGATGTTTCGCAAATTGACACAGGCCACATTTATGAAATTAGAAAATGGTTTTCAAATGTTCAGGGAGATGAATAGATTTAAGAACCTGAATACAATATCAACAAATAAAAATCACAAATGTCATTTATAAAAAGACATGACTCTTTCATGTGAGATGATAAATTAATTGTAATCGGAGAAATATATCTCTAAAGCAAGAAAAAGGTTCACTTTATAATTCAAATTCAAGATGGTTTCATTTGGTTGAGCGGCAGGAAAGCTCACCCTGACTCTCTCCTCCTTAGCTTTCTCTGCTGGCCTCCTGCGCATATTCCTAGTTATCACGGCCTTGGCTCTGAAAGCTGCGTGTGGGTCTCCATGTCAACACAATGGCCTGAGAGAGAGGGCTGGGGCTGTATGCACCAGACAGGAACTTTCTGTTGGACTCCCTCCATTTTGCTCTGCAGTAATTTGATCATGTAATTGGAAGACTGTTCCAGAGCAGATGGCTTCTTCCCCTCCCCCAAATCTCTGTTCACACTACACAGGTCTTGAGCAAACAGCCACTTAGGGAATTGCTGTGAAACAACAAACAGTCTCATTGTCACACTCCAAATTCAAATCCAGTTATCCAAGAGACGAAATGCTCAAGTATGAACTTCCCTGCTTGGAGTCTACACATCGTAGGCAGACCTGCCCCGGATCTGCCCTGTACCAAGCCACATACCTGCTTGTTAGTGGCGTACTGGAATGGCTCTCTCTTTCTCTGGCAGAGAAAGAGAGAGCAGAGCAGATCACGGCCTGGCACTGCAGGAGAGCCGGGGCTCCCTGCCACAGGACAGATGGCCGTGTCCTTGGCCTGCTGGAAATAGACGTCTCCCGCAGCCTCTTTCCCAGGACCCGACACCAGCCTATCTTCCGCTGATTCTCATGGTGGTTCAGAGGTCTCTGTTGGATGCTAGCCATTAGAAGCCAAGTGTATTAGGAGTCAGAGGCAGCCAAGCTGAACTGTCCCCAGGCTGGTCAGATTGGACCAGCCAACAGAACTCTGAGCCAGGGAAGCTGAGCAGGCATGAGGACAGGAGGGGCAGGATGGGGGTGAGAAGAGGGGCTGTCCTGTCTGCTGTATCCCTGACAGGTTCCAGGTCAGGGGGGAATTCTGGAGTTTCTCTGAGGGGCTTTGAAACCTCTGCTGGAAACGAGCCTTGTGCTGCCTATAAGTATCAAGGACACTAAAACACTGGGTTTTACAGAAAGGTTCCCTGGAAAGGAAGAAGGGAACTAAAACTCAGCACAGGTCAGTGGGGTGGGCTTTGGATTCAAATCCAAGTTCTGCACTGATAAGCTCAGTGATTTTCCTGGGTGACTCAACTGCTTGGGCCTCAGTTTCTTTCCTTGCACAGTGAGACTAACTGCAGACTTATTTCATACTATTTGAATAATGAAATGACATCTAAAGTGCACTGATCATGATGGTCTCTGTTTATAAAAAGAAAATAATTTACCCATCTAATGGTTGTCAAGTCTTATGTAGTATTTTGTAAGCTCTCATTTCACACCCCTAACAATTTTAGGGCAGGACCTAATCTGTGGGGCCCATTGCAAAAGGAAAATATGGAGCCACTATTAAAAATTAAAAATTTGAAGATGGCGACAGTGGAGCATTAAGCCAAGTGCAGACTCTGCGCAACTGCAGAAATCGCCTCCTTGATGGCAGCTGTACCTACAGAGTAGATACAATTTTATTCCTCTCCTTTATTTTGGTCGACCCACGAAAACGAAGGACCAAAGGCATCAGTAGTCAGTGAACAGCACCATCTGTCATATACCCCCTGTCATCTCTCAAAATTGTGGGACTGTATCAGCATGGTGTTTTTGTCTATCTCCTTGCCTTCTAAGCTGGAGTGACATTGACCTAGGGGTTGCCACATGTCAGGTACTTGATAACACCTTATGTTATTACCTTAGCAATTCTATGAAGCAGATGTCATAGGCTCAATTTACAAATGAGGAAACTAAGGTCCAGAGAGGTTAAGACACTTAGCCTAAGGTTATCAGCCAGGAATGGGTGATTCTAGGGTTTGAGCTTAACATCAAACCCATAACCTCCATCCTAACCCATATGCTGGTCCTTTAACCTGCACACACATTAACAAAAAACAGTGAACAGGCAACAGCGGGCCTGTTGCCGTGCCAAGTCTGAACCACAAACAGGCACGTGTGAGGATCTGGTTAATAAAATTACAGGTCTGCACACAGCTGGGCCACAAGGATGTTCTTCAAATAGCGAGAAATCGTTTAATAACACGAGTGATTAAAGTAGTACAAATCCATACAAAAGGATTCCCTGAGGTCACATACAAAGGTGTCAGAGAGAATATGTAATTACACAGAAAGAGCAAACATACATTTATAAAAAGCAGGCTGCCAAACAATATGTGTCTGTGAGAGTGCATGTATAGAAACTTATGTATATCGTGTCATAGATATACAGATCTATCAAACTCAGAGATCGTGGAGGACAGAGGAGCCTGGAACCACCATAAGGTTGCAAAGAGTGGACAGGACTTAGTAACTGAACAACAACAAAAACCTTTAACATACACGCATGCATAAGTGAGTATGCACGTGTATAAATACAGGTACACGATACACAAACACACATATACATATATATATATAGACCACAACTAACAGGTTATGACCCCAAAGCCATGACCAAGCACGTTCTGAACCCTCGCGCCTTTACTGTTGGAATGTTTGCCTGGGCACTTGTACCAGGAGAAGTCTGCAGGGTAGCTACTACTGACAGGGGCCACCACACCTCTCCCTCTGGGGATGGGCAGGCTCAAAGGGACCTTGAACCCTCGATCACCTGTGACATCATTGTCCCTTCACATGCAGAGACTTTCAGGGTCTCAACAAACTACCTGCTTCTCCTGTTATAACAAGAGGCTATTGTAGTTCATCAATTCTAAGACGCCTTTTATTAGATGCGCCATTAGTTACCTCTAAGGGAGGGGAGAAAAGCTGCCAATTACACTAGACATTATGCTTTCTAATCACTTCAATTTTTAAATTTATTATTTTTAAAGAGCTCCTTTCAAAGTAGGCAAAACTATTATCTATCACTGTTTTGCAGGCTTCCCTGGTGGCTTAGATGGTAAAGAATCCTCCTACAATGCAGGAGACGTGGGTTCGATCCCTGGGTCGTGAAGATCCCCTGGAGAAGGAAATGGCAACCCACTTCAACATTCCCACCTGAGAAATCCCGTGGACAGAGGAGCCTGGTGGGCTACAGTCCATGGGGGTAGCAAAGAGTCCGACATGACTGAGCAACTAACACTCACACACATTTTGCATATTTAGGAAGGAATATGTAAATGAAGAGTATCTGTTAAGGTTGTTCCAAAACATTTTCGCATTTAGGATCTGACGGCACTCATCATTTTCCAGCTCTGGATTACCCTGTGTTCGTGATTTTCCCACAAGAGCAGGCTGTATTTCAGGGGCTCATTGGGTTTAACAACTTGTAGAAGCACTACAAGCCTCAGAGGCAGGGGTGCGGAGTTCTGAAGCCGGCTTTGTCATCCTCCAGAGTCTGCTTTCTTCCGATGCCTACTTGGGGGATGAGGCTGAGCAAGGCTGGTCACTCCTCCCTAAGTCCCTCTGCTGTACTGTTATCTCCCAAGGGACAGCAGCGCTTCCTTTTAGTCTGTGGGGTTTTCCTCCAGGTTGCTGAGTGAGCTCCTGTTCTGAACTTCAGTCCTGGTCTACTGATGTCTACTTATGCCCAGAAGATGACATCCATGTCATGCTGAACACCAGGCTGATAGCAACAATCAACTGTAAACTTCAGGTATGTCCGAAGGTAAGAGAGAAAAGGTATTTTATTTCTGAGGACTTACTGTGGTATTCAACCCCCACTAATACAATGCCACACCCTTGGGTTTCTCTCTCTGTGATCATTTTTCTGCCTCTGGCTAACAGCCACAGCACATTTCACATGCTATGTGGCACATTTTCCATTACAGTCATGCCCAGTATAGAATGCATGTGTATTCCATGTGTACTGAGGACATATCCCGCCCCCTGATGTATTTCTGAAAGTGAAAGTGTTAATTGCTTAGTTGTGTCCAACATTTTGTGACCCCATGTAGCCCACCAGGCTCCTCTGTTCATGGATTCTCCAGGCCAGAATACTGGAGTGCGTAGCCATTCCCCTCTCCAGGGAATCTTCCCAACCCAGGGATTAAACCCAGGTCTCCTTCCTTGCAGGCAGATTCTTTACCATCTGAGCCACCAGGGAAGTCCTTTTCACTATGCTTTAGAATGACCATTCCCATCCTAACTGTAGGCTTCCTTCTTAGCAGCACTTTTGATACTCACCCCAGTTTTATTTGTCAGACCTGATGGAGTTACTGCTGTTAAAGAAAGAAACAACTCAAGAATTAAGTACAAGTAGAACAAATAGGTGGCCGATGAATGAAAAATGAGATGCTACAACATAATGGGACACGTACCTGTTGTTTTCTGAGAAAAATGCTCATCAGTGAACCTATCGTGCAATACTCCTGAAAGTTTGCACAGTCTATCAGGTTGTCACACCAAAATACCACAGGCTGAGGGATTTAAAGCAGCAAAAAATTATTTCTCACAGACTGGAGTCTGGGAAATCTAAGATCAAGATGCCAGCAGATTTGCTGCCTGGTGAGGACTCTCTTCCTGGCTGGCACACTGCTGCCTTCTTGCTGCACCTCACAAGCTTTCCTCTATACTTTCATGTGGAGAGAGAAATCGAGCATGCTGGCATCTCTTCTTATCAGGAAACTAACCCTATCAAATCAGGGCCCCCTCTTATGACCTCATTTAACCTTAATTACTTCTGTAAAGGTCCTACCTCCAAATTCAGTACATTGGGATTGAGGGTTTCCACCCAGGAATGTGGGGGGAGGAATACACACCTTCAGTCCATCACATGGTCTTGTATGTACTTATGTTTATATATGTACATACACTCAAAGCCACCAAAATATTACACAGTATTATCTGATGGTTTCCTTTCTAACTTACCTATATTCATGAATATGTCTACCAGTAGAAATGGATTATTTTCATTTTGAAAATACTCTCAAATTTTAAACTAGGACTGAGAAAACTGTTGAGAGGAGTTTTACGGCCCTTTCATATTCCCAAAATTTGAGTCACTGGAAGGGGCAACCAGGTAGACACACCTGGCGCCAACGCAGGCGATGCTGAAGCCCTCTGCAGCCCAACAGCCCAGCATAGGGTCATCTTGTTCTCAGAAGTCGAGCGGCCCAGCAACTTGGGAACTCAGAAACTTCTTTAGGACCTGCCCAGCATCCAAGCAACATAGACTGGTTAGTGTTACTTCACTAGTGCTGGCCTGCCCTGCTGGAACCATTGCTCAAGTCAGCATTCTGGACTCTTGAGCCTCAAAAGTGACTTAACTCATAATACATGTAAGCACTACATAGACACAGTTTAGAGTCTGCAAAACATGGGAGCTGGGATGTGTTAGGTTCCTTTCAGCAATGAAATCCAGTGATTTTTCTGACTCCAAACTTGTAGGATTCACGGACAATTCTGGCATGTTTTTAACTCCACTGCTCATACCCAAGCTGCTCATAAACACATGTATGATTACTGCCCCTTCCCCAGGCATAGCTAAGGATGCTGGCGTATTAGAAACGTGGGCTGTAATGGGATCGACATCCAAGATGGGAGCAAGCACACATTACGGTCCCAGGTCGACCTGCAGAATGAAAATTCTCGACACTCTCCTTCACATTCCTTATTTATCTGCTATGCTGAATCTATTTTAGCTTTTTCTCTTTGATGGCGCTATTTGGATTTATGTATGTTAGAAACATCTGCATGGTGACGCAAGTAATACCAGATACACTTGAATATGTTCATTATTTTTAAAACCTCAGCCACACTCTAGTGCCCAGCATAGCACTGACCACAGCAAAGACTCTTAAGTATTTGCTGGAGGAATGAATACAGAACATTCTGACCTGCTTTACACAGTCACCTTTCAGTGACTATTACTTTATAAAGTAAGACAACATAGCTTTCAATTATTAGAAAAAGATAAAACTAAGACCCATGGCATTTACAATCTTGGACGCACATTACATATTTTGGATTTAGTTAACATTTTAACAATTCCATAGATACCTTCCTGTAAATTCTCAAGAATGTGGATACAGTTATGCCATTGAAAACTTCATGATATTCCACAGTCCTAAGAATATCTAAATATGTTGCCTCTTCTCTACCTAATAAGCACGCCGACTAGAAACCTAGAAACATATTTTACACTAAAATCCAATTTCAATTGTGCTAGCCTGCCCCATGTTAAAAAAACAAAAACAAAATCCAACAAACTAGACTTCTTTTTGTACCTCTATTCATCCTAAATCTTGAGGCTTTCCTTCAAGGAAGCATAACTGAATGCGGCTAACTAAAGGGAGTGGGTAGAGGTATATTTGGTGTTCAGCTGTGTACCATAAATGGCACCTGGGGGAAAAGGCTTGGTAACCAATGCCCTGGCAAAACCACAGGCAGGTAGCCGAGAGTCTTTTAAGGACTCTAGAGAGTGCAGGTTTGCTTAAGAAAAAAAAAAAAAAAAGAGGGTAGAACATATCCTTGCCACTTAATGAGAACCCATTTCCAGACATAGTTGTGTCTGGCCAGGAACAAGAAGTTTCTCTGGGGAGAGGATGCTGGAGTAATCACTGTGCCAAGAAATGGCAGGATATGGAGATGGGGCAGGAAGATCAAGCATCTTCTGGCTGCTCTCCTCTCTGGTCCGGGGCAGAAACCAGCATCAAGGGGAGAGGAGGCCGGTGAGCACAGTACTGTGAAGAAACACAGCCGTCCCGTCTCAGGGACAGTCTCTGAGTCACAGAGGGATTGAGCTATAACAGGAGAGGACAACCTGACAAAGAGAGGCCTTCTGGAATGTTCCAGAAAGTCTCAGTAGAGCAGAGTGCATCCCTGAACCCAGAGCAGATGGACCTGAGCCCCACCATCCTGGGATGGGGGAGAGCTCTGAGCATCCTGGCATGGCAGGGAGAAAACGGAGTGGAAGCAGGAATCCAGATCCCGGGAAGGGATATGTACACACTGGGTCCTGGAGGAGGCTGAGCACCAGGCCTCCTGCAGACACTGAGACAGTGGTTCCCAAGGTTACTAAAAACTGCTGCTGAGGAACACAAAATGTGTCCTTCTTTTAATAAATTTTCCTTCTGCCACTTTGTGATCAGCTTGCCAGTGAGCAGTGAGAGTCAATAAGGGGGACTGTGTCTTATTGGATTTGGGGGTATCCAGCCAATGGAATTCATGCAATTAACACATAAGCTCCTGCAGGTATGGGTACTAGGGGTTAGGGATTCAAAGAATTTAAAAAAAGAGACCCCTCTGCTCAGAGCTCATGCACTAGCTGGAGAGAATGAGGAAGGCTTATAGGTGGGAATGGAACTATCTTCAAGAATAAGGAACAAAGAGTGGGGTCACTGGGTGGGGTCAGAGAAAATCTGAAAAGGATTTTTGCTCGTCATTTAAAAATTTTTTTTAATTGATGTATAGTCACTTTACAGTGTCTCAGCAAAGTGATTCAGTTATGTGTGTATGTATTTTCTCAGATTCTTTTCCATTATAGGTTATTACAAAATATTGACTATAGTTCCTGTCCTATATATATAGCAGGACCTCGCTGTTAATTTCACACATAGTAATGTATATATGGGGGCTTCCCAGGTGGTGCTAGTGTTAAGGAACCTGCCCCCCAATGCAGGAGACATAAGAGACTCAGGTTCAATCCCTGGGTCAGGAAGATCCCCTGGAGGATGGCATGGCAACCCACTCCAGTATTCTTGCCTGGAGAACCTGGACTGAGAAGCCTGGCAGGCTACAGTTCACAGGGTTGCACAGAGTCAGACATGACTAAAGCTGCTTAGCATGCACACAGTATATATACAAGTTAATCTCAAATTTTTGATTTATCCCTCTCCCCCACCTCCACTTCCCTTTTGGTAACCACACATTTGTTTTCTACCTGTGAATCTATTTCTATTTTGTAAATAAGTTTGTATCATGTTTTAGATTCCACATATGAGTGGCATCATATGACATTGGTCTTTCTGCCTGGTTTACTTCACCTAGTAGGATAATCTTTAGGTCTGTCCATGTTGCTGCAAATAGCATTACTTCATTCTTTTTAATGACTAATATTCCATTGTGTGTGTGTGTATGTACATATATATACACACACATACATCACATCTTTATCCATTCATGTCAGTGGACATTTAGGTTGTCTCCACATCTTGCTACTAAAATAATGCTGCTATGAACACTAGGGTGCATGTATCTTTTTGAATTAGAGCTTTTGTCTTTTCCAGATATTTTCCCAGGAGTGGGGTTGCTGGATCATATGATAACTCTATTTTTAGTTTTTTAAGGAACCTCCACACTGTTCTCCATAATGGCTGCATGAATTTACACTCCCACCAACAGTGTGGAAGGGTCCCCCTTTCTCCACACCCTCTCCAGCATTTATTATTTGTAGATGTTTTAATGAGAGCCATTCTCACTGGAATGAGGTGATACCTCATTGTAGTTTTGATTTGCATTTCCCTGATGATGAGTGATGTTGAGCATTTTTTCATGTGCCTGTTGGCCATCTGCAGGCCTTCTTTGAAAAAAAAAAAAATGTCTGTTTAGGTCTTCTGCCCTTTTCTTGATTGGGTTGTTTCGTTTTGTTGATACTGAGCTGTGTAAGCTGTTTGCATATTTTAGAAATTAAGTCCTTGTTGGTCCTATCATTTGCCAATATTTTCTTTCATCCTGTAGGTTGTCTTTTCATTTTGTTTATGGTTTCCTTTGCTGTGAAAAAGCTTTTAAGTTTAATTAGGTCTCATTTGTTTATTTTTGCTTTTGTTTCCATTACTCTAGCAGATAGATTTGAAAAAATACCGCTGCAATTTATGTCAGTGTTCTGCCTATGCTTTCCTCTGGCAGAAAAGTATCTGAAGAGCTAGTCAGGTAAGAGCTTCGGGGCAAGTGCAGCAGAAGCCGAGGCAAAGAGGTGGGAAGCAGCAGGGGCTCCTGGAGCGGCTCTCAGGGGAGAACAACGTGGGACAGACAGGAGGCAGAAGTGTGGCTTCCAGGAAAACCTGTCCTGCTGCTTGGCCGTGAGCTCTTGCAGGAGGTCCCCTTCTGCAAAGGGTGATACACACTTGTCGTCCGGCTCTGTGGGACCCCATGGACTGCAGCACACCAGGCTTCCCTGTCCTTCACCATCTCCCAGAGCTTGCTCAAACTCATGTCAATCCTGTCGGTGATGCTATCCAACCACCTCATCCTCTGTCGTTCCCTTCTCCCCTTGCCCGCAATCCTTCCCAGCATCAGAGTAAATGAATCCAAAGCACTTTTAAAAAAACCCAACTTTTCAAAGAAATATACAAATGGTATGGTGCTCTAATCATGTGGGTACAGGTGAGTGAATTTTCATAAACTGAACGCACCACACGGCTGGCATCCAGATTAAGCAGCTGAACATTCACCAGCACGCTAGTGTCAGGACCCCATTCAAATCCTGCTGCTTCTCCCAAGGGGAGCACTAGCTCCAGACTTTCCAGCTGTGTTTGCCTGTTTCTATCCGTGCTATGGAATCCTATCGGTTGGAAGCTGAGTCTGCAAAGATTTATCCATGTTGCTGCATGTAGTTATAGCTTGTTCATTCCATCCCGTGACTGTGCAAAGTTTATTTATCCATTCTACCCTCCGTGGGCATCTGGAGAGTTTCCAGCTTGGGCTCTTACAACAGTGCTGCTATGCACAGTCTCGTCTTTTGGTATAAACAGTGGTACACACTTTGTTAGGTATACACAACAAGGGGTGGAATTGCTGGGCCAAATCCTTTTTCAAAGGAGTTGTTCCAACTTCCACTCTCATCAGCAGAATATGGAACGTATAAACACTCATGTGTGAAATGAGAAGGCGCATTCCAGGATAGGAATGTAAACTCCTCTAACTAGAAAAACACCATATGAATTAACTTCTTAAATATTCTAGACCCTTCAGTATGTGAAAGCAAGTTATCAACATGAGGATTTTCTGTGTTCAACATAAATCTTCTTAAAAAGTTGAATAATATCTCCTCTTTCTAGCTCTTAGGGGGAAAACTCCTGTCATATTACACAAGAGAAGTATTGGAAGCCTTTAAATTTCAGGATGATTTATCCATATAGGAAGTCTAGGTCACAAATGAAATGAATAATGTCAGCCAAGGGACTTCCCTGGTGGTCCAGGGGCTAGGAATCTGCCTTGCAGTGTGGGGGACATGGGTTTAATACCCAGTTGGGGAACTAAGAACCCACATGCCATGAGGCAACAAAGACTTGACACAGCCAAATGAATAAATAGATTTTTAAAAATTAAAAAATGATGCTGGCCAAGCCTAGGTGATCACTAACAGTCACACGAATGGTCAAAGGAGGTGACCATTCCAGAGCCAAGGCTGCCTACCTGATGTACAACGCGGAAGGAGAATATTCTACCTCGGGCTAAAAAAGAGTGAAGGAAAAATGTGAAATGACTGAGACCTAAGTATGTATGGATTGGAGTCTTTCACAAAGAATTCTGTCTTAACTTGTCCTTAAAATCTCAAAGTAGCAAAAACCAAGCTTGTATATATAACCTATTACAGAACTGGATATTCAATAAAATTCTGTCTGGTTTATGTGGATGTCAAGGAAGGTTCACATTTAAATCTAGACATGGGACTACACTCATCAGCCAGAGAGAAGTAGCATTCCCCCAAATCAACTCTAAAATTGTAAAATTGAGATCTTATGATAAAGGAGCCACATGGAAACTGGAATACAAATAGAGATATTAAACAAAATTGCCTAGATTTGTCAACCCCACAACAGTTTAAAGTATAGAATAAGGGATAAAAGTGCTCATTTACATAAAACATATAAGGTTTCCATATTCATATGCCGACTGCTTTTTATTTCCAAGTAAAATTCTGTGGAAAGGCACTCATTTGGAGAGTGAACAACTCATGTCAACAAAAAAGAAAAGGACAGTGAAGTCGTTCAGTTGTGTCCAACTCTTTGTGACCCCATGGGCTGCAGCCTACCAGGCTCCTCCGTCCATGGGATTTTCCAGGCAAGAGTACTGGAGTGGGGTGCCATTCCCTTCTCCAGGGGATCTTCCTGACCCAGGGATCAAATGAGTCTCCTGCATTGCAGGCAGACGCTTTACCATCTGAGCCACCAGGGAAGCCAATTCCCTTCCCTTTGCATAAGCAAATGGAATTGAGAAATTATAAAAGACCACAGTAGTCCCACAGGCGGGGGGGGGGGGGGGCATGAAAAAGTTCTGTATATAGTTATATTTAAAAACTAAGAAATTGTATTTTGTCTCTGATCTAGGTCCTCTTGTAAGCACTACGAATACTAACTCATTAATCCTCACCCCTATCCTGTGAGGGTCCTGCAATTGTCCTATTTCACAGATAAAGCAACTGAAGCACAGAACACATTTTACAGACAGTTAAGGTTTGGCCCTAATAAACCTCACTGAATCCTGTCTATCTTTCTCAAAGCAGATTCAACTTTAATGTACTTGAAGGATATTTGACGTTACCTTGCTTCCTTACACTAAGATCAATTTTTAAGGACCTCACGGGCAGATAGCTCTGGCTTTTGGTGACCAACTGTTTCTTATCCATACGCTTTTATTGTGGTAAAAGGCACAACATATAAAACACACTATTTTAACCACATTTAACTATACAGTTCAGCGGCATTAAGTGCATTCACACCATGGTGCACGTCTCAACATCTCCCACCTCCCCAAATTCTCACCTTCCCAAACTGAAACTCTGTCCCTATTGAACACTAATCTCCCAGTCCCCCTCCCCTCCTCGGCATCTACCAACGCACATTCTGACACTGTGAACTTGACTATCCTACATACCTTGTATAAGTGGAATCAAACAGTGTTGTCTGAACCTAATATATATTGGAATCATGTGCCCAAGTTTTTATTCAGAATATTTCGGGGGACAAGGACTAAAGAGGCTAAAGATTATGGATATGTAGTAAGATGGATTTTTTTTAAAAAAAGAAAATGTAGGAACTGATTCTCATGATGATTTTGCTCCAGTGTGTGGGATTCATTTTCTTAGATCTGCATAGTAGATTCAGAATGCCTCCACGCCAAGTCTTTGACCTATCCTAACCTGGAAAAAATCAGACGTCAATTTATATTAATTAAAAAAATCTGGCTCTAGAAGTGGTGAGCTTCAATTATCAGAGTCAATGTCTTCAGAGTCTTCCCTGAAGCCAGGCTGCGCTCCAAGGGCAGCCGAATATAAATTCTGCCTTTGCAGCCCTGGGCCGTGTCAGTTTCACACTCTAAAATTCTGGCTCCCTCATGATACCTATGTGATCAATGGAACCTATAGTAAATATGAAAAATGTCAACCACTTTAGATTACCATTTTTTTTTTTAATTCAAGATTTTGAAACATAATGTAGTTTTGCAAGAGGGGGCCTAGATGGGGTGAGAGAAGCGTTTGGAGTGTGTCTGTCCTTGACTCAGACATCAGGCAAAGCAAAGTAGAGGTAAGTTCTCTCGCTATGACTGCAGCCAGGCTCTCAGCTTTACACCCTGCTCTCATGGTTAATGGGGCTTCCCAGATGGCTCAGTGATAAAGACTGCCCACCAATGCAGGAGACGCAGATTCGATCCCTGGGTCAGGAAGATCTCCTGGAGAAGGCAATGGAAACCCACTCCAGTATTCTTGCCTGGGAAACTCCACAGACAGAGGAGCCTGGTGGGCTGCAGTCCATAGGGTCACAAAGAGTCGGACACGACTGAGCACACATGAACTCAAGGTTAAGGGCCACGTGGAGGTGGTGGGACAGCCATTTTCACTCACTAGTGTGCTTGACCTTTCCAGTTATAGCCTCTTGTCTTAAAAGCAGGCACAAGCTTAAGCAATATACTTCTTGAGTGTGAAAAATCCCAGAGAACCAAGAGGCACAGTGCTGTCCCCTTGAAACCTTTCCCAGTTCAGTACTAGGGAAAATGGCAGACAAATTGAATCAGACTTGGTGTAGACAGCTGGGGGCAGGTCCAAGGACACCATCAGAAATCACCTCAGATAATGTTGCACTTGTGTGCATCCAATGTGCATCTGAAACCCACTTTCATCTCCTCTGCACATTGCCCTTGATGATAAACAGCTGCCGACTCGGATTATCTACAAGGACAGACGTACATTATTGGGAGGTCTGATGATACCAGCGCATCTTAATGTAATCACATCAGAGCTTATAAACACGTCTCGGCAGAATGGAGGGGAAGCCGTTACTCTCACACCTCAGGGCTGTAGAGGTCCCCCGTGGAGGGAGATCTGTTTCTGGCTGTCACCTGAAGCAAGAGTGGGGTGATTTCCTGGAGACTACAGCATCGGAGGAGTAGACTCTGCTGAGAAATGCCCATAAACCAGACTGCTTTCCCTCCGATGTGGGTCTTGACTCCACCAGAACCGTCCAGCTTGGTGGACTCCGTAAAATATTTTATTTCAATCACCCTGGAAACATTAAAAAAATGAAAAAAAGCCCAGCGAGAAAAGAGCAAGGCTTATTTGTGACTATGATCATCAGCTCTCCCCGGCTGCTGGGGGGCAGAAGTGCATGGCCCCTGACCCCCTCCCTCGCACACCTGCTACATTCCATGTGAACACGTCAAACCCTCAAGCCTGCTTGATTAATCACCCAGCCCAAGAATCTGCGGAATAAAGTTCCTGTTACCCGGAGAACTATATGAAGGGCCCTCTGAGGTCAGGATGCACGACCAAACAAAATTAACGTGCCTGTCACATCCATCATCTTGTAATCTGCTTCCAGTTCCATAACCCCCGAACGTCTGGACTGTGCATACCAAGAACATTTCTGTTCGACGTGGATCAAAACAGTTCATGGACAAAGGGCTCTGAACTCTCCCCACCCCCAAGAAAATCATTAACCAGTTCTGCAAGTCAAACAGCCCTGGGACTGCAGTCATCTGCTCAAACCAAATCTCAAGGGACCTAGAAGTTTTTGAGATTCTCTCATAAATGTTTCTTGAGACATAATGACAATAAAATTTGATTTGACCTAAGAATAAGGAATACATTGTTAACTTTCCGGCAACATATTAACTCGTTTAGATCATGTAAAAGATACAAAGCTCTCACTGCACAAAACAGTTTTACAATTAGTTCAAGCGAACTGATGTTCCCCAAAATAAACTGGCAGGATTAGATTGTAACCTGAAATTATAACGTATATACTGCATTTCATACTATCATGAGATGACTTTTTAAAATCATTTTCTACTCTTGTTTTCTTTGTGGCCACGCTGGGTCTTTGTCGCTGCGTGGGCACTTCTCCAGTTGCGGAGAGCCGGGACCACTCTCCAGCTGCTGCGCTACTCCCGAGTGTGGGGCTTCTCATTGTGGTGGCTTCCCGCATTGTGGAGCATGGGCTGCAGGGTGCGGGGGCTTCTGTAGCTGTGGCGAGTGGGCTCAGTAGTTGGGACTCCCGGGCTCTAGAGCGCAGGCTCAATAGTTGCGGTGCACGGGTTTAGCTGCTCTACAGCATGTGGGATCTTCCCGGATCAGGGGTCAAACCCCAGCCTCCTGCATTGGCAGGCGGGTTCTTCACCACTCAGCCAACAGGGAAGGCCCTTGAGATGACTTTTGATTGTGATCTCAGGACATGGGGTGGATATTTCAAGGGCAGTGTGCCTACACATTTCACTCAGGAGAAAGGGAGACTCAGAGACACTGTGGGAGAAACCCAAGGTCACACAGCACTTGCCCGGGCTGGGCTGAGAGAAGTCCACATCTCACTTGTGTTCTCCTCTCACAATTGATGTCATTTTCAAGATTTTATGCTATAAACCTCCCAATTATCTAAAATACGTTAAAGATTTGACCACAAGTTTATTTTATGCTAATAGCCCCCTAGTTCTCTCAAATACTTCACCACGAAGATTTGCATCACAGATCATGTGAATATTATTCATGGATTTGTTCATTTCAAAGCATGCATTCCTAGACTCCTGACAGAATAGGAAGCTGGATAACCAGGATATTTTATGTTTTGTTCATTTACACTCCCATTGTCTGGGAAGACACGTTTTAGGTATAATTTCCATGTAGAGAAGCCTGTATGGTTTAGCAGCTAGGATGAAAAAGAATGGAAACAGTGTTCTCACCCTTAGAAATTCAGATATTAGACTCAGTTTTGTGGGCTAAGAGTGTCCACTGATTATGCAAGAGTGACACCCAATTACACATTAATTTTGGTAACATTAGGAGTGATTCTTAAATAAAAATAAAGGGGCAGTATCACTGTGGTTTACAGGCCAGTAGAATCTGAAGTGACAAGACTTTGATTCATCCAACAGTAAGCAAATGAGAACCATGTGCCACGAAAAATTCTGCATTTATTATTTCATTTCATCCTTACACCCACCTTCTGGCGTTCTCTGTGCCCACTCCTGACAATGAAACTGGGGACCAGTGAAGGACGTTCTAGAAATCATAGACACAGTCATGTGACAAGGCTGAGCTCGGAAGTCACACACATCTTATTCCAACTGTCCCAAGGTAGACCAGTGACACTGGAATCCCACTCTGAACAAGGTCAGCACTCCCCTCCCTCCAGAAAAGTTAATGTTTTAAGCTCTGGGTACCATTTTTTGCCACACAAAAAAAAGTGAAAGTATGTCAAAATACAAAAGTGAATCTGCTCTTACTCATCACCTTCAGCAGGAAAACAGGAAATGGTTTTTACTAAGAAGCACGGAGGTGGTGAGGACAGGGTGGGCCTGAGGCTTGGTGGCGCAGGGGGGCATAAAGGCATACTGCCTGCTGTGAGGGGTTTTGGGGGAGGGTGGGGAGGTGCTTGGTGCTTGGATAATGATCCAGACATCAATATGAACGCTTCAGTCAACAAATCCTGATCAATATCAGCTCTGTGCTAGGTAACAACAAGGTAAGATGCCTAAGGTAAGGGGCCTGCCTCCCAAAGGCTCAGTCTGGAAGAAGGGGAGACAGAATATGGAATAAGCAATAAAATACCACACGTTGATAGCTATACTACGGGCTTCCATGCAGCATGAGGCACGCACTGGGGACTGGCCCCCCGATATGGGGCGGTGACACGTCCTGGAGGAAGTGACATTTCTTCTGGGGTCTCAAAAAATAAGGAGGAGTTTTCCTCGCAGAGAAGAAGGGAAGGGCTATCCAGGCAGAGCTTATTTCCAAAGGCACAGAGGTTGGAGAGATCACGGTGTGTCTTGGAAATGGAAGATGGTTCTCCATGGCCACAGCCCACAATGCACCCTGTCAAGAGGTGGGGGCAATGGCGAGATGATGCTGGAGAGGTGGGCGGGAAGCCCAATTCTGAGTCTGCCGTTTGTATACTGTGAGGAGTCAAAGGGTTTCAGGGAAAGAAGTGTGAAGTGTGAAGATCATGTTGGAGGCTTTGTGGAAGATGGGCTGGAGAGAGCCAGGCAAGTGGCAGGGAGGCTGGCTGTTGTCAACTCTACTTGGAAGGACCCGCGCAGCAACACAGCCACCCAGCTGGTAAGTGAGGGTGGGGCCAGGGTGAGATTCTGCTGGTGGTCCCTTCTCCTTGCCAAGACAGACAGACAGACCAAGTGAAGTGCTCTAACATCTGGGCTGCCCAGAAAGATTGGCACCCCATCCCAATACTCTTATCTGGAAACTCCCATGGACAGAGGAGCCTGGTAGGCTGCAGTCCAGGGGGTCGCAAAGAGTCGGACATGACTGAGCAACTTCACTTTCACTGTTCACTTTCATGCATTGGAGACGGAAATGGCAAACCACTCCAGTGTTCTTGCCTGGAGAATCCCAGGGATGGGGGAGCCTGGTGGGCTGCTGTCTATGGGGTCGCACAGAGTCGGACAAGACTGAAGTGACTTAGCCAGCAGCAGGAGCAAAGAGCAACAGATGGGTTCAAAAATAATAGTAAAAGAATGAAGAGAAGCTTTTACTTTGGGTTTAGATTCCTACTGTCTTGTGGACCAGGTTAACCACCCAAATCAACACAGCTCAGCTATTGAGGAAAACCAACACAACACAGTCATGGGAACTGAGGGAAGCTTGGGCTTCTTGGGCTTCCCTTGGTGGCTCAGATGGTAAAGAATCTGCCTGTAATGCAGGAGACCCAGGTTCAATCCTTGAACCTGGAGGATCCCCTGGAGACGGGAATGGCAACCCACTCCAGTATTCTTGCCTGGAGAATTCCATGAACAGAGGAGCCTGGAAGGCTACAGTCCATGGGGTTGCAAAGAGTCAAGCACGACTGAGCGATTCTCATTTTCACACAGTTTCTTGTTAAACCAACCAAAGTCATCAAGTCCTGACTATTCCCATGTGCCAGAATTAAGACACAAACGAGTTCCTTTCAGAGTAGGTTGCATCAATTCTTTTCTAAGAGCAGAAGGTCACTACCTTAGCCTTTTATCTAAAAAGAAAGCCAACTGGCAAGAAAATATATCATCTACAGACTATATTTGCAGCTGGTCCCCAAGATGCCCACTGCAAAGCAGTCCTGGATCGCAACCATCTTCATGAGACTGAGATCATAAGCCTAAAGCCCTATGGCTGGGATATCAGGGCAGGGCATTTACTCCGTTTTCCAGAAAACTCAAATCTTCAACGAAGCAAAAATTCTCAAGATCTGAAACACCAAATGGCCCTCCTAGAGCCTGCTCATAATTTTACTCCAAAGAGTGGGATCTATGTGGAGAATCTCTTTTCAGGTTAGACACAGATTTTCGGACACCTGCATTTCTCCTGAAGGGCCCCTGAGACTTTGTATCAGAGCATGAAGTCATGGGGTGTCATCAGGTTTCTGGGGCTGCCTCCTCCTCACATGAGATTAATACTCATCTGTACCCTTTGAGTTAAAGTGAGTGGCAAGCCAGGGGACAAGGTATCACAGTCTTTAATACCACGCTTCATATCGTATGTACCAAATCATTAAAAGAAACAGAGCATGCTGTGTCTTTGATTGGTCACAGATGGGAGAAAACCAGCCACCATAATAAATTCACAGAGGTGGAGTGTGTCGTCACACATGAAAGCAGGATGTGTGACCCAGGAGGTGTGTGTGGGGTGGGGGGAGTTAGGGCCACATGTCATTTTACTGCTGTGGGTCTGCTCCCACGTCAATAGCAATGTGTTTCTCCAAAACAGCTCCGATGCCATCACCGATGCCACGGCGCTCTGCCAGACCCACGTGGCACTTACCAGGTACTGCAGTCGCTGGCGCTCGGTCTCAGGGGTGAACTCCGAAGACATGGGGATGATTTCTCCGTTTCTGATGATTATGGCCCTGAAAGGGTGAAAAGGCATGTCAGCAGCCAATCTCATAAGCACTGCGATTTTGTGATGACGCCACAGCTTGGTTCAGAATACACATGGAACTCTCAGCGGACCTTTGTTCCTCCAACTTGCACAGCAAAGCTCAGTGTGACCAGCTCTGGAGCCCTCACCCTACTGTAGGTATCTCTAAGAGCACGACGTTCTTTTTTTCTGCTAGTTTAATGCCCAGCACCAAGCATACCATTTGGCACATGACAGAAGCCCAGTGAATAAATGGATGGATCAATCAGTGATGCACAGAGGCTCACTCTGGGCTAGTGCCCTCCAAGAGAACTTCCTGTGATCCTTAAAATGTGTGCCTTAAACTGAGCAGTCCAAGATGGCAGCAACCAGCCCCATGTGGGTACTGAGCATTGGGATCATGGCCAGTGCAAGCTGAGGGGCTTCCCAGCTGGCGCTAGTGGTAAAGAGCCCATCTCCCAATGCAGGAAACATAAGAAACGTGGGTTTGGCCCCTGGGTCAGGAAAATCGCCTGGAGGAAAGCATGGCAACCCACTCCAGTATTCTTGCCTGGAGAATCCCCATGGACAGAGGAGCCTGGCGGGCTATAGTCCATAGAATTGCAAAGAGTTGGACATGACTGAAGCGACTTAGCATGCACACACATAGTGCAAACTGAGAAGCTGAATAGTTCATTTTATTTCACTGTAAATAAAAGTTAAGCAGTCACAAGTGGGCTAGTGCTTGAAGTAGTCGACAGGGCAGTTCCAAGTGTTCGTTACTCAAAGTATCTGTGGGCCAGCAGCAGGGGCCTCACCTGGGAGCTAGTTAGAAATGCAGACTCTCAGGTTCTCCGCAGACTTCCTATACTGAAATTTGCATTGTCATTAGATTCCCAGAGGATTTGGAGGCACATTAAAATCTGAGAGCAGCTGACCCAGACTCCTGAGTTTCTAGGGTAACATCTTGGGTCCAGGGAAAACCACTGTCATCTCAAAGTTCAGGAAATTCACAAACTCCCAAAAATGTGCCCAAGAGCTACTGCTGACTCCAGGACTTTTGAGAGAACAGAGCTCCCCAAAGCTGACATCTAAAGGAGAGGATACAGGATCGATCAATAGCAACTTTCCCTAAGCCTCTTCCCGTGGAGCCTCCTGTGCTCAGGCCTTGTTCTGCAGTAGTCCCTGCAGCACTTACTTCCCAAATGTCGATCAGCTGTGGTGGAAGGCTGCCATTTCTACAACAAATGCAAGTGGCTGGGGGAACTGCATTCTATTTGAACCCCAAAGCTCCCCAGTATCAGGGAGCCAGAGACCTGCGGGCCCAACACACTTCTCTGTGAAAACCCATGGGCATGGGGAATGCCATCAATGAGCTCAGCTCTAGGTGGATGCCTCGTTGACACGGGGAGGTTGCATTCTTTGTGCCAACAAGCCCCTGGCACCCCTCACTCCCGCTGCAGAGGCAGGCTGTCCCTGACTTGGAAACAATCCCTATTAAGGGCTGCAGCTGCCAGACCCCTCCCCCTCCCTCTCACCACCTGTGCCCAGTTGCTGCTGTCATAGAAACTGGAGGAGGGGGGCAGGCAAAGGAGGAGGTGACACCAAAAATCTTGGGGGTGTTAGAGAATTTAGGGATCCAGGAGGAAAATGGTGGGAGCGGTAAGGAAGTGGAGAAGTTTGGGGAGACTGACCCTGGGGAGAGGATGCCTTGTGCTGAAACACACACCTCACTTCTTTTATTATGCTGCCAAACAATAGGACAAATTAAATATTCCTTGCTGTAAACCCAGAGTCACTTGTAAAATGCAACCACCTCTCCCTACCCCAAGAAAGGTGATACCAACCATTCACAAATCAGTGTGAGTTAACTGAAATTGTTTTTGTCCTACTTAACAGCTGAGAATAACTGTAATGAGAGGAGTCTTGATAGAGGATGAAGAAACTTGGAGAACTTGAAATAAGGGGTCAGGAATGTCAAGGTTAGGGCCTAATCTTTTCTCTTTTCTTATTGTGGTGAAAGTTACATAATATAAAACATACTATTTTAACTATTTGACTGTACAGTTCAGAGGCACTAAGTACATTCACATTATTGTGCAACTCTCAACCTCATCCATCTCCTGAATTGTTCACCTTTCTAAACTGAAACTCTGCCCCATTGAACACTAACTCCCCACTGCCCCTTCCCACCCGCCTCCACTCCCCCATTCCCGTGGCATCTACCAATGTACTTTCTGACTTTGAATTTCATCTCATTTAAGCGAAATCAAACAGTATTTGTCTGTACCTAATGTAAATGCAGGTCAGGAAGCAACAGTTAGAACCGGACATGGAACAACAGACTGGTTCCAAATAGGAAAAGGAGTACGTCAAGGCTGTATATTGTCACCCTGCTTATTTAACTTACATGCAGAGTACATCATGAGAAACACTGGGCTGGAAGAAACACAAGCTGGAATCAAGACTGCCAGGAGAAATATCAATATCAAGATTGCCGGGAGAAATATCAATAACCTCAGATATGCAGATGACACCACCCTTATGGCAGAAAGTGAAGAGGAACTAAAAAGCCTCTTGAAAGTGAAAAAGGAGAGTGAAAAAGTTGGCTTAAAGTTCGACATTCAGAAAACTAAGATCATGGCATCTGGTCCCATCACTTCATGGGAAATAGATGGGGAAACAGTGGAAACACTGGCAGACTTTATTTTTTGTGCTCCAAAATCACTGCAGATGGTGACTTCAGCCATGAAATTAAAAGACGCTTACTCCTTGGAAGAAAAGTTATGACCAACCTAGATAGCATATTCAAAAGCAGAGACATTACTTTGCCAACAAAGGTCCATCTAGTCAAAGCTATGGTTTTTCCAGTGGTCATGTATGGATGTGAGAGTTGGACTGTGAAGAAAGCTGAGCGCCGAAGAATTGATGCTTCTGAACTGTGGTGCTGGAGAAGACTCTTGAGAGTCCCTTGGACTGCAAGGTGATACAACCAGTCCATTCTAAAGGAGATCAGTCCTGGGTGTTCTTTGGAAGGAATGATGCTAAAGCTGAAACTCCAGTACTTTGGCCACCTCATGCGAAGAGCTGACTCATTGGAAAAGACCCTGATGCTGGGAGGGATTGGGGGCAGGAGGAGAAGGGGACGACCGAGGATGAGATGGCTGAACGGCATCATTGACTCGATGCACATGAGTCTGAGTGAACTCTGGGAGTTGGTGATGGACAGGGAGGCCTGGTGTGCTGCAATTCAGGGAGGCCTAGCATGTAGCAAAGAGTTGGACATGCCTGAGTGACTGAACTGAACTGAACTGAATGTATATTGGAATGCATTTTTAAGGTTAATATATGTCCTATAAACAGACTGTACCTTCTTTTCCCCGTCCTATACAGAAGGTTCTCATTAGCTGTCTATTTTATACATAGTAGTATATATATGTCAGCCTCCTAATCTCCCACTTCATCTCACCCTCCCCCTACCCCTGCTGGTGTCCATTCTTTTGTTCTCTACATCTGTCTCTCTATTTCTGGTTTGCAAATCGCTTCATCTGTACACGGAGAAGTACGTCAGAAAGAGAAAAATAAATATTGTACATTGCACACATGTGGAATCTAGGAAAGCAGTACAAGGCCTCATCTTAAAGTAGCAAGAAGGGCTCTGAGAACATGTGGGACGAGAGCAAAAGGCATTCTGCAGCCAATTCCCACGGCAATCTTCTGTTTCCAAGTTTTTCCTGGAAGCTAGTCTTAACTCTTTTCTTTCCCTTTTCCTACATAGCCCCTGAATTCCAGCTTCCAGGCTCAGACTAGACAGGTGGGTAGCTGGGAGGGAAGTAAAAGACAATGAGGAAGAGGAGGAAGGCAGAGAAAGTGGAGGCTGGGGTGTCATTCAGTCCTGTGGGGAGGAGCCAGCAAATGTCCAACCAGACGTGGAAGAGCCTCCTCTAGGACCCAAGTGTCGGGCGGTCAGGGGCCTGCTCCGTTTGGTTCTATTATATTCCAAATGCATGACGTCGTGCCTGTCACCTAGCAGGAGCCCCATGAATATTAATTGAATATAAGAACAGATGAGAGATGAATGGATAAAGAGGGTATGGTGCATATACACAGTGGACTACTACTCAGCTACAGAAAGGGATGACGTTGAGTCACCTGCAGAGATGTGTGTGGACCCAGAGTATTTCGTACAGAATGATGTATGTCAGAAAGAGAAAAAAAACAAATATCGTTTAATGGCCAGATGGCATCACTGACTCGATGGACGTGAGTTTGGGTGAACTCCGGGAGTTGATGGACAGGGAGGCCTGGCGTGCTGCAATTCATGGGGTTGCAAAGAGTCGGACACGACTGAGCGACTGAACTGAACTGAACTGAACGCATATATGTGGAATCTAGAAAATGGTAGAGATGAACACATCTGTAGGGCAGGAACAGAGACAGAGACCCAGAGAACAGATGTGTGGACATGGGGAGAGGGGAGAAGGGGATGGACTGGGAGGCTGGGTTTGACACACAGACACTGCCAAGTGTAAGACAGACAGTTGGTGGAACCTGCTATATAGCACAGGCAGCTCAGCTGAGTGCTCTGTGATGACCTAGGGGAGTGGGACCCAGGGAATCAAGATTGCCAGGAGAAATATCAATAACCTCAGATATGCAGAGGACACCACCCTTATGGCAGAAAGAGAAGAGGAACTAAAGAGTCTCTTGATAAAAGTGAAAGAAGAGCATGAAAAAGCTGGCTTAAAACTCAACATTCAAAAAATGAAGATCATGGAATCCAGTCACATCACTTCATGGCAAATAGATGGGAGAACAATGGAAACAGTGACAAACTTTATTTTTGGGGGCTCCAAAATCACTGCAGATGGTGACTGCAGCCATGAAATGAAAAGACGCTTGCTCCTTGGAAGAAAAGCTATGACAAACAGTGTATTAAAAAGCAGAGACATTACTTGGCCAACAAAGGTCCATCTAATGAAAGCTAAGGTCTTTCCAATAGTCATGTATGGATATGAGAGCTGGACCATAAAGAAAGCCGAGTGCTGAAGAATTGATGCTTTTGAACTGTGGTGTTGGAGAAGACTCTTGAGAGTCCCTTGGAGTGCAAGGAGATCCATCCAGTCCATCCTAATGGAAATCAGTTCTGAATATTCATTGGACGGACTGATGTTGAAGCTGACACTCCAATACTTTGGCCCCCTGATGTGAAGAACTGACTCATTAGAAAAGACCCTGACGCTGAGAATGATTGAAGGCAGGAGGAAAAGGGGACAACAGAGGATAAGATGGTTGGATGGCATCACAGACTCAATGGACATGAGTTTGAGCAAACTCAGGGAGATAGTGAAGGACAGGGAAGCCTGGCGTGCTGCAGTCAGTGGTGTCGCAAAGAGTCGGACACCACTGAGTGAATGGACAACAACGACAAAGGGGAGTGGGATGGGGAGTGAGGTCCAGGAGAGAAGAGATGTGTGTATACCTACAGCTGATTCACTTTGTTGTGCAGCAGATACTAAACAATACTGTGAAGCAACTAAACTCCAATTAGAAAAAAAAGGAAAGAAAGCAATGGATGAGAGAACGTCGGAGGAGCTTTGCCTTGAATCTGAGGGAGGAAGAGAGCAGAACTAGGAGGCAGCAGATGTTTGCTTACACAGGGAAGGTGGGGTGGAAGTCACAGCACCGAGAGGGAGCTTCGCTTGGACACCTGCTGCCTCTGCCATTTTTCCTTCTGCTCCTGCTGATCAGGCGAGTCCACCCGCCACTCCCAACCCTGGGGCCTGCCTTACGCCAGTTACTCCCTCTGTGTTCCCAACCTCTCCCCCTACTGGCTCTCTGTTCACGGTTCAAAACCATGCTCAAAACACTTTGTGATTAAAATCAAACAAACTTGAACCCAAAACCAATCAAATACTACTCTCCTCCTGTGAAACCCACTTCCAGGGTCTTCTTCCTCTCTTGGGAAACCAAGGTTTACACCTTGTTTGTTTATTTTCCTTTAATATCTTCTTTAATAAGACATTACAGCACACAACTGAGCCCCTAGTGTGTCAGTTAAACATGGAGATGGAGATCCATGCAGAGGAGAAGGGAAACAATGTCGTCTTAACCCCATTCCTTCGGCAACTAATGGAAATACAGAAAACGAAAGGAGGAATTCTGTGCATTTTATCAAGTCTTCGAAGACTCCGTAACAGTTTTATAATGAACTTTGCAGTGATGTATTAAAGAATCTTCAAATTAAATAACGAGGATGTTTAAAAACTGTAATCTTCTACAGGAGATTTAAGACAAACACACAAAAAATGACACACAGAATCTACATTCAAGGTCTCTCTGTTCACATCTCCCACTGATCCCTTGAAAACAGGTATACTCATGCCTTGCCCCTCTCTATACCTGACTACCCTCATGAGTCTCCAAGTAGCCTCCTTGCTGCTGCACTCCCTGGGCATGACCTCATTCCCCACTTTCCAGGCATTGGTGGGTCCCTCCTGACCCTGACTTCCGGGACTCTCCTCTCCCTGGTTGCCCTCTGGCCTCCCAGGATACTCCCCTCTCAGACTCCTCCCTACCTCCTGCGTGGCTGTGAACTGTTACTCTGTCTTTCTGCCTCTGCCTGGGCACTCACTTCCCACCTTCTTAACCCCCAAGCTTTGGTTTAGAGGCCTCTCCTCCAAGTTCCATTAGCCTGGTGGTCCTTCCAATACATAACACATTCTGTTTTGTTATTCTTTCCTTGACTGTCTACCTCCTGAGCCAGCGCATAAGCTCCTAAGGCAAGAACCATGTCTGTGCTGCTCACACTATGGCCCCACTACTGTGCACAGAGCCAGGCGGTCACAAGCAGTACTGGCTACAGAATTTCCAAGGTCCTGGGCCAAATAAAAATGCAGCTGCTGCTAAGCCACTTCAGTCGTGTCTGACTGCGACCCCATAGACGGCAGCCCACCAGGCTCCCCCGTCCCTGGTTTTCTCCAGGCAAGAACACTGGAGTGGGTTGCCATTTCCTTCTCCAATGCGTGGAAGTGAAAAGTGAAAGGGAAGGCGCTCAGTCGTGTCCGACTCTTTGTGACCCCACTGACTGCAACATGCCAGGCTTCCCTATCATTAACTCCCAGAGCTTGCTCAAACTCATGTCAAAAAAATAACACATAGTTCTTTAAAAATTTAAATTATTTTTTCATGTTAAATAATGAGAATTTAAAGACTGTGACAATAGGGCATGAAGCCAAATATGGGGGCCCTTCTGAGTGTGGGATCCTGTGACTACATAGGTCACGTGCCCAAGAAGCTGATCCTGACTGGGTGCCCTTTACTGAATAAATCATTAGCTTTAACGACAACATATGCCGATGACTCCAAATATCCTTTCCAACCCACACATCTCTGCCGTGCTCCAGCCTAAACAGCTCCCGCCGGCAAACATTCACTCAGGTACTCACTGGTGTCTCAGACTCGGCATGTTTCAGACTTGATGACCCCCCAACAGCACACCCCCAAAATCGTCCTTCCAGCATTCCCAGACTCAGGGAACAGCAACCCTTTCCACCAAGGGGCCCATTGCTGAAGCCGTCTTAGCCTTCGAACTCTTCTCACCCTGCATATCCAGACAGGCAGCGATCCTGTAGCGCCCACCCCCTCAACAGCAGGCGGAGCTGCCCCCTGCCTTGGTTTCTTCTGTTACTATCTGGGTTCAGGCCCCATCGGAGCTTGTCCGCCTGACTCAGGAGCTCTCAGTCCTGCCCTCCTCTGAACCCTGCTCCCCAGGGTCACCAAGATCATTTTAAAGCATCACATCCTGCCCCCTACCGCAAGCCCCTGGGCGCCTTCCCAGCATTTCCAAACTCTTTCATTATCTGGGTTTTGCTTCTGTTTCTGGTTTCAGCCTCATACTTGCTATTCCTTTCCCACTCTGTCTCCCTTCGCTTGGCCAACCGACTCCTCTCTGAGACCCAGCCTAGCAGCATGCCCTCCCAGCCTACTTTCATTGCCTCTTCTCTGGGACCCCACGGTGTCATGTACCTGGTATAGCCCTTACGTGGATGACCTCTGTGACTGCCCCTAACTACCTGAGGGCATCTTCTGGGCAGAGCCCAAGCCCTGGTCTCTGAAGATCCAGCACTCAGAGCCTGGTCTGTGACAGACATGCAATAACTATTTGCTGGAGGGATAAGTGACTAAATAGATATGAGTGAGCTGGACTTGGATGGATGAACAGACGTATCCAGAAGTGACAGTCTCAAATAAGACTTTTCTTCATAATTATGACTTGTAATTGCCTAATTTTCTATGGTCTGAGTCCTCAAAAATCAATGAGCCTTCCCACTGGTTTTACAAAAAAACAGTGGACCTAAAAGGATGCTGTTCTGGCTGAAGCACCACTGAAAAGTGACTCAAAAGATAAGGAGAAAATAAACAGGGCCCTTGCTCTTAGTGGGGAGAAGGCAATGGCACCCCACTCCAGTACTCTTGCCTGGAAAATCCCATGGACGGCGGAGCCTGGTAGGCTGCAGTCCATGGGGTCGCTAAGAGTCGGACACGACTGAGCGACTTCACTTTCACTTTTCACTCTCATGCATTGGAGAAGAAATGGCAGCCCACTCCAGTCTTCTTGCCTGGAGAATCCCAGGGACGGGGGAGCCTGGTGGGCTGCCATCTCTGGGGTCGCACAGAGTCAGACACGACTGAAGCGGCTTAGCAGCAGCGGCAGCAGCAGCAGCAGCGCTTAGTGGGCAGAGGAGGCAGAATGCAGCCACCGCTAGGCTTACTCTGTGTCTTCATTTCAAATTCATACATGATGAGGTATCAGCATCCAGCTCCAACGTTCATTGGTGGGGTAATCCTACCTAATTATGCTCGTAAGTAGATCATTGTATCTAAATCCATCTCTGCACAGAGCATTCTTCACTTTTGTTTGAACTATCAAGTTCTTCCTTTGTGAGACATCCACGGATTAAAGAATGACAGCGTGTCTGAGAGCCAAACCCTCCAGTCCCTGCATCACAATGCTCTTATGTGATTCCTGGCTTCCTTTTGATCTCTCTTTTATGCCTCTGATCTTGGGATCAATTTGTCAGAGAGCAGGTTTCCAACCTGGAGCAGGGCAGTGAGAGGGAAGAAGTTTCAAAGGGAACAGAGTACATGCGAAGGCTGCCAAAGCCTGTCCTAAGCAAACAATAGAGACGGGCCTTTAAAGCTGCATTCTCGCACCATAGGAGCCTACAGACTTCACAGCTTCTGCTTCATTATTTCACAGAATGTTTTTACTCAGGGGAGAAAATAATCTACAGCAGCAATGAGTGCCAAGGAGAGTTAGGCATATGCCCTGACCTCTCTTCTGGGGCCTCAGGTCTAGACCTGTGGATGACTGTGGTCAGGATGACATTTCCTTCACCCACTCAGTGTTTGGTGACAGACCAGGTGAGGAAGTCACCAGGGGTTGGGTGATTTAGTCACTTGGCAACCACTTGCCAGCTGGTATCCCATACCATACAGAGGGCACGGTTCCTAAGCATATTCTGCAAAGTTAAGGCTAGCCTTTCATTTACAGAGATTAACTGAAATATACATGCTTTAATTTCTTATCCATAAAATAGATGGGGCAGTGTTTGTAACATGGTGAATGGTAAGGTTTAATGTGTTTTTGTGACTTAACTGCAAGGATGGGAGAAAAGAAGGTAAAGCAAAGACATTGATAGTTAACTGTGCTCCCCTCTACCGTATTAGCCACATAGGGGAACATGGGCAATTTATTCCTAACTGATGAGAAATGTGAGTTCAGAGAGTAAGTCCTAGAAAATTCTGCTACTTGTATCCTCTGGTGTCACAATTTGGAGTAAAAAAGATTTACTTTTTTCCCCCAAGCTGGTCAAAATGTAAACTGAGAGAAAAATAAAGGGCCAAACAGGCTGCTCATTTCAGATATCCTCTCAATTTTACACTTTCTCTTAAGGAGATCACACTAACTCCCATTAAACCCCATCTCAGAGCAGGAGGGATACTCTCTAAAGCCATCTGAGAAACATGCAAAAGGAAAAAAGAATAAAAGTGGCGATTAAATAACTGACAGAAGGGAAAATGCAAATATTCAGTAAACAGAGAAAAAGAAGCTCTACCTCACGAGTCCAGGAAAGGGCAAATTAGAGCAAAAGGAATATAATCTTCTACATCAGACTGGCAAATGTTTATTGAAAAAATTAACAACACATACTAGCTCTCACAGGGTGAGGGGAAAAATCATTCTCATAATTAAGGAGAACATGAATTACACATTTTAAACATCTTCTAACTGTAACTGGGACTTCCCAGGTGATCCAGTGGTTGAGAATCTGCCTGCCAATACAGGGGACCCAGGTTCAATCCCTGGTCTGGAAAGATCCTACATGCTGTGGGGCAACTAAGCTTCCACACCACAGCTACTGAGCCCTTGAGCTACAACTAGGGAGCCCTGTGCCCTAGAGCCCGTGGTCCGCAACAAGAGACGCCGTCTCTACAAGCAGCGTGCACACCACAATGAAGAATAGCCCCTGCTTGTGACAACTAGAGAAAGCCCAAGTGCAGCAATAAAGACCCAGCACAGCCAAAACTAAATAAAATTTTTAAAAATTATAACTACAAAAAAAGGTTCAGCTGTCCTACTGTGGGGAATATATCCTAAAGAAATAAAAGGGTCAGTTCAAGTCAACAATTCATCCTTGACATCACTTGTGCAAAGACTGGAAACACTCTGAATGTCTGTCACGAGGGGAACTGTTGAGTGGATTGGTATGTAATCAGTATGATAGTATACAGTCACTTAAAAAAAAAGTCTGTTCTCTGACCTGGAGGTATCAAGAGGCATTTACTGTTAAGGAAGAAAAGCACTTTTCAGAGTAATATGTGGAATAATCCCATTTTTATAAATACAAAAACTATATCTAGATCCTCCCTAGAGGAGGGTGCTCAGCTGCTTCAGTCATGTCCAACTCTGCAACCTCATGGACTGTAGCCACCCCAGCTCCTCTGTCCACGGGATTCTCCAGGCGAGAATACTGGAGTTGGCTGCCATGCCCTCTGCCAGGGGATATCTTCCTGACCCAGGGATCGAAACTGTGCCTCCTGCATTGAAGGTGGATTCTTTCACCACTGAGCCACGGGGGAAGTACACGAGGCATCTAGTTCCAGGCCAAAATCCTCTGTGTGCTCCTTCAGGCTCTGCTGAGCAGACCTGTGGGGAAGCTGCCCTCCTCACCCCTGGTGCTCGGCCAGGCTCTGCAGGGAGCTGCAGGCCAGGGCTCCCTCCCGTCTCCCTCCCTTTTGCATGTTCACACACTTTCCTGCCTTCCCAGCCTAGGCATGTCCACCAGGAGTCTTGGCTCAGACACTCTTCTCTGCTCCCAGTACTTTTCCACTCCTTCCCCTCTCCATCACCTACCTGCCACCCCCACCCCACCCCCTGGTCCAGAGGCACGGCTTCTCAGATTCCTTCTGCCCTGCTGTGTTTGCTGTCCACATTGCCGTGACCCTGACCGGGGCCCTTGTGAGGAAAATGAACACTTCGCTTTCCTCTTCGCCTCCTGGCTGCACTATCACCATGAGAGAATACATCTTCGCTGTTTCTAACTGGCCACGTGGCTGTCTGATGACATAGATTATCTTTGAATGAGTAGGGGGAAAGGTATGGAAGTAGGAAAGTTAATTTTCCTTTAGACACCTTTGTATCATCTGACTCACAGGAATCATGTTACATTCCTTCCACACATTTTGAAGAGGAATTTATTTGCCCAGATCTGGCTGTGTATTCACAAAAGAATATTCACCAAGAATCCTCCTGACTGCTGATTCATCTTTGTTACACTACCAGTCTTCATGAACCCTGTGTGACCCGAGCATTGAGTGTCCAAAGAATTCTCACTGGGACCCAAGCATCTCTCGGAGCTCAGTCGTGACTACAAAAGACTTCTGTAACTGCATCAGGAGCTGCTGAGAATCCAGTGACAGAATTCTGTTATAAAAAGTGAGAACTGGTGAAGGCCAAAAATGGTTGTGCCTTTCCCCATCACTTGTTGTAAGAAGAGACCCACAGAAGTAGGTTCAGAACTGCCGAACATGCTCACAAATGGAGATGACGGAAAGACATTCTGCGTGAGAAATGAACGGAGAGACCTGAAGGATTCGTTAGCCCTTCTCTGGATGGTTGGATCGCATTCCTTTTAGTCACATAGAAGGGTTTGGACAGTAGCAATCTTCCTTCTCCTCCCAAAGCCTGGGCATTCTGGACTAGTCTAATACACTCATTTCTCTGAGGACCTATGAACTTGAAACTGTATCTCTTAGGCACTGACTGTATACATCCCTGTAGAAATGTATACTGTTATTTTTCAGCAGTGACTGACACATTTTCAATGTGTTGGATTAGTGACACTTGGATAAAGTGAAAACAAAACATCCCCCTCTGCTTCCAACTCGATGACTGTATCTGTTGCCTGTGGGCTGCCCACCACCACACAACTGCCAGAGTTCAAGGGTGAGGCAGCCACCCAGGGGTCTAGATGTGGTTGAGGGATGGGAGAGGAATTTCTTATAGATCACTGCTGGGAGTCAGTGGAGTAGGCAGGAGCAAACAGCCAGTTACACTTTCTATTGCTCAGAAGACATCTTCCTCCTTCCAGGGCAAGCAGCACTCAACATATACTGGTGAGGGTTATGGACAAAGTGCTGTAGTTTATGTCCATAGCTACACTCTGGATCTTTCTCACTGTGTGGCTCAGGTTGTAAAGAACCTGCCTGCAATGTAGGAGATCCAGGCTCAAACTCTGGGCTCGGAAGATCCCCTGGAGAAAGGAATGGCAACCCACTCCAGTATTCTTGCCTGGAGAATCCTATGGACAGAAGAGCCTGGTGGGCCACACTCCATGAGGTCACAAAGAGTCGGACATGACTGAGCGACTAAGTACACACCCTCTGGAGCTTCCTCACTAGGTAGAACACCCTCATGGAGAGTTTCAGAAAGTGCCCCCTCGCTCTGGGATGCTGTTGGGTTTGAACAGCAGAGGCTCATGCACACATCTGCCTTTCCAGCCTTTTGTTCACTGAAATGAGATGCTGTTGCCTTGGTACCCGACACAGCTCTTACACCATTAGTTACAGCTATCCAGAGAGCTTCAGAGTCAAGTCAAGGAGCAACACACTGAAGTTTTAGGAGGAAGAGGAGGTCTGGAGAATGATGGAGGGCAAATGCAGGAGAACTCCAGCTGGCACTTCCTTCCTGTGAGCCTCAGGAAGCCTAAAAGCCCCTGCTCTGCTCGACACACTTCAGAGCAACACCTTTCAGCCCTCTGGCCTCCTCAAGGCAAAATCTTTGGCCTCAAGACCAAAAACATCCTAAAATTCACAATCAAATGATTTTGCAAATAGGTGCTATGTAAATATGGTACAAGGATAATAATGATACTATAGCTTTTCAGCTTCAATAGAAGGTTTTGTTCAAGTGGCACAGAGACTGGGGGAAAATGAACATATTTATGTATCCCAGGTGGCGCTGGTGGTAAAAAGCCAGCCTAGTTGCCTGCCAATACAGGAGACACAGAGATGAGAGTTTGATCCCTGGGTCAGGAAGATCCCCTGGAGGAGGAAATGGCAACCCAGTCCAGTATTCTTGCCTGGAGAATCCCACGGACAAAGGAACCTGGTGGGCTATAGTACATGGGGTCGCAAAAAGAGTCAGACACGACTGAAGTGACTTAGGATGGATGTATCCCTTATATATTGATATAGAGGTTTATAGTTATAGATGTAGATTATATATAATATATATTTATATATAAAAATCTTCATATATAAATCTCCATTTATAAATATATACACATTTTTATATATATGAAAATCTCCTAGCTTAATAATCATAGAATCTCTCGGTGGAGCTGAAATAGCAAAGAAATCCAAAATCGCCAGGCTACTAGACTTGAGAAGCACTTAATGGTGTCTGGAAGTCCCGTCTCCATAGAGGAAAATGTTAAGGAAGATAAAAGTCAGGGCTCAAGCTCCTTCCTGAAGGCAGAATCCAAACCAAGTTGCTTCACTTTGTGAAACACATTGGTTTCTTCTCTCTGCAGCACAGAAACTGCTTGCCTGCAAAGCGCTCTCAGACTCTTTGAAAGAGTCCAGGAAATGTACCCATGTGAGAGATGGACCGTAAGAAAGGCTGAGCGCTGAAGAATTAGCGCTTTTGAACTGTGGTGCTGGAGAAGATTCTTGAGAGCCCCTTGGACTGCAAGACCAAACCAGTCAATCCTAAAGGAAATCAACCCTGAATACTCATTGGAAGAACTGAAGCTGAAGCTCCAATACTTTGGCTACCTGATGCGAAAAAATGACTCACTGGAAAAGACCCTGATGCTGGGAAAGACTGAAGACAGGAGGAGAAGGGGGCGACAGAGGACGAGATGGTTGGATGGCATTTCCGACTCAATAGACAGGAGTTTGAGCAAACTCCGGGAGATGGTGAAGGACAGGGAAGCCTGGCGTGCTGCAGTCCATGGAGTTGCAAAGAGTCGGACAGGACTTAGCAACCGAACAACCAGCGCGAGGGAGCACAGAATTTCATTCCCATCTTGAGTAATGAGGTGGCCGCCAACCCTGCAGCATAGAACCTGGCCACATGTGTAGAAAAGTGTGCCTAAATGCACACACTCACACACACGCGCAGGAAACACTCTTCTGGCTTACTGTCAGTTCTGCCAGTCTAATGAGGGAGGTTATAAAGGGAAAGACAGCACTACTTGGGGCGACGGCTGACGTCAGGGCCTCTCCCAGCTCAGACTCTGCGGGATACCCGTCTGTAGGCACGATCGCAGGTTTGGAGGTGGTGTGGTGGTGGCGAGGGCACTCGCTTGGGAACTGGACGTTGTAGGTGCCAGCCTCACCTTAGGTTAATTGCCAGCTCTCAGCCCTGGTGTCCTTGGCAATAAAAAAGGGTAAAGACCACATCATTTCTCAGGCACCTCCCAGGTCTACATTTAAGTGATTCTGAAAGGAAGCCTGACATCCGTAGAGTGGACAAATATGGATAAACTACTGGAGCTACTACTTCCCTTTTCCGGAGGTGGTAATCCTCAAATTTAAATTCTGACAAATACGAACCAATACAGAAAGTGCCAGAATGGGAGAAGTCACCCTGAGCGCTTCTTTAAAATCATAAAGGACAAGGAGCCCATTACCGAGCAAGCCCCCCAACGTGATTTACTGTTGCCAATATGCCCTCGGAACACAGAGCTGCAAACAAGCGGCATCTCTGACGGTGTTAAGAGTATTCATGGGATGCCCTGATTCTATTACACACTTTTTCAACTGAAAGTGATTCGAAACGCAACATTAAACTGCACATTTCCAGAATGGAGGAGCAAATCTGCTACAAGGTGACAAAGAGAAACCATTTGAAAAACCTGTTTTGACAGCGTATATCAATTCCAAAGCAGAGGGAGGAGGCATCCATTTTGTCAAAAAGCATCAGACCTTGTGAATTCTCTTTGGGTGTAGCAGGAGCATCTGCCTCCTTCAAAAGTAACAGAAATGTGTCGATGGAAAAAGCAGGGCAGCTGATGGAAGATGCCCAGCTTGCCACCACCAGAGAACAGCCAGGCTGGTGATGCTAATTAAAGGTGTCAAAAAATAGCTGAAGGGAAAAAAATAATCTCACGAGCCTGGAATTAGTGTTGGTGTGTTTTTAGTCATTCCATTTCCAGAATGGATACTAAAGAAAAAAGTTTGCAAATACGATGATTCATCTAACAGGACCTCAAATACGAAAGCGTCCCAACAGAAATATTCACTGAAAAATGGTCAGGAAAAAAAATTCTGATCTTTAAGTAGCAGCAAAAATAAATGACCACTCGCAGAGCAGGGACTGAGTCAGATGTTCTTGTTTTCCTCGCAAGCAGCCCAGTCTGTGTTTATACCACCCAGAATAATCTCTCAATGTCATAATTCAGCCACTTTCTACAAACATCCTACTACGCCAGCAAAATTCATGAAACCAAGTGAACCAGCATGATATTTTCCACACCAGGTAAAAAGCCTTACAGTCATGAAAGAAAACTTTTTGAGGCGCTTATTTTTTTTAAATGATAAGGGGCCCAGATATATATTAATAGTGGGGTTGGTATTTTTTTTTAATATTCCACGTTCCATAAAATTCACTCTTGTAAAGCAGGCAATTCAGTTGACTTTAGTATATTCACAGTGTTGTCCAACCACCAGCACTATCTAATTCCAAAACACTTGCATCATCTCAAAAGAACCCACCCCATACTCGTTAACAGTCATCCCCATTTGCCCCTCTTCCCCACTAACCTTTGGCAACCATCAATCTGTTTTCTGCCTCTCTAGATTTGCCTATTTTGGATATATCACATAAATGAGATCATATAATACATGGCCTTTAGTGTCTTATTTCTTTCACTTAAAATAATGTTTTCAAGGTTCATTGCATTATAGCAGACATCAGTACTTCATTTCTTTCTATGGCTGAATGAGTATTTCACTGTATGGATACACTCTTTTTATTTATCCATTCATTAGTCAATGGACATTTGGATTATTCCTACTCTTTGGGTATTGTGAATAATGCTGTTATGAACATCCATCTACAAATATGTGTGTGGCTGTATGTTCTCAGGTCTCTTGGTTATATGCCTAGGAGTGGAATTGCTGGGTCATGAAGGAACTCTGTGTTTAACATTTTGAGGAATTGCCAATGGGTTTTCGAAAGTGGCAGTACCACTTTGCATTCCTAGTTGGTGGGTTTTGAAACTTTCCCTTAAAGGACTGCAGAGTTCAAACTAATTTCTGAAAATCCCACAGTGGATTCTAATTTTGCACAGTTTCAAAAGCACTTGGCTGGCAAAGTTTTGCCTGCATGCTTTGATCTCAGTGCACATACTGAACACTTAGTAGTTCCTTTTCCATTTGGGTCAGAGGGTGCATATTCTGTTCTTCTCAAGCACAGGATCCCTATCTATAATCCACAGCACTGCACAGTTCCCCAGCATAAATGCATACAAACACTTCTCAAGCTCCCAAATGAGCACACTTTTTCTCCCTCTAGCAAGTAGCCAGTCTGGGTGAGGCCATCAGAAGCAAGTCTTTCCTCTACTATAGACTTTATTGCAAAGGATGGGAGCGTCCTTCCTTTTCTTCTTCTCTTTCTTCCTTCCTCCCTCTCTCCTTCTCTTTCTTTAAATAACTGATGGCAACAAGAGTTCCCTGGTTTGTGTGCCAAGGCAGGTAGGACACGCAGAGCCCGGAAGCAATCTCTTTACTAGCACTCCACATTAGTCACAATTGGACACAGCTGTGTCCAATTCCATCCTCTCTATTTTAAAAGGACAGTGCCAGGGAGCAACTGAAATGAGACCCAAGAAAAGAAATAAAAACAATGCAAGGGGTGGAAAATAGATGCTTTGAAGGAGCTTAAAGCAATTATGGTATATAGCCTGAAGGGAAAAATGAGGAGTGATTCGATCACAATCTCCTTCAAGCAATTTGAAATCGTTTTTTGAAGGAATAGGTGAGTGACCAGTTTCTTCATACTTCAGAGTAACACAAACAAGAGGAAATTCTATTTAATCACATCAGTAAATTCTACGGTTGGAAACAAGAAAAGAATTTCCTGATCTTCACATTCTACAATGACTAAAGCCTGTGGGTCTCCGTCCCTGGAATTCTTCAAAAGAACATGAGGGAGCTTTGTCTATATTTGCCTGCCAAGAATCCCAAGGCATCCTTTATTGTTGTTTCTTTATGATGCCATAAATCAGGAACCACATCAGTGGTGTGGGGCAAAGCCAGATCCATATCAATACATTCTAGACAGTACACTGTAAAATGTATTTACTATAGCATTACAAACTATACTATGGAAGTAAATAGAGCATCCTCGTTGTCACATGCCCCGATCAAAATAAGCTCTATGACTTTGCCTGGTGGGGCAGGTGGCTTATCTGTAGCCCATGGTTAGATGACAGGTTGGTTGAATGCCTTACCTGTAGGGCTTCTCGGCTCTACCTGCTAATGGTTACTTCATATCAGTTTCTCATAAAACAAAGACTCTTGAGAGTCCCTTGGACAGCAAAGAAATCAAACCCGTTAATCCTAAAGGAAATCAACCCTAAATATTTACTCATGGGAAGGACTGATGCTGAAGCTCCAATATTGTGGCTACCTGATGCAAAAAGCCAACTCATTGGAAAAGACCCTGATGCTGGGAAAGATTGACGGCAAGAAGAGAAGGGGACGACAAAGGATGAGATGGTTGGATGGCATCACCGACTCCATGGACATGAGTTTGAGCAAACTCCAGGAGATAGTGAAGGACGGGGAAGTCTGGCGTGCTGCAGTTCATGGAGTCACAGAGAACTGGACACAACTCAGTGGCCGAAAAACAACAATACATAACAAAGGCTTGGGAGCATTTCTCATCCACCTAATGTAAGTATCACTTGGGTTTTGGGAGCCAACTGAGTAGTAGAGGAAAGCAATCAGGGCTTAGAGTTCAAAGTCTAGTTCAAGCTATAAACTAGTTATGGTGGGAAAATCAGCTAGCCACTCTGACATCCAATTTTCCCTATTTGAGACAGGGAAAATACCTCTTGCTTCAGATTAAGTGAGTTTATGTGTAAAAGAACTTTAATTATGTCTAAGAATAGTGGATTGATTCATTAAAGGCAATGTGCATAGCTACAAGTCAAAGTAGAATGGTCATTACTTGGACCTTTATAACTTCGCATTGATATAATAACAGTCCACAATTGTGATCCTAAGGAACTATATGAAGGGAGAAAAGAAATCGTATCTAGTGACCTCACTTAGTTTTCAGTGATAAAATGGCATGCTGACTTCCCACTGTCACTTCCAGTCATGTGTTCAGATACCTCCAGAACTTAACAGAAGAGAGATTGACAGGGTAGTAATGGAACATTCTTGCTTCTCTTGATCACTAGCTTTAAAACCCCACCTTGTTCATTAATATTAATGTCATAATCTCCTTCAGATATTTACAGACACGTAATTTAAGATTTTATTTTGGAAAACAGATATATTAAAGGTTCCCATGCCAAGTCTCCTTTCCATGAAAAAAATTCCACTGAGTCTTTAATTTACCTGGCTATTGCAACTGTCCAAATGCAAAGTGACAGTCTGCACTACGTCGGTGCAAAACGGAAAAGTCACAGAGGTATAATATGTTAAATTTTAAAAATTATATGTGTATTTATTAAATGTATATGATTTTAAAATATCTTCTCCCAAGTAAAGGAGATGAAAAGGTCTTGGAATCTGCTGAGATGCTCAAGCTAGATAACGGAGGGTGACGATGTGGAAACGACAGGAGAGATGGGAAGAGAAGCCCGTCTGGAGGAGGAGACACTGCACCTTGATTTGGGCACGTTGCATTTGGTGCACGCGCCTGATGCCCAGTGACAAGGGCTAGTGAGCACACCGCTGGGAAAGCGGGCACGGTGCTCAGGAACAGGGCCAGTGCTAGAATGAGAGAGAAGGGAGCAGTTATGTTTATACGGTAGTTAAAGCTACGGCATTAAAACAAGTATTCCAGGGGAAGTATATAGAACATGGTGATAAGCATTAGGTGAGAGCACAGAAAATGGGTCCATTCCCTCATTTACTTGTTGAACTCATTTTACAGAGTAAATCCATGAACTGAAGCTGCCCTCTACACTGTTTTCCGTGGAACACTCTTCTGCACGATAATAGGAAACCACCACCCCCCAAAAAACCAAGGCATTCTCAGAAGAGTTTGGGAAACACTCTTGCCGCAGGACTTTTCAGAGTCTTTACTACACTAAAATGTGTGGTTGTTCTCTAAGACGAGGTAACTGTGCAATGATTCCCAAGTCTGACTAGGGGACAAACATCTCTTAACACCTCCTCACTTTTCTACCAAGTGTAGGTCAAGTTCAGGGGTGAATGCCTTTGCCTGGGCTGTAGCCTAGGGACACAGCGGGCTTCACTCTTGGGAGCCATGTCCCTACTCCCCAAAACCTTGATGTGAAAAATCAGGGTGCCTCTCTCTCTCTCTCAGGAAAAGGCTATACACCATCCCTCTCTCTGAGGCCACTTTCTTTTTGAAGAGGCACTTCATTCACAAACCTTCAGAGGTAAAGGGAGTTAGACCAGCATAGGGTCTGCCTAGAATAAAACCAAGCTCTCTTCCTTCCCCTTGGTTTTCTCCCTTCTGAAAGTAAAGTGAAAGTGTTAGTTGCTCGGTCATGTCTGATTCTTTGAAACCTCTTTGTCCATGGGATTCTCCAGGCAAAAATATTGGGAGTGGGTTGCCATTCTCTTCTCCAAGGAAACTTCCCAACCCAGGGATCAAACCCGGGTCTCCCACATTGCAAGTAGATTCTTTACCAACTGAACCAACAGGGAATCCCTTCTTCTTTCTAGCTCTTCTCTTAAATAATCTGCCAGGTATGAGAGCTCAAGGTGCGCCCCTGCTATCCTGACTTCAGTGAGTTCTGATTGGAAGCGTGGGGGCTTTCTTGATCTGGCTTTCATTTTATTTTTGTATTTGCCACTTCTCTGGAATGACTTCCCTCATGACCAGGATTGGGGGAAAGAGGCAGACAGACCTGGTACCGATTCCAGCTTCAACAAAAGGTGTCTCATGTTCCAGCCTAGCTTCTGAAAGGGCTGCACGGGGATTTAAGGCCAAAATGTGTTACTTATAAAATGTATTCCTCTGCCTTATCCTCCGTCCATATATTTCCTCGTTCAACTTTCTAGGATTGGTAGGCAGGGTCCAGAATAGGATTTGTGAATAGAGTTTTCCAGTCTTGGCTGTGCAGCTTCTAATTCCTCCCCTGACTCCTTCCAGAACTTGAGCTGAGCTTTAATTCATCTCTGCTGAATGTCCTTGCTTCTCTATAGCTTATCTAGTAGGTCTTATTTCCCACAAAGAAATCTCCCTGACACATACAGGTGAAGAAATGTATTTTGAAGCTTATGCCTTTTCCATTTTGTAAGCAATCAGACCATGAATTAATACGGTGTTAAGATCCCATTACTTCTGATGGGCAGTTGGCCAAGGACAGAAAGCAACAACCACTGATCAGTGTTCACAAACTGAAAACCCAGAATAGATGGTTACTTATGGACATGGTGAAGATAACACAAGTGACCTTCCTTCGTTATATTTGAAAAACTGAAGTGATGAGGAAGAGACTAATTGGCTGCTAGAGGCCACAGGTGTAAAACTGATGGATGACGAAGAAAAAGCAGCACTTATTCCTAATTCATTGGGTTGGCCAAAGAGTTCATTCCATTTTTTTCCCATAAATGGCTTGAGTAGTGCTTGTCTTTAATTTCATTAGAAACAATTTTGTTAGATTGTATCATGACAGCTGTCATATCAGTGTGCATTTTAAAAAATGTATCAAAATTGGTGATTTTTTCTGTAGTCATTTTAATATTCAAGAGGGAAGAAAAAAGCAACATTTTTGGCAAATTATGCTTTATTGCTACAAGAAATGTAAAAATGCAACTGAAATGCAAAAAAGATTTCTGCTGTGCCTGTCAAAAGTGGTTTACAGTTTCAAGCTGGAGATTTTTGACTGGACAATGCTCCAAGGTTGGGTAGACCAGTTGAAGTTGATAGCAATTAGATCAAAACATTAATTGAGAGCAATCAATGTTACACCATGCAAGAGATAGCCGAATATTGAAATCAAGCATTGAAAATCATTTGCATCAGTTTAGTTTTGTTAATAGCTTTGATGTTTGGGTTCCATGTAAGTGAACAAAAACCTTCTCAACCATATTTCTACATGTGATTCTCTACTTAAATGTAATGAAAACATTCTATTTGTAAAATTAATTGTGACAGGCAATGAAAAGTGGATACTGAACAATAATGTTGAATGAAGCAATTGTGAGGCAAGCAAAATTAACCACCACCAAACACACCAAAGGCCGGTCTTTACCCAAAGAAGGTGACATTGTATATATGGTGGGATTGAAAGGGAGTCTTCTATTAGGAGCTCCTTCAGGAAAACCAAATGATTAACTCCAACGAGTACAGCTCCAGACAAACTAAAAGCAGCACTTGATGAAAAGCACCCAGAATTAGTCAATAGAAAATGCCTAGTATTCCACTGGATACCTCAAGACCATGTGTTTCTTTGATGGCCAGGCAAAAACTGTTACTGCTTGGCTGGGAAGTTCTGATTCATCTCCCGTATTCACAAGACATTGCACTTTTGGATTTCCATTTATTTCAGCCTTTAAAAATTTTTCATAATGGAAAAAATTTCCCTAGAAGGCTGTAAAAGGCAGCTGGAACAGTTCTTCACTCAAAAAAATAAAATAGTTTTGGGAGGATGGAATTATGAAGTTGCTTGGAAAATGGAAGAAGGTAGTGGGACAAAATGGTGAATATATTGGTCAATAAAATTCTTGGTGAAAATGAAAAAAGTGCCTTTTATTTTTACTTAACAATGAAAGGAATTTTTTGGCCAACTCAATACCTGTCAGGTTGGAGGAGAAATAACCACGAATTAAAAAAAAAAAAAACTAAGGTCCAAGATAGATGAAAATATTACAGAAGAGAACTGTGCTGAGATGAACGGGATCGAATCTTCTGGCTTCAAAAGTGTATATCTAAGGGCCCTCAATGTACTTGAAGCTGAGGCTATCATGGTACTGTCAATACTCTGGGAAGAATGGCAGTGAAGGAAAGATGTGACCAAAGGTTAGAGACAGACAAGTCGGGTTCACTTTTCAACAAAGGAAACACTGGATTCTATAAACTAATAGGGAGGGACCTGATGTCAATGTGGAGGCAGATTCTAGAGATGGTCACTAGAAAGCAGCCGTCACTGGTGGTCTGCCTGCGTCGCCTGAGAGGAAAGCATGTCCTTTCCCAAGCCCTGTCTCTCCATCCCTTTTTTTTGTCCAAGTAAAAGAAATGCCACTTGTCTTTTTAAACAGGCAGAGTATCCATTTCTTTTTAAATGCCACTTTTCTTTTCATTTGGGTTTTAGAAACCAACAAAATCATTCATAATCTTTTGTTGACAGTGAAGTACAGGAACTGTTTAAGTGAAAAGAGAGTAAGCCGAAAGTGGCTGAGGGGCTTCCCTGGTGGTCTACTGGTTAAGAATCCACGTGCCCAGTGCAGGGGATGCAGGTTCAGTCCCTGGCTGAGGAGCTGGGATACTGCATGCAGTGGGGCATTTAAGCCTGCATGCCACGAGAGAGCCTGCACGCTGCAGCCAAGACCTGACACAGCCAAGTAAATTTTTTTTTTTCAAGTGCTTGAAATAGCTACAAAATTAAAGAGGCCATCAAATGGTCATCGTGATTCAGCTCGGTGGCAGGACTGGTAGGAAAGTGAGAGTGAGTGGGCTCAGTGATGCTGTCCTGACGGCGTGACCATTAGCCCACACGGCATGGGTCGGTTCCATGTGTGAATGGGGAAGTCCCACGAGAAGAGGGCCAGGGCCAGAGGCCTGGGGACGAGGAGCTCAGATCAATTCTCTGATGACCACGTGAAGGAAACCAGGGATGTTTACTCTGAAGAAGGAAAGATGTGTGGAGGGGCAAGCCAGGAGCCTCTGAATCTGAAGACACTTGAAGTGTGAGAGTGAGTGGCCACGTCTGTGCGACAGGAACGTGCCTTTCTTTTCTCAACCTTATTTATCTGTAGTTTTAAAAACTGGACTCCAGTAACGTCTACTGCTTATGCAACAGGAAAAAGTTTGCTGTTTGTTTTCTGCTTTTGTTTTAACAAATGTTTTGTGAAGTAAACATGTGCATGTGAATATACAAAGCAAATTCCTGTGCAAGAGGATTGTCATAACAAAAAGGAGGTCCGGGTTGGAGAGTTCTAAGATGCCACCAAGCCAGCGACCCTGGAAATGTGGTTGTGAAAAGGCAAAAAATATTTACTGAGAAATTTAAGGAAAAAAGTAGGAGGGGACAGGGACAAGAGGAGGGAGAGTAATGGGATCTTGGAGAAGCTGATTGACAATGCCAGGAACCACAGCTAGCAGGGGAAGAGAGGGTTGCTTACCGTGAACCAGTTGGACCTGGTTAGGCTGCCTGAAAAGGTGCTTGTGATGGCAGTCAGGATCAGCCCAAGAGTCTCTCCAAGGGCTTGGGGAAGAAAAATCTTCCAGAGTTCCCAAGAAGCACTCAATGCCATAATTGGTCTAGCTGGAAAATGAAGTCAGAGGAGGGTGGGTGACCCACAAAAGCAGCCCCATGGGTGAGGACCAGAAGGAAGACCCGTGGTCAAAGCAAGGCGAGTGACGGGCATTGTCCAGTTCTTTTAAGTATGCCGGCATCTGAGTCATTTCAGCTGCCCATGTGGGGGCCTCGGCCACGTGGCCATTCATTCCCACACTCCCTCAGGCTCCGGTGAGGTCCGGTTATGAATCTGAATTCTCTGAGTACAGACCGTACTCAGGGACAGGAAAGGAACATCACCCACACAATCAGGAGCATGACTTTCCATAGATAAACTGCTTCCTGTTTTCACCGGGAGGAGCAGGGCGGAAAGTAGAAACGCAGCTTCCACAAACGTCTAGTGATTCCGCTGCCATTTGCGACACAAAAATGCATGCAAAACAGTTATACTCTGGGCTAGTGTGTTGGAAAAAATTAAAATCTTCAGGTGAATAAAAAATATCTTAAGCTCTAGTCAAGCTAGTAACTCAGAGTTTTACCTTCTCAAACTGTAAAATAAAAATAAGCCAGTTCACCCTTCATATATCTCACAGGAGTGGAGAAAACTAATGAAGAGGTAAATTCACTGGAAGAAAAACACACCTTAGTAATTCCACCAGCAATAGGTCAACAGATACACTGTTTTCCAATGCTCTGCTGGGGACAAGGTTCAAGTTATAAGCTTGTTCTTTTAATAAATAACCCTGTCGGAGAGGCACTTCTTACTGTAACACCACTCCACAAAACACTCAGGACCAACACGACTCATCAAATCCCAGTATCTATGGACCTACTCAACTTGACATTTCAAATGTTTAGCATCACAGCAAGACACACACTCCCCAGAGTGACAGACTTCCAGGGCACAGAGTCGTCCTGTTCCCACTAGCTTGGGCCAGTTCGCAACCACCCCTCAAAGGAGGATGGCAGATGGAGGCTTTCCACATGCAAACCTTTACAGCCTCAGCCCGGTGCAATTTAGGAGTGAGGTTCAGAAGCAATTAGTGAGAGGATTAATAGAGACATCTGCTATAATTTGAAACATGAGTTTGCTGCTCAAAGGGCTAAAACCATAGTGCTTGAAGTTAAGTGCTTGAAATTGCCCCGGAATCCTAAAGTCATGTATCCTAATCAAGATCATATTCTTTCAATCATGGATGAAAAAGCTAACACTTTCTCGTGTTTGGCTGGGATCACTCGGAGTGGCTCACTAGCTGTGAGATCTCCATTTGGTTTCCACATGCATCATTCTTGGGAGCTACAAAGTCTTTGAAGGGCATCTATTTTTGCCTTGAGGTCTGGTGGCGTCAGAGTTCGCATGAACCTCACAGATGAAAACTATCCACTCGTGATGCATCTGTGCCTACAGCGTTCTCACCAAAGGGAGGTCTCTGCGTGTGGGGGGGTTTCTGTATTTATACAGCTTAAGTGTTTATTTGTAGTTAAAAATGTTCCTGCCTGTTGAGGTCTAAGGAATTTAAAGATGATCTATAATGCATGATCTATAAAAGTGGGAGAATTCATTGGGAGCAATTAACCCCCAAAATGCAGCTTATTGACCAAATAAATGTTTTTTTCTGTCTCGGCAGTATGACGTAAGCATTTCCAAAGCTTCAAGCTTCTTATCTTTCTCCCCACATTTTTTACTTATACTTTTAAACTGTGGAGAAAAGAAAGAGGCATTTGACCCAAGAGATTTGACCCAGTCAGGAACTACCTGGCTGCTGAGTGAATTTCTCTTCTTCATGAATGGTTGTGAGTGGAGAGGCCATGTCCCAGAATAACTTAAAAAAAAAAACAAAAAACACAACAAATCACTTTTTCTATGAAAGGTGGTGAAACGGTTGAATGATCCAGAGTTATCCTGTGGGGTAAGCACTGATTCTCAGGCTGCAGATTAGGCTCTAAACACAAGCCAGGCCAACTCTGCCAGACCAAAAAGCTTATATTTAACTGCATGAGGCACTATGGAGATACTGATACACGTGTGAGATTGAATCAAGAGCTGAACACTGAATTCAGGCAGAGGAAACACTCCTGAGGGGAACCTGACTTCAGATCACCAGCTCTGCTGTGAGTCTAGCTGTTCACTAGGTGACAAAGCAGGTGAAAGTACAACAGAAACCTCTACAACCTCTCTTGAGCCCTCAGCTCAGTCTTCCTCGGCTCCTCCCATCTCTGAGGATAATCAGAGACCATGTGTCAAACGCAGGACGCTGAAATTACTGATGTGACTCCAATACTTCCTGCACATCCTTAAACACTCCCCAGAGGTGCATAATGCAGAGATACGATACATGTTTCTTCATGGACATTTTTTGAGTTTATAAACCCTATTAGGACAGTCATTTCATTTTTAGGGATGAAGAACCCAAGACCTAGCGAAGTTAGTGGTTTGGGCAGACTGAAATCCACGTCTCAGCATCATTCACCTCAGGGTTCTTGCTTGAACACACTGTGCTTCCTCCCACACACGGAGGGATATTACTTTCCACCTAAATTCCTGGTTGTCTGGCTGTTTCTGAACATCCGGGGACCCCACTGATGCATTCAGCTGCCCTCTAACAAAGCGGAATTGGCTCTGCCAATGGCTCAAGTGGTGAAGAATCTGCCTGCAGTGCAAGAGACTCAGAGGTGCAGCTTCAATCCCTGGGTCAGTAAGATCCCCTGAAGGATTTTGAAATGGCAACCCACTTCAGTATTGTTGTCTGGAAAGTCCCATGGACAGAGGAACCTGGTGGGCTACACAGTCCATAGGGCTGCAGTCAGTCAGACACGAGTGAGCACACGTACATCTGCCAAAGCGGAGGGCTCTTCCCCGTCTCGGAGCCCTGACTCGCTCCAGCTGCCACCTTCTTCATCTGCCCCGGGTTTCTTGCTCCACATCAGGAGAGAACACCCTGTCACTTCTCTCTTATGAAAAATACAAAGACCAAAAAAAAAAAAATCCAAAAGGGCAATACAAAATTACCATTTTATTTTGTATTACCAAAATCTGGTAATACTGCCAAAAAAAAAGTCAAACTCTGGTGAATTCCTCCCCAGACAATTACCAGGGACAAAAATAGTGAAATGAGAACAAATGGGAGTGACCCAGAAGGAAAGAGAGTGTGCACCTGGAGAGCTCAGGGACTCCGGAGCCGGTAGGTTGAGAGGCACCTCCTGGGGACAGCTGAGTCCCCCAGCTGGTGTCCTACATCGCCAACAGGGGGAAACGTGCGCTGGAAATGTAGGTGTGCCCTCAATTTCAGAGAGATCAGGGCTGCTGACACCAAACAGCCAAACTGCCAGTATGCAGCAGAACCATCTCAGCCACCGGGTCAGAGCTGCACTGAACGCTGACCCTGTACACATACGGGTGGGGGCTCAGCCACCAAAGCAGCTGGACATTTTTAAGCATGAAACATGGGTCCAGGGCAGTCCGGTGGTTACGACTCTGAGATTCCACTGCAGGGGGGTGCAGGCTCGATCCCTGGCTGGGGAACTAAGATCCCACATGCTGCACAGTGTGGCCAATAAATAAAAATGGACCTCAGTCAAAACCATGTGACCTTGAGTGTAATGGGAACTCCAGTAACACCATACAAACTTCCAGGATCTTTCTTCCTTGCTCTTGTTTTCTTTCTTTGGGCATATGTTCCCCCAACTGCCTATCCTGTGAGGGGCCTGGGGATTAGACAGGGAACTTGAAGGAACGGTGGCTGCAGCTTAGAGCTTACAGCCCTGGGAGGAACAATGACCTGAAGGGGAAGATGAGGGCCTCAGACAGGGAGACTGGAGGGGACCATGAGGCCCGAACGGCTGGCAGGAGAAGCCAAGTGCAGAATGGGTATAGCTGTATGGGCCGAAGGAAGCACACATGTAGAAACCACAGCGGGGCCCCCTTGCATGTGTGGGGGCTGGATGAAGCTCAATGAGGAAGATGAGATAGGCCTGGAGGGCTGGAGAGTGAGGCTGGGCCATTGGAGGACCTAGTGGGCCATCTAAAGAGTTAAGAGAAGATCAATGATAAACTCTGTGGGGCTCAGAGCAGAGGACTGACCTTCTGCAAAGGTCTTTCTTATGTGTGGAAAGTGGACAGTGCAGGGCAGAGCCTAAAGAGGGGAGAAAAGTGTCGTCCTGCAAAGTTTAGTGAGAGAAGGGCCAGTCCTGCACGAAGATGGGGCAATGGACCGACACAGAAGAGATGTATTCCCAGCGTCATCTGGAGCCAGAACCACAGGACCCGCTGGGTCAGATGCGATGGGAAGCCTTGGGGATGGTGTGGGGAGGCTGTGATCACTGGGACTGGGAGGGCGTGCTGCCCCACAACTAGCTATCTCCTTTACGCTGAGGCCCCCACCATTTAGCGTCACTCCTGGAGTAAGTGCGCCTACTTGCCGAGGCTCCTTTAAAGAATATGATAAAGCACAACAGTATCAATGCTGTCATGGGCTTTGCAAATAGCAATATTGTTTATAAGCAATTTGGGGGAACAGCCTAAGCAGAGTTGAGCCTGGTTCTGGCAGAGCTTTGAGGAGATACAAAGATAAGATTTTATTCCTGCCACAAATGAGCTCTGGCCAATTAGGGGAGAGAAGGAAAGAGGTGCAATCATGCTGCAGTGTGGAAAGAGAAGTAGTAACAGCACAGAGGAGACCTTGGGGTCCCCAGCACACACAAGGGTGCCATGAACAGGTTGCTGCATGAGAATGCACAGGGGAGACGGGAGAGACGTCAAGGAAGAGGTGATGTGTAAATTAAGCCTTCTAGAACAGGGGTCCCCAACCTCTGGGATCTAATGCCTGATGATCTGACATGGAGCTGATGAAACAATTACAGGTTGGAGGAGAAGGGGGCGAAAGAGAATGAGATGGTTGGATGGCATCACCGACTCAATGGACTTGAGTTTGAGCAAACTCTGGGAGATGGTGAAGGACAGGGAAGCCTGGTGTGCTGTAGTCCAGGGGGTCACAAAGAGTCAGACACGACTGAGCGACTGAACAATAGCAACAGCAAAGTGCACAATGCATGTAATGTACTTGAACCATCCCTACACCATCCTCCACGTCCCCAGTCTGTGGAAAAACTGTCTTCCACAAAATTGGTCCCTGGTGCCAAAAAGGTTGGGGACTGCTGTTCTAGAAAACATCCCCCGAGAATTGCTCCACAGACAGGGTAGGAAGCAGTAGCAGCTGTCAGGACAAGGGGCAGAGAATGGTTTGGTTCAGGGAGGTGGGAGTGTATGCTCTGGTTTTTCCAGGGCTTGGGGTGCAAGGCTGAGGAGTAACAGGAGCTGAAGGTGCAGAGAGGCGGACAAAGAAGCCCAAAGAATCTGACCTGACTGTGAGGATGAAAAGTCACAGATGGGATTTCAGCGGGGATGTGGGGTGGCCAGCAGCATCTTCGTGGTCTCAGGGATGGACTGACTAGGCATTGGGGAAGCAGCAATCTCCATAAGGAGTCCTCCCCCCAAGGCTGCCATATGGAGGACTTGTTAGCTACAGACAGGAAGTGGTACGGACGTGGGAGGGGAGAAGGGACTAGGGTTCTAGTTTACGTAAAGGGCTGCTTAGTGGCACCATCAGACTGGGAACACAGGAAAAGGGCACCGTCTGGAAAAAGAAAATTCCTTTCGTTTTGGACACTTTTTAAGGTTTATAGGACATCTTATTTATTCAGACTTTACCTTGTTCCAGGAAGGATTTACACAGAGATTACACAAAGACACACAAGATAAAATTTTAAAAAATAAATATATGTGGAAAACAAAACTGGGGAAGATCAGAGGAAGCTAGGAATTAAGTTAATACCAAAACATGTGCTGTGAGGCTCTTAACTGTCCGAAAAGCGGCCACAAATGCTTCCTGACGAGGAGCCAACAAAACCACCACAATTGGTCTACTCATCTCAGGGTTCCAAAAAAAAACAAACACCAAAACCCTCCCCACCCCTTTAACTCAGGCCTTGCCCTAAACAGCACATCAGAAAAGGCCTCTGTGGTGCTTAGGAAAGGGCACACTGTGTGATGACAAGGACAAGTCACTCAGCACGATGCCTGCAGTCAATCCAGCAACACGGACCCCAGAGCTGCTCTTGTGGAGCAGCTTCTCCAAGCTTGTGGCATCAGAAAACCACCCTGAAAACCATTTAGGGTGGCCACATGTGTGAGGGTCAGCCTTAATCTAAGGACAGACTTGGAAATGTGTAGAGGGATGTGGTGCTTCTCTGGTGTCTCAGCAGTAAAGAATCTGTCTGCAATGCAGGAGACACATGGGTTCGATCCCTGGGTCGGGAAGACCCTCTGGAGGAGCACATGGCAACCCACTGCAGTATTCTTGCCTGGAGAATCCCATGGACAGAGGAGCCTGCCGGGCTACAGTCCATGGGGTCATACAGGGTCAGACACAGCTGAGCGCCTAAGCAGCAGCAGGGGGTGTGGGAACCGCAGGTCCTCTCTAGGCGGCTTCTCTCCACAAATCTTTCAAAGCACAGAGAAGCAGGAAGTTCACGGTCACTCTCCAGGCTGAGCCAGAGGCTGGGAAAAAACGGGTTTGGCTTGGGGATGTGGGGAGAAAGAAGACTGAAAAGTCTGTGGACAGTTAGAAGGCCGACCCTGCCACTGCCTCCCTGGAAGGTCCCTGACATTGTGCAGAGAGGGGACGCAGTGAGATGACTAAAGGCAGGTGGCCATGGGGCCCGAGGTTGGGGAGAGAAGTCTGGTTTGGGCTTATATGTTTGGACAACATTTGAATTTTAGTGGGAGATGGAGGTATACGAGAGCACCCAGGGATGGGGTGTGGAGAAGCTAGTGGGAGAGGAAACCCTGGGGGTGGGCTGCTTTTTAGGGGCAGGAGTGAAGAGGAGCCAGCAGTGAAGGAGGGAGAGAGGAGATGAGAAGGTGAGGTCCTGGAAGCCAGCAGAGAGACTTTCTAGGAGGGAAAGGCTGAGTGTGTATTTATGGCAGCTGCCATCAGTCTCTGTAATCGGGTGTTTTAGTTATGGAAATACCAGCTGCTGTAACAGGTAAGCCCTTGTCCAAGTCTCAGTCACTCAGCACAATGCATGTTTATTTCACCTCGCTGTTGTTCAGTCGCAAAGTCGTGTCTGACTCTTTGCGACCCCATGGACTGAGCATGCCTGGCTTCCCTGTCCTTCACTATCTATTATCCCACCTATGAAATGTCAGGTCTAGTTAGCAGCTTGGGGGAGGGAGGGGGAGAGGGGAAGTCACAGGGAATCAGGCAGCCAGGTGTTCTGCCTGCTTCAGCTCACTTCCAAGGTCACCCTCGTTTGTCAGCATGTTGTTGGAAGAACAGGGAAGAGAGGATGGTTGTGCTTAATAGTTTCCTAGGAGTGGCATAAACTGCCTCAAACTTGATGACCTAAAATAACTGAAATCTACTTGCTTACAGCTCTGGGGGCTAAAAGTCTGAAATCAAGGTGTCAGCAGGGCCATGATTTCTCTGAAGGCTCTGGGGGCAAGTCTTTCCTTGCCTCTTCCTAGCAACCCTTGGTGCTCCTTAGCTTGTTGGCTTAACCCCAATCTTGGTCTCCGTCCTCACTGTCACCCTCCCCTATCTGTCTTCACATGGTCATCTTCTCTTTTGGTAAATCCATGTGATACTATTTTTTTTAAAAATTTTTTGGCCACACCACATGACATGTGGGATCTTAGTTCCCTGACCAGGGATCAAACCTGAGCCCCCTGCACTGGAACTGCAGAGTCTAAACCACTGTGCCAACAAGGAATTCCCTACATGGTCTTCTTACAGGAACATCAGTGTTGGATTTAGGGAACAATCTAGTCCACTACAACTTCATCTTAACTTCCATCTTCATTACATCTGCAAAGACCCCACTTCCAAATGAGGTCATATTCACAAACATGAGGGTAAGGGTTTGGACATACCTTTTGGAGGGACAAAATCAAGCCATTGCAGTGTGTAAGTGGTTTTTATGTCCTGCCCGAGAAGCAGCACACAGCACCTCTGCTCACACCCCTTTGGCCGAAACTGAGCCACGGTAGCCACTGGCTACACAGAACGCTGGGGAGGGCAGTGAGTTCCTTGTGCCTGGAGCATGTGGGAAAGGGTCTGGGGAGCAGTTAGCCAGCTCTCCATACAGCAAGGTGAGGAAAGGAAGGAAGGAAATTGTATTCCAGGAAGGCCGTGAGGACAGTCAAGGCTGTTGTGAGCAAAGAGATGGAGCCAGGAGATGCCCATCTCATGGGAGGATCTTGCGTGTGAAGGGGAACTGGTTAGAGGGGGACAAAGCAGTGAGCAGAAGCTCACTGTGAGATGAGGGAGTCATCAGCATATTTGCAGGCAGAGGGGAAGCAGCCAGAAGGAAGGGCACCAGTGGAGACAGGAAGGGTAGAGAGGACGTGTAGGGTCTGCTCCAGGAAGAGATGAGACCGAGAACACTGGTGGGAAATACCAGCATATCCCTGGAGCTACACACAGTGAGCTGTAAACTCCTATGAGAAACCAAGTGATGAAAGAAAAGCTAGCTGGGGGCTGTCTGGCTTGGTAAGCCTGTTGACTGCTTTCTTTGAAGCCTCACCTGGGACATACTCATTCTGCACAGCTCCTCGTACATGTTCATGTAGCCACATTACACACACTGTGCACAGCTATGCTAGGAAACCCATGAAGGCTGTTTCTTTCCCAAGCCCTGCTGGAGATCCCCAGTGCTGTAAGCCTGACAGTTGTTATAGAAATGTTAGGTCAACCAGAATGCCGCCTGCTGGCACTGTAGTAAGAGAGTCATTGAAGCCTCAGCATAATATGGCTAAGTATCACTACAGAAAGCCAATCGGCCCGCAGAACGGCAGTGTTGAGCTCTTCGTGGCGTGGTGCCTCCCGAAGGCTCTGGCCTCCAGATGCTGCACTATTTGGGGGAAGGAGGTTGTCTGCGGATCCCAAGCTCAGGGAAGGCGTAAATGCAAGTGTGCGGATGTTCCCATGTGGAATATCACTGCATCCTTTCAAGGGGCAAATCCTGATGGCTGTGACACATATGGGAGGCTGGATGCAGCATCCGGTGAGACAGCACTCAGTCCTCAAGCAGAGGGCGAGAGGGTACCGCTGCCCAGCCACCAGCACAGCCAGTCTCGAGGCCTGAACAAACCCAGCCTGCTTGAGAGACTCCTCTTAAGCTAAATAATTAAATATCTCTTCTATACACAGCATGGAGGTTGGTTTATTGGGTCCATTTTATGTGACATTTATTCAATGCTTTGTACAGGTAAAAGCACCACTTGAAAAGTGCAGTGTTAAAAACCATCATACAGAACTGTGCTTTCAACAACTCCATGGAAAACTGGAAGGGACTGTTGATGGAGGATAATAATAATGTTAACAATAATAATTATCATTATAGTAATAAAAATAGACATTTATTGAACATGTACTAGATGCTAGAAACTGTGCTTAGCATTTTATACACTTATTATCGTTCTACCAACCTTAATAGACAGAAGGTCTTTCATTATCCCCATTTCACTGTGAAGGGAGCAAAGGCACAGAGAGGTTGGGAACTTTGCTCAAGGTCACACAGCACTATTATAAGTGGCAGAGCTAGGGCTAGAACCCAGTTAGGCTGTCTTCAGACTTTCACCCACTATGTAGCCTTGTGTGTTGGTCGCTCAGTCATGTGACCCCACGGACTATAGCCTGCTAGGCTCCTCTGTCCACAGAATTCTCCAGGTGAGAATACCAGAGTAGATTGCCATTCCCTTCTCCAACTAGGTAGGCTGCTCTACCATAAATGTTATCTGTTTTATTCATTGGGATTTTGTTTTAAGATTTTTTCTAAATGGAGAGTTTGCAAAGTGGATAACAGTCTATCCATTTTTAGATAACCTATTAATACTGAGAACCAGAGCAGCCCATTTGGAAGAGGGACCATATGTCCTTGAAATACAGGTGGTAATTAAGGCTATGCCCTCCCAGCGCAGATTCACAAAGAATGAGGCAGAGAGGGGAGGAAAAAAAACAATGCATAAACTTTGACACAGAAAGAACAAAAAAGGGGGAAGGGTGCAGGGTAGGGAGCCAGTAGCGAGATGAATCAGTGTGAAAATTAACTGCATGAATCTAGTTTTTACAGGCAGGCTGGACGGCCCACGGTAAGGAATGAGTTTCCCCTCTGCAACCTCAAAAGCCTCTTTCTTGCCTGGAAGAGAAAAGCTAAGGGTCGGAGAACTGGGCGCCAAGCTCGGCCCAAGGCCGAGGGTCAGGCAGCTCAACTGAGGGCACAGGAGGTCTTCTGTGCCACTGAGCTCCCTGGGAAGCATGGCCTTGACTTCACAGCTGAGTCTTTCAAGAAAAAAAAAAAAAGTGTTTGTCAAATGCCTAAGAGCCTGGAGGCTTTTTTAAAGGGCTTTGCTGAAAAAGGACTTTTCTATGTTACTTAGAGACAACCACTGCTTGCCAAGAACACTAGGGTGAAAAAAAAATCACAAAACTTGAGAGCTGGAAAAAATATTACAGGCTTCTGACTGTGCCCCTAAACTACCTAAAGTATAACTGTAAACTACCAGCCTTATTGCTGGCTTGAATTGTTCCAGATCCAACCTGGTAAGAATGGAGTTCTAGGGTCCACAGCTAATACCTGGCAGCAGTGTTGGCTAAGACGAGTTTTACTCCACACTGGAATTCTAAAACAGCTCAGGAATGCTATCTGAAAAGTCTATAATGCACACTTTAAAATCAAAAGTTAATGGAGCCCTTTCATACTCGTCATCTAAACTGCAATGCAAAATGTATTTTACCTTGTATCATTTTTAAATGACAAACTAACCCAGGTGGCTCAGATAGTAAAGTATCTGCCTGAAAGTGGAAGACCTGGGTTGGGAAGATCCCCTGGAGAAGGAAATGGCAACCCACTCCAGTATTCTTGCCTGGAGAATCCCATGGACAGGGGAGACTGGCGGGCTATAGTCCAGGGTTCACACAGAGTTGGACATGACTGAGTGACTAACACTTTCACTTCAAGATATACTAAAGTGGCAAACTATTTGCAGTATTGGTAGTAACAGCAATAGAACTGTATTGAAAACCAATATTAATAACTAACATTGATTAAATGCTTTCCATACGGAAGACAGGCGCTTGTCTAAACACTTCAATCAGCATGCGATGTTTAACGCTTTTCCTGTCACACTATGCTTTACTTTGTTGATTATCAGACTCCCTCCATCCCCAACCAAAAGGCAAACTCCAGGAGGACCGAAGTTGTTGTTTCTATCATTAACTAAGTATCTAGTTCCTACAACACCACCTGGAAAACAGTAGACATGCAGACAGTTTTCGAATCACATTAATTCATTTGATCCTCACAGGACTCTGTGAGATACAGATTGTTACAACCGGTATTTCACAGATGGGGTAGCTCACATACAGTAGAGTTCAGTAACTTGCTCAAGGTCACACAGTAAGTGATGAAGCTTGAATTCAAACCCAGGCTGCCTGGCTCCAAACTCTGCCCTTTTAACCAATATCTGGCATTTCTGACTCTTCTATTTTAATACAGGCAATAACTAACATGAATCGAGTGCTTACTGTGTACCAGGCACATAAAGATCAATGCCTTACATGGACTCTCTCATTCCACAGGAGACATGGGTTCGATCCCTGGGTCAGGAAGATCCCCTGGAGAAGGCCGTGGCAACTGACTCCAGTATGCTTGCCTGGAGAATCCCACGGACAGAGGAGCTTGGTGGGCTACAGTCCATGGGGTTGCAAAGAGTCGGACACTACTGAAGCAATTTAGCACGCACGCACTCATTTAATATAATGGTTCCATGAAAAAGGCATTATTATTTTACTCACATAGATGAGCAAATTTCATCTTAGAGGGACCCTATGCTTTGCCCAAAGTCAGGCTGTAAGTTGTGGAGCTCTACATCCAACTCAGGCCCACATGAGTTCCAAGTGTGTGCACTCAATTACCAGGCCGTTCTGTGTCCTGAATTGTCTTCTGCCCACAGACCTGTACATGCCCTTGATGTACAGGTCTGCTTAGTCCCTCTCTCAAAACCTTATTTTAGCTTTATACCCAATGCTTCATTTCACATCATCACTGTTTTCATGATCCACACAAATCTGCCTTTATTCACACAAATGATGATGGAGCCAAACAGCAGTGCCACTGTCTGAGGCCTGAAGCCAGCCTGATCCAGGGCCTGAATCCAAACCACACGGAGCTGTGACTCAAAAAGAAAACCTCCTGCTCTCTCAAGAGGAAGGGGCGCTGGCTGTTCCACGAGGCCTGTGACGAAGTGAGCCTTCAAGGAGGGATTCTGGGAAAGCGCTTCTTTCGGTGGGGGGCGGGCCCAGAGGGATGAGTCAAAGGGATCCTGGATGGATGGAGAGCAAGGACGGTGGAAACATGAAACCCATCCCAGTCAGCCTGACAGCTCCACCGGCAGAGAGGCAGGAAGCCTGACCGGCCCCACCGTCAGAGAGGCGGGCGGTGGTAGGAGAAGGGGGTGCAATGCTCGCAGTGGTGGTGGTAGCTGCAGTACCAGTTGGTGGTAACGGTAGTGTTCATGGTGGTAGTTCTACTAGAGGCAGCGGTCTTTAGTTCTAGTAGAAACGGCAGGTGCGGCACTGGTGGTGGCAGAGCTGATGCTACTGATGGCAGCGTGACTGCTAGCAGCTGCGGCGGCACCGGCGGTGAGGGCAGAGGCGCTACGGCGCTAACGGTAGCGGAGGTGCAGCGTTAGCGGTAGTGGTGGCAGCAGTGTCAGCCGTTGCAGTTCCCAGCAGCAGTGGTGCAGTACAAGTGGAGGCCTTCCCAGGTGGCTCAGTGAAGAAGAATCTGCCTGCCAATGCAGGAGATGCAGGAGACACGGGTTCAATCCCTGGGTTAGGAAGATCCCTGGAGAGGAACCGGTGCCCCACTTCAGTATTCCGGCAAGGAAAGTCTCATGGACAGAGGAGCCTGGCGGGCTACAACCCACGGGGTCTCAGGGATGGCCCCAGGACTGAGCATGCCCACACGGCAACGCTGGCGGTAGCAGTGATGGTGGTCATCTTAACGGTGGGGGTAACCACACGAGTAACAGTGCAGTGATGCTGGCAGCGGCAACAGCATGAGAGGGTGGCCCTCGGGGTGGGCAGTATTGAAACAGAGCTCGACAGGACAGTCTGCCCTGGTTTGAAGGGCAGAGCACACACTAAGGGAAAGGTGGTGCCCGCCACCCAGGCCCACAGGCTGCCTGCCATCGCCTGGGAGCTGCTAGTTCAGAATAAGAGGCAAGTTAAGCTTTGAAAACTGCTCAGGGTTGCTCTCTGGGTGGCAGATGCGGCGCTAGACTCAGGAATCAGGACTGCTGAAGCCCTGAAGGACGTGGAGGTCAGCATTGGATAGTCTCGAAGCTGACAGGAGCCTGGGATCTGGGGGAACCCCTGCAGGGTGATTCTCAGGGGTCCCAGCAGGGCTGGCAGAGGTGGCAACTGGAAAGCTTTGAGGTGTCTTGTCTGCCTTCTGGCATCTAAGCCAGCAAGGTGGAGGATGGATCAGGGCCTCAGGAGTGCAGGGGGCTGACTCGTTAGGTCAGTATCTGACTGGATGCTAATTTAACGGTCACAAATATCAGAGCTAGAAGACATCTCTGAGATCAGTTAACAAGATCTTTTTAAATGCTTGTTTTCAAAGCAGGGAACTGAGACTCATAGAGTCATGTGAATTTTGGACAATTTCATGGTTTGGGACAGGCCACAGCTTCTATTCCTGCCTTTGGCTCCAGCCCAGTACCCATTCTCCAGCCTCACTGAGGCAGCTCAGGGCAATGTGAGACATTTAGGTTCTTTTATCTCAATAATGCCTTAAATTTTAACCAACAAGAAAACAAAGTATTCTTCACAATTCCCTAAAATAACTAGCGGCTCAGCAAACCACTCATGGATAGGAATAGTAAGGCAGGGATATTTGATTTTACAAAGGGCTCATTTTACTGAGCAGACACCAAAAATAAGGTGGGGCCCCACAAAACCTGAGTTCTAATTCTATCCCGCCACTGGCTACCCATGGGAACTTGAGAAAGGCAGTGTCTCTGGACCTCATTTTGCTTATCAGCAAAAAAAAAAAACAAAAAAAAAGGATTTAGGGTAGACCAGTGGTTCCCAACATGAGAGCTGGACCATAAAGAAGGCTGAGCACCGAAGAACTGATGCTTTCGAACTGTGGTGCTGAAGAAGACTCTTAAGAGTCCCTTGGCCTGCAAGGAGATCAAATCAGTCAATTCTAAAGGGTATCAATCCTGACTATTCCCTGGAAGGACTGATGCTGAAGCTGAAAGCGCCAATACTTTGGCCACCTGATGTAAAGAGCCAACTCATTAGAAAAGACCCGATCCTGGGAAAGACTGAAGGCAAAAGAAGAAGAGGGAGGCGAGGATGAGATGGTTGAATGGCATCACCAACTCAATGGACAAACTTGGGCAAACTCCAGGAGATGGTGAGGGACAGGGAGGCCTGGCATGCTGCAGTCCATGGAGTCACAAAGAGTTGGACACAACTTAGCAGCTGAACAACAGTGGTTCCCAGAGTGGTTACGTCAGAATCAACTGGAGTGTTTTTAAAATAAAGACTCGTGGCCCCACCTTCAATGATTCTGAATCAGTAAATCTGAAAACAGAGAACCGACAATTTTTATTTATTAATAAAAAAAAAGAAAAAAGAAAATCTCCCAGGAGGGTACATGGATGCCTATGCTGGATTGACAGAGAGACAGGTAGATGTACAGATATGTGATGAAAATGCTATGATTGCAATTGCAGAATTTAAGTAGTAGGCATACAGGAGGGCATGGCGAGTCTCTCAGTTTTTCTGTTTGTTTTTAAATTTTCATAGTCATAGTAAAATGTTGAAAGAAATGCAAAGAAAAAGGGGGGAAATTTTCCCCAGGTGATTCTGATGTGCAAGCAAGTTTAACGTCTCTGGTTCAGTCATTAACCTGCAGACCAGGTTTGAGTGGCTTTCGTGTCCCACAGAACAGCCCCGGGCACCACCTTGGGAAAAGGGAGCTGGTGTGAGCCCTTAATCTGGTTCCAAACGTCAGCTGGAATGGCTCCCTCCTTTAGCTGTTTTTATATATTGGAAACACACACAATGGTTCCATTACTTTTTTATAAAAGGAGTGTAAACTACTTTAGAAGGGCATTTGGTTCAGAGGGTAAAGAATCCTCCTACAATATAGGAGACGTGGGTTCAATCCCTGGGTCAGGAAGATCCCCTGGAGAAGAAAATGGCAACCCAGTCCAGTATTCTGGCTTGGGAAATGCCACGGACAGAGAAGCCTGATGAACTACAGTCCATGGGGTTGTAAGAGTTGGACATGACTTAGTGACTAAAACCCCAAACCACTCTAGAAGTCGGTCTTTGAGGCTTGGCATAGATCCAATGCTTATGAACATACAGAACTACTTAGGGTTTTGTGCACAAAACGGAATGAAGGTTCTAAAACTAGAGCCGGGGGACTTCCCTCATGGTCTAGTGGCTAAAACTCCATGTTCCCAATGCAGGGGACCCAGGTTCAATCCGTGGTCAGGGAAGTGGATCCCACAGATGGCAATTATGTGTTCACAAGCTGCAACCTAAGATCCCACATGCTGCAATGAAGATTAAAGATTCCTGAGTGCCGCAACTAAGACCTAGCGCAGCCGAATACATACATACATGAAATATTCAAACAAAACCACAGCTGGGAGACGGCTCAGTTATTTGCAGAGTCAAACAAGAGGGAGCAGCTTGTGCAAAGACCTCCTCATGGCTGTGACCAGCTGCTGTCGTGTGTGCCTGGGCCCTGCCCACACCTCCCTGCCTCATCCCTACCCACCTCTTTGGACCATTTCTCTCTAGTCCTCAACTATTAAAGGCACGTTCCTGGCTCAAGGCCTTTGCTATTATGTCTGCCAGGATGCACTCCCCGGGTATCCATGTGGTTCATGCCTCCTGCAGACCTTTACCCCAAAACCTTCTCCTTGGTAATGCTTTCGTTCCCCATCTGAAACTGCAACCCAAGCTGTAGCTACTGAGTCCTTCCCTCATCCTGTTCTCTCCAGCAGTCATCACGCTCCAGTGTCTTCAACATTTCACTTCTCTGCCTTGCTTATTGTCTATGTTGCCAAATAGTCTGTAAGCTCCATGAGGGCAGGGGGTTATGTTTATGCCCACGACAATCCAGACACCACCATGAGGCTGGGACTCAACACAGATGCGCAGAATGAAGGAAGGGCCACCTGCCAAGCTCAGTCCATGTACCTTACACACAGCGCCTCTGATTTGCACGGGGTCCTGACGACTGGGGACCAGTCCCTTATACAACAGGAAGGCTGAGATGTCATCTCTAGGGGTGAGGTCTGGCTCTTATAAACCCCAGTATCCCAGGCTCATCTCATTTCACTGTTCAGGGCCACCATGAGATGGGCTCATTTCCAGAGGCTGACACCTCCCTTCTTTTCTTCTTGTCATTAACAGCTAAACCACCTTTGCTCCTGAGGAGTCTATCAACTTGCCGGTAAAACAGGGCAAAGTTGAAGGTTAAGTAACTGCGTTGTCCAGTGGACTCTCCAGAGCCAACTACCTACCAGATAACCACACGTTGCACCCCAAGAGAGACTGCTCAGTGAATATCAATACCCTGTCTCAACACATGAAAAACGTTCATATACCATTTCCTGCTAATGACATTTCAATGAGGCTCACAATTCACAAAAATGAGGGTGGGCCCACCAAAAAAACAGCCATTCTACAAATGACTCCACTGCCAACCAACTTTTCAAGCTCTGTTCACAAACACAACAGTTACCCCTTGGAACAGTAAAGCAAGTTGTCCACCTACAGAACTCCGTAGCGGTGGATTTTGACCTGGGAAGCATCCTTGTTGATGCAGTGTGCCCTCATGTCACTGTCATTCTCCAAGTCAAAGAACATAATCCCATGTGTGCCCTTTCCACCCAAGGCAGCCTCCACTCGCGAAAGCTGAGGGCTTATCCTAACACCTGCACTGTAAATGGAGACCTGACTGCCTGCCCTCCCACACCACACAACTGCTGTTAAGTGCTCTGAAGATGGGGACTTTTTCATTCACTATGTTTCCCCGACACATGCCTGGCACATGCAGGCATCCAAATGCTCGTTGAATGCTGCTTCTTCCATGACATTTTATTTAATTTATACCTTAGCATTACTTTGGGGCTCTGACTGTGTAATACATACACAATGAGTTGTACAAGTTTAACATAAATAAACAAGATAGATTGAGACATATTTATAAATGATCCATCTGTAGTTATTATTTCGACTCCATTAAGGATGACATGAAGGAGAGGAAATATGCTCAAAGAAAACACACACTGAACTGCAGTTTGAGAGTGGAAAGAAGCTAAACTAGCAAACTGAACTGGTATGTCACTTAAAAACCTCGACAACATAACTGTGACAATTTAAAAAATAATCTCAAAGGAACAGGTGTTGAGATATCAGCACAGTGATATCCTACCTGGTTACTCTATCTTTCTTCTCTAGCATAAAATGAGTATTGCTGTCTATGATGAACTTTCTAAAGACAAATATTTGGTATGCTGTTTACTTGTAGGCTTTTTCGTTATTCATATGTGTTCTTACTCTAAGATCAAAGTGGATCACAGGAAGACAGCTTTTTCTTCACTGACAATTTAGGCTGAACTTACTGAATCTCTTCTAAAACTGTCAGTGACAAAAATTAAAGGAACAAAAGAGATCACTGATTTGCGGACTTTAAAGATAATAATATCTGAGTTGCAGCTCCAAAGGGTCCATGGGAAAAAAAAAAATGTAACCACCACGCATAAAGACAACATCACTTACTGAACCTAACATCAATTCCCTTCTCAACATCCAATGGTGGCTGAAACTACCAAATGCTGATCAAAATAAATTCTCCTGGGCCTGAAGACATAACTTATAGAAGACTGCATCCCCCAGCGGTCTTCTCAGAATGGCCATGGTCTTGAATTCTAGCCAATGGAAGGCATGCTGATGAGACGTGTCCCCCTTGCAGAGCTGGGCCATAATAAGGCTCCTTGAGTGGCCCCTTGCTGGAGAGATGACCTAGGGGATCTTGGAAACCAAGTGTGGAAGTGACAGAGTCTCCTTAATCCCAGGTCCCTGAATATCTGAAAGAGACCAAGCCGCTGCTTCTCCAGGGGCCTGACTGTTTCTGCAGTCAGCCTACCTGATACATCATGGTACAGCAGGAAATACTTGTACCTTTCCTCACACAAAAAGTGTGAGATTAAACTCTTACGAAAGGAAGGAAAAATGAAAATAGTTACAGTGTTTTAAACCTGGTGCTTAATGGAGACAGTGAAAAATCAAATCACTTGGTCCAACATTCTCGCTAGGTAGTTATACCATGGTGCACAAATAAGTTCCTTAAGAGAGAACCTCCTGTTTTCTGTGCCAGCTCATTGTATCTCTGGACAGTTCTCACTCACTGAGCTTATACTGAGCATGATGACAATAGCAGTTCACAGGACTTCACTGGTGGTCCAGTGGTTAAGAATCTGCCTTGCAATGCAGGGGATGTGGGTTTGATCTCTGGTCAGGGAACTAAAATTCCACACGCAATGGGGCAATTAAGCCCATGTGCCACAACCAGAGAGAAGCCCACACTTCCAAAACTAAGACCCAACACGGCCAAATAAATAAACAACAACAAATATTAAAAAAAAAATTAGCACTTCACTATTAATGAGCGGTTCCCATGGCCCTCATCCTGTGCTAAAAGCTTCCCACTCATTTGCTCCTTTCCTCACCTGGGAAGTGGATACTCTCATCATCTTCTGGCTCAGACTGCAATGAAGGAGACCCAGGTTCGATCCCTGGGTCAGGAAGATCCCCTGGAGAAGGGAAAGGCTACCCATTCCAGTATTCTTGCCTGGAGAATCCCATAGACAGAGGAGCCCGATGGGCTATATTATAGTCCATGGGGTTGCAAAGAGTCAGACATGACTGAGTGACTAATGCTTTTACTTTAAAAAAAAAAAAAAACAACTTTCTAAGACTTCCCTGGTGGCTCAGACAGTAAAGCGTCTGCCTACAATGCGGGAGACCTGGCTTCGATCCCTGGGTAGGGAAGATCCTCCGGAGAAGGAAGTGGCAGCCCACTCTAGTACTCTTGCCTGGAAAATCCCGTGGACAGCGGAGCGTGGTAGGCTACAGCCCATGGGATTGCAAAGAGTCGGACATGACTGAGCAACATCACTTTTCACTTTTCAAGCTGAGGCATGGAAAACATGAGCTTGGACCAAGGTCAGATATAACCAGAAGTAGCAGAGCCAAGGCAATGGCGCCCCACTCCAGTACTCTTGCCTGGAAAATCCCATGGACAGAGGATCCTGGTAGGCTACAGTCCACGGGGTCGCTAAGAGTCAGACACGACTGAGCAACTTCACTTTCACTTTTCACTTTCATGCATTGGAGAAGGAAATGGCAACCCACTCCAGTGTTCTTGCCTGGAGAATCCCAGGGACGGGGGAGCCTGGTGGGCTGCCGTCTCTGGCGTCTCACAGACTCGGACATGACTGAAGCAACTTAGCAGCAGCAGAGCCAAGGTTCAACCTAGGCAGCCTGAGTCTCCACTCTTAACCCCCAGCCTGCCCTCCTGGGGTGGTCACCTCTGTCCCAGAGTTATGAAGAGCGAGCCTCATTACTCTCCCATATTTGACAAATATCTAAAGATCTCTTTCATAGCAACACAACTAATATTTTCATGTAGCTAAAAAAAACCCTAGTTCATTCGAGTTTTTTCTTTCATTTTAATTTTACTGAACTATCCCAGGGATGGGGGAGCCTGGTGGGCTGCCGTCTATGGGATCGCACAGAGTTGGACACGACTGAAGTGACTTAGCAGCAGCAGCAGCATACTTGATTTACAACATTGTGTTAATCTGTTTGTTTTTCTCATCCTTCAAACGCCTTCACCACTTGGGTTTCTCTTTGGAGAGTTCTTGTTCATTCATACCCCGGTTGAACTGTGTCACATAGAGAGGAACTTCATGTGTAAAAGGAGACAAATAATAGTAGTTTCCCAAAAGAGCTGATGTGAGGATGAGCTGAGTTATTCATATAAAGCCCTAAAATTAGAAACAGTGCATAGGGCAAAGTAAGACAACCCCAAACATTAGCTATTGTTTGCCTTACATTTTGAATGCTGTGGCCCAGGATTACATTAGGTTCTGGGGTTTATATCACACTACTGACCAGTCTGAATTTACCGTCCACTGAAATACATTTTTTTTTTTTTTTTGCAGTGCCTGTAGCATATGGGATCTCAGGTCTCCAACCAGGGAACAAACCTACACACTCTGCATTGGAAGCGTGCAGTATTAACCACTGGACCACCATTGTTTCTTGTTTTCTTGGCAGGTAATTACTTTACAATATTATATTGGTCTCTGCCATACATCAACATGAATCAGCCACAGGTATAAGCATATCTTTTTTTTTTTTAACCACGATAAGCTTCCTTCCTGATTCTGCTAGTTCCCTCCCCGCCATACATGTCACAATTTACCTGGACCATGGTAAGCTTAAGCTTCACCTGGTTAGGTTTAGCCCACCTTCCCAGGCACGAAAGGTCTTTTTGAATCTTGCCAGTTCAACCTCGACAGTGTATTAAAAAGCAAAGACATCATTTTGCTGACAAAGGTCTGTACAGTCAAAGCGATGGTTTTCCATAGTCATGTATGGGTGTGAGAACTGGACCGTGAAGAAGGATGAGAGCTAAAGAATTGATGCTTTCAAACTGTGGTGCTGGAGAAGACTCTTGAGAGTCCCTTGGACAGCAAGGAGATCAAACCCAGTCAATGCTAAAGGAAATCTACCCTGAATATTCATTGAAAGGACTGATGCTAAAGCTGAAGCTCCAATACTTTGGCCACCTGACGCAAAGAGCTGACTCACTGGAAAAGACCCTGATGCTGGGAAAGACAACGGAAAAAGGAGAAGGGGGCAGCAGAGGATGAGATGGTTAATAGCATCACTGACTCAATGGACATGAATTTGTGCAAACTCTGGGAGATAGACTGGAGCCTGGTATGCTGCAGTCCAATGGGCTGCAAAGAGTTGGAAAATGACTGAACAGCAAGTTTATCTTACATGGTTTCACAGCATCAGCAAAGTAGATCATAAGTGTTGGAAATTCTGAAAGAGATGGGAATACCAGACCACCTGACCTGCCTGTTGAGAAACCTACATGCAGGTCAGGAAGCAACAGTTAGAACTGGATATGGAACAACAGACTGGTTCCAAATAGGAAAAGGAGTACGTCAAGGCTGTATATTGTCACCTTGCTTATTTAACTTCTATGCAGAGTACATCATGAGAAATGCTGGGCTGGAAGAAGCACAAGCTGGAATCAAGATTCCCCGGAGAAATATCAATCACCTCAGATATGCAGATGACATCACCCTTATGGCAGAAAGTGAAGAGGAACAAAAAAGCCTCTTGATGAGAGTGAAAAAGTTGGCTTAAAGCTCAACATTCAGAAAACTAAGATTATGGCATTTGGTCCCATCACTTCATGGGAAATAGATGGGAAAATAGTGGAAACAGTGTCAGACTTTATATTTGGGGGCTCCAAAATCACTACAGATGGTGATTGCAGCCATGAAATTAAAAGACGCTTACTCCTTGGAAGGAAAGTTATGACCAACCTAGATAGCATATTCAAAAGCAGAGACATTACTTTGCCAGCAAAGGTCCGTCTAGTCAAGGCTATGGTTTTTCCAGTGGTCATCTATGGATGCGAAAGTTGGACTGTGAAGAAAGCTGAGCGCTGAAGAATTGATGCTTCTGAACTGTGGTGTTGGAGAAGACTCTTGCGAGTCCCTTGGACTGCAAGGAGATCCAACCAGTCCATCCTAAAGGAGACTAGTCCTGGGTGTTCATTAGAAGGAATGATACTAAAGCTGAAACTCCAGTACATTGTCCACCTCATGCGAAGAGTTGACTCATTGGAAAAGACTCTGATGCTGGGAGGGACTGGGGGCAGGAGGAGAAGGGGACGACAGAGGATGAGATGGCTGGACGGCATCACTGACTTGATGCACGTGAGTTTGGGTAAACTCCAGGAGTTGGTGATGGACAGGGAGGCCTGGGGTGCTGCGATTCATGGGGTCACAGAGTCGGACACGACTGAGCGACTGAACCGAACTGAGAGCAGCCAAAGATCAAGGCTCAGGGTTCCACTGGAAAGTTCCTTCCCGTCACTGTCCCACTGCTTCCTATCACAGCAGCCAGGGATAGATAAGGTCACTGTCTTGATCACAGTCACCTCATGCCAACATCTCTAAGGGAAAATCCTCCATGAGACTCCCAAGACCAGCCCCTGGGTGGGCTAGGATCACAGGGAAGCTGATAAGGGCGTCCTTGGTTGGGATGGGGAAACCACAGCCAGAACTACAGCCTCCCAGAGGCCCAACAACAAGAGACCAAAAGGCCACACAGGAGCCACATCTGATCCATTTCAGATAAGGGAGCCCTACTTCGATGCATATAGGGTGGGACTGAGACGAGGAGCTAGATCATGCAAGAAATCCTCACCCAACTCCCATTTTTTGAAGAAACGGACCTAAGTTTCAGAATGGCAGGCTGGCAAGAAGGAATCCACAGACAGCTGGCAGAGAGGGAGCCATGTCAGAGAGCACCAGGGGAAACATTGCCAGAGAAGCTCCTCTCCTGTGCTCAGTGACCACAGAGAGGCTGCCAGATGCTGAACGGCACTCAAAGTTTGATGCTTTAGCCTCAGGCCAGGAAAGCTATTGTTTTTATCCCTGAGAATATGCTGGCTCCTTCCTGGGCATCTGAATGCCCAAAGGTTGATTTAAAAGCAGCGGTCCTTCCATACAGCAGAACTGCCTGGAAGGATGTTCCAATAGACAGCAGAGCCCCACCCCCTGGGCTTCTGATTTAGTAGATCAGGGGTAGAGCCCTAGAATTTGCTTTTCTCATAAGTTGACAGTTGCTATTGCTCCTGGTTTGGGGACCACGCTTTGATAACCACTGATTTAGGGCCAGAGGTACCAAGGAGAGGGTCAGAAGAAAATCCAAGAGGAGGAAACAAGGAGGAAATCCAGAGAGAGAGGGGCCCCTTTGGTGCCCCCTGTGTGGACAGCAAGTGGCTTGATAGAAAAAGTAAAGACTGTTTTGAGCCATCATGTGGTCTCTGTGTCTTTGCGTGTATTTGTGACCATCTAATAGTCACTTCATGGGAAATAGATGGGGAAACAGTGGCTGACTTTATTTTTCTGGGCTCCAAAATCACTGCAGATGGTGACTGCAGCCATGAAATTAAAAGACACTTACTCCTTGGAAGGAAAGTTATGACCAACCTAGATAGCACATTCAAAAGCAGAGACTTGACTTTACCAACAAAGGTCTGTCTAGTCAAGGCTATGGTTTTCCCAGTGGTCATGTATGGATGTGAGAGTTGGACTATGAAGAAAGCTGAGCACCGAAGAATTGATGCTTTTGAACTGTGGTGTTGAAGAAGACTCTTGAGAGTCCCTTGGACTGCAAGGAGCTCCAACCAGTCCATCCTAAAGGAGATCAGTCCTGGGTGTTCACTGGAAGGACTGAGTTGAAGCTGAAGCTCCAGTACTTTGGCCACCTCAAGCAAAGAGTTGACTCATTGGAAAAGACTCTGATGCTGGGAGGGATTGGGGGCAGGAGGAGAAGGGGACGACAGAGGATGAGATGGCTGGATGGCATCACCGACTCGATGGACATGAGTTTGAATGAACTCTGCGAGTTGGTGATGGACAGGGAGGCCTGGCGTGCTGTGATTCATGGGGTCGCAAAGAGTTGGACACGACTGAGCAACTGAACTGAACTGAACTGAACTGAATTTTCTTTCTAGATTGTAGGTATAGCTAAGGGATGATGCAAATATATACTAAAAACATAGGGGAAGGCATGCAGGAAAAGATCTAAACAACTCAACTTTCATAGCAGAAAATGGGATAAATTATATTTTCTCTCTATTCTACTTTTCAGACATTTGTCAAAGAAAGTGAGAGCTGTGGTAAGCTTCATGCAGGTCAATGGAAGAAGATCAAATTTATTTTAAACACAGAGGAAGGCTACTATCAAAGAATCAGCTCTCTGGCAGGTCTGGATAGATGAACCACTTGTTAGCAATAAGCAATTTGGGAAGGTTCTGTACTGGCCACTGATATCCACAAACATAAAATGGAATGAACAGTTCCTTGCATCCCCCTGGGCTGGAAGCAGTTACAGAGTTTCATCTTATCACTACTAAAGGGGAGAAGTCTGAGATGTGTAATTGGTTTTGAATCTAGAAATGTAAGTCTTGTTTAATATCTAGGTCCCATCCTCAAGAAAATTCCTATTTGCCAGAGGAATTCACCTCTGAAGGCATATGGGAAGCTTTAATTTACAGAAGGGTAATCCTGGAAAATTAAAAATGAGGGAAAGAGAAATGAAAGAACACCATCCTGGTGGGACAACAGGCTTTGTTTCAAGGACAATCCGTGGACCGCTTGTTAACCCTCTCCTTGGAGAATCTTCAAAAAGATGACCTGGTATTCCTCGGAGCCTGTCACTCATCTTGAAAAACTCTGCCATCCCTTTGACTGACAGAGGAATTATAAGCATGATAAAATGGAGGTCTGAATTCACGGCAGTTACCATTTATAAGGCAAGCATCCAGAAGATCTGGAAAATGCTGATGTTACTCTGATTACCATCAAAATGAAAACACACAGTTGAACATACTCTTGGAGAACCCTGGGACCTTTGGAAGGGAATGACAGTCCTCAGTCTGAGGAAGGGGCATTCCCCAGATCACAAATGAATAAACTGGACCACCCAAAGCTTACATGCTTCTTTATGTCCATGCATTTGAAATAGCTTCTAAATGCAAGCATCCACTCAACTATATGGTATAAACCATTTTAGGTGAAATTAAAGATGCCACTGATCATAAGGTATGCCATGATTTTACATGCAATAGAAAAGAAAAAATGTGTTAGAAACTACTGATTTTAGGGATGTTAAAATATGAAAAACAAGAACACCGTGTGAGTCTTGGCATGGATTGGACATTCCGGGGCATAGCACACTGAGAACTCGGTTCCCCTATTTCAAGTGATGGGCGTGATGGTCGTCCGGCTCCTCAGTAGCTGTGGGACCTTGGGTAATTCCCTTCACCTCAGTGTGCTTCAGTTTATTTATCCGATGCTGCTGACAGAACTAACTGTGATTCTCTCTTATTTAACATATGCCTAGGGACTTCCCTGGTGGTGCAGCGGCCAAGAATTCAGCTGACAATGCAGGGGACACAGGTTCGCTCCCTGGTCCTGGAAGAGCCCACGTGCTGCTGAGGAATGAGGCCAGTGAGCCGCAACTACTGACGCTTGAGTGCTCCAGGGCCCATGCGCTGTAACAAGACAAGCCACAGCGCCGGGAAGCCCAGACACTGCTCAGAAGAGCAGCCCCCGCTCGCTACAACTAGAGGAAGCCTGTGCGGAACAGCAAAGATCCAGCAAAGCCAAAAAAAAAAAAAAAAGAAACCCCACAAAAAACACGTGCCTAGCACTTATTGACTATCTTATTCCTGCTGTTACTTAAATCTGGCCAGAGTGGAATCATGAATTTCACAAATGTTGAACGGCCTTCTTTACTCTGAGTGAGTTCACCTACTCTCAGTTGCCAAACCTTTAGACACTGTTTGAAGTAAGTGGTAATGATTTTGTCTCCTCATTGCCTTAGTGCTCTAGAAATAAAAAAGAAATTATCTCCCCAAATGGAGTCAAACATCTTCTAAACTGAAGAATCACTTGCAGCCCTAAGGAGCGCGCGACTCAAACACAATGGGGGATAGTTTGCATATTGCTTTGCATGACATTTGCATGCCCCCAAGTTCAATTTTGCTGGAAGTGAAAAATCCGCCCAGCAGCTGCTGCTTTCCTAGTCCCTTATGATCCCCTAGGTGCTTTCAACTGGGAAAAATAAATCAACTGGCGTGCATCAAGTAGTCATCCCACGAGCCTGTGGTGTGGGGTTACCTGGGATGTGGAGGGAAGGGCAAGGCTGTTCCAGGTAGTTATCACCTGGCAGCACTGTGGACCATCCCACACAGAGGGTGGGCACTGACTCAGAAACCAGTAAAGCCACATATAACACCAGCTGCTCCTGAATACAAGCCCCAAGCACACATTGTGCCTGATAGTAAGTCAGCGGATGCAAAGCTCACAAAGCAGCTTGAAAACCAGTCACTGACCACCAGCACTGGTGGCTTAATGGTAAAGAATCCACCTGCCAACGCAGGAGACACAGGAGACCTGGCTTGGATCCCTGGGTCAGGAAGATCCCCTGGAGGAAGTGGCAACCCACTCCAATACTCCTGCCTAGAAAATTCCACAGGCAGAGGAGCCTGGCGGGCCACCATCCATAGGGTCACAAAGAGGCGGACACGACTGGGCAACTGAGCATGCATACAGGACCACCAGTACTTTCCAAATCAAGCCAGTGCAGAGCTTCTCTTTCCCTGAAAGTAAATAACTGTGGGGTAGTGAACCTAAGACAACGATTTGCTTCACTCTCAAAACTGTCCAGATTTAAACCAAAGAGATGGATAGCCAATATCTGGCAGTAAATAAGAAAACTCAGCAACTAATCAGGGCTCTGTCGTCAGAATTCTCAGTTGGCCTGATCATCTGTTTAAACTGAGCTCTCGGATTCATGACCCCTTGCCCGTAAGCCGTAACGGACCTACGTCCACACAGGTCTGATAAAAACTCACTTAGTTGCTGTTTCTGGGGAATAACTGAATATACCTGTGAACTCAAACACAGGTATAACAAATGAATAAACTAGGCAATGATGCTACGTAAGATGATATCAAATATCTATTGTTTATACTAGAGCTGAAAATACACAAATAAGTGTCATATTAGCTATATTTGGACAGTGGCTGCAATACCAACTCATATTGCTCTTAGGGTTCTATGTGACCTACAGCCCATAAGCGAACAGCAAACCCAACCAGCCATCAGCCATAGACCTCCAAATTCATATCTGGGTACTGGGGCCAGAATACTACAAGTGTAATTAAGCTGACTAGGTTTCAAAGATGCTATTTTCTCATAAGATAATTTGTGTGTTTGGGGGTCAGTGCTTTACAGCTTTCATACAGATAAAAGTACCTGTGAAACTTTTCAAATTATTGGGAATAACCTGTAAAACACCATACTTTTATGGACGCTTAGAAACAGTCATTTGAAAATTTAAAAAATGGACTCCAAGAAAGATGAACCAACCGAAACAGCCTTTGGGGCTTTGCTTTCCCCAAGTGCCACTCCTCACTGTGCCATCTTAAGAATGCCAGAAGTGTTAGAAATCAACATTTGGTCCAACAGCACCATTTTTAGAGATGAGGAACTCAAGCTCTGGATCTAGGAACTGGCACTTAAAAGTGGGGGGCAAAAGCCCAGGGGAAGAGGTGGGATTGGCTGGTCCTGGACAGAGGACGGAGCATCTGGGAACCAGGGCTGAAGCTCTGGCTGGTCGGGAGGGGGTGGGGTGGGGTAGGGAGCTCAGGGAGGGGGCTCCACCAAGGAGTTCAGAGCTTCAAAGGAAACTACATTCAAAAGTGAGAACAGGGAGCTGGGGAGGCCCTGCTTCTCTGAAAAGCACAATCCAACATAAAGCTATCCTGGGCATGGAAGCTGGGTTACCTTCCGAGTCTGGGGTCTGCTGATGAAAGATGCTTCCCTGGGAAGAGGGGATGGGAACACAGCACTCAGTCACCAGCACCTGCGTCACTGGAAGGGCCAGGAAGGCAAATTCATTTCTAACAACACGGAACTAAATCCAGACCAAAAAACGGTGAATACGAGTGCAAAAGCTGAATCATCAGTGCAGTTTTACTCAGAACAGAAAGAAATCGTTCCGTGATCTCCTCGTCTCTCTCCAACAAGCTCAAGATCCAGAACAGAATAAGGGCTCAGCGCCAGCTCCTTTGTGTGAGTCTTAAAAGGCCCCAGAGATGAGGATTCCTATTTTTAAGATACTCCAGCCCTGGGGAAGGCAAAGAAGAGCAGGAGATGCACTGGTGATTTTCCACTCGCCCCCACCCTGGAGCTGCGGCTCCCGCCTGTGTCTGTGCCCTGGCTGACCAAGCTCTCTGACCCGAGTTCCCTGGGCCCCTTGTCACGTGGCTTCCAGTTGGGCTCATCCAACAGGAGGCCCTGGCAGGAGAAAGGGGATAGGAAGAAGGAGAAAGTCAGGGGCTTCCTCTCACTCTTTCCTGCGGCCCCTGCCCAGGGGCCTTCATCAGCGGCCCCTCTCCCAGCTCCACTGTAGCATTTCTTCCCTGGACCCTGCAGGTCCAGCGGGGTCAATGCCTTCCTGAGCTGAAATGCTCCTAGCCGGTCCCCTTCCGCTCCTTCAGTCAGTTGATCCACATGAATTGAAGTCTATCTCCTCCTAGGACCACTTAGGGAATAGAAGCCGTGAGATAAACATGGCATCTTATATTCACTTTCATTTACCTGGAAAAATTTTACATTGAAACTGAGATATCTTACGGAGCAGAAAAGAAATTCACACAAGCCTTAAACATAAACAGATCTTCAAAAAACATCAATGTTCAAATCCCCCAAACTGCTGTCTTGGCAGGTCACTCTCCTTTGGTCTCCAGAATCTTCAGTGGGAAGACTGGGTGAAGATGCTTAACTAGGGTGACCGGAGACGCCCTCAGGCTCTCCTGCTCTGTAATTCCTGGAATTCCGGTAATCTCCTGGAATTCCTTGATTGCCTGAAGGAGGCTGTCTTCCCTACAACCTGATGGAAACAGGGAAGGCGAGGGGTGGAGACTGATCTCAAGGAGAGCCAGACCAAGCAGCAAAGCTGAGAAGAGGCAAGTGGCCCAGAGGAAGGGGCTGGAGGAAAGACAGCATCCTTAGACCACAGCCCGAGTGGGGAAATCACCCATCTTCTCAGGACTCATGATTAGCGTCCAGGCCTTTGACTGCTTTCAGAATCAGGAGTCAGCCTTTAGCAAAAAGTCCTACTAGAAAGCCAACATATTTTGTTACTTAAGGGGGCGGACGTGTGTAATACATATTAGAGGGCTTTTCACAGGGTCTATAATTTAGTATAGACTAAATAACCGATGTTGCTGAACCTAAAGTGAGCACATACCAGTTATTTAAAAGAAGATTAGGGGGCTCCCCTGGTGGTCCAGTGGCTAAGACTTTGCGTTTCCAATGTAGGGGGTCCAGATAATGATCCCTGTTCAGGGGAGTAAGATCCCACATGCTGCAACTAAGACCCGGCACGGCCAAGTCAATAAACACAGATGCTTTCTAAGTGGTGGTTAGAACACGAGTCCAGGGCTTCCCTGCTGGCTCAGTGACGAAGAGTCCGCCTGCCAGTGCAGGAGAGATGAGTTTGATCCTTGAACCGGGAAGATTCCACATGCCTCGGAGCAACTAAACCTGTGCGCCACAACTCTCGAGCCTGTGCCCCAGAGCCGTGGAGCAGGAGCTTCTGAGCCCGCGTGCCGTAGAGTCCGTGCTCCGCAGCAAGAGAAGCCCGCACGCTGCCGCGAGAGAGCAGCCCCAACCCGGCGCAGCTAGAGAAAAGCCCGCGTCCCAGCGGACACCCAGCAGAGTCAAAAATAAAAGATTAATAATATCAAACAAAAAGATGAGTCTATCTAATTGCTGGTAACACTGGATACAGTAAGGGTTAAGTCATCTTCTGTTGGCCCAAATTCCTCTCAGATGAACCCAGAGGCGAGGAAAAGGCAGCCCGTAGGGGCACATGCATAAAAGGAGGAACTCCCCGGCTTCTGGGAAGGGACAAGGCAAAGTCACCAAGCCAAAGAGGAACTAGCCGGGAAGTCCTCCTGGGTCCCTTCCAAACACCCACTTCATTCAAATCCCTCTCCTTCCTCCTAGCAAATGAAAGCCTTTGCTAAGCTTTCATTGAAAATCAGGTTCTAAAGTCAAAAAACAATTGGATACTACCAGTTTAGGTTAATCACAAGCGTGTGTGTGTGTGTGTGTGTGTGTGTGTGTGTGTGCGCGCGCGTGCGTGCGTGCGTGTGTGTGTGTGTGTGTGTACACCGCCCTACTGGCAAGTAAGGAGAAGGCAACCTGCACCTTTTCATACCAGCCTGACAAATCTTCTTAAATATATTTTTATCCAGATGTAGAAGGCTTATCTTTCTCAATATCGAATCCCAAACAGAATTGCTTTATTTCTAATCATTTCGTTGTTTTTTTTTTTAAGATAAAAAAACTAAAGGAAGGCATTCGACTTTAGAAAGACCAGAAGGCTCATCTGCTTACCTGCTGTCCCCAGCGTTGGCCACGTACAGCTTCCCCAGAAGGCAGACCACAATGAGTGCTGTGCAGCCACCAGATATATTGTACGAACTCCTCTCTCGCTCAATTTGTAGGTCCTAGAGAAGAAAACAGAGTCAGCGCTGGATTATACACAGCTTCCCTTGTGGCTCAGATGGTAAAGAATCTGCCTGCAATGCAGGAGACGTGGGTTCTATCGCCGGGTCAGGAAGATCCCCTGGAGAAGGGAATGGCTACCCACTCTACTATTCTTGCCTGGAGAATTCCATGGATAGGAGAGCCTGGCGGGTTCATACAGGAACTGGACAGGTGGGATTGTACAGGATCAAAGGCTTTCTTAGCCTCACTCCCTGACGGCAGCCCTAAGAATCTGAATGTGCTTCAAAGAAGGGAGAGGAAAATCTTTGGTACTGGCTTTTCTACCACTTGATGAGCACTTCTGGAGAGGACACTGGCACCAGACAGTCGCCTCCCAGGCCATCTGCAGACCACAGTCAGGAAACAAGGGAAGGCAAACAGATATAATCAGACAAAAAGGAGAAGAATCAAACCAATCGTATTCAATACATATTGTGGCTTATGGAAAATTTAGTTTTTGTATGGACAGCTTGAGCTGCCATGTGGAAAATAGATTAGAGAGGCTAATAACACCGAGTGCTTGGATCTGATCAATACTTTCAAGCCCAAAGTCTCCAAGAAATAATTTCCTTTACAGCCGGATAAAAGAGGTGACTTGAAGGACTATGTCCTCAACTCAACTCCAGTAGGAGTCCACCCTCATCTTACTGATCAAAGGGAGAAGCTTCTGAACTCTCATCTGACTTCTTCTTCCTAAGGCCACTGATTCACAAGAGGGACACACTCGAACAGTTACAGGCAACATTCAGTGAGCACCTCCTCTGTTTTACAAACAGAATCTCATCTCGTCCTCACAGCCATATTATTAACCTCACTGTTCAGATGCAGACAACCTGCCGCTGTAGTTTGGATTCTAATCAGGTTCTCCTCTAAAGTGGAGTATTTATTACCTGCCACTTAAAGAGGTCTCCCCAAGAAAATAAAAATAGAACCACACTTCTATCGACAGACAGGCATCATCCTCAAGACAGACGGCTTTGTGAAATTCCGTGTCAGTGACAGAAGCCAGGGTTCCGTGACTTCAGAAAAAATGTGAGTTGAATTAGGAAAATAAACTGGACACTAGCTAAAATAATGCCCAAAGCTCCCATCGTCACGTCACCTACTGTCAGGGCAAGGGAGAGGGAAGGAGGATGGGCATAGAAGAGCAGGGAACAGTGCCCTGGCTGACTCTGAGGGTGCTGGGGGCTGACCGAATGTCAGAGTCCTTTTGTGATTCCCAGGAACCCCCAGGATTAGAACTCAGCTGCTGCCGCCAGCCTCCTGATGGAAAGGGGGGAGATAATTCAGTAACCCAGCATTTATCAGCAACTGCTCTGCTCCAGAGGCCGGAGGTGGCAATAACAGTTAGATAAATCACCAGCGAGAAACCAGAAACAGGGGAAGAGCCTGAGCTCTGCCAACAGATTAAGGACAGAGTGTTGGTCAAAATCTAAGGAGAGAAAAAGTACAAAGAGGGGCCCTGGGAGAACCTAATATCCTGGGAATGAACTAAGGACAGGGTTGAGGGGAGCATGGGGGGAAGGCTGAGGAACCATGGGAGGGGTAAGGATGAGTGTATGTGGGATGTGATGGTTTACAAGCAAGTGAAGAAAAGTTAGGGGCTGAGTGAATGACAGCATCAAGAGCCACAGATGGGTCAAGCACGCAGACCACCTTCAAAGACCATACTGGATTTTTAGAACTTATTTACAAACTCCGTATAAATTAGCTTAAAGGGCTGACATCAGGATTAAATTAGATGGAGTGGGTGAGGGGCTTAGCAGACCATCTGGATGTTCCCCACAGCCTAGATCCCATGATGGAGAGCAGAAATCTTTCTCCCTCTTTGCAAGACCCTCAACACCTATATCGGACCAAGTAGAAGGTAATTTAATAAATATCTATTAAATGGGCAAAAAAAGAAATCTATTATAAAATGCCTGAGTTTCCATATTGTTACTTCTGCCTGAATATGAGAGATGTATTCCACAATTCATAAATGAAAAGCTTACAATGAGAATAAATGCTCACTGAGATAATAATTAAGCAGGAACCCACGTGTCCAATGAAATGCAGTCAATTGACAAGAACAAATGGCTATCTGAACCCAAGCAGGAATGGTGGGAAGCTGGAGAGTGGTGAGGAGGAGGGAATGGAGGTTAGCGGGGAAAGACAGTCATAAGTAAGTGAAAGAGGAGAAAGAAAACATTCCGATGTCAGAAGCTTGAACCTCTAAAGAATGCATCAAAACAGAACCAACAGCCCTACTCAAAAGGAGTTTGTGAGTAGGCTTATTCAATTTATTTGCACTTAAATAAATGATATAAAGTTGATACTATGATAGATACATATTTCATCAAATTAATACAGAAACAGATATATAAAGTCCACACCCAACACAACTAATTTTAATACAGTGGAAAGAACTGCTCTAGTTACAGAAACCATCCTTTCACATCCAGGATCAATATCTGTTTGAATACCTAAAGTCTAAATGAAAGACAATTTTTGTACGTGAACTGGAGTGTGAACGATGCTTGAGAAACTAAATCACTGCTCCCATCCAAAAGATACAAAGTCCACGTGAAAGAGTCGCCCACAGCAAACAATTCCTCCAGGATTCAGATAAACAAGTTTATTCTGCATCATAGGTGCTTTTCGTATCACGGTTTACATCACAAGAGACTCTGATTATTATTATTATTATTTCATACTTTGAAAAAAAATCAAGATAGTGTTTGACACTAAGATTATCTGCTACATTTGCCTTTAATTTTAAGGGAAACATTCCAGTCAGCTTGCCCAGTGAAACCTTTGCTATTAAATTAATAACGTGAGTCAGTATTTTTTTCTAATTGATTTCATAATTTCTTTCAACTTTCCCTAAGTTTCCACTGTCTTCCCTCTGTGGTTCTCCTGGCATAAGGAATGTTAGATCTGGCAACACTTCCGCATAAGCAGTGGACCACAGTCTAGCTATTTTTCATGCAAGCAGCTTTGCTAAGATGCCCATGCTTTCATCGCTTCCCGGCTTTGTGTGGTAATATACATATGTGTGTGTGCTCAGACTCACAGGCACACATTTTAATTACATGTGTACTCTCTGGGATCACAGTGACAAGGATTTGAAATAAATATATTTCCACAGACTTAATCCCCCCTGAAGGATTCACTGACATGAAAATATGCTTTTTTACTTCCTTTAAAACTGGGTGTAACTAGAACAGATTCTAAAAATAATTGCTTCCCCCTCCTCCCTAGAAGCCAAAATAGCACATTTATTTTTTCCCTACACCACCTACTACTCTTTAAAAAGATGTATCACAAAATCTTAGTACTGAACAGAACATTAAAGGACCAGCTGAGTGGTTCTTTTACTACCAGATCAAACATGATAAATGAAGTCAATAAAGATGTATTTACTGTTGAATTAACTACCTAATTTCTTCAAACTCTCAACTTTTCCAGTCACCTTAAGCTTCTCACACTCTAGGTGGGAGAAAAAACACATAAAAATGTATCCCTCAAGAAAACATTCCCTTCGGGTATTTTTCTCAATAGATCAAGGAAATCACGGAAAAAGTGCCCACTGCTTTTTGTTAAACAAAGACTGATATGGAACAGCTTCCCCATTTTAGCTGTCATGAACCTCCAGGCATAAATCTAGAATAAATTACCAGCAAAACACAAGCACATACTATCATTCTTTTTCAAGTATGATCTGAGAGGATCAACTTAAGTGACTCAGAAGATTCAATTAACAAGATAACTGATTTATCTGCTCAATCAGGAGTCCCTCTCAAGACTACTTTCTACTTAACAGAACTGATTTACCCTGTTTTGTGGCTATCTGAATATTACATTTAAGTAAGGTTCATCTCTAAATCAAAGAATGGATTCAATTTTTAAGACTTGGGATTGTGCTTTGCTCCTTTTTGTTGCAAGGAAGAATGAGACCAATGAAGGGAAAAAAAAGAGATGTGTGTGTAAAGAGACTAACTCAGGAGGAAAGAACTGCAAGAAAGAAAATATACTGCTCAAGATCGTTGTAATTTGGTTTGAAAGTCCCAGAGATAATGCAACTCCAGGATCATCCTTTGTTTCCTACCAATTTTAGACTGCAAAAGGAAAGCAATATCAAACATCAGAAGGGAGCGTGTTGGGGAGTTTCAATAGGACCCTGGCATCTCCCCCTAACTGGGCTAAAACATGGTTCTGAGCACAGTGTTAATAGTGTCAGTCACAAATAATAAGATTCTGCATGGTTTCAGTATCTGGGTCTGATTTAGGTTTATTCTGAGGACGAGCCAATCTGTTAGGCTCTGGGGAAGGAGAAAAACATCACTGCCTAATATTGCCACCTGCTGGCTGTTTGTGGAATTACATGCTCATTCCTTAGAGGAACTCCTGTTCTAAAAACACACAGGTGCTGTTGCTTCAGTCATGTCTGACTCTTTGCGACCTTATGGACCTTAGCCCGCTTCTCTGTCCATGGGATTCTCAAGGCAAGAATAATGGAGTGGGTTGCCATGCCCTCCTCCACGGGATCTTCGTGACCCACGGATTGCACCTGCGTCTCTTATGTCTCCTGCAACGGCAGGCAGGCTCTTTACCACCACACACACACACACACACACACACACAAAACCCACTAGAAGTCCACTTACCACGAATATTCTAATTCTCAAAACCACTAGGGTTCATAAACTATAAATAAACTCTGCATTTGTCCTCCTTTTCCACCATATGTTCTTTTTATGAACAAAGCCAAGCTGAGTGGTATTTCCAACCATTTACTCCATGTTTTAGAAAGATGTATGGCAGTTTTACAAGTTAAAATATTGCTATTTTTTCTCTGTGAGTAACAACCAAACCTCCAAAAAACTCTGCACTGTGGCAAGGAATCTATAGCCACACTGAAAATGAAATAGGACAGAATTCTGAGATCTTCCTCCTTGCGTTCAGAATTCACCTCCTGTAGGTAAAAAGGTCATCACTACTGCCTTGCTTCTGGTTCCTAGGTCTCCCGCAACCATACCAACAATGGAAATGACTTCTTGCATGAGTCTGAAATGCTGACTCCCCTGTTTCTGGAGGCTGTGGAAGAAAGAAGGACACTGACATCAAGACTTAGAAGACACTTATCTTCTTCATATCTGTCATCCTGGATCAGGCCACCACCTACATAATAAGTGACAAAACTTAGCTGGGGCAGTAGGCATTGTTATAAAATGGTGATGGAAAGTAGAAATGAAGTCAGTCAGGAAGTCCCTAAGGTTCTGGTCCTTCAGGAAGTGAGGGTTCATTTTCCATGGTGGACACAGGAGGACCAGCCTTCTCACTCCAAAGAGAGATCCGAGATGAGATACAATGGGGAGGGGACACAGGGGAAACCCGCCTCTGCCAGCATGGATCAGAGGCCTGTAGTCAGAGGTCACCTTCTCACAAGCCATGAACTGTGCTAGGCAAGCCCAGGATCAAAGAGGAAAGGAAACCTTCAAAGAAGCTTACAGTATTTGATGAAATTTATCATCTCCCCTTGAGACAGCTGGATGGCACCATTGACTCAATGGGCATGAGTCTGGGCAAACTCCAGGAGATAGTGATGGACTGGGAGGCCTGAGGGCTGCAGTCCATAGGGTCACAAAGAGTCAGACACGACTGAGCGACTGAACAACTTTGCTGAACATCTCCCCGTGTCCACAGCATCCCCCACCAAGTTCTGTTAGTTTACATTTTCTGACGAGCACTCACTTTTTCCTAGAGGTGAATACTATATATTCTGGCCTGGTGTTTCTGAATCTTTTTAACTGATTCTCTCCTTCAGACAGATAACCAACTTTTCATTTGATGTCACAGAGTATTAAACGAAATGCTGTATATCTCTATGTTCATCTAATGTGACTACAAATGCCCCCAGATATAAAATCAAATCTTTCACTTCTAGATCCCCTTGGTGTCTAGAAGAATGCTGGTTATAAAATATAAGCTAAATAAATATCAGTGATTGAGAAGGGAACTGGTGGGAGGTGGGGAGAAAGAAGGAGACAAGACAGACTTCAGATTCTACTTCCCTCAACTGTCATAAAGAAAGCAAAACCTCAAATGAAAGGCAAGCTTGGCCTTTAAAGATGTTACATTCTAAATCTCAAGAGGGGTGGCTGCAAAGATGTCATCAGAACAGCAAGTTTGAGGCTTCGGAGCTGGGCTTGGGGGATTTGGGGGGATTAAAAGTGCAAGAGGAACCAAGAGAGCTGAAGTGACTGAATCTTATTCAACAGTGAGTTTTCCTGTTACAGAAGATCAGAAGGGCAGAAAACCTGCAAAACCTAAAGAGAACCTAGCAACAGGAAAGCTAGAAAGCTAGCTGGCTGTTGGAAGGGGAAAAAAAAAATTTAAGAATGGCTAGGGAATGCTCAAACTACCACACAATTGCACTCATCTCACATGCTAGTAAAGTAATGCTCAAAATTCTCCAAGCCAGGCTTCAGCAATACGTGAACCGTGAACTCCCTGATGTTCAAGCTGGTTTTAGAAAAGGCAGAGGAACCAGAGATCAAATGGCCAACATCTGCTGGATCATGGAAAAAGCAAGAGAATTCCAGGAAAACATCTATTTCTGCTTTATTGACTATGCCAAAGCCTTTGACTGTGTGGATCACAAGAAACTGTGGAAAATTCTGAAAGAGATGGGAATACCAGACCACCTGTCCTGCCTCTTGAGAAACCTGTATGCAGGTCAGGAAGCAACAGTTCGAACTGGACATGGAACAACAGACTGGTTCTAAACAGGAAAAGGAGTACGTCAAGGCTGTATATTGTCACCCTGCTTATTTAACTTATCTGGAGAGTACATCATGAGAAACGCTGGGCTGGAAGAAACACAAGCTGGAATCAAGATTGCCGGGAGAAATATCAATAACCTCAGATATGCAGATGACACCACCCTTATGGCAGAAAGTGAAGAGGAGCTAAAAAGCCTCTTGAAGAAAGTGAAAGTGGAGAGTGAAAATGTTGGCTTAAAGCTCAACATTCAGAAAACGAAGATCATGGCATCTGGTCCCATCACTTCATGGGAAATAGATGGGGAAACAGTGGAAACAGTGTCAGACTTTATTTTTTGGGGCTCCAAAATCACTGCAAGATGGTGACTGCAGCCATGAAATTAAAAGACGCCTACTCCTTGGAAGAAAAGTTATGACCAACCTAGATAGTATATTCAAATGCAGAGACATTACTTTGCCGACTAAGGTCCATCTAGTCAAGGCTATGGTTTTTCCAGTGGTCGTGTATGGATGTGAGAGTTGGACTGTGAAGAAGGCTGAGCGCCGAAGAATTGATGCGTTTGAACTGTGGTGTTGGAAAAGACTCCTGAGGGTCCCTTGGACTGCAAGGAGATCCAACCAGTCCATTCTGAAGGAGATCAACCCTGGGATTTCTTTGGAAGGACTGATGATAAAGCTGAAGCTCCAGTACTTTGGCCACCTCATGTGAAGGGTTGACTCATTGGAAAAGACTCTGATGCTGGGAGAGATTGGGGGCAGGAGGAGAAGGGGACAACCCAGGATGAGATGGCTGGATGGCATCATGGACTCGATGGACGCGAGTGTGAGTGAACTCTGGGAGATGGTGATGGACAGGGAGGCCTGGCGTGCTGCGATTCATGGGGTCGCAAAGAGTCGGACATGACTGAGCGACTGAACGGAACTGAGCCAATTCCAAACCTGCTCCTCCCTGAAAAGGCTTGAGGAGAAACCACCAAAAGCAGGTCAACAAAGGAACGCCCTACGCATTATTAAAAAACAAATTTTACCTTCAAACACCCACTCTCTCAAAAACCTAATATTGAGGGAAGGAGGAAAGGAAAAATACTTTTTATGAGTTGGCAGTGGCCTTCCAGGACATTAAACTTAGAATACACTTCTGTGTTGTGAGCTCTGCAGCTCAACCCAGGCTACTTAATGGTTAAGCCAGGCACATTTCTATGACACAGGAGTAGATTTTTCCTCAAGTCCCTGATGAAGCAAAGGGAAAACTAGAGCATCTCTCTATAATCAGGGTAAACATAAAAACATCATCCAGACAGGGACACTTTGGAGAGTAAAAGGGGACAGTGTTAATAACTATTCCGGGCCAAGAGGCATCTGTTGGCTCAGCCCCCAGCCGAGTGGGACTTCAGCCACCCTGCCAAGAACCAGGAGAAGCAAGGAATAATGAGTGTTCTCACTTAATAAGGCCAAGCATGTGGAGCAAAGCCCAGGTAGGCCTCTGGCACTCTGGGGGCTAGACAGACAATCCAGGGAAAACCTAAGTGTGAAGAGGAAGCTACAAGTTAGGGTGGATTAGAAAAGAACAGATATGGCATAAAGCCTCAGATTCATTCTGTGGTGCAGTGAGTCATCCACAGGCTGGTTACAGACGGCCTCTCCAAGTCACCTAACAGCATCCCTACTCTTGAAATCTGTCATCTAACTATAGAGACAGACTCTATTTTCTTGGGCTCCAAAATCACTGCAGATGGTGACTGCAGCCATGAAATGAAAACACGCTTGCTCCTTGGAAGAAAAGCCATGAAAAACCTAGACAGTGTATTAAAAAGCAGAGACATCACTTTGCCAACAAAGCTCCATCTGGTAAAGGTTATTGTTTTTCCAATAGTCATGTATGGATATGAGAGTTGGACCATAAAGAAGGCTGAGTGCCAAAGAATTGATGCTTCTCAACTGTGGTGCTATCGAGAGTCCCTTGAACAACAAGGAGGTCAAACCAGCCAATCCTAAAGGAAATCAATGCTGCATGTTCATTGGAAAGACTGATGCTGAAGCTGAGGCTCCAATATTTTGGCCACCTGATACGAAGAGCCAACTCACTGGAAAAGATACTGATGCTGGGAAAGACTGAAGGCAGGAGGAGAAGGGGGTGACAGAGGATGAGATGGTTGGATGGCATCACTGATTCAATGGACATGAGTTTGGGCAAACTCTGGGAGATGGTGAAGGACAGGGAAGCCTGGTGTGCTGCAGTCAGTCCACAGGTTTGCAAAAAGTCGGACACGATTTAGTGTCAGAATAACAACCATGGTGGATGTCAGCTTGCTGCTTCCAGCCCTTCTGGGTTGTTTCTCTGATGTGGATCTTCACACAAACACTTTCCTCTGCCCAAAACATTCCTCCCAGCCCCTGGTTCTCTGGGCCATTCTCTTCCAGCCCCCACTCCCCCAGGAGGACTTCTCCAGGGAACCCTTCCTTCATCTCTTCATCAGATTCCTACTCACCCTGCATTTTTCCTCTCGAGGCCCTTCCCATTTATATTTTATCTGTTTAACACCCACCTTTGCCTAATTTCTTCAATCCTCTTTTCCCAGGAGACCTGGCTTACAGGTAGCTTTCAACAAATATTTATGGATTGAATAAATTACACAGGAAAGTGAAATGATCTTTTTGTTGGCAGTTAAATGTGCAAGAAAAATTTCTGGTTGTGAATTAGCTAGTGAAAAGTTTTTAAAAATTAAAAACAAACAAACAGACCCAGAATGAGGTTCTTAGTATTTTTTTGAATGAGACTCTCCAACAGTAGTTGCGAGGAACCCTGAGCCATTAACTGGCAGAAACAGTGTGAGATCAGTGTGGAGGCCTGACTCAATGTGACATCGGCCTCTAGTGGATAAAGTTGAGAATACAGCAATTCCGAGTAAAAAATACCCCACAGCACCAACAAAAATCCCAAAATTGTTTCTGCTTTTCATATGTAAGAGGAATTTTCCTTCCATTCGGGCACAGTCTATTGTCAGATTTTTACCTCAACTAAATATTTAGCTTTTTGAGCAATCGCATTTAGAAACAGCTATCACATCAGAGCTTCCCTGATAGAGATTTTATACCAAGCCTGAGTAGCAGTCAATATTACTACCTTAATTCTTTTTTTTCCAAATAATCTTTTCCAGGCTCCTGGTGTTTTTCTTGGACTTGAAGGCTACCAAATACTCCTGACATGGAGGTGCATTTTAAGCTACCTGCTATTCAAAGGGTATGTGACATGGAGAGAAATGCTGGGCTCAAAGAAGAAATGAGTTAAAGAGAAGAGAGTGTGCAAATTAGAGGCATGAATATAGGAACAAGTTTTGCTTTGTAAACAAAGCAGACGAGATGATGCTGTTTAATGCTATTCACTTTTCTCTTCTCATTAGCACTCAACCTAACATCCTGAGATCCTGGAATGCGTACAGCGTGTCCATTCAGTTCTGCAGGTCTTGCTTTAAGAGCTTGTCATTACTTTTTTTTTTCTTTTGGCCACACTACACGGCCTGTGGTTTTTCCCTGATCAGGGATCAAACTCATACCTTCTGCAGTGAAACCGCAGAGTCTTAACCACTGGACCACCAGGGAAGTCCGTTGTCATTGGTTTTTTTTCTTTTAAAGATTTTTTGATGTGGATCATTTTTAAAGACTTTATTCAATGTGTTACAATATTGCCTTTTGTATTTATGTTTTTTTTCATTGTTTTTATGTTTTAATCTTTTCGTCGGTGCAGCATGTGGGATCTCAGCTCCCTGACCAGGGATCCAACCCACGCTCCCTGCACTGGAAGGTGAAATCTTAACCACTAGACCACCAGGGACATCCACTGTCCTTACTTCTTAATCTCCAGGTTTTAAGGGCATTATCGCCCACTCACCCTACTCCAGTCCTTAGAACATCTTTACTTATCTCTTATTGAATCTGCATGCAGGATGTTGCTCAGGAGAGAAAATCTTTGGAACTGGAATAAGTGCCACTGTATAAAGTGAGCTCAAGAGGGAAAGGGGTGGTACAGAAGAGACCATCTGTGTGCCTCTCAGAGGGCAGAAGGGCAGCAGGGGGCACTGTAAGGGCAGCTCCTGTGCTCTCAGGAAGGAGGCTGACTCTCTTGACCACACATGTTCCAATTTAAATGTACCGACAAATAAATCCACATTCCCACGTAAAACAAATAATTCTTAGGTATTGGCTCCTCCTTGCTTTAAGCAATGGGAACCACACTGCCAATCACGTTCTCAGACCGGATCTGAACAGGAAAGGTACTTCTGAGCACTTTTCTCAAAGTTCTGTTTCCCCAAACACCTGGAACTCACACACGGGTGTCATACAGACGGCACCCTTGCTCAGATTCAATTAAGTGCCATGGTACCAGCTGGTAATTGTAAGAGCTGGCAGAGAGAGAAGCAATAAGGTATTCATTTAATAAGCCTATCACCTCGGCACTATCCCTCTTTCATCCTCTTTTACATTTTCCACAGCACAGGATGCTAGAACTCTTTTGAGAATGGAAGCCCTGCTGTGCCAGGGAGAAGTCGGAGGGGGAACCAGGCAGAGGAATAGGCAGGTCAGAGACATGCCCTTCCAGGAGACTTGAAAGAAACAAAGATGTGGGTTAAGTGACCGCCCCGGCCCCCGCTGCCCGGGAGTCCTGGGGCATACCCACCATTTCCTTGAATGCACTTTCAAGAGCCCCGATAACCAGGCACTCGTGCGGGATCTTCTTCTCGGTGAAGAAGCGCGTGGGCGGGGTGCTGGGGGAGCCCGGGGCGCCCACCCCTCCGCGGAGCGAGGCCGCGCGGGTCAGAGTCCGGCTGCTGGAGGGCGTGTGGTCCGGCTCCTCGCCCAGGCAGGCGGGCGGCAGCACGGCCGAGTTCTTCAGGATCTCCACGATGTCCTGCAGCTGCTCCGTGATGTGGTGCTGCAGCAGGCGGGACGCCACCACGGCCGCCCCGGACCCCGCGTGACCATCAAACAGCGACCAGTAGTGGCAGGAAACGCCTTCTGATTCCTGCGGGGAGAGGGCGACAAGGAAGCGTGAGAACCGCGGCGGCCACTGCCCCAGGCTGAGGGCCACCCCTCTGGGGCTCAGCGCATCCACCCGTGGTCTGTCTGCAAACGAGGGCGGGGGTTGGGGGGACGGCAAAATAGGGCAAGACACTCAGGGATGTGTACCCAGGCGCATCCCTGCTGCTCCGGTATCCCCGCGCCACCACCGCCCCCCTCCCTCCGCACCCCCACCGCCCCCCTCCCCCCGCACCCCGCTCCCCACCCCCGCACCCCCCCACCCCCAGCCGCCCCGGAGATAAAGTGGTCCCTGCCTGTCCACCAAGGGCAAGATCTCAAGGCATCACCCTCTCCGCTGGTGTGAGATCTACTTTAGTTTGACGTGTAAGGACTTCCCTGATGGTCCCTGGGCTAACACTCTGCTCCCAAGGTGGCAGGCCTGAGTTTGATCCCTGGTCAGGGAACTAGATCCTTCATGTGGCAACTAAGACTTGGCACAGTCAAATAAGCAAAAATAAATATTAAAAGAAAACTGATGTGTAGAAGTGAGAGGTAAAACTACATACAAACAGTGTCTTAACAGTTGTGACAGCTAGTTTCTCATCCCCCTTCTGCTGCAACCCCAGAGCAGGTTAGACAGTCTTTTTTTAAAAAATTTATAATTAAGTTTATTTATATTTAATTGAAGGATAATTGCTTTACAATACTGTGCTGGTTTCTGCCAAACATCAACATGAATCAGCCAGAGGTATACATACCTATGTCCCCTCTCTCTTGAACCTCCCTGCCCCTCCTTTCCCACCCCACTCCGCTAGGTTGTCACAGAGCCCTGGTTTGAGTTTCCGCAGTCACACAGCAAATTCCCATTGGCTATCTACGTTACATATGGTAATATATATATTTCGATGTTACTCTCTCCATACATCCTACCCTCTCCTTCTCTCCCTCCCTTCCACCCTCCCCCTTTCCCCTCCCCCCACCACTGCGTTCCTAAGTCTGTTTTCTATGTCTGTCTCTTTAGAGGAAATTAGGCCCTTTTTACAGATGCTTCAGGGTAGTAGTCTCGCTTCCTCCCCCCCAATAGGGCTTTTACATGCTCAGATAATTGCCCCATCTGCCTAGGTCTACATCCTGAATTTTTAGAACATGTTTTTCCCTTGAACACCCCATCTAGTCAAACCTTCACAAGATGCAGACAATTAAGATCTCATCTTCACGTGTCCCACTTCCCTCGGTTTCCCAGCTGTCACTCAGCATCTTGGCTTCCTCTTCCTACCCTGAAGCCACATGCAGCCCATGTTCCCTCATCTGCCATGGATCTGGCACCTGCTGGTTGATTTCGAGACTGTTTCAGGATGAGCCCTTTTAAAAACCATGTTTGAGTCATATATGCCTAAGATCTTAGCTACGGGGGGAAAAAAGGTGTTCAATTATGATGTATCTAGAGTAGTAAGATATTAAACGCTGAGATTAAATAGGTACGGTACATGTTACATCCACTTCTGACAACTAGGTTTGTCTACACTGCAGCAATAAATACTGAATTCCTTTTTTTCGTTGAAATCATTATATAAAGTTCTTTTGGTCTATCTTATTTTTTTTAATTGAAATATAGTTGCCCTATAACATTATATGAATTTAAGGTGTACAACTGGTTTGATACATTTATATATTATGATATAGTTGGCATCATAGCCAATATTTAACATCTCTATCACGGCACATATTTCTTATTTGTGCTTGGAATAATTAGGTTCTAATCTCCTAGCATGTTTCATTATTATAATACAATATTGTTGGCTGTGTTCACTATACTGTGCATTAGATCTCTAGGACTTATTTACTACTCATCTCTCCTATCCCCCTACCCTCCAGTCCCTAGTAACCACCGTTTTGGGTCCATCTTAGAATGATGCTGGAAGATACTATGTAGAAGAATGACATACACCATTACTCTACTTGTGCCCTTTAAATCTTTGTTTTTACTCAATTCTGTGCTAGATGCTTAGAGATAATTTTTGGGGGGAGGTCAACAAATATTTACTGAGCAATCTTTCTGTGACAGGCACACAAAGTGGGGCAGTGGGGATGAAAAACTAGATGAAAGAGATATCAATCATAGTCTGATCTCAAGAATCCAGGGGAGAGAGAGACACTGATCAAATAGTCACACAGATAAATGCAAAGTCATAATTCTGATGAGGGTGACAAGGAGAGATTCTTGGCACTGTGAGACCAGCCTGCAGAGGGGCATATTGGAGGACGCTTCCTGAGGACATAAGCACCAGGCTGAACAGCCAATGGAAATCCACAAGGTAAGGAGGGGAGAGGAGAGAATGCCAGGTGGCAGCAACAGCAGGTACAAAAGCTCTGTGGTCGAGCTGTGTGATGAGGAAGAGGAGACTGAACGTGGCCATGTGACTGAACAGGGGAAAAAGGCAGGAAAGGAAGGAGAGGACATGAGATCAGAGAGGACAGCTGGACCACGCAGTCTCTCCGCGATACACAAAGGATCCAGAACACGTGATGGCTTTAGCTTAAGAGTAACAGAAAACCACTGGTTGAGGTGAGAGTTAGAAAACTGATTTATATTTTTAAAACATCATTCAATATGCTGTGAGGATTAGGAGAGAAGAAAGGGGGAAAGTGAGAATGCCAGTTAGGACATCAGTTCAGTTGCTCAGTCGTGTCCGACTCTTTGCAACCCCATGAACCGCAGCATGCCAGGCCTCCCTGTCCATCACCAACTCCCAGAGTCCACCGAAACCCATGTCCATTGAGTTGGTGATGCCATCCAAACATCTCATCCTCTGTTGTCCCCTTCTTCTCCTGCCCTCAATCTTTCCCAGCATCAAGGTCTTTTCAAATGAGTCAGCTCTTTGCATCAGATGGCCAAAGTATTGGAGTTTCAGCTTCAACATCAATCCTTCCAATGAACACCCAGGGCTGATCTCCTTTAGGGTGGACTGGTTGGATCTCCTTGCAGTCCGAGGGACTCGCAAGAGTCCTCTCCAACACCACAGTTCAAAAGCATCAATTCTTCGGCGCTCTGCTTTCTTTATAGTCCAACTCTCACATCCATACATGACCATTGGAAAAACCAAAGCCTTGATTAGATGGACCTTTGTCAGCAAAGTAATGTCTCTGCTTTTGAATATGCTATCTAGGTTGGTCATAACTTTTCTTCCAAGGAGTAAGCATCTTTTAATTTCAACGCTGCAATCACCATCTGCAGTGATTTTGGAGCCCCAAAAAATAAAGTCAGCCACGGTTTCCACTGTTTCCCCATCTATTTGCCGTGAAGTGATGGGACCAGATGCCATGATCTTAGTTTTCTGAATGTTGACCTTTAAGCCAACTTTTTCACTCTCCTTTTTCACTTTCATCAAGAGGCTCTTTAGGTCTTCTTCACTTTCTGCCATAAGGGTGGTGTCATCTGCATATCTGAGGTGATTGACACTTCTCCCGGCAATCTTGATTCCAGCTTGTGCTTCCTCCAGCCCAGTGTTTCTCATGATGTATTCTGCATATAAGTTAAATAAGCAGGACTCCTTTTCCTATTTGGAACCAGTCTGTTATTTCATGTCCAGTTCTAACTGTTGCTTCCTGACCTGCATACAGATTTCTCAAGAGGCAGGACAGGTGGTCTGGTATTCCCATCTCTTTCAGAATTTTCCACAGTTTCTTGTGATCCACACAGTCAAAGGCTTTGGCATAGTCAATAAAGCAGAAATAGATGTTTTTCTGGAACTCTCTTGCTTTTTCCATGATCCAGCAGATGGTTGGCCATTTGATCTCTGGTTCCTCTGCTTTTCTAAAACCAGCTTGAACATCTGGAAGTTCATGATTCACGTATTGCTGAAGCCTGGCTTGGAGAATTTTGAGCATTACTTTACTAGCGTGTGAGATGAGTGCAAATGTGCGGTAGTTTGAGCATTCTTTGGCATTGCCTTTCTTTAGGATTGGAATGAAAACTGACTTTTTCCAGTCCTGTAGCCACTGCTGAGTTTTCTAAGTTTGCTGGCATATTGAGTGCAGCACTTTGACAGCATCATCTTTCACAATTTGAAATAGCTCAACTGGAATTCCATCACCTCCACTAGCTTTGTTCCTAGTGATGCCTCCTAAGGCCCACTTGACTTCACATTCCAGGATGTCTGGCACTAGGTGAGTGATCACAGCATTGTCATTATCTGGGTCGTGAAGATCTTTTTTGTACAGTTCTTCTGTGTATTCTTGCTACCTCTTCTTAATATCTTCTGCTTCTGTTAGGTCCATACCATTTCTGTCCTTTATCGAGCCCATCTTTGCATGAAATGTTCCCTTGGTATCTCTAATTTTCTTGAAGAGATCTCTAGTCTTTCCCATTCTATTGTTTTCCTCTATTTCTTTGCATTGATCACTGAGGAACGCTTTCTTATCTCTCCTTGCTATTCTTTTGGAACTCTGCATTCAAATGGGTATATCTTTCCTTTTCGCTTCCCTTCTTTTCACAGCTATTTGTAAGGCCTCATCAGACAGCCATTTTGCTTTTTTGCATTTCTTTTTGTTAGAGATGGTCTTGATTCCTGTCTCCTGTACAATGTCACTAACCCCCATCCATAGTTCACCCTGTCTATCAGATCTAGTCCCTTAAATCTATTTATCACTTTCACTGTATAATCATAAGGGATTTGATTTAGGTCATACTCGAATGGTCTAGCGGTTTTCTCCACTTTCTTCAATTTCAGTCTGAATTTGGCAATAAGGAGTTCATGATCTGAGCCACAGTCAGCTCCCAGTCTTGTTTTTGCTGACTGTATAGAGCTTCTGCATCTTTGGCTGCAAAGAATATAATCAATCTGATTTCGGTGTTGACCATCTGTTGATGTCCATGTGTAGCATCTTCTCTTGTGTTGTTGGAAGAGGGTGTTTCCTATGACCAGTGTGTTCTCTTGGCAGAATTCTATTAGCCTTTGCCCTGCTTCATTCTGTATTCCAAGGCCAAATTTGCCTGTTACTCCAGGTGTTTCTTGACTTCCTACTTTTGCATTCCAGTCCCCTATAATGAAAAGGACATTTTTGGGGGGTGTTAGTTGTAGAAGATTTTGTAGGTCTTCATAGAACTGTTCAACTTCAGCTTCTTCAGTGTTACTGGTCAGGGCATAGACTTGGATTACTGTGGTATTGAATGGTTTGCCTTGGAAACGAACAGAGATCATTGTGTCATTTTTCAGATTGCCTCAAAGTACTGCATTTTGGACTCTTGTTCACTATGATGGCTGCTCCATTTCTTCTGAGGGATTCCTGCCCACAGTAGTAGATATAATGGTCATCTGAGTTAAATTCACCCATTCCAGTCCATCTCAGTTCGCTGATTCCTAGAATGTTGATGTTCACTCTTGCCATCTCCTGTTTGACCACTTCCAATTTGCCTTGATTCATGGACCTAACATGCCAGGTTTCTATGCAATATTGCTCTTTACAGCATCGAACCCTGCTTCCATCACCAGTCCCATTCACAACTGGGTGTTGTTTTTGCTTTGGCTCCATCCCTTCACTCTTTCTGAAGTTATTTCTCCACTGATCTCCAGTAGCATATGGGGCACCTACCGACCTGGGGAGTTTATCTTTCAGTGTCCTATCTTTTCGCCTTTTCATACACTCAGTTAAATCCAGGTAAGAGGAAACACTTATGAATGACTAGAAGCACCTTAAATGAAGGAACAAGCACACTAACTCAGAGGAAAATTAAGTGCAAAAACAACAGCCTAAGGACGAGAAGGTCTGGATTCCGTGGCATCTTCAACACCAATCAGCCAAGAAGGAGGCAGAGCGAGGAGAGGCAGGCAGTGCAGGCACTGGGCCCGGGCAGGGCCACTCTGGAGCTGGACACCCTTGTTACTTAGCACCTCTGTGCCATGGTTTCCTAGTAACTAAAAGGCAGGCGATAGCTACCACACTGCGGAGAAGTATCGGGGAGATTAAATGGTAATTTACGTCAAGTTACTAACATGCTACGTCAACTAACATGTCTGGAGCGAGCGAGCGAGCGTGTGTGCATGTGTGCGGGCGTGTGTGTTATCATTACCATTACAATATGATCCTACATAAGCCATTTTCTTTTTTTTTAGTTATTTATTTTTTTAATTTTAAAATCTTTCATTCTTACAGGCATTCCCAAACATGAACCCCCCTCCCACCTCCCTCCCCATAACATCTCCGTGGGTCATCCCCATGCACCAGCCCCAAGCATGCTGTATCCTGCGTCAGACATAGACTGGCGATTCAATTCTTACATGATAGTATACATGTTAGAATGCCATGTGTATAACGGACTTTTGGACTCAGAGGGAGAGGGAGAGAGTGGGATGATTTGGGAGAATGGCATTCTAGATAAGCCATTTTCTGGGCTTCAGTTCTTCACCAAAATGAGGAGTGGGGGACTTCCCTAGAAGACTCTGATGCCCCTGCTATCTCTCCAAGTTCAACGTTTAAGCAGCATAGACCAGTGTGCGCTACAGAAGTGGAGGAGAGGTGGTCTTAAAGACAGGACAAGTAGAACTTGAATGGATCGAGAGGTAATATGGCAAAAAGGAGGCTCAGGTGATAGGGCTGATTCTGATAGATGGTCATCTAGGGTCTCTTCTCTTTTTCTCCTCACTACTGAGTCTGTCTGGGACAGCAACACGTCCACTAAAAATACTCACATCTCAGACTCCCTTGCATGGGGGACTCAGATGACCATTATATCTACTACTGTGGGCAGGAGTCCCTCAGAAGAAATGGGAGTAGCCATCATAGTGAACAAGAGTCCAAAATGCAGTACTTGGATGCAATCTGAAAAACGACACAATGATCTCTGTTCGTTTCCAAGGCAAACCATTCAATACCACAGCTCTGTATGGTTACTTGGCCTCACTTTGGCCAATGAGCTACAAGAGGAAGTATCCTAGTTAGAACTTCTAGGAAAGCTAGGGTTTTCTTGACAAAAAAGGCAACTGAATGGGCCTGGTCTTTTACCCTTTATCCTCCCCCATTCTTCCTGCCTAAGTCACAGAAATGATACCTGGAGGTAGCATAACTACCTCTTGCCAAATAGGCTAAAAGCTGCAGCCCAGGGTTGAGACAGATATATTTCGTGCAGTCTTTTCCAACTCTTTGTAACCCCATGGACTGTAGTTGGCCAGGCTCCTCTGTCCGTGGGATTTTCCAGGCAAGAATACCAGACTGGGTTGCCATTTCCTGCTCTAGGGGATCTTCCTGACCCAGGGATTGAACTTGTGTCTCTTATGTCTCCTGCATTAGCAGGCATTTTACCACTAGCACCACCTGGAAAGCAGCCCAGGGTGGGAGGGCAGGCAGTTAGAAGGAGCCTGGGCCCTGGATGTCTGGCTAGGAGATGCTGCACAGGCCCTGGACAAGCTGTCACATGGGTTTCAAGACATTTCAATGAGTCATTGCTTTGAGATTCTGCAACAAGAGCTGGGCACATGAAGAAGGATGGTGTATATGTAGTATCCTGGCACTTGTGGCAGCATGGCAGAATGGAGGCGCACACGTAAGTAAGGCACAAGCACAGAAAAGAATCTGAAGTGGGTAGACGTGGATATCCACTTAGGATCAGCCCGGACCCCCAGGAAATGGTTTTTCATTCAAGGCATCTGTGGAAAGACTTCAGGGAGTCCATGAATCCATCTTTATTTTCACATACCTCTGTAAACGGACACCTCCCTCTATGATGAATGTAAGACAACAAAGCACAGCAGTATTAGCAGTATCTGTGACTTGCTCACCAACAGAAATAGCACTGTCCTTCCACACAGCTTGAATTATTGTTTATGCTCATCACTACCGTGCAATGATTATCAACCCATTGTGAGCTCTTGTTATTTGCTGCATTAGTAAAGCACATGTTGCCATATTATTAACGCATCCCCATGACTGGGGAAAGTGGCAAAAGGAAAGGATTTCTTGCTCAATGCATCAAATTCCCCAAAGAGCCCAAGGCCACCTGGGTGAAACCCACTCACACAGTCCTACACCCGATTCAATGAAAGCCCAGCCAAGGTCTCAGAGGAAGCTGCAGCAGGGGCAGCGTAGGGATGGGAGAGGAGCCATCATGTCAGTGTCCGGGCACAGATCCTGCAACACCAAACTTTCTCATGTTTCCAGAGTCATAATTTGAACCAAAGGAGATCAAACCCCATGAGATAACAAGCCACACTGCCGTGGAATGCCAAGACATTTTAAATCAGCAACTCTGAAATTTTCCTGACAAGTAATCCAACCGTTTCCTTCAACAAGGCAGAGCATTCTGCAGCTACCAAAACCACCACCAGCTGACAAAATATCTGGGGAATTTTTAACAGTCATGAAGAGGCTTCGGTTGGGGGCCCTCTGACGTGGGGCTCAACATTTTCTTTTTGAGAACACCTCTGCATAGCAGTGCTCTAAAGACTAGTATAGCAAATTTTTAAAAGGCAATTAATAATTTTCACAGCTAAAACTTGTAACACATAATTTTCCCACAAAGAAAGTTTCTTTCCACAAAAAAAGTATGCATGCTTGTGCATGCTAAGTTGCTTTAATTGTGTCTCTTTGCAGCCCCATGGACTATAGCCTGCCAGTCTCCCCTGTCCATGGGATTCTCCAGGCAAGAATACCGGAGTGGGTTGCCATGCCCTGCTCCAGGGGATCTTCCTGACCCATGGGTTGAACCCAAGTCTCCTGTGTCTCCTGCACTGCAGGCGGATTCTTTATCGCTGAGCCACTGGGGAGGTCTCGGACAAAGTGCAGGTTGACTAAATCCAGCACTGGCCCATCCAGGAGCCAAGCCCACACCCATTAAGCAGCGTCTCTGAAGGTGGGGACCCACCTTTTATCTTTTTAAAAGCTCCCCAGGGGATGTTAATGAGCAGCCACAGTTGAGAACCCCTGCTTTAATGAAAAGAGAATTGGTAAGCCATCAGGAGACCCCCATTGTAGTCCAAATCTGCCACCGGTTCACTGTACAACTTCAGATGAGTCACTTACATCTCCCTGAACAGATCAGACCAGTGGTGTCCAAACTGTGTTCCTTGGTTCTGAAGAGGTGCCTTAAGAGAGAGGAAGGTACGTGAGTGTTGAAGCGATGCGTCTCTTCGTCTATTACACCAACCAGAGTGGAATGGTTTTATCAATTATAAACACCAGGGTCTTTGTTTTATCAATTATAAACACCAGGGTCTTGCTAAAGATTTTGGACAAAAGAATTTGACCATTTAAAATAAAAATATGAAAGCCTCTGAACTAGATAAAAACAAACCCATCAAGAGATTTCAAAATCTTCAGTGTCCTTCCATGGCAGGAACTTCAACGGTGAGTGATATATTAATACTACACGGGGAGAGAACCACAAAGCAGGCTCTCACCATGTGCTCAGGTGCCAGCTCAGCTGTTAAGAGACTAAAAGACCACAAAGGCACAGACACAGCTAGTTAGAGCACCCTCCCCATCATTTAACTGGCAATATTGCAAATGCTTTACAAATATTAGCTCATTTAGGCCTACTACAATCCTAGGATGGGGTATGGTTACCACTCCCATTTTACAGGAGGAAAAGGAAGGACAGAGAGGACAACCCCTCCAGGTCACCATGTATTAAGTGATGAGGCTGGAACAGAGTCCACCTCTAAACCATCAGCCCCCACGTGAGGCTGAACACCCCCAGCCCATGCTCCGCCTGGCCCTGGATGGAAAGCCTGCCCTGATGGATACCTGGCTCTTGAATTCACTTCTCCACTCTGCAACCTGAGTTTTTCTAAAACACACAATCTGATTAATGTCTTAAACCAGCCCAACAACCTGCCCTGCAGGCAGACTCCAGGCTGTGACACCCTGATTTGCAGTCCCTGATCCAGCCTCTGATTCTCTCTCTACCTTCCATCTCTTCCTTCAAATCCCACCCATGCAGAACTACAGTGCTTGCAGCTCATCACAAACCACTATTGCCCCTCCCCGTCGGGTTCCCCCCAACCTTTCTGGTACTCAATTTAACTGTCACCTCTTCCTGCAAGTTCCTACTGCTCCCTGTACCTACCCCTGCAGCATTGCCCGTGACTGTCCACCTGCTTGAGCAATTCTGGATTGAAGGAAAGAATATTCTGGGAAAAGGGAGCAGCTAATAAGCAATGCAGATGAAAAGAAGTGTAAGTGCGTGCGTGCGTGCGTGCGTGTGTGTGTGTGTGTGTGTGTGTGTGTGTGTGTGTTTATATGGAGGCCCGTGTGGACAGTGGCCTGATTCAGGCCAACCTTGTGGGCTAGGTTCAGGTTGGGGTGAGATTCTGGAGCCTAGGAAGGCAGACCAGGAGACCCAATTTGCTACCTCGGGACATAAGGAGTGATGAGATGCCTCTGTTCCTGAGAATACTGAGAGCTGGGCTGAGGCAGCACTGAGCCCGGGACATTCTGCAGGTGCACTGCAAGAAGGAAGCTTCAGAATTCAAGGGGCTCCTAGAGGTCTGTCCTAAGGCAAATAGGGCCTAGGTCTGGGAGGCATCACTGGGCCAGGACAGGAGACTTCATGGGACATTTCAAGGACCAACATGAGGCTAGAGTGGGCTATAGGGTGTTTGAGATGGGGACAAGGGCTTATCAGAAATAAGGTCTAATCAGAGAATTGAAATCCACTTTTTAAAAAAATTGGAGTATAATTGCTTTACAGTGTTAGTTTCTGCTGTACAATGAAATGAATCAGTTATGTGTGTACATATATTCCCTCTCTCTTGGGCTTCCCCGCTGCCCCTTGCCATGCCACTCACCTAGGCCATCACAGGGCACTGAGCTGAGCTCCCTGTGCTACTCAGCAGCTCCCACTAGCTATCTGTTTCACACATGGCAGTGAACATAGAAGTGACGGTGCTCAGTCATGTCTGACTCCTTGCGACCCCATGGACTGTAGCCTGCCAGGCTCCTCCACCCATGGGATTCTCCAGGCAAGAACACTGGAGCGGGCTGCCATTGCCTTCTGCAGGGGATACAGGTCCACCCTAATCTCCCAGTCGGTCCCACCCTCCCCTTCCCCACCATGTCCACATGCTCGTCCTCTGTCTGCGTCTCTATCCCTACCTTGCAAACAGGTTCATCTGGACCATTTTTCTAGATTCCACATAAATGTTGGAGAGGGTGTGCACCCTCTTGCACTGTTGGTAGAAATGTAAATTGATACAGCCCCTATGGAGAACAGTATGAAGGTTCCTTAGAAAACTAAACACAGAACAGTCATAGGACCCAGCAATACAGCTGCTGGGCCTATACTCTGAGAAAACCCTAATTCAAAAGGGCACATGCACCCCAATGTTCCCTGCAGCACTATTCACAACAGCCAGGACACGGAAGCAACCTAGACTCCACTGACAGAGGAACGGATGAAGAAGATGGGATACATATATACAATGGAATATTACCCAGCCTTAAAAAGGAACAAAAATAGGTCACTTGAGATGTGGATGGACCTAGAGTCTGCCCTACAGAGTAAAGTAAGTCAGAAAGAGAAAACAAATATCACATATTAACATATACATGTGGAATCTAAAATCTACTTTTGAAAGAAGCATGATCAAACAGGATATGCCACACATTTACTCTGAAACACCTTCTCCCTCAACCTCTTTACTCAGAGCGATGCCATTGGTTGCTGTCGGTAAGAGTGCGTGGTGTGAGGCACAATCGGATCTGAGAACCTTGAGGAGTGAACACCTCAATGTCACAGCAGCACTGAGGCACCGCCTCGACATCAGGGGTCCGGGTGGGGTGGAGCTGTGAATCCATGGGAGAGACCGAGTTATATGAACACAGTACTTTTCAAAGCATCTCAAATCTGTGATTTCATTGCAAATACACCTGCATTCCCTCACTGCAGAGAATCTTCAGTGACTCCCTACTGCCCCTGAAATACCTTCTGGTCTTCTGGATGCTCACGCAGCCAGTTGGCCCTGCATAATCTGGCTGCCACTCCTCTCTTGCTCCTTGCCAGTGATTGTGAATGCTCTTGCCCCTTCTCTTCTAACTCCCTTGTCACCACTAGGACCATAAATGTCGTGTTTTTATTCTGCCCTAAAACACTCATCTTTTGCCATCTGCTTGGAGAACTATTAATTCTTCAGCTTTCAGTGGAAGCATCTCCTTCCCACCAAGCCCACCTGGACTATCGCAGTCTCTGTACATCCCTTACAGAAGTGTTTATCCCACTGATGTGGAATTGCCTGACGTGCCTGTATCAGCGTCCTCAGAGACTCACATATATCTCATTCACTATGGCATTCCAGGGGGTGCCTGGTATAGAACAGATGCTTAATAATGACTAAATATACAAAGAAAGGAAGGGAGAAAGCGGAGTTTTTCATTTGTCTTTTTTTTTTTTTAAGCAATATAGCAGTTTAAGAAATAAGAATTTTATGTAAGATACTTCATACTGGTAAAACCAACAGAATAAACCTAATCTACTTCAGGATCAGAGTTGACTTACTTAACTTTATGACCTCTCAGCTCTCTGGGGCTAGGTGTGTCCTGGAAATAAGCAACCTAGACCTAGGGCCTTTAGCATCTCAAAGGTGCTCCTTGTTGAAAAACCAAAGGGATGGGACACTGCCTTCTCTGGCTGTACTTGATTTGCCAGGCCTTATAGTCCTTATGGGACCAGTTTGAAACACACACAAAATTCTAAGCTCAGGTATTTAATCTTAAAAACAAAAAAAAAAAGGAAAATTAAAAAACAAAAAACTAACTAACCTACCGGATTCCTCTTACTGGAGAGCTGAGCTATTAGAACCCACAGACTTTCTTCAGCTCTGTGCCCTGTTGAGGGGCACAATCCGCTATTGCCTTTTCCTTTGTACCAGGGACTAAAGGGTAAGGAATGTGCGTGGGGGTTGGAGAGCTGTGTTCCCCACCTGCTTGGTTCCAGCAAAGGTCCCAAAGCAGGGAAAGAAAGGGCACAGCTGCATTCAACATCCTCAGCCCAGCCCGCCCCACGCTCCAGCTGCCCACAGCCAAAGGCACCATCCAGCCCTCCTGTGGTTAGAAGGAAGCTGGGCATTAGCGCAGAGAATAAGGTTTTGAGTTTATGTGGCAAATAAACTGGGTTTCAGATTTCACGTTATCTAACAGTCCAAGTGTAACTTTGTCACTGATGTCTACACACCAACACACCATGGGTATTTTAAACGTTGGATATTTAAATATCCTCACTTCCAAATGAGTTAACACAAACATACAAATCCTACTTGTCGTGATATGTCTTAGCACAGAAAGAACACAGGCTTTAAGGTCAAACCTGGGTTCTGGAATCCACTACTGTGTGGTCTTGGGCACATTTCTCAACTTCTCTCAACTGTTTCCTTATTTAAAGAATAGAAGAAACTAGGACTCCGAGAGTAAGGACTCACTCGTTTTATACTTGTCTTGGTCCCTCTTCTCCTACGTGTCAGGCTTGAGCTGGACACTGGGATGTGGCAGGGAACAAGATTGTCATGGGGGAATTCCCTGGCGGTCCAGTGGTTAAGACTCCACACTTTCACGGCAGGGGACATGGGTTCCATCCCTGGTCAGAGATCTTGCACACCCCAAGGTGCAACCAAAATAAATTAATAAATAAGAGACAACTGTCGTCATTATTAAAAAGGAAAAGAATATCATGGTTCCCGGGCTCTTAAGTAGCAAAGCAGAATATGAAGAGATGACTATAAGCATGTTAGAAAAGAGACATGCCTAGTGTCACATGAGTGGATAATAGGCATTAAATGTGCAGACAGTGGGTTATGGGAGAAGGGGAAAGGGTACAAGTATATAGAGATAAAATAGGGAGTAATAATCTGTAGCAATGAAACTGCTGTAGCCTGACTGTGCTGGTGAGTCCACGAATCCACGCAGATATTCAAATTCATGACTGTATACCCAAAGGAAGAAAAGTTAACTACATGGTATAATTTTTTTAAGTAATAAATAAAATGTATAGAATCTTGTCCAGCAGGTAGGAGGGGCAATAAAGCTAGAAGTAACAGTACAGCAAGTCCCCTACATGCAAGTGAGTTCTGTTTCAAAAGTGCTTTCCTTAAGTCCAATTTGTTCATAAGTCCAACGTTAGCCTAGGTACCCAGCTAACACAATGGGCTATATAGTACTGTTCTCTAATAGGTTTATAATACTTGCACACATATAATACATAAAAAGCAAACACAAAAAACAAAGAAAACATTTAAAATCTTACAGTACATTACCTTGAAAATTACAGTAGTACAGTACAACAGCTGGCATTCAGGGGCTGGCATCAGGTGAATAGGCAGGAAGGGTTACTGACTGGAGGAGGGTGAAGAGGTGGGAAATGATAGAGCTGAAGGATCTTCAGCAATAGGAGATGGAGGGCAAGCTGCAATTTCACTGACATCTGATGTTGATGGAACACACATTCTTATCTTTGAAAGTTTGCAACTTGAAAGTTCATATGTAGGGAACTCAGTGAAATTACTTATACTCACTGTTGAATAACCTAGGGAGACAGCGAGCAGGCAGGGAGTAATGACTCTCTCATCCAGGAGACCAAGCTGTACACTCCAGCACCCCCTGCTGATGGGATGCTTGTGGCCATCCTCCATGCAATCTCTGTCATTTCCATTCTTCCTAAGTCACTTCTCCCATGGAAAGTCTAGGTTCAAAGGATACCTACTGAGTACCTACTGTGATGGATCTCCACACCACCACCATAAAACAGGCATTAGTGTCTCATTTTACCAATGATTTCAGCAGGGCACAGGCAGTCAAGTGGCTCTACTGGTCAATGGTAACACCAGGACTGAACCCATTCCAAATTACAGAATCTTATTTTTCTGAAACATACAACTTTGTGTAATTAATCTCCCTAGCTTTTGTGACTCTGTAGCCTTTAACAATGCAGCACTATTTTACTTTGTTTGTTGCTTATTAGTAATTGCATACATGTGCCAGGCCATTGGTTGACTGCTGTAACTTCTTGGCAGTGGCCCGGTGTTACTCTCTGGTGCCATCAAAAAAATGTCACTGGGCAATCAGCTCATCATACAAAGTTCTACACCTGGAACACCAAAGCCTTCAAGTTTAGAGTAACATGCTCTTGACATCATGAACTTCAAAATTACTAATATTCTATTTTACTAGCATTTACCCTGTTTTTGCTTCAGACTAACATGAATTAACAGAGAAGGCAATGGCACCCCACTCCAGTACTCTTGCCTGGAAAACCCCATGGGTGGAGGAGCACAATTAAATTGGCAGCCATCACTCATGTCTCAAAAGAGTAACTTACAAGTGGTTTCCCAGTTGCATTCTAAATTATTTCATTTATAAAAAAAATAAAGATAGTCTTCTACGTAATCTACAACACACACACACACGCACGCACACTCACCTCCTTTTTGGGAATACACCTGCAACAAGACAAAGGCATATTCCAGAAAGTAAAAAATTGGGAGTTTAAAGCTCACTATTTCTCTTTTAGAATTTCACTAAAGTAGGCCCAATGTGACATCTTCCTTCCTCTAAAGTTCTAGAAACTGCTTTCTAATCACAATGCTTATTTTCTTTTTCCTATTTTCCAGAACTTAGTAAGTTTTACCTGGGAAGGGTCCCTTGGACCTTTCAATATGTATAAGATTGTTCCAAACAGAATGTATCCATGAGGCTTCCCTGGTGGTCCAGTGGTTAAGAATCTGCCTTGCAATGCAAGGGATATTGGTTCAATCCCTGGTCCCAGAAGATCACACGTGACACAGAGCAACTAAGCCCATGCACCACAACTACCGAGCCCGTGCACCCAGAGCCTGTGCACCGAAGCCAAGAGCAGCCTCTGCTCACGGCAACAAGGGAAAACCTATGCAAAGCACAGGCAGAAACAAACAAATAAAAATTAAAACGAAAAAAAAAACCCACAAAAGGTGCAATATGAGTGTGGGATGCACTTGCCTCCCTCCTTTCTCGCCAAAGAAGAGGGACTACTTATTTTCCACTGGGGAAACAGAGAACCGACCTGCTCTTCTGATCCCTACTATCGTATGGCTTGATTTCCACCCAAGTTTCTGGCCAAGTTTCAAGGATGATAATGCAGAATTAGAGGAGGAGGAGGAGGCAGAACTGGAGGATCTGTTTCAGGCATTTCATCTACAGGGCTTCCAATCTCCAGTTCTTCATCTGATTGCACAGCAACGCAATAAGAGGACGGAGAATAAATCAGCTGATGATGAAGCTGAGATGTGGGAAAATTTCAAGAACTTCGTGACAAGTCCTTCCAAGGGCCCACGTTCTACTGCTGTCCACTTGGAATCATGCCCACACAGCATAGTCTGTTTGTTCTTAACCTAGTTCTCTGACTAAATTACGCAGATATTTTGTTTCCCACTGGGAAAGATCCCTTATTCTCATATATGTAAAAGAGTATGGCTTCCTTCTCAGGATCTGACGATACAAAACACAGATTTTCTTTGGTTCAAATCTTTCACTTTATGAGACAGTGAGTGTAGGATAAGTTAAGTATGTTTGGTTTTTGTGTTTAAATGGCAATTTAGTTCCATATGTCAAAATGCTATTAAATAAATATTAATTTCTGAGACAAGAGTAGAGACAAGAAGTAGAAAGTGATAGCTTTGGCTAAGTTGTCTTATGGTTTATTCTAGACTTAAAAATTAGCTCAGGAATGTTCTTAAATGGTTCAGACAGTAAAGAATCTGCCTGAAATGCAGGAGACCCAGGTTCAATCCCTGGGTCCAGAAGATCTCCTGGAGAAAGGAATGGCAACCCACTCCAGTATTCTTGCCTGGAGAATTCTATGGACAGAGGAGCCTGGTGGGCTACAGTCCATGGGGTCACAAAGATTCAGACATGACTGGGAAACTAACATAGCATGTCAAAACACTATTAAATAAATATTAATTTCTGGGAGACAGAAGACGTAGACAGTTAGTGACAGTTTTGGCTAAGTCATGTTACGGTTTATTCTAGATATAAAAATTACCTCAATAATGTTCTCAAACTATTATTTTATACATGAAAAACTTCTCCTTAAATTAGTTTACAGTAGGAACATAAGTAATGTGAAATAATATTGAATTGTGGCTGCAAACTCCACTGTTAGAATAACAACAGATAATATTAATTGAGCATTTACTACATACCAGGCACTATTCTAAGCACTTTTTATATTTTTAACTCATTTAATTCTAATAACCTTACAAGGTATAAATTATCCCCAATTTGCAGATGAGGAAACTGAGGCATCACAAGACAAAAAACTATTGAGTGGCAGAGCTGGGATTAAAACGCAGATACTCATGAGTGTGTATTGAGAGGCTTTTTCTGTTCATTGTAGTTTCAATCAAATAATGGTCTTCTATAATTTAGCAAGAAAAAAATGGACTATAAGGACAAAAAGATGATGAACAATTTCATTTTCATTCTGTTCTTCACCCGAGTCAGTGAGAGCTGTTACCCAGTTTCAGAGTTGATGTGGGAAACTGATAAATAACTCTTAATTCAAAAGAGAAATCACATGGAAATGAGACAAAGTCTGGCATCAAATTATATTGAAATTATACATATTAACAGTAGGAGTTGTTCTTCTTTCATTTCAGACTTTTCGAAAGACTGAAAGACTTTTCTGCCACATTTCCCAGCTGCTAAGGGATGAATGGCTTCCCCGGTGACTCAGTGGAAAAGAATCCTCCTGACAATGCAGGAGACACAGGTTTGATCCTGGCATGGGAAGCTCCCCTAGAGAAGGAAATGGCAACCCACTCCAGTATTCTTTCCTGGGAAATCCCATGGACCCTGGTGGGCTACAGTCCAAAGGGTCCCAAAAAGCTGGATACAACTGAGAGATTAGGCAATGGCAATGGACAAAGAGGCATCATGTGACCGGTGAGTATAGACTTGGAAGCCAGACTGCCTGGGCTGCATCCAAGCTCCACACCGTCCAGCTCTGTGCCTTGGTTTCCCCAACAGTAAAGTAAAGATAAGAATACTACAGACTTATGTGTTATTGTGAGGTTAAAGGAATTAATATTGGCAAAGCCAAAATTGGCAAAGCACTACGATCAGTGTTGTGTCTGGCATATGAATGCTGAATGCTGGGTTTAAAAAAAAAATAAGAAGAAAAGAAAATCTCAAGAGCTTATTGCTCTTGCCAATAATCTAAAACTCTGGGGAAATCAGATTACAAGTGAAACAAGGAGAAATTTCCATTTCAGCACCGTTTATTTTCCTTTAGCCTTAAGATTCACCACAGTGGGAAAATCTATTGTGGAACCAAGTTTGAGTCGCGTTCTTGGCTCCTACCTGGTCTTCAGAGTAAACCCACACCCACTGAGAAGGGAACTGTCAAGTTATTCTAACTGACATTAGTCTGAACATCCTGGTTGGAAAGTCATTCTTCTTAATCACTGGGCAGGAATTCTAATCCCTGGAACCAAGAGATAAGACTTTTGAGAGAAACCATGGCACTCTTGCTTTGAAAGAAAAAATCTAAGTAGATAAATGGAAAGGTTGTGTTTTTCTTGACACACTCAGAACAAAGACCTTAATTGAGAGAGAAATTTTAGAGTAATAAACCCAATGACAGAAACCAAAGGCTGCTCCTGTTGTTTTTTATAGCTGACATTGTTGCAGGAAGCAGACTGCCAAATGTGGCCAAATGCCCCAGAAACGCTGCCTCTATGGAACCACGGGAAACCTTCACTTAATGCTCTGGGGGGTGACCGAGGGCTTCTCACAGAAAACAGATGAAAAGAACAACAAATCTTCACTCCAGAAAGCTGAAATAGCCCTTTTCATTTCCTTCCTATCTCTCCTCATCCCCAGTTTGATCCTATTTGCCTGGAATTCCCACAGTGCTGCCCCATCGTCTGCTGAGAAAGATAATCAGCTTTCCTCTCCCCTGCTGATGAACTTGGCCACGATGTGGACATAGCCATCTCCTGTTATTGTAATCAGACACTGAACTAACAGACACCGAAACCACATACTTGGATGTGTTTTGACTAAATTAAACGACATAAGGAGGCTCTGAAGGAAAGAAGACTCAGAATGCATGTGTCCACAGGTCTTGTCTTAAACCCAAAACGACTGGCTCCAAAACAGGCATTCAGACGTGAGGGGAAACTGTCCTGGTTACGGCCACACATCTTACATAAGGGTGGGGGCTTTTTACCTTAATACTAAGGTTATATGATGCCCTCACTCTCTCTCCCTCTGCAGAGAAGTCATCTGCTACCTTCCTCTCTTTATCTCATTCCTAGAATGACTAAGGAACTGAAAAACAAAAGCTCTTGGAAAAGCTGTCTTCACTGGCAGGTGGCAATCAGTACAATAAATAAAGACGTCTTAACACCTTTCAGAAAATATTGGCAAGATGGTGCTGTAGAAGGAAGTGCACTCATCTTCTCCTGTGAGAACAGCAAAATTGCAACTAGCTGCTGAACAACCATCAACAGGAGAATGCTGGATCCCACCCAAAAATATACCCCACATCCAAGGGCAAAGGAGAAGCCCCAACAAGACGGCAGGAGGGGCGAAATCATGTTTAGAATCAAACCTCAGCCCCATCAAAGACGCTTAGAGGGCAGAGACAAACTTGTGCATACCAGGACCCAGGGAAAGGAGCAATGACCCCCAGAAGAGACTGGGCCAGACCTGCCTTTGAGTGTCTCCTGTGGAGGCCAGGCTCAGCAGTGGCCTGCCACGGGGCCAGGGGCTCTGGCTTCAGCAGACCTGGGAGGCACGGCATGTGGCATAACCTCTTGGAGGAGGTCTCCATTAGTGCCACTATAGAGCCATTGAGTAGACAACCCACAAACTGGAGAACAATGATACCAAAGAAGTTCTCCCAATTGTTGCAAAATTTCTAGGGCCCACAACAGACTCCCCAACCTGGGGATCCAGCAATAGGACTGAGAATCCCCAGGGAACTTGACTTTGCAGGCCAGTGGGATTTGATTATAGAAGTTCCACAGGCCTGGGGGAACAGACTCTTGGAGGGCACGAACAAAGCCTTGCGCTCACCAGGACCCAGGAGAAACGAGCAGTGGCCCCACAGGAGACTGACAGTCTTGCTGTGAGTATCTGGGAGTCTCTGGCAGAGCTGCAGGTCAACAGTCAGGGGCACTGCCTACAACAGTCATGGCAGCTGCGGCATGCCCGCTTAAGTCCTTTTGAAAGCAGTGGCCATTACCGCCATTACCTCCCTGGTGGCTCAGATGGTAAAGTGTCTGCCTGCAGTGCGGGAGACCCGGGTTCCATCCCTGCGTTGGGAAGATTCTCTGGAGAAGGAAATGGCAACCCACTCCAGTACTCTTGCCTGAAAAATTCCATGGACTGAGGAGCCTGGTAGGCAAAGAGTCGGACACAGCTGAGCGACTTCACCTTCATCTCTACCATAGTTTGGCCTCAGGTGAACTACAGAGAGGGAACACAGCCCCACCCATCAGCAGAAAATTTGATTAAAGATTTACTGAGCATGGCCCCACCCAACAGAACAAGACCCAGTCTCTCCCACAGTCAGTTTCCCCAGGAAGCTTCCATAGGCCTCTTATCCTTATCCATCAGAAGGCAGACAGAATGAAAACCACAATCACAGAAAACTAACCAAACTGATCACGTGGACCACAGCCTTGTCTAACTGAATAAGACTATGAGCCATGCCCTGTAGGGTCAGCCAAGATGGATGGGTTACGGTGGAGAGTTCTGAAAAAACGTGGACCACTGGAGAAAGGAAAGGCAAACCACTTCAGCATTCTTGCCTTGAGAACCCCATGAACAGTATGAAAAGGCAAAAAGATAGGACACTGAAAGAAGAACTCCCCAGGTTGGTAGGTGCCCAATATGCTACTGGACAAGAACAGAGAAATAGCTCCAGAAGGAAAACAGTGCCCAGTTGTGGATGTGTCTGATGATGAAAGTAAAGTCTGATGCTGTAAAGAACAATATTGCATAGGAACCTGGCATGTTAGGTCCATGAATCAAAGCAAATTTAATTCAGTTGACTATTATATCTACTACTGTCAGCAAGAAACCATTAGAAGAAATGGAGTAGCCCTCACAGTCAACAGAAGAGTCTGAAATGTAGTACTTGGATGCACTCTCAAAAATGACAGAATGATCTTTGCTTGTTTCAAAGGCAAACCATCCAGTATCACAGTAATCCAAGTCTATTTCCCAATGACTAATGCTTAAGAAGCTGAAGTTGGACAGTTCTATGAAGACCTATAAGACCGTCTAGAACTAACACCAAAAGAAATGTCCTTTTTATCATAGGGGACTGGAATGCAAAAGTAGGAAGTCAAAAGATACCTGGAGTAACAGGCAAGTTTGGCCTTGGAGTACAGAATGAAGCAGGGCAAAGGATAATAGATTTTTGCCAAGAGAACGCACTGGTCATAGCAAACATCCTCTTCCAACAACACAAGAGATGATTTTACACACGGACATCACCAGATGGTCAACACCAAAATCAGACTGATTATATTCTTTGCAGCCAAAGATGGAGAAGCTCTATACAGTCAGCAAAAACAAGACCAGAAGCTGACTATGGCTCAGATCATGAATTCCTTATTCCAAAATTCAGACTTAAATTGAAGAAAATAGGGAAAACCAGTAGGCCATTCAGATATGACCTAAATCAAATCCCTTAGGATTACACAGTGGAAATAGATTCAAGGAATTAGATCTGATAGCCTGAAGAACTATGGATGGAGGTTCGTAACACTATTCAGGAGGCGGTGATCAAAACCATCCCCAAGAAAAAGAAATGGAAAAAAGGCAAAATGGTTGTCTGAGGAGGGCTTACAAATAGCTGAGAAAAGAAGAGAAGCTAAAGGCAAAGGAGGAAAGGAAAGACATACCCATTTGAATGCAGAGTTCCAAAGAATAGCAAGGAGAGATAAAGTCTTCCTCATTTTTTGATTGGGTCATTTATTTTTCTGGTATTGAGCTACATAAGCTGCTTGTATATTTTTGAGATTAATTCTTTGTCAGTTGCTTCATTTGCTATTATTTTCCCCCATTCTGAAGGCTGTCTTTTCACCTTGCTTATAGTTTCTTTCATTGTGCAAAAGCTTTTAAGTTTAATTAGGTCCCATTTGCTTATTTTTGCTTTTATTTCCATTACTCTTGGAAGTGGGTCATAGAGGATCCTGCTGTGATTTATGTCAGAGAGTGTTTTGCCTATGTTTTCCTCTAGGAGTTTTATAGTTTCTGGTCTTACATTTAGATCTTTAACCCATTTTGACCAAAGAACTAAACAGACATTTCTCCAAAGACATACAGATGGCTAACAAACACATGAAAAGATGCTCAACATCACTCATTATCAGAGAAATGCAAATCAAAACCACAACGAGGTACCATCTCATGCCAGTCAGAATGGCTGCTATCAAAAAGTCTACAAACAGTAAATGCTGGAGAGGGTGTGGAGAAAAGGGAACCCTCTTACACTGTTTGTGGGAATGCAAACTAGTACAGCCACCATGGAGGACAGTGCGGAGATTCCTTAAAAAACTGGAACCAGAACTGCCTTATGACCCAGCAATCCCACTGCTGGGCATACACACCAAGGAAACCAGAAATGAAAAGAGACACATGTACCCCAGTGTTCATCACAGCACTGTTTACAACAGCTAGGACATGGAAGCAACGTAGATGTCCATCAGCAGACAAATGGATAAGAAAACTGTGGTACATATACATGATGGAATATTACTCAGCTATTAAAAAGAACACATTTGAATCGGTTCTAATGAGGTGGATGAAATTGGAGCCTAGTATACAGAGTGAAGTAAATCAGAAAGAAAAAGACCAATACAGTATATTAATGCATATATATGGAATTTAGAAAGATGGTAACAATGAACCTATATGTGAGACAGCAAAAGAGACACAGATACAAAGAAAAGACTTTTGGACTCTGTGGGAGAAGATGAGGGTGGGATGATTTGAGAGAATAGCATTGAAACATGTATATTACCATATGTGAAACAGATCTCCAGTCCAGGTTTGATGCATGAGACAGGGAGCTCAAGGCTGATGCACTGGGACAACCCTGAGGGAGGGGATGGGGAGGGAGGTGGGAGGAAGGTTCAGGATGGGGAACACATGTACACCCATGGCTGATTCGTGTCAATGTATGGCAAAAACCACTACAATATTGTAAAGTAATTAGCCTCCAAGTAAATAAATTAAAAAAAAAAAAAGCCTTCCTCAGTGATCAATGCAAAGAAATAGAGGAAAACAATAGAATGAGAAGGACTAGAAATCTCTTCAAGAAAATGACAGATACCAAGGGAACATTTCATGCAAAGATGGGCACAGTAAAGGACAGAAATGGTATAGACCTAACAGAAGCAGAAGATATTAAGAAGAGGTAGCGAGAATACGCAGAAGAACTATCCAGAAGAGATCTTAATGACTCAGATAACCATGATGGTGTGGTCACTCACCTAGAGCCAGATATCCTGCAGTGTGAAGTCAAGTGGGCTTTAGGAAGCATCACTACGAACAAAGCTAGTAGAGGTGATGGAATTCTAGTTGAGCTATTTCGAATCAGCTGCATGATGCGTTAACGTGCTGCACTCAATATGCCAGCAAACTTGAAAAACTCAGCAGTGGCCACACGACTGGAAAAGGTCAGTATTTCATTCCAATCCCAAAGAAGGGCAATGCCAAAGAATGTTCAAACTACCGCATAGTTGCACTCATCTCAGACACAAGCAAAGTAATGCTCAAAATTCTCCAAGCTAGGCTTCAACAGTATGTGAATGGAGAACTTCCAGATGTTCAAGCTGGATTTAGAAAAGGCAGAGAAACCAGACATCAAATTGCCAATATCCACTGGATCATAGAAAAAGCAAGAGAATTCCAGAAAAACATCTACTTCATTGACTATGCTAAAGCCTTTGACTCTGTGGATCACAATAAACTGTAGAAAATACCAGACCATTTAACCTGCCTCCTGAGAAACTTGTATGCAGGTCAAGAAACAACAGCTAGAAATGGATATGGAACAATGGACTGGTTCCAAACTGGGAAAGGACTACATCAAGGCTGTATACTGTCACCATTATTTAACTTATATGTAGAGGATATCACGAGAAATGCCAGGCTGGATCAAGCACAAGCTGAAATCAAAATTCAGGGAAAATATCAATAACTTCAGATATGCAGATAACACCACCCTTATAGCAGAAAGCAAAGAGGAACTAAAGAGTCTTTTGATGCAGATGAAAGAGGAAAGTAAAAAAGCTGGCTTAAAACTCATCATTCAAAAAACAAAGATAATGGCATCTGGTCCCATCACTTCATGGCAAATAGATGGGGAAACAATGAAACAGAGACAGATTTTATTTTCTTGGGCTCCAAAATCACTGCAGATGGTGACTGCAGCCATGAACTTAAAAGATGCCTGCTTCTTGAAAGAAAGCTATGACAAACCTAGGCAGCATATTAAAATGCAGAGACATTCATTTGCCAACAAAGATCCATGTAGTCAAGCTATGGTTTTTCTAGTAGTCATATATGGATATGAGAATTGAACCATAAAGAAGGCTGAGTGCCAAAGAATTGATGCTTTTGAACTGTGGTGTTGGAGAAGACTCTTGAGAGTCCCTTGGACTGCAAGGAGATCCAACCAGTCAATCCTAAAGGAAATCAGTCCTAAATATTCATTGGAAGGACTGATGCTGAAGCTGAAGCTCCAGTACTTTGGCCACATGACGCTAAGAGCCGACTCAATGGAAAAGACCCTGATGCTGGGAAAGATTGAAGGCAGGAGGAGAAGGGGATGACAGAGGATGGGGTGGTTGGATGGCATCACTGACTCAATGGACATGAGTTTGAGCAAGCTCCAGGAGATGGTGGACAGGGAAGCCTGGTGTGCTGCAGTCCATGGGGTTGCAAAGAGTTGGACCGATTGAGTAACTGAACAACAAACAACAATAACACCTTTCAAATCAGAGGAAAGAAAACCTAGTAATGGTGATTAGATCCCACAAATCATGATCAGGTAAGTTTAAAAGGCTTTGGTGTACCTATATCTGATTCTTGTTGATGTATGACAGAAAACCACAAAATTCTGTAAAGCAATTATCCTTCAATTAAACAAATAAAGTGGGAAACAGGCAGGAGGATACTGGGGAAGAGGGTGTTGCCCTCAATGAGCTTACAACATCTTCTCTAAGGGATGACCATGTCTTTCAGAAATGCTGGCATTCTAGATTCTCTTCTTCCCAAGCCACACACCCTATGTCCCCAAACAAACAGTCAGAGGCGTAGGAATGTTGACAGGACTGTACATTGCCACAGAGTATCACTTTCCTACTTGCCTGACGCTGGGGTTAAGTTTCTTCATACAGTTAGGACCCAATGTGATGCACGAACAGGTAAAGCTCATCCCTAACCTGTCACAGAAAACATCCTTCTCTGTTTCACATCCACTTCATATCCTGAGATCTCAAAACTTCTCTCTTCCTCAAAAGAGAAATGTTTTTTTTTTTTTTAAATTTCACTAATTATATCACTAAACTCTAAATTTTAAAAAACTGGATCCATTATTGAGTATTTTTTTAAGGAAGAATAAATAACTCACCATATTTCCTTGCATTTCTTCAGGCTACAAATCTACAGCACAGACCATCTTGAAACTCTTTTCCTTCATCCATTCCAAATTTTATGACTATTTCCGAACAAGGCTTCTTCTGCCTTTGACATTTTCCTTTATATTTAGATGGAACCTGAAATTAATTTGTATTTTCTGTCCTAAGTAAGGTGCTGCTCTTAAGAACTCAGCCAAACACAGGAAACAATGTTCCTTTTAGCAAATACCTTTTGGAAGTTAGGAGAGGCAAAATTATCTACCAAATATTTTTTACAGTTTGTTTTAAACCAGAAGAATTGATTTGACTCACTTGGCTAAAAGACTGCTTGTACTAATAGGATAAAATAATTCTCCATAAGGTGGCATGAAGGATGGCTTAAGTTGACATGTTTATACTGTGCTCAGTTGCTCAGTCGTATCTGACTCTTGGCAGTCCCCTGGACTGCAGCCACCAGGCTCCTCTGCCCGTGCAATTCTCCGGCAAGAAACCGGGCGCCTCCTGCATCTTCTGCATGGCAGCGGGAGTCTTTACCACTGAGCCATGTGCACACGGCTACATTTAAGACAGCTTTAATGTTTTTTAACTTTTTATTTTATATTGGAGTATCCAATCCCAAAGAAAGGCAATGCCAAAGAATGTTCAAACTACCGCACAACTGCACTCATCCCACACGCTAGTAAAGTAATGCTCAAAATTCTCCGAGGCAGACTTCAGCAATATGTGAACCGTGAACTTCCTGATGTTCAAGCTGGTTTTAGAAAAGGCAGAGGAACCAGAGATCAAATTGCCAACATCCGCTGGATCATCGAAAAAGTAAGAGAGTTCCAGAAAAACATCTATTTCTGCTTTATTGACGATGCCAAAGCCTTTGACTGTGTGGATCACAATAAGCTGTGGAAAATTCTGAGAGAGATGGGAATACCAGACCACCTGACCTGCCTCTTGAGAAATCTGTATGCAGGTCAGGAAGCAACAGTTTGAACTGGACATGGAACAACAGACTGGTTCCAAATAGGAAAAGGAGTACATCAAGGCTGTATATTGTCACCCTGCTTACTTAACTTACATGCAGAGTACATCATGAGAAACGCTGGGCTGGAAGAAACACAAGCTGGAATCAAGACTGCTGGGAGAAATATCAATAACCTCAGATATGCAGATGACACCACCCTTATGGCAGAAAGTGAAGAAGAACTAAAAAGCCTCTTGATGAAAGTAAAAGAAGAAAGTGAAAAAGTTGGCTTAAAGGTCAACATTCAGAAAACTAATATCATGGCATCCAGTCCCATCACTTCATGGCAAATAGATGGGAAAACAGTGGCTGACTTTGTTTTTCTGGGCTCCAAAATCACTGCAGATGGTGATTGCAGCCATGAAATTAAAAGGCGCTTACTCCTTGGAAGTAAAGTTTTGACCAACCTAGACAGCATATTAAAAAGCAGAAATATTACTTTGCTGACAAAGGTCCATCTAGTCAAGGCTATGGTTTTTCCAGTGGTCATGTATGGATGTGAGAGTTGGACTATAAAGAAAGCTGAGCACCAAAGAATTGATGCTTTTGAACTGTGGTGTTGAAGACTCTTGGATGGCATCACCAACTCAATGGACATGGGTTTGGGTGAACTCTGGGAGTTGGTGATGGACAGGGAGGCCTGGGGTGCTGCGGTTCATGGGGTCGCAAAGAGTCAGACACGACTGAGCGACTGAACTGAACTGAGTTGGTAATGCTATCTAACCATTTCATCCTGCACTGTCCGGTTCTCCTTTTGCTTTCAGTCTTTCCCAGAATCAGGGTCTTTTCTAATGAGTCAGTTCTTTGTATCAGGTGGCCACAGTATTGGAGTTTCAGCGTCAGCATCAATCCTTCCAAGGAATATTCAGGGTTGATTCCCTTTAGGACTGACTGGTTTGATCTCCTTGCAGTCCAAGGGACCCTCAAGAGACTTCTCAATACCACAATTCGAGAGCATCAGTTCTTCAGCACTCAGCCTTTTTTATGGTCCAACTCTCTCACATCCATACATGACTACAGGAAAAAACCAGAGCTTTGACTATATGGAGCTTTGTCGGCAAAGTGATGTCTTTGTTTTTTAATGTTGTCTCAATTAGCCATAGCTTTCCTTCCAAGGAGCAAGTGCCTTTTGATTTCATGGCTGCAGTCACCATCTGCAGTGGTTTTGGAGCCCAAGAAAATAACATCTGTCACTGCTTCCACTTTTTCTCCTATTTGCCATGAGGTGATGGGACCGGATGCCATGATCTTAGTTTTCTGAATGCTGAGTTTTAAGCCAATTTTTTCACTCTCCTCTTTCACCCTCATCAAGAGGCTCTTTAGTTTCTCTTCACTTTCTGCCATTAGATTGGTCAGTGCAGTTCAGCTGCTCAGGCGTGTCTGCCTCTTTGCCGAATGGACTACAGCACACCAGGCTTCCCTGTCCATCACCAACTCTCGGAGCTTACTCAAACTCATGTTCATTGAGTTGGTGTTGCCATCCAACCAACTCATCCTCTGTCATCCCCTTCTCCTCCTGCCTTCAATCTTTCCCAGCATCAGGGTCTTTTCCAGTGAGCCAGTTCTTCACATCAGATGGCCAAATTATTGGAGTTTCAGCTTCAGCATTAGTCCTTCCAATGAATATTTAGGACTGATTTCCTTTAGGACAGACCAGTTGGCTCTCCTTGCAGTCCAAGGGACTCTCAAGAGTCTTCTCCAGCACCACAGTTCAAAAGCATCAATTTTTCGGTGCTCATCTTTCTTTATAGTCCAACTCTCACATCTATACATGACTACTGGAAAAAACCAGAGCTTTGACTAGATGGACCTTTGTTGGCAAAGTAATGTCTCTGCTTTCTAATATGCTGTCTAGGTTAGAGTGGTATCATCTGCACATCTGAGGTTGTTGATATTTCTCCCGGCAGTCCTGACTCCAGCTTGTGATTCATCCAGCCCGGCATTTCACATGATGTACTCTGCATGTAAGTTAAATAAACAGAATGACAATATGCAGCCTTTTTTGTACTCCTTTCCCAATTTTGAACTGTTGTTCAAAATTGTTGTTTCATACCCATTTGTCATGTCTGGTTCTAATTGTTGCTTCTTGACGCCTTTGCTCTTACTACTGCTTTACTTGGAGCGTCATCATTTCTCATTCAGATTTCTGCATGAGCCAGACTCCTAAGTGTCCCAGCTTCTAGGCACGCTATCCTAGTCCTCTCAAGTCAGCCTCCCCACTGTCATGAGTCTGTTATACCCTGGTCTAAAGTCGTTGTTTGAAAGTCCAGTTTTTCAGGGCACTGAGTGACTCTCACCTGTGAATGCGGCTCACTGCTCTGGTCTTATATCCGTCCAAGCAACTACACATGCCCCCGACCTAGGAAGCCATGCCCCGTTGCTCCCATGCCAGCCTAGCTCTGCACATGTGCACTCCCTCCATCAGGAGCTCCCCTTTCTCTTATGTGCTTGGTTAATTCCTATTCAATTTTCAGCACAACAGCACAAATGTCACTTCTTCAGGAAGTCTTCCTTTCCTGTCTCCCCAGCTCTACTCAAGGCGGGCAGGGACTGTCCTGAATCCATCTCCTCAGTCCCAAAGTCCCAGTGTGTAGACTCAGAGCTCAGCACACATTTACTGAGTGAAGGATGAGAATCATAGGGGGAAGGCGGAGACCTACCTCACAGGTGTTCTGCAGATGCTTTCTTGCACTGGGCCCTGTACTGTCACTGCCCTTTCCTTGGTGCCACCATATATGACTCATGGGATGTCTTCAGATAGAAAAAACCACTAGCCTCTTTTAAGCAGTATATTTAGTGACCTCCGCTAGCAAACCGTTCATTCAGCATAGCAGCCAAAGTCCCGATAGCAGCCCCGAGGTCCTACCAGACTGCCTCTCTCCCCTATTACCTTTGACAGTGTTACCTATAATCCAAAGGGTTTTTTTTTTTTTTCCCGGTCATGCTATGTGGCATCTTCCCTGACCAGGGATGGACCCCCGAGACCCCTGCAGTGGACATGCACAGTCTGAACCACTGGACCGCCAGGGAAGTCCATTGCCTGTAATCCAGGCTACTACGTCTGTTCCAGCTGCATGGGCCTCCTAGCTGATCCCTGAGAATGGCAGGCCTGGTCCTGCCTCAGATCCTTGCAGCTGCCTAGGGTTGTCAGCATGCTCGTCCTCCAAAAGCTGTGCTTTCAGGTCTCTGCCCCAGTGTCACCCCTGACACCTCCTTTAGCCACCCCTGCACCTCACACTCCCTATTATTCCTGCTTCCCTACTTTGCTTTCTCCAGAGTGTTTATCTGCCCATGCTATGCATTTTGTTTGTCTCCCTTAAAGAACACAAGCTCCCTGAAGGGAGGGACCGTCCTCTGTTTTATTTCCTGCTGAATCCTCAGCATCCAGTTCCTAGAACACAGCCCATGCTCACGAGTCATCTGGCACACGAGCCTACGCTCTTCAAGGTTTTAGAAAGAGCACAAACATCAACAACGAAAACAGACAACCGAATTCTAACATGGGCAAAGGACCCGAACAGACGTTTCTTTAAAGAAGATATATGAGGCCAATAAGAAGTTCATAAAAAGATGCTCAACATCCCTAACCATGGGAAATATATACCTACAAATGAGATACCACTTTGCACTCATTAGGGTAGCTATTATTGTAGAAAAACAGGATTTAACAAATGTTGGCAAAAATGTAGAGAAATCGGAACCCTTGTGCACTGCTGGTGGGAATGTCAAATGATGTAGCTGCTGTGGCAAACAGTATGGTGGCTCCTGAAATTACTGAACAAACCGCCATATCACTCAGCAGTTCCACTCTGGGTATATACCCAAGAGAATCAAAAGCACGGACTCAAATAGGTACTAGACACCCACGTTCACAGCAGCGATGTTCATAATAGACAAAAGATGACAGCAATGATGAAGGCATAAACAAAACGGCACGTATACATATAAGAGAACACTATTCAGCCTCAAAAAGGAATAAGATTGTGACACATTCTTCAACATGGATGATCTTTGAAGACATTATGATAAGTGAATATGCCAACTACAAAAAGACAAAAATTGTATGATTCCATTTATAGGAGGTATTTGGAGTAGTCAGATTCACAGGGACAGGAAATAGAACGGTAGTTGCCAGGGACCAGAGGGGGTCGAGGGGAAAGGGAGGAAGGAATGGAGAGTTAGTATTTAGCGGGGACAGAGTTTCAGTTTGGGATGATGGAAAGGTTTAGGAGATGGATGATACCAATGGTTGTATGGCAATATGAATGTATTTGATGCCACGGAACTGCACATTTTAAAATGGTTAAAATGGTAAGCTTTATGTGTATTTTGCCACAGTTAAAAAAAGGCAACACAGCTCTTGCCTTAAAATCTAATAAGAAACCTAATATACAATGCAGATAGACGTGAAGCCGCTATGGCTAAGGCAAGAATACAGGCTGAGATGTGCCTGCCTTTCACTGCATAGCCTTGCTGCCTCCCAGAGGAGCATGGACTCCACATGAACCATCACGAAGGAGTGTCCTGGTTCCATTCTAAAATACTTATGAGCTGGTTTCACTGTTCTTAAGGAAAGGAAGTTAAATAGTTACTCCTGGCTCCACTTCTAGGAGGAACTTAGCAACAAGGAAATATGCCATCACCAACTGGCTTCCAGCCAAATGTCAACACTGTCTTTTTTTTTTACAGAAATCACTTTATATCCCAGTGGCAGAGAGGAATTGCCAGGGGAAAGAGCAACATTAAGTCACTGGCACCCATATCCAATTATCATTAATGTCTCACATTTTCTGAGCCCTTTTCCATAATAATTCAATCCTCAAAAATAATTCCATCAAGAACGTATGGAAAAAAATGTGTGATTTCCAATTTACAAATGAATGAAAATCCAGTGGGCATTATTCATAGAGGATTACAGAAACGGAACTGACTTTAGGATAATAATCACTAACATCAATCAAGGATTTATTAATGATGACATCAGCTTAGGACTTTGCATGGACTGTTGGATTTCATACTTTTAACTAGCCTCTCCCACCATAGTTGGTAATTACTATTATTATTATTCCTTTTTAGACAAGGGAAAATTGAGGCTCAAAGAATAAATAACTACCCCCAAATCGAATGGGCTTCCCAGGCAGTGCAGTGGTAAAGAATCCTGCCAATGCAGGAGACCATGAAACTTGGGTTCAAGCCTTGGGTCGGGAAGATCTACTGGGGAAGGAAATGGCAACACACTCCAGTATTCTTGCTGGGATAATCCCATAGACAGAGGAGCCTGGTGGCTATGGTCCATGGGATCAGAAAGAGTCGGACAGGACTAAGCACACACACATTGTAAACTGAATAGCTTTAAGCAACAGACTGTTTTGAACTGTCTTACTCTAGAGCACATGCACTCAACCACTATTATTTTGTCCTGCTCATCTGGGTCCCTGACTCCTTTTTGGGAGAGGCCTAATCAATGCTTCCTTCTGCCTTGAAAACAAGTACAACTGATGAGTCTCCATAGGTCACTGTGTTTTTTAACGCTAAGCTGAATTAATGCTAACAAAATAAAAATAAATGAGTATTCTTCTTAGTCACTAAGCATAAATGCAACAAGACAATATCACTTCAACTAAGGACAGGTTCCTAGGTCCTTTACAATCCCATAAAAATTTACAAACAAAAATATCCTCAAGATCATTAGAACAAATAGTCCCATCTGGGTCATCCCGTTTCACGTCTCTCTCCTGCAGGACTAAAGAATCTGATGATGGACACAGTGCTGATTGTTCCCTACACTCTGCTAAGAGCTTCTTCAGAACCTTCCAAGGATGTCTGCTTTGTTCTCCGGAAACTGGAGAGAGGAGAAATGCTTTGTGGTTTGTCAGCAGGGCATTCAGTCTGGAGGGTCACCCCATAGGATGCAAGGGCTTTGGGCCAAGTGAAACAAATATTAATTTGGAAGAGCATCAAGCACAGGCTCCAACTGCGCAACTCTAAGGGACATGTGAGGGGAGGACGGGGCAGAGTCGTAGCTGGGCTGCAAGCTGATGGCTAGAATTACTCCACACCTCCTGGGAGGCTTCTGAGGATGAGCTCCTTCACAAAAACCTTGAAGCACTTCTTTAAAACCATCTACCGCTACACATACTAATTCTTGCAACAAAACTCAAATGATGTGGGCATTTTCTCTAAGTGTTGAGAACTTAAACACCAGCTTTCCTGAACTCCATGTATCATCTTTGCTGTGAGTGTGATGCCCTGAGCCCAGACCCACCACTCCACTAACACGGCGCTTTTCTCTCTTCCATGCTGAACGTTCCACAGTGGGGCCAGAGGGTGTGGGTTCTTCTCACCCGAGGGTGGGGGTGAAGGAGGGTCTTACCGAGTTCTCCTTCAGCTGCAGCCCCTCTCCGTTGGGAAGCGAGGACCGTCTCTTGACTGAGTTCCTATTTGGGGTTGAGGTAATGGCCCCTGCTTTCTTCTTCACAGTGAGCACCTCACAGCTGGCTTGGTCTTCGTTGTGTGTGCTCTTCCCAGCATTGATGACCCTGGAGGAGAAGCCAGAAAAGCCGATCAGACTAATGCCCTATGTCATAGCTTGGTGGAGTGAACAGATTTTTCAGTGGACTTATACAAGTACATGTTAAAACATTTGATGAAGCATTGTTCAGAGCTCAGTGCACCTTTGCAGGTGTCTGATAGCTGTGATCAACCCCACTAATCCATTTCTAGTCAAAACACATGAGATAATCAGTCTTCTGCCAATTGCACTGAAGATAGATGGCTGGCTCAGGGAATTCCGGTGCATTTTTCCAAGTGATAAAGAGCAAAACCACCATCACTCTTATCAAAGAACAAAGCAGTAATTTACAGCACACTATAAAATCCTAGGGAACAAAGAAGTATATTTCATGACCACCATGACCACTTTTACTTTACACACAGAGAAGTGACTGGATCAACGGTTTATTCTTTAAAAATTATCTTCTCTCCTCTATCTTTTCTCCAGTAGAATAACACTCCTTACATTGCATCATCACAATGGACTACAGAGCATGCTGATTTGTACATGTGGCCTTATGATCTCATGGCATGTTGATACTACTTTGGCCTAATTACTAATGTTTTGCATATAGGAATGCTTCAGAAAAACATGCTACATCATTTATAAAGCTTTTTTGTGTATCAGGGGCCTGCAGATTGAACTCTTGGGTTTCAGCACCATTTTCTTATTAAGTAATGAAGCAGCAGCTAAAATAGTTTTCCCGAAAGAGAGATCTTGATTTGCCATGCTGTGTTTTCTACCCAAAACTTCAACAGTGTCACAGTAGGTGGCAGAGTGAGGGTGGAGGATATAGGCTCAGTGGCAAAGAAAGAAAGACGCTTTTGTTTTAACAGGGTAAGATAGATGGAGATCCACTCTCAAAGTGTGGTGTATACATCACTCGATTAGTCTTGTACTCCCTCCTAACAATTAATTAGAGGATAGTTTTCAAACGCCTTTTATTAAACAGTTTTACATTCTGAAAGAATTATAAACTCAGAGTAAACTGCAAAAATGGTATACAGTCTCAAGCACTCTTCACCCAACTTACCCCAAAGCAACATTTTCTATCACTCAAGAACAACATCAAAAGGAGCAATTGATACTGATCCAGCACTGTCAGCCAGACTGCAGAGCTTATTCAAATGTCACCATTTTTTTTCATATCATATGTCTTTCAGTATTGAAAACTGTAAGCCAACACATACATGCTACAGTCAAACAGCAAACAGAGAGCAAACTGAGATGTGAGAACTGTATGACCTCAAGCAGTGTGTTTTGAGCAGTTTTCTACCAAACCCTGGAATTCTATGGAGGTGTTCCTGGTGTTTTCACATTTACTTTAAATTTATTTTTTAAAGGTATAAGCATTTTGGGAAAAAATGCAATAATTTAAAAGTTCATTCCCATTTCTTACATGTAAACAAATATATGCTAGTCTACATATTTTGGGCAGCTTTGGCATAATAAATAAGCGTTCTATCTTTTCTCTTCAACTGATCGATGCCACTAGATTGGAAGGAGATCTGTTTTTTTTAAAAAGACCATTTGCAATTACTTATCTGTATGTTAAAGGGAAACAATCATAAAAGTCATCTATTATCTCTATTTCAAATTTCTATTCATTGAAACTGCTTCATCATTCTTACTGAGTTTATTATAAATTTCAACTGAAGTATATTTTTATAAACAAAAGCCTTTTATCCTCATTTTACACATGACAGTTTTGTGTAAGATTTTTAAGTAGATTGTTGCTTATAGAGTTTGAAAATCCTTGTCTTTACTGGGGTGGGAACAGTCATGTGCAAGGAGGTGGGATCCCTGCTGATCTCTATGAGGTCAAATTTGCCTCCAATGTTTATCACATCCTCTCAAGGAAGAAGGGAGGAAGAGTTCAAGGTCTAGTTTTTGGTCCCACCTTCATTCTCTCTCCTGTGACCAGGGGGACTTTTCATATGGTTTCAGAATACAATACAATTCTTAAAGACACAGGCTACCTGCCTAAGACTATTAGTACTACTATGCTTACTGCCCAAGCTATGTAAGTTACTCCAGGTGCCACAGCCAGGAAGTAGGGCAGCTGGAATTCAGTCAGGCCTCCCTTGACCCCCAGCCCAACTTGGCGGGGGGTGTGTGTGTGCGCTTAGTCACTCAGTCATAGTCCAATTTTGTATGGAAAATCCAAACGAATTTTTTGGCCAACCCAATACACAGAGCTTTGTGTCGGTCTGTGGCAGGCCCTGCTGGGACTGTGTGGGGAAGCAGAGAACAGCAGATCAGGTGAGCTTGGGTCCAGGCTTGAGAGAAAGGGGATTCTCTTCCTGCTTCTAAGGCTACTGGAGAAAGCGCCCAGAGGAAGGATCTGTTTGTCTCTAGAGCAGCCCACATTTAGTCCAGAGGTTTGCCACTGGAGCTCCTAATACATGCATTTAACTGGAGTTTTCCTTTTACATAGATTTTTTGACAAACAAACCAGGCAGAGGAAGGACATTCAAAATACCACCTGCCTCCTCTCAGTCAGTGACAGTGACTCCCAAGCAACATGAGTGGCGTGGATGGTTTGCTGGATGGTGACATTACACCCCCACGGTCACCCACAAGCATCTTTCCCAGGGAAAGCTGAAGGTGGAAGTGCAGCTGGGAAAACAAGTCCATGACCGTCATTCCCTCCATACTGTCCTCTGACCAAAATCCGAGCTTCTATTTCTGGAACTTGGCATCACCCTGACCATTGGCACCTAAACTTATGCTTTAGTTGGTGTCCTCCCCCCCCCCCCCACAAAAAAAAAGCATCGCTGATCTCCAATAGCTCATGCCAGGCTGACTCATCTGCCACTGCTCTTTTCCAACAATCAACAAAGCTACTATAATTACACAAATCACGAATCACTGTCCCCTGGAGGTGCAGTGTCTCCCATCTTTCTTAGTGGATATTAAACTCCAAAGTTGACCTAACTTCAGCAAGAGACTCTAGAAACTTTATGCATGAGAAACCCAGGGACTGGGAAGACTGTAACTTACACAAGGTCACAAGAGCTAAATGCAGAGAGCTGTGGACACACTTTTGACTTCCGGCTCTTTCTCCAGCTCTCAGTTGTCTTATTTTCCTATTGTGTGCCTATTCTTATCAGCACTTGGTTGCAAGGGCTGTCCTGCAATGACTCATCACAGCCAGGGAGCCGTGAAGAACAATCGCGGGTGGACTTCCTCTGCCATTTCACGTGAATACCGCTTGTGAATGACACTGATGAAATATTAGAAAGGCCAACCTAGAGAGAAGAGACAGCAGCCCCAACCCTGGAAGTCTATTCAGTCCGATATCTGATTATTACCCAGATGATAAAGTCATATTAATTTAAAGCCACTGCCTTTTTAAAACATACAACTGGGCTTCCTTGGTGGTCCAGTGGCTGAGAATCTGCCTGCCCATGCAGGGGACACGGGTGTGATCCCTGATCCATGAAGATTTTACAAGCTTTGGGGCAGCCAAGCCCATGCACCACAACTACTGGGGCTGTGCTCCAGAGCCTGGGAGCCACAGCTGCTGAGCCCACGGGCCATAACTACTGAAGCCTGTTTGCCTAGAGCCTGTGCTCTGCAACAAAGACCCAGGGCAGTCAAAGAAATAAAATTAAAACACACACACACACACACACACATGCAACTGTTATCTCATGTTTCATATTATTTTAAATTCCTGACTCTCTACAGCTTTAGTAGAAAGACCTGATTCTTATCGATTAACCTTGGCTTTAAAAAGCTTGATCTCCATCAACTTAAATATTTCATTTTGTTCTTCAAAGGCCAATGTTTTGTTTACTAAATTTACATAAACCTCCAATTCCTCTAAAAGTAAATTGAGAAAAACTTTCCTGAGTTGAGAAGTATCATGTGGTCAATAGAGTCAATAGTTTTTTTTTATGTGAGCAGCTATATTAGTAGCTACATTCTCTGCTTGTCCCAGGCTCCAGGAAAAAAGTCAGCACTATCTTGAGATTACCTGGAATGACTCTGAGGTATGCTTTCTTTATCTAAGCAATACTCACCCATGATACTTATTTTGAGGATTTCAAAAAAAAAGTGTTGCTGGACCATGAATCATCATCTTTTTGGTATCATTGTTTTCCAATTGCCTACAAAGGGGGAAAACATCTTCCTCGAAATTAAACTGGAGGTAATAAAGCACAATGGTTAAGACCATGGGCTATCCTCCCAGAACACAGCACACAGCAAGTGCTCAACAAACATCTGTTGAAAGAATGAATGCAGACAGAACTCAACTCTGCCTACTCCCTAGATGTGGTGCAATAATAGTATCTTATATTTGTTGAGAACTAATTATGCGCCAAGGACTGCTGTTAGCATTTTATTAACACATATAGTGATTAACTCATGGAATCCTCTTGTGGACTCTATGAGTTGGCCATCACTGTTCTCCCCCTTTTAAAGTCACAACTACTGGACAGTGGAGTGCTTGGTCAAGTCGCTTAACTTCTGCAAACCTCAGTTTCTTAGTAGTACTTCTTGGATTAAATTCTGGGAGTCGCTAAAATATATATGCTGGGGAGAGGAGCTATTAGTCACCTTGATTGCATTAACCTATCAGTCTACTTTCAATTAGACCAAAACACCTAGATTTTTTTTCCCCTTGTAAAAACAGGTACATATGGAATTTTAAGGACTGGAAGTCCAAAATCCTCTATGTGTATCAGACACTACTTGAAGCTCTGACCTGAACACCAGGCATAGATGTGACTATGAGATCGTAGCAGTGGAAGACTATGTAAAAAGAACAAGTGATTCGTTCTGTGCTGCTATCACACACTTGGAAAACCTGTTTTCCTCCTTTCGGTTTGTGAAATACTCTAGTCACAAATTAAAAAAAAAAATAAATCAACTCCACCTAAATTTCAGCAGGCAAGTCCTGGTTTTAATGGCAACCATTAAATGATCAAGTTATCTGCCTTCCCATCTGCTCAAAACCTTGACCTTAAGGACATGCACTTGATAATATAACAGACAGAACAGGTTCCTGTCACTAAATTCAGATAAGTAACTATTCTCACCTCTTCTCAAGAAGTGAGCCCCTGTCACAGAGGCCACTGGTCCACAGAAGTCACAACGAAACTGTTTCCAACAGGATTTACGAGGACAATCAAACCACAATGGGGAGCCACAGTTGGTATGTTTTCAGAGGACTCCCACGCACCATGGGTGTCAATTCATTCATTACCAACCTGTTCCCCTTGGGACCATGAGATATTCAGCAGAGGCATCAACAAGAGACGATGGTCAGAAAGGCCAAGTTCAAACTTGCTGTGTGCTCTCAGACACAGTAAGCTTACTTTCTGTCTCTAAAATGGGGATAATAACACTTACCTCCAATTATAGAAGAGACATTAAAACGAAATGCCCTAGCATGAAAAGTATTTAACAGTGCCTGGCGCACAATGAGTACTCAATATTACCATTTAACAATAACATAGCCAACACAAGCTAAGTGCTCCTTGCGTTGGGCCCAGAGGACTTTATGCAGTTGTGTGAGTTTGAGGGGAAACTCTTCTTCCCTCTTCTTTCTGTCAGTGTCCTTCCGGCCTCAAGGGCACAGAATCACGTCCAGGTCTCAGTAACTACATGTGGCATACGCATGACACTTCCCAGAACATGGACCTTTCTTGAGCAAGGCTGCCTGCTCCTCTGAGCGCTTTCCTCAAAGTCCTGGTAATACTCAATCCATGCAATGTTCTATGCACAGGAAAGCACCCAGGCAGTTAGTAGTGTGATGATTCTAAATTCCCACCCAGATCTGCCCACAGACACCATTTCTCCCCAGTCTCCCGGACTGAGACAGTCAGGTCCCAAGACCCACTGAATAGAGAATTTGTTTGGGTTTGATCTCTCTTGCTTTGTTTTTAAAGGAAATAAGAGCCTGAACCATTTAGGCTAAAAAGTTTACATGAAGTGTTAATATGGCTAACATGCGGTAATCACACTGGTTAAGAAGGGACAACTGTTTTTAAAAGGCCATCAGGTGAATCGAGCTCTTGCTGATTCATATACAACTGAGATGAGCAAAAGGCTGTAGGGGGAGGGGTGGGAAATCAATCATTGATGGGAGACGAAATATAGCAATCAATTATTCTCTTTTCGAGGTAACCTCATAGGCAATGCCCCATGTGATTGTCTGAAACGGTTACTGACCACCCAGATTGGCTGGAACATAAGGACAACTTAATTCCTAGTTCCAAGGGCGTTAATAACCTCTCATTCTTGGTTTACTAGAAAACCATGGCTCTGAGTAGGAATTTAAGTCTTTGATAATAGCCATCAGCAAAAACAGCCGGAACATCTATCAAGAATAATAGCTTCTCCCAGATGGTTTTGGTCACGTCCTGGAAGGAGGGACAACAGGAGGTCACACCAGTCCATGCAGTTACCAGCCAGCGTGTTACCAATGAGGAGAAAGGATGGAAGGAAATGGAATTCTCTGTGGTGTTTGGATTTCATGTTTTGGAAGGTGGCTAAGTACCAACAGGTGGGGGAGGCAGAGTAGCAAGAAGGCAGGATGAACCCAGGTGAAAAAAGAGCACATACACACCTTCTCCCATCACACATCTTACACCTTCTGGTTCCCAGGTTCTGTTGGCAGCTAATGAAGGGATGTGATCAATCAGGGTTGCTAATTGGGGTCTCAAGGGCCACATTCAGCCCACAGGTTGGTATTTTAATTTTTGCCCACCAGTTTCTTTTTAAGGTGAATTTGTAGTTGCCATATTTTTAAATGGGGATGATTCTATTAAAAATCTTCAAACTTCCCATTTTTCTTGAAAAATAATACATCAGGCTACACCTGTCACAATCTTGGATGACAATAATGAAAACAATCAACAACACCCTTGCTAGCTCACCCCAGATCTCACTCTGTCTGCTTGTCAGCTGCCTGACCCCAAAGCCATTTGTTTCTGCAACCCTGAAACCAGATCTGTGTGACTTCATGAGTAAGCTAAGAAAAGTATTAGATATGTAGTACATATAGACTGAAATAATTCCTTTAAAATATTGTGACGCCAAGAGGGATAAAGCAAGAAGACCAGGGCATGGTTTTCACGCTTGGGGAGCCCACAGCCATCTGTAGAGTAGGGCCATCTTCCTATAAATAACTGATTTGTTCTGACTGGTACCATACCAAAAGCGTATATCACAAAAGATCTGAAAATGCAGAGGAGGAGATGATTATGCAAAAGAAGAGTCATGGAAAGCGTCACAGCCGAGGCAGCACCTAAGCTCAGCCTTACTGAATAAAGGAGGGAATCAAGAGTCAGAGAAAAGGGACTTCCCTAGGGATCCAGTGGATAAAACTTCATGCTTCCAATGCAGGGGGCGTGGGCTTAATCCTTGGTCGGAGAACTAAGATCCCACATGCCTTGTGGTGCAACCAAAAATGATAACAGAAATAAAAGAGTCAGAGGAAAACCAAGGCAAGACTCTCCAGACTTAGGAATAACCTCTGAAAACAGTGGTATGAAAGAACTTTATAAAGAGGAGTGGGTGAGACTTAAGTATGGGCTTGGTTAAGGAGCTACATTAGAACTAGGTCATGAAATTCTATTGGAGCTTCATCCTATAGAGCCTATGACCCATGGGAATAATCTAAAATAATTTTCCCCCCTTTTTAAACAAATTATTTTAATTGGAGAATAATTACAATATTAAAGGGCTTGATATGATAAAAATTATTTAGGAAAATTACAGTAGTGGCCTGATGGAAGACGGATTACAGAGGATAAATAACAAAAGCAGGGAGCCCAGCTAGGCCTCATAACAATCCAAGTGACAAAGAGGCCATGAGTCAAGCAGCGGCTCTTGGTGGAAAGGAAAAGGAGGCTTCAGAGGGAGTGAAAAAACTGCAGATTCCTAGTTGAGACCTGCTGGATATGAGTAGCGGAGGATAGAGGGGCAAAGAGGGTACCACTTAAGTGTTCACTGGCAGGATGAGCAAATGAGGTACTCTTGATTACGAAGGGAGATGAGAAGGTGAAACAAAGCTTGGGGAGGGGCATTCTGGAGGATAAGATAATGAAATTGGCTTTAGGTCAGTGAACAGAAAGTTCTTGGTAGCAAAAATTGCAAAGGCAGTGGTAGCCAACTTCAGCTTAACCATGGGGTTGGAAAACCATGGCAAAATTCACTGCTTATTTTTGTGTGGCTTCCAATATTTTTAAGTAGTCAGGAAAAAAAAAAGTCAAAGAATATTATGACATGTAAATATTATATGAAATTCAATTTTCCATGTCTACCAAGTTTTATTGAAACACTGCCATTCACACTTGTTGAAACACAGTCATGTACACATTGTCTATTGTGCCTCTTCAGGTACAATGCAGTTAGTAGTTTCCGCAGAGACAGTTTTCACAGACCATCTGCCCACCAAGCCTACAGGATTTATTATCTACACCTTTACAGAAAATGTGTGCTGACCCCTGAACTGAACTACTGGACTGAATGCTCTGAAATGGTTTTTGCAGGTCAAAAATAGTACAATACCAAAAATTTCATATTACTACATATAATATGTAAGTGAAGCAAAGAGAGATGTAGGTTTGGATGGCACTGAATGTGCATCTTGGTGTTCTTTGTAACTCATCTTTGAATATACTTTGCAGGCAGCATTTGGGGGTTACCATGAGCTTCTCCGAGAGATAGAGAAGGACAGGGAAGCCTGGTGTGCTGCAGTCCATGGGGTCACTAAGAGTCAGACACGATTTAGCAACTGAACAACAATGAGCTTCGAGCTTCCTCACCAACGTAATTAGATCACTGAAGATTTATAAAACCCACTATAGATCAAAAGAAGGTATGATATGTCCCAAAGATCTCCCTACATAAATAGCTATGTTTTTTCCTTCACACTGGCTGCTTAGAAATGAACTTTTAACACAGTAAAGGTAAAAATCAGAAAGCTGCCATTGGGTACTTCCTTTCAATTATTCTCTGGGTCCTCTTGGTAAAACCACTGATGTCACTGAAGACCAACTTCCGCATTGAAATCAGGAAGTGTGTTTGTGCTCTGTCAGATGCTGGAGCAATTCCTACACAAGGCCACGGTGCAACTGGGTGGGGGCCACATGAAATCAAAATAAAGGCTTGCCTAAAAACGATTTCCAGTTTGGAAGTTTTGTATAAAATAAAGCAGAAGAATAAATTTTTTTTGTGGGTTTTAGAACAATGCTACCTGCACATAGCTATTAGCTCCTGTTGGCAATTAAAGAAAAGAAAAAAAAAAAAAGAAACGTGCTTGAAGCCACTGCATTGCTCAAGATAAGGTTTTCTTTCTTTACTTGACCAAATATATCTGTACTATCAGCAATGTTAGAGAAATGTATTTTTCAGGACAAAGTGAAAGTCGATTTAAACATGCAACCTAAAAAATAGCGAATTGTAAAAAAGCCCAGAACTAATGAAATGAAACCAAAAGATAAAAGTATGTTAATCTCAACAGACATCAAATAAAATACATACATTTTTAATCAGCAGTTTCCTCAAAAACTCCAGATAACAATCTTGGCTTTTTCTTTGCCAAGGGATAAAGAAAGTTCTGGGCTACTGAGGGCTCTGATATTTTCCTTTTTAACCTTAAAGCAACACAAGAAGAACAATTGTGTGCAGAAGAGGATTGTGTGGTGGTGAGGAGGATGAAACTCTCAGTGCTGGGAGTTCTGAGTTCCTGCTTTAGAAAAAAATCTTGTAAAATGTGCTCTGTCCTTCACTGCAGAGGTGAAGGCCACTCATCCTCATTCCTCAAATACGCTGGCTGTGCCCCTAAACACACAACAGGGCAGGAAACACTAGGTGGAGGAAGGCAGAGAGGCAAGCAGGTTTCTGCTAGAAATTTTAGAGGCAGTTGGGTAAAGCCATTAACAGCACAAGAGACTATGGACCCAGACTCCCAAGGTCTAAAGGCTGGGTCAGGCAGAAAGTACCTGCAGGGCTTTCAGTAAGTTATTAATGCTCTATCTCCCCGATCCTGGTTCTTATCAGTAAGACAGGGACGATGCGCAGTCCTTTCCTCACAGGTTACTTGTCTGACTGTTGGAAAACAGAACTGTTTAAAGCATTTCCATCTAGCAACTGAGTGAATGCCTGGAACCCTAAACACTAGAGAGCTGTGTCATTATCCTCATTTTATTGGTTCCACCAATATCATACAGAAAATGATTCAGTTACACGTCCTAGATAAGCCACACTGGCATTTTCTCAGAGCCACTGAGCTTTTAAATGATGTATTGTGTTCACACAAGCCAATGCTCTTGTAATTAGTTGCACAACAGCCTATGAATACAACACAGGTATTGCAAGATGGGAATTGTGACATATCACGCGGTTTCAGCATGCCAACAATTTTCCCCCCGGGCAAGTACAGTATTACTGAAAATGTACATTAAGAATAATTTCCCCCTCATTACTTCAGCCATTGTCTTTAAAAAACACATTTATTTTAACTAAATATAACCTGCTTTGGAAAATCTTCACCCTTGTGAACCCTTACAGAGAAAGTCTGATTTGTTTCCAGATTTGCACAACAACAAGAGTCCTTTGAAAGCTGATTTTTATCTGATCCAACATTTCTACCTGTGTGCCAGTGTGCTGGGCTTCCCTGTGTAGCTCAGATGATAAAGAATCTGCCTGCAACGTAGGAGACTCGGGTTTGATCCCTGGGTCAGGAAGGGAATGGTTACCCAGTCTGATATTCTTGCCTGGACAATTTCATGGACAGAGGAGTCTGGTGGTCCAACATTTCTACCTTTGTGCCCAGATCCATGACAAAATTCATTAACAGACCAAGGCTCCCTAATTTATAAGGAAAATAACATGCTTAGTTTAACCCTTGAGGCCCTCAAAGGGCCAGTCTGGGTTCTATTTTAGGAAAACTGATCTTTCCCGCCTCAAAAAGCTAGAAAGTACCGTGAGACTGTGCAATGGCCTTGAAGGGGACAAACACACTGACGAATATGTCAACTGTTTAAAACTGGATGCCCAATATCATCCTTACACAAAAATGACAATGTTGGGCTCCCAACATTATTTTAATTCATTGAGGAATGCTTGCTGGTGTTGATTTTGGTTATGTTTTCCCCCCCTCTCAAGTCATACTGCAGGGAGTAGGCACTCAATAAATGTTAGCTGAATGAACCAACTCATATTCTCCATAACATCCCCATGGGGGACATAAGCAATCAATGACTTCTAAGGCTATGTGTTTCTTCAAGCCTAAAATATTTTTATTGGGGTTTCCCATCAATTCACTTCAAGGAAAGCGAGCTGTTCCTAAAGAAAAATATTATTTAGTAAATGCTCGTGAGGGCAAAACATATAAAGTGAGCCCCAAACATCTCTGGCAGAAAAGCGGTTGATAAATGAGAGCCTGGTGTCCCTCCAGGTAGAATCTTAATCTGAGCTCTATTGCTGGTCTCCCCTCATAACCAAGTGACTGTTATGATGAGAAAAACAGCTTTCATTCTTCTGAGTTGCTGCTTAGGCAGTTTTTAGTATGGTAACCCTGCCCACATCCAGAATGTGGAAATTCAGATGAGAACTTGAGCTTAGGATGTCCATCATAAGCTCTTACTTTACTTGTCCCAGGGCACGTTTGAAAATAACCACTTAGAGTTAAGCCCAAGAAAAGTTAGTACTTCCACTTTATGAGTATGGTCAGCCCTCCTTATCCACGGATGTGAAACCTGCAAATACCAAGAGCTGGCTGTATTCATCACATGGAATCATTTTATATCAGGGACGTGGGCATACACAGGGCTTGGAATCCCTGGTGGGTCCTGGGAGCAAGCCCCGGGGATACCCAGGGATGACTGTCCTAGATGTTTGCTGCTGAGCCGGCATAGAGGACTGTTCCTCCACAGGCTCATCTCGCCCCCTCAATTTTGGACTCTGTAAGTTATAAGTCTTGTAACTGTACTTCCTTTGTAGGGGTGTACTGAAGCTGTGTCTTCCATCAAAACGACCCATGGTTTCACTTCCCCCAAATGGGATTTGGATGTTGTGGGAGCCACGGCCACTCCTGTGTGGGTGGCTTGTGGCTCCTCCTTCAGCTCGTCATGATCTGCATATTCTTAATTCGGCACACCAACACGCCAACTCAGCTTCTCGGCTCACTCCCTCTGTTCGCAGCCTATACCCAGGCTGCCCTGGCCCAGATGGCTGTGCAGGAGGGAAATTCCAGAGGCCCAAGGGGGAGCCAAAAGTAGCTGAAAAGCAATTCTGACACTATCTGTTTAAAGCTGCCTAGCAATAATTATTTACATCAGAAAGTAGGAATTCCCTTCACTGGAAACGTCCAAAAGCTGGCTGAGCACCTTTCAGGGGTACTCTGACGATCTCTGCTGGAATGGGGAGTTCTAAGACTTCCTTTTCCAACTGTTGAATCTGTATGTGTCCCTGTTCTCACCTCCAGTTAATGAGAAATCTTCAACAACTTTTTGAGCCAAAATTAATTTATGATGGAATATGGTTTTACAGCTGTACTAAGATAACCCTCTGACACCTAGTAAAGTATATTTGACATATGGCAAGTCTCTATGCAATAGGAATTTAACTCAAATTTCCTATCCCCACTAGCCCTTTAATGTAGGGATACACAAGTAAGCCTCAAAGGCTGCTGTGCCCTCCCATTTGGTTTTCCTTAAGCTTGGTTACTCTGGGAGATCTCTATTCCCAAGTCTTTCTTGCAGATCTAAACAGTAAACACTGCCATATTCATATGTACACACAGATCTCTGGGGTGTCTGACCTGCATTTCTGAATACCCTCAGGATACCTGCATTTGCATCTCGCATACATCCAAGCTGCCTAAACCCGCACGCATTTGCTCCTTTCTGCTGTCTACCTCTGTGTCAAATACCATCCTTCTGGAATCCCTTAGTGGACTAAGAATTCCAAAGAATGTTCCTGTCCTAGCTTCTTAGTCTCACCCACATCTAGTCCCTCAACCTGTAGACTGACCTCACAACTATGACTTAGATCCCCCATGTCTAGTTCGGACCCTCAGAGCACCCTCTGGGTGCCACTGCAGAACCTCCTAACTGGCTGGCCCTCCCCCAGTAAATGCTGTAGAGCATGGCAAGACTGACTGTTCTCAGCCATGCTCACAGCCATGTCTCTCCCATGTTCCAAGTCCTTCAAACGAACTCTGAAGATTCACAGCAAAATGTAAACACCTTAGTCTGCCACACAAGGGTCTTCATGATCTGGCCTTATCCATACCCTCAGCTTTCCGATCTGCTCTCCTTACATCTTGCTCTCAGCCATAAAAGCCATCCTGTCATTTACAGAAAGCAGCGTTGCCGCACGCCACAATTTCTTCACACGTGCCTTTTCCTCTACCTGGAATGATCTATCCTCCTTTTGTCTGCCAAATGCCCATCCTCCCCGCCTACCTGCAACACTCAGTTTAAGAACCACATCATCAGAACCACATCATCTCCAGGCTGCATCACATGTACTTCTTTACTGGAGTTCTTAAACACTGCAACATGGCCAGTAAGTAGTACAGTCATTACAATGTAGGAAATTACCAGACACTGGGGCTGGTTTCCTAGCTCTGCTAGTTGTGTGACTTGGGTAAGCTAATTAACTGAGCTTCCTAAAGCTCAGTTTCTCTAGCTATAAAATGGGGCTACTGTGAGGACTGAGAGAATGAAGAAATGAAAGTGCTTAGCAAAGCTCTGGCAGAGATATGTTTTACATGTCCAGACCTACTTTCTTCTGGACATTGTCTCTCCTTCCTATCCACCTCCTCCCTCTCAGAGAATTGTTCCCTGGCCACACTTGACTGGTCTAGGGATGGCTACCTGACTGTGGGTGAGCCAACTGTAAGCCTTCCATGGAAAATTAAAGGAAGAAAGGCAGGGGTAAGAGAGGGAAGAGAGACTAAGAGAGATAGAGACAAAGAAGAAATGAAGCATTAGGTAAGAGTACAAATGAGAAATAAAGAGAATAACTTTGAGTCCCCAGACTAATACTCCTTAGACCTAGCTATTTCCAAGACTTATTTATCCCTGGAATATTGGGGTAATCCCAACATCATATAATAAATTCCCTTTGGGTGGCTGTCAATTGCTACTTAAGGACTCAAGGAACAACCAACCCTTATACTCCTCACTTGTACACGTATTACAGTAGTAATTAAGTACTGTGAGGGCAGAGGCAGAGTCTTACTTGATGTTGATGTTACAATCCCAGAGACTAGTCTAGTGCCTGATATGCAGCAGGTAGTCGAACAGCTAGAATGAAATGTTTGTTGACATCAGGGAAGAAAAAGTAGCTCAGTGTTAAAATTCGTATCACAAAGCTCAAGAATCTCTAGATACCTATCCTAAACAGTAAAACAGAAATTAAAAAATAAAAATAAGTAACAGCAAAAACTTGACAGTTATGACCAAAAAGAGACACTGAGATACAACTCTGGGGGCCTCTCTAGTCAGGCATATTCAGTCCCTGAAGATTTTTAACTTGTTATCAATTGAGCTAACCAAAGTTTATTGGGAAGACTCTTTTTTAAAGCTGCATTTTATTAATAAATGCTAAACTAATGTAGAGAGCTATTCCTAACATTTACCATCAGGAGACAGTAGGATCTTCAATTATTAGAAATTTAGCAAATGAGAACTAACTACCACTCCCAACTATGACCCTGAGAAACGGAAGGACTTACATAAGTCTCAGAAATTGTTGGAAATTCCACAGATTTGAAATGAGGTAACTGTTTACCTTCCTTACTGCATTTCAATCTAGAGATTAAAATAGATCTCATTGTTGCAGAATCCTGGCTGTAGTAAGAAACAGGCTCCAAATGGCTGAGAATGAATTTTAATAGCGGAACCAGGGGCATGAGAGGAAATCAGGAGGAAGAATTTTTCTTCATAAAAAGAGCCATGCGGGTAATTTTCATTTCATTACCTTCTAAATTGCGTATTTTTATAAGCTCATTGCAACGTATCCTTTCTGCACTGACATGAAATATGAATTAATTAGTAAATAATAAAAGCAATGCACAATTCTCACATCCTACATTTTCAAAATACTTTCTAACTTATTAATGCATTCCTAAAGGGCTATAATTAAAAGTTTGTGGGCCCTCCCTCGTGGTCCAGTGGTTAGGAATTCTGCCTTGCAATGCAGGGAAGGTGGGTTTGATCCCTGTTTGGGGAACTAAGATCCCACATGCCATAGAACAACTAAGCCCTGTGCACTGCAACAAAAGATCCAGAAGCTGCAACTAAGACTCAAAGCAGCCAAATTAAAAAACAAAAGTTTGTGAATAAGATGACTGACTCAATATACATTTTGACCAAAACAACATCAGTTCCACTTACAGGCTTACCTGGAAATTTTTCTAAACCATAAAGCACAATACTGAATGACAACAAGTACAATTCATGACACTTCTCAGGGAAAAGTATCATTCTTTCCATTTAGAATTCCAATATCAGTTGTTTATGATGATTTTCAAACTGTTGCATGCCTACAAGTCACCTGGAGAACTTCTGAAAACATGGATTCCACACCAAGAGATTCTGACTCCATAGATGTAAGGCAGGATCACGAAAAGTTCCCAAGTCAGGGTGACAGTTCTGGTTTACTAATGACACTGAGGAACTGGACTAGATAAAATACAGTCCCTTTGAGTTGGCCAGGGACTAGAGTTCCCTCCAATGAGGGAATGAGGCACCCTCAGCCTTATGCCACTAAGCTAAAGAATAGCATGCGATATAACCCTGCTGTATAAGCCTCTAGCGCTGGTTAGTACTGCTACAGTCAGAAGCACCAGAGGCTTCTAGAGACGGAAAGGAGGAACCCAGTAAGGCGTGAAATTATGATGGCAGGAACATGAATTTGGGAGTGGGAGGGGGGTGTCAGTCACTATGAGTGGCCGGAACTTGGCTAGGGCAGTGGCACTCTCCATGAAGGAGATGAGAATGAGTCCTGGGAGGGCTCTATGGGGTCACCAGCTGCAGAGGAAGAGAGTCTGAATAGCAGTGGTTGCCAGTCTACCACACTTGAGATTCATTCACGTTGGCAACAAAAAAGAAACGGGAAAAGGGGATAGCAGGATGGAAAGGCAAGACACAGGAATTTTGTTTCCAATGGCGGAAGTGGCTGCAAAACCAAGGGCTGGAGGCAATGCTGACTGTTTAGCATATCCAGCCTGGGTGGTCAATTGCCATCTGGGACAACTACTCTCCTATCAAAGATAATTATACACTGTCTATATTCCAAATTAATAACTACAACATACTTTCTACTACTAAGAAAAATGAGTACTGTAACATTTGTCAAAACTTTCTAACTTAATTGTATTATTATCTCTTTTGAGCCTCCCAATAATAAGATAGATAGGAGAAGTTGTTATATGTCCCATTTTATAAAAATTGAATCCAGGAAACTGACTAACCCAGGTTCAGAGAGCTCTCAAGAGATAAAGCCAGACTCAGATCCCCACCTGATTCTGAAGTCTAAACCTCCCCACTCACTACACTGCAAAGAAAGGAAGATGAGAAAGTTTGCAATCTCAGAAGGAATTTTCAGGGCCGCCTGATACCACAGAAGCCAAGGAGGTGAGCATTTAAGAAGGTAAAGTGTCAGGTGCCAGGAACAGTTCAAGTATATACTAGATTTGGTAATTATGAGGTTATCTGTGGCCACTGGTACAGACTATACAACTCAAAGTACTAAAATCTCTCCATTTTTCAGAGAATGCAAAGTTTTAAGGTGATACAATGCACAGAGAGTGACGGATAGTTCCAGGGAAATCTTTCACTTGTCTGCTTGTTTTTCAGAATAAGCTAGGAAAAGAACTTAAAATAGCATCCATACCTATCCACAAACAGACTTTAGCTCTAATCCAAAGCTGACCTATTTAAACAACTGCTCCTAGGACTGCCACAAATTCCAAAGCACATAAATAACAATTTATAGTGTAACTGAACACCAACTGACACCTTTTCAATTGGCTCCAAACTCCAAAACTGTATAGACATTCCAAAAATTTAATGAATGTGTTTTTGCAGTCAAAGATTTATTGATAAATTACAGTTCCAAACTTTCATATTATCCTTTAAAGACTTTGATAACCTCTCATAAACAAAGATTTTAATGATCATTTCACAAGCAGAAGGGTTTATTTTGCTTTTTTAAAAAAAATCTATATCATTACTGTGATCTCCAGGATATAATAAATGGAAAAAAAGCAATATAAATATAAAAAAGAGAAAATAAGAATACACATAAATAAAAAGCAACGTAGTGCAGTGCCAATGCAGGAGATGCAAGAGACTCAGGTTTGATTTCTGGGTTGGGAAGATCCCCTGGAGTAGGAAATGGCAATCTACTCCAGTATTCAGACCTGGAAAATTCCATGGACAGAGGAGCCTGGCAGTCCATGGGGTCACAAAGAGCTGGACACAACTGAGGTCACACACAGGTCTGGAGAATAAACTAGAAAGTAATAAAAAACAGACAAGACTCTACACATGGACATCACCAGATGATCAACACTGAAATCAAACTGATTATATTCTATGCAGCCAAAGACGGAGAAGCTCTACACAGTCAGCAAAAACAAGACTGGGAGCTGGCTGTGGCTCAGATCATGAACTCCTTATTGCCAAATTCAGACTCAAATTGAAGAAAGTAGGGAAAACCACTAGACCATTCAGGTATGACCTAAATCAAATCCCTTATGATTATACAGTAGAAGTGAGAAATAGATTTAAGGGACCAGATCTGACAGATAAGGTGCCTGATGATCTATGGACAGAGGTTCATGACATTGTACAGGAGACAGGGATCAAGACCATCCCCAAGAAAAAGAAATGCAAAAAAGCAAAATGGCTGTCTGATGAGGCCTTACAAATAGCTGTGAAAAGAAGAGAAGCAAAAAGCAAAGGAGAAAACAAAAGATATTCCTATTTGAATGCAGAGTTTCAAAGAATCGCAAGGACAGATAAGAAAGCCTTCCTCAGTGATCAATGCAAAGAAATAGAGGAAAACAACAGAATGGGAAAGACTAGAGATCTCTTCAAGAAAATCAGAGATACCAAGGGAACATTTCATGCAAAGATGGGCTCGATAAAGGACAGAAATGGTATGGACCTAACAGAAGCAGAAGATATTAAGAAGAGGTGGAAAGAATACACAGAAGAACTGTACAAAAAAGATCTTCATGACCCAGATAATCGCAATGATGTGATCACTCACCTAGAGCCAGACATCCTGGAATGTGAAGTCAAGTGGGCCTTGGAAAGCATCACTACAAACAAAGCTAGTGGAGGTGATGGAATTCCAGTTGAGCTATTTCAAATCCTGAAAGATGATGCTGTGAAAGTGCTGCAGTCAATAGGCCAACAAACTTGGAAAACTCAGCAGTGGCCACAGGACTGGAAAAGGTCAGCTTTCATTCCAATCCCAAAGAAAGGCAATGCCAAAGAATGCTCAAACTACCACACAATTGCACTCATCTCACATGCTAGTAAAGTAATGCTCAAAATTCTCCAAGCCAGGCTTCAGCAATATGTGAAACGTGAACTTCCAGATGTTCAGGCTGGTTTTAGAAAAGGCAGAGGAACCAGAGATCAAATTGCCAACATCTGCTGGATCATGGAAAAAGCAAGAGAGTTCCAGAAAAACACCTATTTCTGCTTTATTGACTATGCCAAAGACTTTGATTATGTGGATCACAATAAACTGTGGAAAATTCTGAAAGAGATGGGAATACCAGACCACTTGACCTGCCTCTTGAGAAACCCATATGCAGGTCAGGAAGCAACAGTTAGAACTGGACATGGAACAACAGACTGGTTCCAAATAGGAAAAGGAGTCCATCAAGGCTGTGTATTGTCACCCTGCTTATTTAATTTCTATGCAGAGTACATCATGAGAAATGCTGGGCTGGAAGAAGCACAAGCTGGAATCAAGATTGCCAGGAGAAATATCAATAACCTCAGATATGCAGATGACCACCACCCTTATGGCAGAAAGTGATGAAGAACTAAAGAGCCTCTTGATGAAAGTGAAAGAGGAGAGTGAAAAAGTTGGCTTAAAATCCAGCGTTCAGGGAACTAAGATCACGGCATCCGGTCCCATCGCTTCATGGCAAATAGATGGGGAAACAGTGGCTGACTTTATTTTTTGGGGCTCCAAAATCACTGCAGATGGTGACTGCAGCCATGACATTAAAAGATGCTTACTCCTTGGAAGAAAAGTTATGACCAACCTAGATAGCATATTAAAAAGCAGAAATATTACTTTATGAACAAAAGTCCATCTAGCCAAGGGTATGGTTCTTCCAATGGTCATGTATGGATGTGAGAGTTGGACTGTGAAGAAAGCTGAGTGCTGAAGAATTGATGCTTTTGAACTGTGGTGCTAGAGAAGACTCTTGAGAGTCCCTTGGACTGCAAGGAGATACAACCAGTCCATTTTAAAGGAGATCAGTCCTGGGTGTTCATTGGAAGGACTGATGCTAAAGCTGAAACTCCAATACTCTGGCCACCTCATACGAAGAGTTGACTGATTGGAAAAGACTTTGATGCTGGGAGGGATTGGGGGCAGGAGGAGAAGGGGACAACAGTGGATGAGAGGGCTAGATGGCATCACCGAGTCGATGGACATGAGTCTGAGTAAACTCCGGGAGTTGGTGATGGACAGGGAGGCCTGGTGTGCTGAGATTCATGGGGTCGCAAAGAGTCGGACACAACTGAGTGACCGAACTGAACTGAATAAAAACCAGATACCTATGGGGTTAGGTATGGGAGGGATGAGGTGAAGTAGAAAATGGTACTAGAGTTTTTAAAGTACATACTATCTTTTTAAGAAAATAATTTTGCCTTTTGAAAAGTAATTCAAAAATGAAAAAATGTATATCCTGTAGTTGTAAACAAATTCAAATTATTATTAATTCAGCAATCTAATCATATGGGCTACTACAAGTCACTTTTGAACAACTGTGGGATATATTAATAATCTAAAGAGCAAAAAGGACAAAAAAAAAAACCTTAAAATCTGCTCAGTGGATTTCAGTTCGGTTCAGTTGCTCAGTTGTGTCTGACTTTGCGACTCCATGGACTGCAGCACACCAGGCTTCCCTGTCCTTCACCATCTCCTGGAGCTTGCTCAAACTCATGTCCATTGAGTCAGTGATGCCATCCAACAATTTCATCCTCTGTTGTCCCCTTCTCCTTCTGCCTTCAATCTTTCCCAGCACCAGGGTCATTTCCAGTGAGTCAGTTCTTCACATCAGGTGACTAAAGTTGGAGCTTCAGCCTCAGCATCAGTCCTTCCAATGAATATGCAGGACTGGTTTCCTTTAGGATTGACTGGTTTGATCTCCTTGCAAGGAGTCCAAGGGACTCTCAAGAGTCTTCTCCAGCACCACAGTTCAAAAGCATCACTTCTTTGGCACTCAGTTTTCTTTATAGTCCAACTCTCACATCCAATACATGACTACTAGAAAAACCACAGCTTTGACTAGACGGACCTTTGTCAGTAATGTCTCTGCTTTTTAATTGGCTGTCTAGGTTGGTCATAGCTTTCCTTGCAAGAAGCAAGCGTCTTTTAATGTCATGGTTGCAGTCACCGTCTGCAGTGATTTTGGAGCCCAAGAAAATAAAGTCTGTCACTGTTTCCATTGTTTCCCCATATGTTTGCCATGAAGTGATGGGACCAGATGCCATGATGTTAGTTTTTGAATGTTGAGTTTTAAACCAGCTTTTTTACTCTTCTTTTTCACTGTCATCAAAAGGCTCTTTATCTTCACTTTCTGCCGTAAGGGTGGTATCACCTACATACCTGAGGTTAATGATATTTCTCCTGGCAATCTTGATTCCAACTTGTGCTTCATCTAGCCCAGCATTTCAAATTTTCTCATGATGTACTCTCATGATGCATATAAGTTAAATAAGCAGGGTGACAATATACAGCCTTGACGTAGTCCTTTCCAATTTGGAACCAGTGTGTTGTTCTATGTCCAGGTCTAACTGTTTCTTCTTGACCTGAATACAGGTTTCTCAAGAGTCAGGTATGATAGTCTGGTATTCTCATCTCTTTAAGAATTTTTCTACATGTTGTTGTGATCTACACAGTCAAAGTCTTTAGTGTAATCAATGAAGCAGAAGTTTTTCTGGAATTCTCTTGCCTTTTCTATGATCCAACAGATGTTGGCAACTCATCTCTGGTTCTTCTGCTTTTTCTATATCAGTGGTTTTACTGCAATCATAAATACTGGTATGGAAAATTTGAAACCATATATTATTAGGATATAGGAAACATCAATGTTATTTATTAAGACCCAAGATTTTTAATATAAGGCAATAAATAAATTAAATCCAAGTTAAGAAAAACCTTATAATGTTAAGTTAAACTTGAGTTGGAAATAATAGTATTTCAGTTGTTGAAAGACATATTTTCCAAAACTCTATTTGAAAGGGTCTGGAAGCAATGATACCACAGGAGAGTGAGCATTCTGAGCACCTAGACACTGATTTCTGAACCCCTTTCCCACTGAGAGAAACCTGGCTGGTTAATAATATGAGACAGTGAAAGTACAAATGAATCAGAGGCAGCGTTTTGGACGAATAAGCACAGAAATACTTAAAGATAATAAGTTTTTTCAGAAAGACACAGGAACATGTTTGAAGGGACTGTAACTGGTTAAATCTGAGATCATTAGAGCATCAAAAATAGACATTTTTACATAGAAAAAAGATTCCCATATTCACAATAATAGTAAAAAAAGACATTAAAAATACTAAATTACTACTAATGGGAGTGATTATTTACTCTAGCTACTTATTCTGAAAATTGATAAATAATTAAAGGAAAGAAATTAAGTAATGATCCTGTCATTTTTAGAAGAACCGCAGGTGATCTTCCGCTAATAAAGAACAATTCTCTCTACAAAAAAATGCCATTAAGTATAAAGAAGTGACAATTAAAAAACAATCATTTTGCAACCCCCAACAATATAATTAGTTTGGGCCAAGATTATCAATGTATGCTAAAACCCTCAGGTGAAAGATTATTGGCAAAGATATTCACATAGTGCCAAAGTATCACCTCACAGACAACATGCCAATTTTATAGATAAACACACTTTTATAAGGGAAGGCTGTGATGAGCACCACCTTAATCAAAAGATCTAACATGTATCCCATGAGGAATGATCTCACATTATCTGCCTTCTGGGTTGATGCAATATAAAGCACTGCCTATAAAGCGTTCTTCCCAAACTAACCAACTAGGCATAAATTCTAGTGTATGAAAAACAAAGGGGATAGAGAACCTGGTTAAACCTCACAAGGAAACAACCAAAACATGGACCATTCTGTACAAAACTGGTTTGGTGTGGGCCTGCGAGTGACTGACAAGCAAAGCTGACAACTGAGTCTCATTTTCCGGCTTCCTTGACTGCCTGGTAATTTTTTATTGTGTTCCAGACAATGAATTTTACCTTGTTTGGTACTGGATATTTTTGTGTACCTATGGGTATTTTTTTAATGATTAATTAAATTTTTTTTTTTGTTGCACTAGGTCTTCGTTGCTGCATGAGGGCTTTCTCTAGTTGCAGCAAGCAGGGGACTACTGTTTGTTGCGGCACGAGGCCTCCTCACTGTGGTGGCTTCTCCTATTTGAAGCACAGGCTCTAGGTGCACGGGCTTCAGTAGTTACAGTATGTGGGCTCCAGAGTGTGGATCAGCAGTTGTGGTGCATGGGCTCAGTTGCTCCAAGGTATGTGGAATCTTCCTGGACCAGAGATCAAACTCATATCCCCTGCATGGGCAGGCGGATTCTTAACCACTGTACCACCAGGGAGGTCCACCTGTGAACGTTTTTGAGCTTTGTTTTGGGTTACAGTTTCAGATGTTCCTTTTAAGATTTGTTAGACAGGACTAGGAAGTTTAATCAGGGACAAGTCATTCCCCAGTATTTAAGGCAAGCCCCTTCTGAGCACTCTACTCAATGCTCCATGAGTGACTATGTTTCCAGTCTGGCTGATGGCAACAGGTACTATTCTTGGCTCTGTGTGAGCACTAATACTGTTGCTATAATGCTTTCAAATGGCTTCTTCTCCAGTCTCAGCTCATTCCTCACATGAATGAGCTCATAGAACTCTGTTGAATACGAGAGGGCACTCCCGGCAGATCTCTGGAATATTCTCTCTGTAGAGCTCTTTCCTCTTAGTATGCTGTTCTGGGAAATCTAGCATCCTTGGCCTCCTCAGACTCTTAGCTCTTCTTTAGCTCAAGGAGTTTGCTTGGTTCCACCAGGGCTTCCCCTCTCTCAAAGCTGGAACCATTGGGGGGCTCACCTCATTTCTTTCTCATCTCTCAGGGAATAGGGAACCTTTGCTGCCTGATGCCCAGTGTCCCTAAAACCATATGTATTTGGTTTACTTTTTTGGCTCATTTCAGGTTTTAGGACAAACCAAGTAGTATGTCACCCTGCTTATTTAACTTATATTCAGAGTACATCATGAGAAACGCTGGGCTGGAGGAAGCACAAGCTGGAATCAAGATTGCCGGGAGAAATATCAATAACCTCAGATATGCAGATGACACCACCCTTCTGTCAGAAAGCGAAGAACTAAAGAGCCTCTTGATGAAAGTGAAAGAGGAGAGTGAAAAAGTTGGCTTAAAGCTCAACATTCAGAAAAGTAAGATCATGGCATCCGGCCCCATCACTTAATGGCAAATAGATAGGGAAATAGTGGCTAACTTTATTTCTGGGGGCTCCAAAATCACTGCAGATGGTGACTGCAGCCATGAAATTAAAAGATGCTTATTCCTTGCCAGGAAAGTTATGACCAACCTAGACAGCATATTAGAGACGTTACTTTACCAACAAAGGTCCATCCAGTCAAAGCTATGGTTTTTCCAGTACTCATGTGCGGATGTGAGAGTTGGACTATAAAGAAAGCTAAGCATCGAAGAATTGATGGTTTTGAACTCTGGTGTTGGAGAAGAGTCTTGAGAGTCCCCTGGACTGCAAGGAGATCCAACATCCATCCGAGAGGTGATTAGTCCTGAGTGTTCACTGGAAGGACTGATGTTGAAGCTGAAACTCCAATACTTTGGCCATCTGATGCGAAGAGCTTACTCATTTGAAAAGACCCTGATGCTAGAAAAAATTGAAGGCAGGAGGAGAAGGGGCCAACAGAGGATGAGATGGTTGGATGGCATCACTGACTCAATGAACATGAATTTGAGTAAACTCTGGGAGTTAGTGATGGACAGAGAGGCCTGGCGTGCTGCAGCCCATGGGGTCACAAAGAGTCGAACACGACTGAGCAACTGAACTGAATCCTTGTTGCTCCAGCTTGGTTGGACACAGAAATGTCCCAGGATCATTTACAAAAGAGAGACTTTGCCAACAATTTTAAAATGAACTATCTGATGCCAAATAGAATCTAACGTTGTATCTGGAAACACACTGAAAATTGTAACTAAGAAAGTGAAGCAATAAATAGCCTTGTTGGTCCCCAAAACTGGAGAGATCCTGTAGCTTTACAGGTTACTGTGCACATGGTTGGGGCTTCCCAGGTGGCAGAGTAATAAAGAACCTGCCTGCCAATGCAGGAGAAGCAAGAGACACAGGTTTGATCCCTGGGTCAGGAAGATCCCCTGGAGTAGAAGATGGCAACCCATTCTAGTACTCTTGCCTGGAAAATTCCATGGACAGAGGAGCCTGGTGGGCTACAGTCCGTGGGACCACAAAGAGTCAGACAAGACTCAGCACACACTGACATGCACAAGGTTATTTCATCACAATAATTTATTCACCTCCACAGATATGCTAAATATTAAGTTACCTAAGAATCATGTTGTCTTTTCTTAAATTGAGGTACACATAAATCTAATGCATCTGTGTGGTAATTAATGCAATTTACAAATCAAGCTTAAAGATGTGAAAGAATCCTCTGGTCAGCATATGGGTGGGTGGGTGTGTGTGCACACACACCCTCAGGCATGGGATGGTAGAAGAGTAGAGACAGAAAGGGTAGAAGAGTTGTATGGCTGAACCACACCAACTCTACTTATCAGTTCCATCTTAGGCCTGCAGTCTTCTCCCACCCCTCCCCAACCCTGTCCTGGTGACCAAGCTTTAACCTACTCACAAGGAATGCACCCAAGCCAGAGACATTCTCTGTCAACCTTTACCCTTGCCCTCATCTGATACAAAAACTGGAAGAATGTCTTCTGCTGTATGTTGTTAATGAGACTCCCAGGGGTAGGAAACCACCCCCATTGCTGTTGGTGTATACAAGCTTCTCCCTTAGCATGCATGCTATAAGTCGCTTCAGTCATGCCCAACTCTGTGCGACCCTATGGACTGTAGCCATCCAGGCTCCTCTGTCCATGGGATTCTCGAGGCAAGAATATTGGAGTGTGTTCCCATGCCCTCCTCCAGGGGATCTTCCCGACCCAGGGATCAAACCAGCGGCTCTTATGTCTCCTGCATTGGCAGGAGGGTTCTTTACCACTGAGCCATCTGGAAAGCAGTCAGATTCTATTTTCAGCTTTGGCCTCTTTAAAATGCCCCTGTACTCTTTTTGGTGGCTCTCAGGACAACTAAGGCTATGCACCACAATTACCGAACCACGCACTAGAGCCGGTAAACAGCACAACCAAGGAGCCTCTGTGCCACAGCTACCGAAGCCTGCAAGTCTGGAGCCCATGCACTGCAGCGAGACACCACTGCAATGAAAGGCCTGCGCACCTCAACTAGAGAACACTCATGCAAAGCAACGAAGACCTAGCACAGCCAACAATAAAGAAATAAATACATTTTATGATGATGGCTCAACACAGATTCAGTCATTTCTGGTCTTTGGATCAATGCCCATTGCATGCTGAGCTTTATTTAGGCCCTTCATGCTGAAGTTCAAATGCATTTTATTATGTTGCTGCCATGAAAAATCCTCTTCAACCTTCTCTTTTCCAAACTAGATCACCTTTGTTTGCTCCTGTACTCTTCCCCTTTCACCTCTCTGAACTCCATACACAATATTTATCATACTGTGCAGATTACATCTTATTGTTCTTATTTGAATGCATTCCTAGCTCCCTTTGTGAGGGTTTCACAGGGCAGGCAGGCATCCAGCAAGGCACTTTGCATAAACAAAGGGTTTGCACAATAAGTATTGAATATATATACCCTTTTCCATTTGTCATGAGTCTTCAAACTCTTTTTTTTGGCTCTCATTTAAACTATCTTTAAAAAAAAATCCCAGCACATATTTGCTATAGATCCCCAAGTGGACATTACCCTCATGGAAGATAATTATTAATATTTTAAATTAGTTTTAATAATAAAAAGTATGAATAGCAAATTCAAAAGTTCCCACATTTTAGAAGTTTTTACTCTTCCAAAGTTACATTATACATTCAACATACACACTGCTATACATAAAAATGACAACTAATAAAAACCTACTGTACCAGCACAGGGAACTCCACTCAGTATTGGCCTATATGGGAAACAAATCTGAAGAAGAGCAGATATATTTTTAACTGGTTCACTTTGCTGTACACCTGAAACTAACACAACATTGTAAATGAATTATATTCCAATAAAAATTGTTTTAAAGTTACATTATATTTCTATTCAGGTATTATAGAAACAGTTCTATGATTTTCTTCCCTAAGTTTTAAGTGCAATACATTCTAATGGACAGATTTAACTATATTTATCAACAGTCTTTGCAGAATCTTTTATATAGTACTGGCCAGGACACTATTTTTATTCCAGAGTATGGATCATATCAAATATTTTATGACAATTAAAATAATTTAATGAGTGAGAAGAGACAAACTATGTTTCATAGGTGAAGCCACACTATCATAAAAGTAGTGATATTTTAAACAAAGTGCCATTTATTGCACCAGCATGAGAGGTAATGTTTATATAAAGCAGTATTTCTCAATATTTACTACTGTTTCCCTAAGGAAAACAAATAAATTTTTCCCTAACAAAAAAACCGAGTTCTAAGGGAAAAGATTTTTTAAGAAAGATATGTGCTTTGGAAAGACACAAACTATTGCAATATCTAAAATGTTTTTACCTTCCAAGGACCCATGTTTGCACACTTAAGGGTTTTATCATCCCCATCGAGAATGCATGCTATAAAAGATTGACCAGTGAGTTTTAATGCTAAAACACTCAAAGTTTTCACAAGAGAAACACACTTAATAGTCAACTAAATTTAACATGTTGCATTTAATAAACAGAAGTGGTACAATGATGGAATCCCTGAACATTTCTGATACTCTGCCACTCTCTTCAAGACTTAAGAACATTCTCCCAGCTCATCTTTCAGTTAGTCCGAGAGCCTCTCTCATTGGTATGTTCCATTAGTTTTTCTGGCTCTTTCAGGGGCCACCAGAAACCACCCTGTACTATAGTCACATACTCTGAGATCTTTCTACTCTATTAAATTGACCAGAGCCCAATGAGTAAGAAATCAGTACTATTCATCTTTGTGCTGCCTACTGGGTGTGGCTCAGAGATCGGTCATCAGTTCAGTTCAGTCGCTCAGTCGTGTTCGACTCTTTGCGACCCCATGAATCGCAGCACGCCAGGCCTCCCTGTCCATCACCAACTCCTGGAGTTCACTCAGACTCACGTCCATCGAGTCAGTGATGCCATCCAGCCATCTCATCCTCTGCCATCCCCTTCTCCTCCTGCCCCCAATCCCTCCCAGCATCAGAGTCTTTTCCAATGAGTCAATTCTTTGCATGAGGTGGCCAAAGTATTGGAGTTTCAGCTTTAGCATCATTCCTTCCAAAGAAATCCCAGGGCTGATCTCCTTCAGAATGGATTGGTTGGATCTCCTTGCAGTCCAAGGGACTCTCAAGAGTCTTCTCCAACACCACAGTTCAGTCATATTACAAACAAATAGATATTATGGTTATTACCAGTGGAGACTGGTAACCCCTTTTCCTGGAGTTTCTTGCACAACTGGCTACCTTGTGCTGATTGATCAGGCCTGGCATGGGTAACTGTGACATGGATAAGCTTTGCTGTTGATGTCGTTCATTTCTTTTTCATAACCGACTATACAACATCCTTTATAGAAGCTGGCATTTCAGCACCTCCCTCAGATGTGCTATGCAGCCTGCCCCAACCCCCCACCCCACTGCCCCTCTCCCTGATGGTCATTCTACAGATTGTAGCCAGGTCTACCACGCTTTAAAAGCTGGCCCTTAATGTTTCTGGGTTACTTCCCTCCGTGTCTGTTCCTCAATTGAAAGGAAAAGTGAGATGCTGTTAATCTAAATCTTCTTAAGGTCTTAAACAAAGGGATCAGGCCCATTATTACTATTTACATACTTCAATGCTTGCTGAGAGTTTTATTGCCCAGCAATAACTTCTTTGTAATTTAAGTGCTTTGGTAAAATAGAAGAGCTTTCAATACCCCTCACCCCTTCCCTGACAGGGAAGATGAGCAGTAAAGGGGTACCAAAAATGTTTCTTTTTCCCATTAATAGAATTTCAAGTTTAAAGGCCAGTTTAAGGCTTTCATGTCTTCCTTAACTCAAATCTTCACACATAAAATGGTACCATCAATTTTTCATTATTTGCCTCAAATTATGTACACATACAAATTAGCTAAAATCCTATAAAATCAAAAGCTAAGTTAGTAGCAACAAGCTGATATTTACCACGGCGGGAAATACATGCCTGGAAGAGATACTGGAGGTGTTTCAAGAAACATTAAGGAAATGACTTAATGAGGAAACAAGCCTCCAGGAAGCATGTGATCTTTAATTCCAGTTCCTTAACAACATTCACCCAAAATATGTGGGCGAAAGAGTGTATAAAAAGCCAGGTAGATCTCCAAACCTAGGAGGTTACAATTTCACAGCCAGTTAAGGATTCAGTCACTTGTTTCAATTTCTATACCTCTTCCGGCTCCAGAGATAAACCAAGACACTCAAACTTCTATTTTCATAATGAACCCTGTGGTGACTTGCATTTTAAACAGCGTGGTGCATTATCTTTAATAACAGCTCTGGCCACATTTTGGAGGAAGTTCACTGTCTCAGCAAATGACAGAAAATGATCCTTTCACAACTGCAGCTAGTCATCTCAGCCCTGAATAGCTGCTCGCTCACAACAGTTAGCCAAATAATGGTCTCATTCCTCTTCCAAATTCACCCTGCTCATTGTCTTATGCAACAATCACAGATGCAGAGCCTTCAACTCTTTGCATTTTAAAAATCTGAAGTCAGGAAGTGTATCACCTGAATAAAGAGAAACAAAGCTATCATCTGACACCCAAGCTTGGCACCAGGCTCCCCACCTCTGTAGAGGCTCTGGGATCCTTCTTTCTGGCCAGGATTTCTCAATAGACTTCTCTTTTCTTAAATGACATTCAAAAGTCACAGATTTAAAAAGGAATAAAACATGTGCTAACACACATCTCTATAAACCCAAGAGGCAGGAAGAATGTAAGGATGAGTTGGTTCTTTGCGGTAGGGTGTGGAAAGGAACCAGCAAATAAAATCTTAAAGTACCCCTTACAGAGGCCAAAAACCCTACAAATATTCAGCATAGAGAATAAGAAAGTAACAAAACAGGCACAGAATTCAATGTCAATTAAACTGATGAAAGTGAGAAATTGGAGCTGGGACTTTCGAAATGATTTGGATGAACTGTTACAACTTTTTGGTGTGGAAACCAAATTACAGAAAATTGTCCAAGTTATTCAAGGTCACGTGATCATAACCCTGCTTATGAAGTGCGGAATACCTAACACTGTTCCTCCAACTCACTGTCAAAGGGCTGGTCACGCCTCACCCTCGTTCAAAACATACAGTTTACATTTACAACAAAATCATAATCTCTGCTTCTAAAGGGTTATGTGCCAAAGTCCTATCTCCAATTCATAGCAGTCTGAATTGCTGCGAAGCTTCCTGGCCAGAACACCAGCAGGTATGAACCTTGACGTGGGAAGACAGAATCATGCAGCCTCCTCCGGTTCACTAGTGTTTCACCATTTATCTAGCCCTTCCACGTACATCATCTCAATTAACACTCCAACACCCTGTGAAACCGGAAGATTAGGCATGACACCTCTGTTTTCCAGATAAGAAAACTGAGTCTCAGGTCTACCTCAACACAACAAAATGCAGCATGAGTGAGATGACATCGGAAACTCACTAAGAGGTGGTGAGGTTTGCAGAGGATAGCACCAATTTATAAACCAATCTAGACTAGGTTAAAATCCCACCTTGCCCCTACATGCAAAATAAACTATGAGCCTCATCTCTCTCTCCTCTGTGAATTGGGGCTCCTGGAACCACATTCCTCCCAGGCTTTTTTAAGGATTAGACAGAACTTCTTGCAAAGCACCCAGACAGTAGCATCTCTCACAGGATGCCGGCTGTCACGAGGAAGTACTGAAATCAGTCTAACAAATTACAAGTTTTGAGGAGTGAAAACTGTAACTAGATAATATAACTCATTTAAACTACAACTCTTCAGACTTAGTTGACTATAGCTGATGTGTGTTGCTTCTCCTCTGTGCTTCCTGCTGTACTGACTTTGTGACTATTTTGGGGGGAGCTGTTTTTTCCTTCTCCCTGGGACATTACACACTTTGGGTATTCAAATACAGGTCTTATTACTCTCCATTTCATCCTGAACAGTAACTATTTTAATTCCAAAAGAGAAACCACAAGGTTGTAGCAAGAAGAGGCAGATGAGGAAGTGAATTCCACTGCTAAGACTTCCTGGAAGGAAGTTCTCATTTTCCTTGGAGGCGGGTACAGACCCAAACGCTTCTGGGCCAGAATGATGCATTCAGGGCACAGCGGTGCTTGCGGCACACTGTGGAGCGCGTGTCCCGCTAAAGGGGGGTTGGGGACTGAGCCCAGCTCCAGCTGATTATGGGAATATGGCTCAGTATTGCCAAGTCTCCTGGCATTTTAAGAGAAGCCAAGAATCTCTATTATGGAAAAATTCTAGATTTTGAAAACACCATGTGGGCCAAACCAAATACACTTAGGAACAAGTGGGGTCCATGGGTCACCAACATTTCTAATTGCTGCCTCAAAATCTGCTGAGATATATACCAAACTACAGAGAAACTCTGCTCTCGAGTTTTCTACTTGGAAAGGTGGTCAGAAAGTAAAGATCATGAGAGACCTAGAGAGTAGGCTGCAGAGATAAAAAGGATGAAATCTTAAAGAAAATCCACAGGCAGATCTAGGCAGATCAAGAAATCAAGGGTTAGGATGCGAAAAGGCTGTGGAGCCTGCATGCTGCCCCGAAGAGAGGCTGGGACTCTTGTGGTCAGAAGACGACAGTGATGAGAAAACAGGGAGAGTTTTCTGTTGGAAGATATGACCTTCAAGAGAGGTTTTTGCACAAAAGCGCAGATATAAGGGCTTCTGACCACATACTACGTAAATAAATGTGAATGTTGGAGAGTGGCTGAATACTTCTGAGCCCTACACCAAAGACTTCAAGGCTTTCAGATACCTGAATGATCACAATCTTTAGGCCTCTATAAGGACTTTTTGAAGAAACAGCTCATACCTTTTAAAACATCATTTCTGGGAGGGCAAAACTGAAAGGAACTTGTGATAACAAGAAAAAATAAAATATCTAGCAAGCTTGATGTACAGCTTTTATGAATATGTACAGACAGCTACCTTCCCTTATGAAAGAAATCTAGTGGTAAAGAAAGTCAGCCCATCAGTATTTTCTTTCAAAACATCCGACTTGTGAAATAGAAGCGTGCTGAGAAAATCCATGTGATGGAGATTTCCATCATTCTCTCGTACATAAAAGGCAGAGACATAGTAAAGTACCAATTTGCCCTTTATTGTTAATTTAACACACATCACCTCAATCTTATGAAACAGCTTTAGTAAAAATTCAATAGTTCTCTTAATGAGGATATTTTGTTCTCCAAGGTACAAGAGTATCATACAACCCTAAGAATCACTCAAAGCTTTAAATTCATTGAAATTACACCATACAAAATGGGTTCCACCTACAGAGCTGTTTAAGTAAAGATAATTATAACTCCATCCACTTTGCTATTCACATATGTGTATGCTATAACCCAAATATTCCTATTCAGAGATACTCATTTAAAATGAGAAGGGGTTTCTAATTCTATGGCTAACTTGCTGATTACATGCATTCCATTTCTCAGAGACAAATTCTCAACTGATTCACTTTCATTAAGAAAATGTATCTATTACATGAACATACTCTGAAAGTAAACCAGTATGTATGTGTAAATGATGCTGTTATTCTCCATAAACCTAATTACAGAAACTTGTATTGGCTTGTTAAGTAAAAATTAATCTGGCACGAGAGAATTACTGCTACTGTTGGTACTGTTGTTCTGACTCATAGCTTCAGTTAAAATGAATGGAAAAAGTGGACTTCCCTGGTGCTGCAATGGTTGAGAGTCTGTGGTTCCAAGGCAGAGGGTTCAGTCCCTGGCCAGGGAACTAAGATCCCACATGCCACACAGCAAGGTGAAAAAAACAAACAAACAAACAAACTGAGAACCAAGAGTCAGAGGGAAAAAAATGTAATTTTAAAGCTAGAAAAAGGTTCAAGGATATTTTTCCCTTGGACAGAGAAAAGAAAGTGAGTCAATAGATAAAGAAGGAGGTCATTGCCTAATTAGCCAGTAGAATTCATGGATCCTAAAATACATTCCCCAAATTTTCTCCCTATTGAGATCCCTAATAAAAACTGACAAAACAATACACCTAACTGTGGGACACAAGGGTCTTTTCTCACTCCACTCATATATAGCAATGTTATAATCCCATTTTCCACACTCATCTGCCAGGGAACAGTTGACAAGTCTGGAGACATTTTGGTTGTAACAGCCAGGGAAGGGAATGCTGCTGGCATCTAAGGGGGAGAGCCTTGAGATGCTATTAAATATCCCACAGTGCACAGGACAGCTCCCTAAACAAATAACTACCTTACCCAAAATGTCAATAGTGCCAAGGTTCAAAAATCCTGATCTAGAGGCAATGAGAGGTGCACATTTCTTCTACAGAGCAAGTTTGCATTAAGACAGCTGGATATAGCATTCCTATGGAAGCATGGTGCATGATTTGTAGGACAAGGACAACAGATATGTGAGCTTCCCTGGTGGCTCAGATGGTAAAGAACTCATTGTGGGAGACCTGGGTTCGATCCCTGGGTCAGGAAGATCACCTGGAGTAGGTAATAGTAGCCCACTCCAGGCTTGCCTGGAGAATCCCACGGACAGAGGAGCCTGGTGAGCTACAGTCCCTGGGGTGCGTACACGGTACATGCACGTGTATGTACATGTACATACAAAGCATGGTAGATCATACCATGTAAGTGTATGTATATATTTACAATCAGAAGCAGGCACTGCACTTGAAGCAATAATGTAAATGCTGGCCACTCAACTAACAGTCTCATGTACACTACTAGGGTTTGCTATAAACTTCTGGCCTTGTCTGGAGGTCCATGCTGGGACTCAGAACTTGTTCAGTGATATTTAGCAGCATTCTTCTTGGCAGTTTAGAACAACCAATTTATTTTTGTTTTATAATAACAAAATATACTTAGAAATCCATAAAAACATTTTTCTTACTGAAATTCATGTAGGAAAATTACTTTTGAAGACTGAAACCTCCTTTTTTGGAGGAATAATTTCTCAGAACAAAGTTACCTTTCTTAACATCAGAATTATTGCATAATAGAGGAACAGATGTATGTACCCTGGTGCAATACGGTAAAATAATTTTGTGTTGTACTGAGAAATATGCTTTGAGTGTACAACTCAAGTTAAGCCAACAAGAAAAGGTTCGTGTTGGAGTAAACTGTCTCCCCTATATAATCTCTGAAAATCCTTCTAAGTCTAAAAAGCCTCAATAGAATATTTTAAGATGATTTACTTTAAAAAGGCTAAGCTTTAAGATGATAATCTGAACACTCTTCATAGGAAATCACAGAAAAATGTCCACTTCTCATTCAGGTTAAATGAGTGTTCTTTCAGCAGAGGAGAACACCACCCAGCTGATGGGCCAAGTCTTATGGATGAGATCATTTTTCCTTTTGTTCATTTCCTCCAATTAAGATTGCCAGTCACCAGGGGGAGCCTCTGAAGAAGCCCCTCTGACAAGGTGACAGTGTCTCCATTTATTTAGGAGCCTGACAAGCATCTGATTCCCAGCCTCTCACAAGGACTTCACCCAACCTAATTTACTCCCCAGAATAACTCTTCTGCCAAGCCAGCTGGTTTCCAACCACCCCACAAACTACCAGCCTGAAACCCATTGATTCATGTGGCTCCTCCCCCTCATCCCTCCCACTTACAGAGCCCTCTCCTCCTCTGTGGCTCCGGTCAAATCCCACATACCCTTTAGGGTTCTGTAGGGTTCAGTTTAACCTCCCTCCTCCCAAACCTTTCCACGTGAATCTCACCCTCCTTGGAATTCCTATGCACAGCCTAGGCAGCCCTCTGGATCACTTAATCTGGAACTTCATTATTTCTTTCCTCTCTGGTTATTAAAGACCTCACTTCTAATAGGTATATCTCTCTAATGATGAAGTGAAAGTTACTCAGTTGTGTCTGAGTCTTTGCGACCCCATGGACTATACAGTCCACGGGATTCTCCAGGCCAGAATACTGGAGTGGGTAGCCTTTCCCTCCTCCAGGGGATCTTCCCAACCCAGAGAAAAGGCATATTTTTAGACTCCCTATAATTGACAGCAGAAAACCCAAGAACCCTGGTTCTTGACTAGGAGTAACTGTCTCATATATAAGCAACGGAAGAGTGCTGGACAAGGGTAGCTGCAATAACTACGGGGCCCCTACATTTCCTACTCAGCCCAAGAACTTTTTTTCGTTAAGTATTTAAATAAGCCGAAGTCTGTGGTGAATTCCCATCCAAGCTGCCTCATTATCATATAAGGTGGGAGGGGGGGTGGTGAAATATGGACCCACTTAGAGGAAAAGTCACAACAGACCAGAATAAAGCCTCTTCTCTGATTTCTTCTGGCATCCCTCGACCTCAGCAGGGCTCCTTGATCCTTTCTTTCTGATGTCCTCCTATTCCACTGGGATGTAAACAGTCTGCCTCTGCTCTCCAGCACCCTGGTTTGTAGCAGTGACTTTGGTATTTCCCGACATGTGCACTTAACACCTCTGTCTTCTTAAAATGTGTCCGTAAATTCCTTGATAACCCCTCTCTCTGCAAAGTGGGAGCCTAATTCCCTCCCTCCTGAGTGCAAGCAAGGCTTGATGTCTTTCTTCTAAACTATAGATGGTGGAAATAATTGCACATGAATTGATAATAAAAGGCATCAAGGCTAACTCCTTGCTCTTTCTTTTGGATCATTTTGGGGAAGTCACCTGCCATGTATTGAGGACGTGTAGCAAAGAGCTGAAGAGTCCTGCTAAAAATCTGCACTAATATGCCAGTAACGTGACTGAGTATCTTAGAAATGGATCTTCCAGCCTACAAAGCTCTCCAATAACAACTTTCTGTGCTCAGTTGCTTAGTGTCCAACTCTTTGAGACCCTATAGACTGCAGCCTGCCAGGCTCCTCTGTCCATGGGATTTCCAGGTAAGAATACTGGAGTGGGTTGCCATCTCCTATACCAGGGGATCTTCCCCATCTAGGGATCAAATCCATGTTTCTTGCGTCTCCTGCATTGGCAGGCATATTCTTTACCACTGTCCCACCATGGAGATCACCTAATATCTACATGACAATCTCAGCAGGACCATGCATGTAACTTGCTCCCAGATTTGGAGACCCACAGGAACTGTGTGAGATAATACTTGTTTTAAGCCACTAAGATTGGTGTAACTTGTTGCCCACTGATTAATAACATGGCACTCTTCTTTCTCTGTTCTGTCCCTACGAAACCTGAGACTCTCACCCCTAAGGGCCAGTCTTAACCAGTATTTCCCTGTTCTGCTTCCCCAGCTTCCCCTCTCCCACTTCAGGCTTGCACAGACAGAGGGCATTCCATAAATGTTTATTCAAGAAATACCTCCAGTTCCAACCTTGCCTGCGGCTCATTCACAACCCAGAAAAATGAACCAAAAAGCTGAGTTGATCCTCAGATGCTCACAGAACTTAAGGAAGAACATGGTAATTTGTAATCTGCCTCCTGATTATGAAGGGTTTATTATTAATATAGGCTCTGGATTTGAAGCATTAAATTTGGCTCAGACTTTTAATCTGTCTGTGCTAATTTAATGCTAAGTCCCAGCTCGCAGGCCTTTATCCTCCACAGGGCTCACAGCAGATAGTCATTTATTATACATTATGAGTGCTAAAAAATGTACTTTACACCAGATCAAGGGCCCTTCAAACTTTTTATCCTTAAACTTTCCCCTCTGATTGCTCCTGAGTGTACCTTCCTGCCTCTTCCCCACAGACCCACATTAGTGCTAAATATAACTCTCAGGAAACAAAACATTCTGTGACATGATCATAGCTGATACAATTACTTTAAACCAGCTTCCCCTTCTGCAGAAGTCTTTAGAGTACATTTATCCAGCAGGGAAAGCAAACATTCTCTCGGACTTTGCCTGGGATGTCCAAAGGGCATCCAAGGGAAACCAAGCACCCTGCTTCTCCTTGGGCTCCAACAAGCTGGTGTAACATGACTGTATGACACTTTAGGCTCATTCTTGGGGATTGGTTCTGTTTTCATTTGGCCATAATGTTTTTTAAGTTCATTTTATTTTTTTAGAATATTTATTTATTTATTTTCGACTGCATGGGGTTTTAGTTGAGGTACACAGGACCTTCTGTTGCAGTGCTTGGCTTCTCTCTAGTTGTGTTGTGCTCAGTTGTGTGTGTGTGTGCTAGTTGTGTGTGTATGTGTGTCCTCAGTTGTGTGTGTGCTCAGTAGTTGCAGAGCAAGGGCTTCATAGCACTGCAGCATCTGGGATCTTACCTGGTTCCCCGACCAGGGATTGAATCCTCATCCGCTGAATTGGAAGGTGGATTCTTAACCACTGGATCACCAGGGAAGTCCCCTGCCATAAGGGTTTCAGTTTCTCAGCACTTCTATAGGACAGTGGGACTCCAACAAGGCCAAGAGCAGCTTGGGCAACCAAGAGTGCCAAGGGCATGATCAGCCCTTGAACTTGACCTAAGCCTGTATAGTACTGCAGTATTGTGCCAAGGGCCTGGAAGTTGAGTGCCCTTTTTTTGGTTTTAAAACCAAGAACAGCTAGCTCAAGGCCAATCAAATGTCTTGAAAACCAGGTATATGAGACCATGGGTCTCTCTGCTCAATTCATGTTCCTTTAACAGAACTAGAAATCAACACATTTGTGATTTGTTCCCTTTGAGGACTATGTAACAGCTGACCTTGCAGAACATGTGGGTCCCGAGCTGGTGCCCATTTCCTGCCACCGCCTCCAGCGAGGCTCTTCCTGCCTCGTTGGGTACCTGCCTTCTCATTGCCCTGGTAGTGAAGGGAAACCCAGGCTCACACCTGCCCCAAATAAAAAATGCACAGCTAAATTAAAAAAACTAATATGATGTCCATTCAACACAAACTTATTGACTGTTGTCAAACGTTGACTGTTTCTGGAGTGACTAATCATAGCAGGTAATGAGCTTGAAATTTAACTTTTCAACATGATTTGCCCTTCCATTAAAAAACATTCTCATAGGACTTCCCTGGTAGATAGGACTCTGCCTGCCAATGCAGGGGACACGGGTTTGATCCCTGGTCCAGGAAGATTCTCACATGCCACAGGGCAGCTAAGCCTGTGAGCCAAAACTACTGGGCCTGCACTCTAGAGTCCACACACCACAACTACTGAAGCCCATGTGCTCTAGAACTTTTGCTCCACAACAAGAGAAGCCACCACAGTGAGAAGCCCACACTGCAACTAGAGAAAGCCCCGGGGCAGCAAGGAAGACCCAGCGCAACCAAAGATAAAATAATTTTCTTTAGAAAAAGACAAAAAAATTTACCGTACACAGTGCAAATATCATCAGGTAAAGATGCGATACTGGAGCCACAGGAAGGGTAAATGGAGAAAAGAAGGGCTCCAGGGAAGATACAAAATAACCACAACAGCCACTTCCTTTTGCAAGAGTACCTGCACTGGGCAAATACTGTACAGAGTGCTTTTTGCACATTTTCTTATCGATGGACAGCCCTCAATGACCAATGAGTTCCTGAGGATACTCCATTTCTCATTTACAGAACCAAGGCTCCCAGAGCCTGTAAAACTTGTCCAGGAGCCCACAGGGAAAAATAGCAAGGCCTGGATGAAAGCCAGATGTGAAAACCACCCTGCCCCAGTCTGAACTACTCTGTATCTTACCCCCTACTACAGTTGCAAGGTTCACACATTACACAGAACAATGTGACCCGTGTTCCAGGCTGCACCTTGAAGCACACCAATTTTCTCCACCACATCATATTTGGCTGTAGATATCAAGAACAAGCGTATAAAGCACAGTGAGATGAAAATAACCATCTTCCTAGTGTTTCCCCCATACCTTTGTTTCCACAGTATTTACATCTTACTTCCTATTTTTAGTATGTTATAAATAATGCTTTGTCAGTGTTACTAAAGTCACGCTTTTAAAATATTTTACTTTCAACGGTGGCAATAAGACCTTTATTTGGAGATTCATATCAAAATTTGTTCTAAATGCTTGACACATATTTACTCATGTAATGCTAACTCAAAAGTACATGTAATGTCCATGGTCCCATTTCATGCATGTGCAGATTGAGGCACAAAGAAGCTGAGTCACTTGTGCAAGATCACAGAGTAACAGAGGCAGGATGCGCTGCAGGGGCTGTGACTCCAAAGTCTATGTCTTAACCACTACACCACACTCCTCTCTGCTGCACGTTTAGAAAGACTCTCAACGTTCACCCTCGCTGCCCTCCGAAGCAACCAACATGTGAAAAACTTCCCTGAGAATATTCTAACTTAAAACATAAATATGATGACTTCTCTGATGGTCTAGTGGTTAGAATTCGCCTGCCAATGCAGGGGAGAGTGGTTCAATCCCTGGGCTGGGAATTTCGCCACAGAGCAACTAAGGCTGAGCGCCACACTACTGAAACCCACGTGCCTACAGCCGTGCTCCGCAAGAACAGAAACCACTGAAATGAGAAGCCAGCGCAGCATAATGAGACAGCAGCCCCTGCCCGCGGCAACTGGAGAACAGGCACAGCAACGAAGACCCAGAGCAGAGCAGCCATAAACAATTAGGAATGTGACAGTCTCCCGCTTTAAATCCTGTCATCGACCTCTCAGTGTGAAAGTCGCTCAGTCGTGTCCGACTCTTTGCGACCTCATGGAATATACAGTCCATGGAATTTTCCAGGCCAGAATACTAGAATGGGTAGCCTTTCCCTTCTTCAGGGGATCTTCCCAAACCAGGAATCGAACAGGGGTCTCCTGCATTGCAGGTGGATTCTTTACCAACTGAGCTATTAGGGAAGCCCACCTCTCAGTGTACTTGCGATAAAATCGAAAGTCCTTCCACCTGGCCTAAACTCCTGAATGAGCTCACCCCTGTCCCCCTCCCTAGCTTCCAGAGTGTCCCCTCTGACTCTGGTCTTTTCTTCAGTTCTTCAAACATACCAAGAGTTATTTACTGTTTTTAACTTCAAGCCTTCAAACGGGCCAGACCATTTGTGCAGACTCCTGGGCCACTCTTGCCCTGACCCTTCTCCAGGCTGACTTCTGCCCCATCTTCACAAGTCGCCTTACACTGCCTCAGAGTGAGAGACCTTCCCAACCCTTCACAGAGAGGCAGGACAATGATGGATGCCCTGAACACCCAGCACATTGTTGGGGCTCAGGGAACATGTGTTCATTAAGTATTTGAGGGGTTACTTTATTCTAGAAACTATAAAAGCATTGAGAAAGCTAGCGGGAAAAACAAACAAGAACCCATGATGACTACATACTGCTCTGAAATTAATGCTATCACAAAAACATGGGCAGGTGTTGGGAAGGGGAGTCAGAAAGGAAACAAAACCAAGATGAGAGATGCCTTCAGTCAGGAGCACTTCCAGAGATGCACTTCCAGAACTCTGTTCTGTAGAATCCTGGACTCATGAAAGGCAAGGAGCCAAGGCCATTTAGGTCACCTTCAAGGATCTGGCTGTTGGCTTAGGATTTGGAGGTGCCCTGGAAGGATCTTCAGCAGATTCGCAGCAGATAATGTGGATGAGAGATGAAGCAGGTTGCAGATGGACAGTCCAATGAAAAGGTCATTTCAGTTTTTCAGGAGAGCTGGGAGGAGAGCCTGTAACCATAGAACCAGGCCCAAACTGGCCCTATCCTGTTACTAATGAGATACTGGCTTGTTTTCCAGAGACAATAGAACAAAACCCCAAGCTATGCAGCCAGAACATGCATAGAGGAGAAGATTTTGCCCTCAAATGACACCTGGAATCAAAGTTTCTCCACCCATGAGCAAAGGACTGGTATTTGACCAGAGCCTGACCCCCAAAACCACTTCAGAAGCAAGGAGTCTGCTGTCCAGGAAGATCTGGTGCTGAAGATCCTTGACCACATCTTACCATAAAGGGCCAAGTTCCAGAGCCCCTCCATGGGAACCCACCCTTCCTGCATTTCTGTCGACCAACTCTCCTTCCCCCACCCCTAAAAGCTTGATCAAACCCCAGATCAGAGAGGTAGATTTTGAAACCAAGCCCCTCAGAACCAAGTCCTCTTGCTGAGCTTATGATTAACTTCTCTGTTCAAAACTTTATTCTCTTTCTTGTCTTGTGGGGATTGAAACCAAGCAGGACCCTTCAGGGACTTCTGTGTATAACAGGCCCTCTATGTCCCGTGTTTCTTGTTTGCAGAAAAAGGCTTTAGTCTTCCAGGCCTTCCCTGAGTTCCAAAGAGCAGACTCAAGCAGTTAGTAATTAGGAAAGTGAGGGAACACAGAAACAAAGGAAAGGCAGTCAAGACACAATTGTTCAGCTATAACACAGAGTCCTGGCTTCTTCTCTAACTATCCAACACATATCACTGAGTCCACAAGTGGTTGGAACCAGAAGGGTGATGATTAAGACTCCCAAAACACTACCCTGTTACCTCACCAGAGACCAATCAGAAGTCATGCATCCTGCAACCCTCACCCCAAATGTTGTTTTTAAAAGCCCTTCCCTTCCCAGGGAGTCTGAGCCTTTTGAGCATGAGTTACAGGATTCTCCTTGCTTGGCACCTGCAATAAATGCTATATTTTCCTTCACCACAAACCACTGTCAGTAAATTGGCTTTGCAGCATGGTGGGTGAGCAGACCCAAGTTCAGTAATAATTTGAGAGCCTTCCCTTCTGTCTCCTTGCCAGCTGACATGATAAAGCTTTTTCTTCTCTCAAAAGCCAGTGCCATAATATTAAGTCCTCTGAACACTGAGAAGTAAGCCTTTTGCTCAGTAATAAGCCTAAAGCAAGGTGGTGACAGTAGGAACGGAAAAAGGATGGATTTGATACTACGGAGGAAGACTCTGTAAGACATACGAGCAGATTAGATGTGCTGAGTGGGTGAGAAGATTTCCAGGCCCTTGGCTTTGGCAAATGGACAGCATGATTCTGTTAGTGTTAGGGACAGAAACATGGAAGGATGACATGGTGTCTCCTAGGCAGGGGACCACTCAGAAGATTAAGATCAGTGCTAGACTCCTAAAGGACATAAGGGCAAAAAATTCAAATACACATTTCTACAAACAAGTATACAAGTAGCCAATAAGTCCATGGAAAAGTGATCAACATTTAATCATTTGGGAAATGCAAATCAAACTCACAATGAGATACCACTTCATATCAACTAGTATGGCTATAAACAAAAAGAAAGTCACAAGTACAGGCAAGAATGGGGAGAAACTAGAACCATCATATATTGATGGCGGGAATGTGAAATGGTTCAGTCAGTTTGGAAAATAGTTTTGTGGTTCCTGAAAAAGTTAAACAGTTACCATTAGACCTAGCAATTCTATTCCTAAATATGTATCAGAGAGGTGAGATATATGTTTAGCAAAATGTTGTATACAAATGTTTGTAACAGAATTATTCATAATAGCTCCAAAATAGAAACAACCCAAATGTCTATCAGCTGATGAATGGATAAACAATATGTATATCCATACCACAGAATATTGTGCTCAGTTGCTAAGCTGTGTCCAATTCTTTGCCCCTGGTGGTGGGGGGTGGTGGTGGTGGGGGGGTGCGGAGAGCCCAAGTCTGTAGCCTGCCAGACTTCTCTGTGCATGGGATTTCTCAGGCAAGAAATGGAGTGGGTTGCCATTTCCTTCTCCAAGGGATCTTCCTGACCCAGGGAATGAACTTGCATCTCCTGCATTGGCAGGCAGGCTCTTTACCACTGGAGCTACCACGGAACCACAGAATATTACTCAGCCATAAGAAGGAAGAAGTGATATATACTACATCATGAATGAACCTTAAAGCATTATGCTGAATGAAGTCCGACACAAAAGATCATCCATATATTGTATGATGCCAGAAACGTCCAGAATAGGCATATCCATAGAAACAGGCAACCATATAGATTAGTGGTTGCCAGGGGGCTGGGGAATGGAGAATGAGGAATCATGCTAATAGAACGGGGTTTCTTTTGGAGTGATGAAAAACTACTGGAATTAAACAACTGTAATGGTTGCACAACCTTATGAATATACTGAAAACCAAGGAATTGTACATTTTAAAGGGATAAATTGTATGGTATGTGAATTTATGTCAATTTAACAACAACAGCAACAACAAAAGAACTTAAGGATGATATAATCAGGGGAGGTCTGTAGCATCTATGAGGTTTCTATAACTTTTACTGTGAGGCAGAAAACTTAATAATAATTTCCAGAATTTGCAAAATCATGCTATAAGCTCTTACTAAGCTTTAAAACTTAGATCTATGGAAATAAATGCAGTATTTAGTTTCTTGCCAAATGCTTCTCCACAGACTTACATCCAGCCTTTGCAATCTCATTAGAATTTCTGAGATGAAGTATAAACATGTTAATTGGAAGAACATAACTTCAAACTTTTCTGCTCTAGCCTAAAAACTCACACACCTAAAGAAGCCATTTAAATTCATAGTAAGGGACAAAAGTATTACAATGTCAAAAACAAAATTAGGGCACAATACCATCAATATAGAGGTTCTGAGAGAATTAAGAAACACCATGGTTCTATAATTCAAAAGGGTACATGCACCCCAGTGTTCATTGTAGCACTATTTACAATAAGTTAGGACATGGAATCAACCTAAATGTTCATCAATAGAGGAGTGGATAAAGATGTAGTGTGTATGTATGTATACACACACACACACACACACACACAGGGATATTACTCAGCCACAAAAAAGAACAAAATAATGCCATTTACAGCAATATGTATGGACCTTGAGATTGCCAAACTCAATGAAGTCAGAGAGAAAGACAAATATATGATATTACTTATATGTGGAATCTAAAAAAAGGGTACAAATGAACTTATCTGCAAAACAGACATAGAGCTCAGATGTAAAAAACAAACTTATGCCCAACATGGGGTAAGGCGAGGGAGGGATAAATTGGAAAGTTGGACTTGACATATACACACTACTAAATACAAAACAGATAACTAATAAGAATCTACTGTATAACACAGGGAACTCAGTTCTCTGTAACGACCTATATGGGGAAAGAATCTAAAAGAGACTGGGTATAGGTATACATACAACTGATTCACTTTGCTGTATACCTGAAGTTCACACAACATTGTAAATTCACTATACTCCAATAAAATTATTTAAAAAAAGAAAAAGATGTGTCCATGATTCTAGAACAGGTATTACAGACTTCTCTTAACTCCAGGTCTAAGATATAAGACCAGCCAGAGGGCCAATAGGATGGGGCACATTCTGGATTCTAAGATCTGATATGAATATTTTAATTCTGCTGAAATCAAGATAAATTTTACATATGACATAGATTGAATGTGGTGGTTATCTTTGATGTTAAAACACTATCATTAAATTTTTGGTACAGTTCAAAATCAATTAAAAGGTCCATATAGTCAAGGCTATGGTCTTTCCAGTGGACACATACAGTTGGAGAGTTGGACTGTAGAGAAGGCAGAATGCCAAAGAACTGAGGTCTTCGAACCATGGTGCTGGAGAAGACTCCTTAAAGTCCCTTGGCAAGCAAGGAGATCAAACTAGTCAATCTTAAGGGAAATCAACCCTGAATAGTCACTGGAAGGACTAACGTTGAAGCTCCCGTATTTTGGTCATCTGATGTGAACAGATGACTCATTGGAAAAGCCCCTGGTTTTAGGAAAGATTGAAGGCAGAAGGAGGAGAGAGCATCAGAGGATGAGATGGCTGGACGGCCTCAATGACAAAATGAACATGAATTTGACTCTGGGAGGATGGTGAGGGACAGGGAGGCCTGGCGTGCTGCAGACCATGGGGTCACAAGAAGTCGGGACACGACTGGCTGACTGAACAGCAACAAACACAGATTGAAGGTGATGATTATCTTTGATGTTAAAACACTATCATTAAATTTTTGGTACAATTTGAAATCAATTGATATCAATAAGTTAGGGTAGTCTACTCAAACGGTGTCAGCTGGAGGTACATTTCCCAGTTCAATCTATCAAATATTTTATGCATGACTTCTCTGGCTGAAAAATATTAACTACATTTGCATCCATCTTAGCAGTCACCGTGCAAAAACAGTGAGAGTTGCCCTGTCACAAGCAAATGTTGATCAGAATATATTGCCTGCAGACAGATCAAAATGCATGGAAAGTGTCCTCCCAAAGGGGTCTACAAATATGTATGTAGTTACTACATTCCTGAGTACCCTGACGGCAAATGAAACTATTCAAGGAAAATGTATTACCAAGAAATCTACGTATAAAGTATTCCGAAAGGGGGTGCTTTAAGGCATTTATTGAATGAATTCTTCTACAATTTTGAATTTAAACACTACTTTCTGCATATAATACCTAACACATCTCCAAAGCATGTTTACACACATTATTCCATTCAATCTTTCCTGATAACAACCTTCCTGGAAGTAAAAACAGTAATATTTTTCTTGCCAATCTATTTTACAGTAAGGAAAGAAATAGAGGTTAAGTCTAAGTTTCCAGACCTGGTCAGTGGCAGGGTTAGGACTCTATCTCAAGACATCGCTCTCTGAGTTGAGTGTCTTTTCATTATGGCCCGAGGCCTCTAAGTGGAAAGGTAAATTGGTAAGACTAAGCAATACTACCCTTCTTATATCAAGCTTGTGCTCTACAAAGACATCTTCAGCACAGGCTCCTGGCTGGATGGGCCCAGGCAGTTCTGTGCATCTTCTTCAGTTAAACATAAGCATACATACCTCCTGTGCCTGGTGTCTACTTTGTCCCCAAGCTTTCACACAGGCCCAGTTCCATTCCCTGTATCTTCTGTTAAGTCACTGGCAAGCAATGCCAATGGACAGAAAGGTACTTTACCATGCAGTTCCCCGAAAGGTTCACCTACAAAATGAGTCATGTGATCTTTACAACATCTCCCCAAGGTAGGTAGGTCAAGATCATTATCCCTAACTTAAACAAAAGACAGCTGGAGCACAAGGAGGTCAAGAGACTAGATGGAACTGCTAAATGGCAGACCGGGGTTTAGAATCCGTATCTCTTTATTGCAACGCACAGCATTTTCCATTCTACCACATTTGGTGGGATGATACAGCACTAATTCATGTATCTGTAGATTTATTTAACAAATATTTAAGGGCACAGACGTATCAGGATGTGTAGAAGGTTGTGGGGAGCTGGAGTAGAGGACAAAACAAACACGGTCTCTAGCCCCATTAACTTGACAGTTTGTGAGGACACAGATTAAAGGACATAATCGCAAACTGTGATAATGGCTCAGAAGCAAAATAATCAAGAGCCATGAGCAAATGGAACAAGGAGCCCATACTTAGGTGAGAATGGTAGAGAAAACTTCTTTGAGGAAGTTATGTTTAAGCTGAGACAGGAAGTCAGTCAGGTGACGGGGGAGGGAGAAGAGGGCTTCTTGCAAAGGGAAGCAGGCAGAGGGAAAGAGGTGCAAAGGCCCCGAGGCAGAAAATACCTTGGACAAGAGGGCCTTGTGCTAGGAGATGGAGCTGAAAAGATACTTCAGAGACAGAGGAACACATAGCCTCAGTGTAGACTGAAAAAAAAATTGGCTTTTATCCAAATCTAGGAGCCACTCACTTAAGCATTTTAATGCTGTGACCTGACTTGCATTTTTAGAAGATCACTTTGACTGCTGTCCAGTCTAGGCAATGAATTGGAGGGAGACAAGAGTGATAGTGAGGTGAGACTCCTCCGGTGGTCCAGGGGTTAAGAATTCACCTTCCACAACAGGGGACGCGGGGCAGATCCCTGGTTGGGTAGCTGAGATCCCACATGCCATGTGGCCACTGAGCGGGTGCTGCGACTGCAGAGCCCGCACACCACAACCGCTGGAGCCTGGAGCTGGAGCCTGGGCCGCAATGAAGGATCCCACATGCTGCAACTAAAAGAATCATGGTGAGGACATGATTTAGATCATGCACGGCGGTGGCTGGTACAGGGTAGTGACCACACTGACAGAGAGGAGTGACTGTGAAGAGATAAAGACGTTTGATCAGGCAAATCCAAAGGACCAGGCAAGTGGATGTCTGAAAGTCTAAGCCCCACCTTCAACATCTTAACCTCAAGTAAATATTAAAAGCAAGGCATGAATCTGAAGTGAAGAGACAGTCAAGTTCTCTTGCTGGCTGTGGCAGCTGGCTACCTTTCATATATACGTTAGCTGTCTCCATATCACTTTGAGCCAAATATAGAAGGCACTCCCCAAACGCTGCTACAACAGACTTTCTAACCCGTTACCAAGACTTGGGACCCGGGAAACTGGGACACAGCTGACACTAGATTGCTGAGAACCATTTCCCAAGGTCAGAGATGATTCCCTATTTAGTAAAGCCTAAGACCAAATTGAAAAGCATTCTCATTCCACAAAGGCAAGCGTTCAAACGTCTTTTTCTTTCAAAGAAAATTCAGATGACATTATCTAAGAACAGCATGAACACATTTATATAGCTTCCGTGCTTTATGTTAATTTAAGAATGAAAAATAAACCATCTTGCCATTTTCAGTTCCAGTACTGAGTTGTGTAACACTTGAACACTCACCCTTGGATTTCTATACCCCAAGAACTGAGGACTGGAAAGAACATGTAGGAAGGAGCATGGGGAGACCCACAAAAACTCACAGCCACGACAGCTACTCTCACATCTGTCTTCTGCAAAAAGGCAAGGATCTTTTTGCCACAGCCGAGTCCCCACAGACACTGCTCTCAGGACTGTGATAGCCATTCGCACCCAAGCATTGGTGAGACCCTCTCTAATATATACACAGATTCAAGCCTGGAAGGTATCTTATTGTTTCCTGAGGCACAATTCTGGGTGAGAGGGAAAGCTTGGTTCGAAGTTCTCACTATACAGACATGACTCTAGAGCATGAGTTGCTAAAAGAGAAGCGTGTTCAGGAAGTCTGCATTTGTGCTGAGTCATGTCCAAGTTTTTGCGACACCATGGACTGTAGCCCGCCAGGCTCATCTGTCCATGGACTTCTCCAGGCAAGAATACTGGAGTGGGCTGCCATTTCCTACTCCAGGGGGATCTTCACCACCCAGGGATCAAACCCACATCTCCTGCTTGGCAGGCAGATTCTTTACCACTGAGTCACCTGGGAAGACCCCAAAGTCTAGAAGCTCTGATTAGGCAATCTGCAAACAATCCTAAAGAGAAAAAAGTGAATGTTGCTATAGAAACCAATAAGGCTGCTCAGATTGTAAGAGCTCACACTCAAAGTTAGGAAGGCACAGAACCAAAAGCAAATTTTTGAAGGAAAAGCACTTAGGTTGAATACAGGAGGATGGGATGGGGAATTTCAAAGGCCAGAATGAACTGGGGATTGCAGAAATTTTATAGAAAACAAAATCAGTCTTCAAAGAGTGGGCTCTTTTGTTCAACGATCATGAACATTTTTACACAGCAAATCAAGGAAGGGCACTTCTGGTGCCTGCAGTTATGAATTATATTCTGCTTCTTTAAAGAAAATGTTCTTAGAAAAAAGTAAACGAACATTAGAAAGGCAGAATAAAAGTCCAAGATGAATAAAATGATTGTCAAGAGCAGTTAAGTGTTGGTAGCTTAGTCATGTTCGACTCTTTGCGACCCCATGGACTGTAGGTCCGCCAGTCTCCTCTGTCCATGGAATTCTCCAGGCAAGAATACTGGAGTTGGTAGCCACTGCCATCTCCAGGGGATCTTCCTAACCCAGGCAAACTCCAGGAGATAGCAAAGCGCAGGGAAGTCTGGCGTGCCGCAGTCCATGGGGTTGCAAAGAGACACAACTTCGCGACTGAACAACAACGAAGAGCAATTAGCTGACTCAAAATGAGTTCAAGTCACCTGGCATGGTTTTATCCTTTATTCCAACAACTTGGAAACTGTGTTGTTTCCACTGTTCGATCAGTTAGAGGAAGAAATCAAGGAGAACTGGGCTTCACTAGACCTCTGAGGAGGCTCTCATGATATTCTTCCTGACAAGATGGTAAATTGGGATAGAACAATGTGGAGAATTAATAATAAGCATTTCCAAAGCCTACTGATGTGTCCCCAACCTGGGGGACATAGGAAGAGGGCTGATTCATTTTCCACCCAGCCTGACGAATATGGTCTTTGACTTGAAGAGTAACACAGCGGGCAAGGTGACCACATGTGTGGTTGGGAGAACGCAGAGTGAGAGTGAATTTCCTGTCCCACTGAATCAGAATTCAATCATCTTTGAAGCTGGAGAAATAAAACAGGGATCAATAAAAGGGTCTGAACTTGGGTTGTCAAAAACAGTACAAATATAGGAAAGAGGGCAGAAGCTTAGGAGATACTGGTCAAGAAACCAAGAAACAAAACCACCTCTACAGGCTGTAGCAGACAAATAAACTCAATATGCCAGCACCGAAACCTCTGGTGTGGCCTTAGCCTCCACTAACAGAAATATGGATTAGGATGATGACAGTGGCTATCCACGATCTTGCTCTATTCAAGCCCAAACAGGTCATCTGCTGAACAATACAGGAAGTGCCTTATGCCACTGCTATAGGCTGAAGATATGTGTCCACCCACCCACCCAACTCATATATGGAAATCCTAACCCACAAGGTGATGGTATACGGAGATAGGGCCTGTGGGAGGTGATGAACTCATGAGAGAATTAATTCCCTTGAGTGGAATTAGTGTACTTGTAACAGGGATCCCAAGAGCTCTCTTGTCCTTTCCTCCATGTGAAGACAGAGTAAAAGGAGGTCAGCTGTGACCCAGGCAGTGGGACCTTATCAGACTGAATATGCTGGAGTTTTTAATCTTAGGCTTCCCAGCCTCATGAACTGTAAGAAATAAATGTATGATACTCAAGCCACCCAGTTTATGGTGATTTTGTTATAGTGGCCCACCCATAAAAGAGCACTCAAAAAAAAAAAAAAACCCAGCAAAACTCATGTATGGAGACAAGTAATCTAGATGGTAAAAAGACTGAAAACCAAGTTCCATGAGGATATTCCCCTCAGGAAAATCAAAATACAAGTAGGCAGGAGAGCGGTCTTGGAATGACGTGCAGGGGTGTGTATAGTACCTCACCTGAATGTCTCCAAAAGCTAGAACTGGCTCCAAGAGCAGAATCACCTGTCCCTACAGAGGCGTTGCCCCAGTGTCTGAGTTCACCACTGTCTGAGGATTCCGTGGAGGCGGGGTGCCATTGGACATTAATAACATAGAAAGCCTGCTGAGATGGGGACACCCCTAGTAGTCTCTTGCAAAACCAACATTCTGTTACAGAAGTTCAGTGACTAGTTCCCTGCCGCCACCAGATCTGATACTGTAACTGCCACTTCCCATTTTCTTTTTAGCATATACTCACATGCTATGGCGTTCCTTTAGCACTGTGACAGGTCACGCTCAAGTCAGCCCTTATGCCAGCCTGAGTAAGAGTTCGAGTTCTTTCTGCTCCTGCGTACACGCTGTTGCCCAGTTCATTTCTTGCAGTTTCCTATGTCAGAGATGCGCGTATGGCGTTCCCTGACCTAGACTATGTATATTTTGCTCTGATTAGAAATACAGTCTATGCTCAGTCTGAGATAACCATTCTGGTGGGGTATTCTCAGCCAAGTCTTTTTAAATCTTGGCAGTGTCTCCCTCTGGGGATTTAGCATACTGTGTGAGCAGCCTGCAATTACAGGCTATTCTTGCGGCTGTTGTGTCCACAGATGCACGGGGCTCTGTGGTTACTGAACAGAGACCAGGAGATACTATTAGCACATCCTCAGGCAATCGGGCACAAAGCAGTTTTCGCAGAGAATGGCTGCTCCTCACCGAGTATGAGGCCAGTGCTCTCAGCCTTGGCTTTGATCACTGCCTGAGCTACTTCTCAACCTCATTCCTCACTGCCGATCTGTTCTTAGATTTTCTTTTCATGAACTCTGACATCCTCTCCCCGCCAACTCTGGTCATGCCTGACAGTCTGAAATGCCTTCCTTGCCCCTTTCTCCCCACCCTGCTGAGGGGCTGGGTTCACAAGCTATTGTCCCCTAGTTATACAGCCCACCTGCTTTCATCCTCCCTGTGCGTGTGGTCCAGGAGAACTGAGGCTTCTCACGCAGAGCTCCATTCTGTCTAGTGCCATAGCTGCCTTGCCAGCCCTTCAACCATAACTTGGACCAGAGCAAGCTAACAATAAATATTTATTGCACATACACACACAAAATACTTTCCAACTGTTTATCTTCCCTAGGTGATAAGCTCCCTGAGGACAGAAAGCATTTTGTTCCAAGGTACAACATGTATTAATAATAGTAACTAACATCAACTGAGCTTTCCATATGCACGACACTCTGCTAGACACTTTAGAGGAACTGTCTCCTTTGATTTCTCCCAGCTACGTATGAGTTATATTATGATTATTCCCATTTTGAGATAAAGCAGTGGAGTCTTGGGAGAGGTTAAGTAATTTGGCCGAGGTCATGCTTCTGTAGGTGGCCCAGCAGAGGTCCAGTTTCAGACCCCAGACTACGTGAGCATCTTAAAGCACCGTCCACTCCTGCACCTTGTGCGGCCACCCTGAGGGCTAGGGAAAGAGTCACAGCCACACTCACAGATTGAAACCACACAGAATGCACAAGAATGGTTAACAGAGGTCTGCTCTATCAGACATGCAGTCCCGGTCGTGACCATTCATTGATGACTATTGTTTTGTCTTTGCAGGGAAGCCAGCTCAGGTATCTCAAATAAAGAACAAGGAAGTGAAAGAGTAGGTCTGATACTTTCCATTTTAATGTCTAAAACTATATTTCATTTACTTTCCAGTATGTATTTCCTTTTCAGAACTATTATCTCTACTGAAAGGCAAAGAATGTTCCTGAGCCCCGTCAGGGTGTCACATAAAAGTTGAGGTGGAAGACAGTGTTCTCAGAGCCCTGCCGGAGGGGAAACCTCAAGAGGAAACAATCGAGCGTGGTGTGATTGCGTGTTATGGCACAGCTGGTTTCAAGTTGATGCTTATTTTGCTTATTTTAGCATCTACCAAAGACTGAAGTAGCTTTAACACTTGATGCTTTGGGTTTTAAACTGTTTTGAGGAACCCAAGTATTCCTAAGAAAGGTCTCAGGGGAGTGGTGGCTGGTGGGTAGAGGACAGAGGCTGAAGAAAAGATTTATTGTGAAGTAATGGTTCTGCTGTTGGAAACAAAACAAACAAAAAAACAACTTAGAACCGTTACTTGAAAGGTATCTGACAAGAATGTATTCTCTCACACACGTCCCCTGGGATGCGTGGCTAGTGGGTTCTGTTCTGTTGGCAGCGAATCTTTCATATACAGGTTTGTGTCGTTACCCAGGCTTGATCTTGTCCATGGGAACCAGCGTCTTGTCCTTCTGGAGTGCGGCGTAGAGGGAAAAACGGACTGTTCCAATGAGCCACCATTTAGAGGAAGTGGTTACTGTTTTCCTTCCCTGTCCTACTCAGAAGGCTGTGGTGGTGCTTCTCTTCCTTTACCTAAAATATTGTAAATATAAATGGGATGATTAAACCAGGGGTTCAGCCCTGGCTGCATGCTAGAATATTCCATCGCACTTAAAATTAGTATTGCGAGCCAGGCTCCTCTGCAGACCAATTAAACTGGAAACTCTGGGGAGGATGTTCCCTTGAGAGCCCTGTTGTAGAATGCTTCAAGTGGCCCTGATGGACAGCCAGGGAGGACAGTCTGGATTAGGTATCTATTCTTCATTATCTCTGCTAGGGCCAAATGTCCACAGGTCTGTACAACTTCTATTACTGAGACACTTTACTTGTTGAAACCTACCAGCTTTAAAACTGGACCTCTGGTATCACCTCACACCTGTCAGAATGGCCATTATTTAAAAATGCACAAACAATAAATGTTGGAGAGGGTGTGGAGAAAAGGGAACCACTGTTGGTGGGAATGTAGGTTGGTGCAGCTATTGTGGAAAACAGTATGGAAGCTCCTTAAAAAATCAAAAATAGAACTACCATATCACTTAGCAGTCTCACTACTGGGCATACACCCAGAGAAAACCACAATTCCCAAAGACACAGGCAACACAGTGTTCATTGCAGCAATGTTTATAACAGCCAGGACACAGAAGAAACCTAGATGTCCATCAGCAGATGGATAAACAAGGATGTGGCATTATATACAATGGAATATTACTTAGCCATAAAAAAGAATGAAACTGGGTCATTTGTTGAGACATGGGTGAACCTAGAGACTTACATACAGAGTAAAATAACTTACAAAGAGAAAAACAAATATCAAATATTAACACATATATGTGGAATCTAGAAAAACTGGTATAGTTTATCTTATTTCCAAGGCAGAAACAGAGACACAGACATAGAGAAGAAATGTATGGACATCAAGGAGGAAGGCAGTGGGTGGGATGAATTGGCAGATTGGAATTGACATATATACACTATTCATACTATGTATAAAATAGATAACGAATGAGAACCTACTGTATAGCTCAGGGACTCTACTTAATGCTCCGTGGTGAACTAATGGGGGGGAAATCCAAAGAAGAGGGGATATATATACATACATATATATATATATATATATATATATATATATATAGCTGATTCACTTTGCTGTACAGAAAAAACTAACACAACAGTGTAAGTAAACTATACTCCAATAAAAAAATTTAAAAATAGATCACTGGAGAATAATTTAAGCATGCTTCTTGATGAGAAAGAAAAAATGGTAAAAAATGGAACAATTTTAACACAAAAAAATTTATATATAATATCCTTCTGTGATAGAATTTAGAAGATATAATTTAGTAGACATCATCCCAGTAGAGAGCAGACTAGGTTATGAAACATACTGTAAAGAAATTTAAAAAACTTTTTTTTTTGCAAAGATCAGGTTTGACCAGAATTACTAGGGAGGGAGGCAGAGTATTAGGTTTGCTATTTACTTGGCTAATTCCCACCTGTCCCAGATATCTTAACTTTCATTATTCATTCTGTGAAGCCTGAGCCCCAGGTTTGGATTCAGGGTTTCTGCTCCCTGCCAGAGCCTAGTGGGCATTTGGGTTGGCAACCCTTGGCCTGGAGGCAGCACAGATAAGGCCTGCTTGGTGCATTTGCGCAACCCACTGACTTTCCTGGGGGCTCTTCCTGGGCATAGATCAACGTGCTCAATTCCACTCCCTCCACGTTGTTCTCAGACAGTGGGCTGCTCCTCTGCACCATGCCACTCTGCACACCACCATGATCCTCTTGTCCGGGTTCAGCCCCACCTTGGAACACTTCTAGCTCAGGTTCTGTTTCGATTCTACTCCCATGCTCAGCCCCTCAGGTGCAGACATCCTCTGTTCCAGGCTCTCGCAGTGCTAGCGCAGCACTTGGCTCTCACAGCCGTGCCTGTACTCAGGACCCACCATCGGCGTCCTCACCCCAGACCCCTCTTAGTTCCTGGGCCCATATTTATGAGCAGCATGGGTGATGATCCACAGCATTCAAACCTCAGCAAACCACACCTGAATGCATCAGCTGCTCCCCTCCACCTCAAATGTCTTCCTCTTGTAACTCAGTTCATCTAACTCAGTATCCACACAGTTACCTTACCTCTTCCTCTGGACTTCCCTGGTGATCCAGTGGTTAAGAATCTGCCTTCCAAAGCAGGGGATATGGGTTAGATCCCTGGTCAGGGAAATAAGATCCTGCATGCCCTGGGGCTACTAAGCTCGAGTGCTCCAATTGTGAGCCCCTGCACCACAACTTGACCCAACACATGCAGACCCAACACGACCAAATAAATAGTTTTTTAAAAAAACCCCAAAACCTTACACCTCTTCTACTGCCTCACACCTCAGCCCAGATCAAGCTGATCCTCCCTCTAAACAGCTTTAATTCAAGGCCTGCTTCACCTCAAACCCTGTCCCAGCCTAGTTCAAGCTGTCATCTTTTGTTTGACATTAGGCAAACACCACCTAACTGGTCTCCCTGCCTCTGGTTTCTCTCCCCACCAATCCACCCTCTAGGTCAGCTCTGGCTAACAGAAATTTCTCAAGTCATAAAAAAGTTCTAGACCTGCACTGTCCAATATGGCTACTGAGTCCTTGAAATATAGCTAGTGAATCTGAGGAACTGACATTTTAATTTTCATTAATTTACATTTAAATTTAGAAAGCCACATGTAGTGTGTTTAAAAATACAATATCTAGGGCTACTGTTCTAAAAAACTGCAAACATGACAAATAGACATTTCTGAAATAAAATGAATCAAATATTGGGAAACGTTTAAATCTAATCACACAATTAAACCATACATATGCAAAACTGGGGGAAGCTATTTATAGCAAAGACCTGTGTATGGAGAGTCGACACTTCATTTACTGCCTAATATGTACTAGGAGCGCTGCTAGATTTTGGAGTGAACCAGACAGTCCTAGTCCCTTCCATTTCAGCAGGGCTTTACATCTTGATTAAGTGATGGTGCACTGTCAATCCTGTGTGCTGTGAGGGGTGTAACAGGGGCCAGAGCTGGGGGGCGGAGGCCAGGGCACTGCGGGGTACTATGGGAGACAACTTGCCCCAAACGGGGCAAGTATTTCTTCCTCAGAGTTTTCTATGCTGATATTTTTACAATATTTTTAAAAAGGCTTGATTTTTAGATATCACTTGTGTTTAAAAGTTTAGAAATATTTGCAAAAGACATAACTGACAACTGTAATCCAATATATACAAAGAACCCTGAGAGGTCAATAATAAGAAAACAGACCATCTGATTAGAAACTAGGCTGAACAGTACTTACAATAACCATGACATGGAAGCAACCTAGACGTCCACTGACAGATGAACAGATAAAGAAGCTGTGGTTCATATAGACAATGGAATATTACTCAGCCATAAAAGGAATGAATCTGAGTCAGTTCTAGTGAGGTGGATGAGCCTAGAGCCTGCTAACACAGAGTGAAGTAAGTCATAAAGAGAAAAACAAATATCATATATTAATGCATATATATGGAATCGAGAAAAACTGGTACTGATAAACCTACTTGCAGGGCAGGAACAGAGATGCAGAAACAAAGAACAGACTTGTGGACACAGAGGGGGAAGGAGAGGGTGAGACGGATCGAAAGGGTAGCACTGAAACACATTCAGCTCAGTTCAGCCGCTCAGTCGTGTCCGACTCTTTGCGACGCATGGACTGCAGCACGCCAGGCCTCCCTGTCCATCACCAACTCCCGGAGTCCACTCAAACCCATGTCCATCGAGTCAGTGATGCCGTCCAACCACCTCATCCTCTGTCGTCCCCTTCTCCTCCTGCCCCCAATCCCTCCCAGCATCAGGGTCTTTTCAGATGAGTCAGTTCTTTGTATCAGGTGGCCAAAGTATTGGAGTTTCAGCCTCAGCATCAGTCCTTCCAATGAACATCCAGGACTGATCTCCTTTAGGATGGACTGGTTGGATCTCCTTGCAGTCCTGCAGTCCAAGGGACTCTCAAGAGTCTTCTCCAACACCACAGTTCAAAAGCATCAATTCTTTGGCACTCAGCTTTCTTTATGGTCCAACTCTCACATCCATACATGACTACTGGGAAAACCACAGCTTTGACTAGATGGACTTTTGTTAGCAAAGTAATGTCTCTGCTTTATGCTGTCTAGGTTGGCCATAACTTTCCTTCCAAGGAGCAAGCATCTTTTAATTTCATGGCTGCAGTCACCATCTGCAGTGATTTTGGAGCCCAGAAAAATAAAGTCAGCCACTGTTTCCACTGTTTCTCCATCTATCTGCCATGAAGTGATAGGACAAAATGCCATGATCTTAGTTTTCTGTACATTGACTTTTCAGTCAACTTTTTCACTCTCCTCTTTCACTTTCATCAAGCTCTTTAGTTCTTCTTCGCTTTCTGCCATAAGGGTGGTATCATCTGCATATCTGAGGTTATTGATATTTCTCCTGGCAATCTTGATTCCAGCTTGTGCTTCATCCAGTAATGTATGAAACACATACATTACTATATATGAAATAGATGTCTCACAGGAAGGCGCTATATAACACAGGGAACTCAATGCAGTACTCTGTGAAAACCTAGAGGGTTGGGGGGTGGGAGGCAGGTTCAATAGAGAGGGGACATATATAAATTTATGGCTGACTGACCTTGTTGTATGGCAGAAACCAACACAACACTGTAAAGCAATTATCCTCCAATTAAAAAAAAACAAAAAAACACACAGGCTGAAGACCTTAACAGACACCTCACTAAAAGAAGATACACAGATGGCAAATAAGCATACGAAAGATGCTCCACATCGCAAGTCATCAGAGAAATGCAAGTTAAAACAAGGTATCACTACACACTTATTAGAATGGCCCAAATCCATATCACTGCCAACACCAAACGCTGGTGAGGATGGGGAACAATAGGAACTCTCATTCACTGCTGGTGAAAATGCAAAATAGTACCTCAACTTCAGAACACCACTGAGTGATTGGTTATAAAACTGAACATACTCTTACCATATGACGCAGCAATCACAATCCTTGGAATCCAGTGTGGTTGAAAATTTATGCCCACACAGAAACCTACATATGGATGCTAATAGCAGCTTTATTCATAATTGCCAAAACTTGGAAGCAACCAGGATGTTCTTCAGAAGGTGAATGGATAAACTGTGGTATATCCAGAAAATGTATTATCATTTAGTGCTAAAATGAACTACAAGCTATCAAAAGATGTGGAAGAAACATGCACGTTATTTAGTGAAAGAAAGCCAACTGAAAAGGTTGCATGTTGAAGGATTCCAAGTAAATGACATTCTGAAAGAGGCAAAACTATGGAGACAATAAAAAGATCACTGGTTGCCAGGGGCTGGAGGGGAGACAGCTATGAATCAGCAGAGCACAGAGGATTTCTAGGGCAGTGAAACTATTCTGTATGATGTTACACGCCATCATACATTTGTCATATGTATAATGGTGGATACATGTCATTATACGTTTGTTAAAACCCAAAGAATGTGCAACACCAACTGTGAATCCTCAATGTAAACTATGGATTCTGGATGATAACGGTGTGTCAAGGTTGCTTCATGGATTGTAGCAAATGGACCACTCTGGTGGGGGATGCTGCCAGTGGGAGGAGCTATGCATCTCTGGGGACAGAGAATAGATGGGAAATCTCCTCTCAGCTTTGCTGTGAACCTAAATGTGCTCTAAGAGGTAAGGTTAACTTTTAAAAAAAAAACAAAAGATTGCATAACATTTACCATGTGTAGTTACTGCTGTGAAACAATGAGGATGAATTATAGAAGCCCCCGGAAGATAAACAGCCATTAACAACTAAAGGTCTCATGCCTTACTTTGATGATTGATCTTTCAACTTTTATGCAGGGAATCTGTACAATACACTCAGAACTTACTGATCAGCTGGGAATATACATCTATAAAACACAAAGAAAATAAGTTTAACACTTAAATCCTTTAAGATTTGGCTGTTTGGAGCTTATTTTTCCATAAAAGTGACATGAGTGCTTAATAATTTTGTTCTTATATACTCTATGAAAACACATTTTGAAAATGCATTTTGGGGCTCAAGCAGAAATACCCTCAACACCCCTTAAACTGGAAACTCCATGACAGTAGCTTTAGGCTCAGTGCCTAGCACATACTTACTGAGTCTAAGATGCAATCAATTTTAAGATGAACCCTCAGTTTACACACCACTGAGAAAAATGTTGCCAAGTAAACCATAACATAATGCTGTCTTGTTACTTAGAGCTATTTTATGATGACTGAAAAAGCTTTCAGATAGTTAGGTTTATCATACGACACTCATGTACTCCTGTAGTAAAAAGAAAAAAATAAACTGGTTAAGGTATTCCTAACAAATCTTCTTGCTCTTTTGAATATTTTTAATTCAGTTGCTGATGTCCATTTTTTTCCATCTGATGCCCCACTGTTTCTCTGAAGTATTCTTCCAGCTGCCAGACACCCAATATGCCAATTTGGAGGCTGGTACTTTCTCATTCTTGGGCTTCCCTGGTGGCTCAATTTAAAGAATCTGCCTGCCAGAGCGGACGAGGGTTCGTCCCTGAGTCAGCAAGATCCCCTGGAGAAGGAAATGGCAACCCACTCCAGTATTCTTGCCTGGAAAATCCCATGGATAGAGGAGCCTGGTGGGCTACAGTCCATGGGGTCAAAAAAGAGTCAGACACAACTTAGCAACTAAGCTACAACTTTCTTGTTCTTACTGAGTGTCACAACAGAAGGCTTTCAGATAGCTAGGATTCATCTACCTGCTGGCCAAAACTTCCATGCACACACGTGCACATGCACAACACTGTCTTTGGAGAAGAACTCAGTTCTTGGGAAATGTTTTTAGCTTATGATTAAATTAAACAACTTCCAGCCACCAGCAACTGTGCAAGAATCACAGCAATAATCACTTCTCACAGCCCCATGTGCATGACTTTGATCTCTTTAGCATCTTTAACAGGACAGAAAACTTCAGAGCCTTTTAAGGAAACTGGGATTTTATCAGCATTTCCTGTCTAAAATTAATTTTTCTCCAAATCACAAATCACTGGAAAATAAGCAGCTGTAGCTCTAAGTTGGCAGAAAGTTTGATAAATTAATGTTCCATACCCCAGCAACAGTCCTATTTGCTGTACAGTCCTGCACAGTTTATGAATTGGACACACCAGCTACTTACTGCTTTGAAGTTCCTTTCATCTCTTTGAAAGGACTGACCAACCTCTCCTGTTTTCAAGTTGCATAATTTATTATCTGGAAGGTTATACTTTTGCCACAACTGTGTAACACAATTTCAGCTACTTATCTTCTGTCTCAGATGCTTCCAAACTCTTGTTTTTTAGGGGGGTTTTGCAGAAAAATAGTAGCTGTGGTCATTTCTCTAGCAAAAATTTTCTTCACCGATACTAAAGTCACATCCTGTTCATATAGTTCTATAACTTTCTATGTACACAAATATTTTTTATTTCAGTGTTGAATCCTGATGGACTATTTGGAAGACCTTTCATATGCAATTAATCTCATCATATATATTAAACCAACAATATATATAAACAAAACTGCTATGTTCACACCTATACAATCAGCAGTAATGACCACAATGTGTCAGTTTTGTCTAGCCAGCGGTGACAAGATGCTATCACTGTAAGACACTGGTTTTAGAGATATTAAAAAGTGTGAATGGGGTGAAAGGAATATACATCTCCAAATTGATGGAACACAGGAACTGAGGCATAAGTGAATACTCCTTTCATTTATGTAAAAAATCATTTCCAAAATGGAACCAGAAATTCCTCCCACGCTTTAAGTACACAGGCCACTCCCTCCATCAAGAGAGAAATTCACATCCCCCAATCCATTTCTACTGGGTTGGCCCAGTGGCTTGCTTTCACCAACAGAACATGGCGGAGCAGCCAGGGTCCCTGCTAGATTTCCTAACTCAGCCCAGGGAACAACTTCACTATAAAACCTCTCCTCCTATTCAAACTCAAAATTCCACACAAGCAAAGGAACCAAGCTATAGAAGCACATAATTAGCCTTAAATGGGAGCAGTAGTCACTTCAGCATTCCCTTATTTATGGATACATAATGGATGCAAAATGCTTCCAAGGTTAATTAAATGAATTACTGTAGATGTCTAAAATGAGGGTAAATTCTGTTTTCTCTTTAAAACCAATCCATCTGCGTATCAAGGCAATGTTTTCTAAGTTAATTGAATATGGAGCAGAAAGTCCTCCATGCAGACATTTTAAATTAATTCTTAATTAAGAATGCCCATGAACGTCCTCCAAGTGGGCAAAAATAAAAGTGTGGGGAGACAAAGAATAAAAGGCACACAGGAGGATGAGCATACCACTCCTGCTTTTGCTGCTTTTTAAACTGATCAAATGTTACAAAAGCTTAAAACACATCTATGTTTAGAGTGGTTTTCAAAACAATGAGAACATACACAAATAATAGCACACTTCCTACTTAATTTGTTCCTCTTGGTCCTTCCTTCTGTGTTGCTAAGAGACTGTCTTTTTCAGGACTCAAATACACAGATTTTTCCAAATTTAGAAAACAGGCGGACTTGCAAAGAAGCTTCAAAAAACCAGCCATTTAAGAGGTAAAAATTTATTTGGTAATGATCAACCCAAACAACTTCTTGAAATACATTCTCAAATGCTTGGAAAGCTCATGCAAACATCAATATTTATCATTTCCAGTCACCTGGCTTCCTTGGTTTATACACATTAAAATTTGTAATACTACTTTACTTCTTACTGAAGGGAAAATGATAGGAAAGTCAACCTTCAACTGAAAGAGAAATGGTCCTTTAATTGGTTTTAAGACCATCAAGCGGCTACTGGAAGGCTTTGCGTGTTCAAGGTATGTTGACCACAATTGGGGAAAAACTGTAACCAAAGGGAAGGTAATACTTACTAACAGTAATGCATGTTATAACAGTAATTTCTTGCTCCTTAATTTAGTAATGGGTCATACAGTATATCACATTGTTAAAACATATAAATTATAGAATTGTAGTATAATAAAAGCTTTATTCTTTCCCTTAAAATTTCTGGGTGTACTTATGTGTTTGTTTATGGTTTATTAACTGCCTGACAGATGGCCTAGGAAAAGAAACAAAAGGGTAACAGGGGCCCCAGACAACTGAAAACCCCAAACTAACAGAAATTAGAATGTAAATCAATGGAGAAATGGTTAAATTTTTACAAGTTGACAGATATGCCTTGGAGGCACACCCCCTTCTCTTTTAAAAGGACATATTTTGACAGTGTTTTTGAATATCCAAGTATTTAGGTATTAGAAGAGCTCTTGGAGGGGTACCAATCATAGGAACCACAGGGGAAGACCAGCTTTGCTGAGACAAATCAACTGCCTTTATTTTTACTGTGCTGGCCAAAAAGTTTTTCCATAAGATGTTATGGAAAAATGAACTTGTTGGCCAACCCAATATGTAAAGCAGCACAACCAGATGCAACTAGGAAGAAGACAAAGTTCAAACAGCCTTGCACCGCCCCCAGCCAGCCCAACACCTTACATTTATAAAGTGTATACAACTGTCTTGAAGAGGAAGAGGTGTAACAGGACTAAAAAGATGCGAGTGTAACCCCAACTTTGTCAGGCAAGCCATGTAATTTCTCTGAGTAATGATTCCTCATCTGGATCAGATGGGAAAGACATGTGTGGAAGGTGTGGTGGGAGAGGGAAGGAGCTCATGTCCTCTGAGCATCTCCTCTGTGACCGGCGTCCTCCTTACATGACCTCATCTAAGCCTCACACCAGTTGTCAACTTCACAAAGAGGGTGGCGAGGCCAGGGTAGGTAGCAGAGATGGGATGCAAAATCTCAACTCTGGCTTCAGAGCATTCCCACCCAAATGCCAAGTGTACCTCACAAATTCTGTTTCCACAGTAAGGACCAAACTTAGGCACCCCCTTCTCAGTGCTCCCACACGTTTCCATCTCCGTGTTGTGACAGAGTTTCCAAGTCACGTCTCCACTCTCATCCTCTCCTGCAAAGTCTCAACCTTTCCCCTTCACCACCACCCCTAAACCAAGAGCTGCCCCTTTGTTTTCTCAGGGTTACTAAAAATCCCACATCCAGAGAATGCGGAAGATGTGGAGGCTAAAAACAGTGGGGTCACTCATCACTCTCTCCACGTCACCCGTCAGGTTTCTGTGACAGGCAGTTTGCTCAGATCGGAACAACACAGACCCCAGCCCTGCATGCTTGGCGCCTGTGAAACGTCATGGAGACATGCCTATTTCACAGCGAGTATTCGTCTTCACTGATACCACATGTCCCCAAGTCTCCAAAGTCACTTTTCAAAACCCTTAGGAGGTGACTTTATATTTAGAGTGAAGGAACAATTATCAGCAACTGAATCCGTTCTCCGACTTCTATTTTTAAACTACTCAAACTGGAGGAAATGACTTAGGACCATCCATAATGGAACTTGCCGTCAGGTGTCATAAAAAGCTTGCCACCTCACAGCCAAAAATCTGAAGTGAGCCAAAGGGAAGCCACGGCAGTTTATGTCCTCCGGCAACAGAAGTGTTTGGGGGAAATTATGTTTTTGTGCTGATGGGAACTGCCAGCAGTGCTTGCTCCAAAATGATACACGTCTTTATAGAAGCTGCCTGACTAAAGTGCAACCACAGTATCATACAGTCACTTACTGTTAAGGCTATCAAGCTGAATTAAAAGAGCAGAGCTGTCTTCCAAGTGAGATGCATCCTGAACAGCCCTAACAGGGAAAGGAAACCCTTCCTATGCACTGGAGCCCACCCGCCATTCCCCCAACCCTTACCCCCAGCCTCTCCAATCCACTCTCGAGCCCCCTATAATGGAAACACATGAAGTCTTAACCACTGGACCACCAAGGAAGTCCCTTTAGTGTTGTTATTACTCACACTGTTTAATTAGTGCCTATTACATACTGTAGCTGCCCTGGTGGGGCTTCCCCAGTGGCTGAGACAGTAAGAATCTGCCTGCAATGCAGGAGACCTAGGTTCGATCTCTGGGTAGGGGAAATCCACTGGAGATAGGAATGGCAACCCACTCCAGTATTCCTACCTGGGGAATCCAAGGGACAGAGGAGCCTGGCAGGCTACAGCCCATGGGGTTGCACAGAGCCACACATAACTGAGCAACTAACACAGACACACACAGACACACACAGACAAACACACACACACAGACACACACAGACACACAGACACACACACAGACACAGACACACACAGGCACACACAGGCACACACAGACACATAGACACACACAGACACACAGGCACACACAGACACAGACACACAGACACAGACACACAGACACAGACACAGAGACACACACACACAGACACACACACACAGACACACACACACAGACACACACACACACGGTGGCAAGGGGCTTTGAGAATAAGGAGCCTCTGCTCCAGGCATCCCAGAGGCTCTTGAATATCATTCACTCTAGAGGTGAAGGTGGATGGGTAAGTGCAAACAGGGAGGTTTTGATTCCATTTAAGGCCAAGAGGGGAATTCTATAAGCGATGAATTCTGACACAAGCTCTCAAGATTAAGATAAAAGGAGATAATTAAATGACAAACAAATGAGAAATAATACAGTATACCGTGGTTTGTTTACTTTAGAGCGTGCCTCATAAACCAATTTAGAGCACTGAATAACCAAATAAATGTGTTTTTAAATGTGTAGGATTTCTAAAATATTTACAAAGCAGGGATACTGTGGCACTGTTTGTGACTGCCCAACAGTCGAATGTTTTCCAGACTAAGCACATGGTCCCAGGGTTTCTTCCTCGCCCTCTTGAGCACAGCTTCTTGAGAACCAAAGTTAACAGGGTGCCCCCACTCCCACCTGGTCAGAATTCTGACTTTCCCTTGTTGGCTGAGGTCCTGGACAAGTCACAAAGAATCAGTTTGTCATCTATATGGTAACACTCCCAACAGCTACTCTGAGGACTGTTTTGTTCAGTCACTAAGTCATGTTCGACTCTTTGTGACCCCATGGACTGCAGTATGCCAGTCTTCTCTGCCCTTCACTATCTCCCAGAGTTTGCTCAAACTCATGTCGATCGAGTCGGTGATACCATCCAACCACCTCATCCTCAGTTGCTCTCCTCTCCTCCTGCCCTCAACCTTTCCCAGCATCAGGGTCTGACCCAATGAGTCAGCTCTTTGCATCACGTAGCCAAAGTATTGGAGCTTTAGCATCAGTCCTTCCAATGTATATTCAGGGTTGATTTCCTGTGGGATTGGTTGGTTTGATCTCCTTACAGTCCAAGAGATTTCCAAGAGTATTCTCCAACATCACAGTTCAAAGCCGTCAATTCTTCAGCACTCAGCCTTCTTTATGGTCAAACTCTCACATCCATACATGACTACTGGAAAAACCATAGCTTTGAGTCTGCAGACCTTTGTCAGCAAAGTGATTTCTCTGCTTTTTAATACACTGTCTAGGTTGGTCATAGCTTTTCTTCCAAGGAACAAGCATCTTTTAATTTCATGGCTATAATCACCATCCACAGTGATTTTGGAGCCCAAGAAAATAAAATCAATCACTATTTCCACTTTTTCCCCATCTATTTGCCATGAAGTGATGGGACCTGTGGAGGAAGAAATGGCAACCCACTCCAGTATTCTTTCCTAGAGAATCCCATGGACAGAGGAGCCTGGTGGGCTGCTGTCCATAGCGTCGCACAGAGTCGGACACGACTGAAGCGACTTAGCAGCAGCAGCAGATGGGACCTGATGCCATGATCTTTGTTTTTTGAATGCTGAGTTTTAAGCCAGCGTTTTCACTCTCCTCTTTCACCCTCATTAAGAGGCTCTTTATTTCTGACAAAACATGGTCCACTGGAGTAGGGAATGACAAACCACTTCAGTATTCTTGCCTCAAAACCCCCATGAATAGCATGAAAAAGCAAAAAGATATGACACTGGAAGATAGCACCCCAGATTGGTAGGTGTCCAATACACTGCTGGGGGAGAGTGGAGAAACAGATCCATAAAGAAAGAAGAAGCCAGGCCAAAGCGGGAGCAATCCACAGCTGTGGATGTGTCCAGTGCTGGACATAAAGTCCAATGCTGTAAAGAACAGTACTGCATAGGAACCTGGAATGCTATGTCCATGAATCAAGGTAAACTGGAGCTGGTCAAGCAGGAAATGGCAAGAGTGAACATCAGCATTCTAGGAATCCGTGAACCAAAATGAACAGGAATGGGAGAGTTTAATTCAGATGACCATTGTATCTACTACTGTGGGCAAGAATCCCTTAGAAGAAATGGAATAGCCCTCATAGTCTACTTTGATGATTAAGAAAGATAATACAAGTACAATCCTTAACCCAGTGCCTGGAACATAAGAAGGGCTCAAAACTTGAGGTCCTCATGACTGTAGTATATATTGTCACTCCACAGAATGATAGTGGCAACTGAACTGGTAAGGATCTACTTGAGATGGAGGATCCACTCATGATTTGAAACAGCAGCCACAGTTTGGTAATAACTATACGGGTACAGGTCTATTTCCCAAGGGGAAATGAGTATCTCCCTATTAAGGGGGCTGAAATCATCTATTTAGACTACACATTTGATCACCACTTTTTAATGGTCCTTAGGTAGCAGCCAAATTGGTGGGTTTGGGGGGACTTGACCATACTGTCCATCATGGATATTTCACTTTGTGAGTCAACTCTAAAGGCTACTGCTAACCCCTTCCTGAATGAAACATGGACAGCCTAGGTAATATATACTGGTGAGAGTCAACTGCATTTCAGAAACCATCAGAATCCTAGTTCTTTCCACTTAAAGTAACCAGCATGATTCATTCCTTTGGAGATGCCTCCATCAACCAACCTCAAATATGAAAGCCTCTTTAATGCTTTAAAATTAAGATAAAAACAGCTGGTGAAGGGGTGGAAGCCTGTCAGTGCAAATACGCTAAAAGGAGATCACAGAGCTTGGCTCAAGACAAAGCAACAGGGAGTCAATTACACGCTTGGTCCAAAAATACCCTGAATTATTACTTTAAGACACCCATCCTTGATGCAATCACATCCTCCATATTTTAGTGATTTTGTGACATCTGAAGTAGGAAAATAACAATGGTGGATAAAACGGATTCTAGTTAAGTAGCAACTAGGCCTAAGAATCAGGTATTACCTAACCACTGAGGATAAGAATTTTGTACACATTTTTAGATCCAGCAGGATAGAAGATGACTGAGAATTTCCAGCCACCCCAATTTCTCCAGTGACAGAAAAAAATGAAAAAATGAAACACTATCAACTTTAAATTTGCAAATATGAAAAGTACCAAATATCCAGTATCATGACTAGTTGCTGCTGCAGGGAGCAGGGAGGGAGAGCAGAGGGGTGCAAAAGCTAAAAGAACTGAACACTTCCAAAAGCATTATTTAGGGACCAGGTAATACAAGAATGTTAGTTCAAAAAATCTGTAAGAGGGCCATCAGTTTCTAGAAGAGAAGTGGGAAATATAAGGGCAACTCTAAAATACGGGGTACACTTGAGATGTGAACATTCAATCTAACTACTGGGTAATATATTTCTTTTTGAGTCACTCTGAAACAGAAAAGTCTTCATGATTGATGAAACCTGATACCATAAGAAGAATAGGACACTGAAACATAATACGTAGAACAGTCTTTTGGACTCTGTGGGAGAGGGCGAAGGCGGGATGATATGGGAGAATGGCTTTGAAACATGTAAATTATCAGATGTGAAACGAATTGCCAGTCCAAGTTCGATGCATGATACAGGGTGCTTGGGGCTGGTGCACTGGGATGACCCAGAGGGATGGGATGGGGAGGGAGGTGGAGGGGGTTTCAGGATGGGGAACACATGCGTACCCATGGCAGATTCAAGTCAATGTATGGTAAAACCAATACAATATTGTAAAGTAAAAAATAAATAAATAAATAAAACTAAACAGAAAAAAAAAAGAAACATAATACAAACTTGAACTGGTCAAAACTGTTCTTTCTACCACCATTTCAACTGAATTATGTGCACTGTTGTTACTTCTGTGGATCTAAGGTAGTACAGAAAAAGCCTTCAAGGCTATACTCCATTCAGCATTGAAACAAAAAGTGGCCGTGTGCACACTAAGGCACACAAAGACAGCTGTGGGGTATATAATTGATTTTGAGTAAAGCAAACATTTCGTGTGCCCTATTTTCTTGCATGCTACAACCAACTGCTTCAAGGGACATAGGAAAGGAAGAAAACTCACCAGTAGACGAAGCGCTGCATACTTTGTCTTGATAAATGTACAAAGCATTGCTGACAGATGCCAAGCAACAAAAATGATGGCAGGAGAAACTGCCTCCCTTGGTAACAGAGGAAAGACATTTCAAAGTCACAGACCTATGCAGGAGTCGCCCAGGATCATCAGCGTGAGCGCCTGTGTTCCAGTTAAGTCTACAGTGTTTGGTTTTTTTCTTAGTGGTTTATAAAAGAATAGTGTATCTAAAACCATGTTGTTTTAATATATGAAACGTTAATTTCTTGGAAAAATCAGACCTCCACATTTTACAAGAAAAACTTTCCAGCAAGTCCAACAGCTGCAATGACTTTCTGCCATGCCTGCCTGCAACCGTCATGTTACCCCCAAGTAGCAGAGATGACTTCAGAGACTGACTTCCTGCCTTCAAATGGTGGTGTGGCTTACTCGTTGTGTGACTCTGGACAAGTTACTTATCTTTTCTGCGCTTCAGTATCTCCATCTATTAAATGGGGATAATAGTACTTATTTCATAGGATTGTTATAAGAAATGAATGGCACAATAGTTTGGGATAATAACTGGGACACAGTTGACACTGTATAAGTACTTGTTACATAAAACGGGCACCTAGAATTTGGGTTCAAACTATTCTCCAAAGGAAGGAACCAAGGATTTGTAAATAATTATTTGTAAATATGTATTCGTAAATACATAAATAATTATGTATCTTGGGGCAGGGAAAATTAACGAGAAAAGCCCAGCCAGTTATTGTCAGAAAGGCAGAAGGCATTCCGAGAGATTACGAGTAGTGCTGAAAGGACAAATCCCTGGCCAAGACGGGATAAACATGGACATCAAAGGCAGTAACCCAGGGACTTCCCTGGTGGCACAGTAGATAAGAGCCCACCTGTCAGTGAAGGGGACAGGGGTTAAATCCCTGGTCCGGGAAGATTCCGCATGCCATGGAGCAACCAAAGCCCATGCACAGCTACTGAGGCCACATGCTGCAGCTTCTGAAGCCCGTACGCCTAGAGCTTGTGCTCAGCAACAAGGTAAGCCCCCACAATGAGAAGGCCACGCACTGCAACGAAGAGCAACCCTGTTCTCTGCAACTAGAGAAAGCCCATGCTCAGCAAAGACCCAGAAGAGCCAAAAATAATTTTTTTTTTTTAAAAAAAGGTCGTAACAATACAAGAGTGCTAGATGTACTGTTTCTTCTATTAAACACAGGCAAACCTTGTCTTAGCACACTTGTCTTTCTGTGCTTCAGAGATACTGCATTTTTACAAACTGAAGGTTTGTGACAACCTCACATCAAGGAAGTCTATCGGTACCATCTTCCCAACAGCATTATTTCCATTATTTCTAAATTAAGATGCCTGCATGTGTATAGGACATCACCCTGTGGCACACCTAGTAGACTACCAGAGAATGTAAACATAACTTTTATTTGCACTGGGAAACCAGAAAGTTCGTGTGACCCATTTTATTGCAGTATTTTTGTGATGATCTGGAACTGAGGCTGTAGTATCTCCAAGGTGAAGGTGAAATCGCTCAGTCGTGTCCAACTCTTTGCGACCCCGTGGACTGTAGCCTACCAGGCTCCTCCGTCCAGGGGATTCTCCAGGCAAGAATACTGGAGTGGGTTGCCATTTCCTTCTCCAGGGGACCTTCCCAACCCAGGGATCGAACCCAGGTCTCCCACATTGAAGGCAGACGCTTTAACCTCTGAGCCACTAAGGAAGCCTGTGTTCCTTTAAGTAGAGAAAGGGGATGTGGGGAACTTCCTAATACTGGTCCTAGCAAAGGTAGAGTAGACCAATAATAATTTAAAAAAAAAAAGGCGTTAGTGCACTCTATAACTGGGGGAAGAAAACTGAGAGGTGATGAATTAGCTAAGTGTTTTACAAGGGGCACTAACTGCAGACGTCACGCCTCACCTCCTAGATGACACCCCTGGACGGCTTTGTTAATTGGAGTTGGGTGGTAATAAAGCACATGTAAGTTTCCAATGACGCACAGAGACCTGGCAAACATGAGGGTGAGAGCCCAGTGAAGCCAAGTTTGGAGAATAAAGCTTTCTGGTGGGGAGCACCATGCTGCAGGAAACCTAGGGCTTATACGGAAAGCACGGATCAAAAGCCTTACTGATGTAACAAACAGGCTTAGCCAGAAGACCAGTGGCTTGCAGTTGATAAATATGGGTGACCAAAACTCAACCAGCTGGTAACTAGATCCTGTCATTTCAGCTGATCAGACTATTTCTCCAGCTCTGATAAGGTTTCTGTAATTGTGAAATTGTACAATGGCATTATTATATCCCTTGGAAAGTGTCAAAATGGGCCTTGCTCTAACACTAAAAGTTATCAAAATATATGTTGCTCAAACCCCAGAAAGTAAATGAACAAGAACAATAAATGAATACCCATGGCATTAATATTTTAGAATAGGTATAACTGTGTTGAAAAGAGAAAGTGAAAGTCACTCAGTCGTGTCTGACTCTGTGTGACCCTACGGACTGTATAGTCCATGGACTTCTCCAGGCCAGAATACGGGAGTGGTTAGCCTTTCCCTTCTCCAGGGGATCTTAACAACACAGGGATCGAACCCAGGTCTCCCGCATTGCAGGTGGATTCTTTACCAGCTGAACCATAAGGGAAGCCCTGTTTCATAAACACTGGATCTTTGTATGCTGGTTACAGTGTTTGGAGTATTCAAAAGTCATTGTAGTTTACATTGTTCAAAAGATTTAAGTCTATAACCACGTTTAAGTAGATTAAAGAACTGTTTAAGAAACTGACTTTAGGATTTGATTTTGGATATAAGTTTAATAGTTTAAGCACTCAAGTCCCCATAGTAGAAGGTGCTTCTATGGGTGAACAAAAGCCTTTGGGCAGTAAAGACAATAAAAGTAGGTCACCAACAGAAGGTCCAGAGGGTGTAAACTGTATTCCTCCACATGAAAGGCTATCCAGAAATACAGCAGTCTACCTCTTGCACAACAGCCTGAGGGAAACAAAAGATAAGGCAACAACAGAAGAAAACAGGAGAAAGAAATGCTACACAGAGGGTACGGGTTCTTCCATAGTTGGTCTCTTAAAAGTAGGACATGGGAATAATTGGAAATTAACCACAATAGACTCAAGGGTCAGTTCGTTGTATAAATGTAATCAGACATGTATAGTGTAACAGCAAATTCCTTCTCTTTCAGCTTTGCAATAAAATGAGTCTGAACTGATCAGGAATGCTAATATGCCTAGAGCAATTAAATGCCACATGGAGTTTTAGATATGAAAAAGGGCAAGTTGGAGCTGAGAATGTCTCGGAAGATTCCGCTGACCCGTTTCCCCCAAAGAAGGGGTTAAACCAAAACAGATCACCTCCTAATCCTCAGGTCTACTCACCCTGGCAACTTCTCTCTTTACAAAACTAGTGCTTTTCTTTGGAGAGGCTGGAGAGTATTTTTTCTACAGCTCTCTCTCCTGTACCCCCCCTCCCACTCCACCACCGCCACCTAAGACAGGCACTCTAAGAGCATGGATTGCCAAGCACCATGTGCGGGAATTTCCACTGTCATCTCATTTCACCACCATGAATCGTGGGAGCTAAATATCATCTCCCTGGTTTTATAGATGGAGAAACTGGAGTTCCGAGGACATGAGCAAACTGCAATTCTTCAGAGGAATTACATGTCCAGGCCTGCTGCCAAAGCCTGCATGCTCTCTCATTGTCCTGTCCTTTGGGTTCTCTGCCTCTTTCTTTATACTGGGGCTGCCTATCAACAGTTCTTTCTCAGATGAATTGCAAAGTCAAAAGCCTTGATTCTGAAACTAAAGTAAAAGCACTATAAATAAGCCCCTGATCTAATTTTTCTTTGTTCATTCAATGAATATTTCTTACATAAAGGGCTGTAACGACCCCAGCCTGGATCTCAACAGCTACCTGTGCAACTTAAAAAACTATGTCATACCTGTACCAAGAAATGGCAGGAATATTCATTATAAGCTGTCTACAGCCAGACACAGGGCAATGAGCTCTTCAAACCAGCCTACTCTTCAGCTTCAGGTCTGGAAAAGGGTGCCTAGCAACCCCCACCTGCCCTCAGATGACAGAGATCTCCTCCCCCCTCTTCATGACCATTCTTGCCACGCTCTCTCTACATTCAATCAGGGCAGAGTGCAATAACTTTAAAACCAACCTCTGAAGCTATTAGGGCAACATTAATTAAGATCATTTTTTAAAGCCTGAGGCAGAAGAGAAATTAACCTTCTACTTATTTTAAAATATAGGAGAAAACTGTTGAGGACAAGCAGAGGACAACCTGCTCACTAATTTGCTTATAGTCACAAGCATGCATAGCTCACAGGTCACTTGGAGTTGAGTTGTGCTTATTTTTTATTTCATTTTTAAAAGCCTATTTGAAATGGCAAGAAAAACATATTTCTACTAACCAAGAGTTATTCATTATCTACATTCTGAATACACACTCGGAGGGGAAACCCCCAAGAATCCCACATAAGGTTGGGTAGGATGTCGACTGCACAAATATGCTGAGGAGCCAAGCTGTGTATGATAGGAAGGACTGCATTCACCTGGAGGAATAGACTCCTCTTTAAAACTCATACATAGGTTCCACATAGCCAAGAACAGCTCAATCACTCATGAGGTCCATTTGCAAGATGAAAACATGGGGGGGGTGGTCTCTGTTCAAAAATTATACAAATTTTAAGAAGGCAAGCATTTAGCCAAGCACAGGACTCTTCTCCATGTGTGAATTGCTCACTTATGAAGCAGGACCTGCATCTAGGCTAGTGATACCCTGATCACAATACACAACACAGAAGAAGAATCACTAGATGAACTTGTTTGTTTTACTTTTACCAAGCAAGGATAATTTAAAGCAAAACTTGAGAAACACCTTTTACTCTCACACTCCCAAAAGTGTGAAACCTCATGAAACAGGCCAATTTGGAAAAAAAAAAATATGTTTCTTGTTCTTATGCAAAAAACATTGCTCGGATGACACAAGAAAAGAACAAAAAATTTAAGGTAATCACTGAAATAAAAACTTTCATTTTCAGTAGCGAAAAGCAAATACCACAAAAAGCTAAATTAGTACTCCAGAGAAGCAAGATTGGGCACCCCAAAACATCTCTGGCATTAGATTATTTTTGAGCTGAAAACAATCATGACCCAAAAGATTCAGGAAGAAACTTTGATCTCCTCCATAACTTCCCCTTACTAGAGAGAGAGCTTGTTTCCAGAACAGAGCTATCACCAGATATTGGTGGACTAGGTGTTGGGGGTGGGAAGATTCTTAGAGATCAGAGTCCACTCTGTGTCCCATTGTCTCTGCAAGGCCCAGCAAACATTGACCAAATATTTACTTTTCCATCTTCACAGCAATTGCCTTCCTCCATTTGGAAGTCTCAAGCCTCTACTCCCGACATCCTCTTTTGTCTTTAGCTGAAGACGATTTCAAAGTGAGGTTTCACCCATTTTGATGAGTTATTCAGTTTCCCTAAATCTTCTCCATGTATACAGTTTCCCTAAATCTTCTCTATTAAACTTTTGTTCAAGCTTCTCCTGTTAATCTTTCTTATGTCAACTAAATTCTTAGACCGGCCAGAAGCACCCAGAAGGGCAGAGGAAAATTTCTTCCTTCTCTGCAGTACCATAAGCAATAGACAACCTTGAGACACTACCCCAGAACATAGGAATAGTGAATAAAGAAACTAAAAGGATACAGGCTCACATACAAATGAAAGAGTCCTGGCAATCCACCCCTGGAATACAAGCTTTCTCAGTAAAGGAAAGTTGTTATTATAACACCACATTCTGCAAGGAGTCATAAATGTATTTTAATCATAAAGACAGCAGACCCAATAGAGAAAAATCAGTAATAAAAAGTACAATCTAAGAAAATGTCTCAGAATATAAAAGCCCAAAGATTGAAACTGTGCTTTTGATCTGTGGTGTTGGAAAAGACTCTTAAGAGTCCCTTGGACTGCAAGGAGATCCAACCAGTCCATCCTAAAGGAAATCAGTCCTAAAGGAAATCCTAAAGGAAATCAGTACTGAATATTCATTGAAGGACTGATGCTGAAGCTAGAACTCCAATAATTTGGCCACCTGACGTGAAGAACTGATTCACTAGAAAACACCCTGATGCTGGGAAAGATTGAAGGCAGGAGGAGAAGGGGATGACAGAGGATGAGATGGTTGGATGGTATCACTGACTTGATGGACAGGAGTCTGAGTAAGCTCCAGGAGTTGGTGATGGACAGGGAAGCCTGGTGTGCTGCAGTTCATGGGGTAGCAAAGAGTCGGACACAACTGAGCAACTGAACTGAAGATTGAAAATTGTGAGTGTTGATGGAAATCAAGACAAAATTAAAGCCACACTTTGTAGACTTCCTAAACAATACAAATATGGTCAACCATGCAAGTGTCCTTATAAGGGTGAGACAAGAGAAATTTGACACAGACACACGAGGAGGCAATGTGACCCTGGAAGCAGTGACTACAGTGATGCAACCACAGGCCAAGGAATGCCAGCAGCACCTGAAGAAGCCGGAAGGGGCAGAGAATAGATTCTCTTTCACCTTCAGAGGGAGGGTGGCCCTGCCAATATCCAGATTTCAGGCTCCTGGTTCCAGAACTGCAGGGAAAAAATTTCTACTGCTTTAAGTTACCCATTTCGTGCCTTTTTTTTTTTTTTTTCAATTTACTGCAGCCCTAGGAAACCAATGCTTTAGGCATTATGTAACAAAGACTTTCCATGTACAATAAAGTTCCAAGACATTGCTCCTCTGGCCCAAAAGTCTCAAGCTGGTAGAGGACACAGGGCTAACACACCTGATATTTATACTGGAGTAGACAACCGCCAAGCTAGAGTCCTGACCAGGAGGGGTTGGGATCTGTAGCCGGATGCAGGAACTTTTAGCTAGCTGGCTTCATGGAGCTATCTCAGCTATTTTTTGACCTTTACAATAATGACTCCTTGATTTTAGGCAATGAAATTTCTTTGAAACTAACGGGGAGTATATTATGCTGCCGCCAGGAAATGCCTCTTTGGCATAAGGATTATCTTGAGCTGGATTTTTTTTTTTTTTAAAGGAACAACAAACACCAGAGAAGCTCTGAAAACCTAGCAGAAGTTGACCTTCATAAGAGACAGTTATGTATATAAGGGAAATCTCTGTAAGGATGTCTCCCTCCTGGAACCAGGAAGAGGTAAATCTAACTTTCTAGAAATTTTTATCAGTGGAGAAGGCAGCAATTCAACCCTATGCAACAACCCTACCCTTATTTACTGTGCTTTTCCAAGTGACCCTCTCCACGTCTTCTTTTATCTTTAAGGTGATAGCTTGGGCCATTTGGTTAGTTTTCTTAGGTATCTCCTACGTATATGTTAAGGGAATCATTGACTGAAACCACCAATAGTAACCACTTGCATGAGTTATCTTACAACAGGAAGTCCTGGTAAGGAATGCGGAACTAACACGCTACCACCAACTGAAAGAATTCAGGAAAGGTCAAAAGGACAGAGAAGACTCCAGTCCATATGTCCTCCCAACCTGCCAGAATCTTTCTCACTGGAATCCATCTTTGAAAAGCAATGCACATGCCACTGGGAAGGCCTCTGAGTCAAGAGTGATTGGCCAGAGACAACCTGGAAACTAGCCCTGTTACCATAAAACCTGAGAGTAAGAGCCACGTGGCAGAGCAGTTCTCCTGGGTTCCCTCACCCCACTGCTTTCCCCCGGGCACCCCTTCCCAGTAAAGTCTCTTGCTTTGTCAGCACATGTGTCTCCTCTGACAATTCATCTCAGAGTGTTAGGCAAGAGCCCACTCTTGGGCCCTGGAAGGGAGCCTTCTTCTTGTAACATATACAGGAAATATGTGCATGTGTGTGCACACACTCAGTCACTCAGTCATGTCCGAGTCTTTGCAACTGCCAGACTCCTCTGTCCATGGGATTTTAGAGGCAAGAATACTGGAGTGGGATGCCATTTCCTTCTATAGCGGATCTTTCCAGCCCAGGGATCAAACCCATGTCTCACACTTGGGCAGGTGGATTCTTTACCACTAAGCCAACCTGGGAACATTAGATAGGAAGTATACACGTGATAGGAAGTATAGATGAAGTATACACGGAGAAGGCAATGGCACCCCACCCCAGCACTCTTGCCCGGAAAATCCCATGGACGGCGGAGCCTGGTAGGCTGCAGTCCATGAGGTCGCTAAGAGTTGGATACGACTGAGCGACTTCACTTTCACTTTTCACTTTCATGCACTGGAGAAGGAAATGGCAACCCACTCCAGTATTCTTGCCTAGAGAATCCCAGGGACAGGGGAGCCTCGTGGGCTGCCATCTATGGGGTCGCACAGAGACGGATATGACTGAAGCAACTTAGCAGCAGTAGCAGCATACATGTGATTAATTTTCTCTTTAACTCCTGCAAATATGTCTTAGCATGGGAATGAGTGAGGGGCAACGTCTCAGCCAAGAACCTAGAAGGGTAGACAGAAAATTATTTTTCCTCCCCAACAGGACCCCCTCAAATCATTATTGGGAGTTTTGTCTCACTTACGGGCTCAGGCTGGGAATAAAGCAGTAAACAAAACAGACGCAGACCTTGCCCCAAAGGAGCTTACGATAAGAGTGGAGTATACATAAAATAAACAATGACAAATAACTATTTACCATGTTTCTTGTTTCCACATTTGTTTAATCCTCACAAGCACCCTAAGACTAATCCCTGGCTCACAGATGTGGAAACTGTCCTTAAGTGTCAGCTAGAAACAGCTGATTTGGAACTCAGGCCAAGTGACTCCGGAGCCCGCTGCTCACAAGACAGTATACTACTCAGCTCCTCCGGGCCTCCCTGACTTACTATTGGAAAACGGAGCCACCACTTGCTTATTTATCCTGTTTCTCAGGCCCCAAACTCTGGAGTCACCCTGAACTTCTCTTTTGCTCCGCAATAATTTACAAGCTATAAACTACACTAGTTTGCCTAACTTTTAAATCCTGCTATTTAAAAATTCTTATTCTTTCAAAAGGGAACTTGCAGTTTAATAAGTTTCTTAATCAAAGATTAAATTCAAAAGCTGTTGGGGTTGTGGGGGGGGGGGGGTTGTTACTGTTGTTTTGCGTAAGATATTTCCAGGAAATGTGTATGTGATCTTGTATAAGTCATTTACTGACCTTGCTGCTGCTGCTAAGTCACTTCTGTCGTGTTGGACTCTGTGCGACCCCATAGATGGCAGCCTACCAGGCTCCCCTGTCCCTGGGATTCTCCAGGCAAGAACACTGGAGTGGGTTGCCATTTCCTTCTCCAATGCATCAAAGTGAAAAGTGAAAGGGAAGTCACTCAGTCGGGTCCGACTCCTAGCGACCCCATGGACTGCAGCCCACCAGGCCTTACTTACTTAAATTGGCTCTTCAGAACTATTTCACAAGTGTTGGAGTCCTCCCTGTTTGCAAGCCCATTCAGCCCCTCATTTCCAGCTTCTCCCAGGCTCCTGCATTTGCTTACTAGGCCTTTGTAGGTAACTTTCCACTTTCAGGGGATCCACTGGCTGATTCCCACTAATCACCACTCATCCTTCAGTCTCAGCTTCGACTGCAAGCTCCGTGAGGGATGGGACCAGGCTTCTCTTCTCTGCTGTATCCCCAACACCTGGCACATTACCTGGCACAGAGTAAGTGTCTAACAAACCTCAAATGAATCAACTTCCCGCCTCTAACACCCCAAGCCTCCCCTTATACCAGTACTAATCACTTGATAACACAAATCGCTATTTATCTCCTCTGCTAGATTAAATTCTTAGAGGCCTAGGTTTTATCTTGGTTACTATTTAATCCCAAAGTCTTCCACAGCACCTGGCAACATCTGTTGACTAACCTTATTAAACCTTTGAGTAACTCACTTGTTTTCAATAAAAAAGGAAAAGATGTCATCTATCTCATAATATCCCTGTAAGCTTTAATGCCACAAAATGGTGATTATATTAAAGGACTCTAATTAAAACTTCAGATAATGTAGTGAAATCCACTTTATAATCTAGACAACTCATTTCCCAGAGAATTATTTCTTCACGGTCCCAACTTACTGCCTGAGATGCTAAGAAAATTTAGAATGTACATATCAACTATATTTCAATTAAATAAATACAATTAAGAAAAACAGTGAAAGAAAATCTAGAACCACTTTCATACCACAGGAAACCACTGACTAATTTTCCAAATACTGACACAATTTGCAAAGAGGTACATTAGGAAGGATGGGCTACATTATGTTGTGGTCACAAAGGCTCCTTTGCCACAAACTACATGCCCATTTCAGGATGGCTCCAAGTCTCCCCTTTAGGGAGGACAGAGCCTCCATGGTCTTGAGGGTCCCCAGTCTGCGAGAAAGGGAAGTGAGCAGCCATGTCCCAGGAGGAGAAGTGGAAATAACTGGTAAACATCATTAGCAAGCACCATGGGAGATTTGGCAGACATGTAAACATTCTATGAGAGTAGTAATTAACTTTCTCCCATTGGCATCCCAAAAGGTAACTCTGAATCAATATACACACTTAATTAATTTTTTTTTCCTTAATAAAACTAACAAGGCAGGAGACTTCCCTGGCAGTCCAATGGTTAAGACTCTGCACTCCCAATGCAGGGGGTACAGGTTTGATCCCTGATCAGGGGATTAAGGTACCACATGCTGCACAGCATGGCCAAAATTAAAAATAAAAACTAACAAGACAAATGTAGGTTATTCCAAATGATATGGCAATTCACCAAAAAAAAAAAAAAAAACGAAAACACCATAATGTAACTGAACAAGAAGAGAACAAGCTATGTTCCCAGAAAACCTACATGACAGAATTTTATTAATACACCGGGGTAGCTCTAAAACTAAAGGCAGATTTGTTCCCCAGCTGTTCATAGGTATTGGCACAGTGAGGTCTCAGCATTATCCAACTGTTTCCACCTGGCACTGTCAAAAACCATTAGCTCGTGAGTGATACATGAGCAAGGACTACTTACTATGTCCTTTACAACTCCTATAATTTGCACTCACATTTAAAACAAATCTATATTCAGACCCATGCACAGCACACAATACAGACAGGCACAGTGAAGGGACGATCATGGCAGAGGGGACCATGAGAAGTGCTGGGAAGAGAGGCAAGGCTAAAGACAAATTCAAATCCCAAAGTCATACGGATAAAATGGCCAATGGAGATGGCAAAGAGAAGTGGGGAGAGGTCTGGAGAGCCAGACCTCTTAGCACTACTGAAAGGAGATTTGTGTGCAGAAAAGGGAGCAGAGTTAGAAAATCAGAAAAAGGACCAGAAGGAAGGAGTCTCCGGAAGTGAAGAGATATGAGAGTGCATGGACTAGACAGTAAGCAGCAGCAATGACTGCTTTGGTGAGACTGTGGAAGATAAACAAATGTAAGTAACCGCTTGAACCTGCAAAGTCACCGGCGGCCTCGGGCAAGCATCTTCCCAAGGAGCACTGGGTGGACACCACATGTGGAGATGACACACAGTGGCCAAGCTGCCTCCCGCTGTCACCGCTCTGTGCGCCCGTATCTTCTCTCCTCTCCAGCCCCTCCCCTGCCTGGCTGGTTCCTTTAAGGGTCAGCTCCGGCCTCATTTCCGATGGGAAGCCTTTGCTGACATCCCTGTCCTGGGCACTGTGCTCCCCACAACGCCCTGTGTTGTTCAGTTAGACAGGTCTCCCATTAGACACCTTGCAAGAAGCGCCCTCTAACCTGTCTTTGTGCTCCTAGCACCCAAAGAGTTCTTGGCATCCAGTAGGCACTCCATGTGTGTTTCCATAAGGAAGGCAATAAAGAGCTTACGAAAAGAGAGCAACTGTGTATCCAGTAACTTAAAGGGGTTATATGGACTAGAAGATGGGATGTGCCATTTGACCCAATAGCAATGACTCTGCACACCTTCATGCAAAGGGAGGAGATGCAAGATGCTGAGATCACAAATGGAGGAAATGGAAGGTAGGGCACATATGGGTGTATGTGGCAGGGAGATGGGGTGTTAACACTTTCAGCAAAATATTTGTCTATCTAAAATGGCAGAGAATAAGAACGATGGTGTTAAAGAGGTCCCAAAGTGGAAGAGGAGCTGGTATTGAACTAAGATCCAATGGAAGGTAAGACTCTCTGTTAACACAAAAAGAGGCAGGAATGGGATTGTTAGTTGGAGGGAAAAAGAAAAGGTCTGGAAAGGCACCATGCAGACTGGTAAGGAATCAATCATAAATGAGATGGTAACAGAAGCAATATAACCCCCTTTCCTTTAAATACCCAGTCACTCCACTCCCATCACCCCTTTCAACTTTCCCCTCAAATCTATCCTTCATTTCCAGTTGAAGACTCTTCTTGATCTACACAATTAGTGTCAGACCCAGACCATTATGATTGTGCAATTCAGTACTTCCTTAACTGTGTTCCTGAAAATGTTAATAAGTGCACTTACCAAAAAAGGTGAGTAAATGGATTTCATAGTCAGATATGTTTAGGAAGCAACATATATTCTCCGTCTGCTTGGGGTTTCAAAATTCTCCACAGCGAATTAAAAGCTCTAAGAAACCCTACCAAGAAAGCTACCTAACTCTAACCCAGTATGGGTGCAGGTTCTTTCTGAGATGGCACCTATTAAATATATAATGGAATACAATAAGGAAAGCATGATTTTCCACTGCAGATTCCATCTACAAATGTAGGCTGTAACTACCACCATGCATTAGTCAGGATAGGCTAGGACAGGTAACAAATGTCCCCCAAATCTTAGTAGCTTCACACAACAGATACTGATCACTGTAAACATGAACAACTCTACAGGACAATGTTCCGGCTGTAAGGACTTAGCAGACTGAGGCTCCACCAACGTGTAGCTGAACCATCTGAGAACACAGTCTCCTCATTATTATGTAAGACGAAGATGATGTTGGAAGGTCTTCAGAATATAGTTCAAATGCTTCAGCCTGAAAGTGACATTTGACTTTCATTCAAAACACACTGGCCAGCACTAGTTATATGGCTCACCTAGCTGAAGAGGAAGTGGGAAAGTCCAAGACTCCCACGTGTCCTGACAAAATGAGAGTCAGAGAAGGTAAGTACTCAGTGTCTCTATCGCATACTATCCCCTCATTCCCAATCAGCCTCCGAAGCCTGCCAGTTTTACATCCAGAAGCCCTCCAGCAGTCCCCTTTTCTTTCACCTCACCACCATACCACCATACCTTTCATACCTCACCTTCACCTGTTTCTCTCCTAAGCCTGCCAAATATTTTTCCAAAATATCTCATCACGTTATTCCCAATGCCTGCTTACTTAAAAAACTTGTTTGTATCTACTTACTATTTATGGTATAAAATTCCTTATCATGATATACAAGGGCCTTCATTCTCTTCATCTCAATTTACCTTTTCAGCCCTGCCCTTGGCCTCTGTGCACTACTTTTGTTTGTTTGTTTCAATTATTTACTGATCAGATTACAAAAATAATCCTGGTAGATACCTTAGTTCATCCTTCTAATAAGCCTGTTGATCTGGTCTTCCCTGTTGCCAGCATCTCCACCTTCTACAAAATGGGTGGTCTTTGCCTTTTTTTTTTTTTTTAAGTCTGGTCTGACACTTTCTAGACTACGTTTTACTTTGATTTTAATTGCAATCAGTCAGAAATCTCAAGGCAAAAGAAACGGGCTTAGAGTTTGAATAGGCCTCTAATGTCTTATTAAATGCAGGCAGTAGCAGCAGTGTCTGCAGCCCTGTGCCTTAGGCAGGGCCTTCAAGTTCCATGGTCCTGTTTCCTATAACACGCTCCACATCCTTGCTGATTCAATTAAGGAGACCAAGGAGCATCCACCACAGACTGTAGCAGAGCTTCTGTAGGACATATCCAAGCGATACCACCAGCAAATGAAGGAGGATGCCCTCATCATTATCATCTTTCCTGTAGCAAGAGTTGTGGTCCACAGTGAATTCACATTAGACCTCCATCCATGATAAATTCCATCGGGTCTAACCTCCCATTGTCCCTCCACTCCTCAATATATAATGTGGAGAGTCACATCCTAAGAGAAGCCCAGCAGGACTTCCAAATACAGAAGCATCATTCAAATATTTTTACCATAATGAAGGGAAGCACAAGTCTTACAGGAGGTTCCAGAGCTATGCCTGGCAAACATAAAAAACAGTCAAAATTTTATTAGCACCCACTCTTTCCATAAGAAGACAAGATGACGGGGCTTTCCTGATGGTCCAGTGGCTAAGACTCCATGCTCCCAACGCAATGAGCCCAGGTTCAATCCCTGGTTAGGGAACTAGATCCCACACGCCACAATGAATATGGAAGGCCCCTTGTGCCACGACGAAGACCCAGCACAGCCAAATAAGTAGATAAATAATTAAAATTAAAAAATAAAGAAGATAGGATCATTCTATGTCTAGTGCCAGGGGGTTCAGGCTCCAGGTGAAGATTTTCTCTGAGAAGCCTCAACAAGTGTACACCTAACAAACAGTCACAAAAGATAATTCTAGTTCCCAGAAACATCCACTAGCATCCAATCATGCTTTTATTCACCCTGTTGTCGCCTTCATATGTCTCCTCCATCCAAAACCCATTCCTCAAGAATTAAAGCAGTGTCAGCTTTGCCAACTCCCTGCTGAGCTCCCAGTGCCTTTGTTCAATTTTGTTATCCCAGGAGTTCACTGTATTATGGTTAGATACCTACTATTTCCCCTGCTAATCTGCGAACTCTTTGAAGATAGCGGAAGCTCTTTTAGAGCTTCACATTCAGTAGAGTATAATAAATGTTAACTGACTGAAAACTGAATTAATATTTCCTGCCAACCTAGCTGAGATAATCTAAGTTTTCCTCGAATCTGTTATGGCTTATTATAGTGGGCATTACTGATCATAGGTTGTTAAAATGATGTTTATTAAAGAAAAGAAACTATTTTTCTAACGTAACACAATCTAAACATTTTTTGTTTTGTTTTTGGTGTGTATCCCAAAACAGATTCTAAAAAGCTTAAATGCCATATGGTATGAAATGCAGCTAACTCACCCTTCAATTTATAAATAACTAAAGCATTACATTTAGGGAACAGAAAAACTAGTTTCCTAATAATACTGCAAAATTAGCTTTACAGATGAGGTAAAATCCTGCTTTGAGATATGGTAAAAAATAAATATATCCCAGGAAAGGACACGTAATTTAAGTTAAAAAACTAAGAGTATGTGTTTCTTGTGAGAAGAATTCGTGGTACATACTGTTTTGAAAGGTTTCCATTTAAACTAGAATAGCCCTACTACAGAAATGGATACTGAAGCAATTCTGTCAGGAACAAAGATACAGAAAGTAAATCAATCCTCTTAGAGTATCAAAAAGCACAATAGAAAGGAAGCTGAAGTAGGTAATGATCCAGCCACTCATCCCTAGCCACTTACCCTTGATGACCTTCAAAGAGCTATTGATGATAGCAGTTGGTCACTTGACATCTGAAATAAACCTACCACTGTACTTATCCTCCACTATAGAAAAATGTAGCATATTCAACTCACAAAGAACCAATATTGACTAACAGAACTATTCTCAACACTGGGAAATTATGTCCTACAGGGACAAATTTTAAGTTGTCAGCTTCCCAGTGCTTTTAAAATATAATTTGATTTCCACGAGTTTTCAAAACCAAATCTTAGGCAAGATAACCATGTCCTTTACTCTTAGGTCAGAGCTGCTGACAAGAGTCGAGTGGTTACAGTGGCTGCAGGGCCACATACGAGTCCAAGATATTGATTTAAATTGCATCAAGTACAGCTGCTTTCCATAGCAATTTAACTGCCAAAGTAGAGGACATTAACTCTGCACCAAGTGACAGCACAATTCTGAGAGCACTGGTGATGTCCTCAGGTCACCCACCCTCGGGAAACTTGGGGCTAACCAGAAGGACTAACCTCAACACTGGTTGTGACCTGCATTCCTTTTTTTTTTTTTTTTTCTGGAAAGGATCAGTAGGTTTCATCCAATTTCATTTGTCAACTTTTCATATACTCTATTCAGACATCTACATACTTTACAAATAATAGTTTGTAACTGAATCATGCCTTTAAAAAGGACATCCCAGAGTGGAATAGGAACCAATTATGCTGAAATCATCCCCACTATTAGTTTTATCTCACTGATAAAAATGTATCCTTCTAGACAAAAAATTCAAATAGAAACTTTTCTGTACAGATACAGTAACTGCATTAGCACTCTCGAAGAACTGGATGGGGGGAACCTAAAAACTGAGTCTCTTTAATGCAGGATAAACTATTTGTTTAGAGTGCTTTTGTTTGTTCTAGAAACAATGTTATAGTCTGTGCTTGGTGCTCACCCCTCTGCTGCACAGGATGTAGGGATGAAAGGTGATGTCCAGGCGAGAAGTTTAGCCTCCATTCCACCATCCTAGGTTTACCAGGCTGTTAGATTCAGAAGTTTGACTCTTTCACTTCAGTCACTCAGTTGTGTCTGACTCTTTGCGACCCCATGGGCTGCAGCACACCGGGCTTCTCTGTCCTTCACCATCTCCCAGAGTTTACCCAAACTCATGTCCCTTAAGTCGCTGATGCCATCCAACCATCTCATTCTTTGTCGCTCCCTTCTTCTCCTGCCTTCAATCTTTCCCAGCATCTGGTCTTTTTGCAAGAGTTGGCTCTTTGCACCTGGGAGCCAAAGTATTGAAGCTTCAGCATCAGTCCTTCCAATGTATATTCAGGGTTGATTTTCTTTAGGATTGATTGGTTTGATCTCGCTGTCCAAGGGATTCTCAAGAGTCTTCTCTAGCACCACAACTCAAAAGCACCATTCTTTGGCGCTCAGTCTTCTTTAGGGTGCAATTCTCACATCCATACATGACTATAGCTTTGACTATACGGACCTTTATTAGCAAAGTGATGTCTCTGCTTTTTAATATGCTGTCTAGGTTTGTCATAGCTTTTCTTCCAAGAAGCACACATCTTTTAATTTCATGGTTGCAGTCACCATCTGCAGTGATTTTGGAGCCCAAGAAAATAAAGTCTGACACTGTTTACTCTTTTTCCCCATCTATTTGCCATAAAAAGTGACTGACCAGATGCCATGATCTCAGTTTTTTGAAAGCTGAGTTTTAAGCCAGCTTTTTCCACTCTCTTCTTTCACCTTCATCAATTAAATCACATGTAATTAGATTTTCAACTTAATACTGCCTCTGCTAACATGCAAATCAGCCAACAGAACCTCCAGAGATTTTATGATAATACAAACAAGATAAATGAAAAAACATTAACTTTTATGAACTGTATATAAGCACCTTACAAGTCAGTAGAAATTAACTTATCAGTGCACAGCCTCTGTTATGCTTCTTACTCCCTCAGCACTTCAAAGCTTGAAAGGACTCAGGCAGTGTCTTAACTGAAAACTAAAAAGTGAACCAGCTTGTGAAGCCATGACCTGAGCAGAAGAGCCAGGGTGACCTCAAGCTGTTTCTTCAAGGTATGCAACACCCCCAGCATCATGCTATTCCTCCGTCAAACTAAGCTTAGGTTTTAATCTTTTCTTCCCAGCAAGAATGTGTGTCAGTCACTCAGTCATGTCCAACTCTTTGCGACCCCATGAACTGTAGCCTGCCAGGCTCCTCTGTCCATAGGATTCTCCATGCAAGAATACTGGAGTGCGTAGCCATTCCCATCTCCAGGGGATCTTCCTGACCCAGGTATCAAACCCAGGTCTCCCACGTTGCAGGCAGATTCTTTACCACCTGAGCCACCAGGAAAAAAAAAATGTGAGCCTCTTAAAATCTCTGTATCTTTTGTGCTTAGCCCATGTGAAGAATACAGCAAATCTATGATAAATGGTACAAGGAAAACCAGTACAATCCACTACTAAATAATCCCAGAATTGCCATAAGCCTAAACTGCTCAAAGATTTGTACTTTTAGCCCTAACCCTAGCAAATTCTGGCCCCTGTTGTTTTCTTTGTCTATTAAAGGTAGACAATCCTGACCACCCTCGATTGTCTAATAGTCTTAAACAGCCCCAACAAATCACACACGGAGCAAAGTCCTCTACTGTCTGAAATAAAGGCCACAGACAGTGTGAAGAAGTGTCCTCCTGAATCAGTACAAACAATCACGTTGGAAGTGGAAGATCTACATTTCACTGGAACTTTCAAAAGTGCTTTATAGTTTTCTATTTGTAAAATACCGTTCAAAAGACAGAAAGTTATGCTGTTTATTCTCCATATGGGCAGTTTTCAAAGTATGGTTGGAACCCCTGGGATCTCCAAGACCCTTGCAAGGGATACATGAGGTCAAAATTATTTTCATCATAATGCTATGATGTTACTTTCTTTTTTCACTCTCATTCTCTCATGAATGTGAGTGGAGTTTACTCATGAGTGTGATAGTACAACCGGTTCGATCCCTGGGTCGGGAAGATTTCCTGGAAAAGGAAATGGCAACCCACTCCAGTATTCTTGCCTGGAGAATCCCATGGATAGAAGAGCCTGGCGGGCTATATAATCAATAGGGTCACAAAGAGTCGGAGACGACTGAGTCACAGAGCGGTCCGTCAAATGGACTTGCAAGTGTATAATGATGCCACTCTTCTTCCTAAATTGGGTTTTGTTCTGAAAAAAAAACAAATGGTATTTTTTATTCAAAATGTTTCTGTGTTTATTTTTAATTGACTTTATAAATATTTGTAAAAATTTCTCAGTTTTGTTTCCCAATACAGTAAATATAACATATATATACAGGCATACTCCATTTTATTGTATTTGTTTTACTATCTCAGAGATACTGACTTTTTAAAAACAAAAAAACAAATTGAAATGCAAACCCTAAATCAAGCAAATCTATCGGCGCCATTTTTCCTAACTGCATTTGCTCACTTCATATCTCTGCATCACATTTTGGTAATTCTTGCAATATTTCAATGTTTTTCATTATTGTTATATTAGCTATCATGATCTTTGATGTTACTATTGCAAAAAAGATTACAACTCACAAACGGTTAGCATTTTTTAACAATAAAAAATTTTTTTAACCTAAGATGTGTCCATTTTTCTCAGGCATAATTCTATATTATATTCTCAGTGGACTACAATATAGTGCAAACATAAACTTTATATGCATTGGGAAAGCCAAAAAATTTATGTAACTCATTTTATTGGTGATATTCACTTTATTGCAATGGTTTGGAACTAAGACCACACTATCTCTGAGATATGCCTGAGATATCTCTGAGATAGCCAACAAAAACAAAAACTCTGTAGGATCAACTTGGGAACCAATACCAGTTTAGGAGTAGAACTGAATGAAACTAAATTTTAGTACAGAAATTTCTTTATTCTAACTGGTGTATACGTACATAACTTTAAATAAGAAGATATTACGTGGGGGTTGAACAGAGGAAATGGACCAATTACTTTATATGACTTTTGAGTTTTCATATCAAACAAGAAGTGTAAGGTTCAGCACAAATAATCCATAGGTGAACTAAATCATATTAATAGATTGTGCTTAATTCAATAATGCCTTAGCTTGTGCACTGAGAAAGGGTTAATGAATAGGAATCTCATGAATATACCAAATCCCTACCTCCATCTTCCAAAATAAACTATGAAGGAAAGAAAATGAAGGGAAAAAAAAAAAGCTGAGCAGATGAGAGAGCAGAGCAAGGATGGATAATGTTCAGAAACTTCAGGGGGTTTCCGAATGCAGTGTCCATGCAGACTTTCACTTCCAGCCACTCGTATACCAAGGAATCTGCTTTTTCTAGAAGAATCTGTCCTCACTGCTTACCTCCGGCTAAGAGTCAGAGAGCTAGATGTACTTTTCCCTGCTTCCTCACAGGGCGCTCCTGACGCAGGGAATGCAATGCAATGCCTCCAATAGACACTTAAAAATGTTCAGAGATTCAGGTCTGAAATTTGTAAATACTGTGATAACTGTTATACTCCCAGGTGTTGCGCTCATAATTTGAAATCAGCCTACGGAACAAAGGTGATCTTTGCTTCACTTGACATTAAAAGAACTCTACTGGTTATGTCCCCACTATTTCTGGTCTTTATATTTGAGCATTAATGTGTACAACTCTGTATTAAGTATTAAAGAAATTAAAATGTTGATGCCCATGCCCTCAAGATTATTCATGAAAAGTTAAACAGTTAAAAATAAGAGATGTTATCATTTATCCATCACATGCATGACAGCCAATGAGTGCCTTAACTCTGGAGACAGGCTAAAGCATTGAGCAGTGCTTCAGAGTGGGGTTTTAAACTAGTCCTTAAGGGTCACTTCTCTAAACCTCGTAATTTAATCCTAAATCTGAAAAAGAAGTCTGGATCAACAGAAACATTACTTTGGTAAAGTACTTTAAAATAAAGGACATAAATGACATTTCAGCATCACTGAAATGACAAGGAACAATGAAGCAACGTTCACACTGAACGCTGATATTTTCACACTACTGAAGTCACTAGGAATACTGGAGAAGTCCAATTTGAACACTTTCCCCAGAAGAAAATGCCACTTTTAAAAGTATGGTTTTTAAAAGTTTTAGTTATAAGGCTATTCATTCCAGGACTGTTTTAGTAGTTTAAAAAAAAAAAAACTGGCTATCACCCAAGAAAAATGTATGTTAAAATCATAAATGGGATACAATATAACTGTTAAAAACAACAGAGTACAATATTTATTGACATGAGGAGATAGTCACTCCAGTAACTCCATGTCAAATGAAAAAACTACTACTCAGTATGTAGAATCACCCCATTTTGTAAACAAATACAAATGAGATACAAATTACCAGTTAAGATAATTATAAGTGATAGAATTTATAAGTAATGTTTGTTTTTCATAGTACTTAAGACTTTGAAAGTGCCTACAATGAACACCTATCAATTCTGCAATAAGAGAAAAAAGTATATCATTATAAAAATATTAATCTATGTTCCTGACTGATGAATGCCTTTCACCACCTTGGCAGGTCAGAAGCCATCTAAAGATGTTTTTAAGTTCTTCTCACCCACAGTCAGGGGATGATAGAAACTGTTTCAAGATCAACTTTTGCCCAAGGGTCAAAATTCTGTTAGAAAATAAAAATATTCTCAGCAGGAGTTTAATTAAATTTACAGCTGACAAGCATCAGACTTTTCAGGTAACTTGCAGCACTTTGTGAGCCAAGAAAATAAAACTATTAAAACATCGTTTTTCAACAAGGAAAAGGACGTTGGAGACTTTGAAGTAATGTGCTACACATGTGAATCCCAAACAAAATAATCTCAACATGAATATGAGCTGAAAACCCAGAGGTACAAAAGCCAAGCCTGTCAGCAGAGTTCCAGTGTGGTCCAGGCTTCTTAAGAATCAGGGAAGGGGGCACTTTCCTGGCGGTCCAGGGGTTAAGACTTCACCTTCTAATGCAGGGGGTGTGGGCTCAGTTCCTGGTCAGGGAACCAAGATTCCACATGCCTAATGGCCAAAACACCAAAACATAAAACAAGCAATATTGAAACAAATTCAATAAAGACTTCAAAAAATTGTCCACATTAAAAAAATAAAAATCATTAGGGAAGGAAGCAGTAAGAGACATAAGCTATTTTACATTGAAGAGGAAAAAGCTAATGAAAAATAGGTTGTGGATAGTAAGGACTCATACAGTAATAAAACAATGGTTAATCCTTTGAGTTTGACTTAAATGCTAGCAGTTCATTGCAATCATCACCACACCCACCCTTCCTACTGATTAGAAAATATTGCACCTGGTTAAAAAAATGTTAAGGGGCAGCAATACTTATTTTATACAGTTTGCTGGGTAAAATCTTCCACGAGGGATCCATCCAAGAAAATAAATAAAAGGGTCTGTAATAGCGAGAAGGTGGGAACCAAGACTAGAAGGAATCTTCAGCGGCCCCCAGAGACCAATGACACCACTTGGTGCCCCAGAGGATGGCAAGGCAGAGGGCAGGGCTTCAGATGGTATGCGAGGTGGGAACGGGACAGCGTGGCCAAGTGGCACTGTCAGTACCAACCTGATGACCGGGGGCACTGAGAGAGGAGGCGGGGCAGGGGTTCAACAATAGGCCCCTGCAATCCCCATCTGAGCACCTAGATAGTTTAAAAAATAAACACCAGCTGCTATAGTCAGAGTTGCCAATTCTTCTTTTCTTCCCATTTGCTGCTGCACTGAATCACCAGCCCAATTCGACACCTGGTTCTAACAACCAGGCAGCATGGCCCCATTATTAATAATCACAGGGCAGGGTGCCAAGAGCCCATCTAATCAGGCTCTTTGGCTCTGTTCTAAACCCTACTTTACAGGGTAAAAGCTGTCCTAAAGGGCTGAAAAAATTGCTCATTTTTTCCAAACATATATTTTAGAGTTCATTCTCACAGGCTATTTATTTGCAGCAAAATACTGTGGCTATTTCCTCTTATAGAAACAAAAAAGAAAAAAACAATGGGCTCCCCTGGTGGTTCAGGGGTTAAGACTCAGTGCTTGCACAGCAGGGAGGCTAGGTTTGATCCCTAGTCAGGGAACTAAGATCCTGAAAGTGGTGTGCTGAGGCCCCAAACCAAGAATAACAAAACAAAACTCCCCGCTTAATAGTTCTTTCTGTAGTAATACCGATTTGCTTCCCTCCATCCCCTCACATCTTCCTATGAGCTATTCATATTTCTCATACTTAAAAATCTGTTTCCTGCTAAGCATTTATTTTCTTTTATTTTTGCCAGTTTTGTGTTCTAAATGTAACTTGTCAATGTTTGCCTTTTCAAAAAGGCAAAGAATGATTATTTAGTACATTGTGGCAGACTACTTAAATATAGTCTTTCAACAATGCATAGCACTTTCATTTAAAAAATCAATGTTTCATCTGAGATATTTTCCTCCTCCTATGCTTATATGAAAAAGGCTACCTGGTAGAGATGCACCAGTTTTCAATAGCTTAAATGTCTATTTGTCAACTCTCTGAAAGGGCTACAGAGTGCACGAATCACTTTGGTCCTCTCGGCTTGGCAAATAATTGAACTCTTTGCTGGCCCTAGAGCCCTGCAACATTCATTACACGGCCCAGCCAGCTAGCATGGCGCCATGAGACCTGACTAGTCCAAGACGCCAAGGCCCGAATTCCCCAAGATGGCCCTGCAGGAGCCCATGCAGCTGGCCTCGCTGACCCCCAACGTTCACTAACTTGAAACATTCCATTCAAACTTGATTGTGCTTAAGTAAAAACTAAGAACTTTAGGTAACAGAACTCCCAATGTATGCCCATGCTCAGTCATGTCTGCCTCTTTGCCACCCGATGGACTTCAGCCTGCAAGGCTCCTCTGTCTGCGGAATTCTCCAGGCAAGAATACTGGAGTGGGTGGCCATGCCCTTCTCCGGGGGAACTGAACCTGCATCTCCTGCACAGGTGGCTCTGTGGTAAAGAATCTGCCTGCCAGTGCAGCACACCTGGGTTTGGTCCCGGAGTCGGGAAGACCCTCTGGAGAAGGGAATGGCTACCCACTCCAGTATTCCTGCCTGGAGAATCCCATGGACAGAGGAGCCTGGTGGGCTACAGTTCATGGGGCAGCAAAGTGTGGGACAAAACTGAGCACAACAGTACTCCCAAAATAAATGTTAAAAGGGACTGTCTCATCAAACCTGACTCAGGATTTGAGCCCCAGTATTCAAAATTTGTTTACTTCCTCATGTTTAAGTAGCTGCTAATAGTAAAACACATAATCTATTTATTCACTTTAGAAAAACACCACTAGGTAAAATGAACAGACTTTCATGAACTAAGAGAAAGAACTATTAAGTGGTTTTAAGACTTACAGGGTCTCCAAAAACAATAAAATGAGGTGGGGGGGGCGACTAATTGAAGTTAGGAAACGATGGTAATTTTGAAAATGTCTGGACTTTTAAACATAGGAAATGCACATATATTATGAAAGTTAATTTTTTAAAGTGTATTATACTCAACAGAACTATTTTTAAAAACTTTGAAACTTATCCTTTCATATAAAATTTGGTGTGCTAATTAATATGTCCTTATGGAATTTTAAGTCACCTAGAGATTAGAGGTTATTTGTTTCCTCTGAATAATAAAATATATTATACTCTCTTCTGTGGCATTTTATTTATGAGAATATGATGTCCATAAGTGAATAATTTCACACAACGAATAGTCAGGTTCAATGATTCAGCCATGGTCTCTAGGATCATGGGACTGCATGAGATTCTAAAGTAACACAAGTTCTCTCTGGGGCTCATTCTCCTTTTATTAAAATGGATAGCAAGTGCTTATATTTAAATATACATGGCAGGGACTATATGGGGCTTCCCTGATGGCTCAGCAAGTAAGGAATCTGCTTGCAGTGCAGGAGACTCGGGTTCGATCCTAGGTTGGGAAGATCCCCTGAAAGACGCAATGGCAACCCACTCCAGGATTCTTGCCTAGAAAATTTTAGAAAATTTCATGGATAGAGGAGCCTGGCAGGCTACACTCCATGGGGTCATACAGACCTCTACAAATGCAACTTAGTAGTAATATTTTTTCTCACAAATAACATAGAAAGAAAACATTTAAATTTTACAGTCATTCAGAAAAAAACTAAGTCAGAAATAGTATAACAAAGAAAGCACTATGGATTCACATTCCACACCAGAAAAAGAGCAATTAAGCAGGTACTTTAATTTCCCTAAGCCTGCTAGCGGATTACACCTACTTCAGAAGTAAGGTAAATATAGTTCAATGGTGTCTTTCTTATTCAGAAGCACTTTTCAGGCAACAGATTCTGAAATCTTTTCTGAACAGTGTGCTCCTCGGTTAATATTCACCTGCCTGGCTACCAGCTGAAAAGAGAGGTGACTCAAGTTTTAAACCAATTTTTCCTATTGATTTAATTGAACAAGAGCACATCAAAGAGATGTGTCTTCTATTTCTGCTTTTCAATTTGACCCCATGTAAAACTCTCTTTTGGGTGAGTATTAAATTATGGGAAGTGTATGGATTAAGTGAGCATTTTTGCAGGACGCCAACGCAGGGGTTCCTCTGCCTCACATGGATGAGGATCTGATGGTTTGGTGGTTTTCTCCACTGAGAAAGTCAAAGCTACTCAAACCTATCTTTTAATTTACTGTGGAAAATAACTTAATAGCATGAACCAAAGCCACTGGACTAAAGGAGATATACACTTAAAGATAACAAGAATGGGACTTCCCTGGTGGTACAGTGGATAAGAACCTGCCTGCCAACACAGGTGACTCGAGTTCTTTCCCTGGTCTGGGAAGATTCCACATGCCTTGGAGCAACCAAAGCCCAAGAACCACAATTACTGAGCCCACACTCTAGGGCCTGTAAGCAACAACTACTAAGCTTGCGGGCCCCAACTATGAAGCCGCCGGCTGGAGAGCCTCTGAGATCCAACTGCTGAGCCTGGGTGCTGCAACTCCTGAAGCCCATGCACCATAGAGCCTGTGCTCCGCAACAAGAGATGCTACTGCAATGAGAAGCCCCTGCTCACCACAACTAGAGAAAGCCATGTGCACCAACCAAAACAAATAAAGAATTTATATATATATATATATATATATATATATATATATATATAAAGAATGGACTGATGGACAGACAAATGATTAAGCAAATATAGTAAAATGGGTATTTTGGAATCTAGATGGTGGGCATATGTGTGCTAAGTATACAATGGTTTAAAGTTTTCCAGATGTTTGAAAATTTTCATAACAATGCTGGAGGAAAATTATTCAAAATTAAAATCACAGTGAAGGAGACAGCAGGCCCCATGGGAAAAACCTCAGTCTGGAAGGGAAGACTGGTTCTCAGCCTAACCCCAGGAACTCACAAAGTTTAAAACTGGAAAGGACCTTGGGAATCCTCCAGAACAAGTAAAATACATGGTTTTGAGTTTGTGAAAAATGAGAAAAATAGGAGCATAACATTTTCAAAGAAACTAAAAACTTTTTTTTCTCTCAGAGAGTGTATGTCTCTGCCTTTCTGGTTCAAAATATCCTTTATTTCACAAAAGGTTAGTATAGTAGATAAGAAATTTGGCTTTTTATGTCCTCACTTAGCAGTCAAATCTGGTCACCCCTGATTTCTGATCAATGGCCTTATCTCCTGTCTTGACCTTCAGCAAGAATCCCCCTATCCTTGATGTTTCCTCTTAGTAATTTTCCATCCACTGACCTCATTGCTCCATTCTTTGGTTATAAATTTCCAGCTGTCTTTACTGTACTGGGAGTTTAATCTTATCTCTCTCCCCATTACAATGTCCCTACTGCCAACAGTCTTGAATAAAGTCTTTCTTACCATTTTAAGTGCCAGGATAATTTCTTCCTTGATCATACCTTTGTATAGGTATGTATAAAGGTCTTGGGACCTTCAGGTACAGAGAACTTGGCACCTAATCATAATACTTGCTGAAAGGAAAAATTTGCTTCCCTAGTGTGACCTTAATGCTCCAAATACTGAGGTTTGAAATTTCCCAGAAGCATTAAGACGTTCAAAACAAAACAAACAACTTCACTCACTCCCCAGTTTTGGTCTCTTATAATCTTAATACATGATTTCATTTCAACTTAATTTCAAAGAATAACTCTAAAGGGGGAAAGACTATGCCATAAACTTCTCTTCAGGATGATGACTATGTCATAATTATGGACCCAGCATAGGAATGCAATGATTTTATTGACTGGATGAGAAAAATAAAGGAAGCAGCTGAATGTTATTTATTTCCTGAGGGAAAATGTCATAAATTCAAGGGAAAAATTATCAGTCATCTGTTAAAATTAGGCAAATCAGAGAAAATCATAAAGACACTTAATTCTTAAATTAACTTATTTTTAAAATGTTTTAATTAAGAAAACAATTCCATTTATAATTGCATCAAAAAAATACCTAAGAATAAATTTAACTACAGATGTGGAAGACCCGTATACTAAGAACTATAAGACACTAATAAACTAAGTTGAAGAAAATACAAGTTGATGAAAAGATATTCTATAAGTTGAAAGAATTTTGTTAAAATGTCCACACTACCCAAAGCAATCTACAGATTCAATGCAATTCCTATAAAAATTACAACGGCATCTTTCACAGAAATAGAACAAACCATCCTAAAATTTGTACGGAACCACAAAAGACCTCAAATAACCAAGAAATCTTGAACAAGCACAAAACTGGAGGCATCACACTTCCAAATTTAAAACTAAGGTGATAGTAACACAAACAGTAGGGTATTGGCATGAAAACAGACACACAGATCAATGGAACAGAGTGGAGAGTCCAGAAACAGACTCACAACTCTATGGTTAATTAGTTTAGGACAAAACAACCAAGAATACGCCATGGGGAAAGGTCAGCCTCTTCAGTAACTGGTCTTGGGGGAAATGGACAACACAGGTGAAAGAAAAAGATTACTATCTTACATCATATATGAATTAACATAAGATGGATTAAAGACTTGAATGTAAGAATTGAAAATTCCTAGAAGAAAACATAGGCACTAATCTCCTTGACACTGATCTTGGTAATGATTTTTTTGGATTTGACACCAAAAGCGAAAGTAACAAAAGTAAAAATAAACAAAACAGGCTACATCAAACTCAAAGCTTCTGCATGACAAAGGAAGCCATTAGTAAGATAAAAAATCTATTGAATGGGAGAAAATATTTGCAAATCATATATCTGAAAAGGAGTTTCTATCCAAAATATATAAAGAACTCATACAACTCAACAGCAAAACAAAACAAAAAAAACCCAAATCCTTAATTTTTAAAATGAGCAGAAGATACATTTTGCCAAAGATATACACGTGGCCAACAGGTCCATGAGAAAATGTTCAGTATCACTCATCATGAGTGAAACGCAAGTCAAAACCACAATAAAATACCATCTCACGCCTCTGAGGATGGCTATTACCAAAAAAAATGAGAAATAACAAGTGCTGATAATGATGTGGAAAAAAGGGGACGTTTGTGCACTATTCATGGGAAGGTAAATTATCGAGACCAATGTGGAAAACAATAGAGAGGTCTCTCAAAAAATTAAAAACAGAACTATTATATGATCTAGCAACTTCACTTGTAGGTATTTATCTGAAGGAAACAAAATGCTAACTCAAAAAGGTATCTGCATTTCCAAGTTCACTGCACCATTATTTATAGCAGCCAAGAAACAACCTAAGTGTCAACTGATAGATGAATGAATAAAGAAATTATGATTTATATATAAAAGATATATTTAAAATGGAATATTACTCAGTCATAAAATGAAGGATATCCTACCATTTGCAACAACATGAATGGACCTTAGTGCCTTATATTAAATGGAATAATTCAGAGAAAGACAAACACCATATGGTCTCACTAATATTTAGAATCTTAGAAGAAACGACCAAACTCACAGAGAACAGACTGACGGCTGCCACAGACAGGGCCTGAAATGAAAGTGGTTCAAATTGCACAAACTTCCAGTTATAAAATAAGTCCTGGGAATGTAATGTACAGCATGGTGACTACAGTCAATAACACTGTACTGTATATTTTAAAGCTACTAAAAGTTTGCACTACAAGAAAAAGATTGTATCTGTGAGTTGGTGATGGGTGTTGACTATCTCACAATGGCTGAAACAATGGGTGATCATGTCACAGTACATGCAGGAACTGAATCATTATGTTGTACATTTGAAATCAGTATATGTCAATTACATGTTAATTTTTAAAACTGTCTAGAATAACACATTTTTAGAAGTCAATTCTATTATGTAGTCAGCTTTAAATTATCAGCCAATATTGATGTAACTGGGCTTCCCCGGAGGCTCCCACAGTAAAGAGCCTGCCTGCAATGCGGGAGACCCGGTTTGACCCCTGGGTTGGGAAAGATCCCCTGGAGGAGGGCATGGCAGTCAACTTCAGTATTCTTGCCTGGAGAATCCCCATGCACAGAGCAGACTTGAGGGCTATGGTCCATGGGGTCACAAAGAGCAGGACATGACTGACCCACTACGCATAGCACACTGATGTAACTATAACAAGGAAGCACTGTGTGGTGGAGCAAAATCAGAGATGATGTCTATCTAACTGGGGCTGAAACACAGGACAAACACAATATCTCACAAGAATCAAATCTGTCTGGAGCATTACTAGTCATTGATGAAGTGGAGCCATTTTTCTAAGAAAAGGAACAGCCCAGGAGCTCCACCCCAGAGGGAATGACTTCATTATAATCTGAAAAATGGAAGAGAGCTTAGCCACCTGCTTTAAAGTAGGAAATTAACACTTTCTGCAGGTTAGTGGAAAGGTAGGTGAAATATTTTAGACTACTTTGCACTGGTCTTCAGAAAACTGCTAAGGAGAGCTCTGTTAAGTGAATCTCCTCCCCCCACAAATAGTACACCTCATTCATTTCCCCCCCTTATCCAACAAGAAGTAGAGAACCTCAAGTTTCTTCAGTTACAAGTCAAAGAGGAAGTTCCCAGGGAGGAGCTCTGCTACCAGGGATAAGAGGGGTGGGTGTAGTGGAGGTCAGAAGGGAAAAACAAAGGCCAGGGGATTTCTGAGCTTCGGAGCCCGGGAGAAATAGTGATTTCTCTGTCATCACCACTACACAGCCAACTAATGTCATTTATGTGTAATTGCTAATTAGGGCCAGTGACGTAGGAGATGGAACAGGCTACAGATTCCAAACTAAATCCAAATATTTGTGGGCTGTTCGCTGGATTTAAATAAGGTTATTTCATTAACATTTTCACTACCTTCATGAGACAAAAAGAACTTGTATAATGTACATTTAACAGAAGCTCTCAAAGTAGCTTTCTTTAAATACCCATGTCTGGGGCAGCTTTGTAAGAAAAATAATTGGGAAAAAATTGCATAGTTACAGCTATAATCTAAGTAAAATGATGCTATAACTATGATTTATTCTTCCTGTACAAGCAGAGAAACCTATCGCTGATAAAACTTGAATATGATGGTTTCATAGAGCACTGCACATTCTCTGGCATTATCTACTGCTGTAGTTTTAGGCACAAACTCCACATTCACTTGGCTCTCTATGTCCAACTGACCATCAGTGGGAAAGAGGCTGGGCAAACAGATCAAAGGGAAGGAAAGTCAAAAAGCACTCCTAACCCATTAAAAAATGGAACCCATTTCCAAGTGCTTGTAGCACTTGGGTAGTATTTAAACTTATGGAGAAAGAAAGGCAGCAGCTGCCCTATGAGGTCTCTGGGTCATACCATCGCTTCCCGTGGTTCTCTCCGAGCTGGTCTAACAGGCTAAGTCCGTAATTTAATACCAAACTAAAAAATAAAACTTGCTAATCCATGTTTTCACAAAGATTTTAACTCGGTGGTTATTGTCTGTAACTGTAATGTTTTAGAGCCTAGCAGACAGCCCTGAAACAAATGGCTAAACTTTTCAACCACAATAGGAGGCTTTCTGAGGAGCCAGGAAATTCCATGTAGCACAATGCCAATAAATACTGAATAAAAGAGGGTTTTCTGTTTCTAGATCCCCAGATCTCACAGGGGTCACATAGGCTAATTCTCTAGTTCTATAACCTATAGAGGGGCTTCCTCGGTGGCTCAGCAGTAAAGAATCTGCCTGCCGATGCAGGAAATGCAGGTTCAGTCCCTGGGTTGGGAAGATTCCCTGGAGAAGGAAATGGCAACTCACTCCACTATTCTTGCCCGGGAAATCCCATGGACAGAGGAGTTTGGTGGGCTACAGTCCATGGGGCTGCAAGAAGTTGCACACAACTTAGTGACTAAACAACAGCATAACCTATAGAGCAACTCCTTTTGAAAAGGATTAATAGTAAACTGCAAAAAACTAGACCATTTCTTTTATTATTTTTCTACCATACAAAAGTTCAACACTAGAGTTCAACTCTCCTCTAACTCCTCAGTTACCACGTGATGTCAATTCCTCCTCCTCAGGAAGGCTTACAAAGTAGCTCACTTTCTAGAGAGGTAAGCAAACCACCTGTGATTCAGGCTGCGACTCACACCCCTCTGATCCCCACTCTGAGCAATCTTCTTACCAATTCTCTCTCTCTGGTACCTTCTAAAACAAAGATAATCCCTCCTTTCAGTAGATCCTCAGCAGTATTACTGGCAGCCACCTCTGACCATAACCACAGTTCCTACTCGTCTTTCTCTCCCCTTTTCTATTTCAACCATTTTGATCATTCGGGATGTATTGTTGCAGGAAGACAAAGTACAATTCAAGGTTTGAGGAAGTAGTTCGTCACAAGGGAAGTGTTAAGACAATGTCAGTGGTTAATCCAGGATACGGATGGATGTGCCATAGTGTAACACACTGGAGGGAGGTAGTTTGGGATTCCTTGGTGGCTCAGATGGTTAAGAATCTGCCTGCAATGCAGGAGACCTGGGTTAGATTTCTGGGTTGGGAAGACCCCCTGGAGAAGGGAATAGCAATCCACTCCAGTATCTTTGCCTGGAAAATTCCATGGACAGAGGAATCTGGTGGGCTACAGTCCATGGAGCAGGGAGGTAGTTTGGTATTATGGGCTCTGCAGTCAAACCGCTTAATTGCAAATACAGGCTCTGTTAAGGTGGTAAGATTCTGGACAAGCTGCTTAACCATTCAGTGTGTCTGTATCCTTATCTATAAGACGGAAATGTTAGTACCTACCTCACAGGATTGTTGTGAGAATCAAAGGATATGATACAAACCTGGAAACAGTACAATCACTAAACAGTAAGCATTATGCTAGTTACTTTTGAAATGTATAATACGTATACATTCATGAAATGTATAGTATGTTCTTTTGAAATGTATAGTATGTATTCGTTTCGTGAATGTATACATACTATACATTTCAAAAAAATGAGGTAATTCTATATTATTTTCTTGGAATAAAGTCCATGACATAGTCTTTTGTGAAACTACAGAATAACATGCTTAGCTTGAGTCTATTTGAGAAAGGAAAAAGAGGAGCAGGATATTTATTTATAGGTGTCTCCAATTAAGTCTACAAAGGCAGGTACCACTACTCAAACACAGAATTGTCTGGGTAGATGGCGGTAGGGGGTCGCTTACATCTGTATACAGGTCTTTGCTTGAATTCACAAGTATATATTAATTTCATAACTAGCTTTAAAAACTAAACATTTTACGGTGGCCTTTCTAACCTTCCAATTGAACCTCCCTTATGTTCTAGTCAAGGAAAAGATTAGCTTCTTTGAGATAAGGAAACTGAGGCCCAGGTAGGAGGAGGTACAACTCCTCCCACGGGTCTCATTTCAGATCCCTAGTCTGTATAGCCCTTTGCACATCATCTGCTTGCCACAGTTTTCAAACTAATCGTTTTTTTTTCCCCTTCCCCTTCCTTCTTGCTATCTGAGGTACTCCTTTAACTGTGTTCAAGTAGCTTCCACATTGTGTTTTAACATCTTTCTTCCTAACTCTCATAACTTTCTCACCACTTGCCTGCTTATCTCTCTGCCCTTCAGACCTAAGCGCCATGGCTCTGGTGAACCCACCGGAGTGACAATGGGTCCCTACACATTCTGACAGGCACAGAGCCCCTTTTACAGAACTCTAGGACAAACTTTGCTCCAAGTTGATTTTTGCCTTGCAAAAGTCCAAATGATCTTCCAAGCAAGGTGGAAGGTATGGTGGAGTCCGCGGTGGTATTTTAGTCAGGAAATAGTACTTGCTGCTTTGGAAGGCACTTTTCAACCACACAAGTGTTTTCGCTTTAGTTTTCTCCTGAAAGGTATAATAATATTTTGTACCTCCCTCACCCCAACGCTCTCTACCACGCCTGCCTTTCATTATGCGTTAATTTTTTATTGTTTTAGCACTCATCACTCTTACCTGTTTAATATTTTTCACCCTCTAGTCACATACCGCCATTTATGCATATTTTTTATTTCAGCACGTGGGGAAACAACTGTATGATGAAAGGGGAAGGAAAACAGAATTCGGAGTTCTCAGAAGAGCGTCTTGCAAACTGTCACCCCGGAACCCGGAGCATCAGGGATCATGCCTGCTCGGGGCTATCCGGGCCACCAGAACAGGGTCAGCATCAAAGCGCCCGGCTTCGGGAGAGCCGATTGGTGCCCCGATGAACCAATCAGCGGGCGAGGCTGTGCACAGGCGGGGGAGGGCCAAGATTATAGAGCGGGTGGAGTTAAAGGAAAAGGGGCAGGTGTGCCAGGCAAGGTTTCGCGTGCACTTTTGCACCCACCGAGTCATTATTAATCCCGAAACTCTGGTCTCCTAAATTCTACCTTCCGAATTTCCCAGTTTTATGACGCTGTATAGGGGAAATAAACAGTCCATGTCCTACCATTCATAAGACGCTCAATGGAACAGCTGTAGAGTTGGGGGTGGGGAGGCTATTAGAATCCTTCCTCTCTCCTTTCCCAGTTCCACTCCAGGTCGTCAGCGTAACTCAGTCGGTTCTTGAAATAGTAAATCACTCAACCTCTCACTTAATCGCCAAAGCTGATTACCAAAATGCTATCATTAGACACCTGGAAGAAGTTGCCCCCTCCCCAAGGACTGGGGGAAACAGTATTGGCAGTCACTAAAGGCACAGGGTTTTCCCACCCACAAAAAGAGAAGCCAAGGAGCTCTTAGGCTAAAGTCTGAGAAACAGAGACCTTCTGAGCTGTGCAACCCAGCGCCGGACAGTGGCCGCCGGGACAACCGCCCCCAAAGCCCCAACCCCGAGCGCAGCGACACTTTCTCCAAGCTCTACCCCACAAACTTCACGCGGAGGCACAAAGATTTGGGGGGATGGGCGCACAGACACCAGATTTCCCTGCTGTGTTTCAAACTTCAGCAGGGCTGTTCCACACAGTTTCTTCCAAGTGACACAGCCCTCAGATTCTCAGCGGCGTCCAGCCTTAGCTTTCCCACGGTCCAGCGCTGCCACCCACCACCCATCTACCACCCAAACCCGGGCTGGAGACGCCGCGTCCTTGGGGCTGGGGGAGAGGGTAGGAGAAGAGAGGAATGGCCAGCCTAAGTTAAGAGGTGCCCTCCGCGGCCTGGACGCCGGCAGCCAGCGGAGGGCCCTGGGGCCAAGGAACGAGAAGAGAGGAGAGCTGGAACCGTGCGGGGAAGGGCCGCGGAGAGAAGGCGCGCCGCCGGTGTCGCTGCACTCACTCTGCGTAGCCAGTGGCCCAGGGCAGCCGCCGGGTCTCCTTGAGGATGAGGATAGGGCGGGCGATGTGGTCGGCGCTGCACTCCACCTCGTCCTGAGACAGCCCCAGGAACTCGGGTCGCCCGTAGGGGAAGCGCAGGGGCAGGTCCGAGCCTCCGCAGCCGCCGCTGCCGTGCTCGGAGCCTGAGCTGCCAGCCATGATGCCGCCCATGAAATTGGCCACGGCAGATTTCACTCGAGTGAGCATATTACTCCGGCGCCCGGCAGCAGCGGTGCGAGCAGGGGTCGGCGGCAGCGGCGGTGGCGGGGGCCGGGCGAGGCGCAGCGCGGGGCATGCAGGCTGCGGCGGGCGCCGGGCGCACGGGCAGCCGGGCCGCTGGGCGCGCCGCGCGGCTCCCGGAGCCTAATGCTGCAGGGGGCCGAGCCCCGGCCTCCCGCGCTCCGTGCCGCCGCCGCCTCCCCCCGCTACACTTCCGCAACCGAGCGGCATGGAGTGGGCCCCCGGCCCAGCCGGGGGAGACGCCGAGCGCTCCGGGAGCAGCTGCGCGGCTGCAGCCTGCAGCAGGTCCGTTCCCTGCCCGCAGCGCTCGACTCCTGCGTGAGCGGAACTGAGCCCACCCAGCGAGCCCGCGGAGCCGGCGCGGCTGCTGCCACGGCTACCGCCGCCGTCGAGTCATGTGATAATCCCGTTGCAAGGGCTCCAGCGGCTGCCGGGGCCGTGGCTCAGCCCCTCCCCTGCCGGCCCGAGCGAGGCTCGCACCCGGACCGTGACCTCCTGTGGAAGGGGGCGCCAGGCCCCGTCGGTACCTGGCGGAGGGGATGGGGGGCGCTGTGAGCCGGTGGCTGCACAGGTGTCAGGGGAGGTCACGTGGAGCCGGGCCGCCGGGAAAAGCCAGTTGAGGAATCCACTCGCGGAGGAAGGCTGCCTACGCTTTCAAAAAGGGAAACTTCGGCCGCTGGAGGGGAAAAGGTAGACACGTAGAATCCCGATGGGGCTGCTCCAGGTACTGGAGTGGAAAAGAGGAGCACCTGGTGTGGGAGACTTCGGAGAAAAAGCAACAACCCTCAGTGGTTGCACAAAAATCATTTAAAGTTTTTCCCGAGGCATTTCTAAAATTACTTTTCTTTTTCTTTCAGTACCACCACACGCATCATTATCTGCGGAGCAGACCCTGTTTCAAACCAGAGTAAGGTTGATGGCCAAGAAAACAAAAAAGCTCTAAGAAATCAGAAGCAAGCACTATTTTACCTATTAGTTAATTGTGTAATAGGTTTATACATGCACATTTTCCTTCAACATACCAACAAAACCGGAGTATCTTTTCAAAGCTGACCCTGTTTACTATTGATACACTTAATGCAGCTTTTTCTTTATTCAAACCATTGTTATAAAATTAAGCGCACATTAAAATGGAAGAAATTTTTTAAAAAGCAACTCAAATGCCAAAGTAAAAATGAATTAATGTCTGGAACCATAACATTTTGTGGTAATCTTGTATTAAAACAAAATGTTTGTGAAGAATCGATAAATGTGCTTCATCAGGGGGTAACGTTTGTTAAATGTTGGATTAAGGTTTTTTTGTTTTTTGGTTTTTTTTTTTTTGCAAGAGAGCTGTGTCCTGTTCATGTTTACTTATTCTGTTTCCTGTTCCTATGTTTACCTACCATGTAATTTGCCAAGATTCTGTGTTACTTGTGGAGGTACACACTGAAAGTCTCACTTGGAAATCGGGAAGGAATACAGGCCTTTTCTCAGTAAGTGGGGACTGGGGAAAGGGCAGCCCAGGTTTTGGAGGGTAAGAAAATTCTTTGAACAGGAATTAGCATCCTGGCTTTTAGGGGAGGCCTGAGTAAACTTCACTGATTCCCTTTATTCAGTATCTATACTTTTAAAGGCAATTTCTCCTTTGGCTCTTTCATGAATAGGTACTTCGGTTTACTATATACCAAATGATTATGTAAAAAACAACATTCAACCTTTCAGTGAATATCATGCCTGTCAATGAATTCTTTAATTCTTTTCTCAGAGGTAGCTCAACTGGTAAAGAATTCCCCTGCAATGTAGGAGACCCCAGTTGGATTCCTGGGCCAGGAAGATCCACTGGAGAAGGGACAGGCTACCCACTCCAGTATTCTGGCCTGGAGAATTCCATGAACTGTATAGTCCATGGGGTCCCAGAGAGTCAGAAAACAATTGACTTTCAGAACAGAAATGTAGTTTTTTATCTTGGCCCTCTTTCCCTAATTTTAAAATTGGGAGCAGAACTGAAAAAGATGCAAAAGCTAAAGAACCATCCCCTCCCCTCAAAGTCTTCTCAATCTTTGCTTTGTTCATTGTAAACTGCTTCTAAATGAGAAATATCAATGTAGTGATTAAACATCCAACCAACTATTAATACCTGCTCCAGCATCCATTGAGTTATAGAAACTTAGAATCTCCTTGTCAAGTTCTTGTAGAACAATGACCTTTTAACAACCTTCTATGGATAGTTCCTGCTTCCCAGGTGGCTCAGTGGTAAAGAATCCATCTGCCAAACAGGAGATGCAGGTTTGATCCCTTGGCTGGAAAGATCCCTTGGAGAAGGAAATGGCAACACACTTCAGTATTCTCACTTGGAATATTCTATGGACAGAGGAGCCTGGCAGGCTGCACACCACTGGTTGCAAAGAGTCAGACATGACTGAGCAACCAAACAGCAGCTACAACATAGATACTTCAGTAACAGATCTCTGTTGAGATGAATTTACTATTTTCTTCCCTTCATTTCACCTTAGGGCAAAGCTTTACTAGAGGCTTTACTTTACCTAAGGCTTTACTTCAGTTCAGTTCGGTTCAGTTCAGTCGCTCAGTCGTGTCCAACTCTTTGCAACCCCATGAATCGCAGCATTCCAGGCCTCCCTGTCCATCACCAACTCCCAGAGTTCACTCAGACTAAAGTCCATTGAGTCAGTGATGCCATCCAACCATCGCATCCTCTGTCGTCCCCTTCTCCTCCTGCTCCCAATCCCTCCCAGCATCAGAGTCTTTTCCAATGAGTCAACTCTTCGAATGAGGTGGCCAAAGGACTGGAGTTTCAGCTTTAGCATCATTCCTTCCAAAGAAATCCCAGGATTGATCTCCTTCAGAATGGACTGGTTGGCTCTCCTTGCAGTCCAAGGGACTCTCAAGAGTCTTCTCCAACACTACACTTCAAAAGCATCAATTCTCGAAGCCTTCTTCACAGTCCAACTCTCACATCCATACATGACCACAGGAAAAACCATAGCCTTGACTAGACGGACCTTAGTTGGCAAAGTAATGTCTCTGCTTTTGAATATACTATCTAGGTTGGTCATAACTTTTCTTCCAAGGAGTAAGGGTCTTTAATTTCATGGCTGCAGTCACCACCTGCAGTCATTTTGGAGCCCAAAAAAATAAATTCTGACACTGTTTCCACTGTTTCCCCGTCTATTTGCCATGAAGTGATGGGACCGGATGCCATGATCTTTGTTTTCTGAATGTTGAGCTTTAAGCCAACTTTTTCACTCTCCTCTTTCACTTTCATCAAGAGGCTTTTTAGTTCCTCTTCACTTTCTGCCATAGATATTTACTAGAAAAAGGATTTATTTTTCAATTTAAAAGTAGTACCCAATCATGGTCAATAAATAAAGTCCAATAGTACAGAACTGTAAACAAAAAAAGTAAAAGACCAAATCATTTCCCTAGGGGATGACCACTGTTAATATTTTCTGTAGGCTTTTTTGTCAAGTAGGATATTTATCATAATTAAATTTGCTAATATTAGCCATATTTGTGAACCAACATTTTGTAAGATTATTTTATGTTTCTCTGTAATCTGGTTATTATCTGTCATGGCAAAGTTCTGTCATATCTTTATGCACAGCAAACTTTGTTCTGCTAACCACAGACAAAACAGGAATCCTATGCCTGTTCTCCTTTGAATTTCTTTGTTATGTGCTCACAGCCAACTAATTAATCAACTATCTTATCTTTATACCCACCTCTAAGATCAGTGTCCCATCCTAGGGTTTTTCAGAGAAATATTTCCCATGTGATTTACTCCCCAGTTATGTCACTCATGAAGATCAGTGCTTTAGCTAAGCAATAAATTGTCATTAAAGTGGGAGTAGTCATTGCTTTTAGGGAAGCCCCTGAAAAAGTACCTTTCATACCTATTACAGATGCAAATTTGGTAGTATTTGTGCTTGCAGCTTTAGAAGTAGCTATTTATTCCCTAAATCAAATGGCATAGTAATCAATGGGTTTGTTATACCCTGTGTGTATGCTCCACTCATCAAAAAGTATCCTTCATTTGTCTCTCTTGTTATTCTCTTTTTCCCTGAAAATTATGAGTTTGAAGCCTTTAGTAGAATATTCATTTACAGGATAGATACATAGACCTTATATTTGGATGTTCTTTGTGTAAACATAATCTCATTTCTAGGCCTATGATATTATATTTTTGACTATTCAATGACTCTTTGCTAGCAACAAGACTATTTTCAAGAGAAAACAAAAAAGGTCTGGGTGATGTCTTCAGTCAAAACATCAAGGAAACCCCCCAACCCTAGATATTAATTAATTACAAAAGGAAAAGCAATGACTTGCAATGAAAAAAACAAACAAACAAAAACCTGGCAGTCATCACCTAAAACAAGTGACCACAGTTAACATCCTGTGAAGAAGTGAAGTCGCTCAGTCGTGTCCGACTCTTTGCGACCCTGTGGACTGTAGCCCGCCAGGCTCCTCTGTCCATGGGATTCTCCAGGCAAGAATACTGGACTGGGTTACCATTTCCTTCTCCAGGGGATCTTCCCGACTCAGGGATCAAACCCAGGTTTCCCGCACTGGAGGCAGACGCTTTAACCTTTGAGCCACCAGGAAAGCCCATCCTGTACCTGCTGACATTTCACGATGAAACTAACACATCACTTCCCAAATCCTTAACCTCTGTATAGTCATGAGAAAACATGAGTCAAACCCAAGCCAAAGGTCTTCTACAAAAATTCCTGACCAGATATCTTCAAAGTGTCGAGGTGGAAGGTACAAACTATTGGGTATAAAATAGGCTACAAGGATGTATTTGAAAACGTGGAATAAAGTCAATATTTTGTAATGTGTGTGTGTGTGTGTGTGTGATAGATGCTTAGTCATGTCTGACTCTTTGCAACCCCATGGACTGCAGCCTGCCTGGTTCCTCCGTCCATGGGATTTCCCAGGCAGGAATACTGGAGTGGGTTGCCATTCCCTTCTCCAGGGGATCTTTCTGACCCAGGGATTGAACCCAGGTCTCCTGCACTGCAGGTGGACTTTTTACCATCTGAGCCACACGAGTAATACTATATGTACATGGAGTGTAATCTTTAATATAATTGTTTTTTAAGTGTCCAATTTCTGTAAGTCAAGGCAAACCTGAGGAAATGTTAGACTGGGGATATAAGGAGCACAACCTGCTACAACGGTATATGAACATTAATTTCTTAGTTTTGACATCAACATTAGGGGAAAACTGGGTGAAGGGTACATAGGAACAGAAATTTTAAAAATAAAGAGATTTGGGTTTCAAGCAGAAATCTCATTTGCAAGACAGGCCACAAGAAGGATGAAAGTGAAAGTCTCCCAGTCGCGTCTGATTCTCTGCGACCCCATGGACTATATGGTCCATGGAATTCTCTAGGCCAGGAATACTAGAGTGAGTAGCCTTTTCCTTCTCCAGAGGATCTTTCCAACTCAGGGATCAAACCCAGGTCTCACACATTGCAGGTAGATTCTTTACCAGGTGAGTCATAAGGGAAGCCCAAGAATACTGGAGTGGGTAGCCTATCCCTTCTCCAAGAAGGATGAATAATGCCATTCCAGGACTCAGCCCTCTCAACAGCAGCAGGTACATACCTCCTCAAATTGTATCTGGCAGTTTATCCTGTCTTCTCATTAGACAGTGAAATCCTATAGGGTGAAAACATTCTTACTTATCTTTGTATTTCCAGCACTTAGCCTAATGCCTAGCATGTTAAACGGCTCAGTTGGTAAATTAATTCTTTTTTTCTTTTTTGGCTGTGCCACGGCGTATGGGGATCTTAGTTCCCCAACCAGAGACTGAACCTATGCCCCTGCAGTGGAAGCATGGTGTCCTAAGCACTGGACTGTCAGAGAATTCCCAGTAACTTAATTCTTTTTTTTTTTTTTTAATCCATTTTGGAGAAGAATGTAACTTTTTTGAATGGCCAAAACTGTTATATTTATACCCTGTGTTTTCTTAAAGTTCTTTCTGAAGTTATCCCTTAAGATCAGTGTTATCAGTAAGCAGAACTTCCTTAACCTCTGGTATTTGATAAGATAATTCTTAGCTAACTTCAGTCAATATCCAGATTGGTAATAATATGGATGGGAATTCCCTGGAGGTCCAGTGGTTAGAACTCCACAATTCTACTGTAGGGACCATGAATATGATCCCTGGTTGGGGAACTAAGATCCTGCAAGCTGCCTAGTGTAGCTAATAATAATATTAGTAATAATAATGGTAATATCAAGGCATGTGGGTTTCTGCTTCACAGCAAACTGGTAACCTGATGTATATCAATAAGGATATAATATTAAAATAGTTATCATTAACTTGCTTTTGCTTCAGAAATACTTTAGATTCTGGTTTCACATGTAGTAATGTACTGGCTAGAAATCTTTGACTAGTAAGAAGGATTTTATTTCCTCACAGTAAAAAAAAACAAAAACCCACTTTTATTTATAAATAACAATTTCCATATGAACCAGGAGATTTATAGCTAATTTTTGAATACAGAGTTACAGCATCTCAGCAAATTTTACATCCATCAGTACAGATGTTCTCTAGATTACAAACACCTAATTTCAGAATCACTAGTACATTCAATCAATGGATTACATCTGACTTTTCCTCTTACTTTCCCATTGGCCACTTTCTATAGACTATTCTATCCCATGCCCACCTTGTCCTACTGAAATCACTGCTTTGAAACTGATATGGGAATTGTATAAACCTGGATCCTTCTCACTTAATTCTGGGTCCCATAAGACCTACTGTAGATTAGACAGTGAAATATGCCAATTATAAGAATACTTATAAAATGGAAATATGTATATATAATATAAACATACAGTATATATTTTAAATATGTATACAATGAATAGATAAATATATTTTATTAATAAACAATAAATATTATAATAAATAATATAAATATATAGTATACATATATTATACATAAGTATATAATATATATTTAATATATCATGTACTGCTAAGGCTAAGTTACTCCCATAGTGTCTGACTCTGTGAGACCCCATAGACTGTAGTCCACCAGGTTCCTCTGTCCATGGGATTCTCCAGGCAAGAATACTGAAGTGGGTTGCCATGCCCTCCTCCAGGAGATCTTCCCCACCCAAGGATCAAACCCAGTCTCCTGTGTCTTCTGCATTGACAGGTGGGTTCTTTACCACTAGTGCCACCTGGGAAGTCCACTCTGTACCTTTGATGACCCACAATTTAAACACACATACATATAATCTATAAAAAATATCCACTATGTTGTATATGTGAAACTGAAAAGGAGTCCCCTTAAAACCAAGATCTCTTATTGAGTTTATGATTAATCTCTCTATTCAAAACTTTATTCATTTGTTTCTCCCATTTGACTTTGATCCTGTGCTAACAGAACACTAATCAACCTGTGGTCAGATGACTAAAGTTACTTAATATATAATAATTATATTAAATGTACAAATAATTATTTATAATAATATAACATAAATATAGCATATGCATAAATATATAACACTGTTTATTACAAATATAAAACACAAAGTATGTATATTATAAATATAAAATATATATCATATAATATATAATAAAAATTAACTAATTTAACATTTAATTAATATGTATTTAAAGCAGGTCTATATAAAATTATTTTTTAACATATATAAAATTTATAAATAACATGGAAAAAATAATCTTTCCAATTTCATAGGGTAGCTTTGAATCAGTGAGAAAGTAGTTATAAATATGATATAACTAATGTTGGCCCAGGGTTATCTGTTCTATTTAAATCTATTTTTTATATAGGGACTAGTTTTTAATATTAAAATTTTAAACCATTCCCTCTTTTTAATTATTTTTACTTACAACAAGAAAAGTAGAAATACTGCATAGGATTATTTTGATAAGTGGAAAGCATGGAAATTCCTATTATTTTTTCTGATACAGAGTGGATGGTTAATAAACAAATAATCTAAATTACAGTTCTGACAGCACCCTGCCCTGTGAGAGAAGGAAAGTTTACATGGTTGTTGACAATGCTCTTCTATCCTACAAGTTAAACATTGTTTCCAATGCTGCTTATTAACACTGCCCGCTTACTAATGAGGAAACTGAAGCTGGGGAAGGTAATGACTTGTCTAAAACCACATAGCTAGTAACAAAATAGGACCCAGTCCCATTGTGTACTTTCACATTCCATCAACTATAAAGTTTACATTACAAAATATTTTCCCTCCCTTTTCCAAATAAAGACCTGATATTTCAGTTAATTTAAGGATTTTGTTAATTTTCTATGGATTCAGAAATTTCTAAATTTCTTAGAAACTTCAGACTGTTATAAGTACAGTAGTGCCATTTGTAAATGGTTCCAAATTCCAAACAAATTACTTTCTATTTTTTTAGATAGAGCTTATTTCTAAATTGGTAGCTGCCTAGGTCATGCTAAAGTTGTTTGAAAATTCTAAACTCTATTATACCGAAATATTTTCTAAAAATTTATAAAATTACCAGTCTGTTTCCAAGCCTTGCTATGTTAACATCTCTCTCTTTTAAAAATCTATTTATTATCATCTGAGCCTATAATCTATCTCCATTAACCCTATACCCAAGGGAGGAGGGGACAACTTTATTTCTGGTTCACCCTAACCATGAGAATATAGTCCTTGCAATTCAGTTCAGTCGCTCAGTCGTGTCCAACTCTTTGTGACCCCATGAATCGCAGCACATCAGGCCTCCCTGTCCATCACCAACTCCCGGAGTTCACCCAAACTCATGTCCATCGAGTCAGTGATACTATCCAGCCATCTCATCCTCTGTCGGCCCTTCTCCTCCTGCCCCCAATCCCTCCCAGCATCAGTATCAGAGTCTTTTCCAATCAGTCAATGCTTCGCATGAGGTAGCCAAAGTACTGGAGTTTCAGCTTTAGTATCATTCCTTCCAAAGAAATCCCAGGGCTGATCTCCTTCAGAATGGACTGGTTGGATCTCCTTGCAGTCCAAGGGACTCTCAAGAGTCTTCTCCAGCACCATAGTTCAAAAGCATCAATTCTTTGGTGCTCAGCCTTCTTCACAGTCCAACTCTCACATCCATACATGACCACAGGAAAAACCATAGCCTTGACTAGATGGACCTTAGCTGGCAAAGTAATGTCTCTGCTTTTGAATATGCTATCTGGGTTGGTCATAACTTTTCTTCCAAGGAGTAAGGGTCTTTTAATTTCATGGCTGCAGTCACCATCTGCAGTGATTTTGGAGCCCCACAAAATAAAGTTTGACCGTTTCTACTGTGTCCCCATCTGTTTCCCATGGAGTCCTTTAGGGTCCCCCCTTTTTTTAGTTAGCTATTTATCTTTGGCTGTGTTGGGTATTCGTGGCTGCCTGGGCTTTTCTCTAGTTGCACTGATCAGAGACTACTCTATAGTTGCAGTGGCTTCTCTTGCTGCAGAGAATGGGCTGCAGGGTGAGCAGGCTTCAGTAGTTGCACTCTTGGGCTCTGAAGCACAGGCTCAATGGTTGTGGCACACAGGCTTAGTTGCTTCATGGAATGCAGGAACCTTCTGGGATCGGGGACTGAATCCTTGTCTCCTGCCTTGGCAGGCAGATTCTTTACCACTGAGCCACCAGGGAAGCACAGCATCTCTTTTCAAATGTGATCTGTTCGCCATTTTAAAATTCCTGCTATGAGGATTATTTTTTCAAGGCAATAATAGTCTGAGTCAAGTAGCCAATGAAGAGTGTTTACTCAGTGAAAAAGTTAACTTTTACTCTGAGAAGGGCATGTGGTTCACAAAAATTCAGAAGTGAAGCAACTAAAGACAGCTTTTTAAGTAAGAACTGCAAACTCAAATTACTCTTTATTCCATCAAAGGATCAGTCTTGTTCTATGCCACTATATGCAATAGCTATTTAGACTGTCTTGAAATGCAGAATTAGTTGCTTTGTCCGTTTGTCATCAGTTGTATTTTCAGTTAAAGTAGAGAGGCTTTCTATGCTTGTCTGTAAATATTTTTAGGATCAGCTTTCCAAAACCCAAGTGGACAGTCACAACAAATGTCAGATTTTATTGAAAAGCAAGGTGACCCACCCCAATTACCCTGGTTATCCCTTCATAATGAACATATCCTACTTTTATGAACTTTTCCCTTATGTCTACATCAGTGAATTTAAAAATTAATTTATGGTCTCAATTTTCTTCTAATTGCTTTGACTGTGGAAAACTGGCATATTAAATTCTAGACCAGCAACCACAAGGATCCCCTATAAACTTGTTAGGAAAGTAAATTCTGGAAATTAACACACTGTAAATCGACTATGCTTCAATAAAATCAAAATAAATCATCTGAAGAAAAAAAAAAAAGAAAGTAAATTCTCTGGCTCCACCCCAGCTCTATTGCATCAGAACCTATGGGGGTGGTACCCAACAATCTCATTTACCAAGCCATTCAGGAGATTCTGATAGAATCCATCTGAGAAATGCTGGCATATGAGAAATATGTGCTGTTTATTATACTTAATGGACAGGCAGACACGGAAGTGAGGGAATATATCAAATTAAAAAATAAGGAGTGGCCCAAGTGCTTTGACTCTAAATGGATACAGAACAAGCACAGCCATGGATGAGCCTCATGAACTGGTTCTGTTCAGACACGGATGAACTGGCCCTTTCTTCTGCTTGGTTTCTATGGGCTTACGTTAGTGTAAAATCCCAAGTACGTTTTCCGTAGGCAGATCTGTAATAAACTGGTTCTGTTCAGATATGTATGAACTGGCCCTTTCTTCTGCTTGGTTTCCATAGGCTTACGTTAGTGTCAAACCCCAAGGACATCTGCCATAGGCAGATTTGTAAATTTTTCAGCATATGGGAAACTGTTGAGAAAGAAGTAGGCTTGACCACTGCCTGCTAATCACTTCCCAGCCTGGATTACACAATATGCAGTCTGTCTGTGCACATGCTTCTGTCATGTGGCAAACAGGGACAAAAAAAAAAAGTAATATATAAATGCTGCTGTTTAGTCACTAAGTTGTGTCTGACTCTTTGCGACTCCATGGACTGTAGCTTGCCATGCTCTTCTGTCTATGGGATTTTGCAAGCAAGATTGCTGGAGTGGGTTGCCATTTCTCTCTCCAGGGGGATCTTCTCAACCCAGAGATTGAACCTGCATCTTCCCAGTAAATAAAGCCCAATAAATAAATATATGTGTATAAACAAATACATTTATATGAATATATTTGCATAAATAAGTACATTATATAAATAAAGGTATTTATATAAATAAATATGTATAATATACATTTTAAAAAGTCATTTTTGGTAATGTTTTACTAAAGTAACAAAGTGATCATTTTTAGAAAAAGCAAAACATTTTTGGCCTTCCTTTTATTTTTTGTAAGACTTTGAATCATTTTTTAGTTTAATTGAGGGAACCAGGATACTAGATATAATTTTTCAAAGCCTGAGGGTTTATAGGGTTTTAATCTGACTCAGAATTCTCTACTTGCATATCTTCCAGGTATCTTAAAATAAACATACACAAATAGAATTTCATGACCATGACTCTGCTTTTCCTCCTCCTGAAACTATGGTCTCAATTAATGATATTAGTATCCACCTACCTAATCTAGAGATCTGAGAGGTATCTTCCCATATCAGTCTGTCAACCTGTTTTGTATCTGCTTTCCAAATACCTGCCAAGCTTATCTTCCCCTGACTATAGCAGAGCTACCAATTTTGCTCAGATTCACTATGTCATACTCAGACTTCTCAGCAGTTTTCTTGCTGAGAAAGTGAGAGCTCTGCTCTTCACGTGGAGCTATCTTTCACACAACAGTGAAAAGGAGCTTTCTAAACAGAGCACCTGGTGAGGTTATTTCCTTCCATTTTAAACTCTTCAGTTGGCTATTTAGTTAAAAACCATAAGCCTTCATGATCTGGTTCTGATTACCTTTCCAGACACAGGTTAACCTTTTCTGTGCTACAGACTTATTACTTGTCACTTTCAGAATGGGATGTCCTTTTACCCCACCTTCTTGTCTGAACAGGCTATTTGCTTTTGCCTGAAATGCAGCAAGCCTGTCTTCTCTTCCTCCCCCAACACCCGATGGCTAACTCCTAAATTTTTTTTTTATCCCTCACATCTTTTCAGCAGCTAACAGCTTCTTTCTGTATATTCCCAAAGCACTTTATATAACTGTATCCATAATTATAGCACATCACATTGTTAAAATTATCTGATCCTATATGTAAGACAGTTGAAAAAGGGGGACTGTTTCTTTTTCTTTCTGAATCTATAGTATTTACAACACATTATATGTATTAAATACAGGTTGAAAAAATAAACAACTATGGCAAAGAGGGAATGGCAACAATAAGTGTCTCACTTAAAGATCAAATTAGAGGGCTTTAGTAGTACTTTCTAGTGTAAAAAAAGATAGAGATAAAAGGTTCACAGACCCAGGCCAGTACTTCCTAGCATCCTAATTTTGGTGCCCAGGAATTACCAGATTTAGTGTAAATATCCTCAGTATACAAGTCTGATGAAACCATATGTTGAAAAGCACTTTATTTGATATACCTGGAAAACAAAACTGTGCCCTAAATTTGAATAAAAATGTATTTTGAATGCTCTTATACTTGATGCCGTTGATATTTCTATTAAATTATGAAAAAATGTATGTAAAAATCAATAAATAAAAAATCTCAATTAAAATAGAGTTGGTAGGCCAGAAGGTGAAGCTTTCACATTCTATGATGATAGCTCAGCCCAAGGAAAGACTTCTTGCCTGGCAAGAGTTCAGCCAATGAAAGGCTGTCACAACTCAGCTAATGGAAAGGCGCTATACTTCAGAACTCTCAGTTCCTCCAGTGGATTCTTTGTTTACTATTGCCTTCCTAACTTCCTTTCCCCCTCTTAAGAAGAGTTTTTTTCATTGAGGGAGAGGGCTGTGACAGGTGGAACGGTGGCAAAGAGTCTGTCTGCCAGTGCAGGAGATGCAAGAGATGCGGGTTGATCCGAGGGTCGAGAAGATCCCTTGGAGTAGGAAGTGGCACCCCACTCCAAAATTCTTGCCTGGAAAATTCCATGGGCAGAGGAGCCTGGCAGAGCACAGTCAATGGGGCTGCAAAGAGCCAGACACGACTGAGCCCTCTGAGCAGTGTCATAGCTGTAAACCTGGATTTGCAATTCTTTGCTGATCTTGAATAAAACCATTTTTTGGCAGAAGAACTAACTGGCAGTCTACTTATTTTAGGTAAACATAAGAAATGCCTGTTAGTGAATTTTCAGTTTGAAATTCAGAATCAATTTTAATTAATCTTGGTTTTCATGAATACTACCCATCAATGGTTTCTGTCATATTCAGCAATGTTTTCTTCCTAGTACAAATTCTTTTTCATTGTTTTTCTATTGTTCATAAAAACAATAGAAAGATATTTTCAGAAATTACCAAAGTTTGTAAAACATGACAGTTAAACTCAACTTAGTTAAAAAAAAACAAAAACACCCGCAACTAACTTGGGTTATCCTAAAATGTAGCAGGGTAACAAGTCCGAAGAGACATATTATCAATTAGAGCTTGTATGTGTCAGAGCACATGTAATATTGTGCTTTTTTCATCAGCGAGGCTCATCAGTATTAGCTACTGGAACTTTGTAAAATAATTCAGAAATGTTTATTATTGAGATATTCTGGAATAGCATATTTAAAATGCCTACAGTGTGCCCAGCACCTAGTAGGCATTTAATAAATGGTAGCCATTATTTCCACCAACAGCTTCCTGTGTGAAAAGCAATTAGGAGCTTGTTTTTAGCCTCGAAATTTACGGAAAAACCGCCTCCTTCCGCTTAAAAAGGAGAATAAGGCTTAAACCTCACTTATGCAATCAAAGATGGATGCTCATTTCTCCTTCTTTCTGTCATACAGAGGTTATGCTTAGATTTCCACAAGAATACAAAATACCGCTTTTCTTTTTCTATAGAAAGGAAAAGACAGCTTTTAAGTCCTCTGCCGTTGTTCTCACTACCTTTCTTGCTTTTTGCTTGTCTGTTTTGCTTTTCATTCTGAATGCATTCTGCATCAAAATTTGAAAACAGAGTTTGTATTACAATGTCCCAGTTCCACATTTCAATTCAGAAACTTACATTACCTTTTCTTTTCACCCCAATCTCAGTTAGCCTGAGAAGCCTCTTGAACATAGTAATTGCCCCTGTCTTTCGTCATCTCAGCCCATGAAAGGTGTTTTCTAGAAAGAAACTTGGGGAGACATTGCAGACTTTCGGGTCTGACTCAAGTCTATGAAGCAACGGGAGAAATGGACTGCAATCCCCTTTTTTAGGCTTCAGTGTTAACTTCACTTTTTTTTTCTTTTTTGAAAGATTATAATTCCCTCCTTGAACCAGATTCGAGTAAAAGTATAAATTTATTCATTCCAAAGGCATATGTAAGCAATTTGGGGTTATATGTAACTTAGATTGCTGATTTTTATCTCTTAGTATATGTTATTGGGACTCAAAACATTTACTTTAGCATTTCAAAAAAATGTTTTCATTAGTGCAAGATCAGTACTTGGCAAAATCACTATTCCTCATTTTATGCAGTGTGGAAAAATGAAGGGGTTTTTGAAAAAAAAATTTGCCAACATTTACGGAGTTTTCAAATAAACAAACACTAAATACTGGATCATTTAAGAGCCCTTTTTTTCTGTAATTTTAAGGTATTCTTTTGAAAAGTCTACATATAGGACTATGCCCATTGCTCCTCCTTTTATAAATTCTTTTATATTTTCCATTTTTCAAGCAAGACTGAACTTTTTCCCCAGTGATTTTAGAGACAAAAGGGTGAGATTCTCTTCTTCAAAAATTACATTCTGATTATCCTCTGCACGTTTGAATATTGTTTTTCTCACTCCACTCCATCCTAGAGATATTTTGTCCATTCTTTTCTTTGTCCTGTGGGATAGGGTAGGGTTTTTTTCTTTATTTCAATGTTTTATTATTCCAACTGCTGTCCCGCCACTTTCAGAGTAGAAGCATTTTTCTTTGGAAACACATATCTGCTTCTTTGTTTGTTTTAGCTTAGGGGTCTGTAAAAAAGACTTCACTGCTTAGTCAGCTGCCCAATTCCGGGGTTAAATTCCAGGAGGATGGCAGACTATAATATGCAGCCATTAACTCTTCACAGCTATGCTCAAAGAAAGAGCATGAACCGCAGTAGCCTGGCAAAAACCCTGCGTGGCAGATCCGTTTTTATACAGAAACGAAAGGCATTTGTGGCTCTCATATACCATTTTGCTTGTCAGAAGCAAAAAAAAAAGTTTGAGCAAAGGAGATAATATCACTCTCTTAAACAACCACTGTGTTCCTTTGAATTGGCTACCACAAACATCAGCAAAGTCAGAACACCCTGTAGAGGAATTACTGGTATGTGTAGTCTATTGGTAACAAGGAACAAAACCTAATTTTGAATTGTAGAACATTTGGCTATCTTAAATTACAAAGAGCAATGCCTAGAGAACATTGGGTTGTCATTGGGTTAAATATGTATCAGTGTTTTGGTCAAGTAGACAGTGGTGCCTATTTTTCTTTTTCTTTTCTTTTCTTTCTTTATTTTCGGCTGTGCTGGGTCTTAGTTGCTGCTCACTGGCTCTCTCTAGTTGCCGTGAGCCCAGGCTGCTCTTTGATGTGGGGCGGGGGCTTCTCACTGAGATGACTTACCTTGTTGCGGAGCACAGGCTCCACGTACACGAGCTTCAGTAGTTGTGGCTCTCAGGCTTAGCTGCCCTGCTGCCTGTGGGATCTTCCCGGACCAGAGATGGAGTCCGTGTCCCCTGCACCGGCAGGCACATTCTTAACCACTGGACCACCAGAGAAGTCCCCCTATTTTTCTTTTAAGGAAAAAATGTTAGGTTACTTGGGAAAATGTAGAACTGTAATGGAGTCTAAAGTTGAAAGCAAACAGATCCCAGATCCCACCTTTGCTTTGGAGAAGGCCAGAACCAAAAGTTGTGCAAGAAGCCAGGTTTACGTTCTGTGCCTGCTCCCTCATGGTGCCACCTCTATCCCCAGAGACCATCTGAAATACTCTGAAGATCAGTCTTTCCCAGGCGTTTGTCCTCGTGGCTCCATGATTACTCAGACATCTGTCTCTAGTCTTCCTTCCTCTTTTCTCAGGTCCAGCTCTCTGAGTCTTATGCCCTGATGGTGAATTGGATTGTCAAATCTCTTCTCTTCTAATCAGGAGAGAAAGTCATGAGCCACCTTCTCCAGCCTGAAAATATATATCCAGTGTATATTTGAACAAGAGTATACAGTTGATCAACCATATCTCATAGATTATGATCAAAATGTAATCTTATATCTGTCTTCTGCAATTATTGAAAATTGATTAAGGATAGAGGAGAGCTAATTTCTCCTGATCTTTATTAAGAAAAATTATTAAAAAGTTGGAACAAAGGCAAGAGGATTTTTACATTTTATCTGTGTCATATTGCTGTATCATTTCACAGAGCTAACCAAGGATTACTTAATTTTCTAGGAGAATAGGTTATGTTCTGTTACTGTTGATTAGGACCTACATTTTAACTCTTATTTTTGTCTAGTAGAGATCTGAATGATTTCTGATGGAAAAAAAAAATTAACCAAAGGTTATGGTTGTCTTGCCCTGCAGGAGTTTAGCCATTTCAGTTTCTAATCTCACCGTCTCCAAATATTCTCTTCTTATTCAGTTCCCACAAATATTCAGTTTCTCAAATGCTCACTGAACCAACATTAGCTTCCTTCTGGCTCTCATCAACAAGTTATATAAATGTTAATGTGCTTCTTCTGTGCTTATATAGTTACAGTTTTATCTTTCAAAAATGATACCTGACCATCCTAAATGAAGTCTTAGATAGACATATCTTTCCTGGTCATGCTCAGAAAATAAAATCCTATAGTCACTTTTGGTTAAAAAAAAAAAAAAACAGTTTCAATTCAGTAACTAGAATGTCTCATCTTGTTTTGTTTTTTGTTTGTTTGTTTGTTTTTAAATGGTTTCAAATCAGTAACTAGAATGTCCCATCTTGTTTAATTGTTAAAACTCTGGACTCTGCCTTCTCTGGCCCAGGTTACTCTCAGGACAAAAATCTGCAAGAGAAAAGATGAACGTGATTGTCTCACTCTATTGTCTTTCTGCTCACCAGGTGAGTTGCAGTTGGGGATCCCATGAGGGCCAAAGGTGAGTGGAGGGCATGGAGAGAGGAAAGGCAATCCACCAGGCCCTGCTTGGCTCAGTGCCTCCGTGCTCTTAACCCAAGCCTGACAGTTGATAATCATAACATCTCTACTAAGCCCTTCTCTCAAGCAGGGCTCTTGAAAAGGCAGATAAAATTTGCTGGATTCCTTCATCATCGCCTGGGCAACCAAGAGATCTGTAACCAAGCAGGACCCTGTGGGGCCTTCCTGGAACAGACCTGTCCCTCATACCTTCTGCTTTAGCTCTTCTCTGAAGTATCTAGATAATAGTGTCTGATGCACATTTCCTGAGCTGTTTTACAGTGTGAAAAAACTCCACCAGATGGAAGAAATTAACTCTTTGATGACTATGAGTACACAGCCCACAGACCTACTGAAGACTGAGGATGGATAAAGTTAACCCCTGTCACAGGACCCTGTTACCACATCATCAGTCAGCCAGAGAACTGGGCACAAGCTGATCATATACCCTGGGACTTCCCTCCTTCACCTTCTGTTTATTTTTTTAATTTTGGCTGCGCTGGGTCTGTTGTGGTACTTGGGCTTTCTCTGCCTGTGGTGGATGGGGGCTTCTTGACACCTTGTGTTTAGAAATGCTTGGCTGAAACCCACCTGGGAGTTCAGGTGCTTTGAGCACTAGCTAATCTGGACTCCCTGAGATAAATGCTGCACTTTCCTTCACCGCAACCAGTAGACTGGCTTTACTGTGTGCAGCTGAGCCAATCCAAGTATGGTTCACTAACAGATCTGCATGAGTCTCTTTCTGCAAAAGATCTCAGTCTGCTCCAGAGGGCTCTGCTGGGCAAGACCTGGTACAGCCCATGCTATCAGTCCCTGAGAATGCACATCTTTGCCCCACAAAACTCTGGGAATCCGGATGATCCTGTAGGAGCAGTCTTTCCCTGCCTCCCTTCCCAAGTAGTCAATGCCTTCTCTCACCGTCTGGATGTCCCAGGTGGAACTCAGGCCCCTGTCCAGAACCACAGTAAGTTTTCTCATGTGTGTATCAGGCCCTGGGACTCTGTGTCTCCCAACTTAGAGAACACAGTTTTCTGAGTGGTTGTCTCTAAGCTTGTGATGAAAAGTTTACACCTCCCACTCAAGGTGAAAGGGTGGGTTAGGTCTCTCTAAAGTAATCTCTTCATCAATTCAACTCCTGCCCACTCTCTAAATTCTTGTTATGGTGCCCAATTGATGGAGGGGATCAAGGGCTGAGGAGTACCTCTGAGGTTCATTTCTTTTGTAAACCCACATTTGGGGGTGGGGGGAGTGGGGCGTGTGTGTGTGTGTGTCGGGAGACATGTCTCAGTCTTCCTGTGCCTCAGTATTCTGGTTTTTGTCTCACTCAAACTGAGTTAGAAGGAATCTCATTTTAATTTCCTGTTTCATTTACATTTAAATTTACTAGAAATAATCAAACACAGGTGGGAAACACCTGTCAGGAGAAGTGTTGGGATTGAAGCACACTCAATAAGCAATTACCTATTCAATCTAGAAGTGAAAATGAGTTTGAAATAAAAGCAGAAGCTTTAAGGATATGGCCATCATTCAACAAAAGTCATATATTTGCTCTTCGTACACATATGATGACAATACATGTACATTAAAAACCCATGTTTGGAGACTTCCCTGGTGGTCCAGTGGCTAAGGCTCCTGCCTCCCAATGTCAGGGGCCTGGGTTCCATCCCTGGTCAGGGAATTAGATCTTACATGCTATGACTAAAAATGCCACAGGCCACAACGAAGATCAAAGATCCCACACACTGCAGCTAAGAGCCAGCACAGCCAAAAAAAAAAAAAAAAAACACAACTAACCATATTTGCCATGGGCTTGGGATGGGATGGTACCTGCAATTATACCTCCATCTCCTCAACTTTCATTTGTTATTTATTTAATGATTCAAGTCAGGCATTGTGCTAAGTGAGGGGTTATATGGTGGTGAATTAAACGTTTGTGCCCCAACTTTCTAGAAGCTATACGAAGCTGCATGTATGTCAGATTTTATCACATTCTCATCTTCTCCTCTTCACTCACCTTTCACTTATAGAACTCTTAAGGGACTGAATGGGTTTTCACAAGGTTCTGACTTTTCCCCTAAACACACCTTTGCCTTTCCTCTTATTGTGCTTTCTTTGGAACTATGATTCACACACTGGACTAACCCTGAAAATGATTATATTTTTATATTCTTTCCTTCACATCCTTGGGATTGTACTGGAAAAACACTCACTTTGGAATTAGACCTGGATTTGAAGACCAACTCTACCACTTACTATTAGCTTTATGCTGCTGCTTCTGCTGCTGCTAAGTCGCTTGAGTCGTGTCCGACTCTGTGAGACCCCGTAGACGGCAGCCCACCAGGCTCCCCTGTCCCTGGGATTCTCCAGGCAAGAACACTGGAGTGGGTTGCCATTTCCTTCACCAATGCATGAAAGTGAAAAGTGAAAGTGAAGTCGCTCAGTCGTGCCCGACTCTCAGCGACCCTATGGACTGCAGCCTATCAGGCTCCTCCATCCATGGGATTTTCCAGGCAAGAGTACTGGAGTGGGGTGCCATTGCCTTCTCTGATTAGCTTTATGACCAATCAGCAATCCCCTGCCATGGAAGAGTGGAATCTTAACCACTGGATTGCCAGGGAAGTCCCTGAAGCTTGCCTTCTTTATCCACGTGCAGGACTAATACTGTCCAGTCTAAGTGTTTGTATTAACTGAGATAATGTCTTCAAAGTGCTTACATGAACTAGATGTTCCCTAAGTGCATTCCCCTAGGATCTTCCTTTCTCTTCATCCTGCTTTTGAGGCACCTCTCCCAACTTGGGTATAGGACTGAGGTTTATAATTTTGTCTCCTACATTCTTAAAACTAAAATTCATTCTTTGTACTTACCATTTAGAGCCTGAGGTTATCCACTCGTTTTACACAGTAGGATAACGGCTATGCTTTTTTTACTCACATTCTAAGTAACTACTTAAATAACTGTCACCTCACAGACAAAACTAGGCTGCTGTGCTTATTCTTATCTATTCTACTGTACCCTTTTTCCTGATTATTTATGTAGCATGCATGTGACTGACTGATCTTTAGAGATCATTAAATTGCTTCTTAAAATAGAGCAAATAATATGTTTAGCTGTTAATCACAAAGTTAGTCCAGCATTTGTTCAACAAGCCCCTCATGTATGATCATTTCTGACCAATCATTGACTAAGAGCTGTTTCTGAAGGGGAGATAGGAACTATAATATTGTGAATCATGGGACCTCATTTTAAGGGCATGAAACTTGATTGCATCAGTACTTTGCACATTTCAACTCCAAACCACCCTCATACTCACAAATTGTTAACTTTGACCACACCCCTAGATTAACATCAAATTGATCTAGTTTTTCAACCTCTCATTTCTTATTTTCCACCCAACTCACCAAGATTCATTGAGCACTTCATGTGGGAAGAACCAGATTCACGTATTCACCTCAGGACTAACGAGATCAATGCCCCTAGATACTGCTCAGTGCCACCAGTCATTGAAACAATATATCTCTTCTCACTGACCCTTGGCAGAAACCAGATCCCTCAGAGAAAGGTGAATGGACAACTGCCAAAGGCACTAGAGATTATCTAGTGTCAACTTGAGGTTTGATATTTCCAATTGACTTTTTAAGAAAATCATTGAGACAAAAAAAAATGCATAAGAATCATCTCAAATAAAACCAATAAAAGATGGCTAGTCTGATTAAAGCAAAGGTGAGGGATCTAGCACTCAGCCACTCAAGCCCTTCCTTATCTATTTCTTTAAAATTTTTTTAAAGTTTTATTTATTTTGGCTGTGCTGGGTCTTAATCGTGGGACATGATATCTTCATCACAGCACATAAACTCTTACTTGAGGCATGTAGAATCTAGTTCCCTGACCAGGGATCAAACCCAGGCACCCTGCATTGAAAGTGTGGCATCTTAGCCACTGGATGACCAGGGAAGTCCTTCTCTGAGTTATTTCTGAAGATTTCATATGCTGTGCAGCTCATAGTCTGAATAACACTAATCTAGGTCAACCTCTTCCTTTTGCAGAGGAGGAAACTGAGGCATAGAGATAAGAAAAATCTTACTCAAGATCAAGTAGTGATGAGTGATAGATTTTATTCAAACCCTATTCAGGGTTTTGTTTTGTTGTGATTTATACCATTGTGCTGCTTTGCATGATGGCTAAGTAATGCTTCTGGGCCAGGGCTAGGGCGAGACAAGTGAGGTGTCTAGGGTGCAAAATTTAAGGACACAGTATCTTTTGGGTCTGTACGAGTGCTGACTCTGTACTTGCAGTGCCTTGAGAGGAAATGCTTCTGTAAGTTTTGTGCCTTATAGTTGTCTTTTTTGCCTTCCTAATCCTAAGCCTGCCTCTATACTCTATGTCATGTATACCTGCTATCTCTTGCTTCTTGCCCTCTTTCCTTTGTCTTCCTCATTAGACTATGTATCTTTCATCCTTTAGTTCCCAGAGTTTGCAAGAATAAAAGGATACTCAATAGTGTATTGAATGGACAAATGGCTGGGTGGATCTAAATTCCATCTCTTATGAGTATTTTCCTGATAGCTCAAATCTACCTTGATTTCTTTTTTAAAACACACACACACACACACACACACATCTAGTGTCTCCTCTCTTTTTTTTTTTTGGTAAGATTTATTTATTCATTTATTTTTGATGATGCTGAGTCTTAGTTGTGGCACACAGGCTTCTCTCTAGGTTTAGGTTCCTGGTGGCATGTGGGATCTTAGTTCCCCTACCAGGGATCAAACCCATAACCCCTGCATTGGGAGGCAGATTCTTAACCACTGGGCACCAGGAAAGTCCCCTATCTTGATTTCTATGTTATCTGAAGTTATAACACATTATCTAAATAACTCAATTTACATTTAATCATGTATATTGACAGAAGTTTTATGTTTTTGTAACTCTTGTGCAGTAATTTTCCAATGTTCTGTCTTCATGCCCAGTTAGATTTTGTTAGTTAAGAGCAAAAGCCAATTTACGTTCTTTGAATTCTCTTAGCAGCTAGCACAAAAGTCTGTGCATTGGAGCCATGCAGCAAATTGTTCTTCATTAGATGAATGAAAAATGAATGAATGAAGGGCATTTTCTCAGTTGCGAACAGAGCTTATAAAAATTCGGTAGCGGTTTGTAAACCCTAACTTGCCCACTAAACTAGCTGAGTGATCTTGTATAAATCATTTCACCTCTTTGGCTTCAGTTTCTTTATATGTAAAATGAGGTGGTGGCTTGAGTGATTCTAAAGATAGCATCTTAAGAATCCATGAATTTTGAAATCTGCAGTGGAAAAATTGTATAGAAGATCAGGTATAATTTTGCTACTAAGAATCCACTTGTCATTCTAATACGAATTGCCTAATTGTAGCTGATGGCCCAATGTTTAAGTGCTCAGAAAGTCCTGAAATTGTGAACAGGTTGTATGTCAAAAATTAACTTTCAATATACAAAGTATATCATGGTTGAGCTAGCTTTTGAGGTCATTGCCTGGAAATTAAATAACTTGTATATAGAACTAATAATATTCCAATATACATATTCACTGATAGCATTATTTCTATGGGAAAATGCATTCATAATTCTAACAAGAACAAAGTTCCTCAAGTTAGTGCATTGAGAAGAAGGAGAATAAAAAGGGATATTCTGTTTCTGTGACTTTAACTACAGTACTTAAAAAAAAAATCAAACATTGCACCTTCAACCTTCTATCTTGATCATTAGCATATAACAAGGTCAAATTGAGTATTTTATTATTTCAAGATGGTAATACAGATTTTTCACAATAGCCGATTATATCATTACGTTCTCTTTTAGCTATTTTCAGTATTTACTTTTTCTTCTATAAAACAAATGCAAGATAGAAAATAGCTTGTTAAAATTTCTTTAAAGAAATTAGTCTTCCAAGATACTCCCTGAAATGATTTAATTCTTTCCTTACTTGCTTTTTCCACAGTGTATTTAATGTAAGTGTCAATGTTAAAAAAAAATAAAAGCCATGGAAAGTCCCTAAGTGAATGATGTCTGTTTGGTGACTAAATTAACCATGTGAGGAAACATTTTCTTTAGGAGCAGTATATAGTTTCATGAGGAATTATTTGGTGGTTTATGACAGGCCTCATGCCCTCCTAGAATTCTTCTCTTAGAATCATGATCTAGGTGGTTTAATTCTTGGCAATGAACCAACCTTGGGTATACATGTGATTTCTCCCCTAAATCCCCTTTTATATTTAGGCTGGTCTTCACTTAATGAGTTATCACTGATTGTGAACAAGAGTGCAAGGCTCTGTGTTAGATCTGACAACTTTATTATTTTCCATGGCTATCATTTACTGGTCTTGGAGGCTGCTCTTTCCGTCTAGTTCTTTCTAAAATTTTACTATGTCTTTCTTTTTGGCTGGGTTGGGTCTTTGTTGCTGCGCATGGACTTTTCTCTAGTTGCGAGGAGCACGGGCCACTCTTTGTTGAGATGTGTGGGCTTCATGTTGCAGTGGCTCCTCTGGTTGTGAAACACAGGCTCTAGGCACCGTGCTGTGCGGGCTTAGTTACTCTAAGGCATGTGGGATCTTCCTGCACCAGGGATCAAACTCCTGGGTTCTGCATTAAAGGTGGATTCTTAACCTCGGGACCACTAGGGAAGTTCCTCGATCTACTCTGGTTGATCATGGTTGGCCATTTAATATTTCATGAAAACAATTCTTCTCCATGAGTCTTTAGTTTTATCCACTATCTTTAACCAAATCTGAACATTTCAAAGTCCTCTCTATGCTTGTTATCAGACTTCTCCATGTCTGTTCAACACCATCTATCCCATCTTGCCACCCTTTGACCCCAATCTGTGGTAGCTAGTTAGTCTGGCCAAGGGCATCTGTTCAAACCTTTTCCATCTTTATTTATGCTGGAACTTTGTGGGGACAGTGAGGTGATGGGCCATGTCCTCTCATGCCTCACTCCCTTCTCCCTTTCTCCTGATGCCTGTATTGTCTAAGCACTTAACACAGGGCATTATGCAGTAACAACAGACATAATAACAATCTTCCATTATGGAATACTTATTATATCAGGCACTAAATTCTCTGATATGCATCAGCTCTGCTAAACAGATCTCTGCTCAAGCTGTGACACAATTAGGTAAATACGGGTGTTGTTTTTTCCATTATAACAAGGAAATTGAGGCTCAAAGAATTAAGAGATTTACAGAAAGTCTTAAAGCTAGTGAATGCCAGAGGCAGGAATTGGAGGAGGTCATTGGGAGGATGTGACCACTGGCTGACCCACAAGCTGGGCAGAGCAATAGGAGGCCCCCCAACCTGTCTCCTGTCCTTGGAATGTGGGTTGCACTACCCACATTGGAAGCTGAATCAAAGACACAGTCCTGAGGTGGTAATGTGTTTTGAGCCCAGGGTATGTGCCATAACTTTAAGATTCTGGTGGGTGCCAGACAGAGAGAACAAACTTGTTACTAAAGAGAAAGTGGGTAGGGGAGCGATAAACTAGGAATTTGGGATTAGCATAGGCAAACTATTATATACAGGATGGATAAATAACAAGACCCTACTGTAGAGTGCAGGGAATTGTGTTCAATATCTTGTGATAAAACATAATAGAAAAGAATATGAAAAAAGAAAGTATGTATATGTATAATTGAATCACTTTTCTGTACAGTAGAAATTAACACATTGCAAATTAATTATACTTCAATGTGCTATGCTCTGTCACTTCAATTGTGTCCGACTCTTTGGGACCCTATGGACCGTGGCCCGCCAGGCTCCTCTGTCCATGGGATTCTCCAGGCAAAGATACTGGAGTGGGTTGCCATGCTCTCTTCCAGGGGATCTTCCTGACCCAGGGATTGAACCCTCATCTTCTGAGTCTCCAGCATTGGCAGGCGGATTCTTTACCCCTGAGCCACCGGGGAAGCCCACACTTCAATAAAATAAACTAAAAAAAAGAAAGGATTCTGCTGTGTGAGTGTGGAGATCTAGTCTTGCTCCTCACAAGACAAGCCCAGTAATTAAGTTCCCTTGTTCTTTAAACCTGCCACCTACCAATCTGGAGTGCTTCTTACTTAAGTCTCTCCTTGCCATCCAAGTACAAGGCTGGTTTCAGATTTCAACCAGGAAGCTCCCAAGGTTTCTAACCAATGCCCGGATCCAACAAGCTGATAAGACTCCAAAGCTTTTGATCTTAACTAGTGTATCTTGCTGGTTCCCAAAATAACAGAGCACTGTGAGGAAAGCAAGGATGTAAAAGGACCAGTGTCTCTGTAACAAAGTAGACTGTTTAGTTTGGCAGATCACAAATCAATATCCTATAAAGCAGTGTGTGCAGAGTACTGAAAAAAAATCAGCCCAAGGTTTCAGATTTGGGAGAGGGCTTCCCAGGAGCTACAATACTTTAGTCTTTTAAAGATAGGTAGCATTTTAATGGGTATTTGAATCATTCAAATTTATGCATAATTTTATTCTTTCATTATTTATTTTAATTTTGTTGGTCTGTACTTCAATCAGAGAAGTTCTTTTAAAACATGGTTCATGTTCACTTTGCTCCATGGTAGAAACTTACACATCATTGTAAAGTAACTGTATTCCAATAGAAATTAATTTAAAAAAATAAAATAAAACAAGGTTTGTGTCTTATGCATCTCCATTTCCCAATATCACCTAGTCCAGTATTGCATATCCAGTAAATGATCAGCAATTTGTGATTATCACATAAAGATAAAATTTGTTCATGAAAACAATGAAGTCAGATATTTCTCAAAGTACATTTACTAAATATCATTCTCTCTTAAATGTTCTTCATGTGTGTGTGCTAAGTCGCTTCAGTCGTGTCCAGCTCTTTGAGACCCTGCGGACTGTAGCCTACCAGGCTGCTTTGTCTGTGGGATTTCCCAGGCAAGAACACTGGAGTGGGTTGCCATGCCCTCCTCCAGGGGCTCTTCCTGACCCAGGGATTGAACCCCTGTCTTCTGCATTGGCAGGTGGATTCTTTACCACTGGTGCCACGTAGGAAGCCCTAAACATTTTTACGGCAGCCTATATTTTACCTTCCATCACATTCATCAACTTTCAAGTAAGAGTGTCTTATGTGTCTTCTCTACTAGACTATAAATCCCCTGAAGACAAGGACTGTGTGTGTCCCATTTGCCTTTGAATCCTGGGTACTCACAGCATGTGCACATAGTAGGTGTTTCGTTAATATCTGTGGAGTGAATGAAACAGGCCACTCAAGGAATTCTTCTAAAAAGGGCTCCCTTTAACTAATGAATTGAGGAAAAGTAGCATATTATGTCATCCTTTTGGGTAGTCACTCTTGCGTATCAATACATGAAATCTCTAAGAATCTTGCAGTAAGGAAACCTGCTTTAAGGGGATTATGTAGTTCCTTAAATTATATAGACTGTGAAGAGCCACCCCTGCCCCCTTTTCCCCTGAGAACATCAGTTAATATTCTGTAACATCACTATTGAGCTGATACTCTTAAGAAAACAATTTTGGGGGGTGCCAGATGCAGCCCTGTCAGACCTTGTCATTCTTACCACTGTAGATTCCAAGAAGTGGTCTCTCTTTTTGATCCTTTTCCAGCCGAAGGGCCTGGGAATTTGAAAAGATGGACACCAGGATGATAACTTTCTGAGGCAGCCTTGTCATCTACGAAAAGGGGGCTACTCTGTGCTCTTATTCCTCGGTGTGACCTTCGAAGCCTTCAAAGTAGTCTGCCTGATGGGGGATTATTCTGTCTGTGTCCAACATTCAGTTATGAGCTTAGCATTTATTCAAAAGAACCACAGGAGAACTAACTTCATTGGGCTCACAGAATAATAATAAGGGTGAAAGATTGGAAGCTAGGTCTTTGCAAAAAAAATGGTAAATTTAAATTTTTTTTATTTAAAGAAAGAAAACGGAAAAATACTAAGAAAGGGCAGGCCTAATGAAAAGCGGTGTAGCATGCTACTTGAAGTAGGTCTATGTGTAGGCTCTGTGGCTTTTCATCACTGTGTGCCGAAAAGCCCAGAGGCTGGTCCTCTCTGATGCTTCCTTCAAGGCCAGCATTACCTCTGATTCCAGAACTTATGCTGCAGGTCATCCCCTACCTCTATATCAATATTAAAGCTAAACTCACCCCTTTGAAGACTATCATTAAATAAGTGCTTACTGTGTATCAGGCAATGTGCCGAGTGCATTTCATTTCACTACTCGTTCAGTCAGTAAATATTTTTCAAGTATCTCCTCTATGCCAGGTGTGGCTGCCCTTGGTATGTAGAATATATCAGTAAACAGCACAGACAGAAAATGTTGCCTTGTAGAACTTACACCCTAGGGAGCAGAGACAGATAACAAGCATAATAAATAACTAAGTTATATAGCATGTAGGAAAGTAGTAAATGTCATGAAAAATATAGAGCAAGGAAAGGGGAAAGAGTGTCTGTGTGTAAGGGGAGGTGGGCTGTAGTCTCAGTTTTGATGGATTGGTCGGGATAGACCTTGCTGAGAAGGCGGTGGTGGTCACGTCTGTGGTCGTGTCTGACTTTTGCGACTCCATGGACTACACAGCCCACCAGGCTACTTCTGCTCACGGGATTTCCCAGGTAAGAATACTGGAGTGGGCTACTGCCAGCCGAGAAGGTGATACGTGAGCAAATATTTGAGGCCAATGAGTGAGTTAACCATGTAGAAACTTGGACAAAGAACATGTTGACCAGAGGAACAATCAACTCCAAGAAGTTAAAGGCTCCAAGTCAAGAATGTGTATGTTGGGCTTGATAAATAGTAAAGAGGTCAGAGTGGCTAGACACTGGGACTTGAGGACTGATCCTCCATTGGACCATGATAAGGACTTCGATTTGGGATGAAATAGGGAATTATTGGAAGATTTGAGCAGAAGGTTGTCATATACAACTTATGTTTAAAGGGGTCCCCCTGGAAAGGGGATCAAAAGTGGAATCAGGGTAATGAGTTGCTGCTGCTGCTGCTGCTGCTAAGTCACTTCAGTTGTGTCCGACTCTGTGAGACCCCATAGATGGCAGCCCACCAGGCTCCCCTGTCCCTGGGATTCTCCAGGCAAGAACACTGGAGTGGGTTGCCATTTCCTTCTCCAATGCATGAAAGTGAAAAGTGAAAGTGAAGACGCTCAGTCGTATCCAACTCTTAGCGACCCCATGGACTGCAGCCTACCAGGCTCCTCCGTCCATGGGATTTTCCAGGCAAGAGCACTAGAGTGGGGTGCCATTGCCTTCTCCAAGGTAATGAGTTAGGAGGTGGTTACTCCTATATAATAATGCAAGTGTGCATAAACTGGGGCTCACATCAAAGAGTAATGATGAAGTCAGTGAGAATTGATCAGATGCTGGATATTTCTTCTGAACATAGAGTATCAGGGTTATCTGGAAATGCTGTGTTGGAAAGAGGGGCATTAATCATGACTCTAAGACTTATTAGCCTCAATTAATCTCTAGCCAAGTAGCTTATATTATCATCTCTATCTTACAGATGTAGAAATTAAAGCCGAGAGAGATATTAACTAGATTATTTAGCTAGCAAGCAGCAGATTTGGGATTTGAATCCAATGCTATCTGAGTCCAAAGGCTGGGCTTCTTAACCATAACACTATGCTGGAGGCATAGAGCTATTACTATGAACTCTGACCTTACATGTCCAAGAAACTGATTCCAGATGTGTTTTCTGGTTACTCAGTATCTACCTTGAACACGAGGTTCCATTCACTTGTTTCCCTGCTTTAAACCTGGGTTCATTAATGGCTGTGATCCTGTCCCCCCACATCTTCCTTCCTTAGTCTCCCATTTCTGAAACCTGTTGCCTGACTTTCTTAATCACCCTGAGCACCAGAGCATCCATAATTGTCTTGATCTGCTCATGATTTTGGACTCAGTTTGGACTTCTGCCAAAAGGTTTCCCCATTGGCAAACCTTCACATCTAGAGCTATTCTCTATTTGTCCTCTTAGACCCACTTTATATTAATCAACTCCTGACCACTTAAAAAAGTAAAAACCATGTGATTCTCCATGAGGAAGAGGGAGTATGTGCTAGGGACAGCCATGCTGACAGTGACTTTTTTTTTTTTTTTTTCAATTTTTGGCTATGCTGGGTCTTTGCTGTGGTATGTGAGCTTTCTCTGGTGTTCAGGCTTTCTCTAGTGCTCCGCCTTCTCTTGTTTTAGAGCATGGGTTCTAGAGCTAGGGCTCAGTAGTTGTGGTTCATGGGCTTAGTTGCCCTGCAACATGTGGGATCTTAGTTCCCTGACTAGGGATAAAAACCATGTCCCCTTCATTGGAAGGTGGATTCCCAACCATTGGACCCCCTGGGAAGTCCCAGTAGTGACATCCCTGAGATCACTACATCTTCCCAGTTGGTAGTGGGAGAGAATAAAGTGTGGCAATAGCCGCCAAGTTGGAGGCCTCTGGGAAGGACAGATTCTGATCTGTTGGCTAGAGATACCTGGCTTCCAGGAAATCTTCCCCATGTTTTACCTTCTTCAACCAGAGCAACTTAGTGTCTTCTTATGTCTCCCCTTGTAGCTTCAAGCAAACTTGTAATGAACTAATGATATTACCTTAAAACCCAGCACTGAAATTCCTCCTACAGAGTAAATGGTCAGTACTGAAGAAAATGTTTGCTATGGGTTTAGGGCAGAAGATGAGTTACCCATTGGCTGGGGTGTCAGCTGGCACCCAGGTTTAAGGGGAGGGTGAAGCTGCCAAGCTCAGAGAGAAAGTGAAGCTTCTGGTTCACAGGGGAGGAGGAGAAGGGAACGTGAGCAGAGATGGACAAAGCAGAGGAAAGATAAAGCCATCAAATTAGAAGAAGCCTATTCAGGACGCCATCTCTCGTCACACTTCACCACCATATTCTGCAATCGCCTCCAAAATCTGCTTGTCCTCAGAAGGCCGGCTGTGAATGAGAATTTCCGTGCATCTAAAAGAGAGGCTCAGTTTTAGTTTAAGGATCAAGAGGCACAGAAGGCTGGAGAGAGATTTGACTACCACTGGTTTCAAAATAAAGGGATTCAAGGCAATTTCACGTAGGTCTTAGAGGCAGAGAAGTTTCCACTATTTCTGTACCAGTAATGAATTTAATCTTCTTCCATTTATATTCTCATATTCATTTCACTTTCTCTGCCTGATGAGACTCCAGGTTCCAACATTTCTGCATATCAAAATCTTGCTCAAGTCGAATCCCATTCTTCTGGAAATCTTGATTATCTGGCATGAAGTGAACTTTCTCTCATCTATTGTCTGTATGCCCTATTTTTAAAACCTAGATCTTATGCTTCCAGAAAAGAGAGATTTCTTGAATTTTTAAAACAACAAACTTATACTTGTCTTATATAGGAAGTTGTCTTCTTCCCTTAGCTTGCTATTAACTCCAAAGTAAGTTTGACTCACTCTCCTTAATGGTTACTCATAATTAGTCTATGTATTTCCATATATTTGTGTTTATGACAAGTTTGTATCTAATCATTCCAATTTAAGCCCTTGAAGTAAAAAATTAAAATCAAAATGAGATACCACTGTATTTCTTAATTCTATATTTTTAATTTCATAATTCAAACAACCTACCATATGGAGTATTGATGAGGATATGGAGGAACTGGAATTTTTCTGTTAATATACTGTTCTTTGGAGGGCGAAGTGAGACGACCACTTTGAGAAAAAAGATGAGTTTCTTTAAAGGTTAAACATACATCTTCTGATACAGCCATTCCACTCTTAGGTACTTTCTCAAGATAAATGAGGGTACATGTCCATGTAAAGACTTGTATACAGGTCTTCATAGCAACCTTGTTCATGAGAGTCCATAAGTGAATTCAATCCAAAGGTCATCAAGAAGTGAATAAATAAACAAATCATGGTATATCCAGGTAGTGAAGTGAAGTCGCTCAGTCGTGTCCGACTCTTTGCAACCCCATGGGCTGTAGCCTACCAGGCTCCTCTGTCCATGAGATTTTCCAGGCAATAGTCCTGGAGTGGATTGCCATTTCCTTCTCCAGGGGATCTTCCCAACCCAGAGATCGAACTTGGGTCTCCCGCATTGTAGACAGACGCTTTACCGTCTGAGCCACCAGGGAAGCTATATCCAGGTAATGGACTGCTTAATACTCAGCAATAAAAACTGAATTATTGATACATGCAGCCACAAGAATGGATCTCAAATAATTATGCTGATGAAATAACCCAAGCATAAAAGAATACATTTTGTATACTTCCATTTGTATAAAATCTCAAGAAATGCAAGCTAACCTATCCTGACAGAAAACAGAGCAATGGTTGCCGAGGAGCAGGGAGTTGAGAGGAACTATGAAGGGGCAGGAGGAAAAGCTTGGTGGTGAAGCGTATGTTCACTGTCTTGATGTTGGAGATGGTTTCAGAGGTGCCCCTCCGTGTCAAAATTTATCAAACTGTACATTTTAAACACATGAACTTTACTCTATAATGATTATCCCTCAGAAAGTGGATTAAGAGAATTTTAAGAACCTTGAGGCTGAAGTTGTGACTTGTCTTTAATAGCTTTCTGAAATGCCTGGTAAAATGCCACATGCCCTCTGAGACTAAGTAAATATCTACTGTCAATTTTTTTGACTAAATAATAGTTCAAGAGTTTCCCTAGGACCATGACATTTAGATGCTTTCCTGACATTGAGAACAATTCAATGGATTAACATTTATTAAACTTTTCTTACTGATTCAACAAAAATATGAGAGGTGCTTTTGATGAGTTTGTAATTAGGCTGATTTTAACATATCCAGGGACATGGGTTCTTCCTTTTTAACAATAAAACAAAATTTAGTAAATTCTATAAAAATTAAGCAATTTAAGAAAAAATGTAGTTAGGCTAGTTTTCCATCACTCAGTTTAAGCATTTCACTAACTTTTGTTTTCCCATTAATAGTAATATTCTATAATATTCAGGAAGAACTTTTACCTGTTTCTTGTTAATGATAAGCCAAGTGTTTGCTGCTTGTTAAGCACAGATAGTCAGAGAAGGCAATGGCACCCCACTCCAGTACTCTTGCCTGGAAAATCCCATGGACAAAGTAGCCTGGAAGGCTGCAGTCCATGGGGTCGCTGAGGGTCGGACACGACTGAGCGACTTCACTTTCACTTTTCACTTTCCTGCATTGGAGAAGGAAATGGCAACCCACTCCAGTGTTCTTGCCTGGAGAATCCCAGGGACGGGGGAGCCTGGTGGGCTGCCGTCTATGGGGTCTCACAGAGTTGGACACGACTGAAGTGACTTAGCAGTAGCAGTAGCAGCAAGCACAGATAGTACCTCATATATCAGGTACTTTAAAGAATTACCTAATTTAATCCTATAGCAACAATGTGGGAAATAATTAGTTAATCAGGCATTCCTCTTACATAGATGAGGAGACTCAGAGACATCAATGATTCAACCAGGGTCATAACAACCAGTAAGTCATGGAAGCAAGATTTAAATAGTTTTAACTTCAAAACATGGTTTTCTATCTCCATAGCTCACAGCCTCTAGGACTGTCCTTGCAGGACTGCCATAGAATTAAAATACTGCTGCTGCTAAGTCGCTTCAGTCGTGTCCAACTCTGTGCAACCCCAGAGACAGCAGCCCATCAGGCTCCCCCGTCCCTGGGATTCTCCAGGCAAGAACACTGGAGTGGGTTGCCGTTTCCTTCTCCAATGCATGAAAGTGAAAAGTGAAAGTGAAGTCACTCAGTTGTGTCCGACTCCTAACAACCCCATGGACTGCAGCCCACCAGGCTCCTCCATCCATGGGATTCTCCAGGCAAGAGTACTGGAGTGGGGTGCCATTGCCTTCTCCGAAAATACTGCTAGCTATTGTTAAACCAAATTGCAAATTCTCTGCATTTTGGAATGAACATAGAACAAAGAAGATTTAAAATAGTACTCTGTTTATTCATAATTAAGCTAGAAGCTACTAAAACCACACACACACACACACACACACACACATTTAGCATTGAAATGACACTTCCATTTTTTAAAGTATTATAATTCTTCTTATCTCTCTTTAATATACACTTTATGTCCAGGTTACTAAATAAAGTATGTCATATTGATGATGCTTTTCCTGGTCCTTATCTAAGGCTCCAGTAATTTTGGATACTCTCAATGTGACCTGGAAATTTCTCTGGAGGCAAATATATGGCATCTGGCCTATTTATCTGGAAAGTTCCACTTCTGCCCGGTTTCTCGGATATTTGCATTCCTTGACTTCTGCACACTCTTTTCTTCTACTTCGTGTTCTCTACTACGAATCCCAGTTTTCACAATCATATGAGAGACAGAGAGAAACAAAACAGCTACTTCCAGTGCAAGCAGTACCAGCGGCTGCCCAGAACCCCTGCCTACAGTCTCCCTTGCCATTTCAGCAGATCTGAAAGACCAAGAGGAACAGAACAAAAGTGAGGTGGGAGCCTCGCAGTCCTAGCCCTACACTGTAAATGTTTTGACATACTTGTTTCTGATCTTTTAAATTAAAAACTCATTAATTATACAGTGGCAACTACACTGGTTACCCTTATGGATACAGCCTCTCACTTCTGTTTCCAGAGGTTAACAGCTGTCTTAGGCTAATGATTTCTCTTTCCACCCATGTTGTCATTAATATGCAAAATTGATTTGGATGTTTGCAGTGTTTACTAAAGCAGGAGGCTTTCTTTCCCACTTGATATTGTTTTTAAGATTTCTCTACACATATTCATGTGGCTGGGTTGCACTACCTACCTACTAAATTGCTTCCCGTTACATGAATATGCCTTAGGTTTTCAATCCATCTTTTGTTCGTAGCTAGTTAGGTGAATTTCAAAATTTTACTGTTAAAAAGAAAACTTCAGTCAGCTTACCTGTACACAGTCCCTTATGCAGACGTGTTAGGTTGTCTCCAGTTTATAGGAAGGAATCTATCTAGAGGTGAAAATTATGGGTTATAGAATGTATGTATTTGTTTATATATTTAATTAAAAAATTTCTAGCTTCATTGATTATAATTGACATAGAACATTGTTTAAGTATAAGGCATACACATCTACATTATTAATACAAGATGATTACCACTGTGTTTATGAGGTCATCAAGAGGGTGTGATTGCTATTTGACCCATGAGCTGGACCCAGGCACTGAAGGTTGTCACCCCCTTCTGTGTCCTTGGAATATACATTCTGCCCACTGTGCCCACAGTAGGAGCCATTTTCAAGGACATGGCCTTGAGAAAGTAAGTTGTTGTTGAGACCATCTGGACTGAATCTGCGACTGAACCTGAGGAAGGCCTCAACGTAAATTTTTAAGATTCTGGACAGATGCAAGGTATCTGGCAGTCACCCAAGACAAGCCTCTTATACAAGTTCCCTTACTTGTTAAACCTGCCATGTATCAATCTTCCTCCCATCTCAGCTTGCCCTCCAGTGGGGGTCAATTTCAGATTTGACCTAGGAAACTCTTCAGGTTTTGAAATAACACAGCATACCATGCTATTAACTAACACCTCCATTACATCATGTAACTGCACTTGTATGTATGTGTGTTTGGTGAGAACATTTAAGATCTACTTTCTTAACAAAGATGATGAGTGGAGAAAGAAGCGGTATACATATAAGGTGGAATATTATTCAGCCAGGGCTTCCGTGGGGACTCAGTGGTAAAGAATTTGCCTATCAATGCAGGAGATGCAGGTTCCATCCCTGAGTCAGGAAGATCCCCTGGAGAAGGAAATGGCAACCCACTCTAGTCTTCTTGCCTGGGAAATCTCATGGACAGAGGAGCCTGGTGGGCTACAGTTTGCTGTTAAGTCACTTCAGTCTGGTCCGACTCTGTGAGACCCCATAGACGGCAGCCCACCAGGCTCCCCCGTCCCTGGGATTCTCCAGGCAAGAACACTGGAGTGGGTTGCCATTTCCTTCTCCAATGCAGGAAAGTGAAAAGTGAAAGTGAAGTCGCTCAGTTGTGTCCGACTCTTAGCGACCCCATGGACTGCAGCCGACCAGGCTCCTCCATCCATGGGATTTTTCAGGCAAGAGTATTGGAGTGGGGTGCCATTGCCTTCTCCGGGGCTACAGTTTACAGGGTTACAAAAGAGTCTAACACAACTTAACAACTAAACAACATTATTCAGCCATGAGAAGGAAGGATCCTGCCATTGTGACAACATGGATGGATCCTGAGGGCATTATGCTAAGTGAAATGTTAGCCGAAGGAAGAAACACAGACCGTTTCAATACTTAGCAAAATGCTTGCCAGGTATTGAGTTCAGAATCTAATACTATGGGACCAGCTTTTAAGAAAAGAAAGACCAGCTTTATTGCAGAGGTTAACCTGAAATGAGACAGAAGGCAGGGCTGAGATACAGCAAGGTGAGGTGGATAGTTATAGGGTTAGAGCTTTGGGATGATGAAGAAAAGGGCGGGAAAAGCAGCTAGTTAAAAAGTTTGAGGGAAAGATAGGTTCACATGCACAGATGCAAACAGGGCTTTATAGGTCTTCACGGGCCTCAGATGTAAGTTCAAGGGAACTGATATGAAACAAGCAAGGGAATTCTGGATATGATGTCAGAAAGTCGCCTGTCAGACAATCAGGCCTACTCTGTGCAGACTTCAATCAGCCATGTTGGTTCCAACTGGCTTCGGCCAACTTTGTCCTGTTATAAATGGAGGTGAGTCTACTAACTCGCTTCCTTATCTGCTGTCCTGTAAGATGAGCTCAGGACTTTGTTGGTGATCGGGCATGGTTTCAGTATGATATGACTTTTATGTGGGATCTATGGAAGCTAAACTTGTAGAAACGTAGGGCAGAGTGGTGGTTACCAGGGGCTGAGGGTAAGGGAAACGGGGAGACGATAGCCAAAGGGAAAAGACTTCCAAGTGGAAGATTAATAAGTTCCTGAGAGCTAATTTGATCGCATAGCATTGCGATTAGAATTAATAACAGTTATGTACTAGAAGGTTAGGCCTTCCTGGGTGGCTCAGTGGTAAAGAATCCGCCTGCAATGCAGGAGCCGCAGGAGACTTGGGTTCGATCCCTGGGTGGGGAAGATCCCTTGGAAAAGGGAATGACAGCCCACTCCAGGATTCTTGCCTAGAGAATCCCATGGACAGAGGAGCCTGGAGGGCTACAGTCCATGAGGTGGAAAATTAAGTGAGTGATGGAAAATGCCCTCTGCTCTTCACCAGCTGGAGGGGCATCACTTCTCCAGCAGACCCCATTATGTTGCTCTGGTTACTTCAGTAGCCTTCTGGAAATTTTTGCTGTAACCAGTTACAGAGGGTTTGCCAGTTTTAAGTTGGAAAAGCTTGCTTTCTGGACTGAGTGCTTCCAGATGCTCCTTGTTATCACTTGTCATGTTAAATGTTTATTCATTTAAAAATTTTTGTTTATTATTACTTGGAAGCCCCTTTCTTAGTTATTTTTAGCTCTCACTGTCTAGTGTCACATGGTACCTAACTTTTTTTTTTCCCCTTTTAGAATATTTATTTATTTTTGGCTGTGTCCCCTGTCACGGTTGTGAAACACAGGATCCTTTCTTGTGTCCCATGGGGTTCTCTCTGGTTATGCTGCCTGGGCTCAGTTGCCTCTCAGCATGTGGGATCTTGGTTCCCTGACCAGGGATCAAATCCACGTCCACTGCATCAGAAGGTGGATTCTTAACCACTGGATCAGGGAAGTCCCCTACCTGAGGTTTTAAGTTGCCCACTTGGGACAAGATGCTGCCTTTTGAGGATTAAAAAAAAAATGTCAACTGCTTTGTGTCTTTCAGGTGAATTAGAACTTGAAACATCCAGGATGATGCCCTATTCAGTCATTAGACGGTAATTATCTCGTTTGGTTCTCCCAGCCTCCTGGTTTCCCACGGCACGTCAGTGTAATGCCAGGGAAAGGACACAGAATGGAAGAAACCTGGCAGAGGGGGGATTGTCTGATTGAAGGTAATTAATGTTGCAGTCAGTTCACATTTCTGATGAGGTTTCTAGTCTGAAAGTATAATTTGGAAAATGTCTGATGTGAGAGTACTTCTAAAATTATATCTAATGTAGAGGAAACACCATCAAACCTATGAGAGGAGTATTGGACTTCCTAATGTAGGCGCAACTTTAGATAAACAAACTCATTGTGATACCTTTAATACTGTACTCAACTCACTTTAGAGTCCCCCAGTTCCATTATATTTAATTATTTATTGAAACTCATCTGTGTACTTGACTCTGAACAGCCATAAATGAAAACCTAGGCCTTCCCCAGGGGTCTCCCAAGCTAAATTCTGTTGGTTAATATCCTGGTATTATTAGACGATGGACTGGTCTATAGCTCAAGAAAATTCCCTGAAGTTTACATTAATTATGAAGACCTTGAGAAGTGATTCTTTTATATTAGCTCTAAGCCAGACTTGGAATCATTTGTTTCTTAAGTACCTAAATGGTTGATGGTAAGGCTCTTAGGTTCTACTTCAGAGTGATATATGGACAGATTCTTGGTTTATTGATTAACGGTGAAATGAAAGTTGCTTGCTTTCACATAGGACAAGCCCCATTAGTGACTCTGTCTCTACTTACAATGTTTGCAACATACTGGGCCACAAAGGAAGTTTTGAACCATGTCTCACTATTAAAAAGTAGCTTATTCAGAGCTCACATTTTGCTCACTTTGCCTTATTAGCATCTCAACACCTACAAGCCACAGCACAGTCCACTGGGGCTTTGCTACTGAAAAGTGTAGGCTGGTTGACCAGCAACTTGAACATCACCTGAGAAGTTGTACAAGCCACCCCAGACCTGCTGAATCAGAGTCTGCGTTTTTAACAAGATCCCTAGGTGCTTTGTACACACCTTCAAGTCTGAGCAACATTGTGTCTAGTCCATCAATAAACTGTTAAGAGCTGTAAGAGGGTAGAGGCCCAGAGGAATCAAGGAGTCTACTCAGTTAATAATAATAGACAAGTAGCTAGTGGTAGGTTTATAGTCTATGCATTACTAACATCTGTTTTAGTTGTCTGCCCGGGAGGTCATTCCCCTCTGTTTCTGGAGAGTCTTAACACTGCCTCCTTCCAGGAGATGCCCTCTACACCACCAGTCAAAGGAGGCTTCCTCACGCCGCTCTACCCTGCCCCCATCCACAGGGGTTATGACTTAAGATGGGTCAATCACCTTCTCTTGCTGGAGCTTGTGACCTTTGTGTGCTGTGCTGTGCTTAGTCGCTCAGTCATGTCCGTTTAGTTGAGACAAACAGGGATGCAAGCTGCTCGACACTGAATTGCGTCATGGCAGCCCTACAGAGAGAGACCCAGAGTTGCCTCCTGCTGCCCCAGGAGATGAGCCTGTTCCTGTGATGGCAGATGTTCAACACTGCCTTCTGTTCCACTCCTTAGAAATAAGAAAGACATACTCTTTATAAAAAAGACATACTCTTTTCAGAATTTCCAGTCCTAAACCTGTCTGTATCTTTAAGCAAATTGGTTAATCTTCTCTATTTGTTCACTTAGTGCAGGCTGCAATTCCTTGTTGGGAGCCTTTGGGGCCAGTGGAGTTGAGTGCAGAATCTTTTGGAGTAGAGACAGTGATTAGAGATGGTAGGGAAGCGATACAGTGCATACACCAAATATCACGTAACAGCTGGTGTGGTCTGAGGCAGCACCCCATACTGGCACTGGGAAGTATGAATATTCTACTCACACCACGTGAGATCAATTACGACTTCACACCTTTTCATGTCAAGACAGGTGAATACTTGCTGTCAGGTGAGTTTAGGACTGACCAGGTTTCAACAGCAGTTAAGTTTCAAAAAACCTTATAGTTTCTAGAGTATTTTGGATTTTGGAATTGTGGATAAGAAACTGTAACACAGGTAATATATTTTAGAGATATGGCTTCTAACTAGTACTTATGGACTTAACTTTACCTTTTCCATGTCTGTAGAAGTATTCCACTGCTTGAATGCAGCATAATTTAACTTGTTCTCTATTGGTGGCGTTTTGGGATTCTCCTGTTTCTGCTCTTACATGGAATGTTGCAACGATTATCCTTGTATGTTTGGTATCATGTAAATATGGAGCAGTAATCTAAGTGTATTAAAGGAAAATGTTGCTCATTTTCTAGCTGCAACAGATTTCTCTTGTTGTTGAAAGGCATTTATGTGGAAAATTCTAAGTCCAATGGTGGAAAATATCTTGGAAGAATGGAAAGAACTCAGCCTTGGGAGTCAGGACTCCAAAGTTCCAGTTCAAGCCTCACCAGTTAACATGGGCAGTGTCAGTTTTCCTGTGTGTGTGTAGCAGTTTCTGTCTATGAACTAGAGAACTGTAATATTATATGACTTCAATCAGGATTGAGTTCCTGTGTGCAGGGACTGTTCAGAGTGCCTGGGAAACAGAAATCCAAAACAGAGTCCCTGCTGTTATGGAGCTTATATTTTAATGGGAAAGACCGACAGTAAACATGATAACAAAGTGTTTAGTATGTTAGACAGCACAATATGGCAAGGAAAAAAGTTAATAAAGCAGCAAGAGGTAATAGGACACGTCAGGAAAGGAGCCTGAATTTTAGACAACATGGCCAGGGAACTCTTCACAGAAAATATCTGCACAAAGCAGAGGGAGCAGCCAACACAGAGATGCGGAAGTGGGATTATGCCTGGAATGTTCAGAAGTTCAAGAAGGCCACTGTAGTTGAAGAGGACTTAGCAAGACGGAGATCAGAGGAGAAGTAGGTGAGGGCAGTGAGGCACCAGAGGGCCAGATGAAAGAGCTCGAAAGGATTCAGTAAGGGCTTTGACTTGCACCGTATGTGAGAGAGGAAGCCCTTGGAGGGTTGCACACATGAGAGGAATGCGGCCTGGCTGGCGCTTTCAAAGGGCCTCTCTGTGTGAAGACTTCACTGAGAGGGAGTAAGAACAGAAGTGCAGGAGGCTGTTGGTAGGGAGACTTTAGGTGGGAGACTACTGAGCGAATCTAGGTGGTAACAGCAAGAGTGGTAAGACATGGCTGAATTCTGGATATAATTTGAAGGTAAATCTAACAAGAATTATTGATGGATTTGGTATGGGATATAAGAAAAAGAATTTAATGAGACTCTCTGGTTTGCTGTCCTAGCAGCTGGAAGAATGAAGGACCATCAAGTGAGATGGGGAGAGGAGCAGACAGTGGAAGAGTAGGTGCAGGGGGAAATCAGGAGCTCGGGTTTGGATGAATCCAGTTTGAGGTCTCTCTTAGGCATCCTCAGGAAGCTATCAAATAGACATTTGGATAGAGATGAGTCTGGAGTGTAAGGGAACAGATTTGGGTTGGGGATAAAAATTTGGCAGTCATCTGTGCACAAACAGATTTAAAGGCTTGGGATGGGATGGTGCAGGGAGTGCCTACAGGTAAAACGAGAGGTCTTAGGACTGAACCTGAAAGAACTGTGGCACTGAAAGGTCAGGGGAAGCAGCAAAGGAGATTTGGAAGGAACAAACAGAGGAGGAGGAGAAAAGGCAGGAGAGAATGGTGTCCTGGAAGCCAAGTGAAGGGGCTGTTTACAGGAGGAGAGCGATTGCCTGTGCTAAACGCTGCTGTCAGATCAAGTCAGGGGAGGAATCTGGCAATAGAAGGTCCTTATTAACCTGATCAGAGCAAATGCAGTAGAGTTGGGGTGGGAATGAAAGGCTGGCTGCAGCTGGGTTCGAGAGAGGTAGGAGGAGAGAATGGGAGACAGTGAGTGCTGACAGCTTTTGTGGACGTGTGTGATGAGTAAAGAGAAAAGCAGAGAAACTTGGAGGGAGCGGAGGGGGTCAAGATAAGCTTTATTTTTTTTTAATGTGGAAGGATTATGGTATGTTTATGTGCTAATGGGAACATTTCAATAGAAAGGGAAGAAATGAATGCTGCGAGAGAGAGAGAGGGGAGGATTGTTGTTGTGGAGCAAATGAAAGGCGATGGGTCTTGAGCACAGACTGGGGCCTGGCCTCATCCCAGCTCATCCAGGGAAGCGGGAGAAACCACGGTAGAGGGGAAATGGGATGGGGACCTGTGGAAGTTCTGGGGTTTTGTTTCTATTTTGTTTTCTGGTGAAAGCATTTAAAACCACTCTTTTGGCAAATTTCATTTATACAATAGCGTTATCAATTATAGTCATCACATTTTGCATTAGATCCTCAGAACTTACTCATCATATTACTGAAAGTTTGAACTTTTTTACCAACCTCTCCCTATTTCTTCCATGCCCCCAGCGCCTGGAAACCCTCTTTTTAACTCTGTGAGTTTGACTTTTTTTTAGATTACATGTGTTAGTGATATCATTTGGTATTTGTCTCTACCTGTCTTATTTCACTTGGCATAACACCTCCAAGGTCCATTCATGTTGTCACAGTGGCAGGATTTCCTTCTTTCTCATGGCTGAATACTACTCCGTGTGTGTGTGCATGTGTATGTGTGTATACCACTTTTTCTGAAGGTTGTTTTTATTTTAAAATGGCGGTTAGGTCATTAGTGAGAGTGAAGCAGGACTTTGGTGGGAAGGTGTGAGGCAGAGGACTGCTGTTTCTTGTTATGGTCCCTATGGGTTTCCCAGGTGGTGCTAGTGGTAAAGACCCCGCCTGCCAGCACAGGAGATGCAAGAGTTGTGGGTTTGATTCCTGGGTTGGGACGATCCCCTGGAGTAGGAAATGGCAACCCACTCCAGTATTCTTGCCTGAAAAAGTCCATAGACAGAGGAGCCTGGTGGGCTGCAGTCCATGGGGTCACAAAGAGTTGGACACGATTGAGCACGCGTGCATGCATACACACACATGTTACTTCTGATGGATTAAAACCTTATACACATATTAATTTGATAAAACATACATTTTTAGAAAGAAAGAGAGGGGAATGTCTGGTTTACTTCTGTGGGGAAATGCTTGAGGGAACTCTTGCGAGTAGGGGCAGAGCAACCACTGAGGGAAGAAAAGGCCAGGGCATAGTCATGATTCTACGAGATATCAACATCAGAATGAGCCACTGGTATAAGAAAGATTTCTGGAGACTTCTAAAACAGGAAGAAATAGGAAAAGTCTAAAAAAAAAAATTACTGCATTTCAATAGGACTCCTATTGGGCAGGATTCCACTTCTTAAAATTCCAAATATATTTCACCGGTCAAGCAGTATTAACCACTGACATTTCTATCTCTCAAATAAATATTTATTTAGCTCTATGGATGGAGGTGTTGGGAGGATTATACTTGTGAAGAGGAGCTCTTTGCAGTCTTTTGTAATTTGAAGGTTAGGACTGAAGCAACTTTCTTTCTCTCTCTCTCTCTCCCCCTCATTACTGTTGAAAGACTTGGGCTTGCATACATCGCATTCTCAGGGATGATCTTTATTTCCCCAGGATCTCCTCCCTTGCTTCTGCTCTTATTTAAATCATACTTATTTTTTCCTCTTTTTTTTTTTTCAGTTCTCTCTGTACCTGGAGAGAGAGATGAGGCCTAATGTTGGGTACCGCTGTTGTTCAGTCACTAAGTGGTGGCCGACTCTTTGTGACCCCATGGAATGCAACATTGCAGGGTCCTCTGTCCATGGGATTTCCCAGGCAAGAATACTGGAGTGGGTTGCAATTTCCTTCCCAGATCAGGGATCAAACTCAAGTCTCCTGCATTGACAGGTGGATTCTTTACCGCTGAGCCACCAGGGAAGTCCTGTTGTTGAGGATAAGGAGCGAATATTAAGGTATGCAGAACTGAGGAGAATTTGATATAGAAAACTCCCTGCTCAGAGACTAAAAGTTAAAAATGAACTTTTGATAGAGCAATTTAGAAAGAAAAAGAAAGTTTTCAACATGGCAGAGTTGGACTAAGAATCTGGAAATTTGGATTTTAATCCTGACTCTGCCACTAGTGGTATGGCTTTGATCAAGTTATATAACTTCTCTGGTCCTTAAAAGCTTTGTCTTTAAAATTAATGGGTTGGGGGACTTCCCTGGTGGTCTGTGGCCAGGGCTCCACAGTCCCAGGGCAGGAGCCCGGGGTTCAGTTCCTGGTTGGGGAACTAGATCCCAAGTGCCACAACTAAAAGATCTCACATACCACGATGAAGATGAAAGATCCTGTGTTCAACAACTAAGACTCGGAGCAGCCAAATAAATGCATAAAAGCATTTTTAAAAAACAAAAATTAATGGGTTGTACTAGATGATCAAACATTAGTGCATGTGTGCATACCAAGTCACTTCAGTTGTGTCTGACTCTGTGACCCTATGGACTGTAGTTTGCCAGGCTCCTCTGTACATGAGGATTCTCCAGGCAAGAATACTGGGGTGGGAATAGCGGGGTGGGTTGCCGTGCCCTCCTCCAGAGGATCTTCCCAACCCAGGGCTCGAACCCATGTCTCTTATGTTTCCTGCTTGTCAGGTGGGTTCTTTATTACTAGTGTCACCTGGGATGCCAATACCAGATTAAATTGCAAATATTCACCTATGCTTTCAATATAGGGAGAGTGTTGGTTGGACAGACTTTGCCTTAGTGAGGAGCATGGGATTATGTGTTGACTCAGGACTTCCTGTAGCTCAGACACCATTCATTGTCAGAACCATTCACCTTCATTTTGAGTGACCATCAAAATGGCACTGAATAAGAAGTGGGCTTACCTTTTATTGGAGGATCTTAAGCAAAAACAAAACAAGAAGTGGACTTCTTATTCAGTGCCAAACAACAGGGTGCTTATTAGCTCTTGCTGGTCGTGATCTTGTTCTGATCTACTGACCTGGGTCTGCTCCTCCTCCATATTTATTATGATCTGCATCCTCTCAGCTTTATACCTATGTTTCTTTCTTGTCTTTCTATCTCTCTCTTTAAACTTAAAACTCAGTAGTATATTCCTGGCTGCAAATCTGTCTCTACTTTGATGGTAATTGGGATAGTCCATCTGGCTGTGGATCTGACTTTATCCAGAGTGCACTTTTATTATTGCTCTAGTGAACCTGACCACTATAAGATCTACCCTTTCCTAAGACTCAGATCTAAGAAAAATCACTCCAGTCTTCTAGGTCGAGGTGATGACTCTGATGTTGGTATTAGCTTGATAACTAGATTGTAATTCCCTGCATATCAGAATCAATGCTTTTTTTCCTGCTGATTCCCTTGATGACTTTACACAATGTTGAGCTCTTACTAGATGTTTTCTGTTTGCTAATTCATCCCTACTTCTCAGATCCTCACCTGGCTTACCTTTTATTGGAGGATCTTAAGCAAAAACAAAACAAGGAAGAATACAGATTGCTGAAGGAAGGAAAAGTCAAGAAGTGACTTGTTTCTTCCTCTTTTATTTTCTTCTTCCTGTTTTTATTTTCTCCTTTTCCTACTTTTAATATAGTAAAATATAGCATGCTCAGTAATATAGCATGCTCAGTTGCTCAGCTATGTCTGACTCCTTGTGACCCTATGGACTGTAGCCTGCCAGGCTCCTCTTATCCATGAGATTTTTCAAGCAAGAATATTGGAGTGGGTTGCTATTTCCTCTTCTGGGGGATCATTCTGACCCAGGGGTCCAACCACATCTCTTGTACTGGCAGGCAGATTCTTTACCACTGAGCCACCTGAGAAGCCCTAATATAGTGATAGGAGTTGTATATTATAACTACCAATGTTTGTTCAATTCAGTGAAAAATATCTTTTCTAGGTAATCTTTTTTCTTTCAGTGTACTATATTCTTTATCATTTTATTTGTCTTATATAATTTCCTATATTAATTTTATACATTAGTTTCCTGTTAATTTCATAACACGTTCCAGTGCCTGGCTCCTGAATGCAAGGATCAATTATCCTGTCAAAACTGAAACTCATATAAATTAGCTTAGGTTAGAAACAAACAAAAAAGAGGAATTATTCTATATCTGAAGGTAGCCCTAGTAACTGTAAAGTGATAATTACAGAGATATGTCGTAAGGCACTGGAACGAGGAACTGCTGCTGCTGCTGCTAAGTCTCTTCAGTCGTGTCCAACTCTGTGTGACCCCATAGACGGCAGCCCATCAGGCTCCACCATCCCTGGGATTCTCCAGGCAAGAGTACTGGAGTGGGTTGTCATTTCCGTCTTCAATGCATGAAAGTGAAAAGTGAAAGTGAAGTCGCTCAGTCGTGTCCGACTCTTAGTGACCCCATGGACTGCACCCCACCAGGCTCTTCCGTCCATTATTTTCCAGGCAAGAGTACTGGAGTGGGGTGCCATTGCCTTCTCCGGAACCAGGAACTAGAAGATTCAAATCCAAAGTTATTTGCTCTCCTAGAATGTTTGATCTCTTGGTTCTGCTTCTTTTGGCACATTTATTTTTCCTCAGTCTTCTTCTAGATTATTTTACTGTGCTGTGGCCTGCACCTCTTGGTCTCAGCCTCTGTTTATCCTGACTGCTTAGCTAAGGCATTCATCAGAAACCAAATAAAGTCTAGTTCCTGTAACTGAAGTCACTCAATCGTGTCTGACTCTTTGCAATCCCATGGACTATAGCCTACCAGGCTCCTCAGTCCATGGAATTTTCCATACAAGAGTACTGGAGTGGGTTGCCATTTCCTTCTCCAGGGGATCTTCCCAACCCAGGGATTGAACCTGGGTCTCCTGCACTGCAGGCAGACGCTTTACTGTCTGAGCCACCAGGGAAGCTTCCAGTTCCTGTATCCCCAGTCTAAATTCCAAGGAGAGATTCTGAATGGCTCAGTTTGGTCTGATACAAATTCCTTGTCCAATCAGCAGTGGTGAAGGAGAGACTAAACCATGTCCTACAACATGGCTACACATATAGGTATGCGCACAGGGGTTCATTTACCCCAGAAAGTTTCAAAAATGTTGGCAAAGATGGTGATATTTGTTATATTAGTCATATATACTTGTCATATTTAGTATGCCAGGCTGAGAATAAAATTTATAGAAAACAGGCCTTCCCAACCTCCTCCTTGATTTCTTTCTTGAGTTGTTATTGTAATCACTAAAGCTAAAGATAAGAAGTGGCTGATGTCTAAATATAGAAACAAACAAAATAACTGAAGTGCTGTTCAGAGATTTAGCCTGAAGGGCAATTACTTTTTAATTTAATGAGTATTTTAGATCTGGATTTAAGCTATCTTTCTTTGAGTGAAAATTTGTTTGATCCTGTCTTACCATTAGAAAAGTCATACCATGCAGATTTTATGCATTCTTGTAAAGTTCAAACACATTACCTTTTGTTGACAGGTACTAATTAGTGCTAGGAAGGCAAAGGAAAAATTCATTCCATCAAACGACTTAAGTCCAGAAGTATGCTAACTAATGGATTTTTCTAATTAGTTTACTTTTTGATTTTTTTAAACTTTTGCCCAAAGTCTGCTGATTAGTTAGGATTGCTTTGTTGAAAGACTTTGGAGGACGTCTGATATAATCACTGGCCTGGGAAAATAAGACTTGGTTTAGGGGACTGATCTTTAGTTAAAACAGTACTACCCAATAGAAATGTAATGTGAGCCACACATGAAACTAAATTTTTTGTGTGAGCTGTGCTCAGTTGCTAAGTTGTCTCTGACTTTGGGACCCCAAGTACTGTAACCCAGCAGATTCTTCTGTCCATGGGATTTTCTAGGCAAGAATACTGGAGCAGGTTGCCATTTCCTCCTCCAGGGGATCTTTCTGAATCAGGGATGGAACCCACAACTCCTGCGTTGACAGGCCAATTCTTTACCACTGAGCCACCTGGGAAGTCCGTAAATTTTCTCTTAGTCACACTGAAAAAAGTAAAGGGAAATTAATGATTAATTTTAGTAATTTATCTAAGCTAGTATATCCAAAATATTTTTACTTCATCATGCAGTCAAATGAAAATTAATGAGATACATTACACATTTTGTACTAAGACTTTGAAATTCTGTGTGTTTTACATATACTTATAGCATAAATTTCAACTCAGATGCTAATTTCTCAATGATTAAAGAGAAATATAGTCCTACTAAAACAATAAATTTGTGTTTAATGGGAAAATATTTTATGCTGCTTCACTGTTTTCATTTAAATTTAAATGAATTAAAATTAAGTAAAAGAAAAAATCCAGTTTCTCCGAGTGCACTAGCTCCATTACGAGTGTTCAGTAGCCTTGGGTGGCTAGTGGTCATTGTGTAGGACAGCACAGCTTTAGAGGGTGGTATTCATAAGCCCTGAGGCCAGAGTTTATCTTCTGCTGGTGGAGTTTAACCTAAGAGGGCATTTTTAAGTGAATCAGCCCACTCTTTCACTGCTCCAGTATTGCTCAGAACTCTGCCTCTGGCCCCCTCACTACAGACAGCGGTTCACCTCATCTCACCCTCACCGCTGCCGGTGGCCCCAGTTCCTCTGCTGCTGCCTGGCCTCTGGAGGGGTGGTCCTGCCCTGCACTCTGCAGTCCTGGCCCATGTCTGTCTTTCTCTGGGGCAGACTTCTATATAAACTTTCCTATGGTCTGTTCCTTGAGGCAACAGTCCTGTGACATCCCCCATTGATCTTGAATGAGCTTGGCAAATGCTGCGGACTTGGAGATGAGCGTGTTAAGGACCCTGAGAACTACTACAGCCGAGGAACTTGCTTTACTTGGATACCAAGGTAGGGAGTCCCCCAGTGGGCTACTTTTTAGGATTCAGTGCTTTCGCTGCAGGGAGAAGGCGATGGCACCCCACTCCAGTACTCTTGCCTGGAAAATCTCATGGACAGAGGAGCCTGGTGGGCTGCAGTCCATGGGGTTGCAGAGAGTCAGATACGACAGAATGACTTCACTCTCACTTTTCACTTTCATGCACTGGAGAAGGAAATGGCAACCCACTCCAGTGTTCTTGCCTGGAGAGTCCCAGGGATGGGGGAGCCTGGTGGGCTGCCGTCTATGGGGTAGCACAGAGTCGGACACGACTGAAGTGACTTAGCAGCAGGAGCAGCTGCAGCTTTCGCTGCAGAGGCCTGGGATTGATCCCTGGTTAGGGAACCACCCCAAATTCTGCACATACGCCACAGCAGACCACAAAAAAAGAAAAAAGAGATACCAAGTATCCATTAAAAGCCAACACACTTGGCAACAAGGTACAAGGTACAGCTGGCAGAACTCACCCATCAGAGTGGGTTCTGAGCGATACTTGAGCAGTGAAAGAATGAGATTATTCACCATGCCTGGTTCCATCCCCTCAACTTCTGGGGAGCCCCTCTTCCTTTATGCTTCCGAAATGAGTGCAACAACTGCTCTGACACTGAATAGCTGGCAGTTTTAATGAATCTCTTTTGTATCCCTGATAGCTCAGTTGGTAAAGAATCTGCCTGCAGTGCAGGAGACCCTGGTTCGATTCCTGGGTTGGGAAGATCCCCTAGAGAAAAGATAGTCTACCCACTCCAGTATTCTTGGGCTTCCCTTGTGGCTCAGCTGGTAAAGAATCCACCTGCAATGCAGGAGACCTGGGTTCAATCCCTGGGTTGGGACGATCCCTGGAGAAGGGAAAGGCTACCCACTCCAGTATTCTTGCCTGGGTTGCAAAGAGTTGGACAAGACTGAGCAACTTTCACTTTCTTTTGTAGTTATCAGGCTTCCCCTCACCTCAGGAGTTTTTCCTCACTGGAGTGTGAACTAAGTAGATTGATTTGAGGGACACATGGAACTGAGTAAAGCATATGAATTTGGTGCTAAAGGCAGTATTTTTATTGTGGTGGTAAACTCAAGGAAATAAAAAACCAACAAAATGCTTGGGGTGATACTGGGTCTGTCTCTGAAAAAAGTGAAAGTGTTAGTTGGTCAGTTGTGTCCCACGCTTTGCGACACCATGGACTGTAGCCCACCAAGCTCCTCTGTCCATGGAATTTCCCAGGCAAGAATATTGGAGTGGGCAGCCATTTCCTTCTCAGGGGATCTTCCTGACCCAGGGATCAAAACTGGGTCTCCTGCATTGAAGGCAGAGTTTTTACTGGCTGAGCCACCAGGGAAGCCAAAATGGGGGTAATAATACTTATTTCACAAAAGTGTTCTGAGGATTGAATAAAGTTGATTACATAAAATGTTTAACTTACTCGCTGGTTATGTAATAAATGCTCAATAAATATTCTTTCTAATTCCCCTGTCTAACTCCCCCCCAAAGCTGTTTATTCTCAGTACTTGACAAAACTAGATTTACTAAGAATATGTTAACTCTGTGAAGTACAATATATACAGCAAAATTGATGATTTTATATAATTTCTGTTACTTAAACCTTGACACAGTAATTTGATTGTAATTTGGTTACTTTTAGAACTAGATGATCATTGTGTCATCAAAGGCTTGTTATCCAGGACGAAAAATTGATTGTGTAGGCTCTTAAAAACATGATCCAGTTAAGGTTCTTTAAAAAAAAACACTTAGATGTTAGTGATCTGTGTCTCTTCACTGAAAATAACATTCTTTTATTTCCATATCAAAATTTTAATGTGATTTAATGCTAGAACATTCTGTGTTCTCATTCTAAAGCTTAATCTGTTGACCTGATTTAATCTGCTTTTCTATTGTCTGATGATGCTTTTGTTGACAGAATCAATGAAAATTATCGGGTTAAGTAGTAGAACTCTTTCCATTTTTCTTCTAAATAAATTTGTAATGTACTTGTCAGACTTCAAATACGTGATGGAACATGGCATAAATATGCCCCGGATAATTGTATTATGGAAAATAAAAGGTCTAGACAATAAGGTAAGAGCCAAGAGTATTTTGAATTCAAATTGGTTAGAGATATTTTTATAATGTAGGTAGTAGCTAGAAACAGATCAATAGAATAAGAATGTTAGTGGCTTTTGGAGCATGGTGTTCGTATCAATGTGTATTTTGGAGTTACATGCAATAGTCTTCACATTCATAGGCCATTTGTGTTCATGTCCACCACCTTCATCCCAGCCCACCAGCTCATACCAGGCAATGACATTAGCCTTTTGATCTTCACCATTTAGGTTACATTACACTCCCATACTCACACAGACAGAGCTGCAGTTCATGGGGTCGCAAGGAGTTGGACATGACTGAGCGACTGAACTGAACTGAACACTCCCACACAAACATACTGAATACCATTGCCCTCCTGATGAAATCCAGACTGCCTAGTCTGACATCAAGGTACACTGTTACTGTGAGCATTATACAGGGTAGTATACATTTTATTTATAGTAATTAAATTAATTAATTTAATTCACTCATTAATTCACTCATTCAGTATAGGTTTATTGACATCTTGCTGGCCCATTCCCTTTGCTGAATTTTGGGTGTATTTAGATGGAGATCATGGTCCCTGCCCTCAAAGCAAAGTATTTACTTTTTAGAAGGGAACACAAATAAGTAAAACATCAACCACAGTGCAATATGGTAAAGGTGTAATAGAAGTCCACCTTGGATACTGTGGGAGGTTCAGAGGAAAGGTACCAGTTTCTCCAACTTACCTCCCACTACTTTATTCAAGCTTCCTGGTAGAGTGACCTGTTTGCAATTCTCTTAAATATTATGCACATTCTTACTTCTCTGACTTTGCTGATGTATTTTTTGGTGCTTGAGCTCTTTAGCTTCTGTTTATTCATTTAACCAACAAGGATTGCAAGTATACCACATGCCAGAACCCTGTGCTATCCACGGTTGAGACTTGAATGAGAGAGGCACAGCCTTACCTGTGTGAAGCTACCGGTGTCACCTTTCCCAGCCTCTCCTGCTCCCTCTAACCCCACTTTCCCTGAGCACTGAGTCCTTGGTGAGCTCTTTCTTCTTGAGCTTCAGTGAACTTATTGTCTGTCACAAGGGATCAATCGATATTTCAGTTCAGTTCAGTTGCTCAGTCGTGTCCTACTCCTTGCGACCCCATGAATCACAGCACACCAGGCCTCCCTGTCCATCACCAACTCCCGGAGTTCACTCAGACTCACGTGCATCGAGTCAGTGATGCCATCCAGCCATCTCATCCTCTGTCGTCCCCTTCTCCTCCTGCCCCCAATCCCTCCCAACATCAGAGTCTTTTCCAATGAGTCAACTCTTCACATGAGGTGGCCAAACTACTGGAGTTTCAGCTTCAGCATCATTCCTTCCAAAGAAATCCCAGGGCTGATCTCCTTCAGAATGGACTGGTTGGCTCTCCTTGCAGTCCAAGGGACTCTCAAGAGTCTTCTCCAACACCACAGTTCAAAAGCATCAATTCTTCTGCGCTCAGCCTTCTTCACAGTCCAACTCTCACATCCATACATGACTACAGGAAAAACCATAGCCTTGACTAGACGGACCTTAGGGGGCAAAGTAATGTCTCTACTTTTGAATATGCTATCTAGGTTGGTCATAACTTTTCTTCCAAGGAGTAAGCATCTTTTAATTTCATGGCTGCAGTCACCATCTGCAGTGATTTTTGGAGCCCCCCAAAATAAAGTCTGACAGTGTTTCTACTGTTTCCCCATCTATTTCCCATGAAGTGATGGGACTGGATGCCATGATCTTCGTTTTCTGAATGTTGAGCTTTAAGCCAACTTTTTCACTCTCCTCTTTCACTTTCATCAAGAGGCCTTTTAGTTCCTCTTCACTTTCTGCCATAAGGGTGGTGTCATCTGCAGATCTGAGGTTATTGATATTTCTCCCAGAAATCTTGATTCCTGGTTGATTAAATTATCCATAGTAATAGAACATGCAAATGTCATGTGGAGATAAAAATTTTGGATTATTTAAAAATTCTACTCTTTTACTTTTAGTTGGATGATAGTTGGCAATCTTCTAATCTGTTAAATGAGTAGAATGAACTAGAAATGTGTTATTTCCCAAGTACGCAATTATTTTTTATTTATTTACTTTTGTTTTATTTTTGGCCTCAACACTTGGCCAGCATGCATCTTAATTCCCTGACCCGGGATCGAACCCAGGTCCCTGGCAGTGAGAGCACCAAGTTCTAATCACTGGACCACCAGGGAATTCCCTATAGGTACATTTTTAAATCTAAAATTTTGTGATGGGTTTAATAAAATTAGATTGAATTTTTGTTCAGAACTTTTAGTGCTTGTGGGAGGAAGCATATAGAAGAAAGGGATGGAGGAAGACAAGGAGAAACAGGGCAATAAGATCAAAGGCCTGTTTTGGCAGAGTATATCCCCAGGGCTTTCCTGGTGGCTCAGACAGTAAGGAATCCTCCTTCTATGCAGGAGATCCTAGTTTAATCCCTGGTTTGGGAAGACCCTGGGTAGGAAAGATCCCATGGAGAAGGGAATGGCTACCCACTCCAGTATTCTTGTCTGGAGATTCTAAGGACAGAGAAGCCTGGCGGGTTACAGACCATGAGACGACAAAGAGCTGGACATGACTGAGTGACTAACATACAACAGACAACACAGTCCCCTTTTCAGGGCTCCTTTCTTCCTACTCCCCATGTCAAATTTTGTGAACAAGCTGAATTTGTTGTTAATTCGTGATATAAAATTCATATATTGAAAATCAGTGGCTGGCTTATGGTATAGGAAATATATGTCTGACTTCCTAAATCTCTCAATATATTTCTCATATGGTGGAGTAAAGTGATTTTTTTTTGTAAAACTGAGTATATTTTTATAAATATCAATAATGCTCAATGTTAAAACCTTCCAAAACAAATAATAATCTCTTCTAACTTCTCATGTGTTTCTGATACTATTATCAAAGGATCATGAACAAACTCCATTTTTTAAATTTTAGACCAGATCTACTGGGTAATTCACTTTATTCAGCATTATTTTACTGCACACCTACTGTCTGCTAAACAAAAAATTTATATAACTGATGAATGAAGCATAGTTTTACTCTCAAGGTGTTTATAATCATTGGAGGGGTACATATTCTTAGTTATGGGGCTTCCCAAGTGGCGCTAGCAGTAAAGAACTCGTCTGCCAATGCAGAAGATATAAGAGACATGGGTTCCATCCTTGGGTCAGGAAGAGCCCCTGGAGGAGGGCGTGGCAGCACACTCCAGTATCCTTGCCTGGAGAATTCCGTGGACAGGGGAGCCTGGTGAGTTACAGTCCATAGGGTCGCAAAAGAGGCAGACACAACTGAAGTGATCTAGCGTGCACACACATTCTTCGTTGTAGAAACAAGTATGCTATGTTATAACATTTTACATGATATTCACACGTATTTTTATTTCAAATTTCTTCATGCTTCATGTGCTGTGTCCTATGGACTGTAGCCCATCAAGTTCCTCTGTCAGTGGGATTCTCCAGGCAGTGATACCGGAGTGGGTTCCCTTGCCCTCCTCCAGGAGGTCTTCCTGACCCAGGGATCTAACCTGTGTCTCTTACATCTCCTGCACTGGCAGGCACGTTCTTTACCACTAGCACCACCTGGGAAGCCATAATATGAACATACCCACATAGACATCTACTCATATATTCATCACACCCTAGTGTAAATATGTGCTAGCATGGAGAAAGATATTTGTGTGTGCTTACAAACACACTTCTATCTACTACACAAAAGAAGTTTCATACTTAGGAGAGATTACATTGCTGAGAAAAGTTCTGAAATTGTAAATGAAGTTATATATTAGATTCTGCATATTTTGGATCATGCCTTCCTTACAAATCTGGTGAGAGCTATGGAACCTCTCCTAAGAAAGAACCTAATGATGTGAAATTTTAGAAGGCTGGTGGATTCCCTGAAGTCCATTTATGTACCCTGGGTTGGGAACCTCAGGCAGAAACAAGAGCAGAGTTTCCTATAGAAAAATTTGAAGTTGCAAGGTACTGTCCTGTTTAACAGCTTCATGTCAACATTTTAAAGTTAAAATGTTGACAAATCCCTATTAAGAGTCAAATGGAACACATGAATCCTTCAAGTTCTCTGTATCTAACTCAAATAAACGTAAACAGCCCAAGGAATTGATCTTTCATGGGTCTATTTAAATATCATGTTATAAACTTTTATAAATCAGTACATGTAAATGTTATCTTTTTCCTATAGCAAATCAGATGAGCAGTCATTAATAGACTATTACAGTTACTGTTGGAAAGGCTTTTCTTTCCTGGTGAGAGGTAACACCACTTGATGGGATCTTGCCAAGTTGATTTATCGCTGGCTGTTTTGCCAACATCTTTTCCTTAAGTTAATCATGATGGTGTGATCACTCACCTAGAGCCAGACATCCTGGAATGTGAAGTCAAATGGGCCTTAGAAAGCATCACTACGAACAAAGCTAGTGGAAGTGATGGAATTCCAGTGGAGCTATTTCAAATCATGAAAGATGATGCTGTGAAAGTGCTGCGCTCAATATGCCAGCAAATTTGGAAAACTCAGCAGTGGCCACAGCACTGGAAAAGGTCAGTTTTCATTCCAATTCCAAAGAAAGGCAATGCCAAAGAATGCTCAAACTACCGCACAATTGCACTCACAAGCTAGTAAAGTAATGCTCAAAATTCTCCAAGCCAGGCTTCAGCAATACGTGAACCGTGAACTTCCAGATGTTCAAGCTGGTTTTAGAAAAGGCAGAGGAACCAGAGATCAAATGGCCAACATCTGCTGGATCATCGAAAAAGAAAGAGAGTTCCAGAAAAACATCTATGTCTGCTTTCTTGACTATGCCAAAGCCTTTGACTGTGTGGATCACAATAAACTCTGGAAAATTCTTCAAGAGATGGGAATACGAGACCACCTGACCTGCCTCTTGAGAAATCTGTATGCAGGTCAAGAAGCAACAGTTAGAACTGGACATGGAACAACAGACTGGTTCCAAATAGGAAAAGGAGTACGTCAAGGCTGTATATTGTCACCCTGCTTATTTAATTTATATGCAGAGTATATCATGAGAAATGCTGGACTGGAAGAAACACAAGCTGGAATCAAGATTGCCGGGAGAAATATCAATAACCTCAGATATGCAGATGACACCAGCCTTATGGCAGAAAGTGAAGAGGAACTAAGAAGCCTCTTGATGAAAGTGAAAGAGGAGAGTGAAAAAGTTGCATTAAAGCTCAACATTCAGAAAATGAAGATCGTGGCATCCGGTCCCATCACTTCATGGGAAATAGTTGGGGAAACAGTGGAAACAGTGTCAGACTTTATTTTTTGGGCTCCAAAATCACTGCAGATGGTGACTGCAGCCATGAAATTAAAAGACGCTTGCTCCTTGGAAGAAAAGTTATGACCAACCTAGATAGCATATTCAAAAGCAGAGACGTTACTTTGCCCACTAAGGTCTGTCTAGTCAAGGCTATGGGTTTTCCAGTGGTCATGTATGGATGTGAGAGTTGGACTGTGAAGAAGGCTGAGCGCAGAAGAATTGATGCTTTTGAAGTGTGGTGTTGGAGAAGACTCTTGAGAGTCCCTTGGACTGCAAGGAGATCCAACCAGTCCATTCTGAAGGAGATCAACCCTGGGATTTCTTTGGAAGGAATGATGCTGAAGCTGAAACTCCAGTAGTTTGGCCACCTCATGTGAAGAGTTGACTCATTGGAAAAGACTCTGATGTTGGGAGGGATTGGGGGCAGGAGGAGAAGGGGACGACAGAGGATGAGATGGCTGGATAGTATCACCGACTTGATGGGCTTGAGTCTGAGTGAACTCTGCGAGCTGGTGATGGACAGGGAGGCCTGGCATGCTGCGATTCATGGGGTCACAAAGAGTCAGACACGACCGAGTGACTGAACTGAACTGAACTTTCCTTAAGTTTCCTTGTGTCAGATTTAAGCCCTGGAAATCAAATTGTTATTCTTGTTTTTGATAGCTTTCTTGAACTTTCCTGTAAGTACCAGCAGCTTCAACCTGTTTCTGGCAAAACGTACATTCCTTTTAGCTTGCCTGATTCCAGACCTCAGTGCTACAAGCATTTTTTACCCTTTGACCCCTCTCTGCATTGCTGTTGATCACTTTCAAATAGTGGTGGCTGAGGGGTGAGCAAATTCAAAGGTGCCCAGCATCGCTTCTGACCCCGGATCCATAAAATCAAGTCACTCACACATCTAGCATGTTTTCTCTAACCAGGCTACATGCATCACCAAAGCACCACTTTTCCTTTGATTACTGAGTAATGTAAAGTATTGAATGTGAACTTTTATCTTTAAAATAATGAGCAATTTCCCCCCTACTTAGCACACAGAAATTTAGTTATCTATATGAGATCTCTTTGCTGTATACATTTCCTTCTTAATAGTTATCTCAGTTTTATATTTGTGTGATGGCTAACTTTATTTTTCTGGGCTCCAAAATCACTGCAGATGGTGACTGCAGCTATGAAATTAAAAGATGTTTACTCCTTGGAAGGAAAGTTGTGACCAACCTAGACAGCATATTGAAAAACAAAGACATTACTTTGCCAACAAAGGTCCATCTAGTCAAGGCTGTGGTTTTTCCAGTAGTCATGTGTGGATGTGAGAGTTGGACTATAAAGAAAGCTGAGCGCCAAAGAATTGATGCTTTTGAACTGTGGTGTTGGAGAAGACTCTTGAGAGTCCCTTGGACTGCAAGGAGATCCAACCAGTCCATCCTAAAGGAGATCAGTCCTGAGTGTTCATTGGAAGGACTGATGCTGAAGCTGAAACTCCAATACTTTGGCCACCTGATGTGAAGAGCTGACTCATAGACCCTGATGCTGGGAAAGATTGAGGGCAGGAGGAGAAGGGGATGACAGAGGATAAGATGGTTGGATGGCATCAGCAACTCAATGGACATGGGTTTGGATGGATTCCGGGAGTTGGTGATGGACAGGGAGGCCTGGCGTGCTGCAGTTCACCGGAATGCAAAGAGTTGGACGTGACTGAGCAACTGAAATGAACTGAACTGAACTGATGATAAAAGAAGAGATTCTTTAGAACAGTAGCGCTAGAGAAGACTGTGATGTGGGAGAGTCCCTTGCACAGCAAGGAGATCAAACCAGTCAGTTCTAAAGGAAAGCAACCTTGAATGTTCATTGGAAGAACTGATGCTGAAGCTAAAGCTCCAATATTTTGCCCACCTGATGAGAAGAGCCGATTCATTGGAAAAGACCCTGATGCTGGGAAAGATAGAAGGCAAAGGGAGAAGGGGGTGACAGAGGATGAACTGGTTGGGTGGCATTATCGACTCGGTTCGGTTCAGTCTCTCAGTCTTGTCCAACTGGTCACAAAAAGTCGGACACGACTGAGCGACTGAACAACAGCAAATAATAATTCAGGTATATCTCTGCTTTTACTGAAAGCATCTTGCATCAGGGAGCATGTCTAGATGGCTCCCCTTTATAGTCACAGTACCTCGCACAGCGCCTGGCATATAGTAGGTGATAATTTGTGCTGTATGAATTTAATCTCACCCAAATACTTTGAAGTTTCTCCTTTGGGATTATCTTCAGAGATGGCTTCCCAGCAATACCAGAATGGCTTTCTTGATTTTCTTTGAAGAACATCGGAGCATCTTGTTCTGCCTGCTCTTTCCTTTCTGTCTCTTTCTTTGGTCCAATTAGTTCCTCTCAGTTGGCGTCTTTTCCCTTTCCTCTCAGTGCTTTTGAAGCAACCACTGGAAGTTACCTGGTGCAGCTGTACTGATGCCAGCTTGGACTCCGCTAAAGGCACCCAGGACAGGCTGAGGGATGGAGATAACATAAAGCCTTTGACGCGACACTCATTGCACTGACCAAATGCTTTGTATGCTGCCTACCTGCTGCCATTGCTGTGAAAGTCTTCAGGGGCTGCAGTCAGCTGAACAATGAAGATGAGTATTGCTGAAGGTTTAGGACTTGATTCTAAGCAAGTTAATTATAACTGAGATGTGTGAATAGCAATTATCAGGGGGTGGGACCAGGAACTCAATTTACACATACTGTAACTGTCTTTTTATGCATTTCTGTAGTGTTTTAGCTTTTTTTCTTATATTAGGGTTATGTTTGCTTTAGTCATTAAAAAAACACATACAGTGAATATTTTAAGTATCGTAAGGGAGATGATGCTATTAAGCCACTTTCAAGAAAAAACTTCAAAGGCATAATGTAAAATTGAAATGAATTTATAATAAAATATATCCAGATAAAGTTATTGAGTTATAATAAAGTTCTCCTAGAATAACTTTATTTTGAGATCAGTACATAAAATTATATTGTATCCTGGTCCACAGAGGACTCAGAGCCAGGGTGCTGCAGGGTGCTCCTGCTTCCCAGCTATGACTCCAGCAAGTTACTGAACACATGCCTCAGCTTCGTCATCTGTAGAACAAGGATAATCATAGCTTTTATGGTATAGAGTGTATAGTATACCTCGAAGCCGATCATGTGATAATGCTCCATCGTTGTTGCTGTTGTTATTTTATAACTCAAATAACCTAAATATACCTAGGGAGAGATTTCAAAATGTAATTCCCTATTTATTTATCAGAGCTTATTGTTCATATATATAATTTATAGTTGAAAAAAAAGTAGTGGTAATTTGTGTAATATCTAGAAAATTTGTCTTCCCATGAGAATATTCACCCTTTGTTTTGGTCCCATCACTTCATGGCAAATAGATGGGGAAAAAATGGAATGAGTGTCAGACTTTATTTTGGGGGGCTCCAAAATTACTGCAAATGGTGACTGCAGCCATGAAACTAAAAGATGTTTACTCCTTAGAAGAAGAGCTATGACCAACCTAAACAGCATATTAAAAAGCAGAGACATTACTTCGCCAACAAAGGTCCGTCTAGTCAAAGCTATGGTTTTTCCAGTGGTCATGTATGGATGTGAGAGTTGGACTATAAAGAAAGCTGAGTGCCAAAGAATTGGTGCTTTTGAACTGTGGTGTTGGAGAAGACTCTTGAGAGTCCCTTGGATTGCAAGGAGATCCAACAGTCCATCCTAAAGAAAATCAGTCCTGAATATTCATTGGAAGGAGTGATGCTGAAGCTGAAACTCCAATACTTTGGCCACCTGATGTGAAAAACTGACTCATAGACCCTGACGCTGGGAAAGATTGAAGGTAGGAGGAGAAGGGGACGACAGAGGATGAGATGGTTGGATGGCATCACCAACTCGATGGACATGAGTCTGAGTAAACTCTAGGAGTTAGTGATGGACAGGGAGGCCTGGCATGCAGCAGTCCATGGGGTCGCAAAGAGTTGGGCACAACTGAACTGAACTGAACTGAACTTGAATATACTGATACTTGGAAAGATTGAGAGCAGGAGGAGAAGGGGGCAACAGAGAATCAGATGGTTGGATGGCATCACCTGCTCAATGGACGTGAGTTTGAGCAAACTCTGGAAGACAGTAGAGGACAAAGAAGCCTGGCGTGCTGCAATCCATGGGGTCATAAAGAGTTGGCCATGATTTAGTGACTGAACAATAAAAACAACAACTTGAATGTATTTATTTCACTATAATGTCTACAAACACTTGGGCAAAGCAATGAATAGAATAGAGGTTGGTCATGTACCCAGGGAAAAAAATGGTGTCCTGGCATGGTGATGATAACAAAGATGATGACAGTGATGATGTTAGAAGCTATATACCAGGTCTGCTATCAATACTTGTGTACTAGCTGTGCGACCTTGGGCATATCATTCAACCTCTCTGAGATCAAGATATTCTCTACTTCATTCAGTTGCTGAGAACTATTGTCTATAAAAGTGCTTTGTGAATGTTTAATTTTTTCCTTCCAGTTTTATTGTGATATAATTGACATACACTATGTAAGTTTAAGGTGTACAGCATAAGAATTTGATTTACATGCATTGTGAAATTATTACCGCAGTAAGTTTAATGAACATCCATCAGTCTCATATACACACAAAATTAAAGAGACAAAAGAATTTTTTCCTTATGATAAGGACTGTTAGGGTTTACTCTTAACAACTTTCATATGTGACATATGGCGTGTTAACTGTATTTGTTATGGTGTACATTACATCCCCAATACTTATTTATCTTATAAGTAGAAGTTTGTACCTTTTAACTACCTTCATTCAATTCTCCCCCTCCCACTTCCTCCTTCACTTCCCGCCTCTGGTAACCAGATATCTGGTATCTTTTCGTGAGTTAGATTTTAAAGTATAATTGACCTACTGCACTATGTTAGTGCCTATTACAAAATATAGTGATTTGACCTGTCTGTCCATTTCAAAATAATCACCCTAATTAAATCTAGTTATGATCTGTCACCATACTAAGAGAGTACATAATTACTGACTGTATTTCCCATACTATACTTTTCACAACACTGACGCATTTATCTTCCAGCTGGAAGTTTGTACCTCTAAATCTCCCTCAACTATTCCTCTCCTTTCCCAGTGCCCCTCCTCTCTGGAAGCCCCTATTTTTTCTCCAAATCTTTGACTCTGTTTCTGTTTTGTTATGTATGTTCATTTATTTATTTATTTTTTTAGATTCTCCTTATAAGTGAAATCATATATGGCATTTGTCTTTGTTGACCCATTTCACTTAGCATATTACCATCTAGGTCCGTCTGTGTTGTCCAAAATGGCAAGATTTCATTTTTTCTTTGTGGCTGACTAATATTCCATTATATTACGTATGTATAATGGGATATATACCTATACCACATTGTCTTTATTTGTCTGTTAGTGGGCACTTAAGTTGCTTCCATATCTTGGCTGTTGTCAGCAATGATGCAGTGAATGTAAGGCTGCATCTATCTTTTCTTTTTCTTTCTTTCTTTTTGTCTATGTCATGAGGCCTGTGGGATCTTAGCTTCATGATGAGGGATTGAACATGGGCCCCCTGCTGGAGTCCTAATGACTGGACTGCCAGGGAAGACCTTATCTTTTCTCCACATCCTCACCATCCCTTGCGATTTGTCGTCTTGTTGATAAAAGCCATTCTTACAGTAAGAGGTGGCATCTCATCATAGTTTTGATTTTCATTTCCCTGATGATTAGTGATATAGAGCATCCTTTCATGTGCTTGTTGCCCATCTATATGTCTTCTTCAGGAACATGTCTACTTAGTTCCTCTGCTCATTTTTAAATTGCATTGTTTATTTTATTAATGTTGAGTTGTATGAGTTCTTTGTTATAGATATTTAACCCCTTATTAGATATATCACTTGCAAATATCTTCTCCCATTTAGTAGGTGGCCTTTTCATTTTGTTGCTAGTTCCCTTCATTGTGAAAAGCTTTTCAGTTTGATGTAGTCCCGCTTGTTTATTTTTTCATAGATTTAGTTTGCTGGGAGCCACACGCCACCCATATTTCTCTATGCTTTTCCTCACGTTTCCTTCCCCTTTCCTCCTCTAATCTTCCCCTCTTTGTCCATATTCTCTTTGAAACTGTGTGTTTATTTCAGCCCCTAAACTCTGGGCATGCAATCATGCATTGGTGTAATTTGTTCCCAAGTTTATTTGTCATCTGTCCTACCACAAGTTTAAGGCATTGAAAGCCAGGGAAGGAGAAATAACTTAAAATGTTATTGAAACACAGCTTAAAAAAAGATAACCTACCAGCCTATAAATGAAAAATAGTTGTGGCAAACGGTGTCATTTAAGAGCTGGCAGCAATGGTGTTGTCTGTAAGTGAAAGCTATGTGCAAAAGCAGATCTTCAAGGGTCACAGACATCTACAAGCTTTTTAATACTGATTTTAGCTGCAGTATTCAGTAAAGGGCTCAGCGGTAATGAATCTGCCTGCAATGCAGGAGACATAGGTTTGATCCCTGTCAGGAAGATCCCCTGGAGAAGGAAATGACAACCCACTCCAATATTCCTGCCTTGGGAAATCCCATGGACAGATGAGCCTGGTAGGCTACAGTCCATGGGGTCACAAAAGAGTCAAACACAACTTAGTGACTAAACAACAACATTCAGTAAATATTTAGCTAGCAGTCAAATAATGTCATGTAGGGGGAATCTAAAAGAGAAAACCGAGAGTATTTCATGCCTTTCAGAATCCAGTATCCAGGTGTGATATAGATGCAAATTTGTGTTTCGTGTAGAAAGGGCGATTAGCATATTAGTATATACACATGCACACAAACACATTATTGTTTGAAAAACAGAGCAATGCGGTCACTTAGGGTTAGCTTCAAGTGCTATAAATATCGTTTAACTACTTAAACTGGTGGTCTACTTAATAGGCAGATACACAGTACAAGTACCGGTCAAAGGTAAAATGCAAAAGGATATCTAAAAATAGGAAATACTAACTTTGAAAACTTATATAGTTTTTTCATTGCCACGACTTCGTCACTAAGATTGCTCAGACTGTTCCACTTCCCAAATACTTCTTAAAAGTTTTTTTTATAAAGTAAAGGTCTTTGCTTTTTGAGCCTCTGACTGTGCTTATCATTCAAACATAGAGACCCTGCATTTTTAGAATAATCCATCTCACGAGACACATAAAGTCAAAGGTCTCTAACACACACACACATATTCAGAATTCTAAAATCCACCAAAACCCTAGAAGTAGTCTCCTATCACGTGTGTGTGTATGTGTGTGTGCTTAATCATGTCCAGTTCTTTGTGACCACATGGACTGTTGCCCACCAGGCTCCTCTGTCCACAGAATTTTCCAGGCAAAAATACTGGAATAGGTTACCATTTCCTCCTCCGGGATTTTTCCATATTTCCAGCCTAAAGAGTCTTGGTGTCCTTTCCTTTGTAAAGTGTGTGCCACGTCACACGGTCTGCTTGATTTGCTGGTTAGTTTCTTTTATCAGATGATCACGAGTCCACGCATATGCTCTTCTCTGCCTCTCCTTCAGCAGCCCTAGAGACTGAAGTGACCTGGGGCCTGAGAAGGCCCAGGATGCCCCTTGTGACTTGTCCTGTGGTTTGTCAGTTCCTTTTAACAGATTGTCTTCCTCTTTTTGGTGTGGGTATTTGGAAATCTTTCACTTAGCAAATTGACAATCCTTGTGGAAATAACTATAGAGTGTAGTACAGATCAAACTCTAGCCTAAAAGAGGACAGACACTCTCGAGCTGGGAAAATCAGCTACATAAGAGATAAGGGTTGTGTTAGTGAAGTGAGGAGTGGTTGAAAAATCTCTCCAAGGATAATGGGAAATGAGTCAAGCACCACAAATCTTGGTTTAATTCACTGCTTGGTGGGAGCCCTGTGTGTGCTCAGTTGCTTAGTCATGTCTGACTCTTTGGGATCCCATGAACTGTAGCTGGTTAGACTCCTCGATTCTCCTCTACCCATGGAATTTCCCAGGCATGGATACTGGAGTGGGTTGCCATATCCTCTTCTAGGGGACCTCCCCAACTCAGGGATTGTACCCTTGTTTCTTGAGTCCCTTGCATTGCAGGCACATTCCACTGCATCAGCTGGGAAGCCATAGAGAACAGGTAAAAGTTGAGCCCATTAAAATTGCTAGACAAGCAGTTGGATTTTTTTCTAACTCATCTGAGTTACTGTTTTGAAAAATAAGAACCATTAATGTGAACTGTGGTTTCCAAAACCTCTTCAGAAGCTGAGAGAGAGAAAGAGAATATGAGAATATGAAGAAGTCGTAAATGCTCCCTGGATCAAAAAGTTAAGGACAGAATAAAAGCAGCTGGCCAGTTAGAACGCCGTGCTACTATTGCCAGGGTTACACTGTTCTGAGTCTAGGTATCTAGTCTGGTGATTCATTCTCTCTGTTTCTCTCCTCATATTTTCTTTTTTCCTGGGACAGTGGAGGTGAAGTTAAAATCAGTACATTATTTCCCCTTCGTAGCAACACTTGTAAATGTTTGAAGAAGAGGTGATAACTGACAACTACAATAAAGTTTTTCTATTATATCTGATATCATTTGCCAATGTATTTCCCAATTACCATAAATAATTGCAAACTAATGGATGACTATTAAGCAATACTTTTAGGTTTAATATTTGGATGTCTTTATTCAAAAATTTACTGTTACCTGCTTCCTTATAACAAAGCTGTTGACATTTGCTGTGGAGTTCATGACACAACATACTTGGAGGTAGACGTGCCAAACTGGGATACCAGGCGATGCTCATTCAACATAGAGGGATGGGTATCCCCTGCCATTTGCTGAGGAGGGCTTTCTTATGCATCCGTCTATTTTCACTGCGCTGAGTCTTCCTTGCTGTGCTCAGGCTTCCTCTAGTTGCATCAGGCAGGGGCTGCTCTTTGCTGCAGCCCACAGGCTTCTCGTTGCAGTGGCCTCCCTCATTGTGGAGCACCGGCTCTAGGTGCACAAGCTTCCGTAGTTGCAGCTTGCAGGCCCTGGAGCACTTGGACTTCAGTAGTTGTGGCACAGGATCTTAGTTTCCCATGGCACATGGAATCTTCCCGGGCCAGGGATCAAACCCGTGTCCCCTGCATTGGCAGGCAGATTCTTATCCAACTCAAACCACCAGGGAAGTCTGAGAAGGGTTTTCTTGTATGAGGTTGGTGTGTCCCAGCCATTGTTGTGGGACATCTGAGACTGCTTTCTATTACTTCATGGGATTACACAGCCTTGCAAAATAACCTCCAAATAAGATTTAAATTAACTTTATTTTTGTACGTATGCCCTGTGTTTTTAGTACCTCCCCTGTTCTGCCTCTTTTGAGATGGGGACAAATGAAAGAAGACTGTCATGATGGGAACTCAATTATTTTTCCTTCTAGGAAGACCTGCCATGTGCCAGACACTGTATATACATGAGAGATACAGTAACCCCATAAAACAGAGTTTATAAGTGAAGGAACTGAAACTATGAAAAATCAAGATGACTGGCCCAGGTCATACAGGTATAAGGAGCAGTTCTGGAATGTTAACCTAGTTTCTATAACAAAAATGTTTATTCTTTCCATTTCACATAGCCATTCTCTGACCACTTAAATTCAAATATTTGTATATTGCATAGATTAGAAGTGGAAACCTGGAGTCAAAGATTTTGAAAATATTAACTAATTGCTTGGGTAAATCACAAGATCCCTCTGGGTCTCATGTGCTTCACTTATGGCCAGATCACTGTAGTTAACACTTATGGACTACCTCCTGTACAGTGGGCATTGTTAAGTATAGTGTATATATTAGCTTAATAAATCCTCTTGACACCTTATGCTATGTCATAAATATAAACCTTTTATATGAAAGAGAAATAAGAGACTGAGAGAAATTAGTTGTTTGGGCAAGTTCACAGAGCTGAAATTGTGGGATCTTGACTCAAATGTAGGCTCTCTGACCCTAGTCTAGCACATGGATCCTTAGCCAATGTCCTATGCATCTTTCTATACTTGTCTCAGTGTCTTCCAGCTCCCTCGTCTGTGACTCTGTATACCTGCAGACATGTGTATCTTGAAGACTCCTTTTGATTCCCTCGCTCATTCTTTTTAGAAACTTTTACCTACAATGACTTTAAAAATAAAGTTTGTTGTCCTCTACAATTAGAGAAATTCTTCGTTGGTTAACCCCTAATGCTGCTCTGAAGTGTTTATTCTATTATTCCATAGTTCCAATGTAGCACAGTTTACTGTCTTCTTCAAGTGATTTACATAAGCCAGATCTTATAGGTATCATATTTCTCCATCTGCAATGGTCCTTTAAAAAAAGCATAATGTCTTCCATTAAAAAAAAAATTTGACCTAGTGCAGCACAAAGTATATATCATATCAGGAAACTACATCAGAACTCCTGTTTTCACAGTAACAAGCTGTGATGCTGCAACATAGGATTATGCTTCACAAGTGAGGAGTGAACCTCAGGAACAGGTGATCCCTTAACAAACAAACAGCAGTCTTGTTTTTATTCCATTTGTGTTAAAACCATCTGTCTTAAGAGCTGCTGCTGCTGCTGCTAAGTTGCTGCAGTCGTGTCCGACCCTGTGTGTCCCCATAGACGGAAGCCTACCAGGCTCCCCCGTCCTGGGATTCTCCAGGCAAGAACATTGAAGTGGGATGCCATTTCCTTCTCCAATGTATGAAAGTGAAAAGCGAAAGTGAAGTCGCTCAGTCGTGTCCGACTCTTAGCGATCCCATGGACTGCAGCCTACCAGGCTCCTCCATCTATAGGATTTTCTAGGCAAGAGTACTGGAGTGGGGTGCCATTGCTTTCTCCATCTTAAGAGCAAAAGCAAATAAAAAATATTAATAAAAAATAAAAGACTATGCAGGCCAAATATTTATTTCCTCTTCTGAATATAAATATGTGAATATAAACATGCTAATTATCATTTTAAATAGTAAGTGTTCCAGAAAAAAATAAGAATTATAGTACCACTTAACCATTTGGGCTTGATTTTCAGAATAGGTGGAATGACCTAATTAAAGATCATGGAAATGAAGATGAATAGTGGAAGAACAAAACAGTGTAACAATAAAGAGTTGCTGAAAAATCTTATTTTTGTCAAGCTAAATATTCAATGTCATTTATCCAGGGTTTTTTGGAGAATTATTTAAAAAATAAAATATGATTTCTTAAATTTAGGGTGTTTATTTTAATGACTCAGGTTTAAAAAGATGGAAATTTACAAGTATGTCCATAAGTAAACTATGTTCTGTTTTATTATTGCTCATTTTGCTAAAAGGCTGCCTTTTTCTAGAAGCATATTTTGAGTAAACGAATTTATGAGGAGAATTACAAGTAAAATGTTAGAGCATTTGCATTTTGTAAAAACAGACAAAACTAGGAAATAGTTTGTTCATATTCAATGAAAGTGAAAATCACTCAGTCGTTTCCAACTCTTTGCAACCCCATGGACTGTATAGTCCATGAAATTCTCCAGCCCAGAACATTGGAGTAGGTAGCCTTTCCCATCTCCAGGAGGTCTTCCCAACCCAGGGACCAAACCCAGGTCTCCTGCATTGCGGGCAGATTCTTTTCCAGCTGAGCCACAAGGAAAGCCCAAGAATACTGGAGTCGGTAGCCTACCCCTTCTCCAGGGGATCTTCCCAACCAAGGAATTGAACCAGGGTCAATTATTTACCAGCTGAACTAGTTGCCCTTATTTACTACTTGTCAACTTAAAATACTGAGAAACTGGCAACCTTATTTAGTAGTTTTCAAATATTTAATACTCTTTAAAACTTTTTTTCTCCTCCAGCATATGATAAGGTAGTATATGTCAAACATTTCAGAAAATTCCCCCTGAGTTACCGGGATAAAAGAAGAACCTATCTGAGACATACATTTATGTTTTCTGAAAGAATTCAGTCCTTACCCAGAATGATTTTTTTCAATAGGAGTGATATGTTTTTCTGCTTCAGGAGTTGAAGAAGAGAATTGATCCATGCTCCTCAAATACTGTTCAAATCTAATAGAATGTTTTTAAAGATCTATGAAATAATGGGCTTGAAATGTTCCAAAAAAATAAAATCTATATTGAAGTGAGTATATTTTCCTATATAATTTTTACTGCTTTTGTGTTTTGCTTACCTGCTTGACTCTTGGGATTTCTTATTTTTTTCTACTCATTGCTTGACTGGGAACAAATCCCTTTTCTTAGATCAGCCCTGGGATTTCTTTGGAAGGAATGATGCTGAAGCTGAAACTCCAGTACTTTGGCCACCTCATGTGAAGAGTTGACTCATTGGAAAAGACTCTGATGTTGGGAGGGATTGGGGGCAGGAGGAGAAGGGGACCACCGAGGATGAGATGGCTGGATGGCATCACTGACTCGATGGACATGAGTCTGAGTGAACTCCGGGAGTTGGTGATGGACAGGGAGGCCTGGCGTGCTGCAGTTCACGGGGTCGCAAAGAGTTGGACATGACTGAGCGACTGAACTGAACTGAACTGAACTGAGCTGATGGGAGTTTTGTTGAAATAAAAAGTCAAGAGGAGGGTGAAAATGTGAAGCTGATTGGTAGCAGTCAGAGCTTTTAGCATTGTCCATGAAATGGCCTAGGGCTCACATGAAGATGGGATGGGTGGGGTAGAGGAGAGGTTTGGATTCCTCCTCACCACCCAGTGAGTGCAATATCCCCAGCGTGATGGTTTCCTGCTTTCTTTGGAAGACAGCCTCGCACAGTGTTTGGAAAAGAAACATCCAGCTACCTTCCTGCAGACTGCATTCATGAGCTCCTTCCCCTTGTTGGGCTCTTCTTCGATTTTGCATGGTTCAGAGTAGTTGCCCATCAGGCTGGTAACTATGGTCCTGAATCTGAAGTCTTGTCTGCTTTGCGAAAGATGAATCATGAATCATGTGTGCCCTGTTACACAGAAGAAGCATCAACACGCTAATTCTGAGCTTTTGCTATGTATCGGGAAAGTTTAGGAGCCAGTACACAATGATAATCAAGATAGGGACCCTGGTCACATGGATCTTAAATTCTCAGATAAAACTGGGGCAAAACATGGAAATGAAGAGAAATAGGGAAGGAAAGAAAGGAGAGAAAGAAGGAAAGAAAGAGTATCAGATACAGTAAATGTCAAGGTGATGGAATAGCAAAATATTAGCGGGAAGAGGCACCAGAGATTAGGTGGTCAGGAAAGGTCCCCCGAGGGAGATAAAGCAAGCTGAGAACTAAGTGACGAAAACAGGCAACTATGCAAAGAATGACGGAAGGATATTCTAAGCAGAGGAAAAAAGCTAGTGCAGAGGCCTTCTGTTGAAATAATCTGTGTGTTTTGAGGAATATTTCTGTGGGTGGAGTGGGTGAGAGGAGAGTGGTAAGAGACACATGGTGCCAAATTGTGGTGGGCTTTGCTTTTATTCTAAACATGATTGGAAGCCATCCAGGGGATTTCAGTTAGGATGAGGATACGGGGTGACTTGATCTGTTATACATCTTTTTAAAAAATCACATTTTAAAAAAGATCACATACTAAAATACCTTTTATCAGATCAAACATTTTAAAAAGAAAATATTGCAAAGAATATTTTGCTGGAGAGCAAAGTATTTGCATAGAGGCAGGAAGGCCAGTCAGGATGCTGTTGCTGCAAGTCCAGGTAAGAAGTAAGTTTGGCTTATGCAGGAGATTTGTTTGGGGGAGAAGCAGAAAAATGGACCCTTCTGGATATTATTGATTATTGAGAGGACAGGACTAGCAGATGGATTAGATGTGGAGGGTGAAGGAGTAAAAGGAATGAAGTTACAGATTTTTGGCTGGATAAAGTAGGTGGGAGGTGGTACCTTTTGCTGAGATTTTTAAAGCTGAAGAAAGTGAGACTGGGAAAGCATTGTGAAATTGAGTTGTTTTAACTCTGTTATTTCTGAGCCATGTAAGTGAAGATATCAAGTAGGTCATTGGATGTGTAAATCTAAGGACTTAAATTTCATGACTAAGACAAACCTGGAGGTTTGATTTGGCTTTCATCATTTTGTAGATGTAATTTAAAATGTTGGGTCGGCTGAGACCTATCTGGGTGTGACATGCAGTCTAGCCCATTCCAACATTTAGAGGTTGGGGAGAATAGGAATATTTAGCAAAGATGTCTGAAAAAGTCGTGGCTCACTGAGACAAAAGGAGAACCAGGAGTTAAATTTCAGTTGGAATGTCATGACAGTCAAGACAGGAGGTATTACTTTATTTTTTCAATTGAACCAATAGCTGATTTACAGTGTTGCATTAGTTTCAAGTATATAGCAAAATGATTCATATACATATATATTCTTAAGATTCTTTTTCCACAAAATATTGAGTATAGTTCCCTGTCTATACAGTAGGTCCTTGTTAGTTATCGATTTTATATTCAGTAGTATATATGTGTCAATCCTAAATTCCCTATTTCTCTCCCACCCCCTTCCCTCTTTGGTACTCTTAGGTTTCTTTTATATGTCTGTGGGTCTAGTTCTCTTTTGTATATAAGTTCATATGTATCTGTATTTTAGTCCCATATATAAGTGATATGATTATCATATATTTGTCTTTGGTTTACTTCACCTATGACACTCTCTAGGTCTATTCATGTTGCTATAAATGATATTATCTCATTCTTTTTAATGACTGAGTAATATTCCATTGTATACATTGTGTATATGTAACACAAAAAGGTTTATATTTATAACATAGTATAGGGTGTCAAGAGGATTTATTAAGCTAATATATACACTATACTTAACAATGCCCACTGTACAGGAGGTAGTCCATAAGTGTTAACTACAGTGATCTGGCCATAAGTGAAGCACATGAGACCCAGAGGGATCTTGTGATTTACCCAAGCAATTAGTTAATATTTTCAAAATCTTTGACTCCAGGTTTCCACTTCTAATCTATGCAATATACAAATATTTGAATTTAAGTGGTCAGAGAATGGCTATGTGAAATGGAAAGAATAAACATTTTTGTTATAGAAACTAGGTTAACATTCCAGAACTGCTCCTTATACCTGTATGACCTGGGCCAGTCATCTTGATGTTTCATAGTTTCAGTTCCTTCACTTATAAACTCTGTTTAATGAGATTACTGTATCTCTCATGTATATACAGTGTCTGGCACATGGCAGGTCTTCCTAGAAGGAAAAATAATTGAGTTCCCATCATGATAGTCTTCTTTCATTCCTCCCCATCTCAAAAGAGGCAGAACAGGGGAGGTACTATAAAACACAGGGCATACGTACAAAAATAAAGTTAATTTAAATCTTATTTGGAGGTTATTTTGCAAGGCTGTGTAATCCCACGAAGTAATAGAAAGCAGTCTCAGATGTCCCAAAACAATGGCTGGGACACACCAACCTCATACAAGAAAACCCTTCTCAGACTTCCCTGGTGGTTTGAGTTGGATAAGAATCCACCTGCCAATGCAGGGGACACGGGTTTGATCCCTGGCCCGGGAAGATTCCACATGCCATGGGAAACTAAGTTCCTGTGCCACAACTACTGAAGTCCAAGTGCTCCAGGGCCTGCAAGCTGCAACTACAGAAGCTTGTGCACCTAGAGCCTGTGCCCCGCAATGAGGGAGGCCACTGCAACGAGAAGCCTGTGGGCCACAGCAAAGAGCAGCCCCTGCCTGATGCAACTAGAGGAAGCCTGAGCGCAGCGACAAAGACCCAGCGCAGTGAAAATAGGCGGATGCATAAGAAAGCCCTCCTCAGCAAATGGCAGGGGATACCCATCCCTCTGTGTTGAATGAGCATCGCCTGGTATCCCAGTTTGGCACGTCTACCTCCAAGTATGTTGTGTCATGAACTCCACAGCAAATGTCAACAGCTTTGTTATAAGGAAGCAGGTAACAGTAAAATTTTGAACAAAGATATTATGTGTTCAGTTGTGTCTGACTCTTTGCGAGTCCATGGGCTGCAGCCTACTAAGCTCCTCTGTCCATGGAATTCTCCAGGCAACCATACTGGAGTAGGTTGCCATTCCCTTCTCCAGGAGATCTTCCCAGACCAGTGATCGAACCCAGGTCTCCTGCATTGCTGACAGATTCTTTACCATCTGAGCCACCAGAAAAGTTCATTAAGTCTCCTAGGGGAAGGTAAGTGCAGAAGTAGAGATCATAGACACATACAGAGCCAATAGTTATTTCATGGAGAATTTGGGGAGTAGTGAATGGATTAAATTCAAATATCTTGGTGTCCTGACCAAAGACAGGAAGCCATGAGTAATATTTAAGGGAGCAGTGGATAGCCAGGACTGACTGCAGCATAGGAACTGTTAGGAAGTAAGTATATGAGGATAAAAGGGCAATATTGTAGTTAGGTTGAATGCCAAAGCAAGAATTTAATTTTGCAAGGATTTTGTATGACTGGAAGTTTTTGAACAGAGGAATTGTCTTTTTGATATTGAAGTATATTTCTTTTTTTAAAAGTATGTTTCTTTTTTAAAAAGTATATTTCTTTTTGATATTAAAGTATACATTCTGGGTTACACTTTCTCTAAGAGTTTCATAATATAAACTTTTGAAGCAGTCAAGCCAACAAATGTCTTGAAGAACATGAAAACTAAAATAATAGTAATAATAGTAGCCACTATTCTTTGAGAATCATTATGTGGCCTGCACTGTGCTAGGGGGTCAACATCTGCCATCACATCACCCCATGAAGTAGGGATTCCAGTCCTCAGGTTACATCTAAGAAGAAAACCTCAAGAAGGTTTAATAGTTTGCCTAAGACCGGATGAAGAAACCAGTATGAAAATTTAGCTGACTCTGCCTGAAAAGCCAGAGAAGAACACCTCTTGCCTTTGACAATGCTATACTCTTGTTGGAGAGATAAAACATCTGCATGAAATGGGTCTCAGCTGTGGCCCACGTGATTGCTAGTTGTGACATGGAGCTCAGTTTTGCTTGTGACCTCATAGTTGTGCCATATGGAGTCTAGCTCCATGACGAGGGATCAAACCTGGGCCCCCTGTACTGGGAGTGTGGAGTCTTAGGCATGGCCCACCAGGGCAGTCCCTATATATTCTTTTTCATATTCTTTTCCATTATAGGTTGTTACAAGATGCTGAATAGAGTTCCCTGTGCAATATAGTAAGTCCTTGCTGTTTATTTTATAGGGCTTTGTGTTTTGGACTGTTGACTTCTTTAAACTCCCTTGATTCAGTTTTTCAGCATTTTCCCCCTTCCTCCAGGTTGTCTCTACAAGCTTAAACTATTAACAGCCTGATGCCTTCCACTGGGCTTCCCTGGTAGCTCAGTTGGTAAAGAATCCGCCTGTAATGCAGGAGACCCTGGTTCAATTCCTCAGTTGGGAAGATCCTCTGGAGAAAGGATGGGCTGCCCACTCCAGTTTTCTTGGGTTTCCCTGGTGGCTCACACAGAAAAGAATCCACTTGCAATGCAGGGAGACCTGGCTTCGATCCCTGGGTTGGGAAGCTTCCCTGGAGGGAGGGATGGCAACCCACTCCAGTATTCTTGCCTGGAGAATCCCCATGGACAGAGGAGCCTGGCAGGCTATAGTCCATGGGGTCACAAAGAGTTGGACAAAACTGAGCGACTGAGCAGAGCACAGCACAACATACCTTCCATCTAAACTTAGTATAATTAGAGGAAGGTGAAGGCTTTAAGAGCCTGAGAATCTCGTTCAGAAGAAATGTCAGAAACATGTGGAAGCTATCAAAAAGCAGATAAAAGCGATTCATTCATTCATTCATTCATTCATTAAACATTTTTTTGTTGAGCACCTAGATGAACCAGACAGCTGCAGCTTCATGAGTATATGACCTGTGCAATCACAGAGGGTCCCTTACTCAGGCTGTTTTAATGCTTTACTGTCCCCATCTTAAAATTCTTAACTTTATGTTTAAAAATGTGATTTTTAAGTGAAGTTCAGCAGGACAGTAGAACGTGAGCAAAGGAGATACATACAGCATGTTTATCCACCTTATTCTTTCCTGCTTATTCCTATAAAGCATATGTGATGCTCACAAGCACACAATTCCAGTGGCCCCATTGCCTGGAGAATCCCACGGAAAGAGGAGCCTGGCAGGCTACAGTTCATGGAGTCACAAGGGTTGGACACGACTTAGCGATTAAACCACCACCACTATGATGGACAGGAGTTCAGCAACACTCAGAGCTAGTATAAGATAAGCATGTTCCATCTAGGATGAAGTAGGCAGGTGTGTAGAGAGCCCCAAGAGGTCACGATTTCCATTTAAACCAGAAGCTGCTTCAAACACAGAAAGCAGCATTGGTGTTCTAAGTAACATGAATGATCAAGGAAACTTACGTTTTCTTAGTTTCATTGAAAGTGATGATATAGAAAGGAAAAGATAGCTCCTTTTCCTTTCAGCTGTTTTATGTCATAAGCTGCCAGTAGACAGTGTGGCAGAATGTGCATATATAAAGAGGTGAATTAAAATAATTGAGTTAGTTGTTTGCAGCAAATTTGCTCTTCTTGTATGTATGTGCAGGTGTAAACTACAAAGTGCAAACTAGTTCTGATATTTCTACACCTGTTAGATGCTCTTACACTTGCATTTTGAGCTGGAAACACACAATATGAAGATGAATGGTACCAAATCATCCTGTACAAATTACAATTTAAAGTTTTCTTAGAACAATGTTAAGTAGCAAATCAAAATACCATAACAAGTCAAGAGACAGAACTTGGAAGGAAAATACTTTATGTTTTAATGCTTTTAATAGTACTTCTATCCTGTTTTTTGAATAAGGAGCCCCACTTGCCATGTTGCATGGGTCCCACAGATTACATAGTTGGACTTGGGGCCAAACACTGTGTTAGGAAACAGGAATATACTGATGGACAAGTAAGACATGGACTCGGCTTTCATGGAGTATACAGTTCAGAGGGGTAATTACAGAATAACAATCGTTATAAGAGAAACAGAGGAAAGGTGCAGGGTGTTACAGGAACAGGTAAATGGGAGAAACTGCTGGATGGATATTGTTAATTACCTCTCCAACAGCCTTTCTCCTTTGCCAGTAAAACTTCCTTCCTTTAGAAGCTAAAACTTTCTGATCCTCCACTTCCCTGGCATATAGAGTTTGAGCATGTGAGTAAATCCTGTCCAGTGATAACTGGGTGAAAGTCTGCTAGACAGAGACACTTTAGGGAAAGATTTTGCTCCCTGATACAGAGAGAAACATGTGAGGAGAACATCCTTCCTTTCTTTCCTGCTTTAAATACTGTTGAGTGAGAATGTGATGCTCAGAGCTGTGGACCCTATCTTGCAATCATGAGGGGAAAGTAAAGATAATGGCAGAAAGCTCATCTGGAACTAAAATGTAACTTTGAACCTCTGGGCCTATTCAGAACTATATGCCTATAGAGTGCTTGTTAGGTGAGGAAAAAAATGCATTCTCATTGTTAAAGACACTGTTAGCTGGGTTTTCTGTGGTTTGCAGCCAGTACTTCCTAAGTGATGTTTTGATCTATTCTGGGTAACCAAGGAGGTTTCTTCTGAGAAAGTGACATTTCATATATACCAAAATGTTGATTAGGAATTAAGTTGTCAATGATTTGAGACAATAGAGATCCAAGGCTGAGAGAATATGCATTATTTGAATGCCCTAAATTAGGAAGGTACTTGACATATTTGAGAGCTAAGATCCTGAAGAATATGCGCTGAAGACCAGAGTAGGTGTGCAGCAGTCCCGGACATGAGGCTCTCAGACACACCCCCAGATAGATGATTTGACGGTTTTCCTTCTGGGAGATGGTGACAAGTTGGTTGCTGTTACTCTGTACCCTGTCTAGAAAACCCCAGGCTCCAACACTCAGCATATCAGGTGTCCCACAGCTGACTGAGAACACAAATGTTCATTTTCATGGGTGGTCCCACTTGTGGGAAGTGGATGCCTTGTCTGCATGTCAATACTGTGAGCAGTGACACAGTGGTTATCAGAACCTTTAGCGAAATGTAAACCTTTTAGTGCATCATCCTCCATGTTTTCATAAATAAGCAAAATGATGTGGAAGTGCCAGAGAACACAGAGTGAAAATCTGTGGAGGTGTGCACCATCAGATATGCTTAAAAGTATTTTTATGAAAGACCTGGATGATTCCCCAAATGATAGAAATAATGAGAAAGAAGGATAGAGTCATCAGGAGCATTCGTATAATTGCAGTGTTAATGGTTAGAACCCAACCAACCTCTGTGACGAAGTTGCGGCCTGGGTGCCTAGCGATTCCTGCAGTAATGACACCTGGAGAAGTAAGGTTGTCAGAGCCATTATCCTCACCGTGTTTACCAGCATGGCATCCCAGCCATGGATTCAGTGCCAGGAGGCAGGAGGGCTGTGGTTTACAAAACAGACACTCACCTCAGAGGCCCACTTAAACTGCAATTACACGCTGGTAATGACTCTCTATAATTTGTGGTGGGAGGGAGATGGAACCCTGGACTCAGTGTCAGAGACAAAAAGAAAAACAAGGAGAAGAGAAGGAAACAGAATGCTAATTATGTTTTGAAAAAATGCATATGGCACCTGTCAGCATTACAGAAACCTGATCTCATTAATCCTCATAATAGCTCGATTAGTCCCACAGTTGAGAAGAGGAAATTGGAGGAATGAGCTGTCTAAGTAGCTTGCCCACAGCATGAACAAACTAGAGACATCATGGAAACAAAACTGGCATTGATGACGTAGTGAGAGGTCCTTTCTCACCTTTTCTTCTGGTTTATAAGCTTTGACTCAGATGGGGCAGGAAATAACAGAGCAGACTGCGGCAAAAAGCAGCTTTTGGCTTTGTGATACTCAAGTGGCAGTACCTAGCATGATATAATCACCTGGTAATCTTCTAAAAGTGATTTCCGAGTCTACATGAGGTATTGCAGTGGATTTTCAAGGAAAATCCAAGAAGTGTTTAACTTGAGCTAAAACAGGTATTTGTAAGATTTCTGTGTCCTTAGTCATTGATTCAGCAAATATCACCTGTCTGTAATGTGCCTGGCACGGCGCTAAGCACTAGAAATAGAGCAGTGACTCAACCAGACAAGTTTGTGCTCTCATGGAGCTTTTCTTCGACAGGCGGGAAACAGGCAACAAACATGTAAACAGGACATGAAGGAGAGAACCACAGAGTGGTGCCTGCTGTGGGAAACAGAACAAGGAAAAAGATGAGAATGTGAGTCTGAAGGGTGGTAGCCAGGAAGGATTCTTTATGGGAGTGGAAACCTGTGGGAAAATCAGGGACAGATTTTTGGTGAAGTCTGCAAGTGCAAAGGCCCTGAGACAGGGCCAGGAAAGGCAAAAAGAAACCAGTGTGGCTAGAGCATAAAGAGAAAGAGGGCGAGTGGTAGAAAAAGGAGCTGGAGAACCACGCTCTTTCCAAAGACTGACTACTCTTTGCCTGTCAGTGTACTCTGGGCTGCTCAGAGGAAGGTTCCAAGCCTTCTTTTCTTGGCTCTTTTGCAAGATTCCCCAAAATGATAAAAGTGAAGAGAGAAAATGCTCTGCCCAGTGGGCCTCCGTCTCTTGTTTCTTTCTTGCCTGTTCTGCAGTGAGGTGCTTAATGACCCTATTTTCCCTTAATGTACTCTCATAGAAAAAAACCCTAGGACATTATTTCATGCCTATTTTTAAGGTAGTTCATGAAATAGAAATGAATACGAGCACAGTTTGTTCCAGCGAGTCTCTAATAATCAAATACCTCCTCACTTGGCGGATTTTTGGCTTCCACAAAGGGATTTTAATTGAGAGGATTTTTGCAAAATCAGCATTTGGTATTCTGAGACACTCATTCAGCAAATACTTTGTTAGTATAATCGGCTTCAATGTATAAAGTAATTTGAAGAGTGGTTCTGAAGAGAGTCTCTGACCAATCCCTGTGTGATCCCGGATGCATGACACTGCAGAAGGTCTCCATCCAGATCGAATCAGCATGGATTTGTGCATTTATGGGTTTAGCTTCTGTGTATAAATCCAAACCACTTAAATCCTGGATCAAGGGATATATGTGACTCCTTTTTTTCTGCTATGGCTGAAGTTCTGATCATGTTCTGAGCCTCAGAAACCTCAAAAAGACTTACAAATAATATTTGCTTTTTGTCTTTATTCTGTTATGGTTTAGATTTTATGGTCACTGGAGCCTATGGGGTTAATGCTAGGTATACCTATAGTATTTGAGCCAGCAACCTGGAAAAGTTTAGCAGGGGAAATTGAGGAGAGTTAGCAGCATTGATTGATTGACGTAGTTGATTTGCAGATATCAATATAGTCTTTATTTTTTTCAGTGTGATTTGAAACAGATTATGTCTGTCCTGTTGGGATTGCAGGTGTGAGGAGGGTCACATGACTTCATTATGCGGCAGGTTCACTGATCCATCTTCCACTGCCGTCAAAGCCTTGAGCAGACTGAGGCTGTGTCTTTCACAGTGTTTTCCCCAGAGTCTGGCTCACTGCCTGGCATATGGTAGATGATCATTAAATATTTGTTGAATGAATGAAACATTAACAAAAATAGGAACTACAATGATTTAGTTATAATTAAGACAGTTTTTGTGTGGAATAAACCAATTAAAAAATTCTAATATGTTGTCTTACAATATTTCATATGTTTTTTATTAAAAATGGCTGAGCACTCTGTGACAACCTAGAGAGAGAGAGGGGAGGGAGGCTCCATACGGAGGGGATATGTATATAATTATGACTGATATGTACTGTTGTACAGCAGAAACCAACACAATAGTGTAAAGCGTTTATCCTCCATTTTTAAAATAAATAAATTTTAAAAATGTTTAATACCTTTATATACATATACGAATTTTACAGATGTATAAATGTGGTGACATTGTAATATTGTTTTCTTCGTTCAGTCATTTTCCCCCCTACATTCACTTAGCTTCTTCCTTTCTCCACCTCCAGTCCTCCAGTCCTTTACCCCCACATCCAGATCATACTAATAATCTAGTAATTTGTGTAATTAAGACCAGGAATGTGTTTGCATCCCAGCACCACCTTTTATAAGCTGTGTGACCTTGGGGAAATTTCATAAATTTCCTTATCTGTAAAATCAAGATTGTAAAATCTGTATCACAGAAGTATGAGTATTAAATGAACTAATGCATATGGAACTCTTAGAGGAGTGTCTGTCACCTGTTCATATATATACACAGTGGTCCCCCCTTATCCATAGGGATACATTCCAGGACTCCAGTGGAGGCCTAGAACCACAGTACTGAACCTTATGTATGCTATGTTTTTTCCTATACACACCTACCTATAATAAACTTTAGTTTATCAGGTACAGTAAGAGATTAATAACAATAGCTAATAATAAAATAGAACAATTATAGCAATACACTGTAATACAAGTTATGTGAATGTGGTCTCTCAAATATTTCATTGTACAAATTTAATGCCTTCTTCATCTTAACTAAGCACTTAGGCACTGTGGCTCCAATTTTTGCAGTTTGAGATGCGACAGGAAGACCTGCATGAATTTCTTACTCTTTCTTCGCAATTTCATAGATAGAAGAACAACACATGCTTTTTTTTTCCCTTAAGTCAGGAGTGTTCACCTTTTCACTTAAAAGAAGCACTTTACAGCTTCTCTTTGGCAGATCAGAATTGCCAGAATCACTATTCTTGTGTTTTAGGGCCATTATTAAGTAAAGTATAAGAGTTATTGAACACCAGCACTGGGATCCCATGGCAGTAGATCTGATTGAGAAGATGGCTGCTAATGAGTAGTATATGCTGGACAAAGAGATGATTCACATCCAGGGTGGGACCAAGCAAGACACTGTGAGATTTAATTACATTACTCAGGTTGGCTTGAGGGGTTTCTCTGGTTGCTCAGATGGTAAAGAATCTGCCTGCAGCGCGAGAGACCTGGGTTCAATTGCTGGGTTGGAAAGATCGCCTGGAGAAGGGAATGGTTACCCACTCCAGTATTCTTCACTGGAGAATTCCTTGGACAGAGGAGCCTGGTGGGCTACAGTCAATGGGGTCACAAAGAGATGGACACAATTGAGTGACTAACACTAGCTAACACTAACAGGTCACCTCGCAAATGAATTGTTTATGTCTGGAATTTTCCACTTTATATTTTTGGAGCACAGATGACCCTGGGTAACTGAAACTGAGGAAGCTGATATCTCACCAAAGGGCGGGAGTGATGATGGAGGTGTTAGGGGCTACCTTAAGTGGACAGGCTGGGGGTAGAGGGCTTCAGTTCCTCACCTCATCTGCCTCTCTGTAGGGCTGCTGACCCTGAGACAGTTAACCTCCTGCAGACCGAGAAATCCCAGAGACAGGAGGAAGCTGCAGTGCCTTTTATGAACCAGTCTCCAGTATTTGGAATTCTCCAGGTAAGAATACTGGGGTGGTTTGCCATTTCCTTCTCCAGTGGATCTTCCCATTCCAGGGATCAAACCTGGGTCTCCTGCCCTGCAGGCAGATTCTTTACCAACTGAGCCACCAGGGAAGCCCTATATTTATGACATTACAGTTTAAACAAGTTTCCGTTGATTTTAAAAATGACTGTGTTTAAAATAGCGTCACAGTTTCTAGTCTTGGTTAAGAAACATTTGTTTATATATGTATTCAGAAAGAGTTCTTAAAATATTTTTTTTATTTAGGAAAAAACCCCAACTCTTTAATCCACCTGCAATTCATTACTATGTATAAAGGTATAATTTTATTTCCCTTCAATGCTAGACAGTTAAATATTAATTAATTTTTAATCTACTTAATTAATTTTATAATCTACTTTTTTTTGGTTGTGGTTTTCTTTTTTTGAGGGGGGTGGGTTTTATCTTTTTGGCCACTCAGCACGTGGGATTTCTTAGTTCCTAGGCCAGTAATTGAACCCATGCTCCCTATAATGGAAGTGTGGAATTCTAACCGCTAGACCAGCAGGAAATTCCAATCTACTCTTTATTCTGAGTCAAATTTATATCTTTACTACTAACTACTTTAATATGTAAATTTCCCCAGTCTCAGCGGTTTAGCATGGTAAAAATTATTTCCTTTTTGCTAACCTGTCCAACATGGGTATTTCTGGGTGGAAGCTCCACTTTATGGACTCTTCATCTTCAACATGAGGCTTCTAAGCCTACCTGGGTAGTCATCACTATTCCAGTTAGCCAGAAGAGGGAAAGTAAGTAGAAAATCAGGTGTGTAAGCTTGGAGGTGGTGAACAACATTTCCACGGTCATTTTACAAGCCAGAGCTCAGATGCCTGGCCGCTTCTGGCTCCAGAGGAGGATGGGAAATATACTCTCACTGGTGCGGCTGATCTGTTCGTCAGTGTCTATGCTGATGCCATGTTGTTTATATTATGATGACTTTGTAGTGTATTCTGATATTTTTAAAAGAAAATCTCATTCACTGGCTCTCCTTTTGTTTTTTTCCTTCACTTTTCCTGGGTATTATCCTTCCATACACAGTTAAATCAATTTTATTCACTTACAAAAACGAAATGAAACAACCATAACACAACTGTTGAGATTCTAATTGAAAAGGTATTCAACTCAATATTGTTTGTACAACTTGTGATATTCCTCTGCATTTAAGTCTTCCCAATCAGGATCATGTATCTTTTCTTTTTTTATAGGTTTTATTTTATGTGCTTCCTTGAGACTGGATTGTGAAAGAGACTGAAAAGTATAAGAAAGTTTCATGACTGAGTTTTTTTAATGAGATATTATTTACTTATTATTTATTATTATTTACTAAATTTACTTGTTATTTACTTATTATTTATTAAATGAGATATTATTTACTTATTGTGAAATGGATTGTAAACTCCTATCAAGATACAGAACATGACCAGCACCTCAGAAGGTTCCCTTGTGCCTCTGCCAATGAATTTTTTACCACACAGGTAAGAATTATTCTGATTTTTAGCATCACAGAGTTAGTGATGCTTATTCCTGAATTTTATATGAGTGGAATGATATATGTACTTTTTCTGGTGTAAGGTTTCATTTGCTCCATGTAGAGAGTCACCTGTGTTGCTATAATTATCAGTTTGGTCCTTTCTATCACTGGATAGTATCTCATCCCATGGATATACATTTGTCTATTCTTCTGCATGCTGAATGGGTTGTTTCAATTTGTTGCTATCTTGCTTAAAGTTGCTGTGGACATTTGTATGCAAGTTTCTGTGTGGTCACATGTGTTTTATTTCTCTTGAGAAAATACTTAGGAGGGGAATTCCTGGGTCATAAGATAGGTATATATTTAACTTTACAAGAAACTGACAAACAATTTCCCAAAGTATTTGTGTCATTTTACACTCCCACCAGCAATGTCTTCTCCCCATTAACAGCTGTTGCATGTTATATCCTTACTAACATTTGCTGTTATCAGTCTTTAACTGTAGCCACTTGGATGGGTGTATAGTATTTCACATACCAACTTTGTTGCAGTATAATTTATGTACAGTAAAATTCACACGTTTTCAAGCCTACAGTTCAGTAAAGACTGACAAGTATATACACCCATAAAACTACTACCACAATGAAAATATAAAGAGTACCCATTACCCCAAATATAAAACATTCCTATTACCACTTGTGTCCCTTTCGATTCAATCCTCACCCCTCATCCCACTTCAGGCAACTGCTCAGCTGCTTTTAATCACTGTAGATTTGTCATTCTAACAGTTTTAAATGAAAGAACATAAAATATATAGTCTTTTGTGTCTTGCTTCTTTCACTTAGCATAATGTTTGTGAGATTTATATATGTTTGTTGTGAATAGTATTCTACTGTATAAATATACTGTGATTCACCTGTTGATGAATAATGGGTTGTTTCTAGTTTCTGGCTATTTTGAATAAAGCTGCAATGACTATATATATATATATATATATATATGTCTTTGTATGAACATATACTTCTATTTTTCTTGGATAAATAACTAGAAGTGGAATTGTTCTATCACATAGTAAGTATATGTTTAACTTTCTAAGGAATTGCCAAACTACTTTCCAAAATGGTTACCTTATTCAATGTTTCATTATTAATGGGTTAGAGTTACAATTGCTTCATATGTTTGTCAATACTTGGGGTTATCAGTCATTGTAATTATAATTGTAATTGTATCTTGTAACATTGTAATTGACTTGTATCTTTCTTTAGTATCTTATCTCTAATATTTATATATTTGATGACTAAGTATGTTAACCACCTTTTGATTGATGTTTGAATGTGTTCATTTCTGAGGTGTCTGGCAAATCTTTTGCCCATTAAAAAAATTGGATTGCTACTTTTGTTATTGTTGAGTTGTAAGAACATTCATTCTGAATATAAGGCCTTTGTAGATACATCACAAATATTTACTTCTAGTCTGTGGACTGACTTTTTATTTTCTTTAAGTGTCTTTAGAGGAGCAGGAGTTTTTAAATTTGGAGAAGTCAATTTTTTTCAATTATTTTTTATGGTTCACACTTTTTGTGTCCTATGTAAGAAATACGCCCTTGTTAGGTTTGCAATAATCTTGTTATGTTTTATAATAGAAGTTTTTAAGTTTTAGCTTTTAACAGATAGGATCTATTTTCTATCTCTAATTATTTTTATGTATTAAATGAGTGTGTTGAGATTCATTTTTTCCATATAAGTTTTGATTTGTTTCAATCACTTATTGAAAATATCTTCATTTCCCCATTGAATTGCCTTTGTTGGAAATCAGTTGACCATATAATGTAGGTCATTTTGAACTGTGTATTCTGTTCCTTTAATCTATATGTCCATTGTGATGTCAGTGCCATACTATCTTGATTGTTATAGTTTTAAAGAAAGTCTTAAAATTAGATACTGTGAATTTTCCAACTTTATTCGTCTGTAGCATTGTTTTGGCTATTCTAAGTCCCCTTTGCATTTCCACATAAAGTATATAGGCAGCTCACTAATCTCTGTTTTAAAGAAGACTGTGAAATTATTATTAGGATTTCTCAGTTTTCTTTATACTACTCTATAATAAGTAGATTGTATATTATATATTGATTGCATTTTACAGCCTTACTAAAGGTATTTACTAGTTTTAATATTTGTATTGTAGATTACATAGGGTTTCCTTTGTAAATGATAATAGCATCTAAGACTGAGATGATTTTATTCTTTCTTTTCAACTTCATGCATTTTATTTTATTGCCTTATTACACTGGCTAAGACTTCCAATGAAATGTTAAGTAGAAGGTAGTGAGAGGGACAGCTTAACTTTATTCTCAATCTTTAGATACCTTCAATACTTTAATACCTTCAATATTTCACAAATAAGTGTATATAATCCTTTTACTGTGACTTTTTATCATGAGTAGGTGTTGAATTTGATCAAGTGCTTTTCTTGTAGTTGTGTGTGTGTGTGTGTGTGCTCAGCTCAGCTGTGTCCAACTCTTTGAGACTCCGTGGATTGTAACCCACCAGGCTCCTCTAACCATGGAATTCTTCCAGGCAAGAATACTGGAGTGGGTTGCTATTTCCTACTCCAGGGTGTCTTCCCGAGCCAGAGATCAAGCCTGCATCTCCTACATTGGCAGGCGGATTCTTTACCGCTACATCACTTGGGAAGTGGTAAAGAATCTGACTGCTCCCAGGGAAAAAAATCATCAGGACCAGATGTATTTACCACTGATTTTTATCTAACCTTAAAGAACAGATGATTTTTATGTCATTTAAACTTTAGCCTCAGAAAAAGATTAAAATTTCTCTAATTCATATTTTAAATCCAGTGTAGCTTTAATACTAAGCCATTAAATTCTCTGGAATGTATACCCAGGAGTGGAAATGCTGGGTTGTATTTTAACTGTTTGTTTAAGTATTTGAGGAACTGCCAAACTGTTTTCCAAAGGTGTCTACACACCACTTTAAATTCCCATCAATTTTTCCACATCCTCATCAACACTTACTATTGTCTTTTTTATTATAGCCGTTCTAGTCTGTATGAAATGGCATCTTACTGCAGTTTTGATTTGTATTTCCCTAAATGGCAACCCACTCCAGTATTCTTGCCTGGAGAATCCCATGGACGGAGGAGCCTTGTGGGCTACAGTCCATGGGGTCTCAAAGAGTCGGACACAACTGAGTGACTTCACTTCACTTATTACTAATGATATTGATGATGTTTTCAGTACCTATTGGCCATTTGTATATCATCTTTTATATTAAGTTGTTCCCACACCATTTGTTGAGGAGACTGTTCTTCTCTCCATTGAAATTTCTTGGCATCCTTATCACAAATAAGTTGCCTTCAAATATGTGGGCTTTCTGACTCTCAATTTTATTCCACTGATCTTTATGCCTATACTTTTTCCAGAGCCAAATGATTTTGTTAATTTTAGCTTTGAAATCATGATATGCAAGTCCTCCAACTTGAATTTGCCAAACAAGATTGTTTTGGCTATTCTAGGTTCTGAATTTCCATATGAATCCCACCTGTGAAGAAGAACAGGTGGGGTTTTGAGAGAAATTGCACTGAGTTTGTAGAACAACTTGGGTAGTATTTTTATCTGAACAAAATTCTTTATCTGGGAACCTGAATGTCTTTCTACTTTCTTAGGTCTTAATTTCTTTCAACATGTGTAAATATTGCATTTAATTTTGTTAAATTTATTCCTGACTATATTATTCTTTTTTAGATGCTATTGTAAAGGAAATCATTTTATTAATTTTATTTTGGGTTGTTTATTGTTAGCATATAAAAACACAGTTGATTTTTATATGCTGGTATTGTAACCTGCAACTTTGATAAACTCACTGATTAGCTCCAATAGATTTTTGTGGATTTCTTGGGATTTTCTGTATATGGAATATCACTTGCAAATAGAGATAATTTTACTTCTTCCTTTCCAATTTGGAGTTTTTTTTTTATTATTAATCTTTCCTAATTGCTCTACTTATAACCTCCAGAACAATGCTGAATAGAAGTGGTAAGACTAGCTATCTTTGTCTTGTTCCTGATCTTAGGAAATAAACTTTCCATCTTTCACCATTAAGTACAGTATTAGCTGTGAGTTTTTGTCAATGCCATTATCAGATTGAGAGAACTCTCTCTATTCCTAGTTTGTTGAGTGATTGTATAATGGAAGGGTGTTGGGTTTTATCAAATGCTTTTTCTAGACTACTGATATTATCATGTGATTTTTGTTGTATTAATAATAATGTTTACATTGATTTTTGTATGTTGAACAAATCTTGTATTCCTGGGATAAATTTATCTTATTGTTTTAAGATGTAGGTTTTATTATTATTCAAAAGTGGTAAGGCCAAAAAATCAGGAGACAGTTGCCACTGAAAAGATAGTTTATCGCTCAGTTTCCAAGAAGAGGGCCACGTTATGCCACGTGGGGTAGAAGGAGTACATGGAGGAAGCGCCGTCGTCAGTCAGGAGGTGGGCGGATGTAGAGGAGAATGTGGGCAAGTATCTTTATTGTGGTTTCCATGGGCAGAAAAGGGAAAAGCAGAGTGAGCAAGTTTAGGGCTGGCTAAGTTGAATAACTTCAGTGGGCTCTAGCTGCCTGGTACCTGGCTGTGGATGTTTGGGGCAGAGGAAGAGTGGCATAGCCTGGGAGAACACTGTGAAAGCCTGATGAATGAGATGGTTGAGCCATGGGTTCTGAATTTCCTGGTCTGCATGGAAAACAGCAGAAGCAGATGAGCTGTTTCGTCTCAAGGATTTGGCCAGCTCTGGGAGGAACAGTCTCTCCAAAGTTAGCAAGACCTCAGATTTCCAAGCACCCCAATAAAAAGATATGGTTAGTATAGCCACAGTCTATAATTTTTTTTTGCTATGTTGCTGAATTCAATTTTCTGGATTTGTTAAGGATTTTTACATCAATATTTATAGGAGATATTGGTCTGTGGTTTTCATCTCTTGTGATGTCTTTGATTTCTGTATCAGGGTAATCCTGGCCTCATAAAATGAGTTAGGAAGTGTTTCCTCTTCTGACTTTTTGGGAGGATTTATTAAGTACTGGTGTTAATTGGTCTTTAAAAGTTTGGTAGAATTCATCGTGAAGCTAGCTGGTCCTGGGCTTTTATTTCTGGTGGGTTTATGATTATTAATTTAATCTGCTAATTTTTTTAAAGCTTGGTCAATTTTGGTATTCTGTATCTTTATAGGAATTTATGCTTTTCATCTCGGTTCTCTAATTTGTTGCATAAAATTTAAGCATTTTGTTATATACAGTAGATACAACTTTTCATCAACACACTATTTCATAAAATGAAGTAAAAACCACACGAAAGTACCTGGGATATCATCTCAAAATAAGTCCTCCTGTTTGGAGGGACAGAAATAAAGATCTCAAGTTATCATAGTTGATTTTTTCTTTAAGGATCCTTTGGTTATCAGAAACCCACATAAAACTTGCACAAGTGAAAAGATTAATTACTGTAAGAATGACAAAACATTACAATGGAAATTTCAAATACTAGAGGATATAAAGGTTTACAGTGTTGAATATTAAGAAGCAAGAATTTGTAAGAAGCATTTCTTAGGGTTATGTTGTATGCTTTCTTCCTTTCTTCCTTCTGAGGGTAAAGGCTTGTGGCATCTGTTTCTCCCTTCAAACCTTGGAAAGGTGGTTTTAATAGGATTAACGGAGAGCAGATAGAGGACTCTGAGCATTGGTGTCTGACCTGATGTGCCAGAGCAGACTGAGAGGCGGTTGCTTTGGGGTTAGCCTGCACTCCTCAAATTTTCCCGGGCAAAGATGCTCAGGTGCCTCCTGAGGATCATAGGTGAACCGTATACATCAGAAAGGTAATGGGATGTTGGACTAGGTTCTTTCAGTAGCGCCATCAGATTGGGAGGTGGGATTGCAGCAGGCAGAGGCTAAAGGTGGGCTGAAGGATACTGTGGGACTGTAAAAGAAATGGTGATGTCATTTTGTTGAAAGATATATTCATCTGAGTTAGAGGAACTTCCAGAAGAGATGCCTAGCAATGGATTCCTTAAAGAACCCATACAAGCAATGCAGACATATATTGGGCTTCCAGAGAGGGCAAAACCTGCTTTTGACCTTCTATTCCTTCACCTCTGCTTCCTCTGACTGATCACTCCCCCAGTCCTTTAGGAACCATACAGTAGCCAGTGAATAGAAGAAGAAATGGTGAAAACTGATGAAAACGGTACTATCATACCTTTCCCTGGGTAGAAGTTCCTACCTAGACAGAAGGAAATGTCAAGATCTGTGAAGGGTCTGAGAGTTTACGTTACTTGCAAGTTAGCCTTCTGTAATTTCAAGGTTGCTGGTAGAAGACAAAAGACTCCTGGGCCAGAGACAAAGAACAGTTTCTTACTCACAACAATGATATTTTTAAGTTGGTTGCTGAGCCTCAGTTCCCACAGGGTGATGCAAAGAGGGCCAGATTGCCCCTGCATACGCAGTGGATTCTGCTATAGGAGAGGAACTCTAAACTTAGGGAACCCGAATGGTTTTCTGTTTTGTTTTGAAGTGTAGTTGATTTACAATATTGTGTTAGTTTCAGGTGTATAGCAGTGGTTTGGCTATACACACACATGTATATGTGTATATATATATACACACACATATATGTTAAGTCACTTCAGTTATGTCCAGCTCTTGGGGACCCTATGGACTATAGCTTGCCAGGCTTCTCTGTCCATGGGATTCTCCAGGCAAGAATACTGGAGTGGGTTGCCATTTCCTCCTCCAGGGGATCTTTCTGACCCAGGGATCAAACCCACATTGCTTATGTCTCCTGCATTGGCAGGCAGGCTCTTTACCACTATTGCCACCTAGGCCTATATTCTTTTAAAGATTCTATTCCATTTTGGTTTATTGCAATATTGAATGTAGTTCTCTGTGCTATGCAATAAATCCTTACTGTTTATTTTATATATGGTGGTATGCCTCTGTTAATCCCATATTCCCAATTTATCCCTTCCCTTGCTTCTCCTTTGGTAGCCGTAAGTTTGTTTTCTATGTCTGACAAATATTTTTTAATGAGTAGTAAATATGCCTGTCCTTTTCTCCAGAAGGAAACATTATCTGTATTAATGTTGAACAGCAAGCAGTCTACTCTTTCCCTCGAAGGAAGACCCTATCTCTGTCTAAGGCTGTTCACTGTACGAAGAGCCTGGAAAAATGGTGCGGAACAAAGGAAAGTCAGGGCCTCTAGCAGATATGCAGTAACATGGGAGGCCCACAGAGAGCTGTGCCCCATAGGAAGTAGCTGTCACCTAAAGGGAAATTTGAAGCTTTGTCCCTAGCATGAAACTGAACCTTATAAATAACAAAATTGAAACCTATGCTTCACTATTTAGATTGATCATAGCGTGTTACATTGTATGAGCAGAAAAGAAGTTTCAAACAAGGTGTAGGGAAAAAACTCTCCCATCCCAAATAAAATGTCAGGGGGAGATTAGAGGGAAAAATTCAAATTGTTTTGATTAATATGCCCATTTCATAATAACTGATGAACAAACCCTAAATCGTCTGCGGCCTACTAATGTGGACGTAAAGTAAAGGCAAACCTTCTCCAAAGTGGAAAGCAGGATGATGCTAGCACAGTTAGACCAATTCTGACTCTCTCTCTGACTCTGTTTTCTTTCTCTGTTTCCTCTCTCATCTCTGGTTTCTCTGTTTGTTTATTTTGCTTCCTGTGGATCAACTTCCTATGCTCTCTCAGATCTCCTGTAATCTCAGTGTGTGAGCAGCTCCACCTGCCATTCTCCCGACTTGGGCTTTGCATCTGCACAAGTTTTATTCCTGAATCCCAGTACTGTTTGCCCATAGTTACATCATCTTTTGGTTCGAATTCTCCGGAGAAGAAATCATATGGTTATTGTTCAGCCAATGGATTAACTTCCTTTAGTCAAATGGTCCAATAATCTGGAGGTGGGGCTAGGATTGGCATCTGGTGGGGCTACAGGTAGGAATAAGGCCACAGCAGCTACAAACATGGGCGTGTTCTGAGAAAACGTAGTTCAGGGAGGGTCATGTGCCTCCAAATACTTTCTGGGTCCTGACTTGAATGTGATCTGAATTTAGAAGAATTTCCAGGTGCAATATGTAAAATTTTAAATAAAAAGTGTAGCTTATTTGTTGGTAATGTCTATAAAATTTCAAGGAAATTCTAATTGAATTCTGTAAATATTGGTTCTAAAAGCTTGATGAGTAGAACTGAGTCAAGGCAAACCCATTCTGTTCATAAACATCCCAAGGTGCATGTTCACCTGAAGGGAGTTACATTTATCCTGCTGACAAAGAGCAAACGCCTAAAGCAAGAGAGATGGCCGTTTAGTCACTATCCCTAAAAAGGACGCCAAGGACATTTTTCAAGGTTGTTTTCTTATTATGGATAAATCTAATGTGATTACAGTGTTAATATTATTTCTATAATAATTTGAACGGCTCTTTAAAAGACAACAAGCAAGAAAAGACAGGTATCTTTTTGTTCCTGGATGAGAATTGAAAATTTGGGGTATTAATAAATCCCATCAGTGGCAAAACAATTTTTACTAGCACTTGTGATTGTTGGTGTAAGGAAGACTGTTATTTTTTTAAAAAACAGTAGCACAAAGAAGCGATTCTTTTGAACAAAACTAGGAGTAGAGAACAGACTATGAGTGAAATAGGAAAATGAGACAGCGTGTCAGTTTAGCTAATTTTTTCTAAAACTCTTTTTCTTCTGATTGCTATTCCCATCTAGTTTATTTTATGGTATAACAAATCAACCTTGCTGACTGATATGAAAGAAGAGAACTTTATTAGCTGTTATTAAATTTATAGATGTTGACTTACATCTCCTCTTTACCTTTTTTTCCCCCAGAGAAGAGGCTTCTTCTCATAAGGGACTGTGGTTGAAATAATCATATTTATGATTATTATATAAAGATACAAACATTTCTTGACGTGTAAGAAATCCATTTTCTGGTTATTGCTTTGAGGGAAATGCTGATCGGTTCGACATTCTTTTTCATGTCTCCCTTGAAGAGATTACAAGAAGGATTTTCAGGGGACTGACAATCAATTATGCAGGCATTTTCTAAAACAGTGAAATATGTATTTAGGAACATATTTTCTGCTGAAGGAAAATTCTTTTGTTATTTTGTCTTCTTTCTCCTTGAAAAGATGGCGCCTCCCCTGGTCTCATTTTAAGGATCACCTGAGACCAAGCTGCTTCAGGACATCTTCCATTTTCATGTAGATTTTTTGGCTATTACGTTTGCCCAGAAAGAGATTTTTTTTTCTTTGTCCTAGGGCTGACTTTGAAAAGAAAGCTAATCATATAAATAAAAATGCTATGCTATGCTAAGTCACTTCAGCTGTGTCCGACTCAGTGCGACCCCATAGACAGCAGCCCACCAGGCTCCCCCGTCCCTGGGATTCTCCAGGCAAAAACACTGGAGTGGGTATAAGTAAAAATAGTCATTGGCTAAATCCAATATATTGTTGGTTTTCCCACTGCTTAGCTGGACTTTAAGACCCCAGATCGAGGGCAAAGATGCTTCAAGGATTTTGCTTGGCTCCAGTGTGTTTGTGTGCGTGTTTTTGTGTAACTGAGAAGCAGATTGTCAGAAAAATTTCAGAATGAAGAACAAAACTTCAAATTTATAAGTTTGTTAGTAAACAAAGAAAATAAAGGGTGGATCTATATAGTTAAAATATGCTGAATTATGCATGCATGCATGCTAAGTCACTTCTGTTCTGTTTGACTCTTTGTGACCCTATGAACTGTAGCCCACCAGGCTCCTCTGTTCATGGGGATTCTCCAGGCAAGGATACTGGAGTGAGTTGCCATGCCCTCCTCCAGGGGATCTTATTGACCCAGGGATCAAACCCTCATCCCTCTCCTGCATTGGCACGTGGGCTCTTTTACCACTGGCATCACCTGGAAAAGTCAGTCCAATAATACAAAATGGCATAACCACTTGGAAAAGTTATCAGTTTCTTAAAAAGTTAAACACACACTATCATATAATCCAATGAATCTACTCCCAGGTGTCTACCTTAGGGAAATGAAAACCTATGTCTACACATATACTGGTGTGTGGATATTCCTAGCAATACTATTCATAATAGCCCTGAACTGGTAATAACTGAATGCCCATCAACAGGTAAATGGATCAACAAAATGTAGGTATATGCATTTAATGAAATACTATTTAGTCATAAGTGAAATAAACTATTGATACGTGCTACCACATGCATAATCTCGAAAAACAGCATTCTAAAACAAATGCACCAGATACAAAAGACTGCTTATGATATATCTTAGTCTGCTTAGGATACTATAACAAAATACCAGAACCTGGGTGGCTTATAATCCACATAAATTTCTTTCTCTCTCTTCTGGAAGCTGAGCAGTTCAAGATCAGAGTTCCAGAAGGGTCAGGCTCTGAGCTGCTGACTGCTGACTTCCTGTCCCCTCATCTGGTAGAAGGGGTCATGGAATTCTCTGGCGCCTCTTTCACAAGGGCACTAATCTCATTCATTAAGGTGAAGCCTCCTGATAACTCAAGCAGTCATTTAATTTACTTGTTTGCTTGTCTGTTTGTTTTGTTTCGCTTCTTCACCATCACTGAAGTCAGTGTTGCAGTGTGCCCTGAGGCTAGCAACATTTTCAGGGCACATGGAAAGGAAGTTTGGGAAATATCCTTTAACCGATGTAAGGAATTCAGTTCAGTTCAGTTTAGCTGCTCAGTCATGTCCGACCTTTGTGACCCCATGGACTGCAGCATGCCAGGCATCCCTGTCCATTACCAGCTCCTGGAGCTTGCTCAGACTCATGTCCATTGAGTAGGTGATGCCATCCGACCGTCTCATCTTCTGTCGTCCCCTTCTCCTCCTGTCCTTCAATCTTTCCCAGCATTAGGTTTTTTTCCAATGAGTCAACTCTTCTCATCAGGTGGCCAAAGTATTGGAGTTTCAGCTTCAGCATTAGTCCTACCAATGAACATTCAGGACTGATTTTCTTTAGAATTGACTGGTTTGATATCCACACCACAGAAGATATAAAGAAGAGGTGGCAAGAATACACAGAAGAACTATACAAAAAAGATCTTAATAACCCAGATAACCACAGTGGTGTGATCACTCACCTAGAGCCAGACATCCTGGAGTGGGAAGTCAAGTGGACCTTAGGAAGCATCATTGTGAACAAAGAGCTTTTTTATTCATTTACTCATATTTTCTTACCACTAAATTATTCATTCTTATTTGAAATATTTGTGTCTAAAATCTGAACTAGTCAATATAGTTTCTCTTTATACTTTGTGGTATGCTACCCTTTTGCTTTATAATGTTTTTGGAATCATATTCTACCATATCTCTACTTCTAGATAGATCTCAATTTCATTTTGGAACTTAAAAAACTCATAACCCTCTAAAACTGAGATATTCATTTTGGCCTTATCACCCTCACTGGAAGAAAGATAACAGTCACATCTTAAATTCTAGATTTATTTAAATGTGAGGTAAATCATGGGTACAGAATTAAAATCCAGATCTGTGTGACTCAAATCCGTGGTCTTTCCAACCATCTCAACATACAATCAGTCAGTCAGTTCAGTCGCTCAGTCATGTCTGACCCTTTGTGACTCCATGGACCACAGCATGCCAGGCCTCTCTGTCCATTGCCAACTCCCGGAGTTTACTCCAATTCATATCCATTGAGTAGGTGATGCCATCCAATCATCTCATCCTCTGTTGTCTCCTCCTCTTTTACCATCGATCTTTGCCAGCATCAGGGTCTTTTCAAATGAGTCAGTTCTTTGCATCAGGTGGCCAAAGTATTGGAGTTTCAGCTTCAGCATCAGTCCTTCCAATGAATATTCAGGACTGATTTCCTTTAGGATTGACTGGTTGGATCTCCTTGAGGTCAAAGGGACTCTCAAGAGTCTTCTCCAGAATGACAGTTCAAAAGCATCAATTCTTTGGTGCTCAGTTTTCTTTATAGTCCAACTCTCACATCCATACATGACTACTGGAAAAACCATAGCTTTGACTAGATGGACCTTTGTTGGCAAAGTAATGTATCTGCTTTTGAATATGCTGTCTAGGTTGGTCATAACTTTTTTTCCAAGGAGCAAGCATCTTTTAATGTCATGGCTACAATCACCAGTGATTTTGGATCCTAAGAAAATAAAGTCTGTCACTGTTTCCACAGTTTCCCTATCTATTTCCCAGGAAGTGATGGGACCAGATGCCATGATCTTAGTTTTCTGAATGTTGAGTTTTAAGCCAACTTTTTCACTCTCCTCTTTCACTTTCATCAAGAGGCGCTTTACTTCTTCTTCACTTTCTGCCATAAGGGTGGTGTCATCTGCATATCTGAGGTTATTGATATTTCTCCTGGCAATCTTGATTCCAGCTTGTGCTTCATCCATCCCAGCATTTCTCATGACGTACTCTACAGATAAGTTAAATAAGCAGGGTGACAATATACAGCCTTGACGTACTCCTTTTCCTATTTGGAACCAGTCTGTTGTTCCATGTCCAGTTCTAACTGTTGCTTCTTGACCTGCATACAGATTTCTCAAGAGGCAGGCCAGGTGGTCTGGTATTCCCATCTCTTGAAGAATTTTCCAGAGTTTGTTGTGGTCCACACAATCAAAAGATCTGGCATAGTCAATAAAGCAAAAGTAGATATTTTCTGGAACTCTCTTGCTTTTTCGATGATCCAGTGGATCCTGGCAATTTGATCTCTGGTTCCTCTGCATTTTCTAAATCCAGCTTGAACATCTGGAAGTTCACAATTCATGTACTGTTGAAGCTTGACTTGGACAATTTTGAGCATTACCTTACTAGCATGTGAGATGAGTGCAATTGTGTGGTAGTTTGAACATTCTTTGGCATTGCCTTTCTTTGGGATTGGAATGAAAACTGACATTTTCCAGTCCTGTGGCCGCTGCTGAGTTTTCTAAATTTGCTGGCATATTGAGTGCAGCACTTTCACAGCATCATCTTTCAGGATTTGAAATAGCTCAACTGGAATTTCATCACTTTCGCTAGCTTTGTTCATAGTGATGCTTCCTAAGGCCCACTTGACTTCGCATTCTAGAATGTCTGGTTCTAGGTTGGTGATCACACCATTGTGATTATCTGGGTCATGAAGATCTTTTTTGTACAGTTCTTCTGTGTATTCTTGCTACTTCTTCTTAATATCTTCTGCTTCTGTTAGGTCTGTACCATTTCTGTCCTTCATTGAGCCCATCTTTGCCTGAAATGTTCTCTTGGTATCTTTAATTTTCTTGAAGAGATCTCTAGTCTTTCCCATTCTATTGTTTTCCTTTATTTCTTTGCACTGATCATTGAGGAAGGCTTTCTTATCTCTCCTTGCTATTCTTTGGAACTCTGCATTCAAATGGGTTTATCTTTTTCTCCTTTGCCTTTTGCTTCTCTTCTATTCACAGCTATTTGTAAAGCCTCCTCAGACAACTGTTTTGCATCTCTTTTTCTTGGGGATGGTCTTGATCCCTGCCTCCTGTACAATGTCACAAACCTCCATTTGTAGTTCTTCTGGCACTCTATCAGATCTAATCCCTTGAATCTATTTGTCACTTCCACTGTATAATCATAAGGGATTTGATTTAGGTCATACCTGAACGATCTAGTTGTTTTCCCTTCTTTCTTCAATTTCAGTCTGAATTTGGTAATAAGTAGTTCATGATCTGAGCCACAGTCCACTCCTGGTCTTGTTTTTGCTGAGTGTATAGAGCTTCTCCATCTTTGGCTGCAAAGAATGTAATTAATCTGATTTCGATATTGACCATCTGGTTTTGTCCATGTGTATAGTCTTCTCTTGTGTTGTTGGAAGAGGGTGTTTGCTGTGATCAGTGTGTTGTTTTGGCAAAACCCTATTAGCCTTTGCCCTGCTTCATTCTGTACTCGAACGGCAAATATGCCTGTTACTCCAGGTATTTCTTGACTCCCTACTTTTGCATTCCAGTCCCCTATATGAAAAGGACATCTTTTTTGGGTGTTAGTTTAGAAGTTTTTGTAGGTCTTCATAGAACTGTTCAACTTCAGCTTCTTCAGCATTACTGGTTGCGGAATAGACTTGGATTACTCTGATATTAAATGATTTGCCTTGGAAATGAACAGAGATCATTCTGTCATTTTTGAGACTGAATCCAAGTACTGTATTTCAGACTCTTTTATTGACTATTATGGCTACTCCATTTCTTCTAATGGATTCTGGGCCACAGTAGTAGATATAATCACTATTGAGAAATAAAAACAAATTGACATCTCAGAAAAGTTTTAAGCTACATGGAGAGAAATGGAAGTAGTTTTTTTTTTTCCCACTAATGAGAAAATTTATTTCACCATTTTATTATAGTCACCAAAGGTCCTATTTTGCTGATTATCGTGCAAAACCCATAAACAAACCACACCTCAGTGATGAATGAGGCTATGATTTTGAAGTCAGGACATGTTATCAACAAAAGAGAAGTCTGAATGGGGAAAGCATACACGAGCATCTCAAAGCACTTAGAGTAGACAACTGAAAAAGAAATACAACCAGAATTTTGTGGAGGTAAGTTTTCTGAAATGATTAATCATAGTATCTAATATGTATCAAGCACCTATATGTGGCAGACATTGTGTTAGGCCAGGTACATGGAGGGTCTTATTTAATCTTCAGTTGAACCTTATGCATTAAGACCACTATTCATCAAGAGCCCATTTTACAGATGGGAAAACTGAAACTTATCAGTAGAAACTCATTTGACGACATACGTGGTACATAGTGTGGGACTAAGGATTGACACCAGAATCTGCTCTATCAATCAAAAATTTACTATAGGAATTTACTGACAACAGAGTAAACTAGTGTATTATTTACTCTTCAAATAAGATTATTTTTTTCCACAATGAGAATTGTTACCAACACTATAGCTTCAGCACATGTGCTTAAGATGAAAGAAAAATGTTGAGGTTTAAAGAACACTTCCCTATCCACTTTTTTTTCCCCTAACTGAAATTGGAGGAATGGTGTATTGTGAGCATAAATGGAAGCTAGCAAACATGATTTGAGTAAAAAGATAGGTCTGACATACGCTATTCAGTTACTGAAGAAGAGACTCCAGATGCTGCATTCAGAAATTTTGAAAGAAAGCAGAAAACCTCTATCATTTCCATATAAAAGACACAGGGTAGGAATTCAGTATCTTTTTATTCTTTGGAGAAAAAGAGTGTAGCTTTTTGCTTGCTGATAAAAATTTGCTTACAGCAAGAGGGGCCCATGCACCACTTTCAGGCTGAGAATGACTTCTGTGACTGCTGTTTTGTGCTCGAGTTCCTCCCATGTCATGCTATATATGTAGAAGATGATGTCGTTGACCTCCATAGCAAAAGCAACTGAGGGCACCAGTAGAGTTGCATGGGGGTGGCTGGGTGATTTGTGTCTTCCAAATTTGCATTACTGAGGTGTAGGCCAAGACCTCACCTTGTTATTCATTTCTCTGGATGCATAAGGCCAGGTTTGGGAGCCATTATGGCTTCTAAGCCGTTAAGAGCTGTAAAGCAAAAACTGGGGCAAGGAACCACATAACACAGGGCTTAGGGTGTGAGTTTAAGTGTTTAACTTCATGGGTTTGTATCCCAGCTCTCACTCCTCTAGGATGTTATGTTAAAAGCGGTTTCATTTATTATTTTTTAATTAATTAATTAATTATTTTTTTAAACATTTACTTTATTTTTTAAAATTTAAATTTATTTATTTTAACTGGAGGCTCATTACTTTACAATATTATATTGGTTTTGCCATATGTCAACATGAATCCACCATGGGTATACACGTGTTCCCCATCCTGAACCCCCTCCCACCTCCCTCCCTGTACCATCCCTCTGGGTCATCCCAGTGCACCAGGCCCCAGCATCCTGTATCCTGCATTGAACCTGGACTGGCGATTCGTTTCATATATGATATTATACAGGTTTCAATGCCATTCTCCCAAATCATCCCACCCTCTCCCTCTCCCACAGAGTCCAAAGATGGTTCTATACATCTGTGTCTCTTTTGCTCTCTTGCGTACAGGGTTATTATTACCATCTTTCTAAATTCCATATATATGCTGTATTGGTGTTTTTCTTTCTGGCTTACTTCACTCTGTATAATAGGCTCTAGTTTCATCCACCTCATTAGAACTGATTCAAATGTATTCTTTTTAATGGCTGAGTAATACTCCATTGTGTATATGTACCACGGCTTTCTTATCCATTCATCTGCTGATGGACGTCTAGGTTGCTTCCATGTCCTATTATAACAGTGCTGTGATGAACATTGGGGTATACATGTTATTTTTAATTATTATTGTTATTTTTTTATTTTAACTTTTGTTTCTTTCTTTATTTTTGGCCATGCCTGATGGCTTGTGGCATCCTAGTTCCTTGGCCAGGGATTGAACCCAGGCCCTCAGCAGTGAAAGCGCCAATTCTTAACCACTGGAACCCCAGGGAGTTCCCTGGGAGGGGTTTTAAAATGAAGGTTGGATGTGTTCTATCGTTTTTTTCTTGGTATCTCTGGGGGTTGGTTCCAGAACCCCCTTGGATATCAAAATCAATGGATGCTCAAGTCTTTTACATAAAATGGCATTTGTATTTGCATATACCCTGTACATATCCTCCCATGTACTTCAAATCATGTCTAGATTGCTTATAAGGCCTAACACAATGTAAATGCAATGTAAATTGTTATAATACAATGTAATACTGTAGTTACTGGTGGGAAAAAGTCAAGTTTTGATTTTTGGAACTTTTTAGAATTTTTTATTCCCAAATATTTTCCATCTGCAGTTGGTTGAATCCTTGGGTACAGAACCTATGAATATGGAGGGGTGACTGTATATATAAAGATTAAAATAGTACACAATTCAGCTTAACACACACACACACACACATTGCAGATAAGTCCAATTCAATGTTTTTGGTGTTCTTTAGATTTTAGTAAAATGAGTACATCTTTTTTACTGTGTAAAGTGCTTAATTTGTCTCAGTCTCCAACTTTCAGGCCAGCTGCAGCTCCCTATTCTGGTTTCTCCAGGGCTGCCTCATTCTGTGTGAGTCAAAAATACCACAAAGCATATGGTATTTCTCTACCTGAGAGTTTTGAGTTTTGACCATGTGCCTAGAGGTGGTTTTTTTTGACTTGGTTTGGTACTTTTTGTTTTCTGGGCACATTTTCTTATTAGAGATAGCATTTATTGAGCACTTACTAGCATATAGTGTTAAGTACTCTAAATACACTTATAATAATGTGGATAGTGTTTGTCCACTTTACTTATGGAGAAACCAAAGCTCAGACTGATTAAAAGCTTATGAAGCATCACAGAGCTAGAAAGCCACAAAACTGTTTTACCAATCAGCTCTGTCTTTCCATTTGTGAAAGATGAAAGTGCCAACCTAAGTTGACCATCTTGTAAATAAGATCTATGGTTCACATGAAGAGTAAAGTCAATAAATATACATGTGGGTAAGTGTAGCCCAAGACCACTACTGGAGACACATTCAAAGACTATTTGTGTTTGGTCAGAGTCCAAGAGTGAGACTAGAAGCAGTTCCCTCTTATGAAAAAACTGGACCTCAGACTGAGTGAACAGATTAACACAGTAGGGGCAAAACAAAAGCAAGTCTTAGTGCTGACCCCTGTCCTCCCTAGACTTAACAGGGAGGAAAGGGGAAATTAAGCAGTGAGAGTAAAGGGTTATCGTTTCTTACTCTCAGATAACAGCACCAGCAACCTGATGTTGTCTTGGTTTCTGATGCGCATTTAAGGAGAGTGGAAAAACCTTAGTCCTCATTCTGTTAGGAAAGGCAGCTCTTCTTCCAGTGGGTCTTAGCAACTGCTGCCCTGAATGTGCACCCTTAGGCCACCGGAAAGACTATTTTATGGGATAGCTAGTGTGGTCCTGGTTTAATATCAAGAGCGGTCAGGCATTCAGAATCTGGGATGCCCAGACAAAAATGATGCATCCATCTTTTAAAGAATAGGGCTGAAAGCCAATCTCATTCTTTCATTTCAAAATCTAATTGGTGCTTAAATTCAAACTGTTGTGTTATTACCAGACAGCTTTGCAAGTAAGGCTTAAAAATTTAAGCTAATTTAGAGAACAGTCTGATGACAAACGTGACAAGCATTATTACAAAATGGCTTTTGTTCAGTGGAGCTTAAATGCAAAAGAATTTTCCCAGGAACCAGGATTCCTTACTAACACTAACCCCCATTAAATCATACATCAACCACTTCATCTTTATATATGAAGTATAGCTCGAATATACTTTCATGTATATTTGATTGGCGGAGAAGGCAATGGCATCCCACTCCAGTACTCTTGCCTGGGAAATCCCATGGACGGAGTAGCCTGGTAGGCTACAGTCCATGGGGTCACTAATAGTGGACACGACTGAACAACTTCACTTGCACTTTTCACTTTCATGCATTGGAGAAGGAAATGGCAACCCACTCCAGTGTTCTTGCCTGGAGAATCCCAGGGACAGAGGAGCCTGGTGGGCTGCGGTCTATGGGGTCGCATAGAGTCAGACACAACTGATGCAACTTAGCAGCAGCATATTTGATTGGAACCAATGGAGTCAGATACTGGCTAACATACTAGGCAATGGAAGTATATAGTAAGCACCTTGAAAATGTTTTAGCAAGTAAGAATTTCAAAGCATAGGCTCAAGTATAAGAAATATAACTTTATTTTCCTTTAACTCTGCTTCTATATGTAGAAATGAAATCTTAGTCAATTTGTATTCCTACCTTCCTCCTGGGCTCCCCAGGTGGTGCAGTGTTAATCTGCCTGCCAATAAAGGAGATGCAGGAGACATGAGTTCAATCCCTGGGTCAGGAAGATCCTCTGGAGTAGGAAATGGCAACCTGCTTCACTATTCTTGCCTGGAAAATTCCATGGACAGAGGAGCGTGGTGGGACTACAGTCCATGGAGTTGCAAAGAGTCAGACACAACTGAGTGACTGAACACACAGGCACGCACACACACACACCTTCCTCCTAGGCGTGCACCTATCAAGTTTCAGGGGGCTTACGTAGGAAAGCCCAGGGTCTTGGAAGGAGAGGGTGAAGAATTGAGTTCTCAGTATCATGTAGATATCAATGAAACATCCATTGTCCCATCAGTCCTTAAACTGGCCATGCCTTCCATTGAAGTGAGTAGGGCCTGTGGCAACTCAACCAGTGTGGGGTCAGACAAGCTCAAGATAACTGTGTTAATAGCTGCAGGGACTTCCCTGGTGGTCCAATGAGTAAGACTAAGTGCTCCCAGTGCAGGGGGCCTGGTGTTGGACTCCTAGTCAGGGAAATAGATCCCACATGCTGCAACTAAAGACTCTGCAGGCCACAATGATGCTCCCCAGTGCCACAGCTGAGAACTGGTGCAGCCAAATAAATAAAAATAAATATTTTTTAAAAAGATAATTGCAGTTGGAAAGAAGCTTCATTGCTGATATCTCTAAGACTTTTGAGATGTGATTAAACACAAATTTCAAAGTTAAAATTTTTTAAAATTTTAAGCGTATCAAAAACTAGAGAACAATGAAGCAATAGCTAGAACTGGATGTGGAATAACAGACAAGCTCAAATTTGGAAAGGAGTACGTCAAGACTGTATGTGGTCACCTTGCTTATTTAACTTACATGGAGAGTATATCGTGTGAAATGTTTGACTGGATGAAGCTCAAGCTGGAATCAAGATTGCTGGAAGAAATATCAATAACTTCAGATATGGAGACGACACCACCCTAATGGCAGAAAGTGAAGAGGAACTGAAGAGCTTCTTGATGAAGGTGAAAGAGGAGAGTGGAAAAACTGGCTTAAAACTCAACATTCAGAAAATTCAAATCATGGCATCCAGTCCCATCACTTCCTGGCAAATAGATTAGGGAAAACATCCAAACAGTGACAGATTTTATTTTCTTGGGCTCCAAAATCACTGCAGATGGTGACTGCATCCATAAAATTAGAAGATGCTTGCTCATTAGAAGAAAATCTATGACCAACCTAGACAGCATATTAAAAAGCAGAGACATCATTTTGCCAACAAAGTTCTGTCTAGTCAAAGCTATGGTTTTTCCAGTAGTCATGTGTGGATGTGAGTTGGACCTTAAAGAAAGCTGAGTGCCGAAGAATCGGTGCTTTCAAACTGTGATGTTGGAGAAGACTCTTGAGAGTCCCTTGGACTACAAAGAGATCAAACCAGTCAATCTTAAAGGAAATCAGTCCTGAATATTCACTGGAAGGACTGATGCTGAAGCTGAAGCTCCAGTACTTTGGCCACCTGATGCGAAGAGCCAACCCATTGGAAAAGACCCTGATGCTGGGAAAAATTGAGGGCAGGAGGAAAAGGGGATGACAGAGGATGAGATGGTTGGATGGCGTCACCAATTTGATGGACATGAGTTTGAGCAAGCTCCAGAAGATGGTGAAGGACAAGGAAGCCTGGCATGCTGCAGTCTATGGGGTCGCAAATAGTCAGACACGACTGAGCAACTGAACAAAAGAGAACAATGAACCCCAGGTATGCATCACCCACTTGCAACAATCATCAGTGTTTGATTCACCCATATTCCTCCTGCACTAAATGATTCTGAAGCAGACCCCAGACGATATACAATGACACTGAGTTTTGATGAGTTGATGAAACCATGGCCTCCTAATGTGAGGCCATGAACCATTGCCTAGGTTGCCCAGCCCAAGAGAGGGGCCTGGTTGCATGTTGGTCACCATCTATAAGCCCCTCTTTTCACGGACCCTTTAGAACCAAAGCCTCTCTCTCCTTTGGTACTATAACTGAGGTATTCATAACCCTCTGAGACACAGTAATTTTTCTGAAATTCTCTGTGATCCATGTCTATTCAGATAGGCACCACCACAGCTCCAACCTGACAAGTGGGATGCTGGGCCCCTCTCAGATAGCCATCTTGGTCTCTGCTCTGCCTTCTCTCCTGACGCTCCTTTTTTTTTCCTTCCTTTTTAAAAGAATGGGTGAACATGCGGTCCCAAACATGAACCCCCCTCCCACCTCCCTCCCCACAACATCCCTCCCATGGTGGATTCATGTCAATGTATGGCAAAACCAATACAGTATTGTAAAGTAAAATAAAGTAAAAATAAAAATTAAAAAAAAAATAAAATTAAAAAAAAAAGAATGGGTGAGTAGGAAGTTGGGGGTGCTGATGGGTGCTGAGGGACAGACGACCTGCTCCTTTCCACGAAAAGTGAAAGCGGAAGTGTTAGTCTTTCAGTCTTGTCAGACTTTTTGCAGGGCTGCAGCCTGCCAGTCTCCTCTGTTCATGGAATTCTCCAGGCAAGAATACTGGAGTGGGTAGCCAATCCTGTCTCCAGGGGATCTTCCCAACCGAGGGATCGAACCTGGATTGCCTGCACTGCAGGCTGATTCTTTCTCTCTGAGCCACCTGGGAAGCCACGGAGCCTACTGCAAACAACTTGTCATTCCTGGAGTCCTCAGAAGTCACAGTCAGGAAAGACTCTTCAGCTGTGTCTTCTTTTGGAGCTACCTAATCTCTCATCAGACTTCCCTGGTGGCTCAGAGGTAAAGCATCTGTCTACAATGCGGGAGACCTGGGTTCGAGCCCTGGTTTGGGAAGATCCCCTGGAGAAGGAAATGGCAATCTACTCCAGTACTATTGCCTGGAAAATCCCATGGACAGAGGAGCCTGGTAGGCTACAGTCCATGGGATCGCAAAGAGTCGGACACGACTGAGTGACTTCACTTCACTTCACTTATCTCTCACCAGTGGGAAGGAACTCAGAACCTAGCATCTCTGTGGATGAGATGGGAGAAAGGAAAAAGAAAATCAATATTTCAAAAATATCATCTTGTTAGGTATTGACTGAAAATTCTGTTTCAGAAAATGAGGGAAGCCAGCACAGCACTCTTCATAGCCTTGCAAGATGTGAGAGGCAGTACAGGAATGTGGGTTCCGAAACAGATAGACATAGACTGTCATTTCTTTTAAAGTTCAAGAAGATATTTTGCATCTTTTCTCTGTTTCTTCATCTGTGTAATGGGGTTGATGACACTTACTTAAATGTTATTATTAGGAGGTGAAATCATATCTTAATCTTAGTGCTAGTTACATGTTAAACACCCAATAACATTAAGTGTTATTATCATTATTACAGATGCTATGAGAATGGGAATGAATTGTCACTGAGGTCATATAGGAAAGTAGGAAGATGGACTCGAGTTGAGTCTTGAAGACTGTTTGTCCTCTGTAAGCAGATAGGAGGGTGTGTGGCAGGGAGAGTATGCCAGGTAAAGAAAGTATGTTGAGCAGGACCAGTGGCCAAATCCTTCTTTATTGTCATACAAAGTTATTAGTTGCCAGAAATAATGTTAACTAAAGATAAAATGTGTTTCCTTTTTTCATATAATTAGAATCCCCTTTATTATAAGAAAAATACATTTATAGAAAATATTTAGAAAACACAGATGAAATGAGGAAAAATTAAACTACTTATAATACCATCTCTAAGACATAAAATTTTAATTGTGGTAAAACACGCATAGTAGAAAATTTACCATCTTGACCATCTTTAAGTGTGCACTTAAGTACATTCACATTGTTGTGAAATGAGTCTCCTTTTCACCTTTCTAACTGAATTCTGTACCCAATAAACAATAACTCCTTTTTTTCCCCCTCCCATCCCCTGACAACCACCATGCTACTCTCTGTGTCTATGTATTTGACTATTCTAGGCACCTCATATCGGAGAAGGTGATGGCACCCCACTACAGTACTCTTGCCTGGAGAATACCTGGGACAGAGGAGCCTAGTGGGCTGCCGTCTATGGGGTTGCACAGAGTTGGACACGACTGAAGCAACTTAGCAGCAGCAGCAGGCACCTCATATAAGTTGAACCATAGAGTACATATCTTTTTGTGACTAGGTTATTTCAGTTAAAATTTATATTCTAGTGTATTTTTGTTACCTGTTTTTCTAAGGAAATATTTGGATCCACCCCTCTTTATTTACTGATTTCCCTCTGGTAGATAGTCAGATGCTTATGATAAATCATAAATGACGTGCAATTATTCTTCTTATAGTGCGTCTTTAGGTACATTCATTGTTAGTTCTTTAGAATGCATTTCTGGAAGTCCATTTGCTGGGTCATAGGGCATGCACACATTAGGCTTTTGATGCACACTGCCACCTGCCCTCGAGACACGGAGCAAACTCTACTCCCATCAGTGATGTGAGTGCTGGTGTCCTTATCCTTTTCACTATTCTTTTTATTTGTTTTCTTTAACAATTTTAATTGGAATCATTTTTGATCCTTTATTAGCCATTGCTTAAAGCCCAGTGAAGCCGACTTCACAATGAACGTACCAAGCACCTCACTTACTCTAACAGAGAGCGCAGGAGTCAAACTGAGAACTTTGTGCTGGGCAGTTAACCTAATCCTGTTTAGTCATGAAACCTCAGATTCCTGGTTTGGGATTCTCTCAGTCTGTTGAGGTACAGAGAATCATCCTGTTTACTGACTTACGGATACAGCTGGCATTGGCTGAATTTACTTTTGTCATTGTTCTTTAGATTTAATTCCTAGCGATATCAATTTTGGGGAAAATGAGGTAAATAATTCAAGTTAAAGTGCCACAATAAGACAAAATAATGTCCAACTCAAAACAGATAATCGTGCCTACAAAAAAGAACCAGTCTACAAATAATTTCCCTGAAATTCGTTCTGGGGAGGTGCTTTAATTACTTCATTAAGAAAATCAGAGTTTGGGCACACTGATTACCTGTGATTTTCTTGATTGCATGTCAAGTAGTAATTTAGCACCTTCTTCGAGGTTGTGTTCAGTATGTTGTTTCCTAAGGAATCTTTTAAAAGAGATTTTTAGCAAAGTAATAAAAAATTAATAAGCTTGGAGATCAACAAAAATATTGCTTCTGGAAATCAAATTTACAGGAACATATTACTGAGTGAGCTTAACAAAGTTAAAGATATTGGAAAGATTCTAAATCAGGAGGAAATACCAACTACTAATAATACCTAATTTATGCTTAATTGTTCTATAATGCAAACACTGGCACACACGAGCACACGCACAGACACACACACCCACACACCCACATACACAGGAAGAAAGAACAGGAAAACATGGAATTGTATTGGTTTGAAAGCCATTTCCTTTGCAATCCATATCTTGAGTTTCCACAAGGGTGGTCATGGATTTTGTTTCGGGGTTTCATAGTTCTGGATAGTGATTCAGTCTTCAGTCATAACTGGTGATTTTTCCCCTCTTTGGCTTGTCCCTGTTAGTTAAGGCCTTATTATGAAATTCCACTTGACTTTTTCTCCTGTCTTCCTCTTTTTGCTATTCGTCATGAGAAGACAGATTCCCTGTGTCAGCAGCCCCTGACTTATGATTAAAGCTGAATATAGGCAAACCCTGGCTTGACTGGGAGGCATGGCATCAAGAGGACGGGTACTCAGGGCCTGGAGAAGAAACAACCCTGAGCATATATTCCCAACAAGGGTGGTCTCATCCCCAGGGGGGTGAAACTTGGAGCCACTACATACCCTAATATTTTTATATGCTAAGCAAGAGATATAGAATATCTGTGATAGTAGGATTTCCTGAGAGTGATGATAGAAAAGCTTGGGGGTGGGGACAATAAAGAAGCAAGTTTGAGAAATATTACAGGAATAGCAATGGTTGTTTACAGTGCTCAACTGCCTAGGAAGGACTAAATTTAAGAACCTATGTTCTTTAAAAGGGAAATATTGACCTCTATAGAATATCTCCATTGACAGTGCTTTGGGGTGCAGGGTATAAACTAAGGTTCTCTCAATTTCTTTTCTACTCCCACCTTTCTAGGTTTCCCAGTGGAGAGAACAGCACAGGATAATGGTCTAACTCAGAAAGGATAGAGTAAAAGTTAATAAACAGACAACTCGGTTAAATAGAGTGGGGAGACCAGGTGGGGGAATAGCTGGGAGCATCATGCCGTGTGATGACAGCAGGGCTCAAAAGTTAGGAGAAAGACTTCTCTTCTTTCCTGGCAAGGACGCAGTCAGTGAAAAGCCATGAGCTCTGTGTTTACTCTAGTCGGTTCAATTTCTTTTTCCACCTCCAGAAGCTTTCTCCTTTCCTTACTGGGGGGTAATGTGATATGGCTCACCATGGTTGCAAATCTCAAATTGCAATTCTCTGCTGATCTCGAATAAAGCCATCTTTGCTGGAGAAATATCTGACAGTCTGTGTCTTTCTGCTCAACAATAGCCTGCCTGTATTTGTGAGAATTTGAATTGCTTTCAAAATGATGGCTAAAAGGATTGTGAAGGGAGAGCATAGTCATTGACCTTGCATTATGTGTCAGGCATTGAAGGCTAGTTGATACTGTTCTTGAGAGGAGCTCTGGAAGTTTTTTTTTTTTTTTTTTTTTCAAAAACAGCTGCAGTTATTCTTACAGCTGTGCCTTCTGCCACTTTACAGCATCTCCAGCCAAGAGGCAATCCTATTTCTCCAGCCCTCGTAAGCTGGGGCCTCAAGAGGCCTTGACATGCTTTTGCTGTCTTTAGGGACCCCTGCCTCCTCCAGGAGAACAAGCCTGAGTTAACCTGATGAAGGATGGGAGACTGCGTGGAGCAGAAATGGGCCATCTCAGCCCCTGGAGCACTTGACTGACCCAGCACCTGACCTCAGACACATGAGTAAATCCACCCGAGACTGGAACTGCCCAGCTGAGCCCAGCAAGTGTTGAATCACAGAATCATGAACTGAACTAATACTTGGTGCTTTTAACCACTAAGTTTCAGGGTATTCTTTTTATGTGGCAACAGCTAAATGGTAGAGTAATTCAAATGCTGCTGTGTGGATAAGAACCCTAAACAAGCAAAAAACCCAGCATGCATGAGTAAATAATACTAAAAAAGTACAAAAGTCTACCAGACCCTGAACCTCTCCTGTCTTCACATGGTAAATGTGATGGTTAATTTGACCTGTCAGCTTGCCTGGGTGTCCTGTCCAGATGCTGTTGTGGGTTTTTTAATATGCAATTAACATGAAATCAGTAGATATTAAGTAAAGCAGATTATTTTCCTTAATGTGGGCAGGGCTCATTCAGTTACTTGAAGGTCTTAAGAGGAAAGAGTGAGGTCCTCTGAGGAGCGAGGAATTCTGCCTCCAGCCTGCCTCTGGGCTCATGCAACATTATCTCTCTCCGGAACTTCCAGCTTGTTGGTATGCCCTGCCATACCAACATGAGCCAATTTTTAAAAATAAATCTCTCTCACCATGCATCCTGTTGGTTCTGTTTCTCTGGAGAACTCTGACTAATACAGTAAAGATGAAGTTATTATTTAACTCTCAGACCATTCAGTTCACTTTAGTTGCTCAGTCGTGTCCGACTCTTTGCGACCCCATGGACTACGTGTTTAAAACTTGCCTTGGGTCACACTAGCTGGTACAATTTAAGAACCAAGGTTTTCCTGAAGTCCCCCTCCCAGTCCTGTTTCACAGAGAGGATCTAGTGTCCAGGGTCAGGGAAGAGAGAATCTTTAGTCTCTGCTTTTTACTTCTTCTATTTATCATACAGCTTCCACAGAGCATAAGTGTTCTCTCTGATCCTGGCAAATAAGTTCCTGGTTCTTGTGTCTCTGATTAGTGTCAGTGAAGGCAGATGTATTCCCTAGTGATCATGGTGCTGAGGAAGCCATAGAGGTGTGTGTGTGTGTGTGTGTGCACGTGTGCACACGTGCATTTGTGCCATGTTGGAAAGGACCCTCACGACCTTTGCTGGAACACATTCTTCAACAGCCACACAGAGACACAAGATCTCCCAGGCCTCCATGGCTCTGGAATGGGCTATGTACTTCCCTCTTATAGCAAGTGCTCATGTATGTTTCTTAAATGGACTGGCAGCCCAGTGCAACGGTTTCTCTAACATCTCCTCCATCTTATTCTGTCTTTAAATGAACATTTACTTGAGCATTCAACACACAGAAGGGAGAAAAGTAGAGTGGCTATGTTGAAGTGGAATGGGGGTCCACAGTATTTCTTCTTTGTCCCCCCTCCCTATCCTCTGGGCAGTTCCTGAGCAGATTTTGTAGAACTGCTGGGGCTTTGAGGAGCCACTGAAGCTCAAGAGTGGTCGGGCCATGGCTCTAAATCTCTTGCATCTCAGCTTTCTCTAGGTGTTCCACTAAGTGATCACCAAAGGAGGCGTCAGCTCACATTTCAGGAGTCTGATTTCTTGTCTCTAATATTAGTGATATTTATTGGGCGTGGACTGTATATTAAGTACTTTAACCATGGTTGTGTTGACCTAAAATAAATAGACTGTGAGATGTTTCTGCAACGAAGGTGTTTATTTGAGATCAGCAGACAATTGCCATTTGGGGTCTGCAACCACAGTAAGTCATGTGCAAGATTCACTCCCTTCCTCCAGCAAGGGAAGAAGAAGGCTTTTCTAAAGGGGAAAAGGAAGTTGGGCAGGCCATAGCAAACACAGAGTCCATGGCTTTTCATTAGCTGCGTCTATGGCAAGAAACCAATAGAGTCTTTCTTCTTCCATTTGGGTGCTGTATTATCGTAGGACACGAGAGTGTCCTCTTCTGATCTCCCTACTCTATTTAATTGAGGTTTCTATTCATTAATTTTTTTATAGTTACTGCCTCAGTCAATATGACCATCCTATAGAATAGGAATATTATCCCCATTTTACAGAGGAGGAAATGAAAGTTCAAAGAAGTTAAGCAATAACTAGGTGGCAGAACCAGATCACGAACGCAGGTGTGTGTGACTCCAGTGACAATGCACTTTCCACTGGACCATACTGCTCTTCAGATGTTGGCCACTCAGTCATGTCCAACTCTTTGCAACCCAAGGACTGCAGCCCTTCAGGCTCCTCTGTCCATGGAGTTCTCCAGGCAAGAATACTGGAGCGGGTTGCCATTCCCTTCTCCAGGGGATCTTCCCAATCCAGGGATCAAACCCAAGTCTCCTGCATTGTAGGTAGATTCCTTACCATCTGAGCCACTAGGGAAGCCCATATTGCTCTTCAAGCAGGAAGCAAGCAATTCAGGTGAAGAGTCCCTGAAAAGCCTTCTTTGATTCCTTTTAGAAGGGAAGGAATTCCTTTTTGTTTCTCTGCAGTTCTGACCCTTTGATGCTCCTTTAGGTGCCCTGTTATTTGTATAACCTGTCCTGTAGGTACAAGTCTGTCAGCCAGTCTTAAGATGGTTCAAAGACAGATGTCTCAAGCTAGCATGCTTTTTCATTCTTACTTACCTTTTATGAGCTATCCCAAAGTGCACAAACGGGGTTCCTTATCATAGAAATAGCATTACCTAGCAAACAAAAGAAAAGTAATTTCCTGGATGCCTCTCATTGTAGATGGGCAGCTATTACAGTCCATAAGCCATGTCTGTTTCTTTTCAAGCCACCAGATGCTCTTTGGAAATAGGCTAACATGTTCCCCTGTCATGGTTTTGCAAGGATACTTCTCTATAAATTTGTCTTATTCATGAAAGCACCCGTATATTCTTTAGTTATGTTGATTAAACACAGACTGAACATGAATATCCCCATCTGAAAAGAAAGAAAGTCAGCTTTTGGAATTGCAGCTTGATGTCATGACAATGTAGGGGGTTTTAACCAATCCCACCATAACATGGAGCCCATTAAATCTTCTTTTAAGAACTGTCCCTTTAACATATTGTCATATCTTTCTTTATTCTTTTACTTTCTGCCCAATAATTACTCCACAGTTTTCATTTTGCTTTGCGTCATTACTGCTCTGAGTTAGCTGAGCTTCATTCACATTTGTGGCATCAGTTTTGTTTTTCCAGAATGAAATGTCAAAAGGTTAAGAGATCAAATACTCAAAAGCTACATCCCTTTTGTAACATATATTCTCTTATTTAAGAAGCAATATTCTACTATCGTAAGATGAAAGTGAATTGTATTCTCCATCTTCTTCAACCCTTTTTCCCATTATTTTTCAGCCTAGGGTGGCTTCATTTCTATTGATGTTTAAGTAGCTGCTGATAGCAGAGTTAGCAGAGGCTCTTCTAAGAGAAAGTTTACATACAACAGGAAACTCATATTTCCCTCCTCTCCTCTTTTAATGATGGGAAGATAGTTCTCCTGGATATCCATGGCATTTTGTTATTTTAGGTAGAAAGGGGAATCTTGCAAATGTATAAATGGATTCTCCATACTGCACTATGCTTTGAGACAAAAAGCATAATAACACAGGCCAATTATGAGCCACTTTATAAAGGCATGCCATTTAAGTTTTACTTTTCCATAGCTACCAAAGAAGTAAGTAGTTTAATTAAATGACAACTCCAGAGACTTTTTGTTAGGTATATATATTTTCTCAGCTTCACTGAGATATAATTGATGAATTGTAATATATTTGAAGTGTACGGTATGATGATTTGAACCCAATATAAACTATGGATGGGCTTCCCTGGTAGCTCAGTGGTAAAGAATCTGCCTGTAGTGCGGGAGACCTGGGTTCAATCCCTGGGTCAGGAGGGTCACCTGGAGAAGAGCATGGCAACGCACTTCAGCATTTTTGCCTGGGAAATTCCATGGACAGAGGGGCCTTGCAGGCCACAGTCCATCATGTCCCAAAGAGCTGGACACGACTGAAGCAATTTAATGTGTGCACAAACATATTAAAAATATTTTGGGCTTCCCTGGTGGTTCAGATGGTAATACAGGAGACCCAGGTTTCATCCCTGGGTTGGGAAGATCCCCTGAAGAAGGAAATTTCTACCCACTCCAGTATTCTTGCTTGGAAAATTCCATGGAGAGAGGAGCCTGGCAGGCTACAGTCCATGGGGTCGCAATGAGACATGGCTGAGCAGCTAACGCATTCACAAACTACGGACTATCAATGATTGTGATGTGTCATTGTGCGCTCATCAGCTGTAACAAATGTGCCTTCTGGAGGGGATTACTGATAATGGGGGCCTCTGGCATGTGCAGGGCAGCATTTGTATTGGGGAAATCTTTGTGCCTTCCTTCAGTTTTGATATAAACCTAAAACTGCTGAAACAAATGAATCTATTATGAGGAAAAAAATGTATAGAAAGTTATTGCCACAATTATAGACACCATCTAAGTATTCAATAAATAGTAGCTATTGTTATGTTAGTGTATCTAACAATAAGAGAATAAAAAATTATATTATGGTTCTTCTATTTAATATATAATGGAGTAAAGTAAAACTATGAAAATTGTGATTATGAAAAATAAGGATAGAAACCAACAAAAAGGGTAAAAACTATTCATGGTAAAATATTTCATAAAATAATGAGTACCCAAAATTTTATGCATGATTTCATTTCATCATGAAACACATGCCAGGATAATTCTCTATTTTTATAAAGAAAAGACTGGAGGAAAATGCTGAGCATGATTATCTCCCGATAAGTGATATGGTCTTTTTTACATAGTTACTTCCCATTTACTATAAGCTTGGATTATTTTCCTACTTAGTAAAGATATGTACTCTTCCTTCCTACTTCCCAAAAAGACAAAAAAAAAAAAAAATACCCACAAGGGTTCTTGCCATTGTAGGATATTACCCTATTTGAGAAATGCTATTTTGTTATCCAATTTAAAAATTTTCAAATAATTGTCTTAGGTGTAATTTTTTTTGTAGTATATTTCCTTTTGGACAATGTTTGTGTGTATGTATGAGGAAGGACAGAATTGAGAAACAAACTGAAAGAGAACGTTAAGAAAGAAAATAAAATTTAGGCTGTTAAGATCTGGAACAAAGCCATAGAATTTAAGGAAGGAGTGCTAATTCTTTAGACATAGAATTAGCAGGCAACATAAAGGACATTTTTACTCTTTATTTGCATATTCTTTGAGGATTTCACCTTTCCAGTTTTGTGTAGCTTCTGTACAATTGTGCCTTTGGGGCAACTTATGGGTGAGACATAGTACATCTGAGGGATATAATTTGGAAACTCCTTTGGCTGTGCTTTTTGATGGACAGGTCATACACTTATGTCTGCCTTAATGTAAGAACATCTTGATAGGAATGGATCATGTCTCCAATGCTCATGTTTGTAAACCACTTTATCTTATCTCGTTATGATCCTATGAGCTAAACAGAGCATGGGTTATCTCATCCATCTTGCAGAACAGAAAACGAAGATGGGGACATTGAATGAATTATTCCTATGCTACAACTAGAGCACAGTAAGGATTAGAGCCTAGACTCCTCCCTCCCAAATCTAGGCTTATCCACCTCAACAGAGCAGGTTTTTTTTTTCTTTTTCTTTTTTTAAGATATCTTATAAACAAGAACACAAGGAAAAGAGAAAGTGAAAAATGAAAAAAACTGAGTTAGGGTGAATAAAAATTGTGATACTTGATTACATGTTATATGACTTCCTGTCTCAAAAAAATACCCCTATTCAAGTCCTAATCAGTCACTCATGTACAGAAGTGTAATGCTTGGTTTTTAAGTCCACTTGAGGAAGCGGTAGATAACGGGAATGGCTTTCTGTGTAATCAGAGCTGTGCTTCCTGCAGTAATTCTGCTATAGTCAGAGGTCTGGCAGCTTTTCCTTTTAGTTCTTATATAAATACAGACCTAAGTACAGAATTGATTTTTAGAACAGAACATTTACCAATATTGTGAAAACACTTTACTCAAAGTATTTCCAACATTAACCCTTTCCAACTAAAATCAGCCTTGCTAGAGGAGCTGTTAAAAAGTGAGAACACTGGACATCTGATCAGGACAGCTAAGTTCTTGGTCACTAGTGTCTGAAACACTCCAGATGAATGATGTAAATGCACTTGGCCTGAGTTTCCTTTTCTGTGAAGTAGAGGATTTGAAATAGGCTAGTGCTTCTTGACTCAGTATGCTGATAGAACATAGCTTTTTACAAATGTTAATGTTTGACCGGACCTCTAGACTTAATTGATCTGGATGAATCTATGCAGGTGATGCCTACACCAAGCAGCTTTATGATCCACTGGGTCAGGTGTTCTTCGAGATGCTTCTAGCTCTGAGATTCCGGGGTAATGTGGCTATATTTTTCCTTCCCATAGTAAATCAGGAGGTGGTACAGTATCCACCCCTTTCTCTCCTCCATTCTTAGAATAACTTTCTGACTTGCACTTAAAGTAGTGATTTTCAAATTTTAGTGGTGACTGGGAACAAAAAGCTAGTTAAAAAATGTAGATTCCTATGACCCACTCCATGAAATTCTGGTGATGCTGACCTGGGGTGTTACCCAGGAATCTGTAGTTTTTACAAGCAACCAGGTGGTTCTGAGACTACTGACTGAGAACCATGCTTTACAATACACTGTTAAGGGTATAATTTATAACTGGAAAGACAGGGCTTTGCCCATGGACTCTTTGGTATTCTGGAATACAACTTTCAGCTAAACAATGAAGTAGGTGCAGTGATTTTGAGCTTCAGAGCTCTGAACCTTCCTCTTCATTTGAGCCAGGTAGCCAGGATCCTGACTTTCATCAAAATCTTCTGTAAGTAGGTAACAGAGCAAGGATTAGGACCCATAATAGACAAATAATTTCCTATAAATAAATAGAAACATAAGAAACATTGGAAAAACAGGCCAAAGATATGAATAGGCAACTCACGGAAGAAGAAACCTGACGATGAGTAAGCATTCACAGTATCAGAGCAATAAAAATCAGACTGGCACACGTTTAACAACTGACAGTGTCAAGTGACTGCAAGGGAAAGCGCTGCTTCCAAGCATTCATGGGGGAATGTAAACCTCGAACCAATTTAGAGGGTGTGCTGATTGTACCTATTAAATACGTTTATACCTTACGATGCTAAAAATATAATTTAACTTATCAGTATTAACGTTAGAAATACTGGAATATAAACAGAAGTAAGTATATTCAAGGATGATTTTTTTGAATTAAAAAAAAAGGAAAGCACCTAAATGTTCCTAAAAGAGCAAGTATCTAAATACATTTTGGTATAGTCTTAGTGTTGCTGCTGCTGCTGCGTCGCTTCAGTCGTGTCTGACTCTGTGCGACCCCATAGATGGCAGCCCGTATTATGCAGCAATTAAAAAAATGGAAATATGGACCAACTTGGGTAGCTCTTCAAGACTTATTGCTGAGTGAAAACCTAGTTACAGAGTGCTATTCACTGTGGTAACTTGTATTTATGGTGATGCCATCAATTCCCTCCTCTGTATGCCATTCCTCCAGCAAGAGGTCGAGTCTCTTCCTGACCTCACTTTGAATCTGGGATAGTCTTAGTAACTTCCTTAATCAATAGAATATGGCAGGAGTGATTCTGGGACTTCTGGGGTTAGGTTGTGAAAACCTTTGCCACTTCCTCCTGGGTCTCTTTGATCTAGTTACTTTAGCTTTTTCTCCGGGGAGAAGGCCTTTGCTATGTAAGGAATGCACTTGTCCTGGGGATGGTGTGTGTGAAAGGGGGAAGATGCCAGTCAGCCCTGCCTAGTTTGGCCCTTCCAGCCATCTGAGCTGAGGCAATGGACATGAGTGAAGCTGCCATCTTGGCCATCATAGTCCCGGCAGATGCCATGTAAAGAAAAACCAAGGACCAACACATATGGCCCAGGGCCCAGTCAAGCCACCCATCCATCCATAGCCTTTTGAGTCACCCCAGGCCGAGGCCCCAGACGTGAAGCAAGATAAGTCATCTCTCCTATCCCCTGCCCTAATTTCTGATTCTCAGAATTGTGAACATAGTAAATGTTAGTACCTTTTTACACCAGTAAATTTTTGTGTGTCTTGTTACACACCAGTAGATGACCAGAACACTCACAACACATTGTGTGTTAGAAAAACATATAAAACAGTACTAGATATTTTCTGTGTGCGTGTTTATGTGTGATCTGCTGCTGCTGCTGCTGCTGCTAAGTCTCTTCAGTCGTGTCCGATTCTGTGCGACCCCATAGACGGCAGCCCATGAGGCTCCCCCGTCTGATGACAATATTTATGTCTGGGTCAGAGAGGAAGTTAAGGAGGATTCAACATGGTGATCCTTAAAAGGGACTTTAATCCTTTGTACAATCAGGGTTCAATCAGGAAGGCAGAAGTTACTGTGAAGCTTCAAGTGGGAGGGGCTTGAATTCAGGTAATTAGATGTTGCATAAAGGGCCGGGAGACGCAGCTTTGACACCTGGGTCAGGAAGATCCTTGAATCAGGAAGATCCCCTGGAGGAGGGCATGGCAACCTACTCCAGTATGCTTGCTTGGATAACCCCATGGACAGAGGAGCCTGGTGGGCTACAGTCCATGGGGTTGCACAGCGTCAGACACAACTGAAGTGACTTAGCACTGCATGACACATAGAGGGCAGGGGAAGGGAAGGTGAGGGAAAGCTGACGTTAGTGCTCATGTGTGCCACTAACTTTCAGAGACTGAGGACGTTGCAGGAATTGCAGGAAAGCACTTGGATGGTCCTCTTGGCTGGCAGCACTGAAGGAATTGTGTGGGGGCTGCTGTGAAGCCTCATGGCCACAGAATATCTGCCCAAACTATGTGGGCATAAGGATGGGTCTGTCTCCCTTCTGCCTTCCAAGCCTTGACTGAGTACCTCCCACTTATGAAACATAATTGAGAATCCTCTTGGCAAGGGGTTCTAGGAAACATAGCCTAGATAGAGAAAGTAGGAAGCTGTGATTAGAAGCCAACAGAAGACCCTGCTCTAAAAAAATTGTGAAACACTAGCTGTCTAAAGTATATATAATTGGAAGTTGCTTCACCTAGTAGTTCTCTTACAGAGATGCAGATTTTAAGCTTCAGCTCATTAAAAAACCTAGTTATTTTCAGTATTTGTTTTTGCATCTTCCCCCCTTTGACAGCAGATAGTGAGATGGCAAGACAGTCCCTGAAGATGGTCCCATGATCCCCACTTCCTCGTTTTTCACTCTCTTGTGTCTTTCCCCTCCTCCTGAGTTTGGGTGGCACCTGTGACTTGCTTCTAAATGTTAGAGCACAGGTGATGGGGGGGCGTGCTATGAGTTAATGACCATGTCATTATATCGCTGAAATGTGGAGTTCTGCTCTTGCTGGTTCTCTGTCTTCCTGGCTGGCTGTGAGGAAGGGAGTAGCCGTGTTGAGGAACCCATGTGGCAGGGAACTGTGAGCAGGCTCTGGCCAACAGCCAGCCAAACCCGGAAGCTCTCAGTCCTGCATCGCAAGGACCTGAATGCTGCCAGCAAACATGTGAGTAAGGGGGTAGGTAGATCGTTCCACAGCCAAGCCTCCAGATGAGAACCCAACCCTAGACAGTGAGTCAGTTGCAGCCTTGGAGAACCCTCAGCAGGAGACCCTAAGCTAAGCCATGCCCAGACTCCTATGCCAGGAGGTGTGAAATAATCAATACATGTTGCTTTTCACCTCTCAGTTTGTGGTACTGTTGTTATGCAGCAATATAAAACGAGTCCAGTGGCTTCTTCTGCCTCTGGTTGGGCCTGACCCTGTTGTGGGCCTGTGAAGCTGTTCTCTGCAGGTCCTGTGTTTCACTGGACCCCTCTTCTCGCAGTGGCCACCAAAGTAGGGGGATAGAGAGGCATATCAGTCTTAGGTGTGGGCAAAATGATCCATTGGCATATGAGAAGGAAATATTTGACTTTTTATTTCTTTCAGTTCAGTTCAGTTCAGTTCAGTTGCTCAGCCGCGTCTGACTGTTTGAGACCCCATGAATCATAGCACATCAGGCCTCCCTGTCCATCACCAGCTCCTGGAGTTTACCCAAACGCATGTCCATTGAGTCAGTGATGCCATCCAACCATCTCATCCTCTGTCATCCCCTTCTCCTCCTGCCTTCAATCTTTCCCAGCATCAGGGTCTTTTCAAAGAGTCAGCTCTTTGCATCAGGTGGCCAAAATACTGGAGTTTCAGCTTCAACATCAGTCCTTCCAATGAACACCCAGGAACAATTTCCCTTAGGATGGACTGGTTGGATCTCCTTGCAGTCCAAAGGACCCTCAAGAGTCTTCTCCAACACCACAGTTCAAAAGCATCATTTCTTCTGCACTCAGCCCTCTTTATAGTCCAATTCTCACATCCATACATAACCACTGGAGACGGACCTTTGTTGGCAAACTAATGTCTCTGCTTTTGAATATGCTATCTAGGTTGGTCATAACTTTCCTTCCTTCCAAGGAGTAAGCGTCTTTTAATTTCATGGCTGCAATCACCATCTGCAGTGATTTTGGAGCCCCCCAAAATAAAGTCAGCCACTGGTTCCACTGTTTCCCCATCTATTTGCCATGAAGTGATGGGACTGGATGCCATGATCTTAGTTTTCTGAATGTTGAGCTTTAAGTTTTATTTCTTTACTTTTCTCTAAAATTATAAGAAGGAATTTAAGCTTTCAGAATATTCAGTATATAGACTGACACTCACTGGGTTCAGACCACATGTCATAGGGTCATAAATTGTGGAGAGAGGTGAGATGCTTTTAGAGCAAACAGCGGTCCACCCACAGGAAGAGGCACACACACAAGTGGCTGTCTCATTCCTTCCTTCATTTCAGTGCATTGTGACACACGACAGTGCAGGGGAATTTGGTATCAGTTTTTCTGCTTAAGTAAAATAATCTTCCCAGTTGCCTGGTGGCTCAAAGAGATTCTTACAAAGAGTGTAAGAAACTGTAATATAATACTACCAGAGCAAGCACTAATCATTTACAAGAAAATGGCAGTACTGACAATTTTTTAGTATGATTATTATTTTACATTATGAAATTAAAACAATGATAGTATTTTACATATTAAAGTATAAATTATTAAACACACTATTTGATATATGAATGGATGCAAATATTACAGCATGTTTTTATGGGATTATTTTTTAGCTTCTGTGACTGTTTAAAACAAGTATCCAAATAAACTCAAACCTTTGACTTACAATAATCCTAAAGAAAAATGGTATGAGAATAAAAAGGTGTTTTGTGGCACTAAAATGATGAAGAATTATTAAATATTTTATTACCTCTTTCAGTCATTTAAAAATTCTACTCTTGTGTATGTGTTTTGAAATGTTCCTAAATATTTGTAATTATAATAACTTATAAACATGGAAGTGAGTTTAATCATATTGGTATTATATTATAATAATATAGTATTTAGATTGAAAAATATTTTTGTGCCCTTAAAAAGGAAATAAAATATATAATTACCTAAACATATTTTTCAGTTCAGTTCAGTCGCTCAGTCGTGTCTGACTCTTTGCAGTCCCATGGACTGCCGCAGTTCAGGCCTACCTGTCCATCACTAACTCCTGGAGTTTACTCAAACTCATGCCCATTGAGTTGGTGATGCCATCCAAGTTCATCTTAATATTTAATACTTAGTTTTCTATTTAAATATGTTTTGAAATATAAATATTAATAGATAGGCCTATCTGTAATTTATAAATACATACCTGTGTATTAGGGATGCAAGCCTATATGTTTTTATTGCTGGGGTACAAAATCAATTTGTTTGAAGATCTCCAGTGAGTAAAAATACCTAGTATGTCTAGAATTGAATAGACGGGTTTTCCTGATTTTGCTCAACCTTATCATGTAACCAGGGTGTCTCCAGGTCGGTGAGGGTACCTACCATTGTGTATGTGCGTGTGTGTGTGTGTGTATGTGTATGTGTTTGTGTCCTACAGAGTTTATGGGAAGTCACAGAGACCAGGCAAATGCAATTTATTTACTTAGCTAGCAAATTCAGTTTCTTGATTAACTTGCAAGTCATTGTGGGAGTGATTGAGAAGGGGCTGGATTCCTGCCCCAAAGGAACTTACTGTGTCATTGTTATTGCAGAGAAAGACATAAATAAGAACATGTATACTGTCATAAGATATAAGGTAGCCTGTGATGAAGTTTAAAGAAGGTAAACATACTGGGGACTCTTGGTTATGAACCAGACTTTGGACCTCAGGCTAATTACATACTGCTCTGTTTTGCTTTCTTAGTCTGGGAAATAGATAATAATGGTGGTAGCGGTTTAGTCCCTAAGTCATGTCCGACTCTTGCAACCCCATGGACTGTAGCCCACGAGCCTTCTCTGTCATCCCAGGCAAGATTACTGGAGTGGGTAGCCATTTCCTTCTCCAGGGGATCTTCCTGACCCAGGGATTGAACCTGCGTCCCCTGTATTGACAGGTGGGTTCTTTACCACTGAGTAAACCAGGGAAGCCCAAGATGATATTACCTCCCTAGGTACCTCAAAGATCACTGTGAAGTTAAAATAATGAAAAGCTGAGAACTTGATATAAGTATACAAATAATAGGAATTATATTTTAGCTTAGAGATCGACACAACTGAGCAATTTCACTTTCATTTTTCACTTTAATGCATTGGAGAAGGAAATGGCAACCCACTCCAGTGTTCTTGCCTGGAGAATCCCAGGGACGGGGGAGCCTGGTGGGCTGCCATCTATGGGGTCGCACAGAGTCGGACACGACTGAAGCGACTTAGCAGCAGCAGCAGCAGCTACATTCTTTTTAAAAGTTTTAGTTTGAATTTTTCTTTTTCTTTTTTCCCCTCTGCAAATGAAAATCGTGATAGTTGAATCCTTGCTTTAAATCCAGGATTACTCTTAGAATTTATGCAGAACCTTTCATTTTAAGCTATATATAAGATGGCATTGAAGTGGGGAAAGAGTCTTCTGCCTGTGGGTCAGGACTTTTTTAGATTTCCTTGGAGAATTGTTATTTCTTTCACTTCTTTAAAGATTGAGAGAACTCTCCCAAGCTGCATGTAAATTAATTTATAACACTTCTTGTTCTTAAAAAAAAAAAAAAAAAAAAGTGACAAATGGAAAATAGTGAATAAGCAGGGATTTACTGACCTCTGATGGCCAGACATAAAAACTGCTACTTTTATCATGGTGCATACACTTCAAGGCAAATCAGTTCAGTTCAGTTCAGTCACTCAGTCATGTCCAGCTCTTTGCAACCCCATGAACTGCAGCACGCCAGGCCTCCCTGTCCATCACCAACTCCCGGAGTTCACCCAAACTCATGTCCATTGAGTCGGCGATGCCATCCAACCATCTCATCCTTTGTCGTCCCCTTCTCCTCCTGCCTGCAATCTTTCCCAGCGTCAGGGTCTCTTCACGAGTCAGCTCTTCCCATCAGGTGGCCAAAGTATTGGAGTTTCAGCTTCAGTATCAGTCCTTCCAATGAACACCCAGGACTGATCTCCTTTAGGATGGGCTGGTTGGATCACCTTGCAGTCATGGCAAATAGATGGGGAAAAAGTAGAAACAGTGACAGATTTTATTTTCTTGGGCTCCAAAATCACTGTGGACACTAATTGCAGCCATGAAATTAAAAGATGCTTACTCCTTGGAAGAAAAGGTATTACAAACCTAGACAGCATATTAAAAAGCAGAGACATCACTTTGCTGACAAAGATCCATCTAGTCAAAGCTATGGTTTTTCTAGTAGTCATGCCTGGGTGTGAAAGTTTGATCATGAAAAAAAGCCAAAGAATTGATGCTTTTGAACTGTGGTGCTGGAGAAGACTTGTGAGAGTCCCTTGGACTACAAGGAGATGAAACCAGTCAATCCTAAAGGATTGATTAACCCTGAATATTCATTGGAAGGACTGATGCTGAAGCTGAAGCTCCAGTACTTTGGCTACCTGATGTGAAAAGTCATCTCACTGGAAAAGACCCTGATGCTGGGAAAGACTGAGGGCAGTAGGAAAATGGGGCAACAGAGGATGAGATTGTTGGAAGGCATCACCGACTCAATGGACATGAGTTTGAATAAATTCCTAGAGATAGTGAAGGACAGGGAAGCCTAGAGTGCTTCAGTCCACGGGGTCAGAGTCAGACAGGGCTTAATACTGAGCTGTCTCTGAAAGCTACCCAAGGGTACATTCAGTCCAGTTCAGTTCAGTCGCTCAGTCATGTCCGACTCTGCGACCCCATGAACTGCAGCATGCCAGGCCTCCCTGTCCATCACCATCTCCTGGAGTTCACTCAAACTCACGTCCATTGAGTCGGTGATGCCATCCAGCCATCTCATCCTCTGTCGTCCCCTTTTCCTCCTGCCTCCAATCCCTCCCAGCATCAGAGTCTTTTCCAATGAGTCAACTCTTTACATGAGGTGGCCAAAGTACTGGAGTTTCAGCTTTAGCATCATTCCTTCCAAAGAACACCCAGGACTGATCTCCTTTAGAATGGACTGATTGGATCTTCTTGTAGTCCAAGGGACTCTCAAGAGTCTTCTCCAGCACCACAGTTCAAAAGCATCAATTCTTTTGTGCTCAGCTTTCTTCACAGAACAACTCTCATATCCACACATGACCACTGGAAAAACCATAGCCTTATAATGCATTTAAGTATCACTGGCCTAGAAGAGGGAGACCATAGGATGTCAACTAGTCAACCTTCCTTTTTCCAAGGAGGCTTTTGTCTAAATCATCCTAGGCTACATTCTGTTAGGTCAATGGTCAGTTCATTTAAAAATGCTTCACTGAGTAAGTTGGAGTAATGTCAAACTGTGCCTGTTTAACTTACATTGTAGGAGTGATTAGACTATTAGATGATTAGATCTTTCAGAGTATTTTAATCAGAAATCCACACTCCATGAGTGGTTAATCAGCATTTGAAAGACTTCAGGAACCCACACTAGAGGAAGATCTGACCACAACATTTCAAATATTGTTATCTAAGTCTGCAGTCAGTCAGTCAGTTCAGTCGCTCAGTCGTGTCCGACTCTTTGTGACCCCATGGACTGCAGCACGCCAGGCCTCCCTGTCCATCACCAACTCCTGCAGTTCACTCAAACTCATGTCCATTGAGTTGGTGATGCCATCCGAACATCTCATCCTCTGTCGTCCCCTTCTCCTGCTTAATTAGTGTAAGAAATATTTGAAATAATGTTTCTTTGGAGAATTGGTGGTGTGTAAGATGGCTAGAAATATTATACAGGTATCTTAGCCTTGTGTGAACAGGGTATAAGAATCTTGCAAAAAAATATGTATGTGGAGCAGAATTCAGTGCAAATTTTGCTTTCATCTGGTCTTCCTGGTAGCAAGGTTACGAGGGGGAGATATATAGCTCTCACTTACCTATAATCTTTAGAAGCATTATGCTTGCATGCTAAGTAGCTTCAGTCGTGTCCAACTCCTTGTGACCCTATGGACTGTAGCCCACCAGGCTCCTCTGTCCATGAGATTCTTCAGGCAAGAATACTGGTGTGGGGGTTGCCATTTCCTTCCCTAGGGATCCTCCCTACCCAGGGATTGAACTTGCGTCTCTTATGTCTCCTGCGTTGGCGGGCGGTTTCTTTACCACTAGCAACGCCTGGGTAGCCCTTGGAGGCATCAAGAATCATCAAAGAAAAGCTAATGATTGTGAAATGGTTCAGTTGGCTTAGGTCAATTTTATTCTTAAAACTTGACAGAAAAAATTATTACGAAATTTGGCTTTCCCTCTATTTCATACCATATTTCATTAAGATATGCCTTCTAGCTTTTATCCCAAATCTTATCTATTATAATTTACACATGGTTCCATGAATACATAGATAAGGGAAATGAAATAGCCCCAGCCAAAATGTTTTTCTGGCAGAGATAGCTTAAAAAAAAGCAAACCCCAGGTTTAAAGACACTTGATTTAGGAAGTCCTTAGTAAGTAGCATTGTGCTCTTCTGCATGGCTAAAAAATAGCTGGGAGGTTGTTTGGACATCTTAGCAGACACTATTGGTAGCCTAAAGTCTAGTAATCATTTTTTTGTGCTCAAGAAGCTTGTGTTTTGTTAATGCCACTGTTTTATCAGTTTACAAGAAGGGAAATAGGAGATAATAAAATTGAGATGACGATATTTTTTAAAATTGTGTTTCATATAAATAAGTATATATTTTAAAAATGAACTGTATCATATCTCTAAAAAGTGGATTAGTATTGCTTTGAATTCTGCTTCCAGTACTTAAAAGTTAGCCTTAAGGCATAAGACCTGCCCTCAGGGAATCTCTGGCCCTCACATCTGCTCCTTTCCCCTCATTTACTCTGATCTCACTGACCTTCCTGCTGTTCCTGCATCACTCCCATCACACTCCCGCTCTACACCTTGCTATTTGCACTGCCTAGAATATTCTTTCATCTCTCTGATGGCTCCCTCCTTTCTCCAACAGATCTCTCTGCTCAAATGTCACTCAGGTAGGAGTTCCCTCACAACTTTATCTAAAATATTAGCCTCCACCACTCTCGAACCTCCTTGTCTGCTTCATTTTCTTCACAGCTCTTACCCTTCATATTAATAGCATCTCACAGTAAGATCTACAAAGGCAGAGAATTTGTGCTTCACTCAGAAAAAGTGAATAAATGACTCCCTCCATGACAATCATATGGCTATCTTGCTATTAACTTTTAAAAATTGTAAAAATAAAACACAAATGCCACAAATAACACAGAACATGTGTATAGCTTAATTAATTCTTATAAAATAAGCCTCTTTGTAAATCACCACTTGAGGTTAAGACATAACTTTCCCAGCCTCCATTCAGCTCTTCCATGTGCCTCATTCTAATCACGACCCTTGCCTCTTCATGAAAGCATCGCTAGTCTGATTTTCATAGTAATCACTTCTTGTGCTTCTTTAGAGTTTTAGCGCTTAAGTATGCATCCCTTGACTAGATGGCCCTTTGTTGGCAAAAAGCGACTGAACTGACTGACTTACTGATGCATCCCTAGTGTTTTCATTTAACCTTGTCCTATTTTTGGTTTGCTTGTCTTTAAATTTTCTTCTAATCCATACATTCATCTTCCATTGCTTTGTTTTTCTCATAACTTATTCTTTGAAGCTCTCAGGCTGTTTTTGTTGTTGTTCTTGTCCAGTCACTAAGTCGTGTCTGACTTTTTGTGGCCCATCAACTACAGCACTCCAAGCTTCCCTGTCCTTCACCATCTCCCTGCGTTTGCTCAAACTCATGTCCTTTGAATCAGTGATGCCATCCAACCATCCCATCCTCTGTTGCCCCCTTCTCCTCTTGCCCTCAATCTTTCTTAGCATCAGGGTCTTTTCCAGAGAGTCAGCTCTTTCCATCAGGTGGCCAAAGTACTGGAGCTTCAGCTTCAGCACCAGTCCTTCCAATGAATATTCAGTGTTGATTTCCTTTAAGATTGACTGGTTAGATCCTGCTGTCCAAGGGACGCTCAAGAGTCTTCTCCAGTGCCACAGCATCAATTCTTTGTTACTCAGCCTTCTTTCTGGTCTGACTCTCACATCCATACATGACTATTGGAAAAACTATAGCTTTCACTAGATGAACCTTTGTCTGCAAAGTGATGTCTTTGCTTTTTAATATGCTGTCTAGATTTGTTATAGCTATTCTTCCAAGGAGCAAGCATCTTTTAATCTGATGGGTGCAGTCACCGCCTACAGTGATTTTGGAGCCCAAGAAGAGGAAGTTTGTCACTGTTTCCACTTTGCTCCTTCTATTTGCCATGAAGTTATGGGACCAGATGCCATGATCTTATCTAGGAGATTTGTTTAGACTAGGCAAAGGAGACTACTTGTTTTAGGATCATTGTTTAAAATAGAATTTAAAAATCTCTTTCCAGATTCTTCAAGACAGTTGTTGTATTACCTACTCCTGTTTTAATTGCCAAGCACTCTGGTAAAGTATAATAGTTTGGTATAATAGTTACTCCATCTTAAGAAATCACACGTGATAATTTAAGCAATCATTTTGCTAATGCATGATCTACAAATATCTCATTTTTCATAGTCTCTAGATAATCCGTGTGTTATCTAATCAATTAAATAATCAATTAAAAAATTGCAAATAGAACTGCCTTATGACCCAGCAATCCCACTGCTGGGCATACACACTGAGGAAACCAGAACTGAAAGAGACATGTGTACTCCAATGCTCATCGCAGCACTGTTTATAATAGCCAGGACATGGAAACAACCTAGATGTCCATCAGCAGATGAATGGATAAGAAAGCTGTGGTACATATACACAATGGAGTATTACTCAGCCATTAAAAAGAACACATTTGAATCAGTTCTAATGAGATGGATGAAACTGGAGCCGATTATACAGAGTGAAGTAAGCCAGAAAGAAAAACACCAATACAGTATACTAACACATATATATGGAATTTAGAAAGATGGTAATGATGACCCTGTATGCGAGATAGCAAAAGAGACACAGATGTGTAGAACAGTCTTTTGGACTCTGTGGGAGAGGGAGAGGGTGGGATGATTTGGGAGAATGGCATTGAAACATGTATACTATCATGTAAGAAATGAGTCTCCAGTCTATGTTTGATGCAGGATTCAGGATGCTTGGGGCTGGTGCATGGGGATGATCCAGAGAGATGATATGGGGTGGGAGGTAGGAGGGGGGTTCATGTTTGGGGACTCATGTACACCTGTGGTAAATTCACATCAATGAAAAAAAAATAAAATTAAAAAAATAATAAATAATCAGTCTCACATTTTTCTCCTTGAAGTTCTGATCTCTGCTGCTGCTTTGGGTATCTAGGTCAGTCCAGATTTAGTGCAGGAAGTAGTAACCAATCTAGATATTTTAAGCAGAAAGAGACATAACATGGAATAAAATACTTGGCAGGGCTGAGGGAAAAGAAGTCAGGAGGGACTGCCTGATGGAATGATTGAGTTTAAGAGTACAACATCCAGCCCTTCTGCCTCTGGGTTCTGGTCATGACCCACTCTTCACGCTTGTCAGGACTTGAAAGGTTGCCACTGTCACTAGCTTCATACTGCTATTTACCCATTTTTAGTAATCTCTTTAGTAAATACTTTCTCAGATTTTCCCAGTTTGAATCTGCTGTTTCCTACTAATTCACAAACCTAATCTTTGATATATTTATTCTCTTCAATATGAATGCTTTAAATAGTACCTATACGAAGATCAAAGTTGTGTCTGACTCTTTGCTACCCCATGACTGTAGCCCACCAGGCTCCTCTGACCATGGGATTCTCCAGGCAAGAATACTGAAATGGGTTGTCATGGCCTTCTCCAGGTGTCTTCCCTACCCGGGCATCTTACCTGGGTCTCCCACATTGCAGACAGATTCTTTACCCTTTGAGACATCAGGGAAGACCCAACTATTGATTACAAATTTTTAATCTTGAACTTAACACAGAAGTATTAATATTCTACCTGGAGGTGAAATATACTTAATCATGAAGACTGCTATGTATGGCTGCATGCATGATTCCCTGAACAACTGTGGGGGTAACATTCATACCAAATGCTCTCTAATAGGTAGACTCTGGAGGGGCATTGTAGGCTACAGTCCATGGGGTTGCAAAGAGTCAGGCACGACTGAGCAACTTCACTTTCACAGAGTTGCACAGTGCACACCCAGCACACTTTTGCATGTGGTGGCCTGGCATCTATCAGTGAAACGCTTTTACAGTTCCAAGAATATGGAGGCTATCTTCTCAAGCAAATTGGGGCACACTGAGGTTGCTGATTAGCTAGAGAATTTTGACTTAGTCTTAGGTTTTATTCTCTCCTTTCTGCTAACCAATATGATTTTTTTTAAAAAAATCTATGCCCTCCAGATAATGTGTTCTCACAAGGTATGTGTCCCAGATTCACTTTGAACAGTATCTAATTCCATCTGATTAGAGTCTGAAAATCCCATCCCAGGTTACTCCACCACTTGATTGAGTTAAACTAATCTATTTACTGCCTGCCTCTTTTCAGTTCTTCCTGTCTGGCCAAGCCATGGCCTTAAATCTATCTATTCTCAGACTGAATCCTGGATCTCTCTCTCTGTTAGCTTTCTTAGCAACACATGGTTATGAATAAGGGGATGGTGACACAAAATGAGGCTGAAGATGTAGACAGAGGTCAGTCATAAGGAAAAAAGCCTTTGAAAGTTGTCTTTTTTTTCCACCAGGAAATCTATACTTTTTTTCTGTTTTATTGAGATATGATCAACAAATAGAATGTGAGATATTTAAACTGTACATTGTGGTGATTTGGTATATGTATACATGGTGAAAGAATTCTTCCTATCGAGTTAATTTATTCACCTGCCACTTCACATATTTATTTAATTCCTGTTATGTTGGAGGAAGAAAATTTTGTTCTACTTTCTTGGCCAATTTATATTATATATGACAATGGTATCAACTATAGTCACCATATTTTATATTAGATCCTCAGACTTTATTCATCTTACAGTTGAAAGTTTGTACCCTTTTATCAGCTTCTCCCTATTTCTCCCATCCTGTAGCCTCTGGCACTGTTTTTCTGTTGTCTAAGAATCTGACTTTTAAAAATCTTTCACATATTCATGATACCATACAATATTTGTCTTTCTATGTTTGGATTATTTCACTTAGCATAATGCCCTCAAGGCCCAACTATGTTGTTCCAAGTGGTAGGATTTCCTTCTTTCTTACGGTTGAATTCCATTATGCAATGGAATAATATATATATTTACACACATACACACACCACATCGTCTCTATCCATTCATCCATTGATGGGCACCTAGGTTGTTTCCATGTGTTGGCTATTGTGGGTAATGCTGCAGTGAACATGGACATGCAGTTGTTTCTTCAATATCCTGTTGTTATTTCTTCTGATTATATGCCTAGGTGTTGGATTGTTGAATCACATAGTAGCTCTATTTTTCCAATATTTTGAGGAGCCTCTATACTGTTTTCCATAGTGGCTGCACCAATTTACATTCCTATTGTGTGTGAGCAAGAGTTCCCTTTTCTCCTCATCCTTACTCAAAGCTTTCAGACAGGAGCCAGTCTTGAAGTAGTGTGAATTTTAAAAAGATCTCTAGCTGAGTTGTACAGAACGAATTAGAGAGTAAAAGGGTGAATGCAGGGAGAAGAGTTAAAAGCCTTTTGAACAGATTTACACAGAGTTGGGTGATTTGGATTAGCGATGATGGAAATAGAGATGAGTAGATGGATTGGAAAAGGATTTTGGAAATAAAATTTATGGAACTTGGTAGTGTCTGGGTCTAGGGGTTAAGACAAAGAGAGAGACAAAGGAAGATCCTTGGTGATAGCTGGTGGATTGTAATGTTTACTGAGATGGGAGCACCTTGGTGGTAGCAATGGGGAGGCAGGGGAGGGAGAGCAGGGAAAGACCCTAGGTTCAATTTGAAGTGTCTGCATGAAAGATATTCAAGTGACAATGTTGAGCAAACATAAGATATATGGTTTGAGAGGTTATTAGTGCTAATTGAAGCAGACATGAAGTCCTTAAACTTAAAAAAAATGCAGTATTTAATCACTGGGGGTGAGGTGGGGAAAAAATAAAGATGGCATAAAATGTAATAAAAATTTGTCTATTATCCATTTATGCTAATTCATTAAAAGAATATTAGTTGAAGATGGCGGAGGAGTAGGTGGACGTGGAGTACATCTCTGTCCATGGATACACCAGGAATATACCTTCAGACACAGAAGTGCATGCAGAACACCAGCTGAGAAGCAGACAGGACTACCTGACCAGAGGAGAAGAGTATATGGAACCACACAAAACTCGGTAGGATGAAGGAACTAGAGGGAAAAGCAGGGGTGTTAGTACCATGCACCTGGGTGGGGAACTGAAGCAGGGGTCTGATCCCCACATCCGGGCAATTGTCTGAGTCAGAGGAGAAATGTTTAAGGCTGAGTGAAACAGCTGATCTGTGGCAGCCTAAATGGAATGAGAATCAGACAGTCCTTGCCACAGCCATACATACCCCAGACAGGGATGCGGAGTCTGGAGACTGTGGAGGGATCCCAGGGCGAGGGCTGCTGTTGACTGTGGCGAGATGGATCAAGAGGAGGTGAAGGAGGAGACTGTGGTGGGAAATGCCTGTGGAGGAAAGCCGGGCAGCCACGGAAGCAAGGCGATACTGCTGAGTCATGTGTGGTGGGTGGAGCCATCACCATAGCCTCTCTCTCCTCACAGATCAGCATCAGCAGCTGAACAACAGAGAGCCCAGCCCATCAAACACCTGAGGCACTGAACTACAGAGCAGGACCCCACCCAGAGTGCTCCTTTAAGTGACGGACATGCTGATCTACAGAGAAGCTCCCCAACAAGGGTGTAACTGCCATTTGTCCGGGGTTCATCTTTGACTTCTCATTTTTGGATATTTGTTTTAATTTTACTTAATGCTATAACAAACCCCTTGTGAAATCCTTATTCCTGACCAGAGATCAAGCCCTGAACCTTTTGAGTGGGAGCATTGACTCCAAGGCTCTAGACTACCAGAGAACTAACCCTAGGGAATATCAAATAGTGAGGACTCATTTTAAGCAAACCACTTGAATACAAGACCCAGCATCACCCAACCACCAGTAGCACCCTGTGCAGGATGCCTCATCCAAACAACAAACAAAACAAAAATACAAACCCAATCATCAGCAGACAGGATTACCACCTCACTCAGCCTTGCCTATCAGAGGAAAAACAAACAAACAAACAAAAAAAAATCGCCACAAATCTCACCCTATAGGAAGCTTACGGAAACCAGTGGACCCACCTTAGGAGGGCAGAAACCAAAGGGAAGAAAGAATTCAACCTTTGAAGCCTGGGAAAAGGAGATCTCAAACACAGTAAGTTTTAAAAAAAATATATGAAAAGGCAGAGAAATACTACACAAATGAAGGAACAAGCTAGAAACACAGAAGTCCAAATAAATGGGGAGGAAATAGGCAAGCTACCTAAAAAAGAATTCAGAATAATGATAACAAGGATGATAAAAAACCTTGAAAACAAAATGGAGAAAATGCAAGAATCAATTAACAAAGACCTGGAAGAATTAAAGAATAAACATACAGAGACAAACAACACAATTACTGAAGTTAAAAATACTTTAGAAGGAATCAATAGCAGAATAGCTGAAGCAGAAGAATTAGTCAGTGAGCTGGAAGATAAAATGGTGGAAATAACTTCTGAAGAGCAGAATAAAGCAGAAAGAATGAAAAGAATTGAGGATAGTCTCAGAAACCTCTGGGACAATATCTAATGCACCAACATTTGAATTATAGGGGTCCCAGAAGAAGAAGAGAAAAGGAAAGGGTGTGAGAAAATTTTTGAAGAGATTATTGTTGAAAATTTCCCCAAGGTGGAAAAGGAAATAGTCAAGTCCAAGAGGCATGAAGAGTCCCATACTGAATAAACCCAAGGAGAAACACACCAAGACACATACTAATGAAGCTAACAAAGACTAAACACAAAGAACGGATATTAAAAGCAGCAAGGGAGAAGCAACAAGTAACATACAAGGGAAACCACATATGCTTAACAGCTGATTTTTCAGCAGAAACTCTGCAGGACAGAAGGGAATGGCAGGATATATTTAAAGTATTGACAGGGAAAAGTCTACAACCAAGACAACAGTACCCAGGGCAAGGATCTCATTCAAAATTGATGGAGAAATAAAAAGCTTTTCAGACAAGCAAAAAGTTAAGAGAATTCAGTTCCACCAAACCAGCATTACAACAAATGTTAAAGGGACTTATATAGTCAAGAAATACAAGAGAAGAAAAAAGATCTACAGAATCAATCCCCAAAATTAAGAAAATGACAATAGGAACATATATATCAATAATTACACTAAATGTAACTGGATTAAATGCTCCAACCAAAAGACATAGCCTGGCTGAATGGATACAAAAACAAGACCCATATATATGCTGTCTAAAAGAAATCCGCTTGAGAGCTAAAGACACACAAAGACTGAAAGTGAGAGGATGGAAAAATATATTCCATGCAAATGGGAAAGCTGAAGTAACAATCCTCATATCAGACAAAGTTCAGTCACTCAGTCTTGTCCGACTCTTTGCGACCCCATGAATCGCAGCATGCCAGGCCTCCCTGTCCATCACCATCTCCCGGAGTTCACTCAGACTCACATCCATCAAGTCCGTGATGCCATCCAGCCATCTCATCCTTGGTCGTCCCCTTCATCTCCTGCCCCCAATCCCTCCCAGCATCAGAGTCTTTTCCAATGAGTCAACTCTTTGCATGAGGTGGCCAAAGTACTGGAGCTTCAGCTTTAGCATCATTCCTTCCAAAGAAATCCCAGGGCTGATCTCCTTCAGAATGGACTGGTTGGATCTCCTTGCAGTCCAAGGGACTCTCAAGAGTCTTCTCCAACACCACAGTTCAAAAGCATCAATTCTTCGGCACTCAGCCGTCTTCACAGTCCAACTCTCACATCCCTACATGGCCACAGGAAAAACCATAGCCTTGACTAGATGGACCTTAGTCGGCAAAGTAATGTCTCTGCTTTTGAATATACTATCTAGGTTGGTCATAACTTTTCTTCCAAGGAGTAAGTGTCTTTTAATTTCATGGCTGCAGTCATCATCTGCAGTGATTTTGGAGCCCCCCAAAAATAAAGTCTGACACTGTTTCTACTGTTTCTCCGTCTATTTCCCATGAAGTGATGGGACCGGATGCCATGATCTTCGTTTTCTGAATGTTGAGCTTTAAACCAACTTTTTTGCTCTCCTCTTTCACTTTCATCAAGAGGCTTTTTAGCTCCTCTTCACTTTCTGCCATAAGGGTGGTGTCATCTGCATATCTGAGGTTATTGATATTTCTCCCGGCAATCTTGATTCCAGCTTGTGTTTCTTCCAGTCCAGCGTTTCTCACGAAGTACTCTGCATATAAGTTAAATAAGCAGGGTGACAATATACAGCCTTGACGTACTCCTTTTCCTATTTGGAACCAGTCTGTTGTTCCATGTCCAGTTCTAACTGTTGCTTCCTGACCTGCATACAGATTTCTCAAGAGGCAGGTTAGGTGGTATGGTATCCCCATCTCTTTCAGAATTTTCCACAGTTTATTGTGATCCACACAGTCAAAGGCTTTGGCATAGTCAATAAAGCAGAAATAGATGTTTTTCTGGAACTCTTGCTTTTAACATGATCCAGCGGATGTTGGCCATTTGATCTCTGGTTCCTCTGCCTTTTCTAAAATCAGCTTGAACATCAGGGAGTTCACAGTTCATGTATTGCTGAAGACTGGCTTGGAGAATTTTGAGCATTACTTTACTAGTGTGTGAGATGAGTGCAATTGTGCAGTAGTTTGAGCATTCTTTGGCATTGCCTTTCTTTGGAATTGGAATGAAAACTGACTTTTTCCAATCCTGTGGCCACTGCTGAGTTTTCCAAATTTGCTGGCATATTGAGTGCAGCACTTTCACAGCATCATCTTTCAGGATTTGAAAGAGCTCAACTGGAATTCCATCACCTCCACTAGCTTTGTTCATAGTGATGCTTTCTAAGGCCCACTTGACTTCACATTCCAAGATGTCTGGCTCTAGATTAGTGATCACATCATCATGATTATCTGGGTCGTGAAGATCTTTTTTGTACAGTTCTTCTGTGTATTCTTGCAACCTCTTCTTAATATTTTCTGCTTTTGTTAGGTCCATACCATTTCTGTCCTTTATCGAGCCCATCTTTGCATGAAATGTTCCCTTGGTATCTCTGATTTTCTTGAAGAGATCTCTAGTCTTTCCCATTCTGTTCTTTTCCTCTATTTCTTTGCATTGATCTCTGAAGAAGGCTTTCTTATCTCTTCTTGCTGTTCTTTGGAACTCTGCATTCAGATGCTTATGTCTTTCCTTTTCTCCTTTGCTTTTCCCCTTCTTCTTTTCACAGCTATTTGTAAGGCCTCCCCAGACAACCATTTTGCTTTTTTGCATTTCTTTTCCTTGGGGATGGTCTTGATCCCTGTCTCCTGTACAATGTCACGAACCTCATTCCATAGTTCATCAGGCACTCTATCTATCAGATCTAGGCCCTTAAATCTATTTCTCACTTCCACTGTATAATCATAAGGGATTTGATTTAGGTCATACCTGAATGGTCTAGCAGTTTTCCCTACTTTCTTCAATTTGAGTCTGAATTTGGTAATAAGGAATTCATGATCTGAGCCACAGTCAGCTCCTGGTCTTGTTTTTGTTGACTGTATAGAGCTTCTCCATCTTTGGCTGCAAAGAATATAATCAATCTGATTTTGATGTTGACCATCTGGTGATGTCCCTGTGTAGAGTCTTCTCTTGTGTTGTTGGAAGAGGGTGTTTGCTATGGCCAGTGCATTTTCTTGGCAAAACTCTATTAGTCTTTGCCCTGCTTCATTCTGCATTCCAAGGCCAAATTTTCCTGTTACTCCAGGTATTTCCTGACTTCCTACTTTTGCATTCCAGTCCCCTATAATGAAAAGGACATCTTTTTGGGGTGTTAGTTCTAAAAGGTCTTGTAGGTCTTCATAAAACCGTTCAACTTCAGTTTCTTCAGCGTTATTGGTTGGGGCATAGACTTGGATAACTGTGATATTGAATGGTTTGCCTTGGAGACGAACAGAGATCATTCTGTCGTTTTTGAGACTGCATCCAAGTACTGCATTTCAGACTCTTCTGTTGACCATGATGCTACTCCATTTCTTCTGAGGGATTCCTGCCCACAGTAGTAGATATAATGGCCATCTGAGTTAAATTCACCCATTCCAGTCCATTTTAGTTCTCTGATTCCTGGAATGTCAATGTTCACCCTTGCCATCTCTTGTTTGACCACTTCCAATTTGCCTTGATTCATGGACTTGACATTCCAAGTTCCTATGCAGTATTGCTCTTTACAGCATCGGATCTTACTTCTATCACCAGTCACATCCACAACTGGGTATTGTTTTTGCTTTGGCTCTATCCCTTCATTCTTTCTGGAGTTATTTCTCCACAGATCTCCAGTAGCATATTGGGCACCTAATGACCTGGGGAGTTCCTCTTTTGGTATCCTATCATTTTGCCTTTTCATACCGTTCATGGTGTTCTCAAGGCAAGAATACTGAAGTGGCTTGCCATTCCCTTCTCCAGTGGACCACATTCTGTCAGAGGATGGAAAAATATATTCCATGCAAATGGGAAAGCTGAAGTAACAATCCTTATATCAGACAAAATAGACCTTAAAATAAAGAAGATTACAGGAGATAAGGAGGGACACCGCATAATGATCAAGGGGTCAATCCAAGAGGAAGACATAACAACTCTAAATATATATGCACCCAACACAGGAGCACCTCAATACATAAGACAAACATTAACAGACATAAAAGGAGAAATTGAAAGTAACACAATAATAGTAGGAGACTTTAACACCCCACTCACAACATTAGACAGATCATCAAAACAGAAAATTAATAAGGCAACAAAAGTTTTAAGTGATACATTAGATGAGATGGATCTCATTGATATCTTCAGGACATTCCATCCAAATGCAGAAAAATACACCTTCTTCTTCAGTGCACATGGAACATTCTCCAGGACAGACCACATCTTGGGTCACAAATCAAACCTCAGTAAATTTAAGAAAATTGAAATTGTATCAGGCATCTTCTCTGACCACAATCCTATGAAACTGGATATCAATTCAAGAAAAACAAAAATTGTAAGAAACAAACACATGAAGATTAAGTAACACATTTCTAAATAACCAACTGGTTACTAAAGAAATCAATAGGGAAATCAAAAAATTTCTAGAAACAAATGACAATGAAAACAACTCTGAACCTATGGGATGCAATGAAAGCAGTTCTAAGAGGGAAGTTTATAACAATAGAATCCTATCTCAAGAAATAAGAAAAACATCGAATAGACAACGTAACTTTACACCTAAAACAACTGGGAAAAGAAGAACAAAACAACCCCCAAAACTAGTAGAAGGTAAGAATCATAAAGATCCAAGCAGAAATAAGTGAAAAAGAAATGAAAGAAACAATAGTATAAATCTAAAAGCTGGTTCTTTGAAAAGATAAACAAAATTGACAAGTTTTTAGCCAGATTCAGCAAGAAAAAAAGAAGAATCAAATCAACAAAATTAGAAATGAAAAAGGAGAGTTTATAAAAGACAATTCAGAAACACAAAGGATTATAAGAGACTATTATGAACAACTACATGGCAATAAAATGGATAACCTGGAAGAAATGGACAGATTCTTAGTAAAGTGCAATCTTCCAAGACTGAACCAGGAAGACATAGAAAATATGAACAGTCCAATCACAAGCACCGAAATTGAAGCTGTAATCAAAAATCTCCCAAAAACAAAAGCTCAGGACCAGATAGCTTCACAAAAGAATTCTATCAAGCATTTAGAGAAGAGCTAATACCTATCCTTCTAAACCTCTTTCAAAAAATTTCAGAGGAAGGAACACTTCTAAACTCATTCTATGAGGCCACCATCACTCTGATACCAAAACCAGACAAACACAACACAAAAAAGGAAAACTACAGGCCAATATCACTAATGAACATAGATGCAAAAATCCTCAACAAAATTTTAGCAAACAAAATTCAGCAACACATCAAAAAGCTCATATACCACGATCAAGTTGGGTTTACTCCAGTAATGCAAGGATTCTTCAATATATGAAAATCAATGTGATATACCATATTAACAAATTGAAAGACAAAAAACCATATGGTCATCTCAATAGATGCAGAAAGAGCCTTTGACAAAATTCAGCACCCATTTATGATTAAAACTCTTCAAACAATGGGCGAAGAAGGAACCTACCTCAACATAGTAAAGGCCATATATTGTAAGCCACAGGAAACATTGTTCTCAATGGTGAAAAACTGAAAGCATTCCTCCTAAGATCAGGAACAAGACAAGGGTGTCTACTTTCACCACTATTATTGAACATAGTTCTGGAAGTCCTAGCTACAGCAATCAGAGAATAAAAAGAAATAAAAGGAATCCAGATCAGAAAAGAAGTAAAGCTGTCACTGTTTGCAGATGACATGATACTGTACATAGAAAACCATAAAAATAGTATCAGAAAATTACTAGAGCTAATCAGTGAATTTAGCAAAGTTGCAGGATACAAAATCAATACACAGAAATCGCTTGCATTTCTATATACTAACAATGAAAAATCAGAAAGAGAAATTAAGGAATCAATCCCATTCACTATTGCAACAAAAAAAATTAAATATCTAGGAATAAACTTACCTAAAGAGACAAAAAAACTGTACACAGAAAATTATAAGACACTAATGAAAGCAGTCAAAGATGACATAAACAGATGGAGAGATATTCCATGTTCCTGGGTAGGAAGAATCAATAGTGTGAAAATAACTATAGTATCAAATGCAATCTACAGATTCAATGCAATCCCTATCAAATTACCAATGACATTTTTCACAGAACTAGAACGAAAAATTTCACAATTCATATGGAAACACAAAAGACCCTGAATAGCCAAAGCAGTCTTGAGGAAGAAGAATCGAGCTGGAGGAATCAACCTTCCCAACTTCAGATTATACAGTAAAGCTACAGTCATCAAGACAGCATGGTACTGGCATAAAAACAGAAATATAGACCAATGGAATAAGATAAAAAGCCCAGAAATAAGCCCATGCACCTATGGGTACCTTATTTTTGACAAAGGAGGCAAGAATATAGCATGGGGCAAAGACAGCCTCTTCAATAAATGTGCTGGGAAAACTGGACAGCTACAGGTAGAAGAATGAAACTGGAACACTTCCTAACACCATACACAAAGATAAACTCAAAATGGATTAAAGGCCTAAATGTAAGTCCAGAAACTATAAAACTTTTAGAGGAAAGCATAGGCAGGACACTCAGGAACATAAATCAAAGCAATATCCTCTATGACCCACCTCCAAGAGTAATGGAAATAAAAACAGAAGGAAACAAGTGGGACCTGATTAAACTTAAAAGCTTTTGCACAGCAAAGGAAACTATAAGTAAGGTGAAAAGACAACCCTCAGAATGGGAGAAAATAATAGTAAATGAAAAGACTCACAAAGGATTAATTTCCAAAATATACAAGCAGCTCATACAACTCAATACCAGAAAAACAAACAACCCAATTAAAAAAATGGGAAAAAGACCTAAACAGACATTTCTCCAAAGAATACATATAGGTGGCTAACAAACACACGAAAAGATGCTCAGCATTGCTCATTACTAGAGAAATACAAATCAAAACTACAGTGAGATATCACCTCACACTTGTCAGAATGGCCATCATCAAAAAGTCTGTAAACAATAAATGCTGGAGAGGGTGTGGAGAAAAAGAAATGCTCTTGCACTGTTGGTGGGAATGTAAATTGATACAGCCACTATGGAAGACAGTATGGAGATTCCTTAAAAAACCAGGAATAAAAACACCATATGTCCAAGTAATCCCATTCCTAGGCATATACTCTGAGGAAAGCAAAATTGTAAAAGACACATGTATCCCATTGTTTATTGCAGCACTATTTACAATAGCTAGAACATGGAAGCAACCTAGATGTCCATTGACAGATGAATGGATAAAGAAGTGGTACATATACACAATGGAATAGTACTCAACCATAAGAAGAAATGCATTTGAGTCAGTTCTGATGAGGTGGATGAACCTAGGACCTATTAAACAGAATGAAGTAAGTCAGAAAGAGAAAGATATATCATATTCTAACACATATACAGAATCTAGAAAAATGGTACTGAAGAATTTATTTACAGGGCAGCAATGGAGAAACAGACATAGAGAATAGACTTATGGACATGAGGAGAGGGGAGGAGAGGGTGAGATGTATGGAAAGAGTAACATGGAAACTTACATTACCAAATGTAAAATAGATAGCCAATGGGAATTTGCAGTATGGCTCAGGAAACTCAAACAGGGGCTCTGTATCAATCTAGAGGGGTGGAGTGGGGCAGGAGATGGAAGGGAGGTTCAAAAAGGAGGGGAAATATGTATACCTATGGCTGATTCATGTTGAGGTTTGACAGATAACAACAAAATTCTGTAAAGCAATTATCCTTCAATAAAAAAATAAATTAAAAAATATAAAAAGAATACTAGTTGAAGGCTTTGCTCACCTTGATATGCTAGGTACAGAGGGAAGCAGTGAACTGAAGTCCCTACTCTCAAAGTTCCTGCTCTCAGTGGAAATTTCGTTTCAGAGTGTTGAAACAAAAGGTCAATGCTACCTTCAGAAAAAAACCAGGTACAATTTGGTTGTATTTACTTTTTTAGACATGTCACATTGATATTGCTTTTTCCATTATTTTGTTGAACTTTACAGAAGTCCTCTACTGGCCAGTAGTGCTAAGTAATTTCCATAAAATATTTATATTTAAATATCTAGAAATGCTGTTTGATAGAGTATTCTTTTATATTCTTTCTTGAACTTTACTAGCCTCGGAATTTCCCTAAATACTATCCACTAGATGAAGAGGCATGTCACAAGGGGAGACTTTTGTTATAAAATAAAATTGTGTGTAAAATAACTTTATAACCCAAAATATACTTCATATAGCAGTTTTACAAATGTAATTTTAAAATAGTCAGTGGAATCCTTTCCAAAGATTTCAGCGAAAGTAAAAATGAAAACACATGAAAAGATGCTCAACATCACTCATTATTAGAGAAATGCAAATCAAAACCACAATGAGGTACCACTTCACACCAGTCAGAATGGCTGTGATCCAAAAATCTGCAAGCAATAAATGCTGGAGAGGGTGTGGAGAAAAGGGAACCCTCCTACACTGTTGGTGGGAATGCAAACTAGTACAGCCACTATGGAGAACAGTGTGGAGATTCCTTAAAAAATTGCAAATAGAACTACCTTATGACCCAGCAATCCCCCTGCTGGGCATACACACCGAGGAAACCAGAATTGAAAGAGACACATGTACCCCAATGTTCATCGCAGCACTGTTTATAATAGCCAGGACATGGAAAAAACCTAGATGTCCATCAGCAGATGAATGGATAAGAAAGCTGTGGTACATATACACAATGGAGTATTACTCAGCCGTAAAAAAGAATTCATTTGACTCAGTTCTGATGAGATGGATGAAACTGGAGCCGATTATACAGAGTGAAGTAAGCCAGAAAGAAAAACACCAATACAGTATACTAACACATATATATGGAATTTAGGAAGATGGCAATGATGACCCTGTATGCAAGACAGGGAAAGAGACACAGATGCGTATAATGGACTTTTGGACTCAGAGGGAGAGGGAGAGGGTGGGATGATTTGGGAGAATGACATTCTAACATGTATACTATCATGTAAGAATTGAATCGCCAGTCTATGTCTGACGCAGGATGCAGCATGCTTGGGGCTGGTGCATGGGGATGACCCAGAGAGATGTTATGGGGAGGGAGGTGGGAGGGGGGTTCATGTTTGGGAACGCATGTAAGAATTAAAGATATTAAAATTAAAAAAAAAAGAAAAAAGAAAATGAAGTCACTCAATAATGTCCAACTCTTTGCAACCCCAAGGACTGTAGCCTACCAGGCTCCTCTGTCCATGGTTTTTTCCAGGCAAGAGTACTGAAGTGGGTTGCCATTTCTTTCTCCATCCAAAGATTTCAGTACAGAAAGCTAAATTCTATGGGAAAGTATGCTTTCCTTAAAAATCTATTTCAGTTGAAATCATGATGTATTATGTTCAAAGCAAGGAAATAATCTTGGCATTAGAAATAGGGTGCTCTTCTTGTTCCAAAATACATTCACATATATTTTGGAAAACAAATCATAATTTCATTGAATATGACCAAGTTCTAAAATTTCCTTGTTTAAAAATGTGCAAATTGGCAAATATGCAGTGAAAGTTGGGTTGCTTTAAACCAAAGAAAATAAACAATCCATGACCCCATCTAAAGGTCTTTTTGAGAAAGGCTGACTTTGGGACTTTTAATAATGCTACATTGCTGATTATTGCTGTAATATTAGTTGTTGACTATTAAGTTGTCAATAACAGTTGGGGAGGGAGGGATTCATTCTGCTCAGGCAAATCAAAATCCTAAATACACATTTGTTGAGTGCTCAGGTATTCTGTGCATTGAGACAGGGTCTTGAGCCACAGAGTTCAAAAGACTCAAAAGTTCTTGATGCAGAGAAAATTTCTTTCCTCGATATCTATCTAGGGAACATATATGGATCTAAATGTGTTGTACTGTATACATGGCTGTGAACACTGATCAATACCCATCCTGTCCTACTTGTTTTAGGAAAGTGGCTTACTTTTTTAGGTTTCAATAATCCTTTTGTTTAGCATTGCTAAGAAGTGAAGTGTCATATTAACAAATTTTCTAATATTTTGAATAACAGATCTTGGTCATTAGTCAGTGTTCTTTTTAAGCAAAGAGAAATTCCTCTTTGTATCTGAATATAGGGAACTGGACATTTCCCTCCTGTCAGATGGGATAGGGAAGGGCGGGTCAAGAAGCCCACTGCCAATAGATTATTTATTTTGTTTGCCCATCCAGCAACACTGCAGTGGGTGGTCATGGAGAGCATGAACAAAAATGCTGTATGCTTCTCATGTATTATCTGCTCAGCATCTGCCTGTAACTGCCAGTAGAGAGTAGCAGCCTCTTCTCTTCTTTAGAATGTCTCTAAGTGCCCCATTCTAATTCCCATGACCCCATTCTTTCCCAGTCAACACCATAACTTAAGAGACTTGACAAAGTTCATTATCAGTCCAACTTTCATAGTTATCCAGCCAACTATAGCATCACATTTTGGTTTTGATTTTCAGGTATCTCAACCATGTAGCTACAAGAAATAAAAGGTTGTTTCAGGACACTCCTAAAGGCTCTTTGTTTCTCTGACTTCTTGAGAATTTCAAAGCTTTCCTTCTATAAGCTGCAATGTTATATATTCAGCTCCCTGGTCCTTGTTGTCAGACTTTCTATGAAACTTTCTGTTGTAATAGTCATTTAGTCTTCCAGTGCTTAATTCTCTCTAGATACTTAATTCTAGGCAACTAGAAGTGGAAATTTAAGGAATGCTTTGCCATGGCATGCTGTGTACCAAAAGTCTTAATTTTTACTAGCAATGAGGTTATTAATTCTTTTAACTTCCTTTAGATCACAGAACATATCCCAGATTCTCTTCTTTGAGGTTCTATTTTACTGAAGCTGCTGCCAATACTAAATGTTCTAACAGCCAGAGTTTTATGATTAAAGCAGGAACCACCCTCTATATTTCAAACATGGAGAGTTTCATAAGAGGAAAGTAAGGACCTACAAACCATCTTGAAAGGCCAGGGGATCAGAATCAGAGAAGCCATTTCCAAGAGTGCCATTCTGAAACACTGAAGTGGGTGAATCTTAAGAGCTCACTGAGACACCACTGAGAATCCTATATCTGCTGATTTGTCTGTATGAGAGGTTGGTAAACTATGGCCATGGGAAAAACTGACCTGGCTGTTTTTGTGCAATGTGTGGGTGAAGAATAGATTTATTATTTTAAATGATAGAAAAAAATCAATATTTTGTGAGATGTAATTACATGGAATCCAATTTCAGTGTCCATAAATAAAGGTTTATTGAAACACAGCTATACTCACTTGTTTGTCTATTATTTATGGCTGCTTTTGCTTTACAGTGACAGAGTACAGTAGTTGTGACAGACACTGGCCTGCAAACACTAAACCATTTGCTATCTAGCCCTTTACAGAAAAGATTTGTTGATTCTTGGTCTATGGAGCTGACTGCAAGTACTTCTGCCAAATAATGACTTCTCTTTCTCTTCTACTTTCCAAGTTTAATGAAAATGTCTCATTGGCAAATCCTCATCATCACGTGGGGAAAGTAATTTTGAGAAATGTCACTCTTGAGTTCTCTTCTGGATTGCAGAGAAGCAGTAGTCCTGTGTTGACAACAAGCACTTGAGAATAGTCATAGTATGGTTGGTAATCCCCAAGACCACTTTTATGTTAAATGATCAGCCAGAAGGACTCACAGAACTCAGAAAAGCTATTATATTCACTCTTATAGTTTATTACGGCAAAGGGATACAGATGAAAAGCAGCAGAAGTAAAAAGATCAGAAGGCAGAGTTTAGGGTAGAACACACATGAGTTTCTAAGTGACTTCTCCCAGTAGAGTTACACAGTGTTTAATTTTCCCAGAAGTTACATGTCACAACATACACGAAGTATTTTCTATCATGGAGACTCAACTAAATCATGGTGTCTCTGGTTTTTATTGGGGATAAATTGGGATGATTGGGATGATTGCCAATGCGGGTGACCTTATTTATTCAATCTTCAGCCCCTTTAAGAGTCAACTGGTTACTATTAATATATGGCACACCACACACCCCCTTAAATAAATACAAATTGTCAGCATAAATTATCTGGAGTGGCCCAAGGTCCTAGAAAAATGGAGATACTCTTTTTAGGCAGGATGGTGCAAGGTGTTAGAGATTCTCTCTCAGGAACCAGACAAGGACCAAACTTTTCATTGGAATGTGCAAGATTTGGACAACCTAGGCCTGTTGAGATAATCCTTTATTCCAGTAATCAGTTCAGTTCAGTCGCTCAGTCATGTCCGACTCTTTGGGACCCCATGAAGTGCGGCACGCCAGGCTTCCCTGTCCATCACCAACTCCTGGAGTTGACCCAAACTCATGTCCATTGAGTTGGTGATGCCATCTAACCATCTCATCCTCTGTCGTCCCCTTCTCCTGCCCTCAATTTTTCCCAGCATCAGGATCTTTTCAAATGAGTCAGCTCTTCGCATCAGGTGGCCAAAGTATTGGAGTTTCAGCTTTAGCATCAGTCCTTCCAATGAACACCCAGGACTGATCTCCTTTAGGATGGATTAGGTGGATCTCCTTGCAGTCCAAGGGACTCTCAAGAGTCTTCTCCAACACCACACTTCAAAAGCATCAATTCTTTGGTGCTCAGCTTTCTTTATAGTCCAACTCTCACATCCACACATGACTACTGGAAAAACCATAGCCTTGACTAGATAGACCTTTGTTGGCCAAGTAATATCTTTGCTTTTTAATATGCTGTCTAGGTTGGTCATAACTTTCCTTCAAAGGAGTAAGCATCTTTTAATTTCATGGCTGCAATCACCATCTATAGTGATTTCGGAGCCCCCCCAAAATAAAGTCAGCCACTGTTTCCACTGTTTCCCCATCTATGTGCCATGAAGTGATGGGACCAGATGCCATGATCTTTGTTTTCTGAATGTTGAGCTTTAAGCAAACTTTTTCACTCTCCTCTTTCACTTTCATCAAGAGGCTCTTTAGTTCTTCCCTTTCTGCCATAAGGGTGGTGTCTTCTGCATATCTGAGGTGATTGATATTTCTCCTGGCAATGTTGATTCCAGCTTGTGCTTCATCCAGCCCATCATTTCTTATGATGTACTCTGCATATAAGTTAAATAAGCAGGGTGACAATGTACGGCCTTGGCATACTCCTTTTCCTATTTGGAACCAGTCTGTTGTTCCATGTCCAGTTCTAACTGTTGCTTCCTGACTGGCATACAGGTTTCTCAAGAGGCAGGTCAGGTGGTCTGGTATTCCCATCTCTTTCAGAATTTTCCATAGTTTACTGTGATCCATGGAGAAGGAAATGGCAACCCACTCCACTCTTCTTGCCTAGAGAATCCTATGGACAGAGGAGCCTGGTGGGCTGCCGTCTATGGGGTTGCACAGAGTTGGACACAACTGAAGCAACTTAGCATGCATGCATGCATTGGAGAGGGAAATGGCAACCCACTCCAGTACAGTCAAAGGCTATGGCATAGTCAATAAAGCAAAAATAGACATTTTTCTGGAACTCTCTTGCTTTTTCAATGATCCAGCAGATGTTGGCAATTTGATCTCTGGTTCCTCTGCCTTTTCTAAAACCAGCTTGAACATCTGAAAGTTCATGGTTCGCGTATTAATGAAGCCTAGCTTGGAGAATTTGAGCATTACTTTACTAGAGTGTGAGATGAGTTCAATTGTGCTGTAGTTTGAACATTCTTTGGCATATCCTTTCTTTGGGATGGGAATGAAAACTGACCTTTTCCATTCCTGTGGCCACTGCTGAGTTTTCCAAATTTGCTGGCATATTGAGTGCAGCACTTTCACAGCATTATCTTTCAGAATTTGAAATAGGTCAACTGGAATTCCATCACCTCCACTAGCTTTGTTTGTAGTGATGGTCCCTAAGGCCCACTTGACTTCACATTCCAGGATGTCTGGCTCTAGGTGAGTGATCGTACCATCATGATTATCTGGGTCATGAAGCTCTTTTTTGTACAGTTCTGTGTATTCTTGCCACCTCTTCTTCTGCTTCTGTTAGGTCCATACCATTTCTGTCCGTTATCGAGCCCATATTTGCATGAAATTTTCCCTTGGTATCTTTAACTTTCTTGAAGAGATCTCTAGTCTTTTTCATTCTATTGTTTTCCTCTGTTTCTTTGCGTTGATAGCTGAGGAAGGCTTTCTTATCTCTCCTTGCTATTCTTTGAAACTCTGCATTCAAATGGGTATATCTTTCCTTTCCTCCTTTGCTTTGTGCTTCTCTTCTTTTCTCAGCTATTTGTAAGGCCTCATTAGACAGCCATTTTGCTTTCTTGCATTTCTTTTCCATGGGGATGGTCTTGATCCCTGTCTCCTGTACAATGTCACGAACCTCAGTCCATAGTTCATTAGGCACTCTATCTATCAGATCTAGTCCCTTCAATATATTTCTCACTTCCACTGTATAATCATAAGGGATTTGATTTAGGTCATACCTGAATGGTCTAGTGGTTTTCCCCACTTTCTTCAATTTAGGTCTGAATTTGGTAATAAGGAGTTCATGATCTGAGCCACAGTCCACTCTTGGTCTTGTTTTTGCTGACTGTATAGAGCTTCTCCATCTTTGGCTGCAAAGCATATAATCAATCTGAGTTTGGTGTTAGCCATCTAAAGACTCACTGAAATCTGGATATCTAGGAATGTCAGAGACTATCCAATGAATCCTCCTTTTTTTATAGATTAAAAAAGTAGAGGCTTTGGAATCAAATAGATGTGGTTTAAATCCCAATTTCATTGCTTACAAGCCGCATCGTCTTGAAAAGTCATTTAACTTCTTTAGGCCCATTTTTTTTCCCCTCACAGATTGATAATTAATACAATCATAATAAGGACTAAGTGGTGAGAAAAATTCTTAAGTCAGATTAGCGGTCAAAACATGGTGGGTATAGACACAGGAGACACTCCCTGTACCCCCTGATTCAATCTACAACTAAGACATGCATAACTCAGCGAAGACATTCATAACTCAGCCAAGGTGTTCCGACACAGCAGGATGCCAGAGAGATCCTTACATGTGTACATCTGAAGTTAGGGGGCTGGAGCACATGGAAGAGGCAGAACTGGGGAATAGGAGGCAGTGCCAGTGATCCTGGCCCCCAGTCATGGAAACTGAGCCCACAGCCCCAGAAAACTCATAGCAGCAGAAGAGTAGGCACAGATGACTTTAGCCTCCTGGCCACAACAGCACCCATGGCACAGGGAACTGGGCAGCAGTGGTGGCAGGATCTATGACCCTGGTTCTTCCAGCTGCTGTGGCACCCGAGACTCTAGCATCCCTTCCCAGGGCATCAGGCTTGTGATCCCAACCACCCTAGATACACAGCAGACACCCCTGACCCTTGTTCCCTCCCCACCAACCTCCCCCTTCTGCACTGTCAGTGCCCACAACCCAAGTGACCTTAGGCATGGTGGAGGTGCCTGCCAACCTGGTGCCTTCAGAGGCAGCATCAGGGTCAGCAGCAGCACTAGCAACAGCAGCAGCAGCAACAACAAGGCACTAGCAATCCTGGAAGCACAAGTCCTTGCAACTTCTGGCAGAGGTGATGGAGGGTGGAACGTGTTGATTCTCAAATACAGCCAGAGGCAACTCAGGGAAGAGAAACCAGAGCTTGTGCTATAGAACCACCAACTTAAAAGAAGAGAAAGTCCTATAATTATCAACCTGTTAATTTTCAGAATTAAATTAAACAGTGATTCACCTAAATAAGAAATGTGTTCCCTACTTCAAATGAAGCTGTCAGAGAAACAACTCACCAAGCACCATGAAAAATCACAGTAACACAGTGTTGCGAAAAGAAACCAACAATTCTCCTGAAGCCAAACTTTGTCATGAAGTGTTGTGATCTAACAGAGAATTCAAAATAGCTGTTGTGAAGAAACTCAATGAGCTAAAAGAAAACAAGAAAACTCAGAAAGGTAGTTCACTGAGTTCAGGAGTAAAATGAATGAACAGAATGAATATGTCACCAAAGAGGCAGAAATGCTAAAAAAACAAAAACACAAACCTGGAAGTTCTGGAGCTGAAGAACTCAGTACAGTAAGTCCCCTACATGTGAACCTTCAAGTTGCAACCTTTCAAAGACGCAAACCTGTTCGTATGTTCAATTACATAAGTTAGGGCATGTGTTTGGCTTACATTGTCACATGTGTGCATGTTCCACAAGTGGTTGTGCTTTTGTGTGCTTTACTGTACAGGACTATAGAAGGCACAATAGTACAGTATCTTTATTTCAAGCCCAGGATGTCCACAAGCAAGTGTAAAAGCAGTGGTATATAGCCGATTGTGTAAATTCAGTATCTAGGCTAAGTCTGTTGGACTTATCAACAGATTTGACTTAAAAATGGAGCTCATTTGTATGTAGAGGGCTTACTGTAAATGAGATGAAGAATGCATTGGAAATAGAGCAAATGATATGGAAGATAGAAGTAGCCAGCTTGAAGAAATAATCTAGAAGCAGAACCTGCCTCCGCCTTTCTGCTCTTCCCGGTGACCCCTTCACCCCCACGCTCAGTCCTGTCAGGGCTCAGTGCTCCCACATCCCATCAGGCCCCTATGTGGCCTCCGGGTTGGTTCGAGGGTGTCCGTCCTTTTTGACTGCACTTTCATTGCCATTGGTCCTGGGCTTGCCCTCTGCATTGCACCATCATCACTGAGTCTTTGAGCATCATCTTCCTCACCGTCAGAGCTTTCTTCTGCTTGTGTCTCTGTGGCTTTCCTCCCTAGTTTGGTTCATGACAGCAACCATTACTGACAACTAAGATGGACCAATACAGAAATATCTGCTGATCTTAGGAGTGTTAGTCTCAGTCCTTATCCAAGAAATGTTCTGGTTTGCATATTATGAACTTAAAAGAGCCGGTGAAGGTTTGAAGAGTATAAACCCAGATGAAACAGCACCCTCGGTGGATCGCTGGCTTATGTTTCTGGCTTGGGCTTTGGAATCATGAGTGGAATATTTTCCTTTGTAAATACCCTGACTCTTTGGGGCCAGGCACAGTGGGCATTCATGGAGCCCCTCCCCAGTTCTTCCTAAATTCAGCCTTTAGGATACTGGTTATCACCTTGCTGCACGTGTTCTGGGGCACTGTGTCTTCTGATGGCTTTGCGGAGAAAACATGGTACCACTTTCTTAAAGCTCCTTCCTCTGCTGGTGTCAGCCTGGACCATCACAAATCCCCATTACGATTAAATCTGAAGTCAGCATACATAATCATGATTCTTATGGGCATCCGGGCATTCTTTGTTTTTGGAGGCAGCTGGCAAAGCCTGACACTCTGCCATCTCTGCCAAGACATGGACTTGCTTCTCTTCAATCAGCACTCAGATAATCTGTGAGAACCAGCACTTACCAAACAGTAAACTGCCTTTTTCTAAAAGTCCCCTTTTCTTGTGGAATTTGGAAAAAACAAAACTATCTAGATACAAATGGCTTTCATACAATGGCTTTCTGTAAGGGATGTATCAGTGGTGTAGAGCCTGGCTGCACATTAGAATCATCTGGGGAAACAGAGAATATACTGATTTTTGGGCTCTACCCTCCAGATTTAATTGATCTAGGCATTTGATAATTTTGTAAAGCTTCCTAGATGACTCTGAGGTGCAACCAGGCTGATAACCATCGATGTCCAAATAGGAACTTCCTAAGAACATCGTAACTGAGTAAGAATCAATGTTTAGCTATCTCCTAACTCAGCTTGTACTAAGCAAGTATGTACCTGAATGTCAAATCCTGGTTAGCCTTTGTCTTTTTTAAGTTCTGAAGCAGCAAAAGGCTAGAGGACTGTCATGTCTTCACATGTTTCACTAGCATCCTGTTTTATGAGGATATGGTAGGGTATGCTTCTAACTACAGTGATAAATTGCACTGACTTACGATGATCATTTAGCCAAAGTAAGCTATTGATTAATTAATTGGAGTATTTTTCTGTAGTTTTTCCATTTTGAAGGTAGATTCCATCTCTTTAACTAAAATCCAATCATTTTCTGACGTCCTGGGAAGATATTATAAAAACAAGAACTTTTGTGCCACTTCTGCGAGTCTTTCTCCGGCGTACGTCTTTTCATGGGCTTCACCCCAGGGCAGTGTTTGCCAGCTGAATGCGAGTTGCTGGACTAGTTGCAGTAGAGCGCATAGTTCTGCCTCTAAGCAGTTCTACAGATTTCTGAGTGATGTATCCTGAGGCAGATTTCACTGGACTGGTGCAAGTTTACTGAAAGCAGGAAGAAGACAAGCCAATAGGGTGGTGTTAGTATTGCTGCTGTAACACTAACTAGCACTCTCCCCCAATGGTATAGTGGAAAAGCGGCAAATGTCTTAAATTGCCAAGTTCATGCTTTTACATATTCCATCTAATTTTAGATCTAGGGTTTTGGTAGTAGATACAGCATTCCCTTCATAGGAATATCTAAGATGTTTGCTCAACTTCCAAGCGATTCCTTTGGTTTCCTTTATATAAAGAGTAATTGTGCCTTTACTAACTAGAAGTTGTTCCCAGTTGATGGTTTTTAGGGAACTAATGGTGTGAAATGGAAATTCCCTACACATTAAAGTGAGAACTTCTGTAAATCCTCTGTGTGCAGTAGAGCATCCAAAGGACATAAAAGCAGTTAAGAGAGCTTAGCAGTGACATGTGGGGTGGAAACATTTGACCGTACTGTGATGAGGAAGAATAATGGACAGGTTTAAAATGGAAAAGCAGCCAGTATTTTGGGCTAGTCATACATCTTTCCAGGGACCAGCACCTTATGCGGGAACTAGAGCTTTATCAATGAAATCTCACTTTTAAATTATTATAATTTTTCAATCTAGGTATTCAGGAAGAGTAGGTTTTTTAGCAAGGCTGTGAACAACCCCGTAAGCAAGTATAGTTATTCCTCTAAAGTTTACTTCAGCACTAATACCAATGCCTCCGGGCTTCTGTGATAGCTCAGTGGTAAGGGAACTGCCTGCTAATACAGGAGACAGGGGTTCGATCCCTTGTCCAGGAAGATCCCACATGCCGCGGGGCAACTAAGTTCAAGTGCCGCAACTACTGAGCCTGTGCGCTAGAGCCCTCTATCCACAACGACTGAAACCCGAGTGCCCTCGAGCCTGTGCTCCACAAGTGAAACCGCTGCAATGAGAAGCCCGAGTACCACAGCCAGAGAAAGCCCACACGCAGCAATGAAGACCTAGCGCAGCCAAAAACAAGAATAAAAATAAATTATAAAAAAATACCAATGTTTCCACTGGGGGTTGCAACTGTCCACCTTTATGCTAGATTTTCTTTAGACTAGGTGAGTGATAGAAGCAGAGAAGGCAATGGCACCCCACTCCAGTACTCTTGCCTGGAAAATCCCATGGATGAAGGAGCCTGGTGGGCTGCAGTCCATGGGGTCTCTGAGGGTTGGACATGACTGAGCGACTGAACTGAACTGAACTGAAGTGTAGAAATAGCTGAGAATATTAATATTGCTCATACTTGAGCTCTGAGGATGTCCTCTGTGTATTAATAGTTTAATATTAAGTAAAGAATCTGGGATATTGTGAAATTGCATGTGTGAAAACATCTCAAGTAAGAAGAAAGAAATTTTTTTTTATGGTGACTGTTATCCTAGTTCAGGAAATTATTTAATACTCCCTGATTATCTGTGAATTTGAGAGCATTGTCCTAGTCAGCTTAGGAATTATTGTTGCGAATAGTCATGCTTTGCCTGATGCCAAGGAAGCCCAGAGAGGGAGTAGTCTTCCTCTCTTGCTGTGTATATATTGAGATATGCTCTTTCCCCCCTTTTTTGCATTTGTTATCTATTATGAGCTTTATGCTAGTGAACTCCCGGAGTTGGTGATGGACAGGGAGGCCTGGTGTGCTGCGATTCATGGGGTCACAAAGAGTCAGACACAACTGAGTGACTGAACTGAACTGAACTGAATTGATGAGCTTTATGAGCCCTGATTGTATTTGGAGAAGAGGTGGTGGTGTTAATCTGGTTTTCTTCCACACAAGGCTTTCCCTCTCAATTTGGAGGGAAGTGTGGCTCGAGTTAAAAGTTGACCTTGAAATGCAAATGTTGTTGCCACACTTCGCTATGTTGCCATGTGAAAAATAGAGATTGATTCTGGCTCTCTAATAAACTTGTATTCATTTTGTATTCATTTGGATGAGTAGTTGTAACTGAAGAAGCGTTGTTACCCTTGATCCTGGCTTGCCTGACTGGCGGTATACTAGGAGCAGCCTCTTTTAGAGCATCTTGGTGAAAACATGGCTAAAAGGAATAAATGGTATCTGCCGACTGTAGAGAAAGTGGCTTTTGTTCCCAGTGTTAATATTTTTTGCTTAAGCACATTTCAATGTTTGCTGAGAGTGGCAGATGTACATCAAAAATGCTGGGTGTTTTTATCCGTAGAGTTGGTGTGGATGGACAGTGGTGACAGAAGTTGCCTCCTCCCTGCTACTCTTCCCTCTCACCTCTCACCTCAAACTAGCCCCACGATGGGATCGGCAGTCGGAGTGGGCCTGTGGGCCCCCGGGAAGCCAAGGTAGCAGCCTGTCTGGGGCATCTGTACCCTGCCTCCTGAGTAGAGCTTCTTGCGAGTGCTGGCTCTCTGTTGGCTAAGATTTTCCTGGGCCCTACCATTCCAAACTGCAGGTGGATAAAGTAGATGTCACAAGAAAACACTTTTAATGTTCTTTGGTTGGAACACTTTGTTTATGATTGAAATGTTTATGTTTCTCATCTAATAAGCATTACTTAATTGCATTACATTTTAGTGTTCATTTTATTTTTAAAATTTATTTATTTATTCTTGATGGTGCTGGGTCTTGAGTGGTAAGTGATGGCTGTGTGGCACTGGAGTGGCAGAGAGGAGATACCCCACGTCCAAGGTAAGAGAAACTCCAGTAAGACAGTAGGTGCTGAGAGAGGGCATCAGAGGGCAAGCAGACTGGTACCACAATCACAGAAAACTAACCAATCCGATCACATGCACTACAGCCTTGTCTAACTCAATGAAACTAAGCCATGCCGTGTAGGGCCACCCAAGATGGATGGGTCATGATGGAGAGTTCTGACAAAATGTGGTCCACTGGAGAAGGAAATGGCAAACCACTTCAGTATTCTTGCCTTGAGAATCCCATGAACAGTATGAAAAGGCAGAAAGTTAGAGTTCCAACATCTGCTGGATCATCAAAAAAGCAAGAGAGTTCCTGAAAAACATCTATTTCTGCTTTATTGACTATGCCAAAATCTATGACTATGTGGATCACAATAAACTGGGAAATTCTGAGATGGGAATACCAGACCACCTGACCTGCCTCTTGAGAAATCTGTATGAAGATCAGGAAGCAACAGTTAGAACTGGACATGGGACAACAGACTGGTTCCAAATAGGAAAAGGAGTATGTCAAGGCTGTATATTGTCACCCTGCTTATTTAACTTATATGAAGTGTACATCATGAGAAATGCTGGGCTGGAGGAAGCACAAGCTGGGATCAATATTCCCTGAAGAAATATCAACCTCAGATATGCAGAAGACACCACCCTTATGGCAGAAAGTCAAGAAGAACTAAAAAGCTTCTTGATGAAAATGAAAGAGGAGAGTGAAAAAGTTTGCTTAAAGCTCAACATTCAGAAAACTAAGATCATGGCATCCGGTCCCATCACTTTACGGCAAATACATGGGGAAACAGCGGAAACAGTGGCTGACTTTATTTTTTAGGGCTCCAAAATCACTGCAGATGGTGATTGCAGCCATGAAATTAAAAGACCCTTACTTCTTGGAAGGAAAGTTATGACCTATCTAGACAGCATATTAAAAAGCAGAGACATTACTTGGCCAACAAAGGCTCATCTAGTCAAGGCTATGGTTTTTCCAGTAGTCATGTATGGATGTGAGAGTTGAACGTTGAAGAATTGATGCTTTTGAAGTGTGGTGTTGGAGAAGACTCTTGAGAGTCCCTCGGACTGCAAGGAGATCAGTCCTGGGTTTTCATTGGAAGGACTGATGTTGAAGCTGAAACTCCAATACTTTGGCCACCTGATGCGAAGAGCTGACTCATTTGAAAAGACCCTGGTGCTGGGAGGGATTGGGGGCAGGAGGAGAAGGGGATGACAGAGGATGAGATGGCTGGATGGCATCACCAACACAATGGACATGAGTTTGGGTAAACTCTGGGATGGACAGGGAGGCCTGGGGTGCTGCATTCCATGGGGTCACAAAGAGTCAGACACGACTGAGCAACTGAACGGAACTGAACTGTGCTGGGTCTCTGTGGCTGTGAGTGGGCTTTCTCTTGCTGCAGTGAGCAGGGGGCTGCTCTCTATTGTAGTGTGCATGCTCCTCCTGTGGAGCACAGGCTCCTGGGGCATGGGCTTCAGGAGCTGTGGTGCGCAGTCTCTAGAGCTTCGGCTCGGTAGTTGTGGTGCATGGGCTTAGCTGCCCTGTGGCAGGTGGAATCCTTTCAGACCAGGGAGCAAATCAGTGTCCGCTTCATTGGCAGGCGGATTCTTATTCAGTGCCACCAAGGAAGTACACAGGTTAGTGTTTAGATGGATAGGTACTATCTCTATGTACAATAGATACTTCCACTTGGCAATACACTCACACATAAAAAGATAATTTGAAACAACAAAAGCATAAAAGTCATAAGCAAAAGAATGAAATTATACCACTGTGTTACATCATACACAAAAAGTAACGCAAGATGAATTAAAGACAAATATAAGTCCCCAAACCATAAAACTCCTAGCAGAAAACATAGGCAGTGTACTCTTTGTCATCAGTTTTAGCAGCATCTTTTTGGATGTGTCTCCTCAGGCAAGGGAAACACCAGCAAAAATAAACAAATGGGACTACATCAAAATAAAAAGTTTCTGTACACCAAAGGGAACCATCAACAATTTGAAAGATAACCTATCTTATCCAAGAAAGGGTTAATGTCCAAAATAAAGAAGTCATACAACTGAACAATGTAAGAACAAACAACTGATTAAAAATTAAGCAGAGGATCCAAATAGACATTTTTCCAAGGAAGATATATAAGCGGCCAACAGCACATGAAAATATGCTTAACATCACTAACTGTTATGGAAATGCCAATCAAAACCACAATGAGATATCATAACACGCATGTTAGAGTGGCTATTATTAAAAAGACAAGAAATAGCAAGTGTTGGATGGGATGTAGAGAAAAGGGAGCCTTGTGCACGAGCAGTGGAAATGTAAATTGATGCAACCATTGTGGAAAACAGGAGGGAGGTTCCTCAAAAATTAAAAATAGAACTGCCATTTCGCTGTTGGGCATTGCAGTGAAATGGCAGTTCTATTTCAGTTATCTCCTCATGCGTGCCCTCCTATTTGTGAAAGCTGGAAAAACTAAAGTTAAATACTCATTAGGTGCAGTTGGCTTGCTCTGACACCATTTACAGGGTTGGAAATCCCAGTTTCACATTAGAGCTCTGAGCCAGAATGAAGACTATTTCTGGCAGTGTTTTAACATGGGATGTTTTAACATTTAAAATGTTTTCACAGTAACTACCATCAGGAGTACAATATTATGGTTATCCTGTGGCCAGTTAATTGTTTTAAAAGACACTTTCTTCAGGGAATAAGCATTACACTGAGGGATGCATTGTCACAACAACAAAAATCATGTTTAGCATGTTTTGACTGTGAAAACTTTAGAACATTAAGCACAGTTTTCCCATTCTCAAATTTTTCCAGACAATGAGATATCTGTGCATTTGGGAGTAGGCAGAGAATTGACTGACCTCTTGAACTAATAAAATGAGATGAGGGGAGGGGGATGAAGGTGCCTGTCCCATTTTTGTAAGGTGATGCCACTTACCTAAAGAAGGGCAAAAGTAAAAGTATACCCAATACAACTTAATTTGCACATTAGCTTTCTTCTGAAGAATTTTAAATGGCTTCATAATTAATTTCTTATCACCACATATTTCTTTGAAATATAGCTATCTATTCCTTTACCTTTTCAGCCAGTAAATATTTTTGAATGCCCATGTTATGTTGAGTCACTAGGCTTCTATGAATTCCTTCTAGAGTATTTTTAAATTTAAATGATTATGTTATCATATGTGAAACGAATCGCCAGTCCAGGTTTGATGCACGATACAGGATGCTTGAGGCTGGTGCACTGGGATGACCCAGAGGGATGGAATGGGGAAGGAGGTGGGAGGGGGGTTCAGGATGGGGAACACATGTACACCTATGGCGGATTCATGTCAATGTATGGCAAAACCCATACAATATTATTAAGTAATTGGCCTCCAATTAAAATAAATAAATTAAAAAAATATAAAGTAAATGATTATGTTGTCATTGTTGGTTTATTCCTTATATCTTCTAGGCCGTTGTTAAATGTGTAAAATATTCCTTACATTTTCTCTATTCTATTTCCAATATTCTGAAACTTCCTTACTGTCATTACTCTCAATTCTTTTTCAGATGGGTTGCCTGGAAGGACAGGATGGCGGGAGGGCAGGGAGGCTAGGGAGGAAGCAGAGTTAGGTATAATTATGGCTGATTCCCTGTTGTTGTATGACAGAAACCAACACAACATTGTAAAAATTAAATTGAACAAAAAAGAGTTGCTATGCTAGATGCTGTTGACATAAGTGTGAAAATCCATCATCCTTGACTACAGGCCTGTAGAACTGCCATCTAGTGGAAGAAAGCTGTGAAAAGGCAGGTAATTATGCAAAGTGCTGTGTACGTAATATGTTAAGGATAAGGATACTAATTTGCACAACACACTATTGAATTATTTAAACTCATCTCTAGGTTTGGGGACACAAGTGTGTAAGGAGTGAGAAAGGGGTTCTTGTGGATGGAACTCCTTTTCTGAGTGCTGCAAGGTACACAAAGTTAGCTGTGCAAAGGAGTGGGGCGGCTGTGGGAGGCGTAGTCCATCCGTGCAGGAGCCAGCAGAGACAGCCTGAACATGGGGAAGGTGGGAGAGATCTCAGCGGTGTTCAGTGGGGTGTGAGCTCTGCACAGTGAGGAGCTGCTGGAGGTTAAGCTTGGAAGGAGAAGCCAAGGATGGTGGCCAGGGACCAGCTTACAGGAGGCTTTGGACACCACACGTGACTATAGATTGCAGCCAATAGCAGGCAGCAATTTCACTTCTTTGGAATGTGCAGAGAGTTTTTTACAAACATAAATTTATTCAATGGAAGTGACTGATAATTTTTCTGAGATTACATTCCGTGTGTGTGTGTGTGTGTGTAGTTTTAAATTACCTTTTCCTTCATGTAAGGATTTTCATAGAAGATTAGTTTAAATTGTCTTTCCTTAGCAAAGGGTAAATTTGACATCTTGTGTAAGTTTCTAATATTAAAAAAGTTGTCCTGTAAATTCAAGAGTCTGAGGAGGACTCTGTAGATGAGGGGGCCATTGAAAGGATTTAACCATAGGATACCATAGCTGGATTGACATTTTAAATGATTTCTTCGTTTGTGTGGAAAGTGAATTTGTGGAGGATAAGACCAGAGGTGGGAGGACCATTTAGGAGGTTACTGCTCTAATTAACCTGAATTAGAAAGACAATAAAGACCTAAAGCTGGGGCAGCAGGGATGGTTGGGAGTAAGAATCATTTTAAAATGTTTTTATAAGATAAAATCAGCAGGACTTGGTGACTGGATGCAGCAAGGAGAGAGAGACTGAATATCACCATTCTCATCTGTACTACATCTGGGTGGTAGAATGAGTTTCCTCACTGGCTGCTCAGGCAAACGCAGTTTTTGCTCCCTTTAATCTTGGTCCAGGACAACTGGCAGAGAGATGGAGGAAGACAGCAAAGTTACCTTTGTGTAAGACCAGTTGCTTTCCAAGTCACACCATTTTGGAAAGAACCTCTACACGCAGGAGCAGCTTTTTGCATTGGGTGTGACTAGACATTCTCTGTGAGAGGCCTGGTGCAGAATGAGGGCGTGTAGCATGGGTGTTGAAGGGTCAGGCAAATAGGAAGGAGGTTTGAGAGTCCAGCAATGATCCAAGACACATTTGTGCTGTCATTCATACATGTGATGTTTGCCCTGGTTCTTTGCACAACCGTGTAAGTGTTAACATCTTTTCCCTTTACCTCATTCTGTTAATCACGGTTTCTGTTTTCTATATTTTATGATGCTCAGCGTGGAGAGACTGCCCCTCCCAAGGCTAGCTAATTCCTACAGCTGAACAACTTGCCTATGAGACTTTTTTTTTCCCCTATATTTATTCATTTGGCTGCTTTCGGTCTTAGTTACTACACGCAGGATCTTTCCTTGCAGCACGTGAGCTCCGGAGTGCATGGACTCAGTAGTTGCAGCTTGCAGGCTGAGTTGCTCAGGGGCATGTGGGATCTTAGTTCCCCAACCAGGGGATCAAACCTGCATCCCTGCATTGCAAGGCAGATTCTCAACCACTGGACCACCAGGAATGTCCCCTGCCCATGAGACTTTCATATGCAAACCAACCAATTCAAAGGCCTTATCACCAACCACCTTCTTTATCTGACTCACATACTGAGCCTATGTTTCCCCTAAATCATCTCAAGGCCAGCTACTGGCCAGCCACTGGAGACCACCCTATAACCCAGAGCCCACTGAAATTATTAAAACATCCAAACCTGAGCTTGCTCAGCTGGCTTACACTACCTTGCCCATTCCTTCCTTCCTTCCTGTAGAAAATACAATAGTGGGCCATGCTTTCAGTTCACTCCTTCTGTCTCCCGACTGACCCTGGCATTAACCTACGTGCCTTGTGTGGCATGGCATATCCACTGCTCTAGGGAAGTGTTAGTAATGTACACTTGCCTCCTCTGTAAAGGCAATAGTCTTTGTGTCTGTTACCTTACATTCCCTGATTGAACAGATCTGGGTGTATTTTAACATACTCACACTTTATTCTACATCCCCTGCTCCAGCTCCTACAAGAAACTGAAATCATCAGTCAGTTCCAGTCAGGAGACAGAGCCCAGACAGGTCTTGGTTGCAAGGGTAACCATAAACCTTCGGCTTCCTTAGAGAAAGCTGGGTCTAACCAAGTGTCTGATTGGAACCGCTTGTTCAATCACACTCCTATTATTGCTGAAGTACAAACCACATCATGAAGGTTAGTTGAATGCCCTCTGGAAAAAGTTTTCCTCTGTGTAAACATGGGGAAATTAGTCTAGGAACCAGAATTCAAGCTGCAGGTATTTTGACCCAACCATGCATTATGCTCAGCAGAGAGTAATATTGCAAGTTAAAATACTGAAGGCCTCTGATTGGCAGCTAGCAAAAGATGTATCAGAAATCCCAGAGAATTGCTGGGAAAAGATTTGCTGAATGATAATAAAACAATACATGGCCCTATCCCTTGAGCTTTGATTCTTCTGGACTCTGTCAGAAAAGTATGCTTGGAATGTGGAAAATGCTCAGTAAGAGATAGATTTGAATTTTGGAAGGCTGCATCACATGGTAAGACAGCAAGAAATTAACTTTGATGGGAAAACTGTGGAAATAAGATTAAGTGAGAAAGGTATTGAAGACAAGACTGCTGAAACACCTGGTTCTTAAGTGACTGCTGCTGCTAAGTCGTTTCAGTCGTTTCTGACTCCGTGCGACCCCAGAGACGGCAGCCCACCAGGCTCCCACGTCCCTGGGATTCTCCAGGCAAGAACACTAGAGTGGGTTGCCATTTCCTTCTCCAATGCATGAAAGTGAAAAGTGAAAGTGAAGGCGCTCAGTCGTGTCCAGCTCCCAGCGAACCCATGGACTGCAGCCCACCAGGCTCCTCCATCCATGGGATTTGGCCAGGCAAGAGTAATGGAGTGGGTTGCCATTGCCTTCTCCCTCTTAAGTGACTGGCATGTCTGAATTCAATAGCCAGTAGTCAAATTGGAACTTAAATAATTATTCTTGGCACTTTGAATTTTATGAAGCTGGAGGCAGAATTGTGTTAGTTTTTCTGAAATGACTCCATCTTCTGTAAAATGCTTCGTGTTGATGTGAGGCAATAGGAGATAAAGTGACTTTCAGGTACATTAATTTTTCAGTGAGCCAATAGCGGACTTAGAGGAGATTAGTTGATAAAATCTCATAAAACAATACATTTCTCAGGGATGTATGGAGCATCTATGCTCTGGCGGATTCCATGTTGTGGGCACAGTGCACATGGCTGGTTGCCCAGGCATCATCAGTTCCCTTTCTTCCGTCCTTCTAACAGCATGCACTTTTGCTCTGGGAGACCACTGTTCTCTTTGCTGTGGAGCAGCCCTGCAGTTTTGGTGCAGTTGAACCCACCTCCAGCTTCCCAGGTGGTGCAGTGGCAAAGAGTCCACCTACTAGTGCAGGGGATGCAACAGACACGGGTTCAACCCTTGGGTCAGGAGGTTCCCCTGGACTAGGAAATGGCAACCCACTCCAGTATTCTTAACTGGAAAATCCCATGGACAAGAGGAACCTGGCGGGCTACAGTCCATGGTGTCGTAAGCACACACACACCAGCTGTCTGCTCCTAGCAACTTGTGAGATGAGCTTACATGCCCCAGGGCTGGTTGAGAGGCCCCAGGGCTGGTTGAGAGACCCCAGGTGTAAACCAATCAGTGCATGATTTTATCCTGGCCAGAGGGTGGTGCAGTCTGTTTGAAGCTCAGCCTTTCTGTCCTGCGTTCCGGACTCACTTTTCGAGATGTGAACAAGGAAGCCGTTCTGGTCGCAGCGGGCAGCCATCTAGTCACTATGAGAGTAACTAGTCCGAAGACTGAGGCAGTATAAGGAAGGGAGAGGTGCCAGGGGAGCTGGGGAGAATGGAGCCAGAGGCCTGGTGAAGCTAGACTTTCCAGCATCATGAGCCATCCAGTGCCCTCTGTTGTTTGCCAGTTGGTTTGCTTGTCAATTGCTTGGTTGGTTGTTGGTTTGCTTGCTGATGCAGGGAGTTGACAGGAAGTATAAAGCCTGGTTCTATGTCTTTGCATTTATACAGGAAATATAAACCTTGGTTCTTTATGCTATGCCGTGCTAAGTTGCTTCAGTCGTGTCCAACTCTTTGTGACCCCATGGACTGTAGCCCACCAGGCTCCTCTGTCCATGGGGATTCTCCAGGCAAGAATGCTGGAGTGGGTTGCCATGCCCTCCTCCAGGGGAATCCTCCCAACCCAGGGATCGAACCCATGTCTCCTGCAGCTTCCGCATTGTAGGCGGATTCTTTACCACTGGAGGCACTGGGGAAGCCCTTGATATTTAAGCTTAATTGTGGAATAACTGGGTTTCCTCAACCTTTTCTGGCAGACAATATTAGCAAGAGGAAGGTTTCTTTCTTTTTCTCTTTATTTTTTAAATTCTGTAGATATTGCACTCTGAAGAATCTGACATTTTTCCTCAGGCTCTATTGAAGGGAACACAAGATGATGTGTATTGCCCGAGAGAGCTGGAAGAAAGCCACAGAGGACACAGAGGGAAAATGACTCCAACTTCCCCTGATCACTTTCCCAGACAGACTGACCCTATTACAAGCCTTCCCCTGGGTATTAAGACATGGTTTTATGTACATGTAGCAAGAGGCTGATGCTTGAGGTTAAGACTTGTGTATCAGTGGGATTCAAATTAGTATAAACATCGCTGACCAATTAGTGGGGTGGGTCTTCCAGGGGCTTATGTGTCCAAAGAACTGAGGGATCGCCCAGTGAGATCTCATTTTCTGAGAAGTCCAGGAGGCTGGCTTGATATAATGAACGAAACCTTAATTTTCAGAGCAGAGAAACAATTTTCAGGGGAGCCCCCAAGTGGACTCACGTGTGGTTCTTGAGATGGGAAAAAGAGCACTGTGGGTTAAAAATGAAAGAAGCTGAAAAAAAGAAGAAAGAAAGAGACATGAGAGAGAGAGAAGAGAGAAAGGTAAAGAGGAAGGAAGGAAGCAGGAGAGAAAAGGAGGGAGGGAGGAAGAAGGAGAAGGAGGGAGAAAAGAAAGAAAAAAGCATGCGGCTTGGTGTCAATGATTTCCGGCGGGCTGTGGTCACTCTCCCATGAGCTTGGGTGTCTGCTGCTCTTGCTAGCGTGGCTGTATCTCTAGCCTAGTCAGGGTAATAATGACAACTGAGTGCTGACAATTAGTTATTAAAAAAGCAAACAATCTAAAACTCCAAGCAAACAGTCTAAAGCTCCATGATGATAAAATAAAAGGGGATCAGATAACAACAGGGAATATAGTTAGAAACAATCGTCTGGAAGGAAAAGCTACAGTGTCATATGAAATTACCATTTCTTCAGACATTAACAAGGTATCCAACTTGCTTTCCCTAGAAGAATGTGAGGGGAAAGCTGTATTGCTTTTGGTGCAAAATAACACTAATTTGGTGGATTTGTAAAAGACTATCAAGTGGTTCTTCTCTCAAAAGAAATTCTGGTGCCAAAGAAAAATATGTCATGGGGGAAATTATCTTGATGCAACGGTAGTGTCTGAGTACAGCCCAGACAAGATATCCCAGAGGGTCCTAGGGCAGAAACCACATAGGGTTAAGTCAGCATACTCCAATCACGTGATTTATTGGATCAGCAAGAAATATCCATTGAGTAGACAGAAAAAAGAGGTTCGGGGTAAGTTGACAGACTTAGGGGGGAGTGAAATGACCACACTACTGAATCCTGTGTTCTTCAACCGTTCCCATGTCCTCTCTCTCTCCTTCTCTATTCCCTCTCTCCCTCTCCTTCTCCCTACTTCCTCTCACCCACTATCTGTCTATTGCATCAGTTTTTCCCTGGGTTTGTGGAGCCAACACAGCTCTGTTGCCACAGAGGCAGGGATGCCTGCCACAGCTGGAGCTCACCAATTAGCTTGCTGGGCAGCCTTGAGCTGTATTTCTTTGGCAGAGTACATGCAAAGCCAAAATGGGGCCCCAGTGGCAGGCCAACTGAGAGGTGAAATGTGTCAGTCTGAAGGTGGCTTGGTTTGTACCTCCCGATTTGGGCTTTCCATCATTTTCCCTATGTAAGTAAATGTTCTGAATGTTCCATCTTTTTAAAAGCATGTATTTCAGTCCTTCTATCTTTAACATGTCTTGCTGATTGCCAACTATCTGTACTTAACCAGATTCACATCTTGTGAATTCTGCTCACGTCTCACAAGCCACTTGCTTGCTATCTTTATTTAGCACATCGTATGAGTTTTAGGCATCCTACTTGCTTTTTCTTGTCTGTCCAGTAGCACTGAGCATTCTCTGTCAATATCAAATATGCGGTTCAGATAATACGTGGCAACTGCCTTCCACAAAGAGCACATCACCGTTTTTACCATCACCTACATTTCGATGAAAGAGCTAAGCAAAGCAAGCTAAGAATATACTGTGTGTCCTTCAGCATCTTAGAAATGAAGACTACTCCTCCTACTGTTGCTGTCGTCCTTTACTGAGTGTTTTTCTGTCCCAGCTAAATGTTTACATAATGTTCATATCCAGTCTCACAGTGAACCCATGAAGTAAGTATTATATCAGGCCTACAGGTGAGACAACTGAGGTTTGGAGAAGGAATATGACCTATCGGGGTCCAGTGATATGGGGGGAGCAGAGTAGGAGGGAGCCCGAGACTGCCTGACCACCAAATCCTCCTTCTGGTCATTAGACTAGGCTTTCCTACTCTCAGAGCCTCTGAGGAACCCCAGCATGCCACTTCTTAGAGCCCCTCTCCCACTCCCTGCCCATCATCTCCGAGGGCTTCACTCCTACAGGGCCCTCCATGGGGGCTTATTCTGTTCGAAAACATTTTATTGAAGTCTAGCTGGTTTACAATGTTATGTTAATTTTTGTTGTACATCAAAGTGATTCAATTAAGCATATATATATATATATTCTTTTTCATATTCTTTCCCATTATGGTTTATCACAGGATATTAAATATAGTTCCCTGCATTATACAATAGGACCTTGTTTTTCTATCCATCCTATATATTATAGTTTGCATCTGCTAATCCCAAACTCCCAATTCATCCCTTCCCCTGGTCCGTGGCAGCCACAAGTCTATTATATATGTCTGAGTCTGCTTCTGTTTTGTAGATAGGCTCCCTTGTGTAGCATTTTAGAGTCCACATATAAGCGATATCATATAGCATTTGCTTCTCCTTCTCCTTCTGTACTTCACTCCTAGTAGGATAATCTCTAGGTCCATCCGTGATGCTGCACATGGCATTGTTTCATTCTTTTTAAATGGCTGAGAAGTATTTCATTGTATAGAAGTACATCTTCTTTATCCATTCATCTGACAATTGGACATTTAGGTTGTTTCATGTCTTGTCTTTTGTATAAACAGTGCAGCTATGAGCATAGAGGGGCGTGTATCTTTTTCAATTATAGTTTTGTCCAGATACATGCCCAGGAAGGGAATTGCTGGGTCATGTGGCAACTCTGTATCAGTTTATTACTACATTCTAGGGTAGCTTATTCTTCATGTGCTCACTTCACATAATGATGTAGCATTAAATTTCAGGTCACATCAGAAGAAAATGAAAAAGAAAAACTAATTTTAAAATAAGATCCACATGGCTCATTTAGTTGAAAGTAGGTGCAAACGGGTTGTGAAAGTAATGTGTAAAAAGGAATGGCCAAATTGTTTAGTTAGCAAAGAGAAACCCTGTATCAGGGAGAGGCAACCTCTATTAATAGAGGACAGCACCCGTGTGATGAAGAGAATAGCAGCTACAATTTTCTGGGTGTTATTATGAGCCAGACACAGTACACATGTTATTTTAAATCCACAAGCACTCTGAAAGTTGGATATACAGAGAGGAAAATGAGGTGCAGTCTGGTTTAATCATGTGTTCCAGGTCACTGGGCTAGGAAACAGAGAGGCTGGGTTTTGATCTCAGGTTGTCCCTGCCTTTACTCACTAACAATCTGCACAAGAGGAAGAAAGAATGTGGTGAGTAAAAGTGAAGGTAGAGGTACACAGGACATATTTTGGGTCTGTTTCAGAGAGAAGCAAATGGAAGCCTTTGAAATTGAAATAAAAGAAGTCAGAATTATATGTCTCCTACCAAGAAGTAAAGGGTGCAACCTTTGTTTATCCAAAGTTATCCAAGTTCAGTATAGTGTATTTCTATGCCCTGAAATGTTTAAAATCTTTTTTGGGATTGTTTTCAAAGATCATTGGCTGGATTTATTAAGCTAAAGACAAAGATCTCAAGTCAGATTACTATTAAATATTCTGAGCTTTCTCACCCATGATCCAAGGAGATCAGAACTGTTAAGTGTATACCACATGTGTTCTCATGTGTTTATAAATACAAATCTTAAATTTTTCTGCATTTGTGTACATCACATTATATAAAAATAACTTAATTACAAAATGTCATCAAATAGGACTAGGCTAGTGGTAAGAATATTTCATCTTGACAATAGGCACCTATTGTCAATCATTTCAGACCTCTACTCAAATTGAATTCACTGGAATTTCTTTCTCATTTTTTCCTTTCTCTGCCTTGAATTACATTTTTCCCCACTGACTACATAATAACTTGGCTTAACTTCTGATGGCTAGGATAGCTGTTATAATTGATATCTCCCACTGCAGCTGTTTTTGACCAGCTTAAATTAAATAAACACATATCTGACAGCTTCTAAATCCAAACACATTAAGTTGCAGTCTTTCACAGGTCACAGAATGAGTTACTGGCAAAATGGGATTTTAACTGTGGTAGGGTATGTGTAGGAGAGCTGTCATGAATTTGTCTTCATGGAAAACTAGTTCTGCATCTGATTTCTGTCAAAGAAAATGACTCAAACACCACTCTAAAGCAAAAATCATCATTTTAGGCAGCAGTCTTTAATTGACTTACATAATTGGTCAATATATTTAGTTACTTGGACTACATTTTTCAGCTAAATTATGTTGAAAACTCGTCAGGACATTACATTGCTTAAAATTTGAAAATTTGAGCATGTATTACTAAGTTTTAAGAGCTATAGTGGAAAACTAACAAATATTTTCAAAATGTCAGGCTAAAAGAATCATTTTTTGAGCTTTGAATTGTTTGCGGGCGGGAGCAGCACAGAACTGTTTTCTGGAGAAAACCATGGCCTGCCTGTAGGGACTTTCTTGGCCCATTTCTGTGCCAAAGGTGTGGTAAATCTCCATAAAGGGCATTCATCCTGGCAAGGCTTTTTTTTTTTTTAATATTAAAGTGTAGTTGATTTACAATGTTGTGTTAGTTTCTGCTGTAGAGCAAAGTGACTCCGTTATACAAACACACACACACACACACAGACACACACACACACATGCGTTCTTTTTTATATCCTTTCCATTATGGTTAATCAGGATATTGAATATATTCTCTGTGCTATGCAGTGTAGGAGCCTGTCGTTTTCCATTCTATGTATAATAGTTTGCATCTGCTAACCCCAAACTCCTAGCCCTCGCTTCCCGCACATCCCTCCGCCCTAGCAACCACAAGTCTGTTCTCCATGGCCATGATTCTATTTCTGTTTCATATATATGGGTTCATTTGTGTCATATTTTAGATTCCACATGTAAGTGATAGCATATGCTATTTGTCTTTCGCTTTGTCTTACTTCACTTAGTATAATAATCTCTAGTTCCATCCATCTTACTTCAAACGGCATTATTTTTTTTTCTTTTTTCTTTTTTTTTAAAGCAGAGTAGTATTATGTTGTATATACGTACCACGTCTTCTATATCCATTCATCAGTCAATGGACATTTAGGTGGTTTCCATGTCTTGGCTATTGTCAACAGCACTGCTTTGATCATAGGGATGCATGTATTTTTTTGTATTATAGTTTTGGCTATATATATTGCTAGGAGTAGGATTGTTGAATCATATGGTAATTCTGTGCTTAGCTTTTGGAGGAACCTCCATACTGTTTTTCACAGTGGCTGTACCAGCTTACGTTCCCACTAACATTGTAGTAGGGTTCCCTTTTCTCCACACTTCCCTGGTGACTCAGATGGTAAAGAATCCTCCAGTAATGCAGGAGACCTGGGTTTGACCCCTGGATTGGGAGGATCACTGGAGGAAGGCATGGCAACCCACTCCAGTATTTGGCCTGGAGAATTCCATGGACACAGGAGCCTGGAGGGCTACATACAGTCCATGAGGACCAAAAAGAGTCAGACATGACTGAATGACTTTCACCTTCCATTTTCTCTACATCCTCTCCAGCCTTTGTTATTTGTAGACTTTTCAGTGATGGCCATTCTGACTGGTGTGAAGTGTTGCTGGTGAAGCATCTTGATATTCACAGGAGAACATCCTTGTTCTCTTTTTCTCACCTGCTTGTTAAATCTTACTAAACTATTATTAAATGCTAGGAATGATGACTGCAAACTCCTATGACCAACTCTCAAAGGAATGCTGTTGGATCATTGAGTCCCCTGATACTCTGAATTCTATGCCCGAATCAAGACAAATCATGAGGGACCACATGGTGCTGGCCCTTGTAGAACTGTTCTCTCTTGGGTGCTGTGCTCTTTCAGCTTGTTGGGATATTAAGCTACCATGAGATGGTCACTGTTGAATTTGTAAGTTGCTAGCAAGGTTCTTCCTTGCCATCTCGCATACATCTTCTTTTGTCAACCTGGCTTTGATATCAGTAGTAGAAACCAGGGGATTCCACCTAATGATCTCTTTATCTGGGTGGCTACCTGACACCCCTTTGACTGTAACTTACAGTGGGGTGGATTGGTGACAATGGGATATTTTGGAACAGTGGTCCCTCACTTTCTGAAGATCTATTCAAACATGTTTCCTCTTGAATGTTGTCTAGTTTCCTAAATATTTCCTCCCACAGGCCTTCTTGTGGTTCCTCATTGCTCAAAGCTGCCATCCTCTCCCACAGAACAACGATCTTTCATTGAGGATGATAGAATTCTGGCCTCATGTTCTTCTTCTGTCTTAAGTTTCTCCTAGATCTTAACAGTTTCTCTATTCACTTTAGCTTCTACTGACTTCTCAAGAGGGACAGCTAAACACTGGTCACAGATCAGAAGGGCAGGAAGTGATGAGTGACCCCATTCCATCTGAAGTATCTAAAGTCAAACACATTTCACCGTTTAATCTTAAATGTCCATCATGTTTAGCTGCAACTTCAATATCCACTTCAAACTGAGCTTAACCAAGCCAAGTTCAGTCTAGGTCCGTTTGCAAGGCAAGGTAAAGGTTATCCTTTCATATCTTTCCTTCTATCCAAAAGCTCAGCTATACAGCTCTTGATACCAGTTGTGCAGTTGCCTTGAGGAATTTCTGCAAGACCTCCGTAAAGAAAATCGTAAACCTTTATTAAGATCTATAAAAGAGAAACTGAACAAATGGAGAGACATATCACGTCTAAGACAATGGCATAAATATGCCAATTCTTCCCAACTTGAATTATATATTCAAATAAAGTGCAATCAAAGTCATGGAAAGTGCTAGGTTGTTTTCACAATTTAGACAGAAGACAAAAGAGTAAAAAATAGCTAAGATATTTCTGAAGTATGGGGTTTCAGTAATGTGAAACTGTGATTAGACAGTGAGATTAGTAGAGGATGGGAAGAGATCTGGGATGGATATTCACATAGTATAAAAGTACTCCCAAATGCTTTTTAGTTAGGTTCCAATTAATAGGCTGAAAACACTTATCACATAACTTTATAGTAGAGAAATTGTCCAGACATGAAATTATCCTGTTAATAAAAGTTAAGTTCACGAGTTATGAGGCAAAGCAACAACATGTGCCTCTATAAAGGGTACACTGAGAAGGGCACAGAATCACTTCTATGTTATTCGGGCCCAGAATGCATAGCCTAAAGGTAATTATGAGGAAAGCCCCAAACAAGAGACTGTCTACCAAGTAACTGGACTGTTTTGTTTGTTTGTTTGTTTGTTTTTTCCATAAGTGTCAAGGTCATGAAAGGCAAAAGACCAAGGAACTCTTCTAGGCTGGAGACTAAAGAGATATGACAACAGCAACATGTGACCTGGGATTACATCCAGGACTGGGCAAGAAGCTGGACAATGAGCATAATTTGAATGACGTATGTAGTAACATATCAATGTGGTTCTTTTGATTTTGATCCTTGTATTTAGCTATGTAGGAGACTATCTTTGTTTTTAGGAAATACAAGAGTATTGATGAATGATGGGTTGTCATGTCTGAAATGATTCAGAGAAAAAAATCACACACGTGCACATACATTTAGAAAGAGAGAGAGAGAAGAGAAAGAAAAATAAGGCAAATATAACAAAACATGAATAGCTGTGGAATGGGTAAACAGTATACATAGAAATGCTTTGCATTCTTCTCTCAACTTTTTGTAAACTTAAATTATTTTAAAATAAAGAGATAAAAGAGTACATCATGAGCTCCTACAAATAAAAAGAAAAGCATAAATGACACACCATGAGTTGGGGTGGGGGACATAGGCAAATGTTTCACACAACAGGATGTACCCGTGGCCAGTAAAGCTGGGATGACATTATTTGACCTCATTTATGGCTCTGGTCAAGACCATAATGAGGCATCTTTTTGTATCCATTTACTGTCCCAAATTTAAAAGTCTAAACATATCAAGTGTTGAGAGGATTTAGTTTTAAATGATCTATTATAAATTCTGGAGAGAGTGTAATTTGTTGCTGTCATGCTAAACAACAACTTGTCATTTTCTCAAAGTGTTGAACATTTGCATAGCCCATGACTCAGCAATTCCACACTAGGAATACAACTAAAAAATAAATAAATAAATAAACCTCCAATACTTATGCACTTGGGGACCTGGGCAGCATAATCACAGAAGTACTATTTGCAACCTGGAAAGAATTCACATGCCTCAGTGGAAGAACAGGTAAAAGAACTGTGGTACATTTGCACCATCAAGAATTTTAGCAATGTAATATGAAACATTCAGAAAGCCAAGATCATGGCATCCAGTCCCATCACTTCATGGTAAATAGAAGGGGAAACAATGGAAACAGTGACAGAGTTTATTTTCCTGGGCTCTAAAATCACTGCAGATGGTGACTGCAGCCATAAAATTAAAAGACACTTGCTCCTTGGAAAAAAGTTATGACAAACCTAGATAGTGTATTAAAAAGCAGAGACATTACTTTGCCCACAAAGATCTGTCTAGTCAAAGCTAGGGTTTTTCCAGTAGTCATGTATGGATGTGAGAGTTGGACCATAAAGAAAGCTGAGCGCCAAAGAATTGTTGCTTTTGAACTGTGGTGTTGGAAAAGACTCCTGAGAGACCCTCGGATTGCAGGATCATCAAACCAGTCAGTTCTAAAGGAACTCAACCCTGAATATTCATTGGAAGAACTGATGCTCAAGCTGAAACTCCAGTACTTTGGCCAACTGATGCAAAGAGCAGACTCATTGGAAAAGACACTGATGCTGGAAAAGATTGAGGGCAGAAGGAGAAGGGGACGACAGAGGAAAAGATTGTTGGATGGCACCACTGACTCAATGGAGTTGAGTTTGATCAAGCTCCGGGAGTTCGTGAAGGACAGGGAAACCTGGCATCCCGAAGTCCATGGGGTGGCAAAGAGTTGGACATAACTGAGTGACTGAACAAAAACAACAATATGAAATGGAAAAAGAAGGCATCCTCCAATCACACACAGCATGATATCATTTTTGTAAAGTTAAAATAACTGAAATATTTAAAATGATGAACATGTAATAGATTCATAAAACTAGAAAAATGCAAGGGGATAGTGAACACACAGGATGTGTATTTTTATTGCCATAGAGAAACACACTGCTTTAAAGGTGAATTCATGTTTCTCCAGAAAATAAAAATTTGGAAAGTATTAATTAAAAGACCTTTAAAAAATACTTTTATCCACCAAGTGTCCAAAGTCTTACTGTTTAGCTTTATCCAGTAATCCTGGATTCCTGATCTAGGAAACCCAGTATACAGATTGTTCCTGTATTTTTTGTGGTTAACAAAATAAGAAATTTTATACTTCTATACTAAAATACAAGTTCCATAAAGACATAAATTTTTGTCTTTTGTGTTTACTATTGTGTCCCAAGGATCATAGAAGATAGTCAATAAATAATTACCCATGAATAGTAAGTGAATGAATGAAAATCTCTATTTGCCAGTGTTTTTAAAGGGCAACATTGCAGTAACATAAAGTGTCCAGTGGGTGGCGCGCGTGCTGCATTTTGATGACAGTACAACAAAGCAAGAATTGAACATTTTATTATTTTTTTAATATAAATTTATTTATTTTAATTGGAGGCTAATTACTTTACAATATTGTATTGGTTTTGCCATACATTAACATGAATCTGCCAGGGGTGTACACGTGTTCCCCATCCTGAACCCCCCTCCCACCTCCCTCCCCATACCATCCCTCTGGGTCATCCCAGTGCATCAGCCCCGAGCATCCTGTATCATGCATCGAACCTGGTCTGGCGATTCGTTTCACATATGATATTATACAGGTTTCAACGCCATTCTCCCAAATCATCCCACCCTCGCCCTCTTCCACAGAGTCCGAAAGACTGTTCTATACATCTGTGTCTCTTTTGTTGTCTCACATACAGGGTTATCGTTGCTGCTGCTGCTGCTGTTAAGCCACTTCAGTCTTTCTAAATTCCATATGTATGCGTTAGTTACTGTATTGGTGTTTTTCTTTCTGGCTTACTTCACTCTGTATTCAGTTCAGTTCAGTCGCTTAGTCGTGTCCAACTCTTTGCGACCCCATGAATTGCAGCACACCAGGCCTCCCTGTCCATCACCAACTCCCAGAGTTCACTCAGACTCACGTCCATCGAGTCAGTGATGCCATCCAGCCATCTCATCCTCTGTCGTCTCCTTTTCCTCCTGCCCCCAATCCCTCCCAGCATCAGAGTCTTTTCCAATGACTCAACTCTTCGCATGAGGTGGCCAAAGTACTGGAGTTTCAGCTTTAGCATCATTCCTTCCAAAGAAATCCCAGGGCTGATCCCCTTCAGAATGGACTGGTTGGATCTCCTTGCAGTCCAAGGGACTCTCAAGAGTCTTCTCCAGCACCACAGTTCAAAAGCATCAATTCTTCGGCGCTCAGCCTTCTTCACAGTCCAGCTCTCACATCCATCCCTACATGACCACAGGAAAAACCATAGCCTTGACTAGATGGACCTTAGTCGGCAAAGTATAATAGGCTCCAATTTCATCCACCTCATTAGAATTGATTCAAATGTATTCTTTTTAATGGCTGAGTAATACTCCATCGTGTATATGTACCACAGCTTTCTTATCCATTCATCTGCTGATGGACATCAAGGTTGCTTCCGTGTCCTGGCTATTATAAACAGTGCTGTGATGAACATTGGGGTACACGTGTCTCTTTCAGTTCTGATTTCCTTAGTGTGTATGCCCAGCAGTGGGATTGCTGGGTCATATGGCAGTTATATTTCCAGTTTTTTTAAGGAATCTCCACACTGTTCTCCATAGTGGCTGTACTAGTCTGCATTCCCACCAACAGTGTAAGAGGGTTCCTTTTCTCCACACCCTCTCCAGCATTTATTGCTAGTAGACTTTTGGATAGCAGCCATTCTGACTGGCATGAAATGGTACCTCATTGTGGTTTTGATTTGCATTTCTCTGATAATGAGTGATGTTGAGCATCTTTTCATGTGTTTATTAGCCATCTGTATGTCTTCTTTGGAGAAATGTCTGTTTAGTTCTTTGACCCATTTTTTTGATTTTTTTTTTCCCCTGGAATTGAGCTGCAGGAGTTGCTTGTATATTTTTGAGATTAGTTGTTTGTCAGTTGCTTCATTTGCTATTATTTTCTCCCATTTTAAGGCTGTCTTTTCACCTTGCTTATAGTTTCCTTTGTTGTGCAGAAGCTTTTAATTTTAATTAGTCCCATTTGTTTATTTTTGCTTTTATTTCTAATATTCTGGGAGGTGGGTCATAGAGGATCCTGCTGTGATTGATTTATGTCGGAGAGTGTTTTGCCTATGTTCTCCTCTGGGAGTTTCATAGTTTCTGGTCTTACATTTAGATCTTTAATTCATTTTGAGTTTATGTTTGTGTATGGTGTTAGAGAGTGTTCTAGTTTCATTCTTTTACAAGTGGTTGACCAGTTTTCCCAGCACCACTTGTTAAAGAGATTGTCTTTTCTCCATTGTATATTCTGCCTCCTTTGTCAAAGATAAGGTGTCCATAGGTGCGTGGATTTATCTCTGGGCTTTCTATTTTGTTCCACTGATCTATATTTCTTTGTTCCAGTACCATACTGTCTTGATGACTGTGGCCTTGTAGTAGAGCCTGACGTCAGGCAGGTTGATTCCTCCAGTTCCATTCTTCTTTCTCAAGATTTCTTTGGCTATTTGAGGTTTTTTTGTATTTCCATGCAAATTGTGAAATTATTCGTTCTAGCTCTGTGAAAAATACCATTGGTAGCTTGATAGGGATTGCATTGAATCTATAGATTGCTTTGGGCAGTATACTCATTTTCACTATATTGATTCTTCCAATCCATGAACATGGTATATTTCTCCATCTATTAGTGTCCTCTTTGATTTCTTTCACCAGTGTTTTATAGTTTTCTATATATAGGTCTTTAGTTTCTTTAGGTAGATATATTCCTAAGTATTTTATTCTTTTCATTGCAATGGTGAATGGAATAGTTTCCTTAATTTCTCTTTGTTTTCTAATTATTAGTGTATAGGAATGCAAGGGATTTCTGTGTGTTGATTTTATATCCTGCAACTTTACTATATTCGTTGATTAGCTCTAGTAATTTTTTGGTGAAGTCTTTAGGGTTTTCTATGTAGAGGATCATGTCATCTGCAAACAGAGTTTTACTTCTTCTTTTCCAATTTGGATTCATTTTATTTCTTTTTCTGCTCTGATTGCTGTGGCCAAAACTTCCAAAACTATGTTGAATTGTAGTGGTGAAAGTGGGCACCCTTGTCTTGTTCCTGACTTTAGGGGAAATGCTTTCAATTTTTCACCATTGAGGATAGTGTTTGCTGTGAGAGGAATGTTCCTTCTATTCCTGCTTTCTGGAGAGTTTTTTTTTTTTTTTAATCATAAATGGATGTTGAATTTTGTCAAAGGCTTTCTCTGCATGTATTGAGATAATCATATGGCTTTTATTTTTCCATTTGTTAATGTGGTGTATTACATTGACTGATTTGTGGCTATTGAAGAATCCTTGCATCCCTGGGATAAACCCACTTGGTCATGATGTGTGACCTTTTTAATGTGTTGTTGGATTCTGATTGCTAGACTTTTGTTGAGGATTTTTGCATCTATGTTCATGAGTGATATTGGCCTGTAGTTTTCTTTTTTTGTGGCATCTTTGTCAGGTTTTGGTATTAGGGTGATGGTGGCCTCATAGAATGAGTTTGGAAGTTTACATTCCTCTGCAATTTTCTGGAAGAGTTTGAGTATGATAGGTGTTAGCTCCTCTAAATTTTTGGTAGAATTCAGCTGTGAAGCCATCTGGACCTGGGCTTTTGTTTGCTGGAAGATTTCTGATTACAGTTTCAATTTCTGTGCTTGTGATGGGTCTGTTAAGATTTTCTATTTCTTCCTGGTTCAGTTTTGGAAAGTTGTACTTTTCTAAGAATTTGTCCATTTTTTCCCCAAGTTGTCCATTTTATTAACATATAATTGCTGATAGTAGTCTTTTATGATCCTTTGTATTTCTTTGTTGTCTGTTGTGATTTCTCCATTTTCATTTCTAATTTTATTGATTTGATTTTTCTCCCTTTGTTTCTTGATGAGTCTGTCTAATGGTTTGTCAATTTTATTTATCCTTTCAAAGAATCAGCTTTTGGCTTTGTTGATTTTTGCTATGGTCTCTCTCTTTTTTTTTCTTTTGCATTTATTTCTGCCCTAATTTTTAAGATTTCTTTCCATCTACTAACCATGGGGTTCTTCATTTCTTCCTTTTCTAGTTGCTTTAGGTGTAGAGTTAGGTTATTTATTTGACTTTTTTTCTTGTTTCTTGAGGTATGCCTGCATTGCTATGAAGCTTCTCCTTAGCACTGCTTTTACAGTGTCCCACAGGTTTTGGGTTGTTGTGTTTTCATTTTCAGTCATTTCTATGCATATTTTGATTTCTTCTGTGATTTGTTGGTTATTCAGCAGCGTGTTGTTCAGCCTCCATATGTTGGGATTTTTAATAGTTTTTCTCCTGTAATTGAGATCTAATCTTACTGCATTGTGGTCAGAAAAGATGCTTGTAATGATTTCAATTTTTTTGAATTTACCAAGGCTAGATTTATGGCCCAGGATGTGGTCTATCCTAGAGAAGGTTCCATGTGCACTTGAGAAAAAGGTGAAATTCATTGTTTTGAGGTGAAATGTCTTATAAATATCAATTAGGTCTAACTGGTCTATTATATCATTTAAAGTTTGTGTTTCCTTGTTAATTTTCTGTTTAGTTGATCTGTCCATAGGTGTGAGTGGGGTATTAAAGTCTCCCATATTATTGTGTTATTGTTAATTTCCCCTTTCATACTTGTTAGCATTTGTCTTACATATTGCAGTACTCCTATGTTGGGTGCATATATATTTATAATTGTTATATCTTCTTCTTGGATTGATCCTTTGATCATTATGTAGTGTCCTTCTTTGTCTCTTTTCACAGCCTTTGTTTTAAAGTCAATTTTATCTGATATGAGTATTGCTACTCCTGCTTTCTTTTGGTCTGTATTTGCATGGAATATTTTTTTCCAGCCCTTCACTTTCAGTGAAGTGTCCCCTGTTTTGAGGTGGATCTCTTGTAGACTACACATATAGGGATCTTGTTTTTGTATCCATTCAGCCAGTCTTTGTCTTTTGGTTGGGGCGTTCAACCCATTTACATTTAAGGTAATTATTGATAAGTATTCTGAAGGAGATCAGCCCTGGGATTTCTTTGGAAGGAATGATGCTAAAGCTGAAACTCCGGTACTTTGGCCACCTCATCCAAAGAGTTGACTCATTGGAAAAGACTCTGATGCTGGGAGGGATTAGGGGCAGGAGGAGAGGGGGATGACAGAGGATGAGATGGCTGAATGGCATCAGTGACTCGATGGACATGAGTCTGAGTGAACTCTGGGAGTAGATGATGGACAGGGAGGCCTGGCGTGCTGTGATTCATGGGGTCGCAAAGAGTTGGACACGACTGAGTGGCTGAACTGAACTGAATGATCCCGTTGCCATTTACTTTCTTGTTTTGGGTTCGAGTTTATACACCCTTTTTGTGTTTCCTGTCTAGAGAAGATCCTTTAGCAATTGTTGGAGAGCTGGTTTGGTGGTGCTGAATTCTCTCAGCTTGTGCTTATCTGTAAAGCTGTTGATTTCTCCTTCATATTTGAATGAGATCCTTGCTGGGTACAATAATCTGGGCTGTAGGTTATTTTTGTTCATCACTTTAAGTATGTCCTGCCATTCCCTCCTGGCCTGAAGAATTTCTATTGAAAGATCAGCTGTTATCCTTATGGGAATCCCCTTGTGTGTTATTTGTTGTTTTTCCTTTGCTGCTTTTAATATTTGTTCTTTGTGTTTGATCTTTGTTAGTTTGATTAATATGTGTCTTGGGGTGTTTCGCCTTGGGATTATCCTGTTTGGGACTCTGAGTTTCTTGGACTTGGGTGATTATTTCCTTCCTCATTTTAGGGAAGTTTTCAACTATTATCTCCTCAAGTATTCTCTCATGGTCTTTCTTTTTGTCTTCTTCTTCTAGGACTCCTATGATTCAAATGTTGGGGCGTTTAATATTGTCCTGGAGGTCTCTGAGATTATCTTCATTTCTTTTAATCTATTTTTCTTTTTTCCTCTCTGATTCATTTATTTCTACCATTCTATCTTCTACTTCACTAATCCTATCTTCTGCCTTGGTTATTCTACTGTTGGTTCCCTCCAGAGTGTTTTTTTTTTAAAAATCTCATTTATTGCATTATTCATTATATATTGACTCTTTTTTATTTCTTCTAGGTCCTTGTTAAACCTTTCTTGCATCTTTTCAATCCTTGTCTCCAGGCTATTTATCTGTGATTCCATTTTGTTTTCAAGATTTTGGATCATTTTCACTATCATTATTCAGAATTCTTTATTGGGTAGATTCCCTATCTCTTCCTCTTTGGTTTGATGGACATTTATCCTGTTCCTTTACCTGCTGGGTATTCCTCTGTCTCTTCACCTTGTTTATATTGCTGTATTTGGGGTGGCCTTTCTGTATTCTGGCAGTTTGTGGTTCCTCTTTATTGTGGAGGTTTCTCACTGTGGATGGGGTTGTATGGGTGACTTGTCAAGGTTTCTTGGTTAGAGAAGCTTGTGTCGGTGTTCTGGTGGGTAGAGCTGGATTTCTTCTGTCTGGAGTACAATGAAATGTCCAGTAATGAGTTATGAGATGTCAATGTGTTTGGTGTGACTTTGGGCAGCCTGTATACTGAAGTTCAGGACTGTGTTCCTGTGTTGCTGGAGAATTTGCGTGGTATGTCTTGCTCTGGAACTTGTTGGCCCTTAGGTGGTGCTTGGTTTCAGTGTAGGTATGGAGGTGTTTGATCAGCTCCTGTCAATTAATGTTCCCTGGGGTAAGGAGTTCTCTGGTGTTCTCAGGATTTGGACTTAAGCCTCCTGCTTCTGGTTTTCAGTCTTATTTTTACAGTAGCCTCAAGACTTCTCCATCTATACAGCACCATTGATAAAACATATAGGTTAAAGATGAAAAGTTTCTCCACAGTGAGGGACACCCAGAGAAGTTCACAAAGTTACATGGAGAAGAGAAAAGGGAGGAGGGAGATAGATGTGACCTGAATTAGATGAGGTGGAATCAAAAGAGGAGAGAGCACGCTAGCCAGTAATCACTTCCTTATGTGCACTCCACAGTCTGGACCACTCAGAGGTATTCATGGAGTTACACAGAGAAGAGAAGAGGAAGGAAGGAGACAGAGGTGGCCAGGAGGATAAAGGGGGGAATCAAAAGGAGAGAAACAGATCCAGCCAGTAATCAGTTCCCTAAGTGTTCTCCACCATCCAGAACACAAAAAGAGATTCACAGAGTTGGGTAGAGAAGAGAAGGGGGAGGGAGGAGATAGAGGCAATCTGTTGGAGAAAAAGGAGAGTCCAAAGGGGGAGAGAGCAGTCAAGCCAGTGATCTTGCTCCCAAGTAAAAATGGGTACTGAAGATTGGGTTCTTAAAGGTACAAAATTGATAACAAATACCAAAAAACAAAGATTAAAAATCCAGAGTAGAGGTTGGATTTTCAAAAATACAGTATTAAAAAAAAAGTCACAAATTATAAAGTGTGTATATATATACGAAGTTTGTTTTTAAAAACAGGGTCTCTCTTTTTTTTGCAAAGTAATAGTAGGTTATAAAAATGAAAATTAAAGGAGTATTAGAGGACTTAAATTTTTTTTAATTTAAAAAATATAAAGAATGATGGTAAAAATAGTAAAAATATATCTAGGACTTTCTCTGGTGGTGTTGTGGGCAGTATGGGGTCAGTTCATTTTTGGCTAGTTCCTTGATCCAGCTTATATTTCTCAAGATCTATGGGCCCCTTCCTATGTAGTTGGTACTAACTACAGGGTTTTAATCTATTGCACCTGTCACTTCCAAGGCAGTTCCCGCTGTTTGTTTTAGCTTCTTCTGTTTGCTGGTCTCTTCAGTGTCTAATTTCTGCCCTGACACAAGAGGGTGGTGGTGGACACTTTTTTAGGCTCACTTGTTCAGTCGTGCTGTGGGGAAGGAGGGACATTGCCGATAGATAACACTGGCGTGTGCTTGCACTGACTTGGCCACACTGGGTTTGCCCCTGATCATGGGGTGTGTGCCTTCCCTGTCTACACTGCTTAGGCTCTAGGTTGCTCTGCTGGGAACTGTCTGAGGCAGGCCCCGGGTTGTATGCACTTCCCAGGTCTAAGCCACTCAGGTTCAGGTATGCAGGTAGTCCTCAGAGGCACAGACTCAGTTGGGCCTGCGTTTTGTGCCCTTCCCAGGTCTGAGCAGCTCAGATGACCAGGTGTTTGGCGAACATGGTCACTGCAACTTATCGCCTCCCCCATCCCTGCTGCTTGGTTTTCTGGGTGTACAACCGGCACACCTTCTCAGGCAGATGTTGACCGTCCAGAATCCCAAGAGGTCTTAGCAAAGAAGCCTGCTTGCAGTTTGGTAGATAATGCCTCTCTGGGGCCGCGATTGTCCCCTTCCGGCTCTGGCTGCCTGTCACTGGAGAGGGATGGTCTGCAGCCGGCTAGCTCTGCTCAGTCCTTTGTTCTGTGAGCGGGCCTGCTGGTGTCTTAGGTTAGGGCTTTTTGCGTGGTAGCTATCCCACAGTCTGGTTAGCTAGCCCAAGTTAGGTCCCTTGGATTGCCCTCGGGGCATTCAGGCCCAGTCCTTACTCTAAGCAAGGCAGCCCCCGCCTCCCTGCCCAGCCCCCGCTTGCTACTGAGGGGTGTAGGCATCTGCCCTGCTTCTCTGCTGGGGGAGCTACTGTTGGGCTCGAAATCTGTGGGTTTTAATTATTTATTTTTCCTCCCAGTTATGTTGCACTCTGTGGTTCCAAGGCTCGCCACAGACTCGGCAGTGAGAGTGTTTCCTGATGTTTGGAAACTTTTCTCTTTTTAAGACTCCCTGAATGAAGCTCCGTCCCTACCTCTTTTGTCTCTTTTTTTGTCTTTTATATTTTTTCCTATGTCCTTTCGAAGACAATGGGCTGCTTTTCTGGGTGCCTGATGTCCTCTACTGGCATTCAGAAGTTGTTTTGAGGAATTTACTCAGCGTTCAATTGTTCTTTTGATGAATTTGTGGGGGAGAAAGTGGTCTCCCCGTCCTATTCCTCCACCATCTTAGGACCGCCCCCTTGAACATTTTTTTTTTCCATGTCCTTGGGTGAAATTTAGGTGGTTCTATGGGGACTCTGTAATGAGTTTAGATTTTCTCTAAGTATATTGATTGGTACCAAACTTAAACCTTTTTAGTTTGGTATTTAATTGTGTTTGATCAACAACTTTCGTGTGTGTGTGTGTGTGTGTGTGTGTGTAGTGTGTGTGTTTGTGTGCATGCATGCTTAGTTGCACCCAATTCTTTGCGACCCCACCGGCTCCTCTGTCCATGAAATTTTGCTGGCAAGAATAGTGGAATGGGTTGCCACTTCCTGTTCCAGGGGATCCTGTTGACCCAGGGATCACACTGGTTTCTCTTGTGTCTCCTGCATTGGCAGGCAGATTCTTTACCCCTGAACCACCTGGGAAGCCACAACTTTCTAATAGAAACTTTAAATATTTTGGTTTTTGAGTTAATAAGTGAAAAGTTTGTCCTCTTGAGGAAGTTCAACTCTGTTGCTAACTTTAAAGATTTACTTATGGGTTAAAAACCTAAGAGTTTTAAAGAATGAAAAAATTACTTTGAAAGAGAATGAGAGGTCAAACAGTGATAAAAAAAAATGTAATATGAATGGTGACTATGCTGACACTGTTGAAAGGAAAGGAGAGTCAAAGCAGTTTTTGCTATCATTTAGTTAAAAGTCCTAGCATTCATATGAATGCTGTGTACTTCAATTACATCATTAGATTTGTTAAGTTTTCATTTTTTATTGAAGTATAGTTTGATTTACAGTATTAGTTTCAGGTATATGGCATAGTAACTCAGTATTTTTTAAATTAAAAATTGTTACATGATAATTGCCATTATTTCCTGTGCTGTACGATGTATCTTGTTGCTTATTTATTTTATATGTGGTAGTTTGTATCTCGTAACCCCATACCCCAATCTTGTCCCCCTTTTCCCTCTCCCCACTGGCAACCCTTAGTTTTCTGTATCTGTGAGGCTGCTTCTGTTTTGTTATATACACCGATTTGTATTAGTTTTTAGATTCTGCGTGTAAGTGATCTTGGGTGCTAGGGCTCAGTCAGGTCTGACTCTCTGTGACCCCATGGACTGTAGCCTGCCAGGCTCCTGTGTCCATGGGATTTTTCAGGCAAGAATACTGGAGTGGGTTGCCATTTCCTCCTCCAGGCGGTCTTCCTGACACAGAGGTCAAACCCACATCTTCTGTGCCTCCTGCATTGAAAGGTGGGTTCTTTACCACTGAGCCATCTGGGAAGCCTATCATTCAATATTTGTGTTTGACTTATCTCACTGAGCATAACATTCTCTAGGCCCATCTACTTTGCTGAAAATGGGAGAATTGAGTCAGTTACTAGACGTTTATCCTCATACGGCTGCCGTACATCTGCTGACCGGGCGTCTTCCTCTCCCCTCTTTGCTCTTTGGATGCACTTCCATGCGATCTCCAGATCTGCCATTTGTAATATGTGCACGTCCTTCCTTTTACTTCTTGTTCAGTGGAAGTCTGGCCCTTGTGTGAAGACCTTGCTTTCCCACCCCCTCTTAAGCTGCTTCCCCTTCTGCACTCTTCTTACCACTGGGCCTGGACAAGGACAGGAGGAGCCAGCTGGCTCCTCAATGCCATCCCTGATCATTCTCCCTTCCACCTCCTGAAAACCCTGCTTTGAAGTCCTTGCCATCAGATTATTCTACAGCCCCTGCCTGCTGCAGTCCTCTACTTCCGGTCCCTTCTCTTCATTTCTTTAATATTTTTAGCTCCTGGCTCATTGCCCTTTTCTGCTTAAAAGTCCTGTGATGCTTGTTGGTTATTTCAGTATCCAGATGAATGATCTTTTCAGCACCCTAACCCTCAGCTCTTGGTTACTTAACCTTCTTTTCTCCAGGGATCTTTTCCTTTCCCTTATCTCAGTCATTCACTCCCATGGTCATACCTTTGCTCTCGTGTTTATCAAAAAATTAGTTCCTACCTTACTCTGTTTCAAGCACCTACTTTCCCATCACCACATGCTGTTTTGCTAGCTCACTCTCTCTGATTCACTGTCCTTACTTTTCCAGCCCTACCAGACCTTCAGTCCATTGATTGACCACCTTTTTGCCTTCTCTCACTCTCCGTTTTAACCTCATATTACAGCCTTACCTGGCCTGGATTCCATGCTGTGACATCATAGTAACTCCATAGAAATCCCAGATGACCTTGCCTCATTCTTCAGCACAGATGCCTGGAAAACCCCAGTCCTAGTTAAATCTAGCTCTCTGTCTACTCCACGCCTGCCTCCTTGCAGCCAAACATGATGGATAAAACCCTACACCCATGACTATTGGACTCACTGAAATTCATCCCCATTAATCTGAGTGGCCCCTCCGTGTTGCCTAGCAGTCCTGCATCATCTTTTTAGTTCATGTCTTCTGCTTTTTTGGACCCTTGTTCTTCAAATTTGGTATTCACAAAGTTAAATAGATGAGAACAGAATAGAACTGAGTGTAGTTCATAGCACATAATAGGAGTAAATATTATGCCATGAAATGCTAATTTCAGTTATTCATATACCATTTCCCCCCCTTATCTCTGGGGTATATGTTCAAAGACCCTGGGTGGATACCTGTAACTGTGGATAGTCCTGAGCCCTATATTTACTATGTTGTTTTCAATGGATACATAGCTATGATAAAATTTAATCTATAAATTTGACATAGTAAGAAATCAACTATAATAACTAATGATAAAAATAGAATAATTATAGCAATGTATCATAATATGCAAATGTGATCTCTCCATCTCTCTCTCTCAAAATACCTTATTGTACAGATTGAATGCCTTTTCCACCTTAAGCACTTATCATGCAGTTTGAGATGCAACAGCAAAAATTCTTTCCTTCTTCACAGTTTCACAGATTTGTTCTTATTGAAGATCTTAGGAATGCTGGCACTCAATTTTATTTTTCCATATTAAGTTGAGAACTTTCACCTTTTCAATTTAAGGAAGCACTTTGCAGCTTCTTTTTGGCAGATCTGAATTGGCAGTATCACTGCTTTTGTGGTTTGGAGCAGCTACTGAGAAAATAAAGGTGGCTTGAACACAAATGCTGTGTGCTAGAGCAGTCTGTCTGATGGCCGAGAAAGCTAAGTGATGAACAGGTGAGGATACGATGGACAAAGGGATGATTCCTCTGTGTTTCAGACCAGTCCCTCCATGGCTTCCTAAATCTCATCAATCCTCAAGTTCTCAAATATATTACTTATTATAGAATTATGTAGTAATTAGTCAGAACCCCTCTCAGCTTCTTTCTGATGCATCATCAATTTTACCTTCTCTGCTAGATAATTTTTACTAATATGAAACATTCTGTTCCATAGCTCCCACCTTAAGAACAAATATCAAAACTGAACAAATCCTATGATGATTTCTCTTTAGCTGCTCCCCTTAACAGCAAAGCTCCTTTAAAAGGTCGTCCACAGGTGCTGTGTCTATAGCTCTACTTTCCCCATTTTTGTTTGTCCTTACTGCAGTGACCTTTTACAGTCACTATCCTGCCAAAACCTTTTAGTCAAAATGATCGATGACTTTCATTTTCTTAAATCTGATGAACCTCCTTGGGTGTGACCACACCCTTCTCCAGGAAACGCTTTCCCCGTTGACGTTCAGGATGCCAAACACTGCATTCCTGGTCTCCCCACTTTTACCTCCTACATCATATGTCATTTCTGGTGAATATTGGAGTGCCCATGTTGGAGTTCCCAAGATCTCAGTCCTTGGACCTTCTCTCTTGTTTATTTATACATATCCCTTTCAGACTTCATCTAGCCTCATGGCTTTAAATAGCATCTATATACCAATGATTCCTAAATTTATAAAGCACAGACCTTATCCCTGAAACTCCCATTTATACAGCCAGTTGCCTGCAGCCTCTTCAACTGGGTGCTGTGTCTCAAGTTATAATCAAATGCCTTCCTTGTCCCTTCTATCATCTTCCCCATCTCAAGTGATGGAACTTCAGGGCGAAAACCTTAGTGCCAATCTTGGCTCCTTTCTTTCTTTTACACATTACATCCAGTTGATATTACCAAATTCCACTAGCCCCCTCTTCAAAATATAACCTAAACTCAACTTTTTTTTTTAACCTGAACTTTTTTTTTTAAACCATCTTTGCATCTGGGAATCAAGCCACTGCGTGTGATAGGTGGGGATATAAATACGAAAAGGCATGCTTGGTTGAACTCATTAATACAATATAGAAGATTAGTGTCATCAGGGCCTCCCTGGTGGCTCAGAAGGTAAAGCATCTGCCTGCAGTGAGGGAGACCCAAGTTCGATCCCGGGGTTGGGAAGATCTCCTCGAGAAGGAAATGGCAACCCACTCCAGTATTCTTGCCTGGAACATTCCAGTAGTGTCATTAGGGAATAATAACTATAGGGCGAGACATGGGGTTGGGAAAGGCTTTGTCAATGAATTGGCATTTGAACTGGAACTTGAAGGATGAATTAAAGTTAGCCAGGTGAACACAGGTAGAAGAGAGTTTCAGATCGAGATGGCAGGGTATGGAGGTATGGTATGACCTGGGAATAGTAAGGGATTTGAGGAGGTTGAGGACATTTTCCTTGTTGATGCCAAGCCCTGAATGCTGATAGTGGAGCACTTGAGAGAGAATCAGGATGTAGATGTTTTCAAGAAGCATTTTCAGTTCATTCAGTGACCATTTAGAAGGCAAATGCGGGTCAAACATGTGCTATACAGTCACATAGTCACATCTCTGATGTTTTGATGGATGTCTTCCTGACTGTCAAGCCTAAAAATAGTCCTAACATTTGAAGTTCTTTAAACCCTAACCATACATAATACAGTCCATTTTACCCAGAGTTTTAAAACAAATACAAATACATTGCCTGTGATCTTAATAATTTTAGGTTAATATAGTAAACAAAAACTTATTGCATACATTCAGTATACTAGCCACTGCATTTAGTGTTGCGAGGAATAAAAAAACAGTATGTCAAGCCAGGACTTAACATACTCAATGTTAATGGAAGAAACTTAAATGCATATTACTAAGTGAAAGAAGCCAGTCTGAAAAGGGTACATACGGTGTGATTCCAGTTAATATGAAAAGACAAAAACTGGAAAGACAGTTTGTCTGGAAAAGACAAAACTATGGAGACAACAGAAAAGGTCAGTAGTTGTCAGGGGCAGAGATGTGGAGGGATAAATAGGCAGAGCACAGAGGACTTTTAGGGCAGTGACAGTAGTCTGTATGATATTATAATGGCGGATATATGTCCTTATATATTTGCCCAAACTCAGAATTTACAACACCAAGGATGAACCCTAAAATAAACTATGAACTTTAGGTGATTATGATGTATTAATGTAAGTTAATCCTTGGTAAAAACTGTAGTATTCTGGTGAGTGATGTTGAAATGGGGGACACTATACACTCATGGGGGCAGGGAGTATATGGAAAATCTTTCAATTTTGTTGTAAACCTAAAACTGCTTACTTTAAAAAATAAAGTAAAAAGAGGTCAAGGTTTATATTCATAAGGGTCTTATTTTCTTTTAAGGAGTAATATGATAGAAATACCAACTTCCCAGCTAGCACTAAGTGGTAAAGAAACTGCCTGCCAATGCAGGAGATGTAAGAGACAGAGGTTTGATCCCTGGGTGGGGAAGATCCCCTGGTGGAGGGCATGGCAACCCATTCCAGTATTCTTGCCTGGAGAAGCCCATGGACAGAGGAGACTGGCGGTTACTGTCCACACGGTTGCACATAGGTCATGACTGAAGCAGCTTAGCATGCATGCACACACATGGTAGAAATATAGATCAACCTACTGTATAACAAAGGAATTCTATTCAATACCCTGTAATAAACCATAATGGAAAAGAATATGAAAAAGAATACATATATGTATAACTGAATCACTTTGCTGTATAGCAGAAATTAAACATTGTAAATCAATCATACTTCAATAAAATAAAGGAATATAGATCAGAAGGCTAGAAAGAATTTTTGCTTTCTGAAAGTGTCCATTCAAGAAGTTTTGAAACAGTAAGTAAAACAATGAAAAAGAACTAAAGAGCCTCTTGATGAAAGTGAAAGAGGAGAGTGAAAAAGTTGGCTTAAAACTCAACATGCAGAAAACTAAAATTATGGCATCTGGTCCTATCACTTCATGGGAAATAGATGGGAAAACAATGGAAATAGTGAGAGACTTTATATTTTTGGGCTCCAAAATCACCGCAGATGGTGATTGCAGCCATGAAATTAAAAGACACTTACTCCTTGGAAGGAAAGTTATGACCAACCTAGACAGCAGCATATTCAAAAGCAGAGACATTACTTTGCCGACTAAGGTCTGTCTAGTCAAGGCTATAGTTTTCCCAGTGGTCATGTATGAATGTGAGAGTTGGACTGTGAAGAAAGCTGAGCGCTGAAGAATTGATGCTTTTGAACTGTGGTGTTGGAGAAGACTCCTGAGAGTCCCTTGGACTGCAAGGAGATCCAACCAGTCCATCCTAAAGGAGATCAGTCTTGGGTGTTCATTGGAAGGACTGATGCTAAAGCTGAAACTCCAATACTTTGACCACCTGATGTGAAGAGTTGACTCACTTGAAAAGACACTGATGCTGGGAAAGATTGAAAGCAGGAGGAGAAGGGGATGACAGAGGATGAGATGTTTGGATGGCATCACCAACTCAATGGACATCAGTTTGAGTAGACTCCGGGAGTTGGTGATGGACAGGGAAGCCTAGTGTGCTGCGGTTCATGGGGTCGCAAAGAGCTGGACACGGCTGAGTGACTGAACTGAACTGAAATAAAACAATAACTTATAACAATTAACTAGCAGATTAAAAATAGTAGCATTTACCAGTCTATAAGTTTATCAGTGTAAGACAGCTTTAGTGTAGGTATCTATTTTTCCTTCATATCTTCCATTTCAGAAGATATGTCTTTTTTTTCATGTTCAAGGTTAGTCTTTCACTCGAGGCCCTTGATGACTTTCTGCTGGTTTCCTCTGGGATGCTGAGTCATCATTTACTCATTTGTGTATTCAGTTAGCAGACCTTGGACACTTGTGTGTCAGGCACTATGCTGAAACTGAGGAAGAAGAAAAGAAAAAGACAATCTGAGGCGCCACAGACCTCATTTTTAGTGAGCTTTCTTTCGTTTTCCTTTTTGTTTGCTCTAGTGGCTTCTTCTCCCCAGTTCCCAACAGGCTCATAGCTCTTCTATCTTAATATAATTTTCCTTTGACCAAGGAACCACCACCTCTTTTCCCTGCTCACCTCTAATAGTACTTACCCTCTTTCTTTTTCTTCCCCTCTCATTCAGCTTCTTTAAGGGTCATCCCACACTCATTGCCTCCCCATCCTCACCTGCTTTTCATATCTCAATTTTCTGCAATTTGGCCTCAGGCCCATTGTTCCATGGAATCCTCCCTGCCTATGTAAGCATCAGCACATGGCCTTCATCCAGCCAAACTCAATGATTATTTTCCTGCCCTTATCTGTTTGGACTACTCTACTGCAATTTTCACCCCTAATTTCTTTCTTTCAAACTCTGTGTCCTTGATTTACAGCAATTACTCACCCCTGGTCATGCAACTTCTTCCTTCTTCCTTTGACCATCTTCCTGGAAACTCCTCCTTTGCCTCTTCCCTATGACCCTGAGCTCTGTTTTTGGTTCTTTGCTTCTTCCTCTGTACATGCTCGCCTCAAACAATCTCATTTTCTTTTATGATCTTAGATTTCCTAGTCTGATTATAAGAGCCTGGGTTATATTTCAAACTGCCCACTGCACACATCTGTTTACATATCAAACTGTCTCCTGCTTATAGTGACTTGATGCCCCCAGCTATCTAACCTCTATATGTTGCAACTGGAGCTCATTTTCTTCCCCATCCCACTCCAAACCTGTTCCATCTCTGCATGTCATTACCTTCTTCTCTCCCCTTCTCCCCAATTCTGTCACCATCAAAGATGCTGATCCTAGGTCTATTTGTTTCCTAAATTGACCCCTATCCTTCATCTTTATTACAATTGCTTTAGTTCCTGTCATCACCATCCCTTGCTAATATTATTTATAGCTTTTAGCCTGTGCCATACTGGCTTCCCCAGTGGCTTAGCAGGTAAAGAATCTATTTGCAGTGCTGGAGACAAGGGTTTTATCCCTGGGTTGGGAAGATCCCCTGCAGGAGGAAATGGCAACCCACTCCACTATTATTGCCTAGAGAATCCCATTGACAGAGGACCATGGTGGGCTCCAGTTCAAAGGGTCACAAAGAGTCAGACACAAATGAGCTACTGAACACTACTACCATACTCTCTCATTACTGCATGCCCTTTGCCTAAAGTGCCTTTTCATAAACAGATAGACATTCCTCCTTCAAGACTTTCTCAAGAGTCATTTTCTCTAAGAAGTGTGCAAAATTTTATTTTATTGTATTCAATTAATTTTATTGCTGCTGCTGCTCCTGCTGCTAAGTCGCCTCAGTCGTGTCTGACTCTGTGCGACCCCATAGACAGAAGCCCACCGGGCTCCCCTGTCCCTGGGATTCTCCAGGCAAAAACACTGGAGTGGGTTGCCATTTCCTTCTCCAATGCATGAAAGTGAAAAGTGAAAGTGAAGTTGCTCAGTTGTGTCCGACTCTTAGCGACCCCATGGACTGCAGCCTACCAGGCTCCTCCGTCCATGGGATTTTCCAGGCAAGAGTACTGGAGTGGGTTGCCATATTGCACTCACTTTAAAAAATAAACTATCTACTAATGTGTCTTCTTTACCCCATTATATAATAAATTCGGAGAGTGAGTATAGGGACTAACTCAGTACCTGGCATATAGGAGGTTATCGGGCCTAAATGTGGCTTAGATCTTCCTCTCGGCTGCAATCTACAAGCTTTACTACATCACAGGATGCTTGGCCTTTTCCACTTATTAAATGAATGCTGACAAGGTGCTTCATGTACAGGGGCACTGTGAAGGAGTGACCGCAATTGCCCCTGTTGCAAGTGGATTAATTGCGGCCACCCTGGGGTTTAGGAGGAGGGTAGTGGGAGGAACCAAACCGGAGAGGTATTCCAGGCCAGATCATGAAGGCCGTGCACATAATGAGTTTTGCTCATTGAACATTTGGTCAAAGAACATTCTTTGGCAGAGTGAAAAAGGATGATAAGAGCAAGCATGGAAGCAGAAAAGTCTTTCACAGAAGTAAATGTACTGTTTAGATCACATCTCATTATGATGTATCTACTTGGGTTGTACTAACTTGCCAATAGCAGACTGTTTCTTTGAAGTGTGTATTGAATTATATTTAATCATGTATTCATCCTATAACACTAGTGATTATTAGATGCTAAATAGTATGCTTATGATATCTTGGGGATCCTGATGTATGGACACTGTCCTTGGCCTCAGAGAACTCATGGTCTAGTGGTAGTACTGGTTGAAAAAATGGACTGATGTGACTCAGCATCAGTGCTGCAGGAGGGGTAAGCACATTGCTTTGGAGCACATTGTGCTCCATTGCTTATGGAGCACAAAAGGGGATTGACCTCTTACTTGGGAGTCAGAGGGGCCCAGGGAGGGCCACTTGGAGTTATGGCTTTGAGCTCAGTTTTGAAGAATGAGTAAGGTTTAGCTTCTCAAATAAACTAGAAACTTGCCAGATCACTCCAGTCAGTGAGAACAGCTTGTGCAAAGACTCAAATAGGACAGCTCAGTTTTCAATGGCTTGAATTTATGGTGCAATGGGTAGTAGGACCAGGAATAAGGTAGGAGGGGCAAGTGGGCAGGCCATGTTGAAATAAATTTTATCTTGACTGGTATGTCACAGAAGAGAGCAAAATTCTGACCTGCTTTCATTAATGGATCAGGTAGAACAAGGTAATATTTAAGAAACTGAAAGGTAGTCAGTAAGATAAATCATCAAAATCATAAGGGCTTTTTGGTAGAAATATATTCTAAAGAAAGTTTAGTGAGTCTTTCTCTCATCACCAGTCCATATTTCTTGGTTTGGATCTGTCTCTGAGTCATACTCCAAAAACTGAATCCAAGAAATCCTGCAGTTTCCCAGAGGGCCAATAGTTCCTGTAATAATGACTCTCATGATATTTCCTGGATATGGTTAAGTCCTATGTTTACAGACTTATAAGTCAAAGATTTTCTTCAGAGATTTTCTTCAACTTGCACCTCAGTTCACCATGCCATGTGCCTCAGGCGAGGTAATGACTAGTCCGGCAGAGGAAGGAAGGGGACCTCCATGGTGGCCTTTCCTGTCTACAATATTATCTTCTGGATACACAGATTCAGTCAAAGTTGAATTTTTTATTCCAGGGTAACTTGGGTTCATTAAAATACTGTATGATGTACCTTGAAACAAAATAGTGACTTTCCTAGCAAAGTGGTGAGGGTGTCTCTACTGTTTACAGACCTCCACCTTTAGGCTGGGCTGTGACCTTGACAGAGAAGAAGAGGAGAGAATATAGTTTTAGAATACAATAGATGTGCAACTGCCTGAGTGTGATTTTCAGTGCTGGGCTTCAAGAATGCTATGAATTAGAACCTGTTCTTTCAGATGGAAATATGCTGGTTTCCTGGTTGTTGGTGGATGTTAAATGTTAGTTTTACTGCTGGGTCTGAGGAAGAAGTCTAACGCCTTGCTTTTGCATAGGAGAACATTTTATAACTTTAGATTCTTTGAATAGATTTTAGTTTCTTTTATGTCTGGATTTTTTTTTTTTTTTGGCCTAGAACTAGTCTTTCTTGAATCCTACTGCCTTACACACATGTGATTATTATAGCCGTCAAACTTCTGAGGCCCAAAATGTAGGTCAGGTGCTTTTTAAAGGAATAAAATTATTTCTATTCAGTTTTAAAATACATTCATTTTTGCCTACACATTAGTCTTTGATCCTTAAGCTGATCTGGAGAAATGTTAAATAATAAAGCAGAGTTCTGCACAAAGATATGCATTGATAATAAGGGCAGACTGTGGAAGACTTAATAAAAATGGAAGATCCATTAGACATTGCCACATTATCTCCACAGAGCTGCTACTCTGTTAAACTCAACTTCCCTCCACTTTGACAGAGCTATCAGCATTTTTCTAACCTCCCGAGGAAGGTGGTACAATGATTAGGAAAGTGCATGGTCTTTCTGATTCAGACATGATTAGGCTTGTGTTGTAACTTTAAGACTTTTGCAATGTGGTTAAATTCTTGGAGGCTCTGTTTCCATATCTCTAAAAATGAAATAATAGTTCCAACAATATAACACTGTGAGAATGAAAGGATGAAGGAACTAGCAAATTTAAGATAAGCATAGAGAGTAATGAGTATCATAAAAACTCCTGGTATTATCTCTTGTTTTCCTTTTCCCTTTCTTCCCAATATCTAATCTTTACAAAGTTCTGTAATTTATTTTCTTGGAAATATTTCATATATACTTTCTTTATATTCTTACAGCTCTGAGCTTATTAAATTGTGCTTGGATTACTGCAAAAATCTCTTAGCTGATACCTGTCTCTTCTTTTCACTTTTACAAATAATTTTTTCCCTTACTATTGAAAAGTAATTCTGAAATCTTCTTAGAGCACAGATATCCATGTGCCATATCCTGTTAGAACATATTGACCCTCTAATTTTTTTCCAGATTACATCTAATCACCTTATTGACTCTCAGTACCTAGAGAGACGCAGTGTGTTAACAGTGGGAAAAGCACAGATTTTAGATTCAAACCAAAGTAGATCCAAACCTTGGATAGAGGGTTTATATCTAGTAGATACTGGAAAGCTAACCTAAGCTTTGAGAGTATCAGTTTATTCAACTATAAACAATGTCTACGTGTGCAGTTAAGAATCGACTTAGCAGCTCTACCCTGTCCAAACCCGACATGGTCCAAAGAAGGTTTATCCCTTGCCTGACTTCTCAGAAATAAGCTCTAAGCTCTTGGAATACCTGCCTGTGTTAAAATAGATAACTAACGGGAAGTTGCTATATAAAACACAGGGAGCTCAGTATGGTACTCTTTGATAACCTAGAGGGGTGGGATGGGGTGGGGACAGGGGGACATTCTAGAGGGAGGGGATATATGTATACTTATGCTGATTCATGTTGTTGTATGGCAGAAACCAATGCAATATGTTGCAAAGCAATTATCCTCCAATTAAAAATAAATTTTTTAAAAAGTGCTTTTATTTACCTGGATCACACCAGGTAGCTTATGTTGACAGTATGGTTTTTGTGTGATTGAGTCTGAGTCTTAGAACTTCTGTAAGAATGAAATGAAATAGATCATATATTGCATCTAGACAATGAGTTGACTGCTTTTTTCTCACAGTCTTCTTAAATCCCTCCCCATCTTTTTAGTCATATACCTGACAGCTCCCTTGCCTTTACCTTCTGTGGTACTGAGGCTTTTCTCACTGACTGAACACACACTTGATACCTGTATGTCTTTGCCCATGCTGTCCCAGCTGCCTGGCCCTCCTGCTTTTCCCTTTTGTCCAAACAAAGCCCATGTATCCCTTCCTCATACAGTTGAAGTTCTCCATCTTTGTGGCTCCTCCACTAACTACCTCAATCTGGTTGAATGTCTTTCATTCCTGAATTTTATTGCACTTTTAGCTGGTAACAAAAGCTGAGTGCCACCTTATGCACTTACATATTGGGCCTCTAAGTCAGTCAGTTCAATTGCTCAGTCATGTCCAACTCCTTGTGACCCCATGGACTGCAGCACGCCAGGCTTCCCTGTCTATCACCAACTCTGGAACCTACTCAAACTCATGTCCTTTGCATCGGTGATGCCATCCAACCATCTCATCCTCTGTTGTCCCCTTTTCCTCCCACCTTCAATCTTTCCCAGCATCAGTGTCTTTTCAAATGAGTCAGTTCTTTACATCAGGTGGCCAAAGTATTGGAGTTTCAGCTTCAGCACCAGCCTTTCCAATGAACACTCAGGACTGATTTCCTTTAGGATGAACTGGTTGGATCTCCTTGCAGTTCAGGAACTCTCAAGAGTCTTCCCCAACACCACAGTTCAAAAGCATCCATTCTTTGGCACTTAGCTTTCTTTATAGTCCAACTCTCACGTCCATACATGACTACTGGAAAAACCATAGCTTTGACTAGATGGGTCTTTGTTGGCAAAGTAATGTCTCTGCTTTTGAATATGCTGTCTAGGTTGGTCATAGCTTTTCTTTCAAGGAGCAAGCACCTTTTAATTTTATGGTTTCATTCACCATCTGCAGTGACTTTGGAGCCCCCCAAAATAAAGTCTCTCACTGTTTCCCTTGTTTTCCTGTCTATTTGCCATGAAGTGATAGGACCGGATGGCATGATCTTAGTTTTCTGAATGTTGAGTCTTAAGCCAACTTTTTCACTCTCCTCTTTCACTTTCATCAAGAGGCGCTTTAGTTCTTCTTCACTTTCTTCCATAAGGGTGGTGTCATCTGCGTATCTGAGATTAGTGATATTTCTCCCAGCAATCTTGATTCCAATTTGTGCTTCATCCAGCCTGGTATTTCTCATGATGTACTCTGCATATAAGTTAAATAAACAAGGTGACAATATACAGCCTTGATGTACTCCTTTCCTGATTGGGCCTCTAAGTAGACTGTAATAAACTTGAAGGATAGAATAATTTTCTTTGTCTTCTCATTAGATGCTCGGTAAATGTTGTCTTATAATTTACTGAGAGCTCAATTTTGAGCTCACACACCCTCAGGAGTGAGTAACTTTAACTTAGGTTGAATGTCTGCTGTCTGTGTGTTTAAGGTTCCAGGTTATTTTTCCTCATATGCTGTCTGACTGCTCCTTCTGCTGTGGGCCCCCTGGTGGCTCAGATGGTTTTAAAAAAAAATCCACCTGTAATGCAGGAGACACGGGTTTGATGCCTGGGTTGGGAAGATCCCCTGGAGGAGGAAATGGCAACCCACTCCAGTATTCTTGTCTGGAAAATTCCATGGACAGAGGAGCCTGGAAGGCTATAGTCCATGGTGTTGCAAAGAGTCAGACACAACTGAGTGACTAAGCACATTTATTATTTTTGTTGTGGGCCCGATAGGTATTGGCAGCAGCCAGGGCAACTCATCCATGTCTGTGTCACTCTCAAGGCTCTAGAAGGCCCTGGAGTCTGCAAACGCATAGTCTATGTAAGGGTGAGCCGCCCAATGAGGCCAGCTTGGCCACTTTGGCAAACATATGCTGCCAATTCATTGAGAAATCTCATTACTTAGGGGATCAAGATGAAATTCCTTGTTCCCCAGTAAGTGCCTTCTAACTGGGTTATGTTGAATCCTTTTCCACTGGGAAATAGTTCCTTTAATTACAAGTTGGCTGCATATATTTATTGATTTTCAAAGATTAAAAAAAATTTTTTTTGGATGTGAACCATTTTTAAAGTCTTTATTGAACTTGTTACAATATTTCTTCTGGTTTACATTTTGGTTTTTTGGCCAACAGGCATGTGAGATCTTAGCACCCTGACCTGGGATCAAACCCAGACCCCCTGCCTTGAAAAGCAAAATCTTAACCACTGGACCACCAGGGAAATCCTTCAGTGATTTTTTTAAAAAGTCATTTTAACACTTTGCAGTTTAAATGTCACTGTCAATATAATTCAGAGCCTTCCTCCTCTCCCATCAGCACAGATCAGCTCTGTCTCTGCTTCTAGCTGCAGAAAGGGCTGGTCTCATTATGCTCTTGTCCCTCCTCAGCCTTTCAGTGCTAGGGGCAGGGATAAGGAGGGGCAAAAAGGGCAAACCCCTCTCACTTATCTCAGCAGGGTGGCAGACTTCCTCCTGGCTGGCAAGTACTGTTTTCCTGGCTACCACTGACTCACTGTTGATCACATCTAGGAAGCATGTGTCCACATGCTGACTCTCTCATGGTGGGCATCTATGGGTGCATTGAAGTTTCCACTGGGCTTCTTGCTGCCCAGTTCCCTGATATGAAGGCAGGGCTTTGTGAATGTGGAAACTGTGGGAGTTGAGACCAGTGACACAGGACTTTGTGCTCAGAAGCACCCACCCATTTCTGGGAGTTTAATGCTTTGCAGTTGCCATCTTGAAATTCTTAATAATTCTACCTTTTATGTATGTTTTGTAGGTGAAGTGTGTTTTCTCCAACAGGAAAATGGAGCAATGGCTGAGTGGCATGGAGCCTCGGCTCTTGTGTGGTCCTGTCTAGGCAGCTCCTCCTCTCCTCTCAGCAAGGTCTCTATCACATACTCTCTGTTCCCTACTAACAGGGCTCTGCTCTGCCTCCCCCTCCTGGAACCTGCCTGCCTACAGCTCCCACCCTCTGCCCAGGGCAGTGATGCCATGGTGGTGGGGGTGGGGGAAGACTCGAGTTCCACCATCTCCTGGATGCAGGCATGGGGAAAGTCAGAGCTGATGAGGAAGGAAAGTACCTTAGTGCCTTTGGCAGGTGACTCTTTAGGGCCTCTTGGCCTTTTCCCTTGCCCTCACCCCTCCTTCCAGGCATTCAGCACCCAGTGTGTCCCTGCACAGAAGTGGCAATCCTACAGGCTGCTCATCCACTGTGGGCTGAGGAAGTATGCAAGAAGGGGAGATTGATACCCCTAGCCCTACATTTTCATTTTGCACCAAGCTACAAATTAGGTAATTAGTCCTGCAAGATATCTGGCTCTGTCTCTCCTGCCCCCATAGACTTACCTCAGCCTCTACTAAAGGAGACAATATCCACTACTGCTTGGGAGGACCTCTTAGGAGGAATCAAGCCAGATCAAGCCCACCTATTTTCTCTGGGGTGCCCATTGAACCCTGGGAAAACATGAGTAAGCTTGTTTTGTCAACTGATAGAAGCGCAGGTTGCTCCTCTATTTCATGTGTCAACTCCAGCATTTCTCCTTTCTTTCCCTTCCTGCTTAGATTTACAAGCACTATACCTCTCATCTTGCGGTCTCTCCTAGCGTGGATGGGGTGGGGAGGAGTGGTAGAGCACCTCTCATTGATCTTAGAAGGAAGATGGTTTGTTGTCTCCAGGATCTGGTGGCCAACCAGCATCTCTCTGAACCTAGATTATGGGGTACTATCTTGCGACTTGGCTGCAATTTGGGAGAAAAGGAACAATTCCTCTTGGCACCCCGTTCACAAAGAATGCAAGATAGATACTGGATGTTACCAAACTCTTCAGAAAACAAAACTTCAGGACTCTTTCAAGGGAAAATCCCATATAAACTAATGGTAACAATAATGAGTTTACATTTATTGCATGCTTACAACATGCCAGGTATATGATGCACTCTATTTAAATACACCTATTAGGTTTGGACCATAAAGAAAGCTGAGGGTCGAATACTTGATGCTTATGAACTGTGCTGTTGGAGAAGACTCTCGAGAGTCCTTTGGACTGCAAGGGGATCAAACCAGTCAATCCTAAAGGAAATAAGTCCTGAATATTTATTGGAAGGACTGATGCTGAAGCTGAAGCTCCAGTACATTAGCTACCTGATGAGAAGAACTGACTCCTTGGAAAAGACCCTGATACTGGGAAAGACTGAAGGCAGGAGGAGAAGGGAATTGTAGAGAATGAGATAACTGGATGGTATTACCAACTCAATACACATGAGTTTGAGTAAGCTCCAGGAGTTAGTGATGGACAGGGAAGCCTGGCATGCTGCAGTCCATGGGGTCACAAAGAGTCACATGTCTGAGTGACTGAACTGAATTGACTAGGTACTGCTGCTGCTGCTGCTGCTGCTAAGTCGCTTCAGTCGTGTCCGACTCTGTGCGACCCCATAGACAGCAGCCCACCAGGCTCCCCCGTCCCTGGGATTCTCTAGGCAAGAACACTGGAGTGGGTTGCCATTTCCTTCTCCAATGCATTAAAGTGAAAACTGAAAGTGAAGTCACTCAGTCATGTCCGACTCTTTGTGGCCCCAGACTCGTTGTGGACTGCAGCCTACCAGGCTCCTCCACCCATGGTATTTTCCAGGCAAGAGTACTGGAGTGGGGTGCCATTGCTTTCTCTGCTGATTGGGTACACACACACACACACACACACACACACACAGATATATACATGAAAATGAAGTTCAAAGGAGTTAAGCTCTTTGCTCAAAGTCACACACCTGGTGAGTGATAATAGCCAAGAATCACACCCAGACATTCCAACTCTGAAGCTTGACAATTGATCATACACAATGCTGCCAACCAGAGAGCATAAATACTTACATTTAGCAACATTCACCTGGTCCATTGTCTTTCTTCAACATGAGAACATGTTTCTAGTTGTGTCATCCACATCCAAAGACAATAGATTAAGATCTTCCTTTTCTGAGGGCAGGGCTGAAAATACCCTTCACACAGTATTTCTTTTAAGTCACCAAACCACATTTCAGTTCAGTTTCAGTCGCTCAGTCGTGTCCGACTCTTTGCGACCCCATGAATTGCAGCACGCCAGGCCTCCCTGTTCATCACCATCTCCTAGAGTTCACTCAGACTCACGTCCATCGAGTCCATGAGCCATCCAGCCATCTTATCCTCAGTTGTCCCCTTCTCCTACTGCCCCCAATCCCTCCCAGCATCAGAGTCTTTTCCAATGAGTCAACTCTTTGCATGAGGTGGCCAAAGTACTAGAGTTTCAGCTTTAGCATCATTCCTTCCAAAGAAATCCCGGGGCTGATCTTCAGAATGGACTCGTTGGATCTCCTTGCCGTCCAAGGGACTCTCAAGAGTCTTCTCCAACACCACAGTTCAAAAGCATCAATTCTTCAGTGCTCAGCCTTCTTCACAGTCCAACTCTCACATCCATACATGACCACAGGAAAAACCATAGCCTTGACTAGACGGACCTTAGTCGACAAAGTAATGTCTTTGCTTTTGAATATACCATCTAGGTTGGTCATAACTTTTCTTCCAAGGAGTAAGTGTCTTTTAATTTCATGGATGCAATCACCATATGCAGTGATTTTGGAGCCCCCCAAAATAAAGTCTGACACTGTTTCCACTGTTTCCCCATCTATTTCCCATGGAGTGATGGGACTGGATGCCATGATCTTCGTTTTCTGAATGTTGAGCTTTAAGCCAACTTTTTCACTCTCCTCTTTCACTTTCATCAAGAGGCTTTTTAGTTCCTCTTCACTTTCTGCCATAAGGCTGGTGTCATCTGCATATCTGAGGTTACTGATATTTCTCCCGGCAATCTTGATTCCAGCTTGTGTTTCTTCCAGTCCAGTGTTTCTCATGATGTACTCTGCATAGAAGTTAAATAAGCAGGGTGACAATATACAGCCTTAATGTACTCCTTTTCCTATTTGGAACCAGTCTGCTGTTCCATGTCCAGTTCTAACTGTTGCTTCCTGACCTGCATACAGATTTCTCAAGAGGCAGGTCAGGTGGTCTGGTATTCCCATCTCTTTCAGAATTTTCCACAGTTTCTTGTGATCCACACAGTCAAAGGCTTTGGCATATTCAATAAACCAGAAATAGATGTTTTTCTGGAACTCTCTTGCTTTTTCCATGATCCAGAGGATGTTGGCCATTTGATCTCTGGTTCCTCTGCTGTTTCTAAAACCAGCTTGAACATCAGGGAGTTCACGGTTCACGTATTGCTGAAGCCTGGCTTGGAGAATTTTGAGCATTACTTTACTAGCATGTGAGATGAGTGCGATTGTGCGGTAGTTTGAGCATTCTTTTGCATTTCCTTTCTTTGGAATTGGAATGAAAACTGACCTTTTCCAGTGCTGTGGCCACTGCTGAGTTTTCCAAATTTGCTGGCATATTGAGTGCAGCACTTTCACAGCACCATCTTTCAGGATTTGAAAGAGCTCAACTGGAATTCCATCACCTCCACTAGCTTTGTTGATAGTGATGCTTTCTAAGGCCCACTTGACTTCACTTTCCAAGATGTCTGGCTCTAGATTCGTGATCACATCATCATGATTATCTGGGTTGTGAAGATATTTTTTGTACAGTTCTTCCATGTATTCTTGCCACCTCTTCTTAATATCTTCTGCTTCTGTTAGGTCCATACCATTTCTGTCCTTTATTAAGCCCATCTTTGCATGAAATGTTCCCTTGGTATCTCTAATTTTCTTGAAGAGATCTCTAGTCTTTCCCATTCTGTTCTTTTCCTCTCTTTCTTTGCATTGATCGCTGAAGAAGTCTTTCTTATCTCTTCTTGCTATTCTTTGGAATTCTACATTCAGATGCTTATATCTTTCCTTTTCTCCTTGGGTTTTCACCTCTCTTCTTTTTACAGCTATTTGTAAGGCCTCCCCAGACAGCCATTTTGCTTTTTTGCATTTATTTTCCATGGGGATGGTCTTGATCCCTGTCTCCAGTACAATGTCATGAACCTCAGTCCATAATTCATCAGGCACTTTATCTATCAGATCTAGTCCCTTAAATCTATTTCTCACTTCCACTCTGTAATCATAAGGGATTTGATTTAGGTCATACCTGAATGGTCTAGCGGTTTTCCCTAGTTTCTTCAATTTGAGTCTGAATTTGGTAATAAGGAGTTCATGATAAAACACATTTAGACTAAATGAATGCAAGCCCTACAGACCTTTTTTTTTTCCTTAACCATGGGATTGTGTCCATAGAAACTAAGTTTCAGAGAAAGCATTGGCTTTTTCTCTTTAAAAGAAAGAACTTTAGGAATTGCCTGAAGCAAACCTAGACATGAAAAGTATTAGGATAATAGTAGCTTCTATAGGAGAAATACATCTAGAGTTTTCCCATATCGAGTGCTTCATCTGTTAGAGTAGACATTTTGTTGGGGATATAGCCAGGGGTGAGTGGGCAATACATCTTAAATTTTATTATATAGAGTGAGGTAAGTCGGAAAGAAAAACACCAATACAGTATACTAATGCATATATATGGAATTAAGAAAGATGGTAACGATGACCTATATGCGAGAGAGCAAAAGAGATACAGATGTAAAGAACAGACTTTTGGACTCCGTGGGAGAAGGCAAGGCTGGAATGACATGAGAGAATAGCACTGAAACATGTATATTACCATATGTGAAATAGATTGCCAGCCCAGGTTTGATTTATGAGACAGGGTGCTCAGGGCCTGTGCACTGGGATGACCTTGGGGGATGGGATGAGGAGGAAGGTGGGAGGGGGTTTCAGGATGAGGGACACATGTACACCCATGGCTGATTCATGTGAATGTATGGCAAAAACCACTACAATATTATAAAGTACTTAACCTCCAATTAAAATAAATAAATTAGTTCACAAAAAAATTTTAAGGGTCAAATGCAGTATCTGGTAAACTAGGTCTGTTTACCAAGGGCTACATTAAAAATAGCTTTTGGTGTATTTCTAAAGTTTCTTCTTATGTCTGCAGGCATTAATTATTTACAACATTTGTTTTCTCAAACAAAGAGTACAATTGACCATTTTAAATTACCCCGAACAGACCAAGATCATCAATTATTGCATCTATCCATCAGGATAAACAATTGACAGTTGTCTGCTTGAGGCCTTTCTTCTCCTGAAGAATTCTGATTTGTTTCTCTGAGCTTGGCCACTAGGCGCTGTATCTGCCCTTTGGGAAGCAGTGCAGCGTGGTGGCTGTTCACAAGCTGGCTCCTTCATTTAATATCTTATGACCTTGGACAGTGACTTACATACTCTCAGCCTCATGGTTTGCCTCTGTAAAACAGGGTTGTTGTAATCCTTACAGATAGGATTGTCGTAAGAATGAAATAACGTAATACTTGCAAAGCACTAGTGCATTACATGGCACAAAGATGATAAATGGTATTCTCGCCACTGCCTTCTCCGAGAATATTGATGAACTAACAAAAATATAACAAAGTGAAGTTTGGTTTTTCTTCACAGTGCATGTGAAGAGAAAAGTGTTTCAAGTTGCATCCAACTTTAAAAATATGGACATTGTCTTCTCATTCTTTAAAAGACATCAGTTCATCTCACGGTGCATGGTACTCATGTAGAAAAAATAATGGTGTGTTAACTATACAAAGGAGAAGGCAACGGCAACCCACTCCAGTACTCTTGCCTGGAAAATCCCATGGATGGGGGAGCCTGGTAGGCTGCAGTCCATGGGGTCACTAAGAGTCGGGCACGACTGAACGATTTCACTTTCATGCATTGGAGAAGGAAATGGCAACCCACTCCAATGTTCTTGCCTGGAGAATCCCAGGGACAGAGGAGCCTAGTGGGCTGCCATCTATAGGGTCGCACAGAGTCGGACTCAACTGAAGCAACTTAGCAGCAGCAGCAACTATACAAATCTTTTCCTTTACAAAGCCAATAACATCATGTATTCTAAGTGGCTACAGGTGAGAAGAAATGTACACTCCAATTTGTTTGAAATAGAAGACTCACAGTAGGGAGTGACTGGTTTGGTGTCTGTTTAGGTGCTCATCCCAAGTCTGCTCTCGCGTGGCTTCCTGCCACTTCTCAACACTGACCGTGCTAAGTGGCTTCTTACTCTCTGTTTCCCAGATGCGCTCTGCCCAAGATATTCTTGCTTATATTTTCTTCCCGTCCAAAATCTATGTACTTGTTAAGTCACAATGAAAGACTAATTCCAGCATAAATCTGTTATTGATTTTATTAGCTCATATTAGTTTTGGTGTATATTTATGAAATTGAGTGTCCATATATGATTATAAAACAACAGACTGGCCCATTGTTGGAGAAATCTCCAAAGTAGTCAAAATTGTAAGTATACCATCCTCCATTTCCTTCCTATCTCAGGTTCTGCAGGACAATGATGATACGATGATAGTGTAACGATTATTGAGTACCTACTTAATGATCCATAGCATGCTAACCTCTTTCAATGCATTATCTCATTTAATCTTTACAGCAGTCCTACAAAGGGGCTCTTAGGATTATTGTCCCTATTTTACAAATGAGAGAACTAATGTCTAGAAATATTCAGTGAACTTACACTTACCTGGATCTACATAGATAGTAAACAACAGATTCTAGATCTGAAAGCATGTTGGCCTTGTAGGTTACCAGTACCAGGATTCTTTTCATCATTCTTGGCTTCTCTTGAGATTTGGGGAAAATGAAAATTAATTCCTTTGTGAAAAATAGTTGGAGCTTCTTGGCTTTTACCAATTACTTATTTATCGCTGTGTTGCCTTAGACTATTGTTTAACTTTTCAAGGCATAATTCCTTCAATTTGCTACAAATTTCTGTAGGGAAAAATTCACTGTAATGCCTTGTATTCATCAGAGTGATTAGCAAAATACCGTATTATATTTTTTAATGGATTAAGAAATTTTATAGTAATCCTTTTTTCATGACTTGAAAAACGCTTTAAGAATTGTGCAACTTTGTGATGTTTGTTATGAGAAGTGACTTTTTTAAATTTTTTTACTTTACTTTAATTTAATTTAATTTTTTAAATTTTAAAATCTTTAATTCTTACATGTGTTCCCAAACATGACCCCCCCTCCCACCTCCCTCCCCATAACATCTCTCTGGGTCATCCCCATGCACCAGCCCCAAGCATGCTGTATGCTGCATCAGACATAGACTGGCGATTCGATTCTTACATGATCGTATACATGTTAGAATGCCATTCTCCCAAATCATCCCACCCTCTACCTCTCCCTCTGAGTCCAAAAGTCCATTATACACATCTGTGTCTTTTTTGCTGTCTTGCATACAGGGTCGTCATTGCCATCTTTCTAAATTCCATATATATGTGTTAGTATACTGTATTGATGTTTTTCTTTCTGGCTTACTTCACTCTGTATAATTGGCTCCAGTTTCATCCATCTCATCAGAACTGATTCAAATGAATTCTTTTTAATGGCTGAGTAATACTCCACTGTGTATATGTACCACAGCTTTCTTATCCATTCATCTGCTGATGGACATCTAGGTTGTTTCCATGTCCTGGCTATTATAAACAGTGCTGCGATGAACATTGGGGTACATGTGTCTCTTTCAATTCTGGTTTCCTCGGTGTGTATGCCCAGAGTGGGATTGCTGGGTCATAAGGTAGTTCTATTTGCAATTTTTTAAGGAATCTCCACACTGTTCTCCATAGTGGCTGTACTAGTTTGCATTCCCACCAACAGTGTAGGAGGGTTCCCTTTTCTCCACACCCTCTCCAGCATTTATTGCTTGCAGATTTTTGGATCGCAGCCATTCTGACTGGTGTGAAGTGGTACCTCATTGTGGTTTTGATTTGCATTTCTCTAATAATGAGTGATGTTGAGCATCTTTTCATGTGTTTGTTAGCCATCCGTATGTCTTCTTTGGAGAAATGTCTATTTAGTTCTTTGGCCCATTTTTTGATTGGGTCATTTATTTTTCTGGAATTGAGCTGCATAAGTTGCTTGTATGAGAAGTGACTTTTTAATTTTAACTACCTTCAAGAGATGGGAATACCAGACCACCTGACATTCCTCCTGAGAAATCTATATGCAGGTCAAGAAGCATCAGTTAAAATTGGACATGGAACAACAGACTGGTTCCAGATCAGGAAAGAAGTACATCAAGGCTGTATATTGTCACCTTGTTTACTTAACTTATATGCAGAGTACATCATGCGAAATGCTGGGCTGGATGAAACACAAGCTGGAATCAAGATTGCTGGGAGAAATATCAGTAATCTCAGATATGCAAATGACACCACGCTTATGGCAGAAAGTGAAGGACTAAAGAGCTTCTTTTTTTAAATTTAATTTTATTTTTTAATTTTAAAATCTTTAATTCTTACATGCGTTCCCAAACATGAACCCCCCTCCCACCTCCCTCCCCATAACATCTCTCTGGGTCATCCCCATGCACCAGCCCCAAGCATGCTGCATCCCGCGTCAGACATAGACTGGCAATTTGATTCTTACATGATAGTATACATGTTAGAGTGCCATTCTCCCAAATCATCCCACCCTCTCCCTCTCCCTCTGAGTCCAAAAGTCCATTATACACATCTGTGTCTTTTTTGCTGTCTTGCATACAGGGTCATCATTGCCATCTTTCTAAATTCCATATATATGTGTTAGTATACTGTATTGGTGTTTTTCTTTCTGGCTTACTTCACTCTGTATAACTGGCTCCAGTTTCATCCATCTCATCAGAACTGATTCAAATGAATTCTTTTTAATGGCTGAGTAATACTCCACTGTGTATATGTACCACAGCTTTCTTATCCATTCATCTGCTGATGGACATCTAGGTTGTTTCCATGTCCTGGCTATTATAAACAGTGCTGCGATGAACATTGGGGTACATGTGTCTCTTTCAATTCTGGTTTCCTCGGTGTGTATGCCCAGAGTGGGATTGCTGGGTCATAAGGTAGTTCTATTTGCAATTTTTTAAGGAATCTCCACACTGTTCTCCATAGTGGCTGTACTAGTTTGCATTCCCACCAACAGTGTAGGAGGGTTCCCTTTTCTCCACACCCTTTCCAGCATTTATTGCTTGCAGATTTTTGGATCGCAGCCATTCTGACTGGTGTGAAGTGGTACCTCATTGTGGTTTTGATTTGCATTTCTCTAATAATGAGTGATGTTGAGCATCTTTTCATGTGTTTGTTAGCCATCCATATGTCTTCTTTGGAGAAATGTCTATTTAGTTCTTTGGCCCATTTTTTGATTGGGTCGTTTATTTTTCTGGAATTGAGCTGCATAAGTTGCTTGTATATTTTTGAGATTAGTTGTTTGTCAGTTGCTTCATTTTCTATTATTTTCTCCCATTCAGAAGGCTGTCTTTTCACCTTGCTTATATTTTCCTTTGTTGTGCAGAAGCTTTTCATTTTAATTAGATCCCATTTGTTTATTTTTGCTTTTATTTCCAGAATTCTGGGAGGTGGATCATAGAGGATCCTGCTGTGATTTATGTCTGAGAGTGTTTTGCCTATGTTCTCCTCTAGGAGTTTTATAGTTTCTGGTCTTACATTTAGATCTTTAATCCATTTTGAGTTTATTTTTGTGTGCGGTGTTAGAAAGTGATCTAGTTTCATTCTTTTGCACATGGTTGACCAGTTTTCCCAGCACCACTTGTTAAAGAGATTGTCTTTACTCCATTGTATGTTCTTGCCTCCTTTGTCAAAGATAAGGTGTCCATATGTGTGTGGATTTATCTCTGGGCTTTCTATTTTGTTCCATTGATCTATATGTCTGTCTTTGTGCCAGTACCATACTGTTTTGATGACTGTGGCTTTGTAGTAGAGCCTGAAGTCAGGCAAGTTGATTCCTCCAGTTAAAGAGCTTCTTGATGAAAGTGAAAGAGGAGAGTGAAATAGCTGGCTTAAAACTCAACATTAAGAAAACTAAGATCATGGCATCCAGTCCCATCACTTCATGGCAAATAGATGGGAAAACAATGGAAACAGTGAGAGACTTTATATTCGGGGTCTCCAAAATCACTGCAGATGGTGACTGAAACCATGAAATTAAAAGGTGCTTGCTCCTTGGAAGAAAAGCTATGATCAACCTAGACAGTATATTGAAAACCAGAGACATTACTTTGTCAACAAAGGTCTGCCTAGTCAAGTCTACGGTTTTTCCAGTAGTCATTAATGGATATGATAGTTGGACTATAAAGAAAGCTGAGTGCCAGAGAATTGATGCTTTTGAACTGTGGTGTTGGAGAATACTCTTGAGAGTCTCTTGGACTACAACGAAATCCAGCCAGTCCATCCTATTGGAAGGACTGATTCTGAAGCTGAAACTACTGTACTTTGGCCACCTGAAACGAAGAGCTGACTCATTGGAAAAGACCCTGATTCTGGGAAAATTGAAAGCAGGAGGAGAAGGGGATGACATAGGATAAGATGGTTGTATGGCATCAACTCGATGAGTTTGAGCAAGCTCCGGGAGTTGGTGATGGTCAAGGAAGCATGGCAGTCCATGCCATCCCAAAGAGTTGGACACAACTGAGCGACTGAACTGAATAACCATAGAATCCAGATCACATGGTATATGATGCCATTGTATTCGCAATTTTTAAGGAAAATTAGTATGGAAAATAAAAGATACTTTCTCTAAGATATGTAGCCTCACAATGTGTAGTCTATAGAGGTACTCATCTTATTTCTGTTCACCAAATTTAGAAAGCCAGTGATAAAGATATGTCTAGTTATATAGAGAAATGATTTCTTGTTGCACTGTCAAGATGGAAAACAAAATGTTTCCCCTTGACTGAGTGGTAGTAGTCTGGGCCTTTGTGTTGGGAAATGTTCTGAAGCTGTGCCCAGGAGAAAAGGAAAGCCATAATTGATCAGTGATTCCTAACACAAATATGGGAGGGAGAGTGGCAGCGTGTGTGCTAAGTAATTGTGATACCTGAATCAAAGTTTTGAGTTATTTCTTAAGAGCAGAAATAACTTTCTCCTGATTCATGGTTTTACTGCTTTTCCTCTCTTGATAAGTGGGATATGCCTACAAGATTACTCAAGGGTAGTTATTAAAGAGAGGGCTTCCCAGGTGGCTCAGTGGTAAAGAATTTGTCTGCCAAGGCAGGAGACATGGGTTCAATCCCAGGTTCAGTTCCCTGGAGAAGGAACTGGCAATCCAGTCTAGTATTCTTGCCTGAGAAGTCCCATGGACAGAGGATCCTGGTGGGCTACAGTCCATGGGGTTGCAGAAGAATCAGACATGACTTAGCAACTGAACAGCAACAAGTTATTGAAGAGCCCAAAGGTAACAGGTGCACCTAGAGAAACAACTCCTGAACTTAGTTTTATTGTGGCTAAATTTTAACCACCTAAACTCAATAGCTATCAACTGGCAATGACAATTAAATCAAGACCTGAAATGGTGCCTTGAAATAACATTTGCCTATTCTCCACGTGTCCAAGTCAGCTCTAAAGTCAGTAAAAATATATTTTGATGATGAAAACCACTGCAGAATCAGTGTGTTGTTATAAAAATTGGGACAAGAATAAGCTGTGCAGTGTTTTTTTTGTCTGTGTGTTTTGATTCAAAAGCTATTTTCATCTAAATTCAATTTCAGAACCATTATTTTTGTTAGAAAAATACTAAATATGAAAAGTAGAGGTCACAGTTTGAGTTTCTGATCTAGTGCTTGGTTTGTCCAGCAGAGCTGACATGTGGAAATGTTCTTGTTTACCTGCCCCCCTAGAAATCATCCTCTGGAAATCACCACCAAAGGGGCTGTATGGTCCTCACTAATTTTTTTTTTGATGCAATTATTTGTGGTCACAATAAAGATTCATACCCAAGATTCTAAAGAAAGGAGAGCTTGGTAGGAATAAAAATACTAATTTGTCTATTTATAATTTTACTTAGAAAAAAATGTTTCAACCTCATTCTTAACATTTGTTAAGTCCATACATTTCTGGTTTTATAGTAATTTCAGGCAGTCTACCATCAGCAGGAACAATTAACAGACTAAATTCCAAACTTTGCTAGCAATGTGTAATGATTATGTCTCATTGACTCTTGAAAGAGGCAATGTACTACTGTTGTGACATTTATTACATTTTTGAACTTTCTCTTTTTGTGTGCTGCTGATCTTCCCTTCCCTTTCCCTTCCCTCTACTCTCTCAGCTAACCCTTATAAACTGTTAACTCGTTGATACCACACTTTTCCCACTTGGAGTTATTTTCTTGTATTTTGTTGTTGTAGGTATTTGTTACTGCTCAACAAACCACTTCAAAACTCAGAGGTTATAATCTCTCTTAATTCTGTAGATGGACTTGGCTGAGCTGTGCAGTTCTTATTTGGGGTCTCTCATACAGTTGCAGCCAGATGTCAACTGGGGGCTGCAGTTATCCGAAGACTCTGTCACATGGTTGAGAATACTGAGGCTGCTTGTTTGCTGGGAGCTCAGTTGATCACTGTGGACCAGAGTGACTACACATAGCCTCTCCGTATATCTTGGGCTTCTCTCTTCATGGTGGCTGGAATTCGAGAGGAAAGTGTCTCAAGACTGAACATTTCATGAGGTCCAGGCAGAAGCTCTAATGTTTTTTTATGAACCAGCCTTGAAAATTCAAGGATTTTACTTTTACCATGGTCTCATGGTCAAACAAATCACCAAGTCCAGCCAAGATTCCAGAGGAGAGTAATTAGATATCCTCTTTTGGTGGGGACCTTTTACCTTGTAGAAGAACATGTGGGATGGAGAATATTTTGGAAAATATATTCTGCCAAGTTCATATTTATCCTTTAAAAATGCATAGGTCATATCTTTTGCCCTGAAAATTTCTTGATCAGAGTGCCTGGATCCTTGGAAGAGAAAAGCCAAATTTCTTAGAGACCTGAAAAAACACTGGGGAAATGACATTCAGTTAAGGCAGACATCAAACTGTGCACACTCAGGACAATGAAGCTAAACATATGAAAACTGGGTTAGAATCTGGGAGTTCTGATCCTGACACCCTTGAGAACTTGTAAATTTAAATAGACCACTTTTCTTCTAAACTTCATAATTCTCATATTTCAAATGAAGGTTAGACAAAACAACAGAGTTATCCAAGGTTTCTCTATCCTGGTTGCACATTAGAATCATGTGAGAATCACTTAAAAAAACAAACCAAACGATCCCTCACAACTGCCTGAGACAAATTAGGAGTGGAGTGATTGAAGCTAGGGCATCTCTCTTCACCCCCACCCAAATCAGTTAGGGTGAAGAAATACTAGATTAGATCTGTAATACTTTATCAGCCACACTTTGTTTTCTTCAGAGCCTGAGTTATGAGCCTTGATATAATCACTTTGCATTGTGTCTGTTCAAATTCTGATTTAATTGATCTGGGACTGGGTGCAGGTATTGATATTTACTAAAAACTCCCCAGATTATTTCAGGATGAAGCTAGGGTTTATAGCTTCTGCCTCAGAGGAATGGTTTGTAACCTTTAGCGTGCATTAGAAGGTCTTGCTAACATATGTATTTTCAGTTTTCCGTGCAAGATGTCTTAACATCTTAAAAAATCTTTCTGGTTGAGGAGAGACTACCCTCCTAGGGTCAACTAATGATTACGATAATAACAACGTGTCTAGAGTATGCTTTTCATGTGAAAACCAATAATTCCCAAGTTTATACTACCCCAACCACCTCCTTATCTAACTCTCATGCTCCAAGGCAGTATTTCCTCTGTCCTGAATCATCCCAGAGCCAGGTACCAGTTGATTGGAGACCACCCTTATAGCCCAAAGCCCACCAGAATTATTCAAATTAGCCAGTCCTAAATGGAACAACAGACTGGTTCCAAATAGGAAAACGAGTACATCAAGGCTGTATATTGTCACCCTGCTTATTTAACTTCTATGCAGAGTACATCATGAGAAATGCTGGGCTGGATGAAGCACAAGCTGGAATCAAGATTGCCAAAAGAAATATCAATCACCTCAGATATGCAGATGACACCACCCTTATAGCACAAAGTGAAGAACTAAAGAGCCTCTTGAGGAAAGTGAAAGAGGAGAGTGAAAAAGTTGGCTTAAAGCTCAACATTTAGAAAACTAAGATCATGGCATCTGGTCCCATCACTTCATGGCAAATAGACGGAGAAACAGTGGCTGACTTTATTTTGGGGGGGCTCCAAAATCACTGCAAATGTTGATTGCAGCCATGAAATTAAAAGATGCTTACTCCTTGGAAGGAACGTTATGACCAACCTAGATAGCATATTCAAAAGCAGAGACATTACTTTGCCAACAAAGGTCTGTCTAGTCAAGGCTATGGTTTTTCCAGTGGTCATGTACGGATGTGAGAGTTAGACTATGAAGAAAGCTGAGCACCGAAGAACTGATGCTTTTGAACTGTGGTGTTGGAGAATACTCTTGAGAGTCCCTTGGACTGCAAGGAGATCCAACCAATCCATCCTAAAGGAGATCAGTCCTGGGTATTCATTGGAAGGACTGATGCTGAAGCTGAAACTCCAATACTTTGGCCATCTGATGCGAAGAGCTGACTCATTTGTAAAGACCCTGACGCTGGGAAAGAATGAAGGCAGGAGGAGAAGGGGATGACAGAGGATGAGATGGTTGGATGACATCACCAAGTCAATGGACATGAGTTTGGGTAAACTCTAGGAGTTGGTGATGGACAGGGAGGCCTGGTGTGATGTGGTTCATGGGATTGCAAAGAGTTGGACACGACTGAGTGACTGAACTGAACTGAACTGAACTGAAGCTGTTTACTCTGCCTTGTTTTGCATTTCCCTGGAAACCCCGATAAACTCTTTGTTTAAACCTTCTGCTCACTTCTGTCTTCTGTCTCCTGACCACTTGGTGCTGTGTCCTGTGACACTGTCTGGCATGTAGTGACACTTTTCTGGGATCTGTGAGCATAATAGACTTCTTCCAAGCCTTGTTAGCATCTCCTCTTGTGGCCACACCAACTTTACAATACTCTGTCCAACAAGAATTGCTTGAAGGACTTTTTTTTTTTTTTCAAAATATAGATTATTCAGGGGTGTAACATACAGCGTAAAGAATATGGTTAATAATATTGTACTGACTTCATGTGGGGACAGATGGCTACTAGACTTATTGTGGTGTTCATTTCAGAGCATATCCAAATGTCAAATCATCATTTAGTACATCTGAAACTTGGTTGACATAGGTGTATGTCAACTATATCTCAGTTTTAAAAAGTACACAGATTGCTGAGCCCTACTCTCAGAGTTTCTGACTCAGCATAGCTGAGATAGGCCTGGAATGTCTAGTTCTAACAAGTTGCCACGTGATGCTGATGTTGCTGGTCTGAGGGCCACATTCTGGGAGGGCCACTGTTGCTGGTCTGAGGGCCACTGTCTTACTACTGCAGTGTTGAGTCTTTATTACGAGTATGACTGGGTTGGGGAAACCCCTCAAGGGTGTTGGTGGGGAAAGTCACTGGAACAGTACTCCTCCAGCTTGAATGTGCATCAGCTAGGGATCTTGCTGCAATGAGAGTCTGCATTTCTAACAGGTGCCCACGTGATACCCATGCTGCTGGCTCACAGACAGAGAATACTGTATAGCAACACACTTAAATAAATAATCTGTAATGAGCACTACAAGCCTCAATTCAGTATTATGGTAAAAAGAAGACCAGGCACAGAGCCACATCCACATGTAAAATCTGTCATGTAAACTAGTATGAAAAACGACAGGTAGTACTGGAAGGACCTGAAGTAGAGACGCAGGAGCTGTATGGTAGTGGTCCTGCCATCCCCCATACAAACTGGGCCTTTAATGGACTTTTCTTGCCAGTGTCTTGCTTTTTAATGTATTATGTTTCTTTCTATGAAATCTATTGTATCTGAGGGCCATAGGAAACATACAGGAGAAAACAAATAGAGCCCCAGTAAAAAACTTCTCTGACCCAGATTCAAAAAAGTCTTAAAATGAGATGAAAATAGCAGCCACTTTTGAGTAGTTGAGAGACTTCAACAACACAGAACCATTTCCACCACACTCAAGGTTCCCTGGTGCCAGAAGTACCATCAGAGATACATTTCTTTGGATTAAGGAATTTTAGCACCGACTCAATGGACGTGAGTCTGAGTGAACTCCGGGAGTTGGTGATGGACAGGGAGGCCTGGCGTGCTGCAATTCATGGGGTCACAAAGAGTCGGACACAACTGAGTGACTGAACTGAACTGAACTGAACATATAAATGCTCCCAGAAAGATAATTATTACCACTTGATTTGTGTTCTGAACCAGATGAGACACACCAGAAGTGGGCACATGTTGGGGTGCTTTTGGAAAATATAAATGTCTTTACCCTATTCTTAGAGATTCAGATACAGAAGACTTTAAAGGCCATAAATCGCTATTTTAAAAAATCACTCTGGGTAATTTTCATGTGCATCCTCAGTTGAGATCCATTGTCTTAGTGGGTCATTTTTGTTGAGAATAGTGTTGTTCAGAATAAAGCCAAGTGGAGCAGGAGGCAGTGGAAAGATTTAGGGCCCAAAATCTTTATTTTGAGTCTTAGCTCTGATCTTAACAGTTTGGTCTTAGGCATAATTTATAAAATGAGAATTATTAAAAACAGATTTTTCACGAAGTTGTTGTAAGAGTTAAGTTAGGTATCACATAAAAACACCTTGTAAATTCTAAAACACTACAGAAATATACAGTCATCATCATTCAGCTATATAAAAGTTAAGCGTTGATGGTGGGAGAGATGGCAGATACGACATTAGTATTTTTTACAAGTCATCTTTATGTATATTTACGAAGAAGTGTAAAGAGACTAGGGATTATTTAACCTGTAAGCAGCGTTTCTCAGCCTCAGCACATTGATGTTTTAGGCTGGATAGGTCTTTGTTGTTGGGGAGGGGAAGAGAGGTATGAGCAGAAAAGAGGGATGCTCTCCTGCACATGGACGATCTTTAGTAGCATCCCTGGTTCTGCCCACTAAATGCCAGTAGCACTCTCCCACAACTCCCAGGTATGATAACTAAAAATGTCTCCAGAATTACCAAATGTCCCATTAAGAATCACTTAATGTAGACATAGTGGGCTTCCCTTGTAACTCATTTGGTAAAGAATCCACCTGCAATGCAGGAGACCCCCGTTTGATTCCTGGGTCAGGAAGATCCTCTGGAAAAAGGGCAGACTACCCACTCCAGTATTCTTGGCCTTCCCTGGTGGCTCAGCTGGTGAAGAATCTGCCTGTGATGTAGGAAACTTGGGTTTGATCCCTGGGTCGGGAAGATCCCTTGGAAAAGGGATCCAGTATTCTGGCCTGGGGAATTCCACGGGCTGTATATCCATGGGGTCACAAATAGCCGGACACAACTGAGCAACTTCCACTTAAAAAATAATCACTTAAGTACAGCCTTCAATTAAGTTATTAAAAACAGATTAGCAACATAGTGGGTACCTGTTTATCAGTTCTACCTCACAAGACAAGAGAAAACACTATCCAACATCAAGAAAGAACTAATAGCCAGAATTAACACTTAAAACTTGGAATAGTTTATCAAACGTAGCCCTTGGAACATTTGAGCCCCAGGATGTTAACAGTCGAACGTCCTAACTCCTGGGAAACCCATTTCTACAATTTATTTTGCTTTCTGTAGAACCAAGAGAAGGGGATAAATCCACATTTGTTGACAATAAAGGAAACTTGATGTTTGTTGGGTGCTGGTTTTGTAATAATTAGATGTGTTACATGTTTATACGGCCTCATCTTCACAAGTTGAAGGCAGGTAGTTGCCTATCATAGAGAAAGAACCTGAAACCCAGGGGAAGATAGAAAGTCCCCTGATAAGGCAGAGCTATCAAGTGACAGAGGAGGGTTCATTTTCAGATGATTCTTGATCTAATGTCTGCATTCCTTTTACACCATTTCACCCACTGCTCTTACCAGTTGTCTTGATATTTTTGAACCCCTAAGTGGCAACTTGATTTTCTAGTGTCTTTAATAAGTGTTTCTAAATAAAGGAAGTGGACACATAATTTCTCGCCCAATGGTCTGTTACAGTTGACCTCTGGTTAGTGAGTTTCTGAGATTAAAAGAATTTGGAGAAACACTCTATCTTCTTGCTTGTCTCTGATACAGGAAGAGAACCTACAAAACCCTGGAGCATCCTGTCCTGTAAATAGGATCAAATTCAAGGCTACCATGAAAATCTATGTTCACCAGAGGCCCAGAGAATATATATAGTCCATTACATTTCATTAGATTTCATCAATCTTCTGCAAACCCATCTAGCTCTCCAGGTGAGAAAGTGATATTTATTTTTCGTTGTCTTGGTTAATTGTATTTCACAATGGCCCATCTACTGTAAAAGATACATTGATTAGTAGCAAAATTATATTAGAGATGTCTTATTATGTTAGAAATGCTATTATCTGTCTCAGTTCACTGTCACAGGACAGAGCACAGTGGCTTAAAATTGTCCTTCAGCCATGCGAGAACCTCAAGGGAAAGGAGATTGAGAGAGTGACATAAATGGGAGTGAATGACTGAATGTAACTGTAGGGTCTGGAATGCAGCTCAAAATAGGCTAAGCATTTCTAAAGATTTGGAACTGCAATCAAATCACTGGTTGTGTAATGCTTTTCTGGAAGTGGCAGTCTTACAAATGCCAATGAGAAAATTAAAGGTAATCCAAAATTGCTAGTTGTCACTTAGTAAGTGAGCATGACTTGCCAAAGAAACAAATTTGCTCAATAAAATTAGTTAGTTAAGAATAGCTTTATATCTCTCCAAAGTTTGGAGAGATCAGCTGGTGGCTCAGCTGGTGAAGAATCCGCCTGCCATGTGGGAAACCTGGGTTCGATCCCTGGGTTGGGAAGATCCCTTTGACATTTGGAGAGATCTGTAGATAACTTTTTAGACAGGATAAAAAGAAGAAAACTAAGATGAGTAGAACTCTTGCTGTGTCTGTGGTCAACTCCTCATGTAAAAAGAATACTTTCCAGCATTTGACAAATCATTTCACTTATTGGACATTTAAAGAAGAATAACATTCTGTATTGCCATGGGTTCCAATAACAAAGGAACACATTAGCAAATTATGGCTCCACTGACCTTTTGTTCCTAACTGCATGGTTAGGTTTTTGAAAATAAACAAGGAATGTTAGGATTATTAGTCTTTCCTGGGAGCCTCTAGTCTTTTAAGAAATTCAAAAGTCACATATGGGGTGGAGCGTTAAATATACTCTTTATTCAGTCTAAGGAGACAGTTCAGGGAACATAATCATCTTCAAATATTTGAAGAAGTTGCAGGTGGAAGACAGATTAGGATTTTTCCAGCTATATTGAGAAACAATTGACATGTATCACTTTATAAATATAAGGCATATAGCATGATGGTTTGATTTATATGTATTACGAAGTGATTACCTCAGTAGGTTCAGCTAACACCCATCTTCTTTTAAAAATTATTTGTTTTTATTTTATTGGAGTATAATTGCATTATAATGTTTTGTTAGTCTCTGCTGTAAATTGGAGTGAATCAGCTATATATATACATATCTCCTTCCTCTTGGACCTCCCTCCCACCCCCACTGCCATCCCACCCCTCTAGGTCATCACAGAGCACCAAGCTGAACTCTTTGTGCTATGCAGCAGGAGGTGTATATATGGTAGTATACATATATACACATATGTGTAATAAATGTATTACCCATGGTAGTGTATATATGTCAGTCCTAATCTCCCAATTCGTCCCACCTTCCCTTCCCTCCCTGTGTCCACATGTTATTTTCTATGTCTACATTTCTACTCCTGCCCTGGAAACATCTTCTCATATAGAAAGAACAAAAAGAAGAGAATGAGAAAAGAAAAAAAGAAATTGTCTTTGTAATGAGAACTCATAGGATTTACTCTTTCAACAATAGTCTTACGTATCATACAGCAATGTTAGCCATAGTCATCATGTTGTACATTACATCTAGTACTTATAATGGATGTTTGTACCTTTTGACCACTTTTCTCCAATTCCTCCTTCCCCAACCCTCTGCCTCTGGAAACTGCAGGTCTGATCCCTTTTTTTCTATGAGTTTGTTGGGTTTTAAAAAATGATCATTCTGTATATAAGCGAGATCATACAACAGCTTTCTCAGTCTGTGATTTTTCACTTAGCACAGTGCCTTTACAGTCCATTCATATTGTCAGAAATGGTAAGATTTCCTTGTTTCTTTTTTAATGGATAAATAATATTTCATTGTATTACATATACCACAACTTCTTTATCTGTTTATCCATCAGTGGATACTAAGAGTGTTTCTATGTCTTGGCTATTATAAATAATGCTGCTATAAACATGGTGGTACAGGTATCATTTCAAGTTATTGTTTTAATTTCCTTTGGATATATTCCCAGAAGTGGAATTGCTGAACCATATGGTAGTTGTAGTTTTCAATTTTTGTGAGTCCTCCATACTATTTTCTATAGTGGCTGTACTAACTTACATCTCCACTAACAGTACACAAGAGTTTGTTTATTCTCTGCATCCACAGCTGCATTTGTTATCTCTTGTCCTTTTGATGATGGCTAACAGATTAGGTAATATTAATGAGGTGATGGAATTCCAGTGGAGCTATTTCAAATCCTGAAAGATGATGCTGTGAAAGTGCTGCACTCAATATGCCAGCAAATTTGGAAAACTCAGCAGTGGCCACAGGATGGGAAAAGATCGGTTTTCATTCCAATCCCAAAGAAAGGCAATGCCAAAGAATGCTCACACTGCTGCACAATTGCACTCATCTCACATGCTAGTAAAGTAATGCTCAAAATTCTCCAAGCCAGCAATACATGAACCATGAACTTCCAGATGTTCAAGCTGGTTTTAGAAAAGACAGACGAACCAGAGATCAACTTGTCAACACCCGCTGGATCATGGAAAAAGCAAGAGAGTTCCAGAAAAACATCTATTTCTGCTTTATTGACTATGCCAATGCCTTTGACTATGTGGATCACAAGAAACTGTGGAAAATTCTGAAAGAGATGGGAATACAAGACCACCTGACCTGCCTCTTGAGAAACCTGTATACAGGTCAGGAAGCAACAGTTAGAAGTGGACATGGAACAGCAGACTGGTTCCAAATAGGAAAAGGAGTACATCAAGGCTGTATATAGTCACCCTGCTTATTTAACTCATCATGAGAAATACTGGGCTGGAAGATGCACAAGCTGGAATCAAGATTGCCGGGAGAAATATCAGTAACCTCAGATATGCAGATGACACCACCCTAATGGCAGAAAGTGAAGAGGAACTAAAAGGCCTCTTGATGAAAGTGAAAGAGGAGAGTGAAAAAGTTGGCTTAAAGCTCAACATTCAGAAAACAAAGATCATGGCATCTGGTCCCATCACTTCATGGGAAATAGATGGGGAAACAGTGGAAACAGTGTCAGACTTTATTTTTTTGGGCTCCAAAATCACTGCAGATGGTGATTGCAGCCATGAAATTAAAAGATGCTTACTCCTTGGAAGGAAAGTTATGACCAACCTAGATAGCAAATTAAAAAGCAGAGACATTACTTTGCCAACAAAGGTCTGTCTAGTCAAGGCTATGGTTTTTCCAGTGGTCATATATGGAGGAGAAGATAATGGCAGCCCACTCCAGTACTCTTGCCTGGCAAACCCCATGGATAGAAGAGCCTGGTAGGCTGCAGTCCATGGGGTCGCTAGGAGTTGGACACGACTGAGCAACTTCACTTTCACCTTCACTTTCATGCATTGGAGAAGGAAATGGCAACCCACTCCAGTGTTCTTGCCTGGAGAATTCCAAGGATGGGGAAGCCTGGTGGGCTGCCATCTCTGGGGTCGCACAGAGTCGGGCACGACTGAAGCGACTTAGCAGCAGCAACAGCAGCAGCAGCAGCATGTATGGATATGAGAGTTGGACTGTGAAGAAAGCAGAGCACCAAAGAATTGATGCTTTTGAACTCTGATGCTGGAGAAGACTCTTGCAAGTCCCTTGGACTGCAAAGAGATCCAATCAGTCCATCCTAAAAGAGACCAGTCCTGGGTGTTCATTGGAAGGACTGATGCTAAAGCTGAAACTCTGATACTTTGGCCACCTCATGTGAAGAAGTGACTCATTGGAAAAGACCCTGATGTTGAGAGGGATTGGGGGCAGGAGGAGAAGGGAACGACAGAGGATGAGATGGCTGGATGGCATCACCGACTTGATCCACATGAGTTTGGGTGAACTCCGGGAGTTGGTGATGGACAGGGGGGCCTGGTGTACTGCGATTCATGGGGTTGCAAACATTCAGACACTACTGAGCAACTGAACTGAACTGAACTGAACAGATGAGGTAATATTTTGCTGTGGTTTTAATTTACATTTCCCTAAGGACTAGTGATATTGAGGATCTTTTCATCTATCTGTTGACTTTTCATATATCTTTCATAGAAGAAATGTCTATTCAGGTCTTTTGCCCATTTTTAACAGGTTGTTTATTTATTTTTGCTAATGAATTGTTTGATTTCTTTTTATATTTTGGATATTAGCCCCTCATCAGATATATGGTTTGCAAATATTTTTCTCATTACATATATTATCTTTTCACTTTGTTGTTATCTTTTTAGTTTGATGCAGTTCCATTTAATTATTTTTTATTTTGTTGATTAGGCTTTAGATGTCATATCCAGAAAACCATTACCAAGACCCATGTCAAGGAGCTTTATTCTTATATTTTCTACTAGGATTTTCATGGTTTCAGGGCTTATATTTAAGTCATTAACCCATTTCAAGTTAATCTTTATGAATGATGTAAGATATAGGTCCAGTTTCATTCTTTTACATGTAAATATAAAATTATCCCAGCAGTCATTATTGAAAAGACTGTCATTTCCCCAGTGACTATTCTTGACTGTCAAATATTAGCTGGCTGTATATGCTTGGGTTTATTTCTGGGCTTTTGATTCTGTTCTATTAGTGTATCTGTTTGTTTTTATGCCAGTGCCATACTATTTTGATGACTACATCTTTATAGTATAGACTGAAATCAGAAAGTGTGATGCCTCTTGCAGTGTTCTTATTTCTCAGAAATTCTTTGGCTGTTTGGGGTCATTTCTGGTTCAGCATGTTGAAAAGCAGAGACATTACTTTGCCAACAAAGGTCCATCTAGTCAAGGCTATAGTTATTCCAGTGGTCATGTATGGATGTGAGAGTTGGACTGTGAAGAAAGCTGAGTGCTGAAGAGTTGATGCTTTTGAACTGTGGTGTTGGAGAAGACTCTTGAGAGTCCCTTGGACTGCAAGGAGATCCAACCAGTCCATTCTGAAGGAGATCAGCCCTGGGATTTCTTTGGAAGGAATGATGCTGAAGCTGAAACTCCAGTACTTTGGCCACCTCATGCAAAGAGTTTACTCATTGGAAAAGACTCTGATGCTGGGAGGGATTGGGGGCAGGAGGAGAAGGGGACGACAGAGGATGAGATGGCTGGATGGCATCACTGACTTGATGGACATGAGTCTGAGTGAACTCCGGGAGTTGGTGATGGACAGGGAGGCCTGGCGTGCTGCGATTCATGGGGTCTCAAAGAGTCAGACACGACTGAGCAACTGAACTGAACTGGTTTCATATAAAGTTGAAAGAGTGTGTTTTCTAATCCTGTAAAAAATGCCATTGGAAACTGCATAGGGATTGCATTGAATCTATAAATGGCTTTTGTAGTATTGCCATTTTAACAATATTAATTCTTTCAATCCATAAATGAGGGATACCTTTCCATTTATTTTTGTCTTCAGTTTCTTTCATCAATATTTTGTAATTTTCAGGGTAGAGATCTTTCACATCCTTAGTTAAATTTTTGCTAAATATTTTATTGTTTTGATGCTATTATAAATGGGATTAATTTTAAAATTTATTTTCTAGAAAATTTGTTGTTAATGTATAGAAACACTACTAACTTTTGTATGTCAATTTGTATCCTACAACTTTACTCAATGAATTGATTAGATCTAACAGTATTTTGATTGAGTTTTTAGGATTTTCTATATATAAAATTATGTTATTTGCAAATAGAGATAATTTTATATCTTAATTTTCAATTCAGCATCTTTTAATTTTTTACTTACCTGATTGCTCTGACTACAACTTCTAGTACTATGTTTGAATAGGAGAGGTGAGAGTGATCACCCTTGCCTTATTCCTGATCCTAGAGGAAAAGCTTTCAACTCTTTACTATTAAATACAGTGTTAGCTGTGGGTTTGTCATATATGGCCTTTATTATGTTAAGATATGTTCCTTCTATGACTGTTTGTTAAGAGCTTTTTTAAAAAAATCATGAATAGATGTTGAATTGTGTAAAATGTTTTTTCTATGTCTATTGATATGATCATATGACCTTTTTCATTCTTTCTATTAATGTGACATATCACATTGATTAATTTGTGTATGTTGAACCATCCTTACATCTTAGGAATAAATCCCACTTGCTCATGTTATATGACCCTTTTAATGTACTGCTGAATATGGTTAAAATAATAGTATTTTATTGAGAATATTTGAGCATCAGGGATATTGGTCTGTAGTTTTCTATCAGTGTTCTTTGCTGGTTTTGGTATCAGGTAATGTTTGCCTTATAAAATAAATTTGGGAGTGTTCAGTCCTCTTTGATATTTTTTGAAGAGTCTGAGAAGGGTAGATATTAATTTAAATTTTTGATAAAATTCACCAATGAAGCCATTTGGTCCTCGGCTTTTCTTTGTTGGAGATTTTTGATTACTGTTTTAATCCCCTTACAAGCAATTGGCCTATTCACATTTTCTGTTTCTTCCTGATTCAAACTTAATAGGTTGTATGTTTCTAAGAATTTTTCCATTTCTTTTAGGTTACCCAGGTTTTTGGCACATAGTCGCTTATAGTAGCCTGTTATGATCCTTTGAATTTCTATGATATTAGTTACAATGTCTCATTATTTTGTTGATCTGGGTCCTTCTTATTTTTCCCTTGGTTAGTCTAGCTAAGAATTTGTCCATTTTATTTATCTTTTCAAAGAACTAACTTTTAGTTTGGTTCATCTTTTCTATTGCTTTTCTGTTCTCCATTTCATTTATTTATGCTCTTTAGTACTTCCTTTCTCCTAATAGCTTTGTTTCTACAGGACAGCTTTGCTGGGTATAGAATTCTTAGTTGGCATTTATTGTCTTTCAGTATTTAGAATATGCCATCCCATCATCTCCTGGACTGAAAATTCTCTGTTGAGAAATTCACCAGTTAGAACTATGGAATTTCCTTGTATATGTCTTCTTCTCCTCCTTTGTTTTGCCTCCTGTTGCTCTTAAAATTCTTTCTTTGTTTTTAATTTTTGACAGTTTAACTGTAATGTGTCTCAGTGTTGCCCTATTTGGCTTCAAACTATTTGAGGTCTTTTAGTCCTCATAGATCTAGGTGTCTATGTCTCTTCCTAGGTTTGGGAAGTTTTTAGTCATTGTTGCTTTAAATATACTTCTGTTCCCTCTTCCTTTCCTCCTTTAGGAACTCCCATAATGTGTATATTATTTCTTTTCACTATGTCCCATGATTCTTTTAGATAGGAATCAAATGCACAGATACCAGCATAAGGAATCAAGACTCACAAAAAATTAGGTAAATAAGATACCACAAAAGGCAACTAATAAAGTTCTAATCAGTTCAGTTCAGTTCAGTTCAGTTCAGTTGCTCAGTCGTGTCCGACTCTTTCTGACCCCATGAATTGCAGCATGCCAGGCCTCCCTGTCCATCACTAACTCCCGGAGTTCATTCAGACTCATGTTCATCGAGTCAGTGATGCCATCCAGCCATCTCATCCTCTGTTATCCCCTTCTCCTCCTGCCCCCAGACTGTGTGGATCACAATTAACTGTGGAAAATTCTGAAAGAGATGGGAATACCAGACCACCTGACCTGCCTCTTGAGAAATCTGTATGCAGGTCAGGAAGCAACGGTTAGAACTAGACATGGAACAACAGACTGGTTCCAAATAGGAAAAGGAGGACATCAAGGCTGTATATTGTCACCCTGTTTATTTAACTTCTATGCAGAGTACATCATGAGAAATGCTGGGCTGGAAGATGCACAAGCTGGAATCAAGATTGCCGGGAGAAATATCAATAACCTCAGATATGCAAACAACACCACTCTTATGGCAGAAAGTGAAGAGGAACTCAAAAGCCTCTTGATGAAAGTGAAAGAGGAGAGTGAAAAAGTTGGCTTAAAGCCCAACATTCAGAAAACAAAGATCATGGAATCTGGTCCCATCACTTCATGGGAAATAGATGGGAAAACAGTGGAAACAGTGTCAGACTTTATTTTTTTGGGCTCCAAAATCACTGCAGATGATGATTGCAGCCATGAAATTAAAAGACGCTTACTCCTTGGAAGGAAAGTTATGACCAACCTAGATAGCATATTGAAAAGCAGAGCCATTACTTTTTCAATTTTTCCAACAAAGTTTCAATAACTGACCCTAAATAAATGGAGATCTATGAACTGTCAGAAGAATTCAGAATAATCCCATATAGGTCATTATGGAGTATTGAACAGAGTTCCCTGTACTATATGGAAGGTTCTTATTAGTTAACTATTTTATATATAGTAATATATATGTGTCAATCTCAATCTCCCAATTTACCCTTCCTATCCTTCTCCCTTGGTAACCATAAGTTTGTTTTCTATCTGTGATTCTATTTATGTTTTGTAAATAAGTTCATTTGTGCTGCTTTTTTTTGGCAGGGAGGTGTTTCCCCAGTGGCTCAGCAGTAAGATTCCACCTGCAATGCAGGAGTAACAGAAGATACGGGTTCGATCCCTGGGTGAGGACAATCCCTTGGAGAAGGGCATGCCCACCCACTCCAGTAATCTTGCCTGAAAAATTCCATGGACAGAGGAGCCTGGTGAGCTACAGTCCATAGATTTGCAAAGAGTCAGACATGACTGAAGTGACAGCACACACATACACCATTTTTTAGACTCCATGTATCAGTTCAGTTCAGTTCAGTTCAGTCGCTCAGTCGTGTCCAACTCTTTGCAACCCCATGAACCACAGCATGCCAAGCCTCCCTGTCCATCACCAACTCCCAGAGTTTACACAAACTCATGTCCATTGAGTTGGTGATGCCATCCAACCATCTCATCCTTTGCCATCCCCTTCTCCTCCTGCCCTCAATCTTTCCCAACATCAGGGTCTTTTCAAATGAGTCAGCTCTTTGCATCAGGTGGTCAAAGTATTGGAGTTTCAGCTTCAGCATCATTCCTTCCAAAGAAATCCCAGGGCTGATCTCCTTCAGAATGGACTGGTTGGATCTCCTTGCAGTCCAAGGGACTCTCAAGAGTCTTCTCTAACACCACAGTTCAAAAGCATCAATTTTTCTGTGCTCAGCTTTCTTTATAATCCATCTCTCATATCCATATGTATGTGATATCATATAATATTGTCTTTCTCTGACTTACTTCATCTTCATTTTTTTTCATTATTTTTTCTTTTTGCTTCTCTGATAGGGTAACTTCCAATGTCCTATCTTGCAAGTTACTGATTCTTTCTACTGCATTATTGAGTCTACTTTTGAAACTCTTTATTTAATTCCTTAGTACAGTTATTCTATCTTATTTTTCAACTCCAGGATTTTGATTAGGTGGGGTTTTTATGATTGCTATTTCCTTGTCAAACTTCCTGTTTTGTTCATACATTGTTTTCCTAATTTCTTTTAGCTGTCTGCATATGTTTTATTGGGCTTCCCTGATGACTCAATGGTAAGGAATCCCTCTGCAAGGTAGGAGACACAGGAGATGTGGGGTCAATCCCTGGGTCAGAAAGATTCCCCTGGAAGAGGGCATGGCAAGCCACTTTAGTATTCTTGCATGGAGAATCCCATGGAAAGAGGAGCCTTGCAGGCTACAGTCCATAGGATCACAAAGAGTTGGACATGACTGACATGACTTAACATGCACCACCCGCCCCCCCCCCCCCCCACTATGTTTTCTTATAGTTTCGTATAGTTTACTAAACTTCTTTAAGAGCAAATGCCACAGAGTGCACTGAATTCCCTGGCCAGATGAGGCCAGCAGTGTTGCTTTGCAGATGTAGGGAGCTGCTGGCTGTGCTTTCTGTTCAAGCACTATTGAACATGGAACTGTTGGATGGACTCTGCAGCTTCCTGTGTGCTCTGGTTACGCTTCCTGATTGGACAGGCTCTAGGCTATATTCAGTGATAAGCTGGGCTGCAAATTAGATTCCCTCTGTAGGTGCAGTGGAAGAAGCAGCTCTAAAACTGGTAAGGTTCTTTGCTTGTTGTCTTAACTCAAGCAAACCCAGACTCCAAATTTCCTGGCCAAATAGGACCAGTGGCTATGTTCTTCAGTCTATCAGCTCTGCCTGTCCATCTCTTGGCTTGAGTGCTGCTGGGTTGCACAGCTTCCAGAAGTTGTCTCCAGCCATTCCAGTCAGCTAGGGCCAGCAGACACTCTCCACAGTGGGTAGGGATGCAATTCAGCTCCTTAACTGGGCATGGGCAGACTGGGCACTGGGGCCAAGAAACTCCTCCTTTTAAGATCTAAATCAGGTTTCCACACCCTGCCAAATTCCTTGGTCCATGTAGGTCTGACTTTGTTCTGCAGATGAGCAAAGCTGTTAGTTGGCATCACTAGTTGGGCACCATAGGTATACACTCGGTCTGCCAAGATCTGTGTGCTGGTTGTTGAAAGCCCCTCCCTGCTTCTCTGCCATGGTCAGATTCCCAGTGGCTGAGCCCCACAGATTCCCCTGCCATCCCCATGATGTGAGATCAGAGAAGGGGCTCCCACAAAGTGACCCACAGTTCTGAGGAGGATGGGTTGTTCCCTCTAGGCTCTCTTTTCCCACTGGAGGAACCAGAGGTTCAGGGGCAAGCTCTTTGCATGGTGCTGTGCTGACCAGGGGGAGGGGCAATGTGGTCAACATGTAGCCACTTCTCTTACCTTCTAATGAGGTCTGTAGTGGTCTCTGTGGTGCAGGGGGTGCTTCAGCCTCACCCCTGTGTTCTAGGATTCTATCAGTGGTGTCTTGTTCTTGAATAGTAATTAGTTGTTCTTCTCGTGATGGGAGGTGAAGTCAGGAACAATCTAGGTCCTGGTCTTGATACGTCACCCTCCCAGATTAGGGTTTTATGAATAGCAAAGGAGTATATAATTGGAACCTTGGGTAGAAGTTACGGGGAGAGAGATTTCAACTTCACTATAATATAAAACACCAGTCTGCTCCAAAATGGAATAAGTTGCATGGTGGGTGAGCAAGTTTTCAGACACAGCATATTTATATGTGTATTTGTTTATTCATTCATTTATTCATTCACTTAACAGTAATATCTCAAATGCCTACCAAGTGCCAGGCACTGTTCTAAATTCTGGGAATATAGTTATAGACAGAAAGGCCAAGATCTCAGATTTCATGGAGCTTATATTCTAGAGTTAGGGGTTGACAAACTTTATTCTGTAAAGGTCCAGATAGAAAATGCTTTAGGCCATTTGGTTTCTGTTGCAACTACTGAACTCTGTCACATAGTATTGCAAAAGGAGTCAAAGATCATGAGTTGGCCACCTGTGGCCCGCAGGCCAAATCCTGCCCACCTTTACAGAATAAGTTATATTCATGCATGCATACTCAGTCGTGTCCGATTCTTTGTGACCTCATGGACTGTAGCCCGCCAGGCTCCTCTGTCCATGGGATTCTCCAGGCAAGAATACTGGAATGGGTTGCCATTTCCTACTCCAGGCGAACTTGCTGACCCAGGATCAAACCCACATCTCCTGTGGCTCCTGCACTGACAGGCAGATGCTTTACCACTGAGCCACCTGGGAAACTCCAGTAAGTTATATAGAAGGGGCTGATTCATTTTTGTATTATCTATACCTGGCATTATCCTACCTGGCAGAGTTGAGTGGTTGTGACAGAGATGCTTTTCCCCATAAAGCCCAAAGTATTTATATTCTCTTACCCTCTACAGAAAATGTTTGCTGATTCCTGCCCTAGAAAATAGAGAAACAAATGATTGTAGCTGTGTTGTAATCAGATTTTGTTTATGGATGCCAAAACCCAACTATATCTAATTTGCGCATGTCACAAAATAATCTTTAAACTTTTTTTCCCGTCCATTAAAAGCTATAACGATTACTCTTAGTGCACCAGTCACGCTAAAACGAAGGGAGCCCGAATTTGGCCTGTGGGTCATAGTATGCCAATCCCTGTGCTAAAGAAGTTTGGCCAATTTACAAATCTTGAGTAGCACTATTTTCACTGGTGAGAGTCTGTTTCTAGCTTCATTTATGCTGATAATTACAGATTTCATTAACAACGTGTCAGTTGCTGATCAGAGAAGAGGGTCACCAGAGTGCTCACAGTAGTTCTCTCTGGAGGGTGGGGCATCCCCTGCTTCCTTCCATCATTCAGAGTGAAATCCCATTTAGAACATCTGAATGTGCCGGGTTGTACTTTAGCCTTACTGACACGTAATGTCGCTCTATCTGTGCTGAAGTATTTTAAAGTAAATTACAGTTGTCACTACACTTTAACATGCAGAGACATTTGTCCTTTTTTTCTTGCCTCACTGCTCCCTGTATAGATTCTGGGGCATCCTTTGCATAATTAAAAAGGTCCATGAATCTCCCAAACAAAAGAGCCTTTCATCTGGCAGACTATATTTAGACGCCGACTATAATTTTTCTTCTTTTCCCTCACATAGGAATTTTCCCTTCATGTCACATATCAAAACAAACTACTCATGGTCAAATGGAAAAAAAGTAAAAGTCTTTGACTGTGTTTGACTGAATTGACTAGTAAGTTCAATTTTAAATGACTGATCTAATAGCCACTTTCAGGTACCACCTGAATACTTTATTCTGAAATTATTTCTCTGTTCCCCCTTAGGATAAATTCTTGATTTTGGCAAATGTGTCACCTCTCTGTCAAAATTTTCTGACATAGGATTCTTCTATCCTGTCCCCATTTGCCTCCTTCTCTCAATTTATCTCTCTTTCAGTTGATAAAAGTTAGATCATATGTCCTTTCAGTTTTTAAAATCTTTTCCTGCTCTTTTATGCATTAGTAGGTTTAACTCTGAAAACTGAAATTACTTTTGAATAATAAAATGTTTGCAAAATGGCCCTTCCCATTTTATAGATTAAAAGTGTTTTGCATTTGGTGTTTATTATGCCAGTGGGCTAGTGAGGGCCACTTTTGAGGAGCTAAAGTCAATAGATGTCTGGCTAAGAGAGCTTATTAGTGGAAGTTCCTAATGAGGAGCAATTGGAGCTCTAAAGAGAAAATTGACGATGATTTAACCATTGGGGTTACCTCGAACTAAATTATCTAAAGCAGCAATGTCTTCAAACATAAAAGGTGGCACTGTCTAAGCCTGTTTATTTGAGTTGTTTATTTTCTTTGCAGTTAAAACAAATCTTTGTTTTGTCAAATAAAGGAAGAGATTTATATTTCCATAGACTTTGAGTGCTGACTGCTTGCCACTCTCTACCAAGAAGTCTGCTAGGGAACAGTCATGTCACCTTGACTAAAGGGCCCGACCCTTACCTAAAAGTCCTTCACAGTAACACGCTTATTTTTTATGTGAAAATGTGAGATTTTTATTGGTGAAAGTTTATTTGTGTAGGTTACATATGTGAAGTTACAAAAAAAATTCAGTGCTCACTGCTAACACAAACACCACTAACCTCCTCACTTCGCACAAAAAGAGACATTTAATTTGCAAGTGGCAGGATGACTTCTGTTTGGGGGCATAGACACAAATCATCTGAAACAGATGTTGCTTTGGGGCATGGACAAATACAAGGACAGTGATGTCATAACTTGCAAACAGTGATTACGGTTATCACACTCACGCTAAACAGTTGTGCACAGACTCAGTTCCCTTTACCCAGTATTGCAAGGTTAGAAACTTTGGCAAAATCCAAACCCTGGTTAAATTTGACCTTCCCCCCAACTCTGCCTGGACCCAGCTGCTAATGGTAGGAGGCAAAAAAATAGTCATAAGAACTAGTGTTAACTGTGGCTTTGTAGTAGAGCCTGAAGGCAGGCAAGTTGATTCCTCCAGTTCCATTCTTCTTTCTCAAGATTGCTTTGGCTAAGCCACAGTCATCAAGACAGTATGGTACTGGCACAAAGACAGACATATAGATCAATGGAACAAAATAGAAAGCCCAGAGATAAATCCACACACATATGGACACCTTATCTTTGACAAAGGAGGCAAGAATATACAATGGAGTAAAGACAATCTCTTTAACAAGTGGTGCTGGGAAAACTGGTCAACCACTTGTAAAAGAATGAAACTAGATCACTTTCTAACACCGCACACAAAAATAAACTCAAAATGGATTAAAGATCTAAATGTAAGATCAGAAACTATAAAACTCCTAGAGGAGAACATAGGCAAAACACTCTCAGACATAAATCACAGCAGGATCCTCTATGATCCACCTCCCAGAATTCTGGAAATAAAAGCAAAAATAAACAAATGGGATCTAATTAAAATGAAAAGCTTCTGCACAACAAAGGAAAATATAAGCAAGGTGAAAAGACAGCCTTCTGAATGGGAGAAAATAATAGCAAATGAAGCAACTGACAAACAACTAATCTCAAAAATATACAAGCAACTTATGCAGCTCAATTCCAGAAAAATAAACGACCCAATCAAAAAATGGGCCAAAGAACTAAATAGACATTTCTCCAAAGAAGACATACGGATGGCTAACAAACACATGAAAAGATGCTCAACATCACTCATTATTAGAGAAATGCAAATCAAAACCACAATGAGGTACCACTTCACACCAGTCAGAATGGCTGCGATCCAAAAATCTGCAAGCAATAAATGCTGGAGAGGGTGTGGAGAAAAGGGAACCCTCCTACACTGTTGGTGGGAATGCAAACTAGTACAGCCACTATGGAGAACGATGTGGAGATTCCTTAAAAAATTGCAAATAGAACTACCTTATGACCCAGCAATCCCACTTCTGGGCATACACACCGAGGAAACCAGAATTGAAAGAGACACATGTACCCCAATGTTCATCGCAGCACTGTTTATAATAGCCAGGACATGGAAAAAACCTAGATGTCCATCAGCAGATGAATGGATAAGAAAGCTGTGGTACATATACACAATGGAGTATTACTCAGCCGTTAAAAAGAATTCATTTGAATCAGTTCTGATGAGATGGATGAAACTGGAGCCGATTATACAGAGAGAAGTAAGCCAGAAAGAAAAACACCAATACAGTATACTAACACATATATATGGAATTTAGGAAGATGGCAATGACGACCCTGTATGCAAAACAGGGAAAGAGACACAGATGTGTATAACGGACTTTTGGACTCAGAGGGAGAGGGAGAGGGTGGGATGATTTGGGAGAATGACATTCTAACATGTATACTATCATGTGAATTGAATCGCCAGTCTATGTCTGACGCAGGATGCAGCATGCTTGGGGCTGGTGCATGGGGATGACCCAGAAAGTTGTTATGGGGAGGGAGGTGGGAGGGGGGTTCATGTTTGGGAATGCATGTAAGAATTAAAGATTTTAAAATTTAAAAAATAAAAAACTAAAATTAAAAAAAAAAAAAGAACTAGTGTTAAATTCATTTTATTGTGCTGACCTCTAGTCGCTTCAGTCGTGTCCAACTCTTTGTGACCCTATGGACTGCAACCTGCCAGGCTCCTCTGTCCACAGGATTCTCTAGGCAGGAGTACTGGAGTGGATTGTCATGCTCTCCTCCAGGGAATCTTCCCAACCCAGAGATCGAACCCAGGTCTCCTATGTTGCAGGCAGATTCTTTTACTGCTGAGCCACCAGGGAAGCTGACCTCTCGGTTCAGTTCAGTTCAGTTGCTCCATCGTGTCCGACTCTTTGTGACCCCATGAATCGCAGCACGTCAGGCCTCCCTGTCCATCACCAATGGTCCTTAATACTTGAGAGGACTCTCCGGCTTTTTTCTCTTTCTTCACCATTCTCCTTTTTCAGACTTTCTTACATCCAGACAGAGAGTCACTGAGAAGAATTTATGAGGTGGATTGGGGTGCCGGAGGTGGACATAAATTACCAGGGTTGGTTTAGAAGGTGTTGGGGCCTGAAATCAAGGGCAATGTCAAGATTTTGACATTTGTGTCTCTAGTATTTGTAACAATCTGAAGATATCAAATTCTTCAAAAGGTGACAGTGCATAGAGATTGGCCTGGAAAAAAAAATATGGTAATAAAAGAGACTGTTGAAAATTTGTGCAGGAGTCCTTTAGAATAAGATCAAAAAGCATCAGCCAGTCCCCAGACTTAATAAATAACTTCAATAGAGAATTTTTCCAACATAATATTTTTATATTACTCTATAAAAATTTTAAATATATGGTATTATAGTAACATAAAGTATTTTAAAAGCAATCTTCGTTAATAAAATTATAGGAGCTCTCTGCATTTTAAATGTTTTCAACAATATGGATGTTATATATTTGTAAATAATTTCATTGTTTCTGAAGTAGCTGCACTAAATATAAAGTGTGAAATACTGAGATAAATCAGTTCAGTTCAGTTCAGTCGCTCAGTTGTGTCCAACTCTTTGCGACCCCATGAATCGCCGCACACCAGGCCTCCCTGTCCATCACCATCTCCCGGAGTTCACTCAGACTCATGTCCATTGAGTCCATGATGCCATCCAGCCATCCCATCCTCAGTCGTCCCCTTCTCCTACTGCCCCCCAATCCCTCCCAGCATCAGAGTCTTTTCCAATGAGTCAACTCTTCGCATGAGGTGGCCAAAGTACTGGAGTTTCAGCTTTAGCATCATTCCCTCCAAAGAAATCCCAGGGTTGATCCCCTTCAGAATGGACTGGTTGGATCTCCTTGCAGTCCAAGGGACTCTCAAGAGTCTTCTCCAACACCACACTTCAAAAGCATCTATTCTTCGGCACTCAGCCTTCTTCACAGTCCAACTCTCACATCCCTACATGACCACAGGAAAAACAATAGCCTTGACTAGACGGACCTTAGCTGGCAAAGTAATGTCCCTGCTTTTGAATATGCTATCTAGGTTGGTCATAACTTTTCTTCCAAGGAGTAAGCGTCTTTTAATTTCATGGCTGCAGTCACCATCTACGGTGATTTTGGAGCCCAAAAATATAAAGTCTGACACTGTTTCCACTGTTTCCCCATCTATTTGCCATGAAGTGATGGGACTGGACGCCATGATCTTCGTTTTCTGAATGTTGAGCTTTAAGCCAACTTTTTCACTCTCCTCTTTCACTTTCATCAAGAGGCTTTTAAGCTCCTCTTCACTTTCTGCCATAGGGGTGGTGTCATCTGCATATCTGAGGTTATTAATATTTCTCCTGGCAATCTGGATTCCAGCTTGTGTTTCTTCCAGTCCAGCATTTCTTTAAGATAAATACTCCCATGGAAAACAACTTTAACAATGAATGCATATTCATCTGTGTAGTTCCTTTTGCCTTTAGTATTATGGACTGCATTCATCTCCAAAACTACTTATATCAGCATCTTTTTCTCCCAAACCCTTTAGTAAAGTTGTTTTATACATTTGTAATAGGATGAGATTTCTGTATCAAATTCTGTATTTCATCCTGGGATCCCCCAACCTTCTAAATGGTTTTTTTTTTTGTTGTTAAAGTCGCATACTAAGGTTTGATTTTTGTGCTATAAAATTCTACGGATTTTTGACAAACATATAAGGCCACTTATCCATTATTGCAATCTATGCAGAATAGTTTCACTACCCTAAAACATCCCCTGTGCTTCACCTATTCAGTTCTTCTCCCTACACCTAAATTTTTGTCAAGTACAGATCTTTTCACTGTTGCTATCATATTAAAATGCCATGTAATTGGAATCATACAGCATTCTCTTTCCCAACTGGCTTCTTTCACCTGCCATTGTGCATTTAATATTCATTTGTACCTTTTGAGACTCACACGTTTATTAGTGTTGGATATATTGTTTTTCACTGATGAAATGAGCACTGTGTAAGGGTTAGGGTTTAGGGTTAGGGTTAGAGTTAAGGTAAGGCTGACTAGGAAGCTCGTATATACTATTTAAGGTGATAACAGGTAAGAGAAGAGAATAGTAATTGGAACCTTTTTTAGTTTCATAGAACATCTCTTTAGGAATTGTATCAGTTTTGTTTACTGTTGTATTCTCATTATTTGGAACAATGCCTAGAATATAGTAACACTTAGTGTTTGTTTGTTGAATGAATGTTAATACATCCTTGAGTTGAGGAGTTAGAAAAAGAAACAAGAGTAACATTGTCTTTGTTGGTTTCTGTTATTTTCATTCCAACCAAAAATGGAGTTTAAAGAGTTGAGTATGGATTTGCAGAATGTTTTTAAAACAGTTGGAGAGATTTGTTAAATTATCTTTATGATTTTGAGCTATCTGTGAGCATGCACAGTTTTAAACATTTTTTTTTAACGGAATTAAGGCTTCCTCCCACCCCAAGTTACTAAAGTATATCGGTTTTCTCTTAGAAAATTAGGTTCCTTGATCACATAAATTTGGAAATTACTATGTAAATAGAAGTATTAACTTATGTTTATTATTCTACCTATCTTTCTCCTGTTGCCCATTTCTTTCACCAATTTAAACAATAGCCAGCTGTACTTCATTTGGCTTGGAGATGGGGCATGAAGTAGGATAGAAATAGTCTACAAAGCTTTTAAATCTTAACCAGAAGCTTAAAGGGTGCTTGAGAAAGGAGAGAAGGCAGTGGAGTGAAGACAGATGTTTAACAGCTGGCCTTCTATGGAGGAAGAGGAGAGGAAGCCTTAACTTGTGGCATTTATTGATTCCCATGATATAAACTTACACTACAGCTGATGTCAAGTACTGAGGTCAAATCTAAGTGCTTGCAAAATTCCTGAATATTTAACAGTTGGCGCTCCTGAGCTTGTTTGATTTCAGGATGCCACTGTGAGTAGATGTTAACTCTTCTTATCCCCACCTCTCCCTCTCCAGCCCAGTTAAGAAAGAGATTTATCTAAACCCAGCAGAAGAAAAAGAAAGGGAGTAGTAAGACCTGAGAAATCATTCTTGGCAAATCTAAGCCAAAGGGACCTTGGGCAACCTTATGAAATGTTTCTGGATCTCAACTTGGCCTTGGAAGCATTCTCCAAGGAGTGAAAGAAGAGACTGATTTATAATTCAGAAATAGCTGGTGGAAATTGATGGCCTGTGACAAGTGGGGCTGGAATGTCATTTACCATCCTTGTCCTTGCCTCTATCCCCATACATGCATTAACACTGCCTGAGATTCCAAAACTAGATCCAGCTCCAGGGAGGAAGGAGAAATCCCAGAAAAAAATGAGAGCATGCTCTCCTTTTCATATTGATAGAATGGAAGCTTGGTGTCATACCTTAAGTTGTGTTCTAGAAAATTTTTGACTTGTTGATTTATCCTATTACAATTGCATATTTTATCAACTCAGTCATCATATTACCGATTGAGATAGTCTACAGTAAAGAAATCTGTTTAACTTTTTTGTATAGTGTGAGCATTTTACAACCTTGAAATGGTTTAAGCACACACATACACACACACACACACACACACACACACACATATATATGTATATATATAGCACTATTGAGCACCATAAGGAATTGGTTTTTCATGGAAAAAATTTGGGAAACAGTTTTGTGTATTTTTCCAGTTTTTGGCTATGTGTGTGTCTGTGTGTGTGGTGTGTATAGAAATAAGAACTATATAAAATAGGGACTGTACGTTCTTGTTTATTATTAAGACTTCATTCCTTTGTTTTTAAGGGAGTATTTTCTTGCTTTTAAAATATTTCTGGGAATAGTTTTGAAGCAAACTGAATAATTAAAGGTGTGATGAATGCTCTCTTTTAATCCCTTTTCATGCATCACAGCATAGACTTGGAAATAACTCCTCAGCTACCCCAATAGGGCATCAGAAGAATAACTGAATAGGTCAACAAGTGCTCATCTAAACAGAAAATGGTGCTCATTACTGGAGAAGCCCCAGGAAGAGAGGTTTCTAGTGGGTAGAAGGATTTACTGGTAGATTTTGAACACTTTCTTAAAAACAGTTCTAAACTAGTTACTTCTGTCACGTCTTCCATTTCTTCCTGTTTTTTGAGAGTCAATCTGTAGTCTTGTCTGTCTGTCTGTCTCTCTCTCTCCCTTACACACACACAAAGGTACATTTTCTTGTCTTTATGAAAAGAATTTAGGTTTGCTTTTCAAAAGTTACCAACAGTATCAACTTTTCTACAATTGTATCAATTGCAGAGTTTAAGAAAACATCTGTGGTTCATTGCTATGATTATAGCTCATTAAGAATATCTTTTAAACTCAAATTCTCCAGTGATGTTCTAAAAACAGAGCAGCACACAATAGTCAATATCTTGAAAAGGAAACTGACTTCTGTATCTTTGAAAGTTCCTCTAGTTTCTTGCTGGAACCTGATAACTCTGATAACTCTTTATTTCAATAGAGTAGGCTGTATTCCAAGATACAGTCTATTGGCTTAGCCAAGGTAGAAAGACAGAAAAAATATTTAAATTAGGTATTCAAATTAAGAGTACCATCAGTCAATTCAGTTCAGTCCCTCAATCGTGTCTGACTCTTTGCAAACCCATGGTCTGCAGCACACTAGGCCTCCCTGTCCATCACCAACTCCTGGAGTTTATAAAAACTCATGTCCATAGAGTTGGTCCATCCAGCCATCTCATCCTCCGTCATCCCCTTTTCCCCCTGCCCTCAATCATTCCCAGCATCAGGGTCTTTTCACATGAGTCAGCTCTTCTCAGCAGGTGGCCAAAGTATTGGAATTTCAGCTTCAACATCAGTCCTTGCAATGAATACTCAGGACTAATTTCCTTTAGGATGGACTGGTTGGACCTCCTTGCAGATCCTTGCAGGTACTCTCCTTGAAAAGTACCATAGTTACTACAGATTTTCCAGGATTGTGGCTAAATACTTTAAATTTATCTCAAGGCATTATCACCATCTGAGGCCACATTAAAATAATGGTATTAGTCTCTTGAGAATTAGGACCTGGAAAGTGAAAATGAAGTCGCTCAGTCGTGTCCGACTCTTTGAGACCCTATGGACTGTAGCCTACCATGCTCCTCCCTCCATGGGATTCTCTGGGCAAGAATACTGGAGTGGGTTGCCATTTCCTTCTCCAGGGGATCTTCCTGACCCAGGGATCGCCCAGGTCTCCAGCATTCCAGGCAGATGCTTTAACCTCTGAGCCACCAGGGAAGCCCCTAGGAAAGTTGAAATTTTGTTAAATCCAGATGTGTCAAACCATTTTAACAATGCCCAGGTGAAAACAAATTTAATCAAGTGGTTGCATATTAGTCCCACAGGCAGCAAAAAACATGTCTTACTTGCTTTTTTATTTTTTAAACCATCGCTTTATAACTATATAAGTTGTAATCATAGATTTACTTTTTTTTAATTGGAGGATAATTGCTTTATAACTTTGTGGTGGTTTCTGCCATACATCAACATAAATCAGTCATAATTGTGCATACATATATATATATATGTATATGTATATATCCTCCCTCTTGAGCCTCCTCCACCATTCCACCACTCTGGTTTACTTTTTAAAAATGATTTCAAAATCATTTACTGATACTAAAGCTGAAACTCCAGTCCTTTGGCCACCTCATGCAAAGAGCTGACTCATTGGAAAAGACCTTGATGCTGGGAGGGATTGGGGGCAGGAGGAGAAGGGGACGACAGAGGAAGAGATGGCTGGATGGCATCACTGACTCGATGGACATGAGTCTGAGTGAACTCTGGGAGTTGGTGATGGACAGAGAGGCCTGGCGTGCTGAGATTCATGGGGTCGCAAAGAGTTGGACATGACTGAGCGACTGAACTGAACTGAACTGAATTATCTAGTAAAGGAAACCCCAGACAGGTAAGATTAGAAGAAGAGAACACTGAGGCAAATGAGGGCTGTTTGAACAGCATTATTCCAAGAATAAAGTCCTCTGCTTTATTAACCAACTACAAAAGTGTCCTTACAAAGCTATTCATTAAAAAATTCTTTTGGAATACATGGACTTCTAAAATTTAATGCTATGTCCCAAGAAACGTAGCTTTTAATTCTGAAATATTGCATGTTAACTGGTTGTTATGGGAAACACTGCTCAGACTGGTGTTTATAATTTTCAAAGTTGTATAAAATCTTCTCCTCTTTCTTCTTCTCATTTGTGTAAGAACCTCTAAAACTTCATATCTGCTGTTTTCCAGGTGATCAAAGGAGCATTTAATAAATCAATGACTTAAGCTAAAGCAATGGCAGAAAAGAGGCTTTGGGTTTAATAATGTGAAACAACTAGAAAGCAAGTTTATGACCGTATATAGGCAACCCTGAGACTACAGTAACCTACCCTATCCCTAAGCACTGATGGCAGTCAGAACAAGAGAAAGCCGGGCCACAGAGGAAAGCTAGAGTGGGGTGATTCTCGGGCTTCAATTTCCTATGAAATTTAAGTGGGAAAGAACATTACATAGGGAATTCTAGGAATTTAGGATAAAATCAGTGAATATTTTTTCATAATGGCAACTGAACTAAATTTTAATAAAGACTGACTAGTGGAATGTCCTTCTCACCTGTCTTAATTTTGTTAATACTAGCTTATCCTTAAAAACCCAGTTTAGTACTTACGGCCTCCAGAATGCTTTTTTTGATCCCCAATATTTGTTTCATGCCCACTGTTTGGGTCTCCCAGGTATCCTCTATAGTCTTCTTTCTTTGTTAAATTGAATTACAGTTGATTAACAACATTGCGTTAGTTTCAAGTGTACAGCAAGGTGATTTGGTTATACATATATATGCATATTTCCTTTTTTATGGCTAAGTAATATTTCATTGTATATATTGGATTGGCCAGGAAGTTCATTCTTTTTTTCCCATAAGATGGCTCTAGTAATGCTTAGTTGTCTTTAACTTCATTCAAAACAATTTCATTAGATTGTATTGTGATAGCTGTCATGTCAGCCTGTATTAAAAAAGAACTTATCAAAATTGGTGAATTTTTGTATAGCCATTTTTTTTAAAAAAGCAACATTTTTGGCATATAATGCTTTATTTCAAGGAAGGTAAAAATGCAGCTGAAATACAAAAAAGGATTTGTATGAAGAAGGTGCTGTGACTGATCAAAGGTATCAAAAGTGGTTTGTGAAGTTTCATGCTGGAGATTTCTCTCTGGATGATGCTCCATGGTTAGGTCAGTTCAGTTCAGTTCAGTCACTCAGCTGTGTCCGACTCTTTGCAACCCCATGGACTGTAGCATGCCAGGCCTCCTTGTCCATCACCAACTCCCAGAGTTTACTCAAACTTAAGTTCATTGAGTCGGTGATGCCTTCCAACCATCTCATTCTCTGTCATCCCCTTCTCTTCTCGCATTCAATCTTTCCCAGCATCAGGGTCTTTTCAAATGAGTCAGCTCTTCGCATCATGTGGCCCAAGTATTGGAGTTTCAGTTTCAACATCAGTCCTTCCAATGAACATTCAGGACTGATTTCCTTTAGGATGGACTAGTTGGATCTCTTTTCAGTCCAAGGGACTCTCAAGAGTTGACCAGTTTGAATTGATAGTGATCAAATCATGACATTAATTGAGAACAATTAAGGTTATACCATGTGGGAGACAGCAGATACACTCAAAATATCCAAATCAAGCATCGAAAATCTTTTGCACCAGCTTGGTTATGTTGATCATTTTGATGTTTGGGTTCCACAGAGGTTAAGCAAAAGAAGCCTGTTGAGCATATTTTCACATGTGAATCTCTAAATATAATGAAAAGGTTTTTTTTAAAAAAAAATTGTGATGGGTGATGAAAAGTGATTACTGTAGAATAATGTGGAGTGGAAGAGATTGTGGGGCAAGTGAAATGGCTGATCTTCATCCAAAGAAGGTCATATTGTGTATATGGTGAGACTGGAAGTGAAAGTGAAAGTTACTCAGTGGTGTCCGACTTTTGTCGGACTATACAGTCCATGGAATTCTTCAGGCCAGAATGTTGGAGTGGGTTCCCTTCTCCAGGGGATCTTTACAACCCAGGGGTTGAACCCAGGTCTCCCACACTGCAGGTGGATTCTTTACCAGCTGAGCCACCAGGGAAGGCAAAGAATACTGGAGTGGGTAGCCTATCCCTTCTCCAGCAGATCTTCCTGACCCAGGAATTGAGCCAGGATTCCCTGCATTGCAGGCAGATTCTTTAACAGCTGAGCTTCGTGGGATTGGAAGGGAGTCCTCTATTATGAGCTTCTTCCAAAAAACAAAACGATTCATTTGAACAAGTACTGCTCCCCGTTAGACCAACCGAAAAGAGCACTTGATGAAAAATATCCAGAATTACTCAACAGAAAATGTATAATCTTCCATCAGGATAATGCAAGACCACATGTTTCTTTGATGACCAGCCAAAACCTGTTACAGCTTGTCTGGGAAGCTCTGATTTATCTCTGGTATTCACCAGACACTGCACCTACAGATTTCTATTTATTTCCATCTTTATAAAAGTCTCTTAATGGAAACGATTTCAATTCCCTGGAAGACTTTTAAAGGTACTTGGAATAGTTCTTTGCTTAAAAGATAAGAAATTTTGAGAAGATGAAATTATGAAGTTGCCTGAAAAATGACAGAAGGTAGTAAAACCAAATGGTGAATACATTGCTTGATAAAGTTATTGATGAAAATGAAAAATGTCCCTTATATTTTTACTTTAAAAATAAAGAAGATTTTGGCCAACCCAATATATACAACTTATTTATGCATTCACTTAGGTTGCTTCCATGTATTGGCTACTGTAAATAGTGCTCTATGAACTTTGGGGTGCGTGGATCTTTTCAAATTATTGTTTTCTCTGCATATATGCCCAGGAGTGTGATTGATGGATCATATAGTAACTCTATTTTTAGTGTTTTAAGGAACCACCATACTGTTCTCTGTAGTGGTTGCACCAATAGCCGCTTGTGTGAGATGATATGTCATTGTAGTTTTGATTTGCATTTCTCCCGTTCTTAGTGATATTGAGCATCTTTTCATGTGGCCATTGGCCATTTGTATGTCTTCTTTGGAGAAATGTCTGTTTAAGTATTCTGTCCATTTTTTTATTGTGGTTTTTTTTTGTGTGTGTGTGTGCGTTTTTTGTTATTAGTTGTATAAGCTGTTTGTACATTTTGGAAACTAACTGGTTGCATAATATGCAAATATTTTATCCCATTGTATAGGTTATTTTTTTGTTTTGTTGATGGTTTCCTTTGCTGTGCAAAGACTTATACCTTTTGGTCCCATTTGTTTACTTTTGCTTTTATTTCTACTGCCTCAGGAGACTAACTTCAGGAAAAAAAATGCTGCTATTTGTGTCAGAGGATGTTTTGCCTATGTTCTAAAATTTTATGGTGTTATGTCTTATCATTAGGTCTTTAAGCCATCTGGAATTTATCAATTAATCTTTGACAAAAGAGTCAAGAATGTACAATGGAGGGAAGACCATCTCTTTAGCAAGTGGTGTTGGGAAAGTTGGAGAGCCACATGTAAATCAATGAAGTTAGAACACTCCCTCATGCCATACACAAAAATAAACTCAATTTGGCCTTCTCTCTTATAATTTACTATAATATATGAATATCACAGTGCCTGCTTGCATGTCCATACATTCCACTATTTGTAAAGCCTCAGTTAGTGTTTTATTTATATATGTTAATTCCAGGTCACTGAATTTGGAACCACAGACTGATTCCAAATCGGGAAAGGAGTACCTCAAGGTTGTATATTGTCACGTGCTTACTTAACTTATATGCAGAGTACATCATGCAAAATGATGGGCCGCATGAAGCACAGGCTGCAATCAAGATTGCCGGGAGAAATATCAATAACCTCAGATATGCAGATGACACCACACTTAAGGCAGAAAGTGAATAAGAACTAAAGAGCCTCTTGCTGAAAGTGAAAGAGGAGAGTGGAAAAGGTGGCTTAAAACTCAACACTCAGAAAACTGAGATCATGGCTCCGGTCCCATCACTTCATGGGAAATAGCTGGGGAAACACTGACAGAGGTTATTTTTGGGGGCTCCAAAATCACTGCAGATGGTGACTGTAGCCATGAAATTAAAAGGTGCTTGCTCCTTGGAAGAAAAGTTATGACCAACCTAGACAGGATATTAAAAAGCAGAGACATTACTTTGCCAGAAAGTTTCATTTAGTCAAGGCTATGGTTTTTCCAGTAGTCATGTATGGATGTGAGAATTGGACTATAAAGAAAGCTGAGTGCTGAAGAATTGATGCTTTTGAAATGTGGAGAAGACTCTTGAGAGTCCCTTGAACTGCAAGGAGATCAAACTAGTCAACCCTAAAGGAAATCAGTCCTGAATATTCATTGGAAAGACTGATACTCAAGCTGAAACTCCAATACTTTGGCCACATGATGCAAAGAACTAATTCATTGGAAAAAACCTGATGCTGGGAAAGATTGAAGGCAGGAGGAGAAGGGGACGACAGGATGAGATGGTTGGATGGCATCACTGACTCGAAGGACATGAGTCTGAGTAAGCTCCTGGAGTTGGTGATGGACAGGGAAGCTTGGCATGCTGCAGTCCATGGGGTCACAAAGAGTTGGACATGACTGAGCAACTGAACTGAACTGAACTGAATTGAAAGGTATTCAAGCCATAGAGATAATTTGGGCTTAAATAAGGGATCAAGGGGAGTCCTTTTAAATTCTTGAGCGGAAAAACAGTATGAGTACAGGAGTACTTTTGGAATAATAGACTTCAGCAGTGGGCAGCCTGGATGAGGAAGGGATAATGGAAACAGGGAGACAAAAGAGGAGTCTGACACAGCAACAACACATGAATAATGATGTTGTATATGTGCATGATGTTATTTTGGGAAAGATGCTTTATATATGACTTTGTGGAAATTTAAGCCGTTAATTCTAAGTATACTAATCATTTGAACAGGTATTATTAGTTTCATTTTAAGAATAAGGGAGCTTGGAGGGGATAGTGATTCATCCAGTATTATATAGAGATAAGAGGCAAGAACTGAAGCCTCCTCAGTCTGAGTTCAGGATTACTTTTACAAAAAGGTGGTGACAGAAGGCTTTGTCTAGGTGTTTTCAGAGATGTAGAGAGAAAGGAAAACTGTTAATCACAAGACTGACAGACCTGCAGAACTAGATGACTGGTTGCAGATGGAATGTGAAAAAAAATGGGTAACTCTAAAGATACAATCCAGCATGTGACACTGGGGATTCTAGAGAGTGACGTTCCTCTTAGCAAATCTGGGGAAGCAAGAGTGCTGCTAAGCCACTTCAGTCGTGTCCGACTCTGTGTGACCCCAGAGACAGCAGCCCACAGGCTCCCCCGTCCCTGGGATTCTCCAGGCAAGAACATTGGAATGGGTTGCCATTTCCTTCTCCAATGCATGAAACTGAAAAGTGAAAGTGAAGTTGTGTCCGACCCTCAGCGACCCTATGGACTGCAGCCTACCAGGCTCCTCTGTCCATGGGATTTGCGGGCAAGAGTACTGGAGTGGGGTGCCATTGCCTTCTCTCACTGGTTAAACTCATTACTTAAAAGATAACTTGAACTTGTGGGACTGTGTAGGCAAAACTTTTCTAGGTTTGAATGGTAGTTTGTGATACTGAACATTTATTTGTGTTCATAATTTACCAGAATTCTATAGGGGCAGTTGTCTTTGTTGTTCAGTTGCTAAGTTGTGTCTACCTCTTTGTGACCCCATGGACTGCAATACACCAGGCTTTCCTGACCTTCACCAGCACCCTGAGTTTGCTCAGATTCATGTCTATTGAGTTGGTGATGCCATCCAACCATCTCATCCTCTGTCACTCCCTTTTGCTCCTGCCCTCAGTCCTTCCAAGTATCAGGCTCTTTTCCAATGAGTTGGCTCTTCCAATCAAAGTAGCCAAAATATTGGAGCTTCAACTTCAGCATCAGTCCTTCCAATGAATATTGAGGGTTGATTTCCTTTAGGATTGACTGCTTTGATCTCCTTGCAGTCCAAGGGACTCTCAAGAGTCTTCTCCAGCACCACAGTTCAAAAGTATCAGTTCTCAGAGAAGGGAAGGGGTGGGAAAAGATGGCGGAGGAATAGGACGGGAAGACCACTTTCTCCCTCACAAATTCCTCAAAAGAACATTTCAAAGCTGAGCAAACTCCACAAAACAACTTCTATAGGCTGGCAGAGGACATCAGGCAACCAGAAAAGCAGACCATTGCCTTCAAAAACAGGTAGGAAAAAATATAAAAGACGAGAAAGGAGACAAAGGAGGTGGGGAGGGAGCTCCGTCCCGAGAAGGGAAGCCCGTCCCGGGAAGGGAATTTTAAGAAGAGAGGTTTCCAAACACCAGGAAACACTCTCCCTGCCGAGTCTGTGGCGAGCCTTGGAAACACAGAGGGCAACATAACAGGAAGGAAAAATAGATAAATAATTAAAACCAACAGATTACAAGCCCAACAGTAACTCTCCCAGCAGAAAAGCAGCACAGACGCCTGCATCCGCCATTGGGAAGTGGGGGCAGGGCAGGGACGCGCGGGAGGCGCGGGCTGCAGTGCTTTGTAAGAATCAGGCAGGAACGCCCCACACGCAACCAGAACGATCTAACTTGGGCTAGCAAACCAGACTGTGGGATAGCTACTGCACGAAAAGCTCGAACATAAGACACCGCCAGGACCGAGCACAGAACAAAGGACGGAACGGAAAAAGCCGGCTGCAGACCATCCCCCGCCGGGGTCAGGCAGCCAGAGCCGTAAGGACTGGATAGGGGCAATTGCAGAACCGGAGAGACTTTACGTACCTAACTGCAAGCAGGCTCCTTTGCTAAGACTTCTGGGGGTGCTGGACAGTCACAATCTGCCTCCCGGGGGGCGCCAGCGGTCCACCCAGAAAGCTGAGCAGCAGCGGCAGAAAAGGTGACAAGCCGCGGCAATCGCGATCGCCAAACTCCTGAGCTACTCAGACCTGGGAAGGGCACAAAGCGCAGTCCCAGCCGAATTTGTGCCTCTGAGGGCTGCCTGAGCGCCGAACCTGAGCGGCCTGGACCGGGGAAGTGCACGCAGCCTAGGGCCGGCCCCAGACAGTTCCCGGCTGAGCATCGTAGAGCCGGAGCGGTTTGTGTGCCTCGAGAAAGGACAGGTTAAGCGGGGCTGAGATACTGTGAGCACACGACAGTGCTATTTGTTTGCAGCATCCCCCCTCCCCACAGCGCGACTGAACTAGTGAGCCTAAAAAACCAGCAAACAGATGAAGTTAAACAGAGGGAACCACCTTGGAAGTGATCCCACACAGCCCATAACATCAGAGAAGGGCCAGATATATTGTTACTATTTTTAAAATCATTCCCTTTTTTTTTTTTGCTTTTTTGTTTTTTTTTCTTTTTTTTTTTCTAACTTTTTTTTAATTGTTAAGTCTTCTATTTCTCCTCTAATTTTTATTTCTATAACCTATTATTACTATTTAAAAAAAAACTTTTTTTTTTTAAGGCAAACACCATATATAGTCTTTGGATGGTTGTTGGTGTTTTTTTGTTTTTGTTTGTTTGTTTGTTTTTTAATAAGCCTTTTTTTTTTCTTCTTTCTTCCTTTTTCCTTCTGCTTTTCTTTAATATTGTATCTGTGAAAATCCAACCTCTACTCTAGATTTTTAATTTTTGCTCTTAGGTTTTTGTTGTCAATTTTGTACATTTAAAAACCCAAACTTCACTACCCAAGTTTACCTGAGAGCGAGATTACTGGCTTGACCACTCTCTCCTCCTCTGGACTCTCCTTTTTCTCCACCAGGTGGCCTCTGTCTCTTTCCCCCCCATCTCTCCTCTATCCAACTCTGTGAATCGCTGTGTGTTCCAGACGGTAGAGAACACCTAAGGAACTGGTTACTGGCAGGATTTGTCTCTCTCCTACTCAGTCCTCTCTCTTATCCTCCTGGTCACCTCTGTCTACTTCCTCCCTCTCCTCTTCCCCATATAACTCTATAAATACCTCTGAGTGGTCCAGACTATAGAGTGCACATAAGGAAGTGACTACTGGCTAGCTTGCTCTCTCCTCTTTTGATCTCACCGCATCTCATTCCAGTTACCTCTAACTACCCCCTCCATCTTCTCTTCTCCTTGTAACTCAGTGAACCTCTCTGAGTGTCCCTCAATGTAGAGAAACTTTTCATCTTTAACCTAGATGTTTTATCATCGGTGCTGTATAGATGGAGAAGTCTAGAGGCTACTGAAAAATAAACTGAAAACCAGAAGCAGGAGGCTTAAATCCAACGCCTGAAAACATTAGAGAACTCTTGAATTCAGGGAACATTAAGCAATAGGAGCTCATCAAATGCCTTCATACCTACACTGAAACCAAGCTCCACCCAAGGGCCAACAAGTTCCAAAACAAGACATACCACGCAAATTCTCCAGCAACACAAGAACACTCCCCTGAGCTTCAATATACAGGCAGCTCAAAATTATCCCAAAACCTTTGATGTCTCATAACCCATTACGGGTCACTCCACTGCACTCCAGAGAGAAGAAACCCAGCTCCACCCACCAAAACTCAAACACAAGCCTCCCTAACCAGGAAACCTTGACAAGCCACTGATAGAACCCCACCCAAAGTGAGGAAGCTCCATAATAAAGAGAACTCCACAAATTACCAGAATATAAAAAGGCCACCCCAAACGCAGCAATATAACCAAGATGAAGAGACAGAGGAATACTCAGCAGGTAAAGGAACAGGAGAGTTGCCCACCAAAACAAACAAAAGAGGAAGAAGTAGGGAATCTACCGGAGAAGGAATTCCGAATATTGATAGTGAAAATGATCCAAAATCTTGAAATCAAAATGGAATCACAGATAAATAGCCTAGAGACAAGGATTGAGAAGATGCAAGAAAGGTTTAACAAGGACCTAGAAGAAATAAAAAAGAGTCAAAATATAATGAATAACGCAATAAATGAGATCAGAAACACTCTGGAGGCAACAAATAGTAGAATAACGGAGGCAGAAGACAGGATTAGTGAAATAGAAGATAGAATGGTAGAAATAAATGAATCAGAGAGGAAACAAGAAAAACGAATTAAAAGAAACAAGGACAATCTCAGAGACCTCCAGGACAATATGAAATGCTCCAACATTCGAATTATAGGAGTCCCAGAAGAAGAAGACAGAAAGAAAGATCATGAGAAAATCCTTGAGGAGATAATAGTTGAAAACTTCCCTAAAATGGGGAAGGAAATAATCACCCAAGTCCAAGAAACACAGAGAGTTCCAAATAGGATAAACCCAAGGCGAAACACCCCAAGACACATATTAATCAAATTAACAAAGATCAAACACAAAGAACAAATATTAAAAGCAGCAAGGGAAAAACAACAAATAACACACAAGGGGATTCCCATAAGGATAACAGCTGATCTTTCAATAGAAACTCTTCAGGCCAGGAGGGAATGGCAAGACATACTTAAAGTGATGAAAGATAATAACCTACAGCCCAGATTACTGTACCCAGCAAGGATCTCATTCAAATACGAAGGAGAAATCAAAAGCTTTACAGACAAGCAAAAGCTGAGAATTCAGCACCACCAAACCAGCTCTCCAACAAATTCTAAAGGATATTCTCTAGACAGGAAACACGAAAAGGGTGTATAAACCCGAACCCAAAACAATAAAGTAAATGGTAACGGGATCATACTTATCAATAATTACCTTAAACGTAAATGGGTTGAACGCCCCAACCAAAAGACAAAGACTGGCCGAATGGATACAAAAACAAGACCCCTCTATATGCTGCTTACAAGAGACCCACCTCAAAACAAGGGACACATACAGACTGAAAGTGAAGGGCTGGAAAAAGATATACCACGCAAATAGAGACCAAAAGAAAGCAGGAGTGGCAATACTCATATCCGATAAAATAGACTTTAAAACAAAGGCTGTGAAAAGAGACAAAGAAGGCCACTACATAATGATCAAAGGAACAATCCAAGAAGAAGATATAACAATTATAAATATATATGCACCCAATATAGGAGCACCGCAATATGTAAGACAAATGCTAACAAGTATGAAAGGGGAAATCAACAATAACACAATAATAGTGGGAGACTTTAATACCCCACTCACACCTATGGACAGATCAACTAAACAGAAAATTAACAAAGAAACGCAAACTTTAAATGATACATTAGATCAGTTAGACCTAATTGATATCTATAGGACATTTCACCCCAAAACAATGAATTTCACCTTTTTTTCAAGTGCTCATGGAACCTTCTCCAGGATATATCACATCCTGGGCCATAAATCTAAACTTGATAAATTCAAAAAAATCGAAATCATTCCAAGCATCTTTTCTGACCATAATGCATTAAGATTAGATCTCAATTACAGAAGAAAAACTATTAAAAATTCCAACATATGGAGGTTGAACAACACACTTCTGAATAACCAACAAATCACAGAAGAAATCAAAAAAGAAATCAAAATATGCATAGAAACGAATGAAAATGAAAACACAACAACCCAAAACCTGTGGGACACTATAAAAGCAGTGCTAAGAGGAAAGTTCATAGCAATACAGGCATACCTCAAGAAACAAGAAAAAAGTCAAATAAATAACCTAACTCTACAACTAAAGCAACTAGAAAAGGAAGAATTGGAGAACCCCAGAGTTAATAGAAGGAAAGAAATCTTAAAAATTAGGGCAGAAATAAATGCAAAAGAAACAAAAGAGACCATAGCAAAAATCAACAAAGCCAAAAGCTGGTTCTTTGAAAGGATAAATAAAATTGACAAACCATTAGCCAGACTCATCAAGAAGCAAAGAGAGAAAAATCAAATCAATAAAATTAGAAATGAAAATGGAGAGATCACAACAGACAACACAGAAATACAAAGGATCATAAGAGACTACTGTGAGCAGTTGTATGCCAATAACATGGACAATGTGGAAGAAATGGACAAATTCTTAGAAAAGTACAATTTTCCAAAACTGAACCAGGAAGAAACAGAAAATCTTAACAGACCCATCACAAGCACGGAAATTGAAACTGTAATCAGAAATCTTCCAGCAAACAAAAGCCCAGGTCCAGATGGCTTCACAGCTGAATTCTACCAAAAATTTCGAGAAGAGCTAACACCTATCCTCCTCAAACTCTTCCAGAAAATTGCAGAGAAAGGTAAACTTCCAAACTCATTCTATGAGGCCACCATCACCCTAATACCAAAACCTGACAAAGATGTCACAAAAAAAGAAAACTACAGGCCAATATCACTGATGAACATAGATGCAAAAATCCTCAACAAAATTCTAGCAATCAGGATCCAACAACACATTAAAAAGATCATATACCATGACCAAGTGGGCTTTATCCCAGGGATGCAAGGATTCTTCAATATCTGCAAATCAATCAATGTAATTCACCACATTAACAAATTGAAAAATAAAAACCATATGATTATCTCAATAGATGCAGAGAAGACCTTTGACAAAATTCAACATCCATTTATGATAAAAACTCTCCAGAAAGCAGGAATAGAAGGAACATACCTCAACATAATAAAAGCTATATATGACAAACCCACAGCAAACATTATCCTAAATGGTGAAAAATTGAAAGCATTTCCCCTAAAGTCAGGAACAAGACAAGGGTGTCCGCTTTCACCGCTACTATTCAACATAGTTCTGGAAGTTTTGGCCACAGCAATCAGAGCAGAAAAAGAAATAAAAGGAATCCAAATTGGAAAAGAAGAAGTAAAACTCTCACTGTTTGCAGATGACATGATCCTCTACATGGAAAACCCTAAAGACTCCACCAGAAAATTACTAGAGCTAATCAATGAATATAGTAAAGTTGCAGGATATAAAATCAACACACAGAAATCCCTTGCATTCCTATACACGAATAATGAGAAAGTAGAAAAAGAAATTAAGGAAACAATTCCATTCACCATTGCAACGAAAAGAATAAAATACTTAGGAATATATCTACCTAAAGAAACTAAAGACCTATATATAGAAAACTATAAAACACTGATGAAAGAAATCAAAGAGGACACTAATAGATGGAGAAATATACCATGTTCATGGATCGGAAGAATCAATATAGTGAAAATGAGTATACTACCCAAAGCAATTTACAAATTCAATGCAATCCCTATCAAGCTACCAGCCACATTTTTCACAGAACTAGAACAAATAATTTCAAGATTTGTATGGAAATACAAAAAACCTCGAATAGCCAAAGCAATCTTGAGAAAGAAGAATGGTACTGGAGGAATCAACTTGCCTGACTTCAGGCTCTACTACAAAGCCACAGTCATCAAGACAGTATGGTACTGGCACAAAGACAGACATATAGATCAATGGAACAAAATAGAAAGCCCAGAGATAAATCCACACACATATGGACACCTTATCTTTGACAAGGAGGCAAGAATATACAATGGAGTAAAGACAATCTCTTTAACAAGTGGTGCTGGGAAAACTGGTCAACCACGTGCAAAAGAATGAAACTAGATCACTTTCTAACACCGCACACAAAAATAAACTCAAAATGGATTAAAGATCTAAATGTAAGACCAGAAACTATAAAACTCCTAGAGGAGAACATAGGCAAAACACTCTCAGACATAAATCACAGCAGGATCCTCTATGATCCACCTCCCAGAATTCTGGAAATAAAAGCAAAAATAAACAAATGGGATCTAATTAAAATGAAAAGCTTCTGCACAACAAAGGAAAATATAAGCAAGGTGAAGAGACAGCCTTCTGAATGGGAGAAAATAATAGCAAATGAAGCAACTGACAAACAACTAATCTCAAAAATATATAAGCAACTTATGCAGCTCAATTCCAGAAAAATAAACGACCCAATCAAAAAATGGGCCAAAGAGCTAAATAGACATTTCTCCAAAGAAGACATACGGATGGCTAACAAACACATGAAAAGATGCTCAACATCACTCATTATTAGAGAAATGCAAATCAAAACCACAATGAGGTACCACTTCACACCAGTCAGAATGTCTGCGATCCAGAAATCTGCAAGCAATAAATGCTGGAGAGGGTGTGGAGAAAAGGGAACCCTCCTACACTGTTGGTGGGAATGCAAACTAGTACAGCCACTATGGAGAACAGTGTGGAGATTCCTTAAAAAATTGCAAATAGAACTCCCTTATGACCCAGCAATCCCACTGCTGGGCATACACACCGAGGAAACCAGAACTGAAAGAGACACATGTACCCCAATGTTCATCACAGCACTGTTTATAATAGCCAGGACATGGAAACAACCTAGATGTCCATCAGCAGATAAATGGATAAGAAAGCTGTGGTACATATACACAATGGAGTATTACTCAGCCGTTAAAAAGAATTCATTTGAATCAGTTCTGATGAGATGGGTGAAACTGGAGCCGATTATACAGAGTGAAGTAAGCCAGAAAGAAAAACACCAATACAGTATACTAACACATATATATGGAATTTAGGAAGATGGCAATGACGACCCTGTATGCAAGACAGCAAAAAAGACACAGATGTGTATAACAGACTTTTGGACTCAGAGGGAGAGGGAGAGGGTGGGATGATTTGGGAGAATGGCATTCTAACATGTATACTATCATGTAAGAATTAAATCGCCAGCCTATGTCTGACGCAGGATACAGCATGCCTGGGGCAGGTGCATGGGGATGACCCAGAGAGATGTTATGGGGAGGGAGGTGGGAGGGGGGTTCATGTTTGGGAATGCATGTAAGAATTAAAGATTTTAAAATTTAAAAAATAAAAAACTTTAAAAAAAAAAGTATCAGTTCTTCAGCACTCAGCCTTCTTTATGGTCCAACTGTTACATCTGTTCATGACTACTGGGAAAAAACCATAACTTTGACTGTACAGACCAGTTAAGCATAAAGATACCCATAGTGCATTTCAAATAAGCTATTTTTTGAGTAGTTTTCTTATCTACAGTAGACTTTTTAAAGTGCTCAGGACCCTAACTTTTGTATCCAAGACAGGATTGCCTATGTGTGTGTGCATGCATGCTCAGTTGCTCAGTTGTGTCTGACTGTTTGTGATCCCATGGACTGTAGCCCACCAGGCTCCTCTGTCTGTGGGATTTGTCCAGGCAAGAATACTGGAGTGGGATGCCATTTCCTCCTCCAGGGAATCGTCTCGACCCAGGGATAGAACCTAAGTCTTCTGGGACTCCTGCATTGGCAGGCATATTCTTTACCATTGAATCACCTGGGAAGCCCAGGATATTCTTCCCTAAAAAGTAAAGATAAAAAACTGTTCTTCGAGGATTTCCCTGGGCCATCTTTAAGGTCATAGTAAGTATCTAACTCCTCTATGTTAATTTCGATTGTTTGAATCCAAGGGCACTGAGTGCCAGGGAGATAGTTTCAGCTTAATTCAAGAGCCATATTTACGAAAGGGACTTGTAAATATGTGACTCAAAGTGTACTTTTAAAAAATTATTTTTAATGGGGAGATAATTGCTTTACAATGTTGTGTTGGTTTCTGCCCTACAACACCACTAATCAGCCATAAATGTACATCAAAGTGTACTTTTGAAGATCAGTTTTTGAGCAAGAGAACAGGAAGTTGGTAAAAGGAAGAAGAGAAGAGACCTCATATAAACTGAGGAACTCACTATCTGGTGTCAGGGAAGAGAACAAAGGAGAATTTTAGGTCTCTTTGGCTAGGGCAATAGAAATCCAAAGTCTGAGTGCTTAGATCCGACCCAGGAAAGAGATCTGTTTCCCTGGCACTGACCTTGGGAGATTCTAGGGATGATAAAGTGTGCATGCCTTGAGAGAGCTCATTCTCACACTCTCTTTACAAGGCTTTCATCTGGAATAGTTTTTTTTTTTTCTTTTTTTTAGGGGGATGTAGTGAAACAGAACAATTCAAATATAGTCAGCCTGGAATTTGAATTAATTATATATTTCTTCCCTTGGATTTTCTCTGGCACAGCCTCTTCTCTTCTTTGCTGATCCCCAGAATTTATCTCCTGTTCCAGTACCTGCTGTAACAGCTGGTGATAATCTCCATGAAATGCCTCTGAATATGAGAAATCATCCTCAGTAGACACGTTGGGTCAGGGTTCAGTAAAGAGAATGGAATGTTTGACCGGATGTTTTCCTCTTGTCAATTTATAATTGTCTCACCACAGTCTTTATTTTCATTCCGGTCTGGATGGAAAGATTATAAGGGGAATTCAGCTAGAGGTAAAGAATTCTGTCACATCATAGATTCTACCCTGTCACTCTTATATATAAACTCCACTTGTTTTTTTTTATGATGGAAGTGGGGATTGGAGTTAGCTTGGTGTCAATGAAATGAACAGAATTTGATAAGGTACAATCTATATGCCTAGCACTAAAAGCCTCTTGATGAAAGTGAAAGAGGAGAGTGAAAAAGTTGGCTTAAAGCTCAACATTCAGAAAACGAAGATCATGGCATCTGGTCCCATCACTTCATGGGAAATAGATAGGGAAACAGTGTCAGACTTTATTTTTTGGGACTCCAAAATCACTGCAGATGGTGATTGCAGCCATGAAATTAAAAGATGCTTACTGTTTGGAAGGAAAGGTATGATCAACCTAGATAGAATATTGAAAAGCAGAGACATTACTTTCCCAACAAAGGTCCATCTAGTCAAGACTATGGTTTTTCCAGTAGTCATGTATGGATGTGAGAGTTGGACTGTGAAGAAAGCTGAGCACTGAAGAACTGATGTTTTTGAACTGTGGTGTTGGAGAAGACTCTTGAGAGTCCCTTGGACAGCAAGGAGATCCAACCAGTCCATTCTAAAGGAGATCAGTCCTGGGTGTTCATTGGAAGGACTGATGCTAAAGCTGAAAGTCCAATACTTTGGCCACCTCATGCAAAGAGTTGACTCATTGGAAAAGACCCTGATGCTGGGAGGGATTGGGGGCAGGAGGAGAAGGGGATCACAGAGGATGAAATGGCTGGATGGTATCACTGACTCGAGGACATGAGTTTGAGTAAACTCCAGGAGTTGGTGATGGACAGGGAGGCCTGGTGTGCTGCAGTTCATGGGATCACAAAGAGTCAGACACGACTGAGCGACTGGACTGAACTGAATCAAAAAATTGGTCTAGAAAATTATCTGCCACGTGATTTATTTCATGCCCACTGTCTGGGCTTCCTATATTTTCTCTATACTCATCTCTCTTGTAATTTATCATGTTACATGGATCTGAAAATGCCTGATTGTATGCCGATGTATTATGCTATTTTTAAGGCCACGACCAATGTTTTACTCATTTATGTTAATAATGGTTCACTGAACTGAAAGTGTTGAACGCCTGGGAAAACACTGATTTACATATACTTTACACAGATCTCAAGAGATGCGACTCCGCCCCTCTGTTTCCATCTCAGTGTCCTCTCTTCTACCTCTTGCTTTGTCTCTTGTTGTTGTTGTTCAGTTGCCCTGTTCTGTCTGATTCTTTGCGACCCCATGGACTGCAGCACGTCAGGCCTCCCTGTCCCTCACTAGCTCCCAGAGTTTGCCCAAGTTCAGGTCCATTGCATCAGTGATGCCATCCAGCCATCTCATCTTCTGATGCCCTCTTCTCCTTCTTTTCTCAATCTTTCCCAGCATCAGGGACTTTTCCAGTGAGTCAGCTGTTCACATCAGGTTACCAAAATACTGGAGCAACAGCATCTGTCCTTCTGCCTTTTCTCTTAATTTGTGCCTAATACTAATGTCCTCATGTTGCTCAGAGCCCTCTAATTAGCATTTCTCCTGGTCTGTTCTTGTTGCCATGGTTCTGTGCCCCACACTTTCCCTACCTTTTTCTTCATCATAACTAAGGCAGATATGACTGAGGCGTGGCCAGGGTATGCAGAGAACAATAGAAGAAGAGACAGATCAAAAATAGACGATGACCACGGGACCCTGATCACTACAGGCAAAAGGAGTCCATAAGTGAGAAGTCTCCCCTGGGTCCAAAAACGAAGCTTTAAAGGGAATGTAGTAGGAGAATACTTGTACCCTTGCTTCAGGCAAATGTTGGGCCATATTCTAGGCAGATGTGTATGACCAGCAGACGATAGAATCTCCTCTCTGAGAAAATGTCAGCTTCTCTTTTGATTTAGAAACTTCAAGAAGGTGCTTAATTAGGTCCTACATAGGCCATTTAGTTGTACGGAAGTTAAAATTCCCACTGGCCCATATAGAGAGTGAAGTCACTCAGTTGTGCCCGACTCTTTGTGACCCCATGGACGGTAGCCTACCAGGCTCCTCTTTCCATAGGATTTTCCAGGCAAGAGTACTGGAGTGGGTTGCCATTTGCTATCTCTTATTGGAAGCTTATGTTCTAAAGTCACAACATAGGACAAAAATTTAGTTTGGGTAACACCAATCTCAGCAATTCCTTTGGAAGGATTAGGACTAGGGGTTAATTATGTCAAGGTGGATCAGGTTAATTTCTCATTAGTTGAGTACAAGATAAAGCATTTTTTTCATTGAGAGGGCATGTTATATGAAATACTTTTGTACATCTCTAGGCACTAGGCTTATATTTAGCAGGTTGATACAGTCATGTTATGAGTGGCTGATGGAAATGCAGAGAGAGGGAGCTGCATCTTCCATCTCATAATCAACATAGATATTAACTGATGAAGTAGAATGGTGGGAAGGATTGCCTACACTATTGAAATTGTCTGTTCTCTCTGTCTCTCTCCCTCCCTTTGCCTCTCTTTCCCTCTTTCTACTTTGTTTTGTCTTGAGGGGATTCAGTAACATCCTTCTAAAAGAAATTCTTCTAAAACACGACTTCTCTATATAGGGCTTTCACCCCTGGCAGAGGCCACACAGGTGCCTTCTTAAGGAGGCTCCTATCCAGGAACTATTGTGATGATATCAATTGTAAGATTGGGCAAGGGAGAGAGACGAAAGTCTAGAACAGACCTCTTATATAAGATAGGTGACTTGTATAAGACAACATGACTGTTTCAAGAAAACTGTACGACACTAGGTCTTTCAAGGAGAGGAGATTTAGTGCAGGAAATTTGTTCTGCACAAGTTGGAAGGATGAGAGAGCAAAAAGGGAGGCTAAGAAAGTAACCCAGATATTAGGGCCTTCAGGGATCATCTGTCCACCTAGAGCTGTGGGAAGATAAAAGGAGAGGAGGTGTTCCAGAACTGGTCAAGAGTCAGTCAGGGAGTCAGATCTGGAAGCTGAGGTTCAGGGATCCTTAGCATTTCTTTGCGGGTGGGAAGTCACAGTAAGCCAAATGATCTTTACAAAATTGTTTTTAGGTATGACATTTTAGGGGAAAACCCCCTGTTATTAAAAGGGAAATTCAATTTGAAACATTGTATAAAAATATCTGCAGTTTTATATTCAATATTCACATAGTTTAAATTTTTTACTGCTTTTGATTTCCTATTTCATACATTGCCTTCATAAGGACCTGATTTAGAAAACGCTAAAATCATTAAAAAAATTCTCAGTGTGAAGTCATGTTGAAAACAAGTAGGAAGAGGAAGGTTCTTTTACCAGCACGACTGTTTTTAATCAAGTAAATTAGGTCTTAATTTTAGACGAGGTGTGACTCATGTGCCTTTAATTCCGTGGAGAGACTCAAAATGAAAAGCTGTCATTCAGATTAAAGTTCAGCCTCACAACCCAACGGATTTGAGAGGATGACAATAGATAAATAAGTTAATTTTAGATATGATTTTACAGAATGCTTGTCTTTTAAGTCATAAAATTTAGAGTCACAAGAATGAGTTCTTCACTTTTTATAGGACTCTTGAGAGTCCCTTGGACTGCAAGGAGATCCAACCAGTCTATTCTAAAGAGACCAGTCCTGGGTGTTCATTGGAAGGAATGATGCTAAAGCTGAAACTCCAAAACTTTGGCCACCTCACGCGAAGAGTTGACTCATTGGAAAAAACTCTGATGCTAGGAGGGATTGGGGGCAGGAGGAGAAGGGGACAACAGAGGATGAGATGGCTGAATGGCATCACTAACACGATGCATATGAGTCTGAGTGAACTCCGGGAGTTGGTGATGGACAGGGAGGCCTGGCGTGCTGCGATTCATGGGGTCTCAAAGAGTCGGACACGACCGAGCGACTGAACTGAACTGAACTGTCATAGACTGAACGTTGGCTCCCGTGAGAATTTGTATGTTGAGACTTAATCCCCGGTATGATGGTATGTGGACATGGGACCTTTAGGAGATGATTAGTTCATGAGAATGGGACCCTCATGAGTGAGATTAACTTTCTTTAAAAAAAGACCCTAGAGAAATTTCTTGCCCCTTCCACCATGTGAGGAAGATGACAGCAATTTGTGAACCAGAAAGCAGGCTCTCACTAGACACCCAGATGCGAATCTGAAGGTGCCTTGATCCATAATTATGAGAAAGAAGTTTCTCTTGTTTATAAACCAAGCAGTCCATGGCAGTTTGTTGCAGCAGCCCAAGAGGCACCTTAAAGAAAAATTTCTCTTCTGTATTTGAAAAATAGTCATTTTCCAGATGCTCACATGATCTGCACCTTTTAACCATAATTCCAGACCAAGTCACAGGAGAGAAAGTATTGGCTTTCCAATCATGTCCAGGGGTCAACAGAATCTTCAGGTGGGGTCATTGTGCTCAGTAGCTTAGTCGTGCTGGACTCTGCAACACTATGGGCTCTAGCCCCCCAGACTCCTCTGTCCATGAGAGTCTCCAGGCAAGAATACTGGAGTGGGTTTCTATTTCCTCCTCCAGGAGAACTTCCCAACCCAGGGGCCTGTATCTCCTGTCTTCTGCATTGGCAGGCGGTTTCTTTCCCATTGAGCCACCTGGGAAGCCCCCTTGCCAGATCTAGCTGACTAAAGATCTCGCGTGGAAAGATGTTTCTACCTTTACATGGGCTACATATTCTTCATCTCATTGCACCTTAAACATAGCCCAATGAAGCATTTTAAATGTCTGCAAATCTGCATATTTTTTGGCCTGATGTTTGTTCTAAGCAGATTAATGAGACATATATATATATATGTATATATATATATATATAATGTTGCCTTTGTGTTTCTTATAAATAATGTTTGGTTTTACCTCTATTTTCTGAGATAGTATATTTCAGGGGTGTTTTAGGTAAATTCCAAGCATGAAAATTAATTGGAGTTCATAATATATTTCAATATGTCTTGTGCTTTACTTTTGCTATTTTTAAAATGATGCTAAGAGAAAATTTAAAGCTGCTTGTGGTCAAATCTGTTTGTCTTTATCTTGTGGGTTTTCCCATTTTAATTTTAGAGTTAAAAGGGCCTCCTCACTCAAGAATTTTGGTGAGGGCTCAAATAGGTTATCTTCCACTATTTTACTCTTCAGTCTTTCCAAATTTAATATGGGAGTATGAAGTGAAATGAGAAACTAAATGGTTTTTTTTTTTTCTGAATTATTAAGCAATTGTATCAGCACCATTTACTAGAATGATGGTTCTCTTCTTTATTGATTTGTCAGAACTTCCTTATCATATAAAACTCATATGAAATCTGAAATAGAGTCTATTTATGGAAAGTCTATTTCATCAGTTTTTTTGTTTATGTCTGTGCCAATGGCCTTGAAATATGTGTCAGTATATGGGAGGGCTGGCATTCCTTCCCTTTAAAGATCTTATCTATGCTTGCCCAAAAACTCATTAGAGGAACTTTCATTTAATCTTTGTTAACTGTTAAATCATAAAAAATGGAACCATTCTTGCACTAGAAATAGGAAAAACTGAAATTCCATGTTCTTCCCTGCCCTCTCTTTTCCACTTTCCTCCCTTCCCTAGGTGTAACCACAGTCAACATTTTGGTGTGCTCAGATCAACTCTCAAACAGTTGGTAAGACTCAAAAATATTATCAGCAGTTTTTTTGTTGTTGAAGTTGTGTTAAAGTTATACATTAAGAAAAATTATCATCCCATATTGTCTTCCTATTGAAAAATATGTTCACTTAGTTAAATCTTATTTTATATATCTCATTAAAGCATCATAGTTTTATTTATATAGATTGCAATATTTTATATTATTTCCAAATAGTAAATATTGTGAAGGGATTATTTTTCTAATCTATTGTCTTTCTAATAACCAATGGTAAAAGCAAATGCTCTTTGTCTTTTCTAGTAATCTTATTAATGTTAATAGCTTTGCAATGGATTGTTTGGGTTTTTATGCTACATAATCAGATCATGGGCAAATTATGATAATTCCACATCCTCTATGTTTGTATTTTATTTCTAGTTCCTGTTTTATTGCTTTTTGAAAACTTACAGGAAGACAGAAAACAGTAGATGGTAATAACAGAAATTCTTATTGGTCCTGATGAGGAGCAGATCATTTCTGATTGCAATGTTTAGTCTTTGCAGCCTCCTTGCTGGCTTCCTAGCCTGCTGTGATCTTCCTAGAGGTGTAAACTTAGGCAAGTTCCTTCTCTCAGTGCCTCACTGTGTTTGTCTCTAAGACAGCGGTAATAACAGTTTCCACTGTATACAATTTTCCTGAGGATTAAATAAAATATTTTATAAGCATTTAGAAGAATTTTGACACTATATTAAGCAATGATTCCATCAATAAAGGATTGTGCTTTACTTCCTCAGCAACTTTTAGACATTCAATACATACTAATAATTCAGAACAAGAGCAATGTGCTAGTTTAAAAACATTCCACAGCTGAAGTGTAGAACTTCGGTGTGTTCTTTTTCACCCCTCTCTGTTTTCAGCCTGAAGTATGTTAAATTAGCTCAAGATTTTCTATTCCAACATTTTCCAAAGAATACTGTTTATTACTTGGAGACTGTAAATTAGGACCATTAGATTTAGGCTGCTGCAAATGAAGTGTGGCTTTTTATTAATAATAGTTCCAGCTGCTGTAAAGCCCCGCTGCCTGTGCTAATGCCACTGCCTTTTAACTATTCATTCAAAACTAAAACTGCTCTTTATGTTTTTAAAGGAATTATTAAGTTTAAGGTGGCCCCCATGGTCAATTTCTGCCTTTTAACTGGCTCTGCCTGGTCAATATATTTATGATGTATATAGAACAGGGACCCAGGAAGACATGACAGCTAGAATGTATCAGTCTCTGGTTTCACAAGATTTCCTTTTTTTCCCCAGACACTCTCTTTCCCTAGGGCTGGGGTCCCCAACTCCTGGGCCAGGCTGGACCCAGTTAGGAACCCAGCCACACAGCAGGAGGTGAGCAGCAGGTGGCCTGCGAAGCTCCATCTGTATTTACAACCACTCCCCATCGTTGTTACCGCCTGTGCCCCGTCTTCTATCAGATCAGGGGCAGCATTAGATTTTCAGAGGAACGCGAACCCTACTGTGAACTGCGCATGCGCAGTATCTACGCCGCCCACTCCTTATGAGACTCTAATGCGTGATGATCTAAGGTGGAGCTGAGGGCTAGGGCTAGGGCTAGGGTTAGGGCTGGGGAATGACTGAAATACAGATTATCATCATTAGCAGAGAGGTTTGACTACACAGAGACCATAATAAATCAATTGCTTGCAGATTCATATCAAAAGCATATCCGTGAGTGACAGTGATGATGAGTTGTATAATTATTTCATTATGTATCACAATGCAATAATAATAGGAATAAAGTGGACAATAAATCGGAGAAGGCAATGGCACCCCACTCCAGTACTCTTGCCTGGAAAACCCATGGACGGAGGAGCCTGGTGGGCTGCAGTCCATGGGGTCGCTGAGTCATACACGACTGAGCGACTTCACTTTCACTTTTCACTTTCATGCATTGGAGAAGGAAATAGTAACCCACTCCAGGGTTCTTGCCTGGAGAATCCCGGGGACGGGGGAGCCATGTGGGCTGCCGTCTATGGGGTCGCACAGAGTTGGACACGACTGAAGCGACTTAGCAGCAGTAGCAGGACAATGAATATAATGCGCTTGCATCATCCTGAAACCATCCCCACCCCTGATCTATGGAAAAAATGTTTTCCATGAAACCGGTCTCTGGTTCCAAAAGGTTGGGGATGAGCAACTTTTCGGCATTTTCCTCCTACAGGGGATCTTCCGGACCCAATAATCGAACCTGTGTCTCCTGTATCGACCCGCAGATTCTTCATCACTAGCGCTGCCTGGGAAGCTCTTAGCTCCAGTTGTTGTTCCTCAGTCACTCAGTTGTGTCTGACTCTCTGAAACTCTGGACTGCAGCATGCCAGGCTTCCCTGTTCTTCACTCTCTCCTGGAGTTTGATCAAACTCATGTCCATTGAATCAGTGATGCCATCCAACCATCTCATCTTCTGTTGCCCCCTTTTCCTCCTGCCCTCAGCCTTTCCCAGCATCAGGGTGTTTTCTATTGGTCAGCTCTTTGCATCAGGTAGCTAAATTTTGGAGCTTCAGCTTCAGCATCAGTCCTTCCGATGAATAAAACAAGGTTGATTTCCTCTAGGATTGACTGGTTTGATCTCATCAGCTCATGTTAGAGACCAAAAAATATCTTATTCACCTACTCAAGACATGTATTCACCCATTGACTATATATTAATACTTCTATATAGTCAAGGTTGAATATCCCTTTCTTTATTGAGTAGTCTATATATTTGCTAAAGCAAATTACAGTTTTGCTTAGGTAAGTAGGCCATTTTAAAAAATCCCCAGAGGCTGATTTTTATAGTTATCTAAACTGTAATTATCTTATTGGAGTACCTTCAGAATTCTCTAGATAAATTGTAACTTAAAATAGAAATGAAGGAAAAAGACATTTATACATATTTACAAAAACTTCCAAATTTTTCTCTTTTATATTTGTCATTATTTCCATTCCAAGCAGCTTCACTATTTACCTGCATTATTTTAGGTCAGGGATTTGATAAGTTACTTGGATGAAGTTGTAAGTGGGATGTCTATAAAATGAAGTAGCTGAAGGATAATTAGCAGTTGAAATACCTCCCAAATCTTCATTTTTCTGTGTTCATCTTTTTGGGGAAAATTGTAATTAGTTAAGAATCTTATCTGAACTCTTTGTTTTCTCCAGTCTTCAGATTCTTTAGGTTTTTCTAAAGGCTTTCACTGTTTATAGACTGTCCTTTCACCTTAAAGAGCTCATCAAGAGTAAGCATTTTTGCATGTCTTCGTCCTGGATTTCTCACTGACAAACTCAGGACCTGAGGAACTTGACATATCAGTTACGTTCAGATTGTGGAAGAGCCCTCTTCCTTTGGACATTTTGGAGCTATTGCCTGTAATTTGAGCCATGGCTGGAAAATAGAGGTTGGGAATTGGGACTGGAGAGTGTCATGAGGAGGAGGGAGAAAGAGAAAGAGGAGAGAGGGATATAAATGCCTCTAGCAGAAGTTTCTGACAAATGTCTGGGCCAGACAAAAGACTAACTGTGGCAGGATTTTTTTTTTTTTTTTGCTTATGTTTTCATTTGTATTAAAATATCTTAGGGTTGTTGCTGAATCTATTTTTATCAATCTATTTTATATGACAAGATAATACGCAGGTAAGCTGGAGCAAAGATCTGGGCCAGGGCATTAAGGACACAATGGCTATAAAATATATATTGATAACACCCAAAACGGTATATACATTGCTGTTGTTGTTCAGTTGCTCAGTCATCTCTGACTCTTTGTGACCGCATGGACTGCAGCATGCCAGGCTTTCCTGTCCATCACCATCTCCTGGAATTTGCTCAAACTCATGTCCATTGAGTCAGTGATGCCATCCAACCATCTCATTCTCTGTCATCCCCTTCTCCTGCCGTCAGTCTTTCCCAACATCAGGGTCTTTTCCAGGGACTTGGCACTTTGCATCAGGTGCTCAGAGTATTGGGGTTTCAGCTTCAGCATCAGTCCTTCCAATGAATATTCAGGATTGATTTCTATTAGGATTGACTGGTTTGATCTCCTTGAAGTTCAAGGGACTCTCAAGAGTCTTTGAGCACACAGTTCAAAAGCATCAATTCTTTGGTGCTCAGTCTTCTTTATGGTCCAACTCTCACATCCATGCATGACTACTGGAAAAACCATAGCTTTGGCTAGCTAGACCTTTGTTGGCAAAGTAATGCTTTTTAATATGCTGTCTAGGTTGGTCATAACTTTTCTTCCAAAGAGCAAGTGTCTTTTAATTTCATAGCTTCAGTCACAATCTGCAGTGATTTTGGAGCCCCCCAAAATAAAGTCTGTCACTGTTTCCAGTGTTTCCCCATCTATTTGCCATGAAGTGATGGGACCAGCTGCCATGCTCTTAGTGTTTTGAATGTTGAATTTTAAGCCAGCTTTTCACTCTCCTCTTTCACTTTCATCAAGAGGCTCTTTAGTTCCTCTTTGCTTTCTGCCATAAGGCTGGTGTCATCTGCATATCTGAGGTTGTTGATATTTCTCTCAGCAATCTTGATTCCACCTTGTGCTTCATCCAGCCCAGGATTTTTCATGATGTACTCTGCATAGAAGTTAAATAAGCAGGGTGGCCATATACAGCTTTGATGTACTCCTTTCCCAATTCTGAACCAGTCCACTCTTCCATGTGTATATGTGTGTATACACAGAATGTAAAAATATCGGTGGTTTCTGGAGGTGGGGGAGACACAGCTGGAGGATGAATATTGGAGCACCGAGGAAAATACTTTGTTTGATACCACAATGGTGGTTGCATGCATGCTGAGTCACTCAGTTGTGTCTGACTCCTTGTGAACCCATGGACTGTAGCTCATTGGGCTTCCCTGTCCATGGGATTTTCTGGGCAAGAATACTGGAGTGGGGTGCCATTGCTTTCCCCAGGGAATCTTTCTGACCCAGGAATCAAACACAAGACTCCGCACTGCAAGCAGATTCTTTACCACTGAGCCACCAGGGAAGATCATAATGGTGGTTCAGTTCAGTTCAGTTCAGTTCAGTTGCTCAGTTGTGTCCCACTCTTTGCAACCCATGAATCGCAGCATTCCAGGCCTCCCTGTCCATCACCAACTCCCGGAGTTCACTCAGACTCACATCCATCGAGTCAGTGATGCCATCCAGCCATCTCATCCTCTGTTGTCCCCTTCTCCTCCTGCCCCCAATCCCTCCCAGCATCAGAGTCTTTTCCAATGAGTCAACTCTTCGCATGAGGTGGCCAAAGTTTTGGAGTTTCAGCTTTAGCATCATTCCTTCCAAAGAACACCCAGGGCTGATCTCCTTCAGAATGGACTGGTTGGATCTCCTTGCAGTCCAAGGGCCTGTCAAGAGTCTTCTCCAGCACCACAGTTCAAAAGCATCAATAATGGTGGTTGCATGTCTTTAAACATTTGTCCAAAGCTGTCGAATGTACAGCCATAGTGTAAACTATGAACACTGGGTGGTGCGATGTGTCAACTTCAGTTCATTGATTGTAGCTAGTGTATCACTCATGTGAGTAATGTTGATAATAGTAGAGGCTATGCATCTTTAGGGGTAGAGGGCATATGGGAAAACACTGTACCTTCCACAAAAACCTGCTCTGAAAAAATAACATCTATTATATATCTGTATCTACAGTTATATCTCAAATTATAAGTGAAGTCGCTTAGTTGTGTCTGACTCTTTACGACCCTGTGGACTGTAGCCTGCCAGGCTCCTCTGTCCATGGGATTTTCCAGGCAAGAATACTGGAGTGGGTAGCCATTTCCTTCTCCAATATCTCAAATTAGCCTGTGCAATTGCTTATGTTTGACTGATATGGCAAGGGATATTGTAGAATTTGCACATAAACAAAAAGAATATATACAATAATCAAGAAGGAAGAGAAACCCAATTATCCCCAATTGGCCTCCATCTAAGGGTATTATGGGATGAATATCTGTTAGAGTATTTTGAAATGATCTTATGACTGCACACCTATGGGAACAGAGAAATCCAGCATGAAAAAATATCTATTGCGTGAAAGTTACTGAAATGCATAAAAAAGGCAAAATCTGAATTATTTAGGTACCGTATATATGTTTCTTGACTAGCATAATCGAAATGAAGGAAAAGAGGTTATTTTTTAGAGTTTTTATTGGACTATAGTTGATTTACAGTGTTATGTTAGTTTCAGGTATATAGCAAAGTGAATTAGTTATACATATATCTACTCTTTTTTATAGATTATTTTCCCATATAGATCATTATTGAGTACTGAGTAGAGTTCCCTGTGCTATAAAAGAAATCCTTATTTGTTATCTATTTTATATATAATAGTGTGTATAGGTCAATACCAATCTCCAAATTTATTCCTCACCCCATCCCCCTTGGTAACCATAGATTTGTTTTCTACACCTATGACTCTATTTATATCCTATAAATAAGTTCATTTGTACCTTTTTAAAGTTTGCACATAAAAGTGATAGCATATGATATTTGTCCATCTCCGTCTGACTTATGCTCAGTATGACAGTCTCTAGGTCCTTTCACATTGTTGCAAAGCACATTACTTTGTTCTTTCCGTGTCTGAGTAATATTCCATTGTGTATATGTACCACATCTTCTTTGTCCATTCATCTGTCAATGGACATCTAGGTTGTCTTGACTATTGTAAATAATGCTGCATGAACACTGGGGTACATGTATCTTTTTGAATTATGGTTTTCTCTAGGTATATGTCCAGGAGTGGGGTAGTTTTGTGTTCAGTGTTTTAAGGAACCTCCATACTATTCTCCATAATAGTTGTATCAATTTACATTCCAACCAACAGTGTAGGAGGGGTCCCTTTTCTCCAAACCCTCACCAGAACTTATTGTTTATAGAATTTTGATGTTGGGCATTCTGACCAGTATGAGGAGATACCTCATTGTAGTTTTAATTTGCATTTCAAAAGGATGTTATTTGAAAAGCTCCATGCAGTTTGAGCTCTTTGGTCTTGGGAAAAGACAATATTCCTTTGGAGATGAAAATGGCTCTTTTCCTTGCGGAACTGTCTCACAGACAATGCACTGTTTTGAAAAACAGAGTCTAAATGACAGTGCTTTAGACAAATAAAAGCTAAATAGTTGAATAATTCTACAAAGTGAAGTGGAAGAAAGGTTAATTTATGGCATTTGTAAAAACAAGAGAAGAATTTGGGGTCTTGGTAGAAAGAGGAAACTTGAGCAAGATGACAACAAGCAAGGTCTTAAAGGTAAGGATGATTAGCAACTAATCCCACTGAGAAGGGATGGCCGTGAACCTTTAAAACAGTTGGGTCAGCTGAGGCATAATCTAAACCCCTACATGACACTCCATCCTTCAGGGGAGCCCCAATCCCACTGGGGCACCAAGTGCTCAGATAGTTATTGGAAGGTGTCAGGGGGGTAAGTGAAGAAAAAATAGGCCTAAGAGTATGCCAGTGAGCTGTGGATTGAGAGTTCAAAGGAACAAGGAATTCATAATACTCAGGACTCCTCTTAGATCTAGGAAAAGGCACAGACTTTACAGAGCCATGAGATGAGACTAAAACAATTGCATTTGGATATTAAAGGAAAGAGAGAGCACAAAAGCTCAAGGTTAAAGGCAACCATCTAGGCTGCAGATACTTAGGTAACATACTTAATTAGATGTTGTTGTGGTCACAACATGGATGACTTGGTGAACCATGAAAGCTGGGATTTGAGAAGGATAAATGCACATTCTACTAAAGTTCCACTGAATTCCCACAGGCTTGTGCCTAGGGACAAATGTCCACTACTGTGGTGGTTACAAAGCCTTTCTCATAAGATTGTTTGGATTTGAATCTGTAAATTCATTTTATTCCCCATCAAAATGGTATTAATTAGGCTTTCCTGATTTATTAAAGTGATTTCTGCAAGGTCATTCAGCTATTGATGGTCGAAAAACTGGGGGTTTTGATTTCCTGCTGCTGCTGATGCTGGTAAGTCACTTCAATTGTGTCCAACTCTGTGCGACCCCATAGATGGCAGCCCACCAGGCTCCCCTGTCCCTGGGATTCTCCAGGCAAGAACACTGGAGTAGGTTGCCATTTCCTTCTCCAAAGTATGAAAGTGAAAAGTAAAAGTGAAGTCGCTCAGTCGTGTCTGACTCTTAGCGACCCCATGGACTGCAGCCTACCAGGTTCCTCTGTCCATGGGACTTTCCAGGCAAGAGTACTGGAGTTGGTTGCCATTGCCTTCTCCGTTTGATTCCCTGATATAGTACTTTTTATTTATTTATTTATTTTTACCATACAGTGCTCTTGTAATTAAAGCTTCAAACTTTTGTTAAACACAATGTTTAACACATGTCACATATGATTACCATATATATATTATATTTAGAATATCTATATTAATTACATTAGCTACATAGCTACTATAGAGAGTCTCTACTCTATGAAGATGCAAAGGCAAAGAAGATATACCTTTTATTTAAAAGATAAACATGATGTGATTGTCATTAAAAAGACAGACTGAATAAACCAACATTGCAAATCATTTTGATACATGTCACAGTGAAGGTATTTAGAGAGCATTTAGAAAGCAGAAGGGAAGAAACATTGAACTCTAGAGAGTAAGAAGGGATACATACAGAAAGAGTGGATGAATGAATAAATTCGATACTAGTGCATTTGTTTATGAATCTCTTTTGGTATACAATGAAACTATTGTTTCAGTTCTACCTGTTTTGTAGGATCTTGTGAAAATATTCTTTGGTAGAAATCCTATTTATTCTTAAACAGTTATAAGTGTTTTAAAATAACAGTGAGTTTTAAAATAATAGTATTTTAAAATAGAGACTTCAAATTCCCTTTCTTCCATTCTGGGCATTCATTGCTTCCAGAATTTAAGCCAAACCCTTTTAGTTTATGCTATTAGGGCTTACTTTGTAAAAGAAAAACAATGTTACAAGATAAGTTAATATGATCTTGCGTCTACTAGCCCACAGAGTAAAAAATCACAATTTTTGAAAGAAATACAACTTTAAAGACTGTTAAATGGACCCAGAAGTCAGTCTCACCAAGTTCTAGAAACGTGTAAATAGATGACATTTTTAGAGGATGGCACACATGACTTCAGCTAAACTAGTAATTTTGTTATCTCAATATATACTATAACAAAAATAATTTGCTTTGTAATTATAATTTATTGAAAAGGCAGTTATAAAGTTTCACCTATTCTTGCTATAATCAAAGAGTATAAACATGAACATATTCGTGCTCAAATATAAACCTATCAGTAGCTACCAGCTGTAGAACAGGTCTATGTCTTTTTTCAAAATCAGCATAATTAGCTTGAAATATATTTCATTATTAAATGAGATTTTAAGAGAATTATTTCAGACAAATTTAATTTTTCCCCTTTTTTTGATCAGACATTTTGAAAATTGAAATATAGTTGAGTTACAGTATTATGTTAGTTTCAGATGCACAGTATAATAATTCAATATTTTTAAAGATCATATTCCACCAAGAGTTATTATAAGATAAAGGCTATGATTCCCAGTGCTGTACAATATGTCCTGTTGTTGACTATTTTTTACATAGTAGTTCTTATATGTCAACCCTGTACCCCTAATTTATCCCTCCCCCCTTCTCTCTACCTTTTGATAACTTCAAGTTTGCTTCTGATACCTGTGAGTCTATATCTGTTTTGCTATATATATTCATTTGTGTTATTTCTTCGATTCCAAATATAAGTAATATCATATAGTATCTATCTTTCTCTGACTTGTTTCACTAAGCTTAATATTCCCCTAGGTCCATTCATGTTGCTGCAATGTCAGAATTTCATTCTTTTTATGATGGAATAATATTTCATTGCATAGATATACCACATCTTCTTCATCCATTTGTAAAAGCTGGTATTTATTTTTATTTGTAGAATCAAGTCACTACACAATAAACCTGGGTAAAAATGTACCAGTTATTTCAGTGTAATCCCATAAGGTGTTGTTTTTTTATTTCCCCTGTAGAGGGCCGAATATTAGATATAATCACAAAACATTTCAATATTGTTCAAAACTATAACCATACAATTGTCCCAAGAAAACACATTGAAATTCTTCTATACAGCTTAATAAGCTAGGAGATACAGAACATTTAAGAAAAACTGTTCCAAAATGGAATACTAAATATACAACATCAATTCTTAGTAAATTTGCTACAATAATGAAGTAAAGCATCATAGAATATATTAAGTCAGAAACTCTATTATATAAAGACAAATACTTTGAAGTGTGGAAATGCTAATTATTTTATATTAATACTAATTATTAATTTTTCTGATATTACTATCAGATTTATTCTCAGATTTCCCTTTCTGAGTTTGCTAAGTTGACCTTGGAATACAAGAAAGTTTAACATACCCTATAATACTTTGTTTTATGATGAGATATATATATTATTTATAATAAAAAAGAAAAATGGCATTTAATTTTCACCTGTAATATATATTTTTGATACTGACATACTGTAGACCACATATACATTTTCATTCATCATAATTTAATGTACCTAAAAATTGAGTTAGAACAATATTCTGAAAATGCCTATGTGAAAATAGGATCTCATGATTTATGTGATTCAGCTCATTTAAGGCCCTCTTGGGGACTTTAAGGAAATAACTTTTTTTATGGAGAGTTCTTAAATTTTTGCTCAAATTGTCAGAGGTCAAATTGTAATCAAGAAACATTCTCTGGTATTTACTCTCCATGTGTTGCTCATGATGTCAAGTGATGCTAATGAGAGGCACTGGAAGGACCACTGGGAGAGAGTGGGCAGGGATACAGCCATTGCTTCTGCATCGCCAGGATTAACACCAGGTGGCCCCTACCCTGAGCTTAAAGTAGCCTCCAGTATGAAAATCCATAAGGGCCCAGTTGACATGACTTTAAATGAATCAAATCTCTGATATTTGGGATTAAGGATGAGGCTCAGTTTCTCTCTAGGTGGCTTCTAATTATGGTAGAGTCAAACTCTGAAGCTATCATTTAAAGCTCTGAGTATCCAATTATACTACAAAAATACAGGTTTTAGAGTCTGAAAAACATAAAATTTAACCTAATTGGTTACTTCATTGTGAATAACAGAATGAAAATTGTGTTTCTCAATTGTCAATGGTTGTCCATTCTAGGAAATAAAATAAGTTTGGAATGGTACAGCATGTTAGTAAGAGTACGTTTTTTTTCTCTTTAAAACCACACAGGAATCCCCTGGTGGTACAGTGGTTAAGACTCTCCACTGCAAGGGTCATGGGTTCCATTCCTGGTCAAAGAACTAAGATCCTGCAGGCCACACAGTATTGTCAAAAAATAAAATAAAAATACCTTCTTCTTGTAAAAACAAAAGAAAACAAAAACCACCCTTCCCTCAACTATGATGTGAGACTTATTTGCAGATGATGAAAGTTCTGTGTGTATGACAAGTATTTAATTAATTTCACCAATTTTCTTCACAGCTATTTTTACACTTTAAAGACACATGTCCAAAAATTAACCCATTAAGCACTTAATATGTACTTAAAGATGACTTTCTCATTGTCAATATTTATCAAATGTCCAAAGAAATACCGCTAGTTTCTCCTTACTGGTAGGTGTTTATCAGTTGCATTTCACATACACACATGGGGCTTCCTGGTAGCTCAGATGGTAAAGAATCTGCCTGCAGGAGACCTAGGTTCGATCCCTGGCTAGGGAAGATCCCCTGGAGAAGGGAATGGCTACCCACTCCAGTCCAATATTTTTGTCTGGAGAATGCCATGGATAGAGGGGCTTGACAGGCTGTGGTCTACAGGGTGACAAAGAGTTGGACATGACTGGACAACTAACACTTTCACTTTTCATACCCACATAGATACATTAATATTGTATAGTTGAAGGATGTTCCCTCAGATAACTGCCCAATAACATAAGCTGATGGAACACACTTATCCTTGACTGCAGCCCTTCATTTGTTACATTCAGGTCCTCTTTAGTCAAGAAAGGGAAATCTTCCCTTCCCAACATATGCTTCTTGCTTACTACCTATCGTTTTCTTTCTTCTGAAATAGACAATCAGGACTCTTCCAATTTGGGATATTGTTTGGGGAGATATAAATACCATTTCTGGCTGTATATCATTAGGAAAGTTTGGCAGCCTGATAAGTTAAACTTCTCAGCCTAAACCACAGAGAATAAGACCATGAACTTGCCTAGTGGAGAGCTAGCACCCAGATCTTCTGATGTCTCCTCAGCCCTTGTTCTACCATCTCATCTCTTGATGCATTTGAAAGCAGAGAACACAGCTGGGGGGGGGGTGGTAATTTGTACCTTAGTTGAGAGATGTTCCTAGAAATGAGATTCAAACAGAATTTTTTCACTTGGAGATACATGTTAACATTTTGAAATAATCTATACAAGAACTATGAGGTTATTATTTTGGAATTGGGTTTAGGAAAAATGTGGGCTCTTTGTGCCAACCCGAAAGGCTTTAGTTTTGAGCTACAAAAGAAAAGTTGTCAAAAGGGCTGACAGTGTTACAGAGGGTAGGGGCACTGAGATGCTGCTGTGACTCAAATAATGAAGAATGGAGAATTTATTTGATGATTCATATTGGTCATTGCTCTTTAGGAGACATATTTGTTATTTTTTAAAAAGCAGAATTCTAAAACCTAGGTGCTAACCTCTATAAAACATTTGCAAGCTATTTTTTATGCATATAAAATCAGGGAGTAAAACACCAGGGAATTTGCAAAGGTAAGAGAATGAAGAGGAGTGAGGTTAATGGTTCCAAGCTCTGACAGTACCACTCAATGCTCAGTTTCTTATCTGCAAAGTTAAAAAAAATATGCTATCAAAATAACTATTACTTCCTCTAAGGGGTGCGAAATATTTATGATGTATCCTCAAATCACTGCAGGGTCTCTAAGAAGGAAAAGGAGCTATACAAAATAGCTCAAAAAACCCCACTGTGTTCCATTAATGAGAATGCAGTAACAACAGCCAAGTAGTATCATAATGTATCTTTGTCTAGAAATGAAAGACTGGCATCCAGAGGAAAGCAAACGCTCTCTTTAAATTGGAAAGCTTTGGTTAGACAGAAGTTAAAATGTAGGGGCCGCTGCTGACACTCTCCAATGAATCAGCAGAGCTATATTTAAATTGTAGGACTTTGTATGCCAGATATGAAACCAATACATTCTGGTTAGTGAAAAGTAAACAGGAAAAAGCTGCGCAGTTTTGAAGACCCCCCGCCCCCGCGTCAGAATACTATGATAAAAGCAAGAGGTAGCATTCATATAGCATTTGACAGTTTAGGAAGATCTTTTCATACACTTGATTTCATTTAGTCCTTACAACAACCCTGTGAAGTAAGTGTTATTAGCGCCGTTGTACAGCCAGGGAAATGGAGGCTTTATGTTATTTGAAGTTGTTTGCCTCAAGTCACGCGCTTAATAACGAAGGAAGGCAGACTAGATGCAAAGCAGTTTTCTATTTCCTCGCCCTCATCCTGCCCAACCCTGTCTCTCCTCTACTATAAAACTGTTAGACGGGTGGGAGATCAGAAGGAAGGTCCAAGTTATTTCTAATTAGTCATGAGAGGACATTCAGTATCCTGAGTCACTTTTTAGAAGACTCACAGCTATGAATCTGAATTTCCCAAACAGGATGTAATGATGGTGTTAATATCCAGGATAGCACAGGATACCTTAGAACACTGGTCTAAACATGTTTACTATGTTCTAGAGATTAGGCTCCATAGTCCCTTGGGCAATCTGTCTTTTCTACCCTTCTAAGAAAATCAGGTATCTGTCATACAAATCTGACTTTAAAGCAACTTTGCAGTGAGAGCAAAAAGGATATCATCGGCCAGCTGACAACATTTTCTCTAACCTTCAATATCCTGGTAATCATGCCTTTCACATCCAATAAAATGTGAGGAACCAGAGGAGGAAGTTGCCAGTTTTAAAGTGACGTTTCTGAAATTGAGGTGATTTATAGCTTTCCTGGTGGCTCAGATGGTAAAGCGTCTGCCTGCAGTGCGGGAGACCCAGGTTCAATCCCTGGGTTGGGAAGATCCTCTGGAGAAGGAAATGGCAACCCGCTCCAGTACTCTTGCCTGAAAAATTCCATGGACTGAGGAGCCTGGTGGGCTACAGTCCATGGGGTTGCAAAGAGTCGGACACAACTGAGCAACTTCACCTTCACCATAGCTTCTAACAGAACTTTCCCCTTTTCACTCTGCAACAGGCACCCCATGATCAATAAGCCCCAAGCTCTCACATCTCTCCAAGGCACCATCCCATCTCCATGCCACAGTTTGAGGCTGCATTTTCTGATACACAAATTGATTTTACTGGACACAAAAATAATTTCTGTAAAGTCTCTTCCAATTCCTTTCAAACCCTGATGACGAACTTACTTTGTTCAGAAATAATGCCCCTACATTATATGACTTCTAAACCAATCAAGCCCTAGTTATGTCAGAAATAAAAAGAAAGGAAACCTACAGAAAAATATAAAGCATGGTTATGATTATTCCTATAGAAATAAGGCTTCTGTTATTTCTGGGAACTAGGTCTGCAGATTTTAGTGTTGCATGTTTTTATTAACATTCTGTATAAAACAATTCATTGCTTTTGCTTGTAGCAATGTGAAAAATGCAAGGAGAAACACAGTCTTGTACTCAACAGATTGATTAATCATATCTCATATAAGTTCACTTGTCTGATAATTCTAGCTGGATTCAGTCAATGGGCTGAAAAGTCCATTACAAGAGTCAGACTGTGTGAACACAGGGGGCTCAGGTTGAAACAGGAATGAATTTGATGGACTTGGAAGATTTAGGCGAGTCTTTCCATGTTCCCATACTGTTGGTGGGGCTTCGGTTGTTAGTGAAGGAAGTCTGTCTTCGGCTCATACTGTCAGAACCTTCTCTGGTGAACGTTCGTTTCACGTTTTGGCAGCATGGGAAGCTTTGGGCACAGTCTTGCAAGAGATGGCCACTAAAAAACATGTATATCCAGGGGTTGCAGCAACTATTCAAGGAAGCCAGTAATGCAGGGATGGCGGTGGCTGGGTTTTCTGACTCTGTATGGAAAACATAAGGAGAAAGCATTTAACTAATCAAACGCAAGTAAAAGCACTGGATAAACTCATTCTTTTATTGGTTCACAAAAGTGGGAAAATGTCTTGGGTCAATATAGAAAATGAAGTATTTTGTTTATCAATTGGGGAAATAGTTGGTGAATAGAAATTGCTTTGTTGTAAAATATTTTCATGAGCAAGATGCCTTGAAATTAATTCAGATATTTTAAGCCACTATTAAAATATTTAAGTAGAATGAGGGAGACTTTCAAGAGGCTAAGAATACTGAATCATTTATTAATAAAACTTTGAATCATTTGTGTTAGCACTAGCATATGCTAATGGAGACAGCACTTACAGAATGGCTGCCATTTCAGTGAAATCTCAAGAGTCTATAGCCACATATACCAAACTGTATGCATCCTGATAACTTAGGCAAAAGTATGACACTATGGACCATGTTTAGTCATTTAAATTTTTTCTTAATACTAAACACATTCTTGTAGTAAGAACTCTTTACAGAAGGGGATAGTTCAACTAGGTCCCTGAAGGATGCAGTGTTTAGTTGTTTTCTTTGGCTAATTAGAAACTTCTTTTAATTTTAAAAGAAAACTCTCTTTGATTCTGGTTTGAACAACTAGATTATATTATGGAGAATGGATGAATTAAGAAATTCCAACAGTCTTTTGAACCATTTTTTTGTGTGTGTAATTGCATTGTCAAACCACATAAATATAAACTTTCACAGTAGAACTAGGCACTGAGAATATACCTTTTCTAAAGATAAGAATAATTGGCAAGCATTGACACTTCCTTATTTAATATAAATTTGGGTCTTCTCACTCTTGTTATGCCAGAATAAATTACACATTATTTCATCAAACTTTGTGCTAAGATGCAAATCTTAAAGTGATCATGATCTGTGACCAAGATTCTATTCAAAAAGAATGGAAATCATCAACATACCTATGCACAGTGAAAAAAATTAAAACATGTTGAGAAATGGAACACTAGCTAAATGCCAAATTGAAATGACTTAAGAATCTTCCTTCAAGGAGTTTAATCTTCATACCCCCAAGACCAAGCATAAAATAGGCACAATAATATTTGTTGGCTGGATGAGGAATAAATAAAACTTAAAAAAATTTTTTAATCTTTCTTCAGAAAAATATGTCTGTTTTACCCTTATTTAGGGCATTTCTACAAAAATTTTACAGTGTGTTACTTTTCACAAGCTAGCAAAAAGCAGTCGTGACAGTATAAATATTTCCCTGAATCCAGCAGACTTGAAAGCAGGATATTAACACTGTCGTTAGTGCTTTGACAGAGAGTAAATTTTTCTAACTGCGTGGCTGACGCGAGGGCATAGTTTCTGGATTTGTGGTTTTAGGAGCTGGTTACATTATCTTTTAACTATTCCACTCAAGGTGTGATTCTCATTCACTAAGTTAAGAACTATGGGCCTAGAGGATGTTATGAAAAGACTGTCTCTCTCTCTCCCCACTTCTCCCTCTCTCGCCAACTCCCTCTATCCCCAACACAGAGCCCCCATTCCTTCACCTTCCTCCGCGGTCCTGACACCTACCGACCCAGGAGAAATTCTTATCCCAGGCAGACCACATCTGGATGATGAAGAAGGGCGCCCAGCAAACGATGTAGGCCGTCACGATCACGAAGGTCATTTTCACGGTGCGGATCTTGGCGCGGGAAATGGTCTTCACGCTGCTCACACACCGCGCGTGCAGGACTCCTCGGTACAAGGCGCTTTCTCCCGCGCCCTCGGCGGGGGCGCCCGCGCCCTGGCGCCCCGCTGTCTTTCCGCGGACGTTGCGCCAGATGTGGTAGCAGATGAAACCGTAGCAGGTGCCCAGGATGACCACGGGCGCCACGAACACGCTGCCGGTCATCCAGGTCACGTAGGCCGGGAGACCCCAGGGCTGGATGAAGTTGGCCCAGCAGTCGTAGGTCTTGGTGACGTTGCTCACCTCGACCACGGAGAAGACGAAGTACTGCGGGGTGCTCAGCACGAAACTCAGCACCCAGGCGGCGGCGATCATGAGGCGAGAGCGGCGCGCGGGCTGCTGCAGAGTCTTCAGCGGGTGGCACACGGCGATGTAGCGATCGGCCGTCATGACCACCAGCATGTAGGCCGAGGCGAACATGGCGAACACCTGCATGTGCTTCACCACGCGGCACAGCCCGTCGGGTCCGCGGAAACGGTAGGTGATGTCCCAGCCCAGCTGGGGCAGCACCTGGAAGAAGGCGACGGCCAGGTCGGCCAGGCTGAGGTGGCGGATGAAGAGGTGCATGCGGGACGTCTTGCGAGGCGTGCGGTGCAGCGCCAGCAGCACACTGCTGTTACCCAGCACGGCCACCACGAAAATCACGGCCAGCACGGCAATCTCCAGCTTTGCCAGCTCCTCGTTGCGCGTGTCCGCCTGCGGGCCGCCGTCTTCCCCGAGCGCCTCCGAGTCCCCGCTGGTGTTGGCACCTCCCGCGTCCAGAGGCCACCACCGGCTGGAGTTACTCGCGGGCCCCGCGCTGGGGCTCCCGGAGAATCGCGTGCTGTCCATGCAGCGCCCCCTCGGCCTCGGCGGAGGCCCGTTCCCTTCCCGCTTCCTCGCGCGGTGCGCTCCCTCCTGCCAGCGCTCGCCGCCAACCGGGCTCTGCTCGCTCTCTTGCAGGCGTCTCCGGGCGCAGAGTCTCACCAGCCAACTCAGCCGCTCTCGGTCGAGCCGCACGTCTCTTTCCCTGCTCCGCCCTTTCTCAACTCCGGCGAAGCCTGGAAGGTGCGCTCTGAGTCTCCGAAAGCCCTGGACTCCAAGCTCAGATTATTGATACGGAGTTTGTTTCTCCAGATCGCGCTCCCTCTCGCCCCAGTGGTTGGAGGCTGTTCGGTGCCTACTCTCGCCACCTCCCTCTCCTCTCCTCCCAGGATTTTCCTTTCTCTCAACTTCCTACTTCGGTGATTTGTGCTTTTTGCATCACTGCTGCAGGGGTGGGGCTGGAACGCGCGGATTCCTCGGTGTATCGGCTGTGGTGATGCTTCCCCGCTCTTCTATTAATTAAAAACAAACTAAACTCGTAGAACTGGACTTGTCATACCTTTTCAGGGCTTCCCATCATTTCCTCAAGCCTCCGTCAAGAATCACCTTAACTCTGCATGTGACTTCAATAGACATGGCACCTAGAAATCCAGAGTCCACTGCCCGCTCGGGTGCTCTTGAACCTGAATTTGGCGCGTGACGCCCACCTGCGCCAGCCGAGATTTCTCCCTGTGCCGAGAGTCCGCCCATCCCTGGAGAGCCAATCTGGCTAACTTCATTCTCAGGACAACTCGACTACAGGAATTTCGTCTCTTACTGCCCCGCTCCTCTCCACCCTCCTCTGCAGTGTAACTAACTTTTTTGATGCCTCTTGTCTGTCTCCTGCCTGCGTTCGCTGACCGGAAGAACGCAGTCGCTGGTCCCGAGGCAGTCCCCGCGGCTGCTTGCGTGCGTGTATCACAGCGGGGGAAAGGAATTTCTCCTGGTTTTCCACTTTCCCCTGGGGCTGGGAGCGGGTTTAGGGGTGGGTGGGACTTAGGAGTTTTCTCTAAACTAGATTCCTGGGGTTTTCTCCGGGAAAAGCCTGATTCCCACAGCTGGATGGGCGGGCATTGGGCCACAGGAGTCCGTGGGGACTTGATCTGCTTTACTGCCGAACCATGGGGACATCTCTTCGGGTGAACGAAGAGAGCTGCCGCAGAGCGGCAGCCCAGGAAGTGCTGTCCAGACTGGAACGAAAAGCCGCCAGGCTTCTTGCGCTGGTAGATGAGAAAGAGGCAACCTGGGCAGGAGAGAGATGCTCTGAACAAGAGGGAAAAGACCGCCTACCTATCGACTGGTTACTCTGGGCGGCGGGAACCCAGCAGCCGGGCCGGGGACCCACAGAAATACTAACTGCGCCCTCTTTCAACTTTGGTGAAGGTACACTCGGAAGAACAGCAAGGGGGAGCTGTTTTCAGGCTATTTCACACAAGAGGCTTCCCTGGTGGCTCAGATGGTAAAGAAAATGCCTGTAATGCGGGAGACCCGGGTTCAATCCCCAGGTCGGGAAGATCCCCTGGAGAAGGAAATGGCAACCCACTACAATATTCTTGCCTGGAGAGTTCCATGGACAGAAGAGCCTGGTGGGCTGTATAGTCCATGAGAGTCGGACACGACTGAGCAACTAATACTTTCACTTTCACAAAAGTAGAAGAAGAAGAAAAAAAGAAACAACTCCATTCTGTAGATACAAGAACATGACTTTTTGGTCAGAACGTATTGTGGCCATGGTAGAAATTTGATTGTCTGAGAAGAATATCTATGAAATGTAGGCAAATAAACCAGAAACATTTCTGAGTTGCAGTTCTCAATGATAATTCAACTTTGCATGCCCAAAATGCCCAGTTCATGCATGCCCAAATCTCAAGGCTGTCACGCTTAAGAGTGCTGAATTGGACCTTGGGAGTCCTTCATTATGGCTGCATAAGCCTCGGTGTATTTATCTTTAAAATGGTAATGAAAGTACCTGCCTTACTTTATGGGGCTTCCCTTGTGGCTCAGCTGGTAAAGAATCCTCCTGCAATGCAGGAGACCTGGTTTCGATCCCTGGGTTCGATCCCTGGGTTGGGAAGATTCCCTGGAGAAGGAAAAGGATACCCAATCGGGTATTCTGGCCTGGAGAAGAGTCAGACAGGACTGAGGGACTTTCACTTTCACCATCTACTTTTGAGGTTATTTGGAGGGTCAAATAAGACAATGTTCAGTATAGAGAAATTTTCTCAAACCTACAAGTTGTGCTGCATTAAGGAGTCAAAAGATTTGAAAAGTTCAGAGATAGCAATAAGTAAAAGGTTTCCAGATCACCTGTCTGGAAATATACTTTAAGCAATTAGGTAATAGTCACTGACTCCGGGAGACGACCTTAAGTAACAAATTATATTATTAGTGCCACATATGAGAAATAATCTTGTCTGACCCTAGTGTTCCAGGGTATTGCAAAAGTGGTCTGTTAGCCAGAACCTGGCAATTTTGTTGCTCTTAGCCCTACACCTTTGAGCTTACAGGTTTCCTGAAGGATGAAATCTGCAGTACAGGGTCACCAAAGTTCCTTTTAGTGTTCTTATTCCAGAGAGAGGGTGTGGTAATCAAACTATATACAAATACAAATTATGAAAATAATTTGTTAGGTTACATTGGCCTCACAGTTGGAAGATACTCATCCTCAGTGGACAGTAGTACTAATCGTCATGGATTGAATATATATACACACATTTATATGTTACATAGGAATATGTGTGTGTGTGTGAGGCAAATTCCAGAACCCTGTCCCTCGTTTAACCCATACAGTTTTTAAAATGTGTCTGTCTTGGTTTTACTGGTTCTCTATTCAAAGGAAACCAGGACCACTGAAATACTCAAGTACCTGCTATAAAAATTATTCAGTGGAAGGTAAAGAAATTGTGGTCCTAAAATATGAAAAGAACGTAGTCAGCATTTCCTGTGCTATTTCTTATGCTTTGTCTTCAAGAAATTTGTATTTCCTCTGTACTTGTATTAGGACATTACTTTCACCATCTTACTCTCAGTAGATTTCAGTTAACATATTGTGGGGGTAAAATGATGAAAAGAAAAAAAAAAAAAAGGAAGTTGTCCTGGAGTAACCTTTCTCTCTACCAGTCTTCCTTTCTCCCAATTTGCAGTTGTCCTGGAGTAACCTTTCTCTGCCAGTTTTCCTTTCTCCCAGAGTGCAATTCCAGATGTTTAAGATATATTTCAAGTAATGGAAACAGGCATCTCTTTCCCTTACTAGCTGTATGACCTTGTTTTAATCTTTGAGCTTCAGATTCTTCATCTATAAAATCTTGGCACTAAAACATAGCATACTGTCTACAAAGATTGTATAACTGTTTAAGTTTCTGGCATTTCATGGGTATTCAAAACATTAATTCTCCTTTTCTGCCCAAATATGTAAATATCCTCCATATTGCTTGTTATATAGCCAATAAGACTTTTCCGTCCAATTAAAGCAGAATTTCCCGAACCCCCTTCTTTGCAATAGATATGTCTTCTAGAAGAAAAGAATTCCACAGTTGAGTACATTAGGGGAAGTGCAATATTTGCATCTCATCCTCTCCTAGAGATTCATATGTAAAAAAAACCTCTGAGAAACCTGCTTAACTGTGTTTGTCAATATTTCACTAAGTTATTGACCACGGAAAACACTCATCCTTTTACTTTCCCCATGAAATAGTGATGAACATGCCACAGGACAATGGATAGAGTTTGAAGCATACTGAGTAAATAAACTTGGAGTTCCAGAACTCTTGTGGACTACCACCAGACTTAGTCAAATCAAGAAGTCCAGGGGCAGGGATACCCAACATCAATGGGCTACATTTCATTTATCATGTCACCTTATGCACTGCTTTATAGCTGCAATCAATATGCTCGTCTTCTCCTTAAACTTGCAGTTTACTTCCCCTTTCTTACTGAGGAAGGGGAAGAAATTGGATAGCCACAGGAGCATCCATTTTATTTCTGTCGCCCACAGAAATAAACTGTGATGCTTTCCCTTCAATTACAGATTAATGACACTCTATTAAAAGCTAAAGTGCTGTAGTCTGGTATTCATACAATACTTCTAGCAAATCAACAAATATTTGCTGCACATCACTCTGCTAGGTCTTGGGCTGGATACAAAGAAGTATGTAATGTTAGTACATTTAGTAAACACTTTAGGCCAGGCACTCTTACAAGTGCTTTACCTCACTTAATTCTCCTAGTGACCCTATAAAGGATGTACTGTTATTATTTTACCTTACATTTGAAGAAACAGATGCACAGAGATGTTAAACAAGTAGCCTTTAGTGACACAGTTGGCCAGTAGTGGAACAGGGATTTGAACAGAAGCAGTTGACTCTGGCAGAATTTATAATCTTAACTGTTACACTGTGCTACCACTAGTGAGCCTCATGTTTTCACATCTTACAGACTCATATGGGGTACTTATTTGGTTATTTAACATCTTATCTTTTTGGTGGGTTCTCCTTTAAGCCTATGAGGTCAGGTGGGATCTGCTCCAGTTTCTCTATATCTTTGGTTTTCTCTTTAGTAAATTAAGTACAGGGCTTCTCACGTGGTTCAGTGGTAAAGAATCCACCTGTCAATACAGGAGATACAGGTTCGATACCTGGCTCAGGAAGATCACCTGAAGAAGGAAAGGGCAATCCACTCCAGGATTCTTGCCTGGGAACCGTGGAGTTTCACGACTGAACAACAACAATGAAACTAAGGTAGTAGTAGGGTACTGCTAATAATAAGAGGGCAGTGACATTTACCAGTACTGACTAAGCTCTTAACTCATGAGCTAAAAGTTTTGTATTTATTATTTCATTTAATATTTCAAATAATATTTAAAATGAACTGAATATAGGGATACACTTATTATTATCCCACTTTACAGATTAATTACACAAAGGTTAGGGAGGTTAAGCATCTTAACCAAAGTCACAGGACTCCAAGGGGCTGGGCTGAGTCACACATCCGTCCATTTGAAGTCCAGGCCTGGGTTCTAACCTCTACACTGTACTATTTCCTGTATACATCACAAGAACTTAACACATATTTGCAGAATTAACAAAGGTAATAGAAACTGGTGTTTGAGTGCTGAAGGAACATAAAACTCAGACAGTGCTTGATGATTGAATAAATTAGGGAAGAGTTCTTCAGGAGTTATTTTTGAGCACCCGAATCTCTCTGTGTCTTAAATGTTCTAGTCATCTCTCTGCCTTACTGCCAGGTAAGTGCATATTTGATTTTAAAATCACCCAGTGAATGATTCTCTTTCTCTCTGTCATACAAACACACACAGGGGATTCTACAAAATAATGCATGTTAAACATGAACAAAGGTCAGGTCTTCATTATAGTTACTCTATGGAGTCAAATGAAAAATGAGAACACTATTTGGTTCTATTGATGTATGATTAAAATTGGCTTGCAGGTTAGTGCACAGAGCTATGGCATTAGAGAAAGTCTGCTACGCTCAATAGAATCTTAAGAATCCTAGTATTTATTGACAAAAAATTGAAATCTTACAACTTGTTAAGAATTTTAAAATTTTTTTATGTCAGTCAAGGCAGCAGATTTAGTAGAAAAATCACTTCACTCCAAAAGAAAAGATTTCTAAATTCATTATTATTTATATCATATGTTCAGAAAATGTTTGCATTTAAAAATTATATGGTGAATTTAACTTAAAACTTTAAAAATAAAAGCTCATTTGAAACACTGAGTTTAAGAGTTTTGCTCCTGATGAACTAATACTTATTGGGTTCTCTGCATATTTATGGTTCAGCAACTTTGATTTTATGCTTAAAATTTGATAGTCATCAAGACACATTCTTTTAGCAAGTTGGCATCATTGAGCCTGTGTCTGTGTATTCATTAACTCCTTTTCTCACAAGAGAAGAGATTTGTGTTGTGTGAAAGGTGCTGACATCAGGAATCATGATACTATCATTATTTTGTTTATCTACTATGAACACTAACTCTGTAAAATAGAAAAAAATTCTGCTTGCTTCTCCTTTTCTTTTTTGAGGTTTGACAGGTAGTTTTGAAAATACATTCCATTTCTATTCTTCATCCACTCCTCCCACCTCTTTTGTCTGCCACCTCATATACACTTACCAGATGCTTTAAGGTTTCTGAAAGCCTCTTTTTTTTTTTTCCCTATTGCCAGGGAGGAAAATTATTTTTTCTGTTAGGGTTTTCATGGTAATGATAACATATGTACAACTAACTTATCCCTGGATATAGCAGACATGTTGCCTGAGAAAAGGTTTAATCTATTTGAACTATAACCTCTATGTACATGTGAGAATTTCTAAGGTTTAATTTCTTTAGATATATTTAAGATATAGTTATAAAGTAGGAGAGGCTGAAATATGTGGGGCTTTGCCCCTGTGTTCCCAAACAGATTTTTATCTGAAAATACTTTCTGATTATGTGTAAGTCAGTGGTTACATTTAAGTGATTACCTGGTAAGTCATGAAGTAAATATAAAGACATTACTATTATATTTCCTGAGTACCTGCAATCAAATGGATGTCTGATGCTCTTTACTCATTCCTACATGGAATATACTATTAAAAAGAAAGAATTAATATGTAACTGATCTTCAGGGATAATTTTTACACTTTGCAGAATCTCTGCTTAACTTTGTATTTGAAAAACCAGTCCATCTTTTCAAGAATTTAGCTGTTCTTTCAATGAGGACCTATCACTACCACATAGCATTTTAAAAAGCTGCTTCACACAACTAAATCCTATACGGATTTGTTTTATCATAATGAAATGGTAACTTGGAGTACCCAACTGTAGAAGTCTGGGCATACAAAAAAAATCTGAAACAATTTAATATTACTTTTACTGTGATTATGAATAAGGGAAAAGGAAAAAAGCTATATGAATTCATTTGTAATGATAATAGCTGTGTTTTTCTGCCTAGAACAATATTTTATAAAAATGTGATAACATAGAAAAATATAAAAATTAAAAATGTGTTATATTACTCCCAGTATTCATAATCACAATTATCATCTGCTTATGCCTTTCTAGTTTTTTTTCCTGTGTATATCTTTTAAAGGCTAAAATTAGACCATATTAATATGATTTTTCAAATTCACAACATATTGTAAACTTTTCTCTATGTCATTGAATATTCTTCTATATCATTAATTTTATGGCTTCAGACTTCTCCATCACACTGATGCACCTAGCTTATTTATTTTACATGTTTTTCTCTTTTTGAGGGGGGAGAGTTTTGACCCCCTAGATATCTTACATTCTGTCTTCACCCCAACCTTCACCCTACATACCTGCCCATTGCACACAGTGCTGATTACAGATACCTCTTCACTCACTTCAATGTTCATTGCCTAAGGTTAAATTTCTGGAAGTAGAATGATGAGGCCAAAGGTTATATAAAATTTTGACCTTATTATCGCATCACAATATGCCAGCCTAATATGTAATAATTAATCAGCAATGCTTGGAAGTGCCCATTTTCCACAGCTTTATGGTGGTGGAATCTCTTCATTAAAAATTTCTTTCTAAATTTGATTAATGAATAACTAATTAATTGAATGTGTATGATTGATAAATAATGAGGCTAAATATTTTATAAATGTCTTATCTAATTATATTTCTTATTTTGCAAATTAATTACATTTTTGGGTACATCTCTGGTAGCATTCTTAGTTTTCTATTTTTTCTTTTTGATTTGAAAGCATTCTAATTTATATATATACGATATTTTCTCCAGTTTATCTTTCATTGGACTTATTCAATTTGCTTTTAAATTTTTTCTTTGTTTTCTGGTGAAATTGAATATATTTTAAAATATTTCTTTCAATATTTCTTCTTTTGTATATTTCTTACATATATCTTTTGATTAATTTTCTATTTGGCTATACTGCTTTTTTATATTAATTGGTAAGACTTATGGGCCTTCCCAGGTGGCACTAATGGTAAAGAACCTGCCTGCCAAAGCAGGAGACGTAAGAAACATGGGTTCAACCCCTGGGTCAGGAAGATTCCCCTGGAGGAGGAAATGACTAACCACTCCAGTATTCTTGCCAGGACAAGCCCCATGGACAGAGGAGCCTGGTGAGCTACAGTCATGATTGAAGCAACTTATCATGCACATGTGGTAAGAATTATGTACACTTAGTTATATATTCTTGCAATAAAGAAGATTTTAGTTTTCCTCTAGTCATATTTATGAAACATTCCCTTCAATGACATGATGAGAAAGTCTTTTTAAAATTGAAATTATAGTTGCTATGTATACACACATTTTTATTGATGTATATTGCTAACTTTTAGGTTTTTATGTCACTTGGAACTTATTTTGTATAAGGAGTGAATCAGGGATTTTACTAACCATTTCCAATGGCTAATTATTCCAATATCGTTTATCCAAGAAACAATTCTCAGGCATGCTCCAATCCATTAACCTGCCAACTGTTACTGCTCACCATCATTCTCTAGGTCCTCTCTTACCTTCTTACCTATTTTATATTCCATAGTCCATTGGTTTCATTAATTCCTTTGAATTCTCATTTCTCCTGCTCCCTCTTTTTTTTTTTTAAAAAAGGTGTACTTCCCATGGAAAATAGCTACTTTCAGTTAAATATAGTTTTGTTCTTGTGGTAGAGCAGCTGAAATTGAGGAGAAAAACACAACGACTGGTCTCATTTTATACCTCAAGGGGTTTGTAGTGTCCAGCAATCCTAATATAGTTACCAAGTTATATAGTATCCCACTTGGCAAGATAAAACTTTAACACCTTCATTTTTATTTTTTTACTTAAAAAAATAATTATATATTTGGCTCTGCTGGGTCTTAGTTGTTTTAGCCACTGGACCGTCAGGGAAGCCCCTGAGCTTCATCCTTATTTCACAAGAAATGGACATAAATCAGAAGAGAACTTGGCACCACTCATTCTGTCGAATTGCCTGCAGCCATACCCACATCTTCTGCCTCTACTTCTTTTATAGTGTGAATTTCCAACCTTCTCACCAGTTTACTGGATCTCTTCCTCTCTCAACTTCTTAAAGGTTTTGCTTCTGGAATCATCAGTTTTCCCCTCTCAACTGATTTGTTCCCATCAGCTTGTAAGTATCCTCTAATATCTCCCATCTTAAAACTTTCCCTTGACCTCATAAACCCCATAGTTTTTGCTCCATTTCTCTGCTCCCCTCTATAGCAGAAAACCCCATCTATATATGCTATTCCCAATTCTCTTCCAAGCCTCCTTTTTCTTACAGTTGCAAATGAAATATTATATCATAGAACATTGGATAATACATATGCAGTTAAGGCTGTGAATCATAAAAGCAGAATTGTTACCCTTGAACTTATCACCTTGCTCAAGAACTAAAATAACACTTAGCTTTTACCTATATGTTCCTTCTCTTACCCTCTTGCCTTCTCACCAACCATCAGTTCAGTTCAGTTCAGTCACTCAGTTACATCTGACTCTTTGTGACCCCATGGACGGCAGCACGTGAGGCTTCCCTATCCATCACCAACTCCTGGAGCTTACCCAGACTCATGTCCATTGAGTCGGTGATGCCATCCAACCACCTCATCCTTTGTTGTTGTCCCCTTCTCCTCCTGCCTTCAATCTTTCCCAGCATCAGGGTCTTTTCAAATGAGTCAGTTCTTTGCATCAGGTGGGCAAAGTATTGGAGTTTCAGCTTCAGCATCAGTCCTTCCAATGAATATTAAGGACTGATCTCCTTTAGGATGGACTGATTGGATCTTCCTGCAGTCCAAGAGACTCTCAAGACTTCTCCAACACCACAGTTCAAAAGCATCAATTCTTCAGTGTCAGCTTTCTTTATAGTCCAACTCTCACATCCATACATGACTACTGGAAAAACCACAGCTTTGACTAGACAGACCTTTGTTGGCAAAGTAATGTCTCTGCTTTTTAACATGTTGTCTAGGTTGATCATAACTTTTCTTCCAAGGAGCAAGCGTCTTTTAATTTCATCTGCAATGATTTTGGAGCCCCCCCAAATAAAATCTGTTTCCATTGTTTCCCCATCTATTTGCCATGAAGTGATGAGACCATGTACCATGATCTTAGTTTTCTTGATGTTGAGCTTTAAGCCAACTTTTTCACGCTCCTCTTTCACTTTCATCAAGAGGCTCTTTACTTCTTCTTCTCTTTCTGCCATAAGGGTGGTGTTATCTGCATATCTGAGGTTATTGATATTTCTCCCAGCAATCTTGATTCCAGCTTGTGCTTCATCCAGTCCGGCATTTCTCAGGATGTACTCTGCATATAAGTTAAATAAGCATTTTTTTGTTCTTTCATTTGGTAAAAACAAATGGTTGTATTATAGTTATGTGTGTTTGTGTGTGTGTGTGTATACATATATTATGGGCTTAGAGAGAGTGTTCCCTAGTAATATATTATCTAATTTTGCTCAATTTTTAGCTATATAGTGATGATATATTATATATAAACCTATATAACTTGCTTTTTGTCACTCCAAGTTAAAAATACTAAAATTCATCCATGTTGTTACATAGACTACAGTTCATTTATTCCAACTATAGTATACTGTTCATTCTATAAATATGCTATGATTCATTTTCCTGTCAATGAACAGTTGGAATACTTTAAATTTTTTGTTCTTATAAATAATGCTGCTATGGACATTCTTGTTTATTTCTCTTGGCACACATGTACAAGTGATATTTAGGGAACATATCTATGAGTAGAACTGCCGGGTCAGAGCATATGTGAATATCCAAATTGTCTTCCAAAGCAGTTTTTTCATCAGCAGTAGTTCAGTTCCCGTTATTTCATATTCTTGCCATCACATGTTATTATCAGATTTAATTTTCATCACTCTAGAGTAAGTGGTCTGTCCCTGTGGCCTTAATTAGCATATTATTGGTTACTAAGAATGTTGAACATATTTTCATGTCTATTTGCCATTATTATTTTTCTTTTGTTTGTGTGTAATGTTTCTTTTTATAGGTTGCCCAGTTTTCTACTTGTTCTTTGTCTTTTTTTTAATGATTTATACAATTCTTCATATATTTGGATACTAATCCACAGTATATCTTTTTGTTTAGTTTGAGGTTAGTCTTTCCCTTCTACTGGTGCTATCTTTTCATAAATAGCAGTTCTTAATTTTACTGTACCTGAGTTTCCTAGCTTTTTCATTTATGATTAGCCTAAGCAATATCTTTCATGTTTTGCCTAAGAAATTCTTTCCAATATCAAAACTTTATAGATATTTTAATATTTTATTCTTGTAAAAGATTTTAAATTCTGTTTACACATTTAAGTCTTTAGCCCACTTGAAAATGATTCTCATTGATGGTTGGAGGGAGGGATCTATTGCCATTGTTTAGTTCATATAGATGACTGATTTAGAAGGATTTGTAAGGGAAAAAACCTTCTCCTTTCCCTGTTTATCTGCAATGACCAAACTCTGTCATAAATCACATTTTCCTGTATATGTAAATTTTTGAGATTGTCTATTCCTATTCCAAACCCACGCTGTCTTATTATTACATTTTTACTTCAAGTCTTGATGTCTACTTGGACAATTGGCCCTCTTTTTCCTTTTCCTCCTCCCTTTTTCCCTCCCCTTCCCCGAGTCAGATAGTTTATGCTAAGTGTTGCTTATGGTGGGAACCTCGGGCCACAGTGCATCAGTTTTGCCTCTGGAGGTGCTGGAGACTGGAGACTGAGAAACTGAGGTCCACCGTGTGGGCGCTTCATGTCTACATGTCTGACTCTCCTATTCTGCGGCTCAGGTGAGCCCCCCTAGTTGGCAGTACTTTGTTGTCACACGTTGTCACTGGGAGATAGAGTACTATCTGTATGACTCCACTGGGGGGCGAGGATAAATGGAATCTCATGCTTGTTCTCTCCTGAACCCTGCCCTCTGTGTCTTTCTTCTTTCCTAATTTTTATCTGTATTATTTGCTGTAATGAACTAAACGTGAGTATAAGAGCTATTGTGAGTTCTGTGAGTTCTTCCGGAGAATCGTTGAATCACTTCCTCCAGGTTCAATGGATTTAGAGTAAAACACAGAAATCTCTATTTATAACAAGCATGTAGGGGGTCTGTGGGTTGTGCTTTGAAAAACACTGAAATATCCCACAATATCTACTGCCACAAGAACTCATCCTGCTTTGAAAGTGAAAGTGCAAGTTGCTCAATCGTGTCTGACTCTGTGACTCCATGAACTATGCAGTCCTTGGAATTCTCCAGGCCAGAATACTGGAGTGGGTAGCCTTTCCATTCTCCAGGGGATCTTCCCAACCCAGGGATTGAACCCAGGTCTCCTGCATTGCAGGCAGATTCTTTACCGCAATAGTTACCATTAAAAAATATCACATTCCATGACTGCATATCCCAAAGTGTCTTCCCCTCTACCTCTGGCCACACGGGGTTCTGGGTAGAAGTGCTTGAATTGACTCAGGAAGGGACTATATATATGTCACAGAGAGAGAGAAGAGAGAACCTGGGAAGGTAGTGCAGTGCACTCTGGTTGTAATTCCACCTACTAAGCATATGCCCTGAAAGGAGGAAAACATGAGTCTATTCTTTTCTCAGTTTGGTTCAGTTCCCATTATCTCTCATCTTGAAATGCTGTGTGTGATCCAGTATATCATTCATTCCAACAACAATATCCTCTGTTAAAAGCCAGCCATGTTTTCTAGCTTCTGATGCTATGGAAGACACTGATTGTGTTTGACTCAGAGAGAGGTAACATGTTCATGCCCATGAAGCCTTACTTGGAGAATTTTCAAGGGTCATTTGAACTGTACCAGTTTTTTGCTTTTTTGCTGACTTTAGGACTTCACCTGGTATCATAACAAACTTCCCTGAACTGACAGGTGGTCAGGATTCTTAACAGTCTCTGAAAATGCTAATGGGGTGTTTATATGTTTTCTGTGTAGAGCAAAAGCTTTGAAATTAATCATTAGCTAATAAATTAACAAATTTCTAGTTAGGTAGAAATTAACAGAGGGGCCATGGCTGAACCTTTCTGTGTATATTTACCAATGGGTTGTGCTGTTTGGTTCAATGAGATGACCACAACATTGTTCTTTCAAATTAACTTCATCTGTCTTAGAGATTATGGAAATGTTTCCAAGGTTCTTGCAAATACTCGATCTCTTTCCCTTGATTTCCAGAATTGTCATGTTTTTTTTTTGTGTATCCATGTGTGTATTTTAATGGGAATTTACAAATAAGCATATTGGGTACTATTAGCAAAATCTTTTCTAAAATAGGACATTTCTTGAAACACTTTTAACACTGTATTAAATGTCTCCATTGGAAGAGTATTTTCTTTTAATATACATTCAAATAAGAAGATTACTACCATGTTATGACAAATATTTTTTCTAGTTTAATGCTGATTATTTCTTTATTGTTTTGATGCTGAAAATAACTACCCATTTTCAACAGCATCCTTGTTTCCTACAATTTCAGTGCTTATCCAAATTCTCAGCTTTTTTTGTGGGTCCTAAATATAGTATTATTTAAGCAAATAGATAGCTGATGCCTTTTGGTGATGATGTTAAAACTCAGAACTTCATGTCTCATAAGAAACTAATCTTGGGAAGATGTACCATTTTGAATAATTCCATTAGTATTTTGGAGCTTAGAGTTTCTGTCTTACCATGCTTTCTGTCTTTAAGAAATTGTCACACTGCCTCCCCCAATAAGACTCTGTATGTGCATTTACTAATTGAAACCATTCGAAAAGTTGTTTTGTCAAAGCAGAGTACTGTAGAAAGGCAGCATTAAATTAATTCTTGTCTTTCCTGATAACTGTCTTCATAGCAACTTAATTTACTTTTAATGTTCTATCTTTTTAAAGTAAGGTATTATTAATACTTGATGAAAAGTAAGTTTCTCCTTTAAGAAGAATATTGTCAAATGTTTCCTCTACTTTCCCCTGAGAAACAGAAAATATGTATACATGGAATGAAAAGAATATTGCCTAAAGACATTGTTTCTGGTTTTCAATGAAATGTGCTAGCATTTCCAAACATTTTGGAAAAAAAAAAGGCTTTTTGTTGTTTTCCTGAAAGAAAATGAATGATGAAATTTGAGAATAATAATGACAGCAGGAAGATTGTCCTGCTTGTGAGTGAACTTTTCTTCAACTTGCTTTCTGTTTTATAGCTAGTAATGTAATTGGGGCCAAATGGGTGAAATGAGTCCCATATATCATCCTCCTATAAAAAATGCAGATACAATAAATTTAGTAGCTCATTTAATTTTCCTTGTTATTAACAGGAAAATAATATATTGGAATGAACTATCATAAATACAGATTAACAAGACAGTCAAGTTGGTAAGATAACACAGTTGAAAACTTTCATTTACCAGACTGACAGAAAACTGAGAAAACAGTTAAGTAAATGCTTTCACCATGCTGAGGGAGAGTATTTGTCAATCTGAAACTGACATGAAACAATGACCTTAGGAGCACATTAAATACATTCTCAAATATATAAACTTTTAGAGAGTTTCTACCCACGTTCCCTCTCCAGAAAACTATTAAAGGAGGGGTCCCCAACCTCTGAGATTTAATGCCTGATGGTCTGAGTTGGGGCTGATATAGTAATAATAGAAAAAATACAATAAATGTAGTGTGCTTGAATCATCTCGAAACCACTCCCCACCCTCAGTTCATGGAAAAAGTTTCTTCCACTAAACCAGTCCCTGGTGCCAAAAAGGTTGGGGACTGCTGTGTTACAGGATATATTTCAGAAGGAAGAGAAGTTTTCTCTCAAGAGCACACAGTAAACGTATTAAACAAGTCAGTGAATAATTTAAATGGTTATTGTTTGTAAAATAATGTCAGACAGGTTTATGTGTTTAATAAAAAAGGTAAAATAATATTTTGAAAAACAAAAATAAACATAAGGGTAGGGTCTTAAATGGGTTTGATGGACTGGGGTTTAATCGTAATTATCAGGGGACAGAAATACAGGATAAATTTAGATGTTCGCCATTTGCAGATGTTCGCCATTTGCCCCTCCTTAATCCCTGGAAGCTGTGAATGTGCTGGATTATCACTCAAAGGAGATACAAATAAAATTACTGAATACCCAGGAAATATTATTATAATATATATTACTGCTAAGATATTCACATTTGAATATAAATATTAAAATAAATATTTAATGCTACATATTATCTTTGAAATATTTATTTAGCTTTGTATATTTCTGCATATTTTTCTATAAATTATACATTTTAAATTTTCATATATAAGATATTCTATGTATATTTCATATATTATATATATAATGTACATATCTTGATTCCAGCTTGTGTTTCTTCCAGTCCAGTGTTTCTCATGATGTACTCTGCATAGAAGTTAAATAAGCAGGGTGACAATATACAGCCTTGACGTACTCCTTTTCCTATTTGGAACCAATCTGTTGTTCCATGTCCAGTTCTAACTGTTGCTTCCTGACCTGCATACAGGTTTCTCAAGAGGCAGGTCAGGTGGTCTGGTATTCCCATCTCTTTCAGAATTTTCCATAGTTTCTTGTGATGCACACAAAGGCTTTGGCATATTCAATAAACCAGAAATAGATGTTTTTCTGGAACTCTCTTGCTTTTTCCATGATCCAGCGGATGTTGACCATTTGATCTCTGGTTCCTCTGCCTTTTCTAAAACCAGCTTGAACATCTGAAAGTTCACAGTTCACGTATTGCTAAAGCCTGGCTTGGAAAATTTTGAGCATTACTTTACTAGTATGTGAAATGAGTGCAATTGTGCGGTAGTTTGAGCATTCTTTGGCATTGCCTTTCTTTGGGATTGGAATGAAAACTGACCTTTTCCAGTCCTGTGGCCACTGCTGAGTTTTCCAAATTTGCTGGCATATTGAGTGCAGCACTTTCACAACATCATCTTTCAGGATTTGAAATAGCTCATCACTTCACAGGAAACAGATGGAGAAACAGTGGAAACAGTGTCGGACTTTATTTTTTTGGGGCTCCAAAATCACTGCAGATGGTGACTGCAGCCATGAAATTAAAAGACACTTACTCCTTGGAAGAAAAGTTATGACCCACCTAGATAGCATATTCAAAAGCAGAGACATTACTTTGCCGACTAAGGTCCATCTAGTCAAGGCTATGGTTTTTCCAGTGGTCATGTATGGATGTGAGTGTTGGACTGTGAAGAAGGCTAAGCGCCGAAGAATTGATGCTTTTGAACTGTGGTGTTGGAGAAGACTCTTGAGAGTCCCTTGGATTGCAAGGAGATCCAACCAGTCCATCCTAAAGGAGATCAGCCCTGGGATTTCTTTGGAAGGAGTGATGCTGAAGCTCAAACTCCAGTACTTTGGCCACCTCATGCGAAGAGTTGACTCATTGGAAAAGACTCTGATGCTGGGAGGGATTGGGGGCAGGAGGAGAAGGGGACAACAGAGGATGAGATGGCTGGATGGCATCACTGACTCGATGGACGTGAGTCTGAGTGAACTCTGGGAGTCGGTGATGGACAGGAAGGCCTGGCATGCTGCAATTCATGGGGTTGCAAAAAGTCAGACATGACGGAGCGACTGAACTGAACTGAATGTACATATCTAAAGAAATATTCATAGAATATGTCATGACATTAAATATTTACTTTAATAAACAAAGAGAATAAAAATCATTAAAGTAAACCTTAACTACCAGAAGTTATAAGAAAATGTAAATGTAAAGAGAGTAGAAATAAGAACTTGATAAAAAATGGAAAGCAATAAATTAGAAAACAGAAAATAATGGTAAAATAATTAAATCAAAGAGTAGCTTTTGAGGGGGAGATTAAAAAAAGACACACTTTGACTAACTTAGTAAGATAAAGAAGGGAGAATGCAAATAAGAAGCGTAAGAAAATGCAATGCTATTCTTTGCTGCTGCTGCTAAGTCGCTTCAGTCGTGTCCGACTCTGTGCGACCCCGTAGATGGCAGACTACCAGGCTCCCCCATCCATGGGATTCTCCAGGCAAGAACACTGGAGTGGGTTGCTATTCTTTAGGAAACAAAAAGATCATAGAAAACTACTTCTTTTGATTTCTTAAATATTTAGTTTTTCAGCCCTGTGTAAATATTTGAAAACCAGAATAAATTTGATGCTATTAAGGGATATATAATTTACCAAAATTGATTCCAGAAGAGAGAGCAAATAAAAGAACACTAGTTACAATAGAATAAATACAGTTATTAAAGAGCCACTCCCCTTATAGCAGGAGGCTCAGAGATTTCACAAAGGGATTGTATATTAATATTTAAAGACATTTATCCAATGGTATTTGGGCTTCCCTGGAGGCTCAGTGGTAAAGAAACCGCCTGTAATGCTGGAGACTGCCTGCAGTGTAGGAGACTCAGATTCCATCCCTGGGTCAGGAAGATCCCCTGGAGGAGGAAATGACAATCCCCCTCCAATATTCTTATTTGGAAAATCCCATGGACAGAGAGGTCTGGAGGGCTACAGTCCACTGGGTCTTAACAGTCAGACATGACTTAGCAACTAAACCACCACTGACCACCATCCAATGCTGTTTAGAGTAGAGAAAAGTTTTAAAATAGAAAAAAAGCAGGAAAAGTTCTACATTCTTTTATACATTAAGAAATATTTGGATACCAAAACCCACAAGATACCTTGTGTGCAAGTTTATATGCACACACATGCACATACACTGAACTAGATTTTTTTTTCAAATCACAAATAAGTATTTGATTTTGTCAAATGGTTTCTTTGCATCTAGTAAAACAATCATTTTTTTTCCTGTTTTGTTAATATGGGGAGTTATATTGATTATCTTTTAAATTTTAAATGGGCATTGCTATCCCATGGATAAAATCTTGAGGTTATGATATATTTTCTTTTAAAAATATTATTGGATTTGATTTGCTATATTTAAAGAAATTGTACATCTATGTTCTTTAGAGATATTGGTCCATAGCAAGCTTTCTTTTTTTAATTGAAGTATATTTGGGCTAACAATATTCTGGATTTGATATTAAGGTATTACTGTGTTCATAGATTGAATTAGGAAATGCTCCTTTCTTGTCAGTTTTCTGAAATAGTATAAAGTTGACATTATTTTTCCCCTAAATATTTGGTAGAATAAGAGAAGCCATCTGATCCTGGAGTTTTTATGTATTGTTGGATTAGATTTGCTGATATTTTTAGAAATTGTGCATCTATGTCTATGGTGAACTTTTTTGTTGAAGTATATTAGTATAACAATATTATATTAGTTTCAGATGTATAACACAGTGATTCAGTATTTTTATACATTGCCAAATAATCACCACTATGAGTCTAGTTATTGTCTGTTACTATACAAAGTTATTACAGAATTATTGACTGTATTTCCCATGATATACATCATTATGACTTCTGTATTTCATTACTGGGAGTTTATACCTCTTAATTCCCTTGCCCTATTTTGTCCATCCTCCAACTTAACTCCCCTCTGACACCTATTATTCTCTTTATCTCTAAGTCTACTTGTTTTGTTATATTCTTGTGTGTGTGTGTGCTTTTTTAGATCCCATGTGTAAGTAAAATTATACAATATCTGTCTTTAATTTATTTTTTAATTGAAGGACAATTGTTTACAGAACTTTTTGTTTTCTGTCAAATCTCAACATAAATCAGCCATAGGTATACATACATCCCCTCCCTTTTGAACCTCTCTCCCATCTCCCTCCCCATCCTACCCCTCTAGGTTGATACAGAGCTCTTGTTTGAGTTTCCTGAGCCATACTGCAAATTCCCATTGGCTATCTATTTAACATATCATAATGTAAGTTTCCATGTTACTCTTTCCATACATCTGACCCTCTCCTCCCCTCTCCCCATGTCCATAAGTCTATTCTCTATGTCTGTTTCTCCATTGCTGCCCTGTAAATAAATTCTTCAGTACCAATTTTCTAGGTTCTGTTTATGTGCATTAGAATACGATATTTATTTTCTCTTTCTGACTCCACTCTGTATAATAGATTCTAGGTTCAGCCACCTCATCAAAACTGACTCAAATGCATTCCTTTTATGGCTGAGTAATATTCCATTGTGTATATGTACCACTACTTCTTTATCCATTCATCTGTCAATGGACATCTAGATTGCTTTCATATTGTAGCTGTTGTAATTAGTGCTTCAGTGAAAAATGGGATACATGTGTCTTTTTCAATTTTGGTTTCCTCAGGGTATATGCGTAGGAGTGGGATTACTGCTTCCCTGGTAGCTCAGATGGTAAAGCGTCTGCCTAAAATGCTGGAGACCCAGGTTCAATCCCTGGGTTGGGAAGATCCCCTGGAGAAGGAAATGGCAACCCACTCCAGTACTCTTGCCTGGAAAATCCCGTGGACTGAGGAGCCTGCTACAGTCCATGGGGTCACAAAGAGTCGGACACGACTAAGCGACTTCACTTCACTTATGGTAGTTTTATTCCTAGTCTTTTAAGGAATCCCCATACCATCTTCCATAGTGGCTGTATCAATTTACATTCCTACCAAGAGTGCATGACATTCCCTTTTCTCCACACCCTCTCCAGCATTAATTGTTTGTACACTTTTTGATGATAGCCTTTCTGACTGGTGTGAGGTGATATCTCATTGTGGTTTTAATTTGCTTTTCTCTAATAATGAGCGATGTTGAGCATCTTTTCAAGTGTTTGTTAGCCATCTATATGTCTTCTTTGGAGAAATGTCTGTTTAGGTATTTTCCTCGCTTTTTGATTGGGTTGTTTGTTTTTCTGATATTGAGTTATATGAGCTGCTTGTATATTTTGGAAATTAATCCTTTGTCTGTTGTTTCATTTACTATTATTTTCTCCCATTCTGAGGGTTGTCTTTTCACCTTGCTTATAGTTTCCCTTGCTGTGAAAAGCTTTTAAATTTAATCAGGTCCCACTTGTTTACTTTTGTTTTTATTTCCATTACTCTCAGAGGTAGATCATAGAGGGTCTTGCTTTGGTTTATCATCGAGTGTTCTGCCTATGTTTTCCTCTAAGAATTTTATAGTTTCTGGGCTTACATTTAGGTCTTTAATCCATTTTGAGTTTATCTTTATGTACGATGTTAGGAAGTGTTTTAATTTCATTCTTTTACATATAGCTGTCCAGTTTTCCCAGCACCATTTATTGAAGAGGCTGTCTTTGCCCCCATGGTATATTCTTGCCTCCTTTGTCAAAAATAAGGTACATAGGTGCATCAGTTTATTTCTGGGCTTTTTATCTTGTTCCATTATCTACATTTCTGTTTTTGTGCCAATACCATACTGTCTTGATGACTGTAGCTTTGTAGTATAATCTGAAGTCAGGAAGGTTGACTCCTCTGGTTCCATTCTTCTTTCTCAAGACTGCTTTGGCTTTTGTGTTTTGGGGTCTTTTTTGTTTCCATATGAATTGTGAAATTTTTATATCTAGTTCTGTGAAAAATACATTGGTAATTTGATAGCGATCACATTGAATCTATAAATTGCATTTGGTAGTATAGTCATTTTCACAATATTGATTCTTTCTAACCAAGAACATGGAATATCTCTCCATATGTTTGTCATCTTTGATTTCTTTCATCAGTGCCTTTTTTTTTTTCCACCTTTCATTCCTTTATTAAAAGAGAAAATTCTAGCTTCAGTCCTATCCAGTGGAGGGGAAACTGAGAAAACAAAAAGACTCAAAACTCTTCCATGTAAATATCACATTTTTTTAAATGGAAGAACTCCCAACTAGACCAGAAGTTCTTATTACTAATATACTTTTCATTGAAACAATTTTTTATAAGTACAAATACATGGCATTAAGTTTCAGAACCTAATATAGGCCTGACAATCAAGTCCTTGTTTTCTGGAAGAAAGGCCTCAAGTCCACTCAATTTCCAGTAACAATGTTTTCACAGATCACTTTAATAAAGGGTTTTCATTTCCTTCATATGTTCGCTTTTGGCATTCTAGCCTTAAAATCTAGATAAGAAAATTAACCAAATTCCCCAGAAGTCAAAAAAAATTTTTTTTGAAGTATCAAAGAATCCACGAAACCTCTTTACCAAACTGATTCCCAGTTAGCAATTTGTACTTAATATGAACTTTTTCACATATACTGTTAAAAGATAACATACAAAATGTACCCATGAACATTAAAAATAGTTGTTAGAAAGGTTTAACTAGCCTTATAATTTAAAACATAAATATTTGCAGCTTGATCTTCTGTTGACAGTGATTGTCGGAGCTTAGAATTCAACATCATTTACAAATCCCCATCATGCACACAAAACACACACCAGTAACACACAACTTACTCATGTCTTGAGAGAGTCTTCTGCTTCTTTGTATCTTTGGCCTCCCAGTCAATTCCAAGTTCAAATGTCTTTTAACAAACTTCAATCTATGATTTTTTATCAAGTTTCCCACCAATACTTCAATACCTTTCCTAATCTTTCACGTTGCACTGCCGAACTCTGAAACCTTTCTCAGACATCATCAGACAAAATAAAATAAGTGAAATATAAAGTGGTAATTTCAGAAAAGAATATGGGAGGGTTGAAATTACTCAAGGCTCCCTATCGGGATCATACTTTACTGGACTACAATGAGTAACTGCTATCTGACCACCAGAACGCGCAAATCTGCCATGGAAGCTAAGGAAGTGGATGCGTCCCCGGGAAACAATTCAGAAAAAAGCTGCAAAAGCAAGAAAAGCAAAAGGAAGGTGGAAGCTGAAGCCCATTCCTTACAAGAGCCTGTTAATGATGAGGAACCTGTGACAAAAAAGAAAAAGAAGGCAGAAAGCAAATCCAGAAATAGTCAGGAAGTGCCAAAGGGTGACAGCAAAGTAGAGGAGAATAAAAAGCAAAACATTTGCTTGAAAAACAGTACAAAGAAGAAAACTGTGAGAAGTAAATCCTGTAAGAAAAATAGCCAGCCTGCTCCTAGGAGGCCCACTCAGATGGAGTCTGCTCAGGTGGGGTGTGTGCAGATGGAGCCGCTGCCGTCTCCTTCTCCTCCCTCTCCCATGGGGTGTGGTGAAGTTGAGGCTGTCCAGAAGGGGCCTGTTCACATGGAGCCATCTCCTCCCATGGAGCCTGTTCAGGTGACCCCTGTTCAGATGGAGCCTTCTCCTCCTCTTCCTCCTCCTCCCCCAGAGCCTGCTCATGTGGGGTCTGTTCAGATAGAGCCTCCTCCACCCCCTCCCCCTGTGGGGGATGCTGAGATCGAGGTTGTTCAGAAGGAGCCTGTTCAGACAGAGCCGCCTCCTCCCACAGAGCCGGTCCCCAGAAGGTCTCCTCGAAAAGATAACAGAAAGGAAAAGTCCAGCATGCTGAGTGAAATGGCACGGAAGGAGCAAGTGCTTACTGAGGTTGGCTTAGTGCCTGTTAAAGAAAAGCAGCTTCTAGAAGAAAGTGCCAGTGCACAGGATCTCTTCCCACCATCACCACCCCTGCCAAAGGAAAAGTTAAAAGGGGAAGAATCGGAAGACCAAAATGTGTTCCCTGCAGGCGAAGGAAATAAAGAAGCCCCTCTTGAAAAAGTGGGAGCAGAAGAGGCAGATAAGAGTCTGGCTGGTGTTGCTGCTGTTATCAAGGAATCTGCCAACACTTCATCCTCTGAACAAAACTTGAATATGCCAGAGGGTGAAACTTCAGAGGATAAACCTCAGGCTGAAGCTATGCTGTGTGCAATGGAGACGGACACTGATGAGAAGCAAGCAGAGAATTTCCCCAGCAGAGACTCGGCAGTTGAAGAACCAGTTTCACCACCGCTGCCTTCTCTACCACTAGAAAAACATGAAGCCGTGTCCACAACTGCTGTGGCATCACCTCCTGTCACTGTGGCAGTAAATGAGTCTCAGGAAATGGATGAAGACGAAGGCATCCACAGTCATGATGGAAGTGACCTAAGTGACAACACGTCAGAGGATAGTGATGATTCTGGATTGAACGGGGCTCGGCCAGTTCCACAAGAGACCAGTGGGAAAGATGGAAAGGATGCCTTGGCTGTCAAAGTGGCCGAAGGAGATTTCGTTTGTATCTTCTGTGATCGTTCTTTTCGAAAGGAAAAAGATTACAGCAAGCACCTCAGTCGCCATTTGGTCAATGTATACTTCCTTGAAAAGGCAGCTCAAGGGCAGGAGTAATGAAACTCTGGTCAAGGCTTCAGTTCTTAGTGTATAAGGTCTCTGACATTTTATATTCATTTGGAGTAGTAGACAGCCTTTTGTTTTTAAAATTAATTACTGTCCAATCTTGATTTTTAAGTGGCACTCTTTTTCTTAGGACTCCATGTACCTATTGATGTACACATTTTAGTAAATCCAAGGGAGTTAGTATACTAAACCAGCAGTCATCTAAACCTGTTAGCTTTTTAAAAATATTTTTATCTTTTGCCTTTAACTGAACCAAGGATGCCAAGGTGGTATTAGAGCATTCTATCACTTTGTTCAGCAATAACTTGTCAGTTTTTTCCTCATGTCTGTCTTCCTGTTCACTTTAGTTTATTCTTCATTCCTTGTTTAGCCCTATAAAAATTGGCTTACTTAAATTGCAAATTACTTGAAGAATTTGCCTGCTTTATTTAAAGTTAGCACTTTAAAATTGTGTTAAAGATGAGAAAATACATTGAATTTGAAGAGAAATTCTGCCAGCAGTAGATGTTCTATCAGTTCAGGTATTTACTTCCTGAGTTTTGATCAATAGGTATTTCTTATTTGTGTATATGTTAATTATCATAAAAAACACTGATTTTGGTGTGTTTTTTTGTTTTGGTGCTTTAATGGCTTAAGATTGCACGTTTAAAATCTATGCAGTTACATTTTTTTTCCCCTAGAACTAGCATTTGTGTTGAACAGTAATACTTTATACATATATTTGCATTTTATGTTTTCCTCTTTGGAGGGATGCTTTTAATCTTGTTTGCAAAAGGGCAGGCTTTTTTTTTTCCCTCTTTGCTGCAATTGTCTTGCAGAATATTATTTTGTGCAAATTTCTGAGCAAATGAAATATGTAGGTTCAATTCATATATATGCCAGAGTCTGCATTTCAAATGTTATTTATTTTAAATGGATGTAGTGAAATCATAGCTCTCAGTTTGAGCTTTACAATAAATAAACCACTAGGTCTATATTGAATGGATATTTATCTCAAGTATCAACCATAAGTAAACTTTTGACGTGTCTTAGTATATCTGCTTCCTAAAAGTGCAGTGTTAAATCATATCTTAGAGGAAAACCTCATTCGTAGATGGTTGTTGTTTATGTCTACTCTGCTGAATAAAGGGCTGTAATTTTTATTTGGAAACTGCAAATCTGGAACTAGGAGGGCTAAGTACTCCTTCTAGTTACACACAATATGAGTTTGTGAGATTCCAAAGCCATAGCTGTTATACAGAAAACCTAGGATGAGAAAGGTAGTATGAGTGCTGGTAGACCAGCTGCTGCTTCCTGTGAATACAGTAGAAAAGGCTGGTGAAACTGAAGTTCAGTCCAGATTTTAAAAATCACGCTTTCTCAGGGATTTCCACCAACTAGTGGGTGTCCTGGCTGTTCCTGTGACTTCCTTTTTCTATATGTGAGGCCTCAAATGAGTTGTAGCTATTCTGGTGTTCCTATGAGGGTACTTTGTATGGAAGAGTATATACTCCCAAACTTTGTTGGTAGATTCTTTGGCCAGTCACCGAAGAGCATGAAAGAATCCAGCAAAGGATTTTTCTTATTGATAGCAGTTACTCATTGTAGTCCAGTAAAGTATGATCCCGATAGGGAGCCTTGAGTAATTTCAACCCTCCCATATTCTTTTCTGAAATTACCACTTTATGTTTCATCAGTGCCTTATAATTTCTGTGTACAGTTTTTTTGTCTCCTAGGTAAGTTTATCCCTAGATATTTAATTCTTTTTGTTGCAGTGGTATATAGGATTGATTCCTTAATTTCTCTTTCTGATTTTTCATTGTTAGTATATAGAAATGCAAGTGATTTCTGTGTATTGATTTTGTATCTTGCAACTTTGCTAAATTCATTGATTAGCTCTAGTAATTTTCTGACACTATCTTTAGGTTTTTCTATGTACAGTATCATGTCATCTGCAAACAGTGAGAGCTTTACTTCTTCTCCAGTCTGGATTCTTTTTATTATTTTTTTATTCTCTAATTGCTGTAGCTAGGACTTTCAGAACTATGTTGAATAATAGTGGTGAAAATGGACACCCTTTTCTTATTCCTGATCTTAGGCGGAATGCTTTCAGTTTTTCACCATTGCGAATAATGTTTGCTGTTGGTTTATCATATATGGCCTTTACTATGTTGAGGCAGGTTCCTTCTATGCCCATTCTTTGAAGAGTTTTAATCATAAACGGTTGCTGAATTTTGTCAAAGGCTCTTCTGCGTCTATTGAGATGATCATATGGTTTTTATCCTTCAATTTGTTAATATGGTGTATCACATTGATTGATTTGCATATATTGAAGAATCTTGCATTCCTGGAATAATCCCAACTTGATCCTGGTATATGAGCTTTTTGATGTGCTGCTGAATTCTGTTTGCTAAAATTTTGTTGAGGATTTTTGCTTCTATGTTCATCAGTGATACTGGCCTGTAGTTTTCTTTTTTTGTGTTGTCTTTGTCTGTTTTTGGTATCAGAGTGATGGTGGCCTTGTAGAATGTGTTTGGAAGTGTTCCTTCCTCTGCAATTTTTTGAAAGAGGTTTAGAAGGGTAGGCATTAGCTCTTCTCTAAATGTTTGATAGAATTCTCCTATGAAGCCATCTGGTCCTGGGCTTTTGTTTTTTGGGAGATTTTTGATCGCAGCTTCAATTACAGTGCTTGTAATTGGGTTGTTCATAATTTCTATTTCTTCCTGGTCCAGTCTTGGAAGATTGTACTTTTCTAAGAATCTGTCCATTTCTTCCAGGTTATCCATTTTATTGGCATATGCTGTTGCTGCTGCTGGTAAGTCTCTTCAGTCATGTCCGACTCTGTGCTACCCCATGGACAGCAGCCCACCAGGCTCCCCCATCCTTGGGATTCTCCAGCCAAGATCACTGGAGTGAGTTGCCAGTTCCTTCTCCAATGCATGAAAGTGAGAAGTGAAAGTGAAGTCGCTCAGTAGTGTCCGACTCTTCGCAACCCCATGGACTGCAGCCTACGAGGATCCTCCATCCATGGGATTTTCCAGGCAAGAGTACTGGAGTGGGTTGTCATTGCCTTCTCCTTATTGCCATATAGTTGTTCATAATAGTCTTTTATAATCCTTTGTATTTCTGCATTGTCTGTTGTAACCTCTCCTTTTTCATTTCCAATTTTGTTGATGTGATTCTTCTCTCTTTTTTTCTTGATGAGTCTGGCTAAAGGCTTGTCAATTTTGTTTATCTTCTCAAAGAACCAGCTTTTAGTTTTATTCATCTTTCCTATTGTTACTTTCATTTCTTTTTTTCAATTATTTCTACTAGGATATTTATGATTTCTTTCTTTCTAATTTTTGGGGCTTATTGTACTTCTTTTTCCAGTTGTTTTCGGTGTAAAGTTAGGTTGTCTATTCAATGTTTCTTAAGGTAGGATTGTATTGCTATAAACTTCACTCTTAGGACTGCTTTTGCTGCATCCCATAGGTTTTGAGTTGTTGTGTTTTCATTGTCATTTTTTCTAGAAATTTTTTATTTCCCTTTTGATTTCTTCAGTAACCCATCGGTTATTTAGTAATACATTGCTTAATCTCCGTGTGTTTGGGTTTCTTACAGTTTTTTTCCTTGTAATTGATATCTAGTCTCATAGTGTGTGGTTGGAGAAGATGCTTGATATGATTTCAATTTTCTTAAATTTACTGAGGTTGGATATGTGACCCAAGATATGGTCTATCCTGGAGAATGTTCCATGTGCACTTGAAGAGAAGGCATATTCTTCTACATTTGGATGGAATGTCCTGAAGACATCAATGAGATCCATCTCACCTAATGTATCATTTAAGACTTGTGTTTTCTTTATTAATTTTCTATTTTGATGATCTGTCCACTGGTGTGAGTGCGGTGTTAAAATCTCCTACTATTATTGTGTTACTGTTAATTCCTGCTTTTATGTCTGTTAGTGTTTGTCTTATGTGTTGAGGTGCTCCTATGTTGGGTTCATCAGTTCAGTTCAGTTCAGTCGCTCAGTCCTATCTGACTCTTTGCAACCCCTTGGACTGTAGTACACCAGGCCTCCCTGTCCATCACCAACTCCCAGAGTTTACTCAAACTCGTGTCTATTGAGTCAGTGATGCCATCCAACCATCTCATCCTCTATTGTCCCCTTTTCCTCATGCCTTCAATCTTTCCCAGCATCAGGGTCTTTTCAGATTAGTTAGCTCTTCCCATCAGGTGGGCAAATTATTAGAGTTTCAGCTTCAGCATCAGTCCTTCCAATGAATACTCAGGATTGATCTCCTTTAGGATGGACTGGTTGGATCTCCTTGCAGTCCAAGGGACCCTCAAGAGTCTTCTCCAATACCACAGTTCAAAAGCATCAATTCTTCAGTGCTCAGCTTTCTTTATAGTCCAACACTCACATCCATACATGACTACTGGAAAAACCACAGCTTTGACTAGACAGACCTTTGTTGGCAATGTAATGTCTCTGTTTTTTAACATGTTGTCTAGTTTGGTCATAACTTTTCTTCCAAGAAGCAAGCGTCTTTTAATTTCATGGCTGCAGTTGCCATCTGCAGTGATTTTGGAGCCCCCAAAATAAAGTTGGGTTCATAAATATTTACAATTGTTGTGTATTCCTCTTGGATTGATCCCTTGATTATTATGTAGTATCCTTCCTTATCTCTTGTAATCTTCTTTATTTTAAGGTCTATTTTATCTGATATGAGGATTGCTACTCCAGCTTTCTTTTGCTTACCATTTGCATGGAATATATTTTTCTATTCTCTCACTTTCAGTCTATATGTCTCTATAGGTATGAAGTGGGTTTCTTGTAGACAGTATATATGGGTCTTGTTTTTGTGTCCATTCAGCCAGTCTGTGTCTTTTGGTTGGAGCATTTAATCCATTTACATTTAAAGTAATTATTGATATGTATGTTCCTATTACCATTTTCTTATTTGTTTAGGGTTGATTTTGTAGATCATTTTTCTTCTCTTGTATTTCTTGACTGTATAATTCCCTTTAACATCTGTTGTAATACAAGCTGGTTTGGTGGTACTGAATTCTCTTAACTTTTGCTTTTCTAAAAAGCTTTTTATTTCTCCATCAATTTTGAATGAGATCCTTACTGGGTACTGTGATCTTAGTTGTAGATTTTTCCCTTTCAGTTCTTAAATATATGCTGCTATTCCTTTCTGGCCTGCAGAGTTTCTGCTAAAAGATCAGCTGGTAATCATATGGGGTTTCCCTTATATGTTACTTGTTGCTTCTTCCTTGCTGCCTTTAATATTCTTTCTTTGTGCTTAGTCTTTGTTAGTTTGATGAGTATGTGTCTTGGCATGTTTCTCCTTGGATTTATCCCATGTGGGACTTTCTTTGCCTCTTGGACTTGATTAACTATTTCCTTTTCCATATTGGGGAAATTTTCAACTATAATCTTTTCAAAAATTTTCTCATAACCTTTCTTTTTCTCTTCTTCTTTTGGGGCCCATATAATTCAAATGTTGTTGCATTAGATATTGTCCCAGAGGTTTCTGAGACTATCCTCAGTTCTTTTCATTCTTTTTACTTTATTCTGCTCCTCAGAACTTATTTCCACCATTTTATCTTCCAGCTCACTGATTCGTTCTTCTGCTTCAGTTATTCTGCTATTGATACCTTCTTGAGTATTTTTGGAGAAGGCACTGGCACCCCACTCCAGTACTCTTGCCTGGAAAATCCCATGGACGGAGGAGCCTGGTAGGCTGCAGTCCATGGGTTCACTGAGAGTTGGACACAACTGAGAGACTTCACTTTTACTTTTCACTTTCATGCATTGGGGAAGGAAATGGCAACCCACTCCAGTGTTCTTGCCTGGAGAATTCCAGAGATGGGGGAGCCTGGTGGGCTGCCGTCTATGGGGTTGCACAGAGTCAGACACGACTGAAGTGACTTAGCAACAGCAGAGTATTTTTAACTTCAGTAATTGTGTTGTTTGTCTTTGCATATTTATTCTTTAATTCATCTAGGTCTCTGTTAATTGATTCTTGCATTTTCTCCATTTTGTTTTCAAGGTTTTTGATCATCTTTGCTATCATTATTCTGAATTCTTTTTCAGGTAGTTTGCCTATTTCCTCTTCATTTGTTTGGACTTCTGTGTTTTTAGCTTGTTCCTTCATTTGTGTAGTATTTCTCTGCCTTTTCATATTTTTGTTTTTAACTTACTGTGTTTGAGATCTCCTTTTTCCAGGCTTCAAGGCTGAATTCTTTCTTCCTTTTGGTTTCTGCCCTTCTAAGTTGGGTCCAGTGGTTTGTGTAAGCTTCATATAGGGTGAGATTTGTGCTGGGTTTTTGTTTGTTTGCTTGTTTGTTTTTCCTCTGCTGGGCAAGCCTGAGTGAGGTGGTAATCCTGTCCACTGATGATTGGGTTTGTATTTTTGCTTTGTTTGTTGTTTAGATGAGGTGTCCTGAGCAGGGTGCTACTGGTGGTTGGGTGATGCCAGGTCTTGTATTCCAGCGGTTTCCTTTATGTGAGTTCTCACTATTTGATACCCCCTAGGGTTAGTTCTCTGGTAGTCTAGGGTCTTGGAGTCAGTGCTCCCACTCAAAATGTTCAGGGCTTGATCTTCGGCCAGAAACAGATTCCACAGTGGTTTGTTATGGCATTAAGTGAGATTAAATCAAATACCCCAAAACAAGAAACCAAAGATAAACCCCAGACAAATGGCAGTTACAAAATCAGGCAAATAATAATTAAAATAAGGGAATATAAGCATATACATATACACCCATGATCTACGTCAAAACAGTCCAACAAAAATAAAGTACAATAGATTGACCTGGAAAACAAAGGAAACCAACAATTATATCTACCAGAACATAACTAACTTAAACACAAACTGGAAAACAAAACTAAAGCAAGGTGCCAACCGGGAAATAAAGCAATGAAAATAAAACTAACAAATATGTTGAGAGGAAAGGAAAGAAAGAAAAGAAAGAATAGATATACAAAGTTAAATAGAGGTAGATGAAGAAGATTTATAGACATTAAAGAATAACTTCAAGGGGAAAAGAACAGTAGGAAAGGCAAATGAAGGAATAAATGTAGAAAAAATATAGTAAGTTTAAAAAAAATTAAAAATTAAAATTATAAAAAAGAGGATAAATGGAAGAAAGGAAAAAAGGAAAACTCCACAGAACTGCAAAAGCCCAACATAGAAGCAGAGGTTTATTACAACAATAAAAAATGTGACAGGAAAAAAAAAAGAAAAAGCTCAGTTATCTTTCATAGTGCCAGTAAAATCAACAACCACAATAGAGGAGGGGAAAAGGAAAAAAAGTGAGAAAAAATTCCAAAAGAATCTACAGAACAAGTCAAAATGTGAGAATAATAAATGTTTTTCTTGAGTCACTACTATCAGAGTCCTTTCCCTCGCTGGGAGTCACAGTCCACCTCACTTCCCTAGGATGCCCTCTAACACTGTGCTGATCTCTAGACCTACTGTGGGGGCAGATCAGATTCAAATCTGGTTCCACTTCTTTATGTTCTTGCCTCCAGTGTCCACAGCTATCAGAACTAGTGCATTTGTGTGTGTGTGTGTGTGTGTGTGTGTGAGCTCTCAATGACTCTTTTTATATTCCACAGACACAGAGTCTGCCTAGTTGATTTTGTGGATTTAATCTGCAGCTTGTACAGCTGATGGGAGGGTTTTGGGTCTTCTTCTTTAGCCACACTGCCCCTGGGTTTCAATTGTGGTTTCATTTTCACCTCTTCGTGTGGGTCGTCCACTGGGGTTTGCTCCTGAGGCTGCCCTGGAGGACTTGGGTTTGCCCCTGTGAGGGCCAGGTATGAAGGTGATGCAGAGTCTTGGGTCACAGGGGTTCTGGCAGCACAAGGTACTCAGGAGTTGGCAGCTAGGGCAGCAGGAAATAAAGTGTTCTAAAAGGCTATGGAAACGTATTGGCCAATACACTCCAGTATTCTTGCCTGGAGAACCCCACCCCCGTGACAGAGAAGCCTGGCAGGCCACAGTCTACAGGGTCACAAGGAGTCGGACACTACCGAAGCGACCCTATGTGCTTAGGCGCAAGACTTTTTCTGCCTGTGGCAGCTCTGCCTCAGTGAGAGTTGAGCGTGAAGGTGGTGCAGCTGCTTGGCTTGTGGGGACCCTGGTGGTGCCAAGTGTGCAAGGACAGGGACTGCCTCTGCCGCAGGAGTTATGACCCTATCAGAGTCTTTTTTCGAGCCTCTTGTAGCTGACGATCAGAAAGCCTCTTTGGCCAGTCTTTCTCTGTAGCTCCATGCATTCAGGCACTGAAGAAGGCTTCCTTGTCTGGGGTCCTTCTCTGTTGTTCAGCATGTCAGGCACATAGAGGTTCCCCCTGGTTGGGGTCCAACTCTGTAGATCGATCGGCGTGTCAGTCCCTTAAAGGGGCACCCTGGGTGGGATCCTACTCTGTAGTTCAGTGTGTCAGGCCTTTGATGGGCCAGCCTCTCTATTGTTCAGCTAGCACTGTTTGTGTGTGGGGGGAGAGAGGCTAGGGTGATGGCTCCACCCCCTACACATGACTCAGCAGTATCACCTTGCTTTCACGGCTGTCCGGCTTTCCTCCACAGGCATTTCCCACCACAATCTCCTCCTTCACTTCCCCTCAATCCGTCCCTCCATAGTCAACAGCAGCCCTTCCCCGGGGATTGCTCCACAATCCCTAAATTCCACCTCCCAGCCGCTATGCCTTCCAGGGGATCTGTGTCCCTGTCTGGGGTATGTATGGCTGCGGCAAGGACTGTCTGATTCTCATTCCATTTAGGCTGCCACAGATCAGCTGTTTCACTCTCAGCCTTCAGTGTTTCTCCTCTGACTCAGACAGTTGCCCCAGTGTGGGGATCAGACCCCTGCCTGAGTTCCCCAACCTGCCGAGGGCAGGTCCAGTCCTAGTATCATTCCTGTTTTCCTCCTAGTTTCTTCACCCTACCACATTTTGCGTGGGTTTATATATTCTTTTCTGATGGTCAGATACTCCTGTCCACTCTTAGCAGGTGTTCTGCATTCAGTTCTGTGTCTGAAGGTGTGTTCCTGATGTATCCATGGAGAGAGATGTACTCCACGTCCACCTTCTCCTCTGCCATCTTGTTCTCCCAATATTTGTCTTTGACATTTCATTTAGCGTAATTCTTTCCAAGTCTGTTGTGTACTTTTATTTGGGGAAATATTTTAAACTGCAAATTTAGTATCTTTATTAAGAATACGTCTATTTGTTATCTATTTCTTCTTGGGTAAGCTTTAATAGTTTGTATTTTTAAACTAATTTTTCCATCTAATCTTAAGTTTTTGATTTATTGACATAGATTATTCATAATATTCCCTTGTTGTGTTGTTCAGTCACTAAATTGTGTCTGACTCTTAGCCACCCCATGGACTGTAGCATGCCAGGCTCCTCCGTCCTCTGCTATCTCCCAGAGCTTGCTCAAATTCATGTCCATTCTGTCCGTGGTGCTACCTAACCATCTCATCCTCTGCCACACCCTTCTCATTCTGCCTTCAGTCTTTCCCAGCATCAGGGTCTTTTCCAGTGAGTTGGTTCTTTGCATCAGGTGACCAAAGTGTTGGAGCTTCAGCTTTAGCATCAGTCCTTCCAATGAATATTCAGGGTTGATTTCCTTTAGGACTGACTGGTTTGATCTCCTTGACATCCAAAGACTCTCAAGAGTCTTCTCCAGCACCACAATTTGAAAGTATCAATTCTTTGGTGCTCAGACTTCTTTATTGACCAACTCACATCTTTACATGACTACTGGAAAAACTATAGCTTTGACTATGTGGACCTTTGTTGGCAAAGTGATACCTCTGCTTTTTAGTATGCTGCACACTGCCTAGGTTTGTCATAGCTTTTCTTCCAAGGAGCAAGTGTCTTTTAATTTCATGGCTGCAGTCACCATCCTCAATGATTTTGGAGACCAAGAAAATAAAATCTGTCACTGTTTCCATTCTTGCCCCATCTATTTGCCGTGAGGTGATAGGACCAGATCCCATGATCTTAGTTTTATAAGCTATTCCCTTACTATCATGTTAATATTGGTGGAAATTTTAGTGATTGCACCTTTCTTTTGTTCCTGATATTCTTAATTTGCATTTTTCTCTATCTTCCCCTGATCACTCTGGTCAGAGGTTTATCAATTTTATTGATCTTCTCAAAGAATCATAGTATTAGTTGCTGCATTATACATGAGCACAAATTTAGTGGTTTAATGCAAGACAAATTTAGTATCTTGTAGTTTCTTTGGGTCAGGAGTCCACATGGTACAACTGATTCATCTACTCAAGGTTTCAGGAGGCTGAAATCAGGGACTTAGATCTCTTCTGAGGCTTGAGATCCTCTTCCAAGCTCACTCTTTGTTGGAAGAATTCATTTCCTTGTGACTCTGTGGCTTAGGTGCCCATCGCCTTGCTAACAGTTAGCTAGAGACTGCTTTGAGCTCCTACAGGACTTTTTCACAACCTTGCCCTATGACCTCTTCTTTTCTCAACATGATATCTTACTTCTTGAACCAATATGAGTACACCTGTTATGGCTTCTTATCCCTTAAGGATTACCTGATTTTTATCTTCCTTTTTGACTAATCATAGTCAACTGATTAAGGACCTTTAGTTAAACCTGCAAAATCTCTTGCTATATAGTGTAGCATAATTACAGGAGAGAGATTCTATCATAATCACCTGCCTTTCCTGCACTCAGACTTCCCTGGTAGCTCAGCTGGTAAAGAATCCACCTGCAATGCCAGAGATCCCTATTCGATTCCTGGATTGGGAAGATACCCTGGAGAAGGGATAGGTTACCCATTCCAGTATTCATGGGCTTCCCTGGTAGATCAGACAGTAAAGACTCCACCTGCAATGCAGGAGACCTAGGTTTGACCCCTGGGCTAGGAAGATTCCCTGGAGGAGAGCAAGGCAACCCACTCCAGTATTCTTGTCTGGAGAATCCCATGGACAGAGGAGCCTGGCAGGCTACTGTCCCTGGGGTCACAAAGAGTCAAACATGACTGAGCAACTATTCACAGCACAGCTTCCTGCACTCAAGGAGAGAGGATTATGCAGATGGGATAGACTTGGGGAGTGTGTCTTGGTGGGCCATTTTAGAATTCTTCCTTCCACAATCAAACTTTGTTTTCATTTATTTTTCTATTGTTTTTCTTCTTTTTTATTTCTTCTTTCTCTAATTTTCCCTCTGATACTTATTGCTTCTTTTATTTGCTTACTTTGGCCACCTGATGGGAAGAACTAACTCATTTGAAAAGACCATGATGCTGGGAAAGATTGAAGGTGGGAGGAGAAGGGGACGACAGAGGATGAGATGGTTGGATGGCATCACTGACTCAATGGAGCTGAGTTTGAGTAAACTCTAGGAGTTAGTGATGTACAGGGAGTCCTGGCATGCTGGAGTCCATGGGGTCACAAACAGTCGGACACAACTGAGCGACTGAACTGAACTGAACTAAGTAAATTTTTACTTTGCTCTTCACAAATTGGAAAAGCAGGTTATCAGTTTGAGACCTTTCTTCTTTTCTCATGTAGGCATTTATGCTCTCAGTTTACCCCCATGTATTTCTTTAATGGTATCCCACAAATATTACTGTGTTGTACTTTCATTTTCTATAGTTCAAAATTTACTTTATAATTCTTTGAGTCCTTCAAAATAACACCCATGTGTTATTTACAGCTATGTTGCTTTAATTTCCAAATACTTGAGGATTTTCCAGAAGTCCATTAATAGTTTCTAATTTAATTCTATTTTGGTTCTGGAGTATACTTTGTATGATTTAAAATCTTTTAAATGAATTGAATCATTTTTATAGACCATAATAGGATTAATATTGGTAAATATTCTGTATGTAGTTAGAAAGAATGTACATCTGTTGTTGGGTGTGCTGTTCTATAAATGCTAATCAGGTTAAGGTGACTGATAATTTTGTTTAAATCCTCTACATCCTCACTGATTTTCTATTTGTTCTTATTAAGAAAGAGGTACTGTAATCTCCTGCTATAACTGTGGATCTATTTATCCTTGCACTTCTATTAGTTTTTGCTTCATGTATTTTGAACCTTTACTATTTTTACCCAAGGATAGTAACATTTTCATTTGAAATATGTTTTCTAGCTTCAGTGTTAGTAATTTTTCCTGATCTTTTAAAAGAGCAGATTGTGTAAAAAGGATAGTTTATAATGCAGATAGGGAATGATCTCTTCATTTTTTGTATGCACAAAACAAATGCATAACAATATACTGATCCAGTAAAGGAGATTAAAGAGTGACCTTATGTGGAAGAATGTGATGTCACAAAATTCAAGAACAAGGCATATTTCAAGGAAGGAGTTGTCCAGTGTTTTATGCTACAGAAAGCTCATGAATAGGACTATAACTATCCTTTGGGTTTAGTGTTGGGTAGATCACTGTTGGCCTATGTGAAAGCTAACTTGATGAAGTATTGAGGAGGGGACCACTGTGGATTCTCCTGAGGAGTGAATGAAGGGGAGAAATGATAACAGCAAGTACACATGGTTCTTGGGAAGAGTCAGATATTTTACGCAAAGTACCTTGTAGAATGACTAGAGTATACTCAATCCTTAATAGATATATTATTATTATTATTATTATTATTGCTATCATTATCACTGTCATTGTTGTTATTTTATTTTTTACTTTTATTGGAGTATAATTGCATTACACTGTTTGCTAGTTTAGTTTCTACTTATTGTCATTATTTTAATTAGGGGCTTTCAGCCGTCGTATTGAGATTACTTGGAAAAAGACAAGAAGTCTAATAAAACAACAACAATAATAATATGTACTCATGTTGTTGTTGTTCAGTCACTAAGTCACGTCCAGCTCTTCACAACCCCATGGACTGAAGCATGCCAGGACTCACTGTCCCTCACTATTTCCTGGAGCTTGCCTAAATTTGTGTCTGTTGAGTTGGTGGTGCTGTCCAACCATCTCATCCTTCACTGCCCTCTTCTATTGCCTTCAATCTTTCCCAGCATCAGGGTCTTTTACAGTGAGTTGGCTCTTCATAGGGTTGCCAAAGTATTGGAGCTTCGGCTTTAGCATCATATTCATAGCTGACTTTTACTAAACACCTCTATTGTAGGATTTATTCTACATTTTAGTTCTATATGCATTAACTCTTAAACTCCAGAAACATAAGTGTTATTTACAGATGGCATCATCATTTCCAAGCTCTATGACTTTAACGAAGTATTTAACTCTTTAACCCTAGATTCTTTACCTGTGTCTCTCTTCATGATACGCATGTTATCCTTTAGTAAATGGTTAATAAAATGTAGCTATTATAATTTCCAACATGTCTTGTGAATATCCATAGACTTAACATTTCTTAAGGTGCAAAGATACATTCTTTCCTGGATAAAAGCATGAGTATGAATTAGTCATGATTGGCATTGCATAAGAAATATGGATTACAGAACAGGTTATGTCCTAAAGTTTTTACAGGACACAGAAACATCACTCAAGTGGCTGTACCTTAAATACGATTCTAAGTAGGCTGAAAGAATATCCTTGGATAGCCTATGAAATTATTTAGTGGTTCAGTAGTTTTTAGTTTCTGTTTGGGGTTTTTTTTCTGAGAAGAAATGTAGAATGAAATTTTGTAAATATGCTCAAGAGAATTATTGCTCAACAAGAAATGCCCAGTTTGAAATGAGATAGGCCACAGTTTATACACAAACTAAGTATGTATGGATTTGGTTTAAATTAGACATACAAGCTGCCTAAAAATAGTACTTAGTATTTGTTTTTGTACTACAGTCATTTGGTTGGGGATTGGCAGAGTCCCTTGTCAGGTATAATTAAAAGAAAAGTGCTCTGGTCCTGTCCAATCCTGTTTTCTGTCATCATTTTAAATCCAGCGCCTTTTACATTCTGGTTTGCTCCATCATGGTGTTCATCACAGCTTTTTAGCCATGAGTATAGAGGGCTATATTTATGGTCTCCTGGCCACCTTATTTACTCTTAGGGCTTCAGTGACTATCTATAGGTGGGAACTCCCAAATCTGTATTTTTAACCTGGGATATTTTCTTGAGATCATACTTAAATATTTACCTTTTTACTTTACATCTCCATTTTGTTCTATAGAACCTCAAATTCCACATATCTGAGACTAATCTCATCTGTCTGTCCCAAATATTCTCTTCCTTCTGTATTTGGCCTTGTGGGTGGTAACAACCGATGGCCCATAGGCACATGATGGCCATTCCTTTACTTCCCCCAACCCCTTATTCTTCGATGAGATATATTGCCAAGTGTTATTGATTCTGTATCTATGTTTTTCTGTCAAAGCTGAGGCTTTCTCTGTTTTTTCATTTGTGCCATCTATGAAGGTAGCATTTAACTCTCTCTCGACTCGGACTCTACCAAGATCCCTTTTCCCCATTTGTTTTTTATACAATGTGTTGATGACTAATCTTTCAAGAACTGGAGTTTTAACCAGCCTGAGGTGTGGTGCCTTGCACAGGGCAGTATTTTATATCAGAGTGGGGTTGCCAGGAAAAGGCTGGGGTAGTGGGGAACATTTCATGTTTATCAAAGGTGAAAATATTTCATGTTTATCAAAGGGATTGAACCTAGAAGGAAACATTGTTAGCCATCCTATTCTTGATTTCATGGTTTCTTCCCCCAGTGAAAAGTGTTTCTGGAGGCTCAGAAGAGAAATAATTAATATGAAAAAGATTTGCGGTTATTTGTGCATTTTCAATAGCATGATATTTTGCTTTTTCTTGAAGATTTGGCATGAATTGCAATATTTTTCCAGCTTTGGGTGTTGGTTTGAACTGGATTCAGAAGCATATTTTGAGTTGGTGACAGAAGCAGGACTGAGTTGACCTAAGATTTAGAAGCGTGTTTTATGTTTGGGTTGGCTACAGAGGAAGTAGTGTGTTGATGTCAACTGTAGAAGTGAGTCCCCTGGTGTTTGTTCTCCTAGTTGCTGACGTTCAAAACATGAGCTGTCACTGACTGGTTGGCTTTTAGGGGTATGCTCACTGAAGTAAGTTGTGACTAATCAGTTAGCTTTAAAAATTTGTTCTGGTTTTACTTGTTTCCATGATTATATGATTGTCATTTATTAATTAGGTTTAAAATAACCACTTCTGTGGTTATCTGTTACCATGGATGTAAGATGATAGATTTTCTACAAGTGTGGAGACTTTTTATTGTCACCTATCAAAGCATATTGTCATATCCTATGTTTAATTGCTTATTCAATTGACTGTCTTTTCTAAAACTCTAAACTATAGAGCTGTTTCTCCCTTATTAGTTTATCTTGGCATCCAGCACAATGCCTGGCATGCCATAGTTGTTTAACAATTATTTGTTGAATGAATAAATGAAAATGCATATTTTCTCAGATTTGGTGCTATTAATATTTTGGGCCTAACAATTCTTTGTTTGAGGAGTAGTCTTTTGTATTGTGGAATGTTTGGCATGATGCCTAGATGTCAGACTGGAGTAGGAAATGACAAGCCAATCCAGCATTCTTGCCTGGAAAATTCCATGGACAGAGAAGCCTGGTGGGCTACAGACCATGGGGGTCACAAAAAGTCAGACATGACTGAGTGCCCATTCACTGCCCTGCACTGCACTGCACTAGATGTCAGAGGAATTTCCTCTGTTGTGGCAACCAAAGTTACCTCCAGCCATTGGTTAAGTTCCCCTTAAGGTGCAAAATCACCAGGCTATGTGAGAAAATTCTTGGATTTGAAGAGACTGAAATACAGAATTAGAGGTAATTCATATTCTATTTCAACTCTGATTCACTTTACTATAAGAGCATCAACTATGTTGGGAGAAAGATCCAAGGTTAAGTAAACTGAAAGTGAGAATAAATTTGAGATGGGGCATAGGATCCCATTGAGCAAAGTTTGCCATATTGATTTTCACAGCAGAAACAAGCCCCTTTGTTAAGTATTTACAAAAGGGAAATGTACATTTTGACTTCTTAGACCTAATATGCTGTGGTCTGCTATGCCTTAAAAACATTTCTCATTTTTCATGCTTTCCTCATATATGAATATTTAGGTAATTATCATTAGCCCCATTTATCAGCCCTGGGATTTCTTTGGAAGGAATGATGCTAAAGCTGAAACTCCAGTACTTTGGCCACCTCATGCGAAGAGTTGACTCATTGGAAAGACTCTGATGCTGGGAGGAATTGGGAGCAGGAGGAGAAGGGGACGACAGAGGATGAGATGGCTGGATGGCATCACCGACCTGATGGACGTGAGTATGAGTGAACTCCGGCAGATGGTGATAGACAGGGAGGCCTGTTGTGCTGCAATTCATGGGGTCGCAAAGAGTCGGGCACGACTGAGTGACTGAACTGAACTGAACTGAACTGAACTGGTACAGATGAGAAAACTGAGGCTCAGGTGTTAAAGGACTTGCCCAAGATCAAACAACCGGTTAAATGACTAGACTATATCTTTAATCCAGCTTTATCTGTCCACCAAACCTTTTCTGCTTCTCATCTGCAGGAAATGGCAGGGAAGCAGGGGCATCGTTTCTCCTAGGAAACAATGGGTCAGATCAAAATCTGAGTGTCCCAGCAGGTGTTCCAGGTGAGCTTCATCTCTGGGAGGGTTCCACATTCTATTCCTGAGAAAGAGGCAAACATCCTGTTGAATGGAATCAGGTTCCAGCTACAATCTGTCTCACACAAACCTTGAGCAGAGGAATGAACACCCTCTCTCCCAACTTGCCACCACTCTAAATGGAAGTATTGCATTACTAGAGAACAGATACCAGAAGAAATTTGGATAGCAAATCATTCAGCCTATTGACATTAAATAAAAGTTTTTACTTATTTAATTGATTCTTTTTAGTTAAGAAATACCTAAAATAACTGGTCCTCTGGCAAACAAAATTGTGTGCTGTAATATAATACAGATTTTAAAATTTCTATCAATTGTTATTGAAATGTTGTGCACCGAGGAGATAGCATTGTTTGTTAACAAATTTATCCATGGGTTTGTGACTTTTTCCCCCCTCTGAAGATTGTTTTGAGAAGTTCAAAAGAGAAATGTTTAATACAAAAAAGTCTTTCATTATTTGTGTATTTTCCAAAGATAGAATATTTTTATTTTGCTTGAAGACCTGTCATGAATCCTGATAACATCCCTGAGCTTTGGAGTTCTGTTTTGTTTTCAGTATAATTGACAGTTTTAGAAAAATTTTGCATAACTTCCTGCTTTGGTAGCCGCTGCTCCTGTGTGAGATTCAATTAGAAATTAAACTAAAGGGAAACAAGTACAGTATTTTATTAATAATATGTATTCTGATATACAGCATAAGGAATATAGTCAATAATACTTTAATAATTTTATATGATGACTATTGGTTATTAGACATTATAGTGATTGTTTTATTATATATTTAAATGTCAAATCACCATGTTGTACACCTGAAACTAACATACTACTGTACATCAGCTCAATATTGTGCATTCACTTAGGACTGCTAGAAAAGGTGGCTGTTCTATTCTTTTGTAAGTTTTGGTCCTTCTGAGAAAGTTTTCTTAAACATCAGGAGAAGCTAACGTTTAATTTCGTCAAGTCTATGTTTGTCTTCTAATTGAGGAACTACAGAATATTATTTGGGGTAATGTTTGGATTTCTGAAAAATGAGTTGGCCAACCTTCTGAGCTTAAGCCGTGAAGATAATTTTTCTAATTTTTCTTGTCATACAGTCTGTGAGAGACTCTGCGGACCCAGTGTTCATACACCTTGGTGAGACCTGGTTCACCATTGCACAAACTGCTTTCCTTTCTCACTCAATTCTATGAAATAGCACTTCAGCTGAGTCACCTCCTGGATGACGTGTTTCCTACCTTTCAGTTACTACTACAGATGACTTGACCCAGCAAATTTGCATTATCTCCTCTTTCCAAATATAGCTACATCCCAGATGCCAAATAGGTGTTCAGGAAGTTGCCCTAAATTGCATGGAGATGGCACACAAAATACTTCCTGTTTGCCGCGCCAAGCCTAGATGATGCCATAATTTAAATAGCATAAACTTGACCTGTCTCACTTGGGCTGAGCTTTCAAATCCAGTGCTTTATCCCAAGGTCAACGACTGGACATTTTTATTTTGAGCAACACTGGAGAATAGTGGCACAACTATCCGGCTCATCCAGTAGTACTTTTTCGCTTTGGTTCTATGTAAATTCCCTGGTAAATGATATATATTTATATACCTTGTACTTAGAGCCATCCTATTTGTGTATATGATGAGTGCTTAGGTTTCTGATATACTTTGGATTATCTTTTAATCTTTATTTTTTGATAATGAAACTTATGTCTGTGATGGCAATATTGTATTTGGAAAGCTTGAAAGCTGGGGTTGGCAGTTGGAGTGACTAGCTTTACCTGGAACTGTTGAAGAAGGAGAGTATTATTCTCTGGTGGGCCACTCCTATAGGGACAGACATGTCTTTTTTATGGGACAATTCTTTTCCAAATAGCTTACAAATAGAATCTAGGAGTGTTGAATTATGATGCTTGAGTGAGAAATACCATGCTTTTATTTACACCACACAGTAAATACTTCACTTTTATTTCTGTTCTTTGAGCTGTTATAAATGACACAGTAAAAATACATGGTTTTTATTGACCATGATTAGCAGGAGCTATAATTGGAGAAGGAAATGGCAACCCACTCCAGTATTCTTGCCTGGAGAGTTCCAGGGATGGAGGAGCCTGTTGGGCTGCCGTCTATGGGGTCGCACAGAGTCAGACACGACTGACGCGACTTAGCAGCAGCAGCAGCAGGAGCTATAACAAGGGTTTTGCATGCATTATCTCTTTAATCCTCACAAATGCAATGAGATGGATTAACTGTCATTTTACAAATGAAGTTGTGGGTTTCAAGGTTAAATAAACTGCCCCCAAACACAGAATCAGCACTAGCCTTGCTCAAATTTCACAGGTGGGTCTTTTTTCTCCTGAGACTATGCTCTTATTCACGCTATTAACTCATTTCTGATGTAGGAACTCTCTCCATATTTGCTATCTACCTGACAATGGAGGGTCTGGTTTAGGTAGAAAATATTTTTCCTGTTGCCATATTCTTGCCATGATTGTCACAGAGTCCATTTTGTCTACGTGATTGGACAGCACTTAGGGAGCAAGAAGCTTTTGAATTTCAGATGTGACTTGACTATCTGAAGACTCCTTGAGAGTGTGTTTTTCCTGGATTTAAAAAAGACATTTTCCTTTCATCTCTTAATAATCGTTGGCAAATTAAAAACTTTTTTTTCTGCTCTGTGTGGGCAAATTCAGGCTTCACTTTCAAGTTCCTTCTGATTTGACTGAGATTTGCAGTGGAAAAAAAATTGGCTAAGTAAGCCAGTCAACTCCATAAATGGGCCACACAAGATCTTATGAAATTTAAACCTTATTATAAATCTCATATTGTCATCACAACACTCCAAAATACAGTCTCAGGGGAAGATACCCTGGTTTTGGCAATTAGTTTTAATACTAAGGATATAATTTGATACACAATAATCATATTAGAAAATAAAACAAATGCTTAATTTTTTTTGTTTTATTACTTTGTTTTAATCAAACAAATTAAGGTTCCAACAGTTGAAGTATAGTGTATATGCTCAATAATGCAGCTTAGAGGAAAAAACACTGGGTAACAGAAGCATCTTCATCACTGAAAAAAAATCTGATTAACACTACAACTGAGTAGCCCAAAGTAACCGATATAACAAGCATTTTGACATTTAATTGTTATGAACAAGAGGGCAAAGTATATCTTTATTTCCAATATGGTCTAACATACTAAATTTAACAGTTGAACCAATACATAGACATGAGAATATTTATGTTTTCTCTATGCAAATATAAAAACTATATTTCTATTAATTATAATTTTGTGAGCTAGCTATACTTATTGGCAATAGCATAAAATTAATAAAGTTAACTGTAATGTCATTTAAAAAATCTGCTTCATTGACTATGCTAAGGCCTTTGATTGTGTGGATCACAACAAACTGTGGAAAATTCTTAAAGAGATGAGAATACCAGACCATCTTCCCTGTCTCCTGAGAAGCCTGTGTGCAGGACAAAAAGCAACAGTTAGAAATGAACATGGAACAACGGACTGGTTCAAAATTGGGTAAGGAGTATATCAAGGCTGTGTATTGTAAACCTGCTTATTTAATTTCTATGAAGAGTACATCATGAGAAATGCTGGGTTGGATGACTCACAAGCTGGAATTAAGATTGCTGGGAAAAGTATCAGCAACCTCAGATATGCAGATGATAACATTCTAATGGCAAATAGATGGGGAAAAGTAGAAACAGTGACAGAGTTTATTTTCTTGGGCTCCAAAATCACTGGAGACAGTGACCGCAGCCATTAAATTAAAAGGTGCTTGCTCCTTGGAAGAAAAGCTGTGACAAACCTAGACAGCATGTTAAAAAGCAGAGACATCCCTTTGTTGACAAAGGTCCGTATAGCAAAAGCTGTGGGTTTTCCAGTAGTCATGTACATGTGAGAGTTGGACCCTAAAGAAGGCTGAGCGCTGGAGAACTGATGCTTTCAAATTGTGGTGCAGAAGACTCTTGAGAGTCCCTTGGACAGCAAAGAGATTAAACCAGTCAATCCTATAGGAAATGAACGCTGACTATTTGTTGGAAGGACTGGTGCTGAAACTAAAGCTCCACTACTTCGGCCACCTGATGAGAAGAGCCGACTCATAGATAAGACCCTGATGCTAGGAAACAGTGAAGGCAGGAGTAGAAAGGGAGGACAGAGGAAGAGATTGTTTGATGGCACCACCGACTCAATGGATTTGAGTTTGAGCAAACTCCATGAACTAGATAAGGACAGGGAATCCTGGGGTGCTGCAGTTTATGGGGTCACAAAGAGTCAGATATGACTTAGTGACTGAACAACAACATGTGTGACTTCTTGCCAATATTTGCTTTGTATTTTAAAGGATTAAAAATACATAATTATATGTGAATCTCAGAATAATGTGTGGTGTAGCTTGTCATTTTCTTTCTATGTTACATTAAGTTTTCTCTGTCTCAATGCTCCCTCGGTTTTCTTAAATCAAGTTTTATAATATGTGCATTCAATTTTTTTCCTGGAAAAGTTCTTTTTGTACTAAAATAATAAAACTAAGCAATAGAAAGAAATTAACTTCTTGTTAACTAGCCTATTTTGCAAGTCTGAGAAGGTAACTGGTAGTAATGCAAGTAATTCTTCGCCACAGCAATGCAAATGAACCTGGTCTGATAGAAATGCAGCTGATTTCTGCCCTACAGAAAATGCCAATCATTTCATTTTATGGTCTTATAGGGTAATAATAACCAGTTCAGTTCAGTTGATCAGTCATGTCCAACTCTTTGCGACCCATGGACTGCAGCACACCAGGCCTCCCTGTCCATCACCAACTCCCAGACCTTGCTCAGACCCATGTCCATTGAGTCAGTGATGCCATCCAACCATCTCATCCTCTATTGTCCCCTTCTTCTCTTGCCTTCAAACTTTCCCAGCATCAGGGGCTTTTCAAATGAATTAGCTCTGCACCTCAGGTGGCCAAAGTATTGGAGTTTCAGCCTCAACATCAGTCTTCCAATGAACATTCAGGACTGATTTCTTTTAGGATGGACTGGTGGTGATTGATGTTTGTCCTGGCAATCTTGATTCCAGCTTGTGCTTCATCCAGCCCAGCATTTCTCATGATGTACTCTGCATAGAAGTTAAATAAGCAGGGTGACAATATATAGCCTTGAAGTACTCCTTTTCCTATTTGGAACCAGTCTGTTGTTCCATGTCTACTTCTGACTGTTGCTTCCTGACTTGCATACAGATTTCTCAAGAGGCAGGTCAGGTGATTTGGTATTCCCATTTCTTTTAGAATTTTCCACAGTTTCTTGTGATGCACACAGTCAAAGGCTTTGGCATAGTCAATAAAGCAGAAATAGATGTTTTTCTGGAACTCTCTTGCTTTTTCAATAATCCAGCAGATGTTGGCAATTTGATCTCTGGTTCCTCTGCCTTTTCTAAAACCAGCTTGAACATCGGGAATTTCACGGTTCACATATTGTTGAAGCCTGGCTTGGAGAATTGTGAGCATTACTTTGCTAGCGTGTAAGATGAGCAATTGTGCGGAAGTGCGCATTCTTTGGCATAATCATAATAATAATCAAGCTTGTATCTACTAGCAAATTCAGTTCAGCATACCTGACTATTTACTTATTCTTCTTCAAATTCTGTCCTGAACAGATCTTAAACTCTTATCAGTTTCCTTTGTAATTAATAAGTCAAAACTTTGGTACATGTTAATTTTGGATTTGCATGAGACTCATGATATTATCTTTCAAGGATTTATATTTCAGCAGCCTGTGTGGTCTTGGGGATATGACTCAATCTTTGCTGCATCCCATGCTGAGGTCCAGAGATTTTCAAGCTGGTCCTCTGTTCTTCTGTCACAGGCAAGGCACAGTCTTGGCTCTAGGGTTGAGGTAAGGGAGGAATACTCAGTGTTTTCTCCTGCTTTGTCCCTCTCCTCTCTTGCTGACCCTGCTTATCCTCCTAGACTTACTCAGATTGACATTGTTTCTCAGTTTGACAGTTCGAGCTTAAGTCTCTACTTTGCAGTTTCCCATCCTTCCCTATGAAAACTGGCTGCCTCACCTCCTCCTGCAAGTCCTTGGTTACTTCTTTCTCTCTTGGGTACACAAGAACTTTTAAAAATCTCCTCTATTGACTTTGTAGGGAGTCGAGTATGGCAAGCCACCTCAGGTTCTCTTTGCTTAAACATACTTCATTTCATATGTATACTATTGCTTCCACCCCGGGTATGTCTAGTGTCTGGTGTATAATGTCTAATGTCTAGTGTCTACTCTAGAAATACTTTCTCCTCCAGAATTCCAAGCTGGAAATGAGATACAACTGTTATCTACTTTGTATTTCCAGATATACTTATGAGTTTTTATTTCCTCCTCCCTGTGGTTTCAAATTTAAAATGTGTTGGGCAATTTCAAAGGAGTATTTTCAGCTCTTCATCTTCTGCATATAGTACTAAGCAAAACATTAAAGGGTTTTAGAAGATTTACTTAACTAAAAATGAAAAGTTTTTTAGAAGATTTAATTAAAAGCATCCCAACATTAAAAAACAACAACAACAACCCTTATTTATTCCACTTTTCGCCTGATACTTGAAGTTCACTGAAGCATTTAAGTAAACATCCAATATTAAGAGAGTTCTTTATTTTGGGGTGTTTTAATAAATCTGAAGTGAAGTGAAATGAAAGTTGCTCAGTCATGTCTGACTCTTTGTGACCCTATGGATTATACAGTCCATGGAATTCTCCAGGCCAGAATACTGGAGTGGGAAGCCTTTCCCTTCTCCAGGGGATCTTCCTAACCCAGGGATTGAACCCAGGTCTCCCACATTGCAGAGAGATTCTTTACCAGCTGAGCTGCAAGGAAAGCCCAAGCATACTGGAGTGGGTAGCCTATTCCTTCTCCAGTGGATCTTCCCAACCCAGGAATTGAACCAGGGTCTCCTGCATTGCAGTTGGATTCTTTACCAAATGAGCTATCAGGGAAGTCCATAAATAAAAGCCCATAAAGTGAATCTGAAGCACAGAATAAACCAGAGTAAAAGTATACTTACTCATCTTTTGCTAATCATTTTGTCTCCCTTTTCTCCTCTTTCTTCTACTCCACCGCAACCACCCCCACACCTCCCTACACCCCATAGCTACCATTCTGAAGTGAACAGTCTGATAAAAGACTCTGTCTTAAAAAAAGTTTTGCTTTTTTTTTTTTTTTTGTAAAGCAGCGGAATGCCTTCTTCAGAGGTCAGACATGTAACTTTTATTCAAGGTACAGAACAGTAGGAAGTGAGGGCAATCATATTTAGATAAGTGTATGTCTTCCTTAACATCATTCAGATTTAAATTTAAAAACGCACTGTTATAATCATATGAAACAAGTGTATAACTGCATCAATTTCACCCCACTATAATATGCACTCAAAATAGAAGATTCTAAATCTTCTGAATTTTACCATAGCCAGAACAACTCTTACTTCTTTCATATCCCTCTCTCCTAGTGCTTCCAGTACTGTTTTTTAAGATTCAACTGTATGCTTATTTGTTGTAACAGTCCCTTGTGGATATTTTGGCCTGATTCCTTTTGTCTAGGTCCTTGCAATAGAGAACTAATTTGTATAATATAAAATATCATAGATCATGTCTCTCTATATTCTGTCTGGTATTAATAAAACTTGGAAAGTCTCATTTCTTATTATGTTATCATTATTAAATATTGCTTTCTCTCTCCTCTTAGTTTTTTAAATCTCTAGTCAGCATTGTCTTTTAATGTCAGTCCTTTCTTCATAGTAACAGTTGGTGAATGCTCAGATAATCTCTAATGATTTTTTGGTAAGTGAATTGGCTGGCTGCTGCAAGATTTTAACAAAGGATTAGCAGGAGTCAGGGTCCCCATCAAGTCCTGCTTATTCCTGTTCCCTTGTCTTCAAATCTTATGGGTTTTGTTAGACTGCTGCCCCAACTTGGGAAAGAATTTGAAACGGTTGCTGTAAAAGAAGAGGAAGATTTTATTTTGAATTACCTATTGAAGCTTTCTTTTTAAAGATTTTCCTCTTGGAATTTTCCTGCGTGGAAGAATCACTTCGTTTACTGTGCTGCTTCTTGACTGATTGGTTGACTTCAATTCTAAATGCTTCCTCTGCATCGACAGATAGTAGAAAATTTTCTTTTTTAAGAAATGGAGTTTTAGCTCCATCTGGGTAGCCTTCCTGTTTTGGAACTACGAGATATCTAAAAGTTTTGAACTTTTTCATAACTTCTCTCTTGGCATCACCGATCAGTTAGCTAATTGTACCTTTTATTCAGAGAGATCTTATATGAATCCTTTTTCTGGCTAAATGATTCCTCAATAAGACCTTAACTTTTTTGTAAAATAGGGATGCTAATACCAGACACATAATAATTTTAGAAAGACCGAACATTGTATCAGGCACAGGAAAGTGTTTCTAGTAAAAGGATGTCCTTCCAATTTCCTCCGTTAAATTGGGGTCATCACTGTTTCCAACACCACATTCGGTGCATGCATCAGTCAAGATGAGTCAGATTATGCCAGAGGAACAAACAACTTCCAAATCCGAGGGTTTTAAAACACTCAACATTTACTGCGTATTCATGCTACTGCCCATCGTGGAGAGCTGGGTCTCTACTCCATGAGCTCCTTGCTCAGGGATCCAGCTGATGGGGCTCTGTTCTCTGCAGTGTCCCTGTGGCTGCAGCAGAGAGAAGGGAAGATGCAGAATCACAGTCAAGGTCCTAAATAATTTTGCCCAGAAGTGATACACATCACCTTCACTGATGCTTTATCAGTTGTAGCCACATGGTTGGCCATGCCTAACCTAAGAGGGCCGGGAAGTGAAAGATTTCTGTGTACTCAGAGAAAGGAAGTGTGTGTTAGTCACTCCAGGCAGGCTCCTCTGTCCATGAGGATTATCCTGGCAAGAATGCTGGAGTGGGTTGCCATGGCCTTCTCCAAGGGAAATTCCCCACCCAGGGATCGATCCTGGGTCTCCCACCTTGCAGGCAGATTCCTTACCAGCTGAACCACTAGGGAAGGGAAGAGAGCCACATACATTGTGAAGCAACATTAATGTCTATTATCAGTGAAAGTAAAAGTGAAAGTCACTCAGTCATGTCTGACTCTTTGTGACCCCATGGACTATACAGTCCATGGAATTCTCCAGGCCAGAATACTGGAGTGGGTAGCTGTTCCCTTCTCCGGGAGATCTTCCCAACCCAGGTTGAACCCAGGTCTCTGGCACTGCAGGCGGATTCTTTATCAGCTGAGCCACCAGGGAAGCCTGTCTATTAAGTATCTCCTTTTTCTTCTTTCTGAGCTCAAAAATAAGATCTCCCCTTACTGACATTCTTATACTCTAGATGCTACAAATGGATGTTTTGGTTTGTAAATGACATACAGTGAAGCCAGGGTGCATGATTCTGTTTTTTATATTCTTTCTTGAAATTACTTGAGAGGATGCAAGGTGGATGGTTGGCACTTGTCTGTGCAGATAGTCTCCTAGATATTTGGGTTGGCTACTCATAACAAGTGCTTCTTTCAGAGGGAAAGAGGGGCTGGAGAGTAAGAAAATCAAAATAATATCATTTAAAATATATTTTTTCTTAATCACAAAAATAATACATTGAAGAGACAAAGGCAAATACCTCAATCTATGTAAACTGGCACCGTAAATGGCTCATTCTTTGTGTGGAATTCTTTTTGAAGCTCAGTCTATCATTCAAAATTAAATAGAAATTCTCATTTTTTCTCTGTAACTTAAAGAATAATGAAAGGGTCTAATCCAACCTTTATAAGAACATTCCCATTCTCCCAAATTATCACATACTCAGATACACTAGAAACTTTCATTCAACAAACCCTCAAATTTTGCACATGAAAACTTTCTTCTCTCTCTTTTCTCTATACCCTATTATCATTATGTACATCATCTTAACCTTTAAGCAACCTTATTCTTTTACATTTCCTGTTTTTCCCCTTATTCAAATTTTCCACAACACAGAAAACTCCTATAACTAACCAAAGTATGGGCTATGTCCTATGGTGACACAAAACCCCCAATATTTCAGTGGCTTCATATAGGAACTTATTTCTTGCTCATGAAAAGTCCAGTGCAAATTGGGTAGCTTTACTCCAAGCAGTGATATGGAGGGTTCTTTTATCAAGGGGTTCCTTGATACCGTCTATTTCTAGACTAAGTCTCAAGTAGGTAGGAAGTTGGGAAGGCAGAATAATAAGCTAGGGATTTTGAGAGAAATTACATGACTTCTGACCACATTCTAGAAATAATCTAATGTCGTTTTAAGGGAGTTCTAACATGCCTGTAAGACGTTAAAATGTAGACTGTAAGGGAGGCTGGAAAATGGGATTCTCTTTTGAGAAAAGGAAGGGAAACATGATGGGAAGGGTATAACCAGTTTAGCTCAAAGCCAGAGAGCAAAAGTCTTTCTTTCTTCTCAAAGTAACTACCAACAATTAATATGACCTCCAAGTTCCCTTTCACTTGTTATATTTTATATTATGACATTACATTTTTTCTTGGAGTCTTATAAAAGAAATCATCAAAAAGTTTCTGTGTTTTAGGCAAGTGTAAACAGGGTGTAAACTAAGTTTAAATCTCATTAGACAAATATTAATTCAGTTATGGAGTTTGGGCGGGAGTTCTAATTATATTAAGTATTTGTCTACCAAGAGCTGAAACTCAGCGCTAACTTGCTTTAGCAAAACATAAGCACTGCAGAGGAACAAAGCTGCATGTAAGGCTGGATCCAAGGAGTATACACTGTCATCAGACCTCCCTCTCTCTTGATTTTTTAAGGTTTTTAGGTCAAGATATTTCTAAGATTCATTTATGTAACCCCAGTGAAAAGAGAGTACATTTCTCAGTAGACCTAATAGAAGTTTCCTAGGGAGAATTCTGTTCAGGATGGACCATATACCCATCCTTAGGCTAATGGAAATTGGATTGTATGATTGCCTTGGCCTGGTTACATCTATAAGTGGGTGAAACAGCCTTATGTGAGTCACAGGAAATGGATGCCTACTAAAAAATAACAGATTTACAATGGATGGCTGAATTCTATCCGGGCCTTTCTTTGCATAAATGAGGAGGGGAAAGGGATACTGATTCCACTTTTTTGTTTCAAAATCATTTACAGTAAAATTTTTTGTCTATGTCACATGGCTTGTGGGATCATGCTAGCTAACTAAATTGAATGAAAGAAATTCCTATATTATGAAGATTTTGTCTTAGTAATAGCTCATAGCTGTCTTTGGAAAGAAGTATCTAGCACCTGTACTGAATGTTGAATGTTCTTTCTTTGAATCTCTTATTTAAAGTTGGAAAATGAGAATCTCACCATTGGTCACCAATGGTGATGACCTTCTGTTCACATCTAGTATGCATATGTTCAAATTTGGCCAAAAGAGTAAAACCAGATAGCAGCCAAGGTAACTTCAATAATGGTTTATCCAGAAGAGTTTACTGATACTTACACAGCATTCAAAACTCTGTGTAAGGAGCTGGGGGAAATAGTAGTTCCTGCCATCAGGAAGCTTATGTTCCAGCCAGAAGACAGATGTCAAGAAAGGAAAAGAGAACAGGCAGTGGAAATTCTTGAGAAAGGAAAGAGGAAGGATTATTTGTTAGAGCAAAAAGAAAACCAGTGTGACCGTAGCACCGCATCAGGATGAGGCTGGAGAGGCAGCCGGAGGCAAATCATGCCGTCTAATAGGTCACATTGAGAGATACTTAGCTTATCTACAATAAAGTGGGGAGGTTGAAGGAATTTTAATAAGGGAGAGACATAATAATGCATCTTTTCAAAAGATTACTCTAGCTTTTATGTGAAAATGGTTGGAAGAGAAAGAGAAAAAGTGCAGAAATCATAGTTAAGAGACTGGCAAGGAAAGATGGTGGCTGGAGTACAGTGGGAGAAAAGAGATGTAGAGTCATGATCTTGAGGATGAGTTTGGGAGCACTGGCATGATGAAATCTACATCTCTGCTGCCTGTGATGAGGATTCTTCGGGCCACCCAAGCCAGAACCTAGCCCCAGGTTTACAGGATGGAGGGTAGTAGAAGCGTCTGGATGAGGCACTTTGTTTACAAATGAGGGAGCTCAGGACTAGCCAGCTATGTGTCTTCTTTGAGCCTCAAAAATCATGAGACCAAATCAGGGCAAAAACGGAAAACCAATATGGCATTGTGCCCACCATGTGTGCCGTTGCTCTTACCCCTTCCCACCCTACCAGATCCTTCTCTTCCATAGACCTGACATGATGGCACCTGCCCTAGATTCTAGATACACATGACCAACCCAACTTACTCTTCTTCTTCCCTGTCACTTGTTATGCTCTTGGTAACTTTTTATTTCTACAGTTAATTTAGGAGAATTACGCCAGCAAGTAACTCTATCAAGCCATGTTTGTAAGCATAAAGTTGCTATGTGAAGACAAGGAAAATTGTTTTTCCATGTGAAAAGGAGGTATTTTCCCTGGGGCACTAAGATGCCTTTTATTGCTTTATTAGGTGTGACACATGGCTGTGAGTGGACAGTGATAAGAAAATAAAAGATATCTATGGATTTTTCAGAAAGAAGATTGTAATAATGGTCCCTTCTTTTTTTCTAACTAAGATGAAGAATAAAACATAATGAAACAAAAATCATGGAGAGAGAATGTAAAATGAAAAGGGAGAGTTAACTCTGGTAGAATTTCTTTCTGAAAGGAGGAGATTAGATTACAGAGCATAGCTTTGAAATGAATATGTAGATTTTTGTTTCAGTGTAGAAGCCATTATGGAAGAATTAATTTACTCCTTTTTTGAGATCTTTCTTTCATTCAGTTTTATGGAGATAAAATTGGCATAAAGCACTGTATAAACTTAAAATATACAGTATAATGATTTGACATACATACATCATGAAATGATTACACTATTATTTACTCCTTTTAAAGCTTAATTTTTATACTCAGTACTTATCTATAACAGTTCTGTACTTTCTCATTGCCAGATAATCATTCCAGACATCAGAGTTTGTTTTTTTCCCCCAGAGTTTCTATGTAAATTGAATTCATTGGTGGAAGAAACATACAATAACTAATTTGATTCTGTCGACCAATATAGGCAATTTTCCATTAGAATTATGTTCCTAATAAAGAGATGAAAATTACGAATCTCACTAGTTAAATTAAAAAACTGTTCCAATATCCTGGCAAGTTTATTTCAAGGCTTGTTTCTGCTTGTTGTACGTGGCAGTCACAATAATGCTATGCAGCAGCATCTGTCTCCAGGTATACTGGGAGGAAGCTTTGGGGAAGGAGTGTGGCTCACATGAGAAGACGAGTTCAAAGCTCTTGTCCTAGGTCTGACTTGGGGACTGAATGACTTCGGCCAATTACCTTGATCAGTCTGCATCTCAGTTCCCTCTTTTAAAAATCAGGAGTTTCTTTCCTGTCCAAATCAGTGTGATAAATGCCAAATCAGTTGTGTATTTCAATTCAAGAGAAAATAATACTGAAAATGAAAAGTGCTCTCTCTGCTCTGCTCTGCTAAGTCGCTTCAGTCGTGTCCAACTCTGTGCGGCCCCATGGACGGCAGCCCACCAGGCTCCCCCGTCCCTGGGATTCTCCTGGCAAGAACACTGGAGTGGGTTGCCATCTCCTTCTCCAATGCATGAAAGTGAAAAGTGAAAGTGAAGTCGCTCAGTCATGTCTGACTCTTCGCGACCCCATGGACTGCCGCCCACCAGGCTCCTCCATCCATGGGACTTTCCAGGCAAGAGTACTGGAGTGGGGTGCCATTGCCTTCTCCAGAAAAGTGCTCTAAGAAAGGTATTTAGTGATGAGAGAAAAGGCAAAGTAGATTTTGAATTTCCTTTGTAAAATTCTATCCATTGACTTGTTCATTGGTGCCAGAATGTTAGGTTAGAATGATGGGCTAGGAATCTAGAGTATATATATATATATATATATATATGTGTGTGTGTGCTAAGTGGCTTCAGTCATGCCCAACTCTTTGCTACCCTAGGACTGTAGCATGCCAGGCTCCTCTGTCCATAGAATTCTCCAGGCAAGAATACTGGAGTGGGTTGTCATGCCCTCATCCAGGGGATCTTCCCGACCTAGGGATCAAACCTGCATCTCTTACGTCTCCTGTCTTGGGAGCTGGGTTCTATATATATGTTTATCAGGAAGAGTTTTTTGTTGATTTTAATCAATATTAAATCCATGGGGCATTTTGGATGTAGGCAAAATAAATTTTTAAGCATACAGACAACAAACTTGCTTTATAATTTTTATTAGAAGATCTCAATGTAAAGGAAAGAGCATTCCTTCATTTTCATTCTCTAAAACAGTTTTCCTAAAGTGTATTTCAGAGAACAATAGTTCTTCAAAACATTCTGCAACATGAAGTACCCATGATCAAATAAGTTAGAGATATTCAGAAACTCTGATGGCATTTTAAATGCTCTGAGATCTCCTGTAATATAGTCTTATAAATGTATAAGAATCAATGTATTCATGAAGGTTTTGTTCTTATATTTTTGTATTGATATAAAAAAAGATATTTATAATTTTGGAATGTGGTGTTCTCGTGTCTCTCAATTTCCCCAACATTTCACCCGCTGACTCCCCTCTCCACTTCAGGCTTTACCTGGAGAAACAAGGAGCTTGGGCAGAGACCAAACAAACTTTTATTAAAGTGCTGCCATGGTGTGCAAATAAGAAACAGTTGACAAAAAACTGAGAAAACATACAGACTGATCTTTCTACAAACGGATTTAATTTTTAATAAATTGGCGTGCTCTCAGAAATAGGGCTTCGCTGGTGGCCCAGCAGTAAAGAGCCCACCTGCCAATGTGGAAGGCGCCGTTCGATCCCTGGGTCAGGATGATCCTTTGGAGAAGGGAATGGCAACCCCCTCCAGTACTTCTACCTAGGCAATCCCGTGGACAGAGGAGCCTGGTGGGCTACAGTACATGTGGTCACAAAGAGTAGGACAAGACTTAGTGATGAACAACAATCAGAAATATGACCAAAATGCTCCAGCACGACGGGAGGGACCCAGCAGTTGTAGCATGCTCCAGGGGCTGAGTCCTGAGGTGATCTGATGGCAGGGGCTGGAAACATGGGCAGCTGAAGCCAAGGGGCAGGCAGAGGATAAGTCTGAGTCTCAGAGCTTCTAGGTGCTAGTGATAGTCACGATGGTGACAAAGTATATCAGCAAGGAGACTGGAATTCCTTCACTGTACAGAGAGGACACGCCCCAAATTCTACAAGCTCTAGAACATTAGCTGGAGAGCCATCAAAGCCTCCATAGAGAGGTTGGGAGAGATTAATTACACTTCACCCAGAGGCCAGTGGGAACTGGCAGAGAAGAGTCCTTTTTCCTGAAGCCTAACCTTATGAATCCAGACATTATCGTGGGAAGGAGATGGGGAGAGGATTCTTTGAGAGGGTAGAAAGATTCTTGATAGTGAATTTGAACTTTGGTTTAACTGAATATTTACGTAAAAGCTTGTGTTAATCCAGTAAAATCAAAAAGTCTACCAGCACATGTATATTGATATTGGAAGAAATAGTTGGACTTTAAGCTGCTTAATGCCCAGCATGTAATTCCTAAGATAGAGCCTCATATTCTATAAGCCTAAAATATATATTTGCTGACTCTGATAAAAGAGTTCAAAATGAATTTCTAGATATAGAAGGCAACCAGCTACTTTTGATCAGGCTGATTTTTTTCCTAGCTACTGAGCCAAGTATTTTGAGAAACTTCAGGGTTGCTTTCCCATGTCTCATTCTTTGAAGCAGTGTTAGGCAGTCCATTCTGACAGTAGGTAAAAGACATTTCCTCAGACGATAGACCAAATGGCCGCATGGATTACTTGTATATGAAAAACAAAAGCCAGACAATCCCTATGTAAAAATACTTTTAAAAATTTTATGAAACTAATAATTTTTATTAAGGAACCAAAAAGATTAGTATTTTTCTTTTTTATTATGGTATAACTGTGCGTTTTTGCTTGCCATAGAGAATAACTTCATTACCTGCTAGTTCAGTTCTGCAGTGTACTTCCACATCCTGATGGCAGGGTTTTAACCGTTACTCAACTGCTTACTAAGGATGTCCTCTGACATTACTGGGATATTCCACCTTCTAATAAACTTTCCTACCATGTGGTGTTATTACCAAAGTGACTGGTAAACAGCTATCTCTTGAAGTTTGTATTTGTATACTTTTTCCCTGGATGTCTCAGCCTTTTCTGGTTTCTCTCAAAATCCCAACTCTGTAACACTGCCAACAGTGGTGTGCTGTCTGTAACAGCTGAAAACAATGTGGAGTTTCTAAAGCTCCTCTCTGTCCAGAATTTCAAGGGTTAAAATAGGATCATCTCAATTGCCACAAGGCAAGTGACTCTCAACCTCAACTGCACATTAGAATCACTTGGGAAGCTTTGAAACTGCAGCTGATTATAATGCATAGCTGGGGTTAAGAACCAAAGTTAAAATAAATCTACTCCAAGCAGAAATTTGCAAGACAGGAACCACTGAACTTTAAGGGGAGATAAATCCTTCTCTCTTCCTTCCTCTGTGTACATCTTCCTTGTTCTCCCTCCTCCCTCTGTGCCACAATGTCTTTGTGGATGGAGAACACCATCCGGAAGCATGCCTCTGTGTGGCTGTGCCATCTCTGGGGGCAGAGGAGGGAGGGATGGTGAAGAATGAGGGTGGAAAAGTGTTGGGGGTGAGTAGGGCAAGATTATGACAGCAGACTAGACTGAAGCCTCTGTCTTTCTACCCACCATGAGAGGATGATTTCAAAGTGAGAGGAAAGGATGTAAATCTGAAGAACTGAATGATAAAGTAGGGAGTCAGACGGTAGTTGTGACCAGTAGGTGGGTCAGAAAGGTGACCTGTAGTGGAGAGGTCACCATGGTCCTGTGATGTGCTGAGGAAGCTTTTGAAGTGGTCCTATTTCAACAACTGAACATGGCCCTGGGCAGATCATCCCTTGGAGCACTGCAACTTGAAGTAGAGAAGCCACAGCCCCCTTGGATTGTAGGGTGAACATCAAGGGAGTTCCGGTGGCCTGACTAGGGAGCACAAGGTATCCAACCCCTGAATCTCCTGATCTCACCCCTTCCTCTGCCTCCTGCCACACTATGTAAGGGCATTAAAGGTTTGGAAAAGCTCATTGAAAATGTGAAGAATAGGAAGGTTCTTTGAGAGGAAAATCATCTGTCCTCCTCGGCCGCTTGAAGTCCCCAGAGGTGGATAAGTAGGAGCTACACTTTGCTCCCCAGCCTTCTGCCAGCTTGTATGGCTGATACCCCCAAGGAAAATGGGTTCTCAGAAATAATAACCAGACATATGAAGAACACAACCACTTTCTAAAGGAGAGTAAATTAGTGATTTGTGCTAGATAAGCAGGATTAATGAAACAGATTGAACAGAAATTTAAAATGAACATGATAAATTTCCTCCAAAATAAATGAGAAATAGAAATGTGAAGTTTTATGGGAAATAATTGGTATGAAGTATATTGTAATAGAGATAAAAATTGAAACAATGGGCTAAATATTAAAAAGAATATAATTCAAGTATGTTAATGAGCTGGTCAAAGACTTCTTTCAAAGGGCATCAGAAGGAAAAAAGAGGATATTTCCTCAAAGAAAAGTTAACAAACATAGTGATAAAAAGGAAAGTATGGAGATCTATATATTATTATACAGCAAATATGTGAAAAAACGAAGAGCCAAACATTTCCAGGGTCAAACAGGATAGAAAAAAGAAATATCTCATAAAAACAGATTACCATGAAATTTGAAAACATCAAAGAGAACATTCTTAAAGTTTCTAGAGAGAAAGGGCAAAACATTTATAAAGAAAACAGATTAAGATTGATATAAAACTTTGGAAGAGAGACAAAGAGAAGAGGAAGATAATGAAGTAATATTTCCTAGGTGCTGATAAAGAAAAACTTTGAACTTAGAATTTTATATCCAATAATAATAATTTAACTTTGAATTGCTATAAAGATATTTATTCTCAGTTACATAAGCCTCAGAAGTGCAAATATGAAAATATTTTTGTAGGAAGTTTAACAGCCGAGAGAAAAATTAATCCAGGAAGAATCTGGGCAATCAATGGGAAAGGGAAGATGGATAAATAATTTAGTAAAGATTTACAGGAACCACAGAATATATTAATGACCTTCAGTTCAGTTCAGTTCAGTCGCTCAGTCGTGCCCGACTCTTTGCAACCCCATGAATCGCAGCATGCCAGGCTTCCCTGTCCATCACCAACTCCCAGAGTTCACTCAGACTCATGTCCATCGAGTCTGTGATGCCATCCAATCATCTCATCCTCTGTCGTCCCCTTCTCCTCCTGCCCCCAATCCCTCCCAGCATCAGAGTCTTTTCCAATGAGTCAACTCTTCTCATGAGGTGGCCAAAGTACTGGAATTTCAGCTTTAGCATCATTCCTTCCAAAGAAATCCCCGGGTTGATCTCCTTCAGAATGAACTGGTTGGATCTCCTTGCAGTCCAATGTCCTTGCAGAACTATCAATAAGACAGAGGAAATTGGGGTGGGGAGAGTCTTCTTTGAAGGGAAGATGGAGGTATGAAGTTTAAGAAATTAATCTTCAAACAAGTAGAAGAAAATTTGATGCCTTTAAAGAAGTTAGAAAAAGAGAAAACATTATAGATATATAGAAAATTAAAAATAATATGGTAGAAGTAACTTCTGGTATAATAGTCATAAAGCCAAATACAAATAATGGTTTAAAACAGTGTTTCAGATCAGAAAAAAGTATAGGACTAGCAGTTATAATGTATGCTTAAAACACTACCATGTATAGAATAGATAGCTAGTGGGAAGCTACTGTATAGCTCAGGCAGTTCAGGTTGGTGCTCTGTGATGACCTAGTGGGGTGTGATGGGTGGGTGGGAGGGAGGCTCATGAGGGAGGAGTTATATGTATGAAAAGTGAAAGTGAAGTTGTTCAGTCATATCCGACTCTTTGTGACCCTGTGGACTATAGCCTACCAGGCTCCTCCGTCCATGGGATTCCCCAGGCAAGAGTACTGGAGTGGGGTGCCATTTCCTTCTCCAGGGGATCTTCCAGACCCAGGGATTGATCCTGGGTCTCCCACGTTGGAGGCAGACGCTTTAATCTCTGAGCCACCAGGGAAGACTTATACGTACGTTTTATGTGTACATATGACCGATTCACAGTGTTGTATGGCAAAAACTAATACAACATTGTAAAACAATTATATTTAAAAAAACAAACCCTCAAAACACCCTCAGAAGTTTACGGAACACTGAAATAAATAGATTAAAAATGGCATATCACAAAAATATGAACAGTAATTTTTGTGTTAGAGTAAATTCAGGGATTAAAAAGTTATTGAAAAGAGTCATTAAATAATGATTATAAGGATAAGGATACATAAAATCATTAACATACCTTAAAACACATGAGTCATAAGGTTATTGGCCAAAAATTTCATTTGGGTTTTTCCATAAGATGTTATGGAATAGCAATAGCCCAATTCTAGGAGAAAGAGATAAATTACTAATTATAGCTAGGATGTCAATAAATACCTCTTAGAAATTGATAAGCAATTATATAAAGTATAATTAAAGACAAAAAATATTTTTATATATATATACATGTATATATTCTTTTTTTGCATTCTCTTCCATTGTGGTTTATATCAGGATACTGAATATAGTTCCCTGTGCTACACAGTAAAACCTTATTTATCCATTCTATATGTAATAGTTTTCCTGTTTATCCATTCTATATGCAATAGGTTTCATCTGCTAACCCCAAACTCCCAGTCCACCCCTCTTACCCCCACCATCCCCCTTCAAGTCTGTTCTCCACGTCTGTGAGTCTGCTTCTGTTTCGTAGATAGAGTTATGTCATATTTTAGCTCCCATGTATAAGTGATATCATACAGAATTTGTCTTTATCTTTCTGACTTACTTCACTCAGTATGACAATCTCTAGTTCCATCCATGTTGCTCCAAATGGCATTATTTCATTCTTTTTTATGGCTGAGTATTTTTCTATTATATATATATATATATATATATATATATATATATATATATATATATATATATATATATCACATCTTCTTTATCTATTCATCTGTTGATGGAGATTCAGGTTGTTTCCATGTCTAGGCTATTGTGAATAGTACTGCTGTTAACACAGGGATGCCTGCATCTTTTTGAATTATAGTTTTTCTGGGTATATGCCCAGGAGTGGGATTGATGGAGCATATGGTAATTCTATTCTAGTGTTTTGAGGAACCTCCATACTGTTTTCCACAGTGGCTGTATCAATTTATATTCCCACTAACAGTGTAAAAGGGTTCCCTTTTCTCCACACCCTCTCCAGCGTTTCTTATTCATAGACTTTTTAATGATGGCCTTTCTGACCAGTGTGCGACAGTATCTCACTGTAGTTTTGAATGGCATTTCTCTAATATTTAGTGATGCTGAACATCTTTTGATGTGTCTATCTGGCCATCTGTATATCTTCTTTGTTGTGTGTGTGTGTGCTCCGCTGCTCAGTTGTGTCTGATTCTTTGCAATCCCATGGACTGAGGCCCTCCAGGCTCCTCTGTCCATGGAATTTCCCAGGCAAGAATATTGGAGTGGGTTGCTATTTCCTACTCCAGGGGATCTTCCTAAACTAGGAATCAAACCCACGTCTCTTGAGTCTCCTGCATTGTCATACAGATTCTTTACCATTGTGCCACCTGGAAAGCCCTGTGTCTTCTTTGGGGCTTCTGAAGACCTTCTATTTAGGTTTTCTGCCCACTTTTCAGTTGAGTTGTTGTTGTTGTTGTTATGTTTTTGTTGTTTTGTATAAGCTGTTTAGTGTATTTTGGAAGTTAAGCCCCTGTCTGCTGCATTATTTGCAAGTGTTTTCTCCCATTCCATAGGTTGTCTTTTTGTTTTGTTGATGGTTTCCTTTGCTGTGCAGAAGTCTGTGAGTTTAGGTCCCATTTGTTTATTTTTGTTTTTACTATTATTACCTTGGGAGACTGACCTAAGAAAACATAGGCAGATTTATATCAGAGAATGTTTTGCCTATTTTTTCTTCAAGGAGTTTAACGTATCATATCTTACAAGTCTTTAAGCTATTTTGAGTTTATTTTTGTGTATGGTGAGAGGGTGTGTTTTAACTTCATTGATTTACAAGCAGCTGTCTGACTTTCCCCTGCACCAATTGCTGAAGAGACTCTTTTCCCATTGTATATTCTTGTCTCTTGTCGAAGATCAATTGACCGTAGGTGTGTGGGTTTATTTTGATGCTCTCTATTCTATTCCACTTGTGCACATTTCTGTTTTTGTGCCATTACCACACTGTTTTGATTACTATAGCTTTGTAGTATTGTCTGAAGTGTGAGAGGTGGAAAGGTGGACTGTGGGCACAGAGACTTCCTTCCAAAGAGCACAGAGTGTGGAAATGGATGGGAAAGAGTTATTTTACAGTGAAGAAATTTGACAAACACTGCTTCAGCCAATTATTAAAGGTAAATATCAACAGTGCTAAGTCATGCTAATAGCAAGGATGCAAGAAAACTGTTATGTTACTTCTGTGGTCTTCCTCCTGAAAACCCATAACCCCAGTGTAATCAGGAGAAAAACATCAAATTCCAGTTGGAGGAGATTCTGTGAAATAGTACTCAAAACTGTCAGTCATCAGAAACAAGGAAACATTGAGAAACTATCACAGCTAGGAGAAACCTAATAATGCATGATTGAATATAATGTGGTACCCTGGATGGTATCTTAGCACAGAAAAAGTATAGCAGGTAAACACTAAGGAAATATGAACAAAGCATGAGCTTTAGTTAATAATGATTTATGAATATTGTTTCATTAATTGTAACAAATTATAAGATGTCAGCAACAGGGGAAATTGGATGTATGGTATAGGGAGCCCTCTGTATCATCTGTGCAATTATTCTCTAAATCTACTCAGATATTAGTTAGTTTTGCATTAACTGGTTACAATTAAAAAAACTTTAATACACCAGGCATAGAAGGGTTAAATCATTTTTCAAAGATATAGAGAAGTGACAGAACTGAATTTCATGTCCTCTTTCTTGAATACAGTATATATTCTAGTATATTGTATTACCTCATACATAATATAATGATGATAGAAATGAATCAAAAACATCAAAAAGTCTCTCAAAATAAAAATGTTAAAAGTCACTATTTAGATTAAATAGTTTCTAGTCCTCCCTCCTAATGCTTCCTGAGTCCCCACCATTCTCCCATCTGAGGTGCCACAGTACTTGTGCTTACCTCTAGAGTATCACTTTACATTTCACACATAACATTCTAATGCTTACTTACACATCCCTCCTTCCCCTTAGATTGCCATGTCTTCAAGGGCAATGGCCAACTATTATTTACTTGTGTATCACGCAGCTGAATACATGGTAGACACTCCATGAAATGTTATTGAATGAACAACTTAGAAGGAAAGGAAGACGTTATCTAAAACCACCTGGGCTTAAAGATTGAAACACTACATTGAAACAAAGATGGAAGTTGAACTACATCTTCCTAATCCATTCCTCTACTGATGGACATTGAGGTTGTTTCCAAGCCCTATTGTAAATAATGGTGCTATGAACATTGGGATGCATGTATCTGAGATTGGGATTGATACATATACCCTACTGATACCATGTATAAAATAGATAACTAATGCGAACATACATATAGCACAGGGAACTCTACTTAACACACTGTGGTGACCTGAATGGAAAGGAAGTCCAAAAGAAAGGGTATATAAATAAGTTATTGTTCAGTTGCTAAGTCTTGTCCAACTCTGCAACCCCACAGACTGCAGCATGTCAGGCTTCCCTGTCCCACCATCTCCTAGAGTTTGCTCAAATTTATGTCCATTGAGTCAGTGATGCCTTCCAACTACCTCATCTTCTGTCATCCCCTTCTCCTCTTGCCTTCAGTGTTTCCCAGCATCAAGGTCCTTTCCAATGAGTCGGCTCTTCTCATTAGGTGGCCAAACTATTGGAACTTCAGCATCAGTCCTTCCAATGAATATTCAGAGTTGATTTCCTTTGGATTAACTACTTTGATATCCTTGCTGTCCAAGGGATTCTCAAGAGTCTTCTCCAGCACCACAGTTCAAAGGCATCAGTTTTTTGGTGCTCAGCTTTCTTTATGGTCCAACTCTCACATCTGTACATGACTACTGGAAAAACCATAGCTTTGACTATACTGACCTTTATCAGCAAAATACTCTTTAATACACTGTCTAGGTTCATCATACCTTTTCTTTGAAGGAGCAGGCATCTTTTAATTTCATGGCTGCAGTCACCATCCACAGTGATTTTGGAGCCCAAGAAAATAAAGCCTTTCATTGTTTCCATTGTTTTCCCCATCTATTTGCCATGAAGTGATAGGACCAGATGCCATGATCTTAGTTTTTTGAATGTTGAGTTTCAAGCCAACTTTTTCACTCTCCTCTTTCACCTTCATTAAGAGGTGATATGATGATATCATCTGTATATCTGAGGTTGTTGACTTTTTCTCCCAGCAACCTTGATTCCCTCTTGTGATTCATCCAGCGTGGCATTTCACATGATGTCCTCTGTGTAGAAGTTAAATAAGCAAGGTCGTAATATACAGCCTTGACATACTCCTTTCCTGATTTTGAACCAGTCAGTTGTTCCATGTCCAGTTCTAATTGTTGCTTCTTGACCTGCATACAGGTTTCTCAGGAGATATGAGGTGGTTTGGTATTCCCATCTCTTTAAGAATTTTCCACAGTTTGTTATGATCCACATAGTCAAAGGCTTTAGCATAGTCAATGAAGTAGAAGTAGATGCTTTTCTGGAATTCCCTTGCTTTTCTACGGCCCAGTGGATGTTGGCAATTTGATCTCTGGTTACTCTGCCTTTTCTAAATCCAGCTTACACATCTGAAAATTCTCAGTTCACATACTGTTGAAACCTAGCTTGAAGGATTTTGAAAATTACCTTGCTAGCATGTGAAACGAGAGCAGTTGTATGGTGGTTTGAACATTCTTTGGTATTGCTCTTCTTTGGGTTTATGTCTATGTATTGCTGATTCATTTTGCTGTACAGTAGAAACTAACACAAGATTGTAAAGCAACTATACTCCACAAAAATAAACTTTAAAAATATTGAAGCATCAAATCATAAGTCCTTAAACAGAAGATAAAAAGGAGTCCATATATGACCTAGGTGAGACCTGAAATCAAAAGTAAAGAAATTTTTACTGTTTTTGTTTGAGCTCAACTGAGAAAATAATTTGCCCTTTGCTCTCTGACTGGGTAAATAGAAAGGCCAACAAGGACAGCTGCAAGGCATTTCAAATGATACTGGAAAAGATTCTATCACTTGAGTTGTTGTGAAAATATATCTAGATGACCAGTCAAGGCCTAAATGAGTGGGCTGAGAGCTAAAGCACAAAACATACAAATGATTTCTTTACAGTCAATCCACACAGACTCTCTGTAGAAAGTAATTTTCATCAAGGACACCATATAACCTTCAGTCAATCCCCCACATTTAAATACGTTCAAAGAATCTGGCATGCATTAGATAACTATATCAGCAACAATTGGATGAAAACTTAAATATTTAAATGCTTAAGGAAACAGATGATTTTTTTGTCCAAATTTTCTTCTCACAGTATTTTAAAAGAATCTTGATTCAAAAGAAGTAAAAAGAAAAATTTCCCTCCAGTTCAGTTGGATAAATATTTGTTGGGATTAGAATTTCCACTTTAAACAGAGATATGTTCTTAGAGCATCTCAGTATAAAAGATACCTGGGAAAACTCTTCATTTATTAAAAGTAGTTTCATACTCAATGAACAAAGCTAGCCAAATAGTAAAATAAGACAAGCAAAATAGTAGTAAAGTTGTTCATACTGAGCATTACAGAATGTCAGAAAAATCACTTATAATCTTAGACTAAATTTTACAATATAATGAAAAGAAAATTATACTAGGAGAGAAAATATTAATAACAAAGCTCCCTTTCCTGCCATTGACCTTCATTCAAGTCAGAGTTTAACAAATACTATGTCTTTTACTAGAAATTGGGCTTCCCAGGTGGCTCAGTGGTAAAGAATCCACCTGTAAATGCAGGAGACACAGGTTCAATACCTGGGTCAGGAAGATCCCCTGGAGAAGGAAATGGCAACCCACTCCAGTATTCGTGCCTGAAAAATCCCATGGACAGAGAAGCCTGGTGGGCTACAGTCCATGAGGTCACAAACAGTTGGATATGACTGAGTGATGAGCATGCAAAGAACTACTTTAACACAAAACAGAGTAATGGAAGAATGCAGGCAGTTTCCTATGTTTGGCTCAGAACATTCTTGTTCCATTTATTCTAACATGCCCTTTTATTTCTATTTTTTAAAAAGCTACATGTATTGTTTATGGTACTTAGCCAGTTTGGGTCCTATTTGAATTGTGAAGGCTTCACAGAAAGCATTTAGTAATAAAAGGCAAGTTGGTTAATAGCAAAGTGACACTTTTCTGCTTTGTGAAAGACTATAATAGGAGGATTCCCAGGTCTGTTTGGTTTTTTTCTGTAATAAAACAAAGCTGTATTCTCCCAGATGGAGTTTTCTTCATCTTTCCATTCTCAAATACACCCATCCTTATTTACCTGTGAATCCAGCAGATACGGTAAGCCCCCTACACATGAATCTTCAAGTTGTGAACTTTCAAAGACGCAAATGTACTTTCACATGTGCAGTCACGTTAGTTCATGTGTCTGGTATGCATTGCCACTGCACGCATCCTCTGCAAGTCATTGTACTTTTGTGTGCTTTACTTATAGTACTGTATACAGTATAGTAGTAGACGAGTATTTTTATTTCTAGTCCAGGATGTTCAGAAGGAAGTGTAAAAGCAGTGGTGATGTAGCTGGTACTTCTGAGAAGTGCAAGGCAATGGAAAGAAAAGTGAAAATAATTGAGAGAGTGTAGCGAGGCAAAAAGATAGTAGACATCGCTCATTCTTATAACATGAATCATTCAACCATTGGCACGGTTCTAAAGAATAAGTGCAATATCATGGAACATGTAAAGTCTGCTATGTCAATAATGTTGACAATAATATTGAAACAGCATGGGAAAGTGATGGAGGAAATGGAGAAACTTCTCAGTGTATGGATGCAGGATCAGCATCTAGTCCCGTTCTACTTAATGTTGATTCAAGAGAAAGCTAAAAGCTTTTACAAAGACTTGAAGAAGAGACACAGTGAAGAATCAGAGAGTGCCCCTTGTAATGTCAGCTGTGCTTGGTTTCATCGGTTCAAGGCTAGAGCCAACCTTTACAACGTAAAAGTGGCGAGGCAGCAAGTACAGATATGGTAGCTGCCTGGTTATTGATGAAGTCACATATTTACCATAGCAGTTTTTTAATGTGGATGAGACAGGACTGAACTGGAAGAGGGTGCCAGACCAAAGTTACATCAATAAGGAGGGAAAGTTGATGCCGGGCTAAAGCAGCAAAGGATAAGTAAACTCTGGTGGCAATTCTTCTGGTGATAAGGAGCCAATCCTCTCTTAGTTTATCATCCAGAAAAACCAAGAGCCCTTAAAAACACAGCCAGGGGCTCTCTTCCTGTTGTGTGGAATATTAGACCATTTTCCAGGACTGGTTTTCCCACCACTTTACTCCAGAGGTAGAGAAATATTGCTTGAAGAAGGACATCCCATTCAACATTCTTCTGCTGCTCAACAATACTCTGGGCCACCCTCCATTCATGCATGACTTTCATCCCAATGCCAAAGTACTGTATCTGCCACCGAATATTATGTTGATCATCCAGCCTATGAACCAGGGAGTTATAGCAACTTTCAAGAAATATTATTCACATTACACTGTTTGTCAGGCAATAAAGGTGAGTGACAAATCAGGAACAACCTTGTAACAGTTTTGGAAGAGCTGTAACATATACCAGTCCATAAAAAACATTGACTTTGCTTAGTGTGATGTTATAGTCGTCACCATGAATGGGATTTGGAAGAACCTTTACCCACAATTTGTTCATGATTTTCATGGATTTGAGAAGGTGGAGGAAGAGTCCAAGACTCACTAAGAGTCAGTCTCTTAGTGGCCCTCAGGAAAAATCTGGAGCTAGATCTGTAACAGGATGACCTCATTGACCTTGCTGTGCAACATGAGGAGCTTACTAATGAAGACCTGATGGATTTGGAGGCTCAGAGAGAGGATGAAGAGAGACAAGAGGAAGAAGTAACTGAAGAACCAAAGAGATGCACGATGCAGGAAATGGCAAGGTGGCTTTATTTGAGGAGGCATTGTTAGTTTTTGAGGCACGAAACTCGAATGTAGAATGATACACGAGGGTTGCCACAGATGTTCAGAATGCAGTCTTGCGCTACTCTGTCATTTGTGACAAGAAAAACAAGAACTACCACCCAGACATCACTGGGTCATTTTTGTGAGGGTAAATAGACTTGAATCCAACAAGGAAACAGACTCTGGGTCATCAATGTCAGGCGTGAATGAAATTGCAGCTTGCCCTTCACCTTCTATTGCTAACGATCCTTCAACTCTGCCATCTCTGACCTCGTCTCCCTCCTCCAGCCAGTAACTCTTCCTGCCTTCTGCCTTCACTCAGTGCCAGCCTCTGTATGCCAGCTGTTGTACTGTACTACTATACATTTCAAGGTACCATATTGTAAGATTTAAAATGTTTTCTTTATTTTTTGTGTTTCTCATGTATTATTTGTGTGAAAAGCATTATAAACCTATTCCAGTACAGTGCTATATAGCCAATTGTAACTAGATTAACTTTATTGGACTAAAGAACAATTGGATTTAGGAACACACCCTCGGAACAGTATGTAGAGGACTCATTGTATTTATTTGGCTCTTTTTATGTGCAAGACAGCATGCAAAGTGAGGGCTACTAACTGAGGGGGTGGGGAGGGGGTGGCACAGAAGAGTCAGCATGTTCTAATGGTTACCAGCATGGCCTCAGGAGGAGACCTGCATTCAAATCCTCACTAGCTGTGTAATCTTGGACAAGTTACTTAATCTATTTACATTTCAGTTTCTCCATCTGCATTGCTTATTGTGATGGTTGAACAGATTAATGTACCTCAAAGCACTTAGAAGAGAGTTCTAATCACTAATGCATAATTATGACTATGCATTAGTCATCACTATTCATTTTAAATATATTTTCCAAAATTTTCCCCTTGAGGGGCAGAGTGCACCTTTCCAACTCTGATAACAGGGTTTGTATCAGGGTAGATTAATTTTGAAGGGTAAAACAATAAACTAAAACATTTACTACATTTCTTACAGGGCTGGAAGTCTTTAATTCATGAGTCTCTCTCTGCCCCAGGTACTCTTCAGGATAGAAGCCTTCCAACCCACAGTCTCAGTCCTCTGGTTTCTGATTCAAACCTGACCAACCCATCAGTTATTAAGTTCTTGAGGCGGTCTTCTGGACCTCTGCCTGGTGTGTGACAGGGAAAGACAGGTGCCTGCTGTCTAATCATCAGTCTCCTTCCAGGCAGGCTGAGTAAACATGATGACTTCTGGCTTGGTTTTCTGGCAAGCGCTCTTCTTTACTGGAATTAGAGCTCTAGTCTGAACCAATGAGGTTGTGTCTTCGTTTAGATTTTCCTAGCTCTTTGCCCTGAGAAGGTTGAGCTCTATTTATCAACGCCTTCAACCTCATATTGGGTTCTGCTGTAAACAGATGAAGTCCTGAAATCACTGGCCTTAGCTATCTCTGAGGAGAAATCTCCTCCATTCCACAGGCCCCACACTAGATTGGAGCAGGACAGTCCCCCCCGGGTGACTGTGAATGGATTCTTTGCCCAGTCTTTATCACCATTTCTGCTAGCTTGGTTAATTTCCTCAGTCTTGGTCTTAGGACTGTTGAACTATGATAATCCCTGCACACATACATCGAAACTTCATCATATCAGACTTTTCAAAACAGACAAAACTGTGTAGTGTTGAAATCCTTTGGCATTTAAAAATTAAATGGATAACTTAAATATATAACATGTAAGAATATGGATTCAAAAGTTTCATGACCAGCTCGATGGATTAAATCCTACAAGTAGAATTTAATAAGGGTATTGAGAATTGAGCTTCCCTGGTAGCTCAGCTGGTAAAGAATTCACCTGCAATGCAGGAGACCCCAGGTTGATTCCTGGGTCAGGAAGATCCCCTGGAGAAGGGATAGGCTCCTACTCCAGTATTCTTGGGCTTCCCTGATGGCTCAGATGGTAAAAAATCCACCTTCAATGCAGGAGAACTGGGTTTAATCCCTGGGTCGGGAAGATTGCCTAGAGAAGGGAATGGCTACCCACTCCAGTATTCCTGCCTGAAGAATTCCATGGACAGAGGAGTCTGGCATGCTATAGTCCATGGGGTCACATAGAGTCAGACACGACTGGGCATCTAAGCAAATATACTGAGAATTGGGGCTTCCCAGGTGGCGCTACTGGTAAGGAACCCATCTGCCAATGAAGGAGATGTAAGAGACAAGTGTTTGATCCCTGGGTCGGAAAGATCCCCTGGAGGAGGCCACAGCAACCCACTCCAGTATTCTTGCCTAGAGAAGTCCATGGACAGAGGAGCCTGCCAGGCTAAGTTCCATAGAGTCACAAAGAGTGGTACATGACTGAAGTGACTTTGCAAAGCACAGCACCGCGTTGAGGATTTAGTCTTTCATTTGAATACAAAAATCCAAGTCCATAAATAAGTACAGGGTAAGAGAAATGCCTGTTAACAACATGTGTAAAGAATTTTGAAGTTTTATCTGCCAGTAAATTTAATTCTAGCTTGATGTGTAACTGTATGATCACTGCATGATGGTTCCCAGAGATATTCAAATCTTAATCCCTGGAACCTGTGAATGTTACTTTACATGGACGAGGAACTTTACAGATGCAATTATAGTAAGGATCTTGAGATGGGAAGATGATCCTAGATTACTGAGATGGGCCTTAAATGTAATTAATAAGAAGGATCCCTATAAGAAAGACACAGAAAGAAATTTGACTACAGAAAAGAGAAAATGTGATGTGGCAACAGAAGCAGAGAGAGAAAAGGCAATGAGATACGGGAAGGGGTCACCAGCCAAGGAATGTAGGTGGTCTCCAGAATATAGAAATGACAAGAGAGAAGGTTGTTCCTTAGAGCCTCCAAAGGAACCATGCCTGACAACACCTTGATTTCACTCTTACAAGACTCTTGTTTGGACTTTTTAAGAAGACATAACAGAAAAAAATGTTCATATGGCAAGTACAAAAGGGACATAAAATTGTATATACAGTAGAAAAGCAATTATATAAATACCCCCAAAACATCCTTGCACAGAAATGTCTAGAGGAACATTTAACACCCACCCAGAGGTTTGGACTTCTAGAACTGTAAGAGAATAGGCTTGTGTTATTTTCAGCCATTAAATTTGTGGCAGTTTGTTATAGCTTTCATAGAAAACTAATACAGGCTCAAATTCTATTTCAGTTGGATCACATCCTAATTAGTAAATTCCATTTGAGTCACTGTATATCAGAAAGGATGAGAGTCTATTGGAGTGACTCAATTACAGAGAAAAACCCCAAACCATATAAGAGGGATGTTGGAAATAACTATTTCCTCTTAGGAAGTAGCAAGCACCTTGAGATTTCAAATATTTTGAGGGTAATCATGTTGAAAGGGAATTAAGTGGACTTGAATGTCCCTGAATAATGAGACTGGTGTCACAGCTTGCAGTTCCACATTTATTTGCGTAATTAGTTCTTTACTGTGTTTCTCCTCCACTGTTCTTAAGTTTTCAGGATGGCAGAGACTAGATTTGGTCACCACTTTATGCCATGGTGCCTAACAGCACTAGGAGCCGCTCAAACAATGAGAACTGAACAAGACTTTTTTAAAAAAATCCTCAACTGTGGAAGTTAGTGTAAAACAAAGAGACTCAATTTCTTCCTGGTTCAGTCTTGAAAGGTTTTACTTTTCTATGAATTTGTCCATTTCTTCCAGGTTGTCCATTTTATTGGCACATAGTTGCTCGTAACAGTCTCTTATGATCTTTTGTATTTCTGCATTTCTGTTGTAACTTCTCCTTTTTAACTTCTAATTTTATTGATTTTTGAGTCTTCTCCCCCCCTTTTTTTTGATGAGTCTGATGGTTTGTCAATTTTGTTTATCTTTTCAAAGAACCAACTTTTAATTTTATGCATCTTTGCTATCATTTCCTTCATTTCTTTTTCACTTATTTCTGGTCTGATCTTTATGATTTCTTTCCTCCTACTAACTTTGGGGTTTGGGGTTCTTCCTTCTCTGTTACAAGGAGACTGAAATAATAGTGGTTTATCTAGGAGAGAAAATTTTTTTCCCTCTTCTGAAATAATCAAAGGGGAGTGGAGCATCCCTGGACTGGAGAGCACACAGGTTTCTTCCACCTTCCTGCTCCACCAGACCCAATGTCATTCTTGGTCATGTGGTTGATATTGGCTCACCTCCCCATTAGCTTTCTAGCCTGTGGGAAGGATATGGTGGCAGGCAAAAAGGTGGCACAAGAATCCATTCACATATCATTGTCCAAATTTACATAGTCACACTCAACTTCAAGGAAAGATAGTTAATATGTTGATAAGGTTGATTGAGATGTGTCCAGTTAAAAGGTGGGGAAAGCTATTACCTAGACTGAATATTGAGGGTCAGTAGCAGTCTTTTCTCCATCCCAGAAGCATTAAATTAAAATGAAAGAGAGTTTTCTTCTTTTGTTATATTTTATTCATTTTACCTAAGTGTTTTCTTTCTTTCCTTTTTAAACAGTCCTAGTTTCAAACTAGGTAGGCAATATTTAGGTGATTCATAAGTTAATTTTGTTTATAGGATAATTCTCACTGTTCTTAATGAAACAAACTGATATTCATCTTTTCTGCTACAGTAATTTAAAATATACATATATACATGCTAAACTAATTGCCACCATTAAATATATTTAAACCATGAAAACTACTGTAATTAATTCATATTATTTTCATTATTTTACATTGGTAATCCAGAGTCATTGACATATTTTTAAAGAATGATTCTATTCCATTGAATGCAAAATTATTATTCAGAGGTGTTCTATTAAACCATGCCACTTGTCACTCTGTTGATGTACAGAATCAATTTTAACTTTCTACCAGACACTACAACTCTAACATGCAGCAATTATCATTAAATCTTTTATCATTTGCCATTTATAATTTACAAAAAAAAATGATATGATGAGCAAAGATGATGAGCAAAGATGGATGAATTGTGAGTGATCGGCTTTTTGAAGAATTCTGCATTTGAACTTTTGGAGAAATTATTTTATACATATAAGTAGTAGTGATAAATTCAGAACTACTCTCCAGTAAATTTTTCTAGCTCTACCTTCAAAATATATCCAAAATCAGACTCCTTTGACCACTTTGACTACTTTCGTATCCAAATCTATGTCACAATCATCTTTGACCTGAAACATTACCCAAAAACCTTCTATTTGGTCTCTCTGATTTATCCCTTTTGTGGTCTATTATTTATATAGTAATCAAAGTGATTATTTAAAAACCTAAAACAGACCAAGCCAATGTCTTCCCGTCTTAGAATAAAATCCAACATCCTTGCCATGGTCTGTAAAAGCTCCATTGTATTAGTCATCAATTGCTACAGAATAAATTACTCCCCAAACGTACTGTCTTTACATAAGAATAACCATCTATTATCCTGCACAGTTACTGTGAGTCAGAAATTATGGCAGGTGGGTCTGACTGAGGATCTCTTATGAGAGGCAGTAATGACGTCAGCTGGGACTGCCGTCACATGATGCTCACTCACAGCTCTGGCAAGTTAAAACTGGCTGCTGGGGCAAAGGCAGTACCTCACCACATGGGCTCCCCTTGGGACTGTTGATTGTCCATGTAGTGCTTAGAGCAAGTAAACAAACTTTCCTACCTAAAACTTGAGAGACTCAGAAAAGGTTAATTCGAGGAGACAAATGCTGTATAACTTCTTCAAACAAATTAATTCCACTGATAAATTTAACTTGACACCAACTTCCCTAGAGTGCTTCCTCAGTGAGCCAGGTGAAAATCTCAGTGTCTTTTATTGTAAGTTGAACATCATAATCTCCACAGCATCCTACTTGTTCCATAGGTCCCTCTGTTCATTGTGAGAAGGGCTAGCACAACGGTGTGGGTATCAGAGGTGGGTGCTAGTGGGACACTCTTGGAGGCTACATTTCCGATTTCATCTCCTATCATTCTTTCTCTCTTCTACTTCCCACACTAACTCTTTGCTCTTTTTTAAACAGATTACATGCATCTTCTCCTCAGGTCTTGCTAAACTGACCTAGCTGTCAGGTTCACTCTTTTTTTTTTTTTTTTTTAGAGGAACTAGATTTTATTTTTTTTTTATTTTTTTATTTTTTTTTTTAGTTTTTTATTTTTAAAATTTTAAAATCTTTAATTCTTACATGCATTCCCAAACATGAACCCCCCTCCCACCTCCCTCCCCATAACATCTTTCTGGGTCATCCCCATGCACCAGCCCCAAGCATGCTGCATCCTGCGTCAGACATAGACTGGCGATTCAATTCACATGATAGTATACATGTTAGAATGTCATTCTCCCAAATCATCCCACCCTCTCCCTCTCCCTCTGAGTCCAAAAGTCCGTTATACACATCTGTGTCTCTTTCCCTGTCTTGCATACAGGGTCGTCATTGCCATCTTCCTAAATTCCATATATATGTGTTAGTATACTGTCAGGTTCACTCTTTCTGCAAATATCCACCTGATTCTTTCCCTCACTATATTCAGGCTTTTGTGCACATATAGCCTTAACACAGGACCTCTTTCCAACTAATCTTACATTTTAAAAAAGCACCTCTTTCCCAAATTTGAGTTTTTCACTTGCTTTGTTTTTCTTCATGAAACCTCTTACCACCCAACATATTATATATTTATTCATTTATTATCTGTCTTTCCCTCTGAGAATGAGGATCTGGGTCACTACTGTATCCCCAGTGTCTAGAATAGTGCCTGCATATAGTAGATGCTCACTGGGTATTTTTGAACGAACAAATGGTTAATGCATTCTATCAGTTCAGTTCAGTCGATCAGTCATGTCTGACTGTTTGCGACCCCATGAATCACAGCACACCAGGCCTTCCTGTCCATCACATCCACAACTGGGTGTTGTTTTTGCTTTGGCTCCATCCCTTCATTCTTTCTAGAGTTATTTCTCCACTGATCTCCAGTAGCATATTGGGCACTTAGCAACCTGAGGAGTTCCTCTTTCAGTATCCTATCATTTTGCCTTTTCATACTGTTCATGGGTTCTCAAGGCAAGAATACTGAAGTGGTTTGCCATTCCCTTCTCCAGTGGACCACATTCTGTCAGACCTCTCCACCATGACCTGCTTGTCTTGGGTGGCCCCACATGGCATGGCTTAGTTTCATTGAGTTAAACAAGGCTGTGTTCTGTGAGATCAGATTGGCTAGTTTCCTGTGATTATGGTTTCAGTGTGTCTGCCCTTTGATGTGCTCTCATAACACCTACCATCTTACTTGGGTTTCTCTTACCTTGGACGTGGGGTATCTCTTCATGGCTGCTCCAGCAAAGTGCAGCCACTGCTCCTTACCTTAGACGAGTCACCCATCCTGACCTTGAACGTGGAGTAGCTCCTCTTGGCCCTCCTGTACCCGCACAGCCTCCACTCCTTGGACATGGAGTTGCTCCTCTTGGCTGCTCAGTTCAGTTCAGTTCAGTTCAGTCGCTCAGTTGTGTCCCACTCTTTGCGACCCCATAAATCACAGCATGCCAGGCTTCCCTGTTCATCACCAACTCTGGGAATTTACCCAAACTCATGTGCATCAAGTCAGTGATGCCATCCAGCCATCTCATCCTCTGTCATCCCCTTCTCCTCCTGCCCCCAATCCCTCCCAGCATCAGAGTCTTTTCCAATGAGTCAACTCTTCGCATGAGGTGGCCAAAGTATTGGAGTTTCAGCCTCAGCATCAGTCCTTCCAATGAACATCCAAGACTGATTTCCTTTAGAATGGACTAGTTGGGTCTCCTTGCAGTCCAAGGGACCCTCAAGAGTCTTCTCCAACACCGCAGTTCAAAAGCATCAATTCTTCGTCACTCAGCCTTCTTCACAGTCCAACTCTCACATCCATATGTGACCACTGGAAAAACTATAGCCTTGACTAGACAGGCCTTTGTTGGCAAAGTAATGTCTCTGCTTTTGAATATGCTATCTAGGTTGGTCATAACTCTTCTTCCAAGGATAAGCATCTTTTAATTTCATGGCTGCAATCACAATCTGCAGTGATTTTGGAGCCCCCCAAAAATAAAGTCTGACACTGTTTCCACTGTTTCCCCATCTATTTCCCATGAAGTGATGGGACCAGATGCCATGATCTTCGTTTTCTGAATGTTGAGCTTTAAGCCAACGTTTTCACTCTCCTCTTTCACTTTCATCAAGAGGATCTTTAGTTCCTCTTCACTTTCTGCCATAAGGGTGGTGTCATCTGCATATCTGAGGTGATTGACATTTCTCCTGGCAATCTTGATTCCAGCTTGTGCTTCATCCAGCCCAGCGTTTCTTATGATGTACTCTGCATATAAGTTAAATAAGCAGGGTGACAATATACAGCCTTGACGTATTCCTTTTCCTATTTGGAACCAGTCCGTTGTTCCATGTCCAGTTCTAACTGTTGCTTCCTGACCTGCATACAGGTTTCTCAAGAGGCAGGTCAGGTCGTCCGGTCTTCTCCAACACTACAGTACAAAAGTATCAGTTCTTCAGTGCTCAGCTTTCTTTATAGTCCAACTCTCACATCCATACATGACTACTGGAAAAACCATAGCTTTGACTAGACAGACTTTTGTTGGCAAAGTAATGTCTCTACTTTTTAATATGCTATCTAGGTTGGTCATATAAAAAGAGCATATTTTAGATTCACCCTTGGTCTAGGCATGATGAGCACTGCCTAATTTAATAATATAGATAAAACAACTTCTATCAAAGCACTAAATAATTTTTTAAAGACACTTAGCTTAGGATAAGAAAAATTAAATACAAGGCTACATTAGAAGTATAATAAAACAAAAATTATGTATGTTTGATTTTTGTCTATGGTTATTTCTTCTTTATATAGGAACAGGATTAATAATCTCTGAATCTCTAATAATCACTAAAGTGAATTATTTATGTAGATACAGGGAATAATAATATAATGTACCAATCAAAAATTTAAAAAAATTAGGATTATGTACAATATCTTGAAGAGCAAAGAAGATGCTTAATTCTCCAAAATGTCACAGTAATATCATATGTGATTTTTAGAATTATGATGAAGAAAATATATGGGCAAAAATATCTGGGGTTCTGTTCAAGGGACAAGTGATCTGAGCACATCCATCACCCACTTTATCAGTGGAGATAATTTGTTTGAATAAGTTACCGCATTTGTTTTCTCAAATTAAGGTTTTCTGAGTCTCTCAAGTTTTAGGTAAGAAAGTTTGTTTACTTGTTTTAAGTGATTTTACATTAATCCCAAAGGAAGACGTCTCTGAGGTAATCCTGAAGTGATACATGTGTGCTCTTGCCATCTCTATATCAGTTCGGTCGCTCAGTCGTGTCCGACTCTTGGCAACCCCATAAATCGCAGCACGCCAGGCCTCCCTGTCCATCACCATCTCCCAGAGTTCACTCAGACTCACGTCCATCGAGTCAGTGATGCCATCCAGCCATCTCATCCTCTATCGCCCCCTTCTCCTCCTGCCCCCAATCCCTCCCAGCATCAGAGTCTCTTCCAATGAGTCAACTCTTGGTATGAGGTGGCCAAAGTACTGGAGTTTCAGCTTCAGCATCATTCCCTCCAAAGAAATCCCAGGGCTGATCTCCTTCAGAATGGACTGGTTGAGAGACACTAAAATTTTGGGTGGACTGAAATAATTGAAACAATTACATTTTTCTCATGCCGTTCTAACCCTCATTTTAGTCAGAAGAGAATTTGAAAAGATCTTGAACATCATACTACTCTTGCGAAAGACCTGAGATATTTGGAAATCTCTGTTTAGTTTACAAAGCATTAGGTCACATGGTCATGTTACCCATTGCTCACATCCCTTGATTTTACCTGTTCTTAATAGAAACTGCTTAGGAGATAGTTGAGGAAACAAGAAGATAGAATATTTTCTGGGAAGCAGTTAAATTGAATTAACTTCCTTGTGTTCCCTTCTAAATATGTAGTGTTACTGTCTAACACATCATTGGAAACCACTGCAATTTCACTTTGGAAAGATAGTCTTAAATTAAATGGAGTTTGCTGAAGTGTGTTCATCCTCATCAGACACATCATTTATTATCTCCTCCAAAAAGTTTAAAAAAGAAAAAAACAAGCAAGAGAAAAGACGGAGAAAAGAATAAAAGGGAGGAGGAGGAAAGAAGAATGAATAAGTGAGAGAATTCCAATTAATAAGAGGAAGTTCTTCAGAGTTATGTAATAAGTCTAGTCTATATTTTTTGTTGTTGTTCAGTTGCTCAGTCATGTCCAACTCTTTGCAACCTCATGGACTGCAGCATGCCAGACTTCCCTATTCTTCACCATGTCCTGGAGTCTCCTCAAACTCATGTCAGTGAGTTAGTGATTCCATCCAACCATCTCATCCCCTGTGTACCCTTCTCCTCCTGCCTTCAGTCTTTCCCAGCATCAGGGTCTTTTCCAATGAATAGGCTTTTCACATTAGATGGCCAAAGTATTGACTCTTCAGCATCAGTGCTTCCAATAAATATTCATGGTTGATTTTCTTCAGGATTGACTGGTTTGATCTCCTTGCTGTCCAAGGGACTCTTAAGAGTCTTCTCCAGCACCACAGTTCAAAACCATCAATTCTTCTGTGCTCAGCCTTCTTTATGGTCCAACTCTTACATCCATACATGACTACTGGAAACACCATAGTTTTGACTATACAGACCTTTGTTGACAAAGTGATGTCTCTGCTTTTTAATATGTTGCTTAGGTTTGTCATAGCTTCTCTTCCAAGAAGCAAGTGTCTTTTAATTTCATAAACTTAAAGTCATTTAGTTAGTTGAATTTCAAAAAACCCCACTGGAAAGGCAGCACTGTCATAATGTTAAGCTTTGCTAAAGACTCCAAGGACCTGAATACTTTTCTTTAGTATTTTCCTCTTTTCACATTCTCTGGTTAAGGCCTTATGGAAGATGCCATCACAAATGATAGGAGAAACTGTGATGGAGTTACAGGTAGAAGCTTCTTTATCCATGACATTTTATAGGCAAGTAATATCATTATTATTGAATTTTGTATATGGACTGAAAGAACTGTTGCTATGGACTAAAAGAATGTTTGCATCCCCCCTCCCATTCATATGTTAAGGGCTTAATCACCATGTGATGGTATTTGGAGATGGAGATTTTGAGACAATCAGGTTAAATGAGGTCATGAGAATGGAGAGTCCATAATGGTATCAGTGTCCCCAGAAGATGAGGAAGATCATTGCTTTCTCTCTGCCTTGTGAGGAAACAGCTATTTGCAATCCAGGAAGGGGCCTTTACCAAACACTAATGTACCCATACCTGATCTTGGACTTCCCAGCCTCCATAACTATGAGAAATAAATGATGTTCAAGCCATTGTCTGTAGTCCTTTGCTACAGCAGCCCAAACTAAGACAATTTTCCTTGGTAGTGCATGTAGTACAATCGAAAAAGACCATTTGGGACTCCAGATCTCGAATAGAAGCAAGACGTCAACAAGATGAAACAGGAATTATCTTTCAACTGTTTTATAGGTTCTTATTTTGTAAGGCCCTCATAAACTTGAAAGCCAAAACAATCTTTTAACATAGAACAGAGGCACCATTCTTCAGAATGATAATAGTACTAAATGTAAAAATAATTTAGAGGATGCACTATTATTAGTGACAATAATAACTGCCATTATTATCTATGATTAATATTTATAGACTGTTTACTAAATGAATGGAATTTTACTCCTTAGAATTTCCCTTCTCACTGAGCCATTTTCTAAGATGAACTGGGCAGTATATCTGAATCCCTTTGGTGGGATTTTAAAAGCACATATGGCTTCCATTCAGGATTTCATACCCCTTTCAGGTCCCTTCGTCCATCATGAGATCCCTGTTTTGGTGACCCACTGATGATGGTAAGTTGTGCCATATCTTTTGATGTGTTGGGGTCAAAGAAAAAGCAACAAAAGGAACTGCTACTTTTGTTTCCTCCATATCATTATAGCAGTTGTGATCAGTTATGTTTTAAAGCAATACCTCTCTATCTTGTTCATTCCTGTGGGAATGTGGTTTAGTGTATAAAGCACAAATACTCTTGACTCTGAAGACAGGCTGATGATAACTACAATGTAAATACCCCACTGATCTCTTGCTTTTAATACAGCTGGACTGCTTCCCCTTACCATCAGTTCATCTGACCCAGAAAACAGAAATTTATTTTTAGACTGATTTTTAGAAAACCCAAATCAGGAGAGAAAATATCATGCAAAAAAATTCCCTTGATGCACTCCAGAATCAAACAAAATGATAAGAGAATTCATCACGATTTGATATTCTGTGTCAATATTAACCTTGAGCACTGTCTGAACTTGAGGTTAATTCTTTACTGCAAATTGTGTCTTTATACTTTCCTGGGTCATTTCAGAATATATCTTCTACTTTTACTAAAAATTGACAGTATGTACATGCATAGTATCCTCAGAATCTACTTTAATCTAATTCTAATTATTCATAGCCAAGATTTCCTCAAAAAATATCATGTGTTGATTTTGCCTATGTGTTTTATATTCTACCTACAAATTTAAAATTAATTGAAGAAACTTAAAATAAGAAATATTGGAAATTCAGAACCACTAAATCAACATACTTATTTTTACTAAGATGATAAATTTTGAAATATTCTCAAAGCAGGGACACATAACATTTATATAATCACACAATATTTCAATTATTATTTACATGTAGCCCAAATTAAAGGCTTGTGTACATAATTTTTCTCACTTGTTTATTTACAATGTTCCATGGTCTTCCCTGGTGGCTCAGATCGTAAAGAATCTTCCTGCAGTGTGGGAGACCTGGGTTCGATCTCTGGGTCTGGAAGACCCCATGGAGAAGATAATGGCTACCCACTCCTGTATTCTTGCCTGGAGAATTCCATGAACAGAGGTGGGCTGCAGTTCATGGGGTCACAAAGGGTCAGACGCAATGGATCAACTAATACTTTCACTTTCATGGCATAATAGAACATTTACACATAGCTGAGGAAAGAAGAGAAGCAAAAGGCAAGGGAGAAAGGGAAAGATATACCCAACTGAATGCAGAATTCTAAAGAATAGTAAGGAGAGATAAGAAGCCCTTCTTCAATGGAAAATTAAAAGAAATAGAGGAAAACAATGAAATGGGAAGAGCTAGAGATCTCTTCAAGAAAATTGGAGATATCAATGAAACATTTGATGCAAGAATGGGCATGGTATAGGACAGACACGGTAAGGACCTAACAGAAGCAGAAGAGATTAAGAAGAGATGCCAAGAATACACAGAACTATCAAGAAAGGTCTTAATGACCCAGAAAACCATGATGGTGTGGTCACTCATCTAGAGCCAGACATCCTGGAGTGTGAAGTCAAGTGCGCCTTAGGAAGCATCACTATGAACAAAGCTAGTAGAGGTGATGAAATTCCAGCTGAGCTCTTTTAAATTCTAAAAGATGATGCTGTGAATGTGCTATACTCAACGTGCTAGCAAATTTGGAAAACTCAGCAGTGGCCACGGGACTGGAAATGTCAGTTTTCCTTCCAATCCCAAAGAAGGGCAATGCCAAAGAATGTTCAAACTACTGTAAAATTGTGCTTATTTCACATGCTAGCAAGGTAATGCTCAAAACCTTTCAAGCTAGGCTTCAGTAGTATGTGAACCAAGACCTTCCAGATGTACAACTTGAGTTTTGATTAGGCAGAGGAACCAGTGATCAAATTGCTAACATTCCTTAAATCATGGAGAAAGCAAGGGAGTTCCAGAAAAACATCTACTGCTTCATTGACTGTGCTAAAGCCTTTGACTGTGTGGATCACAACAAACTGGAAAATTCTTAAAGAGATGAGAATATGAGACCACCTGACCTATCTCCTGAGAAACTTGTATGCAAGCCAAGAGGCAGTAGTTCGAACAGGACATGGAACAACTGACTGACTCCAAATTGGGAACGGAGTGTGTCATGACTGTATATTGTCACCCTGCTTATTTAACTTAGGTGCAGAGTGCATGCAAGTGTGCTAAATCGCTTCAGTTCAGCTCAGTTGCTCAGTCGTGTCCGACTTTTTGCAACCCCATGAATCGCAGCACGCCAGGCCTCCCTGTCCATCACCAACTCCCAGAGTTCACTCAGACTCATGTCCATTGAGTCAGTGATACCATCCAGCCATCTCATCCTCGGTCGTCCCCTTCTCCTCCTGCCCCCAATCCCTCCCAGCATCAGAGTCTTTTCCAATGAGTCAACTCTTCACATGAGGTGGCCAAAGTACTGGAGTTTCAGCTTTAGCATCATTCCTTCCAAAGAAATCCCAGGGCTGATCTTCAGAATGGACTGGTTGGATCTCCTTGCAGTCCAAGGGACTCTCAAGAGTCTTCTCCAACACCACAGTTCAAAAGCATCAATTCTTCAGCGCTCAGCCTTCTTCACAGTCCAACTCTCACATCCATACATGGCCACAGGAAAAACCATAGCCTTGACTAGACAGATCTTAGTCGGCAAAGTAATGTCTCTGCTTTTGAATATACTATCTAGGTTGATCATAACTTTTCTTCCAAGGAGTAAGCGTCTTTTAATTTCATGGCTGCAGTCACCATCTGCCGTGATTTTGGAGCCCAAAAGAAAAAAGTCTGACACTGTTTCCACTGTTTCCCCATCTATTTCCCACGAAGTGATGGGACCAGATGCCATGATCTTCGTTTTCTGAATGTTGAGCTTTAAGCCAACTTTTTCGCTCTCCTCTTTCACTTTCATCAAGAGGCATTTTAGTTCCTCTTCACTTCCTGCCATAAGGGTGGTGTCATCTGCATATCTGAGGTGATTGATATTTCTCCCGGCAATCTTGATTCCAGCTTGTGTTTCTTCCAGTCCAGCGTTTCTCACCATGTACTCTGCATATAAGTTAAGTAAGCAGGGTGACAATATATAGCCTTGACGTACTCCTTTTCCTATTTGGAACCAGTCCGTTGTTCCATGTCCACTTCTGACTGTTGCTTCCTGACCTGCATACAGATTTCTCAAGAGGCAGGTCAGGTGGTCTGGTATTCCCATGTCTTTCAGAATTTTCCATAGTTTATTGCGATGCACACAGTCAAAGGCTTTGGCATAGTCAATAAAGCAGAAATAGATGTTTTTCTGGAACTCTCTTGCTTTTTCCATGATCCAGTGGATGTTGGCAATTTGATCTCTGGTTCCTCTGCCTTTTCTAAAACCAGCTTGAACATCAGGGAGTTCACGGTTCATGTATTGCTAAAGCGTGGCTTGGAGAATTTTGAGCTGTGTCCAACTCTGTGCCTCCAGGCTGTAACCTGCCAGCCTCCTCTGTCCACGGGATTCTCCATGCAAAAATACTGGAGTGGGTTGCCATGATCTTCCCCGGGGTGGGGGGTGGGGGGTATTCCTGACCCAGGGAGTGAACTCGGGTCTCCTGCATTGCAGGCAGATTCTTTACTGTCTGAGCCACTAGGGAAGCAAATTATGCAGAGAACATCATGGGAAATGCTAGATTCAGTGAATCATGAACTGGAATCAAGATTGCTGGGAGAAATATCAACTATCTTAGATATGCAGATGATATCACTCTAATGGCAGAAAGTGAACAGGAATTAAAGATCCTCTTGATGAGGGTAAAAGAGGAGAGTAAAAAAGCTGTCTTAAAACTGAACATACAAAAAGCTAAAATCTTGGCATCTAGTCCTGTCACTTCATGGCAATAGTGATAGGGAGAAATTGAAAGCCATGACAGATTTTATATTCCTGGGCTTCAAAATCACTGTGAATGATGAGTGCAGCTGTGAAATGAAAAGATACTTGCTCCTTGGAAGGAAAGCTATGACAAACAGACAGCATAGTAAACATCAGAGACATCACTTTGCCAGCAAAGGTCCATATAGTCAAAGACTACTGGTCTTTCCAGTAGTCATGTGAGAGCTGGATCAAAAAGAAGGCTGAGCACAGAAGAACTGATGCTTTTGAACTGTGCAGGAGAAGACTCTTCAGAGTCCCTTGGACTGCAAGATCAAACCAATCAATTCTAAAGGAAATCAATCCTGACTATTCATTGGAAGGATTGCTGCTGAAGCTCCAATACTCTGGCCACCTGATGTGAAGAGGCTGATTCATTGGAAAAGACCCTGTTGCTGGCAAAGTTTAAAGGCAAGAGGGTGGCAGAGGATGAGATGTTTACTTATCATTACCCAATGGATATGAATTTAAGCAAAGTCTGGAAGACAGTGGAGGATAGAGGAACCTAGCATGTTGCAGTCCATGGGATCACAAAGATTCAGACATGACTTAGTGACTGAACAACAGCTAGCATAAATTGCATAGCACAGTATATTTTTAAAGTTTACATGAAAGAGTTTCCATGCAATTAAAACTTGAGATCAGTTATCATCATCACCTTGGGAGTCAATAAAGTGGGTATATGGGTTTAACCCCAAGTCCACCAGTCACTAGCTATGGTCAAGTTAATTCACTTTGTGTCTGAGTTTCTTTTTCTATAAAATTAAGCTAATACCAATACCTAATTCACTGCATTGTTGTGAAAACAGTCCAGTTAATGTCTCAACAACTGATTTGGTTTCATCATTTTATGTTACTTGGAATCCTTATTTTAATGAATAAATACTTGAGAACAATTTAATATTAATAATACAAACATGGACTTTACATTAAGATCATTTTTTTCCACCTGCATAAAAGTATCAGTAATTGAAAGAATTACATGAATGATTGTCTCTTCTCCCTACAATAAACTAAACAATTCCCTTGATTTTAGTTCTGGTAAAAGTGATCCTTCTGCTCCTTGCCCAAATCTCACAGTAATTATCTGAATCCAGAAACAGTAAATGAGAAATCATAAAGTTATTTTTTTAGAGGATGGACTTTAGAATCAATAGGCCTGAATTTTGAGGCTCTTCTTTTCAATAGTTGTGTGATTTGGGGACAAAGTCATTAAATTTGAAATATGGTAATGAGTTTAGTGTAGGCAGGCACTCAGTATGTAGTAGTTCTTCTGAATCCATAAATTCCTTTTTTGACTGTCTTATTACTTTTGTTTTATGAGACTTTTGTGTAAGACATGAAGCTTAAATAAATAATCCATTACCTTAAGTTTATCAATTGTTCCACAATTATTATTTTTAATAATAATAAAATATTAAAATTTAATGATAATAAAATATTAAAATTGTCATAAAAATTTGCCTGGCATATAAAAGGATGGTATGCTACATATAATTATAATTATATTTTCTAGACTAATTATTCTGTTGAGGATTGTGAAATATCAAAAGAAAGTTTTATCATTGATTTAATTGTTGCCTAAGTTTAAATTGTGCACAGGGAAATGTAGATGAAACAGAGAAACAGGAAAATGGGATGATCAGTGGATAAGGTCATAACTCAGCCTCCATGAAGCAATGGGGGGAAAACATGGGAAGCCATAAATTCTAGCCTGAGGGAAACAGAAGCTATAATCCATGCTATATATGCCAAGAGAAGACATGGTGCAATGTAATGTCATCTGTAGTTTCTGTGGATTTTGTTGCAGTAGTTTACAAAGCGGTTGATCTTAAGTAGTTTTGCTTTCAGTAAAAGGAGTGGAATTGTTGTACTGTATGGTAGTTCTGTTTTTAGTTTTTTGAAGAATGTCATACTGTTTTCCATAGTGCTGCACCAATTAACTTTCCCACCAACAGGGCACAAGTGTTCCTTTTTCTCCATATCCTCACCAACATTTGTTTTCTGAGTACTTTCTGATGACAGCCATTCTGACAGGTGCCAAGTGATACCTTGTTGTGATTTTAATTTGCATTTCTCTTGTGATTAGGAGTGTTGAGCATCTTTTTGTGTGCCTGTGAGCCATCTGTATGTCTGGTTTGGAAAAGTGTCTATTCAGGTCTTCTGCTCACTTTTTGATTGAGTTGTTTGTTATATTGATATTGAGTTTATCTGAACTGTTTATATAGTTAAATATTAACCCCTTTTGGCTACATCATTTGCGAATATTTTTTCCCATTTCTCACAGTAGGTTATCTTTTTGCTTTGTCATTGGTTTCCTTTGCTGTGCAAAACAGGAACATTTTCTACCATCACTGAGTGGGAATGAGCGAGTGCTCAGTCATATCTGACTCTTTGCGATCCCATAGACTGTAGCCTGCCAGGGTCCTCTGTCTATGGGATTTTCCAGGCAATAATACTGGAGCGGGTTGCCATTTCCTACTCCAGGGGATCTTCCTGGCCCAGGGATCAAACCCACATCTCTTGCATCTCCTGCATTGGTAGTCATATTCCTTATCACTTTGCCACCTGGGAAACCCTCCTATTATCTCCAGTCATTGATATAATGCAGTGAAGTGAAGTGAAGTGATGTTGCTCAGTCGTGTCTGACTCTTTGCAACACCATGGACTATAGCCAACTAGGCTCCTCTGTCCATGGAATTTTCTAGGCAACAGTACTGGAGTGGGTTACCATTTCCTTCTCCAGGGGATCTTCCAGACCCAGGGATCGAACCTGGGTCTCCTGTATTGCAGGCAGATGCTTTACCATCTGAGATACCAGGGAAGCCCATTGATATAATAGCTGTAGAATATTTCATTGTGTAAATAACTGTAATTTACTTACATTTTCTTATCATTCAATTTTCTCTATTACAAATAATGCTGCAGTGCATAATACTGAATGCAAATTTTTATGACTCTAATGATTTTCTTAGTTCATTAGGCACTCTATCTATCAGATCAGGTCCCTTAAATCTATTTCTCACTTTCACTGTATAATCATAAGGGATTTGATTTAGGTCATACCTGAATGGTCTAGCGGTTTTCCCTACTTTCTTCAATTTCAGTCTGAATTTGGCAATAAGGAGTTCATGATCTGAGCCACAGTCAGCTCCCAGTCTTGTTTTTGTTGACTGTATAGAGCTTCTCCATCTTTGGCTGCAAAGAATATAATCAATCTGATTTTGGTGTTGACCATGAAATTAAGAGACTCTTACTTCTTAGAAGGAAAGTTATGACCAACCTAGATAGCATATTCAAAAGCAGGCATATTACTTTGCCAACAAAGGTCTGTCTAGTCAAGGCTATGGTTTTTCCAGTGGTAATGTATGGATGTGAGAGTTGGACTGTGAAGAAGGCTAAGCGCCAAAGAATTGATGCTTTTGAACTGTGGTGTTGGAGAAGACTCTTGAGGGTCCCATGGACTGCAAGAAGATCCAACCAGTCCGTCCCAAAGGAGGTTAGTCCTGGGTGTTCATTGGAAGGACTGATGCTGAGGCCAAAACTCCAATACTTTGGCTACCTGATGTGAAGAGTTGACTCATTGGAAAAGACCCTGATGCTGGGATGGATTGGGGGCAGGAAGAGAAGGGGAAGACAGAGGATGAGATGGCTGGACTGCATCACCGACTCAATGCAGATGAGTTTGGGTGAACTCCGGGAGTTGGTGATAGACAGAGAGGCCTGGTGTACTGTGATTCATGGGGTTGCAGAGTCAGACACAACTGAGCAAATGAACTGAACTGAACTGAACTGAAGTGTGTTAGAAATTGTTGTGATAAGAGACACTGAATTTAAATTGTGCTTCTAAGTGAAAACATTTTAGAGTAAACTTGGACCTAGAGGAGGTGTGAATACAGTAGTTCTAAGAAACTTTGCATCTCTATGGGTACTCTCTCACTGAAATATTAAAGCACAATGTAAATTTCAATCAAGTTGATTTTCAGGCCTGGAGAAACTTGTGTGTTTGAGAAAGCAATATGATGTTTTATTGAAAGGACATATTTATTTGTTGCAGTGCTAAATTTGCATGTCACTTTTGCAGTTAAACCATGGGATGGAGTAGAGTGAGGAAGAAGAAAGGAAGGAAGTCCTCTGTGGGGGCTGTTCCACACAACATTCATGTACTTTCTAAAATGAAGCTTAATGGAAAGAGAAAAGTCAGTAGAACATATCAGGCATGTGAATGAATGACCAATATATCACATCTGGTATTCTCTGAGGAAATGGAAATTTACATGCAGAAGACGAAAAGTATGTCTGCATCTAGCCTCTGTATAAATTCAACTGAAAGCTTAAAATATATTTACTTTCCCTAAGAGATTAAAAGAAAATGATTAATCAAACAGTTAACTATCAATATATAATTGCTTTGGCATTAAAATTTCATGGTACAGTAGAATTGGCATAAGCATTGTTGTTGGTTAGTCACTAAGTTGTATCCAACTCTTTTGCGGCCCCATGGGTGGTAGCCCGCCAGGCTCCTTTGTCCCTGGGATTTCTCAGGCAAGAATACTGGAATTGGTTGCCATTTCCTTTGCCAGGGGATCTTTGCAATTGAGGGACCGAACCCTCATCTCCTGCACTGGCATGTGGATTCTTTACCACTGAGTCACCAGGGAAGTCCTCTGGTCAAAGCATAGCTAATAGACATTTTGAAAGTTTGAAACAGATGTTTGAAAATGTGATATTTGCAAGACTAAATTTCAAGGAAAAGCTTAGACAGATTTGACCACAAAGTTTTATTAGATGTTCTAATTCCATCACACAATCCTTCAAAGTTATTACCAAGTTTTATATTTGATTCTTATATTTATTGTAAATGGCACCATTAGCCAGGAACCAAATTCCCAGTCAAAGTGAAATAAAGATGCATGGCAGAATTTTGTCTTCCTAGTGATGTGGAGCTTGGCTCTATAGTCTATCTTGGTTCCTTTATGAGATCTTCATAGTCTTATGTGTGCTAAAGCTACTAAGATTTCTATAGCCCTGTGACTCTGAACTTTCAACACATTCCAGTAATTATTTTGATTGATGTTATGATTGTTCTTGTTGACCAGAATAGGATCTTCAGCCAAGTTAAGCAATATCCTCCTTTCTTTCATGATCACTGTCCAGGCACTTGAAATGAACCTCATGCTATTTCCCAGAATCCTTTTAATTTAAAACACTTTGATTGGTAAATTTGGATTTATACTACTCTATTATACTTTTGAAGAAGGAAATGGCCACCCACTCCAGTAGTCTTGCCTAGAAAATCCCATGGATGGAGGAGCCTGGTGCAGGCTACTGTCCATGGGGTCGCAGAGAGTATTATACTTTTACTCACTTTTTCATTTGTTCATTATAGTGATCATGCTTACAAACTTCATATATTTTTCTATATAAGGACCTTTGGTGGTTCAGATGGTAAAGAATCTGCCTGCAATGTGGGAGACCCAGGTTTGGTCCCTGGGCCCAGACGATCTCCTGGAGAAGGGAATGGTAACCCATTCCAGTATTCTTGCTTAGAGAATTCCATGGACAGAGGAGCCTGTCAAGTTATAGTCCACGGGGGTCCCAAAGAGTTGGACATGACTGAGTGACTAACACACACACACATAGTTAATATTTTATACTGAAATTAGCTTTGCCTATAGCTGAGATTATTAAACTACAGTGCCTCTCAGACATAATTGTTTACTTGTACTTTATTCTCATATTATTTATAACTTTGGAAATAATCATTATAACTTATTGTTACATGCTCCATGCTTAATTATTTACATGTGTTATCACACTGTAGTATCATCACAACAGCTCTTGAAAATGTACGACTTTCAGATAACAAGAAACAGAAATGAGTCAAACATATGTCTGAAAGATTCCAGTGCCAGTGTATTTTGCAACATTATGTTATTGCAGTAAACTTCTTCTGTTCCAGCTAAGGGAAAAGGTCTTTGCTAAATCTAAATCTCTTAGAATTTACTGACAACAGATTGCTGGTAATACACTTCTGGAACTAAATAATTTTCATTCACTAAGAGACATTCCAAGTCAAGTGCTTTCGATATAGAATTTTCATAGTATGAGACATTTTCTTATGTTTCATTGAAATAATTTTTTTTTAGGATTCTGATGGAAAAACTAGAGGAAAAACTCATGGGAAGACTTCATAAAACATTACACTGTTTCACTAGACTAAGCAAAGTTGAAAAAAGGAAACTGAAATTTTTTGTTGTCTTCTTTTGTTAACACATACTACTGTAGAGTACATGAGGTATGTAACTTTATTCATTTACTTCATTATCCAATACTGATATCTTGAGCCCCTGTTCTATTATTTGGTGGTATAATAAGCCTAGAAATACCATGATGAGCAAGGTATCTACAAGGAGCTCAGAGTTTATGCAAAAGTGCTTCCCAAACTTGAGTTTACAATGCAGATTTCTAAGATCCACTCTCACTCATTTAGATTCAGTAGATGTGGAGATGGATCCAAGCATCTTTATTTGCAATAAGCCCCTAGGGTGGTGTGATGCAGATTAACTGTTCCACGAACAGCAGTGATTTAGTGGGGAATCATCACTACAAACAAGGCTAGTGGAGGTGATGGAATTCCAGTAGAGCTATTTCAAATCCTGAAGGATGATGCTGTGAAAGTGCTGCACTCAATATGCCAGCAAATTTGGAAAACTTAGCAATGGCCACAGGACTGGAAAAGGTCAGTTTTCATTCCAATCCCAAAGAAAGGCAATGCCAAAGAATGCTCAAATTACCACACAATTGCACTCATCTCACATGATAGTAGAGTAATGCTCAAAATTCTCCAAGCTAGGCTTCAGCAATATGTGAACCGTGAACTTCCAGGTGTTCAAGCTAGTTTTAGAAAAGTCAGAGGAACCAGAGATCAAATTGCCAACATCCGCTGGATCACTGACAAAGCAAGAGAGTTCCAGAAAAACATCTATTTTTGCTTTATTGACTATGCCAAAGCCTTTGACTGTACTGGAGTGGGTTGCCATTTCCGTCTCCAATGCATGCATGCATGCTAAGTTGCTTCAGTTGTGTCCGACTCTGTGCGACCCCATAGATAGCAGCCCACCAGGCTCCCCTGTCCATAAGATTCTCTAGGCAAGAAGAGTGGAGTGGGTTGCCATTTCCTTCTCCATGGATCACAGTAAACTATGGAAAATTCTGAAAGAGATGGGAATACCAGGCCACCTGACCTGCCTCTTGAGAAACCTGTATGCAGGTCAGGAAGCAATAGTTAGAACTGGACGTGGAACAACAGAAAGATCAAGGCATCTGGTCCCATCACTTCATGGGAAATAAATGGGGAAACAGTGTCAGACTTTATTTTGGGGGGCTCCAAAATCACTGCAGATGGTGACTTCGGCCATGAAATTAAAAGATGCTTACTCCTTGGAAGGAAAGTTATGACCAATCTAGATAGCATATTGAAAAGCAGAGACATTACTTTCCCAACAAAGGTCCGTCTAGTCAACGCTATGGTTTTTCCAGTGGTCATGTATGGATGTGAGAGTTGGACTGTGAAGAAAGCTGAGTGCTGAAGAATTGATGCTTTTGAACTGTGGTGTTGGAGAAGACTCTTGAGAGTCCCTTGGACTGCAAGGAGATCCAACCAGTCCATTCTAAAGGAGATCAGTCCTGGGTGTTCTTTGGAAAGAATAATGCTAAAGCAGAAACTCCAATACTTTGGCCACCTCATACGAAGAGCTGACTCATTGGAAAAAACCCTGATGCTGGGAGGGATTGGGGACAGGAGGAGAAGGGGACGACAGAGAATGAGATGGCTGGATGGTATCACCGACTTGATGGACATGAGTTTGGTTGAACTCCGGGAGTTGTTGGACAGGGAGGCCTGGCGTCCTGCGATTCATGGAGTCTCAGAGAGTCAGTTATGACTGAGCGACTGAACTGAACTGAACATCAACAGAGGAATGGATAAAGAAAATAAGAGCAGGATAAACTCATTTCAGAAAGTGTGGAACATGCAGAAAAGTGAAAATAAGAGTGCAACTGCACCACAACCACAAAGTGTGGTTCAAATGAGTTAAGGCCTGTGTTCAGATTGAGTACTTTTAAACTATGGTTATTAAGAATATGACCAAATGACCCTGTTAAAGATAAAACTTCCCATGAAAGAAATGTAATAGAGGCAAAAATAGACTTCACACTTGTTCAAAATATAGACCGACGTTGTACGTGTAAAGAATGCAGGACTGGGAGATAGGGGCTTGGTTGATATCCAGCTGTGTAGCAATTCCCAGGTCACTTCCCCTTTTGGGAAGTCAATTTTCTTAAGTGGCTCTAAAATTCCATATGGTAAGTTCCCTATATACAAATGAGTTTCATTCTGAGAGCACATTTGTAAATCCTATCTGTTCAAAAGTCCAACAAAGTTAACTTAGGTACCTGCCTAACATAGTCGGCTATATACCGATGCTTTTAGGCTTGCTTCTGTATATCCTGGGCTTGAAATAAAGTTACTGTAAATAAAGTTTCACATTTTGGTTTTTTTGACTGCAAGCATGTGGGATCTAAACTCCTCAACCAGGGATTAAACCTATACTCTCTGCATTGAAAGGTGAAGTCTGAACTACTGGCCAACCAGGGAAGTCCCTGCCATTGTCCTTTTCCAGAGTATAAGCTACTTAAAGGCAGTCTCTGAATTGGAGTCACTTTTCTATTACCACAGAACTTCACCCATTTCCTGGGTCCCCCACAGGCTCCTGGGAGAAACCCCTTAAATTCTAGTCTGGGTAGAGTAAGTGGGTTGAGTATTCAGCAAATATTTAACATTTCAGATATTCAACATTCACCAATGTCCCTCTTTCCATTGTTTTATGGAGCATTCAGTGGCAGTTTAACATGTCTGTGTGTAGAGAGGCCTGAGGAGCAGAGACAAGGAAGGTTTTTTTTAAAAATTTTATTGAAGTATAGTTGATTTACAGTATGGTATTTGTTTACGGTTTAGAGCAAAGTGATTTACTTTTGCTAAATTAGCTATCTAAAATTTCCTTGTTTGGAAACTTTTCAACCTTGATGCTTAGAAGCCATTGGTATGCAGTTTCAAATTTAAATACCATTGTTTTTTCCTTTGATTCATTGCCTCCATAAAGTATTAAATATAAACTTATAGATATGAGTCAGTTATATAAGCTTGAGGGCTTCCTCTTTAATAACTACATTGCTCTTTGATTGCCTTGCTGAAACACATATTAACCTCATATTAGCCATCTCTGATGGGATTACAACAGGCACCGTTTGCCACATTTTACTGATGTTACTTTACTACAAATTTGTACCACAGTACTTTAAAATTAAAGATTAATAACAAATGATCTAGCTACCTATTTACTTTTACTTATTTTATCTTGGAAAATCTAAGTTGGGATGTTTCTTTTTCAATTTATGTTTTAATTGGAGGGTAATTGTTTTATAGCATTGTGTTGGTTTCTGCCATAAGTCAACATGAATCAGCCAGAGGTGTACACGCGTCCCTTCCTCTTGAGTCTCCCTCCCAGGATGTCTCTTTATATCAGTTTTTTGATAACACGTTTTGTTACAAATTTTACTTTATTTAAAATGGAAATTTGTTCTTTTGTTAGATATTTGAAAGTGACAAGATAAAAAGTAGCCCATTTTGTACATGGTAGTTTCAGGAAAAATCTGAAAAAGCATGCACTCAGAAATTTTGGAGTACTTTTCAAGGCACCACCACGATATGCAAATGTTATATAAGCAGAAAAAAATCAGTTTAGACAGTTGAGGGTAGAATATTTTATAAATGAGCACAAGGGTAATTTTCCTACATGTTCTACCTCTGATAAACTAACTACTAAGTTTATACTCTGAGGGCAAAATTATACAGTTAACTGAGTACTGATCATGACCTATATCTGCAAAAACTTCTTTAAAATATTGCATGAATTCTAGGCCAGGTAACATAGTAATCAGTTTGAGTATACTAAAATATTTAAAGAACAAATGTCTCAGTCAAAATAGAGTTAGGAGAGCAACGGAAACAAGAAAAATTGTAGTCAAAAAGGCACAAACTGGCAGTGCTTTACCTAAGCAATTTCCAAGGACAAAATTTTCTTGACTCAAATAAAATCTGTCCATATTCTTTTATTCACTCAATCAAAATAATTTATTGAGCACGTATTATGTGCATTGTTTAGGTTCTGTAAATGCAAAGGTGAAATAAACAGACATTGAAGTGTCTTCATAGAGCTTACATTCTAGTGAGGGACATGAAAACCTGGATTCTTCCAAACAGTTCCCTATGTTCTGAATGCAGGTGTACTATGCAACCTTCCTGGTGGTTCAGTGGCAAAGAATTCACCTGCCAATGCAGGAGACATGGGTTCCATCTCTGGGTTGGGAAGATCCCCTAGAGAAGGAAATGTCAACCCACTCCAGTATTCTTGCCTGGGAAATCCCAGAGACAGAGGAAACTGGCAGGCTACTGTTCATGTGGTTGCAAAGAGTCCAATAAGACTTAGTGACTAAATAACAACAAATCTACAATAGTTTATTCATGAGAAAGTAAGAACCAGCTAGACTGTCTAAGTATTCTTGATAGCTTCATTTCTCATTTTCTCATGTAATAATTTTTCACTTTTTGAGCTACTAAGAGTGAGCTGATACCAACCCCAATCTAACTGATCTCAAAATCCATTAACTATATACTGTTCAGTGAACCAGTGCGTGATAATGACCTTATCTATCAGTGGTTTTTAGGGAAACAAGGTGTTGAAAGTTTTTGGAAGAATTACTAGAAAACTTATTTTTCAAAATATCTGCATCCTCTCCTATTCCCTCCTGCATGATTTTTTCTGTCATTGTGTTAGCTCTTTGCACATTAAGATTCTTGAGTTATACAGTCAATGGATAGAATTCTACTCATAAAAATACCTCCTATGTGTTAGACACTGGATTCAGCACTTTATATTATCATAGTCATGATTATTCAGAATTTAGTATGTGTCAGGCACACTATTCTAAGCACTTTATACCTCTTGATTAGTTTAACCATCAAAACAACTTAGTGAGAGGAACTATTATTATTCACCATTTCTAGTTGAAAAACTGAGCCATAAGAAATTTCAATGATTTACCTAAAATCACACAGCTAGTAAGTAGTAGAGACAGGTTCTGAACTCAGAAAGTCTGGCTATAGAGTCCCTGTTCTTCAGTATGATGCTTCCTTGCTTCTTGTTATTTTGTCATTTCACATCATCCCCATAAAAATTCTATAAACCAGTCATTATTATCTATATAATAAAGACAGGGAAATGGAAACTCAAAGAGATTAGAAAACCTTTTCAGATATAATACTAACAAGTCTTGGAGATGTGATTTGAACCAAAGTAATTATGAGCATTGCATCCAGAGCACATGTGTAGCATTCTTGCTTACCTATCAGTTTTATGTGTGCTAGATCAGTAACGGCAGCTCTTCCAAGTAAGATAAAACCTGGGCACTGATAACATTAAGTCTCTGGACTTACAAGGCTGAGTATTATATGAAACTCATACTAATAATTTAGAGTATTGAGTGCATCCTCCTGTCAGCCTTATAAATATCAATTTGTTGTTATTGCAGATGGGATTATTCATAATGAAATCATCTGGTAGCTTCCTATTGTAACAGCAATAAGGCTGTTTCATTTTCTTTATCATTCAGATGTTCACTGGAGTAGTACTTTCAGTTTCCTTGATGACCCTGTATGCCAGACAGCAAAAGAGACACAGATGTGTAGAGCAGACTTTTGGACTCTGAGGGAGAGGGAGAGGGTGGGATGATTTGGGAGAATGGCATTGAAACATGTATACTATCATGTAAGAAACGAATCGCCAGTCTATGTTCGATGCAGGATACAGGATGCTTGGGGCTGGTGCATGGGGATGATCCAGAGAGATGATATGGCGTGGGAGATGGGAGGGGGGTTCATGTTTGGGAACTCATGTACACCCGTGGCAGATTCATGTCAATGTATGCCAAAACCAATACAGTATTGTAAAGTAAAATAAAGTAAAAATAAAAATTTTTTTTAAAAAGAACTCTTTTTTCTGTATTCGGAGCTTGCTCAACTGTTCTGTGCAAGGTTTCTGTCCATCTCAGCTTTTAACATGCCTTCCTTATTAAGCTTAATTATTTCTAGCTTTTGATTTAAAGTGAGAGACAAGAAACTCTTCCTCTCACTTGAATGCTTAGAGGCCACTGGAAGGTTATTAATTGATCTAATTTCAATATGCTTATGTCTCAAGAATAGGAAGTCCTGAGGAGACAGAGGGAGGGGAATGGCCAGTTAGTAGAGTGGTCAGAAAATACACAACATTTATTAATTAGGCTTCTTGTCTTATGTGGGCATAGTTCATGGTGCCCCAAAACCATCACAACAGTAACATCAGAAATCACTGACCACAGATCAAGACTATGATGACAAATATATAACAATGAAAAAGTCTGAAATCTTGTGAGAATTGCCAATATGTGACACAGAGACCTGGAGTGAGCAAATGTTGGACAAATCTTTCTGGTGGGCATGCTTGACACAGGGTTACCACAAACATTCCGTTTGTAAATATATCATGCCACTCCCTTCTGGCCTACAGAGTTTCTGCTGAAAAAGCAGCTGATAATCTTATGGAGATTCCTTTGTATGCTTTTTGTTGCTTTTCCCTTGTTTTAAAATTTTTGTTACTTTGATTAATATGTGCTTCAGTGCATTCCTCTTTGGGTTTATCCTGTATGGGGCTCTCTGAGCTTCCTGGACTTAGCTGACTGTTTGTTCCCACATGTGAAAAGTTTTTGACTATCATCTCTTCAAATATTTTCTCAGGCCCTTTCTCTTTCTCTTCTTCTGGGAATCCTATAATGTGAGTATTGATGCATTTAATGCTGTCCAGGAAGTCTCTGAGACTACTCTCATTTCTTTTCATTCTTTTTGGTTTATTCTGTTCTGTGGCAGTGATTTCCACCACTGTCTTCCAGATCAGTTATTGGTTCTTCTGTCTCACTTATTCTGCTATTGATTCCTTCTAGTGTACTTTTGCCCTGGAGAAGGAGATGGCAACCCGCTCCAGTATTCTTGCCCGGAGAATCCCATATTCTGTAGCCTGTCAGGCTCCTCTGTCTACGGGGTCACAAGAGTTGGACACAACTTAGCAACTAAACCACCAGTGTACTTTTCACTTCAGCTTTTGTGCTGTTCATCTTTGTTTGTGCTTTAAATCTTCTCTTAGTTAAACGTATTTTGCATCTTCTTGGTCGGTACTTCCATTCTTTTCTTTTTCAGATTTTGGATCATCTTTGTTATCATTGCTTTGAATTCTTTTTCAGGTAGATTGCCTATCTCCATTTAGTTGTTCTTGTAGCTTCTTATCTTTTCCTCCATCTGAAGCACATTTCTTTCTTTTTTTTTTTAATATTTATTTGGCTGTTTCAGGTCTTAGTTGCAGTGCACAGGATCTTCAGTCTTCGTTGCAGCATGCAGAATCTTTAGTGGCACCACACAAACTCTTAGTTTTGGCATGTGGGATCTAGTTCCCTGAGCAGGCAGCAAACCCAGGGTGCTTGCATCGGGAGCACAGAAACTTAGTCACTGGGCCACCAGAGAAATCTGACTGGTGGTTTCATATTTCTATGTTGTCTCATTTTGAAGGATCATGATTCCTCTTGCTTCTGGTGTCTGTCCCCTGCTGGGTGAATTTGGTCCAGGGGCTTGAGCAGGCTTCCTGGTGGGAGGAACTGGTGCTTACCCTCTGGTGGGTGGAGTTGGGTCTTGTCTCTCAGTTGGCAGGGCCACGTCAGTGGGTGTGTTTTGGGGTGTTTGTGAGCTTAGTATGACTTTAGGCAGCCTGTCTGCTGATGGGTGGAGCTCCTATCTTTCTGGTTGTTTAGCCTGAAGCATTCCAGCACTGGAGCCTGCAGGCTGTTCAGTGTGGGAGAGTCTTCCTGCCAAAATGAAGACTTCTAGGAGAGCTCACACCGATTAGAATTCTCTGGGACTCCCACTACCAGTTTCCTTGTACCCGCAGTGAGCTACAGCTAACTCCCTCCTCCCCAGGAGCCCTCTAAGACCCCTAGTTAATCTAGCCTTTGTTCCTGTGAAGGTACTGCTTTGTGCTGGGTCTCAGTGCACATGAGACCTTGTGTGCACCCTCCACGAGTGGAGGAGGCAGAGACACTTCTTATCCTTCAGTTCAGTTCAGTTCAGTCGCTCAGCTGTGTCCGACTCTTTGCGACCCCATGAGTCGCAGCACACCAGGCCTCCCTGTCCATCACCATCTCACGGAGCTCACTCAGACTCATATCCATCGAGTCCGTGATGCCATCCAGCCATCTCATCCTCTGTCATCCCCTTTTCCTCCTGCCCCCAATCCCTCCCAGCATCAGAGTCTTTTCCAATGAGTCAGCTCTTTGCATGAGGTGGCCAAAGTACTGGAATTTCAGCTTTAGCATCATTCTTTCCAAAGAAATCCCAGGGCTGATCTCCTTCAGAATGGACTGGTTGGATCTCTTATCCTTAGGATAAAGAAAGATACAAGAGAAAATGATAGAGCTGACTAAACAAGGGTTTTTTCTTCATAAGTCATATTTCTGTATCTCTCCATTATTTTAATTCAAATGTTATATAATTCAAAAATGTTAAAGATATAATCAAATGGGAATGGGTTCAAACCCAAACAAATAATAGACTGTAGTACATCCATACAATAAAATACTATTCAGCAAGAAAAAAGAATGAACTATGAATACATGCAACTACAAGATGAATCCCAATTGTATCATCCTAAGTGAAAGATGTCAGATTCAGAAGGTTACATATTCTATGATTCTATTATGAAACAGTTTGGGAAATGAAAAATCATAAGGGTAGAAAAACAAATCAGTGGTTATCATGTAATAGAGGAAAGGGCAAGAGGTTGACTAAAAAGAGAAATGAGGAAATCTTGGAAGTGGAAGGACAGTTTTTTATCTTAATGGTGATGATGGTTATGCAGCTATATGCATCTGACAAAACTTATAGAACTGTACACTATAAAAGTGAATTTTATTTCATGTGAATTTTACCTCAACAAATCTGACTTTTAAAAAATTGCTAAATGGAAATTATTTTATTACCTACTACTCATAACTAGAATAGAATCCAAAGATTCAATTGGTTTCTTCTTACATTCAGAGCTTTTCACTTAGAGTTGACAATACTTAGAATAGGGGTCATCTGATGATGCAAAATTTAATGAGGCTTGTGAAAGTTCAGAGATTATTCTCAAGCAAGGTCAGTATGTGGATAAAGTTCATTTCCTTTTGACAGTTTTCAGTAGGATCTTTGACCTGAATCAGAGAAGGAGGATGTTCATGTATTTCCTCAGACTATTAAGTGGAACTCATAAATTTACTTTGGTTAACTGTTAATAATTTGAATGCATACTTAATCACCATCCTTTTCCTTTTGTGGTAATTGAAAATTTATTCATGAGACTAATATAACAGAATTTTAAGATAAATATTCCCTAATGGTTAAACTTTAAAGAGAAGAAAAGTAACTTTTGAAGTCAGAAAAATTAAAATTATAAAAGATGAAAAAGTATTTTACTTATTTTTGCTTCTATTGTGAGTATCAATTCTAGCAATTTCTCAAGTCGGTTGGATCTCTAAGGCATAAAGTCATGGATTAATGATACTGTCAGTCTATTCCAATTTAAAACCTACTCTCATTTAGATACACTAATGTACTTCTTCTCTCATTTCTATTAACTTTTGACAACTTGGTCTATTAATGTATCTCTAATATAATACAAGGGTGCTCTCAATTTTGTAGAATCATAGGATCCTACAAATCACTGTGGATTTTGTAATTGTTCATTATCTTATGCAAAAATGTCTAATTCATCCATCTCTACCTCTTTTTCTAAGGTTAAAATCCATTATTACCTTTATTTCAATAGGAAAGCTAACATTATTACCGAATACCCAACTGTTTAGTGAAAATTCAACATTTTAAAGTTATATTTAATCTGTATGTTGACAGTATGGGTTAGCTTACAGGGGAAATTACTTATTACTTCATCCAAGTATATATTGCCGAGTCACTTTTGAATAGATAACTTGGGATATTTGATGTGATATGTTTTTTTAAAAAGCTCATCACTCTGGGTTAAGCCAATACATATATTTTCCATAAAGATTCTCTTATTAATGCATATTGCAGAGCCTAGCTTTGTAATAAGCTACTTGCCTGGGACCCAAGTTATAGGCTAGTGGTAGCAAATTGCTTCTAGAACAATTACTTTGAATAAGAAAATAAAATACAGGTTTCATTTTGTGTAGTCTGTTTCAAGGTAAAAAAAAAACAAGATTTGATATTAATAACTTTATACAGCTGTACTGGGATACTTCTGCATTTTTTCCTTAGCAGTTTTTTTGACTCTAATTCTATAAAGCTATTTGCCTGAAAGTCTACGATTTTTCTATGATTGAGGGTGGAACAGATTTTCTGCAGAGATTAAGTAATTTACCTGTGAAATTTTGCAATAAAAGTCAGATTAATGATATTAGTGATGATAATTCAAGCTAACATTTGTTGAGCAATTATACTATACTCAACGTATAACTTGGAGAAGGAAATGGCAACCCACTCCAGTGCTCTTGCCTGGAAAATCTCATGGATGGAGGAGCCTAGTGGGCTGCAGTCCACGGGGTTGCGAAGAGTCAGACACGACTGAGCGACTTCACTTTCACTTTTCACTTTCATGCATTGGAGAAGGAAATGGCAACCCACTCCAGTGTTCTTGCCTGGAGACTCCCAGGGACGGCGGAGCCTGGTGGGTTGCCATCTATGGGGTCGCACAGAGTCGGACACAACTGAAGAGACTTAGCAGCAGCAACATATAACTTACACATATTTACTTATATTTATACATATTTAATTTTATTCATTTATGGAGAATGATGAGGTCACTACTCTTATTAACTCCATTTTAAAGATGAGGAAACTGAGATACCAAAACACTCTGTAACTAGCCTAAGATTCCTGAGTTGGAATCATAGAATCATAAGAACACGTGCAGTTTAGCTCCATGGCTAAGCTCTAACCATGGTTTGGAACACTTCTAGGGATGCAACATAGACAGTAATCAGTTTAATACTCTCATGCTCATATATTTGATTCTGTGTTGAGACTGAGTAAGTTAAGTGCACTGCTACAGAACAGTTCCCACCCAGGAGAGGTATTGTGGGTATTGATCATGGAAGCTGTTTCTCCCCACGGCCTTGTAATACAAGGCATCATAGTAACTCATCAGACAGAGCTTACTAAATGGCTTCTGATGGTGAAAAAGTAAGGAAATTCCTAGAAGTAACATTCAGTTAAGAATGTATAAGGAAAATCAAATACCTCATAATATCTTATATTTGGAAATTAAAAAGATTATATTTTTATAAACATACTGTGATGACATTATTATGATAGTTGAAGTCAAACAACCTAAATTCAGTTGTAAAACTGTTACTAACTGTAGTGTGACATAGAATAAGTTGCTAAACTTCTATTATATTTTGTTGCTTTCTCTCTTACATAAGGGGATTAAAATAGATCCAGAGGTCCTTTTCAGTGTTAAAATTTTGTTAAATAATTTAAAATTTTCCCAACAACTGAAAATATCATTCTAATTAAAACACATTTTTAAATCTTGTGATCAGTAAATATGATTATATTTGAAACCAAAACACCGTAATTTGATTTACTAAAATATCATCTGGACTCATCCAAAATCTAGGAAGGAGGTTGGGAAAGAGGAGAAAGATAATTTAAAATATATATATTTTTCTATCTGGAAAATAACAGAGAAAATTGTCATTTAAAAACAAATAATAAAATTAGAATGCGATAATACTCTGATAATTCCTTGCACAAGCATATGGTTTAGAGAATGTCTATTTGAGATTACAGCATATTTGAGTCATAGGCAAGTTATCAAACAACCTGAAAAATTTTAGACCATATCGTGAATGAGTGTTTAGATTTCTGTGCCAAATCAAGGAAAGCTTAGTTCAACTATATGCCTAAAAAGGCACCATTCACCTTGAAATATCCTTCTATTTGAGTCAACTGTCATCTTAAATGCTGTATTGTCCTATTTACTTCTGTATTAATTTATTTTCACTTTAGAAATGCAATTATTCCATCACTGTCCAAATACCAGAGAATGTTGCTAAAATAAATACGAAAAATTTTTAAATTACAAGGTGTGATAGTAAATATATTCTGACATTTCCCCTAAATATACCACTTTGCAATTTAAAACAATTAGAGAAAGGATCATTTTACATTTTTATGCTTTTACAAAATTTAAAGATTGATGATATAGATAGTGATTATGGACTTAGTGGTTGGTTTACATCTTGTTTTTTTTTACTCTATCTGCAGTTTAGAGTCAGTCAGTGAATTTTGGAAATAAACAAAACAAAGAAGTTCCTTATTTTCCTTTCTTAAGACTCAGATAAAAAACACTAAAATGAAAAAATTGCCAAGAATACTTATTGGATAACCTAACTCCATTTCTTGGAAGAAATTGCTTTGTGCTTTCTTAAGTGTTCTATTAATCTTCATTAAGTAGCACTGTAGTGAAAGGAGGGATGATCCAGAATCAATAAGTTCAAACGTGTTTTGGGGGATTTCTTTGAATGCATTAAATTAATCTAATGCATCAGATTATTCTCACAGGCTTTACAGGAAAGTGCCTTTGATATGCCTTTCTGCCGAGAGGGTTAGGGGAACCCATTAAAAAGGCCATGAATATGAAATCATTAAATTGTGCCTTTGTGATTGGTTGTCCATGTGACCTAATATCTTAATCTCTGTTTCCCAACAGGAAATTAATGATTAATTCACTGACCCACACACCTGTATTAAGTGTCCACTAATAATTGTGGTCTGCTTCTCTCACAGAATGCTCTGCAGTTTAATAACTCACCTAGTGGTTATAAAGATGTTACATGCGGAAGAAAGGCCGCAGGGGAGAAACTGAAGGTGAGTCACCTGGAGACGATTTGCGACTGCCTGTAAGACTTCATTGGGTGGGCTGACTTGATGATGGTGTCAGAGTCTGCTGTGGTCCTCAGCACTGCTGCTGCTGCTGCTGCTAAGTCGCTTCAGTCGTGTCCGACTCTGTGCGACCCCGTAGATGGCAGCCCACCAGGCTCCCCCGTCCCTGGGAGTCTCCAGGCAAGAACACTGGAGTGGGTTGCCATTTCCTTCTCCAGTGCACAAGAGTGAAAGTGAAGTCGCTCAGTCGGGTCCGACTCCTAGCGACCCCATGGACTGCAGCCCCCCAGGCTCCTCAGTCCATGGGACTTTCCAGGCAAGAGTACTGGCGTGGGGTGCCATCGCCTTCTCCATGATCCTCAGCACTACATGCTCTAAAACTTGACTTCTCAGCACCAAGCTGCTTATCAGTGTCTGGTTGATGGACTAAGGCCCCTCACTCCAGACTTCCATGGAAACCACAGTGCAAGTATATCTTTCATAGAAAGGCTTATAATTCTTTATCAGGGACCAAAAGGATCAATTACACCTCGAAGCACCTCCTTCCCTGAAATGCTGATCAGAATGTGACTATTTTAACAAGGAATAAGGTAAAAGGAGGTGGATAGTCCTAAGGAGGACTGACCCTCTGAAATATGCTATCCTCACAGCAAAATACAGCTCTAGAATTCTCAAGTTTCCTAAATTCAGGCACTGCTTCATTGTCTCTGCATGTCCCCAATTTCTGTTGATGCTTTTTTATTTAGATATAAAAATGTCAGATTGAGCCAAGTTAGCTGTCCCTGGTCGTGGAGCTGTTCTGTGGCTGGGAGACAGTCTGTCTCCTCAAATCTTGTGTTGATTTAAGTCATTTGTTTCTCAGAAGACAAACTCGTCTCCTTTATCTCTAAGTTCTCGGGGGCACCTCACTCTGCCCTCATGTACTGTCTACAAAAGTTCTCAGCACGTCATGGGAGGATGTTAAAAGTACAGTTTTATAGAATATTCACAGAATATCAAAATATACAAAAGTATGATTTAATAGAACATATAATTTTGTGAAAATAACCAATGAATAGAAAGCAACTAATTTACAAACTAGTCCAGGGTTGTTGGAACCCTGAAATCATGAATTGAGGTGGGAAAATATTTTGATGTAGGCTGAGTGATAACTTTCATACAATTCAGGACTGGGTTTTAGAAGCCATAGCCATATCGGTACCGTTTCTTCTTGTGACCATTTCTCTTAGTCAGATTGATAATGTGTCTAACTCTTTGCGACCCTATGGACTACAGCCCACCACGCTCCTCTGTCCATGGGATTTTCCAGGCAAGAATATTGGAGTGGGTTGCCATTTCCTACTCCAGAGGATCTTCCAACCCAGGGATAGAACCATTGTCTCCTGTGTCTCCTGCATTGGCAGGCAGATTCTTTATCACTGAGCCACCTGGGAAACCCAGTTGAATTGATAAGCATAATCTAAATAAAGTAAACCAAACACTTTTCCAACATTGTCATTGGAGTGAGACTTATGATTATTGTCTTGTACTCTTGTACTGAGAGAAGTTGTTAAGATCCACCAACCCAGAATCAGCAAGGGTCTTTTAGGAAGAGGAGGGAAAGAATGAACATATCTCATATAAGATAACTTTGCTTCCAGGCTGCTCTGATCAGCTTTTTCCTGTCCTTGAAACACTCACAGCTTGATCTATAGCCACACTGGACTTCCCTTTGCATTTCTGCACTTCCCTTTGCATTTCTGCTTGAGGTTTGTTGTATTTTTCTTCTCCATAATCTTAAGTTTTGTAGCCAACTCTCTCTCCCCTTGTTGATTACATCCAACCCTGCAAAATTTAAATATCTGTATGCTGATGATTCCAAATGTAAATATCCGTCTCATTTTTCATCTCTATCAATTTATATTTCCAACATCTCTATCTGTATGCCTAGTCGATATCTCAATTTTAACACGTATGGAAGGATCTCCTGATATACTCCTCTCCACAACCAGCAATTTCACATCTCTCCTATTTTAGTAAATGACAGCTTCATTCTTCCAGTTGTTTAGGTAAAAACAAAAAAAGCCTTGGTATTATCTTTGGTTTTATTTTACAATCCATATCTTATCTTAAGCGAGTTCCACTGGTTCTACCTTCAAAATAAATACAGAATCCAACTACTTTTCTTAACTTCCAGTGTCACCAGTCTGGTGCAAACCACCATATTTCTCGTGTAGGTCATTGCATTAGCTTCTTGGTGGATTTGCCTTAACACAGTAGACAGATTGAGCCTATTGAGGAATCCTGCTTCATTCACTCTTCCACTCTGTTAGATGATGATGTCATATCCCCATCTTTCTCCTTATACCTCCAATGTCCCCTCCTACATCATACTTCTCTTCTGAGGACCTTGCATGTTATTAGGTCAAGTTACTTCTCTTCCTAAAACTCTCCTGTGGCTTTCCATATCTTTCAGAAAGAAAAAGTCATAACCTTTACAAAGACCTAGAAAGCCCATTGCCTCTCTGATTCCAACTTCTATGATTTCACCTCCCTGCTTACTAGGCTTCAGCCACCCTGGATACCTTTTCATTCCTTGGAAATGCTTGTCAAGCTGCTGCCTCGGGTTTTTTGCACTTGCTCTTTCCTCCACTTAGAACGCTATTCTGCAGATAACCGCATGGCTCACTTCCTCACTTCTTTCAAGTCTTTAAGTGAAATGACACTTTTTAGTGAGGCTTTCTCTGACTAGCTTATTGTAAATTCCACTACTCCCCTAAAACCGCCTTTTACTTTTTTTGTACTTATATTTCTCTGTAGCACATACAACTCTAGAAAAAAAAAAATTAGGTTTCCCAGCAAGGGCCTTGTAAATTAGACTGCCTGAAGACAAATTCACAAGAGAAAAACAAACGGAAGTTTATTAATACATGCATTGTGCGTGTACAAGAGCACCCAGCAATGAGTGACCCAAAAGGCATGGGTAGAACTTGGACTTATACACCATCTTACACTAACACAATGGAAAAGAGATTTGGGGCTTTTGAGTGGTGAAGACAAATTATCGGAAGATTACCAGGAAAGCTATGATAAACAAGGATTTTTTTTTTTTTTTTTACTGTTTGTTATGCAGACTTAAATCAGTGCCTTCTCCATTTATAAAAGTTAAGAGTCTTTGTCTTTCAGGTAGAGAAGTGGGAGGCATCTTTACAAATAGAAATTTCATTATAAATGCAAGTTTCCTTTACAAAAGGGAAACTCATGCCCTGTGTTTAGAGTTTTTCTTGCATCTGCTACTTCTCAATAGCCTTTGGCTCAGAATAATCCATATGCATACTTGACATAGTTTGGGGTAGCATATTTTGATACCCTTCACAATCTACTGTCCTTTTTTAATGTCTGCCTTTTAAATCTTTTTCAATGTCTGTCTTTCCTACAAGAATGTAAGATCCATGAAGGCAAGTCTTTTTTGTCTTTTGTTCACTGCCATAAATCCAGTGCCTAAAACAGTCTTTGGTGCATAGTAATTGTCAATAAATATTTGTTAGAAGACTTAAGAAACATTTATTATTTAGCAGCCATTGAAAATGTAGCTTAATGATTCATGTTAGTTTACCCTAGAGACATTATTTTGGAAGAAACCACTGGAAGCATACTATGTTTATTTATATTTTCAACATTTTTGTAGGCTTAGCCTCTCCAATTCCATTGAAGAATTTTGTGAGAGTGGTGTCAAGTTTGTGTCTCTTACATCTCCATTAATAAAGATTATGCCTACACTGATTGACCCAGTTCATTTTCCTGCACTGTGGACGTAGAATATGCTAAAATTATTATCTGTTCTTTAAAAGCATTCTCTGCCATCTCTTATTGTTGTTGTTTTTTTCTTTTGATATTTAAACAGTAAAATTTCCTTCAGTGTCGTGTTTTTTGTTTTCCTTTTTTATTGAATGGATGATTCTTTAAATTCTATAGTGTCATACAATTTTCAGAAGTTTCACACCCATGCTTTTATATAATCCCATAATGAGTGGAGTGAAAGTGAAAGTCGCTCAGTTATGTCCAACTCCTTGTGACCCCATGGACTATACAGTCCATGGAATTCTCCAGGCCAGAATGCTAGCGTGGGTAGCCCATAATGACCCTTTTGTTTATTCTCTACCTGTCTCTTGCCCCTCCCATACTTCTTGTCCCCACTGGCAACTACTGGTTTGTTCTCTACATCTGTGAGTCTGTGTCTGTTTGTCATATCCACATACAGTATTTGTCTTTCCCTGTCTGACTTGCTTCACTTAGCAGTCTCTCTAAATTAAACCCAACCATCATTCAAAATGTATTTATTAAGTAAGACTACCCTAGACTCTGTCATATAAAGCTAGAAATGAATCCTGCCCTAAAGTGGCTTACAGCCCAATAGAGGAAATAGGATATGCACATATTAGTGAGAAATATAATATCATCTAATACAACTCAGCACATGGTATCTTGAGAGATGTAGAGATCCTTATCCCTGGGTACAGACTGGGCATCCTCCCTGTAAATGGCCAGTAACAGAATATGAGCAGATAATTTTAAAACAGAGAGAGACTGAGGCAGTTATTGGAAAATAATTTGAGTGACTCATCAGAGTCTTGATGAGCAGCCCAGTTAGAATTGAAATGGACAGAGTGTGCTTGGTTACTAAGTCCGTTTTAGAATATGCCAAACAAAGCATATAATAAGCAATAGGAAACTTTAGGTCACAGGGTAAAGAAAAAAAAGAGAGAAGTAGAATGAAGGTGATATGTTCTAGTTGATTTTTAAAGGCAAACTCTAGCAGAAATCTGATTTTAAAGCTAGGTAATTTAGCTTTCTATTCATAAGGTATTCTTTTCCCCAAAATTGGTAGCTATATTTCACAAGGGTTGGGCCACTTAAGACTTATATGACTGCAATGTTTAGAAGACAACATAAGAAAAAATTTACAGTTCTCAGAAATATGTCATGGATTATTTAGTACCACAATTGTAGCCATTGAAGATTATTTTCAGCCTCTTAGCTCTAAGGGGTTAGCAAACTGTACACTACCAGTTAAATCCAGCCAGCTGCCTGATTTTGTAAACAAAATTTTATTAGACTATTTCCAGGCCCATTCATTTACATATTTTCTGCATTGCCTCCATACAACAGCAAAACTGATTAGGTGCAATGGAAACTGGTCTAGCAAGCTAGCCACTCAGAAAAAGCTTAGCAGTTCCTGATCAATGTGGTTTTCTCCATGTTCCTGTTGACTCTTTTTTCACTGGGGACCCAACTGAAGGCATACATGTGGAGTATAGAAAAATGGTATAGATGATCTTATTTGCAAAGCAAAAATAGAGACACAGGGGAAGAGAACAAATATATGGATACAAAGAGGGAAAGGTGTTGGGGGTGGGAGGAATAGGAGACTGGGATTGGCACACTATTGATACTATGTATAAAATAGATAATTAACGGGAACATACTGTATATAGCGCAGACAACTCTACTTAATGCACTGTGGTGACCTGAATGGGAAGGAAATCCAAAAGGGAGGGGTTATATGTATAGGTATGGCTGATTCACTTTGCTGTACAGCAGAAACTAACAAAACATTGTAAAGCAACTGTACCCCAATAAAAATTAATTTAAAAAGAAAAAAGTATAGGGAGCAATAACTAGTGGAATCTTAGTTATTTGGGGCTTATTAACACATTGATTTATATACCTAAAACATGCTGAGCTTTACTTATATTAATTTTATTTTATTGTTTTTAAGATTTGCTTTTATATGGACCATTTTTTAAAGTCTTTATGGAATTTGTTACAATATTGTTTCTGTTTTATGTTTTTTGGGGCCACAAGGCATGTAGAATCTTAGCTCCTTGACTGGGTATTGAACCCACACCCCCTGCACTAAAAGGCAAAGTCTTAACCGCTGGACCACCAGGAAAGTGTGTTACCTATACTAATTTTAAACCAATTAATATTGTCCCGACTCATAGCCCCATAGAAAAACAGCAGCGGTGCAAGGAAGCTGGCACTTGAAATAGAGTTTGAAGATTGGGATTCAAATTATACTCTGTCAGTTACAACTTTAGACTAGTTACTCAGAAATCAAAATTTCTGAGCCCAAATATTAAAATGACAGTAGAGAGAATTTTTTTTTACAACCAGCTGCAAAAATTAAGTAAGATGATAGAAGCAGAAGAGCTCTTAAATTTTTTTTATTTTAATTGGAGGATAATAACTTTATAATATTGTGATAATTTTTGCCAGACATCAACATGAATTGGCATATATGTGTCCCCTTCCTCCTGAACACCCCTCCCATCCCCCTTTCCACCCCATCCCTCCAGATTGTTAGCACTGCCTTTAGCTTTCCTGTATCACACATCAAACTCCCACTGGCTATCTGTCTTACGTATGGTAATATATATGTTTCAATGCTATTCTCTTAAATCATCCCACCCTCTTCTTCTCCCATTGTGTCCAGAAGTCTGTTCTTTATGTCAAAAGAGCTCTTATATATTAAATCGTGATACCATCATCAGATATTGTTCTTGTTTAAAAGAATGTATACAGCGTATTTACTAAAAGAGTAGGCTGTATCATTAGACTGATTTGAATGATTTGATTGAAAAATACTTAATGAGATAAGCCTGGAAAAGTATATAGCAGAGTTTCTGATATCAGCTATTGTTCGTTGCCATTATAATAAAATAACGAACATTTGTGATTTACAGATATTGATCATTGAATGCTCTCAGTTCTTAGTCAGTCTTTGAATGCTCTAACACAGGTTAATAAAACAATGAAGGTCAGTGAAGGTAGAAAGCCAAGAGTCATGTTCCCCAGCTTGTGTACATGTCTTTTGACTGACTACAGTTCCCTGATACTAAAGGTTATCTAGTAAGTCTGTTTAAATTTTAATCTTCTGTTCACTGCTATCATGTTTATACATTTTTACTCGTGTTTATCTTTATGTGCAAAATATATCTGTTTATTATTTTCTCTCTCCCACTGTTTTGTATTAAGACATGGGAAATGAGTAAATAGACTTCTTCATCCAGAACTACAACATCACAATTCATAATTTAGCCTGATGAAAATATTATTTACTCTTAGCAAGACTAAGAGAAATACACTTTACTTGCTAGAATGTGAGGGACATAAAAATTGGGCCATTCATGTAGACAGAAAAAAATATATAAATATTACCATTCTAAGGAGAGCAAAAAAATATATTTAAACTCTTCTCTAGGGAGAGTTGGGAAATGTCCTGTTAGTTTTAAAATTATTTTGGAATTTGTAATCAATTGCAAACTAGAAGCTCTAAAATTTTATTTGGACCTTGCCATAAAAGTTAAGTTCAAAATGGGTCAAGGACTCTCTTCTCCCATTTCTGAATCATTATTTCCACCTCTTGCCATTAGTGACTCTCTGTATTATGTCCTACCTCAAGGAGTTAATGTCATCTTCACTCTCTTTGCCAGGAGAACTTGAAAATTAACAGAAACAATCTGGCCTTGCTCTCCCTTCACCAGCACATCCAGTTGGCCTGGTCTGATCAAGCATTAGCTATGTAAACAGACAAAGTTTTGAGTACGTGTGTGTGTTTTCTTATTGAAGGAACAGGGAGATTCAGATTTTAGAATGGCAAAGGGACACATATTGATTCTAGTTAACACACTCTCATAAGCACAAGAGTGGTTGGACTTAAGACGTTGAAGGAGTGTGGCCGTCCAGTAAGCTCTCCGTTTGCTGCTAATCTGTACCTTTCTTCTTGTGTCCTCTACATCAGTTAGACAAATGAAGAGTTAAAGAGAACAGCATAACCCCCACAGATCACCCTCTTTCTAACACCAACTGCAAGTTCAGACAGTCCCCAAAACCACCCTCGAAACTGATAATTCATTAGGAGGGCTCTCATACTGCATTGTAAGCAGTTATAGCTTATTATAAAGAAAGGATACAAATTAAAACCAGTCAAGGAAAAAATGAGTGGAGTTTCCATGTTCTCTCCCCATGCAGTTAAGGTGTGTTACTTTCCCAGCAGTGAAGTGTGACCGTATGCATGGAGGATTGCCAACCAGGGAAACTCACCTGAGTCTCTGTGTCCAGAACTTTCATTAAGACTCCATCACATAGACATGATCGATTGCTCACCTTCTATCATAATCTGATAGTCTCGACACCTCACTTCAGGTCTTCTCTCAGAGGAGGTAGATGGAGGTACTCTACATAAACCTAATTATTTTCTCTCTTCTCTACCTGTTACAGTCTGAAGTCCTAACCCTAATATGAGTGTGTTTTAGTATAGGGTCTTTGCACACTAATTACCGTTAGATGAGATCATAAGGGTGGGGTGCTCATCCAATAAAACCAGTGCCCTAATAAGGAGATGAAGAGATACCAGAGATCTCTGTACGTGCATATATGTACAGAAATGAGGCCATATGAGCAGGTCAGGAAGCAACAGCTCAAACTGGACATGGAACAACAGGCTGGTTCCAAATAGGAAAAGGAGTACGTCAAGGCTGTATATTGTCACCCTGCTTATTTAACTTCTATGCAGAGTACATCATGAGAAACGCTGGGCTGGAAGAAGCACAAGCTGGAATCAAGATTGCCGGAAGAAATATCAAACACCTCAGATATGCAAATGACACCACCCTTATGGCAGAAAGTGAAGAGGAACTAAAGAGCCTCTTATGAAAGTGAAAGAGGAGAGTGAAAAAATTGGCTTAAAGCTCAACATTCAGAAAATGAAGATCATGGCATGTGGTCCCATCACTTCATGGGAAATAGATGGGGAAACAGTGGAAACAATGTCAGACTTTATTTCGGGGGGCTCCAAAATCATTGCAGATGGTGACTTCAGCCATGAAATTAAAAGACGCTTACTCTTTGGAAGGAAAGTTATGACCAACATAGATAGCATACTGAAAAGCAGAGACATTACTTTGCTGACAAAGATCCATATAGTCAAGGCTATGGTTTTTCCAGTGGTCATGTATGGATATGAGAGTTGGACTGTGAAGAAAGCTGAGCGCCGAAGAATTGATGCTTTTGAACTGCGGTGTTGAAGACTCTTGAGAGTCCCTTGGACGGCAAGGAGATCCAACCAGTTCATTCTGAAGGAGATCAGCCCTGGGATTTCTTTGGAAGGAATGATGCTAAAGCTGCAACTCCAGTACTTTGGCCACCTCATGCAAAGAGTTGACTCATTGGAAATGACTCTGATGCTAGGAGGGATTGGGGGCAGAAGGAGAAGGGGCCGACAGAGGATGAGATGGCTGGATGGTATCATTGACTCGATGGACATGAGTCTGAGTGAACTCCGGGAGTTGGTGCTGGACAGGGAGGCCTGGCGTGCTGTGATTCATGGGGTCGCAAAGAGTCGGACATGACTAAGAGACTGAACTGAACTGAACTGACTGAGGACACATTGAGAAGGTAGTTCTCTGCAAGACAGGAAGAGTGTCCTCACCAGAAACCAACCTTTTTGGCCTCTTGCTTTTACACGTCAAGTCTCCAGAACTGGGAGAAAATAAATATCTATTAGTTTGCTGCTGCTGCTGTTGCTGCCAAGTCGCTTCAGTCGTGTCTGACTCTGTGCGATCCCATAGATGGAAGCCAACCATCCTCCCCCATCCCTGGGATTCTCCAGGCAAGAGTACTGTAATGGGCTGCCATTTCCTTCTCCAATGCATGAAAATGAAAAGTGAAATTGAAGTTGCTCAGCTGTGTCCGACTCTTAGCGACCCCACGGACTGCAGCCCACCAAGCTCCGCCCCCCGTGGGATTTTCCAGGCAAGAGTACTGGAGTGGGGTGCCATCGCCTTCTCCGATCTATTAGTTTAAGTTGTCCAATTTGTGGTATTTTGTTATGGCAGTCCACACAGACAAATATGCTCCCTTTCTCTTTCTTTTTCGAATCCTCCCTGTAGCCCAGAAAAATAGGAGTGTTTTCTTTACAGTACCTTTCTGTACCATAAACTCCTCATGTGTGTCCTTCATCACTTCCTATGTTATGTTTAATTTTTTTATGAACTCTGTGCTTTAGCCCTCCAAGCTTTGGCCTGATTTTCTAAGCCAGGTCCCTCTGGATTTCAAAACAAAATCTTTGCCTTTAAACTTGTTCTTTTAAAAAAATAATTATTTGTATTTATTTATTTGGCTATGCCGGGTCTTAGCTGCAGCAAGCGAATTCTTAGTTGTGGCATGTAGGATCTAGTTCCCCAACTAGAGACTGAGCCCAGGCCCCCTGCTTTGGGAGTTTGGAGTCTTGGCCACTGGACCACCAGTGCATGGGCTGCATGCCCAGTCGCGGTCGTATCTGACTCTTGCAACCCCATGGACTGTAGCCCTCCAGGCTCCTCTGTCCATGGGATTTCCCAGGCAAAAATACTGGAGAGGGTTGCTATTTTCTTCTCCAGGGGAGCTTCCCAACCCAGGGATTGAACCCAGTCTCCTGCACTGGTGGGTGAGTTTGTTTGTTTGTTTTTACCGCTGAACCACCCGGGAAGCCCCTGGGCCACCAGGGAAGTCCCTGGGCCACCAGGGAAGTCCCTAAACTTGTTCTTATAAATTAAAGCTTCTTTATTTAAGATGAGTGTGCTTTTATAAGTTAAATGTATATATATATATATATATATATATATATATATATATATATATATATAAATTGCTTCAGATTAGCTATTAGTCCAAGGCTGTATCTGAGCTTCTCCTTTCCCTGTCCTCAGAAGCAAGCAATGACATTGATTCGCTAGATGGAAAAAAGAGCCACAGAGCAACTATAATGATTAGTTACCACATAAGCTGCCAAAGTTTGTTCTCCTGATGTTCTATGATATCAGAAATTATGCCATTCCTGATACCCCAATTCTAATTAAACTATCTTGACTCTAGTGTGCTTCTGATAGAAGAAGGCAAAGAGGATTTTTCAGTTTATCTTGTATGCACGTGTTTCCTGTTCCCTCTGGGAGGTCATGGAATTATTGTAAGGAAACTGAATTCGTATACTAGTACAGGCTTTGACTATAGGTGGCATAAGCAGGGGGTCTCAGCATATGCAAGCCTCTATTTTTAAATGTATATATTGAATAAATGTTATTGCAATTGACAAAATGGCAGTCATTTAAAGTATAACTGAATTCACAGAAGTATTTTCATCATGCATTTTTTAAAGTAATGGGTATTAGAACTCCAATTACTGTCATAGGATTTCACTATTTTGCTGTTGCCGTTATTAATAAAGTCACTTTTACAAATGAAAGTTTGAATAATCTACTCTTACCTTCCATAAAGAAGCAATTCCGGATTGTGCTTTATTGGAAAGTCTCCTTTAATGAAGAATCTTTTTATTCCTGTCTGTTATTCTTTTCTAAATCTGAATTCCAGCAGCATTATCCCCCTGGTCTCCTTTGGCAATTGGAATATTCTCTGGGAAGGCAATCTTGGAAGATCTATTGCCCAAAAAGAATTCTAAAAGAGGCTTTTAGGGGGAAAAAAGACAAAATTATATTCCCAGTCTGTTTATTTGGGCCACCAAAATATTTTTATAGAGTATTATTTTAATTATAAAAATAAAACACTGGGAACATCCTCACACCTTATTAAAGAGAACATGTTTTATTCCTGTTGAATATGTTTTGATATATGATTAGGTTTAATAATTTTTATTGCTTCTTTCAGCTATATTCAGTTTTTACTATTATAAATAAATCACAGTATATGTCCTGGTATGTTTTTTTCTTTCAGATAAATTATGCCAGATTTAGTCAAAAAATATAAGCTTGTTTAAGGCTTTTTATACATGTTCCTCAGTTGCTTTCCAGAAAGACGATGCTTATTTAAAATCCCACTAGGAGCTAAATCTCCACTATGAGTTTTACCTCCTAAAGAGCAAAATTAAGCTATTTCCTTTTTTAAAATTATTGATAATTTGATAAAATTTTTGTTTTATGGGTTTACTGTATTTTATTATCCATTTTCATTTCTGTTTCTGAGAATTGTCTGTTCTTGTTCTTTTCAGCACTAGAACCTGATTTTTCTTTAAAGCATTTCCTTTTTATTGCTAGTTCCTCATTATGTATAATTTGCAGTTAATCTTCCATGTCCTTGCACTAAACTATTGATTTTAGTTCAATTGTAGAGTCTCTCTTGTCCTTCTAAGTATAACTGTTCAGAGTTCTCATATTATCAGATTTTCGCTCTTGTCTATATTTACATACTTTTTTTTTTTTCATATAATAGTGCAGGATTGGGCGAATTCCTTAAACTACCTTGAAAATCCCTGCTGCCCATTTTGTCCTGAAATGGGTCTCCTATCTATGACTGTATCTCTGTTTCAGGTACTTTCAAATTCATAGCCATCAAGGTTGCTAAGCCAACATAGGTTTAGTGTTAAGAAGGTGATCTCTCTGCACAAAGGCCATGAATTCTTTGATACCATCCCACACCACTAAACATACCCTCTGAGACCGTCACTTGAGGATTTCCTGTGTTTTGTTTCATTGTATACTTTCACCTACAGTCTGTAAAACCTGATTTCCAGCCGCCACCACTGGAATTTTACCACTGAAGAAAGAAATAATTTGGCAATGAAAATGACTTAAGGGCCCTTTATGTCTACTTTTGAAACATCTGGCTTCTTTCCAGAGGCAATACCATTTAACACTCAAACTAATAGTATATTTAAACTAGGAAAAGTTACATTAGAGAGAATGAGAGCCTTAGAAATAAACGGCCGTTAAGTATGGCCATGTACATTTGGGCGGGTTTCTTAACTAGCTGTGTAACTTCGTGTAGGTTTCTTAACTTCTCTGAGTTTTACTCTTCATTTGCAAAATGAAATAAATAATATCCAACTTGGCAGCTGTGAGAATTAAAAAGGTACATGTGCTATCATATGAAATCAAGTTTTCCAATCAACTCACATGGATCAGAAATATCATCTGGTGTTATTTTGCTAACCATTCTAAGACTGCAAGCAATAAAGAGGCAGAAAGCAAAGAGCGGTCTGGGGCAGACCATGTGGTTCTGAATTCTTTCTTCCCATGCTGAACCTGGACTCTCTGGCCCAGAAAAACAAATGAGGGCTCCAAGTTAGTTTTGGTAAGTTGACAATTTGATGCAATGAGCATTTTAGTTGGAAAATACCTTTATTCTGTATGCCAGAGTATAATTTGGCCTATGTGATATTGTCCAAGGAGTCTTGTCCATAGATTCTGGATTTATTTACTTTAAGTGATCTTTTAGCTAAGAACATAGCTAAGAACCTACTAAGAACATATTATCGTTAAGGACTCTTCCTCCTGGCAAACATCATCAGTCTCTTGATCTGAAGTCCATTGAGAAGGGGACAAAATCATTCAACTGCCTTCTTTTCCCTAGAGTAGTCTCTCAAGCCCACCCCAGATGCTGTAGAAAAAGTGCGTGCATCATACATAAGCTGCTTTAACAACCTCTTCCCAAAATATGCAAATCATTTGTCATAGTGCCTCACTCAAAGTACTTGCTCAATAAACTCATATGAGATTTTAGAAGATTACACCTATAAAATAGTCTTTAAGGGAATGATTGATCATCTGAAGCCAATGACTGGTCAGTTTCATTCCACCAAAAGTAGTACAGATGTTCTTACAAATCACTTCTTCTTAACTGATAACTGAAATCATTTACTTTACTTAAGATATTTGCTATAATTAAACACTACGTTGAAAGAAAAATCAATCATCTATAGCATGATAAACTCAGCTTATCAGCCCAATGATGAAAATTGACAAGTACACTGAATAACATAACACATTTTCTAGACTGGGAATTAATTAATTATTGCTCTCCAAGGGTGATAGAATTTTGAATGATGATGACAATCTTTGAAACCATTTCCTTAGGTGGCAAACCATCAAAGAGAATCTTGTAGAGGTGAGTAATCCAAGGCAAATTTATTAGACATAATATCTATTAGTTAACTCTTTCCTACACAGACTGGGATTCAGAAGGTTTCCTTAGAGAGTAGAAACCTTGTTGACATTCTTAAAAGATAGGTGAGTTTTCAAATTAGGAAGAAATGGGAAATCTGCTTCTAGCCTTCAAAGGGACATTATTAAGAACAGGTAGGCTCCAGGGAAAGGGGATATCTTGCCATCAAGGCTATACAGATGCTCAGTGAGACAGGGCTCAAATGCTAGATAAGACGAAATCAAGCTCTACTAGACTGTGATTAAGCTCTGCCGTGATGTGCTTAGACATGTCCGACTCTTTGCACCCCGTGTACTCTAACCACAAGGTAAGGGCAGGATGGTGAACGCTGTCGACCTACTTGGGTAAAAGGAGGGGGCGTTGAGGTGGCAGGACAGATACAGCCACCCACAGGTGAAGAGACTGTCATTGCTGTGCTATCTTCTGCCAAGTCTGACCCTTTCAAGCAGTAGTTCCCAAACTTATGTTCATCAGACTCAGCTGGGAAACCTAGTAATATGCAAGTTCTTAGGATCAGCCTTCAAGTATTTAATTCCGTGGATGATTCAAATGGAGCCTCAGAATTTGCATTTCAACATGTAACTAATTTTTCTGATGAGATGGCCTATGAAACACATTTTAAGTGTTTTCCTCTTGAATGATAACTCTTCCCAAAGACTTCCAGTTATACCAGAATTCAACCAGTGTCTCATTTATTTAAAAGTTCATCCTTACCTCCCTGATTTGACATGCCATCTTTATTATATATTAAATTCTTAATATGTATTCGGGTCTGTTCATGGATATTCTGTTCTCTCATATGTACTGTTCTATTTACATCCCACCCTGTGGTAACTATGGAGGTTTTATCATGCATGCTAGTGATACCTTCACTGTTCTTCCAAGAGATTTCTTGGCTGATTTTTCTTGTTTCAATTTCTGTATGAACTCAAGAATCCATTTCTGTTTTTCCTTAATCATTCCTTCTCTTCCCCTCTTTCTCCTTCCCTAATTTCTTTTTAAATCCTTCAGATGGAACGTGTTCATCTTCTTGCTCTCAATTAGTCCAACTAGTCCAAGTGCTGACTCAGTAAAGGGAGAAAGAAAATTTGAAAAGCCATTATTCTACTTGTCAGTCAGGAGAAAAGCACCTCAAAGGAAAAAAACCACTAATATTTTAATGAGAGCTGAATTAATTTACCTTAGTACTCAACTCTTTATGATTCTGAGTCTTTTTCTTCAAAAGCCTGCTGTACTAAAAATCTTGTGTGCACATGTGTATTTGTGTTCTTTAGGAATATTTTCATGTTTTTCTTATAAAGCTTTTATACAGGTCTTAGAAAATTTGTTTCCAACTATCTTATCATCTTGTTTCCATTTCAGATGAGATTTTCTTTTATTACCTCTTTCATTTCTGTTACTTGTGTTTCTGATGTACATTAATGACCGCATATTAATTTTATCCCACCATTTCTTGCTGAAACCTCTTATTACTTATAGTAGTTTTTCAGTTGAATCTTCCAGAATCGTCAGATTTACAGTCAAAATATCTAGAAAGGTAATGATATTACTTCTCCAAGTTTCGTGACTATAATTTATCCACTTCTTTAAACTGCATTGGATAATCATTTCTATATTAAGATGTAATTGTGTTAAGAAATTGTTCATTATATTGTGTTGTTATTAGAATGGGTTTTGGATATTGTTAAAAGTAATTTAAAAATCTATGGAGAAGATCATGTAATACTTCTTATATGTAATATCAATTTGTATGATAAATGTATTTCTATACTTACATATTCTGGAATAACTCCCATTTGGTCACAATATATTGTCATTAGTTTTTTAAGGTGATGCTGAATTCTGTTTGCTAACATTTTACTTAAGATTCAGCCTTATACTTATAAATAAGTTATAATGTAATTTTTAAAAGTCTAGCAAAGTTTTCGGGTAATTATACTCAGACCATAGTTCCTTTCCTCCACCCCCACCCTCCACTCATATTTCCATCTTAGTTTCCCATACTTTGAGTTACCTCTCTGTTATCACAATATCAATTTGGCCTAGACCTAGTCTCTTGACTAACCTAAATTTGGGCACTTATATATGTGTTTTAGGACCTTCATGTCTTTCTTTGCATAGACTTCCTTTTTTCTCACCCATTTGATAGTCATCATGTGGTTGATTTCTGTTCCAATTTCCTGATCCTATTTGAAGTAAATTCCAAATAATTCCTGTTTGTCTTCTTCCACCTTCTGGATTTAACTTACTATCTCTACCCCACAATCCTCCACTCCACCAGGGACCATCTGGGAAAACTTGAAAGCTTAAATATTAATTACTTTTGCTGTGTGTGTGTAAGTCTTTGAGTTGTGTCCAGTTCTTTGCAACCCCATGGACTGTAGCCCACCATGCTCCTCTGTCCAAGGAATTATCCAGGCAAGAATACTGGAGTTGGTTGCCATTCTCTTCTCCAGGGCATATTCCTAACCCAGGTATAGAACCTGGGTTTCTGACAGTGCAGGCAGATTCTTGACCATCTGCGCCACCTGGGAAGCCCAATTACTTCTGCTGGTGGGTATTAAACAGCTAGTCCTTTACTGCCCCCTAGAGGGCTTTGGCTACCACATACACTGTGACCCCTCTGGTCTGGAGAGGTGTTTACCAGGCTTGTCCCTCCGTGGAATTCTCCAGGCAAGAGTACTGAAGTGGGGTGCCATTGCCTTCTCCGTTACTTGGGCCACTCTCCCCTAAACAAGCACTAGGTAAAAAGAATGGTCTGCACTGAGAGCTTTAGAAAAGACAAAGATGACATCTTTCTTCCCCTCAAAGAATTTATAAACTAGATGGATAGAAAAGGACAGAGAGTGTCTGTGTGCGTGACAGAGGTAGTGAGGGAGGGTGTTTCTAATCAAGCACAAGCATTAGTACAAAGATAGCTATGTGTCCAGGGCCCAAAGGAGTGGCATTAAAGACTGCAAGAGTAGCTGAGAAAAGGAAACACCGAGGTCACTTTGACAGTGATGGGAGACCTCATGGAGGGCATGCTTCAGAGCTGGTCTTTGAAGGGTAAAAGACAGGGATGGGCCAGAAGGAAAGGCTCTCTTGTAGGAAGAAGTAGCATATGTGAAACCATCAGAAACAGAAATATGTGAAGCACGGGAAGGGGATATTTGGGCTAGTGAAGGTGAAAGTCGCTTAGTCGTGTCTGACTCTTTGTGACCCAGTGGACTGTAGCCCACCAGGCTCCTCATTCCATGGAATTCTCCAGGCAAGAAGACTGGAGTGTATAGCTGTTCTCTTCTCCAGGGGATCTTCCCAACCCATGGATCAAACCCATGTCTCCTACATTGCAGATGGATTCTTTACCACTGAGCCACCAGGGAAGCCTTGGTGAATAAACCCTTTAATTTCACAATAACAAAGTCAGAACAATTCTACTACCTACATGATATGAATATACTATATACTATACACACAAATTCACACATACACACACACACACACACACACACACACACACACACACACATAGAAGGGCCTTCCCTGATGGCTCTGACAGTAAGAATCTGCCTGCAGTGTGAGAGACCAGAGTTCTATCCCTGGTTTGGGAAGATCCCCTGGAGAAGGGAACAGCTACCCACTCCAGTATTCTTGCCTGGAGAATTCCATGGACAGAGGTGCCTGGTGAGTTACAGTCCCACAGGGCAAAGAGTCAGACATGATTGAATGACTAACACTTTTTTCCTTCCTTCCTTCCTTCCTTTCTTTATATATATATATAAGTCCATGGGGTCACAAGAGTCGGACATGACTTAGCAACTAAACCATTACTATTACCATATATATATATATATATATATATATATATATATATATATACACATATATAAGACATTTTTTAAATTACTTAAAATCTGATATTTTATATGGTGTTTTTAGTTTGGTTTACTGATAGAAAATTAAAATATGTAGGTTTAAGGTGTAGCAACTTGTCCCAAATGTTTATATAAATTACTGATTCAGCTTGCAATCAGAATTGTATTTTCATCTTCCCTTGCTTTTTACTTCATATTATCTCACATTCTTCCAACAAGTTATTAATTCAACAATTTTCAGTCCACTTAATAGGATATTTTTATGTATCCATGTTCAGAGATGTTTTCGGCTTCATCAGGAGCTTTGATTTCATTACCCTGGGTGAGAATGGCATATGTCTTCAATTTCATTAACATATTTTGAATTTGTTTCCTTAAAGCCTGAAATAAGATCAACAAAGAAAAACAGATACTTAAGGGAGTCCAGCAGTAATCCCAATCTGGCAGAACACAAACTTTTAGTAGAATTATTCTTCAATTTGCAAAGCCTGATTAGGGAAAGACAGAAAGGGAAAATTAACATTCATTAATCATGTACTGTGTACCAGATGCTTTGTTTTCAATGCCTCATTTAACCCTGAGAACCCTGAAAAGTAGACAGTGTTTTTATCTGGTTTACTCAAGAAGCAGAGGTGTAGAGAGATCAATATTTCTCTCCTTAATTCTCCAGGATCATATCTAACAAATGGTAAATCTAGGAATGTAGGTAACTTTGGTTCAGTCCTCATGCTCTTTGCTCTATAACATGCCATCAAACACAAGGGCCTCAATTTGAAGGCCTTATCAAGCCATTTGGTTGGTGTTCAGCTTCAGAAGAGGATATGGGAAGTCTTACTGGCCGAAGCCTCAGACAGTTGCCATAGTCCCTGAAAAGGAGTGAAGGAATTAGCCAAGAACAGAGCACCCACTGGTTAGCAGCTGTGTTAAGGGAGGCCTTCCTGTAGCAGAGGGCTGCCCTTAGACAAGGTTTTGCTGGAGGATGAAGCTGCATCTCGGTGGGTAGAGAGAGCCACGGTAGGAGCAGTCAGCAGTAGTAACTGTATCAGCCGGAAGCATAACTGTGACCAATGCATGTCACCAGAGCATGTGTGCCCAGAGGCCATCATGGCACGTGGACAAAGATGAATGGACACAGAGGTGAAAGACTGAGAGTGAGAAGACATCTCAGGGGAGGCCAGAGAGTACTGAGGGCACCCCCCACCCCACCATGGTGCTGCGTGAACTTTTTCTTGCCTCTGGTACTCTGGGAAGGAGGAGGGTAGGAGGGAGGAGAAGAAGGCACCTTAAGGGGAAATTTGATGTTGCAAATGAACCAGTTTAAATTCTCAATTGACAGCACAGTCTGAAAGAGACTGTTTTAAAACCAAAGATCAAGCTTTCTTGGCAACATAATTTTTGTTACAAAACACAAATGTGGGCATGAACAAGAAGAATTTAATCCCAGAGAAATATAGCCAGGTGATTTGTGTCTATATGTTTAAAACCCACGAAGTAAGCATTATTGTTGCCATTTCATAGATGAGGAAATTAAGACTCAGAGAAGTTATATGCCTTCTCTGTAGAACAGAGCAGAGAACAAGAAGATGGCAAAATAAAGGATTTATCAGACACTCATTTGCTCAAAAGCTCCCTCTCTTTCCACCTCAGTAAAGCCTGACCAGTAGTGCCTCTGTTTTTACAGACAACATTCTGTGGTGTGGGTCTTGTCTGATTTCTGGAGGGCACCTACACAAGATACATCATGAATATAATCACAGCAGCATGTCTAGTGTTGCTGAAATTTCGTGCAAGAACAACACATTCCCTACAATTGTTATATTTGATGACTGCTTAGTGAACAAGAACATCTCCTTGAAAATGAGTGTCAGTCCTGTTAAGATATAATTATTCTCTTCCGTTCAGGAAAGAACAGAAATTTGTCAAATACAGCTTAATTTTTTGAGTCAGAAGTTAACACAAAGCACCCTGTTGTGGGTGCCATTGTTTTCACAAAGCTGAATCTCAGCAAATAAAAACACAGCCCTCATGCAGTAGTTTCTTCCTCCACTCAGGGTAAAGCAAACTCCCCAGCAGTGTGCCCAAATCTGTACACAGTGCTACTCCCATCCTATCAATTCCCGGCTCTTCTGATTTTTGCCTCCAATGAAAATGGAGTGGGCATGTGAGGGTGGGCTTACTTCCAGCTCTGTGCCAGTGATCCCAGGAAAGGACAGAATGAGCTTTTTTGCCATTCTATCTATAAGCCCTCCCCCTCCTCTTATCTACCTTGCCCCCATCCCAATACCATAAGTCAGATCCTGCTAACCAGGGCATTTATCTCACAGAAGGGGGGATATGGTCATAAAGAACAGCACAAGGTTTACTTAAAAGGTGACCATATACATTATTTATGTTTCTGGAAGAATCCATACTACATGTTTCTATCCTGGGATATACTCATAGTTACATTTGCTCTCATCAATACGTGTATCCTACTTACTGGTTTCCCTATCATAGTATTTTGGAAGGATCTATTTCATCAGTTTCTAATGAAGCTGAAAGCAAATTTATATTATTTTTAGTAAAACTATATCCCTTTCCCATACATGGGTTGATGTATGGGGTGTCCCAGGCAGGTCAAATATTTTAGTGAGCTTCAGCTAAACTCCCTTAACTATTTGTTCAGCGTTACTGTAGATGTTGGAATGAGTGCCGTTTAGGTGGGAAGAAAGAAGTGGTGCCACTAGTGGGACAGGAATTAGCATCTGCTTTCCTGAGCAGCTCAGTTCTGATTCCAAATCGGCATACCTACTCAGCAAAGCAAAAAGTGGGCAGTTAACGATAGAAGAAATGAGAATCTGTCTTGCCAGTGATCAGACTGCAATGCTCCTGACAAAATTTAATGTTTCCAACCAGATGCAAGCAAGGCCAACATAATCGATGTCACTAACAAGAAAAAAAAAAAATACAACAAAAACTGTTCCTAACGGAACATAGGCAAGGCTGAGAAGCAACCATAAAAATTACTAACATCCCCTTTGAGCAGTCTTTGCTTCCTTATCAATGATGACCTGAGCCCCACTCTAATCTTGTTTCCTGTGGATCAAAACTTTTGATATAACCAATCACTAGACTGTCCGTATTTCTTGACAGCATCCACATCAGAACTGGCCCTTGATTTCCCAATCTTTCAGAGCCATCCACCACAGGCCCAAACTTTCTAAGAAGCCCCGCTCAAGTGTTCCTTACTCAGATGCCTAAAATTTCTCTGGCCAAGGTCTCCTCTGCTGCATCAAGTTAATAAATCTGAGACATAAATTTATGAATACTGGTGTATTCCTATTGGTCTTTGACTGGTGGTTTTGACTGTGCCCAGCTAAACAGAAATCCAGCAGTCCCTTTAGGATCTGATTTCCTAGAGCTCCTCTTCTCTACAAGGATTTTGTCCTAGGTCATGTACTCTTTGTGAGAAGAGTTCTAGTGAATACAATTCTCTCTCTCTCTTCATATTTCTAGGAAAATATTTTTGATTCTTAGAGATGAGAACCGTGGGCAATTTCACAGTTTCCCTAACCTCCACAATTCCCCTTCTTCCACCATCCTGGCAATATCCATGGACAACAACCCATAGTTATGGATTTGAGAGAGAAACCATTCAGTGGATCACACGTCATTCCAAAACATGACAACGACTCACGGTAGACTGCAGTTTCACAGTGACTTGATTGTGCTAGATTTTCTGTTGGCAGTCCTTATTTGTTCTGTCTTATTATTGCAAGTATTAGAAACCCAAAAACCACTTTTCTCACAATTGCTCGACAACAGTCTTCCTCATTCAATGTTGCTGATGAGAGGCACTCATCCTAACTTAGAAGGCAAAAGAAAGTTAGAAACAATAATTATTTCTTTCTGGCACTGGCAGGCAGACATGAATGCTGCTTTGGCAGGCAGTTATAAGATTTTGAAGTGGCCTTGCCATTCTCTTATAACTCACCTGTTTTAATGCTGTGTCCAATCACTGTCGGTAGTTTTCTATAATTTCTGCAACTTTCTGATTCTCTGGAAGCTGGTGGAAGTTGTCCCTGACACTTGTTCTTTCAGAACTTGTGATGATTTTGTAAGCACCTAATATTAAGTGAAAACAGTGTCAGACTTTATTTTTTGGGGGGCTCCCAAATCACTCCAGATGGTGACTGCAGCCATGAAATTAATTAATTTTCCTTGGCAGGAAAGTTATGACCAACCTAGATAGCATATTCAAAAGCAGAGTCATTACTTTGCCAACAAAGGTCCATCTAGTCAAGGCTATGGTTTTTCCAGTTGTCATGTATGGATGTGAGAGTTGGACTGTGAAGAAAGCTGAGCGCCAAAGAATTGATGCTTTTGAACTGTGGTGTTGGAGAAGACTCTTGAGAGTCCCTTGGACTGCAAGGAAATCCAACCAGTCCATTCTAAAGGAGATAAATCAGTCCTGGGTGTTCATTGGAAGGACTGATGCTAAAGCTGAAACTCCAGTACTTTGGCCACCTGATGCAACGAGTTGACTCATTGGAAAAGACTCTGATGCTGGGAGGGATTGGGTGCAGGAGGAGAAGGCGGCAACAGAGGATGAGATGGCTGGATGGCATCACCGACTCGACGGACATGAGTTTAATAGACTCTAGGAGTTGGTGATGGACAGGGAGGCCTGGCGTGCTGCAATTCATGGGGTCGCAAAGAGTTGGACACGACTGAGTGACTGAACTGAACTGAACTAAATTTCAATCTCATCAAAATTGAAATCCTAGAATGGGTCTCTTCTCCTGACCCAAACTTCCTGATTGAAAGGCCAAATAAGGTGCAGGCAGTCAAATGTCGAATCTCCATCTAGCTTTCTTAGTAATCAAGAGGCAGTTCCTTAACCTTCTCAGTTATATGCAGAGATTGGACTAGATATCCACTAAGCCATACTGGAGTGCTAAGATTTGATGCTTCTACAATTCACGTTATCTTGCTGCATGTGACAAGAATGTGACATAATGCAGAGACACGTATGTCCAACATGGCAATAGGAAACACAGCCAGCCCTTTCTTAGATCTCATGCGAAGTGCTTTGGAGAGTCTCAGTAGACCACCTCATCCAGCAGAGAGTAAATGTGTGATACAAAATGGAATCCATAATTACTGGAACATAAGCACTTTACATCTCCACGTCCATGTTTTTCATTTTCAGTGAGTAACTTTCCTTTTAGACTGTTATATACATTTAATTTTTGTCTCCAGAAGTTCGACCTAAGAGTTTCTGACCTCAACTATTATACTAATATCATTAGATATTAAAGAAGTTGCACCTGGCTAGCCGTTGCCAACTAAGGGAGTATAAGCAATCTAGGAGAGTACTAAAATAAGTTTTCCAAAAATGAAAAAAAAAAATGAGGAAAGTTTCTGGGTTAAACAAAACCACTCCTGGGGATTTTTGTGCTCTTGATGAAATTTTGCTACTGTGGGTCAGTTTTTATTCTTTAGTTGTTTGTTTGAAAAGTTATATTTGATCCCTGTGAAATTAATTACTGATTTGCTATCTAGATAAAGGCCGAAAAAAACACTCTATAATAGACTATGGGAAATTGTTAACCTCTCAGCTAAATTTCTAGAAGAAATTCAGCTAAGAACTTGAGAGAATTTTCAAAGTTTTGTATTAATGAGGAAGATTTTATTCTAACAGAAGATGGAAGTCGTGTTGTGACAGAATTTACCTGGAGACACGGGGTTTCCTCAGTGGCTCAGTGGTAAAGTATCTGCCTGCCAAGCAGGAGACACAGATTTGATCCCTGGGTCAGGAAGATCCCCCTGGAGAAGGAAATGGCAACTCACTCCAGTATTCTTGCCTGGGAAATTCCATGGACAGAGGAGCCTGGTGAGTTATAGTGCATGGGATTGCAGAGTTGGACATGACTTAGCAACAAACAACAAGCTCAGAGTACTGAAAAGTAAAGGGCTCCCACAGGGGACCTTGCCCATGGATATAGTCCAAAAAAGTGCCTGCAAGCTGGGCTACTGAAATCCCTGGGGGTATGAGAAGGCTTTCCAAAAGGTTTGTGATCATGGATAGTTTATGGCAAACCAGTTCCAGTTATTCAACTTTTATACTTTCATAAGTACTTTCAACTTTCATAGGTATGTTTTTCTGGAGATGACCTGCTTGAGAATCCTCCTCTTGTTGGAGGAGTGACTAGATTTTCCTTTCTCAGCTCTCATCCTAGTTTATAAAAGATAACTTCTCACCCACCCCTAATGTTAATGAGCTGTATTACTCTGCTGCTGCTGCTGCTAAGTCGCTTCAGTCCTGTCAGACTCTGTGCAACCCCAGAGATGGAAGCCCACCAGGCTCCCCCGTCCCTGGGATTCTCCAGGCAAGAACACTGGAGTGGGTTACCATTTCCTTCTCCAATGCATGAAAGTGAAAGTGAAGTCATTCAGTCTTGTCCAACTCTTAGCGACCCCATGGACTGCAGCCCACCAGGCTCTTCCATACATGGGATTTTCCAGGCAAGAGTACTGGAGTCGAGTGTCATTGCCTTCTCCTACAGCGTCCAAAAAAAAAAAAAAAATCACCTGAAAAAGGAATGACTGTAAAAATTAGGTAACAAATATTTTTGTGAGGACACAGTATCTTTTTCTCAATAAAATTTAAGAAGGACCTAGTGGTGAGCTGAGAGATTGTTTAAAACTAATTTTTGCTAGTAGATTAAAATGTGATTTTTTTCATATAAGTCAAAAAATATTTTTAAAAATTCAAGTGCAAATCACATACAAAATTCCTCACTTCAATTCAGTTCTTTTCATGAATAAACTTTTTCAATGCTTTACAAAAATAAACTAGTACAGAAAACTTAAGGCTGAATCCTATCTTATTTGAGCAATAAATAACAGCCAGAAAAACATGAAGCTATTAAGAAAGCATTTATCATTTCTAATAATGTAGTTAAGGGGGTTTTCTGATAAGTTTTTATTATAGTTAGTAGTTACTGAAGTGTGTAATTTACTTCATGATCAATTTTGTGCACAATATAATTATGATCCAACTCAGAATAAATTTTATAAAGTAATAAAATTTTAAAACATTTAATCACAATTTATATTATACATACATATTTGTCGAGAAGTATGATGGAGTAGTTAAGAAAAAGATTTTCAGACATAAACACATATTAAGTGAAATTCTTTGGAGGAAATAACATTGAAATATATGTTCAGTCAGAAAAATGAACAATATAAAATTTCTGACTCTTACAGAAGTTATTCATGTATTCTTAGAGTGGGTTATGGTCAGCATCTACTTTGTTGGTTGATTAGATTTCACTGGCTGAATTTGTGATGTAACAATTTTATTTTAAAATGTCCATCTTTGCAATTCACAGGGAATTATATCCATTGCAATTATTTAACCATAGGAAACAAAACTCAGCCTATCAATTTAAAAATATGAGCAACTGCCCTTTTTCCAAAAATCTTTGAGAGTAAACACACACAAACTGTAAATCTTGCCTATACCTGCCCATAAGGGAAAAGCTGCTGTAAATCCATTCAGAAGGCAAAAATTTTCTTTTAAAGCATCAACAATCTTGACTATAGGTTAAGTATAATAATACATCTTTGCTGAAGATAATAATATTGTAAATCTGGTATATTTTTTCCCTAGTTCGACTCTCTTCTCTTTTCCTCAAGTTCATGTCTAACTTAAGCTTTATGCTTAACTTGAATTTCTTCCTATGTCAGTGCCCTGCTTGGAACTTGGGACACTGACTCTAGCTTTTATACCATGACCCTTCTTACATCTTCCCAGTGGAGATGGCATACTGTACTGTGACATAGGCTTGCTTCAAGACTCTTGATAACTTCTCACCTTTCTTTTAAAAGCTGGTGTGTTCTCTGGCCTGTGTTCAAGTTAAATTGTTCTGCCCACCATTGTTCTGGCTTCAGTCACAATCCTGGCCCCACCGAGATGTCTGATTTTATAACTGCCAAAAATACTTGGACCTGAGGTTACAAAAAGTAGCTGATAGTAGCTGTAGATTGATGAGAAAGATACTGCATTATGAATTTGTCTTTGCTTTACAATCCACTTTATATAAATATCCTTAAAACTAGCATTCCATATTAAGTTAATCTACTTGGGGAAGAGTCTGTTCTGTCCTCTTTTAAAAGGGAGGACATACAAGAGTTAACAGGAATGTCTCGGTTTTTCTGGACACTTAGTGTCGATGAGCTCAGATTTATATTGATTACCTGATAATCAAACGTGTATATCCAGACCCAAGAGATTAGAAGCAACTGAGTCCCTTTTGTTGTTTTCTCTAACATCTCTTTTATTTGCACTTTTTATTTTTTATAATTTTAATTAAAGGATAATTCCTCTACAATATTGCGTTGGTTTCTGCCAAACATCAGTATGAATCAGTCATGGAAGCATAGTTAATCTACAGTGTTATGCTCATTTCTGCTGTATACTAAATAGACTCAGTTATTATGTTGTTGTGTAGTTGCTAAGTCCTGTCAGACTATTTGCAACCCCATGGACTGAAGCATGCCAGGCTTCCCTGTCCTTCACTATCACCTGGAGTTTGCTCCAATTCATGTCCATTTAGTCAGTGATGCTATTCACCCGTCTCATCCTCTGCTGCTGCTTCTTTCCCGATTCAGAACCAGTCCATCGTCCCATGTCCAGTTCTGTTACTTCTTGACCTACATACAGGCTTCCCAGGAGACAGGTAAGGTGGTTTAGTATTCCCATCTCTAAGAATTTTCCACAGTTTTTTGTGATCCACAGATTCATAGACTTTAGCATAGTCAAGGAAGCAAAAGCAGATATTTTTCTGGAATCCCTTTGCTTTCTCCATGATCCAGCAAATGTTGGCAATTTGATCTCTGGTTCCTCTGCCTCTTCGAAACCCAACTTGAACATTTGAAGTTCTCAGTTCATGTACTATTGAAGCCTAGCTTGAAGTGTTTTGAACACAACCTTGCTAGTAGGTTAAATGAGTGTAATTATACAGTAGTTTGAACATTCTCTAGTATTGACCTTTCTTGGGATTAGAATGAAAAGTGACCTTTTCCAGTCCTGTGGCCACTGCTGAGTTTTCCAAATTTGCTGACATATTGAATGCATCATCTTTTAGGATTTTAAGTAGCTCAGCTGGAATTCAGTCATTTCCGCTAGCTTTGATCACAGTGTTGCATCCTGAGGCCCACTTGGCTTCACAATCCAGGATATCCGGCTCTAGGTGACTGATTACATCATTGTGGTTATCCAGGTCATTAAGACCTTTCTTGTATAGTTCTTCTCCATGTATTCTTGCCACCACTTCTTAGTCTTTTCTGCTTCTGTTTGTTCCTTACCATTTCTATCATTTATTGTGCCCATCCTTGCATGAAATATTCCCTTGATATCTCTAGTTTTATTGAAGAGATTTCTACTCTTTCCCATTCTATTGTTTTCCTCTATTTCTCTGTATTTTTCACTGAAGAAGGCCTTCTTATCTCTCCTTGTTATTCTTTGGAAACCTTCATTCAGTTGAGTATAACTTTCCTTTCTCCCTGCCTTTCACTCTTCTTTCCTTAGCTATTTATAAAGCCTCCTCAAACAACCACTTTGCCTTCTTGCATTTCTTTTTCTTTAGGATGGTTTTGGTCACCACCTCCTTTACAATGTTATGAACATTCCTCCATAGTTCTTCAGGTATTCTGAAGATCTAATTCCTAGAATCTATTAGTCACCTTTACTTTTTAAACATAAGGAATTTGATTTAGATCATACCTGAATGGCCAAGTGGTTTTCCCTATTTTCTTCATTTTCAGCCTAAATTTTGCAGGAAGGAATTCTATACAGTCAGCTCCAGGTCTTGTTTTTGCTGACTGTAGAGAGCTTCTCCATCTTTGGCTTCAGAGAACATAATCAATCTGATTCCAGTATTGACCATCTAGTGATCTCCATGTGTAGAGTCATGTCTTGGGTTGTTGGAAAAGAGTGTTTGCTATGACCAGCATGATCTCTTGACAAAACTCTATTAGCCTTTCGCCTACTTCATTTTGTACTCTAAAGTCAAATTTGCCTATTATCTGGGTATCTCTTGACTTCCTACGTTTGCATTCCAATCTTTTTGAGTTAATTCCAGAAAGTGTTGTACATAGAACCAGTCAACTTCAACGTCTTTGGCAACAGTGGTAGGGGCATAGACTTGGATTACTGTGATGCTGAATGATTTGCCTTGAAAATGAACCTATATCATTCTGTCATTTTTGAGACTGCTCCCAAGTACTGCATTTCAGACTCTTTTGTTGACCATGAGGGCTACTCCATTTCTTCTAAGGGATTTTTGCCCACAGTAGCATATATAATGGTAATCTGAATTAAATTTGCCCATTTCTGTCCATTTTAGTTCACTGATTCCTAAGATGTCAATGTTCAGTCTTGCCATCTGCTGCTTGACCATGTTCAATTTACCTTGATGCATGGACCTAACATTCCAGGTTCGGGTGCAATATTATTCTTTATAGCATCGGAACTTACTTTCACCACTGGACACAGCCACAAGTGAGTGTCATTTTCACTTTGGCCCAGCCACTTCATTCTTTCTGGAGCTATTCATAATTGCCATCTGCTGTGCCCCAGTAGCATATTGGACACCTTCTGACCTGTGGGGCTCATCTTTTGGTGTCATATCTTTTTGCCTTTTAATTCTGTTAATGGGTTCTCCAGGCAAGAATACTGGGGTTGTGTTCTATTTCTTACTCCAGTGGACCACATTTTGTCAGAATTCCTCACCATGACCCATCCATCTTGGGTGGCCCTGCGTGACATGGCTCATTGAGCTGTGCAAGCCCCTTTGTCGCAACAAGGCTGTTATCTATGAAGGTCGGAGTTGAAGTATAGTTGATTTACAATGTCTTTGTTTCTGCTCTACAGTAAAGAGGCTTAGTTATACGTGTGTGTGTGTGTGTGTGTGTGTGTGTGTGTATGTGGGCTTCTGTGGTGGCTCAGATGGTATAGAATCTGCTTGCAGTTTGGGAGACCTAGGTTCAATCCCTGGGTTGGGAAGATCCCCTGGAGAAGTGAATGGCTACCCACTTCAGTATTCTGGCCTGAAGAATTCCATGGACAAAGGAGCCTGGCAGGCTGTAGTCCATATGGTCACAGAAAGTCAGACTTGACAGAGTAAATTTCACTTAACACTCAACTTTTATATGTATATATATATACATATATTGGAGAAGGCAATGGCACCGCACTCCAGTACTCTTGCCTGGAGAATCCCATGGATGGAAGAGCCTGGTAGGCTGCAGTCCATGGGGTCGCTAAGAGTCGGACACGACTGAGTGTCTTCACTTTCACTTTTCACTTTCATGCATTGGGGAAGGAAATGGCAACCCGCTCCAGTGTTCTTGCCTGGAGAATCCCAGGGCCAGGGGGGAGCCTGGTGGGCTGCCATCTATGGGGTCGCACAGAGTCAGACATGACTGAAGCGACTTAGCAGCAGCAGCATATATATATATGTTGCACACACACACATTCTTTTTAGATTATTTTCTATTATGGTTTATCTCAGGATATTAAATCCAGTTCCCTGTGCTATACAATTGGACCTTGTTTTTATCCATTTTGTATGTAATAGTTCTGTAACCGCAAACCTCTAGTCCATCGCTCCCCCACCCGCAACACCTCTCTAGCATCTCTTGGAGAGTGCTCCAACCAAGGATGTTGGAGCCCTGCTTTTGTTACATATCACACCATGTTTTGCATTTGGTATTGAGTCATTTTCTTCTCAGATATCTTCCAGAGCTCCCTTGGCTGCTGGCACAGGAAGGCATAGGCAGCAGATGGGTAAAACGATCAATGCTTCTCTCCCAGTGTCTTCCCCTTTAGCATCTTTTCCAATGAATAGTTACAACAACAAAAAAAGAGTTAAAAAATACCTATAATACTTACAGCTCAAATTATTATAGAAGGTACCTCATTATAATCAATATGAATAGGTACAAACCTGCAGCTTGGTTGGACAGTATCATCTCAACTGAGACAACATCTCTGATGAACAGCACTCCTGCTACTGCTGCTGCTAAGTCGCTCCAGTCGAGTCCGACTCTGTGCGACCCCAGAGACGGCAGCCCACCAGGTTCCGCCATCCCTGGGATTCTCCAGGCAAGAACACTGGAGTGGGTTGCCATTTCCTTCTCCAATGCATGAAAGTGAAAAGTGAAAGTGAAGTCGCTCAGTCGTGCCCGACTCTTAGCGACCCCATGGACTGCAGCCTACCAGGCTCCTCCATCCATGGGATTTTCCAGGCAAGAGTACTGGAGTGGGTTGCCATTGCCTTCTCCACAGCACTCCTAGTTAGTCAAAATATCTAAGAGATAACAAGCAACTTCTCAACTGCTGAACTTCTCAATGTAAAGCATGGAATTTTGAGCCAGCTTGAATTGACATCAAGGTTTTTCCCTGTCCCTTCTTTTCCTCAGCTGACTAATCTTGGATAAGATGTTTAATATCTCTCTGCCTCAGTTTCCCTATCTGTAAAGCGGCGATAATAAAATCATCTATTCTCACAGGCTTATTGTGAGAGTTTACAAAGAAGATGAAGGGTTTAGCCCAGTACATAACAAGTAATAACATTTTACTATTGGTTTTTACTTATAGTATAAGTGGCACCATGAATGCCATAAACAACCAAGATTGATAATAAATAAGAGACCTCCCAGGATAGGAGGAGCAATAAATGTGGAACTGAACAGCCCAGAAAACATAGTCTATATTCTCTGGCAAGGTACCTGGAGATCTTTGGAATGGCTCTGCACACATACTTAGCTACATTTGTTTTTATAATTTCTGTAAACACAGCAGGAGAGGTTGCTATGGAAACTATACACTTGACAATTCTTATTGATTCGAAGTAGTTTCCATAAAGCTTGCATACTTCTTTATTAGATGTCAGTTGTCATCCCATCCTTCTATCAACATGCTTTTCAGTGCAGCTCAGTTTCCATCTGCAGTGTGGCTAAGGCTTTGAGGGAAGGGAGGGCAGAGCAGGCTAACCAGGTTCCCTGTTACCTCAGTCAAGCAATTCTTTCTGTCCACGTGATTGGCAGCTAACACTTGTTGGCAGCAATCTGGCACTTCAAGCAGAAGAATGAAAGCAGGAGTATCGTGAAAAGGAACTTTCAGTTCTAGTAGTGCTGGACCTTCTTTCTCCTTTCTCTGGCAACCAAGAGTACCTTCAGATGACAACAGAGGCATTCTTCTAAAGCTTTCAGGGTTTGAGTACACGTTTACATCCGCACTGTTTCTGTGAACTGTGGAAGTAATTAAAATGCATGGTGTGCCAATACGTGATTGCAAGGAAGTTTCCATTACTTGGTGCCTGGACAATGTCTGTAGTTTCCACCGAGCATTTATTTGCTTTAGAAATTTTGGTTTAGTGAAATACGGCAAAAAATATTCAGAAGACATAGATTAAAAAGATGTGGATAAAGTTACTTTTTTTTTTAATTTGGTGGTCAGAGTCCAAGGATTACAAGTAAACAGAGAATTCCAGAACTAATGAACTAACTTTTCATATTAATTCTAGTATTTTCTACACTCTGGTAATTATATAGTGAGTATATAATGTAAGTCATTGTGTCTTTATAAGATTTTATATTTAATTCTGAGTTATGTGGTTTATTTTGAAAAAAGAGTAAAAAGATAAGCCTATCACATGGAAAGGATGTTAGAATATTGAGCCAAAAAATGAGAAAATACATAAATGATTTAGTAGTAGTTCTTCAACAATTGGGGATAATCAAGCACACTAAGAAAGGGAAAAATTGTTATTGTTTCATTTTGTTTTGACTTGGCTTGAAGAAGATGAGCCTTCATAATTATTAATGTGATAAGCAATGGTATCTCTTAGTATTATTGATGTAAAAATAATACTAACTGCAAGCAAAGTGGCAGGTGATATGATATTCCTGACAAGTTTAGTGGAATAACTACAACCAGAAGATATGGTCTGGCAAAATGCAGTATATTAAGTAAGTTTAGGACTATTAACATTAGAATACATCAACCTTATTAGGAAGCTTGAGTGTTGAAGCATTCCAAGAAAAAGTTAGAGTGCAAAACCTTTTATTTTTGGACATTGTTTTACCGAGAGGGCTTCCCTGGTGGCTCAGATGGTAAAGAATCTGCCTACAATGCAGTAGTCCCAGGTTTAAGCCCTATGTTGGGAGAATCCCCTGGAGAAGGAAATGGCTACCCACTCCAGTATTCTTGCCTGAAGAATTCCATGGATAGAGGAGCCTGATGGGCTACAGTCCATGGGGTCATAAATAGTCGGACACCACTGAATGACTATCATTGACCATACAGAGAACTAATGAATTTCAGTTGGTAAAGCTTGAAATCAGTTCCATGGAAAGTCACTGAGGAGTCAGTGAATCCAAGGATAAAAACAGTAAGGTTTATGTGTCCACAAAGAGCAAAGTACTGTAGATTGCATGTCCAGTATCACAGTTACTGTTTTCAGCATTTCATGTTGTTTTAGGAAAACAAATCAGCAGCTGAGCATGACTCAGCCAACAGACATCCACTGTGTGTCCACAGGGAGCATGGTGTTAATCTGAGGAACACACAACAAAACCTCTGCTCCTAGAAATAAAAGGTAGGTTTTCCTTGCTTAGCAGACACCACATGACACATGTATTTGTAAATATCTGGAGTGAAAACAATCATATCACCACAGTGCATACAGTAGGATCCATTCGTGACTATAGAAACTATATAGATGGTGCAATGAAATATCAGCTTAGAGTATCTCTGGGTAAAGAACATGCTGGGGATCTTTTTTTCTTGTTTCTTCATGTCTCTTGAGTATTCAATGATAAACATGTTCTTGTGTAATTTTAAAGACATTTTTTAGAAAAGAAAAACAACCCAGTTGTTCTACAAACCTAGAAGTGAGGAACTGAGGACCTTGGACTATGATAAAATGCCAGTATAACTGCTGGTCTAGAAGGCTGAAGACAGTGAGATTAAATTTGGAGCCAACCCATCTGTGTTTAAATATCTAACAGTCTCATTATTTGTCATGCCAGTCTGCAAAAAGGCAGAACCTCTGTTTCCCTTCTTATTTTACTTAAAACTGAAAATAGGACTCACACAATAGACATTTTGATGAAAACATTGTCACTAGATGAAACAAAACAGTAGATTATTAGAAATGTGGTTTTTGTCAGTGACATGGAGCTATGAATTTAAATAAAACAAATCTTGATGAATAGCCCAAGTGTCATCTGCCAAATATGAAGAAATGCCTTTCAGAATTTTTAACAAGGAAAATACCATGATTCATTCATTCATTCAGCAAATATTTATTAAGCAGCAATGTAACCCACTCTTGGCACTGGAGATAAAATAGGGAACAAGACAGACATAGTTCCAGTTCCATGGAGCATTCATTCCACTTCCAGAGATGAACAAGGAGCAAAAAGAATGCAAATATGTAATTATAGGTGGAAGTTCTATAAATGGGAAGTGTTAGTCACTCAGTTGTGTCCAACTCTTTGCAACCCCATGGATTGTAGCCTGCCAGGCTCCTCTGTCCATGGAAGTCTCCAAGCAAGAATACTGGAGTAGGTAGCCATTTCCTTTTACAGAGTATCTTCCCAACCCAGGGATCCAGGTCTCCCACATTGCAGGTGGATTCTTTACCATCTGAGCTACCAGAGAAGGCCCATAAATGGGAAGTGAAAAAAACTAAAAGTGAAATTTGCTCAGTCATGTCTGACTCTTTGTGACCATATGGGGAATTTTTCAGGCCAGAATATTGGCGTGGGTAGCCTTTCGCTTCTCCAGGGGATCTTCCCAACCCAGGGATCAAACCCAGGTCTCCCAAATTGCAAGTGGATTCTTTACCAGCTGAGCTACAAGTGAAGCCCAAGAATACTGGGGTGAGTAGCCTATCCCTTCCCCAGGGAATCTTCCCAAACCAGGAATCAACCCAGGAATCAACCCAGGGTTTCCTGCATTGAAGGCAGATTCTTTACCAACTGAGCTATCAGGGAAGCCCATACATGGGAAGGACAGGGTGCTATTCTAATATTCATCAGGGGGAACCTATCCTACACAGAGACACAGAGCTATCAATAAAGACACTCCTGAGAGACATTTAATCTGAGTCCTAACAATGAGTTAACTAACTGCTGAAAGCAGTGATGGAAACGATAGAGAAGGGAATTTAGGAAGAGGGAATACTAAGTGGAAGATATCTGGGGCATTAAGAAAATTAAGAAACCAAAAGAAGGAAAATGAAGTTGTAGTAGTAAAGGGAGGATAATGGCTTATTAGATTGTGTTAATAACTTAAGATGTGAGCTTAAGGGCTTTGGAAAGCTCTCTAGTTAGCAAATGAAGGCAACTCAATTTTTCTTCACTACATTACAGTTATTTTATGTCTTGATCTAGCACTGGAACCAAGAATTCCAGAAGTTTTAGAAATCATGATTTCTAACAAATAGGGGAAAATTAATACAGGATTATGATATGGGTCTAAAGTAAATGGTATATCTTCTACTAAGTTCCTATGTCCAAAATACAGACTCATTGCTTTTATTGGGTTAGCCAATACATTTGCTTGAATTTTTTCATAAGCTATAACAGAAGAACCCAAACGAACTTTTTGGCAAATCCAATTTTACATTTGTCTATTTTGGAGCCTTCACTGTTTCTTGCTGGGCAAAAATCCAGGATGTCTTGCTGGAAGTTTTTTCTACCCCTCAGTTTATCCAAGAATACCAGGAGCTTAACTCAGCCCAAAATGTGCTAGTCCGGCTTCCAAAATACCAAATGGATAGGAGCTGGAGACTGGTCTGCTCATTTACAACATACGGTAGTGCTGTTGAAGAAGGATCCTGCACAGATGAGCAGACCATGCTGTCCACTCACCCCTGAAGCATGCTCTTGACAATTCAGGCCCTAACCCAGGCTCAAGGGCAGCCATGCTGCTTGCCAGTGCCGTTATTAGTCTTACTATTCTTTGTATTCTATCTTTACCATGGAACATTTCAGACGTATACTGAAGTATAGATTATCCATCATCCAATTTCAAGTTTTCAACTCATGGACAATTTTTTTCACCTATATTTTTCCCTACTTCAGTTCAGTTCAGTTCATTTCAGTCACTCAGTCTTGTGTGACTCTTTGCAACCCCATGAATCACAGCACGCCAGGCCTCCCTGTCCATCACCAACTCCCGGAGTTCACTCAGTCTCACGTCCATCGAGTTGGTGATGCCATCCAGCCATCTCATCCTCTGTCGGCCCCTTCTCCTCCTGCCCCCAATCCCTCCCAGCATCAGCGTCTTTTCCAATGAGTCAACTCTTCACATGAGGTGGCCAAAGTACTGGAGCTTCAGCTTTAGCATCAGTCCTTCCAAAGAAATCCCAGGACTGATCTCCTTCAGAATGGACTGGTTGGATCTCCTTGCAGTCCAAGGGACTCTCAAGAGTCTTCTCCAACACCACAGTTCAAAAGCATCAATTCTTTGGTGCTCAGCTTTCTTCACAGTCCAACTCTCACATCCATACGTGACCACTGGAAAAACCATAGCCTTGGCTAGACAGACCTTTGTTGGCAAAGTAATGTCACTGCTTTTGAATATGCTATCTAGGTTGATCATAACTTTCCTTCCAAGGAGTAAGTGTCTTAATTTCGTGGCTGCAATCACAATCTGCACTAATTTTGGAGCCCCCCAAAATAAAGTCTGACACTCTTTCCACTGTTTCCCCATTTATTTCCCATGAAGTGATGGGACTGGATGCCATGATCTTTGTTTTCTGAATGTTGAGCTTTAAGCCAACTTAAAGCTCTCCTCTTTCACTTTCATCAAGAGGCTTTTGAGTTCCTCTTCCATTTTCTGCCATAAGGGTGGTGGTCATCTGCATATCTGAGGTGATTGATATTTCTCCTGGCAATCTTGATTCCAGCTTGTGCTTCTTCCAGCCCAGCATTTCTCATGATGTACTCTGCATAGCAGTTAAATAAACAGGGTGACAATATACAGCCTTGACGTCCTCCTTTTCCTATTTGGAACCTGTCTGTTGTTCCATGTCCAGTTCTAACTGTTGCTCCCTGACCTGCATACAGGTTTCTCAAGACGCAGATCAGGTGATCTGGTATTCCCATCTCTTTCAAAATTTTCTGCAGTTTATTGTGATCCACACAGTACCATCCCCATTTTCAACATCTTGAAGGAAATCCTACATATCATATGACTCCATTTGTAATAATGTCTGTCAAACAAAAAGATCAGGACTGTTACAAAGAAAATCTAATCTCAATAATATCACACTTAAAATATTAATAAGTTCCTCATATAATCAAGTATATATTTAGTATTCACATTTCCCTGGATGTCTCAGAAAAAATTCTTTATTTTTTATGATTTACTTTTCAAATCAGAATCCAATCAAAGTTCATACATTGCAACAGGTCCCTTAAGTCTATTTTACTCTAAATATTCCTCCTCTACCTTTCTTTTTTATCCTTTGCAATATGTGTGTGTGTGTGTGTGTGTATAAGAATTTGAATGGTTTGTCCTTTTGTGTTTTTTATTGCTTTGATTTGGCTAATTGCATCCCAATAACATCACTTAACACTTAGCTTCTTTGTTTGTCTTGTATTGTTGGGAAGTTGATAGAGGCTTGGTTAGATTCAGGATGGATTTTGGGAGGGGCAAGGTACAGTGACTTTATGGGTGGTATTGTCTACTTCCATCAGTTTAGTTCAGTCGCTCAGTCGTGTCCGACTCTTTGCGACCCCGTGGACTGCAGCATGCTAGGCCTCACAGTCCATCACCAACTCCTGGAGTTTACTGAAACTCATGTCCATTGAGCCAGTGATGTCATCCAACCATCTCATCCTCTGTCGTCTCTTTCTCCTCCCACCTTCAGTCTTTTCCAGTATCAGGGTCTTTGCAAGTGAGTCAGTTCTTCACATCAGGTGGCCAAAGTATTGGAGTTTCAGCGTCAGCATCAGTCCTTCCAATGAATATTCAGGACTGATTTCCTTTAGGATGGACTGGTTGGATCTCCTTGTTGTCCATCAGGAACATTTAATATCTGATTTTCTTTTTTTTGAAGTGCTGATAATCATGAATGATCATTGCCTATATTCATTAATATATTAATTATGCTTTCCAAAATGGTGATATTTTTTAATTTTTTCCTCAGTCATTTACTGGAATATATCTATAAAGAAAAATCTCCCTTCCTCAAAATATTTGGATGTTTGTATTCTGAGGTACATTGTAAAAAAAGGAGGATAATATTTAATTCTTTCCCTTTAATAATTTTCAAGATAAATACATTGGTGCTTTAACATCCTTCAGTGTGACCAGTTTTATTTTCAAAATTTGACTCTGAACTTATGTATTTAAACACATCTGCTGTATTTCAGTCTGTTGAAGTTATTATTATCTGTATTAATGATTACATTATCCTATCTTTGGTTCCTAATAATTTCTTAAGATAACTACTGTTTTTCAAATAGCTTTCTGGATTCCTGCTTTGACAATATTTCAAGCTCATCTTGAGCTTGAAAATAAATTTCCTGCCCCAGATCAAGAATCAGCCATTTCTTCAAGGAATTTTGACTATCTGTGTTGGAAACTGGTATTTAAAAGCCACAAGGTAGGCACTAGGGATTCTCATTGCCACTGGGCAGTTTTTTATTTCTTGGTCTCTTCAGTGGACAGAAGTAGAATTTTTTTTTCAATTTTAAGATAAATGACACCATGAGTTCATAATATTTTTAATTCAATTTCAAAACTATAGGTTTTTTTTTAACTTAAAATATATTGAACTTGCATCTCTATTTCCTTTCTCCAATACTGACATTCCCAGTTCTCATTGACAGCAGCAGAATTACTCATTTGGTTTATTCCATAATACACAGAAAATGGTCCCAGAATAGCATTACCACAACATATGGATATACCAGAATAGCTTAAATTTTTTTTCTTTTTAGTCCTTTTTGTCTTTAAGTTATAGTCTATAGACCATGTACATTGAAATTACTTTGTATTAAGCCATTTGGAGTAGTTACTCTCCAAAAGGTTATGTCACTAACAATAAAAAGTCAATTTCACTTTTTCATTTGCTTTAACTTTTAGGGATTGCTCTTCTAAATTAATTTTTTTGTAATTATTTAAAAGATCGACATGATCCTAAAGTCAAACTTGAAAGTATTTTTATTTAATCTAGTTTCTATCTTTGTCTTCCCTATCCTATGCCACCTTCCTTCCCCACAGTAACTTTTTTTAGGTTGAAGTTTTTATTATTTATCCTTTTATGACCTTAGGTAAACAGTAGCATACAATAAGAACTTCTGCCCCCCAAGTGATAAAGTTATTTTTAATTTACATTTCCATGCTCAAGTGTGGTCTACCAGGCGCAATCACTGGGACAAAATGGCTTGGGCTGAATTGAATCTTTAAAACTAAAGCTCCACTCCCATGAATATCAAGATCTGTCAACCTTCTATGACCCTGGCCCCTCATAAGAACCAACATACTTTATTCTGATAAGTGTCTACAAACTTTGAATCTTAGGGAGAAAGTTTTGAGCTCCTGAACACTTCTCTCACACAAATCCGCTAGCCTCCTAAATACAAATAAGATTCATTTGCCTACTCCCTACTCTAACTCTGCATACCTTACAGAAAGACAAATTTGTTTAGTCCCACAAAATAAAGAAAATGCAGCTATTCATTTCTATCAAGATACTAAAGAGATCAAGATGTGGAAGAAAACTAAATGCCTATCAACAGATAAATGGATAAAGATGTGGTTAAATATGTATGATGTAATATTCAGTTCAGTTCACTCAGTCATGTCTGACTCTTTGTGACTCCATGAATTGTATCACGCCAGGCCTCCCTGTCCATCACCAACTCCCGGAGTTCACTCAGACTCACATCCATCGATGGAGAAGGCAGTGGCACCCCACTCCAGTACTCTTGCCTGGAAAATCCCATGGACGGAGGAGCCTGGAAGGCTGTAGTCCTTGGGGTCGCTGAGGGTCAGACATGACTGAGCGACTTCACTTTCACTTTTCACTTTCATGCACTGGAGAAGGAAATGGCAACCAACTCCAGTGTTCTTGCCTGGAGAATCCCAGGGACGGGGGAGCCTGGTGGGTTGCCGTCTATGGGGTCGCACAGAGTTGGACACGACTGAAGGTGACTTAGCAGCAGCAGCAGCACATCCATCGAGTCAGTGATGCCATCCAGCCATCTCATCCTCTGTCGTCCCCTTCTCCTCCTGCCCCCAATCCCTCCCAGCATCAGAGTCTTTTCCAATGAGTCAACTCTTCACATGAGGTGGCCAAAGTACTGGAGCTTCAGCTTTAGCATCATTCCCTCCAAAGAAATCCCAGGGCTGATCTCCTTCAGAATGGACTGGTTGGATCTCCTTGCAGTTCAAGGGTCTCTCAAGAGTCTTCATCAACACCATAGTTCAAAAGCATCAATTCTTTGGCACTCAGCCTTCTTCACAGTCCAACTCTCACATCCATACATGACCACAGGAAAAACCATAGCCTTGACTAGACGGACCTTTGTTGGCAAAGTAATGTCTCTGCCTTTCAATATGCTGTCTAGGTTAGTCATAACTTTCCTTCCAAGGAGTAAGCGTCTTTTAATTTCATGGCTGTAGTCACCATCTGCAGTGATTTTGGAGCCCCCCCCCTAAAAAATGTCTAACACTGTTTCCTGTTTCCCCATCTATTTCCCATGAAGTGATGGGACCGGATGCCATGATCTTCGTTTTCTGAATGCTGAGCTTTAAGCCAACTTTTTCACTCTCCTCTTTTACTTTCATCAAGAGGCGTTTTAGCTCCTCTTCACTTTCGGCCATAAGGATGGTGTCATCTGCATATCTGAGGTTATTGATATTTCTCCCAGCAATCTTGATTCCAGCTTGTGTTTCTTCCAGTCTAGCATTTCTCATGATGTACTCTGCATAGAAGTTATATAAGCAGGGTGACAATATACAACCTTGACATACTCCTTTCCCTATTTGGAACCAGTCTGTTGTTCCATGTCCAGTTCTAACTGTTGCTTCCTGACCTACATACAGGTTTCTCAAGAGGCAAGTCAGTAGGTCTGGTATTCCCATCTCTTTCAGAATTTTCCACAGTTTATTGTGATGCACACAGTCAAATGCTTTGGCATAGTCAATAAAGCAGAAATAGATGTTTTTCTGGAACTCTCTTGCTTTTTCCATGATCCAGCAGATGTTGGCAATTTGATCTCTAGTTCCTCAGCCATTTCTAAAACCAGCTTGAGCATCAGGAATTTCACGGTTCATGTATTGCTCAACCATAAAAAAGAGTGAAATAATGTCATTATCTACAATAAGGATGGACCTAGGGATTATCATATTAAATTAAGTAAACCAGACAAAGAAAGACAAATTATCATATGATACTGCTTATATGTGGAATCTAAAAGAAAAAAAGACATGAATGACCTTATTTCCAAAACAGAAACAGACTCACAAACACAGGAAACAAACTTATGGTTATCAAAAGGGAAAGTGGATTGGGAGGCAGAATAAATTAGGAGAAGGCAGTGGCACCCCACTCCAGCACTCTTGCCTGGGGAGTCCCATGGACGGAGGAGCCTGGTAGGCTGCGGTCCATGGGGTCGCTAAGAGTCGGACACGACTGAGCAACTTCACTTTCACTTTTCACTTTCATGCACTGGAGAAGGAAATGGCAACCCATTCCAGTATTCTTGCCTGGAGAATCCCAGGAACGGCGGAGCCTGGTGGGCTGCCGTCTATGGGGTCGCACAGAGTCGGACACGACTGAAGTGACTTAGCAGCAGCAGCAGGATTAACATACACATTCTATGTATAAAATAGATAACCAACAAAGACCTATGTAATAACTTATAAGGGATAAGAATCTTGAAAAAAATTCACATATATTCATTTATTTTAACTGAATGACTGTGCTGTACACCTGAAATTTACACAATATTACAAATCACTATACCTCAATAAAAACTTTTTAAAGAACAAAAAATATTTTAAAAAGTTGTTATAAAATAACAATTATATTTAAAAGTGTAGTTCAGTGTATCCTTGTTGCTTATTTATTTTATACATAGTGCGTGCATGCTAAGTTGATTCAGTTGTGTCTGACTCTGTGAGACCCTATGGATTGTAGCCCCTTGGGCTTCTATGTCCTTGGGATTCTCCAGGTAAGAATACTAGAGTGGGTTGCCATTACCTTCTCCAGGGGATTTTCCCGACCCAAGGATTGAACCCGTGTCTCTTGTGTATCCTGCATTGGCAGGTAGGTTCTTTACCACTAGCACCACCTGGGAAGCCCTAGTTTAATAGTAGGTTATAATATATAGTAAGGTTAAACATAGTAGCCCTATCTCATCACCCCACACCCCTACGATGCCCCTCTGCTAGCCTCTTACCACTGATAACCACTGGTTTGTTCTCTATATCTGTGAGTTTCTTTCTTTTTTCTTTTTTTTTAATATTCACTACTTTGTTTTCAGATTTCACATATAAGTGACATCAAACCATATTTGTCTTTCACTCTCTTATTTCATTTACCATAATGTTCTCTAGGCCCATCTACGTAAGGGAAAAATGGCAAAATTTCATTCTCACTTGTGGCTGAGTAGTACATATGTATATATATAATGGATACACATATATATATGTACATGTGTACGCACATCTTCCTTATTCATTCATCTGTTGATGGGCACTTGAATTGTTTCCATATCTTGCTATGAACGTTCGAGTGTATCTTTTCGAATTAGTGTTTTTGTTTTTTCTGGATATATAACCAGGAGTGGGATTGCTGGATCATAAGGTAGTTCTAGATTTAATTTTTTGAGAAACCTCCATACTGGTTTCCATAGTGGTGACACCAATGTATTCCCACAAACAATATAAAAGTTTCCCTTTTCTCCATACCCTCTCCAACTTTTGTTATTTGTAGACTTTTTGATGATGGTCATTCTGACAGGTGTGAGGTGATAGCTCATTATGGATTGGTTTTGCATTTCTCTGATGATTAGCCATGTTGAGCATTTTTCCATGCTACTTACTATTGGCCATCAGTATATCTTTCTTGAAAAACATGTCTATTCAGAGTTTCTATCTATATTTTAATCAAGTTTTTTCCAACTGAGTTGTATAAGCTGTTTATATATGTTGGATGTTAACCCTTTATTGGTCATATTATTTGCAAATATTCTCTCTAATTTGCTAGGTTGTCTTTTCATTTGTTGATGGTTTCCTTTGTTGCGCAAAAGCATTTAAATTTGACCAGGTGCCATTTGTTTATTTTTGCTTTTATTTCCTTTGCCTTAGGAGACAGATTAAAAAAAAAAAAGTCTAAGATTTATGTCAAAGTGGTCTCCCAATGTTCTCTGTAACAGTTTTACAGTTTCAGGTCTTACATTTAGAACTTTAATCCATTTTGAGTTTATTTTGGTATATGATGTAAAGAAATGTTTTAAAAATCATTATTTTACATGTAGCTGTCCATTTTCCCCAGCACCACTTATTGAAAGACTGTCTTTCCTCCATTATATATTCTTGCCTCCTTAGTCATAGACTAATTGGCCATACATGTGGGTTTACTTCTGGGCTCTCTACTCTGTTCCATTGATCTATGTGTCTGTTTTTGTACCAGTGACATGCTATTTTGATTACTGTGCTGCTACTTCATAATACAGTCTGAACTGATGGAACATTGTATCTCCAGCTTTGTATTTTTTCCTCAAGATTCCTTGGGTAACTTGGGGTCTTTTGTAGTTCCATATGAATTCCAGGATTATTTGTTCTAGTTCTGTGAAAAAGGTCATAAGTATTTTGATAGAGATTGCATTAAATCTGGAGATTGCTTTGCGTAGAACAGCCCTTTTAGCAATATTAATTATTCCAATCCAAGAGCTTGGAATATTTTTCCATTTCTTTGTATCATCTTCAATTTCTTTCATCAGTGTTTTATAATTTTCAGAGTATAGGTCTTTCACCTCCTTGGTTAAGTTTATTTCTAAGTATTTATTTTTTGATGTGATTTTAAATGATTGTTTTCTTGCTTTCTCTTCCTGAGAGTTCATTATTAGTGTGGAGAAAGTAACTAATTTCGGCATAGTGATCTTGTATCTTGCAACTTTACTGAATTTATTAGTCCTAATAGTTTTGGTGTGGAGACTTTAGGATTTTCTATTTATAATATCCTGTCATCTGCAAACAGTGACAGTTTGGGGATGGCTTTATTTTTCTTGTCAGTTGTGGCTAAAACTCCCAATACTGTGTTACACAGAAGTGGCAAGCATGGGCATTCTTGTCTTGTTTCTGATTTTAGAGGAAAGACATTTAGCTTTTCACCATTAAGTATGGTGTGGGTTTGTCATACATGGCTTTTACTATGTTGAGATATGTTTCCTCTATGTCAATTTTATTGAGATTTTTATACGAATGGGTGTTGAATTTTGTCAGAGGGTTTTTCTGTGTCTGTTAAGATGTCTGTGTGATTTTTATCCTTCCTTTTGTAAACGTGGTGTATCATGTTGGTTTACATTTGCAACTATTAAACCATCGCTTGTCCCTGGAATAAATCCCACTTGAGTATGTTGTATGGACCTTTTATTTATTGTTAAATACAGTTAGTAATACTTTGTTGATAATTTTTTCATCTGTATTTTTCAGTTATTGGTCTGTAATTGTCTTTTTTTTTCTTTTCTTTTTTTTTGGAGTATATGTCTGATTTTAGTTATCAGGGTAATGGTGGACTTGTAGAATGAATTTGAGTTTCATCTTCAACTTTTTGGACTAATTTGAGAAAGACAGATATTAACTCTTGTTGGTGGAATTCCCCTGTGAAGCTGTCTGGTCTTGGACTTTTGCTTGGCTGGGAAGGTTTTTTTTTTTTTTGCTTTTGTTGTTGCAAATTCAGTTTCACTACTCATGACCGGTCTGTTCAGATTATCTATTTCTTTCCAGTTCAGTCCTGGAAGTATGTAGGTTTTTAGATATTTGTTTATTCCTTCTAAGTTGTTCAGTTTGTTGGCATATAACTGTTTGCATAATTATCTTATAATTTTTGTATTTCTGTGGTATCAGTTATTTTTCCTCTGTCACTTCTTGTTTTGTCTATTGAATTCCTCTTTTCTTGATGAAATGTTTATCAGTTTGGTTTATCTTTTCAAAAAGAATTAGCTGTTGGTTTCATTGACATTTTCTATTGTGTTTTTTGTTTGTTTCTTATTTGTTTCTTTATTTTGGTCTCTATTTCCTCTTTATTACCTTCTTTCTAATGACTTTGGGCTTTGTCCTTCTTTTTCTACTTCTTATAGATAGCATGCTAGGCTGTTTTTGAGATTTTTCTTTGTTTCCGAGTGGGCCTGTATTGTTATAAACTTTCTTCTTAGAATGGCTTTTGCTGCATCCCATAGCTTTCGGAAAGCTTTGTTTCCATTTTGATTTGTCTTGAGGTATTTTCTAGTTTCATCATTGATTTCTTCATTGACCCTTTGGCTTTTCAGTAGCATGTTGTTTAGACTCCATATGTTCGTGCTCTTTTTCCATTTTTCTTCCTGTGATTAGTTTCTAATTTCACACCTTTGTTTTTGGAAAAATGCTTGATATAATTTCTGTCCTCTTAAATTTGTTACGATGAATTGAAAATGTTTAAAACACATGTTTTAATAGCAAACCACTTCAGTATTCTTGCCTTGAGAACACCATGAACAGTATGAAAAGGCAAAATGATAGGATACTGAAAGAGGAACTCCCCAAGTTGGTAGATGCCCAATATGCTACTGGAGATCAGTGGAGAAATAACTCCAGAAAGAATGAAGGGATGGAGCCAAAGCGAAAACAATACCCAGTTTGGATGTGACTGATGATAGAAGTAAGGTCTGATGCTGTAAAGAGCAATATTGCATAGGAACCTGGAATGTCAGGTCCATGAATCAAGGCAAACTGGAAGTGGTCAAACAGGAGATGGCAAGAGTGAAAGTTGGCATTCTAGGAATCAGCAAACTAAAATGGACTGGAATGGGTGAATTTAACTCAGATGACCATTATATCTACTACTGCGGGCAGGAATCCCTCAGAAGAAATGGAGTAGCCATCATGGTCAACAAAAGAGTCCGAAATGCAGTACTTGGATGCAATCTCAAAAACAACAGAATGATCTGTTCATCTCCAAGGCAAACAATTCAATATCACAGTTATCCAAGTCTATGCCCCAACCAGTAATGCTGAAGAAGCTGAAGTTGAACAGTTCTATGAAGACCTACAAGACCTCTTAGAACTAACACCCAAAAAAGATGTCATTTTCCTTATAGGGTACTGAAATGCAAAAGTAGGAAGTCAAGAAACGCCTGGAGTAACAGGCAAATTTGGCCTTGGAATACGGAACAAGCAGGGCAAAGGCTAATAGAATTTTGCCAAGAGAATGCGCTGGTCATAGCAAACACCCTCTTCCAACAACACAAGAGAAGACTCTACACATGGATATCACCAGATGGTCAACACTGAAATCACATTGATTATATTCTTTGCAGCCAAAGATGGAGAAGCTCTATACAATCAGCAAAAACAAGACTGAGAGCTGACTATGGCTAAGATCATGAACTCCTTATTGCCAAATTCAACTTAAATTGAAGAAAGTAGGGAAAACCACTAGACTATTCAGGTATGACCTAAATCAAATTCCTTATGATTATACAGTGGAAGTGAGAAATAGATTTAAGGGACTAGATCTGATAGATAGAGTGCCTGATGAACTACGGATGGAGGTTCGTGACATTGTTCAGGAGACAGGGATCAAGACCAACCCCATGGAAAAGAAATGCAAAAAAGGAAGAGGGCTGTCTGGGGAGACCTTACTAATAGCTGTGGAAAGAAGAGAAGCAAAAAGCAAAGGAGAAAAGGCAAGATATAAGCACCTGAATGCAGAGTTCCAAAGAATAGCAAGGAGAGATAAGAAAGCTTTCCTCAGTGATCAATGCAAAGAAATAGAGGAAAACAACAGAATAGGAAAGACTAGAGATCTCTTCAAGAAAATTAGAGATACTAAGGGAACATTTCATGCAAAGATGGGCTCGATAAAGGACAGAAATATCCAACATAGGTTTCATAATTTTCCAAATTTAGAGCTGATAGACAGTACCTTAAGTTGGTTTGCTGAAAATGGATGTTACTTCATACTTAATTTTTTAAAATATTATAAAGAGTAAAATAAGAATTATGGCATATGTAAAATGGAAGATTTATTATGATAGAGATTTTTCCAGATACATGTTCTTCCTAACTTTTTGGGTTTTCCAAGCGTCCTAGCCTAGAAACCATAAATAAATATTGAGAATGACAGCTTCCTTTAAGTGTGTGCAAAATGGTGCTATAACCAATGGTATATAAAAATCGTCACATCTTCAGTTAGGTAAGAATACATTCACCAGCAAAAATTGTTCTTTTACTTCTTACTTTTGAAGTTATATACAGTCTGGCACATTTGGGGATCATTAATACAAAATCCAATAAGACAAAGGAAATAAGTGGTTTTCTAACTAAAGGTTAAGGTTCATGGCAGAAAAATAGCCTAATTTCCCAAAGGTTCCATGCACTGCAAAAGTATGGACTCAAGTATGGATTTGCCTTCTAAGCATCTGCAAATTTGTCATAGAAATTGTCTATTCTAAAATGTGCCATAAATACTAGGATATTATGTGTTAAACAAACTATCAGAGACCTCACTTATAATTGACAGATGATGAGACATCTGAAGAAAACTGTTTTCTGTTCTGTATTTCCAGTTATTTAGTGGCAAAACTACTGACTTAGTGATTGTGATCAGGGCATGCAGATAGAGTCATGAATAAAGGCTTCTGAAGCTGACCTGGATATTTCATTATTAATGCAAATCTCAATATCATATTTTTCTTGCCCAAAATATTCAACATACCTCCATAAAAGAATTGCCATAACTATGTGGGGTGGACTAGGGTAAAACTATTCTATATTTTATTCACACACTCAAAATATGATTAGGTATTTATTGCTGTGCCTTAAATTGCATTGTTAAATACACCTTATTACATAGATTTGATGAAACCTAACTAATAAGAGAGTTTGCTTTTGAAGAAGACTGCTTGCCTTACAAAATTAAAGACCTAAAAATAACTTATATAGTTCTTCTTCTTCTACTCATTGCTTTTAAGGAAGAGCTAGAACATTAAAACCATGAGAAAAGAATTTAACAAAAATTGCAGCTAGTTGCAAAACTATATCCTTGAAATAGTTTTTAAAAATCAAGACTTCTCCTGCAGATATTATGTTAATGCCACAGTCAAATAAAAAGTTTATTATTCAGTTTTCAACATGTAACTAAATGAGAGACACATGGTGGAAAAAGTCTTCATCTAAATTTAGCACACAGCAAATATTATTTCCCTTAAAAAGAAAAAAAAAACTGTCATTATATTTAAATCATTTCAAAGTAGGCTTTAAAAGTTTTTTGATTTCATGAGAACAATACAAATTGACCCAGAAAACTGGATGTGTCAGGATACCATGAAAAGGATTTATGTTTATTACATGTAGTAATTACAGTCGGGGGAACTATAATTACCATTTTCTAAAGAAAGAGTCAAAGTTGTCAAATAAGTTAACGTATACATTTTTGGGAAAACAAATGCTTAATATGATAGACTGTCTAGTCTAGTTCCTTGTTTTTATTCCCAACAACAAATCTAACTCAGAATGTCAAATTGAACTCTATTCTTCAATTTTCCCATCTGCAAAGTGAGGGGAAAGACTGTCTCAGGGGGATATTATACTGCTTCCTCTCCAATCCTTAAAACCAAGCCTGAAATTAGAACTGTTTCCTGCTTAATGTGATTTGTAACCCAAGAGGTTTTGCAAGGGCACCACACAAAAAATATCTCTCCTGTTACTGTGACTATTCCGAGGAGCCCGAAGTGTATAAGTTATGTGGGGTTCTCCCTGACTGAATCACCATGACTTACTGTTATTTTGTCAAGAACCCATGTAATCATGAGAAAGAGTCTGAGTGACAGTGTCATAGTGGAAACCCATAAACCCAATCAGTGAACAATAAAATTACACAGGCTCCTGATATGTACACAGTGAAAAGGGAAGTAGATGGATTCTGGAGATACATTTTTTCCACTTAATGATCTTGCCCAAAGCTGTTCATGCTTGAAATTTGAACCTATACTTTAGAATTCTGTACTCTTTTGACCAAATTGAGCAAATTAAAGACACATTTATGGAGTCTGTCCTATGCTCTAGTCACCATGCCAAGCTCTGAGGAATTAAAAACAGAAAACAAAAATGCAATAATACAGAGATAAACAAGATATAGTGTTTGTTCATGAGGAACTCAAGTTATAATAGTTCACCTCTGGAAACATTCAAGAAAGAATATTCTGTTTGTTTACCTGAGATCACGCAAAGTTTTCTCTCTCTCTTTTTTTTTTTTTTTTTTTGCTTCCCTGCAGCCATGAAATTAAAAGACGCTTACTCCTTGGAAGAAAAGTTATGACCAACCTAGATAGCATATTCAAAAGCAGAGACATTATTTTGCTGACTAAGGTCCGTCTAGTCAAGGCTATGGTTTTTCCTGTGGTCATGTATGGATGTGAAAGTTGGACTGTGAAGAAGGCTGAGCGCCGAAGAATTGATGCTTTTGAACTGTGGTGTTGGAGAAGACTCTTGAGAGTCCCTTGGACTGCAAGGAGATCCAACCAGTCCATTCTGAAGGAGATCAGCCCTGGGATTTCTTTGAAAGGAATGATGCTAAAGCTGAAACTCTAGTACTTTGGCCACCTCATGCGAAGAGTTGACTCATTGGAAAAGACTCTGATGCTGGGAGGGTTTGGAGGCAGGAGGAGAAGGGGACGACAGAGGATGAGATGGCTGGATGGCATCACTGACTCAATATACATGAGTTTGGGTGAACTCTGGGAGTTGGTGATGGACAGGGAGGCCTGGTGTGCTGCAATTCATGGAGTCACAAAGGGTCACACACAACTGAGCGACTGAACTGAACTGAATGGCTCAGTGGTAAAGAGTCCGCCTGCAGTGCAGGAGACACAGATTCGATCCCTGGATCAAGAAGATCCCCTGGAGGAGAAAATGGCAACCTGCTCTAGTAATATTCTTGCCTGAAAAATCCCATGGACAGAGGGTCCTGACAGACTACAGTCTAAAGATTCACCAAGAGTCAAACATGACTGAGCAAATCAGTACAAACCACACCTGTTAGAAAAAGTGAAGGTATTCACTTTAGCTAAGCATTCAGTTAGCTAAGATTTGAGACTTCTCTTTTTGTTGAGACTCCTGGGAACACATTCCTCTTCCTATTTCCTTCCTCCAGAAGTATTGTATTTTCAGAGTACAGTTTTGCTCCGAAATGTGAAAATACTGTCAGTTGGTTTTGTATATATAAACAGCGCATGACACATAATCGAAATGCGCAATATAAACCAGCCCCCTTTAGCTGAAAGCAAAACTGATTCCAATTTTCAGTGGACTTCAGAGGTGTGAAATGGGCGTTCATCATTTCAAACATGACTTGGGTCTGTGGACAAGTTGTTGAAGACCCACTACTCCTGCCTGGTAAATGCAGAAAAAAAGAACTCAGGGTTTTGATGCTCAATCTGTCTTCTTTGCTCCTGTCCCTCATGTTAAAACTTGTTCTTACACATGCAGACAGCTACCCATCTTGCCAATACAGATATACTTCTACCAGATTATTGGCCACAGTGCATAATACATGGATACGTTGAACATAGATGTCTAATCTGGATCATTTAAAAATCAATATTTAACTTTTGACTTATATGTGGTGAGTGTGTGTTCGTGTGTGCACACTCAGTTGTGTCCAACTCTTTGCAACCCTATGGACTGTAGCCCACAAGGTTTTTATGTCCATGGGATTCTCCAGGCAAGAATACTAGAGTGGGTTGCCATTTCCTCCTCCGGGGTATCTTCCCTACTCAGGGATCAAACCTGTATCTCCTATGCTTCTTAGTAATCATAGTACTCTATGCAAAAATAAATATATAAATTGACTTTTTGAAAGAAACTAGAAACAATCTGACTGGAACTAGGTGAATGCTCCTTCTTGAAAAAAAAAAAAAACAAGTTCACTCAAATTGTTTGTCAGAAATCAAGAAAAAATATTTAACTTAAAAATGGCAGCCTCCAGAAATGCCAGTATTGTTGGAAAGGATGATTTCTTGAGTAATTCACAGGCAGATTAAGCTCACTTTATTGGAAGCTTCTTTAAAGCTGGGATTTCTGAAGAGATATAAAGCTAATATGTCTCACATACAGATCCTTGTCAGTTCAGAAACTTTCTTAAGATGATGTAGAAGAAAAGATGAAAATAATAAATGAGACAGTCTTCTGGTATTTTCAGTTTTTCTTAGTTCCCGTTAGATCAGAAACCTCACAGGGGCTCCCTCCTAATGTTATTTCAGTATAAGTATTTCCATGTCCAGTTCCAGCTGGAAGCAAACTCTGTGGACCATGTGAACATTCAGCAAGGACACACAAAATTAGCCCTTAGATTTTGAACCTTAGAAAGGCTTGGGTCAGGGCTGAGTTTTTTCAGAATTATTTACACATCCCTTAAGATCAGCAGTGTCACTCTCCAACAGGGTGTCCTTAGCCCCAAACTTCTATTTTTCACATTCAACCCAGCCTTGTACTCTCCTTCTCTCCTGCCTCTGACCCACTGATTCTCCAGAGCATAGGTTTTTTTTAAGGACTTAGATATATTTTAAATGCAAAAGAATAAATACAAAAGCCTAGATGAACCTTTTCATGGAAATATCTGATATGGCAGTCTCTACATATTTTGGATAATTTCAAGGAACAACAGAGTGGATGAGAAACATAAGAACACTTTAAGATCAATTTGGATAGAAAGCAAAATCAAAGCAAGCATTTACTAAAATTTCGTAAAATCATATTTTAGTATGATTCATCATTACAAACATATTTGTAGTCTTCAGCTCCCAACAGGCTGGCTTCCAAAACTTTGTTTGTAAGCTGTTTTTCTGCATCTGAAAAGTCATTTCTCTTATATACAATGTTCTAAATTAGCAGTTATTGGGCTTTGTGTTATGGACCCTTTTGAAAATATCCTAAAAGCTGTGGACCAGCCTCCCAAGTAACTCAGTGATGAAGAATCTGCCTGCAATGTAGGAGATGCGGGTTCAATCCCTGGGTCAGGAAGATCCTCTGGAGAAGGAAATGGAAACTCACTCCAGTATTCTTGCCTGGGGAAATCCCATGGACAGAGAAGCCTAGTGGGCTATAGTCCATGGGATCTCAAAGAATTGGACATGACTTAGCAACTAAACCACCACCACTGAAAACTGTGGACACACTTCCTAGAAAAATTCTCATATGCATGTGTACTCTAATTTTTCATACATGTTCAGTGATTTCATGGATCTAATTAAGGACTTCTTTTCTCGGGCACCAGGGTATCTCAAAAATCCATAACCAATGGATGAACTAAGTGGAGTTTTCTGCCCTGGTCTAGAGATGGAGCCACTATTTCTAACAACATATTAAACAATACACTTGTAATTACGTCTTTGGAGACTAGCACACCAGATTAGCATCCCTGGCAGCTGCAACAGTTAAGCTACAAGGTGGTAGCATGATAGCGTGATTGTATTCTTACTTCATCAGGGTGCAAGCCATAATTTTGGTTGTACAGGGTTGAGTAGGAGGGGTGTATGTTTCAAGGGGCAGATATTGGCCTTACTTCTGAAGGACTCATTGTTCTTTGAGAAGGTGCTAAAGTATTTGTGCAGCAATTTAGTTATTTATAAAGAATGGTGCCTGAGGTCCGGGTCAAAATACTTACAATGAGCATGTTATAAACCTCTTTTTTTAGTTTCCCCAAGAGAAAAGGATTGTGTCCATATAAAAAACTTGTACATGGATGTTCATAGAGGTTTTCTTTTTAATAGTCAGAAACTGCTTAGTAGTTTTATATATATTATATATATATATATATGTATATATATACTTACCCCATCCCAGCAATCCAGTTCCTATGTGTTTACCTAAGAGAAATGAAGACTCATATTCACACGCAGATGTTTACATCAACATTTATAGCAGCTCTGTTAATAATCTAAGCAAAAAAACAATACAAATATCCTTCAACAGGTAATGGATAAACAAACTGGTACATTCACACAATGAAATACACACTTCAGTTCAGTTCAATCCTTCAGTCTTGTTCAACTCTTTGTGACCCCATGGACTGTAGCACACCAGGCCTCCCAGTCCATAACCACCTCCTGGAGATTACTCAAACTCATGTCCACTGAGTCAGTGATGCCATCCAACCATCTCATCCTCTGTTGTCCCTTTCTCCTCTTGTCTTCAATCTTTCCCAGCATCAGGGTCTTTAACAGTGAGTTAGTTCGTCGCATCAGGTGGCCAAAGTATTGGAGTTTCAGCTTCAGCACCAGACTTTCCAATGAATATTCAGGACTGATTTCCTTTAGGATAGACTGGTTGGATCTCCTAGCAGCCCAAGGGACTCTCAAGATTCTCCAACACCACAGTTCAAAAGCATCAATTCTTCAGCGGTCGGCTTTCTTTATAGTCCAACTCTCACATCCATACATGACCACTGGAAAAACCATACCTTTGACTAGACGGACCTTTGTTGGCAAAGTAATGTCTCTGCTTTTTAATATGCTGTCTAAGTTGGTCACAACTTTCCTTCCAAGGAGTAAGCGTCTTTTAAATTCATGTCTGCAGTCATCATCTGCGGTGATTTTGGAGCCCCCAAAAATAAAGTCAGCCACTGTTTCCCCATCTATTTGCCATGAAGTGATGGGACCAGATGCCGTGATCTTAGTTTTCTGAATGTTGAGCTTTAAGCCAACTTTTTCACTCTTCTCTTTCATGTTCATCAAGAGATTCTTCAGTTCTTCTTCACTTTATGCCGTAAGAGTGATGTCATTTACATATCTGAGGTTATTGATATTTTTCCTGGCAATCTTGATGCCAGCTTGTGTTTCATCCAGCCCAGCATTTTGCATGATGTACTCTGCATATAAGTTAAATAAGCAGGGTGACAATATACAGCCTTGACGTACTCCTTTCCTGATTTGGAACCTGTCTGTTGTTCCATGTCCAGTTCTAACTGTTGCTCCCTCACCTGCATACAGGTCAAGTGGTCTGGTATCTCTATCTCTTTAAGAATTTTCCAGTTTGTTGTGATCCATACAATCAAAGCACATCGGTAAGCAAACTAAACAAGCCGAGGTAATAAATAGTCACACTCTGACACTTTCTGAAGAATTGATGCTTTTGAACTGTGGTGTAGGAGCAGACTCTTGAGAGTCCCTTGGACTGCAAGGAGAGCCAACCAGTCCATTCTGAAGGACATTAGCCCTGGGATTTCTTTGGAAGGAATGATGCTAAAGCTGAAACTCCAGTACTTTGGCCACCTCATACCAAGAGTTGACTCATTGGAAAAGACTCTGATGCTGGGAGGGAATGGGGGCAGGAGGAGAAGGGAACGACAGAGGATGAGATGGCTGGATGGCATCACTGACTCGATGGATGTGAGTCTGAGTGAAGTTGCATGAGTCTGCGGGAGTTGGTGATGGACAGGGAGGCCTGGCAGGCTGCAATTCATGGGGTCGCAAAAGTCGGACACAGCTGAGCGACTGAACTGAACTGAACTGAACAGAACACTTTCTAATTCTTTTACTACATTTTGCTCTCATCATGTTCTTGAACTTATTTATGTCCATTATACCTGCTCAGAGAAAGATCACATAATAGTACTGTTGTACCCCCATTTCCCACTCATCTTCATTGATGACACTCTGGCAGCTTGGAGCCAGCCATGGGAGGAGCACTTACACTATAGAAATTGACAGCTACTACAAATCGAAGTTTGGGTTTCTGTGGGTTTTTTGGATAACTGATTGTTAATATTTATCAGCACACCGCTGCACACCTTCTTCTCAGGATGACCAGATGTCCTTTCATTGGAATGCTGGAGCTTTGAGCAATTATCTAAACTCATAAGCATGTCTATCCTTGTCTTTAATGTGAAATTTTATGAATGGAAATTAAAATTAACTTGTCCAGAACTGATGACAATGAAATGATTCTTGTCTATGGACATGCAAATGGCCTCAGTCCAGGAGAGAGACAACCCTCCCATGTATGGAAAGTTGGGGGTCCATTTGCAAGTTGATTTCAATATTCCTGATCATAAATGTGTTTGTTCTTTGGATTTGCCTTTGAATGAATGTATTTTCTTAATCCCTTATTTAATTAATGATATAAATTATTTTTACATGTCTTTATTTTGCATTTACTTGAGAATCCAGTTTTAGGGTTTTTTTTGAAAAATATCTTTAACAGCATATAGTTTTGTCTGCAGCACTTGACTGCCTTTAAAATTCCTTGCTATGAATATCTGTCTTTTCCCAGTAAGATTATTTACACTCAGGTTTCTCTGCTACCTAGTTTTCCCAACAGTGTTAAATACTCTGTACTTGGAATAACGTACTCATGGATGATACCACAGTACAACCAAAGAGACTTTGCTGCTGTAGCTCTGAGGTGAAATTTCAGGAAATGCTAGTTCTGCAGGAGTAATAAAATGGGATTTTGTGAGGGAGCTCTGGGTATCTATCTTTGATTCCAATAAAAGACACAGCAGGGAAGGGAGCCCTACTTTATGTAATTATATTTTGTGATAACTGGAGAGAAATCTTGATGAAGTTTTCCATAGTATCTCATGGGAAATGATATGTTAACAATTGACTTGCTGGCTTCTTTCCTAAGGTCATTCATTAACATAACATTAACCAAAAAACAAGTGACCTTTTAAAAATGTCTTTTCTTTGGAATATTAACAAAGTTCTCATTCAGATACTACTTTTGCCTCTATTTTATTTTTTAATCCTTGTAGTTAACATCCCTTAGATCAGACAATTGCTGTACCAAGAACTACTTACAAAATAACTTCCCCTTCCTTCACTCTTTTATTTAACAATCATGTGAACTGTTGTTTCACCATTTGTTGGGATCAGTTCTCCAAACATTAATCCTAAAAACATAGCAGTCACACATCGGCATTTTAATTTACATTCTTCTTTCTTTTCATTGCTAGTTACTTCATGTGTATTCATGTATGTATTTTTTTAACAATATTAAGAAAATTGTAGTTGATGTAGAGATACTTGATAACTGGCACTTTATCAAATTAAAGTTGGAATCCCAAATGTTTGTTGCTGATGATGTATAATTTCTCTTGCAAATATACTTTTTATTCAGTATTTCACTCTGCTCCCTAGAGAAGCCAAACTAGATACAACATTTTTTATTAATATATTCTCACAAAAAAGCCCCAGAGTGTATCTTCTTGGCCTATCAGTTCAGTTCAGCTGCTCAGTCGTGTCCGACTCTTTGCGACCCCATGAATCGCAGCACACCAGGCCTCCCTGTCCATCACCATCTCCCAGAGTTCACTCAGACGCACGTCTATAGCAATAATATATTAGATATTGTGGTTTTCAAAATTGTATCATCTGGTAGTCCAAAGAAGGAATAATAGTATTTGTTCTGTGAGAATTGCTTCAAGAGTTTATAGGCGGGGCCACTGTAATCAATTTTTAGATAAGAGTTAATCTGTTTGCATTCAATTTAGATAAAACTCCCTTCTAAAATATATGTGATGAAACTTAGACAGTGCCAACTTTTCAAAGAAAATCCAATTTATTAAACACCCTTGGAGTCATAACTGATCTGTAATTGTTACTCTGAAATGAATAATGAAATGAGTTTTAATGTTACCTTATTAGTATTACCAAGGAAACTCCACTGAGGTGATTAATAGCTACTTGTTTCATCCATTTCTACAGTTTCGAGGAGACCAACTTCTTTGAGTATAGGTGAAACTATATTCAAATTCTGTTCTTAGATTTGTGACATTAGGCTACTTAAACTTTCTCAATTCTCTGTTTCTTCATCTAGGTAGGAATGATACCTACCTCTCAGGTTTTTGTTTTGTTGTTATTTGTACGTTTTTGTTTGGAGTTTTTTTCTTTTTTTTTAGACTGAAGATAATATTTATGAGGCTATAATACAGGATCTGGAAAAGTTATAATAATTGTTATAAAAATTTAATGTTCTTATAGTTTTATGGGATTTGAGCCATCAGTGGATTTTCCATGTTTCAAAATTAAAAAGAGGTATACATTTTAGTATATTCTGCCCCCAGGAGAGAACAAATCCATCAAACTTATTCCTATTTGGAAGAAGGGTGTAGAATAATAAATAAGTCTAGGTCATGACTAAATTACCTTGGGATCCTAGGGAAATTTGCTCAAGAGAGGCTCCAAGCTAGATTGGATTTCTTGGTAAAGATTGAGTACTCAGAGCTTCCAGGGACTCCCAAAGTCCTTCCTAACCTCTATGAGGCCAATTAAAGAAGCATTTGTGAGAGCATTATCCATTTGAAAACAGAAGTCTGTTTAAAGGCATAAAGCAGACAGAAATGAGATTATAGCATAGTCCTCTCTCACCTGCCTTTCCAGGCCCTTATCCTGGAGGCAGGAACCTCTCTACAGCTGCAGTTGCTATTCTTGATATAGGGGTATAGGGACAATAATGTATTGGAATGAGCAATTGTCAGAGATTTTAGCCACCTGGTTGTCCCAGGCCCCAAAATTACAGGTTCATTTGTTATTGTTGTTTGGTCGCTAAGTTGTTTCTGACTCTTTGCCACCCTGTGGACTTCCCAAGCCCATGGGATTTCCCAAGCAAGAAGACTGGAGTGGCTTGCCTTTACTTTCTCCAGGGGATATTTCCAACTCAGGGATCAAACCTGCATTGGCAGGTAGATTCTGGAAGGCACCAAAAAGCAAGATCTGAATTCTGCTGGAATCCTGAGATAAGTAGAAAACTCTGGTTGCAAAGGCTGCAGGAGGGAGCTTTATGCATGGCATCAGGCTGGCCAGTTTTAACTCCTGACAGATGTGTGGCGATGGGTAACACCTACAGCTATGTACATTTGTAAACACTTTATCTCTTTCTCTTTCCTTTTTTTTTTTTTTACGTTTTCAAAGACATCCCTTTGTTATATGTTCACCTCGCACAAGAGCTTCAGACCTTTGTTATATTCATCTAGAAAGAGAAATTTGAACTTTGCAGAGTACCAATTTACATAGTTGGCTAAGACTTTATTAACACTCCTCAGTTCACGCTTAGATCCAAGATATCTTATAATTTCAATTAATAAAAAGACAAAAATAGAAATCAATATAAGCAATGGCATATTTGTGGGAAGTGAGCATTTCAAAGATCAGTATAAGGCTAATCATGTACTTTAATCTTATATTAAAAATAGTTGTTGATTCAAAGATAAAAGTGTAAGACTCTACTATTGAGTTGTTTATGTAAATAACTACCTTTCATATGAAAATCCTAAGACAATTCTCATTTTCCCAAAAGAAAAGCTAAAATAACTTAGAGACAAATACAGTTGCTATCTGGTTCCTGCACTGGAGGCTGAACAGTGCCTAGCTGACTTCATTTGTCCAGTCTTCGTTTTAACACAAACTTAACTGAGGAGCCAACACCTTGGATACATTGCTTGTAGGAGTTTCAGCCCTCACTGTGCATATAGATTGATGGGGGAGAAGGAAAGAGCTGGAATCAGTGTGATAGCTGTAGGAGGGTTAACCTTGGTACAGAAACTAACACCTGTAGTCCACAGGGTGGCACATGTCAGATATTTGGTAGGGTAAGTGGAGAGGTGGATAGGTGTTCACTTTGGCTGGTACAGCCTAGCAGCTGAAAGCTGGACAGGAGACTAGTTCTTTCATGCAAAGTCACATGGAGATAAAGCCCCAAGCTCCAAATGAAGACGTGACAAGCCATTAAGTACAAGAGGCAATCAAGAAGAGGGGTGGGTTACTGGCGGAAGTCAGCAACAGAGAAATCCAGCTGGGCAGGCCAGGCTAACTTGGTCGCTCCAGAGAAGTGGAGAAAGAGAGGACTCTGGGCTCTGGAAACCTCGAGAACATGGAGATCGTTCCGGACACAGAAGAAATGGGTTTGCGACAGCAAGACGGATTCTGAAGCCTACCATGCAGTAGGTTTGATTCTGCTGAGCAAGACCCCATTATGGTAAAACAGAACTCTAGCTCAGGCAAATCTGAACTTACAGGGAAGAATTTTAAGGCAGAGTCAAGGGAGTTTAATAGCATCAAGTCAGGATGGTCTTGTTTTTAAACAATTTCTGTGCCTGACAGTTAAGAAGTTAAGTGTCAATCTTATTTTGCTTTCAACCAACAGAGAGAATTTGTCTACCAGACTTCAAGACAATCCTTTTTCGGTAAAATATGTGTTGTATTTCACAAGTATAAAAATTACTGACTGTAGGAAACCGGTATCCAACCAATCCCTGTATGTCTTCTCTTGCTTATGTCTCTATAAACAAAGGGCTTTCCAGGTGGTGCTAATGGTAAAGAACTCACCTGCCAATGAAAGAAACGCAAGAGACACAGGTTCAATCCCTGGGTTGGGATCCCCTGGAATAGAACATAGCAACCCGTTCCAGTATTCTTGTCTGGAAAATCCCATGAACAGAGGAGCCTAGCAGGCTACAGTCCATGGGTTGCAGAGTCAGACATGACTGAGCACACACATTCTGTGTATAAAAATCATTCTAATGAGAGAATCACTTTTTGCCTTCTGGGGAGAAGTTCTGATTCAGAGGCCATCTGAAAGAAACCCCAAATTATTCATTTTTAATGGTTACATTTGCTTTGATGTTAAGTGCTTTGCTAGGAATCATCAGCTCTTTTCACCAGGATTATGATTTTTAGAGGCAAAAATCACAGTTTTCTTAAAATTTGTAAAATTTTTAATGAGAACATTTTTATTAGCTTTGTTTTCACCTCCTGGCCAATCAAATTGCTAATGCTTTGCTCATCTTAAAGCAAAGAGGATGTTGATATTTGTTGAAGCAGATATGTGGCTATATAGAGAAGATTTTCTGTGGGTGAGCCATCTAAGAAGACCAAAATTGCAGAGAGAAATCATGTAGAGTACAGTTATCCTTCATTTTACATGTAGATAGACAGACCTGAATATTCATTGGAAGGACTGATGCTGAAGCTGAAACTCTAATACTTTGGCCACCTGATGCAAAGAGCTGACTCATTTGAAAAGACACTGATCCTGGGAAAGATTGAAGGTGGGAGGAGAAGGGGACGACAGAGGATCAGATGGTTGGATGGCATCACCGACTCAATGAACTTGAGTTTCAGTAAACTCCAGAAGTTGGTGATGGACAGGGAGGCCTAGAGTGCTGCAGTCCATGGGATCTCAAAGAGTAGGACATGACTGAGCAACTGAACTGAAGATAGAAATGATAGTATGGATTTATTGTACAATAAATATTTACTCCTCTTCCAGTGTGGTAAAGTATCTTCCAGTTCCCATTGACATGGAGTTCAGCTATGGACTTTTGCCAATGGAATGTAGGCAGAAGTAATAAGGTCTAAGTTCTGACCTAAGGGGCATTGTGTGCTTTCATTCTTCTCTCTTGCATTTCTGCTTTTTGTCTCAGACATCTGCTGTACCATAAGGGATGAGAAACTTACAGAGCAGACTTTGACCCAAGACATAGATTAATCCAAGCCAATCCTAGCCTCAGTGAGCTGAATTCCAGGTAAGCCTGTGCGTGCATGCATGCTAAGTTGCTTCATTTATGTCCAACTCTGCAACCCTATGGACTGTAGCCTGCTAGGCTCCTCTGTCCATGGGATTCTCCTGGCAAGAATACTGGAGTGGGTTGCCATGTCCTCTTCCAGGGGATCTTTCTGATCCAGTGATCAAACTCCCGTCTCTTGTGTCTCCTGCATTGGCAGTTCTTTACCACTAGCACCACTTGGGAAGCCCCAGGTAAGCCCTAGTGCACCATACACAGGAGGGCAAGAAATAATTGTATTGATTTTGCCTCCAAATTGCGGAGTAGTTTAACAACATTATTGTAGAAATAGTTTACTGATTATGTATTACATATTATTAGCATAGCTTATTCTCTGTATATGTTATGTATAAATTTGTATTTCATTTAACTAATGAAACAAGAAAATAATTTATTTTTATGATCTGAAGAACTGAAGTTGTGAAATCCTCAGTTTGGCAGACACCATAAAGCCACCAGGGAAGCCCCTATAGTAACTGACAAGTATTGTAAAAAGGCAATTGCTTATACTCAGATAGCAAGTACTTTATTCAGAGCAAAGTTTTCAGGTCTATGAGTGTAACATCAGGAAGAAATGAAATTCTAGCCAGAAAAGAGGTGATAAAGAATTAGAAAGGCAGATGAAAAATATATAAAGATATGTCTGTAGGAGATGAGTCAGCATAATTGAGGTATGGTTGATTACAAAGTCCAGTGCTCAATAAGTCAAAATTCAATCTTAATCTCTTATCTCCAAAATTTTCTACTCACTCTAAACTCAAAGAATTTTATAGCCATAAAGGATCTTGGGAATCATTGGAAACATTTTAATTCAGTCAATCACCTTAGAAATAAGGAAACTGAAGACAAAATAAGAAATCACACCATGTCAAATGAGACAAAAAGGTCAATCTTAACTAATTAATTATAAATCCATAAATAAATCTTCTGATTAAAAATATAATCTTTCTACTGTATCACACCATCTCATTATCAATTTATATGAAAGTATTCTTTTGTTGACAGTTTTTCTGTCTTCTATTTATTTGAGACTATTTTGTAGTTAGAGTATTCTGTTATATAATTAAGATAAAGTAGCTAAAGATAGGTTTTATATGGATTTACAATGAAATTATATATAATGCTCTACATATCATTTAAATCAGTGGTCCTAAATCTTCACTACACATGAGGATCCCCCAGACAGCTTTATAAAATACTGGTACCTGGTCTCACCCTTTAAGATTCTGATTTAAATTGCCCGGGGAGTAGTCTAGGAACTGAGATTGCTAAAAACTGCTGTAAACAACTATAAACAGATTATTTTTCATTTTTTTTCTTTTTAGGCTTTATTCTTTTATAAATAAATACCTATTCACTAAATACCTAAACACTAAATGCTATAAATTTCCCTCTACAACACTTTAGCTACACCCCATGATTATGACATGTAGAATATTCGTTTAAAAAAAGAAGTTTTTTAACTAAGTACTATTTCTTAAGAAAAAAAAAAACTTTACTTTTCATTGATTTATAAGTGTAGTAAATATTGGGCTGGGCAAACCAAAATTGCTTTTGCGCTTAAAATGTTTCCTTTTGCTGTAAACTGTACATATTAAATAAATACAATATGTATGTGATATACAGAAAAGGCGATGGCACCCCACTCCAGTACTCTTGCCTGGAAAATCCCATGGACGGAGGAGCCTGGTAGGCTGCGGTCCATGGGGTCGCTAAGAGTCGGACACGACTGAGCGACTTCACTTTCTTTTTTCACTTTCATGCATTGGAGAAGGCAACGGCAACCCACTCCAGCTCTCTTGCCTGGAGAATCCCAGGGACGGCAGAGCCTGGTGGGCTGCAGTCTATGGGTTCGCACAGAGTTGGACACGACTGAAGCGGCTTAGCAGCAGCAGTATGTGATATAAAATATAATAGAAATAATTCACTTATAAAATTTATGTGAAAATAATTATTACAAAACACTATTCTGAGAACTAAATTCCATCAAGCTTTATTTTGAGCACAAGTTTGACTCTCACAAGTATCATCTGTTCTTAAAATACTGAATGCGATTCCTTCTGAACAGAGAGAGTTTTAGAGTCCCAAGTTTCTTTGTATGTTTCTGGTATTCCAACAGTTGATTCATTTGAAATTTGAATCAACCTTAAAAGAACTCATATCTGATTTCAGAATATGAAGGTGGACAAAAATAAACTCCAGCCTGTGGAGGAAGTTTCTTAAATGCTTCCCAGAAGCACAGATAAAGATGGCCCTCATTTCGGAGGGGAAGGTGGAGAACTGAGCCTGTTCGCACATGGCGTCTGAGCAGACGGGCGTGAAGGGTTCTACTTTTAGACCCTTAGTGAGAGGCAGTAAGGATGTAAGCTTCCAGCCATCATGGTGTTCGAAAAACCTTCTTGTAATCTGAAGACTTCTTCTCCTAAGCCATTTTCTGGTAATTGGATCATTCTTATAATTTCAGCCATCATCTTTTTCTGTCTTGAGGGTCTGGACTTTTCTTTCTTTACTTCTTTTACTAGAGAAGTCTTTTTCTCCTTTGAGACTGAGTTGGTTCTCTTCAACTTTCCATATGTGTCAGCCAGCCTCTGGATTTTTGAAGACTCTTTTTCTAGGCTGGAATCTTCTAAATATGACCTAGAATTTAAATATTTCTTTTTAACAGAACTAAACATGCCAAGAAATTGATGCTTCACTTGAATCAGTGCAGCCAGCGTTTGTGCAGCTCAAAATTTCCTTTCCGGTAAAATCAGTTTCTAACCTAATGCATAAGTCTGAACAAATACAGGAGACCCACCAAAAACCCAATGACAGAAACACACAGCACTGACTCCCATTGGAGGCTACTGTGGACAAGGCCTGCTCTCATGTCATCTGGCAGCAGCTCTGCTACAACTTCTCGCGATTTCCCCAGAATCAGCTGAAAGCCAAGTTCCATAATGGTTCACACTCCCTCTGTGCACTGGAGCCCGCCACAGAGTTGCACAGGGTTGTCGTGGTTCCCACAGTCTACAATAACTGCCAAGAACCCTGTAGTGTTCCATCTGGAACCCAGTCACATCTGGCAGATTAAACTGTCAACCAGTAGAACTGGTCAAAGTGAAAGATGAATATAATTTTTTGCCATAGTGGCCTCTCTCTATTTAATTTTTTAAATTATGAAAATTTTTATTAAAGTCAATTTTCTACTGTGAAATTTACATCTAAAATGTGCAATTTGATGACCTTTGACAGGTTGCACTTGTAAAACCAACACTCCAAATCTAAATGAGAATATGTTCATCGCTCTAGAATTTTCTGGTGCCTCCTTCCCTTCCCTGTGATTCATTCTCCCTCCCCAAAAGCAATATCACCATATAATGTTGAACATTCTTAAACTTTCCGTAAATGATATCATGCAGAATGCAATCTTTTGTGTCTGACTTCTTTGACTCAATACAATGCTTTTGAATTTCATCTCTGTCATTGAGTGGAACAGTAGTTCATTCATTTTGGTTTCCTAGTATGTGATTGTATAAATATTCAATTTTTAAAAATTTTCCTATTAATGATTTTATGGACTGTATAGGCCATGGGGTCGCAAGAGTTGGACTGAACGACTCTCACTTTTCACTTTAAGTTTCCATTTGTCCTAGGAAAATACCTAGGAATGGAGATGGACGTTTGTGTAAGAAACTGCTAGTTTTTCAAATTGGTTGCACCGTTGTACACTATTATCTATAGCACATGAGGCTTACATTTGCTCTATATCCTCACCAACCACTTTTTGCAGGTCTCTTTTAAAATGTTTTCCATTTCTAACATGTGTGAAATGGTCCTAGTGTTTTTAATTTGCCCTTATGTGCCTATTGGCCATCGTATAAATTCTTGTATGAAAGACGTCTTTGCATTGTTTTTAAAAATATTTAATGTATTTTTCTTATTCTCATTGATTTATAGAAGTTCTTTATACATCCCAGTCCTAATGGACTGTGTCAGATATATGAAATGAAAATGTATACTTCTAACCCATGGCTTGCAGCTTCATTTTTTAAATGACCTTTTGATATATGGGAGGTTTTAACTTCAGTGAAATCTAGTTGAACACTTTGTCCCTTTAATGGTTAGTGCCTCTGTGTCCTCTCTTAGAAATCCTTATCTACCTTCAAGGTCATGAAAGTATTCCCCTACCTTTTCTTCTAGATGGTTTATAATTTTAATTTTTGCATTTCATTTGAATTGATTTTTGTGTTGTATAATATAGGAGTCAAGGCTTATTGACTCTTTCCTCTCTTGATTATGAGTCACATTTTCCTACTTACTTGCATGTCCAGTAGTGTTTTGTAATACGCTGGATGATACATTGTAGAGAATCTGGACTGACTGTTGTCCTTTAATCAGGGTCATGAGTTATCACGTTAAGCCAGTGCTTTTGACCAGGCTTGTATTTTATTTATTTTCTTGTTAGTATACATGTACATATTTTACTTTTTGTCTTTGGTCCTAGCAGATGGCCCTTACTCTTCAAATGTGAGCTTCCTGGGGTCTCAATAGAATGTCAGAAGTGTTCCATCTCTTATCAACACGCGGACCAAGCCAGTGCCCACATGCCCCAGCACTGGTATATCTCTCATGGCTCTCTCATGACTGAGTTAACACAGAGCCAGGCCACAGTAATTTCTGGAAACAGATAATGCAAACATAGGAGTTCACAAAATTCAGTGGAAACTAAGTGAGGATGAAATTAAAGACTCAAATATTCTTATCTAATTCCACTGGTAAATCACTTGAAATACCCATAGCTTTTTCTTAATATGGGGTCCTGGGGTGATTTATCTCCTTTCATTAAAAAAAGACACATACTAATCCTTAATTTAAACACTTAAATATAATGTAACATTCCTCACAGATTAAGATATTACTCCCATATCTTTACTATTTTACGTAAAAACCTAATTTTTATCAATTAAAATGTAATTTGCAAGAGCACCATTGGTAAAATTCAGCTTATGGCTTTCAGCTCAGCAGTGGCACCTCCAGTGCCTCATGGGGTTTTGCCCTAAATGTATGTGGCCCCACCCTTGGGCTGGCACCTGCAGGAAACTTCAAGGTGGACATCAGCCCCCACTTCCCAGCCTACCACACATTCCCTCTACTGTACTTTGTCCCATGAACTCCAGGAGCCTCTGCAGCCCATTTCTGCCTCCTTAGCCCAAGGTGACCACAGTGCTCAGCCTGGGCCCCACTCCCATGTTCCTTTCTCTGGAGAGTGCCCCCACCTGAGAGCTAGGCCACCCTTGGTGTGTTTCCACTCTCAAGGACTTTAGTCCAGGACTAGAACTGGACTAGAACTGGAAACAGTCATGGCATATATTTTGTCTAATTTTGTATTTGTGAATTATAGGTGGAATTATGTGTTCTTGTATGATCAGGCCACCCAGGACTGTTGGCTTGCTCTCTCTACATCCCCTGCTGGACTGGTCCCTACTTCACCTACACCATACTTACATGACTAACCTTCTTCCTTCTTCATTGAGCCTAATAAGTAAACACCTACATATTTGCCTTTCCCTTTGACTTCCCTGTAGCTCAAATGGTAAAGAATCTGCCTGCAAGGCAGGAGACCAGGACTCAATCCCTGGGTTTGGAAGTTCCTCTGGAGAAGGGAATAGCAATCCACTCCAGTATTCTTGCCTGGAAAATTCCATGGACAGAGAAGCTTGGTGGGCTACAGTCTGTGGGGTCGCAAAGAATCAGACACGACAGAATAACTAACACATTCTGCCCCCAGTTAGTAATTGTTTTAACCTTTAGATCAGAATAGCTCACCTTTGACCATTTAATGACAGGAAAACCTCTGCCCCTTGAAGGTACTTAGCTGGATGATCGAAGAGAGCTGCGCTCTCTGATGGTTTCCGTGGTAACTGATGAACCAATCTGTTATCAGTAAGTCAATTCTCCCTACAACTGACAATCTCCCTGTCCACCCTCTCACACCCAACCCTAGTCCAGCACAAAGACTGCTGCTGCCTTGTCTGCCATCCAATGTCCATAATAGAGTGACCGTCTCATGTTCCAGGACCCATTTGCTTTAGATGTGCTGTGCTGTGAATAGTCCCTCAGTTGTGTCTGACTCTTTGCAACCCTGTGGACTATAGCCCACCAGATTTCTCTGACTGTGGAGATTCCCCAGGCAAGAATATTGGACTGGGTTGCCATGCCCTCCTCCAGGGGACCTTCCCAACCCAGGAATCAAACCCAGATCTCCTGTATTGCAAGCGGATTCTTTACCATCTGAGCCACCAAGGAAGCCCAGATCATTCACTAACTCTGGGTTCTTCAGCCTTTTGAGACTATGCATGCACAGAACTTGCAGGCCCATGGGATGCAGCCCAACAATCCCCCACCCCTAAATTCATATGCTGAAGACCTAAACCCCAGCACCACAGAATGTAACTTTATTTGGAAATAAGATTGTAGCAGATGTAATTAAAGATGTCACACTCAAGTAGGGTGTCTAATGTCCTTTTAAAAAGGAAACTTGGAGACGGACAGGCACACAGGGAGAAAGACATATGAAGATAAAGGCAAAGACTACAAGCCAAGAAGTGCCAGCGACTGCCAGGAAACTACGAGAAGCTACAAGAGGGCCTGAAACAGGTCTTTCTCTTACAGCCCTCAGAAGGAACCAGCCGTGATAACACCTTGGACCTTAGATGTCTAGCCTCCAGACTGTGAGACAACATTTTCTATTGTTTAAACCACCCAGACTGTGGTACTTTATGATGGCAGACCTGGCAACTAACACACTGTTGCAGGAGACTAAGTCTGGTACCAGAAAGTCGGCCCTTGGTGAAACTTGTGGACTGCTTATGGGCCACTTCCTCCAGGGCACTCTGGGTGGGGTCCTGCACCCACTCCCCCAGCTTCAGCTCTGCTTTCAGGTTCTGGAGCTCCTGCAACAGCTTCTGGTCATCATGGGAGGACCCTGAGAAGATTTTTAAATATACCAGAGCCCCATTTCAAAGAAATTCTGCCTTAATTGGTCTGGTATGAGACCTGAGAGTCCATTTCTTTGTAATGTTTCCCAGGTGATTTTAATCTGCAGTCAGGGTGGAAAAGCCCAACTTTAAGCCTTTCAGCACAAGTCAGCTGCTGGACTTCCTTGCAAGCTGGCTTTGTTTTAGGTTTAGACATGTACCTATTTTCACGGCAGGTGAAATATATTTATTAATACTGTTCAGTAAAATAATGCATTGGCTTTAAAAGATAAAGTGGTACAAAATTATTTCATTTAAAGGAAGAAATGAAACACAGGATTCAGTTCAGCTCAGTTCAGTTCAGTCACTCAGTCGTGTCCAACACTTTGTGACCCCATGAACCACAGCACGCCAGGCCTCCCTGTCCATCACCAACTCCCGGAGTTCACCCAAACTCATGTCCATCGAGTCAGTGATGCCATCCAGCCATCTCATCCTCTGTCGTCCCCTTCTCCTCCTGCCCTCAATCTTTCTCAGCATCAGGGTCTTTTCAAATGAATTAGCTCTTCACATCAGGTGGCCAAAGTATTGGAGTTTCAGCCTCAACATCAGTCCTTCCAATGAATATTCAGGACTGATTTCCTTTAGGATGGACTGCTTGGATCTCCTTGCAGCCCAAGGGACTCTCAAGAGTCTTCTCCAGCACCACAGTTCAAAAGCATCAATTCTTTGGCGCTCAGCTTTCTTTATAGTCCAACTCTCACATCCACACATGAACACTGGGAAAACCATAGCCTTGACTAGACGGACCTTAGTTGGCACAGTAATGTCTCTGCTTTTCAATATGCTGTCTAGGTTGGTCATAACTTTCCTTCCAAGGAGTGTCTTTTAATTTCATGGCTGCAATCACTATCTGCAGTGATTTTGGAGCCCCTCAAAAATAAAATCTGACACTGTTTCCACTGTTTCCCCATCTATTTCCCATGAAATGATGGGACCAGATGCCATGATCTTCGTTTTCTGAATGTTGAGCTGTAAGCCAACTTTTTCACTCTCCACTTTCACCTTCATCAAGACCCTTTAATTCTTCTTTACTTTCTGCCATAAGGGTGGTGTCATCTGCGTATCTGAGGTTATTGATATTTCTCCCAGCAATCTTGATTCCAGCTTGTGCTTCTTCCAGCCCAGCGTTTCTCATGATGTACTCTGCATAGAAGTTAAATAAGCAGGGTGACAATATACAGCCTTGATGTACTCCTTTTCCTTTTTGGAACCAGTCTGTTGTTCCATGTCCAGTTTTAACTGTTGCTCCCTGACCTGCATACAGGTCAGGTATTCCTATCTCTTTCAGAATTTTCCACAGTTTATTGTGATCCACACAGTCAAAGGTTTTGGCATAGTCAATAAAGCAGAAATAGATGTTTTTCTGGAACTGTCTTGCTGTTTAGATGATCCAGTGGATGTTGGTAATTTGATCTCTGGTTCCTCTGCCTTTTCTAAAACCAGCTTGAACATCAGGAAGTTCACGGTTCAGGTACTGCTGAAGCTTGGCTTGCAGAATTTTGAGCACTATTTTGCTAACATGTGAGATGAGTGCAGCTGTGCAGTAGTTTGAGCATTCTTTGGCATTGCCTTTCTTTGGGATTGGAAAACACAAGACAGGTAACAAATATTGAGTTTTTCCCATGTTCTAGGCATTGATCTTGACATAAGTGAGTGTTAGTCACTCAGTCATGTCCAACTCTTTGCAACCCAGTGGACTGTAGCCCACCAGGCTCCTCTATCCATGGAATTCTCCAGGCAAGAATACTGGAGTGGGTTGCCATTCCCTTCTCCAGGGAATCTTCCTGACCCAGGGATCAAACCTGGGTCTCCTGCATTGCAGGCAGATTCTTTACCATCTGAGTCACTAGGCAGATGCAGTAATAAGCTAGGCAGCTATGAGCCTCAGAAAGCTTAAAGTATAGGGGTGGAGGCAAAAAATAAACAGAAAAACAAATAATAAAGCTAACTGATATATAAAATATATATGGGAAAGAGTAACTGGAGCACAGAGAGGAAACTTTAAAAAGAAGATCGGGGATTGTATCTTGGAGGAGGTGGCATTTACACTCGGACCTGAATGAAGAGAAAGAATCAGCTTTAAGAGAATCTGGGGCACCACATTCCTAGCAAAGGCAGAGCATGTGCAAAGGTCCTGAGGACAGAACAGACATAGCCTATTCAAGAATCAGAAAGGGGGACTTCCTTAGTGGACCAGTGGCTGACTTCATGCTCCCAGTTCAGGGGGCCCAAGTTTAATCCTTGATCTGGGCACTAGATGCCACATGCTGCTACTAAAAGCTTGCATGCTGTAATGAAGATCGAAAATCCCACATGCCACAACCAAGACCTGGGGCAGTCACATAAAAGATAATTTAAAAAAAAAAAAGACACTTAAGAAAAGAATCAGGAAGAAGGCTAGTATGACTGCAACATACCAAAACAAGAGCTTTATAATTCACATTTATAATCCATATCAGGTGGAGATTTATAAGCCAGTGTGATATGCAAAATGGTCCCACAAAAATGTCCACACCCTATAATCTGAAACACTTGAATATGGCAAAACGGACTTTGCAGCTGTAATCAAGTTTATGAGCCTAATGAGAGAGTATTCTCAATGATCCAGGTGGGTCTGATATAATCACATAAACCTTTAAAAGTAGAACTTTTTATTCCCAGCTTGTGTTAAGTGAAGAGTAAAGCAGAAAGGAAATCAGAGAGACTGAAAGCCTGCTGAGGTGAGCAGCATGGTAAAGAACACTGGCAGCCTCAACATAAAAGAGGCTCCCAGCTGACAACCAGGGAAGAAACGGGACTTCACCCTTCAGCCTCAAGGAATGAGATTCTATCCCCAACCTAAGCGAGCTGGGAAGTGACTTCTCCTCCCAAGACTCCAGATAAGGGCCCAGGCTAACCACCATCATGATTTCACCTTGTGCAACCTGGAGCCAAGGAATCAGTCAGACCCACAGGACTTCTGACTTACAGAAGTGAGAGATAATAAATGCGTGCGTTGTAGTAAACAGCTAAGTTTGTGGTTATTTCTTGTGGCAGCAATAGAAAACCAATATAGGCAGACATCAAGTTGTTGTTTGTTTCATTTGTTTGGAGTTAACTGAGTCAGCTATTCATCTGTTTTAATCACTATGCAACTGATTTAGCTATAGGTTGAATATGTCAAATATTGAACCAAAATGGTCTTTCTTCAGCAACAATACTGTAGACATAAAAGTGATCCAATTATTTTGCTCCCTTAGACCAGTTTTTGCCTATATTTGTAACTGGCAGTTTTTATAATCTATGCTTTAATTTTTCACCCATAAATTTATATTTATGCTTGACTTGTCACTGGTTCAATTTCTATAATAATTGGAGATGATTAAAAGGGAAGTGTTAAGTAAACGCTGAGTGGTTATTATCATAAAGCAGATGTGGACATTGTCTCCTAGTACTGGTAGGAATGTCTGTGGGCTTTTTCCTTTTTCCTTTTGAAATTAAATGGTCATAAAATACCATTGCTTCAGGCAAGAAAATGTAAGAATGTGAAAATAAAGGCATATAATCTTTGGAAATAAAACTGGATTTCACCATTATTTTCACCTCTCATTCTTCATTGCCTAACAAAGGAGAATTTGAAAGTTGAAAAGAATTCTTTCCTCATTTGTTAAACCATGATTGTTGGGAGGGGATATACCACGTAGAACATGTTTTCATGTGAAAAACAATTTTGAAAAGTCAGTTTGTCAAAGGTGGGCCTAATGTTTATTGAAGAGCTCTCAACTTCTTGGGAGAAATACATTTTTTTCTCCGCAGGCAAATTCAGTTCTCTGACAAATTATCTTGTATTTTTTTTCTCTTTCTCAAGTCTTTGGCCATAACTTTGGTGAAGCAAAACTCAGAGTCCTGCCTGGTCTCTTCATAAATTTAGGCTGATTCAAGCTCTGTGAGAGTAGGATACTACAGATAATTAAGAAAGCCAGCAAAGTTATATTTCAGTGGAGAATAATGTGGTTGGTTTTATATTTGGATAGAAAAAGGGGGAGGAGATATTGAGAAGCAACTTTGCTTTCCAGTTGGTGCTTTTCACACCACAATCCAAGAGGAGTATTAGGGGTTCCAGCAACATTAAAACAGGTGTGATGCCAAGACTGGACTGTTTTCATATTCAAAGAACCAACAGTGAGATTCCTCTAAGTAAATCCTATTTTAGCCTTCAGAAAGCCACTGATAGAGTCAGCTTCAGAGTACAGGGATGTTTGGAGAACAATAGGTTGTTTTCTGAAGCTGAAACTCCCCAATAGCCTTGAGTTCCTAATACAATGCTAGGCTGTAGGAGGCTATCTGACTGAAGTGTTTAAGGAGAAATTTAAAGGCTCATGTGTTGTATTCTTTTGTTCAATATATATTAAGGACCTACTATGTGCCAGGCACTTCTGTAGCCTTTGGGGATAATGATGAGCAAAACAAAACCCTCATCCTTAGACAATTTACAAATAAATCAATTCATAAATATAAAAGATAATTACAGTGGCAATAGGTGCTATAAGGAAAAAATGAAGAAAGGTACTAGGCCAGAGCGTGAATGCAACGGGTGTGGATCACTGTTTGCTGAGTGACTTTCTCTCAGAAAGTGACATTTAACAAATACCTGCATGATGAAGAGGAGAAATTCAAATATAGAGCTTGGGCAGAACTTCCCAAGTAGAAATACCCTCAGGTGCAAATGCCCTAAGATTACAATGAGCTTGGCATTTTCAAAGGACCGAAGTTGTGCTCAAGTATGGGTAATGGCAGGAAGCCTAAGAATTTAGTATTTAAGACTAAAAAGGAAACCGGGAGCTAGATTATCTGAAACTTGTGGTTCTTCATTAAAAAGTTTCTTTTATTCTAAATGTCAGAAGAAGTCATAGAGGGATATTAAATAAGGGGATTTAAAATCCGATTCTCTTTTGTAAAAGATCTTTCTAAGCATTGTTTGAAGAATAGGTTGTAGAAAGATTGTCAGAAAACAATTATAAGGAAGTAGAATGTTATAGTAATTCCAGTAAGAGGGTCTTGGACAAGGGTGACTGTGGTGTAAGAACTAATATTAATAGTATGTGCTGCTTTGACATCTGCTAAAATCATAAGGGCAGCAAATTGCCTAACCACAAGGACCCCCTCCCTCTGCCCCATGGAAAAAGCCCCCTAGCCAAACAACCCTCCTTATCAAACAGACTGGGTGCAGTTCCTGCTGATCCCTGAGTTGCAAGTTTTGGTTCTTCAGCAGTGCTCAGGATTGTTCAGTCAGGACAACCACACCCTCTTGCAGCAACCAGAGTGAAATGAAGTCGCTCAGTTGTGTCCAACTCTTTGCAACCCCATGGACTGTAGCCTACAAGGCTTCACAGACCATGGGATTTTCCAGGCAAAAGTACTGGAGTTGGTTGCCATTTCCTTCTCCAGGGGATCTTCCCAGCCCAGGGATCAAACCCAGGTCTCCCGCATTGTAGGCAGACGCTTTACCCTCTGAGCCAAGGGGATACCTCATTATCTCACTACTGCAAAGCTTGTCTCTCTCAGCTTCTGCTTGTTCATGCTCCCTTGCATAGTGTATGTATGGCCCTGGGCTGCATGTATCAATATATGTGATTAACAAACTGCTGTCCGTTTCCTCTATCCAGTTGGGTGTGTTTGGTCATCCCCATAATCAAAGGCTGGAAGTCCCTCCCTCACCAATAAAATAAAGTGGGAGTGAATAAAACAGTGATAACACTGCAGGTGGTGAGAAGTGGAGGTAACGAAAATTCATCATATGTATTTCGGATGTTAACTAATAAGATTAACAGATGGGTTTGGATATGACTCTTAAGGATTTTTTCCCAGCTTTATTAAGATATAATTGACATATAACATTGTATACATTTAAGATGTACAATATGATGATTTGATACATATGTATTTTGTGAAATGCTTACCAAAATAAGGTTAGTTAACATATGCTTCACCTCACATAGTTACCACTTTGTTTTTGTTGTTATGGAGAGAATATTAAAGCTCCACTCAAAAAGTAACTTTCAAATATTGGGTGACCTAAAAGTTCATTTGGGTTTTTCTGTAACATATAATGGAGAAAGCCAAACAAGCTTCTTGGCCAACCCAATATATAGTGCAGTATTGTTAACTACAGTCTCCATGCTCTATACTAGACCCCCAGAACTTATTCATCTTACAAATGAAAGTTTGTACCCTTTGACCAGCATCTCCCTATTTACCCCATCTCTCAGCTCCTGACAAGCAGCATCCTACTCTCTGTTTCTATGAGTTGATGCTTTCAGATTCCATATACACATGACATCATATAGTATTTGTCTTTCTCTGTCTGACTTATTTTATTAGCATGATGCCCTTCAGGTTTGTCCATGTTGTCACAAATGGCAGAATTTTCCTTCTGTAAAAGGAAGGACTTTTTTTTTTATTCCTTCATGATGGGCAAAGGTTATTTTCATGTTTTGGCTATTACGAATAATGCTGCAGTAAACATGAGGGTGTAGATATCTCTTCTATAAAGTGGTATTGTTTTCTTTGGATGTATTCCCCAAAGTGTAATTGATCATGTGGGTTGTTCCTGATAGAATCACATGGCAGATCCTTGCCAACATCGTCATCTCATCTTTTTGATGATAGCCACGATGATAGGCATGAAATGATACACATCCAGAGAAGGGGGTTACCTCACTGATATGGTATGGGAGTCCCTATAAGTCTTCCTGCCCAGAACTCATGTCTTTGACCTAGTTGCACACAAGCCTGGAATTCCCAGGATAAAACAGTATCCTCAGTAGGCTTCTGCATCCTCTATTTACTAGAGTGATGGCCTTACTGATTTGGGAGTGGCAATATCCTCTCTGGCTGAAATATTGCAGGAATTTACATATCTCATATAATCAGCACATCTTTTCAACATTTGATGAGACTCTTTATAAAATCTTAGTCTAGTTTCTGACCTTGTGATATTAGGAGACTAGATATAATTGCTTTTCTAAATCTGAGGATGTTGTGACACCTAAGAATCATTCTCAACACTATATTTTCCCCAATATATAACAGCTTGATATTTCATATGTAGTGGGCTTCTTTTGGGCTTCCCAGGTGGCACTAGAGGTAAAGAACACGCCTGCCAATGCAGAACACATAAGAGACGCAGGTTCGACCCCCGGGTCAGGAAGATCCCCGGAAGAGGGAATGGCAACTCAGTCCAGTATTCTTGCCTGGAGAATCCCGTGGACAGAGAAGCCTGATGGGCTATATTCCAAAGGGCTCCAAAGAGTCGAACATGACTGAAGTGACTTAGCATGCAGCACAAGCTTCTTTTAGACATAGCATCTCATCTCCCTCCCAACTGTCCAGTGAATCAAGCAGGGCTAAGAGTACTTTGGTTTTATACGTAAGAAAACTGAGGCTCCAAAATGTTAACAGATTAACCTAAGACACATGAAGAATATTTTCAGAATTTATTATTGATGAGTACATTATGTGATATTTTTAAAACATGAGAAATGGAACTGAACTTGAGCAGATCTCTAGAGATCTCCTGGAAGTTTGGGAAGTTTCTGCTATTTTGTTTATACACTGTTGTTTTCTATTTGCACAGTTTTTAAAACATGATGGTGCTTCTAAAATTTGCTATTTTCTTACAAAATTAAAGTGTTTTTAAAACTATGTTAATCAAAAGCTCTGGTTGGCTTCCAGCTGCTTACCTGAGGTTTTGCTCTACTGCATACACTGTGACTAAAGCATAGATGTATGCATGTCCATCTCTAGTGTACACATCAGCCGAGTTGACAAGGCAATTCTGCGGGCCATCCCAAATGATGTTAAGAAGAGCTGACCTTTCCATTATTCTTTCTATGTGTTGGTCATCCGTCTAAGATTTACTCATATTAACTCACTTAATCCTCACAATAACACTCTGAGGTGGGTTTTTGTTACTGTCTCCCTTTTGTACATGATGAAAATGAAGTGCAGAGCCATTAAATAACTTGTCGAATGTCATGTAGCAAGCAAGTGGCAGAGGTGGATCCCACAATCCCTTAGTCCGACTCCACCATCTGTGCTCTTAAATCACTGAGTTTTACCACAGTGTCAGCATGGCAATTGTCCACTGTCCCATGTAACACTCAGTGCTTCAGAAAGCAGGTGGTTTCAGGAAGCAAACACTTCAAACGGTAGCTTGTAGATAGCTCAGTATAAACATGGCTCCAGCCAGACCAGAGGAGCCAAATAGGCATTTGTAAAAACCCAGACAACTTCCTCAAAGTCCCTGTTGTTATTCATTCACTAAGTTATGTCCGAATCTTTGTGACCCCATGGATTGCAGCACACCAGGCTTCCCTGTCCTTCGCTATCTACTAAAGTTTGCTCAAACTCATGTCCATTGAGTCGGTGATGCCATCCAATCATCTCATCCTCTGTCACCCACTTCTCCTCCTGCCCTCAGTCTTTCCTAGCTTCAGGGTCTTTTTGAATCAGTTGACTCTTTGCATCAGGTGGCCAAAGTATCAGAGCTTCAGCATCAGTCCTTCTAATGAATGTTCAAGGTTGATGTCCTTTGGTATTGACTAGCTTGATCTTCTTGCTGTCCAAGAGACTCAAGAGTCTTCTCCAGCATCAAAATTCAAAAGCATCAATTCTTCAGTGCTCGGCCTTCTTTATAGTCCAGCTTTCACATCTGTACATGACTACTAGAAAGACCATAGCTTTAACTATACGGACCTGAAGCTGATCTAATGTGACTCTCATACTGGAGCTTTTTTGACTTCTCTTGTAGGCCAAGAAAAACAATGGAAAGAATTTATTCAATTTTATTAGATTAATATTCCTCAGTGAGTCAGCTGTACAATAAACTTCCCATCCCTACCCACTGGTTCAAATTTCGTTTAAATACAGCCTTTAAAACAACACTCTCCTTTTTATATATTAAAGTAGGGTTCAGTTACATACTTGTAGGAAACTTTTGTTCTTTTTCCCCTGAGGTTTAATAGACTTGACTGTTTTTATTAGCAATACTCATACTTTTAAAACATTTTTTTAATATAGCATTCAATATTTTAATGAACCAAGACCCAATCTTGACAGTGCCACTAAAATTTAACTAAATTTTTTTGTATGTACTGGGATTATCACCTGCAATCTCAAGTCACTGTGCCTGGGTTCAAATCCCAGCTTTACCACTTACCACGTGGTGCTCTTGGGCAAGTTACTTAACTGTTTCACACCTTAACTTCTTCATCAATAAAGTAGGAGTTTTGATATTAGTATTAATCAGAGTTCTCTAGATAAACAGAACCAATGGGATATACCTAGCTATACAAACCCAGGTCTCCTGCATTGCAGGCAGATTCTTTACCGCCTGAGCCACCACGGAAGCCCCAGATATATAGAATGAGATTTAATTGACTCATGAGATTATGGAAGCTGAGAAGCCCCATGGTCTTTTATCTGCAAACTGCAGGCCAAAGAAACCAGTGGTGCTGCTGCAGTCCAAACACGAAGTCCAGGGGGGCCAATGGTGTTAGTCTCAGTCCAAGTCTGAAGGCCCGAGAGACAACGGTGCTGACTTATGAGGGTAGGAGAAGATGGGAGTAGGAAAGAGTAAATTCTCCGTTCCTCTGCCTAGTTGTTCCGTTTAGAACCTCAGTGATTGTATGATGTCTACCAGCATTGGTGAGAGCAGGCTACTGATTCAAATGTGACTCTCTTCCAGAAACACCCTCACAGACACACACAGAAAGAATGTTCTACCAACAGCTATCCCTTGGCCCATTCAAACCGACACATAAAATTATCACACCTGTTTCATGGACTTGAATTTAAAGAGTGTTTAGTATCTCCATCTGACTGTATAGAGCTTCTCCATCTTTGGCTACAAAGAATATAGTCAATCTGATATCGGTGTTGACCATATGGTGATGTCCATGTGTAGTCTTCTCTTGTGTTGTTGGAAGAGGGTGTTTGCTATGACCAGTGCGTTCCCTTGGCAAAACTCTATTAGCCTTTGGCCCTGCTTCATTCCATATTCCAAGGCCAAATTTGCCTGTTACTCCAGGCGTTTCTTGACTTCCTACTTTTACATTCCAGTCCCTATAATGAAAAGGACATCTTTTTTAGGTGTTAGTTCTAAAAGGTCTTATAGGTCTTCATAGAACTGTTCAACTTCAGCTTCTTCAGCATTACTGGTTGGGGCATAGACTTGGATTACTGTGATTTTGAATGGTTTGCCTTGGAAACAAAAGAGATCATTCTGTCGTTTTTGAGATTGCATCCAAGTACTGCATTTCGGACTCTTTTGTTGACCATGATGGCTACTCCATTTCTTCTAAGGGATTCCTGACCACAGTAGTAGATATAATGGTCATCTGAGTTAAATTCACCCATTCCAGTCCATTTTAGTTCACTGATTCCTAGAATGCCAACTTTCACTCTTGCCATCTCCTGTTTGAGCACTTCCAAATTCGCCTTGATTCATGGGCCTAACATTCCAGGTTCCTATGCAATATTGCTCTTTATAGCATCAGACCTTGCTTCTATCACCAGTCACATCCACAATTGGGTATTGTTTTTTCTTTGGCTCCATCCCTTCATTCTTTCTAGAGTTATTTCTCCACTGATCTCCAGTAGCATATTGGGCACCTACCAACCTGGGGAGTTCCTCTTTCAGTATCCTATCATTTTGCCTTTTAATACTGTTCATGGTGTTCTCAAGGCAAGAATACTGAAGTGGCTTGCCATTCCCTTCTCCAGTGGACCATATTCTGTCAGACCTCTCCACCATGACCATCTGTCTTGGGTGGCCTCACACAGCATGGCTTAGTTTCATTGAGTTACAGTGGTGTGATCACTCACCTAGAGCCAGACATCCTGGAATGTGAAGTTAAGTGGGCCTTAGAAAGCAGCACTATGAACAAAGCTAGTGGAGGTGATGGAATTCCAGTTGAGCTATTTCAAATCCTGAAAGATGATGCTGACACAATATGTCAGCAAATTTGGAAAGTTCAGCAGTGGCCACAGGACTGGAAAAGGTCAGTTTTCATTCCAATCCCAAAGAAAGGCAATATCAAAGAATGCTCAAACAACCACACAATTGCACTCATCTCATATGCTATTAAAGTAATGCTCAAAATTCTCCAAGCCAAGCTTCAGCAGTATGTGAACCGTGAACTTCCTGATGTTCAAGCTGGTTTTAGAAAAGACAGAGGACCCAGAGATCAAATTGCCAACATTTGTTGGATTATTGAAAAAGCAGAGATTTCCAGAAAAACATCTATTTCTGCTTTATTAACTATGCCAAAGCCTTTGACTGTATGCATCACAATAAACTGTGGAAAATTCTGAAAGAGATGGGAATAACAGACCCCCTGACCTGCCTCTTGAAAAACCTATATGCAGGTTAGGAAGCAACAGTTAGAACTGAACATGGAACAAAAAACTGGTTCCAAATAGGAAAAGGAGTACGTCAAGGCTGTATATTGCCACCCTGCTTATTTAACTTCTATGCAGAGTATGTCATGAGAAACCCTGGGCTGGAAGAAACACAAGCTGGAATCAAGATTGCCAGGAGAAATATCAATCACCTCAGATATGCAGATGACACCACACTTATGGCAGAAAGTGAAGAGGAACTAAAGATCCTCTTGATGAAAGTGAAAGAGGAAAGTGAAAAATTTGGCTTAAAGCTCAACATTCAGAAAACGTAGATCATGGCATCTGGTCCCATCACTTCATGGGAAACAGATGGGGAAACAGTGGAAACAGTGTCAGACTTTATTTTTGGGAGCTCCAACAATGGCACCCCACTCCAGTACTCTTGCCTGGAAAATCCCATGGATGGAGGAGCCTGGTAGGCTGCAGTCCATGGAGTCGAGAAGAGTCGGACACGACTGAGCAACTTCACTTTCACTTTTCACTTTCATGCATTGGAGAAGGAAATGGCAACCCTCTCCAGTGTTCTTGTCTGGAGAATCCCAGGGATGGGGGAGCCTGGTGGGCTGCTCTCTATGGGGTCACAGAGAGTCGGACACGACTGAAGCGACTTAGCAGCAGCAGCAGCAAAGTCACTGCAGGTGGTGATTGGAGCCATGAAATTAAAAGACGCCTACTCCTTGGAAGGAAAGTTGTAAGCAACCTAGATAGCATATTCAAAAGCAGAGACATTACTTTGCCAACAAAGGTCCATCTACTCAAGGCTATGGTTTTTCCTGTGGTCATGTATGGATGTGAGAGCTGGACTGTGAAGAAAGCTGAGCTCTGAAGAATCGATGCTTTTGAACTGTGGTGTTGGAGAAGACTCTTGAGAGTCCCTTGGACTGCAAGGAGATCCAACCAGTCCATTCTGAAGGAGATCAACCCTGGGATTTCTTTGGAAGGACTGATGCTGAAGCTGAAACTCTAGTACTTTGGCCACCTCATGTGAAGAGCTGACTCATTGGAAAAGACTCTGATGCTGGGAGGTGTGGGGGGTAGGAGGAGAGGGGGACGACCGAGGATGAGATGGCTGGATGGCATCACGGACTCGATGGACATGAGTTTGAGTGAACTCCGGGAGTTGGTGATGAACAGGGAGGCCTGGCATGCTGCAGTTCATGGGGTCACAAAGAGTCGGACATGACTGAGTGACTGAACTGAACTGAACTGAACTACTATCTCCAGCACTGGTCTAAGATCTTGACATATTTCCTCATTTAATCCTCACAACTACTGAGATCCTAAAATTATCTCCAATTTCAAGAGGAGGACTCTGAGGCACAGAATGGTTAAGGAAATTGTCTGAAGACAAAATAAAAAGCTTGTAAGCAGCAGAGTTTGAAATGAATCCAGACAATCTGGTTATAAATTTACTGTCTTAGTCATGGCTATATGCTGCCTTTTTTGAAAATTTGTTTAATACAGCAACAAAGTTGCAAAGCCACATTCTAAACGCAAACATGCTCTGTAATAGTTTTCTCACTCTGACCTTCTGCCTATAAAGAGTTACACCACCTCTAGTCTGCCATTTAGATGTCCCTAGTGTTCTGTCCTCACAGACTGTGATTATGTATTGATTGACTCAAACATCACTTTGAGTTCCATAACTTCAGTTCATCAAAATCCCTTTGTTTGCCACCAGATTTACACCATCTACTATAGTAGATGCTCAGTGTGGGTTCATGACAGAACGAACCTCCTGATTAGAAACTGAAGTGACAGTTTTAGAATTACTGGAAAATGCTTCTGCCTTCAGAGGTAAAATTTTGCAAGAGACACTTTAGGTGAATAAAATTAGACAATTAAAATTCCATATTGCAAAGATTTTTTAATCCAATTATTTATAGCTCATTTTATAGGAAAAAAGCAAAATGAAAATTTGCATTGCTATTTTGGATGTGGAACTATTTCACTTCCATTATTCTTGAGCCTCTAAACCAAACTAAGAAAGCAGACCAACTTAGAGGATAATATTTCAAAACATATTTTTAAAATGAGAATTGTGGCCTAGTCATGCTATTGCTGTAATAGATCTCCATTTTCCTTTCACTCATGAGAAATCCAATTAGCCCCAAATACAGTACTCTGCATGCTATTTGAAGTGAGTCAAATCCTTTGAAAAAAATTTTTTATTTTGGACAAACTATGGGAAGCCAATGGGGAAGCAAATGGCAACTCACTCTAGTATTCTTTCCTAGAAAATCCAATGGACAGAGGAGACTGATGGACTGCAGTCCATGGTGTCGTTAAGAGCTGGACACAACTGAGCGACTAACACACACACACACAGGAAGCCATTATTAAAAGGACTAAATACTGCGTACTAAATTTGGATCAATCTTGATGATTACTTCATAGCTTTTTAAATGAAGAAATGTGCCCTTTGAATGAGGTTTTTAAAAAAAGAAAAAAAAAATGACAACTGTTCCAGGCAGATGAGACTTACTATTTAAGAACACCAATTAATACTTCTAAAGGAACATTTCAACTCCTCCATAGGAAGAAGACGCCATCTAAACCTTGAACAGAAGCTGCAGATATGTGATGACTTGAGAATTTCTGAAACATCTGTCTACCTCTAAAAGAAGCATACAGTTTTAAACTCTCAAGACTAGAAAGAATGTAATGGTCAAATACTGTGACCAATCAGCTTGTGTTTTAAGTCCTTTTATCTATATCCCCCAAATGTCCTTTTATCTATATCCCTCAAATGTCACCATCAGCCTATGAATCACACCTCTGATGATAAGAAACTTAGTTATTCCTCAAGCTCTAAGTGCTACAGAGTCATTCCTTACAAAGACAAACTTTAATCCAAAACATTTTCTGTATTGTAAGTGTTCTATTCTGTATTATAAGAGTCTATATTTGTATCCTCAGAACCTAGAAAAACATAGGTATGCAAGTGCTCAGTGAGGTTGGTTGAATGGAGTTGAAAAAATTTCCGTGGGTTGTATACTATATTGCCATCTAGTTAATTGTGCATACATTTTATTTTCCTAACTAGATTGTAAACTCGTGAGGGATGACATCTTGTTTTATATATTTTTGTATCCTCTGCCTTCCCTAGTATTATTATATATGTATAATGCCCCAAATAACTATTTGTTGAATTTAAAATGTGAATGAATGAATGAATGTATAACTGAATAAATAAAAATTATTATTAGGCTATTTCCAGGGACATATTTTTATAGTGCTCTTCAAAATCAGGAACAAACACTTATATTCCATTTCTAAGACTTGAAACAATGACTTCAGTTAGAATTTTCCCATACCTAGAAACTTCTACACAAAGCAGCCTATGAGATAATGTAAGAAGACTGGTTCTTAAACCCTGATAATTTTTTGCACTTTTTAAATTGAATTGTAGGTAATTTATAATATGGTGAGTTCCAGGTATACAGCAAAGTGATTCAGTTATGTTTCTTTCAGATTATTTTCCATTATAGGTTATTAGAAGATATTGACAATAGCTCTCTGTGCTATATAATATATCATTGTTGCTTATCTATTTTATCTATTTTCTGTATAGTAGCAATAGTTTATATCTATTAATCCCATATTCCTAATTTATCCCTCCCCCTCTCACTTTTGGTAACCACAAATCTATTTTCTATGTTTGTGAGTCAATATCTGTTTTCTATATAGATTAATTTGTATTCTTTTTTAGATTCCACATGTAAATGATATCATATAATATCTCTTTTTCTGTTTGACTTTACTCAGTACAGTATTCTCTAGGTTCATCCACATTGTTGCAGACTAGAACTTCATTCTTTTTTATGGCTTAGTAATACTCCATTGTGTGTATCTTTCTATATATATTTATAGATATACATTTATATATGTTTATTTATAGGGGCTTTCAGGTGGCACTATGGTAAAGGACCCACCTGCCAATGCAGCTTAGACATAAGAGATGTGGGTTCGATCCCTGGGTTGGGAAGATCCCCTGGAGGAGGGCACAGCAGCCCACTCTGGTATTCTTGCCTGGAGAATCCCATGGACAGAAGAGCCTGACAGGCTGCAAGTCCATAGGGTCACACAGAGTCAGATATGACTGAAGCAACTTAATACACATGTACATTTATCCATATGGGCTTCCCCAGTGGCTCACTGGTAAAGGATCCACCTGCATTGCAGGAGACTTACAGGAGATACGGGTCTGATCCCTGGGTCTGCAAGATCCCCTGGAGCAGGAAATGGCAACCCAGTCCAGTATTCTTACCTGGAAAATTCCATGGATGAAGGAGCCTGGCAGGCTACAGTCCATGGCATCACAAAGAGCTGGACATGACTGAATGACTGAGCACATATCTATCTTTATTTATATATATTTATTTATTTGTGTATATAAATATATACATTTTAGATATATAGATATATTTATCACATCTTCATAAGACAATCATCTATTGATGGGCACATGGGTTGTGTTCAAGTCTTGACTATCAAAAATAGTTCTGTTATGAACATGTTTCTCTTTAGAGTTTTCATCTTTTCTGTATATCCAGGAGTAGAATTGCTAGATCATATGGTAGCTTTATTTTTAGTTTTTTAAGGTCTTTCTGTACTATTTTCCATAGTGGTGGCTCTACAAATTACATTCCCACTAATAGTGTGGGAGGGTTCCCTTTTCTCCATATCCTCTCCACTATTTATTATTTGTAAACTTTTTGATGATAGCCATTTTGATCAGTATGAGATGATATCTCACCATGATTTTGATCTTTTCATTAACCTGTTGGCCATCTACATGTCTTCTTTGGAGAATTATCTATTTAGATCTTCGGCCAATTTTTTAACTGTTCTTTTTTTTTATACTGACTTCATGAACTGTTTGTATATATTAACTCTTTGTTGGTTGCATCATTTAAAAATATTTTCTCATATTCCATAGGTTGTCTTTTCATTTTGTTGATAGTTTCCTTTGTTATACAAATACTTTTAAGTTTGATTAGGTCCTATTTGTTTATTTTTGTTTTTATTTCTTTTGGAGACTGTTCTAAGAAGATATTGCTATGATTTATGTCTGAGAATGTTTTGCCTATGTTCTTGTCTAGGAGTTTTATGATTTCATGTCTTATATTTATGTCTTTAAACTATTTTGAGCTTATTTTTGTATACAGTGTTAGGGAGTGTTCTAATTTTGTTGATTTAGCTGTCCAGCTTTCCCATCAATACTTGTTGAAGAGACTATCTTTTTTCCATTGTATATTCTTAACTACTTTGTCATCAATTAATTTACCATAGGTGCATGGGTTTATTTCTGGACTTTACATTCTGTTCCATTGATCTATATGTCTGTTTTTATGTCAGTACCACCCTGTTCAAATACTGTAGCTTTGTAGTATAGTCTGAACTCTGAGAGAATTATGCCTCCAGCCTTCTTTTTTCCTCAGGATTGCTTTGGTAATTCTGAGTCTTTTGTAGTTCTGTATAAATTTTAGGGTTATTCATTCTATTTCAGAGGAAACTGTCGTTGGTATTTTGATAGGTATTATGCTAAATCTGTAGATTGTTTTGGGTAGTATAACCATTACTATTCTTCCAATCCAAGAGCATAGGAGATCTTTTTATTTCTTTGAATCAACTTCAGTTTCCTTTGTGAATATTTTATAGTTTTCAGCAAATAAGTCTTTAATCTCATCAGTTATTTTTATTCCTAGGAATTTTTTAATTTACTCACAGAAATTTTGTATGTGATTCTAAACAGGATTGGTTTTTCTTTGTCTTTCTGATAATTCACTGTTGTGTCAAAAATGTAATTGACTTTTGTATATTTGTCTGGTACCCAACTATCTCCTTTTTAAACTCAGCATCCAGTAGAATGGTGAAATACATTTCATTATTTATTCTTTCAGTGAATTCCTCTTGTTCTTTTAATTGGGAATAATTCCTCTGCTTTTTCATTTTACTTAGCTTTCTCTGTCTCTATGAATTTAAGAGAAACAGTTACCTATTATGATATTGAAGGGGTGTTTTTATGTGAGAGCTTCCCTGTGTAGACTGTGCAAGTCCAATAGTTTTGGTCTGAGGTCTGGTTTCGGTGCGGATGTCAGCCACATTTTTCCTCAGACTGTGTCAGCCCTTATCCCCTTGGTAAGAAGTGTGAGTAGTGCTGTGTTACGTGGAGCCTGTGCTGGATATGGGGCAGAGCCTCCTCTTGGCTGTCACTGCCCTCTCAGAGGAGGGTCTGCTACACAGTAGTGGGGGTAGAAGCCCTGAGGATCAAGTCTGATCAGACTCCACTGGCCCTGAGTGAGTGCCCTGCCCTAAACTTAGTCCTTGATTTTTGAAGCTGATTGTCTCCTTCTTAGGAGTATGCAGTTGTCTTTTTTTTTTTTTTCAATTTTTAAAATTTTACAAATGCAGGGTTTTTTAAAAATATGTGGTTTAATAGAATTCAAAGACTTTTGTATATCTCATGTTGTATATTATTTTGAATCTATAAATAGATTTCAAACTCATTTAAAGACAAAACCAGATTTACATCTCTTATGAGATTTTCACATCCTTTTTGTACTCAGGGGAAACAGTGAATATGAAAATGAGCTATTGACACTAAATGGAACCAATATATATGATGTAGAGTGTAAAAGTCAATAAAAGAACTTTCAGAAGAATAAGTATACATCTTTGGTTAAAAGGTATATGAAAACTCAGAAACTGGCATGTAATTATATATATATATTTGTCTCTAGTTTGGCTTGATGAAATAGTATATGTACAAAGTATGCTTTTGTTCAAGTTCTGAAACTACTGCAAAGTAACACTGTGGTCTTGGACAAGTTACTAAGCCTATTTGTGCCTAAGTTGCCTCCATGTGTATAGGATTTTTTTTGTTAACTAATACCCATAAAGTATTTAACACAGTGTAAGTGATCCATAATTATAAGTTGTTAGTATTAATATGCTCACAAATGAATAAGGCATAGCTGTTGAATAAACAAATGATTTTAAAATACAATTGCTATGATTTATGAAGTCAGAAGGGGCATACACTTTCAAATCTGTCATCTTATGTATCTGTTTAATTATTCAGGAAATGCTACCTTAACTCAAAAATAATTTTGGAACTCATCTTTTGACATTGCTGTAGAACTACTTTATGAGTCATTTTAGGCAATAATACAGGATCTTAAAATCACATTTTACTTATTTTTAAAAGTTGTAGTACCCCACTGTATTACTTGACTTACAAGATGTGGTTATGAATGACTGAGATATTTACAGAAATCTAACCATTTGCCAAGGGAGAAATATTTTTCCACTATTGGGAATAATTAAAACAAGATTCTGAAAATGCAGGAGATAATTGCAAAAGGTATTTTATATAATGGTATTACTACTGAATTCAGTGGTTGCCTCCCAGCTAGGTTGAAATCTAGTTTCATACATCTCTGTATCCTCTCTATCACTCAAAGGATTTGTGAAGGTGAATCCCTGGAGAAAGGAATGGCTGCTCTCCCCAGTATTCCTGCCTAGAGAATTCCACTGACAGAGGAGCCTGGTGGGCTACAGTCCATGGTGCTGCAAAGAGTCAGACATGACTGAGTGACTTGAACTCACTTCATACTTCCTGTCATTTTTTAATTGTTTTCTGGCTGTTTTTGTAGTTCTTCTCTGTTCCTCTTTTCTTTTGATTTATTTCATTGTGGTTTGATGGATTTCTTTGACATTATGTTTGGATTACTTTCTATTTATTTTTTGAGTTTCCATTGTAGGTTTGTGGTTACTATGAAGTTTGTATGTTTCAGCCTGTATATTAGTCATCCTTTTTAAGCTGATAGTCCCTTGAGTTCAGAAGCATTTTAAAAAGTGCATTTTTTGATCCCCTAATTATCACGTTTTGTTTTTGATGTCATGTTTTACATACTTTTATTTTGTGTATTCTGTAACTACTTACTGGAATGTTTCTGTTACATAACTTATCTTTTAGTCTTTATTCTAACTTTTTAAGTGGCTGAACTATACATTTGCGTGTACCAATGAGAATCTTCTTTTCGCATATTTTCTTATTTTTTACTGTGGCTTTTTCTTTTCTTCTTAAAGAGAACTTTAATGTTTCCTGTAAGGTCAGTTTTCAGTTCAGTTCAGCCATTCAGTCATGTCCAACTCTTTGCAACTCCAAGGACTGTAAGACCAGGCTTCCCTGTCCATCCCCAACTCTTGGCTCTTGCTCAAACTCATGTTCATTGAATTGGTGATGCCATCCAACCATCTCATCCTCTGTCATCCCCTTCTCCTCCTGCCTTCAATCTTTTCCAGCATCAGGGTCTTTTCAAATGAGTCAGTTCTTCGCATCAGGTGGCCAAAGTATTGGAGTTTCAGCTTCAGTATCAGTCCCTTCAATGAATATTCAGGACTAATTTCCTTTAGGATAGACTACTTGGATCTCCTTGCAGTCCAAAGGACTCTCAAGAGTCTTCTCCAGAATGACAGTTCAAAAACATCAATTCTTCTGTGCTCAGCTTTCTTTGTAGTCCAACTCTCATATCCATACATGACTACTGGAAAAACCATATCTTTGCCTAGATGGACCTTTGTTGGCAAAGTAATGACTCTGCTTTTTCATATGTTGTCTGGGTGTTTCATAGCTTTTCTTCCAAGGAGCAAGCGTCTTTTAATTTCATGGGTGTAGTCACCGTCTACAGTGATTTGGGAGCCCCCCAAGATAAAGTCTCTCGCTGTTTCCATTGTTTTCCCATCTATTTACCGTGAAGTGATAGGACCAGATGCCATGATCTTTGTTTTTTGAATATTGAGTTTTAAGCCAACTTTTTCACTCCTCTTAAACTTTCATCAAGAAGCTCTTCAGTTCCTCTTCACTTTCTGCCATAACGGTGGTCTCCTCTAGATATTGGAGGATAACTATGTTTCTCCCAGCAATATTGATACTAGCTTGTGATTCATCCACCTGGCATTTCGCATGATGTATTCTGCATATAAGTTAAATAAGCAGGGTGACAATATACAGCCTTGACATATTCCTTTCCCTATTTGAAACCAGTCTGTTTTTCCATGTCCAGTTCTAACTGTTGCTTCTTGACCTGCATACAGATTTCTCAGGAGGCAGGTCAGGTGGTCTGGTATTCCCATCACTTTAAGAATTTTCCAGAGTCTGTTGTGGTCCACACAATCAAAGGCTTTGGCATAGTCAATAAAACAGAAATAGATGTTTTTCTGGAAATCTCTGCTTTTTTGATAATCCAACAAATGTTGGCAATTTGATCTCTGGTTTCTCTGCCTTTTCTAAATCCAGCTTGAACATCTGGAAGTTCATAGTTCACACACTGTTGAAGCCTGGCTTGGAGAATTTTGAGCATTCCTTTACTAGCATGTGAGATGAGTGCAGTTGTATAGTTTGAGCATTCTTTGGCATTGCCTTTGTTTGTGATTGGAATGAAAACTGACCTTCTCCAGTCCTGTGGCTACTGCTGAGTTTTCCAAGTTTGCTGGCATATTGAGTGCAGCACTTTCACAGCATCATCTTTTAGGATTTGAAATAGCTCAACTGGAATTCCATCACCTCCACTAGTTTTGTTTATAGTGATGCTTCCTAAGGCCACATAGTGTTGCCACAAATAAATAAATAAAATCCAAAACTTACTTCCAAAAGTAGTAATAGCATGTTACTGTTTGAGCAAACACATCTCTTCTTGAAGTAGTGTACTTAATCCTATAGTAAATCATCAGAATGACACTGCCTTTGTGCTTTTCCTTTTAGGAAAATGAGTCTTTTCTTTTCCTCTCCCCTCGCCACATTCCCCAGGGACCAGGAAGCTGTGGAGTCAGTTTGTTTGTTGAAAGTAATTTCTTAGTAAAAGCCTGGAGTGTAAGAGCATCAAGAAAAGAGCACATTTGTACATATGGGTGGGGAGAAGACTTGGGTGGATTCAAAAATGGAAAGTTTTGGCCTTTTTGCCTTTATCCCCTCTGTTAATCTGTTTGAAGTGAAAGAATGTATTTGTGAAGTGGATCCAGCTGAACTGTAAGCCCCAGTCCCCATGCTGCTGCTAAGTCGTTTCAGTTGTGTCCAACTCTGTGAGACCCCATAGTTGGCTGCCCACCAGGCTCCTCCATCCCTGGGATCTTCCAGGCAAGAACACTGGAGTGGGTTGCCATTTCCTTCTCCAATGCGTGAAAGTGAAAAGTGAAAGTGAAGTTGCTCAGTCGTGTCTGACTCTTAGCGACCCCATGGACTGCAGCCCACCATGGGATTTGCCAGGCAAGAGTACTGGAGTCAGTTGCCATTGCCTTCTCCACAGGTAGGTGCAAAATAAACACTCTTCTATCCATGTTCGGTGGTCACTGGTTGCTCTCATGTCAGAACTTTACAAGTTGAACTTTCTTTAACCTTGAAGTCCGTGGAGTAAATTGTGTCCAACTGAGCCTAGCTGCAGCTTTCTTCACTTCTTTTGGTATTTCTGTTTAACCTGATTTTCCTTTTTTATCATTGTTTATTCCCATTTATTTAATTCAAGTTTCCTAGGAGTTATTGGTTTAAAAAACCTATTGGAACAACTTTGAATAACATTTAATGACTCTGCTCTCTGGAGTCACCAAACCACTGGCTTGTTTCTTTAGATCAGACTAATTAAGTTGCCATAAAATGGATGTATTCTATTTCTGTATTTTCTTACCTCTGTCTTCATCATTTTCATTGCCAAATAGTTTAACCAGGATTTATTTGCCACTCTTCACAGGAGTGCACACAGGGAACACATAGAAGTTTTTTCCAATAAGGGATTTTCCACGTTTCATGTTTCGTTCAGGACAGTTTCATTCTCTGTTGTGTTCAGAGCTTAACGACTTGTTATTACCATCAACTCCCACAAATACAATTAGTAAATTGTATTTTAAGAACTCCATAGAAATGCAAATCACATATTCAATCCAATTTTGAGTTAAAAACAAATGTTTTTCTTCATTGCAGCTCTTTGCCTTTGACACAAGATCATTAGTTACCATTGGGGATATTTCAATTCTACTCAGCATTATTCCCTGACCCAGAACATCTAAAAAATGTAGCTAGTATCAGATATCCATGTAACATATTAAAATATTCCTTTGAGGATAAATAAAATTGACAAACCATTAGCCAGACTCATCAAGAAACAAAGGGAGAAAAATCAAATCAATAAAATTAGAAATGAAAATAGAGAGATCACAACAGATAACACAGAAATACAAAGGATCATAAAAGACTACTATCAGCAATTATATGCCAATAAAATGGACAACGTGGAAGAAATAGACAAATTCTTAGAAAAGTACAACTTTCCAAAACTGAACCAGGAAGAAATAGAAAATCTTAACAGACCCATCACAAGCACGGAAATTGAAACTGTAATCAGAAATCTTCCAGCAAACAAAAGCCCAGGTCCAGACGGCTTCACAGCTGAATTCTACCAAAAATTTCGAGAAGAGCTAATACCTATCCTACTCAAACTCTTCCTTCTGCAGAAGAAGGTAAACTTCCAAACTCATTCTATGAGGCCACCATCACCCTAATACCAAAACCTGACAAAGATGCCACAAAAAAAGAAAACTTCAGGCCAATATCACTAATGAACATAAATGCAAAAATCCTCAACAAAATTCTAGCATTCAGAATCCAACAACACATTAAAGAGATCATACACCGTAACCAAGTGGGCTTTATCCCAGGGATCAAGGATTCTTCAATATCTGCAAATCAATCAATGTAATTCACCACATTAACAAATTGAAAAATAAAAGCCATATGATTATCTCAATAGATGCAGAGAAGACCTTTGACAAAATTCAACATCCATTTATGATAAAAACTCTCCAGAAAGCAGGAATAGAAGGAACATACCTCAACATAATAAAAGCTACATATGACAAACTCACAGCAAACATTATCCTCAATGGTGAAAAACTGAAAGCATTTCCCCTAAAGTCAGGAACAAGACAAGGGTGCCAACTTTCACTGCTACTATTCAACATAGTTCTGGAAGTTTTAGCAACAGCAATCAGAGCAGAAAAAGAAATAAAAGAAATCCAAATTGGAAAAGAAGAAGTAAAACTCTCACTGTTTGCAGATGACATGATCCTCTACATGGAAAACCCTAAAGACTCCACCAGAAAATTACTAGAGCTAATCAATGAATATAATAAAGTTGCAGGATATAAAATCAACACACAGAAATCCCTTGCATTCCTATACACTAATAATGAGAAAGCAGAAAAGGAAATTAAGGAAACAATTCCATTCACCATTGCAACTAAAAGAATAAAATACTTAGGAATATATCTAAAGAATAGAATAATGTATACCTAAAGAAACTAAAGACCTATATATAGAAAACTATGAAACACTGATTAAAGAAATCAAAGCGGACACTAATAGATGGAGAAATATACCATGTTCATGGATTGGGAGAATCAATATAGTGAAAATGAGTGTACTACCCAAAGCAATCTACAGATTCAATGCAATCCCTATCAAGCTACCAGCCATATTTTTCACAGAACTAGAACAAATAATTTCAAGATTTATATGGAAATACAAAAAACCTCGAATAGCCAAAGCAATCTTGAGAAAGAAGAATGGAACTGGAGGAATCAACTTGCCTGACTTCAGGCTCTACTACAAAGCCACAGTCATCAAGACAGTATGGTACTGGCACAAAGACAGAAATATAGATCAGTGGAACAAAATAGAAAGCCCAGAGATAAATCCATACACCTATGGACACCTTATCTTTGACAAAGGAGGCAAGAATATACAATGGAGTAAAGACAATCTCTTTAATAAGTGGTGCTGGGAAAACTGGTCAACCACTTGTAAAAGAATGAAACTAAGATCACTCTCTAACACCACACACAAAACTAAACTCAAAATGGATTAAAGATCTAAATGTAAGACCAGAAAATATAAAACTCCTAGAGGAGAACATAGGCAAAACACTCTCTGACATAAATCACAGTAGGATCCTCTATGATCCACCTCCCAGAATTCTGGAAATAAAAGCAAAAATAAACAAATGGGATCTAATTAAAATTAAAAGCTTCTGCACAACAAAGGAAACTATAAGCAAGGTGAAGGCAGCCTTCTGAATGGGAGAAAATAATAGCAAATGAAGCAACTGACAAACAACTAATCTCAAAAATATACAAGCAACTTATGCAGCTCAATTCCAGAAAAATAAACGACCCAATCAAAAAATGGGCCAAAGAACTAAATAGACATTTCTCCAAAGAAGACATACAGATGGCTAACAAACACATGAAAAGATGCTCAACATCACTCATTATCAGAGAAATGCAAATCAAGACCACAATGAGGTACCACTTCACACCAGTCAGAATGTCTGCGATCCAAAAGTCTGCAAGCAATAAATGCTGGAGAGGGTGTGGAGAAAAGGAAACCCTCTTACACTGTTGGTGGGAATGCAAACTAGTACAGTCGCTATGGAGAACAGTGTGGCGATTCCTTAAAAAAATTGCAAATAGAACTGCCTTATGACCCAGCAATCCCACTGCTGGGCATACACACCGAGGAAACCAGAATTGAAAGAGACACATGTACCCCAATATTCATCACAGCACTGTTTTTAATAGCCAGGGCATGGAAACAACCTAGATGTCCACCAGCAGATGAATGGATAAGAAAGCTGTGGTACATATACACAATGGAGTATTACTCAGCCATTAAAAAGAATACATTTGAATCAGTTCTAATGAGATTGATGAAACTGGAGCCGATTATACAGGGTGAAGTAAGCCAGAAAGAAAAATACCAATACAGTATACTAACACATATACATGGAATTTAGAAAGATGGTAATGATGACCCTGTATGTGAGACAGCAAAAGAGACACAGATGTGTAGAGTGGACTTTTGGACTCAGAGGGAGATGGAGAGGGTGGGATGATTTGGGAGAATGGCATTGAAACATGTATACCATCATGTAAGAAACAAATCGCCAGTTTATTTTCAATGCAGGATACAGGATGCTTGGGGCTGGTGCATGGGGATAATCCAGAGAGATAATATGGGGTGGGAGGTGGAAGGGGGGTACATGTTTGGGAAGTCATGTACACCCGTGGTGGATTCATGTCAAGGTATGGCAAAACCAATACAGTATTGTAAAGTAAAATAAAGTAAAAATAAAAATTTAAAATAAAGAAAATAAAATATTCCTTTGATAAATAGTATTTTCTTTTTTAAATACTTCTGTGTTTATTTCTGGTTGCATTGGTCTTCATTGCAGTGCACAGTCTTCCCCTAGTTGCAGCCATCGGGGACTACTCTTGATTGCAGAGCATGGACTTCTCATTGCACTGGCTTCAGTTATTGAGGAGCACAGGCTCTAGGGAATGGGGGCTCTAATTGTTGTAGCACACTGGCTTACTTAACTCCACAGCATTTGGAATCTTCCCGAACCAAGGGTTAAACCCATGTCCCCCATATTGGCAAGAGGATTCTTAACCACTGGACCACCAAGGAAATCTAATAAACAGTAATTTCAATCCTTCAAACATATGGCATTACACAGACCCCCACCTCACTTTTTCTGGAATAACATGTGTATTTTTTTAATCTTATATAATATTACTGAAGTCCAAACATGGTTACCTGAGAAAAACCCCAGAAATGGGTTTAGAAGATGGTGTTCACTCTGCTTTTTTAGAAGCAAATGAAATAGACTTACTGTCCATGGAAGTTCTCCTCTCAATTAATGAGGAATGATTTCAGTGTTCCTGTATCCATATAGCTAAGGATAGCGTGGCAGAAACAGCAATGCAACTGACAAGAAACATGTACTTCAAAACATTTTTTCAGCTTCTTCCTGAAAATAGGAAGCTCTACCTCAACTGCCTGAAACAAGGAAATTGAGTGCCACATCTTAAGATTCTCTATGCTAAATTTATAAGTTTGAATGCCAGATGTTAAAAGGAACTTAGAGGTCCTATCTCTTCTACTTTACCATTCTCTTTTACTAATGAAAATTGAGATACAGGAAGGTTCCATCACAAGTAGTCATACAAAGGCAAATCTAGAGGAAGAACTATATTCTGGCTCCTAATTCATTGCTTTTTTTCTCTGATCCTATCACTCATCTAATAACCAGCTCCTCATCTTTAGATCCTCTTACAACAATAGAATTTTGAACCAGTTTATCTGGAACAAATGTCTTAAGAGCCCCACCTCATCACCATAAACTCAAAGCCTTTTTTCAAAGTAATGTTTTAGCAGTTTTAGGCACAGAAGAGTTAGTGAAGCCCACAGACATGCTTTCTATCCCTGGTTCCATTACTTACTAGCTGTTTGACCCCAGGCCATTGATTTAACTTCTGTGAGCCTCAGTTGCCCTATCTGTAAAATGAGGTGAAAATTTTGGCCTCTTCCTTTCTCCTAATACTTTAAAAGTGTTATATACATTGGGCCATCCACATGCCAAGCGTTATGATGAGCACTTTACATGCAATATTATTTCATATTCAAGCAAACACTATGCAGAAGAAAAGCTTCCTCACACAAAGGTGCTATGAACATAAATTGACAGATGTATTGGATGCAGTTATGTGGTGCTCAGTATGTGGGTGTTTCTCTTCTTCTGTCATTCTCAATAATTCATATGTAATTTTCCTTGACCTCACTCAGTCAACAGAGATTGAACATCTATTGTGTACTCATTGCTGTGATAGGTACTATAAATGTTACATGAGCAATGGTTCTTGATCTCAAGAAGCTATAACATAATTGATGATGTAGGCTTAGAATATGAACCAATTAAAGAACAGATTCACACAAAAATGTGAAGTAATGGTTATAGTTAGTATATATTTAAAGTTAATAATCTTTATGAGATATTGTTCTAATCCATTTGTTTTATCTCCACAAAATCCCTATTAAATAGATAATATTAGTTCCTATTTTTATGCTCATTATACAGAGAAGACACAGGAAGGTTAATTAAATTACCCAAGGTCATTCAGCCAGTAAGTAGAAAGCCAAGATTCAAACCCAGGTAATCTAGCTCCAGATGGTGTGTTGAAAAGCGGAGATGTTATTCTGCCAACAAAGGTTCATATAATCAAGGCTATGGTCCTCAGAGTGGTCATGTATGGCTGTGAGAGCTGAACCATAAAGAAGACAGAGCACTGAAGAATTGATGCCTTCGAACTGTGGTGCTGGAGAAGACTCCCAAGAGCCCCTTGGATAGCAAGGAGATCAAACCAGTCAATCTTAAGGGAAATCAACCCTGAATATTCATTGGAAAGATTGATGCTAAAGCTGAAACTCCAGTATTTTGGTCATCTGATGCAAACAGCTGACTCATTGGAAAAGTCTCTGATGCTGGGAAAAATTGAGGGAGGAAGGAGAAGAGGGTGTTAAAGGATGAGAAGGCAGGATGGCATTACTGATGTAATGGACATGAACTTGGGCAAATTTTGGAGATGGTGAGGGACAGAGAGGCCTGGTGTGCTGCAGTCCATGGGGTCACAAAGAGTCAAACATGACTGGGAGATTGAACAACAACAAGAGTCTAGCTCCAGAGGCTTCAGATTTAACTACCATGCTTGACATTGAAAATATAAGCAGAGATCATACATAGAAAAAAGCAGTGAAAAAAATTCACAGTGCAACCTGAGTAGATCTTTGGATGCCTGGAATATTAAGTGAGCTAACTGTAAGACTTAGGATGTTCCACAGAAAAGGAAAAGCATGAAGATGGATCAGGAGCAAGAAGGCCAGGGTGAGAAGTCTTGGTACTCTTCCACTAACAGTGATAATAGTAATATTTCATGCACTGTTAATATGCCAGGAAGTGTGCTAAGTGCCTTCCATGAATTATTTCATTTCATCATACAGTACCTTATAGAGGTAGATATTCTTATTTTTCTAATTGCTATTGGGAACTCAAAGTTCAGTATTGAAGGAAACTCTTTATGGCCAGAGTTAAGATATAACTCTTAATAGTTACATCATATTCCAAGAAAATCGACCCACTGAATTGGGTCAATAAACCCAAACTGGATGGTTCATTAGCCATAAAATGGGGTATGTCGCAGTCAAGAAAAGGTAATCATAGCCATATCAGTAAACTCGAAGATAGGGTTGTAGAACTCATTCAATCAGAGCAGTAAAAAGAAAAAATAATTTTAAAAAGTGAAGATAACTTAAGCGGACTAACAACAATAAAACTTACCTTCCCTGGGGAAGATCCAGGAAGCCTAGAGCGTTCCAATGAAAGGAACCCAAAGTCCCCAGAAGGTTCATTTTGTCAAGAGTGTTGCAAAGTCCCTTCCCATGTGGAAATTCTCTGTATTTAGTGACTTGTTTACTTGTTGCTCTTCTGGACCTCAGCTCTGTTGTTTCTGACAGAATGTAAGATAGTATGGTACAGGGATTCATAGCTGGAGCTCTAGAGTAAGATCTGTTTGTGTTTGTCCACTTACTAGCTGTGAGATCTTGAGCAAGGTAGGAAAATTACTAAGTTTTAACTCTCTAAGGCTTTGTTTCTGCTACCAAAAATTGATAGTTCTTTAGGACTGTATAGATGATTCAGTGATAGAATGTGTAATGAAGTGTTTAATAGCCTTGTAATAGCTCAAAATATGGTAGCCAGTAATAATCATGATAGTAGAATATTTCATAGAAGTTCAAAAAATAAAAATCCTATCCTGTTCCAAACTATGACCTAAAGTCAATATTTTGCTCTTCTTGGAATTTCTGGGGCTGGTGATCCTCTGCATTTAACGACAGCGTCTGAATGAGGGAATGGCCTCTAGATAGCAGTTCTTTGAAATCATTTACTCACTGGATTTATTTTTCAGTTACTGTAACTCAACTACTGTCCTACTTTATTAGAGTAGTAGTAAGTCTTGACAGGGCTTCCCTCATAGCTCAGTTGGTAAAGAATCTGCCTGCAATGCAGGAGACCTGGGTTCAATCCCTGAGTTGGGAAGAACCCCTGGAAAAGGGAAAGGCTACCCACTCCAGCATTCTGGCCTGAAGAATTCCATGGACTACAGTCCATGGGGTCGCAAAGAGTCGGACACGACTGAGCGATTTTCACTTCACTTCACGTCACAGGTCTTGAAATCTATTGTACATATAATCTGGAGAGTGCCTTTAAAAGACAGATTTCATCGTGAAAGTGAAAGTTGCTCAGTCCTGTCTAACTCTTTGTGACACCATGGACTATATACTCCATGGAATTCTCTAGGCCAGAATGCTAGAATGGGTAGCCTTTCCCTTCTCCAGGGGATCTTCCCAACCCAGAGATCAAACCCAGGTCTCCCGCATTGCAGGTGGATTCTTTACCAGCTGAGCCACAAGGGAAGCATAAGAATATTGGAGTGGGTAGCCTATCCCTTCTCCAGGGGATTGTCCCAACCCAGGAATTGAACCAGGGTCTCCTGCATTGCAGGCAGATTCTTTACCAACTGAGCTATCAGGGAAGCCAGATTATGACATCCCTTTTATGTGGACTCTAAAAAGAAATGACACTAGTGAATTTACTTACAAAACAGAAAGAGACTCACAGGCTTAGAGAATGAACTTATGGTTGCCAGGGGGAAGGGATAGTTAGGGAGTTTAGGATGGACACGTACACACTGCTATATTTAAAATGGTTAAACAACTGTATAGCACATGGAACTCTGCTCAGTGTTATGTGGCAGCCTGGATGGGAGGGGAGTCTGGGGGAGAATGGATACATGTATATGCATGGTCAGTCCCTTCACCATTCACCTTCTCACCTTGAAATATCACAGCATTGTTAATTGGCTATCCCCAATACAAAATAAAATCTTTAAAAAAGAAAAACAAAAAAGATGTCAAGGCCTACCCCAGATATTCTAAGTCAACAATCCCGGATTAGGGGCTTTAGAATCTGAAATTTTTCCAAGTTTCATGCTGCAAATGCTGTCAATTGTTGTTTCATTCTATTTTACTATTAAATTATATTAATCAAAACTATAGTTTTATATCACACATCAATAGCTATTACATTGCAATTATGTTATTCATTGCTTCAGAATTTATCATTGAAATTCCAATTAACTTGTGATACTTTAGCTGTTGAGCTTCCCAGGTGGCACAGTGGTAAAGAATCCCCCTGCCAGTGTAGGAAATATGAGAGATATGGGTTCGACCCCTGGGTGAGGAAAATCCCCTGGAGTAGGATATGGCAATCCACGCCAGTATTCTTACCTGGAAAACTCCATGGACAAAGGAGCCTGGTGGGTTACAGTCTGTAAGGTTACAAAGAATTGGACACTACTGAGCAACTGAGTACACGCACACTTAAGCTGTGTTATGAATTAATGTCAACTCACCATATTTAATTTCTATCTATTATTATAAATAACACAAATTCACAACTCATAATCATCAACAAGAAGTTTCTATTCTTAAGAATACCCTAAATCTCCTGCAGTATGACTTTAACCCTACTAGAAATTGTCCTATTGAAAATCATAAGGTCTATAAATCATTAAATGGCTTTTTTCAACTTTTCCTCCAGCTAATAGTGTGGATCATCCCCTTCTGAAAATCTCTGTTTAAAGGCATATACAATTTTATTGTGCTTCACTTTATTAAGTTTCATAGATACTGCATTTTTTACAAATTGAAGGTTTATGGCAACTGTATATCAAGCTAGTCTATTGGTACAATTTTTACAGTAGCATTTGCTCATTTCGTGTTTCTGTGCCACAGTTTTGTAATTTCCATAATATTTCAAACTTTCATTATTATTATTGTATTTGACATAGTGCTGTGTGATCTTTGATGTTACTCAGCTCAGTTCAGTCACTCAGTCGTGTCCGACTCTTTGCGACCCCATGAACCACAGCAAGCTAGGCCTCCCTGTCTATCACGAATTCCCAGGATCCACCCAAACCCATGTCCATTGAGTTGGTGATGCCATCCAACCATTTCATCCTCTGTCGTCCCCTTCTCCTCCTGCCCTCAATCTTTCCCAGCATCAGGGTCTTTTCAAATGAGTCAGCTCTTTGCATCAGGTGGCCAAAGTATTGGAGTTTCAGCTTCAACATCAGTCCTTCCAATGAACACCCAGGACTGATCTCCTTTAGGATGGACTGGTTGGATCTCTTTGCAGTCCAAGGGACTCTCAAGAGTTTTATCCAACACCACAGTTCAAAAGCATCAATTCTTTGGTGCTCAGCATTTTTTATAGCCCAACTTTCACATCCATACATGACTACTGGAAAAACCATAGCCTTGACTAGATGGACCTTTGTTGACAAAGTAATGTCTCTGCTTTTGCTGTCTAGGTTGGTCATAACTTTCCTTCCAAGGAATGTCTTTTAATTTCATGGCTGCAATCACCATCTGCAGTGATTTTGGAGCCCAGAAAAATAAAGTCAGCCGCTGTTTCCACTGTTTCCCCATCTATTTCCCATGAAGTGATGGGACCAGATGCCATGATCTTAGTTGTCTGAATGTTGAGCTTTAAGCCAACTTTTTCACTCTCCTCTTTCACTTTCATCAAAAGGCTCAAATGAGGTATCATTATCAACTGAAAACTCAGTTTATAGCAGTTAGCAATAAAGTATTTTTAAATTAAGATATGTCCATTGATTTTTAGACATAATGTATTACACACTTAATAGTCTAAAGAATAGTGTAAACATAACTTTTATATGCACTGAAAAAGCAAAAAGTTCATGCAGTCCTCTTTATTACCCTATTCACTCTATTGTGATGGTCTGGAACTGAACTTACAATATCTCCAAGATATGCCTCTATTTCTTTTCATAGCTAATGTGTTTGAGCAGTTACTTCTCAAGATACCTCCTGAGGCACTAGCCCAGAATGGTCCCTGAGTTGTGGTTAAGAAAATTGAACCAAAAAGAGGTGAATTTTCCCAAGGTCATAAATGAATATTTAAGCCAGTATTTGAGTCCAAGATAGTTTGATTCTAGATCCCGTACACCTGGTTTTGACATGATTGGCTTTTGATTCCCTTCTTCTTACTCTGACTTCTCTTTTCTGGCTCTTCTTTGAGTTGCAACTTAAGTTTAGTTAGTTCTCTGAGGTCTGTCTTGAACTAGCTCTTTATCATCTAACTCCCAACAGATGATCAATAATCATCTCATGCACATTAACAGGTACACTGCTTCTCATTACTTATAAATCTTTGTGGACTCAGCTTCTGGGTATCTATTTCACATTTCCTCTTTTATTTTGCCACACTACACTAGGTCACATTCTTATTACCACTCACCCATATTTAAATAGCTTCCTGGTTTCAGCCCTCCAAATTTCTTCCATTAAATACACCATCACACTGTTACAAGGTTGCTCTTCATAAAGCTTCCAACTATGTCTCTTCCATTCAAAAAAATTTTTTAATAAAATTTAAATCTTCAATGATTCTATTGTCAAAAGCATTATCAATTTGTCTTGAAGACCTACAAAGTTATCTTCCATCCATCCCACCTCAAAATCAGGCCAGAGGACCTGATTTTCTTTTGAAACAAAACACATCCCCTATTTCTAGTCATCTGTTTTGCTGAGATTTACTCCACTCTTTTATATACCTCATTTCTCTGACACTTATTAGAGTTGGGAAAAATGAAAGAAAGCAGAAAACTCAATCTTATCAGATCAAAGGGAATCTTGGGACTTCTCCTACATATGCTGGACTCTCTTTTGCTTGGGACTATGATGATATGAGGCTTAGGACTCCTGTAGCAATTTTATTTCAGTCAAGAGAGCCCACCTGCAGATATGGCACACATAGAAAAAGCAGAACTGAAAAATTAGAATGGTCATAGTATCTGAGTCCTAAATCAAGCTGAACCTGGATCAGGGGGTCTCCCCCAGGACCATTCAACTCACTAATTTTCATTTTGGTTTAGGTCAGTTGTGTTGGGTTTTGAACACTTGGAAGATTAGTATTCCTAACTGACATAAGACTGCTCAGGAAAGTATTAACTTACCAATCCCTAACCACACCTGTGTTCCAGTTACATGGTGGTTCGTCATTCTTTGTTTTATATCCTTCCAACTTTTCCAATGACCTCCCTTTCTACCTGCTTCATACATTCTTCAAGCTGCATCCCAAATTTTATTCTTTCCTAAACTGTCAGTAATTATTTTACAACCATTTTTAAGCCATTATTCCATGTACTGGACTAGAGATTTTCCAAATGATTTCACCCGATCTTTAGCAAACTGGTGACATTAATCTTCTTATTCCCAATTTAAAAATGAAGATATTAAGGTTCAAAGACTCTACCTTATCTGCTCTTATAAGAGGGAGCCAGTTGATGTAGCAATGAAGAGCCAGCTCCTGGCTTCAAATCTTGGCACTTTCTGTGTGAACTTGGGCCAGTGGCCTAACTTCTTCAACTCACAGCTTCCCTCATCTGTGAATTTGATATAATAATAATAATGTTTTAGAATTAATAATAGGATTTAAAAAGTAACACGTGTACAATGTTCAGCATAGTGCAGCCAGGTAGCCAGGTAGTGAACATTTAATAAATGTTTGATTATTACTATTATTCCATTAATAAGTGTTGGAGCAGAAATTAAATGTCTGACTTTTTACTAATCATTATCTATACCGCTTACCTTTCTTTAAATCCTTTCCTAGTCTCCCTTTTCAGAGATGATCTGTATCTCTTTTGTACTTCCTTAATATATTTGTTGTTGGTGGAATTGCTTAGTTGCTAAGTCATGTCTGACTCCTTTGCAACACCATGGACTGTAACCCACCAGGCTCCTCTGTCCATGGGATATCCCAGGAAAGAATGCTGAAGTGGGTTGCCATTTCCTTCTCCAGGGGATCTTCCTGATCCAGGGATCAAGCCCACTTCTCCTGCACTGGCAGTCAGATTCTTTATCACTGAGCCACCTGGAAGCCCAAAATATCCATAAGGAACACATTTTTATAGATCCCACAATAAAATGACAACACATAACTGGCTCTGCAACACAGTTAGCGCTTTCCCCTGTTAAATACTTTGGCAAGTGCTCCCTTTATTATGGTAAGATTCATACTCATGTGTTTTTTTAACTGGCTTAAGTCTTTGGTTATCTTCTTTGAAGCTATAGACTTCTTAAAGTTAAGGCATCTGTTACTTTTATCTTTCTACTCTTTGCACAGCCACACATAAAATACTGAGTCAATGGTGTTTGGTTGATTTGGGTGATTATAAGCATATTATCAAACAGCTTCTTCTATGACAAGGAAATTCTAATTTTCTTAGAGTAAAAGCCAGTATAAATAGGACATTTGATTGTTGTTACACTCTTCTAAATACTTTCAGTGTTTCAAATGATTACAAAAAGCACTACAGAATAACTGGCATAGTTGTGCTCTATGAGGATAATTCCTGAACAAAACTTAACTTAAATATTATTGTTCAGGTTAAAGCTATATTAAGTTATTTTTTCAAAGGTAATGGGTTTTGAAGCATTTTTTTATTTCAGTTAGACTCAGGTAATGGTTTTTTTTTTTCAATGAACAATAGATTTTGATAAAGACCCTGCATAAATTCTAAATTAAATTACTCTGATGTCAATGGATCTTTACCATACACTGAGTATAGCAGCAACAGAGTATAGAATTAGATTTGAAAAATATAATGACTAGTTATAGCAATAACTTTAAAATTGCATGCTCCATGAAAAATATACTGAGCCTCAGATTACAGTAGATCTGAAAAGGCATGCTGAAATAATTCAAACATATGAACTTATAAAGTTTTGCAGTTTGTGATAGTATTTCGCCTCCTAGTCTACCAGGAGAAAAGCAGCCTTTAAGATGGTCTCTTTTCTTTATGCAAGGGTAATCAGTAATTAAGAAAGCTCCATGAATTTTAATTCTCTAAATGAGTGACCACTGAATTTATTTAACCCTGGATCCCAACACTTAACACCAGGTTACTTTCAGCATTTCATAAATTAGACCCAAATTTAAAAGTATATGTAAACAGAGAGTGAAGGAAATGGCATTTTAAAATAGCCATAAAGCCATCTGTTTTAATTTACTCATGTTGAAATGACTAATTTTCTCTGAAGATTAAAAAAAATTGTTGCTATAAAAGGGTGTGGAAATGATATGAGATAGCATCCATTCTTAACAATTGATCTTTCTAAATTGTGTTTACTTTTTTTCTCAAAGATAATTGGAGCCTTTCAGTTTCCATAGGATAATGTCAATTACATACATTTTAATCTCTTTTAAATGACTTTTTAAAACCACACAGATCAACAGGGTAAGCAAGTAAGATCAACCATTGCCTACTGCACAATTAGAAGATAGAAAATGCTACACATTTATTCAGTGTACACCTATGTGAGGAATTAAACGTCAGAGACCGGCAGCCTAGTCCTGGAGCCCACCATTGGCCTAAGAGTGTAGAGGCTGCAGAATCTAGAAGCCAGTGCAGCAGAGTCAGGCTTGTAGCCATGCTGGAGCAAGGGTCAGCAGTGGGGATGCATTCGGACCTCCGTCCTTCCCGCAGGAAGAATTGCTGAGTTGCTGTGTGGTGTGGTAGCAGAACTTTGGCTACTGAGGAAGGTGGGCAGTGTGGTGGGTGAAAGAAAGGGGCCTAAAGTCTATAGGGTGAGACAGGGCACCCTTGGGAAGGTTTCACTTCTAGAAAAGAGGGGAGATCTTCAAGAGGTGGTCCTTGTAGGCTTTGTGAAGAAAGAATGAAACCAGTCGAAGATAAGGACCCCAATGAAACAAAATAATATCAAAGAACCAGCAGAAGAGAGATTACCTCCTCCAGAAAGTAGTCACCATTTATTAAAGAAACTGCTCTTTTTCTTGACATAACAGAAAAAGAGTCCTCTTGAACTAAGAAGCCAAGGAAACCCCCTGTAAATACAAAATTAAGACTGTCTTTGCAATTTAAAGAGACCAGATGACTTTTTTTTTTTTTTTGAGCGAGTGAATGGACTATAATATGTTGTAGGTCTAGCCCTGGTCTCATGAATCATTCATAGAAGGGAATGTTCATCCCCACCAAATATATCTTAAGCAACAATGGAAGACAAAAATGTAGTTGATTTGCTTCTCAGGAGTTCTACTCATTCAGTATATCAATTTTCATAGAGTAATATAACAAATGTAGTTTGCTGAAAGCAAATCAACAATGTTGAGGTTAATCACAGAAAAAGAGTATCTGTCTTAGCCATTTCTAGATTCAATTCATATTTGTATTTTTAGCTTCATGACTCCAATACAGAGATACTTGTTCACAAAAGCATAATATAGAAAATTGTCTTTAAAAATCTCATTATCAGCTATCTCAGAATAACATTGCTTCACATATATTATCCTGCAACCCTTCACTTGTCAATGGTGATTTTAATTTATTCTCTTAAATTATGTAAATCCTTTTAGTTCAATTTAAATTACCTCTGTTGTATTATTAAAATCTGCATTAAATTGATTTTTAATCCAGTTGTTACTGAAATCACAATCAGAATATTTGTTCATTGTTTATTTATTACCCTGCTGCTGCTGCTGCTGCTGCTGCTAAGTCGCTTCAGTCTTGTCTGACTCTGTGCGACCCCATAGACAGCAGCCCACCAGGCTCCCCCATCCCTGGGATTCTCCAGGCAAGAACACTGGAGTGGGTTGCCATTTCCCTCTCCAATGCATGAAAGTAAAAAGTGAAAGGGAAGTCGCTCAGTCGAGTCCGACTCTTGGCGACTCCATGGACTGCAGCCCATCAGGCTCCTCCATCCATGGGATTTTCCAGGCAAGAGTACTAGAGTGGGGTGCCATTTCCTTCTCCATTTACTACCCTACTTGCTGTTAATTATAAGTTGCTCAGTACATTAGTTCCTAAAGTGCCTGTGGTACAGATTCCTGTAATGCAGGCTCCTGAACATGGCATAACTCTGACAGTTCTGACCTTGTGATGATCAATTTTCCCTGTGCTTCCCCTTGATTCAGCTATCACAAGCCTTTGTTCTGACAACAAGCCTTACAATCTTTTGACCTTGACTCTCAACAGAAATGAAAACAGAAACACCAAGGTAATTTTGAGCACTGAAACTTTGAGTGTTCAGTTATAAAGCAGTCAACCAAAAGATCCAAAATGTATGTCTTTATATATTTATATGTGTGTATTAGATTAACCTATGACTCCATGTCCCCAGCTTGAAAAATTCACCTTATTAGAAAGACATTATGGAATTGTTTTCTTAATTTCTTTTTCTACTTTCTCATTATTCGTGTATAGGAATGCAAGGGATTTCTGTGTGTTGATTTTATATCCTGCAACTTTACTATATTCATTGATTAGCTCTAGTAATTTTCTGGTGGAGTCTTTAGGGTTTTCCATGTAGAGGATCATGTCATCTGCAAACAGTGATAGTTTTACTTCTTCTTTTCCAATTTGGATTCCTTTTATTTCTTTTTCTGCTCTGATTGCTGTGGCCAAAACTTCCAGAACTATGTTGAATAGTAGCGGTGAAAGTGGGCACCCTTGTCTTGTTCCTGACTTTAAGGGAAATGCTTTCAATTTTTCACCATTGAGGATAATGTTTGCTGTGGGTTTGTCATATATAGCTTTTATTATGTTGAGGTATGTTCCTTCTATTCCTGCTTTCTGGAGAGTTTTTATCATAAATGGATGTTGAATTTTGTCAAAGGCCTTCTCTGCATCTATTGAGATAATCATATGGTTTTTATTTTTCAATTTGTTAATGTGGTGAATTACATTGATTGATTTGCGGATATTGAAGAATCCTTGCATCCCTGGGATAAAGCCCACTTGGTCATGGTGTATGATCTTTTTAATGTGTTGTTGGATTCTGATTGCTAGAATTTTGTTGAGGATTTTTGCATCTATGTTCATCAGTGATATTGGCCTGTAGTTTTCTTTTTTTGTGACATCTTTGTCAGGTTTTGGTATTAGGGTGATGGTGGCCTCATAGAATGAGTTTGGAAGTTTACCTTCCTCTGCAATTTTCTGGAAGAGTTTGAGGAGGATAGGTGTTAGCTCTTCTCGAAATTTTTGGTAGAATTCAGCTGTGAAGCCGTCTGGACCTGGGCTTTTGTTTGCTGGAAGATTTCTGATTACAGTTTCAATTTCCGTGCTTGTGATGGGTCTGTTAAGGTTTTCTATTTCTTCCTGGTTCAGTTTTGGAAAATTGTACTTTTCTAAGAATTGGTCCATTTCTTCCACATTGTCCATTTTATTGGCATACAACTGCTGATAGTAGTCTCTTATGATCCTTTGTATTTCTGTGTTGTCTGTTGTGATCTCTCCATTTTCATTTCTAATTTTATTGATTTGATTTTTCTCTCTTTGCTTCTTGATGAGTCTGGCTAATGGTTTGTCAATTTTATTTATCCTTTCAAAGAACCAGCTTTTGGCTTTGTTGATTTTTGCTATGGTCTCTTTTGTTTCTTTTGCATTTATTTCTGCCCTAATTTTTAAGATTTCTTTCCTTCTACTCACTCTGGGGTTCTCCAACTCTTCCTTTTCTAGTTGCTTTAGTTGTAGAGTTAGGTTGTTTATTTGACTTTTTTCTTGTTTCTTGAGGTATGCCTGTATTGCTATGAACTTTCCTCTTAGCACTGCTTTTATAGTGTCCCACAGGTTTTGGGTTGTTGTGTTTTCATTTTCATTAGTTTCTATGCATATTTTGATTTCTTTTTTGATTTCTTCTGTGATTTGTTGGTTATTCAGAAGTGTGTTGTTCAACCTCCATATGTTGGAATTTTTAATAGTTTTTCTCCTGTAATTGAGATCTAACCTTAATGCATTATGGTCAGAAAAGATGCTTGGAATGATTTCGATTTTTTTGAATTTACCATTGCAACGAAAAGAATAAAATACTTAGGAATATATCTACCTAAAGAAACTAAAGACCTATATATAGAAAACTATAAAACACTGATGAAAGAAATCAAAGAGGACACTAATAGATGGAGAAATATACCATGTTCATGGATCGGAAGAATCAATATAGTGAAAATGAGTATACTACCCAAAGCAATTTACAAATTCAATGCAATCCCTGTCAAGCTACCAGCCACATTTTTCACAGAACTAGAACAAATAATTTCAAGATTTGTATGGAAATACAAAAAGCCTCGAATAGCCAAAGCAATCTTGAGAAAGAAGAATGGAACGGGAGGAATCAACTTGCCTGACTTCAGGCTCTACTACAAAGCCACAGTCATCAAGACAGTATGGTACTGGCACAAAGACAGACATATAGATCAATGGAACAAAATAGAAAGCCCAGAGATAAATCCACACACATATGGACACCTTATCTTTGACAAAGGAGGCAAGAATATACAATGGAGTAAAGACAATCTCTTTAACAAGTGGTGCTGGGAAAACTGGTCAACCACTTGTAAAAGAATGAAACTAGATCACTTTCTAACACCGTACACAAAAATAAACTCAAAATGGATTAAAGATCTAAATGTAAGATCAGAAACTATAAAACTCCTAGAGGAGAATATAGGCAAAACACTCTCAGAAATAAATCACAGCAGGATCCTCTATGATCCACCTCCCAGAATGCTGGAAATAAAAGCAAAAATAAACAAATGGGATCTAATTAAAATTAAAAGCTTCTGCACAACAAAGGAAAATATAAGCAAGGTGAAAAGACAGCCTTCAGAATGGGAGAAAATAATAGCAAATGAAGCAACTGACAAACAACTAATCTCAAAAATATACAAGCAACTTATGCAGCTCAACTCCAGAAAAATAAACGACCCAATCAAAAAATGGGCCAAAGAACTAAATAGACATTTCTCCAAAGAAGACATACGGATGGCTAACAAACACATGAAAAGATGCTCAACATCACTCATTATTAGAGAAATGCAAATCAAAACCACAATGAGGTACCACTTCACACCAGTCAGAATGGCTGCGATCCAAAAATCTGCAAGCAATAAATGCTGGAGAGGGTGTGGAGAAAAGGGAACCCTCCTACACTGTTGGTGGGAATGCAAACTAGTACAGCCACTATGGAGAACAGTGTGGAGATTCCTTAAAAAATTGCAAATAGAACTCCCTTATGACCCAGCAATCCCACTGCTGGGCATACACACCGAGGAAACCAGAATTGAAAGAGACACATGTACCCCAATGTTCATCGCAGCACTGTTTATAATAGCCAGGACATGGAAACAACCTAGATGTCCATCAGCAGATGAATGGATAAGAAAGCTGTGGTACATATACACAATGGAGTATTACTCAGCCGTTAAAAAGAATTCATTTGAATCAGTTCTGATGAGATGGATGAAACTGGAGCCAATTATACAGAGTGAAGTAAGCCAGAAAGAAAAACACCAATACAGTATACTAACACATATATATGGAATTTAGGAAGATGGCAATGACGACCCTGTATGCAAGTCAGGAAAAAAGACACAGATGGGTATAACGGACTTTTGGTCTCAGAGGGAGAGGGAGAGGGTGGGATGATTTGGGAGAATGGGAATTCTAACATGTATACTATCATGTAAGAAGTGAATCGCCAGTCCATGTCTGACGTAGGGTGCAGCATGCTTGGGGCTGGTACATGGGGATGACCCAGAGAGATGTTGTGGGGAGGGAGGTGGGAGTGGGGGTCATGTTTGGGAACGCATGTAAGAATTAAAGATTTTAAAATTAAAAAAAAAAAAAGAAAGACATTATGTATTAGGAAGAGGGGAACATCATAATCTAGAATTAGTTATAGCAAATTATCTAAACTCTCTGTACCTCTCAGTTGTATCTGATTCTTTTCAACACCAGGGACTGTAGCCTGCCAGGCTCCTCTGTCCATGGAATTCTCCAGGCAAGAATTCTAGAGTGAGTAGCCATTCCCTTCTCCAAGGGATCTTCCTGACCCAGTCATCAAACCCAGGTCTCCTGCATGGCAGAAGGATCCTTTACCATTTGAGCCACCAGAGAAGCCCCTACTCTATCTATACAACAGATGAAATGATACACATTGTACCTTACCAAGATGAGATTATCAAGATGAGAGATGAAATGGCATAAAAATTCAAAGAACTGTTTTGTGAGTTTCCATGTAAATACTGTAATAATGCAAGTGGTATTAACTGATGCCTAAGATTTTGTTGAAGCTCAGATTCTGAGTTTATTTATTATTCTATCATGAAGCAAGACTTACTTGATTCAATCTAAAACTTATTAGTCATTTGAAGAGAAGAAAATTTTCACCTAGTTCATCATTGTATTTCAAAGACATCTTGAATAGCCAGCATATGTAAATTATTCATGGAGATACTCTATTAGCCCACTTAAACTTCCATTGATGAGCACTTTTTATTTCTTCCAATTGCTTAAAACTTGCTTAGATGTTTCATTTCCAACTGGAAATGCAAGAACATTTTCTCAGAGTAGCACAGACTTTTCTGCATTTAAATAAAAAAGCCTCATTACTTCAGTTCAGTTGCTCAGTCTTGTCCGACCCTTTGTGACCCCATGGACTGCAGCTCACCAGGCCTCCCTGTCCAAAAAGAGCCTCACATTCAGTTATAATTCTATATACAGGCAAGGAGATGATCTTTATGTCACCTCAAGTTCTATAACTTTGATTCTTTTTGTCCAGAAGGTCATTCCATATCTTCTTATCCTTATAATATTTGGTCAGTTCCAATTTTTCGTGAAGATAAAAGATCTGTACTTTATCTGCAAATCAAAACAACAGGATACCACCTCACACCTATCAGAATGGCTATCATCAAAGAGACCGCAAATAATAAATATTGGAAAGGTGTACAAAAAAGGGAACACTTGCACACTATTGCTGGGAGTGTAAATTGGTGTAGCCACTATGGAATACCAATATGGAATACCAATAGCCAATATGGAAGTTCCTCAAAAATCTAAAAATAGAACTATCATATGACTCAGCAGTTCCACTCCTGGGTATATATTCAGAAAAAAACAAAACAACTAATTTGATAAGATACATGTACCCCAATGTTCATAGCAGTAATATTTGCAATAGCCAAGTTGTGAAAGCAACCCGTGTTCATCAATAGATGACTGGATTAAGAAGATGTTGTATTTATAAACAATGGAACATTACTCAATTGTAAAAAGAATGAAATGCTCCCACTGGCAACAGTGTGGCTAGACCTAGAGAATATTATGCTTCATGAAAACAGAGAAAGAAAAACATTGTATTAATATGATATCACTTATATGTGGAATCTAAATAATACAAATGAATGTATATGTAAAATAGAAACAGATTCACAGATGTAGGGAAAAAACTTGTAGTTACAAAAAGGGAGAGCGGGGTGGGGAAGAGTATGAGATTAACCAAAAACAAACTACTATGGTAGGCAATTAATAAGCAACAAGGATATACTATATAGCACAGTGAAGGGTTAATAGGGTAGCAGAGATGTGCCTGCAAACGGGTCTCTCTGCTCAGGCTGAGCGTCCTTGCATACGAGGCGTTCTGCCAAAGAGTCTGGACACAGCCTTGACTTTAATGGTCCCTTGCAAACGAGGGAGCATTCCCTTCTTGAGATAAGAAGGAGATGAGGGCTTTGGGCAGACTCTTCAGTAGACAGAGATTTCACTCCCCTTTGCTGTATGATAACATGTATGCACTTGCACTGTACTGAAAAGGCTTATTCTTACAGTCTGGAATTCTGCCTAAGGAGGGCTTTATAATAATAAATGGCAATTGGTTTGCCCAGTTGTTCCTCTGGCCAGAGTGGTGTCCTGTCTGTCTTTTGTATGTCTTGTATGTTTTATGTCATTTCACTCATAATCTCCAGAAATCTCCTACACACAGGAAATGACAGTCATTATCTTGTAGTAATTTATAATGGATTATAATCTGCAAACATACTGAATCACTATGATGTGCACCTAAAATATTATGAATCAACTATACTTCAACAGAAATTAATCTATTACAAGTTTTATATAGTAACTTAATTTGTCCTATCCATGATAAATCCTATGAAGTTTACTCCAAAGCACATTTTAGTTTTCAGACTTTCCAAAAGAAAAGTGAAATATGAAATTAATTCTAAAACAAAGGAAAATTATCCCACCTACTTTTGACTGGAGAGTGAAAAATTTGACTTAAAGCTCAACATTCAGAAAATGAAGATCATGGCATCTGGTCCCATCACTTCATGGAAAATAGATGGGAAAACAGTGGAAACAGTGTCAGGCTTTATTTTGGGGGGCTCCAAAATCACTGCAGATGGTGATTGCAGCCATGAAATTAAAAGACGCTTACTCCTTAGAAGAAGAGTTATGACCAACCTAGATAGCATATTCAAAAGCAGAGACATTACTTTGCCAACAAAGGTCCATCTAGTCAAGGCTATGGTTTTTCCAGTAGTTATGTATGGATGCAAGAATTGGACTGTGAAGAAAGCTGAGTGCTGAAGAACTGATGCTTTTGAACTGTGGTGCTGGAGAACTCTTGAGAGTCCCTTGGACTGCAAGGAGATCCAACCAGTCCATTCTGAAGGAGATCAGCCCTGGGATTTCTTTGGAGGGAATGATGCTAAAGCTGAAGCTCCAGTACTTTGGCCACCTCATGCGAAGAGTTGACTCATTGGAAAAGACCCTGATGCTGGGAGGGATTGGGGGCAGGAGGAAAAGGGGATGACAGAGGATGAGATGGCTGGATGGCATCACAGACTCAATGGACATGAGTTTGAGTTAACTCTGGGTTATGGTGATGGACAGGGAGGCCTGGTGTGCTGCGATTCATGGGGTCACAAACAGTAGAACACGACTGGGCAACTGAACTGAACTGAACTTTTAACTAACATATTAAAATATATTTTAAGCAAAGAAGAAAGTTGATCTTTCTATCACAGTCTAACAAGAAAGAGAATTTGTCATTTTGTTCATAATTCTTTCATCAATTATATTTTAAGCCTTCAGAATGGGAGAAAATAATAGCAAATGAAGCAACTGACAAACAACTAATCTCAAAAATATACAAGCAACTCCTGCAGCTCAATTCCAGAAAAATTAACGACCCAATCAATAAATGGGCCAAAGAACTAAACAGACATTTCTCCAAAGAAGACATACAGATGGCTAACAAACACAGGGAAACATGGTCAACATCACTCATTATCAGAGAAATGCAAATCAAGACCACAATGAGGTACCATCTCACACCGGTCAGAATGGCTGCTATCCAAAAATCTACAAACAATAAATGCTGGAGAGGGTGTGGAGAAAAGGGAACCCTCTTACACTGTTGGTGGGAATGCAAACTAGTACAGCCACTATGGAGAAGAGTGTGGAGATTCCTTAAAAAACTGGAAGTAGAACTGCCTTATGACCCAGCAATCCCACTGCTGGGCATACACACTGAGGAAACCAGAATTGAAAGAGACACGTGAACCCCAATGTTCATCGCAGCACTGTTTATAATAGGACATGGAAGCAACCTAGATGTCCATCAGCAGATGAATGGATAAGAAAGCTGTGGTACATATACACAATGGAGTATTACTCAGCCATTAAAAAGAATACATTTGAATCAGTTCTAATGAGGTGGATGAAACTGGAGCCGATTTTACAGGGTGAAGTAAGCCAGAAAGAAAAACACCAATACAGTATACTAACACATATATATGGAATTTAGAAAGATGGTAACGATAACCCTGTATACGAGACAGCAAAAGAGACACAGATGTATAGAACAGTCTTTTGGACTCTGTGGGAGAGGGAGAGGGTGGGTGATTTGGGAGAATGGCATTGAAACATGTATAATATCATGTAAGAAATGAAAAAAATAAAACATATAATGATAATAGAATATGTTTTAAATATATTTGTGTGATATGGAAAGATGGTAACACTTTCTCTCAACAGCCTAGGGAAACTTTCAGTAGCAATGTTTTTTAACAGAGGAAAGCAATTCCAAATTGTTTGGTCTCTTAATGAAGAGCTCTATAGTGCTTCTGTGAAATAATACAGAAAAAAAATTGAAAGATGAACACAAATCATAATAAGATGATTATTTAAAAGTATTTCCTTCCTCCTCTTCCTACACCATAATTGAAGAAAACTTTTCTTTCTCTAAGGTCTCCTGTGCTACGTCAGATAGCTATATATTTCTGTGTTATGCTTTTGATAAGAGTATTTTTTCCCTCCTGAATCTCCCTTCTGAACTCTCTCATTTAATATATTGAGGTTTTGGTGCCACTTTCCTAAAATATCATAAAATTTTTAAAAAATTGTTAACTCTAGATAACACATCACCAAAGATGAGAACATAGGATTTAACTGATTCTTGGCCATTGACTAGCTGGGTGGCCTCAGACCTCAGTCTCATCATCTGCCAAGTATAAATATTAATACCTTATCTTACTAGAGACAGGCAGCTGTGCCAAATCAATTCCCAAGTTCTTTCTAACTTTCTAAGTTGTTTTGCTTTCTTGGTTCTGGAGTCTCTATGATGCTAAGTAAAAGATATCCCCTGACTACATTAAGCTGACCGTGACTGTGAAGTCACTCAGTCGTGTCCGACTCTTTGCGACCCCATAGACTGGGGCCTACCAGGCTCCTCTGTCCATGGGATTTTCTAGGCAATAGTACTGGAGTGGATTGCCATTTCCTTCTCCAGGGGATCTTCACTGGGTATGCCAAATATTTCTGTGCAGTAAGGTTGAGGATTAATCCTAGTATAAGCCCTTCCAGTGTCTCCTTTGGTTAGATCTTTGCATGCATGTTTAGTTCAGTGCTTTGGCTCTCCAAGTTTTGAGCTTTCTCTAAAGGAAAGTTCTATAAAAGGTAATTATTTGTATCATTGTATGAATATAAGGCATATGCAATATAATAGCTATAATTAGTATTCATGGCTCCAAATTACAAGGAATGGATTATTTCCTGAATTATGCTAAAATTTTGATTAATGATACAAGGGATAGGATGGGGAGTACATAAAGAAACACATGCACTAAGAGACAATGGAATCAATCAAATCACCATTACATGCAGCAGATCAAAGTAGCTTATTCCTATACCTCTTATTCTTTATGTGTATAGGTTGGGGGATTTACTTCAAAATTATATGACATTAAGAAAGTGTTTCTGAGATGCACTCTCAGCCACAGTATTACATTTTTTCCATGAAGAGATCTCTTATCATAGAACTAGATTAGTCAGAAAAGAGAACATCAGATACATCACTGTTTATTTTCTTGCTGGACTGATGCACCACAAAACAGCCTGCAATGTTTTCATTTAGTCAGATGACCACATGTCACTTCTGGTCTTCTCTTTGAATAAGTGTGTCTTTTCTAAGACTTTCATTTGGTGTATACACCTAAGAAGTTTCTGGGCTGCTGGGATTTCTATGTGAGCTCTTTAGGCCTGTGATGATGAATTAATCTCTTCCTATTCTCTCTCAGTTCCTCCCCCTGCCCCCATCAACCCCTATTCAAACTACCCCTAGCCATTAGCATTATTGTGTCTTCTTTCTACCACTTTATTTTTGTCTCTTAATTTCTGTTATAGTCTATCTCAGAAGCCTTCAGCTCTCACCTTTAAGGAGAGTGCACATTTTCTGTGTTCACCTACAGTGCCTGCACTGTCTCTTCTTGCTGTTCTCTACCTGCTGCAGACAGTAAAACTTCATTTAGGTAAATGAAGCTTCTGGTCCCAGGAAGAACAGGGAAGAAGATGACTCTCATTTTCCCCAGCTTCTGGTCTATCTCCATCTCTCTCCATCCTCATGGTCCTCTTGTCAAGCAGAAACCCCGCCTATGCTTGAGTGTTCATGTAGCTCCGGCTCCAGAGAGGCCTTCCTATGGGGCATCAGCACTCCCATATCTACTTGAAGAACTCCAAACATGACGTCCTTTCACTCTCCTTTTATCCTATTCCTCAGCAAAGCATACTCACCTTTCTTGCATCCCCCTCAGACTCCTGACTGCTTTCCTGATCAAATTTGATAAATACAATTCCTTCTAAGGTTTCAGTAGTTCATAATGACTTGATTATTCATCTTTTGCATTTTAACAGTAACCTGCACCTCTTGGCCCTGAAGATGATGGCCCAGAATCAAATCAACAGGAAGGACACTGAGGGGATGATGATGGAGATGAGCATCAGTGTGTGCAAGTGGGGAGATGTTCACGTGAGTCTTCTCAAAATGTAAGTCGCATCAAGATATATGAACTGCATTTTCTTCATATAAAGAAGGTTTTATGTAATATTGCTGATGGCACTATACACTTGCATATTTGAAAAGTTTTATTGATAAAATGTATCATTATAAGAATATAAAAGATGAATTGTTAATACCGGAAGCACCTAGATAAAACATCCTCTTTGTTACTAACCATTAGTTAACTTTTTAACAAAGGAAAAGCTGAGCGATTGAGGCAAATAATGTTACCTTTCTCTGAATGGGCCTTAGGAGAAAATAAGATAATTAGGTGTAATCAAACATCATCCTTCATTCCTGGCTCCCCTCCTGATATCATAGGCTTCAGGAACAAAGACCAAGAAGGAGGTTTTTTTTGTTGTCATTTTAAAGTGATCCCTAATGGAAAATCCAGGTACCGTGCTAGACTATGCAGGAAAAATCAGGGGATATTAGCAGAGTCCTTTAGGCATCCTGAAGACAATTCATTATCAGTGGGAAGGCTCAGTCATAGTGAGCCACATTTCCCAGGTAGATGAGTTACAGGAGATGGTGGTCACAGCCTTGCTGCAGGCTGATTAGGAAAGGGACAGTTGTCTCCTGTGGCTGTAAAATATGGACCCCACATGGTGGCTTCCTCTACCAGAGAGATTTTTGTGGAAACACACACAGCTTGAGTGTTATGTTCAGAAGGCGTAACAAATTTCTATGCCACAGTATCACAGAGATCAACACACCTGAACCTGCTGTTCAGAGAAGGAAAGGAGCAGTCAAAGGTTTTTGAAGACCCGGGCCCTGAGGTACCACAGTCCCAGTGCTGAGTGAGGAGGTCTCAGCCCAGTGGCTTTGGGAAGTGATCTAAGGAGGCCAATAGGGGATCTTTCCTAAGGGTAAAAGCAGCATGTCAATTATACAGTCTTTGGAATTTTTCCAAGCTCTTCTGGGGTTTGCAGTTTCTAGTGGAAAGAACAGTAATTTAGTTTAATATCATGCAGCTTCTCATCACACAAACTTCCTAGATTCTATGCATTGTCACTTATTTCAAAGACTGAATTGACCATCCATGGTTGTATTCCCTCCAACATGTTTGCCTTCTGCTCTCTGCAACCTTTGATTCTTGTAAACAAACTCACAAATCCCACATCTCTCCATAGATTGAAGTTGTGTGAAATACTACACAAGAAAAATCTGAAAGATAAATGTAGTAGTTAAGAGTTCTCCAGAGAAGGAGAACCTATAGGATGTGCAGATAAAGAGGTTTCTTTTAAGGAGTTGGCTCATGCATTGATGGAGTCTGACAAGCCCAGAATCTGCAGTCTGGGTTGACAGGCAAGAGACTCAGGAAACCAGTGGTGTAAGACATCCAAAGCCATCTGCAGGAGAATTCACTCTTGCTCTCAAGGAGGCTGGATTTTTTGTTTTATTCAAGCCTTGAACTGATTAGATGAGGCCCACTCCCATCATAGAAGCAATTTGCTTATTCATCATTCACCAATTTAAATGTTAATCTCATCCAAAAACAGTCTCCTGCTGACACACAAAATTAACCATCACAATGAAGAAAAAGAAAAAACAGTTCTTTTTAAAAAATGTTTTCCTTCATTTTCCCCATCTTTCCCTTAATGGCACCTGGCTTTCCCACAATGAAACTGGTCTCCTTGGAACTCTTCTATGGAGATAAGCCATCCCCTTACACACCATGGCCATGGAACTTAGAACAATACTGTCATTCTCTTAGCCACCCAGTATCACTTCAGCCTCTTTTCCTCCCCCTTTTTGCAGAAAGCCACCTTTCTTCAAGCTTGTGTGTTTAAGTTATGTGTTTATAGGTTATGACCTCTACTATCACGGCTGTTGCATCACTGTCAATTTCCTGCTGGTCAACCCCTTTCATTTATGGAGGATTCTCACACTGAAATCACAGTATTTCCTCTTCAACTGAGTTCTGCCATAGAGTTGATCTCACTTCCAAGGTGCTGACTTATCCTTAAAAGAAGTTTCTTCACCACTTTGCCACCCCAGAGGACTCCATCCCTCTTTAGTAATCCAACCTACATCCCAGGCCCAACCTCTTCCCACTGAGCACTTAAACTGAATTCATTCTCTTTCTTTCACCTCCACTACCCAAATCATAAGAACTAGTTTCTACTGTCAGGTAAAAGTACCCAGTGGGAATGACACTTAGGTAAAGAGTATGAAGCAGGGGGACAATAGAACAGAGCAAGAATGGATTAAGCAAGAAATTTTCTACAAATCAGACTGGTTACCCTCTGGTCAGTCTACTACTCATGAATCAGTTCTTCTCACTTCCTCCAAAACACTGATTCAATGTTGTTATGCCCTATACAAAATACTTCAGTGGTTTAATAGACAAGTCCTAAATCCTTACCATGCTGTACAGGAGGCTTTATGATCAAAATTCTTCATAAGTCTTCAATATTCAGTGCCTGCTGTTCAGTCACTCAGTCGTGTCCAACTCTTTGCAACCCCACAGGCCAGCATGCCAGGCTTCCCTGTCCTTTACCATCTCCCAGAGTTTGCTCAAACGCATGTCCATTGAGTCAGTGATGTCATCCAACCATCTCGTCCTCTGTCATCTCCTTCTCCTCCTGCCTTCAGTCTTTTCCTGCATCAGGGTCTTTTCCAGTGAGTTGGCTCTTCCCATCAGGTGGCCAAAGTATTGGAGCTTCAGCTTCAGCATCAGTCCTTCCGATGAATATTCAGGGTTGATTTCCTTTAAGATTGACTGATTTGATCTCCTTGCTGTCCAAGGGACTCTCTCAAGAGTCTTCACCAATACCACAGTTTGAAGGCATCAATTCCTCAGCATTCAGCCTTTTTTATTGTCCAGCTCTCACATCTCTACATGACTACTGGAAAAACCATAGCTTAGCCTGTGTATGTACTCTGCTGCATATTCAGTGATAAAGACTTTCAGATTCCATAATTAAACTCTCCTTTCTTAGACCTCACTCCTTCACATGTTCTTCCCCAGGTCTGGAGTCTTTTCTGTCTATACTTCTATTACCTAGCAAACTCCTCCTTATCCTTTAAAAACGAAGGCCAGGGGCTTTGTGTTGGATCAGTTTTTCCTGTACCTCTTCCTCTGGAGCAGAGTCACCTCTCATAATTCCTTCTAGGTCCTACCCTTCCCATTTTAGGTCCTGTCACTTTGTATTGCAGTTATTTGTTTGTCTCTGCACCAGCCCTTTCCCCCATAGTCTGAGTTTCCTGAGGGCAAGGGCTGTGTCCTACTCAATCCTCAGCACCTCACACGATGAATGAATGTAAAGTCTGCTTAGAACAAAAGCTGCCACTAACATGGCTGGGAGACTCAGAGGCTCCCCAGCCATTGGAAGTTGTCCTCGGACTTTTTGTTGCGTTCCTCCCTATTCTGCTTTGTTGTCTTTCTGGCTTCTAAAGTCCTTTGATACATCCCTCATCTCCCACTCTGTGTTTTCCCTCTGGACCTACAACAGAACTTAGGTCTCTAAGCTGCTTGGGGCAGCAATTTTAAACCTCTGTGTCCCAAATATTTTGAGTCATAGAACAAAAAGAGAGGATGGGGTGAAGTTACAGTGAGCTTGCTGGGAATGCAAAATTAATACCACACGCACAATATGCATGAATCTCAAAAATCACAACACTGAGGCACACAGATAGACGCAAAGATGTACATGTGCTTAGTCGCTCAGTCATGTCCGACCCTTTGTGACCCCATGGACTGCAGCTCTCCAGGCTCCTCTGTCCATGGGGATTCTCCAGACAAGAATACTAGAGTGGGTTGCATGTTCTCCTCCAGGGGATCTTCCCCACCCAGGGAGCAAACCCAGGTCTCCCGCATTGCAGGCAGATTCTTTACTATCTGAGCCACCAGGGGAGTCCATGAACACCGGAGTGGGTAGCCTATCCCTTCTCCAGGGGAACTTCCTGACCCAGGAATTGAACCAGGGTCTCCTGCTTTGCAGGCCGAGGTGTACATACATAAACTAATTGATGCTGTTAGAAGTTGGGATAGTGGTTCTTTATGGTTCTTCAGGAGGGAGGTGAGTTGAAATTGAGTTGAAAGGAATATAGGTAAGGAGGTCACTGGGATGCTTTTTTATTTCTCTGTTTCTTCATCTGTAGGTTCATTTTGTGAACATTTATCTGTACAGTTATGATCTGTGCTTTTCTGTATTATATAATACACTTTTCTGTATTATACAATATACAATGCAGAATGTCTTGTTATGTTAAAATAATGTTAAAATTTTAATACCACAATGGGAAATCATTTTTTAATTTATTCATTCATTTACTTTGGCCACACTGGGTCTTGATTACTGTGCATGGGCTTTCTCTAGTTGCGGTGAGCAGGGGCTACTCTCTAATTGAGGCGCATGGGCTTCTCATTGTAGTGGCTTCTCTTGTTGCGGAGCACAGGCTCTAGGCAGAGTAGTTGCAGCTTCTGAGCTTAGTTGCCCCGTGGAAGGTGGGATCTTTCTGGACCAGGAATCAAACAAGTGTCCCCTGCATTGCAAGGCAGATTCTTTGCATTGCAAAGGTCCAGGTCTCACTGAACCACCAGGGAGATCATTTTATACCCAGGAGAAGAGGAAAAAGTTTTCAAATCTAACAATACAATGTTTTATTAAGAATATGCAAACATGAGAACTCTTTGTTTTTAGAAGTGTCAACTGGAGAAAGATCTTTGGAAAGCAATTTAGCGTTATCCTGTAAGGCTGTAAATGTGCATATCCTATAACTCAGTAATTCCATATCTAAGCCACAGGAATTCTTGCTTATCTGTATCAGAAAGCATGTAAAAAAATAAACATAGAAGCATTGTTCATGAATAAAAACGTAAGGAAAAGCAAAAAAAGACAAAAAAGAAACAGTTGGAATGATCCACTATCAGGGAAATGAATAAATAAGCGGCGGCATATTTACACAACACGACAGTGAAAATAAAATAATACAAGTACTCATATCAACAGAGAAATATTTTGAGAGACAAAATGGTAAATGAAAAATAGTCTCAAGAGACTACACACAATCCAGTGTTTATGAAGCCCCCAAACTAGCAAAGTAATGTATACAGATGTGATGGAGCCATAAAAGAAAGCAAAAGCACAGCAAACGTACAGTCTAGAAGAGTGAGGGCCTCTGGGATGGGGGAGGGTGACACAACTGAGGGTGTCAGGGAGCTGCCTTAGGAATGTCCCTGTGCTAATTCTCAGGTCAAGGAATTGGTTACTATTGTGCTGTGTAAATTGCCTGTGTGTTATCTGTGTTTATGTAGGCATACAGATATCAACCAAAGAAAAATTTATCTGCGTTCCTGTTCGGTATGAGCACATCTCTTACCTGATCTCCTTTATAAACCCTCATTAAAGGAAAAACTGATAATAACAACAAAGCCTTTTTTTCCTAAAGCACAAAGCAAAAAAGAGCTGTGAGCTAAGAAAAGCTATCTACCCATTTCTGAGAGAGAGAAAGTAGGTGGAGGGGGTGGCTGAGGAAGCATGGCAGAGGAAACAGTGGCCAAAATGTGTCCTTTGTGGATAAAGGCACAAAGCTGGGAGAGGCAGAGCTCTACAGAGCCCATGGGGAGACCCCAGGCTCCGTCGACTGTGATAGAGATGGGAGTGAGAAGTGGAGCCCAAGTCAGGGAGGGTTTTTGAACATTGCTATATAAAAGACTGATCCACTCAATGTCCCTCCGCTGACCCAGGTAGAAAATTCCTGGATGGAAAAGTTGCATACTCTTGGCAAAGGCTGCTTCTTGGTGAAAGGAGCTCAGGTTAGATTTTAGCACTCCTTCCAGCGGGAGCTGGGACCTCCAGAGCCTTTCTGAAGGTCTGTAGGCGGAAACATTTCAGCTTTCTGTTCCCAGGGAAAGGCTTCAGTTGAATCTGTTATCATTTGCCCATCTATTGTCCTGCTTTCAGAATACTGTTGCTATTTTCTCTTCTTAGCCCTTGGGTTTTGCCCTTTTATTAAATTCCTTTATCAAGATGGAGGGGTGGGAGCAAGGTGACAGGGGATTTCTGGCAAACTTGAATATCCAGTCCCCGGTTAACAAAAGTCTCTGTAAATTTTACCACAAGAAAAATAAGGAATATTTAATCAAATTATGTTGAAGAGATAAAATGTTTGTGTACACGTTTAGTGGGTTGTTAAAAATGAAACAGAGCAGAAAATATTAGGATGTATCTTATGTAGCAAGAATAGGAACTGTTTCTTGAAATGTGTATATTATTTAAATATGGTTCTTATTGTGGGTGTGATTTTTTTCAGTTTGAAAAACTCTCACTTAAATATAGCTCTCAAAGGCCAGAATGGGTCTTCCGGGTTCAGAGATGCTGACGGTTTTCTGGATCATGGGGCTGGAAAATAACCAGCCACATACTAATTCTAAATCAACTGCTAAATTATTGAGGATCAGCCCTATGAGAGAAGAACTGAATGCTCAGGAATGAGGTTCACAGAAATTTCTTACAGTGTACTTGCATGCTAAGTCATCTCAGTCACGTCCAACTATTTGTGACCCAATGGATTGTAGCCCACCAGATTCCTCTGTCCAGGGAATTCTCCAGGCAAGAATACTGGAGTGGGATGCCATTTCCTTCTCCAGGGAATTGTCCCGACCCAGGGACTGAACCTGCATCTATTATATCTCCTGCATTGGCAGGTGGGTTCTTTACTGCTAGTGACCTAGGAGGCCCTTCTTATATCCTCTTGTAAAAATATCACTATTCATAAATTAATAACTAAACACATAAGAGGGCAAACAGAATTGTTTAAAATTTGCTGATTTTCTACAGTGTGGGCAGACACTGCCTTAGGGTTTTACTGAGAGAACCAAAGAACTGTCCTAAGAAAGAAAATTGTTGGTATGTCACTTAGTTGTGTCCCACTCTGCTGTGACCCCATGGACGGTAGCCCACCAGGCTCCTCTGTCCACAGGATTTCTCAGGCAAGAATACTGGAGTGGGTTGCCACTTCCTTCACCAGGGGATCTTCCCTACCCAGAGATAGAACCCATGTCTCCTGCATTGGCAGGCAGATTCTTTACCGCTGAGCCACAAAGGAGGCCCAAGAAAGAAAATGCTACATCATTAAAAGTCTAAGGTTGGGACAGTGGAAAAAACAGTTCTATATAATGATCTTAGTATGTTCTAGTGATACCAAAAACCAGAGGGATGTTCAGGTCAGGTCAGTTCAGTTCAGTCACTCAGTCGTGTCCGACTCTTTGCAACCCCATGAACCGCAGCATTCCAGGCCTCCCTGTCTATCACCATCTCCCGGAGTTCACTCAGACTCACGTCCATCCAGTTGGTGTTGCCATCTAGCCATCTCATCCTCTGTTGTCCCCTTCTCCTCCTGCCCCCAATCCCTCCCAGCATCAGAGTCTTTTCCAATGAGTCAACTCTTCGCATGCAATGGCCAAAGTATTGGAGTTTCAGCTTTACCATCATTCCTTCCAATGAACACCCAGGACTGATCTCCTTTAGAATGGACTGGTTAGATCTCCTTGCAGTTCAAGGGACTCTCAAGAGTCTTCTCCAACACCACAGTTCAAAAGCATCAATTCTTTGGTGCTCAGCTTTCTTCACAGTCCACCTCTCACATCCATACATGACTACTGGAAAAACCATAGCCTTGATTAGATGGACCTTTGTTGGCAATGTAATGTCTCTCCTTTTCAATATGCTATCAAGGTTGGTCATAACTTTTCTTCCAAGGAGAAAGTGTCTTTTAATTTCATGGCTGTAGTCACCATCTGCAGTGATTTTGGAGCCCCCCAAAATAAAGTCTGACACTGTTTCCACTGTTCCCCCATCTATTTTCCATGAAGTGATGGGACTGGATGCCATGATCTTCGTTTTCTGAAAGTTGAGCTTTAAGCCAACTTCTTCACTCTCCTCTTCACTTTCATCAAGAGGCTCTTTATTTCCTCTTCACTTTCTGCCATAAGGGTGGTGTCATCTGCATATCTGAGGTGATTGATATTTCTCCAGGCAATCTTGATTCCAGCTTGCACTTCTTCCAGCCCAGCGTTTCTCATGATGTATTCTGCATATAAGTTAAATAAGCAGGGGATGTTATGTATGTATAAAATTTAATTTATTCTATTTCATTGAGACAGGTTGAAATGAGAATCAAATGCAATCATTCAGGGAAAGTACTTTGAAAATGAGAAAAAGCAATATACAATTTTAATGTAAGGTAAAACCTCAGATATCTGTGGTCTCTTATGGTGTGGGGAATGTAAGGATTTTTTTTTTAATCACAGAATGAGTAGGAGGGGACATTTGCAGGGTTGTATTTATGCTTTCATATTTTGGGATGGGATTCTAAACAACTTCAAACGTTAGAATATTTTCCAACCACCAGATATGCTGAACGGTCAGCACAGCCAGCTACAGAGTTCATTACTAACAAAGCTGTTTTTCACATCTTCTGTACGATGCTAGTTTATTCATTGTTCTTCTCTCTGGGTGACCTTAGATAAATGATGCTTTCTCACCTCACTTTCCACATTTGTGATTATAGATATACAGACATGGAATTACAGGTGTTGAGCCAGCTATAGAAGATTCCTTCCAGTGCTAACTGTCTGTGTAAATCCTCTACCAGCCTAGTGACCTGGGCCCATTTTCCCCTTGAACTCGTTAATCAAGTCCTTTCCATGAACCCATCTTCAAATCAGTTTAACTGTGACAGCCACACTTAGACATGATCCTTCCCACGGCTCCCAGATCAAAAGAGAACAATCTCTACGGGAAAGTATTTCTGGCCAATTCCAGAAAGCAGTCCTTGGCACACTGTAGTGCTCAAATAATGTGAGAGAAACCAATTCACATACCGCTATATTTTACTTGTTGATTTTAGAAGAACTAAAATCTGTGCCTGCAGCAGAGGAAGGACTCCCATGAGCACATAAGTTGAGATCGTCAGCTCCATCATGTACTGTACTTCTAAGTGCTGAGGTCAGGAAGGGAATGTTTGCATTGGTTTCTACCAGACTATATGGCTTCATGAGATTGTTCTTGACCTCATTAAAAAAAAGAAAAATCTATCTCTAAATGCGAAAAAGAAACTGAATTATAAAAACATTAAAGACAATGTTGGAATTTCTAAAAAAAAAAAAAAAAGATTGGGGATAGTGAAGGTTCTTCTAAGCAACAAACAACTCCAGCATTTTAAAAGAAAATGTTGTTAGATTTGACCCTATAAAAATTGATGTACAAAAAATAAGAAACGTGTATTGATGTATATAAAAACTTAAAATACACTTCAAATATTTTGCAATTTTAGTTGTCCTATATACCTCAAGAAAGCTGAAAAGATTAAAAGACAAACCACTGATAGGGAGAATGCTGCCAATGTATTAATGAATACATATTTAATATCTAGAAAATATAAAAGATTCTATGAGTTTAAAAAGATATACAAATAGAAAATAGAAAAAAGTTGCAAAGATGCATAGATAGAAAAAGAAGTAGACAATAGCATCTGAAAAGATATTCAGCTTGATAACATCATGTAAGGATTATGTATTATTGGTCATCATAGTTGCTGTTCAGTCGCTCAGTCATGTCCAACTCTTTGCGACCCCATGGACTGCAGCATACCAGGCTTCCCTATTCTTCACTATCTCCTGGAGTTTGCTCAAACTCATGTCCATTGAGTCTGTGATGTCATCCAGCCATCTCGCCCTCTGTCATCCCCCTCTCCTCCTGCCTTCAATCTTTCCCAGCACCAGGGTCTTTTCCAATGAGTCAGTTCTTCTCAGGTGGCCAAAGTATTGGAGCTTCAGCATCACTCCTTCCAATGAATATTCAGGATTGATTTCCTTTAAGATTGACTGATTCGATCTTCTTGCAGTCCAAGGGACTCTCAAGAGTCTTCTCCAACAGCACAGTTCAAAAGCATCAATTCTTTGGCACTCAGCTTTCTTTATAGTCCAACTCTCACATCCATACATGACTACTGGAAAAACCATAGCTTTGACTAGACAAATTTTGTTGGCAAAGTAATGTCCATGCTTATTAATACACTGTCTAGGTTAGTCATAATTTTTCTTCCAAGGAGCAAGCATCTTAATTCCTTGGCTGCAGTTGCCATCTGCAGTGATTTTGGAGCCCAAGAAAATAAAGTCTGTCACTGTTTCCATTGTTTCCCCACCTATTTGCCATGAAGTGATGGGACCACATGCCATGATCTTAAGTTTTTTGAATGTTGAGTTTTAAGCCAGCTTTTTCACTCTCTTCTTTCACCTGCATCAAGAGGCTATTTAGTTCTTCTTCGCTTTTTGCATAAGGGTGATATCATCTGCATATCTGAGGTTATTGATATTTCTCCCTGCAATTTGATTCCAGCTTGTGCTTCCTCCAGCCCGGCATTTCACATGATGTACTCTGCATATAAGTTAATTAAGCAGGATGACAATATACAGCCTTGATGTACTCCTTTCCCAATTTGGAACCAGTCTGTTGTTCCATGTCTTATTCTAACTGTTGCTTCTTTACCTGCCTACAGCTCTCTCAGGAGGCAGATAAGGTGGTCTGGTAGTCCCATCTCTTTAAGAATTTCTCATAGTTTGTTGCGATCCACACAGTCAAAGGCTTTAGCATAGTCAATGAAGCAGATGTTTTTCTGGAATTCTCTTGCTTTTTCTATGATCAACGGATGTTGGATCTGGGTCATCATAGAAGTAAAATTTAAAAATAGCTATCAAGGATTGGCATATGAGGAAATAGACATTCAGATACAATTAGTGTACTTTAAATTGTTACTGCCTATTTGCTGGATGATTAGTGGTTTTATTAAAATTTGCAGTTGCGTTCTTGGACCCGGCAATTCTACCACCAAGTATCTATTCAAAGGGAAAGGGAAAGTGAAGTCGCTCAGTCGTGTCCGACTCTTCATGACCCCATGGACTGCAGCCCACCAGGCTCCTCCGTCCATGGGATTTTCCAGGCAAGAGTACTGAAGTGGGGTGCCATCACCTTCTCCAAAGACCAGTTCATACACATACATAAAAGTTTTACAAGTATGTTTATTTCTACATTCTCTGAAATAGCAAGCATGGAATCTAAAAATAATAGAAAATATAAAAGATACTATGATTTTTAGCAAGTAAGAATTAAAGATTTTAAAATTAAAAAAATAATAATAATAATTAATAAAAATAAAAAATAAAAGATACTATGAGTTTTTAAAACTTAAGTAAATAAATATATCATAGAATATACTTATACATTAAAATTTTGTACTTTATATAATAAAGTACATACATAATTATATAAATAAGTTTAAATGTGTATAGTTACATAAAATTATATATATTTGAATGAATTGTGGTATATATGTTTGAATGTGCACAGTAATGAAAAGGAATGAAGAAAATTAATGTATACCAACATGGCAAGAACCCCAAGATGGACTGGGACTTTTGCAAAATGCAAGTTACATTAGAATGAGACAGAGGTGGGGTAGAGGAAACATTAACTCTTTAGGTACTTTGTAATAATGAGTATGTATCAGGAAGTATTGGTATGTTATTTACATAATTGTTATTAATAATCTGAGAAAGAATTAAACAATGCAGGAAAGGAAAGAAAGGGGAAGGGACAGAAGGGAGAGGACAGGAAGGAACAGGAAGTAAAACTTCTGCATGCATCAGGCACTAAACTGTCAGAGTGAGAAGCATCTGGGCTCCTTAATAATGATTTATTCTAGAGGAACCTCATTGCCTTCACCTCAAGTTCTCTTGACAAGATATATGATCTTGGTCCATTTACTAAACCTCTCTGTACTTCACTGTTCTCATGTGAAAAGGAAAGGGAAAGAATAGCATCTACTACATGAAGTTCTTGTAAAGATTAAATAAATAAAATATCTTTGGAGCATCACTGATGCACGGCAGATACCCAGTGAATATTAGTTCTAACTATCAATACCAATGGGCATACCCTCTATTTTTTAGCTGAGAATTATATGAAAGAGCACTGCTCTCTTTTCTCGTTTAGAATACAGGGAGAGAAAGCTGTGTTGGAAACCCACCCAGGTGTGTGTAGATCAGGTGGACAGTATGACCCTGGCATCATATAGCCTGAAGACTCAGTAGGTTAGGTTCTAAGGCAAAAAGCAATCAATACCTACCTCACATTATTGTAAGAGTTAAAAATAGTATTTGTGCAGTGCTTAATAGTGCCTGTTAGTAAATGGTAGCTGTTATTAATCATGATCTGAGACCTCATAAGCTGGGTTTTAAAATTTGGAAAATCAACTTCATTAGTAGCACTGTTTGCAAAGAAACCTTGACCAAATATAAATCTAAATGTTGGACTAAGAACCCAGGGCTCTTTCTAATTTGGGCTCTATTGCCAACTTCCATGATACCCTTTAAGAAGTTATTTAATCAAATGAAATAATTCATTAATGATGATAGAGTCTATAGCCAGAACACAGAACTGCTTGCTGTGATTATGCATGAACTTCATTTGAAATTCGTAGACTTCTCTTTTTATGTGTTCTAGCAATACGTGAACCATGAACTTCCTGATGTTCAAGCTGGTTTTAGAAAAGGCAGAGGAACCAGAGGTCAAATTGCCAACATCAGCTGGATCATGGAAAAACCAAGAGAGTTCCAGAAAAATGTCTATTTCTGCTTTATTGACTATGCCAAAGCCTTTGACTGTGTGCATCACAATAAACTGTGGAAAATTCTGAGAGAGATGGAAATACAAGACCACCTGACCTGCCTCTTGAGAAATCTGTATGCAGGTCAGGAAGCAACAGTTAGAACTGGACATGGAACAACAGACTGGTTCCAAATAGGAAAAGCAGTACATCAAGGCTGTCTATTGTCACCCTGCTTTTTTAACTTCTATGCAGAGTACATCATGAGAAATGCTGGACTGGAAGAAACACAAGCTGGTATCAAGATTGCCAGGAGAAATATCACTCACCTCAGATATGCAGATGACACAACCCTTATGACAGAAAGTGAAGAGGAACTAAAAAGCCTCTTGATGAAAGTGAAAGAGGAGAGTGAAAAAGTTGGCTTAAAGCTCAACATTCAGAAAACGAAGATCATGGCATCCAGTCCCATCACTTTATGGCAAATAGATGGGGAAACAGGGGAAACAGTGTCAGACTTTATTTTTTTTGGGGGGGGGGCTCCAAAATCACTGCAGATGGTGACTGCAGCCATGAAATTAAAAGACGCTTACTCCTTGGAAGAACAGTTATGACCAACCTAGATAGCATATTCAAAAGCAGAGACATTACTTTGCTGACTAAGGTCCATCTAGTCAAGGCTATGGTTTTTCCAGTGGTCATGTATGGATGTGAGAGTTGGACTGTGAAGAAAGCTGAGCACTGAAGAATTGATGCTTTTGAACTGTGGTGTTGGAGAAGACTCTTGACTGCACGGAGATGCAACCAGTCCATTCTGAAGGAGATCAGCCCTGGGATTTCTCTGGAGGGAATGATGCTAAAGCTGAAACTCCAGTACTTTGGCCACCTCATGCGAAGAGTTGACTCATTGGAAAAGACTCTGATGCTGGGAGGGATTGGGGGCAGGAGGAGAAGGGGATGACAGAGGATGAGATGGCTGGATGGCATCACTGACTCGATGGACGTGAATCTGAGTGAACTCCGGAGTTGGTGATGGACAGGGAGGCCTGGCGTGCTGCGATTCATGGGGTCACAAAGAGTCGGATACAACTGAGTGACTGAACTGAACTGATGAAGTCATTAAGCTGGCAAATTTCACGGGATTTTCTCCTATGAGTTTTGGTTTGTTCTAGTTTCTAAAAGAGCTCCATGCCTATGTGCTAGCATTCCTGGGCAGCCTGCATGATTTTAGCCCCACTTTTTTGAACTTTACCAACAATTTCAGAGAGGTTGGATGGGGTGGTTCTTATTCGAAATTTTCAATGATTGGTTGAAAGGAATAGCATTATATAATTATTCCTTCCCTTATATCGCATAGTTATTTGTCTTATATTAACTCCAATTGATTCTTCTTGCAAGTGACTATAGTGACACCCCAACTCCATCCTTCCAACAGGAAATGTCTCTGTCCAGTCTGAACCAGAGCATTTTAACCACTTAGGGTAATATATGATTTTCTACCCTACATTATATTGACATGTCTTACCTCTTAGATTATAAATGCCTTGAGGAATCAAAGTATATTTGTATAGCCTCATAAGCCTAATAAAATACTTTATGATAAATTATGATAGAAAAATAAAGTCTATCCTAAGATTTTTTTAATCTCTAGGATAATTTAAAAATTCAGGACCATGATTTTCTAATTGTTTAAAAGATACCAATATAATTTTTAAATACCAGTATGGTTATACCAGTTATTATACTAGTGGCTTACTTTTTATCCTGATATTATATTTTTCATCATAAGAACATTTTATTTTAAATAAATAAGATTTTATTTTATTTTAAAGAAGTAAGTTTATTAACATTCTATTTTAAAGAAATAAGTTCATAAGATTAAAATTTTGTTTCAATTTAATAGGTTAGAAAAATCAAAATAGGTTAACTCCTTTATAAAGATGTCTTGAAAATTTAAGGATCAGTCTCATGCTATAGATGTATTATACGTGTATAATATAGGGTTGACCCTAAGCAATATTTTTAAATTCCTTATGGTCTTAGACTTTTTATAAAAGCAACTTTCTTTGAACACTTACTGTATATAATCTTGTTCAATCTTCAAGCAACTAAACCTAGAAATAGAATATTCATGCATCTATCATTCATTCACTAAGTACTTTTTGAGATCCTACCAGGTGTCAGATATGGTACCAAAAGCATTAGAATAAAATAGTTGAGGGGTAGGGAGGAACAAGGTACCCATCCTCATGGATCTTATGAAAGGAAGAGAGAGAGAACAAATAAACGTATATAGAATATCAGGTAATAAATGTTATCCCTGCCCTCCCCCAAAAGCATAAGGAGAAGGATTGGGGAGATGGTGGGGGTAATAGTTAATTCATATAAAATGTCCTAAAATGTCTCTTTGAAGGGTTAACATTTGAGCAGAGACCTGAATAAAAACAGGGCACAAATCATGCAGATAACCAGATAAGAAAAAATATTCTATGCAGAGAAAATCACAAGTGCAAATGTCCTGAGGTGAGAGCGTATTAGCTTAAAATGAGGGTGGAAAGGCAGACAGAGGCCACACCCTGCAGGGCCTCTTGAGTCCTAGCAAGAATCTTGAGGATTTTTTCTAAATATGATAAGAAACAAAGGGTTCTGAGCAAGGGAATGACATAATCTTAAATACTTCTATACTAAACACATTAGTTACAGGTTGAGAATAGAATACTGGCTGGGACAAGAGTGGAGACAGCACCCTGTTTTATTTTTTAACATGTAGACATTGGGCTTTACTGAATGCTTTTTCTATATTCTTGAAATGATCCATATGGTTTTTCTCCTTTAATTTACTTCATATGGAAAATTGCATTAAAGTACATACTAATTTTAACCATCTAAACATACACAAATGAAACACTCTTCTTCATAATGAATTTTTAATTCATTACTCAATTCAGTTTCCTTCTAATTTATTCAGGATATTTTCTGTGTTTATACATGAAGCAGGCCTATAATAATCTTTTCTTACATAGTACTTACCCAATTTCGTCTCAGGATTATACCAGTCTCATAAGTTTTTTAGTTTTTCCTCTTGTACTATTTTTAGAATGGTTTTTATAAATAAATTATATTCATTGGAGATTTGATAAGACTAGCTTAAAAAACTTTCAAATATGGGCTAGAGTAAGATATCTAAATACTTATGCTTTTACTTATGGTTTTTAGTCAGATTTTTTTATCCTCTTCAGTCCATTTTGATAATTTGTGTTTTTTTCAATTCTCAAATTTATTTCTATGAAGTTCTTAAAAGATTTAATGTATCTGTATTATGTCTCATTTTTATTACTCTTTGCATCATTACCTTAGGTCTGATTCCTCAGATGAGAAATCTAAAAGTCATCTTGTATGCCTCTCTTTTATGCCTCATGTGCCTCCTAAGAGGTGCCGACGCAACGTTCTATAAAAAGAGAGAAATCAACAGGTTCTGGGGGATGTGGGCAGGTGGATTTAGGGACGCCCAGTAGTTGGGGCCTTCCCCGGTGGCTCAGACGGTAAAGCGTCTGTCTACAATGCAGGAGACAGGGGTTCGATCCCTGGGTCAGGAAGATCCCCTGGAGAAGGAAATGGCAATCCACTCCAGTACTATTGTCTGGAAATTCCCATGGACAGAGGAGCCTGATAGGCTACAGTCCATGGGGTCGCAAAGAGTCGGACACGACTTCACTTTCACTTTCACTTTCATATATTAGCAAGTTTTTTAATTTTTTTTCTTTCAAAGTACATGCTGAATTGTTCTACTTCTCTCCACCTCTGTATCCACCAGTTTAGTCGTCTCCCTCTCTTCTGTTCTACTGCTGCAGTCCTTTTAACTGGTCTCCCAGCTTCAGTTCTTGCACACAACCTCACACCTACTCTAGCCTCCTTTTAAGCCTCTCTCCCCATCGCTCACCACATGTCAGCCATATTTGTTTTCTGTCACTTCTTAGAATAGGCCAATCTCTTTCCTATCTTTTAGTTTTTGCAGATGTTCCTCCTGTCCTAAAACTCTTCCTTTACCTTGGAATCAACAAACTCTTCATCCTTTATGTATCAGCTTGCCTTTTTATCTGTACTGTTTCTCCCACATTCACCCCCAAATAGTCTCTATTTCAAGCTGTTTGTCTCCTTCACTATGTTTACCATGGTTTCAGCAACTATTCCTTTATTTGTATACCTACTTATTTTCTATTTGTTTTCCTCACTAGATCATAAACTTCATGAGAGTAGAACATAACCAGATATGTGCTGGATACTATTGTTTCTCCCTTGCTACCTATGCTTGGCACATATCAGATGTCCAATAAACACTTGTTTAATGATTAAGTAAATAAATGAGTTGTAAGTAAAGTGATCAGTGTAAGCAAAGGCAAGGGGTAAGAAAGTCCAGCATATAGATTGCATGCTAATCATTTCACTCGTGTCCAGCTCTTTGTGTCCCATGGACTGTAGCCCACCAGGCTCCTCTGTCCATGGGATTCTCCAGGCAGAGTGGGTTGCCATTTCCTCCTCCAGAGGATCTTCCTGACCCAGGGATCAAATCTGCATCTCGCATCTCCTGTATTGGCAGGCGGGCTCTTTACCAGTATCGCCACTAGGAGAACCCACTTATAGATGAGGGAACTGCAAAATATTCTTGTAGTGAAAGAAAAGCATGTGAAAATGAGGTTATGGGAGAGAAAGTGAAAAGATCATTTGTGGCCAAATATGACATACAGGAAGCTGGAATTGTGTTAATTTGCCGATGAGAATCTGATAAATTTTGAACTCTATCCTCTAACCAGATATAATGACAAGCCTTAGGAAAAGAAGACAGAAATAGCATATTGGTTGTAGTGGTATTTAAAGAATGAACCTCCCCCCTAAAAAAAGTTGTGAAATTAGCAACTGATTAATTTACAACTTTTCAGCAACACATTGTACTCAGGCCACCAGCTAGCTTTGCAAGTTTCTGAAAGGACTTAAATACCAAATCTAATAAGAAAATGATTGTAAATAAATTCCAGTCTTGTATTCTGAACAGCTCAAAGTATGAGGTATGGTATATCTCTGGTACACCACTTCTTACAGGTTAGGAATCTGAGGCCCAAAGAGGGCCTTAAATTACTTATCCGAGGTCACTCAACTTAAACAATAGAGAGCCCCAGTGGAAGCAGAACAGAGTCTTGGGAACTGATTGGATGCCAAGATGAGAAGGAAAGATGAGTGAAAGATGAGAACCAAGTTGCCAGTCTGATTGATTTTGATGGTAAAGTTAACAGAAGTCAGGAGGAGGAGCTGGTTAGGGTGTCTGAGGAGGAATTCAGTATTGAACTTGACAGGTTTATGCTGCTGATGGAATATATTGATGGACAAGTCAAACAGTCTATTAAAAATAGAAATCTCAATCTTAGAATGGTTAGGGCTGAGACAGAAATTTGGAAACTCCCAACTTAAAGCTGAACAGTGAGAGCAGGTAAAATGCAGAGCAAATATTCTAAGAACAAGTTATAATTATCCTATCTGAGGTGATGGGTGGATAAAAGGACAGTGTAAGTATATGTAATTGTTCTTTGGTAAGCAAAAAACATTAAGACATTTTCTTTCTGAAATAAGCCAATAATTGAACCTCAATTATCATCATATCGTAAAGAGTTAGCTGCTGTTTCCTAAAGGCTGTATATGTGACAGTCTGTTTCCTTCCTGAAATAAGCCAATAATTGAACCTCAATTATCATCATATTGTAAAGAGTGTTAGTTGCTGTTTCCTAAAGGCTGTATATGTGACAGTCTCTTTCCTATGGGCTGTGTTCCTCGACATGAGTCTGGTTTCCCCATTAGAAGCATGAGGAAATGTTGACTTCATTCAGTTCCATTCCTCTTTCTTCAAGGTCTCTCCTTGGCCAAACTTGTTTCAGCTGGGAAATGGCTCTAGAGTGACGGAAATGTGTCCCCTACCTCTTCCATCTTCCTTTTTTTGTTTTAATGCTTCCAGAACAACCTGTGGATGTTTTAGAAGCACAAGACAGTATTAGTTTTAATTTACTGTTTATTTATTTTATTTTGGCTTCCCTGGTGGCTAAGTTGGTAAAGACTCTGCCTGCAATGCAGGAGACCCAGGTTCAATCCCTGGGTGGGGAAGATCCCTGGAGAAGAGAATAGCTACCCACTCCAGTATTCTTGCCTGGAGAATTCCATGGACAGAGGAGCCTGGCAGGCTACAGTCCATGGGGTCCCAAAGAGCTGGAGGCGACTGAACAGCTAACATTTTCACTTTTTACTGTTTATTTACTTAGATTTCTATACATGTCAGTGGGTGTGGTTGTTAAAATCAGCTCAGCAGAGTTCCTGCTGAGCGTCTGGGTGACAGCTGCTGTGTATGGGGACAGGATGGAGGTGGAGTCAGCTCCACCATACCTTATCCGGATGGAGCTCTGAACAGCAGAACTCAGGGCAGCACCATCCCAGAGAGCAAGATAGAAATCAGAGCATCCCTCAATTGCCTTTAGTATTTTCGGCAATTTGGAGACCATCACATTTTGTCTTGGATTTCATAGTTTCCTTCTTCCCAGAAATTTCCATAAAAAATCCTGATATATGGTAAAGGGCTTTTAAACTGTGGTGTTGGAGAAAATTGTTGAAGGTCCCTTGGACTGCGAGGAGATCAAACCACTCAATTCTAAAGGAAATCAATCCTCAATATTCATTGGAGGGACTGATGCTGAGGCTGAAGCTCCAGTACTTTGGCCACCTGATGCGAAGAGCTGACTCACTTGAAAAGACCCTGATGCTGGGAAGATTGAGGGCAGGAGGAGAAGGGGACAACAGGGGATGAGATGGTTGGATGGCATCACCGACTCGATGGACATGGGTTTGGGTGGACTCTGGGAGTTGGCGATGGACAGGGAGGCTTGGTGTGCTGCCATTCATGGGGTCGCAAGAGTTGGACACAACTGAGCGACTGAACTGAACTGAACTGAATTTATCTTCACTCCAAATTATTAAGGATAAAGCATGAAGAAGTAAGTGCTTGACAGATGCTGGCTTTCACTATTGTTACCCCACAGGAGGTGCTAAACAAGAGTGAACAACAGATAGAGAGAATGGACTGTGGACACAACCGGGGAAGGAAAAGCTGGAATGAACAGAGAGTAACACTGAAATAGAAACACTACCGTGTATAAAATGGATAGCTGGGGGAAGCTGCTGTATACCACAGGGAGCTCATTTGGGTACTTTGTGATGACCTAAAGGGGTGGGAATGGAGAGGGGAGGTGGGAGGAAGGCTCAAGAGGGAGGGGATATATGTATACATATAGCTGACTTCAGAGAAGGTGATGGCAATCCATTCTTGCCTGGAAAATCCCATGGATGGAGGGGCCTGGTAGGCTGCAGTCGATGGGGTCACTGAGGGTCGGATACGACTGAGCAACTTCACTTTCACTTTTCACTTTCATGCATTGGAGAAGGAAATGGCAACCCACTCCAGTGTTCTTGCCTGGAGAATCCTAGGGACAGGGGAGCTTGGTGGGCTGCCGTCTATGGGGTCGCACAGAGTTGGACACGACTGAAGCGACTTAGCAGCAGCATAGCTAACTTACATTGTTGTACCGCAGAAACCAACACAACATTGTAAAGCAATTATCCTCCAATTAAAAAAATTGCTATTGTTCATCCCCTCAATCATGTCCAGCTCTTTGTGACCCCATGGACTGAAGCATGCCAGGATTCCCTGTCCTTCACCATCTCCTGGAGCTTCCTCCAAGTCATGTCCATTAAGTCAGTGATGCAATTTTAAACCACTAAGAAAAAAATGAGTGAATGAGTCTGCCCCCAAGAGTTTTCAGTATAGTAAAAGAGATGGGTATTTAAATAGCAAATTGTAAAGCAGTTAATTGCTACAATAGAAACATCATGCAGTACTTTGTGAGAATGCATCTTAATGTCCTGGGCTAGCATGGAGATGACTAAGGAAAAGTGGTGAGCTTATGCTAAGGACGAGAAGCAGCTTATGCTAAGTAAGGAGGAGAAGCAAGACATGTACCTAAGGCTACACTAGAAGGCATAAGTGTATAAGGTGGAAAACCAATGTGTTGTAGAGGTTTCTTATAATGGAAGACTATCTTACCTTGTATTATTCATACGGTTGTGAGCCAACCTGTACTTCTAAGGAACAGTGTCTATGAATCCTCAAAACTAATGAAAATATTATTGACACAAATCCTTCGCTGTGCACAGTATACAGAGTTCTGAGCCTCTAAAAAGAGATGAAGTCATTGTTGTTCAGTTGCTAAGTCATGTCTGACCTCACTGACGTAGCACAACAGGCTCCACTGTCCTCCACTATCTCTTGGAATTTGCTCAGATTCACGTCCATCGAGTTGGTGATGTTATCTAACCATCTCATCCTCTGATATCCCCCTCTCCTGTGGCCTTCAATTTTTCCCAGCATCAGGGTCTTTTCCAATAAGTCGAGCTCTTCACGTATGGTAGCCAAGTATTGGAGCTTCAGCAACAGTCCTTCCAATGAATATTCAGAGTTGATTTCCCTTAGGATTGACTGGTTTGATCTCCTTGCAGTCCAAGGGACTCTCAAGAGTCTTCTCCAACACCACAGTTCAAAAGCATCAATTCTTTGGCGTTCAGCTTTCTTTATAGTCCAACTCTCACATCCATTCATGACCACTGGAAAAACTATAGCCTTGATTAGATGGACCTTTGTTGGCAAAGTAATGTCTCTGCTTTAGATTATGCTATCTAGGTTGGTCATAACTTTCCTTCTAAGGAGTAGGCGTCTTTTAATTTCTTGGCTGCAATCACCATTTTTTTGGAGCCCCCAAAAATAAAGTCTGACACTGTTTCCACTGTTTCCCCATCTATTTCCCATGAAGTGATGGGACCGGATGCCATGATCTTCGTTTCTGAATGCTGAGCTTTAAGCCAACGTTTTCACTCTCCTCTTTCACTTTCATCAAGAGGATCTTTAGTTCCTCTTCACTTTCTGCCATAAGGGTGGTGTCATCTGCATATCTGAGGTGATTGTTATTTCTCCCGGTGATCTTGATTCCAGCTTGTGTTTCCTCCAGCCCAGCATTTCTCATGATGGACTCTACATATAAGTTAAATAAGCAGGGTGACAATATACAGCCTTGACGTGCTCCTTTTCCTATTAGGAACCAGTCTGTTGTTCCATGTCCAGTTCTCACTGTTGCTTGCTGACCTACATACAGGTTTCTCAAGAGGCAAGTCAGGTGGTCTGGTATTCCCATCTCTTTCAGAATTCTCCACAGTTTATTGTGGTCCATACAGTCAAAGGCTTTGGCATAGTCAATAAAGCAGAAATAGATGTTTTTCTGGAAATTTCTTGCTGTTTCGATGACCCAGTGGATGTTGGCAATTTGCTCTCTGGTTCCTCTGCCTTTTCTAAAACCAGCTTGAACATCAGGAAGTTCACGGTTCACGTATTGCTGAAGCCTGGCTTGGAGAATTTTGAGCATTACTTTACTAGCGTGTGAGATGAGTGCAATTGTGCAGTAGTTTGAGCATTCTTTGGCATTGCCTTTTTTGGAGATTGGATTGAAAACTGACCTTTTCCAGTCCTGTGGCCACTGCTGAGTTTTCCAAATTTGCTGGCATATTGAGTGCAGCACTTTCACAGCATCATCTTTCAGCATTTGAAATAGCTCAACTGGAATTTCATCACCTCCACTAGCTTTGTTCATAGTGATGCTTCCTAAGGCCCACTTGACTTCGCATTCCAGGATGTCTGACTCTAGATGAGTGATCACACCATCATGATTATCTGGGTCGTAAGGATCTTTTCTGTACAGTTCTTCTGTGTATTCTTGCCACCTCTTCTTAATATCTTCTGCTTCTGTTAGGTCCGTATCATTTCTGTCCTTTATTGAGCCCATCTTTGCATGAAATATTCCCTTTTTATCTCTAATTTTCTTGAAGAGATCTCTAGTCTTTCCCATTCTATTGTTTCCTCTATTTCTTTGCATTGATCATTGAGGAAGGCTTTCTTATCTCTCCTTGCTATTCTTTGGAATTCTGCATTCAGATGCTTATATCTTTCTTTTTCTCCTTTGCTTTTCACTTCTCTTCTTTTCACAGCTATTTGTAAGGCTTCCTCAGACAACCATTCTGCCTCTTTGCATTTCTTTTTCTTAGGGATGGTCTTGACTCCTGTCTCCTATACAATGTCATGAACCTCCATCCATAGTTCATCAGGCACTCTGTCTATTAAACCAAATATTTATGGCAATTGATTAGTAGTTTTAATAAGTTCAGTAAAACAAAAAGTAGAAACATTAGACTTAAAAGAAACTCCTAGAAGGGACTGACTAACCACTCTAGTATTCTTGCCTGGAGAATTCCATGGATAGAGGAGCCTGGTGGGCTACTGTCCATGGAATTGCAAAGAGTCAGACACAACTGAGTGACTGACACTTTCAAACTATGGGCTGAATTGTATCCCTTCTCCCCCAACTCTGCAAATCCATATGTTGAAGCTCTCACCCTCAATACCTCAAAATGGAGCTATATTTCAACTTAAGGATTTTTTAAAGATATGATTTTGTTAGAATATGGTCTTCAGAAATGAAAGTGTTAGTCACTCAGTCATGTCTGACTCTTTGCAACCCCATGGACTGTCACCAGGCTCCTCGGTCCATGAAATTTTTCAGGCAAGAATGCTTGAGTGGGTTGCAATTTCCTACACCAGGTGATCTTCCTGACCAAGGGATCAAGTCTCCTGCATCTTTTGCATTGGCAGATGAATTCTTTACCACTGCACCACTTGGGAAGCCCAATTTGGTATTACTGATATCCTTATAAGGAGAAATTTGGACAGAGACACATACAAAAGTAAGACCGTCTGAAGACACAGCAATAAGGCAGTTATCTGCATGCCAGATAACTCCTAAGAAACCAAGCTATAGATACCTTGATTTTGGACTTCTGGTCTCCAGAACTGTGAAGAAATTAATTTCTGTTGTTTAAGCCACTCACTATGTAGTATTTTGTTATGACAGTCCCAGCAAACTAGTGTAGCTATGGATTTCAGTCATAATATGATTCCCACCATACACATCCCCTTAATATGAATAGTTGCCTGGATTCTTTTTTAAAAAGCACCTGAGGACTTCCCTGGTAGTCCAGTAGTTTAGAATCTGCTGGCCAATGCAGGGACACAGGTTGGATCCCTGGTCCAGGAAGATTCTACATGCCTTGGGGCAACTGAGCCCGAGAACTGAGCCACAACCACTGAGCCCATGTGCTCTACAGCCCATGCTCCACACAAAGAGGAGCCACCACAATGAGAAGCCCATGACCACAGCTAGAGAGTCAGCCCTGCTCACCATAACTGGAGAAAGCCCCCAGATGCAACAAAGACCCAGCACAGCCAAAAATAAATAATTGTTTTTAAGAAAAGACACTTGGACAAGAGTAATTATGATTTTGGAGACACTGGTTTTGTGACCCGTTGATTGGGCCAGAAATGGGACTCATGATACTGAAGGGTCAAACTGAGCAATACTCCTCCCCTTTGAATGGAATTGGAACAGGTACCCTTGGCTACAATCGGGGTGACAAGTAGTCAAGATACTTTCTGATATAAAAATAATAGATTACCTCTGTCTAGACTGAAATCTATACTAATTTCTAATTGCTCTTTGTGTAATAAATATTGGGGTTAAATCAGAACACATGGTTCTCATAAATCCTGTCCTGCCTGACTTACCCACACCCGCTCGTCCCTAAATTCTAGGCCTCTCCAAGCACCTCTTCCTTGTCTGAATGAGGAACAAGGAGTGTGTGTTCAACTGAGACCTCACAAACTGTGATCACATTTTCTTTACATCCACTGTGGCCTCGTGCTACTAGAATATTTTATGGTTCTTGATGACTGATAGCAAGGTCATTATAAGGATTCTGACAGCTCTGCAGTCAGTGAACACCCCGGTGCTTTTTCACCTCAAGTTCAGTTTCTGTCTCTTATGCAAGAACTGTCTGAACTGAGTAATGAGACCAAGCCATTCCCTAAAACAAAACCTATTGCAAGGAAACTCCACCATGGTATTCAATATTTTATGTATTCCAAAACTATTGTCTCTTCATAGTGACAAATAGTCTGGGATGTCTCCATTTAAATTCTAAGAACGTCTGGATTTTATTGTGAGTTATGACCTTTCAGAGGCTTTCTCTCACTTGGAAATTTTTTTTCTACTCATTGTTTTTGCTTACTTTCTTGGAAGAACAAGTATAAAACCTCAATGATCTCAGCTGTCTGTATCGTTGAAAATAGCCCCTCAGGCTTAGGATTCCCTCTGACTCGATATTTAGACATTTTAGAGATTTTGCTACTCCTGTTGCTAGGTTATTGTCAGGAAAATGTTGTATGTGCTTTGAGTGAGTATTTCACGCAAAGGGGCTGTCAGATATTGAAAAGGAGAGAGAGCTACAAATTCACTGAGCACAGTTTGATGCCTGTTTTGTGCTTGCTTGTTAATAAGTCACAGTTTGCACAGTGGAATTCTGTCTGCGACTTTATCTTTTAACATGCTACCTGGTAGAAGGTGATTGGGATAATCTATAACTCTCATCTCCCAGCCGTTGAAGGGCACTGACAGCATTGTGGGGGTGGTGACAGGAGGTGATAGAGGTGGGAAGGAAGGAGAGAGGGAAGGAGAGAAAGAATACGGGGTGGATGAACCATTAAGTTTCCCTGTAACAGTCAAAATGCTTAGCAAACTCAAATAAGTCCTATTTTGGAGAGCTGGGAAAGTACCAGGGGACTGCGTTTTCTTTCACAGTTTATGAGGGAGCAAAGGAAGGCAGGATAGATATTCACAGGGACTGGTAAGAAAGACTCAATAAATCTCTTTCCAGGGCCTGTAAGGTAAGGTGAAGTCGCTCAGTCGTATCTGACTCTTTGTGACCCCATGTACTATAACCTACTAGGCTTCTCCGTCCATGGGATTCTCCAGGCAAGAATACTTGAGCGGATTGCCATTTCCTTCTCCAGGGGATCTTCCCAACCCAGGGATTGAACCCGGGTCTCCTGCATTGGAGGCAGATGCTTTAACCTCTGAGCCACCAGGCCTGTAACAGAGAGGAATGAGGAAGAGATTACCCCGGGCTCACATAACGCCCTTAAGGACTCAGGTTGGTGGGGCATCATTGTCCTGCTGTGTTCCTCCTCCCTAGCTGTCCTGCCATCAGCTCTCACTCTTTACCACTGAAATCTCATCTAGGGACTTCCCCAGTGGTCCAGTGGTTAAGACTCTGCCCTCCAATTCAGCAGGTATGGGTTTGATCCCCAGTCAGGCAACCCACTCCAGTACTCTTGCCTGGAAAATTCCATGGACTGAGAGCTCCTCAGAGCCTGGTTGGCTACAGTCCACGGGATCGCAAAGAGTCAGACACGACTGAGTGACTTGACTTGACTTCAGAGAACTAAGATCCCATCTGCCTCTAGGGTGTGACCCAAAAATAAATAGATAAATAACTTAGACAAAAATTTTAAAAACTCTCATCTATATTCTTGAACATTTATTTGGGCAACTCTATTTCTACTCCTTTTAATTCAACACTCTCAATTTCCTGAACTAAATTTAAGTTATTCCTATCACTCTTATATTCACAATATTCTAAGATTTTAGCAGTTTGTTCTATAAATGTGGAAGTTGACATATACATTATGATTTCCTTCTGCTTTATTGTGTTTCCTGCATGCCCATGGTATACATATGTTCTGTAAACAGCAAGGCTTAGTAAGTGCTCTTGCTTCATTCTTCAGGGAGGCTTTTTCTTGGACTACATAGTTTTCATTTAGTTAACTCCCAGAATAAGAACAGCAACATACAAGTCCGTGCTGGGAATACCCACCAAGTGATGGACTCAGGACCTGCTGGAGGGGTGGCCAGGGCTCTGTTAATACCTAAATCAAAAAGGAGCTTGAAATCTGGTAGGAACAGGCACATTTATTTTCTAGTTAGAGTCAAAAGTGGGAATTCATGATTCTTTGACTTGCTACATTACAAGAGCACCACTAAAACATGGTTTTCACACTCTCAGAAATGCATGGAATATGAGTCCCTAACAGATCCTTTCCCACTCCAGTACTCTTGCCTGGAAAATCCCATGGATGGAGGAGCCTGGTGGGCTGCAGTCCATGGGATAGCAAAGAGTCAGACACGACTGAGCAACTTTACTTTCACTTTTCACTTTCATGCACTGGAGAAGGAAATGGCAACCCACTGGAGAATCCCAGGAACAGCGGAGCATGGTGGGCTGCCATCTATGGGGTCGCACAGAGTCGGACACGACTGAAGTGACTTAGCAGCAGCAACAGATCCTTTTGAAAAACAGCACCATGAGATGATTTTTATACCCTTCACACTTCCTGGTGTGTTTTAATGTCTCTGGCTTCTCCTTAAACAATTACAAGTACCTGTTGGGGTAGATACAGTGAGCAAAAAGAATGCAAGATCTTGAAATTTACCATTTGCCAATTAATTTTTTTGGGGGGTTGAGTTTACTGATGCTGACTCTCTAAGAAAAATTTTACAAGAAAGTAACCAGCTTGAATCTTTTTTTCACATAAATTTCTACAATTGTAGCTGAGTTTTATGGGAGTTTTTTTGTTCATTCATATATGCATGAACAGAGTTCAGCAGTTATGCGGTTAAGTGAAAGTGAAAGTTGCTCAGTCGTGTCCACCTCTTTGCGACCCCATGGACTATAGTGTCCCTGGAATTCTCCAGGCCAGAATACTGGAGTGGATAGCTGTTCCCTTCTCCAGGAGATCTTTCTAACCCAGGGATTGAACTCATTTATGCTGATAAAGGAAATAAAAATTATATATCTACTTAGAAGTGAACTTTAAAATAGAGAAACAAAAGTTGTTAAATTCACATTTGAATTCCAACACATGTTGTAAGTGGTGAGAATTCTTACTGTTGTTCATTTGTCTAGTTATATATTGTTCACTTGCTGTTGTTTAGTTACTAAGTTGTGTCCGACTCTTTTGTGACCACATGGACTACAGCCCGGCAGGCTCCTCAGTCCATGGGAGGAGAATGCTGGAATGGGTTGCCATTTTCTTCTCCAGGGGATCTTCCTGACCTAGGGATCAAACCCCCATCTCCTGTATTGGCAGCTGGGTTCTTTACCACTGAGCCACCAGGGAAGCCCATCATTCATTTAACTAAGCCCAATATCCAGAGATTTACATTTGTATTCCAAGGGGAGATTATATTACAAATGAAATTACTGTACTACAAAATAGTAGCTTTTTATGTGCACATATATACACATACATACACTAAACAAGAACAAAAACTGTTTCATCTATGTATAAGGTAACTAATTATTGTTTCAAGGTATTGTGAGGGTGTTATTTAATTTTCTATTACATCATGAAACAATAATTTACAGTTTTCAAGTAATTTATTTCATCTAAATGATCAAATTTGTTGGCAAGAATTCTATCATAATTTTTCTTTACTATTCTTTTCATATCAGTTATTTTCTAGTGAACACCATTCTTTCATGCTTATTATTGATATTTTTTGTCCTTTCTTTTTCCTTGATCAATTGAATTGGGAGTTATCAATTTGTTATTCACTTCAGTTCAGCTCAGTTCAGTTCAGCCACTCAGTCGTGTCTGACTCTTTGCCACCCCATGAATCGCAGCACGCCAGGCCTCCCTGTCCATCACTGACTCCTGGAGTTCACTCAGACTCACGCCCATTGAGTCAGTGATGCCATCCAGCCATCTCATCCTCGGTTGTCCCCTTCTCCTCCTGCCCCCAATCCCTCCCAGCAACAGAGTCCTTTCCAATGAGTCAACTCTTCTCATGAGGTGGCCAAAGTACCGGAGTTTCAGCTTTAGCATCGTTCCTTCCAAAGAAATCCCAGGGCTGATCTCCTTCAGAATGGACTGGTTGGATCTCCTTACAGTCCAAGGGACTCTCAAGAGTCTTCTCCAACACCACAGTTCAAAAGCATCAATTCTTCGGCGCTCAGCCTTCTTCACAGTCCAACTCTCACATCCATACATGACCACAGGAAAAACCATAGCCTTGACTAGACGGACCTTAATTGGCAAAGTAATGTCTCTGCTTTTGAATATGCTATCTAGGTTGGTCATAACTTTTCTTCCAAGGAGTGTCTTTTAATTTCATGGCTGCAATCACCATTTGCCGTGATTTTGGAGCCCAAAAAAATAAAGTCTGACACTGTTTCCCCTGTTTCCCCATCTATTTGCCATGAAGTGATGGGACCAGATGCCATGATCTTCGTTTTCTGAATGCTGAGCTTTAAGCCAACGTTTTCACTCTCCTCTTTCACTTTCATCAAGAGGAGTTTTAGCTCCTCTTCACTTTCTGCCATAAGGGTGGTGTCATCTGCACATGTGAGGTTATTGATATTTCTCCCAGCAATCCTGATTGCAGCTTGTGTTTCTTCCAGCCCAGCATTTCTCATGATGTACTCTGCATCTAAGTTAAATAAGTGGGGTGACAATATACAGCCTTGACGTACTCCTTTTCCTAATTGAAACCAGTCTGTTGTTCCATGTCCAGTTCTAACTGTTGCTTCTTGACCTGCATACAGATTTCTCAAGAGGCAGGTTAGGTGGTCTGGTATTCCCATCTCTTTAGGAATTTTCCACAGTTAGAGAACCTATTTTTTGTTGTGCTAATTTCTCTATTGCTTGTCAGTTGTTTATTCTATTTATTCATATGCATATTTTTTACAATTACTTTCCTTTTCTTACCCTAGGTTTAATTTACTGTTTTTTCCAGATTCTTAGGGTTAAAGATTTGATCATTTATTCTAAAACTTTCTTTTTTTTCAAATAAGCAGTTAAAGTTTAATGTGTCTTCTAAACATTTTTTTAATCAGCATCATACAAATTTTAATATTATATATTTTCCTTACCATTCAGTTAAAAATATTTTATGGTCCCCCTTATAATTCTTCTTTGACACATGAGTTGTTTGGAAGTGTGTATTTACTTTCCAAATGTTTGGCATTTCCTCTAGATTATTGATTTCTAGAATAATTCCATTGTGGCCAAGGAATATACTCTGTATAATTTTATTAGCTTTTAAAAATGTATTGAGATTTATTTTATGACATACTATATAGTCTTGATTTATGTAACATGTGTACTTGAAAAGAATGTGTATTCTTCCATTGTTAGCTGTGGTCTTCTATAAATATCAATTCTGTTGAAGTAGTTGATAGTTGTATTTTAAAAATCTTATGTCTTTGCTGATTTTCTGTGAAATTGTTCAATCAATTATGAAAAGAGTTTATTTAATCTCCAACTGTGATGTGAATTTGTCTGTCTCCCTTCAGTTCTACTTTTATCCTACCTATTTTGGTGCTCTGTTATTAGGGTCATACACATTGATGATTTTCACATCTTCCTGATGAATTGACACTAATATGTCTTATTCATTTGTTAATAATCTTTGTCTGAGGTTTATTTTATGATATTAATTTAGGCACTGGCTTTCTTATGCTTGCTTGCATGGCATGTCTTTATCCACTCAATTTACTTTCAACCTATCAGTATTTTATAAGTCTTATCTCCTGTAGGCAGTATGCAGTTGAATCTTACACTTTTAATCAGTACTCAGTAAGTTTCTTTTTCCTTTTATCATTATTTGGCTTCATTCATGTTTCCTTAGTCTTTCTTGGTCCCTCAACTCTCTATACTAAAGGTCCTAATATTTAAAGTCAGTATTCCTAAACAGTCCTTTATGCACACTCTTGAATGAGAGCATTGTAGTTGCCACTTTATGACCCTTTCCAACAATATCAAAACTTTCATAAGATGCATAAATCAAGATTGACTTACAGATTCCTAGGAATAGTTCAACTAAACCTAAATAGTTGAACTCTCTCAAACTACCGCACAATAGCACTCATCTCACATGCTAGTAAAGTAATGCTCAAAATTCTCCAAGCCAGGCTTCAGCAATACGTGAACCGTGAACTTCCTGATGTTCAAGCTGGTTTTAGAAAAGGCAGAGGAACCAGAGATCAAACTGCCAACATCCGCTGGATCATGGAAAAAGCAAGAGAGTTCCAGGAAAACATCTATTTCTGCTTTATTGACTATGCCAAAGCCTTTGACTGTGTGCATCACAAGGAACTGTGGAAAATTCTGAAAGAGATGGGAATACCAGACCACCTAACCTGCCTCTTGAGAAGTCTGTATGCAGGCCAGGAAGCAACAGTTAGAATTGGACATAGAACACCAGACTGGCTCCAAATAGGAAACGGAGTACGTCAAGGCTGTATATTGTCACCCTGCTTATTTAAATTATATGCAGAATACATCATGAGAAATGCTGAACTGGAAGAAACACAAGCTGGAATCAAGATTGCCGGAAGAAATATCAATAACCCAGATATACAGATGACACCACCCTTATGGCAGAAAGTGAAGAGGAGTTAAAAAGCCTCTTGATGAAAGTGAAAGAGGAGAGTGAAAACGTTGGCTTAAAGCTCAGCATTCAGAAAACCAAGATCATGGCATCTGGTCCCATCACTCCATGGGAAATAGATGGGGCAACAGGGGAAACAGTGTCAGACTTTATTTTTTTGGGCTCCAAAATCACTGCAGATGGTGATTGCAGCCATGAAATTAAAAGACGCTTACTCCTTGGAAGAAAAGTTATGACCAACCTAGATAGTATATTCAAAAGCAGAGACATTTCTTTGCTGACTAAGGTCCGTCTAGTCAAGGCTATGGTTTTTCCTGTGGTCAAGTATGGATGTGAGAGTTGGACTGTGAAGAAAGCTGAGCACTGAAGAATTGATGCTTTTGAACTGTGGTGTTGGAGAAGACTCTTGAGAGTCCCTTGGACTGCAAGGAGATCCAATCAGTCCATTCTGAAGGAGATCAACCCTGGGATTTCTTTGGAAGGAATGATGCTAAAGCTGAAACTCCAGTACTTTGGCCACCTCATGTGAAGAGTTGACTCATTGGAAAAGACTCTGATGCTGGGAGGGATTGGGGGCAGGAGGAGAAGGGGACAACCCAGGATGAGATGGCTGGATGGCATCACTGACTCGATGGATGGGAGTCTGAGTGAACTCTGGGAGTTGGTGATGGACAGGGAGGCCTGGCGTGCTGCGATTCATGAGGTGGCAAAGAGTCAGACACGACTGAGCGACTGAACTGAACTGAACTGAACTGACCTGAGCTGAAACCTAAGTTCAACTCCTTGCACTTGTTACATTTTATTATAAAGGATATGTTCTTACTTTAGCACATAGATAGGGCAATGCTTGCATGCCTGTTCTATTAGAGGTTCTGATCAGGGCTATAGTTTTGTTGCCCTCTTAAGACTTCCCTGTTGACACAGACAGTAAAAATGTCTGCCTACAATGCAGGAAACCCGGGTTCAATCCCTGGATCCGGAAGACCCCCTGGAAAAGGAAATAGCAACCCACTCCAGTACTCTCACCTGAAAAATCCCAAGGACGGAGGAGCCTAGTAGGCTATAGTCCATGGGGTCGCTAAGAGTCGGACACGACTGAGCGACATCACTTCACTTTAGTTATAGCACAATATTCATCTGAGAACATTTTCTTTTAATTCAGGATCCTGCTCTGGGTTCTAAGTGAGAACCCAAGACCTCGCTCTTCAAATGTAGACGCAACTGTTTCATCCTAAAGGCTCTTCTTTTTCTTCCCTTGCTGACACACAACTAACACTTTTCAATCCACTCCCATTCTCTAAGAACATTCTTGTCACTTGGATGTTCCCTTTTTAAAAAGACCTCTGTACTCTGTGTATCCATGAAAATTACAGTGTCTCTCTCTGTCTCTGAAAGAAAACCAGTATCAAAGGAACCTGTTGTTGATGCTGAAATTCATCAGGACAGTTGATTAATTTTCTTATTTTGTTTTCTCTTTTTAAACAATTCTATCTATGACTATATGAAGTGTCCCTTGATCCTAATAACTTATTCAAAAAATATTTAATGTGTGGCTGCTGTGTGTTAGACAGTTTTAGGTACTGGGAATATAGAGATGAATGAGGCAGAAGTCTTGATGTCAAATTTAGTTTCTGGTAATCAGAGACTAACTGTAAACAAGTCAACATAAAAAAAAGAAGATAATTTCAAATAGGAGTAAATGCCTAGAAAGTTGTTGAGTCTGATGAGAAAAAGGGCTAGAGAGGAAGCAAAAAGTTCAGAAAATTGCAAGGTTTCTATTCCTCTCCCAGACAAAGCCAAGATGGGAGTGTTGGAGATGATAGGATCCTAGAAAGATCTAGGAGAATAAAAAGAGGACCATGTGTCCCCTTCCTGGATACAGCACATGAACAATTTCCCCCTGGCTCTAGACATCTTAGGAGCAAAAGAAATAGTGACTTGTAATGTCCATGCAGCTCGTCTGAGACATCCCCACAGAGTCCTGGGATCCCCAGATAAACACAGAAATACAGAGTGAGGCATGATTATGGTATAAATTATTGATAGGCCAAAGAGACTTTATAATTGCAGTATGAATCTTGACTTGAGAGATCTCTTTTTCTGCTTTAGAATATTAGTTTTAGTCTCAGTTGGTATGGTCAAGGAAACAACTCCAATGTCCATTAAAAAATTTACTCCTACATTTTTTCATAGCATTGAAATATAGTGGGAAAAGAGAATAAAAACACTGAAGAATTAAAAGTAACCCTACATATAACTAAAAGCAAGAATTGCCCAATTAAACTTAAGCTCACATAGAAATGCACGTGAAATTTACTTTCATAAAGCCAGTTTCCTGCATCCTTTCCATGACTTTCACACAGAAAAATACTTGTTTTTATTTTCAGTTCCCTTTAGATTTGCACAAAGCTTTGAAGCATGGACATTTACAACCACCCCCACACTCCCACCTAGATAATCAACATTTATGTATACTTGATTAACTCAGGGATATCCAAGGGTGGATAATTGCTTGTGGATTCACAGTTAAACTGAGTTTCTTTGATGTTGAAGCTTAAATACAATTACTGGCGTGAGGCCCATGGCAGAGGACTGGGAAAGCACAGCGCCTGCACTCTGGTAGCACCAAATCACTGTCATATACTCTCTCTTCTCACTTGATTCTCCAGACTTGGAAATTAATTTTTTTGGAAGTCTGATGAGGTTTAAAAATGCACAGAAAAACTATTTCAGAAAAATCATCAAATATATATATGTTCCATGGACCTAAATATGCCTATGCATCTTTTACTCACTCTATTTCAGAAGCAAGAAGGGTTTTTAAAACATATTTAGTCTGCTTTTTAACCTATAAGCTTATTATTTTTATGGCTAGCAACTGCTTTCCTATATAGTCACAATTTTTATTGCACGTATTTCAAAATTGTAATTCTGGAAATACTCAGATATCAGCTTCTAAACATACTTTTTTGAAAAAATGAAAAAAGGCTTCAAGGTACACTTTGACACCTTTGAGAGACAAGTCTGCCTGGCTCATGACACTGGCCCCCTGTAGGGGACTGGCAGCAGATTCTGTCATGGTGAAAACAGATGCCTGCCTGTGGCAGAGTTCATGATCAATTACTGGGAGCAGTCAGTGGACCCAGTATCAGAATCAGCCTATGAGAAATGCAAATGAAATTTAGGTATGACTGCAAGCCCTTTGCCACTAGGAGCTTAAGTATAGTGTGTTTAGTCTTCCAACAAGTTTGTGACCTGGCAACGTCTGAACCCTATCTCTAGATTTCATTGGCTTTCCCATGACTTGTGTTCTCGCAGCTTCTTCTGCCTCCAGGTCCTGGCACATCATGTTGATTCAGATGTCAAATAGACCACTGTACTCTGCGTTAAAACCATTCCTACATTTAATATGGATAACCAACAAGAACATACCGTATAGCATAGGGAACTCAACTCAATGTTACATGGCAGCCTGGATAGGAGAGGAGTTTGGGGGAGAATGGATACTTGTATATGTATGATTGAATCTCTTTGCTGTCCACCGGAATTTATCATAACATTATTAATCAGTTATACTCCAATACAAAATTTAAAAGTTTAAAAGGAAAAAAACATTCCTAGCAAGCATTTTACAAATGCAAAATGGTTATGCACAGATCACAAGAAGACAACCAGTATGACCACACGGACAGACCACACAGACTTCAATCTTCTCCTTCCATCCTTCTCTCACTTTTCTTCCTTCTCTTTTCTTTCAGGAATAAAGTAAATCATTCTTGGTCTCATATATAGCAACTCAGAAACCATTTCTATTGCTTGGGAACATCCTTGAGGCCTGACTCTCCATAGCAATGACTTATTAGAGTATGTCTTCCATGCAAATAATCTTTCCAAAAAAGAGCCTAAGGGAGGGGGGGTGAAATTTCCTACCTCATTATATAAATATGCTCTACACATCATCAAGTATTTACTGAGCCACTAGTGTCTTCCAGAAATATCCTACTGTGTACCTTTCCCTGATCTCAGTACTAGAAGGTAGTAGAGAAGAAGACAGGCAGGTGCTGACCTCACAAAGCTTATATTCTATGAGGGGACAGGGTGAGGGACAACCATTGCATACATGTACAAACACATGTACAAATATAGTGAGTTTTACATAGTGATCACTACTGTCAGACAACAATAGTGTGTAGTGGATAGGAGAGTACGTGTGCCGTTTTGGCTACCATAGATTGTGGAGAATGCCGAAAGCCTTTTCAGAGAAGGTGAGATTTCCTTTGAGATGTGAATGTTGAGAAGACAGTCACACAAAGTTCTTGGAAGGGGACACTGCAAAAAGAAAAGACACCTAGTGTAAAGGTCCTGTAAAAGGAGCAGGTATGTCACAGTTAAAGGATGAAGAGAAGACCCTTCTGGCTGGATAGTAATGAGCTGGGGAATGAAGAGTTAACAGATCAAGGGGAGAGAGTCAGGGGCTAGAAAATAAAGAGTCTTCTGAATCATAGCAAGGAGCTTGAGTTAATGCTCAAATTATAATGAAAAAGCCACTGGAAGATATTGAGGACAGAAAACACATGATATAATTATTTTTTTTAATCAATTCAGTAGCTTTGTGGGAAAAAAATATACAAATGCATACTGGAAATTTGCTGAGAGTAGATTTCGAGTATTCTCACCACACATACAGACACTCAGAATGGTGTGAGGAGATAGATAAGTTAATTAGTTTGACTGTAGTAATTTTTTCAGTTTTGTCCCCAGTCACTCAGTCATATCCGACTCTTTGCTACTCCATACCCTGAGCCCACCAAGCTCCTCTGTCAATGGGATTCTCCAGGCAAAAATACTGGAGTGGGTTGCCATTTTCTACTCCAGGAGATCTTCCCAACCCAGGGCTTGAACTCAAGTCTCCTGTGTCTCCTGCATTGGCAGCTGATTTTTTTTTTACCACTGATGAATATCAAAACATCATGTTGCAGATGTAAAATATATATAAATGCATTTTTAACTTTCTAATTAAAAATAAAATAAAATTTTACTTTCTCATAAAAAGGAAGGGCTTCCCCGGTGGTTCAGCTGGTTAAGAATCTGCCTGCAATGTGGGACACCTGGGTTTGATCCCTGGGTTGGGAAGATCCCCTGGAGAAGGGAACAGCTACCCACTCCAGTATTCTAGCCTGGAGAATTCCATGGACTAGTCCATGAGGTTGCAAAGATTCAGACACAACTGAGCAACTTTCACTTTCATAAAAAAGAAAGACTAAAGGGAGTGAGATAGAACCCAAGAGATCTGGGGGCAGCTGCAGGATTCCCTGGTCAGGGATGGTAACAGCAGAATTAGTAAGAAGTGGTCAGTATGGGTCATCCTTTTGAGATGGGTCCTAAGGCGCTTGCTAATGGATTGCCCGGTGGTGAGAGAATGAACAGTGGAGAAGGAGGCACAGATATAAGCTCAGGCTTGTTCTGATGCAGTCTGTGTTCTTCCTTCCTGTATGTATTTCATGTTTCATGTTGTTCCTGCATTGTGATGACCAGAGTTGTTGCTTTCTTGCTCTACGGATATATTGCTACTTGCTCAACTTTCTCGTGAAGAACCATCTTCTTCCACTGTGTTTCTAAGCATGCTTATTTTTCTCCCAATTCTTTGTAAAATTCTTCCTAACAATTTCTTATTATTCTCCATGTACTTTTTTGATGTGTGAAGTTATAGTCCAAACCTCTTTGTAGAAAAGGAATATCCATTTCTGTGCCCCATCAGAAAATGGACCTGCAACATGAACGGAAACACTGACGCTGTCTGGCAAGACTGCCTAAAAGGCTGGCCTCCCTGGCCTCCAGGCCTTGGGCTTAGCTATTTAATCCTTTCCTGTCTCTGTAGTGTAACTAGTCATATGAAATACATTGAAAGGTATTCTGGATAGTGAGGTTAGATGTATAACACAGAGGACACAGACATATGTGTATGCATGTGTATGTATTTATACGTGCTCAGAATTAGGCTGCTATTTCTGTCTCCAAGTTGCAAAGTCCCCTCTTTAGATAGCTGTAATTTTTATTATTAAAAAAGTACAAAACTGAATGAGTCTGGTTTGCTTGTGGAATAGTAAGCTGAGGATGGTTTAATCTAGTTGCTGGTCATACAGACTGTGTGGTGTCTCAGGAAAGGAGCTAGGGACTAACATTGATTAAGCACCTGGACATGTCAGGAGCATCACAATGTCCTTTTTGTTGAAATATAGTTGACATACAATGTTATGTTCATTTCAGGTATATTTGCATATATTAAATGATCACCACTATAAGTCTGGTAGCCATCAGCCCCCATACAAAATTTTTACAATATTATTGACCATGTTTCTCCTTTTCTGTTCCATTGATCTGTGTGTCTGCTTTTGGTTTTGGTTAATGTAGCTTTGTAGTGTAGTTTGAAATCCAGAAACATGATACTTCCAGCTTTGTTCTTGTTTCTCAAGATTGTTTTGGCTATTCAGGGTCTTCCATGTTTGCATACAAATTTTACAATTATTTTTTTCTAGTTCTGTGAAAAGTGCCATTGGGAATTTTGATAGGGATTGCTTTGACTCTGTTGATTGCCTTGGGTAGTATGGACATTTTAATAATATTCTTCCAGTATATCTTTCTATTTGCTTCTGTAGTCTTTATCTTTTTTATCAATGTCTTATCATCTTCTGCTTCCTTGTTAGATTTGCTCCTAGGCATTTTTTTTTTTTATGCAGTTGTAAAAAAGAATTTTTCTCAATGTCTCTTTATTATAGTTTGTTAGTGTATAGACACACATGTTTCTGTATGTTAATTTTCTGCCCTATAATTTTAATGAATCCATTTTTTAGTTCTAATGGTTTTTTGGTGCTGTCTTTAAGGCTTTCTGTAAACAAAATCACGTCATCTGCAAAGAATGACAGTTTTACTTCTTTTTCACTTTCAGTAACTTTTACAACTTGTGTCTTTTTTAAAAAAATGCACATAAAAATATAATGTGAATATTAATTTTTCCACAGAAGAAGTATGTATCTATCTATATCTATATGTCTAAAAATACATCTTAACTGTCATATAGAATTTTGTTTAGAAATATAAGTCATGTATCTGTTCACTCCTGGTGAGCATTTAGATTGTTTCTTCTTTTTTCCTTCTATTTTGCAATTATAAACATAACTGCAATGGCTAGCTTTCTTTAGTTTCCTTGAGGATAAATGCAAGAAACCTTCTAGAATATAGGTCTATACTTAGCATTACACGTCAGTGTTTTATGAGATATTGCGAAACTGCTCTCCAAAATGGTTGTTCCAATTATGTTTCCATAGCCATGTATAGTGTTCCCATTTCTTTGCATCCTTACCAGCACATTAATGTTCTTGGCAATTGATGACTAGAAATTGTATCTTCTTGTTTGAATTTTCATTTTTCAAATAGCCAAGGATTTTGTCAGAGCATTTTGGGTTCCTCTTATGAGTATTACCTGTTCATATGCTTCACCCACTTTCAAATGGGGTTACTTTTCTTTTTCAAGTGGATTTTTGATGGTTTACTAAAATATTCTGCATGAGAATTTGGTTATCTTCTTCCTTTTATGCCCTCTACCTTCAACTTTATGTGTTTTTGTTGAGCATACATTTAAAATTTTTTTACATACATGCATCACTATGAAGAAAGCTAGTGGAGGTGATGGAATTCCAGTGGAGGTATTTCAAATGCTGAAAGATGATGCTGTGAAAGTGCTGCACTCAATATGCCAGCAAATTTGGAAAACTAAGCAGTGGCCACAGGACTGGAAAAAGTCAGTTTTCATTCTAATCTCAAAGAAAGGCAATGCCAAAGAATGCTCAAACTACCGCACAATTGCACTCATCTCATACGCTAGTAAAGTAATGCTCAAAATTCTACAAGACAGGCTTCAGCAATATGTGAACTGTGAACTTCGATACTCAAGCTGATTTTAGCAAAGGCAGAGGAACCAGAGATCAAATTGCCAACATCCGCTGGATCATGGAAAAAGCAAGAGAGTTCCAGAAAAACATCTATTTCTGCTTTATTGACTATGCCAAAGCCTTTGACTGTGTGGATCACAATAAACTGTGTAAAATTCTTCAAGAGATGGGAATACCAGACCACCTGACCTGCCTCTTGAGAAATCTGTATGCAGGTCAGGAAGTAACAGTTAGAACTGGACATGGAACAACAGACTGTTTCCAAATAGAAAAGGAGTACGTCAAGGCTGTATACTGTCAGCCTGCTTATTTAACTTCTATGCAGAGTACATCATGAGAAACCCTGGGCTGGAAGAAGCACAAGCTGGAATCAAGATTGCCGGGAGAAATATCAATAACCTCAGATATGCAGATGATACCACCCTTATGGAAGAAAATGAAGAGGAACTAAAGAGCCTCTTGATGAAAGTAAAAGAGGAAAGTGAAAAAGTTGGCTTAAAGCTCAACATTCAGAAAACGAAGATCATGGCATCTGGTCCCATCACTTCATGGGAAATAGATGGGGAAACAGTGGAAACAGTGTCAGACTTTGTTTTCTGGGGCTCCAAAATCACTGCAGATGGTGACTGTAGCCATGAAATTAAAAGACACTTACTCCTTGGAAGGAAAGTTATGACCAACCTAGACAGCATATTCAAAAGCGCAGACATTACTTTGCCAACAAAGGTCCATCTAGTCAAGGCTATAGTTTTTCCAGTAGTCATGTATGGTTGTGAAAGTTGGACTGTGAAGAAAGCTGAGTGCTGAAGAACTGATGCTTTTGAACTGTGGTGTTAGAGAAGACTCTTGAGAGTCCCTTGGACCGCAAGGAGATCCAACCAGTCCATCCTAAAGGAGATCAGTCCTGGGTGTTCATTGGAAAGACTGATGCTAGAGCTAAGCTCCAATGCTTCGGCCACCTGATACGAAGAGTTGACTCATTGGAAAAGACCCTGATGCTGGGAGGGGTTGGGGGCAGGAGAAGAAGGGGATGACAGAGGATGAGATGGCTGGATGGCATCACTGACTCAAAGGACATGAGTCTGGGTAAACTCCGGGAGTTGGTGATGGACAGGGAGGCCTGGAGTGCTGCGATTCATGGGGTCACAAACAGTCAGACACGACTGAGCAACTGAACTGAACTGACCTGAAATGACTGAAAATTTATCAAGCATGTTTTATCATTTTTCTTTTTGCTTTTTATATGAGACAACCTTCCTTAACACCAGTGTTAACACATTTTTTCTATATTTGCTTCTAATGTTTAAAATTCTTATTTCAGAACATTTACTCCAGAGACTTGGTATCACTGCATTAAATCCAAAGACCAAACATCAGAGTCCTTCCTACATAATAATGTGGCTACATTGGCAGTTACAGAACGTCATTATTTTCTTAAAGAAATATTTTATAATGACGTTCTATAACTGCCAATGCAGCCACATTATTACGAAGGAAGGACACTGACGTTTGGTCTTTGGATTTAATGCAGTGATACCAAGTCACTGGAGTAAATGTTCTATAAGAGAGTTATTTTGAAAAGCAGCACAAGACAATAAATGGATATATTTCAGGGCAGACGGGTTTTAATTATGACTCTACTCCTGCACCATGTGACACTTTATTTGATCAACCCTGAGCCAAACAGAATAATAATACATATCTTATAAGTAGTTGGGAAGACTTGATGAAATGTTTTATGTAAACTACGTGAAGAGATTTTAAAATATTAGCTCCTTCCTTTATGATTTGTCTATGACTTGTGTCCAAAAAGAGAGAAACAATAAGGAAGACTGTAACATTGCTGAATTTCCTTTTATATACCACAGTACTAGGGGTACAAGTTCACTTGCACAGTTTCCATTTAATTGCTTATGTTTTGCAACTCTGGAAAATCAATTTCCTTAATAATTTGTGTTGTCTAGTTTAATCCCTCTTGAATTGCCTTCATATGGGTTGTCTTCCTGCATTTTCTTTTCCTATTACTGAGTTGTCCTCAGTTGTGTGATCTGATATCGCCTGTGCTATTCATGATGATGGCTTTAAAGAATTTTCCCCTGGCACATTTTTCTCTTTCATGGCTTAAATTGTCCCATAGCCCAGTGTTCCTCTTTTGCATGTCCCTGATCAGCAGGCACACTACATACTTGCTTGGGGTTGGAGGCAGGGGTAGGGAAATATGTACTGGAGGTTGCTGCTGCTGCTACTGCTACTGCTGCTGCTAAGTCACTTCAGTCATGTCCGACTCTGTTCAACCCCGTAGACGGCAGCCCACCAGGCTCCCCCATCCCTGGGATTCTCCAGGCAAGAACGCTGGAGTGGGTTGCCATTTTCTTCTCCAATGCATGAAAGTGAAAAGTGAAAGTGAAGTCACTCAATCGTATCCAACTCTTAGGGACCCCATGGACTGCAGCCTACCAGGCTCCTCCATCCATGGGATTTTCCAGGCAAGAGTACTGGAGTGGGGTGCCATTGCCTTCTCCAACTGGAGGTTGCAGACCTTAATTACTTAAAGGTCATGGGGAGCACTCAGCCCAGCAAACTCTGCCTTTTACAATTGGATTCCCAGCAGCTAACACAGTCAGCTGGTTAAACAGAATAAAATACACGCTTAGGTCAACCCAGGAAGGTTACCCCAACTTCCTGAGTCATCCGCATAATAAGTAAAGGCAAGAATAGTCCTGTGTAACCCATAGCACTGACATTATATGACTGTGTTGGTAATCCTACAGGGCTTACTGAAAAACCTAGCCCCAGGGAAGACTTCCCCACAGGAAACATAGGAAAAAAGGAAATACTCATTTCTTCTCCTCTTAACTGCAAATGCCTTTAAACACGTGTTTTTTCACTCAGCCTACCCATAACCAGTGCTGTCGTGAAACTGGCCCTTGCAGTTCTTATTACGATTGCCAGACACACCAGCAATAATCATCAGGAAATTTTGAAAGAGACAAGCTTTATTACCTATAAGTCCTAGAAATTACACAACACACATGGGACCACGCCGTGAGGTCAAGAGGGAGGGAGGGAAAGAGCGAGAGGGAGAAAGTGTGGGGCTGCAGAATGAACATAAGAGCCTAGGGTTCTGCTTTTATTGGGGTCAAGGTTGAGGGTACTGAGGCATTTGCAGGATCACTTTTTATTGGTGAATTTTAAATATAAGAGTAGGAATTTAGGGCTTCCCTGGTGGCTCAGTGGTAGAGAATCCACTTGCCAATGCAGGTGACGGAGGTTTGATCCCTAATCTGGGAAAATCCCACAGGCTGTAGGGCAACTAAGCCTGTGCACCACAGTGACTGAGCCTGTGCTGTTCCCACGCACTGCAAGCGAAACCCAAAGGCCCTAGAGCTGGTGCTCCGCAATAAGAAAATTGACTGCAATGAGGAGCTGAGCACTGCAGCTAGATTAGCCCCCACTCTCCGCGACTAGAGAAAAGCCCAAGCCGCAGCAAACACCCAGCACAGCCATAAGTAATCAATCAGTGCAGTTCAGTTTAGTCGCTCAGTCATGTCCAACTCTTTGCAACCCCATGGACAGCAGCACTCCAGGCTTCCCTGTCCATCACCAACTCCCAGAGCTTGCTCAAACTCATGTCCATCGAGTCGGTAATGCCATCCAACCATCTCATGCTCTGTTGTCCCCTTCTCCTCCTGCCTTCAAACTTTCCCAGCATCAGGGTCTTTTCTAAGGAGTCAGTTCTTCTCATCAGGTGGCCAGAATATTGGAGTTTCAGCTTCAGCATCAGTCCTTCCAATGAATATTCAGGACTGATTTCCTTTAGGATTAACTGGTTGGATCTCCTTGCAGTCCAAGGGACTCTCAAGAGTCTTCTCCAATACCATAGTTCAAAAGCATCAGTTCAAAATAAATAAAGAGTGGGAATTTAATGACTAGGAAGAGAAAAAACAAGCAGCCCAGCGGTCAGTTATCTGGAAACCAACCAAGATTTCGAAAACACAGAAGGGAGGAAAAGGGGCCTGGCTCTTTAACTATTCCTGTGGTTGGCAATGCATTTCTTCAATATAACCATATTTGAAAAAGATGCCTCATTGTAATGGATGTCTTGGTAATCAACACCTATGTCAGCCACTTGCAAAAAAAGAGAAAACCCAACTCTCAGGGCTTAAATTTACTCATTAATTCATTTATCCCTTCTTTCAAGGAACACACAATAAATACCATCATATGCCTGATCCTAGAGCTTTTAAAGTTAGAAAACTCTAGTATGTGTCCTGCAGAATCTTAGTGAGCAGGAAGGATAAACTAATACTTTAAAAGATGTGCGCTGGTGGCACAGAGAGGCAGCAGAGAGAAGGGAGATATTAGAACAACTTGGCAAAGGAGATGACTGTGGCATTGAACTTCAAGGGATGGGCAACTATGGAGGCAAGGGAGAACAGGATGGGGCAAAGGAATGTGGGAGAAAATTCATTCCCTTTTCACACTAACAAGGGGTCCACTTTGAGTAGAGACAAGAGGTCTCCCTTATTCAGGAGGGCAAGCTATGTGAACTTGGACTTGTCATCTCTGAATTTAGCATCACTGAACTCTAATTTCTTTACTTGTCAAGTGATGAAAGATTCAGGATTAAGCTAGCAGTGAAAGATAATATGATTGTAGTAACTGGAGCTATTTCTTGAGTACTTACTATGACAACTATCATGCTTTATATAGATTATCTCACTCAGTTATTAGACAAGAATGTTTTACTTTAAATATTATGGCTATCCATATTTTATTTGGGAGTTTGTTGATAGTAGAACATTCAGTTAACTCTGGCCAGTGGACAGTGGACCCTGGGCCACTAGGCTCTGAATAAATGTGATACACAGTCTTCCTATGGGGGTAAATAAGAGTACCCAGGGAATGTCAAATGAGGAGAGAAGCGGGCACAGGACCAGGTCCTGAGGATGTTCATTCTTTGTGACATGTAATAAAGCTCACAAAGGAAACTAAGAAGAGCAGAAAGGGAGACTGGAGAAGGTGAGAACAGATATTACCCGCTTCCAGATTTGTAGGAATAGACACTAAAATTCCTTTAAAAATTTGCACTAAAATTTTGCACCAAAATTTATCTTGCTATTGATGTCTACTCTCATATATCCCATTGCAGATTATAATCCCTATATAACTACCCAAAAGTAGAAGCTGGGTTTTTACATTTATTTAATTTTTGTTAAGATACGTTTAAATTTAAGTAGCCCCATGTTTCCAGTGACTATGATATTAGACAATGCAGCTTTAGAATGACAAGTAAAATATAATGCAAAGAGCTATAGCTAAAAAGATAATGGGAAAAATGGAATAAGAAAAAAATATTGATTATTTCAAAACAAAGGAAGGAAAATGAATTAAAAAATAAATAACAGATGGGGCAAATATAAATAAACAGCAAGTTAGCGAACTTAAATCCATATCAGAACTTCCATGGTAGTCCGTTGGTTAAGAATCCGCCTGCCAACGCAGGGGATGCGGGTTTGATTCCTGGTCTGGGAAGATCCCACGTGCGCAGAGCAGTTAAGCCCATGAGCTGCAACAGCTAAAGCCCACGCACCTGGAGCCTGTGCTCTGCAATGGAAGCTGCTGCAATGAGAAGCCCATGCACCTCAACTCCAGAAAGCCCTCTTGCAGTAGTGACGACCCAGCACAACCAAATATAAATGAGTAAACCTTTAGAAAGAAATAAATAAGAAACACAAGTAAAACTAAGACAACACAAATCACTATTAAATATTTTTTAATCCATATCAACAATTACATAATATCTATATAAATAAATTAAATGCTCTAATTAAAAATGGATATTGTCAGATGAGACTTTAAAAAAGACCCAATTATTTGCCATTTCAAGAGACATATTCTAAACATAAAGGTACAAATAGCTGAAAGTAAAGGATTCATAAAAACTATGTCATGGAAATAATAGCCATTAGAAAATTGGTGTGAATGTTGACTGAAACATTAAAAATATTTTTTAAAGAAAGCTGGTCTGGAACTATTAATATCAATCAAATGACTGCAAAAATGGTTTGACCAGAAAGACATAAGAATCCTATGTATATTACTCTAAAATCTGAATTTAAATATATGAAGCAAAATTAAAAGAACCAAAAAGTGAAACAGACAATCTACTATTATAGCTGGAAATTTTAATACAGGTCATTCTCCAATTTACGAGGAAGCCAACAAATGTCAGAAAGGATATTGATGTGAATCACACTGCTTGCCAACTTGGCCTCAACTGACAGTTTTGCACCATCATATTCAAAAACCACAAAATAAATATTTTGTGGTCGAACAAGACACATTAGCAAACATAGGCATATGCTGTATATAGAATGCCATATAAAACTGTATAAAGCATTCTCAATAAATTTCAAAGAACTAAAATCACACATATATGTTCTCTGATTACAATGAAATTAATTAGAAATTAACAACAAAAAGATAACTATAAAATCCAAAAATATTTGAAAGCTAAGTAACACATTCTAAATAATCCATGAGTCAACTTGAAAGCACAGTGGAAATTAGAGCATATTTTGAACTAAAATATAATGAAAGTATAGACTATCAGAATTTGTGAGATATAGCTAAACAATGATTTAGAGGAAATTTTCTATTTTTAAATGTATGTATTAGAAAAGGAGAAATTGTAATCAGTGGTAAAATTTGACCTCAAGAAGCTAAAACAAAGAGCAAATTAAACACAAAAAGGCAGAAAGAAGGAAATACTAAAGAACAGAAATTAATTAAATAGAGAAATGTCCACTAAGAGGAGAAGTAATAAAATTCTGGTATGTTCATACAGTTGGACACTAACAATGCATTAAGAACTATTGATAATTCTCAAAAATACTATTTGATTGAAATATATCTAGCACAAATGTTCTATGTATATGATATTCAAGACTGGGCTAAAGTATCATAATAGAAGTGACGCTAGAGGTTACATGTGGGAGTACTGACAGAAGAGGCACAGAGGAACTTTCTGGGTTGATGACACTGTTCTGCATCTCGTACTAGAAGAATGTTACAAAGGTCTCAGTTCAGTTCAGTTCAGTCACTTAGTTGTGTCCGACTCTTTGCAACCCCATGAATCGCAGCACGCCAGGCCTCCCTGTCCATCACCAACTCCCGGAGTTCACTCAGATTCACCTCCATCGAGTCCGTGATGCCATCCAGCCATCTCATCCTTAGTCGTCCCCTTCTCCTCCTGCCCCCAATCCCTCCCAGCATCAGAGTCTTTTCCAATGAGTCAACTCTTCGCATGAGGTGCTGGAGCTTCAGCTTTAGCATCATTCCTTCCAAAGAAATCCCAGGGCTGATCTCCTCCAGAATGGACTGGTTGGATCTCCTTGCAGTCCAAGGGACCCTCAGGAGTCTTTTCCAACACTACAGTTCAAAAGCATCAATTCTTCAGCGCTCAGCCTTCTTCACAGTCCAACTCTCACATCCATACAAAGGTCTATATGTAGGTAAATATCAAACTATACAATTATTATATACAAGTCTTTACTATCTATAAAGCAGAGCTTAATTTTAAATAAAAAGTTCAAAGCAGCATTTAAAGAATATGCTTTCCATGGGTTAATAAAGAGATGTATGTGGATGTGTTAACTTTAAGAACTTGTCAGAGAAACAAAGGGAAATGTTGAACAGGTAGTGAAGAATCATTTCAATGCAATAGTGAGGATGAAATCCAAGTAAGATTGGGTCAAGAAAATAGGAAGCCACCAGAAAGACAACAAATTCAGACCACGTTATACAGTATTGCTGTATAGGAGAGTAGAGATAGGGGAGAGATGAGAATGAGAGAGAGGGAGAATTTTATAAAGGAAGAGAGAGCATTTATTTCATATAGGGAAGATGAAAATGCAAGTGCTCGTTGCTTAGTTGTATCCAACTCTTTGTGACCCCATGGACTGTAGCCTGCCAGTCTCCTCTGTCCATGGAATTCTCCAGGCAAGAATACTGGAGTGGGTAGTCATTGCCTTCTCCAGGATATCTTCCTGACCCAGGGATCAAACCCAGGTACCAGATAACGTGAATCTAAGTGGAGGATGAGAGCTTAGATAGGAAGGAGGACAATTTTCCACTGGAAGAGGAGAGTAGTTATAAGGAGCAACTACAACTACAAATGCTGGTGGATTGATATATTTATCATAGGAAGCATGGTATAATTTCTCATCTGAATACATCTTCCTCAGTAAAGCATGAGATGAATCCAGCTGACAGAGAGAAGAATGTGAGACTTGAGGACATAAGAGGAAATATAATCATATGAGAATATAAAAGGAAATTTATTAGAAGAATGTCAGCTTTTTAGGCCCATTTGAGACTGTGCTTGTTCTTAGTTGCTCAGTCGTGTCCGACTCTTTGCAAACCCATGGACTGTAGCCCATCAGGCTCCTCTGTCCTCTGTCCACAGGGATTCTCCAGGCAAGAATACTGGAGTGGGCTGCCATGCCCTCCTCCAGGGGATCTTCCCAACCCAGGGATTGAACCCAGGTCTGCTGCATTGCAGGCGGATTCTTTACCATCTAAGCCACCAGGAAAGCCCAAGAATTCTGGAGTGAGTAGACTATCCCTTCCCCAGGGAACTTCCTGACCCAGAATCGAACCAGGGTCTCCTGCATTGCAGGAGGATAATGTGAGATTAGTGATCATAAATTTTAATGATACATAGTTGTGCAATTTTTTTCCAACAATGTTTAACTGCTCTAGACCACATGTTGTTTTAGGTATAAGTTGGATGTTCTCACATACAATAATTTTATCTTAATGGATTACTCAGACAATTACATTCTAAGCCAACTTTACTGTCCACCTTTGTATTAGATATATTAACTTAATTTGTTCTCATCCATTTTCATGGAAAATTTTCATGGAAAAATCATCTCAAACAGTTCTCATCCACTCCATTCTTTAAAATTGTTGTTTCTGTTTTTAGCAAGAAAATATTAAGCTGAAGTATCCTAAAACCGTGAGCTCCTCTGTTATAGCAATGAAAGCTTTATATTTGATTTTAAATTTTGAGTAAAAAAGACTAAAATGGAATTTTAAAGGATAGTGATATTCATAAGGGCTTCTTAATTTTATATCTAGTTACCCAGTTTATTTTAAACTTTGATATTTGCAAGTCTTCAGTGTGTTGGAAGAGTGTCTATAAACTGAATTCAGGCCATAATTATCAGAAGTACAAAGTGAAAACAAAATAATCTCAAAGAAAGCCATAAGATATTTGTGAAATAAAGCAAATTTTTCAGCCTTAATTTCATAAAGATGCTATGAAGAATAATGAATTTTAGTGATAATTTAATTTAAATGACTCTTACTTCAAATAAACAACTGTACATCAAAAAATTACATGAAACTCCGTTCTCTAGGAGCAGGAGAAAATTCTCAACAATAATAAGATATTCATGAAATAAAGCAAATTTTTCAGCCTTAATTTTATACAGATGCTTTGAACAAAAAAAATGAATTTTAGTTATGATTTAATTTAAATTAACTGTTCCCTCAAATGATCCTAAACCAAAGAAAAATATGTGATTCACTCCTGAAAAAGCAGGAGAAATTGCGCAAAGAGAAACTGATCACATTTAGCAAGTGCCTACTTCATTTCAGGGGATCCTGATGGTTCAGCAGTAAAGAATCCACCCTGCAATGCAGGAGACACAGGTTCGATCCCTGGGTCGGAAGATCACCTGGAATAGGAAATGGTAACCCACTATAGTATTCTTGCCTGGAAAACTCCATGGACAGAGCAGCTTGGTGGGCTACAGTCCAGGGGAAAGAAGAAGAGTCAGATTTGACTTCATTTCAGTCTTTCACTCGCGTCCAAATCTTTGCAACCCCATGGACTGCAACATCCAGGCTTACCTGTCCATCACCAACTCCCGGAGCTTCCTCAAACTCATGTCTATCAAGTCAGTGATGCCATCCAACCATCTCATCTCTGTTGTCCCCTTCTCCTCCTGCCTTCAATCTTTTAAGATTTGACTTAGCAACTACATAACTTTGTTTCAGGTTCTAGTCAAGCATTTTTATCAGGACTCTCCAAAAGCTATTATTCATGATGCATCTCACCAAGGAGTAAAACTGGATTTGCTCTTGAAAACTGTTAACATTTAGAATAAAGTATAGTCTGATGTGTATTTTTCTTTATTATGGAAATGTGTAAGTGAACTCATTCAATTAACTATTGTGAAGAGACTGCAAATACTTTTCCCCAGAGAAGCACATAGAAAGATCAAAAATGTCTAACTTTTGAACCATTATTACCCACATACAAAAGTTCAGCTTACTCTGCTTTATTATAGAAGGTACTGTAGTTATTTGAAGTAATAAATGCAAAAGTTCCTCTACACTGCATGCCATATTACATGTTTCACTTTAACATTTCTGCAGCTATTACAATTTTAAATGGCAACAAAATAGAGAGCTAAGGATATTATGTGACTTGGTCGCTCTGAATACAACACTTTGCTCCTTTTACAAGAAATCATAGTGGTAAACATCTTCCATAAAGCAGTAGTATGTGTTTTTTGTGAGAAATACTTTGCCTCAAAACCATTTAAATGAGTCCCAAAGAAAGGCAATGCCAAAGAATGCTCAAACTACCACCCAATTGCACTCATCTCACACGTTAATAAAATAATGCTCAAAATACTTCAAGCCAGGCTTCAGCAATATGGGAACTGTGAACTTCCAGATGTTCAAGTTGGTTTTAGAAAAGGCAGAGGAACCAGAGATCAAATTGCCAACATCCACTGGATCATGGAAAAACCAAGAGAGTTCCAGAAAAACATCTATTTCTGCTTTATTGACTATGCCAAAGCCTTTTACTATGTGGATCACAATAAACTGTGGAAAATTCTGAAAGAGATGGGAATACCAGACCTGCCTCTTGAGAAACCTATATGCAGGTCAGGAAGCAACAGTTAGAACTGGACATGGAACAACAGACTGGTTCCAAATAGGAAAAGGAGTACATCAAGGCTGTATGCTGTCACCCTGCTTATTTAACTTCTATGCAGAGTGCATCATGAGAAACCCTGGGTTGGAAGAAGTACAAGCTAGAATCAAGATTGCCGGGAGAAATATCAATGACCTCAGATATGCAGATGACACCACCCTTATGGCAGAAAGTGAAGAGGAACTAAAACGCCTCTTGATGAAAGTGCAAGAGGAGAGTGAAAAAGTTGGCTTGAAGCTCAACATTCAGAAAATGAAGATCATGGCATCTGATCCCATCACTTCATGGCAAATAGATGGGGAAACAGTGGAAACAGTGTCAGACTTTATTTTGGGGGGCTCCAAAATCACTGCAGATGGTGACTTTAGCCATGAAATTAAAAGACGCTTACTCCTTGGAAGAAAAGTTATGAGCAACCTAGATAGCATATTCAAAAGCAAAGACATTACTTTGCCAACAAAGGTCCATCTAGTCAAGGCTATGGTTTTTCCAGTAGTCATGTATGGATGTGAGTTGGACTGTGAAGAAAGCTGAGCACCAAAGAATTGATGCTTTTGAACTGTGGTGTTAAAGACTCTTGAGAGTCCCTTGGACTGCAAGGAGATCCAACCAGTCCATTCTGAAGGAGATCAGCCCTGGGTGTTCTTTGGAGGGAATGATGCTAAAGCTGAAGCTCCAGTACTTTGGCCACCTCATGCGAAGAGTTGACTCATTGGAAAAGACCCTGATGCTGGGAAGGATTGGGGGGCAGGAGGAAAAGGGGATGACAGAGGATGAGATGGGTGGATGGCATCACTGACTCGATGGAAGTGAGTCTGAGTGAACTCTGGGAGTTGGTGATGGACAGGGAGGCCTGGCGTGCTGCGATTCATGGGGTCTCAAAGAGTCAGACACGACTGAGCGACTGAACTGAACTGAACTGAACTGAAGTTTAGGTATAAACTTTATGCTGGGTTCAAAGATTTATAAAACCAGGCAAGAATTTTTAGTCATGTTTTTCTCAGCAAAAGCTTGATTTTTATGAGTGTGAATAAAATGGATGAATCCATGGATTTGTGCCATAGAAAACCTCTTATTTGATATAAAGATTCACTCCATCAATTTCACTAAGACAAATTAGAGTCAATACATAAATCCATCTGTTCTTGATAAAAATTCTACATTTTGAAAATGACCACATTTCTTTCAATCAACTTGACAGCTTATTAAAGATAAGACAACACAATTCATGGATTTAGCAAGGTGAAATGATTTAACAATGAAATGCACAGAATATATTTCAGGTACCAAAATATGACCAATGGCATATTTGGACACCATACTTCCTAAACTAAAAATCATCCACTAGCTTGTGGGAATGCCTTTGGTAAGTGTAAATGCCAACAATCCCCAAATTTTGGAAATATTTAAAGAAAATATCACATGGCCCATTATCATTATTAATTGGAGCAGCTAAATTTAAAAACATTCAGGTCAGCCAGAATGCATGGCAGTGGGCATTTCTAGCAGTGGTCTGAACACCTTTAATGTTTAATGCAACATTTAAATATGTATTTTATAAGGTATATATAGATATTGAAATAATAATATTCATGTAATGCTGTACAGTTTCCAAAGCACTTTTTCATAACTTATTTGCTGCTTACAACAAATCCATTGAAATACAGTTGCCATCCCAGTTTTGCAGTTTAATAACATGATTAGGAAGATGTGACATGGGGACTCAAACACTGATCCTCCATTTTCTAATTCCCCAAGCCAAACTTTTTCCACTTAATCATTCTGAATCTCTACAGATATGATATGCTCTGTCTGTACTCATGTATAAATATATCTGTAAATAACTTGGACCCCCAGGTACTTAGGAAGCCTTCAACAGTGAAAACAGAAACCACAAGGTACTATAACACTGTGTGATGTGGGAAACCCACCATCGTGTTTTTGTTACTGTTCAGTAGCTAAGTTGTGTCCGACTCTGCGACCCCATGAATGCCAGGCTTCCCTGTTCTTCACTATCTCTCTGAGCTTGCTCAAACTCATGTCCATTGAGTCAGTGATGCCATCCAACCATCTCATCCTCTGTCACCCCTTCTCCTATTGCCTTCAATCTTTCCCAGCATCAGGGTCTTTTCCAATGAGTTGGCTGTTCACATCACTGTAATGTGGCAAGGGGCAAATCACAGTAGAAGATGTTCTTTGTAGAGAATGAACATGTGAGTTTTATAAACCACCTAGAGATACTAGCTTATAAAGACTTCTTTATTTTTACCATACAGAGATAGTAACAGAGAATAATGTGTCAGAAGACTGCTTAAAATAAGAGATTCTAACCAGATGAACAGCATCAAACATGTTACAATAATAATCAGATCCTTAAATTGTTTCTTTTTATTTATTTAATGAATATATATTGAGTGCCTACCCTTTGCCAAGTATTGTACTTGATGCAAGGATAGAGCAGTAAATAAAAAAGACATGGGCTAACCTTCATGAATTACAGTCTACTGAGGGTGATAAATACTATCTTAAAAAATAAAATCCAATCCTGTAATTACCAATATGGGCAAAATATAAAGGGAAAGAGTTGTTTTCTATGTGATAAGATCTGAGAGTTACTTAATATAAACTGAAGGATTAGGAAAGGCCCCTTTGAAGAAATGATATTGACTCTGAAATTTAAAGAATGAGTTATCAATCACTTTTCTCCTCTACTATCTTTTAATATTATATCTTTTATCTTGCTTATGCAATATTACTAATAAATTGAAATGGATTTTGAAATACTGAAAAGAAGCTGCCAGATTATAGGGACAGATTGTATATGGGGATTAATGGTGTCATAGAATTGGAAGGTAAATTACCATTACTGCTATTCATATATCAGTCTATTATTGCTATAGTCAATTTGTATAAAAACAACTCTAAGTTCTCAGTGATGTATAATGGCAAGGATTTATTTTCACAGATGAGAGTCGGCATATCTCTCATCCTTGGACCAATAGAGCTTTTTTTCTTCTCATAGCAATGATAAAGGTACAAGAGGGAATTCAGAAACATGGGAGGCCTCTTAAGTCCTGGTTGAGCTGGTCCTGGATATTATAACTTCTGCCCTGTTCCATTGCCAAGAGCAAGCCATGTGGCCAAACTCAAAGCCAAAGGACAGGGAAGTATACTACACCCATTAAGAGGCCACAGAAAGGATGTGGATGAGAGAGGTGAAATATTAGAGGCAGTACTTTATTCTACTGCAACTGCTATGGATTCTACCAACAGATGTATCCCTGACAGAGGTATATGTCAACCAGGTATCCAATAACTGACTTCAATAAACTACTCACATGATTTTCTGAATATGAATTCAGTGTATAGTAAAAAGACCTCTGACTGGTTATAATAAATCCGGTCTAAATGACAAATTACAACTTGTTGTCAACAAACCAGCTATTCTGTGCTTGATGTGAGAAACACAATGCCTAAACATGTTGCTCTTGTTATTCCACATGCAAAAAATATTGATTGAGCATGCTGAGAAATATCAAGCAATATGAGAGAAAGCATACAAGTCTGAAATAGTAATCTCAGGACAAATGAAATGTGTATCCAGTCCCCACTAGGCCAAGGATGATGTGACCAGCATGTGATAAGATGCCAGAAATGTGGAAGTCATAATCTGTCTGAGAAGAAGCTGTGAGTATGCTGTGCTACGCAGTGATTCAACTGTCTGAATCATGGTACTCCCGGAGCTCAGAGGAGGGAGAAGTTGTTCTGGAATGAGAGGTGGGCCTTATGGCACGATAAGATCTACATTGGCCAAGATGAGGTGGAGGGAGATCCTCGGAGAGGGTTTTAGAAAATCGTTGTAGACTTCCCTGTTGGTCCAGTGGTTGAGAATCTGCTTGCCAACACTGGGTACACAGGTCCAGGAAGATCCCACATGCCACGGGGCAACTCAGCCCATGTGCCACAACTACTGAAGCCCACCTCCCTAAAGCCCATTCTCTGCAACAAGAGAAGCCACCACAATGAGAAGCCCGCTCATCTCAACCAGAGAGTAGCCGCCACTCACCCCAACTAGAGAAAGGCCATGCACAGACAGCAGAGCCAAAAATTAATATTTTTAAAAATGCTTGTGATTAGGCATGTACATAGCACATTCGAGAGACACACAGACTATGTAATGTAGGGTGTTTCTTGGGAATAATGATAGTAAACTAGCTATCCACATTTAGTGGATACTATATCCATATAGTGGATACCGTGAGCCAGGTACACGTCTAATCTTTTATATACACCTCTATGTCAATTAGAAGATAGTGCTCTACTAAGTGTTTTTTGTTAATTTATTTTATTGTAGTCATTTTTTAATGTATTAATGGCTGCTGTACAGAAAAGTGATTCAGATATATATATACTTTGGAGAAGACGATGGCACCCCACTCCAGTACTCTTGCCTGGAGAATCCCATGGACGGAGGAGCCTGGTGGGCTGCAGTCCATGGGGTCAGTAAGAGTCGGACATGACTGAGCGACTTCACTTTCACTTTCACGCATTGGAGAAGGAAATGGCACCCCACTCCAGTGTTCTTGCCTGGAGAATCCCAGCGACGGGAGAGCCTGGTGGGCTGCCATCTATGGGGTCGCACAGAGTCGGACACGACTGAAGCGACTTAGCAACAGCATATATGTAACTTAGAGCTACTGATTTAATGGCATCCCACTTCATTAAAGAGCAGAGAAACTCATTGAAAGAGTCATAAATTATAAATTATAAATAAAGGAGAACTCCAAGCAAGAACTGCCTTTTGCCCCTTTATCTCTGCTCTACCCACTGAATTTATAGCTAAATATTGCAAAAACATATGTATCTAGGAAGAAGTAAAAGATCAATTTCAGAATTCTAAGTTTAAAAGTAGGGACTAGATTGATTTATCAGAGTCAGTTGATTATCAGATCTAATATCTTTTCAGACTGTGTAGAGACAAGAAAACGACACAAATAATATAAATAACTTGAGCAAGAAGGGTGGCCTGTATCTACCGACTAATTCTTATAAGCCAGACTGTCATGGCATAATGTAATCTGGTGACCTGAGCCTCTTTTGGGGTCGTATGAAGCCATTTATATATAAAAATGAATGGTGAGGCAATGAAATTATTGGCTGAAAATGATGGAGTTTCAGAACTGGAAGTGAACGCAGAAGCTATGAGATCTAGTAGTGTCCCCCTCCCAGTCTGACAAAAGATAAATTGAAATAAGAAAGATCAAATTCAAAGCCACACTGAAAGAGCAGACACTGGCACCAGAAAAGTGATAAACAAGTATCTGATTCCAAGGCCATTTCAATATTCAGAAAATAACTTCTAAAAACATTTGAAAAGTGGAAATGTTCTAGACAGAAATGGATTCAGAACACTTACATACTAGCTGTGTGACTTTGGCAAATTGCTTGATTTTTCCCCAAATCCAGCTTCACTATCCATAATTATAAAATAGCTATAATAAAAAGTACTTCATAGCATCCTTTTTAGGATTCACTGAGATAATAAATGTACAATTGTCTCTACTTAAGGCAAGGTCATTAACTGGTAGTCTCAAGGTGTTTATTTAGCCTGGAGAGTTTTTGTAAATTTTTTAGAATAGCCTAAGATGATAAAAATCTGGATATTTCATATCAAATTTTAGGGTTTGGGCTTTTCTTTTTTTTTTTCATATGGGCTTTTCTTTGGAAATAAAATCTGGCAGTATAGGCTTTTCATTTCCCTTTAGCGGCAATTAGGAACACATTAATAACAGTCATCACTACACAAGCTCATCCACTGTGTCACAGCCCAAGTCAGTCATCACTGTACATGCCTGGCTCATGTTGGCATTAAGATACCTACCCCTGACTTAAGACTTGGTTCAAATATCAGGTTTTGTTATGATTCAGATCTGATGATCCATATGCAAAATACAAACTGATACACACTTTCTATAGAACTAAACAAACTAAAATAAAGGAGAAATAGATATAAGCACATGTGTCTCACAGTAAAAAAAGTTGTGAAAAATAAACTATTCTTGCAAAATAATTCCTGAACGTAATGGTCCAGCTATACATTTCTTCCTTCTATTATGAATTAATCTGTTTGGAAAGAGAAGCCATTGACGTAAATTTCTTCTCTTCTTACAAGATTGCAAATTAAATGCTACTTCTAGAACAGTGAGAAGCATTTGCTCAGAAACACCCAGAGGAGCTGGGTGGGAGAGTGTCTTAAGCTGCATGACTCCATCCATCTCCTGGTTTCAAATAGCTAAAGTCAAGCATGAAAGTCATGGAGAGGAAAATTAAAAAGTGGCAAGAAAAATAGCTGTCCTCTCTGTACTGCAATTTTGTTCATTTTTTCTTTTCCTGCTTTAGTACTTAAGAAACCATTCCTGTAGAATGCATAACCTGTATTTTTACAGTTTAAAAAGGTAAGTTTTTGTTAACTTTGCAATGTATAATAGTTACATTGGATTAGGCACATAACAAAACTTCCTTTTAAACTGTTTTTTCAGCCTTATTTAGGCATAATTGACATATGATATTGTTTACATTTAAGGTGTACAGCATGATTTGATACACACTTATACCGTGAAATGATCATATGAAGGTTAATGTCTCCACAAAAATCAATCTATTGCTTCCACTCAAAAACCACTTTCTCCCTGAATGTTTTTGGGGATTAAAATTCACTTTCAGATGGCTGCTGCAATATTATTGAACATGTGTGATCGACATTACTAACTTCTCATCAATATGGGATTCCTCTCTTCTTTGGTTTTACACACAGAGAACCATACTTCCCTCCCACCAGGGCCATGTGATTTGCTTTGGCCAATGTACTTGAATAAAGTGACATTAAGTCATTTTATGAGGGAGTATTTAATTGCCGGTGCTCAGTCCTCCACTTCATTCCTTTCTTTGCACTAGGCAGATAGAAATCCCTAACAGCCTAGAGAACTGAATGACTAATGGAACAGGTCACTTCTGCTGATCCTTGGACATGTACCAGGGGCAAAATAAATGAACTTCTATGGTTTTAAGTCATTGAGATTTTGGAGGATATTTGTTACTCAAGCATAACATGATTTATCCTAACTGAAGTAGATATGGGAAAGAGCTATCCAATTGGATGTTTATTCTTTGTACAGTAATTAAAGAATTTGAGGATGAGAGTACATATTTTATTCCTTTGCTTATCTGTCAATATCAGACAATCTAAAAGATGATATGCTGTGATAAAAGATAGTACCCATCTTAACACACATGTGAACAAGTGTGGACTTATTTCTTAAACTGATGAAAAGAAGCAACCTATGAAAATGCCTTTTTAATTTCAAGAAGTATTTCAGCTATAGTATGTTGGCATGCTGCAGTCCATGGGGTCGCATAGAGTCAGACACAACTGGGTGACTTAACAACAGCAAAAGCAAATGCTAGATATCATTGGAAGCAATTAATTTTTTGTTGTTACTTAAAAGACTGCCTCAGTCATATCTGACTCTCTACCACCCCATGGACTGTAACCCACCAGGCTCCTCTGTCTATGGAATTCTCCAGGCAAGAATACGGGAGTGGGTAGCCATTCCCTCTCCAGGGGATCTTCCTGACCCAGCGATTGAACCCAAATCTCCTGCATTGCAGGCAGATTCTTTACCATCTGAGCCACCAGGAAAGCCCAAAAAGACCATAAAATATGGTCTTGTATGTACCATACAATATGACTTGCCTGCCCATGGATAATCCGTGATTCAGTTCAGTTCAGACACTCAGTTATGTCTGACTCTTTGCAACCCCATGGACTGCAGCACGCCAGGCTTCCCTGTCCATCACCAACTCCTGGAGCCTACTCAGACTCATGTCCATCGCATCAGTGATGCCATCCAACCATCTCATCCTCTGTCGCTTCCAAAAAATTATAATTAGTTGACTAAATATAGAAGGGTTGTCCATGCAACACCCTGTATTTAAATTTTGATAGAGACTTGTATATTGTTCAACAAAGGGACAAAAATATTCATCAAATCCTACTCTAAAGAGTCAACAAGAAAATAGGTAAATCATAACATTGAATGGGTTAAATAATGCTCTACGAAAATAAATGTAACTAAAGCTAAGAAGCATAGATTTTTACCTTTTTTTCTAGAGTCTATCTCAAAATATTCCATTTAATACAATATGGGCACACTCCTTAGAAATTATTTAAATTTTAGATCATAAAATTACTACAAGTACATTTCTTTTAAATAAGAGTACAGCAAAATATAGATAAGATAAAATCATCTAAATATTCTGTCACACCTGTTATATTTCCTTGTGTTTGTGTGCATGTATCATAGTTCTGTATTTAGATTTTTCCTCTTGATAGTTTATTGTAGACATATTTTAATAGCAAAGCATGTTTTCATATATGTGTAGTAATAATGACAACTGTTAATAGTAACTACCAATTGTTGAGCTCTGCTCCTGGGGAATTCTAGGTATTATACAAAGCACTGTATGTAACTTCAGTTAATCCTTAGAACAATCTTAAGTCACAGGCATTTTTGCATTCCTCTTTCAGACCAAGCAACATTCTCCGAGAAGTAACTTTCTCAAGGACATAATACTTATAAAGAACTGGGATTCAAAGCAGGTCTGTGTCCTCCAAGGCTGATGGTTTTAAGCACAAAACTCTCTGGGCTAAAAAAATAATTCATCCTTTAGGGTATACTTAAATTTTAATGGACTTCCTCGGTGGCTCAGCCGGTAAAGCGCCTGTCTACAATGTGGGAGTCCCGGGTTTGATCAACCCCTGTACATAAATTTGAAGCATCTTTTAAAAGATGTTCCTAGGGTAAATTACTGAAGTAGAACTAACAAATCTGAGGATTTTTAACTCGCAGAAGATTCTTGGTCTATGCTGCCAAATTGACCATTAGAAACATTTACCAGGTAACTTTTCCACCGGCCATGAAAAGAATTTTCTGTTTTACTCAACCTCCACCAAAAGAAGTGTTTCGAAAAATCTTTATTTTGTATCTTATTACTGTCTTATTTTTCATTAATTTATAACTACTGATTTATAGATATATGCATATGAACTTTGGCTATTTGTACCTTTTTAAAAATACCCTCTTCACAATTTGGTCCATTTTTTTATTAATGAATCCATTTTGTATTTAATAATTTGTAAGAATTTTTGCTATATTAAAAATGTTAAATTTTTTCAGTCATGTGTGTTGCAAGTATTTCTCCAATTTTTTTGCCTTTTAATTTAAAAAATTTTATGTAGTAAAATCAGTATTTTAGTTTTGGTTTTTCTTTACTTTTAGGGCTGGAAATCCTTTATGTTTTTATATTTAGGGCTTCTTAATTTTACTTTGAACTCTTTAAGCCCTCAGGAATTCATTTTAATAAATGTGTGAGAGAAAATTCTTTTTATTTGTTGTTCAAATAATGCATTCCTTGTTTTGTTCATTAAAAAATCTTGCAGTTCACATTGGTTCAAAATGCTACCTTTATCCTGATAGAAATTCCGTTGTACTGTATATTAGAATCTATTCCTTGTTTTCTATTCCATGTCTATAACTTATTCACTTGTCACTACTAGGGTTCATTAATTACTGATGTTTCCTTTGTTTAAATATTTGGTAGTGAAAGTTCCCACACAAAATTTTTCTTATTTAAAATGTCTAGGACATTCTCACCCATTTCTTCTTCCAGACGATTATATAGATAATTTTAAAACCTCATAATACAAGTCTTTTGAGATTTGTATTCAAATTATTCAAAACATTCAAAATACTTTCTACAAATTCTCTACAGAATTACATTTCTAAAGTAGTCTTCTGGGGATGATTGCCAGTGTTAAACCCTAAATCATCTTACTGCAATTCAAGACATTTTTATTAATCTATGAGCTTAAATGGAAACTTCCCAGGGAATATTTCATAGTTCTGTCTATAGCCCTAGTAAACCTGGTATTACCCTGTAATTTACATCAAAACTAATGAAAATATAAATAATAATAGTAATAAATTTTCTCTTTATTTTTCTTTTGGTATCCATATTAGCTCTGTATCCTATAGCGTAGTGTTAGTCACTCAGTCATGTCTGACCTGACTCTGTGATCCCAGGGACTGTAGTCTGCCAGGCTCCTCTGTCCATGGAGTTCTGCAGGCAAGAATACTGGAGCGGATTGCCATTCCCTTCACCAGAAGATCTTCTCAACCCATGGATCAAATCCAGGTCTCCTGAGTTGCAGGCAGATTCCTTACCATTTGAGCTACAGGGAAGTCCTCTATATCCTATATCTAACAATAAAATGCAGAAATTCCATGCTTCTTTAGTGGCAAAGAATCTAATATATAAATAAAGTCTGATCAATAAGCCTTTCTAAGTTCAGGGAATTCTGAGAGGAACTACTGATCTTCTTTTAGTTTTTTTTCCTACCTACGCAATTGGTGAATTTTTTTACAATAATTTTTTACTTCTCCTAATCTCTGTAGTGTCCTGTCTCACAGTCATGTGTAGCATCCATAAGACTTTTGCGGTAAGTAACCTTAAGCAAAATCGCCTCATCTTGTGTCAGAAAAGTAATCCAGAGTGGATATATAGTAGACACAACCTCCCTGAGGAGTAACTGGTATTGCCAAATCCATAAAAAGAACTTCCCAAGAACTGGGGTCCATAAAATCCAAGAATGACATTAAGTTGTCTGCTTCCCACATACCTCAAATCCCCAAGCATCTTTGTGGGTATATGATTTTGCGGTTTAAGAAACTCATTAAATTATTGTTTCAAAAATGCATTCAAGTTTTAGACCATCATACATCTCCAGCAGAAACTGAACTAGCTAGTAGTAAACTAAGACTTCATAAAGTGGGTTTTACCTTAATATATACATTAAAAGGTAATTCTTAGTAAACTAGTTAGTCAAGTGCCAGTTGAAGTTTAAAAGACCTCTTCCCAATGAGATTTCTCAGAGCCTTTAGTATATAAATGTAAATTATGCATCTTTAGGTGAGGAATACAATATGCAGAATTCCCCAAAAAATTGACAGTCCTTTTTAAGATAGTCACTAGGGCTGCAAGAAACCTCTAGGTATTTAACTATTGGGACAGAGTCCACCATCTCCACATTTGAAAGTTTCCTATTTTTCCACCAAGAAAGTAACAGCTTACATGCAAATTATAAACTTGTCTATAGATAACACAAATATAATTGTATATTAGTTGGATCCATCAGTGGGTTTCATCTCTAAGTTTAAGTCTCAGCTCATGTTTATTGGCTATGTGTACTTTGTAAGTCACTAAAACTCTGTCTCGGTTTCCTCATCTATAAAACAAAGGAAATTATAGTATCTCATAGAATTTGTGCAAACACCAACTAAAATAACAGATATAAAAGTTCCTTTTCAAAGTGTAAAAAAATTGTAAATATTGTCATGAACAGAATCCATTTACCTCAATAGACGAGGAAATGTGCATTTGTACTGGAAAACTACACATGATAAAAATTTTTTTCATAAATTGGTCTATAAAATCCACAAGCAAAAATGAGAGTAGATATATTTTTAAAATCTGAAGAAGTATCCATCTATTCCCTCTTGACTCCAGTATTGTATTTATCATTATTGTTGTTCGTTGCTCAGTCATTCAGTCATATCTGACTCTTTGTGACCCCCTGGACTGCAGCACACCAGGCTTCCCTGTCCTTTATTACCTCCCGGAATTTGCTCAAACTCATATCCATTGAGTCGATGATGCCATCCAACAGTCTCATCCTCTGTCGCCCCCTTTTCCTGACCTCAGTCTTTCCCACTATCAGGGTCTTTTCCCGGTATCAGGTCTTTTTCTGCATCAGGTGGTCCAAATGTTCAGCTTCAGCTGAGGTTCAGCTTCAGCATCAGTTCTTCCAATGAATATTCAGGGTTGATTTCCTTTACGATTGATTCTTATCCTTGGATTTATACAAAACTGTTTCACCTATAGGCATTAGCAATATAAAAATAAATAGTTTTCAATATGTTACCACCTCGGGCTTTTGGACTCTTTAATTAATAGAAACTGATAGGAGGCCAGATGAGAAATTCAAGCTCAGCTTTATTTTTTTTAACTCAAGTTGCAGCCGAAGTAAAAATAAGTAACAGTTTTCCTTGCTGCCTCCCCTAAGTGGGATGAGCTGGGTTCCTTAAATGTAGTGAGGAAGGAGCGTAACGAGGGGTCAGACAGGAGGGGTGGCTTAGGTGGGCTGCCCACCCCCTTCTTGGTGCTGTGTGCAAAATGCCCATCCAGTACCCTGCTTTTGCTCCCCACATCTCAGAAGTGGCAGTGGGTTTTGACCTTTGTGTGTCTTTTTCATAATTTCCCCTAACTGCACGAGCATGCAGTGATTTTAGTCCTTTACAGTTTCTTCGTATTCTGTTGCTCAAGCAGATGTTCTTCCTGTTGCAGTTAATGGTCCCAGGTCCCAGGCCCCAGCCTGTCTCCAGTGCAAGAACTAAACACCGAGTGTCACACCAATCTAAGAAAGAAAAGATTCAAGCAGTCTTTTTTCCCCCCTATACTACCATTTCATATTTTACGGCAAAAATCTGGGTGTTTTTGTCCCAAATGTTCTCTTTTTTCTTTAACCCTGTAGTTTTGCTTTGTAGACCCTTTCTTAATTTCTTTAAACTTAAAGGGGATACTGTGGTATAAGTTCAAGAGTAGATATTTACACCTAGTTATATATTTTATGAGACTTTGGGGTGTACGTTTGATTTGAATTTTTTGTTTTGCTCACCACTACTTCTTGCAGCGTGAGTTTCTCCTTTTTAATTCATCTCTACTTTTCCTGGATTTACTGCCTCAAGAAATTCTCTCAAAAAGTATTTAGGTAGTAAACTTTCTGAGGTTCTCGCAGATCTGTCTTTATTTTACTTTCACACTTGAATACCAATTTTCCGTATAAAGTTATTGATTAAAACAATAGTACTGTCTTGAACTGTGAGGATATTATTACTGTATCTTCATGCATCTAATGTTGTTAATAAGCAGTGTGATCTAGTTTGATCTTTTTGATTTTTTTAAGTTGGTAAGTTTTTTTTCTTGAAATTTTTGAGATTTTTCTCTTTATCTTTGGCTTTTGGACTCTTCACCTCACTGTTTCTAAGCATGGATGTTATTCACCACCATCACCCCAACACCCCATTCTTTCTTCCCAACATTCAGAAGATCCCTTCAATGAATGCTGCTGCTGCTGCTAAGTCGCTTCAGTCCTGTCCGACTCTGTACCACCCCATAGACGGCAGCCCACCAGGCTCCTCTGTCCCTGGGATTCTCCAGGGACTGGAGTGGGTTGCTGTTTCCTTCTCCAATGCATGTATGCATGCATGCTAAGTCACTGCAGTCATGTCCAACTCTGTGCGATGCTATGAACAGCAGCCCACCAGGCTCCTCTGTCCACAGGATTCTCCAGGCAAGAATACTGGAGTGGGTTGCCATACCAGAGTCATTATTCTATTTCTTCAATTATTTGTTTATTTTTTCCACATTGCTTTTTCTTACCATCTCATTTAATCTTAAGGTCCTCTAGCCTCTAGGTGTATCCTCCAGGACATAGCTTTGCTCTAACAAACTCTTCTTTGCTTGCACTTTTTAAAAAATTAATTTATTTAATTGGAGGGTTTTTTACAACATTGTGGTGGTTTTTTCCATACATCAACATGAATCAGCCATGGGTGCACATATGTCCTCCCATCCTGAACACCCCTCCCACCTCCCTCCCCACCTCATCCCTCTGGTTTGTCCCAGAGCACCAGCTTTGAGTGCCCTGCTTCATGCATCAACCTTGCACTGGTCATCTATTTTACATATGATAATATACATGTTTCTATGCTATCCTCTCAAATTGTCCCACCCTCATCTTCTCCCACATAGTCCAAAAGTCCGTTTTTGCATTCAACTCTGGGTATAGCCCTGTGAGGGATTCCCTTATAGCCCAGTTGCTAAAGAATCTGCCTGCAATGCAGAAGACCCAGGATCTTGGGTGGAAAGATCACCTGGAGAAGGAAATGGCAACCCATTCCTGTATTCTTGCTTGGAGAATCCCTTGGACAAGGGAGCCTGGCAGTCTTCAGTCCATGGGGTCGCAAGAGTCAGACACAACTTAGCCACTAAACCACCACCACCATAGCCCTGTGAACCATCATCCAGTTCAGTAATTTAGTCTTCAGTGATGTCTACATTTTTTAGCTGATCTATTCCTTTTTCTTTTTATCAAAAGTTTTTAATTTCTATTAAAGTAGTTTCCCATAACAGCATTTTCTTTATGATGGACAAAATATGCTTCAAATTCCTAACGCTGCCTATTTTGTTTATCTTAGGAATTTTTCCCCCTGTATTAACTCTGTTTCCTCTGGGTGATTTTTTTGTTTGTTTGTTTATTGTCCGAGCCTCTCTTTCAAAACACTTGACTTTCCTTATTGACATTTTTTAAATTGCTTACTCACATTTGTGTACTTATAGACATTTAAATTGCATAATATGGCTCAAGTATCAAAACTCCCTGTTTAAAGCACTTCACTAGTGAACTTTGACCTCAAAGTGGAAGCTGAATATAATCATCCCCCCATTCAATTAAAATGCTAACTGCCTATGGCCAGGCCTTTGTAAACACACACCAGAATTTGATAGTATTCTGGAATTTCCTTGGGGAAATTCACATTTTTTTCACTTGGATGGCATAGTATATTTCTCATCTGTTCTATTTCTTCAAGAAATTCCTTGTTATAGTCCTCTGTTGACAATCTTTATATTGTTTTAACAATTGGGATACATCTGGATCCAATCAGCCAGAAGCTTGCCTATACCTCTGATAAAGTAAACTAATGAAGTAAGTTTATTTTAATGTCTACTTTATAAAGAAAGAAACTAAGAACCAGCAAGTTTTAGGAACTAGCTTTAGACCATACAATCAGTAAGTATCAGAGCCAATATTTTAAATCAGTTCCAGAGAACACACTTTTGACAACTTTTGCCTCGTATTCAAAACAAAGTTTAAAAAGCTGAATGACATTAAGGAACATTATTGGAAAATATAAAGTGACCTATAGCCCACAAAGTTCAGGGAAGCTGACCTTTATTTATAAATCTGGGAAAAGTGAACATCCCAAATGTCCACCAGGATATGAACTTATATAACACACACAAAAAAATATGTTGGTTTTCTCCAAGACTTGAACTAAAATTGGATAGACTATATTTATAGTTTGAAAAAAGTCAAGAATTTCTTTCCTTCTAGTGGTTAAGTATCTATTAATTTGTTTGTTTTAAATTGGAGTTCTGACATAGTCACTTATGCCATACTTGTAACTAAAACCAAAAACATACAGGAAATTGACAGTCAGCTTTCTCATGAGAAATTTCAAGTGTATTTTCTATATGTGAACTTTGGAATTAATATTTTCAGAAACACAAAATTGTTAATAAACCTCTACTATTCTTCAGTATCATTTTTCTTATATGTGTATATATTTTCACTTTGTGCCCTTCCTACCAAACTTAATTTTGTATTCTTTATATTCTCATTTATTAATTTTTTATTGGAGGATAATTGCTTTATAATATTGCATTTATTTCCACCATACATCAACATGAATCAGCTACAGGTATACATATGTCCCCTCCCTCCTGACCCCTCTCCCATCTCCCTCCACATCCCACCCCTCTAGTTGTCACAGCGCTGGGTTGAACTCCCCGTGTCACAAGGCAAGTTCCCACTTGCTATCTGCTTTATATATGGTATGTGTATGTTTCCATGCTATTCTCTCAGTTGGTCCCCTTCTCCCTTTCCCCTACTGTGTCCGCAAGTTTGTTCCCTATGTCTGTATCTCCGTTGCTGCCCTATAAATAGGTTCATCAGTACCATCTTTCTAGATTCCATGTACATGCGTTAATATGCAATATTTGTCTTTCTCTTTCTGAATTACTTCATTCTGTACAATAGACTCAAGGTTTATCCACCTCATTAGGACTGACTCAAACTCATTCTTCTTTATAGCTGAGTAATATTCCATTGTATATACATACCACAATTTCTGTATCCATTTGTCTGTTGATGGACATCTAGGTTGCTTCCATTTCCCAGCTATTGTAAAAAGTGCTGCAATGATTTTAATAATACAACTTTATTATCCATATTCATTATACTGTGCATTAGATCTCTGTGGATTATTTTCTACTCATAACAAGTTTGTACCTTTAAACACCATCACTTTTATCCTCTCCTGCTTACCATCCATTTTGTTCTCCATTTTATTTTCTAGTTTTTATGGGTTTAACTTTTTTAGATTCCTCATATAAGTGAGGTTGCATAGTCTTGTCTTTCTGTCTGACTTGTCTCACTCAGCATAATACAATCGAGGAAGATCCAAGTTGTCACAAAGGAAGGATGCTTTGCTTTCTTGTAGCTGAATAATGTCTCATGGTGTATATGTGCCACATATTTTCTGTCCACTCATCTACTGATAGGCATCTGGGTTGTCTCTGTATCTTGACAACGTGAATAATTTTGTGATAAACATGGGACATTTACCTTTTTCAAGTAGAAATAATTTTGTTGTTTTGTCTAATTGTTATATATTACATAATTTAATAATTACATAATCTTAATATAGAAAAAGTACAATTAGCTATAAACATAACATTCAAAGACAACTGCTGTTAACATTTATTGAATATTCTTGTATATGTTTTTAAATCATAAATAGATGATAGAGAAACAGAGGAATGCTTAGAGAGAAAAAAATGATTAGATTCTAGTTATTTTTTTTCAAATAACACAGACTAGCACTATACATATTGTTTTTGAAAACTATTTTTCAGCTTACAGTGTATTTTCAGCATTTTTGCATGGCATAAATAACAACCCATGTTGTAATGCCTGTATATGCATTCCATTTTATAGTTGTTCATTGCAATTTAGTTAAAATATGCCCTCCTAACAATCATTAGGATAGTTCTACTTTTTCCTGATTTAAACAACACTGCACTTAATCGTACATATTTACATTGTTCATATGTACATTTACATTTACATATGTACATTTACATTTACATTGTTCATATTTACATTGTTCAATGTACATATCGTACATTGTTGTGTTGTATACGCTTGGAATAAATGCCTGCCTTTAAAAGGACTCTCCGTTTCAATTAGCTTGAATTCAAGAAAAAGTATTCCAATATAAACGCCCTATTTCCCTTCTCACTCTACCAAAACAATGTAATTTTTCTTTTTATCCTTTCCTATCTAATATTATTTATTTAAAATTAATCTCTTCATAGATAATTTCTGATGAGGTTGACATCTCTGATATGTTCACTGAATTTATATTTTTTGTAAAATTATTTTATTGACATATACTTAATTTTACAGTTATGTGTTACATTTTACTTGTTGAATACTAAAATTTTATTTTTGTTAAAGTTATCAGCCATCTGTCTATTTAGCAACACTTTTTCTTAGTCATCTTTCTTTTAATGTTGTTAATGAAATTTTTATCCAATAGAAGATTTTAATTTTTACCCAAACTACTTAATCAATCTTTTCCTTTATGATGATTGCTTTTAGGGTCAGGTTTGCAAAAATTATCTCCTATTATTTTTAATTCTAACACTTTTAGGATATCAGTATTAACACAACTCTTTAGTCCAAATGGAAAGTGTTTAAGCATAAGCATATTTGTTTATAAAAAAAAGAATTAAAGTTTAATTTTATATTGTTTTGTTTCCCATGGCAAGCCATTTCATTTATTTATTTGACAAATATTTATGGAGCATAGCCTATGTGCCAGTCAGAATAGGATATGATCATTAACTAGAAAGTATAGTCTTGACCATTGTAGTACCTATAATTTAAACAAAATGGAAACAAGAAAACAAATAGATAAGTACAAAACTTGTGGTACATACTACCATGCAAAAGAATAGGTATCCTGACAAAGAAAAAAGTAAGGACAAATTTAGACAAGATGGACAAGAATGGCTGCTCAGAAAATTGCTAACTGAAAGAAAAGAGCCAGTCATACAAAATGCAGGGGAGCATTCTGGGCTGTGAAAATTGAATAAGAAAAAATTCAAAGTAGGAAAAATCCTCAGAGTGTTCAAGGATTTCTTCTTTGTGAAGCACCTGATGAAGCCTTTTTTCTTATTTTCTACTGTGTTATCTGTTATTTATTAGTGATCAGGTAGTACATTAAATTATATTACACTCCCACAAGAGTAGTAAAAATTTAAACTCTAACATATTTTACTGAGAATATGGAGTAGGTTTCTATTACTCTGAACATTGGCAAGGAAGTAGGGACAGCCACTTTAGAAAACAGTTTGACATTTTCCAGTAAAGCTGAATATACATTTACCTGTGACTTAACAATTCCACTATTAATTATATACCTTTGAGAAACACATACACTCAGAATAACTGAATATTTATAACAGCATTATGACTGTACCAAAAAAAATTAAAATAGTAAAATGGGTAAACAAGCTTGTGGTATATTCTACAATGGAATACTACATAGCAACAAGAATGAACCCACTACAACTATGTAAAAGAACATGGAAGAGCCTCAGATACATAATATTCATATTAAAGAGCAAGATACAAAATACAAATAACATTTCAGTTATAAACTAAATAAGTCCTGGCGATATAATGTATAGCATGGTGACTGTAGTTACTAATACTGTAGTGTATATTTGAAAGTTGCTAAGAGAATAGATCTTAAAAGTTCTCATGACAAGAAAAAGATCTGTAAATTATGTGAGGAGATGGATGTTAACTAGATATTGTGATGATCATTTCACAATGTATACAAATATTGTATCATTATAAGCCTAAAACTAATATAATGTTATGTCAGTTATATTTCAATTAAAAAATCTGCTAGAAATTATGATTATGAAAATCAGAGTAGTGATTGATTCCATGGGAAAGCAAAGGTGCTTCGATCAAGAAGGCTTCTAGGATATAAGCAAAGTTCTGTTTCTGGAATGGGGTGATTGTTGGATGGGCTTCATTTTGTAATACGTGTATACATAAATATTATATGTACATTTATATATACATTTATATACACATAAATATTATATGTACATTTCCACATCAATGTTTTGATGATGTTAGGGTGGTTTTAGTTTGCTGGGTTATTTATTTGTCTGTTTATTTGTTTCTTCCAGTGTCTATCCCATTTCATCTCTACTCTCCCCTACATTTTAGGCATTGGACACCTGCCAATAATGTGTCCCAGAACTCCTCACTAGCAGGCTTCCTTTCAGATTATGCCAAGAAAAGCCACCCAGTAGCAAAACTCCTGGCCATCAATAGGCACATTGGCCTTCAGAAAATAGCCAGCAGGAGGTTTTATAGCAGTTAGTGATGGTTCTGTGAATCATTTATTTTGATGCTTTTGGCTACCATGATCGCTGACAAGAGTTTCCAGTTATCTCTGACACTTTCTGATTTCCCAACTAACAGCTTCTTTTGACTCCTCCTTTGCCATATGGTACAGTTCCCTATTTCAAATCTGCTCCTGCTTAAAATGCCTAAGATCTTTCTGTTTTCTGATCAAACCATGCCTTATACAATGTTTTATTTTTAATTTTTAAAAAGTAAACAAAAAATGAGTTTTTCTGGTCTAGTTTAATCTGTTAATTATTTAAAGTGGAGAAATTCAATGTTTCTGTAACTGTCCCCCTATATAAAAACTTGGATTTGCATAATAATTTACAGTTTCCAAGATACTTTTTCATTCATTGCCTTCTGTAATGCCAGATTTCTTGTTTTTCACAATCGCTTTATTTCTAAAAACACAGAGGAATGACATTTTATAAAACTTTGGAGTTAACAAAGCCCTTTTTATCTCAGTCAATTCTACTAACATTGATTTAAGACAAGTTTTATTACTTTCTCCATTTTTAGATGAAAAAAATAAACTCATTTAATTACAGTTTATTTTGTTTAAATGAGCAAACAGATCATGTCTCATGGCATTTCTACATTTTGGCAATATATGCATGTGTATGTTTTAATCTATCTTAACTCTGAGTTAGCCCTCCTGGTATTTCATATTGTCAAATATGTTTGCCATAGATATTAAGAACTTCTGAATATTTTAAACAAAGGAATTTTAAAATATAATTTTAACCTATTGAATCTAAGCTCCTAGTCCTCTCTCTATAAAAATAGTGATATAGGACTAAGAAGTTTTCTTTCCAGTTCTATACAATATTCAGGCTCTGGGTAAATTACTTAAAATCAGAGAATACAAAATCCTTCATGGGTCAAACATGTAAGAACATTTCAAAAGAAGTGAAGATAAATGTGAGAAAAATGTAAGAGAAGAATGAAAATTCAAAATACATGTAGCTATCTCAGCCTCTTAAAAATGGTCCATACTTCTGATTGGAAGGAAGGGACATATATTCTGGGGTACTGAATAAGTGCCCCAAGTAAGTGTTATACATTAGCTGATTTAATTATTTAACATTAGCTGATCGAATAATGCTACAGATAGTTATTACATCCCACGTTTACAGGTTAGAGAACAAAGGCTATTAAGTCTCCATCTACGTTTGAAAGCCTCCAGCTTCATGTATCCTCTGAATACTAACTCTCTGCAGTCTTGATATTCTGAAAATTCTATAATTGGAGAGTTTTATCTTTCTCAGTTTTAGAGATCAAGTTCTCTCTGTGGCATTCACAGTTCTCCGTGTCTCCTGAGCAGAGACACCGATACCCTTTGTTCCAGACTATCTTCTTGAGGATGTTTGTAAAGCAAAAGCCTCGGAAGTTAGACATACTATCTTCCTCTGTTGCTGAGGGTTCTTGCTATCCAGGATCATAAAAATAATGTCTTTTTCTGAGGCAAAAGTTGGATAGGTTTTCTGGCAGCCCCTTTATAAAAGATTTGGGTTTCCTAGTGAAGGATTCCTTAATGAGCGACAAACCCACTATGGTTGCTCATCATTGCCCCCTGGTTCTTGGGAACAGGGAGAACCTATAGTAACATGAACCTTGTGCTGTCTGCTCGCTGTCAGTAGTTCAGTTGCCCAGTCATATCAGACTCTGCGACTCCATGGACTGCAGCACACCAGGCCTCCCTGTCCATTACCAACTCCCGGAGTTTAATCAAACTCATGTCCATTGAGTCGGTGATGCCATCCAAGCAAGTCGCTGTAACAGAGTTCTTTGTCTCCGATCCAGGAATCTCATGTCTTGTGGCAGTCTCCACAAAACTGAGGCACACTAACTTGTTAGCTGAAAGTGATGCAAAATCCAAACCCTCTGCAGTTTTGGACACAGAGTTGCTTGTATATGAGAAGTGGTGGAACCTATATTGAATTTGGATTGAAACTAGGCTTGTCTAACCCCAAATCTGTGCATTTAACCAGTATGTGACACTATTCAAAGATAACAGTAAGAAGATAATCTTGATCTAAGTAAGCTGCCCAGTGCATAAATGCGAGCAGTAAACTAGTCCTGGAAAATAAAGACTCCATTAAAAATATTTTTTCTTCTTGAGATTCAAGTGTGTGCTCTTGCATATTCTCCCCTGATGCCACTTAATTCCTACATCAGCAAGGAAGAGTTTCTAGTAGGTATTATTTTGACTGTGCGATGAACCCCCAGATTCCCTTTTCCTGTCACCAGTAGAGGAGCTCAAGTAATCCTTTGTTAGGGCGGCCTTGCACTCCTGCCTTCCACTGACTTATTTCCAGGATAACCTTGTTTAGACTCAAATATCTTTAAGGAAAAGTCCTTCCTTCTATTTTACATTTTCCTTAATGCCCCACACAGTGTCTCACATGGAATGGCTGGCAGATGACTGTTTGCTAACTGATCAGCTCGCAACAAAGACAGTTTGAACATGCTCATTAGATGTCTGTGACTGTCTGTGTTCTCTATTATTTACTATTGAACATCTGTAAATAGTTGGGAAAAAATGCACCTCGGCAAACTGTTTTCACTTCACATTCAGTTCAGTCGCTCAGTCATGTACGACTCTCTGCGACCCCATGAATCACAGCACACCAAGCCTCTCTGTCCATCACCAACTCCTAGAGTTCACTCAAACTCATGTCCATCGAGTCGGTGATGCCATCCAACCAACCTCATCCTCTGTCGTCCCCTTCTCCTCCTGCCCCCAATCCCTCCCAGCATCAGAGTCTTTTCAAATGAGTCAGCTCTTTGCATCAGGTGGCCAAAGTATTGGAGTTTCGGCTTCAACATCAGTCCTACCAGTAAACACCCAGGACTGATCTCCTATAGGATGGACTGGTTGGATCTCCTTGCAGTCCAAGGGACTCTCAAGAGTCTTCTCCAACACCACAGTTCAAAAGCATCAATTCTTTGTGGCTCAGCTTTCTTTACAGTCCAACTCTCACATCCATACATGACCACTGGAAAAACCATAGCCTTGACTAGATGGACATTTGTTGACAAAGTAATATCTCTGCTTTTGAATATGCTGTCTAGGTTGGTCATAACTTTCCTTCCAAGGCGTAAGCATCTTTTAATTTCATGGCTGTAATCACCATCTGCAGTGATTTTGGAGCCCAGAAAAATAAAGTCAGCCACTGTTTCCACTGTTTCCCCATCTATTTCCCATGAAGTGATAGGACCGGATGCCATGGTCTTTGTTTTCTGAATGTTGAGCTTTAAGCCAATCTTTTCACTCTCCTCTTTCACTTTCATCAAGAGGCTCTTTAGTTCCTCTTCACTTTCTGTCATAAGGGTGGTGTCATCTGCATATCTGAGGTGATTGATATTTCTCCCGGAAATCTTGATTCCAGCTTGTGCTTCCTCCAGCCCAGCGTTTCTCATGATGTACTCTGCATATAAGTTAAATAAGCAGGGTGACAATATACAGCCTTGACGTACTCCTTTTACTATTTGGAACCAGTCTGTTGTTCCATATCCAGTTCTAACTATTGCTTCCTGATCTGTATACAGGTTTCTCAAGATGCAGGTCTGGTATTCCCATCTCTTTCAGAATTTTCCACAGTTTATTGTGATCCACATAGTCAAAGGCTTTGGCATGGTCAATAAAGCAGAAATAGATGTTTTTCTGGAACTCTCTTGTTTTTTTGAAGATCCAGCGGATGTTGGCAATTTGATGTCTGGTTCCTCTGCCTTTTCTAAAACCAGCTTGAACATCTGGAATTTCACGGTTCATGTGTTGCTGAAGCCTGGCTTGGAGAATTTTGAGCATTACTTTACTAGCGTGTGAGATGAGTGCAACTATATGGTAGTTTGAGCATTCTTTGGCATTGCCTTTCTTTGGGGTTGGAATGAAAACTGACCTTTTCCAGTCCTGTGGCCACTGCTGAGTTTTCCAAATTTGCTGGCATATTGAGTGCAGCACTTTCACAGCATCGTCTTTCAGGATTTGAAATAGCTCAACTGGAATTCCATCACCTCCACTAGCTTTGTTCATAGTGATGCTTCCTAAGGCCCACTTGACTTCACATTCCAGGATGTCTGGCTCTAGGTGAGTGATCACACCATCGTGATTATCCTGGTCGTGAAGATCTTTTTTGTACAGTTCTTCTGTGTATTCTTGTCTATGCATAGTCAAATTCCATCTTTGTGGTATGTTTTAATATCTAATAAGGCCAATTCATCCTCATTCTTTTTCATTTTTCAGAATTTTCTAAAAATTCTTGAACACTTACTCTTTTGTCATAATTTAACAGTTTTATTGAGCTATAACTAAAATACAGTAAACTGTACTTGTATAAAGTGTATATTTTGATGCATTTTAACACACATATATACCTATGAGACCATCATGACAATCAAGTTAGTAAATATAGGTATCATCTCTGAAAGCTTTCTCCTGTTGGACATTTCCTCTTAAAGATGACCTTTAACATTAGCTTTTAAAATCCTATCAGGTTTTTGTTGTGTGTACACTGATTATAAATTTGAGAAGACTTGACATTTGCAGTAGTAAGTCTTCCCATCCAGAAACATAAATTCACTGTAGCTCTGCATTCAGGTATATAATTAGATCCTTGAATAAATTTTTATAGGTCATAGGATGTAGGATGTAGAAGGAATAACTTTGTAATAGTACTTTCATTTCTGCTCTCATGATATATTAACAGATGAATCAACATTAATTCAGTGATATTGCAGTATAATTTCTACAGTGACATAGAGAATTGCTGATAAACCCATCCTTTGAAGAGCATTTTCTGAGCAGAGACTAGAATTGGGAGAGTATCATTGTCTTTTAGAAAACCGCTTTAGGACCTCTAAACCATGTCCTCCTTTGGGGTGACAGGGATCACCTAGGTTTTCTTCCTTTGCATGCTCTGCTATTGCAGTCGTTTCCCAGTTTTCCTTTGAGTTGCTTCCAATTCTTTTAAGGAGAAAAATTTATATTTTGTTTATTCCAAATTCATTATTCTGGGCCATGGACTTATTTGCAAAAGTATGGCTCATCTTAATTAACACTCATGAAATGTATTTCTTAGCTAATAGCATTTTAATTTAGCTGAACACACAAATTTCCTTAGCAATTAAAGAGGAAAATATGTGTGGTTCATGTGTCCAGCAAATGCTCTGGTATTCAGTTTGATATATTTTTTGCACTTGGTTCTCTGTGGCTTTGCTCTCTGCCACTATTTTTAGTCACTTGTGAGTGAGAAGCCAACTGTCAGTTTCTATGCAAGAGAGTCAGATTTCAGTGCTTGCATGTTATAAACATCAGTGATAATATTGACAAAAGATGTGATGTACTGAACATTTATTCAGTTCCAGAGGCTGTTCTAAGGATTATTAAACCAATAACCAATGGCTAAGTATCTGACAAGTATGTGTGTTCTAAGGATTATTAAACCAATAATCTAAGGATTATTAAACCGACTTGTGTGCATGCACTAAGTCGCTTCAGTCATGTCCAACTCTTTGGGACACTATGGACTGTAACTCACCAGGCCCCACTGTCCATGGGATTCTCCAGGCAAGAACACTGGAGTGGGCTGCCATTTCCTTCTCCAGGGGATCTTCCTGACCCAGAGATCAAGACCCATGTCTCTTAAGTCTCCTTCATTGTTAGATGAATTCCTTACCACTAGCACCACCTGGGGAGCCCTTTTAAACCAATAACTTACCATAACCGCATAGGTTTTACTAGGTACAATTTACAAACAAGGATATTGAAATGTATAAAGTTTAAGTTAACTGCTCTAGAAAATGGCAAAGCCAGAATACAAACTGAGATGTGTTGGGATTCACAGCCTCAAGCTACTTCTCTGCTACCCTACAGCCTGCTGTTTACCATGAAGCAATTTACCCACTGTGCTAGTGATCTTATGGCTGCTGTAACAAATGTCCACAAACTGCATAACTTAAAACAACAGACATTTATTCTCTTACAGTTCTGGAGGCTCAACAGCCAAAATCAGTATCATTGGATAGAAATGAAGGTGTCAATAGGGCAACACTTTCTCCAGACACTCTTGGGGAGAATCCGTTCCTTGCCTTTCCTGCAGCTTACCTTCCAGCTTCTGGTGGCTGCTGGCATTCCTTGATTTGTGGCTACATCACTCTAAAATTTTTTTCTATCTTCACATCATTTTCTCCTTGGAGTATATGTGTGTGTCTTTCAAGTCTCCTTCTGACTTTCTTTAATGAAGATATATGTGGTAACATTTATGGCCCATCAGATAATCCACAATAATCTCCCCCTTCTCAAGATCATTAACTTGAACACATCTGCAAAGACCCTTTTCACAATAAGGTACCTTTTATAACAGGAAGTAGGACCTGTTATCTTTAGGGACCATTACTCAGCCTTGGAAAAGGCAATGGCACCCCACTCCAGTATTCTTGCCTGGAGAATCCCATGGATGGAGGAGCCTGGTAGGCTGCAGTCCATGGGTAGCTAAGAGTCAGACAGGACTGAGTGACTTCACTTTCACTTTTCACTTTCATGCATTGGAAAAGGAAATGACAATCCACTTCAGTATTTCAGTATTCTTGCCTGGAGAATCCCAGGGATGGGGGAGCCTGATGGGCTGCCGTCTATGGGGTTGCACAGAGTTGGACACGACTGAAGCGACTTAGCAGTAGCAGCAGCATTCAGCCTACTCTACCTACTCAGTGTTCCAACTGAAGAAAAAGAAAGACAAGAATAAAGGTAAAGTTAATATTTCTTTAAGACACTCCCATTTTAAGTTTGGAGAGAGACTCTCGTTCACCAATAAGATGAGCCAAGAGAATTACACAGACACCAAACACTCCCAGAGGTCAGAAATGGATTTTTTCACTAATCCTAGTAAGTCATCAGTGTTGAACTTAGTACCTTGGATATACTAGATACCCAAGAATTATTTGTTGAATTAAAATTTGGTAAAACATAAAACTTTTAAAATCTAATTCATTAGTTATGCTACTTATTGACGGGAAAGTTTAATTTTTTAAAAAAAGAAAACAATACTAAGAAATAGGTTAATCAGGTAATAAGGAAGGACTAGGAATTTAATGATATAAAATTGTAAGCCATAAGGCTTACAAAGTATCTTCAGGAAAACAAATAGAATATAATTTGGTTTTAATCCAACAAAGTATTTTTTTCCAACAAAGTGTTTTAAAGAAATTTTTGAATAGTAAAAGGCAATAGAATTTTCCTTGAGCAGTTCAGACTCAAGAGAGTGAGATCTTTACAAGTCTAAGTTGAAACCATATCTTCAAATGCTTAATGAATTTACAAAATTGCTTACATTGACACGTATAATAGCATAGCCATCTGCAAATAAAATGCAAAGCCAGATAAATGGCTAAGTATCTGACAAGTATGTAGATTATGAGTTGTTAACACTGAGAAAATATTTCTTTTCCTTTATTTGTCATTATTAATCTCTAAAGAAAATTTAAAAGCATATTAATTATAAAAACAAAGGACACATTTTGGTAGGTATTATTAATAGATATCAATATGTCTACCATGGTTGTGGTTATGGTATCAGTAATGTCTGCATATCTCCAAATTTATAAGATTATACACATTAATATGGGAAGTTAGATAGATAGACTTAATATATACAGATATCAATATTGATATCAATTGCATTTCAATAAAGTTATTAAAATTTTAAAGTAGTTTTAAAACATATGAATTAGGTTAACAGGAGTCTAACATGGGAGATGATGTTTTGTATTGATGCAAAGCAAAGAAATGATAGTACTATTTTGTCATAAGGAAACAAAATTTGGGCTAAAATTCGAGTAAAAGAATGCATACTATTAATCTCTATCAGTCCGGGAGCAAGATAATACAAGCTAAGTAATGTGAAAGTTTTAAAAATTATGTTTTCCATTTTGATGTTGCTTTACAGACAGCAACTCTTTGTACCATATCAGTATAAATGCAATAAGAAAAATAATTTCCTAATCTGAATGACTCTGATAAAGCTTCAAAGAAATATTAAATTAGTATTTGGGAAAATAAGGAGAGACAAAGTCCTGAAAAAAAAAAATAACAATCACAAGCAAGCCTGGTCTGAACATTTCTCTACTACACGTTCATAGTTATAACTAAAACTGTCCATGGACAAAGTAGTTAACTGCAGGAAATCTTGAAGATCAGAATCATTCAAAATGGATTCAGATATAAGAATACCTACCTATTAGGTTGCTGTGAGTATTAGATTTGATCACACCCCAAAGGCGCTCTGCTCCCTGTGTCAACATCAGCCAGTGGCAATGAATGTCAACTGTTATGGTAAGGATGTTTGTACTCTTCATTCCTTCTGTTTAGACAAGGAACTCGACAGGGAACTCAACAAGCATTATTAAAGTATCCTCAGCAACAATTTGATGAATCATTTCCAGCTATTATATTCATGAATATATGCCATGACTCAGAGCATGATTTATTACTATAACAATGGAGAATATTAAGTTAGCAGATTACATTTTATTTCAACAGAATTAAAATTAAGAATATTAAGAAAGTTGCTACAGAACAAAGTTATGGAGAGATCATTTTACTGAGTCATTTAGACTTTATGCCCATTGCTTACCCATTGGAACCACCACTCCATTTCTTGATTTTATTAACTTAACTTTTTTTGTTGCTGTTCAGTTTCTAAGTCGTGTCCAACTCTTTGTGACCCCATGGCTGGTAGCACACCAGGCCTCTGTCCTCCACTATTTCCCAAAGTTTGCTCAAATTTATGTCCACTGAGTCAGTGATGCTATCTAACAATCTCATCTTCTATGGGCCATTATTTTTGCCTTCAATATTCCCAGCTTTAGGGTCTTTTCTAATGAGTCAGCTCTTTGTATCAGGTGACCAATATATTGTAGTCTCAGCTTCAGCAGCAGTCCTTCCAATGAATATTTATGGTTGATTCCCTTTAGGATTGACTCATTGGATCTCCATGTAGTCTAAGGGACTCTCAAGAGTCTTCTCCAACACCACAATTTGAAAACATCAGTTCTTCAGCACTCACCTTTCTTTATGGTCCAACTCTCACATATGTACACGACTAATGGAAAAACCATAGCTTTAACTTATACAGACCTATGTTGGCAAAGAGGTGTCTCTGCTTTTTAATAAGCTGTCTGCGTTTGCCATGGCTTTCTTTCCAAGGAGCAAGTGTCTTCTAATCTCATGACTGCAGTCACCGTTCACAGTGAGCCCAAGAAAATAAAATGTGTCACTGCTTCTACTTTATCCCCTTCTATTTGCCATGAAGTGATAGGACTGGATGCCAGGATCTTACTTTTTGAATGTTGAATTTCAAGCCAGCTTTTTCCCTTTCCTCTTTCACCCTCATCAAGGGGCCGTTTAGTTCCTCTTCACTTTCAGCCATTAGAGTGGTATCATCTGTATATCTGTGATTGTTGATATTTCTCCTGGCATTCTTGATGCCAGCTTGTGATTCATGTGACCCAGCATTTTTCATTATGTACTCTGCATAGAAGCTAAATAACCAGGGTGACAATACATAGCCTTGTTATATTCCTTTCCCAATTTTGAACCAATCTGTTGTTCCATCTCCAGTTCTAACTGTTGCTTCTTGACCTGCATACAGGTTTCTCAGGAAGCAGGCAAGGTGGTCTGGTACTCCTATCTCTTTAAGAATTTCCCACAGTTTGTTGTGATCCACACAGTGAAAGGCTTTAGAATAGTCAATGAAGAAGATGTTTTTTCTGAAATTCTCCATGATCCAAGGAATGTTGGCAATTTGATCTCTGGTTCCTCTGCCTCTTTGAAACAGTTTGTACATCTGGAAGTTCTTGGTTCATGTACTGCTGAAAACTAGCTTGAAGGATTTTTGAGCATAACCTTTCTAGCATGTAAAATGAACACAATTGTATGGTAGTTCGAACATTCTTTGACTATTTTCAGTTCAGTTCAGTTCAGTCGCTCAGTCGTGTTTGACTCTTTGTGACCCCATGAATTGCAGCATGCTAGGCCTCCCTGTCCATCACCAACTCCTGGAGTTCACTCAAATTCATGTCCATAGAGTCAGTGATGCCCCAAATAAGCTGAATCATTTGTCTGTCTACACTAACTTGTTTCACGTAACATAATATTCTCAAGTTTCATCATTATTGTCACATATTACAGAAATTCCTCCTTTTTTAAGGCTGAATAGTATTTCATTGTGTGTATATACCACATTTTATTTAGTCATTAACTGTCAGTGGACATTTATGCTGTCTCCACATCTTGGTGATTGTGAATAGTGCTATAATTATTATAAGAGTACTAATCTTTTCAAGATCCTGATTTCAATTCTTCTGAATACCCAGAGGGAGAAATATCAATAACCTTAGATATGAAGATGATACCAACTTTATGGCACAAAGTGAAGAACTAAAGAGACTCTTGATGAAAGTGAAAGAGGAGAGTGAAAAAGTTGGCTTAAAGCTCAACATTCAGAAAACTAAGATCATGGCATCTGATTCCATCACTTCATGGCAAATAGATGGGGAAACAGTGGAAACAGTGGCTGACTTTATTTTGGGGGCTCCAAAATCACTGCAGATGGTGATTGCAGCCATGAAATCAAAAGACACTTACTCCTTGGAAGGAAAGTTATGACTAATCTAGACAGCATATTAAAAAGCAGAGACATTACTTTGTCAAAAAAGGTCCATCTAGTCAAGGCTATGGTTTTTCCAGTGGTCATGTATGGATGTGAGAGTTGGACTATAAAGAAAGCTGAGTGCAGAATTGATGCTTTTGAACTGTGATGCTGGAGAAGACTCTTGAGAGTCCCTTGGACTGCAAGGAAATCCAACCAGTCCATCCTAAAGGAGGTCAGTCCTGGGTGTTCATTGGAAGGACTGATGTTGAAGGTGAAACTCCAATACTTTGGCCACCTCATATGAAGAGCTGACTCATTTGAAAAGACCTTGATGCTGGGAAAGATTGAGGGCAGGAGGAGAAGGGGATGACAGAGGATGAGATGGCTGGATGGTATCACCAACTCAATGGACATGAGTTTGGGTAAACTCCAGGAGTTGATGATGGACAGGGAGGCCTGGCGTGCTGCAGTTCATGGGGTCACAAAGAGTCGGACACAACTGAGCGACTGAACTGAACTGAACTGAATACCCAGAAGGGGCTTCTTAGGTGGCTCACTGGTAAAGAATCTGCCTGCAATGCAGGAGACCTGGATTCAATCCCTGGGTCAGGAAGATCCCTGGAAGAGGAAATGGTAGCCCACTCCAGTATTCTTGCCTGGAAAATCCCCGTGGACAGAGGAACCTGGTGGGCTGCAGTCCACGGGGTCCCAAAGAGTTGGACACAATGAGTGATTGAGCACAGCAATGACCCAGAAGTATGATTTACCAGAATATATGGTAGCTCATTTTATAATTTTGTGGGAAACCTCCATACTGTTTTCCATAATGGCTGTACATTATGCATTCCTACCACCTAAGTAAAGGGTTCCCTTTCCTCCATGTCTTTACTAACACTTGTCTTTTTTTTAATAATAGCTATCCTGACAAATGTGAGGTGATATTTCATTGTGTTTTAATTTTAATTTCTCTCATAATTAGTGACAGTGAGCATTTTTTCATATATTATTGACCATTTATATGTCTTTTTTGAAGAAGTGTCTATTTAAATCCTTAGCCAATTTTTAAATCAGGTTATGAGTTTGTTTGGGTTTTGTTTTTGTTGTTGTTCTTGAGTTGGAGGAGTTCCTTGTATATTTTGGATGTTAATTGCTTATCAAATACATGGTTAGTAAATATTTCCTCCCATTCATCAGTAGAACTTTTCACTCTCTTGACTGCTTCATGTGGCACACAGAATCTTTTTAGTTTGATGTAGTCCTACTTGTTAATTTTTGTTTCTATTGTCTGTGCTTTTGATATTATGTCTATATGCATGCTAAATAACCTCAGTTGTGTCTGACTCCTTGCAACCCTATGGACTGTAGCCCACCAGGCTCCTCTGTGCATGGGATTCTCCAAGCAAGAATACTGGAGTGGATTGCCATGCACTCTTCCAGGGGATCTTTCCAATCTAGGGATCAAACCCACATCTGTTATGTCTTCTACATTAGCATGTGGGTTTTTACCAGGAGCACCACCAGTTCAGTTCAGTCGCTCAGTTGTGTCCGACTCATTGTGACCCCATGAATCACAGCACACCAGGCCTTCCTGTCTGTCACCAACTCCTGGAGTTCACTCAAACTCATGTCCATCGAGTCGGTGATGCCATCCAGCCATTTCACCCTCTGTCATCTCCTTCTCTTCCTGCTCTGAATCCCTCCCAGCATCAGGGTCTTTTCCAATGAGTCAACTCTTCACATGAGGTGGCCAAAGTACTGGAGTTTCAGCTTCAGCATCAGTCCTTCCAATGAACACCCAGGACGGATCTCCTTTAGGATGGACTGGTTGAATTTCCTTGCAGTCCAAGGGACTCTCAAGAGTCTTCTCCAACACCACAGTTCAAAAGCATCAATTCTCCAGTGCTCAGCTTTCATCAAGACCAACTCTCATATCCATATAAATGAATTAATTACCAAATGACTTATATTTCAAACTAATGTTATCAGTTTTGTTCTTGATTGGCAGAAGTGTTAATATCACTGTTACTTTTAAAAGATATCTTTATTTAAAATTCAAACAAATAAAAGGGAAACAGTGAGATAGCAAAAAAATAATAATAATAAACCTGAAAGAAGGCAATAAAGGAGACAAAAAAGAAAATTAGAAGAGGGTGATACATAAAAGAAGGCCCCAAAATACATGATTTTAAACTCAAACAGATCAATAATTACAAAAGGTTGTCATTAAAAGATTTTTTTCTTTCGGTCTGTACCACTTATCAATTAGCCTTTTATTCAGTTGTTGTTCAGTTGCTCAGTGATGTCTGACTCTTTGCAACCCGATGGACTGCAGCATGCCAAGCATCCCTGTCCTTCACCATCTCCCAGAGCTCCCTCAAACCCATGTCCATTGAGTCAGGAATGCCATCCTATTATCTCGTCCACTCCTGTCCCCTTCTTCTCCTGCCTTCAGTCTTTCCCAGCATCAGGGTCTTTTGGTTCAGTAGAATTTCTAAACTATTCATTGAATCTTTATTTTTTCTTTTCAGTGTTTAAGTCCATTGTACGTTATCATTTATTTTTCTATTTCCAGGCTTTTTATTCTAGAGATCTTTGGCAATGACTCCTTCTCTATAATGATTCTTTATTGGGTTTCATATCTCATATTAATTTTATCAGCAATATTTTGATGAGCTTTTTATTACTGTTCTTCATTCTTTTTCTTGCTCTCTTAAGTTCTATTTTTCTAAAAATGAAAATGCAATCTACTCACTTGATGAATATGGAATTGCAGTTTTTCTACAAAATTGTTTTTGCTGAAACAGAATCTTTGGAGTGCCTCCTTAATATCATCAACAGAATGCTTAATACTGGATTTTTGTTTTAAAAGCAAAAAACCATCTTCATTCTAATCTTATTTCTTCCATCTGTTTTGAGGCTTATCATCATTTGCATTTTCCTTCACCTTCATGTCCCTTTATGAAGTTAATAGAATGGTCTCTGATATTTGCTGTTGTTCAGTCGCTCAGTCATGTCCGACTCTGTGACCCCATGGACTGCAGTCTATCTTAGAGACTTAATATTCCTGTTATATCTTTGAAAATAACTTCCCATTATATAGACAATACAATAATATCAAAGGTGTCTTTTCATTATCAAAACTAGTTAACAACTGTCCTAATAGTTGCGCATGGTTTTCAAAAATCAAATACTACCAACAGGTAGATCCAAAAAGAGCAAGTCTCATTTCCACCACATACCACTCCCAATATTGCTCTCAGGGACAACCATTTTCAACTCCTGGGCTGTTCCTTTTTCGTTTCCTCTGTATCTCTGACTATGTGTGTATGATGCCACTTCTTGATTTGTTGGTTTTGTTATTCTTTGACTCTTTGATACAGTCTCCACTGTATTCCCCTTCCCTCACCATCCCAGTGGGGTCACAGTTGGTGCTTACATTGTCATCAGCTGTAACTGTTGTTGGCATAAGTAGTGTGATACAACTGTAGTTGTGGTTTAGTCGCTAAGTTGTGCCCAATTCTTGTGACCCCTCCATGGATGGTAGCCCACCAGACCCTCTGTCCATGGGATTTTCCAGGCAAGAATACTCGAGTGGGTTGCCATTTACTTCTCCAGGAGATCTTCCCGACCCAGGGGTTGAACCTGGGTCACCCGAGCTGCAGGCTATCTCGTGCATTGCAGGCTGATTCTTTACCAACTGAGCCACCAGGGAAGCCCATATTTTTCCTTATCATGGAACTTCAATAGAACAAATACGGATATTTGTAAAACCAAAAAATAAAAAAGAAAGGAAAATTTATAAATTCAACTTTTTAATAAAAGGTAGAAACACCTATTGTTTCACTACGTTGTTTAATTTTTAAATCCTCTTAGTCATGTTTTTTGTTTTAAGGAAACACATACGCTAGTAAATACTAGTAAGTGGTTCTTTGATTGATTTCAGTTCAGTTCAGTCGCTCAGTTGTGTCCGACTCTTTGTGACCGCATGAATCACAGCACGCCAGGCCTCCCTGTCCATCACCATCTCCCAGAGTTCACTCAGATTCACGTCCATCGAGTCCGTGATGCCATCCAGCCATCTCATCCTCGGTCATCCCCTTCTCCTCCTGCCCCAAATCCCTCCCAGCATCAGAGTCTTTTCCAATGAGTCAACTCTTCACATGAGGTGGCCAAAGTACTGGAGTTTCAGCTTTAGCATCATTCCTTCCAAAGAAATCCCAGGGCTGATCTCCTTCAGAATGGACTGGTTGGATCTCCTTGCAGTCGAAGGGACTCTCCAGAGTCTTCTCCAACACCACAGTTCAAAAGCATCAATTCTTCGGTGCTCAGCCTTCTTCACAGTCCAACTCTCACATCCATACATGACCACTGGAAAAACCACAGCCTTGACTAGACAGACCTTGGTCTGCAAAGTAACGTCTCTGCTTTTGAATATACTATCTATGTTGGTCATAACTTTTCTTCCGAGGAGTAAGTGTCTTTTAATTTCATGGCTGCAGTCACCATCTGCAGTGATTTTGGAGCCCAAAACTATAAGTCTGACACTGTTTCCACTGTTTCCCCATCTATTTCCCATGGAGTGATGGGACCAGATGCCATGATCTTCTTTTTCTGAATGTTAAGCTTCAAGCCAACTTTTTCACTCTCCTCTTTCACTTTCATCAAGAGGCTTTTTATCTCCTCTTCACTTTCTGCCATAAGGGTGGTGTCATCTGCATATCTGAGGTGATTGATATTTCTCCTGGCAATCTTGATTCCAGCTTGTGTTTCTTCCAGTCCAGTGTTTCTCATGATGTACTCTGCATAGAAGTTAAATAAGCAAGGTGACAATATACAGCCTTGACACACTCCTTTTCCTTTTTGGAACCAGTCTATTGTTCCATGTCCAGTTCTCACTGTTGCTTCCTGACCTGCATACAGATTTCTCAAGAGGCAGGTCAGGTGGTCTTGTATTCCCATCTCTTTCAGAATTTTCCACAGTTTATTGTGATCCACACAGTCAAAGGCTTTGGCATTGTCAATCAAGCAGAAATAGATGTTTTCCTGGAACTCTCTTGCTTTTTCCATAATCCAGCGGATGTTAGCAGTTTGATCTCTGGTTCCTCTGCCTTTTCTAAAACCAGCTTGAACATCTGGAAGTTCATGGTTCATGTATTGCTGAAGCCTGGCTTGGCGAATTTTAAGCATTACTTTACTAGCATGTGAGATGAGTGCAATTGTGCAGTAGTTTGAGCATTCTTTGGCATTGCCTTTCTTTGGAATGGGAATGAAAACTGACCTTTTCCAGTCCTGTGGCCATTGCTGAGTTTTCCAAATTTGCTGGCATGTTGAGTGCAGGACTTTCACAGCATCATCTTTCAGGATTTGAAATAGCTCAACTGGAATGCCATCACCTCCACTAGCTTTGTTCATAGTGATGCTATCTAAGGCCCATTTGACATCACATTCCAAGATGCCAGGCTCTTGATTAGTGATCACATCATCATGATTATCTGGGTCATGAAGATCTTTTTTGTACAGTTCTTCTCATGCCACCTCTTCTTAATATCTTCTGCTTCTGTTAGGTCCAGACCATTTCTGTCCTTTCTTGAGCTCATCTTTGCATGAAATATTCCCTTTGTATCTCTAATTTTCTTGAAGAGATCTCTAGTCTTTCCCATTCTGTTCTTTTCCTCTATTTCTTTGCATTGATCGTTGAAGAAGTCTTTCTTATCTCTTCTTGCTATTCTTTGGAATTCTGCATTCAGATGCTTATATCTTTCCTTTTCTCCCTTGCTTTTTGCCTCTCTTCTTTTCACAGCTATTTGTAAGGCCTCCCCAGATAGCCATTTTGCTTTTTTGCATTTCTTTTCCATGGGGATGGTTTTGATCCCTATCTCCTGTACAATGTCATGAACCTCATTCCATAGTTCATCAGCCACTCTATCTATCAGATCTAGGCCCTTAAATCTATTTCTCACTTCCACTGTATAATCATAAGGGATTTGATTTAGGTCATACCTGAATGGTCTAGCGGTTTTCCCTACTTCCTTCAATTAAATCTGAATTTGGTAATAAGGAGTTCATGATCTGAGCCACAGTCAGCTTCCGGTCTTATTTTTGCTGACTGTATAGAGCTTCTCCATCTTTGGCTGCAAAGAACATAATCAATCTGATTTCGGTGTTGACCATCTGGTGATGTCCATGTGTAGAGTCTTCTCTTGTGTTGTTGGAAGAGGGTGTTTGCTATGACCAGTGCATTTTCTTGGCAAAACTCTATTAGTCTTTGCCCTGCTTCATTCCGCATTCCAAGGCCAAATTTGCCTGTTACTCCAGGTGTTTCTTGACTTTCTACTTTTGCATTCCAGTCCCCTATAATGAAAAGGACATCTTTTTTAGGTGTTAGTTCTAAAAGGTCTTGTAGGTCTTCATAGAACCGTTCAACTTCAGCTTCTTCAGTGTTACTGGTTGGGGCATAGACTTGGATAACTGTGATATTGAATGGTTTGCCTTGGAGACGAACAAAGATCACTCTGTCGTTTTTGAGATTGCATCCAAGTACTGCATTTCGGACTCTTTTGTTGACCATGATGGCTACTCCATTTCTTCTGAGGGATTCCTGCCCGCAGTAGTAGATATAATGGTCATCTGAGTTAAATTCACCCACTCCAGCCCATTTTAGTTCGCTGATTCCTAGAATGTCGACATTCACCCTTGCCATCTCTTGTTTGATCACTTCCAATTTGCCTTGATTCATGGACCTGACATTCCAGGTTCCTATGCAATATTGCTCTTTACAGCATCGGATCTTGCTTCTATCACCAGTCACATCCACAACTGGGTATTGTTTTTGCTTTGGCTCCATCCCTTCATTCTTTCTGGAGTTATTTCTCCACTGATCTCCAGTAGCATATTGGGCACCTACTGACCTGGGGAGTTCCTCTTTTGGTATCCTATCATTTTGCCTTTTCATACTGTTCATGGGGTTCTCAAGGCAAGAATACTGAAGTGGCTTGCCATTCCCTTCTCCAGTGGACCACATTCTCTCAGACCTCTCCACAATGACCCGCCCATCTTGGGTTGCCCCGCAGGCATGGCTTGGCTTCATTGAGTTAGACAAGGCTGTGGTCCTAGTGTGATTATATTGACTAGTTTTCTGTGAGTATGATTTCAGTGTGTCTGCCCTCTGATGCCCTCTTGCAACACCTATCATCTTACTTGGGTTTCTCTTACTTTGGGCGTGGGGTATCTCTTCATGGCTGCTCCAGCAAGGCACAGCCACTGCTCCTTACCTTGAACGAGGGGTATCTCCTTACCGCCACCGTTCCTGACCTTCTACGTGGGATGGCTCCTCTAGGCCCTCCTGTGCCTGCGCAGCCACCGCTCCTTGGATTGCTCTTCCCGGCCGCCGGCCCTGGCCTCAGGCTCGGGGTGGCTCCTCAGGGTCACCGCCCCTGGCCTCGGACACGAGGTAGCTCCTCCCGGCCGCCACTGACCTCGGACGCAGGGTAGCTCCTCTCGGCTGTTCCTGCGCCATCGCAGCCTGGCACTCTAGGCCGCTGCCCCTGACCTCAGATGTGGGGTAGCTCCTCTCGGCCGCGCTTAGTGCACCGGCTCTCAGCCACCTGCGCTTAGTGCGTGGGCTCTCAGCCACCTGCGCTTAGTGCTTGATTGATTTAGAGATGTGAAACATTTTTTGAAGATAGAAAATGTTTACAAAACTACTAACTGACATAGCAGAGAGGAAGAAGCTACAAATAAGGACTCCTAACCAATATACTTCCTCAGTTTTTGCTTTCTGGGAAGATCATCCTTATTTATTGCTCTTGGGATCACTTCTGAGAAAGGCACTGGGGAGAATTCCTCTTAACATTAGCAGACTTATTATTATTTGCCGGGAGCCAGCATGGGGAATCCCACCCATGGCAAAGCTCATGAGGAAGAGACCTGGCAGGCAAAGGCAAGATGAGGCCTCGAGGGAACCCCCCTGGACCTACTCAAGCATCTACCCCAAAACCAGAATCTGTCTGCCTTACTATATTATGCCTTTCACCAACTCCTCTGACATTAACAGGAGACTGTCCCCCCACCACCTTTTTCTGGAAAAAGTTAATTTAGAGCTTTTAGATAAGTCTCCTGGGCATAATAAGTGTTTCGATCCAAAAACCCCTCTGATGGCTTTCTAGCCTGCCTGACAGGTTTATCCAGACTCTTACAACTACGCATGTGATTGATTACAGCCTCCAGACCTCGAGAAGTACAGGAAGCTTAAAACATCCTAGGAATGTAGGGCCTTCTGAGGAGTCAAAATCATTAGAATAGGACTGATTAAGGGTTTCATTGTTGAGCCAATACTTGCTGCCAAGTTTTCATATCTTATATTTGTTGATATAGTTGGTATATAGAAAAAACAGATAGTAGCCCTGGCATTAGCAACATTAGATCTTTGAGTTAAGTGCTTTCTTTGTTATAACCCACTGCACCTTTGTTCTACAGGAGTGTAACTTTATTTAGTACTTTCAGGGTGATGCAGATTAAAGAAAAAACACTTCAAGGGAAAATAAGTTTTCTGGTTGATAGACATTTGTCTAGGAAAAGAGCCATAAAAATATTAACAGGCCTCTTGGCCAGAAGATAATGTAAGTCACCTGAGACCTTTTGTATACGGGAAGTTATGCAAAAAGAAAGCCTGGTCTCAATAAGGGTCAGGACTTTGCATATTCCATTATTTCTTAATGTACAACTTGGTGTATATAAGCTGCTTTTGAAAATAAAGCTGTGGGTCTTACACTGATGCTTGGCTCCCCCATATCGTTCTTTTCTTATTCTCCCTTTTCAGGCTAAATTCCCATCTGGAGCATAGAGGCTCACCGTGTCTACTTATTTGCCTGGGCTTCTAAGACCCACACGAGAGGGAGCCCAAGGTGGGGCACCCTCCGCTATTCAAGCGGGCACCTGTGGGCTACGTAGACAGTGTAAGTCCCTTGTCTCGGGGCTTTATTGGCTTTCTATGTAAACCAAGGAATACAGCCTCTGTTCTCCTCTATTTTCTCCACTACATTATTCTTTCCTAATCTCTCTTTCTATCTCTAAGTAAATAACCTTATCTAATCACCAACGCTGTCCCCGCTTTGAATTCCCTGGACCCTGGTAATTATTGATTTGGGGACTCTGGATAGAGGCTAAAAAACCCTAGTCTTGGATTTCTAAGGTTTATCAGCTCCAAATCACATTTGTATAAGTAGGTAACAAAAGCTAATAGGTACATGATACTATGGACCTTAGATCTCCATAGCAGTCTATAAACTTTAGTATATATAATATATAACACAATAAGCTTTAGTATTCTGCCATTGCCCTAACCCTCAGCTTTTCAAATTCCATTTTGATTTCTAACTAAGTACAAACCTGAACTGGTGAGCTAAAAACTATTTTCTCTTTTCTTCAAGCTGTATTCTATTACCTTGCATATGTTTTTCTTTGTATTAGCATACCTATAAATGCATCCACTGAAAATATTAGTGTTTCATATTATGGTGGTTCTGTCACTAAGTTGTATATTTCATATATAAATATAAAAGCAAAACTTCTGAACATAAAGGCAAAGAGAAAGATCTAAACACTTTTATCTCTAGATAGTTTATCTTAAGAAAAAATCACATTTCTATTATACATCTAAACAGTAACACTGTGTGCAAAATGATAACAAAACAATGTTTTCCAAGTGGCAAAGAAAAACACCTATCATATAAGTATCATCTACTACCACCAAAATATCACTCCAAAAACAGCCTTGAAATAGTAAGGATTTATGTAGCTCATCAGGCTGCAAGTTGGCTCAGTGGTTCTTCTGGTCTCAGCTAGGCTCACTGTCATGAATGAAGGTCAGTTGGCTATTGGCTGATCTAGGATGGCTTCATATGGGATAATGGGAGTAAGTTGATACGGGTATGTTCTCATGGCAATGGCTGAAGACACAAGTAATATGACATGTACTTTTCAATACGGTTTTGTTTTTGAATTGTATTTGCTAACATTCTATTTGCCAAAGCAAGTAATGTGACTCAAGCCCAGAATCAAGGCATAGACAAAGAGAGGAGGAAGGAATTAGGGCCATTTTTGTAATCTATCATATCTAAAAACCAGAGTTCTATTCTTGACCAACCAATCATTTGAAATAAAATAGACATTTTCAAACATTCAAGTACAATTTAATGCTCACAATATGTCTCTAGAAAAGTTATGAAGAAAAATTTAAAAATCATGGAAATGTAAAACATAAGATAATGTAAATGGCTACATAGAAACAATCAAAGTTAATAGAAATAAACTCTTTTGTTATAACACTGACTGTTAGATTAAAATTTTTAAAATCAAGGCAAGTGCTCTTTACCTAAAATTAAACCAAATTGATACAGAAAAGTTAAAAAATAAAGGAACAGGAAAATTATAACATGAAAACATTGATAGACGACTGGTAAAGCATTTTAAAATCAAACAAGACAAAACTCAAAGAAAACAATACTGGAAATTTACAATAACAAAAATTTCCAAACTTAAGATTATATGTATCATGGATATTTGCTGTTATGGCTACAACACAAGCATAGCAAGACTTATGATAGAATTTGAGAAATCCACTATCAGTAAAGCAAAGCTTAACTTTGCAAAATACCAAGCAGATAAAACATAGTTAGTATATAAAAATTATTAGCAATCAATATGCTTGACTTAGCACTCATTCGCAGAATACTAAGCCACAAATGAAATCTCAACCATTTTCAACAAAGAATTATTATACAGCCTGTAACCACTCATCATAGTATGAAAAAAATGAGAAATTGGCCGTTTGAATGAAAACAGTCTTTTGAAAGGAATGCCATAATTACAAAATCTATATCCTTTTTAAAACTTCAAAGTTTTAATAAGAAAAAATTGCAGAAACACACTTTGAAATTTTGTCAATAAGTTAAAAATGCATGCAATTTTTTTAATTTGATATACTACATAAAGTTCGCATAGTAGGCAAGTATTTAGCAATTATTGCTTAAAGTTTTTCAACTTTAAATGTTTAATAAATCCTCAGAATTCATTTAAATTCTTATAAATATTCAGTCTTTTCATGTAAACTGTCAGTTGTCAACAAGTAAATTAATGCAGCTTCAGTCTTCCCTCCCTGCATCATATTCCCAGAAAAGTTATAAAAGATACAGTAATAAAATGATACATGCTGCTGCTACTGCTGCTGCTAAGTCACTTCAGTCGTGTCCAACTCTGTGCGACCCCATAGACAGCAGCCCACCAGGCTCCCCCATACCTGGGATTCTCCAGGCAAGAACACTAGAGTGGGTTGCCTTTTCCTTCTCCAAAGCATGAAGGTGAAAAGTGAAAGTGAAGTCGCTGAGTCGTGTCCGACTGTCAGCGACCCCATGGACTGCAGCCTTCCAGGCTCCTCCATCCATGGGATTTTCCAGGCAAGAGTACTGGAGTGGGGTGCCATTGCCTTCTCCGAAAATGATACATTCCATACTCTAAAATGAGAACTCTCCGCAGAAGAGAAAATGTATGTGAGGAATTAGTAAAATACTTGGAGAATACAGGGTCACATTGAAGAGAGAGTTGCTAACCAGGTTTATACAATTAAGTTCATCTTTAGGAGATATGAGCAACACCAAAGTGGCTGTACAACTAGAAGTGATAAAAATAGGAAGCTGATCTAAAATGTGGAGGGAGAGTGAGGTTTATTGGAAAAATATGAGATGATTTTCTAAGCTGATAAAGCATATATTCTAGAAAATTCTTAACCAAAATCATGCTTAGTAATGAAATGTTAGAAGCATATCATTTAAAGTAAATAAGACAAGTTTGGCTGCTGTTTCCCTTAGAGTACAGCATTATATTAGAAATGCTAGCCCATGAAATAAGAAAGAGGGGGGAAAAGGAGAATGAAAAAGAAGAGATGAAACTATTTTTATTTGCAGTGATATGACTGTCAATTTAGAGAATCAACTGAGAAATTTTAGAATTATAGCAATCTAGCAAGGTAGTTAGACTCAGGATAAACATATTAGAAGCTTCTATAGCTTTCAAAACACCATAAGTATATCTAATTTATATATTTAGAAAAGGTAATTTTTCAAAAATCTAACTCATGATAATAATAAAAAGTACAATGTAGCTAGAAATAAACATAAGAATTTATAAGGCCAATATAGTTAAAATTATAAACTTAAACTGAAAGCATTAGAAAAGCTTTGAATAAATGAAAAACTATGTTGAAAAACAAGAAAATTCAGTGCCTCTTAAATGTTTACATCTCAATTGTTCTATCTTTGCTAGTCTTTTTTTAATATTTATTTATTTTTAATTGCCTGATGATTGGTTTACAATATTGGTTTGATTTCAACATGAATTTACCATAGATGCATATGTGTCCCCTGCTTCCTGAATCTCCCTCCCACCACCTGCCCATTCCCACCCCTCTAGGTTATTACAGAGCCCCCATTTGAGTTCCCTGAGTCATACAGCAAATCCCCATTAGCTATCTATTTACATATGTTGGTGTATTTGCCTCCATGCTACTCTCTCCTTTCATCTCACCCTCTCCCTCTTCTCCCCTACCCTCGTCCATAAGTCTGTTCTCTATGTCTGTGTTTCCATTGCTGCTATGCAAATAGATCCTTCAGTACCATCCTTCTAGATTCCACATATATGTGTTAATATTCGATATTTGCTTTTCTCTTTCTGACTTACTTCACTCTGTATAATAGGCTCTAGGTTCATCCACCTCATTAGAACTGACTCAAATGCATTCCTTTTAATGGCTGGGTAGTATTTCATTGTATGTATGTACCACAGCTTCTTTATCCATTCATCTGTTGATCAATGTCTAGGTTGCTTCCATGTCTTGGCTATTGTAAATAGTGCTGCAATGAACACTGGGGTACATGTGTCTCTTTTGGTTTTGGTCTCTTCAAGGTATATGCCTACAAGTGGTATGGCTGGGTCATATGGTGGTCTTATTCCTAATTTTTTAAGGAATCTCCATACTGTCCTCCATAGTGGCTGTATCAATTTACATTCCCACCAGCAGCGTAGGAGGGTTCCCTTTTCTTCACACCTCTTCCAGCACTTTTTATTTTTGGATTTTTTTATTATGGCCAGTCTGTCTGGGATATAGTTTTGATCTGCATTTCTCTGATGTGAAGAGCTGACTCATTTGAAAAGACCCTGATGCTGGGAAAGATTGAGGGCAGGAGGAGAAGGGGATGACAGAGGATGAGATGGTTGGATGGCATCACCGACTCAATGGACATGAGTTTGAGCAAGCTCTGGGAGTTGGTGATGGACAGGGAGGCCTGGCGTGCTGTGGTTCATGGGGTCACAAAGAGTCGGACAGGACTGAGCAACTGAAATGAACTGAACTGAATAATGAGTGATGTTGAGCTTCTCTTCATATGTTTATTAGCCATTGGTATGTCTTCTTTGGAGAAATGTCTGTTTAGGTTTTTTGCCCACTTTTTGATTAGGTTGTTTGTTTTTCTAGTATTGAGTTGTATGAGCTGCTTGTATATTTTGGAAATTAATTCTTTTGTCTGTTATTTCATTTGCTATTACTGTCTCCCTTTTTGAAGGTTGTCTGTTCACCTTGTTTATAGTTTTTGCTGTGCAGAAGCTTTTAAGTTTAATTCAGTTCAGTTCAGTTGCACAGTTGTGTCCGACTCTTTGTGACCCCATGAATCGCAGCACGCCAGGCCTCCCTGTCCATCACCGACTCCCGGAGTTCACTCAGACTCATGTCCATCAAGTCAGTGATGTCATCCAGCCATCTCATCCTTTGTCGTCCCCTTCTCCTCCTGCCCCCAATCCCTCCCAGCATCAGAGTCTTTTCCAATGAGTCAACTCTTCGCATGAGGTGGCCAAAGTACTGGAGTTTCAGCTTTCACATCATTCCTTCCAAAGAAATCCCAGGGTTGATCTTCAGAATGGACTGGTTGGAGGTCTCATTTATTTATATTTGTTTTTATTTCCATTTTTCTAGGAGGTGTATCATAAAGGATCTTGCTATGATTTATGTCATACAATGTTCTGCCTATTTTTTTCTTCTAAGAGTTTCATAGTTTCTGGTCTTACATTTAGGTCTTTAATACATTTTGAGTTTATTTTTCTGTATGGGGTTAGGAAGTGTGCTAATTTCATTCTTTCGAATGTAGTTGTCCAGTTCTTCCAGCACCACTTATTGAAGAGAGTGTCTTTTTCCCATTGTATATTCTTGCCTCCTTTGTCAAAGATGAGGTGCCCATATGTGTGTGGGGTTATCTCTGGACTTTCTAACCTGTTCCATTGGCCTATACTTCTGTTTTTGGGCCAGTACCATACTGTCTTGATGACTGTAGCTTTGTAGTATAGTCTGAAATCAGGTGAGAGATTCCTCCATCTTTGCTAGTCTTTTTGTTTTGTTGTTCAGTCATTCAGTTTTGTCCAACTCTTTGGGATCCCATGTACTGCAGCACACCAGGCTTCCCTGTCCATCACCATCTCCCGGGACTTTCTCAAACACATGTCCACTGAGTAAGTGATGCCATCCAACCATCTCATCCTATGTTGTCCCCTTCTTCTCCTGCCTTCAATCTTTCCCAGCATTAAGGTTTTTTCCGGTGAGTCAGCTCTTTGCATCAGGTGGCCAAAATACTGGAGCTTCAGCCTCAGTGTCAATCCCTCCAATGAATATTCAGGATTGATTTCCTTTAGGATTGACTGGTTTGATCTCCTTACAGTCCAAGGGACTCTCGAGTCTTCTCCACAGTTCAAAAGCATCAATTCTTCAGCACTCAGCCTTCTTTATGAGCCAACTCTCACATCCACACATGACTACTTGATTCCCTGGTGGCTCAGATGGTAAAGAATCTGGAGACCTGGGTTCAGTCCTTGGGTTGGGAAGATCCCCTGGAAGAGGGCATGGCAACCCATTCCAGTACTCTTGCCTGGAGAACCCCATGGACAGAGGAGCCTGGTGGGCTACAGTCCATGGGGTCACAGAGAGTCGGACACGACTGAGTGACTAAGCACAACATGAGAAAGTTAAGTGAGGATTTATTTAGGGCTTCCCTGATGGCTCAGCTGGTAAAGAATCTGCCTGCAATGTGGGAAACCTGGGTTCAGTCCCTGGGTTGAGAAGATCCCCTGGAGAAAAGAACAGCTCCCCACTCCAGTATTCTTGCCTGGAGAATTCCATGGACAGTATGGCCCATGAGGTTGCAAAGAGCCGAACATGACCAAGTGACTTTCATTTTTGACTGTACAGACCTTTGTTGGCAAAGTAATGTCTCTTCTTTTTAATACACTGTCTAGGTTTGTCATAGCTTTTCTTCCAAGGAGCAAGCGTCTTTTAATTTCTGATTAATTAAGCCAATGCTGCATTCTTGCCTGGAAAATCCCATGGATGGAGGAGCCTGGTGGGCCACAGTCCATGGGGTCGCTAAGAGTCGGACACGACTGAGCGACTTCACTTTCACTTTTCACTTTCATGCATTGGAGAAGGAAATGGCAACCCACTCCAGTGTTCTTGCCTGGAGAATCCCAGGGACAGGGGAGCCTGGTGGGCTGCCGTCTCTGGGGTCGCACAGAGTTGGACACGACTGAAGTGACTTAGCAGCAGCAAGCCAATGCTGACTACAATGATGACTACAATGCTCTGTAGTCATCATCTGTAGTGATTTTGAAGCCCAAGAAGATAAAGTCTGTTACTGCTTCCATTGTTTTCCCACCTGTTTGCTGTGAAGTGATGAGACCAGATACAATTAAGTGGAGTTACTCTACAACCACCATTCATTTGAAAATAATTTAGAAAGCTTTCACCTCCAGACCCCTCTCTTGAGCTCATTAAATAAATATTTTTTGAGCATCCACTTTGTCTCAGACACTTGAGGAACTTACAGTGCATTTGTTAACTATTCAACTGATACCTACATCTGGATGTCCTCATATTTAACTTGTTCAAAAGGAAAGTCATGAAAGAATCCTGTATCAGTTAAGATTAGGTTTGACTGCAGAAAGAAATTTTTGAACAAGATGCAAATTTATATTTCTTTCACATGAATGACATCAGGAAATAAATAGTCCAGGACTATGCTGGTTCCATGCTTCCCAGGTGCTCAGTGGTAATGAATCCACCTGCCAAGCAGGAGGTGCAGGTTCAGTTTCCAAGTTGGGAAGATCCCCTGGAGAAGGAAATGTCAATCCACTCCAGTATTCTTGCCTGGAAAATCTCATGGACAGAAGAACCTGGTGGACTATGTCCTTGGTGTCTCAAAGAGTTGGACACAACTGAGCAAATAACAACATGCTGGGTTTATACTCATCAGACACTTGGCCTCCTTCCTTCTTTCTTATTCACTATCATCAGTGAATATTTTCATCCTTTTCATTGTTTTTTTTTGCCCAAGATAGCCCTTTAGTCATCACATCCACATTCCAGGACAATCAGAATTGAAGGAGAAAGGGAAGAAAGGTGAAAGCTATCTGATCTCTTTTGAGGATCTTTCCCATAAGTCCAACCCAATAGCTTCTGTTTAATATTATTGATCAAATTTAGCAACACAGCCACTTCAAGGAAGTCTGGAAAATAGTGTTCAGTGAACCCTCCAAAAATAATTGAGAGTCGGTTGCTAAAGAAATAAAAGACAATTGGTTTGTAATAAGTAACTGACAGGCATTTTTAAAAAGTGGTAATAATGGTTGACTCAGGGGAGGGAAATTAAGAAAATGGAGGTTATATATGGAATAGCAAGTTAATCTTCACTGTATATTCTTCTATGCTTTAATTTTTTTCCAGAATTATGGACTATTTAGCAAAAATAAATATTTTTTCACTGAAATTCCACTTCCTTCATGAACCCATCCATCCCACCTTGTAAAATTTTCCTTTTGGTAAAAGGCATCACCATTCACTTAGTCACCCATATAAACATGTCAATATTATCTTCAATGTTTACTTCAGCTTCAATATTTAAAACTCAGAAGGCACCAGATTAAGTCAATTTTATCATGGAACTAACACAACTAATCTCTCTCTGCATCTTTATTGCCACTATCTTATTTCAAGCCTTCAGAACGTCCAGTAGGATGATTCCAACTGCCTATTTCCAGATCTTCCCTCAATCAATTGTTCCCAGTTCCTGGCCACACTCCAAATTGCCACTAGTTATTATTTGAAAAACATTTTTAATGTGTCCCTACTTCTTATAAAGCCTCAGCATAGATGCTCAGCATAAACTATATCTTTTAGTTTATTGATGATTGTTTAAAAAACTGCAAAAGGAAAAAAAAATTGAAACAAAATGAGAAACAAAAAAAAAAAACAGATTTCTTTTCAGTTTTTCTATTGACTGGATAAGTCTGAAGAAAATTTATATCCTTAAATTCAGTTTGCCAATGCAAAAATAAAAGTGCCACACTAACTGACAAGAGAATTTGCTAATAATTTCAGAGCATATAGAGGCTTTGAATTAAACTTCATAACATTTATTAAGTCACAGGTTTCAGTTGCACATTTAATTACTATTCTGTAATGAACTAATCTCCATTTGTTTTGAGAAGCTGTCAAGTAACTGTTTGAATTAGACTATAATTTGGCCAACTATATTTTGGTGATTGCTTAATTAGAATTTTAAGTATATTTGAATATATATTAAGTCAGGGATTTCACAAAACACTTATGTTTTAACAGGCTGAGCGGTATTTAAATTTTTATGATTCAAAGAAGAGAAGAGCAGAAATATATCAGACATCAGATTTTATTCCTTGTTAGTATTTAGGAAAACACAGAAACCTAGACCTAGATTTAAAGTCACCAATAAATCTGAAATCAAATGATTCTGGAGTAAAAGACCATAACACTTTGTACACTCAGTGGTGAGAAATACAAAGCAGCAAAATCCACAAGAGATTTTAAAAGAGATTTTGAAAAAAGATTATTGAAAGAGAATAAGAGAACTGAAAGATATTTGCTATAAAAAATGAAAATATACACGCTTTTAAAATCTGGTATGATAGTGGGGTTTTTTGTTTGTTTGTTTCATAGGGTTATATTTATCTTCAAACTCATTGAGTTGTATTTGTTAGGTACAGAAATCTGGTATGATCGTGTTTTATTCTCTACCACAAAGAACTTTACAAGTAGACAGAAGTTTCATGTTATCTTCTACTATTCAAGAAAAGACATCACAGACTCAGAATGGAAAATGAACCTTTCTCATTTATTTTAACAGTAGTACTGAATAAAGAAAATGACTCGCCAACCAGTAGCTGGATAACTATCTTATCCAATGCCTTAAAATCTCAAAATTGTAGGTTTTCTTAAATTTCCTTTTGATTGATACTCACTGGAGAAATGGGGCTTATCCCACTTATGGCATGGAGAAGGGACTCATTTTCTGAGAGGGAAATATGATACTCAGAAGAGGAAAGGATGGCCATAAGTGAGCAAATGTCAGAAGTTGGTTTTTGCAAAACACAAGGGACATGTTGGTGAGATGTGCTTTATTCCTCCAACTGGCAGGCATGTCACGTGTAGTAGCTCTTCTGTTTTGAGGAAACTAGAGATGGTTTTTCATCTGCTCTCTGAGACTACCAAAGTCATACATGTATACCTACCTGTGTCTGCATAATTTTCTCTTGCTTGCCAGATCTACTAGTACTCATCATCGCAGGGAAAAAAAAAAGGTTAGAAGAGAAGAACATGGGACGTCAGTTCCTCAAAATTTCCTGATCCTATATCATAAGTCATAAATTTATTTGAAAAAGTCTTTGTGTAATTCTCTGATCCTGCCTCTCTGCCTTCACTGAGACTGTACAGATGTCAACAGGAATGCCCTTTCCCTTCTAAATTTAGCTGCCACAATAAGGACCTACTGGGAATTTTACTCAAGACTCTATAATGACCTATATGGGAAGAGAATCTAAAAATGAGTGGATATATATATATATAATTGATTCACTTTGCTATACACTCAAAACTAACGCAGCATTGTAAATCAAGTATACACCAACAAAATATTTTTAAATAAATTAATTAATTAAGCTGCCACAGGAGGTGAGAACCTGAAGCTTCCCATTTAAGTTTATTGATTAAATTTATTCTGCTAGTGGATGAAACTATTAACAGATTTTTACAATAACTTTCAAGAGTCTTTGAATAATGTTTGATCCTATTTGCAAACTTAATTATAAACATGGCAACATTTAAAACTATTTTAATTAATTTCTTTTGTTAAGTATTTTGCCCATCAACCAAAACCTCTATGTGCTAAACAGTACTAATACAGCTAATAAATTAAACTTTTAAAGAGTTGAACTAAATTTCTCATTTATTTTTAATGAATAAGATTTAATGAGATGTCAACTTAAGATCATGAGTCTCAATGAACTACTTAATTGGTATAAGACTCATTATATTTGGCCAAGTTCTCTTACATATGACAAGTAAGGATGATAATAGCAAGCACTTATAAAGTGCCTGTTATATGTCACACACTGTACACAAGACAATCACAAATATGTACAAATTTCTTTTCAATGCAAATATTAATATTACAGTTTTAGTTGTTTTAACCCTTCTATACTTAATGTTAAATCTTTCCTCAGCTAGAGGAAGCATACCCATTAATGATCATAGTTTTCATCTAGTTAATTAAAGCCAGGTACTTCAATAGATTTTAGTAAAAAAAAAAAAAAGGAGATGCAGGCATCCTAGGCAATTCTTCTCAACATCAACAAAGAAAACTATTACATCATTGCAAGTAACTTAGTTACCCTCTTAACATGTTTAAAGCTACCAATAACCAGAAGTTATGACCAAGACACTGATGAGATTATTGTTGGTGACCCGGTTGGAATTTACTAAACTCTGTTTTGTAACTGGGGCTTCCCAAGTCATGCTGGTGGTAAAGAATCTACCTGCCAATGCAGGAGACATAAGAGACTTGGGTTCAATCCATGGGTCAGGAAGATCCCCTGGAGGAGGGCATGGCAACCCACTCCAGTATTCTTACCTGGACAATCCCATGGACAGAGGAGCCTGGCAGGCTACAATCCATAGAGTCTAAAAGAGTGGAATTTGACTGAATTGACTTGGCATGCACGCATGCACATGTTGTAATTGACTATATCAAAATCTGAGAGAATAGATAAAGGGAAAGGTTGGCTTTATTGGTTTCACACCCATGTCCTTGGATTTGGAGTTATATGAGCATTTTGATTGGTTTTCTGCATTCAGAAACCTGTGGTTTCCATTGGGATCAGTCACTGGATTGGATTTTGGACTCAATAAACACGTTTCTCCTGCTATCACTAAAGATGGCAAAAATCCTCTAAGTCCAAACACTTAAACGTTAGAGGAATCAGAGGATCTAGTCTCTTTATGTTGATCTAAACAACTAGATTATTGGAAAAATGAATAACCAAATAAGCTTCAGCATCCCCCATGTGTTACTCCCCTAAACAAAAAATGAGGACAGTGCAGTGGTTTTCATTGTTCTAGGAGCTATCAGGGAAATATGCTGCTGCAACAGCTAAATCTTCTCCCTGCATAGAAATCCTCTCTGCAAAGGCAATAAAGAAAGAAAACACTGTTTTAACTGAATAAGCATTAAACCAGAATGTGATATGCATCACAGTCAATTATTAAGGGATAGCAAGGACAGAAAGGACTCTTAACCCTTTCATTTAGCCATGAAGATAAAACCCATTACATATGTTTTTCAAAATAAACAGTTAGTTACTAGCCCTCAAGTTAGAGAACATGATAGCATCATCACACATAATTTCATCCTAAGTTTTCCTGTATTGGGAGTGACCATCTGTGTTGGTTTGGTAACCTTATCCAGAGGAGAAATTATTTCTCATATATTTATGATAGGAGAAATGTTTGCAACTTTGCACAAGGCACTCAAGGTTAAACGTCTACCTTCCCACAGAAACTATGAGAGAGGGAAGCCAGCTCTCTTGATGTTACATCTCAAAGAGATGGCTCTCAGGTCCTGGAAAAAAGACATTATTGGGTCATAAGGCTGAGAGAAGGCCTACATCATCTTCAAAAGGATTTAAATACATGTCAAAGAGAGGAGAAAGTACTTACAATTAAAATTTTCTAAAGTAAATGGTCTAACCTACTATAGAGTACATGGAACTCTGTTCAATGTTATGTGGCAGCCCAGATGGAAAGGGAGTTTGAGGGAGAGTGGATATATGTATATGTATGTCTGAATTCCTCCACTGTTCATTTGAAACTATCACAATATCGTTAATCAGCTATACCCCAATACAAAATAAAAAGTTTAAAAAATAAAGTAAATGGTCTAAGAAAAAGGATGGGAGGAAAATTTCTTCCCTTATCTTCAACAAGGAGAATTAAGCTTCTTATTTTTTATCCTTACTTGTCATGTAATACCACTCTTTTGCCAAGCATACACAGGCCATTCATCTCCGGGGTACCAGGGGCTCTTCCATCAGATTTATCAATGCAAAGTTTCTGAATTTCCTTAATCCTAAGGAAGACACATCCTATAAACGATGGATTTTAAATACCCAGGATACCTTTTTTAAACAGAAAAATAACTTTATTTTGGCAATTACAACTCAGTCTCACTGTTTCTGATGAGAATTGAACAATTCACTTAGCCCCATCATACTTATTAATCACATACAGAGAACTTTTACTGAAATGACTATATTACTTCTGAAATATTCCCTGTGAACTTGGCACATCATGTTAAATACAAGTTTAAATTTCACTTTACAGTCCTTGCCTATGTTTTTTATTGAAGTGTACTTGATTTTCACTACTATATTAGTTTAAGATGTATGGCATAGTCATTCCATATTTTAAGATTATACTCCATTTAAAGTTATTACACAATAGTGGCTGTATTTCCCTGTACTGAACAATATATCCTTGTTGCTTATGTATTTTGTACATGGTAATTTGAATCTCTTAATCCTCTCTCCCTACCTCGCCCCTTCTGCCTTTCCTGTCCCTGCTGGTAACCACTAGTTTGTTTTCTGTATCTGCAAGTCTATTTCTGTTTTGTTATATACATTTGTCTGTTTTAGTTTTTGGATCCCAAATATAAGTGATAACATACAGTATTTTTCTTTGTCTGTCTGACTTATTTCACTAAGCATAATATTCTCTAGGTTCATCCACATTGTTGCAAATGGCAGAATTTCATTTTTATGGCTGAATAATATTCCCCTGTGTGTATATACCACATCTTCTTTATCCATTCATGTGTCAGTGGACACTTGGGTTGCTTCCATATCTTGACTTTTGGTAAATAATACTGCTATGAACAGTGGGGTGCATGTATCTTTTTGAATTAGTGTTTTCATTTTTCTCATATCTGTATATATCTAGGAGTGTAATTGCTGGATCATACGGTGTCTTTGTTTTTAGTTTTTTGAGAAACCTCCATACCATTTTGCACAGTGGCTGCTCCAATATACCTTTCCACTAACTGTATACAAGGGCTTCCCAAGTAGCTCAGTGGTAAAGAATCTGCCTGCCAAGTCAGAGACATATGTTCAATCCCTGGGTTGGAAAGATCCCCTGGAAAAGGAAATGGACACCCACTTCGGTATTCTTGCCTGGGAAATCCCATGGACAGAGGAGCCTGGAGGGCTACAGCCCATGGGGTCACAAAAGAGTAGGACGTGATTTAATATCTAAACAACAGCTATGTGCAAGAGTTCTCTTTTCTCCACACCCAGGCCAACATTTGTTATTTGTAGGGTTTTGCTTTGTTTTTCATTCTGAAAAGGTATGAGGTTAATTCTCATTGTGATTTCGATATGCGTTTCTCTAATGATATTCAGCATCTTTTTGTGTTCCTGTTAGCTATCTGTATACCTTCTTTGAAAAAATGTCTATTTGGGTCTTCTGCCCCTTTTTAAAATCTGGGTTTTTTGACATTGAATAGTAAACCTAAGACGTGAAACCATAAAACTCCTGGAAGAGAACATAGGCAGAGCACTCTCTGACATAAACTGTAGCAATATTTTTTTTCATCTGTCTTCTAAGACAAAAGAAATAAAAGCAAAAATAAACAAATAGGACCTAATTGAACTTAAAAACTTTTTCACAACAAAGGAAATCATTGAAAAAATGAAAAGCTACTGAATAAGAGAAACTACTTGCAAATAATATTAATAAGGTATTAATATCTAAAATATATAAACAGCTCATACAGGCAGAGTTCCTTTTAAAGGAAGTTCTCTTCTATAAGTTGTTGTTCCCATAAGTGGAATAAAGATTCATCTCCAGGGAAAGTCTATTTCACTGACAGCAACTCCTTCACAAACAAAACTTTTAACTTCAATAACTGGAAATAGACCAAAATGGAGTTCGTTTTTCCCTCAAAGTAAACTTGCATTGCTAAAGACCAAAGGTCAGATAATTGTTTATATATATATATACATATATATATATATGTATATATATATATGTTAGAAGTTTATATTAGAAGTAAATAATCCTTTTGTAGCAGGAAACATTGAGTATAAATGGACATTTTCATGTGTATAACTAAGCAATTCTTATAAACTATTAAAAAGTTTTTTATTTTCACAGAGTTAAAGCATTTATTCCCTCCAAAATATCTTTGGAGTGCTATATTTCACACAGACATATTTCATGTTTATTAAACTAGATGCCATATTTAGAGATCTCAGAATCTCAAGAATATTGGTCTGTTTGGAAAGGTACCCTCCAAACAAACAATCTTTTTAAAAAGATTTAACTGAAAACATCACTGTTTTGTTGATAAAAATATGAAACAAATGTGTTTGAACTGAGTCTTTTGTGTCTGATTTACTTAGGAGGCTTTTCGTATGTGAAGCTTATTTACTAACTAATGTTAGTAAAGGTACATGAAACACATTGTTGATTGAAACTACAAAATAAACTGCACACTATGATGCTATTTCTGTAAGTATGTGTGAGTCAAAATGTTCAAAAAGGCATGTGCTAAAATGAGTTTGTCTCCCACCTCCAACTCTTAAAAATTGTGTGACCTCAAGGAAGTCATTTAACTACTCTGAATTTACTTTTTAATCTGAAATATAAGCAAGAAAAGGATAACGTCAGAAAGGCTCATCAACTTTGGAACCAGTTTGTATGGGAACACGTTGTAACCTTCTGTTTCCTTTTTGGTGACTAGTACATGACTGTCAGGAGAGATTCAATAAGTGTTGCATTACAATAACTTTAATTGGATTGAATGAATGCATTTTGTGTAGACCATTTTCCGTTGAACAAAATAAAGTAATCAAAGCCCTTTACACAGTGCCTAACACATAGAAAACAGTCAATGAACTTTAGTTATACTTATCATCAACATTATTAGTGTTACCATTACATGAACCATACAGACTTTAAGACTGAAATCACTACAGAATTTCCAAGTGAGTTTGGAAATGATACTAGAGGCAAAATGTCTTAGACTAATTCTTAAAAATAAAAGGCAGCTTAATTAAAACCTAAGCACCTGAGGATTTGAAAAGAAAAAAAAATTAAATCTCACCCATTATCTAATATCATTCTTCCTTAATTCAAGACATGAATTGAATGGCTCAGAGCTTTGGCTCTGGTATTTTAATAAGGATGTGAGATTTTTTTTTTTTAAGTCACAAATCAGCCGAAGCAACTAATTTGCATAATCAAAAATAATTCTTGGTCAAGCATCCATAAACTGCTATATCTACATCCATAAACTGCCTTCCTCACAGGGAATGAAAGCAATGAGCAGCTTCTCAAACAGGTGCTGGCAGGATGTGTTCCCAAGGCACAGAAGGCAAGAACAATCCGCAAAGGAGGTTCAGCAGGTTGGGTTTTGTTTCCACTCTTTAGACTCTGCTCACATTCTTGGCTGTTGATCAGTTTCTAGGAAAGAAAAAAAATAGTATGATAGATAAATTCTGACAGCTCAGGTTTGCTTGAGAGACAGAGTAAAATTAACACAGAGTTCCAATAACCCAGTAAGGTTACAGGAACGTTCATCTAATAAAACAACGTAAAATCTTGAATCTCTCGGCAGAAAAAGAGAAAGGCCATGTACCACAAATAATTGTTATTAGAAGCTATAGAAAAGCAGTCTTTCTCTGTTACCCACTCTCAGACATTAGTGCCACTAAAAATAGATTCACTGAGTTATGTTCCCAAGAATAATTAATTCATGCTTTTGTGACCCCTAATTCCATATCAGAACTCACCTAGAAATTCCAAGAAGAGAGAAACAATCACTTTGTAGGAGCAGAGGTTTATTTGAAAACTCAGACCACTGTAACCATTATTGAGACTTCTTCATAGGCTCTATCAATAAAGAAGCCCCTTTAAATTCCTTAAAACCCTTATGAATACAGCTCTGTACAAACTATTATGTATAAAATAAGCTGCAAGGATATACTGGACAATAGGAAGTATAGTTAATATTTTATAATAACTATAAATGGAGCATAACCTTTAAAAACTGTGCATCGCTATGTTGCACACCTTAACATATAATATTGTACGTCAGCTATAGCTCAGTAATAACAATGGAAACCTTAAGAATACAGCTCTGATTTTAAAAAAGAAAGAGGTATTCTAATTCTACCCAATAAAAGTCATTATGAGAGTAAGAAATAAAGGAGAGAGGAGTGCATTTTTCCAGGACACAGGAAAAAGTACTTAACGATGAAATGATAAGGACAGTAAATAATATCAATTGAATAACTGTGATATTCAAAGCATCCATACTCACAATATTTTAATTCCCTCAAAAACTTTATGTGATGAACATTTATTTGCCCCTATTTTTCAGAAGGGAACATCAGCTCATCTGCTGTAACAGTTTTAGTTAGAGTAAACAATGCTATCTGCTCTGATAAACAGACCCCAAATCCCTCTAGCTTCATAGAATAAAAGCTTACATCCTTCTCACATCTCCGACCAATGCTTACATATTGTTTGAGCAGTCTTCCACATACTCATGCAGGGATTCAGACTCTTCCATCTTTGCAGATTAACATAAGCTAGAGCCTCAGAATCTATGGATCACATTACCTCTACTCATGTTGCATTACCAGAACTCAGTTACATGGTCACAGCTAATTACAAGGCTAGGCCATGAGGCCTTCTGCTTCAAGGAAAATGAAACAGCGAGAGCCTGTTTCTGGTATCAAGTAACTTGTCCATGGCACATAATTAATGGGCTTTGACCTCATGAACCTTCCAGTCTCTAAAAACACAAATGCACATAAAAGTAAGGATGCAACTACAGGGGTAACATAAAATAGAAAGACATGGGCTTTGAAAGTTTATGAAGGAGGCTGGAGGGGAGTAACATTTGAATGGAAATTTGAGAGATGAGTGGAAGAAGGTTCTAGGCAGAGGAGGCAGCAGGTGCAAGGGTCCATTAACAGGGAAGAGCCTGGTAAATATGAGGACATTTAAACAAGCCTTTGCAGCTGAAGAAAAGAGAGAACAAAAGAGAGTGGGGAGATATTTGGCCTGGAAGGCCGTGCTGATCAGTGCTGCCTTTATCTCCAGGGTAAGGAGAACCACTGAAGAGTTTTAAGCAGAAATATGAATTGATTGGATTTGCTAGTTGGAAACATCTGTCTGTATGCCTTGCAAAGAATGGATTAAAGAGGGTGTCCAGTGGATAGTCAGAGACCCCAAGGACGCTATTGTACCTGATCAAACAAGATGACTTGGACCAGTGGTGTGGGCAGGGAGACAGAAAGAGAAAAAAAGGGATTTGAGAAGCATTTAGGAATGAAATATATAAATCTTTGTGATCGACTAGATTTAGGTTGTGTCTAGAGAATGACAGGGATTTGTGAATACTTTCTTGACAAGTCTAATTACATTAAAAGTAGCTTTATTCAGAGAAATTATTAAGTAAGGCAACATTCATATAAAATAGAAATAACGTTATGCTGTTTTATCATTAGAACCTATTGATTTTTAAAAGTAAAACTAAAATATTAAAATAGTTATATTCCTTGCCAGTCCCCCTCTTATGTTTCTTTTAGGTGTCAGATTAGGCTTCTTTTTAATTAGTCTCCTCCTTTTTCATAACTTATTATTTTTATTTCCTTTAAACTTAAGAAATTCATGGGAGATTCAAACACATTTTCTAAATCTACTTGAGAAAAGAAACAACGTTCTTTGGTTGCATCCAGATGTTCTAGCCATTAAAAATGGGGCAATTTTGTGAATGGAAAATTGGCTGGGTGGAAAATTCCCCTAATCTTGTTGTGATTACCTAAACTAAATTTATCCTATGTTGTGTCCTTCTAAATAAACACTACAATGCTCTGAAGAACAATATTTTTGTCTTGTCTTGGAAATAGATATACACATCATGGCTGTACAAGTTAGAACTGATCCATATTTAATTACACTTTTGTATTAATACCTGACCTGTCTGCACCTGACCTGCCTAATGATTTTTCATTTTTTAATTATTATTTTCCCCTCTGTAAAAGTAATCAGTGCTTATTAAAGGAAATTCAGAAACTATGGGGAAAATGTAAAGAGAAAATATAATATTATGGTCCCTTTAGGTTATTTCTAGTTTTTGCTCCAATAAATAGTTTTGGGATGAATATCTGTGGTGACAAGTCCTTGTCTTTCTTCATTGATTAGCTTCTTAGATTCCAAGTAATAGAATTATTATAAGAGAATCTATTTATATATCCTCCAATTGCCTCCAGTAAAGTTGAACAATGGATACACATAGCAGAAGTATGCATAGGATTTGAAGGGTCAAAGGAGGAGGCTTTCATCGTTTACATTATATATACTTCCAAAAGAGGGAGACAATGTTGATTAGTGATCATTTTTAATGTCATTTTGTGCATTTATCACATTTCAACTGCATAAAGAAATTATGTAGTAAAAATACAATAACCAAAGTCAGAAGGTCCCAGTGGCACAATGGTAAAGAATCTGCCTGACAATGCAAGAGATGCAAGAGATGTAGGTTTGATTCTGGGGTCAGGAAGATCCCCTGAAGTAGGAAATGGTAACTCCAATATTCTTGCCTGGAAAATCTCATGGGCAGAGGATCCTGGGAGTCTACAGACTGCAGGGTCCCAAAGAGTCAAACATGACTGCATGACTGAACACACACATAAAGTCAAGGAACAAAATAAAATCAGTTAAACACAAAGCTAATTTCTATAATATATAAAGAATTTTCAAAATTTTTATTGAGCTGCAGTTGCCATTATAGATTATTATAAGATCTTGGTTATAATTTCCTGTGCTATACAGTATACCCTTGTTGCTTATCTTTACTATATTACATATAGTAATTTGTATCTGTTAATTCATACCCTTAATCTGTGAATCTATTTGTTTTGCATATACATTCATTTGTATTATTTTTTAGATTCCACATAAAAGAGAGATGATACAGTCAAAGACATTTGTCTTTTTCTGTGTGAAATTTCGCTAAGCAGAATAGTCTCTAGTTCCATCTTCGTTGCTGCAAATGGCAGTATTTCAGTATTTCATTCCTATTCATGGCTAAGTAGTAGTAATTATCGATTGTATGTATACCACATCTTCTTAATCCAATCATCTGTTGATGAGCACTTCAGTGGCTTCCATGTTTTGGCTATTTTAAATAGTACTGCTTTGAACATTGGAGGGCAAGTATTGTTTCCAATTAGTGTTTTTGCTTTTTCTGGATATGTACCCAGGAGTTCCCAGGAGTACCCAGGAGTTCTGGATATGTACACCCGGGCTTCCCTGGTAGCTCAGATGGTAAAGAATCTGCCTCCAATGCGAGAGACCTGGGTTTGACCCCGAGGTTGGGAAGATTCCTCTGGAGATGGGCATGGCAACCCACTCCAGGATTCTTGCCTGGAGAATCCAAATGGACAGAGGCACCTGGCAGGCTACAGTCCATGGGGTTGCAAAGAGTCAGGCACGACTGAACAACTAAGTATAGCACAGCACCCAGGAGTGGAATTCCTGGATTATATGGTAATTTTATCTTTAATTTTTTTAGGAATTTCCATATTGTTTTCCATAGTTACTGCACAAATTTCCCTTCCTAGCAACAGTATACAAAGGTTCTCTTTTCTCCACATTGTCCAACACTTGTTATTTGTAGATTTTTAATGATGGCCATTTTGATAGGTGTGAGTTGAAATCTCATTATAGTTTTGATCTGTATTCTCTAATGATTAGTGATATTGAGCATCTTTTCATATGCCTATTAGCCATATGTATGTTCTCTTTGGGAAAATGTTTATTCAAGTCTTCTGTCCATTTATGATTGGATTGTTTGGGTAGTTATTTTTTATATTAAGTTCTATGGGTTGTTTGTATATTTTGTATATTAACCCCTTGGAAGAAAAGTTATGACCAACCTAGATAGCATATTCAAAAGCAGAGACATTACTTTGCCAACTAAGGTCCATCTAGTCAAGGCTATGGTTTTTCCAGTAGTCATGTATGGATGTGAGAGTTGGACTGTGAAGAAGGCTGAGCGCCGAAGAATTGATGCTTTTGAACTGTGGTGTTGGAGAAGACTCTTGAGAGTCCCTTGAACTGCAAGGAGATCCAACCAGTCCATTCTGAAGGAGATCAACCCTGGGATTTCTTTGGAGGGAATGATGCTAAAGCTGAAACTGTAAATAACAAAGAGTTATATCAGATGATTTGGAAACTTCCAGTACTTTGGCCACCTCATGCAAAGAGTTGACTCATTGGAAAAGACTCTGATGCTGGGAGGGATTGGGGGCAGGAGGAGAAGGGGACAACAGAGGATGAGATGGCTGGATGGCATCACTGACTCGATGGACATGAATCTGAGTGAACTCCGGGAGTTGGTGATGGACAGGGAGGCCTGGTGTGCTGCGATTCATGGGGTTGCAAAGAGTCGGACATGACTGAGCGACTGAACTGAATTGAATCCCTTGTCAGTTGCGTTATTTGCAAATATTCTCCCCCATTCCATAGGTTGTCTTTTCACTTTGTCAAAGGTTTCCTTTGCTGTGCAAAAGCTTTTAAGTTTAATTTGATCCTGTTTGTTTATTTTTGCTCTTATTTATTCTTCCTTAGGAGACTGACCCAAAAAATATTGCTATGGTTTATGTCAAAGAGTGCTTTACCTGTGAAGAACTTTTGTAGTTTATTCACACTATCAACACACACACACTCAAGACCAATGGTGGAATGAAAAAAAAAAATACATGAGCAGACAGATAGGTAACAATAGCTTCAAATCAACAAGTAGTCAGGGAAATACATATTAAATTAGCCATGAGATACCATGTTTCACCCATGAGCCCAAGAAAAAAAGGTAATGAGTAGAACTACAGAACATATTATTGGTGGAAATGTGGGAAAAGATGTATTCCCATACTTTTTGCAAGTTTGAAGTATTTCAGTCTATTTAGGGGAAGCAATCTGATTATCTATTAAAATTAAAACCACCTGTGCATTGTAATGCACCAATCTATCTCAACAACCTAAAAGTTAGTCTATAAGAGCATTTTTATAGAAATAATGACTGCAAAATTTATCAGAAGAGTTTGCTGCTGCTGCTGCTGCTGCTAAGTCGCTTAGTTTAAGCATGGAAAAAAAGTGAATGTTCATCAGTAGATGAATGGCTGAGCAACATATCACATAACAGATATCGTGTACTCATTGTAAATAACAAAGAGTTATATCAGATGATTTGGAAACTTCCAGTACTTTGGCCACCTCATGCGAAGAGTTGACTCATTGGAAAAGACTCTGATGCTGGAGGGATTGGGGGCAGGAGGAGAAGGGGACAACCGAGGATGAGATGGCTGGATGGCATCACCAACTCGATGCACATGAGTTTGGGTGAACTTCAGGAGTTGGTGATGTACAGGGAGGCCTGGCATGCTGCAATTCATGGGGTCGCAGAGTCAGGCACGACTGAGTGACTGAACTGAAGAGGTATTAATGAGTAAGTAAAAAGCAAAAATTAAAGTGCAAAAAAATCATACTTTCAGAGGGATAGAAATCCCAGAATTTTGAAATCCTGTACATGTTTACAGGCCAAGGTAGTATTATATGAGGAAAACTATAGATTGATTCACTGGAGTGAATCATACTATTATTTTTTTTCCTTCTTTAAATTCTATCATAATTCTTTTTTTTCTTTTTTGTTTATTGAGATATGCTTGCTTTATAATGTTGTATTAGTTTCAGCTGTACAAAAAAGTGAATCAGTTATGTGTAAGCATATATTCTCCCCCCTTAGATCCTCTTCCCACCTTCCCATCCCACCCCACAGAGCGCTGAGCTGAGCTCTTGGTGCTATATGTATAGCAGCTTCTCACTTAGCAATTTATTTTACAAATAGTAGTGTATATGTCATCCCCAGGCTTCCCTGGTGGCTCAGCTGGTGAAGAGTCCACCTGCAGTGTGGGAGACCTGGGTTTGATCCTGGGTTGGGAAGATCCCCTGGAGAAGGGAAGGCTACCCACTCCAGTATTCTGGCCTGGAAAATATCATGGACTATATAGTCCATGGGATCGCACAGAGTCGGACACGACTGAGCGACCTTCACTCATGTCACCCCCCGTCTCCCAACTCATCCCACCTGCTCCTTTCCTCCCTGAGTCCGTGAGTCTGTTCTCTATGTCTGCATCTCTCTTCCTGCCTGGCAATTATGTTAACCTGTACCATTTTTCTAGATTCCACATATATGTCTACATATATTTACATTCCACATATGTAAACATACGATATTTGTTTTTCTTTTTCTGACTTATTTCACTTTGTATGACACACTCTAGGTCCATCCATGTCTCTACAAATGACTCAATTTCATTCCTTTTTAGGGCTTATGAGTCATCCTAGAGGCAAGTGGAAAAGCTGATATGGGGTGCAGGCAGAATAAAGATAAAAAGTAAAGTAAAGTAAATTAGTTGCTCAGTCATGTCCGACTCTGCAACCCCATGGACTGTAGCCTACCAGGCTCCTCTGTCCATGGGATTTCCCAGGCAAGAGTACTGAAGTGGGGTGCCATTTCCTTCTCCAGGGGCTCTTCCTGACCCAGAGATCGATCCTGGGTATCCAGCATTGCAGGCAGACGCTTTACCATCTGAGTCACCAGGGAAGACCAGAATAAAGATAGGGAACTCTAAATATGAAAAGAGAAGAAAGAAAAGGGAATATTGGCTTCAAAAAATCTATGAGATGATCATATTTATGTATAAGTAAAATATGAGCATGGGTAACTGTTTTGAAAGTGTATAAAACTTTTAAATGGAAATATTAATAAGGAAATATACTCCTGAAAATGGGACAAATCGAATAAGAATGTAGACCATAGCCAAAGAGAAATTTATTATATTTTGCTTGATATCAAGGTTATTATTTTGGTCAAGGCTCAAAATATATTTGGTCATAATTTACCATGGTACAGGCTAATGCTCTGTTACATCACGAATTAGGTCAAACTATCCAAAAAATTTTCTGATAAAAGTTTTGAAGAAAAGTACTATGAAAAAGAGTATATGCAAAATTTCAAAACTAGGTCAAACTTCTCATGTTAAAATCTTTAATTAATGAGGTTGTACAGCAGAATAGTACTTACAGTACTAACTTAATAGATAAATGAGTCATAGATTATTCGTAATAATAAACCTGCTCAGTTCAGTCGCTCAGTCCTGTCCTACTCTTTGTGACCCCATGAACCGCAGCACGCAAGGCCTCCTTGTCCATCACCAACTCCCGGAGTTCACCCAAACCCATGTCCATTGAGTCGGCGATGCCATCCAACCATCTCATCCTCTGTTGTCCCCTTCTCCTCCTGCTTTCAGTCTTTCCCAGCATCAGAGTCTTTTCCAATGAGTTAGCTCTTCGCATCAGGTAGTCAAAGTATTGGTTTCAGCTTCAACATCAGTCCTTCCAGTGAACACCCAGGACTGATCTCCTTTAGGATGGACTGGTTGGACCTCCTTGCAAGTCCAAGGGACTCTCAAGAGTCTTCTCCAACACCACAGTTCAAAGGCATCAATTCTTCAGTGCTCAGCTTTCTTCACAGTCCAACTCTCACATCCATACATGCACTGGAAAAACCATAGCCTTGACTAAACGGACATTTGTTGGCAAAGTAATGTCTCTGCTTTTTAATATGCTTTCTAGGTTGGTCATAACTTTTCTTCCAAGAGGTAAGCGTCTTTTAATAAACCTGAAATAGTCATTAAGAATTTCAATAAGCTTTATTACACCACTCCTGGATTTAATACCAGATTTCCCAGTAATCAAAAATACAGATGTGTCTTTTTTAAGTGTCTTTAGACTTCCTAGGTCTGAGTTCACTGATATATTCAATGATAATACTAGCTTGTCAAATAAGATATGGGAGTAATAAAACTATGAACAAAACTTGAGCTATAGGATAGATTTATCCTTGGAATTGTGTGTCAAGATTAGAGAAAACAACTTTAAATTAAAATGTGCTGAGAACATTTAGTTCAGTTCAGTTCAGTCGCTCAGTCGTATCCGATTCTTTGCGACCCCATGAATCGCAGCACGCCAGACTTCCCTGTCCATCACCAACTCCCAGAGTTCATTCAAACTCACGTCCATCAAGTCGGTGATGCCATCCAGCCATCTCATCCTCTGTTGTCCCCTTCTCCTCCTGCACCAATCCCTCCCAGCATTAGAGTCTTTTCCAATCAGTCAGCTCTTCGCATGAGGTGCCAAAAGTACAGAAGTTTCAGCTTTAGCTTCATTCCTTCCAAAGAACACCGAGGACTAATCTCTTTAGAATGGACTGGTTGGATCTCCTTGCAGTCCAAGGGACTCTCAAGAGTCTTCTCCAACACCACAGTTCAAAAGCATCAATTCTTCAGCACTCAGCTTTCTTCACACTCCAACTCTCACATCCATACATGATCACTGGAAAAACCATAGCCTTGACTACACAGACCTTTGTTGGCAAAGTAATGTCTCTGCTTTTCAGTATGCTATCTATGTTGGTCATAGCTTTTCTTCCAAGGAGTAAGCATCTTTTAATTTCATGGCTGCAATCACCATCTGCAGTGATTTTGGAGCCCAAAAAAATAAAGTCAGCCACTGTTTCCACTGTTTCCCCATCTATTTCCCATGAAGTGATAGGACCAGATGCCATGATCTTCATTTTCTGAATGTTGAGCTTTAAGCCAACTTTTTCACTCTCCTCTTTCACTTTCATCAAGAGGCTTTTTAGTTCCTCTTCACTTTCTGCCATAAGGGTGGTGTCATCTGCATATCTGAGGTGATTGATATTTCTCCTGGCAATCTTGATTCCAGCTTGTGCTTCTTCCAGCCCAGCGTTTCTCATGATGTACTCTGCATAGAAGTTAAATAAGCAAGGTGACAATATACAGCCTTGACGTACTCCTTTTCCTATTTGGAACCAGTCTGTTGTTCCATGTCCAGTTCTAACTGTTGCTTCCTGACCTGCATACAGATTTCTCAAGAGGCAGGTCAGGTGGTCTGGTATTCCCATCTCTTTCAGAATTTTCCACATTTTATTATGATCCATGCAGTCAAAGGCTTTGGCATAGTCAATAAAGCAGAAGTAGATGTTTTTTCTGGAATTCTCTTGCTTTTTCGATGATCCAGTGGATGTTGGCCATTTGATCTCTGGTTCCTCTGCCTTTTCTAAAACCAGCTTGAACACCTGGAAGTTCACAGTTCCCGTATTGCTGAAGCCTGGCTTGGAGAATTTTGAGCATTACTTTACTAGCATGTGAGATGAGAACATTAGTAGAGCCTTTAAAAAGTGTATAGCATGTTCTGAGAATAGAAATCCAAGAATAGAAAGGCAAGAGTATTGAGGGATAAAACCCACCTAGGAATCAAGGGGCTTAGGTTTAAAAGGATCCAGTGTTCTCAGAAATGTCTCACCGCTTACATTTAAAAGTAATAATAGTAAGGTTCAGTTTCCAAAACTTACATTTAACTCTCCTGCGTTGAACAGTCCCTCTTTTTCGTTCTCCCTCCCTTCAGGACTGTATTTATTTAGCAGTGGAGGCCCCAAAAACATCTGCATGTCTCTGTCATGGGACAACTATCCACTTCTACCTGATTTGAAATTCTCAAAATTGAAGTCATTGGTGCCACCTTAGAGGTAGGTATCATGTCTGTTAGATAAATCAAGATCATTTCCTCATGTCTAATGGTTTCCTAAATTTGCTCATGTCAAATACATGAAATACAAAGAGATGATTCTTTTAAGAGGATAGTCTAGGGACTGCATTGGAGAAGGAAATGGCAACCCACTCCAGTGTTCTTACCTGGAGAATCACAAGGGGATGGGGGAGCCTGGTGGCTGCCATCTATGGGGTCGCACAGAGTCGGATACGACTGAAGTGACTTAGCAGCTAGGGACTTCCTCAGTGATCCAGTGGTTAAGACTACATTCTTCCAGTTCACAGGGTGTGGTTCAATCTCTGGTCAGGGAAATAATATCCCATATGCTATCGCTGCTGCTGCTGCTGCTGCTAAGTCACTTCAGTCGTGTCTAACTCTGTGTGACCCCATAGACGGCAGCCCACCAGGCTCCCCTTCCCTGGGATTCTCCAGGCAAGAACACTGGAGTGGGTTGCCACTTCCTTCTCCAATGCATGAAAGTGAAAAGATTGGGTATAGCCAAAAAATAGCAAATAAATAAAGAACATTCTGATTTGGATGTTAAGAAAAAGGGGAGACTACCACCCATTCTAAACCAGCCAGTACTACCTAAAGTCAGATTTCTAATCACATTTTCAGATTATCTAAATCAAGTGGTTCTCAGAGGTCACTAAACCCAGCATGGAAATGAACAGGTAATGGTATCTTCTTTACTTCTCTCTGGAGTCAGTGGAGAATGGATGAGAAGGAGTCTTCATGTGTTCCTTCCTCAAGTGAGTCTCTTATTAAGTAATCCCCACTACTTACCAACTTCCTTTTGTGGAGTTCATCTTTGGATACTAGCAACTCTCCTGCAGTATAACTGCCCTGGATAGTCCTAAAACTGAGCAAGCAGAACTCACAGCTCCTAATCAGAAATCAACTTCATTTTTCCCAATGCCTTTCAGTGGGATTGTGCTGTGCTTAATTTCTCAGTTGTGGCCACATGGACTGCAGCCCACCAGGCTCCTCTGTCCATGGGGATTCTCCAGTCAAGAATACTGGAGTGTGTTGCCATGCCCTCCTCCAGAGAATCTTCCCAACCCAGGAATCAAACCCAGATCTCCCACACTGCAGGCAGATTCTTCGCCATCTGAGCCACCAGGGAATCTCAAGAATACTGGAGTGGGGATAGGGTAGCCTATCCCTTCTTCAGGGGAACCTCTCAACCCAGGAATTGAACCAGGCTGTCCTGCACTGCAGGCAGATTCTTTACCAGCTGAGCTATCAGGACTAGGTATCAATATTTCCCTGACCTTGGAAAACTTCAGGGCAAGTTCCATGACTTTGGCGGTCACTTTTAAGTAACAAAAATTTCCAGTTATTTTGAGGCAATAACATCATCTCAGTTTAGTAACTGATCCATCCAATCCAGTGAAACAGCCAAAAAATGTCAAACCTTCAAGGTTAATTTTCATCTCCTTACATATGGACCTTCTCAGAAAAGGAAAGGGAAAATGATCAGTTTCCTCTCCTCTTCAGACAAACTGATAATCATGTTTCTGAGCTTTGGAGGCATGTGGTTTGAAGGAATACAGAGACAGGAAAGCTGTTTCTTGGCTACCATTTATTTTCTCATTGAACATCTCCTGTGGACCTTTCTGGAAGCAAATCACAGGTAATCTCTCACCAGCATTCTTTTCTAAGAATGAATGTGGTTTTTCTGTGTGGTCACTTACAGCTTTTCCCTCACCTCTAGAATCTGGCCTGTATCTCCATCACCCTTTTCTCGTTGCCACATCCCTCAGGCAGTGCAAGATATACTATATTTATCCTTGTACAAGATAAATGCAATTCCACACACATAAAACTTCTACCTTTTGGGATGACAATTCAAGACCAACGTAGAACAAAATAACTCTCCTAACGTATCCTCCTCTAATCTCTAATCTTCTAACCCATTTATAATTTTATTTGGAAGAGCAGTTTAAGCCTCGTGGAATGAGATATTGTCTATCTCTTTTATAAGTCCTATATGGTAACGTCACATTTCTTATTGAAATGTAGCATCTATCATCATGGAAACTTACCCAGAACTAAGGCTAAAATAATTACATTTAAATAACTTATTATCTTGCCTAATTAAACAGATTTCTCAGTTAAATTTTTGTTCCTGCTGATTATGCTGTAATGTTACTTTGGTATGTTTTGAAAGGGTTTCACCTTCTGATTAGACTGTTCTGTATTTTAAATTCTAACTCTTTTGTTCATAAAGTTGCAAATGACCATCAGAGCAACTAATTTAATCTCTGTTAGATCAGTGGTTGTCTGTAATTGTTTTTCATAGGTACTATTCTTCTTAGTAGCTAGCAATCAACAGGGCTTTTGATATTCTGACAAATTATCTGGTATCTCATTTATCTAGAAATAATATTGAAAGTGGGGTAGATTATAAAATATAGCAAGGCATTTTTAGTCTACAGATTTTCAAATTGTTTTTGCTTTCAAAAGGGAAAGAGAAAGGAATGCAGCTCAGAAAACTCGTAAGTGTCTGAGTAGTAGAGTTACGGACCCACCATGGTTGAATATTATGTTTGAGCTCCTGGACAGTTTGGGGTATGAGGATGTTAGCAGGCCAAAGAAAGCATGCTCCCAGGGATGGACTGCCTTCAGGGATGGCACTTATCTACAGAAGCCCATCACTTTTTGTAACGCTTTATCCTCATTTCATTCCCATGACCACTACCAAGTGACTGGGAATATGGAAAACTTAACACCCTTTGCCTCTTAAATCCTTTGAAATATAGGCTGCCTCAAAATGTTCAGTGTTCCTCCCTAATTACAAGTCCTTTGGAAAATAAGCAAACAGGGAATTAAACAGAGGCTTTTTTAAGACATGAAACTGGAGCCAGTTATACAGACTGAAGTAAGTAAGAAAGAAAATCACCAATACAGTATACTAACACATATATATGGAATTTAGAAAGATGGTAACGATGACCCTATATGCGAGATAGCAAAAGAGACATAGATGTATAGAACAGTCTTTTGGGCTCTGTGGGAGAAGGCGAGGGTAGGATGATTTGAGAGAATAGCATTGAAACCTGTATATTATCATATGTGAAACAGATTGCCAGCCCAGGTTTGATGCATGAGACAGGGTGCCCAGGGCTGGTGCACTGGGATGACCCAGAGGGATGGGGTGGGGAGGGAGGTGGGAAGGGGGGGTTCAGGATGGGGAACACATGAACACCCATGGCTGATTCATGTCAATGTATGGCAAAAACCACTACAATATTGTAAAGTAATTAGCCTCCAATTAAAATAAATAAATTAAAAAAATAATAAAGATATTTTTAAGATAAAAGTCATTTATCTTAAACTTTCTTCTAATGCTCATTAAGATCATTTTGATTACTTTTAGACTTTAGCCCACAAGAAAACGTTTTGTTTTGTTTTCCAGGGTGGTTAGCTATGAATTAGTGGTTCTAAATTTTGCTGCACATTATTATCATCTGGGGAACCATAAAAAGTCTCAAGTCTCAGAGTACATTCCAGACCAATTAAAGCGCAACTCCTGGGAGAGAGGCCCAGGCATGTTTTTTTTAAAACTCCTCAGGTGGGTCCAATACAGAGCCAAGGTTGAGAACCACTACTGGAGCGTGAATAACTGTTGGCCTTGTGCAAATACAGGGAGGACATAGGGATGTTCTTCCTTAGCTCTTACAGATAGCACTCAACACGCCAAGTGTATGCTGCTTTCAAAAATCCAAAAAAGGAAAACCAAAATGTATAAAATAAAGGGTGTATGACTTACATTTAAATGTCTTTTTTTAAAGAAAGTGTTCATCAAGGACTCCTTTAGAGAGTAAATTCTCTCCATAAATGCAAATATTCACTAGATGTACAAAAGTAGCTTGTAATAATCTAAGAAAACATGTGTGTTCTACTATAACCTCAAATATGTCTCAAATCTGAATTTATCTCCCCAAAATTGAGTTGCTTTCCTGACATCAGTAATTCTGTTAATAATGAAATATTCACTGTTCCCTAGTCTTGACCTCTGAAAGACATTTGTCTTTATTTTATTTTATTTATCATTCTATGTAATAAAAGCCTGTATGCATCTCTTCAAAGTGATTCTACTTTCAGTGATTCTACTGTTTTTATATTACCTTCCTTATAAGGCCCACTTTTATTCCAGGATTATTACTAAAGCCTCCTAAAGTATCTTCCTGCTTTTAATTTTCATTAAAAATTCTACTATGTCCTGCTTCTCAAAAATCTTCAGTGGTTTCCAATTGCATTTAGAATAAACTTTATGCCCTTTATTTTTTTTGTTTGTTTGTTTTGTTTTTCTTTTTTAATATAAATTTATTTATTTCAATTGGAGGCTAATTACATTACAATATTGTATTGGTTTTGCCATACACTGACATGAATCCACCACGGGTGTACATGTGTTCCCCATCCTGAACCCCCCTCCCACCTTCATCCCCATCCCATCCCTCTGGGTCATCCCAGTGCACCAGCCCTGAGCATCCTGTACCATGCATTGAACCTGGACTGGAGATTCATTTCACATATGATAACAATGCCATTCTCCCAAATCATCCCACCCTCGCCCTCTCCCATAGAGCCCAAAAGACTGTTTAGCCTGGCCTACTGATCCTCCACAATTTGACTTTACATTCGTATCTTTCACTTCTCCCTTCCAGAAAATGCTAGATATATTCCATCATTCTATGACTTTTTGTAATTTTTTCTCTGAAGAATATCCTCCTTACAGTTTTCTTTCCATTCTTATTTTACTCTCATTTAAGTCTCAAATCAAATCCACTGTCCTTCAAAAAGTCTTCCAGGCCAGGCCACCTGTACCTGTGGAAATCTCTTAATCTCTCTCTCTCTGTCTCTCATTAATTACTTACTGTTATTTGAGCTTTCCAGTGCTGTCTTTCCATTATCGAGTTTTCCATGTATGTTAAGTCCCATCTCCTCATCCATGGTGTAAGCTTCTTGAGGGTAGACACCTTCAGTGTTTTCTCCATATAACTTAACACTGTGCTATCCACAAAACAGATGTTCAGTAAGTATTTTATCGAATACAACATTTCATAAGGAAGAAATACCACTAATCTCTATCATGTTTCCTGAGTAGAGAGTTTCTGTTGCTTAATCTTGTCAGGTAGGGATCTAAGTAAATTCTTTTCATGATAGACTTGGGATGAGAAAAGAGGGATAATGTCTCTCCAGCTTTTATCCACCCTTAAATGTTTCAGTGTCTAACACTTAAATAAATTATAGGACTAGAGATTAGAAGTAAAGAAAATGATAAATTCCTAATAATTTATTTTTAATTAAATTAATGGAAAAGAATACCATGTCCCTAGGTAGAAGAATTAAACATTTCCAAGCTTTATTCCAAAATAAAGAGTAGATTTAATGAAATTCTATCTATGCAAATGAGAGCTTATAAAAATTATTCCAAAATTCACTAAAAAGATGAATATAAGGATAGCAGAGAAAACAAAGATAGCAAATTTCATTTTTAAAAACTGAAAATGACAAAGTAGTAATACTATTAAATATTTTTTAAAACTAAGGTTACAGTAATTACAACAATAGTTTTGGCCCAAAAACAGACATATAGAACAATGCAACACAACAGAGAACCCAACTGTACAAGAACTTAACAAATGATGAAGAGAATATCACAAATCAATAAGGTTGAGGCTTATCCAATAAATGATGTACAGATAATTGACCAAGAATTTTAAAAACAATTTATTTAATCCTTCATTTTATTCACAGAAATCAATTTCCAAAATACTTAAATATAACAAACCTCTAAGGGAAAAAAGAACTTTCTGAGCAAAACAAATGCCCAAAAATCAAAATACAAAAATATTTTTGCTATAATCAAATAAAAACCTGAATTATAAAATAATTGTAAGATAAGAATACATTTAATTAACATAACTAACGAGAGTTAGGGTTTTATACAAACTACAAAAACCAAGCCCACAGAAGATTCCCTACAGATAAAAGGCAATTCATAGCAGAGTAAATTTTAAGAATGTGTAAAAATATTCAATCTCATCAGTTAAAGAGGTTTTGATCAAATTATAGTAGCCAATGTTTACAAGGATAAGGTGCAATCGGTGTGCTCATATTTTGCCATGGGGAGCTTAAGTTTGCAAAACTCATTTAAATTTGATATTAAGTCTTAATATTTTACCCAGGATTTGCATTTTGGGGCACATATTCTAAAAACAATTCTAAATGTTAGGAGGGGAAATTGCATACAAGTAATTCTTCCCAGCATTATCTGTAATAGAAAAAAAAAGAAGAAACAATTAAAATTTCAATAGAACAATATTAATAATGATATTTTTATCATCCAATGTTACACAGTCAATAAAAATAGTATTTAAAAAGACTATGGCATACAATGGAATAATATTAAGCCATCAATATGAAGTACAGATTCATAACACAATATGGATGAACCTTAAAAATGCTATCCTAAGCGAAAGAAACCAGACACATAATGATCCCACTTACCTAAAATATGTAGATTAGGCAAATTCATTGAGAGAGAAAATAGATCAGTGGTTTCCAGGGACTGAAAAAATAAATAGGGAATTATTGTTAATAAGTAGATGAGATTTGTATGAAGGGATGAACCTTCTGGAATTAGATAGTGATAATGATAATGTACTGCCTTGCAAATATGAAATCATTGAGTTGAACCCTTTAAAAGAGAAATTTTATACTATGTGAATTATATGGACATGGGTTTCGGTGGACTCCGGGAGTTGGTGATGGACAGGGAGGCCTGGCGTGCTGCGATTCATGGGGTCGCAAAGAGTCGGGTACAACTGAGCGACTGAACTGAACTGAACTGAAGTTATTTTTAAAGACTATACCAGTATGGAAAGTGTTCATGATATAACGGTGAGAAACACATAACAAAAAATTATATAGGCAAAACACAACAATTCCTTAAGTGTAAAATATAAAATTTTAAACAACTTAATATAGGAGGAAACAGCTATAGGGAAGAAGAGAATGGACTGGTAAAGTAAACAGAATGAGGTGAACTAACTTTGTTATTTGTAATGCAAAGCTGTGTTTTGGTAGGCATTCTTGAGACATCTTGTAAGAGGTCTGACAGTATCTTCCTAAAACAAATGATAATCTGTGCTTAGCCATTACTTCCCTGGTCATCATATACAAGTACTCAGATGACAAGCTGACTGAAAACATTTTAATTAATAGTGTAGCTGTTTTAATTTAGGCACCTATTCTATATCCTGAAGGATGATGCTGTGAAAGTGCTGCACTCAATATGCCAGCAAATTTGGAAAACTCAGCAGTGGCCACAGGACTGGAAAAGGTCAGTTTTCATTCCAATCCCAAAGAAAGACAATGCCAAAGAATGCTCAAACTACCACACAATTGCACTCATCTCACATGCTAGTAAAGTAATACTCAAAATTCTACAAGCCAGGCTTCAGCAATACGTGAACCGTGAACTTCCTGATATTCAAGCTGGTTTTAGAAAAGGCAGAGGAACCAGACATCAAATTGCCACCATCAGCTGGATCATGGAAAAAGCAAGAGAGTTCCTGAAAAACATCTATTTCTGCTTGATTGAGTATGCCAAAGCCTTTGACTGTGTGGATCACAATCAACTGTGGAAAATTTTGAGAGAGGTGGGAATACCAGACCACCTGACCTGCCTCTTGAGAAACCTGTATGCAGGTCAGGAAGCAACAGTTAGAACTGGACATGGAACAACAGACTGGTTCCAAATAGGAAAAGGAGTACATCAAGGCTGTATATTGTCACCCTGCTTATTTAACTTATATGCAGAGTACATCATGAGAAATGCTGGACTGGAAGAAACACAAGCTGGAATCAAGATTGCCGGGAGAAATATCAATAAGCTCAGATATGCAGATGACACCACCCTTATGGCAGAAAGTGAAAAGGAACTAAAAAGCCTCTTGATGAAAGTGAAAGAGGAGAGTGAAAAAGTTGGCTTAAAGCTCAACATTCAGAAAACGAAGATCATGGCATCTGGTCCCATCACTTCATGGGAAATAGATGGGGAAACAGCGGAAACAGTGTCAGGCTTTATTTTGGGGGCTCCAAAATCACTGCAGATGGTGACTTTAGCCATGAAATTAAAAGACACTTACTCCTTGGAAGAAAAGTTATGACCAACCTAGATAGCGTATTCAAAAGCAGGGACATTACTTTGCCGACTAAGGTCCGTCTAGTCAAGGCTATGCTTTTTCCTGTGGTCGTGCCTGGATGTGCAAGTTGGACTGTGAAGAAGGCTAAGCGCCAAAGAATTGATGCTTTTGAACTGTGGTGTTAGAGAAGACTCTGGAGAGTCCCTTTGACTGCAAGGAGATCCAACCAGTCCATTCTGAAGATCAGCCCTGGGATTTCTTTGGAAGGAATGATGCTAAAGCTGAAACTCCAGTACTTTGGCCACCTCATGTGAAGAGTTGACTCATTGGAAAAGACTCTGATGCTGGGAGGGATTGGGTGCAGGAGGAGGAGGGGACAACAGAGGATGAGATGGCTGGATGGCATCACTGGCTCGATGGACGCGAGTCTGAGTGAACTCCAGGAGTTGGTGATGGACAGGGAGGCCTGGCATGCTGCAATTCATGGGATCGCAAAGAGTCGGACACAACTGAGTGACTGAACTGAACTGAACTGAATGGTACTGGATACTTTGATCTTTGTTTTTTGAATGTTGAGTTTTCAGCCAGGTGTTTCACTTTCCTCTTTCACTTTCATCAAGAGGCTCTTTAGTTCCTCTTCACTTTCTGCCATAAGGGTAGCGTCATCTGCATATCTGAGGTTGATATTTCTCCCAGCGATCTTGATTCCAGCTTGTGCTTCATCCAGCCTGGCATTTTGCATGATATACTCTGCATATAAGTTAAATAAACAAGGTGACAATATACAGCCTTGACTTACTCCTTTCCCAATTTTGAGCCAGTTCATTGTTCTATGTCCAGTTCTAACTGTTGCCTCTTGACTTGCATACAGATTTCCTAGGAGGCAGGTCAGGTGGTCTGGTATTCCCATCTCTTAAAGAATTTTCCACAGTTTGTTGTGATCCACATAGTCAAAGGCTTTAGCATAGTCAAAGAAGCAGAAGTAGGTATTTTCTGGAATTCTGTTGCTTTTTCTATGATGCCAACGGATGTTGGCAATTTGATCTCTGGTTCCTCTGCCTTTTCTAAATCCAGCTTGACATCTGGAAGTTCTCGGTTCATGTACTGTTGAAACTTAGCTTGGAGAATTTTGAGCATTACTTTGCTAGCGTGTGAAATCTCACTTTCTTTTAGAGACTCACAGTTTCCAAAGAGATCCAACCCTCTTCTTCCACATTAGCATTAGCTAAATTCTCCCTCTGTGGAAGGAAACGAAGCCCACTTCTCCCCTTTTTAACTAGTACTACATCTTCCTTCTCCACTGGTTCTCAGAAAGACTAGCTGAAGCCATAAGGCCTACTTGTTTTATCCATGCCTTGTGAGCTCGTGATCCTGTGTAAAGACATACACATTAAAGCAGAGAGAAAGAACCCTCTGTTGATTTCTGCCTCTATTCCTAGAAAATTAGTTTCTTATCAGAGTAACATACCTAAACTTGCCTAATTCCTAGAGGTATTAATAAAATCTAAAATTAAAAGCCAAATATTTGAGGCTTATGCTTTGATTTTAGTCAAAAAGCATCTGCATTTTAAAAATCATTCCCCTTAAGAAAATTCTTAGAACCATTCCAGATGTGTTATCATTTGTAGCTGCCAGTAAAATATGTGAGTGGATATTTCTAGGAATCACAGAATAAAAATGTTCCTGCAGTGATGTGAAGAATTTGACAAGTGGTGTAGAGCATGTGACACATTATTTTCATTTTCAGAGTTTGTTGAGAAATTGTTAAATGCCCAATTAGGCATCGCTTATCCCCAAACACTTACTTCCTGGCAATAAGTTTATAGATTTAACTCACCTGAGTGCTTTTAAGGATCCAAAATATATTCTAAGGAATGAGAGTTTGACTTCTAAATACAAAGTAGAAACTTCTCTAGGAATAATTTTTTTCCATGTACTATTCCTCGTGTGTTTCACCCACTACTTAATAGTAAGTAAATTGTTCATTGTTTAAACCATTAGGATAATATTCTTCATCAGAGGCCTACTCTACCTGGACTGAAATCCCAAGTCCCTTCCTGTCTGCTGTGTGCCTGAGTAATGCATTTAACCTCAAGTTCCCAAGTTTCCTGATCCATAAAATGGGAAGTTTTTTTCCCTATGGGGAATACATACAGGGTATGCATACATGCATGTATAATCTCTTTGGAGGGAATAGTTTTTTGTTTTGTTTTTTCTGTTGGAGGTTCATTCACTTGTCTAAACCACTTAATACAACTATGACAAAGAAAAGCACTAGTCTAAAATGTTGGTTATAGGTGGGGGTGAGGGAGAGCCTAGAGGGAAAAAAACATGTAGGTGGCTTCCCAGGTGGCTCAGTGGTAAAGAATCCGCCTGCCAATGCAGGAGACACAGAAGGCACGGATTCAATCTCTGGGTTGGGAAGATCCCCAGAAGGAAGAAATTGCAACCCACTTCAGGATTCTTGCTGGGAAAATTCCATGAACAGGGGTGCCTGGCAGGCTATAGTCCGTAGGGTTGCAAAGAGTTGGACTTAACTGAGCAAGTGCATACACACACACACACACACACACACACACACACACACACACACACACACATGCAATACTAAATAAGAACCAACTGTTAAGGCAGAAGGCCAGAGTACAGAGCAAATGGGTGGGGAGGTCTCATAGATGAGAAGGACAGAAATTCCACCCAGGGTGGAGAGCCATACAAACGGGACTCAGAGTACATCACTCTACTTGCCAGACACATATAAATGAGAATCTTTAAAAACTTGAGCAAATCATTCTCAAAGTAGAGCAGGGTCACGAACACACAATCTCAAGCCCTAGGGCTTGTCTGTTTCCTCTTTTGCATCACAAAATCATCTAAGAGCCAGTAAGGAGTTGCATAAGCTTCCTCTTCCTTTTCTCTCTTCTCTGCTTTAAATTTCCTCTAAGTATATAAAAAAGTGCAATGAACCACCTTTTATGGAAGCCCTTTGTCCTTAGCACTCCTGTTCATTGTACTGCCTTTCAAGGTGAAAACAAAAGGAACCTAGCTAAAGTTGTTTTAAAATTAAAAATCAATTTAGTTGCCATGAGTATTGAAAGCAATGATTTATTTGAAGTGCTTAACAGGGTGTGGTTAAACAGGCAAGAATGCTAGCTGTATTATTTTTTAACCATGTTCAGGACATTAACTGGCATCCTCATCCCCAGAAGAAATTAAGTCTCTATCAAGCAGAAGTCACTTGCTCTCTTTCATTAGAAATATAAGACAAATGTTTTTCTTTTCCCATTTTAAACCCTAGGAATATTAACTCTTACATAGTTGGGTTATGGAAGTCTAGAGTCTCAGATGCAAGGATTCTTTCTAGTAAAGATTTAAATTATCAGTTATCTGTATTGAAAGGTTTGTTAATATATAATTACATATTGTGCTGGATGCGTGCATACCCACTCAGTCATGTCCAACTCTTTTCACGGCCCCACGGACTGTAACCCACCAGGCTCCTCTGTCCATGGAATTTTCCAGGCAAGATTACTGGCAGGAGGTGCCGTTATCTCCCCCAGGGGATCTTCCCAATCCAGGGATCAAACCCAGGTCTCTCTCATCTCCTGCATTAGCAGGCAGATTCTTTACCACTAGCGTCACCTGGGAAGCCCCAGTTATCTATTATAAAGCATATAATTCTTTTACCTAGACACCTTGGATGGAATCTGTCATTCTATTATGAATTACAAATGTGTAAATCTGGGTACCAGCTTTATGGTTTCTTTAAGACAATTTAAAAATACAAAGGAAAGTTCTTTTTCTTTCTGAAACAAAAATATAAAACACTTGTTACTCCTATAACATTTATGATTTAAATCTACAATAGAATTATTTTTTCATTTTTTCCATGTAAATAAATCACTATATGGGCTTCCCAGGCGGTGCTGGTGGTAAAGAACCCACCTGCTAGTGCTGGAGGCATAAGAGATGTGAGTTCAGTTTCTAGGTCAGGAAGATCTCCTGGAGGAGGGCTTGGCAACCCACTCCAGTATTCTCACCTAGAGAATCCCATGCACATAGGAGCCTGCGGGCCACAGTCCATAGGGTCACAGGAGTCAGACACAACTGAAGCGACTTAGCACGCATTCACACTATTGAGTACTATTTTTTTCTCAGTCATTTCCTTTTTTAAAATATGTATCTATTCATATGGCTGTGTTGGGTCTTAGATGTGGCACACAAGACTTTTTTGTGTCCTGTGGGATCTTTAGATGTGGCACCTGGACTTAATTGCCCCACAGCTTGTGGGATCTTAGTTCCCCAACCAGGGATCAAACCCACTTCCCCTGCCTTGCAAGGCAGATTCTTAACCACTGGACCACCAGGGAAGTTTCTCTCTTAGTTATTTTCTATTCAGCTATGAAATGTATTTTATAAGTGGAGCAAGATGGTGTGTTATAAACACACCATATTTTTTTAGTTCATAATTAGATTATAATATAAAAGTCCCTGATATTAAAACACAGAATAATTTAGTGAGAAAAGTCTGAGATTTCTAGCCTGGATTTCAATCTGAAGTGAATTGTTAAATTTCTGAGGGGCCTAAAGCAATTTTCTTAATCTTGTTTTGCCTCTGATTTCTCATTTGTAAAATGAAACTAATAGCACCTACAGTTTAGGGATTACAAGTAACAAATATAAAAGACCTAATTCAGTGTCTGTAATACTGTATTTGTTTAGCAAATTGTAGTTATTTTGATTATCGAGAGAGAAAGACATTATGAGGAGTGATGGAATTAAGATATAAAATGATCTCCATTATCTGAAATAACAGTACAGGTTCAATCAAATTAAATGTAATGGTGCTTTTAGTATTCTCCAAATGCATTTGTGTGGTTTAAGATCTGGGGAAATGAAAGCTAAAGGTTTAGGACTTCACATCCTTTAATATTTTAAATTAAACTCTATTAAATCTAGGTCATCCACCATCCACATCCTGTTTTATGGGATCCATGCAGAATTGAAACCAACTAGCAAGACATTTAAAATAATTCAACTAATCAATTGTGGTGGACTGTTGATATGTTTTTGAGGGCTGAAGGATGATTTTACAGTACTTATTTCTCCTTTCTAACAATGCCCAAATTTCTTTTTAAGGAATTCACACTTCCCCCATTGTATATGGCTTTGGGGGACTGTAACTAGGTGCCCTAAGTTCCCCTGGACAAGAGACAGACTCACATACCAAGATGGACCATTCAGAGACTTTCTCCCTGAAATATGATCCCTGAGTGGGGTGACATAGAAACTGAAAATGGTTCACATTTGATTTTTCCCCAAGTTGCAGAATCCCAACTACACCTTTCCTGTGACTTCACTTTCACTTTTCACTTTCATGCATTGGAGAAGGAAATGGCAACCCACTCCAGTGTTCTTGCCTGGAGAATCCCAGGGACGGGGGAGCCTGGTGGGCTGCTGTCTATGGGGTCGCACAGAGTCGGACATGACTGATGTGACTTAGCAGCAGCAGCAGTGCTTCCAGCTGCAGAGCAGCCTTGGGTGAACCTGTTTCCAGCTCTGCTTCTCAACTACCTATAAGTTATGTGAGCCTTTCAGTAGATTCCTTCTTGTTCAGATTAGCCAGAATCATCCATTTCTGTTTACAACCAAAAAGCCCTCGCTGGTACATCAATCCAATTTTAATGAATGTTTTCTCAGAGCAGGCACTAAGTTAGGACATTGTATAGGCTACAGAGATTCATAAAGCATGGTGACTATTGCAAATGCACTGGGGAAACCAAACTTAGATCCATAAAAAGAAATTACTATGGAAAGCAATGGATAATAAGTATCAAATAAGTAGAAAAATAATACCCCATAGTGGTTTAGAGAAGGAATATACTTCTGAATACATATTTCTGAATATATTTTATTGTGGTAAAAATGCAGAATTTGGAGCCAACAATGGGCTTCTAAGTCTCACCTCTGCCAGTTTTTATCTGAGTCCCACCTCTGCCAGTTTTTATCTGTGATAGGCGCATTTCTCAGATTCTGATCCTTCTCCTGCTGCAGCAAATAAGAAAGTAGATTTTAACACATTTTGTAGTTGCTAATGACTACTATGAGCTAAGCACAGTCAGCAGTTTCATAAGGCGAGCCAGTCTATAGAAAAACTAACATTCATTGCATGCCTAATACACATTAAGCACTGTAGTAGGTAAAAAAATTTGAGTCTAATGCCAATCCTATTAGGTATGTATAATTATTGTCTTGCAAATGAGAAAACTTAGACTTATTGACATCTGGTAATTTGCCAGAGGTTGTAAAACTGGTAATTGACATATCATGAATTTGACCTACATCTAACTCCCAGTTCTTTGCCATTTCCAAAAGATGCTATTTCCCTGACAGTACTTTTAGACAACATAGGATTGTAGGCAAGAGGAATGTTGTGATCAAAGTTACGTGTTTGGGCCTGTCCGCTTTCATTTCCTGTAAGTGTTAATAGCATCCTCCTGATAACCTCATCAAACTCTTTACTCTCAGACATAGGCAGAGATGTGCCAGGTTTGTAAGTCACATGAAGTGCAGGCTTTGTGACAAGCTCACCATTTCATCTGGGATCTAGATCTCCAGTGATAATACCTGTGAGGGCACAAAGTGGATGCATCTTCTCAGAGAATGCTGTATTTTGCCCTGGCATATAGATGAAAAGTGGGCTCAGCAATGCCATGATAGTCGCATACTGCCAAGCATATGCTACTTTTGTTTTCCCTTTTCCTCCAATTCAAATATAGTACAAGTCTTCTATCTAGCATGTTTTGGAAATACAAGGTTCCTATTGGCAAATGTCAGGTCATTGACAAGTAAATTGTTACTATTCAGAGATCTTTCAGGTCAGGCACCACAGGAAACACCAAGTAAAAGGAACTAAGGGAGAGTTGAGGTGTCTGGATCCTGATAGCTGTATTTCCATGGGAAATCTTATGAAGCCAACATCTGGGATTTTTTCAAAAAAATTGATGGAATGAAATCCACATCTCATCAAGGCTAGAACACCTCGAATGGCCAAAAATATAGTGATTGAGATACTAATCCCATTAACTGTCTTATTCTGCTTATTACTCACAGGTTCCTAAAATCAATTGTTAAATGGCACAAACTTTTCAATTATTTGTGTCATAATGATCATACACAATTGAATACATTAGTCAGTCATTGATTAAATTTTATGAATAGGGTTAAGAAGTTTAATGAACCAAATAAGGATTGTATTACGATATAACTTTACATAAATGTTCAGTTGTGTCCAGCTCTTTGTTACTCTATGGACTGTAGCCCACCAGGCTCCTCTGTCCAGGGCATTCTCCAGGCAAGAATACTGGGGTGGGTTGCCATGCCCTCCTCCAGGGGATCTTCCCAACCTGGGGACCAAACTCGCATCTGCCTGCATTTCCTGCGTTGCAAGCAGATTCTTTACCCACTGAGCCATCTGGGAAGCCCACATAAATGTTATTCATTCATAAAAATACCCACTAGCTGTGCAAAGTAGCATAGTAGGCATGGTCTTGAGTTAGTAACCATCAGAGTTACACTGTGAGAAGAATTGGACCTCTGGAGAATGAGATCAGTTCAGTTCAGTTCAGCTGCTCAGTTGTGTCTGATTCTTTGTGACCCCAAAGACTGCAGCATATCAGGCTTCCCTGTCCATCGCCAACTCCCAGAGCTTGCTCAAACTCATGTCCATCGAGTCAGTGAGGCTGTCTGCATATCTGAGTCATTCTGTCCAAATGCTGTGTTGCTGCTATCAAAAAGCAATAGATTAATGGTTAAGTGAAATATTCATCTATCCATGTATTACGTTCTTATGAAAGGATGACAAAGCCTAATATTTGTATTGAGTTTATTTTAATCATATGGTCATTAATATCTGTCTTTAGAATTTATTTTCATGGACATGAAATATTATGGATTTAGACTTTTTTGACTTGGCCTAGAAAATATCACTTACAGCCAAAATATTGCAAAACAAATGAGCAATATAAATTCATGTCAGGTGCTTGCTTGTTTCCTGATATAGACTTCTTTCTGAGTTAAAGCCATCGAGTTATACACTGCTTTATCATGCTCCTCAGAGTCACCATATACTCTTTAAAGCATAACTAATCTATATGAAAACAGTCTATAGAAAATATTTTTCATTTACATTTAATATCCTAGCCTTCGTTTGCCTACCTATGGTTTTACTAGCTTAATAGCCTTCATCTTTCCCTCTACATTTTTGACCACTGTATTTGTTACATATTACTACTTAACAAATTACCCCCAAAATGTTCAGCTTAAATCAATAAACATTTAGTAACCAGTCCATTCTGAAGGAGATCAGCCCTGGGATTTCTTTGGAAGGAATGATGCTAAAGCTGAAACTCCAGTACTTTAGCCACCTCATGCGAAGAGTTGACTCATTGGAAAACACTCTGATGCTGGGAGGGATTGGGGGCAGGAGGAGAAGGGGATGACAGAGGATGAGATGGCTGGATGGCATTACTGACTCGGTGGATGTGAGTCTGAGTGAACTCTGGGAGTTGGTGATGGACAGGGAGGCCTGGCGTGCTGTGATTCATGGGGTCGCAAAGAGTCGGACACAACTGAGCAACTGAACTGAACTGAACTAAACTGAACTGAACCAGCAGTTTTTATGAGTAAAGAATTTTGACTCACCTTAGCTGGGCCCTGGGACTCACAGTCTTACCCAGGGTGTTGGCTGAACTGCTATCATCTAAAGACTCAACTGGGAAAGGATCTCCTTCCAAGCTCACTCATGCTATTGGCCAGAGGCCTCCCTCAACTCCATGTCCATCAAAAGGGCATCTCCGTAGGGAAGCTCATAACATCTGACTTCCATCAGAGCCAGCAAGTAAGGGAGCAAGATAGGGGAGAAAGATGGAAATCAGAGTCTTTTGCTATCTAATCTTGGAGGTGATGGCCCACCACTGTCTCTCTGTTCTATTAGAAACAAGTCACTAGGTCCATGCCACACTCAAAGAACTTGATTTCCAGGAAGCAGGATTCTTAAGAATCAGGTCAGAAACTGCCTCCTACATTCACCAACATAAATGGATAAGAGCCACAAAGTGCATCTTTTGCACTTTGACTATCCCTAATTACAATCAAAGTCACTTATAAAATATTTAAATACAAAGAACAAAGGGGAACTTCCACCTAATCTGGATTCGCCAGTGTATGAACCTCTCTGATTGTTGTTGTTGTTCAGTCGGCCAGTCATGTCCAACTCTGCTACCCCATGGACTACAGCAGGCCAGGCCTCCCTGTTCCTCACCATCTCCTGAAGTTTGCCCAAGCTTATGTCTATTGTATTGGTGATGCTTCCAGAAATCTCATTCTCCAACTCCCTCCTCTTCTTCTCTGATTATTTCTTATTAACTACTGCAACACCCTCTTAATGGATTTTGATCAAATTCATCATGTCACTAAGCAATATCAGGATTATAGCTTAAGCATCTTCTTAAACTAAAATGCTATTGAAAGGATTTTATAGATATAAAAGTAGCACTGTCTGTGGAAGATTCTGAAAGAGATGGGAATACCAGACCACCTGACCTGCCTCTTAAGAAACCTATATGCAGGTCAGGAAGCAACAGTTAGAACTGGACATGGAACAACAGACTGGTTCCAAATAGAAAAAGGAGTACGTCAAGGCTGTATATTGTCACCCCGCTTATTTAACTTCTATGCAGAGTACATCATGAGAAACTCTGGGCTGGAAGAAGCACAAGTGGAATCAAAATTGCCGGGAGAAGTATCAATAACCTCAGATATGCAGATAACACCACCCTTATGGCAGAAAGTGAAGAGAAACTAAAAAGCCTCTTGATGAAAGTGAAAGAGGAGAGTGAAAAAGTTGGCTTAAAGCTCAACATTCAGAAAATGAAGATCATGGCATCTGGTCCCATCACTTCATGGAAAATAGATGGGGAAACAGTGGAAACAGTGGCTGACTTTATTTTGGGGGGCTCCAAAATCACTGCAGACAGTGACTGCAGCCATGAAATTAAAAGACACTTACTCCTTGGAGGAAAGTTATGACCAACCTAGACAGCATATTAAAAAGCAGAGACATTACTTTGCCAACAAAGGTCTGTCTAGTCAAGGCTATGGTTTTTCCAGTAGTCATGTATGGATGTGAGAGTTGGACAGTGTAGAAAGCTGAGCACCGAAGAATTGATGCTTTTGAACTGTGGTGTTGGAGAAGACTCTTGAGAGTCCCTTGGACTGCAAGGAGGTCCAACAAGTCCATCCTGAAGATCAGTCCTGGGTGTTCATTGGAAGGACTGATGCTGAGGCTGAAATTCCAATACTTTGGCCACCTCATGCAAAGAGTTGACTCATTGGAAAAGACCCTGATGCTAGGACAGATTGAGGGCAGGAGAAGGGGAAGACAGGATGAGATGGCTGGAAGACATCACTGACTCAATAAAGTCCGGGAGTTTGTGATGGACAGGGAGGCCTAGCATGCTGTGATTCATGGGGTCACAAAGAGTCGGATGTGACTGAGAGATTGAACTGAACTGAGCTGTCTAAGTATGACTCACAAAGCCTTAAATTTTTCCATTATAGTTTGTACTTTTTTCTGTTCTTCCATCTAGTCAATTTTAATTTTTCAATTTTAATGACAGTGAAAGTAGTTTAATGGAATGGTATAAGAGAAGCAAAATATTTTGAGTAGTAAAATGTTTATTCATATTTAATTAAGAGTACTTTCCTGCTGCACAGGGATGAACTGAAGATTATATGGCAAAAAGAGAATCAGAAACTATTATAGGACTCAGAATTTTTAATTCTCCCGAGTAGTTCTGAAATTGACTACAGATGTCACATATATCTTCTGGAACACTTTCACCATGTCATCTATGAACCATACCACTCCAAAGGGAAAACAAATGTGTATATGATTTGAGAGATACATAATAATATTTATTATACATGTATACACACATCCCTTCATACTTGGCCCATTTATTTATGTATGCAATTCATGAAGCTCTAAAGCATCATTTCCCACTCTATTAAATGAAGAAACACTGTCCCCTGTAAATATAAAGTGGTATGTTAGTCAGGGTACACTAAAGTATGACAAGCAAACCAAAATCTATTGGCCTAACACAAAAACAGTTTATTTATTCATCACCCTGGTTGATTTCTGTCATCTCACATTAAGACAATGAGTCCTGACACTAGAATATTGTCCTTGTCAGTTGCTTTCTTGCACAGTGCTTTTGCAACAAAGAAACCAATAGCTAGGACTTCATCTAACTTCCAGAACAGGTTGACTGTTTTGTGCCAGTCCACTAATAAATACCTGTTAGTATTGCAGTACAGGATCTGATTGTAACATATTACCTAGTAGAAGGGTTGGGGTGGTAAGCAGAACTATAAACCTCCTATACCTTCAAATATCAGATATTATCTATCTATACCAAAAAATAAAACAGAATTATAAGTGCCCAAAAAGCATGCATCAGTTTTCCAGGAAATAACATACTCTTCATATTTATTTTCAGACAGAGCATCTTTTTCAGCCGTCTTAATTGACATGAAAGTTCAATGAAAAGGAATGTGCCCTCTGCTTACCTGTCATCACTGAATTGATCTGGATGAGAAAGAAATAACTGAGAGACTTCTGGAAAAGAATGTGCTCTATTAATTATGTAATTAAGTATACTGGTTCCCTAATGATAACTTTTAATGTGTATTGGACATTCAGATAGTTGAGACATTTTAATAACAATATTTCACTTCATATGACACAGAGATTTTACATTTGTTTATATTCTTCTGGGAAAGATATTATTGGAAAAACAGCAAGTGCCACACTGAAAGACTTTTGTTTTAAATGTGAATGAAATATTTATATTTGTTGTCACGAAATCCAAGGAAGTGGCAGATCCTGGTATATTCTCTGGAAGCCTGCTTCAATTTCTTTCTAAAATTCAACATATTTATTTCATGAACAGAGATCAAAGTGGTAATGTTCCTTTCACTCATGGCTTACTCATGGATTCAAAAGAAAACCAAATTTATAGGCAAACTTTGCATTCCTGAAAGAGAGTAAATTAACATTCCATTACTTCAACTACATTCTAAAAGAATAAAAATCAGCAATTCAAGTCTTGTAAAAACCAGATTAATAGTTGTCTTTAAAAAATCACTACAAAAAAAATCTAACGTTGTAGCTTTGCTTTCAGCAGATCTTATCCTAACATGTTATTTATTGGAACAGTCTTTGTAATTCATAAAGTAATTTCTCTATACATTTACAGTTTTGCTGATAAAGGACTAGTAACAAAGTTTCTATAAGCCCCCTGGAGTTGTGATAATCTCAAATCCTCTTAAAAATCTAGACACAGTTATAAGAGAGTTGTCACTTTCTAATAAATATTCATACTTATGAAAGCTTCTGACAAGCATTTTTACCTTTGTACCTAAAACTATCTGGTCCATATGATTTAAGCAGATAAAGCAGATGAATGAAATGACTTTATTTTCTCTAAAGGCAGTCTCAATAGTCCAAAATTACTGTTTTCCTCTTGTAATTTCATTACCTTTTCTTTCATATTCCCATAGAAAAGTTAATTTAAAAATTACATCTTCCAGTCCAGTTTTCCCTTGTGTTTCTGAAAAGTGTGATGTATACCCAATGGGGCAGCAGAGATGAAAATTCTTACTATGGCTTCCCCCTTCCCTCATATACATCTTCAGGAGAATTGGGGTTGGGTTTAAATTTCATAACTTTGAATTAAGGTTCATAGTGAAGTTGCTCAGTCGTGTCTGACTCTTTGCAACCCTGTGGACTATAGCCCACCAGGCTCCTCCGTCCATGAGATTCTCCAGGCAAGAATACTGGAATGGGTTGCCATTTCCTTCTCCAGGGGATCTTCCTGACCCAAGGATTGAACCCCGGTCTCCCGCATTGCAGGCAGACACTTTAATCTCTGAGCCACCAGGGAAGCCCTAAGGTTCATAGTAGTTTCCTATAAAATAGGTAGTTGGAATACTACTCAGCCATAAAAAAGCACAAAATAATGCATTTGCAGCAACATAGATGCAACTAGAGATTATCATACTAAGTGAAATAAGTCAGAAAGAGAGACAAATACCACATGATATCACTTATATATTGAATCTAAAACATGACACAAATGAACCTCATTACAAAACAGAAGCAAACACATAGTGAACAGACTTGTGTTGCCAAGGAGAAAGGGTGCAGGGACAGAAGGACTGGGACCTGGGATAATCAGATGTAAACTATTATATCCAGAATGGATAAATAACAAGGTCCTACTGTAGAGCACAGGGAATTAACTATATTCAATATCCTGTGATAAACTATAATGGGAAAGAATATTAAAAATGCCTATTTGTGTATAACTGAGTCAATTTGCTGTACAGCAGAGATTGGCACACACTGTAAATCAACTATAATTTTAAAAACAGGGAGTTGGCTTTCTCTTTCTGACTCATTTCACTTAGGATGAGGGACTTTAGGATTTGCAGATGCAAACAATTACATATAGAATGGATGGATAACTATATTCAATGTCCTGGGATAAACCATAATGGAAAAGAATATATGTATATGTATAACTGAGTCACTTTGCTGTAGAACATTATAAATCAACGATACATCAATTAAAAATAAATTAATAAAAATGCACCCAAAAAGAGACTGATTAGGAATTGAGAACAAAATTCAGAAGGATTGCTTTTATAAAAAGAGTACAGAATCCTTAGTCTGCCTCCATTTACCAAGAAGAATTGAAAAGACAGACAAAGGGAAAGAACAGAGGGTCTTTACTTCAGGGTTGTGGCTCAAAAGATGAACCCCCACCACCAACAACTGCCCACAAACACACCCTCGGCAGCTCCTCCAGGCTCTCCCAGAAGCAGAGAAAAACGTGAGACGCCCTCTCAGAGTCCAAAATGGAGGGAGGGACTGGTGAAGCTGCTCCACCTGGGCAGTTCACATACTGCTCTCATTCCCTCAAGCTGTTGTGGTTGGGCTCCATTCTAGCTACATGAGAGCTCCATTCTAGCTTTGCCTCTGAGATTTTGCATCTGCTTTCCCCTGACCTGAATACACTTCCTTCGCATTCCCACATGTCTCACTCCCCTAACTCCTCAGAATCCTTGCTTTAATGCCACAATCTTGTTGAGACCTTTTCTGATCATCCTGTTTAAAAATTCCAAACCCCCTATCTGTTTTCTCCTGTTTCCCCTTTCCTGCTTTGTAAGTTTCTCCCCAGAATGTATCCTTGTCTGCCCCAGATGTCCTCCAGGCCATGCCCACATTCATTCTCCAAACTTCTCTGCCCTGCTTTGTGCTCAGGGAGGCCGACCTGATGGACTTGATCAGCAGGCTCACTTGTCCTGTGGCTCCCTTTTGGGTTTGACCAAAGGGTGGCAGTAGCAGGAAGTTTGAGAGGTGATGAGAGAGGATTAGAGATTTATTCTCCTAGCTCCATTTCTGCCAAGTCCTATGGTTCAGCTGCCTCCCTATGTAAAGACCTCCCCTCCTGCCAGGTGGTCCCCTCCATTCAGCTTCCCCCTCTGGGTGCTAATGAGTTCATCTCTTCATCCATCTTTTAAGCCTCAGGCAATTTGGAGCTCCATGGTGTTGCTAGCTTCAGAGCACAGAGTGTCTCTTATTCTTTTAAACCTGCTTTATGAAGTTAAATAATAACATTTATTAAACTCTTTACTGAGTTAATTATCAATTAATCATATTGCTAATTATTTACCTTTATTAAACTCTTCTCATAATGCCCATTTTAACTGTGACATTATTTAATTTCCTAATTGCTGCAACATCTGACATCCCATTTTTTTACTTAATGATTAATTTATCATCTCTCCCACTAAAATGTCAGCTCCAGAAAATCAAGAATATTTGTCTGTTTGCTGCTGTATTCCTAGAACCTACAGCAAAACATAACACTTAGTAGGAGCTGAATAACTAATTATTGAATAAATTATGAAATAACAAATGTATGTATGGCTCAGGAAGGGACATGGAAAGTCAAGTCCATAGATTCCTACCTTCTCTACATGCTGGGTCCCTGCCTTTACGGAGGGTGTCTTTCTTTTATTCCTTCTTCCTTTCCTTTCTTTTCTTGTGTGTGTTGTTGTCAAAAGCAAATGTTTTCACTAGGTGGGCATTATTTCCTCTCCGAATTTATACTCAGCATTTTTATAAAACATCATCTGGAAGGATCTTAGAGAATTCACACATGTAAACCTATGTATTTACAATCTGACACAGCTTCTACTTCTTAATGTTCATAAACAACATTGCTGAGCCAGTGGTGATGTCATTTTAAAACAAAAGAGCAGTCCAGCAATGAAGAAAAAATCTCCAGAGCTAATATCTGGATAGACAAAAACCCCGAAAGTATAGATTTTAATATTCTGTTTTTTAAGCATTGACTACAATATAAGAGAGAAAATACAATACCCAAGCACTTACAACAAGCATACAATTAGTGCTCAATCAGTATTTGTTGAATTCATAAATGAGTAAATTAAAGTCCCTCTGCACTAAGGCAATATTTTGAAATGACAAAAGATACTGTGGTAGATTAGATAAGTGTTTCCAACTCTTTGCTTCCTCCTTGTAAAGGAGAATTACATCCCCACCTATCATCTTGTGAGGGATATCCTATGAAAGGAGTGGTTCTCCCCATCTACTTGATTTTGAGGATGACCATGTGATACTGATATACTTTCATGGATGGGATGTAAGTGGAAGTACCAGTGTACCAGTTCTGAGTTGAAGTTTTAAGTGTGATTGCTTGATTCAACATGCTTTTCTACTCCTGTTTTCTGCCATGAAAGACTAGCATGTGCAGACAGAGGAGGACCTTTCAGACAAATTTCCAAACTAAGATGCATAGAGTTAATCCTCAGTCTACTGGTGGCAGGAGGCACAGAGCCACAGCTGGCCCAAAGCAAACATGTGACATGAATAATAAGTACCTATAGGTTGTTTGTTATGCCGCATTACCATGAAGAATACAGAAACTGGTACCTAGAAATGGGGTGTTGATGGAACAAAACTTAAACTATGTGGATGAAGGAGGGAGTAAGAAAAGTGTTGTTAGAAACGGAAAATCGGCAGCCTGGACTAGGTAATGAGAAACTATTTGGCAGAATTTTCATATATATTAACTTTCTACCCTCAGATTGCCTTTCATGATAAAGTTGTTGCTGCCATTTTTATACTGATGGGTCAGCCCTTCATGTCACCATTTTGTAGCGACTTGGATTTTCTGTCTCTTGAATTTCTTTCTTGTTACTAGTATATGCAGAATGATGATAGTACAGTGTGTTATTTAGAAAGCAATTTGTCATTGAGATGGAAAGTGGATGTATAATATTACAGTTTTCCATCCCATGAAGTCATGTTTAATGTTCATGAAAAAAAATCTATTTTTTGTACAATATTCTAGATGCAACTCAGTATAGCAGGTGTTTCCTTCAAATTTGGAGATACTGAGTCTATAACTGTCTCTTTAAATCCCTTCTCTTTTAGAGTATGTGGTGGTAAGTTTGGGCACATTTACTTTTGATTTCTGCCAGATGATAATGCTTGGAAATATCCAACTAAAGCACCTGTTAGAGCAGTGATATCAGCAAATATAAACTCACAGCCACTTTATATACCAGCTTTGCCTCGCAGTCTCCTATGAAATTTTTCATCTTTTTCCTCTTCTCTTGATTTTCTGACTTCAGCACAATCTTATTTGAACATAGAGAAGCTGCCAAATCACAATTATTTTCCACTAAATTTGATGTGATTTTCTTAATCTAATTTTAGTATACTATATGGATGGTTAGTTTCAATCATTTTCATGAGGAACTTGTACTTAATTCATAACTTGGTTCTTCACTTGCTCCTCAGTTATCGTTCCTGGTAATTTTATGGCTTTTTGGGAAATCTTAGATTCCCATTTCCTAAATCTTCTCAGAACCACTTCAAATCTTCAAATCTCTGCATCCAGGTAGAGGTACAGAGGTATAAATATACAAAGGTATACATTTTATTTATATAATTTATATTAATTCTTTTCTCTTTTAGACTCACTCTTTCTCCCTTAAGCTATCTCATATTCCCTTTGTTCTCAAACTTTATAAAATTTACACAGGCTGCCTTTATTTTCTCACTAATCCTTAGCTCTTACAGCCTGGCTCTTGTTCCCTTATTTGTCATGAAATTGATGTCCTGAAGTTTATATTTAAATGAGCTCCTAACCAAAAGTCCAATGACTTGTTCTATCCTTCTTATCATAGAGAAGGACTTGAGTATGAGACATTGGAGATTTTGGTCACATTGACTCATACAAAAAATAAGGAATTGGAGGCTAACAAGCTATAGAAGGATAGGACAGGGGAATGGAAATTCAATTTCAGATCCTACTCAAAGTCAGAATGTGAATCTAAGCCAAAATCCAGGATGGTAGAAGAAACAAAAAATAAGTGAAGATAAAGTCTAGGTGGATTATTCTTTCAGTGAGCTATTGATATATAATAAAGCATCTAAAAATATAGTGGTTTAAAAAATCAGTTTTATTTCTCAAGATTCTGTCAGTCAAAAATCAAGCAGGAATCAGTCAGGGTGGCTCCTTTCTATTTCGTATACATGATATCAGCTGAGAATGCTCAGCCAGTACTGAAGGATCCAGGATGCCCTCACTCATACACCTGAGGCTTTGGTGCTGAGAGTCAAGCTGGGTCCATTGTTTCTATTCCCAATGGCCTCTCACTTTTCATTTAGTCTCTTATTCCTTATGGAAAGATCCATATTAGGACTTAACACAGATCCCAATATAGTGGTCTTTGAACATAGGAAATAGTTCAATAAGACTTTAGCAGGTCTTAAGAGAGATATAAGTATATTTTACACCTAAGAAAGACATAAGCTGTGGCCAGAGAATAGAGTGTGAAAAAAAAAAATTGTTTGCAAAGATGGTCATGAACATGCATGCTGCTTCTCCCATGCAGAATTTGGGCTCACCTGTGACTTGCCTTGACTGACAGAATGTGGCAGCAGGAATTCAGTGCCAGTTTGCATCCTGCTACTTTAGAGACCTGGCACCTTTTGCTATGGCTGTCCTAGGCTCCAACTAACAAGGAAAGAAGAAAGATTATGATATTAAGTGATGATGAAACATTTTCAGGAGACAGAGAGAGAGAGAGATCTAACCAGCCCTTGGCCCGTCTGGTCACTCTTAGTCTAGGTGCCATGCAAGTAAAACCATCTTAGACATTCCAGCCCCCTAGGTGAGCTCCCCGTGAATGTAGCCACCTGAGTGACCCAGCTAACACCACATAGAGAGGATATGACCTGTACCCAATGACTTCTGACCTCACTTACAACCCACAGAATTGTGAGCAATTAAATTGTTTTTTTTAAACCACTCAGTATTGGGTGCTTTGTTAGGATGCAGTAGCTAAATGAAATAGACAATACTGGAAAAGGTCAGTTTCCATTCCAATCCCAAAGAAAGGCAATGCAAAAGAATGCTCAAACTACTGCACAATTGCACTCATCTCACATGCTAGTAAAGTAATGCTCAAAATTCTACAAGCCAGGCTTCAACAATATGTGAACCATGAACTTTCAGATTTTCAAGCTGGTTTTAGAAAAAGGCAGAGGAACGAGAGATCAAATTGCCAACATTCACTGGACCATCGAAAATCCAAGCCAAAGCTTTTGACTGTGTGGATCACAATAAACTGTGGAAAATTCTGAAAGAGATGGGATACTAGACCACTTGACCTGCCTCTTGAGAAACCTGTATGCAGGTCAGGAAGCAACAGTTAGAACTGGACATGAAACAACAGACTGGTTCCAAATAGGAAAAGGAGTACGTCAAGGCTGTATATTTTCACCCTGCTTGTTTAACTTACATGCAGGGTACATCATGAGAAACGCTGGGCTGGAGGAAGCACAAGCTAGAATCATGACTGCTGGGAGAAATATCAATATCAATATCCATTGTTTCCCCATCTATTTTCATGAAGTAATGGGACCAGATGCCATGATCTTAGCTTTTTGAATGTTGAGTTTTAAGCCAATTGTTTTACTCTCCTTTTTCACTTTCATCAAGAGGCTCTTTAGTTCCTCTTCGCTTTCTGCCATAAGGGTGGTGTCATCTGCATATCTGAGGTTATTAATATTTCTCCCTGCAATCTTGATTCTAGCTTGTGCTTCATCCAGCCTGGCATTTCACATGTTGTATTCTGCATAAAAGTTAAATAAGAAGGATGACAATATTCAGCCTTGACGTACTCCTTTCCCAATTTGGAAACAGTCCATTGTTCCATGTTCAGTTCTAACTGCTTCTTCTTGACCTGCATACAGATTTCTCAGGGGGCAGGTAAGGTGGTCTTATTGTGAACTTGTGACCCACACAGTCAATGGCTTTGTCATAGTCAATCAAACAGAAGTAGATGTTTTTCTGGAATTCTCTTGCTTTTTCTGTGATCCAGTGGATGCTGGCACATTGATTTCTGGTTCCTCTGCCTTTTCTAAATACAGCTTGAACATCTGGAAGTTCTTGGTTCACAAACTTGAAGCCTGGCTTAAGGAATTTTAAGCATTACTTTGCTAGCATGAGAGATGAGTGCAATTGTGCAGTAGTCTGAACATTCTTTGACATTGCCCTTCTTTCAGACTGGAATGAAAACGGACCTTTTCCAGTCCTGTGGCCACTGCTGAGTTTTCCAGTTTGCTCACATATTGAATGCAGCACTTTCACAGCATCATCTTTTAGGATTTGAAATAGCTCAACTGAAATTCCATCACCTCCACTAGCTTTGCTTGTAGTGATGCTTCCTAAGGCCCATTTGACTTCCCATTCCAGGATGTCTGGCTCTAAGTGTGTGATCACACCATCGTAGCTATCTGGGTCAGGAAGATCTTTTTTGTATAGTTCTTCGTGTATTCTTGCCACCTCTTCTTAATACCTTCTGCTTCTGTTAGGTCCATACTGTTTCTGTACTTTATTGTGTCTATCTTTGCACGAAATATCCCCTTGGAATCCTTAATTTTCTTTAAGAATCTTTAGTTTTTCCCATTCTATTGTTTCCCTCTATTTCTTTGCATTGATCACTTAATATCCTTAAGCTTTTTACAACTTATAATTTGTTGTTATTTCTTCCCCCTATTAAATATATTTAGTTACATGTTAAAATATTTTTTTGTCTTGAGTGCCACAAAATTGAAAGTTTAATTAACCTCAATTACGTGTATTAATTCATTTAATTCTACACTATGGAAGAAGCTGTTATTATTATCTGTATTTTATAACTGAGACGACCGAGGCAGAAAAAAATTAAGGTCATAGAGATAGCAGAGGTTGAACCTGGATTTGAACCTGGTCAGGTTGGATTCTGAGACAATCTCTTACTCACTGATTCTCCACCTTACTGCCTCTGAGGATGAATAATGCCCAGCCCGTGTCCTCAAGGAGTTTACAATTCAATAGTAAACTAATATAAGTCCATGGGCTTCCCTGGTAGCTCAGCTAGTAAGGAACCTACCTACGATGCAGGAGACCCTGGTTTGATTACTGGATCAGGAAGATCCCCTGGAGAAAGGAATGGCAAACCACTCCAGTATTCTTGCGTGGAGGATCCCCATGGGTAGAGAAGCCTGGCAGGTTACAGTCCATGGGGTTGCAAAGAGTTGGACACAACTGAGCATCTAAGCACAGCCCATAATTATCACAATATAGTATGACATGTGCCATACTACATAAGGTACAGGATTAAAAGGGGAAATTAAATTTCTAGGCAGGTAGAGAAGGCTTCACAAAGAAAGTAACACCAACTAGGTTATAGTAAACACAGTTTATATTTGAAATCCTAAGTCTTTGAAAATGCATTAACCCTCCCACAGAAACAGGAATGATGGTGCCGATGAAGAGACCTCACTTGTACCAAGAGAACTCATAAAGTAATGATACAAATCTGATACAAAATTGAAATTAGACTGTCTTTTGCTAGTACTTACATAGTTTTCCATTCAGTGTTCTATATATTATAGCCCAAATTTGGCTATTACAAACTAAAATTATGTGTTTTTTTTATTTTTATTTGTTTCTAACACCAAAAACATTTTGTATTGGGGTATAACCAATTAACAATGTTGTGGTAATTGCAGATGAACAGCAAAGGGGCTCAGCCATATGTATACATGTATCCATTCTCCCGCAAGTCCCTCTCCCATCCAGCCTGACACATAACATTGAGCAGAGTTCCACGTGCTATACAACAGGTCTTTGTTGGTGATCTATTTTAAATATAGCAATGTGTTCATTACCTTCCCAAAGTCCCCAAATATCCTTTCTGCTCCAGCGACCACAATTTCATTTTCTAAGTCTGTGAATCTCTTTCTTTTTATAAGGTCATTTGTATCCTTTCTTTTTAGGTTCCACGTATATGGGGTTTCATATCTCCGTCTGACTTACTTCACTCAGTATTGAGAGGTTATTGCTGAGCCATGAAAGACCGTGGGATTCTTGGCCTCTGGAGGAGAGGAATTCAATCTGGGGCCAGTGACAAGACTTGATCACTCAGAACTTTTGTGTAATACAGTTTTATTAAAGTATAAAAGAGATGGAGAAAGCTTCTGATATAGACATCAAAGTTCAGTTCAGTTCAGTCACTCAGTCGAGTCCGACTCTTTGCGATCCCATGAATCGCAGTACACCAGGCCTCCCTGTTCATCACCAACTCCCGGAGTTCACTCAGATTCACGTCCATCGAGTAAGTGATGCCATCCAGCCATCTCATCCTCTGTCGTTCCCTTCTCCTCCTGCCCCCAAACCCTCCCAGCATCAGAGTCTTTTCCAATGAGTCAATCTTCGCAAGAGGTAGCCAAAGTACTGGACTTTCAGCTTTACCATCATTCCTTCCAAAGAAATCCCAGGGCTGATCTTCAGAATGGACTGGCTGGATCTCCTTGCAGTCCAAGGGACTCTCAAGAGTCTTCTCCAACACCACAGTTCAAAAGCATCAATTCTTTGGTGCTCAGCTTTCTTCACAGTCCAACTCTCACATCCATACATGACCACTGGAAAAACCATAGCCTTGACTAGACGGACCTTAGTCGGCAAAGTAATGTCTCTGCTTTTGAATATGCTATCTAGGTTGATCATAACTTTTCTTCCAAGGAGTAAGCGTCTTTTAATTTCATGGCTGCAATCACCATCTTCAGTGATTTTGGAGCCCCAAAAAATAAAGTCTGACACTGTTTCCACTGTTTCCCCATCTATTTCCCATGAAGTGATGGGACCAGATGCTATGATCTTGGTTTCTGAATATTGAGCTTTAAGGTAACTTTCATTCTCCCCTTTGACTTCCATCAGGAGGCTTTTTAGTTCTTCTTCACTTTCTGCCATAAGGGTGGTGTCATCTACATATCTGAGCTTATTGATATTTCTCCCAGCAATCTTGATTCCAGCTTGTGCTTCTTCTAGCCCAACGTTTCTCATGATGTACTCTGCATATAAGTTAAATAAGCAGAGTGACAATATACAACCTTGACGTACTCCTTTTCCTATTTGGAACCAGCCTGTTGTTCTATGTCAGTTCTAACTGTTGCTTCCTGACCTGTATACAGATTTCTCAAGAGGCAGGTCAGGTGGTCTGGTATTCCCATCTCTTTCAGAATTTTACACAGTTTATTGTGATCCACACAGTCAAAGGCTTTGGCATAGTCAATAAAGCAGAAATAGATGGTTTTCTGGAACTCTTGCTTTTTCCATGATCCAGCGGATGTTGGCAATTTGATCTCTGGTTCCTCTGCCTTTTCTAAAATCAGCTTGAACATCAGGAAGTTCACGGTTCACGTATTGCTGAAGCCTGGCTTGTAGAATTTTGAGCATTACTTTACTAGCATGTGAGATGAGTGCAATTGTTTGGTAGTTTGAGCATTCTTTGGTATTGCCTTTTTTGGGATTGGAATGAAAACTGACCTTTCTAGTCCTGTGGCCCCTGCTGAGTTTTCCAAACTTGCTGGCATATTGAGTGTAGCACTTTCACAGCATCATCTTTCAGGATTTGAAACAGCTCAACTGGAATTCCATCACCTCCACTAGCTTTGTTCGTAGTGATGCTTTCTAAGGCCCACTTGACTTCACATTCCAGGATGTCTGGTTCTAGATGAGTGATCACACCATCGTGATTATCCGGTTCGTGAAGATCTTTTTTGTACAGTTTTTCTGTGTATTCTTACCACCTCTTCTTAATATCTTCTGCTTCTGTTAGGTCCATACCATTTTTGTTCTTTATCAAGCCCATCTTTGCATGAAATGTTCCCTTGGTATCTCTAATTTTCTTGAAGAGATCTCTAGTCTTTCCCATTCTGTTCTTTTCCTCTATTTCTTTGCATTGATCACTGAAGAAGGCTTTCTTATCTCTTCTTGCTATTCTTTGAAATTCTACATTCAGATGCTTATATCTTTCCTTTTCTCCTTTGCTTTTGGCTTCTCTTCTTTTCACAGCTATTTGTAAGGCCTCCCGAGATAGCCATTTTGCTTTTTTGCATTTCTTTTCCATGCGGATGGTCTTGATCCCTGTCTCCTGTACAATGTCACCAACCTCATTCCATAGTTCATCAGGCACTCTATCAGATCTAGGCCCTTAAATCTATTTCTCACTTCCACTGTATAATCATAAGGAATTTTATTTAAGTCATACCTGAATGGTCTAGCAGTTTTCCCTACTTTCTTCAATTTAAGTCTGAATTTGGTAATAAGGAGTTCATGATCTGAGCCACAGTCAGCTCCCCGTCTTGTTTTTGTTGACTGTATAGAGCTTCTCCATCTTTGGCTGCAAAGAATATAATCAATCTGATTTTGCTGTTGACCATCTGGTGATGTCCATGTGTAGAGTCTTCTCTTGTGTTGTTGGAAGAAGGTGTTTGCTATGACCAGTGCATTTTCTTGGCAAAACTCTATTAGTCTTTGCCCTGCTTCATTCCGCATTCCAAGGCCAAATTTGCCTGTTACTCCAGGTGTTTCTTGACTTCCTACTTTTGTGTTCCAGTCCCCTATAATGAAAAGGACATCTTTTTTAGGTGTTAGTTCTAAAAGGTCTTGTAGGTCTTCATAGAACCGTTCAACTTCAGCTTCTTCAGCATTACTGGTTGGGGCATAGACTTGGATTACGGTGATATTGAATGGTTTGCCTTGGAGACGAACAGCGATCATTCTGTCCTTTTTGAGATTGCATCCAAGTACTGCATTTCGGACTCTTTTGTTGACCATTATGGCTACTCCATTTCTTCTGAGGGATTCCTGCCCGCAGTAGTAGATATAATGGTCATCTGAGTTAAATTCACCTATTCCAGTCCATTTTAGTTTGCTGATTCCTAGAATGTCGACATTCACCCTTGCCATCGCTTGTTTGACCACTTCCAATTTGCCTTGATTCATGGACCTGACATTCCAGGTTCCTATGCAATATTGCTCTTTACAGCATCGGATCTTGCTTCTATCACCAGTCACATCCACAACTGGGTATTGTTTTTGCTTTGGCTCCATCCCTTCATTCTTTCTGGAGTTATTTCTCCACTGATCTCCAGTAGCATATTGGGCACCTACTGACCTGGGGAGTTCCTCTTTTGGTATCCTATCATTTTGCCTTTTCATACTGTTCATGGGATTCTCAAGGCAAGAATACTGAAGTGGTTTGCCATTCCCTTCTCCAGTGGACCACATTCTGTCAGACCTCTCCACCATGACCTGCCCATCTTGGGTTGCAACCCCACGTCCAAGGAGCAGTGGCTGCGCAGGCGCAGGAGGGCCTAGAGGAGCCATCCCATGGAGAAGGTCTGGAAGGGCAGCAGGAGTAGATACCCCTCCTCCAAGGTAAGGAGCAGGGGCTGCGCTTTGCTGGAGCAGCCGTGAAGAGAAACCCCATGCCCAAGGCAAGAAAAACCCAAGTAAGATGGTAGGTGTTGCAAGAGGGCATCAGAGGCAGACAGACTGAAACCATACTCGCAGGAAAATAGTCAATCTAATCACACTAGGACCACAGCCTTGTCTAGACACCAAAAGGGGGCAGAAAGAGTGACCCCCTGCTAGTCTTTAGCCAGATGCTATCAGTCTGCTATTTAGAGAAAGGAAATGTCTCAAAGCTCAGAGACTGGCACCAAGTCCCTCACCCACAACATGCATTTTGAGATAACATTGGCACAAGGTGAGTTGTCCCGGGCCATAAAACAATTGATATGAATCTTGAAGAAAAGCAAAGTCATAGTCTCATTAACATAACTTAAGAGGATATAGCTTAAGAAAACATACTGGTTTCTCAAGTCGGTTCTGAATCTTAGGCAGAACCAGCTCGAGGAAAGACAGAGTCTAGGGTAAATACATAATTCATTAACATAACTTAAGAAAAATATTTCCATAAGAAAAACTGCATTGGTTAGCTCAAGTTTTGAGAAAAAATTAAGTTCAGGTGGAACCAAGTGTCCTCATAGCAACACAGAATTTTAAAGGAAACCGCCTTTTAATTTTGTATCAGTCAGTTCAGTCGCTCAGTCGTGTCTGACTCCTTGCAACTTCATGGACTGCAGCATGCCATGCTTCCCTGTCCATCACCAACTCCCGGAGCCTAATTAAATACATGTCCATTGTGTCGATGATGCCATCCAACCATCTCATCCTCTGTCGTCCCCTTTTCCTCCTGCCTTCAATCTTTCCCAGCATCAGGGTCTTTTCCAATGAGTCAGTTCTTTGCATCAAGTGGGCAAAGTATTGGAGTTGCAGCTTCAGCATCAGTCCTTCCAATGAACACCCAGGACTGATTTCCTTTGGGATGGACTGGTTGGATCTCCTTGCAGTCCAAGGGACTTTCAAGAGTCTCCTCCAGCACCACAGTTCAAAAGCATCAATTCTTCAGCACTCAGCTTTTTTTATGGTCCAACTCTCACATCCACACATGACTACTGGAAAAACCATAGTTTTGACTAGATGGACCTTTGTTGGCAAAGTAATGTCTCTGCTCTTTAGTATGCTGTCTAGGTTGGTCATAGCTTTTCTTCCAAGGAGCAAGCGTCTTTTAATTTCATGGCTTCAGTCACCATCTGCAATGATTTTGGAACCCAAGACAATAAAGTCTGTCACTGTTTCCATTGTTTCCCCATCTATTTGCCATGAAGTAATGGGACCAGATGCCATGATCTTAGTTTTCTGAATGTTGAGTTTTAAACCAAGTTTTTCACTCTCCTTTTACTTTCATCAAGAGGCTCTTTCTCCTTTGCTTTCTGCCATAACGGTGGTGTCATCTGCATTTCTGAGGTTATTGATATTTCTCTCAGCAATCTCGATTCCAGCTTGTGCTTCATTCAGCCCAGCATTAATTTTGTATAGAGAAGGGAAAAAAATCTGACACTTGTAGTTTGTTTCCTTCTGCTGCTTAAGAGAGAGAGAAAAACATCTGACCACTTGCAGCCTAATTCCTCCGTTTAGAGGCCCCTGGCCTTCCTGCCTGTTACCCTCTCAGTATGGCACTCTCTAGGTCCGCCCATGTTGCTTCAAATGGCATTATTTCATTCTTTTTAATGGCTGAGTGATACTCCATTGTATATATATACCACATCTTCTTTATCTGTTCCTCTGGCAATGAACATTTAGGTTGCTTCCATGTCTTGGCTATTGTAAACAGTGCTGCAATGAACATTGGGGTGCATGTATCTTTTGGGGTTATAGTTTTTTCTGGATATATGCTCAGGAGTGCGATTGCAAGGTCCTATGGTAGCTCTATTTTTTAATTTTCTAAGGAACCTCCATACTGTTCTCCATAGTGGGTGTACCAAAATACATTCCCACCAACAGTCCAGGTGGGTTCCCTTCTCTCCACACCCTCTCCAGCTTTTGTTGTTTGTAGATTTTTTTGATGATAGTCATTCTGACTGGCGTGAGGTGGTATCTCTTTGTAGTTTTAATTTGCATTTCTCTAATAACTAGTGGTGTTGAACATCTTTTCATGTGCCTATTAGCCATCTGTATGTCCTTTTTGAAGAAATGTCTATTCAGGTCTTCTGCCCATGTTTTGAGTGGATTGTTTGTTTTGATGCTATTAAGTTGTTCGTAACACTCTCTGACATAAATCATAGCAACATCTTTTTTGATTCATCTCCCAGAATAATGGAAATAAAAGCAAAAATAAACAAATGAGACCTACTTAAACTCAAAAGCTTTTGCACAGCAAAGCAAACAATAAACAAAACAAAAAGACAACCCACAGGGTGGGAGAAAATAATTGCAAATGATGTGACTGATAAGGAATTAGTCTCCAAAATTTACAAAAATAATGTTTAACAAGATTTATCAGTAACTATAGAAGTGGGAATCACGCTACAATAAGCAATTCTAGATGTTTTGCCTGAAAGGAGCAGGAAGTGAGCTCTATTTTTTCATAAAGGTGACATGTGAAATAGAATTAATTTAATAAATAAGTATGATGGGAGAGAAATAAAAATAGGGTTTATTAGGGAAAACACTATCATTCCATCAATTTAATGAGCATCTTCATTAAATTCATATATTATTTCCTATGAAAAGTTTTGAGACTAGTAAATCAAACAGATTGAAATTTTAATTTTTGAATCAGCATTGAGCAAAGACCAAATACCCATGTTAATCAATTAGATTGAGTTGTATTTGGCTTAATGGTCTGGCAGTAAATAAATTGCTTTGTTTACAAGACTAGTTCATTTGTAAGAAGATGGCATTAAGGGACTTCCCTGGTGGTCCTGTGGTTGAGAATCTGCCTGCCAATGCAGGGGACAGGGTCCAGTCCCTGATCAGGGAACTAAGATCCTACATGCCAAAGGACATTTAACCCCCTGCACCACAACTACTGAGCCCACACACTGCAACTGCTGAAGCCTGCATGCACTAGAGCCCGTGATCCACAAGAGAAGCCACAGCAATGAGAAGACTGTACACCACAGCTAGAGAGAAGCCCATACTCACTGCAACTAGAGAAAGCCTGTGCACAGCAAAAAGACCCAGCAGAGACAAAAGGGTAACTTAAAGTAGCTGATGAAAACAAACTGAAAAAAAAATAGATAAGATCCAAAGAAAAATGAGAAAAGACCCAACAGAATCAGAGCAGATAAAGCTCTTCCCTGAGAGAACACTGATGTTTCCTTCTCCTGAGGATTGCCCTTACCCCAACCCCACCCAGCAATCCTATTCATCCGTCAAATCCCAGCTCCAAAGCTGTATTCTGCTAATCATTTCCTGATGGCTTCCTTCTTTTCAGCCTTTTTCAAATAGCAGATAGTATTGTTATCTTTCATTCTCGTTAATTTTTTTTTACTTATCAGCCCCACCTAAATCACAATGACCTATGCCTAGAGGGTGCTCTCGGTTCAGTTCAGTTCAGTTGTTCAGTTGTGTCCAACTCTTTGTGACCCCATGGACTGCAACACACCAGGCTTCCCTGTCCATCGCCAACTCACAGAGCTTGTTCAAACTCATGTTCATCCAGTCAGTGACACCATCCAACCACCTCATCCTCTGTTGTCCCCTTCTCCTCCTGCCTTCAATATTTCCCGGCATCATGGTCTTTTCCAATGAGTCAGTTCTTTATCAGGTGGCTAAGGGATTTGGAGTTTCAGCTTCAACATCAGTCTTTCCAATGAATATTCAGGACTGATTTCCTTTAGGATAGACTGGGGTGATCTCCTTGCAGTCCAAGGGACTCTCAAGAGTCTCCTCCAACACCACAGTTCAAAAGCATCAATTCTTCAGCACTCAGCTTTCTTTATGGTCCAGCTCTCACATCCATACATGCCTACTGGAAAAACCATAGCTTTGACTAGATGGACCTTTGTTGGTAAAGTCAAGTCTCTGCTTTTTAATATGCTGCCTAGGTTTTTCATAGCTTTCTTCCAAGGAGCAAGCATCTTTTAATTTCATGGCTTCAGTCACCATCTGCAGTGATTTTAGAGCCCAAGAAAATCAAGGCTGTCAGCATTTCCATTAGTTCCCCCATCTACTTGCTGTGCAGTGATGGGACCATATGCCATGATTTTAGTTTTTTGAATGTTAGGTTTTAAGTCCTCTTTCACTTTCATCAAGAGCCTCTTTAGTTCCTCTTCACTTTAGCCATAAGGGTGGTGTCATCTGCACATCTGAGGTTACTGATATTTCTCCCAGCAATCTTGATTACAGCTTATGGTTCATCCAGCCTGGCATTTCCTATAAAAGTTAAATAAACAAGATGACAACATAAAGCCTTGACATACTCATTCCCAGTTTGGAACTAGTCTCTTGTTCCATATCTGGTTCTAACTGTTCCTTCTTGACCTGCATAAAGATTTCTCAAGAGGCAGGTCAGGTGGTCTGGTGATCCCATCTCTTGAAGAATTTTCCACAGTTTGTTGTGATCCATACAATGAAAGGCTTTGGCATAATCAATAAAGCAGAAGTATATGTATTTCTGGAATTCACTTGCTTTCTCTATGATCCAGTGGATGTTGGCAACTTGATCTCTGGTTCCTCTGCCTTTTGTAAATACAGCTTGAACATCTGGAAGTTCTCAGTTCACGTACAATGGAAACCTCACTTGGAGAATTTTGAGATTACTTTGCTAGTGTGTGACATGAGTACCATGATCTTAGTTTTCTGAATGTTGAGTTTTAAGCCAACTTTTTCACTCTCCACTTTCACTTTCATCAAGAGGCTTTTTAGTTCCTCTTCACTTTCTGCCATAAGGGAGGTGTCATCTGCATATCTGAGGTGATTGATATTTCTCCCGGCAATCTTGATTCCAGCTTGTGCTTCTTCCAGCCCAGCGTTTCTCATGATGTACTCTGCACTTAAGTTAAATAAGCAAAGTGACAATATACAGCCTTGACGTACTCCTTTTCCTATTTGGAACCAATCTGTTGTTCCATGTCAAGTTCTAACTGTTGCTTCCTGACCTGCATATAGTTTTCTCAAGAGGCAGGTTAGGTGGTCTGGTATTCCCATCTCTTTCAGAATTTTCCACAGTTTATTGTGATGCACACAGTGAAAGACTTTGGCATAGTCAATAAAGCAGAAGTAGATGTTTTTCTGGAACTCTCTTCCTTTTTCAAAGTGAAGAGGAACTAAATAGGCTTTTGATGAAAGTTGTAAGAGGAGAGTGAAAAAGTTGGCTTAAAGCTCTACATTCAGAAAACTAATACCATGGAATCTGGTCCCATCACTTCATGGCAAATAGATGAGGAAACAGTGGAAACAGTGTCAGACTTTATTTTGGGGGGCTCCAAAATCACTGCAAATAGTGACTGCAGCCATGAAATTAAAAGATGCTTACTCCTTGGAAGGAGAGTTATGACCAACCTAGACAGCACATTAAAAAGCAGAGATATTACTTTACCAACAAAGGTCTGTCTAGTCAAGGCTATGGTTTTTCCAGTGGTCATAAATGGATGTGAGAGTTGGACTGTGAAGAAAGCTGAGCACTGAAGAATTGATTCTTTTGACCTGTGGTTTTGGAGAAGACTCTTCAGAGTCCCTTGGACTGCAAAAACATCCAACCAGTCCATCCTAAAGGAGATCAGTCCTGGGTGTTCATTGGAAGGACTGATGTTGAAGCTGAAACTCCAATACTTCACCTCATGTGAAGAGTTTGACTCACTGGAAAAGACCCTGATGCTGGGAGGAGTTGGGTGCAGGAGGAGAAGAGGAAGACAGAGGATGAGATGGCTGGATGGCATCACCAACTCGATGGACATGAGTTTGAGTGAACTCCGGGAGTTGGTGATGGACAGGGAGGCTGGCGTGCTGTGATTCATGAGGTCACAAAGAGTCAGACACAACTGAGGGACTGAGCTGAGCTAAAATGAGTGCAATTGTGCAGTAGTTTGAACGTTCTTTGGCATTGTCCTTCTTTGGGATTGGAATGAAAATGGACCTTTTCCAGTCCTCTGGCCACTACTGAGTTTTCCAAATTTGCTGGCATATTGAGTGCAGCACTTTCACAGCATCATCTTTTAGGATTTGAAATAGCTCAACTGGAATTCCATCACCTCCACTAGCTTTGTTCGTAGTGATGCTTCCTAAGGCCCACTTGACTTCACATTCCAGGATGTCTGGTTCTAGATGAGTGATCACACCATCGTGATTATCTGGGTCATGAAAATCTCTTTTGTACAGTTCTTCTGTGTATTCTTGCCACCTCTTCTTAATATCTTCTGCTTCTGTTAGGTCCATACCATTTCTTTCCTTTATTGAGCCCATCTTTGCTGAAATGTTCCCTTGGTATCCCTAATTTTCTTGAAGAGATCTCTAGTCTTTCCCATTCTGTTGCTTATCTCTATTTCTTTGCATTGATCGCTGAGGAAGGCTTTCTTATCTCTTCTTGCTATTCTTTGGAACTCTGCATTCCTGTGGGTATATCTTTCCTTTTCCCCTTTGCCTTTCACGTCTCTTCTTTTCACAGCTATTTGTAAGGCCTCCCCAGGCAACCATTTTACCTTTTTTCATTTCATTTTCTTGGGGATGGTCTTGATCACTGCCTCCTGTACAATGTAATGAACTTCTGTCCATAGTTCTGCACTCTGTCTATCAGATCTAATCAGAGTGAATTTGCAAGCATGCTAAGTTTCTTCATTTGTGTCCTACTCTTTGTGACCCTATGGACCATAGCCCACCAGGCTCCTGTGTCCATGGGATTTTCCAGGCAAGAATACTACAGTGAGTTGCCATACCCTTCTTCAGGGGATCTTCCTTACCCAGAGATCGAACCCATGTCTCTTATGTCTCCTGCATTGGCAGACAGGTTCTTTATCTCTATCACCACCTGGGAAGTTCACAGAGAGAATTTGAAAGAATTTAAAGTTTCAAGGCCATGGTTTTTCCAGTGGTCATGTATGGATGTGAGAGTAGGACTACAAAGAAAGCTGAATGCAGAAGAATTGATGCTCCTGAACTGTGGTGTTGGAGAAGACTCTTGAGAGTCCCTTGGACTGCAAGGAAATCCAACCAGTCCATCCTAAAGGAAATCAGCCCTGGGTGTTCATTGGAAGGACTGATGCTGACACTGAAACTCCAATACTTGGGACACCTGATGCAAAGAGCTGACTTATTTGAAGAGACCCTGATGCTGGGAAAGATTGAAGTCAGGAGGAGAAGGGGACGACAGAGGATGAGATGGTTGGATGGCATCACCAACACAATGGACATGGGTTTTGGTGGACTCCGGGAGTTGATGATGAACAGGGAGGCCTGGAATGCTGCGGTTCATGGGGTCGCAAGAAGTTGGACATGACTGAGTAACTGAACTGAACTGAAACTCTCAAAAGTTATTATTCTCAGTGACTAGATACAGATTTGCATCTATAGTCCCATATGTCAAGGATCTTTTGTTTGTAGTACTTCTTTCTGACAACCATGGGAAAATAAAGAAGTGGCATCATAGGCAACCATTTTAATCACTAACAGTGAATGTTACAAAGGTCTGGCGTGAATTAGATTACAGGACTGATAAGTGCTTTGTGACATGAGGGGCTCTTATTGAAAGATTATATCCATATTTTGTTCTCTTACGTGTCATAGAATTAGCTAGAAACAGCTAATAGAAATAAATCCTTTACAAATAAATATTGACTACATATGTAACCTTTATACTGAACAGAGATTTTTTGAAGTAGTCAATTCTTTTTTAACCATTCTCTATTTCCGTGAGTTGCTAGACAGAAATTTTGTTTTTGTTTTAGATGTGGGAAGAGTATGGAAGGAGGATGAGAATTCTGGGGAAAGATAAGAGACAGAAGTGGAGGAGAATTGGATGGCGACCAATTGCCAATAGCCTGGAGAACTGGATTTGAGCCTTTTGTGGGGATACATGATTAAGGAGCTAATTTCATGAGTGACCTCATGAGTCCCTGAGGGTAAGGAAGGAAAGTTTAACAAATGTTTAACATTAACAAAATGTTGAGCAGAACTGATGAAAGGCTATGCCTGATCCTTGCTCTACCATGGGCTCAATACAGTTTTGAATCTTGGACTCAAAACATTACCAATGGACAGCCTGGAAGCCATCATTCTCAAGGATATTGTCAAAAGAAGTGGTGTTGAGTCCTCTTAACAAAAAAGAGGTCAGGGAAAGCAAGCAGATTTTTCCAATGCAGATCTTTCACTTTCTTGGTTAGAATTATTCTTAGATATTTTATTCTTCTTGGTGCAATTGTAAATAGGATTGTTTTCTCAATTTCTTCTCTATTTGTTCACTACTGGTATATAGAAATGCATCATATTCTATATATTATATTAATTTTGTATCCTGGAAATTTACTAATTTTTTTTTAGTTCTAACAGTGTTTTGGTGGAATCTATAGGGTTTTCTCAATATATCATATCATGTCATCTGCAAACAGTGACTTTTTTCCTTCCTTTCCACATTTCATTTCCTTTTCTTGTCTGATTTCTGTGGTTAGGACTTTTAATACTATTTTCAATAAAAGTGAAAATAATAGGCATTCTTGTGTTATTTCTGATCTTAGAGGAAAATCTTTCAGCTTTTCACCATTAAGTATAATGTTAGCTGTGGTTTTGTCATAAGTCACCTTTATTATGGTGAAGTAGGTTATCTCTATTCTCACTTTGTTAAGAGTATTTATCATGAATGAAAGAATTTTTGCAAATGATTTTTTTTCGCCTCTTGAGGTAATCAAGTGATTTTATCCTGCATTTTGCCCATGTGTTGTATCATGTTGATTGATTTTCAGATATTGAACCATCCTTACTATTAACCCTATTTGATAATGATATATGAGCTTTTTTTTAATGTATTGTTGAATTTGGTTTGCCAATTTTCTGTTGCGAATTTTTGCATCAATCTTCATCAGGAATATTGGCCTGTAATTTTCTTTTTTGTGGTGTCTTCATCTGGTTTTAGAATAGGGGTAATGATGGCCTCTTAGAATAAGTTTGAAAGTGCTCCCTCCTCTTCAAGTTTTATGACATAGTTTGAGAAGGATAGGTATTAATTCTTCTTTAAATGTTTGGTAGAATTCCCCTGTGTGCCTGTCTGGTCCTTCACTTTTATTTGCTGCTGCTGCTGCTGCTGCTGCTGCTGCTGCTGCTGCTGCTAAATCGCTTCAGTCTTGTCCAACTCCATGCGACCCCATAGACGGCTGCCCACCAGGCTCTGCCGTCCCTGGGATTCTCCAGGCAAGAACACTGGAGTGGGTTGTTAGGTTTTTCTAATTCAATTTCATTACTGATAATTGTTCTGTTCAAAATTTTTTGTTTCTTTCTGAGTCTGTCTTAGTAGATTGTATGTTTCCAGGAGTTTATCCATTTTTTTCTAGACTGAGAATCTGAGAAACTTTATGGACTATTTCCCAAATTACACAGATTACTATAGACACAAGAATTTCCCCCAAAATTCCAAGAATTCCAGAAAATCCCATAAAGCCCATATATTAAATAATTAATGCTTGGGTTAATCTATTTTTAGGCAAAAAATGTGTTATTAAATGCAATAAAATTGGGGGTTTTTGTTTAAAATTCATATTTCTGTTATCTCTTTCTCAGTCTCTGATTTATCAGTGCCTAGCTGTAAGGATTACTGATATTTGGGATCCTTTTATGGCAGAGACTGCTGGTTGTCTAATGTCCATTCTCAGTTTCTTTTGATTTTATTCAGAATAGGAATGGACACAACTTAATCATGAAGCTGCCTCACCAGCACTAGAATATCTATTTCTGAACTTTTTTACATAAAAGAAGAAATCTTTACATTGTATATATCACTATAGTCAGTTGTCTATTACCAATAGCTAAATGAAAATTCCTTTTGGTTTTTTGCAGTGGTCAACAAAACACCAATTGTGTAACACCCTAATCTTTCTTCATTTAGAAAACCCTGTAAGCTACAGATTTGGGATGACTGCCTCAAGCCCATTGCTACGGGATAGTTCTCACTGAAGCAAAACAGAGTACAGGGAAACACTCCCCAGGAATGTTAGGCACAGTCCCTTATCAGGTAAAAAATAGTGACTGTTCAGTCTTCATAGTTGTCCAAAGGGATGATGAGTATCTCTCTTTGTCCACTTGAGAAAAGATATCTGAGGGATATCTCCCCTTAAGCCACAGATTTATTTTCCTCCTGGGGCTTCTCAGAGCAGAGGCTTTTATACTCCGAATGTTTCTGGTTCTACTTTTCACTTTCAGTAGCTAGAATCTGGAGTCTACCCACCATTTCCATTCATGTTCCACAGGAATTTCTGTTTCACTATGTTCACAATAGAACCTCCTTCCCTTCCTCTCTATGACCCATTGGATGATACTGAAACCAGAAATCTGGGAATAATCATACATTCCTTCTTCTTCCTCCCATTGGTTTATATGTAACTGTGGTCCTACCACCTACATTTTTCTTGTGTCTTGCTCTTCCACCCTCTCATCATTTCTCATCTGAACAATATCACTCCCAAATAACTACTGTCTTGCCCCATCTAACTCACATTCCATGTTTTAAATATATTAATCTCTTGAAAATAAAAATCCAATCAGTTTAAAATTCAAATCTCATAGCAGGAAATCAGAAACCTATTAGAATCTGGTCCATGATTTCCCTCATAATGCCATCTTTTGCTGCTTCATTCCATGCCCTAGATAGGAGCCAAACAAAACTACCAGCAATTTACTGAATGAGTCATGCTGTAGCATATCTCCACAGCTTTCACTAAAAAGCTCTTTTCTTATCTCCCTCACCTGGAAAATTACTGTTGATGCCCAAAACTTAATTGAAGCATTACCACCTTCAGGTAGCCTACCTTGATTCTGCCCCTCAAGAAGCAATTATGGTATTTGAGAACATAGTTCATCTACCATATGATCAGCTATCCCACTTCTGGGTATTTACACAAAAAACAAAGATATGGAAACAACCTGAGTGCCCATCAATGAATGAATGAGTAAAGATGTGGCATGTGTGATGCACACACACACACACACACACAATGGAACACTAGTCAGTCACAAAAATAGATAAAATCTTGCCATTTGTGACAACAGGGTTGGACCTTGAAGGTATTATTCTAAGTGAAATGAAGAAAGACCAATACTGTATGATTTCACTCATGTGGAATACAAAAGACTTTTGGTAATAAACAAATAAAAACAAAATAAATGAACAAATCAAATGAAACAAAGACAAGCACACAGATATACAGAACAGAATAATGGTTATGAGGGGGGAAAGAGCAGGGCATGGGAGTGGGATGATAGGTGAAGGGAGTCACCAATATGGTGACAGATGAAAAATAATTTTTTTGGTGGTGAGCACATTGTGGGGTATTTAAAAATAGAAATATAATGTTGCACACATGAAACATATAATGTTATAAATCAATGTTACCACCATAAAAAACAAATAAGTAAAAAAAATTTAAAGAACACAGTGCATGAGTTAAAACCATGGTTCTGTAATCTTTATCAAGTAATTTAACTTCTCTGTGCCTCAGCTTCTTCGTGTGTATATTAGAGTTAATTTCTAATAGAGTTATGAGAAAAATTAAAAAGATACTATTAATATATATATAAGTAGTCTGAACTATTCCTGGAATATATGGTAAGCACCCAGTACATGTGAGCTAGTTTTCTTTCTAAGATTGATTTAAATTCCTTAGTTTTGTGGTCCCAGCCTTCCACGACCTATTCAAATGTGCAAAAGTTGTAGATTGGCTCACAAATTCTTATCCACTTACATTTGGAAAAACTAGAAAGTTAAAAATATAACTCTGACTCCCTCAGCCCTAAGGTTCCGCATGCAAGCTATGCCCTCAGACAAGATTTGAAGAGCAGAAGTCAATCAGAGGTCATCATCTTGGCAGTTGTTGCTAACAAACATCACCTTGGAAATGACTGCATTTCAGATTCCTGGTATTGAATCTTGAGCTGATTCCCTAAAAGTAGAAGCTATGAGCAGCTATGAGTGCCAATTCTTCAGTTTCCTGGGTGTTCAGAGGTAAAAGCATAGTGGCAGTAGTGGTAGTGGTTGTAGTCTGGATTTTGACTCAGTCTTTATGAGGCCACAAGTATGGTGGCTCCCTCATATAGGTCAGCTCTTTACTGTTCTGAAGACATTTCTGGAGGCCTAGCCTGGAATCTGTTCCTTCTTCATTCTAAAACTTTTGTAAGAGTTTGTCCATTTCTTCCAAGCTGTCCATTTTATTGGCATATAGTCATAAGCTATATATGACAAATACATAGCAAACATTATCCTCAATGGTGAAAAACTGAAAGCATTTCACCTAAAGTCAGGAATAAGACAAGAGTTCCCACTCTCACCAGTACTATTCAACATAGTTTTGGAAGTTTTGGCCACAGTGATCAGAGCAGAAAAAAAAATAAAGGAATCCAGATTGGAAAAGAAGAAGTAAAACTCTCACTGTTTGCAGATGACGTGATCCTCTACATAGAAAACCATAAAGACTCCACCAGAAAATTACTAGAGCTAATCAATGAATATAGTAAATTTGCAGGATATAAGATTAACACACAGAAATCCCTTGCATTTCTATACACTAACAATGAGAAAACAGAAAGAGAAATTAAGGTAACAATTCCATTCACCATTGCAATGAAAAGAATAAAATACTTAGGAATATATCTACCTAAAGAAACAAAATACTTATATATAGAAAACTATAAAACACTGATGAAAGAAATCAAAGAGGACACAAATAGATGGAGATATATACCATGTTCATGGATTGGAAGAATCAATATAGTGAAAATGAGTATACTACCCAAAGCAGTCTATAGAGTCAATGCAATCCCTATCAAGCTACCAATGGTATTTTTCACAGAACTAGAACAAATAATTTCACAATTTGTATAGAAATACAAAAAGCCTAGAATAGCCAAAGCAATATTAAGAAGAATGGAGCTGGAGAAATCAACCTGCCTGACTTCAGGCTATACTACAAAGCCACAGTCATCAAGACAGTATGGTACTGGCACAAAGACAGAAATATAGATCAATGGAATAAAATAGAAAGCCCAGAGATAAATCCAGGCACCTATGGACACTTTATCTTTGACAAAGGAGGCAAGAATATACAATAGAGAAAAGACAATCTCTTTAACTAGTGGTGCTGGGGAAACTGGTCAACCACTTGTAAAAGAATGAAACCACTGTAAAAGAATGAAACTAGAACACTTTCTAACACCATTCACAAAAATAAACTCAAAATGGATTAAAGATATAAATGTAAGACCAGAAACTATAAAACTCCTAGAGGAAAACATAGGCAAAACACTCTCCAACATATATCACAGCAGGATCCTCTATGACCCACCTCCCAGAGTAATGGAAATAAAAGCAAAAATAAACAAATGGGACTTAATTAAACTTAAAAGCTTCTGCACAACGAAGGAAACTATAAGCAAGGTGAAAAGAGAGCCTTCAGAATGGGAGAAAATAATAGCAAATGAAGCAACTGACAAAGAATTAATCTCAAAAATATACAAACAACTCCTGCAGCTCAATTCCAGAAAAATAAACGACCCAATCAAAAAATGGACCAAAGAACTAAACAGACATTTCTCCAAAGAAAACATACAGATGGCTAACAAACACATGAAAAGATACTCAACATCACTCATTATCAGAGAAATGCAAATCAAAACCACAATGAGGTACCATCTCATGCCAGTCAAATGGCTGCTATCCAAAAATCTACAAATAATAAATGCTGGAGAGGGTGTGGAGAAAAGGGAACCCTCTTACACTGTTGGTGGGAATGCAAACTAGTATAGCCGCTATGGAGAACAGTGTGGGGATTCCTTTAAAAACTGGAAATAGAATTGCCATATGACCCAGGAATTCCACTGCTGGGCACACACATCGAGGAAACCAGAATTGAAAGAGACACATGTACCCCAATGTTCATCGCAACACTGTTTATAATAGCCAGGACATGGAAGCAACCTAGACGTCCATTGGCAGATGAATGGATAAGAAAGCTGTGGTACATATACACAATGGAGTATTACTCAGCCATTAAAAAGAATACATTTTAATCAGTTCTAATGAGGTGAATGAAACTGGAGCCTATTATACAGAGTGAAGTAGCCAGAAAGAAAACCACCAATACAGTATACTAACACATATTATGGAATTTAGAAAGATGGTAATGATGACCCTACATGCGAAACAGCAAAAGAGACACAGATTTATAGAACAGTCTTTTGAACCCTGTGGGAGAAGGCGAGGGTGGGAGGATCTGAGAGATCAGCATTGAAACATGTATGTTATCATATGTGTAACAGATCGCCAGTCCAGGTTTGATGCATGAGACAGGGTGCTCAGGGCTGGTGCACTGGGATGACCCTGAGGGATGGGATGAGGAGGGAGGTGGGAGGGGGGTTCAGGATGGGGAACACATGTACACCCATGGCTGATTCATGTCAATGTATGGGAAAAACCACTACAATATTGTAAAGTAATTAGCCTCCAATTAAAACAAATAAATTTAAAAATAAAATAAAGCTTTTGTAAGCACCTAACTCCCTGAATTAAATTCCTTACTGCTTCCACTATCTAGGATGGTTTCTTGTCCCTTGCACTGAACCCTAAATAACAATCTAAGAGGCACCACTATTGACTTTCATTTCTCCCAATATAAACTCTGCAACAAGTCAGGGTGCTCCCTGCTTTCCTGATACTCCGTGCTTTCTTTACCTCCCCACTTTTCTTATATCATTTCTACCCTGTTTCCCCTCCTCCCTGGAATCACTCCTATAATCCCAAATATTCTATTTGAAACTACATTTTAAGAAAACTCCTTAGCCCATATCAGTTATAGCTCTAATATAAACAATTTTTACTTTGTCATTTTTGGCAAAAGCAATCGACAAGAGTTAAAAAAGGATTAGGAAAGTTTATATACACATACTCACAACCTAGCCAAGATTTCACAAATCATTTCTAGATTTCTATAGAAGTCATAATGTATCTTGAAGGTCTTTCTCAGAACTTTGCACAGCTTTCCAATATCTATTTAATGTCTCTTTCAGTGGGAGAAATTGCTATAGTCCTAAATTCAACATATAAATAGCGTTAGGCTAAGCTGTATAATCCTTAGGGGATACAAGATTTTGGATCAAAAGAAGCCATTTTAGACCAAAGTATGTAAGTGCATCAAGATTTAAAATATCTAAGTAATGCTTAATTTCAATACATTTTAATATATACCTTACCATGTAAGGTAGTATATTCATAGTCCCAGGGATTCAGGTCTATGGAATCTACCTGGGGACCATAATTCTGATGACCACATATCTGAAACTAAGGCTTTCCAGCTGAAGTACCTGCTTCTTATAGTAGACCCAGGTGAGGAACGTAGAGTAGAAAACTCTTTATTCACAAGAGTCCACTTCAAAACCCAGAAGGATAAAATTTATTTGCTAAATCTTACAATCATCACATAGCAATAAATACATTCTCCTATCCAATAACTATTACCAAAAAATGTGGAAACTAGCTTGCTGTTCAGTCACTCAGTTGTGTCTGACTTTTTACGACACCAAGGACTGCAGCACACCAGGCTTCCCTGCCTTTCACCATCTCCCAGAGCTTGCTCAAACTCATGTCTGTTGAGTTTGATCACATGCAAATTATAATTACAAAGTCGATACTCAGGATAAGGCATTATATATGTTTGATAGTAACTGTGTGACATGAGATTCCAAGTGAGTTTTGTATCCATATATATATATATATATATGTATTGGATGGAGTCATTAAGCAGGGGGGAAGCAAATTGGACAGCTAGACTTCTGAGGTTCTGCACCAGTTCTACAAACTGACTTAGTGACTTTTAACAAATCATTTAAGAAACAATGGTCTTGGATTTCCTTGATGGTACAGTGGTTAAGAACCTGCCTACCAATGCGAGGGACACATGTTCAATCCCTGGTCCAAGAAGATCCCACATGCTGAGAGACAATTAAGCCCATGTGCTACAACTACTGAGCTACGGGTGCTACTGCTGAAGCCCATGCATTTAGAGTCCATGTTCTGCAACAAGAGAAGTCATCGCAATGAGAAGCCTGTGAGCTGCAACCAAGAGTAGCCCTTGCTCACCACAAGTAGTGAAAAGCCCAGGAGCAGCAAAGAAAACCCAGTGCAACCATAAATAAATAGTAAAAAAAAAATTCTAGTCTCAATTTTATCATGAAGCTGGATATTTTGTTAGTTTGACACCCAGGTGATGATTGTAACTTAAGTAATTTTTATTTATGTAACGTAAAATGGCAGATAAGCCATAGATCAATTTATTAAAAATATTTCTTCATAGGAGAGTTATAATTTTTATTATTAAAATTTCTACCATTATCCAAAAGATAAGAGCTAAAAAATGCTGATATGGCTGTAGAAAAATTGGGAAACTTGTGCACTGTTGGTGATAATGTAAATCGGCACAGCCACTATGGAAACTCATATGGAGTTTCCTCAAAAACTTAAAAATAGAACCACCATATGATCCAACAGTTCCAATCCTAGGTATTGGTCCAAAGGAAATAAAATCATTATCTCAAATATATCTGCACTCCTATGTACATTTCAGCATTATTTGCAATATCTAAGACATGGAAACAGCCTAAATGTCCATCAACAAGTAAATGAATAAACAAAATGTTTTATATATATATATAACATTAGGATATATGTGAATCTTGAGATGTTGAACTTTTATACAACAAGTTCTGTTTTTATTAAGGAATCAATTTGTAAACTTGCTAATTAGTCTTTCTTTTGTAAACTTCTTTTTGAAGAATAAAATTGGTGAGTTTTCTATGAAGAAATGAAAAATACTTCACATAAAATTTAAAACATTGAGATATAATTGACATATAATATTGTATTCATCTTAGGTGTACAACATAATGATTTGATTTATGTGTATATTGTGAAATGATCACTACAGTAAGTCTATTGAACTTCCATTACCATAAAGAGAACTTTTAAGATACACTATTTTAGATATATATATATCTCACATTGGTATATTATTCATCCATAAAAAAGAAGGAAATCCTGCCATTTGCAATAACATGAATAGATTTGCAAGCGTTATGCTAAGTAAAATAACTCAAACAGAGAAAGGCAAATACAGTATAACCTCATTTATATGTAGAATCTAAAAACAAACAAAAGCTCAGAGAATAGATTGATGGTTATCAAAGTAGGGGGGCAATTGATGAGTGGACAAAATGGGTGAAGGTGGTCAAAAGGTACAAACTTCCAGTTATAAGATAAATAAGTTCTGAGAATGTAATTATTGTACAGAATCAACCCTGAATACTCATTGGAAGGACTGATGCTGAAACTGAAGCTTCAATACTTTGGCCACCTCATGCGAACAGCCAACTCATTGGAAAGGACCCTGATGCTGGGAAAGATTGAAGGCAAAAGAAGAAAGAAGGCACCAGAGGATGAGATGGTTGGATGGCATCACCAATTCGATGGACATGAACTTAGATGAACTCTGGGATGGTGAGGGACAGGGAGGCCTGGCATACTGCAACCCATGGGGTCGCAAAGAGTAGGACACGACTCAATGACTAAACAAGAACAACAATGGAGACTATAGCTAATACCATATTGTATATTTAAAAGTTGCTGAAATAGTGTATCTTAAAAGTTCTCTTTATGGTAATGGAAGTTCAATAGACTTACTGTAGTGATCATTTCACGATATACACATAAATCAAATCATTATGTTGTACACCTAAGATGAATACAATATTACATGTCAATTATATCTCAATGTTTTAAATTTTATGTGAAGTATTTTTCATTTCTTCATAGAAAACTCACCAATTTTATTCTTCAAAAAGAAGTTTACAAAAGAAAGACTAATTAGCAAGTTTACAAATTGATTCCTTAATAAACAAAACAGAACTTGTTGTATAAAAGTTCAACATCTCAAGATTCACATATATCCTAATGCAAAACAGATGGTTATCAACATTTCTTCCTAAGAAGGCAACTTCTTCCTAAGAATAAATCCTGCAGCAGAGTTTACCAATCCTTTTGTTCCTGTGGTGAATTCTGACACTAATCACTCTTCCTCTGACAACAGTCACAGCAGATTCCCTTTGCTCCAGTACACAGCATCTATTTCCTAGAGCACAAGTGATTGCACAAAATATATTTTTAGTGAAACACACATAACATGTGTTTGGGTACAAGAGGCGATGACAGCTATTACGTGGACCCAAAACACAAATAATGTAAACAATGTTTGCTGAACATAGTTAAAAGTGTCTGTATTGACAGGATCTCAGATTTTCCCTGAGATTCATAGCTTAAAAGCTCTTTCAAATCAGTTAATCTCACAAGCTATCATTTTCCATTACTTGCTTTAATTTAAAACTATTTAAATGCAATTAATAATTTTGTTTGGTTGAACTATTACAACCCCTTAAAAAGTAGTTTGTGTTTCCCAGTAATTGCTGCTTATATTCAGAAAGGTAGAAAAGGACAGGAATTTATGTTGTCTAGTCTTATTTCCATATGCATATCCATGCTATTTCTTTTATGTCTATTTGAGAATATTTCAAGAAGCAGAAATCATCTCTATCTCTTATATCACATAGCACAGTATTCTGTACACAGGGTTGTGCCATAACTATCACTGATTGTAAACTTTACTAATAAAATTTATGGATCTAAATAGAGTATATAGCAAGCTTAGAAAACAATCCAGTTCCACCTAACACCCATTAGTTATTACCCAAAGCCTTATGTTAATTTTTTTCTGTCTGGTTGCCACATTTTTTTAATTAATTTTGTTCAGGTATAATTTACAATTAAATGTACCCATATTAAATATTGATGAATTTCAACAAATGCATACATCCAAGCATAATCCACCAATATAATAAAAAATATATGTCTATATGTGTTTGTATACATGTCAATAGGAATACATATATATTATGTGCATGTGTGTGTGTAAATTTGGGAGAGAGTATTTTTTATGTAAAATTCTTTGAGTTTTGGGACCAGGATAGACTCGTGTAACCATCTCCCCAGTTGAGATACTAATTCATTTCATTCCTCTAAAAAAATTTCCTCCTGCTACCCCTTCACAGGCTAGTCCTTTCCAGACCCTTAGCCCCTAACAGCCACTGATTTCTTCTCTATCTCTACAGTTTTGCCCTGTCCATAATGTCATTTATTAGTAAATGCAATAATATAGCATCTAGCATTCTGAAACTTCTTTCCCTAGTATAATGCCTTTGAGATTAATTTGTGTTGTATGTATCAATAGTTTGTTCTTTTTATTCTTAGGCAGTATTCTGTACCATTGAGTCAGTGATGCTATCTAAACAAATGGCTGACTCAGTGGCATAGATGGAAGTACCGTACTTTATGCATTGGCCCATTGAAAGTCACTTGGGTTGTGTTCGGTCCTCGGCGATTATGAATAAACCTGCTGTACTTTTTTGTACAGTTTTGCATGAATATAAGTTTTCATTTCTCTAGGGAAAAACATGGGAAAGGGGTTTCTGGGCCATACTAAATGTATCAGTTCAGTTCAGTCGCTCAGTCATGTCCAACTCTTTGCGACCCCGTGAATGGCAGCACACCAGGCCTCCCTGTCCATCACCATCTCCCGGAGTTCACTCAAACTCATGTCCATCAGGTCAGTGATGCCATCCAGCCATCTCATCCTCTGTCATCCCCTTCTCCTCCTGCCCCCAATCCCTCCCAGCATCAGGGTCTTTTCCAATGAGTCAACTCTTCACATGAGGTGGCCAAAGTACTGGAGTTTCAGCTTCAGCATCAGTCCCTCCAAAGAACACCCAGGATTGATCTCCTTTAGGATGGACTGATTGGATCTCCTTGTAGTCCAAGGGACTCTCAAGAGTCTTCTCCAACACACAGTTCAAAAGCATCAATTCTTCGGCACTCAGCTTTCTTCACAGTCCAACTCTCACATCCATACATGACCACTGGAAAAAGCATAGCCTTTACTAGATGGACCTTTGTTGACAAAGTAATATCTCTGCTTTTGAATATGCTGTCTAGGTTGGTCATAACTTTCCTGCCAAGGAGTAAGCGTCTTTTAATTTCATGGCTGCAATCACCATCTGCAGTGATTTTGGAGCCCCAAAAAATAAAAAGTCTGACACTGTTTCCACTGTTTCCCCATCTATTTGGCAATTTGATCTCTGGTTCCTCTGCCTTTTCTAAAACCAGCTTGAACATCTGGAAGTTCACGGTTCATGTATATTTACATTTATAAGTAATTGCCAAATTATTTTCCATGGTGACTGGGATGTTTTGCATTTCCCAGCAGTAATGTAAGAGAGTCCCAGTTATGCACGTTCTTAGTAGTGCTTGGTCGTGGTAAAGGGCCTTTTATTTTTGTTTTAGTTTTTTGTTTGTTTGCTTTTGTTTGTTTGTTTCTTTAGTCATTCTAATCAGTGTGTTGTAGTTTTAACACACATTTCCCTAGTGGCTAATGACATTGAGCATCTTTTACTTATTTACTATCTGCATTCAAGTCTTTTGCCCATTTTTTTCACTGGGTATTTATTTTCTCGCCATCAAGTTTTGTGAGTTCTGAATACATTATTTTGTAAGATATATGATTTGCAAGTGTTTTCTTCCAGTCTATTCTTTATCATCCTCTTAATAGTGTCTTTTGCAGAGCAAATATTGTTTAACTTTGATGAAGTTCAATTTATCCATTTTTTTGAGAGATCATGCTTTGGTGTTGTCTCTGAAAACTGTTTCCCAAACCCAAGGTCAAGAAGGTTTTTGTCTATGTATACTTCTAAAATCTTGATAATTTCATGTTTATACCAATGATCTATCTTGAGTTAACTTCAGTGTAAAGTGTGAAATTAGGATATTTTTAAATATGGATATCCAGTTATTCTAATACCATTTGTTGGAAAAACTACCCTTTCTTCATTGAATTGCCATTGTACCTTTGTCAAAAATCAACTGACTATATATCTGTGCATCTATTTTCTGACTCTATTATGTTCCGTTAATCAATGACTCCATTGTTTCACCAGTATGACTCTTCTGATTACTGTGGCTTTATCATAAGTCAAAAGCAAGTACTATCATTCTTCTAATTCTTTTTTTTTTTTTTTCAAAATTGTTCTGTTATAATTCCTATGTCTTTACATATAACTTTGGAATAATCTCACCTGTATCTACAAAATATCCTTATTGGATTTTTATTTTAATTCATTTAGATCCATATATCAGTTTGAGAAAAATTGGTTTCTTAAGTATATCAAGTCTTCTAATCCATGAACATGGTATCTCTTTTCACTTATTTGGGTCTTTCTTTTTTACTGAGTGTTTTTTACCTTTAGTGTATAGATTCTGTATGTGTTTGTAGTTAGAATTATCCTAAATTATTTTTATGGAACTATTTTAAATTGTATAGGGTTTTTTTCAGTTTACAATTGAACAACTGAAACTTGCTAGTGTATAGAATGCTCAAAATTCTCCGAGCCAGGCTTCAGCAATACGTGAACTGTGAACTTCCTGATGTTCAAGCTCATTTTAGAAAAGGCAGAGGAACCAGAGATCAAATTGCCAACATCCGCTGGATCATCAAAAAAGCAAGAGAGTTCCAGAAAAAATCTACTTCTGCTTTATTGACCATGCCAAATCCTTTGACTGTGTGGATCACAAGAAGCTGTGGAAAATTCTGGAAGACATGGGAATAGCAGACCACCTGACCTGCCTCTTGAGAAACCTATATGCAGGTCAAGCAGCAACAGTTAGAACTGGACATAGAACAACACAGTGGTTCCAAATAAGAAAAGGAGTACGTCAAGGCTGTATATTGTCCCCCTGCTTATTTAACTTCTATGCAGAGTACATCATGAGAAACACTGGGCTGGAAGAAACACAAGCTGGAATCAAGATTGCCGGGAGAAATATCAATAACCTCAGATATGCAGATGACACCACTCTTATGGCAGAAAGTGAAGAAGAACTAAAAAGCCTCTTGATGAAAATGAAAGTGGAGAGTGAAAAAGTTGGCTTAAAGCTCAACATTCAGAAAACGAAGATCATGGCATCTGGTCCCATCACTTCATGGGAAAGAGATGATGAAACAGTGGAAACACTGTCAGACGTGATTTTGGGGGGCTCCAAAATCACTGCAGATGGTGACTGCAGCCATGAAATTAAAAGACGTTTACTCCTTGGAAGGAAAGTTATGACCAACCTAGATAGCATATTCAAAAGCAGAGACATTACTTTGCCGACCATGGTCCGTCTAGTCAAGGCTATGGTTTTTCCTGTGGTCATGTATGGATGTGAGAGTTGGACTGTGAAGAAACCTGAGCACCAAAGAACTGATGCTTTTGAACTGTGGTGTTGGAGAAGACTCTTGAGAGCCCCTTGGACTGCAAGGAGATCCAGCCAGTCCATTCTGAAGATCAGCCCTGAGATTTCTTTGGAAGGAATGATGGTAAAGCTGAAAGTCCAGTACTTTGGCTACCTCATGTGAAGACTGACTCATTGGAAAAGACTTTGATGCTGGGAGGAATTGGGAGCAGGAGGAGAAGGGGACGACAGAGGATGAGATGGCTGGATGGACATGAGTTTGAGTGAACTCCAGCAGTTGGTGATGGACAAGGAGGCCTGGTGTGCTGCGATTCATGGGGTCACAAAGAGTTGGATGTGACTGAGCAACTGAACTGAACTGAGTGTATAGAAATACTGACTGCCACATATTGTAGTGGAACTTTTTCAAAGGAAACTATAGGATGGTGACTGGAATCAATGCCATTTCACGTGAGGACAGTTGAAGAAATTTCATCAAAGAAATGGATAAATTTGCTTTCCAATAGAAGACTGAAGGAGATGAGATAGATTATCATAGCTGACTTCAAACATTTGAAAAACTATGAGTAACTTTAGGAGTCATGTATTTATTTTACAGAGGTAAAGTCTGAAATTAGTGAGAAAGTTGGCATTTCCACTACCTAACACATTTAAGAATTAATCTGTTGCAAACTGGAACCCTCCAAGAAAAAAGATCTGTGAATATTTTTTCATAGTTTTTTCTATCAGAAGTCAGCCAAATTAAATAGCCTACTTATTTCTAAGCTTTTAGAAACATGTCCTCCAAGTTTCCTGGGTCTGCATTTTGGTGTCTGGTTAATTTGTGGGGGAATTCTCAGTCATTGTTGCAAATATTTCTTCTCCTTTCTCACTTTGTTTTCCTCTGATATTTCTATTACACATACATTACACCTTTTGTTGTTGTCCTTGGATATTCTTTTCTGTTTTTTTTTTAATTGTTCTTTGTTCTCTTTGCTTTTGGGGTTTTGAGGATTCTATCAATATCTCTCTAGCTCAGAGAATCTTTCATATCTTTGGAAAGATAGTCCCAACCAAAGATGGTTAATACCTTTCCTCACAAGACTTGGAGAAACACTAGAGACTCATGGAGAAATGCCTTGTAAAAGAGAAAGACGGAAGGACAAAAAGAAGGGAGGGAGGAAGGAAGAAGGAAAAACAGTCAGGGAGAGAAGAAAGAGAGAAAAGAAGGGAGAGAGAGGTTTTCATTCACATTCCAAAGGAAACAAATTACCTCCAGAGGTAAATGTTGCCTAAATTAAGCTTGTTCATATGCACAAAAGGGCTTCTCTGGTGGCTCAGAAGGTAAAGAATTCACCTGTTATGCAAGAGACTTGGGTTCAATCCCTGGGTTGGGAAGATCCCCTGGAGAAGGAAATGGCAACCCACTCCAGTATTCTTGCCTGGAGAATCCCATGGACAGAGGAGCCTGGTGGGCTACAGTCCATGAGGTTGCAGTCAGACATGACTGAGCAACTAAGCCTAGCACATATGCATAAAAGACTTACTGTTAGAGCAGAAAGCAATATTGTACAACTCTATTTGTATATTTGAATGAGAAGAAAATTTAAAGATAATGGGATATTTGAGGAGATTGCTAGAAATATTTTCATCTTCACCTCCATGAGCCAGTCCCATTTCTGATTATATTATCTCAGATATATTCCATGATAGGAATCTCTCTCCATCTCTGATTTTTGCAAAGAATAATAATACAATTGTCCTAAAAGCTTTTGAGATGCAAGCTTGACTCTAAACTGTGTTTATTCTAGAATGTAAGCAAGACTGAGCATATTTTGAGGCCTGATGGAAATAAGACTAAAGAGATCTATTTAGGAAGGAAAATGAGTAGAGAATGAAGGAGCTATATATAAGTGGCATATTTTGTCCAGTCAATGGATACGAAGCCAGTGGTATTAGCGGTGACAAGACAACCTTGGCACAAATATTAGTACTACTTATGCCAATATGGCAGGGCAGTATCACTTGGGCAGTGTACACTTGCCCCAGAACCAGCAGTGACGACACCCGCACTAGGTCTTATCTAAGTATTGCACAAAGAAGACTCCCCAGCAAAGTAAAGTAAATGAAGTGAAAGTCACTCAGTTGTGCCTGACTCTTTGCGACTCCATGGACGGACTGTAGCCCTCCAGGCTCCCCTGTCCATGGATTCTCCAGGCAAGAATACTGGAGTGGGTTGCCATTTCCTTCTCCAGGGGAGCAAAATAAAAGAGGAGGCAAATAATAACAGATGACTTCTCACATGTAAGCCACTTTTTGCAGGAATGTCAAAGAGACAAATGTACATGCAGAGTGAATGGTGGCAGAGTCAGAGAAATATTTCTTATTTATAATTGTTTTATGTGTCCATTTTGCTTCCTATATTGGAGTAGCCTGAGAAACATGATTTGCTTACAGAAGAATGACTTCATTTCTGAACACCAACATCTTTCTTTAAGTTATTCACTGCACATTTTATTCCTATACATTATAAAAGAGAGATAGTAAACATTAGATCAAGCTTGTTACTTCTGTTAGATTATTTATATCTTTAGTGATTTTTAATACACTTTTAATTTTTTAAATTTATTTTTATTATTTGTTTTTGGCTGCACTGGGTCTTTGTTGGTGCCCATGGACTGTCATTAGTTGCCACAAATGGGGGCTTCTCCTCGTTGCAGTGTGCAGGTATCTCATTGTGGTGACTTATCCTGTTGTGGAGCACAGACTGTAGGCATGTGAGCTCAGTAGTTGTAGCACACAGATTTAGTTACTCCAAGCCTTGTGAAATCTTCCCTGACCAGGGATCGAACCAGTGTCCCCTGTGTTGGGAGGCAAAGTCTCATCCACTGTGCCACCAGGGAAGAAAAATATGCTTTATTTTTGAGAGCAGTTTTCCATTCACAGAAAAACTGAGGGGAAGATACAGAGTTTTCCAATATACCTCCTGCTCCCACACATGCACAGCCTCCCTCGTTATCAACATCCCCACCAGAGTGGTATATTTGTTATAATTGCTGAAGACAGATATCTTTTAAAGACAAATCTAGAATTAACCTTGTGACATCCTTGCTCCCGTCAAGCAAACATTTCTAATTCTTAGATACAGAAACATATAATTTTATGTGTAACATAGTTTTTAAATCAATGTAAGCACCTATATTAACATATATCAGGAATCTCAAACATAAAACAAGTGTATTCATATAGTTGAAATTCTATCTGCAGCTCCCTCCTCTGTTCACTCTCTTGAAATGCAGTTTCCCTTCTGCCTTTTAAAAATAGGTCATGTAGGCAGTATTGTTTTATTACCAAATTTTCAAGGGATTTTCTCTGGACAACTCCATGTCTAAAAACTAACGTTTTCCTTTTTGATAACTTAAGTAGCTACAATATCAGGACAAGGAACCCAAATTCAACTGCACAGATTATTTAAATTCTTCTCATCAAAACCTCAGCATCTATTTTAATCACAAGATAGCTTCCAAGCCTGTAATATTTTTTGTTTAAACTGGAAATTGGCCCGTATCACTCAGACCTTGTTTTTCTAAGCTGACTATGTCACAGAACTTGCACATAGCTCTGTACTTTCTTATGGAATGAATACACCACCAACGGTTGATCCAAAATTTCTCATAGTAAGAGTTTAAGGCAATAAGAAAGGATAGTCCTTTGAGAGACTTTTGAGTTGGGTGTGCTAGTATCCCCACAGCATCAGGGACATGGCTTGTCATCTTGCCATGAGGAAGAAACTCTATCTTGTTCAGTAAAAATAATGATGAGCATATCATTGTTGAGTATTTTTGTGTTGAATGGAGAAACGAGTGTTTAAAACTATCTCCCAGATTCCTGCTGCCTTCAGGATAAGGACAAAACCCTTCCTGATTGAACTCTTGGTTCTCAAGGGCCTTTCTAACTGTAGCTCTGGAGGAGAACACTAATTTCTGTCCTGCGGAGCAGAACTACTTGTTCCCAGAACAGTTCTTGGACATTCCAGAACACATTTACAATGTCTTGCTTGACTACCAAAATAGACAATGACCATGTTATGGATAGATTTTACTAAATTAATTTTCTGAGGGCAAACTCATCCCAAAGTTCATGTTAGACACTTCTCTAAACATCAGTATCAGTCAGGGAAAGCTATGTTATGCCCAAGTAGCAAATAATCCTATACTCTAAGTGACTGAAAAAACTTGAGGTTAGTTTTTCTCACTCACAGAATATGTCTGCAGCTGGTCAACACGGAGGGCTTTGTGGGGAATAGTTACCCTCAGGCCGACAACAACCAAGCTGATGGGAAGATCTCATCCAGAACGTGCCGGTCACGGTGACAGTGGGAAAAGAGAACAGCAGAGCACATCCTGGCTCCTAAATGTCTGCCTGAGAGTGCCACGGGATGCTTTTGTTCAATCGGTAAGTTGTATCTGACTTTCTGTGACTCAATGGACTGCAGCTCATCAAGTTTCTCTGTCCTTCACCATCTCCAGAGCTTGCTCAAACTCATGTCCATTGACTCAGTGATGCCATCCAATCATCTCGTTCTCTTGTCTCCCCCTTCTCCTTCTGCCTTCAATCTTTCCCAGAATCAGAGTCTTTTCCAGTGAGTCCACTCTTCACATCAAGTGACCAAAGTATTGGAGTTTCAGCCTCGGCATCAGTCCTTCCAGTGAATACTCAAGGTTGATTTCCCTTAGAATTGATGGTTTCGATCTCCTTGCTGTCCAAGGGACTCTCAAGAGTCTTCTCCAGCACCACAATTCAAACATCAAACATCAATTCTTTGGCACAAAGCTTTCTTTATGGTCCAATTCTTGCATCTGTACATGACTACTGGAAAAACCATAGCTTTGTTTATATAGAACTTTGTCAACAAAGTTATCTCTCTGCTTTTTAATACACTGTCTAGGTTTGTCATAGCTTTTCTTCTAAGAAACAAGCGTCTTTTAATTTCATGGCTGCAGTCACCATCTGCAGTGATTTTGGAGTCCAAGAAAAGAAAATCTGTCACTGCTCCACTTTTTCCCCTTCTATTTGCCATGAAATGATGGGACCAAATGCCATGATCTTAGTTTTTAAATGTAGAGTTTCAAGTCAGCTTTTTCACTCTCCACTTTCACACTCATCAAGCTCTTTATTTCCTCTTCTACCATTAGAATGGTATCATCTGCATATCTGATGTTGCTGAAAGCCTGGCATTTATCATGATGTACGGTACATAAAAGTTAAATAAGCAGAGTGACAACATACAGCCTTATAGTATTCCTTTCCCAATTTTGAACCAGTCCATTTTTGCGTGTAAGGTTCTAACTGTTGCTTCTTGACCTGCACACTAAGTTCTCAAGAGACAGTTAAGGTGGTCTGGTACTCCCATCTCTTTAAAAAATTTCCACAGTTTGTTGTGATCCACACAGTCAAAGAATTTAGTGTATTCAATGAAGCAGAAGTAGAGGTTTTTACAGAACTCCCTTGCTTTCTCCATGATCCAAAAATGTTAACAATTTGATCTCCTGGTTCCTCTGACTTCCAAACCTAGCTTGTACATCTGGAATTTCTTGGTTCACATATTGCTAAAACTGAGCTTGAAGGATTTGGAGCATAATCTTGCTAGGATGTGAAATGACTGCAGCTGTACAGTATTTTGAAAATTCTTTGACATTGTCCTTCTTTGGAATTGTAATGAAAACTGACCTTTTCCAGTCCTGTGACCACTGCTGCATTTTCCAAATTTGCTGGCACATTGAGTGCAGCACTTTCAAAGCATCATCTTTTAGAATTTGAAATAGCTCAATTCAAATTCCATCACCTACACTAGCTTTGTTCTTAACAGTGCTTCCTAAGGCCAACTAGTTCAAACTCCAGGTTGTCTGGCTCCAGGTAAGTGGCCACACCATTGTGGTATCCAGGTCATTAAGAACGTTTTGTATAGTTCTGTGTATTCTTGCTGCCTCTTCTTAATGTCTTCTGCTTCTGTTAGGTTCTTACCATTTCTATGCCCATTGTGCCCATCCTTGCATGAAATGTTCCCTTGATATCTCCAATTTTCTTGAAGAGATTGCTAGTCTTTCCCATTCTATTGTTTTCCTCTATTTCTTTGCATTGTTTACTTAAAAAGGCTTTCTTATCTCTCCTTGCTATTCTCTAGGACTCTACATTCAGGTGGGTATATCTTTCCCTTTCTCCCTTGCCTTTCACTTCTCCTCTTTCCTCAGCTATTTGTAAAGACTCCTCAGACAACCACTTTGTCTTCTTACATTTCTTTTTCTTGAGGATGGTTTTGGTCACTGCCTCCTGTACAATGTTGTGAACCTTCATTCATGTTCTTCAGATACTCTGTCTATCAGATCTAATCCCTTGAATCTATTTGTCACTTCCACTGTATAATCATAAAGGATTTGATGTAGGTCATACCTGAATAGTCTAGTGGTTTCCCCTACTTTCTTCAATTTAAGTCTGAATTTTGCAGTAAGGAACTCATGATCTGAGCCACAGTCAGCTCCAGGTCTTGTTTTTACTGACTATATAGAGCTTCTCCATCCTTGGGTGTAAGGAACATAATCGATCCAATTTCAGTATTAACCATCTGGTGATGTCCATGTGTAGAGTCATCTCCTGTGTTGTTGGAAGAGGGTGTTTGCTATGACCAGTGCATTCTCTTAGCAAAACTCTGTTAGCCTTTGCCCTGCTTCATTTGTACTCCAGGGCCAAACTTACCTGTTATTCTGGGTATCTCTTGACTTTTTACTTTGTATCCCAACCCCCTGTGATGAGAAGGACATCTTTTTTTGGTGTTAGTTCTAGAAGGTGCCATAGGTCTTCATAGAATCGGTCAATTTCAGCTTCTTCATCATCAGTGGTTGGAGCATAGACTTGAGTTACTGTAATATTGAATAATTTGCCCTGGAAATGAATCAAGATCATAGTTTTTGAGATTGCACCCAAGTACTGCATTTCAGACTCTGTTGTTGACTATGAGAACTACTCCATTTCTTCCAAGTGATTCTTGCCCACAGTAATAGATCTAATGGTCATCTGAATTAAATTCACCCATTACTGTTCATTTTCGTTCCCAAGATGTCAATGTTCAGTCTTGCCATCTCCTGCTTGACTATGACCAACTTACCTTGATTCATGGGTCTAATATTCCAGGTTCCTATGTGATATTGTTCTTTATAGCATCAGACTTTACTTTCATCACCAGACAATATCCACAACTCAACATCATTTCCGCTTTTGCCCAGGCACTTCATTCTTTCTGGAGCTATTAGTAATTGCCATCCACTCTTCCCCAGTAACATATTTGGATACCTTCCAACCTGGGGGCAACTCACCTTTCAGTGTCATATCTTTTTGCCTTTTCATAGTGTTCATGGTGTTCTCCAGACAAGAATACTGGAGTAAGTTGCCATTTCCTCCTCCAGTGAACCACGTTTTGTCAGAACTCTTCACTGTGACCCATCTGTCTTGGGTGACTCTGCATGACATGGCTCATAGCTTCTTCATTGAGTAATATAAACCCCTTCATCATGACAATGTTGTGATCCAGGAAGAGGAAAATATTCTTAGACAAGAACAAAAGGTTAAGATAATACTTAAAAGTAGTTCGTGTTAGTCAATTGCAGTATCTTCCCACATTGCCGTGCTGTGCAGCAAAAATGATCAACACCGCCACATACAAATATGCGCAAACCTCACAAGTACGTTAAATGAAAAAATCTATTCAGAAAACTACATAAAGTTTAAATACAAACAGACTCAAGTGACAATGGAAAAAAAGGGGATTATCTTGTGGAGGATGGAGGTAATATTGACTGATGGGCTGGCTTCTGAGCTGCTTGTAATGTTGGTTTTCAATCTGGGTGTGAGTTTCAGAAAGGTATTCTTCTTGTGAAAATGTATTAAGCCATATACTTGTGACATTGCCCTTTTCTATATGGATATTATATTTTATACTTCATTATCTTCATTATACATTAGACTTCAATGAAAAGAAAGGAAAATGTGTCCTCATCTGTTGAAACTCAATGAAAAACAGATCCCACTCTCTAGAGACATTTTTACCACCCAACTCAGAGAAATTTTCATTTATCCTCTACCCAGGACAAATGAAACTCCTTCAGGAAATAAATAGCACCTGATAAACTCACGAGAAAAAAAATTTTAAACATTCAGATATGATCAGTACCAACTGTTGTATTGATAACAGTATATGATAAACATAAGTTTCCATCTCCCAAAAAGAATACCATAAAAGCCTATTGATCAATGAAAACTAAGTTTACTAGAGTTACTCTGGTAAGGAAAGACAAAAACTGGACAGTCTGAGTGATGACTCAGAAGAAGAAAACCAAGACAAGATAAATATAGGGTTTTAGGGCCCGAGCTAGGTGATTTTAAAATGAGTCTTGGAGGGCAGGGAACTGGTTGGGATTGGGTAAAGTTTATGACTTAATCATTTTGGGTTAATGAACACAAAGAAACTAAATCTTGAAGCTAGTTCTTGATAAATAAGCCATTTTCATTTTCATCACTTTCAATTGTGTCAAATTTATATTCTTGTTGAGAAAGTCTTTGATTAAAGTACGATTATTCTTGTGATAGAAACTTTCATCAGTTATTGTTTCTTTCTCCTCTTCCAGGATTGTGCAGACAAGTAAAGAATTTGCTTCATTCAAAACTTTAGCTCAGCATAAAATAAATTTTTCTCTGAAGTAACTGTTATTTTGAGTCTCCGCTACATGTAGCCAAACCTACATGTAGCGGATTTTCTGTAACCTTTACAGAAAATCCAGTAAAATATTTGCAAACATTATGGGTCAAATTACGAGGCTTTATTGAAAGACATTAAGTCAGACCTCAATGGTATTTTACAACCCATTTTCTTCTGTACTTTGTTTTTGTCACTCAATGGTTTTTTACATTTTTCCATTGACAAGTGTGTTTTGGAACCTGTGCCCTAGAGGATATCACACGGGGCCACAGGAGACAAACACAGCATGTTCCTCACTTGCATAGAATTAAATTGGACACAACTTGAATGCCCATAAGTAGATTAAATGATTCAATATTTTAAAAGTTAATTATCCCCAAATTATTCTATAAATACAATAAAATTCCTATTCTAATTCAAAAAAGTTTTTAGTGCAATTAACAAATTAATTATAATGTGCAGGGAAAAGCAAAGGGCCAAGAATAGCCAAGTCAGTGGTTTTTTCCTAAAGAAAAGAACAAGTTAGGGAGACTTCTCTTTCTAAATATAAAAGCATATTATAAATCTTTAGAACTGACACAGTGAATGCTAACTATGAAAGTTACAGTTTTATTAAATGACACAGGAAAGGCAAGAAATAATAACTAGATCCACACATACAGGAAAGTCTAATCTTGGCAGAAGAGGCATTGTACATTAGTCATTAAATAAAGATCTAACAATAATTGCTAATGGGATAAACTGTAACATGTACAGATGGGGCAGGAAGATCCCCTGGAGGAGGGCATGGCAATCCACTCTAGTATTCTTGCCTGGAGAATCCCATGGACAATGGAGCCTGGCACGCTACAGTCCATAGGGTCACAAAGAGTCAGACATGACTGAAGCAACTTACTATGCACACACTGGTGGGAAGTCTCAAATTGTAACATGTCCTTCCTACTTACTCTATAGATTCATATAATTTTAACTGATTCCAACAGGATTATCCAAGTAAATTTTTCTTAAAGAATACATCCATGCACACATACCAATACACACACCAAACTATAAAAATGATTGATAAATTTAGCTCTACTAAAATTTAGAATGTCTTTACATGAGAAGATAATATAAACAAAATTAGTAAACCAGCCAAAAATTAGAATAGATTTTCAATAGACATAAATGATTGCTATATAAAGTAAACTAAAAGTCTTCTAATCAAAAGTAAAAGATAAATAATGAATAGAAAAATACAACAAATACAGACAATTTACAGAAGAGGAACACACAAAAAAGCAGTATATATACTGAAATATATCTTACCCTCACTATTAACCAGGGAAATAATAATTAAAACAACAGAATGTTATTTTAACCATTACATAGGTAAAATTTTAATTGCAGAATCAAATCTTTACCAATTGGTAATTAAAATTCCATGCACCCTCTCTCTTATAATCACTACTAAATTAAGTAAAAAGCCTAAATAGCAAAGAGTAAAATCAGTATGCTTTCAAATATGATCAGTGTTGTAGAGGAAAATTAATACATTTCCATGGTTTTATTATTAAGAAGGAATGATAAAGATTTTAAGCCAACTTTTCAACTGAAGAAAGAAAAAAAGGTCAACAAGCAGGATAACAGAAGGAAGAAAATAATTTTGAAATGCACAATCTAGTAACTGCAAAATAGAAAAACAGAGCTGATAAACACATCCAAAGATGGTGGGGAAGGGAAGGGAAAGCAAACAGTAAAATAATAAAAACCAAATATAAAAACTGAAAAAACCTAATGCAGTAGAAAAAACAAAAACATGAAACTGGGAATGAGAGAAGGGATATATCTGAAAATTTTTGAATACCCCTGAAATAAATTGTTCTCTCAGAAAATTCAGATTTCCAGAACAGACTCAAGAATTGTTAAAAATATGAATAAACCAATGAAATACTATTAAAAATCACCTTCAAAAATAGATCTAGGGGCAATAAATATTACTAGAAGTGCAGTCAAACTGGCAAGGACTAGTATTACCTATGTTACTTGTGTTCAAGAAAAGCTGAACTGCTATCTAACCCATTTGAAGTAGTAGCTAGCAATAACCTTAATGTAAAGTAGACATGGCATAGTTTCTAAAAATAAACCTCAAACTCCTGAACGTGCAGTGTTAAAGTGTCTATCCTGTTGGAAAAGTTCAGGGTGTGTTAATAGACATACAAATGTGTGAAGTTGATGAATTTAGGAAATATGTACAAGCTCTCAAGACTTTGTGATGACAGACATAGAAAAGGCACCTGTGGTCGCCCAGGGGAAGGGGGAGGTGGGAGAGGGATGGGTTGGGAGCTTGGGATTAGCAGATACAAACTAGTATATATAGAATGGATCAACAAGAGCCCACTGTGTAGTACAGGGTTGTTGTTCAGTTGTTCAGTCCTGTATGACTCATTGCGACCCTATGGACTGCAGCATACCGGACTTCCCTACCTTCACTATCTCCAGGAGTTTGCTTAAACTCATGTCCATTGAGTCTGAGTCTGTGATGCCATCCAATCATCTCATCCTCTGTCACCCCCTTTTCCTCCTGTCCTCAGTCTTTCCCAGAATCAGGGTCTTTTCCTACAAGTCGGCTCTTTGCATCAGGTCACCAAAGTATTGCAGCTTCAGCTTCAGCATCACTCCTTCCAATGAATATTCAGGGTAAATTTCCTTTAGGATTGATTGGTTTGATCTCCTTGCAGTCCACGGAGCTCTCAAGAGTCTTCTTCTCCAGCACCACAGTTTGAAAGCATCAACTCTTAGACACTCTGCCTTGCCATATGGTCCAACTCACATGACTACTGGAAAACCATAGCTTCAACTAGACAAACTATAGTCAATATCCTGTGATAAACTAGAATGGAAAAGAACATGAAACGTATATATGTGTGTCTGTGTGTGTATATATATATATGTATACACATAGCAATAACCATATATATGTGTGTGTGTATATATATACATATATACATATATATATGTGTATATATATATATATATATGTGGGCAAGAATCTCTTAGAAGAAATGGTGTAGCCATCATAGTCAACAAAAGACTCCAAAATGCAATACTTGGATGCAATCTCAAAAAGGACAGAATGATCTTTGTTCATTTCCAATGCAAACCATTCAATATCACAGATTCCAAGTCTGTGCCCTGACCAGTAATGCTGAAGAAGCTGAAGTTGAATGGTTCTATGAAGACCTATAATACATTCTAGAACTAACACCCCCCAAAAATGTCCTTTTCATTATAGGGGACTGGAATGCAAAAGTATGAAGTCAAGAAACACCTGGAGTAACAGGTAAATTTGGCCTTGGAATACACAGTGAAGCAGGTCAAAGGCTAACAGTTTTGCCAAAAGAATGCACTGGTCATAGCAAACACCCTCTTCCAACAACACAAGAGAAGACTCTACACATGGACATCACCAGACGTTCAACAGCGAAATCAGATTGATCATATTCTTTGCAGCCAAAGATGGAGAAACTATGCAGTCAGCAAAAATAAGACAGGGAGCTGACTGTGGCTCAGTTCATGAACTCATTGCCAAACTCAGACTTAAATTGAAGAAAGTAGGGAAAACCACTAGACTATTCAGGTATGACCTAAATCAAATTCCTTATGATTATACAGTGGAAGTGAGAAATAGATTGAAGGGTTTAGATCTGATAGAGTGCCTGAAGAACTATGGATGGAGATTCGTGACGTTGTACAAGAAGCAGTGATCAAGACCATCCCCAAGAAAATGAAATGCAAAAAGGCAAAATGGTTGTCTGAGGTGCCCTTACAAATAGCTGTGAAAAGAAGAGAAACGAAAAGCAAAGGAGAAAAGGAAAGATATACCCATTTGAATGCAGAGTTCCAAAGAATGGCAAGGAGAGATAAGAAAACCTTCCTCAGCAAAAAATGCAAAGAAATAGAGGAAAACAATAGAATGGGAAAGACTAGAGATCTCTTCAAGAAAATTAGAGATACCAAGGGAACATTTCATGCAAACATGGGCACAATAAAAGACAGAAATGATATGGACCTAACAGAAGCAGAAGATATTAAGAATAGGTGGCAAGAATACACAGAAGAATTATACAAAAAAGATATCCACGACCCAGATAAGCATGATGGTGTGATCACTCACCTAGAGCCAGGCATCGTGGAATGTGAAGTCAAGTGGGCCTTAGGAAGCATCTCTATGAAGAGAGCTAGTGGAGGTGATGGAATTCCAGTTGAGCTATTTCAAATCTTAAAAGATGATGCTTTTAAAGTGCTGCACTCAATATGCCAGCAAATTTGGAAAACTCATCAGTGGCCACAGGACTGGAAAAGGTCAGTCTTCATTCCAACCTCAAAGAAAGGCAATGCCAAAGAATGTTCAAACTACTGCACAATTGTACTCATCTCATACACTAGCAAAGTAATGCTTAAAATTCTCCAAGCCAGACTTCAACAGTACATGAACTTCCAGATGTTCAAGCTGGATTTAGAAAAGGCAGAAGAGCCAGAGATCAAATTGCCAGCATCCGCTGGATCATCAGAAAAAGGAAGAGAGTTCTAGAAAAATATCTACTTCTGCTTTATTGATTACGCCAAAGCCTTTGACTGTGTGGATCACAACAAACTGTGGAAAATTCTTCAAGAGATGGGAATACCAGACCACCTGCCCTTCCTCTTGAGAAATCTGTATGCAGGTCAAGAAGCAACAGTTATAACTGGACATGGAACAACAGATTGGTTCCAAATCAGGAAAGGAGTACATTAAGGCTGTATATTGTCACCCTGATTATTTAACTTATATGCAGAGTACATCATGAGAAACTCTGGGCTGGATGAAGCACAATCTGGAATCAAGATTTCCAAGAGAAATACCAATAACCTCAGATATGCAGATGATACCACCCTTATGGCAGAAAGTGAAGAGGAACTAAAAAACCTATTGATGAAAGTGAAAAAGTTGGCTTAAAACTCAACATTCAGAAAACTAAGATCATGGCATCTGGTCCCACCACTTCATGGCAAATAGATGGGGAAACAATGGAAACAGTGACAGACTTTATTTTGGGGGGCTCCAAAATCACCACAGATGGTGAATGCAGCCATGAAATTAAAAGATGCTTGCTCCTTGGAAGAAAAGTTATGACCAACCTAGACAGCATATTAAAAAGCAGAGTCATTACTTTGCCAACAAAGGTCCGTCTAGTGAAAGCTATGGTTTTTCTAGCAGTCATGTATGGATGTGAGAGTTGGATTATAAAGAAAGCTGAGTGCCGAAGAATCAATGATTTGGAACTGTGGTGTTGGAGAAGACTCTTGAGAGTCCCTTTCACTGCAAGGAGATCGAACCAGTCCATCCTAAAGGAAATCAGTCCTGAAATTTCATTGGAAGGACTGATGCTGAGGCTGAAACTCTAATACACTGGCCTCCTGATACAAAGAACTGACTCATTTGAAAAGACCCTGATGCTGGGAAAGATTGAAGGCAGGAGGAGAAGGAGACAGAGGATGAGACAGTTGGATGGCATCACCAACTTGATGGACATGAATTTGAGTAAACTCCAGGAGTTGGTGAGGGACAGGAAAGCCTGGTGTGCTGCCATTCATGGGGTCGCAAAGAGTCAAACACGACTAAGTGACCGAACTGAACTGAACTGAGTATTCCTGAAATCTTGATAAACTTAGAGAATTCTGGTCAGGTATCACAATAAATTTGTTTTGTGACCTTCTAAAAATGAACATGTACTATTTCTCGGGTAGTTAGTAGAAGGTATTAGGGCCATAGAGCTAATTTACTATTATTTTGTGGATTAATGGCTCTTCCTTTTGCAAACAGAAAAGAAAATTTCATCAAAAGTTTTTACACTTTCTTTAGTTTGGTTCGTCTCATGTTCCTTTATGTATACCCTCCCTCCCATATTTTTTCTTCCCCAATCTGGATCCCTATATCTGGAGCTTCCAATCTCAGAAGATTTTTACCTTTTCTCTTCTCTCTCTACCACTTCTCTTTCTTTCTCTTTCCATCTCCCTCTTTCTCCATCTACCAATCCCAACCTGAGGAATTACAGCAATTCACAAAAACTAGTCCTCAGCTACAGCTCAACTATTAAAAAACAAGGAGAAAAGAAAATGAATACTGCTATACTTAGATCAATTAAAAGCTTCCTTCATTTGTAAACTAAATACATAACAAAAACATAATCAAATTGTATAGTCATTGGTAGTTTGAAGTAAAACAACACTTCCATTTGCCTGGTATTCCTCTCTACTCAACAAAAGTTCAACTCCATATTAGCTATATCTTTCATACCGTTCTGAATAGGAAAACCATTAGTATATTTTACACTGGATGTTTTACTTAATTATAAAATAAATTCTTCCTATCTTTAAATCATTGTTTTTCCCACAGAAAAGATGGGCCAAACAAATTGCATGTAAAGCAACTGCCATATTTCCAAGAGATCACCAGAATAATCTGATGATTAAGAAAGACAAAGTTTAGTACATCTACCACAATAAAGGATAGCAAACTTTGATAAAGGCTTAATAGCCTTAGAAGGAGAATAGAAGGTGATGTTCATAGGATATGGGAGTCTGAGTACAAATGGTTTCAGATAGCTCTTGCAAAGCAGAGAACTTTTGTTTTAGGGATTGGGCAGAATTTCTGACATAATAGTTCAGAGTTGGTGGTACCGCGACCAATTCGTCCTTGGTTTCCCTGGACTTTCCCAATTTTAGCTTGAAAATCCCACATGCCTGTGTGCATTCAAGTCACATCATAGGAATTAAACCTATTTTTTTCATATTTTTATTGTGGCAAGATATATATAATAGGAAGTGGGCTTCCCTGGTGGCTCAGACAGTAAAGAATCCGCCTGCAATGCAGGAGACCTGGGTTCGATTCCTGGGTTGGTAAGATCCCCTGGAGAAGGGAAAGACTACCCACTCCAGAATTCTAGCCTGGAGAATTCCATGAGTCCATGGGTTGCAAAGAGTCAGACACGACTGAGGGACTTGCACTTTCACTTTCAAACATTTCTTAATGTATGATTGAGTAGGAATCACATTCACAATGTTGTGCCACTGCTGCTGCTGCTGCTGCTGCTAAGTCACTTCAGTCGTGTCCGACTCTGTGCGACCCCGTAGACAGCAGCCCACTAGGCTCCTCTGTCCCTGGGATTCTCCAGGCAAGAGTACTGGAGTGGGTTACCATTACCACCACTTAATTTTTTTTAATGGAAATTTATGTTCATTCGTTTTTCAATACAGCAGGCTGGGTCTGGGGATCACATGGTGAACAGAAATTTTCATAGTTCATGCCTTCATCTGGCCTTCAGGAACCAAGGTGCTGTTTTGTTTTTTTTCTTTGCAGTCAAATAAGGTGAAGTCTTTATGTACATCGGAAGGTGAGCAGGATTGAAAAGGGCCCTGGATACCCTGCAGAGGTCAGGGAGCAGCGCGAGAGAAGGTGAGATCTTCCAGAGCCCAGTTCCAGGATCCACGGCAGGGAGGATTCCAGCACTCCCCGAGGGGGCGGAGCCTATGACAGGGCGGGACAGAGAAGCCACAGAGGTTGGGCGGGGTCTAGGGCGGGGCTTGAGCTGGGCGATGGGCGGGGCAGATGAGCTGTGGGCGGGCCCGTTTCTGGTGACTCCCTCCCGCCGTGCCTGGGCCTGCTCCCAAAGCCAACAGGACCGCGGCGCAGAACGGCAGTCTAGTCCCCGGCCTATCTCCATGTTGGTGGTGGCCTGAGCGGAAGCCTAAGTGGGATGCTGCTGACGCGGAAGCGTCTCTGCTCGATTCTCATCGCCGTGTACTGCCTCTTTTCCCTCTACGCCGCCTACCACGTCTTCTTCGGGCGCCGCCGCCGGACGCAGGACGCGCCTTTGCGGGGCCTCAGGAAGGGGGTTGTCCCGGTGCGGGAGAGGCGCGGCCGAGGTAGGACACCGGGCCGGGGCCTCTCTTCTCGGGCTGCGCGCCGGGGCGTGGGGCTGAGGGATGGTAGGGGCCGGGAGAGCTGAGCCACGCTGCCACCAATCCCGCTCTCGGGTCCAGGATGGCTCCGGGGCGCGCTTCTCCGATTCCAGCTCTCGGTAGCACCCCAGGCCTCGGGATTGGAGGATATAGGAATGCTTAGGTCCTCGCCCAAATCTCACATGCTGTCGCCACTCCCCACCCCTGGGGCTAACAGGTGCACACACTTTTAAAAACACATCTTGAATATCCAAGACGTTGTCACAAAATGCCAGATTCTCTGGAATGCCGCTGGCCTAAAGACATCTATACCCATATTGAAACAAAAGAAAGTGAAAAGTGAAGTCGCTCAATCGTGTCCGACTCTTTGTGACCCCATGGACTGTAGCCCATCACTCTCCTCCCCTCCGTCCATGGGATTTTCCAGGCAAGAGTACTGGAGTGGGTTGCCATTTTCTTCTCCAGAGGATCTACCTGACCCTGGAGAGCGTTGCCATTTCCTTTTCCAGAGAATCTTCCCGACCCAGGGATCGAACCCTGATCTCCCACATTGTAGGCAGACGCTTTACCGTCTGAGCCACCAGAGAAGCCTACTGAAGCAAAAAGCCTTCTCTAATCCTGCGGAGACTTCAGAAGACTAGCGTGCTTTATCTCCAAGTTTTGATCCCTTTGTATTTTGTTGACCTATGTCAGGATCGGACTCAGGCTTATTTCTACCTTCTTTCAGAATCTTGCACAATAGTATCTGAAACTGTTGGACACTTTTAATGTTGAAGCAAGTTTTATGTATAGTTTAAGTAACATATACAGTCTATATAGAATTGGCAAAAGTTAGGCTTGTAATAATACATATTACTGTACCCAGTTATTTTAGAAGGCTTTTTTGGGGAGCCTAACATTTTATTAACATTTTATTTCAAGTTCTTTTGGGGTAATGGTTCAATCAAAATTAAGTTCTGCTTTCCTTTTAAAAATTTTTATTGTGTGTTTAACTTGTTCAAATTCTCTTGTTTAATCTCTGAAAAACTGAAGTTAGGATGCAGGTAAAACTCCCTGACTTTCCAGGTAGCTGAGTGGTGAAGAATCCACCTGCCAATGCAGGAGATGTGGGTTGGATCCCTGGATAGGAAAGATCCCCTGGGAAAAAAAAAAAGTAGCAGACACTACAGTATTCTCACCTGGAAAATCCATGGACAGAGAAGGCTGGCAGGCTATAGTCCATGGGGTTGCATGGGGTTGCAAAAGAGTCATACACTACTTAGCAACTAACAACAACATCTAATGTAAATGGCTTGGATTTATCTATAACTGATGCTCTGCCTTATTGATGACACTTGTTACTCTTTTTATAACACAGAACAATCTACTTTGAGAAGTGAAGAATGGAATCCTTGGGAAGAAGATGAAAAAAATGAACAACAACACAGACTTAAAACTAGCCTTCAGATAGTAAATAAGTCCACAAAAGAGAAAAAACACTTCCAGGTACAAATCTGGGGCAAAGCTGCCATTGGTAAGTTAATGTTTAAAGCTAAGATATGTAAAAGCATCGTATAAAAGCACTATTAATACATTTAAAGTCTATTTCATCATTTGTTAAGATACCATGATACATTTTTTCACTTTTTTCGATATTCCATTTCTATTTTTACTAGACAACATCTGTGTAAACACACACAAACATACGCATGTGCCCCTGTCTTTAACAGAGCACAGCTTTATTTGTAGACACAAAGAGTTGGTTGTGTGAACATCATTATATTAAAATGCCTATGTCAACTGAATTTTCATAGAACTATGTGTTTATTAGACACTTTATACACAAGTGTAAGATGTGGCCTCTGACCTTAATGGCCAAACAAGTTTAGGAAACACTGAACTGAACAAAGCTAAACAAGGTTCTTTGTTGCAGAAACTTTGTCAGAGGTTTTAATATGCCAGTGTTCATCATGAATGCCTCGGAAGGGGATATAATATGTAGTTGATTAAACTTGGTTGCCCACCAAAACACTTTTGCTCTGAGTATCATGAGAGTATAGTATTCCAAATTATACCATATGCTTAATTAGAGAATGGGACCCTCAATGACAAAAGAGTCAGAAAGAACTTAGTCAATTAGAAGTGAGTTTTTTGGCTATTAAACATGAGTTAAATATATGTACAGTAAGGGATATGGATAAAAGGTACCAGATGAAAGGAAAGTAAACAGAATAGTAGTGCCTGACCCATAATGTTTCATAAATTCATAAACATTTGCATACATATATACACCCTTGAAAATTACTGATCTCTAAAGTTCAAGTACCCAGACCTCTAATCATCAAGTTCTAGCAATTTTTTTCTCTATTAGAATCTGTCATATTAATTTTTCTTTAAATTTCCACTTCCTCATTCTAGTTTTTAATTAAATATACTTCTTAACATTTTCCATGTTTCTAGACTTTTCTGATTTCAATTTAATAGGCACAAAGTGGTCAGATGAGCTTTATCAAGCATTGCATTCATCAGCCTATTCCCCAGGCACAGTCATAGGATACCAGTTACAGAAATTCCCATTCAAAAGGGAGAAAATGGAAGAAGAATGGAGTCACAGGTTTAAGCAGGTTTGATATCCAACCACGCAAACTTCATTAGGTTTCAAGCCCTGGGAGTGAGTAATCTATGGCTCAAATGTTCTTTCTGGATTTTTCAGCTCCATGCTTGGGAAGTCATCCTTCCATTTTCAGGAAGGTTAGCATGTGTTTGCAGCTCAGTAGCTTTATCAGCGTGTTTCCTGCTGTTAGGATTTGGGGAATCCAATAAGCTTGTTTCATTTCAACTCTCTCTCTGTCCCTTTTAGTCCAAGTTGGCAGTGTTTCTATTAATATAACGTTCTCAAGAACCATGTCAGTCTCCCATATGTATGTCATAAAGATTCACTTTATTAGACAAGAGTTCCTCCATCGGTGTTTCCTGGATAACCCCATCTCTGTTTCTAGCTTCTGCTGATAATCGCTAAGGAAATCCACAAATCAATACCTAATATTAAAAAAAAAAAAACAACCCTCTATGTGATTGAATATTCTGACCAGACATTAGCAAAAGGATGTCAGCTACATCTTTAGCCTTCCATTTTCAGGAATGCTAGCATGCTTTCTTGACAGTGAATCCCCTAATTTTTCCTCTCTTTTGCAATCTGAAGAGGCTGAGAATTTCCAAAATCATCAAGTCATGATTACTTTTTGCTTAATTTTTTTCTAAGTCTCTCTTTTCAACTCATATCTTATTGTAATCAGTGAGAAGAAATGAGGCCACAGCTACAACACTTTACTTAGAAATTTCTTCAACTAACTATCCAATGTAATCATTTACAAGTTCTGCTTTGCACATAAGTGCAGGAAACAATTCAGCTAAACTGTCTATTGTTTATAACAAGGATCTTCTTTACTCCAATCTCTAATAGCATGTTCCTCATTTCCTTCTGAGCCCTCACCAACAGCACTTTTAATGTGCCTGTTTCTTCCAACAATCAGTTTATGATGATATTTATATTCTCGAAAATGATACAAGTTTTTTCCTACTGTTCTCCTAACTTTCTCCTGAGTTCTCGCCAGCTGAGTCACTAGCATCCATATTTGTACCTACAGTCTGTTTAAGTCATTCTAATCTAAATGTTTTTTAATCATTGTTCTCAAAATTTTTTCAACCTTTCCCCATTACCCAATTGCAAAGCCACTTCCAGATTTTTAAGTATTTGTTACAGCAGCACCCCATTTCTATAGCCTCGTAATATGTAGTTTCCTTTAGCTGCTATAACCAATTACCAAAAAGTTAGTGGCTTAAAACATTTTTTATTTAAATTTAATTATTTTTAATTGGAAGATAATTGCTTTACAATGTTGTATTGATTTCTGGTATACAACAGTGTGAACCAGCCATAAGTATACATATACCCCTCTCTCTTGAACCTCTCTCCCACCCCACCCTCCATCCCACCCCTTTAGGTCATCACAGAGCACCAGCCTGAGCTCCCTGTGTTATATAGTAACTTCACACTAGCTATTTATTTTACACATTGTAATGTATATGTTTCAGTGCAACTCTCTCAATTCACCCCACTCTCCTTCCCCTACTGTGTCCACAAGTCAGGAGACCACCTGCAGTGCAGGAGACTGCCTACAATGCAGGAGACCTGGGTTCTGCCCCTGGGTGGGAAGATCCCCTGGAGAAGGAAATGGGAGCCCACTCTGGTATACTTGCCTGGGAAATCCCATGGATAGAGAAGCCTGGCAGGCTACAGTCCATGGTGCTAAGAGTTGGACACAACTTAGCAACTAAACCACCAACCACTACCATGACTGAGCAACATTCCATTGTATATAAAAACAACATATATTTTTTAATCTATAATTGACTTATAAGTTTCAAGTATACTACATAATGATTTAATATAGGTGTATATTGTAAAAGGATCAATACAATAAGTCTAGTGAACATCCATCACCTCACATAGTTAAAACTTTTTTCTTGTAATGTGAACTTTTGATCTACCCTCTTAGCAAATTTCAAATATGCAAATATAGCATCATTAACTTTGGTCACCATAAATTTATTATATTACATTTCTGAAGGCAGAAATCTAAAGTGTGTCCTCAGGCTGTATTCCATTTGGATGCTCTAGAGGAGCATCTGTTTCCTTGCTTCTTACTGCCTTCTAGTAACTGCCTTCATTACTTGACCCATAGCCCCACCTCATCCTGACTTCTTCTTCCTCAAACCTCTTTCCCTCATTTTGACGCTCCTGGCTCCCTCTCCTGAGGACCCTTGTGATTATATAGGACCCACCCAGAACAACAGACTGGTTCAAAATTGGGAAAGGAGTATATCAAGGCTGTATATTGTCACCTTGCTTATTTAGCTTATATGTAGAATACATCATGTGAAATGCCGGGCTGGCTGAATCACAAGTGGAATCAAGATTGCCAGGAGAAATATCAAGAACCTCAGATATGCAGATGATACCACTCTAATGGCAGAAAGCAAAGAACTAAGGAGTCTCTTGATGAAGGTGAAAGAGGAGAGTGAAAAAGCTGACTTAAAACTTAACATTCAGAAAACTAAGATCACGGCATCTGGTCCCATCACTTCATGGAAAATAGATGGAGAAAAAGTGAAAACAGTGACAAATTTTATTTTCTTGGACTCCAAAATCACTATGAACAGTGACCACAGCCACAAAATTAAAAGATGCTTGCTCATTAGAAGAAAAGCTATGACAAACCTCAGTTCAGTTCAGTTCAGTCACTCAGTTTGCAACCCCATGGACTGTAGCATGCCAAGCTTCCCTGTCCATCACCAACTCCCAAAGCTTGCTCAAACTCATGTCCATTGAGTCGGTGATGCCATCCAACCATCTCATCCTCTGTTGTCCCCTTCTCCTCCTGCCTTCAATCTTTCCCAGCATCAGGATCTTTTCTAATGAGTCAGTTCTTCTCATCGGGTGACCAAAGTATTAGAGTTTCAGCTTCAGCATCAGTCCTTCAGTGAATATTCAGGACTGATTTCCTTTGGGATGGACTGGTTGGATCTCCTTGCAGTGAAAGGGACTCTCAAGAGTCTTCTCCAACACCACACTTCAAAAGCATCACTTCTTCAGTGCTCAGCTTTCTTTGTAGTCCAACTCTCACATCCATACATGACTACTGGGAAAACCATAGCTTTGACTAGACGAACTTTTGTTAGCAAAGTAATGTCTCCACTTTTTAATATACTGTCTAGGTTGGTCATAGCTTTTCTTCCAAGAAGCAAGTGTCTTTTAATTTCATGGCTGCAGTCACCATCTGCAGTGATTTGGGAGCCCCCCAAAATAAAATCTCTTGTGGTTTCCATTGTTTCCCCAACTATTTGCTGTGAAGTGATGGGCCTAGAAAACGTATTAAAAGCTAAGCGCCAAAGAATTGATGCTTTTGATGCTAGAGAAGATCTTGAGAGTCCCCTGCACAGGAAGGAGATCAAATCAGTCAATCTTAAAGGAAATCAACCCTGAATACTCTTTGGAAGGACTGATGCTGAAGCTGAAACTCCAGTACTTTGGCCACCTGATGTGAAGAGCCAACTCATTGGAACAGACCCTGATGCTGGGAAAGATTGAGGGCAGGAGGAAACGGGGGTGACAGAGGATAAAATGATAGGATGGCATCATCTTCTCAACGGACATGAGTTTGAGCAGACTCTGGGAGATAGTGAAGGACAGGGAAGCCTGGCATGCTGCAGTCCATGGGGTCGCAAAGAGTCAGACATGACTTAAGGATTGAACAACAGCAACCACACCCAGATAATCAGCACTGAACAACATCAACAGGTAGATAATCCAGCATAATCTCTATACTTTAGCATCCTTATCTTAATCACATTTAGAAAGCCTCTTTTGCTTTCTAAAGGTAATGTATTTACAGGTCCTAGAGATTTCATCTTTGGCCATCTTGAGTTGGGAGAAAGCATTACTCAACCTACCGTATTTGGAAAGTTTTATCTGATTAGCCTAGTCTTTTAACATGGGTTTTTTGTGCATGTCTTTACCAGAGTGTGGTAAGAATGTACCAAAACACATCTTCCAAGGTAACTTTTTAGTTACATTTAGGTAACCGGGCTCCCCAATTACCTCATTGTCTCCAGAATACCTTATTGTGTGACACTGCTCTCCTCTACTCTCAGAGCTTTCATATAGGTGAAATCCTGATAAAACACAGGGGCTGGCCTAAAGAGATAGGATGCAGTGGCAGTTGTCTGCAGACAGCGTCATGTAGTGAAGGATGTGTGCTCAATTGGGAAGGAGGTAATATCTCCTTGATATATTGAATGTATATGCATACATGAGACCTCTGGTTCTATTTGGCATAAGATGGTAAATCCATCCCCAGCTTGTTATAGTACAGAAACAGTTCTAATCTAAGGTAATTTACACACTGTAATATAACACATTTCAGGGTAAGACAGGTAGTCCAGCGATACTTATGGATTTCTCAAATTTAGAATCAGAGAGTTTATTATCTTTAATATATCCCACATTTTGCCACATTTTACACTGACAACATCTGAGTTAGTCTCTTGTACATTAGCTGCCATATTGATGATTTTGAGCCCAAAGAGGAATAGAATCTGATTTCTTATCCAAATAATGTGAAAGAGCAGAACATAAAGTCATCTCACACAATAGAGTAAACCAGACGGTAAATGCTTTCATTTTTTGTTTTTTTAATTATCAGGTTTGTATCTCTGGGAGCATATTTTCGAAGGTTTACTTGAACCCACTGATGTGACTGCTCAGTGGAGAGAAGGAAATTCAGTTGTTGGAAGAACACATTACAGGTATTAACTGTGCAATACTGATCTTTGATATGGTGCTGTACAATGTTTTATATCAATACCAAAAGAAAACCCAGAGGAAAATATACTCATAGAAAATATTTCCACTTTAACTTGTGAAGAATGGAGAATCTCATGAATATATATTTGTAGTTATAGCTTACCTTAAACATTTTCTTATAAAATTGGATGTAACAAAATTCTGCTTTTTTTTTGGAATTCTATATATGTTTTATTTTAATCAAAACATTTCTGATTATATGGAAAAGTTCATGCTCTAAATTTTGTAACATTTGGTTATTAATAAATATTTAACATTCTATCTTGGGGGAATGATACATAAACAAAGTGTTTTTATTTTTCTCTTTCATGTAATAGAGTCACATATTTTTATAATATTCACATGGTAGCTAAAGCTACTGCTATTAGTTCTGAAATTTTTATCCATTAAAACATTTCATATATGAGTTCTATCATGATTTGATAGTATAGATTACCATTTTACTGCAATATTCAGAAATCTTTTTTTAGATTATAACCAATGTATTATGAATATTTTTTTGCATTCTTGTTTTTATAACTGTGATTGCATATTTCTGAAGGTTTTTAAAGAGCATTAAGACAATTTTATTTAGAAAAATTGTGGCAATGAAGTAATACTGTTTTCTGTTAAATTTTGCTTTCTAATTGAAATAACCAAAAATAATTATTTTAAATGCTTATTTCATTTAACAGTTATATTATTCAGGGGGAAAAACTGTGAACTAATGATTATGGCTTCCATTAGGGTTCTGTTTATTTCCCAAGAGATTAAGAGGAAAGGCTATGGTTAATATGATGCTGGGAAAGATTGAGGTCAGGAGGAGAAGGGGACGACAGAAGATGAGATGGTTGGATGGCATCACTGACTTGATGGACATGGGTTTGGATGGACTCCGGGAGTTGGTGATGGACAGGGAGGCCTGGCGTGCTGCGATTCATGGGGTCGCAAATAGTCAGACACGACTGAGTGACTAAACTGAACTGAACTGAATATGAGTTTCATTTGAATTTTCACTGCTCTTTTAATTCTTTATTTACTGTATACCCACTTAGAAACCAATTTCATTGCATGTATCTTTTCAAAGAAATCATTCTTGAAAAGCAAACAGACTTTTAAATCATCATTGGTAATGATTATTTTTCCTTTTATCTCCAGGCTTATTGATGGGATTATAGATGTAATCCTACTGAAGAGCTTATACATAATTCTAAGCTTAAAATAGTTGGATTCAGGTGTCTGAAAGTAGATGTGTGTTTTGCATATAAATCTAACGTTTTGCTGTTTCAAATGTAAGCATATGTTATGAGTATTAGTCTAGTAGATCTACCTACCGGAGAAGGCACTGGCGCCCCACTCCAGTACTCTTGCCTGGAAAATCCCATGTATGGAGGAGCCTGGTGAGCTGCAGTCCATGGGGTCGCTGATAGTCGGGCACGACTGAGCGATTTCACTTTCACTTTTCATTTTCATGCATTGGAGAAGGAAATGGCAACCCACTCCAGTGTTCTTGCCTGGAGAATCCCAGAGATGGGGGAGCCTAGTAGGCTGCCGTCTATGGGGTCGCACAGAGTCAGACACGACTGAAGCAACTTAGCAGCAGCAGCAGCAGCAGCAGCAGATCTCCCTACAACATATAGAATTTCCAAAGGAATTATTTAAAATTTATTGAGAAGTTAACACACAGTGTTATTATATTGATAGCAAAGATTTTGAGCAAATAGCCTTAACTCCAAAAAGAAAAACTCATTTCCTGTTTCCTTCTGAAATACTTACCTGAGATTTTATATTATGATTAAATAGCAACGCTATTTCCTTTTAGATTTCAAGAGAAGTGCGTATTCAGGGAAGTTCACTGTTATAGCTGATTTTTGTAAACAACTTACTAAAGGTTTAGGCTCATGGAAAGTAGCAAATATAATTTCTCCAAAATTAATAAACTTCTATGAAATTGCAGTTTTGAGTTGAATCAGGCTTCATGGGTACTAACTAAAATGTTTTGACACATTCATTTTTTACTTTCCCAAAAGTGATTTGGAAGTAGTGGCTCATCTTGAAGATACAGAAAGAGTTTCTGAATATTATCAAGGTCCTTTAAATAAGCATAAATACATTCTATTTAAATAAACCGTTAAATTTACAAAGAACTTATATTATTTAATTTTAATTTCACAACAGTTCTGAGGCAGAAAATAGAAAGGATATCATCAGTGTTCCAGGGTGGATCAGGCTCCTGAATGCTTATTATTAACAATTTCTGGCCCAAATGATGTAATCCAAGATACCAGATAAATAATTCAGAATGGAAATAGAGCTATCAGACAGTCCCTGTGCTTATATTGGCCTGACCAGCTCCTTATTTCCTTAAAGGCAGGCTATAAGTGATACCTAAATATTTGGGAGTTGTTTGATTAAATATGGAATTAAATGTGGGATATAGCTATATGTAGCACTTCATGTTTCAGAAGGAAAGAAATGAAATGACTCCTTGTTCACCACTGAGTCCATACCATATATAGTCTGTGCTTAGGATGTGAGTAGTTGAACGCATGTGGGGCAGACTGAACCTGTGATTCAGCCTGGTGAAGTCCTGTCACCTCTGGACAGGGTAGCAGTGTGACTGAGTTATTAAGGGCACAGACTCCAGAGCCAGAATATCTGAGTTCCAGTTCCAGCTTTACCTCTCATTGGTTGTCTGACCTCAGGCAAATTTCTTAACCTCTCTGGATTTCCTTAAGTTTAAAATAAGGCAAATAATAGTTTCTATTTTACAGTATTCTTTTGAAAATTAAACGCATAATAGGTATACAGTGCTTAGACCAGTATCAGGCACGTAGTAATCACTATAGAAGTCTTGTTACTAGTTTTATTATATTTACTCTACTTAAATAGGTATTGCACCATCTCTGTATGTTTCAGTTCTCCTTTTTCTGTTTCCATCATTGTCTATTATCTCTCCATCATATAGTTTCCCAACAAGCACCTTATTGATACATTTTTTATGTTAATGTGTTCAGTTATGTTACAAGCTAGCATGGAACCCATTCATCTCTTGAAGAAACTTTGCCTGTCTCTACTCACCTCCATCATATGTTCATTTATAGTTTAATTTCATAGGGAAACTTATTTTTAATTTCTTAGGAGGAACCTTCTGTTCATCGTGGCATTTGCATTATTCCCAGAAGACTGCCTTCAGAATTCTGTAATGTCCCTGTGCAGGCATTATCATAAGATATATAAGTGCCTACCCATTTGATAAAACAAAAGTTAGATACTAAGTTGGTTAATTCATTATTGTCTAAATTCAATTATGGTATTTTCAGTGAGCATCTGATCCTTATGAAAAAGGCGAATGTTCTTTAAATATCATGACAGAATAAAATATGTCTGATCCTATTTTTAGAATTTCCAGGTATTACTATTATAAGAAGTTAATGAACTCACTACTCACTACAATGAGTGAAAGCATTTGTAGATAATATTAATGGTTATATTATATTTAAGTCATATACTGGATCATAGATCAATACAGATCTCAAATAAACTTTTCACTGGTAACCAAAGATACTGTAGTTAATTTTTCATAATGCCCATTCTCCCTTCTCCAGCCAGGCTAGTAAGAGGGTGGGAGTGTTTCAGCATAAACACTGAATTAGGAAGGCATGGAGTCATGGCAGTGATACTGGCCATGAGAATGGGGTGAATTGCAGCAGCTATTTAAAAGTAAGGGCCATTCATGAGTTCGGCATACCTATTTTATAAAACTGAATTTTCTAAAACTATCAGTCTAAGAATAATATAAAATAATTTAAAAAATGATGTAGAATCAATGGCTGAGAACTATGTGTATGGTTTAGTTTGTGCACTTATTATTGATCAAGGCATTTGCCAGTCTCTTAGCTGGCAAATTATTAATCTTATCTGTAACTCACTTAATATAGTAGCATATAGCATTTTTTTCAGTAGCACTTACTGAATTTAGGGAAAATGAAACAGTATTTACACTGGATTCTAAAAAATATGTTTTGCTCACGTTCAGGTTAGAATTCAATATTCAGATTTCTCTGGACTATCTAAGTATCGAAAGTACTTATTGGGAGGCAAGTTTTTAACTGAACCTAGCTAATAGTCAGACATGACTGAGCGACTTCCCTTTCACTTTTCACTTTCATGCATTGGAGAAGGAAATGGCAACCCACTCCAGTGTTCTTGCCTGGAGAATCCCAGGGACGGGAGAGCCTGGTGGGCTGCCGTCTATGGGGTCGCACAGAGTTGGACACGACTGAAGCAACTTAGCAGCAGCAGCAGCAGCAGCAAAAGTACAAATATTGAAGAACAGAAGTTCTGACCATTAAATATATGCTAGGAATTCTAGAAGAGGAAGTCACTGTTTTAAAATTCCATGTATAGCTCCATAAATATGTTCATTTTTCAGTTAATGGATATTTATGACTGATGCCTGATTCATAACTTTAGGAAATGAAAACACAATGTTTCGTCATGAATAAATATACTATAATATCTTATACATGTGCCTGAGCATGCATGCACGCACACATGCATGCTCAGTCGTTTCAGTCGTGTCTGACTCTTTGTGACTCTATGGACTGCAGCCCACCAGGCTCCTCTGTCCATGGGCTTCTTCAGGCAAAATACTGGAGTGGGTTGCCAAACCCTCCTGCAGGGGATCTTCCCAACCCAGGGATTGAACTCACGTCTCCTGCGACTCCTACATTGCAGGTAGATTCTCTAGCACTGAGTCACTGCAGAAGCCCACATATGGCGTACTGTATAGCTGGAAATTTATTACTAAATTGAATTTTGTAATTTGATTCATATTTTAAATGCAGTAGGAGAACTTAAATAAATCGGTAGAGCAAAATAACTCCCTTAAAGAGAATTATGGCTTACTTATTCGACGTTTACTGAGTTGCCTGCTGGTTGGTTCATACTAGGTTCTGAAGATCTCAAAGTGAATAATACTTTTCCCTCAGGGAGTTCACACACTAGAAGCTGAGATAAATACATTAATAACTTTGAATCTTTATACAGAGCATAATGATAAAGACGTGTATACTCCTTAGTTGTTAGGGAAATATAGAGAGAAGGTCACTAAGTCAATGTAAGTAGAGTTGGGGGTATGGCACCTATCAAGAAAGGCTTCCTAGAGAAGGTGATAGCTGAGCTGAGTCTTAAAAGATAAGTAGAATTTAGAAAGGCACCAAGAGGAGAGATTATATTCCCAGCAGAGGCAGTATCAGAAATGATACACAGCTTGGTTTGTGCACAAAATTTCAGGCCATTCAGAACCCCCAGAACATGAAGATGGGAGAGAGTAGCTGATATTGGAAGTGGAGGGCAAGGGCCAGATCATGGTGGGCCTAGTACGTGCCACATTAAAGCCCTTGGACTTTGTTCTTGTTCAGTGAAAAGCAGTTGAGGATGATTAAGCTAGATAGTGTGGTATTGTCATGCATTTTTGGTGTCGATGTCTCTAGTAGCTGTGTAGAAAAATGATTTGAAGGAGACAACTGAAATCAAGCAGACCACAACTTTGCATTAGAAAGCTCCTAAGTATCCTGCTGAGATATAAATAAGGGATGAAACTGGAAAGTGGTATTCTGACAGAGCCAGGAATTTGAGAAACTGAGGGGCAAAACTATCAGAATTTAAGGATTATTAGATGAGAGCAAGAATCAAATGTGACAGTTCCCTGGTTGCTAGCTTGCATGACAAGATAGCTAGTATGCATTCAACATAGACAGTACCGGCAGAATAAAAGCAGATTTTTCCACTCTTCTCTAGCCCACTACACAGCACCAGCCTAACCCCCTCTTTCACAGCAGACAACCCTGCCTATTTCTTCGAGAATATCCATAACTGTCTCCCCTAACTAGCTCCTCTAACATTTATGTACATGCTCTCTAAGTGATCCCTCACCTAACCTTCTCTTTTTCTTAGCTCTCAGATGGTGAGGTGATTCCCTAGCTCAACATTAACTTCCTCTATCTGTGCATCCTTTCTACATACTGTAAGACCTTGCTCCATTGGTTACTTCCTTGCTCTCCTCATCTTCAACCTTTCACTTATTATTACTTTCTTGCCTTCTCATCCACACTTGCAGAAGAGTTGTCTAAGCTTACTGTCCCCACTTACTTTTTTTGTAAATTTATTTAAGTATAGCTGATTTATAATGTTGTATTAATTTCAGTATAGCAGAGTGATTCCGTTAAACACACACACAGACATATATACACACACATTCTTTTTCATACTCTTTTTCCATTTGGGTTTATCACAGGATGTTCAATATAATGCCTTGTTGTTTATCCATTCTGTATATAATGGTTTACATCTGCTAACTCAGACTTCCTGTCCATCTTCCCTCCTCCCCGTCCCCCTTGGCAACCACAGGTCTGCTCTCTATGCCTGTGATTCTGTCTCATAGATAGGTTCACTTGCATCATATGTTAGATTCCACATGTAAGTGATATCATATGGTTTTTGTCTTTTTATGACTTAGTTCACTTAGTATGATAATGTCTAGGTCCACCCATATTGCTGCAAATGGCATTGTTTCATTCTTTTTTATGGCTGAGTAGTATTCCATTGTGTATATATAGCACATCTTTATCCATTCATCTGTCAGTGAGCATTTAGCTTGCTTCTACATCTTGGCTACTGTGAATAGTGCTACTGTTGACATAGGAGTCCTTGTATCTTTTTGAATTACAGTTTTATTTGAATATATGCTCATAAGTGAGATTGCTAGATCATATGGCAACTCTATTTTCAACTCTAGTTTTAGTTTTTTGAGGAACTTTCATACTGCTTTCCATACAGGCTCTACCAACTTACATTCCCACCAACAGTGTAGAGAGGCTCCCTTTTCTCCATACCCTCTTCAGCATTCGTTAATTTGTGGACTTTTTAATGCTGGCCATTCTGACTCTTACGAATTTTGAGTTGCACTTCTCCCCACTGAACTTGTTACTGTCCCCTGACTTCTCATCTCACTGCAGTTTGACTAGCACACCTCCCAACACACACATGCACACAACTATCTGAATTGTAAGGGAAATTTTTTTACCCCTAAAGTTTCTTTATCTAAGTCCATGTTTCCCAAATTATGTACTAAGGTACCCTGGGGCACCACAAAATATTTTTAATATTTGTGGGAATGACAGTTACACTTCACATCTGTCAAACACCATGCAAACTACTAGTTTGAGGTAGTTCACATTTCACCATTAGATCACCCTGCATCCACTTCAGAGATGTTACGCATTTGTGGAGCTGAGTTTCTCATGAATGCTGTGATCAGATCCAGGTACCACTCAGAAATCAAAGTGGAATAAGCAGTGACTGTGGCAGTGTCCTCTCTGATTCCAAGGTTTGAGAAGTTGTGTAGTGCTACATAAGTACACACATCCCATTATTAAGCATGTGTAGGTAGTTAAGAGCAAAGAGTCAGACATGACTGAGTGACTGAACTGAACTGAAATAGGAATATTACGTTTTTCTTCAGTGTATGCATGTTATTTTTTAAGTGGCTTCTAAGCTCTTGGACAGAAATACTTAACAAGTTATTTGAATCTAACAACTTAAAAAACATTGCTCATTAATCATTACTCATTATTTTTGGTTTGGTAGATACTATGAAAAAATTACTAAAACACTGAAAGTCCTGGGAACCAAAAAAATTGGGGAACTTCTGATCTATACCTTGGCTCCGCAGAATTGACCCCAGGGCTTTCACCTTTGCGTTGAGGTCCAGAAAACCGGTTGGTCAGCACGTGAGGGGTGACATGCCTGATTGCTGGAATGTGAGAGCCTTCTTCAAAAAGGGAGCTGTAGAGACTCCACAATGGGTCAGATGTGCCCTTAACAAATCAGGCTTTGGTTAATTTGCATGGATCAATAAAATTAGAAGTATTCCTCCCTATCCCTTCATTTTGGGATCTTCACTGCATCATTCGGGATCTTTCATTGTGGCATGTCGACTCTCTAGTTGTGGCTCATGGGCTCGGTAGTTGTGGCATGCTGACTTAGTTGCTCCGCTGCCTGTGGGAATCTTAGTTCCTTGACCAGGGATCAGACCTGGGTCCCCTGTGTTGCAAGATGGATTCTTAACCACTGGACCACCAGGGAAGTCCCCCTGCCTGTAACTTTGGTGGTTTAGTCACTAAGTCGTGTCTGACTCTTTGCAACCCTATGGTCTGTAGCCCTCCAGGCTACTCTGTGCATGGAATTCTCCAGGCAAGAATACTGGAGTGGATTGTCATTTCCTTCTCCAGCCCATAGCTTTAAAGGAGACAAAAATGTTCATGTGCTACCAATAATAACTTTTAAATTTACCATAACTATCCTCATCATCTCTAAAGTGCTTTCTAGCCCCTCAGATTCTGCAGATTCTCCTAAATGACTAAATGATCACTGAATCATTTGGCGTCTTCCTGTCCAAGGCAAATTCAAGAAACAGTTTTGTTCCCATAGCTTATCATCACTGAAGAACAATGTCATAAAAATCACACAGTACATACACACACAAAATACATATTTATATTTTGTGTTTTGACTAATATCTACTAATCTGAGCTAACCATAGTGTCTTGGGAAAAACTCAAGCTCTCAAGTTAGATCTTGATTCAAATCTCAATGCTGCCATCACAGGCTGTGTAACTTCAGCCTGATTTCCCAAATACAAAATGGGGGCCTAACGTCCTCTGCAGAGTTGTTGTAGAGGTTAAAGGAGAACCTGTGCAGAGTGCCTTTGTACCGTGTATAAAAAAGGCATTTAATAAATGTTAGTTTTTTATCCCAAACAATAATAAGCAATAAAAGCAGGATTTCAACATATTTGTACTAAATATTTAAAGATTCTAGCAAATTATTAAAAAATGGTTGAGCAGGTTGCAAAGAATCCAGGACCATCTAATTTTACCATAGGTGAAATGGTACTTTTTTATATTTAATACATATTCATTTAAAATATTTCAGTGGTACTGGTTGTTCAAAGCAGCACATAATATGAAAATGTGAGTTATGAAATGTATCTACTCCTTTTATGATATTTTTAAATACTTTATAGAATAGGGAGTAATACAATAGATTCCCATTTATCCACTACCTGGAACCAGGTGGCACAGTAGTAAAGGATCCAGTGCAGGAGACAGTAGAGATACATTTTCAGTCCCTGGATAGGAAAGATCCCCTGAAGAAGGAAGTGGCAACCCTCTCCAGTATTCTTGCTTGGAAGATTCCGTGGACAGAGGAGCCTGGCGAGCTATAGTCTATGGGGTCACAGAGTTGGCACGACAGCACACCCACACACAGAACTAGCAGCTTCTGGCTCTCTGTCCTATTTGCTTCAGATATGTAACTTTCCTCTTAAAAGAATTAAACATTTCCAATAAAGGCATTAAATGCTCTCTTCTTATTGTTCCTCATGTCCTTTCCTCTCCCTTCCTCCTTAAAGTCAATCACTGTCGTGAATTTGTTATATATCTTCCCATTCAAATTTTTATATTTACACGTTTACTAGATATATAAACATAAATTTTTTTCCTGTGGTACTTTCAAATTTGCATATAATTAATCTGTCTACAACCAAAACTTGCCATTAATCTACATCTCTGTCCCACCATCCAAACGTGTTCAAAAAAGGTATTATAGAAATTGTTTCTAGGAAGAATATGGGTTAAGTCTCATTGTATATTTTACATAAAATGACATAGAACTTGTGGTACCAAACAGTTTTGTTCTGTTCTTGTTTGTCTCTTGTTTTTCTTTTGTTTTTAACAGCTTCATCACTGGTCCGGCTGTGGTCCCAGGGTACTTCTCTGTTGATGTGAACAATGTGGTCCTGGTTCTAAATGGAAGAGAAAAGGCGAAGGTCTTTTATGCCACCCAGTGGTTACTTTATGCACAGAATTTAGTGCAAACTCAAAAACTCCAGCATCTTGCTGTTGTTTTGCTAGGAAATGAACATTGTAATAATGAATGGATAAACCAGTTCCTCAAAAGAAATGGAGGCTCTGTGGAACAACTTTTCATAATATATGACAGCCCCTGGATTAATGACATGGATGTTTTCCAGTGGCCTTTAGGAGTAGCAACGTAAGTACAAATTATTTTTACATGTTTCCAGGCTCTAAGACCTGAATCTCTGTACCAGGAAGATTGTGTTTTAGATTTGTGATAAATGTAGTTCTTCTGAGCTCCTTGAAGCCATGTGTACCCTTTTCTTTGGGCAGAAATGTGGTTTGGCCTCATGCCTTGGTAATAATAGTTGATATTTTGAGTATTTTAGACTTTGATGAGGAGACCAGATAAGTTACATTTTTGTATTTTAGAACCCCAAGGCATAGTAAATTTTCAAATTGATCAGTAGTGCCTTAAAGAGATGTTTAGCAGTGGATGGCAGAGAGACAGATTTTCTAAAAACAGTTATAGAATCTCTTCATCTATATCTATATAACTATTATATAGATAGTTTTCTTAAATCCTTACTTTAGATCAAGTGTTACGTTGAGAGCACCCTGACCCTTCGGTTTAGGGGGATTATAATATACTCAGATCTGACACTGAGACTGGTTGAGTTTGCACAGACCTCTTGCATGTGCTCAGTCATGTCTGATGCTTTGCAACCCCCTGTACTGTATCCCACCAGGCTCCTCTGTCCATGGAATTTTCCAGGCAAGAATACTAGAGTGGGTTGCCATTTCCTACTCCAAGGGATCTTCCTGATCCAGGGATCAAACACACATCTCTAGAACCTTCTGCATTGGCAGGCGAATTATTTACCACTTCCCCACCTTGGAAGCCCTCTCCCCCAAATTAATTGATATATTATTTGGGGGTTTTGGGGTCTATCTTGTTGTTGTTGTTTAGTCACTAAATTGTGTCTGACTTTTTTGTGACTCCATTTACTGTAGCCCACCAGATTCCTCTGTCTGTGGGATTTCCCAGGCAAGAATACTGGAATGGGTTCCATTTCCTTCTCCAGGCTATATTCCCAAATTAGGGATTGAACCCATGTCTCCTGCATTGGCAGGAAGATTCTTTACCACTGAGCTACCAATCTATCTTTCTATTAAAAGGAAGGTTAGTTAAATAATATGTAATATATATGAGGCCTTCCTTTAAAATCGGAAACTTATTTTTTATCATTCTGTTAATACAGGGCCTTTGAGTAACAATAAGTTGACTTCAAGTTGCCACTAGTACATAAACTTCCTGATAGCAGAGATTTTTGTCTCCTTTTTGCACTACTTTATCTGTAGAGCCTAAAACAGTACATACACAGAGTAGGCACTCAATAAATGTATGTCAAATGGATGAATTATGAAATAGCTAACTAATGTGGTACTTGAATCAGATATTCATCTTCCATTATTTTATCACGGGTTACAAGATGTGACCTTTGACTGCTGCCCAGTTGGCTACACAAATGTCACCAGGGAACAAAACATATTCTTTGGCCTTCCATGTCCAGATTCTGACACAACAGGTTTAGGGTAGAGAAGAAGCAGACAAAAGGTTTGCTAGGTATAGCCAGGTTTAAGATGCTCTGAAAAATCTATCCTTTCAGTAGAATGTTTTGAAACAAAAAAATTATTTCTTTATAGTATACTACATCACCTATTCATATAGTACAGGAGGGAAACTTATTGTAATTCTGGTACTGTTGGACAAATATCTTTCTTATAGACCAGTGGTTCTCAACCAGGTGCAATTTTGCCCTCCCCCTAGGAGACATTTGGCAATGTCTGGAGATACATTTGACTGTTACAAGTGGAGAGAGGAGGCGATACTGGCATCTGGTGGATAGAGGCCAGGGGTGCTGCTCAATATCTTTCCGTATAGAGGACAGCCTCCACAGCAAAGAATTATCCCACCCCAAAGGGCAGTAATGCTGAGATTGAGGAGACCATTATAGACCTAACTGTTATATTAAGCTTTGCTCTAATGTGAAGGTTGTAGTTCAGGTACATAATTTGTTGCCTCTTATTCCCAAATGCCCATAAGAATGAGCCAGTTGCAACAGGCCTCTCCTGTGTGGGATATAAGATTTTGGGTTTTTTAAAAATCTACTTGAAAAGCTTTTGGAATTGGAGTTCTTTGTTATAGCAATAAAAAGAAACAAAATAGTGCCATTTGCAGAGATGTGAATGATCTAGAGACTGTCATATGGAGTGAAGTCAAAAAGAGAAAAACAAATATCATATAATATTGCTTATATGTGGAACCTAGAAACATAGTACAGATGAACTTACTTGCAAAGCAGAAATAGAGACACAGATGTAGAGAACAGACATATGGGTAACTTATGGATACGAAGCGGGAAGGAGGGGTAGGATGGATGGAAGATTAGGATTGACACATATTCACTGTATAAAATAGATAACTAATGAGACCCTAACGTGCAGCACAGGGAACTCTACTCAGTGCTCTGTGGTGACCTAAATAGGAAGGAAAGCTTAAAAAGAGGGGATATATGTATTCGTATGGCTGGTTCACTTTGCTGTACAACAGAAACTAACAAAACATTGTAAAGCAACTATACTCCAATAATTTTTTTTAAATCATGATTATTATGAATATAGAAGATTCTTTATACTTTGAAGGTCTTAAGTTCTTCCTGTCTTATAACTTCAGATCAGTAATAGAAGTTGAAGAATATAAAAAACAAAGCACTTAGGTGCATAATTTCTGTAGCAACTTTGTAAAGGATGTCAAAGTGAGACTGTTTTTTTTAAGTCAGTAGATTGAGGAACTTTTCCAAAGTAAGCATGGAAAATTATAACTTGAGATTTAAAAAATCTTATTTTAAATCTCTCTTTTCTACATCATCATGCTACCTAAGATGTTAGATTATGGAAATTTTGCCAATCCTCTTGTCATATATTAACTCATGTGTACTTACTTTTACAGATACAGGAATTTTCCTGTGGTGGAGGTGAATTGGTCAATGCTACATAATGAAAGGCCATACTTGTGTAATTTTGTAGGAACTGTTTATGAAAATTCATCCAGACAAGCACTAATGAAAATTTTGAAACAGGATGGGAATGATAACCTTTGCTGGGTTTCAGCAAGAGAACAGTAAGTGCTATGTTTACTTGATTCATCCATCATGTTTCCAGTCTGAGAGTTGCTTTATGTGACACTACAGATTGCCACAGACATTTCTAACTCCATTAATACCAGCCTTTCTCGAGAAGATACATTAATAATTAAAGCTGTGATGAAACAGTGTTGTATACATTAAAAATAGAGAGCATCTCCCATAGTCCATCTTGAAGACAAACACTGGTAACTGTCATATGCACATGTCAATTGTTAGGTTTCCTCAATAATATTTGTTAGTCAGACTTGAACACAGGAGATTGTGGATGACAATAAGAATCTTAGGTTCATCTCTGAGATGTTCAGCAAACCAGTTCATTGTTCCAAGACTGGCATGCCATATGCATCACAGCTTCAGGAACCTGGCATCACCATGAGGACAGAGGCCATTCTTTGAACCCCGAGATCTAACATAGGACCTTGCATAAAGTAGGCCAGGACAAGTGGGGAATGGATGGATGGATGGATGGATTTAATAGGGTTAACTTTCTTCCATCTTTTACATGGTAATCATGAAACAGGTGTTCATGGACTGAAGGAAGAAATTTGGAGATCATTTATTTTATTTTTAAATGAAGTTTCATGTGTAAAGCAGTGTCATCAGAGAAGTAATGCCTTTTTTAAAAAATGTCCTTTTACGTCTAGAAATACATTAATTGGAGCAGATACTGTGTTCTAGAAAGCATGACTTGACTACAACCAAGAATACTCTACCCAGTAAAGTTCTCATTCAAATTTGATGGAGTGATCAAAAGTTTTACTGAGAAGCAAAAGCCAAAAGAGTATAGCACCACCAAACCAGCCTTAAAACAAATGTTAAAGGAGCTTCTCTAGGTGAAAAAAGAAAAGGCCGCAAGAAAGAAGAAACTTACAAAGTGAAAAAGTAAAGACAAACATACAGTAAAGGTGGGAAACCATCCACACATGAAGTTAGTAGGGAGGTTAAAAGACAAAAGTAGTAAAATCATCTATATCCATAATAAGCATTTAAGGGATATACAAAACAATTAGATGTAAAATATGATATCAAAAACAGTTGTGAGGGGAGAAGAGTACAAATGCAGGGTTTTTAAAATTCATTTGAAGGTAAGAGATCAGCAACTTAAAGTGATTTAAAAAAAGGTGGTTCTTTGAAAAGGTAAACCCAAATGTATAAACCTTTAACAAGACTCTTAAAGAAAAAAAAAAAATGAAGAGCACCCAAATCAATAAAATCAGAAATGAAAAGAAAAAGTTTCAGCCAACATTGCAAAAATACAAGGGATCATAAGAGACTACTATGTACAACTATATGCCAATACAGCGGACAACCTGGGAGACAAGGACAAATTCTTAGAAAGGTAGACTCTCCCAAAACTGAACCAGAAAGAAATAGAAAGTGTGAACAAACTGATTACCAATAATTAAATTGAATCAGTAATTTAAACACTTCCAACAAACAGAAGTCCAGCACCAGATGGCTTCACAGGTAAATTCTACCAAACATTTAAGGAGGAGTTGACATCTGTCCTCAAACTATTTTTTTTTAATTGCAGAGGGAAAAACACTTTCAAACTCATTCTACCCTATGTGATACACCACATTAGCAAAGTGAAGAATAAAAACCATATGATCTTCTCCATCAGTTCAGTCGCTCAGTCGTGTCCGACTCTTTGCGACCCCATGAATTGCAGCACGCCAAGCCTCCCTGTCCATCACCAACTCCCGGAGTTCACTCAGACTCATGTCCATTGAGTCAGTGATGCCATCCAGCCATCTCATCCTCTGTTGTCCCCTTCTCCTCCTGCCCCCAATCCCTCCCAGCATCAGAGTCTTTTCCAATGAGTCAACTCTTCGCATGAGGTGGCCAAAGTACTGGAGTTTCAGCTTCAGCATCATTCCTTCCAAAGAAATCCCAGGGCTGATCTCCTTCAGAATGGACTGGTTGGATCTCCTTGCAGTCCAAGGGACTCTCAAGAGTCTTCTCCAACACCACAGTTCAAAAGCATCAATTCTTTGGCACTCAGCCTTCTTCACAGTCCAACTCTCACATCCATACATGACTACTGGAAAAACCATTGCCTTGACTGGACAGACCTTAGTCAGCAAAGTAATATCTCTGCTTTTGAATATACTGTCTAGGTTGGTCATAACTTTTCTTCCAAGGAGTAAGCGTCTTTTAATTTCATGGCTGCAGTCACCATCTGCAGTGATTTTGGAGCCCAAAAAAATAAAGTCTGACACTGTTTCCACTGTTTCCCCATGAAAAAACTTTTGATAAAGTTCAACATTCATTTATAAAACTATCTAGAAAGTGGGCATAGAGGGAACTTGCCTCAACATAATAAAGGCCATATACAACAAACCAGTAGCAAGACAAGGATGCCCAGTCTCACCACTTTTATTCAGCACAGTTTCAGAAGTCTTGGCCACAGCAATCAGAGAAGAAAAAGAAATGGAATCCAGATTGGAAAGGAAGAAGGAAAACTGGCACTGTTTTCAGATGACGTGATACTATACATAGAAAATCCTAAAGACACCACCAGAAAACTACTAGAGCTCATCAGTGAGTTTTGTAAAGTTGCAAGATACAAAATTAACATATAGAAATTGGTTGCATTTCTATATACTAACAATTAGTGTACTATTAGAAAGAGAAGTTACTATCTTATCAAATAAACTACCTAGGAATAAACCTACCTAAGAAGGGAAAAGACCTATGCTCAGAAAGCTATGAAACACTGATGAAAGAAATTGAAGACAACATAAACAGAGGGAAAGATATATCTTGTTCATCTTGTTCTCGCAGTAAAAGAATCAATACTGTTAAAGTGGCCATACTACTCAAGGCAATCTACAGATTCAAGGCAATCAATCCATCAAAATATCAATGGCATTTTTCACAGAATTAGAACAAACCATTTAAAAATGTTTGGAAACACAAAGACCCCAAATAGCCAAAGGAAAAAAAATCTTAGGAAAGAAGAATGATTTGGAGGAATCATGCTCCCTAACTTCAGACCGTACTTCAAACCATACTACAGTCATCAATACAGTGTGATACTAGCACAAAAACAGACACGTAGAGCAGTGGAGCAGAATAGAGAGCTCAGAAATAAATCCACACACTATGGTCAGTTAAGCTGTGACAAAGGAGGCAAGAATATACAGAGAGAAAAGACAGTTTCTTCAATAACTGATGGTGGGAAAATTGGACAGGTACATGTGAAAAATGAAATTAAAACATTCTCTAACACAGTATAAAAAAATAAACTCAAAATGGATTGAAGACCTAAATATAAAGAACAGATACTGTAAAACTAGATGAAAACATAGGTATAATTCTCTTTGACATAAATAACAGCAATTTTTTTTTCAGATCTGTTTTCTAAAGCAAAGAAAACAAAAATAAACAAATGGGAACCTAATTAAACTTAAAAGCTTTTGCACAGCAAAGGAAACCATCAATAGAACAACAGCAACAACAACAACAAAAAAACCTAAAGGGTTAATATCATATATATACATATATATGTATGTATATATATACATATATGTATATATGTATAGCTCATCCAACTCAATACCAAAGAAAGCAAATGGCCAAGTTAAAAAAATGGGCAGAACTAAAAAGACATTTTTCCAAAGAGGAAATGCAGATGGCCAACAGGCACATGAAAATATGCTCAACATGGATACATCAGGGAAATGCAAATCAGTGCCACATGTGTGAGGAACAAGGGACACTGTGCCTGGAATGGAATGAGTGAGGGCAAGATATGAAAGTTGATTGTAGAAACAGGCTTACTCTTGATATTCCTTTGCTACCATTGAACCAGGAGGTAGAGTAGAAGTCCTCCTTGCTTCTCATTGCTCCTTCCAGATCTCTTTCCCTTTTCCCTCCCTAAAACAATATCAGTTTTGAATCTCATACCAGAGATGAAAGTATTCACTACTCTTTCTCTTTGAAATCATAATGGAGAGAAATAAATTGGGAGATTGACTTATACACCCTACTATAAATAAAATAGATAACTAATAAGAGTCTACTATATAGCACACAACTCTACCCAGTACTCTATAATGACCTATATGAGAAAAGAATCTCAAAAAGAGTGGATATATGTTTATGTATATAAATGACTTATTGCTATATAGCAGAAATTAACATTGTAAATCAACAATATTCCAATAAAAATTAATTTACAAAATAGCTCCTTTATAAAGAAATCATATAAACCTTGGGTTTATCTCCTTAATTCTTTGAAGAGTCTAGTTCCTGATACAGTCTCATTCTCTCCGACATTTCTCCAGCCTCATTCTTAGTGATCCCCAAGGCCACATGGATGGTCTTTCCATAGCCTTGGTCCTGCCCTTCCTTTACTTCCTCTTCTCCAGTGATTTGGGTCTCCACTCGCCTTCAGTCATTCACTGTCATGGTCGTTTTCTAGCCCTCATGATTACACGTACTGCAGGATCTCAAGTTCCAGCAATTCTCTCTGTGACCATCTTTTTCTGACATTCCCGCTCATTGCCTGTAATAATCTGATTTCAGCAATTTAGTTGGGACTTACAGGTCCTTGTCCCTACTACCTTTCCATTGTCCTTCGCTCACCTAATCTTTACTTTCTTATTTACCCCACTTAAACTTCATAATCAATCATGACTGCATAGACATCCAGCTTCTTTGTTTCTTAATCTAGCAAATCCTGACTGGTTAAATCCAGCTCTGTTGCCTGCTCCATACCTCCACCTGTGCAGCCACACTTGGAGAAAGGTACTGACTGATCTCACTTGAAATATCTGACCTTGAATGTCTGGCAGTCATCCGTTTCTGTTTTCCATGTGTTCTCCCACTTTCCTGGAAGGCCATTTCATACCCTCTTTTCTCTACCCAGCTGCTCTTACCTTATAACCCTATTGCTTATTTCCCTGAGAAAATAGGAGAAAACGTCTAGCTCTCCAACTAGTCTCTCAGTTTCTACCCTTGCCCCATATGGTCTGTTCTCAACACAATAGCCAAACTGATTTTGCTAAAACATAGATGAGGTCAGTTACCCCTCTGATCGAAACTACATGATAGGGTATTCTGACTCCATTTTCTGCACCTCTCCCCTTCAGCCACCCTGGCTTCCTTGCTGTCCCTTGAAAATGCCAGGCATGTACCATCTCATGGCCTTTATGCCTGCTCTGCCTTCTGTTCTCTCCCCAGATATCTGCATGGTTTGCTCCCTCATCTCTGGCTCCAAATTCAGATGCCCCTGAGTGAGATGCTCCCCCATCACCTATTTACAGTTGTAATACTACCCTACCAGAAACTCCCTCCTCTCTCTGCTCTGTTTTTCCACACAGTACTTAACACCTTCTAAATAATTGGCTTGACCTGGTTACTACCTGTCTCTACCACTTGAACTGAGATATAAGCTCCATAAGGGCAGGAATTTGGAGGGTGAAGTAGAGAGAGAAGACCTAGCACTCACAAAATTTTGGCTGGTATAACATTCATTCAGAAACTGTATGATCACTAGATTTTAAGTGTACAACTACAAACTTCTCAAATTCTTAAACATCTTCAAGAAATCTGTTTGGGCAAGACTTGATTCGTCTTTTCTGCCTGCCATCTCTATAATGTATTTACCATTTCCTGTAACCAACATTAAAAGATAAAATATTTTCTTCCACAAAGATATGCTTAGTAAAGTGAAAACTACAGTTATTTTTCTGATTTTCTAGGTGGCAGCCTCAAGAAACAAATGAAAGCCTTAAGAATTATCAAGATGCTCTGCTTCAGAGTGATCTCACCTTGTGCCCAGCAGGAGTAAACACGGAGTGTTACAGAATATATGAGGCTTGCTCCTATGGCTCTGTTCCTGTAGTGGAAGATGTAATGACTGCTGGCAGCTGTGGAAATTCATCTGCGTACCTGAATGCTCCTCTGCAGTTACTCAAGTCCATGAATGCTCCTTTCATCTTTATTAAGAACTGGAAGGAACTTCCTGCTATCTTAGAAAAAGAAAAGACTATAAATTTAGAGGAAAAGATTCAAAGAAGAAAAAGATTACTTCACTGGTATCAGCAATTCAAAACAGAGCTAAAAATGAGGTTTACTAATATTTTAGAAAGTTCATTTTTAAAGAACAATAAAAATTAACTGTAATTCATTGTTTTCAAGCTAAGGTCTGAGTTTTTAAATCATTTCTAATGCTGTGTGTATGTGTGTGGGTATTTAGAAATGTTCTTTAAGATACTCCATAGACTCTAGATTATGTCCATAGTATTGACCAAGTACAGCCTTATTGGACCACTCCTGAAAATAAAGTTAAAATGTACTCAGACTCATTTGTACAAAGTTGAGTGATTCAGCATTTATCAACTTTTCTCACTCGTTTAAATCTGCTCGAAGGAAGCAGCATGGTTTCGTGGAGAGACTGGGCTGTGAAGTCAGACCAAACCTGGGTTAGAACCTCACTGCTGTCCCTACTGTCTGGGGACTTTGGGCCAGCCATCTCATTGTTTGGAGTGTAGGTTCCTTTCCATGTAGAACAGAGATAATGGTACCTCATAGAGCTGATTGTAAATGTGAAATGAAATAATATATAACGTACTCAATAATTGAAATAATTTCTAATTCATTTTTCATTCCTTACTAGTTATTAATAGGGTTACATTTAAATATTTTAACACACAATCATTTCCATAATTTGAGAGTAATCATATGTCATGTTGGGAATGTATGTGGACAAATTTACAGAGTTAGACTTTATTTATTTATATATTATTTTTTGGTTATTTTATTTCTTAAGTCTTTTTATTGTGATGAAGTATACATAACAAAATTTACCATCTTTAAGATTTCCAAGTGTGCAGTTCAGTGGTATTAAATACATTCGTAATGTTTTACAACCATCATCACTATCCATTTCCATAGGTTTTTCCATCTTGTAGAACTGAAACTCTATACCCATTTAACAACCACTCTCCCTTTTTGCCTTGTTCCAGGTCCTGGCAACCACCACTCTACTTTCTGTTTCTATGATTTTAACTATTCCACGTACCTTAAAGTGGAATCATACAGTGTTTCTCTTTTTGTGACTGACTTGTTTTACTTAGCATAATGTCCTCAGGGTTCATCTACGTTGTAGCATATGTCAGAATATCCTTTTTAAAGCTAAATGGTGTTCCATTGTATGTATATACCACATTTTATTTATTCATTCTTCTATCAGTGGCCACTTGGATTGTCTCCACTTTTTGGCTGTTGTGAATAGTGATGTGATAAGCATAAATATACAGATATTTCTTTGTGATCTTGTCTTCAGTTCTTTCAGGTATACCCAGAAATGGAATTGCTGGATTATAGGGTAATTTGGTTTTTAATTTTATGAGATACCTTCATCCTGTTTTGCAGAGTAGCTGTACCATTTCAGATTCTTACCAACAGTGTACAAACATTCTAATTTCTCCACTTCCTTGCCAACACTTGTTATTTTCTGATATTTTGACAGTAGCCATCCTAACAGGTGTGAGGTGGTACCTGATTATAGTTTTTGACTTGCATTTCCCTAGTGATTATTGATGATGAGCATATGTCTTGTTTGGATAAATATCTATTCAAGTTCTTTACCTATTTTTTGCTGTTGTTAGTTGACAGAGTTAATAAAAACTGATGCTTTTTATATAAATCTCAGGGTTTTTTTTACATAATTTCCTAAAAGTGAAATCACTGAGCCAAAATGTGTACACACATTAAGGCTTTTTTAAAACTTTATTTTATATTGAAATATAGCTGACTAACAATGTGATAGTTTCAGGTGGACAGCAAAGGGACTCAGCCATACATATGCATGTATCCATTTTCCCCCACACTCCCCTCCCATCCAGGCTGCCACGTAACATTGAGCAGAGTTCCCTGTGCTCTGCAGTAAGTCCTTGTTGGTTATCCATGTTAAATATAGCGCTGCACACATGTCAATCCCCAACTCCCTAACTATCCCTTCCCCCATTCCTGGTGTCCCCACATCCTCCCCAGCAACCATAGTTTGTTCCCTAGACTTGTATGTCTGTTTATGTCTTGTAAATAAGTTCATTTTGTATCATTTCTTCTTAGAGTCTGCATATATGAGATGTCGTGCAATGTTTCTCCTTCTCTGTCTGACTTCAGTGCAGTTAGAATTTTAGAGTACTCAAGTTTTGTTGGATCACATATGTTGAGGTAGATGCCTAGAAACAGAATTTGGTCATAATCTATACAAAACGTGGACTGGGGGCAATCAGAGTGAAAAAATTAATGTCTAAACTCAACAAGAGTTGTCACTGAAGTGTGGAGTAAGACAGGCCAACTCAAAGGAGAGTGCTTTGTGCAAGGCCGTCTGATGTCCTCAGAGAGCAGTGGCTTTGATTAAGGCTGAGAGAGCGTTCTTGTATCGCCAGGTCTTTGGGCTTCTGAAAGGATGCAGGGGACCTTGGGCTCAATCAGTTGCTTTGCCTGCCTTTTTATTTTCTCAGAAATCCTATTCCTTGACTCCTGTGAAACCAAGCAACTAACATTCCTTCCAGGAGTTTTTTGTCTCCTTATTGTATGAACGGCCATAGATACTGGACATGTGTAAATACCCACAGTTTCTTATACCCAGAGCTCCCACAGATGTATTCACATTATCAGAAGTTCTGGCAGCTTCAATAAAAAGGATCTGATCTTTGTATCACATTGGAGAATCATCACGGTGCCTGCCACATCATGGTGCCATGGTATCCTCTATTTGCTTTCCAGAGAACACACTTACCTCTTTCGTTATATCAGTGATTATACCTATTACCAGTCCCAAGGCAAATGAGAGATTCTCAAACTGTTTACTGAGAGAAGTCAGTTAAGCTACAGTTTGTCAGTGGGGCAGAATATCCAGATGTCTAAAGCAGCCAGGTATTTAAGCTTATCATAGATTCAGTCATGGTTTCTACAGTCTATCTTGTTTAAGACAGATTTGAATCACTTTAAGTGTATTATATTATTTACCTTTCTGAAATGGAAATGGAAAATACAGTTGTTGCAACTTCCTTTCCTGAGTATACCTACAGAGAAGCTGTTTTCTGGTTTTGTTTTTTAAATTTTTTATTGAAATACAGTTGATTTACATGTTGTATTAATTTCTGCTGTATACCATGGTGATTCAGTATACATACATAGATATGTTATTTTCATATATATTTTTTTTTCATTACAGCTTATCATAGAATATTGAGTATACTTCTATATCCTGTACAGTAGGACCTTGTTGTTTATCCTTTCTGCATATAATAGTTTGTATCTGCCAACCCTAAATTCCCACTCCATCCCTCTCTCACTTACCCTTTCCACTGGTAACCACAAATCTGTTCTCCATGTCTGGGAGTCTGTTTCTTTTTGTTCAGTTTGGTTCAGTCACTCAGTCATGTCTGACTCTTTGCGACCTTATGGACTGCAGCACACCAGGCTTCCCTGTCTATCACCAAACCCAGTTTACTCATAAACTCATGTCCATTGAGTTGGTGATACCATCCACCCATCTCATCCTCTCTTGTCCCCTTCTCCTTCTGCCATCAATCTTTCTGAGCACAAGGGTCTTTTCAAATGAGTCAGTTCTTCACATCAGGTGGCCAAAGTACTGGAGTTTCAGCTTCAACATCAATCCTTCCAGTGAATTTTCAGGACTGATTTCCTTAAGGATTGACTGGTTGGATCTCCTTGCAGTCCAAGGGGTTCTCAAGAGTCTTCTCCAACACCACAGTTCAAAAGCATCAATTCTTCAGTGCTCAGCTTTCTTTATACTCCAAATCTCACATCCATACATGACTCCAAGAAAAACCATAGCTTTCACTAGATGGACCTTTGTTGGCAAAGTAATGTCTCTGCTTTTTAATATACTGTCTAGGTTGGTCATAGCTTCTCTTCCAAGGAGTAAGTATCTTTTAATTTCATGGCTGCAGTCACCATCTGCGGTGATTTTGGATCCCCAAAAATAAAATCTCACTGTTTCCATTGTTTCCCACTCTATTTGCCATAAAGTGATGGGACCAGATGCCATGATCTTAGTTTTCTGAATGTTGAGTTTTAAGGCAACTTTTTCACTCTCCTCTTTCACTTTCATCAAGAGGCTCTTTAGTTCTTCACTTTCTTCCATAAGGGTGGTGTCATCTGTATATCTGAGGTTATTAATATTTCTCCCAGCAATCTTGATTCCAGCTTGTGCTTCATCCAGCCTGGCATTTTGCATGATATACTCTGCATGTAAGTTAGACAAGCAGGCTGACAATATACAGCCTTGACATATTCCTTTCCTGATTTGGAACCAGTCTGTTGTTCCATGTCCAGTTCTAACTGTTGTATCTTGACCTGCATACAGATTTCTCAGGAGGCAGGTCAGGTGGTCTGGTGTTCCCATCTCTTGAAGAATTTTCCACAGTTTGTTGTGATCCACACAATCAAAGGCTTTGGCATAATCAATAAAGCAGAAATAGGTGTTTTTCTGGAACTCTCTTGCTTTTTCAATGATCCAGTGGATGCTGGCAATTTGATCTCTGGTTCCTCTGCCTTTTCTAAAACCAGCTTGAACATCTGGAAGTTCACAGTTCATGTACTACTGAAGCCTGACTTGGAGAATTTTGACTGTTACTTGGCTAGTGTGTGAGATGAGTGCAATTGTGCGGTAGTTTGAGCATTCTTTGGCATTGCCTTTCTTTGGGATTGGAATGAAGACTCACCTTTTCCAGTCCTGTGGCCACTGATGCATTTTCCAAATTTGCTGGCATATTGAGTACAACACTTTCACAGCATCATCTTTTAGGATTTGAAATAGCTCAATTCAAATTCTATCACCTCCACTAGCTTTGTTCATAGTGATGCTTCCTAAGGCCCACTTGACTTCAGATTCCAGGATGTCTGGCTCTAGGTGATCACACCATCGTGGTTATCTGGGTCATGAAGATCTCTTTTGTATAGTTCTTTTATGTATTCTTGCCACCTCTTCTTAATATCTTCTGCTTCTGCAAAAGTAGGAAGTCAAGATACCTGTAGTAACAGGCAAGGACATACCATATCTGTTCTTTATTAAGCCCATCTTTGCATGAAATGTTCCCTTGGTATCTCTAATTTTCTTGAAGAGATCGCTAGTCTTTCCCATTCTGTTGTTTTCCTCTATTTCTTTGCATTGATCACTGAGGAAGGCTTTCTTATTCCCCCTTGCTATTCTTTGGAACTCTGCATTCAAATGGGTATATCTTTCCTTTTCTCCTTGCCTTTAGCTTCTCTTCTTTTCTCAGCTATTTGTAAGGCCTTCTCAGACAACCACTTTGCCTTTTTGCATTTATTTTTCTTGAGGATGGTCTTGATCCCTACCTCCTGTACAATGTCACGTCCATAGTTCCTCAGGCACTCTATCAGATCTAATCCCTTGAATCTATTTCTCACTTCCACTGTGTAATCATAAGGGATTTGATTTAGGTCATGCCTGAATAGTGGTTTTCCCTACTTTCTTCAATTTAAGTCTGAGTTTGGCAATAAGGAATTCATGATCAGAGCCACAGTCAGCTCCCGGTCTTATTTTTGCTGACTGCATAGAGCTTCTCCATCTTTAGCTGCCAAGAATATAATCAGTCTGATTTCGCTATTGACCATCTGGTGATGTCCATGTGTAGAGTCCTCTCTTCTGTTGTTGGAAGAGGCTGTTTCTTATGACCAGTGTGTTCTTTTGGCAAAATTCTGTTAGCCTTTGACCTGCTTCATTTTGTACTACAAGGCCAAATTTGCCTGTTACTCCAGGTATCTCTTGACTTTCTACTTTTGCATTCCAGTCCTCTCTAATGATAAGGACATCTTTTTTGGGTGTTAGTTCTAGAAAGTCTTGTAGGTCTTCATAGAACCATTCGATTTCAGCTTCTTCAGCATTACTGGTAGGGGCATAGACTTGAATTACTGTGATATTGAATGGTTTGCCTTGGAAACGAACAGAGATCATTCTGTTGGTTTTGAGATTGCATCCAAGTACTACATTATAGACTCTTATTAACTATGATGGCTACTCCATTTCTTCTAAGGGATTCTTGTCCATAGTTGTAGGTATAGGGTCATCTGAGTTAAATTCATCCGTTCCAGTCCATTTTAGTTCACTGATTCCTAAAATGTCAGTGTTCACTCTTACCATCTCCTGTTTGATAACTTCCAATTTGCCTTGATTCATGGGCCTAACATTCCAAGTTCCTGTGCAATATTGTTCTTTACAGCATCGGACTTTACCTCCATCACCAGTCACATCCACAACTGGGTGTTGTTTTCGCTTTGGCTCTGTCTCTTCATTCTTTCCAGTTATTTCTCCACTGATCTCCTGTAGCATACTGGGCGCCTGCCTAGCTAGGGAGTTCATCTTTCAGTGTCCTATCTTTTTGCCATTTCATACTGTTCATGGGGTTCTTAGGGCAAGAATACTGAAGTGGTTTGCCATTCCCTTCTCCAGTGGACCACGTTTTTCAGAACTCTCCACCATGACCTGTCTGTCTTGGGTAGCCCTACATGGCATGGCTCATAGTTTCATTGAGTTAAACAAGGCTGTGGTCCATGTGATCAGTTTGGTTAGTTTTCTGTGATTATGGTTTTTCATTCTGTCTGCCCTCTGATGAATAAGGATAAGAGGCTTATGGAAGCTTCCTGATGGGAGAAACTGACTAAGGGGGAAACTGGGTCTTGTTCTGATGGGCGGGGCCATGTTCATTAAAAAGATTTAATCCAATTTTCTGTTGATAGGCAGGGCTATGTTCCCTCCCTGTTGTTCGACCTGAGCCCAACTATGGTGGAGGAAACGATATGCTCGTTTGTGTTGTGTTTTAGATTCCACCTGTAAGTGATATCACATGGTATTCATCTTTCCCTTTCTGACTTACTTCACTTAGCATGATAGTCTCTGTGTTGTTGCAGAATGCTGGTTTCATTCTCTTTATGGCTGAGCAGCATTCCACTGTCTACATGTACCACATCTTCTTTATCCGTTCATGTCAGTGAGCTTTTAGGTTCCTCCCACATCTTGGCTATTATTAATAGTGCTGCTATGAACATAGGGGTGCATGCATCTTCTTGAATTATATTCTTGTCCAGAATCCTTGTTTTTGAAAACCATATAGCAAAAGAGGAATCCCCTTGCTGGGCTGAAGGAGGGCTTCCTTATACTACCTAAACCCCCCAAAGTGGCTCTTAATCCTTTCCAGGAAGATAGAGTTGGGCCTAGACTTCTAATGTGTCCCTTGTGTTTGTTTTTCTTTTTGATTTGCTCTTCTCTTGAAATCTGTTGTTTGAAAGGGTTGTTTAAAGCTTTTAAAAACTCACTAGAAGCAAAGCAGAAAATGTGATAATGGATCATTAACCCAGAAGCATGTTTCTAACCGATGTTGACATTTATTCATGATGTTTTCTGTCTGTTACCGTTTACTGGAACTCCACCAGGGATTTATTCTCGTTGCATCAAAGCTCTTCCCTTCAGCCAGCTTTGGCTAGGCTATACTGCTGGTTTTATCTGTATTCAAACTTTTGATGTTTTGTTCATCATGGATTCTTTTTGCATTAATTGTGACCTTTCTAAAAACATTGCATAAAATTTCACTCATCTTGATTCCTGAGTTGTTGGAAATCCTGTGAATTTTGCCCTCAAGGAGAGTGCCTCACACCCATCACCCTAGATAACTAACAACCAAACCTCAAATCTTAATGACTTACAAGACCAAAAATATTTATTTCTTACTCATATTTCTCTGGGGTGACAGGTCAGCTGCAACTTTGATGGACCCAGCTAGGCTCTGCTCAGCTGGGCTCCACATGTCTTCTTTTTCCAGAAGTGTAAAAGGGAGTGGAAGAGTAAATTTTACATGTTTAGAGGAGTTTTCCTTCATCCCAAAGTCATGTCTTTGTTTTTTTATTTGGTTTTGCTTGTTTTGTTTTGTTTTTTAATGAGTAAATGTGTGTTCTAAGCTGAAAATCACATTTGTTTTTATTTGCCTTCAGAGTTCATATTTAAAATGTTTTTCTTTTATCCCAAATGATACCTCATCATAGAAGAAAATACAAATAAGGAAAAGTAAGAAATAAAAATCGTATCCATAATCCAAATATGTCAAGGTCATGTATTCTCTCACATGTACTGCCAGATTGTAAATGTATGTATAATCCTTATACCAGTAAAAATTTGACTTTACATCTGAATATCTACATGTAATCTCCTTTTGTGAGGGAGGTTGTGCCTCCCTTTCCTTTTTTTTTCTTTTAAAACTATTAATTTTGTAATGGGGTATAACCAGTTAACAATACTGTGATAATTTCAGGTGAACAACAAAGGGACTCAGCCATATGTATACATGTATTTACTCTCCCCCCAAACTTCCCTCCCATCCAGGCTGCCACATAACTGAGCAGAGTTCCATGAGCTATACAGTAGGTCCTTGTTGGTTATCCATTTTAAATATAGCAGCATGTACTACATGTGATCTCCTTTTTTAAAAATGTTATTTTACTGACTAACAAGCACATGGAAAGATGCTCAGCATCATCAATCACTAGGAAAATGCAAATCAGTGCCACAATATGATACCACTTCACACCAACTAGGAGGGCAAGAATATAAAACAATGGAAAATAACAAGTGTTGGTGAGGATATTAGGTAACTGGAACCTTACATGCTGTAGTTAGGAACATAAAATGGTGCAGCCACTGTGGAAAATAGTCTGGTGTTTCCTCAGTAAATTAAACCTAGAATTACCATATGACCCAGCCATCTCATGCCTAGGTATGTACCCAAAAGAACTGAAAACCAAGAGTCCAAACAAAAACTTGTACTCAACTCTTTGTTGTGGCATTATCCTTGGGAAATAATCGGATTATCCATTAACAGATGAATAGATAAATAAAATGAAATGTATCCATAATAAGAAATATGATTGGGTTATAAAAAGGAATGAAGCACTGATAAATGCTACCTGAACGAACTTTGAAAACACTGTGCTAAGTGAAAGGAGCTGGACACAAAAGGTCACATATGATTCCACTTATATGATATGTCCTAAATAGGCAAATCCACAGAGAGAGATCCAGGAGCTGGAGGGTGGAGGAGGAAAGAAAAATTGACTGTTAATGGGTATGGGTCTCCTTTCAGGTAACGAGTAGATAGAGGAGAGCTGGTTGTACAACACTATGAATGTATTAGATGCATGGGATCAAAATCAAGTTTTTGATGCAAATAAAAACAGGACTAGTTATTCTCTTTTATAGATAAAAATTGAAAGCAATTGGCAGCAAGACCCAGTGTGGACGCAATTAAAACTGACAGCACCTACAGGTAATTATGAGAAGTCTCTTAGACACACCATAGTGTTAGAGATTCAGATGCACTTTTAAAAGTGCAAAATGCCAGATGTTGTAACTATATGTCAAGTCCATTAACCCCATCCCTTCTGGATACTTGGTAGCTTTGGTTTCCTTTGTTTAGTTGCTCAGTGTTTGACAAAAAGTGCAACTTTCCCTTCTATGATAAATGGTTTAACTCTTACACACTTGAAGCAACAGGGGGCCTGTATTCATTCACTCTTTCATTCACCCTATATTTAGACATCATCTCCTAACTGACATTTGTAAGTCATTTAATGCTTACAGCCTCTTAGAAAATATGTATACTGTTAACTAGAAGTGGCAGCATGGCAAACAGAAAATGGGGACTCCAAGGACACTGATTTTGAGACCTGGCTCCACCAATCTGCTTACTTTTCTGGAATAAGTAACTGAGTCTCTTTGAACCTTAGCTTTCTTATCTGTAAAATGGACACTGCATATTGGACACTCAAGACAGATGAAGACAACATGAAAGGTAAAGAGTCCGAAAAGCTTGAGGTGAGGTTAAACTCATGATATTCTTCAGTGAGGTCAGCCCAGTTTCTTTTTTTTTTTAATCGTCATTTGATTCGCTGTGTTGGGTCTTAGAAGTGGCATGCTCAGTCTTCATTGCAGCATGTGAGATCTCGTTCCCCGACCAGGGATTAAACCCAGGTGTCCTGCTTTGGGAGCTCAGAGTCTTATCCACTGGACCACCAGGGAAATCCCCAGCCCAGGTTCTTAATGCTAGTTGTCCATTAGGATTACCTGAAAAAAATTTAAACTACCCACCTTTGTGATTCTGTTCATTAGTCTGGGGTGGGGCTCAGACATTGACATTCTAATGCCATGGTTCTCAGACTTTGAAAGTAAAAGTCATTCAGTCGTGTCTGACTCTTTGCAACCCCATGGACTGTACAGTCCATGAAATTCTCCAGACCAGAATACTGGAGTGGGTAGCCTTTCCCTTCTCCAGGGGATTGTCCCAGCTCAGGGATCAAACCCAGATCACCTGCATTGCAAGCAGATTCTTTACCAGCTAAGCCACAAGGGAAGCCCAAGAATACTGGAGTGGGTAGCCTATTCCTTCTCCAGCAGATCCTCCCGACCCAGGAATTGAACTAGGATCTCCTGCATTGGAGGCGGATTCTTTACCAACTGCGCTATCAGGGAGCCCTTTGCAAACATAAGAATCACCCAAAGAGTTTGGGAGAATACCCCCAGAGTTTCTGATTCCCTAGGTCTAGGACTGGGCTGAAAATTCACATTTCTAAGTTTCCCAGATGATGTGGTTACTGGGGACCTACCCACTTGGAGAAATCATTCAACGTGTATTTAGAAAGGATTAGAAAATGCCATAAGGGCATTTGAGTGTATAGATGTTTTTCTCTTACTAACCGAGGAACATAATATTTCATCACTCTGAAATTCCTCTTTATTTTATTAAGCATGTGCAGAGGATTCTCATAAAATATATGTGTTAAGAAATTGACACTAGAGATTGCTCCCCTAAGAGGGGAACTGATAAATGTATTTCTCACTGAATACATTTGGTACTGAATAAATTTTGCATCATATGCAATTGTTTACAAATGAATAAATTAATTAAAGTAAATCCAATAAAATCTTGGCTCAACTTAATGAGTAACAAAAATAATAAAGGAATCATGCTCCCTGGCCCTTACTACAAAGATTCAGTAAGCAAACTAGTGTGATACTGGCCCAAAACCAAACATATAGATCAATGGAATAGAATAAGAGGCCCAGAAATAAACTCATGTGCTTATGGTAAATTAGTCTATGACAAAGGAGGCAAGAATATAGAATGAAGAGACAGTCTCTTCAATAAGTGGTGCTGGGAAAACTAGACAGCTACAGGTAAAAGAATGAAATTAGAACTTTCTCTAACACTGTATACAAAAACAAATTCAAAATGGATTAAAACTCTAAATATGAGACGAGATACTATAAAATTCCTAGAGGAAAACATGGGCAGAACACTCTTTGACAGAAATCTCAGCAATATTTTTGTATCCCTGTCCTAAAGCAAAGGAAACAAAATAAAAAGCAAATAGAGCTTATTAAACTTAAAAGCCTTTGCACAGAAAGGAAGTCATAAACAAAATGAAATTATAACTTATAGACTAGAAGGAAATATTTGTAAATGATGTTACCAACAAAGGCTTACTTTCTAAAATGTACAAATGGCTCATACAGCTTAATATTTAAAAAAAATCAAAAAATGGACAGAAGATCTAAATAGACATTTCTCCAAAGAAGACATATAGGTGGCCACAGGCACAAGAAAAGATGGTCAATATCACTGATCATGAGAGAAATGCAAATCAAAACTAGAGTGAGATATCACCTCATACCAGACTGAGTGGCTGTCATTAAAGGTGAGAATAACATATTCACACCTCTATATATAAAATAGATAAACAAGGACCTACTGTATAGCACAGAGAATTACAGTCAATATCTTCAAGTAACCTATAATGGAAAATAACCTGAAAAAGGATATATATATCTCTCTGAATCACTTTGCTGTATGCTGCTACTGCTGCTAAGTCGCTTCAATCGTGTCCGACTCTATGCAACCTCATAGATGGAAGCCCACCAGGGTCCCTCGTCCCCGGGATTCTCCAGGCAAGAACACTGGAGTGGGTTGCCATTTCCTTCTCTAATGCATGAAGGTGAAAAGTGAAAGTGAAGTCGCTCAGTCATGTCAGACTCTTAGCGACCCCATGGACTGCAGCCCACCAGGCTCCTCCATCCATGGGACCCTCCAGGCAAGAGTACTGGAGTGGGGTGCCATTGCCTTCTCCCACTTTGCTGTATACCTGAAACTAATCCAATATTGTAAATTAACTATATTTTAATTTTTTAAATGGTTATTAAATCTAACCCTGAATATATTATATATGAGTATCATCTTCCCCATATTGGAATTCCCCAATATTCCTTGCATTGCACTAAAATTAAGCAATCATAAATAAGTTGGTTTTTTTTTTAAGGACAGAAGAATGATAGGAAGGAGAGGAGAGAGAAATGGAAAGGAAAGGAAAGAAACATGAGCAGGTATACTAAAGTTTGTGATTTGGGCTGAGTCAGCTTCATTTTTCAGGAGGAAAAAAATCACATCATAGAACTAAATAAATATCAGGATTAAAAGGTACAGAATAAATGCAATATAAGGAAAGGCATCAAGGATAAATTATCAGTTGATAACACTTTAAGATTCCCACACCACAAAGACTTAGGAGAAAAGAGAGAAGGAAAATATATCTATCTGCCTGTGAGAGCTGGATTGGATGGTGGATAAGAAAATAGGTAAAATATGTTTATTTTTAATCTTTACATGTTGTGTATATTGAAGGTTAGGTGGTTGTTGTTTAATCATTAAGTCATTTTTGCAACCCTATGGACTGCCAGACTCCTCAGTCCATGGGATATCCCAGGCAAGAATACTGGAGTGGGTTTCCATTTCCTTCTGTAGGGGATCTTCCCAACCCAAGGATAGAACCAGCGTCTCCTGCTTAGCAGGTGGATTCTTTACCACTGAGGCACCAGGGAAGCCCAAAGGAGAAACAGAGAAACATTTCAATTATAATATGTAATAGAAAGTGAATGACTTTTCACCGCGCAAGTTTAGGCTTTTGGCCTGAAGAGGGCGATGTGAAACTACAAATAGCATAATGGTGTCCTGGTTTTGCTTCTGATATTTCTGAACTAAGAAGCCATAAAAAAGCCTGGGACTGGGGAAAGGAGGGCTGTTGGCATCTGGACAAATAAGTCTTTGGAGCTAGCAACTGTCTCCAGAACTGCAGCTTGGAAACTGTTGAGCAGAACACCCAGCCACCGGTGCTCAGGCATGACTTTCTGCCCCTTTCCTTTGTGTTGTTCAGCCGCTCGCCGTGTCTGACTCTTTGCGACCCCATGGACTGCAGCACGCAGGCTTCCCTTTACAACCTAGCAATTAATATTATATCCTTATTGTTAGAAGCTTCCCATTCTTTTTACATGAAATGATTAGAATCTAGAATGTGTTCACTGTTTAATGAAAAACGGGTTTGTGTTAGTGAAGTCCTACCGCACAATCAGAAATCTGAAAAGTAGGAAATTTTTCAAAAGATAGGTTGTTCAAGTTTCTCAGAACTTTAGTAGTCTTTTGTTATTTTTAACATGAAAAAACAAATATGATTACTTATATTTTATGAGGTGTGATAGATATATTAGTTCCTCGTGTAAATTTCACTTGCTGCTGCTGCTAAGTCACTTCAGTTCGTGTCCGACTCTGTGTGACCCCATAGACGGAAGCCCACCAGGCTTAAGCTTACTTAAATTGAAAACGGGCCTACTTAACTAACCACCATGGCCTAGAGAGGTCCAGTTATGTTTTCACATACGGCATGTCCTGTGTGCATGGGGACTGTCTCCTATATTGCTTCACATTCTCCAGACAATTCAAGGAAGGGCAAAGACAAACGACTGATAAATGTGTAAACATGTTCATCCTTGCCAGTAATCAGGGAAATGCAAATTGAAATCAAAAGGAGATACCATTTTAGGCTCATTGTACAGGCAAAAATTTTAAAGCCAGATTTGAGTTTGTTGGAAAATGGGCACCTCCACATGCTGCTGGAAGAGTTTAAATTGGCACAACCACACTAGAGAGTATGTGTAATAAAGTTAATGATTCATATACCCTGAAGTTCAGTAATTTTGCTCCCCTTAAGTTGGAAACATGGCTGCACATTTAAACTCGTTATCCCAGTGGGCTATCACCCTTTAAGAAACTCTTGCACATGTGCATCTGGAAACAAATTCAAAAATATTCTTAGCAACATTGTTTATAACGGCAAAAGAATTGTCCAACAGCATGCATGTCCATTAGATGGAGTTCGGTTCAGTTCAGTTCAGTTCAGTCGCTCAGTCGTGTCCGACTCTGCAACCCCATGAACCGCCAGGCCTCCCTGTCCATCACCAACTCCGGAGTCCACCCAACCAAACCCATGTCTATCTAGTTGGTGATGCCATCCAACCATCTTATCCTCTGTCATCCCCTTCTCCTCCTGCCTTCAATCTTTCCCAGCATCAGGGTCTTTTCCAGTGAGTCAACTCTTCGCGTCATGTGGCCAAAGTATTGGAGTTTCAGCTTTAGCATCAGTCCTTCCAATGAACACCCAGGACTGATCTCCTTTAGGATGGACTGGTTGGATCTCCTTGTAGTCCAAGGGACTTTCAAGAGTCTTCTCCAACACCACAGTTCAAAAGCATCAATTCTTTGGTGCTCAGCTTTCTTTATAGTCCAACTCTCACATCCATACACGACCACTGGAAAAACCATAGCCTTGACTAGACAGACATTTGTTGGCAAAGTAATGTCCCTGCTTTTTAATATGCTGCCTAGGTTGGTCATAACTTCCCTTCCAAGGAGTAAGCGTCTTTTAATTTCATGGCTGCAGTCACCATCTGCAGTGATTTTGGAGCCCAGAAAAATAAAGTTTGATACTGTTTCCCCATCTATTTGCCATGAAGTGATGGGACCAGATGCCATGATCTTCGTTTTCTGAATGTTGGGCTTTAAGCCAACTTTTTCACTCTCCTCTTTCACTTTCATCAAGAGGCTCTTTAGTTCTTCACTTTCTGCCATAAGGGTGGTGTCATCTGTATATCTGAGGTTATTGATATTTTTCCTGGCAATCTTGATGCCAGCTTGTGCTTCCTCCAGCCCAGCGTTTCTCATGATGTACTCTGCACATAAGTTAAATAAGCAGGGTGATAATATACAGCCTTGACATACTCCTTTTCCTGTTTGGAACCATTCTGTTGTTCCATGTCCAGTTCTAACTGTTGCTTCCTGACCTGCATACAGGTTTCTCAAGAGGCAGGTCAGGTGGTCTGGTATTCGCATCTCTTTCAGAATTTTCCACAGTTTCATTGTGATCCACACAGTCAAAGGCTTTGGCATAGTCAATAAAGCAGAAGTAGGTGTTTTTCTGGGACTCTCTTGTTTCTTCAGTGACCCAGCGGATGTTGGCAATTTGATCCCTGGAGAACAGAGAAATAAATTATGATGTAGTCACTCAGAAAACTAATGAAACTGCACAAACTGCTGGGACCTGCAACAGCATGACTGCATTTCATAGACGTAACTGTGATAAGCAGTTGGCAGCACAGAGCACATGTGATAGAAATCTACATCACAACCCAGAGTCTAGTCATAGCTGCTCTCCCAGGCAAAGGGCTGTGCCCTAGATCTGGCCTGGCTTGAAATGTTGAATTTGTGCCCTGTGTTTAATTGGGACATCCCTCTTCTGCTCTGAGAAGTTGGCACTCGTGGTCTCAGATCTTTGGAGTCAGCTTGAGACTTAAACCATTCACTCCCTTGGTCCTCAGGCCATTGGGTTTGGACTAGAACCACACCATGATGTTCCTGGGTATCCAGCTTGCAGACAGAAGATCATGGGCCTTCTCAGCCTTCATATTCGCATGAGCTGATCCCTCATAATAGGTATCTTTTAATGCATATCCTTTGATCCTGCTTCTTTGGAAAACCCTAACTAATACAGGGATTAAGTATTTCAGAATCTGCCAGGTTTAGGCGTTCCTTCCCACACAAAGCCTGACTTGATTTCCATGTTTTTCAATTACAGTTAGATAGAAATTAAGGAACACAAAAGGCAGAGACTAACCCAAAGTCCTCAGCCTCCTTTTATTTCTTGAAACAAGAGCACCAAGAATCCTAGGTATTCCTGTCTCTTCCCCTCCCCTCTGTCTTCAGTGGTATATAGATGGCCAAGGGCTCAGAACTGGCTCCATTCACGTCTCTTTGGGGGCAGATGAAAGAGGAGCCATCTTCTACCTGCCCCTGAGCCACTGTCCACACAAGTGGGTGACCACTCAAAAGAGGGCAAAGTGTTTTGGGGGGAAGGAGGAGATGTTCAGACGTCCTTTTTGCTTTCTTCAGAGAAGACTTCATGAGCTAAATCGTGATAGCTAATTATCATTCCCCTGGGAGCACTGAAGGGAGGGTTATTTCTCCCTACTCTGTAATAAAAAGAAAGTAAACACAGACCTTCCAATAAAAGGGAGGTGGGGACCAACTGTTACCTGGGAATTAGAAGACTGTTGCATATTCTGTTCTAGTGCCACAAATATAGTGGTAACAGCTTCAGTTCAGTTCAGTTCAGTCACTCAGTTGTGTCCGACTCTTTGCGACCCCATGAATCACAGCACGCCAGGCCTCCCTGTCCATCACCATCTCCCGGAGTTCACTCAGACTCACGTCCATTGAGTCAGTGATGCCATCCAGCCATCTCATCTTCTGTCGTCCCCTTCTCCTCCTGCCCCCAATCCCTCCCAGCGTCAGAATCTTTTCCAATGAGTCAACTCTTCGCATGAGGTGGCCAAAGTACTAGAGTTTCAGCTTTAGCATCATTCCTTCCAAAGAAATCCCAAGGCTGATCTCCTTCAGAATGGACTGGTTGGATCTCCTTGCAGTCCAAGGGACCCTCAAGAGTCTTTTCCAACACCACAGTTCAAAAGCATCAATTCTTCGGCGCTCAGCCTTCTTCACAATCCAGCTCTCACATCCATACATGACCACTGGAAAAACCATAGCCTTGACTAGACGGACCTTAGTCGGCAAAGTAATGTCTCTACTTTTGAATAAATGCTGTCTAGATTGGTCATAACTTTTCTTCCAAGGAGTAAGCGTCTTTTAATTTCATGGCTGCAGTCACCATCTGCAGTGATTTTGGAGCCCGAAAAAATAAAGTCTGTTTCCACTGTTTCCCCATCTATTTCCCATGAAGTGACAGGACCGGATGCCATGATCTTCATTTTCTGAATGTTGAGCTTTAAACCAACGCTTTCACTCTCCTCTTTCACTTTCCTCAAGAGGCTTTTTAGTTCCTCATCACTCTCTGCCATAAGGGTGGTGTCATCTGCGTATCTGAGGTTATTGATATTTCTCCCGGCAATCTTGATTCCAGCTTGTGTTTCTTCCAGTCCAGCGTTTCTCATGATGTACTCTGCATAGAAGTTAAATAAGCAGGGTGACAATATACAGCCTTGATGCACTCCTTTTCCTATTTGGAACCAGTCTGTTGTTCCATGTCCAGTTCTAACTGTTGCTTCCTGACTGGTAACAGCTTAGTGGTTAAGTATTAGACTCTGGAACCAGACTTCCCTGGTTCTGATTCAAGTTTTGCTGCTTGCTAGCTATACATCATCCTTGGGAAACACTTGTCACTTTCTGTGTCTTAATGTTGTCATCTATAAAATGGGGCTGATACTGATAGCTCCAAACCCCTAGGACTGTGATGAGGATTAAATGAGTTATGCAGGTGAAGTGGTTGGAGCTGCACTGGTACACATCTAAATGAGTGTTCTTTGTTGTTAGTATTGTTGATGTTGTTCTGGGAAGGAAAATAAATACCTTTGTGGAATCTTAGGTAATAATCACAGTATTTGCAGTCTTCTTATTCCAAATTGTATGCTAGACCTCATGAAAGAGATGGAATAACATAGGAATTTCCAGCACTGGAGAAAGGCCAATAAGGGAGACATTTTGGCCAAAGAGCTTGTTGGGGGGCCCTGAGTCACCTCATGTGGGCAGTTTCTTGCTCTGCCTCTTTACCCTACTGTGACCTCTGGCACTAACCCACAGCTTATGGCTGTGCCCAAACTGGATTAACAAATGGATCTGGGAACCTCCTTTCCACCCAGATCACCTGCCTGGGTTTCCAGTAAGCCAGTGAGCCCAGTTTGAATTTGAAGAGTTCATTCCCAGGTGTACAGCTGGAGAGTCTGATGTTCCACCATGTATCTCTCACAGTAGATGCTCCTGCCATTCTGAACGCACTGAAATCTCTGTCTCTGATGAAATCATGTTCTCCTAAGCTGCACTCCTAGACTACAGAGCTCTAGAGTTTATGATGCCATTTCGAATACATTCTCTCTCTCATTCCAGCTCTTAAATTACACATTCATTCCACTGTTTCATTAGCAAGAAAACAAAAGATCAGAGAGGCCAAAGCAACAGAACTGGAACCCAAGCCCAGGTTTCCTCTAAACCAAGGCTCTTTCCATTACATCTCAGTCACCTCACTCTTAACAGATCTTACTCCAGAGACTTCACTTGAGGGTATCTCAGCTAACCACAGTCCTCTTACATGCGTTCTTAGTGTTACAGCGCTTTTATTTTCATTCATTATGCTTCTTTTGATAATTTAACCTTATCAAAATTAAAGAAGCATGATCCTCAAATACAAAGAATTTCCACTGAAGAGCAATACAATATCCAAATTATGCAGTCTGTCAAATGACATCATCATTCATTCATGATTTTCCACTAGACATATTGAGCATCTGCTATACGCCAGGAGCAGTAGTAAAGCAGGCTCCATCACCAGACAGATCAGAAGGGGATCAGAGAAACAGAAAAATAAGAACATAGAGTCGTAAGTGCTCTGCCGAAAGGAAGCATAAAGTGCTGGGCCAGGGTGGGGCTGGGAGGGCATGAGAAAGGGATTTAATGTGCCCCGGGAGAGGGTGTTCAGGGAACGTGCTTCCAGGATGACGGTCTAGGTAAGTTATAAATGCTGAGACACTAGGCAGGCAAAGGATGGGAGTGGGGCAGTTACAGTGTGCTCATGTGTGTAAAAGTGTGTGCATTCTATGGGGACTCACCAAGAACCCCTGAATTGGTATGAAGATTATTTTAGGCTGAAAACATTTGATATTCAATAAAGACAGAAAAAAGCCTTCTCGGAGCTTCACTTATCTGACTAAAAGCAGCAACTTTTGAGAAACGAGGCAACCATAAACCCCCTCTCCAGGGGGTTTCATGGCCATGAGGAAGCTGGAAAGACCACTCTCACCTGCCTAATCAAACATTACAGACTTTCTCATCTCTTGTTTGTGGCTCTAAAAATCCATTTGTCTTTGCTAAAGACATTTCTTTGTTCTTTCTAGAGGAGCCTGTTCTTCCCCCTTTTTTCCTCTATTAAATTAGGTATATAAACCTTTAACCATTTAGCAAGCTAGCTGTTTTTTTGTTAGCATTGGTATGCATACAAATACTTTTTTTCTATTGATCTGTCTCTTGTCAATTTAATTCACAGGCCCTAAAAAACTGCACCAAGGAGGGTAGAGAAAAGTCTTCCTTGCCAACAGCTCCAGGTAGAGGAATAGCCCTTGCAGAAGTGTGAGGGTGTGAGGGAGAAGCAGAGTGCACCCGAAGCACAGTGAGAGATGGAGTGCGGCTGAGGCAAGGGAGAGCGTGGGCACGGCAAGAAATGAAGCTGCGCTGCTGTGACAGTCAGCCATGAAGGCGCCGAGGACTTTCACAAATGTGCCTTAATCAAATAATAGGTAAGGGTCACCATTAGTACGTGAGGATTCTGAAAGGATGTCAGATATGGCCAAAGTCTATCTGCTATTCTGCATCAGACTGTATTTATAGACAGGGACCTATCTATAACTTTTATTATGATTAACCCCATCAGTAAAAAAGATTTGAGCATTCATCCTCAGTATCTGTTTATTTTTTAATAAAGTACATACCTATACTATAGTTTCATATGTCTTACTCCTGTAAGACTGTTTACAAAATATAGTATGTACAAAAAAGGAATTTTAAAAAGAATATGTATATTATAATGTCTTTCCAAACCCCATAATCTTAAACCTCTTGAGGCAAAAGTTCCTTTCTATTGGGAATGCCTACCTTCAGCATATGAAATGAGATATAGATCTAACGCTGAGTTCTTTCAAGGAAAATTCAGAAGATGAGGCAGGAAAAATTGTTCCGAAAAAAAGCCCCCAGGAGATAATAGTGACAGCAGTCTCTATTAGACTTTTAAGAGAATGGTTCTCTTAGAAACTGAATTGTTTCTTAGGAAACTTTTGACCATGTCAGAAGTTGACTTGTCTCCATATTCAGAGAGGACTGATGTTAGCATTCAGTGAACAGGTCCAAGGCTGGATGTCCAGATCAGTCTCCTATTAATCAAGAATTGTCCTACCAGGCATTCATATATGTGAAATATTAGTTTAAATTATATGAAACTTTAGTCTTACTCCAAGTTACTTGTTAAACACACAGTAGTTTTGATACATATTAGCATGCTAGTTTTTATTCTAACTTTCATGCATACCTTTGACTTGCATTCATTGACCTGTACATTTTTTTTTTCCCACAGCTTTATTGAGGTACAATTGACGTATAAAATTTGTATGGAATACGAATCCTGTATGGAATATCTTCTGGTCTTATTACTTCTCTCTTATCTAAATTTATCTGACTACTTCAAGCCTTCTACTGAGTTGGGTCTGAGTGTTTACATACTGAATTTTATATTACTTCATTACTTACTTCGTTTTTTTTGGGTCTTCATTTTGCAGGTAGGATATTATATTGATTGCATAAAGAGAAATATGAGTACAGGTAAATGTTATTTTCTATACATTTTCTTTTAGGATAGCAAGTTGGGTGTTACAATAACATTTATTATAAAACAGTGGTAGTTAGGGTAGTGAATATTCTTCATAATACTGTATTAGTGAATGCATGTCATTATACACTTGTCAAAACCCATAGAATATATGGCATAAAGAGTGAACCCTGATGTAAACTATGGATTTAGCTCATAATAATATATCAATTTTGACTCATCAGTGGTAACAAAGGTACCTCAAGAAAGCAAAATATTAATAAGGAAAATGTTAATAAAGGGGAAGTGTCGGGAGCAAGGGAGTATACCTGTGCTCTCTCTTCCCTGTAGCCCTAAAACTGCTCAAAAAATAAATTTTTTTAAATTTAAGGCAACACTGGTTCTGATTGGCTTGAGAGCTGCTGCTTTAAAGAAAGAACTACTACATAAAAATTTGATGTATATTAAAAAAAATAACATAGATGATAATTGTTTTCCAAACCTTCCACTTCCCTGGTATACTCACCAGGAACATTTCTGTATCTAAAATGAGGAATAACTGTGCAGACTTGTCTCTCTGTAGAAGAAGTGACAAAATTAGGCAGTTTTAAAATGTCTGCTGCCAAAGTATAATGGCAAGAAAAGGAGGAGTCTGTCATTCATTCCCTAAATTATAAGCATTCGAGATGCATGTATTTCTTGGACTAATTAAACTTTTTGTGAGTGTTTGCACTGCATACTAATCCATCTCTGATTCTGACAGCTGAATTGAAACTGCCATTTCTCGCCTAACTTTCTTTGGCTGTTTTCCTCTGAGTAATCATATCTTTTTTTATATATATATAAGTGATGGGTTTTAATACTTTCATCAGGATGGGCTCATTGACTATTCATATTCTGCTTATATTGTGCGGCAGCCACATGGGAAGTCGTAGTAGGATTTCAAAGCAGAAAATAGTAACTCTGATGAGAAGACTGTTATGTGTGGGTGTTTGGAAGTTATGAATATGAGATTAAACAAGCAAATTCTATTTTAATGATTTGTGCAAAATGGAAACGTGATTTTGAGCAGATGGTTAAAAATATTCTAAAGCACTTTTATTCAAAGAAAATTACAGATATTTAAAAACCCCGATTTATTTTAGCTTTAGTTTTCTTGAAAATTGGAGAAGAATTTTTTGGTGGGGAGGGGAGTTGAATTACACAAATGAACATTTTAGAAGAATCATTCATGTTATTGTTCTCTTTTGCTGCTTCTCTCCCTGTGGCTAATGTCTGTACCTCTTCTTTCCCATCCTTCCTCTCCTACCCTCTGTCCTTAGTATCTCCTGCACTGACCCCTCCGGGTGTCTAAACTCATCTTTATTGTAACATTCTGCCCTCATCCCTGCCAGGGAAAGTGCATCAGAATGAAATTGGCAAGATCTTTTGACAGCTTGTCTTTACCCCTCTGTTGCCAGGAAAGGGAAAATGGCTATTTATATGGTCCATTTCCACAAGCTGCTGTTAAATTATGGGCCAAGTTCTTTTACTACAGTGATTAATATTTCTTGATTGACTACCTGGCAGACTGCACGGGGCTAATCCAACCTAGGAGCAACTGGGATTTCCCTAGACCTGGGCAGGGTTCAATAGAGCCTTCACTTGGATATTCGGAAGTGGGTTTTTATTATCGAATTTTGTTTACACTAATTGCAGGCTGATAGTATTGGGTTGAATCATATGGCATTGCTATCTATTATATCAAAAATGGTCAAATATCAGCATTGTCGTATGGTTCAACTTCATAGACAATAATTATGTGTTGATTAGAACTGAATAGACTATCAAATCATTCTATAAAAGATGTAAGGTAGTGTACTGGAAATACAGACACACCGTAAACCAGTAAACTACAAAACAAACCCATTAAGAATAAAGAAATTCTCAACTAACATAGGAAGTTTAGGCAAGGAGGTAAATAAGAGACAAACACCCTATAAGTTCCTCCGCAATTGCAACGGTTTTGCTGTACACTTGGAAGTTAACCTTTTGCACCAAAACCGTAACAGCAATGACAAGAACATCCAACATTTGTGTATTATGTGCCTGGCTTGGTGTATGTTTTATATACAGTGTGCATTTAAGCCCTACCACAAAGTTATCAGGGAAATTATTATCCTCCTCTTATAAATGAAAAAAGTTAAACTTTATTATCTTGAAGGTGAAAACAGTCCAGTTTCTTAGAGATACATTAAATTGAAAAAAAAAAGTCTTAACCATATTATCAGTCTCACTTGAGTAAATGTGGCAAATCTTTTATAGGGATACACTTTTAATAGTCCTTGGGCCAAGATTCTCAAGCAATAAGAATCACCGGGAGACTTTCCCCTAACCCAAAATTTGGACCCGTGGACTATAGTCCACCAAGCTCCTCCGTCCATAGGATTCTCCAGGCAAGAATACTGGAGTGGGTTGCCATTTCCTTCTCCAGGGGATCTTCCCAACCCAGGGACAGAACCCAGGTCTCCCACATTGCAGACAGACGCTTTAACCTCTGCACCACCAGGGAAGCCCTTAAATACAAGAATCCAAGTACTAACATCAAAGATTTCAAGGGTGGAAAAGAAGCCAGGTTGAAAGAAGAAGGGGGAGGAGGCGGGAGAGGGGGGGTGAAAGGGGTGGCCTTACAGACGTCTCCTGCCACCTACAGATACCCTAGTGGCAAATAATTTCAGTCATTTAAAAGTTAAAAACAAACACAGTAAGGAGTCAATACCAAATTCACATAATTTTTTTTTTTAATCGTTTTAGTGTCTAAGAATTTCACATCTAAGGTAGACCAGTCTGCTACCACTCTTTACATCAGGGATACAGTCTCCTCTGCCCGCTGGGATGAAAAAGCTGATGAAGCCCTGCCAGTATTCTAGGTTATATTACTGGATCCAGCTAGAGTATCAGAACACCAATTGTTGTGCATCCATAGCTTGTATTGTCTTGACTCTGTGGACACCCCTCTTGGCATCTCAAATTCTTGCAGCGTAGCTTTCCGAAGATTACATTTTGGTATTGTGTCCTGGGGCAGAGTTTTATAAAGTAAGATCTTACCATTGAGCACCTATAACAGAATCACCTTGGGGGTCTGTTTAGAACTCATGCACATGGGAGCTCTTCTATACTTAAAGCCACACTTCTCGACTTCAGTGTGCATACAAATCACCTGTGCATATTTAACCTTGTTAAAATAAGGTTCTACTGGAGTGAGGCCTGAGATCCTGCACTTCGCATAAACTCCTAAGCATGTCAGTAATGCTGCCATGAAGACCACCCTTGGAGGAGCAAAGACAAATAGGGTCCAAAGCTGTAAGGCCACCCCTTTCGCACCCCCCTCTCCCGCCTCCTCCCTCTTCTTCTTTCAACCTGGCTTCTTTTCCACCCTTGAAATCTTTGATGTTAGTACTTGGATTCTTATATTTTAGGGCTTCCCTGGTGGTGCAGAGGTTAAAGCGTCTGCCTGCAATGTGGGAGACCTGGGTTCTATCCCTGGGTTGGGAAGATCCCCTGGAGAAGGAAATGGCAACCCACTCCAGTATTCTTGCCTGGAGAATCCCATGGACGGAGGAGCTTGGTGGACTATAGTCCACAGGCCGCAAAGAGTCAGACGCGACTGAGCAACTTCACTTTCACTTTCAGGACAAAGTGATGCTGCAGTAAAGTGCATGGTGTATTTTGTGGCTGCAAGGAATCAGGTACATTCTCCTACCTACTTCCAGGGTTTCTGATCAAATAGTGAATTAACTTCTGGAAATTTGGAGTGGTCCTAAAATGAAAATATTAGATAACAGAGTGGCTTAATTTGTAGTGTGGATCCCACTTTCAGGCACCCCAGAAATGTGACAGGGGAAGGATAGGTTTTAGGGGCAAAGTGCAGCCATCTCTATTGCACAGCTAAGAAAACAGGTATCACAAGGGGGAGCAAAGTCACAGAATTAGAGTCACAGTTGACTGTCTCCCAATTTGACTGACCCTAGCTTTCTGGATTTCGTGTCGTAGGCATTCTCAGGATAAGGTTTGTGAGCCAAAATATGGGAAAGTTGAGGAGAACTTGAAGAGATTGAGAAGTGACTTGTGAATCACTCTGAATGGCTGGATCAGAAGAGATCCACCAAGGGAAAACCAGCAGTCAGTCATACACAGGTCACTATACGTGAACCTCCTTCACAAGTGTATAGTAGTGTTAGTCGCTCAGTCATTTCTGACTCTTTGCAATCCCATGGACTGTAGCCCGCCAGGCTCCTCCGTCCATGGGATTCTCCAGGCTAGAATACTGGAGTGAATTGCCATTCCCTTCTCCAGAGGATCTTCCTGACCCAGGGATCAAACCCGGGACTCCTGGGTTGCAGGCAGATTCTTTACCATTTGAGCTACAGGGAAGACCCCATCACAAGTGTATAGGAACTGTAAGTGCATAGGCAGAAGAATGACAAACTAGGAGAACTCACTTTAGAGGAAAGTAGATATGGGCTGGAATTCTGGCCTTTGCAGTTATTGGACTAACCAGATCCTCTCTGTAAAACGAGGACAATAGTAATCACCTTGTAAGCTTCTTATAAGAATGTATGCAAAATGGTTTGTGTTTGTGACCCTACCTTCTACAGCAATAAAATGGGGCCTTACTAATATTAAGACATTGACATTCAAAAAAAAAAGTTTATTGACAGTTTATTGGGTACCATGATAAACTCAAAGATGATTAAGATACTGTCTCCAATGTTTAAATTGCTTTCTGTCAGATTACAACTGAGATAACAAAGATAACTAATACTCACTGGGTAGGTACAAAGGTCTGGAGTACTTAGTAGTACTTTTTAAGGAATATCTCAATAAGTGCTTATAACAGTCCCAGGAATGAGGCATTTACCCATTTTTCAGATGAGGAGACTGAGGCCTCAAGAGATGCAGTAATTTTTATCAGCTCCCTTGGGAAGCAGCAGAGCCAGGATTCACCTCTGTGTACCCTGTCTTTGGGGCTTGTAACCACCTATGGAAAAGCAAGAGAGATCCAGAATAACATCTATTTCTGCTTTATTGACTATACCAAAGCCTTTGACTGTGGATCACAATAAACTGTGGAAAATTCTGAGAGAGATGCGAATACCAGACCACCTGACCTGCCTCTTGAGAAATCTGTATGCAGGCCAGGAAGCAACAGTTAGAACTGGACATGGAACAACAGACTGGTTCCAAATAGGAAACGGAGTACATCAAGACTATATATTGTCACCCTGCTTATTTAACTTATATGCAGAGTACATCATGAGAAACGCTGGACTGGAAGAAACACAAGCTGGAATCAAGATTGCCGGGAGAAATATCAATAACCTCAGATATGCAGATGATACCACCCTTATGGCAGAAAGTGAAGAGGAACTAAAAAGCCTCTTGATGAAAGAAAAAGAGGAGAGTGAAAAAGTTGGCTTAAAGCTCAACATTCAGGAAATGAAGATCATGGCATCCGGTCCCATCACTTCATGGGAAATAGATGGGGAAACAGTGTCAGACTTTTTTTGGGCCCCCAAATCACTGCAGATGGTGACTGCAGCCGTGAAATTAAAAGACGCTTACTCCTTGGAAGAAAAGTTATGACCAACCTAGATAGCATATTCAAAAGCAGAGACATTACTTTGCCGACTAAGGTCCGTCTAGTCAAGGCTATGGTTTTTCCTGTGGTCATGTATGGATGTGAGAGTTGGACTGTGAAGAAGGCTGAGCGCCGAAGAATTGATGCTTTTGAACTGTGGTGTTGGAGAAGACTCTTGAGAGTCCCTTGGACTGCAAGGAGATCCAACCAGTCCATTCTGAAGGAGATCAACCCTGGGATTTCTTTGGGAGGAATGATGCTAAAGCTGAAACTCCAGTACTTTGGCCACCTCATGTGAAGAGTTGACTCATTGGAAAATACTTTAATGCTGGAGGGATTGGGGGCAGGAGGAGAAGGGGACGACAGAGGATGAGATGGCTGGATGGCATCACTGACTCGATGGATGCGAGTCTGAGTGAACTCCGTGAGTTGGTGATGGACAGGGAGGCCTGGCGTGCTGCGATTCATGGGGTTGCAGAGTTGGACACGATTGAGCGACTGAACTGAACTGAAAGGTTACAAGGTCTAGACTCAGCCAACAGTTCATTTCCAGTGGCTGCACTCTCTGCTGCTGTGTTATATTTCCCAGGTGCAAATATGAAATAAATCTCAGTGGCACCATGGATGAATGATATGAATACATTTTGATTTGACTACAGTTACTGCCAAAGTAACAGAAATCTGTATGCAGGTTAAGAAGCAACAGTTAGAACTGGACATGAAACAATGGACTGGTTCCGAATCAGGAAAGGAGTACGTCAAGGCTGTAAATTGTCACCCTGCTTATTTAACTTACATACAGAGTACATCATGTGAAATGCCAGGCTGGAGGAAGCACAAGCTGGGATCAAGATTGCCGGGAGAAATATCAATAACCTCAGATGTGCAGATGACACCACACTTATGGCAGAAAGTGAAGAAGAACTAAAGAACCTCTTAATGAAAGTGAAAGAGGTAAGTGAAAAAGTTGGCTTAAAACTCAATATTTGGAAAATGAAGTTCATGGCATCTGTCCCATCACTTCATGGCAAATAGGTGGGGAAACAACGGAAACAGTGAGAGACTTTATTTTTCTGGCCTCCAAAATCACTGCAGATGGCGACTGCAGCCATCAAAAAGATGCTTGCTCCTTGGAAGTAAAGCAATGACCAACCTAGACAGCATATTAAAAAGCAGAGTCATTACTTTGCCAACAAAGGTCCATCTAGTCAAAGATATGGTTTTTCCAGTGGTCATGTATGGATGTGAGAGTTGGACTATAAAGAAAGCTGAGTGCTGAAGAATTGATGCTTTTGAAGTGTGGTGTTGGAGAAGACTCTTGAGCGTCCCTTGGACAGTAGGGAGATCCAACCCGTCCATCCTAAAGGAGACCAATCCTGAGTATTCATTGGCAGGACTAATGCTGCCACCTGATGGTGGCAATACTTTGGCCACCTGATGTGAAGAGCTGACTCATTTGAAAAGACCCTGAAGCTGGGAAAGATTGAAGGTGGGAGAAGGGGATGACAGAGGATGAGGTGGTTGGATGGCATGACTGACTGAATGCACATGAGTTTGAGTAAGCTCCAGGAGTTGGTGATGGACAGGGAAGCCTTGACATGCTGCAGTCCATGGGGTCGCAAAGAGTCGGACACAAGCGAGCAACTGAACTGAACTGACTGCCAAAGTACACTTCTTGCCTCTGGTCTCTCTACCCTCCTGGCCAAATGATCCTTCCACGCTGCCAACAGTTATCCTTATAAAACATGTATGTGATCGTGACAGTCCTCTGCTTAAAAGGCTCACTGCTGTCTGCAGAACTGTGTTCAACAGCTCAGCACAGGAGGCCTCTCCCATTTGGCCCTGACCTTCCTTCTCAGCCTCTGCTTTGGATATCTGGCTCTTCACCCAACACTCTTACATAAAACATCCCCGCATGAAACTAGGGCAGTCAGGGATTCCTGTGTCGCAAAATGGAAAGAAAAGAATTTTTTCACTTTTTCCTTACATTCTATTCTGTTGTTATAATGTAAAAAGATTTGCCTAAAAATTAAATTTAAAAAAGCTATATAACTAAAAACAATATGCACGCACTCACTTGAAACACATGTATGTTTTACTTTTTTTTTTTTTTTTAAATAATTTTCACCTACTGTCAAAGATCTGGTATTTCAGAGGAGGGCATCCTGTAACTCATTTGCAATTCCCCCAGAGTAGGATTTTCCTTCTCCCTGAAAGGCAACACTTACTCCAAGGTGGCAAATTACTTACTTCAGTTCAGTTCAGTTCAGTCGCTCAGTCGTGTCCGACTCTTTGTGACCCCATGAATCGCAGTCCTTTAAATCCAGTTCAAATATCTCTTCTCTGGGAAGACTTTCTCCCCCAGCCTTTTATTCGGTGCATTTTTCTTTCCTCAAGGCTCCCAAAGAGGGAGTAGCTCTCTTACAGCTCTACAGTACTGCCCGTAATTACTTATTTATACAACAATAGATCTTGAGACCCTTTAGGGCAGAATTCTCTTGAGTCCCTAGTTCATATTTGGTGGTTGGCCTACAGTAAGAAATCTTATCACTGGATACAAGAATGAATAAAGTCTCAAAGTCCCTACTCTGTTTAGATCTAGCACCATTTGATACGGACACGCCTTTGGACAAATCACTTTGATAAATCAGGCCAATAATATTGGAGAAGGACAGTGTGCGTGAGTGCTCAGTCATACCGAACTCTTTTCCATGCTGTTGACTGTAGCCCGCCAGGCTCCTCTGTCCATGAAATTTTCGAGGCAGGAATACTGGAGTGGGTTGTCATTTCCTCCTCCAGATCTTCCCCACTCAGGGATCGAACCCGCATCTCCTGCACAGGCAGGCGGATTCTTTACCACTGAGCCCCTGGGAAGTGGAGAAGGTCCCAAACGCTAAATGTGTCCGCCCAAACCCAGAGATATCTTAAGTACTACCTGTTTCCCCACCACGCCTTTCCCACCATGCTGACATTCTCTAGCTACTTTTAGGATGGGGCGAATACGGTGCTCAAGATGGATATTTTTCTCTGCCTGATCGAATAGCTTAGCTTTTTTTACATTTTTATTCTTAACATCCAAGACAATTCAGACTCCAGTGTTTCTACTGGGGTTGGGAGTAACATCCTATTCTTTCATGGAGACATCCAAAGTCTGATTTTCCCCACTGGACTCAAAAGAGCCCCACCACAGCGCTCACACAGATTCGAAGACTGCCCACCGGTCGGGTGGGGTTCTCCAGCGGCTGGGGCAACGCAAGCCGGGGAGGCGCTGGGGGCGTCGCCCACGGCCGCCGGGCTCGGCACGCAGGGTCGGGCTGCGGTTGGCCACAAGAGGCATCCATCTTCCTGGAGAAGCGCCGCGCTTGCTTACCGCGCCGGTGGGGAGGAGCGGGGCGAGGGTGGAGAAGAGAGGTCGATCGGGTCCCTCCCGCGAGCCCTGCCCCGCCTCGCCGAGCCCGGCGCGGCCGCCCGGGCCGGTGCCGCCCGCAGCTCACTCCCCAGGCGCCGGGGAGCCGCGGGCCGTGAGCGCGCCTGCAACTTTGCGGCCGCCAGGGGCGCGGCTCCTCCAGGGGCGCGTGCGGGTGTGCCGGTAGCCGGCGGCCTCCTGGGGGCAGCAGCGGCAAGGGGGACCGGGAGAAAGAGGCCGTCTCGGCGCACGGTGGCCCAGGAGGCGGAGGCCCCGCGAGGCGCCGGCGGTGGAAACCTAAACTCCGCCGGGGCTGCGCCCAGGACGCGTTCTTACAGCGCGTTAGCCGCCCTCGCGGCGGCCGCCCGGGACTCGTTTTAGGATCGCGATTCCTCTACCCTGCCCGGGGCAGTAGCAGCCGTGTGTGCCGACGGAGGAGCGGCAGCAGCATCCCCAGCCCGGGCGGGACCCCTGAGCGCCGGAGCGGGCGGCTGAGCAGGAAGGGAGGGTCGCGGCGCCCGCCCTCCCCGGCTGGCCCTGCCCCACGCTCCCCGTGCGGGTGGCTAACAATGGTGCGGAGCGCCGGCGCGATCCCCGCGTCCGCCCAGCGGCTGTAGAGGAAGTGGCCGGGCTCCGGGTGGGGTGGGCAGGGAGACGCCCCCCGCCACTCGCCTGCTGGAGTTCGCCGGCTCGCCGGGCCTCTCCGGCCCCCTCCGGCCCCGAGCCCTGGGCGCGCTCCGCATCGCCGACGGCAGCTCGATCCCGAGAGTATGGTGCCAGCGCCCGGGTTAATCTAGTCCTCGGCTCGCTCCTTTTTTTTCCCCTCCTCCTCCTCCTCCTCCTCCTCCTCCTCCTCTCCCTCCCGTCGGTGCTGCTTCTGGGTTCCCGGCATTTGGGAGTACAACTCTCTGCTTCTCCGAGGAGACTGACTGGTCGGTGACCCCTCACAGAACTTGCCCATTGAAAGCAAACCCAGAACAGCTGGATAATGTCCACTCCGAGCAGATTCAAAAAGGACAAAGAGATCATCGCCGAGTATGAAAGTCAAGTCAAAGGTACGGATGGGAGCGGCTGCCTTGCTCCTTTTGTGTGCTTTCTTGTCATTGTGCTCCGGGAGTTGCGTTTCTAACTTGGGGGTCTGCGTTGGAGGAAGGTGGTGAGAGACAACTGGAGCGCCTGGTTGAGCCATCCGGGGCTTCGTGCAAGCCAGTCTCAGTCCCAGTCCCGTCAGGTCCACGGGGAGCTGGAAACCGGGTGGCTCTCCCCCGCTGCCCGCTCGCCACCTCCAGTAGGGGAGAACTGGGTTTAAATTAACCACCTTCAGCGGCAGCTTACATAGGAGGTAGGCAGCAGCAGAGGTTCCCCCCCCCCCCCCCCAGTTATCATCACCGGCATCTTTTTTTATTTTATGTTTTTTAGAATATACTATTGTCACAGCCATTGATACACTGTCATGTAATTTTTTTTTTCTTTTAAAGAGTCATTTTTCTGAAGTCTGGACCCGAAGTGGTCTAGAGCTTCCTTGAGTGCAGGAAACTGGCGAAATTTGCACTAATCACTAATTTATCAGGGCGAGTCCCCCTTCTATAAAACAGCTAGCTCCCTAAGAGCCTGGCAGTTAAACCAAGAAAGGACTAGTGGAATCTGACTCTTCCTCTATAATGGGCCGGAATTCAGTGCCATCTTTCACACTCACACGGGAATATTGCTTTATCATTTGCTGGAGGCCACTTGCATGTAAAATGAAGGTTTGACTGTTTGAGTAGTAGTTTGACCATTTATGTGGTCGCCTAATGAAGGAATCTAGTTATGGCTGATTATGGCAATTTTACTTAATGTGTCTTGCGGTTTAAAATATATTTTTTCTCCCTGGTACAAGTATTTTGTGTTGCTGTTGAAGTGTTTAATAAATATATATTTGTTGTTTATTTTTTCCTCTTCCTCTCTCTATCACTGGTAGCTTTTCCTCTATCACTGGTAGCATTGAGACAATGGATGGAGTGTTGAGATTACTGCTGTTCTTTGGAATAGTCAATGCAAAGTTGATAAAAATTGCTTTGTAAACACCTGTGTTTGTACAGACACAATCTTATGAAAGGGCTGCAGAGAAAGGCATTCCTGTACTTGTCTTTGGAAAGGCAGGAACAACCTGGGAGTTCTTTTGTGTGGCCAAGTTGTGAAAATGCCTGGAGTCCAGTGAAAGGACCTGAATAGGGAAACCCTCTGTCAATTAGTGAGAATCTGGACCAACTTATGACTAGAGGCAAACACGATATGCAAGCCCAGGGACTTATATTTCCTTTAGGTTGACTCTAGTAATGAAGTTAAGATGAACACTCTTCAGGAAACACAGATTTTTATCTGCTTGCAGTTAAGATAATATATGATTGTAGGAACTGGTTACATTGACATAGAAGTTATTTTAGCAGAGAAGTAATTATTTGCTTAGAGACAGATTAACTTTCTAATGAGCATAACCTTTCTTTTCTTAACAAATCCAGCAGCCTTTCCCAGGTAGAACTCCTGTTCACAATCACCATTTCTCTGTGCAGTTTTTCCACATGGCTCTTTGTGGCAAGTCTTCAAGGGGTGGCAGTCTGGATTTTGTGCTATCTGCAGCGCTGACTGGCAGCATGTACTTCCAAGAATTGGTTTCTTTATTTCTGCTCTAAGGTTGTTTGTTCATGATCAAGTCCTTATGTGAAAAATATTCTCATGATTAATGAATTCTATAGTTACGCGGTACTTTGAGAGTTTAGGCCCTCAACATTGGTTTAAAAATAAATAAAACAGGATGTGTTGCTTTGTTTAAAATGTGTCCATCAAATAAGGAAAAGTTATGAACATGGTGAAAATTATTTTTGGAACAAATTCCAACCCATAAAAAGTGATCTCTCTATTCCCTTCACCCTTCCTCACTCACCTGTGAGTCCCCAGGCAGCTTTATGACTGTTTACTACACCTGAACTACCTTTCTCATCAGGGCCTGTGTCCAGAGTTCATCTGCTTCCTCTGCAATACTTACACGTCCTGTGTCTAACCCAGATCCTTACTGTCGTCGTTCAGTCGCTAAGTCATAGCCAGCTCTTTATGACCCCATGGGCTGAACTGTTATCTTCCCCTTTTCACACACCATTCTCAGGACAACTGCACTTCTTATGATAACTGGGTCTAAGATACCCAGGGGGACGCCGCAAAGCTTCTCACCACCTAGCCGCAGAAGTTCCAGAATCACTTTTGCTATATTCTGTTGATTGTTGTTGTTCAGGTGCCAAGTTGTTTCCCACCCGTGGACTGCAGCACACCTGGCTCCTCTGTCCTTAACTATCTCCCAGAGTTTGCTCAAATTCCTGTCCATTGAGTTGGTGATGTAATCTAACCATGTCATCCTCTGCCGCCCCCTTCTCCTTTTGCAGTCAACCTTTCCCAACATCAGAGTCTTTTCCAATTAGTCAGCTCTTTGCATCATGTGGCAAAAGTGTTGAAGCTTCAGCTACAGTCTGTCCAGTGAATATTCAGGGTTTCCTTTAGGACTGACTGGTTTGATCTCGTTTCCCCTGATACCAGCTCCTTATATCCGTATGTAAATATGGGAATAGGGAAATACGATGGAATTGGACCATACGCACTTTGAATGGCACAAATTCGCCTGAACTTACTAGGCAACATCAAGAGGACAGTGACAGAGAAATGAGAGTTAAATAGTGCCTGAGGCCTGCCGTCTGTGAAGTGAGAATAGGTCCCTCATTAAATAGTTTCAGAGGTAGGATCCTGGTTTTCTGTTTCTTTTCCTGAGCCCCCCTTTAAGGTTGAGTGTCTCACCCTGGCAGAATGCTAGTCCACTAGTTAAAGATAGGTGGTTTTGGAACAGCCAACTCTTTCAGTTCTAGCAGGTATTTCATCTGATGGTAAACAAAAGAAAGATGGCTCATTCTATCGCTGGAGGAAAATCTAGCTGTATTGGATTTATTAAGAGAAGACTCTTAACAGGTCTCTTCCAAATTAATAAAGCCACATATATTGAACTCTCTGGATGACTTACATGTATGGGAGAGTCACCTTTGCTTTAACTTTTTTCCTAATAAATTCATATCTGAGTTCTCAGGGAATTAAAAGTGTAATACTCAGGTAGAGCGGTAGTAAAGAATCCACCTGCCAATGCTGAAAACACAGAAGAGGTGGGTTCAATCCCTGGGTCAGGAAGATCCCCTGGAGTAGGAGGTGGCAACCCGCTCCAGTATTCTTGCCTGGAAAATTCTACGGCAGAGGAACCTGGTGGGCTGTCAGACATGACTGAGCACTTATATTCATTCACATAGAGAATACAGAAAAAATAATAAAATCATGTTCAGAAAAGTAGAGCACAGGATTGTAAGAGGGAGAAAAATCGGAGATTATGACTAGTTAAAGGAATAGATGGGTTTAAATCAAGGACCAAAGGCCCCCAAGCAATAATTTAAAAGGCATGTGTTAGGAGGAGAAGGATTCTTTCATGCATGTTGGTCAATTTCCCAAAGATTTAGAATGCAGAGAAATTAATCTCTTGTTTGTGTGGGGCCTTAAAAAGCAAGCTTGTCTGGAAAAGTATATGAAACTCAAACCAGTCGACTACACTACTTTTAGCATCTCTGGCAAAAAACTTAAGCAGTGGAAAAGATCATAGCAAGTGGCTAGCAGAAGTTTTGAAGATTATCTGTGGATTTCAGAGATCTAGTAATTTTTGAATTCTGCAGCAGAAATATTATAGAGTCCATATAAAAAATATGAGTTCACCTACGGGAGTCAGAAGAATCAAAAGACACATTTTATGAGGTGAAACTCGTGGATGGGAAGTTGTGTTTGTTTTTAATAATGCGTGTTGTTGGTTGCTAAGAATTGACAGCTATTATTTGCAGTATTTTCCAAGGGATAATCTCGTACTCTCATCTACATGCCATATGTGCAGGAAGTGCCAAGAAAATCTGTTGTTCTTTAACCACCCTGCTGCCTGAACTACAAATAGTACATTTTGGTGGCAGATGGAGCATAAGAAATTGCCAATTCAATTTGATAGGACCTCACATCATGTGATAGGTTTCAGTGGGGAAATTAAAAGTGGTTCTGTCACTCATACGGAACCTGTGTCTACGTCTAATGTTCTTCCATTTAGCTTGCAATAGAAAATGACAGTTTAAATTGTGAATTAAAATTTTATAGTTGGGAAGGACTTTAAACATTTCCTGTCCAGCCTGCTTATACAGTATAAGGAGGCATAATGTCAGTTGCACAATTAACTCTAATATATGTGGGACTGGAACCCAGGTCCTCTGCTTTTCAGTTCCAAACCAAACCAAGTTTTGGTTTGCTTTTAGATTCCTTGCAAAGTAGAGTAGGAGATAGAACACTTACCTATTTAGACTTTACATCCATTGAAGAAATCATACCTAGGTGAAAGAGAGAACAACTCTTATCTATTAACAGGAGGAGTTAATTAAAGTGTTTAACAGCAGCTAAAAAAATTTTTTTTTCACCAAGATCATTTCAAGAAACTACAGTGCCCAGGCAGTAGCTTCACATCATGCCTTTGAGATCAAGGGGAAAAAATAAGTGAATATGTACAAATGTAACACATTTGCAGCCATTATAATAAGACCTCTTAGACTGTCCAGAAAATCTGATTAGTTTCATGAATTTGAAAATATCTTAAGGAATAGTTCTGGAGAAATTTTTAAGCAAAGCATGTTCTTCTGAAATACAGTGAGGGTTGGCATATGCTATGGGATGATAAATCTGAGCTCTAACCATTTATATTGGTTTCTTACTCCAAGCTGAGATAAATAGGTCAGGAACCCCTACATCCTCAGCTCTGGTCCAATTGAGAGTCTACTTTGTGGATTGATCAGACCCTTTTTTATGCTACTTGTTTTTATTTCAAATTATACCACTGAGAATTAAGATTAAAAAGAACAAAAGCCAAGTAAACTGTATGTCTGATTGCTCAGTCTCTTTTTGTTTTAGTGGTTTGAAGTCAGAAACTGATATTAGAGACAGTTCCTTGAAGACATTTTTAGTTACTTGAAGGTGTTTTTATTTGTTGGGCCCAAGTTACCTTCTAGTTTACTAACAGCATATTTGTGCTCACCTGCTGATATCTCAGGATGGGAAGAAACAGAACATACGAAGAGCAGAAACTTTGGTGTTAGCCACTCAGCCCTGCTACTAATGATATATTTGACCACTGTTAGTCAATTTCTTCATCTGTAGAATGGGAATAATATTGATAGTATACTTACTTCCTTACCTTCGTGAGGCTTCTGTGAAGAAAGGCTTTATTACAGGCTTGGCCCTAATGAATAGTCTTTCAAAATTAGGCTTTGTTATCTGTTTCATTTTTATTTTCTTTAGTTTAAACTGCTTCTTTTTACATTCTGAGTTGGATAAGCTTTTTGAAATTCAAATACATAATCACCAATCTGCTGCCTAAATAGATCCCAAAGTGGGCGATTATAAGCCATTCTAATAAAGTGCTCTATACACAGAATAGAGTGAGTTTCATGGTGAAATTAAAAAGGGATATGTAATAGGCAAACCAGAGGGATGCCCAGCTCCTTCTAAGGTGGATTTTGTGTGTGTGTGTGTGTGTGTGTGTGTGTGTGTGTGTCATTGCTTTTTATCCAAGTATATATAACAGAGCCGAGAAGCACATTTCCTAGGCTGCCATATGTTTGCTTACAACTTTTGTTTAAAATGTTCTCTTCCTTTAATGATACCAAATGAGCTTCCCTGTTTACTCAAGCAGTAAAGAATCCTCCTGGAATGCAGGAGACACGGGAGAGGTGGGTTCGATCCCTGGGTCGGGAAGATCCCCTGGAGGAGGAAATGGCAACCCACTCCAGTACTTTTGCCTGGGAAATCCCATGGACAAAGGACGCTGGTGGGCTACCATCCATTGGGTCACAGAGTCCCACATGACTGAGCTTGCACACAGCTTAATGATGCCAAATGGAAAATGAGAACTGTAGTCCTGTGACAAGAAGGATTCTTATAATGTCCAATAAAGTCTCTGACTTAATTTCATAGCAAAATATTTTGTTTTAAAGTCATTATAGAGGGTCTTCCCTGGTTATCCAGCGATTAAGACTCCATGCTCCCAATACAGAGAGTCTAGGTTCCATCCTTGGTCAGGGAACTAGATCCCAAATGCTGCAGCTGAGTTTGCATGCCCCAACATCCTGCAAGCTGCAACAAGACCCACCTCAGCCAAATAAATAAAATAAATTTTAAAAAAATCAATGTAGAAATGAGCTTTTTTGCGTGTAACTGTTCATTTGCTTTTGCTTATGAGAACACTCTGCTTTTTTCCAGCTTTATTGTGATAACAGAGAGCAATTTGATATTAAAAATTATTGTCTTTTATCTCCCACATCTCCAATAGAGCTTCATTAAACATTAATTGAATGAATAACATAATCATTTTGAATTATTATTCCTTAGTATAACCAACATGTTCATCACAGAATTATCTAGGGTGTCCAACAATCAAGTATTATCACAAAATTAAATTGAACTCAAATGTAACATCTTTAGAAAGTCACAAAGCTGGAAACAATCTAAATGTCCAGCAGTGGAGAATAGTTAACTAAATTCTACTTGGGAATGATTAGCTAACTTATACATGTGAAGACATTAACATGGGTTTTTGAAGAACATTTTATGGTGTGGAGAAATATTTTCTAATAATTATTTACAATTTAGTGAATAATTTATATTATGTTTAGTAGGCCAAATTCTCCTCCCTTATACCCTTTTAAAAGTATCTTGGTGATCTTGATCCTTTCTCTCTCATGTGCATTTTAGAATCAGTTTTCCTTCCATGGGAAGTCCACTGGCAGTTTGATTAAAACTGTGAAATTATAGAGCAATTAGCAGAGAACTGGCATCTTTATATTAGATTATAAATTCTACTTATACATGAATATGAGTATTTCTGCATTTATTTAGTTATTTTTAAATATCTTACTATAAAGTTTTATATTTTCTATGTCTTTTGTTAGATTTATTTCACTTTTCTTACTGTATATGATGTCTCTTTTAAAATTGTATTTTAATTGTTTCTGGTGTGCAGAAATGTCATTTCAGTTCAGTTCAGTGTGCAGAAATGCCATTTACCTCTGTATAAAAGTCTTATATCCAGCTGCCTTGCTAGTTTATTATTATTACAAAAATTTGTTCATTTTTTGGTTATAAAATCTTATTATTTGCAAATGAAGACAATTACATTTCCTCCTTCCCAATCCTTTTGGCTTTAATTTATTCTTCTGTTTTTGCCCTAGGCAGAATTTTGAGTATGAAGTTGATAAATGTAGTGAATTGGCATTCTTTTCTTGTTCTGTATTTAAAGGGAGTGTTTTCAAGCCTTTTTTCCCCCATAAAGGATAATGATTGTTTCCATTTTGTTATAGATATTCTCATCAGGTTAGGTAAGATATCACATATTCTCTGTTTCCTTGAAGTTTTAATCATTAATAGCTGGTTGAAAGTTATCTTTTTGCATTTATTGATATTATTTTTTCTTCTTTAATCAGTTAATGTAATGAGAAATAATGATAGAGTTTCTAATAGTAAACCATCTCTGTATTCCAGAATTAAACCTGTCTTCAGCATTGTATTATATATGTAAATAGTTGCATTCAGTTTGCCAGTATTTAGTTTAGAGTTTTTGGAGGGAAGTGTTTTTTTATTGTTTTTTGCTTGGTTGGTTGGTTTTTGTCTCTAAATTCTGAAACAAAATAGACCCATGGCTTTGCTTTCGGACACTGTCCTTGTCGGGCTCTTTTTTCACTTATACTAGCCTCATAGAATGCATTGGAGAGTATTGCTTCTCTTTTTATTCGTGGAAGACTTTGAAATTTTGGAATATTCCTTCTCTTGAAAGGTCCGTAAAACTGCTTATTTGAGTCTAGTTATTTTCTTTGTGTGAAGAACTTTTAACTGCTTATCAACAGTTAAGCTTTAGTTTTATTAGTGATAGGATTATTTATTCTTTATATTCCTTCTGAAGTCAGTTTTGATAAGTTATATTTTTCTAAAGATGTCTCCATTTTCCCTATGTTTTCAGATACATTGACATAATGTCGATGATAGTATATTTTTGAAATAAGGGCCGATTTGTATTTAATTTAAAATACCATTTTAGGGAATTCCCTGGCAGTCCAGTGGTTAGGATTGGAAGCTTTCACTGTGAGGGCCCAAGTTCAGTCTCTGTTCAGGGAACTAAGATCCCACAAACCATGTGGTGTGGCTAACAAATAAAAATTTAAAAATAAATAAAAAATAAAATATTATTTTAAAATATTTATTTTTATCTCATCTCTTCACTGAATCTTAAAAGGCGATTGTCTATTTTTGTTGTGTTTTCTTTTCTCTTTTATTGATTTCTACTCTTATCTTTATTGTCATCCTTTAAATTTTTTTCAGATTTATTCTGTTCTTTATCTGTTTTTTTTAAGTTGGACATACAGCTCATTTGTTTTTAAATTTTTTAAATTTATTTTTAATTGGAGGATAATTGCTTTACAATATTGTGTTGGTTTCTGCCATATATCAACTTGAATCAGCCATAGGTATACATATTTGCCCTCCCTCTTAAACCTCCCTCCCACCTCCCACCCCATCCCACCCCTCTAGGTAGTCACGGAGCACCAGATTTGAGGTCTCTGTCATACAGCAGATTCATTCAATGCTATTCTCTATTTGTCCTGCCCGCTCCTTCCCCCATTGTGTCTACAAATCTGTTCTCTGAATAGGTTCATCATTACCATCTTTCTAGATTCCATATATATGCATTAATATGCAACATTTTTTTTCTTTTCTCTTCTCTTTTCTCTTTCTGACTTACTTAACTCTGTATAATAGACTCTGGGTTCATCCACCTCTTTAGAACTGAGTCAGATGTGTTCCTTTTTATGGCTTAGTAATATTCCATTGCATGTATGAACCACAACTTCTTTATCCATTCATCTGTCGATGGACATCTAGGTTGCTTACATGTCCTGGCTGTGGTAAATAGTGCTGCAATGAACACTGGGGTACATGTATCTTTTTCAGTTATGATTTCCTCAGGGTATATGCCCAGTAGTGGGATTGTTGAGTCATTTGGTAGTTTTATTCCTAGTAGCTTTCAAGCTCATTGTTTCTGTCCTTCTTTGCTATTATAAGCATTTAAGGCAATGCATTTTTTATTCTTAATGTAAACGTTATTTCTAACAAAAGCGTTATTCTTAAGAAAGGCATCTGTTCTTCTCCCCTAATAAATATTTATGATAATTTCCCTTAAAATACTGTTTTTGCTTCATCTAACAAATTTTGATCTTGTGGAGTTTATTAAAATTATGTTCTGAGTATTCTGAATTTCTTACAATGGTTCCTTCTTACCTATGAGGTATATAAAGAAGTATGACTTTACATTAAAAAAAAAAGTGAGGCTATTTATATTTTTTAAAAATATAATCACTGCATTGCAGTCTGAGTAATTTCTGAGAGTAATTTATTTTTTTGAAGTGTTTGAAATTAGTTGCAGATCATTTCCTTTTACTGTTCTCTGGAGGAATTCATGTAAGACTGGAGCTATGTGACTCTTAAATGTTTACTAAAGTCATCTAGGTCTAGTATTTTCATCAAGAAAAAAAAAACCACCGTTGCTTTTAAATTGACAAATTTTCCAATTTATTGACATAAAATTGTTTACTGTATCCTCACACCTTTTTAATCTCTGCAGCGTCTGCAGTTATACTTCTTTTCTGTTAATAACAATTGTTTGTATGTGTGTCTTCTCCCTGTTTTCCATGAGTGACCTTGCCAGAGGTATGTTTATTTTATTAGTCTTTTCAAAGAACTAGTTTTATACTTCTTTGATTTACTGTATTGTATATTTGTTTTCTATTTTGTTAGTATGTTTCCTCCCTATGATTCCCTTCCTTTTACTTTTTTTGTGAGCCATTATTTGCTGATCCTTTTTAAAATTCTTATTTGTTTTCCAAGTTCTTAATTTTTATAATGTAAACATGTAAGGTAATAAAATTTCCTCTAAGATTATTTTTCCATGTTTATTGTTCAATTTAAGAGGATAGCATATGTACCTTTTCTTTTTTTTTTTTAACTATAGTTGATATACAGTGTCGTGGTAGTTTCAGATATATAGCAAAATGATTCAGTTATATAAAAACTGAATATATATGTTATAATGTAAATATATATTTTTTTCTTTTTTAGATTCTTTTCCATTTTAGATTATAAAATACTGTATATAGTTCCCTGTGCTATACAGTAGGTCTTTGTTTACCTATTGGTATTTTATATATAGTAATGTGAGAGTTGGGCTATAAAGAAAACTGAGCACAGGAGAATTGATGCTTTTGAACTGTGGTGTTGGAGAAGACTCTTGAGAGTCCCTTGGACTGCAAGGAGATCCAACCAGTCCATCCTAAAGGAGATCAGTCCTGGGTGTTCATTGGAAGGACTGATGTTAAAGCTGAAACTCCAATACTTTTGGCCGCCTGATGCAAAGAGCTGACTTGTCTGAAAAGACCCTGATGCTGGAAAAGATTGAAGGCGGGAGGAGAAGGAGACAGAGGATGAGATGGTTGGATGGCATCACCAGCTCAATGGACATGAGTTTGAGTAAACTCTGGGAGTTGGTGATGGATGGGGAGGCCTGGCATGCAGTCCATTGGGTCACAAAGAGTTGGACACAACTGAGTGACTTAACTGAACTGAATGTATATCTCTAAAAATTTTTACCTGTAATGTTTTTCTTATCTTTTCGGTTTTGTGTACTTTTTAATTTCCATTGTGATTTTTTTCTGTGACTCATAGTCTGTTTAAAAGTATTTTAAGTTTTTAAGATTGCAAAATTATTTCATTTAATTTCTAACTTAATTGCATTGTCATTCTAGAACATGGTCTGATTATACTGATCTTTTGAAATATTTTCCTTGACCATGTTTTCTTTGACCATGCTATTTAAGATCATAAGCCTCAACCTCCTGTGGCTCTTCACATCTTCCTTCTCTTACGTTCTGTCTCTCCATAGCACTTGTTATCATTTGACCTGTTTTATACTGACTTCATCTTGTTTGAGGGCTTTTAAAATTCCTTACTTAGATGAAAACTGGTGATGTGATTAAAATCATATTTTAAAAATATTTTATCCTTCGTTTTAGTTTCAGTCAGAAGAGTCAGGGCTATCTATCTAAATTTACAATATACTGTAGGAAGCAGAAGTCTGTTATTCAGTAGGTTTTTTTTTTTTTTAGCCCATCAGTTTTTTAAAATTACTTAATTTTTTCTTGCTGCTCTGGGTCTCTGTTGCTTCACACAGCCTGTTCTCTAGTTGCTGCACGTGGCCTGTTCTCTAGTTGCTGCACACGGCCTGTTCTCTAGTTGCTGCACGTGGCCTGTTCTCTAGTTGCTGCACGTGGCCTGTTCTCTAGTTGCTGCACACGGCCTGTTCTCTAGTTGCTGCACACGGCCTGTTCTCTAGTTGCTGCTCTCGGTCTCTGTTGCTGCACGTGGCCTGTTCTCTAGTTGCTGCACACGGCCTGTTCTCTAGTTGCTGCACACGGCCTGTTCTCTAGTTGCTGCACACAGCCTGTGCTCTAGTTGCTGCACACGGCCTGTTCTCTAGTTGCTGCACGTGGCCTGTTCTCTAGTTGCTGCACACGGCCTGTTCTCTAGTTGCTGCACGTGGCCTGTTCTCTAGTTGCTGCACACGGCCTGTTCTCTAGTTGCTGCTCTGGGTCTCTGTTGCTGCACGTGGCCTGTTCTCTAGTTGCTGCACGTGGCCTGTTCTCTAATTGCTGCACACGGCCTGTTCGCTAGTTGCTGCACGTGGCCTGTTCTCTAATTGCTGCACACAGCCTGTTCTCTAGTTGCTGCACACGGCCTGTTCTCTAGTTGCTGCTCTGGGTCTCTGTTGCTGCATGTGGCCTGTTCTCTAGTTGCTGCACATGGCCTGTTCTCTAGTTGCTGCTCTCGGTCTCTGTTGCTACACGTGGCCTGTTCTCTAGTTGCTGCACACGGCCTGTTCTCTAGTTGCTATACACGGCCTGTTCTCTAATTGCTGCACACGGCCTGTTCTCTAATTGCTGCACACGGCCTGTTCTCTAGTTGCTGCACACGGTCTGTTCTCTAGTTGCTGCACATGGCCTGTTCTCTAGTTGCTGCTCTGGGTCTCTGTTGCTGCACGTGGCCTGTTCTCTAGTTGCTGCACGTGGCCTGTTCTCTAGTTGCTGCACGTGGCCTGTTCTCTAATTGCTGCACACGGCCTGTTCTCTAGTTGCTGCCAGGCTTCTCACGGTGATGGCTTTTCTTGTTACTGAGCACAGGCTCCAGTAGTTGGAGCGCACGAGCTTAGTTGCCCCGTGGCATGTGGAATCTTCCTGCACCAGGAATCAAACTCATGTCCCCTGCATTGGCAGGTGGATTCTTAACCATTGGACCACCAGGGAATTCCAAGCCCATCAGTTTATTACATTTTTTATTGAGATATAATTGACATATTAATATTGACAATATTATAACATTATATAATAGTATATTAGTTTCAGGTGTGGAGGAGGGCATGACAACCCACTCCAGTATTCTTGCCTGGAGAATCCCATGGACAGAGGAGCCTGGAGGGCTACAGCCCATGGGGTCTCAAAGAGTCAGACACAACTGAGCGACTAAGCACCGCACAGTTTCAGGTGTACAACATAATGATTCTATAGTTGTAAATATTGCCAAATGAACACTACAGTAAGTACATCACCACACATAGAATATTTTTTCTCGTGATGAAAACTTTTAAATCTACTCTCAGTAACTTTCATACAATTATTTTTATTTCATTCAATATCAAGTTCTGTTTTAGCAGGAGAACCCAAAAATATATATAGGTCAAGTTACTGAGAAGAATCAGTCTATGTTTTTCCTAAAGAGAATTATAGGGGTATAGTCCCTGCGCTCTAGAATGATGCTTATAACCCAAGATCCATACACTGAAGAGGAGAGCAAATAATGTTATCCTAACACTTTCAAGTTCTTCGTGAATAGGTATATGTCTGCACGTGGAAAAATCCAGGATATGTGCATTTTAGGGATGAAAATTTGTAGTGAGGATCAATGAAAGGCTTTGATATGGGCTGCACATGAAAACATCCACACTTTTCTGAATAATCTTGAGATGCTGCTGGGGAACTGGGGTCTTGCTTCTGTTAATCATGCAGAGTCTGGTCTTTCATTCCTGGAGTTTGCAGGTAACAGCTTTCCTTTCCTTTCAGAGCTACTTCTACCATTTTATCCCTTGGAGTTCTAGTCTAGAGCTGGCTGCAGGGACCTGTAATAATTCAGGGCCCCCTGGAAAAGGTAGCACCCTCTAGCCTTCTTGGCATCCCAGTGGAATAGCCAGTGTAGCATAAGGAGCGTTTACAAAGTCCCAGCAGTTCTTAAAGTGCTTGGTGTCCTAGTTTCTGGGCTGTCGTTTCTAACTCCTTCTCCGTTGATCTGTGGAAGACCTTTCTTTGGACTTTTGCCCTTTTATTATTTGCTTTTATTATTCTGAAGGTGCGGCTTACAAAAACAGTTCTGTCCCTCAGACCTCCAGCAGTTAAGATAGAACAATAGGTGTCTGCTTATCTTATATAAGTCAGGAACTTTTGACGTCCAGATTTTAGTCTGGCTGTGAATGTAGCACGTTTGAAAAATGGAAGTAAGCTGCCAACGACTGCCAACATTATTTACCAAAGAACAGAGAGCAGAAAGAAGTCGTTTTACTCATCTTGTTTTCCATGTCATGGCTGTGTGGCGTATTTTGATGTCTTGTCAGTGTCCAATGAACAGTTCTCTTTGAGGATCAGTGATGGCTTTCCCTTGTGCACATATTGATGATGTACAACAGTTCAGTCAAATTATAACCCACAAACACCAGCAGTAACTCTGGAGCTCAGAGCCAAAGATGTGGCCATTGCTGCAGGAAGCTGCCTACTCCCTGTCTTCAGGGGACAAAGAGATAAGGACAGCTGGGTAAAAAGAGCACCTCTTTAGAAGGCTCCTTAAGCAACCCTGCTGCTGCTAAGTCGCTTCAGTCGTGTCTGACTCTGTGTGACCCCATAGACGGCAGCCCACCAGGCTCCCCCGTCCCTGGGATTCTCCAGGCAAGAACACTGGAGTGGATTGCCATTTCCTTCTCCAATGCATGAAAGTGAAAAGTGAAAGTGAAGTCGCTCAGTTGTGTCCGACTTAGCGACCCCATGGACTGCAGCCCACCAGGCTCCTCCATCCATGGGATTTTCCAGGCAAAAGTACTGGAGTGGAGTGCCATTGCCTTCTCCTTAAGCAGCCCTAGCAAAGTGGAATGTTTTCTGGGCTGACTCCTGACTTGAATAATTTCCTCTCATTTCTTTGCTGTGCTCAGCTTTCACCTTTCTTTTCATCATTACAGACAGTAGATGCATTCCCTAGTAAAAATATGGCACAGAAAGCTGGTAAACTGTGAGACTTTAGAAAGGAGAATTTGTTAGATTTCATGTCCCTTAGAAGAGTTTGCTGAGTATACTACTATAAAGAGAGAGTGTGTGTTAGTGAATGCTTTTTCAAATGGCCACTCCATTTCTAACTGACCTTCAGTTACAATTGTTTTAAAAATGATAATGGGAACTCTCAAATGTGTCACCAAAAGTGCATGTTTGAGAAATTTCCAGACTGTATTTTTATAAAATTCAGAGTTTTAATGGTACACATTTTTTCTATATTCTCCAAATACCTAATCTACAAATAGATATATCTTTTTTTGGGACTAGGAACTCTACCTCCTAGTCAGGTTAACATTTTTAGTCACTTTTCTGTTAGGTATCTCTTTTCCTCCATTGGTCTTGGTATTAAATTGTGAAATAATGTACAGAAAGCCCGGTGCACTGTCAAACGCAATAAAAATGACTTTTATTGTCTTTGTGGTCAGTTATCTTCTGGCAGTTTCTGACATTCTCCTATGTCCCATTTTCAGATACCAGGTAACACTCTGAAATAAACATACCTGCATAAATTTATAAGTATTCTGTATAGCATAGTAGTTTGTAGCATAGCCTCAGAAATCATACTGCTGACCTGGGGTCCAAATCCTGCCTCAACTACTCTCCAGCTATTGGATTGTGAGCAGATAACTTCCTCTCATCCTGCCTTACTTTCTTTGCCTATAAAATAGAAATAATAGTACTTCACTCAGAGCATTGGTAAAACAAGTAGAGTGTTGGACAAACAGACTGACTGGCACATAGTAAGTGCTTAAAAAGTGTTGGTGTATTGCCATTTTTATGTACTCTGGCTCTGGAAGCAATAGTAATCAACTTTAGATTGTAAAAGATTTAGTAGCCAAGAAGAGCCTAAGGAGACCTGAGGACCAAATCCTGGATGGGATTCTGCAGTGGGAAAAGGCCATTAGTTAAAAACTAAGGGAATCCCAAATAAAGTATGGACTTTAGTTGAGTGAGTGAGTGAGTAAAGTCGCTCAGTCGTGTCCGACTCTTTGCAACCCTGTGGACCGTACCCCACCAGGCTCCTCTGTCCATCGGATTCTCCAGGCAAGACTACTGGAGTGGGTTGCCATTTCCTTCTCCAGGGAATCTTCCTGACCCAGGGATCGAACCCAGGTCTCCCGCATTGCAGGCAGACGCTTTACCCTCTGAGCCACCAGGGACTTTAGTTAATTTTTAAAAATACTTGGTAAGAATAGAAAAAGAAAACAGTTTCTCTTTTTAAAACAATAACTTTCATGGTTATAAAAATTTGTTTTCGGCTAAACTACAGAACGGATAAGGCAAAAAATGGCAGTTCTCACATCATTTGCAGTTTACCCTTCCAGTGGCGTCACTGGCATTTGTGTTCATAGTATTTACCTACCTACCTATCTATTTCATGGACAAATGTGGTCATTTGCAGGATAGTTACTGTAGACTTGCCTTTGATTCAACAATAGATTGTTGCTGCTCAGAGCTGGACGGTAGACCAGGGCTGGTCAGAACCATTCACTAACAGTCCATGAGGAGATATGGTAAATCATGGCCCTGCTTCCTTTGTCCAGAAAGTCTTGCTCTACACAAATGTCAGCTAAACTAAACAGTGCTTAGTGATGTGTTGATTTAGGTTTTGGCACAGGCTCTTTATCTCATTGTGGATCTGCACCCGACAGTGCTCGGGCCTGTGTGTGAGCAATGTTGGCCGGCACCGTTCCATAGACGTGTAGAGAGAGCTGTCTTTTCCCTTTAATGGCTTTTACTGTTACTTGCTGTTCTTTGTTGATTTAGAGACAAGATCGCCCTTCGAATGGGACAGTGGTGACATTTACCAGTGGCCACCTCTGTACTTTGAATCTTCATCAGTTTCAGTGATTGGGCTTCCTTTAAAAAGGCAGCACAGTGGAGAGGTTAATACCTTGGATAAGTGCAGTTCAAATTACGGTTCTTCTGGAACCTCAGTTTTCTAACTTGGAAATGAGTATAATGATTACATTTATTTTATAAGAATTGTTTTGAGGATTAAATAAAATTATGCCTGAATAGAAGTTAGCACTGCTCTTTTTTTTTTTTTAATTTTTTACTTTATATTGCAGTAGAGCCAGTGGACGTTGTGATAGTTTCAGGTGGACAGCAAAGGGACTCAGCCATGCGTATACATGTATCCATTCTCACCCAAACCCCCCTCCCATTCAGGCTGCCGCATAGAGTTCCCTGTGCTATACAGTAGGTCCTTGTCAGCAATCCATTTTAAATATAGCAGTGCATACATAGTGAGTTTAGCACTGCTCTCGGCAGTTAGTAAGGGCTCAGTAAAAATGAGCTACTATAATAATGACTTATTTACTACTGTTATACCTGAAGCTGTTGTCTTTATTAGTGGCAGATTTTTTTCTTAAATAATTTAAAACTCATTCATCTCCAGAGAGATTAAAATTACTAAACAGATTTCAGTTTTACAAAGCAAACACTAAAAACTGGGAATTTTAATGGTTCTTTAGAAAAGCAATGAGAGATATTTAGCCAATCACCAGAAGCTATACTGGACCCAATCTTAAAAGAATTGTTTTTATAGGCTTTCTAGGACCTTTACCTACAAAGAGGCACTTTGTTACAATTCCTTGTATCATTACTGTTGGAAAACCTTGAGAGATAATGAATTCTGTTTTCTTCATGAATACCATTGCAGCTAGAGATGTAGGTTGCTCTGCCTTTAACCTGTTCTCCTTGTTCATTAAGGGTTGCCAAAAATAAATCTGCCAGACAAATGGAGAGAACCATAGTTTTTCTAGCTGTTGTCAAAGGCGTACTCCTCTCATTTTCTTCCAGATGGGATATGTCGATTTAGTGTGTATATGTGTGTCTGTGTCTCTCCTCTCTTTAAGCAGAGCAGCACCCTTGCTCAAGACACCTGAGATAGAGACTCATCTCATGTCCCTCTTCAGCAGTTTATATCCTTCACAACTTCAGTCTGATTTCTTCTCTGTGTTCACCAACACGTGTTCCCTGTGCCTTTCAAGTCTTTTATCGTTTGATTGTTTTGAGCTAAGATCTAGACTCCTTTCATAATGAATCAGAAAAAGTGCCTGGTTACAGTACAGTGAGTCCCCTACACACAAACTTTCAAGTTGTGAACTTTCAAAGATGCAAATGGGTATCTGGTCCCAGCAAGGAACCAGAACCTGTGCCTTCAACATCAGGCATGAGTGAAATTTCTGCTTGCCTTCGGTCTCCTATTGCTGATGATCCTTCAGCGCTGCCACCTCCCACTTCTTCTCCCTCTTCCCGTCAATACCTCTTCTTGCCTGTTCACTTGATGCCGGCCTCTGTATGCCAGCTGTTGTACTCTACTATTCTACATTTCAAGGTGCTGTACTGTAAGATTAAAAATATTTTGTGTGTGTGTTTTTTTTAATGTATTATTTGTGTGAAAAGGATTATAAACCTATTACAGGACAGTACTATATCGTCTGCCGTGTTAGTTAGGTATGTAGTCTAACTTTGTTGGACCTGCAGATAAATTGGACTTGTAAATATGCTTTCGCAACAGACCTTGTTCATATGTTAGGGACTTAGTGTATAAACATTGCCTGTAGTTAATATTGTTACTACCGTGCTAGCAGCTAACATCTACAGTGTGTTCCTTTTGAGGGAGGTCATATCAGTGTCACCTTACAGGTGGGGAAAACGAAACTCAATACTTAGAAACTTGAAATAGTTTCCCTAAGAGCACACAGCTACTAAATGATAGAGCCATCAGGGTTCAAACCTCTCTTCTACTTCTGTAGAGAGCTGCCTAAGGACACTGCCTTACAAAGATGGAATGCTTAGATTTCATGCCATTTATCACACTCTTGAAATTTCCAGAGAGCCAGGAAGAATGATTACCATCTTTGTCTTAATAAACAGAGTTTGTATTAATTAAAATAAAAGGCTGTATTTGTTGTTCAACGATTATGTACCAGGGGCTTCCCAGGTGGCTCAGTGGTATAGAACCCTCCTGCCAGTGCAGAAGCCACAGGAGACGTGGGTTCGATCCCTGGGTGGAGAAGATTCCCTGGGGGAGGAAGTGGCAACCCACTCCAATGTTCTTGCCTGGAAAATCCCATGGACGGAGGAGCTTGGTGGGCTACAGTCTGTGGGGTCGCAGAGAATCAGACATGACTGATCAGGCAGGATTACGTACTAACGTTAAACTGTTACTATATTATTATCTCAGTGGATAACTTGATAAGAAAAGTCATGGTGGAACTGCCTCTTTGAATGCAATAGAAAAGGCATTTGTGGGGAGAAGAATTTTAAATGTCCTAATTTGGAATACTCCTGCTATATTTAGTGCTCTGTTCTTGGGAGTAAGAAATTGCTGCTTCAACTCCTGTTACTCCCACCCTGCTCCTTCCTCAACAAAGACGCCCTGCCTTGTCTTATTTTCTGCTGGGGAAAGAAATAGTATCTCTTTAAGCTGGTTCTCTAAATTTACTTAAGGTTTGTTGCTGTTGCTCCTTTTCCAGGTGTTAGGACTTCTGGTAGAACCACTGAGCCAGTATCAGAATCCCCTGGAGGGCTTGTTGTAGCAGTTTGCTGGGCCCCACCCCAAGCCCTACTATTTGCCTTTCTGACAAGGTTCCAGGGGGTCTTGAGGCTTTGGAATGGAGACCACACTTGGGACCCATCTCTGGAAGAGTCAAAGCAATTTTGTAACTTCTTTAGATTAGCCTATTTGGATGCTAATTTCCTCCCAATTTCCCTAAAATCTTTACCTTTCTTATAACTGCTCTCAGTTCCTGTAAATGGACATCAAATCATGGCAATTTAAGCTAAGAGTATAGAAAATGCATGTAGCTCTCAGCTTTCTCCTCTGGTTCTACTGCCCCTGCCTATCTTTGTAATTTGTTAGTTTCTCAGATTATAGAGTCTTTTCACATCACACCTGGGTAAATTGAAAACTAAAGTGGGAACTTGATGAGCCCCTGAGGAATAAAGCTTCAGTTTCCCCTGCACATCTGCATGTGCTTTTGAATTAAGGAAAAAGAGCACGAGGCAAGGTGGCCTTTTTAAGACCTCCTATAGCACCTTTCCATTTTCCATAATCACTGCTGACTCAGGACAGTCAGGAGACTTGACATCTAACCCTGGAGCAAATGAAATGCTTGTTGTTTTTCCGACTATGGTTAATTCAAGTTACTGTAAGGATGGGATTTTTTTTCCATAAGTAGGACATTCTGTTATGTTTCATGAGAGTTTTTGGTTGATTTTTAAAAAAAAACCCTAGGTTCACTGACAATTCATGACGTTGCTATAGCAGTAGTTACAAGACAATTACAATTTTTGCTGTAAGTTAGGATCTCAACTCAAACCATAAGGAGAAAAATTAAACAGAATTACTCTTGAAAATCCTTGAGTCCCTGCGTTACCAAGAACTGCGTCCGTGAAAACTCAGAAGGCAGAAATTAACTTCTGTGTCTCATTGCTCATAGACTGTGGCCTCACACTTACATGTCGCCAAAGTCTAGTTGAAAGACTGAAAGGATGGTGAGGAAAGGTAAGATTTTCCTTCCCTCCCTTGGACTCGTCCTAGAACAGATGGCCATGGAGTTAAATCCTAATAAATGTACTTATAATGTGACTGCATTATGTTAAGATAATTGAAACTTTTGATTTGGGGTCTCTGATTTAAATTCTTTTACAATCATACTGAAATTAAATATCTTTCGTTCATTCAACAAACAGCTGTTGAGTATCTCCTTAATCAAACTGTAGACTCTCCAAGGGGAGGTTTTTTTTTCCTAATTAAGACAACTGCCTTGCTTTATAGTAGTTGCTCAGTGTTGTTCGTTGCATTGATAACTAATAAAACACATCCCATGTGGTTTTTATGGATTGTGTCCTAGACTTAGAGATGGAGAAATACACAGAGATTTTCTACATAGTGTGTTAGAGGTGTGTTAAATTTATGGGAACTTTATACAGGAAGAAATTAGTTCTGCCTGAGAGAATTTTAATACAGGCTCCCAAGGACGGGGGAGCCTAGTCTGGTGGGCTGCTGTCTATGGGGTCGCACAGAGTCAGACACAACTGAAGCGACTTAGCAGCAGCAGCATGGAAGAGACGTTTCAGCTTGGTTTGATGGATGGGTAGGAGTTCTCCAGGAACAGAAGGGCGTTCCTGGTAAAGGAGAGTCTCCTGCAAAGATTCTGTATTTTTTCTTTTGAGGAATCATTACCTTAATGTTTTAAATACTTACAGAGTAACAAGATGAGAATAGGAAGGTAATGCTATTAATAGCTTACAGCTGTTGAGTGTATATTATGTGCCTGGCAGTGTAAGTATACTTTGCACATATTATTTTGTTTTAATCTCACAAGAAACCTGTGAAGTACATTCTACTATCATTTTCCAGATTAGAAATTGAGGAAAGTTTGTTTTGTGAGAAATGATATAGTGAGATGACGATCATTACGTTATATGTTCTTAGGTTATTCAAGCAGCTTAGACTGTGTGGACAGTGGGGAGCCATTTAGGATGATGTGATCAGATGTGAGGATGAAAAACTCTGAGTCAAAGGAGGCCAGTTTAAAAGTTTTCTTGTAGTCTACTGTGGCATATTGAAGGCTTCAGTTCTGACCTTGACCTTGGGGGTAGAAACTGTAAGAGATGAAGGAGACAAGAGGGGTGGAATCAAAAAGACTTGACGCTTGGGAGAAAGACGTGTGTGATCAGGCTTGCAAAGGGGAGAACAAGGTATACGGTGATGGCCTGGGAGAAAATGCTGTATGTTTTTTGTCTGCTTTTAGACCTTGTATTTCTTTGGTTTTGTATTTTTGTATTATCTGATATATATTAACTGTGCATGCACATAACGTAGAAATGTAGAAATGGAAGCACGTTGAGAGTATGTTCATTTTTTTCCTCTATGGATGTACCATCAAAAAAGTTTGGAAGCTACTAATCCAAATGTATCCAAATGAGCACTATCCAGAGGTAAGCCAGCTACTGGAGCAAGAAGGAGTGAATAGGTGAGGCGAAAAGATGGCTACCTGTACTTTGACTTCTTTATTTATTTGGCTGCACTGAGTCTAAGTTATGCCATGCAGGATCTTTTGTTGTGGCCCATGGGCTCCAGAGTGTGGGGGCTCAGTAGTTGCGGTGAGCAGGCTTCGTTGCTCCGCAGCACGTGGGGTCTTCGTTTCCCAACCAGGGATCAAGCCCACATCCCCTGCATTGTAAGGTGGATTCTTAACCACCAGAGAAGCCCCTATACTTTTACTTCTGCAGGTGATCATTTGAAGTTCTTTCTCTCTTTTGTAGCCATTTGTCTTTTGCATTTCAGAATAATCTCCAATAATCAGGATAAAGGTGCTGAAGAGGGAAGGGTATTCCTTTCCTATGGGAAAGATTCTGTTCTAAGACATTAAAGACATTTTAGGTATTAAAGAATTTAATAAGTAAATGCATATTAAGGTCATCTAATCCAACTTCTTCCTGCCGATCCAGAATCTCAAAGTAGTCAGTGGGCTTGTTTTTGAACCCTTTGGGAGGTAGGCAACTCAATCCTTCAGAAGGAAGTTTGGGCAGACGTAATTGGAGGAAAGTTCTTCCTTTTCCAAGTTGCAGTACACTTTCCCATATGCACCTTCTACCCATTGGTCCTTTCCCTTCCTTTAGAATAGTTACAGAGCCAATAGCAAGGTGCTTTGCAGGTTACCAAGCGAACATACATGCACCCAGTCACACCTAATGCTCACAATTCTTCTGTGAAGTAGACAGGTATGTGTTTGTCCTGATTGAAGAATTGAGGCGGTTGAGATTGTAGTGCCATGGAAAAACATCCTAGTTATTTTTCCTGTAAACATTTGTCATGCCTGATTTGCATATTTGTGTAGGAGGCATTGAAGTACCAGGAGCCATCTGACCTGGGGTTTCAGTTCTGGTTCTATCACTTACTAGGAACAAGGCCTTTAGCAAATTATGTTGCCTTTCTGAGCTTCATTTCTCTTGTCTATAAAATAAGGATAAGCACTGTTGGGAAGATGAAATTAAATGACTCTTGTAAAGCCATTATAAAAGCTTGGCTTAGAGTTAGCTGTGCAACAGATGTGAGTATACTTGTTTTTCCCATCTGTGTTGAATATTATATATATATATATATATATATATATATATATATATATATATATATATAATTCCATTGTATCAGCTAATGGAGGTTACTATTTACGTTACTTCCCCAGCTTTATTGAGATGTAGTTGACATTTGCTGCTGCTGCTGCTGCTGTCGCTTCGGTCGTGTCTGACTCTGTGCAGCCCCATAGACAGCAGCCCACCAGTCTTCCCCGTCCCTGGGATTCTCCAGGCAAGAACACTGGAGTGGGTTGCCATTTCCTTCTCCAATGCATGAAAGTGAAAAGTGAAAGTGAAGTCACTCAGTCCTGTCTGACTCTTAGCGACCCCATGGACTGCAGCCTACCAGGCTCCTCCATCCATGGGATTTTCCAGGCAAGAGTACTGGAATGGGTTGCCATTGCCTTCTCCGGTTGACATATGACATTTGTACATTTAAGCTATGTGTATATTGGGAAATAATTATCACATCATTAAAGTTAATTAATCCATCAGTCACCTCACACAGTTATGAATTTGTGTGTGTGTGGTGTAAACACTTAAGATTTGCTTTTGTAACAACTTCTAAGTATATATCAATAATACAGTATTGTTAACTAGTCATCATGCTGATAAAGAATCTGTCTGCAATGCAGGAGACATGGGTTCAATCCCTGGAGAAGGGAAGATCCCCTGGAGAAGGGAATGGACAGAGGAGCATGGCAGGCCAACTATCCACTCCAGTATTCTTGCCTAGAGAATTCCATGGACAGAGGAGCCTAGCGATAGTCCATGGGGTTGGAAAGAGTCAGACATGATTGACCAGCTAATACTTTCACTTTCATGCTGTACATTAGATGTCCAGAACTTATTCATCTTATAAATGGAAATTTGTTCTGTTTGACCAATATCTCTCCATTTTCTTGCCTCCCAGCCCCTGGCAACTGCCATTCTCTGTTTCTATAACTTTGACTTTTTTTTGAGTTCACCTGTGAATGAAATCGTATAGTATTTGTCTAACTCTAACTCATTTCACCTAGCTTAAGGTTCATCCATGTTGTTACAAGTGGCAGAACTGCCTTCGTTTTCTGTGGCTGAGTAATATTCCTTATGGACTTACCTGATGGCTTAGTGTTAAAGAATCTGCCTACCAATACAGGAGACACAGGTTCTATTGCTGAGTCCGGAAGATCCCCTCGAGAAGGAAATGGCAACCCACCCCACTATTCTCGCCTGGGAAATCCCACAGACAGAAAAGCATATCTGTGACTTGACTGTTGTGAATAATTCTGCAGTGAACAAAGATATCACTTTGAAATAGGGATTTCATTTCTTTTGGCTTTGCCAGATTGTATGGTAATTCTAGATTTAATTTTTTCAGGAATCAATGAAGGTTACTTTGGAACTTAATCCTGCCATTTGTCTTTTTAGTCGTTTCATAATAATCATTAGTGTTATCTTAATGTTTTTAGAAAGAAACTTATTTTTCAAAAGTCATGAAAAGATGCATTTTTAGAAAGAAATTTAGGCTATTTTTGTTTTGGAGAGAAAAGTTGAACTTGCATTGGTGCTTTTAAAAACATTTAATTTTATATGACATCTAATGGATCACCTTACTACACTATGAAAGTGTTAGTCACTCAGTCGTGTCTGACTCATTGCAACCCCATGGACTGCATAGCCTGCCAGGCTCCTCTGTCCACGGGATTCTCCAGGCAAGAATACTGGAATGGGTTGCCATTTCCTTCTTCAGGGGATCTTCTCGATCCAGGGACTGAACCCGGATCTCCTGCATTGCAGGAAGGTTCTCCTGAGCCACCTGGGAAGCGTTACTGCACTGCAGCCACATGGTACGGAATGGGAAGGGATGAGAGTAGGTTTTTTTTACTCTGGAATTTTTCATTCATGGAGTCATGTGATAAATGCAGAAGTATGTGTTTGGAATTAAGTATTTGAAAAGGAAGGATCAGTCAGTTTCAGTCAGTTCTGTTGGACTCTCTTTTATCCCTTTCTTCTCATGTTCTGTCTTAAGGGAAAAAATGTGATTTTTATTTTCATCCTGAGAATTCTACCACTTTGGGGGCCTTTAATTTTGATAGGCGTGAAAGCCCTTTGACAACTCCTCTCTAAGGTTTAAGTGTGTATTTAGCCTGCCAACCTGGGAGCTTTCTGAGGACTAGGATCCAGTGCGAATTTTCCACTGTGGCTGGCACATTAGCACAGTGCCTGGCACTTAGAATGACTTAGAAAGCTATTTACTGACCGAGTGAACTATTACTCCTTCCTTTATCTGTTGAAACTTAGTCAATTCAGAGTTATTAATACATCCTAGGAGTTTACTGCCATATCTTTTAGTTCAAAACGTACCCCAGATAAAGTAAGTTTCATGAAAAAGAATTTTTTTCACAAATATATAGAATTAAAATAATCTGTTAGTAGAAATGTTAGAAATACATTGTTACCAATATTTTTAAAATTTTATTTTAGTGAAGTGTACTTGATTTGCATTGTATAAATGTCTACTATACAGGAGTGATTCAGTTATGCATAAGTATACATTCCTTTTTTATATTTTTTCCATTATGGTTTATCATAAAATATTGAATATAGTTCCCTGTGCTCTACACTAGGACCTTGTTGTTTATCTGTTCTGTATGTAATAGTTCGCATCTGCTTATCCCAAACTTCCAATCCATCCCTCCCCCTCCCCCTTGGCAACCAGTAGTCTACTTGTTGTCAATGCCGATTGTTGTTTGGACCTCCCTAGAATCTTCTGCTTGAAGAATGCGTGTTTTCATTTGTCTCCTAACATGCTAGAGGTGGGGGTGGTGCCTTGGGCACTAGCTGAATTTACTCAGTTCGGGTACGTATGAGATGTCTCCCGTCCAGAATTCTAGTTCTGCAGTCCCCTTTTAGCCAACAATGAGCAGCTCTGTGTTTCTTTTCTTTTTTTATTTTTTAAAGCTCTTTTTGTATCTCCCCGACAAATTTTGTCCAGTAGTACATTTCTACAAAGAGGAAATCTTTCCCCATCTCGTTTTTCATTTCCCCAGTAAGTTCATCTGTGCTCAGTCTGTTATCTGTTGTATCCATTTTCCAGCAGCTCCCTGGGCTCTTGAGGGATATGAAACAGAAGAGAAGTCAGGGTCAGATACAGTGTGGGTGAGGGTGTCTCCAGTTAGGACTTGGGCTTTCCTCCAGAAGTGGGAATGAATCACTTGGGAACGACACATCCTGCATTCTGCGTGTCCTGTCCATGGTGCCCTTGCTTGTGCCGCTCGTTTTTGTTACGGTCATTTCTCTGTGGTAAATGCTTCACTCTTCAGTATATTTTATTTTAGTCACTGTTTCTAAATCTGTATATTCTGTTCTTTCCTTCTACCATTTTGGCATTTAGGTGCCTCAACATGAATTTAATCTGAGAAAAAAAATCCTAATGTCCTGACTTCTAGTAAGAAATATTTACACGAGGGAACTCTCAGTTTTACTGACTTTTCCTTGAGTTCTAGGAAAATGTGCGTGTGATGTTTGTCACATGAGGTGTTCTAAATATTAATGCTATTTAATATGATTAAATTGTCTAGAGAAAAAGTTACATGTCGCCATAGCTGAGGAATGTTTGCTACACAAGTTGGCCATACAAAAATGAGGTGTGATTTTCCTTTTTAGTCAGAAAAATTTTTTTAGGATAATATTTGGGATGTGGCATGATAAACATAATTCCTCACTAAGGAATGTAAATTGATACACTCTTTCTGGAGTATAATTGGACCCTGCAATCTCACTTTTAGAAATCTATCCAAAGGAAATAATCAGAGATAAGAATGTTCATCATAGTTGGTTTTTTTTTTTTTTTTAATGAAAATTATAAGCCACAGGACTCCCCTGGTGGTGCATGGCTAAGACTCCATACTGCCAATGTACAGGCCCCAGTTTTGATCCCTGCGCAGGGAACTAGACCCCATATGCTCCAACTAAAAGATTTCCCATCCTGCAACTAAAAAAAACAAACTGCGTGCCACAACTAAGAGCCATTGCAAACAAATAGATATTCTTTAAAGAAGAAAATTATAAGCCCCATGAATGTCTAAGAGTCAATAAATTCTAATACAAGTATTAGAATGTTATGGAAGCACTAATATTATGACTCTGAAAAGTGTTTAAAGACAACTATTCAAGACATATCATTAAGAAAAGAAATAAAAAACTGTGGTGAATAAAATATGACGTGTGTGTGCTGCTCCTGCTAAGTCACTTCAGCCGTGTCTGACTCTTTGAGACCCCATGGATTGTAGCCCTCCAGGCTCCTCTGTCCATGGGATTCTCCAGGCAAGAAGACTGGAGTGGGTCACATGCCCTCCTCCAGGGGATCTTCCCCACCCAGGATCGAACCCGCATCTCCTGTGGCTCCTACGTTGCAGGGGGATTCTTTACTGCTGAGCCACCAGGGAAGCCCAAAATATTGCCATTGTTATTTCTGAGTAAATGGGACAGACAACTTAAAAATCTTTCTGTGGTTTCCACATTTTCTGTATGTATTACATTGATGATTAAATGAATGAATTTGTATAAGAGACTACAGTGATGCCTCAAAAATCAGTTTTTTAAAACGCTTTCTTTTATTTCAGTTTCCTAACAGGAAGGTCACCAGTATGAAAGCTTTAAAATTTTAGCTGTTCCCAATCGAGAATTTTTATATTCTTATGAGTTGTGAAATGTATATAAATAAGGAAAATTGCACTATGCTAAACAGTATGTTGTTGAACCAGAAATATGTTTATTGGCATATTTTATGGATAAATTGGCACTAGGATTTATCATTTTTTTCAAAAATTGGTTTCAAATTTTAGAACACAAAAAAACTCAAGATATGACAGAGCTACCTCAGACATCCCTTTAGACTGGCTGTAAAGTTACAAGTTTAAGCAAGAATAGGCATATTTTTTAATAGCCTGGAAGGTATTTTGGCGGGACAATAGAAGTATATTTGGTTATACAAAAATCTGTGATTCTATAAAAGGACATAATTTGAATCTGTAGTTGATTACAAGTTTAGAGCTCTATAATATACAAAGTTTCTTAATTGTATGTAACTAGTCACTTCCCAAGGCTGGCTGATCACTCTGAAGAAGTAATGAAACTCAGCAAGAATTACCAGCTGCTGTTTATGAAACCAAATGATAGAATTCACTTAATGAAAGTAATGTGCTGACAGCAGTGTTCACTGTTTAGAACATGATAATCATGTTTATTGTATCTCTCAGAGACAGAATATATCATACGTAGACAAGAGAAAATTGAGAGTAATGTGCTTTTTTAAAAAAAGGGGCTCTTATTTACATGAAACCAAGCTTCAAAAACACTTTGCTTGAGGTCTGTTTTATAGAGTTAAACTGGAAAAATGGCAGATTTGGAAAGCAACTATTGTTTTTGGACACACAAATCAGAAGTATGAGCTCAGAAAACATAGGCACTTGGGGAAATCTTAATATCTTGAACTATAGACCTTGTGAACTTCAAAAAACCTTGAAATTCACTTGATGATGATTTTTGGAATCTCAGAAATAGTGGTGTAATACCACAGGATAGAAAAAAATAATCAGGAAGCTTAATGCAATCAGAACCTCATAGCCTCTTATGGGAAGTAGCATTTGGCAAAGCCTGCTAAGCTACTGTAAATGAATGTTAATCACATTTTATCAGCTGCTTGCGCTATCTTTATTACATAATTTGAATATTTATGACCCTGTAAATATGTTTAACAGTGAAATTACAGTATTTATGAAACTCAAATTCCAAAAAGCATATAACCCTTTGATGGAGAAGAATTATCTTTAAATACTACAAAATTCAAGATGTTTTTGCCACTTAGCAGTTGTCTGTATGCTATGGGACAAGTATTTCTCACTGAAATTCTGTGATAAACAGAATGATATATGTCAAAATTGACTTTGAAGACACACATGATTCTGTTAATTTATCATCTATGAGAAATAAATGATCAGCTGAAGTATTTTAAGTTTTTAGGATTAAGTACAATTTATTTTCTCACTATGGTTTATATTTTGGTTGACAGCATCTATCTCTGTTTGGAAATTATTAATGAATCTTTTTTTATGAACCAGCTTTGGAATTGGACAACTCCTCCTAAAGTAGCAGTATTATTGAAAATGAAAATAATGGATGGAAATGCCTCTTTAGTTTTATAATCTGTACTAATTTGGTGTATGTGTGTGTATTTTGGGAAAACTTAACCCTTATTTATTGCCAATGCTTGCTTTCTTCTTTGCCACCGTAAACTCACTGCAAGGTATTTTTCCCTTCCGAAGGATTTAAATGCATTGTTCTTCGGGAAAGTATAATCTAATAGGAAGATATAGTTCATATTAGAACCAAAAAAGCCTGTAATTAAGATATGTCTCGGTCACATTTTTTTCCCCTGTTTTTTGTTAAAGCGGAAATGGATTCATTTAAGTAAATAAAATTGTCGATGGGTAAAGCCTTCATTTTCAAAAGTGATAAGGTTACAAATATCTGTTTACTTCACTTTGATTGTCTAAAATATTTAGAAATTCTCATTCTACAAAGTTTGGGTATACTAATTACATTTTGAGGTGAATTTAATTTGTTTTCTAGGTATTACAGTGGTAAAGAATCCACCTGTCAATTCAGGAGACTCGGGTTCAATCCCTGGGTTGGGAAGCTCCCCTGAAGGAGGGAATGGCAACCCACTCCAGTATTCTTGCCTGGAGAATCCCATGGACGGGGAGCCTGGTGGGCTACCGTCCACGGAGTTGCACAAGAGTCAGACACGACTGAGTGACTGAGCGCGCGCGCACACACATTAGATTAATTTAGGTTAATTCATGTGTTGCTGGCCTGGTGGACACTACAGAGAAGTGGTTCTGAGGGTGAACTTTGTCACAGATTCTGTTGAGATCAAACTCTTGGTCAGGCAAGCACTCATTTACCGTAGTCACCATCATTCTGATCAGGTTCTGAATCTCGCTGGGCTTTGGTGGGCACACCTTCATGGATTAGTTGGGAGGATTACCTGAAATGCTCACAAATATATGGAAAGTGTTAAGAATGTGTGTCTGAAGTCAGTGGTGGTCTTCATACACTGCTGTTACCCAGTTGCTGATAGAACCTTTCTGTGTTGAGGATCTCTTAAAACCCTTTGCCTTTCCATCATCCTTATTTGGGAGGATTAGCTAATGGGTACACCTACTCTCCTTTAAAAAGATGACAAAGGAAAAATATCCAGAATGCAAGTCAGCTTTCTATACCTAATAACAATGTGGGAGGAGTTTTGATGTTTCAGACTCTTGATCCGAATGCAGAAGATGAGTTGGGGGCCTTAGGTTATTGATTCGTGCTCTGCGCTGTTGCCTGTCTTACTGGCAGAGAGCATGGGTAGACAAACATTTTCTGGTAAAAGCCAGCAAGCAAACGTGTTAGTCTTTGTAGGTTTTATAGTCTCTGTCACAACTACTCTTCTCTGCCATTTTAGCCAAAACCAGCCATTTGCAGTACTGTAATTGACGGGCATGGCTCTATTCCAATAAAAATGTATTTCTTAAGAACAGCCTGTGTGTTGGATTTGGACCGTGGACTGTAGTTTGCCAACCTCTGGGCGCAGGTAGTTGAGAGTATGTTGGTGTCTCTTTTCTTAAAATCAAGAGATAAATTCTTGCCTTTAGAGTTGTAGTTGTTCATTATTTAGTTTAAACGCATGTAAATCAACATTATAGGGAATTCCCTGGTGGTCTAGCAGTTAGGACTCTGTTCTTCCATTCCAGGGGCCTGGGTTTATTCCTGGTCGGGAACTAAGATATTGCAAGTCGACCAGCAAAGCCAAAAAAACAAACACTGCAATTTTCTGTTCTTTTTGCTTATAGTTTTATACTAAAAGGATAAACTGTCAACTTTTGATCTCTGAAGCTCTATGACGATTGAGTTTTCTAGTTGGTTCTCTTACATCCCTAGGTACAGATGGGGTGATGGGGAATGCCTTGATGTGTAAAGAGATTAGACATTACACTGCTTTATTCATAACTGAGTAGATTTTGAGTTCTGCTGGACAGTATCAGGTTTGGCTTTGCAACTGGGTTGGTTCATCTTGGTGCTTTGCTCCCTCCTAGCTGCAAGTCATTGGCTTGGGATGTAGCTTTCTTAAGGCTCAGTTTACTCATTGGTAAAATAATGATAATTCTTACCTTGTTAGGTTGCTCTGAGGATTGATGTGCCCATGAATTTAAAGTGTGGGGGCCCGGTGCCTGAGAAAGATAAACCAAATAAACAACAGCTCTTAAAAACTTGGGTGAGAACCATATCTTGAAGGTTACATGCTTTTTTTTAAAAAAAAGTCATTGTTATTTTACATTCCTTATTCATCCTTAAAGGGGAAAAATGCATTTTTGTGTGCTTAAGCCCTCAAAGTTATTTGGTGCCTTGGAGCCATGTCTTTCAAGCTGGGCTTCCCAGGTGACTTAATGGTAAGGAATCCTGCCTGCCAATGCAGGAGACCCAGGTTCCATCCCTGGGTTGGGAAGATCCCCTGGAGCAGGCCATGACAACCCACTCCAGTATTCTCGCCTGGAAAATTCCATGGACAGAGGAGTCTGGTGGGCTACAGTCCATGGGGGGGGGGGGGGGGTCACAAAGAGACACAACTGAGCATGCGCATGTTTCAAACTATTTGTGCTGAAAAACTTTTTATCTGTCATGAACCAATGCTTTCATAAAATATAATAAAAGGAATTTATTACAAAAATGAAATAAACACAAACAGAACACATACAAAGCCCTGTTTTTTCTTGTAATGAGATCCAACAAATACCTCAAGTTTCTAAATGTTTACTTTGCCTGCTTGTTTCTTTGGGACCTGGTAGTAAGTGATTTTTAGATCTATACTGACTGTACTTTTAGGAGCACTGGTTTAAGGGGAGGCCAGCTCATGGAAATTCTTTTAAAATACTCATATCAGTCATTCTTTAATTCTTTTTTTAAAAGACATATATGTATTTATTTTTTTTGCTTCACTAGGTCTTAGTTGAGGCATACGGGATCTTTAGTTGCAACATGCAAAGTCTTAGCTGGGGCATGTGGGATCTACTTCCCTGACCAGGGATCGAGCCTGGGCCCTCAGCATAGGCAGCATGGAATCTTAGCCACTGGACCACCAGGGAAGTCCCCATATCAGTCACTCTTGAACAGAAAGAAAGTGAAGTCGCTTAGTCATGTCCGACTCTTTGCAACCCCATAGACTGTAGCCTACCAGGCTCCTCTGTCCATGGGGTTTTCCAGGCAATAGTACCTCTGTGATCTGACAGCACCTCCCATTACTTCTGTTAAACCACGCATTTCATTAATATTTCCATTATCTTCTCTGACTTCCCCACCCCCACCCCACCTCTGCCGCCAGAACCATGGGCTTTATAACAATAGGGCCTAATTTTATTTTCTTTTTGGCTCCCTGGCTCCTGGCACACTCCAGGTGTACCTTGGAAATGTTCTGATGTGTGAATGAATGAGTAGGCGATGCTGTCCAGGCCTCTCACCGGACTGACATCCTTTATCTTCAGCCTCTTCACTTCGCTAGGGTTCCTCTCAGAAATTTAACCAGATTGGAAAGGGTGGAGGAGAAGGGGGGTCACTCCGGAGCAACACATAGCTGTCAACACATTTTCAGTGCCCATAACCTGAAGGAACATGGACTGTGTATTTTGGGAAGTTGTGTTTTTCTCATTCCTCAATTTTTGGTGCCGATTGTGTAACAGTGTTGTAGGAAAGCAGCCAACAGCAGTCCTACCAGCTTCCAAACTGTCACAGTGGCTTTCTGGAAACTGTCAGAGCCACACCTACCCTTAGATGAAACTCAGTGGCATCGAGCTCTTGAGAGTACAGATGGTGATTTTCTGGAGTAGACACAGTGGTGTGTGAACATATGACCGGGCTGGGCTATACCACAGTGCTTGCATGGGATAGTACGGATCACTGGTGCTTTACAGTAGAGCGCTTACGGATCTTTCATGATATGTATACAGAGTAAGATCACTGTGTGATGGGGATGGAAAAGGGTATCAGTCATTTGTATGCTACAGTCATTTTCAAGGAAAAAGAACTCTAAAATCAGTTGAAAGCTTATACTAATAGATTAGGTTTCTGGTGGTTATCTTTTCCTTGGGGGAACTGGTGAAGTTAATAGCACGTTTAACTAAATGCTGGCTTTGAATGAGGATCTTGAATTCCCGTCTTAACTCTGTGACCTCATTCAAGTTATTTAGCCTCTTTGAGCCTCACTTTTTCTTATCTGTAAAATGGGGTAATAATAGTACAAGGGCATAGATGATTGTGAAGATTGAACGTGACAATTCATGTAAAGTGCTTAGTGATACCAGTATTTCTTTAGCATTCATTATTACCACTTGTCTGTGTAGATTATTTATTGGGGTAATAACACTTTTGAAAAGAAATGACAGCCTTCAGAGTATCAAAAACAGTTGTATTTGAAAACTACTTATATATGCAGAATATTAATTTAACATATTTTTGCCCTTCTTAACTGTTTTATATATGTTAGTTTATGCTTCTGGACTTCCTGAAATAAGTTATTTTTGACTTCTTAACACTTAACATTGAGAGGTGACTTATAGCTTATTAAAATAAATTGTTCAAAAAATAGCAAAAATAATGAGCAAACCATATGAAATTAATCTATTGAATTAGCAGTGGAATACAGTATTAGGAAACATCGTGAAAACTAGCAATATATAAAATAAATGGAAAAATAGAATATAAAGTTGTATATACAGCATGGATATTATTTAAAAACATAATATATAACATAAAATTAAGTAAATTACACATTTTGAAATGAATAAATAATAGCTATGTTTTAGTATTTGGATTAAGGGTAACTTTTTTCCCTTCACTTTCCAGTGCTTATGATGTTAAAGGTATTTATTTGTTTTCTTAATTTATTTTTTAATTGAGATACAGTTATATACAATATGATGTTAGTTACAGATGCACAACATAGTGACTCACAACTTTTAAAGGTTATACTCCATTTATAGTTAATATAAAATATTGTCTGTGTTCCCTATATTTTACAACATATCCTTGTAGCTTATTTTATACATAATAATTTGTACCTCTTGGGTTTCCCCTGTGGCTCAGCTGGTAAAGAATCTTCCTGCAGTGCAGGAGACCTGGGTTTGATCCCTGGGTTGGGAAGATCCCCTGGCAAAAGGAAAGGCTACCCACTCCAGTATTCTGGCCTGGAGAATTCCTATACAGTCCATGGGGTCGCGAAGAGTCAGACACAACTGAGCAACTTTCACTTTGCTTGTACCTCTGAGCTCCCTACTCCTCTCCTGCCCCTCCCCACTTCCTTCACCCCACTGGAAGCCACTGCTTTGTCTTCTATATCTATGAGTCTGTTTTCCACTGAAAGGTTTTTATCATGTAAAAACTGTAAAGACCAAACATCTGTTACTCACTCTTAATTGCTCAAAATGACATATTCAGTATTCATATTGAATCTAAGTCTTTTGCTATAGCTAGCAAATTTATTGAATTTATTTACAGAATGTTTGCTGGAATCAAGTAACTGCTTTCAAAGTAACTTCCTGGATGTCTAAAAACAAACAGGGTATCTTGGTTTTATTTAACTTAGGTACCCAAATATTAATTGTGTGGCTACACCGGACCAAGAACAGTTCTCTCAAAACTCTTAGTCCATGACATTCGGTAGACATTTTACGGAGGCACTTTTTCAAAGCCAGTGAGCAGTCAGCAGCAGAAACTTCTGTGCTCTGTTAAAGGGCTCCCCAGAGACCATGGCTGGTTCCTGAAGCATGTGTGGAGATATCCAGTTACAACCCAGGGAAAGTACAGGTCTGGCTCTTTGTGCGATTGGAGAGTTAGCCTTCCTGGTCAGGGCCACAGGCTGCCAAGCTGACATCTGTGTCGCCAGGGCATGTGGGCCACCTGCCAACACCATTATCCCCATTTAGGGTTAGGCCAGCAGGGATCTTTCCTGTTGAGCCCGAATGTCTTCATTTTCATGAAGTTTTCAAAGCAGAATGAAAGACTCAGCAGGGCAAATGGTGGTGTGATCGAACCTACCTCTTTAACCTAATTCTTCTTGAAATAAAAGTTATTTTTGACTTTTTAATACTTAACATTGAGAGATAACTTACAGCTTCTTGAAATAAATTACTAACTCTAGCAAAAATAATAAGCAAACCATATTAAACTAGTCCATTGAATTAGCAATGAAATAAAATTATTAGAAAACATCATGAAAATGTTTATAATGTTTATTAAGTTATAGGACTGTTTCTTGGTCACAAATGGACCTGCCCTCTGTCCATCCCAAGCTATTCCCAAAGCATCTCTTGAAGGAGAACACACTTTCATAGTAGCAAAGGTAATTTAGAAAGTATGTCTTTTAACTGGAAGTTGAAGGGAAACTTGGTTTCTTATTGTCTGCCATTCGAAGTGTTCCACATGGTAGATTCCGACACATATCTCAATGCAAATACTCTTGTTCTTATGACCAAACATTTTCCTAAAATGAAAACTTAAAAATATATAGATTCTGACTAAAAGTAGATGACATTTTGCTTATACAAAATTGCTGAACGTGTATAAATGCCTCTAGTGCCAGACTACATCTTCATGCTGACAACCCTACCCGGGGCTTGCTCACCGTTCAGCAAGACATTCTTCTATTTTAACATTTCCTTTAAAGGGAAATTCTTTTGAATGCATTCAACAAAAGGTATGGAGAGCATTAGTCACTGAGATTTTTACTCATAGTATTTGAACGTCGTTGTTAAGTTTGACTCCTACGTTATTTGAGTAGATTTTTTTTTAAGCAACTAGTGTTTATGAAGGCCAGCTGCTTTTGACCTTTCTCTCACTCCTGTGCCCCGTAGAGCTACTGACAGGAAGAGAAACACTTTTTTATGTCAGATGCCCCTGGTCGCTGAACTGCTTGGGGACATCATATCATTAGGGAATGGTTCGCCAGACTCAGTTTTGCTGTTTATATTTTCTAGAATGTATAATAATGAGAATAATTTAAACTATCTCTTTTCACCAAAACCTGTGTAAACTTTCTATGAGGTTGCAAATTCACAAAAATATAACTTTACATCCGATTGCACTATGTATTGGGTTGACCCAAAAGTTTGTATTTTTTTCTGTAAGATGTTATGGAAAAATCCAAACAAATTTTTGGGCCAACCCAATGAAAAAGTTTTGTTTTGTTTTTACTTGATGTAAATACTTCAATAAGTAGGTCAGAAGAAGACTTCCCTGGTGGTCCAGTGGTTAAGAATCCACCTGCCAATGTGGGGACATGGGTTCAATCCCTGGTCTGGGAAGATGCCACATTCCATGAGGCAAGAGGAATCATCACAGTGAGAAGCCTTCATACTGTCACAAAGACTAGCCCACAGCAGTGAAGACCCAGGGCAGCCAAAACAAATTAAGTAAAATTTTTTATTAAAAAAAAAAAAATTAGAAACTGAGTTAAAAAAAAAAATCAGAAGAAAAAGATGCAGAATGACTTAAAGACTTGTGTGTCAGAATTTTGACCAGTGGAGTCATATGGAAGTTTAGTGACTGCCCCCTCAAAGATAACTAACTTCCATTTTTGCTTTTAGGTGCCTCTGCCCACCAGGGAGGGCAAGGAGAAGAGCCTCTTGATAGAAAGCCAGCTTGTGCTTGTGGAGGGCGGCAGGGTGGCAGACGGGGGTTATCCATGCACTCTGGAGGAAGGAGAGAAAGAGGAAATCCACTTGCCATAAATGCCCCCTTTGGATCCATTGAAAACTTTGGATTTGGCAAGGAGGAAGCAAAAGGCTTGGCATCCAAAGAGAGGCTCTGAGAGGAAGGTTTTGAGACCTTCCTGTCTCAAAGGGAGTAGCAGCCAGTGCCCAGGGACGGGGGCAGATGTGCCACCCGGCTCATCAGGTGCACGGGGATCCACTTGAGAAGCTCAGGCTTCTGTTGAGTTGCCTTAGGTCTGCAGCCTCCTGTCTTGAAATGACTAGGTCCTCCCACACCCTCATTCATGATCATGAGCTTCAAGGAACAGAGTCTGTTTTGAGAGGAAGAAATGATTTTTTTTCCACCTTTCTTCAAGATGTTTGAATGACTTTTTAAGGTTTTCAGCTCTTTATCCACATGGCTCATCTTGTCATCTGCTCCAGAACTTCCCGCTTCTTGCTCTAATTCATGATGTCTTGAAGGTAATAGCCTGAAAAGCTCTGTTTGTTCTTCACGAAGTTCAGCCTTTTCCTTTCTCCTCTCCGAAAGAGTTCAAACTGGACTTTCAGTTGAGGCTTTTAAGATGATCTGTCAAGTCTGCTTTGTATCCTCTTTTTTCAGAAACGTTGGTGTACAATTGATTTTTCTCTGTATTCTGGGTGTTGAAATGCATGTGAAATGCACACTTAGCTTTGCAACATCCGTCAGTTCCTGGCTCCTGTTGCCTAATCATTGCCTTCATCTCTCTGCCAATTCCCCTGACCTTTTCAAGGGCAGCTGCCAGGTGTTTAACCTCTCACACACATTCATCCAGCCTTGATCTGAATGTCAACAAAGACTCTAGAGCCTTGTGTGGAGATGCTGCAGTTTTTATCTATTGCCCTGAATACTCTTGAGTTTGTGGTAGCTTTTTCCATGTGTCCTTTTGGATTTAGTTTTTGTTTATAGAGACTGGCCCTTGCAGGAGCAGGCATTGACTCATCTTGTTTGGAACGTGCAGATTTTTCTTTTTCAAGGTGATTTGCTCTAAAGCACAAGATGAACCAAATTACAGGGTTAGCATGTCCAAGGCTTCAGGCATTTCTGGGCTTTCATCTTCTTCTGCCTCAGGGTAAAACTGTAGAGAACACAGGACAGAGGTCAGCCTGGATCCAAGCCTGCATCTGGCAGCTGGGATGAATCATAAATGGAGAAGGCCAGTAGGCATGCAAGACTGGTCCAAAATAAACACACCCTCAACCCTGCCCACTGGTCCTTGACATTTTTCTAGAGCTAGTGCTGAGCTTTTAATGGCATTTTTCTTGTTTCTCTGTATGAAAGTGAAAGTGTTAGTCACTTAGTCGTGTCCAACTCTTTGCAATCCCATGCACTGTAGCCCACCAGGTTCCTCTGTTCATGGAATTCTCCAGGCAAGAATACTGGAGTGGATAGCCATTCCCTTCTCCAGGAGGTCTTCCCAACCCAGAAATTGAACCTGGGTCTCCCACATTGCAGGCAGATTCTTTACTGTCTGTCACCAGGGACGTCTCTCTGTATAGAAAGGCTTTTTTTCATTGACTGAAAAATTATCAGTCAAAACTGAGAACTGACAACTACAGTTATCCAAACATATGTCTCTATCTTCCATTTTTACCCTATAAGGATGAGACTGGCCCACATTGTTGGGTAATCCTGCCACAAAACAGTGCAGCAGCTCACATTTTGGCCAAAAGTACAACAGAGCAAAGCTCCTACGTTTACCCCAACCTCCCACCCAGCGGCCTGTGGTCCTGATTGGGCAGCTGGACCATTGTAAGCCCTGGTGAACATCAGGCAGGATTCTGCTTGGAACCAAGCTCGTACCTGGCAACCAAGATGGACCCTGGGTGGAGAAGGCCAGTGAGGTATGGGACTGGTCCAAAAAAAACCACACACCCCACTGCACCTTTTCTTCTTTCCTTAAACTTTGCTTCCTCTGGCCACACAGGCCTCTCCCCATCCTCTACATTTGATGTTTCCTCTGCCTTGAAAGCCCTTCACCTCCCTGTGTGCATGGAAACAACATCCACCTTATAACCTCCTCGCCCCCGTGACCCCAGTGCCCAGGGCAGGGCCAGACTCAGAGTGGGTGCTCAGTGCTCCACACAGGAATAAAGGAGTTTGTGGAAGCAATGAAGGAGTCAGTGGGGGAATTACAGAGCCATCCCTGAAGATTCACGCATAATGCCTTTCCGATTCAGCGGAGGGCTCTTCTTGCAGGAGCACTTTAAACTCCTTTCAGAATTCCAGACCTGGAAGCAGAGGGAAGAGGAGGTGGTGGCAGTTCTGGCCTGGCCCCCTGATCTCCTTCCTCAGAGCCCTCTTCTCAAGTAGGTTTTCCAACAGCCTGTCATGTGCAAATTGCCCCATCAAATAGACCCACAGCAGCTGCAAATACTAGTAAGAAATGCAATGCCATGCAACTTGCCAGAGATTTGTCTGCAAAAATAGTGGAATGCGTTGCTAGAACTTGTGTTGTGTAAAGAATCCCAATGTGCCCAGAGTTTTCGGTTTCTCTTTGGAAGATCGCTATTATTTGGGAGTGTGTGGGGAGTGCACAGCTAACAACCAGACCTTTTTTTTCCCTCCAAGTAGCCTGAGGTCTCGTAGTCATCATGCCTGTGTCATACCAAGTTGTTGTGTCTTAGCCCAAGCACGTAACTTGTAGCTTGCACCCACTAGGCTGTAATCTATATTTGTGGAATGAACTAATATGGTAAATACTAAAGACTACTTAGTTACAAATGGCTAAAAGAAAGTGTACAAGAATGTCTGATGATTACTGTGCATCTCCCATGAGCTAATCATTCATTTAAGGCTTCTTCTTTTCCAAATTAGAATTTGGAAAACTCAGCAGTGGCCACAGGACTAGAAAAGGTCAGTTTTCCTTCCAATCCCAAAGAAGGTCAATGCCAAAGAATGTTCAGACTACCATACAGTTGCACTTATATCACATGCTAATAAGGTTACGCTCAAAATCCTTCAAGCTAGGCTTCAGCAATACGTGAACTTCCAGCTGTACTGGTCTAAGCTGGGTTTAGAAAAAGACAGAGGAACCAGACATCAAATTGCCAAGATTCATTGGATCATAGAAAAAGCAAGAGAATTCCATAAAAACATCTACTTCTGCTTCATTGGCTACATGAAAGCCTTTGACTGTGTGCATCACAGCAAACTGTGGATAATTTTTAAAGAGGTAGGAATACCAGACCACCTTACCTGTATCCTGAGAAGCCTGTGTGCAGGTCAAGAAGCAAGTTAAAGCTGGACATGGGACAACGGACTTGTTCAAAATTGGGAAAGAAGTATAACAAGGCTGTATATTGTCTCCCTGCTTGTTTAACTTAATATGCACAGTACATCATGCAAAATGCCAGGCTAGATGAATCACAGGCTGGAATCTAGATTGCCAGGAGAAATATCAGTAACCCTATATATGCAGATGATACCACTCTAATGGCAGAAAGGCAAGAGGAACTAAAGAGCCTCTTAACGAGGGTGAAAAAAGGAGAGTGAAAAGTTGTCTTAAAATGCAACATTCAAAAAACTAAGATCATGGCATCCAGTCCCATCACTTCATGGCAAATAGATGGAGAAAAGGGGGAAGCAGTGACAGACTTTATTTTCTTGGGCACCACTGCAGATGGTGACTGCAGCATTGAAATTAAGAGATACTTGCTCCTTGGAAGGAAAGCTGTAACAAACCTAGACAATATATTAAGAAGCAGGAGCATCACTTTGCCAACAAAGGTCCGTCAAAGCTGTGGTTTTTCTAGTAGTCATTTACGGATGTGAGAGTTGGACCATAAAGAAGGCCGAGCGCTGAAGAATTGATACTTTCGAATTGAGCTGGAGAAGAGTCTTGAGAATCCCATGGACTGCAAGGAAATTAGCCCTGAGTATCCATTAAAAGGACTGATGCTGAGGCTGAAGCTCCAATACTTTGGCCACCTGATGCAAAGAGTCGACTCATTGAAAAAGACCCTGATGCTGGGCTCTCTGCTCTCATCCTCTGCTCCTGGGCCCTGTGGGAATCTGGCTGCAGTTGCGCTGTAAGTAAATGCCCCAGCCTCGAGACCTCTTTAGGCTTTCTGTTTCCACCACCCCTTTCGTCTCCGAGGGTAACACATCCTCTGGGGCATTTTCTAGAGGGAGCTCTGCACTCTCTCAGGCTGGGAGGAGGGCAAGGCCCTACCTGGCTTCTCTGCTGATTTCAGACTCCTCCTTCCGTTTTTGGTGCCTGAGGCCTCTTCTTTCCCAGGGGCCAGACTGCTTGCTGAACCCTGCCCTCCCTCAGTTCGTGGGACTCTCCTGCACATGGGACTCTCCTGCACTGGTTCTGAGCCTCTCCCGCAGAGTCACGGAGGCCTTCAGTACCCCTCTAGACGTCTTCACTGTCCACATCCAGGGGCCTTCCCCTCACACCCGAGAGCTGTTACGAGAGGGCGCTCCTCTGCTGACAGGTGACTGGTCCCTTGCAGTCCGTCTGTCCTCCTGCTGCTCTTGCTTGCTCGCTCCCAGCAGGAGACAGACCCACCCAGCCACTGGATACCTCACTTTTCTTTCCCTCGTCTCCACGCTGCATGGTCTTCAGCTCACCCCTTTCTCTGAAGGTTGATTCGACCCCCATCGAAGCTGCTCACCCACTCCTCTGTACCCCTTCTGCGTCCGACCCACGTTTTCCTTACTTACTCTGGGCGAGAGCTTTTGGCTGGATGGGACTCTGTTCTAATGATCGTTGGATCCCTAACACCTGGTTCATCTCTTCACCGAGAGCTGAAGTGGAGGGAATGTTGTGGAACTAGTTAAAGTTATTGATGGGTTGTTTACATTTGAAAGATATTAGTGTATTCAGAAAAAAGTATTGATTAAAGGAGGTAAATCTGCCTCAAAAGAGAATGGTATAGCTACGAAGATGGTAGGGGGAAAATTATTCCAGAAGCTCTCTCGTAGATTCTTTTCCAAAATTTAGTCATATAACTTAAAAACACCCTCCCCAAACTATTATCAATGTATTATATGCACATAATTAAAAAATGAAAAAGAACAAACCAGCTTAGAATGAAAACCCTAGCCATTCTCGCCCCACCTCCTCCAGTCTTGAACTACAGGCTCAGTGATTTTTAAATTTCAGATTTTAGTTTATCTGGTGGTTACTGCCATATTTCTAAAGCCTGTGGTTTAATCTCAAATAGGGCTAGTGAAAAATAGCCTTGAAGCCCTAGACTGTATAACACTGAATTATTGTTCATACTGAATCATCGTTACCAATTGCATTATGAAAATTATTGAAAAACATTCTAGACAAATGCCTTTAAGTCATGGTACTATGGAATCAATATGGTCACCTCTCTCTCTTCTTTTTAGTGTTTGGAATGGAATAGATTTTTTGGTATTTGAGGAGTATGTTTTGTACAGTTTTTGTACACTTTCAGAGACTAAAAGTGATGTTTTCCCGACCTTTTTTCTTTTCCATGTTTTTTTTTTTTTTGCCTCTTGTGACCATTGCTGGGTGTGGTTTTTTTTTAATCACATAGGGATACAGTATGGAAGTTTATAGCACCTGTTTTACAAAACCTTGATGAGGGGCTTTGTGTGGCTCTTTAAAGCTACAGCTTACTCTGTCTTTGAATGCTGTCTCGGCTTAGTCTGTTCATACCTTCCAGCCAGTGTTATGGGAAGCATTATGAAAAGAATACTCTTTGAAAAAAGGTTTGCTATAGATGCCTCATTTCTGAGTGCAAAATGGCTGCTTATGTTGAAAATAAGTTGGTAGATAGTCTTTAGCGCATTTAATTAAAAGTACCATACTAAAGGAAATTGTAGCAATTATATATTATTAACCTAAGTGGTGCCAAGGCTTTGAAGTTGTTTGCTATGGCCCATTATTTTCCTTGATTGCATGCCATCTGAGATTAAGCTGGGCTGTTCAGTTATGTAGGCATTTAGAAGAAGAGCAACATAGTAAACCCAAGTACAAAATTAGGATCTTTGGAGTCCTATGCTATACATCCAAGCTATTGCTAAGTGAATCCAATCTTTTGCCGCTGTAGTTATTTAGACTGTGATTATTCTGCTTTCCCGGCCCATTCCCCAATCAGACATTGTTCAGTTTATTGGAAAATACGTGTTGTATATGTCAGCTCAAAACAGGGTGTCATTTGGGGGCTTAAACGGAGGAGGTTTTTATTTTAAGCTGAATTGAATGAATAAGGAAATTGAAGATCTGAAAAGAATGGTGCTGGGCCCATTATCATAAGAAAATAAGGCTTTGCAAATTTTGGGCTTTGAAGTCATTATATGTATGGTAGGCAGCAGGGTAGCTGGTGGGAAAGGGGATCTCTGGCTAAGAAGAGATCAGAACATACTTTTCTGTATTAATACCTCTGTAAGGTGGCAAAAGATTTCAGTAAAAAGAATAAAATATGGTTATAGATCTGATTTTATCACTTTAGGCTGTGTACTCAGCTACACTTATTAAATAGAAAAGGTTTACTTGGTGCCCATGACAGAATTTGACAGCTGAAAATGACTAAGAATCAACGGGCCAATGCCCTCATTCTACAGAAGAGAAAACAAACTCTTGTCTATCAAGTCCCTTGCCAACTGACCTTGGACAAATCCCCATGTAAGTCTGCTACATTTAATTTTTATTGGCTTTGAAAATTTCAATGTATTTTAATATAGAACTTTTACTGTAGCTACACTGGATATTTTTAGTTCTTTGTGCACCAGGAAACAAAAGGCTTAATTTGTTTACTGAAGGAAACGTTTATTGAACACTTACAGTGTTCAAAGCACTCTTGCTTTTTAAGGTATGGCTTGTTAGCATAATGTAAAAGTTAGAGGTTCAAACCAAGATTAGAGCCTTTCTCTGGCCCCTTCTGATCATATACTTATCTGATATGGGAGGTATTGAGCCTCCATGAAAATATATTTCGTGGTACACACACACAGTAGTAAGTGTGGTTAAAAAGATTTATGGAACTTTAAGCCCTCTGTTATCCAGTACAGTAATGTAAGAGAAATTCTGTTTTTCTCCTCTGTTCTACACTCCACTCACTATACTTCCGGTCACCAAATGTGTGGAGATTTTTCCTACACCAAGCAATTCTCTGATGCCAGCTAGGTGTCCTACAATTTAACTAGATTCTGGCACTACCTGGAGATAATCTCAGATCCTGCAGGTGAAGAGCTCAGACTGCCCTGCCCCACTTCAGATTCCAGTTCCTAGTCACCTGGGCTCGGACCAGCCAATGAGAAATTGGAGGTTCCATTGAACTTCCTCTTCAGGTTTAACCATTTGCCACAGTGACAAAATTCAGGAAACTGTTTACCTACTAGATGACTGGTTTATTGTAAAAGGATTCAACTTAGGAACAGCCAGGCAGAGGAGATGCAGAGGGCAAGGTAAGGGGAATGGAGTGTGACATTTACAAGCCCATTCCAGGTGAGCCACCCATGCCTTCAGCACCTTCATGCGTTCCCCAACCTGGAAGCTCTCCAAAATCCCAACCTTTTGGGTTCTTTGGAGGCTTTATTATCAAATACACAGGCACAATTGATTAAATTGTCAGTCCTTTTTTTTTTTTAGTTCATCCCGTACCATTATTTAACTTATAAACAGCATTTAATTTGTCCTTTAAAAGTTAACTTAACAATTGGCTTTTCTCAAGTACTTCTCTCATATCCAAAAGAGGGGAAGAATTTAGCCCTTGTTTTAAAACAAACATAAGGAGAGATGATGACCTTAACTCCTAATAACATTCCACTATTAGATTATTGTATAAAATGTCCAAGTTGGTGGTTCTTCCAGATGCCAATGATTGATTCAACCTCCATTTCTCTCCTCCCATAGAGGTGAGGAGGGGAGTGGGATTGCAACTTCGAACCCTCTTATCACAGGGTTCAGTTCAGTTCAGTCACTCAGTCGTGTCTAACTCTTTGTGACCACGTGGACTGCAGCATGCCAAGCTTCCCTGTCCATCACCAACTCCCGGAGCTTCCTCAAACTCACGTCCATCTAGTCAGTGATGCCATCCAACCATCTCATCTGTCGTCCCCTTCTCCTCCTGCCTTCAGTCTTGCCCAGCATCAGGGTCTTTTCCAATCAATCACTTCTTCGCATCAGGTGGCCAAAGTACTGGAGCTTCAGCATCAGTCCTTCTGATGAATATCCAGGGCTGATCTCCTTTAGGATGGACTGGTTGGATCTCCTTGCAGTCCAAGAGATTCTCAAGAGTCTTCTCCAACACCACAGTTGAAAAGCATCAATTCTTTGGCGCTCAGCTTTCTTTATGCTCCATCTCTCACATCCATACATGACTCTGGAAAAACCATCACAGCATTGGTTCCCCTGCTACCAGTCCCCACCATGGGAGCATTCCGAATCACCTCATTAACATAAACTTAGGTGTGGATGAAAGGGCTTATGAATAACAAGAGACATTCTTTTCATTTTATTGCTCTTATCACTTAAAAAATTCCTAGAGTTTTAGGATCTCTGTGTCAGGAATCATGGACAAGGACCAAAATATATTATTTAAGTATACCAAATATACTTAAACCAAAATATATTATTATAAATCACAATATCACAAGTAGCAACTTGTCAGTATTTTTAAACATATAGGAGTCTTGGGAGTCTCCTGTTTACAGCTGGTCAGTCAGAAGCTCAGTGATAACCTGGATTTGCAATTAGTATCTGATGCCGGGCAGTCTTGTCCATCTCAGCCCTTACTTAACCTGTAGGATCTGATGCTATCTCTAGATAATTGACTATTAAAATTTAAATAAAAATTATTTAAAAATAAGAATACTTAAAAATTCAGTTTCTCAGTCACACAAGCACATTTGGATAGGAATTGAACAGCATAGATATAGAATATTCCCATCATCATGGAAAGGTCTGTTGGATGATGCTTTTCTATCCCTTTCCATGCCAAAATCATTTACTGTTAATACAAATCTAGATCTGGAATCCAGAAGGCTGAACTTGCACCCCACGTTCACCATTCACTCTGTTACATAAGCTGTAAAGTCTCAGAAAGGCACTTGAATCTGAACAGAGCTCTGGTTTCATTTTGTTTAAATGAGGTTACATATCCTACTTCGTCTGTGAATTGTTTCACGCTATACCTTATCACACATTGTACTAAGAGTTCATGTAAAGTTAAAAGTTGTTAACTTTTCACATGGTTGGTGGTTCAGTCTCTAAATCATGTTTGACTCTTTGCCACCCCTTGCACTGCAGCACGCCAGGCCTGCCTGTCCTTCACTATCTCCTGGAGTTTGCTCAAACTCACGTCCGTTGAGTCAGTGATGCCATCCAATCATCTCATGCTCTGTTGCCCCCTTATCCTGCCTTCAGTCTTTCCCAGCATCTCCAATGAGTTGGCTCCTCGTATTATGTGGCCAAAGTACTGGAGCTTCAGCTTCAGTCCTTCCAGTGAATATTCAGTGTCCCTTGGTTACCACTGACAGTTACTTGCAGTTGAATGTATTGCCTCTTTGTTTGCTTCATGGGGAATTCAGGGTATGTGTGGTGTCTTGGATTCATCTGCTCTGTGGGTGAATTCTGACCCTGCTATAGCAGATGACTGTATCCTTGATTCCAGGGTCTTTCACAGTAGGCCCTAACCCTTTTGGCACTAGGGACTAGTTTCATGGAAGACAGGTTTTTCCATGGACCAGAGGTTGGGGATGGTTTTGAGATGATTCAAAAGCATTCCATTTATTCTGCAGTTTATTTCTAATCTAATGCCACTGCTGATATGATGGAAGGTCGCTGTCCGCAGCCTGGAGGTTGGGGACCCCTGATCTATCTCAAGGCATTGCCTTCTGCCAGACCTCTTCCTCCGGTCTACTCTTCACCAGACCCAGTGTTTAAAATAAGGCTCAATGTTGTGTAATGGTTAAGACCAAGAGCTCCGGAAACAGTTGTCCTGCTCAGCCAGCTCTGCCGCATGCTCTGTGTGACCTTGTCAAGTCTAACCTTGTTTTCCCATCAGTAAATGGGGGGATGATAAAAGGACTCAGGCCACAGAGTTGCTGTGGGAGTTAAATGATATAGTACTAGGTTATTAACCCAGTGCCTGGAACTCAGTGCTCAATAATTTGTTCTTGCTAATAATAGGATGATGACACTTGATAACTTAGTATAGAAAATATATTGCAAGAGATTCTGGTTGAATTATCTGGTATGAATACAAGTCTAGATATAGGTCTTGAGCACTGGAGAAGGGAAGGTGTGATATTAAAAGTTTTGAAGTGTACAAGAGAAGAGCTTTCTCGCTTCACGTGTAGTTGATGAACTGAAGGGAACAGGCTTCCGGCACCTTCCTCACGTTCCCCTTTCTTCATGGAGTCTCCAAGGCAGATAAATGCCTGGGAGCAACTGGCAGGTGTTGCCCATGGGTAAAGCAGGCTGTGAACTAGAAGAAACTGGAGGGAATGAAAAGGACTTTATCAAACTGAAGAATGTGTTGTCTAAAGGGTCTCAGTCCACTGCTAAGCCTCAGCCAGTATTGCCATGCAGGAATGGAGTATTGGTAAATCTAGATGTTTATATGAAATCTCCAAGTTTCCACCATTGGTGAAGTTTTTTTTTTACAAGTTTATACATAGTAGATGGGATATATCCTTGGATAGAAATTGGCCCAAGGACCACTAGTTTATGATCTTTTTGAAAAAGCTTTCCTAATGTCTTCCCAAGAATGCTAAGTCTGATGAGCTATTAAATTTGGAATTACACTTGAAAAGACGATCTTGTAGTCAAATAACTTTGGTTAACCTTGGTTCTGGGACCAAAAAATGTTGAGAAGATGCTTCACTCTGGATTTGATTCCCTAAACATACTTGATCAGAGGACACTGTCCCGCATGTTTGCCCTACAGACTACTGGGGGAATAAAGGAAGAGCACAGTGTGGGTGGCGGTGTTCTGGGGAATGGTGGTCAGGGTGGGCTGAACTGGTGAACCTCCCTGTAGACAATGGGTGTAAATAGAATCTTAATTAACAATGAGAAGTAGACCATTACCGTGTTACTAATGGAATCCTTGAATTGTGTTAGATTTTCTGTTTTTAAATAAAAGATGTTATCACCCTAAAGGCTATTACTAGAACATACATGCTATTTTGATGTGTTTTCTATAGGAATAAAATTGAGAGGATTAGTTTTGTTTGGGAATTAGGCTAATATGCCCCATAATGATTTGTGCAGTCAAATTTGGGGAAGATGATAGGGTGTGAACCAAGGCACCCGAAGGAACGCCTGGTAGAATCACATTTGGACACAGCAACTTTGCGCTCCACTTTCCTGCTACTGCTTTGTTTTAATGGCTTGGTTATTTGGAACAAAGGGATATTTTCATTCTCATCAAGGAAGTCGGCGTACTGTCTATGGATGGAGTGAAAAAAGTTCATCTAAAAGGAATTCAGTGAGCTTTCTCCTTAGGCAGTATCTCTTGAACATGCTGTCAAGAATTCCTTGGGTACCAACCTCATTTTACCTTACCTGCTATTTCAAATGTGTCTTAAAATAGCACGATTTTTCCATAGTCCTATTGAAATTGTGGTGTTCTCCACTTAGTAAAGTGTTTCTGCTTAAATTTCATTTACTTCCATTTTCATGTGTCTTTATTCTGAGCCTCAAATTCAATTTGGGAGTGGCAGTTAACTAATACAAATCTTTCTGGGGATTTCATTTTGGTTAGCATTTGAATTGGGGAGAGAGAAATTGATTTTTTTACTTTGATATTTTTCAAAGGTGTTTCTAGATATTAATACAGAAATCTGAGAAACAAGAGGGCATGGAATGCCCACTCACCTGAGGCTGAATACATTTCAGATACTGAGAAAAAAGGTAGGTTTGGATGCATGAGGTTGAGAGAGGACGTCTCTCCCTCAGCACAGCTGCTTCACTCTGATAAGAAAGCAGAGCTCAGTTTATGCTGACCTTGTATCTAACCAAAGTTTACCCTGCAGACTGTTGGGGGAAGAAAGGAAGAATTTCCTGTAAAATGCAGCTAATGTTGGCCTTCCAAAGGTCACAAAATGAAAAGCTGTGAGCATGACGCATCCTTCTAGGGGGGACTCCAACAGGATTTCCTGTGCTGGAAAGGAAGCTTGGTGGAAACCTTTTAATTCATTCAGAAATGCGGAGACCAGCATGGCTGTTAAGAGCTTGGTTTTGCACTTACAGGAGCTAATCTAATATAATACACTCAGCCCAGTACATCCCATTTCTAATTTATAAGAAAATTATTTATACTGAACAGCATGATGTTATCTTGGATGGGAGCTTTTTTCCTTGAACATTTCGTGGATTCCTTTTTGATAATTCAAAACTGTAGTTCTGCCATATGTAATGGACACTTCAATGGGTACTTTAGTCTCTGTTTTAATATGGGAAATTTCCTCTAATTAAAATTTAAATCATGTTGAGTTTTAAACCAGATGTGTTGCTAACACTGTTAAAAGAGGTACATTACGTGAATATTATATAATTATAGAATTGAAGTAGACACCAAGAAACATCTTTCAATCAGTGTCACTTGAAAGAATAGTATATATCAAAACTCAGAGCAATAGTTATGAGCTGGTAAATGTATATTGATACTATTTTAGTTAACTTTCTTATAATCTTCATATTTACCATTGTTAGATATTATTTTTTAAGAGGAAAACATCTAAGTAAGTTTAAATACTAAGGAAGCCTCACCCAGTTGACTCACTTGCTTCAGATTGGACCAGTTTGTTAGAGGAAATTTTCTATATGTATTTCATTTCTTTCCTCATTGACCATACGTCAGTGGTAAAGTTTCACTATTGTTTTTACCAACTTATTTATTTGGTTGTGCTGGGATCTTTTAGTTGCATCATGTAGTATCTAGTTCCTCAACAGGGATTGAACTCAGGCGCTCTGCATTGGGAGCAGAGTCTTAGCCACTGAACTACCAGGTAAGTCCCTGACAACTTCTTTAGAACCAGCTATGTATAATGTATGGGCGCTTCCATGGTGGCTCGGATGATAAAGAATCTGCTTGCAATGCAGAAGGCCCAGGTTTGATCCCTGCTTTGGGAAGATCCCCTGGAGAAGGGAATGGCAATCTGCTCCAGGATTCTTGGCTGGAGAATTTCCTATGGAGAATCTCCATAGGAAGAATTTCCTAGAGGAGCTTGACAGGCTACAGTCCGTGAGGTTGCAATCAGACACGACTGAGAGACTAACACTTAACCTAAACTTCTTCAAGAATGAAGTTCATCTTTTCAAAAATAGGACCAGGTTTGCTACATGATAGGGAAAATCACAAGTCATGTTTTTATTGTTGTGTGTACGTGATTTTTATTCCTCTCTATTCAGTATTATAGGTATCTAAATAATTGTTGCTATGAAGTGTCTCCTTATATAATACATTTAAACCATCTTTATTCCAATCTGTTAGACTTTAGGAAGAACTCAAATGTGAGGCATTGAACTCAGCGCTGGGGGCATGCTAGTGTTAAAGGACTTTCTAGAGTCTCAATAGAGTTCTTAACAGGGCTGGTTTATTTTGAGTATTGAGAGACAGGTTGGGGGGAAAAAATGTATTAAGTGATCGTCTAAAGTGATTTACCAAAGGATTCTTGGTTACCTCCAGTGGACTGTTCTCCTTGTTTGGTAAACATGCAATGCTGACGGGAACAGATCTCTGTGGTTCTGAACCTCCATTTGACCTTTTTAAAATAACTAAAAACCAAATTAAAAGCATGAGTAGTTATTTAGAATTTTGCACCATTGAGCTTAAATAAGAAATCATGCATAGTAAACGAGGAGGCTTAAAGGTAGCAGGAGTGCAAGGTGGAGGTGATAAACACAGCTTCATGATGGTGCTTATAGATTGTGAACTCTCAAGCAGATGCATGCACCTTTTTGTTGTTAGAGGCAGTCATGACCTGCTGGGTTAGGCTGTTGCTAAGAGTCTGTTGTTCAATCACTTATTTGCCAGACATTTTTAGAAAACTTACTACGTGCCAGTTACTTTCCTAGGTGCTAAGGAACACAATGAAAGCCCTTGTCCTGGAGAAATCTCATAGTTCTTCTTCAGAAGCACAGTTCCTAACATGGTTTGTTCTTTCTTCTCCACACTAAGCAATGAGGAACCCTAGGGCAAAAATTCCAATGGTGGGTCCACATTCTTAAAGGAAAAATGAGCCATTCATAGCTTAGGCTCTGTAAATTTATTCTCCCCAGTTCTCCACAGTGTCCACTCTTCTGTTGAGCTGCCTGACCTGGTCTCATCTCCCTGTCTTTCTGTCTTTATGACAGCTTGCCCCTTTCCCCCCTCTGACTATATTGTACCTGTGCTTTAAGACTGAGCCAAATCTTCCTTTGTCTGTACAAGGCTGTTTTTTCCAAGACTGTCCACAGTTGGCATCTCAGTTTAGGACTTAATGCATGTTGGTTTGCATAGTGGAGTTTTGGTCACACATCCTCACCTTCATTGTCTGGGTTTTGCTGGGAGCTGTTCCTAAACACATCTTGGATTTCTAGCTGCTTTAGGAGAAAGCTGGAATTGAAATTCTGAGGAGGGGCAAGAGAAAGCCTGAGATTAAAAATTAACTGTATTATCATCAAGGAAAGTAATCCATATGAGAGATAACCAATTCTCAATTAGGATTTTAAATTAGAATTATTTAAACCTTGTAACTTGCTTGAATTTTCATAGCACCCGTATGCCGTAAGTTATGTAACATTGTTCTCTATAAACATTTGAATTGGGGATTGGTGGTTCACTAGATACAGTTTGCCAAGCTGCCTTGTTTGGCCTTCATGGTGTTTGAAAAAAGGAAATCTCACAAAAATTCAGATTTCTAGTTTGTCTGAAATAACCTCTCCCAGTCTAGTGAACTCTAGGGGAAACTAGATAAATGAGGTCATTTTCATAGTCATGGCAAGATAACAAACAACACAAAGAGCAGCCATGTATATAGGGTGTTTACTCTGAGCTAGGTACTGTTCCCAGAACAGTATGAACTCAGTGTCTCTAGTAAGTTGATAGTATTACTATCTCCGTTTTACAGATGAGGAAACTGAGGCACAGAGGTTAAATAACCTTTTCCAGGGTCCTACAGCTTGCAAAAAGCAGCTGAGACCCAAACCTACACAGGCTGATTACAGATGTATGCTTTACTGCCTCTTCCAAGGACTGAAACCACCTGCTAAACGATCTGCCCTAAATCATTCCCTTAGTTTGGTTGTAAAGTAACAAAGATGGTTATAATGTGTGAAAGAGGAACGGCAGTTTTTCTGTTTCCTTAGGTTTCTTGTTTAACTTGATTCTAAACTTTGAAAAAAAATGGCAGCTGCATGAAGGGACCTGCACGAATCTGATTGCTTAAAATTAGGTTGCATGTTAATTATTGTTTTTATTATTGATTACTATATTTGTCACATTTGCTCAATTCCAGGGGTTATGGCAACCTCATTCTTCCTAAAACCAAACTGATCTTTCTCTGTGGATTCTGTCCCTACCCCTCATTTGGGCATGCCATCACATCCTGTATTCTTTTAGTCTCAATATCCTAATTAGATGGTAAACATTTTAAGGATAGCATAGTCCTTCATTTCTTATATACACATAGTATGTGTATGTAACACAACCTTTAGGTCAGTACTTTTTACAACGTAGGTTTTTAATAAGTACCGTGTATCTGAGAGGGTATAAAAGTATATGTATATAAAGATATAAAATATGTATATGTGTAAACTTTTTTTTCCAGAATTTTTCAAGTATGCTTAAAAGTTGAGAGGATTGTGATAAATCCTCCTGCACCCATATCCAGTTTCAGCAACTCATAATGTTGGGTTTTTTAAAATATTTATTTATTTGGCTACACCTGGTCTTCCGTCTTCTGTTGTGGCATATAGGATATTTAGTTGCAGCATGCAAATCCTTACTTCTGGCATGTGGGGTCTGGTTCTGACCAGGGATTGAACATGGGCCCCCTACACTGGGAGCTCGGAGTCTTAGCCACTAGTCCCTTAATATGTTTTTTTATGTAACTTGTGAAACATACATAATGAATGTTCTGCTACTATATATATGTTATATATATAGATACACATATAAAAGAAATAACAAAGAAAAATTGAACCCCATGTTGTAATCACCCAACTTAAGAAATAAATGTTATTATTACCCTTAAAGCCCCTGGAATGCATTCTTTTTTCCCTCCCCACCAGAGATAACTCCTATACTGAATTTTGTGTTAATCATTTGTGGCTGAAATTGCCTTGGTTATTTGTGCACCAACACCTGAGCTTCCTTCTCTTTTAGTAATACAACTTCCCATGTTTTATCTGGGAAGGTATATGCCTTCCCAGTACTCTTGTCTGGAAAATTCCACGGATGGAGGAGCCTGGTGGGCTACAGTCCATGGGGTCACAAAGAGATGGACACGACTGAGCGACTTCACTTCACCTCATGCCTTCTAAAGGCTGTTTTCCATGTCCCCTTTCGGTTACTTATGTCATGGGACCAAGTTCTGACCACTGTGGTGTGAACAGAAATGATCTGTTTAGCTTCTGTGTTGTGTCTCAGACTGTGCTTTTTTCTCCCTACCTTCCCTGCCCTGCTTTTTATTGGTTGGAATGTAGACTTGATGGCAGGAATTGAAGCAGCATCTTAGAGACCTTGAGACAGAATCCAGGTGTTGAGAACGGAAAGCAAAACGGTGAAAGAAGTAGGTTTTGTTCTTCCCAACGCAGAGTAGGCTGTGCACCACACTTCCCTGTTCATTTGACTTTGAATAGGCCCTGGGGAATTTTCCTTATGTAGTTTTAACAAGGATTTTACAAGCTAGTACAGCCACATATTCAAAATCCATACATAAGTAGTAAACTATAGAGTGGAAAAATTTCTCTTTCACTCCTGCCACCCTCCCTCCAAAGCAAACAGCACCATTGTCTTTTACATCCTTCCAGGAAAATCTGTGTAGTACTATGTATTTTAAATATGATTCGATTATAAAAATTTAGAAATAGCTACAGTTCCTAACTAAGCAAGAAGTGTCTGAGGACCCCTGCTTTGGACTGTGGTTCTGGGTTTTACCTTAAGTGACAATCTAACACTGTTAGTATCTTACTTAAGGGATGTGAAACAATTCTGAAACATGCCATGTTTAATTAAAAAACAAAATGTTATTTGACTTCCCTGATAGTCCAGTGGTTAAGGATCTGCCTCGCAATGCAGGGGACATGGGTTTGATCCCTAGTCAGGGAATTAAGATCCCACACATTTCAGGGCAACCAAGCAGGCGTCCCACAGCTAAAGAGTCCACACACTGCAATGAAAGATCCTTTATGCTGCAACTAAGACCTGAGGCAGCCAAATTTAAAAAAAAAACATTATGACTGTTACCAGAGTCTGAGCATAGTAGCTGCATGTGTGCAGGTTAAGCCCTTTGATTTCCCTAAGAGTTGAGTCAAGGGACTTTCCTGGTGGTCTAGTATAAGACTTCATGCTCCCAGTGCAGGGGGCCTGGGTTCAATCCCTGGCTGGGAAACTAGATCCACACGCACAGCTAAGAGTTCACATGCTGTAACTAAGACCTGGGGCTGGGAAGATCCCCTGGAGGAGGGCATGGCAACCCCCTCCAGTATTCTTGCCTAGAGAATCCCCATGGACCGAGAAGCCTGGCAGGCTACAGTCCACGGAGTCACAAAGAGTTGGCCATGACTGAGTGACTAAGCACAGCACAACAGCCAAATAAATAAGTAAATATTTTTTAAAAAGAGTTGAGTCGATGATGAGAGCTGAGCAAGTAGGAGTCCCAACACAGTAACAGTGGGTGGTTCAACTGTCTTGGTGTTAGTCGTTCAGTTGTGTCCAGCTCTTTGTGACCCCATGGACTGTAGCCCACCAGACTCCTCTGTCCATGGCAAGAATGCTGGAGTGGGTAGCCATTTCCTTCTCCAGAGGATCTTCCTGACCCAGGGATCGAACTTGGGTCTCCTGCATTGCCCAGGCAGATTCTTTACCATCTGAGATACCAGGGAAGCCATCTTGGTAAAGCACCAACTTTAAAAAAAAAAAAAAAAAGGAAAGTGCTTGCACCAAAACTCATGTGCTTGACATACTGGGGAGCCTAAAATCTAAACTCAAAACGTCAAACCCCAGTCTGGCACAGGGAACTATATTCAATATCTTGCAATAACCTTTAATGGAAAAGAACTTTAAAAGAATATATATAAAACTGAATCACTTGACTGTATACGTAAAACATTGTAAATAAACTATATTTTAATTGGAAAAAAAAAAGGCAGGGGGGGACTCTCAAACCCCAGCTTCCGTTTATACACATCTGTAAACTAATAAGCTTAGTAAGTCTGCTTCCTAATTCATAGAACAAAAGAGTCATACATGGCAAAGCAGGGAAAGGGGACTTATTTATATATAAGCAGGCCTGCAGACAGAATCAAGAAATAACAGCAGACAGGATGACAACACAGGAAGGACTTAAGCCACAGCAGCCTGAGGCCATTCAGTGGAGGGACAGACACGCCCACATACCTCCTGAGTCCTTTTGCCATGTTGGAGCTGGAAGCAGAAAAGCACAACACTTAGTGTTTATGGAGATAAGCCTGAGTCATCAAATCAAGACAGGGTGTCCAGCACACTGAGTTTTAAAAGGTTAGATAATTGAATCAGACCCATGAAGGAACAATAACCTACAGCTTTGAAACTAAACAATAGACAACCAGGAGGACTGCCAGCTGCAACTATGGCAAAATTAATAACTCTAAACACACACACACACACACAACACCAAGGAAAACAACAAACTGGAGAAACTAGTTTTACGGTTTATATCAGACAGAGGGGGTTAATATAACCTGGAGAGGGAATCCAGAGTTTTTATTAAAAGAGAGATGAGAGTTCATGTAGCTAGTAGGGTAAAGGAAGAGAAAAATTTGTGCAAAGGTGTAGAATTATAGGTTACTTTTCAAAACGTGTTTTCATGTTCTTTTCAAAATAATAAGGACATATGAGGATAACTGAAAACAGAAAAGGCATAGAACTTTAAGGCATTCTAGAAAGATTGTCATCAAAATGAGTGAGTAGAAGACATTTCTGTTTTGCCTACTTGTGTACGTGAGAAAAAGGGTAAGAATATTTAGGTTCTGCAGGAAACTTTGTCAAGAATATATTATTATTATTATTTTCTTAATAATAACCTAGGGATCTGTGAGAGCATTCTCAAGTCTCTGAATTCTATGAAACTTTTAATTTAAATACTTTAAACATCTTCTTGTGATCCTCAAAAGACATATTTTGGATTATATGATGATCACCTCCTTTCAGGTTCTTACCTCACATTTTTTTTTAGAAACTAGCTTTATTCAGGTATAATTTACATTCCATAAAACTCGCTTGTAGGCATGTGTTTCAGTGATTTTAGTAAATTTATAGTTACACAACCATCACTGCAGTGTAGGTTTTAAATGTTTCCATTACCCCAGAAAGTTATTCCCTCAGGTTTTGTGCTGTGAATTTCTCTCTCCACTGCTACTCTGAGATAATCTAATGTGCTATCTCTGTCTCTGTAAATTTGCCCTTTTTCTAGACACTTCATATAAATGGCATCAAATAATACATAGTATCTGTGTCTGGTTTCTTTCACTTAGCATGATGTTCTTGAGGCTCATCACTTTGTAGCATCCCTTTCCCTTGCGGAGTAGTATTCCATTGTCTGACTCTTTGTGGCCCCATGGACTATATATATAGTCCATGAAATTCTCCAGGCCAGAATACTGGAGTGGGTAGCCTTTCCCTTTTCCAGGGGATCGTCCCAACCCAGGGACCAAGCCCAGATCTCCCGCGTTGCAGGCAGATTCTTTACCAGCTGAGCCACAAGGGGAGCCCTGTATAGAATCCACTGATGGTTTATTCATTCACCCTGCTATGGGCATTGACTTGTTTCCAGTTGCATTCACTTATGTTTACAATTAAACTGGTACCAAATAACCATCATGAAGCTAAAACTAACCATATAGGGTTTCTACATTTGAGAATTTTAGATATTTTTAGGACTCTGGTATTCAAAGGGTCCCTCCATTATTCAAATTTGAGAAACACTGTTTGGATTCATCAGGTCTATGAGCCCTGTCCTAGTGATGGAACTTCTTCTCTTTTAAAGTGTTAGATTTACAATACTTATGTTTCTCTATATGGTTTGCTTAACTGCATGATGAACACTGATGTCACTGAAATATCCTTGATCTCTGCTTCCTGAAGCAGTAGTAGTTGTATAGGTGCTGAGTCATATTTGACTTCTTTGTGATCCCATACACTGTAACCCACCAGGCGCCTCTGTCCATAAGATTCTCCAGGCAAGAATATCCTGTCCTTTGCCTCAGTAAATCTCATGGTCCTTGTACTTATCCTCTGACCTTCCCTGAATATCAAAAAAACTGATCTCTTCCCAACAGAAACTGATTTGGGATAGCTTAAGAAAGGGGACATATATTGGAATTAATTCTAATAATGAAAGACAGAACTGAAGGAGAGCTGAACAATCAGGATCTAGGGTAGCTCTTGGGACCATAGTTATAAGAATTCAGGTAGAGAGCTGACATTCAAATAATTGAACTCCAAAGGCCGTCAGTCCCTGTGTGACTCTCAAAATCAAATTCCCAGGAGGCTGGGCTACCTGTTTCTTTTCTTGAGGGGTGTAGCATGGGGCAATGCCACAAGAGACCCACCTTTAGGAAACATCAAGCCCCCACAGAGTACTTCTCTTTTTCTTGGGGCACCTTACCTTGTATCTTGTGTATTTTGGTGAGGTTCTCTACTTAAGCTAGTTTGATTATCCAGCTTCCCCTTTTTACAGCTTTGTTGAGATGTGTTCCTGATTCTATGATATTTACACAGCTAAAGAGACTGAATGGTTTTTAGTGTATTATTGTGCAACTGCCATCACAGTCTAAGTTTAGAGCATTTTTCCTTACCCCAGAAAGAAGCTCCTAACCCACTAGCAGTCACCCTGATTCCTCCTCTCCTCCCTGTCACTCTGTCTCCACCCCAGCCACAGGCAAGCAGTAATCCTTTTTCTGTCCTTCTGGATTAGTCTGTAGTGGAATTTCACATAAATAGAATTATACAAATGTGGCCTTTTGTGACTAGCTTCATTCACTCAGCGTATGTTTACAAGGTTCGTCCAAGCTGTAGCATGGATCAGTCCATTTCTTTCTGTGCCTGAATAATATCCACTGTATACCAGTTTTGTTTACCCACGCATCATCAGTGGATGGACATTTGGGTGGTTCTTTTTACTTTATTTTCTCACTGTTATGAATGATACGGCTGTAAATGTTTGTATATAGGATTTTGTATGGATATCTATTTTCAGCTCTCTTGGACATATATCTAGGAGTGGAGTTGCTAAGTCATACAGTAACCCTTTATGTTTAGCATTTTGAGGAACTGGCAGATTGTTTTCCAAAGTGGCTGCTCTGTTTTATGTTCCCAACAGCAGTATATGAGGGTGTTCATTTTCTTCACATCCTCGAAACACTTGTTATTATCTGATGTTTGTATTTTAGCCATCCAAGTGAGTATGAAGTGGTATCTCATTGTGATTTAGATTTGCATCTCTGATGGCTAATGATGTTGAGCATCTTTTCATGTGCTTAATGCCTTTGGAGAGATGTTCATTCAAATTCTTTGCCCATTTTTCAAATTGAGCTATTTGTCTTTATTGTTGAGTTGTAAGAGTGCTTTATATATTCTGGATACAAATCCTTGTAAGAAATGCATCTTAACAAATATGTGCTCCCTTTCTGTGGTCTGTCTTTTCATTTTTTTCTTGGTACTCTATGAGACATAAAAGTTTTAAATTTTCATGAAGTCCAACTTACCTGTTTTTTCCATCTATCACCTGTGATTTTGGTGGCATATTTGGCATTGCTTTAACCCAGGATCATAAATATTTACTTGTATATTTTCTTCTAGGAGTTTTAGGGTTTTAGCTCTTACATTTAGGCCTATGATCTATATTATGTTAATTTCTGCATAAGGTGTGAGGTAGAGGTCCAAATGTATCCTTTTGCATGTGGATATCCAATTGCCCAGCACTATTTGTTAAAAAAAAAAGTCTATTTTTCCATTAACTTTTTAAAAATTTTTATTTTTCCTTTTTGGCTCCTCTGGGTCTTTATTGCTGCATGTGGGCTTTCTCCAGTTGTAGTAAGCAGGAGAAACTCTCTAGTTTCTCATTGCTTCTCATAGGCTTCTCATTGCGGTGGTTTCTCTTGTGGAGCATAAGCTCTAGAGTGTGTGGGCTTCAGTAGTCGTGGCACACCAGCGCGTTTGCCAGGCAGCATGCGGGATCTTCCTGGACCAGGGATCGAACTGGAAGCCCCTGCATTGTAAGGCAGATTCTTAACCACTGGACCACAGGGGAAGCCCTCCCACTAACTTTTTTTGGTCATTCCTGTTAAAAATTAGTTAACTGTAAATGTATGGATTTACCTCTGGATTCTCTGTCTGTTCTGTTGATATATATGTATATACTTGTGCCAGTGTGAGTGTGTGTGCGTGCATACACGCACGTACATGTGTGTGCATATGCTCAGTCATGTCAGACTCTTTGCAGCTCCATGGACTGTAGCCCATCAGGCTCCTCTGTCCATGGCATTTCTCAGGCAAGAATACTGGAGTGGGTTGCCATTTCCTGCTCTAGCTATCCCTCCGGATCAAACCTCTGTCTCTTGCATCTCCGTCATTGGCAAGTGGGTTCTTTTTTTTTCCCCAGTGGTCATCCCATTTTTTTTTCTTTTTTTTTTAAATTAATTTATTTATTTTAATTGGAGGCTAATTACAATATAGTAGTGGTTTTTGCCATACATTGACATGAATCAGCCATGGGTTTACATGTGTTCCCCATCCTGAACCCCCCTCCCACCTCCCTTCCCATCCCATCCCTCAGGGTCATTCCAGTGCACCAGCCCTGAGCACGCTGTCTCATGTATCAAACCTGGACTGGCAATCTGATTCACATATGATAGTATACATGTTTTAATGCTATGCTCTCAAATCATCCCACCCTCGCCTTCTCCCACAAGGTCCAACAGTCTGTTCTTTACATCTGTGTCTCTTTTGCTGTCTTACATATAGGGTTATTGTTACCATCTTTCTAAATTCCATATATATGCATTAGTATACTGTATCGGTGTTTTTCTTTCTAAATTACTTCACTCTGTGTAATAGGCTCCAGTTTCGCCCACCTCATTAGAACTGGTTCAAATGCATTCTTTTTATTGGCTGAGTAATATTCCATTGTGTATATGTACCATAGCTTTCACATCCATTTGTCTGCTGATGGACATCTAGGTTGCATCCATGTCCTGGCTATTGTATACAGAGCTGCGATGAGCATTGGGATACATGTGTCTCTTTCAATTCTGGTTTCCTTGGTGTGTATGCCCAGCAGTGGGATTGCTGGGTCATAAGGCAGTTCTGTTTCCAATTTTTTAAGGAATCTCCACACTGTTCTCCATAGTGGCTGTACTAGTTTGCATTCCCACCAACAGTGTAAGAGGGTTCTCTTTTCTCTGCACCCACTCCAGCATTTATTGTTTGTAGATTTTTGGATAGCAGCCATTCTGACCTGCGTGAGATGGTACCTCATTGTGGTTTTGATTTGCATTTCTCTGATAATGAGTGATGTTGAGCATTTTTTCATGTGTTTGTTAGTCATCTGTATGTCTTCTTTGGAGAAATGTCTGTTCTCCAGAAATGTTAGTTCTTTGGCCCATTTTTTGATTGGGTCATTTATTTTTCTGAAATTGAGCTGCAGGTGCTGCTTGTATATTTTTGAGATTAATTCTTTGTCAGTTGCTTCGTTTGCTATTATTTTCTCCTGTTCTGAAGGCTGTCTTTTCACCTTGCTTATAGTTTCCTTCGTTGTGCAAAAGCTTTTAAGTTTAATTGGGTCCCATTTGTTTATTTTTGCTTTTATTTCCATTACTCTGGGAGGTGGCTCATAGAGGATCCTGCTGTGATTTATGTCAGAGAGAGTTTTGCCTATGTTTTCCTCTAGGAGTTTTATAGTTTCTGGTCCTAGGTTTAGACCTTTGATCCATTTTGAGTTTATATTTTTGTATGGTGTTAGAAAGTGATCTAGTTTCATTCTTTTACAAGTGGTTGACCAGTTTTCCCAGCACCAGGGCAAGTGGATTCTTTACCTTTATAGTTTTGTGGTAATTTTTGAAGCATGAGTCCTCTATCTTTGTTTAAAATTTCTTGTTGTTGTTATACTGGTTGTTTCCATTTTTTATATAAATTGTAGGACTGTCAGTTTTTGCCAAAAAGCAAACTAGCTGAGACTTTAATAGGGGATGTGTTGAATTTATAGGTAAACTTGGAGATTTTTGCCTTCTTAATAGTATTAAATCTTTGGATCTGTGAACATGAGATATTATCCCATGTATATCTTCAATAACTCAAAAATGTTTTATAGTTTTCACTGTATAAGTGGTGTACTTGTTTTGCTAAAGCTTTGCCTAAATATTTTATTCTTTTTGCTTCATCACGTTGTAAATGGGATTGTTAATTTTCTTTTGAGATTGTTCATTAGTAGTATATGAAAATAAAATTGATTCTAGTCCATTGATCTTTATCCTGTCAGATTGCTGAACTTGCTCTACTTCTCCTCTTAACTCCCCATACCTTTACAGTAGTAATGATGCCAATCCAAGAGCATTTATAAAGCCAATGAAATGAATCAAACAGCTATGAAATTTATGAGGGTATACATTGATTTGAGTCTTGTCCTCTAGGGTCTTATCTTTATCACTGCAGACATGGTCCTCCATTTGCAGCCCACTTCATTTCCTGCCGCATCACTTGCTCTATCTCCTGACCTTTATCTTGTCTTTTTACTTTATGGTTCAATAGGTGGCTCAATGGTAAAATATCCACCTGCCAATGCAGGAGACTCAAGAGACGTGGGTTCTGTCCCTGGGTTGGGAAGATCTCCTGGAGGAGGAAATGGCAGCCCATTCCAGCATTCTTGCCTGGAAAATCCCATGGACAGAGGACCCTTAGGGCTGTAGTCCATGGGGTTGCAAAGAGTTTGACACAGCTGGGCACACATGCACCAACAGACATACTCTGTACTCTAACATCTCTTTTCAGTTGTAAATTTTTCCCTTTTCCTGTAACAAATTCCTTTTATATCCTTCTTTCAAATCTCAGATATTTTTGACTCTCTGATTTCCCTAGGCAAATATAGACACTCCTATATTGCTACCATCTTTTGTACTTGGTGTTCTTCCCATTTACTGTTTGCTTAGAATCGCTTATAAGGGTGTGTGTGAGAGTTATCCAGAGAAACGGAACCAAATGTATGTAGTTCATTTATCTGTGATCCAAAATCTGTAAAGCAGGCTGACAGGCTGGAAACACAGGCTGGAATTGATGCTGCAGTGTTGAGGCAGAAGTCCTCCTTCTTTCTGAGAGACTTTAGTTTTTGCACTTGAGACCTTTCAAGCGATTGAGTCTAAACCGCATTAAAGCCGACTGAATATACTGATGCTAACTGGTTGTATTGATGTTGCTCAAAAGACCTTCTGAGCAACACCTGGATTAGTGTCTGATTAAATTACTAGCTTTCATTAGCCTACCCAAGTTGACACATAAAATTAATCATCAGAGCATAAAATCTCTATAGGAAAGTGTTGTGTCTTCTGTTTATCTTTTACTTAGAGAGTCAAGTGCAATGCTAATAATCAGTAGATGCTTTAAAAATGCTGGATTGGATGATTGAATGACATGAACTGTGTTAAGTCCAAAATCCAATTTGAAGAATGGCGAGTTGTAATCTTGGTAAGATTATTGCTGCTTAATGGGCGTCTTGTATTGTCAGATATGAGCAGGAAGTTGTCTTCAATCTCTGGCGGCCGAGTTATTTAAACTAAATATGTCTGTGCCTTCTGTTTTGAGTTCTTTGCCATCTCATCATTGCTAGTATATAAACTACTGTTTTATTTTCTTTATTTGACTGTCCTTCTGACTCTGCTTGGTTAAATAAGTTTAGCATTCAGGAGGAACACAGTGTAGCACAATTCCTTTCCCATCATTGCCCATTTTTAACTTGCAAGCACTGGGATGCTGCTGCCCTCTTTAGAGATACAATAATACTGGGTATTCTGAAACATACTGAAATGATGGTTTGTTGTCATTAAGAAAAAAAAAAAGACCCATAGAACCTGAGAGCAGTGTTTTAGTAATAGCCATAAGTAATTTTTCAGGCACGAATACTAGAGTGTGTTGCCATTTCCTTCTCCAGGAGATCTTTCCGACCTAGGGATTGAACCGCATCTCTTGAGTCTCTTGTTTTAGGCAGGTGGATTCTATGCTACTGCGCCACCTGGCAAGCCCCCAGTGGCTGTAGGACATGGAGGCAAAGCAGAATTATGAGGTTAAAACATAGTGAAAGCAGATGTCGGGTAGAGAGGTTGTGGGTTATAGATTCCAGAATAATATTTTCTCTTGAGCTTTAAAGTCTCTCTGCAAGTGATGTTAAAGCTAAAATAATATTTGGTTTTAAGAGACAGCGCTTACACTAACTTCGTGTAAGTCAGCCTTTTGGCAGGTGGAAGTAGTAGAGAGGTCAGCCCATCCTGGTCTTAAAGGGCCTCCCCCAACGTGAAAGAGGTCTTCCATTTGTCTTGAGCTACCAGGTGAAGATGTGGAAGTAAGTGTTTGGAGCACAGAGGAGAAAGGAATAGTTCTCAAAAACAATACACTTGTCAATCAATTTGAAATGTAAGGGGAAAAAAGTTTAATAACTGTATCTAAGAAACTGAAAGCCTACTGAATGACTGCACAAGTGCCCTTAGCATCCTTCAGGAGGTCCCCAGAACACTTTGGCCTCTAGATTCTTTCGTGTTTCTGCTTATGTGCATGCAATGTCTAAGACCGCCTTGGTTCTATCTCTGGAGTTTGTGCTGATACAGGAGGCGGGGACCTCTGCGCCCGTCCATGTAGTGGTGGTGTTTTGTCTAGACGGCTGTGCCTTAGGCTGATCTCCCTGAAAAGACTCCGCTTGATTTGGCTGCTACTAACTCTACAGCTTCTAAATTAAGATAAACTTACATTCCTGACCCAAAATTGCTGCATCCCCTCGCTAAGCCTCTGCATGAAGAGGCACCACGGTGCTGATTCCATAGTCTCCAGTTGTTGTCAGACTCTCCGTGAACTCTGGACAGCCATCTCAGACGTTAAAATATTTAAGCATCGCCCTCATTGCTTCACATTGCTAAGAGGTGCTAAATGTCCTAAATAAAGCCTGCCTAAACAGTCTGGTCTCATTCCGGTTTCCTCTCACAGAGGAAGTGACTTTCAATAACCCCAAACTACTGGCTTCTAATTTTAGGGATAACTAAGGTAGGATCAGGACAGAAAATAAGCTCTTCTCTATTGATTTTTCCTTAGTCATTTTACCCTAGAGGCCTATAATTAGCTCTATTTTCTCCACCTGTAGTACATGTTTAGGTGTACAGTGATGTTGGGGAAATAGTGGGTGATGTACAGGGTTAGAATTCAGGGAACCCGCTTCATCCTACTTTTGGAAGCTGGTACGACTGACACTGCTGGAGTTGGAAGAAGAGGGATGTTATCTACCCATCCATTTCCGTTTATTTGTAATAATGTTAATAACTCAACGACACTGATTGATCACCCGCAGTCTGTCAGGCACTCTCGGGTGTGCTTTACTTGTGTGAGCTCATCCGGTCCTCACAGTACGATAACCCTGTGGAGTAGGACCGTCATATCCCTCTTTCACAGTTGAAACTGCAAGGAGAGACGGTGAAACAAAAACGAAAGGAAACCAAAGACCGGCAGGAGGAATATAAACTCTACCTCTCACCTCTGAGAGCGCTCTAGGCCTGGCGTGATGGGAATTCGTCTCCAGTAGTCTGCAATTTCAGACACTATGACAAGGGTTTATCAGCTGCATACTAGCGCTAAAGAAAGAGGTCATATAAATACATGGTGATCTTAAATAAAGCCCACTCAGGGGGATTAACTTCACTTGTGACTGTCTCTGGCGTTATTATTGTTGTGTGGCTGTGCTTTAAATACTTAGGAGGAGAATCAACTGCTTTCTTTTCTTAGTCTTCTGTATGAAATTAGACCAAATGGGGGGAAGGGCAATCATAAAGCTGATCTTCAGTTTATAAGATCCTTCTTGACTGGGCTTTCCCTTCCCTCATTGCTCAGTTATATAGACATTCTTGTTTTTCCTTTCTCTCTGTGTTTCTCTTTCTACCTGGAATGCCATTTTTTTCCTCCCCTCACTGCATTTTACTGGCAAATCCTACTCCATTTTTCTAAGACCCAATTGAAGGGTCACATCTTCTATAAAATTTTTTGCTGGATTAGCTGTATCCTCTCCCCATAAACCGATCACCATCACTTCTTTCTATGTGACAGCAACTTATTTACTCTTCAGTTCAGTTGCTCATGTCTGACTCCTTGTGACCGTGACCCCATGGACTGCAGCATGCCAGGCTTCCCTGTCCATCACCAACTCCCGGAATTTGCTCAAACTCATGTCCATATGTACTCTTAGGACCTGTCATATTTCATTGCAGTGCTTGTCCATGCACTGAAATGTGTTACTGCTCCTTCATGGAACAAGCACAAAAATGAAGTTAGCATTTAGAATTATTTTATTTTTCTAGTTTTTTTTTTGTTTGTTTTTACAGAAGTGTCAGTCTCTGACAGATTCAAGTAAAAAGAAAAAACAGTCTCTCACCATGACAGTTTGAGAATTAGTAGTTGTCATTTTTTTCCTTACCTGTCCCCTGTGCTAGAAGGTTCATTTTTATATAAACAGCATTTTGTGTCAGCAGTAATGTATTTGGCACCTGGAGCAATGAAAGTGCAGTTCTCATAAAATGATTTTTCATACAAGACACTTGTTCCTTTTTAAAGACTGAATTATGCTGTTTTCTGCCTGTCACTGTACTTACATCACATTGTAATTATCTGTTTATGGTTCTTTGTTTTCCACCAAATCCTTAAAGATAATTAAGACCAAGTCTTAATCACTTCTGTGTCCCCAGTGCCAGCCATAGTGTTTAGTGAGTAAATGTTCAAAAAGCATTCCTGATTGAATGATCTAATGAGTTCTAGCTCTTTGTTTTCAGTGACCTCACTTGATTCATAAACTCACAGGCTCTGCAGATTCCTCATGATTTAACCTTTATCTTAAGAAAATTGTCTAAAACAGATTCAGAGGAATTACTTTCCAGTGTTTAACCATGTGTAAAATCTGCTTCTATAATATTGTTAAAAATTACTAGCCTAAATTTAAGTAGCACTGTTTTTTTTCTCACATGAAATGAGATTTACATTTAAAACTTGTGCTAATAAAAGACCTCTGTGTCACACTGCCACAGATTCACATGATTGTAATCCTGCTGCTCAGACATCTCCTCCTTTGAATTTTTGTCCTTGTCCTTGAGTTGCAAAGTATAATTCACCAGGTTTCAAGGGACTTCCCTGGTGATCCAGTGGTTAACATTTCACCTTCCAATGCAGAGGGTGTAGGTTCAATCCTTGGCCAGGGAGCTCAGAGCCCACTTGTCCAGTGGCTAAAAAACGAAAACATAAAACAGAAACAATATTGTAACAAATTCAATAAAGACTTTGAAAATTGTCCACATCAAAAAAAAAAAAATTCTATAAGTTCCTGCTGAGAAACCATTCCCTTTGATCTATTTACATGTGTGTATGGGCGCGTATGTGTATTTCTCTGTAGATGTGTTCCCTTCTCTGCAGGTTTACCTAATTAGGATTTTGGAAAGCCCCTGAAGTGTCGATTGTATAACTTATATTGCAAGTCTAGATTTCAGCAAGGCAGCTAACCTTGCTTGGAGAATGCGGAGATTGTTTTTAGATGTTGTATTTTAGCTTTCTCCAGTTATCAGGATACTTAGTGCAATACTTCGGTTTTGTTTCCGTTTACTCGGCATTCCAAGTTCTTTTCCCTTTTATATATATGTAAGAAGCAGCCATCATGAAATTCTTTAGGTATTTGAAATATGAATAATGTGTGTATAATCAAATTAAAGTGTATTTACATTAACTTTAGTTGAAGGGGGAAATAGAAAAATTGCATCCACTCTAAAATGAATCTTGAGATATTCCAAGCCAAGAGCTTGTTAAGTAAGTAACATGAGAAGAATCAGCAGGTTGGGTGTTTTTACTAATGGTGTTCAGTTTCTTCCAGTGCAGATCAGTATTTCTGAGAAAAGAGGAGGTAGGGACTGCCATATGCTTAATTTATTTTCAGGGAATCAAGAAACTTAAAAATATAAGTGGCATTCCTAATGGACTGCCAAATATTATAATCCAGATCAAAGACATTTCCAGAGGAACAAAAAGAATGGGGGTATTCTGTTTGTGTGGAATATTGTACGACTGAAAAAACTGACGAGCAGATTGCATTCATGAAGAAATAAACTATGTGTGAAGGAAAAACAGCTAATAAAGAGGCAATGAGAGAGAGAATAAAAGCAGCCTTCCACATTTTGAAGATTTTTTGCCAGGGACACTGAGTGATCATAGCAACCATCTCCAAGGAGACCTGTGGAAATGTGAAAAACGCTGAGGTCACACAAGCGAGCAGAGAAATTCCATATTGATGAACAACTTCTTGATGTATCTTTCTCTCTTCACCTTCCATGCCTCCAGCCTTTTAAACAGCATTTATCAGAAGGATAAAGGAAAACCAAATGTGATTTGCCCTGCAGAGAAAAAGTAACTCTCAGAACAGAAACTCTACTCAGAACATTCAGAGCAGCTTTTCATTAAGCTTCAGAAGCTTTTCAGAAACTTGGATATTAATGAAGTGAGAAGTCCCGAGGATTAAATGCAAATCTTGGTCATAGGTGGTCGTGATGGTTATTGTTTCACTGAATGAAATGCAAGTTTCAATTCTCGGGCTGGAAACAAAGCTCCCAGAAAGGGGTCTCTTCTGAGTCCTTCATTACTAATCAGGCAGCGCCCCACATGTGCAGGGACTCCTCCGTCTTCTAATCCTTCCATCCCACTGGTCCTGCAAGGCCATTGTTTAGATGTATGTGCTGTTCACTGGGAGCAATGGTTTCTTTAGTTCATTCAGTCGGTAAACATTTACCACTTGTCTGCAGCAGCCCAACTGGCCCTCCAATAGAAACGCGGAAAGCAGACATCACCCGTGGTCTCAAGATGCTAGAAATTTAAAGGGAAGATGATCAAAATAAAATAAAAATGATACCAGTAATTGCAGTTATAGGAAACATGTACTGAGTGTTATTAGCAGAGAGTGACTAGAGGAAGTTGACAGGGAGACGTTTGAGTTCAGAAAAAATTTCAAGAACAGGTTTGTGTTGTGTTGAAAGCCAAGAAGGGGAGGGTAAGGTACCAGGATGATGTAAAGGTCATGGGATGTGACATGGGTCTGGGAATTGTGTGCAAGTCCATACACTTGATGAGAAGTAAGGTGTGGGATGGGACAAAAATTAAGTATGCTCTCTTTCCCCCTGTTTCTCATTTATTGCTGTTTCGTTAATTCTGCAGAAATAGCATTTGATGTTGGAGTGGGGGCACCCCCATTGATCAGAACCAGGAGACCAGGTCATTGGAAGCTGCTGACTCTTACTACTGGGGACCATTTGGGATCTCTGCTCTGGGTTCACTTTCTGGTCTCACTTAATGAATTTAGCTAGATTACAAGCTTTATACCCATGCTATGGAGCAGTTATGTAAAACCCTTCAGATAAATGAACGAATATATGCAGAACTCTTTGGGTAAATACTGTGTGATCCAGAGAAAGTGCTGAATAAAGGATTGTTATTTTTATGAGTCATTTAAAAAATTTTTAAATTTATTTATTTGCGTCAGTCTTCAGTTTTGGCAAGCAAGATCTTCATTGCATCGTGCAGGATCTTTCGTTGCAGCCCATGGGCTCTCTAGTTGTGGCTCACGAGCTCCGAGCACGCAGGCTCGATAGTTGCAGCACACGGGGTTAGTTGCTCCAAGGCATGTGGGGTCTTAGCTCCTCGCTCAGAGATGGAACCCACATCCCCTGCATTGCAAGGTGGATTCTTAACCACTGGACTGCCAGGGAAGTCCCTATGAGTCATTATTATTTATATGCAGTTCTCCCAGTCCACTGGAACCGCTGGAGTGTGGTCTAGAGCTGTAGTCTAAACTGGGCTGGAGCAAATTTCCAGAAGGATGCTCTCCACAAGGGTTTGGTTCTTCTAAGGAGAAGGATGACCTTGGTCCTCGGCTCAAATCCAGATGGAAAATGTGGGTCTCTTCACTGAAAGGTTCGTGTGTGTGCCAGAGAGCAAAGTAATATCTCTGCTTTTGAATATGCTGTCTGGGTTGGTCATAACTTTCCTTCCAAGGAGTAAGTGTCTTTTAATTTCATGGCTGCTGTCACCATCTGCAGTGATTTTGGAGCCCAGAAAAGTAAAGTCAGCCACTGTTTCCACTGTTTCCCCATCTATTTGCCATGCAGTGATGGGACTGGATGATGTGATCTTCGTTTTCTGAATGCTGAACTTTAAGCCAACTTTTTCACTCTCCTCTTTCATTTTCATCAAGAGGCTGTTTAGTTCTTCTTCACTTTCTGCCATAAGGGTGGCGTCATGTGCATATCTGAGGTTATTGATATTTCTCCCGGCGATGTTGATTCCAGCTTGTGCTTCTTCCAGCCCAGCGTTTCTCATGATGTACTCTGCATATAAAAACTCATGTAAAATCTGGGTTCCTTACTACTATAAAATAGGATATCATTAAGGCTGTCAAAGACAGATTTTACTTTTTGTGCTTTAGCTTGGTTTTAAAAAGATGTGTTACAGCAGATAGCCCAAGAACAGTGAATTACTGTCTGAATATCATCCACTTCAGAACCTCCTCATGCCTAAAATTGAAGATTGTTTCCAATGTTCCTACTTTCTGGCATTCCTGTACCTAACCAACTTCCCAAGCTAGTTGTGGAGAATGGGCCAGATGAGGTGTCAGTTGTTCGCAGAGGAACCCTCAGTAAACAGTGGGTGCTATTTTTCCTCTTCACATCTGGCTGATCTCCTGAGCTGGTGGCTAGGGCAGATGCAAGATTATATTGTGCTGCCCTCACTGGAGGTTTGGTGGTTGTAAGATTTCCCTGGCACATCTCTTTAGTTTGACCAAATACAGAAATAACTAGAGGATTCCAAATTGGTCTATAGTTTAAAATGGGGTGTGGAGGAAATTGGTCATAGAGAAATTCCCTGAAGAATTCAAATTGCTTTGCAACCACCAAGAGGGACATATGGGGAAGTTACATTGTTACTGTGTGATAGTAATAATTTTCTGCTGGACAAAGTGCTCAAATCTTGCTTTAGTCATCAGAACCATCCCCACTATAGGTTCTATAGGTGAGGATACTGAAACCCAGTAAAGCAGCCCATTCGAGGTCACTCAGCTAAAACTAAGTAGACCTTGGATTTTAGCCTAGCGGTGTCTGACTGCCGAGTCCATGCCTTAAATCTTTTATGCCTATTGCTCTGTGTGTGCTATCTAGGCCATTTGTTCATCCATTTGCCATTTCTTTCTTAAATATTTATAGTGTGTGCCAAGTACCCTTCTAGGTCTTGGTAATCTTGTGGTGGGCAAGAACATCCAGGATTCCACAGTTATGAAATGTGCATTCTAGTGGGAGAGGTTTAAAATAAGCAAGAAAATGAATGTGGGTGGTGTGTATGTATAGGCACGTATACCTTTTGAGAATGATGTGTGCTATGAAGGCAAGTAAAACCCAGAAAAGAGGTGCAAGTAGCCGTTTTACATGGTGAGGAAAAAAGAAACTAAGAAGTTACCTAAAATAGTAACTTTGCCCCTTTGTTTCAGTTATTACTTTGTATTTTAATTTAAACTGCCTGAAATTTAATATATACCTGCTAACATGTTTGTAAGTTACAAAGCACAACAACATAACACCTGTGACCCTACCTTCTAATCTAAGAACTGTTACCAATTCTGTTCATCTTCCTGTGCTCTGTCCTAACCCATCTACCTGCCTGTCTTTTGAAGTGCCCACTTCTTAAATTTTAAAACAAGTTTTTCTTGCCTTTAAAAAAGGCTTATCACTTACAGTTATATCCATTAGGACCATAGTATTTGATTTTGCGTATTCTTTTTGCCTTATCATTGTTCCACACTGCATATAGCGGCCGTTCATTCATTTTAACAGCTGAATTATGGTTGTTGGGTGAATGTGCAAAACCAATTGATTCATTGCCTGGTGGGTGGACATTTGGATTGTTTCCAACCTTTCGCTCTTTGAACAGTGCAGCTAAACATCCTTGTGTGTGCCTCTTCATGCACATGTATAGGAGTTTCTCCATGACATTCCTGTGCCAATCAGCCTTCAACTTCACATGATAATACCAGATTGTTTTCCAAAGGTGTGATAATAGTTTACATTCCCGCCCAGAAGTGATTGAGTTGATCCACTTGGTTTTATAAGACATCTTAATTTGGGGGCAGTCTGTTGGGTAGAAGATAATATTCCATTGTGGTCTTTATTGACATTTCCTTAATAAGCAATGAGATTGAGTCTTTAAGAGGATAATTTTTGAGCAGAAACCTGAAGGGAGTGAAGGACCAATCCATGCAAAACTGTAGTGGAACTTTCCAAGGCAGTGTTCCAGAGGCAGACTATTTTGGAGTGTCCATGGAGCAGCAAGAGAGGTTTTGATGAGATAAAGAAGGCAGGGGCTATGACTCCCACGGCCTGAAAACCCCCGAGTATGCACAGGACTTTAGAATACTAATACTAAGAGTTATGGGAAGGCATAGGAGGGCTGTTAGGGGATGAACACAACTTGATTGATGCTTTTAAAAGATCCCTTTGGCTTCTGTGTGAATAGATTCTGGGGAGGTGATGAGAACAGAGGCATAGAGATGAGTTAGAGGCTTCCAGAAGTTAAGAGATGGTCCTGGCTTCGACAGGGGTGTTGGTGGAGAAGATGGTGAGAAGTTGAATTCAGGACATATTTTGAAGTGAAGGCTGGGTGAGAACTGCTGAGGGCTGCATGGAGGTGTTAGGAAGAGAGGAATTATGGATGATATCTTGATATGAGATTGAGTAGCAGAGAATGTAAGTCCATTAACTAGAATGGGAAAGGCACTGTGAAGAGGAGCCGCACTGGCGTGAAAGTGACATTTAGTGCGGAGAATAACTCTTTGTTGCACAGGTGGGCCCCTGCTTGCTGTGTCATCTGTCGGTGTCTCAGACGGGCGTCTGGTAACACATGGGCAGGTGCTGTGTCCTCCCCCACTCAGACCTCCTCCCTGTCCCACTGAGTGGTGGTCCATCTATCTGGTTGGACAGGCCAGAAATTGGGAGTCATCTTTGACACCTCCCTCTGGTTTACCGCCATGCGCACTCCATCCCCACAGCCTGCCAGCTTTACCCCTGAAATCTCTCTGGAGTCCGTTCAGTTCTCTCCATCTCCGTCACAACCACCCCAGTCGTGGTTACCAGCGGTTTTCTCCTTGAGTCTTGCCATAGCCTCCTCAGTGCATTGGTTCTGGTCCTCCTCCAGGCCGCCATCCACTCTGCAACCAGCTGACTTGGAACCCTCAAGTTTAAAACCCTTCAAAATCTCTGTTTAAAATGATTATTGCTTTTAGGATAAATCTGTAGTATGACCAAAGGACATGAATTAGCAGGCCTTGCTCATATCTCTAGTCCCATCTCTAACTTTCTCTCTCCACCCCATCCCCATGGGCATCTTTTAATTCCTTGAAGATGGAATTTAATTCCTGTTCCCTTCCCTTTCTGGGCCTTTGCACAGGCTGTTCCTGAAATACTACCTCCTCTTGCCCCACATAATGTCATTCAGATTTGTCAAATGATACTTCCTTAAAGAAGCTGTGTGTACGCCCCCTCCACTCATCCACACATAGACACCCACACCCCTGCTAAAACAAACTTAGATTTCCCTATTATATGTGCTTAAAAAATATAATTCCTTGCTTTTCCTTCATAGCACTTATACAATATTTATTTATATATTTGCATAGGTGTTAATATCTTTCTCTTTTTCCTGGAATGTAAACTCTGCAAGGCCCATAAAACTCTGTTTTGTGCACCATCTAGCATGTTGCCTGGTGTATAGAAAGCATTCAGTGAACATCAGTGAATCACTGAAGGAAGAAGCCTTGCTCAGTATCTGAATTTATTATTATTTTTTTTAATGAGGACCATTTTTCAGAGCTTCCTTGGTAATTCAGATGGTAAAGAATCTGCCTGCAATGCAGGAGACCTAGGTTCAATCCCTGCGTTGGGAAGATCCCCTGGAGAAGGGAATGGCTACCCACTCCAGTATTCTGGCCTCGAGAATTCCATGGACAGAGGAGCCTGGCTGCGTATGGATGGGATCGCGAAGAGTCAGACATGACTGAGTGGCTAACACTTCACATTTTAAAAATCTTAATTGAATTTGTTTCAGTATTGCTTCTGTTTTATGTTTTGGTTTTGAGGCCTTGAGGCATGTGGGATCTTAGCTCCTCGACCAGGGATCAAACCCGCACGCCCTGCATTAGAAGGCAAAGTCTTAACCATTGGACCACCTGGGAAGTCCCTCTGATTGATCTGCTGTATTCATCAGACATTGCACCTCTGCTTTTTATAGGCCTTTCTAAGAGAAATAACATTCTTGGTTATGATAGATAGACTCTTTCATACTTGCTTGGGAATATCTTAGCTTCATTTTAGACTTCTTTAGCAACTTGCAACCTTTCATTCACTGTGTACTATAGATGAAATAAAAAATTGATTATTCTAATCTAAGAAATTTGATCTCTAATCTAATTTAGAATAAAGAATTTGTGGGAGAATTTTAACTGATAATATTCTGTTCATCATCCTGGAGCAAATGCCCGGGAAATAAGAGGATAGTAGTATCAGTAAGTATTAAACAATAGTAGTAACAATAAACAGTAAACAATAAGTATTTCAGTAGCATTATGGGTTACAAAGTGTTTTTACATTAGAGATGCCAAGAAGTGAATGAAGTTTCTCTTTGCATAGCATGTTACTTCACCATGAAAATCTTTCAAATACTCTCCATTATCTACACAATTAAAGTCTGAGTTCTTTATCAGAGTGGACTAGGCCTCCAGGATCCTACCCAACCTACTTTTCCAGGATCAGCTATCACCACTTCTCAAGTTATCCTTCACCTTCCAGCAACATCAGACTCTTCTCTGTGCTCCTGAAATACTCTGGGCACGTGTCGCATGGCAGAGTCTGTTTACTTGTCTCTCTAATGCACCACAAGTTCTTGGAAGAAAGAAATCACTTCTTTTTTATACTCAGCCCCAGTAGTACAGAGCTTGGTAGGGACTCAGTCGGTGCTTGGTGAATGAATGAATGGCCTTGTAGTCGATCACAGGAGTAGATCTGTGCAATGACTAAAAGGGCGCATGTACTCTAAGACTGGCCATCTGATTGATGCGTCACTGGAGACTCCTGGGTCATCCAGAACTTCCTCTGTATTCGAACCTGTCTGTGTCTCCTCCAGGGTTTCCCCGATGATTCAGCAGGTAAAGAATCCACCTGCAACGCAGGAGACCTGGGTTTGATCCCTGGGTCGGGAAGATCCCCTGGACAAGGAAATGGCAACCCACTCCAAAATTCTTGCCTGGAGAATCCCATGGACAGAGGAGCCTAGCAGGCCATAGTCCATGGTGTTGCAGAGTCCAACATAACTGAGCAATTGAGCACACAGTATCTACTCCTCTCATTGATGTCACTGAGGTTAACCTTTGGTCTGGGTGGTGGGACTAGATAGACTTCAGTGAGTTACTGTTCAGAAAGCAGATCACCTAGGGTAACCCGCAGGGTAACGGGTGATCGGTATTCGAACATTTGATGACATCTGCTCCGGGGCCTTGGTCTGCATTGCATTTGCTGTTACCCTTCTTGAAGACTCACCTGCTCGAGTCTGAAGTTCATAAATTCACAAACTAAAATGCTGATCTATCACTTGGAGGTAAACATTTAACTTTTTCTAATACCCCATCAGTCTTTCATTTGTGCCAGTAAGTATCATTTTCCTAAGATGGATCAAACAATGCCACTTTTTTGGTAACATACTTTATTCTCTTTATATATAATATTGGCAGATAGATAGAGGTATTTTTGTATATCTTATTCATGTTACTATGTATTCTCCCATACTTACAACATCACATTAGAAAGGCTTCTAAAGATTTTTTCATAGTTCTATATTTTAATTTGGTATTTTTAAATATAAGGAATGTTTAAGGAAATAGTTCTCTCTTCCTATGTATTCTCCCATACTTACAACATCACATTAGAAAGGCTTCTAAAGATTTTTTCATAGTTCTGTATTTTAATTTGGTATTTTTAAATATAAGGAATGTTTAAGGAAATAGTTCTCTCTTCATATTTTTATCCAGTTGTATCAAAGAAATTTCACATGAGTTTATATAGGAAAGAAAAATTTGAGATTATAGCTTCTTTTGTACATAATTAAAATGGTATTTAATAGCTGGCCTCATTCTGTCTCTCTAATCAAAATTATCTACCTCCAAATACCGATCTTTATTGCATAATATAATCAAGATAATTTCTTCCCTTATTAGACTAAGTAAGACAGTTTGATAATAGTCTCCTTTGAGTTTTTTCGTTTTATATAAGTATACAAGATGGCTGTCAAAATTTTGTTCATTTCAGCAGGAAGTCACTTAAGAAAAGACTACAGTATATACCATTGACTCTTAAGGAACTGAACTAATTGGTGACTTGAATACTCAAACATTTATACAGCTTTAATATGTTGCCCCCCAAAAGATGTGAGCTCTATAACAGTATGAGCTCCTCTGTCTTGAGAATTTTTTGTTGCCATGTTAATGTTACTTCTGAGGTTCTTCAGTTGATTAGATTCTTCTGATTAAGCCTCAGAGAAAGTGGGTGTCGTCTTTCTTTTGGTCTGAGTTATAGATGACTTGGGTTTCTATTGAATATAAGACACTGCCAACCCCAACTTTGTACTGCACTTAAGCAAGAGTTAGGCAGATTACAAATAGATGCTCTGTATAACTTTTCATGATTATGCTGTGTTCCCTGCCTCCATATTTTAGTAGATCCTCTAAGTTAGGTGTCACATGAACAATTTTTTTTTTGGAGAAGCAATAGCTGATGTACGATTTTCAGAAGGAATATTTACAGTCATTCTGATAACCAAAGATTACAGGACTGAGCGGATTCCTGCCTTAAGGACTTTTATCACTTAAATGACTAGGAGCTTTCTTGACTTTATTTTTTGAATGGTGCCACCCCTTATTGAGGAGGAAGCACTCTGGAGAAGTCCCAGGAGGATCATCCTCTTGAGGGTCATTTGGTTGTTTTGTAGCTTGCTCCTTGAGAACCAGCTTAGCAAATGTACAAAGGTCTTTAAGAGATCTCTCACCTTTAGGCATAACCCTTCTAAGTGCCTGCCACATAGTACTGGGGTGATAAACCTTTGCTAAATGAGTGATTGAAATAAGGAATGATTTATTTTAAAACTTTTGTTTAAAAAATGAGTTAAGAACTTGAGCCAAGCCATGCCATCTGGCTGAAGGCTATTTATAGGTCTTAAATAGTATCAGTTTGACATGGTATAGGAAGGGTGACTGTCACCACACTTGATGCTATCCTGTGTGTCCATAATGCTTACAGGAACAGATGATTTGAAGTAGGTGTGATTCTTGCCTGGATCTTGATTTAGCCACAGAAGCTCTTGCATGATTAAACGGCCCGCTTTCCCTAGCATAGAATCAAAGATAGACTGCTTTAGATGCATATCATACCAGCATTCATATCAAGGTGCATCTGTTGATGACACCATTCTTTATTATGAACTGTTAGCTTCCAGCATCAATGACTAGGGTTTCCCTGATGGCTTAGCAGTGAAGAATCTGCCTGCCAATGCAGGAGATGTGGGTTCAATACCCGCATCAGAAAGATCCCCTGGAGAAGGAAATGGCAGTGCACTCCAGTATCCTTGTCTGGGAAGTCCCATGGACAGAGGAGCCTGATGATCTACAGTGCGTGAGATCACAAAAGGGTCAGACACAACGTAGCAACTAAACAACAACAGCAAATCAATGACTTCATCTCTCACCAAGGCTGTTGAATGTTAGGCCTTTATGTTTTTATTTCATGGTCATTTGGAAAAATAAGTGAGATGTATAGCATCTACATTTTGATGAGCTTTAAGTTAAATTAGAGGAAGAAAAATTGCAGATATTTGCATATGTTAAAAAGCTTCATTATTAAAATTATGCCACTTAGGATATCCCTGTAGTGCTGAAATTAAAATGTATAAGTGACGTCACCATGTCACTCTGTCCTAGAATTCAAATTTTCCAAGGAAGTGTTTCAGCAAAAGAAAAACTGAGCAAAGTGCTAACATTTACTGAGAATTTATGTTACTGACTTTTCACAGTCACCAGCATGTTAGTTTCCAAAGCAGAGAAATCCAAGCAAGGGAGAAAAGAGAATGGAGGAAAGTTAAGGGGGAAGGAAAGGGGTAAAAATAATTTTTATATGAAGTACAAGATGGTTCCTTGTAGCAAGTGAAAAATCAGTTTGGATGGAGGAGGGCCACAGCTGGGCCTAAGTTTCCAAAGGATATCTCTTTGATTCTCTCCTCTAAGTCCAATTTTATTTCATATTCTAAAAAGTACTGGATAAAGCATATTTACAGTCCTCGGATATTGTCTTGGATATTACAGTCCAGTGGTTTAAGGACTGTAATTCTCTTTTCTTCACGTCATCAATTATGCAGACTTTTTTGATGTTCAAAAATCCTTCTAATTTAATCTCTTAGCAAGTTATGTGGATTTTGGGGGTAAAAATAATAGTAATAATGGCTAAGGGTTGCTGAGCTGGTGCTGTGTGTTGGGCACTGGGCCATCTAATGTCATTCAGACTTCGTACCTTCCCTGCAACGGGCATGTGAGTAGAATTATCCCAGTTTTACACATGAGAAGAGTGAGGCCCAGAGCAAGATTAAATTATATGGTCCAGGTCACCCAGGTTGCAAGTGGTCCAGCTGGAATTTAGACCAACTTTGTCCACCTCCTGAGACTGAGCTCTGCTTTCTTTGAGGGTAAAGCTTATGTCTTTATTTATTTACAGAGTCTCACATCACGGTTTTCATCTGATTTAAATAAAAGAGATGTCAAAATTGAAGTTATTCCATTTGTCATATTGCATTTGAATGAGCCTAAACTGCTCGTCTAAAACTTGATCCTGTTTCCCAAGCATCTCTACAGGGATATTTTTTCCAATACCTCAGACTCTTCCTCTAAACACACCCTACTCTACCTGCCCCAAATATGTAGTAAAGAGATATCGATAACTAAATATGTACATATTTCATTTCTATATCTCAGTTATTATTTTCTTCTGGAATTCTTGAATAGATTCTGCTCTTGGGCGCAGGGGACTTTGGATGGTCATCCTTTTTTAGTCTAGAGTTCTAGAATTTGATCTTTGTAAGGAGCTGCACACCCCTTCCAAAATGCAGGGTCCATGAGAGCAGATGCTGTCTGGCAGGTTATCACTATACCCTGATGCCTAGTGCGGTCCCTGGCTGGCCCAGATTAGGGACTTGATAAATATTCATTGGCAGACTGATTGCTGCCCTTATACTGTTGGCCCACCAGCAGGCTAGCCATCCAGCATATATAGACCACATCCTCATGTTTACATGGGAAACTGCAGATTCCGTGTGTCTGACCCCACTATATCGTAACTCAGCCAGAGTGACCCAGTAGTCCTCTTGACATAATTTTCATTTATGCCCTTCATACTTCTTATGTGTTCTTTGGTTTATATTCCATCCTCAGTCCAGAATGAGAGTCTTTCTGCTCTCCCCATCCATTCCTAGAAGTCTAAAACCTTACTATCTAGCAAGACCTGTATAACACATTATCTCCTCCATGAACTCAGACCCAGTGTTTTCAGACGGAGGTAATGCTTTGAATTGTGTCTCCCAAACACAAGAATGTTGGGAACACCATAATTTGCCTTGTATTTCTTAGAGAACCGGAGGACCCTTGATCCTGGGTCTGGCATGGCTATTCAGTTTACTGATTTCCTTACTGTTAATTTATTACTGGACTTCCCAGAGCCAGTGAGTATGTAATATTCTGGGGTTCACTGTGAATCTTCCAGTGTGGAGTATGCTACACAGCATACTCCACATAGTGGAGTATATAGTGGGCTTTCTCCCCTCTTTGTTTTGTCTGCCTTGATGTCCAACAGAACCAGTGTTTTCAAGTGCCTACCTGTAAACGTGTTCCTATAGGATGAATGCCTGTGGTGGTGTTTAGGTTCTATTTTTCTTTTCCTTTCTTTCTGGTCAAACAGTGAATCATTGTCAAATTCCAAACTTCCCCTTCTTCTGGATGAGTATACTATGAAAACTGCAACCTGCTTTTCATATGAGGCCCTCCAGGATATTCATTGCTGATGGGAGTATGCAATGGTGTAACCACTTTGGAAAACAGTTTAACATTTTCTGATAAAGTTAAATGTTTATCTACCATATGTTTGAGCAATTTCATTCCAATACATTTAACCAGGAGAAGACAACAGATTCTCAGACTGGGTCAAGGGTGTTCATAGCAGCCTGATTCATAATAGCCAAGAAATATAAACAGTGAATATAAAATGTTCATGAACCAGGTGACTGGTGTATTAACAAATTTTAGTGTATTCATTCTACCGTGACCTTCTGAGACAGAACTACTCATAATGCAACAAGGATGAATCTCAAAACCATGAAAGTGTTTGAAATCTTGTTTGGGGTGGTAGTTACATAGGTGTATACAGTTGTCAAAACTCACTGAACTGAATCCCTCAGGTCTGTGCATTTTACTGTAGTTGAATTATCTCTGGGAGTATCAGGCCAGCACAGCAGTTAAGAGCCTGGGGTTAGGAGCCAGATGACATGGCTGCAAATCCTGGTTCTACCATTATCGTCGCTTCTGGGATCTTTGATGAATTGCCTCAGTGTCTGCTGCAGTTTCCTCGTCTGTCAAATGTGACCAAAATTTGGATCTACTGTATAAAATTGCAATGAGAATCAAATGAGTTAGATTGTTTGCCATTGCTCTTTAAGCTTTTGTTAAATGAAACTTAAAAATTATATACTCTGACCTTCATGACAGTACCCCCTTACAATCTAATCCCTAGTTGCACATGAGAATCACCTGGGAAGATTTCCAAAAATAAAATACCTGGGCTTTGTTCCCAAGGATTCTGCTATAATTGGTCTAGGGTGGGGTCTGGGCATTGTAGAGTTTCTTCCTTCCTCCCTTCCCCTCCTCAGGTGAATCATTGTCAAATTCCAAACTTCCCCTTCTTCTGGATGACTGCACTATGAAAATTGTCTTGCTCTTCCTAAAGGACACTAAGTGAAAACCATAGAAATCCATTATTTTCTTTCTTCTTTTTTTTTTTAAACTTGGGACTTTTTTAAAACTTTTGTATCTTGGGACTTCCCTGGTGGTCCAGTGGCTAAGACTCCACAGTCTCAATGCCAGGGACCTGGGTTTGATCAGCTAAGAATTTGCATGCCACAGTGAAGTTCAAAGGTCCTGCATGTCGCAGCTAAGACCTAAAGCAGCCAAAAAAAAAAAAAAACAGCAGCAGCAAAAAACAAAAACCATATCTTGAGTAATGCTATATGTTATAGTAATAGTCCCAATTTTCAACAGCTTTGGCACATTGTAACAGGTGGACTTATTTGCTTCATTTCCAATAGCATTGGACACCTTTCCAGAGACAGTTAAAAAGATCAATTTAATTATGAACTTCCATAATAATTATTGACCAGTTCATTACACTTCCATGGAGAAATGAGAGAAAATCCTATCATTCAAGGGGGTGGGAGGTCCTGAAACAACTCCTCTTTTTATTCAAGTCATTTTTTTTCTTTTTCAGAGTGAAATGTTAAATATCTAAAGTGCTTGAGGGGAAAGAGCAATCCTCTGATTGAGATGACAAGACATGGGCACTTCAGAGCACCAAAAATGCAAATTATGAGGCCCTCGCCCTTCTGTTCAGAGCTCTGTAAATGTTAGATGTCACTTTTCCTCTTTTTAGTTGTGAATGCAGGTAGGACTGGAAGGATAAGAGTCTCTGATTAACATGAGGAAATAGGTTACTAACATGTTAGTGTCGCTGAAGAAAGAAATCAAAGTACCTTACTTTTGTTGGAAGTGACTGAACAAATGGTTTGGGATTGCATTCATGGAAAAAATGATTACAGTCCTTGAGATAAGAAGGGAAAAATTCAGGAAGTGTCAAGTATATCACCAGTGAAAAAGCCACATATGGCACTAGGCTAATAGACAAGCACTTTCAGGTATTGTAATGCTATTTTTTACCTTTAAAGATGAATATAACCAGCTGAGTTTTTGCACAAGTGTCTAATTTGTTCTCTTTATGAAATGCTTTCTGTTGATACTTGCGTGCTTCTTACTGATAATCAGTTGCCAATGGACTGGTTTATGATTCTAAATTAATCCCATGCATTTACATAGGCAGTGTATTTCCAGCCTCCCCCACTTTTTGTTTTTAGGTAAGAAAGAACCCTAGTCCTATAGAGGAGCTCCTTTCATGGTTCAGTGGTAAAGAATCCACCTGCCAATGCAGAAGACACAGGTTCGATCCCTGGGTTGGGAAGACCTTTGGAGAAGGGAATGACAGCCTACTCTAGTATTCTTGCCTGCGAAATCTCATGGACAGAGGAGCCTGTGGGCTCCAGATCGTGGGGTCACAAAGAGTTGGACATGACTAAAGCAAGTAACACAACACAATGCCCTTTTCAGGGCTATAGAGAGTACCTTCTAGGAGGAAGGAATAGTATAAGCAAATGAATGAGGGCTGGAAAACAAGGCCTTGATCAGAAGATATAGCTTGACTGGAAGTTAGAGTATGCATTGGTAGAGTGTACACACACACACAAAAAATGGAGGGTTAAGTTAGAAAATAAGAGGCCAGGCTATTGAATGCCTTGAATGTTGTCGATCCAAAGAGTCTGGATAAATATCTATCATCTGTCCATATGAGATTTAAATGAAGGCACTGGGACATGTACAAGCAAATGTTAAGAAAAATTCTTAAATTGTGAGTTTAAAAATAGTCAACTGTGTCAAATCAGACACATGCTCTATTCTAAGTATATGTAGTTGTGAGATCTCTCTTTGGCTCCTTTAATTCTTTTTCTAGATTTGTCAAAAGCCCATACAAAGATTAACATAATGCAGATAAGGATATTTTCATATTCATATCTTACGCAAATTGAAATTTCAAGCTTTTGCTGGTGCTTATGGTGGTCATACCAAGAAACATTTATCATGAATCCTTTTAATAAAACAAAGTTCTTTTAATGAATCTTTTAGATTGTGTTCCAAAGTCCTTGAAATATGCTCATATGGACCCAACATTGAATTTTAATAGTGTAGTAGCCAGCAAAAGACCCAAGCAAGTTGATAGTGTTTAAGATTGGACTTTTACTGTGCTTGTTTGGGTGTGCAAAGGAAAACAGTCTGCATTCTTGGCCCCCGTTCGTTTCCCTGGGTCCTTTTGCATTTTCTCATCCATTCTGACATGAGCCTGGTAGAAGTGGATAATCACCTAGCAGCCAACTATGTGCCTTTGTTATTGCTAGAAAGAAGCACGCTTGCTTGTAGACAGTAGTTTTGCTTTTCTTGGGAGACCATATTCTGGAAGAGGGGCTCATTCATTGGCACCCAAAGAATGCATAAGTAAAGGGACTATACAGTTACTGACACATACCTACATTATAAGTGTTGGAGAAGGGAAAGGGGTGTGGAAAAGGAGACCATTTTCTATTCAGTACGTTGGAGACATATCCACATCTATGAACTTGGATCTGTAACTGAGGTCAAAAGCATGCAGAAACAAAAAGGTGGTTAACTAGTACTGGTGGTTTAGTCGCTAAGTCTTGTTCAGCTTTTGCAACCCTATGGGCTATAGCTCGCAAGGCTCCTCTGTCCATGGGATTTCCCAGTGGAATGGGTAGCCATTTCCTTCTTCAGGGGACCTTCCTAATGCAGGGGTTGAACCCACACCTCCTGTACTGCAGGTGGATTCTTTACTGTTGAGCCACCAGGAAAGCAACTGGTACTGAGAATATCCTGTCTAGTCAGTGCTGTTGACTGCGGTTGACGGATTGAGTAAAGACAACATTCTGCCATACTTTAGGTTCTCTATATAAGACTCTGTGGAAAGAGCCATCTTTTTCTTCCATGCCTTGTTAAAAAGGATGCAAAGTACCTAAAACTGTTTAGAACAAAAAGCTTGAATAGTTAGAGCTTGAATCTAATGTGAGAAAACTCATGGAGCTTATAAAACTTTAATAACCAGGTTTGGAGAGGGAGTCTTGCCATTTTAAGTGAATCAGTGGTAATTTTGTGGAAGGTCTGAATGTTACCAAGGATAAAATGGAAATCAGTGGTGTCACAACAATGTTAAGAAAAAGGACAAGCCACGTACTGTAAATATAAGTAATTCTGGCATATGTGGGAAAGCACCCAAGGAAAAAACCATCACTGTCACTTTAAATAACCTTTTTATGCAAAAGTAAAGCTTAAGGTAGAGAAGTTGTGTCCTAAGCTCTTAGAAATATTGTCTTTCTGCCCTAGGATACAACCCTCACAAGGGTAGAAATTTTAACCTGAAAAGGTGGGAAGGAGACTTTTTCTACTCTGTCAGCCAATTCTTGCTTTCATGGAAGTTCTGTGCTTGTCAAGGCGTATAAACTGTCTCAGAGTCCAGCTGTTGCACTGCTCGGCTGTCATCCCTGTCAACTCTCTGCCCATGACTTTTTTTTTAAGTATTTATGTGGCTGCACTTGCGATCTTCCATCTTCACTGTGGTATGCAGACTCTTTTAGTTGCTGCATGTGGGATCTAGTTCCCTGACCAAGGATCAAACCCAAGTCTCCTGCATTGGGAGTGCGAAGTCTTAGCCACTGGACCACCAGGAAAGTCCCGTCTGCCCATGACTCTTGAATCAGTCAACCCACACCTCTTGACTGATCTCGGCCCCTGTATTGCCAACGGCTTTTGAGTCCTTTCCGATGGGTGGGCTTTCCAAGGACATTCCATCTCCTCTGAGCAGCTTCTCCCATCTTTCTGCTGCCTCCGTTCTACCCCATTATGAGAAAGCCCAGCAGCTCTCCACCATGTTCATGAAGTCCTTGGAATACAAACGGGCCCACTAGAGGCCTTCCTTCTTCTGAACTCATAGACCTCTTTACTCTCCCATTTTCTGTAGCTCTTGACACTCCTCGTAACAATTTATATTCTTGTCTGTTCCCATGCATTATGATGGAAACTTTTGTTGCCCTCTGGTGCTTTATAATCTGTGACTCTTCCAAGATCTGAGCACAGACTGCTCCCTGCCTTCAATTAGTATCTGTAGGCTGACAAATTCTTTGGATACCTTGAAGATCCTAACAGCAGTAAGTTAACTGACAAGGATCAAAGGGAACTTGAGGGATCATCTTGGCCACTGCAGGTCCCTTTGCTCCTGGACTTTCAGGTTGTTCCACATATCTCCATACATTTCCTGAGGAGGTCCTACACCACCCCCAAACATTTTTAACTTATCCACCTCGCCTCCACTTTTCCCCAGTAACTATTTTCATCTCAATCCCTTGTGTTTTAGTTCAGACTTGTCTGCTTGCTCTAGTTTAATTAGTGAAGATGTAGAATAGAAAGGCAAAGAGAAGATGGTAAGATCAGATGTTTTGTCATGGGAATGGTTATTTGGGACAAAAACACTTAAATTTCCTGTAAACCCTTTCAGCAGTGTCCTTGGCTCTCCACCGTCCTGTGAGCACCATGAGAGCAGGATATGCCTTTGTTTTGTTGCACCACTCAATCACCAGTGCCTGGCACATGGCCTGGCCCACAGTAGATATTCAGTAAATAAATACTTCTTAAATAAAAACAGGACCATAAACTCCTATGGAGGGTTTGAGCAATGGAAGTTTTATCATATGGGTCTTTTGCCACATAGAATTGTGCCTCAATTTTTAAAAATCCTTTGACAAAATCAGAGACCAAAAAGCAGATAAATTAGTAGATTATTTTTATAATATTTATATATTTATGCTATGTTTCCTTCAAATAGCCTCTTACTCCAATGCTTTGAAAAATATGATTTATGTATAGAAACACTGCCTTACACAAAAGTGTTAGTGATCTTTTGAAGTGAATTATCTGAAAATCATGCTTCCTAAAATTATATGTATCCTGCTACTTTGGTGTCGTATCTTTAAGTGAAAAGTGAAAGTCACTCAGTCATGTCCAACTCTTTGAGACCCCATGGACTATACAGTCCATGGAATTCTCCAGGCCCAGAATACTAGAGTGGGTAGCCTTTCCCTTCTCCAGGGGATCTTCCCAACCCAGGGATTGAACCCAGGTCTCCCGCATTGCAGGTGGATTCTTTACAGCTGAGCCACAAGGGAAGCAGCTTAATTGTGAGTATAAAGGAAATGACTAAACATCAGGGAAATGACCCGATATTTTCTGGCCTAAAGACATTTACTTGCAGAAAACAATATATCTTATTGCTAGATATTTATTGCCAGAGATCTTATTGCCAGAAAGTTTGAAGTGAAGTTGCTCAGTCATGTCCGACTCTTTGCGACCCCATAGACTGCAGCCTGCCAGGCTCCTCTGTCCATGGGATTTTCCAGGCAATAGTACTGGAGTGGATTGCCATTTCCTTCTCCAGGGGATCTGCCCAAACCAGGGCTCGAACCCGGGTCTCCTGCTTGTAGACGGTTGCTTTACCATCTGAGCCAGAAAGTTTAATAAGCTACTTACGAATCTTGATGAAAAAAAGGGCATCTGAAAAATTAGTGTACACGTTTTGGAATGTCTTATTAAATCATCCTTCTGAATCCTCTAAAGAAAAAGAACAGCTTAGTCAAACTTTTTTGTATGATCTGTAGAATCTGAATCAGTAACTGTCTTTTAAGATCCTATGACTATATGGAGGATGGAAAGAAACACAGAGAATCACAGCCCTCTTTAAGTTTAAATTTTAGTTGGGAAGCCAGAAATGGTTATACCAAAAAAAAAAAAAAAAAGACATTTAAACACATCCCACTAGGAAAAAGAGTGGAAAAAAATTCTGAAATATTCATAATGATTCTCTCCCTTGATGAGACTGGGAGTATTTTTTATTTGTATATTTATGAATTTTCTTTTGTGAACATATATTACTGGTTATCATTTTTAAAAATTATTTTAAAAAGGAATTGCACAACAACATGCAATGATTGAAATGAGAGATATGAATAGAAGGGATGAGGAGAGAACTTCCTCCAGGTTGTGTAGTGGATACATGGAAGAGCTGGGCCTGAGCTGGTCTTAAAAGTAGGTAATACCGTAATAATCATGATCTTGAACTTTTGTGCTACTTTTAGATCAGACTGGTTGCCTCCTTAGTTGACAGTCTCTCTTTCTTTGTTGAAAGAGTCCCAGTTTTTTCACTTGTGATGGATTTTTTCTAGTTGTCAGGGATTGGTTGGTTCAAAATTGGTCATGTGGCCCAGTTTTGGCCAATGAGATGGTGAAGGGAGGTGTGCTCAGGTGCTTCTGGGAAAGTTTCTTCAGACGCTGAAAAAGATGACCCATTATTGCCTGTAGACATTACCTGGTGTGATATGATACCTGGAGCTGTTGCATAAGAAGAACCTCTTTGCATCCACAAGAGAAACCAGACTCAGGACAGTGGAATATAGAAGGATAAGGAACCATGAATCTTATTACTCAGTCACTGAGCCTTGAGTGAACTAGTTTCTTCTCTACTTAAGGTTTGTAACTTAAGTACTTTCTTCATTGTTTAAAGTCAATTTGAATTGGACTGGAAGCATCCTCACTGATATAGGTCTACAACTTATTAACCTGTTCATATCCAATATTGATATTTATCTGAACAACAACTCTGTGAAGTGGGTAAGTCAATGTATTAGGGTTTTTGACAGAAACAGAACCCACAGGGTGTGTGTGTGTGTGTGTGTGTGTGTGTGTGTGTAGATATAGAGAGAGAGACAAAGATTGATTATAAGGAATTGGCTCATGTGATTGTGGATGCTTGAACAGTACGAAATCAGAGGGGGTAGGAAATAGGCAGTTAGGCTGAGGAAATAGTTGAAGTTTGTGTCCTGAGGAAGTCTGTGGCAGAATTCCTTCTTGCTTGGAGGAGGTCAGTCTTTGTTCTGTTAGCCTTCAACTGATTGGACAAGGCCCACCAACACTATGGAGTATAATCTCCTTTACTCATAATCCATGGATATAAATGTTAATTTCATCCAAAAAACACTTTCAGACCAACATTCAAAATAGTATTTGATCAAATACTTGGGCACTATGGACCAGCCAAGTTGACACATAGAATTAACCATTATTATTCCCATATGTTGATGATGAAACTAAAGAAGATGCAACTTATGTAAGAGTTCAAATCCAAGTTTAGCAATTTAAAAATCTTTCTACCTTCTTTATGCTCTTCCAAATGGAAAAGCATCTTCATGTGAGTAAGAGATGTGGTGCTTATAATCCATTAGTTATGGATTGAATGGCTGCTCTGCACCGAGCAGTGTTCTAGAAGCCAGGAATTCAAAGTGAAGGAGGGGAAGGAAAAGACAATCAGTAAAGAATGAGAATGTGCTCAGTATTTGGCTCATAAAGTCCTGTATTGACTTTAGTGGCTGTTGCATGTTGGTGCTTAGTGATTCTGGATCCAAAAGTTCAGTTGGTGCTAGACTGTGGGGACCTAAGGATTGCAGGCCAGAGTAAATTTTCTTTAAGAATTTTTATCTGCATTACTTTATAGAGAAAAACACCCAAAAGCAAATACACTGTAATGATACAGGTGATTGATAACCTCTTTTTTGTTCTAGCGGGAGGCAGTTGTGATTGGATGCAATAGATAAGAATTTTAGCTTTATGCGTATGATGTACTTTTTTAAATGTGTAAAACATTTATGTTAATTATTATGATAATCTGGTTTAATAAAGTTGTAGTTGATCATCTTTTTATAGTGGAAAAAACTGTGATATTGATGATAGCAGAATTGTGTAGAACCGAAAAAGAGAGGACTTTTTAAGGACTTTCTAGTAGTGCAGTAGCTAGGACTCTGGGCTCCCAAAGCAGGGGGCCCGAGTTCAACTCCTGACTGGGGAAGGAGATCCCATATGCTATAACTAAGACCTGATGCAGACAAGTGAATAAATCAATAAAAATATTTTTTTAAGTCCTTTTGGTGACAGTTTCTAAGTTGTTGCATACAATTTTATGTATAATTTGCTGTAGAACTTGAAATGAAGAAAATCTAGAAACCATCAAGAATGCTCTTTTGGGATATGGGTAGTTTTAGAATTATCCATACCTTCAATTTATTAATATTTTATGAATTGCTTGGTTCAAATCAAACTTATCTATGACATCTGGGCCCCATATAGTAAGATTAATTAAAGTGACGATACTGAATTTGGATAGATTGATATCCTCTTCGAAGACTGACTTCCCTTAAGACTGAGAGAGGAAAATACTGGTTTCGATTTCTCTATGTACCAGACCTTTAACATAGGACAATAGATAGGAACTTGTAGCTTCTTTTTTTCATTTTTCATAGGGTTTATTAGCAATTTATCCATTTACAAAGATTCTTGAAAATGGTTTGCTGTCTCCTCAATTTTGCATGACAAATTGCTTGATTAATCCTTAAATTCCCTCTATGATTGTATTTAAGCATCTTTTGGTTGCAAGTATAATAAGAGTAATTCTTAATGAGAGATGTAATATGCTATAGGAACAGCCAGGAGACTGTCTAGAACTCTTCTTCCTCACTAATAACTAGTAAAACGAGTGCAAAGTGGAAAACCATACTGTTTCTGTTTTTTTCACCCCCACCAGCAGCCTCAGTTTTGCCTGGTACTAAATCCCACCAGCAGTACACTAGTTCCAGAGGCACCCTTGGCACACTCAGCTTGGAATCTCCAATGCTCCCCACACAGCAGCAGGCTGCCCTGGATTACCAGGTCAGCCAAAATGTAAGATGAGCATTTTGCACATTAGCACACAGCACCCACACATGTGAACTGGGCAATGTATAATAGTCTCCAGAAAGAGATGCTGGGCATGCTCTAATGAGATGAGTGTACCAGGAGGACCAAAAACTAGCCATGTGGCCTGGAAAGGCAGATGCCTTCTTCTTTTTTTTAATGTATTTATTTAATTGGAGGAAAATTACTTTATAGTATTGTGATGGTTTTTGCCATACATCAGTGTGAATACGTATATATGTATTCTTGCGTCCTCCCACCCTGAATCCCCCCCTCCCACCTGCTGGGTTGTCCCAGGGCACCAGCTTTGGGTGCCCTGCTTCATACATCGAACTTGGACTGGTCACCTGTTTTACACATGGTAATGTATAGGTTTCAGTGCTGTTCTCTTAAATCATTTCACCCTCGCCTTCTCCCACTGAGTCCAAAAGTCTGTTCTTTACGTTTGCATCTCCTTTGCTGTCGTGCATGTAGGATCTTTCTAAATTCCATATATATGCGTTAATGTACAGTATTTGTCTTTCTCTTTCTGACTTACTTCAGTCTGTATAATAGGCTCCAGGTTCATCCACCTTATTAGAACTGACTCAAATGTGCTCCTTTTTATAGCTGAGTAATATTCTGTTGTGTGTATGTACCATAACTTCCTTATCCATTCATCTGTGGGTGGGCATCTCGATTGCTTCCATGTACTAGCTGTTGTAAATAGTGCTGCAGTGAACATCGGGGTACACTTGTCTCTTTGAATTCTGGTTTCCTTGGGGTGTACGCCCAGCAGTGGGATTGCTGGGTCGTATGGCAATTCTATTCCCAGTTTTTTAAGGCATCGCTCCACTGTTCTCCATAGTTCCTGGAAGACAGCCTTCTTAAAGGAATCAGAACAGTGAGATGCGCAGGAGATGAGTGGTGGGAGCTGCAGGGCCTCGTGGAGGCCTGGCCTTTAATACGTGTTTACGTGTCTAAACCTGGCTTGATGCCTTCTCTGCTGACAAATTCTTACATTTTAGTCAGCTCGCGTTTCACTTCTCCTCAAACCACATAAATAATGTGGGGCCCTTTTAGAGCCCTTGGAGGTGTGGAAGAACAAGTGCCACACTTCTTGGTGGAATCATCCAGGCTTGGAAGGATGTCTGGTTGTGTTCACCTGTCACTTGTTACTGATGAGCTATGGTGTGTTCTTAATCTTTGGTTACTTGTGTCCTGAAGCCTGAGAGAGGCTCTCATATGCAGTCCCAAGCAATGGTGGAGAGAAGAATACTTGGTTACTTTCTCTATTCTGTCTTGTTTTTCCTTCTCAGGTGATCTTGTCCAAATGAAAATGATGCCCCAGGTAACTGAATAGATGAAAGGTGGTATATTGTTGTTCATTCGCTCAGTTGTGTCCGACTCTTCGTGACCCTGTGGACTGCAACACCCCAGGCTTCCCTGTCCTTCAGTGTATATGATACATTTGTGAACGTATGGAAGTGGAGCAAAGCAGTAATTTTCAACACATTGGTACCTTCTGATACTATCTGTGAGATTCCTTTAGAAATGTATTTTATTTTATTTTCAGCCTGATGTCTTTAATTTGAGTGAAAATGTGCCTTAAAAGATATCAAGTTTGCTGATGTACTTCTCAATTTAATCCAAGTAAAATGTGATAAACTTTAAATATAGTATATAGAAATAGGAGCTGAGTTTTCAGTAAGGATACCAACAGTTCTTACTCCAGAGAAATTACATTTGATGACTGAACAATAATGGATTTAAACTGTGCAAGTTCACTTATACATGGATTTTTTCCAATAATTTATACCACTGGTCCCCAACCTTTTTGGCACCAGGGACCTGTTTTGTGGAAGGCAGTATTTTCACGGACAGTGGTGGGGAGGGGATGGCTTCAAGATGATTCTCATAAGGAGAATGAAGCCTAGATCCCTGGCATGCACAGTTCACAGTAGGCTTCACTCTCCTATGAGAATCTAATGCTGCCGCTGATCTGGCAGAAGGCTGAGCTCAGGCAGTAATGCGAGTGATGGAGAGAGGCAGTACAGATGTAGCTTGGCTCACTTGCCTGCTGCTCACCTCCAGCTGTGAGGCGTGGTTCCAAGGTTGGGAACCCCTGGTTTAAACTGCACAATCTGAGGATTCAGAACTGCAGATGTGGAGGAAGTGTAGATGCAGGGGCCAACTGTAAGGTAAAGGTGGATTTTCCACTGCTGGGAAGATTGGTGGCCCTAATCCCTGCATTGTGAAAGGGTCATCTGTATATTTTAAGAGAGTAAATATGAGAGTGCCTATTATAAGACTGATCTCAGATTCTTGGTGAAGCCATGGAAAGTGGAAAAGTAATACTCAGCCTTCCTGCATTATGAACACATGCTGTGATACACACCAGATTCCTTATATAAGATGTTTATAATATGCTTTTTTTTGTTGTTCTAGAACAAAAAGGGAGTTTGTAAGGACCTATAAAATTCAAGAGAACAGAGATATGTAATGGATGACCAGGAAGAAAGGAGGGAAACAGGAATTAGAAATGAGTTAAGAAAAATGGCCATACTGCCTAGAATGCTTGATGAATGAGCAGGCCCCAGGCTTCCCATGAAGGTTGGTTTCCTCCAGTGAACGGGGAAACCTGGTCTGTTAAACAATTCACAACAACTGTGAAGTGAAAAACATGTTGTTTCTCAGGAGAAGAACCATGATTCAGTGTTAAGATGGCATTTTTCTCCCGAGGGTGTTGATAGTTAGTAGAGCTCTAATTATGGTAAACTGCCTGACAACATGACCTGCAAAGGCAGCTGAATGGCTCTCCACTTCTGTTTCCTTTCAATAAAGTGGCAAGATTGAACTCTGCCAAGTCCCTGCAACTCTCAACTCCAAAGAATGTGTTCTTTTTGAAAGTGAAGTGTAAGCGTTAGTCACTCAATCAAGTCCGACTCTTTGCGACCCCATGGAATAGGGCCCACCAGGCTCCTCTATCCTTGGAATTCTCCAGGCAAGAATACTGGAGGGGATTGCCATTGTTTTCTCCAGGGAATCTTACCCACCTAGGGATTGAAACCAGTTCTCCTGGATTGCAGGCAGATTCTTTACTGTCTCCTGATCAGCTTTGTTTTAGAAAGCAAAACTTTCTTATTCTTTCTCCCATGTCTTCCTACTGAACTCATCCTGTGCTTCAGTCCTCCTCTCCAGCTCTCTCCTTTTGCTGTTGCCCAGCCTGATAGTCTATCAAACTTGTCTTCTTGACAGCTGCTTATCTAGTTTCCCTACTGGAAATAAAAACCCACAAAAACTGAGCAGAAGAGCTATAACCACAGAATGTTATATGTCCAGGGAGGAACAGGGTGAGCCATATGTCAGTGTCTGGAATTGAGGTCAGCCAGGAAGCAGGAAGCGATGTTCATACTTCCTTCACTTGCAGGATGGTTGAGTGTTGCACTTGGAAGCTCCGCTGTTTGTTTAAAATAGAGGCCACGAGGAGCACCGTCTCTGGTAGTGCGCTGAATAGTTAATTGTTCTTGATTGTATTCTTCTGTGTTCCGCTGACCACTAACTACAGTATCAGCTTAAAAACAGTGTTTAGGAAAGTCGTTTGTGCCTCCTTGGTCTTCTTATGCATCCCAGTGTTTTCATAGTTGGAGGCAATGTGCCTCAAAGAGTCACCATGAAGGCTCACAAGGGCACCTGCTTTAGCCAGCATGTGGTGTCCCCAACCAGTTATACAGTCAATGTGTGCAGAGCGGGGATTCCTAAGGAGACAACCTGACTGTTACCCTGGCCACAGTTGTGCTACTTGCCTGTGACCCAGTGAAGGGCAGTTTTCTGCTTCAGGGGGCTGGTTTGTTTCCCACTCCGGGTTTTCTCTGGAAACGGTCAGAACCTTCATGGCTTTCAGCATGGCAGTGAGGCTTTCATATCATTTAGAGTTTCTGGTCTGTAAATGATAAGTTCATTGTAGTAAGTAAGATATTTGAGGTCGAGTTCATGCTTGATAACTACGCATCAAGATACTCAGCTTTCTTTCCCTCAAACACCTTTTTTCCGCACTGTCTGCACTTGGGCATTTTGGCACGCTGCCGCCGCTGCTGCTGCTGCTACTGCTGCTAAGTCGCTTCAGTCGTGTCTGACTCTGTGCGACCCCATAGACGGCAGCCCACTAGGCTCCTCTGTCCCTGGGATTCTCCAGGCAAGAATACTGGAGTGGGTTGCCATTTCCTTCTCCAGTGCATGAAAGTGAAAAGTGAAGGTGAAGTCATTCAGTCATGCCCGACTCTTAGCGACCCCATGGACTGCAGCCTACCAGGCTCCTCCACCCATGGGATTTTCCAGGCAAGAGTACTGGAGTGGGTTGCCATTGCCTTCTCCATTTTGGCATATCTGCCTACATTAACTATTATCCTTTGTCCTCCCATTTGAATTAAAAAGGAGTGGAAGGTAGTTCTTATCGCCATGCTAAAAATGAAGTAATTATTCTTTTTAAACTGGAGATATGGGTGAGAAGGTTGAAAAATATAAGGCAGATCCATTGACTGTCAGCTCCACTAGTAACTTATGTTACAACTTACTGCATATCTATACTTAATACTAAATAGCTAAATAGATAAGGATGAAGCACATGATTTCCTCTAAAATTATAATTGGAATTTTATTTCAGAACTTTACTTATATTTCATTTAAAAAAAGAAAGAGAATTAGCTCCTATAAGTGGAAAGCCCTTTCTAGCATATTAGCCATTTTCTTGCATAATAACTATTCTCTAGACATGCCACTGAGTCCAGACCTTGCTGAATGGAATGACCCGACTGCCTGTGATTTCTAAGCTTTTCTATCTGCTTTTCTTAGGAAACGTATTACTGTGTTATCTTTCCATATTGGCACTTCTTGACTCTTTCCTCCATTAACTTACTGCTTCCATTACGGGTTTGTAAATCAGATCTCTGAGTGTGTTAGAACTCCATAAAATAAGAATAAGCACATGTTCATAATAAGCCCATGGGAACTCCTTTGAATAAAGAATTTGCGATTCTGTGCATTTGCAACCTACTCCATCAGTTCTGCAAAATCTCTCTACTTATCAACTCCCTAACACACTCAAGTGAGAAAGGATTGAAATTAGGCTTGTTGAAAGATTTTTTTATAAGTATCAATATAATGACCAGAGAATTCTAATAGTCCTCAAGACTGTCATTTACACTGAAACAAGAAAGACAAAAAGCGACCTTACTGTAGTTCTTTAATTAGAGAAGACATACTTGAGACTAACTATATACAATATGACTTACATATAGTCTTTCCAAACAAACTCACAACATACATATAAAGTATATCATTGTAAGTTAAATGTTAATTGCTTTTTATTTTAAATACTCTGAAATTATTTGGAAGTTTTAGTAATAACAGTTGACTCTTAAATATCAGAGCCAGGGGTTTAAGAGCACTGGCCCTCTGCGCAGTTAAAAATCCATGTATAATTTATAGCCCGCCCTCTGTATCAGTATTTTTGCCTTGAGAACCCCCATGAACCGTATGAAAAATCAAAAAGATAGGACACTGAAACATGAGCTCCCCAGGTCAGTGGGTGCCCAGTATGCTACTGGAGATTGGTGGGGAAATAACTCCAGAAAGAATGAAGAGACGGAACCAAAGCAAAAACAACACCCAGTTGTGGATGTGACTGGTGATGGAAGCAAAGTCCGATGCTGTAAAGAGCAATATTGCACAGGAACCTGGAATGTTAGGTCCATGAATCAAGGCAAATTGAAAGTGGTCAAACAGGAGATGGCAAGAGTGAACATCAACATTTTAGGAATCAGCAAACTAAGATGGACTGGAATGGATGAATTTAATTCAGATGACCATTATATCTGCTACTGTGGACAAGAATCCCTTAGAAGAAATGGAGTAGCCATCATAATCAACAAAAGAGTCCGAAATGCAGTATTTGGATGCAATCTTAAAAACAACAGAATGATCTCTATTAGTTTCCAAGGCAAACCATTCAGTATCACAGTAATCCAAAACTATGCCCTGACCAGTAATGCTGAAGAAGTGGAAGTTGAACGGTTCTATGAAGAACAAGACCTTCTAGAATTAACACCAAAAAAAGATGTCCTTTTCATTATAGGGGACTGGAATGCAAAAGTAAGAAGAGATACCTAGAGTAACAGGCAAATTTGGCCTAGGAGTACAGAATGAAGCAGGGCAAAGGCTAATAGAGTTTTGCCAAGAGAATACACTGGTCATAGCAGACACACTCTTCCAGCAACACAAGAGAAGACTCTATACATGGACATCACCAGATGGTCAATACTAAAATCAGATTGATTATATTCTTTGCAGCCAAAGATGGAGAAGCTCTATACAGTCAGCAAAAACAAGACTGGGAGCTGACTGTGGCTCAGATCATGAGCTCCTTATTGCCAAATTCAGACTTAAATTGAAGAAAATACGGAAAACCACTAGACCATTCAGGTATGACCTAAATCAAATCCCTTATGACTATACAGTAGAAGTGACCAAAAGATTCAAAGGATTAGATCTGATAGACAGAGTGCCTGAAGAACAATGGACGGAGGTTCGTGACATTGTACAGGAGGCAATTATCAAGACCATCCCCAAGAAAAAGAAATGCAGAAAGGCAAAATGGTTGTCTGAAGTGGCCTTACAAATAGCTGAGAAAAGAAGAGAAGCTAAAGGCAAAGGAGAAAAGGAAAGTTATACCCATTTGAATGTAGAGTTCCAAAGAATAGCAAGGAGAGATAAGAAAGCCTTCCTTAGTGATCAATGCAGAGAAATAGAAGAAAACAATAGCATGAGAAAGACTAGCGTTCTCTTCAAGAAAATTAGAGATACCAAGGGAACATTTCATGCAAACATGGGCTCAATAAAAGACAGAAATGGTATGGACCTAGCAGAAGCAGAAGATGTTAAGAAAAGGTGGCAAGAATACTCAGAAGAGCTATACAAAAAAGGTCTTCATGACCCAGATAGCCATGGTGGCGTGATCCCCCATCGAGAAGCAGACATCCTGGAATGCGAAGTCAAGTGGGCCTTAGGAAGCATCTCTACGAAGAGAGCTAGTGGAGGTGATAGAATACCAGTGGAGCTCTTTCAAATCGTAAAAGATGATGCTGTCAAAGTGCTTCACTCAATATGCCAGCAAATTTGGAAAACTCAGCAGTGGCCACAGGACTGGAAAAGGTCAGTTTTCATTCCAATCCCAAAGAAAGGCAATGCCAAAGAATGCTCAAACTACCACACAATTGCACTCATCTCACACGCTAGTAAAGTAATGCTCAAAATTCTCCAAGCCAGACTTCAACAGTACATGAACTGTGAACTTCCAGGTGTTCAAGCTGGATTTAGAAAAGTCAGAGGAACTAGAGATCAAATTGCCAGCATCTGTTGGATCATTGAAAAAGCAAGAGAGTTCCAGAGAAACATCTACTTCTGCTTTATTGATTATGCCAAAGCCGTGGACTGCATGGATCACAACAAACTGGAAAATTCTTCAAGAGATGGGAATACCAGACCACCTGACCTGCCTCCTGAGAAATCTGTATGCAGGCCAAGAAGCAGCGGTTAGAACTGGACATGGAACAACAGCCTGATTCCAAATCGGGAAAGGAGTATGTCAAGGCTGTATATTGTCACCCTGCTTACTTAACTTATATGCAGAGTATATCATGCAAAATGCCAGGCTGGATGAAGCATAAGCTGGAATCAAGATTGTTGGGAGAAATATCAATAACCTCAGATATGCAGATGACAGAAAGTGAAGAAGAACTAAAGAGCCTCTTGATGAAAGTGAAAGAGGAGGGTGAAAAAGTTTGCTTAAATCTCAACATTCAGAAAACTAGGATCATGGCATCCAGTCCTATCACTTCATGGCAAATGGATGGGGAAACAGTGGAAACAGTTGCAGACTTTATTTTTGGGGGCTCCAAAATCACTGCAGACGGTGACTGCAGCCATGAAATTAAAAGATTCTTGCTCCTTGGAAGGAAAGCTATGACCATCCTAGACAGCTTATTAAAAAGCAGAGACATTACTTTGCCAACAAAGGTCCATTTAGTGAAAGCTATGGTTTTTCCAGTAGTCATGTATGGATGTGAGAGTTGGACTGTAAAGAAAGCTGAGGCCTGAAGAATTGATACTTTTGATCTGTGGTGTCGGAGAAGACTCTTGAGAATCCTTAGACTGCAAGGAGATCCAGCCAGTCTATTCAAAAGGAAATCAGTCCTGAATATTCATTGGATGCTGAAGCTGAAACTGCAATACTTTGGCCACCTGATGTGACAAACTGGCTCATTTGAAAAGACCCTGATGCTAGGCAAGATTGGGGGCAGGAGGAGAAGGGGCTGACAGAGAATGAGATGGTTGGATGGCATCACTGGCTCAATGGACATGAGTTTGAGTAAGCTTCGGGAGTTGGTGATGGATAGGCAAGCCTGGTGTGCTGTAGTCCATGGGATCGCAAAAAGTTGGACATGAATGAGCGACTAAACTGAACCTCTGTATCAAGCAACCGTGGATCATACAATACTGTAGTATTTACTACTGGAAAAAAAATCTATGTACAGGTACACTGTCAAAGTGCAAGCCAGTGTGTTTTCAGGGTCACTAGGTAAGGGGGAGTTTTTTTCTGTTCATTGCTTCAGATTTCTGACCAGATGCTATAGTTCTTTTTCATTCCTAATTAAGCCATGGTGATTTTGCCCGTGACGGTCAACTGGGCTGCGTCTTCAGAAGACCTTTTCCTACTTCGTAGTGAGTGTCATAGTTACTCCCTAACTGCTTGAGCAGACATCTTAATGAACCATCATTGCCATCACTGAAAGCTTGCCACTGAGCCTTGTTAGTGCACTCTGCTTGTGGGCTTTCCTTCTCCTGTAAGCCCGTCCTCTCTCCCCTCCTCTGTGCTGCTCTGCACTGCCTTCCATCTGTTCTTTCTGTTAGTGCCACCTCCCAGCATGCACTTTTTCCATTGTTCACCCGTTTGTTTTGTTTTTAGCACAATGCCTGACGTGTAAAAGTGCTCATTAGGTAGCTGGACAGATAGATTTGTTTCTTAATGAATGAATACATCCAAAAATTATTTTAGCAAGCTTCCAATAAAAATATTAAAATAAGAAAAAAAAGAAAAGGAGCCCTGCAAAGTACCTGGGAGATTATAGGTACCAGGAAATGTAGACCAAATCTAGTTACTGCAAATGAGTCCCAGATGTTTTTACTCTGTGCTTCCTGAATGTTTCAGAAAGGGAGGCACAGTGAGTTGACCATCCCTCATCTGGTGGAAGGAAGCATGCCAGTGCTCCAGGAGGAGCGATTTTTTTTTCCTGAAAACTTGTTTCTGTATATATGGTTGTCCCTTCAACAAAGTAATTGACAGTGTCATAGTAATTTACAATGAGCTGCAGAGTCTTCTTCTCGGTTTAAAAAAAATGAATTGAGCGTGGAATATGTGCAAGGTTCAGTGCTGGAACTAATCATACAAAGATGAATAAGAAATACAGGGTCTCTGCCATCAAAGAAAAGTCTTTTACTGTATCCCATAGAGAGAGTTAATAGTAATTATCATTAGCGTTCATTGAACTGTGAGCTATATGCCAGGATCATGAGTGTATATATGTATTAGCGTGTTAATTTTTATCCAATTCATACTATTTCTCCGTTTCACAGTGGAAGAAACTGAGGCAAAGGGAAGTTAAATAATTTCCCCAGGATTCTAAAGCCTGTAAGTAATAAGAGCCAGGATTTAAACCCATGTAAGGCTGACTGGCTCCTGAGCCCACACTTTCAGCAGCTATTCTATAGTGCCTCTCGGGTATAAGAAAGAGAAGAGGAACAGATTTGTGGGGACTGGAGGTAGGTAGAGATGATTGGTTTGGAATATGTTGCATCTGCGTTGCCTGACAATATCAAAAATGTAGATGCCTGTGGGGTATACAGAGAGATCTAGGCCAACACTTAGGCGATTTTTTTTTTTAAGTGCTCGCAGCACATGGTTGGTACAAGAAGCCATAAGGAGAAAGTCTATGAAATGTATGAGATGAATACATTTTAAAAAATCTTTTAAAAACAAAGTTCCAGAAGGTATATTAAATTATAGTTTGGTAAAGATATCACCACTGGAAGTTCATGTAGTATAGTAATCCTCTGGCAGTTGGATGTTGGTATACATGTTAGGTGTTAGAATTGAACTCAGCTAATTTGGGGCTTCCTAGGTGACCCTAGGAAGTGGTAAATAATCTGCTTGCCAGTGCGAGAAATGCAGGAGAGGCAAGTTCGATCCCTGGGTTGGGAAGATCCCCTGGAGAAGAAAGTGGCAATCCACTCCAGTATTCTTACTTGGGAAATCCCATGGACCTAGGAGCCTAACAGGCTACAGTCCATGGGGCACGCAGAGTTGGACAGGACTGAGCACACACGTGCATAAAGAAATGTATGAGTGGTAATAGGCATTTTTCCCATTTTATAATAGTCATTGACGTGCTGGGGGCACACGTCATCTTGGGTCTCCCAACTCTTTCCAGGAAGGTGCTATTATTCTCATTTTACAGTCGAGGAAACTGAGTCTTAGAAAATTAAGTGATGTGCCAAGACTGTCAAGTAGGGAGTGGCAGAGTTGGGGTTTAAAGCCAGGGCCTTGTGTTTTCTGCCCTGTGCTTCTGCCCCTCCAGCACAGAGTGGAGTCACAGGAGCAGCGACGGGTGTGGAAGCTCTGCTGGGGAAACAAGTGTGGCTCTCCTCATAAACATACAACCAGACTAAGCAGCTGAAGACTCTGGTTGCCTTTAGAAGCACATGGAAGAAACAGCCCATCTGAAAAGAGTTTGAGGACTAGTGTTACCAGCATCCCGTGATACTCATGAAAGAACCCCAAAACAGCCATAGTTGTGGAGCAGGGCAGGAGCCCAGGTGCTTGCCGGGTGCGTGACAACAAAGTACCCCAGCTCCTCCCCCTGCCTCAGGCTGCTCCCCTCCTCCCCAGGCAGTGAGCGCTGTTTCCTAGGCAGGCTGCCTCTAACCGTCGCTGACTGTGCACTGACATGGATGACCACTGATCGGCTTCCCAGTTTCTCAGGCAGAAAGGATGACTTCCTGGCAGAGCCCTCAGGAAGTGCCCCCCGCCAGCCCCAGGAAACAAAATAAACAGAGCCCTTCCTATTCCCCTATTTTGACATCCTCTTTCTGACCACCCCTTCCCCTCAAGACAGACAGCAGAAATTTGGATTCAGCACTTTTCCTTTAACTCTTTATTGCCGTTAATATTAACTGGGGATTCTTCTTGGAGGCCACAGGCTTCTCTCCCTCCCCGCTTCCGCGCTTATTATCTCCGGTGTTCAGTGTGTGCATGCCCGCGCTCAGTTGCTCAGTCATGCTTGACTCTTTGCGATCTCGTGGACTGTAGCCCACCAGGCTCCTCTGTCTGTGGGATTCTCCAGGCAAGAATACTGGAGTGGATTGCCATTTCCTCCTCTAGGGGATCTTCCCGACCCAGGGATCAAACTGGTATCTCCTTTTCCTCCTGCATTGGCAGGAGAACTCTTAACCACCAGCACCACCTGGGAAGCCGTCTGGTGTTCAGCTGAGTTCCTAGTAGCCGTCCTCCCCAGGACTCTTCCTGCCCCACGTCTCTGCTGACTCAGTGTATGGTCCCACCATCTGCACAGTGTTGTTGCCCTCATCATGACTCTAGGCATGTCTGATTGTTGAAGAACATTGTCACTGTAGTACATGTGTGTCCTGTTTTGTGCATTTTTATCATCTGTCAGTGATAATAAGGATCATTCATATGCTCTGTTGAAAAGGGTGCTTTCTGGGATGCTTTTCCTTTTCTCTGACCAACTCAAAAGAATTCTTTCACACTCGCCCGTATGTCAGCTGTTCCTTTCATGCCACTTTGGGGAGCTGTCTGAGGTGTAGCTCCCTGGGAAACAGGTAGAGATTTGTGTGCAGATGGTTTATTGGGTGGTGCTTTGAGAATCGGCACCTACTGATCCTATAAGGAATTGAGGAGCTGGGATAGCTGTCGGGAGGACTGGCCTCTTGGGCAGGGTGGCTCCCTTTAGCCAAGGACAGTGGACAGTGACTGGGGAGGGACTCAGCTGTGAGCATCTACAGCCAACACTCCTGGCAGCGGAGGGTGGGGAGGTAGGGGCGGTGGAGGGTGAGAGCTTCAGCCAGTAGTAGAGATCTGGGCAGAATTATAGCAATCCTCTGCTTCTGTCGGGTCACCGCACCCTGACCTCCTCAAGTGCTGACGTCTTTTTTTGTAGAAATTATCTTGGCAAAATGAGGAGTCTTTTCAACTAAAAATACCTATCTTCTTTTACCTTAAACTGCATTATGAACTGGAAGTCTTTGTAATGAACAGTAGAAACAAGTCAACATAATAATGGGGGAAGATCTGGTTTCCATTTTCTCCTTTATAACTAGCATTGTCACCATCCTAATTTTGGCCTTAACTACCTCTCTTGGGATTCATGGACTGGCTTTTCCCCCTACCACCTTCTTTAAAAAAAGAAAATTTTTTTTTGCAGTTCTATTGAGATATAATTGACACACATTTATACACATTTAAAATGTACAGTTTTAGTTCTGACATATGCACACACCTAAGAAACCATTAAGAGAGTGAACATTTCCATCACTGCCAGCCCTAAATTTATCATGCCCCTTTGTTTTGTTTTGTTTATATTTACTTGTTTGACTGTGCTGGATCTTAGTTGCAGCAGGCAAGGTCTTTAGTTGCAGCACATAGGATCTAGTTCCCTGACCAGGGATCAAACTCGGGCCCCCTGCATTGGGAGCACAGAGTCTTAGCCACTGGACCACCAAGGAAGTCCCTGTCCTGCCCCTTTGTAACTCTCCCTTTGGTCTCTCTCATGGTTCTGCTAACTCTAAGCAACCACTGATCTGCTTGTCACTAGGTTTCTGTTCTGTAGTTTTATATAAATGGAATCATGTAGGGTTTTTTATTATTATTGCTCTTTTGAGTAAAGACTTGGCATAATTATTTTGAGATTCATTCGTGTCGTTATATCTATCAAGTATTTTTTATTGTTGAGTAGTATTTCATTGCATAGATATACCACAAGTTGTTTTTCCATTGACCAAGTTTTGTGTGTGTGTGTGTGTGTGTGTGTGTGTGTGTGTGGTTTAGTCATGTCCAGCTCTTTGCAAACCTATGGACTGTAGCCCGCCAGGCTCCTCTGACCATGGAATTCTCCAGGCAAGAATACTGGCATGGGTAGCCATTTCCTCCTCCAGGGGATCTTCCCGACCTAGGGGTCAAACTGGGTCTCCTGCATTGCAGGCAGATTCTTTACCATCTGAGCCACTAAGGAAGCCTAGTTAATAGACATTTAAATTGTTTCTTCTTTAGACTACTACTTATAAAGGTGCTGTGAACACGTGTATGCAAGTCATTATGTGAAATCCAGCATCACTTGGGCACTTTAGGCGTGGAATGGCTGGATCACATGGGAGGGCTATGTTTAACTTAAAAGAACTGCCAAACTGTTTTCCAGAGTGTTAGTATCATTTTGCAATCTCACTGGCTATAGAAGAGTTACATTTGTTCCATATCATCAACACTTAGTAGTGGGAGTCTTTTACATTTTTATCAGTCTGGTAAGTCTGTCTTGATATCTCATTGTGGTTTCAACTGTCATTTCCTTAGCCCCAAGGTCACTACATTTTTTTTTCTCATATGTTTTCTTTTAAAAGTTATATGTTTTCTAGCTTTTACACTTAGGTCTTTGATACATTTGAATTAATTTGATTTATGGTATTAGGTGAGGGTTTAATTTTTTTAATATGTGGATTCCTTTTGTTCCAGCACTGTTTGTTGAAAAGATTTTTCTTTACCTATTGAACCTTTATGAAAAAATGAATTGACTGTGTATGTGTGGGTCTACTTCTGACTGTATTCTCTCTCACTGATCTTTGCATTTAAATGCTGATACCACACTTCAGATTACTGTAACTGTATGTTGTACTGAAATCAGGTAGTGTGAGTCCTTCAACTTTGGTTATTTCCTTTTTTCAGATTGTTTTGGCTATTCTAGTTCCTTTATTTTTCTCCATTAGTTTCAGAATCAGCTTATTGCCCTGGCCAGAACCTCCAGTTCAGTGCTGACTAGAACAATGAGTGCAGCAAGAGGTCCTAACCCTAGGGAATATGCTTGCAGTCTTTTTTTTACCACTAAATGTAGTTTAAGCTGTAAATTTTTCATAGATGCTTCATCAGGATGAAGAAGTTTTCTTTTATTCCTAGTTTGCTAAGGGTTCTTTTCATTGGTTGGTTGGTTGGTTGGTTTAGTCACTAAGTCGTGTCCTACTCTTGCGACCCCATAGACTGTAACCTGCCAGACTCCTCTGCCCATGGCATTCTCCAGGCAAGAATGCTGGAGTGGGTTGCCATTTCCTTCTCCATAAGTGGATTTAAATTTTGTCAAACAGTTTTTCCCCCTTCATCTATTAATGATCATAGAGTTCTTCTACCTTATTCTGTAGACATCACCTTGGCAATATAACACATCATTTCTACTGAAGATTCCACCTAATTTCTTTTGCCCTAAATCACATAATGAAATGGAATTTTTCTTACTGTAAAGCCAGGAATAAGTAACAAAATGATTCAGACCTAGCTTCCGTTTTCTCCTTTGGTGACCATCGTCAGCATCTTAATTTTGGCTTTAATAACATCTACTTTGTATGGGTAGACTAGCTTCTTGAACTTTTTCCCACCTAGTCTCTCTCCCTTCCTGTCTTGATCAGAGAAAAACCTTTCTAAAGAACACCTTTGGTCGTGGTGTTAGTTGCTCTCATATCAGACACCATCACTGGCTCCTTATTACCTTCAGGGTAAGGCTCATCTGCAGATGCATTTCCCACAGTGCATCTCTGTCTAAGGAAAGCCCATTCCCACCTTTGTTGATCCTTCTGAATATGGTCATTTCCCATATCTGTGTCCTTATACCATAGGGCACTTATCACACTTTTTCCCTATATCTGTTTATATTTCATGTTTTCCCCAAGATTGTAGAAAGCTGAAGATACAACCTATGTTGCATTTATTTTTGTATTTCCATAGTGCCTCCCTAACATAGTGCTTGTGATGAGCGCTTTACATGTGTTTATTGAATGAATAGATGGTAACATTGAGTTTCCACAAAGACATATTTAATACTAAATAATCTATCTTTAATACAAATGGAGAATATTTTCTTACTGCCACTTTCATAAATGCCCTTTAATTCTGTGATAATCTCCCCTGGTAGTTCAGTGTTAAAGAATCCGCCTGCCAATGCACAAGACACACGTTCAGTCCCTGGGTCAGAAAGATCCCCTGGAGCAGGAAGTGGCAACCCACTCTGGTATTCCTGCCTGGAGATCCCATGGACAGAGGAGCCTGGTGGACTAAGGTCCATGGGGTCCTAAAGAGTTTGACACAATTTAATGACTAAACAACAGGAACAATCCTATAATAGCTGGTGTGTCAATGGGTTTTTTGTTGTTTTGGTTTGGGGTTTTTTGCCATTGGTATTTAGGAAACCTAGAGTCTTGGATCAGAGGTCTTTATTTTAAAGGATATAATATCTTCTAAAATGTGACGGATCCCATACGTAGAATTTTACTTAGAAGCAGCTTTTCAGTTTGTTGAGTATTCATAGTTACTGACAATTTATTTTACAGTTTATTATCAGAGTAATCCAATTATTCTTTGGGGCAGACAAAAAGAAGAAAGGAACCCGAACCACAATACACAAAAAAATTCCCTTCACTCTGATACTGACTGACCCTAATAGCTCTTGTTTTGAATTTCATAATTCTAGAAGAGTTAAACTTGAAAATGTATCTCTAAACAATGGAGCCTCTGTTTTCCATCAAAAGACAGTGATTGTGTTGAGCATTTTAACTGGTTATCAGACCTCAGGCTGCCGGTTTGAAGAGTGAACTTTGGCAATGGGAACTTGGCTCTCAACTGTGTTTTGCAGCTGGCTAGAATGTGAATAAACTTCTTATTGAAAGAGAGACATATCTTCTCAAAGAAGGAGATGAATAAAGTCCTCAACCTCCTAATGTCCTCCTTGCTGTCTGCCTGCCCTGAGCCTCTACTTACCTTTTCTGAGAGCATCTTCAAGTGTCAAAGAGGGATGTTTTCAGAAACTCAGGAAAATAGCTCTTTTGTAAGATTCAACTTGAGAGATTGATTCTTTGTGAAATCCCCGCACCAAGGAGTGTGGTTTTCTTTCTGACTTCTCCTTCTTTAAGGACATGTGTGAATACTGCAAGCCTTTGTGCTTTGTGCGACTCAACTGTTTCTCTTTGACTTTTATTCGGTCCCGTCTCTGGTTCCGCACATAGTACCCGCGTCCTCGGGGCCCGGCATCACTAGCTCACGACGTGCCTGTGGTCTCTCCCACTGCGGTTCTTCGGGGCAGTATTCCCTGTTAGTTTCCAGAGGTTCACACCTGTCTGTATCCTCTCACTCCCACCCCCTGCTCTCGCTTCACCCTGGGGCTCACCATCTTCACCGCAGTCTTTGAGTTTAAATGAGGCAGTGAGAAAGGCTGTACAAGCCTTAGCATTCTGTAGAGGGCTTTTTTTTGTTTTTTGTTTTTTTTTACATTCTATCAATGTAGCAGAGACATTTGAGGTGTTTTGGAAACCTTGTTTAGGATTTATTCTTTCAAGCACTGAACCATCCCTTAATGACCCGCCTGCCTGTCCTTCAGCCCCCATCCCTCCCTACTGTGTTACATGTCCTGCATCTGTGTTTTCTTACCCTTTTCTGCCTGTTGCTGACATGGTATTTACCCTGTTGTCTGGTGATGTCTTTTAATTAAGGGAGTTCCTAGAGGTCAGAGAGGAACCATTCACCATTCTTCTTATCTCAGGTATCTTACCCAAGTACCTGACACATGGCAGGTATTTAATCCATGTTTGTCAGTGGACCAGTCCATACATTTAGAACTAGTTTAACTACTGACCTCACCTTATGTGCATGGTTAATGATGTGTTCCAGCAGCCACAACAGTGAACCTTATCTGAAAAATATATTTATGTTTATTAAATCATATAGCATTCTTACGATGAAAAATTTTGGCAGATATTTTTAAGTGTTATACATCTTATTTACGAAAACTGATTAAACTTAAAAAGAAAGCTTCCTCCACTGTGGCTCTTCATTTTTACCCAAATTTTAATTTATTTTTTAACCTGACTTTCAAAATGTTTATGGTATGAAGATGAACTTTTCTATATACACTTGAGTTCCACAGGCATGCTGTGTATTTTCTCATTTAAAGACTCTTATTGGGAGAGGGGAGAGGAATCTATGGGTTTTTTTTTTTTTAACTTATTAATAGTAACTGATAAACATATGTGCCTATTTATAGAAATTTTAAAAACATTTTCTCTCTCAGAGATACTCAGTAGATCATACTTTTATTCTTCCTTTGGTAAGTTATATGTGATTTGTCCAACTTTACTACATGTAACTGGGAGTAGGAAGGGGACAGCTAGTATCCTATAGCTCTTGGAGAGAATGGGCATCTTTACCATCTAGGACAAGTCACAATTTTAGGATCTGTGTCCTCTTGACTTTAAACACACACTCTTTTTTTCCTCTTATACACAACACACGCACATACACACACACACACACACACACACACACAATTCTGCTTTCTATTGTCCTTGTGAACCAAATGTTGTGAATTGGGATAAATAAATAAAATCCACACTACTGAGCCTGCCTTCTGATTTCTGGATGAGAAAAAAACACCTAATACATTTGGAGCATCAAATGGAAGTAAGCCCCAGGTTGATCAATTTGTCTTATCTGTCTTTGGAGATAGAAATGTATTGATTAAGCCTTTACAGACAGTTATTGGGGTATTGAGTAAAGCTAAATTCCAGTGGTCATGTATGGATGTGAGAGTTGGACTGTGAGGAAAGCTGAGCGCTGAAGAATTGATGCTTTTGAACTGTGGTGTTGGAGAAGACTCTTGAGAGTCCCTTGGACTGCAAAGAGATCCAACCAGTCCATTCTAAAGGTGATCAGTCCTGGGATTTCTTTGGAAGGAATGATGCTAAAGCTGAAGCTCCAGTACTTTGGACACCTCATGCTAAGAGTTGACTTATTGGAAAAGACTCTGAAGCTGGGAGGAATTGGGGGCAGGAGGAGAAGGGGATGACCGAGGATGAGATGGCTGGATGGCATCACTGACTCAATGGACATGAGTCTGAGTGAACTCCGGGAGTTGGTGATGGACAGGAAGGCCTGGCATGCTGCGATTCATGGGGTTGCTAAGAGTCGGACACGACTGAGCAACTGAACTGAAATGAAATTGTTTAACATGGAGTAAGTGGAGAAGGAAAACGAGATAAAGGTGCTAATATTTTAAAAAACACTTTGCATATTTATCTCATTTAATCTTTAAAACAACCTTTGAAGCAGCTGTTGTTCCCATTTTCCAGAAGAAAAACTCAGACACAAACAGGATAGGTAATTTGCCTGAAATCACGTGGTCAGTGGCAGAGGTGGGGTTCAAGCCAGCATCTCCCTGGGTGAAAAACCTGTTCTTCCATTATACCAGATTGCCTGAGGTTTATGGTTGGCAGCTATCTATAGTGTGTTAAGACTTTATCAGAAAGTACACAGAAAGGATGCCTTAATCAGTTAGTGATGTGTGCCCCAGGGCTTGAGGAGACTGAGGGTGAACCATACGCAGAGGATTTGACATTATATGTTATCTGTTTAAACTTACAGTCTCTCTGTCTTTGAAAAGGAGAAGATGCCTTATCACTTTGTAAAGACTGATTTGGTTTATACTCTTCCGCATGAAGTTAAAGAGAACCTGTCCCTCAAAGTCTTTCATCTTGACAGCTACCATCCCAGCATTTATTTAAAGTAACATGAATCTAGCTTTGTGTCGCCATTTCCAGCAGTGGTGCTGCTGTTAACTGCATGAATACATTTGGGGACTTTTTCACTGGTCTCCTTCTGAGCCCTAAGCTATGTCAATGACCATTCTTTCCCATAAATGAATATGAGAGAAATTCTATTTTCTTCATTGTCAACCATTTTTGTTATATAAGACATTTCACATTCTTTTCAGTATATTACAAACACGTCTTCTTGCTAGCACAGACCATGACATATATCATGTCTGAATGATCTATAAAATTTTGCAAAAAAATTTTTCCTGTATTATTTTGTTGATCAAGGTGTGCTTTGAGAGTAGCTCCAAATTATATGTCCCCCCCCCCCCCCCCCCGCCACCATCCCCCGCCTAGGAAAAAAGGAGGTAGTGCTATATATTTCTATTAGGAAGAAGTCTTAGTAGGTCAACATATTAGTGTCACAGGAAATTTAACGTATTTGCTTGTTTATTTAATTGCTTTTCCAGATAAACTTTTCTTGGACCAGGAATTTTTTTGAGTTTTCTTCTTTGCTTTATTTTGATGGAATTTGCCCTTATCTTTCTCATTAAAAAGAGAAAAACAATATTCACTGTTAGTAGAGACAGTTTGTTGTTATGGAAAGATTTTTCAAACTACACAGATGTAGACTTAAACCCCAGCTCTGCTGCTTTCTAATTTGTGGGGACCTGAAGCAAGTCACTTACCCTCTTGGATCCTTAGGGTTTTTTAAACTCTAAAATGAGCATAGGAATTACCTTCAAGGGTGTTTAAAAGAGTAAATGAAACAAAAAAGTAAGTGAGGTGACCTATGCCCAAATATCAAGAATATTAGTACTTTTTCCTCCTTCCCTTCCACCTTCTTTCTAAATATTTGACTCCTATGTACAGCTGGCAGAGGAACCAGAGATCAAATTGCCAACATCCGCTGGATCATGGAAAAAGCAAGAGAGTTCCAGAAAAACATCTATTTCTGCTTGATTGACTATGCCAAAGCCTTTGACTGTGTGGATCACAATAAACTGTGGAAAATTCTGAAAGAGATGGGAATACCAGACCACCTAACCTGCCTCTTGAGAAATCTGTATGCAAGTCAGGAAGCAACAGTTAGAACTGGACATGGAACAACAGACTGGTTCCAAATAGGAAAAGGAGTACGTCAAGGCTGTATATTGTCACCCTGCTTATTTAACTTATATCCAGAGTACATCATGAGAAATGCTGGACTGGAAGAAACACAAGCTGGAATCAAGATTGCCAGGAAAAATATCAATCACTTCATATATGCAGATGACACCACCCTTATGGCAGAAAGTGAAGAGGAGCTAAAAAGCCTCTTGATGAAAGTGAAAGCGGAGAGTGAAAAAGTTGGCTTAAAGCTCAACATTCAGAAAACAAAGATCATGGCATCTGGTCCCATCACTTCATGGGAAATAGATGGGGAGACAGTAGAAACAGTGTCAGACTTCATTTCTTTGGGCTCCAAAATCACTGCAGATGGTGATTGCAGCCATGAAATTAAAAGACGCTTACTCCTTGGAAGAAAAGTTATGAGCAACCTAGATAGTATATTCAAAAGCAGAGACATTACTTTGCCGACTAAGGTCCGTCTAGTCAGGGCTATGGTTTTTCCTGTGGTCATGTATGGATGTGTGAGTTGGACTGTGAAGAAGACTGAGCGCCGAAGAATTGATGCTTTTGAAGTGTGGTGTTGGAGAAGACTCTTGAGAGTCCCTTGGACTGCAAGGAGATCCAACCAGTTCATTCTGAAGGAAATCAGCCCTGGGATTTCTTTGGAAGGAATGATGCTGAAGCTGAAACTCCAGTACTTTGGCCACCTCATGCGAAGAGTTGACTCATTGGAAAAGACTCTGATGCTGGGAGGGATTGGGGGCAGGAGGAGAAGGGGACGACCGGCATCACGGACTCGATAGACGTGAGTTTGAGTGAGCTCTGGGAGATGGTGATGGGCAGGGAGGCCTGGCGTGCTGCGATTCATGGGGTCGCAAAGAGTCGGACACAACTGAGTGACTGAACTGAACTGATGTACAGCTGTTTGTAACGCTTGATAAATACCTACTAAATTGGACAAGTTAAAATATAACTTTGAGAAACACCACTGAAATATAAAATCAGATGGTAGAAAAGATAACTATCCCACTTTTTCTTTTTTTAATTTTTTTTAAAGAGGTACCTGAAACTGAGTTCTCTTTGAATTAAAATAATGAACTGCTCATGGACATTTCAGTTTGGTATAAGGAAAACCAAAAAAGTAAAACAAACTAAGAATAGTAGCAAATTCACTTTTTTTTTTTTGATAACTAATAGTTTGCTTGTGATTGCTTGCAAGTGATTTATTTAAAATCACTTGAAAATGTACAGTCTGATTACAAGTCACTGCCCTAAAAGAACTTTGTGTTCTCCATCTAAAGAAATCAGAGGCTTAGCCAAGATAGTGGGCCTCTTTAAAAAGACCCCAAGACAGGAACATGTACTTCAGAGTTTGTTATGGTTGAGCCACGGATTGTGTAATATGACTTTGACAAGTTACTGATGTCGTTAGCCCCATTTGCATGACATAGGAATGATTCATATTCTTAGGCAACCTAGGTCTGTAAGGGATGGGAATCACTAAAAATGGTATGCTATTTCGCAAACAGGCGATATGTTTTGAAAATTTTGATAATAATGTTTAATTATAGACCAGGAGATTAACCAGAAATCTCTCTTGAATACCAGAAAACTTTGGTTGTTGAAATTTTTTTATAAATTGTTTCACGTGTTAGGACACATATTCCTGCCCTTGTGGGGTTATAGTCCAGAGGAGGAAGTATAGAAAATAAATAGTTAAATAAGTAAACTGCATGGTGTGTCAGATGGTGATAAGTGCTGTGGAGAAAGGGGAGGGGATAAGGAGTTCCTTTGGGCAAGCTTGCTGATACATTTTGGGATATGAGGATCAGTTAAGATCCCACTGAGAAGGTAAAGTTTGAGCTGAGATGTCAATAAAGTGAGAAGCAAGCCTTTGGGAGATTGAGAAGGAGCCTTCCAGGCGAGGAGGGAATGACCAGTACAAAGGTTATAGAACATGCCTGGCCTCTGGAGTGTAGGGAATGGGGATGGAGAGTTCCAGAGAAGGAGCTGCAAGGAAATGCTGCATTAGAATTGTGAATGAGGCGAATCTTGACTTGCACCCTGAATGGTGTGTATTTCCAAAAGAGAAGTGACGTGATCTTATTTTCTGTTTGAAAAGATCACTTTAGATTTTGTGTTTAAAATGAACTCTGTAGAGCAAAGACTAGAGAGGGGACCCTTTCCTACTTTACTAAATACAATTATAGTGGTATCAGTCAATTGTTTCAGTGAAGGGTCCTTGTAAAATAGGTTAAGTGGCTTTTTAAAAAATTGCAATACCTTGTGATCAGTCTGAACCCAGTGTTCACCAGGCATTTGTTCAGGTTTTTCTATTGACATCTGAAGATACTCATGTAATGACAGATGGAGATTTGAATGTGGCTAGCTGAGTGTGGCTGGCTGTAGGACTTCCTGGAAAGCATTTCACCAGTTTCCGAAATTCAGATTTCTCATCTCTAAAAGTGAAGTGCTAAAAAATAAAATTGAAGGTATGTTTATTTGGTTTAGTCAGTGAAGATTCCACAATTGGTAGATTAAAAGAGCTTATTTTTTAAGTTTTTTTAAAAATTATTTTGTAAGCAGTATGGACATTATTCATGAACTGCAGTGGCAGACATTTACTGGATTATAGCTGTGTGTGGGCCCTGTGCTGGATAGGGAAGATACACAGATGATTGCAATATAGTTCTTGTCTGTGGAGCTTAGACTTCTCAAGAGAAGACACACACGCTCATTTCAACCCACAGTGTGGGCCTCGTGGGGATCCAAATGAAGGTTAATGGGGAAATCACACGGATGCACTATCCAAACTGGGAAGATCTTAGGTGACAAATAAACATCTACTCTAGTGTGACATTTGTAGATTTTCATGCAGCAAAGCATTAAGGTATTTTTCCCAATATAAAAAGCTATCAAAAAACTTGATTCATTATGTAGATGTTAACATCAGCAGTAAAGAATCCGACCACAGTGCAGGAGACAGAGGAGACCCGGGTTCAGTCCCTGGGTCAGGAAGATCCCCTGGAGAAAGAAATGGCTACCCACTCTTGCCTGGAAAACCCCATGGACAGAGGAGCCCGGTGGGCTGCAGTCCATGGGGTCGCAAGAGAGTCTGACGCGACTTGGTGACTAAACAACAGTGACAACCTGATCATTAGCCATCATTCCCCATCCTGTTCCCTCCCACCAGCGCTAAACAGCCAGTAATCTACTTTCTGTCTTTATAGATTTGCCTATTCTGGATGCTTCATATAAATGGAATCGTAAATATTTGACCTTTTGTGCCTTTTTTAAAAAATTTACCTGATGTTTTCAAAGTGCCTCCATGGTGTAGCATATACCAGTCCTTCATTCCTTTTTATTTCCAAGTAGTATTTCACTGTATGCCTGCGCAACATTGTATGTATCCATTCATCAGCTGGTGGACATTTGGGTTGTTTTCACTTTTCGGTTATTATAAATAATGCTGCTGTGAACACTTAAAGGCACAATATTTTGTCAGGTCACATTATCCTCAGGATTATGAACCACAGGCTCTTACCACTGTTGGAACGAGAGGCCAGAGGTCCTCACCGTTACCCTCCCTGGTTCAGCTAAGGAGCAGGGCATCAGGCCGCTTGACACTGGTGACGCCTCTGGGCTTTTTCCTTCTTGGTCAATTCACGTTCATCAGGTGGCTGCTCAGGCCTCAAGCAGGACACCGCCTTGAACAGGAGCACAGTCCACAGCCTGTAACTCTGCCCGTGGTGGGGTATCTTCTGTATGTGACCTTGAGCAAGGACAGCGAGCAGGAGCAGAGTCATGAGCATCACACAGCCTGGCAGGGGTCCTTCACTTCACTGGGCTTTTCTGTCTGTGGTGTTCTCTTGGCATCTGGTGTCAAAACAAAGTAGATGTGCACTTGTTCTGCCCTGCCTTCACTGTCCCCCTCACCCCCACCCCCCACTTCATACTGAGAAAGAGAAACCATATGGGAACTGAGAGCGAGCATATGGCTGTGAGGCAAAACATACAGGCAGAGAGAGACGGGGCTGCAGTACCCGTCTGCTTGTCTTTGTTACTCGTCTCCCGGCTTCTTAATGTGCTCTTTTTCGTCTCATCAATTTTCTTCTTGGAAGCTTGGCTTGTTTTTTTGGCCTCTGCATGATTTAGTCTTGAATGAGACATGCGGTATTAAAAAAACCCCAGAAATGGTCTCTAGGTTGGCACTGCATCTCCATTCTCCATGGCTCAGTGGGCGCTGAGTCTTGGAAAAGGCTAAGTGCAGTGACCACTGCGAACCCCCAAGAGGACAAAGAGAGTGGCCATCAGAAACTGCTCGCCACAGCAATGAGGGTACAGTTTTGGGGGTGCAGGAGGATGCAGAATAGTCTCTGAGTCCCTGTTTGAGATCTTCTGAGCTTACCTTCTTTTCTGACCCTGAATTTATGCTAGGCAGACACAGGGCCTGAGTTTGCCCAAGTGTCACTGTGAAATGGTTCAGAACAAGCTTGGTAGGGATCGGATGAGTAGCAGCTGCAAGAAAACACCCTGGGTGGGAGGTGGGAGGGGGATTCAGGATTGGGAGCTCGTATACGCCCGTGGTGGATTCATGTCAATGTATGGCAAAACCAATACAGTATTGTAAAGTAAAATAAAGTAAAAATAAAATTAACCGAAAAAAAAAAAAAAAGAAAGAAAACACCCTGGCACCCAGTACAGTCACTGTAACCCTTGGGTTCCTTTTCAGAAACTTTGAAGAGCCCTGGAAAGTCTTCTGCTTGCCTGTCCTGCTCAGTGCCACCTCCCACCCCCACGCTTCCCAGGCACACTTTGTTGTCTTGAGCGATCCCTCTGCTTACTCCTCATTACTCCCTTCTCACTCCCCAGAAGACTCTTCATCAGATGGCTGCATCCCACGCTTGCTCCTAATTGCGAAATTGTCTTGTAAGATTTGCAGGCTGGTTTTCATAGTGACCATTAACTGTGATTGATCGTCCTTGTTGAATGACTTGACTTTGTGAGAAACTTCACTGAGTGTTTAATAAGGTAAAGTGGAGTCCAGAGGATATCATGAAAAAATATTGTTTGTGGTTAGTGAAGGTGAGAGTATTTCATTCACTGTCCTTTGGTAATTATAGAGTTTGCAATAGAAGGCTGATGGGGCAAATTCTGTTCCTTTGGCAGGCTGTATCTTAAGTTGTTTTCTTTCTTTCAATAGCTATTACCTTATTTTTAAAAACACAACGATGAATTTGAATTCAGTCCTAAAAAAGCATACACCACACCCTACTATAGGCTTCATCAACAGAACGCTGAGTTTAACAATTTCTAATATGTAAGCTCCATTATCCCCTCCCCAGTCTTTTTTGTCCCTGTGTGTCAGATTAACAGTGTGTCTGTTCATCAGCTCATGAAATTGTCCCATTTAGCTAAAACATTTACTGAAGAACGGGAACTGCTGTCTTCATTGTAAGTGAAATGCCTTGACCCAGGAAGGTAATGTAAATACATATACTTTAGGTAGACCATCCTCCAGTTTGTCAGAGACAAGGTGGGATTTTTTTTTTCATACCAGAAGGTGGAGATTGCTTTGCCACTTCAGTCAAAATGTGACCCTGGCAAGACCCAAAATTTAATGTGGAGCAATCTGTTTAATTTCACTCATGCCAGAAAAACAAATACCATCTATCCTAATCCTCTGGCTGCTTCCCCCCAAAATGTTACTGCATATTTCCAGAGACATAAGTTTCTGAAACTTCATTGGGAAAATAAGTTTCTTTTTATAATTTTATTTATGTGTTTGTTTTTGTCTGTGATAGGTCTCCGTGGCTGCACAAGCTTTTCTTTAGTTGTGGAGAGTGAGGGCTGCTCATTGCGGTGGCTTCTCTTGTTGTGGAGCAGAGGCTCGAGGACACTCGGGCTTCGGTATTTATGGTGTGTGGCCTCAACAGTCGGGGCTCCCGGGCTCGAACACAGGCTCAGTAGGTGTGGCACACAGGCTAAGTTGCTGTGTGGCATGTGAGATCTTCCTGGATCAGGGATTGAACCTGTGTCTCCGGCATTGGTAGGCAGGTTCTTTACTACTGAGCCACTAGGGAAACCCGAGGAAGTAAGTTCTGATCACTGAAGTCTACTTTGCAGGATATATATTTTTTTCCTCAGGGACATAGCTAGTCCACAAATTAAGAGTACTTGTATGTTTAATTTTTCTCTAATGTATTGATGCTGGTTAACTTGTGGTGAGTTTTACTGTGTTCCTTAGAATACTAGTGAAGCCCGATGGATCATTTAAAGCTGGGATAGAAACTAAAAAATGCAGTTCAGCTGGCCTTTATCCTTGAAGCTTTAAACCCATGTCATTAGATTATCTGTAGTTATTTTATGAGGATTTACTGGTGTGCTTTCTTTCCAGATTTGAAATTTCTTCCTGTGTGAGTTTTTTTTTGGTTGCTTTTTGTTTTGTTTTTACTGTTTAGGAGAGCCTTGCTAGATTTATTAGTAAGAAACAATGTGTTTTTCTGATGATTGTTTCAAACAGGGCTATCAGTTAATAAAGAATAATTACTTTTATTGATTACCTAGGGGCTTCCGTGGTAGCTCAGCTTGGAAAGAATCTGCCCTCAATGCAGGAAACTCCAGTTCGATTCCTGGGTCAAGAACATGCCCTGGAGAAGGGATAAGCTACCCACACCAGTATTCTTGGGCTTCCCTGGTAGCTCGGACAGTAAAGAACCCACCTGCAACGTGGGAGACCTGGTTTCCATCCCATACTTGGGAAGATACACTAGAGGAGCGCATGGGCAACCCATTCCAATATTCTTGCCTGAAGAATCCCATGGACAGAGGAGCTTGGCAGGCTACAGTCCATGGGGTCGCAAAGAGTTAGATATGACCGAGCGGCTAAGCACACACACACATTGATTACCTAAACTGTGTTGGACATGAAATAGGATAATATGCATCATTTTCTCTCCTTTTAAAGATGAAGAAAATAGTGTTAGGAGGGTTAAGTAGGTTCCTCAAAGGTAATATTGTGGTAAAGACAGATTTTGAACCCAGGTTTATGATATATCAAAGCCCACACACAGGTCTACTCACTCTCCAGTATTCAGATGATTCCACTAGGTTTATTTTCTGGCTTTGAAACTCCATACTACACCTTTTTAACAACTCATGTCCTGATGACTATGCCTTGGCATTAAGCTGAAATGACCAAAACCCCTCTGAAGTTCAAACTGACTCAATGTGCATCCACATCTTTGAACATCTGATGAAAATTCTTACATGATGCTTTTTTTAAACACTTCATATAATAGGAAATGCCTTCATATCTTGGTCTGTTAGTGGAATCAGTTTAAGGCAACACTGATAAGACAGGAAAATGATACAAATATTCTAAATCCTCAACTGAAATTCCTAGAGGTTAGCATTAAAATTCTCTCACTTTGTCCTTCCCTCCAACCTCCCCTCGGGCCAGGATTTCCCTCTGGGGATTCTGGAGTGTTGTTCCTTAATAATTCTCATCCTCTTACTTTCTTCTCCTTGCCTACCATTCCTAACTGGCTCTAAGCTTCTCTTTCACCTGTACTCTTTCCTTCCAGTGTCTTCCTTGGCCTTCCTGCCCTGTCTGACACCTCGCCAGTCATTTTGCCACCAGAGTGATCTTTTTCATGTGTCTGTCCTGATGAAAGGCCTTCTCTGGTTCTCTTTTGCTCTCTCAGTCTCCTAATCTCCTATAGCACTCAGTAATCCAGGTAGGCTGAATAATGGTCTTCCAAAAATATCCACGTCACCAGAGCCCGTGAGTGTTCCCCAATATGGTAAAAAAGGACTCTGCAGATGTGACTAAGTTAAGGATCTTGAAAAGGGAAAGGTTATCCTGGATTATCCAGATGGACTCACTGTGAGATCAGCGGGTGAAATCACAAGAGGGAAGCAAGAGGGTTAACTGGAGAGAGCATGGCGATGTGCCAACAGAAGCAGAGATGGGAGTGCATTTCCAGTGCAGGTCCAGGGAATGCTGAGAATGTTGGCAGCCTCTAGAAGCTGGAAGAGGCATGGGATGGAGACTCCTGTAGAGCTTCTAGAAGGAGCTGGCCCTCCCAACACCTTGATGTTAGCTCCTAAAGACTGTTTTGGACTTCTGACCTCTAGGACAGCAGTAGAGTAAAGCCGTTCTCCTAGGCCATTGCATTTGTGGTAATTTGTTACAGCAGCAATAGGATATATATATAAATTCTTTGGTAACCATAAGTTTGTTTTCTATGTCTGTGAGTCTGTTTTCTAAATAAGTTCATCTGTACCTTTTTTTGGAGATTTCACATACAAGTAATATCATACAATATTTGTCTTTGACTTACTTAATATGTCAAACTTACTAGTATGATAAGTTTAGTATGATCTCTGAGTCCATCCGTGTTGCTACAAATGGCAGAATTTCATTATTTTGATGACTGAGTAATATTCCAGTATTTTGTTCTGTGTGGAATATTGGAATTTGTATCCATTCATCTCTCAAGGGATGTTTCGGTTGTTTCCATGTCTTGGCTCTTGTAAATAGCGCCTCTGTGAGCACTGGAGTGCATGTATCTTTTTGTTTTTTAATGGGGGTACAGTTTTAATCACTGTCGTTAAGAACAGTGTGTCCCCTAAAAGTACAGTTCCTGCATTCTTCTTTCCCATTACTTCCCTTTGTATAGTCACACTGGGTGTCCATACTGGCCATGATTTTATTATCTGATTATTACTTAGATACTAATACTGTGTATTTGTGTATATGAACACACACATACTTACAATCTGAGCTTTGTAAGTTCTAGTTGAAGAGGACCTTTACACTAAAACACCATGTATATCTTAAACAGCTATCAACCTGTTATAACTTTTCTCCTTGACCTATGCTTTGTTGACTGGGAGTAAGAAACTGGCTGAACCTCTCATCCTTGTTATACTCTTAAAAGTACTCTGTAGAACCTTACTGTCCCACATGGCAGCCACTAGCCATATATGGCTAATCAACCCTCAGAAGGTGGCTAGTTCTTATTGCAGTGTGCTATCAGGTTAAAATACACACATGATTTTGAGATTTAATACAAGAAATTTCAAAATATCTCATAATTAACTTTTATATTGATTACATGTTGAAATTGTACTATATTGATATGTTGGGTTAAATACAATATATTTTAAAATTAACTTCATCTGTTACTTTTATTTTCTTCAATGTAGCCACCAGAAAATTTAAAATCACATGTGTGGCCTACATTTGTAGTTCATTTTCTGTTTTTACTTGCTTACTTTCTGAGGGTGCTTGTCTGCAGTTGAGCATATCATTTGGCTGTGATGCCTTGGGGAGAGAATAAGAATGTGGGGGAGGAATATATTCACTAATAACCAAAGACCAGTGTCTAGCTCATATAATGTTTAACTACACGGGAACCACTAGTTAAAAGGGAAGACTGTAGATGACACTTTTCAGTAGATTAATGAGTTCTTTGAAATGTGACTGTTATCTATTTTAGAACTTTATTGCATACTTTTCCTCTTTTCAGGATTTTCCCAGAACGGAAAATTTAAGATAGTGTCATCCCTTTTAGAGCAGGGGGTAATTTTTCAGGATCACTGGGGAGAGATTTTAATGAAAACCATCTTTAAAATAGTAGTATTTAGTATTTGAAAGAGTTAGAAACCTTAGAAAAAATTTTTTAATAATATTACCTGGTGTGCCTAAATATAATAGCACTGGAAAAGACATACCAGTTTTGTTTTAATCAACAGATTTGTCAGGATAGCTTCAAGATTATTTTCTTGTTTTATTTGTTTTATAAAGAAAGTCATATAATTAGAAACACCAAAAGTTGCCAGAGCAATAGGATATATTTTGGTATTATTTTTTCCCCTGGGGAGCTGGTACAGGGGCTGTTGGAAGTTGGAAAAGAGGAAGTAAAAAATTCTGCTGCAGCAGAAATTAACACAACTTTGTAAATCAACTGTACTTTGACAAAATAAATAAAAAGAGAATGCTAGGAATCTCCTTTTCATATAATTAAAAGCGTGGACTCAAGTCAGGTAGCCTAGATTCAGAACTCAGCCTTGCCTATTGGCCAAGTGACCATGGGCAAGTTCTGAACCTCTTTTTGCCTCAGTTTACTCCTCTGTAAAACTGAGGTAATAGGACTTAGCTGGTGGCAGAGCGGATTAGAATCCACCTGCCAGTGCAGGGACGCAGGTTTGATTCCTGGTCCGGGAAGGTTCTGCATGCCTTGGAGCAACTATGCCCATGCACCACAACCACTGAAGACCAAGTACCTGGAGTCTGTGCCCTGTAACAGGAGAAGCCACCACAGTGAGAAGCCTGTGCACCAGAATGAAGGGCAGACCCTGCTTGCCACAACCGGAGAAAGCCTGCGCAGTGCAAGGAGCCAGGGAGGCCCAGTGCAGCCAGAAATAAATAGATTTTAAAATTGTGGTAATAATAATACTTACTAGAATTGGTATGAGAATTAAATGAGTTAATTCATATAAAATAGATTAATGCTTGACATAATATTCACTCAACCATATTTCACTATATGGCTATGGGCTCAGTCATGTCCGACTCTTTGCAACCCCATGGACTACAGCACAAGAGGCTCCTCTGTCCATGGGATTTCTCAGGCAAGAGTACTAAAGTGGGTTGCCATTACCTTCTCCAAATATTTCACTATAGTAATACATTATTATTATTATAGTTGTCATTACTTTTATTAGATATCTTACATATGAATAGAAAATTAAATTTTCTAAGCCGTTTATCACTCATACCTTCATCCTTCTGACAGTAAGTGTGAGTATTTTCTTGGCCTCCAAAATCACAGCAGATGGTGCCTGCAGCCATGAAATTAGAAGACGCTTGCTCCTTGGTAGAAAAGCTATGACCAACCTAGACAGCATATTAAAAAGCAGAGACATTACTTTACCAATGAAGGTCCGTCTAGTCAAAGGTATGATTTTTCCAGTAGTCATGTTTGGATGTGAGGGTTGGACCGTTAGGAAAGCTGAGTGCCAAAGAATTGATGCTTTTGAAGTGTGGTGTTGGAGAAGACTCTTGAGAGTCCCTTGGACTGCAAGGAGATCCAACCAGTCCCTCCTAAAGGAACTCAGTCCTGAATATTCAGTGGAAGAACTGATGCTGAAGCTGAAGCTCCAATACTTTGGCCACCTGATGCAACGAGCCAACTGATTGGAAAAGTCCCTGATGCTGGGCAAGATTGAAGGCAGGAGGAGAAGGGAACAACAGATGAGATGGTTGGATGGCATCACCAACTCAATGGACATGAGTTTGAGTGAACTCTGGGAGTTGGTGATGGACAGGGAGGCCTGGTATGCTGCAGTCCATGAGATCACAAAGAGTTGGACACAACTGAGCGACTGAACTGAAATGAAGATGGGTATTTTTTTATACCCTGTTTTCATGATAAAGTCGCTTGACCCAGAAGAGGGTGAGGCACTTGCCCAAGTTCATGGAGGAATTTAGTGACAAAACTGGGATTCTCATCCAGGTCAATGGATTGATTAACAGTTTATCTTTCCCAATAGCCTGATAAGCAGGGCTTTTAAACCCCAGGGGAAGTTACACTGTGATTATACACTGAGGCTCTGAAACTCCCTAGTTACATTGTGAGTTTTCTCTTTGAAATAAACTCCAAGAACAACTCACCCGTGATTGCTTGCAGAGGGCTTGGGGGTGTTTTTATTTTATGTAAAATCCCAACTCTAAATATTTCTCAGCAGAGGGTTATCTCTGCGTTAAAATGGTGGTGTCCTCAACACATTTAACTTTTTAAGACTCAACCCTAAACATCTTTACTATGTAACTTTGTAAAATTTTGTAAAATGAGAACCATTATTATTTTCTCTGCTCCCCTAATAAGGATTTGGATCAACTGAGTTTACTTAGTTGTTTTCAGATATAGAATATGTAATCTCCTTTAACTTTATACTATTACAAGGGGAGAAAATATAGGAGTCAAAGATGGATTGAAGCCTAGCCCTGCAGAATAAGGATATTGGAATATATTTTGCAGGACTATTGTAAGGATTAGAAGTAATATAATAAAGAGGCCAGCCCTTTGGAGGGGACCAGTGATGGTTGTTAGACATGCTATCAAATTTTTACCTATGTACAGGTGGAACTGTATTGTCTTCTACACCAAAAAACATGTGTGAAGAAATCACTAGGGGTTGGAAAATCAAAATGAACATAACTTAGAGCTTTACATATGGAAAAATATTTGGAAGAGTATGCAACAAGTGCTAGAAACATTTATCTCTTGGGGATAGAAAATTAAGTAGGTTTTTAAAATTACATTTTCTAACATACTGCAGTTTATGTGTCTGCTTTTGTTGTAATAAACAACTGTTTTTAAGTTAAAAGAGTCATCTGTATAATTTAATGGAGAGAGGCATGGCAGTCACTCCAGTAGTTTTGCCTGGAGATTCCCATGGACAGAGAAGCCTGGAGGGCTTTAGGCCATAGGATCGCAGAGAGTCAGACATGACTGAAGCAACTTAGAACACAGCACGTCTATTTTTAAAAAGCACGAAAGTAATTTTGCCATATTAACAGGTGTATTCACAAGATGGGTAATTTCCCTCCTTCTTTCTACTTTTATAATCTTGTAAAATGAGTATGTCTTACATGAATGATGGAGAAAATAAAAGAGGATTTTTAATAGGCATGATCACCACCCCCAAAATGGAGTATACAGTGTGTTAGAACTCACAAAAATGTGTATTCTTGAGAAACATGTGAAGATGTTTTGTGACCAACAGTTGTAACAATAATATCAATATTCATAGGTACCATTTGTGGAGAGTTTTCTATGGGAAGCTCTTTTTTTCCATGCATTAGCTACTTTAATTTTCATCACAACCCTATGAAATTGGATTTAATTGAGAAATAAGATTATGTAAATTACCTAAGGTCAGGACTCAGAATTGAGCTTGCCTTTCAAAGGAAAAACAAATCATAGTAGTATGATCATAGTAACAGAGGAAATTTTCACTTATGCTCAGTGGGAGAAATAAAGCTTTCTGCTAAACTTATGACCAAGTTTGTATTGGACCAACTCTTCTCAGCAGCTAACTGTCATGTGAACTTTACCATATACTAAATTTTTTTCTTGATTTTCTCTTAATTGGGCAATTTGAGATTTTAGAGAAGTGGGTAGGATGTTGACTGAATATCTTTTACTTGATTTAAGCTTAAGGGAGAGCATTGCAGAACAAGGTTACAGATATTAATGAAAGGTTTGTTAAGTGAAAAAAGGTGGTGATACTGAAATCTGGATTTGTACAGAGATTCAAGTACAGAGGTTATGGGTGAGTAAATCTGCTCCTATTGTAGTAGGTAATGAACTTGGCAGTAGTCTTCCTTTTAGCCTTTGGTTTCCAGAGTGACTAGAAAAAGATGGTTTTTGAAAGAAGTTTCGTATAAGTATTCATAACCATTTCCCCATAACTGTTAAACCTTTCTTTTCCTTTAAGTATTGATTTCTCATGAGTTGTCTTACACACTGAACTTTTTAATTGGTTGACTTTGCCCTGTCTCTTAAGTGTGCTTAGTCATACACAGTATCTGTGGAAGTTTGATATTTAATTTGAAAAGTATTTCTGTGAGTTCTTTGCAGAGGGGGTAGGGTGCCCCAGTTTATTCATCTTTATATAAAAGCAGCTAGCATGAGTCATATTGTTGGCATTTGATATGTTTTTTGTTGAACCAGTGGAGGGGGTTCTTGTTTCAGTTCAAGGAGACTTCTCTAAAGGTTGGAGTTGCCCAACAGTAGCACAGACTATTCTTGGGAAAGAGATAGTAAGTTCTGGACAGGCTTGGATTCGGGGGGAGTTTGATCACTAGACTCAGTGATTTCTAAGCTTGTTGTACATTTGAGATTCTGTGATTCTTCTTTTCGTCTAACACATGTCCAAAGAGGAGAGAAACAAAATATAAGTGGGAATCACATATTGTCCAGTAGAGCCGTTGATAGCAGTGATAGTTAATGGGATTTGTACCAGCATTGGGAGCAATTGTGCTTTTCTCTGATTCCCAGAGTCAGCATGGACAGTTCTCATATTGAGAAACTGTCCCAATAAGATTAGACTTCAGACCATCCTCCAGATTTAGGCTGAGCCCCAGGAGAGAATTTTCTTAATTCTGAGAATGAGTATGAGAGTTTTAGAAGAAATCCCACTTCACATCCAAGTTACAAAAAGCCAGGAAAAAATATTATTCACTAAATATGCCACCTTAAATGATTGTGATTGGTTTTCCACATATCATTTACATTGTTGCCTGACTCATGAGGGCCCCAAAGTTATCATTAATCTGAATCTTGTTTCTCTTCAATTTCTGACAACTGGAGAAGGTATTAATTTCATCTACAAAGCTTAGAATTTCTGTCATTGATCACAAAATGGTATTCCAGAGGCAAAATCTGGCACAAGGATGGATTTTCAATGGTTTGGACAGAGTTTTATTTTGTTTTAATTAGTTGCTGATATTTTAAAATTTGGTGATTCTACCCCCAAATCAGATTTCTGGCTTCTGTCTAAAAAGGTCAGATTTGGCATATAACTGCATCAGGCATGCTATACAGCAGTCATTACCTGGAGTCTGGTGGCTGGATGAGGTATGTATTCCTGCTTAAGCAATCCTTGTCTTTCCTTGGTATTACATACCCAGCTTGATTCACTCATTTATGGGACTCGTCTGGCCTCTGAAGGTGATAAGTTTGTGACCCTTCCTCTGTAAGTAATGCTCATGCATAGGTCTGAGGACTGTAAGTAGCTATTATTTCAACCTCCGGGAGGGACTGCAGAATAATCTGAAGTGTTTCATTGGGTTTGGGCAGAGTGCTCTGCCTCTGGGAGGATCCCGGCCAGCCAACCCTGTAACCGGAGGGAAGAAGAAATAATGTATTCATCCTGTACTGAACTGCTGGCGTTCAGGAGAGCCACAGGCTAGGCGACGGGGCCTGAAGTGCCCTGCAGACTGGGGCTTGTCTAAGCTCAGGGCGACTTGGCACCTGTGCCAGAGACGGATTCAGTGGAGTGGCAGACGGCTCTGTGCCATGCATTCAGACAGCTTTCTGAATGCCGGCAGCCAAGAGAACATCAGCTGTGCCTGTGAGTAGTGTGGGTTCGCGCCAGAAACATCTAAACTTCAAAGGAAAATAAAATTGTACTGTGGGTCGATGCGGAAAGCTTATGGTCTTACTGAATCGGGCTCATGTTTACAGAGAAGGAAGATGGTACAAAGAATTCTGAGGGACTCTACCAGCTTTTCATGGTTTTCCATTAAATGTTCATCTGATCATTCAGTAAAGACATGTAAAATGCTTATCACCAGACGCTGTATCAGGGAGTCACAATGGGACTACAGAATAAAATGCAACGTAGCTTGTATCATCTTCAGCTCTCTGCAGTGAAAGAAAGTGAAGTCACTCAGTCGTGACTCTTTCCGACCCCATGGAGCCCACCAGGCTCCTCCATCCATGTGGATTTTTCAGGCAAGAATACTGGAGTGGGGTGCCATTTCCTTCTTTCTGATATCAGCTCTCTGTAGCCTTGAGGCCAGAATTAGGATGGCGACAGTGGTAACAAGGGGCTTCCCAGGTGGCGCAGCGGCAAAGAATCCACCTGCCAAAGCAAGAGACTCAAGAGATGCAGAGTCCATCCCTGGGTCAGGAAATCCCTCTGGAGAAGGAAATGGCAACCCACTCCAGTATTCCTGCCTGGAAAATTCCATGGAGAGGAGCCTGGTGAGAGCTACAGTCCATGGGGTCACACAGAGTCGGACACGACTGAGCGACTAAGCGCACACACATTCATAAGCAACCGTGATTTCACTTGGGTTTCTAAAAGGCTTAAAGGGGTGTGTTTTGGGGTGGGAGGGGACCTTACAAATCTGAGGCAACATATACTTTGGTTCTCATAAGGAAAGGATTTTGCTTTGTTTGACCCTGAAATTTTGTTCTTATGCTGGCCCACAACAGAATTCTGATATCTGGAATTATTAAAAGCAGATGTACTCTTCAAAAATCTGAGAGCCTGAAGACAGGCTTGAGGAGACCAAAGCCCTCTCCAAGTTCCTCTGGTGCCCAAGTCTGATTTGTGAATCCGACAGCCTTTGGCACTTGTTTCGTTTTCTTTACCTGCTCCCTTGCCTCCCTCACCTACCTTGCTCCTTTCTCTCTTGTTTTAACATTTTTTAGTATGAACCATTTTTAAAGTCCTTATCAAATTGTTACAATATTGCTTTTATGTTTTATTTTGTTTTTTGGCCTTAAGGCATGCAGGTTCCTAGCTCCCTGACCAGGGATCAAACCCACACTACCAGCATTGTAAGGCGAAGTCATAACCATTGGACGTCCAGGGCGGTCCCCTTTGCTCCTCTCCTATCTCTCTTCTCTGCTTGATTCTTTTCTCTTTGGTTTTCTCAGTAAGCTGTTTCCCCTTACCCTTCTTCTACTCCCCCCTGCTTTCTTTCCCTCAGCCCCTCTGTTTTCACCTTTTAGTACTTCCACTTCTTAGCGAAACCCTGGGGAAACTTAACAGAAGGGGGGATACACAGTGTGAGCAAGGATCTGGGAAGGAAGTTTCAATCAAAAGCAACATGTAGATTGTAGATGCGTGATGAGGGGGAAGGTAGGCAGAAACTAGCTGATCCTGGGTGTTGAAGGGCAGGATTTAGAGCTGTTCGTGCATCCGATCTTGTTTAAAAATGAATCTCTTCCAGGTTAGAGCAGCTAAGAAAGAGTGGATGTGGCAGAGGCAGTAAAGCTAATATTGTGTTTGAAATCCTGTAAAGAACTTATAATAGGGCTTCCTGGTGGCTCAGCTAGTAAAGAATCCGCCTGTCAATGCACGAGACACAGGTTTGATGCCTGGGTTGGGAAGATCCCCTGGAGAAGGAAATGGCAACCTGCTCCAGTATTCTTTCTGGAAAATTCCATGGACAGAGGAGCCTGGTGAGCTACAGCCCATGGGATCACAAAGAGTCAGACACAACTGAGCACACACGTGTGGCCAAGTGCTTACAGAGAGGAGTAAGATGAGTAATGCTAGCGTTTTTACCTTTTTAAACTGCTGCTTTGTAAAGATTCAGTGATACAGTATCTTTTACAAGGTATGCTTTTCAAAGTAAGTTGCAAGACAGTGGACCACAAAGTATGTAAGAAAGGTAAACTATAGGTGTTTTAAATAATTTGCCATTTTAAGCTACTTGCTCTAGGCTGCACTGATTTGGGCCACAGTGAGTCTTCACTGCTGCGTGCAGGTTACTCGCTGGTTGCGGTGTGCGGGCCTCTCATTGCAGTGGCTCCTCTTCTTGCAGAGCACAGGCTCTAGGGCACGTGGGCTTCAGCAGTTGTGACAAGTGGGCTCAGGAGTTGGGTGAACAGGCATAGTTGCCCCAAGGCATCTTCCTGGACCACACATCTAATCTGTATCCCCTGCATTGGTCCTTCTTAACCACAGGAGCACCATGGAAGTCCATTTTAAACTACTTTAATTCAGAATTAGATATGTCTAGTTATAGTGAAATGAAAGGCAATCTCATCACCTTATGGTACTTATAAATCCTTCTGTTCCATATCCTCAGTATTCTACTAAATGCAGCTGATACTACCTTCTCTTATCTAAATTAGTATTAAACACGTTAGAAAAGCTTGTCAAATATTTCACAGACAATATTTTCTGATAATCAGTTATAGAATATATTTCTACAGCTATCCTTTCTAAATGTGATTAATATGCATTTTTTTCTTTTTATAAATTATACAGTTGATTTACAATATTAGTTTAGATGTACAACAGTGATTCGATATTTTTATGCATTACCAAAAAATCACCACAATAGATAAGTCTAGTACTCATCTGTCACCATACAAAGTTACTATAATATTATTGACATGTTCCCTGTGCTGTACATTACATTCCCAGGTGGGAGCGGAGGATGTGCACTTGTTTTTAACTTGTTAAGTAAATAAATTGAAGCATTCTCAATAATGAGAGCTGAGTAAAGATAACACTCCTTATCATTATAGAATATTTACTTTTAAATCCCCTAATAATTGGTCCAGCCCCTGTCTACCTTATGACCCTGAAGTATGTAACAAACTGCCATTCTGGTAAACTCCCTGAACTCTCCAAATAGTCATACCCTGGGGCCTTTGCACAGGCTACTCCTTTTACCCAAAAAGAGTCCAAAATGCAGTACTTGGATGCAGTCTCAAAAACGACAGAATGATCTCTGTTCATCTCCAAGGCAAACTATTCAATATCACAGTTATCCAAGTCTATGCCCCAATCAGTAACACTGAAGAAACTGAAGTTGAACGGTTTTATGAAGACCTACAAGACCTTTTAGAACTAACACCCAAAAAAGATGTCCTTTTTATTATAGGGGACTGGAATGCAAAAGTAGGAAGTCAAGAAACACCTGGAGTAACAGGCAAATTTGGCCTTGGAATGTGGAATGAAGCAGGGCAAAGACTAATAGAGTTTTGCCAAGAAAATGCATGGGTCATAGCAAATACCCTCTTCCAACAACACAAGAGAAGACTCTACACATGGACATCACCAGATGGTCAACACCGAAATCAGATTGATTATATTCTTTGCAGCCAAAGATGGAGAAGCTCTATACAGTTAACAAAAACAAGACTGGGAGCTGACTGTGGCTCAGATCATGAACTCCATATTGCCAAATTCAGACTTAAATTGAAGAAAGTAGGGAAAACTGCTAGACCATTCAGGTATGACCTAAATCAAATCCCTTATGATTATACAGTGGAAATGAGAAATAGATTTAAAGGTCTAGATCTGATAGAGTGACTGGTGAACTTTGGAATGAGGTTCATGACATTGTACAGGAGACAGGGATCAAGACCATCCCCATGGAAAAGAAATGCAAGAAAGCAAAATGGCTGTCTGGGGAGGCCTTACAAATAGCTGTGAAAAGAAAAGAGGCGAAAAGCAAAGGAGGAAAGGAAAGATATAAGCATGTGAATGCAGAGTTCCAAAGAATAGCAAGAAGAGATAAGAAAGCCTTCTTCAGCGATCAATGCAAAGAAATAGAGGGAAACAACAGAATGGGAAAGACTAGAGATCTCTTCAAGAAAATTAGAGATACCAAGGGAACATTTCATGCAAAGATGGGCTCGATAAAGGACAGAAATGGTATGGACCTAACAGAAGCAGAAGATATTAAGAGGAGGTGGCAAGAATACACAGAAGAACTGTACAAAAAAGATCTTCACAATCCAGATAATCATGATGATGTGATCACTAATCTAGAGCCAGACATCTTGGAATGTGAAGTCAAGTGGGCCTTAGAAAGCATCACTACGAACAAAGCTAGTGGAGGTGATGGAATTCCAGTTGAGCTGTTTCAAATCCTGAAAGATGATGCTGTGAAAGTGCTGCACTCAATATGCCAGCAAATTTGGAAAACTCATCAGTGGTCACAGGACTGGAGAAGGTCAGTTTTCATTCCAATCCCAAAGAAAGGCAATGCCAAAGAATGCTCAAACTACTGCACAATTGCACTCATCTCACATGCTGGTAAAGTAATGCTCAAAATTCTTCAAGCCAGGCTTCAGCAATATGTGAACCACGAACTCCCTGATGTTCAAGCTGGTTTTAGAAAAGGCAGAGGAACCAGAGATCAAATTGCCAACATTCACTGGATCATCGAAAAAGCAAGAGAGTTCCAGAAAAACATCTATTTCTGCTTGATTGACTATGCCAAAGCCTTTGACTGTGTGGATCACAATAAACTGTGGAAAATTCTGAGAGAGATGGGAATACCGGACCACCTAACCTGCCTCTTGAGAAATCTGTATGCAAGTCAGGAAGCAACAGTTAGAACTGGACATGGAACAACAGACTGGTTCCAAATAGGAAAAGGAGTACGTCAAGGCTGTATATTGTCACTCTGCTTATTTATCTTCTATGCAGAGTACATCATGAGAAACGCTGGACTGGAAGAAACACAAGCTGGAATCAAGATTGCCGGGAGAAATATCAATAACCTCAGATATGCAGATGACACCACGCTTATGGCAGAAAGTGAAGAGGAACTAAAAAGCCTCTTGATGAAAGTGAAAGCGGAGAGTGAAAAAGTTGGCTTAAACCTCAACATTCAGAAAACGAAGATCATGGCATCTGGTCCCATCACTTTATGGGAAATAGATGGGGAAACAGTAGAAGCAGTGTCAGACTTTATTTTTTGGGGCTCCAGAATCACTGCAGATGGTGACTGTAGCCATGAAATTAAAAGACACTTACTCCTTGGAAGAAAAGTTATGACCAACCTAGATAGCATATTCAAAAGCAGAGACATTACTTTGCCGACTAAGGTCTGTCTAGTCAAGGCTATGGTTTTTCCTGTGGTCATGTATGGATGTGAGAGTTGGACTGTGAAGAAGGCTGAGCGCCGAAGAATTGATGCTTTTGAAGTGTGGTGTTGGAGAAGACTCTTGAGGGTCCCTTGGACTGCAAGGAGATCCAACCAGTCCATTCGGAAGGAGATCAGCCCTGGGATTTCTTTGGAAGGAATGATGCTAAAGCTGAAGCTCCAGTACTTTGGCCACCTCATGTGAAGAGTTGACTCATTGGAAAAGACTAATGCTGGGAGGGATTGGGGGCAGGAGGAGAAGGGGACGACCCAGGATGAGATGGCTGGATGGCATCACGGACTCGATGGACGTGAGTCTGAGTGAACCTCGGGAGTTGGTGATGGACAGGGAGGCCTGGTGTGCTGCGATTCATGGGGTCGCAGAGAGTCGGACATAACTGAGCAACTGGACTGGACTGACTGACCCCTGTCACACTCCTCCTCAGCTGATGTCCTTCTACTTAGCTACTGCACTGGCTCCTGTGTCCTATCAGAGCTTCCCCTGATTCACCTGGGAAGAATGTACTGTTCCTTCCTCTGTCCTCTCAGCACTGTCTTCATGCGTCCATTGTAGGATTTTCAACACTGCCTCAGCTTCCCAGGTGACACAGTGATAAAGAATCCACCTGCCAGTGCAGGAGATAGAAGAGAGATGGGTTCAGTCTCTGGGTTGGGAAGATCCCCTGGAGAAATACATGGCAACCCACTCCAGTATTCCTGCCTGGAGAATCCCATGGGCAGAGGAGCCTGGCAGGCTACAGTCCATAAGGTGCAGTATATGCTAAGTCGCTTCATTCGTGGTTGACTCTGCAACTCCATGGATTATAGCCCACCAAGCTCCTCTGTCCATGTGATTTTCCAGGCAAGAATACTGGAGTGGGTGGCCATCCCTCCTCCAGGGGATCTTGCTGACCCAGGGATTGAACCCGCATCTCTTTTGTCTCCTGCATTGGCAGATGGGTTCTTTACCACTACCACCACCTGGGAAGCCCCAAGACACACACACGCTTTTAAAAAAAACATTAAAAAACAAGTTATTTTTACATGTCTTTAGACCAGGAGCTACCTTGGGAGACCCTGAGGGCAAAAAGCAATGGGTTTATCTTTCTTTCTTCAGAGCACAGCACCTGAAAGTTACTCAGTGTTTGTCAGATGAGAAGCATAAGCATTTTTGTAATCCTTTGCTGGTTGAGCAGACAATGAGAGAATGTTGTTGAATCAGTTTCTGCAGACTATGTGGGTGAAGGTTGAATGTTTGTACAGGACCAAAAATAACTTTTACTATAGAATTTGGCTTTTATAAGAGGATAAAATAGAAGAATATTATGATTATACATAGGTTTTTCTCTCCAATTGGACATTTTCTTTGATGTTTTGAAGGATGAAGTGAAGAGGATTTTTGTTTATTTGGCTGTGCCTCTCAGTTTAAATGTCTTAGTTCCCTGACCAGGGATCAAACCTGTGCTCCCTGCAATGGAAACAGAGTCCTAACCACTGGACCACCAAGGACTTCCCAAGAAGGGAATGAATAGTTCTGCCATTTTAACAAGCTGATTGATGTTCAGTATTTGCTTAGGCCTGAAAAACCTTAAAAGATATGCACATATATAAAATATATGCTGTGTGTGCTCCGTCAGTAAGTCATATCCAACTCTTTGCAACCCCGTAAACTATATATAACCCATCAGGCTCCTCTGTCCGTGGAATATTCCAGGCAAGAATACTGGTGTGGGTTGCCATCTCCTCCTCCAGGAGATCTCCCCTCCCCAGGGATTGAACCCACATCTCCTGCGTTGGCAGGTGGATTCTATACCACTGAGCCACTTGGGAAGCCCAAGTGTCGGGTGTCAGGAGTGTGCGTATATATACATATAACGATATGATTTTTTTTAATGCCATCTCTTTAAGAATTTTGTAGCCTAGGGTTGGAAGATATTTATTCTGTGATCCAGAATTGTGACATCCAGCTGTGAAATGAATGTTAAGGAAGCACAAGTAACTCGGCTACTTTCTGATTTCCTTGTGTCAGCTCCTGAATTAGAGTTCAGGTAGTTCACTCGGAGCCAGAGGTTACTGACTATGAAGTTGCCAGTAGCAATCCCATCAAAGTCTCTAATAGAAGTCTAAGGAAACTTAAATGAACACCTAGATGAAGGTGTTCTCTTACCGTGGAAGTAGACACATAAAAGATATCTTTAATTGAAGATGTTTAAAACATGATTTTCAGTAGATTTAACTGGAGTTTTTTCTACTGTTGACTGAGTAGAGCATTGTTTATAGAGGAAACCTTGTAGGGCTGGATACCAGCAGGACCACGTGGAGCAAAGAATGAAGAGGTATTGTGGCGTGGGTGGTGGGTTGCAGAGAAAAGAGACAGGAAACCCATTTTATGAATTAGCAAAATTTGAGTCCTACGTCCAGATGTGCAGAATGAAGCATTTTAGTAACTAGCTATCTTTATGGAAGCAAACATTCATCAGAGATAGTTATTGAGAATCTATTATGTGCTGTATGGAAACTTAGAGACATGATATTGGTAATCAGATTAATAATCTGTATAGTTCAAAACTCTACAATAATTGGAACATAATAGCAGTAACAGTAATGATTTAAAACAAAAGTAATTGACTTAAATACATAGTTTCCCATAAAGCCAGGACATTTAGAAGTACTAGAGAATTAGCTTTAGCTGCTTAGCTAGTTTTTGTAAAATATTAGGTTTTTAAATATCAATGATAGAAATGAAATTTTTATTGCTTTTCTAAATGATGCTAGACACTTTGCACTTAAGCTTTTATTTGGTGCACTAATAGTTATACACAGCATCTGTATACATTCTAATAAATTATCACTAAGGCTTGGCCTGGATCACTTAGACTTGCTTTGTATAACTGCACATGGTGTATAACTGTTGAGTGCTATAAATTTGCATCATGAACTTTGGAGTTAGACAAGCCTGAATGGGAATCTAACTCTAGTACTTATTCATTGTATGACTTTGGACAAAATACTTGGTCTCTTGCTTTGATTTCCTCATGTATGGAATAGAAGCATTACGTAATAGGATTGCGGTGAGAATTAAATGAGCTAAACTACATCAAGTACTTAGCACAGGATCTGGAACATAGTAAGAATTCAGTAAATAGTCTGCTGTTCAATGTAAATGGTAAATTGCTTGGGAAGTTAAACTGTGTTCTAGTAGATGCTTTAAAATTGTAATTACTGCTTGGGAAATAGCCTTAATTTTAAAAAGCCTCAATTTGCGATTAATTCTGTACAAAAGATTTAAGCTAGTTAAACATTTGTCATTCTTCAAACTTATTTAGAGAAAAACATATGTGGAACATGTTTATGCCGTGAGACTTCATGTTGAATTATTTCAGCAAAGAAAGTCACCATTTAGAGAGAATGCCTTGAACTTTTGTCAGTGACACAGCCATTCCAAAATGTAAATCTTTGGACTCTACAGATCAGTGATTTCTATACACTGTCTTTTTCTGGTAATAAAAATCAATTTACTGGTATGATTTTAACTGTCCTTGCTTGATTATGGGGAAGTTAATGAAGTTCTGCCTCTTGTGCATTCTAAATAAAAGCACTAAATTTAATCATTCAGATCTGTACTTCCTTAAACTGGCCTTTCCAACAATGTAGTTAAACTGCAGTAGTTGATCACTTGAATTTATTGGCTTTCATCCTAGCTAGCTCTCATCTGGGGAAAAAAAAAAAAAAGTGCAAATTTGATTTCTATACTTGACATTAAAACGTTATCTGGGCCAGAATATAATATTTGGCTGTCAAAAGTTATGAAAACTTTTATAGTGAGCTTATTCTAAGATAATACTGAGGTAAATGTCATTTCAAATGAAGATATTATTATGAAAACTTAGAAAAACAAACGCAGTCTGTAAGTGGAGGAGATGTTGTGATACTGACTTTACTTTCATAACCATGCAGTGAGGATTAACTACACTGAGAGGATACCTTATTTTGTTTCGAAAGGACTCAGCATAACTCTACTCCCCCCGCCCTCCAGATATTCAAATATCTGCTCAGATATTGGGGCACTAGGAGGAAGCCATGCTTTGAGCTTAGAATGGAAGCAACCCAATTTCATATATGTCTGTGCTCTTTATTTTGCTTAAGTAGTTGGTGATTTCATAAAGGAGAAAAAGACTTTGTTGTTCTTGGTCAGTTGTCCAGCTGTGCTCGACTCTTGGCAGCCCCATGGACTGCAGCACGCCAGGCTTCCCTGTCCTTTACCATCTCCTGGAGCTTGCTCAAACTCATGACCATTGACTCAGTGATGCTACCCAACCATCTCGTCCTCTGCCATCCCTTTCTCAACCAGCCTTCAGTCTTTCCTAGCATCAGGGTCTTTTCCCGATGCTAGAAATAGACGTTAGGGAGTTATATATTTCATGAAGAAGTAACCTGAAAGATTCTATTTGGTCCGACCACCCTAAGCTTCCTTCTTCAGAACGTTACTCTTCTGGGCCAGGGTATCTTATTTTTAGTTTATTTGTTTAAGGAACTGCTTTTCATTCTGCCAGATTTGCAGAGCCTTCCATATGTTACATATCCTTTAAAGTCGGTGTGGGGCCAACCACTGAAGCTGTCACTACTGACTCCAGTTGCCTGTAGTCTTTTCTGAAAGTCCTTTAGTGTGAGTAATTGACACCATCAAATCTAGGACTTAAATTTTTTTCTTTTCTCAGTCCACGTTACATACTAATTGGCCATTACAGTGTTTGACATGATGAAGAAGTCTTTGTATATCTCATCTCATTGAAGCCTTCCATTTTCTTTGGGAGGGGAATATAGAAGGTATGATTAGTGATCATTTTGCAGTTGAGGAAACATAAGTTCCACAGAGATGATTACTATTCCAAGGTCATATTTCTATAACTGGAACCAGTGTCCTGATACTCTGTATTCTGGTCCATATTTGCCTTGTGTAGAAATCTTAGTTTCCGATCAAGTCAGCCAACTCTTCAAAGACCTTTTCTGATTCCACTTACAGAACTTTTCAGATTCCACTAATCAGAAACTTCATCACTAGAGAACTGTCCTATAGATGAGCTACATTTCCAATTTTAAATGTTCTTTAACAGTCACGTTAAAAAAAGAACAGGTGACATTAATTTTAATACCTTTATAACTGAGTATGTCTAAAATGTTTAATTCTAGCATTAATATAAAAATGTTAATGAGATGCTTTTATGTTCTTTTTTCCCCACACACTAGAATTTTGAAATCCCCTGTGTTTCTTACACCTGCACATCTCAGTTTGGACCAGCTACGTTTCAAGTGCTCAGTGTGACACGTGGCTGCATTGGACAGCACAGCTCTAAAGCTTTTTCTCCAGTGTGGCTGACAATCAGCTTCTCCTCTCTGATAACAGATGATAGGGAAATACTCATTACTTCCACACCAGATGACGGAAATGGTTGATTCATAACTAATTAAAATCATAAGCCTAGGCACAGAAAAATATGGATACCATTCATCCTTGTGAGGGTTTTTGTCAGTGGTGGAATTTGTTTTGCCCGATAATTCATAATTCAAATGAAGACCCCTATTCAATCCCTGGGTCAGGAAGATCCTCTGGAAGAGGGCATGGCAACCCACTCCAGTATTCTTGCCTAGAGAATTGGATTGACAGAGGAGCCTGGTAGGCTGCCGTGGTACAGAATTTTGTGTTTCCAGGGAGCACTAACGGTGAAGAACCCACCTGCCAATGGAGGAGACGTAAGAGACACAGATTCAGTCCATGGGTTGGGAAGATCCCTTGGAGGAGGGCATGGCAACCTACTATAGTATTCTTGCCTGAGAATCCCATGGACACAGGAGCCTGGCAGGCCACAGTCCACGGGCTCACAAAGAGTGGGACACGACTAAGCGGCTGAGTGCACACGCACACCCACGTAGCTTACAAAGGAAACTATTTCATAAATAGTTTGAAAATATTTCAATGCTGCTGCTGCCACTAAGTCACTTCAGTCGTGTCCGACTCTGTGCGACCCCATAGACGGCAGCCCACCAGGCTCCCCCATCCCTGGGATCCTCCGAGCAAGAACACTGGAGTGGGTTGCCACTACCTTCTCCAATGCATGAAAGTGAAAAGTGAAAGTGAAGTCGCTCAGTCCTGTCCCACCCTTAGCGACCCCATGGACTGCAGCCCACCAGGCTCCTCCATCCATGGGATTTTCCAGGCAAGAGTACTGGAGTGGGGTGCCATTGCCTTCTCTGAAATATTTCAATAGTGTGAAAATATTTCATATTTATCAGATATTTAGCCTTGCGTTTCATTTATTCATTTATGTGTGCTATTTTCTGAAATGCAGATCGGACTGTGTGTCTTCCTTGTTCAGAATTGTTCAGTTCCTCCCCACTGGTGTTTCCTAAGGTTGCCCAGTGATAAGATTCACCCTGGGTACTTGGATATCCTCTGTTCCTGGTCCTGTCAGACCAAAAGAATCAGATAGGTATTTTTAGTAAGCTTGCCTGGTGGCTCTTACCATCAAGCCAGTTGGGAAAACTGGCCTAAAAGATAAAGTTTTACTCCTTAGCCTACCATGTGGGGTCCTTTCTGACCTAGCCTGTGACTAGGCCTATTACCAAGTAGAGTTAGATTGTAGTGCAGAGAAGTACTTGGCCAGGTTCTCTTCACGCCTGTGCTTAAGCTTCCTTCAGCCTGGGATGCCCATCCCCTCTGTGTCTGCCAGCCCACTGCCAAGTCAGCCTCAGGACCACCTCCTCAGTGCTTGCCTGTTTGCCGGGGCGCACACACTTCCTGCCCACACTTTACATTGCTCCTTGACGTTGGTGACTCAAAGCCCTGGAGGTCACTCACTCTCACCATCTGTTGGCCTTGGGTGTCTCCTCACTGAGAATGGGGCTTTTCCTTTCCAGTCTGTTAGCTAGAGCCACTAGAAGGGAGTCTGGCACACGGTAATAGTCAATAAATATTTTTCTCATGAAAGCCTGATGATACCAGTAATAATAACATCTCCATCTGTTTCATAGTGATTTGCAGATTGCAGGATGCTTTTCACTTGCATCATCTAAGTCTTAACCACAATCTCGTGAGGTGGAAGTCCTATTTTTCAAGATGTTAAGCAGCTTGCCCCATGTCACATGGCTTGTAATAAGTGACACTATATCTCCAGCACAAGCCCACAAGGTGCAGGGTGCAAAAGAAGCTGAAATCTTGGGTTCAGATTTCTAGTGAGGAAATGGCCTTTGCTTATTCACACACACACACAAAATAAAGTTCACGTGGATCTTTTGTTTCAAATTTCTAGCTTTTTTAGGCTTTCCAAAAGCATTATTTCACAAGTTTGTACCTAGGGTTCAGCTAAGCAGTAACTGCTAGGTTGTATACATATTCACATGACTATGTGAAAAATTGAGGGAAGCAGTTCGAATCTCATTGGGTTCTTCTCTTTCAAGACATTCCAGGGGTTCTTATCTGTCATTTGGGGAAGTTCCTTATATCCTTCCGGTAAAGGTACCTATATCTGCATACAATGTATATTTTGTTGACATCAAACACTGTGAAGTAATTGAGATGGTTTGTGATGCTTTAGAAGTGTTACTGTGTTTTTATTTTTTGCTGTATGATCACAAGTTTCACACTCAGTCTATCAATTTTATGTCCTAGTCCTAATCAGTCAGTAACATATTAGCAAAACAGCCCAGTCTGGCCTCAATCTTTCCATGAAATATGCATCATACTTTGTGGTCTCACACAAATTTATTTTAAGGGTTAGGACTTCCCTTTATCAGGGCAATAGCAAGAAATGCCTTTGTTTCCTCCTTTCCTAGGCAGTTCCATTTTATTTGGTAAGTGTTAGTAAGCAGATTTTTATGGCTAAAAGAGGAACTATTTCAACCTTTTTTTTTTTTTCCAAACTAAGTAGTTTGAAAGCATAATCTTTTTGTGTATTATTCTTATCGGCTTACTGATGTTGATTCATCCTGTGGTGATGTGCTGGTAGAACAGAAATGAAATAACAGTCATTTAAAAAAAAAAAAACAACACACAGTAAATTTTAGCTCTGTTAAAATGGCCATTATTAGTAGTTAGTAGGTCCTGCCCTAGATTTAAATAATGGCTGCTTGGAGACTCCTCTGAGGCGGCATTTTTCTGCCTGAAAGAGTTTGTACTGTTTTATGCAGTTGTCTGGGAGTCGTGGTGATAAAGCTCTCAATGTTCTATTAGGTTCATCTTTCTTATACCGTTCTGGATCATAGATAAATTGAGATGAGGTAAAAATACTGAAGCAAGAGTCATTTTATGAAGACTTCATTTTAAAGTGCTTGCCCCATGTTGTCTAATTTGATAAACCACTAAAAAGTCCTAGGTGTGGAAATAGGAGTCATTTTGTTGTTTCTGCTGTTATCATTCTCAGAAATGTCTCAACCGTAATTTCATGGAATTGCGATAGGCAGTCTATCTTTTTTAATGTAACAGCAGTATTGAGCTATGTCGTATTTCATTCAGTATATACCCATTAGAGTGTACAGTTGCTTTTTAGTATATTCACTGTTTTGTAACTGTCACTACAGTCACTTTTACAACATTTTCATCACCCCCCCAAAAAAAATCCTGCACCCCTCAGCCATCACTTCCCGTTTCCTCCAGCACCTCCGGCTTTCTAGTCAACAATTAATCTACTTTCTGTTTCTATGGAGTAGTCTCTTTTGGACATTTCACATTAATGTAATCACATTAGTGACTAGTTTTGCTCACTAAGCTTATATTTTCAGTGTAAGCATGAATCTTTACTTCATTCCTGTTTATGAATGAATAACAGCCCCATTTGCAGCCATACCTCATTTTATCTTTGTGTTCCATTGAAGGACATTTAGGTTATTTCCACATTTCAGCTGTTATGAGTCATACTACCACAACCATTTGTCTGTACATTTTCGTGTGGACGTATGTTTTCTCTTGGGTATATATGTAGGCGTAGATTTGCTCAGTCTATGTCAAACTTTGAGGAACTGCCAGATTTGTTCTAAAATGGCTGTACAATTTTACACTTCTGCCAGGAGTGTATGAGGGTTCCAACTTCTCTGACCCCCACCAGCACTCCTGGTGTCTTTGATGATCGCCATCTTAGTGAGTGTGAAGTCATATCTCATTGTGCTTTTGATTTGCATCTTCCCAGTGGCGACTAACTTTGAATCACCTATCATGTGCTATTAGCCATTTGTATATCCTCTTTTGGGAAATGTCTATTGAGATCTGTTGCCCATTTAAAAATTGGATTATTTCTGTTTTTATTATTGAGTTCTTAGAGTTACTAGATATTCTATATATTCTAGTTATTTGGTGGTGGTAGTGGTGTAGTCACTAGTGTGTGACTTTGTGACCCATTGGATTGTAGCCCATCAGACTCCTCTGTCCATGGGATTTCCCAGGCAAGAATATTGGAGCGGCGTTACCATTTGCTTCTCCATGGGGTCTTCCTGACCTGAGGATCAAATTTGGGTCCCCTGCCTTACAAGTGGTCTGCTGCATTGCGGGTGGATTCTTTACCAGCTGAGCCACCAGGAAAGCCCTTTCTTATTAAGCATACAATTTGCAAACATTTTCTCCCATTCTGTGTAGTTACAGCTGTCTGTCTTAAAACCTTCTTATTCTTCAGGGTGTGACATCTTCTAGGCTCTTTTACCATCTGAGTCAGCTCCTCTTTCCATTCCTTTATTATGAGCACTGAGCATGGTATATTGGTACTCTCATTTTAGGATTTCCTTCTCTACCTACCCAAAGAAGCTGTGTCAAACACGTCCATTGCCTAGGACCCTGCCTTACACAAAATAGGAGTTCAGTAACAGCTTGGTCAACTATAATAACTTAACATGAAGCTTGGACCTGAGGGGGAAAAAATCCAGTCAGTGCTAATTCAAGAAAGCTAATAGCCACTTGTGGGCTCATCACAGGATTGGTACAGTGTAGGGCTTCCCTGATAGCTTGGACTGCAAAGAATCTGCCTGCAATGCAGGAGACCTGGGGTTTGATCCTGGGTCAGAAAGATGCCCTGGAGAAGGGAATGGCTACCCACTCCAGTATTCTTGCCTGGAGAATTCCACAAACAGAGGAGCCTGGCAGGCTACAGTCCGTGGGGTTGCGACTGATACTTTACTTTAGGGCCCAGTGCTCCACAGGCTTCTTTGATCTGTTCTAAGCAGTGAGCCAAGATTAATAAGACCAGCATTTGTTTTACTCATTTGTTTAAAAATCTTTAAAATATGATGCTGTACTCAGTGAGCTCAAATCTGATAAAGCCATGTTAATAGAGGCACAGCATATATGCAGGAAAGTGACCTGCTGAATTGTGCTGCTTAACAACTCTGATGTGATATGAGGTATCCAAAGGTTTTCCCTTCCTAACTGGAGAGTTCTTTATGTTAGTACTTATATCATGATTTTTTTTTTCCCCTTGTGACCTTTTCCTCATTTGTCAGACTTTTCTAAATTAAAAGTAATCAGTCATGTTCTCTAATTTTTGGCACGTACTTTTTCTCTAGTTTCTGTCCTTCCAGTTTTTTGCTGTTGGAAATGTTGCCAGTGTACTATATTGACCAGAAAATGACAGATAATGTGAAGTAACAGTTACTCCCTGCAAACTGAGGTTGGGATTTTAACTGTTTAAAAGAGGATCGTCCTTCTCAAAATTCCCTGACTCTTGATTTTAAACCCTGAAGGAAACAAACAAGAGAAAAATCTAAGAATGGGATCCAAGAAGGAACCCCATGTAATTTTTGTGTGCTTCTGGTGAGATTCGTACTCTCACCTACTTCTATTTCTTTTTTGGCACCAAGACAGCTTTAAAAAACAAAACAGAACTAGTTGACAGCTTAAGATGATTGATTTTTTTTTCAGCTAGCACAGCAAGATGAGCTAAAATTACTTCATCATCAAAGACTTGCTAGGATTCTTGAATGAGAAATACCCCCTCCCTTGATTTTTTTTCTTTATGAAATAAAACTAGGTCTGTATTTAGGAGGAAAGAGTTTAGCAGACATGCTGATTATAATACTGTATTGAAAAACACTTTTCTTTGATTGACTAAAATTCAACTGCTGTTTGTGGTAGTGAAAGACCTGTAATCTGTCTTCATTTTGGTGTTCCCCACACTTCTGTGAGATGAATAACAGGGTCCCCCAATCTCCAAGTGGAAAAACCAAGAGAGGACACTTAAGAAATGCTTTCCTATCTTCTCCCGGGACTCCTCCAAAACCGGGCTGCTGGGACATGACCTAATTGAGAGCTGAGACCTTGTTTCATAGTTGCTGTATCTTCTTTGCCAGGATATCGGCCTTAAAACATGTTGTATGGATGAAAGTCAGGCAGAAGCATTCTACTAAGATTAATTTGATGAACAGACCTGGGTTAGAGCTCCTGAGGGTGCTACTTACTAGCTGAAGTCTCTAGATGAAGGATGTTATCTCATTAAGCCTCAGTTTCTTCTTTGCAAAATGAAGATAATATTAGCACCTACTTCAGTAGAGTGTAGAACAGTAAGGATTCAATTATTATTAGCTATTATTAAGTTGAGTGAATTTCCTGACTCCTCATTCAGAACTGGACTGCCTTGCTGTCAGTGACCCTGATTACGCATGGTCAAGTATGTGGGTCTGTATTGTCAGCTCAGTTAACTGAAGAATAGGATGCAATTGAGGCGGTGTTATTTGGACATCGATTTCTACTAAATCCACTGAATTAGAGTCAGCCCTCGCTTTTAGGGAGTGTGCACTGATACTGGCAAAGATGAAATAAAGAAGTTTCCAGTATGAATATTCTTGTCTTTGGAGGTTAGCCCTGAGTCTCAGAACAAAAACAAGTCAGTAGTTATTAGTTACTATATCTCCTTTTCCAAAACACACATGGTTCATCATTATAGTCATTTGCAGATAGTTTTGCATGACACACTTTTGCTTTTGTGTTTCTACTAAATCACTAAATGACTAACGTTCATGCTCCTAACTTGTTAAAATTGTCAAAGGATTCTTTTCAGGATTATATATGTGATAAAGCTTAGTTAGTTGGGACAATGTGGAAAATGGGAAAAGCCAAGTGAAGAGCTCTTGATCTTGTGATCAAAATAATAAAGCAGAATCCAGGGATTACCCCATAATGAATGGATTATTTGGATATAGAAAGAAATTATTTTTAGGCGTGGCATTCCTATAAACCCTACAGTTACGTGTTTTACAAACTAGAAATTTATGCACTAAATAAAAATTACCAGATGTCAGTGTTCGTATGTGCCAGCTGGCATGGAAGTTGAGAAGGTTCAGAATTCTGGAAGAAATGGTGCTCACTTCTTTGCCATTTAAACTCAAAAAAGATAGTTGAGGTGAAACGCTGTTTAAAAAACTACAATGTCCTCAAAGATGTCATATGTTACAAATTGTTATCTGAAAGCCTTTAATTTTTTTCCCCCTCATGACTCCATGCATGTTTGTGGTGTTGCGAATGTAATCCATGTTTGTAATCTAATTTATTACATTCTTTCCTGAGGCTTAGCTCATTCTTTTAAAGGGTCAGCAAATATCTCTCTTTTTTTTTTAATGTTTTATTTTGTATTGGGATATAGATGATTAACGGGCTTCCCCAGTGATTCAGACTGTAAAGAATCCGCCTGCAATGCAGGAGACCTGGGTTCAATCCCAGTGTTGGGAAGATCCCCTGGAGGAGGGCATGACAACCCACTCCAGTATTCTTGCCTGGGAAATCCCATGGACAGAGGAGCCTGGCAGGCTACAGTCCATAGAGTTGCAAAGAGTCAGACACGGCTGAGTGACTACGCACTTAGCCCATCAACAGTGTTGTGATATTTTAAGGCAAACAGCAAAGGGACTCAACCCATCATATACGTATATCCATTCTCAACTCCCCTCCCATTCAGGCTGCCACATAACATTGATCAGAGTTCCATGTGCTCTACAGTAGGTCCTTGTTAGTTATCCATTTTAAATATAGCTGTGTGTACATGTCCATCACAAATTCCCTATCCCTTCCCCTGATCTTTTCCCCCAGCAACCCTAAGTTTGTAAGCAGATATCTTTATTTAAAGACCCAGCCTGAACACAGCAGCCTCATAGAGGTCCAGTGCAGAGCTAAATGTATGATAGGATTCAGTATTTTTATCTTGCACATACCAGAACACTTCAGTTATTTTTGTGAAATCATCAAATGGGTTCTCTTCTTCTCTTCTTAGAAATTCGAGCTCAACTGGTAGAACAACAGAAATGCCTGGAGCAGCAGACAGAGATGAGAGTTCAGCTTCTGCAGGACCTGCAAGATTTCTTCCGGAAAAAAGCCGAAATTGAGACGGATTATTCTCGGAACCTAGAAAAGTTAGCAGAAAGATTCATGGCCAAAACAAGAAGCACTAAGGATCATCAACAGTACAAGTAAGAGAGGCTTGACTCAAATTCATCTTTCCAAGAGAATATCCTGTCTTCTCTACAGTCCATGGAATTCTCTAGGCCAGAATACTGGAGTGGGTAGCCTTTCCCTTCCCCAGGGGATCTTCCCAGCCCAGGGATTGAACCCAGGTCTCCCACACTACAGGTAGATTCTTTACTGACTGAACCACAAGGGAAGCCCTTTATTGGTTTTAGAATTTTCCATTTTTCGTCTGAAACATTGTTGATTGGTATATCCCCATAAATAAAAGCAACCTTCTGCATTTATAATTTATGAACCTAAATGTATTACATATTAAACTAATAATATTCTCTTGACGTGCTTCTGTTTCCAATAAATACACTAGGAGTTGATGTCTAACACAGGTAGATATTTGGTTTTGTTTGTTTTTGTGATTCAAGCCAATTTTTTTCTAATTGGAGTATAGATGCTTTACGACGTTGTGACAGTTTCTTCTATACAGCGAGATGAATCAGCCACCCATACACATATACCCACTCTTCTTCGGACTTCCTTCCCATTTAGGTCACCAGAGAGCACTGAGCCAAGTTCCCTGTGCTACACAGTAGGTTCTTGTTGGATGTCTATTTTATACATAGTATCAATAGTGTATATATGCCAATCCCAATCTCCCAATCCATCCCACACCCTCTTCCCCCTTGGTATCCACATGTTTGTTCTCTACATCTGTGACTCTAATTCTGCTTTGAGAATAAGTTCATCTGCAGCATTTTTCTAGATTCCACGTATATGTGTTAATGTATGACATTTGTTTTTCTTTTCCTGACTTCACTCTAACACTGGCAGATAGATATTTGGATAGGCAAATTTTAAATAGCTGATTCTTCATGCAGAGAGCTCAGGATTTTTGAGGTGATCTTACATGAAAATGATCAATGAGGGTTGCTTAAATTTGCATTCCCGTACCCCGCCCCAGTAGTATTTGTGGTGGTTGCAGTCGAGGCTGACTTAAAACAAGGGCCTTTGATTAAATGCTTATGATCTAGCTTAATTAATTGACAGTTGACCCTTGAACAACCACAAGGGTTAGGTTGCCAACCCTCTGCACAGTCAAAAGTCGGTTTACTGTTATCTCTGCCTCAAAAACAAAGGAATTGGTAAATGACTCGCCCAGAGGCAGGAAGCTGAACAGTTATGGATAGAATCAGGGCTCAAACCCAAGTTCTACCTATTGTGATCTCTAGTTGAACAGAAACTATTCCCTGTACCTAGTTAGTTTAAAGATATGTGAAATGAAAATACAGCTGTTACATTTATTGAAAAAATTCTGCATGTAAATAGACCTGCACAGTTTGAACCCTAGTTGTTCAGGGATCAGCTGTACTTCATTTGTTTAAACAAAATACATGGAAGTTTTTCAATAATGAGATTTACTTTAGAATTTAAATCTGGGAGACAAGTAAGCAAGCAACTCCAATAGAGTATACAGGTGGTCTGAAAGATGTCAGTGCAAGCCACCAGGGAGACCTGGTGGAAATCCATTCTGTAGTGGAGGTAGGAAGGTCCAGGTAAGGTCCTGGAAGAAATGATACATAAGTGAAGACCTGAAGGACTTGTTAGCCAGGTAAGGGCCCAGAGCAGGACATTCAAGCAAAGGGAACATCGTGCATAAGGGGCCAGAGGGAAGGGGAGCAGGGCGGCTTTGCAGAGCAGAAAGTAGTCCAGTGGGAGTGAGTAATGAGGTAGTGAGCTATGTGACTCCCCATGTACGTTGTGCCTGATCACAGAGGCCTGTAGACCATACCAGGAAGTCTGGACTTTATCCTCAGGGCTTGAGAAGCCTTTGTAGAGGCTTTTAAGTTGAAGAATAACCAGCTCAGAACTGCATCTTGAAATGAAAACTGTAGATAGGATTGTGGGCTGGAGGAGGACATGGGCATAGTCTGGAGGGAGACCAGGCAGAAGTCCTTCACCATGATGGTATGAACTAGCCACATTGTAGGTGGAACTAGAATTGTTTAGGAGATGTTAAAAAGCCAGCCCAGTCTTTCAACAACTAGATAATATGAGAAATATTTCTGTTACAAAACTCCTGGAAATGCTGACAAAAATATAATAGACATCATTGTAAATCTATAACTGAACTCACAGGAAAGTAGGGGAAATTTCCAGTGGCCCAGAAAGGAAAAGGGAACTGAAAACTTGAGTGGTGATTGTATCCCACGAGGGGACAGAAGCAGAGGCCTGTGCAAGGTAGGGGGCTGGATGTGAGGACTTGCTAATCACCGTCCTATAGCACAGCATCCCAGCCCAAAGTCAGGGGCAGCAGAACTGCTGTCTCCATGAAAGAGTAGCAGAACCTCACACGGATGAGGCGAAAGGATAGTTAGGGAGTCTGGGATGGACATGTACACACTGCTGTACTTAAAATGGATAACCAGTAAGGACCTGTTGTAGAGCAGAGGGGACTCAGCTCAATTTTATGTGGCAGTCTGGATGGGAGGGGAGTTTGAGGGGGAATGGATACATGTATTTCTATGGCTGAGTCCCTTTGCTGTTCACCTGAAACTGTCACAACATTGTTAAGTGGCTATACCTCAAGACAAAAATTTTTTTTAAAAAAGAGAATCACTCACACCCACCTCCACACACCCCACCACCCTTACCACCTTGACACACATGGGACAATAAGGAAGCCCAAATGCTCCTGGGCTCCAACTGGTAGGAGATTGCAGAAAAGCACGTATCAGTCTTCACCATTGGCTTTGCAGTTTTATTTTATACCCTTCTGTGGCCTTGGCTCCTACATAAAAAGTAGGATAGTTTTGTTTTTTTTAAAGAAAAAAACCCTCCATACTGTTTTTCACAGTGGCTACACCAATTTATATCTCCACTGACATTGTGAGAGGGTTCCCTCTCCTCCACATCCATTCTAATATTTGCTATTTGCGTTCTTTTTGATGGTGGCCATCATGGTGAGTGTGAGGTGATATATCTCGTTTTAGTTTTGATTTGCATTTCCCCAAGGAGACCCAACCAGTCCATTCTGAAGGAGATCAGTCCTGGGTGTTCTTTGGAAGGAATGATGCTAAAGTTGAAACTCCAGTACTTTGGCCACCTCATGCGAAGAGTTGACTCATTGGAAAAGACTCTGATGCTGGGAGGGATTGGGGGTAGGAGGAGAAGGGGACGACATTGGATGAGATGGCTGGATGGCATCACCAACTTGATAGACGTGAGTTTGAGTGAACTCCGGGAGATGGTGACGGACAGGGAGGCCTGGTGTGCTGTGATTCATGGGGTCGCAAAGAGTCGGATACGACTGAGCGACTGAACTGAACTGAACTGAATGCTGTTGAGCATCTTTTCACGTGCCTGTTGGCCATCCGTGTGTCTTCTTTGGCAATTCTACTCTTGGGTATATATCCAAAAAAAACATTAGTTTGAAAAGATACATGCATACCAATTATTTACAGCTGCCAAGGAATGGAAACAACCTAAGTGTCCATGAATGGATACAGAAGCTGTGTTATAGACACACAATGGGACACTACTCAGTCATAAAAAAAGAATGAAATGTTTCCATTTGCAGCAATATGGATGGACTTAGAGGGTATTATGCTAAGTGAAATAAGTCGGACAGATGCTGCATAATAAATACCGACAAATTTTACTGTATGATATCACTTATGTGTGGAATCTAAAAAACACAACAAACTAGTGAATATAATAAGGAAGAAGCAGACTCACATATGTAGAGAACAAATTAGTGGTTACCAGTGGGGAGAGGGACAACATGAGGATAGGAGATGAAGATATATGAACTATTATGTATTTTTAAAGTTATAAAGATACATTGTATAACACAGAATATAGCCAATATTTTATAGTAACTATAAATGGAATATAACCTTTAAAAATTGTGAATCACTAATGTACACCTGTACACCTGTACCTTACATAATACTGTGTGTACCTATAACTTACATAATATTGCACATCAACTCTGCGTCCATAAAGAAAACTTTAACTCTTCTCATCATAAGAAAAAAAGAAAAAATATGAACTTTTGCAGGAAAAAAGAGAGTAGAGGTTCTTTTGCAGAATACCTTGTTTAGTTTTTATTTTGGGCTCACTTTAACCTGTATTGTTGGTCCAGCATAGAAATAAATTTTGGTGATGATTCCCAGGGTGAGCAGATGTCAAATGTGCTTGACAGAGACTGGAGCCAGTGCGAGATCTGCATTTATAGAAACTGTCCGGTTTTAAAAGTAATTGCAAATAAGAGGACAGCCCATTGGTTTATACAGTAAATACTTTTGAGTGTCTCCTTGTGTGTTCTGTACTTGGGAATCACTTCTGAACTGAAAGCATGCCTGGGCGTATGCACTCTGCTCTGATCCCTGAGTGCATCAGCTGCCACTTTTTCTTTCTTCTGGCTGGTTCACTAGTTTTCTTAAAAAGGTACGTAGCTTGGAATTTTCCTTAAGTTTATTATTGACTGTGGGACTGCAGATAAGATAATAAGTCTACAGAAAGGACAAAAACCAGGTTTGGGGGACAAAAACCAAAGACAAGCTTTAAGAAAGAGTCAAACAGACCTGGCTTGAATACTAGCTCTGCTGTGTGACCTTGGTCGATAGAGTCAGTATTGCTGAACCTTGGTTTCCTAACTTGTAAAGTGAGATTCTATGACCATCAGATGAGAAACATGACAAATCCTTGATGCAACTGAGAGCTGACATCGGGTACACGCTCAATATTCCTTCTCCTCACGACACAACTGTTACATCTTTGGCACTGTTAACTTTCAGTTCAGTTCAGTTCAGTTCAGTTGCTCAGTCGTGTCCGACTCTTTGTGACCCCATGAATCGCAGCACGCCAGGCCTCCCTGTCCGTCACCATTTCCCGGAGTTCACTCAGACTCACATCCATCAAGTCCATGATGCCATCCAGCCATCTCATCCTCGGTCGTCCCCTTCTCCTCCTGCCCCCAATCCCTCCCAGCATCAGAGTCTTTTCCAATGAGTCAACTCTTCGCATGAGGTGGCCAAAGTACTAGAGTTTCAGCTTCAGCATCATTCCTTCCAAAGAAATCCCAGGGCTGATCTCCTTCAGAATGGACTGGTTGGATCTCCTTGCAGTCCAAGGGACTCTCAAGAATCTTCTCCAACACCACAGTTCAAAAGCATCAATTCTTTGGCACTCAGCCCTCTTCACAGTCCAACTCTCACATCCATACATGACCACTGGAAAAACCATAGCCTTGACTAGATGGACCTTAGTCGGCAAAGTAATGTCTCTGCTTTTGAATATACTATCTAGGTTGCTCATAACTTTTCTTCCAAGGAGTAAGCGTCTTTTAATTTCATGGCTGCAGTCACCATCTGCAGTGGTTTTGGAGCGCAAAAAAATAAAGTCTGACACTGTTTACACTGTTTCCCCATCTATTTCCCATGAAGTGATGGGACCAGATGCCATGATCTTCGTTTTCTGAATGTTGAGCTTTAAGCCAACTTTTTCGCTCTCCTCTTTCACTTTCATCAAGAGGCTTTTTAGCTCCTCTTCACTTTCTGCCATAAGGGTGGTGTCATCTGCATATCTGAGGTTATTGATATTTCTCCCGGCAATCTTGATTCCAGCTTGTGTTTCTTCCAGTCCAGTGTTTCTCATGATGTACTCTGCATGGAAGTTAAATAAGCAGGGTGACAATATGCTGTTAACTTTACCTGTCATCTAAGCTAGGCTGAGGAGCCTAGGTCTCAGTCAGTTTTGGGATGCTTGAGCTGTAGGATAATCCTTGGCCTGAATTGACCACTGCATGGTGGAAATACCAAGGCTTGGATCAGCCTCCCTGGACTCAAAGACTTTCTCCAATACTAGTTTTGTTCTTGAACAAATCACTGTGCCTTGCTAAAGCTTAAGTTCCCTCGTTGATAGAGGGGATCTATCTAAATATCTCTGCCTTAAATTGTAGAATTAAATAGTTGATGTGTGTAGGTTTTAGACCAACTGCTAGATAAAAATCACTAACTTTATGTAGTGTAGTGTTAGTTGCTCAGTTGTGTTCGACTCTTGGCAACCCCATGGACTATAGCCCATGAGGCTCCTCTGTCCATGGAATTCTCCAGGCAAGAATACTGGAGTGGGTAGCCATTCCCTTTTCTAGGGTATCTTCCCTACGCAGAGGTCAAACTCAGGTCTCCTGCACTGCAGGCAGATTCTTTACCATCTGAGCCATCAGGAAGATCCCAGCTTTATATAACACTTGCTATGAATCTAAGGCATTCTAGTAAACATTAAAATATATATATTAACTCAGAAATCCTCATCATCTTATAAAATCAGTACTGCTACTTTATCATCTTATAAATGAAGCAACAGAGGCACAGAGAAGTTTAAATAACTTGGCCAAGATCTCCTAGCTAGTACATAATGATTTTGGAATTTGAGTGGAGACAGTATGGATCCATATTCCATGAACTTGACCTGTGTACTCAGTAGGTGCTCAGTAAGTGATAACTTAGCCGTCTCTGTTGTTATTGTTGTTGTCAATACTGTTATTACTTGAGTGAAGTCGCTCAATCATGTCCATCTCTTTGCGACCCCATGAACTGTAGCCCACCAGGCTCCTTGGTCCATGGGATTTTCCAGGCGTGAATACTGGAGTGGGTTGCCATTTTCTTCTCCGGGGGATCTTCCGAACCCAGATCTCCTGCATTGTAAGCAGATGCTTTATCGTCTGAGCTACCATTAGGACAATAAAAAATGTTTATTCAGTGAATGAAAAAACATGTATTTAATGCTGAACATGGCAGGGCCATGAGGATACAAAAAAAGTGTGCCCCATTCTCAAAGAATGTGTGGTTTACTTCAGCATAAAGAGTATATAGGTAAGTTACTGTAAGGTAGCATTTACGTTTTGGGCTGGGTGGTAGAGAATGTCAATACAAAGAATTCAGTATTCTGCCATGGAACCACAGCCCCATGCCCAATGGCTTTGAAAGGAAAAGAAGGTTCTCTGGGTTGGGGCGTAATTCTTATTACGCCAGCTAGGAGAATGGAAGTCTTCTCTCGTGGTTATAAGTGCTAGGACCCTAGATCAGGGGTTTCTACCCTTATACCCATTCCTGCTTCCTCTTTCTTCTAAAGAGAGTTTTGACTTGATGCACTCTTAAATCCTGACTCTGAGGGACTTAAGGACTGAAAGACCTGATTTAATTGTTTCTTTTCTAATTTAGTTAATATTCAGAATCATAAATCATCATGACTACTTGTAGGAGGATAACACATCTTGGAAAATTGTCTCTAAGTTAGGATAAAAACATTCTGTGCCATTTTGCCATTTTAGAGTTAGTTTTGGTTTGTTTCTTTTTTTTTTTTAATATAATTAAAAAAAAAAATGTTGGCCATGCCACACGTCATGTAGAATCTTAGTTCCCTGACCTGGGATCAAACCCACAATCCCTGCTTTGGAAATGCAGAGTCTTAACCACTGGACAGTCAGGGGAATTCCAATAGTTAGATTTTTAAATAAAAAGCAAAAAAACAAATATCATATATATATTTTTAAAGCAGTAATGTTTCTATTAGTCATTGCTTTTCTTTGGAGGTTTTTGGTAAGAGTTTTTGCAAGTTGCCTTTTGTGGTTTATATTCACTTTTCACTTTATTATCTAGGATGAAACAAGGAAATAGCTCAATGAGCTTGAAAAGGACATGGGACAGGTCATAAGCCAGTGAACCTCTTGGTTCTATTCACGAGTCTTGAGACAGTGCTATAAAGTTCTGCTTCCCAGGAACACTTTTTGGGAGGCTGGAGGTTAAGTATCAGGGGATTAGTAAATCATCCTCACATTTATGTCCCATGGAAAGTATACCTAGCCCGATCTCTTCCAGCAGCATACTGGACATTCAAAGCAGTCTTTGTGTTCAGTGGCAAACCACAGTCTGTCTGTGAGACAATAGTCAATAGATTTTTATATACACATAAACTGCTTTCTTCAATGAGGTGATTAAAGCTGAAGGCCTGCCCGAGTCCTGTGTGTGTGTTCGGGTTCTGTGCCCTTGTCAGGATTGTAGCTTTTGACTGGTGTTCTTGGTCCAAGTATTTTTTTCCAAGCCCAGTGCTGCCGAGTGTCTTGCTAAGAGCTATGCCCAGAGGAGAAAAAACAAGAGCCACCCATGTGTTGCGGCTCCTGGTTTTGCCTCGGTGATATCCCTCAGCTGTTTGGATCAGCTTTGAACTTGATGCTAATTCTCTTTTCTTCACTTCTTAGGAAAGACCAGAACTTATTGTCTCCAGTGAACTGCTGGTATTTGCTCCTGAACCAAGTGAGGCGAGAAAGCAAAGACCACGCCACCTTGAGTGACATCTATCTGAACAACGTGATTATGCGGTTCATGCAGATAAGTGAGGATTCCACCAGGATGTTTAAAAAGGTATCTTCCATCTGTCCCACCAGAGGGTACTTCCCTATACCCACTGAGCCTGTAACCAAGACAAGGAAGGGTCTGGTGCCTTTAATACTTAGTGGTATTTAATAGAGATTAGGTTCAAAAAATAAATAAACAAACATATTTTGGGCTTCCCTGGTTGCTCAGACAGTAAAGAATCTGCCTGCAGTGCAAAAGACCTGGCTTTGATCCCTGGATTGGGAAGATCCCCTAGAGGAGGGCATGGCAACCCACTCTAGTATTCTTGCCTAGAGAAGTCCATGGACAGAGAAGCCTGGAGGGCTACAGTCCATGGGGTCACAAAGGGTCAGACATGACTGAGCAACTAACACACACACACACACAACACAACACAACACATATCTTAAAGACACAGAATAAAAAGTTGAGCAGGCACACTCGTAGACTTGTAAAGCACCGAATCTGTGACCTGAATGATGTGAGCAGGATTTTGAAATGAGGTGTACTTGCAAATTGCACCTCTGTCCTTAGGAATAGGCTTCCTGAGGTTATTAAAAAAACAGAGAGGAAAAGCCTTAAGAACTATGTTTTAGGCTCGCACATGATCAGAGACTTGTGAAGAAGATAACCAGATGTGGCGCTCTCTTGGGAAAATGTTATCATGGCTTTTCTCATTCCCACCAGACTAGCAATGTAGGCTGTGAGAGACTGACAAGAAAAAAAATCCCACGGGGCACGGAAAATCAGTCCCTTACATGCCAGAGAGGTTCCTCCTTCCCAAATCCACTTAAAGAAAAAAGGAGCTGGGTTTTTAAGACTTCTTATCATTGGTACCCATCTCAGCCAACTCTCAGCAGTTTGTTGTTGTTGTTTGGACATCTTTGTTGAGAACAATAACAAAATTGGACCATTTCCTGTGTAGAGAAGGCAGCTACTTGCCCAATGAAACTGGCTTTCAGTTTTTATGTTTATAAGACAGTGGTTCTCCCCCACATCCTAAGCGTCATATTTGGGGTGTTTGGTGTCTGTACTAATATCTGTACCTCTATTCAGTAAGTCTTAGTTTCAGAAAGTGGGGGGGGAAGCACCTTGTAGATTAAAAGTATATTTATGTCTCAAAGGAACAACTGTATGGCACTGTGCAGGCCAGCTGGGAAACTTCTTAGTCATGTTTGATATCTCCGCATTAGATTTGATTCCCGACCTAGAACTGGAATTTAGCAAACTTGAAGTTGTCTTTTGCCCTGTTAAATAGAGGGAAGCATATTTCAAACCAAGGAGAAATTTTTTTTTAATTTGGAAATAAGAGCATATTAAGAAAACAGAGAAATATCTTGTGTATCTTAATAGTTTAGACTGACCTAGGATAGTGAAGTAATTTTCTCGGATGTCAGTCCTTTCTGCTAAGTCTTCATTTGGTTCAGTGGGCTTTTTGGATCTTATTGTCTATGAGTGGGAGATGGTGTCAGGTCTTGGAAAGGCCTCTTCAATAAAGAAAAACTAGTCCTCATGCTCAAGGAGGTTGTAGTTTATCCAAATTTGTATGATGCTGTATATTGCTTCCAAGTCATGGGGATGCTGGGAACTTTTCAGTCTGGGCCTCCGGGACCAGCAACTCAGCTGAGTTCATTTATTCATCCATTCAACAAAGCATCTTTAAATGCCAGGCTGGGAAGCAGAGTTAAAAGACATTCCTGCCTGCACAGAACCACTTAAAAAAATTAACAGTCCCTACGATTAGGGAACATAGAACCTGCTCTAGAAACTTGAGGGATGGAGATCTTAACCTTACTCTGTGTGTGTGTATGCCGGCCAGGCTCCTCTGTCCATGGAATTCTCCAGGCAAAAATACCGAAGTGGGTTGCCATTCCCTTCTCCAGGGGATCTTCCCAACGCGGGGGTCAAACCCACGTCTCTTGCATCTCCAGGACTGCAGGAGGATTCTTTACCACTGAGCCACCTGGGAATCCCTAACCTTCCTGAGGGGCCAGGAAATTCTTCACAGTGGAGGAAACACCTACAGACAAACCGGTGGGAGAAGGGGATGGTCATCAAGCAGATGAGGACAATGTACTGTTGCAGGGAAAGCGGAAGCATGACATGTTCAGGGAGAGGAAAGAGTTTGGTGTGAGTTTGGTGAGAGATTGCATGGGAGGGAGTGATGGAGTGTGAGGCTAGAAAGGACGTGCATGCGTGCTAAGTCGCTTCTGTCGCATCTGACTCTTTGTGACTCTATGGACCATAGCCCACCAGGCTCCTGTCCATGGATTCTCCAGGCAAGAATACTGAAGTGGGTTGCCCTGCCCTCCCCCAGGGGATCTTCCCAACCCAGGGATTGAATCCAGGTCTCTTACGTCTCTCATGTTGGCAGGCGCGTTCTTTACCACGAGCTCCACTTTGCATGTCTTGCTAAGCTATAAGGATTTGTGCTTTGTAAATCAAAGTCAAGGGCTTCTTAAAGTTGATGGAAACTTAGAGCTGAGAGTCAAATGGATTGGGGCTTGAATCCCAACTTTTGTGCTTTTGTGATCTTGGGAGATGATTCAAGAAAGTGCACTCTCCTCTATCTCCAGGAGTGGGGAGGGCTGGGGACTGGCAGAAGGGGAAGGTGAGCCAATGGGTGCTCAGAGGTTGGGGTGGCCCTTTGGAGTTTGTCACCAAGGAGGCCTTATGTTTGTTTTGCAGAAATTACATCTGAGCTGCCCTTGGGGAGGGGCTAAGTAATCTTGGGGGTGAGGCAGCTCCCACTCCTGGAGAGTAATTCCCAACAGAGATTCCAAGAGTGAGATCAGCTGTGAGCCTCATCAGCCAGCAGCCAGTATTCCCAGTAGCTGGGGAAATATAGCTCTTGAGAGAGGGCCTGAGGAATGTACGGTAAACACACACACACACACAATGCCTGCTTGTTTGCTGCCTAGAAGTCGTCTTCTTATCCAGATTTTCTGGGACTCATCTCCTTAGAAGCTGCCTATTTATAGCAGACTCCTGGTTGCTTCAGCATTTGGTAGAGTGAACAGTATTCTCACCTCTATTGCTGATCAGCTGGAAAGTTAACCATCATTACAATGACAGGTATCAAATTCTAGCTCCTCAAGCAAACCCAGCAGATGACATACCTCACCATTCCATGTATATTGTTGCTGAAAAAACTAAGAACAAGAGAGGGAGAGACTGGAAAGTCTTGAGCAGCCAGATCAGCCCACTAGGACACATTTGTCATCTGCAGATGTAGGAAGGTAGGAAGCCAAGACCCACATCCGTCAAGTCTAGAGAACTTCATATCCCTTTAGGTTGAAAACCAGGACTAGTATTTTCTGCCTGTTTAAAATTGCCAAGCCATCTCTTCCTCCAGCTCTTCTATTACTATGGTTCCAGAAGCATTCTTTTTTGTCAGAAGAGAAGGAAGCGATCAGAACCAGTCTGAAATAACCTTTAGAACTTCTGTGAAGTCTGTAGCGTAATGCTTGTTCTTCTTTCAGGGGATTTTGTGACTTCCTCATTTTTCAAAAATAACCCCATATCTACATGATTCAGACCCAGATAGATGCTAAGTGCTTGACAGATGCGGCCTCTTACACAGCTGTATTGTTGATCAGAATAACATACGAATTCATTTCTAAGGCTCTAACATCAGATATTTTGGGTATGAATGTTGATTTTCTCTCTCTTGTTATCTATGTGGACCTAGAAGTGTTGGTAAACTTCTTAAATCTCAGTTTCTACATCTGTAAAGTACATACAGTCACTTATTTCAGATACTTGTATGGAAAATTCATGACTTGTGCATGGAAAGCTACTTACCCCAGTGTCTGAATTTAATGCTAATACAGTCTAACTAATTTTTAGCAGTTATCTTGGTTATTATCTTTACTGTAAACACTTATTCCCTACACCTACAATAATTATGTAATATGAGTTTACACCAGACATTATCCTAAATATGTCCTCATTTTAAAGAGACTGTGTAACACAACTGTGATGACCGTGTCCAGATCATCACACGTTATTCGTGTATCACTTTTCATCAAGTTCCAAAACATATTTCTAAGCAGACTGAGAAATGCTCCAAAATCCTTTCTTGTAGCCAATTAAAATTTTGGTCCATGCATTTCAACAGTTAATGGAAAGTTAGGGATAACCCAGTGAATAGCTGTGTTGGAGAGCACCTCTGTGCCTCTCAAGTCCCCGACTGCTATTTCATTTGGGCAATCTTTTTTTTTTCCCCCATATTTTTTTATTTGGCTGCATCAGGTCTTGAATCTTAGTTGTGGCAAACAGAAACTTTTGTTGCAGCATTCAGAACCTAGAGCGGTTGGTGGCAGGGAGGGGTTAGTTGGTTGTGGTGCCGGGGATTGGTTGCCCTGAAGCCTGAGCAGTCCTCACTTCTTCCCTGAAGGACAAGGGGTGGTGAGGTGCCTCCTGCCCTGTGCTCCAGCCCTGCCTCCTGGAGGGATGAGATTCTGCTGCCTTCTTTCCATTACTCATGACTGAAGAGTAGTCAGCATCTGGGTTGGTGCTGCAGCCAGAAAATGTGCAGTTTGTATGCTACACATAAAAATGTAATTAATGTCAGCAGTTCACCATTGTGATAGCAAAGACCACAGCTAACATGCAGTAATCACTTTATTTATGCGCTTTATCACATGCTCTTCTTTAGCAACACTAAGAGTGTTTAATAGAAGTGTGTAGTTTAGAAGGGAGCACCATAAAATGGTAGCATTTGAGGAGTTCCCTAGTGGCCCAGTGGGCTTCCCTCGTAGCTCAGTCAGTAAAGAACCTGCTTGCAGTGCAGGAGACCTGGGTTCGATCCCTGGGTGGGGAAGATCCCCTGGAGAAGGAAATGGCAACCCTTTCCAGTATTCTTGCCTGGAGAATCCCATGGACAGAGGAGCCTGGGGGGCTACAGTCCATGGGGTCTCTAGAGTTGGACACAACTTAGCAACTAAACCAGTGGTTAAGACTGTGTGCTTCCAGTGCAGGGGGCCTGAGTTCAATCCCTGGTTGGGGAACCAAGATCTCACATGCCATGTCGCCAAAAAACTTTAAAAAGTAGCATTCAAATATGGTATATTATCTGTGAAATTGTTAGCCACTCAATCATGTCTGATTCTGTGAACCCATGGACAGTAGCCCATCAGGCTCCTCTGTCTATGGGATTTCCCAGGCAAGAACACGAGTGGGTTGCCATTTCCTTCTCCAGGGGATCCTCCCAACCCAGGCATCAAACCCAGGTCTTCTGCATTGCAGGCAGATTCTTTACTGTCTGAGCCATCAAGGAAGCCTATTATTTCCCCATGGGTTGTTTTCAAGTTATTAATGTTTTTATCCTTATTTTGCATAGATATGTGTACTGGTATAATTTATTTTGTTTCTTCACTGATAGTAATGACATAAAATACCCTAGCTACCACTTTACTGAATTTTCACTCTGTGCCCAGAACTGCGCCCTGCATTTTCCACACATTAACTCATGCACCCTCACAGTTGCCCAGAGAACAGGGATTATAAGTCACATTTCAGGGATGAGGAAGCAAAAGGCTCAGCTATAACTTGCAGAGCCTGGCTCGCTCATATGTTTTCTTGTCTTTGTCTGTGGGTCTTAGATAGTTCATAGTTACTGTAACTTTGTTGGTGGTTTTCAGTGGTCATTTGAGATGTTACAGAATGCACAGGATAGAAACTTCTGAGAATTGGGACGCTGTAGTTCCTGGCCCTATTCATTTCTAATGAAAATCCTGAAGAGAGCTCTGGATGAGGCAGCAAAATGTGTCAGTCATCCAAGTTATAGACAGAAATTCAAAGCAGCAGAGACTGGCTGCAAGCCACTGAGAATTACCTCACTTTGGCCTAAATGCCTTAGATTATCAGATTGAGACTCACAGGAATGAAATTAACCCACTTTTTGTATCATTGATTTTGTGGCATAATCTGAAAGGAAGGGGAGAGTACTAGTAAGATTTGGAAATTTCTAGTCATTTTTAAATTATGGTCAAGCCAATCCTATTCTATTTAAATTTTCTTAGTAGAAAGAAAATCCTATTCTATTTAAATACCTTAGTAGAAAGATATTTCATGTGGGGAGGTGGGACCATTGTTTTCAGTTAGACTTATTTAAAATAAGTTAATATTCACACAGATGCTTTAAGTTAATACATGTTACTAATCTAGTACAGATCTCTAAGGCTTTAACCTTGTTTTTGAAGAAAAAGTTCATAAGTTTAAAAAAATCTGAAAACTGCAAATCTATATATAAACAAGTCTTAATTGTTTGAATGTAAAAATATATACTCATTGTAGAAATTTAGAAAACACCAAAAGATATAAAACTGGAAATAAGAGCTACCCATATTAATACTACCTACTGCTAATATTCCTGACTGTATCTTTTCTGTATTCATATGTATACTAGACAGACATATGCATATTAACATATGTATTTTACAGAATTGAAATTTCATGGCAGATAGCCTGGGAACCTGCCCTTTTCATGGAAAATATTGTTAGCGTTTCCTGTGTCTGGAAGAAATCTTCTTTTCTTTCAATGTAATTCGCACTGGATCTTCATTGCACACGGGCTTTCTCTAGTTGAGGCCGGTGGGGCTACTCTCTCGTTGCAGAGGAGGCAGACTCGGCAGTTGTGGGCACAGGCTTAGTTACCCCAGAGCATGTTGGATCGTCTTGGGCGAGGGTTCAAACCCGTGTCCTCTGCATTGACAGCAGATTCTTAACCACTGAACCACCAGGGAAACCCTAACATAATCTTAAAACAGGATGCTTGGTGCCTACATAATGTTTCCCTGTGAGTACGGCCGTGTTCTTTTCCTGTTGTTGGACATTTAAATCTTTCACACATCTGATATTTTTCTTGTACTACTGAAGCAGAATTATTAGGTCAGAAAGTGGCATTAGAATTTCATACTTTGGATGAAATTCTTACTTTTTTGCTTCCCTGGTGGCTCAGAGGTTAAAGCATCTGCCTGCAATGCAGGAGACCTGGGTTCGATCCCTGGTTTGGGAAGATCCCCTGGAGAAGGAAATGGCAACCCACTCCAGTATTCTCGCCTAGAGAATCCCATGGACAGAGGAGCCTGGTGGGCTACAGTCCACGGGGTCGCAAAGAGTCGGACACGACTGAGCGACTTCACTTCAGAGTAAAGATGGTCATGGCTGTGATTTACTGAGGAGTAATCTAGCCTCTGCAAAATAAATTGACTATGTTATTAGCAGAGAACTACCAGTGTGATTTAGCATGCTGTTGCAACAGTGGTAAATAATATAACAAGAGGAACTTTTTCAAAGCATTTCAGTGCAGTGTAGCAGAAGAATTAAATGGTATTCTGGTGGCCTCAGGAGACAGCTTAATTATTGATGAGGCCTGGATAAATAAGTGAGTATAGTTCAGGCTAACGCTACCAGCTGGTTCTTTTCTCGTTTTTCTAGAAATAAATCAAAATCAAGCTATGGTTTCTTACAGTGATGCACTTTTCTGAAATATTTTGGGAACTTTTTAATTTGTATTTATAAATTGCTTAACAGGATAGCTGGCACTATATTAAGTGCTTAATAAGTGGCAGTTGTTAGTGCTGCTGTTCCTGCATTTATATTGTTGCCTTTATTACCTAGTGACAACAGGACATATATGATTTTTCTAATATTTTTAATTGGAGTATAATTGCTTTATAATGTTAGTTTCTGCTGTACAACAACATGAATCAGCTATATGTGCACATATCTCCCCTAAGACATATGTGGTTGACCTAGCCATAAATTTAGCAGGTGAGTTATTATATAAGAGCATTCACTATCAGTTTACAAGCTTTATTAAAGACTTTTTTTTTGTCCACACCACAGGGCATGCGGGAACTTAGTTCCCTGACCAGCCCCCTACAGAGAAAGCAGTCTTAACCACTAGATTGCCAGGGAAGTCCCCGTTAAAGACTTTAAAATAGAACATTAAGCAGATGTTATGTGTCTCTCTCCTTGGAAAGTGACATAATCTTAAAAAACCTGAGGTCAGATAAATTGTACATTTTGTCACACAGCATGATATAGTAGTTGAACCCATGATTACACTGAGAATAGTTTTCAAAAAGCACTTGAAACTTATTTATGGTTAAAAAAAAAAAGAAATCTGGAAGTGTATAGACCAAAATTATTTTAAATGGGTATCTCTAACTTACTTTTATTTTCTTCTGTTTGCTTGCCCATAATTTCTGATTTTTGTACAATGAACATGTTGTGTAAGACCCAAAGAAAACAAACATATATTGTAAACTAAAGCCTTAAAGAAACTTGGCCCCAAGTACACCAGTGTTTACCACAAAGGAATGGGGAGCAATATCCAGTAACTAATTCAGACCTGATGCTATTTGTTAATGGAGAATTAGCCTGGTCTCTAGGTACGCGTGAAAACTGCGCTTTGGCTATACAGTGTTAGGATGCTTAAAATGAATAGACATGAAATCAGGGACCAACTGAGCAAGATGGCAGCATGCCCCAGGGCTGCAGCCTCCTTACCTCGCAAGATCGCTTTGCCATGACTAATGAAATGTATAAACAGGAAAGAGTGGCACAATCCTTTTACCTTCAAGCAGATCCCATTAGTCTGCTCACTCTATTGACTCCCACCTAACTCTAAATAGAAGACTGTACCCCCACTTCCCTTCCCTCACTGTATTTTTCTCTCTAGCACTTACCCCTTTTTGACATGTTACGTATTTGCTGATTGTTTATTCACTTTCTGTCTTGCCTCAATTTAAATGTAAGTTTCTGAGAGGAAGGAACCTTGTATTTTTCACTGAAACAGTGACTAGCACATAGTAGTTACTCTGTAAATATTTATTGAATGAATAAATAATCAACACTTAAATCTGTATTCGAAGCCAGAGATGAGTGTCATCCACATAACAGAAATTTCAAGGCATTTCAGCAAGACCCCGTATTGACAGGGCTGTATTTGCATAACACTATCACATGCTGTCTACTTCCTAGGACAGAGAAATTAGAGGAGAAATGAATCATGACAAGTTCGTGACATGATGGAACAGCTAAACCTCCAGTTTTCTGAGCTGAGGACTGAAAGGGGGTGTCAAAAGAACCAAAAAGTCCTAGGGAGATTACAGAGAGGGTGTAGATTTTAAAAGCTGTCTCATAAAGTTCTTCATGAGCTCCTGTGCTTGCTCTGACTTGCACATGTTCGGGTCTGATCTTCAGCAGTATACCTACCAAAGACTTTGGGAACTGAACTAAGGGAGAGACCACTGCCTGGACTCCAGCCTCGCCACTGGATAGTGCGTGTGCAGGTCAGATCCAAATAGTGCTACAAAGGTGTTAGAACGCATATTGAAACCACTACCCTGAATTCAACTAGGTTGATTTCCTGATAAGAAAAAAATAACTAACATTCTGCATGTGGTTCAAATAAGACTGAGTCTCATAACATAATATTCAAAATATCCAGAGTACAATCCAAATTACTCAGCATACAAAGAACCAGGAAGACCTCAATTGTCAGGGGAAAAGAAATAAATGGCCAATTCTGAATGACACAAATGGTGGAATTATCTAACAAAGACTTTTAGAGGAACCATGATAAAAATGTTCCGAAAAGTGACAGCAAATACTGTTGAGATGAATGGAAAAGATAAAGTCTCAGCAGAAAAAAAAATATTAACAGAAATAACCAAATTGAAATTTTAGAATTGAAAAATACAGTTGTTCAGTCACTAAGTCATTTCCAACTCTGCAAACCCATGGACTGCAACACTCCAGGCTTCCCTGTCCTTCACTGTCTCTGAGAGTTTGCTCGAACTCATCTCCATTGATTTGTTGATGCCATCCAACCATCTCATTCTCTGTCACCTCTTCTTGTCCAGCTCTCAATATTTCCCAGCATCAGGGTCTTTTCCATTGAGTCGGCTCTTTGCATCAAGTGGCCAGAGTATTGGAGCTTTAGCTTCAGCGTCAGTCCTTCCAGTGAATATTCAGGGTTGATTTCCTTTAGGATTGACTCATTTTGATCTCCTTGCTGTAATCAAAACTAAAACCTCGCTACATGGGTTTCAATAGAAGAATAAGGATAATAGACAAAGAGATTAATGTCTGTTAATCTTGAAGATAGGTTAGTAGAAACTATCTAATTTGAACAACAGAGAGAAAAAAAGATTGGGAGAAAAATAATCAGTGCTTCTGGGAGCTTTGGGACAACACCAAAAGGTCTGATAATTCATTTCAGCAGAGTCTCCAAAGGAGAGGAGAAAGAGAGTAAGTAGAAAAAACATTTCAAAAAATAATTGCAGGAAAGCTTCTCAAATTTGGCAAATGAGATAAACCTATCCATTCAAGAAGCCAGCAAAACCCAAGCTAGCTGAATCCAAAGAAGTCCATACCTGCATACATCATAATCAAGAAAAAGCTAACCAAAAAAAATATTGAAAGCAACTGGAGAAACATGACGCATTACTGATGGAAGAACAATTGGATGACTGTGGGTTTCTCTACCTGCTGAATGCCAGCAGCACCTTATTGGTTGTGACAACCAAAAATATCTTCAGAGGTTGCCACATGTCCCCTGGGGGAGAAATCAAGAACCATTAATCCAACTTGAGTTTTCCATTTTTCCAAACATTGTTTAAAAGAAATTTTCTAGTTTGGTTTGCTTTTCAATTACCTAATTTATAACTCTTGATTAAATTAGCAAATATGAGTAGGGTAAAGACTCCCAATCTCTTATCTCCCATCAAGAGACTTTTGAAAAAAGAACAAATATTTGTATAATAGCAGTGTATATTATATATATATATATATATATCTACATATTCAGTGCCAGTTTATTTGTTGTTACTGTTGTTTAGTCACTAAGTTGTGTCCAACTCTTTTGTGAGCCCATAGACTGTAGCCCGCTGGGCTCCTCTGTCCATGGGATTTCCCAGGCAAGAACACTGGAGTGGGTTGCCATTTCCTTCTCCAGGGGATCTTCCCAACTCAGGGATCGAACCCGCATCTCCTCCATTGGCAGGTGAGTTCATTACCACTGAGCCACCAGGGAAGCCCACCAGTTTATTCAGGTTCAGGTATTCATAAAAGATCAGCACGGAAGAAAGTTCATTTTCAGAGCCTTCGACACTGAACCTGTTCTCCTCATCCAAGAAGGAGATTACATTCTTAACTGATGAGGCGGGGAAGAACTAAGGAGAGAACTTTCTCACAATATTTCAAGGTGTCTGCAGTTGAGATCAACAAAGTCTGAAGCAACCTGAGAACAGTATTATGGTTGCTAGCTAAGGTTTCTTACCATTTGAAGACAGTTTAATTTCACACGGTGGGATTCTAAAAGATTTCCAGCAACTGCAAGAAATGCCATATTGGGGGATATAGCGCAAATATTTGAGTTAAGGAACACTTGTGATACTTGAATGATAGCAACCCCAAAAAAGAGATATTGAATGTGGCTGACAGATTGATTTCAGTACCTTTTAAATCTCACAGACAAAAAAAAGAAAATCTTTTCTCATTATTAGAGAAGCAATTACATAGAAACAAGCAGAAATTTTACCAATAAAATACTTTGTCAGATCAACCTAGAAACTTAAAAAGTAAAACAACATTTGACACTAGATATGTGAACTATATAAATTGAGAAAATCCCATAATATTAGTAATTGATAGTGAATAAATACAAGCATCACTTTCACTTTTTAAACTTTGGTAGTTTCCAGTGGAACACAGAACCATAATTGTCTAATGCATTGACTTGAATAAACATTCCCATTAAATTTTCATTTCTTGTGCTTCCCTGATAGCTCAGTTGATAAAGAATACACCTGTAATGCAGAAGTTGCCAGTTCAGTTCCCGGGTCAGGAAGATCCCCTGGAGGAGGGATAGGCTGCCCACTCCAGTATTCTTGAGCTTCCCTTGTGGCTCAACTGGTAAAGAATCCGCCTGCGATGCAGGAAACCTGGGTTCGATCCCTGGGTTGGGAAGATTCCCTAGAGAAGGGATAGGCTGCCCACTCCAGTATCCTGGCCTAGAGAATCCCATGGACTACAGTTGTCATTGTAGGCCACATCTTTGGCTTGAACCTAAAGCTTGTATCAGTTACACAGCTGGCTGGGATTAGGAGTGTAGCCTGTAACATGGCAAAGCATACATAGTGGGCTACAACTATCTGAGCTCTAGAAACAGCTGGTGGGGGTGAAGGCTGCAGGCATGCAAGAATTTTGATTCCCATTGTGAGGAGTTGGTATGTTGTTGTCATCTAAGCAGCTAAGGGGTTTTCCCCACTTGCTCAGCAGTGAAGAATCTGCCTGCAATGCAGGAGCCGCAGGAGTGGCAGGTTCGATCCCTGAGTCAGGATGATCCCCTGGAGGAGGGCATGGCAACCCACTCCAGTATTCTTGCCTGAAGAATCCTGTGGAATGAAAGAGCCTGGCAGGCTACAGTCCATAGGGTCACAAAGAGGCAGACACAAATGAAGCAACTGAGCACGCACACACACACATCTAAGCAATGAAGGAAACAAAGAGAGATTTTGCATCAGGGTGTGACATCATCAGTTTTGTTTTTGGAGAGCAGTGTAAGGAGTAAATTGGAATGAGAGGAAAAAAAAACAGTCTTGGGGAAACTAGTTAGCGAGCTGGTGCATGAGTAATATGGCTGATGGTTTTTGCTCTGTCATAAATTATGGCCAGAGAGTATTTCCATACTTACAGTGATATTGTCTTCTAAAAGTTCTCATTCATGTAGATCCAGAATGAATCAAATGGCTTTTTGTTGTTATTTTATGAAAGGTCTGATGGAAATTTAAAACCAGGACATTGTTATTCACTCCATCGTAATCAGATTTTAAGGCTTCTACTCCTTTATCTGATGGCTCTTTAGCCTGGTGTGGGGGAGGGGGTGGGGAATCTAACCATGATTCCAAGATTCTTAGGCTTACATTAACTATGCAAATGTGAGTTTGGACCATCTCTGTGATTGCAAGCAATGCAGGTCACTGAGCGGTGTATGTTGTCTCCTAATCCTCCCAAGATCTTATCTTTCAGCCCTTGACTGTCATAAAGAAAGTGTCCTTAATACTACTAGCTGCAAGACGGTGAACAACTATCGCAGTTGTTGTGGTTCAGTCACTCAGGCGTGTCTGACTCTTTGCGACCCCATGGACTGCAGCATACCAGGCTTACCTGTCCTTCACCATCTCCCAGAGTTTGTTCAAACTCATGTCCATTGAGATGGTGATGCCATCCAACCATCTTGTCCTCTGTTGTCCCCTTCTCCTGCCCTCAATCTTTCCCAGCAGCAGGGTCTTTTGTAATGCTTTTGCTCCTCACATCAGGTGCCCAAAGTTTTGGAGCTTTAGCATTAGTACTTCCAATGAATATTCAGGGTTGACTTCCTTTAGGACTGACTTGTCTGACCTCCTTGCTGTCCAAGGGACTCTCAAGAGTCTTCTCCAGCACCACAGTTCAAAAAGCATCAATTCTTTGTACTCAGCCTTCTTTATGGTCCAGTACTGACATCCACACATGACTACTGGAAAAACCGTAGCTTTAACTAGACGGACCTATTTCAACAAAGTAGTGCCTCTGTTTCTTAATATACTGTCTAGGTTGGTCATAGTTTTTCTTCCAAGGAGCAAGCATCTTTTAATTTCATGGCTGCAATCACCATCTACAGTGATTTTGGAGCCCAAAATAGTAAAGTCTGCCACTGTTTCCACTGGTTCCCCATCTATTTGCCATGAAGTGATGGGACTGGATGCCATGATCTTAGTTTTCTGAATGTTGAGTTTTAAACCAGCTTTTTCACTCTGCTCTTTCACTTTCATCAAGAGGCTTTTTAGTTCCTCTTCACTTTCTGAAAAAGGGTGGTGTCATCTGCATATCTGAAGTTATTGATATTTCTCCCAGCAATCTTAATTCCAGCTTGTGCTTCATCCAATCCAGCATTTCTCATGATGTACTCTCCATATAAATTAAATAAGCAAGGTGACAATATACAGCCTTGATGTACTCCTTTCCCGATTTGGAACCAGTCTGTTGTTTCATATCCCGTTCTAACTGTTGCTTATTGGCCTGCATACAGATTTCTAGGGAGCAGGTCAGGTGGTCTGGTAGTCCCATCTCTTGAAGAATTTTCTATAGTTTATTGTGATTCACACAGTCAAAGACTTTGGCCTAGTCAATAAAGCTGAAGTAGATGTTTTTCTGAAACTCTCTTGCTTTTTCAATAATGTTGGCGATTTGATCTCTGATTCCGCTACCTTTTCTAAATCCAGCTTGAACATCTGAAAGTTCATGGTTCACAAACTGTTGAAGCCTGGCTTAGGGAATTTTGAGCATTACTTTGCTAGCGTGTGAGATGAGTGCAATTGTGTGGTAGTTTGAGCATTCTTTGGCATTGCCTTTCTTTGGGATTGGAATGAAAACTGACCTTTCCAATCCTGTGGCCACTGCTGAGTTTTCCAAATTTGCTGGCATATTGAGTCTAGCACTTTCGCAGCATCATCTTTTAGGGTTTGAAATAGCTCACCTGGAATTCCATCACCTCCACTAGCTTTGCTCATAGTGAAGTGAAGTGAAGTGAAGTGATGTCGCTCAGTCGTGTCCAACTCTTTGCAACCCCGTGGACTGTAGCCTACCAGGCTCCTCTGTCCATGAGATTCTCCAGGCAAGAATACTGGAGTGGGTTGCCAAGTAATGCTTCCTAAAGTCCACTTGACGTTGCATACCAGGATGTCTGGCTCTAGGTGAGTGATCATACCATCATGCTTATCTGGGTCATGAAGTTCTCTTTTGTATAGTTCTTCTGTGTATTCTTGCCACCTCTTCTTAATATCTTCTGCTTCTGTTAAGTCCATAGCATTTCTGCCCTTTATTGAGCCTATCTTTGCAGGAAAAGTTCCCTTGGTATCTCGGATTTTGTTGAAGAGATCTCTAGTCTTTCCTATTCTATTGTTTTCCTCTATTTCTCTGCATTGATCACTGAGGAAGGCTTTCTTATCTCTCCCTGCTATTCTTTGGAATTCTGCATTCAAATGGGTGTATCTTTCTTTTTCTTCTCTGCCTTTTACTTCTCTTCATTTCTCAGCTATTTGTAAGGCCTCAGACAACTATTTTGCCATTTTGCATTTCTTTTTCTTGGGGATTGTCTTGATCCCTGCCTCTTATACAATGTCACTTACCTCCATCCATAGTTCTTCAGGCACTCTGTCTATCAGACCTAGTCCCTTAAATCTATTTCTCACTTCCACTATATAATCATAAGGAATTTGAGTTATGTCATACCTGGATGGTCTAGTGGTTTTCCCCACTTTCTTCAATTTAAGTCTGAATTTGGCAATAAGGAGTTCATGATCTGAGCCACAGTCAGCTCCCGGTCTTGTTTTTGCTGACTGTATAGAGCTTCTCCATCTTTGGCTGCAAAGAATGTAATCAGTCTGATTTCGGTGTTGACCATCGGGTGATGTCCATGTGTAGTCTTCTCTTGTGTTGTTGGAAGAGGGTGTTTGCTATGACCAGTGCGTTCTCTTGGTAAAACTCTATTAGCCTTAGTGCTGCTTCATTCTGTACTCCTAGGCCAAATTTGCCTGTTACTCCAGGTGTTTCTTGACTTCCTACTTTTGCATTCCAGTCCCCTATAATGAAAAGGACATCTTTTTTGGGTGTTCTAGAAGGTCTTGTAGATCTTCATAGAGCCGTTCAACCTCCACTTCTTCAGCATTACTGGTCAGGGCATAGACTTGGATTACTGTGATATTGAATGGTTTGCCTTGGAAACGAACAGAGATCATTCTGTCGTTTTTGAGATTGCACCCAAGTACTGCATTTTGGACTCTCTTCTTGACCATGATGGTTACTCCATTTCTTCTAAGGGATTCTTGCCCACAATAGCAGATATAATGGTCATCTGAGTTAAATTCACCCATTCCAGTTCATTTCAGTTTGCTGATTCCTAAAATGTCGATGTTCACTCTCGCCACCTCCTGTTTGACCACTTCCAATTTGCCTTGATTCATAGAGCTAACATTCCAGGTTCCTATGCAGTATTGCTCTTTCCAGCATCAGACTTGACTTCCATCACTTGTCACATTCACAGTGGGGTGTTGTTTTTGCTTTGGCTCCATCTCTTCGTTCTTTCTGGAGTTATTTCTCCACTTATCCTCAGTTATTGGGCATCTACTGATCTGGAGAGTTCATCTTTCAGTGTCTTATCTTTTTTGCCTTTTCATACTGTTCATGGGATTCTCAAGGGAAGAATACTGAAGGTATTCTACTGAAGGTCCCCTTCTCCATTGGACTACTTTTTGTCAGAACTCTCCACCATGACCCGGCCCTCTTGGGTGGCCCTACACAGCATGGCTCATAGTTTCAGTGAGTTAGACAAGGCTGTGGTCCATGTGTTCAGACTGGTTAGTTTTCTGTGATTGTGGTTTTCAGTCTGTCTGCCCTCTGATGGAGAAGGATAAGAGGCTTATGGAATAATAAAAGTGAACTATTACGTTTTTGTAAGGTTCAGCATATTGAAAACTGGTCTGGAAATATATCCCTGATTTTTTTTAGTTAATTATTACAGTCTCGACCAGAGTTGATGACACATTCTGATTTTAGTTAGGTTGGCTTATTCACATCAGCTCTTGAGAGTTTGTGCTTGAATGATTCTTCATTTAGTGACACCAAAGTGCTGTTTCCAGTGTATCACCATTTTGAGTGGAGAAATATTTCTAGCCTGAAACATTGTGCTTCTTGAAGAGTTAAAGTAATACAGGCTGAACATAGTTATTTCATTTACCTTATTCCCTGTAGGATTTAAAATTTCAGTCTTGAGTTACTGGTTAATCTGTCCAAGTACTCTTTTTACCTGGGCGGTTATGAGTGACACTGTGTACCTGACTTTGCACCTTTGCCTGCTCACAGGCAATGCCTCATTTGCCAGCAATTACATCAGTAAACATTCTAGGAGATACCCCAGATAGTTCCTTTAAGGTTAAGTTTTGTCTTGTTTCAAAATTAAGCTCTGGTTCCCCTGGTGGGCTTCCCTGGTGGCTCAGATGGTAAAGAATCTGCCTGCAATGCAGAAAACCTGGGTTTGATCCCTGAGTTGGGAAGATCCCCAGAGAAGGGAATGTCAACCCACTCCAGCATTCTTTCCTTGACAATTCTATGGACAGAGGAGCCTGGTGGGTTACAGTCCATGGGGTCACAAAGAGTCGGACACGACTGAGCGACTGACACTTTCCCCTGTATCTACTATTGCTTCTCCTAGTTGTCCCACATTTTCTAGTGGCATGGAATTGTATCTAAAAGAGTGTTTATTATTTTCCTTCTTGGAAATGAAGTAGATTGTGAGGCTGATTCCATGTAGTGATATTTAATTGTCACTTTAACAAGTACAAAATGATGTCCCTTGACAGATAAAAAGGAAATGTGCAGAAATGCTATTAATATGATCCAGAAGTTTGCTTCAGGCCATTAAGCCCAACCCAACTTTTTCCATTAGGCATTTGGGAGGATGCTATTGCTGCTGTCTTCAGAGTTTACAAGAACTAAGAGATCCTATTATTATAAGAACACATGAACATGAGCTTTTGGAAATTTAAAAGCACGCATACTGTGGAAGTATGGCCTGACCCTTTTAACCAGAGTTCACATCCAAAACTCAACCAAGTGTAAGACACTAAAATCATATGCAACCCTCTTATTAAATATTTAATCTGGTTTTTCTCCTTCTCTCTCAGCCTCACTCTGACTCAGCATAAGGTTAGGATTTCTTGACTGGGTCATCACAATAGATTTACTTTATAAAATAACTCCATGAGAGGCCAGAGGCCCTCTGAATTGGTCATCTAATACAACCATATGGATTACTTGATTGATTGCTCAATGTACTTAATTATGCTCTTTCTTCTGCCCTCCTTTCTCTCCTTTCTGGGGGGTTCCAGGAAACAAGCCTGCAGTTCTTTAGGAATAGCGATCTGGCCAGGGTCCACCCAGTGTAGCACTTATCGCAGAGCTCCATATAGGAAGCTTTGGGCCCATCTACCTCCTCCATGAGACTATGAACTCTGGAGGGCAGAACCCATATACTCAGCTCTGGGTCCCATTCATTCATCGAAAGTTTATCAAGTACCTAGTGTGCCAGGCACCAGAGCAGTCCCTAGGAATCCCTGCTTTCAAAAAAAAAAAAAAAACCCTCTGTTTATGAAGAAAAATAGAAACATGATGAGTATAATAATAATAGGTGGCATCAGTTTAATGCTTACTGAATGCTGGGTTTTGTGTCAAGTGTTTAATATGGACCATCACAGGGACATCTCTGGCAGTCCAGTGGTTGAGACTTTACCTTTCAGTTCAGGGATACAGGTTCGATCCCTGGTTGGAGAGCTAAGACCCCACATGCTTCTTGGCCAAAAAACCAAACCATAGAAGTAAAAGTGTAACAAATAAAGACTTTAAAAATAGTCCATATCAAAAAAACTTTAATAAAATAATTCTGCACAAAGTTCATGAAATAAAATAAGAACCATCTGAATAAAACCCTGTGGTGTATAGACTATTGGCATCTCTGTTTTGCCATTGAGGAAACTCAAAAAATTAACTTATGCACAGACAAGAGTTTGAAAACAGGCGTTCAGTTTTATAGTTTGAACATTTAACAACTAAATCATACAGCATATCAGTTCAGTTCAGTCACTCAGTCATGTCTGACTCTTAGCGACCCCATGAATCACAGCACGCCAGGCCTCCCTGTCCATCACCAACTCCTGGAGTTCAGTCAAACTCACGTCCATCGAGTCAGTGATGCCATCCAGCCATCTCATCCTCTGTCTTCCCCTTCTCCTCCTACCCCCAATCCCTCCCAGCATCAGGGTCTTTTCCAATGAGTCAACTCTTCGCATGAGGTGGCCAAAGTACTGGAGTTTCAGCTTTAGCATCATTCCTTCCAAAGAAATCCCAGGGCTGATCTCCTTCACAATGAACTGGTTGGATCTCCTTGCAGTCCAAGGGACTCTCAAGAGTCTTCTCCAACACCACAGTTCAAAAGCATCGATTCTTCAGCGCTCAGCTTTCTTCACAGTCCAACTCTCACATCCATACATGACCACTGGAAAAACCACAGCCTTGACTAGACAGACCTTTGTTGGCAAAGTCATGTCTCTGCTTTTGAATATGCTGTCTAGGTTGGTCATAACTTTTCTTCCAAGGGGCAAGCGTCTTTTAATTTCATGGCTGCAGTCTCCATCTGCAGTGATTTTGGAGCCCCCAAAATAAAGTCTGACACTGTTTCCACTGTTTCCCCATCTATTGATGACAAATGAATGCATTATAAAGTCATAGAGAAGGGAGGGTCTAGTTTCTTTATTTGAAGGACATGGTAAAGTTACAGTAAAGTCTTCACAGAGTAGTCACATGTAGGACTCTAGCAGGCCAGAGAAGGAAGGGGAGTTCAGGCTCCGGGGACAGCATGGGAAAAGCAGAGATGTGAAAGCAGGACCTGGGAATGAGCAGTTCATGAACAGGCTGAAGGATGTGGTTTGAGATTTGTGGAAGGAAAGGTAAACTGATATGACAGAGGAAGTTATGAGTGATTTAAGAAATTGGAACTCCATCCTGAAAATATTATAACAAGCATTTGATGGGGTTTAATCAGAGGAAGGGCATAGTTAGATCTTTATCTTAAAAAGAAATTCTAATGACATACAGAAAAGTAGATCAGTCAAAATAGATGGGATTTGTGGCTTCTCTTTCAAAAGAGACAGGTCTTGGATAAACCCCAGATTCTGACATGAGTGACCCTGTTGTCCTGAAGCATTATAAGTTCATTATAACCCTTTTAGGAAGTACTCTTCCGATATGAATCGAGGGTCTTAATTTCACGTCTGGGAATTCATATTAAAGAAACAACATAAAATGTAAGAATGCCTTCAGAACAGCTTTCATGATAGTAGTTTAGAGTGCTTAAAATGTATTGGTGAAGTTAAATAACTAAGTAATTGAATGGTGGAAAATAGTGGAAATAATGAAACCATAATAGAAAAATTGTTAACATACCTTCACTGGCTAGTTATAAATCAAAAATAATGTTCAGAAAATTATATAAGCACATAGAAAAATATTTGATAACTGAAAAAAAGCAAAGTAAAATAGATACTTTATTACTATAGAATGATTACAACTGAGACCTGTGTGTAGATAAACAAACTTGAAGGAAATACACTGATCAAATTATAATGGTGGTAAAAGTGAAAATCAGTCATGTCTTTGCGACCCCGTGGACTGAAGCCCACCAGACTTCCCTATCCATGGAATTCTCCAGGCAAGCATACTGGAGTGGGTTGCCATTCCCTTTTCCAGGGGATCTTCCCAGCTCAGGGATCAAACCCAGGTGTCCTGCATTGCAGGCAGATTCCTTACCATCTAAGCCATCTTATCCTTTGTTCTCTATTTTTCCAATGTTCTTCAATATACTTAATTTGTTTTTATAACGGAAAAAGGTAGACACTTTGGGACTGTACCTTTTGGACAAGTTTGAGTGACAATAAATAGGAAACAATTAAAAACTGACTTAGTATTCAAGTCAGGGTTTAGACATTGTAGACACTTAATAAATGTCAACTGAATGGAAGCTCTAATCAGTTTTCCATCCCCTTTGGTTAGAATCTTAGAATCCTATTGCGATGCATTAGCAGTTTTACCATCATCTGAACTTACGTAGGCCCACAGAATGGAGGAAAAAACTCTGCTTTTGAACTTCATACTTCAAGCAGTTAGAAAGAACTCACCTTCCCTGTGCAAAAGTAATCACTCAGTCTCAAATAACATAGAAAAAACTTTGTTTCAAACATGCATCATTTCATAAAGTTATTTTTTCCTCTTGTACAAAGGGAACATTGATTGCTTTCCTGAATACTCATATCGTTTTTCTTACCTAGCAGCTCTTGGTCAAGAGTCTGTTCTCTGGGTTTTCAAATTTTTGATGAAATAGAATCCAGAGGTGGACTTAACCTATTGAATTTTGATGGACTTTGATAATCCAGATACTTTCTAATTAAAGGACTTCAGTGCATTAGTTGAGTAGGTCAGCATGCTGTGTGCCACAGCAGATGTGTTTTGGCTTAAGATTTTTGGGGGTCCAGAGTCATATTTAGAAGAAACGCCCCCTTTTCTCTGTTACTGTAATAAATTGAAGACATTTAAAGTTGAGTGAGGGGACAACATAAAGTGATCTTTTCATTGTTGTTGTGTCATGAGAGAAGAGAATGGCAACCCACTCCAGTATTCATGCTTGGAATATTCCATGGACAGAGGAGCCTGGCAGGCTACAGTCCATGAGCTCACAGAGTTGGACACAACTGATTGACTTTCGCTTTTTTATATGTCATCAGAACAGGGACCAAGCCCCCAGCACTCAGACTCAGTCTTGATATTGTCCAGCCAAGTGTCTGTGAACAAAAGGGTGTGCAAATTCATGTTTCACTCTTTAGTCACATGGTCTAGCGTTTCAGCACACAGCCCAATTCTTTAACCGTCTCTCCAAGCAAAAGAAGTGGCGGTAGGGAGGAAATGGTTAATTTCCAGGTTACTAATTATATCATGGGGGGTTTAAATTGTCATTCAAAGCAAACAAGTAGGTGGAAACTTCAGTGATGTGTTGTGAGGGTAGCCAGGGGGTCTTCCTACCTGAAAATAATTCCGCACCAACTTTTCACAAAATTTAAAGTCCACACTGGAGCCTGGCCCTTTGAGGGCCTCTTTCATGAGTCGTATATATCTTATCACATTGGCTTATCCATTTCTTAATGGATATTTGATTAATTCATCTGATCCCAGTAGTAATAGGACCCGCATGAAAATGGAACACAGGTAAGTTCAGTGAACACGTATGGCAAGGGTAAGAAGGGTTCAGGGGCTAGAGCACAGTGCTTGCGGACCTTCAGAATCAGAGGTCACTTAGATGGATCTAAAGGCCAGGCCAGGGGGTAGAGATGGAGAGGGGGACATCAAATCCATTTCACCAGGATCTGCCAAGCACTTTCTATGAGGAGGTCAATGGAATAAGTATCCACGGAGACCAGAAGAAGGAAAAATACAACATGGCCTTTTCATTCAAGGGAGTTAGCATTACAGTGTTTAAGAAAGAGTTAAATAATTAAACATTTCTGGGGTGTTTACTGTGTGATAGGTACCATTCTGAGTGCAATGTCTGTGTCATCTGACTGATGCTATAATCAAGCCTATGACGTAGGTACAAGGACTGCATTCCTTTAATAGGTTTGGAAACTGCGGCACAAGGGAATTCAAAGCCTTTCAGATTTTGGTCCCAGCATTGACTCCAGAGTCCTTGCTTTTAAGCATTGTTCTATACTGCCTCCCAGATCTTTTTTTTTTTTTTTTTTAATTTCAGGGCTTCTGAGCAAAGGTAAACAAAGAAAAATAAACAGTATACCGTATGTGTGTAATGCCAAATTTCTTCTACCTTGTTACCTGAAATCTTGTGAAATATGAGATATCCAAAGAATCTTTTTGCTATTCTAAATATACTTGACTTGGATACTTGGATACTTGACTTCTGATTCTAAATTTTCTTGGCTTGGGGTTAATTGGACCTAAGGGATTTTTTCTGTTATTGTTCTAAAGCCTTAGCCAAGAAATATTTTCTTTTCAGACTTGCTACCTGAAATGTAGGCAGTCAAGCAGAGTTACCTGGTGGCCTTTGATCCCATTAGAGAGTTCTGAATTGGTAGCTCAGATCCTTAAATGAAATATGATATTAAAATAACACCAAACTGAGGTCATAGGAGATTGCAGTATAACGTATACAGTCAGAATTGCCAGGATTTAGGGCAAATAGAATGAGTTTCAGTTGGCTTCATTTGCTCAGTTTGTGCCTTTCCTTTCACTCTTCAGTGATTCTTAACCCACCTCTTCACATAGCAGGAGCACAGCAACGCACAAAACCTCTTAACTCCAGTGTAGAGATTTTTAAACTCTCAGAGTCTGATAAACAGCAGCATCCTTATCACTCCAGGAAAACCTGAGACAAATGCTGCTACTGAATTGGAATTTCTCCAAGTGCAACCTCTGCTCTCCTGTCGTCTTCCCACAGTATTTTATGTTCCCGAATGTTCGCTTCATCGCGTTTGGCCTTTCTTAAAGGAGGCCTAACCCAGTGGCCTTGTGCTTGCTAGATGGACTGTGCTTCATCTAGGTCCTGTTATTTTACTAAGGGTGGTCTGCAGGTCCTTGCTTTCTGCCTTCTTAGGGGTGACCAGCCTTCAGCAAAGGTAGTAACTACTTCAGTGGTTACACAGACAGTATTTCAGTGTACAGATTCTTTCAGCAAGTGTCGATGGGAAGCTTTCCGTGTGCTGAAGCAGAACCTGGCCTAGAGTCTCCCGAAATTCCATACCCTCATCACCTCACTTGCCTCACCTAGCTCTGGCCTTGAGCCCACGCCCTGTGCAGGACCCCAGGATCACAGAACTGCTAAAGATATGGCCTTTTATCATATCTGGCAGTCTGTTGGAGACACATCAACCAACCATGGATATTGTTGTTAAGGATGGATATTATTGTTAAACCATGCTACGCTTTTTCTTTTTTCCATTCTCTGTAGCTGACTAAACGAGCTCAAAACAAGAAAAGTAACTTGGATATATGATTTCCTTTAAAGTAGCTTACAGATTTTCCTGGAAAAAAAAAAATCAAAATACTTCTCTGTGAAACCCTCAAAATTAACCTAGGGAAAAATATCTTTAATGCTGTCACTGACCAACTGAGTGAAAGAGTAAAACTCTATTTTTTGGCTCAATGAAAAGATAACAGTAATAAATGCAGAGGCAAAACATATGTGGATCATAAGTGGCCTTACCAATTCACTACTTTGAAAGTTTTTTCTTAAAATTGTCATCAAAGGGAAAGACAGGTATCATATGCTATCACTTATATGCAGAACTGTTAAAAATGATATAAATGAACTTAATTATGAAACAAAAACAGTCTCACAGACATAGAAAACAAACGTATGGTTACCAAAGGGGAAAGCGGTCAGGAGGAATAAATTAGAAGTTTGGGACTAGCAGACACAAACTACTACATATAAAATAAACAAGGTCCTACTGTATAGCACAGGGAAGTATATTCAGTATCTTGTAATAATCTGTAATGGAAAATAATCTGAAAAAGAATGTATACTATATATGTGTGTAACTGAATCACTTTACTATATACCAGAAACTAACACAACATTGTTAATCAGCTGTGCTTCAGTTAAAAAAATATTCGTAGTCAGTCAAATATTTATTTTGGAAAGGGAGAGTTAATTTCCTTTTTGATTTCTGACTGAGCTTTTTAGGATTCACACTGCATAATTCCCTTGTGATGATACTGAGACGGGAAACTAGGAGCTAGAAATCACCTTCTGACTTTTAAGTTCTGCCACTCAACTTCTCAGCAAGCCTGGTGCTTCACCTTACTTACTTTTCCCCTCCTTTCTTGATAAAGTCTGATTTGGACGGTGGGAGAGCCACTCACCCTGTCCACGTGTTTGCTTCTGTCCAACCTACAGTGATCTTGGGTGCACACCTTGAGTATCTAGAAGGGGCCATTTAGTCAGAGATATTTATTGTATCAGGGCCATGCTGGCCTTCCATTGTGTTACACACATTCTCCTATTTTCAGTCTGAGCTTCTTAAGATGTAAACCATCAAGAAACAAGTTTCTGTAACATCTTTTAATATTCTGAATCTCTTCTTATTACAGAGCAAAGAGATTGCATTCCAGCTTCATGAGGATTTGATGAAGGTTCTCAATGAGCTCTATACGGTGAGCACATAATCTTTCTTTAGGAAAAATCTTTGGTTTAGAATTCTGGTTTGTGGAAAGACTTCTCTTATTAGAACTCATTCCAAGTAGAGCACTGAAAATGCTTGTCTGGTTGAAATGTGGAACCTACTGACAGATGTGCGCTACGATATTCTTTTTCTGCTGTCTGCCAATTTGAAGAGACTGTATTCAAGTAAATACATGTATGCAATCAGAACACTTCAAGAAATGGGACTACGGTTGTCCTGAAAGGAATGTTTTTAAATGGTTGGATTATATGTGATCTGTCTGTTTATTCTACTCCAGAATATATGGAGGCAGGTAATCTCTTTTTCATTCTTGGCAATCATTTGCTTTTCTGAATGTAAATTTTATTCAAGTTAATGCATATAAGCAGAAGAAATTAAATGATTAAATATTTTTTAAGAAAACAAAATCAATGATTGGTCATATGCCTATATAAATTTTGTTTTACACTTAGTGATCATATTATTAAATACAAATTTCTTCTGAAGGAACTTGATGAGTTTTTATTTTATGAGAAAACAGCATATTGAGAATTGAGTAATATTAATTTGTTTTGACTAAAGATATTTGTGTTTTCATTACACAAGATAATTTGAATTTTCCTTTATAGGCAAATTAAACCTGAGACTTATTATTAAAATATGTTTCTTGATTTACTATTTTATTTGTTCCTAAAAAGCAAGTGTGTAAAATGCAGTTTTATGTTTTTAAATTGCATTTCATGCTCCATTGATACTTGCTAATTAAAAGAACCTGTAGTTTGAAAGTTTAAAAGGAGTGATATTTTTATAAAATTCACATTCCAGTTTTTCTGTCTGTGTGTGTGATAAATTTGTTTTTATGCAGCATATTTGCCACACCTGTGCTTTGAGTTAAATTTACAGTTTCTAATTGCTGCTTCTTTCTTCAGAAACTTTTAACTTCACATGCAAAAACTTCATGTTATAAAGTCAAACTCATATAAAAAATACCTAATGAGTTTGAGTTTTTGATGATAAAAGCCGTTTGTTAATTTGGGATAACCAAAGGTATCAAGCATTTCTAGAAATCCTGGACATAGAATTTAAAACTTAAATGAGCATTGTACCTCTGAGGCTTACGAAGAAGAAATTCTCTGTCTTCTTACATTGAACTGTTTTCAGATGAGAGCTTTGTGGCACTTTTCTTGTGGTTTCCTTTGCTTGCTCATTGTTTTACCTAGAAATATAAGTCAGTGTCTAAAACTTTAAAGAATCTACTGGTTATCATGGCATAATAAACAAGAGCCCGTTGTTTATGGTCTGGAACTAGCAGCGCTAGTCAAAGCAACAGTGGCAAAGATAAGCTTGACTTTTGAATATTAGAAACATCAGAATGTCATGAAAATGTTACTTCAGTGGGCATGTGTCTAGAGAAATTTCTCCTGGATTCAGCCTATCAAGTGCAATTAGACATTTAGGAGACTATAGTTGAATTAAGTAAGTTGATATTTCCTCAAACGTCTGATCAGGATCAGTCTGAAAGCCTAAAGGAGCCAGGTTCTAGAAAAGGCCACAAGAGTTTCACTTAAATAACCCTGTCAGTCATTTGATCTTTGAATCAGTTGAGGAATCAAGGCACAGAGGAGACAGGCAGTGAGGTTTTCATTAGGTAGTCTATAGATTACTGAGCTCGTGGAAGAAAATTTTACTTTAACCAGACCAGAGAGCATGCACCTTTGCGGTCAGAGGTCATGTTCCTTAGGGAAAAACTTATTACACACAGACTTTTTACTCTAAAAAATGATTGTTTTGTCTCTCTTGTAGTTTAGGTTCAGATAGATAAATTCTGTCTTGTTTAAGTGAAATCTATCTATTATTCATATTTGGTTTACATTCAAAAAAGAAGAAAAGGTGAGTATTTGAACAGAGGACCAGAGGTTAGGGGAATGTGGTTTAGGTTCTTTATTCAACCACTGACTGGTCACAAATAAATTACCCTCTGAGTTGCATCATGCATAGAATTTTTTTATAATTTTATTGATAGATTGATTTTATAATTGGCTGTGCTGGGTCTTCATTGCTGTGGGCTTCTTTCTAGTTCCTAAGACTGATATTGAAGCTGAAACTCTAGTATTTTGGCCACCTGATGCGAAGAGCTGACTCATTTGAAAAAACCCTGATGTTGGGAAAGATTGAAGGCAGGAGGAGAAGGGGACGACAGAGGATGAGATGGTTGGATGGCATCACCAACTCAATGGACATGAGTTTGAGTATACTCCAGGATATTGATGGTGAACAGGGAGGCCTGGAATGCTGCAGTTCATGGGGTTGCAAAGAGTTGAACACGACTGAGCGACTAAACTGAACTGAACTGAAGAGTAGAGGCTACTCTCTAGTTGCAACGTGAAGACTTCCCATTGCAGTGACTTCCCCTGTTGCAGAGCACGGACTTCAGGGCCCTCAGGCTTCAGTAGTTGTGGCTCTTGGGCTCTAAAGCACAGGCTCAATAGTTGTGATGCACAGGCTTAGTTGCTCCTTGATATGTAGGATCTTCCTGAATCAGGGATCGAACCTGTGTCTCCTGTACTTGCAAGCAGATTTTTTTTTACCACTGAGCCACCAGCGAAGCCGCACACGTAGAATCTTGTACGACTGATGATGTAATAATGATTGCTTAAGTAATTTGTATAAAATATGGAGCCTCAGGAAATTGAGAATGCTATTAATTGCCTTTCAAACAAATTCCCTCCTCCCTTTCTCTAAACCCTTGGTACTCCTTAGGAGTTGAAGGTGAACTCCTTTTTTGAGGTGCATTGGCTGCCTTAAACTAGTGGGCTGCTTTATATTACAACACAGTCAGCCTTAGCAGTGGGTAGTAACCTTACGTATGGGCTTCCCTGCCCAAAAGTAATTCTCACATAGGTCTGTTAATAATTCTATCAGAAACCTTTGTCTTAAATAAGATATGAATGCCCAAGACAAACAGAAAAAAAACACCATATGATCATTTTACATTTTAATTGAAATGGGTTTTATCAGATCCTTTGAGAACAGATTATATCCATCTGGCATGAAGACCTGGACCTCTGAGCAGGAAAGAGAAGATGGTGGCATCCAAGTGCCGTCTGGAAGGAGAGGAAAGGCTGTGAAGACATGAATCCTCTTTTCTATAATTTTGCCTAAACCTTGCCTTTATTTATAGAAATGGGGGCCTCAAAATGGTTTTGAGTCAACCACAGTAGTTAGAATTAGTTGGACGTTTAACAGGTACTCTATCATGCCAGGGAATAATGATATAAACAAGATAGACATTTATTATCTCTGTCACATAGAAGAATTTCAGAGATTGGCAGCCCAGGACTGGTATGTAGGTTACATATAGCCATAGAAGAATCAGGCTCCTCCTAATACACTGTTCAGAGAAACCTACCTGTATCTTTGTCCTTATATTTCAAGGTAGTTGCTAAAGCTCCAGCCGTTACATTGGCATTTCTGAAATGGAGAAAAGAGACTCCAATAGAAAGGAGAAGGGAAAGAAAGGCAGAAAGGAGAAGGGAAAGAAAGGCAGAAAGAAGGCCCTCTGTCTCTTACAAAGACTTATTGAAGGTTCCATAGCACACTTTCACTTATGTCTCATTGGCCAGAGCTTTCAGTTTCCGTTTCGGTTCAGTCGCTCAGTTGTGTCTGACTCTTTGCGACCCCCCTGGACTGCAGCACGCCAGGCCTCCCTGTCCATCACCAGCTCCCGGAGTTTACTCAAACTCATGTCCATTAAGTCGCTGATGCCATCCAACCATCTCATTCTCTGTCGTCCCCTTCTCCTCCTGCTTTCAGTCTTTCCCAGCATCAGAGTCTTTTCAAATGAGTCAGCTCTTCACATCAGGTGGCCAAAGTATTGGAGTTTCAGCTTCAGCATCAGTCCTTCCAATGAATATTCAGGACCGATTTCCTTTAGGATGGACTGGTTGGATCTCCTTGCAGTCCAAGGGACTCTCAAGAGTCTTCTCCAACACCATAGTTCAAAAGCATCAATTCTTCGGCGCTCAGCTTTCTTTGTAGTCCAACTCTCACATCCATATGTGCCTGCTGGAAAAACGATAGCCTAGACTAGATGGAACTTTGTTGGCTAAGTAATGTCTCTTCTTTTCTTTCTTTCTTTCTTTTTTTTTTTTTTGTCTCTGCTATTTAATATACTGTCTAGGCTGGTCATAACTTTCCATCCATGGAGTAAGCGTCTTTTAATTTCATGGCTGCAATCACCATCTGCAGTGATTTTGGAGCCCCCAAAAATAAAGTCTGATACTGTTTCCCCATCTATTTGCCATGAAGTGATGGGACCAGATGCCATGATCTTAGTTTTCTGAATGTTGAGCTTTAAGCCAACCTTGTCACTCTTCTCTTTCACTTACATCAAGAGGCTCTTTAGTTCTTCTTCACTTTCTGCCATAAGGGTGGTGTCATCTGCATATCTGAGGTTATTGATATTTCTCCCAACAATCTTGATTCCAGCTTGTGCTTCATCCAGCCTGGCATTTTGCATGATGTACTCTGCATATAAGTTAAGTAAGCAAGGTGACAATATACAGCCTTAATGTACTCCTTTCCCGATTTGGAACCAGGCTGTTGTTCCATGTCCAGTTCTAACTGCTGCTTCTTGACTGGCATACAGATTTCTCAGGAGGCAGGTCAGGTGGTCTGGTATTCCCATCTCTTGAAGAATTTTCCACAATTTGTTGTGATCCACACAGTCCAAGGCTTTGGCGTAATCAATAAAGCAGAAGTAGATGTTTCTCTGAAACTCTGTTACTTTTTTGATGATCCAGCAGATGCTGGCAATTTGATCTCCGGTTCCTCTACCTTTTCTAAATCCAGATTGAACATCTGGAAGTTCACGGTTCACGTACTGTTGAACCCTGACTTGCAGAATTTTGAGCATTACTTTGCTAGAGTGTGAGATGAGTGTAGTTGTGTGGTAGTTTGAGCATTCTTTGGCATTGCCTTTCTTTAGGATTGGAGTCAAAACTGACCTTTTCCAGTCTTGTGGCCACTGCTAAGTTTTCCAAATTTGCTGGCATATTGAGTCTAGCAGTTTCACAGCATCATCTTTTAGGATTTGAAATAGCTCACCTGGAATTCCATCACCTTCACTAGCTTTGTTCATAGTGATGCTTTCTAAGGCCCACTTGATGTTGCATTCCAGGATGTCTGGCTCTAGTTGAGTGATGAAACCATCGTGCTTATCTGGGTCATGAAGTTCTCTTTTGTATAGTTCTGTATATTCTTGCCACCTCTTCTTACTATCTTCTGCTTCTGTTAGGTCCTTACCATTTCTGCCTTTTATTGAGCCCATCTTTGCATGAAAAGATCCCTTGCAATCTCGAATTTTTTTGAAGAGATCTGTAATCTTTCCCATTCTATTGTTTTCCTCTATTTCTTTGCACTAATCAGTGAGGAAACTGTAAAAACACAGTTTCACCAGGCTTCAGGGAAGTCTCGGCATTATAGGCTGACTCATTGGCAGCCAGTTAAAAGTTAGGGATTTTGTCAATTTGAGAGAGAATAGGAGATATTTTTAGGTAACTAGTCATGCCTTTCAAAGTAACATTTACTGTATGCTTGTTTTATATGGTTAGTTGTGCTAAGCACACCACTTGCATGATTTTAGGTGACCTCATGTCGTCTCTATGATGCAGTTACTGTCATTATCTCCTTTTCACAGATGAGGAAACTAAGGCTCAGAGAGGCTTGCCAGGTTGCACAGTAAATAGTAGATTGGGAGCTCAAGTTCAGCTCTGGTGCCAGAGCCTCTGCAGGTGTGTCATTTGCCATAGTTTGGGGAAGCCATTCTCTAACATCTCTAAATGTTAATGGCTGCATAACAACACAAGAGCGTCTTGATGAAAGTGAAAGAGAAGAGTGAAAAAGTTGGCTTAAAGCTCAGCGTTCAGAAAACGAAGATCATGGCATCCGGTCCCATCACTCCATGGCAAATACATGGGGAAACAGTGGAAACAGTGTCAGACTTTATTTTGGGGGGCTCCAAAATCACTGCAGATGGTGACTGCAGCCATGAAATTAAAAGACGCTTACTCCTTGGAAGAAAAGTTATGACCAACCCAGACAGCATATTCAAAAGCAGAGATATTACTTTGCCAACAAAGGTCCATCTAGTCAAGGCTATGGTTTTTCCAGTGGTCGTGTATGGATGTGAGAGTTGGACTGTGAAGAAAGCTGAGCGCCAAAGAATTGATGCTTTTGAACTGTGGTGTTGGAGAAGACTCTTGAGAGTCCCTTGGACTGCATGGAGGTCTAACCAGTCCATTCTGAATTAGATCAGTCCTGGGTGTTCATTGGAAGGACTAATGCTAAAGCGGAAGCTCCAGCACTTTGGCCACCTTATGTGAAGAGTTGACCCATTGGAAAAGACTCTGATGCTGGGAGGGATTGGGGGCAGGAGGAGAAGGGGACGACAGAGGATGAGATGGCTGGATGGCATCACTGATTCGATGGACATGAGTCTGAGTGAACTCCAGGAGTTGGTGATGGACAGGGAGGCCTGGTGTGCTGCGATTCATGGAGTTGCAAAGAGTCGGACATGACTGAGCAACTGAACTGAATAACACAAAGCACTTAAGTCGTTTATCACCATTATATTTTTTAAAGTCAATGACACTAGTCGTAAAGAACCTGCCTGCCACTGCAGGAGATGATCGCGGGGTCTACAAGATTCCCCAGAGAAGGCCGTGGCAACCCACTCTGGTATTCTTGCCTGGGGAAGCCCCACGGACAGAGGAGCCTGGCAGGCTACAGTCCATAAAGTAACAGAGTCGGACGTGATTGAAGGTCTTAGCACAGCACAGGCGTTAAAGTTGCTTTAATAAAAACGTAAGTGAAAAGTTGAACATGTTCCTCAATAACTTCCTGTATTTCTTAGAAATGCTAATTTGTGATCAAACAGAAAGAAAAAGAAAAAACAAAAACAACAAATAAACTAAAAAATTAAATTTTTTTTTAAAAAAGGTCTAACAGATGGGACTCATTCAGCTAAAAAATGAGTAAATCGGTATCCTCAGATTCCCTTTCTAATTCACCAGCTAACTTACTTCTGGGCTTAACATGTGAAAGAGAACTCAAGTGGGGTTAAGAAAGCAAGGATAGTGCTCTGCTTTAAGGAAACAAAATGGACTGGATTGGCAGTGAACTTGTACTTGAATCTCAGCTCAGTTAACCGATCTGAACATCTGTATTAGTCTAGAAGAAACAGAACCAATAGGAGATTATATATATTTATATGAGAGAGGAATTGATTATAAGGAATTGATTCATGCAGTGTGGAAGCAAGAAGTCCCAAAATCAGCAGGAAGCAAGCTCGAGAGCCAGGATATAGTTCCAGTTTAAGTCCAAAGACCTGAGAACCAGGAGAGCTGATGGTGTAAGTTCCAGCCCAAGTTCAGATCCAAAGCAGGAGCAGATCATGTCTCACCTTGAAGACAGGCAGAGGGCAAATTCTCTCTTATTCAGTCTGTTCAGGCCCTCATTGGATTGGATGAGGCTCACCCACACTATTAGGAAAGCTAGTTTGTTTATTCCACAGTTTTTTAATGCCTTCTACCGAGCCAGCTAATTCTATATATACTGAAGATATGTTGTTGTTCAGTCACTAAGTTGTGCCCAACTCTGCAATTCCATGAACTGGAGCTTGCCAGGCTCCCCTGTCCTTCACTGTCTCCTGGAGTTTGCTCAAATTCATGTCCATTGAGTCGGTCATGCTATCTAACCATCTCATCCTCTGGCAATATGGATGTAAATAAAAACAGACCATGTTTCTTCCTCGCAAGGCATTTATATTCTAGGAAGGAGAAGCAGAGAATAAACAAATGTATAGAATGACGTGTAACTGCTAGGAGAAAAAATAAAGCTGCATTAATACAGATGAAGCGTCAAGAACAGTGTGTGGCAGATGGCAAATGCCTAATGAAGGTACGTAGTTAGTGTCATCCTCAGCGTCATTATCACCTCCTCATCATTGGTGACATGGGGATGGCAACAGCTTCTTGTCTGCCTCTGAGTAAAGGTGGAGAGCAGTGGTAATGTTTAACAGTAATTACGGATGGTGTAGCTATCTATTTACACATGGACTTTCCTGGTGACTCAGTGGTAAAGAAACTGCCTGCTGATACAGGAGACATGGGTTTGATCCCTGGGTTGGGAAGATTCCCTGGAGAAGGAAATGGCAGCCCACTCGATATTCTTGCTTGGAAAATCCCATGGACCGAGGAGCCTGGCATGCTACATGGGGATTACAAAAGTGTAGGATACAACTTAGTGACTAAACAACAATATATATATACACACACACAAACATACATATAATTTTTCTTTATAAATAGTATGTATTTTGTACATAAAGAAAAAGGAAGGTAACTTCCTATAAGAAAACCAAATCAATAGTAAATATGAAGAGGACTATGACTGGATTAATGGAGAAGTGAAGAGGCAAAATTAGAAAAATGGTGACACAAAAGCTTAAAAGGAATATTCAAAACAAAATTTGCCTGCAACAAATCGCCAAAAATGGTGATTTAAAGTATACGTATCCCCTCATACCAAAATCTCAAAAAGTTATAGTATATTTTATGAGAAAAACAATTATTTGTTGTCCTGTGTTAATATTTATTTTGCCTAGGTTTTGCAGCATTATACTCGGTGTTTAAAAAAAAAAAAAAACACAAGGAACTTACCATCTTCAGTAAGCAAATTTTAATAGAAATTAACACAGATGTCATGATAAATCCATAAGAAATTGTTCAGTTCAGTTCAGTCGCTCAGTCATGTCCAACTGTTTGCAACCTCATGAATCGCAGCACACCAGGCCTCCCTATCCATCACCAACTCCTGGAGTTCACTCAAATTCATGTCCATCTAGTCGGTGATGCCATCCAGCCATCTCATCCTCTGTCATCCCCTTTTCCTCCTGCCCCCAATCCCTCCCAGCATCAGGGTCTTTTCCAATGAGTCAACTCTTCACATGAGGTGGCCAAAGTATTAGAGTTTCAGCTTCAGCATCATTCCTTCCAAAGAAATCCCAGGACTGATCTCCTTTAGAATGGACTGGTTGGATCTCCTTGCAGTCCAAGGGACTCTCAAGAGTCTTCTCCAACACCACAGTTCAAAAGCATCAATTCTTCTGCGCTCAGCTTTCTTCACAGTCCAACTCTCACATCCATACATGACCACTGGAAAAACCATAGCCTTGACTAGATGGACCTTTGTTGGCAAAGTAATATCTCTGCTTTTGAATATACTATCTAGGTTGGTCATAACTTTTCTTCCAAGGAGTAAGCGTCTTTTAATTTCATGGCTGCAGTCACCATCTGCAGTGATTTTGGAGCCCCCCAAAATAAAGTCTGACACTGTTTCCACTGTTTCCCTGTCTATTTCCCATGAAGTGATGGGACCAGATACCGTGATCTTAGTTTTCTGAATGTTGAGCTTTAAGCCAACCTTTTCACTTTCCTGTCTCACTTTCATCAAGAGGCTTTTTAGTTCCTCTTCACTTTCTGCCATAAGGGTGGTGTCATCTGCATATCTGAGGTTATTGATATTTCTCCCTGCAATCTTGATTCCAGCTTGTGCTTCTTCCAGCCCAGCGTTTCTCATGATGTACTCTGCATATAAGTTAAATAAGCAGGATGACAATATACAGCCTTGACGTACTCCTTTTCCTATTTGGAACCAGTCTGTTGTTCTACGTCCAGTTCTAACTGTTGCTTCCTGACCTACATATAGGTTTCTCAAGAGGCAGGTCAGGTGGTCTGGTATGCCCATCTCTTTCAGAATTTTCCACAGTTTATTGTGATCCACACAGTCAGAGGCTTTGGCCTAGTCAATAAAGCAGAAATAGATGTTTTTCTGGAACTCTCTTGCTTTTTTGATGACCCAGTGGATGTTGACAATTTGACCTCTGGTTCCTCTGCCTTTTCTAAAACCAGCTTGAACATCAGGAAGTTCATGGTTCATGTATTGCTGAAGCCACTTGGAGGATTTTGAGTATCACTTTACTAGCATGTGACATGAGTGCAATTGTGCGGAGGTTTGAGCATTCTTTGGCATTGCCTTTCTTTGGGATTAGAGTGAAAACTGACCTTTTCCAGTCCTGTGGCCACTGCTGAGTTTTCCAAATTTGCTGGCATATTGAGTACAGCACTTTCACAGCATCATCTTTCAGGATTTGAAACAGCTCACCTGGAATTCCATCACCTCCACTAGCTTTGTTCATAGTGATGCTTTCTAAGGCCCACTTGACTTCACATTCCAGGATGTCTGGCTCTAGGTGAGTGATCACACTATCATGATTATCTTGTTCGTGAAGCTCTTTTTTGTACAGTTCTTCTGTGTATTCTTGCCACTTCTTTTTAATATCTTCTGCTTCTGTTAGGTCCATGCCATTTCTGTCCTTTATTGAGCCCATCTTTGCATATAATGTTCGCTTCGTATCTTTAATTTTCTTGAATTGATGCTCACTCTCTCCAAACATCAGTGACACACATAGAGTCAAGAGATGGCTCAAGAGCCATCCTCAAGTTCCATTAAATTAAGAGGAAAGAACTGAGAAAATGAAGATTTAGCCAAGTACATGCAGGATCCCATTTATTTCTCACAGCAGCCCAGTGAGGCAGATATTTGGGATCCCAAGGTTACTAATGGGAACCGGGGCTCCCAATAATTAGCTCAGGTTCACACAGTAAATGAATGCTCCAAAATCTCAGCCCAGTTCTGTCCCCAAGGTCCATTAATTCCCCACTGGACAGCGGCCTTAGGGAAGGATGTGCAGGGCAGGTGGAGAGAGAAAGGGTGGAACCTCATCTCATAGGTGAAACTCAGAGCTGGAACTCTTACACTGTATACTCTGCCACTTATAAAACCTTGATTTGTGCATGTGCTCAGTTGTGTCTGACTCTTTGAGGCCCTGTGGACTGTAGCCCACCAGGCTTCTCTGTCCATGGGTTTTTCCAGGCAGGAGTACTGGAGTGGGTTGCTATTTCCTTCTCCAGAGGATCTTTCCAACCCAGGGAGTGAAGGCATGTCTCTTTTATGTCTACTGCGTTGGTCGGTGAATTCATTATCACTGAGCCTCTTGGGAAGCCCTTAAAAACTTGATAAATGTTAGTGTCTGACTCTTTGAGACTCTATGGACTGTGACCTGCCAGGCTCCTCTGTCCATGGAATCCTCTAGGCAAGAATACTGAAATGGGTTGCCATACCCTCTCCCAGGCAATCTTTCCAAGCCAAGAACTGAACGTGGGTTTCCTGCATTGCCGACAGATTCTTTACCATCTGAACCACCGGTAGAGCTTTCCAAATTGTTGATGCTAGTTACAGAAGTGGCAACCTCAAACTGCTTTGCACTGTCAGCTTTAATATTATCATGTGTTCATTTGGGGGGTGGGTGCCTTTTTACAACATAGCTTTTCCTATAGCTTCAGCGTTGTATGGGTCAACACTACCTGTTTAGCTGTATGTTCACACACAGTGATTGGTGCAGAGTATCCATTACTGGATAGTTCACACACCTTTGTTTCTTCTTTGGAGCTCTAACTCTCATTTGCCTGATTAATGTAAATAGAGAATAGAAGGTGTCCCAGTACAAACACAAGTATGCTGAACCTCTTGTACTGGAGATATTTGGAAAACAAGGTCCCTGAATGCACACAGATATCCTTGCTGGCTTTTTTGTTGTTCAGGCGCTCAGTCGTGTCTCATTGTTGCGACCCATGGACTGCAGCATGCCAGGCTTCCCTGTCCATCACCAGCTCCCGGGGTTTGCTCAAATTCCTCTCCATTGAGTTGGTGATGATGTCTAACCATCTCATCCTCTGGCCCCCTTCTCCTCCTGCCCTTCAATCTTTCCTAGCACAGGGTCTTTTCCAATGAGTCGGCTCTTTGCATCAGGTCTTTGAACCACCTTAAAATGTTAAAATAAGAAACTAATTATTTTTTAGAGGAGATGCGAAGGAAGACAGTGTTTATTATTTCAAGCCCTTCCTTGAAAACTCCGCCTAAAGAACTGCTGGCTCCCTGAGCCGCCCATGAACCAGGAGTTAATGCATTCTTCTAGAGTGAAGAAATGTGCCCCAGGCAAGGTTGAAAAGTCATTTCGAAAGAGATTCTTGGGAAGATTTTTCTCTGTGCCTGAAAGAGGGTTTTTTTGGGTCTAAGTATTTATTTTAGCTCAAGGGCATTTAAAGTATTTGAAATATATATTTCTGTAGTGAAAATGAAAATTCATTCCTTTGAGAAGGACTACAAAGAGGTCTGGATCTCAGCACAAAACACAGAACAAAGGAAAATACGGTGTAAAGGACATGTACGAGGTTCCCCCAAATGAGAATCTCTCTGGAATACCACAGTCTCCATGATGCCACCTGGAAAACTTTTTTTTTAAAAGCAGTCTATTTCGAGATCTTGAGCTGACGAAGTGTTTCCATATATCTTTCCCCTGGCTTTATTACTAGACACTTAGATGGAAAGAAAGAGAGGTGTTGGGATCACATGACTCCCTGCCAACTTCCGAATTCTAATCTTGGCCTTGACACAGACGGGCTTTAGAGACCAGTTTCAGTAGTTGAACTTGTATTCATTTTCCTGCCAACTCAATTGCATTTAGTAAAGCCTCCATTGGAAGACTCTCTAAGGATACCTGTCTTTTTTAATTTAAAAAAAATGTTAATGAAATATTGTTTATTTATGTATTAGTTTCAGGTATACAACAGAGAGATTCAGAGATATATATATATATACTTATATACTTCTTTTTTTACAGTCTTCCATTATAGATTATTACAAGATACTGAAATAGTTCCCTGTGCTGTACAGCGGGATCCCTGTTGGTTATCTGTTTTATATATATTAATGTATAAATGTTCATCGAAACTCCTAATTTATCCCTGCTCCCCACCACCCTGGACATCTGTTTGATAAGAACTTTATATGTAAATATATTTTAGGATACCCTGCTAATTACTGAGGTGAAATGCTAGCTACTTCTGCTTGGAATTATTTTCTCTCTGAGATTTGAGATTAGTTATGGTTGGTTGTTATGAACTACAAATAAAACTGTCTTTTTTAAAAAGTGAGCAATATGAACCAGAAACAGTTATTCAGCTTAGAAATGGAAGAGAAAGTGTTAGAAAGTATAGTTTAGTAAAAACAAAACATCCCTAAAGAATGTTTCTTATCAAGAATCTTTGTCAAAGAGTACTTTATCCCAACTATTACATTCTGAAATACAGTAGTATGACTTTTAAATGATTAGAATACTTTCATAACAGACATCTTAATCAGAATGTTTATTTTGGGGGGTAATTAAGGTACTTAGCTTTGTTTATCATTTTTCATCAAAACAAAATATATAATACTTGCATGTAGAGTAAATCATAGGTATTTTCCTTAGATTTGTTGTCTCAAAATGGACTAGAAATATTGACCAATAGAAATATAAAAGCCATGTGAAGGGAGCAAAGATCTAAATCTGTTGAACTGAGTGAACCATTTCAGTGTATCTTAACTCACGTGATTATCTGATAGAATGTTAGCACTGAATGGGCCTTTAGAAATAATCAAATTAACCCCATTTAGGGAGAACGTCACAGAGAGTCAAATTAAGTAATTTGAGTCCCAGGTTGGAACTATATAACCCAGGTTTTATTCTAATTCAAATTAGCAACTAGGTCCTACTATGTATGTCCTGCTGTACTGGGAGCTTTACCAGTCCAAGAGGCTTGAAGTCTGGCAAATTTAAGCTACGCAATGACTAAATAGTAACAGCTAACCTTTGTCAGGTAAGATTTTGAGCACTTTATATAATCAGCCTCTTAAATCCTATGGAGTAGTGAGGCACAGAAAGGTTAAGTATACTTTGCCCAAGGTCACACAGCTAAGAAGGCTCAAACCAAGCTGAGTCAAAAGGCTCAGCTCCCACTCTGCACTCCTGTTTTAATGGTGATTGAAACTTAAGGCAGACCGTTACATACCAACAGAAAGGTTCAGGCAGAGGGCTTTGGAGATCCAAAGAGAAAGGTCTACACAAAGGATTAAGGAAAATTCAGAGAGGAGAGGGTCTGGAAATGGACAGGATTCTAGTAGGAGGAGAGATGGGGAAAAGTTGGGGAAGGTTTTTAAGGCAAAAGGAGTGACATGAACCAACGCATACAGTTAGGACAAACACGCGGCATATTCATAGAATTTCCTTCTGGAGCCATATGTAGAGAGGAAGGGAAAACATCAGAAGTTGGAAGATGTCAGGAGAGCACCAAATGAGTTTATAAAGAGCATAGTAGTAGTAGTAGTGAAGTCGCTCAGTCATGTCTGACTCTTGCGACCCCGTGGACTAGAGCCCGCCAGGGTCCTCTGTCCGTGGGATTTTCCAGGCAAGAATACTGGAGTGGGTTGCATTTCCTTCTCCAGGGGATCTTCCTGACCCAGGGATCGAAACCAGGTCTCCTGCATTGCAGGCAGATTCTTTATCCAGGGAGCTATGAGGGAAGCCCTATAAAGAACATAGGCACCAATAAAATGGTTAGACATCTGATCAAAAGCAATTTGAAAACCCAAAAAGCTTTCTTACATAGATTAACAAAGGTCTCTCACCTTCCTTCTCTTTTTCTCTCTTCTTTTTAATAAATGGAGTGAGAAGTATTAGATTTGAGAAACAGATTTATGTGTCAAATTCTAAACCATTTTTCATTAAAAGAAAAGAACTCTAAATCATTCTTTCCATTTTAGTTGATGCCACAATTCCAAGGGTTTCAAGGTTTTTATGATTTTAAAATTCCACGTGTCTTGTCTCCATAGCTTAAATATTTCATATACTAAAGTTTATGGCTTAAATGTCTAGTACACACATATAATGTTGAAGACATGTGAAGCATTTCCCTGAAAAGAATTAATTATTTAAAATTGCAGGTGACTTTGAAATTCTAGGAAATGTGTTAGCCTTTCATTATACATGTACTTTCCCCCTCAACATTTCCAACTGTTTGAAACCCTCCCTTTGTCACTTCTGCTGCCACTGTGCTTACTATGACCCTAGTTAATATGTATTCCAAGTATGTATTCAAGGGTATTATTTTTTTCAGTAGCTTAAACTTGTATTTCAGGGCCTCTGAAGACTTCGTATGAAAACCCTTTATAAAACAAGGACTTTCTGAACGACCTTCTCTATCACTGACTTTTTCTGTTGACTTGTTGGGCAAGGATTAAGTCTCTTTGCAGCTCAGTTTCTTTGATCCATAGAACAAAGACCATCCCTCTGCTCTCAGCCTTCAGGTGTGAGAGGGTAAACAGGTGAGCACTGATGCTAAGCACTGGCTGAGCCTATTGTGGGCTTCCAAGATATGGTAGAAGGGGGGTATTTTTAAAAATCTCTGTAGAACCATCTAACACTCATTGTGTCAATGTCAGCTCCGAGTGTTTGGCGTGTGTTAATTCATTTTATCTCCACAACAATCTTAGAGGCATGATTCTCATTCCCAATAACCAGTGAGAGAACTATGGAACATGATACAAGACAAAACAAGGATCTGAACCCAGGCAGTCTGATTCCTGAATTTAACCATCAGAGCTGTTGAGAAATGGAATGGTTTCTCTCTTAAGACAGTACTCTCCTCCTTTGGAGGGTGGCTACCCAGCCTGTGTGTGGAGTGGGTTTGTGATTTCTAAGTTCTAGAGTATATGGAATACAATATTCGGTATTGGTCCCAAATCTTAGAATCTGTTCCCTGTCTCTTTAAGTCAGTAGAATGAAAAGTACTAAAAGCATATTCTCCTCAGCTCTAAAATTGTTAGAGGATCATCTCTATTATATCCAGGTGATACACACTGAGTGGCTGGGAGGGGCCGTTCAACAAATTTATAGGTCCCAGAAGCATATTGATGACAAACAGCCCTGTCATCAATGAGCTGGACTAGGGAAATATTTCCATATATGGTATTGGGTGCTGGGCTAGACATAGGTCTCCACAGCTTTGTGTAAGCACAGAGACACTCCAAGGGCTTCCTGGAGAAGATGACACCTAATTTTAGTGACAAAAGGAAGGGTGGGCAGGGCCTTCCAGAAAAGCAATTTGCGGGATTCCTTGGTGGTCCAGTGGTTAAGACCCATGCTTCCATTGAAAGAGGCTCAGGTTTGACCCCTAGTCAGGGAACTAAGATCCCCACATGCCATGCAGTGTAGTCAAAACACAAAGAACATCCCCAACAAAAAACAAAAAGCAATTTACATGTAAGGAAAAGCACAGATACATGAAATCACATTGCCTATGCAGTGAACTCCATCCACTTAAATATTACCCAAGTATTAGCAAACCATTGATGTCAGAATAAAAGGAGTATTAATCTGGACTTTCTTCAGATCTTCTGTCCTTACCACTCTCTCTTTACCCTACTACAAATGAAGTGCTTGAAAGATGAGACAGGAAAATATACTGCAAAATTAGAGGTTCCTGGATAAAATCACATTTATTTCATGTTACAATCTCTGATCATTGTGAAGTGGGCAGATCTTATACCAAATTGTCCACTGCTCTCATGAAGAATTATCCTTTTGAACCTAGTATAAATCAATAGAGAATAAAATATGATTGGATTTCTAATAATAGAATGTGAAGAAATCAAATAGAACAGTGCCTGTTTGTGGTACATCGTATGGGACTCAAGAAATTTTTGCTGAATGTGAGTGTTCTTCAAGGGCTCATTTGAGCTATACAAAACTAATAACCCCTGCTTATGACTCAAAGACTTGAATTAGAAGCTGCCTCTAGTGACTCCTGGAAATAGAAATAGCCCAGGTTAAGATTAATAAATATAGGTTGCTCTTCTTACAAACAGAAACATTTTCTTGCTAAGAAGGCAGAAAACAATCTATCCTCTTTAGGATAAGTGAGTCTTTTTCATAAATTTTTTTATTAAAGTAACAAAGTCTGGTGAAGCTAATTGTAATTTCTATTGCCATGTAAAAAATATTGTTAACTTTAGCACTTTGAAAAAGAAGACGGACACCCTGCTTTAACTAAATTATAACAGTCAAAGATAAAAGCACATAGCAAATCTGTGTGTCAACCCTGTACCTACCAGATAGTTTCTGGGTTTTTCTCCTTAATGAGCACTTGATGATTGATCACTAATCAGTTTGAGAACTAATTAAAGTTACTAGAGTAATGGATACCCCGGTTTAAGATTCATCAGTATAATAGTACATTAGACTATACAGGCATTGTTCATTTCTAGATATTTTCTGTGCAGCAAAGCAGATGAGTTATGACCTCAGAGCCCATGGAGAATTCTAGGAGGAATCTTACATCCTTGGCATATCATGGTGCACTATTTTGCTGCCTCAGTCAACAGAAGCAAGAGATAATTAGCATAATTTGTTGTTATAGTAGTTTCTCCTTTTGATTAAACTTTATTTGCCATCTACCTTTGGCAGCCTCTTTAGCAGTTGAGAAGTATATTTGAAGTATATGTATTTCCCCAAATAATAAATTCTAATGGTGGTGTTTAGTTGTTGTAAGATAAATGAAATCATGAACTCATAGAATTTTAGAGCTGGAAAAGGCCTGAGGCGATCCAAGGACATCATTTATAGGTGAGAACGCTGTGGGCCAGCAAGGTTAGGAAGAGCCTTGCCTCAAGGCCACAGTCAGGACACATCAGACCAAGGGTACACACCTTTGGATATTGGCATATGAAAGTTCCTTCCACTAACACTGGCTCTTGAAAGGCTCTTGTAGAAGATGGAAAGGGAAGAGTAAATCTTCAACAGAAAGTAAAACATGAATAGCAGTCTGGATGCTCTTTTTTATAGACTATTAGATACCATCCTATGTTACTTCCTCTGAGCATTGTCAAATAGTCTCCTTTTCAGGGGGCATATTCAAATTCTCACAGAAGCCTGCTAGTTCAACAATCAGTTTTCTTTCTGTGATAAGCCTTTAGTTTGTACTTCTCTCATTTCACACTTTTCAAAGTATTCGAGGTTCATGGTTGAGTTTGATTGGCCCCTTAATTTTGATCCTGTCCCGAGGCCTCATATTGTCATCTCTACTAGCTGAAGGTCATACTGAGGGTCAGAAAGATTGAGGTTGCAAAAGTATTTTGCAGCTAAAGCTAGAACCAAAATCCAGGTCTATTTTATAGACCTAAGCTCTTTCCATTAAATGCCACTCCTGAAACAAAATCTTGTACACCACGCTGGATAGAACACAATTATTTTTGTGACTGTCTATACCTTACTTCCGAAGGAGGCAATGGCAACCCACTCCAGTACTCTTGCCTGGAAAATCCCATGGATGGAGGAGCCTGGTAGGCTGCAGTCCATGGGGTCGCTGGGAGTTGGACACAACTAAACGACTTCACTTTCAATTTTCACTTTCATGCATTGGAGAAGGAAATGGCAACCCACTCCAGTGTTTTTGCCTGGAGAATCCAGGGGAGCCTGGTGGGCTGCCATCTATAGCGTCACACAGAGTTGGACACGACTGAAGTGACTTAGCAGCAGCAGCAGCAGCATACCTTACTTCTTCCCTTTGTATATATGTTCTCTATTTTTCCATTTGTTTTGTTTATTCTTGTATCTCTGTTGCCCTGGCATTTGGCTGGTTGGCAGTCCCCACCCAGTAGGGTCCAGAGTCCCAGACAATGCCTCTGTCCAAAGCATTTGTTTGGATTATAAATATAATTTGATGATAAATTTAGACTGTTACACTGATTTGATTTCAGTGGAGCCACAATATACTTCTCGTTTTCTTTGATAAACTACCTATAAAGACAGGACCGCATGCTATTTAATTGTTCATCTTGAGCTATTTGCTCATTTCTAAAGAGCTTTGCTTAAATTCTTACTGTATACATAAATGGAATTATCACTTGTTTCCTTCTCTATACTAGTTGGAAGTGAAAATCTTTTCAGTCATGGAGAAATCATTACCTATTTATTACAATGAAATATTTTATGGTAATTCTTTTTCAAATATCAGTGGCTGACACCGTGCATTTATTATATGTCAACTTTTTTTTCTGTGCTCTTTATATCTTCACATATGTTATCTTTCCAGCTACCCTATGCATGCAGTGATAAAGTTATGCCTATTAACACAGTTAAGAAGTGGTGGCACTGAAAGGTTAAGTTACTTGCTCAAAATCACAGAGTAAGGGAATTGAGCCCAAGAGGCTTGTTCTGTGAATGTAAGCCCTTAACCACCAGTATACTAGCTCTCAAAGTGAGTTCTCCTGTAAATGTTACTTTTCAAATATAATTATGTTTTGTAAATTCTGCTTTCATTGACTTATAGAGAGCTGTACCAGCCTGGGGAGAGAAGGTGGAAAAGTTCATCATCCTAACAGTCCTACTGACAACTCATTACCTTCAGGATCAGCAGCCTTTCCATCCCTGATGCCACAAATGAGAATAAAAAATATTATTAAGTGTCACTCACAGGACTTAAGTGGGAGACAGGGCATTGCGGTGGGAACTGAGATCCATTTTAAGCATTGACTAACATGCATGTTGAGGGCGGGCTTCTCCTGTCTTTCCATTCTTTATATAAATATACGCCCCTGCCACCCCACCTTTTTCTCCAGTTGAGCTCCCGGACTTAAATATAAGCTGATTAAAAAGAAGCCTAGAGTTCCTTCCTTCTCCACTTGACTCCCACTCAGCCTACCTGGAAGTCCACAACCTCCTCCTTCCCTACCTCCTATCTGTCTTCAGTCAGAGTAGGCCTGTCTTTGTTTCTTTACTGGTTAGGCATTATGTCTTTCATCTCTTGGACAATGCCTAGTTTATGGATACTCAGTAGCTGTTTGGTGGATGAATAAACACAGATCAGTATACACAGCTCTCTGAAACCTGGGTAATTTTCCAGTAAATTACCCTTAATTTTACAGTAACTATCAGCTTACAAAAAAAGGGGGGGTTGCTCATGATGAAATTAAAAGACTCTTGCTCCCTGGAAGAAGAACAATGACAAACTGTAAATGTTTGTAGGGAGTGTGTTAAAAAGCAAAGACATTGCACTGCCTACAAAGGTCACAGTCAGAGCTATGGTTTTTCTAGTAGTCATGTATGGATGTGAAAGCTGTACAATAAAAATGGCTGAGTGCCTAAGAATTGATGCCTTCAAACTGTGGTGCTGGAGAAGACTCTTGAGAGTCCCTTGTAAAGCAAGGAGATCAAACCAGTCAATCATAAAGGAAATCAACCCTGAATATTCATTGGACTGATGCTGAAGCTGAAGCTCCAGTACTTTGGCTACCTGATGCAAAGGGCCAACTTATTGGAAAAGACCCTGATGCTGGGGAAGATTGAGGCAGGAGGAGAAGGGGATGACAGAGGATGAGATGGTTGGATAGTATCACTGACTCAATGGACTTGAGTTTGAGCAAATTCTGGGAGATGGTAAGGGACAGAGAGGCCTGGCATGCTGCAGTCCATGGGGTGGCAAAGAGTCCAGTGCGATTGAGAGACTGAACAATGGCAACAACATGATGAGGGGACATTGCAAAGAGGCTAGAAGCCTTTCTAAGTGTGATTTCAGGTGGTATGTTTTATGAACATGGAGGTATCTATGCCATCAACTCCGGGGTACTCATCACTGGTACATGAGTTTTTAAGATGTTTTGGCTAGGCCAAGTTGCGATATGAAACAGCAGGAGACGCCTCCGTCGGGTCTGCTTTTGTTGTTCTTAGTTCTATAGCTGCTTTGTCTTTGTGAGGGGCAGTGACCTGCAGCTCTCTGCTTAGAGCCAGGATCTGAAGCCAATTAGTCTGATCTCAGAGGCTGCGTGCCTGCTTCTACACCATACGTTAGAAACTGTCAAGAAAGAGAACTGCCCACCCTGTTATGTGCTTACCATGCGTTGCATCACTTAATCTCCATTTTGCCTTGGAGAAGCTGGAGCTCAGGAAAGTTAAGAAACTTGCCCAGCTGATAATCAGTAGCATAAGAACTCAGATCCAGGTCTGCCTGGCTCTATGTTTATCTCCAGGATTGGCTACAGGGCAGGAAAGCATCAGGTTGCAGGTGTAAAGATCCCTGCCTGCAGTGTTAGGATGCTCTCTTAAAGGTAGTTCATGCCCACCACCCCTGTCTAAACTAAGCTCCAGAGACACAGCTTGGCTCAGCAGAGCCCACAACCTAGACAGAGGAACTGGGGTTCTGTGAGCCCCTGGAGGAGCCAGGCTTGCAGCTCAGCCTAGGGTTGACTGGAAGCCCTGCCTTCCCCATGAACCTGAGATCTTCCTGAGAATGGACTTCCAAAGTGATGGTCCTACACTGATGGTTTTGTTAATCTGGCACTAGCAGAAACTCAGTTACAGTTAGAGCCCAGTCATGTATTGATTATATTGATAGAAAAGGGATCGTTACCTTCGGTTGTTGATACTTAAGGAAACATAAAGAATGTCGTTTTTATGAAGAGCTTTCTGTGATTGATAGATTTAGTAGAACAATAGACAGAGTATGGAATTGGGCTTCCCAGGTAGCACTAATGGTAAAGAACCCGCTTGCCAATGCAGGAGATAGAAGAGACGCGAGTTTAATCCCTGGGTCAGGAAGATCCCCTGGAGTAGGAAATGGCAACCCACCCCAATATTCTTGCCTGAACAATCACATTAAGAGAGGAGCCTCGCAGCTACAGTCCATGAGGTGGCAAAGAGTGGGGCATGAGAGTAACAGCATGCACACACGTGTATGGAATTGGGAAGTACTCTCCCCAACATATTGCTTTCACCAGCAGCCCCCAACCCCAACCACGACATCTTTTTTTTTTTTTTGAGATGCTGTAAATTCTAATGCTAAGTGTATTTCACAAGTGAGTTAGAACTATTTGCCATCCCATCAGTCCAGTCCTGGGTACTTACTGGTGGTACTGTTTTGGATACCAGGGATGGAGGGGAACAATGCCAGTCACATAATTTTTGTTAAATGAATAGACAGATGAAAACAAAAGGATTCCGGTCCTTCATTTGTTTCTCACCAGATCCGTATTTCATTCCTCCTGTGTGGAAGGTAGTATTAAGAACCTGGAAGTGCCTAAGATACCTGAGGCTTCCTAGGTGGTGCTAGTGGTAAAGAACCCACCTGCCAATGCAAGAGACTAAGAGATGCAGATTCTGTCCCTGGATCAAGAAAATCCCCTGGAAGGGAATGGCAGCCCACTCCAATATTCTTGCCTGGAGAATCCCATGGATGGAGGAGCCTGGCAAGCTACAGTACATAAGGTCGAAAAGAGTCAAACACAACTAAAGTGACTTAACATGCAAGATCCTTTTAGTGGGTTCACTGAATTTACAGGCCAGTCCGTGATACTGAACGGTACACAAACGTCTGTAACACATGGCAGGTTCTCAGGTGATATCAGGAAGTAGGTCTTGGCGGTCAGAAGAACAAGACCACTCTGACTGGGAAACCAGGGAACACTTAGCAGTAGGTTGACCTTTGACCTTGACTTGGAGGATGAGTCAAAATGGTACCGGGAAAGGATGCTGGGGAAGGGCATTCCAGGCAGTAAGGTTGGGTTGTCTGGCAGAAGGGCCACAGAGGCAGGGAAGTATTCTGAGGCAGAAGTTAAGTGATCGACTCAGATCACTTGTGTTCCAATACCAGCCCAAAGGTACTGTTTGAGCTGGTGTTAGAGCCAGAGTGTAAGAGCATTTGAACTCCATGGTGCGGGGAGTCAAGTCAAGTTTAAGCAAAGGTCCGAGAGAGTGAGAACAGAGAAAAAGCCCTGTACCTGCCATTCTGAATTCTCTTTCCTCCTTTCCACTCCCTCTTCATGCTAAATGAAGTCACTTCCCACCCTAAACATTCCTGCCTGTCTTCACTGGATTACTGCTAAGGTACTGCTTTGACCATACTGTTTACATTTCTGTAGATTTACCAACACCTACAGAATAAATTCTATACTGTTTAAGTAGTTGGGATATCAAGGCTCTTCTCATCTGGTTCATGCTAACTTCTCTAGTCTTATTCTTCAACTCAATTATCCATCCACTAACTAAGCTCATGGTCCCATCACTTCATGGCAAATAGATGGAGAAACAGTGGCTAATTTTATTTTTCTGGGCTCCAAAATCACTGCAGATGGTGATTGCAGCCATGAAATTAAAAGACGCTTACTCCTTGGAAGGAAAGTTATGACCAACCTAGACAGCATATTCAAAAGCAGAGACATTACTTTGCCAACAAAGGTCTGTCTAGTCAAGGCTATGGTTCTTCCAATGGTCATGTATGGATGTGAGAGTTGGACTATAAAGAAAGCTGAGCGCAGAAGAATTGTGCTGTTGAAGTGTGGTATTGGAGAAGACTCTTGAGAGTCCTTGGACTGCAAGGAGATCCAACCAGTCTATCCTAAAGGAGATCAGTCCTGAATATTCATTGGAAGGACTGATGTTGAAGCTGAAACTCCAGTACTTTGGCCACCTCATGTGAAGAGCTGGCTCATTTGAAAAGACCCTGATGCTGGGAAAGATTGAGGGCAAGAGAAGGGCATGACAGAGGATGAGATGGCTGGATGGCATCACCGACTCGATGGACATGGGTTTGTGTAGACTCCAGGAGTTGGTGATGGACAGGGAGGCCTGGCGTGCTGCAATTCATGGGGTCGCAGAGAGTCGGACAGGACTGAGCGACTGAACTAAACTGAACTGAACCCTGGAAACCAAGTCTTCATTACAAATGTGGAATGAATAAATCCTTATCTTTCATTCCTTCTTTTCCTGCATTTCTGAATATAACCAAGAGTAACTATATCCCCCAGATAAAGAGGGCTTCTGTTTGTACAGTGCTTTAACTTTCCAAAGATTGTGGCACAGCAGTCCAAAACACTGAATCTGGAGCCAGACTGCTAGGGTACCAACCGTTGCTCTGCCAGTTACCAGCTGTGTGACCTTGAGGAAACTGCCTAACCTCTCTGTGCCTCACTTTTCTCATTTGTAATATGGGGTGAATAAAGGTATGTACCTAATAAGCATTTTTAGAAGGATTGCTTAGTCTCTAAGTCATGTCCGACTGTTTGCCACCCCATGGACTGCAGCAGGCCAGGCTTCCCTGTCCTTCACTGTATCCCGAGTTTGCTCAGATTCATGTCCATTGAGTCAGTGATGTCATCAGAAAGATTAAATAAGCTATTATTTGGAAAATGCTTAGAACAATGTCTGGCCCGTAGTAGACATTATATAATGCTTATTTAGCTAAATATATATTTTATATATGTACATATATATATTAGTGGTATAGACTGTATACATAAATATATACATACATATGTATTAAATACTCAGTATGGTTTCAATTGTACCCACACACAGGGGCCACATACAATTGGGTATTTGCAACAATCTTGTAAGCAGAAGTGTTAAATAACTGTCCACACCTCACACCTGGTAGATCCATTCTGGGAACCATGTCTTCTAACTTCTGAGCCGGAAGTCAAAAAGTAGAATTTATACCCGTAATCCATTCATCTCTAACACATGAATAGTTTTCAGATACATCATGATTTCTTTACACTGAATATTGAAATTTACTTCAGATATTTTAATTATTTTGATTTAAAGTACAAGAGCAATGTCAGGTCCATTGTATAGGTCTGTCAGTAAGGAAAAAAAATGTTAAGTTTCTGCCCAAAATTTTTGTGCAGGATTTCAGTCTCACAAAGAAATGTATGATGTGGTCACTTTCTACTTGACTATATTCTTCTTGCAGGGAAGATAAATTGAGTATTTTCAATGGAGAATTATGCATGAGGTTTTTGTAGAAAAGTATTCAAATGGGAAAATATGCTATTGGAGTACATTTAAATGGATGTTATAACATGATATGCCTGTCATGTTATTTGGTATGCAAAGGCTTGTGTTCGCATTAAGCTGATGGAGAAGCTGCTATTTTCTTTGCAGCATATATTCAAACATTTTATTTTACTTCTCTGAAAAAGAGAGAACTGTCTTTTATTTTATTTTAAATACAAAAAGCATTTAACTTCTGTCAACAGCTTACATTTTAAATAATGAAGTTTTTACTGGCATTCATTATCTGCAAATTAGAGTTCTCTAGAAGCTTTTAGTGTTTTTCTCCCCAACTTTTAAAATTCATTCATTGTAACTGTTGACATTTTTTAGAACAGTGGAAACCCTAAGTCAAATTGGGAAAATGGAACAAAGAGATTACCTTTCTGGAAATTACCATTGAACTGGGTGGAGAATCTTCAGCTATCGTGCTGAACCACATTATGATATTTACACCCTCTTCTTGCTAGTAGTGTTGTCAGACTCAAATATTTTCCTTCTAACACAAGGAAATGCCATGCTAGCTGCCTGCTTGGGATCCTTAGTTCATAAAGCTTGAAAGTCAAAGTCTCTCAGTCATGTCCAACCTTTTGCAAACCCCATGGACTATACAGTCCATGGAATTTTCCAGGCCAGAATACTGGTGTGGGTAGCTGTTCCCTCCTCCAGGAGATCTTCCCAACCCAGGGATCAAACCCAGGTCTCCCACATTGCAGGTGGATTCTTTACCAGCTGAACCACAAGGGAAGCCCAGGAATACTGGAGTGGGTAGCCTATCCCTTCTCCAGGGGATCTTCCCGACCCAGGAATCTAACCGAGGTCTCCTGCACTGCAGGCAGATTCTTTACCAACTGAGCTATCAGGGAAGCCCTAAAGTTTAGTTAGTGCCAGTTACCTGCTTACAGTAGGCCTCTGCAAGAGTCTGGAGTTCAGATCTCTTCCTCAGAAAGTATTTAAAATCAAGATTTCTCAGTTACTCTGATCTGTCTGAGATGCCTTTCCATCCATCTTTGATGGGAGTTACGTGTTCTCATTTCTTCCTTTCTGTCTAGTAGCAAGAAGACAGCTGAGCAAATGCATATGGTGTGTGTGTGTGTGTGTGTGTGTGTGTGTGAGAGAGAGAGAGATTGGTTTTTTTCACCCTCTCATTTAAAGATGTAACTGGAACCAAGACCCAAATGGCATGTGGGTTTGCTTCAGGCGGGGAATATAAACAGAGCCAAGCCTAGAAATGCAAGGTTTGTAATAGATTCATTGACCTTGCTGTTTGCCCAGCTGCAGGGTGACTCCCTTTTCATTCCCCAGCTGCTTCCTAATGCTATCTTATTTTTCTTTCAAACTGGAGTAGCCAACCAAACTCCCCCTCTCCGGACAGATTTGATAATTAACTAAAAACAGACAACTTTGTAGTTACACCCAGCTAAGAGAAAAGTTGCCCCGACTTTGTGGTTTAATCCACACTTTGTTCTTGTCCAGCAGTGCCTTTGACGTAATTTGCTAGCTTATGATTTTATGAGATTTTATCAGATTTTATGAGAACAAGTAAAGGCTCCTCATTAACCCCAAATTTTACACTTCAAATAGTCATCTGGAGGATGTGCATTAAGTTGAACCCTAAGTGCTGATTTTCTACCTTTTACATGTAACCTATGGAAAAAAAGCAATTGGGTTCCACCTAAATAAATATATTTATTCTAGTGATGCTTCCAGCCCTCAAACTATTTTAAAGCTCATATTTTGAAACCAGAAAAATCAAGTTCCTTACTTTAAAATATTACATCAATCTCTTGAACACAATTATACCCTAGTTATAAAGTTAGTTCTGGATAACTTACAGTTATTTACAGATGAAATAAACTCTGTTTTATGTGGATGAGAATTTAACATCATTTTTGAGAATGTACTCGCACTGATTACTTGGGTGCTGAATTTTCAGATATTCTTTCAGACACTAGTTGCATTGGAATCACCATACCTTTAAACTTTTTTTAATTAAAAAAATTTAAATTAGGGTTAATTATATATTTATAATATACATGGGAAGGATACATTACAAAATTTCATCTCCTGTATATTCCTAAATCTATTAAAATGCAAATTATGTATACCATTTCTAAGAGAAGAAATAAGATACACTATATATGAAAGGTTTTCAACATAATTTTATTTATAAAAAAGCAAGAAGTAAAATATTCTAAAATGTTCAATAGTAGAGAATTGGTATAAGGAAATATTATACAGCTCTTTTAGAGGAATATTTTGTGGTATAGAAAAATGTTGATATTTTTAAGTGGAAAAGGATATAGGAGACTAAAAATTATAAATACAGTATGATCCAGAATTTTTTGAAGGAGAAGTGATATATGTCATTTTAAAATGAAGAAGAGTGTGTGTCTGTGTGTGTGTGTATGTGTATTTTCATAGAAAAAAGACTGGATAGCTGTATACCAAAATCATATGCTTTTTTGTTTTTTTACTTTTTATTTTACTTTCTTTTTTCTGTCATGTTTTCTACATTAACATAAAATATTACCTTGTGCTTATGAAAAGTTTTTTTCCCTAAAACCATATATGAACCTTACATTTACCTTTTATATTTTGACAAGTAGATTTTAAGCAATATAGTCCTTTTAGTAAGGGCTATACTTATTTGGAGTTTTTTGTAATTCCAAAGTTTAGCTAAAATGTGTCCATGTGTAATGGTTTATTCTGCAAATTAATAATTCAGAGGAGATTTTAGAGGAAGACTTTCAAGCTTGAGGGAACTTTTTAAGTACACTGAGAGCACACACAAGACTCTGTCAATCATTTTTTCATCACAATCTGTTCCTAAATGCCTCTTCCTGGCAGGTGAATTTGCATATTTCTGTTTGCTTTATGTAAAAGGAATAGGATATCCGTTATCTATTTTACTAACAATCTGGCTTTCCCTCTGCCAGTTGGAAGGTGATATCTTTAACATACACGTCATATAATGGTTTCCATTCCCTAATTTCAGACAAACATCTTTTAACAATTTGGGTCACATTTTCACAGGTGATGAAAACATACCATATGTATCACGCTGAGAGCATCAGTGCAGAGAGCAAACTGAAGGAGGCTGAGAAACAAGAAGAGAAGCAGATTGGCAGGTCTGGTGATCCAGTCTTCCATATTAGACTGGAAGAGAGACATCAGCGGCGAAGCTCGGTGAAAAAAATTGAAAAAATGAAGGAAAAAGTAAGTAAAACTAGACTGCAGAGCCCTTCTGCCCTCCCTGGAGGTGACAAACCTAGAAACAGTGATGTAACAGCTGATAGACACACGTTGTAAATTACTGAGAAGTGACATGCATTTCCTCCCGTGGGGATGGAAAATGTTTAAGAAACATAAAAATCATGTAATAACAGCTGGACGTTGTTTAGTGGTAAGTGCCAAGTATCTAGTACACAGTGTAGAGAATTTTGAATATTAACAAAACAGATTTCATTGCAAATGGGCCTGATGCCCAAATACATTGTTGCTATTCTCCGTCGCTGGGCAATTTTCATTTATTTAAATCAGATTCAAATTGCACTTTTCTCAAAGGACTTGGAAGGTCATTTGTATATGTAGAATAAATCGTTTAGATGAATAGAAATTCATGTATGTTTCCCTGTCTGATTTTAAAATGACTGTTGTTTTTCCCAATTCCTGGATCTTCTTCATTTCCAGAGACAAGCAAAATATTCGGAAAACAAGCTTAAATCAATTAAGGCACGGAATGAATATCTCCTAACCCTTGAAGCAACCAATGCCTCAGTTTTCAAGTATTATATTCATGATCTTTCAGATTTAATTGATGTAAGTACTTGAAGTTTTTATATTTTTCACATCAAGGTGGAGAGTTAGCAATAACCCTATTTCCTTGATTCTAAAATACCATCATTAATTAAAACAATGTTATCTTATGTAATTCTCGGGGTGGGGGGAATGCTGCAAATTATACTACATAGGATTTGTTATTGTTGTTCGGTCGCTAAGTCGTGTCCAACTCTTTGCGACGCCATGTATTGCAGCATACCAGGTTTCCCTGTCCTTTACCATCTCCCGGAGTTTGTTCAAACTCATGTCCATTGAGTCAGTGATGATGCTATCCAACCATCTCACCTTTCATCATCTCCTTCTCTACCTGCCTTCAATCTTTCCCAGCATCAGGGTCTTTTCCAGTGAGTTGGCTCTTCACATCAGGTTGCCAAAGTATTGGAGCTTTGGCATCATGCCTTCCAATGAATATTCATGGTTGATTTCCTTTAGGATTGACTGGTTTGATCTCCTTGTATGCACTAAGATACTACAAATTTTAAGATGCATGTGAAACACTGTGCATCCTAAAACCACTGAAAACTAAACCAGGGAGTTTGGTGAAGCTGTCAGTATCCAGAAAACTAGCTGGGAAGGGACTCCAGGCATTTTCAGATGGTGCAGTAGCACAGCCCTAACTTCATTCATTGATTCAAAATGTATTTATTGAGCCCCAACTATTATAAGATGCTAAGGCTCTGAAAAGCTATAGATGTACAGTTCTTTTTTTTTTTTTTTTAACTTTATTTGGCTGCACTGGGTCTTTTAGTTGCAGCATGCAGAACCCTCAGTTGCAGCATGTGGAAACTAGTTCTTGGACCTGGGATCAAACCCCGGTCCCCTGCATTGGGAGCTCAGAGTCTTAGCCACTGGATCACCAGGAAAGTCCCTAAATGTATACTTCTCACTCCTTGGAATTTAAAGTGGAAAAGCCAGATATGAAGCAAATGCCTATGCAAATGATTGCTTTATGACAGTTGTGATAAATACTGTGAAGCAAAATAGAATACATAGAAACCACTTTTATTATCTAACAGGATATGATATAAAAACACTAACTGGGCTCATTTAGAAATCTGCAAATAGGAATGGCTACTCACTCCAGGATTCTTGCCTGGAGAATTGCATGGACAGAGGAACCTACAGGGCTCCAGTGGGTCAGAAAGAGGCAAACAAACTGAGTGACCAACACTTTCACTTTTCAAGTATTTAACTGTTATTATATTTATATAATGTTTACTGCCAACTCTGGCCCTCAGCATCATTCATCCTTTCCATCAGAAATTGTGCACTGAGTAGCCCAATCGTTGTGCTAACACTAGAGGTGATGCAAAGATGAAATAGACAAAAATCCTGTGTCCAAAAACACCAGTATCTGCAAATAAAAGATAAAAAGTGATGTGTCATAAGGAAAACAGATAAAGTGATAGAAGTACAGAGTTATCTGCTGGAGTTTTACTCATATTCTGCTTTGCAATATTTGAATTCAGTGATGATAATATAAAATTATTTTCTGTGGCTTACAGTGTATCATAGTTGAGACATATAGTAGGTTAAGGCAACAGTAGTGTAGTGAGTTAAGTCCACATATTTAGCTATTATTTATTAAATATTTACTTACTTGACTGCATCAGGTCTTAGTTGCACTTAATTATTTTAAATACAGAAGCTTTTAAAAAAAATTTTTTTTCTTCTAGCACTCTGATAAAATGAAAGGATGTTTTTCTGCTAGATTGCTGTTAGTTTTCCTGAATAAAATTAAAAAAAAAAAATTCTGACCCCTATTTTCAAACTTAGATCTGTAAGGATTCTGCAAAATAGATGGAATATAGAGGACTAATTCTGTGTAACAACTCAGCTTGCTTGTTTTGTTTAGGGCTTATTTTAGTGATTGGAGTATTTGGCTAAACCCAAGCCAATTTAATATGAGGATAAGTTAATCTTGAAAGGAAGTGTGAAAGTGTCAGTCCCTTAGTCGTGTCTGACTCTTTGCAACCCTATGGACTGTAGCCCACCAGGCTCCTCTATCCATGGGATTCTCCAAGGCAAGAATACTGGAATGGGTTCCCATTCCCTTCTCCAGTGGGTTTTCCCTACCCAGAGATAAAACCCAGGTCTCCTGCATTGCAGGCAGATTCTTTACCATCTCAGCCACCAGGGAAGTCCCTGATCTTGAAAAGTACTTCTTTATTGCCTACGAGGTGCCAAGCACTGTTCGATAATGGGGATCCATCAATAAACAAAACAGAGTCCTCACCTTGTGGTGTTTAGCTGGGAAGACAAGCCATAAAAAATGTACACATATATATTATCTGTATTGATATGTATGTAATATGGACATATATTAAACATGCTTAATATGTATATAAATCAATGCTTATTGTAGTACATTGTAGTAGTAACAGTGCCATGAAGAAAAATAAAATAGAGCCGTGGGGGTGCTTTTTTTGATGATGTAGTCAGAAAAGTCTGATGTTTGAGCAGAAAAGTAAGCTGCAAGCTTTATTGCCAACAGGGAAGAAATCCCTCATACAGAAAGACTGGCAAGGCTACAGGTATAGAGTTGGAGGTGTCTTTGGCAAGTTCAAGGTACTCGAGGAATAGCAAAGGAGACCAGGATGGCTGGAGTGGAGCAAGTAAGGAAAAGGTGCTGGGAGAGACGGGAGGCAGAAGCCCAATCATTTAGGGGCCTTGGGGCAAGGAAAATAGGTTAGATTTTGTTCTAAGTTTGAGGTGAAGCCATTGAAGGCTTTTAAGCAAGAAAGTGACATCACCTAGTTTACGTTTAAAAGACTCACTCTGCCTTCTGGGTGGAAAACAGGCTAAGGTGGGTGAGGAAGACAAGTGTGAAAAAAGCAAGCTATATCTAGAGTCTTTTGTGCTTTTCCAGGCTAGAGATGATGCTGGCTTGGACTGGCATGATACTGATAGACCTGTGAGAAGTGTTTGGATTAAAAATGTATTGAAAATAGAACTAAGAGAAAATTAGAGGGGTGGGTTTTTTGTTTGTTTGTTTTTTAAAAAGGACAGAAATGGCTCCTGGCTCAGGTCTTGAATAACTAGGTTAATGATAATGCCCTCTGCTGAGATGGGGACCCTGGAAAGGAGCAGTGATTCTGCTACATCTGTTGATAGTAAGGTTGGGATACCTATGGGGCGTCCATATGGAGATGGACGGTAGCATCAATACTATTAGGATATGTAGGACAAGAAGAACATGTCAAGTTTATAAGAGTCACCATCATGTTTGTAGATATTTATTGACCTCTTACCGTGTAACAGGCACCTAGGTTTCTAAGCATAGTCTCATCTAATCATTATAACTTTGAGAGGTAAATACTATTTTCTCCGTTTTATAGATTCAGAGAACTGACTGAGGCTTAGCTGCACTGTGTAACTTCCCCAACGTTACACAGCTCTAGTTGGGTTTCAAACTCAGACGTTAACCTCTAGGTTGAAATAATTCTGTTTAAAATAAATAACAGTTAAATATACCAGCTATTTTCCAATATTTTAAAGATCAGCCTTCAATTTAAAAAGTGAACAGTTCTCAAGTGATACAACTTAAATGTGAATTTTAAAAGAAATGATATGAAACTGATATTAATATATTGTCATATTCAAAAGAAACTGAGTACTCTTAGTGGAAATTGTAATTCCTGTTCGTTGGCTCACTTTTAAGGCCATCAGAGTGTGGCTCTGCACTTTCCAAAGTGGCTGCTTATTTTCTAGGACTCCAATTTGCATCTGTAGTGGTAATCCTAAAAATCATTAAGCTCGACCTTTTCACGGTGAAGAAGAAACTGATTATAATGCAAAGGCAACTAGAATCCTTTATGCTTTACGAGCCTGTTTAGCAAAACGCCTTTTATACTGAGCTTTCTAATAATTATTAGAAGGGTCCTTATTACTGCTAGTGAGAAAAAGTTAAGACAGTATTTTTAATGCACTTTGAAACATTTTGTATGTGAAAGGGCACAGAAGATACTAAATATCTTGATTAGATCAAAGCATTATACACAGTCAAAGAACTCAAATTGAGACTTTTTTATACAAACCTCCAGTCTCTCTAGGCTTCTGCTCAAGTCTGTATCTGTCTCATACATTTTCTATGATAGATGATGATGAATTGATATTTAAAAAGTCATATAAATTTTCCATAGAATTTATATTTTAAAGTTAGTCTTTGTATTATTATAGAAGCAGTACATTATTATAGAAATCTAGGAAATACTATAAGCAAAAATAAAATGATCACATACTTACTGCCCCAAATGGTCACTGTTAAAATGTAGACTTTTTCTGTGTCCACACATACATTTTTAGATCATACAGAGAGTACGAAATCACATTTTACATACAGCTTTATAACTCACTTTGTCTAGTCATTGATCTCCATCCTTCCATTTCAGAAAATTTCTATCTCATCTAATAACCAGACTATATTCTCACTTGTGACCCCCAAAAATGTTTCTCAGCTGGTATGTTAGGACCAGATCCAATTTAGGATCACACATTGCATCTGGGTGGTATGTCCCTTCAGTCCGTTTTTATCCAGCCAAGTCCCTTGTTGAAGAGACGGTTGTTAAGGAGACAGTAGTTTCAGAGAAAGTTTCAGCCTCTCAATTTGTGCGATAAGTTGTTGTGATGTTATATAGCCCATTTCTCTATCCCCTATATTTCCTACAAAGCAAACAGACATCCATAGACTTTATGGATTCAAGTTAAGCACTTTGCAACGGAATACATCATGGGTGGTATTGCTGCATCTTAAGTAGACATGTAACAACATAAGTTTAACCCACTAATAGTAATATTGAAACTGATCAGTAGCTTACGGTGGTATATCTCTGATTTCTCCACCATATAGTTTAGTTTTTTTTCCTTGAAACAGACTATGGATATTCTAAAACCTTTTGAATTTGGACTTTATTAAATTGCTGATGTGCTCAGTTATGGCCAACTCTGTGCAACCCCATGGTCTGTAGCCTGTCAGGTTCCTCTGTCCATGGAATTTTCCAGGCAAGAATACTGGAGTAGGTTGCCATTTCCTTCTCCAGGGGAATCTACTAAGTTGGTACTCAGCAACATCTGAGCAATAATTTACTCTTGGTCAATGAAATGCTTTCTTAAGAGTACAAATTGTTGTTCAGTCACTCAGTCATATCCGACTCTTTGCCACCCCATGGACAGGGAAGCGCACTAGGCTTGCCTGTCCTTCACTGTCTCCCAAAGCTTGCTCAAACTCATGTCCATTGAGTCAGTGATGCCATACAATGGTCTCATTCTCTGTCGTCCCCTTCTCCTGCCCTCGATCTTTCCCAGCATCAGGGTCCTTTCCAGTGAGTCAGTTCTTCACATCAGGTAGCCAAAGTATTGGAGCTTCAGCTTCAGCCTCAGTCCTTCCAGTGAAAATTCGGGTTGATATCCTTTAGGATTGACTGGTTTGATCTCCTTGCTCTCCAAGGGACTCTCAAGAGTCTCCTCTAGTACCACAGTTCGAAACCATCAATTCTTCGGTGCTCAGCTTTCTTTATAGTCCAACTCTCACTTCTGTACAAGACTCCTGTAAAAACCATAGCTTTGACTAGATGGACTTTTGTCAGCAAAATGATGTCTCTGCTTTTTAATATGCTCTGCAGGTTTGTCATAGCTTTTCATCTGAGGAGCAAGCTCCAAAAATCTCTGTGGGCAGTGACTGCAGCCATGAAATTAAGATGCTTGCTTCTTCACTTCAGTCGCTCAGTTTTATCCAACTCTTTGTGACCCTATGGACTGCAGCACACCAGGCTTCCCTGTCCATCACCAATTCCCAGAGCTTGCTCAAACTCATCATGTCCATCAAGTCAGTGATGCCATCCAACCATCTCATCCTCTGTCATCCCCTTCTTCTCCTGCCTTCAATCTTTCCCAGCATCAGGGTCTTTTCCAATGAGTCAGTTCTTTGCATCAGGGGGCCAAAGTATTGGAGTTTCAGCTTCAGCATTAGTCCTTCCAATGAATATTCCTTTAGTATGGACTGGTTGGATCTCCTTGCACCCCAAGGGACTCTCAAGAGTCTTCTCCAACACCACAGTTCAAAAGCATCAATTCTTCAGTCCTCAGCTTTATAGTCCAACTGTCGCATCCATACAAGACTACTGGAAACACTATAGCTTTGACTAGATGGACCTTTGTTGGCAAAGTAATGTCTCTGCTTTTTTAATATGCTGTCTAAGTTGGTCATTGCTTTTCTTCCAAGGAGCAAACGTCTTTTAATTTCATGGCTTAAATCACCATCTGCAGTGATTTGGAGCCAAAAAAAAATAAAGTCTCTCAGTGTTTCCATTGTTTCCCGATCTACTTGCCATGAAGTGATGGGACTAGATGCCATGATCTTAGCTTGCTCCTTGGGAAGAGTATAAATTAATAATGACAATTTAAGAAAATATTTTCAGATACTTCCGACTATTAACTTATATATCTTTGTTACCTTATTTAATGGAATCCTATTTTGTTAATTACTGCAGGTCTAAAAACTTTAATAATTCAGTACTTTGATAGTAAATTTCAAGTCTTTTGTATAGACATGGAGGTGATCTAATGTTTTTATTTTAATTTAATAATTCAAATTTTATCTGTTTTAGTTGAACTTCACCTTTACCTATCAATGTTAAGTTTGGATACTGCAGATACTGTGTTATCTTTAGGGAGACGGAAAGGGTTTGCATTGGGGGAGGGAGGAGGCAGAGGAATTATGAAATATATCTCTAATGCTTTATTTATTTGAAAGAATGCAGTTGCCCTTTGTTTCTATGGGAAATTGGTTCCAGGACCCCCCGTGGATATCAAAATCCAAAGGTTCTCAAATCCCTTACAGTTAGTCAGCCCTTCATATCCGTGGAGGTGACACCTACAGATATGGAGAGCCAACTGTATTTGTTTGGCACTTGTCTGTAAATTTGGCATGTTTTATATTTAGAAACAGAAAAAGCAGAGAGTTAGAAAACATCATAAAAACCAGCCTTAAATATTTTAATCTAAAGTACACCAATGTACTTGAACTTGCCAGTTTTTAAATTATGATTTATCTTTTTGTACAGTTTTAGTCTTCCTTTGTACACCAACTCCCATTGTGTGTTAACTATGATTTCTACCTTTGAGTTTTTTATCATACAAGAAAAAATATTGTGAATATTTACAATGTTTTCACAATCTTATATAGTTGGCAATTGATAAACTAATTTGATAACAATTTTGTTTACTCTTATCTTTCAACAACTCTTTTCTCAACTATTTAATCCATTCAATATTTAATTATAATAAATATAAATGGTACAAATACTGTACAATCAGCTCATGAAAGCCTAAACTAATTGAGCAAAAATATTACCTGGTGGCTCAGATGGTAATGAATCTGAGCAGTGAATCTCCTGCAATGCATGAGACCTGGGTTCGATCGCTGGGTTGGGAAGATCCCCTGTAGGAGGGCATGGCAACCCATTCCAGTATTCTTGTCTGGACAGTCCCCATGGACAGAGGAGCCTGGGGTCTGTAGTCTATGGGGTCACAAAGAGTCGGACACAACTGAGTGCCTAAGCATGGCACACTAGAGGGAGCCTGCTGGCTGCTCTCTACACATTCACAGCGCTTTGGCATTCGTCACTGTGCTTTAGAGAAGGAGGTCACCACTCTCTGTAAGGGGTCACACAGTAAATATTTCAGACTTTGTGAGCCTTACAGCCTCCGTCCCTACTCAACTCTAGTGCGGAAGTAGCCACAGACAGTAAGTAAGCACATCGCCGTGGTTGTGTTGCAATCAAACTTCATTGATTATGTTAGGTCATGGGCTGGATTTTGCTCACAGGCCAGTTGGCTGACCTCTGCTTTGTAGAATGAACTAAGGGTTAGCTAATCCAGAGAGTCACTTAACCAGGACTGTTAAGATTCCTCTGTCTAGAAAGTTCTAAGTAAATTTTAGTTTGTAGAGTTAACAATATCTTATTTTGGCGTCAGTTGGGAAATGAACAAAGTTAATTTTATAGTCAGGTTTTTATTATGTCATTCTAAAAAATTAATATGAATTGCAAGTATTGGGCAAAGGAAATTTAATTGATTTGGGAGTTTAAAGGCATATTATAGAGTAAAATAGATGGTAGTTTCAAAAATAATAGATTTTGTGTCTGTTATCATTAAATATCTCCAACATTAAGCGCAGAAGAGACCATAGTTGATTATTCTTTAAAAATTAGGATGTATTACAACCAGAAGAAAAACCATACAAGCAGCAAATATTTTTGATTGATGCTAAAATTTTTAAGTGATTGTGATTTGCTAAGAGAAGAGAGTTAGGGAGAATACAAGTCTTAATGCTAGGAATCTCTGATCTGGAATCATATTCACTACTCTGTATATCTCAAATTCTTAAAACAACTGGTTTTAAGACTGCAGAACTGATAATGTAACTTCTTTCAGTCCAGTTCTACACCTACCCACCCTCAAAAGGCAGTCAGAGAAACAAAATCCTCACCAGTAAGATTCTATTAATGCTTTGTCCCCGAGCACCTGCCCTGTAATAATAAAATATTTGTCATCCTTTCAGTACAGTTTCACAGTCTCCAGTTACTCCCTATAAAAGTTTGCGATCACTTTGAAGCTTGAAGGATAAATCTTACTGTTACAGAATCCCCCTACTCCAGCTAATTTTCTTGGTAGGGATTTCTGTCATGTGTTTTATTAGCCATCTGTACAGAATAAGATTGAAATTAGATTATATATTTTGCATGCCATGTTTATTTTTATCATTTCTAAATCATCAGCTGTCCTAAAACTTTTACCTCACACGTACATTTAATTACAAAGCAACTTATTCAAAGTTCAGTTTTTCCTTAATTAGTTTGACTTTTCCCCCACTACATAATAGTATTAAGATTTATCTGTGAAAACCTGCCAAATTTTAACATTGCAGTCCCCATTAGGCCTGAACTCTTATTAGGAAAATTATAAAGAGATCATGTTAAATGGGTTAGGCCAGTGTAGTTATCATGTAAATTGATGTATGTATGTTTTTATCCCTTTGTAGAAGAAAGGGTATTTAAAAACTGAAATGAGTTGGGTGACCGAAGTGGATGACCTTAAACATTCCTTCCAAGGGAGGTGCCATGGGCCTTTGTTAAAGAATTGCATCCACCTGGTTCCACCCCATCAGAGGCTGCTGTTTCTCAGACTCCAGTGCTCGCTTTTCCATCTTGGCTGTACCTCTGAATGTTCAAAGCTGCCTAAGACGTGATCCCTGCGTGTTTTTTCCCTTGGTCCCTTGCCTCAATACTATCCTATGGTCCTTATGATATCTTATCTTATTTTCGCTACCAGGCGTGATTATCTCTCTGGGCTTCATATTTGCATATCCACTGCCCCCTGGACATCTCTAACCTTGAACGTTTGTCCCTGTTGTCATCATCCTCTGCACACGTAACTTTTTCTTACTTTACATCTCAGAAAATGATACCACATTCCACTCAGTTGCCCAGGCCAAAAACTCAATTCTCTGATTCCTCACATGTAAATCATCTCTACATCCAAAATATCCCAAACCTTGGTATTTCTCACTGCCTACATTCTCAGTCTCTTAGACAAAGCCTCTTCATCTCTTACCTCCCCTTAGGAAAGACATCCAGCTTCACAAAGACCTTCCAATCAATAGTTTATTCTCTTTCCAAGAAATCGAAGTACTAAAAAAGATAAATCAGACCTGTCACCCCTATCTAAAAACTCTTCATTAGAATAAAATTCAAGCTATTTGCCAAGACCCTATGTGAACTGGCACTCACCTGCCACCCCGTGTCATCTCTTACAACATTCCTCTAAGTCCGCAAGCTTCAGGCCTTTCTGTTACCCACACACACTCAGTTTTTGCTTGCCTGGAGCCTTTCTCTTTTTTTTTTTTTTTTTGTCTAGAGCACTCTTTGTTTCAGAACTTTCCAAGACTGGTTCCTTCTTTTCATTCATGTGGCACCCAGCTGCCCTATATAAAATAGCAGCACCCTTTCCCCCTAGCACTCCCTGTTCCTCTGACTTTTCTCTTTATGGCATGTACAACCTGACCTGTATTTATTGGGACTTGCTTGATTTGTTCTCTCTCCTCTATTGTGATTTGACTCAGGGTAGTTACAGAGGTTTGGCCTGGGGAAAAATGAGTCCGGTACAGCTTCTCTAAAGGAAACGATTGCCCCTATGGGTGGGAGCTGAATTAGGCAACGAAAGATTTTTCAGCCTACTCCTGGGCTCCAGCATATGCAATCTCCGTTCTCCTTCTCCTGTTTCCTACTTTGTATCCATTCCTATCACACAGATGTACCATCTTGACCTTTTCCTTGCTAAAGAGAAATTCCAAACAAGTTTTGCTGAATGTTTGGCTGCAGTTGTTAAAGCAGGAACAAAAATTAAGTTGTCAGCTCTGGGTTGTCAGGTACCCAGACCTGAAAGCAGGTTTGTAAAAGTTGCTTGTAGTTTAGACATCCAGTTCAATCCCACAAGAGGCCTCTCTGTCACAAAATGTGTGGTTGGTGTCTTGGGTGAAAGCTAAAGGAGAGATCAGTGAAAGACAAAGAACTCAACTTTCTTCATTTGGCATCTACCGTAAAAGCGCTGAGCATGTCTATTTCTGGTCCTTGGAAGGCTACCCACCATCATGTGAAAGCTGTGTCTTGCAGTTCAGTTTGCTTGGGCTGCACTATTTTTCAGGGACTCAAAAGACAGTGTAGACCAAGTCCTTACCCAATATCTGTGGTTCTGGAATGGTCAAGGCCAAGCTTATTAAAAGGAGTGATGATGTTAATATAGAATACTTCTGCACGAGTTGCTTTCCTCTCCATTCTCATGACCACCACTTAATTTTGGAGTCACAGGCTGGAGGCTGCTTTGCAAATGACATTGGCCATTACTGTTCTGGAAGCATGTATGTGGGACTTCTTTCCCACGATGTTCCATTATGGCAATCCTGTCTAAGTCCAAACTTCCATCCCCTTAGGGTTCCTCATGTCATGGAGTTTATTCCCCCCCAATAAAAATTACCTCCCTGAACAGCTATAATCCAGTTATACCTAACTTTCTGACCTTATACCCGCCAATTGATCAATTGATCAATTGATATACTTCAATTGATCTCTCAACCTTTGGGGTAAGAGAAAGTATTTGTCACAGGCCACAATACCTAAATTGTATCTTCATTTTTTATCTTATTTGCAATCCTTTTGCCTAAGGCAGTTAGCCTTACTGTGGTGATTTAGACTAATGCCTAATGGAATCTATCTTGGCAGCTCATAGGATGTGAAAAAAAAAAATACACCCTTCAACTTCCAACAGTCTTTCTTTCCCCAGCTTTAATCCATAATTTAATATGTCCATTCAGAGGTTTTCGTCCATCAAACAACACTATTTTGTTTTTATGAAACATTTTATTGGTTTCTTAAGTATTTTCATCATTAAATGCACTTGGGTTATAATTCAACTCTTTGTTCAAAAACTGGCTTTTCATATTGTCATTAATAATTCATAAGCTCCATAGAATTACTTTAGGCCTTTTAACCAAGTATCTTGAATCTTAATATATCCAGTGTCATTTTCGCTTCCAATTTAGAAAAAAAAAAAAATGATTGTGACAGGCCTTGCTGTCTCAGGAGACCTTGAAGAAGAATTTTTTTTCCTGTTTCTTGTTTCTTTTAAAGTTCAGGCTAGTTTAAAAACCTGGAGTGTAGAAGATGGTGCATATCACAAGTAACAAAACCATGCCAGTTACCTCACAGACCAAAAAGTGCCGGTAAAAGTCAGAGAAGGAAATTTGCCATCAAAGTTCGTCACAGAAATCTTCTAAGTGTTGTTCTCAAAGTCCCAGAGGCACCCAGGGAGGCCCCTCGGTCAGTCACTAAACCGCATGCATGCTTCTCCCTAGATGATTAGGAAACTATAGTGAATTCAAAGGTCTCTTACTGGGACCAGACCCACCAGATTTGCCTGGCTGAACTGGATGTAGAAACATGCACGGGTACTTTTAGAATCTTGACATTTACTCCCCAAAGAAACCACACTTAGAAATTTGAGGAGTGAACTAAATCTGGAAATAATGAAAATTTGGTATGTATTTTTCAGAGCTGTAATCCAAGTAGATAGTTGGGATTGAATCTCTTTCTTCCTCTTTTTCCTTCGTCCTTCTGTTTTTTCCTTTCTCTTTTATGTTGAAAAGAGACTTGGTGTTTTCAGAGGGGAGGAAAAACTTTTCTCTGGATTGTTTCTTTCCTCTCAATATCAATTTTCTGTTAAGTTCCACTGGGATCTGTCCTCGTAAAATAAAGCAGCTTGTACGATCTGCTTCATTAAAATCAAGTTGAATCTGATTCTTTTAGAATGGTAGGGTGTGTTGAAGCACTAAAATATCTCAAAGAAATGAGGCCATTTTCTTTACAAATTCATGTTTTCCTAAGATGAGGGGTTATTGAAAGAATAATTTTCAGTCCCTCTGATGTACGTAAAACTGCTACACAGAACCATTATGTATTTTTGAGGAATAAGAGGAATAAAAGAGGACTTTGCTCATCCAAGGCTAGAATTTTTTAATCAACTAAAAATTAGTCTCTATATTTGAGAGCAGCTGATTCCACTGGAAATGTATTAATGCAGAGGCTGATTGTCACATTTCACAACTGTATTTTACTTTCACTTGTAATTGTGATGTGGCAACTACTGTCTGCTTTTTTACATCAAGAGATTTTTAATCAAGTCGATTCTCTGACCTGGAGAAATGGCGCCCCAGAGGACAGAGTTCAAGACCCTTGAGTGTTTTAGTCCAGTGCTTCTCAAATGTACTGCGTGTATGAATCAACATGTGGATCTCTTTTAAACTTTAGATTCTAATGCAGTCTATCAGGGGTGGGCCCAAGAGTCTGCATTTCTAACAAGCTCCAGGCGATGCTAATGCTGCTGAGCCACAGACCACACTTTGAAAAGCACGACTTAAGAATATGTTTATATAAAAATTCCTTATTGAAGCATTCTGAAATTGGAGGGGGAATGTGGAATCAAGTGTGTTAGCATGTCTATGGACAGGCCATTGATTAAATCCTGGGTCAGGAAGATCCTCTGGAGAAGGGCATGGCAACCCACTCCAGTATTCTTGCCAAGAAAATCCTATGGACAGAGGAGCCTGGTAGGTAACAGGCCAGCCACGACTGAGCGACTGAACTGAACTGAGTACTTAACACTTAGTTAACACACAACTTGTTTCATGTTTTATGAAGGTACAGATTTAATCATTGGCCTGTCCTTGTTGTTGTTGTGTTACGTCGCTTCAGTCGTGTCTGACTCTTTGCGACACTATGGACTGTTCCCACTCCAGTACTCTTGCCTGGAGAATCCCAGGGAAGGGGGAGCCTGGTAGGAGGCCGGCTATGGGGTCGCACAGAGTCGGACATGACTGACGCTATTTAGCAGCAGCAGCAGCAACAGCACTCTTTTAGTAACAAACAAATGAACAACTTAAACTTGAACGCCTTGAGAATGCAGATTATATTTTACTGAGTTCTAGTACAGTGGTCCCCAGCCTTTTTGGCACTGGGTTTCATGGAAGACAAAATTTTTCCACAGACTTAAGCAGGGGATGGTTTCAGGATGGTTCAAGCACAATATATTTACTGTGCACTTTTTTCCTATTATGGTTACATCAGCTCAACCTCAGATCATCAGGCATTAGATCCTGGAGGTTGGGGAACCCCTGTTCTTAGTTTTCATATTTCTAGAGCCTAGCAAATGCCCAGGAATCTATAGATGGCCAATTAGTGAGCTGAGCTGAATTGAATCAAATTGAATTGACTGAATTTCATTAGAATAAGGATGACCCGCTTTTGTATATTTAAAACCACTAGTTTTATATTTGTATTGCTTTTATGTACAGATTTAATACTCTGTCAGTAATTTATAATTGACCAATATTCAGACTTGTTTTCCTTTTAAAAGTATACCCTTAAAATGCAGTGTGAAAAAATAAATATAAATCAAAGGTAGTGAAGAAGAAGCCAAAGCCCTGGTATGCCTGGGAGTATTAAACAAAAGTCTATCTCCAGTAAAAGGACTTTGACAGTCTTTTCTTATTTAAAAATTATATTCTGGAGATAAGAATGAAGGCATTCCTGGGGTCTTTAGGCAGATTCAAACCTGTTCTTCCCATTTCTGAAGGAGTATACTTTAATATTTCTTCAGTAAATTATACAGATATCAAAATGTTACAGTTAGTATGTTTGCATCCTAGAAGGATTTCAGAAAATCACTGTATCAATTTCAGTATTTTTTATTATTTCCTTTCAATATTTGATTTTGCTTCTTATATTTTTAATAGCTTTATTGAGATATAATTCACATACCCTACAGTTAACTCATTAAAAATCCACAATTGGCTTTTATTATATTCATAGAGTTGTATATATATTACCACAAAACAATTTTAGAACATTTTCATTACCCCAAAAAGTCCTGTACTCCTTAGCCATCACTTCCTAATTCCTTTATCCCCTAATTTATCTTCTGTCTCTGAGCAACTACGAATTTACTTTCTGTCTCTATAAATTTGCCCCTTCTGGACATTCATATAAATGGAGCCATACGATATAGGGTCTCTTGTGACTGGCTCCTTTCACTCTGTATACTATTTCAAGGCTGATCCATGTTGTAGCATGTTATCAATACTTCATTCCTTTTTATGGCTGTATATTTCATTTGGAGAAGGAAATGGCAACCCACTCCAATATTCTTGCCTGGAGAATCCCATGGACAGAGGAGACTTGTGTGCTGCCATCCATAGGGTTAGATAAAGAGTTGGACACAACTGAGCGACTGAACAACGATATTTCCTTTTGTTTATTTATTTGTTGATGGGCATCTAGGTTATTTCCATTCTGTTGTTAATAATGCTGCTATAGACATTCATGTACAAGTTTTTGTGTGAAAGTATATTTTTATTTGTCTTGTATATATACCGAAGAGTAGAATTGCCAAGTCATATGTTAACTCTGTGTTTATTAACCTTTTGACCTGTCAGACTCTTTTCCAAAGTGGCTACAATGCTTTACATTCCCATCAGAAATGTATGAGGATTCCAGTTTCTCTACGTCCTCCCCAATCCTGTTACTATCTGTCTTTTTGATCATAGCTGTCTTAGTGGTATCTCAGTGTTGTTTTGACTTGCGTTTCCCTGATGACTTAATCATGTTGAGTGTCTTTTCACATGTTTATTGACCATTTATATATTTTTTTCTTTTTTGGGAAATATCTAACAGATTCATTGCCCATTTCTTAGTTGGGTTGTCTTTTTACTATTGAGTCATCAGAGGTCTTTATATTATCTAGATACCAATTCCTAATCAGATAACATGATGAGAAAAATATTTTTCCCATTCTGTGGGTTTTCTTTTTTCTTGATAGTGCCCTTTGAAGCAAAGCCTTCAAATATGATGAAACCCAATTTATTTTTTCTTTTGTTCATTGTGTTTTGATACTGATCCAAGAAACCAATGCCGGTTGAAAGTAACAAAGGGTTTACTCCTAAGAATTTTATAATTTTCTAGCTGTCACATTTTGGTCTTTGATCCATTTTTAGCTAATTTTTGTATATGATTTCCTTTTATTTTTTTAAGTGCTGTGATCTTGGCTACCATGCAAGTCTAAACAGAGCCCTGAGGACGTATCTCTCTGCGGAGTATAACCTTGAAACCTCCAGACATGAGGGCTTAGACATTATTGAGAATGCAGTTGACAATTTGGAGCCCAGGAGTGATAAGCAGAGATTCATGGAGATGTACCCTGCTGCGTTCTGTCCACCAATGAAGTTTGAGTTTCAGTCTCACATGGGTGATGAGGTCAGTATTTGAGTATTTTAAACATAATGCATTGTCTCTAAACTTACATGACTCTTTCCCTGCTATACCCAGCAGTTGTAAGAATTCTCAATTGATTTCTCACTCCTGCCTTTGCATGGGGTCTTAGCATAATACTCTGTGATCAGCTGCTATCACTTTTTAAAGCAAGAGTCAAATACTCCAGTGCCTCCAGAGGCCAAAGAGATGGAGGTGCAAACTGGCTTGCATGTAAGCACTAAACTGTTGAAGGATAATTAATGAGTTCCTCCTTTCCCTCAAGATGAATAAGTTTAAACCAAAACATTTTGTTGGCCTAATAGAAGCTATCTGGAGACTTCTTATAATCCTGATTTAAAGATCCCTATAAAGAAAAATAATTACAAATGGCAGGAAAATGAAAGAGAGGAAAAAAGATACAAAACATTTTTTTAAGACTCAAGTTATCTCCAGGCTGTTAAAATGAGCATTAGAAACGATGTATTATCTTAGGTTCTTCATGTGAATTTAGCTTTGTCTTATTCTACGCAAGGAGAGAATCCATTTAAACCATTTATGAGTTACAGTGGTATATTTATTGTCTGTGAACAGGAGGAAACAAGAAAAACCAATTATTGGAGCATGCTATATAGCACTCGGTGTCCCAGCTGTGCAAAACAATACTCATAGATTAAAAACTCAATTTTAGCTTATTGTGGTGACAGTATGTTTTTTCAAAATAGATGTTAATTATAATTTCCATGGCAGATTTCTTCTTTAATGCCATAATTTCTTTGGAACACCTAATGTTAAAATTTAAAAGATATGTATGTATGTACCTGATATATTTCTAACCTAATTTTATTTTGCTTGATAGAGCGAATTACTTGATTAAAAGTGGTAGGCAGTTTTTATGCCAGTAGCACATGAGCTTTATGGGCGAGTGGCTTATCCCACCCAGAGTTTTGTTTCTAAAACCAATTGGTTACTATTTTAATCTTTTGGTTATGGATGGATATGTTAAACACAGAATGATAAAATGTCACAGACAAGTGTTTCAGTTGGGTTCAGAGTTTTTACTTTTTTAAAAAACTATTATTATTTTAATATAGTAAGCCTCTTGCCCTTTTTTAGGGCCAATTCTGCCTGTGAGTGATAGTGTCTGTGATGTCTTCGAGACTCCATAAAAGGAAACCCTCTTCTGCCAAGACCATTTCTGTGACCAGAAAGATGAAAAGAAATTGTTTGTTTCTAATCTGATTCTACTATGATTAAAAGTCTCCATTTTTTACCCTAATTGAGATTGTGGCCAAAATATCTTTCTACCAAAGCCTAAGACTGGTGACTTTTTCAGTTTCATGATTTGGCTAATAATTGGCAAGAAAAGCCATGGATGAAAAAAGCCATGGATGAAAGATTAAAAATATATCACTTTTTCTGAGTTTTCAGTGTGTGCCAAGCAGTGCTGTAAGTGCTTTATGAACATCATCCTATTTCATCCCCACCACAGCCCTATGGCACAGGTACTCTTACTGTCCCCATTTTACAGACAAGGAAACTGAGGTTTAGTAACTTACCGCAATCACCCAGCTGACTATAATTGGTAGGCTCTGCCACCTACCCTGCTTTGCCTGCATGACCATACGTTTGGATCATCCTTCACACTCTGCCAGGTACTTATTCCACAAGATAGGTGTCAGCATCAGAGCTCCATCTCCAGCAACTGCCACGTTCTTCAAGGGAGGCTTCCTACAGCTGCTCTCTTCCCAGTCTTATCCAGGCCAAGCAGCTGCATCCCACTCTCGCCACTTACATAACAAGTTCATATTTAACGCTGAAGTGTTGAGGTGGCTGTTAAAAGTAAAACATGTAATTGGAATCTTGAGGGGATCTGCGATTGTTGCAGCCTTTACCTGGGAGAATCGTGCCTCGGGAGACTGGCTGCAGGGTGCCCTGTTGTAACTGTGGTCTCTGATTCCCCAACAGGTGTGTCAGGTCAGTGCCCAGCAGCCAGTCCAAGCAGAGCTCATGCTCAGGTACCAGCAGCTGCAGTCCCGCCTGGCCACACTCAAGATCGAGAACGAGGAGGTAAGCGTGCTTTCTGCCCCCACAAGTAATCTCATTCTAATGTAAACTGGAAGACGGTTTCTCTTGACCTAGGCATTTAACGGTGTAACTGCAATCCCTTCATCAAGCATTTTCAGCTAAAACAGGGTTCCTAAAATACTCCTTATAGAGGATAAATGCAAAGGTTCTGTATTCCACCATGAAAGTATTAGTCACTCAGTTATGTCCAACTCTGTGTGACCCCATAGACAGTAGCCCACCAGGCTCTTCTGTCCATGGGATTTCCCAGGCAGGAATACTAGAGTGGGTTACCATTTCCTTCTCCGGGGTATCTTCCTGACCCAGGGATCAAACCCGGTCTCCTGCATTACAGGCTCCCTCTTTAGCATCTGAGTCACCAGGGAAGACCGTAGATGACTACTTTACCGGGGACTCACTACATCCACAGAGCACACCTTTTCTTCTTAAATACTGAAGGTAGTTCCCAGTAGATTATCAAATCCAACATATGTTTCAAGAATCTACATGAATATGTGGAAAGAAATGCCTGATATATTAAATTTAATACTAATTTTTAAAATTAGTACATTTTTATGCTTTTTTTTTTGTAACTTTAGATTTTTGATACTTAACATGGCATTACTGATACAATTAGTACAAAGTAGTATTTTGAAATAGTACTTGTGGTAAAAGTTATCCTCCAATTAAAAATAAAAGTTAAAAAAATACTACTTGATTGGGAGTATAAAACTGTTTATTTGCTGACATTAGTGGACTTAAATGGATAGAGCATAAAATGTGAATTATAAATACATGTTGAACCAGAAAGCAGTCGTACAGTTCAGCTGCCTGTTTCTGAAATTAATTTAATTGAATCCACATTCTCCTTAAATAAAAATAGGAACCAAAATGTTTCTTGTGTTAGTCAAGGTACTCACTTGTAACTTACAGGAACCCAAATCAAACTTAGTCCAATCTCACAGCTTACTTATTGGTCAGTGTTTGCAGTGGCCTCACTGGTGATTGGATCTGTGTCCAGATAAAATTACCAGGAACCTCTTTTCATCACTTTGAAGGCATACCTTCATGTGTGTTGGTAGGAAGTCTCTCTCCATGTCCTGTACTGGGAGATCCAGGACCACAAAGTCCCTACAGTTTACCATCTCACACCTTCTCAGCATCCTTGTCTCTGAAATAGGATCTCCCATTGGCCTGACCTAAGTCATGCATACTTTTGGTTCAACTGTTACATCCAGGAAATAGGTTTTTTGGCCAGCCTAGTTTCTGTGCCCATTCATAGAACCATTTGATTGATAGCCTCAGCAGAAATATGTATTTCTGGAGGCAAGCAGTTTCCAAAAGGAAGGGATGTAGTACAGAAAAGGGGGGGGGGGGGGAACAAGAATTTGCCCTTGATGAAATGATCAAAATTCACTCTAGTGCCCCTGTTTTGTTTTAATTTCACTGAGATGTTTTGAACATGTGAATTTGAATATGTGAATGTATAGTTGTTTCTGTTAAGAAAGAGGACCATGTTTCTACACCAAAATAGTTTGGTCAAAACCCATTGCAACCTTTTTTGGTTCTTTCTGAAAGAACCAAACCACCTCTTATGCAAACATGGGTGTTTAAGATGCAACCAGTGTGATTAAAACTTCAGTCCCTGTGTAAAATCCCACTAATGAGCTTTTCCCAAGGAGAACTGTTGCTCTCCTTGAGGTGTTTTTAGAGCGTAGGGTTTTGGCTTGGCGTCACAAAATACTCACCTAATAGCAGTTTACTGGATCCTATTAGGCCTAGGGTTTGTATGCATAGTGACTTCCAATTTTTCTTTTTTAATGCATATGCTCTGGTGGTTTTATTTGGAATCAGCCTCTAAACTCTAGGAAAATAGTGTGTTATACACAAGGTCAACACTGGCAGCACACAGACCTGTTTTGTTTGGCTCCCACAGTTTAGACCTATTAAAAACGGGAAAGTGTGGCAACTCTGGCCCTGTGTTGCCTCAAGAAGGGAAAGGCTGGGGTACTTGAATTCCACTTGGCCGTAGTCATTCAGCTCCTGATTTTCTTCCAGTGGACTAGTCCATTTACATTACCTGTCTGGCCTCTGCAACCCTTTGAGTTTGTAATCCTGGTCTTCTCCTATGGGCATAAAGTGAAGAAGCACAATAACTTTATAAACTAATAGGAGTAGACAGTGCTTTCTGAGGGCTAATTTTTTTTTTTAATTTACTGTAGAAACAAGTGAATTAGATTGTCCTGAAGTTTCTTGTGGGCGTGACAAGTAGTTTATGATGGCTGGATCTGGAACAAACTTTAGTAGAATGGAATCCCCGAGGAAAGTAAGATTTAAAGTGGATTTATGACAATCAGCAGATGTCCTTAGGTATAGAAAGAGGGAAAGAGGCTTCAATATATTTCAGAGTTGGAGACTAAAGCAGTTTGGTTGTCACCCAGCCTCTCCTTTGGACATAAACTGAAGGTGAAGCTGAAACCATGTAACAAGAAGCATTGAGAGCCAACTTAAGGGGTTTTAATGCTGTGGGTCAGTTCATTTCAGTACAATAAATATTTATTGAGTGACTCTTACATTCCACATATTTTGCCAGGTGTGGAAAGTACAGAGATGAATAAGTTACAGTTAGCTTGTATCTAGTGGAAGAAACAGTCTATAACAAGTCATATGTACAATGTGAAAAGTAAGGGAACTAACTTGGGAACAACATAGCAATCATTGTTGATTTGAAGGCCCTGTGTAGCACTTTTCTCCACCATGAATAAGAAATTTGCCTCTGATCTTCCACTGATAGAAGGACAGAAAATTGACACCTTAGTAACAGATCAAAATATATAAGAAACACATGCATAATTCTGTATAATTTTCTGCCTCTGTACAAACTTGTATATATATACTCATAAAGTCTAAAATTCACTGGAAAGAGTTCAATTAACTAAAAATAATATGACTGCCCAGTGAAAAGATCAAAGTTGAGGGAGAATTTCATCCACACTTAATAAAGCTGAGATAGGGGAGCTAGATAGAATATGACTCTTTTTACCCAATCTTAGATAACCATAAATACTGGGCACCCCTTGGAACTATAGGAGACCATCTTAAAAGGGAGAGCCCACAGACCATGTCTGGTCACAAAGTTTATTTGCTATACAGTGCTTAATTTTTTTAAAATTGTTACTGTCATTTAAAAATTGGAAGTTTTGCCTAAAAATATAGATTTTTCAGCTTGTAAAAATGAGTTCTTACCATTACTAGATCTTCATTTCTGTAGGATGGTAACTGACTTGGGCTAAATAGTATATATTCCCCTTAGACATAGAACTCATGCTTCCAATTTGCCATGCTCACCACTCAGCCCACTTGTCTATTTTCATTACTCAACTGGTCCTGAAATATATCTGAATTTTCAGCACTTGTCTTAAAGAAAAGAGAGCAGTAAGCATTTGTGAAATGTCTTCATATACAACTTTACATTTGCCTGTTAAATCTTTTTAAATGAGCTTGTAATTTCATTATGCTGTAAACTTGTACCTTAGTCTTATGATTCCAACTTCTAGTCAGCCAATCCACAAATACTTATTACTGTCCACCATTTATTGTGCCCATAGAATTAAGCAGGGCCTGCTGCCCATATAGCTCCCAATTTTTTCTTCTTCTTTTTTTTCTAACTTAAATATGTAACTTTTTATTAAAACTTTAAAGTGAAACATTAATAAACATTACTATTAAAGGCAACACTTTGAAAGCAACCTAAATCTAAATGATCATTTATACCATTCTCACTATAAACATTTTCCAAACTCTTTCCAGCCTAATCTTACACAGCTTTGTCCGCTTTCTGAACGTTTACAGCTCAAGCGAAATAGGGAGATTCAGAGGTACAGACTTCCAATTACAAAATAAATGAGTCAAAGGGATGAAATGTACAGAATGAGGAATATAATCAATAGCTATGTGATATCTTTGTGATATGTGACAGATGGTAACTAGGCTTAAGGTGGTGATCATTTTGTAATGTATGGAAATGTCAAATCACTGTGTTGTACGCCAGAACTAATAAGATGCTGTAGGTCAATTATTCTTCAAAAATAGACAAACATACAGAAAAAGAGAAGGGAGTGGAGGGGAGGGGGAATTAGATGAAGGTCATCAAAAGGTACAAACTTCTAAGTTATAAGATAAATTGTTATTTAATACTAGGGGTGTAATGTACAACATAATTAATATAATTAACACTGCTGTGTGTTATATATGAAATTTGTTAAGAGAGTAACTCTTTTTTTTGTATCAGTGAGATGATGCCTATTCATTGAACTTATTGTGATAATCATTTCATGATGTATGTTAAGTCAAATCATTATGCTCTGTATTTTAAACATATGCAGTGATATATGCCAATTATATCTCAACAAAACTAGAAGGAAAAAGGAAGAAAAGGGAAGGGAAAGAAGAAGTTTACTTTTAGGCTTTGTCATAGGCATTTCAGCTTAGGGTCATTCTTGTGGCTTCTCTGTTTCCAAGCTCGCCTCTGGAGGAATTTCCCATAGATCACAGTTCCCTTTCCTTAGAGTTCCTTTCTCCCTTTGTTGCAGGAAATGGGATGTGAGAGGATGGTCATGTCCCAGGTTTCAGGCGAGTTCCTAGAATGGGCCACCAAGTGAGGCTCCTTGGCTTCACACAGGAAAGAATTCAAGAGTGAGGAAAGGTAAAGTCAAAGAGAGTTTATTTAGAGAGATAAACATTCCGTAGGCAGAATGCTGTTGTCTCAGTAGCAGCCCAGGATGATTAGTTTTTATGGGCTGGATAATTGCATAGCTAACAAGTGGGAAGTGTATTCTATTTGGGACAAAGGGCAGAGATTTCCAGGAATTGGGCCTCAGAACTGGCACAGTTACTGTGAATGTGTCCTTTAGCATATGCTAATATATTGCATATTAGCATATGCTAATTAGCCAAAGATGGAGAAGCTGTATACAGTCAGCAAAAACAAGACCGGGAGCTGACTGTGGCCCAGATCCTTATTGCAAAGTTCAGACTTAAATTGAAGAAAGTAGGGAAAACCACTAGACTGTTCAAGTATGACCTAAATTAAATCCCTTACAGTTATACAGTAGAAGTGAGAAATAGATCAAGGGATTATTCTGACAGACAGAGTGCCTGAAGAACTATGGACAGAGGTTCGTGATATTGTACAGGAGGCAGTGATCAAGACCATCCCCAAGAAAAAGAAATGCAAAAAGGCACAGTGGTTGTCTGAGGAGGCCTTACGCATAACTGAGAAAAGAAGAGAAGCTAAAGGCAAAAAAGAAAAGGAAAGATATAGCCATTTGAATGCAAAGATCCAAAGAATAGCAAGGACAGATAAGAAAGCCTTCCTCAGTGATCAGTGCAGAGAAACAGAGGAAAACAATAGAATGGGAAAGACATTTCTTCAAGCAAATTAGATACACCAAGGGAACATTTTGTGCAGAGATGGACCCAGATAAGCACGATGGTGTGATCCCTCACCTAGAGCCAGACATCCTGGAATGTGAAGTCAAGTGGGCCTTAGGAAGCATCACTATGAACAAAGCTAGTGGAGGTGATGGAATTCCAGTTGAGCTATTTCAAATTCTAAAAGATGATGCTGTGAAAGTGCTTCATCCAATATACCAGCAAATATGGAAAACTCAGCAGTGGCCACAGGACTGGAAAGGGTCAGTCTTCACTCCAATCCCAAAGAAAAGGCAATGCCAAAGAATGCTCAAACTACCGCACAATTGCACTCATCTCACACGCTAGCAAAGTAATGCTCAAAATTCTCCAAGCCAGGCTTCAACAGTATGTGAACCGTGAACTTCCAGGTGTTCAAGCTCGTTTTAGAAAAGGCAGAGAAACCAGAGATCAAATTGCCAGCATCTGTTGTATCATCAAAAAAGCAAGAGAGTTCCAGAGAAACTTCTGCTTTATTGATTACACCAAAGCCTTTGACTGTGTTCAGTTCAGTTCAGTCACTCAGTCATGTCTGACTCTTTGCAACCCCGTGGACTGCAGCACACCAGGCTTCCTTGTCCATCACCAACACCTGGAGCTTACTCAAACTCATGTCCATCGAGTTGGTGATGCCATCCAACCATCTCATCCTCTGTCGTCCCCTTCGCCTCCTGCCTTCAGTCTTTCCCAGCGTCAGGAAGGTCTTTTCCAATGAGTCAGTTCTTCACATCAGGTGGCCAAAGTATTGGAGTTTCAGCTTCAACATCAGTCCTTCCAATGAATAGTCAGGACTGATTTCCTTTAAGATTGACTGGTCAGATCTCCTTGCACTCCAAGGGACTGTCAAGAGTCTTCTCCAACACCACAGTTCAAAAGCATCAATTCTTCAGCACTCAGCTTTCTTTATAGTCCAGCTTTCACATCCATACAAGACTACCGGAAACACCATAGCCTTGACTAGACGGACCTTTGTTAGCAACGCAATGTCTGCTTTTTAACATGCTGTCTAGGTTGGTCACAGCTTTTCTTCCAAGGAGCAAGGGTCTTTTAATTTCATGGCTGCAGTCACCATCTGCAGTGATTTTGGAGCCCCCAAAAACAAAGTCTCTCACTTGTTCCATTATTTCCCCATCGATTTGCCATGAAGTGATGGGTCCGGATGCCGTGATTTTCCTTTTCTGAATGTTGAGTCTTAAGCCAACTTTTTCACTCTCTTCTTTCACTTTCATCAAGAGGCTATTTAGTTATTGTTTGCTTTCTGCCATAATAAGGGTGATGTTATCTGCATATCTGAGGTTATGGATATTTCTCCCAGAAATCTTGATTCCAGCTTGTGCTTCATCTAGCCCAGCATTTCACATGATGTACTCTGCATATAAGTTAAATAAGCAGAGTGAAAATATGCAGCCTTGATGTACTCCTTTTCCTATTTGGAACCAGTCTGTTGTGCCATGTCCATGTTGCTTCCTGATCTGCATACAGATTTCTCAAGAGGCAGGTCAGGTGGTCTGGTATGCCCATCACTTGAAGAATTTTCCACAGTTTGTTGTGATCCACACAATCAAAGGCTTTGGCATAGTCAATAAAGCAGAAGTAAATGTTTTTCTGGAACTCTCTTACTTCTTTGGATATGAGAGCTAGACTATAAGGCTGAGCACTGAAGAATTGATCCTTTTGAACTGTGGTGTTGGAGAAGACTCTTGAGAGTCCCTTGGACTGCAAGGAGATCCAACCAGTCCATCCTAAAGGAAATCAGTCCTGAATATTCATTGGAAGGACTGATGCTGAAGCTGAAACTCCAATACCTTGGCCACCTGATGCGAAGAACTGACTCATTGGAAAAGACCCTGATGCTGGGAAAGATTGAAGGCAGGAGGAGAAGGGGACGACAGAGGATGAGATGGTTGGATGGCATCACCGACTCAATGGACATGAGTTTGAATAAGCTCCAGGTTTTGGTGGTGGACAGGGAGGCCTGGCGTGCTGCAGTCCATGGGGTCACAAAGAGCCGGAAGCAACTGAGGGACTGAAATGAAATGAACCGGATGTATTACAATGAGTGTATAATGAGGCTCAAGGTGTACTGGGAGTTGAATCTTCTGCCGTCTTGGGCCCAGTTGTTTCCATCAGTTTTTGTTGGATCCTCAATGGCTGTGTCATTCTTTGAATGGTGGTGTACTTCCCTCTTCCCTCCCGTCTCACCTTTATCAAAGCCAGAGAAATGGGAAATGAGTTGCATAAGTAAAGCAATTAGGTCTTCCTTTTCTTTTAGGACAGTCTTACTTTTAACTTGTTGGCCCCATTTTCAGACCATTTATACCAATATTTGGTTCAGTAAATATAGCTTTCACAAGCATGTCACTTCTATGCCATAAGTAAAACTGTCACACATATGAAAACATCTAGTCTCTCTTAAGTTATAGTAGATTTAGCCCCCTGAAGGGAATAGAAATGGGAATAGTCTATAATGAATTCTTCACTTAAGTTGCATCAGTGTTTAATGAACATATAAATTTTGCTGCACCACTTAACGTCTTTCATCAACAGTTCACGAAAGTTTATTTCACAGACTATTCCCAAAATACAGTCCTTATACAGGATATTTTCAAGAAAAATGAATAATATTTTAAGCAAACATGTGAGATAATTTTCATGGCATGGGTAATTGAAGGGGAAAGTAAGAGATACTTTGGTTATACCTTCTGTTATCAGTTATACTTTCTGTTACCCGAAAATTGGTGTTTGCCTCTTGGTAGATGTCAAAAGATGCAGCCAAACCAAAGCGCAGGAAGATTTATTATTTCTTGCAGCAAGTAAGAACAGAGAATCTTTCCCAAAGCAGTGTCTACTCAGCAGCAAGAACTGGGGAATTTTAAACCTAAAGGCAATGGCACCCCACTCCAGTACTCTTGCCTGGAAAATCCCATGGACCCAGGAGCCTGGTAGGCTGCAGTCCATGGGGTCGCTAAGAGTCGGACACAACTGAGCAACTTCACTTTCACTTTTCACTTTCATGCATTGGAGAAGGAAATGGCAACCCACTCCGCTGTTCTTGCCTGGAGAATCACAGGGGCGGCAGAGCCTGGTGGGCTGCCCTCTATTGGATCACACAGAGTTGGACACGACTGAAGCAGCTTAGCAGCTTAGCAGCAAACCTAAAGGCACATGCATGTTGTGAAGGGGTTTAAGCAGAGGAAAATTTCAGCATAGACCTGGGGGCAAAGATCAGCAGAATCCAAGCTTTAGTTGATTGAGATCAAGAGGGTCAGTATCTTCATTCCATCCTTTACATGGGTGGGAGCCTTTGAGTTCCTACAAACCTCAAAGATATATTATGTGTTTTCCTTGAGGGAGGACTAGAACTCTGCCTTATCACTGCACTACTGTTTGACAAACTGTTCTGTGTTCCCTTGAGATCATGGATTACTGAGACCTGTTCAAGGGCAAGCACTGGGCTTAGATCACAAAATAGCGGAGGCTACAGTGGCTCCTCTTATGTCAAGAAAGCCATTCATTCCTGGTTGTCTTTCTCTGGGGACCCCCTAACCTATCTGCTTTACATCTCTATCTGTGGTAGAAGAATCACATCTCCCTCCCACATCTCCCCTAATACCACGGACTGCAGCAGAATCCCAAGCCATGTCCGTCATTGATCAGACTCTTAAGGGCAGTTGTCAGATTCTTCTGAGACTTGGTGTGAGATGTGAAGCTTGATAACCACTTAATCGTGATTGCTGTGTCTGATGATCTCTGTGGCTTTAGCTTCATGTTTCTTTATGTAAGTGATTCTTACTTGCCTAAAACCTTCTACTGATGAGCTTGACAATAAAAGCCCAAGTAAAAGCTAACTGCCCTTTGTCCCTTAAATGATAATATCATCCTGGCCAAAATTGAAAAGAGGGTCAACTGTTCTTCATTGAAAACATGTATTTTTAGAAGGGGTCTGTGGTGTGTGTGTGTTTGTGTGTAAACATGTATTTTTAGAAGGTGTGTGTGTGTGTGTGTGTGTGTGTGTGTGTGTATTTTGTTTCAAATAAGCTTTAACTTATTGGAGGGAGGGCCTCGATCCAGGAGAATACCAAGCAGAACGAGAAGAGTTTCTGCAGATGGTCTAAAAGTGACCGGCAGGCTAAGACATCAGAAGAAAATGGCAGAGTTCAGGATGACCGTCAGCAAGGAGACCCCGTGTTATTGGTGTATGCCAAGCATTCCTCTGGAGTCTGTCGGTTTGGAAGGAGGAAGACTTCAGCATCCACCATCCATTCAGTTCATTTTCACTGCTGTCTGGAGAATCTGCTGTGTTCCAGACACCGTGCTGGTTAATAAGCTGTCCCTGACCTCAAGGTGCTCCTGCGGGAGGCAGAAGACAGAGGCCTTCTATACAGTGTGGTATAGCTGCTCATAAGAAATGGATTTGAGATCATGCTCATCAAACCACTGTTGTTAAAAGGTCCACCTAGATGGGTCATTAAATCAGACTCTAGCAGCTGTAGCAAAGCAGGCTTTCTGAGATGCGGCTGACTCAGAGACATTGTTCAGAGAGCTCTAGGCAATGATGATGTTCTCATCTTTAGATTAAGTTTTATCATTGCTGAGAATAAATTTTGCTCAGAAAATTTTGTTCTCAGAAGTCAGGAGAGCCTGGTATTTGTAAACAGGTGTCTTGTAAACAGGCATCTCAAATGCAAGTGTGTAGATTTTAAACTTGCATCTTAAATGCAAGTAGGTAGATTACTAGTGTGAATTCCCAATCCGAGGGGAGGGGTAGCAAAAGTTGAACTGTTTTTTCAAATCTGGCCACACCTTACCCAGCACTGTGCTGGGTCACCTGCATCTGTGCCCCCTGTTGAGGTACCAAGGGCAAAGGAAGTATGCTGCCCCTGCTCCTGCCTTATATGGCCTGTACCAGCAGTAAGCTTCTGTACCCTTGGTCGTTTAACTATGGCATTAATCCAGTTCGTATGTGTGGGTGGATGTATGTGGTCTCTTTCTCCTAACTTTTGCTAACTCTGAAATGATACAGTGCTGTAATTGAAATACGTTCAAGGTCAGTGTTGGCAAGGAGGGAGTAGTTAAGTGGGGAGGTAGGACAGGGCTCAGGAGTTACCTTTACCAATGGAGTGACAAGTCTTAAAGGACGAATAGGCCTGCAGCAGGTGCAAGACACCAGGCCCAGTGCCATAAAATAATGTCTGTGTTAGGGGTTGAGTTGTATATGCTCCCCAAACTCATATGTTGAAGTCCTAACCCCCAGTACTTCAGAAGGCTGCCTTATTTGAAGATACGGTGATGTCACAGAGGTAATCACGTTAAGGCGACTCAGTGGTAAAGTGGTAAAGAATCTGCTGCCAATGCAGGAGACATGAGTTTGAGCCCCGAGTCAGGAAGATCCCTTGGAGAAGGAAATAGCATCCACTCCTGTATTCTTGCCTGTGGGAAGTCCCATGGACAGAGGAGCCTGGCGGGCTATCGTCCATGGGGTCCCAAAAGAGTTGGATACGGCTTAGCAACTAAAACAACAGTCAAGTTAAAGGGCCATCATTAAGTGGACCTAACCGGTGGGATCAATGTCCTTATATTTAGGGGAAATTTGAACACAGAAACACAGATGGAGAGAAGACAAAGACGATGACTGTGTATACGCCAAGGAGGCAGGGCTGCGACAACGCCTTCCTCACAGCCTCGGAAGGCGCCAGCCCTGCCCACACCTTGATCTCAGGCTTCTGGCCCTTAAAACTACGAGGCAACAAGTTTCTGTTATTTAAGCCACACAGTATGTGGCACTTTATGACAGCAGCGCTAGAAAGCTAGTGTGTTCAGAAAAGGAAATTTCTTGTTTTCTCTACTAATTGTAATGTCCTGGGGAAGAAAGGCAAAAGCACCCAACCACAGAAGCCCACAGAAGTCTCCTCTCCCCCGTCATTCATTTGGGTCTGCATCTCAGTGTCCAGGCCACCTGGACACTCCCCTGGTACCTCACGTTCTTCAGGAGTTTTCATAATTCCTTGTCTTGTTTTTGGCTTCTCCTCTCCCAGACCCAGTTGCATCTCCCTGCTACTGATGGGAGTCGTTACAAGCCTCTTGTTAGCGGTTTCATGTTTGCCGCATTATGTTCTCCTCTGTGACTTACTAACATGGCCTGTGTGTGTCAGAAGCTAGTGTTCTTCTTCGTCAAGAACATCCCATGGGATAATATATAGTCCCAGCCACTGTGTCCGATGGCTTCTGTCACCTCCTTTATTCTTCCTGACAGTTCCACATTTAACCTTGACACTTACTTCTGAGAAAGAAGTTAAAAAAGAGAAAAATAGAATTGTTGAGATTGACAAGAAGTCACATGACTACTGCTGCTCCACTGTATGGGCCGTAGTCTCTGGGCCTGCTCCAAGGGCTTGGGTGGGTGTGGTACCTGCTAGGTCACTGGACAGATCCTTAGAGGGCAGGACTGGCCCCAGACTGCAGCTGAGCAGAGCTGGATCTGAGTCACAAGTCCGCTATAGGGTCCATAGCTGGCACCAAGGTCTGCATGCATGCCAGCCTCTGGGGGCACAGATGGGCGTGTCTCTCTCCTGGTTCCTAGGTAGGCAGGGCTGCTCTTGGATCACTACTGAGAGGAACTGGATTCAAGTTACAGGGCTGCTTCAAGATCCAAAGTTGGACAGAGTTTGGTGGGCCTGCCTCTGGAAACACAAATGGGCTTACTTCTTGTTGAGTCCCTAGGGTAGCTATAACTATTCATAGGCCATTGCTAAGAGGTATTGGAACCAAGTTACAGGGCTACTGTGTTATTCACATTTGGACTGAGGCTGGTGGGCCTGCTTCCAGTCCACAAGTGTGCCTCTTGGCAGGTCCCTGGGCAATAGGACTGCTCTCAGACCAAGGCTGGGAGGAACTGCAACTGCATCTTGACCTGTCCTAGGGTCCACAGCCAAGGCCAAGATCAGCCAGGTTATTTGGGGCACAGGTGGGCTTGACCCCTCCTGGGTCCCTTGGCAGATAGTGCTGGTGGCAGGACCAATGCCAAACAGGATTGTAGCTGAGTCTACAAGGGAACAGAGCTATTTCCAGGTCCTGTTGCCAGGACCAAGGTTGGCAAGGCTGCCAACAGCTTTCTCATGTCAGTCCTCGTCAGCTGTGGGCTCCAGTGAGGTTTTACAAGCTCCCACCTAGACCCCAAAGCTCCCACAAAGTCATTTTGTCCATGGATGGCTGCCAGACTATTGTTTCTGTGGAGGTATATGAATAGCAGACCTCTTATTCTACCATCTCACTGACATCACCTACAAGATGGTGAGTCTTCTCCTTCAGCCTGTAGATATACAATCGTGACTTAAAGTAACTACTTCTGATGTTGTTTTTAAAGTCATCATTAGTATGCTTTTTTCCCAGTGTCCTTTGCATTGTGCATATCCTCAGGAATAATGACTAAGTCTGTTAAATTTTTTGCCTCCTTTTAAAGTGTACTTTGTCTCATGACCTCTCTAAGCCTCTGAAATAGCACTGATAGCTAGTGTTTCTTCTCTAAACAATATTCTGTTGTTCAAATAAACAACTGAAAGTTGAACATATTTCAAAAAACATATTGCACTAACATACTGTTTAAAAATTGAACATATTTCTACTTTCTGTAATGCTGGACCAAGTCACTCAGCTGATTCTTTCAACATTTCACTATCCAGGGCAAGGTACATAGCCAAGCCTGAAAACCATAACCTAAGGAACCAGGTGTTCCCAAAAGCAGAGCATCAGATTCTTTTGAACAGAAATAAAATCTAGTGACTCTGAACTATTAGTGCCCCTAATGACTTGGAAAAATAAACGAATATTCTCTCAGGATGATAATCTCACCTTAGAGCTCAAATAATTCTACCAAAAATGTCCAGCAAAGATAACTAGGTACATAAGGAGACAAGACGTAATGAGTGGTAGCCAGAAGACATAACAGACAGTAGAAACAAATTATCAGAAACAAACTGCAGAAGACCTCTATACTGTGTTTAAGGAGGTGAAAGCCAAGCGTAGATTTCAGCAGGGCACTATTATAACCTATAAACAGTGAAATAAATTTGAAAATGAACCACACAGAAATTCTAGAGTTGGGAAATATAGAAATACCAAAAAATACCAAAGTACAGAAATACCAAAATACAGAAAAATCCAAATTAATAAATCGGTGCATGGTTTTAACATCAGATTAGACACAGCTGAAGAGTGAATTATCAAAATGAAAGAAAAAATAGAAGTAATCAAAATGCAACATGGAAAAACAAAAGGATAGAAAATATGAGGAGAATGGTAAGCTACAGAGAGCATAAACTCCCAGAAAAAAATGATAGAGAAGAAAGTAGAGCTGATATTTGCAAAGGTAGTTTTATCTGAAGTTTTATCAGAGCTTAAGAAAACTACCACACAATTCAAGAAGTCTGAATATATTTAAAATAAGCATTTAAAATCCTTACCTAGACGCATTATAATTAAACTATAAAAAACTTTAAAAGCAGCTGGAGAAAGGAAGCAGAGTTCTTTCAAAGTATGATAAACTGACAGTAAACTTCTCATTCAACATGAAAGCCACAAGAAAGTACAGTGATATCCTAAATGTACTAAAGGAGAGTGACTGCCCACCAGGGGAAAAAAGATATCTTTCATAATTAAAGGTGAAATAAACTGCTGCTGCTGCTAAGTCGTGTCCGACTCTGTGCGACCCCAAAGACAGCAGCCCACCAGGCTCCCCCGTCCCTGGGATTCTCCAGGCAAGAACACTGGAGTGGGTTGCCATTTCCTTCTCCAATGCACGAAAGTGAAAAATGAAAGTGAAGTCGCTCAGTTGTGCCCGACTCTTAGCGACCCCATGGACCGCAGCCTGCCAGGTTCCTCCATCCGTGGGATTTTCCAGGCAAGAGTACTGGAGTTGGGTGCCATTGCCTTCTCCGGGTGAAATAAAAGACATTTTAAAATCAATTAAGTCTGAGTTCACTGCCAGCAGATTCATGCTAAAAAGAATTTCTAAATAGAAAACAAATGTATGGTTACCAAAGGGAAAGAAGAAGGATAAACTAGGAGTATGGGATTAACAGATACACATTACTGTATATAAAATAGATATTTGTCATCCAGTCACTAAGTTGTGTCTCTTTGCAACCCCATGGACAGCAGTACACCAGGCTTCCCTGTCCTTCACGGTTTCCCGAAGCTTGCTGAAACTCATGTCCATTGAGTCAACGATCCCATCCAACTATCTCATCTTCTGTCACTCCCTCTCCTGATTGTTATACAGATGTAGCAATAAGAATTTACTGTTAGCACAGAGAACTATATTTAATATCTTATAATAACCTATAATGGAAAAGAATCTAAAAAACTGTGTGTATATATATGTATAACTGAATTACTTTGCTGTACACCTGAAACTAACATAATATTGTAAGTTAACTATATATTTTTTAAAAGAATTTCTTAAAAGTGTTTTAAAAATGTAAGAGATGGAAATCAAAGAATGTAATAATTATGTGGATAAAGCTAAATGAATGTTGACCAGATCACAATAATGTCTTATATATAAATGTATACAAATATTTACATATATATCATGGTATGAAACATTACCCCAAAAAGCATATAATTCAGGAAAAGTGAATGGTTTTAAGATGTTCTAAACTCTCTACAGGCTTCCCTGGTGGCTCAGTGGTAGGGAATCCACCTGCCAATGCAGGAGATACGAGTTCAATCCCTGGGTCAGGAAGATCCTCTGGAAAAGGAAATGGCAACCCACTCCAGTGTTTTCCTAGGAAATCCCATGGAGAGCAGCCTAGAAGGCTACAGTCCCTGCGGTCATAAAAGTGACAGACACGACTTAGCAACTAAACAACAACAAACCCTGTACATTGTCTGGGAAGAGGATACAGTTATCGATTTACGAAGATTCTCTGATAAGCAAAGGTGGAGTATAGCCTAATTGTGGAAGATAAATTGAAAGGCTCCCAGAAGATAGCATAAAATCGTATGTTGCTTATGACTACTTATGAGATGGAAAAATGTTTCTTAAATAGGACACAAAAAGCCCTGATTTCCAAGGAAAGGATTGGTCAATTGATTACATTAAAACTAGAGACTGTTTGTCTAAATACTATAGAAAGAGTAAAAAGGCACAGTACAGAGTAGGAAAAGATATTTGCAACACATATAGCTAACAAAAAACTCACATACATATTACAAATCAGTAAGAGAAAGGCTCATCACCCAGTATAAGATTGAGCAAGAGATTTAAACAAACTGTGTCCAAGAGAGAGAATCTAAATTGCCTTAAACATGTGATGATGTGCTCAATCTCAGCCATCAGAGAAATGCATATTAAAACCACAATGTGAGGCAGTTACACATCCAGTGTAATGATTTATTTGGTTTTTGTTTTTTCTTTTGGCCGTGCCACAAGGCATGTGGGATCCTGGTTCCCCAACCAGGGACAAACCCATGCACCCAGCAGTGGAAGTGCAGAATCTTAACCACTGAACTGCCAAGGAAGTTCCATCAACATAATGGTTTAATTTTTTTAAACTGACAGTACCAATTGTTGAGGATGTGGAGTAATAGGAATTCTCCTCCTGTGTTGGTGGGAATACAAATGAGAATAATAACTTTGCAAAACAGTCTGCAATACCCAATAAGCCGCAAGTCTGCTCAAGTATATGTGGCCCAACAAAAATGTGTTCATAGCAATATTATTCATAGTGGCCCCAAATCAGAAATAAGTCATCTATCAACAGTAAAAGGGATGAATTATAATGTATTCTTACAATGAATATTCAGCAGTGAAATAGTATACTCAGAAGAAATGAATAAATCTTACTATATAAAGCTGAGCAAAAGAAGCAAAACAAAAATCCTACATACTGTAGTACTTAGTTACTACCTTTGGGGAGGAGAAAAGCATGTGTAGTGATTGGGAGAAGCAGAGGGTACTCATAATGTACTAGATTTCTTTATCTGAGTGGTAATCACATAAACGTGTTCAGTCGGTGATAATTCATAAAGCCATACTTATTGTTTATGCATTTTTCTGTGTGTAATTTCAGTTAAACTGAAGGTTCTTTAAAACAAAATTTAATTGAGAGAGTACCCGATGATACATGAGATTTACAAGAACTCATATATGAATGATGTCCTCCTTAGGATAATTTGGAATAAAGCCTCTCCTTATATTTGTGACATGAGGTATTATTTACCTGTCTCTCTCCCCTGTTATTGTTCATCTGCTAAGTTGTGTCCGACTCTTTGAGACCCCATGAACTGCAGCACACCAGGCTTCCCAGTCCTTCACCTTCTCCCCAAGCTTGCTCAAACTCATGTCCATTGAGTTGGTGATGCCATCCAACCATCTCATCCTGTCGCCCCCTTCTCCCCTTGCCCTCAGTCTTGCCCAGCATCAGGGTCTTCAGTAAGTCGGCTCTTTGCATCAGCTGGCCAAAGTGTTGGAGTTTGAGCATCAGCCCTTTCAATGAATAATCAGTGTTGATTTCCTTTAGGATTGACTGGTTTGATCTCCTTGCTGTTCCCCCAGTGGACTCTGAACTTTGGACGGGAGGGCCTGTGCCCCCATTTCTGACTGACAGAGTGGTTTCTCACTGAGTGTGGGATTCATGAAATAAGGTACTCACTGGAGAGATGTACTCCTGTTCCCAGGTTAAGAAAACGACTGAGGCCACCCTGCAGACAATACAGGATATGGTCACTATCGAGGACTACGATGTTTCTGAATGCTTCCAGCACAGTCGCTCCACAGAGTCTGTGAAGTCCACGGTCTCTGAAACCTATCTGAGTAAGCCCAGCATCGCCAAGAGAAGAGCCAACCAGCAGGAGACCGAGCAGTTCTACTTCATGGTACGCCTGCCGCTTGCCCAGCCTCTTTGGGGCTCCAATCTGGGGTCCCCCAGCTCTGCTTTTGGAATTGTATCAGAATCATCTAGGGTTCTTTATTAAGACCAGAGTTCCCAATTCAGCAATTCTAGGATACGGTTTAGGAAATAGTGCTGATATGCAGACAAAGTTAAAAAGGGCAGCTCTAAAACAGAACTTTTAAACAATCTCATGAACATACATGTCACCACGAGAGCTTGTTAAAATGCAGGTTCTGATGCCAGTAGTCCTGGCGTGGGGGTCACTGAGAGTTCACACCTCTAATAGGCTGATGCCACTGGTCTGCATCAGAAGCATACTTTGCATAGCAAGATTCTAGGATCTAGAAGGTAAGAATGGCTGGATTTTTAGATATCCTGTGGGAAGTTCCTTGACATCACATAGTTTCTTTTAAAGTTAAAAATGTATTTTTCCTTTTGCAGAAACTCAGAGAATATTTGGAGGGTAGTAATCTCATCACAAAACTTCAAGCCAAGCATGACTTGTTGCAGAGGACGCTTGGAGAAGGTCAGTTATCTGACGGAGTTGGGGAGATGACCTGGATTATATCTTGTGTTGTGTATGTGTTCCATGAAGAATATGAACCGTGAATTTGTGCTGGAAGAAGCAGAGAACAGCATATGTTTAGATTTGGCTTTATCTGTGTAAGAATCAAATTTTCCCTGGAACTATTTCCTTTTATCCTTTTTTCTTTTAGAGGCTGTGCCATACTTCCCAGGTGGCTCAGTGGTTCTGCCTGCCAAGCAGGAGACGTGGGTTCAATCCCTGGGTTGTAAAGATCCCCTGGAGAAGGAAAAGGCAACCCGCTCCAGTATTCTTGCCTGGAAAATCCCATTGACAGAGGAGCCTGGCGGGTCAGAGTCTGTGTGGTCGCAGAAGACTCAGACATGGCTGAGTGACTAAACACCAACACGCAATTTATGGGATTTAGCTCCCCAGTCAGGGACAGAACCCAGGCTCCCATCAGTAAGGGGGGCAGAGTGCTAACCACTGGGCAACCAGGGGATTCTCTGAAATTATTTTCCCTATAAACTTTATGCTGACTTGGAGGCAAAACAGTGAAATCTAGGGCTGCAAAGCCAACACAGAGCTGCAAAGAAGGGTCTTCAGAGCCCCAGTGCTTCTAGGAGTACAGAAGTATAAGGAACTGCGCCTGTTCCCACCTGCTGACAGCCCCCCTCTTCTGCCCCAGTCACTTCTTCCTGTCCTTGGTGTACTTCCCCACCCTTCCAGTCCCACCCCTTTTGTTTAAATGGGCTGGTATTTGTTGTCTCATCTATTGCCTTTTTGGACTCTAGAAACCAGTTAAACCAGTTTGGGTGCCTTCTCCCCCTCTACTCCCCCCACCCCCAGTAAGATTGGTCTTAGTTGAGAAATAGTTTCATTCTATTACTGTATCTAGTAAAAATAAAAACAACAATAGCAACCACTTATAGAAAGCTCTCTGTGTGCCAGGCATTGTTCTGAGCTATATATTTAACTGAGGACTATTTCCCCCTTTTTCACAGATGGGAAAACTGAGGAGAGAGAAAGGATTACAAGCAAAGGGATAGTGTTAGTATAGATGTTTTTCTCTTTTCATCTTTGTGAAATTTAAAAAAGGGAGAAAAAACCCACCAGGTCCCTGTCCTAAGTACCTCAGTACCAGTCGGTAACACAGTTAATTCTTATTTTTCACACTAGATCTTGCTGGAAGTTATAAAAAGTGAAAGACAATACAGATGGGAGAGGGAAATCAGGGAGCAAGTTGTGTGAACAACTCAGGCTGAAAAGAGTTGACCTAAACTCTTGCCTCCTACAGTTTTAGAACTTTCCTGCCCAGAAAACAAGGTGTTTCTATCACCTTATCTCCTGGTCTCCTCCAAAGGACTCATTATCCTCAGGGAATGTCCACATGTAGAAAGGTTATCGTAACCTGAAATACCATGAATTGCAGTTAGAATGCCAGACTCTAAGATAAAAGGCCAATTTTACTTAGGAAAAAAAAAAATAACAAAGTACTAAAAAGTGTCTTAAAAAATTATTGTTACTAAGTCATGTCTGATTCTGCAACCCAATGGACTGCATGCAGCAAGCCAGGCTTCCCTGTCCTTTCAATATCTCCCAGAGTTTGCTCAAACTCATGTCCATTGAATCGGTGATGCCATCCAACCATTTCACCCTCTGTCATCCCCCTCTCCTCCTGCCCTCAATCTTTCCCAGCATCAGGGGCTTTTCCAGTGAATCAGCTCTTCACATCAGGTGACCAAAAAATCAAGTAACTAAATATAGTGTGTAGATATTCATTCAATTATGAATCAAAAATCATAATCATGATTCAAAAGTTATAAAAGATGCTTTAGTGATAATTGGGGAAATTTAAATACAGACTATATTATATGACATTATTGAATGAATTTTTCATTTCCCTAGATATGATAAATTTATGAAGGAGAATATTCTTATTATTAAGAAATGCTTGCTAAGTGTCCTAATTCTGCAACTTACTTTCAGATGGTTCAGGAAAAAAGACATATGTAAGAATGAGGGAGAGAGAAGGAAATAAAGTCATTATTGTAAAATTTTATCAGTTGGGAAATCTATGTGAAGGTATAAGAATGTTCCCTGTACCAGTCTTTCAGTTTTTCTGTAACAGAAGTTTGAGCCTTAAAAAGAAAAAGCCCTTTTTTTCTTTGAATAATTGTCTTACCTCAGCTATTATGTCTTTTTCTTGTTTTTCTCCTCATAATATGTGAAGTCTTTTTCTTTTTCTCCATTTTTCACAAATGCCTTATATTTCAGTGATGCCTCAAGGTCATTGCCCATCCCAAAGCATAAATTATCTTAAGTGCAGCTGAATACTTACAGGACTGGAGACACCACTTAAGAAATTGTGAGTTGGAGGGAATGAAGTAGTGGGTGAATTCATTCTTGGAGCCGCAGGCAGACATGTGTTAGTACTCTGATCACATTCTGAAACCTTTATGGTACTCATTCTGCGTAGATTCCCTTCTGTCTCCTGGAGAGGAAGCCCCCACTGGTTGATATGATGTTATATGCCATTATTAGCTAAGGTTATATTTTAGCCAGATTCTGTCTTTAGCTGCTGAATTGTATAAAACTATATCATACCTGGTGAACTCTGTGCCAGGATTTCTCTTGTAATTTCTTTCAGTGGTTTCCAGTGTCCTGTTGACACAAGCTATGTTCAGGTATTCCAGATGTTCACTGAATTGGATTTTTTTCTGCACAAAAAACTGGATTGTTCTCATCCAGGGCCAGCAGACACACTGGCTGCAGACCTCTCTGCTCCCCAGCCCTTGGTCACAGCCTGGGCTTGATGGTAGCAGCTTTGCCCAGCGAAAGACCGAGCGTGGAGGACATGCCCCATCTTTCAGCTCTTGTGAGCCCTTCAGCTTTCCACACAAGCCCTGTTCACATTAATGGGTTTATACCAAGGCGTGACCAGGAAAGTTAATGGTGCCTGTCCCACAGTGAGATTATCCAGTGGCGAGCCCTTAAGAAGGGCTCCAACTCTGGGGTTGGCTAACTGATAGTAGATCAGAATTAAACAGTGCGTTTGGGGTCAGTCTTGACTTTTTATATAGAAACCACATCTCTGAGTTATACTAGGCTCATTGCTGCAAAAACTGCCTTCATAGTAAAACAAATAGAGCCTAACTTGGGGATTTAGCAGTTGATCGTACACAGCTGAAACTGTAACTACGGACATGTGTTTGGCCTGTCTTACTGCTCGCTTTTGGCAGGCTACCAGTGGCCCAGTAAGTCCTTTGATTTACAGCATTGCAGAGCAGTTAGATTGGGCCCTTAAAGTGGCACTGCCAAATATCAGAATTCCAAATCTTTGAAAACAACTGAAATAGAGAAAAAACACACGATGAGTTAAGGCCAAAGGTGTCATCATCGTCTTCTTCATCCTTTAGCAACACCATTATATCATTTTGTGATGTCTTTGTTTTTAAATAGGAGATGTTAAATCAAGCATGGAAAATGAGCTATATGTCTGTAAAACTGAAGCACAGAAATTTTGTTCTTTTTTAGTAATGAGCCTTGGTGTTCACATGACTTCTTTGAGTGCAGCATTTGGAGTTAACGGGTTGTAAAAATCAGTGTAATTTTTGCTAAACATAGATAATCTAACACTGAAAACTGAGTTCCATGTTATATTGTTTTTAGCTCTGGACATAGGGATTAAATAGACTATCATCACTCACTCCTTTGTCTTTGAGTCAAAGTACAAATATACTTTCAAAAGAAAAGCTGATTGTGAATAATTATTTTTTTTAGAAAAGTACTGCAGTAGTTGGTATTTTTAAGGAAGATAAAGGGCTGGAAAGTAACGCCACAAGTCCTTATCAATCATTCATTAGGGACAAAATCCAGGATGCCTCCATTCAGTGTGAGCTGCATGCATTTTCAATATTTTATCTAGTTTGGGGACTCAGATTGCCACCAAATTATATTTTGGTTTTCACTTTTACTCTGTGGACATAAAATACATTTGGCCTTGAAAAATAATTCACTTCCTAATTCTCAAGTAAATTTTAAAAGTAGTCAAAGTAGCTGTTTGTACCAAGAGCAAGATAATCCTGGGTCATTTTATTTTTCCTCCAAATGGCTTGTATTGGGGTAGAAGGAATTGTCTGTTGTTTTTAATAATTAAGTAGCCTTCCAAAGAAAGTGATTGAAATCTAATCCTCAGACCACTGGAAGCTTTCACATTTCTCTGGGAAGCAGATTTCTTCTAAGCTTATGTGTTATTGATCTATTAATGATGATACTGATTAAAAAATAAAACCTCATTCATCAGTTAGGACACACTGAGTACTATTAGCAGAAAAAAACAATGGATGTGGTGGTGGTGCTTATACTATGAATGATAGTTCTCACAAAGCTTGCTCTTGATTCATTAATCAAAATGTATCTTTTATAGGTTTTTAATTTTTTATCAAATACTATTAACCATGGATGGATGGAGCAAAATGATTTTAAGCCATTTTATATCTGATCATTTTCTAAATCTAGAGACTATTCAATTAGGATATTTTAACAAAAATAGTAAAATTTCAACATTGTAAAGCGTTTAGTTTCTAAGGAATTATCATTCAGTTCAGTTCAGTCACTCAGGCGTGTCCGACTCCTTGCGACCCCATGAATCGCAGCACACCACGCCTCGCTGTCCATCACCAACTCCTAGAGTTCACTCAGACTCACATCCATCGAGTCGGTGATGCCATCTAGCCATCTCATCCTCTGTCATCCCCTTTTCCTCCTGCCCCCAATCCCTCCCAGCATCAGAGTCTTTTCCAATGAGTCAACTCTTCGCATGAGGTGGCCAAAGTACTGGAGCTTCAGCTTTAGTATCATTCCTTCCAAAGAAATCCCAGGGCTGATCTCCTTCAGAATGGACTGGTTGGAGCTCCTTGCAGTCCAAGGGACTCTCAAGAGTCTTCTCCAACACCACAGTTCAAAAGCATCAATTCTTTGGCACTCAGCCTTCTTCACAGTCCAACTCTCACATCCATACATGACTACTGGAAAAACCATAGCCTTGACTAGACGGACCTTAGTCAGCAAAATAATGTCTCTGGTTTTGAATATGCTATCTAGGTTGGTCATAACTTTTCTTCCAAAGAGTAAGTGTCTTTTAATTATCATTAGCATCTTTTTAAATCACTTGGAAGTTATTAACATCTGTGGTTCTCTTTAATTTGATAGGTATTAACGTTGTTTTTAAAATTTATTTAATTTATTAAATCTTCAGTATTTTGTATTTGGCTTTATCCGTATGAGGCAGACAGATATCTCTACCTGTCTTCTAGGGTTTTTCTGAGTGTTTGCTGGGGAGAAAAAGATATGCATTTTACAATATATTTGGGAGCTTAGGTCTAGAATTAAAACAAACCTGGGCTTTAATGCCAGACCCACCACATACTGACCATGTGACCTTGGACGAATCACTTGTCTTCTATAGGCTCAGTCTAGCAATATTATAGTACCTACTTCATAAAGTCATAAAAATTGTATTACTCTACAGAAAGTGCTTAGAACAGTGTTGATAAATGTTAGACATCATTGCTGTTTTTATTGTTCTTACTAATACATGTATTTTATGTCATACTTTTGTGTTGTAATAAAGTATGCAACATGACAATACAGTACAGTAGAAGTCAGCTATTTCCTCTGCTCTCAATCCTTTGTTCATTCTACTGACTCACCCTGGGTGATCTCAGCTCACTCTCATGGCCCCAACACAATCTAAAGAGTAGCAGCTCTTAAATCTTAACCTCCAGCCCTGTCTTCTCTCTGTGCAGTAACCCTATACTGCCAACTTCCTGCTGAAGGCCATCCCCTAGGACATCACACTTAGCTCACTGTCTGCTCTCTCCACCTTCCCATAGACCTTCTCTCCCATCCATTTAGGAATAACTGTTATATATTCTTTTGGAGTTCTGTATCTTTCTTTTCTTTTTAAAGTAGCAGAAAGCCAGCAAAAGGAAGGAACTGCGTAGTGGAGGAAAAAATCAGATTCATCTCCCTTTCCCACTCCCCAACCCCAAGTCTTGGCCAAGGATAGATTCTACCAAGATTTACAGTAGCCTGCATCTGTGTTGAGAAAGGTTTGCTCTGATATGAACTGGTGCCTCCTATTTAATAAATAGATATTAACCAAATACTTTATGTTACTTGTTATTCAAAAGCAGATGGTAGGGTAAAAGATTCTGTTGCAGCCTGGGAGTATTCATTCACAGTTCCCAGCTAGCCAGCACTCTCTACCATTGTTGTATTGGCCTTGCCCTACAAGCCTGAATCATTGCATTGTGATCTGATGGGCTGGTCTCACCTGTTGGTGCTGCAACATGACACTTCTCTGCCAGCTGTATTTTCAAGCATTTTCAGGACCATATCATCATTTTGCAAACAAACCAGTTGAATGGTTCAACTCTCCCACACCCCTTCCCACTACTCCACCCTAAATATAAGAAAGAGCAGACAGCCACCATAGACGCATTCAGACTTGAAATTAGCTCAAATTATTAGAGCACCACAAAAAGAGAGCTGCTTAAAACAAACCAAGAAGCCTGAATGTATAAGAACCTCATGTTTTGAATGACAGGGAATTCTGTGAAAGGCTTTTAGCTTACTAGTTGGTATAATGTAGCATAATTTAAGATCCTTGTACTTTAATATCTGCAAATGTCATTTCTGATTGTAGAGTACAACTTCTCTGCCTGATTTCATATTCTCGAAAGAACACCAATTTAAAACAAATTGAGTTCTCCTAACCCTACCTGACCCCCTGCTTCTCTCTCACAGTTATCAGTCAAGACAGAGGGAATAACTAATGTTGAAATCTTGGTTGTGTTTTATTTGTATTTCATCTTTGAACTTACAGTTAAGATCAAGCAGCTATTTCTTGTTTAAAAAATAATAATAAAAAATAAAGCTCCCTGCCTCAGACTGCCAAGTGAAACATTTCTTTAATCTATGGAATTTATTTTTTATGTATAGATTTCATGAAATACTTACTTTGAATTTTTTGTCTATCTGTATATGCTGTCTTCGTGCTGTCCACCGTAAAATGTGTGAGTTATTATAAACTCAGCATCATAAATCAAGGGACAGATGATATAAAAGATTACCCAATGCATTCCACTGATTCCATTCAGTTGACTTTTTTTTTTTCTTTCCTGCAGGTCATAGAGCTGAATATATGACTACAAGGTAGGAAAATATTTTAACATATTCATTGTGTCTCACTCTCTTCTCTCTTTCAACCAGCAACCAATTAAATGTTGCAAGAATGAACATATTTTGTTAATGAACTTGGAAGATAGTTTGGGCTTGACAAGACAGTAACAGGAAGTGTTTGGGGTTCTCATGAAACCAGAGTTGCCCTGGCAGATCTGAGGGTTTCCCACTGGAACTGTAAAGCTCTTTAATGAGTAGTGTCAGTTTAAAAAAAAAAAAAAAAGGATAGAAATTGAATGGGTTTGATTTATCTAATCCAAAGAACTTTAAATTTCTAAAAAGAGTCGGGAAGACTTTTGGTAATTTAGTTAACAAGCAATATTATGTGCATATGTACAGTGTCTGGCTAGTTACTTCTTGCTTCTGTATGTCATAAAAACTAGAGCTATGTTGAATATTCTTGGATTTTAGCTCAGTCCCTGTTCGGTTTGCTTTAAAATTTTAACTTTTAATGCCTAGTACAGTATTGCACTTCCTTTTGTTCTTCCTTTTTTCCCCCCTTTTATAAATTCTTAGAAAGCTTTTGAAGCTTCTGCTGAGAAGGAGAAGCCTTTTTGGACGCAGATTCTGATTTGGGTTTGGGAAAGTTTATGGCAACTTTTCTTTTTCTCTGCCAACATTTGTGCAATAGCCAGAAATTATCCTAATTGACATAACAAGACATTGCACCTTTAAAGTTGAGTTCTCTTTGAGGTAGGAGGCATTTAGAACACTGGTATGTCAGTTGTGGTAATGGTCAAGTTGATTTTCAGATTCTGTGATGTTCTTGCTAGGTAGTTTATTCAAAAGGAAACCCCTCTTATATCTTGGTGAACCAACCAGAAAGACATAGCTACTGACTTACCTAAACTTTATGAAAATACTAGTTTTTCTTCCCTATGTCAGTAACAAAGAGGCATATTACTCCTGCATGGTTATATATCAGTTGTGTCACAGTTAATGTCTCCTGTACGTATCAACTCTTTTACCTGTTTATAAATTATAATTCATATTAGGTACCCTTTTAAAAGATCTTTTTAAAGGCAGAAGTTCAAATATGTAAATTCTCAATGACTGCTATTAATATAATTGCCCAGCAGACTGGAAGACCCTCTGGAGAAGGAAATGGTAACCCACTCCAGTATTCTTGCCTGGAGAAAACCATGGATAGAGGAGCCTGGCAGGCTACAATCCATGGAGTTGCAAGAGTTGGACACAACTTAGCAACTAAACCACCACAGCAGACTTCATGTTCACATCCTTCTGACTGGTACTTCCTCTCATCCACATGGGCATCTTACATGGAAAGCCAGATTATCCAGAAATTGTGTGGCAGGGACAGGACCAGAACAAGTCACACGATTTGAATGTTGAATGAACGTGGAGTCTGGCGTCCACCTGGCGTGTACATAGTAGAGCCAGAACCATCGGTACACCAGTCTGCCTGCCAAGCCAGCTCCGCCATGGGAAGTACCTTGATGAGCTCTCAGTTTATTCTAACCTCAGGTCCCTCTCACAGCTTTTCATATTTGCTTCATACTTTAGATTCATCAGGAGAGGCACTTTTCAGACTTTTGGTAGACGACTCGAGACATTCCTCTCTTAGCCTCAGCCAGAGGTACTCTGCATCTCTAGCAATGTGGGAATAATTCTCCAGGGCTTTGCCTACAGCTGCAGTATTTGCTTGTCCCACAAATAAGTAACCAAACAGAATGAGCTTGTGTTCCTATTCCCTTAGCTTCCTCAGCTGCTCCAGATAGCACCAGATGTGAAGTTCTATTGGACCTTGTCATAATAACCACATTTTTCTAGTTTCTGTATTTGATGCTTTGTCTTCCTGGGGCCTTGCTGACCCTGGAGGGACTGTCCCTCTAACGGTTAGTCAGTTCCTAGAGATAGTAAAGGGCTTTCTTACGAGTGTGCCTTTTATATATAAAGCAACCAGTCCAGAGCCCATACCCTCAACCACCTCCTTTTTCAAGCCTTTATACGTAGGGCCGCTACTTACCTTCCCCAGTCACCCGAAGGCCAGTTGCCAGACAACTAGGGACAGCTCCCATCCCCCAGAGCCCACCAAAAGTATTCAAGGACTTGTCATTCAGTCAGTCAGTTGTATCTGGCTCTTTGTGACCCCATGGACTACAATACATCAGGCTTCCCTGGCCTTCACTATTTTATGGAATTTGCTCAGACCGTATCCATTGAATCGATGATGCCATCCAGTCATCTCATCCTCTGTCCCCCCGCTTCTCCTCCTGCCCTCAGTCTTTCCCAGTACTAGGGTCTTTTCCAGTGAGTTGGCTCTTCACATCAAGTGGCCACAGTATTGGAGCTTAAGCTTCAGCATCAGTCCTTCCAGTGAATATTCAGGGTTGATTTCCTTTAGGATGGACTGGTTTGATCTTGCATTGACGGACTAGCCAGTCTTAAACCTCCTTACCCTGCCTTGCGTGTTCCTTCCCATGGGAACCACAGCAAAGGCTCACATTTTCCCTCACTGTTTCTTCCTCCTGACTGCTATTTCCCCATGTGCCCCTCACCCCCATGCAGTAGCATGCCCTCGCCTCTTGGGAACTATGAGTAAGAAACAATCTTTCTAATGACAGTTGTCTTCTGATCTGTTGGCCTTACCATACTTGAATAAAAATCAGCTATGCATTTTAAAATACTTCTAAAATAAGGAAAAGAGTGGATGAAGTCAAGCACATATGGTTAAATTCATTGGTGGGCAGTTGTTTTGTTTGTTTATACCTACCAGATCCTTTCTTCAGTGAATGGCACAGAATTCAGTATATAAACGAAGTTTCAGAAATTTCAGCAGTGGTAGTTTATGACTTTCTACTTGGAGGAATTTTCCATATTTGTTTCTAGACACTTGCAAAGGCTCCTTTCAGCCTCTCAAGCACCATGGAGCTTCAGGCATTGCTTGCTGTACACTCCATCAGTCATATGAGCCCACCTGTTGGAAAGTCTTAAGATTTGGCTGTGGAAGGCAGTATCAGCAAGTTTGTTCCCCTGGCTATCCCAGTGGCTGTAGTGATATCTTAGGAAGGTAGCCAGGCTTCCACATAAACTCTTGGGCCTTTGTTTTTAAACTGGTCTTTTTGAACTTTAATGAACTGAAAAGGAAGTTCTTCCTAGACAGTTTGCTGCTTAATAAGGGGCTTTACCTGATTTCCAAGTGTGGTATATACCCTCATGAAAGTGAAAGTGTTAGTCACTCAGTTGTGTCCGACTCTGCGATCCCATGGACTGTAGCCCACCAGTCTCCTCTGTCCATGGAATTCTCCAGGCAGAAATACTGGAGTGGGTTGCCATTCCCTTCTCCAGGAGATCTTCTCAACACAGGGATCGAAACCAGGTCTCCTGCATTGCAGGAGGATTCTTTACCATCTGAGCCACCAGGGAAGCCCATGTCACCTCATATCTGCCTTCTAAGTAAGGAGTTCAAATCGGAATGTCCAGAGAAAGGTCTTCAGTCTCTTCTTCCATGTATTCCTTGCAAGAGAGTTGTAGAAGTTGAGTCATGTGATCCTGGTTCTCTTTGTTCTAAAGGGAGAGGGCAGAAGTTTCCCTCTTTCCAGTTACAAAGCAAGATGATGCATGATTTCTAAATATTGTACATGGTACCCTGGATGTGCCTATGCCAGAGAGACTGACTTGTCCATCACAGCAAGTAGACTGGGGATGGAGAGAGTTCAGAACAGAATAAACAGGTGCATCATAATTCTCTCCAGATAGTTAGGTGATGAACTAGTTTCTTTTAAAGAAATGATAATTCTTGTGAGCCTGGACCCACTGCCCCTAGAAGTAGCTTTGAAACAAAACTCTTATTTTTCACTTGTGACCCATTAATAGCTTCTTTTACATAAAATAAAATCCTAGTAACTACCTGAGGGATATCAAATAGATACAATGTTATTTGCCTTGAAGAATTACATTGTAAGTACAAATATTACATTTAATTTATCATATTGGGATCTTTCAGAGTCTTCATTTTTATGACATGTTGTGTTTTTTGTGTGACTTACAAGTCGAATAACACAGGTGTTGGTTTATAATGCTTGGCCAAAGAGCTTGCAGTTTCATTTGGTGATGCTTACCATTTTTAAAACAAACAAACAAATGTCAGTTACAAGAAAAGAATACTGTGACTAAATAGCTGGTATAGGTTTTGATGCATAAGTCAAAGTAAATGAATGGGAAAGGGAAAGGACTGTTTTCCTCCATGGGTGGGAGTGGGGGTGGGGAAGGAACACAAGAATTCCTGTGTCTTGTAATTTTGATGTGACCTATGGGTGTTTCATTTGTTGTTTGATTTCTGCCATGCTCAGTAATTATATTCCCTCCCTTAGGCCTCCAAATGTTCCCCCTAAGCCCCAGAAACACAGGAAGTCCAGACCCCGCTCACAGTATAATGCTAAGTTGTTTAATGGGGATTTGGAAACATTCATCAAGGTACTGGCACCAGCCATCTGGGTGGCTGATCTCCACGCTTCTTACTATAATGGTCTCAGCCTCTCATAAAAGGAGGCAGGTCATTATGTCCAAGTCTGTCCTGGGGCTCTTTGCTTTCCCAGAAAATCAATATAATATTTCCTGAAGTCAGAGAGGAAAGACTGTTTGGTTTGAGTGCCTTCAGAAGAGGGAATAAACGTGGGTATTATTATACTGGCAAAAGAGAAAGTCCTCTTCTTAAAAAAAAAAAAAAAAGCCATAATTTGTACAAAAAGGAAAAGAGCTACCTGATAAAATGCTTAAGTTCTACTCATGCAAATGAGACGGCACAAAATATACCTTGAAAGTCCATTGTTAGGCTAGCTTTGAAGCACAGCAAGTTTTGATTTCCCATGACTTGAGGAATTCATTATATTGGACAAATTGTAAGGCCCTGTGGTCTGTATCTGGATCTCTGCTGTGTTTACTCTGTCTTCTTTTTCACCCTGAATTTCTGATAATGCTTCTAGCCGAGGACGAAGGAATTCACACGCAAGACACCAGGTACTGTGCTCGAGGGAAGTCGCGGGCACAGCCTCTTTCACTCTTGATACCATTTTCAAATCACAGTCATGCTTGGCTTTAACTGGATTTTTTAAGGTCTTTAAAAGAAAAGTGTTTGCAGTTGGAAATTAGACCGGTTTATAAATAGGTTTTACTGAGGAAAGAATTATAGAAATCAAACACTGATTTTAAGGGGAGTAGTCCTCTAGTAAAACTGGATAAATGCTTAGGTTTTACATTATGTATTTGTCAAATATACCAAATTTTGTATATGTTTGATAAGAGAGTCAATATTAAATACCAGGTGCACATTTAATACTGGATATTGGACCCTCATGTAAATTATACAAAAAAGAGGAGAACAACCTAGGAGGCAGTGTTTCCAAAGACTGAACTTATATAGGAAACTACATCATTGATGATTTCCCTTAATGATATGTTACGGTGTCTTACTTTCTTTAAAGACCGATCTTTTATTGAATATGTACACTAATGATTACAAAATATGTGTGTGTGCATGTGTATGGATAGATAGACACATACAAACATACATACATGAAGAAATTTAAAGCCTCTGGCAATCTTTAAAAATGAATCCTAACCCTGGAACTGAGTGAAAGCCACTGGACAACCTAAAGAGCAATCACGAGTCTGTTGCTATTAGCCTTAAACCCAGAAGAGCCTTATTGGCTCTAATTTAATATAAAATTATTGTCAAATTTGATTATCTGGTTTCCCAGCCCAGGGCTTACAAACAGGAGCAAATTAGACGGAGAGAAGGGAACGATGAAATGAAAGCGCTGAGATGTGCAGCGGATGGCCTGGCAGAGAGAAGAATATAGAACAGCTCGTAGAGGCAGCTGTACAATTCCATTGTACTTGATAACACGGTATAAGAATGACTGCTGAAGATCATACAAAGGCACATGTTAAGTTTTTGAAAGATTTTTCATTAATAATAGTTAAAGGAAACCAAATTTAGGCGTGAAAGGAGGAACAAACCACTTAGCATGGAAAATTAACTTCTGTAAGCTCCTCTTCGTTCCAGACAGTGTTAAAGAATCTTTGGTCCTAGCAGTGAAGCAGCAGGTATCGTGATCTCTACACTTCTGAAGAGTGCTCAGTCAGTTGAGAACCCCACAATATCACTGTAACACAACAAAGGAAAAACTATTTTTCCTCTATTTCCCATGGGGAAACTGAGACCCAAAGGGATTTGTTTGAATGGTCAGTGGAGCATAGCCCATTGCTTCACTTCCTGTAAAAAATTCTCTACCAAAGCATCTGGTGTCCATGAAATTAAATTAAAACATGCACATTCATTATTTCTTGACTCCAAAATTCATTATATGAAATGAAATACTAATGATAGCTGAAGGATTAGCTAATTAGCTGAGTAAAGATGAAAATGTTTTTAAAATAATATGAAAACCTAAGACATTTCTATTTAGAACTTTCTTAGTGCAAACATTTTTCTTTTAATAACCTTTTATTCTTGGTTTCCCTTTTTGTTTTAATACTAAGTTCAGCCAGGTTGCCAACTAATAGCCTCCTTTCATCATTTACATTTAAATATTTGTTGCTCTTCTAGATTAAAGTATTACAGGAATTGTTCATATAAAGGTTACATCGCCTGAAATAAACTTGTATCCTAAAGAAAAATCCCCTCTCATAGTCAGTAAGTTTTGATAAAATAATATGGCCATTCTTGAGCCAACTAGTTCACATTAAAAAAGCATTTTTATTCTTCAGGATCTTCTTTAAGAAATTAATAAAGTTTATGCTCCTGAAACAAAGTGCCTAATTAGAGAAACTTAATGCAGGCTCCAGCAGTAATTGAACCATTAACTGGTTTATACACTGTTTATATTGTCTTAAAACTGAACATGAAACTCTCCCTCAAGAAGTATGCTACCCATTCTAGGAACAGTAAAAAGTTAGATTGCTGGCCTACAATCTATTCCCACTCCTTCCACTGTTTCTTAATTGGAAAGGTTAGTGGATTCTTAATAGTTCTAACATATTGAGGCAACCAAACTCTTCTTGTGTTGCAGAATGACATTCCCCATGAATTAGGACCTAATTTCAGCTAATCATTTGAAACCTTCATACTTCCTTCAAAGCTCTAATTCCTGAAAGAGCAGAGTCTGAAAAGTAGATGAAAAATAACTCCGTAGCCAGTAACCTTCTCTAACTACATGGAGTGCATGGCATTGACACATATTTAACTGTGACCTCAGCAGCTCCTTCATCTCATTTGTCATCCTACACATGTCTTAATACATTTGCAGAATTCACATTTGTTCAGTAGAGTGTGATGCTATATTACAAGATGTAGAGAAAGAAGGCCAAGAAATGTTCCTTCTAAGAAAACAAGATCTAATGGGGTGCACATTGGTGCCGTTTTTTTTTCTGCATCCTTAAAACATGAAAAAATAACAATGAAGTCTTTAGCGGGTAAGTCAGATCTGATGCAAACTAAATAAATACACGACACATTATGAGCAGCTATAAAGCAATTCTCGTATTATGCATTTGGCAACACATAAACCCTTTATAACTGTCATCATCTAGATGGTGGATTCTCGGGGGTGCTACAGAGAGGATCCTGAGATGGCTGAACGGTTGTGTTTGTTGACTAGTAAAGTCAGTTAGTCCTAAGATGCTACGGTTAGAATATACTGAGCTCTTTTTAGGTCCATTAGATTAATTACTTGTGTAAGTAACCTTTTTAAATATAAGTGATTTACATAATTCATTTTAGTATGTGAGCCTACATGCAAATAGAAAAGGTGAATTAGCTATGACATCCTTAGGCATATCAGAGTGAGTTGAAACAGAATTGCCTTCAACGTATTTACTTTGGTTTGCCTCAGAACTGAAATATACCTTTGGTCGTATATAATTTTATATTTGGCCCTTGAAGAATATTTTAGAGGGAGTGTGTTTGGAAATGATCATCTAAATGAATGAAATGCATTCCTTCAACTGTAAGCTTAAATGTTATGTGTGATTTGTCCCTCTGCTCTGCTGTTAACTGGTTTCCATCTCTTGACCCAGGACTCAGGACAGATCATCCCCCTCATTGTGGAAAGCTGTATTCGGTTCATAAATCTCTATGGTAAGCCCTAAACTGCAGTATTCTTACCTTAAACAATTACTAGGAGTCTTACAGTAAATGCGTCTTTCCTTTTAGTACTTATGGTTGGAAAAAGGGGGACCTGGAGGATGTGATGGACTCTCTCATGCTCTTTCCCTTCTATTATCTTTAGGTCTTCAGCATCAGGGGATTTTCAGAGTGTCTGGTTCCCAGGTGGAAGTCAATGATATTAAAAACTCATTTGAGAGAGGTAATTGCACGTCTGTACCTATAAGCAAACTTTGTTAAAAAGTCATCATTTTCTGTAGAGAAAAATGGCATACTCATCCTATATGTCTTTAAAACCTTTCTCTGCATTTATTTCTTTTTGGATGTTGAATTAAGAATCTATTTAGAATAGCTGAGAAATGAAGCCAAAATCATAAGGCTTTGTTATCAAGTCTAGAAAAGCATATGAGTTTTGTATCCTTGGTTTAGGACCAGCATTGGTAATCCTCAGCACACTGTCAAAGGTGGCTCATGAAAGGGTTCTAGAAAAGTAGCAAGAACACCTGTGGTCTGCATAGCAGGTGTTTGAGGTGACTCATCCAAGCTTCATGTCTACTCCCTTTATCAGGAACTCTCCTTCCTGTTATTGCCATCTCCAGACTCCTTCCCTGTGACCTTAGTTGGTGCCTTATTCTTTTTTTTTTTTTTTAATTTTAAAATCTTTAATTCTTACATGCGTTCCCAATGGTGCCTTTTTCTTGATCCCAACTGACTGTCAAATAAGTCCTCCTAAACTGTTCATTAGCACATTATGATGAGTATCAGGCAGACCCAGAATCAAGTCACACTCCTGCAGTCACTGATTGTGTGATTTGGGTCAAGTGACTAATCTCTTACTTTGGCCTCAGTTTCCTCATCTGCAAAATTCTAGGATTGGTGTGAGAAATAGATATAAGCCATGAACATGCTTGACTCTTAAGTGGTGGTTCTTAGCTCATGATGCTCTCCTATTGAAATGATTTGTCTTATGTCTACTTTTGGATACATCTGCACCTTCCTGCCCTTGCCTGAAAGTCAAGCCAAGGATGCAGAGGGAGGGACATCATGGCTTGGAGACAGGGCCACCTCTCTTGGTCCCATTTGTCCTGACTCAGACTTGGTACAAAGCCAAGTTTGAAACCGTGGTTGAAGAGGTCAACTTGGAGCCAGATTGTTTTCCCTCTTCCAAATCCTCTGAGTGATATGATGTATAGAGCAGAGGAGTCTACCCTCAAGAGCTAAGTATCCAAGTCACTTACATGGACCGTATTCAAGATAAATTGAAATATAGTAAAGCATCAGGTTCCTGTGCCATTGTAGGCAGAAATGGTTTTCCTACTTTTCCCTGGACAATCCCCTGGTATTTGTTGTTTGTTTGTGATCTCTTTGGGTGAGGCTTTCTCACGGTGGGAAAAAAAAAAAAAATTGTTTTGGTGAATTCATGTTCAGTGATTTCCTGCCCTAGAAGCAGAGAAAAAGGAACCACAAGTCCCTGAAAATAAACTGCCCCAAGGGGCAAAGAAAAGTTAAAATGCGGTGTACAACTTTTGTGAACTTGAGAAGAGCAGACCTATGAATAAAAAAAGGAGCTTGATGTAAGGTCGCACATGATGTTGGACTTCTTAAGAATTCTATTTCAGTTTAGTTCTCAGGAACGTGGACTTGTCAGGTCAGTCACCTAATAATTTAAAAGCACCCACCATAAAGAATAATGTAATTTCATGTTTGTGATATATAAATTTCCCACTTTTATACACGTTCTTTGGTACTGTTAAGGGTACGTTTTCAAATTCCTGTCTGATTTCAAAATCTCCTACTGCTGAAGTCAACTTTCAAATGTGCTATGAACACCACCATTCACTTTGAGAAACACTTATGTAATGGTATTTAATGTAGGTATTCACAATTAGTTGAGTCCTATAATATTTCTGATAAATTTTCCTGATCCATACAGCGTAGCCAGACAGACCTATGTTGTTTCTTTTTCCCCAGTAGGATACAAGACAGAGAATGTAGTGTTTGAATTCATGTCAAACTAAGATTACAGATTTTAGCTTTTAAAAAAAAAAGTTGGGTCCAATTATAAATCCCACACTATTTTATTTTAAGTTTTTAGGTAATTTGTAAGGGATTATTTGGTAGCATATGATATAAAAAAAGCTTTATTTTGGCCAACTATTTTTAGGTTAATCATGGGGTAGAATATCTAAGCCAATTATTTTAATTTTAGTAGCGTGTAATCTTTTAGTAGCATGTAATTAAAAGATACATGTATATATAGAAATGTGTGTGAGTATAGAAACATATTTTTGTTCAGAAATAAAAAGAGAAGCAATGTGCATGTAACTAATTTGTTGGTTTTTTTTTTTTTAGGTGAAAACCCTTTGGCTGATGACCAGAGTAACCGTGATATTAACTCAGTTGCTGGCGTTCTAAAGCTCTACTTCCGTGGGCTGGAAAACCCCCTCTTTCCTAAGGAAAGATTTAATGATCTGATTTCTTGTGTCAGTAAGTGGGCTATGTTATTGTTTGTTTGTTTTTTCCTCAATTCTTTCCCCACCAGCATTATTTGACTAACCAATTCCTGGAAAAAGCAGCAGCCCTGTATCTTCCTCCCCATCCATTACCCTATCACCACCGAATTTCTGAGACCACTTGTCTTGGATCCAGCGTGACTCATCCACCCAGCTGCGGCCTCGCCCTTCGCTGAGTGGGCTTTGCTCCTGAACATTACCCAGGTTCCACAGAGCCCAAGAGCTTCCCACTTAGTAGCTGGGACAGAACAGAGAAACAGATGCCAACTCACTGCAGGCAAGGTGGAAGCTGTAAGCATGGAAATGTTAACTGTTTTTTGGCTTTTGGCTTGTGGTCTTTTCCACCATCTTTGTTACTTGGGAAAAAAAGGTGAAAGGAGATAAATGATCATTATTCCAGTGCAGGAACAGTAGGTGGTAATTATCTGTCAGTGGGCATCCCCAGCTAATAGGCAGAGTGGCTCTGGGAGCATGTATGATGTATTCTGAAACCCATAATCAGCAGAGCAAAGCATTGCTTTTTCTTCAGGTGGTAGGGGGCTCTTGACACTATAGGGAAGAAGGTGAAAATAATAATACTGGGAATGAGCCACATCCCATGTGTCTGTAAACTCAGTGTCCCTTTAAGTCCACGTTCCTACGCAAGGCTGTTGAACTAACCTAAATTACACAGTGAGGGCTTTTGTGAGAATCAGGCTTTACTCTAATGAACAAACCTCCTCCCCCATCTCCCCCACTACCCACCTGGATCAGCAAGTCCGAGGGACCTCAGAAAATCTCTCCACTCACCCTGGCTTCCCCTTTCCTGTCGCCAGTGCTTTGGTTTCTCACTGGGAGATCCTCCTCCTACGTTTTGCCCTCTTTCCTTTTTCCTTTTGCTTCATGCCAGACACTCCTCTTGGCACTTTACATGTATGAACTTATTTCATTCTCACGGCCCTGAGATTGATGGATTGATGTTCTCCTGATTTTATAGGTGATGAAACTGAGGTGCGGAGAGGTTAAAGAACTTTCTTTGAGCAAGGTGGACCTAGGATTTGGACCCAAGCTGTTGGAGTCAAAAGCCTAGGTTCAGAAGGGCAAATTGAGTTTTATGTTACCGTCACCACCTCCCACCTCTCCCCCCGCCCATTTAGAATCTGTTTCATTGTTTTCCACCTGAAAACAGACTCCTTGGTATGGCCAGTTCATAGTATAGATTTCTTCCTCCATCTGATCTCTCTCCTTTTGTGCACTCATCTCCTGCCACCTGCTCAACTGACTTGGTTTCAATGATAGCAACCTGCAGAGTTGCTGGACCATTTCCCACCTCCATGCCTTTGCTGGTGCTGCTATATCTGCTGTCCCTCATGGCCATTTGACATCCACAGGGAAGGATGTGCTGAACTGGCACTCCTCCCAAACTGCCATCCACCCTAGCACCTGAGGCAGCATTAGTCACTTTCTCCTCTACTAATGTTCCATTGTGTACCTCTGTCTGTAATTTTTCTTAAAGCCCCACATTACAATTTTTTAACCACTCTCTGTCTCCCTCTACTAGAGAAGAGGCTAGTAAGAAGAGGAAGAACTAGTAAGAGGAAGAAGGCTAGTAGGAAGAGGCTAAGAGCATAGGTTCTAGACTCTAACAGCCTAGGTCCATATCTAGGTCCACATTGCTCACCAGCAAGTTTTTTAACCTCTCTGTACCTTAGTTTCATCATCTATAAAATCAGGAGAACATCAGTCTATATATCATAGGGTTGTAAGAATGAAATGAGTTGATACATATGAAATGCCAAGAAGAGTGCCTGGCATGGAATCTGTTCAAGGCAGTGCCTACATTTAGCTCCACGGGCGTGTGAGGTCTTGATGGATTATTACGTTCTGTAGCCCAAACACTTGGCCATAGTTAATGCCAGACATATGATGAGTGCATAATGCATAGTTAAATAGAATTTAAATTAGGAGTCAACATTCCACCAAAATCATTTTTAAATATTCGTTTATATTTTTGACTGTGTCAGGTCTTAGTTGTGGCTTATGGGATCTTTTATTGTAGTGTGCAGGCTCTTTGTTGCAAAGCATGGCTCTCTCCCTCTAGTTGTGGTCCACAGGTTCTCTAGTTATGGTACACGAACTCCAGAGCACATGGGCCCTGTGGTCGTGGCACATGGACTCTTTAGTTATGGAGTGTTGACTTTCTTACTCCGAGGCATTTGAGATCTCAATTCCCTGCTGCTGCTGCTGCTGCTGCTGCTGCTGCTGCTGCTGCTGCTGCTGCTGCTGCTGCTGCTGCTGCTGCTAAGTCACTTCAGTCGTGTCCAACTCTGTGTGACCCCATAGATGGCCGCCCACCAGGCTCCCCCATCCCTGGGATTCTCCAGGCAAGAACACTGGAGTGGGTTGCCATTTCCTTCTCAATTCCCTGACCAGGGGTCAAACCAGTGTCCCCTGCATTGGAAGGCAGATTCTTAACCACTAGACTAACAGGGAGGTCCCTTCCCCCAAAATCATTTTGTTGGCAAGCATGCCTAAAGTCCTAGATCTCATTGAGTAGGAATTCCCCGATCATAATTACCTTCACCCCCACCCTGTACAGTCTGATGCTTGTGTGGAATTCAGAAGTGCGCCTGTGTGTCCATTCCATGACCCTCACGTAGCTTGAGTCATCACAGCAGCTTCTGACCCAGCTGGAAAGAACTGAGAAGACGCTGTCACACTTCTGGAATTCCCCTTTGGCCATGTGCAAAGATTTTCCTCACCAGCCTAGCCAGAAAGTTTATATCTGCAAAAAATTATAAGCACTCTCTAATGTTCAGTGGTTTTCTAGATACATAGATCATCCACATTTATGTTTACACATACCAGCTGGGTAAAGACTACTGGGCTCCATTGTCAGTTACTATTGCAGATTCACATCACACTTTCGTTGAATGAGAAATACTATTTCATTATGATTATGAAAAGCTGAAGCCTTGGAGGCAGAAAGATCTAGATTCAAATCCTAGCTTCACCGCTTAGCAGCTTTGTAACCTTGGGCAGAGATCAATATTTAATCTTTTAAAATATATATTTCTTCATCTACTTCATAGAGTCTGTGTGAAGCAAAAGTAGACAATCCGTACTAAGTGTTTCTAGCATCATGCCTGGCACACAATGAGCCTCAGTATATGTTGCTCACAACATATAGTGCAGTATATGTTGACATGTTTACAGATGTCACAGCTACTCCTACTGCAAACTCAGGTCACATAGGCCAATACCTGGGTTAGCCATTTACCAGTCTTACCTGTTCAAAACATGTGTTTCTTTGCTATAATTATTTCACAAGCATTTAGAAATGATGTTAGTTTAACCCAGACATTGTGTTGGTTCCGGCATGATTTTTCCCAAGACAGTAAATGTGTTACAATCAAAGACAAGCTTTCTTACAAGCAGATGTGAAGCAAAATAATAGGATCATAAAGGAAAAAAATGGAAAGTCTGCAGAAATATCTTTTATTGCAAATAATGCCTTACATAAAATGCTACAGGGGCGCATAAAGAAGCTGCAAAGACATTTCCCCCTGTATTTAAACAATGGATTAATGAAAAATGGATTAATAACCCTTGGGCTAATTTGTATGAAAATAGTCTCTATTGGCAATGAATACCCACAGGACCAACATCTCAAAGAAGCGGGAGCCCCTGGCGACTAAGGCTGCTACGGTTGCTAGGTGCACACACCAGTAGATTTAACTATGCCAGTAATTTAAGTAGTGTTGTTAATGTTTTTGTTAGTTCTCTAGTTACAGATTCTTAGATGTTGTGCAGTGGTTTCCCCATAAGTCCTGTTATTTTTAGTGCATAATTTTGCAGAATGGAATGTTTTTCAAAAACACTTAATGGCACCATGTGTAGCAACCCCATTTCTTCCATTTCTTCTAATCTATTTAAAAGGGGATTCCTGGTTATTATTGATTTATCTTTAGGCAAGCATTTTCTCTTACCAATGTGACCATGATATACCTGTATTTTTCCTGGATTTTCAATAAATTATTTGAACATGGTATGTCATTCATTATTATATCCTTCCATTAATATTACAGACTTTTGATGATTATTGCCTACAGTGTTGCAAAACGTTCTCAGGATTCAAAGACTTGACTTTTGTATTCAGGAGGTTTAAAATATACTAGAAGAGATAAGATATTTATTCACAAATAAATTCAGTCTAAGTTTGCAATAGAAGCAAAAGACTTAGGAATTTTAGTGGAGAGAGGTCTCATGGAGATTGATTGCTGTTGTCCATGTCATCTTCTAGGATCGCCTTAATTGGATTTTATTTTCTCTATTAAGCTAATTTCATGTGATATTTGTATAGAAAAACTTCCCTTTTCATCTTTTATTCTAAGAGTTTTTCCCTTTTCATCTTTTCTAAGAGTTTAGATAAGTCTCTGGAACACCTGCTACCTTTTGCTTACCTATTTTTGAATTGTTTCTGGAAAGATTGTGTGTGGAGGGGTGAGTTATTGTGCTATTCATATGCCTCTAAATACCATATTCTCTGGAAGCTTGCAAATGTAGTAAAAGAAAATTTGTCTTCGCATTCTCTCTTTTTTTTTCCCCAATGTGCACTGTTCATTCCCAAAATTACTTATCTGGATAAAGACATCACAGGCAAACTAAATTTGAAATAAACTTGCTAGCGTCTCCATTTCTCACCCAAGGGTTTTTTTGTTTGTTTGTTTTAAAACCACTTTGTGAATGGTTTTGTGACTGCTCCAGATCATACCCACACAGTCTGGGCAGCTTCTGGAATGTCCGTGTACTGTGGCTCTGAGGTTCCCTAGGGCAAAGATCCAAGTGACTTGCTCTAGTAGAGCTGCTCAAGCAATTCATGGTCTTCCCTGGCTGCTTCGGGGCTGTGAGCCCAGAAGAAGCATTTGTACTTTGTTCTGTGCTGTTATTTAGGGGACTGGTTTTACAAAAGGAAACATCTTTTTTTAGGAGGGTGTTTTTTTTTTTTTTTTAAACCTATGAGGCAACAGAAGATAAGACGATTAGATGGCATCATTGCCTCAATGGACATGAGTTTGAGCACACTCCAGAAGGTAGTGAAGGACAGGGAAGCCTGGTGTGCTGCAGTCCATGGGGTCACAAAGAGTCAGACACAACTTAGCAACTGAACAACAACAACAAAACCAACATTTAGTCATTATAGAAAACATAATATTTAAAAAGCACGTAGAGTACTCTCCCATAATGCCACTACCCAAAGAGAATCAGTGGTGTGTGTGTACACATTCTGATCCTTATGTATAGTCATGCACACGCACTGTTTGTAAAAAGCCAAAGTGGAACTAGACTATCCCATTTGTAACCTGCCTTCTTTTTGACTTATTTATTGTAGAAAATTCCAGATGTCTACAAGAGGATACATAAAGATATATTTACATATAAATAATATAATTGCCTTGCTTTAACCGTTTCCATGTGTTAGCCAGATTTGTCCCACATACACTGCTTTTGTATCCTCCCTCTGACATCAGATCGTTTCATCTGGGTGTGTGTATCTCTGGGAGATGGTGCTTCTGTTTTTATGCAACATAGCCACAAAACGATTTTCTTTTCTTTTTTTTTTTTAAGATCAAATTCTTTTTATATATTTATTTATTTATTTATTTATTTTAGTTGGAGATTAATTACTTTACAGTATTGTATTGGTTTTGCCATACATCAACATGAATCTGCCACACGTGTTCCCCATCCTGAACCCCCCTCCCTCCTCCCTCCCCATACCATCCCAGTGCACCAGCCCCAAGCATCCAGTGTCATGCATCGAACCTGGACTGGCAATTTGTTTCATATATAATATTATACATGTTTCAATGCCGTTCTCCCAAATCATCCCACCCTCTCCCTCCCCACAGAGTCCAAAAGCCTGTTCTATACATCTGTGTCTCTTTTACTGTCTCGCATACAAGGTTATCATTACCATCTTTCTAAATTCCATATATATGCATTAGTATACTGTATTGGTGTTTTTCTTTCTGGCTTACTTCACTCTGTATAATAGGCTCCAGTTTCATCCACCTCATTAGAACTGATTCAAATGAATTCTTTTTAATGGCTAAGTAATACTCCATTGTGTAAATGTACCACAGCTTTCTTATCCATTCATCTGCTGATGGACATCTAGGTTGTTTCCATGTCCTGGCTATTATAAACAGTGCTGCGATGAACATTGGGGTACACGTGTCTCTTTCATTTCTGGTTTCCTTGGTGTGTATGCCCAACATTGGGATTGCTGGGTCATAAGGCAGTTCTATTTCCAGTTTTTTAAGGAATCTCCACACTGTTCTCCATAGTGGCTGTACTAGTGTGCATTCCCACCAACAGTGTAAGAGGGTTCCCTTTTCTCCACACTCTCTCCAGCATTTATTGCTTGTAGACTTTTGGATCACAGCCATTCTGACTGGTGTGAAATGGTATCTCATTGTGGTTTTGATTTGCATCTCTCTGATAATGAATGATGTTGAGCATCTTTTCATGTGTTTGTTAGCCATCTGTATGTCTTCTTTGGAGAAATGTCTATTTAGTTCTTTGGCCCATTTTTTGATTGGGTCATTAATTTTTCTGGAATTGAGCTACGGGAGTTGCTTGTATATTTTTGAGATTAGTTGTTTGTCAGTTGCTTCATTTGCTATTATTTTCTCCCATTCTGAAGGCTGTGTTTTCACCTTGCTTATAGTTTCCTTTGTTGTGCAGACACTTTTGAGTTTAATTAGGTCTCATTTGTTTACTTTTGCTTTTATTTCCAGTATTCTGGGAGGTGGGTCATAGAGGATCCTGCTGTGATGTATGTCGGAGAGTGTTTTGCCTATGTTCTCCTCTAGGAGTTTTATAGTTTCTGGTGTTATGTTTAGATCTTTAATGCATTTTGAGTTTATTTTTGTGTATGGTATTAGAAAGTGATCTAGTTTCATTCTTTTTCAAGTGGCTGACCAGTTTTCCCAGCACTGCTTGTTAAAGAGATTGTCTTTAATCCATTGTCACAAAACCATTTTCATACCTTAAAAAAAAAATAATTCCTTAAAATCATCCAATAGCCAATCATTGCTTTTTAAAAATAATTGTTTAATATGCAACTAATGTGTGATTACTATAGAAAAATTAGGAAATGAGTAAAACAAATCTAGAATTCTTATGCACAAAGATAATATTAACCTTTTTAATATTTTCCCAGATATATCAATATATATACACCTATGTATTTCTTTAAAATTTTTTTATTGGAATATAGTTGCTTTGAGGCTTTCCCAAAGTAGCTCAGTGGTAAAGAATCTGCCTGCAGTTCAGGAGAAGCAGGCCACATGAGTTCGATCCCTGGGTCGGGAAGATCCCCTGGAGGAAGAAATGGCAACCCACTCCAGTAATCTTGCCTGGAGAGTCCCATGGACAGAGGAGCCTGGCAGGCTGCAATCCAGAAGAGCTGCAGAGTCAGAGACGCCGGAGCGCACATGCACACATAGTTGCTTTACAGCCTGGGGGTGTTTTCTGCTGTACGACAAAGCACATCAGCCATACATATACATGCATCCCCTCTGTTTTTGGACTCTCTTCCCATTTAGGCCACCAAAGGGTACTGGGTAGAGTTCCCTGTGCTATGCAGTGGTTCTCATTAGTTATCTCTTTTATACCTAGCAGTGTATGTATGTCAATCCTAACCTCCCAATCCATCTCATCCCCTCTTCCCCCCTTGGCGTCCATACTTTTGTTCTCTACATCTGTGTCTCGATTTCTGCTTTGCGTATAGGTTCACCTGAACCATTTTTATAGATTCTGCATATATGCATTAATATACAATATTTGTTTTTCTCTTTCTTCATTTTGTATGACAGTCCTTAGGTCCATTCATGTCTCTGCAAATAGCACATTTTCCTCTGTATTTTTAAAGCAGCTTATTGAGAGACAATTCTCATACCATCAATTTATCCATTAACATGTACAAATAAGTGGTTTTTAGTATATTCACAGGATTAGGAAAATCACCAAAATCAATTTTCATGACTCCAAAAAGAAATCCCAGGTAGCAAACACTCATAACCACCATCACCCGCAGCCCTAGACAACCACTAATCTACTTTGTATCTCTGTGTATTTACCTATTCTGCCTATTTCATATAAATGAAATTATACAATATATGATCCTTTTTGATGGGCTCAATTCATTTAGCACGTTTTGAAGGTTCACCCATGTTGTAGCGTATGTCAGTACTTGTTTTAAATTCCCAAATAATATTCCATTATGTAGATATACCATAACTACATACTTTTGATTTTAAAAAAAAAAAAGCTGCATCATGCCAAATGACTGCTAGTGGATATAAGATTTCTTTTAGACGTGATGAAAATGTTCTATAATGGACTGAAGTCATGGTTGCTCAATTCCAAATTGCTGCGATTCATGGGGTCGCAAAGAGTCGGACACGACTGAGCAACTGAACTGAAATGTACTAAAACCCATCAAATTGTATACTTAAAATACGTGAATTATATCTCAATAAATCTGTTATTAAAAATTATCATACCATATTTTCTCTTTATAAACTATTTTTTAAATTTAATATGTTATTTACACTTTCTCACATCACTAAGTTATTTTTCAAAATATAGTTTTTAGTGTCCATATAATGGTTTTTATTCTATTTAACAAATTCCCTAGTTTTAGAAATTTAGATTGTTTCCAAAAGTGATTTTGCAGTTACACAAAAATACCATGATGAGCTTCTTGGTACATAAATCTGTTTCCTGTATCTGATGGTTTTATGGCAAAAGCTTTTGAACTCTTTTCCTGGTGTTCCAATGTATGTTTTTGTTGCTAAAAATTCTTCCAGCTTTATTGCCATACACAGTAGTTTTCTCTCTGAGCTCAAAATTTATTTGCTGCCTTACAGTGATTTTCTCAAAGATTCCTTTTCTCTGCAAAAATGATAGTAGGCTTATTATTGAAACAGTCAAGGCTCCTTAAGCTAAGATTTAGTTTACTAATTTCTATTTGATAATTCAGCAGAAGGAGAGACATTATTTATATATTTATATCTATAATGTTTCTTGTTAACTAGGAAAGAACTCAATGGCTTAATTCATAGATCTCCAGAAAGAAACCCCAGTTAGCAAACACTCAAACCACCATCACCCTCAGCCCTAGACAACCACTAATCTACTTCGTATCTCTGTGTATTTACCTAAATATATTGTAGACCTATTAATGGTTAATTAGAAAGATTTATAAGCAGTTCATTTCTTACCTAGAAGAACAGCTGGTAAATCATCTCAGGGCTAAGATTTGTGCAATATATTAAAAGTTCTCTTTTTCTCTTTCCTTTTCATTCACACACATATACTATTACACACACAACTGATTGATACTTTGACATTATTAAAAACCTAACACTGAACCTAAAAATATCCTGCATGCTATAAGTTGCTTCAGTTGTGTCCAACTCTTTGTGACCCCATGGACTGTAGCCCACCAGGCTCCTCTGTACATGGGATTCTCTAGGCAAGAATACTGGAGTGGGTTGCCATTTCCTCCTCTAGGGGATCTTCCCAACCCTCAGATGAGGGATCGAACCCTCATCTCTTAAGTCTCCTGCATTGGCAGGCAGGTTCTTTACCACCAGCGCCTTTAAATTCCCCTTGATTATTGGATATTGGGCTATGGAGTTCAGAAATATTTGCCTGCTCTTACATAAGCCATTTCTACATGTGACCACCAAGGAATTTCCTTCCCTTTCTTCCTCCTTAAGGATAAATCTGCATCTTATGTTTTCTTATTTGTTTTCTGAAAAACACCTTTACAAACAGTGCCACAGAAGAGCTGATATTTTCAGAGGAATGGCCGTTTGAACTTTTGGCCATTTTCTGAATTCACTTCTGTTTGGTGGTGAATTTTTCACACATGTTTACATGGAGCTGTCAAACCTCCATGCTGTGAAGCTGGTATGCTGACATGGGAACCTTGCAGTGCTAGGGAAGGAACATGAATTAGCCAAGGGAGCTCTGAGCATGTGACTGAGATTGGGCAAATCCCACTTTTACCTAATTACATGAGATGCTGAGTTGTGAAAAAGAATCCCAGCGTAAAAGAAATCCAGGTGAAATATGACCTTCCTCACTGACAACTTGTCTGAGGAAAAGATCTATCTTTTCATGTTGTGGTTGTTCACTTGCTAAGTCATGTCTGATTCTTTGTGACCCCATGGACTGCAGCACGCCGGGCTCCTCTGGCCCCCACTATCTTGGAGTTAACTCAAATTCATGTCCATTGAGTTAGCGATGCTATCTAACCATCTCCTCCTGGCTTCCAGGCAGTATACTGATAAAGAAACCGCCTGCCAGTGCAGGAAATGAGAGACCCAGGTTTGTTCCCTGGGTCGGGAAGATCTCCTGATGTAGGAAATGGCAACTCGCTCCAATATTCTTGCCTGGGAAATTCCAGGGACGGAGGAGCCTGGCAGACTACAGTCCATAGGGTTCACGAAGAATTGGACATGACGGAGCACACACACACGCTCATCTTTTCATGCATATAAAATTCTGAAGGGTTATGAATTGCCACACTCAGAGCCAGCTAGAAACGCACAGTAATTAGAGTGTCCATAGCAAACATACATTTTGATGTGCTAACTGGGCTCTGGAGAGTAAATGAGTCATTTGTACCAGAGCAAGACTCCTGTAGGATGCATGCTGCCAACCCGGTAATGTCTGAGTCCTGTTCACAGTCGTCGTGGTCTGGCCTTTGGGGCACATCCGTTTGCTCTATTCTAGGAGTGCCAGCCCTTCTGTCTTGCTATGGTGTATGTTCAGTGTAGCTGCAGGGAGTGCCAACCTCACATAATTTTATCCTGTCTTGGTGTCACCTTTTTACATTCCCATTGCTTTTCTCCCCTAAAATCTTTATTTGGCATCTCATGGGGCACCCCCTTTTTTTATTGCAGGAAAATAGACCTAAAATTGACCATTTTCATCTTTTTTAAATGTACAATTCAGTGGCATTAAGTACACTCACATTGTTTTGCAGCTATTACCGCTGTTTGCCTCCAGAACTTTTTTTTTTCATGCTGTCCTGAAACTCTCCCCATTAAACAGTAACTACCCATTCCTCCCTCCACCTCTGACAATCACCACTCTACTTCCTTCCTGTCTCTGTGAAATGGACTACTCTAGATACCTCATATAAGTGGAATTATACAATATTTGTGTATGGCTTTTTGTGTCTGACTTATTTCACTTAGCATAGGGTCTTCAAGGTTCATCCTTGTTGTAGCATGTATTCGAATTCCCTTCCTTTATAAGGCAGAATAATATTTCATTGTGAATATATACCACATTTTGTTTATCTACCCATCTATCAATGGACGTTTCTACCTATTGGCTGTTACGCATAATGCTGCTGTGAAATTAATATGTAAATTCCTGTTCCAAGTCTTTTTAAATAAAAATTTGAAACTGCCCTTAAAGAGTAGGGAATTGAATTTAGAACTCAGAAATTAGAAGCAAGAGGATCTTGAATTAAGATGAAGCCTCTTCGAAGTAATACCTGTATATTCTTCTAGCCTAAAGATGACAGGCCCCCTATGGAATTCGACAAACATTAAAGATCAATACTATATTAAACGTGGTTCCTTTTGCATTTATAGATGCAAAATTCACCACACCAAACTCTCAGTGCCTTGCAAATCATCTCTAGCTATTCCATCTTCCCTCTCTGTATAGTGTGGGTTTTCCAAGTGTCCCGTGAAGTTGTCATGAAAGACAAACCAATTGCCCTGGGGCTCTTGAGACTGAGTTAGGTAGAAATGTTGATGACTTGATTATTGAGTCCTTTGATCCTGCTGAGACTCTTGAGTCACAGTAATTAACAAATACATACCTGAAGAATTAATGAGTCATGAAAAGGGAGAGGTGTCCTATCCCAAAAAGTTACCTTAGTTAATGTGCAGCGAAAAGGAGTTTCAACCATATCAGATGCAAAATGTGGAAACAGCAACAACTGAAAGCTGCTCAAAGCCAAGCCCATGGAAGTCAGAGAAACAGTGATGAGTCACAGGAGAGGTCCTCACGTACACCCAAGCAGATCACTCACTGATTTGCTTTCTTGATTACGACTACATCTCACCTAAGGGCAAAGTGTTGCTTGTGTTCAGATACGTACTGAATTTGGGTGCTACAATGTTCTGCTTTAAATGAGGCTGGTAAAAGGATCCTAACCATGTCCTCTTCTGTCTGTAGGAATAGATAATCTCTATGAGAGGGCACTTCACATCCGCAAACTGCTCCTGACCTTGCCCAGGTCGGTCCTTATAGTGATGAGGTACCTCTTTGCCTTCCTCAATCAGTAAGTACCACAATTTTTTGCCAAAATGCTCATTTCAGTTCCCTGTGTACCGCTCTGAATTCTTTGTTCTTGGATTCTGTAAAATGTACGTTGGGTTCCTTTTATTAGTGGAGCCAAAGAGAAGATGATTGAATAGAGACTGAAAGTGCATTTTTCCTCAGCAGATCAAAGTCGTCATGTGTGACCTACCTTATAAGGTCACACAATGACCTAAATAAACCTCATCACCAGATGTGGAAACTGTGGCCATAAATGCAAAAAATGCACAAGTATTACTAAAAAGAACACTTTTCAGTGAAATATGTGCTTTTTCCCAACTTCCATCCAAAGCCAGTGCCATAAATGTTTTTGTCAAAATGATGTAAACCGCCTGCTCACTGCAGAAAATTTCTGTGATTTTTAATGATAGTCAGGGAAGGAAGGGAATTGTAGGTGAGACTTGTACACAGACCCAAAAAAGAATTGCCTGCAAATTGAGTGTAATGAGACCTTGTCAAAAAGATGATATTTCTAAAGCAATCTTTAAAAACAATGTCACAGAAATCTTAAAAATCACTACATTATTTTCAAGGAAACTTGACTCTTAATTTAGGGAACTTGATTTCAGTTGTGTCGCTTGCAGGCACATGGGCTCCATGATAAGAACATCTTCCGCTGTTCTATCTGAGTCCCCTTGCTCTTTACCATTTCAATTAAGCAGTTTTTTTAATTAAAAAAATCCAGGTGGAGTAAACTTCAGGAAATGCTTTCTCACTCAACCATGAGCTCTCCCTTCTTAAAATTAGAACATTTTTTTCTTCTGTTTCACCAAAAGTGTTAAGTTCTTAAAAGCTATGGGGATTTATTACCACCCTGCTGACTCTTCCTGAAATCATACCATTCAGACTGACCACACACCCCCAGCCCCCAAGCCAAGTATCTACAATAGGGAAATGCCAGCAGGGAACCCATACAAAATGAAGCTAAAGCGTCTACAGATGACATAAGTATAGAAGTCACCCCTGGAAATAAGCAGTACCAAGAGAGATGGGTGTAAACTATTTTAGGTTAAATGATACCGTAAACTTCTATCTTTAAATAAGCCTAGTCACCCAAGTAGTTGTAAAAATCTGAAGGTTTTCCATCTTCACCTTTAATTGCACATGTCTCTCCTTCCCCAACATGGACCACCTCACATTCCTGCTGGCCTCTACATGATGTCCATACCAAATATTCTTGACACGCCTAAGTGAAACCCACTGTGGACCAATCAACCACAATGGACTAGGGAAGCAAACTGACCATGAGTCGAGAAAGCTCTCAAAGTGTGAATCTAACTGATGGCGGATCTCAACAGACTAGCAACTGTGCCATGAGCCAGCCAGACCTCGGCATTGCTTCCAGCATTTCTGCCCAGAGATGTCCCCTGGTTCTTGCTCCTGCCTTCGTGCAGAGGCCAGGCCCAGTCTCTGAAGTAGAATATGTGGGACAGGCATTTTGGAAAGAGAAAGAAGCTATTCTCTTTTCATTGTAAAACCAAAAATTCTGTATCAGCTGTTTGCTCTTCAAGCCAGCACTAACTAAAGACCCAGAAAGACTGACTCTCCCCCATTGAGCTTAAGTGTGTCTTTTGAACATGAGATCGTTCTTATTCGGAATCTCATTTTTCCTTCCTGCATTCATGTTGAGGGGGATCTGTAACATGACCATTGGCAGTTATTTGTGAACTGTTTTATGTTTGAGAAATGGCAGAAAGGAAAGACATATGTTGCCTGTGAGAATTGTACTTTTGTATTTTCTACTTTCTCAGCTATCTTATTTCCCAAACAGGGTAGAGTATCTGGTCACACGGTATCTCAGTTTCTTTGTGTCTGTCAACATCTCACAAATGTAGCTGAGTCTCTTTTTCTCTCCTTCCGTTTGTCATCTGTTCACCTGGATTTTACATTTCCTTTCAAGGTTGACATTCTATACGCTGAAAGATAGATTCTCTAGATTCTCCCTGGAATAGCACCTTGCCCATGTGTTCGAGGCATAGCATAAAGAACTTCTTATTTTCAGTCCCCTGTGGAAAATATCTCACCAACAGCCATTGAATTGAATTTTAAAATTAGTACTAGACAACTGGGAGTCTCCCCCAAAGTTTGTAGTTTGCAGCTTTAAATGGAATGTGAGAATTGAGGATTCTTTTTCCCCTTCGCTTGCACTTGTAATTGTCTTTGGTGTCACCTTGTATTGATCATCTTGCCCAAAAGCAAATTACAAAGCCTGGAGTTGCTTTCTTTCTTTCAGTGGTACAAAGAAAAGGTGCTTTTGTTTTTCTCGGGACTTCCCTCAAGATTTATGGGAAAAACTGAAATCTGAAATGTATTTGGTTAGTTGGAGGACAGTTTTAAAGATGATCATATTGTTTGCAAGTGAAACTCTTTTACTTGATCCTGGTCTGAATTGTGTTAGAGATTATCTTAAACTCCCTTGTGACTTTCAAAAAAAAAATGCCACTTAATTAAGCAAACAGGATTTATATTCCCTTTTCCATGTCTACCTGGTGGAAAGGTTATAAGTTGTTTTACTTTCTTTGGAATTTGCTGAGCCACCTTAAAGTAGGATGAAATATTTTATTCTAATAAGAAAACTCATTTTCAGAATAGGAAGTATCCTATTAAGCGTTTGCTTTTTTCCCCTTGTTCTTTTATAACTCCTGTCTTGCTTGCTTTTGTAGTCTTTCACAGTACAGTGATGAAAACATGATGGACCCTTATAACCTGGCCATCTGTTTTGGCCCTACCTTGATGCCTGTCCCAGAGATACAGGATCAAGTGTCCTGCCAGGCTCATGTGAATGAGATTGTCAAAACCATCATCATCCACCATGAGACTATTTTCCCAGATGCTAAAGAGCTCGATGGCCCTGTTTATGAGAAATGTATGGCTGGAGATGAGTATTGGTAAGTCCAAGAATTTAAGTCCTTCCTTCTCCTCCTGGAAAAAATTATAGAAGTACAGATATCAACTTAATTTAAAAAAAAAAAAAGAATTGACTATAAGATGCCAGTGCTTCCAATTAAAAAAAAGAAGCAGCAGGAACACTTGAGATCAATTAGAATATTAAATCCCATGACAGCACTGGCTCCTTCTTATGGAAATTCATATTCATTTCTCTTTTCCCTAAGCACGGCATCTTTTTAGATACACCTACCCCATCATGACTTTTGTAGAGAATGGTTTTTAAATAGAGAGCTGTATACATCTTTACTGTTAAGAAAAGATAACTGAATTAACAGACTTCATTTTCATTCCTAAACAGTTTTAATTCTATGGAAAGTATTTCAAAAGTTTCATTTTAAAGGAGCAGCTGTCAACTAAATGTGTTTTCATTCTTACTTTCATTTTCATTCCTACTAATATTGTCCTGATCAATTACACAAGTCATGGTCACTTTGAACAGAGTTATTACATTATTATATTGTTGGGATAAAAAATGTTTAATAAGACAATATAGTCACCTCCCAATGAAGGGTAAAAATGTATAATCCAAAGATAAGGAAACCCCAAAATGTTTATGTTCACTATTTGATATATGAGTTCCAGCTTCTAAGAAATCATATACAGTAAAACTGGTTTTAATTCGTTGAGGTCCTCCTGTGTGCCAGTTTATATTCCCACTCGACTGAGTAAGTTAAGAGAGGCCAAGGAGCCAGGCCAATGACTAGTGGTTTCTGGAGGCAGCCCAAGTCTGTCTGATTCCTAAGTCCACACAAGTCTTCCCACTCAGCAGTTGCCTCCCAGCCTCCCTCTAAAACTGCCCTGTGCAGCTCAGATTCAGGAGCAGCTGGAAATAGATTTGCCTAAGCCCTTGGTTCTGGACTCTGCAGGATACTTTGTTTCCCACTGCCTTGCTGGGGATTAAGTAGAAGTAGAACTAGTAGCTGAAAAATCTAAATAACTGAAAGTACACTTTTTTTTTTTAACTGAAACCGCAGTATAATTTAAACTACAAATGATCTTACGCTGTTAAGAAAATTCATAGTTGACCATTTCCAGAAGTACTGCTTTCTAAATTAACAACAAAGCATGATAGATTCTATGCGTGTGTTAATTGCCCAGTTGCGTCTGACTCTCTGCAACCCCATGGACTGTAGCCCACCAGGGCTACATATTTTTAAAATACTTACTACATGTATGTACTGACACAAGCTCTCAGTCCTGGTGAGTTTTTCAGAATTTTATTTTCAGAGTTCAGAATTTTATTTTCCTAGTTGTATTTGTCTCCGGGCCAGTGTCAGTCATGTTTAGTATTTACAGATATTCAGGGCTCTATCAGTAAGTTGTGCTATCTTATTCACTTTATCAGAGAGCAAATATATGGATGTCTGGTCGATATTATTTAATGTGTTGTATTCCAGGACTTTTTGTGGTTGCTCCTTTTTTACAAACAGGGTAAAATCCCCATAATAAAGAGTCTTGAAGTCAGGAACATGTGCTTGATATGTCTTCTCCCACACATGATATTCTCTATAGATACCGCTTATTTTAAACAGAAAGTCAGTATTATAGTAATCATCCTCATCGCCCAATGCCAGCAATATAAATGGGCTTTTACAACAATGTCAGGATTTGTATTTGTAACCAGTGCCTTCCATTTATCAGCATACATTTGAGAAGTAATAGTGGTAATGTTAAAGGATAAAATCTAACTCTCAGATATAAAAATGAACATGTGTCAAGAAAAGTTGAAAAAGATACTACAGCCAATTCAAAGTGGAAATCAAAGAGCCATCCATTTTTATGTAGTAGGGGATATTGAAATGAATTTGCAAAAATTGGTGTATCCAGAGGGTGATAATCATATTCTGCTAGAATTCAACAAATTTTCATTTTTATACATAAGAATCATTTGAATACTGTCAGTTTCCTACACATCAGTTTTGTCTTTACAGAATTGTAACATGTCAAAGATGAAGGGACATAGCGTCCTATAGGATTACACAATCCTGGAGGCTCCAGCATTCCACTGAAAGGCTATCCAGGAACTCCTTTGCCATTCCGAAGTCTTCTGGTTTTCCTTATAGTAGCAGTTGTTCAGTTTTGAAATTCACATTGGCTTTATATGATTTCTACTTCTGCTCCTCAGCGACAGCCCATACAGTGAGCACGGTACGCTGGAGGAAGTGGATCAGGACGCTGGTACAGAGCCGCACACCAGTGAAGACGGTATGCACTTGTGCTCATGCTATTATAAAACTAGTCTTTATAGCCATTTTTATAACCATTTTTAAAGAATTACTTATATTGTACTCACTTTGGCACCATGTATACCAAGAATTGCTTGTATTAAGAATTCAGTAGATACAAAATAATATTTACTAAATATGTGTAAACTACAAAGAATACTACTACAGGGAACACCTGTGAAACCACCAAATTTAAGAAAAAGGCATCATTACCGTTTTACTTTCCTGAACCCATTGTCTTCCATACCCCTCAAGGTAAGCTCTGTGTTTGTGCTTTTAAAAGAATTGTTATTTCATTTTCTGTTTTCTTGAACTTTTTATAAATGGGATCATACTATATATACTTTCACTGTTTTCTATTCAGTATTATATTCCTGAAATTCATCCCCATCATTGCATGCAATTAGAATAATTTATTTACCACTGTATAGTATTCCATTGTATTTTTTTTATTATTGGTGAATACATGAGGTGTTTTGTTTTTTTGCCATTAAAAATAGTTCGGGTATGAATATTTTGAACATGTGCCTTGCTGCAGGTGTACAGGAGTTTCTCTCAGATATACACACCTAGGAGTAAGCATGTCTTCAACCTTGCTACATACTGCCAAACTATTTTTGAAAATGGTTGTAAGGGCAGTCCAGTGGTTAAGATCCCATGCTTACACTTCAGGAGGCATGGGTTCGATCCCTGGTCAGGGAACTAAGATCCCACCTACCACAAGCAGCCAGAAAATAAGAAAATGGTTGTGGGGCTACCCACTCCCACCAGCAGTGTCTCAGCCTTTCAGTTGTATGTAGTCATCAACACTTGCGTTTATCAAATATTGTCTTTGCCAATACTGTCAAGTGTTTAATGGTATCTCATTGTGATTTTAATGTGCATTTCTCTGCTTACTGATGAAGACATTTTAAAACGTAGTATATTAATAGAAAACTTCTGGTATGGTAAGGGTAAGGGGGTATGGTAAGACCAACAGATCAGGAGATGATCACCATTGAAAAGATAATCTGATGCCCACAGTTCCTAAGAGGAGGGGACACATCACACCTCAGGGGGCCAGGGAAGGCACCAGGGTCAGACAGGCAGGAGAACAATTGGCCAAGAGTTTTTATGGTGGTTTCCACAGGAAGGAACAAGCAAGGCAGGGTAAGCAGGGTTAGGATTGCCTAGTTTTAATAATTTCAGAGGGCTCTGTGGCTGTCTGTGGTTGGTACCTGGCCATGAAGTGATTGGGGCAGGGAGATAGTGGCCTAAAGTATGGGAGCCCCAGAGAGGAAGTGGCTGGAGTGTGAGACCTGGATTGGTTGGTTTGCATTTGAAAAGCACATTCCAGATGAGTTGTTTACTAGGAATTTGCCAACCCTGGAAGGGACAGTCCCTCCAGGGGGGGCAAAGCCCCAGAGGTCATACTATGAAAAATGAAAAACATGGTTATTACAGATACACTAATTTTTGTATGTTTAGATTTATTTTTGCAAAATTCCTATCAAATGTTTTTCCATCTTAGGGCCTATTTGCCCACTGTTAGTTTCTCTGGGCTTTTTTTGCTTGGTTTAGTTTACTTTGGTTTGGCTTTGGTTTTTCCTTGTAAAAGTTTATGAAGCTGGATCAAGTCCTTTATTGAGTATCAGTTCAGTTGCTCAGTCGTGTCCAACTCTCTGTGACCCCATGAAACACAGCACGCCAGGCCTCCCTGTCCATCACCAACTCCCAGAGTTCAGTATATGCTTTGCAAATATTTTCTGCTCTGTAGCCTAACTTCCATGTGTCTATTATGTCTTTTGCCAAACAGAGGATCTTAATTTTAAAGGAGCTGAATTTACCCATCTTTTCCTTCATGGTTGTTTCACTTTGTGTCTCCTTAAAGAAATCCTTATCCTTCTGTGCCTTGATGTTAATGCAGAAGTTCTTCTATAGCCTCTTTTAAATCCTTTCAGGTTTTGTTTTTCACACATAGGGCTTAATTCTACCAGGAATTCATTTGGAGGTATGGTGTGAGGTAGGGATCTGTGCCTCTTTTCTCCATATGGATGCATAGCTGTCCCCACTGTCCCAGCCTTAATTGTCCTTTCTCTACTGCCCCACACCTTAATCATAAGTCAAGTGTCCTCTCTGTGTGAGTCCATTTCTGGTCTCTCTTTTCCGTGGGTCTACTTGTTTATCCCTACACTGCTGTCTTCATCTTGATACCTTTTAATAAATCTGAATGTTTGTCAAATCAAGACCTCTGACTTTGTTCCTCTTAAGAATTCTTTGCCTTTTGCAATTTCACTTAAATTCCAAATTCAGGTTTTCAAGTTCCTAGAAACAAACAAGAAAAAGCTAAAAACCTATTGAGGTTTAGATTGCAATTGCACCGATTCTACATATATTAATATGGAAAGAATTGATATTTTATAATATACAGTCCACAAACATCTTTCTAGTTCCTTAATGTCACCCAATAAACTTTTATACATTTCTCTGTAGGAATCATTTTTTTCTCTAACTTCTTAAGTTTGATGTTTAACGTTACTTTTTGACATTTTTAATATGAACATATAAAGCTGTCAGTTTTTTCTTAATATCTCTTTAGCTGTAAGCATAATCCTTTTATTCCCTCTTTAACTATGACTAACGTGCTTTAAACTTATTCAGTTTTATTTTTGACTATTTTTCCTCCCAAGTTCAGTTCACTTTCATACCTGCTTGGTCATTTGCTCTTTACTCATAATACTAATCCTTTCTATTGTTTTAGATTATGTGTCTAATTATTCTAAAAAGCTGAAGTCTTCCTGGATTTGTTTTTGTTGGCTTTTGTTCATCTGAGTCTTATTTCCAATGTGTTTTATATATTTTTTACATATTTCTTAGAACTTTATGGAATTCATTTACGTTGGGGTAAAGGTATGTCCCTCCAGAGAGGGTTTTCATTTACTTCTGCCTGGGGCATAACCAGCTTGGAACCACAGTAGATTTTTATTTTGAGGTTTTTTCAGGCCACCCAGGTAGTATCAACTTAAAATGCAAACCTGCCTGAGGGGTAGAATGTGATTGGGATTCTGAGGTGATTTTTTTTTCCCCCAAGCCTTCAGATAGATTTTTTCCCTTAAATTCAAGGTCAGAGTGATTACATCTATGGAGAAGTGTGGAGAGTGAGAAGGGAGGAGAATTTCAGAACTAGAAATCCACTGTGACACTGAGAATTTGATACTTGGTGGGGCTTAGAGTCTCCATACTGGGCAGCCCCTGGACCTAGTCTTTTGTTTAAAATAAAGCTTAAGTTAACCAGGCAAGGGAAAATGCTCTCAAGGCAAACTCTGACTTACATATTCTAGTGTTCATAATTCTGGTGTCCTGTTTAAGTCCGTAGATTCCTTCATTCATCAAGTTTAGTATTCCTCACTGTCATGATTAATGCACTTACGAAGTTGGGTTTTTTTTTAATCCAGCATTTTTAGTTGATTTCAGCAGGAAGGTTATCAAGGTGTCTAGAGTCCACCCTCTGCTTTAAAAAAAAAAAAAATTGACATTTTTCAGAAACGTAAGTTGGAAGAAACTCTTTGAAGTGACAGCTTCTATTTCTGTGGGGTTGCTTTTGAAAGTCTCTGAGCCCGCCCTCTGCCGTTCTTCTCTCCTTTCTCTTGAGTTCCGTTTCTCTGTAATTCATTCCTTTTTCACTGGTGACTTTTCTCCATGTTTCCTTGCTTGTCTCAGTGGCAGGAAAAGCCCATGACAGAGCCCTAGCCACCCTTCTTCCCAAACCTCAGTTTCACCTCTGTACCATCTGTCAGTTCGTACCTGTTCTTACCTCTTGGCTACAAAAGAGAGCTCTGTGTTTGAGATAACATTTTGATCTTGTTCACCTGATAGTGCTGGAGAGAAAAGCATTGCTTACAAAGAACAGATGTTCTTGCCTGCAGCCAGACTCTTCCTGTAACTAAATTGACCAGAGTATTGATCTGTCTCTTTGATCACCCAGGTATTGCATTTTCTTCCCTCTGTCACGGTATCACTAAAGAGAGTAACTTCTGTTTCCAAAAGAGAGGCTGTCACAGAACAGAATCATCATCTGCAAGGGCAGGGCTAACAGATGTAGCAGAGACAGTGTCAGGGACAGCAAGGTCCCAAAGGGATAGCGTGATATACTAGCACTTTGTATAAACTTACAAAAAATGGAAATCTCTTGCACAAAATTGTAATAGCCATTCATTGTAGGAAAATGAACTTATCATGTTCACCCTCATTGTTGTTATTGGTAGCAGTAGCATTCTGCTAAGCCTCTGCAGGACTCTAAAGGGCTGTGTGACCCTACATGAAAGGGGCGTGGTGCATCGCCATGCCCTGAGATCGATTTGCTCTGCAATGACTAGACTGAGACGTGTATAAATAGCTTATTGATTGACACTTGACTGTGAAATTTCTCTCATGGGAGTAGAAAGAAGTCAAAATAATGAAATTGCTCAGAATTACTAGTTGATGTAGTAAGATCACCAATGAAGTATGCGTCTGATTCATCTGGTCATTCGTTCATAATATCTGTACCTTTGAAGTAAATAAGCAAAGTCTGATCATCTTGCTGTTTCCAAAAAGAAAGAGGTAATCAGCATAGCGGGCATGATGATGAAATTATGATAAAATATGTACATATCTATTAAACAGTTTTAAATGGCCCTTGGCCAGTGATGACAGTATATGATCGAATGGCATTAAAGAACATGAATAGCTCTCTCTTCCCTTTGACAGATACATGGGTTGTGTACTTTGTTATGCTATTATGTTTCCATTTTTTCAGTAAAACAGTTTAACCGTGTGGGTGTAGCACATAAGAATTTGCAGACTGCATATCATGACGCTCTTTTCAATCAGTTGGCATGCTTTCATTCCTCCATGAATGTTTATTTGTGTCCCTTACACCACATGTATGTTTATTTCTGACCCTCAGGGAGACCTGGAGTGAAAAATTTGGTATCTGTCATCTCGGTTCAAGCAGGATTTACTTTTTATGTGCAAGTTTAGAACAAAGTATACAGTCAGTCCCAGAGTTCTATTTCCTCCTCTATGAGCAGACTTGTGGATATTTAATAAAACTGCTATTTATATTAAAATAGTTTCAGGATAGAATAATGGAGTGTTAACATATGATCTATAAGTTATTGTCAGTTGTTAAAGAACTTAAACTATTGTTTTAAAATTATTTTTACACCTACCTTGTTGAGAAGTATACCATGTACAGATTATAGTGTTTGATTCTTCCATATGAATTATTATTTACCTAAGCATCTACTTATCTACTAGCAAAGGATGGGACTTTTTTTCTCTTTATTTTAAATATATAGCAGAAATTCACCCTGGTCCTTCATAGAAGATAAATCCTAAGCTTTTTCAATATGTTTGTTGATTTTTATGTTCATGCTGTCCCAGAGAATGTTTGCATTTTTCAAGTGAGAAAAAAGCTTAGCTGACTATCCAGAGATTTCATTTGTAGTTATTTCATATAACAGATATTGAAGATATTAAAGTTTGGGAAGAGATTAACTCTTTTAAATGAAAAGGTTTGTCACCAAGGGAAATAGAAGATAATAAGTTCCTGACAAAATATTTGACAGTTTTTAATCTATTATGTGTACATATATTCTAAAGCATTTCTAAAGTAACAGCACACATGTTCAGTTTTTAACAAATGAGGTTGCTCACTGCATAGAGTTCTCTAAGCATAATACCACTTGTACTGACCCTTTTTTGTTCTGTTTCTTATTGATTAGAAGTTGACTCACCTGTTGTTGGTAGCAGGGATAAGGATGGGGTGATGGTGAGAGAGGAGAGGAAAGACCACGGAGCCACCAGTTCTGGGCTTTTTGCAGTAACCTGAATCACAAAATGCAACTCCTGTTGTTTTGAGTGGTTTGTCCTCTTATTTGCCTTCAATATTTGTGGTCAGAATTAAAATAGAGCTGAAATTCCAATTCTAGGCCCAGAGTTTGATATCTCTTTTCAACTTTTGATTTTGAGATCACTGTAGATTCATATGCAGCTGTAAGAAACGCTACAGACAGTTGCCATACACCTCCTGCCCCCCCCCCCCACTTCCCCCCAGTAGTAACTAACATCTTACATCACGGTTGCTACTATCGCAAGGACACTGACACTGATACACTCCATCCATTATATTCACCAGCTTTACGTGCACTCACTTGTGTTGTTTACTTAGTTCTACACAGTTTTATCACACAAGTAGATTTGTGTGACTACAGTCAAAATCAAGAACAGTTGCATCATAGGGAGCCCTTTGTGCTACCCTTTCATAGCCAAAGCCATTTCCTTCCATCGCTTCCCCCCACCCTAGCCTCTGGCAATCACTACTCTCTCCTCCATCTCAGTTATTAGGTCATTTCAAGTGTGTCATATGAATGGCCTTGTGCAACATGTAACTTTTTGAGGTTGGCTTTTTCTCACTCACCATTATTCCTTTCAGTACCTTTTGATCCTAGAAGATATTTTTGAATCTGGTCTCTTAAGTAGGTATGCTTGTGTCACAAATGATATCTAGAATTTGGTTTCGATACTAGAAAAAAATAAAGTTGTCTTTATACTTGGTGATAAGATAGTGCCAAAAAAATACCTAAGGAACTTAAATATATTCAAACAATATTTAATGTGGTGATATCTGTAAACTTGCTTTTAAAATTGGCAAATAAAGCATAACCTTCTAGAATAGTGACTCTTACGTGTTATAAATAGTATTAACATGTTGCCTGGGAACTTCATCAGTGTCAAAGTAATATTGGAACTATTGCAGAGAACATTACAACCCAAGGAGCGATTTTATATATCACAAAGTTTTAAACATTTTTAGTAGACTGTCATGATCTCTGTAGTACAAGGCTGTAGAAATTAAGATCGAATTTTCACTTTTTCTTTGCCTGAGAAACTGATGACAGAAAGAGGATGCTTTTCTTTATCCCTTTTAACAGCATCGTTTTCTCATCTTGATTTGTGACCTTCTTCTGTCTGGTTATTAAAATGACCTTGTTTCTTTCTAAAGCCTCATATAGACCTTTCAGTGAGTGTATCATGCCTTCCTGACAACCCTGCCCACACTGTTTTCTGGTGTGTTTTTTGTAGAATGTGAGCCAATAGAAGCGATAGCCAAGTTTGACTACGTTGGGCGGTCTGCCAGAGAATTGTCCTTCAAGAAGGGTGCTTCCCTACTGCTGTATCACCGCGCATCGGAGGACTGGTGGGAAGGAAGGCACAACGGGATTGACGGGCTTGTGCCCCACCAGTACATCGTGGTGCAGGATATGTGAGTAGTGCCAGCTTCCATCACCTGAGTGCTCCCAAGAGAAGACTCCAGCTGTTGTTCTTACATTGTTCTTACCTTGGTCTTGTGAGAAAAGAGAAGGGATTACAGAGCGAAAACTTCTGATCTGGGCTCAGTTCTTCACCTTGCTGATGGAAAGTGAAAACCTGTTGGCCGGGAAGTACTGTTAGCAAGGACCCATGCTCTCCCAGCAGGTCTGGAGCAAGGACTAGTGAGAGGTGCCTTCTGAAGCTTTCAGGTTCTTAGAAAAATACCCTGTGCAGAGGCTAGTTTTAGGAGCTGAAGTGGCATGGCTAATTCCTAAAACAGTGGTACCTCTTCCTTTGGTGTCTATTTTAATTCCAGTTTCTCCAAAGGGAGGCTACTGACTTCAGGTCTAAAGAGAATCATCTCCAGGCTTCTTTTTAAATTTTGCTTATGAGAAAGCTCTACTTTCAAAAATACTTAAAGTGGTATCTTCCCATGTGGTCTTAATATTAAGTGAAAGAAACAAGTTACAGAATAACATGTACAGTATAATCTTAATTTTGTGACTATGGTATTTCACAATACAGCACCAATTTACGAACAGCTTTTCAAGGAAAAGAGAAAAATACCACATAAAATGGATACAGTGATTGATTCAGCCTAATTTTAAACTGTTAAAATGTCTCTCAGAATCCAAGAAATACTATGTGTGTGTGTGTTATGCAGACATACAGTCCTAAAGTACACAAACATATAAATATATACAGTAAATACTATACATACATGTGGACATTCTTATAGATAGATATGCCAGGCAGAGAAGAAAAGCAGAGAAAGATATCTTCTAGAATTCAAAAAGTGGTTTTCTCTGGATGTTATATTATGGGTGATTTGTCATCTGAATTTTCCAGTTTACCTGCCATGAAATGATGCTATATTTATAGTGAAAAGAAGCAAGTTATGTTAGTAAGAGAAAGACTTACATACAGAAATCCCATAACTTATTCTTTGGTCCCCATTCATCAAGCAAAAGACCCTCACTCTTGATTCTTACTGTCTCAGGGATGATACATTTTCAGACACTCTGAGCCAGAAAGCCGACAGCGAGGCCAGCAGTGGGCCGGTAACTGAAGACAAGTCTTCATCCAAGGACATGAACTCCCCAACAGACCGACACCCTGATGGCTATTTAGCCAGGTAGGTGGACCCCCAAGCCTCCACTTCTCCAGGGGTTCTGAGGAGCTGTGGCGTCCACAGCCTTGCAGAATTACCCAGTGTGACAACCTCTGCTATTCTCTCTGTCTAGACAAAGAAAAAGGGGAGAGCCACCCCCTCCAGCAAGGCGTCCTGGCAGGACCAGTGATGGCCATTGCCCCCTCCATCCCCCGCATGGTCTTTCCAACTCCTCAATTGACCTGGGGTCCCCAAGCCTGGGCAGTCATCCCCGGGGCCTGCTGCAGAGCCGTGGCCTCAACAACGACAGTCCTGAGAGGCGGCGGCGGCCAGGCCACGGCAGCCTGACCAACATCAGCCGCCATGACTCCCTCAGGAAGATGGACAGCCCTCCTATTAGAAGGTCCACCTCATCAGGGCAGTACTCAGGCTTCAACGACCACAAGCCGCTGGACCCAGAGACAATCGCTCAGGTAGGTGCTTTGAAGAGAATATTGCATGCCAAGTACCAGGGTATGATGAAGGAGGCATTACAGGAGTTACTTTCTAGAGCCATATCATTTGTATAGAACCAACTAAAGAAAACAGGAATTAGCTCATTCTTTGAGGCCATTTGTTCATCCTAAAGGAAATGAGTCCTGAATAGTCATTGGAAGGACTGATGCTGAAGCTGAAACTCCAATACTTTGGCCACCTCGTGCGAAGAACTGACTCATTTGAAAAGACCCTGATGCTGGGAAAGATTGAGGGCAGGAGGTGAAGGGGACGACAGAGGATGAGATGGTTGGATAGCATCACTGACTCAATGGACGTGGGTTTGGGTGAACTCCCGGAGTTGGTGACGGACAGGGAAGCCTGGCGTGCTGCGGTTCATGGGGTTGCAAAGAATCAGACACGACTAAGTGACTGAACTGAACTGAGGCCATTTGTTACAAGAAGGGCCCAAATATTGGGTTGGCCAAAAAGTTCATTCTCGTTTTACCATAACATCAGAACGAAGTTTTTGGCCCGCTCAAGGTACTGGGTTCACAGTGATTTAAACAGAGACATGGCAGAAATGTAAGACCCAGGACAGTCAAACCCATCACTCCTAAATGGCCAGAAAGATTCAGAAAAAAAGAATGAGGAAAGACTAGCCCTCCCAGATCTTGAACGTATGCTTGAGCTAGTAAAACAGACAAATCAAGGGGACAGAATGAAGAACCCTGAAACAGAACATTTTTAGTGTATGATGGTGACCCTTTCAACTTAGGGAATGAAGGATTGGTCAATAAAGGAAGTGAAAAATAATGGTTGGCTGTTTGAAGAACAAGTCTACCTACTGTGTTGCTCCTGAATGCACGTGTATCTTCACTTCCCAACAGTGACTGCAGAGAAGGGTTTTGTAGGGTTTTTTTCCTAATGATTAGAATTGACAAAGTGTAAGTAAAATAATATTAATGGACTTTTCCATCATTTTTTTCCTCTGGCTCTTTTTAAAGCATAAGCCATCAGAAAATATATGTATGACAGAAAAAAAAAAAACTGAATCACTATCCTGTACATCTGGAACTAACACAATATTGTAAATCAAGTATACTTCAATGAAAAAAAAAAGAAAACGTGTGTATGGCCAGTGAAAAAGGAGGTGAAGGAGATTCAGGGTTTGCCATTAGAGTAATCTTAAAGTGTCTTAGAGCTATCACTGAAGCTTAAAAAAGTGAGTGAGAAATTAATGAAACAAACACAGGGAAGTATTAAAGATGGGTCATTTTTAATAAAGAACACTCCAGGAAACCTTCATTTTGATATGACAAATTTCCAAGCTATTTTCATTGTCCTGACTAAAAAGAATTTTGGAAAGCAATTAGGTTACGTGGAGAGTTCCATGTATTTTTTACAAAATTAATCCAATTTTAAGTGCACAATAATTTTTCAGCAAAAAAAAAAGGATTTTAATCTTTTGGGGTTTTTGTCTATTTTAAAGGCAAAGCAGAGTCCTTTGAGATGTATTTAGAGCCAGTGATATTTGACTATAATTGAATTTAATGATTTGAAAAATCCATAACATCATTGCTTATAAAAACCATATGAAACACTATTTAGGTTAGAGAGACATGGAATTAGGAGCTTAATAGTGGAAAGGCATAATAATGTCTACTTTAACCCTTTTGCTTCTAGAACTAGGAAATCCTTTAACTGTAAATCATAAAAACAAAAACTCAACAGATAAACCAGGCTCTGCATGTTTTCTCTGGGGCTAATACTTGTGAAAAACAAATCCATATATTTAGCATCAAATGGAAATCACATATGAAAATAATCACTTGTAAAGTGATGTCATCCTCACAAAATGGCTTCCAGCTGTATCCTTTATTTATCTTTCCATCTCTCATCTTCAGATTTTCCCATGAGGATAAGTGAGCCTGCCATCATGGTATTCATACCAAAAACACGCAAATTCTTTCAGTAAATAAGTAGAACCCCTGATAGAGCTTTTTTAAAAATGCAACTTATCCTTATGTGATCACTGGATCTTTGTTTATTCATTTAGCGAATCTTTATTGAGCACTTACTGTATGGCAGCTCCTATGATAGACATTATAGACAGAGTTAAATCAGTGGTCAGTCGCTGCATGAAGGTACTTGTAAATCAGTGGAGGAGGTGGGTGTGGAAATCGATTCCTGCTCTCCAGAGCTGCAAGCTAATGCTCAAGGTGAGTGGAAGTCCTGAAAATGTAGAGAAGGGGCATTTCAATCACACTAGTTCAATGGCCTTCTACCTACCTCACACAATACTCATGTGTGTGTGAATAAACAATGTAAAACAGATCCTCTTAACCTTTTTTTTTTAATTTAGTTGCTTCACAATGTTGTGTTAGTTTCTGCCATAAAGCAAAGTGAATTAGCCTCACATATACATAAATCCCCTTTGTCACCAGTGAGCACTGAGTAGAGCCCCCTGTGCCACACAGTAGGTTCTTACCTTAACCTTTTCTAAGTGTTCAGTTCAGTTGCTCAGTCATGTCTGACTCTTTGCGACCCCATGAATCACAGCACACCAAGCCTCCCTGTCCATCACCAACTCCCGGAATTCACTCAAACTCACGTCCATCGAGTCGGTGATGCCATCCAGCCTAAGTGTACAGGTCAGTAAAGTATTCACATTGCTGCATAACAGATCTCCAGAACTTTTTCATCCTGCAAAACTGAAAGTCTGTACCCATTTGAGAACAATGCCTATTTTCCCCTCCCCCCAGCTCAGGCCCTAGCCACCACCATTCTACTTTTTCCTTCTGTGAATTTGACTACCTCATATAAGTGGAATCACGCAGTGTTTGTCTTTTTGTGACTGGCTTATTCCATTTAATACCTTCAAGACTTATCCATATCATGGCAGACCTTTTTAAGGCCCGGTAACAATCCCTTGTACATATACAGCACATTTCACTTTACCCATTCCTCTGGCAGTGGCGCACATTGGTATACGCTTACCTTTTTACAACAGATACTTTATAATTTCCCCTTTATTATCTGAAATAAATGGATAGATGATATACCTGATTTTTTTTAAAAAAATATATAAAGCCCTAAATACAATAAAAAGGAAAAAATAGAAATATTAAAACAAATGTATTTCAGTTAATGATTAACTAAACTAGAAGATGGCTTCCCAGGTGGTACCAGTGGTAGAGAACCCACCTGCCAGTGCAAAAGATTTGAGAGATACAGGCTCAATCCCTGGGTCACAAAGATCCCCTGGAGGAAGGCATGGCAACCCAGTCCAGTGTTCTTGCCTGGAGAAGCCCATGGACGAGGAGCCTGGAGGGCTGCAATCCATAGGGTCAGACACAACTGAAGTGACTTTAGCACACATGCATACTAGAAGACAAATGAAATAGTGAGATGCTTTCACTTACATGTACACTTACCATAAATACAATTAAAAATGAACATTGAGGGGCTTCCTTGGTGGCTCAGTAGTAAAGAATCTGCCTGCCAGTGCAGAAGACATGGGTTTTATCCCTGATCCAAGAAGCCCCCACATACTGCGAAACAACTAAGCCTGTGCACCACTACTGTTGAACCGTTGTTCCAGAGCCCACAGGCTGCAGTTAGTGAGCCCTGTGCTACAGCTGTTGAAGCCTGCATGCCCTAGAGCCTGTGCCCCACGACGCGAGAAGCCGCTGCAATAAGAAGCTGCACACCACAAACAGAGGAAACCTCGAGGAGCAGTGAAGACCCAAAACAGCCATACGTGAATGAATCTGAAAAGTTCTTAATGTACATTGAAATGAGTATTAACTAGTCTCAACTCAGTTTCCACAATGGTGTTCCCATGGGTGATATGATTTTTTAAAGTGGTGGACCATCCTCTGTCAAACATGCTAAGTTGCTTCAGTCGTATCCCAACTCTTTGCCACCCTATGGAATGTAGCCTGCCAGTCGCCTCTGTCCATGGGTTTCTCCAGCAAGAATACTGAAGCGGGTTACCATGCGCTCCTCCAGGGGATCTTCCCTACCCAGGGATTGAACGTGTGACTCTCTCGTCTACTGTATTGGCAGGCAGGTTCTTTACCACTAGTGGTCATACAGTTCTAATCAAAGCAGAGTATAATTTACATGATGGTTTCATTCTTAGAAAACTCAACACTATAAAAATATATATGTATAAGAAAAGAGTTAAGATATATAAGATAGGTATCTAAGGAAGAGTTAAGTTCTAGACTCAGATTATTATAAAAAAATTTCACCTACATAAATGTCTGGAGGATATTAAAAAGTTGAACAAGATCTGGGGCAATTCATTGCATGTAAATTATCCAAGATACTTGCAAGATATCCAATACCTCTGCTCACGAAATGCCATCCAGTTATTTTGACATTTAAAAATACACAACATACCATATTACAGAAATGCTTTCTATGGAGCAGTACCACTAGCATTGAGACCTACTGAACAGAAGCATCAGGGAAGGCTTGGAGTGAATTTTGAAGAACTGATAGAAGTTAGCCAAGTATATAATACGTGCTCAAAAATTATCTGTTGAATGAATGAAAAAAATGTGATTTTTCATGCCTATTCACTTTTCTTAAGAAATCGCTGGTCTAAATTTAAGCCACCTTTTACCATAGATTGAAATAGAATTCTATATAAGATGTCAGCATGTAAGGTCAAAACCGCCAGAAGACTGCCAGGTGCCTCAGAACGGCCAGTGCTTGCTCTGTGGCTCCATGAGCTGTTGGAGCCATTTCATCTGTCTCCTGCACCTTCAGAGTCACAGTAGTTATGTGAAATAGCATTGAGTTTATACAGATTACACACTGCTGTTAAAACAGCCATGCTTTTTGCTAGTCTGCTTGCTTTGAAGTATGTGAGTTTCTGTGAGGCTTAAAAAGAAGAAAGTAGGGAAAACCACTAGACCATTCAGATATGACCTAAATCAAATCCCTTATGATTGTACGGTGGATGTGACAGATTAAAGGGATTAGACCTGGTAGACAGTGCCTGAGGACTATAGATGGAGGCTCGTAAAGTTGTACAGAAGGCAGTGACCAAAACCATCCCCAAGAAAAAGAAATGCAAGAAGGCCAAGTGGTTGCCTGAGGAGACTTTACAAATAGCTGAGGAAAGAAGAGAAGTGTAAGGCAAAGGAGAGAGGGAAAGATATACCCAACTGGATGCAGAGTTCCAGAGAAGGAGAGATGAGAAAGCCTTCTTAAATGAACAATGCAAAGAAATAGAGGGAAACAATAAAATGGGAAAGAAAGACTAGAGATCAAGAAAATTGGAGATAAAGGGAACATTCATGCAAGGATGGGCACAATAAAGGACAGAAATGGTAAGGACCTAACAGAAGCAGAAAAGATTAAGAAGAGGTGGCAAGAATACATAGAAGAACTGTACAAAAAAGATCTTCACAACCCAGATAATCATGATGGTGTGGTCACTCACCTAGAGCCCAACGTCCTGAACTCAAGTGGGACTTAGGAAGCATTACTACAAATAAAGATAGTGGAGGTTATGGAATTCCGGCTAAGCTATTTCAAATACTAAAAGATGATGCTGTTAAAGTGTTGCACTCAATATGCCAGCAAATTTGGAAAACTCAGCAGTGGCCACAAGACTGGAAAAGGTCAGTTTTCATTCCGGTTCCAAAGAAGGGCAAGGCCAACGAATATCCACACTACTATACAATTATGCTCATTTCACATTCTAGCAAGGTAATGCTCAAAATCCTTCAAGGTAGATTTCAGCAGTATGTGAACTGAAAAATTCCAGATGTACAGGCTGGATTTGAAAAAGCCAGAGGAACCAGAGATCAAATTGCCAACATTTCTTGGATCATGGACAAAGCAAGGAAATTCCAGAAAAAAACATTTACTTCTGTTTCATTGACTACGCTAAAGCCTTTGTGTGGATCACAACAAACTGTGGAAAATTCTTAAAGAGATGGAAATACCAGACCACCTGACCTGCCTCCTGAGAAACCTGTATGCAGATCAAGAACCAACAGTTAGAACTGGACATGGAACAACAGACTAGTTCAAAATTGGGAAAGCAGTACGACAAAGCTGTATTTTGTCACCCTGCTTATTTAACTTACATGAAGAGTACATGGGCTGGATGACTCACAGGCGCGAATCAAGACTGCCAGGAGAAATACCAACAACCTCAGATATGCAGATGATATCACTCTATGGCAGAGAGTGAAGAGGAACTAAAGAGCCCCTTGATTAGGGTGAAAGAGGAGAGTGAAAATGCTGGCTGAAAACTCAGCATTCAGAAAACTAAGATCATGGCATCCAGTCCCATCACTTCATGCAAATAGATGGGGCAACAATGGAAACAGTGACAGACTTTATTTTCTTGGGCTCCAAAATGACTGCAGACAGTGACTGCAGCCATGAAATTAAAAGATGCTTGCTCCTTGGAAGGAAAGCTATGACAAACCTAGATAGCATATTAGAAAGCAGAGACATTGCTTTGCCAACAAAGGTCCATCTAGTCAAGGCTATGGTTTTTCCAGTGGTCACGTATGGATAGTGGAGGACAGAGGAGCCTGTCATGCTACAGTCCCTGAGGTTCATAGAGCCAGACACAAGTTAGCAACTGAACAACAACAACAACAGTATGGGTTCTGTACATTAGTACTAATTATCAACTTCATCTGTCTCTCTGATTACTTTTTTCCAGTTAATTATTGAGTTATTGACACACAATACTGTATATAAGTTTAAAGTGTATAGCATACTGATTTGACTTTTACACATTATAAAATGATTAGCACAGTGGGTTTAGTGAACATCCATTATCTCATAGAGATGTAAAATTAAAGACACAGAAAAAAAAAATGTTTCCTTATAATGAGAACCATTAGGATTTACTCTCTTAACCACTGTCATATATAACCTACAACAGTATCAATTATCATGTTGTAAATTACATCCATAGTACTTATTCATCTTATAACTGGAAGTTCATTTCTTTAACTGCCTTCATCCAGTTGCCCCAACCCCCCTGCCTCTGGAAACCACAAATCTGATTCCTTTCGCTATGAGTTTGTTTTTGAAGTATACTTGACTTGCAGCGCTAATTCCTATAATACAATCTGTGCTGATGTGCTCAGTCGAGGCCGACTTTTTGAAACCCCATGGACTGTAGCCCGCCAGGTTCCTCTGTCCATTGAATTTTCCAGGCAAGAATACTGGAGTGGGTTGCCATTTCCTTCTCCAGGGATAACACGATCTAGTGATTCCACATTTCTATACATTTCAAAATGATCACCATGATAAGTCTAGGTTACCATCTGTCATTTGTTTTTCAACAGGATATCGAAGAGACGATGAACACTGCTTTGAATGAACTCCGAGAACTGGAGAGACAGAGTACAGCAAAGCATGCCCCCGACGTGGTGCTGGACACCTTAGAACAAGTGAAAAACTCTCCCACCCCCGCCACCTCCACGGAATCGCTCAGCCCTTTGCACAACGTTGCCCTCAGGAGCTCAGAGCCTCAGATCCGTCGGAGCACTAGCTCCTCCAGTGACACGCTGAGTACTTTCAAGCCTGCGGTGGCACCCAGAATGGGCGTGCAGCTGAAGCCCCCAGCCCTTCGGCCGAAACCTGCTGTTCTTCCAAAAACAAACCCGACCGTGGGACCCGCCCCGCCTTCCCAAGGTCCAGCAGACAAGTCCTGCACAATGTAACACCCAACTGAGCGTGGCCATCTGGGGTGACGATTAAAGAGAGAAGACGGATTAGTGACAAAAGTCAACGATCCATAACGTGCGTTAGTCGTGTGCTTATAACTGGAGATCTTTTGGCTTTTCTATGTTCTCGAATGTAATGTCTAAGATTAGCTAAATTAACACGGGCATTTGTATTTTGTAATTTCTTTTTTTTTTTAATAACTGGACATATGCCATTTTAAAGACAATAGAAACACTTAGACTTACTTGAAAATCCAATGCTGCACCGTTTGTAATGAACACAGCACCGCTCTGCCCTGCACACTGCACAGTGCTTCAGGCTTAGTGTAGCCCGGTGAGTCAGAAACACCGGCCTCTCAAGGCAGGAGAATCTAAGTAAGTGCCAGGCCCTGGAGTGTAGGCAGTGTTGGTCGGTGGCACTTGGGGTGAGGCTGAAAGGTGACAATGGTATTGTTTAGTAGCTGACAGTGAGTACCTCTGATCTCATGCAGCGAGGTTGAGACCAGCCCTTGCTGCATTCTTGCTGTTGTCACAGTGGGCTGTTCCCAGTGGGATTTGCAGCCCACTGCCCAAATGAGTAGGATTGTCTTATTCCTAACAGTTAAATCTTAGCAGGGGGGGCGCTAGAACCTCTGCAGTTACTGCGCCAACTAAATCTGGGAAAGAGGAGGGGGACAGTCCTCCAGAGCTCCTGCTGGACTCTTTCCCTGAGCCTGATCAGGCCCCAGGAGGGTTTCCAAGTTCATCCGCTGCATTTAGCACAGACTAGAACAGTCTAATTTTCAAGACTGTCTGGTTACCCTATTCTGTCCACTCCTTCAGAGATCTGTTGTTGCCTAGAAAATAACTTCCAGCTCCCATGAAGCCCTGTGTTTTCCTCTTCAGCAATGGAGAAAGTGCTTGGTTCACCTGGCCTTCTCTTCCCCTGACTAGAGGATCTGGGTTCCCCTAAACATGCTGCAGAGGCCTGTTGATCCTAAATTGAATCCCCACCTTCCCTCGCCAGCTGTCTCTTCAAGCTGTGGTCTGGTAAGAGCCAGACCAAGGCGGGAAGACATCCCCATGGTTCTAGGATGATCTCCCAGTTGTTCAGCCTGGAACCAGGGCTTGCTTTGTTTTTTCCCAACTGGTCTGTACATCACTCACATAATCAGCTGCAATCCATCGGGATCCTCTTTCTCTGACATCTCTGACCCATAGACAGTTTTTCTTTAGCCCATATTTTTGCTCTGTTTCCCCTCTATCTTAAAAAGAATACCTTGAACTCAATTTGCTTTTGTCTAAGGTACAGATCACCGCTGTTCTATCAACAGCCACTTAGACCATCTGTAAGCCTTTTATCTACTCTGTCACTGAACTTATTGATGAAGAGGGTTTGTTTGTTTGCTTTTGGGGTTTTTCCCCCCTAAAAATGGATAGCCAGAACTAATCCCTCTGGACCACTTTGATTTTAAACTGGCAACCAATCGCATGCCCACCTAAGAGTTACAGTATGGACTTTGATTTCTCAGCTCAATGGGGAATCCATCAATGTGGAAAAAAATGGGGATCTGTACTAAAATCAAGATCGTTACTTTGATCTCTACCTCAGTTTGCCAGTCTGATCATTCTAATGCAAAGAGAGGTTTTATTTATGAGGTATTGTTACCTTTGAAAGTCACACTGCTGGTTGCTTGCCTGCAGCCTGATTTCACATATGGACTAAAAAGTGAAAAAAATTACTTCAGGTATTTCCAGGTATTGTAAACCTCTGAATTTTTGCAACCATCCTTTTTGCCCATTTTGATAAAGAGACCCAGCTCAGCATCTTGTGCAACCCTCCCAACCTTTTCCTTGAGCTTTATTAGTCTTTCAGCACCTTTGGAAACCATGGAAACCCAGCCAGGACTGAGCTCTGAGTAGCACCAACCCTTCTGGACAATCTTCCCAAATGTCTGGAACATTGAAACTTTTAAGAATAATCTCCCAGTTCTTTCTCGATTCCACTTTGGTCTCTTGATTCTCTATTGTCCAATAGGGAAACAGAAACAGAGAAAGGAGTGGAAGTAATTGTGGAGGAAACTTTAAATCTTTTCGCAATTAAAATAAAGATTCTTATAAAACCACTTCCTTATTTGATGGACGAGACATCAAAAGAGAAGAGGTGTTTTGAACTTACTCATTTGGGGAGGGTTCTTGTACAAGCTTTAACTTAAGTGTTCCAGATCTTGCTCGTGCAACGCCATTTCTTCAGACTTCTCCCTGGTAACCTTCCCCAGTGTCTCGTCCCTTTGGTGTTGACACCTGTGATGGAATGAGGACTGCCTTTCCACCCTCCACGTCAGGACTCTGCTGCCTTGGAAGGCAGAGGACACGCTGCTCCAGACCTCAGAGCCTCAGAGGCTGTGCCTTCTTCCAGGAAACAGCTCCTAACACTCTCCCATCACTCCCTTTCTTTACCTGTCTCTGTCTTCTCTCTATTACTCTGTTGTCACCTGAGGCTTTCTTTCCCTTCAATTCCCAGGAAAGGATGTGACCTCAGAGTGAGTAAGGACTCACTCAGGACTCACTTATCCTTACTAGTAAAAGTCTAAGATTCCAAGGATAAGACAAGGTGGCCCCTTCACAAAGGATCAAAAAAAAAAAACACCCAGTGAGTTCCTTCAAGGGTTTACCTGCAAGCGGTCCTCTTGACAGCCACAAGTGTAGCCCACAGTGGGGAAGTGGGAAGGCACAAGGAATGGGAAGAGAAGAAAGAAAATAAGTTCCTAAAAGGTTATACCCCGGCTTTAGGAACCTTATCATAGATCCTCATGTGCAGTCTGGGAAGTGAGTCATTTTGGTGATGGGTAAATGAAGTTCTACAAAGATTGCCTGACTCCACTTACACAAGAATATGTATTCACAGCTGATATAACTGAATGTTCACATCCCATCCATAGAACTCACTTGAGTAGATTTACCAAATTGGCCTTTGGGTTTGGGTGAGGATGCTTGCAGTGAATCATTAGCATAGAGTGAGTGGTTCTTAAAACATATTTTCTGATGAGTGTTCTGTAAATTATTTCAGTTTGTTGAATGGCCCTTTGTAGAGCTCCATGTTCAAGTTGGGCATAAATGTCATTGTTTAACAATTTTGCACGTTTTCGCACAATGTAATCTGACTTTGATGCCCCTTGAGCAATCCATAGAATAATGTACAGCAGGGTCCCACTTAATCTACTGAAATGAATATAAGCAGTGATCAATGGATATAGAGCACCAAGGGTCAAATTGTATGAGTTTTCTGTCTTTGTTCTTTTGCCATTCCCAAAAATGGGTTCATAATTTAATTAAGAAAAAGGAAAAAAAAAAAAAAACCAGGGACATGGAGGTCTCCTTAGTATTCGGGAATGAGACATAGCCTCTAGGGTCTATGAAGTAAAGAAACTTTAGTTTGGTAATTACAGTCTCTGAAATCCAAAGTTTAAGAGCCTATGGTTCTGTTGGGTTTGGAAGACTTCAGATTTGGGATGTCATTCCTGACCACAGTAATGAGAGACCATGAATGCAAGAAATGTGCTGGGGGCTGAGTCTTGGCTCTGAGTTACTTCCCATAGAGACTTGGAACTGTGGGGCAGCTTAGAAGTGAAGACTCTTCCCACAGAGCTCCCTAATGGAGGCTAGCACCTGAACTAAAAGCCAACCTCCAGCTGGGCTGGGGTGTCAGGCGTGGAGCAGGGTGACTCTGGCACAGCTTTGTTCAGATCAATAAACTGGAAATTGAGCTTTCACTTACCCACCCTAGTATACTTTCTTTAAAAAAAAAATAGAGTCTGTATTATAATCAAAATGGTACCTGTATCTTAAAATTATGTAGGGAATTTTGTATGTTTAAATAATTGTACTGGGTTCCATAATGCTTATCTTAGAAACTGTTTAGTAAAAGAAAATATATAAGCCGTGCATTTGTGAATGCCCCCCTTTAGAACATTCATCCAAGTTCGATGTATAGTGTGATGGTTATTATAGACGTTTAAAGTATAGTAAGTGGCTGTGTGACAGGAGAGACTGCTATTTACCTATTGACGTAAGAGTTAACTCCTGCCCACGTAATTAAATCAGTATTGTCCTTCCCTGTTGGTTTGATCAGTTGCAGTACTGGTGGCTTCCTGCTTGTGACTGTTACCTAATCGTGTCAATGTACATCTGTAGTATGTACATGTGAAAGTGCCTTTCTATTTTAGAGGAGTCTTAGCCTTGCTCTTTACTGTTGCCCCACACCCAGTTCCTCGCCCACTCAAGTGTTTTGAAGCTTAACTCCCCTGTCTCCCAGCGTCTTCGCCATGCCCGCCTTCCTATGCCTCGGTGCTCAGTACTGTCCAGTCTTGCGTCCTCATCCGTCATGGTCAGTCATGGTCATCAGACATCGTTTTCCTCTTAGCCGTGACTGTGCCTTTCCCTCCCTACAGTCACTCTCTGGGTCCCCGACACCTCACCCTCCTCCCTCTCCCGCTCACGTGCTGCTGATGGCCATCCTGCCCTCCTGGGCTCTGTACTGCCTCTTACCATGACATTTCCTCGTCTCTGAGGTGAAAGTAGAGGGGGATGCTTTTCTAGTTCTGGAAGGGAAAAAAAATGTTTTGTTGATCTGTTGTGACAATGCACTTTTCTGTATAGTACTGTACATTTTCGCATGTACCATTCCAGGCTTCAGTATCCAGTCAGGTCTGTTCTTCACGGTGTATCTTTATAATAAATAAGATAGTGCTGGCTGCCTTTGTCTGCTTCCAGTTTGGTCTGATTCTCTGCACTTTTCCATTACTTTTTTTCTCATCACTATTAACCCTTTAGAGAGCTGAGTTGCCTGCCTTTTTAATGTTTTTAATCTCACTTTCATTGTTGTTTGTGAATTTGAAAATGGTGCCTCATTCATAGCGCCTTGTCCATGAAGCCAGGGTGTTTTAGAATAGTTTGGAGACCCCTGTGAGAGAACAGGTCAGGAGGATCTTAACTAAGCAGCTAAGAAAGCACAGTCCTAAACATTCCGGATTGAATTTTTTCCTTTGAGAAGGAATTTTTGACATAGTAAACTTTGTCAAGCTGACTTTGGGATTCATTTGAATACGCAGAAATGCAATCCTCAGGTTTAGACTATGTTTAGAATCCCCCCATGTATAGATATTTTATCTTCAATCTTACCTTTTTTTGCCCCAAATTCTTGAGGACTAGCAATACATAATATAGCTTTATAAAACTGTATCAACAATGTGCAGATTATATCAGCAAAATGTCAGATTGGAACATTCATGAGATGTAAAAAAAAAATGACATAAATGGAAGGGAATAAACTTATCGAATCATAAAATACATAGAGAAAAGTATAGAAATCATTAATATAAGAGTTTTCACAAAGTGATACCCTATTGCATCCACCCCCAGATCAAGAAACAGCATTGTAACAGCCTCCTAGAAGCTAGGCTTGTGCCTCTCCAAAGTTAATCAACATCCTGACGAGTAACACCATAGTTTGGTTTTGTCTGTTGTTTTGACTTTCTACAAATGGACTTGCAATATTTAGATTCTCTCTGGCCTCTTTTCTTGCCATTTTATGTTCAGGAGAGTCCATGTTGCTAAATATAACTGTGTGCTCAGTCATGTCCAAATCTGGTGTGACCCCATGGACCGTAGCCCGCCAGGCTCCTCTGACCATGAGATTTCTTAGGCAAGAATACTGGAGTGAGGCACCATTAACTACTCCAAGGGACCTTCCCAACCCAGAGATTGAGCTGCCGTCTCCTGCATCTCCTGCACTGGCAGGTGGATTCTTCACCACTAGTGCCACCTGGGAAGCCCTATAGTGGCACCAAATGGTCAGTACTGAAATCAGACTGATTAGGTTCTTTGCAGCCAAAGATGGAGAAGCTCTATACAGTCAACAAAAACAAGACCTGGAGCTGACTGTGGCTCATATCATGAGTTCCTTATTGCAAAGTTCAGGGTTAAACCGAAGAAAGTAGGGAAAACCACTAGGCCATTCAGGTATGACCTAAATCAAATCCCTTATGGTTTTATAGTAGAGGTGACAAATAGATTCAAGGGGTTAGATCTGGTAGACAGAGTGCCTGAAAAACTATGGACAGAGGTTTGTAACATTGTATAGGAGGTGGTGACCAAAACTAACCCAAGAAAAATAAATGCAATAAGGCGAAGTGGTTGTCTTAGGAGACCTCATAAATAGCTGAGAAAAGAAGAGATACAAAAGGCAAAGGAAAAAGATATACCAAACTGAATGCAGAGTTCCAAAGAACAGTAAGAAGAGATGAGAAAGCCTTGTTAAATGAGCAAGGCAAAGAAATAGAGGAAAACGAGAGAATGGGGAAGACTAGAGATCTCAAGAAAATTGGAGATACTGAGGGAACATTTCATGCAAAGATGGGCACAATAAAGGACAGAAACAGCAAGGACCTAACAAGAAGAAGAGATTAAGACAAAATGGCAAGAATACACAGAAGAACTATACAAAAAAGGTCTTAATGATCCAGATAACCACAGTGGTGTAGTCACTCACCTGGAGCCAGACATCCTGGAGTGTGAAGTCAAGTGGGCTTTAAGAAGCATTGCTATGAACAAAGCTAGTGGAGGTGACAGAATTCCAGCTGAGCTTTTTTTTTTTTTTTTAATTTTAAAATCTTTAATTCTTACATGCGTTCCCAAGCATGAACCCCCCTCCCTCCAGCTGAGCTTTTTAAAAATCCTAAAAGATGATGCTGTTAAAGGACTGCACTCAATATGCCAGCAAATTTGGAAAACTCAGCAGTGGCCACAGGACTGGTAAAGTTCAATTTTCATTTCAGTGTTCAAACTACCATACAATTGCACTCATTTCACATGCTAGCAAGGTAATACTCAAAATCCTTCAAGGTAGTCTTCAACAGTACATGAACTGAGGACTTCCAGATGTACAAGCTGGGTTTAGAAAAGGCAGAGAAACCAGAGATCAAATTGCCAACATTTGTTGGATCATGGAGAAAGCAAGGGAATTCAAAAAAAAAATCTGCTTCATTGACTATGCTAAAGCTTTTGACTCTGTGGATCACAACAAACTGTGGAAAATTTTTTAAGACATGGGAATACCAGACCACCTTACCTGCGTCCTGAGAAATGTGTATGCAAGTCAAAAAGCAACAGAACCGACATGAAACAACAGACTGGTTCCAAATCGGAAAAGGAGTACAGCAAGACTATATATTGTCACCCTGTTTATGTAATGTATATGCAGAGTACATCATGTGAAATGCTAGGCCTGGACCACTCACAAACTGGAATCAAGATTGCCTTGGAGAAATAGCAATAACCTCCGATATGCAGATGATACAATTCTAAAGAGCCTCTTGAGGAGAGAAAGAGTAGAATAAAAAGCTGACTTAAAACTCAACATTCCAAAAACTAAGGTCATGGCATTCAGTCCCATCGTTCCATGGCAAATATATGGGGAAGAAGTGGAATCAGTGACAGATTTTATTTTCTTGGGCTCCAAAGTCACTGCGGACAGTGACTGCAGCCATGAAATTAAAAGATGCTTGCTCCTTGGAAGGAAAACTATGACAAACCTAAACAGTGTATTAAGAGAGACGTCACTTTGCCAACAAAGGTCTATATAGTGAAAACTATGGCTTTTCCAGTAGTCATTTATGGATGTCAGCATTGGACCATAAAAAACGCTGAGCACCAACAAATTGATGCTTTCGAACTGTGGTGCTAGGGAAGACTCTTGAGAGTCCTTTGGACAACAAGGAGATCAAAACAGTCAATCATAAAAGAAATCAACCCTGAATATTCATTGGAAGGACCGATGCAGAAACTGAAGCCACTTTGGCCACCTGATGCAAAGATTCAAATCATTGGAAAAGACCCTGATGTTGGGAAAGATGAGGGCAGGAGGAGAAGGGGACAACAGAGGATGAGATGGTTGGATGGCTTCACTGACTCAATGGACGTGAGTTTGAGCAAGCTCCAGGAGATAGTGAAGGACAAGGGAAGCCTGGCCTGCTGCAGTTAATGGGTTCTCAGAGTCAGACATTACTTTGGGACTGAACAACAACAATAAATATAAACATAACATGATAACTGTAGTTTTCTCCATTTCTGGGCTGTATAGAATTCTATATGAATATGCTTAGGTTATACTTCAGTACTTCCTGATTAAACTTTTAGAATGATATGCAGAATCTCTAAACATGGACAAATTTATGAAAAAAGAAAGGAAGATCACCTGTTCAAAGAAAATGTTTCCCCAAACATAATAGAATGACTTTGAACTTAGCCATTAAATGGAACACCTATCTGAAAGCAGGTAAGTACCACTTTTGGACCTGAGAGGTGGATTTAGAGGCTGGTCCACAGAACAAGGACTTTCCAGGTGGCACTGGTAGTAAAGGACCCACCTGCCAATGCAGGAGACCTGAGTTTGATCCCTAGGTCAGGAAGATCCCCTGGAGGACAGTATGGCAACCCACTCCAGTATTCCTTCCCTGGAGAACCCCATGGACAGAGGAGCCTGACAAGCTACAGTCCATAGGCTAGCAAAGAGTTGGACACAGCTGAAATCACTGAGCACACACAGGAACAAATGCCAAAATCCAATAGGATTGTCCCAGAAAAGCCCCACTGTCCTGCTTACCCTTCACTATTATCCTCAAATCCATGAGCCTCGACCAGCCACAACCCTCCCAATCTGTGCCTGCATCCCTCACTCCTGAATTAGAGTTCCACGTGGGGATGTCTTGTTGTCACCTCCCACTGCTCATATGCCAGCATCCTGTGAGAATAAGGAAGGCAAGGAAAGGAAGTTTTCTGGCTCCTACCTTGAGTAGTTAGGACTCAAGCACAAAGTTCCCAAGCTTGATCCGAAATGCCCAAAAGTCTGGAAGCCAAAAATTATGGCAAAGTCCATTCCATGGGTCTTATATCCCCTTTTCGATTTTGGAAAATAGGGTTATGATCCCTTTGGGAAATAATCAAGGTGAGGTTCATCATTCTTCAGTAGACTTTTATCTCTACAGTGGATAGAAAACATGCCTTCTACAGTGAAAAATGGTGATTTTTATTAAGATTACTCCTTAGTTATTCCTGGAATGTTAGGTCCATGAATCAAGGCAAAGTGGAAGTGGTCAAACAGGAGATGGCAGGAGTGAATGTCAACATTCTAGGAATCAGTGAACTAAAATGGACTGGAGTGGGTGAATTTAACTCAGATGACCATTATATCTACTACTGTGGGCAGGAATCCCTTAGAAGAAATGGAGTAGCCATCATGGTCAACAGAAGAGTCCGAAATGCAGTACTTGGATGCAATCTCAAAAACGACAGAATGATCTCTGTTCGTTTCCAAGGCAAACCATTCAATATCATGGTAATCCAAGTCTATGCCCCAACCAGTAATGCTGAAGAAGCTAAAGTTGAACAGTTCTATGAAGACCTACAAGACCTTCTAGAACTAACACCCAAAAAAGATGTCCTTTTCATTATAGGGGACTGGAATGCAAAAGTAGGAAGCCAAGAAACACTGGAGTAACAGGCAAATTTGGCCTTGGAATGTGGAATGAAGCAGGGCAAAGACTAATAGAGTTCTGCCAAGAGAACGCACTGGTCATAGCAAACACCCTCTTCCAACAACACGAGAGAAGGCTCTACACATGGACATCACCAGGTGGTCGATACTGAAATCAGATTGATCATATTCTTTGCAGCCAAAGATGGAGAAGCTCTATACAGTCAGCAAAAACAAGACTGGGAGCAGACTGTGGCTCAGATCATGAACTCCTTGTTGCCAAATTCAGACTTAAATTGAAGAAAGTGGAGAAAACCACTAGACCATTCAGTTATGACCTAAATCAAATCCCTTATGACTATACAGTGGAAGTAAGAAATAGGTTTAATGGACTAGATCTGCTAGACAGAGTGCCTGATGAACTATGGATGGAGGTTCATGACATTGTACAGGAGACAGGGATCAAGACCATCCCCAAGAAAAAGAAATGCAAAAAAGCAAAATGGCTGTCTGGGGAGGCCTTACAAATAGCTGTGAAAAGAAGAGAAGTGAAAAGCAAAGGAGAAAAGGAAAGATATAAGCATCTGAATGCAGAATTCCAAAGAATAGCAAGGAGAGATAAGAAAGCCTTCCTCAGTGATCAATGCAAAGAAATAAGGAAAACAATAGAATGGGAAAGACTAGAGATCTCTTCAAGAAAATTAGAGATACCAAGGGAACATTTCATGCAAAGATGGGCTCGATAAAGCATAGAAATGGTATGGACCTAACAGAAGCAGAAGATATTAAGAAGAAGTGGCAAGAATACACAGAAAAACTGTACAAAAAAGATCTTCACGACCCAGATAATCACGATGGTGTGATCACTCACCTAGAGCCAGACATCCTGGAATGTGAAGTCAAGTGGGCCTTAGAAAGCATCACTATCAACAAAGCTAGTGGAGGTGATGGAATACCGGTTGAGCTATTTCAAATCCTGAAAGATGATGCTGTGAAAGTGCTGCACCTAATATGCCAGCAAATTTGGAAACCTCAGCAGTGGCCACAGAACTGGAAAATGTCAGTTTTCATTCCAATCCCAAAGAAAGGCAATGCCAAAGAATGCTCAAACTACCGCACAATTGCACTCATCTCACACACTAGTAAAGTAATGCTCAAAATTCTCCAACCCAGACTTCAGCAATACGTGAAACATGAGCTTCCAGATGTTCAAGCTAGTTTTAGAAAAGGCAGAGGAACCAGAGATTAAATTGCTAACATCTGCTGGATAATGGAAAAAGCAAGAGAGTTCCAGAAAAACATCTATTTCTGCTTTATTGACTATGCCAAAGCCTTTGACTGTGTGGATCACAATAAATTGTGGAAAATTCTGAAAGAGATGGGCGTACCAGATCACCTGACCTGCCTCTTGAGAAACCTGTATGCAGGTCAGGAAACAGAAGTAGACATGGAACAACAGACTGGTTCCAAATAAGAAAAGGAGTACGTCAAGGCTGTATATGGTCACCCTGCTTGTTTAACTTATATACAGGGTACATCATGAGAAACTCTGGGCTGGAGGAAGCACAAGTTGAAATCAAGATTGCAAGGAGAAATATCAATAACCTCAGATATGCAGATGACACCACTCTTATGTCAGAAAGTGAAGAACTAAAGAGCCTCTTGATGAAAATGAAAGAGGAGAGTGAAAAAGTTGGCTTAAAGCTCAACATTCAGAAAACAAAGATCATGGCATCTGGTCCCATCACTTCATGGGAAATAGATGGGGAAACAGTGTCAGACTATTTTGGGGGGTCCAAAATCACTGCAGATGGTGACTGCAGCCATGAAATTAAAAGACACTGCTTGGAAGGAAAGTTACGACCAACCTAGATAGCATATTGAAAAGCAGAAACATTACTTTGCCAACAAAGGTCCATCTAGTCAAGGCTATGGTTTTTCCAGTAGTCATGTATAGATGTGAGAGTTAGACTATAAAGAAAGCTGAGCACCGAAGAATTGATGCTTTTGAACTGTGGTGTTGGAGAAGACTCTTGAGAGTCCCTTGAACTAAAAGGAGATCAAACCAGTCCATCCTATAGGAGATCAGTCCTGGGTGTTCATTGGAAGGACTGATGCTGAAGCTGAAACTTCAATACTTTGGCCACCTGATGCGAAGAGCTGACTCATTTGAAAATACCCTGATGCTGGGAAAGATTGAGGGTAGGAGGAGAAGGGGACGACAGAGGATGAGATGGTTGGATGGCATCACCTCAATGGACATGGTTTGGGTGGACTCCAGGAGTTGGTGATGGACAGGGAGGCCTGGCGTGCTGCGGTTCATGGAGTCGCAAAGAGTCGGACTTGACTGAGCGACTGAACTGAACCTAACTCCTTAGCAGGAGTGGCTAGAGAGCTGGGACCAGGTTGAATATCTAAATGAGTGTCTGTGTCTTTAAAGGAGAGAAACCAGTCCTCCTGGAGCCCTGAGACAACATTCTTTACTCAGTGTTAACATCTTGAAGAAGGTCAAGGTATTTGCGATCTATTCTGGCAACTAGTGGGTGCCTGCTTCTTACCAATCAGCTCTCTGTCCAATGTATTCCTGGGGTGATGGGCTCTCTTTTAGCTGTTTGGGTATGCAGCTGAAGGAAGAACTACTAATGAATTATCCTGCCAATGATGATGCATTGTACTAATCTTTTTGTCTTTGATTTATCCAGGGAATCTCTGGTATAAAAATCCATGTCCCTCTAAATGAAAGTGAACAATCATGTCTGCAAGGGGAGAGAGAAGCATCATCAATAGTTGGTGAAATATTCTAAATTATACAATGATATAATATTAACTAATTTGAAAATGAGATTTGAGGTTCTAACCCTTTGGTGGATGGACTACATCCATTTTTTTTTAAGGCAACATGGTCAGGTTTTATAATAGAAGGTATGCTCTGTGAGCCAAAGATGATTGCATTAGTAACAGTATTAGCATATACAATAGAAGAAGAGGGAAAATTTTAATAAGATAAAAATCTATTATCTGATCCTAATTCACCCTCAGTTACTCGATTTCTACAAATCATCAACCCATGCCTCAATTTCCCAGTCAGAAATAATCCCCAGCAGCATTTTATTTAGTACAATGGTCTCTAATCCTTACACTATGCTTATTTTTAGCAGAGTTGACTTTGTATTCTACATATAATTGTGTATCCTCATCAGGTTTATCTCCCTCAAATCAGTTCATATTATAAGTCTCAGTAAACATGGTTTTTTAAGGGCTGCATAGTATTTTAGCATACAAATGTGCCATAATTTAATCATTTCCTATCACTTGTTTGCAGGTTTTTTCAATTGAATGTTCTGTAAAGTAAGCAGCTCTGTACATAATCACTGTCTACATTTTGAATCATTAATTTGGCACTGATTCCAAAATGTGAAATAACTGGGTCAAGGGTATAAGCATCTCTAAGGCTCATGATAAATGTTGCCAACCTATTTTCTAGAAAGACTGCACAAATTTATACTACTGCCAGCAAAGTATAACAGTACAGAACACAAGCTTACAATCATGTCATTTGTTTCTTTGCCAAAGGCACTTGCTCAGTCATATCTGACTCTTTGTGACTCCATGGTCTGTAACCTGCAGGGCTCCCCTGTCCGTAGAATTTTCCAGGCAAGAATACAAGAGTGGGTTGCCATTCCCTCTTCCAGGGGATCTTCCTGACCAGGGATCGAACCACTGTCTCCTGCACTGGCAGGAGGATTCTTTAGCAACTGCGCCACCACCAATGTAATAGGTAAATGAAAATTTTGATCTAAATTTTTCAGTCTTTATTAAGGTGCACATCCTCATTTCCAGAGTGGAAACCCCTGTATTACTCACCTCTTTGTCCTCAGTCTCAGATTTCTCCCTCCCTATCATTTCAGCTGAACATCAGCAGACAGGTTTTTCCTTTAGACACGTGAAATTCAGGAGACCCCAAAACTAAATCCAATTTCTTGTATTCCAAAACATATTCCACCCCCCTCCCCAGTATTCAGTGTTTTACTAATTTTTATCTCAGCTTTAACCTAGTTCTGGGCTTCATTCCTTTTTGCTATAACTATTATAGTATCTTTCCACATAGTTTTCCTGGGTGCATTGTCTCCCCTTTGCAAGGATTATACACTCCTGCTAATCATCTTTCTTAAAAAACATAAACTAACAATCTAACAAACTAGTGAGTAAAAAAACTAACACACAAGCAAGCACAGAAGACTCACTATCTACTAGATATTGTTTGATAAAAATATACTTCAGTGATGCCTCAGTGGTAAAGAGCAATGTAGAAGACATGGGTTCAATCCCTAGGTGGGGAAGATCCCCCAGAAGAAGAAACAGCGTCCCACTCCAGTATGCTTGCCTGAAAATTTCCATGGACAGAGGAGCCTAGCGGGCTGCAATCCAAAGGTTTGCAAAGAGCTGGACATGACTAAGCAACTGAGCACACATATAAAAATAGCTAATTAGTATTAAGTGTCAGGCTTATACATTCATTATACATTCATTCATTTGATCCTTACAAGAAAGCCAAGCAGGAGCTACAATTATTATCATCCTTACAAATGAGAAAATTAAGCCAGAAGGGGTTAAGAACTTGCCTGGGTCATAGAGCTAGCCAATGGTAGAGCCAGAATTTGATTCTGAGCCACCTGGTCCCAGAGATTCTGCTTATGATCACTGCTGCATTCTGACTCCTGTACAATGCTCACGTCATTCCGCTGCTCCAAAACCATATGTTGCTCCCCATTACAGACCCAAAACTATGTCTCATTCACCTTTGCATCTTCAAACCTAACACGTCATTAACTAAGTAATGAAACTGAAATGAATGCAGTATTTGCCACCTTTGCAGTCTGCCATTTCAGCCTTACTACCTACCACTTCCTCTCAAGAACCTTTATGTTCTGCTGTAACCGGCTACTTTGCCTGAGTAGGCTGGGCTACAAGCTTCCTCTCCATAGTTGAGGCCATTCCTAAGCATAACACGTCCTCTGTTAAAGTGACTCAGTCCTGTCCGACTCTTTGTGACCCTATGTACTATAGCCTGCCAGGCTCCTCTGTCCATGGAATTCTCTAGGCTGGAATACTGGAGTGGGTTAACATTCTCTTCTCCAGAGGATCTTCCCAACCCAGGGATCAAACCCAGGTCTCCCACATTGCAGGCAGAGTCTTTACCAGCTGAGCTACCAGGGAAGGCCAGCATGTCCCCTATCTCACTTATACCTACCTGATGAAACCATTTATCCTTGAAAACATGACTAAAATATATCTTACATCTCTTGGCTTGTGTTTACCACTCCATTCTCCATGCTTCCACTGCATTTCTTCACTCATTTAATCAGGCTCACTTCTGGACATATGGCCGTGAACAAGACAGCTAGGCTTCCTGGTCTCGTGAAGTGTAGTGCTCAGTTGGGTAACAAGCACTGAACATGCCAACAAACTATTTTGGTAAAACAATTCCAGGTGCTGATAACTGCTACACACACACACACACACACACACACACACACACACACATATGTACTTCTCTAGGTGGAAAAGAAAAGACCACAATTAAAAATAAGACAATTATGAAAAAAACTCACCACTAAAGGGAAACATACCAAAAAAGGCAGGAAATCATCCAAACACAAAGCTACTAGGAAGGTTAAAAGACAAAGGTAGTAAAATTACCTATATCCAGAATAAGCAGTTAGTTCAGTTCAGTTCAGTCACTCAGTCGTGTCCGACTCTTTGCGACCCCATGAATTGCAGCATGCCAGGCCTCCCTGTCCATCACCAACTCCCGGACTTCTCTTAAACTCACATCCATCGAGTCATTAATGCCATCCAGCCATCTCATCCTCGGTCGTCCCCTTCTCCTCCTGCCCCCAATCCCTCCCAGCATCAGAGTCTTTTCCAATGAGTCAACTCTTCACATGAGGTGACCAAACTACTGGAGTTTCAGCTTTAGCATCAGTCCTTCCAAAGAACACCCAGGACTGATCTCCTTTACAATGGACTGGCTGGATCTCCTTGCAATCCAAGGGACTCTCAAGAGTCTTCTCCAACACCACAGTTCAAAAGCATCAATTCTTCAGCTTTCTTCACAGTCCAACTCTCACATCCATACATGACTACTGGAAAAACCATAGCCTTGACTAGACGGACCTTTGTTGGCAAAGTAATGTCTCTGCTTTTGAATATGCTGTCTAGGTTGGTCATAACTTTCCTTCCAAGGATAAGCATCTTTTAATTTCATGGCTCTAGTCACCATCTGCAGTGATTTTGGAGCCCCCAAAATAAAGTCTGACACTGTTTCCACTGTTTCCCCATCTATTTCCCATGAAGTGATGGGACCAGATGCCATGATCTTTGTTTTCTCAATGTTGAGCTTTAAGCCAACTTTTTCACTCTCCTTTCACTTTCATCAAGCAGTTAAGGGATACACAAAACAACTACCTGGAATATTTGATTTCAAACCAGTAATCTTGAGGGGAAGAGAGTACAAATGTAGGGTTTTTAAAACCACACTTGAAATTAATAGATCAGCAGGTTAATCACATACACACGTGTCCACACACATACATAGAGAGTGCTAGATAAAAACCTCACGGTAACTGCAAACCAAAAATCTATACTATACACACAAAAAGAAAAATAAATCCAGACATAACACTGAAGATAGTCATCCTCAGAACTGCCAAAGCAATCCTGAGAGAAAAGAATAAAGGAGAAGGCATAACCCTCCCAGACTTCAGACAACAACACAAAGCTATTTTGTTGTTATTCAGTTGCTCAGTAGTGTCCAAGTCTTTGTAACCCCATGGACTGTAGCACTCCAGGCTTCACTGTCCTTCACTATCTCCCAGAGTTTGCTCAAACTCATGTCCTTTGAGTTGATGATGCCACCCATCCTCTGTTGCCCCCTTCTCCTCATGCCCTCAATCAATTTTCTGCTGGTGGGTGGGGCTGCACTCCCTCCCTGTAGCTTGGCCTGAGATGGCCTAGTCCTGGAGTCTGTAATTTCTGCGGTAGGGCTAGCGGCGCCCTCCTCCAAGAGGACTTACACCAACACACCCCACCTCCCAGGACTGCTGCTACCAGTGCCCCTGACCCCGCAGCAGGCCACTGTTGACCCATACCTCCGCCTGGGACTCCCAAACACTCACAGGCAAGTCTGGATCAGTGTTTGTGGGATCACTGCTCCTTTCCCATGGGTCCCGGTGTACACAAGGCTTTGTTTGTGCCCTCCAAGAATCTCTGGCAGGTATGAGGTTTGATTTTAACGTGATTGTGCCCCTCCTACAATCTTGTGGCTTCTCCTTTGTCCTTGGACATAGGTTACCCTTTGGAGGGGGTGTCCGACATTCTCCAGTCAATGGTTGTTCAGCAGCTACTTGTGGTTTTGGTGTTCTCACAGGAGAAGATGGGCGTACATCCTTCTACTCAGCCATCTTGGAGGATTAGATCTGATAGGGTGCCTGAAGCACTATGGAGGAGGGTTTATAACACTGTACAGGAGGTGGTGACCAAAACCATACCATGAAAAAGAAATGCAACAAGGCAGAATGCTTGTCTGAGGAGGCCTTACAAATAGCTAAGAAGAGAAATGAAAGGCAAAGGAGAAAGGGTAAGATATACCCAACTGAATGCAAAGTTCCAAAGAACAGCAAGGAGAGATGAAAAAGGCTTCGTAAGTGAACAATGCAAAAAAATAGAGGAAAACAATAGAATGGGAAAGACTAGAGACGTCAAGAAAATTAGAGATACCAAGGGATTACTTCATGCCCATATGGGCACAATAAAGGACAGAAATGGTAAGGATGTAACAGAAGCAGAAGAGATTAACATGAAGTAGCAAGAATACACAGAAGCACTATACAAAAAAGGTTGTAATGACCCAGATAACGACAATGGTGTGGTCACTCACTGAGAGCCAGACATCCTGGAGTGTGAAGTCAATTGGGACTTAGGAAGCATCACTACAAACAAAGCTTGTGGAAGTTACGGAACTCCAGCTGAGTTATTTCAAATCCTAAAATAGGATGCTGTTAAAGTGCTAAAATCAATATGCCAGCAAATTTGGAAAACTCAGCAGTGGCCACAGGTCTGGAAAGTTCAGTTTTCATTCCAATCCCAAAAAAGGGCTATGCCAAAAAATGTTCAAACTACCACACAATTCCGCTCATTTCAGATGCTACCAAGGTAATGCTCAAAATCCTTCAAGCTAGTCTTCAACAGCACATGAATTTAGAACTTCCAGATGTACAAACTAGGTTTAGAAAAGGCAGAGGGACCAGAGATCAAATTGCCAACATCCACTGGATCTTAGAAAAAGAAAGAGAATTCCAGAAAAACATCTACTTCTGCTTCATTGACTATGCTAAAGCCTTTGACCCTTTGACTCTGTGGATCATAACAAATTGTGGAAAATTCTTAAAGAGATGGGGATCTTAGAACACCTTTCCTGCCTCCTGAGAAACCTGTATGCAGGTCAAGAAGCAATAGTTAGAATCAGACATGGAACAATGGACTGGTTCCAAATTGGGAAAGGAGTATGTCAAGGATGTATACTGTCACCCTGCTTATTTAACTTATATGCAGAGTACATCATGTGAAATGCCAGGCTAGATGAACCTCAAGCTGGAATCAAGATTACTCAGAGAAATATCAATAACCTCAGATATGAAGATGATACCACCCATAATGCAGAATGTGAAAAGGAACTAAAGAGCCTCTTGATGAAGGTGAAAGAGGAGAGTGAAAAACTGGCTTAAGACTCAACATTCAGAAAACTAAGATCATGGCATCTGGTCTCTTTACTTCATGGAAAATAGATGGGGAATCATGGAAACAGTGACAGATTTTGTTTTCTTGGGCTTCAAAATCACTGTGCATGGTGACTGCAGCCGTGAAATTGAAAGACACTTGCCTCATGGAAGGAAAGCTATGGCAAACCTAGACAATGTATTAAAAAGCAGAGACATCACCTTGCCAACAAAGGTCCATCTAGTCAAAGCTATCATTTTTCCAGTAGTTGTAAAGAAAGCTGAGTGCCAAAGAATTTATGCTTTTGAACTGTGGTAATGGAGTAGACTCTTGAGAGTCCTTTGGACAGCAAGAAGATCAAACCAGTCAATCCTAAAGGAAATCAACCCTGAATATTCATTAGAAGGACTAATGCTGAAGCTCCCATACTTTGGCTACCTGATGAAAGCAGCAAAATCATTGGAAAAGACTCTGATGCTGGGAAATATTGAAGGCAGGAGAAGGGGACAACAGAGAATGAAATGGTTGGATGGTATCATTGACTCAATGGACATGCGTTTGAGCAAACCCTGGGAGATAGTGAAGGATGGGGAAGCCTGGTATCCTGCAGTCCATGGGGTCACAAAGGGTAGGACAGGACTGGGCGAATGAACTACAACAAATAGAAATTAAGACAGCATAGCATTGGCATAAAAGCCGACATGGATCAATGGAACACAATAGAGAGCCCAGAAATAAACCCACGTACCTATGGTCAATTAATCTTTGACAAAGGTGGTAAGAATGGGGAAAAGATAGTCTCTTCAGCAAATGCTGTTGGGAAAACTGGCTAGTGGCATGCAAATTAATGAAGTTAGAAAACACCCTTGTGCCACTAACAAAAGTAAACTCAAAGTGGCTTAAATAGTTAAATATAAGACAAGACAAAATAAAACTCCTAGAAGAGAACATAGGTAAAACATTCTCTGACATAAATAGTACCAGTGTTTTCTTAGGTCAGTCTCCCAAGACAATAGAGAAAAAAAAAAAAGCAAAAATAAACAAATGGAACCTAATTAAGCTTATAACTTTTGCAGAGCAAAGGAAAGTAACCATAAGAAAACAAAAAGACTACCTATGCATTGGGAGAAAATATTTGCAAATGATGCAACCAACAAGGGCTTCATTTTCAAAACATACAAATATACAAAATATACATTTCAATAACCAAAACCAGTTTCAGTCAAAAATGTGTAAAAGATCTAACTAGGTATTTCTCCAAAGAAGACATACAGATTGCCAAAGAGCATATGTAAAGATATTTAACATAGCTAATTGTTAGAGAAATGCAAATGAAACTACAATGATGTACCACCTCACATCAGTCAGAATGACCATAGACTGGCGATTCAATTCTTACATGATAGTATACATGTTAGAATGCCATTCTCCCAAATCATCCCACCCTCTCCCTCTCCCACAGAGTCCAAAAGTCCGTTATACGCATCTGTGTCTTTTTTCCTGTCTTGCATACAGGGTCATCATTGCCATCTTTCTAAATTCCATATATATGTGTTAGTATACTGTATTGGTGTTTTTCTTTCTGGCTTACTTCACTCTGTATAATCGGCTCCAGTTTCATCAATCTCATCAGAACTGATTCAAATGAATTCTTTTTAATGGCTGAGTAATACTCCATTGTGTAAATGTACCACAGCTTTCTTATCCATTCATCTGCTGATGGACATCTAGGTTGTTTCCATGTCCTGGCTATTATAAACAGGGCTGCGATGAACATTGGGGTACATGTGTCTCTTTCAATTCTGGTTTCCTCGGTGTGTATGCCCAGCAGTGGGATTGCTGGGTCATACGGTAGTTCTATTTGCAATTTTTTAAGGAATCTCCACACTGTTCTCCATAGTGGCTGTACTAGTTTGCATTCCCACCAACAGTGTAGGAGGGTTCCCTTTTCTGCACACCCTCTCCAGCATTTATTGCTTGCAGATTTTTGGATCGCAGACATTCTGACTGGTGTGAAGTGGTACCTCATTGCGGTTTTAATTTGCATTTCTCTAATAATGAGTGATGTTGAGCATCTTTTCATGTGTTTGTTAGCCATCCGTATGTCTTCTTTGGAGAAATGTCTATTTAGTTCTTTGGTCCATATGACGCAGGATACAGCATGCTTGGGGCTGGTGCATGGGGATGACCCACAGAGATGTTATGGGGAGGGAGGTGGGAGGGGGGTTCATGTTTGGGAACGCCTGTAAGAATTAAAGATTTTAAAATTAAAAAAATAAAAAACTAAAAACAAAATAAAATAAAATGTCTACAAATCATAGATGCTGGAGAAAGTAAAGAGAAAAGGGGAAGCTTCTTACATTGTTGCTGGGAATGCAAGCTGGTGTGGTCATTATGGAAAGCAATATGGAAGTTTCTCAAAACCCTAAAAACAGAATTACCTCATGATCCAGCAATCCCATTCCTAGGCATATACTCACATAAAACTATAATTTGAAAAGATGCATGCACCTATGTTCATTACAGCACTATTTACAATAGCTAAGACATACAAACAACCTAAGTTTCCATGGATCGACGAATAGATAAAGATGGTATGGTACATATATACAGCAGAATAGTACTCAGCCATAAAAACAAAGCATGAAATAAGGCCATTTGCAGTAACACGGATGGACCTAGAGATTATCCCACTAAGTAAAGTCTGTCAGAAAGAGAAAGAAAAATACCATATATATGACTTAAATGTATAAACTAAAAGATGACACAAGTCAACATATCTACAAAACAGCAACAGATTCACAGACATAGAGAGCAGACGTGTGGCTCCCAAGGAGTAAGGGGATGGGAGAGGGAAGGATTGGGAGTTTGGGATTAGCAGATACAAACTATTATATATAGAATGGGTACATTCTATATATACATCTATAACAACATCCTACTCTATAGCACAGAAAACTATATTCAATATCCTATGATAAACCATAATGGAAAAAAATATAGATATAACTGAGTCACTTTGTTGTACAGCAGAAATTAATATTGTCAATCAATAAAATTTCAAAAAATATATAGTCAAATCATAAGAGAACAAGAAAGGAAAGGGGAAAAAAAAAGACCTCCAAAAACAAACCCAAAGCAATTAACAAAATGGCAATAAGACCATACATAAAAATAACTACCTTAAATGTAAATGGACTAAATGCTCCAACCAAAAGATACAGAGTGGCTGAATGCATACAAAAACAAGATCTATATATATGAAATGAAAACCACAATCACAGAAAACAAACTGATTACATGGATCACAACCTTGTCTAACTCAATGAAATTATGAGTTATGCCATGTAGGGCACCCAAGATGGACAAGTCATAGTGCAGAGTTCTGACAAAATGTGGTGCATTGGAGAAGGGAATGGTAAATCACTTCAACATTCTTGCCTTGAGAACCCCGTGAACAGTATGAAAGGCAAACAGATGAACTATGACACTAAAAGATGAACTCCCCAAGTCGGTAGGTGCCCAATATGCTACTGGAGAATAGCAGAGAAATAACTCCAGAAAGAAGAGGCTGAGCCAAAGCAGAAACAACACCCAGTTGTGAATGTATCTGGTGGTGAAAGTAAAATCTGATGCTGTAAAGAATAATACATGGGAACCTAGAATGTTACATCCAAGAATTAAGGAAAATTCTAAGTGGTCAAACAGAAGATACCAAGAGTGAGCATCAGCATTTTAGGAATCAGTGAACTAAAATGGACAGGTATGGGCAACTTTAATTCAGATGACCATTATATGTACTACTTTGGGCAAGAATCCCTTAGAAGAAATGGCGTAGCCCTCATAGTCAAAAAAAAGAGTCCGAAATGCAGTACTTGGGTGCAATCTCAAAAACAACAGAATGATCTTGGTTTGTTTCCAAGGCAAACCATTCAGTATGACAGTAACCCAAGTCTATGCTCCAAGCACTAATGCTGAAGATGAAGCTGAACAGTTCTATGAAGACCTACAAGACCTTCTAGAAATAACATCAAAAAAAAAAAGTCCTTTTATCATAGGGGACTGGAATGCAAAAAGTAGGAAGTCAAGAGATACCTGGAGTAACAGGCAAGTTTGGCCTTATAGTACACATGAAGCAGGGCAAAGGCTAACAGAGTTTTATCAAAAGAATGCACTGGTCATAACACACACTCTCTTCCAACAACATAAGAGACAACTCTACAGAAGGACATCACCACATGGCCAATACTGAACTCAAATTGATTATATTCTTTGTAGCTGAAGATGGAGAAGCTCTATACAGACTGGGAGCTAACTGTGGCTCAGATCGTGAACTCCTTTTACAAAATTCAGACTTAAATTGAAGAAAGTAGGAAAAACCACTAGGCCATTCGGATATGACCTAAATCAAATCCTTTATGATTATACAGTGGAAGTGATAAATAATTTCAAGGGATTAGATCTGGTAGAGTGCCTGAAGAATTATGGATGGAGGTTGTTACTTGTACAGGAGGCAGTGATCAAAACCATCCCCAAGAAAAAGAAATTCAACAAGGCAAAATGGTTGTCTGAGGAGGCCTTACACATAGTTGAGAAAAGAAGTGAAAGGCAAAAGAGAAAAGGAAAGATATACTCATCTGAATACAGAGTTCCAAAGAATAGCAAGGGAAGATAAGAAAGCCTTCCTAAATGACCAACGCAAAGAAACAGAGGAAAAGAATAGAATGGGAAAGACTAGAGATGTCTTGAAGAAAATTAGAGATACCAAGAGAACATTTCATGAAAAGATGGGCACAATTTCTGTCCTTAAGGATAGAAATGGTAAGAACCTAACAGAAGCAAAAAGTATTAAGAACAGGTGGCAAGAATACACAGAAGAACTTTACAAAAAAAATCATAATGATCCAGATAAGCATGATGGTGTGATTATTCACCTAGAGCCAGACATCCTGGAGTGTAAAGTCAATTGGGACTTAGGAAGCATCACTACAAACAAAACTAGTGGAGGTGATGGAATTCCAGCTGAGTTATTTTAAACCCTAAAAGATGATACTGTTAAAATGCTGCAGTCAATATGCCAGCAAATTTGGAAAACTCAGCAGTGGCCACAAGAACGGGAAAAGATCAGTTTTCATTCCAATTGCAAAGAAGAGCAATGCCAAAGAATGTTCAAACTACCACACTATTGCACTCATTTCACATTCTACCAAGGTAAAGCTCAAAATCCTTCAAGCTAGGCTTCAACAGTATGTGAACCAAGAACTTCCAGATGTACAAGCTGGGTTTAGAAAAGGCAGCAGAACCAGAGATCAAATTGCCAACATCAGCTGAATCATAGAAAGAGCTAAAGAATTTCAGAAAAACATCTACTTCTGTTTCACTGACTATGCTAAAGCCTTTGACTGTGTGGATGGATCACAACAAACTGTGAAAAATTCTGAAAGAGATGGGAATACTAGACCACCTTATCTACCTTCTGAGAAACCTGGACGCAGGTCAAGAAGCAACAGTTAGAACTAACATAGAACGATGACTGGTTCCAAATTGGGAAACGAGTATACCAAGGCTATTTATTGTCCCCTTGCTTATTTAACTTATATGCAGAGTACATCATGTGAAATGCTGGGCTGGATGAAGCACAAGCTGCAATCAAGATTCCTCGGAGAAATATCAATAATCTCAGATATGCAGATGACACTACGCTTATGGAAGAAAGTGAAGAGGAATTAAAGGACCTCTTTAGGAAAGTGAAAGAAGAGAGTGAAGAGCTGGCTTAAAACTCAACATTCAAAAAACTAAAATCAAGGCATCTGGTCCCATCATTTCACGGCAAATAGTTGGAGGGAGAAATGGAAACAGTGAGATACTTTATTTTCTTGTGGGCTTCCCTCAGTTGGTAAAGAATTCGCTTGCAATGCAGGAGATCCCAGTTCAATTCCTGAGTCGGGAAGATACCCTGCAGAAGGGATAGGCTACCCACTCCAGTATTCTTGGGCTTCCCTTGTGGCTCAGCTGATAAAGAATGCTCCTGCAATGTGGGAGATGTGGGTTCCATCCCTGGGTTGGAAAGATCCCCTAGAGAAGGGAAAGGCTACCCACCCCAGTATTCTGGCCTGGAGAATTCCATACAGTCCACGGACTTGCAAAGAGTCAAACAGGACCGAGTGGCTTTCACTTTATTTTCTTGAACTCCAAATTCAATGTGGATGATTACTGCAGCCATGAAACTGAAAGACACTTGCTCCTTGGAAGGAAAGCTATGACAAACCTAAACAGTGTAATAAAAAGCATAGACATTACTTTCCCAACAAAGGTCCATCTAGTCAAAGCTATGGTTTTTCCAGTAGTCATGTATGGATGTGAGAGTTGAACAATAAAAAAGGTTAAATGCCAAAGAATCGGTGCTTTTGAACTGTGGTGTTGGAGAAAACTCTTGAGAGTCCCTTGGACTGCAAAGAGATCAACCAGTCAATCCTAATGGAAATCAATTCTGAAAATTCATTGGAAGGACTGACGCTAAAGCTGAAACTTGAATACTTAGGCCTCCTGATGAGAAGAGCCGATTCATTGGAAAAGACCCTGATGTTGGGAAAGATTGAAGGCAGGAGAGGGGGATGACAGAGGATGAGATGGTAGGATGGCATCACCTACTCAATGGACATGAGTTTGAGCAAACTCAAGGAGATGGTTAAGGACAGGGAAGTCTGGCATGCTGCAGTCCTTGGGGTCACAAACAGTCAGACATGACCGAGCAACTGAACAACAATAACAGATGGACTTCAGATCTAGAGACCCACATAGACTGAAAGTGAAGGGATGGAAAAATGTATTCCACACAAAAGGAAGTCAAAAGAAAAAGTAACAATACTTATATCAGCCTAAATAGATTTTAAAATAAACACTATTACAGAGACAAATAAGGACACTACATAATAACCAAGGGATCAATCCAAGAGGATGATATAACAATGATAAATAAATATGCACCAATATAGAAGCACCTAAGTATATAAAGCAGATATTAATGGACACAAAAGGAGAAATTGACAGGAACACAGTTATAATCGAGAACTTAAGCACCTCACCTACACCAATGGATAGATCATCCAGATATAAAATTGATAAAGAAACATGAGCCTTAAATGACACATTAGACCAAATGGACTTAACATTTAGAATGCATTCCATCCAAAAGCAGCAGAATACTCATTGTTTTCAAGTATAAATGGAATATTCCCCAGGATGGATCATATGCTGGATGACAAAATAATCCTTGGTAAATTTTTAAAAGTTGAAATAATATAAGCATTTTTCCTATCATACAATATGAGACTAGAAATCAACTAAAAGAAAAAAAGACTGCAAAAAAAAAAAAAAAAACCCCAGTGGAGACTAAACAATATGCTACTAAACACTCAATGGATAACTGAAGAAATCAAAGAAGACATTAAAATAGACCTGAAGTAAGTGAAAACAAAAACACAGTGATATAAAACCTATGGGACAGCAGCAAAAACGGTTCTAAGAGGCAAGTTTAGAGTAAAGCAGAGACATTACTTTGCCAAGAAATGTCCATCTAGTCAAAGCTATGGTTTTTCCAGTAGTCATGTATGGATGTGAGAGTTGAACTATAAAGAAAGCTGAGCGCTGAAGAACTGATGCTTTTGAACTGTGGTGCTGGAGAAGACGCTTGAGAGTCCCTTGGACTGCAAGGGGATCAAACTAGTCAATCCTAAAGGAAATCAGTCCTGAATATTCATTGGAAGAACTGATGCTGAGGCTGAGGCTGAAACTCCAATACTTTGGCCACCTGATGCTAAGAACTGATCCATTGGAAAAGCCCCTGTTACTGGGAAAGATTGAAGGCAGGAGGAGAGAAGGGGACAACAGAGGATGAGATGGTTGGATGGCATCACTGACTCTATAGACATGAGTTTGAGTAAGCTCCAGGAATTGGTGATGGACAGGGAAGCCTGGTGTGCTGCAGTGCATGGGGTCACAAAGAGTCAGACACGACTTAGCAACTGAACTGAACTGAAGCTTACCCCAGGAATCAAGAAAAACCTCAAATAAGCAACCTAAACTTATACCTAAAGGAAGTAAAAAAGAACAGACAAAACTTAAAATTAGGAGAAGGAAAGAAATAATGGAGACCAGAGCAGAATGAAGTGAAATTAGGCTGAAAAGAAAATAAGAGAAAAGATCAGTGAAACTAAAATCTGATTCTTTGAAAAGATACACAATATTATTAAACCTTTAGGCAGACTCAGCAAGAAAGAAAGGGAGATGATCCAGATCAGTAAAATCAGAAATGTAAAAGAAGTTACAATCAACATTACAGAAATATAAAGGATCAAGAGACACTACTATGAATAATTATATGCCAATAAAAAGGACAACCTAAGAAGAAATGGACAGATTCTTAGAAAGGTACAATCTCCCAAGACTGAACCAGGAAGAAATAGAAAATATGAAAAGACTAATTACCAGTAATGAAATTCAATCAGTAATTTTTAAAATTCCCAACAAACAAAACTCCAGGACCAGATGGCTTTACAGGTGAATTATACCAAACAAAGAGTAAACACCTATCCTTTTGAAATTATTCCAAAAAACTGCAGAGGAAGAAACACTTTCAAACTCATTATATGAAGCCATCATAGCCTGATACCAAAACCAAAGATATCACAAAAAGAGAATTACTCGGCAATATCACTGATGAACACTGATGCAAAAATCCTCAACACATACCAGCAAACCAAATCCAACAATACAATAAAAGCACTGCATACCATGATCAAGTAGGATTTATTCCAGTGATGCAAAGGTTTTTTTAATATTTACAAAATCAATGTAACATATCACATCAACAAATTGAGGAAACTATATGATCATCTCAATAGATGAGGAAAAGTTTTTCATAAGGTTCAACATCCATTTATGATAAAAACTCCAGAAAGTAGGCATAGAGGGTATATACCTCAATATTAATAAAGGCCACATTTTTCAAAACCACAGCTATCATATTCAAAAGTGAAAAGTTGAAAGCATTTCCTCTAAGATCAGGAACAATGCCCACATTTTTTTTTTCAATGCCCACATTTTATTCATCACTTACATTCAGTTTTGGAAGTCCTAGCCACAGCAATCAGAAAAAAAAAAGAAATAAAATAACCCAGACTGGAAGGGAACAAGTAAAACTGCCATTGTTTGCAGATTACATGATACTATACATAGAAAATCCTGAACACAACACCAAAAGGCTATTAGAGCTCATCAACAAATTTTGTAAAGTTATAGGATACAAACCTAATATACATACTAATCTACATAAATCTGTTGTATTTCTATATACTAACAATGAACTATCAGGAAAAAATTAATAAAGTAATCTCATTTACCATCTCATCAAAAGGAATAAAACAGCTAGACATAAACCTACCTAAAGAGGTAAAAGACCTATACTTGGGAAACTATGAGACACTGATAACAGAAACTGAACACACCACAAACAGCTGGGAAGACAGACCATGTTCTTAAATGGGAATAATTAATACTGTTAAAAATGGCCATATTATCCAAGGCCATCTACAGATTCAGTGCAGTCCCTGTCAAAATATTATACCAAAGGCTTTTTTAACAAAAGTAGATTAGTTTTGAAATCTGTATGAAAACACAAAACCTTGAATGGCCAAAGCAATCTTGATTGAGAAAGAACAGGGTTGGAGGTGTCATGCTCCTTGACTTTAGACTATACTGTAATGCTACAGTTCAAAATAGTATAGCATTAGCACAAAAACATGCACATCAATCACTGTAACAGAACAGAGAGCCCAGAAATGAACCCATGCTCTTACGGTCGATTAATCTATGACATAGGAGGCAAGAATATACAGTAGAGAAAAGACAATCTCTTCAATAAGTGGTGCTGGGAAAATTGGCCGGCTATATGTAAAAGAACAAAACTAAAACATTTTCTAACACCATACACAAAAATAAACCCCAAATGATTTAAAAACCTAAATGTAAGACCCGATACTATTACAAAACTCTTAAGAGGAAAACATAGGTAGAACACCTTTTGACACAGATCGCAGCAATATCTTTTTGGTTGCAACTCCTAGAGTAATGAAAATAGAAACAAAAATAAGCAAACAGGACCCAATAAACCTAAGAGATTAAAAAATATTTATTTGGCTACACCGGGTCATGCTTGCTGCTTGTACAGTCTTCACTGCTGCGTGTGAGATTTGCAGCATGTGGGATCTAGTTCCCTAACTAGGGATCGGACCCAGGCCCCTGTGTTGGGAGCACAAAGTCTTAGTCAACGGACAACCAGGGATTGGACAGACCTGAAACCTTTTTGTATAGCAAAGGAAACCATAAACAAAATGAAAGGACAGCCTACCAAATGGGAGAATATATTTGCAAACAATGTGACCAACAAAGGAGTAATCTCCAAAATATACAAACAGCTCATGCAGCTCAATATCAAAACACATAAAACCTAATCAAAAAATAGGCAGAAGATTTAAACAGATATTTCTCCAAAGAAGATATATAGACGGCCAAAAATCACATGAAAAGATGCTCAACATTGCTAATTATTAGAGACATGCAAATCAAAACTACAATGAGGTATCACCTCACACCAGTCAAAATGGCCATCATCAAAGTCTACAAATAATAAATGCTGGAGAGGGTTGAGAGAAATAGGAGCCCTTTGACACTGTTAGTGAGAATGTGAATTGGTACAGTCACCATGGAGAACAGTATGGAGGTTCCTTAAAACACTAAACATAGAACTACCTATGATCTAGCAATCCCACTCCTGGGCATATATCTGAATAAAACCATAATTTGAAAAGATACATGCACCCCAATTTGCATTGTAGCACTATTTAGCCAAGTCATGGAAATAACCTAAATGTCCATTCACAGAATGGACATCCAGAGGAATGAATAAAGAAGATGTGGTATACAAGGGATTATTAGTCAGCCATAAAATAGAATGAAATAATGCCATTTGCAGCAACATGGATATACCTCAAGATTACCATACTAAGTAAGTCAGACAGAAACAGAGAAGACAAATATCATAGATATCACTTACATGTGGAATCTGAAAAGATGGTACAAATGCACTTGTTTACAAAAGAGAAAGAGACTCATAGACTTCAAAAACAAACTTGTGTTTACCAAAGGCAAAAGATGGGGGTTTGGATGAATAAATTAGGGCTTTGGAACTAACATATACATAACAAAAGATAAATCAGGGCTTTGGAACTAACATATACATACCACTTCATATAAAATAGGAAATCAACAATGACCTACTATATAGCACAGGTAGTTCTACTCAATAATTTACAACAATTTATATGGGAAAAATAATCTGAAAAAAGAATGGATATATGTATTCATTTAACTGAATCACCTTGCTGCACACAACTGAAACTAACAACACTGTAAATCAACTATACTCTGACACATGAATTAAATTTTAAAAGCTTCAGATTAAGTCTCACCAAGAAGATGAAAGACACAGGCTGACAACTCTAAAAACATGAATAAAGGAAACTGAAGATGATTAAAAGAAATAGAAAGATATCCCATGCTCTTAGACTGAAAGAATTGATATTATTAAAATGGCCATAGTACTCATAGTACTCATAGTACTTAAAGTACTATGGATTTAATGTAATCCCTATCAAAATTACCCATGGCATTTTTTTACAGAACTACAACAAATAGCCCCAAAATTTATATGAAAACATAGAAGACCAGAATTGCCAAAACAATCCTGAGAAAAAAGAACAAAGTAGAAGGCATAGCCCTTCCAGACTTCAGACTATACTACGAAGCTATAGTAATCAAAATAGCATGGTATTGGCACAGAAAACAGACATATGGATTAATGAAATAGAAATCCCAGAAGTAAATCCATACACCTATGGACAACTTGCCTGGAGAATCCCAGGGACGGGGGAGCCTGGAGGGCTGCTGTCTATGGGGTCGCACAGAGTCGGACACGACTGAAGAGACTTAGCAGCAGCAGCAGCATGGACAATTAATCTTCAATAAAGGAGGCAAGACTATATAATAGGGAAAAGACAGTCTTTTCAGCAAGTGGTATTGGGAAAGTTGGACAGTTACATGTAAATCAATGAAGTTAGAATACACCTTTATACCATACACAAAAATAAAGTCAAAATTGCTTAAATACTTAAATATAAGGCAAGATATCATGAAATTCCTAGAAGAGAACATAGGCAAGACATTCTCTGACATAAATCATACCAATATTTTATTAGTTCAGTCTCCCAAGGCAATAGAAATAAAAGCAAAAATAAACAAATGGGACCTAATCAAGCTTATAATATTTTGTACAGCAAAGGAAACCATAAGCAAAATGAAAAGACAACCTATAGCCTGGGAGAAATTATTTGCAAATGATACAACCCATAAGGGCTTAATTTCTAAAATATACCAATAGTTAATACAATTCAATAACAAAAAACAAACAGTCCAGTCAAAAAATGGGCAGAATATCTAATAGACATTTCTCTAAAGAAAATATACCAATGGCCAATATGCACACGAAAAGATACCTATCATCGCTAATTATTAGAGAAATGCAAATTAAAATGATGATGAGGTATCACCTCACACCTGGCAGAATGGCATAAATGCTAGAGAGGGTGGAGAGAAGGGAGCCCTTGTACACTGTTGGTGGGAACATGAACTGGTGCAGCCACCAGGGAGGTTTCTCAAAAAACTAAGAACTGGGCTTCCCCAGTGGCTCAGTGGTCAAGACTTTGTCTGCCAGTGCAGGAGACATAGGTTCAATCCCTGATCCAGGAGGATCCCACAGGCTGCAAGGCAACTAAGCCTATGGGCCACAACTACTGACCCTATACTCTCGAGCCCAGGAGTCACCGCTACTGAGGCCACGTGCCACAGCTACTGAAGCCTGAATGCTCTAGAGCCTGTGTTATGCAACAAGAGAGGCTGCGGCAATGAGAAGCCCGCACACCACAAGGAGAGAGCAGCCCCCACTTACTGCAACTAGAGAAAGCCCTCATGCAGCAACAAAGACCTAGCACAGCCAAAAAATAAACAAATAAAATTACTTTTAAAAAAACTAAAAAGAGAGTTGCCCTATGATTCAGCAATTCTACTCCTGGGCATATATCCAGACAAAATTACAATGTGCAAAGATACATGCACCCATATGTTTAGAGCAGCACTATTTACAGTGGCCACAACATGGGAACAACCAAAATGTCCACTGACAGATGGATGAATAAAGAAGATGTGGTACATGTATGCAATAGAATGTTTCCTAGCCGTTAAAAAGAATGAAAGTACGCCATCTGCAGAAACATCGATGGGCCCAGAGGTCATCCCACTTAGCCAAGTCAGTCAAAAAGAGAAAGACAAACGCCATCTGTATCACTTACATGTGGAAGCTTAAGGACAGCATAAATGACCATATCTATGAAACGGACTCGCAGACGTAGAGAACAGACTCATGGCTGCCAAGGGAGAGGGGAGTGAAGGAAGGAAGTATTGGGAGATTGGGATTAGCAGATGCAAGCTATGATACATGTGTGTGCTATGTGCTTAGTCGTTCAGTCATGTCCGACTCTGTGATCCCATAGACTGCAGCCCACCAGGCTCCTCTGTCCATGGGGATTCTCCAGGCAAGAATACTGGAGTGGGTTGCCATGACCTCCTCCAGGGAATCTTCCCAACCCAGGGACTGGACCCAGGTCTCCTTCATTGCAGGCAGATTCTTTACCATCTGAGCCACCAGGAAAGCCCAACTCTGATACATAGGATGGATAAACAATAAAGACCTACTACATAGCACAGGGAACTATATTCAATATCCTGTGATAAACCATAATGGAAAAGAATACGAAAAAGAAATATAAATGTGTGTGTGTGTATATATATATATAAAACTGAGTCACTTTGCTGTACAACAGAAATTAACACATTGTAATTAACTATACTTCAATAAGATTTTAGAAAATCATAATGTGGCATAACCATACAATGGAATAGTATTCAGCAATAAAAAAAATAAAGTACTGATACTTGTTACCACATGGATGAACTTTTAAAATGCAATTCTAATTATATGAAATTCAAGATAGCCAAATCTAGAGAGCCTGAAAATAGATTCACAGTTGCCTAGAGATTAGAGGACAGGAGTTGGAGAATGACTACTAAGGGATGTGGGATGTTTGGGAGAGGTGATTAAATGTTCTAAAATTAATTTTGGTGATGGTTGTACAACTCTGAGTATACTAAAAAACCACTGAACAGTGCTCATTAAAGTGGTGACTTATATGACATGTGAATTATATCTCAACTAATCTATTACCCCTCACAAGCCAGCTGAAACCTCTGTTTCATAAGAAGAAGTAAACCAATAGCTCCTTTAAGCCACTGAATCATTCTCAGCTCTGTCACAGCAGCCTCACTTTGTTCTGACTAATGCACTCTGCCTTCCTCCCTCATGAGAGTAATAAATCTTCTGCTGAAGCAGGAAGGAGCATGTGGGGCTGGGGAAACAGTAGGACCTAACTGCTTCTTGTATCCACAAATCTCCCTGATACAGCCTCACCTCAGAAATAGCAAGTACAATCAAGAAGTTTCTTTAGTGCCAGTCAGTTTTCCAGGTTAGGATTCAGCTTTTTCCAGATGCTAAATGTTACTGTTTCCTTTCTGTTTTCCAAAACTCTGTTACTGTTGTTGCCTCTCTTAGACTCTGTAGTTGGGGGGGTTATGTCATTTTTAAAATGTCCTCCGTTGTCATTTGGGGCTTCCCTGGTGGCTCAGACTATAAGAATCTGCCTGCAATATGGAGACTCAGGTTCCAGGTTCAATCCCTGAGTCAGAAAGATCCCCTAGAGAAGGAAACAGCAATCCACTCCGGTATTCTTGCCTGAAGAATTCCATGGACAGAGGAGCCTGGTGGGCTACAGTCCATGGGGTCTCCAAGAGTCAGACATGACTGAGTGACTAACATTTTCACACTGTCATTTAGAGAGGTGTTAGGAGGCAACAGAAGTAAATGTCCTGTCTTCAAATTAAGAATTTAGAATTCAGGCTTCTTCTTCAGCCTCTCAAAATCCTTTCTGCTTAACTCAGCGAGAGTTGGTTTCTGTTTCTTGCAATCGAAAGCCCTAATAAACACATTCAGAAAGAATTTCCTTCCTAATAAAGGTATCATAGTTACTGTTTAACATCTCAAATTCTGCAAACCACAACAGTTGCAAATGGTACCTGTTTCCATCAGGGAGATGTAACCTTCCCATATGCTACCTCAAGGGAAGATGATTTGGAAAAAGACACAGCCAGAACTTACCTTTGCTTTACTAGGTTTAAAGCTTTATTGTTTAGGAACAAAACAGTAGGAGAAAGTGTTTCATTTTATCTTGGAATATTTTAGGTTTTCTTTTTTTAAAAAATTAAGAAAAATAATCAATGAGGAATACTTTTTTCATGTGGTATGAAGCAAAATACATAATAACAAATGCTTGCTTAAGAAATTAAACATCTTACCAAAATTAGTGAGTAAATTGACCATCCATTAGAGTTCAGAAATTTACACTTGGAAAAAAGTACATTAGAATGGGAGTATGTTAATGACAGGAAAAAAAAGATAGTAAGCTTCATGGTCAGAGAACCAAGTGTCTCCAGTAATCTATGTGCGGGAAAAGGAAAATTCAATTGTACTTGATTATGTGCTGAAAAACAATCACCTATGGGCTCTGGAAATAGTTTACATTGACTAGAGGAAATTTCAAAATAGGAATTCATATGTAGGTCAAATGCAGGTCATGAGTTTTAAAAGTCTACTGGAATGGAGAAATATATATGGAATGAAGACATTATAATTGAGTTTTGACAATGCTGCTTGAGGGGAGACTATTTACCAAAGTTATACACCTGAAAATAGTGGTCACAGTGAGGAAAGGAGGTAATTGATAAACAACAATTTGATGGTGCCATTCATTCTTACTTGTTTTTAGATGTAAATTGCCTTAGCCCCAACCCCCAACTGCCAGAGAAAATAAAATTTCCCGAAATCCCTCTGTTCCCTTCCAGACTCCCATTCCTCCCCCTAGATGTCCTTGTTTGTTTCCAAGTGCCTCAAGGGATGCAGAAGTTGCCTGGATCCATCCAGTGTCAATACCCTAGGTGTGCAGCAGAGAGGCCGACAGCTGAGCAGCTGCTGCCTTTGAGTCATGCCCAAAGCATAGCACTGGACAAAGTCCCTAATCTCAGAGCAGACACACGTGCTAAGGTAGCTGCATCCTCTAAAGGAGCAAGTCTGAAATGGACAGTGCTGACACAGACAGAGGCTCATGTTGGCACATGGTTGAGGTGTCCAAGCTACTTCACTGAAAGAGTAAATAAGCCCTGCAGTAAACAGAGATGCCAAAGGTAATATATGTCAATACCCACCCCTTAACTGGACCTATTGGGTGGACAAAGTTCTTATTCCCTCAGCAGTTACTTGCTGGTGATTATTTGCTAATTTGTCCAACCACCACCGCAGAAGAAATCATTTTATTTCCAGCTAATTTAGGGATAAGTCCTAAACTAAAATTTAATGTTGTTTTAAATGATGCAAGATATAGACAGTTAACTTATTAATATGGAAGTTTTCTGTTTGTCCTTTTGTCACTGTATTATAGATACGGCAAACAAGAGGAAGAATCAGTATGCTCCAGTCAAGCCCTCCCCTGAACTACAGAATCTCTGCCTTCATTAAGGAATCAAGTACCCAGGGAATAAATGATAAAAAACATTCATGTTACATTTCTATGTGCAGTTGGAAGCAGGCTGGGTTCATAATGGTCTTCATAATAGGTCTTCACTATTCATGGGGCCATCCTTTTCCTTTTTCTAAGAATTTTTCATTTATTAATTTTGGGCTGTGCTTTGTCTTTACTGCTGCACAGGCTGTTTCTAGCTGCGGTGAGCAGGGGCCACTCTCTAGTTGTGATGCACAGGCTTCTCATTGCAGTGGCTTCTCTTGTTGCTGAGCTTCACTGAGCTTCAGTAGCTGGGGTTCCTGGGCTCTTGGAGCACAAGCTTGGTCACTGGGGCACACAGGCTTATTTGATCCGCAGCATGTGGTCCAGGGATTGAAACCCTGTCTCCTGCACTGGCAAGCTAATTCTTTACCACTGAGCCACCAGGGAAGCCCTCCCCGCCCCCCCCCTTTTTTTTTTAAAGTTACGTAGTTGGGATCTACAGTGTGACATAGCTCTTAGTGTGTGTGTGAGTGAAAGTCCCTCAGTCGTATCTGACTCTTTGTGACCCCATACAGTCCATGGAATTCTCCAGGCCAGAATAGTACCTCATCTGGATCTGCTTGTCTTTAATTCTCTGTATCTACAGTTTTCTTAGATCTTTGCTGCTGCTGCTGCTAAGACACGTCAGTCGTGTCCAACTCTGTGCAACCCCACAGACAACAGCCCACCAGGCTCCTGTCCCTGGGATTCTCCAGGCAAGAACACTGGAGTGGGTTGCCATTTCCTTCTCCAATGCATGAAAGTGAAAAGTGAAAGTCAAGTCGCTCAGTCGTGTCCGACTTCATGATCCCATGGACTGTAGCCTACCAGGCTCCTCCATCCATGGCATTTCCTAGGCAAGAGTACTGGAGTGGGGTGCCATTGCCTTCTCCTCTAGATCTTTGCTGAGAAGAGGCTTCTAGGATGAACATTTATGTTGCACTTAACAACTTGGTCTCCTCTGACAAACAAGATGAATAGTTGAAGACTTTTTTTTAAGCAGTTAATATAGTCTTCTAAAATAGAAAACATATCTCATTTCCCACTTAAACCCCTTACAATGACTTTCCATGCCACCTAGAATAAAATTCAAACTCTCAACCTGAGTCCACGTGATCCAGCTTCTGTTTTTGCCATGGCCTTTCACCTGGTATTGTGCACAGTGCCCCCTCCTATTCATGACACATTTGCCAAACTGGCAGTTTTGCTGTTTCTCTAATGTGCTCAATCTTTGAACCCATGCCCCCTGCAGGGGAGGCACGGAGTCTTAACCTCTGGACCACCAGGGAAGTCCCTGCCTCAGACCTTTACTCTAGCCCCCTTTACCTAGGATGATCCTCCCTTGGGTTTTCATACAGATGGCTCCTTTTTGACAATCAGAGTACTGCACAAATGTCAACTCTACAGAGAAGCAACGCCAACCCTGCTAAATTAACAGCCTAGATACAGGTAGATGGATGTGCATTTGTTCCGTCCCTTTGCAGGGCAATTTGACAACAGTGATCAAAATCACAAACACATATCCCCTTTACCCCTGTAATTCCAGCTTTAGAAATTTATCCTACAGACAAATTCATATACATGGGAAATGATATATGAATAAGGTTATTCACTGCAACATCATCTGGAATAACAGAAGATTGCAAAAAACCTAAATGTTCATCAATAAGGCACAGGTTAAATAAATTAGAGAACATTCACACAATGGGCTACTTACTTTTTGGCTACAAAGGAGAAAGAGGAAGATCTCCAAGTACTGATATGAGAAGCTCTCCAAGACATATGATTTTTGTACAATAGCAAATACAAAACAGTGTACGTGGTTAATGCTACCACTTGTGTCAAGAGCAGCTAAAATAACATTATATGCTTGTATTGGGTTGGCCAAAAAGTTCATGTGGGTTTTTCTGTAATATGGTCTGGAAAAACCCCAAACAAACTTTTTGTCCAACCCAACATTTGCTTGTTTATATAAAGAAATTCTGTAAGAAAACACACAAAGCATATTTACAGAGGTTACCTAGGTGGAATGAGTGGGGAAAAATAGGTGGATGGTGGACAGAGATGTGAAGACGACTTTCTGGACATTTTTATCTCTGATTCATGTGACTGTAGTCTGATTCATGTGACCTTTTGAAATTAATTTTAAATGGTTTTTACTTTGTGATAAAACAAAACCAGTTCCCAATCCCCTGTATTCTATTATTCTTTATTTCCTTTTTATTTCTCAGTTCCTCCGCAATGAGAAGCTGGTGCATCACAGCTAGAGAGTAGCCCTTGTTTGCCACAACTAGGGAAAGCCCAAGCGCAGTAATGAAGGCCCAGTGTAGCCAAAAATAAATTTAAATTTTTTTTAAATTGGGACTTATTTGACATAACATTATATTGCTTTCAGGTATGGAATATGATGATTTGATATGTGTATATTGCAAAATGATCACCACAATAAGCACAGTTAAGATCCAAACCCTTACATAGCTACAAAAGGTTTTTCTTATGATGAGAATTTTCAAGATCTACTCTCCTAGCTACTTTCAAATATGCAATATAGTAATTATTAGCTCTAGTTGTCATGCTGTAAATTACGTCTCCATGACTTACTCATTTCATAACTGGAAATTTGTACCTATTGCCCTTCTCCCATTTTCCCCACAATCCCCACCACCACCTCAGGTGACCACCAATCTGTTCTCTATAAACATCTGCTCAGTTTTCTGGTTTGGGTTTCTATTTTTAGATTCTGTGTATAAATGAAATTATATGGTATTTATCTTCTTTCCTTTCTGACTTATTTCATTTAGCAGAATGCCCTCAAGGTCCATCCATGTTGTCACAAATTATCCTGCTTTGTTTTGTTTTTAAAATGTTAACCATATTCACCATACAGTTCAGTGATACTAAGTAAATTCACATTGTTGTACAACTCTTACCACTATCCATCTCTTGGATTTTTCACCTTCTTAAGCTGAAACTCTGACGCATTGAACACTAACTGCCCCTCCCCCTCTCCATCCCCAACACCTGGCATCTCTTGATGTACTTTCTGACTATGAATTTGACTGTTCTAGGTACCTCATATAAGTGCAATTAAGCAGTATTTATCTGCACATAATGTATATTGGAATTCCTGCTTTCTTTCTCCACAGCATTCACTACTATGCTGTTGTTGTTTAGCCACTAAGTCAAGTCCAACTCTTTTGCAACCCCCATGGACTACAGCCCTCTCGGCTCCTCTGTCACTGGGATTTCCCAGGCAAGAATACTGGAGTGGGCTGCCATTTCTCCTCCAGGGGATATTCCTGACCCAGAGGTTGGACCTGTGTCTCCTGATTGGCAAGTGGATTCTTTACCACTGAACCACCTGGAAGCCCCTACTCCTATATAACAGGATATAAAGTGGAAGTTCCACAAGTACCTCAGATTCTATTGCATGAGACCAAATCAGCACCCAAGTTTTTAAAGGATTTAAATGCCTCACTCTCATTTAGTGATACAGAGACTATGGATAATAAGTGAAGTCGTTCAGTCGTGTCTGACTCTTTGCAGCCCCATGGATCGGAGCCTACCAGGCTTCTCCATCCATGGGATTTTCCAGGCAAGAGTGCTGGAGTGGGGTGCCATTGGACAATGATTTACGAAGATTTTTAGAGAGAAGCATGAATGTGCTGTGAGCTCCCCTCATAGGAGAAGAGTGGGGAGATTGCATGGTCTTCACCTCGACCCTCAAGAGAAGGGCATCACTGGGAATCCCCAAAAAGTGTGGTATACATCTCCTGCAGTTGAAGGACACATGCTGATGGAAGAGATGAAGGAGAGGCCGCAGCACAGGGTGCCTGCACTGCCAGAGGGTGTCAGGTGTGTATGAGGTGCACCAAACTGTATGCAGAAGAAAACTGCACTAGTGGTACCTTATGTCTTGGTCTAAAGACTGCCTGGAGAGAAGAATAGAACGTAGCCGAATGGAGCTGGATTCCTGAGTGCTAAGGAAGCAGTAACCAAACAGCTAGAAGAGAGACATATTGAGGGGATTTCTGGGAGAGATCCTACAGAGATGATGGGAGTGGAGTCTCTGAAAACTCAAAACACTTATCTAAGGAAAGATTTTATTTCAATCTGTGCCTTAAGCACAAAGCCAGTTTAAGCAGATGGTACCCATCAAGTAAGAACCTTCCTGCTCCCTTTCTCCTCCTGCCTGACTTCTCCACTTGATCTAGCTCCCCCCTCTGCAGCTGACCCCAGCTGGAGCTGGAAAAGAGAATGTTTAATTCAAAATAAATTTGGAGTTGATATTATTTATCAGGGACTAAACACTAGAAATGACTGAATCAAGACTGTAACTGAAAGGAATCACAGGGTTTTCACTACCTAGTAATAACCAGAATAATCACCATGACAGAGAATAAAGCAGGTGGCAAGGGGCACTGTTTTAGGCAGGGGATCAGGAGAAGCCTGTCTGAGGAAACAACCCTAGTGAGGTAAGAAGACAAACCACACTGATATCTAAGCCATTTCTAAGATTTTCCAAGGCAGAGAGAACAACCAACAGAGTTTCCTGAACTGGGAGTATGCCTGAAAGTTCAGCCAAACGGCAAGAACCCAACTTGACTGGACAGAGTAAGGCGGCAAGAGTGGAGATTATGAGGCAGGAAAGTGAGACAAGAGCCAGACATGGGGGGCCTTGCAGGCTACAGTGAGGAGTTTGGTTTCTCTTCTAAGGGGGTGGAAGATTTATGGAGGGCAGGAGAGCTGACCCAGCATGAGCTGAATGTGTAAATGGTACAGGACCTAATCCTACCCAATCACCATTTTCTATCCCTCTCACACCTTAAATGATTTGAAGGTGGGTACATTGCCCAAACTGGGCCAAATTAGGATCAGTTTAGGGATTTGTGTTTCACTCTTGTTAAACACTTGCCCTCTTTTCTCCTGCGGTTGCTAAGCCAATAGAATGTAAGGCCCACCATCCTCAGGGAGCCTTATCTGAGAATGACACCAATACTAAGGGAAACAGACACCAGGAGGGAAAGAAAAAGGGACAGAGGAACCAGATTTTAATGATATATTGTGAACCCTTGAATGTGGTGAGCTAAACATATAACCCTGGATTTATCAGCTTTGAAAACTGATTTATTTCCCTTTTTTTCTTTTTTAATTTAACTCAATAGTTTGAGTTGGGTTTCTGTCATTCTCACTAGTTTGAGTTGAGTTTCTCTCATTAGTAAGAATTCAGATTAGTACAGACACCAAATCATTAACAGTAATTCTCTTCAGTGGTGAGACTATGGGTTATTGTTTCTTTTCCTTTTCTGCTTACATGTGCTTTGTTTTTCAGTATTGACAAATTTACTAACTTTGCAATAAAAGAAAAATTAAAGGGTTACTTAATGAATGGAGGGGAGAGTTAGAATGTCTTTGAGGTTGTAGAATCAACAGATAGACCCTCGCTGGCAGTCTCCAATTCCCTACTTCAATAATAGGGTTCTTCTGTGTGCCACACCCCCTGCTGCTGCTGCTGCTGCTGCTAAGTCGCTTCAGTCGTGTCCGACTCTGTGTGACCCCATAGACGGCAGGCTGCCAGGTTCCCCCATCCCTGGGATTCTCCAGGCAAGAACACTGGAGTGGGTTGCCATTTCCTTCTCCAGTGCATGAAAGTGAAAAGTGAAAGTCAAGTCGCTCAGTCGTATCTGACTGTTAGCAACACCATGGACTGCAGCCTACCAGGCTCCTCTGCCCATGGGATTTTCCAGGCAAGAGTACTGGAGTGGGGTGCCATTGCCTTCTCCAGCCACGCCCACTACCCCGACTCATATTACTTGCACAGTCTACTTTTAAAAATCCACAATATGGGAACAGCACTGATGATTTCTGAAAGTCTCTGCATGTCTATAATTTTTCAGAATGACTTCTATTTCTGCATGGACCATAATTGTACTCCAGTTAAAGCTGATGTTGGTGCTATATTTTTCTTTGCAAGAGAAAAGTGTGAAACATGAGAAATTCTTTTCTTTCCTGAAAAGATTCTTATACTTACTTACAGAAAAAAGAAGAAAAGGCTATTGATAAGACCTTGGACATTCATGGCCAGAAACTCCATGGTGAGCATGTTCCAAGCATAAAGAACAAAGGAAAATGGGCTTCACTTGCTGTTGGAGGGAGTTTTTCACTTTAAGGAAAAACCCTGGCTCCTCAGTCAAGGAAGTGATGCTATTACCAAGAAGAGTGATGGAATTAATCTTGGGACTGAATCCTCTAGGGTTCCTTAAGATATGGTCTGGATCTTTCTGGAAATTTGGATATCAAGTTTCCTAGGCCTGTGACACTGCCAGTGCTGCTGCTGCTGCTAAGTTGCTTCAGTCATGTCTGACTGTGCAACCCCATGGATGGCAGCCCACCAGGCTCCTCCATCCCTGGGATTCTCCAGGCAAGAACACTGGGGTGGGTTGCCACTACCTTCTCCAATGCATGAAAGTGAAAAGTGAAAGTCAAGTCGCTCAGTCGTGTCCGACTCTTAGCGACCCCATGGACTGCAGCCTACCAGGCTCCTCCATCCATGGGATTTTCCTACCCCCAGCCCAAGTACTTCTTTTCAGTGATCAGCAAGTCTGTGCTGAACACAAAGGATATATGTTAAGAGTTCATCATCACAAGCAAAAGAAACACTCTGGATGACATAAGCAAAAGGGGAATTTACTTAAAGGTGAATAGTTAGCTTGGAGAACCTCTAGAAAGTCCAGATAATCAGTCTGACGGTTACCTATCTAGGAACTCCATCAGAGTAATGCCACAAAAATGACTGGGTCAAGAGACCACTGCCGCTCCCACTGACACTGAGCTCATATCTACAACCTCCCAACACTGCACTAGGAAAGAAGGAGGGATAGAGGGAGGGAGGGAACTAGGAAAGGAAGGAATATGGATCTTAGACAACAATATGGAAGCCATTTGTTGAGTATAGCAGAGCAACAAGGTAGGGGGAGCCATTTCAACCTAACTAAGGTACTGTTATTTTGGCCTCTGAATATAGATGAATTTGTATCCCAACTAATCTTCTTTGGATTTATCAAAATAGCTTTCTTTGCCTTCAAAGAAGGTATAGAAGACTGGCTTCAGCCAATGCTGGCTGTAAGACACCATGCTAGAAGGTCCCAGCAGGAAGTGAGGGGTACTAATGATATGAGAACCAATCATCTCAGTTAGGCTGACTTGGTATGTTTAGGGCTCCGAATGAACCTGTAAGAAACAAATCTATCAGAAAAATATCACCTGAAACATCTGCTAAGGGAAGAAAGAACATAAAGATACCACTTGGGTTCATCATTTAGAGGAAGGAACCCTTGTGGCTGTTGGTGAAAGCTCAGGTGCTGTCCTCAGGCCAGACTGACCAACCCTCTCGCCTTCCTGCATGTGCTGAGGAAGGCACACAGAGGGAGGAGGATTCCCTCCACATACGGCATCCTACACCCTCCACTTGAGACACATTTTCCCTCCCACTTCAGTTAGTTAGTGATCATGTGGACCACATACTTCCTCAGAATTATCTGGGATATTTATGTAAATGAAAATTCCTGGACTCAGCCCCCCAAATCTGATTCAATAGGTCTGGAATGCTTATTGTAGTGGTCATTGCACTACATATATATATATATATATATATATATATATACACACACACACACACAGTTATCTTGTACACCTGAAACTAAAACATGTTATTGTTAATTATATTTAAATTGTTTTAATCTGGAAATTTTTTAAAAGGGACCTGCATTTTACACACTCTCAAGGGGATTTTCCTGTGGTCATTTGAGCATTACTGTCATAAATAACATGAAAAAATTGTATAGAAGCAAATTCTTAATATAAAAATATACCAAAAAGCTTTTCCCACAGAGTTCATGTTCATATACCAAATGTAACTTCAGAAAAATGGAAAAGTCCATGAATTCAGATTTGTTCCAATGTATTTTCCCTAAATTCTCTAATGAGAGTAAAATTGAGCCAAATGTTAATATTATCACTTTTTCCAGAACCCCTAAATAAATGTCTAAATGAGTCATTTAGCAGCATTCAACAAAGAGGTCAATCACATCTCTGCAACATGTGGACAAGCACACATTTCCCACTGATCCTGTAGGGCAGACTCTAAGCCAAGAGGAATGAAACCACCATCAACATAAGGAGGGGAAAAGAGCCAGGCTTATGCCGCTTCTGAAAAGGATTCGCTTCCATGTATGATTCTAATAAACACATCAGTGACAAACACATGATTGGATTGAATACAAAGGTTCCCTATATATGGAGTCCAAAAAGTTGAACTCACAGAAGTAGAGAGGTGGTGAAACTAAAGTCTTATACTGTAAAGAACAATATTGCATAGGAACCTGGAATGTCAGGTCCATGAATCAAGGTAAATAGGAAGTGGTCAAATAGGAGATGGCAAGAGTTAACATTGACATTTTAGGACTCAGTGAATTAAAGTGAATGGGAATGGAATTTAATTCAGATGACTATTAAATCCATTACTCTTGGCAAGAATTCCTTAGAAGAAATGGAATAGACCTCATAGTCAACAAGAGTCCAAAATGCAGTACTTGGGTGCAATCTCAAAAATGACAGAATTATCTCAGTTCATTTCCAAAGCAAAGCATTCAGTATCACAGTAATCCAAGTTTATGCCCCAAGCAGTAACGCTGAAGTTGAATGGTTCTCTGAAGACCTATAAGACAGTCTAGAACTAACACCCCCAAAATATATCCTTTTCATCACAGGGGACTGGAATGCAAAAGTAGGAAGTCAAGAGATACTTGGAGTAGCAGGCAAGTTTGGCTTTGGAGTACAAAATGAAGCAGGGTGAAGGCTAACAGAGTTTTGCCAAGAGAACACACTGAGCATAACAAACACCCTCTTCCACCAACACAAGAGATGACTCTACACGTGGACATCACCAAATGGTCAATACCACAATCAGATTGATTATATTCTTTGCAGCCAAAGATGGAGAATCTCTATACAGTCAGCAAAAATAAGACCCGGAGCTGACTGTGGCTCCAAGCATGAGCTTCTTATCGCAAGTCTTAAATTGAAAAAAGTAGGGAAAACAACTACTCCATTCAAGTATGACCCAAATCAAATCCTTTATGGTTATATAATATAGCAAAAGTGACAAACAGATTCAAGGGATTAGATCTGATAGACAGAGTGCCTGAAGAACTATTGACAGAAGTTTGTAACATTGTACAGGTGGCAGTGATCAAAACCATCCCCAAGAAAAATAATTCAAAACCACAAAATGGTTGTGTGAGGAGACCTTACAAATAGCTGAGAAAAAGAGAGAAGTGAAAGGCAAAGGAGAGGAGAAAAGATATATCCATCTGAATGCAGAGTCCCAAAGAACAGCAAGGAGAGATAAGAAAGCCTTCCTCAGTGATCAATGCAAAGAAATAGAGGAAAACAATAGAATGGGAGAGACTAGATATCTCTTCAAGAAAATTAGATATACCAAGGGAACATTTCATGCAAAGATGGGCTCGATAAAGTACAGAAACTGTATGGACCTAACAGAAGCAGAAGAGATTAAGAGGTGGCAAGTATACACAGAAGAACTGTGCAAAAAAGGTCTTAATGACCCAAATAACCATGATGGTGTGATCACTCACCTAGAGCCAGACATCTTTGAATGCAAAGTCAAGTGGGCCTTAGGAAGCATCACTACAAACAAAGCTAGCAGAAGTGATGGAATTCTAGCTGATCTATTTCAAATCCTAAAAGAGGATACTGTTAAAGTGCTGCACTCAATAAATCAACAAATTTGGAAACTCAGCAGTGGCCACAGAACTGGAAATGGTTAGTTTTCACTCCAATCCCAAAGAAGGGCAATACCAAAAATATTCAAACTATTGCACAATTGCACTCATTTCACATGCTAGCAAAGTAAAGATCAAAATCCTTCAAGCTGGGCTTCAACAATATATGAATCTAGAATTTCCAGATATATGTAAGCTGGGTTTTCAAAAGGCAGAGGAACCAGAGATCAAATTGCCAATGTCCACTGAATCACAGAAAAAGCAAGAGAATTCCAGAAAAACATATCCTTCTGCTTCATTGACTACACTAAAGCCTTTGACTATGTGAACACAACAAACTGTGGAAGATTCTTAAAGAGATGGGAATACCAGACCACATTACCTGTCTCCTAAGAAACCTGTATGCAGCTAAAGAAGCAATAGTTAGAACTGGACATGGAAAAATGGACTGGTTCAAAATTGGGAAAAGAGTATATCAAGGATGTATATTGTCATCCCGCTCATTTAACTTCTATGTCTGTTAAATACATGTACTACACCATGCGAAATGCTGGGCTGGATGAAGCACAAGCTGGAATCAAGATTGCCAGAAGAAATATCAATAACTTCAGATATGCAGATGACACCACTCTAATGGCAGAAAGCAAAGAGGAACTAAAGCTGTCTTGATGGAGGAGAATGAAAAAGCTGGCTTAAAACTCAGCATTCAACAGACAAAGATCATGACATCCAATCCCACCTTTTCATGGGGAAACGATGGAAACAGTGGGAGACTTTATTTTCTTGGGCTCCAAAATCACTGCAGATGGTGACTGCAGCCATGAAATTAAAAGTGTCTGCTCCTTGGAAGAAAAGCTATGACAAACCTAGATAGCACATTAAAAAGCCAGAGACATTCCAACAATGGTCCATCTAGTCAAAGTTATGGTTTTTCCAGAAGTCATGTATGGATGTGAGAGTTGGACCATAAAGAAAGCTGAGTGCTGAAGAGCTGATGCTTTTGAACTTTGGTGTTGGAGAAGACTCTTGAGAGTCCCTTGGAAAACAAAGAGATCAAACCAGTCAAGCCTAAAGGAAATCATCCCTTAGTATTCATTGGAAGGACTGATGCTGAAGCTCCAATACTCTGGTTACCTGATGCGAAGAGCTGACTCATTGCTGGACAAGACTGAAAGCAGGAGAAGAAAGGGACTACAGGAGGTGAGATGGTTGGATGGCATCATCAACTCAATGGACATGAGTTTGAGCAAACTCTGGGAGATAGTGAAGGACAGGGAAGCCTGGCAAGCTGCAGTCCATGGGGTGACAAAGAATCGGACACTCAGAGGGACTACGCAACAAACAAGAGAGTAGAATGGTCATTGCCGTGGGCTGACGTTCAGGGACATGTGGAGATGCTGGTCAAAGGGTATAAATTTTCAGTGGTAAGATGAATATAAGGACTTCCCGGGTGGTCCAGTGGTTGAGAATCCACTCATGCAGGGGACACAGATTTGATCCCACACGCCATGGGGCAACTAAGCCCACGTGCCACAACCACTGAAACCTGCATGCCTGGCACCTGTGTTCCACAGCAAGAGAAAATGCCACAATGAAAAGCCCGTGCACAACTAGCGAGAATAGCCCCTGCTCACTCAACTAGAGAAAGCCTGCCAGCAGCAACGAAGACCTGGTGCAACCAAAGTTAAACGGTAAATAAAGAACATTTTTTAAAAAGATGAACATAAGTTCTGGGGATCTAATGTACAGCATGGTGACTACAGTTAATCACAGGTAGTGCAATGGTAGAGAATCTGCCTGCAATGCAGGAGACAGAGGAGACGCAGGTTTGATCCCTGGGTCAGGAAGATTCCCTGGAGGAGGAGATGGCAACTCATTCCAGTATTCTTGCCTGGAGAATCCCATGGACAGAAGAACCTGGCAGGTCACAAAGAGTCAGACACAACTGAAACAACTGAGCACACAACGTATTATGTACTTAAAACTGCTGAAAGAATCGATCTTAAGCGCCCTCACCGCATACACAAAAGGCAACTATGAGATGGCGGACAGGTTAACTAGCTTGATTGTGGTAATTTCACAATGGATAATTATGGAAAACATGGCATTGTTCACCCTGAACATGTACATTGTTACATCAATTATACCCCAATAAATCTGGAAGAAAATATCTTTTAAAACTTACAGTCCACTATATTGATTTTGACCCTGTTCTATTTCACACCAGATTAGCTTTGGAGGAATTCAGTGGAGTTTGGCAGAAACGCTTTGAGGATGATAAAAAGAAACCTAGCTTCTGTGGTGTCATTCTTTAACATGAGCTATAAAATACTGTGGGAGTGGGGGTAGCATGTCTATTCTCAACAGAGAGTTGAAAAGACTTAAGCCATGTGATCTAAGAATACGAAAATATAAATCTTGAAATGTATGTACAGAGTTTGAAAATGGACCTCCTCTTACAAGTACTGTACAATATGGTCAAGTTTTAAGGAAAGGGGAAAAGACGGGGCTTAATGAATCCACCTCCTCTAAAGAGATTAGTCCCCTCAATTTCCATTTCATCGTCATGACAACTAGTATTCCATCATTGCCATAGTAACCAGCTGAATAGCGTTAGTCTAAAGACATGCTCTCTGATTGGGTGACCAGCGGAAGCCATTGGATGCCGCACAACAATGCTGAAAAGGGTGTTCTGCCATCACATTGACCCATTTCTAGCCTTCCAATGTGTTTCAGTTCTCCCGTGTGTTTCTCTAAACCAAATATTTTTTTTGGAATGAGACCATTTCAAGAAGTGTATAACAATTATATTCCCCTATGGCACTGCTACATTTGAGACCATGTGTTTTCTCATTTTCCAAAGTGTGGTAATAGCTGACAGATACTCCCTTCACCATGCCTCACAGTTTAAAGGCAACATTCCCTCTGCTGAAGCAACAAGGCACGCCGCCCACATCTAAACCAGATGTTGGTCACTGGTGACAACAAGCTGCCTTCTTTGTTTGACGAGGTCACTGACAAGCTGAACTACAAGAAGGACTGAGGCTGGGGAGTGCCACTCCTGTAAAATAACAGACTGAGGGGGAAGGACTCATGCACGTGGCAGCACTCTTATTTACATATGCACATAAACTACGATTTACAACACAAAAATGTTTTTTTTTTAAATGTCCTTTCGAAAAGCTGTTGAGTTTTTAAAAGATAAACATTTTCCAGCTGATATTCTTGCTTGGTGCTTGCTCAAAGCAGACTGCTTATGTATTCATGAGCCTTCCTGGCATGCTCTTGGAAGCAGAGATACCTTGAGAAATCTATTCCAGCCCCAGCCTACCCTCCTTTCTAGCTGGTCCGGGCTCTTGTTTACTGTTGAGAAACTTCCTTGATGTTTTCCAGCTCTGAGTTCTCATTAAATATTGAGAAACTACCAGTGGACAACACCAAAGTTGCAAAGGGAGGAGCCTGAAAGTGCGATACAGTTGGAAGGTGGGGAATTGGGGAAGGGAGGAGGAGGACTTGTCTCCAAAATGGGTTTGCAGAACATGCACAACTGAATGTTACAGACCAATGAAAATAGTTTTCTCAAGAAGTTTTGATTAATTCAATGAATAGTTCAAAGCACCTGCCACCTGGCAGCACTCTTCCAGATCTTGAGACACAGAAGTGAGCAGATAATGAGCTCAGCACTCGTGAAGTTTTACATATTAGATTGGTGCAAAAGCAATTGCAGTTTTGCATTGTTGAACTTTGCCATTTGATATTGGGATGCATTCTTAAATAAATGTGATTATGTTATACATCATGTCAATGAGCATTTCTTGCTTTATGTTTTTTGCTAATGACTTATTACTTGCTGTTAATTTTATGTTTATTTTAGACTATAGAACTGATGTTAGACATAAAGCAAATTTGAGTAATTTTTTTTATTCGGGTTCAAAATGGGTCATAAAGCAGCAGAGACAACTCACAATATCAACAACGCATTTGGTCCAGGAACTGCTAATGAATGTACAGTGCAGTGGTGGTTCAAAAAGTTTTGTGGGGGAGACAAGAGCCTTGAAGATGAGGAGCATAGTCGCTGGCCATCAGAAGTTGACAACGACCAACTGAGAGCAACCATCATAGCTGCTCCTCTTACAACTACACTAGACATTGTCCAAGAACTCAGCATCAACCAGTCGATGGTCATTTGGCTTTTGAAGCAAATCGGTAAGGTAGAAAAGTTCAGTACAAATCATTGTTTTGAAGTGTCGTCTTCTCTTATTCTACGCAACAATAACGAACCATTTCTCACTCAGATTGTGATGTGCTACAAAAAGTGGAGTTTATAAAATGATCGGCGACAACTAGCTCAGTGGCTGGACTGAGAAGAATCTGCAGAGTGCTTCTCAAAGTCAAACTTGCACCAAAAAAACAGTCATGGTCACTGTTTGGTGGTCTGCTACCCTCAAAACCATTACATCTGCGAAGTATGCTCAGCAAATCAGTGAGATGCACGGAAAACCGCCACACCCGCAGCTGGCACTGGTCGACAGAAAGGGCCCAGTTCTTCTCCATGACAATGCCTGATCACACATTGTACAACCAGCCCTTCCAAAGTTAAACTAATTGGGCTATAATTGTGGAGTTTGCTCAACCACTGTATTCACCCTTCCTTTCACCAACAGACTACCACTTCTTCAAGCGTCTCAACTTTTTGCAGGCAAAACACTTCTACAACCAGCAGGAGGGAGAAAATGCTTTCCAAGAGTTCTTTGAATCCCAAAGCTTGGATTTTTTTTTTTTTTTTTTGCTACTGGAATAAACAAATTTATTTCTCATTGGCAAAAATGTGTTGATTGTAATGGTTCCTATTTTGATTAACAAAGATGTGCTTGAATCTAGTTACAATCGTTTACAATTCATGGTATGAAACCACAATTTATTTTGTACCAACAAGGTCCAATACTGTAAACAGCAGTATTGCATAGGAACCTGGAATGTTAGGTCCATGAATCAAGGCATATTGGAAGTGGTCAAAAGGAGATGGCAGGAGTGAACATCGACATTCTAGGAATCAGCGAACTAAAATGGACTGGAATGGGTGAATTTAATTCAGATGACCATTATATCTGCTACTGTGGTCAGGAATCCCTTAGAAGAAATGGAGTAGCCATCATGGTCAACAAGAGAGTCTGAAATGCAATACTTGGATGCAATCTCAAAAACAACAGAATGATCTCTGTTTCCAAGGCAAACCATTCAGTATCATGGTAATTCAAGTCTATGCCACAACCAGTAACGCTGAAGAAGCTGAAGTTCAATGGTTCTATGAAGACCTACAAGACCTTCTAGAACTAATGCCAAAAAAAGATATCCTTTTCATTATAGGGGACTTGAATGCAAAAGTAGGACTCAAGAAACACCTGGAGTAACAGGCAAACAAGGTACTGCCACTGGTACATGTCACATCCCAGCCTTTGTGCTCGGAGAAGGCAATGGCACCCCACTCCAGTACTCTTGCCTGGGAAATCCCATGGACGGAGGAGCCTGGTAGGCTGCAGTCCATGGGGTCGCTAAGAGTCGGGCACGACTGAGCGACTTCAATTTCACTTTTCACTTTCATGCATTGGAGAAGGAAATGGCAACCCACTACAGTGTTCTTGCCTGGAGAATCCCAGGGACAGGGGAGCTTGGTGGGCTGCTGTTTATGGGGTCGCACAGAGTTGGACACGACTGACGCAACTTAGCAGCAGCAGCAGCAGCCTTTGTGCTAAAAACACAAAGGTTAACAAAAGCAGGCTCTCTAGCCTCAGGAAGTTTACAGAACAGAGGTGAGAGTTGCTTAGGAATGAAATGACCATTTATAACAGAGATCAGGGCACCTAAAAGAAAAGGAACTGAAGAGCCCTCTGCCAAAGGAGACTGAGCAAGGCAGGGCAGAGAAGGCGCCAGGACTTCTGGGGGAAACGATGATTGGGATGAGGGCTGGATGATGAAGGGATGAGGGAGTGACATAGGGTGGAGTGTAAGGAAGAACATTCAAGACACAGGCTGTCCAGGGCCCAAAAAGAACCCCTGGTAGAATGAGTGAGATGAGGCTAAGGACGGGGGCAGGGCACACACCCCTGACAACACCCAAACTGCAGTATTTACTAAAAGATAAATCCTTAGCTCTTCAAACCATGTTTTTGATACTAAGAACTCACTCCTTAATTAATTTAATATAGTTCTACTTTAAATCTATGCATGGAAAATAATTCTTTGCTTTTGGTTGGGGATTGTAATCAAGGGAATTCAGTTTGGTTTGGGACTAGAATAAAAAAGGTTTTAATTCAACAAACAGTTCTCAAGCACCAATCTACATGGCTGGCACTAATTGAAAAGAGATACCAGACCACTCAGATGGTCCTCAGGGTCTATTCATACATCCAGAACTATACAAAACCATCTAGGACATTCAGAAAATAACCAAAGAGAGCGGTGCATGCATGGGGCAACATTCACTGAACATTTGCATCTAGCTGAACTTGAGAAATCTGTATGCAGGTCAGGAAGCAACAGTTAGAACTGGACATGGAACAACAGACTGGTTCCAAATAGGAAAAGGAGTACATCAAGGCTGTATATTGTCACCCTACTTATTTAACTTATATGCAGAGTACATCATGAGAAATGCTGGGCTGGGAGAAGCACAAGCTGGAATCAAGATTGCAGGGAGAAATATCAGTAACCTCAGATACACAGATGACACCACCATTATGGCAAAAAGTGAAGAAGAACTAAAGAGCCCCTTGATGAAAGTGAAAGAGGAGAGTGAAAAAGTTGGCTTAAAGTTCAACATTCAGAAAACTAAGATCATGGCATCTGGTCCCATCGCTTCATGGCAAATAGATGGGGAAACAGTGGAAACAGTGACTGACTTTATTTTTCTGGGCTCCAAAATCACTGCAGATGATGACTGCAGCCATGAAATTAAAAGACACTTACTCCTTGGAAGGAAAGTTATGACCAATCTAGACAACATATTAAAAAGGAGAGATATTACTTTGTCAACAAAGGTCCATCTAGTCGAGGCTATGGTTTTTCCTGTGGTCATGTATGGATGTGAGAGTTGGACTGTGAAGAAGGCTGAGCGCCGAAGAATTGATGCTTTTGAAGTGTGGTGTTGGAGAAGACTGTTGAGAGTCCCTTAGACTGCAAGGAGAGCCAACCAGTCCATCCTAAAGGAGATCAGTCCTGAGTGTTCACTGGAAGGACTGATGCTAAAGTTGAAACTCCAATACTTTGGCCACCTGATGCAAAGAGCTGACTCATTTGAAAAGACCCTGATGCTGGGAAAGATTGAAGGCAGGAAGAGAAGGGGACAACAGAAGATGAGATGGTTGGATGGCATCATCAACTCAATGGACTTGGGTGGACTCCAGGAGTTGGTGATGGACAGGGAGGCCTGGCGTGCTGTGGGGTCACAAAGAGTCGGACACGACTGAGCAACTGAACTGAGAGCCTCAAAACTGTAATCTTCTTCAAGGCAAGGCATGCCTTACTCACCCCCATAACCTGTAGTACTTAACAGTATAAAGAAGTAGTTAGAAATTCAGGTTGTGGAGTGAGGTAAGAGCAGATTCTCGGCCCAGCTTTGTTTCCTTACTAGCAGTGTAACTTGGGGCAAGTTATTTAACTATTCTGTGCCTCAGTTTGTCTACCTGAAAAATGAGATTAGTTTCCTATCAAATATGGTGGTAGGAAGATTAAGATAGAGCACATAGAGCTTTGCACAGTGCCAAATTCATAGTAAGCACTCAAGAAAGGTTAGTCATCATCATTAGTCCACTGCCTCAAGGAAGTAGGGGTTCAAAATGTGTGCTGAGAAAATTCCCTGGAAGTCCAGCACCAGGGAATGGAATTGAACCAGGTCTGGGTTCAATCCCCAGTCCAGGAACTAAGATTTCCACAAGCCAAGAGACACAGGAAAAAAAAAAAAGTGCTGAATTACCGAAGATCAGGATTTTATTCTCAGTTCTATTCAAAGCCTTCAAATAGTTTCTGCTTTTTTCCCTTATGGTAAAGAATTTATTAATAGTGGTTTCCTATGTAACGACAAGAGTAGGATAAATTCACTTTAAAGGCATATGTTTGGAGAAGGCAATGGCACCCCACTCCAGTACTCTTGCCTGGAAAATCCCATGGACGGAGGAGCCCGGTAGCCTACAGTCCGTGGGGTTGCTAAGAGTCAGACACGACTGAGCGATTTCACTTTCACTTCCATGCATTGGAGAAGGAAATGGCAACCCACTCCAGTGTTCTTGCCTGGAGAATCCCAGGGATGGGGGAGCCTGGTGGGCTGCTGTCTATGGGGTCGCACAGAGGTGGACATGACTAAAGTGACTTAGCAGCAGCAGCCTTTAGCAGCAGAGAAGCCATACTGCAGTCAAGGCCTCAATGGGTCCATTCTGTCTTCAACAATAACTGGAGTGCTACACTGGAAACTTTGTGTTAGATAACCCAGGTCTCTGATTTACACAGAATTCTTAACCAGTTACCTGGATAAGGCCGTCTGCTACACAATCATCATGCGCCAATGGATATCTTTCTGAACTTTTATTGGAAGGCCCAATAGGAAACCTACTTTGCTATAAATGTTAAAATCAGGATAAAGGGTATTTCAACACGTGACACTCAGTAAGAGTATTAGGTGAATAAAATGGGTGTTCTCTTCCTTTACTAATTTCTATGCTGCTAAATCTCCCTAATGAGCAGTTCTCCATTGGAACTTCCCTTCTTCCCTCACTTTCAAACTCCTCCCTCCCACAAAATATAACACATTTCAAACTAGAGAAGATCTCATAGTCTAATGAGTGGAAAAAGACATTTACTCCTTCATGAAAGTTTGAAGTATCACAGCCCTTGCCAGTCGCATGAATGAATTGGAGACTGGTACCTTGCACCCCAGGGACCATTAAACAAAGTAGGCAGCTAAATGCCATGAGCACGGTCTGCATAACCTGGGGCAAGAGCCCTTGAAAGGGAAGAGCTCTCTTCCAATAGGGGAGCTGAGGGAAAGCCTAATACAGAAGATGGAAGTCTTCCAGGGTTTAGGGAGGCATAGGATTTTGGTAGGTAAAGATAGCATGAAGTAAAGATCTATTGTTGATTGGAGATTTTTAAAGTGTAGACCCTGGGCCTGCAACATCAGCAACACCTGGGAACTTGTTAGAAATGCAAATTCTAGAGTCTGTGCTTGCCCTATTCAATCAGAAATGAGTCATAGCATTCCGTGGTTACAAGTATCCAGGTGACTCTGGTACATGCTCTTGTTTGAGTTCCAATGATCTAGATTTAAAACTGGAGTCAGCGAACTTAATTGAGGAAAGCAATACATCTTTATTTTCACTAATCTCTAGCTGATACTTAATATCTTTTTCCAATGCAGATGTCGGCAATTAACTGCTGTGATAATAATTAGGACCAATGCAAGGTCCTATTATTTACAAATGAATCTATAAACACATATGATATCACATATTTTAAAATATTTTTATAACTGTATTGTAATATAACTGTTTTCCTTTGTAATTCCGTGTATGTAATTTGAGATATTAAAAACATTCTGAGAAAGTGTCCATCAGCTTCACAGACTTCACAGCCAAAGAGATCCATCCCATTGTACAAAAAAAAATTAAGAATTCCTAGACTAGAATTAGTCTAGACAAAGAAAACTGAGCAAAGGTTAAGAGGTAAGAAAATACAGGGCAGAACCCGTCCTCTACTTTTTTTTTTTCTCCCGTATTCCATTTTGACTGAAATGTGAGAAATAGTGAGGAGGAAAAAAAAAAAAGTGGGATAAGGATCATAGCACGAGAAACCCCATCAAACCAGAATTTTAAAATAATTGCCTAGTGAAGGTAAGAAGGGTGGACTGGAATACAAAGAAACGGAAGGAGAGAGATTAAATTTCTAATCCAGGCTTGACTAATGAAAGCCCCAAATGAAGATCAAAATGGAGAAAGGAAATAACTGTGAAAGTGCTCTGAAGGTTTAATGTTGAGTATGACAGAGAGGAATCAAAGGTGACCCCAAAGTTTAAAGTGAGGCTCGCTGGAACAGAAGTCTTCCTGAGAAAAATCAGGGAAGCCAAGTAGAACAAGTTTGGGAAAGAAAAGTGCTAAATTGCCTATAGGATACCCAGGTGAAAACATTCAGTATTTAAGATCAGGCTTCTCTGGTGGGTCAGTGGTAAAGAATCCACCTGCCAATGCCAGAGACAAGAGCTTGATCCTCTGGCAAAGGAAATGGCAACCCACTCCAGTATTGTTGCCTAGTGAGTCCCATGGACAGAGGAGCCTGGTGGGCTATAGTCCATGGTGTCACAGAAGAATCGGACATGACTTAGTGACTAAAAAACAATTTATTTGAGGTACTAAGGTCCTAACCTTCAAGACAATTTGCACTTCCTGAATAACTTATTTGGAGCTGGTAGGTTTCAGATTAATCTTTTTTGGATCTCTTTGACATCTGAACTTTCTAAAAGGGCTCTATCAAAAGTAGCATTATTTCAAAATCTTTCAAGTGTTTGTCAACAACAGAGATTTTTACCCTGAGGTGCATGGACCCATAGGAGTTTCCATGAATCCTTGAAATTAAAAAAAAATTTTGTCATCATGGACATTTTTCTGGGAGGAAGAACATACATCAATACAAACTCAAAGGGTATGTGACCCTCCTTCCTTCTCCCAAAATGCTAAGGAATAACTCCCTAGTCATCCTTCTAAATACTCCAGGCACAGGAAGCGCTGTGGTCTGATGATATGGGGAGGAGGCACAAGCCTCAGAACAAACCAAAAAAGTCTATAATCCAGCAACAGCAAGATGCCAGTCATTGGTGAGCGGTTCTGAGTCAGGAAAAGCTCACCACACAGTCACTAGGTGAGAAAAGAGTTAGGAATTTCTCGGTCAAAATTCAGTGAAGAGGACAGTAGAGGTTCTGACTCATTTCTTGAGCTAAATCTTGCCCGAATACCTGTCTCTACAAGAGCAGTCATTAAAGCACACTAAAAATGGCCATTTTGGTGATAATTCCTGCACTGCTCAATTTTCCACTGTCCAGAAGAAGCTACACTACACCGATGTTGCTAGGACAGAAAGAAAACCTCAGGTCAGCAGCTGTTGCCCTCTGCTGGCTAGTTCCAAGTTACTCTCACTCCCAACCTTCTTGCCACCAAATGAAAGGTTTTGCAATTATGTCAATTTTGACAGAGCCTTTCTAGAGAGTTCAGACACCAAAGAGATGCCCCCAAAATTTAACAGAAATCTATTAGTGTCAAAAAAAAAACCCTCATAATACCAAAATATCGACAATGTTACAAAGTACCCATGGCATTGTCTAATGTTACCCATTTGGGGGACTTTAAAGACTCTGCCTGCCAATGTAGGAGATGCAGGTCTGATCCCTGAGCTGGGAAGATTCCCTTGGAGGAGGAAATGGCAACCCACTCCAGTATTCTTGCCTGGAAAATTCCATGGACAGAGGAGCCTGGTGGGCTACAGTCCATGACGTTGCAGAGTCAGACACAATGAGCACAAACATGCTGGTGGTCCAATGATTAACGTGGAACTCTGTACCAAGATCACAGGTATAAAGCCTTGTACCAAGGCCACAGATGTGGAGCCCTCTATCAAAGTCATCTCTGGAACTGACCAAGCCCCATAGCAACCATTGTCATGAGAGCACCCTGATCTAAACTGGCTGGCTCCCTGACCCCATATTAGGTAAATCACCTACCCTATTACCTCCGTCTAGCATCCTAACCAATCACTCAATGCCACCTTCCAGCAGGAATTTTGTCTTGAGGCTACGAAAGTTGGCGACTAGCCTGAGAAAGGCCTCAGCTCTCCCAGGAGCCGGCGCACAGTTTTAACAGTGTCTTCTGCTCTAATAAGAGGGTTTCCCTGGTGGCTCAGTGGGTAAAGCGTCTGCCTACAATGCAGGAGACCCGAGTTCGATCTCTGAGTCGGGAAGATTCCCTGGAGAAGGAAATGGCAACCCACTCCATTACTCTTGCCTGGAAAATCCCATGGACTGAGAAGCCATGGGATCGCAAAGAGTCGGACATGACTGAGCCACTTTCCCTTCTGCTCTAATAAACTCTGAAAGTGTTAGTCGTGCAGTCGTGTCCAGCTCTTTGCAACCTCATGGACTATAGCCCACCAGGCTTCTCTGTCCATTGGATTTCTTCCCAGGTAAGAATACTGGAGTGGATTGCCATTCCCTCCTCCAAGGGATCTTTCTGACCCAGGAATCAAACCTGCGTCTCTTGCACCTGCTGCATTGGCAGGCAGGGTCTTTACCACTAGTGCCACCTGGAAGCTCCCTATTTAATTATATAAAGTAGGGCAATCCCTTTTCTCCCCTCCCTGGCCCATGCCAGTTCTTCTTCCAGGGAAGCAAAAGGAACACCCTGCAGGTAACCAGAACAATCCTACTTTAAGTATCTTCTCAAACTGTTTCTTCCAAGCATTTAATACTTTCTCCAAGAAGAATTTTATTATTGGAAGCTAAGCAGTTGACAGCTTTTCAATACTGTTAACAATGCACACTTGTAATTAACTGAAGTTTGACAAATCAGTACAAATTTTTTTTTTTAAGCTGGGTATCTCTTTAAGCTCCTGTTGGTCTTACTTCATTGGAAGTTAATTCCCTGAGGACACAGACAAGAAACTTGTCCTCAATATCACCCATCCCTTTAAAAATGAAACAAGACCACAGAGACTCAACTTTGATGAAATGAAACATTATTTCTCCTGGAGATTTTTGCAGGTTTTTAAACTAAAAATAACATTTTAAAAAATATGTAAAGAATCACCTTCTCAAGCTTTCCAAGGACAAATGTACTTGCTAAGCCAGATGGTGACAAACACATGTCTGAGAAAGTGGCCTCATTATGGAAAGGCATAGTTGCAAAAATTATGCAAATAAGTCATTGTGTCTGCATTAACAATTTACTGTGGAATTGTATGATTCCACATCAATTTAGTCATACGCAATTGGGTCAAAAAGTTTAACTGGGACTTCGCTAGTGATCCAGTGGTTAAGAGTCTGCCTGCCAATGCAGGGGACATGGGTTCTATACCTAGTCTGGGAAGATCCCACATGCTGCAGGGCAACTAAGCCCACATACCGCAACTACTGAAGCGTGTGCCCTGCAACGGGAAGCCTGTGCACCACAACTAGAGAAAAGCCTGTATGTAGCAGTGAAGACACCACGCAGCCAAAAATAAAGTAAAAAACAAAGTTTAGCTGGCATGTCCAGACTGCGTCAACGAGAGTGCAAAATAGAGTCACATGCATTTCTAAATGCCCATTTTAAGAAAACCTCAACCCTCCATACTGCATAACTGTAGGAGTTTCAGGGTCTTGACACTTTCCCCTCTTCACTGTTTCTGAGAATCAGGACCCCACCAGGTATCTGCTGCCTTAGCCATGTGTCTGCTCATCAATCCGTGCTATATATGCACAGGTTATTCATTGCTCTGTTGCAAACCACCTCCTACACATTTTGGGACTCCCTACTGCTGCCCACTCCTGATCTTTTCCCTAAGCAAATGCAGAGACTCTTAATTCTCTGATGACACTACTCAGCCCAACTGCAACCTTTAGGAAAGACACCTCTCAAAGTTCAGGAAAATGGAAGGGGGCATTTCAACACCAGGAACACTTTAAAGCTGTACTGGAGGTAGCTACTCACAGCCCAGATACACCTCCATGTCTTTTATAACAGTGATCTTTCAGACTGAGACTCCACCACCTGGGGTACGTGAATATGCCCCAAGAAATACGAGGATAAAGGTCATTTCTAGGAAATCAATTTCAACCTCAACTTCTGTATAAACTCTTTCCCCAAAATGAATCTCTGTGAAGGTGCCTTTAACAGGTTATGCTATCTTCTTCAGTAATGGCTCTTCTCTTACATAAAAGCAAACTCACTTCTCACCCATAAGTTTATGTGGTGTATGAGAAGATTGTTTATGGGTCTTGAGTGAAGCACTTGTGGTGGTGGTTGAGTCGCTAAGTCGTGTCCAACTCTTGTGATCCGATGGACCCCATAGCCCACCAGGCGCCTCTGTCCATGGGATTCTCCAGGCAATAATACTGGAGTGGGTTGCCATGCTCTTCTCCAGGGGATCTTCCCCACCCAGGAATCGAAGGGTCTCCTGCATTGCAGGCAGTTTCTTAATCGACTGAGCTATGAGCTGCTGCTGCTACTGCTGCTAAGTCGCTTCAGTCATGTCTGACTCTCTGCAACGCCATAGACAGCAGCCCACCAGGCTCCCCTGTCCATGGGATTCTCCAGGCATGAACACTGGAGTGGGTTGCCATTTCCTTCTCCAATGCATGAAAGTGAAAAGTGAAAGTGAAGTCACTTAGTCGTGTCCGACTCCTAGCGACCCCATGGACTGCAGCCTACCAGGCTCCTCCATCCATGGGATTTTCCAGGCAAGAGTACTGGAGTGGGGTGCCATTGCCTTCTCCCCAATTTCTATCTAATCAGGTTTTAAACATCCCATCTATGGTTTCACACTGATGCCTTTGCAAAAATACTGCTACTTCAAATTATCTGTAGAAAAGGCTTTTCTAAGCTTACCCATAAACAATTTTTTTTGTTTGTTACCTGGTAAGCTGGTACCAGACTGGAACTTAGTCTCCTCTCTAGGTTACGAGAACAAAGTTTCCTTAGAATGCAGCTTTCGATCACAGATGATGAATTTCTTTACCTTTCAATGATTTATATTTGTTTTTATCATCTGTTTTTTACTTTGGTTTAAAAAAAAAAGCATTATTTAAGATTATGGTACATGTAGGATGGACCAAGCTTTCCCCACTCCTGAAAATTCCCTTAAGCCCTCAGATTCTTCTCATGGGACCAAGGTCTCACTTCCCTCCAGAGGGACAATCCAAGCTTTTTATCAGCTGATCTGCCCCTGATATCAGAGTCAATTTGAGCATGAATTGGTCTATAATTTAGGCATGAAACTATGACTACATAAAGGAAAGATGACTTTTTGATGTAGGATGGCCATGATATTCCTTGGACTTCAGAGAAAATTGGTTAAAATGAAACTTTTCCCCCCTGGAAACTGCAAAGCCAGTTCTTTTAGCATATGCAATTGAAAACATCTAGGTTGTTAGGTCAGTTTTCATTCCAGTCCCAAAGAAAGGCAATGACAAAGCATGTTCAAACTGCTGCACAATTGGACTCATCTCACACGCTGGAGGGAGGCCCTTAATTCTGGACTCTCTTTCAAAGATGCATGTGTCCTGGTGAGCATCCTTGGAAGACAGCATACCCCTTCACCTAAAGAGCAGACATATTCACTGTTAAGGGCTGAATGATGTCCCTCCCCACAAAAAGATGTTGACGTCATAATCCTAGTACCTCTGGATGGGAATTTATTTGGCAACAGGGTTGTTGGAGATCTAATTAGCTAAGATGAGGTCATACTGGAGTGGGCTTCCCTGGTAGCTCAGCTGGTCAAGAATCCACCTGCAATGCAGGAAACCCCAGTTCAATTCCTGGGTGAGGAAGTTCCCCTGGAGAAGAGATAGGCTATCTACTCCAGTATTTTGAGCTTCCTTGATGGCTTAGATGATAAAGATTCTTCCTGCAATTTGGGAGACCTAGGTTGGGAAGATCCTCTGGAGGACATGGCAACCCACTCCAGTATTCTTGCCTGGAGAATCCTCACGGACAGAAGAGCCTGGTGGGCTACAATCCACAGGGTCGCAAAGAGTCTGTCATGACTGAGAGACTAAGCGCGCACACACACACACACACACACACACAGAGTATGGCAGGCACGCACGCACACACACATGCGTGCGCACACACACACACACACACAGACAGAGTATGGCAGGCCCACACACACACAGAAGAGCCTGGTGGGCTACAATCCACAGGGTCGCAAAGAATCTGTCATGACTGAGCGACTAAGCACACACACACACACAGTATGGCAGGCGCGCGCACACACACACACACACACACACACAGTATGGCAGGCCCTTTGTCCGACATGACTGGTGTCCTTATAGGAAGACGTCCATGTGAAGACAGAGAAGATGCCAAGTGATGGCTGGGGTCACGCAGCTATGTGCCAAACAGTGCCAGAGACTGCTAATGACACAGCAGGTGTTAGAAGGCAAGGAAGGGTTCTCCCATAGGTTTCAGAGGGAAGACAGCCCTGCCACCGTCTTAATTTCAGACTTGTAGCCTTTAGAACTGAGACACAGTGAATTTCTGTTGTTTTAAACAACCAGACATGGTATTTTGTAACAGCAACCCTTGGAAACTAATATTGTTACTTCCCAGAACAACACTGGAGCAAATGGAAGGCATCCTTATTGACCATTAAAAAAGATTTGAGTTTCCTAAGGTCAGAATTCTCTCCTGAAATACAATGAATTGTGTGAGCAGGCATCCATCTGGGCCCATCCACATTGGCCCTGAGCGAATTGTGGCTCAGAGACCCAGTGCAAAAATGGGAATATTCTGGCTATTGCTACTGCTGTAATTACCTCCTGTGTGCTGCCAGCACACATGAAATTATGGCAGGGTAACTTGTAAAATATCAGACCCCTCACAGTTCTTAATATGAGGTATTACTAGGGGTGTAAAGATCTCTGCTCACCAGAGGAACACTTAGACAATTGACTACATTAACCAAGTCACCATAAACAGTACCTACTCAATTCATTGAAAGAGATATTTCAAATAAAATGTTCAAATAGAATTTCTAGTATGTATGTCATTTGGTCATTAGACTCTTGGAGCTTTATGGTAATAGAAAGAACATACATATATATATATATAAATAATATGCTGATAAGTATTTAATAGGGTGATCAATAAGACTTTTAAGAAAAAAACATTAGAACAAAATTCTGGGATTTCCTTGGTGGTCCAGGGGTTAGGACTCTGAGCTTCCACTGCAAGAGGCATGGGTTTGATCCCTGTTTAGGGAACTAAGATCCTGTATGCTGAAAGGTGCAGCTGAAAAAAAAATTGTTTTTTAAATCCTAGAATAATATTCTATGGGAGAAACAGAATGGAATTCAAAGAGCAATACAATAGTTCCAATTGTTACAAAACTTATTTAGATGTTTTTAAATATAAGAAATGGTAGTTATTAAGTCTTATTATAACAAGATTTTTACATATACATTTAAAAGAATGAATATTTTTATTTCCGGTGTCAACATCTACAATGTATGATAAAGTGTATCACCTGAGACATTTAAATGTAATGATGATGATTTCAGATTAAAAAAAAAAATCCATCAAGGAATCATGGTTTTTCCAAAATTGGTAAAACAAGTTTGAAGACTGTTCACTGCCTTTCTGCTTACAATCCCCTCAGCTCTGGGCCTGCCTGGGTGGTTGAAGCCAGCTTACCTCAATCCCAGCACTAATCAAGCAGGCCTCATATTTATCATGGTTGACTGCTGTATGACCATCCTTGGCGTGATTAATATCTGTGTCAGTCATGTCTGATTCTCTATGACCCCATGGACTATAGCCCTCTAGGCTCCTCTGTCCATGGAATTCTCCAGGTAAGAATCCTAGAGTGGGTAGCCATTCCCTTCTCCAGGCGAATCGTCTTGACCCAGGGATTGAACCTGGGTCTCCTGAACTATAGGCGGATTCTTTACCATCTGAGCCACCAGGGAAGCCGGGCAGTTGATGTTTAATAGTTGTTAAATGAATATAAGTTAAATGCCAGCAAAGAGTCATTCATATCCTCTATCTGCTTTTGCTTTGGGGACCGACTGCTCTACTGGTCTATCCTGGAGTGACTGAAACCAGGATGGCTGTGGAGTCAAACGGTGTCCTACACGGCCAGACCTTGACACACTAAAAATAAGTTTAGCTCTCATCTAGAAGTTTAATCAGCTGAGTCATTATAAATCTCATATCAAATGAGACATCAATTTTCAAATTTAAATGAATTGAGGAATTGCTCTACAGTTTCCAAGACCTGTCAAAGCTCCCAAGGGACAAAGTTAGCCAAAGTCCTCTGTAAGATCAGTGTCAAGCACCATCCTGCATGTTCTGCTGTTGCTGCTGCACAGCCAAGCAGTTCTCTTTCAGAATGCACCCCAACACAGCTACCCTTTGTGGCCCTCCCTGAGTTCTACCATCAGGCAGACTCCTGCCCCCAGGTGCTGATATTAGGTTCTTATTGTTTAGTTGCTAAGTCATGTCTGACTCTTGTGACCCCACGGACTGTAGCCCTCCAGGTTCCTTTCTTTATGGAACTCTCCAGGCAGGAATACTGAAGTAGGTTGCCATTTCCTTCTCCAGGGGATCTCCCTGATCCAAGGACAGGACCTGAGTCTCCTGCATTAGCAGGCAGAGTCTGACATTAGGTACAGGGCTACAGAAAGCAGAACACATTTGCATCTCTTCATTTCCTAACATTGATATCTTACACATACCATATGGTTTTAAATTTAAAGTATCCTAGAAACAGATTATCAAAATCAGATTGAAAAAATATGCAGACAAGTCAAAAGACTTGCAGTTAATGAATCCTCATGGATCTACAAGTTATCAAGAGAAGTCTCCCAAGGAAGAAGGACACAGCAAGCATATTTCTTCTGACTCATTTCCTCTGGAGAAGCAGCTTAGAATTATTCAGGCAAAAGGCCATGAAATAATTGCATTGCAGAATTGCTAAACTCTATCTACAGGGCTTTCTTGGGAAGTCACATGGCATGTTTTTTCTTTCTCACTTGGATGGGAAAAAAATTTATTTTTCTTAAACTTACTTAAAAGAAAAACAAAAAACAGAAGTTAATGTGATGTTTTTATATAGACTAATTACAGAAAATAGACTGAGAATGATTTTCTACCTAATAATAAAAAATTACAGTAAAATTATGCTTGGAAAGATTTTAGTTCTGAGTAGCTTTTCTTACTGAGTAATCCACTGGATATACTCAGCATTGCTTGGCTATAGTTGGCTAAATGTCTTGTGTGCTCATGAAGTGGTTGGGCTTTTTGTGGTCACCCCATTAGTGTGTCAATACTGAACTTTTCCCCTCTATGTATTCCTTTGCAATGGCCTGAAAAAAAAAAAAAAAACTAGTTGTAAAAGCAATCAAAATAAATATTTTCAGATGCTGCTTTCCAAAATTGGGTCAGAGACCACTAGGGTACTGGCTCCCTGAAGCATGGGAAGAACTTCAGACGAGATCGGGCGCATTCAGGGTGGTATGGCCATAGTAGGAAGAATTTTAGTGGCTAAAGTAGAATTGCTGAGGAAGGTATTAGAAACAAGAGAGGAAGGAAAAAAGTAGAGGAGAGGACTTAACAGTAATCGAGAGAGAAAAATCAACCATGAAGAAGAAATAAGGGAAGGTTGTAATATTTTATATGAAAGTGTCTATGGTAAGTGGAAAAAATGGCTGCTTTGATTCAGATTTGGGGTTAAAGCTAAGAGGCAAGAGGCAGAAATCCTTATAAATTCTTACACATTTCTTTATAAACTCCTCAATGTCTCTGGAAGATGCTGTACAACTCACTATTTTAAAAGCTGACAAAAGAGAAAGAAGTGCTTCCGGGTCGCCGCCGGCTGCCGCCTCCCGGCGCGCTCCAGAGAATTGCAGAGAAAGACGACAACCTGGTACCTATTGGCAAGCCGGCCTCAGAGCACTATGACGAAGAGGAAGATGAAGACGACGACGAGGACAGTGAAGAGGACTCAGAGGATGACGAGGACATGCAGGACATGGATGAGATGAATGACTACAATGAGTCACCTGATGACGGGGAGGTCAATGAGGCGGACATGGAGGGCAACGAACAGGATCAGGACCAGTGGATGATCTAGGTAGACAGAAAAGGTGGTCTCAAGAAAAGGGGTCCAAAGACGGCCCTGGACTCCCTGCAGAACCAGCTGATCACCCACCTCCATGGCCCACCCCAGTGCCTGAATGCTCATCCTCAGGCACTTCCTCAGCTGCTGCCAGGACCTGATCTTCTTGGTCCCTCCCAGGCCATCAGTCTGCCCTTGAATCCCCAGGGCCTAAGCCCAGCCCACTCCCTTCTAGCCAGCATCTCACCGCTTGTTTGTCAGATCTAGTCTCTTTCTAACTTTCTTTAATAAAGACACAGGACTGAAAAAAATAAAATAAAAATAAAAACTGACAAAAGAATAAAGCATTTATCTAGCCACCCCTTTATGAGCTGTTCTTCAAGGTAACTAAATAGTTGGAGGTGCAGTTCCTCTTTGCAGATTTGTCTAATAAATGAAATTCAGTTCAGTCGCTCAGTCGTGTCCAACTCTTTGCGACCCCATGAATTGCAGCACGCCAGGCCTCCCTGTCCATCACCAACTCCCAGAGTTCACTCAGACTCACGTCCATCAAGTCAGTGATGCCATCCAGCCATCTCATCCTCTGTCGTCCCCTTCTCCTCCTGCCCCCAATCCCTCCCAGCATCAGAGTCTTTTCCAATGAGTCAACACTTCGCATGAGGTGGCCAAAGTACTGGAACTTCAGCTTTAGCATCATTCCTTCCAAAGAAATCCCAGGGCTGATCTCCTTCAGAATGGACTGGTTGGGTCTCCTTGCAGTCCAAGGAACTCTCAAGAGTCTTCTCCAACACCACAGTTCAAAAGCATCCATTCTTTGGCACTCAGCCTTCTTCACAGTCCAACTCTCATATCCATACATGACCACAGGAAAAACCATAGCCTTGACTAGACGGACCTTAGTCAGCAAAGTAATGTCTCTGCTTTTGAATATACTATCTAGGTTGGTCATAACTTTTCTTCCAAGGAGTAAGTGTCTTTTAATTTCATGGCTGCAATCACCATCTGCAGTGATTTTGGAGCCCAGAAAAATAAAGTCTGACACTGTTTCTACTGTTTCCCCATGAAATTAAAGTGATATATTTAGAATCCAACAGTTTTGTAACCTCTACTAATACAACCAATTTAGGCAATGCCAGGTATTAGCTGTCTAATAAAACACACAACGTGTGTATGTGTGTGTGCACGTGCTAAGTCACTTCAGTCATGTCCGACTCTTGGCGACCCTTTGAACCATAGCCTGGCAGGCTCCTCTGTCCATAAGATTTTCTGGGCAAGAATACTGGAGTGGGTTGCCATGCCCTCCTCTAGAGGATCTTCCCCAACCAGGGATGGAAACCCTGTCTCTCATATCTCTTACATCTCCTGCATTGGTTCTTTACCACTAGTGCCACGTGGGAAGCCCAAAATGCACAACACTTGCTACCAAAAAAAAAAAAAAAAAGCAATTACTGAATGTGATCAAACATCTTGATCTAACTCCCAACATGAAGAGAAAAGAGAACAGAAAGCTTGTTAAATAATGGTTTGAGGATACCATCAGCAAAACCCTGACTGTGAAAACCTCACAGAAGAAATAAACTAAACATTTCAATCAAAAGGCAGAGACTGTCAGATACTGCTCTTTTTAATTAGTATTCTCTAGTTCTCACTACACACACTTTAAAAACAATGATACAAATAAATGACAAGTAAGAAGATTGAAAAAGATACACCATGCAAACAGGAAACACAAGCAGGCTGGAATGGTCATAAAAATGAGGCAAAGGCTTTCCTGATGGCTCAGAGGTACAGAACTTGCCTGCCAACGAAGGAAATGTGTTTGATCCCTGATCTGGGAATATCCCACAGGCTGTAGAGCAACTAAGCCTGTATGCCACAACTACTAAGCCCACGCTCTAGAGCCTGGGAGCCCTAGAACCTGTGTTCCACAACAAGAAAAGCCAATGCAATGAGAAGCCCTCGCACTGAAACTAGAGAGTAGGTGCTGCTCGTCACAGCTAGAGAAAGCTCATGCAACAACAAAGATCTAGCACAGCCAAAGGAATTATTCCTAATTTTTCTTAAAAAAAAAAAAAAAGAGGCAAAATGGACTTCAAAGCAAGGAGTACTAATGGAAATAAAGTGGGAAGCTTTATAATGATAAAATGGTTAATACATGAGAAAGAAAAACTATAAATGTGTATGCGACTAATAAAAGGAATTCAAAATGCAGAAAAACTGACAGAAATAAAGAAATCCATAGTCACAACTGGAGATTTTAATTCACCCTTCTCAATAACTGATAGAGCAACCAGACTAAGAAATATCAGTAAGAAAACAGAAATGAAATGATGCTTCCACCAATGATAAAAATTTGGGAAGAACCACAAAGATTCTAAGGGCTTCCCTGGTGGCTCAATTGGTAAAGAATCCACTTGCAACTGGGAGACCTGGGTTCGATCCCTGGGTTGGGAAGATCCCCTGGAGAAGGGAAAGGCTACCCACTCCAGTATTCTGGCCTGGAGAATTCCATGGACTATATGGTTCATGGGGTCGCAAAGAGTCGGACACGCCTGACTTTCATTTCACAAAGATTCTAAAATAAGTAAAGCAGGTGGGTTGATTAGACATTTATCTGCCTCCTCTTCTAAACTAGTTCTTTAAGTACCATTCAAACTTAATGTCAAAGTACAGGTTTGTCACCAATCTGGAGAGAAAGATGAGAACAGAAAAGTTTAAAGAAACAGTGGTTCATCTTTTATTTTGACAGCATTCAAATGCAAGTAAGTTTGCAAAGCATTTTTTACATGCGTGATCTCAGTTCATTCTTACACATCCTTTGGAAAAAGCAGACCATATTTCCTTATTCCCATTTTACAGATAAGGAAGTCAAACTCAGAGGCCAACTTGCCAAAGAAAATTGCAAGTTGGCTGTTAGATCAAAGGGTGAACTTATTTTGACAATCACCTGAGTGACTCTACTGGGAGTGAGGTTGAAATAACTATTTTCTCTCTTCAAAGTAAATTTTCTCTAGCATCTTCAAATGTACAGAGCACTTATAAACAGGATATTGGCTCCTGGATTAAGAATTTAGCTTTACTGTCACACTCCCTAAGATGACACAGTCAGACACCAGGCTGGACGCAAAGAACAAAGTCATAAATGTTCACCCTCTGTCCAAACAGCGATCTGAAATGAACACTCCTTGATGGGCTTGTTGGCAAGCTTGGTAATTGTTCACTACACTTCTGGTTACCCATAAACATTGATCAAGTTGTGCTTTAGAAACATATTTCAAAGCAAATGGTCTACAGAAAATATGAGCATTTGTTCTTCCCATTAGCAAAGCATGGGGCTTCCCTGATAGCTGTTTGGTAAAGAATCTGCCCGAAATGCAGGAGACAGTTCGATTCCTAGGTCAGGAAGATCCCCTGGAGAAGGGATAGGTTACCATCTCCAGTATTTTGGGGCTTTCCTTGTGGTTCAGCTGGTAAAGAGTCCGCCTGCGATGCGGGAGACCTGGGTTCAATCCCTGTATTGGGAAGATCCCCTGGAGAAGAGAAAGGCTACCCACTCCAGTATTCTGGCCTGGAGAATGGGGTCACAAAGAGTCAGACACCACTAAGCAACTTTCACTTCAGTTCACATTAGCAAAGAATAGACTTTATAGATCATTTCATTACTGATTTCAAAGGACAAATCTCAGAGAGTAAAATGACTTTGTTTCCTGGCTTGAACCAAAATAGGTTTAAAAATAAATATACAATTCAAATATTTTCTAGGCGAGGACTCAGTATTTAAATATTGTATATATGTTTTATTTACACTCTCTGCCATGCTCCACTGAGGCCTATTTCTTTTAGGTAAAAGGGACACCATATCATTAAGGCTAATGGTGGTTTCATCTAGGGGGGAAAAAAAATTCATGAACACCAAGGAATATTTTTCAGCTTCTTGGAAAAACACAAAAAGGAAGAAAAATGATTTGACTAATTAGTTCCAATTGTTTTCAATTTTTTATGTAAGTTAAATGTTGTGAAATCGGCCCAGATTTTTATTGAACCTTAGTGAATAAAATGCAGAAGTAAATCTCTACTTCCTATGTAAAGCAAACTGGCTTTTCACAAATCATATTTAAAAAAAAAAAAAAAAAAAAAAACAAAAGAAAAACACACATTCTCCACAGAAAATAGGCCAGTGGGCTCTTCCACCAGGGAGTCTGGTCTGAGATAGGCAGGCCTCCTACACAGACTCAAGAGACTCTCTGGTCTCAGCCAATGCTGCCAGGTTGCCTGCTGTGGCCACCCCGTAAAAAACCGTGACTCCATGCAATCATGAGAAAGGGGACTGCTCTGATCATTATGCTGCACACAAGCTTTGAAGGAACTATCAAATAGTAACTACTCAATTACTCTTTGTGGCTTATTTTTATTCTCAATCAATAACCTAGAAGGGAAGGTCTCCACGGCCCATTATGGCTTCACTGATCTGTCTCCTTCCCCATGAACACCTACTGAAGGAAAGCGTTAAGGAAGCATGTGTTAAGATGTATCACTGCTTCTAAAAATAACGTGGAGGAGACAGGAATGAAACCCAGGTTGAGATGTGCTTAACTGTAGGTGGATTACTCAACTACGAAGAGGCCTTTTGAATGTGCAATAGATTTTTAGCAAGTATCAAGACCTCCATTTTGATTTTACAGAAGTAGGTTAAGTTGCCTAAAAGAGGCTGAAAAATCAAGACTGCCTACTTTTTCAGACTGAAGATAACCAGGGAGGAGCCAAACATGAGCATGCATTTCAACAGAAAGGTGATAAACAGAGAGCCAAATCGCTCCTTTCCTGAAGAAGGAAGAAATGACCACTTAATGGCTTACACTAACCTTAAAACAGTGAAAAATTCAAACTTTATAAGGGTAAAAACAAATGCAGCTAGATGTGCAGGTCATCCCAAAAGCAACCTTGGCTATTAAAGTTGCCCTGAGAATCTTTGGAACTGTTAAAAAAAAACAGATGCTATTGCTACCATTCTGATTCACTGTCAATTTCAAAAATTGATAGAACTTTCTCATCAAGACCCTAATTGTGGCATCAAAAATATTAATTTGCTGATCACAAAACTTAAAGTTTCATGTTAATTTGCTAATTCATGAGCTGGAAAATATTCCTTGATTTTAAAAAAGCTGTTTTACATAGTATCTCAGTTACTCATCCAGGAAGGGGGGGGTGGAGTAAAGACAGGGCGTTTGAAACTACATTGGAATACAATGTTTGGAACACTATAAAACATCTGGAAATAAGAATCAAAGGCCAATAAATATTAGTCTACATGAAATACAGGAAAATAGAAGAAAACACCAAAAAAAAATACCTTGCTGTACTGCAGAGACCAGCATCCATGACCACCTCCTAGACTACTCTTTGGATATGTAATTCAGTTGGCCATAATTGCTTATAAAGGGTGCAATGCAATCAGGCAGGGTTTGTCCTGAATTTAGAAATGCAAGAAGCCTGGGGTGGGGGAGGGGTGGGGAGGGGTGCCAGGTGGGGGTGGGGTGGAACCTCTAATCATAGACCACTGTAGATCGTTAGAGCAATTAAGAACATAATACCCAGTCTTGAATACCTTTCACACAAACCACCTGCTAACCTTTGGATCCAGGTTTTAGACTTGCAAAAACCTTGGGGTTCTTAAGGGCAAGTGAGATCTCACTAAGGAAAGAAATAAAGTGGGAGTCTCTCTCCGATTTCTTTGACTCAAAAATGACAACAATGGTAAAGTGAGGTTCTGGGCGGGTGAGGAAGTAGGTGCTCTGAACTTTGTCATCATAGAAGTGGACCACTTTCTCCAAGCTGTTCAGGTCGGACGTGCGGTCTGTCATGATCATGATGACATTGGGCCAGTGCATGACAGGCCGGTCGCTGGGCAAAGACACCACAGCAGGATATTGATCCACTCCTTTGGGAGCCTCTCTGTAGGAATGGGGGTGGTGATAGCCGTGACCCTGAAAGCTCTCAGAACCTCGGTTGTCGAAGATTAAGGACACGTTGGCAGCGTCGTATTTCCTGATGAAGCTGGAAATCTTTCCAAAGAGGTCAGGGCTGGCTTTTGCAGTCAGCGCTTTCATTTCTGAAGCAGTCGTTTGTCGGCTCAGCGCCTCGTGAAAGTAGAAGCTAAATTTGGCAAGAAGCATGTTTTTGAGTTTCATCAGCCAAAGGAAAAGGTGTGGGGGCTGAACGGCCTTCTGAGACTGCCCTCCAAACAGATGTTTCTTGGTCTCCCGTTGCTTTTCAAAGATCTGGCCCCAAGTCTGCAGCTTGGTGTGAGCGCTGTGCAAGTTCACCAGGGACGGGAGGAACTTCCACTCGGAGACCTGAGCCTGGGCCTTCAGGAGGTGACTCAGGACGTCGACCTCCAGCTGGAAACTGCTTTCCAGAGGACTGAGGATGGGGTGGTGAAATCTAAAGTGAGAAGGGAAATGAACATGTTAAGTGGAAATGTGACCCCACAGTGACACTTTCTATCCTCAAAAAAAAAAAAAAAAACCAATGTGGTCAGACAAACAATATTATGTTTGAGGGCAGGGAAGGGAAAGACTGAAAGATTCCATGTTGATTTATTTAAACAATCGTTCCGACAACTCCACCATCTCAGGATTTTATCAGTGTTATAGTCTCCCATGGGAAGAGCCTGATGTTACCAAAAGAAATTGAGAATAGTCGCTACTTTCCTTTCAAATAAAGAGAAACTGAATTAGCTATAAGTCTTTCTCAGCTTTTGTTTGTTTCATTTTGTTTGTTTGTTTTGGGCCATGCCACACGGATTGTGGGATTTTAATTCCCTGATCAGGGTTGAACTCAGGCAGTGAAAGCACTGAGTCTTAAACACTGGACTGCCAGGTAATTTCTGTTATAAGAACTTCTCTCTCAAGTTTATTTATTCCAGGAATTGTATGACGAAACAAGACATTCTATTTCAGGCTTAGATCCTAAAAAGGCAAAGAAAAGGTCACTGAAATATCTCTTAAATGTGCACATAACACATATCACCTTATTTAATGTTCACAGTAACTCCAAAAGGATTATAAAACCTATTTTTCAGATGGGAGTAGAGATGATAAACCAATATCTGAAACATAGTATGCAATCAATCAATGTTTATTAAAGGGATAGAACACTTACCAGAAAGCCCGTATTCAATCCTAGTTCCCAGATTCCCTTCATAATTTAATCACAGTTACAAACAAAATGGTGGCTAAATTTTTAAAATTTTATACTTCAATCACTTTCCATTTATCTCAGGATAAAATCTAAAATCCTTAACAAAGGCTTACAAGGCCTTGTAATAACCTGTGCAAGTTCACCTTCCTTGAACTTAGACCCTCCTCAGTTTGATCCACATTCCCATGGTCCTCAGTTTCCCCAGAAATTACATAACTAGAAATGAGACGATATCACAAAGAAAGTTAAGGTAATACTGTGATTTCATTCCTATTTGTCCTAGACAAAATGCTTTTTAAAAATTTTAGCCATGATCTACAGTAAGAATTACAGTTTATACTGTGACTTAGTACTGTGACTATACCATACTTTATACATATACCTATAGATAAATTTCATATTTACACTTACTATGGGGATTCCCTAGTAGCTCAGACGGTAAAGCATCTGCCTACAATGCAGGAGATCTGGGTTCAATCCCTGGGTCAGTAAGATACCCTGGAGAAAAAAATGGCAACCCGCTCCAGTACTCTTGCCTGGAGAATCCCATGGATGGAGGAGCCTGGTGGGCTAAAGTCCATGGGGTCGCAAAGAGTCGGACACAACTGAGCGACTTCACTTTCACTTTTCCAGTAGTCAAGTACAGATGTGAGAGTTGGATCATAAAGAAGGCTGAGTGCCAAAGAATTGCAGCGCTGGAGAAGATGCTTGAGAGTCCCATGGACTGCAAGATCAAACCAGTCAATCCTAAAGGAAATCATCCTTTAGTATTCATTGGAAGGACTGATGATGAAGCTGAAGCTTGAATACTTTGCCACCTGATGTGAAGAGCCAACTCACTGGAAAAGATCCTGATGCTGGGAAAGATTGAGGGCAGGAGGAGAAGCGGACGACAGAGGATGAGATGGCTGGATGGCATTACTGACTCAATGGACATGAATTTGAGCAAACTCAAATAGTGGAAGACAGAGGAGCCTGGTGTGCTGCAGTCCATGGGGTTGCAAAGAGTCGGACGTGACTTAGTGACTGAATGACAGCAACAACATACTGTCAAAGAGACAGAAGATTCACACACACCTGTTTTGGCCCTGGTTGAAGAGGAAAATTTTGGTTATCAATTAAACAATTAGGAAAAAAATCATCACAAGTATATCTAGAGTTTTCAAAATCCTAAAAATATGAGATTATGATTATGAGATCCCAAACTAGGTTGACTATTATAAGGTAGAAACTGATTATCATGTTATAAATAGGATGCAGTTATTCACATAACAATAATACATTGTTTTTTGTATTACTGGCATTTTATAGTCAACATCCTCTAGGAAAGGGAAGCTAAAACATGGTTGGAGGGTGTAGTCTAATAAGGCACTGAAAGAATCAGAAGGATAAATTCAGTTCAGTCACTCAGTCATGTTCGACTCTTTGAGACCCCATGGACTGCAGCATGCCAGGCCTCCCTGTCCATCACCAACTCCCAGAGTTTACTCAAGCTCGTGTCCATTGAGTCGGTGATGCCATCCAACCATCTTATCCTCTGTTGTCCCCTTCTCCTCCCACCTTCAGTCTTTCCCAGCATCAGGGTCTTTTCCAATGAGTCAGTTCTTTGCGTCAGGTAGCCAGAGTATTGGAGTTTCAGCTTCAGCATCAGTCTTTCCAATGAATATTCAGGACTGATTTCCTCTAGGATGGACTGGTTGGATCTCCTCGCAGTCCAAGGGACTCTCAAGAGTCTTCTCTAACACCACAGTTCAAAAGCATCACTTCTTCAGCACTCAGCTTTCTTTATAGTCCAACTCTCACATCCATACATGACTACTGGAAAATAAATCGAATCTCAAATCCTCTAGTAAAGGGACTTCCCTGGGGGCCAGTGGCTATGACTCCGTGCTCCCAGTGCAGAAGGGGTCCAATCCCTGGTCAGGAAACTAGACCCCACACACGGCAACTAAGAGTTCACATGCCGCAATGAAAGACCTGGTGCAGAAAAATAAATAAAAGTGTCTTTTAAAAATCCTCTGGCTCAAGTACTCAATTAACTAATTTGGACTCTTCAAACATTACATGCTTCGAAATAAACATTAGGAAAGTCTAACACACACACATGTACACTTACATACACTATAGCATGTCTCAAAATCTTTGCATTCTAAGAAATGCTCCTACCACCTTAGCCTTTAGGCAACTTGACATTTAATAAGCCTTAAGCATCACAATATTCTGTAATCATGGGTATCGAGAAAAATCTGCCAAGGAACTATGAACACAGTAAGACTGTTAATGGGAAAATGGTATCATCCTATCACAAGTAACAGTACTCAAAGTGATTTTTCTGCTTCCAATTGGAAATCATTTATATCCAATATTCTCCTTGAAAGAAAATGAATTCTCTGTACCAACCTTTAGAAAGAATTCCATACAAGCTCTTCGATAAACATACTAAACATGTTTAAATGTTCAATGTTTATTAGGATGAATGTGAACGGCGAAGCTACTTTTCATCTTTTCAAGAAGAACTAAAATTTCATGTTGATGTTATTCTGCCAAGACTTTGAGATTAGCATTACGTTGTATCATCTTCCCATTCCAGCTCTGTGCCTTATACCTATTCACATCTCAGACCATGGGGTGGGTGGTGGTGGTGGTCTGTTAAATCATAATTTCAAAAACACACACCTCAGCTATGGCAGCGAGCTTGAAAGAGTCTGAGTATAGAATACACTGACAACTATTTGCAGAGAACACCTGCTCCAAAAAAAGGCCAAAAGAGAAGACAGAAAGAGAGAGAACTCAAGCATGCACTGCTTCCTTCACAGCTCCCCATCAAGCAGCTCCTTCCAAAAGAAGCATGGAGGCCCACGCATGTGAGAAGGCAGAGGGCTGATGAAAAATAAAGCTGGAGCACAATGTGAATATAGGGTATGTCACAGAACTGTGCACCTACAAATGATTAAAACAGTAAATGTTATGTTATGTAAATTTCACCACATTCAAAAAAATATATAATCCCACTTAAAACAACTATTTTACTAAATTTAGATACAAACACATTGACGAAATGAAGATGAATTAGCCAAAGGTTTGCCCTACATGACTTAACCTGGTGGAAGGAGGAGTTTATAATGGGTACAGGTAGGAAGCAACATCTCTCTCAGGATGGGTACAGATCAAGTAACAGTTTAGAAAAAGGAACAATTCCTTTTGGTTGAAAGGTTGTGTAGGCCATGGAGGAGACAGGTTTAAATTGACCCACAAAGCTTAAATTTCAAGCCCCAAATTCCTAACCACTCCAATTCCACCCCCTCTGCTGTGTGATTTTGCAGCCCTCCCACCAGAGGTGGCGTACTTTCCCACCCTGGACCATGGATTGGTTATGTGATTTGCTTTAGCCAAAGGGATGTTAACAGATCTGATGCAGGCAAAAGCTTAACATGAGCTTGACTGGGCTTGTTCTTTTGCACTTGGGTCCTCACCATAGGTAGCTGCTTCCGCTCTAACCTTGGGCTCAGAATGAACACACGTGTAGCTGACTAAGCCCACAGCTCACAACAAAAAGCCAAGCCCACTCAGAGCAATATGTTCAGCACAGCTATCCAGCTGAGCCCAGCCTACATCAGACAACTCCCAGTTGACCTGTCTGCCTGAAAGTGTGACTTTGGGGATGGTCTGTTATACAGAATGATTGTGGCAACAACTGATACAAGATAGAACTCTATGGCATCCTGGTATATTGACTATTTTAAGCTGAATGAATTTGAGAAATGACATGTGCAGGAAGGAGTTTCCGGCCCTCTCCTGAAGCAGGTAATAAAACCCTCAAGTAAGAGGGCCCCTCCTTGTACCCTGAGGAAAGGAACATTCTTATCTCCAAAGACAAAAGGTCACAGAGAGAAATCTGAACTAACAGGCCTTGCTGTTTCTCCCAGTTCAGGAAACTTGGCTCATACCACTCTTCCCCACAACTCTCACTCATCATCAAATCTAGCATAAAAACACGGGTTTAACAACTTCTTTGGATCTTCATTTCCTTAAGAAGACTCCAGGCCACATTGTTGTTTGGTTGCTAAGCCGTGTCTGACTCTTTGCGACCCCATGGACTGTAGCCCACCACTCTCCTCTGTCCATTTCCCTGGCAAGAATACTGAAATGGGTTGCCATTTCCTTCTCCAGGGGATCTTCCTGACCCAGGGATTGAACCAGTGTCTCCTGCATTGGCAGGTGGATTCTTTACCTCTGAGCCATGAGGGAAGCCCCCAGGCCACATGAAAACTATATTAAATACATTTGTATGCTTTTCTCGCATTAATCTGTCTTTTGCTAAAGGGTCCCCAGCTAGAAAAAAGGGTAAAGGGAAGAGGTAGTATTTCCTCTGATACAAATTCAAGCATATTCTAAGCAAACTAAGTAACAGGAACTATGGTAGGAAATAGCAAATACTTATGGGGAATGCATTAGATTGTGGACTGTTTTTGGTTTTTTTAGGGGGGGCTCTGGAAGTCAGATAGTAAAGCATCTGTCTACAATGCAGGAGACCCGGGTTCGATCCCTGGGTTGGGAAGATCCCCTGGAGGAGGAAATGGCAATCCACTCCAGTACTATTGCCTGGAAAATCCCATGGACAGAGAAGCCTGGTAGGCTACAGTCCATAGGGTTGCAAAGAGTCAGACACGACTGAGCGACTTCACTTTGACTTTTACTTTCTGCTTAAAATCCTGTTATCTCTTTGAAGCTGCTTTCTTTTCACTCAGAGTTTGGATGCAATTTAAAGCATTTGATGGGTCTTAGATAACTGGAGAAGTTGGGTTGGGGCAAGATCACAGGAAAGCCTCGAGTCTTCACTGTTAAGATCTAGGCATGTCAATTAACGAGAGTAGAATGTGTCCCACAGAAACCGCACTGTTGTTGGTTTTGCTTATGAAATTTTCAGTGGGCAATAGTTAACCTTATTGAACTACACAAATGCAACCAACTGTTTCATTAACAGTGTTATCCTTACAAATCTTTTTTGAAGGAAAAAGGACATCAGTTCAGTTCAGTTCAGTCGCTCAGTCGTGTCTGACTCTTTGTGACCCCATGAATCGCAGCATACCAGGCCTCCCTGTCTGTCACCAACTCCCAGAGTTCACTCAAACTCATGCCCATCGAGTCAGTGATGCCATCTAGCCATCTTATCCTCTGTCATCCCCTTCTCCTCCTGCCCCCAATCCCTCCCAGCATCAGAGTCTTTTCCAATGAGTCAACTCTTCACATGAAATGGCCAAAGTATTGGAGTTTCAGCTTTAGCATCAGTCCTTCCAATGAACACCCAGGACTGATATCCTTTAGAATGGACTGGTTGGATCTCCTTGCAGTCCAAGGGACTCTCAAGAGTCTTCTCCAACACCACAGTTCAAAAGCATCAAATCTTTGGTGCTCAGCTTTCTTCACATAAAGCCTAATAAACCAAATCACAGTTCTGCCTATGGTGAGTATTCTGTCATTTGAAGCATTCAGATTAAAAAACAAAATGTGCTTCCTAAAATGCAAACAGGAAACACATAGTTTTTCAAGGCAGAAACCTGGTGTGTCTATCTTTGCCTGGCAAAGGTTTAAAGCTATCCTTTTCTACTTCAACCCTCCCCACCAAAGGCAAATAAACTTATATAACTCAATTTTTAAAAATGTCCTTTAAATACTAGCTATAAAATTATGATTAAAGAATAAAAACCATTTAATAGAATATTATTGCTATACCAGATGGACTTTAAAAAGCTGTCTAGAATGAATAATTACAGATCCTTGGTTGGGGAACTAAGATCTTACATGCTGCATGGCATGGCATAAAAAGGGTACATGGCACCACACAAGGAATACAGCCAATATTTTATAATAACTATAAAAGGGATAGGTCATTTTAAAATTGTGAATCACTATATTGTATAATAACATAAAATATTGCACTTCAATTAAAAGCTCTTGTTTTAGGAGAGTATATATTAATTTGCATTTATAATCAATATTCTAGTTTTGCTTTAACCATGAAACAGAAAGATTAGCCAGAATTTTCTCTTATGCCCATTGTACATAACAGGTAAATAAATTCAAAACAAATTCTACAGAATCAAAAAATGTTCCACTGATGCTTCCTTGGGGAAGAAACCCAAGTTCTACTTCCCTTTAAAAGTATTCAAGGAATAGTAGACACCCTGACCCTGAACTCAACATTCAAAAAACAAAAATCATGGCATCCGGTCCCATCACTTCACCACAAATAGATAGGAAAACAATGGAAACAGTGACAGACTTTATTTTCTTGGGCTCCAAAATCACTGCAGATAGTGACTGCAGCCATGAAATTAAAAGACGCTTACTTGTTAAAAGAAAAGCTATGACCAATTTAGATAGCCAACAAAGGTCCATCTAGTCAAAGCTACGGTTTTTCCAGTAGTCATGCATGGATGTGAGAGTTGGACCATAAAGAAAGCTGAGCGCCAAAGAACTGGAAGGACTGATGCTGAAGCTGAAACTCCAGTATCTGATGCAAAGAACTGACTCACTGGAAAAGACCCTGATGCTGGGAAAGACTGAAGGCAGGAGGAGAAGGGAAAGACAGAGGATAAGATGGTTAGATGGCATTACCAACTTGATGGACATGAGTTTGAGTAAGCTCCAGGAGTTGGTGATGGGCAGGGAAGCCTGGTATGTTGCAGTCCATGGGGTGTCAAAGAGTCAGATAAGACTGAGAGACTGAACTGAACTGACCCTGAAAGAATTAAATCTGTATTATTCTTTCTATAGGGCACAGAGAATGATTAACGTTAATGATTAATCAAATGATTGTTAATTGTTCAATTTAAAATGCAGCATCACAAATGACTATGATTCTTAAACAAGAATTTTTATTTGCTTAACAATGTAGTAAGTTTGCCAAAAGAGGAAACCTTTAACACCATTCTACTCTGAGCACAACTGGCTTCCAGGGGGAAAAAACAAAACATGCTTCCTCTTCAACTCTGAAAGCAAAGGGTAAATCATGTTACTTTGTATCAAAAATAATTCTACTTTCTCCCCCAAAATCGATATATTATACAAAATTTCAACTTTTCAATAATTCTAAAGAATTTATATTGCTCAAATTAACACAAAGCATCTAAATGTAGATCATTTTTGGACTAGGATGTGTCTGTGATCCGTAATTCCCTATTAAGCAGACGAAGGTAGCATTGGTGGAGAATGTCCATAGCTGAAAATCCTTATTGATCATGTGTTATCTTACAGCCCAACTCCATCAGTATCCATTCAGCAGGATGAGGGGTACAGACAAGTGCCCTAAGATCTGCAAGAATGAAATCTGGGCTTTTGCTACTGCAGTGGAAGAAATTCCCAGGGCTTTGAGAAGTTGGGGTGTTTCAAAGAAGATTCAAAGTTGATATATCACAAGTCTGACAAAATAAAAACAGTTAAATAGTAACAACCTTTCATTACTATGGGGAATTTCTGGAGCTCAGTGGAAAAGAATCCACCTGCAATGTAGGAGATGTGGGTTCTATCCCTGGGTTGGGAAGACCCCATGGGGAAACAAATGGCAACCCACTCCAGTATTCTTGCCTGGGAGATCCCAGGGACAGAGGAGCCTGGCAGGCTACAGTCCATAAGGTCTCAAAAGTTGGATATAACTGAAGCAACTAAACCACTGCTGCTGCTGCTGCTAAGTCTCTTCAGCCGTGTCTGACTCTGTGCGACCCCATAGACAGCAGCCCACTAGGCTCTCCCATCCCTGGGATTCTCCAGGCAAGAACACTGGAGCAGGTTGCCATTTCCTTCTCCAACGCATGAAAGTGAAAAGTGAACGTGAAGTTGCTCATTCGTGTCTGACTCTTCGCAACCCCATGGACTGTAGCCTCCCAGGCTCCTCCGTCCATGGGATTTCCCAGGCATCGCCTGGGTGCCATCGCCTTCTCCACTACTAACTTCATCACTATGATACAACAGACGCACCGGCACTTGCACACACACTGATAAGGCTCCATACCCCATATATCCAGTATTGGCATCATTCTCTTATTTATTCAATTTTTCTTGCAGACTTACGTATCAGTGTCACAGGAAACTTTTAAAACAGACAGGTGTCTGGATACCCCATCCAGAATTGCTAGATCTTACTCTCTTGGGAAAGAAGGGCCCCGATATGAGTATTTTTCTTAAGCTCCTGAAATGGTTCAACAAAAACACTTTCACATTAGCATTTGGGAATGACCACATAAGATCCTTCATCCTAAGAATCATATCTCCAGTTATACTATAGTTTTTGGTTTAAGAAAATTATTAAGAGACAACATATACTAATCGGATTTGAGGGAGAAATAAAACAATACTTCCAAACATAAAAAATTTGAAAACATGTAAAATTTGTTTAAAAAAAGAAAATGTGTGTATTGATATGCATAGACTATCTCTTGAGAACGACAGAAAAATGTTGTTAACATTCAGTGACTCTCAGGAAGGGAATTTAGCTGAAGAACAGGGGCAGAAGGTAAATTTTCACTACTGTATTCTTTTGCACTTTTATAAATTTTGAGCCATGTTAATATATTGGAAAAGACCCTGATGCTGGGAAAAATTGAGGGCAAGAGGAGAAGCAGGCAACAGAGAATGAGATGGCTGGATGGTATCACTGACTTAATTGACATGAGTCTGAGCAAACTCAGGGAGACTGTGATGGACAGAGAAGTCTGGGGTGCTGCAGTTCATGGGGCTGCAAAGAGTCGGACACAACTTAGCGACTGAACAGCAACAATATATTACCTATTAAAAGTAAATTAAAAGATAATTTAGAATACAGTTTACCCTTGAATGACATGAGTTTGAACTTCACAGGTCCATTTACATGCAGATTTTTTTCAACAGTAAATACTTTGCATCCTTGGATGTGGAGTCACAAATAGGGAGAAACCACAGATATGAAGAAACCATTCTTTCTACCAACCTTTGCTTTCAAAATCCTACCTGCCCTTAAAAATCTTCTCAAAGAGGAATAGATTGGGAGTTTGGGATTGACGTCTATATATCTATTTTAAATATAGCAGTGTGTATCAGAGAAAACCATAATCCAAAAGGATACATGCATCCCAATGTTCATTACAGCAATATTTACAATAGCCAAGACATGGAAGGAACCTAAATGTCCATCAACAAAGGAATAAAGAAGATGTGGTACACATATACAATGGAACATCACCCAGCTGTAAAAAAGAATGAAACAATGCCATTTGCAGCAACATGGATAGACCTAGAGGCTATCATGTTAAGTGAAGTAAGTCAGAGAAGAACAAGTATCATGTGATATCACTCATATGTGGAATCTAATTTTAAAAAGATACAAATGAACTTATTTACAAAATAAAAGCACACTTAGAGATATCAAAAACAAACTTATGGTTACCAAAGGGGAAAGATGGGGAGAAGGGATAAATAATCAACAAGGACCTAGTATTAGCACAAGGAACTCTACCCAATATTCTGTGATAACCTATACGAAAAAAGAATCTAAAAAAGAATAAATATATGTACGTGTATAACTGAATCACTCTGCTGTACACCTGAAACTAACAACACTGTAAATAACTATACACCAATAAAATGAAATATTAAAAAAATAAAATAGATAACCAACAAAGACCTACTGTACAACACAGGGAATGGTGCTCAATATTCTGTAATAATCTAAATGAGAAAAGAATTTGAAAAAGCATAGATACATATATGTGTGTAACTGAAGCACTTTGCTGTACACCTGAGACTAATACAACATTGTTCATCAACTATGCACCAATATAAAATTTAAGAAAATTTTTAAGTCTCCTCAGATTCTACCTCTTCCATATAGTCCCTTTTAATCTCTGTACTTTGCCCACTACTCATCTATTAATCAGATGAGCATTAATTAGCCTTCATTTGGGAATATAAATTAATATATCTGCCTTTCTTTTTTAAGCAAACATATCTGAACTCATTAAGTCCAAAGGAGTGGTATTCTTCAAAGTCATCACTTTCCATTTAGCTCATCATAAAATTACTGAGCACCTACTATGTGCAAGGCTCTATGCCAGCTTCCAAGGACCCCAAAATAAAACTGAGTCATTCACAGTCAATGATGTCCACAGCACCATTCAAATTCTTTTGGAATTGCTCTTTGGACCTGACAGTAAGTAATACATTACAACCAATCTCACTTCTCTATAGGTAGCTTGTGTCTCCTGCACTGGCAGGCAGATTCTTTACCACTGAGCCACCAGGGAAGCCCTGCTCAATGTATGCCTGTTGATTAATTCACATATATAAAATGCAATACAGCCATTTCTCCTTCACAATTATTCTATGAGATTCTGCGTGGAATTGCAAGGTTGCCCCATCCCATCCCTCCCTCCTCACCTACACTGACCTGGAGCTGTATTTCTTGAGGATGGTGTCCAAAAGGCCAACAAGCTCTTCAGCATTGATGAACTTCTGTGTGCTGAGAGTGTACATCTTCTCATAGAAGTCTGCGATCTCCGTGCGAGCCTGAACAAAGAAGCAGAGCTGCTCTGACAGGTGGGAAAGGAGCTCTTCCACGTGTGGAGCGGTCCCCCCGAAGGCACCACGGCCAGTCACCACCTTCTTCAGCTCGTTGTGCAGGGAAGTATAGATGGTGCGAATGGAATCCTTCCTGCTGAAGAAAGACTGGCTCCCTGGAAGGCAAATGACAGAAGCAGGTAAGGAAGAGAAGCCAGACCCACAGAATGCTTGCCAGCATCTAGAAGGAAATAATCCAAACCACTGAGCTCAATGATTTTTCATCTACCGTATTCTCTGACTTCTACATATTTTGTGATTCGTAATTTCACTGGAGAGTAAGTTAAGTGGATGCCTGGTATCACTCATCTGTGTAGCAATGGACCTGTGTATGATTTTCCTGTTGCCTTGTTGTTTAGCCGCTAAGTCATGTTTGACTCTTGCAACCCCAAGGACTGTAGCCCATCAGACTCCTCTGTCTACGGGATTCTCCAGGCAGGAATGGGCTTCCCTGGTGGTATTCCAGGCAAGAATACTGGTGTGAGTTGCCATTTTCTTCTCCAGGGGATCTTCCCGACCCAGGGATCAAACCGACGTCTCCTGCATTGGCAAGCAGACTACCACTGAGTTTTCCTTACCCACGTGCCAACCCCACTTCAATGAAGGATTCAGATCTAATTCAGAGGATAGTTAACTTGGCAAGTGACATGAACCTGGTTCTAAAAAGCCCTCCTTCCACATTTAGGAATTTAAAACAAAAGAGAATACCCAATTATGAGACATTGTTGTTATTCCTGGTATATCAGAAAACTTCATCTTGGCTTTGGAGTTTTATTTTTCTTTTAAGCTATACTAGAAAATGGAAAACACAGCCTACTGGGATCCCAGGAGAAAAAAAGGAAATGTTAGTGTTCTTAGCAAGGTTGACACTATAGGTTATAGCACAATAAGTACCACATTGTGAATTATTAAGAGTAAGAAGCAATTATAAATAACTGCTGCTATTAACTCTGGGGTTCCAAAGGAAATCAGCAAGAAGTAAGGCCAAATACATTCTTTACAACAGTTGAAAAAGTTCAAATGGCATATACATCATTTCTTTACTTCTGTATGAATACATGAAAAACTATATTTCTGGGGCCAGTTTCATAGATGTTGTCTTAAGCAATTCTGTACCCCAACAAAGGCTCAGAGGCAAGACATTAGGAGAACAAAAAGAAACAGGACAGGTTTAAAACAGGAAGTCTTAGGAATATTAAAAATCTCAGAGACAAAGGACAGTTTAAATTCTCTGCTGATAATTCACAGAAAGCTTTAATGAATGAGTTAGTATTCTAAACATGCCAGTTAGGAGGGAAAGTTACATATCAAGACTTTTGTAAAATTTTCTCTTAATGAATGAAACATTTCACAATTCATTGCCCAGTTTGTATTTCAAGAAAGGATTCTTATATCCCTTACTACTATGGCAACCACCTTGCCCCGGTCTATCTGTGACTGTCCAGGTTTTAGTACTAAAAGTCTAGCTTCTCAGGAAATCCTTAGTGCCATGTCCTGAAAACCCCCTCAACTTTGAGCAAACCTATGCTGATGGTCAGGCTTCCCTGATAGCTCAGTTGGTAAAGAATCTGTCTGCAATGCAAGAAACCCTGGTTCGATTCCTGGGTCAGGAAGATCCGCTGGAGAAGGTACAGGCCACACACCCCAGTATTCTTGGGTGTCCCTTGTGGTTCAGCTGGTAAAAAGTCCCTCCACAATGCAGGTGACCTGTGTTCGACCCCTGGGCTGGGAAGATCCCCTGGAGAAGGGAAAGGCTACCCACTCTGGTATTCTAGCCTAGAGGATTCCATGAACTGTATAGTCCATGGGGTTGCAAAGACTCGGACACCACTGAGCGACTTTCACTTTCATGAGGATGGTCATCTTACTTAACTTCTGATTCCATAGGCAAACTACTGATACTTAAAAAGTGTTTTCTCCAATATACTGCCCAATCACACTGGCTAGCAGTCATATCATTTCTCTTACTAATAGAAGCAAAAACCATATGGTACAGGTGGATCCCCAGGTGGCACCAATGGTAAAGAGTCCATCTGCCCATGCAGGAGACCGAAGAGATGTGGGTTTGATTCCTGGGTCGGGAAGATCCCCTGGAAGAGAGCAGGGCAACCCACTCCAGTATTCTTGCCTAGAGAATCCCATGGACAGAGAAGCCTGGAGGGCTACAGTCCGCAGGGTCTCAAAGAGTCGGACACGACTGAGGTGACTTAGTACACACAGATGGATCCAACATGCTATACAGGACTGTATCCTGGAAGGTTTGCCTTCCTTCTCCATCTGTATTCAGTTTAGCTTTGCAGATTTTGTAAAGTGATGGTATGAAATAAATGGACATTTGTGCTGAGGTCTAGGACAAAATCTGTTAGGTTAGGAAGGTAACGAGAGTACTGAGTAAAAGCTGAAAGCTCTGGAAGGCTGAAAGACTTGGTGTCAAATCCCAGCTTCCAAATTTACAAGCTGTGTGACGTGCACTCACTTAGCCACTTTGAGCCTTAGTTGTTGCTTTAACATGAAACTAAAAAGACACAATGAAATAACACTTGGTTTGCAACAAGCCTGGAGCGAAGCACATAATCAATAAAGCTAAACCCTTTCCCTTTCATTTGGGCTTCCCTTGTGGCTCAGCTGGTAAAAAATCCGCCTGCAATGTGGGAGACCTGGGTTCGATTCCTGGGTTGGGAAGATCCCCTGGAGAAGGGAAAAGCTACCCACTCCAGTATTCTGGCCTGGAGAATTCCATGGACTATATAGTCCACGGGGTCGCAGAGAGTCAGACACGACTGAGCGACTGAGCGACTTTCACTTTCCTCCCATTTCTAACTGATATAAGAAGCTCTCCCAATAAACACATGAAAGATGCTCAACATCGCTCATTATCAGAGAAATGCAAATCAAAATCTCAGTGAGGTATCACCTCACACCATTCTGAACAGCCATTATTAAGAAATCTATAAACAACAAATGCTGGAGAGTATGTGGAGAAAAGGGAACCCTCTTGCACAGTTGGTGGGAAAGTAAATTGATACATGCACTATGGAGAACCATAGGGAGACTTCTTAAAACACTAGGAATAAAACTACCATACAACCCAGCAATCCCACTACTGGGCATAGACCCTTAGAAAACCATAATTCAAAAACACACATGTAACCCAGCATTCACTGCAGCACTATTTACAATAGTTATGACATGGAAGCAACCCTAGATATCCATCAACAGATGAATGGATAAAGAAGTTGTGGTACATATATACAATGAAATGCTGTGTGTGTGTGTGTGTGTGTGTGTGTGTGTTGTGTTAAGTTGCTTCAGTCATGGCTGACTCTTTGCGACCCTATGCACTAAAACCTGCCAGGCTCCCCTGTCATTGGGATTTTCCAGGCAAGAATACTGGAGTGGGTTGCCATTTCCTTCTCTAGGGGATCTTGCCCACCCAGGGATCAAACCCACGTCTCTTACATTCTTTATCACTAGCACTACCTGGGAAGCCCATAAAAAGGAATGAATTTGAGTCAGGTGAACTAAGATGGATGAATCCATAGTCTGTAATACAGACTGAAGTAAGTTTGAAAGAGAAAACCAAATATTGTGTGGGTGCTAAGTCATTTCAGTTGTGTCTGACTCTGTGACCAAATGGACCATAGCCTGCCAGACTCCTCTGTCTATTCGATGCTCCCGGCAAAAATACTGGGGTGGGTTGCCATGCTCTCCTCCAGGGGATCTTCCCAACCCAGGGATCAAACTCTCATCTCTTGTTTCCTACATTGGTAGGTGTGTTCTATACCACTAGTGCTGCCTAGGGAGCCCCAAATATCATATATTAACACATAAGTATGGAATCTAGAAAAACAGTACTGATGAACCTACTTGCAGGGCAGGAATTGAGACAAAGACATAGAGAACAAACCTGTGGACACAGCAAGGGAAGGAGAGGGTGGGACGAATTGAGAAAGTAGCAGAGTAAAATAGAAAGCTAGTGGGAAGCTGCTGTATCACACAGGGAGCTCAGCCTGGTGCTCCAAGACAATCTTGAGGGGTGGGATGGGGGCTGTGGTGGGAGGGAGGTTCAAGAGGGAGAGGACATACGTATACACATGACTGATTCATGTTGTTGTGTGGCAGAAACAAACACAACATTGTAAAGCAATTATCCTCCAATTAAAAACAAAAGAAGCTCTCAAAACTAGAGTCAGGCTTCTGCAACTCTGTGGTCAATTGGGAGCTTCAAGTACTAGAAAAAGAACAGCTAGCTACTTGATAGATAAGTGGGTTATCTAGGGGGTGTGGAAGGGCTTCCCTGGTGGCTCAGATGGTAAAGAATCCACCTGCAATGCAGGAGGCCTGGATTCGATCCTTCGGACAGGAAGATCCCCTGAAGAAGGGAACAGCACCCACTCCTTCTTGCCTGGAGAATTCCATGGACAGAGGAGCCTGGCGGGCTACAGTCCATGGGGTCGCAAAGAGCTGGACACAAGTGAGCAACTAAACATGCACACACGCATTTGATGTGGAAACACCACATAAAGAATAGCTTTTAAAGCTTATCAATAAACATACACTACTAGTATGTGAAATCAAGCTAACTGACACTTTAAGGAAGGGAAAGACCACCAATTCATTTCTTTTAAATGGGTCTTTTTTCTCAAAGCTCTCAGGAGCACAAGCCTACCTGGTGACTGTCCTGCTAAGGAATGGGAAGCCCAGGTGGCTCAGTGGTAAAGAATCCACCTGCCAATGCAGGAGACTCTCGGGTTCAATCCCTGGGTGGGGAAGATGCCCTAGAGAAAGAAACCCGCTCCAGTATTCTTGCCTGGAACATTCCATGGACAGGGGAGCCTGGCAGGCTACAGTTTAGGGGGTTGCAAAGAGTCAGACATGACGAGCACATACACACACACACACACACACACTGGAATATCCAATGGGGAGTGGCCTTTCTTCATGCTGGGAAACAAGGAACCAGAGACACCAGACTTCTTTCTTGTCTCAGTTTTTTGAATTTACAAAATACAATTGTTTTGAATTATTTCTAGAAGTCTATTTTCATGAAAGCTCATTATTTTTCAAGATTTCAACAGTCTATCTCATGTCATGAAATTTCAAGTAGCAACTATATTAAAGGAGCATGCAAAATTTCTAAGCATATTTTAATCCACAACTTTTTGCTAATGATAATCTTTAAACATCAGTTCTCAAGGTAAGTCATTTTCTACCATGGTAACTTCCAGCAACCATGTCGAGGAAACTCTCCAACAGCAAAACAAAGGGGAGAAAAGTATGACCTTCTAAAGTCCTCCACAAGTGATAGCAACAGAGTGAAAGGGGCAAAGTAGGGAATTAAATAGTTAAAGCCACTAGGCGATTATAAGTGGAAAAATATGGGAGACCCTTGTAAGTTACTGATTATTCAAAAAAGTAGGTTTGCTTAAACACAAAACCAAGCAGGCTTGCTTAGTAACAAAACTATGCTGCAGAAGCATGAGACAAGCCTCCAAACAATAAAACAATGGAGGCGTGAGCCTCACAGATTGCCCAGTGAGCTCAGTAAGTTAATGATCACCACTTTGACACACTCTCTGACACACAAAAAACGATGATTTGTGGACCTAGCTTGACCATGTTTGGACAAGAAAACTCCCCTGCCCAACCTGGAGGAAGAGCCGATGAAGGAAGCATGACGTCTTCTCAAGGAAGACTAAGGAGTTCTTCTCCTTGCTACTTTTCCTTTGATTATAAAACTATAGCTCAGTTAAGTTCACAAGGGGCAGCTTTTCTCACCCACCCGCTTGTAAGCCTCACAACAGTCCTATTCTTTTAAATCACTTCTCATCTCTCACTTTGATCTCATTGAGTTCTCCGTGCTGAGACATAAAGCACTGTGGTACGGGAACTCTTTGGAGACCCTGTAAATGACACCAGTTGGTTTCGTTTTCACAGGTATTGAGCCACCATACTTTCTTTTCCCAAATAAGTATCTTCTCCCCTCAGAGTATGGAGAAGGCTATAAGATAAGCACTTGCCCCAGAGTTCTCCAACTGACCAAAACAGGAACAGAAGGCTCCCTGTCAGTTCTGTCCTTTGTCTAAAGTCCCATCCTTTCATTCATAATCAGGATTCATGGCTAAGGCCTCCAATAAACAGTCACAAAAGTAGGGTCAAAAAGACTCACTTTTTTAAACCATGCTTTCTATATGTTCAAAAGGTACAGATAAACTTTTTGTTTTGCTTTTTAAAGAAACCCAGATAAGTATTCTAAACAGCAAAGTAGTTGAAGAACATGGGACTGTGTTAAGTGGCAACACAAAAATTTTCCCAAGTTTTTAACAAAATGGGAGCATCAACTCAATAATCAAGAAGTCATATTTGTAAGCACGTTGATACCACAAACATTCCCATACCGAAAAACCATAAGGTATTTGCAGAGTTAAAACTTTACATCTGGAACCTACATTTACTGTATATGGGAATAAGTTATGAGGCATTAAACATGCCATTTTCAGAACATTTATTCTGAAATGACAGATCAGCTGGGAGCCTCAATAGCCCTGAGGATGTTTCATAGTGTAAATTGCTCTGTGGATCAATTTCAAAGCACAGCCCTCAGGCTCAGCCATGCAAGCTGGGGTCCTTGTAGAACTAATCACTTTACATAATAAGAGCCACTTCACAGAATCCAAGTCAGAGACAGTGATGGCCTTGCGCATGTTCTTATGCACATCAGGCACATAAAGCCAGGCACATACAATGTAAACTAGAGTAGATTTCTTTCCTTTTTTTTTTTTTTTTTTTTAGTAATCTATTTTAGACTGGATTTCTTAACTGAGGTCTATACACAGGACATGACTGAAGCAACTTAGCAGCAGCAGCAGCAGCATACATAGGCTATGGGTTTCCCAGGTGGTTCAGCGGGTAAAGAATCTGCTTCAAGATGTGGTTTCAGTCCCTGGGTCAGAGTGGCAACCCACTCCAGTATTCTTGCCTGGGAAATCTCATGGACAGAGGAGCCTAGCAAGCTAGGGTCCATGAGATAGAAAGAGTTGGACGTGATTCAGCAACTAACGGAGAAGGCAATGGCACCCCACTCCAGTACTCTTGCCTGGAAAATCAATTGGATGGAGGAGCCTGGTGGGCTACAGTCCATGGGGCCACTAAGAGTCAGACATGACTGAGCAACTTCACTTTCATTTTTCACTTTCATGCATTGGAGAAGGAAATGGCAACCCACTTCAGTGTTCTTGCCTGGAGAATCCCAGGGACAGGAGAGCCTGGTGGGCTGCCGTCTACGGGGTCACACAGAGTCGGACACGACTGAAGCGACTTAGCAGCAGCAGCAACTAAACAATAACAACAACATACATAGGCTTTAGGAAATCCGACTGAATATGTTCAGGTTATATGCAAAATTGTATTACACATATATTTTTCTGGGGAGTGAGGGCACAGGTTACCAAATTCTCATAGGTGAGCTAAAAGAAAAAACCTAAGAAACGTGACCCTGGGATCAGTTACCAATCTTCATGAGGCAGGGGAATCTAAAAACACCAAAACTGCCAGAAAATTACCCACCATCAATTTTATAGCCAGGATCGTCTCCATTTTCATATATACATAATAATATGTAAATTACATAATACATAGTATGTAAATTATAATACAGCTACAATTTTTTATAAGTCATATGGTTACAAACACAATCTGACAGTTCAAAGGTAGGTATTCTGGTACAGGCTCTGTCACCTACTCACACAACTTCACACACACACACACAATTTGCCAGTCCGTAGAAAGGGAATTACAATAATGCAACAGCAATTGTAAATTTATGAAAAGTGCCATTGTAGGAAAGGAGGAAAAAATACAGAAGGTGAAACTACCTGACTAATTTTTGCCAACAAGTCCACACACTAAATAACAAGATACTGTTTGAAAAGCTAAAGCAAAGATCTCAGCAAGTCCTGCCCCTTTGGTGTTTACAGAAAGCAAGATGTACAGGATCACCTTCTGGCAATATAAGGAAAGTGGGGGAAAAAAACTCAAACTGGAATCTGCACACAGTTGTAGTCTTCTATTTTATATTGTACATATGTCCTTCATTCATACCAGACCCTGTGCCTCTGATATTAAAGAGTCTAAAATAGGCCAAAGCACTAAAAAGACTCTTAAAAACTCTGTAATTCACAATATTGGTAATTATTAGTAGTAATACTTTATATGTATAGCCTTTGGCTTTCACATATATTATTTCTTTCTGTTCTACTCATATTGTTTGTTTCTACTAGTGAAAATCAGCTGAATCAGCTCCTGCATTTGATTTTCAGGGGCAAGATTTATCGTGGGATGATAAGCGTGTTTACCATTTTCTCTGTAAGACCCCTCTTGTTAGAGTTAAGCATATTTCTTGCCTTTCCTGTCCAGTATTCTTTTTTTTTTTTTCTTCATTCATTAAATGTTTATTGAGGGTCTACGAAGACGGGGTAGGACTCCATCTGTAATTCTCTCGGCCTTAGCCTTAAGAGGCCAGACAATAGTGTTTATTAATTCTAACTAGGTTGTACTGCCAAGTTTTGCTCCTCTCGCCGCAGTGTCACTGGTTAGAGAGCGAGTTTGCGTAACTTCTCACTTATGGCACCAATCCATGCATGAGAAAAATGGATACAGCCATCCTTTCGGAGCACAGCCCTGCAAAGAACATCCACCCAGTTGGCCAATCTAACTGCCGCGCAGGCCCGTGGGCGGGGTTTGTGGAAGCCGAAGGAAGGAAGGGATCGGTGGGAGGAGACCTGGGAGTGCAGAGTTGAGCCAGCGGCTACGAGTGACAGAGACTGGGAACCCAAGCCACTGCCGATCGGGGAATATACTCCCTTTCCTTCCTCCTCCAGGGGCACCGGGGGGCGGGGCGGAGGTACCTAGTTTCTGCCCCAAGTAGGTGAGGCTGTGATAGACCTTCTCGGCCGCAGCCAGGTGGGCCAATGCCGCCAGCAGCGACAGCCAGCTGCCCCCCGCGCTCTTGTTGGCCTCTCGTTCCTTCTCCACATTGTCCTTGGCCTTGTCGTAAGAGAAGATACCCAGATGAGAGAAGAACGTCTCCAGCACCGCCTGTTCCACCGGGACCGGGGCGGCCAGCGGGATAGACTCCCCCATGCGAGCTGCGCTCCAGCTCCACCCACGTGGCTCGCCTCTCCTTCGCACTTCCGGGTTCTCAGGGAACGTGCGCACGAGCGTACGTGCGCGTAACCGCCACAAGCGGCGGGCTCGTGAGCGCGCTGCTGCCTGGACCGAGCCTGAGCCTCAGAGAGGACGAGGATAAGAGTTTAGGCGAGAGACGGGAAACCGCCCATCAGCTCCTGAGCCGCTTCGGCGCTTCCGTTCCCGCAGCTCTGACTATTCGGACCCTCAGGGCAGAGCGCTAGGCGGCCAACTCGCTGCTCCGTGGAGCTGACGTTCAGAGGTGAGCTGAGAGGCCCCTCCCTGTGAGACTGCGTCTGTGCTGATGACGTCACGTTTACTTGACGTCAGTAGTTCTTGTGCTAACATCTGGCCTGGGCTCCACCGAGCGTGAGGCGCAGGGCTAGGAATTGAGACTGCGGCCTCGAAGTGTGCTGGCTGTCACAACAAGGACTCTGTAGTTATTGCTTTCAAACCAACCCCAGTAAGTGGTTTATAGAAGCCTCACGTGGGTAAAAGTTTGCTTATTTTCCTCATGTCTGATTTTCACACAATCACACGAGTTAATTCTCGCCTCTGTGGGGTTCTAGTCATCTCAAGTTCGTGCTAACGAAAGGGCTTCCGAGCAGAGCTGCTCCTGGGCTTGGCCATACTTCATTAGGCTTCCGTAAAAAGTTCTCAGAATGAAGTCTACCTTAATGTAACTTCTGTTAAAGAATCTGGATTGATCCACTTTGCCATTCAGGTTAACTGCAAATTTTTCTGACATTTAAGAAACTCCATAACCCAGCTCATGTGTATGTCCCCTGCTTGAGACACTACCCACGGCTCACTTAGCTTTTACTTTTCTCTTTCCTTGTACGTACTTATTTTATTTATTTTATACTATTTAGTTATATTGTGTTTAGTCACATAAATTTACATGTCTTTTTCCTCTACGAAGTGGTGATTTCCCTAAAGCAGAATCTTGGGTTCACTAACTTTTATAATCTTTTCATCATGGACGGCACAATGATGTTCCTTAGTCAAATGAGGGACTTGCCTGTTTTCATTTTGTTGGCCAAATGTTCCGCCATTGTTACCTTTTAATATAACAAATCCCATAATTTGATTTTGATGAATATATAGTGTATCTGTTGCTTGCTCTCAAGAATATAATTGAGAAAGATCAACTCTGTTAACTGATTCAAAGCAGAATTATATATGTTATAAAGGTAAAAAGGGAGGCAGCAGTGGTGTCTTTTTGGAAGAATCAAGGCTTCCTGGAAGACAATGTGATGGTTCTAAATGAATGAGTGGAAAAGTAAGTAAAAAAAAAAAAAAAGTAGTACTAGCCCCAAAACCGACAGACAGTGAAAACCAGTTTTCAAGCTCATAAACATACTCAAGATATGTAAGAATTCTTTAGGTAGTAAAGATAGCATCATAGATGAGTGGGGAAAGGAAAATTAATAGTGAAGGAGACTTGATTATGGGGAAGAAAAAAAAGCTTTCCCCGTGTATCCTACAACAAAAAATAATTGCATATGTAAAAAACAAAATCGTAAACAAACTAGAAAGAAATACAAGTGAAAATTTAATTGATCTAGAAGTAGAAGAACATAATTAGGAAAGAATTGGAAGAAATTACAATTACAAGAAGGGATTGAATTGTTTGTAAAAATTTCAAGAAAACGCAATGCCATCCTGGGGAAAGATCTTTGTAAACTGTATGTCAGGCAGAGATCTGATGTGCTTAACATATCAAGATCTAGTCATCAGAGAAATGCAGATTATTATATTTTTCACCTACCAGATTTTGTAAAAATCTTTTTTTCTGTGCTGGTAAACATGCAGGGACTCTGTTCTTATACCTTACAGATGGGAATGTAACTTGGTATGACCTTCCTGGAAAACATTTGGCAATATATATTCAGGTTGTATGTTAGTCACTCAGTTGTGTCCAGCTCTTTGTGACCCCATGGACTGTAGCCTGCCACGCTCCTCTGTCCATGGAATTCTTCAGGCAAGAATACTGGAGTGGGATGCCATTTCCTTCTCTAATATATTAAGGTTAAATGAGAGTATATGCACAGCATCTAAAACACTAAGACATAACAAGTGGTGCTGGGAAAGCTGGTCAACCACTTGTAAAAGAATGAAACTAGACCACTTTCTAACACTATACACAAAAATAAACTCAAAATGGATTAAAGATCTAAACATAAGACCAGAAACTATAAAAATCCTAGAGGAGAACATAGGCAAAACACTCTCTGACATAAATCACAGCAGGATCCTCTATGATCCACCTCCCAGAATACTGGAAATAAAAGCAAAAATAAACAAATGGGATCTAATTAAAAGCTTCCGCACAACAAAGGAAACTATATGCAAGTTGAAAAGACAGCCTTCTGAATGGGAGAAAGTAATAGCAAATGAAGCAACTGACAAACAGCTAATCTCAAAAATATACAAGCAACTTATGCAGCTCAATTCCAGAAAAATAAATGACCCAATCAAAAAATGGGCCAAAGAACTAAATAGACATTTCTCCAAAGAAGACATACGGATGACTAACAAACACATGAAAAGATGCTCAACATCACTCATTATCAGAGAAATGCAAATCAAAACCACAATGAGGTACCATTTCACACCAGTCAGAATGGCAGCAATCCAAAAGTCTACAAGCAATAAATGCTGGAGAGGGTGTGCAGAAAAGGGAACCCTCTTACACTGTTGGTGGGAATGCAAACTAGTATAGCCACTATGGAGAACAGTGTGGAGATTCCTTAAAAAATTGCAAATAGAACTACCGTATGACCCAGCAATCCCACTGCTGGGCATATACACCAAGGAAACCAGAATTGAAAGAGACACGTGAACCCCAATGTTCATCGCAGCACTGTTTATAATAGCCAGGACATGGAAACAACCTAGATGTCCCTCAGCAGATGAATGGATAAGAAAGCTGTGGTACATATACACAATGGAGTATTACTCAGCCATTAAAAAGAATACATTTGAATCAGTTCTAATGAGGTGGATGAAACTGGAGCTGATTATACAGAGTGAAGTAAGCCAGAAAGAAAAACACCAATACAGTATACTAACACATATATATGGAATTTAGAAAGATGATAATGATAACCCTGTATGCGAGACAGCAAAAGAGACACAGATGTATAGAACAGACTTTTGGACTCTGTGGGAGAGGGAGAGGGTGGGATGATTTGGGAGAATGGCATTGAAACATGTATACTAAGATGTAAGAAACGAATCACCAGTCTATGTTCAATACAGGATACACGATGCTTGGGGCTGGTGCACGGGGATGATCCAGAGAGATGATATGGGGTGGGAGGTGGGAGAGGGGTTCAGGATTAGGAACTCATGTACACCCGTGGTGGATTCATGTCAATGTATGGCAAAACCAATATAGTATTGTAAAGCAAAATAAAGTAAAAATAAAAATTAAAATAAAACACTCAGAGTAGATGCTTAATAAATATTAGTTAACACTTATTGTTACTATTGTTGCTTTTATGGTTCACAACATCCAACCTTTTTATCAGCAGAGCACCTAGAATAATACCTTGAACTTATCAAATTTAATAATAGCCAATTATTTTACCTGCTAAAGAGTTTACTCAGAAATAGCCAGAGGAATTGCAATTCAGGTAATGGAAACTATGGTGGACCACAAGCAAGTCCAGAGGACATGGAAAGGCTTCCCTGGTGGCTTAGATGGTAAAGAATTTACCTGCAATTCAGGTGGCCTGGGTTTGATCCTTGGGACAGGAAGATCTCGTGGAGAAGGGAATGGTTACCCACTTCAGTACTCTTGCCTGGAGAATTCCATGGACAGAGGAGCCTGGCGGGCTACGGTCCACGGGGTTGCAAAGAGTTGGACACAATTGAGCAACTGAACTGAACTGAACTGAAGGGGCTGTCATAACTAAATAGTTCTTGGGAGGAAGCAGGGAGTTCAAAGTATGGCCTATGGAGGCTTTTCATTGTTTGTGGTGCTACAGTCTTTGATTGACTGGGCAGTGGTTGGCCAGAAAGATGGTTTTCTTCTTCCTGCTAAATAGTAAAGTAGGCAGTACCTTCCTGTGGGAAGAGGTAAGGGTATGTCTCTTATAGTTTGGAGTAACTGATGATGTACAGCCATGAGAGCTCTTCCTATAGACATATTCTGACTCCAGCTTCAGCTGAGGTTCTTTATTTCTACAAACTTAATGGATGTTTATTAATGTCTATTTATATTTGATTGGCTGATTCTCCTTGTCTTACAGGAATTTTGTAGGAAAAAGATACTGAGTCAGTGACATGATAGGCTATTAAAACATTGATGCTGTAAAGATACAAGTTACCTTAAAGGATCATCTGGTTCAGTCTATTAGCAAGACACTTTGGACAATAGCAATAAATGTTTGCTGTTGATGATATGCTTGCCATCTACTGCTGCATATTAAATAACCCCAAAACTTAGAGACAAAATTTTGTTGTTGTTGTTGTTGCTCAGTCACTAAGTTGTGTTCAACTCTTTGCAATCCCATGGACTGTTGCTTCTTGACCCGCATACAGGTTTCTCAGGAGACAGGTAAGGTGGTCTGGTATTACCATCTCTTGAAGAATTTTTCACTGTGTGTTGTGATCCACATACTCAAAGGTTTTAATATAGTCAGTTAAGCAGAAGTAGATGTTTTTCTGGAATTCCCTTCTTTTCCCTATGATCCAACAAATGTTGGCAGTTTGATCTCTGGTTCCTCTGCCTTTTCTCAACCCAGCTGGTACATCTGGAAGTTCTCAGTTCACATACTGCTGAATCCTAGCTTGAAGGATTTTGAGCATTACCTTGCTAGCACTTGAAATGAGCGGTAGTTTGAACATTCTTTAGCATTGCCCTTCTTTGGGACTGGAATGAAAATTAACCTTTTGCAGTCCTGTAGCCACTGCTGAGTTTTCTAAGTTTGCTGATTTATTGAGTGCAGCACTTTAACAGTATCCTTTTTTAGAATTTGAAATAGCTCAAGTGAAATTACATCACCTCTACTAGCTTTGTTCATAGTAATGCTTTGTAAGGTCCACTTGACTTCACAGTCCAAGATATCTGTCTCTAGGTAGTGACCACACCATCATGGTTATCTGGGTCATTAATGCTTTTTTGGTACAGTTCTGTGTATTCTTGCCACCTCTTCTTAATCTCCTCTGCTTCTGTTAGGTCCTTACCCTTTCTGTCCTTTATCTTGTATATCAAATAACCGCAAAACTTAGTGACTTAGAGAGCAAAAATCATGTATTGCCTCTCACGATTTCTGTGAGTCAGGAATTCAAGAGTGTCTCAGTTGGGCGTTTCTGTTTTAGTGTTTCATGAGGTTGCAGTCCAGTGTTGGCTAGGATTGTGGTCACCTAAAGACTTATGAAGCTGGAGAGGCTGCTTTCAAAGTGACTCTCTTCACACGCCCACCAGGTTGTCACAAACTGTTGGCCACATGGGTCTCTCCATGGGATGTCTTGAGTGTCCTGCTCACAGCATGGCCGCTGGCTTGTCCTGGAGCGTGTGATCAATCTGATAGACCAAAGCAAAAGCTGCACAACTTTTTATGACATAGCCTTGGAGTCACACTCGGCTGCGTTCAAGGCCATCCCTGATTGAATTTGGGCAGACTAGGGAGGCGCACAATGGCTAGGCAGTAAGGTTCAAAGAAGGCCACCCTGGAAACTACCACAGATGCCAATCACATTTCCAGCATGGAGAATTATCTATTTTCGTGAAAATATCTAAGGATGGAAGCTCTTAACTGATCCTTTTTATCCTTAATATTGCTTAAGAAGTTGTCCCTTAATTTCAGCCCTAATCTTTCCTGTTAAGTCTAGGAAAGACCGCTGATTTGATGCTGCTCTTTACAGAGTCTTTGAAATATCCCTACTGACAACGCCAGTGACAAAACTATTTTAGTGATAACCCATTTTGGGGGCAAAATGATATTTAAAATGGGCAAGACATTAATTCATTTATCCAAGCATTTTTTTTCATTCATTTGATAAACAGTTGATTAATTTTTGTGTGTTGTAAATACATATAAAAGAACGTATACCAAAAATAATTTTACAGTTTAATGATTATTCCAGTTGATTCCTACCCCAGTTTTTAAGTATTTCAGCTTACTTTCTTTTTGCTGATTTGTTTCCTTGACTTTCACTTTTTTCACTTTCCTTGACATTATACTAATATAATAGTAAAATTGTTATTGATTTAGCACTTACTATATACCACGACTTTAATGTATGACTAATCTTCCAACAGATCTTCACAGCAGGTGTAGTTATCACCATTTGATTACAGAGAATTTAAGTAATTTGTTCGAAGTACTCACAGCCAGTAACGGGCAGGGCGAGATGCAAACCAGTATCTTTTTTTTTTTTTTTTTAGTTTTTTATTTTTTAAATTTTAAAATCTTTAATTCTTACATGCATTCCCAAACATGAACCCCCCTCCCACCTCCCTCCCCATAACATCTTTCTGGGTCATCCCCATGCACCAGCCCCAAGCATGCTGCATCCCGCGTCAGACACAGACTGGCGATTCAATTCACATGATAGTATACATGTTAGAATGTCATTCTCCCAAATCATCCCTCCCTCTCCCTCTGAGTCCAAAAGTCCGTTATACACATCTGTGTCTCTTTCCCTGTCTTGCATACAGGGTCGTCATTGCCATCTTCCTAAATTCCATATATATGTGTTAGTATACTGTATTGGTGTTTTTCTTTCTGGCTTACTTCACTCTGTATAATCGGCTCCAGTTTCATCCATCTCATCAGAACTGATTCAAATGAATTCTTTTTAACGGCTGAGTAATACTCCATTGTGTATATGTACCACAGCTTTCTTATCCATTCATCTGCTGATGGACATCTAGGTTGTTTCCATGTCCTGGCTATTATAAACAGTGCTGCGATGAACATTGGGGTACATGTGTCTCTTTCAATTCTGGTTTCCTTGGTGTGTATGCCCAGCAGTGGGATTGCTGGGTCATAAGGTAGTTCTATTTGCAATTTTTTAAGGAATCTCCACACTGTTCTCCATAGTGGCTGTACTAGTTTGCATTCCCACCAACAGTGTAGGAGGGTTCCCTTTTCTCCACACCCTCTCCAGCATTTATTGCTTGCAGATTTTTGGATCACAGCCATTCTGACTGGTGTGAAGTGGTACCTCATTGTGGTTTTGATTTGCATTTCTCTAATAATGAGTGATGTTGAGCATCTTTTCATGTGTTTGTTAGCCATCCGTATGTCTTCTTTGGAGAAATGTCTATTTAGTTCTTTGGCCCATTTTTTGATTGGGTCGTTTATTTTTCTGGAATTGAGCTGCAGAAGTTGCTTGTATATTTTTGAGATTAGTTGTTTGTCAGTTGCTTCATTTGCTATTATTTTCTCCCATTCAGAAGGCTGTCTTTTCACCTTGCTTATATTTTCCTTTGGCAAACCAGTATCTGTCTCTCTTTTCTTTATGACATTGCTTCTGTTCTTGAGTTATCCCCTTATGCATATGCCTCCCACCTAAGAGGTAAGAGACTTCCACATTGTTACTCAGGTATTTTCAAATTGTTTCTGCAGTTATCTCCGTTTATGTGCATAGTATGGTTAAGAGGTCTGATTTCAATGAGAAGTCTTTCTTAATTTACCAAGAAGAACACTTTCTCCTTAGGTTATTTACTAAAAAATGCCATACAGTTAACAATATTTAGCTTGTTAGCACCTAACTTTCAATTAAATTACTTTCCCTGTTGTATATTTTTAAAATGTGACCAATAACAGCCCCCCCTTTTTTACACTTAATTTGCTTTTGCCATTTTGTTTTTCTACCCATAAATATAATGATTTTGAAGTCATAAGGTAGAAATTATACAGGATAGTGAGTTGAAAAAGAAAACCAAACTTCAAGACAGAAAGCATATTTTAAATCTGTGCTCTAAATAACCATTGCCTAGAATTGATATGGAGCTGCACTGTGCAGTATGGCAGTCACTAGCAATATTTGGCTGTTTACATTTTAATGAGTTGAAACTAAATAAAATTTAAAATTTGGCTCTTCATTTGCCTTAGTTACACTTCAAATGCTTAGCAGCCACCTATGGCTAATGGCTACCATATTGGAGAGCACAAACACTGAATTTTTTTTTTTTTTTTTGGCTGTGACTTTCAGTGTGCAGTATCTTAGTTCCAACCAGGGATGGAAACTGTAACCCCAGCATTGGGAGCTCGGAGTCTTACCCACTGGACCACCAAGGAAGTCCCTGAAATATCTGTCATCACACAAAGTTCTGTTGAACATGCTGGAAAAAAACAATGTCATAAGAAATAATTTCACAGATTAAAAAAAAATAAGCCAAAAGGAAAAGAACAGAAGTTCTGTTATTTTAATCATATTTCATACTTTCTTCTTGATTTTCTCCATATTTATGTTTTCTCTTTAAAATGTTATGTGTATATGTACATATATATATATATATCAGTTCAGTTCAGTTCCTCAATTGTGTCTGACTTTTTGTGACCCCATGGACTGCAGCACACCAGGCTTCTCTGGCCCATCACCACCTCCCGGAGCTCATTCAAACTCATGTCCGTAGAATCGGTGATGCCGTCCAAACATCTCATCCTCTGTCACCCCTTCTCCTCCCACCTTCAATCTTTCCCAGTATCAGGGTGTTTTCCAATGAGTCGGTTCTCCGCGTCAGGTGGCCAAAGTATTGGAGTTTTAGCTTCACCATCAGTCCTTCCAATGAACATTCAGGACTGATTTCGGTTAGGATGGACTGGTTAGATCTCCTTGCAGTCCAAGGGACTCTCAAGATTCTTCTCCAACACCACAGTTCAAAAGCATCAATTCTTCTGCGCTCAGCTTTCTTTATAGTCCAACTCTCACATCCATACATGACTACTGGAAATACCATAGCTTTGACTAGACAGACCTTTGTTGGCAAAGTAATGTCTCTGCTTTTTGAGATGCTATCTAGGTTGGTCATAACTTTCCTTCCAAGGAGCAAGCGTCTTTTAATTTCATGGCTGCAGTCACCATCTGCAGTGATTTTGGAGCCCCAAAAATAAAGTCTCTCACTGTTCCCACTGTTTCCCCATCTATTTGCCATGAAGTGATGGGACCAGATGCCATGATCTTAGTTTTTTGAATGTTGAGTTTTAAGCTAACATTTTTACTCTCCTCTTTCTCTCTTATCAAGAGGTTCTTCAGTTTTTCTTTGCTTTCTGTCATCAGGGTGGTGTCATCTGCATATCTGAGGTTATTGATATTTCTCCCAGCAATCTTGATTCCAGCTTGTGCTTCATGATGTACTCTGTATATAAGTTAAATAAGCAGAGAGACAATATACAGCCTTGACGTACTCCTTTTCCTATTTGGAACCAGTCTGTTGTTCCATGTCCAGTTCTAACTGTTGCTTCCTGACCTGCATACAGATTTCTCAAGAGGCAGGTCAGGTGGTCTGGTATGCCCATCTTTTTTAGAATTTTCCACAGTTTATTGTGATCCACACAGTCAAAGGCTTTGGCATAGTCAATAAAGCAGAAATTGATGTTTTTCTGGAACTCTCTTGCTTTTTCCATGATCCAGTGGTTGTTGGCAATTTGATCTCTGGTTCCTCTGCCTTTTCTAAAACCAGCTTGGATATCTGGAAGTTCACAGTTCACGTACTGTTGAAGCCTGGCTTGGAGAATTTTGAACATTACTAGCGTGTGAGATGAGTGCAATTGCGCGGTAGTTTGAGCATTCTTTTGCATTGCCTTTCTTTGGAATTGGAATGAAAATGGACCTTTTCCAGTCCTGTGGCCACTGCTGAGTTTTCCAAATTCGCTGGCACATGGAGTGCAGCCCTTTCACAGCATCATCTTTTAGGATTTGAAATAGCTCTACTGGAATTCCATCACGTCCACTAGCTTTGTTCGTAGTGATGCTTCCTAAGGCCCACTTGACTTAGCATTCCAGGATGCCTGGCTCTAGGTGAATGATCACACCATCATGATTATCTGGGTCATGAAGATCTTTTTTGTACAGTTCTTCTGTGTATTCTTGCCACCTCTTCTTAATATTTTCTGCTTCTGTTAGGTCCATACCGTTTCTGTCCTTTATTGTGCTCATCTTTGCGTGAAATGTTCCCTTGGTATCTCTGATTTTCTTGAAGAGATTTCTAGTCTTTCCCGTTCTGTTGTTTTCCTCTATTTCTTTGCATTGATCGCTGAGGAAGGCTTTCTTACCTTTCCTTGCTGTTCTCTGGAACTCTGCATTCAAATGGGTATATCTTTCATTTTTTCCTTTGCCTTTAGCTTCTCTTCTTTTCTTAGCTATTCACACACAAGAAATAATTACAGCTAAATTTATTGCTAATTACTAAGTCACTTCAGTCTTGTCCGACTCTGTGCGACCCCATAGACGGCGGCCCACCAGGCTCCCCCGTCCTTGGGATTCTCCAGGCCAGAACACTGGAGTGGATTGCAGTTTCCTTCTCCAATCCATGAAAGCGAAAGGTTAAAATGAAGTCACTCAGTCATGTACGACTTAGCGACCCCACGGACTGCAGCCTACCAGGCTCCTCCATCCGTGGGATTTTCCAGGCAAGAGTACTGTAGTGGGGTGGAACTGTACTAAGTGCCTTCTGTGTATTAACTCATTTAATCCTTAGAACAATGTTATATTCATTATGGAAAATATTTTTAAAAGAGAAAACCAACCTTAATCCGCAAACCCAGAGGTAATCACTGTTGACATTTCTGGTGGACACTGTGGTATGCTGCCTGGAGCTCAGGATACAGCTGCCAGGAATCTTGGCTGCTGATGACTCACGTGTGAGTTGTTCTCCAGAATTACCTTCTGTGAAAGCAACTGCCTCACACTAGGTTACATCCCCTCCCTGGAGACAGCTCACATCCCATGACTGGTCACTTGTAAAGGTACAAGGCACAGTCCCTCAAAGATAAATAGTTGCTTTTTTTTTTTTTTTGAAAAAGGGGGGTTCAATGTGGGCTAGATCCCTGGTGGGAGATCCTGCATGCTGCAGCTAAGACCCAATGCAGCCAAATAAATTTTTAAGAAAGGTAGAAGGGACAGTCTGAGACATGCAGCTTGAGAACTCACTTCGTACACAAAGCTCGGTGCCTTCTGCCCTGTGGTTCACCCTCTCCTGCTGCCCAGTCCTGCCTCCCCTACAGGCGCTGCCTCCCCTACAGGCGCTGCCTCCCCTACAGGCGCTGCCTCCCCTACAGGCGCTGCCTCCCCTACAGGCGCTGCCTCCCCTACAGGCGCTGCCTCCCCTACAGGCGCTGCCTCCCCTACAGGCGCTGCCTCCCCTACAGGCGCTGCCTCCCCTACAGGCGCTGCCTCCCCTACAGGCGCTGCCTCCCCTACAGGCGCTGCCTCCCCTACAGGCGCTGCCTCTCAGAGTATTCTGTGCTAAACCACCTGCATGCAAATCTCTGCCCCAGAGTCACTTTCCTGAAAAACCCAACCTCAATCAACATTTCAGAGGATCAGTTCCAGCTTTTTTATTTTTGCATATATTTGTGTAACTTTAAAAAACCTATCCAAACTTAGGCCACCCCAACAACTTTGATGTTTTCTCATCTATTGTTTTGTATGTTAACTTTTAGTTGATAACATTTTATGAATCATTTTGCATGCCACTAAGTATTTTTTTATACCACAGTTTGTAACAGCTCCTCGGGATTCATGTAATACATTATACTCAGTCTTACATTCTTGAATATTTTGGTGTTTCCTGGTTTTCACTGTGGCAAACCCTGTAACTTAGACCAACATTCATCCCCAACTTCTCTCTCACTTGCCTGCCTATGGGATGGGAAAACCAAATATTCCCATGTATTTTGTTTTCCTAACCTTGCTAGGAGTGGTGTAAATTCCAGCCTTCGAGAAGTCAGCTGAAGATTTCTGAAGTTGAAGGGAAGTTCCAGGAAACCTTTTGCCTTCCAAATAAAATTGCACAGCCAAAAATGATATCATCTCTTCCCTGTTCTCTCTGCTTGGTAAGGAATAAGATGTCTGGAGCTATGGTAGCCATCTTTCATCCATGAGTGAAAAGTCAAGAAAATGAAGGGCTTCTGGCCTTAAGATCATTGAACATTTAAACCAAGGGACTTCCCCAATGCAAGGGATGTCGGTTCAATCCCTGGCTGAAGATCTTGCATACTGCAAATAAGACCCGATGCAGCCAAAATAAATTTTTTTAAAAAGCAACTACCTATCTCTGGATTTCTCATTATGATAAGGAAAAAAACTATATTTTTTAAAATGTGCTTATGTTTGGATTTTCTGTTACTTATAGCTGAAATAATTTATAAATGTCACTGTCCTTGATGTTCATGATTATAAGTAATACAGTGATAAACACTTGAATAGCAATGCTTTAACATAAAAGTCAGGGGAGAAGAATCAGGATCCTTCTCTTCCAGTGTTTCTTCTTTTTGACCTTGTGCAGCTCTTTCCTTAATCATCCTGTTTTCCTTTTCTTGTGGGGACCAGAAAAATAAGGCATGTAAGGCTTCCTAAAGTCTTTCAAAAGGCAGTAGTAGTTAGAAAAGGAAACAGACCTTTTATAGATCATAATCATATCTCTTCAAATAGGATATTTTAGCAAAGGCAGCATGCCATTGAGTTCATACCCACTACTGCAGAATCAGCAAGAGTCTTTTGGAGCAGGTGTTGCATGAACTGGGTAGCATTAAGTAATGTATTAATTTTCTCTGTGCTGTGCTTAGTTGTTCAGTCATGTCCAACTCTTTGCGACCCCATGGGCTATAGCCCATCATGCTCCTCTGTCTATGGGGATTCTCCAGGCAAGAATACTGGAGTGGGTTGCCATGCCCTCCTCCAGCGGATCTTCCCAACACAGGAATCAATCCCAGGTCTCCCGGATTGTAGGCAGATTCTTTACCATCTGAGCCTTGCTGCTGCTGCTGCTAAGTTGCTTCAGTCATGTCCGACTCTGTGCAACCCCATAGACGGCAGCCCATCAGGCTCCCCATCCCTGGGGTTCTCCAGGCCAGAACACTGGAGTGGGTTGCCATTTCCTTCTCCAGTGCATGAAAGTGAAAAGTGAAAGTGAAGTCGCTCAGTCGTGTCCGATTCCTAGCGACCCCATGGACTGCAGCCTACCAGGCTCTTCCGTCCATGGGATTTTCCAGGCAAGAGTACTGGAGTGGGGTGCCATTGCCTTCTCCTTCTGAGCCATGAGGGAAGCCCAATTTTCTGTATATTTGCCTGGAAGTCATTAAGGTCTCTAAGGTTGGGATATTTTATCCTTTGAGGATAAACAGAGAATCAAAGAAGATGAACTGCACTACTGTTTGAAGTGAAAGGAGCGGTGCTAAATTACAAAGCAGATGTGAAGATTGTGTTTGAATTCAGCTTTCTAGTGGCAGGCACTTGACATTGGCAAAACCTAAATCTAGTGAGTCTACCTCCATGACTCCCACTTACCCAGTCTTAAGGCTGTTTATAATTTGACAGCCGTAGAAACCTCAGGCTGGCTGGTTTGGGCTCAAAGCATGGGGATACTTCACAGGTCTCAAGGAATCAGTATCTAAGACCTGGGGTGTCAAAGATAGAGACGCTCTAGCTCATTCCCACTAGTGTCTTTAGGATGGAAGATGGCTCTAGATCTGGCCAGACTGCCAGCAAGTTGCTACAGACTAGACTTCCACTCATGAGCATGGACTAAAACTGGCCTGGCAAAAGCAGCAGAGTGAAAAGGTAGCCTAAGGAAATCATATATCTAATAAGGGGATAATATTCAGGATCTATAAGGAACTCTTACAACTCAACAACATCAAATAGAATCCACTTTAAAAATGGGCAAGAAGATACACAAATGGCCAAAAAGCATATAAAAAGATTGTTAACATTACTAATGATTAGAGGCATGCAAATCAAAATGGCTACCATTGAAAGCAAACGAAGAGAAAATAACAAATGTTGGCGAGGATGTGGAGAAATTGGAACCCTTGTGCCCTGTTGGTAGGAACATAAAATGGTACAGCCCCTATGGAAAACAGTGTGCTGCTTCCTCAAAAAATTAAAATAGAATTACCATATGATCCAGTAATCCCCTTTCTAGGTATACGTCCAAAAGAACTGAAAGGCTTTCAAAGAGGCACTTACACACCCATGTTCATAACAGCATTATTCACAATAGCCAAAAGGTGGAAGCAAACCAGGTGTCTATAAATAGAGGAGTGATGAAGAAAATATGGTACATGCATACAGCAGAGTATTTTTCAGCCTTAAAAAGGACAGGAGGGAGGGAGTCCTGTCACATGCTACAACATGGACTATAAGGACATTATGCTAAGTAAAATAAACCAATTGAGAAAAGATGAATATTCGATTACATTTATGTGAGGTATCTAGAATAGTTAAATTTACAGAGACAGAAAGTAGAATTGCAGTAGTTGCCAGTGGCTGGGAGAGGGGAATGGGGATTTGCTGTTTAAGGAGTATAGAGTTTCAGTTTTGCAAAATGAAAATATTCTGGAGATCGTTGCACAATAATGTGAATGTACTTAACACTTAGGAGGGGTGGGGAAAGAAAAGTAGATCAAGATCGCAGGGTCCGGCAGTGCCTAAGATACATATATACTATCTTGGTCCCTTATTTGATGACCCTTGCAAATAATATTACTCATGGCACACTGTGTATTTTTGTATTTATTTGGTGTATTTGGTGCATGAAATAGGACCCACTCATATGTTGCAACAGGAGATTTAATACAGGGAATCAGGAGCTTACAGAGTTACTGGAAAGTCTGAAGAGATAAAAGTGGGGCCTCCAGGATTGCTTACTAGGACAAGACTGCTGGGCTGGTTTACCAGGCAAGAGGCGATCTCTGCTGTAGACAGAGAGCTAGGGCATCCGGGGACACCTTTGGTGCTGTTGAGTTCAAAGACTCAACACTGTCACTGTTAACAGAGAGCCAATGCTGCTCCTGGGACTACCTCTCAGCACCCAAGAAGTTAGTACCTAGACTAGTTAGTAAAGCCCAGCGTGTTCACAGCTGAGTTTACTGGCAGAAACAGAGCAGGTGGCTCCAACCTTCGATCCATCTTCCCAGTGCTTCTAATTGGCAGCAACAGAACCCTAACTGCACGGAGATGGGGGAGGTGTGGTTTTTATTCTTCTTTAACATCTGCAGAGCGCTGAATAATTGATGCTTTCGAACTATGGGGCTGGAGAAGACTCTTGAAAATCCTCTGGACAGCAAGGAGATCAAACCAGTCAATCCTAAAGGAAGTCAACCCTGAATACTCATTGGAAGGACTGCTGCTGAAGCTGAAGCTGGAATATTTTGGCCACCTGATGTGAAGAGCCAACTCGTTGGAAAAGATCCTGATGCTGGGAAAGATTGAAAGCAAAAGAGGACGACAGAGGATAGGATGGTTAGATGGCATTACCGATTCAATGGACATAAACTTGGGCAAACTCCAGGATGGTGAGGGACAGGGGAGCCTGGCATGCTGCAGTCCATGGGGTTGCAAACAGTTGGACACGACTTGGTGACTGAATAACAACAATGACACCTGCAGTCTCAGAAACACTAGAGGACTTCTCTGGTAGTCCAGTGGTTAGGAATCTGCCTCATAATGAAGGGGACATAGGTTTGATCCCTGGTTGGGGAACTAAGATCCCACATGCCACAGAGCAGCTACTGACCCCACGTGCTCAGGAGCTCGCTTGTCACAACTAGAGAGTCTGTACCTCAACAAAAGATCCTGCGTGACCCAACTAAGACCCAACCCAGCCAAATAAATATTGAAAAGAAATACTAGAGGTTTGGCATAAATGCTGAGAGCCAGTTCAGGGCACCCACCACAACTAGATTGTGGCTTTAGGCCCCTTCCGCCTCTTCTCGTCTTTGGCCAACTCCTTATTCCTTTACTTGAGAAATCTCTGACACTCCCTTCTCTACCTCCACCTGTATAGAATGGAATGCCTCTTGTGAGTTTCCCTAGGTCTTAGCTCTAGCTATGTGACCTGTGTAGTTCTCTATATCATAATAGCCCGGTTTCTTCTTCCGGGCTTCCCTGGTAGCTCAGCTGGTTAAGAATCCGCCTGCAATGCAGGAGACCCCTGTTTGATTCCTGGGTCGGAAAGATCTGCTGGAGAAGGGATAGGCTACCCACTCCAGTATTCTGGCCTGGAGAATTCCATGGACTATCCATGGGGTTGCAAAGAGTCAGACATGACTGAGTGACTTTCACTTTATTCCTCCACTAGACTAAATGCCTTAAAGGTAGAAACTTGGTGTATTATTTGTTAAGAAAAATAAGTAATTCCAATATTATAACATCCCAAATAGCGTTTCTTTTCCTATTTTCTTTGCTCCATACTTTTGTGTGCTGATATCTACATGGTAAAAGCAAAAAAAGGTAACTTTCTGGCTTTTTGGCAGAGCAAAGAGTAGTTCCACCAATACTCCCTCTATATGTATCCCTATTTGACTCTCTGTGTACCTATATACGGAGAAGGCAATGGCACCCCACTCCAATACTCTTGCCTGGAAAATCCCATGGATGGAGGAGCCTGGTGGGCTGCAGTCCATGGGGTCGCTAAGAGTCGGACACAACTGAGTGACTTCACTTTCACTTTTCACTTTCATGCATTGGAGAAGGAAATGGCAACCCGCTCCAGTATTCTTGCCTGGAGAATCTCAGGGACAGGGGAGCCTGGCAGGCTGCCGTCTATGGGGTCACACAGAGTCGGACACGACTGAAGCGACTTAGCAGTAGCAGCAGCAGTACCTATATAGGTACAACTATACTCCAATATAATGAAAGTTGCTCAGTCGTGTCCAACTCTTTGTGACCCCATGGACTGTACAGTCCTTGAAATTCGCCAGGCCAGAATACTGGAGTGGATAGCCTTTCCCTTCTCCAGGGGATCCTCTCAACCCAGGGATTGAACCTGGGTCTCCCGCATTGCAGGTGAGTTCTTTACCAGCTGAGCCACAAGGGAAGCCCCATATTCTAATAAAAATTAATTTTTAAAAACACTTGAAGTTCTGAAATTCTAGGACTCTATGAATAAATTCTACTTTGTTTTTCATTCAGTAATTATTACTTCTGTATAGTGAAACTTTCTTCACCCTCTGAAGTCTAAGCTTCTGTGGGATTTCAATTTTGCTTCCTCACATCTTCCGTGATACCTAGTCCAGTATCCTGCATAGTACGAAACAGGCTCTTAAGAGGTAAAAAATAAATGTATAGATTGAGATCTTTCCCAGGGGAAGTATTCATCAATTTTTCTCCTCTTTACTGTCATATGTTACTTTCTTTTGGGGGTGACATTCAAATGTAATTTGAGTATGCCTCCAAGAAATCAGTCCTCAACATTTTTGGAGATGTTTCTGTAGTCAGAGTGAGATTCTTTTCCTTAGAGCAGGGCTGTGTTCACTGCCCAGTTGTCTATTCCGGAGACTGAATGTGAAAATGTTTCTTTTATAAAAATTGTGTTGCATGCATATAAAATACTCTTGGCCTGTGGATAATGCCAGATATAGTAGGGAGTTCTCTATAGGGGACCAGTTTTTATTCTGCTCCCTTTTTTAGGAAATGAAGTTTAAAAAGAAAAAAAACGAAATAAAATTCTCTGTAAACATATAAATGACCTATGGAGAAGGCATAATGTTTCTGAAACTTTGACTTATGTCAGTAGTTCAGTCTCGAAAACAATGTTACCATGAATGCAGATTAAACAAAGCCCAAAAGCATGTGAAAGGGAAAGAAAATAAGTACCTTTTAAAAAGTAATTGTATTTAGCTGCTATTTTACATTATGGCTTCCCTGGTGGCTCAGATGGTAAAGAATCTGCCTGCAGTGCAGGAGACCTGAGTTCAATCCCTGGGTCAGGAAAATCCCTTGGAGAAGGGAATGGCAACCCACTCCAGAATTCTTGCCTGGAGAATATCATGGACAGAGGAGCCTGGCGGGCTAAGTTCATGGGTTCACAAAGAGTCAGACACAACTGAGTGACTTTCACTTTGATATTACATTCTAGGGGAGCAGCAAAATTCACCTCTGGGGTAAATGGAGATTTTGTTTGAGGAAAGAGGAAAAAAAAAAGACCAGCCTTTGGGATTGTGAGCTAGTCTCTATGGGGATGGTTTGACAATGAGAATTTTTAAAACTTTGTTTGGAGTAATAAAATTACAGTGATTTGGAACCTGTGGAACTCAGAAAAGAGATGAAGGAGAAGGAAATCTGAGCAAAATGGCAGCAGGCAGTACCGGAGAAGAAAACATAGTGATAAATTCCCTGTGTTGAAAAGGACCATAGAACTTCTGGATACTTCTATTTTCTGTCCTGTGCTTAAGTAAGTAAAGTCACTCAGTTGTGTCCGACTCTTTGTGATCTCCACCAGGCTCCTCAGTCCATGGGATTCTCCAGGCAAGGATACTGGAGTGGGTTGCCAGTGCACTAATTCCTCTTGTAATTCCCAGACATTCAGTAAGTCTTTTATGAGCAACCACTTGTGCAGAATGGTGCTTGGGGAATAAATGAGGTGGGGCAGTGGTGACAACTAGGATGAAGTGGGGGAAAGAGGAGATAGCAGCCACTAAAACACAGAAATTTAGAAACGATCAAGAATTCCTTCTTAACCTTGGGGTAGCCTTGGGGAATCATAACCTTTGTATTAAAGGGCCAAGTAAACCTAGAGGCCTGGGACACTTGAGGTCATTTGACACTACACATGAAAGGTTAAAGCCTGATCCCCAAGCAACAGGAACGACCCCCAGACTGTGCAGGATATGCCTGGATGGGCTGGGGTGCTCTTTAAGGACTTGAATACAGAGAATTCATAGAGAAAATTGGAGACTGATATTAAGCACCATTCATCTCACTGAAGAAACTGCATAGTTAGAAACAAGAACAACAGCAAAACAGAACTCTGTAACCTGTTCACATGTGGGTCTGTGCATTCTTAGTAACTGTCACCATGGTAGCAAGGCAGTTTGACAGGGTGCCTTCTTAGCACAGTATATACAAAGGAGAGAGATAACAGCTCAGCATGTACTGTCTTATACCTTCCTTATTTATTTGTGTTGATCCTGTACCTCTGACTATTAGCCTCTGACACTTCTCGTCCTGATAGCATCAAACACAGTGCTAAGAATATATTAGGCACTAAAACACATATACTGATTGACTGAATTGAATAAATTATATTTCTGCTGTGTCTTCCTTTCTAAGCTATAGAGAGAGTCACCCAGCAGAAATCTGATTTTAAAAATGACTCCTGGGAATTCCCTGGCAGTCCAGTGGTTAGAACTCTGCACTTTCACTGCCGAGGGGGTGGGTTCAGCCCCTGATCAGGAATTAAGATCCTGTAAGCCTTGCAACAATCCCCCCACCCTGAAAAAAAAAACCCTCCTATATTTATCTAGAGGATCAAAACTAGGCCATTTTCCTAATTGGACTGGCCCAACTTGCATTTCAGATTGGAGGGGGTGAAAGGACAAAGATTAGGTACTCTAAGACTCTCTATCTTATCAGAAGACTAACATGTGAGTAGTAGATAGATGAGTAAGTAAATTCACTTGCATCAGTAAGGCCATTCAAGGCCCAGAGGCTTTTTGTGAAGACTTGCAGTGCTGTTTTCTGCTTGGATGCAAAGACAACGTTGGCAGCAGTTCCTGAACGAGTAATGTCAGGCGTGGGTTAAAGCCCAGAGGACAGGGAGTTCCCCAGATTTGAACTTCAAACTGAGAAAGCTTTTTGGGCACCTTATATTCAGTGAACACTCAGCCTGGGAAACCTTCTTCTTATAACGTTTTGAGTGAATGATAATCTTTTAGTGTAGCCTTTCCCCTAATATATTTTTACATTTCATTTTAATTTGTCATCTATATAATTGCCCTGCATGTCAATGACTTTCATTTCTACTCTTAATGTTTTATTATTTCACATTTCTTTTTAAAAGTATTTAAATGTGGACATAGCCTCTTTGTTTTAATAGCCAGGGGGTGCCTAAAATTTGCCACTTTTAAATCTGGGTTCCTGTAGTTTCAACAGATTCTCAGCATGTGCCACCTCCAGCTTACAGATTGATATTCCAGTCATGTTTGAGGCTGAAAACAGCTGCAAGAATTTGTCCTTAGAATTCTTTAGCAGTTGCTTCCAGTTGATAAAGTCCAAATTTAGCTGGTCGGTGGATCAGCTACTGGGATGTGATTATCGTCATGATATCACCCCACTGGGATAAACCAAATGGGACCAGCCTCTCATGGAACAAGCTGCAGAGGTTGCCATTGCCAGAGAGGGATAGGTTAAATCCTTCCAAATCTGCTAAGCAATTTGACCTAGTTCCTGGAAATAAGAGTGTATAATGAAAAGTATATTTGGTTGCAAATTTGTTTCTTTCTTTCTCAAAATTACTTTTGAACCCCTGTGAGACAGGGATCTCATGGGCTCAGGTACACCATTAATAAGCTTGACTAATTCAGTATGAAGTTTGGGGAGCAGACAAATAATATGACTTCATTTTATGAAAAGAATGTTTAGGCTTATAGTGGTGAATGTTTGTGAAGACACAGTTGACATGCTTCCAGCACTCTCCTCTCCTGTTTTTTGACCCTTGTGTTTAAAACAATGGTGGGCGCAGGTGCTCAGTCAATGCTGAAGAAGTGAGGGAACGAATTTGAAAAGCTCCTCACAACCTGCCTCCAACCTATTGTCCAATTGTGGTGTATCCAACTGCCCTCTCCCCAAAACATCCAATTTATACTTTGGCAAAATAGTTACTGAGTTGCCTAAAAATCTCTCCTGCTTTCCCACTTTGGTACCTTTGCTGTTATTGTACCAATGGCCTGGAATATTCTTTTCTCATATCCCAGAATATGCAAAAGTTACTGTTATTCAAGCCTCATTCAAACGCTACTTCCTTCATGAAGATTTTATTGATGATCTCAATAAGGTAAAACCAAGCCTTTTTGCCTTCTAACTCATAAAACTCTGTACCTCCTGGTCATTTATTCTCGACTATTTTATCACAAAATTATCTCTATAGTTAATGTTTTACAAGCTTGCCATATAGTAATCTTGAAGATTGGCACTGGGCCTCATTCATCTTTACAGTAACTTGCCCATAGTTGATACTCAGTAATTGTTGTTGTTATTCAGCCACTCAGTTGTGTCCAACTTTTTGTGACTCCATGGATTGCAGCACGCCAAGCTTCCCTTTCACCATCTCCCAGAGTTTGCTCAAACTCTTGTCCATTGAGTCAGTGATGCCATCCCACCGTCTCATCCTCTGTCTCCCCCTTCTCCTGCCTTCAATCTTTCCCAGCATCAGGGTCTTTTCTAATGAATCGGCTGTTTGCATCAGGTGGCCAAAGTGTTGGAGCTTCAGTTTCAGCATCAGTCCTTCTAATGACTATTCAGGATTGATTTCCTTTAGGATTGACTGGTTTGATCTCCTTGCAGTCCAAGGGACTCTCAAGAGTCTTCTCCAACACCACAGTTCAAAAGCATCATTTCTTCAGCATTCAGCTTTCCTTACGGTCCAACTCTCAAACATCCATACATGACTACTGGAAAAACCATAGCTTTGACTATGTGGGCCTTTGTCGGTGAAGTAATGTCTCTGTTTTTAATACACTGTCTAGGTTTGTCATAGCTTTTCTTCCAAGGAGCAAGTGTCTTTTAATTTCATGACTGCAGTCACCATCTGCAGTGATTTTGGAGCCCAAGAAAATAAAGTCTGTTACTGTTTCCATTGTTTCTCCATCTATTTGCCATGAAGTGATGGGACTGGATGCCATGATCTTCGTTTTTTGAGTGTTGAGTTTTAAGCCAGCTTTTTCACTGTCCTCTCTCAGCTTCATCAAGAGGCTCTTTAGTTCCTCTTTGCTTTCTGACATTAAGGTGGTGTCATCTGCATATCTGAGGTTATTGATATTTCTCCCAGCAGTCTTGATTCCAGCATTTGCTTCATCCAGCCCAGCATTTTGCATGGTGCACTCTGCATATAAGTTAAATAAGCAGGGTGACAATATATAGCCTTGACATATTCCTTTCCCAATTTGGAACCAGTCCATTGTTCTATGTCGGTTTTAACTGTTGCTTCCTGACCTACATACAGGTTTCTCAGGAGGCAGGTAAGATGTTCCGGTATTCCCATCTCTTTTATAAGAATTTTTCAAGTTTGTTGTGATCCACACAGTCAGAGGCTTTAGCATAGTCAATGAAGCAGAAGTAGATGTTTTTCTAGAATTCTCTTGCTTTTTCTATGATCCAGTGGATGTTGGCAGTTTGATATCTGGTTCCTCTGCCTTTTCTAAACCCAGCTTGAACATCTGTAAGTTCACAGTTCACACACTGTTGAAGCCTGGCTTGGAGAATTTTAAGCATTACTTTGCTAGCGTGTGAAATGTGTGCAATTGTGTGGTAGTTTGAACATTCTTTGGCATTGCCCTTCTTTGGGATTGGAACGAAAACTGACCTTTTCCAGTCCTGTGGCCACTGCTGAGTTGCCATATTTGCTGGCATATTGAGTGCAGCATTTTAACAGCATCATTGCTTAGGATTTGAAATAGCTCAGCTGAAATGCAAAAGCAGGAACTCAGTAATTAGTTGTTGAAATAATTATAGTATTCAATTTTACTAATGCTGTACTGTGAACCCCAGAAAATTTTTTAGCAGTTTTCTTAATAGAATATAAATGTTGTTCTCATAAATGGACACTGTTTAAACTCCCAAATAGATTGGAGTTGTATTGATCAACATTTTCTTTCTAGTAATTCTGTAAAGGATTGGAGCCCTCATTAAGACAAAAGGACTCTCCCTGTGTTTTAAATGATCATGGACTTAATTCTTTTAGTAACGTCATTAAAATTTATATCTTGTGTTCCTCAGAGAAGATCTTTTGCATGTTTTTTTTTCCTCAGTATGTGTGTATCATTAAATGTTAATTCATCTAATCTTTCAGTTCTGTTGTTCTCACCTGTGTTACCTAAAGTTGACATTTCCATCCATTTATCCATTTACATGTAGGGCAAAGGTCTTCATGGAGACTTTTGGAGCTGTGCTTTCTGCATATTATTAAACATTTTTTCTACAAATGACCTCGTCTTGACACTTAATAATCAAACTAAAAATTCTCCCCCAATTTTAAATAGTTAGCTACCACCATATGCAGAGATTGAAGAGAGAGGAGATGAAGCACAGATTATCCAAGAATTAAGGCTGGAAGTGAACTGAAAGCTTCCCTCTTAAAAGCAAGCACAGCACTATGTGTTTTATTTCCTAAAACTTATAGTTCTCCTGAGGAAGGCATGTAATATCTCATTCAGAAGATTCTAAGGATTTAAGACAAAAGATGCAAAGAAGTGGAAAAAACTGTCCTTTTCAAAAATTTGGGATGGTCTTTATTCTGACCGCTACATGAGTTACAGTCCTAAATTATAACTTTCCAAGTCTCGTAAAAGCATTATTCCTAAAATAAATGATGCTTCAATCAAACCCTCACCAGTTTTTATTTTAAATGATATTCTTTTTACCACGCTTCTTCTGTTGCTTAGAGCCATGACTCTATGTCCTTTTTGTCACTCTCTCCCCATCTCATTTCCTTCTTTTCTAATCATATTTCTATCCTTTTTCTCATTCTCTTTATTCTAAGTTATAATGTATGTACTTAAAATACTTTTACATTTTTGAAGTAATTTCATAGTCTTCCTGTCTTAATTGATGTTTTTCAGAATATCCATTTCTTATTGAAAACATCTGTTGAGCATCTGTGATCAGCCAGATCCTGAGCTAGGTAAGGAGATATAATCATAAACAGATGATATAAGGCCCTTGTAAGGAGCTCATCATCACTGGAGATGGCATTTATTAAGTAAATAATAACATAACTTATTTGTCTAATAACTCAACGTCTATGATAGAGTGGAGTCAAAGGTAGCTTTACTGAGAAAGTGAAGCTGAATTTTGTGAATACAAGTATGAATGAGGTATGAAAGGGCTTGGCATGCTCCAGATAAAGAGAAAACGTGGGGGTGGAGAAGGATGGGAAAAAAAGAAGACCGATGTGGTAGGAAAATTTTGAGCCAAGGGTAGAGTGATTTGAGGGGAGGTAGGTAGGGACCAGGACATGTAATGCCACTATGGGCCAGGTTATATATTTTGGACTTAATCCTAAGAAAAATGAAAAAGCTATTGGAAAGTTTTAAATAAAAGGATGTAATCAGATTTTATTATTTTAAAAGTAACTGTGGAGAAATTTAAGATTCAGGAGACCTCTAAAAAAGCTATTGCTGTAACGTAGGTGTTAATGATATTGGTTTGGACTAGTAAAGATGGGAAGAAGTATGTGTTCTGAAATTCTATTGTGGACGGAATTCACAGGACGTCCCTGTGGATGAGTATAGATCTGTCCTGTCTAGAAACAGAGGGAGAGGTGAAATGACTTCTCTTGAGGCACAGGAATCTTACTCAAGATTAATTCATGATAATATAGTAGTTCATGATGGAAAGATGCAGAAAGAAGAGGAGGAGACTTCATCTTATTAGAATGTAAATGCCATGCCATGAAGTCAGGGGTTTTTAATTTCTTGTTTACTGTATCTCTAGCGGTTGGAATAGTGCCTGACACATACCTACTAAACAAATATTGGTGGAATGAATGCCTAGTGCCACAGTTACAGTACAGAAACTATCTAAGCAGTTGCCTTGGCCAAGACTCTAATTATAAGAAGAAAAATTTAGATTAAATTTACCGTCACACCTCACATTGCCTCTTTAAAGAGGTAATGAGAGAAAGCTTTGCTTTTGTTTATTTATTTACTTAATTGTCTGTTCCTGGCCTTGGTTGTGGTACACGGGATCTTTCGTTATGGCATGTGGGATCTCGGAGAAGGCAATGGCACCCCGCTCCAGTACTCTTGCCTGGAAAATCCCATGGACGGAGGAGCCTGGTGGGCTGTAGTCCATGGGGCCGCTAAGAGTCAAACACGACTGAGCGACTTCACTTTCACTTTTCACTTTCATGCATTGGAGAAGGAAATGGCAACCCACTCCACTGTTCTTGCCTGGAGAATCCCAGGGACGGGGCAGCCTAGTGGGCTGCCGTCTATGGGGTCGCACAGAGTCGGACACAACTGAAGCGACTTAGCAGCAGCAGCAGCATGTGTGATCTAGTTCCCTAATCAGGGATCAAACCTGGACTCCCTGCATTGGGAGCGTGGAGTCTTAGCCCTTGGACCACTGGGGAAGTCCCAAAGCTTTGTTTTTAAATCATGGGATGCTGGAGAATTTCAGCTAAGCAGCCAGCTGGTCTATAGGAATAAAGATGGACAAAATACTTGCCTGGGCAGCTCGGCTGGGACCAGGTGAAGGTCCTCGAAGCCTGGTGGCTTTGCAGGACCTCACTGTTGGAAACCACAAAGAATCTGAGTGTATCTGAGTGTGTGGGCTAAATTCCTGACTTTATAAACGGAAATTCATCATTGCTTATATCACACATCTGTGAGACTTATAGATTGCCTCATCAGCAGGACCCAAGAACAAAAGCCTGTCTACAGTTATCTTCCAGCTCTCCTAAACTGAATTTTCCAAGTTGAAATAGCCGAGTCTACTAGTAAACTTCTGAAAGCAGCCAGTTCATCTGGTGTCTACTGCAGAGGCTGGAAAACTGCCACCTGTGGGAACAGTTAGCCTGCAGCCCATTATTTACTTTTTAACAGCTTTATTGAGATATAATTCACATGCCCTACAGTTGCCCTTTTAAAGTGTACAGTTCAGTGGGTTTTTGGTGTATTTATTGAGTTGCACTATCTTCGCCACAATTGATTTCATAACATTTTCATCACATATCCCCAGAAAACCCTCACCCATGAGCAGTCCCTCTCCCTGTTCACCAAAACCTGCCAGCCCTCGTATTCTTTTTTTTGTTTTTTGTCTATAGATATGCATATTCTGGACGTTTCTTATAAGTGGAATCATACAGTAGGTGGTTTTTTTGCAACTGGCTTCTTTCACTTAGCACGTTTTCAGGATTCATCCAGGTTGTGGCACAGCAATGCTACTTACTTTCTTACTGCCAAGAGAATGAAATGGATGTTTCCACACTTTGACTATGATGAATAATGCTGCCATGAACATCTGTGTATAGTGTTTTGTGTGGACATATATTTTCATTTCTCTTGGGTATATACGTAGGAGTGGAATTGCTAGATCATATATAACTCCCTGCTTAGATGGTTGAGAAACTGCCAAACTGTTTTCCAAGGCTGCTGTGATATTTTATAATTCCCACAGTAATGTATGAGGGTTGCAGCTTCTGCATATTCTTGCCAACACGTGTTATTATTTGTCTTTTTGATTATAGCCATCAAGGGGTGAGGAATGATATCTCATTAGGTTTTGTTTTGCATTTCTGTAATTTACAGCTTATTTTTATACAGTGTGAAAACTATGAATGGTTTTTACATTTTTTTAATGTTGAAAAAATCAAAAGAAGAATATTTATCTGAAAATTTCAATTTCAGTGTCTATAAATAAAGTTTTAGGGAAATACAGTCTCACCAATTTATTTTGTATTGTCTGTGGCTCCCTGCAACAGAACTGAATAGTTACAACATTGACTGTGTGGCCTGCAAAGCATAAAATGTTTACTGTCTGTTCATTTACAGAAAATATAGTTGGATGAGACTTGTCTACAGTGTAGTTGATGAGACTGCAAAGAATCTAGGATAGGAAGGAGGAAATATCACTGCCCAGTAGAAATGGATTTTTAAAAAATAAAAATAGGGGATGCAAACGAGCAGAACAAGGGAGCAAATTAGGATGTTATTGGTCTTAGGGAGACTACCATATTTTCACTTGAGTCATTATTATAAGATCCTTCCAAATCTGGGCTCTCCACATCTTGCAGTTCTCTCCCAGAGTTCTACTCCTAATCTACTGCTCTGGTTATATATTGTTCATCAGAAACCTCCAGGGATGTCCCATGCCTGCAGACGTCTTCTTCAGGAACACTTAGCCAGTGTCCCACATGATCTGCCACAACTTAATTTTCTGACGCTTACCTTCTACCGAAGATGTGCATGTGCTGAGTCGCTTCAGTCATGTCCAGCTCTTTGCGACGCCATGGACTGTGGCCTACCAGGCTCCTCTGTCCATAGGATTCTCCAGGCAAGAAGGCTTTACGACTGAGCCACTGGGGAGGCCTCTGCTGGAGACACCTCACCTGAATTTCAGGATTCTGTGCCTTCACTCATACTTTCTTTTCTACTTGGAATGCTTTTCTCTTCTCCAAATCCTAGACACATTTTATTATTATCATAGAGTATTTCAAGCACACAGAGAAGATAATAATATAGGGATATCTGTGCACTCATCACCAAGCTTTGTCAAATCTTTTGCCATCTTTAGTTTGAAAAAAAAATTACACATTTATGAAACAATATTACCCACGTAGATACTTTTAAAATCTCCACAAATACTAAATCTTCTAAGTTCGGCCTTGTTAATGAACCCAATCAGAATTAAACTTCTTTCTGTGATTTCTTGTAACCCTTTCTTTATACCTGTACCATCTGACTTATTCTACCCTTATAATATCTTCTTTAAGTGTTCCTTACTGTTATCATTCCCATAGAGTGGTACAAAGATGATTTTAGATAGTCCAAGGTAAAGGCATTTGAAATTTTTAGAATTGTGTTTATTTAAAAATGCATATTAGAAATATGTAAGCACAAGTATTTAAATATATATATCTAGAACATCAACTCCATGATTTCCCAGATACTCTAAACTAGGTAGAGGTACTAGAAATGGTGTTAGAAAAATATGGAGTAAATAATGATGTTAGAAAAATATGGAGTAAATGATGTTAGAAAAATATGGAGTAAATAAAAATACAGATGATATGGCAAAAGTTTTGAAGGTTGTACTCAGTTTAGCTTAGAGAATTTAGCTTTTTAGAACAGAGACCCAGTTTTATTAATTTTTGTACATCTTAAGTATCCAACTAACTCCAAATTAGTCCAACTAAATCCAAACTCTCTGGGACAGCAAGATCCCTGAAAATTGTGTGAAACCTCCCAAACCTCTGACAGACCACATTTAGACATTGTCGCCACATTAAGTATCCCCAGCACATATGCCAAGGACAGATGGTGCTTTTTCCCCCCCTCTCTCTTCCCTGTCCATTATGACAAGTTGCTCCAGTTGGGGCTTGATAAATATGAAATAATGCTAATAATCGTCGTCATCTGAAGGAATGGAACTCAGAGTTGCCAGAATGCTGTCATTAGTATCCACTTCAACAGACCAGTCTCAGCAAATTTGTCTATGGGGCATTGTAGAGAAATTTTTCTCCGCCTCCTTGAAAATCACTATTTTGTGGCATCTTTTCATTATTGCTAACACAGAACCATCTGAAGTCACATTGGCAACTGAATTTGGTCTTGAGACTTGGCGGTGAGGAATCATTTTGTTGTGTAGCAAGCCCAAAGCATCATGCTAGCCAAATTATGTCATACAGTTACAAAACTGCTGTCCAGTCTTCCAGCTTCTCTGAGTAAATGTGGCCTTCTCAGAAGTTTCACCCCTCCTACCCAAAAATGACCTTGTATGCTCTCAAATATCAGAGAATCCTCAGTGTGATGAAATCTTTCACTCTATATATTAATATTTCCTTTTTTACAGCCTGTGTTTTGAGGTGGTGTTTTGTTAATGTGGGGGATTCAGGGGAACCCCTGACACTTCTGAGTCACAAAAGAAGATCAGAACATATCAAAAGTTTGGTTGAACCCCCGAAGCTTTACTCTTATTAGACTGGATATGCTTCTCAACAAAGCCCGAGAAGCTTCTCTAAGTAGGTTTAACTTTTGCTTCTTAACTACCACTGCTAAGGCAGTGATCCTAAAATTCCACACTGAGACTGGCTTCTAACCAGGGTACAGATATAACCTTATTACTTTATCATCCAAATGAGGACACTATTGAAAATATAGCAGAAGTGCTGGGGGGTGGGGGGGAAAGCGTAAACCATCCAGGGACACCATGATGTTAAGTCACCATACTTAAAACATTGTGAGCCCTTTAGCCTCTGCAGCAGAGCCTCTCAAATTGGGGTCTTGGCTTCAGCTTGAAAGTCTGTGGAGTGTCTTAGGAAGTTTAAAGTTTCATTTTTATTTCAGTGGAATGCCTGTGTTTGCATTGTTTATGTTGGGCCACTGTTTGTCCCTAAGTGGGGGAACTTTGAGTGTCCTCAGCCAGAAAGAGAACAGAGGCAGGTACTTCCCTGGTGGTCTAGTGGTTAAGACTTCTTCGCCCTCCCAATGCAGGGGGCACCGGTTTGATCCTTGGTTGGGGAACTAGAATCCCACATACCGCGGGGCATGGCAAAAAATAAATAACACTGTGGCTATGTAAATCAACCATATTTCAAAATTTTTCTTTTAGTTTAAAAGAAAATTTTCAAAAATAGCAATACATTGGGGAAAAAAAAGAACACAAGCAGATTTCAAACATAGTGAAATGTTCAAGCCAAGGGGCAGTCCGAGGTTAGCGTGGCCTATACATAAAGATGTGCAGTAGTTCTGAAGAGCACAGTGAAATGTGACGCCAGGAGCCTGGAGAACTTAAGGGCCTTTGTGATACATTCTACCATCTTCATTTTGCGAGGAGAGGTGTGTTTGAGCAAAACATCACATGTGACATTGATATTAATTTACATTTAATTTTGTAAACTTTTAAACTATACATTTGTGCTGATTTTATAAGAACATATGGGGGCTTCCCAGATGGCTCAGTTGGTAAAGAATACACCTGCAATGTAGGAGTCACAGGAGCCGCAGGTTCAATCCCTGGGTTGGGGAGATACCCTAGCAGAGGACATGGCAACCCACTCCAGGATTGTTGCCCGGAGAATCCCCCAGAGGATGACAGAGGAGCCTGGTGGGCGTCAGCACACGGGGTCACAAAGAGTTGGACACGACTGAAGCGACTGAGCACAAAAGAACAGTTTTCTCACACCTAGATTTATGTGAGTACATATTAAAGAAGGCTGACAACAAAAATTAATTTAATTTTGAAGATGAGCAGGAATTAAAAGTTCATCAATCAAAACTCCTAGAGCAATTGTTTTTCTGTCTTCCTTGTCCAATTTTGCCCCCTGGTGGTTATAGTTGGGAATAGATGTAAAATGTTTAGTTGCTGTTTGGCTCTTGCGACCCCCATGGACTGTAGTCCACCAGTCTCCTCTGTCACTGAGATTTCCCAGGCAAGAATCCTGGAGTGGTTGCCATTTCTTTCTCCAAGGGATCTTCCCTACCCAGGAATAGAACCCAGGTCTCCTGCGTTGGCAGGTGGATTCTTCATGGAGCCACCTGTGAAGCCCCGGGATATAAAATACTCCCTTTATAAATGTGTCCTTTCCAAATTCATTTGCAGGTTAGCTGTGCTGAAGACAGAGTAATTTCCATGTAGGAACAATGTTCTAAATAATGGCTAATATTGCAGAATAGCCCGCAAAACCCCTCAGTGGCCCTCTTCCACTTGATCTACACCCTCCACCTCCTGTACTGCCCTGCTGCTTCTGCTAAGTCACTTCAGTCATGTCCGACTCTTTGTGACCCCATGGCCTATAGCCCACTAGGCTCCTCTATCCATGGGATTCTCCGCAAGAATACTGGAGGGGGTTGCCATTTCCTTCTCCAGGGGATCTTCCCAACCCAGGGGTTGAACCTGTGTCTCTTTTGTCTCCTGCATTGGCAGGCGGGTTCTTTACCACTAGCACCACCTGGGAAACCTCTACTGTCCTCCTTGCTGGCGAAACAAATCACTAACCACTGTCACTACCATTGTCACTAACTACTCCGTCTGCATCACCACCACAAGTAGAAAGAGGAAGGAAGGGAATTAGTGGCTCCATCAAATCCGACATCTTTATTTATAGGCACAGCTTATGCCCTGAAATCCTACACCTCTCCTCGGGTCTTCAAAGGAGTGGACCGCCCAGAGGGAAATTTAACGGTCCCCTTTGCCTCTCAGAATCTGAGGGCAAATATTAATCTTGCTTTCTTTTCTCTTGTTCCACCTCTAGCCCCTCTTAGTTCTGCAAAGTCCCCTTCCAAGTAGAAGACAACAAGAAAGGAAAAGAAAAATAGAAAAACAAAAGGAAAGAAAAGAAAACCCTTTGCCCCAAGGTTTTTCCTAAACCTAGAAGCCAGAGATCTCTGATATATAACCAGTACACCTTCAAAACCTTATCTCCTCCATGTTGTATAACTTCCTTATCAGTCCCTTCTAGGGACTGGCTCAGAGAGCAAGGGTTGAAGGCAGAAGCAGTCTTGGTCCTCTTGGTGTTCATCATACACATCATAAGTGTCAGCACTTATGTGGTCAGCTGTTATTTGTGCTGTGAGATTCCAAGGGTTCCTCCCCAGTAAGGCACAATGACAGTGTGGACCCTGTTGTGCTTAGACAAATATAAATCCCATTTTAAAAGGATGAGAATTCTGTGGAATACTGTCTAATCCATTTAAAATGACAAAAGGGAAAATGATTTTATGATTTTAGCCATGTTTAGTCAACTTTTAAGGACTTCCCTGGTGGCTCAGACGATAAAGCATCTGTCAACGAGGAAGATCCGTGTTTGATTCCTGGGTCGGGAAGATACCCTGGAGAAGGAAATGGCAACCCACTCCAGTACTATTGCCTGGAAAATCCTGTGGATGGAGGAGCCTGATAGACTACAGTCCATGGGGTCACAAGGAGTCGGACACGACTGAACGACTTCACTCGCCAACTTTTAGAAAAAAGTTGGAAGAACAGATAAGTAAAATACTTAAGCTGGTTAGAGTGCTTGATTGCGGCAAATGATTTAATTTGGAATTACACTAACATTGATAGAATGCTGTAAATGTATTTAAAATAAATGAAAATGTCCTTGTTCTGTTTACCCATTGCTACATAATAAACCACCCCAAAACTTAGAGGCTTAAAATAACACTTTTTTTTTTTTTTTTAAAGATAAGCTCATAGGAACAGAGGGTAGAAAGTGGTTGCTAGGGGCTGGGATGGGGAAATAGGGAGAGGTTGATACTTCTCCAAACTTTTAAGGGTATAAACATTTTCAATTATGAGATGAATAAGGTCTGAGTACCTGATGTATAACATGGTCACCATAGCTGATAACACTGTATTATATAATTGAAATTTGCTAAGACAGTAGAACTTAAATGGTTCCCCTCCCCCTTAAAAAAAAAAAAAAAGGTACCTATGGGAGGTAAGGGATGGATTAACTTGAGTGGGGGTGGGGGGTGAGGGTGGGGAAAATCCCTTCACAGAGCACAAGAATATCAAATCATCACATTGTTTACTTTAACTACCTTACGGTTTTATTAGTCAATTATACCTCAGTAAAGCTGGAAAAAATCCAACCCTTTATTATGTCTCATAATTTGTGGCTTGCCTGGGAGCTTCTTCTAGAGCTCTCACTTGGGGCCTTTTCACGAGTTTGCTGTTATGTGGCAGCTCGGGCTGGCGCTCCTGTCTGTGGTCTCCTTCTACATGTTTCTTTAGCCCATGCTTTCAACTCAGCATAGAAGAGGCACTTTGTAGAATAGCCAGATATTGGGATAGCACTATCCCAGATGTTGGGATATAGTCATGAATGCGGGCCAGACTCTCATGAAGCTTACATTCTTAAACTGCATTGCAGAACACAGGTAAGTAAACAAATACAAAGTGAGGCAAGTGATTGGGAGGCCACTTTGGAGTGATCAGAAAAGCCCTCTTTGAAGTGACACTTGACGGTCTGAGGGGGGGAAGCATTTGCTAGTGCAAGTGTCCAAGCCTTGAAAGAACTTGGAGGTTTAAAGGAAAACCATAAAAGGCCCATGTATTTAGGGAGCAGTGAGTGAGAAGAGTGATTGGATTAGGTCACAAAGGTAGTCAAAGGTCAGGTCATTAAGACCTGAAAGCCATGGTAAGGACTTTGGATTTCATCTTGGGTAATGAGAAGAGGTTTAAAGTCATAAATTGTATTGATTTCCTTGTTCAAAAGAATAGTCCACTCTCACCTTAGAGAAGGGTTTTGTAGGAGTCAGGGGTGAAAACAAGGTAATGAAATAGTTTATTGCATTCGGTAATGGAGGTTTGGACAAAAGTAGAGCAATTATGAGAAGTCAGTAGATTATTCATATATTTTGAAGGAATTTCCAATAAGCGCTGCTGATGGATTGTGTTTGGAGGATGAAGAGAAAGGAGAAGACACAAAAGCCTCCCAACTGTCTCTTTTGAGTGGAAGGGTGAATGAAGTGAAATTCACTGAGGAGGGGCAGACTGGTGCAAGAACAGATTGCTTCATTTGGGGAGAAGGCAGGAAAGGAAATTTTAAATTCTGTTTGAACATTTTAAATTATATTATGCCCACTTAATAATTTGTAATTGAACTGTTAATACATGATTTAAGGTTCATCCAAATCCGTGCAAGAATAAGCCATGTTATAACAAAATGCCATACTACCTGGGAAATTAGAATTAATGACATGTATTTAAAGAATAAGTTCTTAACGTGAGTTAGTGTTTCTGTTAGGATAATTGCTACCATCGATTGAAGGGGGTTTTATTTGAACCATATGAGATTGCAGATATTGATAGTTTTGAACTTGAAAATGGCAGTGCCATATGGTTTGTCTGTGTATTCTGGCCATAGAACTACTTGTTTACATATGAATGAATGAATATTCACAAAAACCCTTAAGGCAGACTTTCTATTAACTTATGCTTGACAAAATGGAAGTTCTGAAAGAAGTTAAATAACCTGCCAAAAGTCTGATAACAAGTAGATGGGCAAGAATCAAAACAAGGTCTTGCTGACAAAGCATCTGGACTCTCGGTCACAAGTTATACCACCCCTATTTCCAGCCAGAATCATTCTACCTTCCTCCCAATGTAAAAATCTTCAGATCCAAAAGACAGATATACAGGCACAGAGTGCTTGGTCTGATGGGATGAAGAATTGCTGACTGTCTTCATCCTACAGGGAGCCAAGTTCAGGTGGAACTTACAAGTCAGTATTGCATTTTAGAAGTAAATACAGTGAACAAGAGAAATCAGAGTGAGTTAATACTATTAAAGGTTGCTCAGAAATTCCCATTAAATTCATTTTTTCAAGAAATTTCCAGCTTCTCTTCTGCATTTATCACTGAAACCTCTCTACTATACAAATACATTAAATAGAAAACAAGTGAGTCTAACCTCAGAGAAAATATAATGCCACTGGCTGAAACATATCACCAGTCAACAAGCTGTGACCACTTTTAGCAAATGCCTTAGAACATGTTTAATACCATACTTACTACCATACTCAGGCATTTCTATACACTGAAAAATGGTGAGTGAGAGTCAGTATGGAAATAAGTAAAATACATCATCAGTCAGAGAGACTTTAGGCTTTTCCCTCTTAACATAGTTTCTGGATTATCTAGATTTCAGTAAAATGAACAAACTCTTCATATGTGTATTCTCACCCTGTCTGTGAATCAATTAGGAACACTATAAGGACAGAATGGCAAAGTCTGCTTGATCAGTTAGTAATTAGCTGTTTAAATCAAAGGTTAAAAAAAGTTTACATGACTGAAAAGCTTTCTGTCCACCCTTGGGAAGAATATTTCCCACGCAGCTCTTGCATTGTGAATGTCAATTAGAGTCTACAGTCCTTGGTGATGAGCAGTAGAAATAGTCACCTAATGAAATCATACTCCTGCTAATATAAAATTGAATTTTCAGTTTAATAATGAAATGAATCTGTTCTTCAATGCTGTATAGATTGGGGGCTGAGTATAATAGCTAGTCCCCAAATTGGTCCTGGAAATAAGGGAAGCACTTATTAATCTCTAAGTTCTCAGCCAGCTTTGATAGTAGTTTAATAAGTACCCAAACCTAAAACTTCCTGGGTGGCTCAGTGATAAAGAGTCTGCCTGCCATTTCAGGAGATGCAGGAGACATGGGTTTTATCCCTAGGTGGGGAAGATCTCCTAATGGGGAAAATGGCAACCCACTCCAGTATTTCTTGCCTGGATAATCCCATGGACAGAGGAGCCTGGCAAGCTACAGTCCACGGGGTCACAAAAAGTCAGACGTGACTCAGCAACTGAGCATGCATACACTGAATCTTTACTGCTTCCACATACCATCTTATGTGCCTAAGCAATACCTTTTCATTTAAATCTAACAGCCCTCTGGGATAGGTTATATTTTTGTTTTGATTAGGGCTTAGAGATGTTTAACTTCCCAAGGTCCAAAACTAATGGGAGAGAAGAGGCAACACAGACAAGAAGGCACGTGGGAAAGAGACCCCCAAGCCCTCTCTAGAGCCTCGCCATGCCTAGCCCAGAGCCAGGGCACTGCCTGGAAGCCGAGGCAGAGCTGAGTCAGTGCTCTTGTCACTCTGCAGGCTCCGCACTCATCAGTAGTCAGCCTACTGTCCCATCATTTTTCCAGTTTCAAGTGTTGCTTGCCTTTGTCTTAAGAATCTTTTCAAATTCTCCTGTTTAACCATCTCTTGGGAATAACCCCTTATCTGACAGCCCGGGACACTCATAAACACCATTTTGCTCCCTTTCTGTCCCTAGATTGGAAAGCAGAAGACTTATAACCTTGGATGGGTGACAGTGCAGAAGGCTCAGACACTTTCTGGGGCAATGGTATGACAGCCAGGAGGAAAATGCTTAGTCCAAAGAAAACAGCGTTGTTGAAATCAGTGTACAACCAGGCACTGAGCCAGGGTAGCAGAGGAATGCACTGCCCATTACAGAATGCTAAGAAGTGTCTCATCACAGGCAGAGAATGTCAGAGCTGGAAGAGAACTTGGAGAAAAAGTTCTACCTTTAGCCTTCCACATAGGAGAGGAGGCCCTGAAAGGAGATCTGGCTTTCTCCAGGTCAAACAGCTGGTTAGTGGCTTAGCCAGAACCAGGAATCAGATATCCCGAGTTTAATTTTCTCTCCACTGCACAGCACAGGCAAGTCTGGCTTGGGAGCCCTTTCTTTGGTGCTGGATTCTTCTCTGATTCTCCCTTAAGTAAGTTGAATGCAGGACCCAGTTCCTGAGTTCTTAGAAACGCAAATCCAATAGCTCAGCAGGGATGCCAAAGTGAAGGTTTTTGTTGGATTAGTTTACTGCCATAAGATATAGTAAGACATTTTAGAAATAACTGGAAGAACCACAACTGCTTATAGACAGTTTCTCTTTCATAGAAATGCTACAAGACTGCTCTCATTAGCTCCAGGTTTGTTTAAGAGAGGCAGAATGCATTTAGTTTTGTTGAAGCAAGTCTAAGCTGCTTTCCCCATGATAAATGAGGAACTGACCTTTCTTACAGCTATACCTATGTTCTTCTGCTCCTTCTTCCATGAATACTTACATCACTAGAATTTTTACAGCTGGTGTCATCCTGTTGCCCAATATTTACACTCCTCGCAATTTATTTTTGGATATGTCAGTGGCTTCATGCCAGTCACCATTATTACACCAAAACTCATCAGGGTGCACTTTCTACACTTCTTCATAGGTTTCTGTTTCTTTTATGTCTTAAACTTTTTCTTTTAGAAAAATGCTAGTCTTCAGCAACACTTTATGTCATTGTATTGAACAGTTTCTTTTTAAAGACTTCTCTTGGAGAGGTATTGAGGGAACCTTCAAATAAGATCTTTTTTGTAGAATACAGGAATAGCTGTATTTCTAATAAATATTAAGTTGACTTCCAATTAACATTTTATACTCTTATTAATGTTTCACAGATTGTTTCTGTTCAACCAGTTTCAGAACTTCATGGAAAAGTTGAGTGGTAGGTTGGGTAATAGGGTAACATAATGGGAGCCTTTTTTCCAATGCTGGCATGTGAATAAAATACCTGCAAATCATAAAAAGAAACAAAATAGCGAGCTTTAAAAATAAGACTTTTCACACCAGTCACATCATTAAATACATACTTACTGGCATAGGGCTGTTGAGTGTGGGAGTTTAACCCACCAGACTGCCAACATTTAGCCCTCCAATCTCCTCCATTTGTGACCTAGAAGACCTCTGATATGTGAGCCTTTCAGCTCACTGAAGCACTTTACTTCAGCAAAGAGAGTGAACTGCATTAATAATGTATCAGTTATCAAAGCATCAATAAGGAAGCTAGGCCTGTCCTCACCACAGTATGAGCTGAGACTCTTGCTTCTCGTTTTCACGGCCAGACACAGCGGGGAGTTTAAATGAGTCAAGCTGGGGTGAGTGAAGCTTGGCCCCCCACTAGGACCAAGTCGAGGGAAGAGGAGAGTTTGTCCCCACAGCCTCAGTGAAGTACAGTTGACCCTTGAACAACATGGGTTTGAACTGTGTGGATGGATCCACTTGGGCTTGGATTTTTTTTCAGTAAGTGTATATAAATATAGGTGTAGAACACGGCACAGACTTGTGTTGAAGTGGATCGCCTGTCCTTACATAGGCACAAGGCAATGCTTAATATAAAATTGATAATGTGTGAGTTCTCATAGTACTGTTTATAACTGCTTTCAAAGACTTACATACCATACAGTATGCTTCTCTTTCTTGTAATTGGAGAAACTGTATCAGCCTATCACCACAGGTGTTTTTTTTAAGTAACAATGTTCCCAGTACTATATTATGAATATGGCTATAACACTGTGTGCCATAAACATTTTATTATGATTCATTCATTATTGTATAAGCCAGGTTACCATGAAGCGATCATATTGCTGCTGCTTTGTTACCAATGCATGAACCATTAGGCCTGTACATAAATATAAATTTCTTTTTCACATTATCTTTTCATTTCTTTTGCCTAGTGATTATAATATGTGTAACATCTACAGTGCTTTGTACCATTTAAGACAAATTAATGTAGATACTTATAGATAGACAGTTCATCTTTTAAAGACAACATGAACTTCCTGTATCAATAAATATGATTTTCTTGATAATATTTTCTCTAGCTGTCTTAATTGTAAGAATGCAGTATATGATACATATAACATACAAAATATATATTAATAAACTTTATGTTATCAGAATAGCTTCTGGTCAAAAATTGGCTATTCGTTAACTTTGGGTGGGGTCAAAAGTTATATATGGATTTTCAACTATGTGGGGTGTGGCATCCCTAGCTACAACACGGTTCAAGGGTCAGCTACTATAGGGAAAAACCAGGGAAGAGACAAAAGTAAGAAAATCTTTAGCTAGACTCTTGGACGGCTTCAAGCATTGCTTCTCAGCCCTGGACGCACATTAGCATCACCTAGAAAGTTTATTTTAAACACCAGTGCCCAGGCGCACCCCAGACAAACTGAACAAGTACAACATTTCTATATGTGAGACTTGGGTGTCACATGTAGGAAGGCTAACACTAAGGACAAAGAGAGGAGACAGTGGCAAACTAAACAGTGTGTTATCTGCCTAAGAGGGTAGCTGCTTTTGAGCCCTGGCCAACTATTTTCATGTAGGCATGTGCCACTATTGTTGCCATTGTTCTGATTTTTAAATGTAACTATTTTTAAGACATTGATTTATGTGACCCATGCTACAACATGGATGAACCTTGGAAACATCAGGCTAAGTGAAAGAAACCAGACACAAAGGCCATATGTTGTGTGATTCCATTTGTATGGAATGTCCAGAACAGGCAAATCCACAGAGACAGAGAGTAGATTAGCGGTTGCCGGGTGCTAGGGTGTGACAGCTTCATGGGTAACAGGCTTCTTTGGGAGTGATGAAAATGTTCTGCAATTAGATAGGAGTGGTGGTTGCACAACATTGTGAAATGTATTAAAAGCCACTGAGGGAATTCCCTGGTGGTCCAGTGGTTAAGACTCTGTGCTTCCAATGCAAGCGGCCTGAGTTCGATCCTGCATGCCACGCGGTGCAACCAAAACAAAAAAGTAAAAAAAAATGAAGCCTTGGCAGTTCCCTGGTAGTCCAGTGATTAGGAATCAATACTTTCACTGCTGTAGGCCTGGGTCAAAAAATAAAGTCTTTAAAAATAAAAAAGCCACTGAATTGCACCCTTTGAAATGTTTAAAATGGTGAATTTCATGCTATATGAATTTTACTTCAAAAAAAGTGAGGAAAAAATTAGGTCATGTGCACCAACTCATAGTGGGGCAACCAAAACCCTTTTATGGGAACCAGAATGGAACCTATGCTATAAAACCACATGGAGGAAAAACAGGATTGACACTGGCCTGTAAAATTTTTTAAAGCAAATCTTTAGGCCACACATGCCTTCCCAACCTTGTATGTCTGTCTCCATCCAAAGTAATAACAAAGCTACGCCTGCTGCACCCTTTTCATCTTAAGTTAGACACAACCTGGGTTTTGTTTTGTTTTTCCCTTTAAAGGTGCTAATGCAAAGCTATACCGCTAAGAGCATTTGGCTTTGCCGGCCTATAAATAGAAGTAGGAACCCCTGAGGTGCAGAACAAGCTGGCTGATGATGAAACAATGCTCTCTACTGTTCTTTCTTACTGTTTTGTTACTGAATGTAAGAGAAGGGTAAATGAAACAACAAAAAAGAAAACCCTAGTAACTGCATTCATCATTCCTCCTTTATCAATTGTTTTTCTTTCCCCCAATGACTGGGTTAATTCACAGTCAATTATATTGTCTCCTTCAGTAGGGTTTCTTACTTTCAGTTATTCACATGTTAAAATCATTACCAGTTCTGCAAAATAGATGCTGGTTGCGATAAAGACAGTGAGTGAGAAACAGTCCTTCCCAGAGAGCTTTGATGATTCACTGGTCTCTTCTGGCGTAGGAATGTACTTCAAGTGGCAATAGTTCTTAGACACCCCCCAACCCCAAATCCTACCTTATCACAGTAAGGTAACTATTTTATCAAAGTAAAATATTATTAAAAACAAACATTAGAATTTCCTACCTAATCTTCTAAATATTGGGTCGTGTTGTAGTTTTGCATGAAGATAAAAAATGAGTGGATTTTGTGGCAGATGAGAGTCAGACTTTTTCTTACCTGAATTCTTCTCTGTAATTGTTCCTAATATACTCAGCTAAAGTCTTGCTGTATTGCAGACAGCTCTTGAGGATGTAAAACTGCTGGTACAACAAAACCGCTCGGCCAGGACTTAGCAGCTGAAATGAAGCTGAAAGGCCCTTCACCACTTGTTTCACAATACTGGCCACGAAAGTAATCTAGGCAAGGGAAACACAGTTACACGCACGCTGCATGCCGCCTGCAAGGGCACCTGCTTAGCTGGAGTTTCCACTAGAAATCTAGGCTGAAGTCCTCGCCACCCCGACTCCCTGATGCCCTTGCATTGTGCTGTTTCTTACTAAATTAGTACTGAGAGAGCTCCAGACTACAGACCGACTGGGTTTGCCAGTTGCCCCCCTACCAACTGGATCAGAACCAGACCTGACTGTCAAAGGAGTTTGACTCCAAAGCAGGAGGAGAACATTGGAAGCATAAATTTAGGCTACTGTAAAAAACAGAAAGGAATACCACTGCCCTTTCAGGCTCTAACCAGAAGGTCATTCTGGATGCTCATTAAATTAGCACTAACAAAATTTGCCTTTTCTATTCACGTGGCTACTGACCCTTCCTAAGTAAGGCAGGTGATCTGAAGTTTCCCCAACCCAGATCCATTTACACATATTGACTAAATATTGTGTCAGGCAAATGCAGATTGAGATCAGAGAGTCTGGAGCAGGGAAACAAAGCAATGCCCATTGGGAATTAAATTTTTAATTTCTTTAGCATCTTGCTGTAATCAAGAAAGAGAATCAGCCAGAGCTGACTGTCCTGCAGGTATATTCAATGATTCCACCAGTTTCCCTGCTTGCAAATTTCTCTCAAATGGTCTGTTTCTACCCAGACTCTTTAGAAGTAGGTTAATACTGCAGTTTTTAACACTGTTAGTGGTCCCTTTGCCATCTTTCATCCTGACGTTCTTTATGGTCATAGGCTGGCCACATACTCAGCTCAGTTCCTTTGGTGAACTAACCCTAGAGGTTGACAAGAAAACTTTCCTGTCGCTTGGAGTTCTTAGGACCCCAGATTCCACACAGTAGTTTTGATGATGAGGTCTGCAAACACCCCACACAAAAAGTAAGGGTCTTGCATCGTGCACATATGAGCTACTGTTGCTGGGAGTGACTGTAACTTTACAACACTCTTTGAAGTGGGCCTGAGACTGGTTAGAGTCTATGTCTGCTAAAGGACTCAGATTCCTGGCTCAATCTCTATATAAGGCAGTTGGCTGTACTACTGACAAGTGTACCCTCCGACTGCAGTCAGGTTTTTATATATTTATGTCAGAGATCTGGCAACTGGATTCCGTAAGACAGACTCAACATCAAAATAGCTCAAAGCAGGAAACCACTGATGGTTAAAAGAAGCATGTTCATGTATGGAGAGAGAACAGAATACTACATGTCAATCCTCCATTAGCAACAAAAATTTAGTTTGTATTACTACCTTTTGAAAAGATTTCCAATTAAATCTATGTTGACTATACAGACAAATACATGAATGAATAAAGGGAAAGTAAGTTTGGGGAGATGAGAAGAGATTAATGGATAAAGCCTTTCTTAGAGTTAATTCAGCAGATATTTTATTTAACATCTATTATGTGCCTGGCACAAAACACAGAGCTCCTACCCTATGGCCCCTTGAGTTTGGGAAGAAAGACATTGTATCAATCATGATAGACTAGGTTATGTGATGGTAATAAATCTCGCAAAATATCAATGCTTTGTTTAACACAAGGAAGGTTCATTATTTGCTCATGCTGTATGTTCCTTAAGGATCAGTAGGGGTTTCTGCTCATTGTAGTCACTGGTCCACATTCCAGAACCATATGGAATGTTACTAGTCACCCTATCAGAAGGAAAAAAAAAGGCAGGAAAGCATACACTGGCTCCTAAACCTTTGGACAAGAAGTGACATAGGTTACTTCTGCTCACATTCCACTGGCCAAAGCAGAAACAGAGACCCACCTAATTTCAAGTTGGTAGGGAAGTGTACCGCTACTACTTGCCTGAAAGGAGAGAAACCAAGAACATATATGGACACTAATGGCTACCACAAGACAGAATCAAATAATAACACAAACAGTGTAGACTGCAACAATAACAAGTCCTGTGTAGAAAAGGAAAAAGTTGCCATGCTCTGACAATGTGTGCCCATGATGGAAGAATCTGATATAACCAGAATGGAAGAATCATCACCTCCACCCCACACAAGGAAGGGACACTGAGGCCTGAAGGATGAGGAGTTAATTAGGTGTAAAAAGAAGGAAAAAGTGCTTCAAGCAGACAGACAGAGGGAATGGTAAAGACCATGTGATGGAGTTGGGAGTATCAGGGTGGGCAGTGGGTATGAGACCCACATAGCTAGCAGAGTGAGGGACCAGAGGAGGCTTCAGGGTCATAACATGCACAGCCCTGTAGGCCATATTAAAGTTTTTAGTCTTCATTTGTTAGTCTTCATTTATTATGAGCACATGATTTAAAGCAAGTGATGACATAATCAGATTTTTTATTTTGAATAGATTCCTTTGACTGTAGTCTGGTGGAAAGATAGGACAGACCACGTAATGCAATTAGAGTGTCGAGGAGAGAGATGGTGATACCACAGACCAGGGTGGTGGCTGCCAGGACAGAGTGGCCACAGTACTAAAAGTGTCCTCATACTCACCAACTCACACTCACTGTTTAAGATGAAGGTTCATGTTTTTCACTTAATTATACAGCCAGCGTTTTAAAATTCTATTTTCTACATATAGCTTAGGGCTTTTCATTAAATAAAAATCACATTTAAGATGTTATTTCAATATCTTAAACATTCAGGCCCCAAATAGAAAAACATTTTGTTTTGACTAATAAAATTACCAAATGTACATTTTCTTCTGTTTTATAAACTTCTCCCCTTATAGAGAAATAGTCGTTAATTAGGTACAAGAGCATCTGTTTCATCAGCCTTTTTTGATCTGTTTCATCAGTTTTGTTTCTGCTTCTAGAAGGTACTTACTATGGGAGGACAACTTTGTAGAAACGACATTATCCAGCTAATAGCAAACTTTGTTGACTCCAATCCAAGATTTCCCTAAGAAAATGCGATGAAATAAGCAAGGTTATATTCATGAAGTTCAAACCTAGCTAAAAAGATACTCATTTTCAAATACATTTTATCCTGATTAATCAAATCTTTAAGATGAGTATTTAGGAACATAAGCTAGATGAACACTTAAGAACAATAGCAGTCCTATCATTTAAATCACCCAATATTGGAGATTATCTCTAAGACAAGCATTTTAATTATAGAATATATATATCATATAATAGGGCTTCCCAGGTGGCTCAGTGGTAAAGAATTAACCTGCCAATACAGGAGATGCGGGTTTGATCCCTGAGTTACGACGATCCCCTGGAGAAGAAAATGGCAACCCACTCCAGTATTCATGCCTGGGAAATACCATGGACAGAGGAGCCTTGAAGGCTACCATGCATGGGGTCACAAAAGAGTCAGACGTGACTTAGTGACTCAACAACAACAGTATATATCATATAATGATCATGACATATAAGATAATGACACAATATAGTATGTATAATAAAACCATTGTACCTGCTGAAAGACAAGAAGTATCTCATACAAAAGTGCTGTAGCTGTATCTGTATATTCCAGGATAAGCTTCTGTAACTAGAATTTTAAATAGTAATCAATGCAGTATCATTGGCAGAGCCAGAAAATAATCATTTCTTCTGGTTCTCCTTAGGTATTTATAAAAAGAATTTATGATCAATAGAAAGTATTAGTGTGGTTAATTTTCTTGTTCTGTTTGATTCAATCATTCTCAAAAAAGTGGCTCTCATAAAATGACTGCACATATAATAATGGCTAAGAAAGTGGGAAAAGAAGGAAAAGAAGATACGGCCTACAGAATAATACATGCAAAAAAATGCACACTGATTTGCAGTGTCATTCAGATCAACCATCCTGCTTCCTTTCAAGAATGTAGAAATATACTCCCCAGAATTGAAGTAGGAGATTCTCCAGGGAATTAAGTCTTATGCCCAACTTGAAGGATAACTCCTTCTGTGGTATGGGTAAATGTAAAGTTAGAGACATTTTGTTGTTGTTCTCAAGAAATTCAAACAGTTGGTGAAGCTGTCTCCTAGCCCACAGGCCACTTGGTGCATGGGAACTGTGTCTGTAGGCGTGCTACAGGCCCCACATTTTCCCTAACAGTATCCTTTGCAAGGAAGAGTTTTAGTTTGAAACCACCTGCTCTATTAGACCTTGGAACCAGAATTTATATAATCTGCTCATGGTTTCATTCATAGCCCAGGTGCAAAAGACGAGCAGGTCCGAAAACAGGAAATTCAGACCTGTCTGTACTACTCACTGGATGTTTTCATGTGGAAATATCAAAGGCAAATCAAATAAACTAATCTAAAACCAAGCTCATTATTTCCCCTTTAAACCTACTATTCTTGTTATAGCTGTTATTTGTCATCCAGGCCAGAATCTAAAAGTCATCTAATATTAACTCTTTATATTTTTATCAACTCAGTTTCCTAAAAATTTCTGGAATCTTTCCTCTTCACAATTACCATCCTCCTTTTTTCATTTATTTATTGAACAAACATGCATCAGACACAGTACTCATTGGAGTCCCATACTGTACTAATGGAGAGTAACAGAGACGTGGTTACTGCTCTGGTGGAATATACAAGGGCTTCCGTGGTGGCTCAGAGGATAAAGCGTCTGCCTGCAATGCAGGAGACCTGGGTTCGATCCCTGGGTCAGGAAGATCCCCTGGAGAAGGAAATGGCAACCCACTCCAGTACTCTTACCTGGAAAATCCCATGGACAGAGAAGCCTGGTAGACTACAGTCCATGGGATCGCAAATCTAGGGGGGAACAGATATCAATCTAATAATCACATAAATAAATGCACAGTTATACACTGAGACAAGAGCTGTGGAAGAAAGGCACAGGAAGTTAGGAGAGCTCTAAAAAGAAAGCCTAGTGTTGTTTGGGGGTCAGAGAAGGCTTGCTTCTTGGCCCCTATCATCCCTCAGCTGGACTACAGCACTAGCTTCTTAACACTTCTGTCAGTCTTGTTTCCATCCTCCTCTTTTATCCCTAATCCACTCATTCCAGTGTTGAAATTGGTACTGCAGATGCTCCATATACAGTCTGTAATAATATTTGATGTTATATTTGACCAATTAATTCCTGTCTCTTCAACCTATAAGGGCAGAAGTTGTGTCTATTTTGCTTTTTATTTGCAGCCTGCTGCCTAGAACACTGTTTAGCTTATAACAGACACTCAATAAATATTTATTGAATAAATGAGTGAATTTAAGACCTTTCTAAAACAGAACTCTGATTGTGTATTCAAGAACTATCAAATCATGTCCACCCTTTAAAGAAATTCGGTGTTGGCCTATTCAAAATAAACTAATAATAACCTGATTTATTCTCTCAGAGTAAGTACATTATCAGTTCAGTTCGGTCGCTCAGTCATGTCCGACTCTTTGCGACCCCATGAATTGCAGCACGCCAGGCCTCCCTGTCCATCACCATCTCCCGGAGTTCATTCAGACTCATGTCCATCAAGTCCGTGATGCCATCCAGCCATCTCATCCTCGGCCGTCCCCTTCTCCTCCTGCCCCCAATCTCTCCCAGCATCAGAGTCTTTTCCAATGAGTCAACTCTTCACATGAGGTGGCCAAACTACTGGAGCTTCAGCTTTAGCATCATTCCTTCCAAAGAAATCCCAGGGTTGATCTCCTTCAGAATGGACTGGTTGGATCTCCTTGCAGTCCAAGGGACTCTCAAGAGTCTTCTCCAACACCACAGTTCAATCGTATCAATTCTTCAGTGCTCAGCCTTCTTCACAGTCCAACTCTCACATCCATACATGACCACAAGAAAAACCGTAGCCTTGACTAGACGGACCTTAGTCGGCAAAGTAATGTCTCTGCTTTTGAATATACTATCTAGGTTGGTCATAACTTTTCTTCCAAGGAGTAAGCGTCTTTTAATTCCATGGCTGCAATCACCATCTGCAGTGATTCTGGAGCCCCAAAAATAAAGTCTGACATTGTTTCTACTGTTTCCCCATCTATTTCCCATGAAGTGATGGGACCGGATGCCATGATCTTTGTTTTCTGAATGTTGAGCTTTAAGCCAACTTTTTCACTCTCCTCTTTTACTTTCATCAAGAGGCTTTTTAGCTCCTCTTCACTTTCTGCCATAAGTGTGGTGTCATCTGCATATCTGAGGTTATTGATATTTCTCCCGGCAATCTTGATTCCAGCTTGTGTTTCTTCCAGTCCAGCGTTTCTCATGATGTACTCTGCATGTAAGTTAAATAAGCAGGGTGACAATATACAGCCTTGATGTACTCCTTTTCCTATTTGGAACCACTCTGTTGTTCCATGTCCAGTTCTAACTGTTGCTTCCTGACCTGCATATAGGTTCCTCAAGAGGCAGGTCAGGTGGTCTGGTATTCCCATCTCTTTTAGAATTTTCCACAGTTTATTGTGATCCATACAGTCAAAGGCTTTGGCATAGTCAATCAAGCAGAAATAGATGTTTTTCTGGAACTCTCTTGCTTTTTCCATGATCCAGCAGATGTTGGCAATTTGATCTCTGGTTCCTCTGCCTTTTCTAAAACCAGCTTGAACATCAGGGAGTTCACAGTTCACGTATTGCTGAAGCCTGGCTTGGAGAATTTTGAGCATTACTTTACTAGCGTGTGAGATGAGTGCAATTGTGTGGTAGTTTGAGCATTCTTTTGCATTGCCTTTCTTTGGGATTGGAATGAAAACGGACCTTTTCCAGTCCTGTGGCCACTGCTGAGTTTTCCAAACTTGCTGGCATATTGAGTGCAGCACTTTCACAGCATCATCTTTCAGGATTTGAAATAGCTCAACTGGAATGCCATCACCTCCACTAGCTTTGTTTGTAGTGATGCTTTCTAAGGCCCACCTGACTTCACATTCCAAGATGTCTGGCTCTAGATTAGTGATCACATCCCATCATTATCTGGGTCATGAAGATCTTTTTTGTACAGTTCTTCCGTGGCACTTTGATACCTCTAATATTTTAGTAAAACTTTAAACAAACAAGTAATGCTAAGTTTGCACTACTCATATAGGTAAGGAAATGATAAACTAAGACAAGAACCTTAACCCTGATATATCTCTAAGATAGTGCTTTTTTACCCATTAGACCCCTGCTGTGAAATTATATACATAAATATCTTACAGAGACAGATATAAACAGATTTATCTAATATATACAGAATACTGTTTTCTCAGTATGCATACTTTAAAACATATAAAATGGATATAATATTGATGAATAGCTATCTAAGTTTTGAAGTTAATAACAAAATATTAACTTTGATTTAATTATGTTTCTATATTCTAGAACTCATGGTCCACATAGAAGAACTCGTATATATTGTAATTAGTGTATTCCAAAATTTTCATCTCACCTCAGCATCAAAAGACATCTCAACTGAAGTTGAGTCAGCCACCAACTGGATGTCAAACACAGGACCTGATTTTGGAATCTGAGGCTCACTAATTAAAATTACCAAAAGGTTAAATAGTGTTCCCCTGAAAAAAAATAAAGGCACTTAGTGAGTTAAGTTCAAAAAGAAAAACAGTGACACCAAGTTTTCAGGCACTGAATGTAATTATATTTAAGAGTATGAAGGACTGTGGACTGTTTATTTTAATTGAGGTATAATTGATTTATAATATTAGTTTCAGGTATACAATATAGTGATTCAAAAATTTTATAGGTTATACTCCATTTATACTTATTACACACTATTGGCTATATTCCCTGTCTTGCACAATATATCCTTGCAGCTTATTTATTTAATACATAGTAGTTTGTACCTCTTAGCTCCCTACCTCTATTTTGCCCCTCCCCCCTTCCCTCTGTCCACTGGTTAGAGCACTTAGTTTGTTCTTTATATCTGTGAGTCTGCTTCTTTTTTGTTAGATTCACTAGTCTTATTTTTTAGATTCTACATATAAGTGATATTGTAGAGTTTTTTGATTCTAGAAACTGTTTGTAACAAACCATTTCAGAGGTTTATTGTTCCACTAAAGATCACTAGCTATTAGTGAATAAAAGTAGTATTAAACTTCAGGTCTTTCAAATGCAGTGTACAGTCCCCTAATATATACTAATAACCCACATAAATGTTACTGCATATTTGAATAATATATCATACTATTTGAAAATAAAAAGGCTCACACACACAAAAATCACAATTCATAACATGCTTCCTGAGAAGCTAGGTCAGTAATCCCATTTTCATACATATAGTACAACCCCTACAAGGTTGAAAAAAAGCTGAAGGCAGACCACTAGAAAAATCCATTCCCTAATTGAAAACACTATCAGAGAAGCTTTGACAGAGAGGAGCAATAAAAGAATGTACATATAGGACTATATAGAAATCCTCTATATTCTTAAGCATTCCTTTCATAATGGAATAAAGAAGAATATAAACAGTCTTATTTAGTAATATTTGAGGCTGAAACTCCAGTACTTTGGCCACCTCATGCGAAGAGTTGACTCATTGGAAAAGACTCTGATGCTGGGAGAGATTGGGGGCAGGAGGAGAAGGGGACGACCGAGGATGAGATGGCTGGATGGCATCACGGACTCGATGGACGTGAGTCTGAGTGAACTCCGGGAGTTGGTGATGGACAGGGAGGCCTGGTGTGCTGCAATTCATGGGGTCGCAAAGAGTCGGACACGACTGAGTGACTGAACTGAACTGAACTGAATCTTTACAGTCATTTAAATTATTACCATGATACGTTTACCAAAATTCTAATAAAAGTGCAATTCCCCTCCTTCACCAACTCAAAAAACAAATCTAGTTCTCATATCTGCAAAAGAAGTTAGCACATTGTCAGTTACCACATTGCTCAAAAAAGCAGGATATGTCCTACAGGATATTTGCTAATGTTTTATTCAGGCTGTTTTAAAACAGCCACTTTATTTTCAGAAGACACTTCTCAAATCAACAAAATACTCTATTTAGAAGCTTTCCTGATACTAAGTTTGAATTGACATTCCATTCACTGTAATATTTAATTATAGTCCTTTATTTTCAGCAACAACTTTTTTTCAAACTATCATATATCCTAGGCTAAGGGGAGGAACTCTCAAATTCTGAGTCACTGCGGTAAGTTGAATACATGACTTCAACCATAAGAATACTTTAAAAAAAGGAAGGATTATAGCATATTTCAAGAATACAATGAAGTGGGTTGAACTAATAAAATCTCTACTTATGAAAAAATAAAGAGGAAAATGCTGAAATGAATAAATGTTTTTTTATTTGCTCAAATGGAATTTAATTTTAAATCTATCCCTTCTGCAATCTATTCCTTCTGCCAACTCAATTTAAAATCCATTAAGTCAATAATAGATAAAAGAAATTTTATTCTAAAATGGTATTTCATCCTGACTTATTATAATAGATACCTTAGGGTTGACATCACACCCTTAAAAATGGTACCAAGAGTTTGATACTTTTATTGTTTAGATTGTTATTATTCCCAATGTAAGATTTTTTTTAATGTATTACAGTATCTTAAGGTACAGAAATTGAAGGGCACATTCATGGTCTTATAAGTCATTATGTGTTATTTTGGTAAGCAGAATTTTAATATGGCTTCCAAGATTTGCATCCTGTAGTATATATGATCCCTTCCATAAAGTATGGTCAGGACATGGGAACATATTAGGCTTTCATTCTCATCATTAAGTTATATTAGATGAGAAAGGTGAAGAAATTTTGCAAATGTAATTAAGATCCCCAGTGAGTTGACTTTTGAGTTAATCAAAGAGAGATTATCCTGAGTGGACCTAAGCTAATGAGGCGAGTCCTTTAAAAGAGAGTTTAGGCCTTTTCTGAGCTCAGAGATATTCTCCTGCCAAGAAGCAAGCTGTCATGAGCTTTACAGCTATAAGGAAATTAATTCTGCTAACAACTACCCAAATGAGTTTGGAAGAGGGCCCCAAGCCTGAGACTGCAGCCCCAGCCAACCACCTTGATTACAGCCTTGTCAGACCCTGAGCAGAGGAGCCAGCTAAGCTGTATCCAGATTTCCTGATCCATGAAACTGTCAGATAATAAGTGTATGTTGTTTGAAGCCACTAAATTTGTGGTATTGGGTTGGTCAAAAAGTTCATTCGGGTCTGCCTGTAAGATCTATGGAAAAAGCCAAATGAACTTTTTGACCAACCCAATAATTTGTTACATAGCAACAGAAGATTATTAGTTGTATTAGACATTTACTGTGCTAGTTATTGGTACAGATAACATGATTTGACCACTATGAATATCAAAATTGACTGAAAAGTTAGTATTACAACCAACTACAGCAATATACTATATGTACCAAAGGACATGAGAAGAATTTGTTGTCTCAGTAAAGAAGCTTGATACAGTAGGGCTGATGTGGCAGAACCAAGTTAAGACAGAGCAATTAAAATGCAACACTTTACAACAGAGATTGGTAAGAATGATTTTCTCCAATTGGGATAAAGAAAAGTAAAGACCAAAAGGTGGACAAAAGGGGTAATGTGATTTAGCAATCATTTCAGTGTGGGAGAAGACATAAATATCAGACATAATTTTGAATCTCTCTCTTGGATATTGGGAAAATGGCAGTATCGTCAACTACATAAAGAAGTATGCAGAGAAAAAAAGTATGCAGAGAAAATAGCAGTATATTTTCCTTGTATGCTCTAGAGTAGGGGTCAACAAACTATGGCCTGCAGACACAATAGCCCAGAGCCTCTTTTTATAAATAAAACTTTATCGGAATACCGCTGTGCCCTTTCCTTTGCATATTGTCTATGGCTGCTTTTGTGACAATGGCAGAATTAAGTAGTTTCAACAGAGACTATGTAGCTTTTTGCAGAAACATTTGACCACCCTGCTGTAAAGCATAGTATGCCTATAGTCTTTGACACACAGCAAGTTGCTTCAGTTCAGTTCAGTTCAGTCGCTCAGTCGTGTCTGACTCTTTGTGACCCCATGAATCGCAGCACGCCAGGCCTCCCTGTCCATCACCAATGCCCAGAGTTCACTCAGACTCACGTCCATCAAGTCAGTGATGCCATCCAGCCATCTCATCCTCTGTCATCCCCTCCTCCTCCTGCCCTCAATCCCTCCCAGCATCAGAGTCTTTCCAATGAGTCAACTCTTTGCATGAGGTGGCCAAACTACTGGAGCTTCAGCTTTAGCATCATTCCTCCCAAAGAACACCCAGGGATGATCTCCTTCAGAATAGACTGGTTGGATCTCCTTGCAATCCAGGGGACTCTCAAGAGTCTTCTCCAACACCACAGTTCAAAAGCATCAATACTTTGGCGCTCAGCTTTCTTCACAGTCCGATTCTCACATCCATACATGACCACTGGAAAAACCATAGCCCTGACTAGACAAACCTTTGTTGGCAAAGTAGTATCTCTGCTTTTCAATATGCTATCTAGGTTGGTCATAACTTTCCTTCGCTTAAGATATGCTAATGACCATTATCAGTAAAGTTTATTTGTAAAAGTCTCTAATAAATAGCCTGGACAAAATAGTACTAAAAGTTCTTATTCTTCCTTCAGGTTCAAACATTTCAGAGTCCATGGCGCTCCT